>NC_056034.1:5692468-10692468 GCF_004379255.2 Salvia splendens
AGGTCGTGTGGGTTTGTTTAGGGAGTGGCAACAACAAAATTAAGTACAGTACTCTCGAATGTACTCGTTTCTAACAACTCTAAACTATAGGTTATCTACTCTTATTATTGTGTAATGATGTCACTCCTTTCGCCACCCATAACCTCATCCCTTCCTATCAAAACTCCACCCACTCACGATTTTATGTTTCATAGTATAAATTCAAAACAAAACTCGAAAGTTAGGGAATATTTTCTTTCTGGGATTAATTACCCAACAGCTTGAAAAAGATAAAGGTTTGATTTTTAGTTTGTTTTTCGTACATATGACCGCCCTTTGCCCTTGCCGACTTCTTTTGCTTGCTTTTCTTGAATATGATGTTTATCTTTTTCCCCTTTTCTTTGCCATTTGCTATCAAGTATTGTGTGGTTTGCCCTCCTCTCTCTCTGTCTCTCTCTCACACACACACACACACACACACACACGCACACACACACAAGCTTTCTGAATAAGTATTGTTTTGTATGCCATGAAGTTTTATACATGTCTGCTCATTATGCACAATGCTGGTCCCCTAGATTCAAATGGAAGTTTTTTCTAACTGAACATTAAATGAGGGTCTTGTTGGAAACATTAAATGGAAGTGTTTTACTTACTAGATTTTGACTGTTAGGGAAGAAGTGCACAAAATTAGATATAGTGAAGTGAGCTTACTGTCTTTCTAGTATAGTAGGAAATGAACACACAGTTGCTTGCCCTAGTTTGCCATTGCCATTAATCAAATTAGGTGGTGTTCGGTTTTTAAGATAAAATAATACCAAGATACAATCTAGGATTGAGTTGTAAGATTATTTTTGTCATAGGGGGTTAGCTATGACTAATTATCCCATGATTATCCATCTAGGATTGAATTGTGGGGTTGAATATTACGAACCAAACACACTACAAGTTTAATCCCGGATACAATCTTGCAAACCGAACACCCCCTTATAGAACTAGGGATTGCAGCTCAAGGGCCAGCCCTCTTGTTTTTCAGTTCATTCTTTCTGATTAGTTACTTTCAAGGACTGTTTTCATTGTTTTCGAGGTTAGAATGGCAAGATTTAGCTGTTTTAAGTTATGTAGATATATTCACAACCTCAAGGATTTGGGCTAACTATAGGCATAATTTATGTGGCTCTTCATCTAAATACTTCGTTTGATGAGAAAGGTATTACCCTATATCAGATTATCAGTAAGCTTTGGCATTTCGTCTGACACAGCAAAATTTCCCTTGGGTTGTTGCTGGATTTGGGAAAGTGATAGGGCAACATGGTTGTGTGTTTCTCAGTCTTTCTGATGTATCTGGAGAATAAACCGTGTGATCAGTTATGCTTGTGTTTCTAGATAAACTGCAACCTTTTTATTTGATTTTAATGCTAATGTAATTTTAATATGCAAGAAATCTATGAACTTGTATTCTGATGATTGGTATTTACGGTAACCTCAATGATATTCTATATTTGGAACTGATGATGCCATTAATTAGCGTGTAGGACCATCTGCACAAAAACTCAGGCAATATAGTATTATTTGATTATTTATTAGTATATTATATCAACTTGTGCAACTTGCATGGCCCTCACAATACTATGTATGATGATAAACAGTGAGCAGTGTTCTATGTTGTGAGCTGAAAATGTTTATTTAATTGAAAAAGTTTTTAAGTCCCAACTTGCTGAATGTGCATGGTGTCTGCATGTAGCTTACAAATATGCTTCTATTGCTAAGTCATTATATTTCTGATGAAAATATTACACGAGATTGCATGCCTTTTTCGTTTTGTTTATGATTAGGTCTGTCTGAAGATGAAGCTGGTGTTGTTTGATTCTAGTGTTCCTTAATTTCTTTTCTGATGTTGGAACTCTCTATGGCAGTGACTACAAGTTTTCTTGCTGCTTGAAACAATGGACACTTCAGAAGTAAATTCTTCTCGAGGATATGGTAAACCACCGTGGATTTTCAAGGGAAGGCAAGTTTTTTTTATCTCATTTCAAATGAAGTTTCGTTGACTAATATTTTGTATCAAGTTCTTGATGGAAAAAAAATATCGAAATGTACATAAAGTGCTCAGTCTTGACATTTCAGTGCCTTGTACCAGCTCCATCTTGTGAAGGCAGAGACAGCTCGAGCATTCATTCCCAAAGAACTCAGATTAGTAGAGGCGTTCGGGTAAACCAGTGGCGTAAACAGCTTGTTTCTTCAGATGCACGTAAAGTCAAAATCTTTTTTTAATACTACTAGTTGGTACTATCTATGTACTCTGCAGGTATACTCTTGGAGGATTCTTTCTTGCTAATTACGAGGAAAGTCCTGCTGGAATATTTGATGAGGTTTTTCATTGTTTATATTACCTACTTTTATTATTTATTCCTGATAAGCCCATGTGAGGCTACCATGATTCCTGAGATAATTGAAAACAATAATACAACTTGATAGAATATTAAAATGCAGTTTATGGGGACATTCATTTCTATTTAGGAACATGAAAACAAGGATCTGTCTGATAAGCTTAAATTAATGTCAACTTGCATTTAATCTACTTTTTCTCTTGGCCTTATTTTTTCAGCTTGTAGTAATAGCAGGAATTGTTTGGAACCCTCCTACTTCTTGTGCGTAAGTATTCTGCGAACGAGTTGTGAATTTTGTATATAATGTCAAAACTACTTTGTCTGACTATTTTCTTTATATATGTAGCTACTATTTTGCACATGCTTATATGATTTTTGAATGAGATTTCATACCTCATATTCCTGTTAGGATCGTCGACTGCAACATTAGTTTGATATTGTCCGCTTTGGGGCAAGCCCGCACGGATTTGTTTTTGGGTGACTCCCAAAAGGCCTCAAACTAATTGGGGTTGGACAGGAATTATATACACCTTCCAACTTTCCTCCCTCATCCGATGTGGGATGGGTTTGTAACCCAACAAACCTCCCCTCAAACCGAGACCACATCGGGAACGCAGTCGACACGAACATGGGTCGTTCCAGCCCTGGCCCCTGGGTCATCCTGGGCCCGACTCTAACCCGAGTCCTTCAGGGCCCGACCCTAACCGGGGCTCATCCAGGCACAACCCATAGCCACCTGGGCTCTGATACCACTTGTTAGGATCGTCGACTGCAACATTAGTTTGATATTGTCCGCTTTGGGTCAAGCCAGCACGGATTTGTTTTTGGGTCACTCCCAAAAGGCCTCAACCTAATTGGGGTTGGACAGAAATTATATACACCTTCCAACTTCCCTCCCTCATCCGATGTGGGACGGGTTTGTAACTTAACAATTCCTTGTATGACTGGTTCCTTACCGAGTAATCCTGCAAGTTTGGACGTGGATGATCTAAGTCCATATTTATCTTGTGCTCCGGGAGTATTGGATATTAGGTCATTTTCTGCTTTCCTACATTTTACTACTGGAAGACGATGACCTTAGTTGCACCACTTTGAAAATGCTGTTATATAGTATTAATTTACATTGCAGCTGATAAATTTGTTCCAAGCATATTATTATACTATCATCTGACACATACAGACAAGATTTTGTTTCTACGTATGATGTGCTTGCATAGATGTTCAGCCAATTTACTAATAAACTCAACATTTTTCAGTATTAGTCCTCTATCATCTAGACTGTGAAGCTGTAGTTTTGCTAAGTATTCACACTGACAAGCTCCCTTGTATATATTTTATGGATAGATGGGCTGCAAGAGTGCTGGTAAACAGTGACAAAGCATGCCTCCACGGACAAAAGGTAGCCTTTGGAGTTCCCAGTTTGCCATATTTTGTCGTTTCATTCATCACAGAGCTTCCTGTTCAAGGGTTCAGTTTTGATTGATATGAAATAGCTTCCTGAAATTAGCTAGGCAAACTATAGGCATGCTATACAATCTCATGGTCATACATTCCAGCTGCAGAGCTCCCTGCAAAACTTTAATAACATTTCCTAAAAATATTTTGCAGGACGTCGGACTCCCTAGCCGAGTTGCCAATTTTACAAAGGTGGGCTTCAATCTGAATGCATACGCCTCTAGGAATCACAACCTGTGATGTATTTCCATCTAACATTTCTAAGTTTGTATTAACTAGAGCGTGAGAGCACTTCCCGTGTCAAAAAGGAGTCGATTTGGTGGCTTTATGAACAAGATTGGCATCAGTGATAGCATGGAGAAATGTTTGGATATACAAGTAGAAGAGATGAACAATCACATAGCCATGGACTTGTGCAGTATAAAACTCACCTCTGCTGGTCAGTATGCTGCTGCCTTCTCTTGTCAATTTGATATCGTGCTATAAGTAACTCGTTTTTACTTGGCAGCATCTCAAAAAGACACTGGAAGATGGATGGGCCCAGAAATCAAGATGTCACTCCCAAGCTTTAGGTATTCACTTTACTTTTTTTCCGAAGTTCCACCCTTTGGAGATCGCTGTAAATGAAACTGTTTTTGGTTTTTCACAAAATGCAGCGGCCGCACAGAGCACAATCCTCACCTCCTTAAGTATTCTTGCCAGATTGGATGCAGGTTTCTTCCTAGTAATTATTTTACACCATATTCAGCTTTATTTTCATCTAAATGTTTTGTTTCAACAATGCACAATTTGCTTATTTATTCAACTTTATTGAGGGTGAGAGCAGTGTCACCAGCTAAAGTGTGTGGTCCATTTGGATCAAATATGGATGGTGAGGGTATGGACGGGGATTCTGGAAATGAGAAGAGAGACCTCAGCATCTCCGTGATGCTATCAAAGCCTATTCTAGCCTTGGAGTTCAACTGTCTGGAAATGAAGGTGGAAGCTCCAACAATCGTTCCACAGGAGAAGCACGGATGAAAAAGTGACCCGTGTCGTTGTCGTTACTTTATAGCTTGCCTCCGTAGTTTCCACATGTTCATTCTTTGATTTGCAAGATGATTTGTTCAGTCTAAATATCGTTGGGAAATAAATGTCTCTTAATCTTATATTGGTTGCTACTATTGCTGGCCTTCTTTTCAATTAAATAGAGTATCTAGTTTCAGAAAGTTGTTGATTATTTTGTTTGAATTTGCAATTTCATCAGCACTAAAAATACACTTCCATCTTCTGACAAAAACTGCCATCAATTGGCACACACCATTTCTTCATTCTTACAAATCTTGATTTCCAGAAACCAAACAAATTAACAAATGTAAATTCTTTAACATCATCATTCAACAGTTTAACTAATTACAATTGAATATTAGACGTTCTCTAAAATTGTTGAGGTAGAGGCCTGCCTTCCAGAAACGCTTTGAACAGCACAAGGGATCTCTCCGGCTGAGAAAATGGAGCTTCATGAGACGCCCCTCGGATTGTTGCAAACGAGAGGATGTTGTCGTAGACCTGAGTCCACCCTCCAACCTGAGATAGGCATCATCACTCAGACATGTTAACCAGGAACACACTATATTGATTGATTCACTCAATAGATCATTTCACCTGCATCCCAGCAAACCACACCCTGTAAGGCGTAGTTGAACGCAGTTTCAACAGCCGCGCCAGTCTGTGAACGAGCCTTCGACTTCCAGTTAAAGGTATGACTGAATCTTGATCTCCACTGTACACCAAAACAGGGATTCCAGCCTGAATTATTCTCCCCACAACGTTGATTGTAGGTATCTCGAGATCAAGCGGTTCATAATCCAAAATACTGAAACAAGGTTGTCACAAAAAGTTCAGAATCCTGTTCTGCATCGTGTGTGCATGTGGGACGTATGTTTATGAACAACAAGGATTATTACTTGCTGCAAACGAGCCACCGGTTGAGTCCAACGAGGCGCGCATGAAGGGCCTTCTGAACATCTTTCCTGTTCAAGTAATTCAGAGTCTCGTCCTCCACACACACATCTATGCTCTCAGTGACTTGCTGCACAGAAGAAACGCGCAATTCAGACTTGCAAATGCAGTAAGACAGTTAGAGGCCCTAAAAACTGGGACTCTAACCTGTGGAGCAAGGGCTTTGGACTGAGAGAGCACAGATGGGATGCAGACATCGAGAGTGACATCGTATTTGTCAACAAATTTGCTGGTTTCAGTTGTGACAAGGCTCATCACCTTGGTGCAGATTGGGGAGAGAGAGCCTCTGTAGTATTCGCTCACATATCGCGAATAATTGCAGGTAGAAGTGAACATTTTGTACGTTGTATCGGATATAAGGCCGTGAGACCAGAAGAATTCAGCCCTTGAGTTGAAGTCTGTTCCATATTCTAGTACTGGATTCCCTAGCTACATTACAGATTATACAGACAAATTATTGATCTTGAAACAAGATGGGAATTCTGTTTGAGCAAAAACTCACTGCAATTCCTTTGAGATTGAATTCTTTTCTCTTTTTGTTGAATTGGAGCATCAGCTCTGCTAGCTGGGGAATATAGTGGCCTAAGAGTAACTAAAACTTGTTAGGAATCATTCCACCTCACAATTTTATTCTATTGAAAAAAATATTCTTTTTGGGGGGTACTACCAGCATAGCTCTCTCCTGTGATATACAAGCTTCTGTCTTTGTATTGTGGGAATTTAAGGAACCAGTTTTGCAGAAATACCAAGTTGTCACGAGCTATAACACACAGCAAGATTTTAGAATATTAATTACAGATATTTCCCATCTCCTAAAATGGAACAAAAAATTAAAAAAGCAACAATTCACATGCATGGAGATTAGAGAAGATGGAAACATGCCTGTGATTTTGTCATTTACACCTTCATAAGAGGATGAATTGGCAGCATAAGAAAAACCTACTCCAATGGGTGACTCCAAATACAAGACATTTGCTTCTGCAGACCATCACACAAATCAAATGCCACAAAATGTGAGTCAACTAAAACAAAATGAGTGAAGCAAAGATATGTTGAAGATTGAATGAAACCTCTATTCCAGCTATGCTCATTCCTGACCAGCCCATTCCCACTTGGCCTAAAAGGCCCATTTTCCGAAAACGCCCCAACTCCCAAAGATGAACAACCAGGACCTGCCAATAATCACACCATTCAAACTACTGTCACAAACACACAGACACACACACACACAGTGAGAAATGTGACCTCCATTCAACCATAGAACAAGAGGCTTTGACGCAGGATCAATCTCAGCTTCAACAAAATAGTAAAATAGAGCTCTCTCCTCATTTTGATCAACAGATACGTAGCCAGAATATTGGTGGAAGCTAACCCGGGGCTGCCCAGGAAGCTCAGATATTCTGTCACCAGCCGACAGAGAAGAAGATGAGGAATGACACTTAGCTGAATGTGCCAATAAAGAGAAAAAAGCTACGATCTTTACAATGGCAGCCATGGCCAAATACAGAAGCGGAGGAGGGGATTATATAAAGGTGGGGATGTGTTACTTATTTTCTTATCATGAAGGAATTAGAGATTATTTGATTGTGATGAGAGATGAAGAAAGGGTGGTCAAAACTCGTTTCACAACGTGAGCTGTATGAATGAACAAGGATATGATAAAAGGGAATGGAAAAAACTGGGGTCTGATTTCTTGCAGACTGCAATTGTAGTTGTAGTCCCCTCTCCTCGCTTGTTCTCTTATTGTGTGGTGAAAAAAGTTAGGACATATTTACAAAAAAAGATCCACTTTTTTGAAGTGGGATTTATTCGATTCAAGGTCAAAACTTCTTCACACTGTTGCAGCATCAGCTGTAATTGTGTGTAGACTAGAAAAGCTTCTCCTTCCACACTGAGTTCGAAGATTCTTTATTTCTAAAATTCTTATATTGTTAGTAGTATTAAGTCTGCAAATGCACACAAGTAAAAGACTATACTTCACTTAAAAACCGTAATTATGAATCTGGGGTAAATCAAACTCAATATCATATGTTAGTATCGAATATTTAATTGATTGTAAAATTAGAAAAAATCAACAGTTTAATTGCAAAATCAAAAAAAATAATCCATAGCTTGATAATTTATAAACAGATTTTAAAACTGTTATGCAAAACCAAAACGTGTGAAAAATTTAGGAATATACAAGCAAATTACTCTTTTATTATGGTCAACAAGCATTAGACAGCCCCACAATATCAATTTGACAACATTGCAACTGTATGTATGGTAAAAGGAGACCTAACAACAACATTGCAAACTAAAAATTTATTAGAGATTTGTTGTTATATAAAAATATTGAAATTTCATGTCTAAATGCTATAGAAATTTATTATAATCTTGAAAGAGATAATCCGATCTTTTTGGTATTCGACCGAAAAAACAGGTATGCTACTACTTTATATATAAATAATGTGCCTGACATACCTTCCAATATTCATCACAAAACGAGTTGCATATTGCTAAACAATAAACATGGAGTGTGGTAAAAGACATTAAGAAAGATTGTTGATTTCAGTAAAAAAAAAAGTTGGAGTAAAAGAAATAAAAAAAAGTACTAAAGAATTGGAAATTGGAGAGTAACAGTTGCAGCAGCAGATGATTGTGTCAACAATGAAATGATGGGCTTTTCACCATCTTTAATTTCACGCCTCATTAGATTTCATGTCTACACAATTCATGTACATACTACTATATCATTCACATATAGTCTTGCTATGAATATGATCTTTTTTATTTTATTTTATTTTTTTGCTATGAATATGATCTTTCTTTATTTCCTTTTTCTTGATTCTAATAAAGTGTACCCGACACTAATATTACCACGGCATATATATATTACTCCACAGGGTTAGAGCATGCGCAGCGGTGCTCGTTGGAATGAGCACCCGCTGTGCCGTCGGCGCGGCGAGTACCCTGCTCGCCGTTGTGCTCTTGCGCACGGACGTGCTATTGCCATCGAGCACCGCCATGCCGAAGAGCAAGTCGATGTGGCGGCTGCTGATTCGCCAAAGGCAATGCCTTGGCATTTTTCATTTTTTTTTAAATTAAAAAAATCTGATTTTTCAGATTTAAATAAAAAAAATATTTTCCCACTTCCCAATAAAATATATCCTTTTTTTCTCCACTTTTAATTTATTTTTCATTATGTTTACCCTAAAATTCACATTTTCATCTATAAATACCCTCATATCAAGACAAAAAATCACCCCACACTACAACAAACAACTCTCTCATCAATCTCATTTCTCTAAATTCTCACACTTTCTCTCTTGCAAAAATGTCCGGCTCCGGCGAACACCCCTCCGACTACCGCCATCGAACTAGTCTTCTTTAAATTTCCACAGATGTATTTTTTAATTTTTAGGATTTAATTATGTAACTTTTAATTTTTAGGATTTTAATTATATAATTTTTAATTTTTAGGATTTTAAGTATGTAATTTTTTATTTTTAGAATTTTAGTTATGTAATTTTTATTTTTTAGTAATTTGTAATAGTAGTTTGGGCATTTTTAATGCATTTTAATATTGTGGAAATGTTTTTAGTAATTGAATTATTTAAATTGAATAATAGAATAATATGACCCTTGAGCATGCTCTTGCGGAAGACCGCAAGAGCATGGATGTGGGAGATGTGCTCTTGCGGAAGAGCATAGAATTAAAAATGAATAAAGGTGGGTCACAGCTCACATCCATGCTCTTGGTAAGAGCATGGATGTGGATGCTCTTATGATCAATTGTGTTATGATCAATTGCTAACGATTTATTGGTTGAAATAATGTCACGTCGATTATATTTTAAATTTAAAAAAATATTAAATAAACTTAAAAGTATTAATCTCAATTCTTATATATGATAATTAAAATTAATCACTTTCTCTCTCCTAATCGTCTTAAAATTTTAAATTATGTAACTCTTTCGATTTAAATTATTTTTTCGTAAAAAATATATTAAATTTAAGGTAATTTTATAAGGATTATAACGAGATCTCAATTGCATATGTTTCGATGATGATCAGATGATGAAATTTTATAATTTTTATTTCAATTTTCGTATATATGTTAATAAACCGATTTTATATCAATAAATAAATCAAACAATCTCAATATAATGCATGTACACATTTATAAAACTGTGTTGAAATTGGCATGTCACTGTGTTGATATTTGTAATATACTATGTTGATATAAAAAACTGTGAAAAGTATTATGTTATAACAGATTGACTATTTTACCATTTTGTTGATATTTTATCTACTATTTATTGAAATACGTGAGCTTTAATCTCACCAACTCATTTAAGATCTAATTGTGGTTTTAGTTGTAGATCGGATATTATTGCATTTTTACGTGACCAATGAGCTGTACATATACTTATATTGCAACATTTAATAAAATGGGAATGAGATTTAGAGATAAGATGATGTAAATCTTTGTCGTGTTGCAAGATTTGGGTTTAGACCCACAACATAAAACAACTCGAAATTCCTCAGATTTATTCTTGTAAAATGACAATTTTCCCATCCTGTAGGAGTCAGTAATGAAAAGTCTCTATTATAACTGTAGGATTATTGGTGAAATCGATTCGCCGGCGTTTCGATAGTTCAATCAATCAGCTATTATTTTCAATCAGTCAGACCTATCGTTTCAGTGTGAATTATTAAAAGATTCTTTTTTTTTTTATGTGAAACATATATAAGTACCCACGGAAATAAAGGAATAATATGAGGATCTACTAGAGAAATTTTAATAGTATAAGGAAGAATGTGTTTTTTCCAGAATTAAATTGATATATATTCGAATAAAAAGATCCAAACTAGTTTTTAGGTAAACAGAACATAACATCCATATATGACTAGAAAATGCCTCATATTTACATCTGCCAAAAGCATCTCACTCATACAATTTACACCATCTAACGTGTTGTGATATGTTACGCTATGCAGTAGCAGCTTTTGGTCCGTTAAGAAGGGAGGCATCCTGCCCTAGTTCCTTGCGTGATGCTTCCCACAGTCTCGGCTCGATTGCCAATTTCCGCAGCTCCATTAGACCTTGCTCCACTGCATTCATAGTTACCACATGGCTCATTCCAGATGCAAGTTTTAAATGGGGTGTGTACTTTAGATGATGTGATTATAGAAAACCAGTTGTACAACATGTGCAGAAGATGATAAAACTCACCGTTAAAGGCATCATGCGAAGTTGGTGCTTTCCCACTACGGCTGATCCAGAACTCGAGTCTCTTCTTAGCTTTCTCTTCCTCTATACCATAAGCTTTAGCTCTTCTCCAAAAGTATGTAAGCCATGCCTGTAGTGCACCATCAGAGGAATCAATGCAGGATACCGCAACTTCTCAAAATGACTTGCTCACCCACCAAGTCAAGACCTTTTATTTTAAAACTTTAAAGAACAAGTAGCAACTTATAATAAGTAGAGGGAAGTATGATACTAATATGAGTGAAATACAAGGAACTGCATACAGAGACGGACAAACCTCTTTGAAGAGTACATCCTCAGATTCCTCTGCACTCAGTTCTGTAAGATAAAAGCAATAAATGGGAGAGTTTATATTTATTATTAATCATCAATCCTCATCAAATTTGACGGATAAGGTACACAAAAAATAATTTGATTACTATTATTATAAGCTAAACGGATACATCTGTGAGCACTGCACCATGAGCCAAACGTCTCTTTGAGGCTGATCTAAATCATAAATATAATCAGTCTCATGGGAGGCTGGTTGCATCATGATTGCACCACAAAATTTCATAAACTTCCCTTGCGGTTTATCCAAATCATAATGAGCCCTCCCTGAGGCTGGTCACATTATGATTAAACCCCTTTTAACTATTCCCCGTATCTGTCCCGAATAACCCTAAGTGGTCTTTGTAGTCCAATATCATTACATATGAAGCCTCTTTTAATCACCAAGATATTGTATGAATTTACTTAAACCCAAGTAATTCCCCTAACATTTCAGAAGATGGCTGAAGTCAATCCTATAAATATTGATGCATGGAATGTAGTTCTTATTATGGTAGAACACACTTTCTAAATTTTATTAGAAATGCCAACAGAAGTTTGGTATACATAACGTAATTTTCAAGCTATATAAGGTAATTCACCCCACAAAGGCAAACTTGGATTTCCATTTTTTTCACCATATTCATATTCTTCCAGATATTTGTCTCTATATTTATAATTTGATATTACTCATAGAGGTATACGTGGAAGTGAGGTCCCATGGTAAAAACAAGAAAAGCATGTCAGGGCTGAGACCCAATAGTGAACTGCACAGTAAGGGACCATAGGAGCTTACCGAATGCTTCTGTATACTTCGGATCAATTGGTGACCTCAAATCTGCCGAATCAGAAATTTTAGAAAATATGGAGAGAGTTAAAATAAAACTAAACATCTTTTTAACACACTCATTATGAGAAGTAAGCTCATGCTAGCTTTAACATTACCAGTACTAACAATTATCATACTTTATGAGCTTCAGAAAACAACCATGACAACTAGATCAAGTAAATGGCTAGCTTAACAAAGATAATATTTCCAGTACTAATGAAATTTTGCACCAAATCTAGTTTTAGGATATAAAATACAGGCTTGGAAGAAAATCTTCAATTCGAAAATTGAAGCAGTTATGCGAGACCAAAAAGGTTTTTGGTCTGAGAAGGAGAACAATTAGATCCATAAATTACAGATACTAAGAACAAACCTGGAATTGAAGTCTTAGTGGAGTTATGTCTTCTTTGTTGAGCAAACGCAAGAACAACAGATTCTTCAACCTAAATGACATTTGTTATAAAAAAAATAAAAAGGTCAAATCACCGGTCCAAACACCCAGATAAAGCAACTGCAAGATTTTTATTCCAAAATTAAGCATGATTTACATTTGGAAGGAAATGGAAATTGCTCCAGAAACCTTACTAGATAAAACATAATCCCTTTACCCAAGTATTATGACTCACATTTGCCATGAAACAGTAGAAAGAACACTTTACATGCATTTTTGCAACATTTTCTCAAAAATAGTTCTCAAGAGGTGGATAGATGTTAAACACTAAAGGACATCTTCAGATCGGGGTCCTCTTAGGATAAAAGTTTACTTTTTAAGAAATAACTTATTCTGAAATATTCTTAGCATATTAAAATAAAGGAGTGTAAACTCAAACCACTGAGTAATAAATTCATAAGTAAGCAACTACAGTCCAGTAAAAATAAATATGCAAGTGCTGGCAATTTTTCAGATTAAACCTTCAAAGAAGCAAGTTCTCTTAAGCCCATTTCAACTGCTAGGGTGCTCTCAATGTTTCCATCTCCAGTAAGATCAAAATCTTCAACAAGTTTGCTTCTTTGTGAGTTGTTATGACCTGCACATCATCAGAAAAGAACAAAGCTGATAAATTCCAAAGTGTAAGGGAGCACCTGAAATCTCTTGGCTTGGATTGCTTTTACAGGTAAGAAGCAGAAAATCAGCAAGAGATAACTAGCCTTTATCCCAACGTTCTTCCTTAGCCTTCTGTCCAGCGGATAGGACAATCTCCAAAGGAAGAGGTGCCAAAGATGACCAGTATTCATGCTTTGACGCAGCAATATCAGCACATATGCCTGTTTGGGTGGAAGAATAAGAAGTTAACAATTAATAGCAATCAACTGTAATTGTTTGCTTTATATTTTTACCCAGAAAGTGCTGGCTATGAATTTATATAAGCCAACCAAGTGCTCCAAGGATGGAACTTTTTGTATTAACATCAACGAAAAGATGCAGTATCCCGGGACAACCAAAAAACAATGTGGATGGGAGGGTCATGAAAGGTTATAATATAACTCTAGCAAGTGCAGGAATAGAACTTTTCAATGAGGTAAGCATACCAAAGAAACAAGAAGAAAAATGTTTAGGGAAGAAAAGGAATATTAGCTTATCAGTAAATAAGCTTTTCATGTCTCTTTTCTGAAGGTTTGCTTCCCTTAATAAAGTCCAAACAGTCTAGGTTCCAAATTCAGCTTAGCCATTTGTCATAATATGCCTTAACTTAGAACATAGTTGAAGAAGTATATAGAAAACTCAACCAATATTCAAAAGCTTGGTCACTAATTTTAATCATGCATTCAGAGATAATGCAAAATAATTCCCATACAAAAGAGATGAACACATATTCAAATTTCAATATGTTTGATTACCAAGTTTAGCAGCTAAGCCCCAATATCGAGCCAGCCAGCACCTTTTAAGAACAACATCTTCCTGCAAATGTAAATTTTAGAAAAGATTAGCAGGTAAAGTTTGTACTTTTCATAGAGTAGTAGCCACCTACCATTTCATGTTGGGTCAAAACAATTCTTTGTGTCATTGAGCGAAGAGCTTTAACTTCAGATTCATTTCCACGCAGTTGTTCAACAACAGCCGCGGACTCTTTTTTTGCCAGCTGAATATGGGGTAACATTTGTAAAAGCAGTATGCTGCACTAGTATTTCTAAACAAGTCTAAGTTAACCTTCCCCACCTTAATATCAGATTGCAATGATGACACTTCCACGTCATCTTTTGCACGCCTAGCCTCTTTAAGAGCAACCTAGATCAATTTTAGAACAAACAAAATTCATAAAGGTATAAACAAAGCCATTTCAAATCACTTTGTCTTAGGGGACAAAACAGTCCATGTAATAAGACTAAAGTCAACTGAAGATAATAAAAGAAAGTCACCTCTCTTTGACGCAATGCTGCTTCCTTTCTGTACGTTATCAATGTGCAACATTAGAATATTGAGAATGGAGAAAAAAGGCGGCATAATGGAGGTTTTTGTTGTTAATAGATAATATACCTGCTCAAAAGTTTAGCTTCCAAAGAAACTCCTTCTCCAAGAGCAGCTACCTGAAGAGTACATTTGATATGTCAAGCTACTCAACAAGAAAAAATTTACTGCCTCCATCCACGAAAAATAGTCAAAATTTTCCATTTTGGTCCCGTCCACCAAAATTAGTCTCGTTTCTATTTATGGAAACTTTCTCACAATTTTTTCTCTTTCGCTCATACTTTACCAATTACGCATTAAAACCCGTGCCATCCACAAATGAGACTATTTTTTTTTGGACAGAGGGAGCAAAATACAACTAGAATTAAGTTTAAGTGGTCTGAAATACAGAATGAAACAAACGTATGATCAGTAGGTTTCAATCTTATTTAGAGAGAAAATATAGCGATTTGAAACTAAGGGCATATTATGAATGAGCAGCCACAGCCCCAGACTGGTCACTGGAGAAGTTAATGCAGGAGTCTTAGACTCTTAGGATCCAAAACTGATAGTATACATAACTTTCAGGATGCAAGAGTTCCCAAAATTGGACCCTTGGTAAACTCCGTCCTATTAAACTATGGAGTATTATTGACTCCATTTCTTCATTCTAGATTTCCCCCAAGACATGGCCGAATTGGATAAGTTAGCATTCCATCTAATTTCTAAAGACCAATATCTAGAATAGAAAGAATAAGGCCAAACAAGCTTGACAATAAAGAATAAGTGGACCTGCTTTCAAATTGAATATCATTGTTTTGATACAATAGACTCCTACTTGTCTGTCTGAGTAGAGACATATTACTGGTTCAAGGTTATTAATATAAGACTTAAAAAGTTACAACTGTAACTCACATTCAGGAAATCATCTTATCAGGATAATTCTTAGAGACAAATTGCTTGATGCATTTCCCATGTCATACGAATAAATCATCTGGGTAGTGATCATTCCAAAATGGTAAACTAACACCCACAATTTTGAGTGCAAAGAGCTAATGAAGGTAAATATGATCTCTTTCAAGGTTGCTACATTTTCCTCTTCATTTCTCCTAAGTCCTAATCAGATTCGAATTTACTTAACAACACAATCACATACTAAATATTTTGCGAAGATTTACTTGCAATAAAAGTAAATGGAATGGAGAATGCATCACCTGTTTCTCAAGCTCCTTAACTCTTGCTTCAGCTGCTTCCCAACTCTCCTCTGCAAGTCTGAGCTGTAAAATCCGAATCAGACAAATAAATAAACATTGTTAGACTTGCATTAGGGAATACGAGCAATGCTGGTTATAAAAGACAAACAGACCTTCTGAACAATATTTTCATTTTCTTCTTGCAGCATATCGAGCTGTTAAGAAGTAGATATTAGTTAGAGAATATACAACCTAAAAACCCCAGAGTTTTTAAGATCTATACAGATAAAGTGTGGATGTGCCAAACATACTTCATCACGAAGTGCAGAAGAAGCACGCCCATCTCCTGCATCTCTCAGATTTTGTTGTCCTATATCTGGTGAGAATCTGCAGTTAATATCTGTACACATCAGTGATCAGTTCATATCAAATAGATTCTACATTGTATGAGTAGATAGTTGATGCACTAAGATTCTGATTTAAGAAGCTAATGGTACTGTAGAATGATGTAATTATCATGCAAGGACCAAGTTAGTTATCCCAGAACTTTTCTAAAGGAGAATATTTTCCAATTGAAATACGGAAACTAGCAAAGACTCAAAGCATCAAAAGATGGATTCTGAGTACTTCTTTTCTCTCTGCCGGCTGCTAGGAGGATCAATTGCCGGAATAGGTGTAGGAGTTTTCACAGAAGGCCTACTAGGAGGTAAGGCCGGCACTGTTCTAGTTGACATAGACGGCCTTCCTGTTGAAGTTGATCGTGGTGGTTGAATTTCCAATAAGTCGCGAGTAACCTAATATTCCAAACAATCACAGGAAGAAAAAAAAACCTCAATTAGCATCCAATTATGGTTCCTCTGCAACAAAATGCCCCCCTCTGGCACAATCTAGGCGTAAAATCTCAGAGATCTCGCTATGAGGCGATTTTTCCACATTTATGTTTCCAAACAACAATCCCCCAGTAGCAGGTGATTCCTCAAATAATCCAGCTAAAAAACCAGAAGAAAATGCAGTAATACTATTAAACCGCATCTCGACATTGCTAACACGAAAAACATAATTCAAATGCAGCTAAAATGCACAAAACCAGTGATAAAGTAATTTTCGAATTAAAGAAGCACACAATTAAAATACCGATAGAACACTTAAAAAATTACCGCATCGGAAGAAGATCTAATAATCTTAGGAGGCGGAACCAAAGGCTTGACGCCGCCAGTGCCGTTGGTAGCTCCATTAGTGTTAAGAGGCGGCCTGGAGAGAGATAGCGGAAGAGGAGGATTAAATCGGAGTCCGAAATCAGCATCATTGTCTCCGACGCCAGCGTCGTCCTCATCGTCGTCGTCGGCGGCAGCAGCCTGCGAGGCCATGACCTGAGCCAGGCGCTGAGCGGCGGCTTTGGCGGCGTAGTTCTGAGTGCGCTTGATGCTGGAAATGCCGCTGGCGGAGGAGGAGCGAGAGTGGTTGGCACGCGCCGGGGATGAACCGCCGGACTGGCTGCCCCATTGGCGCATCTTCTCCATTGAATCAAAAGAGGAAATCAGAGATGAGTGTTTAGCGCCTAGAATCTAGATCTTCCAGTTATAAAATCGCCGTGTTTTTTGTTTTTGGAGATTTCTGGGATAGTCTATGCTAAGTGTAATTATATTCAATTCACATTAATAAAAATGATAATTAGAAGTTAATGATGCTAATTATAAATGCAAAAGGAGCAGTCAACTTCAAGCTCGTTGTCACTGAATTCCAATGGATAATAGTAGTTCAGTGCGGAGTAGTACTACTAGTACAAGATACTACTAGCTAGGCCACCCGTGACGCGGGTGGCCCGTAATCCGTCACGCCGGGACGAGACGGCGGCGTGACGCGTTGCAGCGCCCCGTCTCGTCCCAGCCCGCCGAACGTTCCGTCCCACCGAGACGGATGGCGAGACGTCTCGCCACGCGCCAGCGCGACGTGGCATGCTCCGGCGCCATGCGTGACGCCCACTCGCCGGCCCGCGAGTGGGCATCGTCACGCTGACGTAATAAATCATTTTTTTAAATTGAATTAAAAAAAATTAAAAAAATGAAAAACGGTGATATTACCGTTAATATTACGGTTTTTCTTTTTTTTTTTTAATTTTAATTTTATTTTTTTACTCTATAAATACTCCTAATTCATCCTCATTTCACACATAAATACACATCTATTCTTCCCAAATCATCTCCATTTCCTCTCCAATTTTCATCTAACCTCTCATCACAAAATGTCCGGCGACGGAAACTCTGGCGGTGGCGGCTCCGGCGGGTTCGACATCAACGCGTTCGGCGACTGGGGGCATGTACAATGTCCTGGGTGGTGGTTCCGGTTCGTCGACGCCGGGGGTACCAACCACCCCATTTTGATGTGGATGCATATGCTTGTCCCTCCGCCCCGAGGTATTCGCAGGGATTATCCCAGATTCGGGAGGATTATTACGTTGAACCCACTCCAGAAGAAGACCGAGGCGGTGGAGGAGGCCGAGGCGGTGGAAGCTCCAGGGCGGAGGCGGAAGAGGAGGAGGAGGAGGATCTCGGCCGGCATCCGTACAGCCCCAAAGAAACGCTGGCGGTGTACAACGCCTGGATCAGCGTCTCGTACGATCCCATCGTAGGGAATCAACAATCCCGGAAGTGCTTTTGGGAAAAGGTCACCGAGGCCTACCACGAGATTAAGCCAAAGGGGTCCCGCCGCCGCACATATAAGATGCTCCATGCTCACTTTGACCGAGTCGACAGAGAGGTCAAAAAATTCTGAGCCATCTACAAGAGTGAAGCGGCTCATTACCAAAGCGGAGCCACATGAGCCGACATTCTGAGGTCGGCTTTGCGAGTCTACTTCGACGACGCCGCCAAACAATTCAAACATGTCGATGTTTT
Organism: Salvia splendens; assembly: GCF_004379255.2. Taxonomy (NCBI): domain Eukaryota; kingdom Viridiplantae; phylum Streptophyta; class Magnoliopsida; order Lamiales; family Lamiaceae; genus Salvia; species Salvia splendens. The sequence goes on from NC_056034.1 coordinate 5,711,158, forward strand.
GGAGGTCGTCAAAGATGAGGAAAGGTGGGCCGGCGGTGTCCGGTCCAGCTCGGGCTCGACCTTGAAGCGCACGAATCACACGGCAATACTCGTCCAGTGAGGGCGGTTCGGGCAGCGCCGCACAAGAGTTTGCCTCGCAGGAGGTTGAGGACACGGCAGACGATGCCGGGGGGGTCCTCCCGTGGGCGCCGTCGGCCACAAGGGAGAAATGCGTCGAAGACGGCTAGAGGGAGGAGGGTCCATGTACATGACCGCCACAATGGCGGACACTTCCCGCATGACGCCTCCCCAATACCAAGCCTATCTTGCCGGAATTGAGTTTATGGCAACACAACTTGGTATTCCGCCTCTAGGTGGTTTCAGTGCATCTCCACCGCCTTCGGAAGATGATTCGCCAGCGGAGTAGTTTTTTTTTTATTTTCTATAAAATTATATTTTAAATTATATAATTTTTATTTTTTTGGGATTTTAATTATGTGTTTTTTTATTTTTTTTGAATTTTAAGTTGTATTTTATGTTGTAATTTTATTTTATTTAATGAAGTGTGTTTTTATTAATTGAATTTGGTTGGAAATAAAAATAAAAAATGAAATTGAATGAATAGTAATTTAAGAGACGGTTAAGGGACGAATAAGAGATGGAGGGTTGCAGGTTCCGTCCCTTAGAGCACCCACAATGGGGCGCCCGATGGCGTCCATCGTCCTCGAGCGTGGACGATGGCACCATTGTGGGTGCCGGCCATAGGGTGCGCCCGATGCTCACGCTCGATAAATCGTCCGCGGCGTATGGCGCGGCCAGCCTATCGTCCGCCCCAGTGTGGGATCGGCGGACGATGGTCGAGGACGATGACACGCGTTTTTGATTTTTCTATTTAAACCTCGTTTCTCATTCACTTTTCATACGAACATATCGCCTCTCTCATTTCGCTCATCTCTCACGAATCTACCTCTCTTGCATACCAAAATGAACCACTGCGACGACACCAATAGTTCTAGTTCCTCGGAGTTAAGTACTTCGACATCTGAAGCCTTAGATGCAGCCGTTGAAGAGGCCATGGCGGAATGCTTTGAGGAAATGCAGCGCGAGGAGACAGAGGCGGCGGCGGCAGCGGCAGCTGCGGTGGCGGCCGAGCCCCCCGCTAGAGGATTATCGTCGGGCTTCGATGAGGTTCTAGCTAGACAGGCCTCAATGCGCAACCAACAAGATCATGGTCAGCTCATGAACGACATGGTTGAAGAAGTGTGGGCCCGTAACCATCGTCGCTGAGTCTAGGTATTTTTTTAATTCGTATTGTAATGCATTAATTTTTATAAATGAAATGAAGTTTTTTACTAATTTTTATAGTTATTTAAATATTCAAATAAAAAACTGATGACGTGGCGCGCCATAGGGTGCCCCACTGCTAATGGTCTTAGTTAAGAGGTGTAGTAAAAAAGTACAGTGGGGCCCATAAACAGTAATTTAAAGGACGTATAAAAGACATCAAATTTAAACGTGTAGTAATTGAAAGATGGAAACACTATTTTATAACAATAAATATTCGTCGAAAATTAGGGTTAATAATTGTAAATATGTAGTACTACAATTTTTATTCGAATCTAGTACTAGGATTTTAAGATCTTACAAACTATAGTACCTGCTTTTTTTTTTTGAGATCTCCCTGTTTTCGGAGAAAGTTAATATGTGTGATAATATGTGAACAAAACTTGGCTAAAAACACGATTGATAATGGTGTGATTACAAAATATTAAATGGTGTGATCACAAAATATTAGAATGATAGCTGTGTGAATAAATATTTGGTGTTGCATGTATCCAAAAAGAAAAAGGGAAGGAGAAACTTGACTGGAACATTGCCCTTTATTCTTTAAAGTTCATCCAAGCTTTTGCAGACAATAGGTTGTTTTGTTTGATTGAAATACTAACGACCAGTGTTGATCAAACTCTTAAGTAATTTCAACACTTAGATTCTATAACCCAATCAATACATGTGTATAGTATAAGTAAAATTAATTCAATATATGTTTATAGCATAAGTAAAATCAATTCACTACATGTGTATAGCATAAGTAATAGTAGTAGTACTATTAATCATACTACATAATTACGAAAGTGATCATTACTTACTTCACGGTTTGATAATATTTCTCACATTTATATATTTTGGAGACATCACATTGAAGTTGCAAGGTATGCATGTTTTATAAACTATACACTTTCTTGCTCGTGGTGCTTACCAAGAAGAGTCTGCAATAATTGCTACAAAATGTGTCATTAAAAGACGTGGAGTGGTAAAATGAGTCATACTAAATTATGAATGTATATACATTCACATGTCTTTTATTTAAAAATAAACTAGCATGACTCAAAACAGAATTCATATATGTACACCTACCTTATCTTCCACTATGATAATATGTAAAACTACATTACATTTTATTTGAATTCATATCATAAAGAATATTGCACATTTTATCATAAAGAATGCAATTTGTGATGTAGTTGAATTATTTAAAAAACAATACCAAACATAGTAGTATTTCATTATTTTTTCCGTTGAAATGGAAAAAGGCACTGCTATATTTGATACACACCTTCAAATTAAGATGAGATTTGAAAATAACCTTGACCTCACAAATACTACTCCACCGCCGTCTATAATAATTAAGACCCAAATAGTATCAACAATTTTCGAGAGCATGAGACATTGAGTGTGGTTGTAACTTGTAAAGATGGAAACATAGATTATTGTAGTGAGGTTTTGTTGTAATGATTGTTATTTAGTCGATCATTAATGAAACTTGCTTCAGGTTAAAGCAATTCGTACACAAATGCGAATGTTGCTGAATCTTACGCAATCAAAAATGAATTCATATTTATTTCCATCATGACTCGATCGAGTCCCTCCCCTAGACCTTAACTCGCTTAGAAATCTTGGTATACAACTTTATAAAAGGTTTTAACGTGAATATTTGAGATTGTATTCATAGAGAATATGTAGCTACGATTAAAGAGGGTTTAGACTGGTTTGCTTTAAAAATCATGCTTGATTTGAATATAGTACGACGTCAATAGTGGCGGATCAAAGATTTTCGATCTGGGGGTGCAAAAAATAATTATACTCAGACTTAAAATTTCAAAACATGACTAATCCTTTTTTTTCTCTTTGTTTTGTTTTATCTTTTTCTTTATTTTTCTTTATTAAAAAACTTAGTTTAAATAAAAATAAATTATTTTATAGTGTCACTTAGACGATGAATTCTGCATTTGAAATACAAGTAGGAATATAGTATTATATAGATATGAATATTATGAGAAGAGTTTTATAATTACTAATATATGATACTTTCATGTTAGTAATAAAACTTGAATTTATTGTAAACAATTATTAAAGTTTTGCTTTATAGTATTAGTTGATGCGAATCAAATATTCAATTTCTTTGATCCTAATGTCAAGTGTATTTATGAATTATTTTGATCCAAATTGAACAATTTGAGGCAAGAATGTGCTTTTGACTTTGAATGACTTGGCAAGGGAACAAAATAATTCACTTGAACATTACGTGAAATTCTTTCCAACTTGATCACTTGCAGCAACATTTCCATTCAAATTTCTGATTCAGTGTAGGAGACGAAACAACATTCGTGAATCATTCCAGAAGCTCTTCAATTCCTGGCCGGTTCGAAGCTCCAACGACCCCGGTGACCAGCTGAATATTGCAGCAGAGACAACACCGGAAAGCTGCCGGGTTGAAGTCGATATTTGCAGTTCACAGCTCCGGCACCGCCCTGGATTTGATGCAGTACGAAGTCGGTAACTCACCATTGATGACAGAGCAAATCCCGAACAGAATCAGCGACCTGCCGAGTTGGGAGACCGACGAAGCTGGCGACTGGTTGGTATTGCTGTCCCAGTTCACGAACAGAAACGGCGACCCGCCGGCTTGGTTCTCCCACGAAATCAGCGACTCGCCAGAGTTGCAGTTGGACGGCAGTTTTGGGCAGTTATTGGAGCAGTTTCATGCATGGAAAAGGAGAGAGAAAAGGCAGTTATGTGAGTACCACTTGGGGAGTATTTAAGGTACAAATATTGAGAGAATGGAGGACGTTTTTGGGGGAAAGAAACAGAGACAAGAAATTGGAGAAAGAAGAAAGAAAAGAGAAGATGAAGGAACGATCCAAACCATCACTCCGGAGATCATCCATCATCTAGAGTTGGAGAACACCATGGAGTTCACGGTTCACGGTTCTTTTGGTGTAATTTATTTTAGTATGTTTAGCTAGATCTTGAGACGTCTAGATAGGTGGAATTTTGTAGCCATTATTCTATTGCCTCTTTAGCATAGATTTTGGCCATTACTCATATGCAAGGAACTCAAGATTTGATACTTGTTCAGAGAGATAGTCTCGAGTGGATCGATAGTTTTTATCGGTAAAATTGGTTTGGTGTCTGCCGCGCTTCCACGTGGGCATTAAGTTAATATGATTTAATTATCGTATTTGACAATTGAAGAAACTAATCTAAAGCTTGCTACGCGACCTAGTAGTGGTGATAGGTTAGTGAGTAGAATTTGGGAGACGTGTTCAGCTTATCCTAGGTATACAATTCTCTTGAAGTGTTCAACGGATAGGGAGCGTAAAACAAACTCAATTCTCTTAAGCATAGTCTTGATCGTAGTAGTCCATCGAAGTATCCCAATTCATATGCCCGAGACATATAGGAGCAATGCTTTCTTCTTATCCTATTTTCTAAAGTTTGTGTTTTGTTTATCCTTGTGTGTTTTATCATCTCTTTATCAAATTTTATTTTATCAATCTCAAATTAAATAACCTACGCCTCTATGTGGTTCGACACTCTTTTACTACAACTGCATCTGTACTCTTGCAGAAAGATTGTAATTTTGGAGCTATTTTATATACTTGTTTGTTATTAATTCATCAATACAAAAGCTCGAAAAATACACATCAGTAGTCATATATGTATTTACTACAAATAAAATATTTAACGAAAACCAAATATGGGTTGATAACAAAATTAAATTGAAAAAGAGGTGGTATGTATTTAAACAAAGTTAATTGGAAGAAAAAAAGTGAAGTGAAAAACAAAGAGTAGGAAAAAAAAAAACTTGAGAAGGCTCGAACACAAGCCCATGCCTTTGAAATGAGCACGTTTACCACAAGGTCATAGATTGCTTTTTGTTAATCTAAGACTACATATAGTGTATTAATGTCACGCCCGCACTAGCTAAGGATAACATAATACGGATAATCGTGACTAGGGGGAGGAAAGGGGTGGGGAGAAGAAATGGGGGAAGATCGATCCAAAAATACTTAGTTACTGAACTCAACTGGAAACCACTAAGATAGTTTATACTAAGTAAAAGTTTATACAATACCAAAAGATAAGAGTAATGACGCAAAATAAGATTTGGTGTTCCTAAACTTGCACAACGGAAGTAGGTAAACACGATCCATATATTGAAATATGAACATCTAAGAGGCTTAGTCTAAACAACCAAAAACTTCCTCTCAACACCAGTTGCCCACCTCTTCATTGTATCAACCTGCACGTTTAGAATTACATGCAGGGCTGAGTACAAAAATACTCAATGAACACATTGCCGAAAGATACAATTATACATATGAAAGTGTTGTCAAGTCATCACAGTCTACAATTATACACTTAGGGGTTTTATTTAAAAGGCCCAAGCTTACTAAAATTTTATGTTTAACTGCGCAGTCTACGTTACCTCGCTATATCCGTCATCTCGTGCCGTGGAGATGGTGTTCTACCACGGTCACCTATAACTTTCTTGTGTAGGGAAGGTGGCCACCTTCCTCGGTCACTGAACCCGCCATTTGGCTGTCGGTCCGTTGTATACACTAATCCACCCTTGCTCATACCCGAATTCGATTCATAATATTCTTGGCATAAGCATAACAGATAGGCATCTTCACACAAAAATATTTATGACTAGACAACGACATTTGTATAGATAACGAACATGAGTTTAGATTTTTACCAAAACTCAGCTTGAAAATAATTTGTATTTTTATCCCCATTAAAATGTAGGATAGAAGTTCACCTTATTTATTCTTCAAGATCTTGGAAACAACCCTTTGCTTCAACGACGATCCCCTTCGTGATTCTTACCTTTTTTTTAAATAAAAACAAACTAAGTTAGTTATGCTATGCGATAATATTCCAACTCACTAATACACATCCAATTTTCCATAATTTCTTCTTTTAACTCAATGTTATAAATAAATTTGGAGGTTTAGCTAAGATATAACTAATTTACATAAGGATGTCATGATATGAATCAAATTGTACATTCTTATTACCCTAACTTTACATGATTTATATAGTTTGATGCTTGCAAAGGATGTTTTGTGGTGTAGGAAGAGGAATGAATGGTGAAACAAGGAATGAAGCTCGGATGGTGATGAAGTCGGGCAGAAAGCTCTCAGAATTGGCAACCCGGCCGGGTGAATTTCATGCCCAATATTGTACACGGCCGGGTGATTTTCAGAAAGCATGCGGAGTACAGTTTTATCGCCCAGTCGGGCGATTTCATGCTTCAAAACGCCCGGTCGGGCGTTTTCAATCTCAAATGCGAAATAGGCAGTTTTCTCGGCAGTTTTCAGGAGGAACTTGGAGTTTAAAGGGGAGAAAAATCAGAAAACAAAGGGGGGAGACGACAGAGGAGAGAAGGAGGAGGAAGAGAGGAAGATTGGAAGTGCAAACATTCAAACTTCCATCATCTCGGATGAGATTTGCTACCATCTACACATCAATTTCATGAGTTCTATGGTTCTTGTTTATTGGTTGTTGATGTGTAACTAAATTCTTACGTTGCTCCTAATTTGTGAAAGATGTGAATTAAGTTTGGATTCTATGGATTAACATTAATTTATGATCTTTTCTACGGTGCTTTTTACATTGAATTATAATTCCGGCCTGATTTATGATTCGATCTTGTCTTTTAGCCAATGTCTCTTTAACTTGGTTAAAAGGTGGAAACGTAGATAAAGAGTTTGAGATTCGTATCGTGTTCAACGTATGAATCTAGGATAAGTTAATTTACATGTCGTTACAATAATTGTTGGATATTTACTATGCTTCTATAGGAATGTTCAATTGATCTTGTAAATGAATCATGTACGTTGGAGCGTAGAAGTTGGATTAGAGCTTACTATGCGTCTGTAGGAGTGATAATCCGACGAGTACGAATTTGATCTTAGTGTTCAGCAAGGTTAAATTCAAGCATCTATGAACATGTTCATTGTGAGTAGAATGAACGAGATTATTACAACTTTCATTAGATTAATCGTTAATCCATAGGTTAATTGGTCCGTTAAGTTAATTCACATCTGGAGCATATTAGGAGCAACGTTCTCTATCTCTTGAGTTTCTCTATTTTCATTCTTTAGTTTTCAATTTGTTTATTAATCTTGTCAAACCTTATTAAATAATCAAACGCCTCCCTGTGGTTCGACACTCTTTTACTACAACTGCATCTGTACTCTTGCAGAAAGTTGTAATTTTAGAGCTATTTTATTAAGCTTGTGTGAACTTTACCATTAATATTTGAACTCGAAAATTACACATCAAGTTTTGGCGCCGTTGCCGGGGAGGCAACTGGTTATTTAATTTAGGATTCTTTTTATTTTTTATTTTTGTATAGTTTTCTAACATTTTATTTTTTGTTTCAGAGTTGTAGCTAGAAGACTAAGTCGAGCCAACGACTTTAAACAAAGGCGCTAGTTGGGAGGCAACCCAATGAGTTTTTAGTTTTCTTTATTTTCTCTAAATAAATCGAGGGTTTTGTTCGCTCAATTCTTTCCTTCGATGTATTTTTATGAATTGAGTATTTTATTTTCTTTTTGTGGTTTTAATTTTTCTTTTTGTAGGAGCAACGTGGAGATAGGATTCACATTCGAGCTTATGAGGAAGCACACCTACAAAGGAAAATACACCCACCCACCCACCCGAATGCACTATGGATATCACGCCAAGTTTGGGGGAGTCTTCTTTCCCTTTACTTTATATGTTCTTCTTTGCATACATTGAGGACAATGTAGCATTCAAGTGTGGGGGGGATTGTGAATGATTTTTATGCATTATGCATATTTTTGGGTGTATTGCATGATAAAGGTGTGTTGAATCAGATAGTTGACGGGTGCATGCTAGATCTTCGACTTTCTGGTTGGGAAATCTCGCTCGATTTTACTTGATCTTTGAAGCTTAGGATGAATGGAATTTGTGCAATCTATTTGAAAAAAACATGTTGTGATTACATCCGATTTCTTGAGTTGAGGAGAGTATGAAAATTACATGTCTTGTGGAGATTATCTTGGATTGAATTGTTTTATCGAGTTGCGTGCTTGCATTCATTTGTGTTAATGATTTGGGAGGATAAGGCACTAGGATGAACTCCATGGCCAAATGATCACATGCCTAGTCCATCTAATGATCCCCTAGAAGCCACTTTGAGCTTAATTCCATACTATTTGTGTAAAAACTTAGCCAATCACTTAGCTACTGAAATAAGCCTCATTTTAGCCTCATCAATAGACCTTGCTACTATTTGGGTGCTAAATATAAGTTTGAGCTTTGTGGTTTGAGTTGGTGTGTTGGGTGGTGAATTGTAAGAGAGTAGACACATTCTAGACTTGATGTAATGTGAAAAGAATGAAGTTCTTAGAAAAGGAAAAAACGACCTCCAAATTTGTAAAAGTCGAGGTCTTTTAAAAAAAAAAGAAAAAAAAAGAAAAAGAAAATGTGTGATGAAATAAAGATAGAGCTTCTATATTTGTACGATGTAATCTTGTCTAGAATAGATCTCAAGTTTGGGGGAGTGTGAGTTTGGTTGTAAAATTTTGTTGTTCGATCTTTCGAAGGAAGTTGTAGGAGGGAAGAATTTGGCACTCAAATGTGTAGCCTTTGAGCTCACTATCCATATCTATCCTACCTCGTCCCTAGCCCCATTACAACCTTGAAATAAGACCTTGGACCTTATCGTTGATGCTTGTGGATGTTTTGTACACAGCTTGGTAGAGTTAAAGAAGTTTGATTTAAAATCCGCGAGTCTATGTGGTAAGTAATGCTTGACGAGTCAATGAAGACGGTTTGAGTTGTATGTGATCTTGCTCGAGGACGAGCAAGCAAATAAGTTTGGGGGTATTTGATGTGAATCAAGTTGTACATTCTTGTTACCCTAACTTTACATGATTTATATAGTTTGATGCTTGCAAAAGGATGTTTTGTGGTGTAGGAAGAGGAATGAATGGTGAAACAAGGAATGAAGCTCGGATGGTGATGAAGTCGGGCAGAAAGCTCTCAGAATTGGCCACCCGGCCGGGTGAATTTCATGCCCAATATTGCACCCGGCCGGGTGATTTTCAGAAAGCATGCGGAGTACAGTTTTATCGCCCGGTCGGGCGATTTCATGCTTCAAAACGTGTAACAATTAAATTTACTAACCTAAGATAATTTTAACTGCATCAAGTTGTATTTAAAATTCTAATGAATCCTGAAAGTAAAGAATTTGGGGCTGAGGATTTGTAAACAAAGATTAGTCAAACAAATTTGATTTATATGTAGTTCTCATTACTTATTCATGTAGCCTAACTCCAAAATAAATAAAGAAAATGAAAAAATAAATAAAGAAAATGAAGAGGGAGCCCAGATTAATATCTATCCTAAGTATAAAAGCCTAAGGAGTCTTCCCTTCAAATCATTCCATACCCTAGCCCCCAACGAAGAGAGAACTCTCTCTTCTCTCTAGAAGGAGAGCTGCCATTGCTGCCAACATCCAGCGTCGCCATCGGCACCCCCTTTTTCTCTTAGTTTCACAATCACTACAGCCACTCTCTCTCTCTCTCTTCGCCATCGTTGTGCATGCACAAGCGGCGGTCTCTCCGCCGTTCGCCCACACCCTGCACCACCGGGAATTGCCCAGTCATCCCAACGCCACCATTCACACCTCATACGCCGCCGCTGTATGCGACGGCTACTTCCGTGCGTGGTGGATGTCGCCGCTACATGCGGTGGTTACCCACCGCAGCTGCCCCTGCCCCTCTCCGTGCTCGCAGGTTCCGACAGCTGATAAGATTACTATTCTCTTATCCCTCACTCTTTTACTCATCCTCAAAAGATTCCTAACTATAAAATATTAATCTTTGTCACAACAGTTTCAAAATTGATAAAATGGGAGGTTTCCATCCTTCCTAGGGTTTATGGAATTTTCATAGTCCTTTCTGGAAATCGGAGCAGAAACTACTTCTTAAGATAAGCCATTAACATTTGTAACTATTGGAGTTTTAAGACTTGATTTGTTTATTTTATGAATTATTTATTTTTGGGAAGTCTACGCATGTTAGCTTACTAAAGGGAAAACTTGGGTGATAGAACATGTTGCAGTAGGTGTTATTCTTATTGAAGATTCAGGTGTTATGCTCAAAAAAATATAAAAGCACTAAATAAGAAGTGAATACTAAAAAATTTTACCGTTTACGGATTTTCTTTTGATGTTCTAAAGCTTGGTGAAAAGGTGGAAACAATTGGAGTGAGTTGAACATATATATATATATATGCATGGTCTTGGTGTTACACGTGGATTTACTCACTAGGTGTATGTGATTTGGCCTATTTATTGGGCAAGCCTCTAGACTATAGGTGGGTATAATGATGGCAAATTTGTTTTTATTAATTTTTTTTATCATAATTATTATATTTGATGTATATGTATTATTATTAATATTTTTAATATAGATTCTAATTATAGAAACTTCAAAAATACTTGGAGGTATACTGGGATCATGCGTGGTCGTCGAACAAGTTGCCTGAGACTCGCATGATCTTAGTTACTACCTTCGTCCCCCAAATATTGGCACACTTTAACCCGGCACGAGTTTTAAGAAACGTAATAGAAAGTGAGTTGAAAATGTTAGTGGATTATGAGTCCTACTTTTTATATTAGTTTTATAATAAAATGTTAGTAGGAATGAGTTAGTGGAATATGTGGTCCACTACCAAAAATGGTAAAAGTGAAATGGGACAAACTTTGGGGGACGGACGGAAATGGAAAAATGGAACAAACTTTCAGGGACGGAGGTAGTATTTTGTAATAGAGTAGTATTATATATATAGAGTAGTGATCTAGGGCAAGTGTCCATTAACTACATAACTAGAGAACAAATCACAGCCACAAGATCAAAAAAATCAAGGGCTAGTATTAATACATGTAATTTTCGAATTTAAGGAGAAAATAGTTCCATCAATCACAAATTTACTCCACAATAACAAGGCAGGGGTATAATTGTCATTGCAACCAAAATTGCGTCATTGGCAAATTCAATTCGTTTGAGAACGAACCCGCGTTCTTCACCTACTCTCCTCTTCTCTCTTCTGCAAAATTAAATCGCGATTCAACCTCGCCGTCGCCTTCGCGTTTCTGTGGTTAGAGTGATTTATACAACCGTAATTTCTGCGGTCAGAGTGATGTAGTTCTAGGTTTAGATTGATGTTTCTGTGATTTTTGGCTATAGTGATGTGATTTGTTAGCATCAGTGAAGTGAAATCATGGCTATAGTGATGTGTTCCAGTGTCAGATTGATGTTTCTATAATTTTTTGCTATAGTGATGTAATTTGTTAACATCAGTGAAGTGAAATCATGACTATAGTGATGTGTTCCAATGTCAAATTGATGTTTCTGTGATTTTTTGCTATAGTGATGTAATTTGTTAGCATCAGTGAAGTGAAATCATGGCTATAGTGATGTGTTCCAGTGTTAGAGTGATGTTTCTTTAATTTTTTGCTATAGTGACGTAATTTGTTAGCATCAGTGAAGTGAAATCATGGCTATAGTGATGTGTTCCAGTGTCAGATTGATGTTTCTTTGATTTTTGGCTATTGTGATGTATTTTGTTAGCATCAGTGAAGTGAAAACATGGCTATAGTGATGTGTTCATGTGTCAGGTTGATGTTTCTGTGATTTTTGGCTATAGTGATGTAATTTGTTAGCATCAGTGAAGTGAAATCATGGCTACAGTGATGTGTTCCAGTGTCAGATTGATGTTTCTGTGATTTTTTGCTATAGTGATGTAATTTATTAACATCAGTGAAGTGAAATCATGACTATAGAGATGTGTTCCAGTGTTAGATTGATGTTTCTGTGATATTTTGCTATAGTTATGTAATTTGTTAACATCAGTGAAGTGAAATCATGGCTATAGTGATGTGTTCCAGAGTCAGATTGATGTTTCTTTGATTTTTTGCTATAGTGATGTAATTTGTTAGCATCAATGAAGTGAAATCATGGTTATAGTGATGTGTTCTAGTGTCAGAGTGATGTTTCTGTAATTTTTTACTATAGTGATGTAATTTGTTAGCATCAGTGAAGTGAAATCATGGCTATAGTGATGTGTTCCAGTGTCAGAGTGATGTTTATGTGATTTTTGGCTATAGTGATGTAATTTGTTAGCATCAGTGAAGTGAAATCATGGCTATAGTGACGTGTTCCAGTGTCAGATTGATGTTTCTGTGATTTTTTTGCTATACTGATGTAATTTGTTAGCATCAGTAAAGTGGAATCATGGCTATAGTGATGTGTTCCAGTGTCAGATTGATATTTCTGTGATTTTTTGCTATACTGATGTAATTTGTTAGCATCGGTGAAGTGAAGTCATGGCTATAGTGATGTGTTCCAGTGTCAGAGTGATGTTTCTTTGATTTTTTGCTATAGTGATGTAATTTGTTAGCATCAGTGAAGTGAAATAATGACTATAGTGATGTGTTCCATGGTTAGAGTGATGTTTCTTTGATATTTTGTTACAGTGATTTTTTTTTCTCATATCCATGAAACTGCTGCAGCCGAAAAGAGGTCTAAGAATCGGGAGGATAGACCTTAACAACAACTTACTGCAACTTCTATTGAAATAAGGTCGAAGAATAGGGAAGATGGACCTCGAAAACAAGTTACTACAACTTCTCCTGAAATGAGGTCTAAGAATAAACATGATAGGTTACAAAAAAAAACCACAGAGTGAGTTATTTAATTATTTAGTATCTTAGTGAAATATATTATGTGTATGCCAGAGTCATTCGTGTATAATTTTGAACTATGTTAAGTGTGTATTCATGAATTTGACCAATTTTTTGTATTATGTCCTCCAGCCTCAAAGCGTGGGAGGCCACAAACAAATGATGATGAAGAACAGCCTGCTAGAAAGAAACAGGCTAAAGGAAAGTGTAATACCCATTTTTTTTTCTTCTATCTTTTTAAGTTAATATTTTGTTTTAAGAACGAGCGAGTGATAGACCTTGAATAAAATACCGTGTTGTTTCGATTGGTTGTGAATGCTTGAATTATTGTTGATTAATTGTATGGTGTAAGTTGTCGACGAGTTCGACATGAGAGTCGTCGATGGGAAAATTTGGGCGTTCGTTTACAATGTACTTGGAATAACACCAAAGTACTAAATTAATAAAACACCACAATTTAATCAATGTACTAAAATTATATATTTTTGGGCCTATCACTTTTGTCTATTTTTTTAGCCCATTTATCCTTATTCAATTGGACTATTTTTAATATAGCCATTTATTCCTAATTCCTATTTCATTCCTGCAGCCAACATAAATCTCTTCCTCTAAACCCTCCTACACGTTTTCTTTATTCACCAAAACCTCTACTCCTAAAATCTCTCCACCACTCCTTAAAAATCTCCAACCAAATACTCTATTAACTCCATTTATACATCTCCTCCCACAATCTCAACAAACCGTCTGGAGGAGAAACCCAAAGAGTTGTTATCTTTTCAATACCTTCTCTTCTGCAAGTTCTGCTTCTTCCGTGAAGGTATATCCACTATTTTTTTTCTGAATCATCTGCATCCCATCCCATGATTTAGTTTTACATAATCACACACTGGAATAAATCCCTATTGAAATTCTTGAAAAACTTGTTGAATGCAACACTCTTGTTAACTCAGAATTGTTCCTGCCATTGCAAGCAATCAATTCTGCCTTTTATCTCATTAAATCTTAATTCTTGATAACCCATTTGTCTGCCCATATAATATTTGAAATCAAATAATTAGAGATGAAAGCTTTGTTTAAATAGATAGGGAAAAGGGGATGAAACTTACAAGTTGTGAGGGGCGGAGCTACTCGGCGACGGTAGGCCGCGGCGGCAGTGTTTTGACAGAAGCTGCCGCACTGATCTGGCGGCGGCGAGTTCTATCAATGGCGAGGAGAGATCGAGGGGGAGAAAGATGTCAGCTTTGTGCTTCTAATTTTGGGGATTTGTTGTTCCTAAATTGAGACACCAAAATTTGAGAGATGGTTTGTGAATTTTAGAAGAATAATATAGATTGGGGGGGGGGGGGCGTGAGTTTTACAGTTTTACAGAGGCAGAGAGTGAAAATTTGAGATAGAGAGAGAGACATAGGGTTGCTGTGTTTGAAAGGAGAAGGGAGAGAGATACGTTGATGATGGAAGAGAGTATACTGTAGTTCTTTTGTTTAATGGCTTGGGCCATTTAATTCACTTACAAATTTTGGGCCCCTAACTAAATCTTTTTTTGTTTTAATTGGTTGAGGCACCACTAACTATATTATTTGATGGCCCAATTAGTTTTAGTGTATAATAGTTTTAAAGTGGGGATTTGATATTAATATATATACATATACATGTTTTGTGAGGGAGTATATTATGTATTTTATGTTCCTCTATTTACTTGCATATGATCTGTTTTGGTCAGTAGATGATTGCTACGAGATTCTTTTTATTTTGAGCTATGTTAAGCTAATGCCAACGGATGGAAATATAATTCCGGGGATGTTGTTTTGTTTGATTGATAAATCTGATTGATTATATGAGGTTTTGGTAGAAAGAATAAATGAATAATGTGAGCGCGCACACACTTAGGATGCATGCATTGTTAAGCTTATTTTGCAAAGTCTAATTTTACACATCATGTTATTTCTAAAAGGGTGAACTTGTGCACGTTGTTGCGGTTTGGAACAGAAAGTGATTAAGGAGTAAGCTTTTGAGGTGGGCTTTCTTTTTAATAAGGACTATGTCCTAAATATATTTTGATGTGAAAAGGAGGTAAAAATGTTTGTCTTGCCATGTTTTGTGTTTTGAATGAACCTATCTGAAGTGGCTATGCCATGTATGTTTAATCGAATTCGGGTCCTAGTAGGGCCGCAAACCCTGCTCGGACTAGTGTACACCCCGTAGATCGTGTGCTATCTCTTTGGAGTTGGCCGGTCTAGTGACTTGGTTCGTGGCCACGTTCCTTGTCATGTATGTTCAGATATGGTGATGGTGAATGTGGATGGAAAATGGTTGGCCGACCGAACTTGTGAAATATATGTTTTGGTGTACTTGGGTTTCTTTTAATTAAAACCCCCAAGGTCACTTGATTATGGCTTGACAAACTCTGTTTTGGCATGTGTCCACTGAGTGCATCAAGTACTCAGCCCTGCATATTGTTTTTCTTAATGTGCAGATTGAGCGGCGATGGGCGTGGAGGATGTTGAGCAGAGTTCATGGATTGTTCTGTCATGATTAATAATGTTGGATTTGTCGTGTCTTCATACTCGGCATTTTCCGTGTCTTGAACGCTTCCGCTATGAGTACTTTTCTTTAGAATTGTTTATTCGTGCAGAGTCTAACTCGTTTGAAAATTGTTTATTGTCCATTCTTTATTCACTTAGAGTTGGTATTATTGTTAGGATAATATTATGACGTTTTAAAAGTTAATTCAATTATTAAATTTTTGGTCAAATGTGTATGTTTTTCCCATTTTTTCCCCGCTTCTTTAATCCTCCCCTAGTCGCGATTAACCGTATTTTCTATCCTTAGAAAATGCGGGCGTGACAGAGTGGTATCAGAGCAACTTTCTTTCCGCTCTGGACCCAAGCGTCTTTTTTCTTTCTTGATCTAGATTAGTATCCCTAGATCAAAATAAATAAATAAAATAAAATAATTTAATTTAAAAGTGTCAAAGGCTCAACATCCGACCATCGCGCTCAACCTGAAAAGAGGTAACCAAAATTTTTTTTTGTAAGAGGTTTTGAGGTAAATATTTTGGGAATGGAAATGATTAGTTATTCATGGTGGAATTTGATGTGGCGGAAAAAAATTATGTTGTGGAAACTTGTGAATATTTTTGGAAATATGTGAACTTTAAGTGAAAGCATGCTAGTTCTTTTCCTATTGAGATTTTGAGGAACATGATGTTGTTATGTGTTGTGACGTCTAGTGATAAGTGTTTGTGTATGCTCGATTATGTGGCCTTTACGTGATGATTTGAGTCATGACTCGTAGATACTGGAGTATGATATTATGAATTCCTTGTGTGATTGCGGACTATTTTGGATGAACGTTAGACCTTACATCATCGATTCTAGTTGTATGTAGTAACTCAATTATTGCTTCTCCGAGCATATTAAATGAACGTGGAACAGCGAACCACAATGAATCTCTAATATCGAAAGGATAAAAGAAAAATAATAAGGATAAACGTTTGGAAAGTGCGAATGAAAGTTTGAGTGATGATAGTTAGTGTTACATGCGCATAGATATCTTGATTTATTATACGTATTCTATAATCGTTATGTATGAAAGGTTGCGTGAGAAGTCTTGATACGATAATGTAGTGATAAATAATTGGAGTGACCATATTAATCTATGCGTTTTGGATCAGAATGCCACCGAGACGTGGACGTAGACCTAGGCGTGGACGTGGAGAGGAGGACCCTGTGGACCCTCAGAATGTAGAGGGAGAGCAACCACCACCACCACCACCACCACCGCCTCCTCCACCACCACCACCCCCGCCTCAACCCAAACAATACATTGATACCTTTTTGAGGCAAAAACCCCCACAGTTCGATGGACTGGGAGAGCCGTCTAAGGCAGAGACCTGGATACGCACCCTCGAGCGCATATTTGATTTTATGGAGTGCACCGACAAGGAACGCCTCGCTTGTGTGACTTTTCAATTAACGGGGCCCGCAGATTTTTGGTGGGATACCAAGCTAAGGACCATGAACCCTGAACGCCGTGAAGTGCTTACTTGGGAGATATTCAAGGAAGAGGTGTACAATAAGTACGTTCCCATGAGCTATAGGCGAGCAAAGGTAGTTGAATTCCATACTTTAAAGCAAGGGAATATGACGGTGACAGAGTACGACCGTGCACTGTGTGAAATTACTCGATATGCTCCCGAGTTGGTGGATACAGATGAGAAAATGGCAGAAAAGTTACGTGCTGGTCTCAAGCACGAAATAAGAGTAGCAGTGGCAAGTCGCAGAGGACTTTCATATTCTGAGATTTTGGCTTGTGCATTAGACGTGGAAGAAGCGTTGCCTAAGGAGATGACAGTAGCAAATACTACACCAGTGCCACTTCAACAACATAATTTCAGAGATAAGAGGAAATGGGATGGAGATCGGACTCCATATGATAACAAGAGGCAGCAACCCATCAGAAACCCACCGCAATATGGAGGTAGGCAGAGTGCTCCCTATCAGAGGGGTGACTTCCGGCCTAGAGCCCTCCAGTGTGCTAAGTGCTTTAAAAACCATTTTGGGGAGTGCAGAGAAAAGAGCAATAAATGCTACACTTGTGGTGGAAATGGCCACTTCTCAAGAGAATGCCCGAGTAAGATTATGGGGATGGGAGCAGGACAGAACAATCAAGGGTTCCGTCCGCAAGTGCGGGCACTACAAGCCGAACCGAGGGGATACTTACCCGCACCACAGCAGCGGCAGCAACAACGTCGTCAAGGACTTCCCACTCAGGCAAGGGCATATGCTTTAAAAGGGAAACAGTCGACGAACCAGCAAGGGAATCAAGAGCAAGGAAACTTGGCAGGTATGGGCACGCTCCTCGACATGCCTATTGTTGTTTTATTTGATACGGGTGCATCACATTCTTTTATATCAGCATCATGTGTGAATACTTTAGAACTGCCTATCAATAGAACTGAACAAAGAATGAGTGTGACTTCACCCGTAGGAGGAACTATAGATATTTCACAAATTTGCTCGAATGTAGAATTTACTATGGGAGAACTTAAGCTAGTTGCACACAAATTACAAGTTATGTCGATGGGGAGTGTAGATATAATTTTGGGAATGGATTGGTTGGCCGAGAATCATGTTACCATTCGCTGCAAAGAGAGAGAGATCTCTTTTCAAACCCCGGGAAATGAGCCGACTATATTTTATGGGATTTCTACGAATCGACGCAAGTCCATAATTTCTGCACTTCAAGCGACGACTATGACAAGGAAGGGATGCCCAGCGTATCTCGTCTATCTAAATGGAGAGGAGAAGAAAGAAAGAAGCATAGAGGATGTGGCAGTAGTGAACGAATTTCCAGATGTTTTTCCCAACGCCTTGCCAGGACCACCACCCGATAGACAGTTGGAGTTTACAATTGATTTGGAGCCAGGATCAGCACCGATATCTAAGGCACCATACCGTATGGCGCCTAAGGAATTGGAAGAACTTAAGATACAACTACAAGAGTTGCTAGACTTGGGTTTCGTTAGACCCAGTGTGTCGCCGTGGGCAGCACCAGTGTTGTTCGTGAAGAAGAAGGATGGAACATTGAGGATGTGCATAGATTATCGAGAGTTGAACAAGTTGACACTCAAGAACAAGTATCCACTGCCGAGGATAGATGATTTGTTTGATCAACTCCGTGGAGCTGGAGTATTCTCGAAAATGGATTTGAGATCGGGATACCATCAACTGAGAGTCCGACGAGAAGATGTACCCAAGACGGCTTTCCGAACTAGATACGGCCATTATGAGTTTATAGTGATGCCTTTCGGATTGACCAATGCCCCGGCTGTATTTATGGACCTTATGAATCGTGTGTTCCATCCATACTTAGACAAGTTCGTCTTAGTCTTCATAGACGATGTCCTTATCTACTCAAAGAACGAGGAGGAACATGAAAAACATTTGAGGACTACCTTGGAGACATTAAGGGCCGAGAAACTCTACGCCAAGTTCAGTAAGTGTGAGTTTTGGCTCAAAGAAGTGAATTTCCTTGGGCACATAGTGAGCGCAGATGGAATTCGAGTAGACCCCGCAAAGGTGGAAGCTGTACAGAAATGGAAATCACCAACCACACCTAATGAAATTCGGAGCTTCCTAGGACTGGCGGGATATTATCGGAGATTCATCGAGGGATTTTCTAAGATAGCGAGGCCAATGACGCAACAACTAAAGAAGGGGATCAAAGTGAATTGGACGCCGGAGTGTGAGGCCAGTTTTCAGTTACTAAAAGAGAAGTTGACCACCGCACCAATTCTCGCTGTGCCAGAGCCAGACACTAACTACGTGGTGTATACCGATGCATCAAAAGTTGGACTTGGATGTGTACTTATGCAGAATGGGAAAGTGATTGCGTATGCATCAAGGCAGTTGCGGCCGCATGAGTTGAACTATCCGACGCATGACTTGGAGTTGGCAGCAGTTGTACATGCTTTGAAGATTTGGAGACACCATCTTTTATGGAGTTCGATGTGAGATATATACGGACCATAAAAGCCTCAAGTACTTCTTTGAACAAAAGGATTTGAACATGCGCCAGCGTAGATGGCTTGAGTTGGTGAAGGATTATGATTGCAGTATAAACTACCACCCAGGAAAGGCGAATGTAGTGGCTGATGCCCTAAGTAGAAAGTCTCAACCTCAATTGGCCACTTTTCTCACGAACGAAGAGAACTTGATACGAGAGTTCAGTAAAATGCGATTGGAGGTAGTGAGAGCACCCGAGACAGTGGAAGGAAGGATCGCCACCTTGGTAATGGAACCCGACCTAAGGGCTAGAATCGTGGAAGCTCAAAGACGCGATACTTTACTTGAGAAAATTCGTTCGGAAGTGAGGACAGGGGAGCAAGAATATTTTCACGAGGAGGCGGATGGTGCCCTCACATTTAAGGGTAGGTTGTGCGTGCCTAGAGACGAAGGGCTTAGGAATGAAATCATGAGGGAAGCACACGAAACACCGTATACTGCGCATCCGGGGAGTACCAAGATGTATCGAGATATGAAGAGACAGTTTTGGTGGAATGGCATGAAAAAGCATGTAGCGGCGTTTGTGGAGAGGTGTCTAGCATGTCAGCAAGTGAAAGCTCTACATCAACGACCTTATGGGAGACTACAACCACTTGAGATACCGGAGTGGAAATGGGAGCACATTGCAATGGATTTTGTGACAGGATTACCGAGATCCCAACGAGGAAACACTGTTATTTGGGTGATTATTGATCGTCTCACAAAATCTACTCACTTTGTACCGATTCGTGATACCTATGGAGCCAATAAGTTGTCTAAGATGTATGTGAAAGAGATCATACGCTTGCATGGAGTACCAGTGACTATTACATCTGATCGTGATGCGAAGTTCACCTCTAGATTTTGGATGAGCCTACAACGAGAGTTAGGCACTAAGTTGAATTTCAGTACTGCATTCCACCCGCAGACTGATGGGCAATCAGAGAGGACGATACAGACTTTGGAGGATATGTTGAGAGCCGTAGTGCTAGATCGAGGAGTAGGTTGGGAGGAAGTGTTGCCACTAATAGAGTTCGCTTACAACAATAGTTATCAGGCGACTATTAACATGGCCCCGTATGAGGCATTGTATGGGAAGAAGTGTAGATCACCACTTTACTGGGATGAAGTGGGTGATAGAAGAGTTCTTGGACCAGACTCGGTGGAAGAAATGATTGAGATTGTTCGACAAATTCGTGAGAGGATCAAGGAAGCTCAGGATCGACAGAAATCATATGCTGATGTTCGAAGAACCGATCTCCAATTTGAGGCAGGAGATAAAGTTTTTCTAAAGGTAGCCCCGTCAAAAGGAATAACTCGGTTCGGTGTGAAAGGCAAGTTGAGACCACGATTTATTGGACCTTATGAGATTCTTGACAGAGTGGGTACCGTAGCGTATAGATTGGCGCTACCACCAAGCTTTGGGAGAGTACACAACGTTTTCCATGTGTCACAATTGAGAAAGTATGTATTCGACCATAACCACATAATTCATCAAGAGGAGATGATGATTTTAAATCCGAATTTGAGTTACGAAGAAAAGCCCGAAGCCATTCTAGATCGGAAAGTGCAAGAGTTGAGAAATAAGTCTATTGCTTCGGTGAAGGTTCGGTGGAGAAAACATGGCATTGAGGAAGCTACGTGGGAATTGGAAGACAAGATGAGGGAGAAGTACCCAGAATTATTTGAATGATCTAAGCAAATTTCGGGACGAAATTTTTGTGAAGATGGGTAGATTGTAATACCCGTTTTTTTTTCTTCTATCTTTTTAAGTTAAGATTTTGTTTTAAGAACGAGCGAGTGATAGACCTTGAATAAAATACCGTGTTGTTTCGATTGGTTGTGAATGCTTGAATTATTGTTGATTAATTGTATGGTGTAAGTTGTCGACGAGTTCGACATGAGAGTCGTCGATGGGAAAATTTGGGCGTTCGTTTACAATGTACTTGGAATAACACCAAAGTACTAAATTAATAAAACACCACAATTTAATCAATGTACTAAAATTATATATTTTTGGGCCTATCACTTTTGTCTATTTTTTTAGCCCATTTATCCTTATTCAATTGGGCTATTTTTAATATAGCCATTTATTCCTAATTCCTATTTCATTCCTGCAGCCAACATAAATCTCTTCCTCTAAACCCTCCTACACGTTTTCTTTATTCACCAAAACCTCTACTCCTAAAATCTCTCCACCACTCCTTAAAAATCTCCAACCAAATACTCTATTAACTCCATTTATACATCTCCTCCCACAATCTCAACAAACCGTCTGGAGGAGAAACCCAAAGAGTTGTTATCTTTTCAATACCTTCTCTTCTGCAAGTTCTGCTTCTTCCGTGAAGGTATATCCACTATTTTTTTTCTGAATCATCTGCATCCCATCCCATGATTTAGTTTTACATAATCACACACTGGAATAAATCCCTATTGAAATTCTTGAAAAACTTGTTGAATGCAACACTCTTGTTAACTCAGAATTGTTCCTGCCATTGCAAGCAATCAATTCTGCCTTTTATCTCATTAAATCTTAATTCTTGATAACCCATTTGTCTGCCCATATAATATTTGAAATCAAATAATTAGAGATGAAAGCTTTGTTTAAATAGATAGGGAAAAGGGGATGAAACTTACAAGTTGTGAGGGGCGGAGCTACTCGGCGACGGTAGGCCGCGGCGGCAGTGTTTTGACAGAAGCTGCCGCACTGATCTGGCGGCGGCGAGTTCTATCAATGGCGAGGAGAGATCGAGGGGGAGAAAGATGTCAGCTTTGTGCTTCTAATTTTGGGGATTTGTTGTTCCTAAATTGAGACACCAAAATTTGAGAGATGGTTTGTGAATTTTAGAAGAATAATATAGATTGGGGGGGGGGGGCGTGAGTTTTACAGTTTTACAGAGGCAGAGAGTGAAAATTTGAGATAGAGAGAGAGACATAGGGTTGCTGTGTTTGAAAGGAGAAGGGAGAGAGATACGTTGATGATGGAAGAGAGTATACTGTAGTTCTTTTGTTTAATGGCTTGGGCCATTTAATTCACTTACAAATTTTGGGCCCCTAACTAAATCTTTTTTTTGTTTTAATTGGTTGAGGCACCACTAACTATATTATTTGATGGCCCAATTAGTTTTAGTGTATAATAGTTTTAAAGTGGGGATTTGATATTAATATATATACATATACATGTTTTGTGAGGGAGTATATTATGTATTTTATGTTCCTCTATTTACTTGCATATGATCTGTTTTGGTCAGTAGATGATTGCTACGAGATTCTTTTTATTTTGAGCTATGTTAAGCTAATGCCAACGGATGGAAATATAATTCCGGGGATGTTGTTTTGTTTGATTGATAAATCTGATTGATTATATGAGGTTTTGGTAGAAAGAATAAATGAATAATGTGAGCGCGCACACACTTAGGATGCATGCATTGTTAAGCTTATTTTGCAAAGTCTAATTTTACACATCATGTTATTTCTAAAAGGGTGAACTTGTGCACGTTGTTGCGGTTTGGAACAGAAAGTGATTAAGGAGTAAGCTTTTGAGGTGGGCTTTCTTTTTAATAAGGACTATGTCCTAAATATATTTTGATGTGAAAAGGAGGTAAAAATGTTTGTCTTGCCATGTTTTGTGTTTTGAATGAACCTATCTGAAGTGGCTATGCCATGTATGTTTAATCGAATTGGGTCCTAGTAGGGCCGCAAACCCTGCTCGGACTAGTGTACACCCCGTAGATCGTGTGTTATCTCTTTGGAGTTGGCCGGTCTAGTGACTTGGTTCGTGGCCACGTTCCTTGTCATGTATGTTCAGATATGGTGATGGTGAATGTGGATGGAAAATGGTTGGCCGACCGAACTTGTGAAATATATGTTTTGGTGTACTTGGGTTTCTTTTAATTAAAACCCCCAAGGTCACTTGATTATGGCTTGACAAACTCTGTTTTGGCATGTGTCCACTGAGTGCATCAAGTACTCAGCCCTGCATATTGTTTTTCTTAATGTGCAGATTGAGCGGCGATGGGCGTGGAGGATGTTGAGCAGAGTTCATGGATTGTTCTGTCATGATTAATAATGTTGGATTTGTCGTGTCTTCATACTCGGCATTTTCCGTGTCTTGAACGCTTCCGCTATGAGTACTTTTCTTTAGAATTGTTTATTCTCGTTTGAAAATTGTTTATTGTCCATTCTTTATTCACTTAGAGCTGGTATTATTGTTAGGATAATATTATGACGTTTTAAAAGTTAATTCAATTATTAAATTTTTGGTCAAATGTGTATGTTTTTCCCATTTCTTCCCCGCTTCTTTAATCCTCCCCTAGTCGCGATTAACCGTATTTTCTATCCTTAGAAAATGCGGGCGTGACAGAAAGAGAACAATGGTTTCTGATGACTGGTTTAAAATATGAAGACCTAAACTAGTTGTAAAGATAGGGGTGAAAGTTCTTGTTGATGCCATTGAGAAAATGAACTCAAAACAAATAGCTGCTCTGGACGTATTTTGGAGGACATTGGCAACATTTCCAATTGGTGCAGCTATGTTTTGGATATGCTACAGCACATGATAGCTGGAAACTCAAGAACAAATCCACACCATTCACTGGACCCATCACTTTCCTATTGGCGAGTTTTCTATTTTAAGCACTCCTTTATAGTGAAGTAAAAACATGCTTAGAGTGATGTTTCTTTGAGTTTTTGCTATAGTGATGTATTTTGTTAACATCAGTGAAGTGAAATCATGCTTAGAGTGATGTATTTTTATCATCACAGTGTAGTGAAGTATATAGAGCATATAGTGACCTATTATATGCTTATAGTGAAGTATATTATTGATCTGTTTTTGCAGGCTTGTTACGTAGATAGGGTTGTCTACCGTACGAGGTTGGTGGTTAGAAGATTCTCTACTGTCCGGAACTGGACAACATCACTTCTTAAGGAGAGAGGTGAGATGGAATTCAATAATGGAGGTATCATTGGCAGAGGAAACATAGAAAGTATTATCGACCCGGTCTCCATTGAAGCTATATACGTCAACAAGAATTCAATCACTGTCACTGCCTCTGTCCCTTCCACTACCACTGGAAATACTCTGCCAATAGCTGAAGCTCCTTCCACTAGAAACATTCTCCAAGTAGTCGAAGCTCCTTCCACTGGAAATACTCCACCAGTAGCCGGAGCCCCTTCAACTGATGAAGCCCCCCTTCAACTGATGAAACTCCTTCGTATGATGAAATCAAAAATTCAATAAGGGAGGCTGCAGCTGCTATTACAAAAATGATGAAGTATATGAAAGATGCTCCAGCAAGTAGCAATGACGCCAATTGCTTCAAAGTTGCAGCCATAAATGCACTAAAGATGGTGAGTGTGGAGGTTGATCAAGGAGACCAAGCTGTGTCAAATCCAATTGACAACATGACACAAGCTATGGAAGAGGATCAAGAAGATGATCCAGAATGGATTGATCTCATGGAAAAAATGAGGGAAGCCCATGATGAAAAGTGCAAATTAATGTCTGAAGGCACATCAATTTTACCTGAGATTAACTTGGGAAAGAAACTAGTAAGTTGAAGAGTTTGAACAGAAACCATGGATATTGTAAATAATTTGATTGTGGTCTGCAGTGTTTTAACACTTGACATTTGATTGAGAGTGAACTAAAAACAGTTTGTATGATGTTGTGTACTAATTAATAATATTTTTTTTTACTTTTTTGAGTTTTTATTCTTATGATACATTACACTTCACTATTTGCATGAGACAAATGAATTTTGTGAAGATGTAACTAAAGCATCATCACAAAACACACAGTTGAAGGTATAAAAACATACTTATAGTGATGTGTTCTAGTGTCAGATTGATGTTTCATTGATTTTTTGCTATAGTGATGTAATTTGTTAACATCAGCGAAGTGAAAGCATGGCTATAGTGATGTGTTCCATCGTCAGATTGATGTTTCTGTGATTCTTTGCTATAGTGATGTATTTTGTTAACATCAGTGAAGTGAAATCATGGCTATAGTGATGTGTTCCAGGGTCAGGTTGATGTTTCTGTGATTTTTTGCTATAGTGATGTATTTTGTTAACATCAGTGAAGTGAAATCATGACTATAGTGATGTGTTCCAGGGTCAGGTTGATGTTTCTATGATTTTTTGCTATAGTGAGGTAATTTGTTAACATCAGTGAAGTGAAAGCATGGCTATAGTGATATTTTGTTATAGTGATCTATTTTCATTTCTTATTATGAAAATAGGACGACATTGTGGATGCCCAAATTGCATCTGCAATAGAAGCGTGCATGGCGCTATGGGATGATGATGACTACGTTCAATCAGAATTGAAAGGGTCTGGCCAAAATCTGTCGACCGATTTAATAGTTTACGATCCGGACCTTGTAAGTGTACTACAGTGACCAACACTTTTAACACACATCAAGTGAACTATATGTCTTATATAGTGAAGTATATACACAATACAGTGATGTTTTCATCTCATTCTTGCCTTGACAGGCAAGTGCTGGGATTGAACAAGTGGGTTACGTTCAAAAGCTGATAAGAGAATATCCGCTGCATTGCGATCTCCATTCCATGAAAGACTGGTTCAGGCGAAAACAAAGTTTACCTTGAAAGAGTAAAAAATCTTTTTGTGGATTATGACAACATATGAATTAAATGAGTAAGATTTATATTATAGTTCTGATTTAGAAGGAAAAATATACAAAAGATGTGCTAACACACACATGTTTGAACAGGGACAACATAGTGTATGATGATGATGCCGTATTGGTAACAAAAAGAGAATTTTGTTCACTATTGCCACATACGCTAGTAGAAGTGGGTGTGATCAACGCGTGGGCTTCTTATTTGAATAACATGGAAGAATACAGGGCTCTATCTTCATCGAGGCACCTCTTTTTCACAGCATACCCATCCGTAAGAATAGTATAAATTTTGAAAAATTAACTGCATGGTATATGTTCATTATAAAGCATGTTTACTTCTATCCAGATTTGACTTGTCTCATCTTTCAGCTGTATACAGTTGTTCACCGGCCTGATGGGGCCGACATCATGGCCATAATTGATAGATTATGTGACAATTTAGAAAATGAGGTTAAACAAATTCCGTATTTCAAGTGGGCCGACGTAGATTTGGTAAATACTGAACACAATATATTTTTTGTTATATTCACTAATTGTTTTTATTCTGAAATTATTATTATTATCTTTGTAGGTGTTCTTTCCAATCTGTGCTTCGGAACATTACTACACCATATGCTTCAAATTTAGCACTAAAAGTGTAGTGGTTATTGACAATTCAAAGAATGTGGACGATGAGGACATCTGTCACGACCGCCCTTACTAAGGATAGTAAAGACGGAGAAATCGTGACTAGGGAAGGGACTAAGGAGCGGGGAAGAAGAAGGGAAAACAATGAAAGGCAACATCTTAAACAAAGCTTCAAAAGAAAAGTTTTAATCGATTAAACAATTAAGCAGCGGGTTAATATCTCAAGGTAATTAATGTCATAAAGTAGTGTAGAGCAAAACGAAAGACTTTATCAAGAACGATTCGAAACAAGGCAGTGGAATAAAGGTGTCTAGAGAGTCATAGGGAGACGCCTATGTATGAAGACACGACGCATCCGGAATTTCTTAAGGCTTGACTCAACATCCGCCGCAACATCACCGCTCAACCTGCACATAAAGAAAACATATGCAGGGCTGAGTACTTGACATACTCAGTGGACACACGCCAAAATATTTGATAAAAGTTGTCACCCATACCATAGTGAACTCGAGTTTTTACATTTAGAAAAGAAATATCATCGAGTATCACAAAAACAGTTTCATAGACTGGCCAGTCAAAACAATCTCCCCACTTTCACCACAATCAATCAATCACATCCTCTTACCATAGTGCGACGAAAGTGTGGCCACACTATTCGCCCACGAGACCGACTGACTAGCAAGGACGGCTCCCGATCCCACCTGTGTACACAGCCTGATAGGGTTTGCGGCCCTACTCAGACCCAAATTCGTTTCACACATAGCCTTATAGCCTAACGGAGCAAGCTCAAACGAACTAGGCATCAGGCAAAAATCTCAACATCAAAACAATCATGGCATGACATAACACTTTAAACCATCCTTATATCTCCAATATCATAATTTTGAAACGTAAAAGAGTTTTAGTACAGAAAGCCCACCTCGATTGCTTACAAACACGGTTCACAACTTTATTGAAATCCTTGCTCTTCGTACCTACGTACTCACAACAACCCTTGTCAACATCATAACCACATAATACAACACAATCAGTTTTCTACCGACACATTACTCATGCATGCCCTATCGTTCCTTTCATCGTTTTCTCATATTGCTCATCCCAACGTTCACCATCATAAACGATACTAATACATCAACGTGCAACGCATAATCACATCATAGGATAAGTTCTTACTCACACATGTAGCATGTATTTCATTCAAAACTTGCCAACAAGACTATTTCAATCAAGACATGAATCTGGCAGAATAGCGCAGTCGTTTTGTAAAAATCATTAAAAATCCATCCGATATCATTTGAAGCTAAACTTTGGTCACCACACAGTAGACACATCAAGGTTCATCCAGTTAAAAATCCATACCAAAATCACATCTTTAGATTGGTCAAAAACAAAAACGAAACTCACTGGACGAGAATACAAATTCTGACAGGACTGCGCAGTTCAATTGAAATATTCGTTAAAAATTCATCTTTCGTCAAAGGAGGCTGAAATTTTGACAAAGTACAAAAGACACTTAAAATGTTACTCAGTTAAAAATTCGTGCCAAAATAAGATTGTTTGGTTGGCCAAACACTCGTCGTAACCTACTGTCCAAACACCACAGTTTTCATGCTCAACATTTACAAACTAGGGTTTGTCTATCATTCATCCACACATACATATTCATGCTTTCAACACATATTCCCGCTTCAAAAACGACATCACTGCCATGTTCTCCTATTTACACATAGCATTCACCAATGAATCATCCACAAACTCTCACACACACACATACATACACGCACATACACATACTTTCTCATGCAAACATCCTTCCCAACCGATTAATTTTTAGATCTACGATTTCTACTCTCACTATATGCATGAGGGGATCAAGAAACATGGATTCAATGGTAAGAAGGAGAAAGGTGGATCAAAAATTATACCTTTCTCTTGAAAATAATCGGTAGAAAAGACAATTGGTGCGAACAGATCTTGAGTTTCCAACTCCAAATCGAAGCAACAATGAAGGATTTATTTGGAGCACTTGGGAGAGAGATGAGAGGGAAAAAAACGTGTGGGAGGAGAGGGAGGAAAAGAGGCGTGTATTATGAAGATTATGGTTAGGGCTTTTCTTTTTTTTATACTCAAGGATTAATTCCACACTTAAATAAAATAATTAAATTGTGGGAGAATAATATAGAGGTCAATGAATAAATCCCACAATTTTAGCAAAATACGCGTGTATTGAAGGGGGATGGATTTTCGAAAATTATGCCCTTTAATTGGCATAGATATTGATTTGGTATTTACTTGGAGAGAAAGATACTCACAAAATAGGTAAAAAGATATTGAGTATCCCATAAATAAGGTAACAAAATAATTCAAGCATCTCCAAGTGGGGAAATAAAAAGGGGCGTGTATAATGGGATAAATCCAGGAAAAATACTTAAATCCTCAAATCAAATAGGAATAAGATTTAAATTTGGTAATTTCTTGTAGGAAAAGACTCCCACAAAATAGGTAACAAATAAATTAATCTCACAAGTAATTGAAAGGCATATGTGCGAAAATTATGAGGTTTTAGGGAAAGAAATAATCAAATCCTAATTAACATAGGATATGGAGAGATTTGGCAAGATACGGTAAGATTGAATTGGACTTTAATTCAAGGAAATAGATAAACAAGATACCAATTAAATCTACAAAAATAATTCCCTCTCCTAATTAATAGGAGATTTTGAAAATCTCAAGGGATGGCCAAGGGGTCAAAAATCATGTAGAATAGCATAGGGATAATTTGGTTTGGGTTTAATTTGAATAAATATCCCAAAGTAATTAATTAAATCCAAGAAAGAAAGTATTATTTCCAATAAATAGGAGGGCCGAAAATTTCAAATAAAATGGCTAGAATGATTATGCATTATCCCATTTAAGTTAATTCACACATTGGAAGCTTAATCACATTAACTCACATAACTCACAACAACTAATTTCACATAATTAACTCAAACACATAGAGACTCAATTTCCGCAAAAGAAATTCTCATTCAACATCCACATTAATTAAAATAAAATAAGCCTTCAAATAAAAAAAAAAAGTCACAATTTTCCGGGGTGCTACAACATCACAGTCAATTATGGTAGCATACGTGACACTGTGGTAAGTATACATGATATATAGTGAAGTATTTTTGTGATTACAGTGAAGTAGAATACTCTTTATAGTGAACTACATCTGATATTCATGATGATATATTGCAGAGAGCGTATTTTTGTCATTATTTGACAAAAATGGGTTATCACATGCAATGCAAATCAATAAAGGATGTCAACATAAAAAGGCTCAAAATGACTTGGAGAACAAGATCAAATGCAGAAGATTGTAGAGTTTTTTTGATGAGACATATGGAGTGTTATCATGGTGAGCGGGAACAAGATTGGAAATGTGGATTATCTACAAGAAGCAAGGGAACACTCCAAAGATTAAGAGTAAAGTGTTGCAGTGCATTAATGTTGTCGGAAATAAACCATGCGTCATTGAAGAACTTGGCAACAGTATCAAAGCATTTTGAAGAATATGGGAAAAACAATGACATAGATGTGGAAAAAATGATTGTAAACTTCAAGCGTTCATGAACTATTGTAGAAAACTTCATTTAAATTCAATACCAGTTCTTATATTACATTAATATCTTGTTCACTATTTACTTCACTGTTACATTAAGGAAACCAGTGTGATCCTTGCCACGGTTAAGTGAAGTGTCTGTGATATTTGCGTATAGTGATGTATTTTGTTAACAACAGTGAAGTAAAAACATGATTATAGTGATGTGTTCCACGGTTAAGTGATGTTTCTTTGATTTTTGGCTATAGTGATGTATTTTATTAACAACAGTGAAGTAAAAACATGGTTATAGTGATGTGTTCCACAGTTAAGTGATGTTTCTTTGATTTTTTGCTATAGTGATGTATTTTATTAACAACAGTGAAGTAAAAACATAGTTATAGTGATATAATCCAGGGTTAGAGTGATGTTTCTTTGATTTTTGGCAATAGTAATGTATTTTGTTAACAACAGTGAAGTAAAAACATGGTTATAGTGATGTATTTTGTTAACGAATACATATAAAAGTGAACTTATTGGCACTTGAGCTTAACACAAAAACCAAGTTTGCATTGAGATAAAATTCACTCAAAGGTGTAATAAAATGAATCATTAGTGCTCTAAAAAGGCTACAAAGTGAACTATTTCTGTCCAAATCCTCACTGCCTCTTATTTGCCTTCTCATTAACCTTTTTGCAGTTCCTAGAATCATGGTGTCCAATCTCATGACAGTTTCCCCACTTTCGACAAGGTTTCATTGCTAACTTCATTGCCGACTCCTTATTTGATTTCTTCCTACTTCCACTTCCCTTTGTACTAACAACATCAGGAGGATGAACTTCAATAAAGTTCGGGACTTGTGAGCCATAGAAGTTCTCAATCAATGCTTTCTTCTCTGTCGAAGACAGATCAACACCTTCTCCGAGAAGCTGTTTCTTACATTCTTCAATAATTGCAGCAAATGCATTGATTTGATCAATATTCCCTTCAATACTTTGTGTTGTTTCAATGAATAATGCATACAAGTTTTTAAATGCAATCTTCTTCTTGTCCACAGTAAGGTGTATTTCTTGATCATCACAAAAACCTCCATGTATTGGCTTTACAAACTGTGACTTCAACCATCTCCCTCCACGCAACTTCTCGGGTATCAACTTAACAAACTTATATTTCAACACACAAAATATATGACTGCACAATAGATCAAGTCTCTCAAACTTTTTGCATCCACAAAAATAGGTATCATCACCAATGGAGTAAGTCACTGTCCATGAGTTTGAATCCTTGTCCTTTACGTTATATACTTCAATCTCTCTATTGGTAGACACTCCTAGAGTTGCACAAGACAAAAAGAAACATGCATAAACTATCTCTTCTTGAATTGCAGTATAACCACTACCACTATATATCGTTGATGCATGTTTCTCGATTTCCAATTCTCTTCGCAGAATAGGCACTTTTGTTGAATCATAGTATTCAAGCTTTGCGCTATTACTTCTTTGAGTCTCCAGAGCATGGTTATAGTTCATATAAAATTGCATAAGGTTAGCCAGAGACTTTGAGTACCTTTTAAAGAAGTTATTCTGTGATTCAGACAAAGAAGTTGTCTTTATCAACGAACTCATCGGAAAATCACGGAAAAAGGCTGGAACCCAAAACCTTCTGGATGCAAACATTGATGAAAACCAGTCATTATTGGCCAGCCCATATCTTTCCATTATAGCATGCCAAGTTTCTTCAAATGCATCAGGTTCTATCAACTCCGACCATACACATGCATTCAGTTCCTTCTTTAGTTTTTCACTACCAAGCATGTTCTTTGGCAATTTGTCAGCAACTTTATTCATAATGTGCCACATACACCACTTGTATTGACAAGGACCTCCTCAATAGCAACTTCCATTCCTAAGTCTTGGTCGGTTACAATGAGTTTGGGAGCCACACCCATACACTTTACAAATTGGTTAAATAACCATGAAAAGGAGTTGGCATTTTCTTTGGACAAAAGACCAACAGCAAATGTCACAGGGCGACCATGATTATCCTTGCCCGTAAAATGAGCAAATATCATACAGTACCTACATATTAAAATCACTATAAGGCACAATATACATCACTGTAATGCACAATATACATCACTATATGCTCAATATACTCCATGTCAAGGCATGCTCAATACACTTCACTGTAAGAATGTTCTAGTTCACTAATTGCTCAATATACTTCCCTAAAATGAAAAACAATACACTATAAGCATGCAGAAATATACATCACTGTAATGCACAATATATTTCACTGAAGTGAAAAATAGTAATTAGTGTGCACATACCTATTCGTTGAGTATGTCTATCAAAAGAAACAATATCACCATACAAATGATAGTTTCTCTTGGCAGTAGGATCACACCAAAACAAACGTGTCAGTCTATCTTTTGAGTTGACTTCATACTCATATGTAAATGCACCACAAAGTTCCTTCTTCCTGTGCATCTCATTTAATAGCATTTGCGCATCAGCTCCTTCCACGTATGCTCTAAGGTCACGTCTATAGTTGCGCACTTCTAAAACAGTACACCCTACATAATCTAATCCACCAAGCACTTCCTTAAGTAAGTTAAAACTTAAAGTTGGACCAATGTTTGCATTAGCACAATCAATGATGAATTTCTGATGGACTAAATCCAAATTGCGGTTCAACTTCATAAAACGCTTATGGCGTTCCTCAGCCATCTCGTGATTATGTTCTTCAACGAAACTTTGTATAACATAACCAACACCATAAAATACTTCCATAACACTTTAGCATTACAATAGCACTTAATAGAAGAACGCTTGTGTTTCACGTCATATTGTTCACTCTTTCTTTGCTTTGTACCTTCTCGGCTACACACCACGAAAATCCAAATAATGACATCTTTTTCCTTTTTAGATCCCTTTTTACGGGTGTCAAACCCAACATATCGAGCATAATTGTTGTAGAAGTCTAATGCACGATCAAGGGTCATGAAACTTTGTCCAATTTTTGGTTTCAATTCATTGGGGCATTTTGGTACGTAAACCACTGTAAGATGAATATACATCACTGTGAGCATATAATATTTCACTAAAATGAATAATATACTTCATTGTAAGCATATAATAGGTCACTATATGTTCTATATACGTCACTACACTGTGATGATAAAAATACATCACTCTAAGCATGATTTCACTTCACTGATGTTAACAAAATACATCACTATAGCAAAAACTCAAAGAAACATTACTCTGACCCTGGAACACATCACTATAACCATGTTTTTACTTCACTAATGTTAACAAAATACATCACTATAGCCAAAAATCAAAGAAACATCACTCTAACCCTGGATTACATCACTATAACTATTTTTTTACTTCACTGTTGTTAATAAAATACATCACTATAGCCAAAAATCAAAGAAACATCACTCTGATGATGGAACACATCACTATAGCCATGATTTCACTTCACTGATGTTAACAAATTACATCACTATAGCAAAAAATCAAAGAAACATCACTTAACCGTGGAACACATCACTATAACCATGTTTTTACTTCACTGTTGTTAATAAAATACATCACTATACACAAATATCATAGCCACTTCACTTAACCGTGGAAAACAGAGCACTCTTCAATTCACAAAACACACACGCTTCAATTAAAGCCTACATACATCACTTTAACATATAAATACATCACTCTAACGTATCTTCACATCATACACACTCTAATCATGGTGAGAACAAACACACAAAATTCATCTTCGTCACTCTAATCATGATCGACTGTAATTGTTATAAAAATGAAACGTATAATGATTACCTTTAGAAGTCTCAGCTTCCTCTCCCGACGATGATGAGTCGGAATAGAAATAATCTTCGTCCGACCTCAGAATTGAATCCATTGATTTGAATCACGATGAACGGATTGAATTGAATAGCATCGAATTGAATTGAATCGCCTTTATAAATTGAATGAAATCGGTCAGATTTGGAAGGAGATTTGCAAGGAAGGTGATCAGATTTGGAAGGAGATTTGGATGGAAAAAAATCTGGAAGGAAATGAGTCGGGTATGAGCGTGAACAAATGAATCGCGTATGAGCGTGATCAAATTTCATAATGTGATTTCCAAAAATACCCTTGGCCTATTTTACATTATTAAAATAAATAATATTTGTTGAATTTATTTGTGTGGCTGAGATTTGTTCTCTAGTTATACACTTAAAATTAGTTATAACTTGATCACTTTTCTCTATATATATATATATATATATATTTGTTTTCGAGTTGTCTTGAACTCTCGAACATATGCTCCTGGATATTATACTTTCTCGTTTTGAAATTAATTTTCCTATTTTGTTTGGTTTAAACACTATTTAAAAAGGTGGTAAAATCAATATCAAAACTTCTTTACACAACTCGTCTTAAACTTACAACTTTATCATATAACTATTATAAGGTTTCACTTTCTTAATATGGTCAAAAGACTAGGTTGTCACAATTAAACATCACAGTTTTGGGGTACAGTTGTACCCCTTTTCCCATGTGTATACGCCATTGGACGTAGACAACCGATACTACATTGATTTTAGCGTTTACTTTTGAAGTATATGATTTTTTGGCACGGGAAAATAAAAATTTTGTTAGTAGTAGTTTCACT
Source organism: Salvia splendens (assembly GCF_004379255.2). Lineage (NCBI taxonomy): Eukaryota > Viridiplantae > Streptophyta > Magnoliopsida > Lamiales > Lamiaceae > Salvia > Salvia splendens. Next base: position 5,746,302 of record NC_056034.1, read on the forward strand.
AATTCCAAAGGGACTAATAAAAAATTTAGAGGTCAACTACTATATATACAGTTCATACAACAAAGCCAAAATTGAATATGAGAAATTTGTAAATCAAAAGTGAGTGTGGCTGTTAATAAAATTAGTACTACGTATAAGGCAAGAGACAGAATACCAAATTTGCTTGACTGCAATTCTTGATGTCATTCTTTTCCTTTTGTTTCAAAGATTGGCTTTTAGAGGAAATTATGAGTCCTTGACTTCCTTAAACATGGGTAACTTTCTAGAAATGTTATATTGGTATAGTTTAAGGAAATATGAAATTGGTCAAATTATATTAAAAAATGCTCCGATGAATAATCAAATGATAGTTACATCAATTTAAAAGGAAATGGTTAATGTATGTGCAATTCAAATCACGTTTCAAATATTGGGTGAACTAGGATTATGATGATTTTCCATAATGGTTGATGAGTCTCGGGATTGCTCACTGGAAGAGCAAATAGTTATTGTTATTAGATATTTGAACACGAATGGAGAGATAATAGAAAGATTTTATCTTTGGTTCATGTTAAATAAAGTTAATCAACATATTTAAAATATCAATTGACTTAGTATTTCTAAACTGGAATTATCTTTGTCAAGATTGAGACGTCAAAGTTACGATGAAGCTTCAAATGTGAGAGGTGAATTTGAAAGCACTTATTTTAAAAGAAAATCAACCAGCGTGATATGCCCATTGTTTTGTTCACCAACTTCAACTTCAATTAGTGTATGTTGCGGTATGCAAGGCCAATGGACATGTTTGATTTTTTAAACTATCTTAGCCCAATTGTTATAATATGTGGATCTTCTTGTAAAAAGATGGATAAATTTCGACAAAATAAATATGATAGAACGATTGAAAGGATTGAAAAAGGTGAACTTATAAGTTCAGGTAAAGGTTTAAATTAAACAAAACTTCTTTGCCTAGAGTGACACTTGATGGAAATATCATTATAAAACTATAGTTCTTCTTGCATCTATGTAGCCGTCAATAGTCAAATTTATTAAAGCTTATTTAGTGGTGGAGTTGACCAGAACAAACTGGGACATGTAAAAGTTTGCTTCATAGATGGAAAGTTATGAATTTGTTATTTATTTCTATATCTCTCTTATAATTTTACTAATTTTGTATTGAAATTCAAATGTTTCTATTTTTGGGGGACGGAGGGAGTATGATATTGATAAAAGATTTGTTGCCTTGTTGGGTATGATTAACCGATTATCTTGTGTCTTGCAAGATGAAGATCAAAATATTTTGAATGCAATGAATTTGATAGTAACGTGCAAAAAAGCTTTTTTTGTCACGCACATGAAATTGATGGTACTAACATGAATAAAAGGCAACTAATCTTCCGAAAATTTTCTGCAAATATTTTGTAAATTTTGAATTTTATTTTCTTAGAGAAGTTCACAAATATGTTACTATAATTTAAAAGACTTGTAAACATTTTGAAATATTTTTGTCGATAGGGTTTCAAAAATATGCTAATCAAACATGTTAAAAGGCATGGATAAAAGGCCTCTATCTAGGCCTAAGTAAGGAATGGTATATGGAGTAAAATATTTTGGGAAGAAACAATAACATGAGAGACTTTCACAAGATTCCACCTATCTCTACTTAGGGAAAAATAATAAATCATTTTTAGTTGCTGCTAACGGTTTATATTCAACTAAGAGACTATAGTATTGTTTGGAGGTATCATTTATTTGAATATTTGCCTACGTAGTGATATATAGGTGGTGCTCTTTTTCTCTCTCGCATACTAATATACTATGCTAGTAATTAAGTTTTATTTGAATTAACATCTTTCAATTACTAATAAGTACAATAGTACATATAATTGGTTTGCAAATATTTGAAAATAAAAGATAGTCGTAAGTCGTAACTGATGTAAAGAAGTCAAGAAATGACCAAGTAATGAAAAAATAATTGAGGAATAGATGGTGATTTACTGATTTATATGTAACTTAGTAAAGTACCTCTTAAACTATAAAATCACACACACACACACTGGAATTAAGGAAGAGCTAGAATAAAGATAAGAAGTTACATCTTACATTAGTCCAATTAATGAAACACACAAATCTCTAATCAAATTGGCTAGGAGATTTAATGAAAGCCCCAAAGCCAACATAAGTTACGCCAAGTCACGACGGCCCAACACCTTTTACATGGATGGGGCTAATTACTTCTTCAACCTACTCTTCATTAGTATCGTATTGCAAGAGAAATTAATAATTTAAAGAGAGGGAAAAAAAGAAGAATTGAAAAAGAAAAAAATACAAACCACTACCTAGAAGTATTGAAACCGAAATCAAAAGATAACGAACAATGAAAAGATATAAAAAGTACTTGAATTGATAATTTAAAGTTAAAATCGATCGCCGGAGTCCTGTTGGGTCGGGTCGGGTCGGGTTGGAATATTTAATTAGAGGGATGGGTTCTAGCATAGTGAAGCACCATTATGTGATGAGTAGTTGAGGAATTGGGAAGCAAGGTGATGAAATCCCTTGAACTACTCCAAATGTTATCTCTTACATACTGCAGTGTCAATAAAGGTAGAAGCCTTTGTCCTTTGCATCTTATCTCTATCTGCAAAATACATCCAACCAAACACACATTAACCAAATCATTCCATTATTTATTACACATAATTATTTCATCATTCATTATTATTAGTGTTATCATGCATACACATATAGTCATGATGACTACACACATGTCGATTCTCATATGATGCAAATTTGTCCCATGCACGTCTACGTCACATATCAATCAGATATAGTAGCTGTTAATGCATTGGAAATTTGGAAGTTGGTGTGAGAGAAGTTCACCCAAAATAAACATTATATTTGGAGTGATTGATAAAGAAGTAATGATACATGTATGTTTTTTTGTATATTTTCATCAATCTGATGAAGAGGGTTAATCATAGCAAGAATTTTAGAAAAGGTTAAACTTAATCAAATCAATGAATCAAAATCACATCTAATATATTTTCATGTAACTATTGATCTTTCAAATAAGCTAATTCCTACATATGATCAATCTAACTATTGATTATACTATCGATCGCATGCTATGGTCATAACGCATAGGCATCTTCCAAATTCTCTTTGCCAAAGAAACCGATCACATCAAAATATATCTTTCTCTATCATTAAAGTAAACCCTTTAATTAATTTATGTTGGACGCACGTATTGCATTTTAATTAATTAATTGAATGCTATATTGTTGAAGAAGCGATAATCACACATCCAATTTAATAATGTTATCGACAAGATGTATTAATTATTATATAATTTAGACATAAAACCTACCCAATACTGAGAGCTATGCCGCCCCAATGCAAAATTTCCACCATCACTAAATTTATCTACACTTTAATCATTTTACAAGGGACCCATTCAGACTTTGCTCCTAAGCCTAAATCATTATACCTTTAGACTTCATTTTAAAATTAATATAATCTAATAGTATATCTTTCATGCAAGTCTCCTTCACGTTGCTTTCTTCACTTACAAAACCTATATATATCGTACATTATGTATAAAATAATTATTTTATGTACATATTAGGGATATACCCGGGCCCACATAAACCTAAATGTATATAGCTTCAATTTCCATAAGAATTAATGAAGATCCAAGACTCTTGCTGGCTAAGTGCCTAATAATAAATGTATGTATATTCGTGACGTGCCAAAACTATTTATGTATAACTACTAATAGGGAGTATAATTATCTTAGACATTCCCTCCAGACATTCTTTGCTAGTGGAATAGTACTTTTTATTGGTTAAATGAACATTCCATTCCCTCTCTCTCTCTCTCTCTCACACACACACACATATATAAAAAATATATATATAAATATGTGTGTAAATTGAATTTGATTAACTGGTCACGTCAATCCTCATCACGCTTTCTTGTTCGTTTCTTGTCAACAACACCAAATCATTCTGCTGTGCATTATCTATCATGCATTGCTTTCCTCCAACGTAAAACATCCATTCACATCTCTCTCTCTATATATATATTTTAAGGGCTCAGAATTCTCTTCTCTCTTCACGCTCACATTAATGTTGAAGCAAATAAAAACCATATAAATCAATGCCTCTCAATTACCCCCTTTCAACTCTTCATGTTAGTAATTATTTCAATTCTGCATTTCCACAAAAGGGTAACAAAATACAGCTACTTAATTAATTAGTGTATGATATAGTAGTACATATACTCCTTTATAAATAGCTGCTGGGAAATGGACATACTACATAGTACGTATATGATGATGGTCTCTTTACTATCATTTATTTATCACCTTTTATTATGATGGAAGTGCTGCACTTAAGACAATCAAGGCCCTACAATGGGCTGGGTTGAAACCAACGCAAGCATGATGAAATCAAACCATATTACTCTTGAGAACGACATGCTCCACGTGTGATTTTTCACTATTTCAATTAAATTTAAATATTTTCCTTTCTTGCTCTATATTTATGATATATGAATAACACGTAGCTACTTAAAGTGATTAATGATGATCCTAATCCTAAAACAATATCAGAGACCTAGCTATTTTTGTTTTCTACTATTATAAACCTCCCTAAAATTATAGGCTTATAATAACATGAGGACAAAAGGATAAAACCAATAATATATGTATCTAATCATATTCTACTATATTGAATGAATCCAATGAGATCTCTTTACAAGATTTCTCCCCCTCTATCATTAACATCAATGTTTGTTGTCACGTATTCTAAGTAATAATTAATCATTATTACGAGATATAAACTCTATTAATGCGCTCATATTCATATGGTATGAAAACAAAGATCTTCAGCTTAAAAGTGAATTGATTTCATCATACCAAATCAGTCCAAGATCTCCCCATTTAAGTACGAGAGAGAGAAATGCCCTAATTATACTTGATTTTCATGCAGATTCCAAACTTTAATTTGGAGTTATTTATTATCCCTACCCACTTATAATCTTAATGATTGGCCACTAAGTTGCATGCCGTGTCTAAAAAAGTTTTTGAAATTCCGGGCCAAAACGGGCATAATTTATTATTCTACTTTTGCTCATATATTATTTATAATCAAGACCGCCTAACCATGCTAACAATTTGGTTAAATAATTATGACTTAAAAAATAAAAACTAATTAACTATGCCACCTCCAAAATAGAACTATACTAACTAATCAAAATTAGAGAAAAAAATGGTTCAGGGGAAAGGAAAGGTTGACTTAGGAAAACTGCATGATATGTACAGGAGAATGTTGAGTGTCATACATTCTCAACGTATCAAAATCGTATTTAATACTAACTAATAAATGTATACAAGAGCGGCACGTATAATTCTACCTAACATATTTTTTACTTTAAAAAGATTACATTAGAATTCTGTTGGTTGTACAAATAGCTGTTTAGATTATAGATTATGTTATAATAAGATGTTTTCAATACCTTACTTTATGATATGAAGTCTGATGTGCAATCAAAGGAGGGTTATATACGCATCCTAATCATGAAGGGTTGACATAATTATAAATTAATCAATACTAAATTAAAAAATTATCCTAGTAGAACTTTGAATATTTGCATTATTATGAGGAAATTGTAATCGGAATGTTTGCAGTTGTACTATGTTGGGAAATGGGAATTGAGGTAGGCAGGTTAGGCTAATTTCAGTTTAGGGAGGCAGATTGATATTCAGAATTAATGACGATTTCAATAATTAAACAAGGAAAATGGATTTAAGTATTATTTCAGTTGATTACTCTATAATATATGGCATTGACATCAATTTTTTATTAAATAAAATAAATAAAGATTTACACGCCAGAAGCACACATAATATTTACACTTTAATTTTCAAACAGATTGAAATATTTTATACTCCATTAGCATTAAAATTGAGCATGCAGCTGGCTCTCCTGCGATAAACTTATAATAATATATAGAGGAATGATATGTTACGTACCTTATGTGAGCTTCTTACGTGAACACCATCCCCGTTTAGTGCATATTTAACGTTGTTCATTTTGATTTATATATTTAGTTTGATTCTAATAAGTTAAAAACCGTTATTGAAATTTTTAATTTTACAAAATTTATAAAAACAAAGCTCAATTTGCCCGTTTTCTCCATAATTTCAAATAGATTACTAAAATAATAAATTGAGCTTTGTTTTTATAAATTTTGTGAAATTAAAAACTTCAATAACAATTTTTATTGTATTAGGATCAAACTAAATATATAAATCAAAATAAACAACGCTAAATATGCGCTAAACGGGGATGATGCTCACGTAAGAAGCTCACATAAGGTATGTAGCATATAATATTCCTCATATAATATAATATTCAGTTAGTTAGACCATGATAATATTTGGAGCCACGTATCTGATGATTCCGCGAATTTTTGATGTTAGTAAAAGCACGTAAAAATAAATTACGACACAGAGAATTTTACGTGGTTCGATTTACTGAGGTAAATCTACGTCCACGGGGAGAAATGGGGGCAGGTTTGTATTGCTTGATCTGCGAATTACAGCTTACAACACAGACTTGCTATATGATTATTTCTCTAGAGAGATTCTAACCTCTTCTATCAGATCTAAGTTCTATTTATATAATGAACTCAGATCATGGCTTGCGTCACCACCCTAAGTCGTGGATGTCGTGTAGGTTATGGCCTAAGATCGTGGGTGAAGCGTAGGTCATGGCCTACGATCGTGGCCTGAACTGACATCACGTGGTAGTGGGTGTGTTGGACATCCGGTATGGGTCCACTAACTCCTTGTTCGGTCGAATACCGAGACCGAACTGCTTTGGTTGCCGATCTGAGAGTAGAGCTTGATGCCGACCTGAGAGCAGAGCTTGATTGGTTGGCTTTTACCGAGCTGTAGGCTGAGGCCGAACTCTTTGGTAATGCCGAACTGAACTCTTGGGCTTTGGGCTGGCCGAGCTGTCACTGCTATTGGGCTTGTTTAGTACGTACCCCATCACTACCCCCCCCCCGAAAAGCGAAGTGATTCACTTCGGCGAAGCGAGTCACTTCGGCATTCTGGAAAAGGGTACGGGGGAGGCTGAAGTCAGGGGACGTGCCCTGCGCGTGACTGCATTAAATGCGGCATTAAATGCGACAGTAAAATCCGGCCGTTGAATCCTGAAAAGGTGGGATATGAAACGGTGCGATGATTTGAAATCTTTTCCAAATCTGATAAATACCGTCTTTCTTCATCATTTGAACACCTTTGCTATTGGCTTCTTCTGCACTCTCTATCTTCTGCGTGAAAAATTTCCTTCCGCTTTCAAAAATTTCTTCAGACTACCTTCACCTTCAAAAAGTAAGAAAAATGTCTTCTTCTTCTTCTTCGGAGTCGGGTAGCGTTAGGAAAGGGGGTAAGGGGTCTTCTAGCCGGAAAGAATCCGGGGAGAAGACCGTAGAGTATTTTCACAGTATCTTGAGTAAGGATACTGTGATATCCCTTTACGAAAAATACTCTTTTCCTGGGGGGAAGGCGGTGGTACCTGACGGTGATCACAGGGCTGACTCCCCGCCGGAGGGTTACGTCACCGTGTATGAGGCCTGCTTAGAATGCGGGCTTCGTTTCCCCCTCCCTTCTGCCTTTATAGATTTACTAGATTTTTTTCAGCTTCCTTTAGGCCAGGTGACTCCGAACTCTTGGAGGCACTTGTCGGCCTTCGCTGCCGAACTCCGTAGGTTAGGAAGGGATTTGTCTTTGAAGGCGATCCTTAAATTCTTTCAATTTAAGAGGAAGGGGTCTTGGTTTTACTTGATCCCTTTACAGCCCTTTAGGGCCTTTTGTAAAACGAAGTGGCCGAAGTGGCAAAATCGCTTCTTCTACTATGATAGGACCGCGGCTCCTAGTTTTCCCTGGAGAGGGCCGGAGTCCGTTATCCGTCACCCTCGGCCTGAACCGTTGGACGAGCTCGATGGCGAGCTCAACAAGATTCCCATAGTTAGGAAACAATACACGGAGTCTGAGCTCGTCAAGGGCGACGTCGTGTTCGACATCTCGTCTTCGGACGAAGAGGCCGAGGGTGAGGATTTCTCTTTATCTTTATGCTCTACTGCTTTAACGAAGAAAATCTGACTTTGCTTTCTTGCTTTTTGGCAGTGTTCATGTTGAATAAGGCTATCAGAAAGTCCTCCGAGCTTGTGGAGCCGGAGAGAGAGAAGGCTACCAGCTCGGCGCCTGATGCCGAGAAGAATCCGAAGAGGCAAAAGACCTCTTCGGGTCCAAAGAAGGGGAAGACCCAGAAGCCCCCAAGGGCGCCAGAGAAAGACGTGGTGTTGGCGCCTCCTTCGGAGCATATCTGTGAGCCATTTTTATGGCCCACGGACTTCGCCGAGGTGAATTGTCTTCTTGATTCCTTGGCTTGGCTTCTGTCTTGTATTTTTGGTGCCCTCTGTTAACTTTTTTCCTTATCCATTTTCAGAGGAATGATATGCTCTCCAAGCTCGTCGCCGTCGAACTCTCCAAAGCGTCCAACGACTATGCCGAGATGCAGAGGAAATTGGCGGCTGCTTGTCACCGGGCCGAGCAGGCTGAGGCAAACTTTGAGAAAGCCAGGGCTGCTAGGATTTCGGCCCAGGATGAAGCTCAGTTTGCCAAAAACCAGCTCGTCATCCAGCGAGAGCAGACGAAACGGAGGGATGCTGCCGCCGTGGTTGCCCAAGGAGAGGGTCTCCGTGCCTACACGGAGAGACTCTTTTTGAGCAGCCAGTTCTCGGCCTTTGTCGGTAGTCTGGTAAGGCTAATTGCCGATAAGGGCGAGCAGGGGCCCGACGTCGTGCTGCCTCTGTACAGCCGAGAGATAGCTGCTCGGCTTCAGAATCTGCCGCTCCTTGAGGAGCTCGCTTCATCCTCGGTCCTGCTTTCTGCAGACCGAGTCCGGAGTTGTCGAGCTGATCGGGACGAGAACCTGGAGGCTATCTTTGCCTCCGTGGGACCCGTTTCACCCGCTTCGACTTACAACGGAGAGGGTGAGGCCGAGCCGCTGGAGCGGGAGGCCGAAGTCGATCAGGCCGGGCATCCGGAGAAGGAGGCCGATCAGGAGGCGGAGGCGAGGCCGGCAGGAGGCGAGGCCGAGGCTGAGGTAGCCCAGGAGAAGGAAGCTGTACCAGACCGAGGAGCCGGAGACGAAGCAGGCGGAGTATGATTTCGTCTCCCTTCTCTTAGTCTAGTTTCTTCCTTGTAAAATGGCCTTGAAGCCCTAGTGTAAAAAATTTTCCTTGTGAATGAAAAATTCTCTACATTTGTCTTCGTATAGCTTTTCGTACTCGCCTTTACTCCTGTTGTATTTTACTATCTGCTCGGTACAGCTGCCGAACTAATATAGCTGCTTTGTACTCAAGGAGATGGAGATACTTCACTGGAAACGGCTGTACTCTTCGGCTTTAGACGAAGCTGAGAGAAGAGCTATAGCCGATCAGACGAAGAATGACGAGCTTCTGGCTCGTTTAGTGAAGCTGGAGGCCGATAATAAGGACTTAGAGTCCGATAAGAAGGATCTGGAGGCCGAGCTGAATACGACCATTGCTGAGAGGACTGCGTACGAGGATTACATCCGTGTGCGCGGGGGATTGACCATCTCAGATGTTCAGAGTCGAGTTGACGAACTGTGGGAGGAATATCTTGTACTCCGGAGGAACAATGCGCTGGAGAGCTCGGCTTGCCAACAAGTTGTGAAATCATTACGGCGCTGGGCTTCTCGGTATGACATTGTTCTTGCCCGGCGTCCCTCAATTGAGAGATTCCTCCGGCATATCGCGCCAACAGATGCTCGCACTCCAGATCAAACCTCTGGTTCCCTTGTTCAAAATCCTACTCCCAGCCAACAACGAACTCCGGAACAGCCGGAAACGTCAAGACGAGAACGGGCTCAGGAGCAACCGGAATCGTCAAGACGGGGACGGACTGAAATTCGCCGAGGAGTTGTGACTATGAGCGAGCAAGATCAGCAGATGCTTATTGCAGAGACTCTTCATCGCCGAGGTGTTAGGACTTCTCGGGCTCGGGGAAGAGGCGTTGGGTCGAGGATAGCATCTCGTCGACCTGCTTATTCTTCATCTGCTCGGAACAACCGAACTCGGCTTCCAGAGGATTTTGCAGATAGGTGGCTTAACTTCAGCAACCCTGGACAGTAGAATAGTCCTTTGTAATAGCGTAACGCCATTTTGTAGGGTAGCGGAGTTGTATGCCGAACAAGATTTGATAAATGAAATTTTGTTTTCGCTTCTAACACTGTATTTACAGCTTAGCGAAAAATTTCATCGTACTTGTCCTCGGTCTTATGAAGTAAACTTCTTTGACCGGACTCGTCTTTGGTCTGATGAAATAAACATCTTTGACCGGACTCGTCTTTGGTCTGATGAAATAAACATCTTTGACCGGACTCGTCTTTGGTCTGATGAAATAAACATCTTTGACCGGACTCGTCTTTGGTCTGATGAAATAAACATCTTTGACCGGACTCGTCTTTGGTCTGATGAAATAAACATCTTTGACCGGACTCGTCTTTGTGTTCTAATTTGGCGATTTTCGTCGCCGGGATCGAACTTTCCCTTGTCCTAATTCGGCGAGTTTTATCGCGTGGATCGGACTTTCCCAGTTAACCGAAGTGGTCTTATGCAGTAAACCTCTTTGACTAGACATGGTCGTCCTCGGTCTTATGAGGTAAACTGCTTTGACCGAACTTGGTCGTCCTAATTCGGCGAGTTTTATCGCGTGGATTGGACTTTCCCTTGTCCTAATTCAGGCAAGTTTTATCGCGAGAATCGGACTTTTGTTGCAGTTCGTTTCAGACGAAGTGCTTGATTCTTAAGCAGAATTGTGGTCTTGTATCCTCTTTAGAAGCTTTGACACACAATCGTGGGCTTGTTGCAGCTCGTTTCAGACGAACTGCTTGTTTAAGCTGAATTGTGGTCTTGTATCCTCTTTAGAAGCTTTGACGCACAATCGTTTGCTTGTATGTTCTAAAAAGGGGATCAGCCTTTGAAGAACGAGATACCTCAGTTTTATTTGTAAGAGACGACACTCACATAGACAGACACAACGCACGTAGAGACAAGAACAAGTAAAAAACAAAGAAAACACATAAGACTGACTGACCGGACTGTCTCTTACAAATGGAACTTTGAGGTTGGAAACGTACCAAGTTCGGGGTACTTGTGCTCCTGACGCGTGAGTCAATTTGTAAGACCCTTTGCCGAGGACTTCTGACACCCGATATGGACCTTCCTATGTGGGTTCGAGTTCGCCCAGCTTTTCTGCTCGGCTTACTTCGTTGTTTCTCAAGACGAGATCTCCCACTTGAAATTGCAGCTTCTTCACCCTTTGGTTGTAATACCGGGCTACTTGCTCCTTGTACTTGGCTGCTTTTAGGCAGGCCAATTCTCTTCTTTCTTCGGCAAGATCTAGTTCGGCTCTCAGTCCATCACCATTCATTTCTGAGGAGATATTGAGTTCGGGGACTGGATGTGCCGATCTCAACCGAATCACGGCTTCAGTGCCGTACACCATCGAGTTCGGCTCCGGTGTGACTTCGGTCATTTCGCCGGCCTCTGATTCCGGCTGCTGTGATTGCTATGCTGGATGGTGCCGAACTGATTGCTAGGCACTTTTAAGCGCAATCTGCGAACACACTTGCTCTTTTTCGATCACCTCGGATGACCGCTATCTCTCCTTTAGTGGAGAAGGTGTTCGGCGAGGATGCCTCTGATCGCTATGACCGGGCTTCTTTTTGTCTTCTCTAGATGAGCTGTCTAAAGACCGTTTTCGACGGTCTGCCTCATCGGCACGAGAAAACTTGTCCGCAATGTCCCACATCTCTTGAGCTGTTTGCGGACCGCACTCCACGAGCTTTCTGTAGAGAGCTCCGGGCAGGATTCCATTTTGGAATGCCGAAATGACAAGTAGATCATTGAGATTATCTACCTGTAGGCATTCCTTATGGAATCTCGTCAGGAAGTCGCTGATCTTTTCGTCGCGACCTTGACGTATAGAAAGCAGCTGAGCCGAAGTATTTCGGGCTTCCGCTTTCTGAAAGAACCTCCTGTGGAAAGCATCCATCAGATCTCGGTAGGATCTAATGCTGCCTTGAGGAAGGCTGTCGAACCACCTTCTGGCGTTCCCGATGAGCAGCTCGGGGAACAGCTTGCACATATGGACCTCATTGAGACCTTGGTTCGCCATATTATACTGATAGCGTCCCAGGAAGTCATGAGGATCCACGAGTCCGTCATAGGTTATCGACGGAGTTCGGTAGTTCTGTGGAAGGGGAGTTCGGGTAATATCGTCCGAGAACGGAGTCCTCAATGCTCCGTACATGGCGAACCCGACATTTCTTCGGTATGGAGGAGATGGAGTTCTCCTGTGATTCCGGTACCGAGGATTCTTTCTTCTGGAAGACATGACACTACTGCGGTAGTGACTGTCTCGTATGGAGGGAGAGGGAGAATCCGCCGTTTTTGTCCCCGGCTGCTTTTGGCTTTTTTGCAGGAAGGTTAAGAATTCCTCCTGCTTTTCCGCCAAAAACAGCTTGACAGCCTCGTTCAAATCGGGCTGCTGGGAAGACTCGGTGTGACGGCTTTTGGAGCGGCTTGTTCCTCCACCATGAGAACTGGTGGTGGATTTATCCCTAGGCTGTTTTCCCGACCTATGGGATGGATTGGCTTCCTCCTGGTTCTCACGGGCAGGAATACGGGTACTCTGCGATCTGGTATGCATTTTTTGGGTGGAAAAAATGGATCAAAAATTCGCTTTATCACAAATTTTGTTCTCTGTTTCCCACAGACGGCGCCAGTGATGATTCCGCGAATTTTTGATGTTAGTAAAAGCACGTAAAAATAAATTACGACACAGAGAATTTTACGTGGTTCGATTTACTGAGGTAAATCTACGTCCACGGGGAGAAATGGGGGCAGGTTTGTATTGCTTGATCTGCGAATTACAGCTTACAACACAGACTTGCTATATGATTATTTCTCTAGAGAGATTCTAACCTCTTCTATCAGATCTAAGTTCTATTTATATAATGAACTCAGATCATGGCTTGCGTCACCACCCTAAGTCGTGGATGTCGTGTAGGTTATGGCCTAAGATCGTGGGTGAAGCGTAGGTCATGGCCTACGATCGTGGCCTGAACTGACATCACGTGGTAGTGGGTGTGTTGGACATCCGGTATGGGTCCACTAACTCCTTGTTCGGTCGAATACCGAGACCGAACTGCTTTGGTTGCCGATCTGAGAGTAGAGCTTGATGCCGACCTGAGAGCAGAGCTTGATTGGTTGGCTTTTACCGAGCTGTAGGCTGAGGCCGAACTCTTTGGTAATGCCGAACTGAACTCTTGGGCTTTGGGCTGGCCGAGCTGTCACTGCTATTGGGCTTGTTTAGTACGTACCCCATCAGTATCATTTTATCGATCGAGTTTACCTTCACCAAAATAATATAGTACTACTCTAATTCCAGACTTGAAGTCCTAATTACTTCATATATCTCCGATTTAAGTCAAACAGAATGAAACCAACTTACTTCCTCGACGTTATGACGAATTTTAGCCTATACAGAAATATGTTCTTAATGTCGATAATTCGTATTCTGCACTAGTATATTATAAAACAATAAATCTAGAATTTTCATTATATTTGCTGGCATATGGAGTATCAAATACTGATATACATACTTCTAAATATCCACAATTGAACGTTCTACAACGACTGGGTCATTTGTAGCACGCATGTATAAATTTAATCAATATGTCATATAAATAATACTATAAGAATATTCTATCCAAAATTGTTAACAACCTAACTCATTAAATTATCCAACAAATTGAAGTAGCTACCTTGATTATTGACGAAACTATTAATTAATAGTCGATTACGGAATATCATATCTTTAAACTCTCTAAAACACGTCTTCCTATAGAAACTCCCTATTAAAAATTCTCATTAGTCATCACGTCGAAATTCATAATTTACTTTGATTAATTATATCTTAAGAATACTACTTAACAAATATTGTACAGCTACTTATTCGGAAGAATACTTATAGCAATATTTTTTATGCATGATACTTAATCCTCAACATCCAAAGTTGCTGTAACTTTTGGCTAGTTGAGATGGACATACCTTAGAAAATCTTATACGAATAAAAAATACTGTATATACCTATATTCTTTCAACTACAACTCAATCTCCTTATGCTCTTTATAATGACTGGATATTTAAACACCTTCGCCATAAAATTAATCACAGAAAAAATACATCCTGTTTAGTTTTTGATAAATCTTTTGCAATAATGGCTTATGAACTTTGAATCAAAAACCCTTAATCCTACGCTGTTAAGCCTATCCATAAATCCATAAACACAATAAAATTTACAGATTAAGGAGTACTATAACTAACCGTAGCACCTAAAACGGAATAAGAATTAAACTATAGATATCTTAAGGATGCAATGAAATTATAATTAAAACGAAGGGTTAACTTTCTTTTGTGGGTTTGTTATATATTTGAATGGCTTACACAAATTAACACTTAATCATTTTCCATTATATTTGAACCTATTGTTTAAACCATCAAATTCGAGTGTATCATTCCTTAGTAGAAAACTAAAAAAGTAGGATTTCTCCTCTTTAATAAGTAATGCCTATATATAATAAATATATATGGACAAATTTTAAGGTTACAAAGTTGAAAAAAGCTTATAAAATAGGGCACTTAGCTTATGTATAAATATAGTAAGGTGTAATATATGATGATGATGATGATGATGAGTGGATTGAGGGAAGGATAATCAATGGAGGCGTCACTTTCCTGAAAACAAAATGAAGTAGAGAAGCAAATAGCTATGGGAATTGCTTATAAGGTGACAAGTAGTTTTCCTTCAACATTTCGTCACTTCAACCCTAAATCTCATATCCTTTACTTGGATCATAACTAACTCTCTAAATCACATATTAGCGGCTGATCAAGCAAGCAATTAAGTATCCACTAATTATGGGATTAAGCTAATATGAACAGAAACAGACCTAAGACACATACACCATACCTACTTATGATGTTATCCCTCAAATTTTTCCCTTGAGATTAAGAACTAACCCACTGTGGTTCTCCTGTTTACATCATCTCACACACACCAACCATTTCTCCTCATATTCCATATTACCGAATCACATCTAACATACTAATGAAGTAGGCAATTAATTAAAGAAGAAGCTGAGTTTAATTACCTCTGATTCATCTTCCAAGCTAAGCTTGTTAACAAGGTATTTTATCACCAGTCGAATCGTCATCCTCCCATCCCTAAAACACACAAACAAAAGATTGAATCATTATTAATTTTCACAGTTTTAACAGAAAAGAAATTAGTAGGGAATTACTTGATTCTCAAGTAGCTCTTGGATATCTGGGGAAGAAATGGCTCTCTTTCCCTGAGATGGTGAGAAACAGCCCATTACACATGATGATGTCGAAAGTAGGGACACCAGAAATCAAAACTCATCAACAAAACTTTTTATTCTAACAATTGAACTACTTACTGATTATGCGATGCTTGGAGCATAAACCAGACTCCAGAATGCGGCCTCCTCGGGGGCTGCACCACTCTGAAATCCGGCGCTGCACCCACCTCGTACAGCTGGAACGCCGGCCTCACAAAATAAGAGGGCGATGGCGACGGACTAGCAATCGGAATAGGCCTAAACGCCCAGTTAATCTCGTGCTGATGCGATGATATAAAAGAGGGGCTAAACCCGGCCGGAGCCCGATACGTTTCCGGCCTAATTTGCGAATGAGGCAACAACTCCAACTCCACCGGCGGCCTATTCTTCTTTCCAGCATCTTGGGCACCGCCACCGCCGATGCTGAGCTGCAGCCACTCCTCGTCTTTGGAGCTCGATTCACCGCCTTCCTGAACATGAGTATCTCCCTTTTCCTCCGTCATTCCACCAACTAGATCCGATCCTACGCTTAAGAAACCATAACCCTCGCCGCCGCAAAATCTCCGCTTCTCAGCCGAAAACATGGTCATCTCGAAACCCCAGCCCGATCACAAACGATCTCCATGAATGAGGGTTTTTAGGCTGAGAGAAAGATCTATTTCTGCTGCCATGAACATGAATCAAACCAGATGCACCTCATACCCATTTACCAGATAAGTATTAGTACTATTAATTTTGTTGGTGTGTGTGTGTGTGTATATATATGTATGGTGGAAATAAGAGAATAAAACTTTCAAATCTCACTTTCCATTAGTTCTCTTTGTTTGGAAGCTTGTGGGGGGCTGGGGTTGGGGCTGGTAGAGAGATGGTGCTTAGTCAGTTACATGCTATATATAATGTCAAGTGATGTGTATACATATATGTATATGTGTATGTATATTATATGGCCAACAGTAATTATCTATATAGTATATTTTTTTGACTTTATTAATAAGAAAAAAATACACGTTCCAACTTGTTTTGTAATGGAGGTTTTCCAAGCTAACAACTTTAGGGCATGTTCCAAGAATGAAAAAATTACAATACAAGTAACTCTCTTTTTCAGATATCACAAAAAGGCCCTTTTTATCTTCTTTTGGGGCATTGGATACTAGGAAAGGAATTAACCCATCTTTTTTCTTTTACCTGGAAATGCTAAACACCATTTCTCTTCATTAATCTATTACTACTAAATCAACGCTTTATATCCGATTATAGTTAATTTAGTTATCTTTTCTGTTCACTTTTTAATTTAATCACCACCACTTAGCTACCAGAAAAAAAGCAATGTTAATCTATTTGTAAACAGGTTAATGGTGAAAAGTCTGCATCTTTAGTAATAATACCTGTATATAGTTAACTACAAGAACAAGTTAATTAACGCTAAATCACTAGATTTTGCACTCAAGGTGCATAATCAAAAGGAAAACATAAAAGGAGAATGCAGTTGCCAAGTCAATGACATGGTAGCTTTAGTATACTCCTATATACTTGCCATTATGACATTTTCACTCATTTCCACGCCTCCTCCTATTCAGATTTATTAGTTTTATTTTTTATTTCACAACTTTATTACTTATGAGTTCTGACCCTATAGCTCGATTGAAAAGATGATTGGGTGGTTTTTAAATTGATATGTACCTTAACTTTTGAGATTTTACCCCTCTCTTAATTTCCATCTAAAATGAGGTTAGCAACTTGACATGCTCACAACATTCACGATAACCTCGAATAGCTAACATATAATGGAAATTTACTAATTGAATTTTCAAGTATTATTATACGTTTATATATAGTATAGTAGAAAAGGTAGAAATTACATTATGAGTATATGATTTCATTTTTGTCATATATCAATATCATCATATTCGTATGCGGTGGTTTCTTTATCTCACGTGTCTTCATTGTATAATTGTATTTGCCTTACTTATTACCCTCTAGCTATAACTTCCCTAAATTTCTTGTGTTACTGATGATTATGTATGTTTTGATAAATGAGATACACTATGGTGCATCCGTTATAATTAAATATCAAATTCCAATTGTAGAATAGTAGTAAAATTTAATTAGGGAATGATGAACTCTATACGAACTCTATATGAAGTAGTTTACACCGTACATGCATCAAAATGTATACATTTTTTTTTGTTTTTACCTAGGGGGTTCATGGACATGGCCTATATGGCTATATCGGTAGGACTTTCCAAATTATGTTGCATTATTTCCATATATCAATCACATATGTAGTGTGAGTCATATGGGTGTGTATTATACTCCATATGTAAACACAGTAGTTTCGTTTTGGGTGTAATAAATCATAGAAAAACTATTTGTTGGATGAAGATAGGCAAGGAGAAGGGAAAGTATAGTAGAGACAAATCGGAGAGCTAGAAAATTCTGATTAGAAGTGGGAATTAAAAGTATAATTAATGATGGGATAGGGCGTAGGGGAAATTAATTAAGAAATAATGAGAGCAAAATAAGAAAGAAAAGAAAAAAAGAAATGGAAAAGGGGGGTTTAGGCATGCATGATTGTGTTTTCTGAAAAGCCAAAAATTGAAGAGAGGACGTGGTCTTGTTCAGACATTCCGTTTAACAGGCATGTGCCCCCCACCCTCCCAACTTTCTCTACAGTTGACTCTCATTTGTCCCCCAATTCCCATTTCCATTATTCCCTAAATTAATTTTCTCCCAAAACTATTAATTCAAAGTGGAATCTTTTAGGATCTTATAACTTGAAAAATAGTGTTTATAAAATTGGTGAAGGGGAATAATTAGTATGTAACGTATGGATAAAAAATAATAGAGGGGGGCAGGGGGCGTGTTAGGCTGCATCTCCCTCAGAAAAGCTGATATCATCCCATTAAAAGTGGTCTCAACCAAGCTCCGCTCTTCTTCTTTTTTTCTCTAAATTATTTTTTTTATTTTATTTCTCTTTCGATGCAACGGCAACTGTGACCTGGAAACATGTACTTAGTATAATTTTGAAGAGAGATATGTATAGCCTGGAGGGCCATGCTTTTGAATTGTTAATTTGTAAAAAACAACTAGGAACTTTGCCTTTACTGTACGTACTTGTAATATAACAAAATTCTAATAGTATTTATATTACATTTGCCTTCATAAATGCACACCTGAAATATGTTATCAGATGCCATGCAAATTTTTTTATAGCGCTTATGTTGTATAGTAATTGTGTGGTATATATAGTAGTAGCAAGGAGCCCAACTAGAAGACTACAAATAAAGTCTAATGTGGAAATTGGAAAAGTTATATTTAATCCATAAATACTAGTATAACACAAGGCAAATTAATTGGCGATGTGTAGTAAACAATGATGAAAGGAGGCAGCTTTGAAATAATGGGTTTTCCAGTTGTAAGGTAGAAAAAGTTTTGATGGTTGTTGTTAAAAAGAGGAAGCATTTGGTATGATGAAAAGCAGCATTTAATTGGAAAAATGAAGCATGAGCTTGCTTGATTTAGTGATGAGAGTGCATGGAATGGCTGACTTAAGGCTTGCTGGACATATATTTCTACCACAACAACTGATGGAGTATTATTTTATTTTTCCCCTCTTAATTAGATTCCTATCAATATATATAAGTGGCAGAAGTAGAAACTAGTTGATTACAACAGCAACAACAAAAAATCTGATAGAAACCAGTTTTAAGCTGATGTCGTGGCCTACAAAACACAAATAATTAAGAACTTATGATGGTTGGACTTCTGATTCTCTTCTCCTTTATGATCCTCATCTTCTTATTCCATTCCCTTTGTCACAATAACACGATTTTTACGCATATTAATGGACTAATTTTGTTATGTATAGTGCTATTTAATTTAATTTTACAAAGTGGATGATCATTAAAAATATAAGAATAGAACTAAGTTGTGGCATGAATAGAAGTAGAAGTACGAAGAGATGTATGAGTAGAGGATGCCCTAAGAACTCCAAACTATCATGTGGTAGGTGCACCACATGCCTACTGAGTGTCTTTAATTTAGTGTTATTTTTTGTTTTGAGATTAATTTAAGTTTTTCGAGAGTAATTCGTTTTTTTTATTCGAACTACATCTCCAAATATCAAAAACTTATATTTATTGTAGTATATAATATATTAAGTAATATTTTACGTCTGTAGTATAGTAAAAAATATTGAATGTGGTATAGCGTATAAATTATTAGCAATTACATTATTATAATATGCTGCTACTAATACAAGAGTATTAATACTATATATGCCTACAATAACTCCATATTAACGTGTCGTATGAACAGTAACTCCATATTAACGTGTCGTATGAACAGTAACTCCATATGATATTACAATGGAGAACCAAAGTTAATTAACATACTTGGGTGCACAAATTAATGAGTTTTAATTTATTTTAGATGTTAGTATTACTAAACAATCTCATAATCTTGAGTCGTCTTTAATTTATTGAAGAAATCGTC
This sequence comes from Salvia splendens, assembly GCF_004379255.2. Lineage (NCBI taxonomy): Eukaryota > Viridiplantae > Streptophyta > Magnoliopsida > Lamiales > Lamiaceae > Salvia > Salvia splendens. The sequence goes on from NC_056034.1 coordinate 5,766,302, forward strand.
TCATATATAAATAATTATTTAATAGAAGATGTTGACGAAATTGTGCAGTTTTTATAACTAAAGATACATATATTTGTATAAGTAAAACTCGAAATGATCGAATCATGATAAACTATTGATTAAAGAGTTGAAAATTTTAATCTTTAGAGTGGAGCAACGGAAAAATCAAAGCATTGATGATGAATTGATGATGATGATGATCCACATAAGAAGACGCAAACTCGAGAGAGAGTACGTACGTTTGGGTAATACACGTAATCATAATGCATTGCATGGGATGCTTTCCCTATTCTTTCATACACTACATTATTCCTTCTCATCATTCTCATTTTATGATGGGCCATTTATTTATGATGTTTTTCTCTTCTTTATTCATAATATATGCATGTTAATACTCCATCCATATATAATTGGATGAGATTTAATTTGTGGTTCCCACTTCTCATTTGCATAGTTGAGGGTAAAAAGGGCTGCTGCTTTAGTGTGTGCTTCATGAATCATCATGGCATCATGACTACCATCATCATCCTTCATTCCATCCCCCAATATTATGTTACCTATTAACATAGCTAGTGCGATCCCAAAAAATTAAAAGAAAAAGAACTCATTCATTCACCATGCCTTACTATTTACTTCCATTCTTTTTAATTTCTTTAATTTAATTTTCTTTGTATCGATCCGAGAAAAAGAGTCTTTTAGAAGGAATAAAATCATCAAAAGGTTAGAGATCCAAACAATTGTAGTGATTGAAGTGATTGAACTATTAAACAAATTGCTAAACCAAGTTGTTTATGTAAGATATCTCCTTAGAAAAGGATACATTATAGTATCAGATTAATTGTCAATTTGACTATAGTAGAAAGACTAAAATTCTCATGTTCCAGAAAAGTCAGGCAATGAAATGGAGAGTGTATAATAAACACTAGACTTAAAGTTTAACAGAAATGCTTTAGCAAAGTTTAGCAGAAATGGGAGCAGTAATGTGTAGGAGTTCTAGTTGTAATAAGAAAGTAAAATAATATGCAAGTTTCATGTGCCCTAATTAATGCTGTGACAGTCTCTGCATGTGAATCATCACTTCATCCAACATTATAACTACATAATTTTTTTTAAACTCGAACATCACAATCTGTTTGTTTATTGGGTTCAATCAGACAAAGGTACTGATTTCTTAAAAATTTCTAGGTTTTCCAACATTATTTAAGCATGATTGCTGACAAATTCAAATAAGTACGAGTAGTAAATTATAGAGTACTTACAAGTTATTTATCATTCAACTTATACTCTAAGCTTGGATTTTAAGTCTTAAGCTTGGATCGAGTCAATATGGATATTCGTTGATCTACTTTCGCGATAAATAAAGGAAATGTTTTATAAAAAAAAATCGAGAAGTGACTCCATCTAACTAAAAGCACCACTAGTTTTACTTAATTTTGTTCTCCTTGTGTAATCATATTATTTTTGGTTCTGCATTCTACATTTGAGGGGGTAAAAACTCTTTTTTTAATGAAAACGAATAACCATTTTCAGTCGGAAAGATAATATGGCGGATGTATTTCTGAGCCAATAATATGGTGATCAATGTCTTTTTTTTGCTTAAAAAAGGAAAATCAGAGTTCAAATTCAATGAGCGAAAATATCATTAAATTTAATTTCAAAATATAATTAATTTTACTGTAAATGCAACAATCCGGTTCAATAGTTTACCACTCAAAATAACAATTTACGTTAACCCTACCCTAACCTATATGTTCATTATCTAAATCCTAGAATTAAATTATCATTCAACAAGAGTGGGTTGAAACTTTGAATATGTTATACTACTACTATTGACACAATGACCCACACAAAAATATTGACATTAAATGTAAAAATATGCTATTTGTCGAAGGTTGTCATAAAAATATTCCTTCCATTCCGACCAATACAGTGGTTCGTGCAGATCAATCTGTAACATTCTTTATGCAGACTTGTTAATAAATCTTGTGATGCAGACTACAACTATTCTTGTAGTACTTGAAGAGAAAGTTGATAGGGATTTTTTTGCCGCACCTCATCCAAATTATGCTTTGATGATTATCTAAATTCTACATATATATACTCATGATTTTTTTTAGTACCGTTTCTGATATCGACTGGATATGAATACTTAAATAAACATGTTTAAGATCAGGTACTGTATATAGGCAATATCACATATATAAATTTTTGCACATTTAATTTAGCTTTGCACTGCAATAACTTTCAATTTTTTTAATCCAAATAGATAAATTTATTTTTGTCGCAATCTTCTCACACTCACAGTTTAACAATTTTTAAAACAAAGTAAATGTGACATAAATGTGGCTAAGTTCGTCCCTAAACAAAAGATTCTGTATTTTAAGTCAAATAAAAAAATCCTGCAGGTGGCACTTTCAGTTGCTACATTACCTTTGGTTTGGCTAGATTGTGATAAAATTTCATCAAATTAAATGTGAAGTTTGTCTATTTGAATAAAAGATTGAAAGTGTATGTATACGAAATAAAAAAAAAAGAGAGAGAAACAATTACTCCATATATTTTTGATGCAACCGATCCTCGGTACAATAAGAATGCAGGTATACATATATGTGAAATTAAAATGTGATATACTACATAAATATCCACAAATGGAGAAGCTTTTTGTGGTGTGGTTGGAGAATTAGTGTCGTGGGTTTCTCTACATATATACTTATAGTGCATACAAATCATTAATTCTCCAAAAAAGAAAAAGTGAAGAGAGAGTGTGTTTGTGTGTTTACACTTTAGCATAAGTCTCCCCCTTTTTTGGGGATGCACTTTTGCATTGCATGTTGGCTTCTGATGAAGGAAAAATTAGCTCTCACGTCCAAGCAATCTACCACTTTTATTTTATTTTTCTTTACACTTTGGAAAAATAGACCCCTTAACATTTATGCCTAGTGGCCCCCTCTCACTTATTCAATCCTTACTCTATAATTCATTATTACCTCTATTATCATTTCAATTTTTGGAAATGGTTTCTATTTCAATCACTTTCCTTCGTGTTTTTCTTTATATGCATTTCAAGATAGATATAATTTATCGGGTAATATTTTGACCAACTTCGCTTTAAAGGTAAAATTTAAAGGATCTTAGATGCTAGTATTTTTTTTCATAAATTAGTTGTTGGCACATTTTGATGAAAAGTAAAACTGAGTTTTCAAAATCTCTGTCTTTTGACCTAAAACTAATACATCACTTTTAGTAAACATTTATGAATAAATGAGTTTTCTTTGTTACAAAATTATTTAGTACGCATTTCATACTGCCAGTTGAACTTAAAACCTTAATATTGATTTAGGTCAGATCTGTTAATTTAAACTGGATTAATGTATAATCATATCTGAAGAATATCAAACAACTAATCACTAAAGCCAAATTGCATATTTTTCCCCTACTGTCACATTTTACTTAACACACACACACACACAGTCCTCTCTGTGTAGACATTACACACACACACACACATATATATATATATATATATATATATATATATATATATATATATATATATATATATATATATATATATATATATATATATATTATATAAAATTGAAGTGTATAATTGGCAAGACAAATTCGTTGGGTTGGGGTTATTAATTGCAGAAAGAGCAGGCACGCTTTGAAACACTGAAACTGAAATGGGACATGCATTTGGAATAGAGAGGTGGGGTTTTATATAGTATTGATAATAATATTGTGAGTGATGCGAAAGTGAAACTATAAACAATAGTGGTAATTAATTAATTAATCAAGTAAGCAGTGTAGGGTAACAAAGGTGAATGCATTAATATTACACATCTCCTTGCATGTCACAAACCCCCAAATATTCCTCTCTTTTTAATCCCTTTTTCCCTTCTCTCGTTTACTCATAGAGAACCCCACCTTCCATCATTACCACAACCCACTCATTTCTTCTCCCATTTCGATTTTTTCAACTAATGTTAAAATCATTTAATTCCGTAACTCGATGTGACTTTATTGTTACTCTATATTACTACATCGAAAGAGGATAGCACAGTTTTTCCTACTTAAATAAATAAGTAATCATAAAACTTAACGCAATTGATGTATGCCTATTTACTAACTAAGATAAAACTATAGTCTAATTAAATATCGAGTAGGGAAATCATTTTTTCCGCATTTTATATAATTTGTCTGTTGAAATTTTTTCCCATGCAAAAAAACCTATGTGTGTGTATTCGTCCTAATTGAGGGCATAATGGTCATGAAAAGGTGAGGCGTGGAATAATTTGAATTTGGAACTGGTCCATTTTTTTAAATAACGAAAAAAGGCATTGATCAACCAGTAATTTGTCTATTCAAGAAGTGACAAGGATTTATAATATTGATTTCATCAACATGACTTTACTAAATGTTAGTAATTTAATTTGCTTGTCTATTTTTACTTTAAAAAATTTCTCCTAGTTATTGAACATATTTAAACTTATTTTCTTATTTTTATTTAAATATATGCTTATGGAAATTTAGAAATAAATTCAGTGTCATTTTTCAGTTTTCAGTTTTGCCTTAAGAAATCTATGCCACAAGACATCCAAACATTTTTTTAGGATAGATTGAGAGTATAATGGTCAGAATTTCTGAATATGTGCAACGTCAACTCCCAATTTATTTTTAGGTTGCAATGTCATAATTACATGTTTGCAATATCATTGCGTGTTTATTCTTCTTTCGTCAACCACGGGGATTTCTTTTGCCCTACCACCAATTCATCAAATCTCATGTGGGTCCCCATACAAATATATGCAACTATTCAATTTTTGCGCTATTTCATAATTTATGAGTTTCAACCCAGGAGATCAAACAGCTAGTATAATTCAAGAATCTGATAGGTATGAAATTGTATAATTATATTTATCACATGAACTGCCATGTGTAATTTCTTATTCCTCAATCAGATAGTATAATTCAAGAATCCGATAGCTGTAAGATGTTTATCGATTAAAAGTATTAGTATTAATCAATATGTGAAATTTACAAATTTAAATTCTTGACTTTGTATCTTAATGGACCAAAGGTCCAAAACGCTTACAAAATCAAGTCATGTACAACTTTGTCCAACTAAAAGCAAATTAATTTTAATACAAAGCGGATAAGCTTTCTTTCTTGCATAAGTACCTGTATTATATTATCTACTGAAGATTTCAAGTTAAATCCCCTGAAAAATATTCTAATTTAAAAAGACATAAAAGAGTATGTAGCTAGCCTATTTATTGCTCATTTTCATATTGATTAGATTAATTTCGTTTCCTCATGCCTGTCCTTGACTGATTTTGACCCCAAAGAGATATTTTCACTATTGATAGATTATAAATTCGCCATTATAGTGCACATATTAATTGGTGGAGTAGAAGTTACGAATTTAAGAAATCAATTAGATTATACTTATCTTTTTTGGCCCATAATAGGGTTTTCAGATATGAAGGTTTTGTTGTTGGAAATTACGTAATACCCTCCACCAACAAATACAATTAAAACTTTAAAAAGAGGGAGTAGTATTAAAAACCAAGGATATAATCGAGACAATTGTATTTCTGGTAATATATAAATTAAGCTGGAGAAAGAAAGAAAGAAAGAAAGAAAAAGAAGTCATGCAGAAAATATAAAAAAAATAGCGGCGGGGGGACATCAAATTCCACGCCTGCATGGACGTGCGTGTGCTGAGCTGGCTTACTCCCGTGGGCCCCATCTCGCGTGCAATCCTCCCACGTACAATTTTATTCCTTTTATCCATCATTGTATTCTTTTCCTAATCTTCATTATCAATCATACTTTACCAATTAGTTTACCACCCTCACCTCCTATCTTATATTTTTCACGTTGTGAAAATTATGTCGGATTTATTTGTTTCTATATATTTTTCTCTCACTTTTCAAGTACATACAAAAGTTCAATATTGGAATGGAAACCATCCCTCGAGTTATGTAGACTTGTAGCCGCTAGCACATACTACTCCTTCCTTTCCAGTTCCATTACACGGTAGAGTCATTTTGTCATTTTAATAAATTTCATATTAGTAGAATCATTTTCTTTTCTAGCAAGAGTCAACACATTTCTTATCTTTTACTCATACTTTACTCTTACTTCATTCTCTCTTCATCTCTCAATTTTTTTTTCTTACTTTATTCTTCTTTTACTTAACTCATTTAACACAATTATTCTTAAATCGCGTGCCGGAAAGAAATGCTTCCACTACTGTGAAACGGAGGGAGTACTAATTATTGCACTAGCTTAAATAAGGTTAAATTTGTTAATAGTAAAACAGTAATATATGTAGAGAAGAGGACCCAAACAAAACCAGAGTGTAAAGTTCATTCCACTTGCATACATTTTTATGCATGAATCCCATTCATTTCTACTTAAATAGTGTTACAACAAACAGCAAGCATGCATAGATGCAACGAGTTCTAACTTCTAATGATCTTTTAGATGCAGCAACCCAAAAAAAAGACCTGTTTCTTCATACATAGTGATAATGGAATAACCCAAGCATGCTTAGCGCATCCAAATCTTTCAGATGATAATCCTGCATAATCTGATTATTCTGATGAGTTTCAGTTTAAATACAATCTATACTAAAACTCTTTCAGCGTGTTTGGTTTATGCTAAGTAGAATAGATAAGGAGAGTCTATGAGTTCAGAGCATGGGAAACATGTAGACAAAAAGGAGTGCTGTGATAACCATATATATATATGCACAAACACTATTAAGCCAATATATGTATGGGCTCACACCGATTTATACCTTAGGTTATGATAAATCTCAGGTACAGAAAGCGGTTATGGTTGTGTTTAGTTGTATGCTCAAATCTGCTTTCCTAAAACTGCATCTGCATCTGCATCTGCATCTGCATCACTCCAAGAAGAATTCCTAATATTCTTCCAAGAAGAAATGTTATGGAATCAGTCAATTTCTAGGATTCTTATCTCCTCATATACTACTATATAAGGATCCAGGACAGTCCTAGCCCTAACAATGACATCCTTCATGTCTCTGCCTTAATCGGATAAAGAGAGAAAATAAAGATAAAAGGCCTCAGGGGAGACGCCCAACACTTTTCGATTAAATAAATTTGATATCTCCAATGCTGGATATAAAATTTCAGCTGGCCACAAAGAACATTCAATATCAGTTTCAAACATAAATATCTTCAGTGGACATACTTTTTAAGAAATTAATTGTATTGATTCCTATTCTTGCTATCATCTTATTATGGTATTTGATTAACTATTCTCAAAGGAATCTGCGGTTGGAATTTCAAATGTTTGTGCAGCATGAATGTAACAACAAACCAAATAGTAAGATAAGATATTGCTTTCAGTGACACAAAAAATCACATAGAAAATCATAAGGGGTAAATAACTATCACAGAGAAAGAACAAGATATTGGACGAAGAGTCGTATCGAATACCACATTACAAGTAAATAGTGGGATTAGGAAGGATCTTGGAAATTACTTTTCTTTGGTCTAGGTATACAATCATATTCTATCCACTCAAATCCGGAAATTTCCTTATATAATCATCTACAAGTCAGTGTTGATCACAAAGAGAATATCTAGTCAATAATGACGATCAAACAAACATAGAATATACATACACTAATATCTTCTTGTAAAGTAAAATACATTATAACCTTCAAGAATCTAAATTTACTTTGTTTTGAAGCATTTCAGTGGAAACTTTTTTAATTCTATTAGTTTATTTTGAAGAAAATAACTGTGGTGAAGTCTTCCCATCACTGATCGGGAATACAAGAATCTAAATAATTACGTTTTACGTGCAATACAGGTCATGTGTGAAACATCAAAAAATGGAATTAGAAGTGGGAGACAATAGCTAGGCATACTAATCTATCTCCAACATCAGCAATCTTAACCATTATACACACAAATGACACACATAATTGACCCTCAGTTGTCCAAAAGTGGTCATTCAAATAGTCTGATCATTTTCAGAGTAACACGTTGACAAAGAAAATAATAACAAACTCTTTTCAGACCGAATCAGAAACAGAGTATTCACACTCGATCGAATTTATAGAATATTAGGAAAATTTACAGATCTAAATAATAACTTCAAATTAAATTAAATTGCAGCGACATCGACTTAAAACGCTTCCTATATCTGTCATGCATACATGTGAACGTCACTAGATGTCCGAAACAGACAACAAACTCATGTAACTTTGAACTAATGTACCACAGGAAAGAGCATAATCTATTTGATTAAGTTTCATTTCACATGTAATGATGAACAATAAAGCCCAAGTAATATAGCATAAGGGATAATGGAACAATAAGTTTCACTTCTAAAATAGAAAAACTTTATGAACCATATATGGTAAAAGTTTGTTGGTCATATCAAACTACTTTGAGCTCCAAAACAGAAGAGTAATTACTTTTCTCAAACAGGATTAGATCTAAAAGGGCAAAATGGAGAACCATAATTGTTAACAATGACTTATAATACTGGTGAAAGTAGAAAAATTAACTCGGTACCTCTAAGATATTGGAGACTTCAGAAGACCATGTAAATTGTTGCCAGGACTTGATCGTATACTCCTCACAGTATGTGGTGTGATGATCATGTATTACACTAAGCAATCCAATTGCGATGCAACTACAAGGTTAAAACAAGTAGTATTGATAATAGTGACGGAGTTAAATCTGATATTCATAGAGCACAGAGTCAGATTTGAACAATATTGAAAAGCTGTGTGTATTAACTATTAACTAATGAATGACACCTTCATTTTCAAGATCCTCGTACAGATTTTTCTTTTCACTTCCAAGTAGTATTCAATCAATGATCTCATATTCCAATAACAATCGGTAAAATAAATATCAAATCCAGACTCTATGTCCTAAGTTTCCATGGATACGGTCCAAAAGCTCAGCGTGATGCCATGACATGAGTTAATCATAACAGTTACTAGTATTAAAAACAGCAGGAATGGTGAATATAGAAACAGGGATTAAGAAGTGAAGAAAACAGTAGTAAGGAATACAGCTGGTTCCTTTAAAGGCAAAAATATCTTGAGGATGTTTGAATAGTGTATAGAAAGTCTTGTAGCCATAATTTGGTTTCCTACTTATTCAACACATGATATAATGGGAATATTTAATAGAAATCTTTATTAATCTTGCGTATAAAGAATAAGTTTACAGATTTATCATACTCTTTGGACTGAAAATAGCCCAGAATCATAAGTAGTAACAACATTTCTTTCTGGCATTTCGTCTAACAATTTTAGAGCAGCATATAGAAGCTCCGTTTCCAAGTGCAGATTCAAACAAAAATAGCGAGCCAATAGGTTTAAACAGTTGAGGTAGACCAACCGAGATGGGTGACGATGCTGTGGAAAGGGATATTCGATGACAGCCGGCGTATCTCCATTGCTGCAAAAATGTCCAACATCTGAATTTGGAGTATTAGATAGGAGTAGAAAACATGCTGCCGATTGATGCACATTGCATAATCCTACTCCCTGTTTCCGCAAACAATCATTTACCGCTCTTTATCAATTTATTATCTTGTTAAGAATTGTAAAAACTGTTTTATTTTAGTGGTCCATATATTTACATAACGTGTGCAAAAAATTTTAATCTAAATACTAGTTAAAGTGGGAGAAAAGGTAATACAATATTTTTCTACATTATTATCTCTCTTACTTTACTCTCTCCACTTTAACTATTTATCACTATCATTTTTTCAAAACGAGTACTCAAAATAAAACACTTCTACTACAATGGACGGATAGAGTATTGAAGATAACATCAATTTCAGCATCCAAAAATTTTAAAGCAAATATGTTTATGCATTCGAAGTTGCTCATGTCATTTACAATCATGTCCTTAAATCGTTCCCTTCTTTCAATACTCGGATGTCTCGATGTATTTTTGCCTCATTCCTTACTCAAGAAATAATACTCACAATCAACTATCGTTACCCTAAGCTATTCATGGGTCTCACATTTTTTCTATATTTTAAGTTGTAATTTACTTATCTTAATTTAATTAAATACAAAATTTATTAAAATTCCAAAATTACATTTTCACTAAAAGACGAAAAATACATAATTGAAATCCTAAAATTACATTTTGTTGCACATAATCTAAATTACAATCACTCGTTGTGGCCAAAGGTTGTCCTAATGTAGTCAACTAGATCTTGTTGGAGTACGTCGTGGATGGTGGAATCGCAAGATGACTCCCGACATCGTAGATATTCGCATAATGGTGGCAGCACACCTTGGTGTGTGGGGTTAGCTGTAGTGGCGGAGTTTGATTGGCCGATTGTTTCTTTGTTGAACTAGTTAATCGCGTATGTCATTCGCCTTCAATAATCATGTTGTGCTTTATAACACACACATACATGATGTCAAAAGCACTTCTAGGAACCACATTCACCCCAGAGTTTTGGTCATGATGTCAAAAGCACTTCTAGGAACCACATTCACCCCAGAGTTTTGGTAATGGTGAAACATGTTTGTAGAACTCTAAATATTCTTTCAACATCTTTTCAAACATCTTCTCGCTTTTGCGCAAAAAGAACATATTTGAGATCGTTTGAGCAAGATATTGACTTCACAAACGTCACCCACTTCCAATAAATACATCCACGTCGAATGAACCGCTATCATTATTAGGATTCATACTCATATTGCAAGAAAAATACTAAAGATAAAGATGAAAAGTGTGAATATGTGCATGAAAGGATATTAGAAGATGAAGGGTTCTCCCTCGCTCTGTAGACATGCCTTTTATAAACTACTTACACCATCCGTCCCTGAATGGTTACATTAGCATTATTTATTTTATTTTATATGCTTGGTTACACGTTAACACCTTCAAAACTACTTCCTCCCTCCGTCCCTGAAAAAAATTAACTATACTTCCTTTTTAGTCTGTCCACGAAAAATATGAACTTTCTAATTTTGGAAATTTCTTTCTCTCTAATTAAGTGGAATCCATTCTCTACTAACAATACTTAAAAAACTTTTTCTTTCTATTTCTCTCTTACTTTTTCAATTATACATTAAAACCCGGGCCACAATTTCTCAACCTCCCTAGACCAAAAGGTAGACATATGCACAGACTTAACAATGGAAAAGGCACCCCCAAAACTGTATGAATAAAGAGTTAAGAGAAGCTTACAAAATACACACTAGTATTGTTTTTCTCTATCAAACGACTACAGGATAACTTGAGAAACTCAACACCAATATTTCACAAATTAATAAGTCGTTCTTTCAATATAGAGAACAAATGGAAAGGGAATGAAAAAATAAAGAGCAAGGGGAAAAAAAAGCCAAGACACGTACATGATCTAACATCAGTTAATTGCATCGCAGAATTTACACATTTAATACAGTTTTTACCACAATATTTGCAACTTCAACACACGGATCAACCCCTGCCCGTATTACCATGGCGTTGATTTCTGAAGTAGCTAAGAAGTTGCTGTGCCTGCAAGAGCGGAAAATGCCGTAAATAATCACATTAAGAAATGAGCAGCAACGGTAAAGTAACAGAGTGATTGTGAGTTTACTTTTTCTCTGGCTCTCGGTGTTCCAGACTGTGAGAGGGCCACTAATGGGGGAACAGCACCTTCCTGAAGAACCATATTGCAATATCTAGCGCTGTTGGTGCAAAGCTGAAGAAGACCAGCAGCTGCATTTTCTTTACCTCTTGCAGACCCCAACTCAACAACTTCAACCAGAACGGGGATCCCATTTTCCTGACCAATTGTCGTCCTTCCTTCATGAATAGTCGCAAGATTTGACAGAACAGCCACTGCCTTATCAACCATCCCAAATGCAGGGTCCATCAACTCAACGAGATATTTGACTGCGCCTGCTTGCACTATGCGTGCTTTATTTTCATGATTGATGGACAAGTTAAACAGTGCAGTGGCAGCATCTTTCTTGCCTCTCGGAGTTCCATTTCCCAGCAAGTCAACCAAAGGCTTGATTGCACCTGATCGCCCAATCTCGATTTTGTTTTCTTCCATCACAGAAAGGCTAAAGAGAGTTGCAGCAGAGTTTTCCTTGGCCTCAGGACTTCCAGTCTCAAGGACATAAATCAAGGGTTTAATAGCTTCAGCATTTGCAATGGCAGTCTTGTTGTTATCATTAATTGATAGGTTGAGAAGAGCAGTAACAGCATGTTCTTGTACTGCCAAATCTGTTGCGCGTAGTAGATTCACCAATAAGTTAATAGCCCCGCAATTTGCAATTATTATTCGGTTGTCCATGTTATGCTTAGCCAAAACCCGAATGTCGTGCGTAGCAGATCTCTGCACATCAATGTCACTGCTCTTAAGATCCTCAACCAGCCTTTTGACTTGAGTTTCAACCTCTAACAGGTCAGGCCTCATTTCCACAGTAGGAGAAGAAACAAGTCGTTGGACAAATCTTTCTGATGGCCTACGCCATATTGCTTGGCCACGAAGTCTTGTTTCCAGCCTAGAAGGGGCATCAGTGTTTCTTTGTGGAGCACTTAAGTTAGAAGCAGGTCGAGACTCAGCATTAAGCTCACCAGAAGCATCACTACCATACGCTGAAGCATGTGATGCTACTTCATTGCCATCAGCTGCTGTTCCCTGCGACATATTAGAATTTGAATGTGTACTGGACGCTGAATTGGTTCGATTATGACCCTGAGGTAACTCTACATCAGCACTAGCTCCGCCATTTCTCGTTGGGGACATAAGACCCAAACCACCTGAGTTCAAAGTTCTCTCACCCGAATGGTCTGACCTGTCTTCAGAGCTTTTTAGGGATATTCTTTCTATATCCAACACATTTCCATTTATAGCCACTTCTGTGAAAGAATCCTCAGACAATGAACGTGGATGAGATGGGGAAGTTCCGTCTCTTCGTGTGGCAATCGATGGGACAGAACCCACTAAGGGAGAACCAATAGACCTTTCAGGAGTTCCAGAGTTGTTACCTCTTCTGACACCACCAGACTCAGCATTTACAAGTAGTGAAGAAGGCTGCTTTAAGTGGATTGATTTTGGGTCAGGCAGCTTCACATTGTTCGATTCGCACCAATTTGCAATGAGAGCCTTGACAGTGTAATTAGGAATAAGATTTGTATGTGCCAGAGTCTGCCGCGTCTTTGGGCAGACAGTAAGCCCAAGATCTATCCACCTTCTTATAAAAGCCCGTTCATATGTTTGCCCAGATGCAACAATAACAGGATCGGTCATGAGTTCAAGTGAAAGAGGGCAACAAAAGTCAGGAGGTATGGCAACAGGATTACAGGTTTCTGACTGTTTCATCATAACAAGGAGGTCATGCATGTGGCTGACCAGGGCAATCATTTGATCTATATAATCAACTTCACTAGATTTGTCAGCTTGTTCAGCATTTTCCTTCAGCTTGTCAAGAGCCACAACCTCAATTAGAAGTTCCTCATTTGACTTTAATCCCAAACAATCAGCAACATCTGCCAGGCTCTCTGCACTGGCTCCAGAACCCTCCACATGATCCTTGATAGCACCCATAATTATTGACGAAGTTTGCTCAGATTCCATATGCTTGATTTTCAGTACAGATTGCTACACATAAAGACTACTATGAGAAGAAGTAACCATCTATCATCATGCGTACCTCTTACAAATAGAAAAGTAACGGTGATTTTAGCCATTAAACATTACCTCAAGAGATGCAGGGCTGAGTTCAACAGGTAAGCATTGATCAGATGACTTGAGCAACTCCAGAATATCCACACCATGATTTCTAATCTTTGACATAAGTGACTCAACTTGTAAAACCTATAAGTCCAGAAAAATCAACCAGTACAAAGTTAATTTCTAGTACTATAAAACAAATTTATTAGATGTTCTACTTATGATTAAACAAAGTAATCACGTACAAAGTAAACTTTACTCATCAATGGTTGCCAATTTTCACAAATGTGTTTCAATTCATCAACAGATTGTAGGATTCCAGCAAATGGTCCTTGAACCATTTCATCGGAGACAAATTCAGCATCAGCAATCGCATCAAGTATTGGCTTTAGAAGTTTCAAAATCTCCTCAATCTTTGGGTGATATGTCTGAACTGGTTCACTTTGTATGCTTTCACTAGTGGATAATTGTAAAAAACTAGTGATGCTGTTGAGGAGTGATTTCAGCAAAGATATCTCCATTTCCCTGCTACAATGAAAATAAATAGTTGCCCATGATATAAGATGCAAGCTAACCACAGAATAGAAGTTATTAGCAAAAAGTAAATTTGGAGTAGGAATTTTCCGTAATAATTGGACAGAATGAATTATATCTAGTATCTAACAATAAAGCTCACACATCAGAACAGCACAGGCAGAGAGGAGACAAATAATTTCCGAAGTAGATATAATTAAGATAGAAGACATACTCCGATTTAGTTCCTCACGAACCGCGACGGGCAGAGAGGAAGGCGGAGATGAGTAGCGGAGCCGAGGTGAGGGTTTTATAATTTGGGGAAATTTTGAGATAAGGTATGAGGGTTTCCGATCCTTGCGGAGGAGGAGGAGAGGAGAAGGCGGAGTATCGGCTGAGAAGGGTTCTTTGATTTGGGGGGTTGACCCTCAGCCTGCGCACCAAATTTGACAACAAAGAATACCGGGTCTCATTTTTTTTTCTCTCGAATTTTAAAAATTGCTACTACTCTCTCATTTCAATTTTCACATACCGAATTATTGAACGCACTAACTCCTCATATATTTAAATATTAACTACTCAAAAATTATAATACTACTACAAATTAGAAAAGACTATGCAAAATGTTTTGTTACAGGGTGTGTCTATTTGTTCTTATCGAATTTATAAAACATGTGTGGCTGTATATAAATAAAAACGTCAAATTGTCCATACGCATACATACAGCTATATTGTAAAATTGTAAAATTGAGGAATTGTATTTGTCATGATTATGCCTAAACAAAATTTTTTATTTTTAACTTCTGATGTTTATTTAATTTTTAATTGAACAAGAAAAATAATCAAAATTATGAAAACAATCAAATTAGTGCAACTTTCCAGAATTCTAATTTTCAAACTTTTCTTAGATTCTCTTTAGGAGTACAATTTCAGGAGTTTTACATATTTAGAAAGTTAATGCAGGGGTACTTTTTATCATATCATGTTGATGTAACTATATTATTATTATTTTATTTTTTTTATATTACTACAAATTATAATTAACTACAAAAATATTATTATAATTCTAAAATTATGAATCACGCTTCATTATGAATCTTCTATTATTTATTATTGTTATATACTATGTTATCGATTAAAAACTTATAAAATATTAATGTATTTATTCAAATTAATACTGTTAATAATATTAAGAATAACTTATTATTATATTTTTAATTTATAACTTATTAATCAAACATAATGTAAAATAAAAAATTATGGATTATATTATTATTGTTTTAAAAATTAAAACAACATTACGACAATTAGTTATTTTTTATTATGTCAATTAATTGATTAATTGAATTCAATTGATTATTAAAAGTTCGAAATCATAACAATTTTTATTGATATTTCCAAACATAAGATTGTAATCTATCAATAATATTATTACTAGTAAACAAACGGGTCTAATAAACTTGTAATTCAATATTATTATAGAATTGTGTTTGTATATAGAATATTTAATCTGAATAGAACAAATTGTGAAAAAAAATCTTACTAAAATCAACTGGTTGTAGCATAGTTAGCCGTGATTGTAGCATAGTTGCCAGTGATGAGCTATGATGATCTTGAGATTATGGGTCTCTGTCATCCTCTTGGAGGCTTCAGCCTTAATCCATAAACTCGATCGAGCAGAATTAATCTGATTCCACTGAAGACGGGTTTGGAAAATCTGTGGTCAAACCCAAAAAATGACATGCTAAAATTATTATGTAGTATGCCGTTTCTAATTCGGGATAGACTAGAGTTTATCATCTAGTGATACGAAATCGTTTTTCTATAGTATTAAATTTTTGTAGAATAAAAATTTAGGATTAAGATTAGGCGGCACAACACCTGACTTTAGATTAACAATATGTGTAATACCATAGCACATAGTCGTAGGTCATTTATATAGGGTGTCAAATTTTATACTCCAATTCATGAGTTTTACTTGAGAAGTCCTGATGAACAAAGAATCCTAGGTAAGAAGATTTAAATATTTACGACCTTTTCAATAAACTTTCTTTTGAAATCAAAATATAAATCAAACTTAATCTATATATTTTAATTTAACTTCTTAATACTATTATATTTTAAACAAATAGATAGGCAGAGACAAATTTTCGATTGATCATGGAACAACATACAAGTCCTATCACAAAAGGAAAAATGGGTTCCTCCATTATTTTAATGAACTAACTTGTGCTTGATTTAGAGGTGCAAAATGGGTTTGTTTTGTCCAGCCCAAGATTATAAGTTTGCTCATATTGAGGATGGGTTACGCAAATGCCCATGACTTGAGTTGGTCAGATTTGGGCTACATTTTTCTCTTTATAAATTTAGACACAGCCTAACCTACACTGTGTTTATAATTTCTCCACATATTTTTATTTTTTTAATTTCTCAACATATTTTTATTTTTTAAGAAGTACAGTATCATAAATTAAAAATTGTACAAATCATTTATTCTCAATATACACATAACTTTCTACAAAGTGTACACAAAAATGTACTCCCTCCATCCCATAGTAGATGTCACACTTGAGAGATGGCACGGAATTTTAGGAGATATTATTTTGTATGTTAAGTGGTGAGAGAAAATATAATTTTATAATTGATGTGAGAGGGAACTTTTTATAAAAGAGGAAATGTGACATTTTTTGTGGGACAAACTAAAAAGGAAAGTGTGACATCTATTATGGGACGGAGGGAGTACATATATATACTTGAACAATTAAAATGATGGTTTTTAGGTGGGTCGGCCGTGGGCTTAGTCTGGCTTCAAATGAGCTTGGATTTGAACTGAGGCCCAAGTTTAAAAAATAGCTTAATTACACCCGGCTTCAAACGAGTAGTTTTGCCCAAGTGTGCTTCATTTTTCGGAAAAACCTTTCCGTTGGCTATCAATGCTCCATCCATGCCCCGCCATTGTTTCCTGTAGGAAGTCCCATTGTACGGAGTCATACGTCTTTCGGAATTTAAGTTTACTTTGCTTTGTTTTTTTGATCCACAAAACTCTTCCATTGGCTATCAACAATCCATCCATGATATATCACTTGACATGGACTCTCTAGTTACTTGATAGTGTGAAATTGATATGAAAACAATTGAGTAATTAAACCATGTTAACGTGTGAAAAAATGTGTATTAGCCTGTGAAATTATATAATACGGGGGTGTTCGCTTGGCAAGATTAAATCTCATGATAAAATATGTATCATGTTTGGTTCATAAGATTGAACCCTTCAACTTAATCCTAGATGGATAGTCTCATGAAATTAGTCATAGCCTCCCCCTCCAACTAAAATAATCTCACAACTTAATCCTAGATGAATAGTCTCATGATATTAGTCATGACAACCGAACGCCACCTACATGTGTTTCATCATTTGTTACCGAAATGAGTTTCAACATTCGTGATCTAAATAGTGGAGTACACGAGTATTGGACTTTATTCCTACATACTGATCATTTATCGATATATATGAGATGTAGTAATATTGCGATCTTCGATCTTTGCACTTAGTTAGATATACACTTTTTAAAAGTAGATATGTTGAAACCGAGTCATTGCCTTCTTTTTTTATTGCAACTCTGAACTTTAAAGTTTTGAACAAAAATTAATTTAAACAATTATAATGAACCATTTCGAAAAATAGTAGTAACAAAAACACTTAAAACAATAATTTTTAATTTTTAATTGTGCTATACATTTTTAATTTGATCCAAAAGAATAACTAATACTTACAATTTCTCTCTCTATCTCCTTCATGTTTTTTTTTATCAATTTTGTAATATATATTTTCTATTATCAAGACTATTTTTGGTGAACAAGAAAAATGAAAATATATGTATTTTAGTATTTTTCATCAAAGATACCGTAACCTCATATGGAAGGGAAGATCATAGTATTAAAATGTGTATTTAATTTATAAGACTAATTCCTCACGACACGTTCCTATTGAGTTAGTTCAGCGAGTCAAATGAAAATAAAATTGTGCATGAATTATTAAGTTAATAATTGCACCGGAAAACCTAAATTAATTATGTCGATCTAGAACACGAAAACCACATGTTTCAAAATGTAGATACATTAAAATTTCCACAGTTGAATTGGTCAACAATTAGGCGCTTGTTCAAAGTTAGGTTTTTCTTTTAAGTATAGGTGGCAAAGAGTAGCAAACACTAAAGTCAATTGCAAGAAATCTCCACATACAATATTGTAATTTAATAGTAATATACTAGTAATAAAATAAAAAAGTGGTCGTAGCATTCCACACTATCCACACGACTAAACCAAGAAACTGCAGCCAACAAATTGGCTGCATTCAAATTCATAACCTGCATTCAAATTCATAACCGCGTTAATTACATTTGACCCACGTGTTCACTTGCTTTACTATTAATTGACTTCCAATTTAAAATTCCAATTTTATCACATGTTTAGTGCTTCAGTTTGTCAAGTTTTAACTATGAAACATATAGAAACTCCTCCGGTGTCTAACACAAAATACTCCCTCCGTCTTCTAATAATTGTTCACTTTGGTTCTGACACGGGTTTTAAGAAATGTAAAGCAAAGTAGGTGAAAAAGTAATGGAATATGGACCCCACTTTTGTATATTAGTTTTATAATAAAATATTAATAAAATGTGAGACCTACTAATCATTTATGATAAAAAGTTAAAGTGAACTGTTAATGAGAGACGGACAAAAATGGCAAAAGTGAACAATTAATACGGGAGGACGGAGGGAGTAATAAAGAGAATTGTCGACCTTAATTTTTGCACGATTATGTTATTACGTCTTCATCAATGTTCAACCCTGAAAAAATTTAAATTCAGACTTGGATTATCAAAAAAAGAGTGAACAATAGGATTAACAATTGCAGATTAATGAGCCGTCGGCAACATGAAGAAGGAAAGATTAAACCGCGGAATCATATAATTTTAATCCCGAATTAAATGGGGCCGTTGCTAATTAACTATAAATAAATATGGGGTGGCATATTATAGGTAGTTTGGTAGTAGTATAATTTTCGAGAAAAATGTTCATCTTAACACAACAGTAACCTTTAGATAATTGTGAGTGATATAGGGAGCATAATAAAACGAAAAATTAAACAATTTAAATATAATAATAGTACCAACCTTTCCTTTCGCTTCTGCAGAAACCTTTGCAGAGAAATTTTCCTTGATATGGGCAAATCTGCATATATCCATTCAAGTGGAGTATTTAAACAACTGAAAAACCTCTATTGAAATAGAATAAATATAGGATTAAAAAGCGAAACCAACCTCCGTTGAAAGATTCCAGCAAATTTGTTTCACCATTTGCGTTGGATTCCAAGTTTTCAGGCGATTTAGAAGGAAGCATTTCATCAGCCGCTTTGAGAATATCTTGTGCCTGTTCCGATCATAAATAAGAATTGAAACAAATAAATTTGAAGAATGTTAGGTATCTGTGAAAAAAGACGCACCTTGCGTGGAGAGACGTCAAATACAGAAACCATTCCATTGTAGAAAATGGTCATTGGAGCTCTATTCTCATCACCCCCACACCGCAGGCTGTGTAATTTTTGAAAAAGAATTAAATGCAGGAAATGAAATAAGGAAGAAAATTTATGGTTAGCTACCTAAGTTTAGGATCCAATTGAGGAGAATTAGGAATCGCAAAACCGCCATTCCCAATCACGCTCTTCACCACCTCCGGATTCATCTTCGTTATAACACCTTGTATATCTGCACATATACATATAGTATGAGAGAGAGAGAGAGAGAGAGATAAAAGGATACTATTAATAATATTTCTACAAACCTCGAAAACTTCTTCTGCGCTGAAAAACGGGGGCGGCAGAGGGCGGTGGGAGAGCAGTAGATCCTTTATTCATGGCGAAAAAATCAAGATCCAGAGATGAAGATTTGGCCATGGCTAAATTTATGTATTTCTGTTTGATTTAGATGAGATAGAGAGAGAAGGTGGGAGATGGTGATTCATTCACGTAATGGCATATGCTTCGATGTGCATATCCATATTTATATTTGTACACACGGGGAAAATGAGACTTCAGTGTTGTACTTTGTTTTTATTTAATACTCATATTCTTCTGTGGTTGATGGGTTGGTATCGCCGTTTACTTTTGGGCTAATTCGTGCCCTTTTTGTCATTACAATACCACCAATGTACACCACCACATGTGCCTTCATTATTGTTTGGAGAAATTCATTTTACTCTAGTATTAATTATATACGAAATTCTCCCAGAAGTACCAGGAAGGTTCTTCTTGTGAGAGGGAGATAGTGAGATTTTTCAATGAAACGGGAAAAATAAATATTATGGTCCGTCACAATGTTGGTTCTACTGATTACAAGAGATAAAAGCCGGACGTAATACAACCCAAAAGAAGGAATACAAGAAACGAAACTGAACTGAATTACAATGAAACAAATAAACCGTGAATGTTTAGCCGAGTCGAGGAGGCCTCTTCCCGCAAGACGAGATACGCCCCGGTAGTGCTCTTCGGTTTGGCGTTTCGTCCCCAAAGGTAAAATGACTACGTCTCTTTTGATGCAGCACCGCAATCAGTAGAGCTCCGGCGAACTGGATGGAGGAGAGGGCAGAGTTTCGACAGAAAGACAATGCAGAGAGGGAGAGAGCTTATGATGCAGAGAATGCTTGGAATTGTGTGTCCTAATGCAGTGGTATGGCTAGCCTATTTATAGGCCAAGCCACCATGCAGGGTCAACCGAGCCATGAAGGCTCATCATGGCAGATTCGTAACCGACGTCGGTTACGAGCGTGTGGCAGGCGTGTGCCTTTCGCATGTGGAGCGTGTGGATTTCTCGCGTGGCAGCCGTGACTGTGCCTCGCTTGACGACGTGTCAAGCCACTTGGATTGCTGACTCGGCGGTGGTCCAAAAAGAATAGTTTGGGCCAAGCCCCAAGCCCAAAGACCACCCAAAGACCAATTGCCAAGTCCAAGTCCAAGTCCAAGCCCAAGCCCAAGATCGAGATCGGGATCGGGCCCAGGCCCGGGGCCCGCGACCGCGAGCGCGAGCACGGGCTCGGGCTGGCGGGCGGCGGCGGCGGCGCGCGCGTGTGCGCGCGTGTGGGCTCTTTCACCCATCTTGGTCCACTATAATTATTAAGTAACATAAAGTCACTTAATTTATACACATTAAAAGATGTGTTAATCCTCCAATGTGGGATAATTAACACTAGTTAATTATTCCCTAAGCTCCAACTCCAAGCTTTAATAAAAGCTAATTATGCCCAACTTTAATCCACTATTTCTCACTCACCGGAAATCGGATTTGAGAAAGTGAATATACTACATTTATCTACATAAAATGTAGATCGACGCTATGTCATTTAATTTCACAAAATTAAATGTCTCGTCACATTTATTATTTGGTCAAAATCCATTGACCGGGCATATTTAATACCATGATTTCTACAATCTCCCACATGAGTGGAAATAGCCGAATGCATATGCATGCAGACACAAGCTCAACCCTCGAGAGGTATATAAGCATAAGGATAGGTAGTTGTTGACTTTGAACCCTCCATAGTCGACACCATCGGATACACAGGCGGCTTAGTAGCGCGATGCTTTGAACTAATCCCCCACGGCGTGCACCGAGACAATGGTGTTAACGGTTAAACACCTCAACCTCATCCGTTCTCACGTTTTGTGTCCATTGCGGTCTTGGACACCACTTTGGATTCATAAGTGCATTTTTTATGAAGCGACCACACTTCGCACTTACATAGGTGATTCTTAGTCAAGTACCTTGCCATACTTGGTCTCTTTGAGAATTCCATCTCTTTGAGATCCTTAAGAACCATTAAAAGTCATAGACTTAGCCTTTACCACTAGGCAAGCTCTCCAACACTCTATTGCTCTCTAGGGAATAGATATAGTTGAGTGTTTCTCATGAACTCTCATAGCTTAGTTGTCCCTTTGAACCAAGTTCTTGGGATCTCCAGTCATCATGGTTGGGTTACCACTGTGATAGTTCTTTTAGTTTGTGGATTTCAAACTCATTCCCTCTAGCAACTTATTCATTTGATCACGGTTTAACCCTTTGGTTAGCGGATCCGCTAGATTATCTATTGACTTCACATAGTCAATTGTAATCACCCCTGTTGTGATCAAATGTCTCACGGTGTTATGTCGTCGACGTATATGTCGAGACTTACCGTTATAGAAGCCATTGTTTGCCCTTCCAATAGCTGCTTGGCTATCGCAGTGGATCAGCACTGGTGGCATAGACCAACATGGAATGTCTTCAAGGAAGTTCTTAAGCCACTCGGCTTCCTCACCAGCCTTATCCAAGGCAATGAACTCCGATTCCATTGTTGATCGGGCTATACAGGTCTATTTTGTGGATTTCCACGATACAGCACCACCCCCAATAGTAAAGACATATCCACTTGTTGAAAGTGAGTCTCTATTATCGGATATCCAATTGGCATCACAGTACCCTTCAAGTACCGGGGGGTATCTCAAGAAGTGTAGCCCAAGATTTTGAGTGTGTTTTAAATATCTCAAAACCCTCACAAGAGCTCTCCAATGCTCTTTGTTTGGATTGCTCGTGTAACGACTTAACTTGTTCACGGCACAAGCAATGTCAGGTCGAGTGCAATTAGTCAAGTACATAATGCACCCGATGACCCGTGCATACTCTTCTTGTGCAACGGGCTCGCCTTTGTTTTTGCTCAAGTGAACGTCGAGTTCAATTGGAGTCTTAACCGGCGTGCCATCATAGGCTTTGAATTTATTCAATATCTTCTCAACATAATGTGATTGTGTTAAGATGATTCCATCATTCGTTCTTAGAATCTTCATTCCAAGAATTACATCGGCTAGACACATGTCTTTCATGTCAAAGTTTCTCTTTAACATGGCCTTTGTATCGTTAATTACTTGAGTGTTGCTACCCAAGATTAACATATCATCAACGTAGAGACACACTATAACATGACCGTTATTAGTGCTCTTGATGTAGACACATTTGTCAAACTCGTTGATTTTAAACCCATTTGATAACATCACATTATCAAACTTCAAGTGCCATTGCAATGGCGCTTGTTTCAATCCATATAGGGACTTTACGAGCTTGCATACCTTTTTCTCTTGTCCAGGTACTACAAACCCTTCTGGTTGTTCCATATAGATTTCATCTTCTAGTTCACCATTTAGAAACGCGGTCTTTACATCCATTTGATGAATCTCAAGATTGTGCAATGCAGCAATAGCGAGAAGCACTCGTATAGATGTAATCCTTGTTACAAGTGAATAGGTATCGAAGAAGTCATGTCCTTCCTTTTGTTACTACTAATCGGGCTTTATACTTATCAACTGTTCCATCGGCCTTAAACTTTCTTTTAAGAACCCATTTGCATCCTAAAGGTTTAGCACCTTCGGGCAAATCAACCAACACCCATGTGTGGTTTAGCAAAATTGAATCAATTTCGCTTTGAACAACTTCTCTCCAATGCAGCCCGTCTAGGCCAGCAAAGGCTACTTTTATCGATGTTGGTTCTTCATCCAACATGAAAGCAATGTAGTCAGGACCAAAAGTTTTTGGTGTTCTGACTCTATTACCACGTCTTAGTACTGTATCTTTTGGATCGGGCTTTGCACGCTTGCGCGATTCAGGTTCCGCATCTGCTGATTTAGAACTAGTGGCTTTTTCTTCCACTTGTTTAGAACTAGTGGCTTCTTCAATTCTTGTCTCAGAATTGGTTGAGACTTTTTCCTTGTCTTTGCAAGGAAACGTATTTTCGAGAAATACAGCATTCCTCGACTCAATTGTTGTTCCTACTGTGATAGTCGATATTTCAGACTTGTGAACAACAAATCGATATGCACTACTGTTAAGTGCATATCCAATGAAGATGCAATCAACCGTCTTAGGTCCGATTGTAACTTCTTTGGGCGGAGGAACCATCACCTTTGCCAAACACCCCCACACTTTGAGGTATTTGTAGGATGGCTTCCTTCCATTCCACAACTCATAAGGAGTGACATCTTTTCCTTTGAGAGGGATCTTATTCAAGATATAGTTGGCTGTCAAAACAGCTTCCCCCCACATGTTATGTGGTAATCCTGAAGTTAGAAGCAGTGCATTCATCATCTCTTTTAGAGTTCGATTTTTGCGTTCTGCAACACCATTAGATTGTGGTGAATATGGAGCAGTTGTTTGATGAATTATACCACTTGCGTTGCATAACTCCTCAAACGGGGCTACATATTCGCCTCCTCTATCGCTTCGAATCATTTTGATTTTACAACCAAGTTGATTCTCAACCTCGTTCTTATAATTTTTGAACGCTTCTATTGCTTCATCTTTACTTCTTAAAAGGTAAATGTAGCAATACCTTGTGCAATCATCTATGAAAGTGATAAAGTACTTTTTACCACCTCTTGTTTGCACCATCTTTAAATCACATACATCCGTGTGAATTAATTCAAGGGGTTTTGTGCTTCGTTCAACCGAGTGAAACGACAACTTAGTCATTTTTGCTTCAAGACAAATTTCACATTTATCTTGGGTATCCAATTCATTAGCCTTTAGTAAATCTAAATTCACTAATCTTTTAATAGCTTTTGAATTCACATGTCCCAATCTACAATGCCACAAATTTGAAGACTCAATCAAATAAGAGGAAGTAGATGCTTTATTCTTATTAGCCAATGGCTTTGCAACACTGCGAGTTGCTACACTAAGCTTGAAAAGCCCATCGGTTACATAACCTTTTCCGAGGGATTTTCCAAACTTATACAAGACAAACCTATCAGACTCAAATACAAGTTTAAACCCCTTATTAACTAGTATTGATCCTGACACTAGGTTCTTGCGGATGTCCGGGACATGCAGCACATCCTTCAAAGTGATTGTGACGCCAGACGTCATCATGAGAATCACGTTGCCAACGCCGAGGATTTCAGACGATGCTTGATTCCCCATGTTGATTTTCCTTCCTTCAACAGCCGTGTAGGAGGCAAACTTGCTCCTGTCGGAGCAAACATGAGCAGTAGCGCCGGTGTCGATGTACCAGCCTCCCTTGTTATCAACAAGGTTAACCTCTTCAGTGACCACTGCAATGAGGTCGTTCTCATCCCAGTCCTTGAACTCCTTCTCAACGACGTGGGCTGCCGGCTTCTTCTTCTTGCTGCGGCAGTCTTTGGCAAAGTGGTCTGGTTTGCCACACTTGTAGCAGTCGCCTTCAAACTTCTTTGAAGGCTGCTTTCCCTTCCCTTTGTCATTTGGACGGTTTGGGCGAGGGCGTTTGTTGGAGGGTCCGCCCTGCTCCAACAGATTGGCCTTGGCTTCATTTGGGGCGAATCCCTTAGCCTTTTGATCACTTTTGCGCACGTCGGCCTCGATGCGCAACTTCACGATCAAGTCTTCAAGGGTCATCTGCTTTCGCTTGTGCTTGAGATAGCTCTTGAAGTCCTTCCAACTTGGAGGGAGCTTGTCAATGATCGTGCACCTTAGGAATTTATCGGGCAAGGTCATCCCTTCAGCCACTAATGAGTGGATGATCATTTGGAGCTCTTGGACTTGCTCCATGACGGGTCGAGAGTCGACCATTTTGTAGTCCATAAACTTAGATGCTACAATTTGTTCCGTCCCTGCAGCATTATCTATGCTATACTTCTTTTCTAGGTTTTCCCACATTTGTTTAGATGTGGTTACATTGGAGTATACATTATAGAGGCTATCATCTAATGCACTTAAAATAAAATTTTTACATAGATAATCCCCTTTTCTCCAAGCTTCATAGTCCGCCATGACTTCGAGCCTAGTCTCTTGGTCGCTTGGCGCGGGCGGCTCGTTCTCCGTGAGGAAGTTGGCGACGCCCAATGTTGTCAAGTAGAACAACATCTTTTGATACCACCGCTTGAAGTCAGATCCTCCAAACTTTGGTCGCTTCTCGGCAGGTGGCATCATTCTTGGTGCCAAAGGTGCCGCAGTTGGTCCTTGGAAGGAACCAATTCCGTTGCCCCCGAAGGAGCCAACAACGTGGTTGGGCATAGAGCCCCCACCATTCACGTTAGGCATAGAGCCCGCCATGGTCGTACCAGCCCCGAAGGGACTAGCACCCGCATGAGACCCGAAGGCCCCAGCATTCGTGTGAGACCCGAAGGCCCCAACATCCGTGTGAGACCCGAAGGCCCCAGCACTCGATCCATTAAAGGACCCGAAGGAACCACTCAAAGTGGAACCAACCGACCCACTCGAAGTGGATCCACCAGTGAGCCCAAGGGGGTTAACGAACTCCCAAGGGTAGGCATGCACAAACCGACCCAGCCCGGCGGTTAACCGCCGGTTCGGGCCCACCGGTTCATGAACCGGAACCGGGCCCGGAACCGGCGGGTTGAACCGGCAGAAGGGTTGAAGGGTCGGAAGGGCCGGTTCAGGTTCCGCAATATATTGAACCTGAACCGGCGGTTCGGCGGTTCGAACCGCCGGTTCAAAGGGTTAAATAGTATTTCGTAGGTTAGGAGTTCGTAGGGTTCGCGTAGGGGTTTAGTATAGCCGTTGGAACCGGCGGTTCGCGGGGTAAACCGCCGGTTTGAGGGGTAAACCGCCGGTTCGGGAGCCGGTTTCTGACGGTTCCGGCAACTTTTCAGAGGCTAGGCCGTAGGGTCAGTGTGTAGGCCTGCAAAACCGGTCAGAAACCGCGGGTTTTCGGTCAGAAACCGGCGGTTTTCTGACGGAAACCGTGGACAACCCGTCGGTTTAGGGTTGAACCGCCATATGTTTTTGTATATGCAAAAACAATTACATAATTGTATTTGTATATACTCTAGTCGATGAAGTATATTTCTCTATACGGCTAAATGAGGGAAACTTTTGACAATTCTACTATATTTGTTGATTGTTAGACGAAACTCAACATTTAAAGTTGAATTGCTAAAGGTGTCCTTAATTTAGTTATGTAGAAAGATCTTCTTCGCCGGTTAAGAGTATATATATAATACACTTATACGTTTAAGAACTTCAACATCGTTTCTTGTCATTTGTAATTAGTTCTTCACTAGTAGTCTCATTTGTATTTAAATTTTGTTTAAGACTTCAAGATCGCCATATGTTTTCAATTTGTAATTGTTGTAACTTGTAACGTGTAATTTGTAAACATGCAATTTCAATAAAATTGCAACTTTATCCGTATTTTTTTCAATTTTATTTACTCACATTTCATAAAAAAACAAACTTGAAAAGTGTAATGTAAGTTGATTAAAATTGAAAAGTTGAAAAATGCAAAAAAAAAAAAAAAAAAAATCGTCGAACCGGCTTGGAACCGGCTGTTCAAGCCGAAAACCGACGGTTTTGAACCGCCCCGTAACCCGCCGGTTTTTTGAACCGGAACCGGAACCTCCGGGAGCTAGGCGGGCCGGTTCAGGTTCATACATTCCCCGACCCTTGAACCGCCGGTTCATGACCCTGAACCGGCGGTTTTCGACCCTTGTGCATGCCTACCCAAGGGGTTGTTGAGGAAGAAGGATAGCGCCCGGGAGTGGGCATCATCGTCGGAATCGACGACGTGTTGACAGGTCCAGTGGTCGCCATGGTTGAAGGAATGGCGGCGGTGGTGGCGGCAGCGGTGGTGTTGGATTCCGTCGACATCTCCAGCAAAGGTGTATTAAGTTTCGAAATTTTAAGTTCAGTTTAGAGGTCAAAAACCCTTCAAAAGCAAGTTATCTCATCTTGCGATTGTTGGTTCTACTGATTACAAGAGATAAAAGCCGGGCGTAATACAACCCAAAAGAAGGAATACAAGAAACGAAACTGAACTGAATTACAATGAAACAAATAAATCGTGAATGTTTAGCCGAGTCGAGGAGGCCTCTTCCCGCAAGACGAGATACGCCCCAATTGCCAAGATCCAAGTCCAAGTCCAAGTCCAAGTCCAAGTCCAAGCCCGGGATCGGGATCGGGCCCGAGGCCCGAGGCCCACGGCCCACGGCCAGTGACCGTGAGCGCGAGCACGAGCACGGGCTCGGGCGGGCGGGCGGGCGGCGGCGGCGGCGCGCGCGTGTGCGCGCTTGTGGGCTCTTTCACCCATCTTGGTCCACTATAATTATTAAGTAACATAAAGTCACTTAATTTATACACATTAAAAGATGTGTTAATCCTCCAATGTGGGATAATTAACACTAGTTAATTATTCCCTAAGCTCCAACTCCAAGCTTTAATAAAAGCTAATTATGCTCAACTTTAATCCACTATTTCTCACTCACCGGAAATCGGATTTGAGAAAGTGAATATACTACATTTATCTACGTAAAATGTAGATCGACGCTATGTCATTTAATTTCACAAAATTAAATGTCTCGTCACATTTATTATTTGGTCAAAATCCATTGACCGGACATATTTAATACCATGATTTCTACACACAATTCACTATATCTTTATTAGAGTTAACTTTCGAGAAAAGCGTCATTGGCCACATCACAATTGTTCTTTACTTTAGAATTTTATCTTATGGTATGTTTCTGAAAGATCTTCAGTTGTTTTACAATCTAGTGATATATTTGGATTTTACACGACGGTTTTATAGAGTAGTTTTGTTTGGTTTTGATCATATATTATGCATTTTGAGACATAATTATATTTATTTCTCTATGATATTACTATTTTGACCACTCTATAAAGAATGTGTAAAAAAAGATTGAAAATGAGCTTAAAAGAGCAAAAGGAAGGATCCGGCTTAAAAGGGATGCAAAATCGTACAAGCTGGCGAACCACCAGCTTCGCATGAAGATCAATCTAGCGACCCACCAGGATTGCACCGAGAATTGTCGAGAGGTGATGGCGACTCACCAGCTTCGAGCCTCAACGAACCTGGCGACTCGCCAGGTTCAGCCGATAGAAATTAAAGATGGAAATTTCAACCATAATTATATATATGCCATTCACACGCCTCCAACGTAACTTTACACGCCTCCAACCTAAAAAATCTCAGTTTTCCACCTAGGAAGAAGAGAAGAACGAGCAGAGGACGAGTATTCATCGCAAGATTGAAGACGAGGCCTCCAACCCGCCAAATCCAATTTTAGGAGTTCATATTTTAGTTTTACTTTTGTTCAAACAATGTTTTTGAATATTTTCTTGAATGCTTCTTTGACTTCTGTGATGAACATTCGTAGCTAAATCCTCCGTAGAGTTCTACAGGAGAGATACATTGATTCTTATGTTTAATTGATTTCCTTTTTCTATACCTTGGTCATGTGGTTATTCTGATTTCTCTTGTGCTTATACCTTTATTTGACTGATAACCTTATAAATGCATGTGGATTCTACTACAATAATCGGGAGATAAATAGTTTAATTTGAAAGAAGAGAAATTGACGTCTTTGCTAATATAATTGAGAGATTAGAGCCTTTGAATGAAGCCGGTTATCTTGTAAGCTTTTAGGAGTTGTTGTCTTAGTTCTAAGAAGGAGACTTCAGTTCTAGGTTACAATCTACAAATTGTATGTTTCAAGACAAGATATAGTTTTACCTAAATGATAGTTTAGTAACCCTTGAGACCCTTTGCTGGAATAGTTTGGAATTTAGTTGAACATTGGATAATTGTTATCGATACTATATTATTCTATTTCCCCAAATCTTGATCTCCATCTTTTATTTCCTCTTATATGTTTGAGTTGTCTTTGTTTACTTTTAAATGGTAGTTGAATAGTCACTCACAATATTTATCACAAGCTGTAATATCACAATCAATATCTTACTCCGTATGGCAATTCATTATTACTCAATTTGACTGGATCTGGATATTAAGGTGATCTAAAGTCAAAATGAAATAAAATAACCAACTACAACTTACTTCTAATTTTTTTCTTCATAATTTCACTGATATAAAATTATAAATTCATAAAACAATTACTTTTAAGAGCGCATAAATTCATTTGATTAGTCATGACTCTATGACCATTACTTATTGCTGCTAATATAACAAACAAAAAGATAAGAAAATATAGTTATTATTCCATCAAATATTCCTTAAATCTACATTGACTCCAACAATAATTTCTAGACAAATAATGGGGTTTTTTAATGTGAGAAATCAAAATAAAATAACGCAAGAGATAAAGTATAACGAGACAGTATTGTTTTGGTCACAGTATAAACGTGTGATTGTATTGGGTGCGATTATATCCGAAAACGGAAAGATATAGCTGGGGGGCAAACAATAATTTTACATCTGTACCACATTATTGGATTTTACTTTTTTATATTACCTCCATCCCACAGTAAGAATTCATTTTTGTCATTTTAGTCTGTCCCACAATAAAAGTGCACTTTTACTTTTACTATAAGGGGCTTGTTGGTATGATGGAATGAAATGAGGAGGGAATGGAATGGAGATGGGAATGGAATGAAGGTGGGAATGAAATAGGGATTCCATTCCATTATTGCGCATGGTAAGCACAAGGAATACAAAATGAATGGAATTGTTATTCTTTGATTGATTCCATTCCTATGTTTGATAATTACAAATTAATATAGAAATTGAATGAAATGAAATATGAATAATTAATATGTTGGTTCTACCAAAAAAAAATATTTAAAGTTGCATTCGGTACCATGGAATTGAGGGTTTGGAATTGGAATATGAATAATTATATCCACAATACACACTACACACAATACACACACTACACACACTTCACACACTACACATATTTCACACATTTAACACCCTACGCACACTACACAATTTACACACTACACACTACACATTTCACACACTACACACTTCACACAATTCACACACTACAAACGCTACTCACATTTTACACACTACATACACTACACATTTCACACACTACACACTTCAAACAATTAACACACTACAAACACTACTCACATTTCACACATTTCAAGCATTCTATATTTGAATTTTTTTTCGATCCAAACCGAACCGAATCGAAAAACTGAAAACTTTCAACAGTTTAAAATAAATCAAACCGAAAAACTGAATTAAATTTGAAATTTTAGTTTGTGTGAAGTGTGTCAAATGTGTGAAGTGTGTGTAGTGTGTGAATGTGTGAAATGTGTGTATTGTGTGAAGTGTATGAAATGTGTGTAGTGTGTGTAGTGTGTGAAATGTGTGAAGTGTGTGTAGTATGTGAAATATGAGAACTGTGTGAAGTGTGTGAAATATGTGAAATGTGTGTAGTGTGTGTGGATTTTTCAATTATTAAAAATTTTAAAAATTTTATTTTATTATAAAATTGTGATGATATTAATTTTAAATATAATATAAAATAATATTTATATAATTTTGTTAAAATTTAAAATAAGAAGAAAGGAATATGAAATGGAATGGATGGTCATTCCTTAGCTAAATGGATGGAATGACTATTCCCATGTGAAATGGAATGGCCATTCCAAATGGAACGGTGATTCCTACGAAAAATATAAATTTACCAAGTAAAGGAATGGAATGGAGGTAGGAATGTCATTTCATTCCCCCATTGCATTCCATAATACCAAGTAGGGCCTAAATGGTAAGAGTGTCCACAATAGGCCCGCCGCGGCGGTCTATTGCTAGACAAGGGGCGCCGTGGCGAGGGGACGGAGTCGAGTATGCGGCGTGAACGGGGCAGAGGGGGCAGTCGCTTCGGCGATTCCGCGGCGGCCTACTGTGAGCCGCCTCCGTCGCGGCGGTCATCTTCTATTTTTTTAAAAGATTCTTAATTTATTTTGTGATGATGTGGCGGAAGAGTTTTTTGTAGTTGTGGACAAGTTTTTGTGGCGGTGGCGTGGTTGTTCTGAACTATTGTGGACACTCTAAGTAGTCATCATATTTCACTAACGCATTCCACTCACATTCATTATGAAACTAAGGCCATCCCCAATGCTGTGGGCCGGACCGCACTTGGGTCCCGGCCCGCGGCCCCCTGCGTTAAACGTCAACATTTTCCGGCGTGGGACGGTCCCGGTGACGCAGTCGTGTCTCAGGGCCGCGCCCGGGGTCCGGTCCGTCCAGCGATATGCGTGCTCGGGCCGGCGTTGGCGAGTCTCGACCCGACGTTGGAGGTGAAGCGGGCCGTGACTTGTTGCCCCAATTTCTGGTTTTTTTTGCATTTGGAAGAGGAAGAAGAGGGAGGGGGAGAGGAAGAAGAGGGAGAGGGGCGACGGAGCTCCCCACGTGATTTTCTAATTTTAATTTTTTGCATTTTTTATGCTCTAATTTTTAATTTTTTTAGTTTATAATTTATTATTTTTAAATTACAAACGAATTTCTCGTGTTATAATTGTTCAACGTTTTTAATTTTTATAAGTAAAATGGATAGAAGTTGTGAATAGTCCAATTTAATAGTTGTGTCCTGGGATGAGACATGCATGATTAGAGGAGTTGTGGCATGAGACTCAAATTTAGGGGAATGATGACGTGGAAGGGACTTGAGGCCTGAATTGGGGACGGGGTTGGGGATGCCCTAATAAATAAAAGTGGGACTCTTACTCTACTAACTTTTTAAACTCATTTTTTTTTACCTTTCTTAAAATTCGTGTCGAGTCAAATATGAACTCATGGAACGATAGTATTTTAAGTATATAATAATATATGGCTCAAGATATGGAACCGTGGTTTAGCGATAGTTCAGTTATGTGATAGTAGTATCTCTACATTTTATGGGTGGATAAACTGCACGTTTGAATTGAGTTGATGAGTTGTACACGCCAAGAAGATCGAGTAGTTCAACTACTGACTTTTGCTGGCAAATCGGAATCTAAGATATAGAACAACTCCACTCATATATCGCTATCAGATAAATATTGATAAGGATAGACTCTACCAATTTGTTTACTTTATGGTAAATACACATATCACCGTAAGTCCATAACATACCATGTGTAAATTGGTATGTTTCTTCAAAATTTTAGGAATATGATCAAATACAAACTCTAAATATTGTACAAATTACAAACTATGATCTGGATCGTTAAAAAATATCAACAGATGATAAAATAATAGCAATAAAAATGTCAACTGTTGATGTTGTGTTGAAATTGTATTGATATTGTATTGACATCAAAATCTTGAAATTTTACACTATGTTGACATTGTATTGCCGTTGTGTTGATACTAGGATGACAAGTTTGAATTTGTACTATAGATGAGTTTGTATTTTATCACTACCCCTCTATATTAAATGTAAGAATGTTCCATGTATTACTATGATTTAAGGCACACTCATGTAAAACCAGCCCACAAATTAAAATTTGTTGGATAAGATAATACTAGTAAATTTAATTAGGATTAATTATAGTTTATTTTTCAATATTTTCTAACTCTATTTTAATCTTTATAAAAAATCAATTTTATATCTATTTTATCACCAAATTCAATATCCAATCACATTGGTGGCACAGCATGCCAAAAGCTTATGTACATATTGGCGAAGAAAAAATTTGTCTACCTCATTAATGTGATGATATAAATTTAATCAAGGGATAGGTTTGATAAAAATTGAAAATTAGTACTCCATAAAATTAATACGTACTGTACTACTAGTATTTTATAAAGATTATGATAGATTTGAAAATATTATAGAATATTGGGATATAAATTAAAACTAGCCCATTTATACAATTTCTCACAAGTTTTTGTTATAAGATCATATCGAGATAATCTGTAAAGCATTTTAACAATATTTTCGAATATTTTGTTGTCCTTTTGATGCTGTAAATTAATTTGGAGCAGAGACATATGTTATTGTATCCATTTAAAACTTTTGATAAATAATGTTCAATTCTGTCGATTGAAAACAAAAACCGATAAAGCATGAGTTGAAGCCCAATAAATTCATAGCCCCCTTTGTACGCCTGGAGGTGTTATTATGGAGTGGGCTTAGATGTCTGCTACATTGTAGTGGAGTAGTATATTACCACCTAGTTTTATGATAAAATTTCAATTCAAAGTTTTCATGGTACAAGAATTATGCTTGATCAACATTTTCACATAAATTTTGGATGGTTTTTTTGCCTTGCGAGTGAAGAATATCCAAATTTTATTACTACGAAAAAAACAGAAAATTAAATGTATTAGGTTGTTGATTATTGACCCCGACCACTGGTAAAATATGATGCTGAATATAGTTTCTTAAACTGATCATTTTTTCACTGAAAAAATATTTACAGTATTAATTTCCGAACAAATTTTCATCACCAACTGATGGGAACTGTGTAGCTTCTAGCTGGGCCTCATATAGGTCAGGTGTCATTTGTTTCTTTATTTTTCTAGGTTTCATAATTATGTACTCCATTTAATAAGTGCATCTTTAGACCACCCGCAACGCGTTACGCGGGTGGCAAGAGTCCCGTTCCTCCGTGATGAGATGGGCGCGAGACGCGTTGCAGCGTCCCGTCCCGTCACCAGCCCGCCGGATCACCCGTCACACCGAGACGCCGCGCGAGACGTCTCGCCACGTGCTCCCGCGACGTGGGGCGCACTGGGACCATGCGTGACGCCCACTCACCGGCTCGCGAGTGGGTTTCGTCACGCTGACGCAATAATTTATTTTTTTTAAAATTTGAATTTAATAAAAAAAAATTAATTCGAAAACTGTAATATTACCGTTTTCGACCGTTTTCCTTATTTATTTATTTTTTACTCTATAAATACTCATATTTCATCCTCATTTCATACACAAACACACATCTAATCCTCTCAAATCATCTCTATTTCCTCTCCAATTTTCATCTTAAATCATCTCTTTTATTCTTCCCCCAAATTTAATCGATCTAATGGATCCATATGAGCAAATGCGTCGAATAATGGAAGAATCACCTGAAGAAGATCGACGCCGGGAGGCAGAGGAAGCCGCGCCGCCCCAAAGACGCTCTGCGATAGCCGTCGCCGCAAGGTTAGTCCGTGACTACTTCTGCGATAACCCGGTGTGGGGAGATACCTACTTCCGTCGCCGTTTCCGCATGTGACGACCGCTATTTCTCCACATCGCAAATACATTGGCACCCCGGGAATAGTTCTTCCAAGCAAGGTTCGACGCCGTCGGCCGTCCCAGTCACACGACGCTGCAGAAATGTACTGCAGCAATCCGTCAGCTTGCAACTGGACAAACGACGGATGTGTTCGACGAATACCTCCACATTAGTGAAAGCACTGGGAGAATGTGCTTGATCCAATTCTGCAAAGGCGTCCGGGCAGCCTTCACCGACGAATTTCTCTGGAAGCCAAGCACGACAGATTGCCAGTTCCTGCTCCGCCTTCACGAAGAAGTGCACGGATTCCTCGGGATGCTTGGCAGCATCGATTCCATGCATTGGCAATGGAAGAATTGTCCGGTGGCGTGGAGGGGGTCGTACACGAGCGGCCAAAAAGGCACCCACCCCACCTTTATACTTCGGGGTCCCTGACTCGAACAACGACATAAACGTGCTCCACCAATCCGACCTCTTCGTCGAAGTTTTGGATAGTAAAGCGTCGGCCATCAACTTCACCGCTAACAACCGGCGCTATAAAATGGGGTACTATCTTGCCGACGGCATCTACCCGAAGTGGCCAACCTTCGTGAAGACGTGCACCAGGCCTGTGAACACAAAGCATGCTCTTTTTGCGCAGAAGCAGGAGGCTGCTCGTAAGGATGTGGAACGGGCGTTCGGGGTTCTCCAAGCGCGCTTCAACATTATCAAAGCCCCGGCTCGTACGTGGTTCATGGAGAGCATGGTCGACATCATGTATACGTGCATAATCATGCACAATATGATTGTCCAAGACGAAGGACCCGAGGCGGGAAATTGGTTCGACCCTGAAGCCCCCGAAGCTCAACCGCAAGTAGTCCGCCTCGAAGTGGAGTGCATCCGTCTATACAAGAACGGTTGTCTATTCGGGCAAGGACACGTGACTCTACCGCCCACGCCCAACTCCAAGATGATCTAATGGAGCATATTTGAGCAAAATTTGGCAGAGTAAATTAAATTATGTATTTTTAATTTTTTTATAGGATTTTTAATTATGTTTTGTTTTATTGTTTTAAGAATGTAATTTTATAATTTTATTTTATTTAATGAAATGTGTTTTTATTAATTGAATTTGTTGGAAATAAAAATAAAAAATGAAACTGGATGAATAGTAATTTAAGGGACGGATAAGAGATGGAGGATTGCAGGTTCCGTCCCTTAGTTAAGAGATGGAGTAAAAAAGTACAGTGGGGCCCATGAATAGTAATTTAAGAGACGGTTAAGGGACGGATAAGTGACAGCGTTGCGGATGGCCTTATAACACGTGAAAGTTCTTGAAATATATATTCACCTCTTTACTGATTCAGAATTGGAGTATATTATTAATAGCATTAAAAAAGGTATTTTAATATAAATCCCAAATGAGGCATTGCACAAATAATAAAATTTGAGTCATCTTCATGTAGTGTAGTATATTGTCACACCTTGCGTGGTGGTAAGTGGCACATAATAATGGTCTCGTTCATATACAGCATATATAGTGGGCCGGCCAATATATGATGTAGTGGCTCCATCTTAAATGATAGTGCCATACTGCAAAAAAATCTCTATTTACTAGCAGGAAATTTTGTTGTTAATTCTCCTAATTCCGCTAGTAAAATGGGTTAGCAGCGGATTAGCAACAAATCTACAACGCTTCTAAATTCCGTGCTGCTAAAATTTAGCAACTACCTAAATTGAGCTACTAATGTTTTAGTAACGAATTAGTAGTAGAATGAGTTTGTTGATAATTGTTGGCATCAAAAGGGGAGAAAAATTTAGCAACAATCTTAGTATGTTGCAAATTGTTAGCAACAAATTAGCAATGCACCAAATTCGCTCCTAAATTGTTGGCATAAAAAAGGAATCGAAAACGTTAGCAGCAAACATAGTCCGTTACAAATTGTTAGCAACGGATTAGCAATGCATCAAATCCGCTCCTAAATTGTTGACATAAAAAAGGGATCGAAAAAATGAGCTACAAACTTAGTCCATTACAAATTGTTAGCAACGAATTAGCAATGCACCAAATCCGCTCCTAATTTGTTGGCATAAAAAAGGGATCGAAACTATTAGCAACAAACTTAGTCCGTTACAAATTGTTAGCAACAGAGTAGCAACACACTAATTCTTCCTAAAATTAGCAACGAATTAGCAACAAGCTCAATTCAGCCCCAATTTAATATTTAAAAAAAATCATTGATTGGTATTTTGCTACATTATTGTTTCAATTATTTGTTTGCTTATCCAGTTACAACAAATTGCTTATAACAAACCAACAAATTATCAAATAAATAACATCAATTTATAGACAAAAGAAATATAAATTGATAAAGTAATAATGTATTTTTCCAAAATAAAAATGAAATCTAGTACAGTTATAAGTATAAACTACAATAGTTTATAAATAAAAAAAACAGATGTCAATCTACTAATTCTACAGATCATCATGACCAGACTGACAGTAGAGTGACTAGAGTGTTGGGGCATGTACTGGTTGATCCTCTCTTTTATAGTCTTCACTTCTTCTACTGTGTCATGAACGATTCATACACACAGTAATTGATTTGAACACTTTTTTCCGCCGTCTATTTATCAAAATATAATAAGACTAACATTACTATAAATAATAAATATACTATAAGAATTTTTATATATAACACACTTACCAAATCCAATATGTGTATCCCTTTGAAATTGCTTCCTTATGTGCCCATCATCACCCATGAGATTGACATCCACAAGTGCTGCATTCATATCTTGTTCTAATAATAAAATAGAAATTTGGCATTAAAAATGTGCTAGATTAGATTAATATGGATTAAATAATTATAGTTGGGCTACAATTATATTTAGTCCATAAGCCCAACAATCATGAAACCCTAATGACTCTTTGTCTATATAATGGTCATTTATTCTCCATTGTGGGAGAGGAGAAATATCGTAACATTAGAGAGAAAATACGTAAAGCTTTGTAGAGAATTCCTAGCTTTCTCTATAGAGCGATTGTACCGAGGAATTGTTCCTGCATCGGATCAGAATACACGTGGACCTCGATAGTAGTGGATTCAACTTGCAGGACACAATCGTAGAAGAAAGCACAACAACAAGTAAGATTTAGTTCCGTTGTGTATTACGTGCTCAACTTGCAATATGATTATGAATCTAGATCTGTTATTCTTGTCTGCAATTTCCGCTGCGCTCATTAGATGAATACAAGAATTCCTAACAGTGGTATCAGAGCTCGGGGCTCGATTCATAATTAATTTGCGTGTTGAATATTTGTGGATTTCGGTAATCTAGTTTTGTGATTGGGTTTGTAGATGAAATATGATTTAACTCGAAACAGTCTTCAATCTTTTGAAGATAAAATATGATTATATGGTTTAATTCATGATTATGTGAATTGCTTGAACGCTTAAGAATCAAATTACGTAAATTATTTGATGTTTTCTCAATTTGTAATCATTATTTGGAATGATTACTTTTGATTATTGAATGGAAAGTAATTCTCCAATTATGTATCATTAGTTGCACTTAATTACTCGCGTAATTCTTTATGAACATGGTCGGTGATTGATTTCGCTATTGTTCTCGTTGGTTGAAATAGTTTTCATGGAATAGAATTAGAAATTTCTATCAAAATTTGATTCGTAATTAACTTTGGAAGTTAGAGATTAGATTTCTATTCCTTTTCGAAAGTTAGAGATTAAATTTCTATTCCTTTTCGAAAGTTTTATGGAAAACGAGGAAGCTTTACTTTTGAGTTTTCAATATAAATTGACATCTTTTATTTGAATATAAGGAACGGTCCTTTTTCTTTTTAAAATAATAGGGCAGATTGTTACATTTAGGTATATAATTAATTTAGAATTAATTATATACAGTATATCTCAATTACGTTAATAAATATTAATTGGATTAATGTTTTATAATTTTATATTAATTTAGAATTAATATAAATAATTAAATCCACATTTAATTAATGAATAAAATTTGATTTTATTTGTTGAGCATTATTTGATATCCTATGTGATAAGCATGCTATTTGATTTATGCTTATTTATTTAACTATAGTAGTTAGAGACCGTGTTATATTATGTCTGGGTAGGCGGCGCCCAGTATGTGTAGTCCGTGTTATACTATGTCTGGGTAGGCGGAACCCAGTAATTGTTTGAAATTTAATATTGGATATTATATTCACAAAATTAGTATCACAAAATTATTCCCCACAAAATATAAGTCTTGTTTTTGAAATAAACGCGTCGTCCATCACAATTGTTTGATGCTCCTAGCCTTTTCGACCACGAGTTTTATGCCCTCGCGTTTACTCTAAATCTACAAGGTTTAGGCTCATTCATAGATGCATGGTTGGCATCGTGTGATGGGGTTGACTTACTTAAATTATTTTGAGTAGCCCTCGCAGCCAGAATAATTTATGGACGTATATTAATTAGATTAATAAACCAAGAATTGTAAAATTGTTGTTACAATTGGCTTGGAGGCCTACCTGGTGATATTATTGTAGTCATCAGCCCTCGCAGAGGCTGCAATAATATAGACTTGGATCTTGGACCACTAAAATTTATATTAGATATAAATTCGTATTTTATGTTTGGGGGGCATAATATATGTTAAAATTAGTGGGAGCTAATCAATACAATAAACCCTTGTTTGATTAGTGATGCGAATGTGATCTTTGCATGCTTTTCTGATTTGCTTTCTTTTAATTTCTGTTCAGATAAAATGTCAAACTTGGCTTACAAATGTTTGATGGAAACAAACAAGTTGACTGGGTCAAATTTCACGGATTGGCTCCGTTGTTTGCGCTTGGTGCTAAGACATGACAAGGTTGAGTATGTCCTCGACAAACCAATCGGTGTCATCCCCGATAAGGAATCTCTTGAGTTTGCTACGTTTGACGTTGAAGCTCATCAGAAACACATTGATAATGCTTCTGATGCTCAGTGTGTCATGTTGTCATCTATGAGTTTGGAACTGCAAAGACAACATGAACACATGCTTCCATATGAAATGCTAAAGCACTTGAAGAGTTTGTATGCTTCACAAGCTCAAACTATGGAGTATGAGATACTTCGCGATCTCTTCAACTGCAAGCTTCATGATGGAAGTAAGGTTTCTGAGCATGTGCTGAAAATGATTGGTTTGATTGAGAGGTTAGCATCGATTGGAACGGTGCTCCCCGCAAATGTCTCAACAAATCTAATTTTGCAGTCTCTTCCTAGTAGTTTTGAGAATTTCATTGTGAATTTCAACATGAACAACACGAAGGTTGGGCTGCCAGAGCTGCACAATAAGCTTAAGACTTATGAGTCTTCCACTGCTAAGGTAAAATCTGTGCTCATGGTGAGCTCTTCTGCGAAGTCTTCGAAATGGAAGAATAAGCAGCAACAGAAGAAGAAAGCATCTAAGGATGCTGTTCTAAAGCCTAAGAGTGGAGGGGCAAATAAGAAGTCGAAATTATCAAAGGATGAGTGTCTTTTCTGTCATGAGAAGGGACACTGGAAGAGAGACTGCCCAAAATTCAAGGCACAAGGTGCAGAAAGTGGGAGCTCAGGTATGTTTGTCATTGAGATAAATATGTCTATGAATAATTCACAATCTTGGGTATTAGATACAACTTGTGGCTCACACATTTGTAACAATGTGCAGGGGCTAAGTGACTGCAAGAAAGTGAGACCTGGGGAAGTTGATTTGCGTGTTGGAAATGGAGCAAGAGTTGCTGCCAAACGCGTGGGAACTTATAGATTAGATCTTCCCTCAGGACATAGACTAGATTTACATAATTGTTATTTTGTTTCAGTTGTTTCAAAGAATATTATTTTCATTCCGATGTTAGACATTGAAGGTTTTTCCTTCCATTTTGCAAACAGCAGATGCTTGTTTTCTTTTAATGGATTGTTTTATGGAAATGCCACTTTTGAAAATGATTATATACGCTTGAATACGAACAAAATATTCTCAATGTGCAAAACAAGAGACCTAAGCTAAGTAATACGAATAATGCAACTTATATTTGGCATTGCAGACTTTGTCATATTAATGAGAAAAGAATAGCAAGATTGAGAAAGTTAGACTATCTCACTTCATTTGATTTAGAATCCTATGGAGCTTGTGAATTCTGTCTCAAAGGAAATTGACAAGTAAACCATTTTCTGGGAAAGGAGTGCATGCCAAAGATTTGCTAGAGTTGATTCACACAGTTGTGTGTGGACCGTTTCCAACTCAAGCAAGAGGTGGTTATTCGTACTTCATAACTTTTACTGATGATTTATCAAGGTATGGATATGTGTATCTTATGAAAAATAAATCGGAGGCCTTCGATAAATTTAAAAGAGTTTAAGTGTGAAGTTGAGAAACAACTTGGAAAAGTATCAAGACTCTTCGATCAGATCGAGGAGGGGAATACTTGAGCCGAGAATTTCTTGATTACTTGAAGTCACATGGAATCCAGTCGGACTGAACACCTCCTGGTACACCTCAAATGAATGGAGTATCTGAAAGGAGAAATCGAACATTATTAGATATGGTTCGATCCATGATGAGCTTCGCTAGTCTCCCTTTATTCCTATGGGGTCATGCCTTACTAACGGCTATATACATTCTAAATAGGGTTCCTTCTAAGTCAGTCGAGAAAACACCATATGAGTTATGGTGTGGCAAGAAAGCAAGTCTTAACTATATTCGGACCTGGGGTTGTCCAGCTTTTGTTAAGAAATGATGACTGATAAATTGGAAACTAAAGTGAGAAATGTTATTTTGTGGGATATCCTAAAGAAACTAAAGGGTACGATTTATACTGTCCTAAAAATCACAAGGTGATAACATCAAGGAATGTGACGTTCCTTGAAGACCGTTATGTCTGCAAGGAATAAGGTCAAAATACAGTAGATCTTGAAGAAATTCAAGAACCACAAGTTAACAATGAGGATGAGGTATTATCCACTGGATTGGACAATAACTCAGTGGGAGTTTTGATGATCTATTGGGAGGGGAAATTACTCTTAGAGAGGACCTTAGAGAGACTCTCGAAAGACCACCTCAAGACAATGAGATGCATCAAACACAAGATGATACAATAGTTGCATCACCTCTACCTCAAGAAGATCATAGTGATATTCCTGAACCTTCTCACATACAGAATGAACAAGCCTGAACCATCTATGGACTTAAGCAAGCTTCGAG
The DNA here is from genome assembly GCF_004379255.2 of Salvia splendens. Classification (NCBI taxonomy): domain Eukaryota; kingdom Viridiplantae; phylum Streptophyta; class Magnoliopsida; order Lamiales; family Lamiaceae; genus Salvia; species Salvia splendens. The sequence continues at coordinate 5,808,745 of NC_056034.1, forward strand.
GAGAGACAACATGATCTTCTTACGTAGACAAGTTGCTAAGGCGCTTCTCAATGGAGAACTCTAAGAAAGGTTTTCTTCCTATGGGACATGGCATTGTATTGTCAAAGAAGGATTGTCCTTCTAATGACAAAGAAAGAGACAAAATGAAAAGGATCCCGTATGCTTCGGCTATAGGATCTATTATGTATGCCATGATTTCTACTAGGCCAGATGTGGCCTATGCGCTTAGCATGACAGGCAGATTTCAGCAAAATCTCGGTGAGGAACATTGGAAAACTGTTAAGACTATTCTTAAGTACCTTAGAAGGACTAAAGAATATTTCTTAGTCTATAATGGACAACCAGAGTTATCAGTTACTGGGTACACTGATGCTAGTTTCCAAACAGACCATGACGACTATAAGTCTCAGTCTGGATATGGTTTTGTCCTCAATGGTGGAACAGTGAGTTGGAATAGTTCCAAACAAGGTACAACTGCCGATTCCACCACCGAAGTCGAGTATATTGCTGCATCTGAAGCTGCCAAAGAAGCTGTTGCTTTGTTAGAGTTCCTTAAAGAACTGGGTGTCATTCCGAGTGCCAATAGTGCAATACATTTGTATTGTGACAACACTGGTGCTGTTGCGCAAGCAAAAGAACCCAGAGCTACGAACAGGAACAAGCATGTTCCTAGAAGATATCATCTGATCAGAGAAATAATTGAAAGAGGTGACATAAAATTAGAAAGAGTACCCACTGATGATAATTTGGCTGATCCTTTCACCAAACCGTTATATATAGCAAAACACAACAAGCACTTTGAGAGCTTAGGTGTTAAGCATCTTGGAAGATGGCTTTGAATCAGTGGGAGTTACAGTTTGATATGTCTTAGAAACATTTTGTGTTGGGACAATATTACTTGATCACATTATATGAAAATTTAATTTTCTATGGGTTTTGTGCACTTATTGGAATAATTGTTTTAAATGTTTGATTTTATTCTAAATATTTGTTCCCTTGAATTATGACTGTCGTTAATGGTGTGAGACATTAATGATATAGTATAATTCTAAAATAGCCCTAACCAATGATCATCAAGAATGGGATATTGATGATATGTTATAGGTTAGCATGGGGTTTGCATCACATTCTTCGAGAATGTAGTTGTTCTCACAACTATGAGATATTAGATACTCGTGATGGACACATGGTATACTTTGGAGAGTATTGGTATACCCTACTATTAAACTGTTTTGTTTAGTGTCTACAGTTTATTAGTACATGAAGTATGTAATAGTCCTTGGATCTGAGATCATTACACATTTTGTTTGTTGAGTGGTGTGCTTTGACCTTGTACAACGCTTTGCCTCCCCTCGGAGGATTAAGACACGGACTTGTGTTGGGTACATCATAAGATAAATGGAAATGGTAGTTGAGCCAAGAATGAGATTCATTCCTCGATTAGAATTTCGAGAGAACACTCAAATTCTCTATATTACTTGACCATTAAGTCATTGGCCAATGCAAAGATATATTCAATTAAAGTAATTGAATATGATCGAATGGGTCATTTAATAAAGATGAGATAAAGTGATTGAGCTATTTGGATGACACATGACAAATCTTAGGCTCAATCGGGTGGTTCGTGAATGAAAGGATATTACTATAAACTTTGTGTAAAGGCTTGTTTACCGAATTCACGTAAACGTCCTTCATATATCGAGCTACGCTGCCAACGCAGTCTAGGAGTTTTGTGCAGACTTCGATTAGATCGTCGTCGATAATGGGGGCCTAAAGGGTCACACTATAAGTGTATTTTGATCCGCTCAAGGGTACAAAGTTGGAACTGCGTATTATATCTAATGCTAGTCCAAGTGGGAGATTGAAAGGATATGGGCTAGATTAGATTAATATGGATTAAATAATTATAGTTGGGCTACAATTATATTTAGTCCATAAGCCCAACAATCATGAAACCCTAATGACTCTTTGTCTATATAATGGTCATTTATTCTCCATTGTGGGAGAGGAGAAATATCGTAACATTAGAGAGAAAATACGTAAAGCTTTGTAGAGAATTCCTAGCTTTCTCTATAGAGCGATTGTACCGAGGAATTGTTCCTGCATCGGATCAGAATACACGTGGACCTCGATAGTAGTGGATTCAACTTGCAGGACACAATCGTAGAAGAAAGCACAACAACAAGTAAGATTTAGTTCCGTTGTGTATTACGTGCTCAACTTGCAATATGATTATGAATCTAGATCTGTTATTCTTGTCTGCAATTTCCGCTGCGCTCATTAGATGAATACAAGAATTCCTAACATCTTTTATAGTCTTCACTTCTTCTACTGTGTCATGAACGATTCATACACACAGTAATTGATTTGAACACTTTTTTCCGCCGTCTATTTATCAAAATATAATAAGACTAACATTACTATAAATAATAAATATACTATAAGAATTTTTATATATAACACACTTACCAAATCCAATATGTGTATCCCTTTGAAATTGCTTCCTTATGTGCCCATCATCACCCATGAGATTGACATCCACAAGTGCTGCATTCATATCTTGTTCTAATAATAAAATAGAAATTTGGCATTAAAAATGTACTTAATAAACATGATATGAAGCATCTATTAACAATTAATATATAAAAAATAAATAAGGAAACAACTAGAATACAAATAAAGACAGAAAAATGAAAGTTATTAACTAACATTAACAAGCAATATGATCAATTAAGAGCAATTATTATATTCAATAATATAATGTCGAACTAACTTGGGAGAATTTATTTAGAATTTATTGATCAAATATAAATTTATGAACAATTTAAATTCTTACCTTGGGAAGCAGTTTGCCTATGCATAGAATGACTAGTACAGTTGTAAAATAGATGTTGGAATCGTGCTTGGTCAAACGACTTTGACTAATAATAAATGTTACAAGACATTTAATTTTGTGAAATTAAATGCAATAGCCACGATCTACGTTCCGAGTAGATGACCGTAGTATATTCATTTTCTCAAACCCGATTCCCGGTGAGTGAGAAATAATATATTAAAGTTGGTCACAATAAAGCTAAAAATGAACTATGGGTAAAAACAAAAGGATTAATTAACTAATTATTAATTATCCCACATCGGGGATGATAAACTTCTATGATGAAGTATTTAATAAGATGAATTATTATGTGTAATAATTATCGTGGAACAAGACGGGTGACAGAGCCCACACGCGTGCACCCCGCCGCCCGCCTGCGAGCCGCGCACCGTGACCCGTGCGCCGGGTGCCTTGTGCCTTGGGCTGTTCTTTGGAGCTGGTCGTTGAGCGTGGTTCAAGCCCCGCTTGTTCTTTTTAGACCACCCCAAACTCCACGCTATCCCCGACGGGTCCTGGTCCACGTCATGTTTCCGCTGGACCCCGACGCATAACGGGAGACAAAAGGTCCCCGCTGGACCCCGACGCATAACTAGAGACTTTTGGTCCCCGATGGACCCCGACGGTCCATGGTGTATCCCGTCGTGTAGCATGTCCAGGTGCGTCGTGTCTCTTCAGCTCCCAATGGCTAGTGCACCAGTCAATAACCCCCGGCGGTTACAGTCAAGTCATCATGGCACACATAATGACTGTTGACTCCATCAATGCCCCTACGGGTGGACTTGGCCTATAAATAGGCATGCATCCGTTGCATTCACTACAGAACATATACAAGCATTCTTGCATACACGCTCTCTCCCTCTCTGCATAATCTTCCCGTCGAAGCTCTGCCCCCGCCTTACTCCCGTTCGCCGGAGCTCTGTTGCTAGCGGTGTTGCTACTTCAGAGACGAAGCTATTTTATCTTTGGGGACGACATGCCAAACCGTGAGCACTACCGGGGCGTATCTCGTCTTGCAGAAAGAGGACTCCTCAACTCAGCTTACCACTTTCCACAAGTTTTCCGTGTAATTTTTTCAGTTATTTCTATATAAATTTTCCTAATTTTTCCGTGTAATTTTCGCCTAACAATCTCTCATTTTCTAACAATAGAAGGATTTAGGATTAAAGAATTTATAGGTGGGTCAGATTATATATTTTAAATTATGAACCCAATAGAAACATGTCACACAACTCAATTTGGACTCATTTTTCATTCGGTCGTCTTCTTCGGTGAGCAATTTGCAGATGTAATTATATTATATCTGCAACTGCGAATTCACAAATACATGTGCACGAAATTCATATAAAGCAATCAAAATTCACAGGAAAATTTGTATATATAATGCTTTAGTAAAATCAGAAGCAACATTGGAGAGAGAACCGTGAGAGGAAGGTTCAGGATGGTGCAAGCCGGTGAGAGAGGCGGCGGAGATTGATTAGAATTTCTGTATAATGAAGAATTGTGTGCTATTTGACTTAACGTATTGTGGGATTTTGACCTAATTTAATGTCTAAGCGTTTATTTCAAGAAATAATTACTATTGGGCTTTGTTTCGTAGGTTTCACGAAATTGCCCTAAAGACAAAATTATTATTTCTCCTTTTAATTCTGGTTTTAATTAAATATTTTAGTTTATTATGTCATTATGTTATATTTAATTTTTATTTACTCGATGGCTTTATGATATAGTTTGAAGAAATGTTATATATTTAATGATTTAAATATTGCTATATATACTAAACAATAATTAATGTAATTTAATTTACATTAATATAGATAATTAAGCTGGAGTAAGACTTTTACATTTAGCAAAAAATTTATAATATAAATTGGACACTATGAATTAAGATAATATATGTACAAAATTACCTTACTAGTTTTATTCAAGAATATTCAATAATGAGAAAAGAAAAATGTTGTATATTGAATGGGACAGAGGAGGGAGTATTTTTCAACTATTTGTTTAAATAATTATCAACATCTGGCTCCAAATTTGATATTTGATTTATACGTATTTATATATTTCTTCATTAACCAAATTTGATAGTAGTACAAAATCCACTATCTGCTACTCTTTAATCCATCAATCAAATAGTATTGGTATTGCAATGGTTTGGTGTGATTTCTGCGGCTCGAGGCAGGCGATTCTGTACTGCCGCGCAGACAGCGCGAAGCTCTGCCTGTGGTGTGACCAGCAGGTGCACTCCGCGAACGCCCTCTCGAAAAAGCATCTCCGCTACCGCTCCCAGATCTGTGACAACTGCGCCGCCGAGCCTGCGTCCTTCCGCTGCTCGACCGACGGACTCGTCCTCTGCCAGGACTGCGACTGGGACGCGCACGATCGCTGCCCCGTCGACAGTTTCTCGGGCTGTCCGTCGGCGTTGGAGTTGGCGGCGAGCTGGGGCTTGGAAATCGAGAAGCCCTACGAGTGGGGAGGTTTGCTGGACGATCTCATGGTTCCCAACGCCCGTTCGATGATTTATTCCGACTGCGGGGCGAATTGGTGAGCAATAAGAAGAAGAATTCGAGCTGCGGGAAGCAGAAGCAGGTCATTCTGAAGCAGCTTATCGAATTGTTAGCTGATGGTGGTGGAGACGGGGAGGAGGATGTAAGGCCGGGGACGCCGAGGCGCGGACAGTATGAGCTACTGGAATTGGCGCAGGACAGAGGAGGGTTTACGTCGTTGCTAATGATGCCTGACAAATTTGTAATCTAAACATGAACATGTTAAACATGCTGAAAGAAAAGAGAATCTGATCTTGTTCATTGATTTTGAATTGAATGAATTTACAATGCGGAAATCACCTTATATACTTGGTGATGATGAAAGCAAAAAATATCTAGCTAACTAACTAACAACCAAGATAACTAACTAACGAACTAATGCCAGCTAGGATAACTAACTAACACAAGCTAAAACGGCTATGATAAGCTGAGCTCAGTCCTTCACTCGAACCATCACCTTTTCACTTCATGGTCAGCTCCTCGGGCATGCACTTGATCATGTTGTCACTTGCTCCTTGATGATGCTGTCACTTGCTCCTTGATCATGCACTTGATCATGTTGATATATCATGTTGATATATTTGAGAGTCCCCCTCAAGATGGACTATACACTGATGTAAAATCCATCTTGGCTAGCAAATTATGAAATGGAGTTGCAGCCAAAGGCTTTGTAAATATATCAGCAAGTTGGAGATGATTATGGACATGTATAGGTTTAATGACACCTTCAAGTAGCCTTTCCCTAACAGTGTGGCAGTCAATTTCAATATGTTTAGTACGCTCATGGAACACGGGGTTTGAGCTAATGTATATTGCCGCCTGCTTATCACAATAGAGAGGCACATGTTGCTTTACTTGAACACCAAAGTCTTTTAGCAATGCCAAAATCCAAACTACTTCACAGCATGCTAAAGCCATAGACCTATATTCTGCTTCAGCTGAGGATCTAGAAACCGTGTGGTGTTTCTTTGATCTCCAGGAAATCAAAGAGCTTCCCAAAAATAAGCAGAAACCAGATATGCTTCTTCTTGTGTCTGGACATGCAGCCCAGTCTCCATCAGAGAAGATGCTCAAAGAGAGATCTACTTTAGCTGAGTAGAAAAGAACATGGCCTAGGGTGCGTTTCAGATATTTAAGAACTCTTTCAGCTGCTAGCATGTGTCCCGAGCAAGGTTTAGACAAGAACTGACTAAGTTTATTCACTGCAAAGGTGATATCAAGCCTGGTTAAGCAGAGATACACCAAACGGCCAATTAATCTTCTATAAGCAGTAGGATCAGAAAGAGGCTCTCCTTCATCTTGTTGCAGTGTTTTGGATGAGTCCATGGGAACAGCAGAGGGCTTGCAGCCAAGGAGCCCTGCATCAGAGACCAGATCCAGTGCATACTTATGTTGAGAAATGAAAATGCCACTTTGATTTCTAGCAATTTCAATTCCAAGGAAGTATTTAGGTGTGCCTAGATCTATATATTTGAATTGGCCTGTGAGAAACTCTTTGAAGTCTGTTATTTGTGCATCATCACTGGAGGCAACAAGTATATCATTCACATAAATGACAACACCAAAGAATGAACCATCATTGGAGTGTCTGTAGAAATAAGAATGGTCTGATGCAGATTGAGACAAGCCAAAGCCAGACAGAACTTGTGAAAATTTCAAATACCATTGTCTAGAGGCTTGTTTGAGGCCATAAAGAGACTTTTTGAGCTTGCAAACAAGTGTTCCAGATTTGGTGGAGCTTCAGAGACAATCAAACCAGGTGGCAGTGTCATGTATATCTCTTCATCAAGTTCACCATACAAGAAAGCATTGTTAATATCAAGATGAGCAAGCTTCCACCCGTGTATAGCAGCTAGAGCAAGAACCATTTTCACAGTAGTAAGCTTAGCAACAGGAGAAAATGTATCATGGAAATCCCCTCCAGCTTGTTGTGTGAAGCCTTTAGCAACCAAACGAGCTTTATATCTTTCTACTATAGCATCAGCCTTGAACTTGATCTTATATACCCATTTGCAAGATATAGGAATCTTGCCTGGAGGCAACACAGTGATCAACCAAGTGTCTGTCCTTATTAGAGCCTGTAACTCTTCTTGCATAGCCAAGACCCACTCAGGATGTTGTGAGGCTTGTTTATAGGATTTAGGCTCAGTGAGGATTGAAAGAAGGATGATAAATTTGAGGTAGGGCTGAAATAGCTTGGCAAGAGAAAAATATGAAGAAATGGGATATTTGGAATCAGAGACTACTGAGTTACATATGTAGTCAGTGAGGTGTGTTGGTGTTTTGATTACCCTCCCAGAGGCCGAATGATTAGGAACTGTATTAGATTAGGAAGCATTTTGCTGAGGCAGAAGAGGAAGAGAAAGATCTGTATGAGAAGCATTTTTCTGAGTCAGAAGAGGAAGGGAAGGATCTGTATTTGTGTGAGGCTGAGCAGTTTCTAGAGCAGGAAAGGGAATGTCTGGAAATGATGCAGGTTTTTGATGTGAGAGAGGAAACTCAGTTTCATGGAATATAACATTTCTGCTAATGAAAATGTTATTATTCTCTAAATCCATGACTTTATATCCCTTGTACCCATAGGGATACCCAATGAATATGCACTTTATAGCCCTTGGTGAAAATTTGCTCTCTCATATTCTTTACAAATGTTTTATCTGAATAAACGAATCTGAAAAGCTAAGCCTATTTTGCAATGAGTTACTCCCTTGCAATTTAAGAGTTTCGGATTTAAAGTTTCAAATTTAGGTAGATCAATGAAATGTTATTGCAGGACTCAGTTCTCGAAATGTATCAAAAATGTTTGAGGATTTTGTGATATATGTTACTCCACTTGTCATTGTTCACATAATGTTAAACTGGAAGTTAATTCTAGTGAATTGTTTTTAGTCTGCAATGTTTGGGCAGAAACTGAGCTCGTAGGCAAGACATATGCACAACATGCTGAGTTGCAAATCCCCTTTTGATGCTGAGTTTGTACTACTTTCTCTCCTAGCTGCTTTCTGATGAGCGCATGCATGCTGCCTTTTTTACTTTTGCTTCTTTACCGTCTCCAGTTAAATATGTATCTGATTCTGATAACCAACTTTCAGACTTATGATGATAAGTTACATATTAGGCATGCTGATAAGACCTTGTTTTTGTACAAAATCTACTAAGTTCCAACAATGCAAAATTGGAGGGTGGGGAGTGTTTTTCAAAATGAAACACCATTAGTGCTAATTATCAAATGCTTTCTTTGCTATCCTGTTCTTCCTTTGCTGCACATGTCTGTATCGATTATCTCCTCTGCGCTGATAAATATGCTGCATTCGCTTCTGCAGATATGGGACTTCAATCTGGGACAATTGAGGGGCCGTGAGGAGTCTAGCCCCGTTGAACTAGAATTTGGACGAAGTGACATGTACACTATGAAAAGTTATGGGGAACTACTGAAAGAAGCATCCTTGGCAAAGAGAAGAGTGGTGGTCGTCTCTGGAGTGAACTGTTCTGTTGCCAAGGACACGTAAGCATTTTTACTTCAGAACCCTTTCATCTAACTTTGATGTCCATTAGTGATTCATAATTGATCCTAATAAGTAGACATTGTCCTGTCCGTTCATTTTAGTCCAGATTTCTAGCTGGTGGTGGCTATTGGCAATTGGCATCTTAGATTAGGACATATGGGTTCGAGTTTGAGAATTAAAGACTCTTCATAGTTCATCTGATTTCATCAATACTGTACTAAAAAGATATACCATGGTCTGTTTTCTAAGATTAATCATTACATTATTGGCCTGTTGTTTATCCACATTGTAGGGTCATCTGGCTATGAGTTTTATATTAGGACATCTGCAACGAGCGCATGTAAGAACTTCACAAAATCTGGATGAGACTGCCAAATCGTAGTTTCTCAGAATCTTGGACTTTGATATGCTTGCTAGTGGCCAAAAAATGTTCATATTTGTCAATTATTGTGAATAGCAGAAATAATATTGTCCTACAGTCCTGTATTCTCTCTACTAAAAGTTTTTTATGTTTGATTTTGGTGTCATTTATAATGCAGAGTGCTGTCAATAACCACACTCCAAGTCAGGGGCCTGCAACATCAGAGAGCAATAATGTACCTGTCTCAAGGCCACCATGTTCAGCTTTAACCAAACCCGAAACCTTAGGTGGTTTGAAAGATGTGCAGTTCACGAGTCAGTCTATTCTGTTGGCAAGCGAAAGTGTGGCAGCTATGTCAAAGAGTGACATCGAGGCAACGCTATGCAACGATACAAGGAAAAGAAGAAAACAGGGAGGTTAACACTACTTCCTCTCATTCTCTTTCACCACAAAGAAAATATTAAATCCCTGGCCATTTTGTTCTGATATTTTGATGACATTCATGTGTAGATACGACAAACATATAAGATATGAGTCCAGAAAAGCAAGAGCAGATACTAGGAAACGAGTGAAGGGCCGATTCGTCAAAGCTCATGAAGCTCCAGCGTGATGACAAGTGTTGACAGTTGACATCTAACTTTGCCTGTATGTGCATTGTTATGTATAATGCCCTAACCATCCTACCCCTCTTCCAAACAAGTTGTGTTTTGTCCTGATAAGCGCAATAATAGAGTCAGTTGCTAGCATGAATATGAATATGATGATTATAGTTTTGGAACCAACATAGTTCCAGTTGGCATCAGACATGTAGTTTTCAACAATCACCCGATATATGTTTGGATCACATTGTTATCTTTGAAGCTTTCTCCTCTAATTATATTTTCTATATCAATGGATTTCTGAGGGGAGAAATTTTGTCCAGCTTCCTTAATAGATGGAGTACTACACACCCGTTTCTTCATTTAGTCATTGCGGTGTCGATCTGGTTTGGAGGCAAGAATTGAATATTCATAATGGTGAATTTATTTTGAAATGTATTATGGTAAGTGGTTTGAAACTCAAAAACTTATTAGTCATCAAGTCATTCAACAAACTGCTATAAATGAGGCCCCTTAAGTATCTTGAGTAGCTTTTCTTTTTCAAGAGTGGGAGTTGGGAAGCTTGTGATACATCTCTCTCTCTCTCTCTTCATGTGACTGCTTTTAAAGCATTTATTCATGCTCTGTTACTGATCCAACATTCATTATTCACTGATTTTCAGGTAGAGTGCAGGTGGGTGAATGAGCTGCAGCTGTATGTTGTGAACAAGTTTGTAGGTGTGAGATGAAGAAAGGGTTGAGAAAGTTGTGCATCGGAGAGGGCTCCACCTCCATTCTGGAGGGGGAAAGGCAACCAACTTTGGAGGAGATGATCCTGCGGTTGGAGATGGAGAGTGGAAAGAGCAAGGTAGAGTTGCAGAGAATGTCATGTGTGAGCAGCTGCGACATTCTAAGGAGCGCGAGAAAGGCATTGGATGAGTATCCGCGGTTCTCTCTTGATGGGAAGGAGGGCATGTAGATGCGGAGGCTGCCAGCGGTGGTGGGAGGGGAGAGCGTGGTGGGGAAGCTCATGGGGCTGGAAGCCATGCCGATTCCCTTGAACGCCAATTATAGGAGGGAGAGGCTTAGCACCATCATAAGGCGGCAAAAGCAGGCGGAGGTGGAGAGGCGGTGGCGGAGTAGGAGAGGGGTGGTGGGATCTTGCTCAAGAGCTGGATATTGTGTTGTCAAACCAAATGCTCAAGGAATTGGATTGCTTCACCTCCATAGATGAAAGGATATTTTAGTTTGTGTTGTTCTCTTCTGTTGTGTGTTATTTTCTCTCTTATGCTAACTCAAATCAATTTTTAAGTTTCTTTGCTACTTTTTATCATTCTATCAACAATTTGGTCAAAATCAGGATTAAAAAACGTTGACCTTTACAATTTGATGGAAAAGTTAGTTTTGGACCGATTGTGATCCGAGTTAAAATGTTTGAGATGCGAAAATTTAAAAGATAATGTCTAGGACCAAAATCGTAAAATGAGCATATGTTCAGGACTAGTTTTGACATTTACTCTAAGATAAAATAGTGTAGTGATAGTACATTTGATAAAGAACAAACATGCTCATTAAAAAAATAAATAAGAACATCACATATTCCTACATAATTCAAGTTTCAAGATTTTGCACCTTAAATTATGTAGTAACCATGTTAGCCATAATAATTTTAGGAATTATAGTACAGAAATCTGAAGTATTCAAAGACAAATCTCCTCGAAACCAACTGGTAATTTTTTCTTGTCTTGCTTCATAATTCATAATGCATATATTTCGAGAAAACCATCTAAATTCTTAGTATACTATGTGTGACACGCACGTGTGTTAGTGTATGTAAGTAAATGGAATGCTAAATACAAGAACTTTTATATTTCTTATAAGCTTAATTTGTTTTCTGATCGGCGATTAATTATAGATAATGTGAACAGGCAAGAGTATATTTGTTTCTCATGGTAATTACTTTCAATTAAGAAACCAAGCGAATGAATCTGTAATATCTGTTCTTCGAAATCAAACATAATGAAAATAAATTTGCTCTTGGACGTAAAACATATATATAAAATATTAAATTAATTATAAGAATATGAATATTAAATCAGCGGGTTTGTAGGGGAAAATGTAAATTTTATAAAAAAATTACAAAATAAGTAGTGTTTACATAAAAGGGAGCGAACGGCCAGTGCACTGCCATGATTCCTTTTCTTTGGTCATTTATCAATATATGTTAAAAGGTTAATAATGATATTTAAATAAAGCATGTTTCTTTTGAAAGAGATCCTTTTGTATTCTTCAGCCACTGGTCCTCCACAATATAAAGGGTCCTATAGTTTTGCTCAAATAGGAAAAAAAGTTGAAAAGTTAAATCTCAATAACTCAAAAATGAGAATATGCAGTCTTAAAATTGGTAAACAAATAGCCATCTATTGAAAAATTTGAGATTAAAAAAAAACTTATCACACACACACACTAGTGTGTGACACAGAGTCCCACAGTTACAGAACCAACATATACTATGTGGAATTGACTACTACTCCCTTTTATTGGCTCTATAAATTCCCCAACATGGATTAGGATTCCCTGCCTTTTTTTTTCTTATTAACACTACAATATAGGAGTTACAAAACCACACCAATCTTCTTCCAATAATTCAAGAATTGAAACCACACATGGCGTTGAGGATTCCTCTCCATTTACTTCTCCTAATTCATTTAATAGCACCCATATATGCAAATTCAGAAGGTAAAGATTCATGCTTTATAGGAGTAGAGCAGAAGTGCATTTGGTTGATGTTTGTTTTTTGTTGGAATTAATTAGGTGATGCTCTTTATGCATTGAGGAGGGCTGTGAAAGACCCTGAAAATGTTGTGCAAAGCTGGGATCCTACCTTGCACTTGGTTTCATGTCACCTGTGATGCTCAAAATAGAGTCACTCGCCTGTAACTTATCATATCACATTCATTTTAATTTCAAGAAAAAGATTTGATTTTTTTGAGTTGAATTTGGCAGTGATGTTGGAAATGCAAGGCTGTCAGGGAAGCTTGTTCCTGAGCTGGGGAAGCTGGAGAGGCTTCAATATCTGTGAGTACATTCATTTTGTGGAGTTGTAGTTGTACAATTATATACTGTTAATTATGATTAGCCATAGCATACAGTTCAAAACAGCTCAATGAATGAATGCATAGGTTTGAGGTCAAATGTTGCATTGATTGAAGCATTAATTTGATGGGAGTGTACATGAACAAGTTGATGGGGCTGAACTGGGGCTACTGAGTGAGGAGTCTAGTGAGCCTTGATTTGTACCACAATAACCTCACTGGTTCCATCCCTCCTTCATTGTCCAATCTTTCCAATCTCAACTTCTTGTGACTTTCAAATCCCTACATCTGGCTCCTTCTCTAAACTCACAATGCATACTTTTTACATGAATTTTTCAATTTCTTTGAGTTTGTGTGGTTCACTTCCACCATTTTTGTTGCAGTTTTATGAACAACTCAAGATTAGAAGGGCCTGAGCTGAGCTGATGCGACATCGGAGGGTGTTAATTATTTGTTGAGACTTTCAAAATCATACTAATTTCTAATTAGTATTGCACCCGGCCTTGTTTGATTGGAATATGCAATTTGGGATTCTTGTACATTCTAATCATCTCATCTTATGGATCATTGTTTGTTAGTATGAATTAATGCAGTTACTTGCAAATTCACATAGGAGAGTATAAATTAATGAACTAGGATGAAATGGCAAAAAGTAACTTCTTGTGAATACATGCACCGATGAATCAAATAATTATGACTAGATTAGTTTTATGTTTTCATTCCTTTTTATAACTGGGCAGGAAGTATAAATAAAATAAATAGCTAGAAACACAATGACTTTTGCTTTCCAATTATACTAGTCTAAAATGTCCCTTTAGGGCGAGAGTGTATTTTTAAAAAAAATATCTTTTCAAAAAATTGCAAAAGTCATTACGTACTAAATCAAAGTCTAAAAATATAGTACTATAAGAATATTTTTAAAGTTTGAATATCATATTTGATACAGTTTCAATATTTAGGTATCAAAAATTCGCTCTAGGAAAAATACGATTAAACTCGATATTTTGATTTTAATGTTTCTACTGCAAAAAGGTCGGCACACTTTGGGCTTGGCCCATATGAGAAAAAACATAGAAAAGCCCATTAATATCTGCACATGCATACAAACAATCTTCTCTCTCGAAACAGAAGATTTGACTGTTTTGAGCAAAGAAGAAAGAAACTATGGCGACGGTGTGGGGTGCATTTTGTGGGACCAGAGTGCTGGACCTAGTGAAGAAACATGATTCCGGAGGCCTTCTTTGGAAGAGAGTAAAGCTCACTCCCACCCGCAAAGCCAATGCCAAGAAACGCCTCCGTCGCGTTTGACTGGTACTACTAGTTAACTTTTTTTTTCTTTTTTTTTCAGTTGAAGCAAATTTACCGTTAAATGTGCCGTTATGATGATCCCTAGGATGGCTTCCATTATTCTCTCGAAGAAAAGAGTGTTTTTTAGTAAGCTACGCACACGAGCTGTATGACGAAAGTCTTTTAAAATGAGATTTCGTAGCCCAGTTTTCTTCATATAGTATTGATTTCAAGAGTTTTCTTTTCTTGCTTCTGACATAGTAGTATTGAAATACGTATGTTAACACTTAACAGTTGCTATTAGATCTCAGAGTGAGCGAACTACATCACTAGCTGTTCCGATAATATACATTCAAATTTAAGATATGAGTTGCAGATTGAATGCACGTTTTCTTTTGAAACTATTTCATGCTTTAATTTTAGCGTGATCATGTATGATGACTGTGTTTGGACATTGAGAACTCTACGGTAGTGAGTGCAGTTATGTTCTACCTGGCCGGCAGATTGATTAAGCTCGTGATGAGGTTGGGTTTACCTTGTACTCACTTTGACGAAATTACATCTATGTTTTGGGAATTAGGGGATATTTGAAAACTCTGTCCTGCTCTTCATCACAGTTCATTGAAAATTATGTTGTAATTTTACTTACCACCGCAATAAAACAGCATGCCGTAACATCCATGAACCCTTCTATTGAAAGACAATTAGAGAACTTCAAGAACTGGTCCTACTTTCCCATCCTATTGTACTGTTGATGATAATAATGATCATCTAGCATGAGAACTATTTGCCCGCGGCGATTATATATCAGTAGACATATTTTCCTAGACTTTTCCACACCAGTAGTGAGAGTGAAGTGCTATATCTAAACACAGTTGAGCTTAAATGTCATACAAACTATGTAAATCAATCTTAGTACGTATAGCAAAAAATATAAACAGGGCTGATGGTTCTTTTTTATTGGCATGGGTTGGGGGTTACAGCCTCCCTACTGATTCATAAGGCACGGCCCGGGGCCAGCATTTGATCCTAAACGCTTAACGCTACTTATTTTCTTGATTCCACAAAAAATTATGCATTTTAGTTGTCTTTGACTTGTAGAGGACTTCTTGTTCAAGCAGAGCACTAGACTTAAATGTGTGCTTTAGTCAACTGCTTTACGCAAAATTCATATATGATGTTCCATATGTAATATTGCTTGGTATTGCATGTTATTTCTCTCAAGTGTAAACGATATGTACTGTGTAGGGAAAAGTATTGACTCACACACAACACGCATTTGATGAAATAACAAGGAAACTATGAATGAATGGAAATTACTAGATAAAATAATTAAAAGAACAATGGAAGAAAACAGGCGAAGGCCTTCATCTAGCAAGGCCTCGGAAAGACTTCAGTGGTGTCCAGACTAGTACTCTTCACACCTCTCCCATGCATCCATAAGGAGGTATATACTATTTAAAGAGTTTACAAGGCTCTGAAAGATAAACCTAATCCTACTCTAGAAAGAATAACAAAATCTAATCAAAAGGGATAACCTCTAAATCTAAGAGATAACTACTAATACTGAAACTGAATTGCAAAGAACTCCTCATTCTTCTTCCATGCGTTGCTGATCACGTGCCACAGGTCGCTTTCCTCGTCGATGATACACTTGCCATGGACGATGGTCGACATTAGTAAATTACTGTTTCAAGCTATTGTTGTGAGTTCCAAGAGACTACAGATGACAAAGGAACTAGTTCTAGTCATTGAACTTAATTAAGTTAAGAGCTTAAACTCTTGATCTCATGTTTGTGCTTGGGTATGTTCAGAAGCTGGTACATTGAGCTTTAGCAATCTCTGCCTGAAGTCTATTGTTACTATTCAAGATTGAATAAACTTGAGAAGCATTAGTGACAGAGTAACAATGAAAGAAGATAATTAACATCTCAATTGGTGTTGCTGGAAAATCACAGTAACAGAATCAGTAACAGAAACAATGGAAATCCTCTGAAAGGTAAAAAAAACTCTACCCAGACAGATGAGCGCCAAACTTACAGGCGAGGCCTGCCTAAGTAACTATAAACACTCATTTGAAATTCTGGGACTCACACTATTTGACTCTAATAGAGCCAGCAAGGGTTGGCTAGGAAATCAGCACCAAAACATTACTCAGATTCATAACATAAATATTGGAACAATAAAGTAAGGTCCCCGAATATCAGGTTCTCTATTTAACTTCTGGCTGCATCTTCATCTTTCCTACACATCAAAAAGGAAAGTTTTTCCCCCTATCAAATAGCCTACTGGCATCACATGAAGCCCCAGGAAGTAACAACAAATAATTGATCGCATATTGATCTGTAGGAACTAAGTTACGATTTATATGTTGCAGTAAAGTTGCCTTCTGATTTTCTTTCTTTATTTCGTTCTTGAGTGTTCGGGGGAGGTGGTTGCTTGTGTTATCTAGTTTTGAGTGACATGAGTGTCTTCTCTTCAGAATGAGGCTGTTTTGCGGGTATGCTCTGGGATGCCTCCCCAGTAAGTATCACATGCTGAAGGTAGCAGAAATATTGCCAAGGACAACCAAAGCCCCCAAGGTTAGACGAAATGAGTGAGGGAGGGATCTAAGCAAGCATGACAATGGGACTAGGAAAAGTAATGCCGATGTATATAATGCTTATTCATATTGCCATTTTGTGCCTCAAACTGCATAACCAAAGTTTTGATATTCTTGATTTTTCCTTTTATAGGTTAGTTTAAGTCAACAATGTGCACCAACATATAGTATTTTCAGTTTATGTCTCATTGGGTCTTGTATTGACTTGCAACCGATAATTCTAAAGCTACTCTTGTTGATTATATTGTTTGCCCTCACCCTCTTCTGGTAAGGTGCGCTATCTATTTAAATGGGTTGCCTTTTCTAAGAATTTCATGATTCCTTTGTGCATTGACTGCTAGGACTTTACTATTAGATACACCTTTAGATGAAGCAATCTTAGATTTGAGGATTCAATAAGGGATAATATATTGCACCTGCATGCACAGGAACAAGGAAAGTTTATTATCCACTAGAATAAGTGGTCCGTCTTAGAGATGACAAAGTAGTTACTGCTGATGGATATAAAACGACCGGAAGCATAAATTCCATACCAGTCCCTTTCTTTCTTGAATACTGATGCTATCCATGGGGTTTAAGAATCTAAATTACGTAGAAGACCCTTCTTATTTACTGTATCTACTGGCTATGTTCAATCCATGTCCTTTTATTTCAATGTGATACCGCTGACCTAATTATGCGGTCCTTACCTGTCCTGCTGCAGATGATCATTGATCTATTCCAGTTCTATGTAAGAAAAATATATCAAGACATGGATCATGATTAGCATATGATGGTCCAATTTCTTAATTACTCTTTTATGATATTGAAGCTCCATTACTACTTGTCTTGTGCAAGACGAGGTTAAGATTTCTAAGATGGTACTTATGCCCGGATTCAACCTGTATGTTTGTGATATTATTGTTTGCGTCCGGATATGGGTACCATCTCATCTTGAGGCATGTGGTGGTGGAAAAGATATAGGTAGAAGTTAGAAGTGTTTGAAGATATTAGCTAACCATCTGGGTGTGATGAGTAATAGTCCCATCATCTTGGTTGGTATAGGTAGGCAGCGTGTGAAATCCTGGAGTTGAAATGAAGAGGGGGCCTACAGCTTTTTTTAGTGTATTTGCTTTGGGTAGACTTATATGTTGATGTAGAGGCCGTTTTATTTGAATGTGGCTAAAGAAATACCAAGATGTCTCTGTTGCAGAGATTCTAAGCAACCTTCTCAAAATACTTATTTTTGTGCAAACAAAAAACACTGCAAGTGGTGCCTCGTTGAATTCTTCAACTTGCATAATTGGCAAATTATTCACATTCCTTGTCTGTAACTTCATCCCTTAAATTGACCAAACTGCCCCTCCTGGTACAGGTAGGCCTCTCTTTTATTACTGATTGACCTAATATGGTGATGCTAATTGCTAATATTAATATTTCATTTGTCTTTGTGCCCTACCACTAACCCTGTCCACCTCACACACTTAGTCAGCTCTACCAATTTTCTTTTCATAATACTATTATGGTAAAATACCATTTTATATCCAAATAGTTGGAACATTCTCACAATTCAACTCCAAAGTAAAATTATAAATTAGTCCTAATATATTTATGACCATGGTTGTCCATGATTTTACTTTTATCAGTTAAAAAAATCAGCCTTCTCTTCTTTTTTTTTCTTTTTACACTATGTGTATTAATTATAAACAGGAAATTCATTAGAGTTTCTAGAAAAACAATTGAAGATGTAATGTAGAGAATTTGCAACATAAATGGCAGCTTTCCTTTCAGTCGGACATGACATGAAAAGGAGATGTGCATGGAAGGTGATATAAACTTATAGAAAGGGTGACGTGAAGAACTCCAACAGGCCTTGGATAATTATACACCACTGCCACTAGGAAGTTTGGTTTGGTCGGCAATTTTAATGCTACTTTGGTGTTCTGTTTCTATGTGTTTTTTATATTTTTCATATTATGCCCTTTTTTGTACATGTTTCTTCCCTTGTTGCAATTAGGTTAATAATTGTGAGTGTTAATTGTAGTATATGCCGCCCATAATCCCTCGAGCCCCCACTTGTCACTCATTTGGGAAAGCCCTTTATTTACCACTTTCCTTTGAATGATCTCATCAATCATAAACATCCTGAAATCATCACATAACCTGCCTCACAACAACATAAAAGCACTGCCACCTAGTTTAAATCATCATAACTTATCTTGGTTTAAATAATATCCCTTGTTTACGTATTTGTTGTCTAGTAGCTGTATAAAAATACTAATACTAGGCGCATGCTGTTGCTGAAGGTGAGTCAACTACTAGTGGGGTTTCAGTATGAAGACCTTGCATGTCCTATGCTTGTACGTAACACACTAGACTAATGTATTGAGTTCATTAAAAAATACACAAGGACTAAAATATACGTTTCCGTGTTTAATTAGGTCTAAGAATGAAGTATTATAGTAGTTGGAGAATCTTTTTGCTAATATTTCAACACAAAGAATGAAGTATTATAGTACTCCTCATTAGGCACACAATGTATATGTTTATTTTATATTTGTGTCCAATTAGACATGGTTTTCTACCATACCTGGCCCAAAGAATTGAAATGGAGGTTGGATTACCCAATCAAAGTGATTGCATAATGAAATAACTTGTGGGAGATGATTGTGAAGAATTTTCAGACTCTCCACTCACCTACTGGTCCTCTGTTTTCAAAGTTTAGTTATTTATGTTCCCCCTAGAAATGAAGCCTAATTTTGTTGCTTGTGATTCTGGTACTAGGATTTTTAGAAATTTCAACTCCCTTCTTCAATGGGGAACTTGGTTCTTGTAATGTTTGTCTTTTTTTTAGGTTCCAAGGAATCCCATGCCATGTAGCGATCTTGCAAAGATCTTGTTCTTATTCTCTCGTGCCAGGTAAAAAATATGAGTATACTATTTCTCTTTTCTTTTTGAAATTATTTTTGCCTTTAAAAACGTAAAAGTTTAACCTATGTAAAGCTAGATTTCGTGTATGCACATGTTCCACTTTTCTTCCCATCTTTAACTTTTGCCCACCCTCTGCTTTCACATAGCTTTCTTGAATTGCATGGTGAAACAGTTGAAACTCTGGTTTAGTGAATTTGAAACACAATAATGATGTTATTAGTAGGCAATCGTGCAAGAAAGCATAGCATGAATGATGAAGAAGATGGTTATTTGATTTATAAAGAAATATTGGGAAAATGAAAGGGGCTTAGTATAGCACACTTAATTCCTTTTAAAAGTGGAGGGAAAACTATTGCAACTACTGCTCTCTTCTTCAACCTCCGAAGAAGAAAGCTGCGTGATCCCGCTCGATCCGGAGCTAGTGTTGGCCTTCTCTTTGGGCATGAAATCATAGAATACCGGCGCTGGAGTGTTGTTGTTGCCCCTTCTCTTCAAAAATATCCGGCAGAGAACCCAGCTTTCCTGTGGCGGCGGGAGGCGGTATTCATGCATGATCCAATCAGTTCGGCAGCCCTTTGGCGGCTTACCGGTGTAGAAGACAAGGGTTTTCTTCATCCCGACGACCTGGTGAGTCCTCGTGCTCACGATTTGCTTGTCCAAACCGGTTGCTTTCCAGTACCCGGAGGCGGTGGCCCGGTTCGACCGGTTTCCGTTGGGATACTTTACTTCTTTTGTGCTGAAGAAATACCTCTCCTGCTCCGAATCGCCTGTGATTAATTAATTAATTAATTAGCCCCAAAAAAAAAGAATCGTTTATATTGTGATTATTGAGGGAGGTAGTTACCTGGCAAATCCCAGGGGTCGGCCTTGCAGACGTCGACTACGGCGATGATGGAGGCGGGAATGGGATAGCAGTGGACTTTGCGCTTCAAGTATTGTACCACGAGCTCTTCATCTGTGGGGTGGAACCTAAACCCAGGTGGCAATCTCAACACCCCATTTTTAATGAGGCTAACTTTCTCCATATCTATCTATCACTAGGAAATGGTGTTTGATTTTAGTGGTGTGTGCTCTTATAACTCATGAAAAGTGAGAATATATGCAACCAAGCACATGCAGTAAGTTAGAAAGGGTGAAGGTACAAGAAGAGAGAGAGAGAGAGAGAGAGAGAGAGAAAAGAGGGGAAAGAGATAGTAAGAAGAAGGGGGAAAGTTGGGGTAGTTTTATAGTAATGGGGGATTTGAAGGGAATAGGAAATGGCGTGAACAAGACTCAATCTCGCTCACTATTCCCTTACTTTGACGCATACAATAAACAAAAGTTGGACCAACACAATAACATGGCATGCTTTCCTCTTCCAAAAGCTTTCACTTTTCTTGCTTGCTCACGCAACTTTGCTGCTTCTATTGCAATAACAACCATTCCCCAACCCAACGCTCTCACTATTTCCTCACAACCTCAATCAAACCTTTATTAACTCTGATTTCAGCATCTTGCATTGCGAGGTTTGAAATTGCGTGCTTGATTTGAGTAAAGTTGTGTGAACCCTTGGATGGTAAATAAAGGACGGTGTTGAGGGTGAATTGGGGATTCATATGACCAAAAGTTGCGAGTGAAGTCACCCCTATGTCATGCTTCTATTTGTTGCCTTTGTAAATCGTTGCTACAAAAATGACCCGAAGTCAGTTAGTTGGCCTGCAAATTCGTTGTTATTTTTGTTTTACTTTTTATTCTTAGATGGGCCAATTGCTCAAATATAGGGCGAGTAGCAAGATGCTAGACATACATACAAGCTTTTAGGCCCTCCACAATAGGAATAGTCCACCAATAGTCTATCCATAGTCTAGCCACAAACTCCTCCTGCCACATCATCAATACTAAAAATCCTCCTACCACATCATAAATAGCCCAGCCATAACCTATCCACATCATAAATAGCCCAGCCACATCAATAGCCACATCACTCAAAATTATATAAAACAAATAATTAACAATCACACAAAATACGCAATTTAATTTACGATACATATACGAGAAAATTCAATAATATTATTAAAATTTAAAAAGTACATTAATTAAAAAAAATTACATAATTAACAAAAAAACTACTGCCGTGCAGTCCTCCGCGCCCATAACTCTTCAATTAAATCCTTTTGGAGTCGAATATGAGCCTCCGTTTGGCGCATGTCGGCATGTGCATGGAGGCGGCCGTCTTCATCGTGAGGTACCCCACTCTGTACGTTGGGGGCGGCCACGCCGTGGCTTGGACCGGCTTCATTATCATCGTTGGCCCAATCAGTCAGTTGTCCACCTTCATCTTTGACAATCATGTTGTGCATGATAATACAGGCGTACATTATAGGTGTATATAGTGGTGCGAATGAAAATGGTGCGAATAGTTAATACAAGTGGTGCGAATGAAAATGACGGGCAAGTCGCGTATATAAAGTGTTTCGAAACAAAAAAAAATTAAAAATTCGCGCTAGGCGGTGCGCTAGGCGATCCGGACGCTGCAATAGCGCCTAGCGGATCGCCTAGCGCCACGGAACCGCCGAGCGCTAGGCGGTTTTTTTCGCGAAAATCGCTGGGCGGCTGCAATAGACCGCCTAGCGCACCGCCTACCGCCGACGCTCGGCTAGGCGGTGCGCTAGGCGCTATTGTGGATGCTCTTATGAAACAAAGGGGAGTATGAGATAGTAACTAGATAAATGTTAAGGTTATATACTAAAAGCATGTTTTGAGTGCTTGCACAAATCAAACTAATATATACAAGAGGGACATCTTTTTTGGTCCACAAACTTTGTCAAAGTATCATTTTAGGTCCGTGAACTTTGAAAATATCATTTTTAATCCGTCAACTATGAGCTAATATCATTCTAAGTACATTTTTACTATTTTCATATTTTTTAGACGAAAATACCCTCAATACCTTGAAAGGTATATATTTTTAATAAACTTATCATATACTCATATTTTTTTATGAATATGTTTACTATATATTTTTTTATGAATTTCTAAATATAATTTAACCGTCAATATTATCACTTAATTTTGTGACATGCAAGAAATGTTCCTTATTCAAAATTTTTTAATTAAAGAATTTCAAAATATTTTTAAGATATGTATACTCGTAAAATTAACGTCCCGGTCAATAGACGATACTTGAATACTGATATATTGATATTATTTTTAAATAATATATTAATATTCAAGTATTGTCTATTGACTGTGACATTAGTTTTACGAGTACACATATCTTCAAAATATTTTGAAATTCTTTAATTATAAAAAGTTGAATAAGGAACATTTCTTGCATGTCACAAAATTAAATGATAATATTGAAGGCCAAATTATATTTAGAAAATTTGTTAAAAATATGAGTATGTGATAAATTAATTAAAAATATATATTCTTCAAGGTATTGAGGGTATTTTCATCCATAAAAACTTTGAAATAGTAAAAAAAGTACTTCGAATGATATTAACTCATATTTGACGGACCTCAAATGATATTTTCAAAGTTCACGGACCTAAAATGATACTTTGACAAAGTTCATGGACCAAAAAAGATGTTCCCTCTATATACAAATAACTCTGCATTCATTTTCTTGCTATAATTTTATCACAATAACGTTCGACTTATAAACTTATGTTTTATGAAAACAGATAAGTGGACAAGTCTAAGTTTTTGCATTATACACTGGGTAGTGAAATAGGTCATCATAGTAGATGATTCAAGTAAAATATTGGCTACCAATCGCGAAAGATTGCAATGTTAGTTTGAAAGTTTTCTTGCCTAATGAGGCACTGGTGTAGTATATCACTGAATGGATCCAACAAATAGACAAGCCTTCAATGCTATCTACTGAAATATGTTCTCTCGACTATTTACATTTCTTAATATTTGTATATAACCTTGAACATACAATATTAATTACACACTACTTTGACTTCTTAATATCTTTATATAACCTTGAGCATAAGGTATTAGTTATAATACTATGACTCATGAATAGATGGAAGTTTTTCGCATTCCAAATTAATTATGAATAATAATTAATACTCCATGTGTCTACCAATCTGTGCTCCACTTTGGCCGGCACAAATTTAAGAAATATAATGAAATGTGAGTTGAAAAGGTTAGTGATATATAAGATAGTGGTACACTATCAGAAATAGTAAAAAAGAAGTGGGACAAATAATAATAGATGGACCAAAATGAAAAGTTGGGACACATAATGGAGAACAGAGGGGAATATCCGGCAGTGCTAGTGTTGTTATTGCATTAAATTGTGTGCCAAAGGGCGGCCGATTTGAAATATCCTCAAGGGTGTTTGGATAAATATTTTATTATTCAGAAAATTGGGCCGATGAAATGAATAAAAATTTACTAATATTTTTAAACTATACCACTTTTTGGATAATATATTGATTAATTATCAGTTGATGAATGACTGAACTTAATTAATAAATGTTTATATCTTAAATGATTATTTTAAAAAAATGAAAAATATTTGTAGGGTAATTGACTCATTTACTGAGTTTTAATTTATTTTCTCTTATTCTCCGTGTAAATATGCAACACACTGTTCCTATTTTCGCAATATAATGCCACTTTTTTCTTCTTGCGCAATTTATCAATTACACCATGTCCAATTATCCCTAAAAGTATGAGCTCGTAAGCTGTTCAATTATGTAATTGCAATTTGTATGAAGTAACAAAGAATTTAAAAATAAAAAATAAAAATAAAAATTTGAAAGGGAATCTAAGGCTCGGCCTCTGTTGTAGATCTGCAACGCTGTCTCTTATCCGTCTCTTAACCGTCTCATCTCTTCACTATTCATGAGCCCCACTGTACTTTTCATCTCATCTCTTAACTAAGAGACAACACCCGCAACCCTCCATCTCATCCCTTAACTATTCATTCAATTTCATTTTTTATTTTTATTTCCAACAAATTCAATTAATAAAAACACACTTCATTAAATAACATAAAATTACAACTTAAAATTAAAAAAAACACATAATAAAAATCCTAAAAAAATAAAAATTACATAATTTAAAATACAATTTTATAGAAATTATAAAAACTATTCCGCCGGCGAATCATCCCCCGAAGGCGGTGGCAGTGCACTCAAGCTACCTAGAGGCGGGATACCAATTTGTCTTGTCATAAACTCAATTCCGGCAAGATGGGCTTGATATTGGGGAGACATCATGCGGGAAGTGTCAGCCATCGTGGCGATCAAGTACATGGACAATAGGGTGTTCGAGCCCGAGACCGAGCCCAAGCCCGCTTGGCTTGATTCGCCTCGGGCCCTCCTCCCTCTAGCCGCCTTCGCCGCCTTGGTCCCTTGCGGTCGACGGCGCCCACGGGAGGACCCCCTGCATCGGTGGCCGTGCCCTCAACCTCTTGTGAGGAAAACTCTTGTGAGGCGTTGCCTGACCCGCCCTCACTAGACGAGTATTGGCCACCCGCCGTGTGCTTCGTTCGTTTCGAGCTCGAGCTCGAGCCCGTGCTGGACTGGACACCGCCAGCCCACCTTTCAACGTCTCTGACCGCATCCCAAACATCGACATGTTTGAATTCTTTGCAGTTGTCGTCAAAAAAGACTCGCAAAGCCGCTCTCAGAATGTCGACTCCACTGGCTCTGCTTTGGTAATTCGTCACTTCATTCTTGTAGATTCCGCAAAATTTTTTGACATCTCTGTCAACTCGGTCAAAATGACTGCGGAGCATCTTCATGGTGCGGCAGCAGGCCCCCTTCGGCTTGTTCTCGTCAGTGACCTTTTCTTTGCAGTTGTCTGTCAACTCGGTCAAAATGACTGAATTCTTTGCAGTTGTCGTCAGTGACCTTTTCCCAAAAACACTTGCGGGTTTGTTGATTCCCGACGATGGGATCGTACGAGACGCTGACCCAAGCGTTAAACAAAGTCATCGTCTCCTTGCGGCTGTATGGATGACTGCCGATATCCTCCTCCTCCGCGTTCTCCTCCTCCTCTTCCTCTACGACGTCGAATGCGCGACCCCCGGAGCTTCCACCGCCTCGTGCTCCTTTCGGAGTGGGTTCATCCAGAAAATTCTCCCTAATTTGGGATAATCCCTGCGAATACCTCGGGGCGGAGGGACGAGCGTATGCATCCACATCAAAATGGGGTGGTTGGTACGCCGCCGGCGTCGACGAACCGGAACCACCCAAGACATTGTACATGCCCCCAGTCGTCAAACGTGTTCAAGTCATAGCCGCCGGAGCTGCCAGAGTTTCCGTCGCCGGAAATTTTTAGATGAAAATTGGAGAGGAAAGAGAGATGATTTAAGAAGAATAAATGTGTGTTTGTGTGTATAATTAGGATGAAAGAGGAGTATTTATAGAGTAAAAAAATTAAAAATTTTAAAAATTTAAAAAAATACCGTTGAACGGTAAAAAGCTGTAACTTTACCGTTTTAATTTTTTTATTAAAATCGATTTTTTTTAAAAAAATTATTGCGTCAGCGTGACGACGCCCACTCGCCGGCCCGCGAGTGGGCGTCACGCCTAGCGCCAGCGCGCGCCTCGTGGGGCATGGCGAGACGTCTCGCCAGCCATCCTTCGGGACGAGACGCCCGCCGAGACGAGACCGAGATGGAGGGCTGCAACGCCGTCTCGCTGTCGTCTCTTCTCTCCGAGACGAGATAGAGACAGCAACGAGACGCGTTGCGGATGGGCTAAAATTTTTAAGGGATAAGTTGATATGACCTCCCGTTGATATTTGATAGTATTTCGGGAAAAATAGGGACTGATCTAATAATAATTGGATCAAGATTCCAGTGAGCGATAATCCAAGTTAAGAAAATTAGCTGTAAATAAACAAGACATGGAGTATTAGTGTGCACGTCATGATTAAGCAAATTAGAACATTTTCTTGTTTGATAAAACTAATTTTAGTACACAAGCAATTCTTGTTTTTTCGTACAAAATAATACTGGAAAAGGCAATTAGCTTTACCAAGTGGATCCTCTTGATTTGATAATGACAATGAGTTTTAGATTATTCACAAATGGTCTACCAGTATATCTGATCTTTATTTGAATGAAAAGGAAAGAATAGGGGGGTGGTCCTTTATCTTTTTCATATTTTTCTATATTTGTAATTATTGACAATTTGAGTGCACAATTAAATCCAAAAATTAAACATTTATTGATCAATACATTAATTAGAAGCACAAAACACAGTTGGAATTTGGTTGAAGGCAAACACTAAGGCTATATTTGGTTGATGGGAAAGAAAAACTGGCAAGAAAAATGATTCTTGGGAATATGATTCCTAATAACTTTACTTTCCTATGTTTGGAAAATATCATGATTTTAAATTTTATAGTATTTGATTTATAAACCAAACTAAAATATACTTATTATTTTTATTTTATAAAAAAGAATAATAATATAATTTTTTTAATAAATAACAATTAATTATAAAAGATCATAATAATTATATTATTATATTTATTACTACGATGGATAGTTTAAATATGGATTATTTATCATAATTTATAATAATATAATTTTAATTATAGTTACATGGAGTATTATAATTATAAATGATTATACTAATAAAGATAATAATAATAATAATAATAATAATAATAATAATAATAGAAATAATAATAATAATAATAATAATTAGTATTATATTATTTACAGATATTATAATTAATAATTTAAAATTTCACTATGATTTATTAATTAATTCTAAATTTATAAAATAATTATTATTTATTATTATATAATTATATTTTAATTATTTAATAAATTATTAAATATTATTATGATAATAACAATTATATATAAATATTATAATAATATTGTTATAATTATGATAATTTTAATTATAGTTATTTATTATATTGAAATTAAGTATGATTTATAATTTTAAATTATTATTAAAACATAGTAACTAATAATAATAATAATATATTGCATTAAATATGTAAGAATCCTAAAACTAGGAAGAAGAATACCTTAAAATGTTACTCCCTCCGTCCCACTTTAGGAGCCCCGGTTGATCAATTTCGTGTGTCCCGTTTTAGGAGTCCCGGTTGAGGTAAACTAATAAAAAATGCTTACAATTCAATTTAAAAAGTGTTAAAAGTGAGTCCTAATATCCACTACAGCATTTATTTATTACACACTCAAAACTTTCTTAAAACATGTGTCCGACTCAACCGGGACTCCTAAAGCGGGACGGAGGGAGTAATTTGTATTTCTAGATATGCTACTAATGATTTAAAAAGCGTCATCATTCTTAGTGTTCCAATAAAAATTAGGAGGCGTAAATGGAAGTATTCTAAAAATAAAAAAAATTAAAATAATTTATCTTCAACTTAAAATCTTTTTTGAGTCCTAAATTATGATTATTTTTAAAAAATTATTTGAAAAGATAAGTTTTTTATAATAATTAAACTATATAAAAATATTCGTAAAAGTCAATTATATTTCAAAAGGCTATACCCATATATTTAAAATTCTTTTACAGAAAAACTAATCATTTGAAAGAGTTACTGAAAGAGCACTTGACTTTCTCAAGAGTGTTCATAAGATTCAATAAAATATTTATAAATATGTAACAATAAAATATCTAGAAAGAAGTTTTATTTACTTAAGTTAAATTTCATTCGATCTCAACATTTAATTACTAATTAACTAGTGATTACCATTTACCGCAATGAATAATTCAAGAATTAAACTTGCATCATATATAGTACTACCACATTTTTTGTGGACACCAAAAATAAGAAATTTATACTTAGGCATTGATCATGAGTCATGACCACCTAAGTTTTTAAAAGAAAAGTAATTTAAAAGCGATTACAAGATTTATTACATCACCTTAGTCCTTAGACTAGACTAAGCCATGAACATATTTGAGATGGAAGGTTCTTTTAGAATTGTCTGCTTAGAATTGCACTACTACACGCACAAACAGAAGATAAGAGAATAATAATGTAGTCGATTGAGTGAAAGAAAGCAAGATTTTATTTAACAACAATCCACGAGCTACGCCCCATATATATAAACAAAGACGCACAAATTCTTGCTTTTTTCGAAAAAATTGTCCATGTATAGTTCAAACAAAAGAATCAATGATGTCAGAAGAGAGAACTCTCGACGCTCGTCTTATTTTTTCTTTGGAAACTTATCAACATGAATGTTTAAATATTTTTAAAAAAATCATTACTAATTTAAGGGATTACCACTATCTATCTAGTGTGCCAATATTCTTAAAACTGTGCTAGTATTTAAGACACAAACTAACAAAAGTGGCAAAAAATCTTTCGTGTACTAGCAAAGAAATAATAAAATCTGGAGAGACTAAATTAATATAATTGGAGTAACAATTAAGAACTTAAATTGGACCATAAGTTTAGCGTTAGATTTAGTATTAATTAACCGAACTAAGAGACTATATATTCCGGCGCTAATGATGTAATTTGAAGGAATATGTGAACTTATTGATAGCAACCGAATCTATTTGTGTGTAATAAGTTATTGACTCAGTAAATTTAGTAGGTTTTTTAAATATTTTTTGAGAAGTGGTATTGTGTTGAATATTAGGAATTTATAGGGATAATTTTAGAATGGGGAATAATTAATGAGGTTGAATGTAACGTGGGACAGGTTGTCATGTATTCTCAAACATTGACAATTGGAAATTCTTGGTTGCGTAGGAATGAGGGAAATTAATCCTCCGTATTGGAGTAATATTTTCCGGTTATTTATTTTCTTTCGTCGAAAAATAATTTGAATAAAGTTAGCTAAAAAAGGCTTTGATTTTAGTACCACTAAGAGCACCAGCAACACGGGCCGCTGGCGTTCTGCGTGCCGTTCCTCCGGAACGAAAGCGCAGCGGAACGCGTTGCGGCGCATGGTTTTGTCGCGGTGCCGTTCCCATGCCGTGCCGGGTGCCGGCGGCACGACTCGCGGCACGGTCTGTGCCGCCACGCGCTTCGGCGACGTGGCTCTCCCCGCGTCGTGCGTGACGCCCACTCGCCGGCCCGCGAGTGGGCGACGTCACGTGCTGACGCAATAATTATTTTTTTAAAAAAAATCGATTTTATATAAAAAAAAAAATTTAACGGTAATATTACAGTTTTTTAATTTTTTTAAATTTTTATTTTTATTTTCTTATTCTATAAATACTCATAATTCATTCTCATTTCACACACAACTAAACATCTATTCTTCCTAAATCAACTTCATTTCTTCTCCAATTTTCATATTCAATCTCTTCACAAAATATCCGGCGACGGCAACTACGGCGGTGGCGGCTCCGGTGGGTGGGATCTCAACGCGTTCGGCGATTGGGAGACCATGTACAACACACTTGGTGGTTCCGGTTCGTCGACGCCGGGCACCCAGGGGTCGGCGACGCCGGGTGGGTACCAACCACCCACTTTCGATGTGGATGCATACTCTCGACCCTCCGCCTCGCGGCCTTCTCAGGGATTGTCCCAGATTCGGGAGGATATCCCCGTTGAACCCACCCAGGGAGGAGGCCGAGGCGGTGGAAGCTCCAGGGCTGCGTCTGAGGCGGCCGAGGAGGAGGAGGAGGAACCGGAGGATCTGGGCCGGCATCCGTACAGCAACGAAGAAACAAAGGCGGTGTACAACGCCTGGCTCACCGTCTTGTACGATCCCATCGTCGGGAATCAACAAGCCGCTAAGTGCTTCTGGGAAAAGGTCCGTGATGTCTACCACCAGACTAAGCCGAAAGGGGCCCGGAAGCACAAATATACAATGCTCCGTTCTCACTTTGGCCGAGTCGACGTACAGGTCAAAAAATTCTGCGGCATCTACTCGGCCGAAGCGGCGCACTACCAAAGCGGAGCTTCGGGCGCCTTCCACTAGGACACCGGTCTACAGTTCAAATTTGTTGATATTTGGCAGATCGTCAAGGACGAGGAAAGGTGGGCCGGCGGTGTCCGCTCCAGCTCGGGCTCAACCTCAAAGCGCACGAAGCACACGACGAGCGGCAACTACTCGTCTGGTGACACCGGTGAGGCCAGCGAGGGTGAACCGCAGGTGTTTAGGGGTACGGCCGGCGAATACGGGGGATCCAGCCGTGGGCGCCGTCGGCCGCAAGGGACGAAGGCGGCGAAGGCGGCTAGAGCGAGGAAGGGCCGAGACGAATCAAGCCAGCCGGCCTCGGGATCGGGCTCGCGGGGAGGCTCGGACACACTTATGGTGGCGTACATTACCGCCATAATGGCGGACACTTCCCGCTTCTCGCACTCCCAATACGTGGCCTGGTGGAACGGAATTGTGCATATGGCGGCACAACTTGGCCTTCCAACTTCCCCTCCACCTCGACCGCCTTCGGGGGGTGATTCGCCGGCGGAGTAGTTTTTTTATTTTCTCACGTTTAATTGTGTGTTTTTTATTTTTTTAGGATTTTAATTGTGTGTTTTTTATTTTTTTTAAGTTTAAGTTGTAATTTTTTTAATGTTGTGTGTTTTTTAATAAAGTGTGTTTGTTTTAATTAAATTGGGTTGGAAATAAAAATAAGAAATGAAATTGAATGAATAGTAATTTAAGGAACGGATAAGAAACAGAGGGTTACAGGTTCCGTTCCTTAGTTAAGGAATGGAGTAAAAAATTATAGTGGGCCCGTAAATAATAGTTTAAGGAACGGTTTAGGAACGGTATAAGAACAGCGTTGTGGATGGCCTAAAAGCGAGAATCCCACAAGCAACGAGCAGAAAGACAAAAAAGCCCCCACTTGCAAATCGGGAGAGAGAGAATATTGCGGCTGAGGTTGCCCTTTGTCGTAAGTTGTGTCGGATTTCATATATATTTGTTGGTTAGGAGTCAAATGAGTTTGCGTGTAGGAAAAGAGGAACAATTAAACGTCAAATTTCTCTCATTTTTGTCTTTTCAATCTCTCTCCATCATATTAATTACCCCAAAAATTAAATGTATTAATACAAGTTTTGGTGCAGAAATTAATAATCAATCTCTCTCTCTCTCCTATGTATAGGTAGAGGTTCATATTGTGGATACTAGTACATCTTATTTGTTGGATGAATTTTGATTTTTTATTGTGACATTTATGTAGTGCATATATATGTATGTTCTGTTCCATTGTTTTTAGTTAAAGTTATCGCATGCTGCCCCTCATTTTTCAAAGCTTACATGTGTGGCACTCAACTTATTATAATTCCATCTCCTTTCCATTTGTTATGATTACATGGCTGACCTTACCAAGAAAACTGAAACAAGATAAAAATGTCCTCTTCATATGTACTGTCATATTTAAATTGTGATTGTAATACATTTTCACCAGGCTCGAGTACTAGTAAAAACAAACTCTACGTCTCATATGCTCATTCTTTACAGGCATGAGTTTTAATAAAAGTTAGGTATTAAAAATGGAATCGAGAGATGATCTAAGGAGTATGTAGATAAGTGTAAAATTGAGCACCATCTTATGTTGTTAAAGGATAAAGGGTGAGTTATTGTTATTCTAAATTTTAAAAATGTGGTAAAAATAAAACGGTTAGTTTTTAAAAGAGAAATGGATACGCTCTCAATAGATAGATGAGAATAAAAATTGAGCCAACTCGCAAAAACGATGGAAGTATATGATCACAACCAAAATAACTTTAAAACAAGTAATCGATATAGACTGCAATACAGAAGAAAATAGTACTCCGTCTTTACCTAATAGTGGAATCATTGTTCTTTGATCTAACCTAAGTTAGGAACCATTATCCATAAACTCAAGGATGGTTTTAGGTCATGCATATTCGTGTTTATATGACTATGGGTGAGATTTATACTATATTAACTAGAGTATATAATATCTTGGGCGATAGGAGATCGTATATAACTTTGAATTCTTTATTAGATACCAAATTCAGTTTAATTAGGCTAATGATATCTCTATGAGGATAGAGCTCAAAAAAGTCTATCCGCTCTAAATTTTGCAGATTGGTTAAGTTTAACAAAAAATTTAGACGCTTTATTCTTTAGGAGAATGTATATAAAAGCTTTATTAGGTAATTCGTGCTTACTTTGATTCAACTGTTACAATAGTGTAGTTTCAATAAGTTACATTTACATTTTAAACTTCCATTTGTTTCACATCCTTGCTTTCTTATATAATATCCGAAATTGTATGTGTATAGCAATATTAGAACTACTTTATAACCAAATTAATGAGATATTAATGGTGGTCGAATTTAGATGATTATTTTGTAATTAGTGAAAATATAATAACGATAAGTACAAAAATCACAATAAATTTTATTAAAATTTTAGTTGTATGGGAAAGTTAATAAATATAAAAAAATTGTAATTTGATTAGCTACTTTAAAAAATTATGGAGTATGAGATTGACCAAAAATTTGTGTTTTAAATAACAATTTTCTCTTAAAAAGTTCCAATTGCAAGATCGCATAGAATAAATGGGGATATTTTCTTATCAAAGTTCATGTTGACCAACTCACTTTCAAGAATGTTAGTGCTTTAATGGCTTTGTCTTTTTTGCTTACAACTAAATTAATGCGTCATTAATTATTAATCAACAAACCGCGAATCAACTTTCACTAATAAACACGACCTATCAGCATATATTTAATTGAATTACTATAAGTTAAAGTAGAATAGCTCCTAACATAATTTAACTTTCAAATTCATTTGTTCTATAAATTAGTAGAAATAGCTAGTGGGCAACATTCCCGCTCCATGCGCCAAAAATTCTTATTATCTTAATGATGCATTATTTCTAGTAACTATAAACACAAACTGTTGTAGTTCTATCAATCGATGACGACGCTACTAAAAATTCAAAAAATACCAATTATATTATACTGACTTCAATTTTGCACAATACTTATAAAAGGGGTTGTCGAGTCACACTCAACTCATCGCTCTGCGATGATATACAATAGATTTTAGCTACCTAACATCATTTAAGACATCATCATTTACTGTTTTTTAAAGCTTTTTTTTTAAAATTTCATAAATTACTAAGATTTTCAAATCACTTATAATTAGTGTTTTTATTGTTTTGCATTTAGTTTTGATATTATTAAAAAAATTTCAAAATTCACTAATTAGATAGAGTTTCTGAGTTTTCTCCTTCATAGTTGGTCATTCTTATACACATTTAATTTGCATCACAACCCGAATTGAATATAGCTTTTACTTGCATATACTGAAGAGTATTAATCGAAACTGAAACATTGTAGACTCGTAACCATACCTTTCCACCAAGTAAAAGGAAATTTTGCTATGATTAAATAGGACAGCTAAAGCAACGTGAGGTCTCACTTTAATTAATATATTATTATTGCGTGAAATTAAACAAGTAAAAGAGAAAATGATGTCCAACGAATGTCAATCATTCAGGCATAATGCCCTTTTCTTTTGTGTTATGATTACTTGGATTCCAACTTTAATTTGATAATACTCTCTGTCTAGAAAATTGTCCCCGAAAAATATAAATTATTTCTTTATTAGTACATCATAAAAAATACGAAGTATGAATTTTCTAATTTTGAAAAAGTATAATTACTTTATCTCACTCTTCCTTACTTTTGGATGGGAGAGTAATAAAAGTCTAACTTAAAATTGAAATTGAAAATGAGAATGACAATATTTGTTGGTTGTAGTTGTAGCTTAAAAATGCTCTAAGAATGGGCAAACAAAAATATGAAATGCATGCAGAAAAAGAAGGCTCGTGTCCAAGGGCAGTGATCTAACTTTCCACGGTTAAAATAAGTAATAATATAATGATGATGCTATTTTAGAAGTAAGCTCTATTTGGAATAGAAAATCAATTTCACTAGCTTATATTCATTGATCATCATCTAAAGTTGAATACTACTATAAAATAAAGAAAATAACTAAAAGGGATAAGTGGAGGAACAAGCCAAAATAATTATAAACAAGAACAAGTGCTCCACTAAAAAAATGAAATATCTAGAAAGAGGAAACAATGAAATTCAGAAGTCATAATGATGTCTTTATTTGACCAATGGCACCTCGATTTTCTATAGTATTTTTTTAGCATTATGCCATGATAACAATATAATGGCTCGATTATATTTACACTTTTATATATTAATTGTTTGTTGAAACTTTCGTTATTTAAGATAATTAAATTGTTATCATTTAGATTGAGCAACTAATTAGGAATCTAACTAAGACATCTGAGTTGATTATAAGATAGGCTGCTGGTATTTCAATTAGATAAATTATATTTAGAGAAAAGAAAGCACCAAATTGCAAGAAAGTCTCAACAATTAATGTACTTCAGTTGTACTGCTAACATCATAGTGTACCTAAATAATTCATCTGAAGCAACACATTTCTTCTGATTTCAGAAATTCGATTGAAAGAGATTTTGATGCATTCATAAAAGTTGGCTGCTGAAGCAACACATTTCTCTCAACTGCCTTATTATCACAAAAAAGGAAAGAAAAAAAAAGGTTTTGTGGCTAATTTACTGCTGTACATTAGAAAATACTACTACTAATCATTGGTGTTCTGTGATAATAATTCATTTTCACAAGTTTTATTTTGATTGACAATATCTGCTTGTCCAACTACTAAGCAAAAGTTTTGTTAAGTAAATTGTGACATAGCATAACTGTGTATTGAAAGTTGAAATTTAGTTTTAACAATGATTAACAATTACAATTAGGCCTTAATGATACAAAAGGTTTTTAAATTTATGCCAAGGAAGATGTAAAATTTATTGAAAGAACATTCTTTTGTAGGAGTACATTAAATCTTGCAAATTTCGACTAGAATTTGATCGATCAAAAAGTTGATTTTGTGGCAAATTTAACTTGCTGAGCAGTTTACTGAATCCAAAATAAAGCAGTTAACAGAAAAGTTCATTGGGCCTGTAGCTTCCCTTATTGGGCCAACATTGCTCATCCCTCTCAGCCTATCTCACCTTGCCTACTACATACCAAACCACAATTTATCCACTCGAGGGCCCAGAAACAATTCAGCCCATCACTACAGGTCTACAACAAACCAAATAAGCATAATAATCACTACAAATCGTAATAAATCACCATAATACGATATGATATACTATGATGATCAAAATTGAGCTCTATGTCCTTTTATAGTTGAGACTTTCAGAGAGCTCGGGATTGAAAAGGCAACAAATTTGGTATATTTGTTTTTCTAGCGGGTCGTTGGACGTGTTCTAGAGTGACTGCTTCAATTCCAGTGGACCACGGGGTTGGTAGATGCCGGCTCAGCTGACCTAAGAGTGGGTTATGGCAATTGGTGTTCAAATTCGGTGAACCAATTGTTCATTACCCAATTTTTTACATCAAACCAAACTACCTCACTCTCGTACTTCTTCATACTATTTGGGCGAAATTCGGAAACAAGTAGTCGGTTCCACTAAATTTGAATTTATTGGCTTGTATTTAAATTTTTAGGATCCAAATCATTTTTAATTACCTGATTCATTACCCAATTTTTTACATCAAATCAAACTACCTCACTCTCATAGTGAAGAGTATACTTGTGCATATGCTCTAACAACCAACACGTCAAGCTTATTGAGATATATTTTACTTTCAAACAAACTCATGATCGACATACAAGAATGGAAAATATTGTACTTTCAAACTTCATGTTTGTCATTCGAAATTTGAAATGTGGGAAATGGACAAAAATTTGATCAAATTTTATAATTTTAGCAGCAATTTTACTTTTTTCAATGATCCCTAGTTAAAGAATTAGGAGAAATACACTAAAATGTGTATTTTCAAATCGTTAGTACTCAATTAGGAGTATAATTATACACAGTCGTTTATTAGGTTGCTAGGGTTGTTTCTTTCTGATGATGTACTACTATAAAGCATTTAACAGTAAAGTCGAATGAAATATAAAAGGATTAGTGGCAGAGCACATGCATGAAGTGCATGAACAGTGAAAAATAGTACTACTAGAATTACTAATTAGTAAGAGCATCCGCAACGGCGGGCGTTCCGGTGGATGCCAGACTGGCGTGCCGGACGTCCGCCAATAGGCGTAATCCCGGCGGACGCGGACGTCGCTTGCGGACACCGGAGTTCCGCGGCTTTCCAACGACGTCCGCCATTGCAGTGCCACGACGGACGTCCCGGCGGAAGTCTCGATTTTTAATTTTTTAATTTTTTAACGAGTTTCTCTCTCTCTACTTTCATTTCTTTTGAAAATAAATGGAGCACCACGATAGTGATTCCGCCATGAGCGAGTCACAAACGCCGATTTTTCCGTTAGAGTTGGGGGAAATGCCGGCAGAAGTGCACCGATGTCCGGGATGATGCCCGGAATGGCGCCGATGATGCCCCAACCCCAAATGGCGGGGATGATGCCCGAGTACTACAATATGTACCCCGTTGGTGTGCAGGGATGGGTGGGATGATGCCCCAAATGCTCGGGATGAGTGTCGCGATGACGGGGATGATGCCCCAAATGCCCGGGATGATGCAAGGCATGCCTGCCGCTGGGGGGAGTAGGCAAGGGGTCCCCCAATCACCTGGGGACAATGTCTATCGGCCGTACATGGATTTATTGTCTAGTGATTCCCCCCAGATTACTCCTCTGGAGACTCAGTTCACCGGCATTGAGACTTTCTCTTTTGAGGAGTTGGGGCTATCTCCAGTCAGGGAGTCTCCCACTGAGATGCCACCGGCGGCAGGGAGGACGCGGAAGCAAGGAAGAGGGAAGGGCAAGGGCACTACCTCGTCCTCGCTTGCGGGGAACGAGGGTGAGGCGGTGGCCGAGGAGGAAGGGGAGAAAGCCGGCCGGAGAAAGAGGACCATCTGGAACATAGGGGAGTGCGTCGCGCTGGCGAAGGCCTGGATTAGTCGAGGATCTCTACTTGGGGCTAACCAGCATATCGGCAGAATGTGGTGGCGCATTAGCCAAAGCTACCTCTAATTCAAACCTCCAGGTGGGAAGCCTCATGATGGAGAGCAATGCCGGAAACAGTGGGAGCGACTGAGGAGGCAGCTCAGCCGATTTACCGGCATCTACCAAAACAACTTCCGCACGGCAACCAGCGGCATGTCCGCCGATGATGTGAAGCTTCTGTCTCACTAGCAGTTCCCCGACAGTGAATTGGGTTTCGAGGAATTCAAATATGGGGAGGTCTATCTTGTGGTGCAGACTTCCGCCAAGTTTAGTTCGGGTGTTGAAGCTGGCTGGCCGAAGCGGACGAAGATCAACGCCTCCGGGGAGTACAGCAGCAGTGTCGGTTCCTACGAACTCCCTGACGCCGATGTAGAGTTCCCGACCCCTCAATAGTCTTCCCGCCGCCGCCGTCGCCCGGTTGGACAATAGAACACGATGCGGATGGCTAGGGGAAGCGCTAGCGGGTCCCCCGAAGTCCAATCGGCAGCTCCTTCCCAGATCGATCCCGAGCTCCCCTCACTTGCCGCATACATCAGCATGAGAATGAGACCCTGATACACACCATGGAGAAGTGGTATGCAGCGACTGACCCCTTATACAAGTTGATGCTGAAGGATGTCATCGACAGTATGCGGTGCGATTTGGGGATGCCATCCCTGCCCGTGAGTGACGCCGGGACCGGCCATGGGCACAACGGGACTGGCGGTGGGGACGACGAGGAGTGAGACGGGGGCCGCATTTGTCGAAACTTAAGGTTGTTTTTTTTAACTATGTATTTTTTTAATAATTATGTATGTTTTTTGTTTTAAATAAAGTGGTTGCATTTTCTCTGCATTTGTGTCGA
This sequence comes from Salvia splendens, assembly GCF_004379255.2. Taxonomy (NCBI): domain Eukaryota; kingdom Viridiplantae; phylum Streptophyta; class Magnoliopsida; order Lamiales; family Lamiaceae; genus Salvia; species Salvia splendens. The sequence goes on from NC_056034.1 coordinate 5,847,257, forward strand.
AATTTTAATTTCGTAATTTTTTTAATTCCGTAAATTGTTTAATTTGGTGAATTTATGAATTTTTATTATTGTGGATATCCGTCGGGATGTCCTTGAGGATGTCCGCCATTGTGCAGTGGAATGTCCTTATTACGTGGCAGTGCAGTGGGATGTCCTTGTGACGTGGCAGGAGATGTTTTTGGAAAGTCCGTCAAGATATCCATCCCACCGTGGATGCTCTAAGAGCATGAATAACGCGGAGGGCCGGGCCGCAAATCGCGAGTCCCGGCCCGTCCCACGCGTTTATCGGAGGAGAGGCACGGCCTGGGCCGGTCCCAGGGCCGCGTTCCCGGCCTGGTGACCGTCCCGCGGCCTGGCCCAGTGGCGCGATGGAGGGAGAGGGGCCGTGACGGAGGGGGAATTTTTGGCAAAAATTGGAAGAGGAAGAAGAGGGAGGAAGAGGAAGAAGAGGGAGAGGGGTGAGGAAGAAGGGGGAGAAAGATGAAGATCCGGGAGGAAGATGAAGAAGAGGGGGGACGATCCCATTTTCCAATTTTTAAATTTTTTTGCATTTATTTTGCAATTTTTTATGTTATAATAAAAAAGAGGGAGGAAGAGGGAGAGGGGCGAGAACGTTGTTGCATATTTTTAATTTTTTTTTGCAGATTTTTAATATTTTATTTTTTATGTTTTTTAGTTTATAATTTATTATTTTTATATTAAAAATGAATTTCTCGTGTTATAATTTGCGTTGTCTAGGAATTGTAATTTTAATCTCTACTGAACAATGTATTTTCCTGGTTTCAATTGTTCAACGTATTGCATTTACGAGCAAAATAGTCTGAAGTTGTGAATAGTGTCATTTATTAGTTACGGCTCGGGTTGTGGCCTGCAGGGTTAGAGCAGTTGGGGCCTGGGCAACAACTGTAGAGGAATGATGACGTGGAGGGGACTTGGTGCCGGAACTAGGGACGGGGTTATTCATGCCCTAAAGCAACCCCCAAATGTATGCATGCCTCATTACAGTCACACATCTCAAAAGAGGTAAAAAAAAGCGATAAAGTAAAAAATTTGGGGAGACAACAAAGTTAGTTTGATGTCGGCACCACCGCTGCCTGGCCGTCTCCGTACTGACTCCGCCGCCTCGCCTCGCCGACTCAGTGCACGCGCGCCTTGGAATTGCCCCTTTTGTCCTCCCTTTAAGAGGGCAAAATGCAGCAACTCATATCTTTTCTACTCAACTGAATTTTTCATATTTTTTTTCTGGACCCCTTTTTAAAACTCTCACCTGCAAAAGGGTGGGATTTTTCATCTTTTGCCTTTTCTGCTCACCAACATTTTTCCACGTGCCCACTATTATATTTTAGGCAAATACTTCAAAATCATGACGTCATGCAGAGCCACGAGCCTGCATCATTTCCAATGCCTCTTTATGTTTCTTTTCCAATATTTAACTCTTAGTCAAAATTTGACCTCACGAGAATATCAAAGCATCCCAACAAGGAGTGATGATCATCTATGTCATTTCATACTTTATCTCCTACTACGTACATACAAATATGAGTGACGAGACTGGTTGCGAGCCTCCCCTCTCGGTGGATTTCACGCGAAGTGGGGAGGGAGCGCACGGCTTGCCGGGTTAGATCATGACTTTTTTTTGTAGCCGTTTGACTTTTTCTAAATCAAATCATTTCCTTTTTTTTCTTGAGTAACTGCGATAGCGAGAGGAATACTTCCTACCCATGTATGTGCTAAGAGTTACTTTGGCGGATCGCAAATGAGTGAGCGGTCCGTAATGAATACTTTCAATTATGTAAATTTTCGATTTTCAATAAATGTCATTTCTACGATTTTAATACTGTCATGTTTAATTCAAACTAAATTGAATAGGAAAAATAAGATACAAAGTATTCATGAATACTTAGTGGACTGTGGGTCTATATTATAAGAAATATTTATTTATGTAAGGTTAGTGGAGTAGAGTTCAAAGAATTGTAAATTAGGATATATTAATTTTAATGATAAGTATAAATTATGAATATAATAGTGTTTAGGATAATATATTGTTAAAAAAATTCTAAATTAGTGTTGCATAATTTCTAAAGCACTATTTTGAAATGAATGAGAGGTTACATATTATTATATCTCTTTTTCCGTGATGATATGGGAAAAATATTGCTTTGTGGACCAATTCAGTATTTATAACTTTAACTATGTGCTGTGCAAAATTTATTGAATAACAGTTTAAATTGATGCCATGTGGGGCATTTTAATTGCACAGTTTTATTTATTAATTTGCTGACGACTAGTTACTATATGGACTATGTGGCACATTAAATTCTTATATGGGCGATGAATATTATTACTGGGAGGTCAGAAGTGATGAGGAACAACGGTGTTGTATCTATATATTGCATCAACATTTAATTTGTTATGGAAAACTATTGTCCATATCTAGCTTTTCTTTATATCCGCAATTAATACATGAGCCCAAACATTGATCCAATATCCACCCCAATTATGTGAAGGGTCGTAGAACTTATCTTTTTCTCTTTATGATGCTCAAATTCCAATACACATAATAAAATAAGAGTGATGCTAAATAGCCATAATGTGGCCGACCATAAAGAGTTAATTTAGTCCATTTACATGTATAAAAAAATTAGAATTACTGATATAAACTTATATGTGTGTAAATGGACTTGTGAGTTGATACTTATCTTTGAATTCTATTACGTAAAACACATTAATATTACGAATTACTGTATACGTTGAGCAACAATCAAGAAATGACAGTAGTAATAAGTTGAGCAAAAACTACGAAAGAACAACACTAACATGTTGAGCAACATATAATGAAGATGATATAAAAGTAAAATCAAGTAGTATTAAACCAAAAATTTGAAAACAAATCAATTTTTTTTGTTATTTAATTAATTTATGGCTGGCCATAATGTGGCCGCCTGGCATTATTCATAAAATAAATACTCGTTAAATATTTTTTAGATTTACTAGTCTCATGACATGTACCCTATTTAGATCTAAAGGAATTTTTATATCCAGAAAATATCAGCATTGAGTACAGTGCACATACTACACACAACCAAAGGGGATCATAATATTTAGATGACAATCCATGATTAATCTAATTTTGTTTTATTTTTTTAATTTCTCCATATTTTTCTGAAATGCTTAATTCGTTCTCATACTTGAGTAACTATGATCTCATCTAACTGGAGGACGTTCCATTAAAATAATATCTATTTGAAAAAAGAATTTAATTTTGATATACCTTCATTTAATTTGACCATATTTGGTTGCCTAGTTATGACAAAGTGCATTAACATTTAAGATTTGATATGCAAAACATTATTGATGGTAAGCTATGACGACAAAAGCTCTCCGGCATTAAAGTTGCTATAGCAAAATAAGTCAGTACGTTTGTTCCGTTTTAATAATAGCAATTAATAAAGAGGACCGCGATTTATTACGTCATATATATTGCTTGTCTAGCTCAGTTTAATTACTACTAAAAACTAATTTAAAATTTTAGGCTTCACAATAAATGTCAAAACTATTTAATAGCTCACATGCGCCTCAAAATGATAAAAGATTCATCTACGGTTAAGTGACTTAGGTTGACATGACTCGGGTTTAAAGAATTGTAATGAAATATGTGTAGAAAAAGTGACTTAGGTTGACCTGACTCGGGTTTAAAGATTTGTAATGAAATATATGTAGAAAAAGTGAGTGGAAGTGAGGTCAATTACCAAAAATATTAAAAAGTAGTAAACGAGACTGACGAAAATTAAAACTTGAGAAAATTAATAATTGATGGAGGGAGTAAAATATACCTAGCCTATATCTGGTGTTGGGTCAAAATAGTTAGGTCGACAAATCGTGATGATTGAGTTGTTATCGGGTTGATATGATATCGACTCAACCCTTAAGATCAAACTTGGACAAGATTTGTTAAGTAAACCTTCAACACAAACATGAAATTGATATGTCACATTCAAACCCAAACACAATTCGCACAAAACATGAATTCATTAACAACACGATCATATTCGTGTTGACACAACATGAACTCGACTAGACATGAAAATCGCACGATAACGAAACAAAACTATTTATAGGCATGTTGCAAAGATGATATGACCTTCATGGTAACGGTGGTCGTGGAGGTGAAGACAAGGAATGGAAGCGACATATGAAAAGTGAAAAAATTAAAATATAATTCCAATTCGTATGAAGTACTCCCTCCGTCCGCGAATAGGAGTCCCGTTTTTCCATTTTAGTCCGTCTGCAAATAAGAGTCCCGATTCACTTTTACCATATGGTCTCACCTTCTACTAACTCATTCCACTCACATTTCATTTAAAAATAATATATACAAGTGGGACCCCTATTCCACTAACTTTTTTTTAACATTTCTTAAAACATGTGCCGCCCATAAATGAGACTCCTAATGGCAGACGGATGTAGTATAAATAACAAAATAAATTCTAATAATAGAGTTATATGACTCTGACTCAAATCCAACCAGAAATTATCCTTTATAAGAATATAAACATGATAAATCATGAATGATCTAATTTAATAATCCCTCCGTCCGCAAATAGGAGTCCCATTTTTCCATTTTTGTCCATTCGTGAATAGGAGTCCCGGTTCACTTTTGCCATAAATGGTAATAGGGTCCCCACCTTCCACTAACTTATTTCACTCACATTTCATTTAAAACTATTATATACAAGTGAGATCCCTATTGGGCTATTACATTAACTTTTCCCACCCACTTTTCTTAATATTTCTTAAAACCCGTGCCGCCAAGAAATGAGACTCTTAGTGGCGGACGGAGGGAGTACATGTGATGTATTCTTGAGTCGTATTGAAAATTGTCGTCATAGAGACAAATAATCTAGAGTATTTTAAATTGAAATCATGTCAATAATATCAGTAACGTTCATCACTAGCGAACTAAATAATGGATCACTACAAAATCCTAAAATAAATCTATATTCACTAGCGAACTAAATAATGTAACTTAGCACTACTAGTACTAATTTAAACGAATATATACAAGTACTATTTTAAACGAATCTATATTCACTAGCGAACTAAATAATGTAACTTAGTACTACTAGTACTATTTTAAACGAATCTACACGGATGACACTTTTTTATGTACTTTATTCCCTTTATCGTACTTTATTCTTTCCACTTAACACACAAAATAAAGATGCATAAAATTTCGTGCCGTCCAAGGAATGAGTCATCTTACTTGAGACGGAGGGAGTATTATTTGATTGTCTATGACATATTTGGTGTTTATAGCTCTCGCTATAACTGTATGTCTTGGTAAAAAAACCTTCATTTCTCATCACAAACTAGACATACCCAAGATTCTGGAATTGCCGATTACGATTCAATACCGCCGGTTTCAGTTCCGGAAAATCTTGAACAAGAACCGAACCTTGAGCGTATTTCGAGGTTCGGTTTCGGTTTGGTTTCACGATTTTCTAGTTATTTTTCACGATTTCAGTTCGGAACTGCCCGGAACCGGTGGTTTCGTCACGGTTTTGGTTCCGGATTTTTTGAACCTGAACTGGCCCGCTGTTCAATATGTCAAGATTCTTGTTCCATTTTAATTTCACTCTTCTGGTTCAGAACCGTAACTGGCAGTTCCAATTTCACGGTTAATCGCCGGTTCACTAAACCGTGGGCATCTCTATCAGAGGCGAACTGTCATAAAATTTTACAAGTAAAAAATGGAAAGTCACAAATCTAGTCTCCTAACTTTGCTTAGTGGAAATGGATTCGGATCGCGAAAATTGTGGTTTAATCCATCTTCATACGTTGGATGGGGGTGGAGGGGCTCAAATGAAGTGTTGGATCGCCCTAATGATGCGACTCCGGGCTTGAGGTGCGTTCCGGCTCCAGACGCGGGGCTCAAAACCGCACCGCAAATTTACATTTATCTAAATGGATAAAATTTTTATTAAAATATTAATATACTAAAATTTCACAATAGCACATATTTAAAATTAAGCATATGAAATGGTCAAGAGTGTATTTTAAAATAGTGAACATAAAAAATGGTCAGTGGACTATTGCATTCTCACTACCACATTCACGGGAAATAAATAATATCGTTAGACATCCCTGAACTATAATATAAACATGTGGGTATAGTTTTGTTGCACTATTTCGGGATAAAAATACCATTTTACATCACACAATGATCCATGAGTATTATGTACTGAAAAAATGACATGTCGTATTAATTAACTGTTATACTATTAAAATTAACTTGTCATAGTTATTATTCAACTATATATATTTTCCCACTGTATCTGTGGCACACAAAAATAATCGTAAGAACTTGTACACACACTTGATCTTGGTCCCAAGCCGTAAAAAGGAAAATTGTAGTTACTCTCTCAGTCTCTCTCTCACACACATACTGTCATACTCTATAAGTTGGAAGTCTGAACAATCTCTGGATCTAAGGTCCCAAGCTGGAAAAGTGAAAACAGTTTATCCGATTCAATTACTAAAATAAAGCAATAATAATAAAGTAAAAAAAAGAAATTAAAGATTCGATGAATAATGGAGGAGTGGCCACATCATAAACAATAGTAATTAATTATTTAGTCCAATATGCATCGTCTCCCAGGTGAAGATTTAAAGCAGTTGGGAAAGTGAGCATTAACTAACACACTAAAAGACCGTTTGAAAAGAAATGTGGGTGTGCCATAGTTAAGAGTGAGCACCAACACATGCACCATTATTCATTAAACACTATACTCACATTCATAAATCCCCGACATCCCACTACCACCTCAGCCGTCTACACATAATTATCTTTCTCTCTCGTTTTCTATTTCTCTTAATAATTATTTACTATTATTATTTTCACCCACTCACCCACGGGAGGAGATCCTCTGCTGTTCCACAAACACAGCATATAATGCTGTGCTATTAAACGCACATCACACTTAATGAAACGCAAGATTAGTTCTTTTCCTTTTCTTTGTATAATATTCTTATTTTGTTTTATAACTATGATTTTTTATTTAAATACTACTAAAATACTCTAAGAAAAGAAAACAAACTCATGATTAACACAGTTCCAATTTATAAATATTCAATGAAAAGCAAATACATTCATGATTAGCATATCAATAATTTCTTGTGCATGTATGTTTATATCTTTTAAGTATTTTGTTTAATATTTAATATTATTAGTTTCTTGTCTATAACAAAATAAAATTACGAAAAAAAATAAAAAATTGGATTGTGTTAATCATGAGTGTGTTTTCTTTTCTTAGAGTATTTTAGTAATATTTAAATAAAAAATCATAGTTATAAAACAAAATAAGAATATTATAAAAAGAAAAGGAAAAGAACTAATCTTGCGTTTCATTAAGTGTGATGTGCGTTTAATAGCACAGCATGATATGCTGTGTTTGTGAAACAGCAGAGGATCTCCTCCCCTCACCCACACTCATTCCATTCATGCCAATAATACAACCCTATTTAATTATTGGCACCCCAATAAATTATAAATCTATCCATTCTTTTATAACAGACGTGCCCAAAAAATTTGGTAGGAAAGGAAACACATTAAATTTTTTAAAGAATTATATTAATAATATAGTAGTATCTAAAGGAGTAAATGTTAAGGTGACTCGCCATCTCACGGAGTACTTAGTTTTGTTAAAAGTCACTATATCCGCAGACATATTAGGCCACCCGCGACGCGTTACGCTGGTGGCCCGAATTTGGTTCCTCTGTGACGAAACGGTGGCGGGACACGTTGCAGCGCCCCGTCCCGTCACCATCCCGCCGGAACGCCCGTCACGCTGAGACGCAGTGCAAGACGTCTCGCCACGCGCTCCCAGGCCATGCGTGACGTCCACTCGCCGGCCCGCGTGTGGGTTTTGTCACGCTGACGCAATAATTCATTTAAAAAAAAAAATCAAATTAAATAAAAAAAATCGAAAAAGGTAATATTACCCTTTTCGACCGTTTTCTTTTTGTTTTTTTACTCTATAAATACTCATATTTCATCCTCATTTCACACACAAACACACATCTAAACCTCTCAAATCCTCTCTCTTTCCTCTCCAATTTTCATCTCAAATCATCTCTTTTATTCCTCCCCCAAATTTAATCGATCTAATGGATCCATATGAGCAAATGCGTCAAATAATGGAAGAATCACTTGAAGAAGATCGATGCCGGGAGGCGGAGGAAGCCGCGCCGCCCCAAAGACGCTCTCGGACTTATATCCATCGTAACCGAGAGGAAGCCGCCGCAAGGTTAGTCTGCGACTACTTCAGTGATAACCCGATGTGGGGAGATACCTACTTCCGTCGTCGTTTCCGCATGCGGCGACCGTTATTTCTCCACATCGCAAATACATTGGCTGCCCGGGAAGAGTTCTTCCAAGAAAGGTTCGACGCCGTCGGCCGTCCCAGCCACACGACGTTGTAAAAATGTACTGCAGCAATCCGTCAGCTTGCGACTGGACAAACGGCGGATGTGTTCGACGAATACCTCCACATTGGAGAAAGCACTGGGAGAATGTGCTTGCTCCAATTCTGCAAAGGCGTCCAGGCAGCCTTCACCGACGAATTTCTCCGGAAGCCAAGCACGACAAATTGCCAGTTCCTGCTCCGCCTTCACGAAGAAGTGCAAGGATTCCTCGGAATGCTTGGCAACGTCGATTGCATGCACTGGCAATGGAAGAATTGCCCGGTGACGTGGAGGGGGTCGTACACGAGCGGCCACAAAGGCACACACCCCACCGTTATACTCGAGGCCGTTGCCGACTACCGGCTATGGATCTGGCATTCGTACTTTGGGGTCCCCGGCTCGAACAACGACATAAACGTGCTCCACCAATCCGACCTCTTCGCCGAAGTTTTGGATGGTAAAGCGTCGGCCATCAACTCCACCACTAACAACCGGCGCTATAAAATGGGGTACTATCTTGCCGACGACATCTACCCGAAGTGGCCAACCTTCGTGAAGACGTGCACCAGGCCTGTGAACACAAAGCAGACGCTTTTTGCGCAGAAGCAGGAGGCTGCTCGGAAGGATGTGGAGCGAGCGTTCGGGGTTCTCCAAGCGCCCTTCAACATTATCAAAGCCCCTGCTCGTACGTGGTTCATGGAGAGCATGGTCGACATCATGTATACGTGCATAATCTTGCACAACATGATTGTCCAAGACGAAGGACCCGAGGCGGGAAATTGGTTCGACCCTGAAGCCCCCGGAAGCTCTACCGCAAGTAGTCTGCCACGCAGTGGAGTGCATCCGTCTATACAAGAACGGTTGTCTATTCGGGCAAGGACACGTGACTCTTCAGCCCACGCCCAACTCTAAGATGATCTAATGGAGCACATTTGGGTAAAATTTGGCGGAGGAGATTATTAAATTATGTATTTTTAATTTTTTAGGAAATTATTAAATTATGTTTTTTTATGAATTTTATGTTGTAAGTTTATTTTATTTAATGAAGTGTGTTTTTATTAATTTAATTTGGTTGGAAATAAAAATAAAAAATGAAATTGAATGAATAGTAATTTAAGGGACGGAGGGTTGCAGGTTCCGTCCTTTAGTTAATGGATGGAGTAAAAAAGTGCAGTGGGGCCCATGAATAGTACTCCCTCCGTCCCGGACTACTCGCACATTTCCTTTTCGGCACGGAGATTAAGGAATGAGTGTATAGCAAAGTCAACAATTGCGGCTGTAGGTGATAATTTTTACTAAAAATGGAAAGAGTGCAAATAACTTGGGACGCCCAGAAAGGAAATAAGTGCAAGTAGTCCGGGACGGAGGGAGTAATTTAAGGGACGGTTAAGAGACGGATAAGTGACAGCGTTGCGGATGGCCTTAACTTGAGACTTAGACTAGAGGTGGCCAAAAATAGTTGTAATCCAATGATCATACCAAATCAAATTTCGGATTGATTTTTTAAACTGAAAATCAAATTTTCCGAATTATTACTACTATATTTTATTCAATTATTTCTATATGGAGTAGTATGATAATCAGAATGTGATTTTGGAAATTTTCGGATATTTCGTTTCATTTCTACCGATCAGTTACAAAAATACCGTAAGTATTAAGAATAAGTAAATTAATAATTAAAATTTTGTGATACTAGTATTTTGTGTATATATGATATGTATAGTAATGCTAGTAAAAATTTAAAATAACTGATGGAGTATTTTTGAAGATATTAGTTTATAGATGAAAATAGAAATAATATTAAATAAAAAATGACATTAATTAGGTGAATTTTGAATACTAAAACGGAAGCCGCCTTAGCGCGCCTTTAGAAGCAATAAAAAAATAGAGAGAGTCCTCGCACGCGTTGCGACAAGAAGAGACAAAGCTATCCACCTCTCCCATCTATATATAACCCCCCTTTGCTTCTCATCATTTTATAACTCACTCACTCACTCACTCGCACATCATCCTCGGACTAGCTAGCACTCTTTCTTTCTAGAAATTGAGTTGGACCAGTCTCATTAATTTAAATTTAAGTCAGCATAAAAATGCAGTACCACCAATCAGAGTCACGCATGTACTACTCGGAGTCTGTGGAGAGGGTGGTGCGGCTGGCCTCCGGCAGCGCGGTGGTGATATTCAGCTTGAGCACGTGCTGCATGTGCCATGCAGTGAAGCGCCTTTTCTGTGGGATGGGAGTCAACCCTACTGTCTATGAGCTTGACCAAGATCCCCGTGGCCAGGACATCGAGATGGCCTTGTCCCACCTTCTTGGCGGCGACTCTGCCGTGCCTGTCGTTTTCATCGGCGGCAAACTCGTCGGTGCCATGGACAGAGTTATGGCCTCACATATCGGAGGCACTTTGGTTCCTCTGCTTAAGGAAGCTGGCGCCCTCTGGCTTTGAGTTCAATATTCTTCGCCGTTCACCATGCTCTCTTTTTTTCTTTTTCTTTTTGGGGTTTTGTGTGTTAATGGTAAACTAAAAAAGGAATTAGTTTTCTTGTGTTAGAAAATTAGTTTGTGGGTGCAAAGGAAAAGAGGCTAATCAATTCGCCCCATTTTCGGATTGGTGACATTAATGCTGCAATTATGTGCGGGGTGTCCTTTGTACAGCTAAATTATTGTACTGTTACTATGTCTTCATATGGACTACATTTTTCTCTCTTCATTTCTTTACTTATTCATTGCGCATCCCATGCATGCAAGTTGAATATGGAGGGACAGTCAAATCAGAATTGGATTACTAAATCTCGTTTTTTAATCCTTAACTACTTTATTTAATAAGAATGCCTAATGTGATTAAAACATAGTTACTCCATTATTAATAACAATAATACTGTAATAATTTGACAAGGGCGGGCGTCTGTGAATTTGAAGATGTGCTGTTTATGACATTACCCACTTCCATGAATGTGTGTAGAGAGAACACAATTGGTTTGGACTTTAATGAGAAGGATAGATTGGAGATCCAATATTAATTCCTCCCGACTCGGCATTCAATGATAAATTCTTATGTTTTTTCACCCAACTGCAAGAAACTCTTCACACTTATCACTTTTTTCGAAATTATTTCTGCATTATTAGTATACTTACATAATGAAATAATGATAGCAATGCCAACACATACTAATTGAGGATTTTGCATTCACTATAAGGGTGGCGCTTGTTTCAAATTCAAATAATCAGAATATCTATAATTGAGATTTATAGAGGCGGTACATGGAATTTCACAAATTGGTACTTTTGATTTACAGAAGTTTGTGTGTTTAGAATTCATTTTTGATGTAGAATTCATCTTCAAGCATACATCAAATTAAACCTTTTTTTGGATTTGTCTACCGATTAACGTCAAATATGGTGTTGTTGCAAAAATTTAAGAGATATTGCAAATCAGTCCATTATTATTTAATTAATTTGAATTAAAACACGACAACAACTTACAATAACAAATGAAGATGCTCGATTTCAAGAATATTTGACTGATATGACGCAATAAGAAATAAAATGCTAATTTAGAACATCGAAATACGCTAGTTGATCATTTATGAGAACAATACACAAATTCCGAGTTTTGAATTTTTGCTATTTTATATGCGTATTGTGGTTTTTTTTTGTAATAGTGAGATTTTGTTATACTATGTTTCGATTTATATTTCAATTTTATTAAAGCATGTGAAGTGTAATTTTTTTGAATATAAAGTATATTTAAGACATATATACAGTATATTAATACTTTAATTGAATATAAAGTTTTATATTTAGATAACAAGCTTTTGAGCCACCAATTCCATCAAGACTTTAATTTGCAATTACTTACATACCCTGAAACTTCTCAATCCTCTTAATAATTTGAAGAGAACTTTTTCTCTTAATCACCTAAGAACTCCACTTTGAGGGACAAGTCACAAATTAATCCCAATCAACATACGATACTTAAATAATTTGAAGGCTAATCAATTCTTTACTGCTGCATTTGGAACATGGAATTAAAGCCTTCAATTTCAAATTCAATATTTGTTACCAAAATATATTTAAATTTAGAATTAAATTGCAATTTCAATATTTCAATTTCACAATTTGAATTTAATATTAAAAGTAGAAAATTGAAATTCCAAATAGTAGTAAAATTAGATAGTTTCACTATATATCCACAACACACATTTCACGCACTACATGCACTACACACATTTCACACGCACTACCGACACTACATAGATTTCACACACACTACACACACATTTCACACACTTTCCACACTACACACATTTCACACACTCCATACACTTCCCACACTTCCCACACTACACATATTTCACACACTAACCCACTTCATACATTTCACACACTACACACATTTCATACACATCACTCACTACACTCACTACACTCGCTAAACACACTACACACTCTAACGCAGTCCACACATTTCACACACTTCACACATTACACACACTTCAAACACTTTCACACACTACACACACCACTCACGTACACTACACACATTTCATACATTTCAAGCATCCAATTTTTGTTTTGTTTTTTTTTCTTCAGTTTTTAGATTTTTTTCCGATCCGAACTGAAATTTGCAAAAAGTTTAAATTGAACCAAGTCGAAAAACTGAAAACCAAACCAAATTTGAAATTTCAGTTTGTGAATAGTGTGTGTATTTTGTGTAGTGTGTATGCACAAATTCTTCAAATTCAATTTCATATCAATTACTCCAATTTACCAAACATAGGGTTTGGAATTGAATTGAAATTCTTTCTAATTCATTTCCTTCCAATTCAATTCCATAGAATTCCAATTCCAATTCGATTCCATTTCCGTGTATCAAACGGAGCATAATCAGTATCTTCAATTTTCTTAAGAAACTGTTGAATAAGAGTTTCAGAATTAAGCATCCTACATCATGACTTTGAAACATATTACTACTACAGAAATATTGAAATAGTAGTACTCCATTAGAAGAAATTAAAAAGTGGATTAGTTATTTAAAGAAGACTGCATCCTTTGAATGGTGACAGTAAAGGACTCACCTGATTTTTGCAGTGACTTATAATAGTCAGACCAATAAGTCTTCGGAAAGCGGACTAGTCTCTGTTTTCAAGCCCTGAGAGTGCGCTCAAATCATGCGATGAAATTAGCTTCCTAATTCATATCATCAACAAACAAATACTATTACTATAATTTAAATCTATGATAAACAGTTGCAACAATGAAGTCATCACTCCCACAGTACCATTGCCGGCATCTAATATAATGTAAATAAAGGTGAAGTAATGAAGCAGCGTTTGCTCTACATTAGGACCTTTTGATGGGTCTGGTATATACACGTGGCATTCTCTGATGTGAAGAAGTGGCTAGAGCTTGAGTATTTGTTTTCCATCTTTTATTTCTCTTCATTTCTTTCATCGCGCCTGCGTTGAATGTCCTGAAGTAGGTATCAATCCAGCAATTCAAATTCAACATACTTGAGCATCCGCAATGGCGGACTTCCGCACGGATGTCAGACCGGCGTGCGTGACGTCCGCGCGGGAAGTCCGCCATTGTGCAACTGTTCAACGGATACGGACGTCCGATACGGACACCGCATGTCCGCGCCTTTTTGCTGACGTCCGTCGGGACGTCCGCCATTGCGTTGACTCCCACGGACGTCGGCGCGGAATTCCCGATTTTTACATTATTTTTTTTAAAAAAAAAATCTATAAATACGTCTCGTTGCACTTCATTTCAATCGCACCACTTGTTTTAATAAATTTCTCTCTCTCTAACACACTTTTCTTTCGAAGAACAATGAAGCACCACGATAGCGATTCCCCCGCTTCGAGCGACTCACCGTCGCCTTTTTTTTCCCATCGGCGGAACGGCGCCGATGCTTGTCGCGATGCCCCAACTGCCTGGGATGATGCCCCAACCTCAAATGCCGGCGGGGATGATGCCCGGGTACTACAACATGTACCCGCAATGGTATGGGATAATGAGCAAAATGTCCCAGATGCCCGGGGGGAGTTCCAAAATGTCCCAGATGCCCGGTATGATGATGCCGGGGATGATGCCGGCCGGTGCGAGGGGGAGTAGGCAGGGGGTCCCCCAATCACCGGTGGGCAACGTCTACCGGCCCTACGTGGATTTACTGTCGCCGGACAACCCGACGAGTACTCCTGTCGAGACCCAGTTTACTGGCCTCGACACGTTATCGCTGGAGGAGTTGGGGCTGTCTCCGATCCGAGATTTTCCCACCGACGCGCCGACGCCCACGGGGAGAAGGGGGAGGGAAAGGGAAGGGGAAAGGGGAGGGGAAGGGGACAGACACTACATCGTCTGCGGCGGTGTACGATGGTGGGTCGGGGGCCGCTGAGGTGGGGGAGGGGTCCAGCGGGAACAAGAGGACCATTTGGAGCATGGAGGAGTGCATTGCGCTGGCGAAGGCGTGGATCAGTGTAGTGGAGGATCCATACGTCGGGGCGAACCAACACATCGACAAGATGTGGTGGCGCATTAGCCAAAGCTACCTCCAGTTCAAACCAGAAGGGGGGAAGCCTCACAACGGCGAACAATGCCGGAAACAATGGGAGCGGCTGAGGAGGCAGCTCAGCCGCTTTGTCGGCCTTTACACGAACTGTCTCCGCATGGCGTCCAGCGGCATGTCCGCCGAGGAAGTGAAGCTTGCCGCGCACCAGCAGTACATCGATCCTTCAAAGGGGTTCGGGGTATTCAAGTATTGGGATGTCTATCTCGTGGTGCAGGATTCGGCCAAGTTCATTGCGGGCGTTGAATCTGGCTAGCCGAAGCGAACGAGGATCAGCGCCTCCGGGGAGTATAGTAGCAGTGCTGGTTCCTACGAGCTCCCCCCGCCGAGGTAGAGTTCCCCACACCCACATCGTCGAACCGCCGCCGTCTCCCGGTTGGGCAAAAGGCCGCAGCGGGGACTCCGGGGGGAAGCGGCAGTGGATCCGCCGAGGCCCAATCGGCAGCACCCACCCAAAACGATCCCAAGAACCCCTCATTCGCCCGCATCGCGGCACATGAAACCTTGTTACGTGCGATGGTTGAATGTAGCCAAGCAACCGACCCCCATTACAAGTGGAAGCTTAAACCCCTCTTCAACAGTATGCGGCGCGATTTGGGGTTCGACGAGATGTCGGATAGCGACGGCGAGGGGGGTGGCGGCGGCGGCGGCAACGACGACGACGAGGGTACTGGCGGTGGGGAATCCGAGGAGTGAGAAGAGGGTTTTTTTTATATTTATGTAATTTTTTATGTATTTTTTTAATTAAGTATGTTTTTTTAAATAAAGTGTTCTCATTTTCTCCATATTTGTGTTGAAATTTTACTTCCGTAAATTGCATAATTTCGTAAATTGTTAAATTGGTGAATTTGAGAATTTTTTTAATATGGAAAGTCCGTCGGGATGTCCTTGGAGATGTCCGCCACTGTGCAGTGGGATGTCCGTATGACGTGACATCCGCAGTGGGAAGTCCGTATGACGTGGCAGGAAGTGTTTTTGGGATGTCCGCCGGGACATCCGCACCACTGCGGATGCCCTTAACATACAAGAAAGGGAGAAAAAGGGCAAGACCTTGTACATATTGATTGGTGTCAAAATCCAACTCCGGTCGTCCTCCCAATCCCTTGCTCACTCATGAAATCAAACCAGACAAGAAACAGTTAACCAAAATTTAGGAAATTCATAGCCAAAATCAAAAGAAAATGAACAGTAACAGTTTCATATGCAGACCACTCAACAATACTCACCATTCTCCTCCCTTCCCCTCCTAATCCATCTTTGCATTCAGTATATAAATTGGCTATTAGAATCTCGTAATTATGTCAAGATGAAGAAAATTGAGTGTGATCGGAGTTCTATTATGTTCTCCACCATATCCACATTGAGATAGGTAGAACCATTGCAACTCTCCCACTATATATCATTTTTCCAATGGCGTAAAAAGAGATAAACACGTTAATTTAAATTGCATGCTCTATTTATTTTGAGGTGTTATTTTTTTTTTTTTTGGAATACACCTATGTTAATGGCACATTTCCTTTAAAAATTCCAATGTGATTGGCCTTTCTGTCAGAAAATAAAAGAAGACTCCCTTTCATGGAATATTTTTTCCATATTCCCCCTAAAATCGAATATATTTGCCTCTTAATTTTGCAGAGGAAATGGATCATGTGAGGGTTAATAAAAAAATTCTTGCATTCCAATAAGCATTGCCTTTGGGTGGAAAAACTACCTTTTCAATCAATATTCGCAATGACTATGCATGGTTGATCTAATAATATAATAGGAGTATATTTTAAATTACATTTACCATCTTTAGCGGTGCTTGTAGACAATGCCTTAAGACGGGGTAGCTGCATGCTTTCAATCTATTAGTAGTACTCCTACAAAACTATTTTTGGAAGTTTTCACCACACGCACTACTATTTCATAAGGGGAGTTTCACTATCTACTCCACACACACTACTATTCATAGGGCAGTTTCACTATCACTAACACTACTTCAATTATTTTTCTCTCTTTCTCTCTCATATTTTATCAATTTTCGTACTCCCTCCGTCACATGTTAATTGCACTTTTCATTTTAGGTCGTAAATTTGAGATTGATTTTTTAGTGCAATTAAACTAGTACTTTAAATGTAATGAGAGATCACTTAATAAGGGAATACATATTAATTAAATACTCTAATTCTTACTTAAAATAGAAACATGTGAGTAGTTTGGGACGAGCCGAAACAGAAATATGCGAGTAACATGAGACAGAGAGACTGTTAAAATTCTTGTCGTCCTAAAAGTTCATATTTTTAGTGAATGGAAAGACTATAGTTCTTACAAATTAATCACTATAAAATCAGGCCATTAATCACAATTAACATTTAATTTTACGCTGACTCGGGTGGCTTTGGATGAATAAGTAATGTGTTACTAATTCTCATCATAAACTGACACACATGATGTAGTTGGAGTAGTAATTAGTGGTGTCAAATCAAAATTTGTATCAATCCCCATTTTCATTTCATGACTTTTAAAGCATTGATAGCTTGTAAAAAGAACCTGGTGGAACAAAACTATAATTTGCATTTATGAGAATCTGACCAATCCAAATTGGCCTAGGCATGACTTAGAATAACATTACCACTTTATCATTATTTATTTGGATAAGTTGGACTTTGTTAGTAACATATATCCTAGAATCCTTCTATAAATAGAGGTCAAGATTTCAGAAAAAAAATAAAACTAAATTTTATCTGAAGAAAAAGTAAAGAAAAGGTTCCTCCCAGCTCTTCTTCTTCTTTTGTATTTAGTTGAAAGCATGGATTCACCAAAGGGAAGAAACAGGAAAGGAGCAATCTCCAAGATGTGGGAGAGGTGCAAATCCTTTAAAAAAGGCGGTGGTATAAAATCATTGCCTCTCAATGTTGAGGTGGCTCCGGTGGGGTGTTTCCCGATCTACGTGGGCCCGGGAAAAGAAAGGTTCGTGATCAAAACCGAGCATGTTAATCACCGGCTATTCAAGATTCTACTAGATGAAGCTGAATCTGAGTACGGATATTGTCACAAGGGCGTCTTGATGCTGCCATGCGAAGTCGATCACTTCGTCGATGTGTTGATGGAGATGGATTGTTACTTTGATCAACAAATCGGCTGCAATTTTGCTGCTAGGAATAATTCCTCTTACCATTTTCTTACCCCACAAAGAGTTATCGCCGTTTAATTAACCTATGTTAATGTATCGTCTGTTACTATCCAATAATCTAGAGTCTTAACTATGTATATATTATATATATATATATGTAATGGTTGTTGAAATCTACATGCGATATGGTTATTAACACAGCTTTCCCTTTTTTATTGTCAATCGCCACACCATGAAAAATGTGAGCCTATAAATGAATTGTGCTTTAGTTCCGTTTAAGAAGGTGCCAAAAATAATCTTACAACTACAACTTTTTGTTTTGTTTTTTTGATATTGTAGGGATCAGACTTATCCGGATTCACTAATTACCGAGACCCCTTTTTCTTGTACAAGATAGCTCAGTCAAACTATCACCCGCGCGACTGATTTTATACAAATGAACTAGCTATTACAACAGATTAGCTAACTAACTCGGACCGCACACTCCTTGACCGGATGCGCTTCTGAGCCTCCGAGAACCTGCACACTTCAAGACCCTAGTTAGTACAATAGGTAGGATCCTCTCGGATCAAGTGCAGTAAGATCAAATAAATAGAGAAGAAGCAACTGGAAACACAATAGATCACAAATATGGCTCAGCCACCCGCCAATATGGCAGATCTATTCTTCCAGAACCAAGATCCAAGGGAGCACCGAAGGTTCCTCAAGTGAATCACCTCACACACCGGAAACCAACCCCAAAACACTCCTCAACACTGGATCTAACCTCTCACCGAACAAACCTCACAGAAAACTCTCAAGATAAGAAACCCTAGTTTCTCCGGAACTCAGGCAAACGAAGCAGTTGCCTTCACCATCACTCACACAAGATCAATCACTCTAAAACCATGAAAGATCACCGTGAAAACCAACTGGAGATCATCACAAAGATGAGAGAGAAGAGAGAATCACAATCGACACACAGAGAGCAGAGAGAGAGTGAGAGAATAAGAATCAAGAGGCGGTGAGAGTGAGGAGAGGGGTGTATATCACCTTGGAAGTGGGCTAGGGCAAGTCACAAGCCCACAGTCATCTAGGTCATTTAATTTCCCAGGCCCGAATAATTGTCCACCATTTAACAGCCCAATACAATCAACACATATTATATAGAAAAAACGGTAATTCCTATCCATGTTTTGCCGTAATAGCCAAATACAAGTTTTGTAATGACTTAATTACGTAAATTAGTACAGCACTACATCAAATCCTTTGAGCTTCTAGGAATCTCTATTACATTATATTATATTATATGTATCCATGTCTTGCATTCAAAATGAATTTCGTTCAACCTTTACTGCTAAGCTATTTTCTTAATTCATGTGAACTGGGCATAAATTTCATATTCTATCCAAATGTAGTTACAATTAACTTGTCTCGAATAAAATTAGGGCGAAGAATAAAGTCTTGAAAAGAGAGACGATTAATTTGTTTTTCGCGTATTTTATTTATGAAACTTGAAATGTTTTTTTTAACTTCTTAAATTTCCACAAATACTATTTCAGTAGAATTTAATACTACTCGGATATTCAAATTTGGCACAACACTTTAAATTGTATCAGCGGATGCGTGAACACTTTACTTGCAACAATATATAGCATTATTTACGTGACAAAAGATCGAAAATATATTCCATAAATTAAATGACAAAAAACATTTTGAGTAATTTGTTACTGATTGCAATCATTCAATCATTTTCGTGGTATACTTTTGTTTTTTTTTTTTTGTGAAATTATTGGTGATTCACTTTTGTTGAGCTATGTACGTCATTGTTTACGCATGATCAATTTGGACAGATAATGAATATCGTTGACATTCATATCGTATGGGTTGGAGTTGGATATTGTGAAACCCCTTTTTCAAGAACATCATTTTCTGATTATTAATCGAGTCGGCTTTAATTTCTAGAATTGTAGATAAGTTGTGATTAGCTTGATGTTCATTGGTGTTTGACTGTTTGTATTTTTATGATTATTATAGCATGCATAGAATGCAAGTCTACGGCAGTTGATTTTGCTTTGCTTTAGTTGCTGGCTGCGCAATAGACAACTCTTTATGTTTATGTTCATGTTCATATTATTGAGCTGATGCTTTCACCAATAAACGTAAGTTTGAAAACATACTATGTTCATATTTATTGCTTTAGCAAAATAAACACAACTAGAACTAGAACATGAATTGTATTATTATTTTTGTTAAACTTGTGTTGGATTAATTTTATATATTAGATATTTATGCATTTTTATAATTTTTACTCCATCCGTCTCAAAGTAGTCGGGGTATTTTTTTGGGCACATGATTTAAGAAATTGATGTGTTAAAGGTAAGTGGAGATAGTAAAGTAAGTGATGAAATAAAGTAAGATAGATGAAGAGAGTAAAGTTTGAGAGATGATGACACAAAAAAATAGTCTTACTTGTGGACAACACGGGTTTTAATGAGAAATTAATAAAGTAAGAGAGAGAAAAAAAAAAGATAAAGTAAAAGAGATAGAAAGAAAAGTAGATAAAAATATGAAAAAGAAACTTTCCATTTTTAGAAATGAGACTAGTGGATATTCCAAAATGATAATATGAGACTAGTTTTCGTGGACGAAAGGGAGTTTGAAAATTTTTAGTGAAGCCTCTGCCAAACTTTATTCCTGCGTCCGCCACTATACCAAAGTCAGATTTCCACGTTCTTTAAGGGCATCTGCAATGGGAGGTCTCCTAGGACTCCTGCTACATCACCATTCTTCTCCTTCGTCTCTGTATCACGCCACAACTCCACACAATGTACTCCCTTTCCTTACGCCTCGGCTAGAATACTCAACTTACGATATTCATGGTTTTTCCTTCTAAAGTTGAAAAACAGGACAATATGTAACACAAAGATACTTCATTAAAACATTAAAAAATAGAAATACTTACAGATAAAATTTAATTACTCCATTTATGCATTAAATAATCATTAATAAAGAAATTCCACCAATTTTTATTGAAATTAATTAAAGAAGTACTATTAATCAAGGAAATCAATTTTCATTAATTAAAGAAACCGTTAACTAAGGAAACCAATTTACATTAATCAAAGAAATTATTAATTAAGGTATACAACTTTTAAAATTAAAAAATTAATTAAAGAAACCCTAAAAATAAAAGATCCCAATTCACGCTACTTTTCTTCTTATTCTTCCACAGAATACTAAAAAAAAAAAATTAAAATCCTACCTTCTAACGCGGTGTCGCGACCCGGACCCACAATGGGAGTCGCTGGGGGGCAGCGCCTCTCCCGGCGCCCCTTGTGCGGCCCAAGACCTGTCGCCGCCCCTCCCCAAGCCTGACCTACAAACTCCCAATGGGGGAGCGGCGCGGCTCCCCCTCCTCTCCATTGTACATGTTCTAATGGATCTTTTTAAGAGTTCAATTGAATGGTTTGTTATTACCTTCCTAGGCCAGAGTAACTAATTAATCCATGCATCCTCGTGTTATTTAACAAAAGTAATCTACTATTGAATGCAACTATGCAAATCAGCAAATGGAATTGACAAGTGTTTCTCAAGAAGTATTACTACTATTTTGTAATGTTATAAATATATTTGAGGTTAATCAAGAAAAAAGTATAAAAAGGTGATAGTGTTGTTTCCTTCCTAAAACGATTCTAGCACTATTTTCTAGTGTTCTTCGGTTCTTCTCATTTGAGCTCAGCGAAAGGTTATTAATTCCCTTATTTTGGTCATACGAATAATTTAAAAAGGTGGGAAATCCAAAAATTAACTAAATCTATATCTATACATATTTAAAAATGGAGTTTTGGAGATAATAATAATAAAAATGTCATTTGAATATTTTATTAAAGTTATAAATTGAAGAGGTTTTTATTGTTTTTATAATAATTGAGCGAAATTGAAGTGGAATTAAAAGTTTTTAGAAAGTAAATTAAATACACATCTCCATATATTTTAGATGAAGGTAATAAACTTGGGAAAATGAAAAGATTATTTTTGTTTTTATGATTAATGAGAGAAGCGAAAAGATTTTAGAAGGGAAGGAAGTGAAAAGTTTTGGAAATACTATAAATATATTATTGCGTAGTTGCTTTAGTTTCAAGTGGAAATTCACTGTTTCCAAGTTTTTTGCATATTCACTCTGTTGTTGTTGTTGATTTCAATCTAGTGTATGACTATCTCTTGATACCACCATACACCGTTAAATAATACTCCCACCGTCCCATAAAAATATATGCACTTTCCATTTTCATCCGTTCCACAAAAATATGTGTAATTTTTGAAAAGTTATACTCCCTCCGTCCGCAAATAGGAGTCTCATTCACTTCCGGCCTTAACCCACTGGCTGCCAGAAGCCCATCTCCCAAGGCCTCACACTTGTGCCTGAGAGATGGAAGCAACTACACGACAACATTGTGATTCGAGCTCAGGCTCATTGCAGCTATATCCATTGCTTATATTTTTATGGAACAGAGGGAATATAGTACTATAAATTAGTTGTTAAACAATGAGAAGTATTATTTCACATAATTGAATAAAGTAAATTAAGTACTCCATTGATTATAAAAAATAATAATAAATTAAATTTAAAGAATTATTCTCAAATATCTAAAATTTCATATGGGCCTTATATTGGCCCATTTAATAAAATTGGGGTATTAGTATGGACAATTTACTTACTTGGGCTTCTGGTAAACCGTGGGCTTTATATTGGTCCATTTCCCACATCTGAAGGTAACTTTTTAAAGTTTATTTAGTGATACTCGGCTAACCAAATAATGAATCGATTATTTGATAAATTGATTTATAAATGCCAAGGGCGTAATTATTTTAAATTTTTGATTCAATTGACTGACATTTTTGTTCGATTATATCCTAACTAACCGAATATCTAGTCATAAACCAAACAATAAATAAAATCCATAAAATTTGCAATCAGCCTGTTCTATTAATAAAATGAGTTTGGATACGAAAATTAAGGCATATACTTATCGTATAAATCAAAGAGACCTCATTCTTAAGACAATTTTTAGGCACTTGTGGATTTATGATAATATAAATAGAACAATTGAAAAGTAATTATTGGGAGATTAATTTTTAGTGACATTTGTGATTTCAAGCGGCAAAGAGACGGATTTCTGGCATAGATGCGGCACCAATTCAAAGTCACAGGCAACCACATCCAATTTTGGAAATTGATTTTGATTAATTTCACATTTAATCTTAATGAACTTTTTTGATTAGTCCAATTTTTGTTATTGTTTTTTATAATATATAACCATTTCTGTTTTGAAGACATTATTATAACTCCTACAAATTGCATCTACGAAATGGTCAAATGGAAACAAAAGAAGGCAAAATTTTGAATATTTAGGCCATCCACACCGTTTTTCCTATACCGTTCCTATACCGTTGCTTAAACCACTATTTGAGGGCCCCACTATACTTTTTTACTTCATTCCTTAACTAAGGAACAAAACCTGCAACCCTTCGTTCCTTAACCGTTCCTTAAATTACTATTCATTCAATTTCATTTTTTTTTATTTCCAACCCAATTCAATTTAAATAAACACACTTTATTAAAAAACAAACACACTTTATTAAAAAACACACAACATTAAAAAAAATTTAAACTTTTAGAAAAATAAAAAGCACACAATTAAAATCCTAAAAAAATAAAAAGTACACAATTAAAATCCTAAAAAAATAAAAGTACACAATTTTAATAATTTCATCCGCCAAAATTTGCCCAAATGTGCTCAGTTAGATCCTGTTGGAGTTGGGTGTGTGCACTAGAGTCGCGTGTCCTTGCACGAATAGATAACCGTTCTTGTATAGACGGATGCGCTCCACTTCGAGGCGGACTACTTGCGGTTGAGCTTCCGGGGGATTCGTCGTCGAACCAATTTCCCGCCTCGGGTCCTTCGTCTTGGACAATCATGTTGTGCAAGATTATGCACGTATACATGATGTCGACCATGTTATCCATGAACCACGTACGAGCCGGGGCTTTGATGATGTTGAAGCGCGCTTGGAGAACCCCGAACGCCCTCTCCACATCCTTGCGAGCAGCCTCCTGCTTCTGCGCAAAAAGAGTCTGCTTTGGGTTCGCAGACCCACTGCACGTCTTCACGAAGGTAGGCCACTTCGGGTAGATGCCATCGGCGAGATAGTACCCCATTTTATAAAGCCGGTTGTTGGCGACGAAGTTGATGGCTGGCGCTTTACCATCTAAAACTTCGGTCAAGAGGTCGGACTGGTGGAGCACGTTTACGTCGTTGTTCGACCCGGGGACCCCGAAGTACGCGTGCCAGATCCAAAGGCGGTAGTCGGCAACGGCCTCAAGTATAACGGTTGGGTGGGTGCCTTTGTGGCCGCTCGTGTAGGACCCCTTCCACGCCACCTGGCAATTCTTCTATTGCCAGTGCATGCAATCGACGCTGCCGAGCATCCCGGGGAATCCGTGCACTGTTTCGTGAAGGTCGAGCAGGAACTGACAATCGGTCGTGCTTGGCCTCCGGAGAAATTCGACGGTGAAGGCTGCCCGGACGCCTTTGCAGAATTTGAGCAAGCACATTCGCCCAGTGCTGTCTCCGATGTGGAGGTATTCGTCGAACATGTCGGCCGTTTGTCCAGTCGCAAGCTGGCGGAATGCTGCAGTACATTTCTGCAGCGTCGTGTGGCTGGGACGGCCGACCGCGTTGTACCCTTCCTGGAAGAACTCTTCCCGGGCTGCCAAAGTATTCGCGATGTGGAGAAATAAAGGTTTCCCCATGCGGAAACGGCGACGGAAGTACGTATCTCCCCAAACCGGGTTATCGCAGAAGTAGTCGCGGCTTTCTCCCGGTTACGATGGATGTACGTACGGGAGCGTCGTTGGGGCGGCGCGGCTTCTTCGGCCTCCCGTCGTCGATCTTCTTCAAGTGATTGTTGCAATATTTGACGCATTTGTTCAAAAGGATCCATTAGTTTGATTAAATTTGGGAGAAAGAAAGCAGAGTTGATTTGAGATGAAAATTGGGGTGGAAATAGAGAGGAATAGATGTGTGTTTGTGATTGAAATGAGTATGAAATAGGAGTATTTATAGAGTAAATAAATAAAAAATAAATAAAAAAAATACAAAACGGATATAAAAAAACGGTCACATTACCGTTGCAATTTTTTTTTTTTTATTATATTCGAATTTTTTTTAAAAAAATTAAATTATTGCGTCACCGGGACGAAGCCCACTCGCGGGGCAGCGAGTGGGCTTCACGCGTCGAATGGGAGGCCGCCACGTCGCCTCGGCGCGTGGCGGAACGTTTCGTTCCGCGTTCCTCCGGAACGCAACGCGGCACGGTATGGGAACGGCATGGGAACTGAATGGCGACGGAACGAGGCCTGCAACGCGTGCCGCCGCGGAACCGTTCCGCCGGAACGGCATAGGAACCGCAACGGCACAGCGTTGCGGGTGCCCTTAGCCTCTATGATCAAATAGTTTGGCAATTTTCAAAAAGCTTCGAGAATATATCGTACTCCATAAGGCTATCCACAGTGGTGATAGCCCAGCAATAGCCAGCCATAGCCTAGCCACAAACTCCTCCTGCCACATCATCAATACTAAAAATCCTCCTGCCACATCAGAAATAGCCTAGCCATAGCCTAGCCATATCATAAATAGCTCAGACACATCAATAGCCACATCACTAATAACACAATATACGGAATTTAATTTACGAGACATATACGGGAAACATTAATAATACTATTTTAATTTTAAAAAAAGTATAATAAATTTAAAAGTACAATAAATTTTAAAAAGTACTAAAATTTTAAAAAAGTACATTAATAATAAAAATGAAGTGCAAATTGCGTATATGTAGTGTCTCGAAAATTTAAAAAAAAAAACAAAAAAACCGCTGGGCGATGCGCTGGGCGATCCCGACGCTGCAATGGCGCCTAGCGGATCGCCCAGCGCCAGTCGACCGCCTAGCGCTAGGCGATTTTTAATTCCGAAAAACCGCTCGGCGGTTTTCGGAAGCTGCAATGGTTCGCCTAGCGACCGCCTAGCGCCGGCGCTCGGCTAGGCAGTGCGCTAGGCGCCATTGTGGATAGCCTAAGGGATCATTTTACAATAGTATTAACGTTTTTTCGATATTATAAAATAAAATAAAATAAAATAATTCCCGATCAGTTGATTTGGCTCTTCTGACCACCCAAACCCTCACCGTCTCTCTCTCTCTGTTTTTCCTCTTCGATCACATTCTCTCTCTAGATTTCCAATTGCTCTCACAAACCCTAATTCTCGCTCTACCTATACATAACACATATGTATTCACCCCTCGATTTGCATCTGGAATTTGTCTCACTCTGATATTTCTGTATCGCCAGTCGCCGGTTCACTTATCTCTCGATCTTGCTCTCACTATTTTTGTGTTTGATTCTCCGTTCGAGGTCTTTTTTATTGTTACCTGAAGCTCTCTTTAATATCATTCTGTTGTGATGGCGGAAAGTAAGCTAGATCTTCCAGAGGATCTCATCGGTTCAAGGCCGTCCGATCAATCGTGGATTTCGAAAGGTAATCTGCGGTTATTTTGAATTCTTATTGATTATTGCCTGTATTGATTTACTTTATTTGTTTGGACATGACTGTATTATGCGGCAACCCCTACTTTGTTATATCGATCCGTTTTTACAATGTAGCTTCCAATCTATATCCTAGGGTTTCAAATCAGATTCTTCACTTCTGTTTAGGTATCAACTTATCGAGTGAGTTCTGAAGATTGATTGGTTCTGTTGGAATTGAGTTTAGTTTAGTCCATGTTGTGGTTGCTTTTAAAAAAAAATATTTTTTTAATTCTGAACTCCGATTGATGTGGATAGATTTCATTGCAATTTCTCTTTGGACTGTGGTTTCGAGTCCTTTTTCTCACTCCCTTCATGTATTAAATGGATGCGTAAGGTTTTAGCTTCTCAGATATGCACCTTTTTTCATGCTTAATTTCCCCCCTATGTAACTGATATTATGGTATTATTTTTGGGCACTGAAGCCTCCACTGGAAATGATGAGGACAAAGGGTTGGTGGGATTACTGGATGAGTCGAAGGGTAACAATTGTTTTCCTTGCTAATTTATTCTATCTGGCGCCTTCTGCTTCAATTTTTTTATCTTCTGCATCCTTAAAACTTATTGCCTTTACTCTATGTGTTTTCTGCAGACCAAGCAGCTTCTGAGAGCATTCCGCTGTCTCCACAGTGGTTGTATGCAAAGCCAAATGAACTAAAAATGGTATATCTACTACACTATACCTGCACGCCAGCCTGATAGCATTTGTCACTTAGATTTCTGAAGTTAACTCATTGATGAACTGTGTTAGAGGATTTAGTTGAATGGTTCATAACTTTTCCTAGTTTTCAGCCTTGATTCATGACTAAATCAATAGATACATTATATATATATATATATATATACATATATATATATATATATTTGTTTGATAAGCTGGATATATATGATTTCACATAATAT
Source organism: Salvia splendens (assembly GCF_004379255.2). NCBI lineage: Eukaryota > Viridiplantae > Streptophyta > Magnoliopsida > Lamiales > Lamiaceae > Salvia > Salvia splendens. The sequence goes on from NC_056034.1 coordinate 5,874,936, forward strand.
TCCATCTCTTGATTGTTGAAGGCATTCATGCACTGTATCAATGCTAATGGCTTAGGACTTTGGAGTGACAACCACACACTGATACTCAACATCCTTCAATAATTTTATGTGCATATATATGTAAATCTTGCCATTTGTCTTTTTTGATACCTTTCTTAATGCTTCTGTCTAGTTATTTGTATATTCTTGGTCTGGTCTTCTATTGAGATACTGTTAATTTTTTAACATACACTATGGCTTTGCAAAGTCTGCAAAAAGAAAAGACAACTTAAGTTACTGGTTTCGATCGTGAAGAACTTTACACTGGCTTCTTAGCTACATTTGTAGTTTTTCTGTTGCATTCAAATAATCACATATTTCTTCTCAGCAGGAAGCCCGTGGCCCAAGTTCTCTGTCTCTTGGCAGCTCTGCTGATTTGAACCAAAAAGAGGTTTGGCGCTCAGATACTCCTGAGGACAAAAAAGATTGGAGAAGGATTGCTCCTGAACCCGACAGTGGTCGCCGCTGGCGCGAAGAAGAAAGGGAAACTGGACTGCTTGGGGTTGGGCGAAGGGAGCGCAGGAAGATAGATAGAAGGGCTGACATTGCTCCGGGAAGAGAACCTACTGATAACAGATCTTTGCCTGCAACTGACAGGTGGCATGATGCTAATAATCGCAGTGCTGGCCATGAAACAAGGCGTGATAGCAAATGGTCTTTGAGGTGGGGTCCTGATGACAAAGAAAAGGATTCTCGAGTGGAGAAAAGGATAGATATGGATAAATTAGAGTCCCAGAATGAAAATCAATCATTTGTCTCAAATAGTCGTTCTGGTCCTGAGCGTGAAACAGATTCTCGTGATAAGTGGAGACCTCGGCACAGGATGGAGGGGAATCCTGCTGGATCTGGTCAACGGTCTGCGCCTGGATTTGGACCTGAAAGGGGAAGAGTTGATGGTTCAAATGTGGGCTTTACTGTAGGGCGCGGTAGATCCTCTGCTTCCACTGGAAGACCATCGCCTGCTTCTCCAATTGGTGCTGCTCAGTATGACAAAAATGGAAAATTTGTATACCCTAGAGGCAAACTACTTGACATATATCGTAGGCAAAACCTGGAGACATCTCTTGCCCTTGTGCCGGACAATTTTGAGGAAGTACCCCCAATATCTCAACCAGAGGCTGTGGAACCTTTAGCTTTTGTTGCTCCGGATGCTGAGGAGGAGGTGAGGCATACAATTCCTGATATATTTCTTCATAAGTTTTCTACTGTAACTGAAATGGTTGATACTCTTAGACTGGATGTCTACAGAAATTTGACGAACTATTCTTTTTGTTACAGGCTATATTGAGTGACATATGGAAGGGTAAAATAACTAGCAGTGGAGCCTCATACAGCGCATTTAAGAAAGGCAGCTCTGGTGATATCGTTTCAGGTATTTTAAACATAATCGATGTGCATTCCCTTTTACTATACCTTTTTCACATCCACTTATTTATTTTGGTCATATCACTAATATTTCTAACCTTGTGAGTTTAGTTATCTATTTCTTTTGGTTATATTACTAATATTTCTTCCTGTTTCTTATAGAAGTGGCAGACATTGAATTCTCCAATGGAAGACAGGCTTCCTTCTCTGCTGATGTCACTGAAGATGTACCAGATAACTTTGAGAAAAAATCATCTGACATTCATGAAGCTAGTGCTGACAGCATATTCTTCAGCTCTTCATTGAAAGCAGGTCTGTCAAATGATGAGAACTAGACTGCAGTTTGAATATTATATGAAAGAATCTCCAGTTTTTACTCAGTTAATATTTTTTTAACCTTTATACAGCGAAAACTGCAGATCATGAAAAACAATATATTTTTTCAGAGACTATGAATGGGAAAAAGCTGGATATTGGCCACGTGCAAGCTCAAAATAGTGCTCAATTTGGTGAATTGCAGCTAAAGGTTGCAGGTCAGGCTGTCAACCAGCATCCTTTGTTTGACATTATCCAATCTGCCTCACCGTTTGATGTAAACGATAAACTCCGTGAATCAAACTCCCTTTTGCATGTTCAAACACCAGAGCAGTTCTGGGAGGGCGGGCCGCACCAGACTGGTAGCAGGCCCAATGAGTATCAGCTTGATAGAGGAATCCCTCCAGAGGAATTGAGTTTGTATTACCGGGATCCGCAAGGGGAAATACAGGGACCTTTTCTTGGGGTGGACATAATTTCATGGTATGAGCAAGGGTTTTTTGGGGCTGATTTACCTGTTCGTTTTGAAGATGCACCTGATGAATTGCCCTTCCTGGAATTGGGAGATGTTATGCCTCATTTAAAATTTGGACATGAGTATGGTAGTGGAACTGAATTGGGCTCCAATTTAGAAAAGTCAGCTGTAATGGAGGGTGCATCTGAAACATATGTACAATCTGGTGTTCCAGTTCCTGAATCTATTTCTTCCACTGTATTGGATGCATCCAGCTGGCAGTTACATGATGGACCGTCAAATGTACATGAGAGTCATCGTCATCTGTCACAACACATGTACTCTCAGGGCAAAGATTTCAGTGATTTTTGTGCCCAAGATGAAGGTGGCTTCATTGATACTGTTTCTTATTAGTCTTTCTTAACCAACTAAATTGAATATAGTTCTAATTCTTTTATCCGTGTTTTCAAACAGAAATTGTGTTTCCTGGGAGACCTGGTAGTGGTGGTGGTGCTATAGGGAAGATATCAAGAGGATATGGTGAATCCATGACAAATAGTGGGAACCAGTCTTATCTTCTTAATGAAATGACAGGCTCTGGTGTGTCAAATCAGAATGACAATAAGATGAATCAGTTTAGTTTGTTATGGTCTGAACTTGAAAGTACACAGACAAGGAGTGAACAAGCACCTCCGTTCAGTGGAGGTGTGCAGGAGAAACTTGCAAGTGCAGGACCTGGTAGACTTTCTCCTTTCAGTAGCATAGTTAATCATGCCCCAGAAGCATGGAATGATGCTCATGGCAGCAGCTCACAGTCTAATTTCAACTTGTATCAAGATGTCATGGATGGTCTCCATTCTTCTAGAACGGAGAAAGAATTTAATCAGTTTGATTTAGCAGAGAAGCTATTGCCACAGCATCTTCAGCCACATGGCGTGATGCCTTCACATAATACGCACATGAATGATTTAATGCTAGAAGGGGGCCCAGCTTCTAAGTTGATGCACCAAAAACAGATTGCTAATCAAATGGGTCATGATTTGGAACACATATTGGCCCTTCAGCAGCAGCAGAGGCAGCTCCAACTTCAACAACAGCAGCAGATGCAGCAACAGGAGCACTACCATCAACAGCAAATGTTGTTGAAAGAGCAACAGCAGTCTCAAGCCAGACAGGCTCTTCTTGAACAGTTGCTGCAGAGTCAAATGCGTGAGTCAGGTCGTGGGCAGCCACGTATTGATTCTCTTCGACCCAATGCTGCTCTTGAACAGGCTTTGATGAAGCAGCAGATTCTTAATGATCGGCAACGCTCCCAATTTCCTTCAAGGCATTCAGATCCATCCCTTGAGCAGCTTATTCAAGCAAAATTTGGTCAAGTGTCTCATCAAGGGAATCAAAATGATTTAATGGAGCTTTTGTTACTCGGAAGGCATGGGCAGATTCACCCCCTGGATCAACATATCATTCAGCAAGATCAGCTTCATGGGAGGCAGTTGCCTTTGGGGCTAAGGCAGCGATTGGAAATGGAGGAAAGGACAATCAACCCTGGATGGTCGCTTGATGAAGCTAGTCAGTTCCACAGAATTCCTGCTGCCTCTAATAGAGCTATCACTGCTGGGTTTGGCCCATTGGACTTTTTTTCCCAACAAATTTCTCCTCCCGAGGAGCATCTCAACCTTCTTGACAGGAACCTCTCCGTACAGGAGCGACTCCAACATGGTCTTTATGAACCTGGAATGTTGCCTTTTGAGCGGTCAATGTCATTGCCTCTAGGTCCTGCTGGGGTAAATCGTGATATTGTGAATTCATTGGCTCGTGCCCAAGGCCAAGAAATGCAGGAACAGATTTTACGGATGCAGTCTAATGGTCAAGATGGAGGATTCTCATCTGGCATGTTTTCTCATCATACAAACCACCCATTGCATCCCAATCAATGTCATGATTCACGAATGGATGCAACCGAGGGCCATTGGTCTGAGAATAATGGTCAGTTACCAAATGATTGGATAGAGTCGAGAGTTCAACAACACCTTCATAATGAAAGACAGAGGAGAGAATTAGATGCCAAGAGAAATGCTGATGACCCTAGTTTGTGGATGTCAGCTGGAACAAATGATGACAGTTCAAAGCGATTGCTTATGGAGCTACTACAGCAGAAAACTGGTCAAACATCAAGTGAACACGTTGATATGATTAATGGATTACCAAATGAGCGAAAGCCACCTTCAGATCATCATTCTGGGAGCATGCCAAACCAGTCATTCGTCGCTATTTCAGAACAAGAATCTGGTATTGGTAACTCATTCCCTATTGGTTCTTATGGTTCTGATTCAGGCGTGCCACCCCAGAGTCGACCATCGGAAGGGATAAGCAATGTCCTGGAAATTAATGGATTACCTTATAGATCTAAAGGTGGAGGAATGGTTGCTGCTGCCATTGATGAGAACTCTCAGGTAAGCAGTGAAAATTTTAGTTAAAACATTGTGGCAGTTATATTAGCATTTTCCAATGTAGAAAGAACAAAAGTGCTCATTAATTAAGGCAATGTTCAGGGAATAATTTCCGATGTTCAAGAAGGCATAAGTGAGCAGGCTGGTTTGACATCTGCTGACAGAGTGGAAATGCCAGTCAATTTCCTAAGCAGAAATAAATCACTTGGCTCTGCTGGTAATGTTAGAAGTTATTTTAGTTTTCTGTGTATAGTTTATGTTTCCAACCTCATAACCTTCCATTCAAAAAACTTGATATGGATAAAATGGTCAGGTTTTCAGAACATCAAGATTGGATCAGATGATTCGGTTTCAGAGGATGCTGCTAAGGATAGGTAAGATTGGCTGCTTGCTTTTTTGGGCTGCATTCATAAAGGTTATATTGGTTAATTGGCTTTGCTGCTTTATAGAAATATGCTAGCCTTTCATTTGTTACTCATATTTTAGCTACTATATGTGAGTCAAAAGATTTTATGATGTATGGAAATGTTGCGGAAGCCGGAAGGCTCAAGTGAAGCTGGAGGGATAGGTTAAAGAATATTCTAATCATATTATAGAAGAGGTGTGATTTGAGGTATAGTTGAGTTTAGAGTTGCTTGGTGGGCCTGTAATCATAATTCTTTGAGGCATTTTGGGATAGATGTTGCTAGGGATTAAAGTTGCATTTTTAGTTAGGTTGAAAGGTGATTCGGGGATTTTTTATTCCATTGTGGTAATATCCTTTTGAATTTCCAATGAAGTTAGGAGTAATTTGTTTAAAAGAGCTGAAGGGTTAGGCTAGAAAATCGTCTCCATTGAAGTGGATATTTGCAATTGCATTGATGCTCTCTGGAAATATAACTTCTATTTTATCATTCATATACTTGTATAAAGTAGCCAAGTTTTATATGATATGTAAGTATGGTTTATGTTGGGTTGACAGGCGAAATAGAATTAAGTGATCTCAACTTTATGTAGCTTTTCTTTTCCGGAGATGAGTACTATATCTTGCTTAATGTACATAAGCTTTTAAGTCTTACTGTATTGCTAGAAAATATACGTGCCTATATTTTATGCTATGACTTGCCTGACTTTGCTGCAGGAAACTTTTTAGATCTTCCTTTCTCACGTGTGTAGTTGTGACTAGGTTGCGATCATCCAGTTCTAAAGGACCAGAGAATGTATTGCTGAGGCGTCCACCTGTATCACGAGCTGTATCTTCTCAGGAATCACTGTCAGACCTGAATGTTGACACAGTTAGAGGGAAAAGTCTCTCAAGTACTCTAACTTTGGATGGTAAGATTAAGAGCAACTTTATAGAATTTTTGTGCAAACATTGAGGTGGCTATTTGTGTGATAGTTTAGATAACAATAATGATGGCTAAATCACCACATGCTTTGATTGATAGAAGGATTTAGAGCTTGGTTATCATGTATGCTATCAACTATGCAATCACATGTATTATCAGTCTAATCTATCACTAAAAATGGACGCCCTTTGATGGAACTAATCTCTATGATCTCATCAATTATTGCATCAACTGGTACCTGACTTTTCTGTTCTGCATTTCCCCTTGTTCCTGTTATTGGCCATGAGGAGCATGAATGTGAGTGTTATGGGCCGCCTACTTACTAGTTTCCTTGTCTACTTGGTTGCAGGAGTGAGACGGGAGGCAGGACCTACTACTGTAGGAAATGTAGAGGCGGTTAGCAGAGGAGATGTACAGTTCCGACGAACATCATCCTGTAATGATGCTGATGTATTGGAAACATCATTCAGTGATATGCTTAAAAGCAGTGCTAAGAAGCCAACACCTCATGAAACTCATGCTTCTGCAGCAACTCCAGAGCCCCTAGATGGGGCGTCGGGGGCTCGGAACAAAAAGAAGGGTAAGAAAGGTAGACAGATTGATCCTGCACTCCTTGGTTTCAAAGTCACTAGTAATCGGATCATGATGGGTGAAATTCAGCGGGTAGAAGATTAAATAGAAAATGTGTTGTAATGATCTTGTTCACAATCATTGTACATGATTAGGGTTTGTATAGAGTTTTTATAGAGGTTAATTCTTTATTTTATTTCGGCGGCCTCTTGTAGGTTTGTGTGAAGCTCTTTGCCCTTTTGAGGCCAATTGGAATAGTCGATGATTACACATTTTTCATAATAATGGCAATAATCCATGGATGTATAAAACATTAACAAATGCAGTTTTGTCACCTTATATTCAAATTAGTACTTTTAGCTTACATGTTAATGCATGAATAACATTAATAAGCTAGTAATAAACATATCAAAACATTTCGTTTATAAAAATACAGATAAGTATATTGTATTTTATTCTAATAAACCTTTCATTGACAGATAAAAGTAGGAGTATCTACTACTACTCCATGTATAAAAAGACAATACGATTCCTGGATTGAATACTTAATGTAGGGACAAGAAATTAAAATGTTAAGGAATTTGAGAGTGGGTTGGGAACTTGTGGTGCCGCGACGTGGATAGGGCGGAGCACGATTGTGGTGGCCGGCACCGGGTGGGGGACGGAGGGACGCCGAGGGTGTGGAGGGGTGATGGGCGCCCGTGCGGCGTTGCGTGCGCGGCACGGGTTGTGAGTGCCTAGGATGCGCAGTACCTTTTTTTTTCTTTTAATTCCAATAATTTGTTATAAATATATCTCTTATCACCATTTTTCTTTTATACAACTCCAAACTCTAAATTAATTCCTCTTCAATGGATTTCTTCAACCACGATGAGAGGAGATGGACGAGTTCGTGAGCATGCAAAAATTGCAAATGTCGGCCAACCCAGTTGCTCCTTGCTCCTTGCTCCTAGTCCAGCTACATGTTCTAACACCGGTGAGCAGAACGATTTGTCGCCAGGTGATTATGACATCAGCGAGATGGAGACCACTGACCCTCAGAAGGGCAAGGACAAGAAGGCGGTGACTGATGGCACTAGGTCTCGAATGTATTGTATCGAGGAGACGTTGTTCTTGGCGATGGTCGATATCGATATCTCCGAGAACTAAAAATGGCAGCGTCATATGCATCTCTGGTATGGCAGTGGAGAATTTACATCTGTTGAAGGAACATGAACTGTTAGAATTTCATCGGCCCTGACATTATCCAATTGTTTATATGTTCCTTCTATGTCACATAAACTGTTATCAATCAGCCATATGACGAAAGAATTAAATTGTACTCTGCTGATGCAACCAAACTTCTGTCTTTTGTAGGATATCAGGACAGGGGAAATTATTGGACGTGGCACTGAACGGGACGGGCTGTATTATGTAGAAGAAATAGCACAACAAGGAACCGTTTTGCTGACTCATGGGTCTACTGATAGAGAAGCTTGGCTCTGGCATAGACGTTTGGGACATCGTTCCACGGGTTATCTAAAAATCCTCTTTCCTAAATTTAGTCAAGATATGTATTGCGAAACCTGTGTGTTAGCCAAGAGCCATAGACAGTCTTATAAATCAAATAATACACGTGTTGATTCATGTTTTTCACCGGTCCATTCTGATGTGTTGGGCCCATCTCCAACTGTGGGGGGACAAGGGTTAGAATACTTTCTTCTATTTATAGATGATTGTACTCGTATGACCTGGGTCTACTTTATGAAACACAAAAATGAGATTTTTGAACATTTTAGTCACTTTCACACACTAGTTCAAACCCAATTTCAGAAAAACATAAAGATCCTTCGTTCCGACAATGGGGGAGGGGAATTTGTCAACTCAAAAATGAAAACTTTCTATCACGATAAAGGTCTTGTCCATCAAACTACATGCCCATACACACAGGAACAAAATGAGACATCAGAAAGGAAGAACCGTACTCTCCTAGAAATGGCTCGAGCCATGCTTATTGAATCTAACACCCCTAGACACTTCTGGCCCGAAGCTATCGCCGCGTCTGTCTATTTGTCAAACCGCTTACCCTCTAGGACCCTTGACCTTCAAACACCCCTGGAAGTCCTCTCGACACTAGCCCACATACCATTACCGTTGACTCTACTGCCTCGAGTATTCGGATGCTCAGTTTTTGTCCATATCCCGAAACATGAGCGAACCAAACTCTCTCCATGTGCTACAAAGTGTGTCTTCGTGGGTTATGGGAACTCACAAAAGGGATATAGGTGCTTTGACCCAAAGACCAATCGCATGTTCACTACCATGAACTGCGACTTCCTTGAAACAGAATATTTCTTCAATCACCTTAGTGGTCAGGGGGAGAGTTATAGTGACCCACTAAGCCGGTTACCAGCCACATGCCCTCCAGCAGGCCTCCCAATGCACGGCCCGCCTGAACAAGAGTTTGAAGAAATACAGCCCGCACCAAACAGTGACACCATCCAAGAAGATCCCCTACTGGTATCTGCTGTAAGTGCTCCTGATATGCCTCCTGATAGCCTTATTGATCTGCCTATATTGGGTGAGACTGACTTTGAGACAGATATTGAGCCCGATTCGGACTCGCATAATGAATCAGAAGTTTGTGAGCTATTGGAAGAACAGATTAATGAGGGACTTGGAGGATATAAACTACCACCAAGACCTAATAGAGTGGTCCCACCAAAGAGATATAGTCCTGAGATCATCGTTAGAAAAGCCAAGTACTCCGTTGTGAACCTGGCCAAAGGTCACCTCTCAGAAATGGCGCACGCATTTGAGGCCGCCTTATATGAAGAAGAGAAAATCCCTTGTACTGTGGAAGAAGCTCTGAAACACAAACACTGACGAGAGGCAATGTTGAAAGAAATGAGAGCCTTAGAAAGAAACGGTACATGGGAGAAATGCAAAATACCAGACGGAAAAAGGGCAGTTGGATGCAAGTGGGTGTTCACCATCAAACGAAGGCCAGATGGATCTATAGAGAGGTACAAAGCACGACTAGTTGCCAAAGTCTACACACAGACTTACGGAGTTGATTACGATGAGACTTTCTCATCCGTAGCGAAAATTAACACAATTCGAGTATTACTCTCAGTTGCTACAAACAGGAACTGGCAACTTCACCAATTTGACGTAACAAACACATTTCTGCATGGGGAACTAAAAAGAGAAGTATACATGGAAGCACCCCCTGGATTCTCCAAGGGATTTGAAAAAGGAGAAGGGTGTCGGTTGAAGAAGACTCTCTATGGACTCAAACAGTCACCGAGGGTTTGGTTTGGGAGGTTCAAAGAAGCCATGACCAAGTATGGATTCCGGCAGAGTAACTCAGATCATACGCTGTTCTTGAAAAAGAGAGACGAAAAAATCACATGTATAATCATCTATGTAGATGATATGATCATCACTGGAGACGATACAGAAGAAATAGAGAGGCTAAAAGAGAGCTTATTCCAGGAGTTCGAGATGAAAGACTTGGGGAACCTTAAGTATTTCTTGGGAATAGAAGTGTTACGCTCTGAAGGAGGAATCTTCTTGAGACAGAAGAAGTATACCTTGGACATTCTGGCAGAGACGGGTTTAATTAATTGCAAACCCACCGATACACCAATCCTAGTGAACCACGGGCTGCAGATCTCTGATGGAGCTGAGTTAGAAGATCAAGGCAAGTACCAACGCCTAGTGGGGAAACTCATTTATCTTTCTCACACTAGACCAGACATTGCTTATGCAGTAGGAATAGTAAGTCAATTCATGCATCGACCACAAAAAGATCACTATGAAGCTGCATTGAGGATCGTGCGGTATCTCAAAGAAACGGCCGGACATGGGATAATGTTCAGAAAGAATGAACAATGAGGAATTTATGGGTTCACCGATGCTGATTGGGCAAGTAATCCAGTCGATCGAAAATCAACAGCCGGATACTTCACATTTGTCGAAGGCAATCTGGTAACATGGAGGAGTAAGAAACAAAATGTGGTGGCATTATCAAGTGCTGAAGCTGAATTCCGAGGGATAAGAAGTGGATTAATGGAAATCTTATGGCTTAGAAGGTTGATGGATGAAATCGGGATCACACAAGACAAGATTCAACTATACTGTGACAACAAGGCAACAATCTGTATATCCGAGAATCCGGTCCAACATGATAGAACAAAACATGTTGAAGTCGACAGATACTTCATTAAGGAGAAGTTGGAAAATGGAGTGGTGGAGCTACCGTTTGTCCGTTCCGAAGATCAATTAGCCGATATCCTCACCAAAGCAGTCAACTCAAGAAGTCTCATGAACGTACTTAGCAAGTTGAGCTTTGGAGATCCCACCACTCAACTTGAGGGGGAATGTTAAAAAAGGAAAAGATACCAAAGAATAACTCCAATTATGTTCCACAATTATACTCCAAGAATAGAATAACAAGATTGATATTTGATTGATTATACCATAATTACACATGTATCAACCCTATATAAAGGGATAGTCTCTGCAGTAATGAAATATCATCAAAGTATCAATTTCACAATTCCTCTCATTGTTCTTCTATCCCTAAATTATGCCTAATACACCATTTAAGATTTTCTTAGTGTTTGAATTTGGTTATTGAGGCATTTTTCCAGAGAAGTTCGGGTTTACCTCTACTTCAATATTGTGCTACATTTATTGCACACATACATATTACTTTCTTACTAGTAATCAGGTCAAGTAATGAAACTATAATGCTTTCTAAGTTCTTTTTGACCCTACATACAAGCAATAGGCAACAACCTCCAATCCTTTATGCTGATCACATTCGTTGTCTTATCCCATATGACATTTTGTCATAGCTATTAAGGTTTCATTCTTCATTCATGAAGCTACATTGCAAGCAAAAGTGACAAACAAAGTTTTCCTCGATATAGGCATTGGAAATCCAGTAGGAAAGTCTGTAAGAAGGGTTGTTATAGGCTTGTACGGTGATGATGTGCCACAAACTGCAGAAAATTTCCGTGCTCTATGCACAAGTACCTATGCTAACTCACACTCTAGAGTCTATAACATTTTATTATCTAACTAAATTGATTTTTGCTGTATGCTCTGTGGATTTTTTATTGAATAGGGGAGAAGGGATTTGGTTACAAAGGTTCGTCATTCCACTGTGTTATCAAGGATTTCATGATTTAAGGACAAAGGAAATGTAAGCTGTTATTTATCTGGAACATTTCCTTTTCAGATGTTGCATTCTTTTTGCTACTGTTCTAGAGCCTTCAAAGTTAGAATGCGGTTACATTATATTTGGGATTGGAAGGAAAGTTTAAACACATGTCTAGTGTTTGAAGTAGTCGCAACAAGATATTAGTTCCTAAGCATGCCTTATTTTCTCAATTTTAAATGTCAGAAGTATCTCAAGATATTATGTGAATATGGCATTATGGCAATACTGTAAGGAACTTATGTCTTAACCAGTAGGGTAGGCTTTAATTTCATAACTGGTGCTTCCTGAAATCATCAAACATCGTCCAGTTTTTTCCAATCTTATCGAAGCTAGCTTGTTTCTTCCTCCATATCCTGCTAGCTTTGGCTCTGTTTTCAGTGTTTATTTTTGTTTCTCCTTTCATGTTGAAATAAATTTGTAAGATGCGAAGTCTGGAGTGTTGTATTAATAATGACTGTGTGGTTTATTTATGTATTATGTTCTTAGGGCACTGGTGGAAAGAGCATTTATGGAAAATACTAATATTTGAGATATCTTTACTTTTCAAGCAGACAAGAAAATATACAAGTCCACAAATATATGTGGACGCAAACTACTCTTAACTTAAAATGATATCCCTTACCCGGTTTTTTTAGTCTGATGAAATTTTCTGATCATTTAGTATAAATTCATTAGAGTAGAATCTGCTGAGGATGCTTTACTGTTCCATGACCACATGTGAGATTGTGCCCCTAAACCGTGAGAAATATCATGTAAAACACATTTCCGACCAAAATTATTCCATAATACTCTAATAAATACTGACATACCGGTTCAGTTGATAACAATCTGGTTGTACTTTGTATTTCATCACAGACAGCATGGCTGGACAATAAGCACGTCGTATTTGGACAAGTGTTGGAGGGTATGGATGTTGTTAGGGTGATCGCCCGAGGCTCAGAGTTGTGATAAGTGACTGTGGTAAACTGCCAGTGGCATAAGGTGGAGTAAAGCAATCAAGAGGCTTTTTTACGATAATTGTACTTGCTTTGAGATGGTTGCATGCTGACTTTTACATATAATAAATGAAATTAACAGAATCCATATGCTGCTCTCCTATTTTTTTCGCCTTTATTTGTTACCTTATCTTACTCCACATTTCCCATTAGTGTATAATTTCTCATTTCTTTGATCGTTCCACACTTGATTCAAACTTGGGAAGGTGACGAAACAAGTAGTTGTAAGGGCACCCACAGTGGGGCGGACGATAGGCCGCTCGATACCTCGGGCGCGCCATCGTCCGCCACTGTGGGTGCGCGGACGATGGACGATGCGCCATCCTCGCCCGACAGATAGTCCGCGGAGGAAGCGCGGGCGATAGGGCATCGTCCGCCCACTGTGGGCGCGGACGATGCAACACGTTTTTTTTTAATTCGAAAAATTCATTTATATAAATACCCCCCTACCCCACCTTCATTTGTAACATTTTCATTCGCATTTTCACTCTCAATTTACACTAGAAAATGGATTCCGGTGATTACTCAAGTCCCAATTGTCCGATGTTTAGAGGTGGTGCACGTTGGCCGAGTACACAACCTGACGAATATCGGCCGTTCGACCCCGACATGCAGTACGATCCCAAATTCAGTACGGATTCGTACGGTCTGTCTAACATGGAGTCGTCTCCAACTCGCCACGCCACGCCGCCGCCTCGGCCCCCGCCCCCGCCAGAAAGAAGCGGATCAAGTACCGGGCGTACAAGTTGCCACCTCTGGCAACGAATGAAGGGTACGCCCCCGAGAGGACGAACTACCAACCGGATGAAACCCTCGTCTTGGCGAACGCTATAATGAGGGAAAGCCGCCGAGCGCGTATAAGCGACATAGGGAGCAGCTCCGCAAGCACCGGGATCAGATTAAGAAGCAAGTCAACCTGTTCGCGGCGGAGTACGAGAAGTGCTCGAGGGAACAGGGAAGCGGCGGGAGCTTGAGCGATGTGCGTGATAGAGCGTTGTTGTCGTACCAATCCATGTACGACGACTTCAAGCATTTCAATGTCTGGGCGCTCTTGAAGGACAAGCAGAAGTTCCAAGGCGGGATTCTGCACACCGGTGCGACAAAGAGGACAAAGACCACCGACACTGGTGGTTACACGAGCAACGAAAGTGGCGCATATCCGGCGGACCTCAACTGGACGTACACGGGGGATGAGAGTTCTGGCACACCGATGTCCTCCCAGCGTTCCGTAGGCGTCAAGGCTGTGAAGAACAAGGGGGAGGCGAATGCGACATTCTCCTCGCAAGCCGCCCTCCATCGCCGATCCCGACCCCGACGGCAGTTGACTACGCGAAGTTGGCAACGACCTCGATGGCGCAGACGTTGTTGGACACGCATAACGCCCTCATGAAGTGTACGGACCCGGCCAGAGCAGAATACCTCCAGGGGACAGGGGTTGATCGATGAGCTGCACCGGAAGTTGGGACTTTTGTAGAGTAGTCAACTTTTTTTTATATCTAACTCGTGTAACTTTTTTTTAATCAATGTAGTATTTGTCATTTTTTAGTTAATCGTTGTGTTTTTTAATTAGTTTGTATTTATATATTTGAAAGCATTTAAACTAATTAACAAAACAATAGTAAAAAGGGTGCCCTTAGGGCGCCCCACTGCAGGTGGTAGAGTAGGAGGATAAAATGCTGACGTGGCGGTGCATATGGTGGGCTTTAGGGCACCCCTTAGGGCGCCCCACTGCTGATGCCCTAACTTGCAATGTTTTTGGGTATTGGAATTTGTCGTCTATATTTTCAATATTTTAACAACTAAGAAAGTAATGGTATTATTGCAGCGTATTAAATACCATGTTAAAGAGTACTCCATCCGTCCCTAAAGAGTAAAGTACTCCATCCATCCTCAAAGAGTATGAACATTTGGTTCGGTACGGATTTTAATGCATAACTGGAAAAGTAAGAGAGAGATAAGAAGAAATAGTTTTTAAAGTATTGTTAGTGGAGAATCAGTTTATTTTATTAGAGAGAAAAGGTTTCTAAAATTAGAAAGTTCATATTTTCAGAAACGGACTAAAAAAGAAATAGTTCATACTTAACGGGGATGGAGGGAGTATAAAATTACAAAAACTACTTAATTAATTGACCATCTATACTTTATTTTACTTAAATTATTCATGTTTAGCACTTTATAATTCCTTATTGTAAGATGATTAACCGGAGTGGATGTAGGTATGCATTGTTTTCGTCGTAGTCTACTACTCACTCGTCCTATTTAAACAAAAGAAAATTGCCCATAAGATTTTATATAGTTTTAGTTAATAAGTATGTTATGAAGAAAAAATAAATTACAAGAAATAATAAATTACAGAAATTATTTTTAGAAAAGTATATAAGAAATCTCAAAAGAGATACGTGTCCACTGAGTGGAAAAGACGAAGTATAACTAGTTGTTAAATGGGCTGGGCCTGACATGGGCCATGTGACTTGGGGCCTAGCCTAGTGTAGGCTCATCGGCGAAGTGGGCTTGGCTAGACTGAGTTTCTTTTTATGAAGGACCACCAACGAAGTGGGTTGGGCTGGATTGCGTAAAAAAAATTGTTGTATGTTTTTACGTATTTTTAAGTTTTTTATATTAGATATTATATATAAAAACATTTAGTGTATCAAACTATTTATAAGATTTTTATAGTTACCCTTCCAACATCTCCTCTCAGTTGATGTTCCGATATCTTATTGTCCCCTCCATTTTTAAGAAAAGAGATGCGAAACCCCGAACTGAATTATAATTCACATATATTCATTGGATGATTTTATAAGTACATGAAATATTACATTAATATTTAGTACTCCCTCCGTCCCAAATAATTTATCTCACTTTGACCGGGCACGAGTTTTAAGAAAATGTAATAAAAGGTGAGTTGAAAAAGTTAGTGGAACGTGAGTCCTACTTTTATATTTTAGTTTTATAATAAAATGAGAGTAGGAATGAGTTAGAGCATCCACAATGAGACTGGACTTCACACAGCCTTCACACTGCCACATCATCAGCACTAAAATTCTCCTGCCACATCAGCTTGCCACATCAACTGGACATCAAATAACCCTCACATAACATTCCCACTACCTATCCACATCACTAATAACAATAATATAATTTAATTTACAATTGTATCAACATACGGAATTTAATTTACGAGACAAATACGGGAAATTCGAATAATGCTATTAAAATTTAAAAAGTACATTAATTTTAAAAAAAAAGTACAATAATTTTAAAAAAAGTATAAAAATTAAAAAGTACAATTAAAACAAGTGGCAAGCCACCTCCCCCAGGAGCCGGGGAATTAAAAAGTACAATTAAAAAAAGTACAATAATTTTAAAAAAGGCCAACCACCTCCCCCTAGAGCCGGGGAAGTCTGGGACCATCCCCCGGGAGTCACTGGAGTACCTTCGTAGTTGTTCTTCATTCCTCGTTATTGATCTTGTACAGAAAGAAAGATAGAGAGAGTACTCGTTAAAACAAGTGGTGCTAATGAAAATGACGTTCAAAGCGCGTATATATAGTGTTTTCGAAAAAAAAAATTAAAAATTAAAATCTGACGCCGATCCGGGGCCTACAATGGCGCCGTGAGGATCGGCGTTAGAACCGGTGTCATCACACGAATCGGCATGGCCACGCCGAAGTTGATGCCGATTTCGCCGACGCCGGTCGCAATGGTTTAGCGTCAGAACCGGCGTCGGCGAAAAAATCGGCGTCGCGGTTTTGACGCCTCCATTGCTGATGCTCTTAGTGGAATATGAGGTCCACTACAAAAAATGGTAAAAAGTGAAATGAGACAAATTATGTGGGACAGACCGAAATGGAAAAATGAGACAAATTATCTGGGACGGAGGGAGTATTAAATAAATAGTTAAGATGTAGTCTTTTCTACATTATTCTCTTTCTTATTTTACCATTTCTCCATTTTAACTATTTATTATTCCTAATGGCGGACGGAGAGAGTATATATTATTTACCATTGTTTATTTTTGCTCTAATTAATTAAAACAACCTTCAACTATGTGGGCATGTGGCATAAATAGTGCATGAGATTTGAATTGTGGCACTTACAATACTCGTACATACGTGTAGCTACATTAGAATAACATTGTTCACTTATTATATTATTTTAATGCTAATAGTAAGTGCATTAGAAAACATCATATGTAAATCCTCACAAAGACATTGTTCACTTGTGCATATAGACATGGCGGGAATCCTCATTCAATTTTTGGTCGTTTTATTTGCCTAAACCAAGCTTAAGGGAAACAAAGTCTTTTTTGCATTTTCTACTGCTCAAGGTAAAATTAGAAAATAAGGATCTATTTTGTACTTGTACCGATACTTTTATTATTTTAAAGACCTAAGAGGATCCACATCCATACTCTTCCACAAGAGCTCGGATGTGGACCCGGACCCATCTTTATTCATTTTTAATTTTCTACTATTCTGCAAGAGTAAAACACTCACATCCATGCTCGTTCCCAAGAGCACGGATGTGGACCCGGACCCACCGTTATTCATTTTTAATTCCATACTCTTCTGCAAGAGCACAACACTCACATCCATGCTCTTCCGCAAGAGTATGCTCTTACACTATTCAAGGGTCCCACCATTCTATTATTCAATTTAAATACTTGAATTACTAAAAACATTTTCACAATATTAAAATGCATTCAAAATACCCGAAATATTATTACAAATTACCAAAAAATAAAAAATTACATAATTAAAATCCTAAAAATAAAAAATTACAGAATTAAATTCATAAAATTAGAAAAACCTACTACTCGTGACCGAATTTAGAGAGAGTGTTTGAGTGTGAAAGGAAGATGAAGGTGACTTGTATGAAAAAATATGAGAGAAATATGAATGAGAGATAATTTGATGTAAAAAATGGATGATGAATTTGGTCACGTGGGTATTTATACATGATTTTGGGATAAATGTTTTTTTTAAAAAATCAAAAATTTTGAAAAAAATGGTTGAAAAACGGCTATATTCTTGGGAATCTGAAAATATATATATTTTTTTTATTTTTTGGATAATTTTTTATTTTTTATGAATTAAAAAAAATTAACGAAATAAAAACGAGCTCAATCGCGTATGGGGCGATTGGGCGTCACCGCCCAACCAGAAGCCGCCATGTCGCCTGCTCTTCCGCAAGAGCATGTCCGTGCCGTCGGCAAGAGCATGCTCTTCGGAAAGAGTGCAGTGGTGAGCATGACTCTTGTCGTGCCGTAGGCACAACACCTGCTCTTGCGGAAGAGCACCACTGCAGATGCTCTAAGAAGTTCCAAAGCATTTTCCAATGACTAATTTCGAAGTTCACTTTTAAAAATAGTATTATATTTAAAATATATTTAACTAGTTTAAAAAAATGTTCAGAGAGAGCAATAAATTCCACACTCTTTAGAGACAATTTATTATGACTACACTTTTCAGAATTTGTCTGCGGGACCAGCGCAAGTAGATTACACATTTCCACAAGGCCAAGAAAATAACAAGTGACTGCTCTAAGTTATAAAGCACCATACCTATATGTATACTAAATATACACACACACACATATAATATGGCAATAGTAAATAGGGGTATTTGTATTCCATATTTATGCACAAGTCATCATTTTCAGCATGGTTGGCCTATTTGCATCACATTCCCTGTGGCAACAACAATTCCATACCATCATTCATCCAAATTCAGTGCCTCTTGTTTCTTTATATAGGGATCTAAATCTACATTCATTGATTATCTGTCCAAACATAATAAGTAGTAGTACTTATTATCAGGCAAACATAAATCTTGAACCCCTTTTAAGCTATTTTGCTAAATTTGCAAAATAGGACAAGAATATTAATGTAATTTACAACAAATAAAGGACAAAAACACTGAATTGAAATATACAGTTATAAGCTTTACAGGGTTAGTAATATACTACTGCCACTGCCTTTAGCCCTAACCGAACCGTTTTTTTAGAAGACAACAACCTTGCTAACTCTTCGAGCTGCACTAAGGTATATGTTTAAGCCACCTAATATTTACCACAATGGCTAACTTTTCAGGAGCATGATTTTAGAAGGCCTAAGTTGTAAAGGAATTTTTCAGATCTTGAGCGAAAGATGCTACCTAGAGAGAATCCGCCACCTTGCTGAGGCGGTGAGATGGAGTACGCATCCTCCTTCACGTGCAGTATCGTCAGCCCGATTTCTTTCCTTACTGCCTCAATGGTCTCACTTTTGACAGTGTTTCCGGATGCATCAGTCACGTAGAAAATGTTCACTGCCTGTGTGCCCCTCGTTGTGACCTCAGCTCGGATGACTGAGAGACCATTTTCCCTGAATATACGGGTGCAATCCGACAAAAGGCCAACCCTGTCATCACTGCATAGTTCCAGTTTTATTCCCTGCATTAAACATATGTTAAGTCATGTGGGGCACTTTTACAAAGAGAGCAAGTGAAAATTTTGATGCAAAATTAATTTTTTTAATTGCACCTCAGATGATCTCCTCTTAATTGCTGCTTCGAGGCAATTAATTACGTGCTGTCTTTCCGCTTCTGAATTAATGGGGTATCCGTCTGTATGCCGAATGAAATATTCCTAGCGAAGTGAAGCATATGACAGTAAGACCGACAAGGATGAAAGCCAAGAACCAAATAAAGCTTTGCTGGAGTATTAATTGCATATTCACAAAATTAAATGCATTTGGCTGCTCTGCATATACAGCAAATTGTTACCTGTTGAGCCTCCGGCCCTTCAGCATTTATAGTTCCATGGAAAATCACGTATTGCATATCGGTTATGGTGCATACTGTATCAAAGAGCAACTTAGGTCGATCCGGACAGCTCATGTTCACCACGGTGTACCCCTTTTCTACAAAGTTTTCAACAGCCACGAGGGGCCTGATCCGTTCATCAGTCACGCTACTGACATTTAGATTGTCATAATCACGGTCAGCATACATTATATGATGCAGCCTTCTCTGAGTTTGAGTAGAACCAACGGAGACAGCTGTATTGGCACTTTGCCATTCTTTGCTGCCTTTTAAAACATAGAGAAGAAGCTGCTTGATGTTATTAAGCCGATCAGGATCATCTATTGGCAATCCATTTGCTTCGTCGGTGATGTAAACAACAGAAGCCATTCTCGAGTTGTGTGTCCATACTTCTGCAGCAACTATATTACACTTGCGATCAGCAAGAACAGCAAAGATCTCTGATAGCAATCCTGGCCTGTCTGGACCAGATAACTCAATCATTGTATGCTCTGTAGCGGACTGCACACCAACAGACCTCTCCAGCGCTCGGAAGCTGCACCCTCTTGGTCCCAGGGACTGTAATATAGTAAAACAGTTGTTTCATCATACAATTGAAAATAATCAAGCAGCAAACACGAGTTGCTCAGATCTAATTATGCCACTATCTGTATTGCATCACAGAATCATGTGTTAACTGTTCAGATATAATCATGATTCCATTTTCCTGTGCCATTCATCTTGTGCACGATCTTACTTTTCACCAAATTCTGAACTGATGTACTACTAATTATAAGAACTAACAAGAAAAAACTGTGTTTCTTAAGCATTCAAGAACATACTCTCACTATTGAACAAAAAACTGAATTTAAAGAATAACTGGTTTTCAGCATTCCCTAAAGTCTCACCAACTTAACAATCTATAGTAATTATACAAATGAACGATTTACTTATTTTTTTCAGGAAAAAAGTGGTTATATATATGAGTATACCTGTTGAACTTTCTCAGAAATGTTATCATCATAGACCTTATTTCCAAATTCGTCCGTGACATGAAAAACTGCATTTCAGAATAGTAAAACAAGAAAAATAATCAGATTCCCAATCAACACAAATTGCAAAAAAAAAAAAAGAGGATTGAGGAATAATGACCATCCATAAACCATCCCCCATCAGAAGAAATGTAAGCCCTCTTGATTTGCAGATTCAGATCAGTAAGAACTTGCACCACCTCCAACAGACACCCCCTCTTATTAGCACTGTCAACCTGCAAAATTTCAGCCACAAATCACATCCTAATAAACCTAATTCCTCTCAAATCAAAGAGTTACCTTTATCAGCGTCGCCTTGTCATCAAATGCATTGTCAATAGTTACCCTACACAAGAAAAAGATTCTCGAATCAAGACCCTCCAAATCGAATTTTGATCGAAGCACAAACAGAGAACGCACTCTCCAGCATGCATAATTGCGAATTGTTTATGCTACCTCGGTGGGTTAATTCTAGAAGCAAGCTTCTGGAACTCGTCATCAACTCTGACTGATGAAGACCAGTGATACATTTCTCGAAAAAAGATCAAACTTTTTCTCTGGGGTCAGAATTCACAAGTAAAAAAAATGAAAAGGGTCCTCTCTTTCTTCTTTCCGCGCGAATGAAATCTTGCAGAGAGGAGAAAAAAAGGGTGTCTCTAGGCGTTGGTTGAGAAATGGGGCAGTGGGCTTGTGAGCTGTAATCAAGAGATTTTGGAGGGATTCTCTTTCAACACACTTGTATAATAAATGTAGGTGTCTCTGCTCTTAAACGACATTCCTTCTCGGAGAGTACGGTCACACACAAATTACTGTCAAAATTCTAGGTAATTACTTATTTTTACTTTCATCTAATTTTGCTTATGAGATTGGATTCTACCAAAATAAAATGAGCATGTAGTTAGCTTGGCATAGTTGGATCCAGTGGCATATCCAAGATTTTGAATTTAGAAATACTCATAAATAATTATATCGATTTGAAGTCTAGAAGTCCGAGCAATCGATAGTAGAAAAAGTATAGGATGAAGTTTATGAATAGATACGTAAAGCAAGAGTCGAATGCTCATGCAAAAGAGCGGTTCAAGTCCTCTTCAAGGCATGGTATTAACGATGCTCATTAAAAGGCAATTGACGTGAAACTGTTTAGTACTCCAATATTTAATGATGAGAATATTGTTTATAGTATGCTCTTTTGTGTGAATAGGAAGCTCATAAAATTTAAAATTGTATTCCACTCGTTCCATAAAAGAATATTTATGTAATGACATAAATTTTAATGCATAATTGATAATGTATGAGATGTACAGAAAGAAAAAGTGATTTGAATATTATAGTGGACAATAATACTTATCTTACTATTAGAAAGAGGAAAATTACTATAAATGAAAATAGACTGTTTTTATAAAACATAGTAACAAATTTGAAAAGAGTGTCTACTTTTATTAGAGGGAAGAAGTATAAATTATATAATACAAATTCAGAACTCTACATATTTTATTCATTGGATGATGAAAAAATGACGGTATATTAGACTATGTTTTCACGACATTCCGGACTCAACATGTGAAAAACTCACATGTTGATGGAAGAATGAATGAAACGAAGAAGAGTCCATGCATGCTTTATTTTTTCACTTCTCTGCATTCACCCATTAATAATAGTTTTGGTTGTAATGGGAAGTTGTTGTGCAAATCAACACCATTGGATTAAAAGATCTAACGACCTCCGTTTGGCATTTGTTCTACGTTTAAGAATGGTTCTACGTTTAAGAATGGTTCTATCTTGATCACAATCCTATATATATATATATATATATATATATATATATATATATATAGGGTTTTGATCTATGCAAAACTATATTTAAATACAGAAACGCAGAACAATATCATACGTAGGGCACTTTTAGGTCATAGTTAGTTAATTTTTAGGTCATGCTAATAAAGCATGACCTAAAATGATCTTAGCATGACATTAAACCCAAATATTATAATATGACCTAAAATTGCTTAATTATGACCTTCCGTGTTTTTGGTTAATTATTGACCATTAGATCATCTAATCCTAGGGCCAAGATTTGGGCTGCATTTCTGGATTTAAATGCATTTTTATTTTGATCATCTTCCTATATATATATATATATATATATATATAGGGGAGCGTTATTCTCCTTTTCACATCTTAGATCATTTTTCCTTCTTAATATTACGCGTTAGATCTAAGGCATCAACGGATCAGATTGATTCTATAAAACTGGTTCCGTGTTGCATTATAGAAGGTGGTTGTATGCATTACAGGGTTATTATTGACATTTGACGGAAAAGTAACTGCCACATTTTGGTATCTGCGATGCACCACATGGTCACGAGTAATGCATATAATTGACTATATAATGCACAATATGTGAACTGCAATGCATACGAATAAGATGTACCATGTTATGATGTTTGGACACACGTTTCTTGTTTCCCCTAAGGGTTTAATAAGCTTAGGGGCTAGGGTATAGTACGTAGACACGTATGAAATCTTCACATGGTAACGAGTAATGGATATAATTGACTATATAATGCACAATTTGTGAACTGCAATGCATACGAACAAGATGTGCTGTGTTATGATGTTTGACACACGTTTCTTGTTTCCCCTAAGGGTTTAATAAGCTTAGGGGCTAGGGTATAGTACGTACGCATTAATAACAAATTATAAAACGATACGAATAATTCACCAAATTGTCACGAGTAATGGATGTTATTAACTATATAATGCACAATATGTGAACTGCAATGCATACGAATAAGATGTACCATGTTATGATGTTTGACACACGTTTCTTGTTTCCCCTAAGGGTTTAATAAGCTTAGGGGCTAGGGTATAGTACGTAGACATTACTAACAAATTGTTGTTATTGGAATATACGTATGTGCATTATTTGGTTTAGGTAGTGCATTATGTAGCTGTTAATTGTCATTATCTCAGTATATTATGCATTATTAGAGGTATTGTGTATATGGGTTAATCAACGGATTGAAGATTACATACGTGCATTTAGTAATGTCTACGTACTATACCCTAGCCCCTAAGCTTATTAAACCCTTAGGGGAAACAAGAAACGTGTGTCAAACATCATAACACAGCACATCTTGTTCGTATGCATTGCAGTTCACAAATTGTGTATTATATAGTCAATTATATCTATTACTCGTTACCATGTGA
This sequence comes from Salvia splendens, assembly GCF_004379255.2. Lineage (NCBI taxonomy): Eukaryota > Viridiplantae > Streptophyta > Magnoliopsida > Lamiales > Lamiaceae > Salvia > Salvia splendens. The sequence goes on from NC_056034.1 coordinate 5,898,689, forward strand.
AGATTACATACGTGTCTACGTACTATACCCTAGCCCCTAAGCTTATTAAACCCTTAGGGGAAACAAGAAACGTGTGTCCAAACATCATAACATGGTACATCTTATTCGTATGCATTGCAGTTCACATATTGTGCATTATATAGTCAATTATATGCATTACTCATGACCATGTGGTGCATTATTCGTAGCGGTTTCCAGCCATTATTAGATTACTATTGTACCCTCATAATGCACAAAATAGGACAAATAATGCAACACGGGATTAATTACCCAATGTTGATCTTGACCGTCCATTTCTCTAATCTAATGGCTGATATTAAGAAGGAAAAATGAGGAAATATAGGAAAAGGAAATGAATACATCCATATATATATATATATATATATATATATATATATATATATATATATATATATATATATTCAATAGAGTGGTGTTTAAGAAGTTAAATTGACTGCCAATTATATATATATGTCACTTTAGCTTGGCATGTCGCAATAAAAAAATATACTACGAGAGTATTTGATTTTGCAGTTGCACATTAACTTAAAGTGGCCAAAATTTGGTCAAAGTCCAGCAATTACCATATGTATATTGATATTTTTCATATGCGGTGTGATTGAAAAAAATCCTTCTCCTTTTATTTAAGCTCGCCTGAATAGTACGTGCCTCAATAAAATAAACTTCAGTCAAACAAAAATAAATAAATATACAACAAAGATGTGAAGGTTGGAAGATTTTGATTTTGTAATTAACGACGATAATAGTAGTTATGATTCTAATATTTTTGTGAGAATATGACAATCATTTTTCTAATTATATATAGTACCATCAATAGTGCTGTGTAACACGTAATAAAAGTAAAGTAATATATTTTGTGGGTGAAAAATAGTTTTCTTTTGTAATTTTTTATGTTAGTTAATGCTGGATCATGTTTGGTTTTTCATAAATAGTTGTGCAAAATGAAGCTAAAGTATAGAAGAAAATTAACTAAAAGTGAAAGTTAAGTGTGCACTATTTAGTGGATAGAGTAAAAGGGTAGAGAAAATGCTTCGAAACGATGTTCATACACAATGTATTACGACGCTAAAGTAACCTACCCCGTATTCCCAGGAATGCTCAAACAAACAAAAGGACAATTGTACGAGAAATTGTAAAATGATAAAGCATACACTATTTTATGTCATAGATGGAATATGAATATCATAATTAATGTTTAATTACTTACAAATAAAGTAGAAAAAAAAGAATAATAAAGTATACTTATTCTTGTTGCAAATATTCTAGTGATTTATGGTATTATTGTTATAGTCAATGAAAAATTTCGATGTACAGTATCTTCATAGAGAAACCAGAGATATGCTTCCTAGCATGAAAAGGAACCTCATTCCAACGATTTGATAAGAAATTTTGAATCTCTATGTTTTATGTCGTTACGTGGACCATATAGAACATCCAAAATAAAGCGTTCTTCCAAGAGTTTGAAGCTGATTGGGATATCGAGAGAAACCGTGTTTTTTGGCGACTTGAAACTTGGATTAGAGGATGGTGTCTGAATTTCCATTCACTATGGAGAAAATTGATGACTAGTGGAGTGACATTAGAGCTTGGGCAGATACAAGGAATAAAGAACACAACTAAACTGTTAATTACATGTAGTATCTCTTTTGGTGGTGAGCCCGGACACAACTTTTTGTTGGATCTTGTGTTATTTACCAATTTTTTGGTATTGTTATCTTCTTGTTATACTGTTTGTGGCTACTGACTTGATGTGGTAATGTTTTTCTTCAGTCTGTTTATGTGAATTTCTGCTAAGCATCTTTGGCTTTGAGATTATTGTATTGGCATAAAAACATAGTATACTTATTCTATCGTATGTTTTGCTAATTGAAACTACAACACGTGAATCTGATTTGAACAAAGGTATGTGGAAAATGGTATGTAATATAAAAGATTTACTAATTACTATGCTCACTTTTTTGAATGCATGTCTTCACACATAATTAATTAGTCATTTTTCCCCGTACATTCTTTTCTAATTTCTATTAATATTTTTAATTAGGTGTCATGTCTCATAGTTACCGAAAATGATTGCATATATTCACCGATAGAGTTGATTCATACAAGGAAACTCTTTTGTCTGCTCATTCTGGGTAATGTTTGCATATATTTAATCCAGTTTGCTTTTTTACTAATTTTCTTGTCCCCCAAGAGTTTGCATATATTTAATTCAGTTTCCCTTTTACTAATTTTCTTGTCCCATCTTTGAGCCTGCATAAGTTTGTATCCCCAATTCTAGAAATTAGAGATAAAGTTACACAAACATTTTATCCCTATTCTAATTTTGTGCTCAATATTATAAGGATTTGAACTCTATTATTTCTATGAATCATAGTCGAATATGGTAACTCGTTATAATCGTGAATCTTTTCAGTCTAAAATCATTTTTTGTTGGGTTACAAACCCATCCCACATCGGATGAGGGAAGGAAGTTAGAAGGTGTATATAATTCCTGTCCAACCCCAATTAGTTTGAGGCCTTTTGGGAGTGACCCAAAAACAAATCCGTGCGGGCTTGACCCAAAGCGGACAATATCAAACTAATGTTGCAGTCGACGATCCTAACAAGTGGTATCAGAGCCCAGGTGGCTATGGGTTGTGCCTGGATGAGCCCCTGTTAGGGTCGGGCCCTGAAGGACTCAGAGTTAGAGTCGGGCCCAGGATGACCCAGGGGCCAGGGCTGGAACGACCCATGTTCGTGTCGACTGCGTTCCCGATGTGGTCTCGGTTTGAGGGGAGGTTTGTTGGATTACAAACCCATCCCACATCGGATGAGGGAAGGAAGTTAGAAGGTGTATATAATTCCTGTTCAACCCCAATTAGTTTGAGGCCTTTTGGGAGTGACCCAAAAATAAATCCGTGCGGGCTTGACCCAAAGCGGACAATATCAAACTAATGTTTCAGTCGACGATCCTAACTATTTTGACAAATGATAAAGAGAAAGAAAAACACTACCTTAAAAGGAGAATCTCGTTTGTCGATTTCTTGTCAAGTTGGGCAAACAATGTCTTTTAGTGCATTATTATGAAATTTGATTATTCATCTTAAATATTTTATTGAGGTGGAGAATGTACAATTATGCGATTATGTGACATTACAACTAATTTGGATTGCAACTTCAAGTGTATTGTGTGGGCAAGCAATTGGTAAATAAACAGGATATATATATTTATCATATATGTAAACAAAACTGGAAATATTATTATTGTCTCTGGAAATTACTGTGACATATTTGTAAAAAATCTGTTATAGTCATAAAGCTAACATTCATATATATATATATATAGGGAGATGATCAAAATAAGTATGTGTTTAAATCCAGAAATGCAGACCAAATCTTGGCCCTAGGATTAGATGATCTAATGGTCAATAATTAACCAAAAACACGGAAGGTCATAATTAAGCAATTTTATGTCATATTATAATATTTGGGTTTAATGTCATGCTAAGATCGTTTTAGGTCATGCTTTGTTAGCATGACCTAAAAATTACCTAATTATGACCTAAAAGTGACCTAATTATGATATTGTTCTGCGTTTCTGTATTTAAATCTAGTTTTACATAGATCAAAACCCTATATATATATATATATATATATATATATATATATATATATATATATATATATAATAGAAACTATTTTGGGTGATATGATTCAAATAGGATCCTCCAGAAGCCCACGCCTTAGTGTTGGATTCTGAATAGATACACACATCTATTATATTATCGGATAATAATTCAAAAAGTAGCCAATTATATAGTAGTAATAATTTTGCAAAAGAGACAAATAAGTTACGGTTGGTGCATAAAAAATATACTCTCTTCATCCAAAAAATATATATAGGCATAGAGTATACAATAATAGGTTAAAATGGTGGGTCATTGACAATTATTTTGCAATAAAGAATATTATGTGAATAAGTTACAAGTAAATGTGTCAAAAAAAGAAAATTTGCACTCTTTAACTTGTAATTGTTTAATATAGTAGTATGACACTTGTTGCGTACTTTTTACTAGTGCTATAATTCGTTTCTTCTTCATCTTCAATTTTTTTTTTGTTTACGTACGATAAATAGGAACATGCAAAATTACTTTATGCAAATCTTATCCTAATTTACACAAAAATTTGTTTTTGGTTGTCCACCATATAAAATCAAGCATTTGTATCAAATTTAAAATGGCAAAGCTCAATAGTGACATTGCAAATAGAGCCAACTAACCACTGTCAGGCTAAGTAGCAACACACAAATGGGCTAGCTGTTGAGATAACAAAGGAATTGCCTTTTTATATCCTCTCCATTATTTATATCTACTCATATATATTAGCGGCCAAATATTTGTGTTCGTTGTGGATATGCTTAATATTAAGTAGACAATCCAAATCTTAAGCTACAAAGATTATTAGTTTTGAATTTTAACATTGGATAAATGTCTAATTAAATTCCCATGCAAATTTCGACTGCGATACATATTATTATATGGAATCTAGAACTTTCACATCACACAGTTAGATTAATAGTGTTAGATTTGATCATCATATTCATATTCATGTCATTTATGAATGTGTGGGGGCGGCCCCAACGATAAGAAAGAGGAATGAATATTCTAATTGTATGGGGTCAAAATATAAAATGACAGAATGATTATATCTACCTACCCCCTCATCATCATTGATACTACATTAAATCAATATTCTTAGTGCTAATTAATTAAAGATGGGACAACACATTATTTTTATTCTTTAATTCTTACTCCGTTTTTACATGTGTGCATTTAATAATGTCATAATGTTGCTTATATCGTTCAAATAATTTTCAATCGGTTACTTATGTTTTTAAATAAAGCATATGTAGTAGTATTATAAATTCATTAGTTAACATATTAACAAGTTTAATTTGGAGGATTATGTTAAGATGACAACCCTTTTTAAAGTGACAACGCACCACCAATCTCGTGCTGCCACGTGACACGTTATCCAGCAATATTATGGCATATCCAGCAATATTCATTTAGTATGCGTTTACAGATTGCATGATAGTAATGGGTGGATTGTTGTGTAGATTGTTAAGTATTGTTGTATAGGCATATAATGTTTCAGTTGCAGTATATATATAGACAGATTGTTTTTTATACCGTTATTTTGTTGTATAGCTAATACATCAATACTCAGCACTCCAGACAGCAATCCAAGCAGTACTATCATGCAATTTGTAGAAATCCATCTAAAACACTTACTATGATATTGCTGGATACTTCCCTAATATTGCTACATAACGTGCCACGTGGCAGCACGAGGTTGGTGGTACGTTATCACTCTAACTACGGTGGCACCATAATGCTCCCCTAATTTGCATACACATATTACATATATATTTATTGAGGTTGATCTAATAGGAACAATATTAGTGTAGAAAAATAGATACATATTTATATAAAATGATAATATTTTATCTATAGACATTAATTTTTTCAATAATGGTCAATCTTTAATAATAATAATAAATATAATGATTCTTCTTTTAATGTCAATTGTTGGTCAAACAAATATAATGGTCTAGATCGGTTCACAATTTCTACATCAATGGTCTAGTGGATATTTAAATCGAGTGTAAAAGTGAAATTGAGAATAAAGAAGATAGCAGTAGTAAATAATAGTAGTAAAATAAAGTGGAAATGGACGGATAAGCAGATCAACCACTAATTGACCCATAAAACTACTAGCCACTTGGAGCAAAGTGAATTTCCACATGGTGCCCATACGTTTGTGTGAACAAAAAGTGTTTGAGCTCTGCTGCTTTATATGGAAATATGTGATTTTCCTTTAAGTAGTTTTTTTTTAATTTTTATGCAAAAAAAACACAAAAAAAGGTAACAACAGATGATCAACTATTTTATTTGGAAATGTATTTCCTTTAGAGGTTAAAGTAGGAAGTTTAGCAATATATCCTGACGCCATGTCATGCGCAATGCATGCGAAATCAGCCCAAAGCACTCAACAACTTTTCTTGCACAAAACACTCAACAACTTTTCTTCTAACTCTCTTCACAAAAAAAAATCTTACTTTTCTATTTTCTATTTTGGGAGTACCCATCAAAAATAATCTCATCTAAAAAAATAAAGATCATATTTTACACATTTTTTTATTTTCTTTTAAATCTTTATCATTTTTTCATTAAAACTCATATTGTCCATCTATGAGTTTATTTTTAATTGACTAAGAGAGTATATTATAGCTACTTGAAATAAATTTGCTACTACTACTATTTGTTTTGGAGCAATTCTTTTATGTAAAAGGAAAGCTAGTACTCCTCATTATACTTTCGGTGAAAGCCACTGGCGGATTTAGGGGGTCGAGAAGGGCAGACACCCCCTCCCGACTATCCGAAGACCCTAAAATGTCTCCTAGAGTTGAGCCAAAAATTGCATATCTACTTCCTCCGTGCGTAGAAATTCTGTAGTTCAATGGTTTAATTATTAGTCTTTCAACTTAGAGGTCTATGGTTTGAACATCAATGAGAACATATATTTGTTCCTTTTTTTTGCCCGTTCTTTATTTTATCAATTCATATTTTTTCTTATTATCAATGTAAACCCAAATATTTACAACTACTTATTCCGTTCCATAAAAATATGTGCTCTTTTTTCATTTTTTTCCGTCCCGTAAAAATATGGGTATTTATATTTATGGAAAGTTGTCCCCTACTCATTACCCATATATATATATATATATCAATTTATTTACAACTTATACCACTATGACCCACCATTTCTCACAAAACACTAGTATTTTAATAAATACCCTTCTCCTCCTCCTCTCTCTTACTTTTACTAGTTGTGCATTAATTCTCGTATTATTTCAATTGCACATTTTTTATGGGACGAAGGAAGTATTACTTTTGAATTTTTATAAATTAAAATCAGTTCTATTGATATTTTATGTTTTATTTATTTAAAAATCCTAATTATTTATGTAAGTAAATATAGTTGTTTAAGTTAAAATGTTTCTCTTACTTGTGTCTTTTACGAAACTCAATAATGAAGTAAAAATCTGACTTAGTTTACAATTGTAAAATCTTTAATTTTTTTAATGTAATGATGAGTGATAATTGATTATGTATTTACATATTTTTTAAAATCAGTTAATTATAACAAAATAAATAAATCAATTCATATATACTCCAGTTTTTAGATGAATAAACGTATGTACAAAATAATGTAGTTCATTAAAAATAGAGCAAAATCTTATTTTGTTGAATATATTTTATTTTGAATTGAAATTTAAAAAATATAGTGTGATTTTCATTTTTTTATAGTGTGATTTTCATTTTTTTTACGTGAAATTTTAATATTCTTGTAAACATACTACAAAATTGATTGATTCAACTTTTAAGGGGAAAAGGAAAAAATATACTCCAGTAGATGTTGAAAGCTATGATGAAATACCTACAAATTCTACCAATTCTATTCGGAGTAAAACACAATTATTTATCCTTTCTACCAATTCTATACTTAGTAAAGCACAATAATTTATACTTCTTATATTTAGTGCAGACTTATCTACTCCCTCCTTCCCACTTAAAAACATTTGAAAATTGGCACGAGATTTTATGTAGTGTTGTTTTGTGAGTTAATGAAGAGAGAGTGAAGTAAGATAGATGAAAAAGTAGAGATAGAGTTATTTCTATTTTAGGAAAAATTTCATTTTTAATTGGATAATAAAAAAAAGAAAACGTTTTATTGCAATCTCTAGTAGAGGTTGTCTATCCGCTACCTGACCGTTATAAAGTCAACGTTTCACTTCATGTTTAAAATTGGTTAATATTTTAAATATATTATTTCTCTCCCTAAAAAATAAAAAGTATTTTTATTAATCCGTCTTAAATTTTTTTTTTTGAACTTTCAATTTTAAAAAGTGGACTCTATAATCCACGCATTACTTTTAACCATTTTTTCTCTTTTCTATTTTCTTTTTCTATTTTTTCTTTTTTTATTAATTGGTCTATCTTACTTTATTAATTGTGCATTAAATCTTAGTATATCATTTTCAAGAATGAGGTAGTACTAAACTTATATTCTGTTGATATTTACAACCCAATTCGGGAATTAAATTGAGTTAACTATTTATTTTTATAAAATCAGTCACGACATTCTTTTCGTAGCAACCGACATACCAATACCGCCTAAACGATATAGTTGGGCCCTGTGTTCAATTTCATGATATTAATTTAAAACTGATACAGAAAGTACTATTTGAAGTAAGAACTCTTGACAACATAAATCAGAATTGCTCTTTTAAAAATCATGTTAAAATTACTAATTAGGATGGAAGAAACTACTCAAAGCAATTAACTTAAAGTGTATCGCATTTAAATTATTCTTGCATTCATATATGTACTAATATAAGGTATATGTATAATTTTAGGGATTATTACAATTTACAACATGGTAGAAATCAGTGGCGTATGCACATGGGAACAAGGGGGTACAATTGTACCCCAAAACTTCGTGGTTTAATACTAAATGTAGTACTAATTTAACAAAATCGATATTTGTCCCAGTGGAAAATGCGCCCGTCTTTCATACTAGAGATCCGAGATCGACCCTTTCAACCGCATTCCCTGTTGCTTTTTTATTTCTTCTCAAAATTAACTTTGTTTTAATCCATATGACCTTTTTATCAATTTAATTTTGTTTTTAATCCATATCTCCTTCACAATTCATGTTTAAGTTTCATTATTTATTTTGTTTTTAACAAACATTTATTAGTTTAACCACTAACTTATTATTTTTTAATTTAATTTCATATTCTTTCATATTTAATTTTCATTAATTATTTTTAATAGATACTTATATGACTAATATAGAGTAAAATATTTTACAAACAACTCAGGTTTAATTACTAATTTGAAATAAGTATCATAAAGTAATATTTATAAAATTAACCTCCTCAGTATATTATATATATTAATATAATTAATATTGCTAAGTAACAAAACATGGATACTTGTATTTCATATGCATAATGACTCTCTATGTGACACTGTAAAATAATTTTTTATTTATTTAAAATGAAGTTTTTTGGTAAAAAATAAAGACATATTTCATTTTAAATATTAGACCAATTAAGAAAACATAACAAAGAGAACAAAACTGATTAGTCACATTGTGAAATTTTAACTCGTAATTTTTTTTGCACCCCCATATCGAAAATCTTGGATACGCCACTGGTAGAAATCCTGGAATTCACATTGCCGAGACCATAAACTTTGTTTAATTGTTTTTCCTTACAGCGTATAAAATCGGTTATTCAATGTTTTATAGTAGTACTATATTCGTGGGACTCGTAATAAGTAGTAGTAGTAGTAGTACTAGTACTGAGAAATGAAAATAGCTTACCCGAAAAGGAAAAGGAAACGAAAAAAGAGAGAATAATTTAGTTGGGCCCAGTATCAAAATCCAAATTTATTTATGTTTGTGTGATCAGCCCAATGGGAAACAATTAAGCCAACCCAGATGTAGCCCACCAAAACTCCTCAAAACTTTCTATTTATTCCGAAGTGTTTATAAATTATTGGTAACATGTCCAAATTATGTCAAAAAAAACATTTATTCATGATTTAACACTTCAATATTCAAACTTCAACACAAAATATCTAGAAATTGAAAGCCTAAATAGCTTGGTGTGTAGCAAAAATAAAAAAAATTTAAATAGCTTGGTGTGGAATAGAATCTTAAAAGAATAGAAGTGGAGTAGTAAATATGGTAGTATTATACTTGTACTATATATGCTTGTTCGCCTCATATGATATCACCTCCCCATAAGAGCATCCACAATGGCGCCTAGCGCACCGCCTAGCCAAGCGCCGGCGCTAGGCGGTCAAAATCCGCTGGGCTATGCGCTGGGTGATCCGCTCTGCTCCATTGCAGCGCCCGGATCGCCCAGCGCATAGCCCAACGGATTTTTTATTTTTAATTTTCGAAATTTTTTATGATATTATTAATGTACTGGTCAAAATCATTTTTTTTATTAATGTACTTTTTAAAAATTTTTGTACTTTTTAAATTTATTGTAATTTTTTTTAAAATTAAAATGGTATTATTAATGTTTCCCGTATGTGTCTCGTAAATTAAATTTCGTATATTGTGTTATTAGTGATGTGGCTATTGATGTGGCCGGGCTATTTATGATATGGCTAGGCTATGGCTGAGCTATTTCTGATGTGACAGGAGGATTTTTAGTATTGATGATGTGACAGGAGGAGTTTGTGGCTAGACTATTGCTGGGCTATAACCACTATGGATGCTCTAAGTTTTTTTAGTTTAAAAAGGGGAAATATAGAAAGTGAGGCCTCATATTAAATTTTCCAAAAGTGGTTACAGGATAGCTATTTTTCTACTATATCTGGCATCTGCGGATTCCAAAAGTGATCACTTATACCGGAGTATTACTTAATTACCTAGTGGAGTAATTTTAACGAGAACTACTGTTTACAAATTTGTTAAGAAGAATTCATATAAAGATTCTATGTCTAAGTTAGAATATAAGTAAGATGCAAAAGATTAGGCCATCAAATTCCCCCCGCCCCCCACATTTGAAGATCAAACAAGAAATGAGCAAATACTAGGCAGCAGTAATAAATGTTGATTGTACAAATCTTGATTTGGAGTAATTACTTATAAGAAAAGTAAAAGTGCAATCCCAATTCCCAAACACTAGGGCATACATATATGTGTTACTCATATCTTGTATTTCAAGAAACTTTCCCAACTTGTAACAAACAAGCAAGCCAACGACAACTCATCATCATTGTACTACTAATTAATACAAACCAACATTAATTATGTGACAACACACCTCAAAATTGGATACCACAAACTAAAATCACAACCAATCTTCATTCCACACATACTCTACTCCACACTGCATTGCATGAAGGCACAAAAATATAGTATCAAACAAATCACTTCAAAAAAACAAAGTAAAGAAAGCAAAGTATACCTGTTTGCGTGGGCACTGAATTGAGCTGAGCAGAAAACACAAGTAGCAAGACCATGGATGATCGCAGCTTGCTTCATCTTAAGCAATCGACAGTCAATCATCGTCCTGAATCAATCTAAATCAAACTAGTGGCCTCATCCCTGCGAATTCTCCTTCCCTTGATTCTGATCTCCGCCGCTGCAATCCCCAATATGCTGATAAAAATGGCTAAAAGCTTGCAGATTAAGCCCCATCTGCCCCTCTTGTGAGAGCCCCAGCTCCAGCCCGGGCACGGGGAACTCAAACCCTAGCTTCACACCACGATTGGCGCTTTGAATATTTGCATTCTGGAATATTGCTGATCCAAATCCATTGAAGGAAGGCCAAATCCCTTCATTCATCATCGAAATTGAGCTCGCCCTAATCCCCATCCCACTCTCCACCAGCCGCGAATACACAGAGCTCCCCTGTTCCGAAACAGAGGACCCTGCACCCGCCAAGGCAGACGCCGGAATCGTTCCGGTGCCTGTGGCAGCCACGATCGAAGGCTCGGCCTGCTGCAGCAGCCACTGGATCGTCTCTCCGTCCGTCTTGTGCCCGAGCTCCCGAGTGAGCTGGAAGATTCTAGCAGCGCAGAGGGCAGGAATCCTGATGCGGCGGCCACGGCCCTCAACCTTCTTGTGGCGGTCCTTGTTGGAGGTACGCTTGGGAGCAAGCTGCTTCTTCTTGGCGTCGTCGTCGATGATGGCTAGCGCCATGTTTGGTTGGGGATTTGGGTTTGAGGGTTTGTGTTCCATGACAAGAGGCGAGAAATGGGGCCTTTTGATTGATGAAGAAGGGGACATGTAAAAAAAAGTTCCTATATTTTCATCTTATTTTTTCTTCTCCTTTTACTGTACTGCCTTATCTTCTCTCTCTCGCACATGAGTCGTTGTCACTCTTGCTACAGTGTTTGTAATCATGCAGATGATAGATAGATAAATAAATAAATAAATATAACTTTTTTAAAAAAAAATTTAAATGTTGGGATGTTTTAAGATTGTTAGTAATTAATAGTGAGAGCGAAGCAAAAGGGGTTTTTTGTTAGTCATATGATCAGTTAGTTGTAATTATTGCACTGTTTATTTAATCACAGCAATTATGGGTTTGGACAAGTTTGCGTTAAAAATGATGGGTGTTTAATGGATTTAAGGGAGGTAGTTGATCTTGTCATGATTTTCCAAATCCATATGTTTTTGGATTTTTGTTGCTCATCAATTCAATTTCATATATGGGTAGGTGCGTCCCAATTCCTAATTTTAAATAAGTGGAGTAATTTAAGTAGGGAAGAATCTTGAATTTGAAGAAAGGACCCCTCGAAATATGATTGAGTTGTTTGATCATCAACCTCAACCACGAACAACCATATTTTATTTTATTTTATTTTCGAGAAAATTAACTTTGTGCATTTTTGAAAACACACATTTTACTTTCCGTCAATCACTCGATTCGCCGTTCCGTATCTTCTTCTCCAATACCGATTGATGAAACAGTCAAATAAAATACAATAAATAATAGCAGTACTTCTTGTCGCAACGTTATAACTCAAATAATAGTAGTAATAGATACCCCTTCGTCTAATTAAAGTACTATGAACATTTATTAAATTAAGGATTAATTAGCTTAATCTTTTACTTTTTGAGGAGGTTTCCATTTTCGTCTTCTAATTTTAGTTGTGACTCAAATAATAATGATACTTTTTGAAGCGTTGGTGGCATATTTAAAAACTGACGTCCTTAATTTCATTAAAATATGTCCTTTAACGGTTTTTTTTGTTGTTGTAGTGATTGTTGATACACAAAATTATATTGGACGCACGACTTTATACGGAATTAATGTATCGCCAAAGTCGGAATATGTAAAGAAGGTTTAAATTGTCAAAATGAATTTCTAGACTTGCGTATTTACTTACATCGGGTTTATAAAAAGAAAAAGATTTTATGTTCTCAATTTTATATGATGAAAAATTATTATTGAAATTTTTTATTTACTTGCTCATCAGCTTGTGTGGCGGGTTTAGAGTTGACTGGAGAGCGTGAACATCATGCTACACCAATTGGCAAGTGATGGACATGGAGTTGTATTATGATTTGAGAAGTTGTTCCATGTGGTGGACACAACATAAGGTTTGAGATGAACGAGTATGCCTTGGTGTTTAGATTGATGTTTGCCCATGTAACTTCGAATAGAACGAGGTGCACTCAATCTCTGGTCGATCATATATTTTACAACTCTTAAAGGATGGAGAACAAATATGAATTCATCAACAAACGCTTGTAGGTGACAATTCATCACCGGCGCTGGGATGACCATCCATCAATTCTTACAGATTTGGTCGAACTGAATGGGGTTATTAACATATATGTGCGGGTGCTCAGACACTAACCTAAATTATCCAGATACTTTATGTGTCAGAACGCTTATTTTATAGACGAGGAGGTAGCTTTATTTAATTATACATATTCATATATTTGGGTTGATTGATTATGTTATTGACTAAACTTTTATTTTGCAACCCAATTTAGATTTGAAATTGAATATGTATTGTGAACAAAATTGGAGAAATTGATGAGGAGAGGAGAGGAGAATGAAGCCAAAAAATGGAGCGGCCTACAATTTTCCCTTTTTCTTATGCCTTTGATTGATTTCTTCAATACTAAAGTGCGGATACACTACGGTTGTACTTGTTCATGTCTTAGTATACTAGTAGTTCATACTACAATAGCATTATCTCTTTGGATGAAATATATAAGTAGAACTATATATATATATAGAGAGAGAGAGATGCAATCATAAGATGTGCTGGTGCCCCGCCCCTATCGAAGAGACGAATATTGAATGAGGGATGTGGACATGAGCGTAGCCACTACTCCATTCCACTCCTATATAATTGAAGAAGAAGAAGAAAAACACTCAATTCTATACATATTTGCGGCGCCTTCTTTTCAATTTAAATTCATATTTATTACATGTATGCTGATATGTATGTGAGTTTTTTTTCTTAAAATGTAGTTAAACATAATTTACAATTAAAACTTGACTATGATGAACAAAAATAATAATTTATATGTTTATTATGGAGTAATTAATTATTACTCATACAAAATACTTATAAAATAGACTTGACCTCAACCTAGCTTGTAGATGGAGTATATAAATGAGTAGGAGTAGTAGATAATTAGATGTTCTAGCTCGTTTCGTCTTTATGCAATTTTAAATTTCAACATTTATATTGTGAAATCGATCGATGTATACTTCCTAGATGCATGACTGATTGATATTCCTATATTATAGGGTTTACTTGTACGTAAGCTCTAAAGTAGAGCCTAGCTATATTATTCCATACAATTATATATCCGATTAGTTTATGGAGTATATGTTAGAGATATTTTAAGGTGTTAATTTATTACTATTACACAATAACTGAGTGAGAGTGTGATAAGAATCGGTAGGTAGGCGTGATGATCGGTTTATGTTTATGTGTCTGATTGTGTGAAATGTTGCCTAGCTTTAAGACATATGGGGTCGCTTTTTTTAAAGCAAAGTTGTTGACATATCATTTCCTCACTTCAATTCAAAGTCTCTTTTTTTTCTACTCATCTCATTAAAAACAACGAAATTGAGTTGCACAAAATACAAAATATGCATATATACATATATAGGAGTATATTTTACTTTAAGTAATTAAATAGTTTTGTGTTTAAAAAAGTATAATCATCACTCATCAGTAGCAATTATTTTTATTCATGAATATTATAGGATTTTTTCGTCGCACAACATAATATATATCCTTTTTCTTCTTCTGACCAATTAACCTCATCAATGCATTGATATATAGTTACAATATCTGCGTCGAGCTTTACCATCTCTAAATTGGGAGTGAGAAAGGTTGAAAAGCACACACATGATAAATGGAGCCAATAATGCTAACTTTTTGTGTGGCTCTTTAAAATTCTAGAAAATATTTATAGTTGGCTAAAATAGCGAATCATAATGATTAGTAATAGTCATTAAAGGATTAATTATTTAATGATGTTTTTAGATTTGATCTGATAGAATAGAACAGCTACAAAGAGCATTTTGAATTTTGATGGGACTCAATTATGTACTATGAGTATCTGAAATCACAGTTTACCAATTATAAAAGGATTGATTATTATTATTAATTAGTGCACGATTTTTATCTATTTTGAAATTTAACATAATTTTTGAAATATTATAAATATGTAATGATATCGTCATCTTTCAGTTTAACACTGCATTTTTCGAACCAAATCGAAATTGAAATACCGAGACTATACATATGCATGCTACAAATTAAAGTTAAATACAACGGCATCATTATACCATTTCAAGATAATGATAAAATTTCATACTTATTTTATATGAATTGACAAATATTCAAATACAATATCGTCAAAAATTGACGAAGTGCTATGCTACACGTTGTAGTAAATGTGAACTGGAATTGTCGAAAGTCCTGAAATTAATTAGGTAGGTGGAAGGCGGCAATGAATGAAGCCTAGCTATGACAAACCAATTCTAGGGCTAAATTAATTAATTAATTAATTATATTTATTTCCCACCAAATCCCCATATTTCACTTCAAAATATATATGAACATGCTACAATTATAGAAATTTAGATTATTCCGGAACCCATAAGTAATGGTAGGCTGGTAGTCATCATAAAGTATGCCTTATTTCATGTAGTATTTGATTATACTTGTGTGTTATA
Source organism: Salvia splendens (assembly GCF_004379255.2). NCBI lineage: Eukaryota > Viridiplantae > Streptophyta > Magnoliopsida > Lamiales > Lamiaceae > Salvia > Salvia splendens. The sequence continues at coordinate 5,914,503 of NC_056034.1, forward strand.
AATTGCTTATGACAGATGGTATTGCGTTAACGAACCCTAGTCAATGAAGTAAGTATATTACTATGGTACATAATTAATTTATTACTTCTACATGTCAAATAAGAAAATCGAACCGATGTGCATGTGATGATTAAACACATGTACAGGACTAGATAATTTAGTTAATAGAAAAATATAATTTCTGGCAGTGTCAGAATTATTTGAAATTCCATATCATGGTAAATCATTCGAAACCGTTATACAAGTAAGGAGTAGCCAGCAGCATTCAGATACGGTTATACACAGCCGACAACATATTTATATGTACTTTCACGAGGGACTATTCATTATCTTTATATTGCACCCTCGTTGGGAGTGTTATATTACTAACTCAACGAGGAGTGTTATATTACTAACTCAATACTTAATTGCTAACTATAATTAAATAATAGTCATTAAATATTCAAATCAAGAGCCTAGATCATCAACCTCGAAATGTTAATACGATCAACAAAAAAACGTCAATAAGGGTATTAAGGTCAATTCACAACTAATTAGTTGTAACTAACTTCTGAAAAATATCTCATAACTTTAAAACGCATATAACTTTCTCGATTTAAATTATTTTTCGCACAACATATACCAAATTAAAGATAATTTCTGTAAGGATTCTAACGAGATCTCACTTGCATATGTTCCGATGTCAAAATTTGAAACACATTTCAAAAATTTTCATAAATTCCGTTAACAGCTTTATATCAATACACGACACATAATATATCAATACAATGCTTGTACAATGTCAATATGAAATTGTATTGACATTGTCATGTCTTTGTGTTGATGTATTTCATACACTGTATTGACATTGTGTTTCTAAACCCTAAATTTGATAGTTGTTATTATCTTTTTAATATTAAAAAATGAAAAACGAAAAAAGTTGTAGTTAGCAATTAAATGATGAGTTAACAATTGATCACTCCCCAATGTTCGCAAAAAATAGACTAGTTTTACCATTTTATATCATCCCTAAAATTAGAAAGAGTTTAAATATAAAAAAAATTAACAAATAATAATCATACACATCATTTATAACGTGGAACTCACAATCCACTAACACTTATTTTACTACCTTTTTCCTCTCTCTTTTACTTTTCTCGTCTTTATCTTATTTTACCAATTGCACATTAAAACCCGTGACATTTACAAGTTTGTCAATTTTTTTGGATAGAATTTGATACTCCATCCATTTACTAAGAATAAGAACTTTGGAAATGACATGAGTTTTAATGCAAAATTGGCATAATTAATCTTAAATATATTTCTCATTTCAGTTTTTTCTCTTTAAATGACTCAAAGCAAACTACAAGAATAGCATAAATTAAAGGGATATTGGTCCCTATAATCATAAATTTTAGTCAAAACTTGGTATTTCTCACAAACTTTGCACTTTGTTTGGTATTTCACACGATATGTCTATCACTATATTAGACTAAGAGCATCCACAATGGATGCCCTAGTGGGCACCCTAGTGGTTGCCACATCAGCATTTCTTAGTCCATCCCTTCTTTCTGCAATGGTTTCGTCCTAGTGTCCGCCCTATCAATTATCCATTTTTCATTTCAATTTTATTTTTTTTTATTTTTTAAATTAGATATTAAATTAAAGAACTAGCAAAACATACATTACTTAATTAAAAAAAATTTACAACGGAAAATACTTTAAAAAAGGTACAATTTCAACGAACCCTACGTGCCCAAACTTCTTAAACCATGTCATTCATGAGTTGAAGATGGGCTTGCCGGTTGCACATGTTCTCCCCTGCTTGTAATCTCTCACTGAGTCCATAAGGTAAACCTCGAATCACCGGCGGGGTTGAATGACCTGCGCTCGATTCAGCTTAATCGTCGGACCAATAGCCAGCTCTTGTACCTCATCGTGAATAATCATGTTGTGCAAGATGGTGTACGCGTACATGACACGCGTACATGACATTGGCGATATGGTGCATGTACCAGGAACGAGCTGGGCCTTTCACTATTGGCCAACGCGCTTGAAGCACACTGAATCCTCGTTCCATGTCCTTCCGTGCAGACTCTTGCCACTGTGAAAAAAAGGCTTTCTTCGGATCCGTTGGGCAGGAGATCGTCTTCAAGAAGACTGGCCATCTCGGGTATATGACATCGGCTAAGTATTACCCCATATGATGCTGCCGTCCGTTGGCAGTGAACTCGATAACCGGACCGTTGTCATTGTATTGCTCGGTGAAGAGACTCGATGTGTTCAGCACGTTGATATTGTTGTTGGACCCCGCCACGCCAAAGCGAGCATTCATGATCCAAAGACGGTGGTCAACGATGGCTTCAAGGATCATCGTCGGGTGGGTACCCTTATACCGTGAATTGGCCTCTCCACGGTGCCGGACAATTCTTCCACGCCCAGTGTATGCAATCAATGCTCCCTAACATTCCAGGAAAGCCGTGCACCTTATCATGCATCCCCGTCAGGAACTGGCAATCTTCGGCATTCGGCTTACGCAAATATGTGGCGCCGAAGGAGTCAACCACGCCCTCACAAAATTTTTCCAGACACCCTCGGCCAGTTGTATCCCCGACGTGAATATACTCGTTGAACATGTCCGCCATGGTGCCGTTGGCCAACTGACGAAGCGCAATTGTGCACTTCGTAAGCGGGCATAGACCGATTCTATTGGCCGCATCTTGCCGGTGTTGGAAGTACTCGTCGCGCGCCTCCATCGCGCGAACAATGCAGAGAAACAGTTCTCACTGCATCCTAAACCGTCGGCGAAAAACCGTCTGTCCCCACTATGGCTCATCGGCGAAGTAGTCTTCGAACAAACGTGATGAGCTAGGTCATGCTCTCGACGGACGGATGTCCGGTGGAGGATGGACCTCGGGACCTGCTCTTCGGCCTGCTCTTGCTCTTGTATTGCACGAATACCTGCGAGAATCTGGTCCCCTAAATCAAGCATTACGCGTTCCATAGCCCGATTTATATCTTCTCAGGGAAATATTTTGGAAAAGTGAGTTAAAGAGAGATGTTTGATTTGAGAGCTATTGTGTGAGGGTTGAGAGATGTGTGAGAGATGTGTGAGAAATGAGTGAAAATAAGGTAGATTTATAGATAGAAATTTTTTAAAAAAATGAAAACGCGTCACTCGTCCTCGGGCTCGATCAGGAGACGCATTGCAATGGGCGCACGATGCATCGGGCGCCTGCAATGGACGTCCGATCTCGCTCGAGGACGATAACTCCCGATCGTCCGCCCGATTTTGCAACCATTGTGGATGCTCTAATTTACGAGACATTTTTTTTATGGTTGACACAATTAAATCAATGTGGTTTTCTACATGACTTTTTATCCTACTTGTAATGAACTTAAAAAGTGGTTTAAAATATCATAAAACGTATCATGGTTGCCCACGTAAAATAAGATTTTGATGAAAATATTTTATGTAGGTCAGTTGGGGAAATACCAAACAAAGTGCAAAGTTTGTGATATTCTGGACCAATTTTAAATTTTGGCTAAAATTTATGATTTTAGGGACCAATATCCCTAAATTAAAAAGATAGTGAAGCAAATCCTAGTCGTTGGGCCTTTACTTGGCTGAAATGATGGTATAAGCATTTCCTTAGTAGTTGGGCCTTTACTTGAAATGAAGGTAAATAAAATACTAGTACTAATTAGTTTTAACTGAGAGGAAGGGAATTTTCTTCTTTTTTTTAAAGGAACGGAATTTTCTTCTTCTTTTTTTTGTTCTATTGGTTTTTATTTGTTTATTTTTGAAATTTTGAATTACAATGTAAACATCAAAATAAATAAGATGGTGGATCTGAGAAAAGAAATCTGGACCAGATTGGCCCACCAATTGGGACAAACCAATTGTTGTATAACATGTTTGGGCTTTGTTTTCCAAGAATCTGGACCTTGCCTTTACTGCTGAACATAACATGTTTTGCGATGATTCCGAACCTATGAACCAAAAATCTATAGATCTTTTTTGATTTATTAAAAATAAAACAATTGATGAAAATTTATGAAAATTTATGAAATGGTTTAAGAAACTATCAAAGTCTAATCAAATTCTAAAAAATAGTATTTAACCAGACAAGAGATTAACGGCTCTCAAACAAAACAATAAACAAGTATAGTTAATTTCATTATGCTTTTTTCAAGTTAAAAGAACCATTTGAAGTAATGGCGGATCCGGAATCGATAAATGGGAGGCGGAAGAAACAATTTATATCGCCTATATGAACTTCGAATTTTCAAGACCCTTTTCTACGGTAAGAAAAACACATCTTAAATAACTCCAAAGTCCTTGACTGGTACGTGCAAAACAAATAAGGTCACAATTTTTTTTTCTCTAGCTATTTAGTGTGTATAGGTAATAGGTGCATAATCCTCCATTTCTTTTGTATACTAATTGGTATTTGGTAGCTAGGGCCACATTAGTACGTGTAGGCAGATATTTTCTATTAGAACCCATAATTATAGACCTAAATCAGTTAAAACATATTTTTTCTAACTGAAATTCCCTAATATGCGAAACAATGAAAAACAACATACTATTCTCACCAATTAAACCATGAATGCACAAAATTGTGTGATCACTACCCACTCAAAATTATTTGGGAGCCTTAAACTCTTGAAAGTATTTGATAAAATAAGATTTTAAACCAGTTATATAAGTTGTAAAAACAAATTAAGCTTTCCATAAAAGTTATTCAACCTCATTTTTTTCATAAGCATATAAGCAATTTTTTACCGAAATAAATCTGGTCATTGCGCGAAATGCCCAACCTCACTTTAATATTTCTTCCACTCTCTTCTCATTAACTATGATTTTATCTCTTATATTTTTCTCTCTGGCTTATAAGTTCGATTATATAAAATTTTCATATACAATAAATTCCCCTCAACTTTTGCGTTAGATATGTTGGGTCGTGATACCGCCGATCTCACACGCGCACGAACGAAAGAATAAAGCACACAACGATGTAACGTGGTTCGGTGATAAACCACCTACGTCCACGGAGAAGATGACCGGAATCTTATTGATGAACAACTCTCAAATACAATGAACTCACACTCACAATTCAATCACTCCAAACTAATCGCAAGCTAGAGCAATAATCTCCTAATTGTGTATGTGTATTGTGTATTCTTTCTTCTATATTCCTTTCAACTGGAAACTATCGAGCTATATATGCGAAGAACAAGAAATAACCCATCAACTGATTTCACACAAAACAGTTATAACCGCTGATTCCCAACGGCTAGTTTCAGCTCACCAAACCGAGCTCCTTTCTTGATCTCTTCCTCGAGCTCCAACGGCTCTATCACTTAATCAAATCAGCAGCTTGACGTGAATGAGTTGCTCAAGAATGATAGTTTCCTTGCGCAAGAATGATAGTCCGCCAGTGTAAGAATGATAACTTGCGGCAGCAAGAATGATAACTTGCGGCTGCAAGAATGATACTTTGCTTATGCAAGAATGATACTTTGCATGATTTGCATGGACACACATCCACAAATCTCCACCTTGTCCTTGCAAAGCTCCATCAATATCTAGATTCCCTTCTCAATCCTTGTTACAAATCTCAACACTCCACAATTTCAACCAACTTCAAACAATGTTTGAATTTCGAAGTTGGCAGAGATTTTGTCAACATATCTGATGCATTTTCTTCGGTAGGAACTTTCACCACATTGATCTTTCCACTTTGAATCTCATCTCTGATGAAGTGTCTCCTCACATCTATATGCTTCGACCTCTCATGGAACATTTGGTGTTTGGCTAAACATATTGCTGAGTTACTGTCACAGTTAATCTTTACTGCTCCCAACTCCATTCCCAGATCTTGCATGATCCCTTGCAGCCTTTGCAGCCTCTGTTAATGCAATATACTCAGCCTCGGTTGTGGATAACGCAACCACAGACTGTAGATTCGACTTCCAGCTGACTGTTGTTCCAAATAAGGTGAATATGTAGCCACTTTGGGATTTTCTGTTGTCCAAGTTGGCTGCATAATCCGAATCACAAAATCCCTCAAGAACTTCATCCTTTTCAGACCAAGCTTCACTGCCAAACTTCAAACCAATCATTGCAGATCCTTTTAGGTACTTCAGAATCCATTTCAGAGCAGCCCAGTGCTCTCTACCCGGATCAGCCATGTACCTACTAGCCACACTTATAGCATGAGCTACATCCGGTCTTGTGCATATCATCAAATACATCACACTGCCCACTATATTCGCATATGGTATCAGGCTCATTTCTCTCCTAGCATCCTCTGTTCTTGGCATTTGTTCTTTGCTAAGTCTGAAATGACCTGCCAGTGGAGTGGAAACAGGCTTTGCATCTTTCACTTGATACTTCTCCACCACCTTTCTGATGTAGTCAGCCTGGAACAACTTCAATTCCTTCTTCCTTCTGTTTCTGACAATATCCATACCCAGGATCCTCTTGGCTTCTCCAAGATCCTTCATCTCAAACTTCTGCCTCAGCTCCTCTTTCACAGTTTGCAGCTCATTCTTGTTTGAACCTGCCAGTAGAATATCATCTACATACAGCAACAGGTAGGCAATTATCAGATCTCCCTTCTTCTTGATGTACACACAACTATCAAAGCTTGACCTTTCAAAATTCATCAACTCCATTTGCTCATGAAATTTCTTATTCCACTGCCTACTACTTTGCTTGAGGCCATATAAGCTCTTTTTCAGCAAGCACACTTTCTTTTCCTCTCCAGGCTTCTCAAAGCCTTTAGGCTGCACCATGTAGATTGTTTCTTCCAAATCTCCATGTAAAAAAGCTGTCTTCACATCAAGTTGATGCAGCTCCCAATCAAAATGAGCTGTCAAGGCCAACAAGATCCGAATAGATGTGTGTTTCACCACTGGAGAGAACACCTCAGTGTAGTCAATACCCTCCACTTGTGTGAACCCTCTAGCAACCAGCCTTACCTTAAACCGTATGCTTTCAACTTCCCCCACCTCTACCTTCTTCTTAAATAGCCATTTGCAACTTATCAGCTTCTGAGTCCCTGGATCAGTTACCAAAATCCAAGTCCCATTTCTCAGCAAGGATTCTATTTCTTCTTCCATGGCTCTGACCCATTTCTGACTTTCTTTGCAACTTATGGCTTCCTCATAGGTTGAGGGTTCTGAAAACATGAGCACCTCAGCCACACAAAGAGCAAAGAAACTCATATCATAATCTGAAAATCTGCTAGGCAATCCTGCATTTCTTCTGGGATTTCTTCTAACTCTTTGACTTGCATCAGTTTGCTGTTCTGATGATTGTTGGCTATTAGTGTCATGAGCTGGTTGATGGTTAGATGCTCCACCTTCTTCCTGGTTCTCTGTGATCTCAGAATCTTCATCACCATCTGATCTGTGGTATTCTTTGTCAAACTCGAAATTCTGCACTCTTGAGCTGCTGCTCTCACCATCAGATACTGCTTTCTTCTTCTTGAATGGCATCTCTTCTTCATTAAATGTCACATCTCTGCTCTCTCTTCTTCATTAAATGTCACATCTCTGCTCACAATGATATTTTGGCCTGCTCTATCCAAGTTCCATAATCTGTACCCCTTCACTCCATCTTGGTACCCCAGCATTACACATTTTCTTGCCCTCGGTTCCAGTTTATCTTGCTTGACATGTGCATAGGCACCACATCCAAACACCCTCAGAGTGGAGTAATCACCAAGGCTTCCATACCATCTCTGATCTGGAGTTTCATTTGATATTGCTGAGGAGGGGCATTTGTTAATCAGATTAGCTGCAGTAGACATAGCTTCTGCCCAGAATTTCTTTGGCATCCCAGAGTAGAACAACATGCATCTCACTCTTTCTAGCAATGTCCTATTCATTCTCTCTGCCAATCCATTTTGCTGAGGGGTCCTAGGCACTGTCCTATGCCTTCTTATTCCCTTCATTTTACAGAAATCATCAAACTCAGCAGATAGAAATTCCATCCCATTGTCAGTCCGCAGATACTTCAAGACAGATCCTCTTTCATTCTCATATCTTGTATGCCATTCTTTGAATCTTTCAAATGCTTGAGACTTTTCTTTCAGAATATAAATCCACACTTTCCTAGAGTAATCATCTATGATGGAGATAAAATACTTACCTCCACCTATGGATTCTGTTGGAGATGGCCCCCATAGGTCACTGTGGGCATACACAAAAGGTCTTGTAGATGTGTGCTTTCCTCCAGTGAATGGCAACCTTTTGGCCTTCCCAAGCATACAGGACTCACATTTGCTCAACTTCTCTGTTGCACCCAGCTTCATAACCCCATGCTTAGCAAGTTCTCTGATGCCCTTCTCACCCACATGCCCCAACCTGGCATGCCAAAGATTCAAGTTCTCTGACTGAGCAGTATTGACAGAATCCACCACTGTCTCACCAACCAAGTAATATAGGCTGTTCTTTCTTTGAGCTTCCATCACAATTCTGGAGCCTTTAGTTACTCTAAGAACCCCATTACCAGAATCAAACCTGCACCCCTTTGATTCCAACATTCCAAGAGATATCAAATTTCTCTTAATTTGAGGTATAAATCTGACCTCTGTGAGAGTTTTCACACTCTCATCCTTCATTCTCAGTCTGATATTCCCAATGCCCTTGACATTACACATTTGATCATTCCCTAGTATCACTGATCCTTCCCAATCTGATAATTCTTGGAACCAAGACTTGTGGGAACAAATGTGAAAGGAGCAACCTGAATCCATGATCCAGCATTCTTCAATCTTGGCCCCTGAGTGGATATTCAAAGCCTCATTATCTTCAACATCCTGAGCCAGATCAGCGGTCTCTGCATTCCCAGCCCTTTCTTGCTCTTGTTTTTTCTTCCAAGCAAAACAATGTTTCTTTAAATGGCCGGGTTTTTACAGTAGTGACAGCTCCTTTTCTCCTTCCACCCCCCACCTTCTTCCTTCTTCTGGAACTTCTTCTTGGAACCCTTCTTATTCTGATTGTTCTTCACATGCAGGCTCTCAGCCACTGGATCAGGTTGTTTAGCATCAGCCTTCCGCGATTCCTTCAGCTTCAATGCAGAATGTATCTCTTCATATGTAACCTTGGCCTCTCTACCAAGAAGCACTGCATCCTTGAAGTGCTCATAACTCTTGGGCAGGGAATTGAGCAACATTAAAGCCTTATCTTCATCCTTAATCACCTCATCAATGTTTTCAAGATCATCTATGCATTTCCCAAACTCCTCAAGCTGTTCAGAAATGCTCTTTCCATCTGAAAACTTGAAAGCAAGAAGTTTCTGCTTCAAATGCAAACGATTTGCAAGAGACTTGGTCATATACAATGACTCAAGTTTTGTCCAAACGCCCGCAGCCGTCTCCTCTTTGGAAACTTCCCTCAGCACCCTATCTGTCAAGTTCAAGATCAGGGTGCTGTAAGCCTTATATTGCATATCTTGAAGCCTTCCTTTTTCTTTCTCATCGGCCTCAGGCTTTTCTTTAGCCTCGGTGCCATCCTTCAAGATATCCCATAGGCCTTGCTGCATCAAGATAGCCTTCATCTTCAACCTCCACAGCCCAAAGTCGTTTCTGCCGGTGAACTTCTCCACCTCAAACTTGGCCGTGGACATTTCTTCGAACAGACGGTGGACAATCGTCAAGATCGGCTTAGACACCAGAGCTTCTGGACCCTAACTCACCCAGAAAAACAATCAACAAGAAAACCTCTGGGATCTTCCCACAGACGGCGCCACTTGTTGGGTCGTGATACCGCCGATCTCACACGCGCACGAACGAAAGAATAAAGCACACAACGATGTAACGTGGTTCGGTGATAAACCACCTACGTCCACGGAGAAGATGATCGGAATCTTATTGATGAACAACTCTCAAATACAATGAACTCACACTCACAATTCAATCACTCCAAACTAATCGCAAGCTAGAGCAATAATCTCCTAATTGTGTATGTGTATTGTGTATTCTTTCTTCTATATTCCTTTCAACTGGAAACTATCGAGCTATATATGCGAAGAACAAGAAATAACCCATCAACTGATTTCACACAAAACAGTTATAACCGCTGATTCCCAACGGCTAGTTTCAGCTCACCAAACCGAGCTCCTTTCTTGATCTCTTCCTCGAGCTCCAACGGCTCTATCACTTAATCAAATCAGCAGCTTGACGTGAATGAGTTGCTCAAGAATGATAGTTTCCTTGCGCAAGAATGATAGTTTCCTTGCGCAAGAATGATAGTCCGCCAGTGTAAGAATGATAACTTGCGGCAGCAAGAATGATAACTTGCGGCTGCAAGAATGATACTTTGCTTATGCAAGAATGATACTTTGCATGATTTGCATGGACACACATCCACAAGATACATGGGTGAAATGAACCGATTATTTGAAATACAGTCTTTTATCAATTTATGGATCCTACCTTATTAGCGTGAAATGTTAGCATCGATTACTAAATTGTATACATAAAATTGATTAAATGGAAACAAATTATCGGATAAATGGAAACAAATCATTTTTAATTATCATTTAATGAAACATCCCAACCGTGACTCCTAAAGTGGGACGCGCGAAAATGCCCAACCGGGACTGCTAAAGCGGGACGGATGGAGTATATGAGTGGCCATTAATTTAACCTTGAGGCACATGTTGGGATTTTGGTCTATTAATAGTTGAAACGTGATGAAGCTTCCTTGCATCCACAAACACTCGTATAATGTCGATTGGCAAATTCTTGGTGGCTATGGACAAAAGGCATGGTGGGTATATCTAATTATTCGGAGTTTAGTACTTCAAGCAGACACTATAATATTATTGTTATAGAAATTAGGAGTGACACTACACTATATAATTAGGATGTCCAAACTTGTCGTCTTCTAATTTTATATTTCAATTTTATAGTTGGATATTAATAAAGGTGTAAACTGTATAGGAAGTACTACAAGCTAATAAAGGAGTATTGTACTAACACACTTTATAATCTAATTTGTGTTCTCTTTCGTATTGTTCCGTTCAAATCTAAAACTATGCAAAGTTATTTGACATAACACCCTCCCAACAAACGACGTGGTCCATGATTCTAAAAATTTAAAAACCAAGATTAGAATTTCACCAATCGTCTTCTAAATGCAATTTTGTTTACAGAAGTTGAAAGAGACAAGACCATAAATGGAAGCTATAAGATGATGCAATCTAGCTAGGTCATCCCATCCAATAGTCACCATTGGTTTTATACGGAATAATATTTCAATGTATACACTTATAGGAGTACTTTTTTATTATACGGAACAATTCTTATTATGTACTGTTGGAAATCAACGTGTACTGTATGTATACAATACTAACACTGCTGCGTGCTAACACTGCTGCGTGCTACTCTCTTTTCAATTCCGGCTAAGATGACACATTTCTTGGCCGGCACGAGATTTTAAGAGTTATTAATTAATGTGTTTAATGGAGAGAGAAAAGGTGGGCGTAAGTATTAAAATAGAGAGAGAAAGAGAGATGCATATTTTAATTGTAGTGAGATAAAGTGATTGGGTGTATTAATTGAAAAGAGAAAGTTTCCTAAAATGGAAATGTGTCATCTTATTTGAGACAAACTAAAAAGGAAAACGTGTCATATTCAGTGGGGCAGAGGGAGTACTACTTTAATGATAATACTATTCTTTTTATGAATATATACTTACTGGGTTTTGATCCATACAAAACTGTATCTAAATACAAAAACGCAGAACAAAATTGTAGGGAGGAGACTTTTAGGTCACTGTTAGTTTATTTTTTAGGTCATTTTAATAAATGATGATCTAAAATGATCTAACAATGACATCAAACCCAGATTTTATAAAATGACCTAAAACTGATTAATAATAACCTTCCATATTTTTGGTTAATTACTGACCATCAGATCGCCTAATCTTATAGCCACAATTTAGCCTGCATTTTTATATTAAGATGTATTTTTGTTTTGATCATTTTCATGTACTCATATATAGGGATGTAGGGATGTATTCATTTCCTTTTTGTATCTTTTGTTCTTTGTTCTTTTTAATCTCAGTCCCACGATTTTGTCATCCGACGGTTAGATTGGTGCCACGTGTCATTTAATAATGCAGATTTTCAGTTGAATAATGCACACTGACTAATAATGCATCATTATAGTGTAATAATGCAGATTTTCAATTGAATAATGCACACCGACTAATAATGCATCATTATAGTGTAATAATGCAGATCATCTGAACCGTTGATGAATGAGATCTAACGGCCCATATTAAGAAGAATAAATGATCTACGGGATGAATAGGAGAATAACGCCCCTATATATATATATATATATAGGGGAGCGTTATTCTCCTTTTCACATCTTAGATCATTTTTCCTTCTTAATATTACGCGTTAGATCTAAGGCATCAACGGATCAGATTGATTCTATAAAACTGGTTCCGTGTTGCATTATAGAAGGTGGTTGTATGCATTACAGGGTTATTATTGACATTTGGCGGAAAAGTAACTGCCACATTTTGGTATCTGCGAATAATGCACCACATGGTCACGAGTAATGCATATAATTGACTATATAATGCACAATATGTGAACTGCAATGCATACGAATAAGATGTACCATGTTATGATGTTTGGACACACGTTTCTTGTTTCCCCTAAGGGTTTAATAAGCTTAGGGGCTAGGGTATAGTACGTAGACACGTATGTAATCTTCACATGGTAACGAGTAATGGATATAATTGACTATATAATGCACAATTTGTGAACTGCAATGCATACGAACAAGATGTGCTGTGTTATGATGTTTGACACACGTTTCTTGTTTCCCCTAAGGGTTTAATAAGCTTAGGGGCTAGGGTATAGTACGTACGCATTAATAATAAATTATAAAACGATACGAATAATTCACCAAATTGTCACGAGTAATGGATATTATTAACTATATAATGCACAATATGTGAACTGCAATGCATACGAATAAGATGTACCATGTTATGATGTTTGACACACGTTTCTTGTTTCCCCTAAGGGTTTAATAAGCTTAGGGGCTAGGGTATAGTACGTAGACATTACTAACAAATTGTTGTTATTGGAATATACGTATGTGCATTATTTGGTTTAGGTAGTGCATTATGTAGCTCTTAATTGTCATTATCTCAGTATATTATGCATTATTAGAGGTATTGTGTATATGGGTTAATCAACGGATTGAAGATTACATACGTGCATTTAGTAATGTCTACGTACTATACCCTAGCCCCTAAGCTTATTAAATCCTTAGGGGAAACAAGAAACGTGTGTCAAACATCATAACATGGTACATCTTATTCGTATGCATTGCAGTTCACATATTGTGCATTATATAGTTAATAACATCCATTACTCGTGACAATTTGGTGAATTATTCGTATCATTTTATAATTTATTATTAATGCGTACGTACTATACCCTAGCCCCTAAGCTTATTAAACCCTTAGGGGAAACAAGAAACGTGTGTCAAACATCATAACACAGCACATCTTGTTCGTATGCATTGCAGTTCACAAATTGTGCATTATATAGTCAAATATATCCATTACTCGTTACCATGTGAAGATTACATACATGTCTACGTACTATACCCTAGCCCCTAAGCTTATTAAACCCTTAGGGGAAACAAGAAACGTGTGTCAAACATCATAACACAACACATCTTGTTCGTATGCATTGCAGTTCACATATTGTGCATTATATAGGCAATTATATGCATTACTCGTGACCATGTGGTGCATTATTCGTAGCGGTTTCCAGCCATTATTAGATTACTATTGTACCCTCATAATGCACAAAATAGGACAAATAATGCAACACGGGATTAATTATCCAATGTTGATCTTGACCGTCCATTTCTCTAATCTAATGGCTGATATTAAGAAGGAAAAAGGAGGAAATATAGGAAAAGGAAATGAATACATCCCTATATATATATATATATATATATATATATATATATATAGGTGTGATCAAATACAAACTCTCTAAAATACAAACTATACTATGTCACCGGAGTGTACAAATTCTGTCACCGGAGTGTACAAATTATGTCAACGGACTGTACAAATTCTGTCACCGGGGGTCGATGTCAACGAAATGTACAAATTATGTCACTGGGGGGATGTACGGAGTGTACAAATTCTGTCGACGGGGGTGTCCAAATTCTGATTTTTCGATGTCAAAATGTTGACATTAGAAAAATCTCTTATATTAACCGTTGATTAATTGTATTAAGTGAGTATGATTAAAGTTTGTATAGTTTGTATTTTAGAGAGTTTGTATTTTATCACACCCCTATATATATATATATATATATATATAAGTCTCATTTTTATATTGGTTTTATAATAAAATGTGAGGTGGAGTGAGTTAGTGGAATGTGGGGCATACTACCATTTATGGTAAAAATGAAGAGAGACTCTTAATGGGGGACGACCCAAAATGGATATTAGCGACTCTTATTCGGGGACGGAGAGAGTAATATATAAGGTGGATGACTCCGTCAAAGTGTCCAAGTCCGATGTGATACTTATATATATAAAAACGATCTAGTCTTCTTTATTTAAGTAAATAACACTACTTCAAGTCTTCAAGTATAATACTGGAGTCTGGAGACCAAGTAACTAACAATTATTTATTGCATACAATCAGAATTACAATTACTGAACTAGCTAATCTAAAATGTAACAATGATGAGTTTCAAACTTTCATTAATAATATTCCATCTGTTCGTCAAAGTAAACTGTTAGGTAGTGTCTGAAAAGAAAATTGACATATTTTTTGTTGCTTGAATTATTGAATTACTATTAATTAAAAAAATTGATATTGAATTGAAGAAGAAGAGTTTACATAGCTATAGAAATCGCTATTGGGTATTGACTTATGTGTTGATTTTAATTATTCGGACATGTATGAATTGATCATATTTCACAATGTTAAATGATGAAATAACTATAAAGTAGATTAAATAATTCACTTTCAATATATTAACATTTTTTCGCTCTTGTTTTACTGTGTGGTTAGGTCTTGGAATGTGACATGTCTTTCAAAAAAAATTCGATGTGCGTGTCTTCGCTACTAAGCAAAGATTTTAAAGAAACGCATTATTTATTGTATATATCTTTCACATGATTGATCCACTTGTAGCTCAACTTTCAACAATCTAACTCCAGTGAAACACTAACAGCCAAACCCCATTATCCCTACATAAGTCTATGTTTCTTCAAAAAGGACAGATTTTTTAACTAAGATTGTCATAAATATCGTTTTAGAGATCAAAATAAAGGTACTAATAAAATGGTCCATTTAAAATTTAATAACTTTACATTAATACAAATACACAAAAAGATTAATTAATTAATTAAACTGTTTTGTAGCCCATCAATATTGGAGATCGATTAATTATTCTTGATCATTCCATCTTAATTTAGATTGAAAACAAAATTTAATAAATTAAAATTGTAGTGCATGCTTTATTTCATCATTCAAATAAGTGAAATCCAAATCAGACTTGCAACATGCACGCCCAATATTACACGCCTTCAACTGACGCCCCATCGTTTATATATTGTCACGTCTATTTCCACTTTGTTTTTAATTTGATTAAAGATGAAAATGTAATATTCTCGAATTTTCGAAATTGACAGCAATATCAGTTAACTAACTATCCTGGTATGATTAATTATTAATAATATCAAATCACACTTTTAAATCCGAGGCCTAAGTCGTTGAGGTGGCAAAGATGATCTCCAAATTTCTTCCAAAAGAGATAAGTACTACTTAAGAATCAAGATAGATACTTAAGAATCAAGATCTCAATCAAACTATTTGTGGGTACATAATTAATTAAGAATTAAGGATCACTAGGATAATTTCAGAATTTGCACATTACATGCATATTTATTCATATATACGTTGGAACTCGTTTTTTCTTTTTATTAGGACTATAACATTTGGGGAAGAACTTAAGGTTGTACAAATATAAATACTACTATAACTCTAAATTACAAAAAAGAAGAGAAACTAAAGCTGAATTAGGTTCAAACAATTAATCTTTGCTTGTTAACTCTTGCGATGAAATCTTCAACCCTTTTGTTCAACATATTAATCTGTTGCTCCTCTTCTTCTTTGGCCGCTATTTTCCCCAATCTCACAATCTCACCTTCACTCCATATTTCACTTCTGCAACTCCTCATCCCCATCCCCTTCTTCTTCTCTTCACCATCATCATTCTTAATTTCCTCCACTTTTTTAGCCTTGCACCAAACTGCACTTCTGCAACTCCTCATCCCCATTTTCTTCTCTTCATCCTTCACACTTGGCTGGCTAAACTCTTCCTCTTTTTCACCATTATTTGTTTCCCTATCAACAATCTCACTTTCAACCAAAACTATTTCCTCCTTCACAATTTTCTCCTCTTTTTTACCCTTCGCTTTCTCCATTTTCACCGCCTCACTTTCTCCCCAAACTGCACTCTTGCTACTCCTCATTTCTGTTTTCAACGCCTCCTCTTTTTTACCCTTTGCTTTCTCCATTTTCACCATCCCACCTTCACCCCAAACCGCGCTTTTGCTACTCCTCATCGTTCCCACTTTCCCGCCCTTTTTTTTACCCTTGATAATTTTTTCACTCTTCACCATCCCGTTTTCACCCCAAACCACGCTTTTGCTACTCCTCAATCCCACTTTGATCTTCTCCCCATCGTGAAGCTGCTCCTCTTTCTTAATCCTAGGTTTTTCAGTTTCACCCCAAACTTGGCTTTTGCAGCTCCTCATCACGACCACCCCATTCTTCTTTTCCTCGTGACGAAGATGGATCTTCTCTCCAACAACTAGGGTTTTCTCAGATCCATTTACCGTCTTATGGTGGGAGCTGCTTCGACTCCTTGCAACGTACTCCTCGTAGATATCTTTCGATGAAGAAGGTTGCTTTAGTTTGGACTCGACAATGAGGATGAAGACGATGAGATTTCCTACGATGAAGAAGCATTTAGCATTGAAGCAAAGCATAACTTTGTCTAGAATTGAGGAGAATATGAGTTGTGTGGAGATGGAAGGGAACCAAAAGGGAGAGGAAAAGAAGAAGCAAGTGATGATAGATGTGAGTGTGTAGAGAACTAGATTGTAAACAATCTTGGCCCTCTTGTAGCTTTTCATGGCTTGGATTTTTTGGTTCTTGATTGAACAAGGCTCCATTGATGAATTCAGCATGAGAAGGAGAGAGTGGATTTTTGGTGTGGAAGATTAATTTGTAGCTTATTCCCACATGTTTGAAAAATGGAAAGAGAGGAGAGGGGTATTTATATAGGAATTCTATGTGTGAAGTGTGATATTCAAATGATAGACACATGCTTTTTTTGCATGAATTATTTTAAGAAAAGTTGGTGCCTAAAAAGACTGCTTTATTAAAAAGCAGTTTATAACATCAATTGTGGGATTGTACAGTGCATAATGATGAATTTAGGTGCCTGCCCAATGTCTTTGCCGCGTGTGGTTTTGCAATTACTTTTCTTATTACCTATCTTTTGTATGTCACATTAATTTTATTTTGTACGTGTTTCGAAATCATCATACATGCTATTCGAATATTAGTGATTTCATGGTACGTACGTTAATTTTTCCAAGATACCTTGATTAGTTTTTTTTAGGAAAATGACTATGATCAATGTGGGAAAAGCAATGGCGGAGTTCATTTTCAGGTTAAAGATAATTTTAGGGCCTTCTATTTTGCTACGAATAAAAAAAAGCATCATTATTAAAATTATTTATAAAAGCTGTTTTAAGTTAAAATATGAGTTAGTTTTTCAATTAATTAACCATAAAATACCAAAAACTATCAGGCCACTTTTGGGGCGATTGTCCGATATGATTAGTTGATTACAAGTTAATAAATGAAATGGAATTTATATATAACAGCTTAGATCGCCAAATAAATAGATGGATCGCATAAAATCTTATGTATAAATGAAATCATGCATCTTCATGGGTATGTCCCTCAGAGTTGTTCTTCTCGTAACAAGCTAGAATTGTCTCCAACAACTACTTATTACAGTAGTTACATTACATATAGTAAATGCTGTATAGTTTGGGTTGGTAGACGTGACCAAAGAAAAGAAGAAGACAAGTGTTTTAAAAATCGGTATGATTTGAGTGTTAGTATAAATTATAGTATCGTTTAGACTTGCGTGCGTCACTTTTAATAGTACTCACGCACTGCTAATTTAATCTTTTCAATGGCTAAATTTAATTTAATTTAATTATAAATCAATAATTCAAAATGTCGTTTGCATTGATTAATAAACCGTTAATGAATTGAAAATTTAATTAAATAAGTCTCCCTGAATATGTAACCCAGAAACTGTCAAAGATAACACTATAATAGATTAACTAGAGCAAATTCATATTTATTCACCCTGTAATACTAGTTTCCTAACAAAATATTGATAAGTTTCAACTATGATTTTGATATTATAGATATTGTGATATATGATTTTTATTGTAATTAATAATGCACATAAATAAAAACTAAAAATAGATAAATTAAGTAAAACTGTAGTCGTAGCTAGCTAGATTCCATTGTGGGGGTATTGAAAAGTAGAAAGTCGAAGGCTTTAGATGGTGGAACCGGGGACGAGTAGAGAAACCATTAACTATGCCCATAGAGTTAAAGAGCTTTGAATTTGGTGGTAAAGAGAAAGTAGAACATTACAAGTTAGTAAAATGAATTAACTACAATGGAAATTCAATTATCTTTGATCAATGAAGTTTCGAGGAAGGAGGAGATATAGTATAGGCATGTATAGTACTTTATTCTTAGGTCACAACTTTATATTTTCGGCATGTACTTTATTTGATTTCTTGATGCTATTAAATGTTTGAAACTTTATAAGAAGTGAGGGAGAGGAGAAGTACAAGGTTTAGGTTTACTTTTTTAGTAATAATGGATTTTCCAGATAAGAAGAGGCGTATTATATGACGTTTAGGGTTTAGGGTACCATTATGCAAATATAGTCGCAATTAACACTTTACATAAGTATTTTTATTTTAACTTTTGAAATAAGTAAATTTTAGAAATGAATTTTGTCGATTTAAACCAAGTCTGCTACCCAATGTTGAAGCCTAGCTTGTTACACTCTGCAAAATTGATTGTTTCAAATTAATTGCTATTTAAGAAACATTTACACGTATGTATATGTAAAGCTTAAAATTTACATTACGTACTCAATGAAATGTGATTTCGAAGTTGCAATCAAGATTACATCTCTAGGTGACACCCAAATTTGTGTACAATCTTTTGTTGTCGATTTTGTCGTTGCCAATTTGGCATACTTTCATATTGAAAATTAGTTAGTACATACATCGTTAATTTGGCATATTATATCTATTTGTTCTAGCACGGATTGACATGTAGGCGAATAAAATAAGAGTACATATTAAATGATAAAATACATACTAAATGAATAGATAAACAATCTTTGAAGCTAATTTACAACGTTTTAAAATAATAAAAAAGTAGTATCAAATCATAGGGATGAGTGAAAATCCACAAGACAAGCGTCCCATGATAAAAACCAAAATAGAGTAAAATTAAATAAAAATAATAGCTAGCCTCTAACTCATAAACTTAAATTAATTAGAGAAAGAAGTCACAAAACAAAGGGACAAGAAGCAGAGCATCACTTGGAAAAATAGTAAACAAATCCAAGCAAAACATGTAGTATCTTACCCTCTGGTCCAACTTCAATGTTGGTGAAGGACTCTGTTGGAATGGTGAATCTTGGATGCATGATCTAAGATGAAGTCTACATGAGACTCTAATTCCAAACCCCCCCCCCCCCCCCCCATCCAGGGTGGGTCTCTGACTCTTCTTTGCATAAAACACACTTATCATCCAATCCTTGGAGCACCAAATCTGTGAACACCAAAATTTAATTAAATTCAACTAAATTTAAGGATATTACGTACATGTACAATTTTTATGTACATTTATCTTTTCTCAATCTTTTTATACAAATTTTAGGTCTCTTGGAAGAATGAACAAAGTTTACAGTCCAGAGAAAAAAAATATAATCTATTGTGAAATGCAGCGATTTTAATTAGAAATTTTACACTTACCTTTAATTATAGCGCTAAGACAGATTTACATTGAGATAAGTACTTCCTTGTAGGCCAATGGAAGATCTTAAATGTTCCCTCTCAGACCTTCCCATTCCATAAAATAAAACAAGAATCTAATTTGACGATATATCATAAATAAGAGATAGTAGTAAAAGGGTGAAAATGGTGAATAGATAGAACTCTAGAGATGTCATTTCCATCCCAAGCAATTGGAACACGTACGTACAACACACGATGGCGTTCCGATTCTGAACCCAACACCATACAAATATAAACAACAACAACAACAACAATAAATTTTATAAAAAAAAAAAAAAAAAAACTACCCTCACAATAAGCTACATAAAAAAAAGCCGCCCTAATTTAAAAAACTACAAAAAATCATAAATCTTGTCAACCAAAAATTGAATAACTAGAAAAGAATAGAGATATATCACAATCTCCCCAACAGCCTACAAAAATGAATTCACAAACATTCTAAAGCACCAAAGCTACTTTCTCTGGGGAGCTAAGCACTGAGCGGTGAGCCACCAAAGGCTCATAATGATCTGCTCCAGCCCCGCACCATCCCGTTCCTTTCATGAACAAAAAGAACGGTGGCTTGCATATCTCACTCCTTGGCCGATGAGGCAAGAAGAATACACAGTTGTCCTCATCAACCATCGCATCCGATCCGTGCGCTTGCAGCTGTAGATAGCACACCATTACTCAACAATCTCAATGGACAATAAAAGAAATGTATTCTCACCACAAAGATTTCTCTTTTGAACTCGGTGGCAAGACATTCTATTGCTATGTCATCTCCAAAGGCAGCCGCATGGCCGTCTCTGTTTTCATCCACTATCAATAAACCCTCCTCAGAGTATTGCAGATTGATGATATCGTATTTGTCATCCCCGGAGCCTGATATGGACATGTACTTGGACCAACTCAGTCCATCATCCACAGCTACACATCTTTCTTTGAAAATAGACTCAGCAGCCATTTCTCTACATTAAATTTCATATCACCAAAATATATTACCATTAGAAGATTTATGAGAAGCATATTTCTGCTATAGTTGCTGAAAGATCTCAAGAGATGGCAACATTTCATATACAATTATACAAATGCTGATTCAACAAAAAGACACAATATTGCAGGCATAGTCGAGATTTACAAGAATATTCTCAAAATATAACAACTTATTTCTGAAATGGGTGGCAACTTCTGCATCTTTTTTTCAGAATAAAGTTCATAATTCAAAAAATTTAGTAATTTTTAAGTGTAGATTTCTTTCTATCTATTTTTCCCAACAACTAGCAGAGGTATTGACAAATAAATAAAAGCCGAATCAATTTTAATCGCATATCAGAAAAATGAAGGAAAGGAATATTCCGTCTTCAAACAAAACGAGATCTAAAATTAAAAAACAAAAAAATGAACAGATCGGAAAAAATTGGTGGACATACCTCTGCATACCGAGCTGCACAAGCTCATCAATGGCGGAATCCAAACCCACCCGATCTTCCTTTTTGGCCAACAGCTTAACCTCCTGGACCACATGGATCCCCCAACCTGACTTCAGATCTGGCGTGTACATGTGCCTAATCGCTGATTCGATGAACCTCCTCGTCTCCTCGTCCACCGATCCGAGATCCTCGACGAAGCGTTTCACCGTCTTCAGGCGGAGATCACGCGCCGCCGCCTCGACGCCCATGGACTTACGCGCCGCCGTGAAAAGGCAGTTACCGTCCGCCTCGACCTCTCCGCCGTGGGCGAGCCTGAACACAATGTTGAGGTTCTTATCCTCTGGGTGCTTCCAGAGGACCCCCTTGTTGTAGAGGCGCGTGAGATGCCTCTTCTGCTGGTCCTCCAGACCCGGCACGCTCTCCCATGCGATCTCCGGCTGCGGTGGCGGAACCGACGCCTGATCGGAGGACGGGGTGGTCGTCGGATCGCGCCACGGGATGACCGGGGACGACGCCGTCGAGTCACAGATTAGCTTCCCCATTGTTATCTCCTTTTTCTCTGATTTTTTTTTATTTTTTTTATTTTTTGTGTTGGAGAAGAGACGTTGGGGAGAAAGAAGGGGAGAGGAGGAGAGGGATACTAGGGTATAGATTCTTTGGTACACGTGTGAAAATCGCAGTGGCTATTTACCTGTGCGGGCTACAGACCAGACAGCTATATTTCGACACATTTCTTAATATCATTGGCCAGATATTGTAACGGTTTTCGAGGTAGTAGTTGACTAGTTGGTCTCGTCTCGCGGCGGGAACCCAAAAACTTCCGCGATTTTGGGTTCTTTTATATGTTCAATAAATTTAAATGAAATTAAAAAATAGTTTTGAAATAGTAAAGCTTCCACAATCACGTGGACATCCCCTAGTATGGCACTAGGACATACCAAAAACACCTTCTGTCACGTCACTAGGATATTCCACTGTACTGCCACATCACTAGGACATACCAAAAACACCTTCTGTCATGCCACTAGCACTAGGAAATCCTAATAGTGTAGCACAATAATAAACAATAAAACAAATTCACAAATACGCAGTTACGGAATTAAAATTTCGACATGAATACGAACGGAGAAAGTGCAATAATAGTTTCATTAAATAAATCTTTTTTAACATAGTACAATTTAAAAAAACGATTCAAACAAAGTACATGTTAGTATGCCTTGAATCTGTATAGTTTGCCGCTAGTCGAACGAGGTCTCGCTGTGATATTTTTTTTGTTTTAGGCCATCATTTTCGATGATTATGTTGTGCATGATAATACATGTGTTAGCCGGTCGCTCGTCCGTGGTGCAAATGATAATACATGCGTTAGCTGGTCGCTTCTCCGTGGTGCAAATGAAATAAAGTGCAACGACCCGTATATATGGAGTTTTGAAAAAAAATTAAAAAAATAAAAAAATGCTCTCATCCGCCGGGACGTCCGTCACATGACCACAATAGCGAACGCGAGGACGGACGTCCGCGCATGACCACGGACAACCTCTCGTCCGTTCTGGATGTCCGTCAGCCGCTCGTCCACCCCAATCCAATAGTGGATGCCCCCGACGGACGAGCCGTTCGCCAGTCGGACGTCCGCCGGAGCGTTAGCTATTGTGGATGCTCTTAGCGGTTAGTGCATTTTCCATAATCCATAACCCGAGGGAGAAATTAACCTTAAGTGGAGTACAATTTTGTAGTCTAGTTTCATCAATTAAAATTAGTTACATTCAACCTATTCTATCTCAACTTATTCACTATAAATATGTCTCTCAATTCTCAAAGAGGCACCAATTGCTCATCGTCTTCATAGCTGATGTAATTGTTCAATCTGTTGTCTTTACTTGGGAAACTCCAATTTATTTGGTTGTAAATGTTGCGATGAGATTGCGACGGATATGCTTATATAGTTATATTTTTGGCATAGCAGATTGGAACTTGCAGAATGAGAATTTCTTTGGCAGTAACTTATTGTCAAGAAATTTGTTGACAAAATCTAATTTTGCATAATGTTGAAATTGGAAGAGGCTGAAAATTGGGGGAAAAATAAGTTATTTAGAGCATCTCCAATGGAAGAGGTATATGGAGAGGTAAAGAGAAATAACTAGCATATTTACCTCTTTTATATAAAATTTCATTCTCCAAGGGAAATGGTATCCGAGAAGGTATTTTACATTCTTTTATTTTGAGAAGGTATCTTTACCTCTTCTTGGAACAAAGGATAAAAAGTTAGTTATTTTTATTTGATTTTTTCATTTACCTTCTTCCATTGAAGTCCATTACTTTTTGAGAGGATATAATTATTTTTTTGAGAAGGTAAATGAAAAATATACATTCTCAATTTACCTTTTCCCCTTGGAAATGCTCTTATAAAATACTAATTTTTATTTTGAATTTAAATTTAAAGTAATGAAAATATTTAAATAATCCACCTATCATACCATGTTGGGGACTTTGTTTAAAAATGGCCTGTATTTAGAAATTGGCTCAATCTTCAAATTTATACTATTAAGATCACTTTTAAAGCTGATAAAAAATACTACTACAAGAATTCGTCCAATATATTTTTTTTTATTTTTTAAGGCTAATATCTCTTGTTAATAAATGTCCATAATTCATTTTGGCTAATTAACATAGGGAACGAAAGGTGTATAATTGTATTAATTATAGACTTGAGTTGTCGATATATTTAAACGAGAGCATCGAGAATAATACTAGAAAACTAAAATGATATTCTTCAAATTACCGAAGATGTGAGAGAATTATATTCTACCAAATATAGAAGATACCAAATCAATGTAATTAATTGTCTTCTTCCTTGTATAGTCTACCATAATCCTATATATTAGTGCCTAATGTAAAATACACATATGAATGAATAAAGAGAATTCACTTTTACCGATTTCTTCTACTTTACCGATCCCTTTTAACATGGCATCAGAGCAGGCTGCCTTTCGGCTCAGAAAATCATCATCATAGCCGGAGAATACCAATCCCGACCTTTCCTTAGTCAAGAACCAGAATAACCAACCCTACATCAAAATGTCAGATACGGAGGATAACAAAACCGATCCAGGACAGCAATCAAAACTGAAAAATAGCAAAAATGTCACAGTGGCATTTAAGCTCAACGGGAAAAACTACCCGTTGTGGTCTCGACTTATGGAAGTCAAGATTGGAGGCAAGGGCGCCTACTCGCACATCCGGGAAGAGCCCCCAGGACCCGGAAGCCGAGGATATATCGATTGAGAAGAGGACGACTTGGTGGTGTTCTCATGGATCGTCGACAACATTGAGAACGAAATCATCACTGATTTCGCCCATCACCAAACATCAAAAGCACTATGGGATAGTCTCGCTGAGACATTCGAGAACAAGGTGAACAAGTATCTCATCTACGACCTGGAGGAGAAAATAATCACGATCAAACAGGAGAGTATGGACTTGGAAACATATTACCGGAGGATCCACGGGATGTGGATCAATGTCGACCGATGTCAGAAGCAGCCAATCACGTGCTGCGACAAGGTAGTCAATCAATACCGAACCCATTCAAACGAGAAGCGGCTATTCAAATTCTTGGCCGGATTGAATCCTGAATATGATTCAATCAAACGGGACATCCTCAAGGAGGAACCCTACCCATCAGTCGAATCAGCCTACGGGTGGGTGAAGACTAGGGGTGAGCAAAAAAACCGGAAACCGAATATCCGAACCGAACCAAACCGAAATTTTGAAATTCGGTTCGGTTATTTCGGTTTTTCGGTTCGGTTCGGTTTTGAAAATACAAAAATTTCGGTTTTTCGGTTCGGTTCGGTTCGGGCGAAGAAAAAAATCAAAAAACCGAATAACCGAATTATATATATATATTCTATTAATTTAATATATTATATTATATATAATATATAGTATATTCTTTTAATAAATTCTACTATATTATATATATTATATGTATTATTAATTTTATATTATATATAAATATTCTATTAGTATATATAAAATAAAATAAATTAAACACACATATATATATTAATATTATATTTATTTTTTCGGGTTTTTCGGTTTTGTTCGGGTTTTTCGGTTTTTTAAGTTTGGTTTTCAGTTTTTCGGTTTCGGTTTTTCGGTTTTTCGAGTTCGGTTCGGTTTGGATTTTGAACTAAATTCGGTTTTTCGGTTTTGGTTCGGTTTTGACAAAAAACCGAACCGAAACCCGAATGCACACCCCTAGTGAAGACGAAGGCGGCTCGACGTCAAATCATGCCACCGGCATAGTCATCCCCCACCCGCGAAGCCATCGGCGGAGATGCCGACAATACATCATCTGGGGACGGCATCGGAAGTGGATTCGTTGCCCAGAATCAGCGCCCACCATACCGGAACGGAGGACCACCTCGCTCCACCGTCGCTACCAACCGGTCGGGAGGACGACCGGACAAATCTGGTCCGTGGTGTACCCACTGCCAAAAACTCAAGCACACATACGAGACGTGCTTCAAACGACTCAGGTACCCGAAGTGGTGGGGGAAGAGACAAAGGACGAGGGCGGCGCAGCCGCAAGCAAAAATGGCCGTCGGAGTCACCGAGGAGGGTCAACCACGAAATCAAATTGGAAACCGTGGGGGGATGACCAGTTGCGGACCAGCTGAGAACTCGGAGGGCCCAACCGACGGTGGCAACTTCAAGGGAGCGGGCAATTTCACCGGGAGGGAAGGAGCGGTGCCGACGTGTAGAGGTAACGGGTTTGGTTCAAAACCAAACACTAGCCCTTTGTTTAAATCACGCCACTCCTCACTTAAGTGTTCAAAATTAAAATTTCAATCCCCTGTTTTGCAAAAAGGTCCCTGAGAATATTCGAAATTGCATGTTGACCCCATTGTGATAAAAATTCTAATATTAGCCACCATATACGTGTTTTTGAGTCGGAAAATCCTTTTGCTCCTCTAGAAAAAATTTCCGCAGCATTTCATGTAAATAAACTGGCAAATATGATGAAGGGTTGAATTTTTTATTGTGGGGCAACAGATACTATGACCCCAGACATGAATGACTTTATTAATATGAGTAAGATTATCAAGACTTATATTAAAACAGCTAGTGGGGAATTGATCACTGTTGAAGGATCTGGCACTGTTGAAATATCTCCTACTTTGCGTCTCGAGAACTGTTTATATGTTCCGACCTTATCTTAGCGATTGTTGTCTATCAGTCATGTAACGAGAGAATTGAATTGTACATGTACTCTTTTGATGCACCCAAATTTCTACATTTTACAGGATATTCAGACGAAGAGGATACTTGGGCGTGGCACTGAGAATTGTGGACTCTACTGCGTGGACGAGATAGCTCAAACTGGTAGTGCGTTGATGGCTCACGGGTCCACGAAACAAGAAATTTGGCTGTGGCACCGAAGACTAAGACATCCTTCCCCTAGTTACTTTAAACTGATTTCCACTGACAGTCGTTTAAACTCTCAAACCCTCGTGTGCAATCTATTTTTTCTTTGGTACATTCCGATGTGTGGGGTCCTGCACCTTTTACTGGGGGAATGGTTTTCGATACTTCATTATATTTGTTGATGATTGCAGTAGGATGACTTGGATTTGCCGCCGAGCATGTCTCACCAAGCGAGTCTTCTCAACCGCGATTCCAAGCTCCTTCTCCGCCGAATCCGAGGTAATTACTGCACTGAATGTCCATACGGTTGATACTGACCCAATAAATGCAGAAATATTGGAAGAAGACAACACAGTTGACAGTGACACTGGGAGATATGTTCTTCCTCCGCTTAGCACGAGAGGAATTCCCCCAAAAGAGATATTCCTCTGAGAAGATTGGGAAGAAAAGCAGATACGGAGTGGCAAATTTTGTACAAGGAAATCTAGCAAAAATGGCAAGAGCATTCGAGGCTGCCCTATATGACGAAGAAGAGATTCCACAGTCAGCCGATGAGGCAATAAAGCATAAACACTGGAGAGAGGCCATGCTTACCGAGATGAAGGCACTAAAGAGGAACAATACGTGGGTCAAAGATAAGTTGCCTGAAGGAGTCAGAACTGTTGGTTGTAGATGGGTGTTCACAATAAAGAGGAGGCCAGACAGCACAATAGAGAGATATAAAGCCAGACTCGTGGCAAAGGGATACACCCAAACCTACCTACGCTGAAACCTTTTCACTCGTGGCAAAAATTAACACTGTAAGGGTTCTATTCTCGATCGCTGCCAACAAGGATTGGCCACTTCATCAATTTGATGTGACAAATGCATTCCTACATGGGGAATTACCAAAACCAGTCTTTATGGAGCCCCCGCCTGGGTTCACTGACGAGTTTTAGGGAGGAGAAGTGTGTAGACTGCAGAAGACTCTATATGGGCTGAAACAGTCCCCGAGAGCCTGGTTTGGCAGGTTCACAGAGGTAATGAAAAAGTATGGGTACAAGCAAAGCAATTCCGACCACACGCTGTTTACCAAGCGAAGAGAGGATAAAATCACGTGTCTGATCATATATGTGGATGACATGATTCTTACCGGGGATGACACCGAAGAAATGGCGGAGTTAAGGAAAAATCTATTCAGTGAATTTGCGATGAAAGATTTGGGGCTGTTGAAGTATTTTCTAGGAATAGAAGTAATGCGATCGAGGAAGGGAATCTTTATCAATCAGAAGAAATATGTGCTGGATTTACTTGCTGAAGTTGGGATGATAGATTGTAAACCCGCAGATACTCCAATGGTTCAAAACCACGGACTACAGATAAAGGAAGGGGCAAAGCAGACCGACAGAGGAAGATACCAACGATTGGTCGGGAAGTTAATTTATCTATCGCGGACAAGGCCAGATATTGCGTATGCTGTGGGTGGTGTAAGCCAATTCATGCACGCACCCCAAGAGGAGCACTGGGATGCAGTTTTACTGATTATTCGGTATTTGAAGGGGACAGTTGAACATGTGATTCTTTTTTAGAAGCATGGGCACCTATAGATACATGGGTTTACTGATGCTGATTGGGCCGGAAACCCAAACGATAGGAAATCTACAACAGGTTACTTTACTTTTGTATGAGGTAACCTTGTGACGTGGAGGAGTAAAAAACAAAAGGTGGTGGCACTTTCTAGCGTAGAAGCAGAATTTCGAGGTATTAAGAGTGGATTGACCGAGCTACTATGGCTTCGGAAGCTTATGAAGGAGTTGGAACTTTTTTCATCCCAAACATGCAAGTTGTTCTGTGATAATAAGGCGGCAATAAGCATTTCGGAAAATCCAGTTCAATATGATCGTACGAAACATGTGGAAGTTGATAGGCACTTCATAAAGGACAACATTGAAGCTAAGATCGTTGAGATGCCTTATGTCAAATCCGAAGATCAGCTGGCGGACATATTGACAAAGACAGTGAATTCATGTCCTTTCGAGAAGTATTGTGCAAGTTAAGTATCAGGAATCCCATTACTTAACTTGAGGGGAGTGTTGGAGAAGATCACGAAGATCACGGAGGATATTCTCCAAATTACCGAAGATGTGGGAGAATTATATTCTACCAAATATAGAAGATATCAAATCAATGTAATTAATTGTCTTCTTCCTTATATAGTCTACCCTAATCCTATATATGAGTGCCTAATGTAAAATACACATATGAATGAATAAAGAGAATTCCCTTTTACCGATTTATTCTTCTTTACCGATCCCTTCTAACAAAAACTATAGATTAAAAAAAAGTTAATATAAGTCCATATAAATGACATTCCAGAATTGATATCAACTGTAATAATTAGGGAGAAAGCAATCACAATCTATACATCCCAAATAGAAACCCTGTGATCATGTTATTTATCTGAACTCGTGATTTTATAACGAGTGAAAATGAATTTCTCGGCTAAAAATGTAACACTGCCACATGATTAAATCATTAATCACATGAAGGTCAGAAGGAAGCCATACATCAATTTCTTTACCCCAAATAGTCATAAAAATGAAATTCATTGCTAACCATTTTAAGTTGATGTAAGTTTACAGATGCACCAATATTACCTCAATTAACCATCCCATCTGTCACAAAGATCACACCATTTCAGTGATCAAATATTTACTTACCGATTTGTGAGGTGATGATAGCATCTTCTTCACATGACAGAGCAAGCATTGGGATTCTCATCACTGAAAATCTGGGGGGCATACACAGCTTGTTGTGAAGCATAGCAATTGCAAGAACAGTCCACTCTCTCTCCTTCGGCATTAGTCAAATCCGGTTGCACAATTTCTGCACTTCTTCCACCTCTCTTGCTGATAAACTCCACAACTTTATTAGGATCCATGTTTCCCTTCACTCTCACCACATTCTTCTCCACATCAACATCAACTCTTTCCACCCCTTCAAAAATTTTGTATTAAAATTTCAATCAAGCCATATTTTTTTGCAAGAAAAAACGCGCTACCTTCCATGTCGTAGATGCAGCATTTGACCTCTTTTGCGCAGCCATCGCAATGCATGTTGATTTTCAAAACAGCCTCAATCGTCTCAAGAGGCTGAGAAGGAAAAAAAAAAGGCTTAATTATTTCCATCAACGAATATATACAACAAGAGAAGAAAACTGTAGTTTACCTCCTCCATTTTTTCCTTCTCCTTCTCCTTGTCTTGCTTGGGAAGCTTAGGATGAATGAGTTCCACGTGTTTTCCAGTTTTCTTCCTTAATCTCTGAGCTAATTTGATGGGATCGGCCTTTTCTCCCTTTATGATCACTTTCTGATTCTTTGCATCAATCTCAACCCCCTCAACACCTACAAACACACACAAGAGTAATCAACAAAAGAAACAACAGACATATATATTGTATGATTACTACAAACCTTGGTATCCACGAAGACATTTGAATACTTCATTTCCACAGCCCTCACAATGAATATAAACGCGCAAAATGATCACACCATTTGGATGGTCGTGGTCATTGTGTTCCATCTCCACTTTTTGGTGCTCAAAGCTCATCAAATTGACAACTGTGTTGTAATGAAAAGATGATCATGTAAAAGCCTTGGTTGAAAAAAAAGAAAAAGAAAACTGTAAAATCGTACGTATACCTTGGTTTGCAATAGCTTCTAAGATAATGATTTTCACATGGAAACATGTTGAGAGAGATACATATATAAGGATTTTCACAGGGAAAATTGCATCCAATTTTTACCCAAAATGTATGCGTGACCGATTCATACAAAATTCAATTCCCATTTGTAGCCTTCCATTCTATATGCAGTACGATCTAGGTGCTTATGATATTTATTTTGGTGGAAAAAAAATCAGACATATATATTAGCATGTGATTTCCTGCCTGGGCACAGTCAAATAATGACTTTGAAGCCATAATTTCATATTAAAAATATGACTGCGACTGTGTAAAAGAAAATAGTGTAAAAACAATTAAAGAAATATTCAGACGAGAGTGTCTTATGTTATGCGGAAGTAATTGCATGAAGGAGGCAGGGAATTGCTCATCAATCCGGGGAGCTCATAGAATATATGCTCGTCGTATATGAACTTATCATACACCGGCATCGACAATATAGTGTTGTTACTATTCTTCTGCGGTTCAGCCGCATCAGACGATGTGAAGATTGAATCATAGTCGAAATCGCTCTACTTGTTCATGCTGTTGGCAATTGAAACTAAAAATATAACATATAACTGTCTCACATCGGTGTCAAGATAAAACTGAAACTAATATATAAGTCTCATGTACCCCTCCTCCTATGACCAATTGGTTTTAGGATGGAACCCATGGATTTCTATCATGGTATCAAAGCGGGTCGCCGACTGTGGGTCATATTTAACTGACCCAGCAGTATATCTGGGTTTAAACCGAAAAAAATGACTGACCCAGCAGTATAATTGGGTTGAAAATTTGGGCCAAGTGGTCCCAACCGATCGAAAAAAAATTGGACCGATTGTCCAATCGATTAGAAAAAAAGTCAAAATTGGACCGATTGTCCAATCGATTAGAAAAAAAGTCCAACCCCTCCAAGGTTCACCTTGAAGGGTTGAAGGGTTTGAGGGAGGGTGTTGGCAATTGAAACTAAAAATATAACATATAACTGTCTCACATCGGTGTCAAGATAAAACTGAAACTAATATATAAGTCTCATGGGCCCCTCCTCCTATGACCAATTGGTTTTAGGATGGAACCCATGGATTTCTATCACATGCCACCAAAGTTTGAGCTGGACTTTGGCTGGCCACCGCAGACGTTGCTGAATAACAGATAATCCATCGAAAGACGCTCCGGCGCATTAGACCTCATCGAGTTGGATTTGCCCCGACGCTCCTCCAGTCTCGCCAATCGTTGCTGGAGGTCTCAAACTTGTTGTCTCAAATCAGCGTTCTCGATGTCGCACATATCACGCTGTCGTGCAGCCTCTTTGTTTGGGAGATCTCCACGCCCCCCACCACAACCGACCGCCGCCATGGGCATCGCCACGTCCACCACCATGTTTACATTCAACCATTGATAATCAACCTGGATCGTGATACCAATCGATGCAGAAACGTATAGAAATTGAGAACTCTGGAGTATAGAAACTCAAAGTAAAATCAATATTCAAATATCTTTATATATGCAAAGGAAAATCTTGAACTTATGGAAAAATAAAACTTAAAGGAAATAAAAAAACCCTAATTTAGTTGAAGGAAAAATAATTAATACTTTTCCATCTAGTAATTCTGTTCACTAGGAAATAAATAAAATTCAAAAAATGATTTACTTAGCCTCAAATTTTGTATTCTATTAACTAGAAAATAAAAAAATCCAAAAATAATTTACTTAGACTCAAGTTTTGTATGTTGGAACTGAATCATAATGTGCCAAATTTAATTTATATTTGTAAAATTCCCAAAGAAAAGGGTTGTGTTTTGGCCTTTGGGGTTGAAACGGATATATGAATGTTAATTATGTTATAAAGGGGAAAGTAGATTAATGTATGTCAAAGGGAAAAGGCCCAACAATCTCTCTGAATCGAAGAGGCCCAATCCCTGAAAACAAATTAACTTATGAACAACCCTTTCTTTAACGGCCACATTCACCAATTTTCATGTCTCTATTACATTACTCATCAGTAATCTCAACCATGCTAGTTTTCTTTCACCCCAAATATAGTGGCCCCCCATCCATGAATGTACATTAATTCAAAAAGTATGAATTGATATATAAGTTGAAAAGTTAGTACTACAATATTAGTTAAATATGTTCGATTTCAAAATTATAAAATGAGTTAGTGAAATATGTGATCTATTTTCATTTATAATCAAAGTGAAATGAGCTTTTTATTAAATATGTTGATTTCAAAATTATAAAATGAGTTAGTGAAATATGTGATCTATTTTTTATTTATAATCAAAGTGAAATGAGTTTTTTATTGGTTAATAGACGACTAAATTTAACCTAAGAACAATAATGACAGCAAAAAAAAAAAGAAAATGCTAGTCTCAAAATTAAGTAGACCATGATGCTGGAAGATAAGGATATACTATAGGTGATCACTTTCGCTTCTACATAAGAGTGTCCAAAGTGGTGCCGCCCCAGCGGCGGCGGCACCGTGGCGGACCACTAAATAGTGAATGGTCTTATCAATTTACAAATGTATAACTCCTCGGGAATTTCAATTGCGCTCATATTCATCACTGTAGGAATTGGGTTCAAGCTTAATAAGAATAACATAGAAATAATGCATCATAATGTAAATAGAGTTCGGGTTCGAATTCCATAGAATATTTTATATAATATAGATGGGATTGTCTATAATAATAGACAAATGAAAAACTTTCTCTAGTAGGTCCTTGAGCAGATCCTACATTAGCCCCAAGACGTTGATCTCTAACTAGGAAAGTAAATGCTTGAGCCTGAGAAGCTTCTGGTCCAGTAGGTCCGTAAAACTCGCTAGGGCAGACATATATTTGTATCTGCTGACAAAGCAAGAAGAGTCATTGAGCCGCATTTGCGGAGTGGAAGGGGCGGTCCCGGCGGAGATCCGGCGACAGCCGGCGCGGCGGTGATTTAATTTTTTTTCCTTATTTTTTTTAAGTACACCTCCTTCTCTCATTTTTATTCCAATCCAATTAAAATATATCAATAATTGATTAAATAATGTGATCTGTGGTTGTGGCGTGGTTGTTATTGGACTGGACAAGTTTTTGTCGCTGTGGTAGTGTGTTTGTGGTTGTGGACAAAGTTGGACAAGTTTTTGTGATTATGGCATGGCTGTTTCGTGTGGACACTCTAAAACCTTTTAAAGAGTAATGGACCTTACCTTACTTATTTTAATAAATGATCAATGTTTTGAGTTCACAAACTTTTAGGTAAAAAGGTGCAATTAATCGATTACCAACACCGATCACTCTTAAGTTTCCTTAAGCGAAAGATGGCTTTTTCATGGGTATTGGAGTGGTTCTATCTCACCTAACTAATTATCAACATAATTTTTAACGAAAGCGCGCCATTATCTTAATTAATTAACCTGGTCTTGTTTTCTGATAACTTGGATTCTACTTACCAAACATACTATAATTGCGAAATAAGTAACATATGTTGGTATTAATGTCAATCCAACAATTGATCTCAATCTAAATAATTCTTAATATCAAAACGAATACTCCAGTACTTGAATAATAAAAATAGCCATGAGTAGGTTAGCAAAAGTGTGGGGTAGGTGAATGTTAATATGCTCCTGTAATTGAAGCTGGGTAGTAGTAGCCGATATTAATATGTTTACATTATTCAATTGCCAAACTAATCCAAATGATTGATTACTAGTATTAGTATATATAGTACCATCCTAATTGCAATATTTATAATAACACACGTCCTGCACATACTAACGAATTAAAAATTATTGAGTAAATTAATGTATGTGTAGTCTCATTTACAATTGTGTCATTAATAAAAAAATAGCAGTGTATTAAATTTTTATATCAAAACTAAGGTCTAAAACTCTTAAATTAGAGTGATCAACAGCCTAGTAACATATTTTGAAGATTTATTTTATACTATAGTGATAAATTAGGAAATCGATATTTTTGTAATTATGTAATAATTGATGATATTGTAGATGCATCTATACATATATAAAAGGCGAGTTTTTGTCTTATTTTAAAATATTTATAAGTTTTTGGTAACATTTTAAAATTTAGGAGTTTTGTAATTGCTCAATAATGCAAATCAGCACAATACTAAAATCACATAATGGTTTTCAATTGAAACGTTTTATCAATTGAAATTGTATAATGGTATTCAATTGAAACGTTTTATCCAACACATAAATGATAATTGGAATTAATGTATTTAATTTAAATTGAAGGTCAAATTGAAATTAATGTCAAATTTTTTAAAATGGACATTTAAATTGTATTCCCTCCGTCCCAAAAGAATATGAACTATTTCCTTTTTTCGTCCGTCCCTAAAGAGTATGAACTTTCAAATTTTGAAAAATTCAAACAACATACTACCCATACACATCATTTTATTTACAACTTATACCATTACCATTAACACTTATACCAGTATAATAATGTGGACCCCACTCTCTACTAACATTATTTCCACTACTCTCTCTCTATCCCTCTCTCTCATTTTTCCTCTTATTTATTAAAATACGTGCTGAACCCAATAATCATACTCTTTGGAGACGGAAGGAGTATGAGAATAGTAGAAATATGGTCACGCCATTAAATAGGATTTTTTAGTGGAGCAAGTGAAAGGTTTAAAAATTAGATCCTCATTATTTTTTGTGGACTATAAATATATGATGTGTGGTAGCTATATAGCCATTCTCTCACTATGTTATTTTTCTATTTCTATTCCATGTGTCACTGAATTTCCGATACACTTTATTATTTGGTTTCTTCTCCCGATGAAACTTTATTCTACAGTCTTCTGCAAGCGTGTTTTTATAGATTTTATTAACTCTCGTTGGTTATGTAATTGCAGGAATTATATACACTACGGGAATTGTGGTGTTGGAGGCAATTGTTTACGCATAAAATTTAAAACTATTTCATGTAAGCATGAGATTTGTAGTTTATTTCGAGAATTGATATTGAGCTGTCAACATTTTCTTCATTTCATTTATAGATCTAATAACTAAAATCATATGTCTTACAAGATAATGAAATTTGATGTCGAATCGTCAGTTGATCGAGAATTAAGGAGGAAATAGGGTTGAGCGGTAAGCTGCGGTAGAAGTAGATTGCAGAAGAAATGTTCAGATGAGTGGAAAAGAAAATGTAAATCACGGAATGTTGTATTTATGTTTAGTTAAGGTGTTCTTTTATTTATTTCATTTGTAACTATTTTTAGGATTGAGCTTAGAGTTTTAATTGTTGCGCTTGACTTTGGAAATATTTTTCATGCACAATTATTAGAAGCAATATATATAGCTCACTTGATTTATTTTGTGTTCATAAAAGACTGTTACTTTCCTCAAAATCATCTAGATTTATGTAATTACTTTTCCGTTTCCCCCTTTCTCATATGTGACAACTTTTTTTTGGTGGGGAGGCTTGGTTGCTGAGAACTATTTAATCCATCACTTCTCTAAGAGATTGATTGATAGCGCGATAACTGCAACACATTTTTGCTTGGTTTATTATTAGTACAAATCTATCACAAAAAGGTTACTATATTTCCTTAATAAAAAGTTCTCAAAAACTTATAAACTAATAGGATGTGGTCATCGTATATAAACTTTTTTATGTCATACATACTTATCCACTCTATCTCTATATTTTAATGACTCTTTAGTATTGATTATTATTGTTATGTATTAATTATTTTTATGTGAATGGTATCAAAGTGTTTATGTTGATGTAAATAGTATCGAATGGTGTAATATAAAATTACGATTGTTGTTTTGTGGTAGAAATAATTAAGTGGTTATCGGAAACTTTGAATAATTTTTAAATAATGCAAATTCCATACATTTATCTTAAATATGAGTATGCGTTCGGTTGGTTTCTAAAGTTGATTAATTTCATGTTTTTGGATTGTACATTTAAATTGTTTTTTACTTTTGTGTTTTTTAACTTTTAGATACTATAGTTGTATCTGATTTTAAGTAATTCATTATAAATTTACTGTGATGCTATTAAATCGATAATACTACTGGTTTGAATAATTTCTTAGTGCAATATAGATAATGAACCTAAAGCGTTGTTATAATATTATACTCCTATATTTTTGAAATTTTTAATGAGACATGCCACTTTGATAATTGAAAATCCTTAAATATCTTTATATAACTATAAATAGAATAATAATTCTTCATGCTATGAAACCACTATCATCTATCACAATATTATTTTCTAAAAGTATTTCAATCACTTTATCTAATTTTATAATTATACAAGTACTACTATAGTAGTAGTAGTAGAAAATAGTAGTGAAGTACTAATATGAAAAGTAGAATATGCACTCATTAGTACAGTTTGTTGCACTCATTAGTACAGTTTGTTGCAAAAGTGAATATTAATAAGAGTAAAGGCCAAAATTGGTCCTGAACATATAGTCATTTTACGATTTTGGTCATAAACATTATCTTTTGGATTTTTTGGTCCTGCACATATGGACATTTGATCATTTTGGTCCTGCACATATGGAAATTTGATCATTTTGGTCCCCCGTCAACATTTTCGTTAAAAACTAACGGTCAACATTATCTTTTGGATTTTTTGGTCCTGCACATATGGATATTTGATCATTTTGGTCCTGCACATATGGAATTTTGATCATTTTGGTCCTCCGTCAACATTTTCGTTAAAAACTAACGGTCAACGACCGATTTTTGACTAAAACAATGGGTTGGGTCGGGTCGTGTTTGGGTCGGGTTTGGGTTACACGTTAAGAAAAAAAAATAATTATTTTTTATTAATTACAAAATTATAAAACTTTAATTTTTAGTTATTTTTGTTGATTAAAAATATTATAACGACTAAAACATGATGTTATTATACGATTTAAACATTGATATTACACAATAAAATAAAAAATTACCAAATTAAAATAATCATTTTTTAATCAAAATAATAAAATTAAAGTATATTAATATTAAATCTATATAATAAAATTAAATAATTAAAAAATTATTTTTAATAAAATCTAAGCATAATATTTTCTTCAAATTCATGAAAAAATTAATTAAAAATACTATACTTTAATTTTATTAATTAAAAAATATTAATTAATTTTTTAAGAATATTATGCTTAGATTTTAACGAAAATATTATGCTTAGATTTTAAGAAAATATTATTTTTTTCTTAACGTATAACCCAAACCCGACCCAAACACGACCCGACCCAACCCATTGTTTTAGTCAAAAATCGGCCGTTGACCGTTAGTTTTTAACGAAAATGTTGACGGAGGACCAAAATGATCAAAATTCCATATGTGCAGGACCAAAATGATCAAATGTCCATATGTGCAGGACCAAAAAATCCAAAAGATAATGTTGACCGTTAGTTTTTAACGGAAATATTGACGGAGGACCAAAATGATCAAATGTCCATATGTGCAGGACCAAAAAATTCAAAAGATAATGTTTAGGACCAAAATCGTAAAATGGCTATATGTTCAGGACCAATTTTGGCCTTTACTCTATTAATAATCATGAATGAATTCAGCACTAACAAATGACGGCAGCTTGCCCAAAATGAAAAGGTCTACCTCAAACGACCATTCGAAAATGAGCTTAAGTCATAAATGAATCTCAATTAATCCATTATTATAATTCAATATGAGACCCTGTTAAGGGTATTGATCCCTCAACAAGAATCTACGATAGAAGAAGTCGCGAGGACGTGTAACCTCGACGATCAACCGGCGAAGGAGATAACTTGAACGAAAAGAAAGCAAGACAAATTAAGGCAAATTGGTTATTTCATAAAACTGCAAAAGCGAAATAACAAGCCTTTTTATACTAAGGACCCTAGGGTTGATTCGACCAACGATTCGGGAAAGAATCAACAAAGAAAACCCGAAAAGGAGCTTATAATTATGCTCGACCCAAAATAATCGTTAATTACCTAAACAAATTAATTCTAATTGCAAAAGGAAATAAAAACGTGATTTAATTAACTAAACAAAATCAGCAAGGAAATCTGGCTTCTTCCGTAGACGTCGGGGCCGCGAAGGTCTTTCCTTCGCGGGCTGTTCCTAGATCTCGGGCTCTCGGGTGTCGAACGATCCCACTCCCTCCTTCTCTAGTTCCGACGGCTCGTCTAACTCTGCAGGTGTCGTGGATCGCGTATCAACTCCCCCCCCCCATAAGACGCTCCTTGCCCCCAAGGAGGTATGGAAAACGCCTCGTGATCACCCCCATAGGCTCCCACGTTGGATTCTCCCCATTGTCATCAGCCCACTGCAACAATCCTTCTCGTATCGCCTCCCCATCACGCCATACGATGCGTTGATCCAGCAAGCGTTCCGGCCTGGCCACCGGTCTGCCCCTTGCAAAAATCGCCGGCAGCTCCATCCCCACGAAGTTAGTGTCCTCCACATAATTCCGCAGCAAACTAACGTGAAAAACATTGTGGATTCTACTCCCCACCGGTAACGATAGTCGGTATGCCACCTGGCCAATTCGTTCCAGAATCTCAAACGGGCCGTAGTATCTTCGTGCCAATTTAGAAGAGAGTGGCTTAGCAACCGAAAACTGGCGGTACAGTTGCAGCTTCAGCAAGACCCTCTCGCCAACTTCGAACTCCACATCCCTGCGATGCTTATTCGCTGATGCTCGCATACGTTGCTGCGCCTTTTCTAAATTCTTCCGCAACACCACCAACAGCTCTCCCCGTTGTCGAATACTAATAGCCACATCCGGCGGGGTCCGCGCCGACGGCGGAGCTGCAATCAAGGCTGGCGGTTCACGCCCATACAAGGCCATGAAGGGGGACATTCCCAACCCTTCGTGGTGGAAGCAATTGAGGGCCAATTCCGCCCACGGCAAAAAGTTTGCCCACTTATTGGGGCGATCAGCAGTAAACGCCCTTAGATATTGCTCTAATCCCCTATTTCGGACCTCCGTTTGCCCATCCGATTGGGGGTGATAGGCCGTCGTGAAGTGAAGTTTGGTGCCGCTCAACCGTAACATATCCTCCCAAACATCATTCAGAAACACGGAGTCACGATCAGAAACCAACGTCTTGGGAAACCCATGATGCTTCACGACAGTATCAATAAACAAGTTCGCCACCCTCAAGGCGTTGAAGCTCGTTGGAAGAGGCGCGAAATGGGCATACTTCGATAGACGGTCTACAACAACCATAATAGTAGTGAAGCCACGAGATTGGGGAAGACCCACAACAAAGTCCATAGAAACGTCCTCCCAAACCTGCGACGGAATCGGTAAGGGTTGCAACAATCCCGCCGGCTTTTGTGTGGAATATTTAGTCGTTTGGCATACAAAACACGCTTCTACAAATAACTTCACATCCTTTCTCATCCCTTTCCAATAGAAAGCCGCTGCCAAACGACGGAACATTC
This sequence comes from Salvia splendens, assembly GCF_004379255.2. Taxonomy (NCBI): domain Eukaryota; kingdom Viridiplantae; phylum Streptophyta; class Magnoliopsida; order Lamiales; family Lamiaceae; genus Salvia; species Salvia splendens. Next base: position 5,954,665 of record NC_056034.1, read on the forward strand.
GCTCTACACCAGGATGACCTGCCGATGGACTACTATGATGTTCCCATAACAAAGCCGCTCGAATTTTACGGTCCTCACCCACAAGGATACGGCGCTGAAAATAAATCAGCCCCGTTAGCCAATGTATAACGTTTATCCGCCGTGCCGGCCAAAATCCGCTCCTTGAGCTCCGTCAAATCCGACGCCGCGTCGGTGTCGACCCGCAGTAAGTCGAGGATGTCGGGCATGGGGTGGCAGAGCGTCAGTAAGCGCGCCGTGTCCGCCGCGGCCGCTGCCGGGTCCACCAACGCCTCTGGGTTTTCGAAAACTGGTGGCGCACCGTCACCCTCCATGTCCCGGCGCGACAAGGCATCGGCGACCCGGTTAGACGCACCGGTCTTGTATTCGATCCGAAACTTGTTTCCCATTAACTTTCGGACATATAATTGTTGGTCAGGAGTCTGAATGACTTGTTGCAGAAGCTCTTTAAGAATTTTCTGGTCACTCCGGATGACGAACTCCCGGCCCAAAAGGTATTGTCGCCATTTCTGAACCGCTTCCACTATCGCATAAAGTTCCTTATGATACGTCGAAGTCACACGCCGACGCGGTCCCAATTTCTTACTAAAAAATGCCATAGGGTGGTTATCCTGTAATAGTACCGCGCCCACCCCAAAATCAGAGGCGTCCGTTTCAAGATAAAAAGTCTTAGTAAAGTCGGGCAACCGCAATACCGGGGCGGAAACCATTGCTGTCTTGAGGCGGTTGAAACTCTCGGTTGCTGCCTCCGACCAGGCAAAAGAATCTTTCTTCAAAAGGTCGGTCAAAGGGCTCGCGATGATGGCGTAATGAGCGATAAACCTACGGTAGTACCCTGTGAGACCCAGAAATCCACGCAACTGTTTGACAGTCGTCGGCGTGGGCCAATCTACCATGGCCTCAATTTTACTCGGGTCTGCCCTCAGTTTCCCGTCAGATATCAAGTGCCCTAGATAATCGACTGTAGAGCTGCAAAACGTACACTTGGACAACTTAACAAAGAACTGGTGAGTATGCAAGATAGATAATACCTCGCGCAAGTGCTGAGCGTGTGACTCCAGACAGGGGCTGTAAATCAGTATATCGTCAAAGAAAACAATGACGAACTTGCGCAAGATCGGGCGGAAAATAGCATTCATTGCTGACTGAAAGGTCGAAGGCGCGTTTGTCAACCCAAACGGCATCACCAAGAACTCAAAGTGTTCATCATGAGTACGGAAAGCCGTCTTGTAAACGTCGTTGGTATGCATTCGAATCTGATGGTACCCCGAACGTAAATCCAATTTTGTAAAACAACGCGCCGCCCCTAACTCATCAAATAATTCGTCCGCCGTTGGAATTGGGAAATGAACGGGTACAGTTGCAGTGTTCAGAGCACGGTAGTCTATACAGAAGCGAAAGGACCCATCCTTCTTCCGTATCAATAATACTGGCGAGGAAAAAGAACTCTGGCTCGGTCGGATAATGCCGGAGTTTAACATCTCGTGAACCTGGCGCTCGATCTCGTTCTTTTGGAAGTAAGGGTACCGATATGGCCGCACATTAACCGGTTTTGAATCAGCACGGAGGTGGATCCTGTGGTCACAGAACCGCGGGGGCGGCATCCCCGAAGGCAGGGAGAAAACCGAGGTGTGGGCCTCCAATACCGCGTGGATGGAATCTGGCAACTCCGCCGGAAAAGCTGGCGGGTCAGCCCCCCCTGGTCGGTCGGATCCCGGAGGAACCCCCACTACCTCGAAGAGGTCAGCTTCCCCATGTAAATGCATCAGAGCAGCAAAAGTCCGAACGGACACCTCGCGAGGCATCTGCGAATCAATCTTGAGGCAAACCTGTTTCCCATCCCGGACAAACTCGAGCGTTCCTTGTTCAAAATCATTCGTCACCCGTCGCAGGGACTTCAACCAAGCCATCCCTAAAATCACATCCGGCCCATGCACCGGCAAAATGTGTAAATCCACCAAGAACACCTGATTCTGTATGACCAGCCGGGTGCTAATGCTCGCGTGGGAACAAATGATCGACTGTCCACTGCCTACATAAACCCTGAACGGCCGAATCTGTTGCAGAGGTAACGCCAATTTTTCCGCAATTCGGGGGTGCAAAAAGTCGTGGGTGCTCCCTGTGTCAACCAAGACTAACACCGGCGACGCCCCAATGGAACCCTGTAGTTCAATAGACTCGGCACGGTATTTACCGTCTAACGCATAAATATGGGAGATATCGGCGGTGATGATATCTGCTGTCTCGGGCGGCTCAGGCTGGCCGTCCTCCTCATTCTCCGAATCCTCATCGACCCCCATGTATGCCAAAAAGGTTTTGTTGCACACGTGAGACGGGGTATACTTCTCTGGGCAGTACCAACATAGGTTTTTCTTAGTGCGATCGGCTTTCTCCGCCGCAGACAGACGTATCACCGGAAGGCGTGAGTACGGCGAGGACTTCAACTGATTCGGTCTCGCTGTACTGGATGTATCGGGCTGGGCCCCCGGCGTACTGCCGGTCGTAAGACGTTGCTCCCGCGGAATCCACTGGCGGCGCTGAAATCCGGGCGAAGGCGTCGGACGGTCAATACAACCATCATACTCCACCGCCAAGGCCATCGCCGACGCCACCGAGGACGGGTACTGATGCTTGACTTGGTTCTTAACTGGCTGCTGCAAGCCCTCTACATAAATAGGTACGAGGGTCGATTCCGGCACCCCGCGCACGCGGTTCAACATGCTCTCAAACTGATTGTTGTAGTCCGCCAGTGACCCAGTCTGAGTCAACTTCGCAATTAACCCAATGAAGTTCTGAAAGCATAGCGGGTCGAAGCGACGACGAACATCTTCCAGGAAATCAGGCCACAACACACAATGATTATTCGCCTGATAATTGAAGATCCAATCCGCGGCGGGGGGGTCAAAGAGCATCACTACATAATGCAAGCGTTGATCAACGGGGAGCATCAAGTGGTCAAAGTAGAACTGGACTCGAGAAATCCAGCTAGGTGCGTCCATCCCATTAAAACGCGGGGGTTTCATCTTTATCGCGCGGCTCGGGTCAGTTGCCGACGACCCCTGGTTCTGGCGCGTAGCCGGGTTGGACCAGCAAGAAGGCATAGTGGCCTGGGCCATCTGCTGTTGAAACAACGGCTGCTGAGGCTGCGGGTTGGGAAGGTCCCAACACGATGATTGTCCGAATTGCGCTGAGGGCTGTTGTGGAACAAAAATCTCCGGCAAGGTAGGTTGGGTCGCTGGTGATGACGTGAGCATTTTGGGGAGGGTCGGTTCCCACGGCCGGCGCGGTTGCTGCGGCGCGGTGAACCCTGGTGGTTGGGGCAACGCTAGTTGCTGCGAAAACCCTAGGGGTTGAGAAAACCCTAGCGGCTGGGATGCTGGGGCTGCGCGGTAACCAGGTGGTGCTGGGGGCTCCCGACAGTGGCGTGTGGCCACCCTGTGAGTACTCCGGTCGCCCATACGGCGGCGCGGCATCAGGCCACAGCGGCGGTCCTTGCGGCGTCACCGCGTTGACCACCATATTCAGGCTCGTCTCAACCCGGCCCATCATGACGATCATATGTTCCATGGCGATTGCCATAGGGTCCAGCGGTTCCTGCCTAGGCTGCGTGGGCGACGGCATCGTCTGCGTTGGCAGCGGCGGCGAGACAGGGACTCCCTCTGATCGAGCCACAAATCCTGAAGTAGACATGAGTTCAGATGGAAGCACCAGTTGTTAAGGGTATTGATCCCTAAACAAGAATCTACGATAGAAGAAGTCGCGAGGACGTGTAACCTCGACGATCAACCGGCGAAGGAGATAACTTGAACGAAGAGAAAGCAAGACAAATTAAGGCAAATTGGTTATTTCATAAAACTGCAAAAGCGAAATAACAAGCTTTTTTATACTAAGGACCCTAGGGTTGATTCGACCAACGATTCGGGAAAGAATCAACAAAGAAAACCCGAAAAGGAGCTTATAATTATGCTCGACCCAAAATAATCGTTAATTACCTAAACAAATTAATTCTAATTGCAAAAGGAAATAAAAACGTGATTTAATTAACTAAACAAAATCAGCAAGGAAATCTGGCTTCTTCCGTAGACGTCGGGGCCGCGAAGGTCTTTCCTTCGCGGGCTGTTCCTGGATCTCGGGCTCTCGGGTGTCGAACGATCCCACTCCCTCCTTCTCTAGTTCCGACGGCTCGTCTAACTCTGCAGGTGTCGTGGATCGCGTATCAGACCCATGCTAGAAATTACACAAGGATAGCATCCGTTTTTGTTCGTTATAAATTAGAAATATCCACACTTGTATTTTATTTTTACATAAATGTACAAGTGTAATAAACAAGAATAGGAAAGTTTGGTGCAATTGGCCATACAGGACGAATGGTCACAATCTCATTATTTCGAGTTCAATAAATATGAACTTATAAAATGAGTTATTGTAGCTTGTAGATAGAGTAGACAAACAATCTTTAAGAGCATCCGCAATTGCGGACTTTCCGCCGAACGTTGGACCGGCGTGCCGGATGTCCGCGCGGGACGTACGCCATTGGGTCGGGAGAGGCGGACGTCTCCGGCGGAAGTGAGGTATCCGTGGCCTTCCGGCGACGTCAATCATGACGTCCGCCATTGCGGTGCCACGACGGACGTCCCAATTTTTTATTTTTTTTAAAACTCTATATATACGGCTCGTTGAACTTCATTTCATTCGCACCAATTGTTTTAACGAGTTTCTCTCTCTCTTTACTTTCATTTCTTTTGAAGATAAATGGAGCACGACAGTGATTCTCCTGTCACGAGCAAGTCACAAACGCAGATGTTTCCCGTTGGAGGTGGGGGAAACGCCGACGGAACTGCAGGGATGTCCGGGATGATGCCCGGAATGGCGCCGATGATGCCCCAGATGGCGGGGATGATGCCCGGGTACTACAATATGCACTCTTGGAAGGGTGGGATGGTGCCACAGATGCCCGGGGTGAGTGGAGGGATGACGGGGATGGCGCCCGGGATGATGGGGGAATGATGCCGGAATGGCGGCGGGGATGGGGTGAATGATGCCCGGGATGAGCGGGATGAGCAGGATGATGATGTTTGGTATGATGCAAGGCATGCCTGCCGCTGCAGGGGGTAGCAGGCTGGGGGTCCCCCAATCACCTATGGACAATGTCTATCGCCCCTACATGGATTTATTGTCTAGCGATTCCCAGAGTACTCCTCTGGGGACTCAGTTCACCGGCATTGAGACTTTCTCTTTTGAGGAGTTGTGGATATCTCCGGCCAGGGAGTCTCCCACTGAGATACCACCGGCGGTAGGGAGGTCGAAGAAGAAGGGCAAAGGGAAGGGTAAGGACAAGGGCACTACCTCGTCCTCGCGTGCGGGAGACGAGGGTGGGGCGGGGACTGAGGGGGGGAGGCCGGCGAGGGAAAGAGGACCATCTGGAGCGTGGCAGAGTGCGTCGCGCTGGCTCAGGCCTGGGTCGGTATAGTCGAGGATCCCTACATCGGGGCTAACCAGCATATCGACAGAATGTGGTGGCGCATTAGCCAAATATACCTCAAATTCAAACTGCTAGGTGGGAAGCCTCACGATGGAGAGCAATGCCGGAAACAGTGGGAGCGGCTGAGGAGGCAGCTCAGCCGATTTGCCGGCATATACCAAAACAACCTCCGCACGGCAACCAGCGGCATGTCCATGGAGGATATGAAGACTTTATCCATGCAGCAGTACCCAACAAGGAGATGAAGTTCAGCGTCTTCAATTATTGGGAGGTCTATCTTGTGGTGCAGAATTCCTCCAAGTTTTGTGCGGGTGTTGAAGCTGGCTGGCCGAAGCGAACGAAGATCAACGCCTCCGGCGAGTACAGCAGCAGTGCCAGTTCACGACCTCCCGACGCCGAGGCAGAGATCCCGACCCCTCAATCGTCTTCCCGCCGCCGTCGCCCGGTTGGGCAAAAGACCGCGATGCGGATGGCTAGGGGAAGCGCCAGCGGGTCCCACGAGGTCCAATCGGCAGCTTCTTCCTATCTCAATCCCGAGCTCACCCAACTCGCCCGTATGCAGCAGTAACAGAGCCTGCTAGATAGCATGGAAAAGTGGCAGGCTGCGACTGACCCCTTATACAAGTTGATGCTGAAGGATGTCATCGACAGTATAAGGTGCGATTTGGGGATGCCACCCCTGCCCGGGAGTGACGCCGGGACTGGCCACGGGGACGACGAGAAGTGAGACGGGGGCCGCGTTTGTCGAAGCTTTGGGTTGTATTTTTTTAACTATGTATTTTTTTAAAAAAATAATTATGTATCTTTTTTACTATTTTAAATAAAATCGATGCATTTTTCCCGTATTCGTGTCGAAATTTTAATTCTGTAAATTGTTTAATTTGGTGAATTTGTGAATTTTTATTATTGTGGATGTCTGCCGGGATGTCCTTGGGGATGTCCGCTATTGTACAGTGGGATGTCCTTATGACGTGGCAGAAGGTGTTTTTTGGTGTCCGCCGGGACATCCGTCGCCATTGTGGATGTTCTAACGGGACTTCAAATTGGGAGTTATTGCTTGCCGATAAATGAATATCAGCATTTACATTATTTATCTTTTTTTGTTATTCAGAAAACAATCTTACGAGTGTACAAAGTTAAGAAGGAAAAATATCAGCCGAAACCTAATAAAATTGAAATAACAATATGCACGCCGATGCATAATTGAATTAGTTTGTTTATTTAAAATTGGTAATGTTGAGCTCAGCAATCAGGGTGGGTTCCGTCGCGGAAATTCTCCATCGAGTGTATAAGGATTTATGAAATAAAGCTTGTAAATTGCAGAAAAGTAAGAGATCAAAATTGAATATGTCAAAGTAGAATATTGTATTTTTTAAATTTAATTTATTACAAATTATAAAATATTCCACATCATATTGATATGTTAGATACCTTATGTGAGCACCACGCTCGTTTAAGACACATTTAGCGTCATTTATTTTGTTTTATACATTTTGTTAGATATTAATATATTAAAAAATTATTATTGAATTTACAATTTTCATAATAATTAAAACTTGATTTGTTTGTTTTCTCAATAATTTCAAATAAATAAATAAAATGAAAAATCAAGTTTTAATTTTTAATATACGCAAATCAAATCTTAACAACTAAGTAAATAAATTATGAAAATACTTTCAAATTAATATTTCCGACCGTCCATATCTTAGATACCTCACCACAGTACCACACCCATAGACCATCGCCATAGGCCACCAAACCGACCCGCCTCAAAAATCCAATTTCTTATTTTTATTTTAACTTTGCCCTTTTTTTAATTTCCAAACAAATATTTAGCTTAAACTTGAATTCGTATTACCCCTTTCCGACTCCATTTTCTCCCCAAAAAAAAAACTCAACCATGAAGATGAGAAACAAAGGCAAGGTCCACCCCTTCACTTCATCTTCTTCCCCTTCCCCTTCCCCTTCCTCTCCCACCAACACAGAAGACACCTTCCCTCTCCTCAAACTCCTCCCCGCCGCCATTCTCACTCTAGTATCCTTTCTCTCACTAGAAGAAATAGAGGTCCTGGCCTACATGCTCACCAGATCCCTCCAATCAACCAATCCCTCCTTCCTCCCCCCCAACAAGAACTCCCCCTCCAAGAAGCAGTGCCGCCACAATTCCCCGCCCCTCTTCGACTGCGACTGCTTCCACTGCTACACCAGCTTCTGGTTCCGCTGGGACTCCTCCCCCAACCGCGAGCTCATCCACCAAGCCATCGAAGCCTTCGAGGACCACTTGAACTCCGGCGACTCTCTCAACAACTCCCCCAAGACCAAGCGCAGGGACAAATTGGCCCGCCGCAACAAACCCCCAATTTCCTCCCCGCCGGAAAATCAAGAAATTCCCATCTCCTCCGCCGCGCCACCGCCACCGCCACCGCCGCCGCTCGATGCTGATGAATTAGCCCCGGGAGTGAGTGGGGAGAAGGAGATGGAGGACGACTGTGTGGCAGCGCCGCCGGCGAGGACGCATAAAGGTTTGGCTAGGAAAGTGTTGCCGGACGTCATGGGTATATTCAGTTCGCGTTTATGGAGTCTTTGGAGTCCGAATGTGTGAGTAAAAAAAATTTAAAATAAATTGAAATGGGAATTAGAATTTCAAAGGGAAAAAAATATAGTTTTATCTTTTCTTTTTTCTTTTTTTCTTCTGGTGGTAGGTTATATTCGAACTCGAATATGCAGCTCTTTTAAAATGTTTCGTGGCCCATCTCTCTCCTCTGAATTATTGCAATTTGTTTATTTTTCTTATATGTTTCCATTTTCGAATCTTCTTTGTTTATTATGTATATCAGCCATTATAAATGGCATTTTTCGGTGATGAACAATTCCTCCTGTTTTTATTTATCTGCTAAAATAGAGTAATCGCATGATTGTTGGGTGCATTAACTTTGAAAGTGATATGAGTTCATTATTGCTTTTTAAAGTGTTAATTAATTTTTTTTTATTAGTGAGTGGCTAACGATGATGAGTTGGTGAGATATTTTGTCACATACTTATATCTAATATGTAATGCATATAGTAGTTATTTATTTGCGAATGCGATACTTTAGGATGAATGTACCAATTGTGACCAAGACAAATTCAGTGCAGGAAAAAAAAATAATGAATGGGATTCTTGTTGTATGTTGTAATAGTAGTAATACTAATTAATATGTTCGATGGTGATGCGCTAAAGATGTTTAATGAATAATGCACTTGCAGTTGCTATATATATACATATATATGCACAATAAAGATGCCCTGATGAATTTCTGATAATATAAAGTAACAATTTATGGCGAAAAACTAAAGTAGCTTTTAATATATATTAAAATGGATTAGTTTGAGTAGGTGTTGAATTATTGGGATTTAGCTTGCCGAATGTCAAGTTTATCATGCGACTTTTTTCTATGCTTTGTTCTGATTCCTGTCTACTTGGAATCACTTTGGCCAATCTTATTCCTTTTTCTTATAATTAAATAACGATCCTTAATAATAAATGATTTTATCAGTTATTTGAGTATTTTTACTATCTGATTTAATTAAAATTTCCAACAATATCCTTCATAACAAAAAAATCACATGTTTGGTACCTAGGGTTATTTTTGTCATGGGGTACCAAAAATGATATAAAATAAAGATAAAGTACCATTTATGTGCGAAAGTGAAAGATCATGTACCATTTATTTAGTTTGTTCTTTAATTAAAAGCATGTTTGTTAGGGTAGGGTTCATAACTTATCTAATGATGAAATTTTATGAATAAAGATTTTCATCCCTAGATGAATTATCTATCCTATCAAACCCGTGCTAAAAGATATTAATACAAATTGTGATGTTTATAAGTATAGGTTGTTTTATTTGAGCATTTCATTTCATCTAATAAGATTTTTCTTATGATCTACATTTGAGTAGAATTAATTTTTTTAAAAAAAACAATTCTTTTAGTCTTGTGAATTTAGTGTATGCCAATCTTATGAAGTAGAGTACTATGGAGTACAATTTATTCTACCTCGTGATTGCCTTACTTTTTTATCTGTATTTTTGGATTTGTATTTTTTTTATAAGAGAGAAAAGACTCAAACCGCCTAGAGATCGGTGAGCATAGCAATCAAAGTTCAGGATCAATAAGCTAGTAAAAAAAAATAAGTAAAAAAAACCTCAAACAAAAAAGAGCAAGTCAAGCAAAGGAAAAGCACCCTCCAAGTAGAACAATGAAAACAAAAACTAAACACACATCAACCAAAGCCACCAAGCAAAAACTGACTAGGAAGCAGGGCGAGCTACATTGCACCTTTATGTTTATCAGAGTTGCTTTTGTGATCATGCTCCGTCCATCTTCTAGATTTAAGTAAGTCCTCACACATTTGACCTAGTGAAAAAGGAAAATCCGGACAACACATTTCGGATTTGTATTCTTGTTTAAATACTAAAACTACAGAGCTACAATGAATGCATGAATCAGAAGTTCTTAATATAACAATAACCAGAAGTTTTATATGGTATTGGTTTTTCATTTATTCGTTTTGATCATATAAAATTAGTCATAATTAAAACACTCCCTAAAAAAAAAAAACTGGACATTTTTTATTCATAGGGACTTAACTATGAATACTTGAACTCCTATTCACAAACTACTATCCCGTCAAAATAATGGGCCCACTGCCAAAAACTTTTAGTTAAAATACAATCCACAAATACCCACGCATACCAATATTAGTTATTCAAATTATGACTTAATTGGCCAAAGCAAACCCTACTAATTAAATGTAGGACCGATAACTATTTAGTACTCATGTGATCATGTACATCCTATTATAAGTTGAGGTCTTTTTTGAGTTTGTGTATAGTTGGAGTATAATTATTATTTGATATGATATTTATTAAAAATATGTTTGAATTTAGTGTGAATGGTTGAATATGGCATAATTAAAGATGTGACCAAATAAGATATAGATTAAATATGTTATTTTTGTCAAAAATTAAATGATTTAACTATTATAAAATAATAAAAAAACGAAATAACAATTCAATTATAGTGAGTGAGACAGAGGGACTTACATCTTTTCAAAATAGTTAGCAAAATTATGATATCTTTTCAAAATAGTTTGCATTCTCATTGGAGACACGACATTGCAACACTTAATTGAATGAAAAGGGAATTCACATATTGACATAGCAATTAAAATCTCGGAAATAATGTGTTTCTGAGCAGATGAATGGGCAGCAGATAAAATGAAATCGTCCCTTCACTTCTGCAACCAAATTTACATTATGGTTGCAACAATAATTTTATACACTGTGTAACTGTGCTTTATCTGTGGGGGCCAACCATAATTAAAGTATTTCATGCTTATCTATTCATCGATCCTCTCTCTTTAGTCAATAATAATTAGACTTATTTGAAATTATATTTTTTTTTATTTCACTTAGAACTACTCTAGTCTTGATCATAAAATATCATTAAACCGTCACGGAAAAATTCATGTGCGAAGACTGAATGCATCTGAATAGTGATCAATGAAAATACAAATTGGTCTTTACAATTAAATAAATTATCAAATGCTACTATATTTGTTTTTTATCTGCACTGATTATGATTGTTTGAATAATTTTTTGTGGTAGTTAAAGATTTTTTGTCAAAACTATTAGTTTGGAATTTTGATTTAAACTCGATTCCGTCTACTCTGATTGGGACTAATTCATAAAAATAAACCAACAACGATTTAGTTGTAATCAAGTCCAACCATAATCAAGTCCAACCAAATAGTGACATGATTTAATTAATAAACTAACATAAAAAGGAATGTTTTTGCATGCAAGAAACAGCAGGATTGATTTACCACTTTTTTGAATATTACTCCACCATTATTTTTCTATAGGTGAAATGAATTGTAAGTAGCTCCAAAAATCAGCATCACAACAACAAAAAAGGGGCTCAAGAACCACGTAAATTTGTCGCAATATATTTAGCTATCACAAAAGAACGTTGAAGTAATTTAATTATTTATTAGAGTTTATAAATGTAAGTAATATTAAGACATTTACCTCTTATTACGGAGAAATTATTGAAATCTTGATTCGATGTAATATTAATTGCGTGATCAAATTACTTTCTCTAATCTTAATTAGTTCCCGATTGCTTATTTCATTCCAATTTATGTATTCATGTGTTTAATCGGGTTTTAACTCGATAGGTGGCCAATATTTGACATTAATTTTTAGGATAGCGTATGCCAATCAAAATAAGAAAAATGTACGAATCTGCATAATTTACATGTGTTGAGGAAATAAATAAATTAGATTGAACAAACTCACATACGTGTTCCCTCTGTTTTTAATACGGAGGGAGTACTTACTATCAAAGCACTAAACCCGCCTATTTGCTCTATTATAAATCTTGCTAACAAAATATAGTTTGGGGGTGTTCGGTTGGCAAGATTAAATCTCATAATTAAATATGTATCATTTTTTGTTCATAAGATTGAACCCTTCAACTTAATCCTAAATAGATAGTCTCATGATAATTAGTCATAGCCTCCCTCTTCTAACTAAAATAATCTCATAACTTAATTGTCACGACCGCCCATACTAGGGGTGTTACAAACGAGGCGATCGTGACCTAGGGTCAAAAATTTAAGTATAGCATTTAAGGATAACAGTTCATAAGAAATGCTCAATTAGCTTAAAAGAATAGTATTTTAGTTCAAAAATATATATAGCAGCGGAAATAAGGTTTCAAAGAGAGTCAAGGATGACGCCTATGTATGAAGACACAACGCATCCAAATTCCCTATGCCGACTCAACATCCACCGCAACATCCCGCTCAACCTGCACATAGGGAAAACACATGCAGGGCTGAGTACTTGTTGTACTCAATGGGCTCATGCCGAAAACATTTTCATAAAAACAGTTATGTCATCCATACCAGTGATCTCGAGTTTTTTATGTAGTTAAGAAATATCACGAGAACACAAAAATATTTCAAAGTCTGGCCAGACAATCAATCTCCCCACTTTCTCATCAATCATTCAATCACATTCTCTTTCCATAGTGCGACGAAAGTGTGGCCACACTATTCGCCCACGAGACCGGCCGACTAGCAAGGACGGCTCACGATCCCACCTGTGTACACTAGCCTGATAGGGTTTGCGGCCCTACTCAGACCCGAATTCGTTTCATTCATAGCCCTATAGCCTAATGGAGCGCACTCACAAACTAGGCATCAGGCACAATCTCATCATCAAAACAAACATGGCATGACATAACACTTTAAACCACCCTTATTACATCATAATCATACTTTTGAAAGCGTAAAAGAGCTTAGTAAAAGAAAGCCCACCTCGTTCTCTTAGCAATTCACACCCCAACTTAGCAACTCTCGATCCTCGAGTTCACGAGTACACAACACCCTTGTCAATGACAACACAAGTCAGCCTCACACAGCATCATCTTACTATGCATGTCCTATCGCTTCTCTCTCGTCGTTTTCCTCAATTTCCCAAACCCAGCATACGTCACATAGGTGTAAGACACGCGTAACACATTTCAACTGATCACAAGTGATTTCAACATTTAAACACCTTTCTTGGACATACATGCATCATATAACACTTTTAAATCTTGAAACTAGGTGTCATTGTAATAAGGCAGAAAACTGGCAGAATTGCGCGACCGTTTTGTAAAAATTACTATAAAATCACCCAACCTCAAAAGATGCTAAATTTTGGTCACAATATAGAGGACACATTCAAGTTCATCCATGAAAATTTTCATATCGAAATAACGCCATTTAGTCAGTCATTTCACATATTGAACTCTCTGGTCATAACATATAATTTCTGACAGTATTGCGCAGTAAACTTCAAAAATTCACCAAAAATTCATCCTTCCTCATATGACACTAAAATTTGGTCACAACACATTAGACACATTCAAGTTCACCCAGTTAAAATTTCACACTGAAATCATATCATTTGGTCAGTCAAAACATTTATGCAACTCTCTGATCGGAACATAAAATTCTAGCAGCACTGCGCAGTTCATTTGAAAAATTCACCGTAAATTCATACGATGTCCAATAAGGCTGAAATTTTCACAAGACTCAGAAGACACTTCAAGTTTTCATCTAGTTCAAGAATCACATCGATCGGAGGTCATTTGGTTGGTCAAACAGATTTCGAAACATTCTGGCCGAGAACACACGTTACTGGCAGAATTGCGCAGTCAACTTCAAACATTTTTCAAAAATTCATTTTTCGAAAAAAAGGGCTGAAATTTATACGAGACACAGAAAACAACTTGAAGTTTACTCAGTAAAAATTTCATAGAAAAATTCGTTCGTTTGATGGGTCAAATACAGATCATAAGTCACTGGTCATGCATCACAGATTTCTGGTTCAAGTTCGAAAATTTTTAAAACTTCCACAACACAAACACCTATTTTTCATGCTCGATAACACATAATCATGCTTACACGTTCCTCATACACATATTTGCACATAAACTCATATTATTCACCAAATATTTCAATCCAACACACATGATTTCAATCAACAGCGCAAAATCAAACAAGTTCTTACGAAACACACTTTCCCTCCCGTTAAACTTGCGATCTATCAAACCTACACCCTCTACATGCATGTAGGACTCAAGAACATGGTCAAAACGGGTAGGATGATAGAAAGTGAACAATATACCTTCTTTGACACAAAACGAATCGGTAGAACAAACGTTGACACGATTCGTCCCTCTCCCTTCACCGCTGCCGCCGCTGCCACGAATCCGCCATCGCGGATCCGCCACCATCGGCTCCTCCCTCTCTCTTCTCTCTCTCGGGTTCTCGATTCGTTCGTAGAAGTAAAAGAAATGAAAGAGGAGGGAGGTCATATTTATAGAAAAAAAAATTCATAAAAGACAAAAATTCACGTCTTTTCGTTTTGATGTGACGAGTAATTAATGCGGCGTTGAAAAACGTGCCTGATGCGACGTAGTTCTTATCCACTTGGAAAACGTGCCTGATGTGACGCGATTCTTATCCAACTTTTCGTCTCGATTTGTTGTCGAAAGTGTATTTGATACGTGGTTTATTCTTTCGTGTAGGTAACGATTTAACGGGTCGTTACATTCTACCCACCTTAACAGAAATTTCGTCCCGAAATTTGATCGTCTTACATAAACAACTCGGGGTACTTTTCTTTAATTTCATCTTCTAACTCCCACGTGGCTTCCTTGGAACCATGGTGTTTCCAACACTTTCACGAATGCTATCGACTTGTATCGCAACTCTTGTATCTTTCGATCTAGGATTGCCTCTGGCCTTTCCTCGTAGCTCATGTCGGGGTTTAGGATCACTTTTTCTTGACGAATCACATGCTTGGGGTCAAACACGTACTTGCGCAACTGCGACACATGGAACACGTTGTGCACATTCCCAAAACTGGGAGGTAACGCCAAACGATACTCTACAGGACCTACTTCATCGATAAACTCGTACGGTCCTACAAAGCGCGATTTCAACTTGCCCTTCATTCCAAACCTCACAACTTCTTTCGTCGGGGATACTTTTAAGAACACTTTGTCACCAACGTTGAATTTGATTTCCGTTCGACGCACGTCAGCATACGACTTTTGCCTATCTTGAGCTTCCTTGATCCTTGCGCGGATTTGATGCACAATTTCGGTCATTTCCTTTATAGCGTTGGGTCTTAACATCTTCCTCTCGCCAACTTCATCCCAATATAGTGGGGATTGACACTTCCTGCCATATAAAGCTTCATACGGAGCCATATCGATCGTCGCTTGGTAGCTATTGTTGTAGGCGAATTCAACCAACGGCAGAACAGTTTCCCAACTTTCCCCTCAATCTAAGACATCGGCTCGTAGCATATCTTCAAGCTTTTGAATCGTCCTCTCTGACTGTCCATCCGATTGCGGGTGATAAGCAGTTCTGAAGTTCAATTTCGTGCCCAAATCTCGTTGCAAACTCATCCAAAACTTTGATGTGAACTTCGTATCGCGGTCGGACACAAAAGTCTTTGGCACTCCATGCAAACGTACAATCTCACTCACGTAGATCTTAGCTAATTTGTCCGATCCATAGGAAATCTTTAATCGGTAAGAAGTGCGCGCTTTTAGTCAGTCGATCGATAATCACCAAAATCGAAGTGTTGCCCTTATGTGACTTTGGCAAACTCATCACGAAGTCCATAGCTATATGCTCCCACTTCCATTCGGGAATTTCGAGTGGTTGCAACTTCCCATATGGCCGCTGGTGTAAGGCATTCACTTGTTGGCACGCTAGACATCATTCCACATGTGACGCTACGTCCCCTTTCATCCCATTCCACCAAAAATGTTGCTTCAAATCTCGATACATCTTCGTACTTCCGGGGTGAGCAGTATAAAGCGTGTCGTGCGCTTCACTTAAAATCTCATCTTTTAGCGCCTCATCGCTCGGTACACCCAATCATCCATCGTACGTCAAAACATTATCCGCCTCCGCACGATAATGATCGAGCTTCTCGGCTCTCACCTTCACACGTAATTCTTCCAACTTCTCATCACGTCGTTGGGCTTCTATGAGCTTGGTTATCAAGTCTGGCTCGATCACTAGCATCGTTATTCTTTCTCCTACTGTCTCGGGCTCTCTTACTATTTCCAATCTCATTCTATCGAATTCGTGAATCAACGCTTCCTCTTGCGTTAGGAAATAAGCTATTTGCGGTTGGTTCTTCCTACTCAAAGCATCGGCTACTGCGTTCGCCGTGCCCGGATGATAGTGAATACCACAGTCATAGTCTTTCACGACTTCTAACCAACGTCATTGTCGCATGTTTAGCTCCTTCTGCTCGAGTACTTGAGACTCTTATGATCCGTATAAATCTCACATCATACTCCATAGAGATGGTGTCTCCAAATTTTCAGTGCGTGCACTACTGCTGCTAGTTCCAAATCATGAGTCAGAAAATCCAGCTCATTCGGTCTCAACTGTCGGGAAGCATATGCTATCACCTTCCCATCTTGCAGTAACACGCATCCAAGTCCTACTTTTGATGTATCAGTAGAGACGGCGAAGTCCTTGTTGGCTGCCGGCACCGTTAGAACAAGTGCTGTGGTCAACTTTTATTTCAATCGTTGGAAACTCGCCTCGCATTCCGGCGTCCAAACCTCTTTGATTCCTTTCTTCAACAATTGTGTCATTGGTCTCGCGATTTTAGAGAATCCCTCGACGAAGCATCGGTAGTATCCCGACAATCCCAAGAAACTGCGGATTTCACTCGGCGTTTTCTGCGATTTCAAATTTTGCACAGTCTAAACCTTTGCGGGGTCTACTTGAATCTCATTTGCCGTCACGATATGACCAAGAAAGTTCACTCGAGTCAACTAAAATTCATATTTACTAAACTTGGCATAAAGCTTCTCCCTTCGTAACGTTTCCAACACAGTTTGCAGATGCCCTCCATGTTCCTCCTCGTTCTTCGAGTATACTAAAACATCGTCGAAGAAGACTAACACGAACTTGTCAAGATACTCGTGGAAAACTCGGTTCATCAAGTCCATGAAGACGGCCGGGGCGTTGGTCAGCCTAAATGGCATCACTACGAATTCATAATGGCCATAACGAGTGCGAAAAGCAGTCTTAAGTACATCCTCTCATCGGACCTTTAGTTGATGATATCCCGACCTCAAGTCCATTTTTTTTTTTTGAAAATATGCCCGCTCCTCGAAGTTGGTCAAACAAATCATCAATCCTCGGCAGTGGGTACTTATTCTTCAGGTCATCTTGTCGAGCTCACGGTAATCGATGCACATTCTCACCGTTTCATCCTTTTTTCTTTACGAACAACACCGGCGCTCCCCACGGTGTCACACTAGGTCGGATAAAACCCAAGTCTAACAATTCTTGCAACTGAATCTTCAACTCTGCCAACTCTTTAGGGGCCATTCGGTATGGCGCCTTCGATACTGGCGCAGGCCCTGGTTCCAAATCAATAGTGAACTCTAATTGTCTGTCGGTTGGCGGTCCAGACAAAGCTTCTGTAAAACACATCGAGAAAATCTAGTACTACTGCCACTTCTTCCACTCTCAATTCCTTCCTTTCCTCTCCGTTCAAGTACACAAGATACGCCGGACGCCCTTTCCTTATCATCATGGTTGCTTGCAATGCGGAGATTATAGAGGTTTGTCGATTTAAAGAAATCCCTTACAAAAAAAATAGTCGGCTCGTCGCCAGGGGTTTGAAAAGAAATTTGCCTCTAGCTGGTGCATCACTTTTACGCATGTCTGAGTATAGAAACTTATTCCCCCGTGTGCATTCGAAAAGCTCAACCCCTCCCTTTTCTCCAAGTCTAGTATCAAAAACTCGAAAATTGATCATGCAGTCTTACTTGGATATGAAATGAATTCAAAATTGTAGCAACACTGCTGAAGGTGTCTTAATCAGAAAGGTTGCAGAATTAATCAAGAAACAAGAACAACACTTCTAGTTTGACTCTTTTAGATCTCATCACCAACTTGCAGAAATTGGTTCGAAAAAAAAATATGGCAGGGTCTAAGTTTCATTGATCTTGATCATGTTCATTCTGGAAATTAAGGTTTCAAATAAACTCATAAAGATTGAGACTTTACTTCTGACGAGAGCTCGAAAGAATATGAGATAGGCCTTGAAAACAGGATGAAACTGAATCAGGTCTCAAATTCCATAGTAGGCTGCCAATTAAGATATTTCAATTGTCAAATCAAATTTGCAAAATTTTGGCATCAATGAATGATGGTTCAGACATGTCATTACATGAGATGGTCAATCGTGTAAGGATTTAGAAGCATAGACAATGTCATGAGGTAGCACTGATCATGGTTCGACGACATCATGTTATTGAATAATGATGTCACATCAATGGATTCACAGGGTTGCAACCAACGTGAAGTGAACTTTTTTTAGGAAGATCGGCTAAATCAACCACATTAAGGAAAAAGAGACACAATAGTCTTAACTTGGTGTTGCAGAAAGAAAATCATTAAGCATGAAACAATATGTGTAGTGAAACTGAGCTAAAAATTTCACTTCTGCAAGGAAGAACTTGCCGCATGAATAGTTACGAAATAAAAAGGTGTACAAAAGTTCCAAGAAGAATATTCTATCCTTTGAAGAAACATGTTTGGGAATGTGATCGTACTGAAGGTCATAACTGCAAACAACTTTTAGAAATGAAGTTCAAAGGCGGAAGTTCATAAATTCAAAATATTGTCCTTACGAAAGATGAATCAAAGAAGACTACTAATCAAGATGTCCAAAAATGACGAAGGCAAACACAAATTTTCAAGAACTGAAAGTGAGTCATGATTCGATATAGGAAAAGAAATAACGTGCAATAATTGCGAATTGTGAGTCAAACAAGGTCGTAAATAGACAAGGGCTCACCGTTAATTGAAAGATTCCAAAACGAATTTCTTATAATCCAAGTAAGTACTGTTGATTAAAATCATTCATTCTAGCCACGAGGGTCACACTCTCTCGTTCATCTTTTTGAGGCCGAACATGGTAACATCGTTCTACGAAACTGCGGATTCCAAGTTGAGATTCATCGTGTCGTTACAACTAATAACAGTAGTCGAAAGCCATATCTTCATATATTCCTTGCACGTGATAATCGTCATTTTCTTAAAACGTTGTAGTTATACTCGCGCTCTCAACATGATATAACGGTCGTTTTCGCCGCATCGCCACTTTTGACCGAAGATCGGATTTATCTACTAGATCGCAAGTATGATCTCTACATCCGTTGTAGGATTACATCATTTCGCATCTCTTCTTGCCTCGAACATTTTCTCGTTTGGAACATCTCTTCAATTTGCACTTCTTCTTTTCTTAAACTCTTTATCATATGCTACGTCTTTTCGCATTCTCCTTGTTCTCGTCATTCAGAAAAAAAATTCTGAATTTGTAATCATTCGATAAAGTTCGAGTTCACACCACATTTTTCCATTTGTCCTATCACTCGGAAAAGTGATATTGCAGTTGTCAAAAACTAAATTCGATATCATTTAATCTAACATACTTCTTAGGCACTCTATGTTAGCATACAAAGTTCATAGCGTCATTCCAAGAAATAGAAAAAGTTTCATGGTCCACCGGTCTCCATCCTCTATCTCGATAATTTAGAAATTTCTCCCCACTTTCCATTCTCATTCGTTTGCATCGCTCGGGAAAGCAATAGGTGAGTTTTCAATTTAGAACTACAGTCCGCGTGGTCAACTAGTCTACATCTTCGGCACTCTAAGTTCACGACACATTTCATCATCTCGTAGAGAACAAAATATCACAACAAGTACTATAACACACAACATTTTCACATATCAAAGCAAAACACTTTCACACTTCACATTATCATTCAAAACTTTTGAAATAAAATTTTCTTTAGACTCTCACACTTTCCTCTAAATTTTCACATTTCAATTTCAACTTTAGAGTAAAAGTTTTTTTTTTTTTGACTCAAAACTCAAAACATACTTTCACATCAACTTTCATCACTCGTATAAAACACTCCATAGAATAACGCTTCATACTTCGCACCCCATAACATATATAACATCACACTTCCATGGCTAAATTTTCCAATCGAAAAGGTTTTTTTTTTTAAACATAATATTTTCCATTGATCAATTAATTTTTCCCAAAAGAAAGAACTAACATGTTTTCATTTAAAGTTTTTTTTTTTTTCAACAACCTTCCACAACATAAACATTTTTCCTCAATCAAACTCCACTAGAACAACGAGCCATTAATGTTACAAAACATCATAACACATTTGTATTCCAAACAAAACACTCATGCACTTCACATATATGTTTGAAACAACATTCTTAAATTACTCATTTATTTTCTAAAAAAAAAATTTTAACATTCTCAAAACAACTCATCAACTTTCGTCCTTCATGTAAAACACTCCATCATCCTATGTTCACATGCTCACGTCGTAGTACTTTCACACATATAAAACATACTTAGTCATCATACTAGTCTTGCTCATGCTCCATATAATCACATCATAACAATATCATGATCAACATACCACACGTGCTTAGATCATCTTGTCAATCATGCGCATACTTCACATATATAACACGTGCTTACATTTTCATGTCAATCGTACTCATATTCCACATAATCATATCATCAAAATTCATCTTCACGTATAACATTCATTCACATGCGTACACTTGCCAAAACATCCTCATCATATCATCATCAATTTCATACATCGATCTCACATTCTTTCAACAACTTAAAACATACCTCACTTTCTTTGGTTGAGCGTGATGCTTTGGATGTTGAGCCTTCGTGACACTTCCAGTTTAAGGTTTACTATTCTAGACTTAAGGTGAAAGAAGACTCTCGGACCAGAGCAAAAGAACCTGGCTCTGATACCACTCTGTCACGACCGCCCATACTAGGGGTGTTACAAACGAGGCGATCGTGACCTAGGGTCAAACATTTAAGTATAGCATTTAAGGATAACAGTTCATAAGAAATGCTCAATTAGCTTAAAAGAATAGTATTTTAGTTCAAAAATATATATAGCAGCGGAAATAAGGTTTCAAAGAGAGTCAAGGATGACGCCTATGTATGAAGACACAACGCATCCAAATTCCCTATGCCGACTCAACATCCACCGCAACATCCCGCTCAACCTGCACATAGGGAAAACACATGCAGGGCTGAGTACTTGTTGTACTCAATGGGCTCATGCCGAAAACATTTTCATAAAAACAGTTGTCATCCATACCAGTGATCTCGAGTTTTTTATGTAGTTAAGAAATATCACGAGAACACAAAAATATTTCAAAGTCTGGCCAGACAATCAATCTCCCCACTTTCTCATCAATCATTCAATCACATTCTCTTTCCATAGTGCGACGAAAGTGTGGCCACACTATTCGCCCACGAGACCGGCCGACTAGCAAGGACGGCTCACGATCCCACCTGTGTACACTAGCCTGATAGGGTTTGCGGCCCTACTCAGACCCGAATTCGTTTCATTCATAGCCCTATAGCCTAATGGAGCGCACTCACAAACTAGGCATCAGGCACAATCTCATCATCAAAACAAACATGGCATGACATAACACTTTAAACCACCCTTATTACATCATAATCATACTTTTGAAAGCGTAAAAGAGCTTAGTAAAAGAAAGCCCACCTCGTTCTCTTAGCAATTCACACCCCAACTTAGCAACTCTCGATCCTCGAGTTCACGAGTACACAACACCCTTGTCAATGACAACACAAGTCAGCCTCACACAACATCATCTTACTATGCATGTCCTATCGCTTCTCTCTCGTCGTTTTCCTCAATTTCCCAAACCCAGCATACGTCACATAGGTGTAAGACACGCGTAACACATTTCAACTGATCACAAGTGATTTCAACATTTAAACACGTTTCTTGGACATACATGCATCATATAACACTTTTAAATCTTGAAACTAGGTGTCATTGTAATAAGGCAGAAAACTGGCAGAATTGCGCGACCGTTTTGTAAAAATTACTATAAAATCACCCAACCTCAAAAGATGCTAAATTTTGGTCACAATACAGAGGACACATTCAAGTTCATCCATGAAAATTTTCATATCGAAATAACGCCATTTAGTCAGTCATTTCACATATTGAACTCTCTGGTCATAACATATAATTTCTGACAGTATTGCGCAGTAAACTTCAAAAATTCACCAAAAATTCATCCTTCCTCATATGACACTAAAATTTGGTCACAACACATTAGACACATTCAAGTTCACCCAGTTAAAATTTCACACTGAAATCATATCATTTGGTCAGTCAAAACATTTATGCAACTCTCTGATCGGAACATAAAATTCTAGCAGCACTGCGCAGTTCATTTGAAAAATTCACCGTAAATTCATACGATGTCCAATAAGGCTGAAATTTTCACAAGACTCAGAAGACACTTCAAATTTTCATCTAGTTCAAGAATCACATCGATCGGAGGTCATTTGGTTAGTCAAACAGATTTCGAAACATTCTGGCCGAGAACACACGTTACTGGCAGAATTGCGCAGTCAACTTCAAACATTTTTCAAAAATTCATTTTTCGAAAAAAAGGGCTGAAATTTATACGAGACACAGAAAACAACTTGAAGTTTACTCAGTAAAAATTTCATAGAAAAATTCGTTCGTTTGATGGGTCAAATACAGATCATAAGTCACTGGTCATGCATCACAGATTTCTGGTTCAAGTTCGAAAATTTTTAAAACTTCCACAACACAAACACCTATTTTTCATGCTCGATAACACATAATCATGCTTACACATTCCTCATACACATATTTGCACATAAACTCATATTATTCACCAAATATTTCAATCCAACACACATGATTTCAATCAACAGCGCAAAATCAAACAAGTTCTTACGAAACACACTTTCCCTCCCGTTAAACTTGCGATCTATCAAACCTACACCCTCTACATGCATGTAGGACTCAAGAACATGGTCAAAACGGGTAGGATGATAGAAAGTGAACAATATACCTTCTTTGACACAAAACGAATCGGTAGAACAAACGTTGACACGATTCGTCCCTCTCCCTTCACCGCTGCCGCCGCTGCCACGAATCCGCCATCGCGGATCCGCCACCATCGGCTCCTCCCTCTCTCTTCTCTCTCTCGGGTTCTCGATTCGTTCGTAGAAGTAAAAGAAATGAAAGAGGAGGGAGGTCATATTTATAGAAAAAAAATTTCATAAAAGACAAAAATTCACGTCTTTTCGTTTTGATGTGACGAGTAATTAATGCGGCGTTGAAAAACGTGCCTGATGCGACGTAGTTCTTATCCACTTGGAAAACGTGCCTGATGTGACGCGATTCTTATCCAACTTTTCGTCTCGATTTGTTGTCGAAAGTGTATTTGATACGTGGTTTATTCTTTCGTGTAGGTAACGATTTAACGGGTCGTTACATTAATTCTAAATGGATAATCTCATGATATTAGTCATGACAACCGAACGCCACCTTTATGTACTACGCTGTTGGCCTCTATATAGGGTCCTTTAAAATTTCAGTACATCTTGCTATTCATTCAGGTTACATAAAAAAAGAAATAGAAAAAAAAATGTGGGGCAAAATGATAAATTTAAGTTCCTCATTTCATGCTTGTACATTTTAAGAAGGGTGATGCTAAATGGCCATAATATAGCCAGCCATAAACTTAAAATATTAATAAATATTTGTGTAATTAATGCTAATTCAACAAAATCGATACACCTCAAAAAGAGTAAACATATTGAGACTATTGTGCTCTTTACTTGAAATATACAACTCCTAATATCTTTTATACAAATATAAGTATAAATATAAGTATAACCCATGTAGTTGAATATTTTTTTATATTTTTAATTTATTATACTCCGTAGTTCGTAAATGCATCGGTTTCATTTTCTTTTTTTGGTTAAATTTTAATTATTAACCATATTATAGTTGGATTCCATATAAAAAATATTATTTTTTTATTATTGCATTAACTTAATATCTTTTATGCAAATATAAGTATAAATCATGTATTTTATTACAATTAAATAGAAAGGGTAATAGTGTAAAGGTATTGGAGCATTAAATTACCCATTTGAGCTATAACATCTAAATTTTACTGAAATGCCATTTTATGGTCAGCCATAATGTGGCACATAGCATTTCCCTTAAGAAAATTATGCAAGCTGGACTCAATTTATTGTCAATTAAAAAAGAAAGATAAAAGAGGATTGGTTGGTGTTGAAATAATGTGGAATGAAGATTATTATCTAAACAAATGCTCTGTTGTTTTACTTCTCGAGGATGGCAACATTAATTGTTTACTTCAATTAATGATGTTGTTTTCTGTAAAGATTATGCTAATGGCACCGCCTATCCCCTAAATCCATATGCTCACACTTTAGTGTAACGACTATAATGAAACATAGTTTGAAAAAATATACTACTACTACTACTTGACAAATGCTTCAATTGATATACAATTAAATATCCAAGTTTTCTTACATAATTAGTACTACTTTGAAAAAAGTTTTTATGAAAAAAAGTTTGTATACCGATAGAAACCGCGAGTGTAATTTTGTATGTATCTTGAAAAAAGTTTTTATGAATTTCGTGATTTATCAATCAAATTTTAAAAAGTTTAGAGTAAATCAAACTTTGAACAAATTTTGTGATTTTATTGTACTATAATTAAAATACTATTATTTTTTAATCATAAACTATGACACAAATTGTGTGCATCTAGAAGTAGGGGCTGTTATATAAATGCTTAATCGGTTATTGATTAACAGATAATTGATCTATATGGCTCGATTACTTTTATATAAATTCACTCTTGTAGCTTAATAGATAGGGCATTCACTTTTTAAATCCAAAGCCGTGTGTTCAAATCCTATCATTTTATAGGTGTAGGCTTTGGTGCATTTAGAATGAGCTTTTAACATGTAGCAACAATATTAATATATGATTGTCGAGAATTATTCCATATTGATCGAAGAGATAAAGAATAGAGAGAGTGTGGTGCTATAAAAATAGGGCAATCCTATTTGAAACATAGTTTATTCCCCGGCTCTATAGCTCATGGATGATTCAAAATGGCCCATTTTAAGAACGAAAAATAGCTTTCAAATTTATTGAGTTTAATTTCGATTAATCAATCAATTAATAGGCTAACTGATTGGCTAATTTATTGGGCCTAAATTAAAACAATTCAATTTTTCAAACAAAACTATAAGTAGTTGCTATTTTGGGACCAAGAGATGACTCAGGAATCTAATAACTCATTACTACTTTATCTACCTTATCCAATGATCCAATAAACAAAAAAACAAAACTTAATATACTATTTAATTCCACCCGTGACGGTAAGGGACACAGACTATCGGATAAGCCTTATGCAACGAAACATATAATATTAGCAATGTTAAATGTAAATTATTATGAAACCGTTTCAATCTTTAATTCTCACCGACCATCTTCATTTTTAATTGCATGAAAGCATCTTTCCGAGATAAATTATACAGAGGGCGTTTACTTTGAGCCATACATTATCTAGGAATAGTAGTATTAACAATATATAAAGTCTAAGTATTTGAAACATTACATAATCAAACTTGAATTCGTTAGAATCGGGGGTAACAATAACTAATTATCATATAATTATCCATTTAATATTAAAGCCAAACACAATATATATTTATTTTTTAAGATATAATCTTGCAAACCGAATAGAACAGTTTGGACAAGCAAGATAATGTGAATGGTCAGAGTTTTTAAGAAAAATAATGAAGTTAGAAAATAGAGGAAAAATTTCACAAAGAGAAAGCCCAGATACAAATATTCGATAGTTGGAGGTCCATTAGTGCATAACTGGCTGAGGCCCAGTCCACTACAAGTAACCATTTCATATCTGCCTTCAGCGGAAAAAGAAGAGATTGAACTGAACAGCTCGTGTAAACTGTAAAAATTGTACTACTATTGATACTATATTTCACCATTGGTCTTGTTTTGGGAAGTTGTCTCGGCTGTTAATAACATTGGTTATATATTTAAAATTCAATTTTACACGGTGGAAAATTTCTCCAAACATGACCTTTAATATGAGAAAACATTCTCCAATCTAGGCATACCATGATGACAATATGAGATGGTATGCCCCACCAATACTTCTTTGGCACGTGGAATGCAAAATTGACCCACATTTTGCATATAAAAGCTTTCGGAATTAGATTTAAACAAATTATAATATTCTAATATTAACATGTTCCATCTTATTGTGTTTAAGTCTTTTTCTAATAAGTAATTAAAATGGTATCTAATCTTACAACAATTTTATAATTATGTTAATAAATCAAATAAGATGATTTTTAATGTTTTATGAATTAAATATGCAATATTTTATTAAAATAATAATCATGTCTCGCAATTGATATTAGTATCATAGTTTTCCTTTATCTTTTTTTTTTCTTTTTTCTCCTCAACTTTTCATGTTTTAATATTTATTTAATTTTCTTTAATGGAAATTAATAATTCATTAAAAATTAATTGAATCATATCCCAATTTCGTTGGATATTTAATTGTATGGAGATCGTCAAACTCATTTATGGGGTTCTTTAATTGAAAGATGGAATTGGGATATGATAAAATTAAATTTTAATTAATATTAATTTTCACTAAAAATAATATATTATAGTAATTATTATAACAAGAAAAAGTGAGGAGAGGAAAAAGGAAAAATATGATACTAATATCAAGACATGATTATGGTTTTAATAAAATATCGTATATTAAATTTGTAAAACATGAAAAATCATCTAATTTGATTTATGGACGTAATTATAAAATTATTGTAAGATTGAATACCATTTTTATAATTTATATATTAAAATATTAGTATTAGAAAGAGACTTAAACATGTTAATATTAGAAATATTAGTAGTAGTTTACTAGTTTAAATCTAATTTGGAAAGTTTCCATATGAAAAATGTGGGCCAATTTTGAGTCCCACTGTGTCAAAGAAGTATTGGTGGGGCATACTACTTCATATTGCCACCATTGTATACTTAGACTAGAGAATATTTTCTCCTTTAAGATATATGAGCTTGTTGAGTAGACTATTCATGTTACGACTTGTTAGGATATTAATCATAATATATATCATATTTTTACTATATAGCTATATTTTTAAGTGATATGTTTTGTAGTTCATTTGAAATATAAAGCTATTTTTAATTTATATTTTGGGCAAAAGATTGAATATCATGCTAATATGTATGCAAAAATTGCGAGTGAAAAAGATGGAGGACAACTAGTAATTTTATTCAACTATCTTAGTTCAATTTCTAAAGTTGTTAGCGTAACTCCCAAATTTGTGGATTAATTTTCTAGTGTGAATATATGAGCTTTAAGATGGACTTTCTAGATCATAATACATGAGCTATTCCCTTCCTTCCGTCCCCTATTAATTGGCAATGTTTAACTTGATATGCGAGGGTTTAAAAAATGTTATGGAAAGTGGGTGAAAAAAAGTTAGTGGAATGTAGGTCATATTTTTATAATACTATTAATTTTATTATAAAATGTGAGTAGAATATGCTAGTGAAATATGAGGTTTATTATCAAAATAATAGTAGTACTATCAATTAATTGAGGACGGAAAAAAATATTAATATCAATTAACGAGGGACGGGGAAGCATTCATTAATACCAATGTAGGTATCAAATACGCGATTAATGTTGATAGGAATTTGATGTTGAATAAGAAGTTGTAACTTGCTCTACATAGCTATTAAACGTCTCTAAATGTTTTTAACGAAAAAAGCATAAAAATAACATTTAGAAAAATAAAAAGTACTCGTAATTGATTGTAAGTATTCAAAGGTCCAAATGTGGAACACGTGCAGTTGTTTAGGTCATTCACAACGCTGTCACTATACCGTCCCTTAAAACACTGTTTGCGGGCCCCACTGTACTTTTTTACTCCATCCCTTAACTAAGGTACGAAACCTGCAACCCTCCATCCCTTAACCGTCCATTAAATTAATATTCATTCAATTTCATTTTTTTTTTATTTTTTCCACCAAATTCAATTAATAAAAAACACACTTCATTAAAAATAAAATAACATTACAACATAAAATAATAATACAACTTAAAATTCAAAAAAATAAAAAAAATACATAATTAACATCCTAAAAAAAAAATGACATAATTTAAAATACAATTTTATAGAAAATAAAAAAAAACTACTCCGCCGGCGAATCATCCCCCGAAGGCGGTGGTGGTGCCCTGAGGCCACTTGGAGGCGGGATACCAAGTTGTGCCGCCATAAACAGGACTCCGTTAAGCCAGGCTTCGTATTGGGTGGGCGTAAAGCGGGAAGTTTCCGCCATTGTGGCGGTCATGTACATGGACATAAGGGAGTTCGAGGGTCCCCCTGAGCCCGAGCCCGCCTGGCTTGATTCGGCTCGGCCCCTCCTCCCTCTAGCCGCCTTCGCCGCATTTCTCCCTTGCGGCCGACGGCGCCCGCGGGAGGACCCCCGGCATCGTCTGCCGGGGTCTCCTTCTCCTGCGAGGCAAACTCTTGTGGCCCGATGCCCGAAGCGCCCTCACCAGACGAGTATTGGCCACTCGCCGTGTGCTTCGTGCGCTTCGGGTCGAGCCCGAGCTGGACCGCACACAGCTGGCCCACATTTCCTCGTCCCTGACGACCTCCCAAACATCGGCATATTTGAATTGTCTACCGGTGTCTTCGTAGTAGACCCGCAAAGCCGACCTCAGAATGTCGGCTCCCGTGGCTCCGCTTTGGTACTGAGTTGCTTCATTCTTGTAGATGACGCAGAATCGTTTGACCTCTCTGTCGACTCGGTATAAGTGAGCGCGAAGCATCTTATATGTGCCGCGGCGGGTCTTTTTCGGCTAAATCTCGTGGTAGGCCTCGGTGACCTTTTCCCAGAAGCACTTCAGGGGTTGTTGATTCCCGACGATGAGATCGTACGAGAGGCTGATCCAGGTGTTGTACGCCGCCAACGTTTCTTTAGGGCCGTACGGATGCCGGCCTAGATCCTCCTCCTCCTCCTCCGCCTCCGCCCTGGAGCCTCCCCCGCCTCGGCCTTCTTCCGGAGTGGGTTGAACCGGATAATCCTCCCGAATCTGGGATAATCCCTGCGAATACCGCGGGGCGGAGGGACGGGCGTATGCATCAACATCAAAATTGGGTGGTTGGTACCCCCCGGCGTGCCCGAACCCTGGGTGCCCGGCGTCGACGAACCGTAACCATCCAATGTGTTGTACATGCTCCCCAGTCGCCGAACGCGTTGAGATCCCACGCGCCGGAGCCGCCACTACTGGAGTTTCCGTCGCCGGACATTTTGTGATTAGATGTTAGATGAAAATTGGAGAGGAAATGGAGATGAATTTGGAAGAATAGATGTGTAGTTGTGTGTGAAATGAGGATGAATTAGGAGAATTTATAGAGTAAAAAAAAATGAAAACGGCTCTTTTAAACGGTAACATTACCGTTTCACTTTTTTATTTATTTTTTATTTAATTTGATTTTTAAAAAAAATTAATTATTGCGTCAACGCGACGACGCCCACTCACGGGCCGGTGAGTGGGCGTCACGCATGGCCTGGGAGCGCGCCACGTCGCCGCGGCGCGTGGCGAGCTGTCCCGCGTTACGTCCCTGCGGAATGGGTTTCGTGACGGGCTGGGGACGGGACGGGGCGCCGCAACGCGTCGTGCTGCCGTCCCATCCCTGCGTGACGGGTTCTGGGCCACCCGTGTGACGCATTGCGGGTGGCCTTATGGCTTCCTTTATTTGACTATAGTTTTTGGTCATTTTATGCAACCTAGTTTGACCCTCGCAACCGCCGTCTCCTTCTACCAACCACTTATTTAATTAATTAATTAATGTATTATCAGTTTTAAATATTTGAGTTAATTATAAACAACGTTTTATGCTCTGAGCTTGTTCTCCGCGTGTGAGTCTACTTACTCGTTGCTTTTAAGTTTTAACTATAATACTTCATCCCTCTCATATTAGATATCACACTTTTCTTTTTAGTTTATCCCACAAAAGATATCACATTTCCTTTTTTGGAAAAAGTTCTTTCTCACATCAATTATAAAATTATATTTTCTCTCACCACTTAACACACAAAATAACGTCTCCTAAAATTTCGTGCCATCTCCCAAGTGGGACATCTACTATGGGAAGGAGGGAGTAGTAAATTTATGTATAATAAAGTTGGTAAATCGGGAATTATTATATTGTGGCACCTCATAGTTACAAAAGAAATTAATTATTAATTTAATCAAAGGAAAATTACAATTTAAATTATAACTTTTAGGTGACGTCTGTTTAATCTCGTAACTTTAAAAATAATAAATTAAATCATAACTTTTGTACTCCATCTGTCCACAAAAAATAGTCGTAAATCTAAAAATAGAAAGTTTTGGTCTCATACTTTATCCACTTCCATATCTCTCATACTTTACCTACTTTTTCTCCAAATTTCTCTCTTTACCTATTTTTCATTAAAACTCGTGCCGTCTACAAATAAGATTATTTTTTGTGGACGAATGAAGTATATTTTTCAATGGTCTCATACAATTAAAAGTTTGATGAAGTTTGTAATTTAAATTGTAAGCATTGTTCCACATTATGGTGGTCGATTTCTAGATAATTATTATATAAGTGGTGAAGATATAATAACTAAAAGAATAAAAGTCAAAATAAATTTCATCAAAAATTTTATTATATGAAACAATTGAGAAATGTATAAAAATATGATTTAATCATGTACTTTTAGTTTTGACTTAAATAGTAATAGTAGGTTTCTTTTTATTAAATAATTTAAATCACTAAAAGTTATATCCTCGCACTGATTTTGAAAAATTACATAAGTCATAGTATTAGAAAAAAAATCTTCATCCACAAACCACCGTAAATTGATCAAATAAATAGTAGCACAAAAATTTCTGCCTATCTCATTATCATCCGCATGTATAATACTATTACAGCATTATTAATAAAGCAATACCTGTATCGAGAATATGAACTTGATACGGTAACAAAAAAACAATCATCTCCTAAATTTCTTTTTTAAGCCATAATAAATTTCATTTAAATTTTAAGCAATATGATGGTATACACTTATTTCATTATACTCCTTATACGACAAGGGTGTTTGTATATAATCAACCGACAATTTTGACCACATTCTTAGTCAAATACAGATTTACACTTCTTTATAATCATAATTACATATTAGGAGTATGAGTATATGTTCATTTTAACATATCATGTAGTATGTTTTATTAGTGGGCAAGACTTAGATCGATCTATATGTGAATTTACTCGGATTATACTATAGAGTATTTGTTTTCAATCTCTACATCGTGTGCCTTACTTGTGGAAAACATTTCATTGTATTCATAAAAGAATCGAGTTTTCTGATTACTCGATTTACTGATATTTTTTCTATTTTTTGACTCACTGAATTTATGGTCTTGAGTTTATACTGGTTGGTTAATTTTCAATCAAAGTATGAATTATCATGATTTTTAAAATGTTGCAATAGTTTTACTAGCGTCGCCCAAGCGCTGCTGGATTGGTGTAAGAAGTTATTTTTTGTTGAAAATTCTCCAAGATTCATAAGGGTATCTTATGGGCTCATACATATTGCATGCTGGGCCAATTTCCTAAAAGTATAAAAATAAAAACCAAATAATAACAAAAGATGATCTAATCTATAAAAATATTGTATATCATCACTAGGGCAGGTAATTCGGTCATCGGTTAATCAGTTGACCGAACCGAATATCACACTTCTCGGTTAACCGATAACCGACTTTTGTCGGTTATCGGTTCGGTTTGGTTCCAAAATTAAGGCGTCTAATCGGTTATCGGTTCGGTTCCAATCGGTTAGAACCGATTGGAACCGAATTACTCCAGTAACGTTAATCAGTGTGTTGGAAGCTTGCAGCCATTCTGGACTCGTTGATGAGGGAAAATCATTGTTTGATTCGATGAGGAGAGAGCATGGGATTTGCCCTAGCGTGGAGCATTACGCTTGCATTGTGGATCTTCTTGGTAGAGCTAATAGACTAAAGGAAGCGGCTCGGATCATAGTCGATATGCGAGATGAGCCAGGGGCGATGGTGTGGGGCGCTCTCTTCGGATCGTGCATGATTCAGTGCAACGTGGAGCTTGCAGAGAGGGCGAGCAGGATGTTGTTTGAGCTCGAGCCCACGAATGCAGGGAACTACGTGCTTCTTGCTAAGATATACATGGATGCGAAGATGTGGGACGAGGTGAAGAGAGTGAAGAATGTGTTGGAAGAGAAGGGGCTGCAGAAGGTACCGGGATGCTGCTGGATTGAAGTGAAGAAAAGGATGTACTCGATTAGGTTTGTAGACGAGGTGAATCCTCAAATCGAGCTGGTCCATGCTTTGATGGTGAAGCTGTCGGAGGAGATGATGGAGCAGGGGTACATGCCGGAAACGAAATCGGTGCTGTACCAGCTTGATACGGAGGAGAAGCAGCGGGTGTTGTTGGGGCACACTGAGAAATAGGCTATGAACTGCATAATTTTTTTTTAAATTCGGTTCCGGTTCGGTTAACCAGAACCGAACCGACCCTATTCGGTTAGGAACCGAACCAAACCGAGGCCAATTCGGTTCCGGTTCCGGTGCTTCAATCTCGGTTACTTTTATGCTCGGTTAACTGTGTTGTCGGTTCGGTTCTAACCGAACCGACCGAATAACCTGCCCTAATCATCACCGTAGACTTTCTTTTGGATCATCAATTGGTAATTATGATTTCAACTCTCTTTCAGGATAAAAAATAAAACTGTTAGAGCATCCACATCCGTGCTCTTGCCAACGAGCACGGATATGGGCCCGGTCCCACTTTTACTCCATGTTCTTAGGCAAGAGCACAACACCCACATCTGTGCTCTTCCACAAGGACAAGCTCAATGGTCCCACCATTCTATTATTCAATTTAAATAAAAACATTTCCATAAAATTAAAATGCATTAAAAATACCCGGAATAATATTACAAATTACAAAAAAAATAAAAATTACATAATTAAAATACTAAAAATTAAAATTACATAATTAAAATACTAAAAATTAAAAATTACATAATTAAACACCTAAAAAATAAAAATTACCCACGTGGATGACTAGTCATCCAGCTCTACCCCCAATGTTCTTTGGAGACCCCGTATCATCGCCACATGCGATCGAAGTTACTCGGGGGTCATAGTTGATCTATCAGACAAATTGAGTTGGGCCAAAATCCCCCACAACGAGTTGGTGGGGGGGTTGAGGTGGCACATAGGGAGCGGGAGCGGGTTCGGGAGCAGGGGCGGATGGAGTCGCGGCGCGACGACGGTTGGCCGCCGCCTTCTTCCTTCCTTGCGGCCGACGTTGAGAACTGCTCGGGCCGGCGTCGGGGCTACCTAAGTTAGCTCCGGCAAGCTGGCTAGCCACATCCTCAGAGCCGGCGTCGGATAGGGATACCGACCTCGACCGCTTGGAGGAGCTAGAGGAGGATGATAGGCCTCCCCTATACTTCAGATGAGCCCGCGTCTCCTGCCAAATGTTGAGGTACTTGAATGACTTGTAGTTCATGGATTGGTAGGTCGTCAAGGCGGAACTGATGATGTCAAGCTCGCTCCGGCCGCTCCCCGCCGATCGCTCTTCCTGGAGGTAATACCCCTGCAAGTTTTGGATTTCTTCGTTGGCTCTTTATATGGCATTGCACACCATACTCTCGTTGCGTTCGATTGTTCCAGCCGGCCGGTTTTGATTGTACCGGTGACAGATGCGCCACCAATAATGGTCACCGGATTGGTTCGTGCCAACCTCCGGATCTTCGGAGATTGACAAGTACGCTTTGAATAATTGCTCCATCTCCCCCCGGAGTGTACGGGGTGCGGACACCACGAGTAGGAAGAGGAGGAGTTTGAGAGGGGCCGCTCCCTCCTGCTCTAGGTACGGGTGGTTCGGGTGTCCACCCGTATTGCCCTTCAGGGGCATCTTGGTCGTCGATCGGGTAAGGCCGGTAGCCACCCGAAACTTGTGAACCTTGGGTTTGAGGAGGGGCCGAATATTCTGTTTCCGGACTAGGAAATGGTTGTGAACCGAACCAATCGGGGTTCCAACCGTGGGAACCGGAGGGGTGATCGCCGGAGTCAAACATTTTTTTGTTGAGAGTGAAAGAAAGATTGAGAATTGTAAGAATA
Organism: Salvia splendens; assembly: GCF_004379255.2. Taxonomy (NCBI): domain Eukaryota; kingdom Viridiplantae; phylum Streptophyta; class Magnoliopsida; order Lamiales; family Lamiaceae; genus Salvia; species Salvia splendens. Next base: position 5,989,002 of record NC_056034.1, read on the forward strand.
GAAATGAGAGAATTTAGATGAGAATTGTGTAATGTGGTGTGAATTTTTGGTGTGGAAGTGGGGGTATTTATAGATGAAAATGTGTATTTTTGAGGAAAAAAATTGAAAAATAAATTAAAAATTGGTAGAAAACGGATATAATTTTTTGGGAAGTGGAAAAATATATTTTTTTATTTTTAATCGATTTTTTTAAAAAAAATCAAATTGCCAACGGCATTGCCGTTGGCCAATGGACGACTGACACGTGGGTTGCTCGCTGACACGGACGTACTCGATGCATCGAACAACGGGTGTCACGCCGCTGGCACGGACGGACGGCTTCGCTCAACCTCTGTGGATGCTCTTGTCTGTTCCAACTTCCAACATTTAGATATACATCGATTTATTTAATCAAAAAATTATCGAGAGTCCATAGAATAAGGTTGCAGCCGTTCTAATACTCAATAGGGTTTCGTTAACGAAGCTGCTCAATTTCACAATCCCAATTACCTAAAGCTCCAGGAGCAACACTTATTTTTTCTGGATTTGATCCGTTTTTCGTCCAAAATTTATAAATGTTCCGCTTTTTAATTTAATTTTCTGTAAAAATCGCAACTGCTTTTATGCCGAGTTCCGATGGCGCTTTCTCTCGGCAAGCTCTCGCTCATCGTTGGTGCAGGTCAATTGCTTCTTTCACCTCTGATTCAATTATCATTCTGAAGCTTATGTCTCTTCTGATTTCTTGTTGCTACTCTCTATATTTGTGTTTGACTGTTAGTTTTTCGACTTTTTGATCAATTGCCACTGATGTTTAGCGTTTGCTATATTCTGGATACGTTCCTGTAAATCCCAACTTCGAGTTGGTTGATTTTGGAATATATTGTGACAAATAATGGTTGAATGAGCTGGTAGTTATAATGGTTCCCCCTCCCCCCACTCTACCATCAGTCCATCACCACCTACTCGTTGCTGTATAGCTCGACATAACTTGTTGGCAGAACAGAACCGATACATACCTTTATGTCGTGTATTTGCCTAATTTGCTACTAGGTCATCACTATGGGGCTAGCTGGGAAATGTATTTGTGGAATTGGTTCTGAGTATTAATCACAAAATGTTTTACTGAGGAGACTCAACAACATTTGCAGGCCTTGTAGGATCGGTCCTCGCCAAAGAGGGTCGGATGCCTAATGTTTCTGATTTTTTCTCTGGTGCATTTAAGGTACTATGACTTTGGAAGTTTATATGGAATTCGACTGAGTGCGGATTATAAGACCTACTGAAACTTTCGGTTCTCTTGTTTTTATTACTCATGCATTAACTGACAGATCGTTTTCAAGCAACTTAAACAAGATGGTCCCGCTGCTTCCCGAACCAAACCGCGAAATGATTCTTTGATGCAACAGGTTTGGAATTACTTTGGCCTTTGGTCTATTTAACTGTTCTTGTTCTTATCTCACGAGTCATCTTCTTATAGTTAGACTACTATCTTTGTTCTTTGTTCAATTATCCTGGTCGGGCTTGGCTAATGAGTGTAAAAGAATATTGATATTAGAGAATTGCTGATAACTTCGATGACGGAGAAAGGATCAAGTATCTATAGCATAGCCTAGAAAATTATGCAGCCCTTTCTCTATGATACAGAGTTACTGAGTTGAATAGATTCAGAATGGAGATAAAAGAGAATGTTGTATTGTAGTAGTTGATATGGTATCATTTTATTACCTCAGCTCTTCTTTTGGTACGTAGTTTCAATAATCAGATAAAAGTTTGACACTTGTAACTATGTTTTGTTCACTTTGACTTGCCATCTTTGTGGTCATATTACATCATTATTCCATGAATGCTTATGATAAAAGCTGTCAGCAGATGAACTGATTTGAGTTTTGACTCTCTCAGGTTAACAGCCTTCGAGAAGAGCTGCAATTCTTGGCATCAAATAGATCTGTTACAATTGTTACCGGAGAACGATCAGGTCACAGTACACGTTAAAATGATAGCAAATCTATCCCATTTTGTTGTGAAATCTTCTTGATTTATGTTCTTTTGTACTCATTGTGTGCTGTATTTGAGCGGTCTGATGTATCCCCTCGGGGTGAAATCCTCATATCTTTGTACTTTATATGTCACCAAGCACATCCTATTTTCTGCCTTTGCTCTTCCTGCTGACATCTTTTTGAGCTATATGATATCACCTTTTTCTTTATATAGCAGTTTGTTTGCATGCAGTAGAATCATCTTGGTAAAGCACAGTGCACTCTTTTACATAAAAGCTCATTGATTCCTTATGAGATTCTTTCATATGTGTGCATCTTTCATGAAATTGCTAATGCTCTAATTTTGCTGACTATATCTTCTCGTACTTTCTACAGCATCTGGGAAATATGGAATAGTAATTATTACTGTAGTTGTTGGATATGGCTACATTTGGTGGAAGGTAATTTCATATATATTCTTCTCTAATGTAACACTGATTTTAAAGGACTGTCTTTCATATATTTCTTGAACTTTTGCCTCTTTTTTTTTCCAGCTTGCTTCTAGGTTATATTTTTTTTGGTGCAATTGAAAAAAATGTCCGTACTCATAGGTGCACCATAAGACCAGATCCCTTATTAAACTCACTGGCCGTGGCACAACAATACATATTTATACAACTAAATGCAATTATGCAAGCCAGCTTGTCATTATCTCGTAACAGAGATAATCAATGTATCTTGATTCAGTTTTATTAGTTGCTAAATTCAATTCTTTACACATGGTGGAACATCTGCCATGACAATGTATTCTGTATTTGCAATAACTTGGTTTAAATATTGCTTAATTTTAGAATCCTTGACAGGTTGCTTTCTTGGTAAACGTAGTAGTGTCATTCTTTCGATAGCATAACTTGAGATGTAATTTCCATTTAGAACATTTATTCGCTTATGTGTATCTTGTGCAATGGATGCTTGTATATATATATCTACATCTTTTAAGAACTGTTTACTCTGTTAGGATGGGAAATATGCATGGTTATACACAGACTGTTGTTTTTTTTAATGACTATGCACTTTGTAATTTCATGTTGCATATGGAAACCTTAATGTACTTCAGGGGGATTTCACCACCTCTACTTTCTTGGGTGATTGGCGCCACTTATAAATATTTATCCACTTGCAGGGTTGGAAGATTTCTGATATGATGTTTGCAACTAGGCGTGGCTTGAATGATGCATGTTCTTCTGTAGCTAAACAACTTGAGACTGTGTACTCTTCAGTTTCGGTAAGCTTTTAATCATCAGTTCTCATTATAGTTGTGATAGCATACCTGGAGTTACCTGTTCCAATGCCGACTGTTATTCTTTTCTTTCAAGAAGATCAATTCCATCATCTAAAGCTTTTATATATTCTAGTCATCTATAATATGTTAATTTCATAATGTTTCTTCACTATTTATTTGTTCTTGCAACATAGTAATACTTAATTAGGTTTCTTTGGTTTTTGATGACCTGTATGTAGCAAGTACATTTTTTTACCTCTATAACTGAAGAATTCATACTCCTTGTTAAAGTTCTTAGCAATTATTCACAAGCACATGTATACTGATTATTACATATGTATTTGTTAACCTGTGCATAAATCCTGAAGCTTTATGTACCTTATTTTGGTGTTGCTTGGAAAGGAGTATTGGATTTGAGTAATGGCGTTTGTGCTAATATTACGTTCTCTGCTGATAATTTGTTGCATACGATCCTTTGTCCTAGAGTGTCTTATCAGCTTTCTAAATTCTATCTTGTAGTCTTTCTATGTGCTTTACAAGGATATAAAAGTTAAGCAATTTATCGCCTGGAATGCATTGCAAATGCAATGGATCTGGAAAGTGCTATGTCATTGATGTGTAGTATCATTTCCGTGCCTGGATGAACTTTTCTTTAACTTTGCAGGTCACAAAAAAACATCTGTCCTCAAGAATTGACCGAGTAGATTGTAAAATTGATGAGGTCGCCGACCATACAACAGCAACGAAAGATGAGGTTAGGCAAAACGAGAAACTTTTGGTGGCTTTGGTTTATTGCTTGTTTCTCCTGAACCCTGTAAAGTTACTGACTGCAATTTACACAGGTGTCTGAACTGCGAGGCAATGTGAAATCGATTGATTCAAAATTCCAGACTGTTCATCATGTAGTGCGGTCACTGGTAACTAATATCTACCCACTCATTACATCAATGTGTCTCTCTGAGTATTATTCTAATTTAGTGATGGTTATCTACGCACGTTTGGTTGGTCAGAAACTAAAGGTTAAACCTTTCTTGTCACAGGAAACTAAGATTAGCAGGATAGAAGTGAGACAGGTACAGTTAACTATGACCTACAGCATTCTGTCTCCTAGTTTAGATAGTTATTGTTCTTGTTTGTAATGATAGTTAATTTTTTAACATCTATGCAGAATAAACTGAACTCTGGAGTGGAAAATTTGGTTGGCTATGCATGGAATCTTGAAAACAGCAAAAGCATGGAGCAAATTGAGGCAAGAATATTATATCCATCTTTTCTATCTACATATATTAATGTGTGTAATGTGTACTGTGCAGGGAGCATCTAGTTCCTCCAGGCCTGCCCTTGAACTGCCAAACGGTTCTCCGTCAAGGGTAAATTATCAGTCATACTCATATGTAGTGTCAGTAGATACAATACTAAGTGTGTACCAAGTGATGTAGCTTACTTCTTTGCCCTTCTCAGAGCGTTTCTTTGCCCATCAAGGCTTTAGGCGAGCCACCATCACCATCTACTGCTAATGGATCTCTTAAGAAACAGGCTGCATTTCTGCCTTCTGCTTCAGGCCTCAAGGTAATGAATTTTCCTTTTTAACCTCTGCTTTTGTAGCCTTGCCATGCATCCTCTCATGTTATCTTTTGCAGGAGCTATATGGAACGTCAGATGATGTTGGAGTGTCGGACGTGAGTAATGTTCCTCTGAGATCAAATGGGATTCGCGCTTCTGAAGATACAAATATAGACAACACATCTAGTGGTTTGTTCGGAAGATTTTCAGGCTTTTCATTGCTGTCAAGAAGCCGCAGTGCGGTGCCAACCGTGCCATCTGCCAAGTAGAGTATGTTGTAGATTGCAATAACAGAAACCATTTAGGATATGGAGTAGTAAAATAGTAGTAGTAGTAGATTCGAGGAGGATTATCTCTCCTAGCACCCTCCTCCTATATACGGCAATGCAATGCCTGTTATATATATATGATCGCCCGAATTTTGTAGTGTATATCACAGAATGCTCTTTAAATACTTGGTCATGGAACTATTTTTTAGAAACTAATGGGGGAAAGGTAAATAAAGAAGTAAATAACCCGAATTTATCATCTTTTACTGCTTTAATCCGCTGCCCTTACAAAATTATCTGCAATTGTTTGTTTCTTTTGTTTAGCTTGTTTTAGATGCATAATGTGACTTGAAGTAAAATGGATCGTGTTGGTTTGTGTCACGTAGAGAACGGCGATTCAGATACTTATGTGAGGATATACATAAAGTTACAAATTATTCTCTAGTACACATCTTTTATTGGAGGGAGTTATGAGTTTTAGTACACGTGTATATGTAGAAAATTGATGAAATAAGTACAAGTTCCTGGATAAAAATTCTGAGTCATCTCCAAAATATACTTTTCTGACATTGATTTTCAGTACTAGTAAATACTAAGTGCTACATTAAATCTCAATACTTATTTTCTTAATTCTGAGTCATCTCGAAAGCTTCTTGTAATCTCTAACTTTGAACACTCCATACGCGACGAACTTGAGTCATTTCAATAACTAGGGTTCTTCGTTTTGGGCGTATGAAGAAGGAAGAAGAGCAATGAGGAATAAAAGTGATATTTTTTTTGTGAGAAATCCGTTTTTTGAGAAGGATTGAATCTTATATTTACTTTATTTTTTTTAAAATAATAATTTTTATCTTCAAAATAATTAAAAAATCTTATCAAAATGTTTAAATGGGTCAAAATCGGCTAAATAGACGTTGACCGTCTATTTTTGACGGCTCCGTCCACTTTGGACTGAGTCAGACCCGAGTTTAAATGTGTGGGATGCAATAATTCAAAACGTAATGTTTAGGACTAAAATCGTAAAATCGTTATATTTTTAGGACCACATTTGGCCCTTACTCTAAAATAAAAAAAATGATACTAAATGTACTATTAGTATATCAACACTTTAATATTGTAAAATAATACTCCCTCTGTGCTAAGAAGCAAGAAGTACTATAATATTGAGGATGATATGATTTTTTAATAATAAAAAAGTTAAACACAGTAGTACCAGTGAAGAAAGTGTTTCATAATAGGCTAAATGAGGGAAATTGAACAGTAATTTTTTTGTTTGTAAACAATGAGTATTATAAAGAGAAAGGTTAAAAAACAATTTACACACTGTGGAATAATAATGAGTAAAAAGGGAAAGGTTTTACTATTAGGCAGAAGTAACAAGAAATAGATCAAGGCCTTATAAAATGTCACTATTATGGACGCCAGAGAAAATAATTAGGAAATGCTTATTTTCAACTTTCTGTACATTCCCATTTCATGAAAGTAATTTAGCTTGTCGATTAGTACAGATATAAATAGCAATACAAAAGGGAAAAATAGATCAAATATAGAGTTAGGCTGATGGAGATGAAAATATTTGTTACTCCCTCCGTCCCACAATAATTGTCACTTTTATTATAGGCACGAGTTTTAAGAAATGTAAAGAAAAGTTGGTTGGAAAAGTTAGTGGAATGTGTGATCCACTTTTTTATATTGATTTTATAATAAAATGTGAGTAAAGTGAGTTAGTGGAATGCGGGACCTACTTACTATTTATGATAAAAATAAAGTGTGACAATTATTGTGGGATGGACCGAAGTGAAAATAGTGACAATTATTATGGGACGGATGAAGTATATAATTATGACATTAAAAATCAATCACAATCTTCAATTTTGGTTTAATTTAACAAATAGTACCTCAAAAATCAAGAGGATCCTTTTGTTTTTATATGCTACTACTACTATTATATTGCATTACTAAACAAATTACTGTTGTATTTTACAAAAAAAAAACTTAAAACTTCTTACTTGTGGTTTATCAATTTATTTGACAGCTATATACTTACAGCTTACTAGTAATACTAGTACTATTTTGGGTGTAAAGGTTGTACACTGAGTTAGGTGCATGCGTTTTAACAGTACACTAATATTAATAACAAAACTAGCCAACATTATTGATTAGGGAGTGGATGTTAATACTTGCATGTGTTTATTGTTACATGAAGGTACAAACGTACTACTTGTCTTTGTCCATTTGGGGTTGAAAGAATAGTTTGGTTTTGATATTTCATTATTTTGTGTTAGCTACTGGCTAGTACGTTGCCAGTGGAAACAACTTGATATAATTATCTAGGCCACCATAAACTAATAAATAAAACTCTAAATGAATCAATAAACCACACTTCCGAAATTAAATTAACATAAAAAGATGATTCTTTACCTGACCCATTTTTTCATAGCCATTTATCGTATAAAAAAAATACGGAGTACTGTATAATTTAACACATACTCCACAGCATCCAAATGATGTAAACAAAAAAAGATTTGTAATACAATCATTATAAGTTAATTAGTAGGTAGGATGACACCATCACATGGTGTAAGATTCAAACTTGTCGCAAATTTATTTGAAAATCCATGGAATTATGTGGACCATAATTTACAGGCCAACTTCACAAAATTGTGTTCCCATTTGTGGAATTGAATTCAAAGATAACATTTTTCCTCTTTTGAGAGTCGGTTATTCAACAAACCCATTTTTTGAATTTCAGTCACTCCAAAACAGGTGATTCCGCCAAATAATTTAATAGTACTATCAATCATGACACCACATTATCAATTATTAAAATTACTTACAAAAAAGCTTTTTGAGTATATTTTTGGGAGAATAACTCATCTAGGACATATTCATGGCTTCATGCACACGAATAATGGAGAATAAAAAAAATTCAAGAAGCCTACAATTTATTTACACTTATGGGATCGACGTGCACAATGATTAGCCGAGAATGGCACATTGCGTTGCGTTAGTGAAGTGCTTCCAAGTGTTTTTACACTTTGTGCTTCTTCTCCTCAACACGGCTGAAATGCGTGCAATGCTCTGTAGTGCTGCGTTTCTAATGCTCTTAGTTCCATACATTGATGTGAATATAGTGTGCAAATTACATTAAAATGATTATGTCTACATTAGACCCTATTACTATAATTGGCATCAAATAACTTCTCAATCTCTTTTTTAGTATAAAGAAGACCTAAATTAATGTTAAATGCTCCTTTGGGAAGGCAGTATCATATCATTGTATTCGTAGGAAATATGGTAGCAAATGCTAGATGAAATTAGACAAGAGAGTAGAATAGGTTAGATAGACAAAAGCCAATCTTCAATTGATTTGTAGTACTACTACTTACTACTTTGATTTTTTTTTTCAGTTACATTCATGAGAAAGGTTACACCCTGTCCCTTTCTTTGCCACTCATTTTATGTATGGTTTATCTTTCTCCTTTTTACCCAACTAACATGTTCATGGCATATAAACTCATTTTCTTAATCTAAAAATTTAGTAATTTAATCACTTCTTACAAGGCTACTACCTGAAAAAGGAATGTGTGTTTTAGTCAAACTGGTAATTGTTGCTCTAATTTATGGTTCCTGATATGCTAAGTTTGTCAGGATAGCACACATCTCTAAAACACATTCTCATAAAAATACAACCATTTCTGCATCTTTCCTTCTGGCATCTTTCTTGCTTTGTGGATATGTGCAAGACTTTTACTTTTATATTTGGTCTTTCTTCATTTATATGTTCATGTAGTTAGGGAAATTAAAATTTGGTTCTTGGCGATGAATGCATGTGGACACGTGGTTATAGAGTCTGAATGGAAGATTTTATTCTTCTCCAATAATTTATGTCACATATTGAAGACTAGTACTCCCTTCGTACTAAGGAAGTTGAACCCACAATTCTATTTTATGCGTTAAGTTGAGAGAGTAAAGTAAGAGATAAGGAATAAATTAGAGATAAATGTATTTATATTTATAATAATAAGTCATCTTGGTTGAGACGAACTAAAAAGGAAAGTGGGTAAGTGGGACGGAGGGAGTAGTATTTTATTGTGAGCTCATATTGTCTATATCTCCGATCTACACCTTGCTCATTTCTTTCCAACCCCACCCCACAGCCCACACCCCTACTCTGCAGCTATAATAACTACTGCTATTCTTCTCCTTATTACACACCTACAAACACTATTTGTGCAATGCTTTGTTCATTGTGTCATCTCTATTAATGGAGTCGCTGTCCGAGAATGAATGAATGAATGGATGGAAAGCCTAAGTCAACCCTTACCATTTGCACTTGTCTGTAAGTCTTTGTTTATTATTTCTTCCCTTCCTAAAGTATTTCACTTTCATGGCTTCCCATTTCAAGTATTAGCACATTGTTTGTTTGATTTCTGAGGTACAACAATCCCCACTCTCTTGCTCTGTCCCTTTACACTTTACACGCACTCATTTCCTAGTTGTAAACCCTCATCAGGAATCCTTGAATCAACTATTATAGATAATTCTTGCTGCAAATTACTATATGTGCTATACTAATTGAGTAAGTACTAGTAATTTCTCCATTGTTACAGAGTAGAAAATAATTGTGGCTTTTCTCCCTTTTCTCACTCCCTACTGCTACAAAGGGACATACATAAAAATCATGTCTTTACAGAAAATGGTGTTGTGAGCTGGGGTTCACTGTTCATGTGTGGCTTTCATAACTTGGCCTAGCAAGTTTTTTGTTTCTATTAGTATCACTCTCTCTGCAGATTTCTTGTTTATTCCTCTTTCTTGTTGTAGCTAAAGTTGTTTAGTTGTGGTATGTGAGATATGTTACCATTTTAAAGATTCTACACTAAGAAACTAAACAGTTATATGCCTTTTATGGATGCATAATTACAATTTAGTTAGAAATTCAAACATGCTAACCTGGTTTCTCTATTGTTTGAAATACTAGTACTACTCTTATTTAGTTGGTGACTATTGTTATGTTGATATTCATTTCTGTGTGCAATTACAACATTGCTGTGTGCAATTATTCTCTATGGTATGGTAGTTATGTAACTTGCTAAATATCTAGCAGGAGAATAGATTGTTGATTGAGGGGAGCAAAGGTGTTTTGAAGTAAGTGAATGTTTAAATATTTGTAACAGAGTGGTTTGAGTAGATTCGTCTCTTTTCTTTTGTTGTTTTTGCTTGGGGGAGAAAAGGAGAAGTAGAGTGATTAAGGAAGAGTTTGAGATCAAGTTTGTTAGGAATGGAGTCACCATCAAAAAGGGCCAAGGCCCCTGCAATTGTTGCTCGTTGCTTGGTGGATGGATGCAGCGCTGATTTAAGCGCGTGCAGAGACTATCACAGGCGGCATAAGGTCTGTGAAGCTCACTCGAAGACACCTAAGGTGACGATTGGGGGTCGAGAGCAGCGCTTTTGCCAGCAGTGCAGCAGGTAAATCAACCATTCATTCATGCATATATTTGTAGATGTGAAATTGAACATATGTTAATTGTTGAATAGGTTCCACTCCCTGGTGGAGTTTGACGAGGGAAAACGCAGCTGCAGGAAGCGGCTTGATGGGCACAACAGGAGGCGGAGGAAGGCCCAAACTCGAATGGAGGAAAGGGTCATGTCATGCAGCAGCGAGCCACAGATAGTAGCTGGTATGATGGGATACCCTTGGTCCGGGGATGAAATAGGAGGCGCGTTGCAGCAGCAGCAGCAGGTCAGCTACTTGGAGACAGCAGCAGGTGCAGGTCATCAAGTGGGAAGCAGCAGCTCCTCAGCCTTTGTATCACCAAATGTGATGATGGAGTGTGATGGTGCTCTCTCTCTTCTGTCATCGCCGCCTCCCACCATCGACTATCATCAAACCACCTTGCATTTTCCTCACCAGAATGTTGGATCATCCCATCAAACTCTCTCTTTCATGTGGGACTAGCTGCTCATTGACTCTGTCAATTATCATGTGTGTTCATCAACTTTTAAGCTTCAACCTCTCTACAATAGAGATTAGAGAATGAGAATAACTGTACTTGAACTGGATTAATATTCTGCACTCATTCTTGGCTGCAACTAAATTAGAGAACCCCTCTCCTTTTTGCCTACATTACTTTTATTTATAATTAGTCTTAATCATATCCCATTCCTTTGAAAGGAAGTAGTACTAGTTAGTAGTAATTAGAAATTTTGGTAAATATGTATACCAAGATTGGTTTTAGATCTATAAATAATTAGTAGCATTACATTACGGCATTACCAATGTGTTGGTGTTCCCTACTAGTACTATATTTCATTGTATATTCATGTGAGGCGGGCCCATCGATGTAAGGTGATTGGCCCAATTACAAAGCCCATATGTTAATTTTTGAAACCATGTCGCGTAGAGCCCATCATCTAATTTTCTAGGCTTCAATAGTGGTATTAATTACAATGGTTTAATGTAATAGTACTTTGAAATAGTAGACATGCTTAAACTAGATCTGTAGCTGGACGTGCAATACATCACTATTGTCTATTTGTGTCGTTAATATGTGCACCAATATTAAAAATTGCTTTTGATTTTGTCGTTAAGGGTATTTTTGTCTGTTTACCTAAAAAACTGGTTTTGATTTTGTTGCAAAAAAACCTCCCCACGGAAATTTATCAATCCAGTTTGTTCTAATTGAAAAAACAAAAAAAATAAAATATAAATAAAATAAAGCTTTCAACTCAGTTAATTCTGGTCTATATCAAAACCCCACCTGATAAGGGAAAGACCCTTATCAAGTGAAAAAGATAAAGAAAGTCGCAGAGAAACCGTGCTCTGTCGATAATCGAAAATTCTAAACGGAAAAACTAAATAAACATAAAAGACGATAATTATGATTTCATTGATTCCTTAAAGAGAATAACAATAGCCCTATTTATAATAGAGACAATAATTATGATTTCATTGATTCCTTAAAGAGAATAACAATAGTCCTATTTATAATAGGGATACTAAATTAATAAGCAAGACAAAAGATATGGAAAATATATGCACTCCCTAAATATTTAACTAAATAATGCAACTAAATAATAATGCAAGATATGAAAGAGATATGAAATATTGAACGTATCAACTCCCCCATGGTTGAAAGTCAACTTGTCCTCAAGGTGGGATCCACGAAGCAATCAAAAGAGTCAATGATAACAGAAGCTTTGAGTTATCTCCTCCTGGATCAAAAACATAAGATCGTTGTTTTGTACACCAATAATCGACTATTGCGTGACAACGTATCTAAATTATTATTTTCGTTTCAATAAATGATTTAGACTTCTTCCAATCATGATCAGAACTTTGGGAGATATTTCCTCCTAGATCAAATATACCAGACTGCTTAGTCCAATAATATTCTTCATTTGACTCCATAGAAAGCCACCGTGACAGTGGCAACATGGTCCCCAAATGAGAACCATTCGCATGAAACAAAAGAGAGTCTTCATCTACCCTTTCCATGACCTCAAGCATTGTATAGATAGGTTTCACAATAATATCAACATCAAGCAATGCATCGGTCCTTTTCTCCTCTACTGGTACTTGAGGAGCGTCTCCTCCAGATTCCATTGGATGATCACCAGAATCCATGGGCTGGTCACCACCATCATTGGCTTTATTGTCCTCAAGCATCACCATATCGAAATTCAGAGGGCAAGTGACAACTTCATCAGGAATGAACTCATTCATGGATTCCAAACTGTCGTAAACTGCATCGTTGTCGATGCGGCGGTTGATTTCATCAAGGCGAGACTCCATCCTTTTGCACGCCTCCAATAATTGATCAAGCATCGCTTCAATCGGGTTTGGCGCTGTGGTGGCTGGATGAGGTGGTTGCGGCTCAGGCTGATTCCATCCTGAGTTATGGTTGGGGGGCAGCGGCTGATCGTATGCCGAGACCTCGTGCAAGGGGCGTTGTCCCGGTGTCTCCCAGTAGGCAAGTGGGTCCCAGCAAGTAGGACGGCTTCCAGGCGGTGGTGGCGAGTACATATCTGGCTCATAGGATGGTGGTTGTTGATATGTGGCGGTCTGGCGCATCCATGGTGGGTCCCAGCTAGTGGGCTGTCGGGCGTGGTAGGGGTGACGCTGTTGGTGCCCGTCCGACTGGTATGGTAGCGGCTGTAGGTGGCATCGCCAATCGGATGATTGATGATCTAACAGCGGCTGCTCCTCGGACAAGGGAAACGGACTTGGGGATTGATATACGGGCTGCCATGGGTGGTACGGGTACCCGGCTGTTGTATATCGCGGCTGTCCAAAGGTCCCCGTTGGATACATAGATGGAGAGTGAAAATGGTGACTTCCGTCGTGGTGGAGATCTCCATCGTTAAGATGCGTCGATTGTGAAGGATGAGCACGAAATGAAAGCACCAGTTGATAAGGGAAATACCCTTATCAAGTGAAAAAGATAAAGAAAGTCGCAGAAAAACCGTGCTCTGTCGACAATCGAAAATTCTAAACGGAAAAACTAAATAAACATAAAAGACAATAATTATGATTTCATTGATTCCTTAAAGAGAATAACAGTAGCCATATTTATAATAGGGATACTAACTTAATGAGCAAGACAAAAGATATAGAAAATATATGCACTCCCTAAATATTTAACTAAATAATGCAACTAAATAATAATGCAAGATATGAAAGAGATATAGAATATTGAACGTATCTCCACTCCACCCCACCCCACTCCACTCCACTCAGTGGCGGATCCAGGACCCGAAAATGGCGGGGGCGGAACTTATATTTAAATATTAAATATTTAATTTAATATTATTTTTAATAATAAAATAAATAAATATTATATTAATATTTAAGTAGCACTAGCTTCATTAATAAAATATAAACATGCTTCAGCTTGCAAATATGTATTATTCATTTTAAAATAAAAATATATATAAATATAAACATGCTTTAGCTTGCAAATATGTATTATTCATTTTAAAATATAAAATTATTGTAAATATATGTACATTTTAAATCATTGTAAATATTATATACAAAAGTGATATAAGTAGAGCATTAAATATTTATATTTCAAAAATATTTAAAATGTTTATTTTGTTACATAGAGAATAATTAAGATGCATGGATCAAATTATAAGTACTATAGGATAAAAAAGACTTTAAAAAAAGATTAAAAATGATTTTAACTAAAGAATAAATATAACAACATAATATATGCAACTTAGTAAAAGTTTAGATTACATAAAGTATTTAAAGGTATTATTTTGATAATAAGAAGAAATATGAATGGATAAAATAAAAAATGAAAAAAAATATGTTTTTGTTGAGGATTGAACCCTAGACATCTTAGTTAAAAATCCAACAAACAAACCATTGAACTACTACATTTTATATGACACTTATTGAAAATAAAAATATTTCTACATTCTACAGAGGGGGCGAATATGCTATTTTCGGCTTGATTCAATGAAAAATTTAGGCTCTCCGGACGGTCGGGTAGGGGCGACCGCCCCCACCTGCCCCCACCTGGATCCGCCACTGACTCCACTCCACTCCCTTTTATTAAATCTCAAACTGTCACTTCTCCGGGCAATGGGGAAATGACGAAAATACCCATGAACGTCGTGTTGTAATCTCAGCCAGGTAGCTATCCCACCAGCTCACTTGAGCAACATTCTCACGTTTTACCGATGTTTCATGTTGTTTATTGTTTCTCTTTAAACACCACCTAATCTATAATCGCCTTCATAATACACATATTTTTTCCACTATTATTCTAATTGCACGTTTTCCAGGATTACTAAACTCAAACATGTGATACAAAATAATGGCCTATTTATTCTATTGTAACATACGATATAATAAGAAATTGTACACATGTTTAGATATATATGGTCCTGGAATTCGGAAGAATTATAATATGTTGGTTATGCATTTAATCTTTTTCATAATTTAGATGGTTTAGTTTAATATTTTGATAACTCTTGAGTCTTTTTTTTGTACTGCTCTTAGATTTTAAGAGAAACACTATAACCATATTGCAGAGAGAGAGAGAGAGAGAGAGATTTCATGTCTACACTCCACAACAAAGACGACTATAATCTAAGACTCCAAAGGTGAAAAATAAAGTTCAGACATGCATGCTGCCATTCATAATAAGGTGATCGTTTGGAAAAGTTTATTGTTGCATTTTACCCTTTTTGTGAATTACATCTTGCATATTAATTATAAGTAGGTAATTGAGGATTAATTCGAGCCCATTTGTTCCTAGAAATTTAATTTTGAATATTGAATCACACTCTTTATACGTTTAGCTGCATTCCCATTTTCAAAAGTGTTGAGAAATAAAATTTAATTAGGTTCTAATAAGTGCTAACATGCAATTCATTATGCAAATGAATCATGCTTAATATTTAATGCATAAATAAAAACACAAAGAAGAGTGAAATAGCATAGAATCAAATGTGTTCTCTCTTTGCAAGACTTACTTTCTATATATAGTAAAAGAAAGCGAGCACCTAAATACATTTAGTGGAGGCATATTCATCATTTCTCAAGCACTATCTTATCTACAAATTCGCAACCCAAATTTAAATATGATGAAGAAGCTATTTTGATGGAGACTTAGCACATTATGCGTGCAAGCAATCCATGTAATTACTCTACTCTGAATTAATTCAGTACTACTACTACTACTACTACTATTACATTTGGCCTTCTACTGAGAATTGGTTGATTAAATATAAAAACCATGCTTTATTTCTTAAATGCATATATACGATGTGGGTTGAGAGGCTACAACTTGGTGACAACACAAGTTGAATTTGTATGGCATATATACTTTAGGCAAAATTGACAAAAGATGTATCTTAATTTTGCAATTGATCAGGCCGACAATAAGAATTTCTTTGTACACTCAAACATTTTCTATCACAAACCCTCTAGAGATACAAAATGACGTAAATGTATGAATTAGCAATTTAGCATTGCATATAAGTATTAACCTTTAAAGAATGGATTAATGAAGCGTTGCTCTCAGTAATTAATTATAGTAGGAGTATTTCAATTCACGAGACTATTTGTTATCCAGCCGTATATCAAAGAGTAGTGTTACTTTCTACCTGATAAAAACGCATTAATAGAATAAAAATAGTCCAAGAAAAAAAGAAAGAAAAGTAGTGGGTGGGTGTAGATGGGAAAGTGAAATTAAGGAAAAAGGTAGTTAAATGAAAGGGAGAGAGTGAGTTGAGGAAATTAAAGAGAGTCTCTATAATTGAGTATATGGGATGGGCCTATTGCTATTGCTATTGCTATTGCTATTGCTATTGGATGTGACTTACTTTAAACTCATCTTCCCTGAAATGGAAAACTATTCACGTGTCAAAGATGGCTGACTACGAAAATGTCTGCCCATTTAAGGTTATAAATCAGACATAATATTGTATTGTACCCCACATCACTCACCACCACTGCCCACGTATATTAATTTTTCTTCTTAATAGTACTACTATATTTTTAATTTTATCTAACATAATCTCTTGTATGGAGTGGTATACAAATAATAAAAATTAGTAGTAGTAATAAATATTGAACAATGATATAGATACAGAAAATCAATGAAAACCTTAATTCAAACTCCAACAAATGTCACAGCTTGTATATGGTTCAGATGGATTGAAGGCATGATCGAAGCTCACAAAACACACATCGGACGACCAATATTCAACAAACGACAATGGTGGCTCCGGGTCTATGGGGTGGGAGAGAGTGAGTGAGTGAGTGAATTTTACTTCCGGTAGGAATGAATGAGACGAGCGAAGAAATTTCAAGGCTTGAGCAGTGTCGCACCTCCACCCTCCGGTGACTTTAGCGGTGATTCATGACACGGACACATGTCCGTGTCATGTATAGCAAACGCATGCATTATGAACCTACAAAAATCGAAGGTACATTGAGGAACAATCGAAAAACTCTAGAAAGATTTATATTTGTATATTTTTAGGAATTTTAATTATGTAATCGTCTTTTTTATAATTTTATTTATGTACTGTATTTTTTTATTAAATATGTAATATTCTACTCTTTTTATAATTTTAAAAATTACTGAATTTCTTATTTTTAATTAAAAAGTATAGTATTTAATTTAAATTAATATATATATATAAATATAAAAATAAAAAATGAAACTCATGAATAATAGTACTTATAAGGAAAAAAGATGTATAAAATTAGATATGGTCGTGGGGATTAAAAATGAGCACTAAAGTAAAAGTTAATAAGAGACTTGACCATAGTGAAGGGATTTTAGATTGTGGATGGCTTCAATAACTCTTCTTGCCTCGAAGCTTGAGCCATACAATTAGAATTTTGACAGAGGGGAAAAAAGAATTTACATAATTTTTAACATTGGCCGAAAAAGAAATGGTGATATTTAGTAGGATGACTGAATGTTGGGCAAGGCCATGAACTATGAAGCATGAACAAATTACTCGTCGCCGTCGTTTTCTATCTTATAAGTACAACAAATTTCAGAATACTATCTAAATATTCTTGCCTAACATTATTAATGCCAACTCCATTTCCACGCCAACTAACAAATGTACATCTTCTTAATACATTTGCAGATGTAATAAATATTTATATAGATTTTAATGTTACTTAATTTTACAAGTACTATTCTTCCAAATATTGGATTAAAATGTGCGAAATAATATAAATACCAATAATAATGAAGGTATGATGATGAAATCGAAAATTGTGAGTTTAAGTCTTCTACGTACATTATATATGTGGATTCCAGGTAGCACTTCTATAATCTCTATTGCGAGAAATTTGTTCAGTTATATGATTATCTTCTTTTTTTATTTAAAAAAAGCTACGTGATTAAGAAATATTGTTTCTATATTATACTCTGTTTATCTCAATTACAAGAGTGATTTGTATTTTTCTTTGGAATGTGCTTATAAAAGTGACTCGCATTCCTCGTTAATCAGTCGGTACTATAAGTGGCCTATTTTGAAGTAGAGAATAAATTTTACACATAAAAATTTAAAACAGACTCTATGGAGTATTTTACACGTAAAACATAATTTTCTAAATCTGTATACCAAAGTATTTTGAAGGTATATACAAACATTTGATGAGGTTTTATACTAGAGGATATATATTACAAATGAAAGAGTTATCATCTTACTATATGTTGTTACTTATTTCCTCTTTTATTTTTCTCAAATTGTAGATAATCTAATACTACATCATCTTGCTGTTGAATAGTATTTCTTTCTTGACACATAAAAAAAACGGTTTCGTAAGACTTCTTATATAGAGTAGTCAATGTACATATTTAATTATTTTCTCTCCACTCTATTTTTCTCCACTCCCATTATTTTGCAAACATTTGATTATTTATTCTTCTTTGGGCACTTCCGTTCCTCAACTTAGTACAATGTTTTAAAAACCGGACCGGACCGGCCGGTTCGACCGGTTCAACCGCGAACCGGTAGGCAGTCCGGTCCGGTTCACCCCTAAAAACCACTAGCACATTGAACCGCCGCGAACCGGTGGAACCGGCCGGACCGGTCCAACCGCGAACCGGAAACCGGTTTTTCAATTTTTCAATTTTTTTTTTTTAAAATTTTGTTCAATTTTTCAAATTTTTTTTTTTAATTTGTTGTTGCTAAGACTTGAACACATGACCTCATCTCTAAATATCAACTTCTTTACCACTCCACCACATGATCATTTTGAAATATTATGAACATTAATTATCCTTATACATTAAATCTGAAATTCTTTTCCACCAAAACTAATAATTCATATTAGTTTTGTATTCTTTTAAGATAATTCATTTTAATTTTATATTCTTTTAAGATAATTCATTTTAATTCTATATTCTTTTAAGAAATTGTTAATTATAATATATTTCTTTTATTTTAATTATATTTTTACAATCACTATATTTTACAATATAGGAGTTTATAATTATACATAGACTTTAATACTAGTTTTTAATATTGTGTATTATAGTTTATTATTGTATTCAAACTTAACGTCATTAAATATTCTAATATACTAATATAAGACTTGTTTTCTATAATAATACAATTAAAAGTATAATACTATAATATTTATTGATAAAACATGTAATTAAATTTTATTATTTATAACTAAATAAATAAATATATATGTATAAACAGTATTACGGTTCAACCAATGGTTCGACCAGTGAACCGGTTGAACCAGTGAACCAGTAACGACACCGGTTCGCTGGCCGGTCCGGTTTTTAAAACATTGACTTAGTACGTGTCAAAATATATTTAGTGCACAAAAATGCAATTATCTTTTAATGCATTTATTTATGCAATTAAATTTGTTGACTTATTTTTATTTATATTCCCGTCAAGGTGGCAAGCCAAATTCGGAAGGCGGTAAAAAGCTACTAATCAAAAGGAAAAAACATTACCTTCACATAATGATCAGACTAGCAAAGAAAAAGTTACTACCAATTAAACTAGCTATCACAAATTAAGAAGATGACCAATTAAGTTTGTTGATATCGACACTAACCTTTGTACGTAATTTGTACTAAATGCCACACTAAGTAATACGTATATTAATTATTCTTCTGTATTGATTAGTGTATGATTTAGTAGTACAATATTTGAGTTGTTACGCATCGTTCAAAATCGCTATAGGCATCACAATCACGTTATTATAAATTTATAATGGATAATTGACTATAAATTCATGCAGTGTATTTGAATTTTTTAAATGATGGTATTATATAATTTACTAGATACCTTCCTTGTTGTTTTGGTTTCTAGCTATCAATTTCCCCAGTTTTTCTTCTTTTATGTATCTTATTTTTCTTATAATTAAGAATTGCTATATACTTCAATTTCTTTTGGAAGGCCTATAAATTTAATTTTAGTGACAGTGTTCTTTACTTAAATAAATATTTATATTAGATTGTTTAGAGTCAGATCTATGAAATTAATATAAAGGTAAACCAAAATATAAATAAAAAATCTCATAATTTACACATTACATTTTAGATAATAAATCTTGTAAAATTATAGTCGCAAATATATCTCTATTCAAAATTAACACATCTTAATTATAAATCAAAGCAAATAAAATTGATTAGGTACTTTGAAAAATAAATATATCAACTTTATCATTTTTACAATAAACAAAATACAGAAATACTCTTTCCCTCTATTAAGACATTCACAACTACTATATCACTAAAACATTTCTTTTGTTAACTATTAATGGTCCCGCAACACTTTTTTGCCTACTTAAGAAACAACACACACAACTCGTCTTCATTTCCATTAACTGTTCATACTCCCATATATTTATCATTATTTATTTTTAATTATTTTTACTTACGATGGTATTTTAATTAAATTGAAATAAAAATTTTATTTAAAATATGAAATTCTATAAAAATAAAAATGGAGTAAGATTTTAAATTAAATTTCTATACTAATTGGTTTCACATATAAATCAAATTCGTATGCTAACGAAATTAAAATGTTAGCAAAAAATATATAAGAAAATTGCAATAAAACCTTTAAAGGAGTATAAAAGAGCACAAAAATTGCTATAGTTAATATAAAAATAAGTATTTATTTAGTAAATATAAATACTTATTTGGCGTGACATGCTTCAACATTGTAAGCAGTTTTAGTAAGTGTGGTATAAATTCAGTGAATTAATTCATACGAAGAGTACTACCACATCTACGACTGACCGAGCTCGGCGCAACATTCTGTACGCATAGTAGGAGTTTAATTTAAATGAATTCAAATAATGTACTGCTTTATTTCTAGAAATTAGTTTACCATGATGCAATAAATGCGTTTCTAAAAATATAACAATAATTACCACATAAAAACTTCAATTATGTTCTTTTCTGTATACTAACTATAGCATACTGTATTTTTTTAAGCATTCTAATTACGATATGTTTCGTCCCTTAACCCTCCAGCTACCACGCCTATACAGCTAATTCTATTGCCTATTATTAAAGATAAAAGCAAAGTCATTTGTCACGTAAAATCTTGTCTAAACCAAACAAAATAACAAATTCATCTACATAAAATTAAAAGAAAATTAGAAAGAGGGCCGGGAACTAAGATATTGTTCAGTAATGTAGCAACAGAGCATTAACTGTTAAATTTTGCACATTATTCGTTGCATCAAATTAATATAATTGTGTTTCTTCTGAAACTGCATATATGAAATGTTATATGCAAAGGCAACTTTTTATTTAGCCTAATCGGAGTATGCTTGATGATCTAGTGTTAATATATTAGGAATATTCTTGAAATTCGACGACATATATAAATTTGATTGAAACTGATCGCTAACATAAATGAGCTCAATCTGAGCTAGCATCCAACCTCCTTTATAAGTAGAATAGAGTGCAATGATTGCCTCCAAAGCTTCAAATTATTTCAAAGAAGAATGCTTGGAACTAGAAAGAACAAAAGAATTCTGCCTAAGTATTCAGACAGATCACAATGCATACAATCATTTAACAAGCATTTGATCTTTGGTTTGAAAAGACGAGATAAGATGTCACTTTCATGAGGTCTATGGTCTGAGTATATTGTGATGTCTAAATGTTTGGTGGAAATTATCTTTTCAGAAGAAGCAGAAGTGAAATACGAAATATGGTTACTAAGCTTCATGTGGTAAACTAGCTTTAAAAGTCAGTATGCAAGGGAGCAATTATATATTTATATTATCTCATTTAAAAGGGCATAAATATATAACTAAACAAACAAGGGTGAATTACATCCAATACTTGGGGTGGTAGCAAACAATGGAGAAATAAAGTACTTGAATGCACAAAAGTTCTAACTGCTGCCTTTTTCAACATGGTGTATCATAAAATAGACCAGTAGGAAAACACTAAATATTATGTCAAACTTTCTATTAACTATTACTCCCTCTGTCCGTGAATAGGAGTCCCGTTTTGCCATTTTAGTCCGTCCGCGAATAAGAGTCCTGGTTCACTTTTACTAAATGGTAATAGGGTCCCACATTCCACTAACTCATTTCACACACATTTCATTTAAAACTAATATATACAAGTGGGACTCCTATTCCACTAACTTTTTCCACCGACTTTTCTTAACATTTCTTAAAACTCGTACCGCCAAGAAATGAGACTCCTAATGGCAGACGGAGGGAGTACCAAAAAGTGCAAATAAACTGTCTTTATGCTAACAAACACGTATGCCCTTAAAACTAAGGATGGCGTAAGAAAAGGCCAACATACAGCTTGTAAGAGCTTTTAACATAACGTTGTCCCATATTGCAAGCTCTACCCAAGCAGATTCCATGCTATTCCCCTTTCTATGATTGGATAAGGTGGCATCAATTTTCATAAATGCATTACAAGAGGAATAGAAGATTTTATGCAAAGGAATCAGAGAATTAAAAACCAAAAAAGTTAGTTCATTTCAATTCAATTTGAGACCAAAAAAGATGCTCGTGGTGAAATGAAAAGGCTATTTCTTATAAAGTTTCATCCACTCTTTGTATTCGTATACACACACACACACACACACACCAAAGATAGAAATACGAAATAAGTAGAAGCGAAAAAAGAGTAAGATCATAATATTCATAACCATGCATTGATTTTCCTACGTAGAAGCTCCTACCTTAAATGACCAATTTTTAAATATGGACAGAAAGCTTAAAATGTCCATAAAAGTCTCAAACTTCTGATTGACATCTTATAGATAATAAACTGGGATTACATCCATTCTAATTAGACAAAAAGAAAGTAATGGGGTGGCAAAAGTGAGTGTTGAGCTGAGACCAAAAAAGATGATCGTGGTGAAATGAAAAGGTTAGTTCTTATAAATTTTCATCCACCCTTTATACACACAACAAAAGATAGAAATATGTAATAAGTAGAAGCGAAAAAAAGAGTAAGTTTATACTAATATTCATAACCATGCATTGTTTTTTCATGCATACAAGCTCCTACCTTAAATGACCAATTTTTAAATATGGACAGACATTTTAAAATGTCCATAAGAGTCTCAAACTTCTGATTGGCATCTTATAGATAATATAAAGGGATCACATCCATTTTGATTAGACAAAAAGAAAGTAAGGGGGTGGCAAAAGTGAGTGTTGAGCTGTAGCTGAATCCAAATAATCGGATATGCCTCATGCATCAAGGTTCCAAGACTTGATTTCTTTGCCCAATTCTAGTGATGAGCATTCTCGGTCATATTCGTCAATCTACATAACTGATGACAATATCCATTATTCTTTTACGCAATCATCAAATATTAGACTTCACCTTATTTGGCATATTGCATCCGAATTCCGAAACATAAATGTCTGAAAAATATCAAAAAACATGAGTGACTCCGTACTGAGATCTCAATTTTTAATCTTGCATCAATACCATGACAAATAAAGTGCAGCGAAAGGGAGAGATCATAAAGAAAAGTATGAAAAAATTATATACCACTTTGACAAGAAAGAATGCAACTGAATAACACCTAAATACGAAATGTATTTAACCAGGAATAGAATGACACAGGCCTATATTTTATATACACTGGTCAAACAAATCCATAAATATTTTTGTTATAGCAAAAAATGCTAACACAAA
This sequence comes from Salvia splendens, assembly GCF_004379255.2. Lineage (NCBI taxonomy): Eukaryota > Viridiplantae > Streptophyta > Magnoliopsida > Lamiales > Lamiaceae > Salvia > Salvia splendens. The sequence goes on from NC_056034.1 coordinate 6,012,727, forward strand.
CAACTACCAAGGGAAATCATGAATTCTATAAACAATAAAGCCAAAAATGTAAAACCCTGAATTCCATTGGAGTAAAAAAATAAACATAAAAAACATTCTGGAAATGGAAACAAAACTCTTCTGAAAGTCTGAAACGCCCAGTGACCTGAATTAAGATAGCATAAAAGGATACCAAAAGCAAATGAAATTCTTCTTTGAATCAAAAGCAATTTCATCCAGTGCGAATCAAATCAAGTATTGTTACCTTGGGTTTCACGACGAAGACTTGCAACACTCAGAACTTTACAGCATACACATACGGTAGTTGAACGAATGAATCAGAACCTAGATAGAGAATATAAAGGGGATGAACACGTCAAGAGAAAAATAGAATAAACGCTTAAAAATTCATTTTCCATTTAAGCAATCTAAACGTTTACAAAAAAAGAAAAGAAAAAAATCCTAACCTAAAAACAAAAACAGAAACAGAAATGAAAACAACTTCATCCACTCATTCGGAGCAACGAAAATCAAATCGATGCACAATAAAGGGAGAAATAATTGAGAGACCTGAGGGTTTGGTGGTGCGATGTGGGTTGAAACTGAATGAAGTAATTGGAAGGGGAATGAGAACCGTATAAGTTGTCGTAAAATGGCCACCCCTTCCATCATTCACTCCATAGCTACACACTTTCTCTCCCTGGAGCGCCCCTCCCGACTCTCTCTTTCTCACTCTTTCTCTCTCTATATCTAAAGGTTGTAATTGTATATATATGCAGTTGCAGTGCCAGTGCGTATTGCGATGGATGGAATTTGTGCTGTTGCTTTTTCTTCATGTTTTTATTGTAGCCTATACCGTATTTACACGTCACCACCCACACTTTACTCTTTCTTTTTTATTCACCGCACTCGATTGGCTCGTAACATCCCCGTTCATGCTCTTTGGCCAAATAGCATGGAAGTGGATTCGGACTCCGGACCCACTTTTACTCACTGCTCTTCCGCAAGAGCACAACACTTACATCCATGCTCTTCCGCAAGAACATGCTCAAGGTTCCACCATTCTATTTTCCAATTTAAATACTTCAATTACTAAAAAATTTCCAAAATATTAAAATGCATTAAAAATACCCGAAAGACTATTACAAATTACTAAAAATTTAAAAATTACATAATTAAAATCCTAAAAATTAAAAATTACATAATTAAAATCCTAAAAATTAAGGTTGGGAGAGTTGTTTGGTGTAGTGTGATTTTTTGTGTTGAAATGAAGGTATTTATAGATGAAAGTGTGAATTTTGGGATAAAAATAATGAAAAAATAAATTAAAAGTGTGGAAAAAATGGATATATTTTATTAGGAAGTGGGAAAATATTTTTTTTATTAAATCTGAATTTTTCATATTTTTCGAATTAAAAATAAATAAATGATAAATTAACGGCCAATCAGAGCATGTCACGTCGCTGCTCGTGCTCTTGCCGTTGGCATGGCCCTGCTCTTATCTAAGAGCACAGCAGTGAGCAGGGTACCCGTGCCAACGGCACGACGCCTACTCTTAGCTAAGAGCACCGATGTGCATGCTCTTACATTGTTTGTTGGTAGTAATAGTATAATATGCTTGTAAATTTCTAAACTTTAGGTTAAATTCTTATTTTGCATAACAATCTTAAAAGTTGTCTATAAATTACAAATTATATTGATGCATGGAAAAAATATGGTAAATAATAAATAAATAAGGTAAACTTTCACGGAGAAATTTGTCGTCTTCTGTATTGAATTATTGTCTTACTTTGCTTGATTGATTCCGGAGCTCCTAGATTATATAAACTAGTATCACGCTCGTGCGATGCACAGATCATTTTAATTTCTTCATATTTATTTCATTATGTGAAATAAAATTTGTGAAATGATAAACAAAAGAATATTCGACATCCTCTTACTTTGAATTATATTTTTTCAATCACATTAACCCCACATAGCCACAAGAGTGCGTTTAAATGCTAACTTTTCTTAAAAATGTCAATACGATCACATTAAAATTTCAACACATATTTGTGTTGACATTTTAATAAACTGTCTTCACATTTAAATATCAGACTTAAAATTAAAAAGTATTTTAATTCTGTGAAAATATGAATCAACCGTTGAGTTATAACTGCAGGAGCAAGTTTACGTTGCAATAATTTAATATTGCACTGGTGAGACACTTCCTAGTCGAGCTTCATTTCATTGCAATATAGTGACCATATACACTAAAAACCCAACCCTTGAAACCTAAATCCTAAACCTTTAACTTTAAAATATACTCATCATGACCAATAAATGAGCCAAATATCAATAAAATTCTCCCTCCTTCCCAGTTCAGTTTTACTTTGTTGATCACTTATTCTATTTTGGGGTTTTAGATCTGTATTCGATATATACTTTATTGTTTAATGAAAGAAAATTAAATTATGATAATTTACTAAATGAATATTTTATTTAAATAAACTACTTTATTGTTGAACATTGAGTAGAAACAATTTATTTTTCCAATAGTATAGCACATATGCACAATTAAACATTTTTGCAAGTAAATTAAATTGATGTCACACCCATAATTCTAGACAAATTCTTCAAAAATAAGAATATAGAATATAGAAAGATACAAAATAAGAATATAGAAAGACATGAAATTAAAACACTATAAACAATAAAATTAAGGTAATGAATGTTATAAGAAGTGAAAAGCCAAAGGACTCCCCATGATCACATTCCATTACTCACGCCATTTGATGGAGTGTGATGACAAAAGCAGTAAAACTAAAATTGAGGAATATAGATTGTTAATAAGCTTACTATTTAGGGTATTAGTTACTGGTATTTTAGTTTTAAACGTTTATGTAAATGAGTTATAGTTCAACGGAATGCAACGTTTATATTATAGTGTTTATAAACATGAAACTATTAGTCATAAAATATAATGTTCTAATGTTAAATCACTATAGATAAAAAATCTATCACAATAACAAATAAAACAAAAGAGTAACAACCAAACAAGTCATTTTTGTATTCCTTCACTTATGATAGATTTTATAGCAATTATATGACATTTTTGTTAATTTTTCCCATAACTCTTATTCTTATATATGTATGTCTGTAAAACACATGTGCAATGCACATATATCATAATCTCAATATAGAGTAATGTAAGTAAAATGTTAAAACCAATTAAGCAATTCAAGTTCAAACGATTAGTACCGTATTTAAAATTATATTTAAAAAAGCAAAAACACGTGAGTAAACATTTTGGATAAAAAGGATATTCATATTTTAACAATGCATAAGTAGAATTTAATGCCTACATACCATCGATATGAAAAAATTGATATACAATTTATATTGTTCAAAATATTGAAGCAAAGATCATAGAAAAATAAATAATAAGCTGCCCAATAAATTAAAAATTAATATAATCTACCTTCATATTTTTATCAAATTTCAAAAATCTAATCTACTAAATTAAACAAATAAACTTCATCTCATAAATCCACAAAAATTTGTTATATCATATACGTCTCATTAAAAAAATATAATCATGTAAACTCTTATCATAAATAATTAGAGCAAGTCATTAGAAAGTGTATTACTAATAAACAATTTATTAGGTATAGTTTAGAATTTATTTAGGTTAAAACATTCGTCTGGCTTCTCTTCTCATCCAATACGCACCATCTTATCTTTTCCCCAACCTCTTCTATTCGTCTCCATCTATCCCTTGTGCACTTCATCTTTAACGGTTATCATCTCTTACACTTTTCTCATTCTGCGCCGGCGCCATCTTTTCCATCAACCAATTTGCCTCCATCTACATGTAACAATTTCAAACAAAAGTCAACTACAGAGCCTATGTTGCAATTTCCAAAAGTATTTACTATTGAAGGCTTAATTTCTAACAAAAATCAATTACATAACCTTGGAGATGCTTTTAGCTATCAGAAAAAAAATCACTCGTCGTGCCTTTTCTTATGAGCTCGCCATCATATCTTATTCTCTCATTTCTCACTACCTATCTGCTCTCTCGATGTAGCGGCCACACACATACCAAACACAAACAAAAAATATACATTTCAATTAATGATGTATCAGTTACATATAATTCATCTTTTCAATTAATAAAATACTCCATCAATTACACATAAATCATCCCTAGCACCAAAAACAGCACTTTGAATCCAAATTTGAGTAAGCCCTACTATAAAAGATTTCAATCTTTACAACAAAATCAAGAAAATACCAAGAACCACAAATTATTAAAAAAACAGAAGTTTGCATCCAAAATTTAGCAATCCTACCTAAAAAAGATTCAACTGAGCAGCCTCATCAGCAACACAGAAAAGCACAGCAGCAGCGCTCTCACAAACGTGCATCTTTGGCGTCCTCATACTTCATTACTCCCACCAAACTACAACAATAAAAATCCCTCACACACACACAAATCAAGAATGAAGATACATATATTTATAGAATATTTTGTAACATTTGACATTCTTTTCCGAATAACCTTTAATGAGCAATGTCATTTATGCAAAATTAAATTAATAATGAATGGATCATAATTTATTTAACCTTTCAAATAATTATATTTTATAACAGCAATTTTTAGAGGTAAGCACTAAGCACTAACTAAAACGTTATATATTCCAAATTAAAATTAGGCAGCACAATTGAATGCAAAACCTAACAAAACTTTTTTGGACGTTTGAACAATTTTTGTTGAACGTTACAACAATTAACATTGAACAACAAAGTCAACATTATTATTATAGTGTTTATTCTTAAATGTCTAAATTATAGTATCTAAATTATATATTTAAGCTTAAATAGTAATTTTATAAATACCCAAAACTCCCCCTTTATATATGTATAGATATTTGAATTGTGGATCTTGTGGAATGAATGGAACTTCCTAGATGTATAAAAGTCGAGCCATATGGCCTAATTTATAGTTGGAAAAAGATCGGGCTTTAAAAGTTAAGAAATTTTAGAAAATGGCATTTTTTGAGCAATTTAAGCGGGCCAATGGGTCGGTCCACTAGGTGGTGTATGTTCCATCGGAGCAATCTCGGAGGACCGTTAGGTTAGATTTCTGCTTACACGTCTCTCGAATCTCAGTGTGATTCTAGTTGACCGCTAGGTAGGCGTTATGCGTACACACCGAATCGCTGGCTCTCTTCTGCTCGCAGTTCAAATTGACGAATTATCAAACTACCCGTTGATAGGAATATAGACTAAATGTATGCAAAAATCAAGAAATATTCAATTAATTCACTTATTGACTCGTTCTAACATACTTTTGGATTTTTCCTGCTTTTGGTAGAAGATTCCAACGAACCACTAGGTTAGCTCGTATGAACTTAGCAGATCACTTAGCATGCAAAACTTGCGATTCAGACACCAAATTTGATGTTTTTCTATTCTTGACCTATTTTAAGTCATTTTTATTACTCCTACTTTTTCTGTTTTCTAAAAAATAAAAACTTTTGAAAAACTTTTAAATATGTTATCATAATCAATTTCAAATTTACGGCCTAAAATGAAAAGTGTAAGTAACATGAGACGGAGGGAGTACTAAGAGCATCCACAACCGTGCTCTTGCCAGCGAGCACGGTTGTGGGTCCGGCGCCACTATTCCTGCCTGCTCTCTAGCAAGAGCGCAACACCCACAGCTGTGCTCTTCCTCAAGGTCGAGCACAATTCAATTTAAAAATCAATTAAACAAAAACATTTCCATATTATTAAAATTCATTAAAAAATCACAATAAATATTACAAATTACAAATAAAATAAAAAAGACATAATTAAAATCCTAAAAATTAAAAATTACATAATTAAAATACTAAAAATTAAAAATTACATAATTAAACTCCTAAAAATTAAAAATTACATAATTAAACTCCTAAAAATTAAAAAATACATAATTATTGGCTAATATTAACCGTGGAAGACTACTGATCCGGCGGCACTAACCCCAATTGTTTTTGGAGACCCAATATCATGGCCTCGTGCGTTTGAAGTTGCGTGGGGGTCATAGTTGACCTATCGGCCATATTGAGTTGGCCTAAGAGCATCCACAGCGAGTTGTTCGGGGGTGGAGGTGGCGCTTAGGGAGCGGCTTCAGGAGCGGGTTCGGCACGACGACAGTTGGCCGCCGCCTTCTTCCTTCCTTACGGTCGGCGTTGGGAACCGCTCGGTCCGGCGTCGGGGCTACCCAAGTTAGCTCCGGCGAGTTGGCTAGCCACTTCTTCGGAGCCGGCGTCGGATAGGAATACCGACCTTGACCGTTTGGAGGAGCCGCTAGAGGAGGATGTTACACCTCCCATATACTTCGGGTGCGTCCGCGTATCCTGCCAAACGTTGAGGTACTTGAACGACTTGCAGTTCATGGATTGGTAGGTGCTCAGCGCGACAGTGATGATGTCGACCTCGCTCCGGCCGCTCCCGACATTCTGATGTTCCTGGAGGAAATAGCCATTGAACTTGCCAATTTCATCGTTTGCTCGGCCGATGGCGTTGCGCTCGATCGTTCCCGGCGGCCGGTTTTCATTGTACCGGCGAGCGACGCGCCACCAAAAGTGCTCGCCGGATTGGTTCGTGCCAACCACCGCATCTTCGGAGATTTCCAAGTACACCTTGAACAATTTATCCATCTCCGCCGGAGTGTACGGTGTGCGGACACCCCGAGTAGGAGGAGTCGGAGTTTGGGAGGGGGCGGTCGGCCTAGGCTCCGGTGTCCACCCGTATCGCCCTTCGGAGGCACCTTGATCGTCGATTGGGTATGGCCGGTAGCCACCCGTAACGCCCGAACTTTGGATTTGAGGAGGGGCCGAATATTCCGTTTCCGGACTAGGAAACGGTTGTGAACCGAACCATTCGGGGTTCCAACCGTGAGAGGGCGGGTGGTCATCGCCTTGGCCGAACATTGTTATGTTGTAGGGTGGAAGAAAGATTGAGAATGGATATGGGAGAATGAAGATGAGAATGGATATGGAAGAATGAATATGAGAATTGTGTAGTTTGATGTGAATTTTTTGGTGTGAAAGTGGGGGTATTTATAGATGAAAGTGTGTATGTTTGGGGGGAGAAAAATAAAAAAAAATTAAAAAGTGGTAAAAAACGGTAATAAACGGATATATTTTTTTTGGGAAGTGAAATTTTTTTTTACTTTTAAATCGGTTTTTTTTAATTAAAAACCGATTTTTAATAAAAAAATATTAAAAGGCAACGGCTATGCCGTTTCCCAATCGCCGTTTGCCACGTGTCCTGCTCGCTGGCACGGCACGAGCGCAGCGGCGGCGAGCCTCGTCCTTGCCAGCGGCGGGACGGACGCGGGGCCCGACGCCACTGTTGTGCATGCTCTAAGTATTATGGGTTTTTAGAAAGATACTCTCTCCGTCCCGTGCTACTCGCACGTTTGCTTTTCGGCTCGTCACAAAGTCCTTACACTATTTATAATTTAAGTTAGAATTAATGCATTTAATTAATATGTTAGTTTAAGTTAAGAGCTATTTTATTAAGTGATGTCTCATTACACCTAAAATTCTTTTTTAATTACACAAAAAAATCAATCCCAAATTTACGGCCTAAAATAAAAAGTGCGAGTAGCATGGGACGGAGGGAGTATATATTAATCTATTATACACATCCGTCACACACACTCAACAGTTCATGATATAAACTAGTTGAAATTGGCATTCCCTTCTTTTACGGCTTCCATTATTTCGCTCCTAAAATTATGGTATGTATGTTGGTGGGGAAATTTTCAAAACTTATTCCTAAACATGTTAAAATCAAATCGTTGCTAATAGAACCAGAAATTGTTGTACCGCCAGTTATAAATAATGGAGTACTACTATATATACATGAGATAGTTATGTGTACATAAAACTCTAGGTCATCTGCAACGCTGACTCTTATCCGGCTCTTAACCGTCTCATCTCTTAACTATTCATGAGTCTCACTGTACTTTTCATTCCATCTTTTAACTAAGAGACAACACCTACAACCCTCCATCTCTTATCCGTCTCTTAACCATCTCATCCCTTAACTATTCATTCAATTTCCCTTTTTTATTTTTATTTCCAACAAACTCAATTAATAAAAACACACTTCATTAAATAAAATAAAATTATGACTTAAATTCTAAAAAACTTAAAAACCTCATTAATAAAATCCTAAAAAAATTAAAAATACATAATTTAAATAAAAAAACATATTTTTTATGGTAGATTAATTTGTGGGAATGATTTGATATTTATAGAAGTGATTGGAGGCTTAAAAAAAATTAAAATTTTGCAAAAAATGCCTACAAACGGCTAGTATATTTTTTGGAACTTTTTTTAAATTTTTTGAATTTTTCCTGAATTTAAAAAAAAACAAAAAAAACACTTTTTCGGATAAAAACGACGCCCACTCGCGGGCCGGCGAGTGGGCGTCACGGACGAACCAGAGCTCGCCACGTCGCCAACGCGCGTGGTGAGACGTCTCACGAGCTGTCCCTCCGGGACGGGCGTCTCTCCGAGACGAGATGGAGACGGAAGGCTGCAACGCCGTCTCTTATCCGTCTCGTCTCTTCGGGACAAGATAAGAGACGGCTAAGGGCTGCGTTGCGGATGGCCAATATGAAGCAAAAAAGATGTCCCAATCAAATGATGAGCCATGACACGTTCCTATTAGTAGACATGATGACACACCTATTCTCTACCATGATAAGTTACGAGGTTTTACTAATTTTTTTTGTTTATCGTTCCCTCCATCTAGACATGCACAAACTGAATCGGCCCGGCGGTTAACCGCCGATTCGGACCCGATGGTTCATGAACCGGAACCGACGAGTTGCCGGTTCAGACGGGCCGGTTAAGGGTCGAGGTATTATGGAACCGTGAACCGGCGGTTCAACTGTTCCAACGGCGTATTCCGGCTAGGGTCCGTAGGTGTGCAGTCTAGGGTTGCAGAAAACCGCCGGTTTCCACCGGTTCCGGTAACTTTTCAGGTGGCAGGTCGTAGGGTGCAGGGCGTAAACCGACGGTTTCTGCCGAATTTGAAATTTCAAATTATTTATTTCTTCCAATTTTACTCTTATAAACACCCCACTTCCCCCTCATTTCTACTCATCCCATTCTTGTGTTAACAAGGATTTCCTTCTCTCAATCTCCATTTCTCTATTCTCTCCTCATTCTCTCTAATTGCTCAAGTTGTTTACTAGTTTCTACTTACTACTATATTTGTTGTTGTGCTCGTAATTTACCACTTATTCCATACTCCATACATATTCCATCCATACTACTTTCATTTATCACTATGTCTTCTTCTCGTGGTGGACCGGGAAGTGGTGATCGGGGCAAGGGAATTGCCCAAGATCAAAGTACTAGTCGTCCCTCAAAATCAAGGCGACCTAGTCGTCGAGAAATTATGGAAGAGATTTCTCGAGTGCAGGCTGAACGCATGCAAGTAAGTAATGAAAAATTATTTTTACAATTCATATTTCATAATTTCATAAAATTGAGTTTATAATTTTTTTTTGTGTTCATACTTATAACTTCAACTTATATAATATTTATAGATAGAAGAATATCATAGGACCGCCTTGCTACTCGCTGAAATGCAACAAGGTGGGGGTAGGGGAGGTGGTTCCCAACAAGATGACGAGTACGACGTGGCTATATCGTCGGACTCGGACAATAATGAGGATAGATCTCATTCTCGTATTCCGTCTAGCACCGGCGGAAATGAGGAGATGTCTCCCCCTCCACCAACTAACACGGCAAAAGCTTTGAAATCTGATATTTTTGTCAAACACTACAAGAAGGTCCCGGTGGTGATTCCAAGTCCTCATGATCCGCACTCTCAAGAAGAGATATCGGCGTTTCATGCATATTGCAACTATTGCGATAAAGTGTACAAATTCTCGAGTGGTGGGGGATATGGCACCCTCCGTTGCCATTTGGTGACAAAGCATCCGGTAGAATGCGGCACTGCCTCTACCCAAACCCAACTAAACTTCCAACCCGATGACTCGGGTTCGTCAGGTACGCCTCTTTTTAAATATGATCAAATTTTTTTTTCTGATGTTATGACTAGATGGGCGGCAATGAAGTATTTTCCTTTTAACGTTTATAATGACAAAAAAATTGAGGTTACTATGCAAAGTGGTTTAAACGTAGCTATCAAAAGAATAGGTAGAATGACCGTTCAACGATCTACCGTTAGGCAATGTTTAGATAAAAAGGTTGAATTAGCACGTTATTTAGTTAACTTGGGCCACAAAGTGAACATTTGCTCAGATGTGTGGACTGATTGTTTTAACCGTCATTCATACATGGGCATTGCGGTTCACTTTGTGGACAATAGTTGGACTTTAAACAAGTGTTTAATAGGTTTTAGAGAATTTGAAACTCCACACACTGCACCCACAATTGCTTCTTTGATTATACAAGTTTTGAATAAGTTTCAATTATGTAACAAGATATTTTCTATTGGTTTTGATAATGCAACTGCTATCACCGCAAGTATTAGCGGCTTGTTCTCCGGTAATTGGAGGTAAGTATTTTCATCAAAGATGCATATGTCATATTTTAAATTTATGTGTATAAGATGCGCTTGAATTATGGCAAAAGCATGTTAGTCCTATCAGAACTGCAGTTAGATTAATCCATCAAAAGCCAGCTTTTGGCAAAGCATGGAAGAAATATTGTCATCAAAAGAATGTTAGATATACGAATTTTACTATGGATGTGTCTCATAGATGGATTCAACATATGATTGTTTGAATTTCACTTTGACGCATAAAGATTCTTTATGTGATTTTTTTAGAACATATCCCGTACATGATTTATATCTTTCACATAGTTGTTGGGAACATAGCGTCGCTTTATTTAAATTGTTCAAATATTTCAAAAATGCTACTGTTGAATTATCGGGTGTTTATTATTGCACCGCTGTACATATTTTAGAGCATTGCATGTATATATCACTTGGTTTTAAAACTGCAATGAAAAATGCTTCTTCTTCACCTGAATTAATGTGCGTTTTATATTATATGATTGAAAAATGGCTTAAGTATTCTAGTGAGATTCCAACAGTGTTTTTGATTGCAAAGGTATTGGATCCAAAATGGAAATTAGCCGGTACCTCTAGGATTTTAGATTTTTATTATAACAATTTTAGTTCAATTGATCTTGGCCCCCTTCAAGCAATCCAATCCGATACCAGTGACGAATTTGGAGTAGACCTCTCAGAATCCTTTCAAATAACCTTCCCGAACCGGTCCACTATCCAACATACCTTCGAGTTTAACTTGCGCGCTCTCTACACCGAATATGAAACCAAGTATAACAATACCCACCAAGTTAGAAGACCCCCCCTCCTCAACAACATAAATATGGCTTTGCATTTCAAGCCGATTATGATGACCTCGACACGCAATCCCAACTAGCCGACCTATATAGCTACAGCACCGGCGGAAGGTCCTCAGGTATGGTAAGTGAATTAGATTTATATTTCGATTCACTCTTTTCCTTTTGGTGATGAAGGTCCTACTCCTCCCGCCCAAATCGACGTCCTCGATTGGTGGGGATCCCACGAGAAAGATTTTCCCATCCTTGCGTCAATGGCCAAGGAGATTTTTTCTGTTCCGGCTTCCACTGTCGCCGTCGAGTCCGCTTTTAGTGTTTGCTCCCGTGTGTTGGATGAATCAAGAAGTAAGCTCTCGGCGAAAAATATGGAAGCCGTGATGTTACTTGATGATTGGGCCAAAGCCGACGTCAAATAATAAGAAAATGATTGGGATGATCGTCAGGAGGGATCACAAGATGAATTCACCGGGGATGAATCGTAGGCCAACCGTCAACCGCCGCCGGTCAAGCCAAATAGGTAAGTAAGGTAAGAGAACTACGTGGGCTTTGATTCCCTTTTGCAAATGAGCATTGGGGATACGTAGGCACCTCAACTTAAATTTTAAATTTAAGTTGAGCTCAAGTCCTTTTTCCTTTATTTCTTTTTTTTCTCATTTGTTCCTACTTTAAAAATATGTAAATACAATTACATAATTGTATTTGTATATACTCTAGTCGATGAAGTAGATTTCTCTATATGACTAAATCCGGGAAACTTTTGACAATTCTACTATAATTGTTGATTGTTAGACTAAACTCAACATTTAAAGTTGAATTGTTAAAGGTGTCCTTAATTTAGTTATGTAGAAAGATCTCCTTCGCCGATTAAGAGTATATATATAATATACTTATAAGTTTTTTTATAAGAACTTCTACACCGTTTTTGTCATTTGTAATTAGCTTCGTTGTTGACTAGTAGTCCCGTTTGTATTTAAATTTTTATTTAAGACTTCAAGGCCTCAAGGTTTTTCGATTTGTAATTGTTGTAACGTGTAATATCAATAAAATTGCAACTTTCATCGTATTTTTTTGAATTTTAGTTACGCACATGTCATACATAAACAAATAAAAAAAAATTGAACGAACCGGCCCAGAATCGGCGGTTCAGGCCGAAAACCGGCAGTTTTGAACCGCCGCGTAAACCGCCGGTTTTTTGAACCGGAACCGGAACAGCCGGGACCCTTGGCGGGCCGGTTCCGATTCATGCATATCTTGAACCGTGAACCGACGGTTCATGAATCGGAACCGGCGGTTCCGAACCGTTGTGCATGCCTACCTCCATCCATGAATTTTAAAAATTATTTAACTTTTACGTAGTAAAGTGGATAGACTAGTAAGTGGGATGTGAGACCTATTTTTATATACTTCTTCCATCTCTCTATAATGGAGGTATTTCTTTTCGAATGAAATTTAAGAAAAATTATTTTAAATGAGTTAAGTAAAAGAAGAATAAAGTAGAAAGGAAAAAGGTAGAGAGATGAAGAGAGAGTAAAGTAAGATAGAGTAAAGTACTTTTTGTCAAAAAAGAAAATGACTCAGCTACAGTGGGATGACCCAAAAAGGAATACGACTCAGCTACGGAGGGAGTATTAATTTTATAATAAAATGTGAGTGAAATGAGTTAGTTGAATGTAGGGTCCACTTACTAAATATAATAAAAGTGAAATGAGACATTTATTAGGAGACGGACGAAAAAGAAAAAATGAGACATATGTTGCCCGGATTTGTTCTTGCAATAATATCCAATAACCCAAACAAGAAAAATGACAATAGAAAGATGGAAAAGAAGAAGATGATAATAAGTGTTATGATTTAGATTCAAGCTCAAGAAAGAAAACCCAATGGCTATTTCACAAACAAAAACCTAATGGTTCCACCAACTAGCAACACAAGAACTAGCAAGCATACCTTAACAAATAATCTAAACCCGGCAATAGATTAAATGCAACCATAAGGAATTTTGGATAAATCTTCAATGATGAAGATGGGTGCTCACAATGGAGTATTTGTTCTTCAATAATGTTCAAAAGTCTGCCCACAAAAACCCTAGACATGGGTATTTATACAAGAGACTAAAAAGTGCTAAAAAAGAAAGACAAAAAGAGTCCAAAAACGCAAGTCGCACAAAAAGCCCGGTCGGGCATTTTTACTTATGCAAAAAGCCCGGTCGAGTGAACTCTCTGGAGTTCGCGACCAAAAACTAGGGATATCAATGTAGCCCGCAATCCGTGGGCTGGCCCGAATAGCCCGCCAAATTTATAGGGTTAGGGCTGGAAATTTCTAGCCCGATAAAATTAAAACCCGATTAGCCCGCACTCAATTAACCCGCGACCCGTTAGGGCTAGGCCCGAAAACCCGATAAAATTACTATTCTATTTTTTACTCCTAATTCGACACTTCATTGATTAATTTTATAATATAGATAACTAAAAAAAACTTTCAATTTTATATTAAATATATAAATTATATATTGAATTTTTATTAATATAATAATTGATAAATAAATTAAAAAATTCAAATTCACTTAAAAAAATATTTAAATTTCTAAAACATGCATTAAAATATCATGAAATATCTCAAATATTAGTATTTGATCATGTTTATGATTGATTTTGACCATATATCTCAAATTTATCATAATTAAATATTTTACATTTTATGAATATAACTAATTTTCATCATTATTTATTGGATTGATCGCATGTGTATCTTATCGGTAGCAACCCGATTAACCCGATGGGCTAACCCGAAACCCGAGCTTTTAGGGTTAGGGTTGAACTTTTACAACCCGAAAGAATTCACAACCCGATTAGCCCGCAACCCGAGTAGGGCCAGCCCGAAGCCCGATGGGCCTGCCCGATTGACATCCCTACCAAAAACTGTCAGAACGCCCGGTTGGGCATTTTCCCCTTGCAAATCGCTCGGTTAGGCGTTTTCTCTGGAATCCTCCAAAATCACTATCTTCGTCTTCGAAAGGGCTTCGCGTGAGTATCTTGCACGCCCCCATCGGAGTCCGGATGAGAGAGTTATGGCCATTATACGAACGTCGCGCATTGAAGCGCGGATGACTCCAAAAGACATGTCCTGACGGGCGTCGCTTCCGTTCCCTCCTCCCACGAGGCCTTGAGTACCATTTTCAGCTTCCGATCGTCCCCTACTCGAGCACTCTCTTCGGATGAGCTTATTCCACGGATAAATATCCTTCGTGGGGTTGAATTACTTGGCCACCAGCAAATTCAGGGAGACAATTTAGTTCAAAATTTAATACTCCACTATTATTTTAACTCATTAAAACTTATCCTACAAACACCTAGTATTTAACTTTGAATCAGATTCTAAACAGCGTTTGTTTAGAAATCAATCACCCCCCACGTAGTGAGGGGAAAATAGAACTTCAAAATTACAATCAATTAAAGATTATTGTCCATTAATTATAGCATGTAGTAGTAATTACAAAAATGTTTTTACTAGTTTGTTCTTTATAGTATTTCGAAATGTGATGGGGGGCCAGCGGTGATATGTGTATGTAATGATTGTGTGTGCAGAGAAATCCTAAAGATTGTGGGTGGGTAATCATTTCCCACAATTTTATCTCATCTTTATAGGGGCCTATATCAAAATGCATCATATACCCCATAATTATTGTGGTAATCATCAACATAAATATATTGTTCCTTAGATTTTTAAGCTAATTAAGTAGTGATCATTCTTTTACGTGTGCAATTAGTTTGCTGATCTGAATGTTTGTTTTGATTGAATTCAACTATCCACTTTTTACAATATTTTGGTCTTGACTTGATGTGTTTTTTGAAGTCCATAGATTTGCTTTTCTTGTCTAGTAGGTGGATAGTCTTTTCATAATTACAAACTTCAACTAAATTGGTTTTTCAAATATAGGGAAGCAAAAATGGTTTTCCAACGACTGATCATTTTTTTTCTATGATGTTTTTGACTTTTGTATTATTCACAGTCGGTAAAAGCCAATATATTGCATTTACACTACGCATAGATATTCTCAATTTTCTAAAGCAGCTGTGAAGCCAATGTATGCAATCCTCATTTTCCCCCACATGTTGTGCAATAATAGTTTTTTTTACAGGAAACATATTGCGCAATAGTAAACATTGTTATAAAACAATGATCTATGAATTTTACTAATTGGGAAAAAAATGAGAATGTCATAAAAGGCTGATCGGTTATGGTGTAATTGCCACTTTTAAAACTCATAAGGTAATAATTAAATTAGGTGAAATTTTTTATTAGATTCGGTAATAAACCCTTGTTGAATTGATGACCCTCTAAATAAGTAGTAGGAGTAGAAAAAACGAGCCAGATTTATCTTCTCTGTTATCAACTTAATTAGGCCCACTTAAGTTGGGTAGAGGTAAACCCAATGGACCACAAAGTGGGCTATATAAACGGGTCAGCCCTAATGACTTTTTTTATAAATTTGAGTAAATATAGCCCAATAAATGTCTATGTAACAAGGCATAACACTGGTTAAAGTTTAAAGATAAAATACCTTTTCGTAAATTTTTTACATAAATTAAAATTGTCAGCTATAATAGGGCAAGCTTTGCAATATAGAGATGCATAAAGCACTACAAGGTCTAAAAAACAAGCAAAACAAACCAGACTAAAGACACTCATCTATAAACCTATCTCATCAAGTTAAACAAATTAACCAAAGGCAGAACAAAACTAAAATCAAATCGTGCTAAAGGATCATCCATCACGACAGAGAGATAGAAGAAGAAAGTCAGACTAACAACACTACATAAAAACTCGTGCTGATTACCAAATGTTGCATATTTAATGGGACGGAGGGAGTACTTTAAAAGTAGGACTCATATTCTACCAACTTTTTCAACTCACTTCTCGTTACATTTCTTAAAATCTATGCCCGGTCAAACCGTGACAATATTTAAGGGATGGAGAGGGAGTAAATTTTTTTTTGGTGACATTATAATTTAATAGTACTAATATTGTATCATATTTAATTATTCATGGAGAATTGAAAAGTGAAAGAATTAACATGTGCAACGACGTAGATATGCTCACGTGGTGCCCATTTATTAACTATGTGAGACTGTGATCGTCTGCCTTCGGATTAACAATGTTCGACTACATTTAACTCAATAAATATTAGTACCACTCATGCCTTTTGTTAACTGCAGATTGTGTTATAAAATAAAGGCCGGATATAAACGTTTAACGTTTTTAACAATTATAGACATTTCACAATGCTTCATTACTTTTTAAAGTATTAAAAATGAAACATGAACATGAGGATGGCTAGTTTCTTTAGATCTTCCCTCTAATTTATTGATAAAATATTTGAGTAATTTCCAAACTTAGTATACGAGCGTATTATTTAAAAATAAATAAAAATAAGTACGCAGCCATTAAAATCGCAATAAGCCATATAAGATTTCCAAACAAAATGTTAAGTCATAAAATTTTAGTTGTGATATTATATGCCAAATTCAAAATTTTGTAAAGAAAAAGTATTTTTAAATTTTTTTGTGATATTAGACG
This sequence comes from Salvia splendens, assembly GCF_004379255.2. NCBI lineage: Eukaryota > Viridiplantae > Streptophyta > Magnoliopsida > Lamiales > Lamiaceae > Salvia > Salvia splendens. Next base: position 6,029,676 of record NC_056034.1, read on the forward strand.
TTAATACCCCTATAATAATAAAGAGATCTCCCTTGTTGTGTGAACTACTATGGTCGGCACCAAAGTTGAGATTCATAATTGGCTGACAAAACACGACAAAAGTGAAAAAATATACATAAAGAAAAAGCTGAAAGGTGTGAAAAGTGAAGGGTGAATGTCATATTTATTGGATAAATTTATAATAATAAAAAAATCGAATTGTGGCATTAATCCAATGCCAAAATATTAAAATTGGAAAAGAGATAAGTAATTTTTATTTTGTAGGTTAAAGATTACTATAAATATAATTTTTTTTTCATAGATCTCGTGCGTGTAATTTGTAAACGTAATACTCCCTCCGTCCCGTGCTACTCGCACGTTTGCTTTTCGGCTCGTCACAAAGTCCTTACACTATTTATAATTTAAGTTAGAATTAATGCATTTAATTAATATGTTAGTTTAAGTTAAGAGCTCTTTTATTAAGTGATGTCTCATTACACCTAAAATTCTTTTTTAATTACACAAAAAAATCAATCCCAAATTTACGGCCTAAAATGAAAAGTGCGAGTAGCATGGGACGGAGGGAGTACTAATTTATACACTACTTATATGTTATTCCTTTATTTTATTTGGTTTATTAGAGAGGATCAGATATTCCCTCCTTGCAAGTTGCCCAGTCGGAAAGTTTGTTAAGAAACATTAATTATCTTAATAACATCAGTTGGATCTTATTTCACATTACACAGTCGAGTGGTCCAACTAATTAACATTAGAAACTTAAATTGCTGGGTACTTTAGATTAATGTTTTGGTGGTCTTACCTACCCATTTATGGGTTCTCCACCAATCAAATAAAATAAGATAAAATCTAATGTGTTACTGTGTTAGTACATGATTTTTCACCCATTAATTTACATATATTAGTAATAGTAGTATATTACGCTTTACCTTATATTGTGTACCAAACATCGCCGCTATACAAGTAAATGTAGTAGTAATTAATTGTCCACGCTATTTAAGAAGCATTGTATAAAGAAAGAGTTGAAAATCGCAAGGTTCTTAATTAGCATTTTAACGTTAATTAATTGGATTAAAGCTCAGCGCCTTGAATTGTGGTCCCTAATGTTTACTTATTTAGTTGGCTAAGTAAGGCGTCGCTGTCTTTTTCCTTCACCATTTAGATTTGCTTTTGGAGTTCGGCTAAAGTCTTTTTTAATGCATGGAAAGAAATTTCTAGGAAAGACAATTATATAAATAATAAGCAAAATTACAATATTAAAAATATTTTAAAAGAATAATAAATAAGCTGACAATGACAAAAAAAAAACAACTAGCAAACAACAAACATAAAATACGCAGAACAATTTAAGGCTCGTAGAGCCTTCAAACTTGAATAGCATTACAAATCCAAGTGACACCCATGTAACCAACATTACAGATTCTCCAAGCATGTATATATGATGATCATAAGTAACAAGAAAAAGAGAACTCGTGAAGGAAAATAAAAATTAAATCATTGTCCTAATTTGAGTGTCGTCAACCCAGATATAGTAAAGTGAACTATAAGAATTGGACACCGCCTACCCAAACATAAACTAGTCTCTAAACTAGATAATTTAAAAGCTAAGAAGATTTAGCCAATTCATATGAGTGTTGTCTAAGATGGAGACATTTTTATGTCTGGACTTTGGCTAAATTTAAGTTGGTTAAATTTGTATTTAAAGAATGAATTCAAATTGAATTATTTAAAATCCAAAAAAAATTGCAACCAGATCGAAATAGATAAAAAAAACAAAATGAAAACTTCGAACATAAAAGTGAATTCGTTATTATTACTAATAATTTTGCTCACTATGGCATTAATAGAACATGCTAATGACCCAACTTCGATGCTACTATATGTTTGTTTTAGTATTTAGGAAGAAAATTAATCAATGTTTTGCACATACTATAGTAACTTAGTAAGTGATAACATCTGTTTTAGTAGTTAGTAATAAATTAATTTGTGTTTTACGCATTACTCCTCCGTCCCATAATAAAAGTCTTGTTTTCTCATTTCTGTCTGTCTCATAATAAGAGTCATATTTCACTTTTACCATAAATAGTAAGTAGGTCACACATTCACCAACTTATTCCACGCACATTATATTATATATAAACGAGATTCATATTCCACTAATTTATTCATTACATTTCTTAAAATCCATGTCATAACTAAATAGGACTCCTATTCTGAGACGGATGGTGTATGTTGTAACTTAGTAAGTGCCAATAGTAAGAAGCATAATTAGTTTGACGTTTTTTTCCTCAATAACTAAACGATTCGAGTTGCGTGTATGAATGTTAACTAAAAAAATATCAATAGTTAGATAAAGGAAACAAGAAATATGTTTAATATAAAGTAAAAGGTTAATAGTTTAAACTTTAAACTGTATATAGAAATAGTTGAATTATTACAAATTAATGATGACTAGTATTTTTTAAATTCATTTAACACCGTCCGGCGTCATTATGTTAGATAGGTTCATTAACGATAGAATTTTTTTGTTACATTATTATTTACTGTACTAAATTTGACAATACCACTATTGTACACTTGCATTATACGACATTGCCGTATGAATCGTGTGATCGATAGGTTGATACACATATTTTATTTACACACATGATATGAATGTTTTTTGTTTACAAACATGTGATTTATTTATGTCGGTTCATATTTCTCTATTTGTTTTTTCTTTTTTATTTTATTTTATGTACACCCTATTTACCTGTCAAAATTCATAAATTTATGATGTACTGGATTTTGATATAACATGCCGAAAAATCAGGACCGTAACAATATTAAAAATTAGTGTGTATATATCGAAAAAATTAATAAAATAAATGTATGATATTCACTCTTAACAATATTTTTGATAAAGTATACAATATGATATTTTCGACAAAGTATACCCGTACACCCCCACTCAACGACAAAATCCACGTTGTTAAAGTCTTCTTGTTGGAAAGTCATACTGGAGCTTAGGATAACACATCACACATCTGGTCTTGGAATTTTTGTTTTGGAATAAAATCACAATCAAAATTGAAAATGTTATGTCAAATACTAGTATAAATTTAATAAAATTGGTAGATTGGGTCATTTTCAATTTCTTTTGCTCTTTTTCTTCTGCATTTCCAGACTTAACTTCACGAATTATTTCGATTTGTGAGTCCCGTCATCAAATTATTTTGTTTATTCTTCTAATAATATGATATTTTAATCAATAGAGGCTTATCAGAAGAAGAGTCCAATTTTGGAAGTTATATTATATAATGAACTCTTAAATCCTTATCTCACTGCTCTCTGTCCCACTTAAGTAGAATTAGGTAGTGTAGTGACAAATTTATGAATTTTAAATGATTAATTAATTTAATATCAATAATGTTGGGATGGTTCTAGCAATGAACTAAAATAAATGTACAGGACTATTGTCGTATCGTTGATCATACAAATTTCATAGTATAAGAAATGTGGTGTGGCGTGCGAATTAAAATTCAAATAGCAACAAATATTTTTAGATGATATAATGATAATCCATCAATTAAACAAATAAAACACGTGTTATTTTCTATAAAAAGATCGTTACCGTCATAAATTTTAATTTTTGGATTTAATTGATTTCCAATTATCTCAAATCAATTTCACAATTTATCTGGTATCTGTTATATAATTGTTTTATCTCCATATCACACATAAAACGCTTAATTAAACTATAAACTTAACTAATTGAGCTTAAAAACTATTTCCTTTTTCGTTATTAAGAGTTCCAGTTTGCCATTTTAATTTAGTCCGTTCATGATTAGGAGTTTTGATTCACTCTTATTATAAATAGTAAACACGCCTTATGTTCACTAATTCAATACACTCAAATTTTATTATAAAACGTACATAAAAATGGGTCCACATTCCATTATTTTCCACCCATTTTTTTTTTCTATTTCTTAAAACTTGTGTCGAATTCGATCGGGGGCTCCTAATGCCAAATGGAGGGAGTTATATTTGCTTCAAATTAAATTTTGTTAATGTGGGACGTTGATTTAATTAAGTAAGCAAAAAATCTGGGCCGAATAGTAAAAAACAATCGCGATCTTTATCGCATGACACATTATGTCTTATAACCACAAAAAATTATCTTTTAAGAACACAAAAATAGAGACGCAGTTACTTGTTTAGAAAAATTTGAAAACTAACCACAATTTAGGATGAAAAAGAGAGCGTTGTTAAATCGTAAACAAATTATCTTGATCTTTTATTTTTTTAGGACAGTTTCATATGCGTTCCCTAATTTTAGTTGGAACACCAAGAGTGGAACACTTTTTAAAGTGTTGGTTGTATAGTTAGAAGTATAAATTAGCGTCTTTAATATTATACTCCCTTCATCCCCCATTTGTAGTTCCATTTTGACTTGGCATAGGTGTTACGAAATTGTTGACGGTGTGAAGAAAAATAGTGAAATGAGTTAATGGAATATAAACCTCACTTTTATACATTGATTTTATAATAGAATGTAAGTGTAATGATTTAGTTGAATGGTAGAGTCCGCTTATTTAGAATGAAAAAAGGTAAATGAGATTTAGAGCATGAGCAATAATGCTCGTCCCCAAGAACTTGCTCGCACTATTCATGGATCTCATCCCAACTTTTATCCATATTTTATTTCATGCTCTTAACTAAGACACAACACCTACAACAATTTATTCCTTCCATCACTATTCATAGGTCTCATTTATTCTATTATTCAATTTAAAAAACTATAATTAATAAAAATCTTTCATTAACAATAAAACATCAATAAAATAACCCGAAAATGACATTACGAACTCCTAAAAAAATTAAAATTACACAATTTAAATCCTAAAAATTTAAAATTACAAAATTAAAATCCTAAAAAAAGTTCAATTTTTTATAAATTTTTTCTGATTAAAAAAACAAACAGATATCAAAGACGCCCACTGGGGGAGAGTGGGGAGTGGGCTGTCACGTCCAGCCCACGACGGGCCACATGGGATGGGGGCGTGATGTCGTTCTTGTGATTGAGTTGTGGGTCATATATGATGGTTTGTAACTTGCTTGAGACAACAACATATGGACTATTGAAATTGAAAGTGACAACCAAGTTATGGTGTTTTATGATCAACTCGGATATGCGTGGCATAAATTAGTCTATGGTAATGAGACATAGTGGCGGATCCACGTGAGTACAAAGGGATACATACCCCCAAAACAAATTCTAGCAAGTGGCGCAATGGTAGGAAGCTCTCTATTGATGATATAGACGTGGGTTCGAATCTTTCCTAGTCAATAATTTTGTACTCCTTCCATTCACGAAAAATAGTCTCATATTGCCATTTTGAGATATCCACAAAAAAGTCTCATTTCTAAAAATAAAAAGTTTATATCTCATATTTTATCCACCTTTTCTCCTCTCTCATAGTTTACCTACTTTTTAAAGCATATTTATCTTACTTTATCTATTTTTTCTCCTTCTTTCTTACTTACCAATTTCTTATTAAAATTCACATCATCCATAAATGAGACTATTTTTTGTGGACGGAGAGAATATCATTTAAACATTTACCTTTCTTAATTTTTTTGTTCTAGATTTAGAGAATTTATGGATTCTAAATATTTTTTCATTTCTAAATCAATTATCTCAATTCTAATTAGTATTCTAAATCTTTTTCCATTTCTTGAGTACATCTATTTTTAACTCTTCAACGTCTAATATTTCATTCTTTACTTGTAAACCATTTTTTAATTTTCTTCTAATACAATTAATTTTTTCGATTCTCAATTCCTTATGTGAATTATTTTAATTATCGTCTAATACATTTAATTTGTTATCTTTTAGTTACTAGCTTTTAAAATTTTAATCTCCTTAGATTTTTTAGAAAAATAGAAAGTGCTTTCCTAATACATATAAGTTTATATAAGAACATCTATTTTAAACGGTGGAAGATATTAATACCAACATGTAACTCACTTTTATGTAGAATAAATTTTTTAACAAAAAATGATATATAGATTATGATTGAAAAAAATCCATTAGAAAGAAAATACTCCCCCGTCCCACTTTAAGAGTCTCGGTTTATCATTTTTGGGTGTCCCACTTTAGGAGATACGGTTGAAATATTCCATATATGGTGATAGACCCCACATTCCACTAACATTTTTCCACTCACATTTTATTATAAAACTATTATACTATAAAAATATAACCCACGTTCCACTATATTTTTTCACCAACTTTTCTTTACATTTCTTAAAACCCGTGCCGAACTCAAATGAGACTCCTAAAGTGGGACGGAGGGAGTAAAAGATTCTTTGAATTTCGAAACTTGAAATCCTATGATTATTTATCGTATCTCTAAACTAAAAATTTTGGATTCGCTGCTGAGACACGTATATATCTTGAAACTAATTCAGTTGCAGGTTATTTGACAAAGTGATTGTCAGATTATATTTGCATGATGAGCTACTACTTAAAATACAAAACTTGTTATTGAGCTATTAGTTAAGAATTGCATATAATTAAACTGGATAAACTATCGTAGTAGCACGACTTTTTTCATAGCTCTACCTTATTTTACAATAAAAAAATTGTACAAAAATGAGATGTAGTACTCCTTCCGTCTCCCAAAGTTTATCCCAATTTGATTTGGTGTGAATTTTTAAAAATTATTTGACTTTTTATTAAATGGAGGTGTGTCGTGGAATAAAAGGTTCTACAATGAGGAGATTGAGGGTGTATTTAATGTCTATTATTGATAAGATTCTAAGTAAGATAAATTTTATGGGATCAATGAAAATGGTAAAATGAGACAAACTTTTGTGGCCAGGAGTATTATGTATTGTAGTATGAAACGTTATCGCAAAAAACAAAATAAAAAAAGGCAGAAAGGACAAGAAGAAAGCGCTTTTAAGTGGAAAACGACAGCGAGTCGACTCGGTTTGGATGCGTGTGTCATGTGCGAATTGCCAGAAAAATTCCCATCTTGACCGTCCACGTGTAGAGGATGGACCCCGTTCGTCAGTTCTCCCTCACCATATCGCTAACTAGTGGACGCTCACACACCATACCAATTCCAGTGGACCCACTGGAATTACCATTTTAAAAAAATATATAATTAACTTTATTGTTTCCTTCCTTATTAGAGTATCTTTCCTTACTTTCATGCCCCTTGCACTTATTTTTTTTATTCATTACCACTCATATTGATATGCCATTATATGTTATTTCATTAACATTTTTATGAGTACATATCTTATTTTTTAATTTATATAGTTTACAATTGTAAATATTTATTTATATATCTTAATTAAATAACTATAGTTAAAATTTAAAAATTGTATTAAAATTTAACAGTTACATACTTAAAATAAAATTACATAAATGATAAAAAAAATCAGTTCATCAATAAATATTATCAAAGTGTACCAAATGCGTAAGGCATTGGCTTGACGATCACGTATGGACTCACAAACAATAACACTTTTGGTATTTCCTAAATGTCGGAGGCACAGCACACCATAAATGAGAGCTTGCAAGAAGTTGAGGTGCAAACTATGTACATGCCTTCCCACTTATTGATCATGCTGTGCAATACTCCATAATGCAAACATAAATGATGTCATTGGACGAATTATCTTCGCGGAGAATTTTTTGGCACTTGTAGATTTATATAAACGGGATGAATTTGAAAGAAAAGATAATTGATTATGAAGAGAAGTTGGAGAAAATGAAGAAGAATCAGACGAATAAGATGAAATGAAGAGTATTTATAAATGTTGATATCATATTTCAATTCAGCACATATGAAGTGAATCAAATATTCTTTTTTCCTTGTACTATATTTCATGCATTTTAGAGCATCCACAATGGCGGCCGTTCCGCGCCGACGTCCGGCACGCCTATTAGGCAGCAGGGAGGCGGACGTGCATTGCGGACACCGGAATTCCGCGGCATTCCGGGGACGTCCGTCGCGACGTTCATCGGGACGTCCGCCATTGCGGTGATACGACTCCAGTCCCGATTTTTCATTTAAAAAAAAAAACTCTATATATACGGCTCGTTGAACTTCATTTCATTCACACTACTTGTTTTAACGAGTTTCTCTCTCTACTTTCATTTCTTTTGAAGATAAATGGAGCACTTCGATAGTGATTCCCCCGCCACGAGCGAGTCACAAACACCGAATTTTCCGTTAGAGTTGGGGGAAATGCCGGCAGAAGTGAATTGATGTCCGGGATGATGCCCAGAATGGCGCCGATGATGCCCCAACCCCAAATGGTGGGGATGATGCCGGGTACTACAATATGTACCCCCCTTGGTGTGGCTTGCATACAACAACATGATTCACTTTTAATCACCATGGAGAAGTGGCTTGCAGCTACTGACCCTTTATACAAGTTGATGCTGAAGTATGTCATCAACAGTATGCGGCGCGATTTGGGGATGCCACCCCTGCCCAATTGTTTTGACGGGACTGGCGGAGGGGACGACGAGGAGTGAGGCGGGGGCCGCATTTGTCGAAGCTTGAAGGTTGTTTTTTTTAAATATGTATTTTTTTTTAATAATTATGTATATTTTTTGTTTTAAATAAAATAGTTGCATTTTCTCCGCATTCGTGTTGAAATTTTAATTCCGTAAATTGTTTAATTTGGTGAATTTGTGAATTTTTATTATTGTGGGATGTCAGTCAGGATGTCATTGAGATGTCCGTCATTGTGCAGTGAGATAAAGAAAATTAGTCGGAGAAGAAGATAAACCATATGAACTCTTATCATCTCGAAGACGGACAACACCCGAGAATTGTTAAAACATGACTCATACAATTTTCGTTATTTATTTAATTAATTTGTACTGAAGTGTTTGGATATTTCTCTCAATTGCCTTGAACACAATGTAGTAAGTAAGTGTTTGTCTTCACTTCCCGTCTTTAATGCACATTTTTTAAAGCTATTGTCTTCGATAACATATTTATCTGCATACTTAGCTAGAAGCAGAACTTAGTTCAGGAATTTAGGATACTTATTTAGAGTGGGAAGTGTGAATGTACATTCCGTAAGATCATTAATTAGAGGTATTTGCTAAGTGTTCAACTAGCTATGAATATGATTCTAGAATTCGAGAATATGCTGAGCACAATTTGGATCCCAAAATATTACTTTGACGTTGTAATCTTGCAGCAGAAGGATAATTATAGACAATAATTAAGTTTGTTATGTTCATTTGATATTGAAATATCGTGGTCTAAAATAAGGTAACACGCCATTGCATGCCATGGCCACATACAGCGTGCGCGACACACGGCCCGTGACCCTTAGCAATGAAAAGACAAGTTAGTAGTATTTAAATACTAGTACATCAGATCACGGTAGACATGCACAAACCGAACCGGACCGCCGGTTCACAAACCGGAACCGGCGCCGGCGGTTCAAACGGGCCAGTTCAGGTTAAAAAAAAGCGTGAACCGTAACCGGCGGTTCAAAACCGCCAGTTCGCCGGTTTGAACCGGCGGTTCAACGGTTCCAACGGTAGGATTCCGGCTAGAGCGTAGGTTTTCAGGCTAGGTGTGCAGAAAAACCGGCGGTTTACGTCAGAAACCGCGCCGGTTTCTGACGTAAACCGCCGGTTTCCGACGGTTCAGCACCTTTTTCAGGTGGAAACGTATAGGTGGCAGTGTATAGGCCTGAAAACCGGTCAGAAACCGTCGGTTTTCGGCCAGAAACTGTGGACTGAACCGCCGGTTCAGGCGGTAAAACGAACGAAATTTGAAATTTGAAATTTTCTTTATTTCTTCCAATTTTACTCCTATAAATACCCCACTCCCCCATCATTTTTACTCGCCACATTCTTGTGTTAATAAGGATTTCCTTCTCAATCTCAATGTCTGTATTTTCTATCCTCATTCTCTCTAATTGCTCAAGTTGTTTACTACTATATTTGTTGTTGTGTTCATAATTTACCATTTATTCAATACTCCATATTCCACACTACTTTCATTTTGCATTATGTCTTCTTCTCGTGGTGGACCAGGACGTGGTGATCGGGGCAAAGGAATTGCCCAAGATCAAAGTAGTCGTCCCCAAAGATCAAAGCGACCTAGTCGTCGAGAAGTTATGGAAGAGGTTTCCCGAGTGGCGGCTGAACACATGCAAGTAAGTTTTAAAAAATAAAATTATTTTTACAATTCATAATTTCATAAGATTGAGTTTTTTAATTTTTTTTTGTGTTCCTAATTAAAACTTCAACTTATATAATATTTATAGATAGAAGAAGATCGTAGGATGACCATGCTACTCGCTGAAATGCATTAAGGTGGGTGGAGGGGCTGTGGTAGTTCCCAACAACAAGATGACGAGTACGACGTGTCTATATCGTCGGACTCGGACAACAATGATGATAGATCCCATTCTCATATTCCGTCTAGTACCAGCGGAAATAAGGACATGCCTCCCCCTCCACCCACTAAAAAAGCATTGAAATATGATATTTTTGTTAAACACTACAAGAAGGTCCCGGTAGTAATTCCAAGTCCTAATGATCCGCTCTCTCAAGAAGAGACATCAGCGTTTCATGCATATTGTAACTATTGTGATAAAGTCTACAAATTTGTGAGAGGTGGGAGATATGGCACCCTCCATCGTCATTTGGTGACAAAGCATTCGGTAGAATGTGGCCCTGCCTCTACCCAAACCCAACTAAACTTCCAACCCGGTGGCTCAGGTTCGTCAGGTACGCTTCTTTTTAATCCTAAAAATTTTGCTGACGTTATGACTAGATGGGCTGCAATGAAGCATTTTCCTTTTAATGTTTGTGATGACAAAAAATTTGAGGTTACTATGCAAAGTGGTTTGAACGTAGCTGTCAAAAGAATAGGTCGAATGACCGTTCAACGATATTTCGTTCGACAATGTTTGGAGAAAAAAGTTTAATTATCTCGTTATTTACTCAACTTGGGACACAAAGTGAACATTTGCTCAGATGTATTGATTGATTGTTTTAATAGACATTCATACATGTGCATTACGGTTTACTTTGTGGACAATAGTTGGACTTTGAACAAACGTTTGATTGGTTTTAGAGAATTTGAGACACCACACACTGCACCCGAAATTGCTTCTTTAATTATTCAAGTTTTGAATGAATTTCAATTATGCAATAAGATATTTTCTGTTGGTTTTGATAATGCAACTGCTAACACTGCAAGTATTAATGACTTGATTGCGGTTTGTGCTCCGGTTATTGGTGGTAAGTATTTTCATCAAAGATGCATATGTCATATTTTGAATTTATGTGTACAAGATGCGTTTGAATTATGGCAAAAGCATGTTAGTCCTATTAGAACTGCAGTTAGATTAATCCATCAAAAGCCGCCTATTGGCAACGCTTGGAAGAAGTTTTTCCATCAAAAGAAGGTAAGATATACGAATTTTACCATGGATGTGTCTCGTAGATGGAATTCGACATATGATTGTCTGAATTCTACTTTGATGCATAAAGATTCTTTGTGTGATTTTTTTGGAACCTATCCCTTTTCTGATTTATATATGTCGCATAGTTGTTGGGATCATAGCGTGACTTTATTTAAATTGTTCAAATATTTCAAAAATGCGACTGTTGAATTATCTGGTGTTTATTATTGCACTGTTGTTCGTGTTTTAGAGCATTGCATGTATATATTACTTGGTTTTAAAATTGCGATGAAAAATGCTTCCTCTTCTCCTGAATTGATGTGTGTTTTATATTATATGATTGAAAAATGGCTTAAGTATTTCAGTGAGATTCCAACGGTGTTTTTGATTGCAAAGGTCTTGGATCCAAAATGGAAATTAGCCGGTACCTCCTGGATTTTAGATTTTTATTATAACAATTTGAGTTCTATTGATTTTGTTCTACTTCAAGCATTGCAAGCGGATACCAATGACCAATGGGGAGTAAACCTAACCGAAACATTTCAAATAAACCTCCCGGACCGGTCAATTATCCAACAAACCTTCGAGTTTAACTTGCGTGCTATCTACACCGAATATGAAACCAAGTATAACAGTACCCACCAAGTCAGAAGACCTACCCCTCCTCAACAACATAACTTTGGCTTCGCATTTCAATCCGATTATGATGACCCCGACGCGCAATCCCAATTAGCCGACCTATACAGCTACAGCACCGGCGGAAGGTCGTCCTCAGGTATGGTAAGTGAGTTAGATTTATATTTCGATTCACTCTTTTACTTTGGTGATGAAGGTCCTACTCCTCCTGCCCAAATCGATGTCCTCGATTGGTGGGAAACACACGAGAAAGATTTTCCCTTACTTGCGTCAATGGCTAAGGAGATTTTTTCAGTTCCGGCTTTCACTGTCGCTATCGAGTCCCTTTCAGTGTTGGATCACGTGTGTTGGATGAATCAAGAAGTAAGCTCTCCGCGAAAAATATGGAAGTCGTGATGTTACTTGATGAGTGGGCCAAAGCTGACGTCAGAGAATAAGAAAATGATTGGGATGATCGTCAGGAGGAATCACAAGAAGAATTCACCGGGGATGAATCGTAGGCCAACCGTCAACCGCCGGCCAACCCAAATAAGTAAGGTAAGAGAACTACGTGGGCTTTGATTCCCTAATGCAAATGAGCATTGGGGATACGTAGGCATCTCAACTTAAATTTTAAATTTAAGTTGAGCTCAAGTCATTTTTTCTTTATTTCTTTTTTCCCATTTGTTTCTACTTTAAAAATATGCAAATACAATTAAAGAATTGTATTTGTATATACTCTAGTCGGTGAAATAAATTTCTCTATAAGGCTAAATTCCGGGAAACTTTTGACAATTCTACTATAATTGTTGATTGTTAGACTAAATTCAACATTTAAGGTTGAATTGCTAAAGGTGTCCTCAATTTAGTTATGTAGAAACATCTCCTTCGCTGACTAAGAATATATACTTATAAATTTATTGTTCAAAACTTCAAGTCTTTTTTGTAATTAGTTTCATTGTAGACTAGTAGTATCGTTGTATTTAAATTTTTTGTTTAAGACTTCAAGACTTCAAGTTTTTTGTGATTTGTAATTGTTGTAACTTGTAATCTCAATAAAATTGCAATTTTCATCGTGATTTTTTTATTTTTATTTACGCGCATTTCATAGATAAATAAAAAAAATGAAAAAAAATTACGAACCACCGAACCGGCCCGGAACCGGCGGTTTTGAACTGCCGCCAGAACTGCAAGTTTTTTGAATCCGAACCGGAACCGGAACTGCCAGGGACCTTGGCGGGCAGGTTCAGGTTCAAGGAAATCTTGAACCGTGAACCGTCGGTTCCGAATCGGAACCGGCGGTTTTCGAACCGTGTGCATGCTTAGATCACAGTATAAGTTCGGAACCGACGATTTTCGAACCGTGTACATGCTTAGATCACAGTATAAAGCGGCAAGATCATACATAATGAGTGGCATAACCGCAAAAGCAAAAAAAAACATGTTTTTCGGAATCGGCGGTTTTCGAACCGTGTGCATGCTTAGATCACAGTATAAGTTCGGAACCGGTGATTTTCGAACCGTGTGAATGCTTAGATCACAGTATAAAGCGGCAAGATCATACATAAAGAGTGGCATAACCGCAAAAGCAAAAAAAACAAAAAAAAAACATTACATACATAGAAGTATACCAATTTAACAAAGAAATACAACTCCAGGCAGAATTTTCCATTGGTCAAAGGTAATGTAAATCCATGTAAGGTGGAGAGCCCCCAACCGTCCGATCTTCCTCGCCCCCACCGGTATTCGTTGAGATAGACACACAGCGGATCACAGTATGGGTCCCACTCCCACTGTGTAAAATACTCACACCATTGTTATTGCCGATTTGCCCCCACACCTCAAATTACTTTTTTCTTTTTCTCTCAATTATTTATATCTAAAAAATTTCGACTCTCTCAGTCTCACTTTCTCCTTTTGGTAAGATAAATTCCACCCCCTTTCCCTCCCACTTCCCAAACTCTCTCTCTCTCTCGACTGGGTAAGCTACAGTTTTCTCTCAATTCCTTTCTTATCAGGAAAATTATGTTGCTTTCATGTCCTTCTTGTTGTATCTGTGTGTTATGTTATTTAATTATGCTGCGGGGAGCTGATTAACTAACTCCTCTGCTGCTGGAATGATTGCTTGCGACCGAGCTGTAATGATTCAACGTTGGGGGGGAGTGAAGGAGTAATTGATGGATGGAGTATATCAGTGAGATATGAGGAAATCGTAACTGCTCCATTTTTTGTATTTTTTTGGTTGTGCTTTCTGTTTTTGGAGAAACAATTGAGGGAATTGTCTGCAGCGGGGGGATTATTAGGCCAAGACTTTCCTAATATGTGCAAAGAAGTTTGGAAGTTATAGAAGCCCCCACCTCTCTCTCTCTCTTTATCTCTATCTCTATCTCTATCTCTATCTCTATCTCTATCTCTATCTCTATCTCTATCTCTTCCTTGATGGTTTTTGTTTTTCTCTCTTTTTTTCCGCCCCTTTTGGAGGAGTACTAATTTTTGGGGCTGTGGTATCTGAGGTGTTTCCACGTCATTGAGGATGGGCAAGCGACGTTGGAGAAAGGGAAAACGTTTGCTGTGAGGGAGTTTCTTCTAGTTTTTGGTCGTTTATTCTTGAAAAAAGTTCTGAATAGGGGATGGGGGACCATAACGACCCATCAACTACCCCTATTTTCTCTAGTTTTTAAAACTTGATTAAACTATAGGAGTATAAAAATCTGCAGCAGGTAAGTATAAGCTTTTTTGCATAAAATTTGGAAGGGAGGGAGGAGGGCTTGACTATATTCATATTTTTATATCTACTTGGATTAGTGCAACTTTAACTCTTACTTATAATTCTTTATGTTGGAGTTTAGTTTGGTGGTGAAGAGGCCAAAAGCAAACATATCTTGGTCCTTTTTTTTGTTTGAAGAAAATGATGAGACCATTATCTTTTCGTTTAGTGGTTATGTTTAAGAGGCATCTTAGTCAATCTTGGTAGTGCGTATTGCCAGAAAAGAACTGAGAAGGTAATTAAACACCAGGTTGAGGATAAAAGAGAAGTGAAAAGGGAAAGGTACAAAGCAGAGTCTTTATTGCTATAAAAAAGGATGGTGATTGCAGGCAGTTAACAGTAAAAATCTCTTTTTTCCACTCATTTGATTGCTCAAGTGAATGGGCTAAAAAACAAAGTATATCACCTACCACTTCTTCTTTTAGCTACCGACTTCTATTCATCTGTTGTAGGAGAGCAGCTAATCTGCTTTGTTTCGTGGTGGGATAATTGGAAAAAGATGGTATTTTTGCTAATTATCTGAGATTCTGTGCTGCCAAAATGTTTCTTGATGTGTACGCTTGGCCTTCTGGTTCAAGATTGGGTTTCTTATTGAACTTATTTATCATATCAGTATGTTTGATTGTTTTTTTTTTTTGTGTTTGCTCGTGTTTTCCCCTCTGAATTTTGGATTTGGGGGCTGAGTACATGTGGTGATATTGGTGATGCTTGTTGGTTGTCAAGCGTATTGATTTTACATATGTGATTTCCTTATCCATGAAACATGAAGCTATAACTTCTCCATGAGGTGATTACTTTGTGATGTCTTCATAGTAATTCTGATAAAATTTTGGTTGTGGATAACCTATTTGTTGTTTGATCCTTCTGAAGGAGTTTCACCTATTATTTTGCTTGTTATGAGAGTTTCTTCCTCGAATCTGAAGAGTTTAGTTTTATATCTTGCAGTTTCAGCCTATGCCCTAGTTTATGATGCATTATATGTTCTAGATTGATTGAGAAACTCTACCTAATGAGCCACTATTTGGAGATGGATTGGAATACTAAGTGGGATTGGGAAAGCTATGATGCATTTGGTCCAAAAACAACAGAAAATCCTAAGAAGCTGCAACTAGTGGATTGGACTATTATTGATGATAGGGAAATTGATGCTGGATCCTTCAATCTCTCAGCAGGAGCCTCTGGCTCTGATGGTGGCCATGTTTCTTCAGCAAAAAGCTCAATATCAGCTTCTGATTCTTCCACAAAAAATGGGCAAACCCCCCCAGACGTCAGGCTAATGGCATATGAAGATTTTTCTGGAAATTTTAAGATTACAGAACGTGAAGGAACTAAGATTTCTGGAACTTCTCCACCTCTGGAAGCTTCCATTGGCTCTGTAGAACCACTGATTGGCCTCAAGCTTGGAAAGAGAACATACTTTGAGAATAGTGGTGCTGGAGGTCATGTTAAGGGTGCATCTTCCACTGGGCCTACTGCATCCACCTCTTCATTGAAGAAAACTAAATTGCAGGGTGATAATCTCCCGATGCCTCGCTGTGTAGTTGAGGGCTGCAATTCTGACCTTTCAACAGGTAAAGAGTATCACCGGAAGCATAGGGTTTGTGATAGCCATTCCAAAGCCCCAAAAGTTGTTGTTGGTGGCCTTGAACGCCGGTTTTGCCAGCAGTGTAGCAGGTAGACACAGAAGACAAATTGTCTCATAACTTTTTATATGACTTTTTCTTTTAATGGCTATAAGTTTTCATTGTTTTAATGCCACTCTCTCTGTTTGAAGGTTCCATAACATTTCTGAATTTGACGAAAAGAAACGCAGTTGTAGAAGAAGACTTTCTGATCATAATGCTCGACGCAGGAAGCCACAGCAGGAAATACAGTATAATTCAAGGCTCTCATCACCATTCCATGGTATATTTATCCATTTCAGTCCTTTACAGTTTTCAGTATGAAATAGCATAAATACAAGATGTGTGCTTTCTAAATCGTAAAAGATTGCTGGTAAAGTTCATATGGACACTGACATTAATATGATCATATCTGGCTCATTTGTGTTAGAAGTCTTTAGTATTTAAATAAGTGTGTCAACTTTTATCATGAGTAAAATTTGCATGTTCCGATAAGCCCTAAGCTGAAAAGGGAGGGGACTAAATTCCTAGGGGAGAGTTAAGAAATGTTGGCTTCGTGTGCTAAAAAATAGTGCAAGTTTTGGTAGTAATTAGCCTAATTTGGTTTGTCGTGCGCAGGAGGAAGGCAGCAAATGAGTTTTATGATGAGCAATTCTTCACTTGTACACTCTAGAGCTATGGGTGATACAGCATGGGATAGCACCAAGTTCACCCTTACCAAAGGGTATCATCCTTTGAAGTCTAGTGGAGATGGAGTTAGCAGCGAGCAGATGCATATACCAGGAGCTAAACTTACACATTTCACCAACATGCAAAGCTGTGCAGCCAAAGTATTTCCCACTTCAAAGAGCTCTGTGGCTGATGTTTCAAATCCAGGTGTGTTTCAACTCAAATCCCCATCAGCAGTAGCATTACTAGAAATTGGTTATTGCTTAGAAGGTTTTTGTTAGTTACAAAGATTGGCAACTCGACGTGCATATATTAAGACAATGGTTGCTGACACAATTGAAAAATGTGAGACGTGCCATTGGACTTGAAAGTGAAGTTGATTATGTTTGTTTATGCAAATATGTAGGTTCGAAGTATTCTCCCCACTTAGATGCAGCACCCGAGTATGGTCGTGCTCTCTCTCTTCTGTCAAGTAATTCGTGGGCTCCATGTGGATCAGAATCCATGGCTTTGAATCAAATTCAAGAAAATGAAACCTGCGTAAGTCAGCCTTTACCTACGATGCACGGAATCCCAGAAGGGGTGCCCCTCTCTTCTTCAGAATTGTGGCTGCATCAGCCGCCTTCTGCTCATACTCCATTGCCAGACAACACTAACTTCCCGGAAATCCAGCTATTCATAACACCATATGAGGAGACAGACTTATATTCCAACATAATGAACTGACTACCATTCAAAAGCACAATCTTGTAGTAGTATTTTGTATTTTGAACGCTAGCTGCACAAGAGTCCTTCTTGTTAGTTGATAAATTTATAAGGTTCTTGCCTTCCACAGCATATTCTGTTAGTGTGGAGCTAAGGTTGCAAATTTGTGTGTTCTTTGGATAATCAACCTTGTTTGTTTGGAAACATTTTTTGCTTTATCAAAAATTAAATTACAGGTAACAGATATGAATTAATTCAAAGTCTTATTTAATTATTTTGATAACGTGGGTATCATTGCAAAGTGAATAACAAAACTAATGGTGAATATGGTTGGGGTTGGGAAAGGCGGGAGGGGCCGGACAGCCGCGAACGCATATATTTCCGAAGCATGCACAGAAGCCACACTTGGAACATATCGGAAAGCAATCTCGGTCGACTCTGCAACATGGCAATGGCAGTGGCAGTGGTGCTTCAGCTTCTACTCCCACTTTCTTTAGGGCATCCACAATGGGGCGCCCTATAGTCCGCTCTATGCTCTGCCACATCAGCATTTCATCCTCCCACCTATAGGCCCTAAGCATTTTATTTATTTGAATATTTAAAGCATTACAAAAATAGGAAAAAAAACTTCATTTCATTAAAAATTCAAACATTACAGTACTAAATAAAAAAACTACAAATTCTCAACGGCGGTTACGGTCCCAAACTTCTTCAATCATGCCGTTCATGAGCTGAGCATGGTCTTGTTGGTTGCGCATTGAGACCTGTCTCGATAGAACCTCATTGAAGCCCATCGGTAATCCTCGAACGTGGGGCGGGGCCGTCGTGCTGGAGCTAGATCCACCTTCATCATCGCCCCAATCGGTGACTCTTCCACCTTCGTGTTCGACTATCATGTTATGCAAGATGATTGATGCGAAGCATATTTCCTATACATTTGTATGTAAATTACGACTCATCAAATCGTGTTTTCATCGAAGTTTATGATGTAAAAAGCTGGAAGTTCGCCGGAAGTGCATGCTCAATGCTCTGTGAGGATTCCAGAACTAACACCCGGTCGGGTGATTTCGCTCAATTCAACACCCGGTCGGGTGAAATTTGTAAAGCATGCGGAGTCCAGAAGCTTCGCCCGGTCGGGCGATTTTATGTTTCAAAACGCCCGGTCGGGTGAAATTCGCATCTAACTGCAAATTGGCAGTTACTGGAGCAGTTTTTGTTTGAAGAAGAAAAGAGAGGGGAACGAATGAAAACGGGACAACAGTTGGGGGTGAGTTTGGAGAGAGTGTGACGGTTTTTTAGTGAGAGAGTCGGCGAGAGTTTGAGGAAAGAAGGAGAAGGGAGGAGGATCCGACATTCAATCTTCATCATCTCGGAGAGGGACTATCGCCGGCCATTGGAGAACGCTGTTAATTCTACGGTTTTTCTTCTTTAGCATGTGTGGCTAGTTTTTCTTCATTGCTCCTAACACTAGTAGGATGAATTGATTGTAGAGATTCTATATTTAATCATTCGCTTTGTTTTCGTCTATGGTTCGGATTTTATATATGCTATGTTTTGATGCATCTAATGTAATATATTTTTCGCATCTTTCTAATGTCTCTTTAACTTGGAAATTGGATGATAACATAGATGAAAAACTTATGAATTTTACCTTGTTCAGAGGAAAATGCATAAGTGAATATTGGTGTAAAAAAGTCTTCAAAGTTGAATTAATACTTACTACGCTTCCGTGGGAGTTTAGTTTGATGAGAAGATGTTATGTGTTAAGTGTTCAGCTAACCATAATTTTTGTTGACTTTGAGAAGTTAGTCTAGTATTTACTGCGCTTCCGCAGGAATAATAGTCTAATGAGTACGTACTTTTGGCTATGTGTTCAGCTAGAACTAGTACTATAATTCTTTAAGTATATTCAGTACTTTTAGAGTGTAAAATTGATACTTCGTTCTCAATACCTTATGAACTTGAATATAGAATCAATACAATAGTGATTCATCCAAATGTTGTTAGGAGCAATTGTTCTTTATCTCTTGAGTATCTGTATTTTCGTACTTTAGTTTTTAAATTGTTTATGAATCTTGTCAAACCTTGTTAAATAATCATACGCCTCCTTGTGGTTCGACACTCTTTTACTACAACTACATCTGTACTCTTGCAGAAAGGTTGTAATTTTAGAGCTATTTGATTTACTTGTGTGTTATTAGTTCATTGATATAAAAACTCGAAAAATACACATCAATGATGCACGCATACATGACATCGGCGATGACGTCCTTGTACCAGAACCGCGCCGGACCCTTCACTATTGCCCACCGCGCTTGGAGCACACCAAATGCCCGCTCCACATCCTTCTGCGCAGCCTCCTGCTTTTGCGCGAACAAAACTCTCTTCTACCCATTGGGCAGCTGATCGTCTTCAAAAAAACAGGCCACCTCGGGTATATGCCATTGGCCAAGTAGTACCCCATATGATATTGGCGTCCGTTGGCAGTGAAGTCGATGGCCGGGCCGTTGCCATTGCATTGCTCGGTGAAGAGGTTGGATGAGTTGAGGACGTTGATGTCGTTGTTCGACCCCGCTACACCGAAGTAAGCATGCAAGATCTAGAGCCGATGGTCAGCGACGGCTTCAAGGATCATCGTCGGGTGGCTGCCCTTGTATCCACTGGTAAATTGGCCTCTCCACGCCGTCGGACAATTCTTCCACTCCCAGTGCATACAATCGATGCTCTCTAGCATTCCAGAAAAGCCGTGCGCCGTCTCATGCATCTTCATTAGGGCTTGACAATCCCCAGCAGTCGGAATGTGTTGCTATAAGCCTCCACAACTCCCCTACAAAAATTCTTTAGGCACTCGCGGCCAGTTGTCTCGCTGACGTGAAGATACTCGTCGAACATGTCCGCCGTGGTGCCGTAGGCTAACTGTCGGAGAGCAACCGTGCACTTCTGCAACGGCGTAAGTCTGGGTCTGTCGATGCCATCTTCCCGATACTGGAAGTATTCATCACGTGCCTCAAACAGTTGGACAATGCTGAGAAAAAGATCTCGCCGCATTCTAAAACGGTGGTGAAAAACCGTCGGGCCCCACCGTGGTTGCTCGTCAGAATAGTCAGCGAATAGACGTTGGTGAGCTACGTTGTGCTCGCGGCGGACAAACGTCCGACGTCGAATCGGACGCCGGATCTGCACCGCCTGGACCTGCTCCGCCACCTGGGCCTGCTCCACCGCTTCGCGCTCCATTTCGGCCAAGCATTCCGCCGCAACCTCATGAACGCAATCGAATAATGCGCGAGTTCAGGCCCGTGTAATGCCCTCCGAGGTACTCCGGTCGTCTTAGGGTCTCATTTTTTTTAGTGAGAAAGATTTAGAGTGAAATATTGGTGTGTGGGAAAGTGAGAGATGAGAGAGAATTATTGGTGTGGGAAATGGAAGAGAAATAGGGGTTTAAATAGATAAAAATTTCAAAAAAAATATATAGGGCGTGGACGATGCATTGTCCGCATGGCTACAGTGGCGGATGATAGTCCGCCCGATGCATCTGGCGGACCTCCCGTCCCACTGTGGATGCTCTTATTTCGCCTGCATCCAATTTATTCACCACCTCAAATCATAATATAGGAGTGCTTTTCATCTAATTTTAAGTATATGAGGATAATAATATTACCGGATAACAGAGCGAAAAATGAGACTAGAAAGAGAAAGAAGAATCTGGCTTCCTTCATTTTATGCTCCTTCAAATAAATCTCACACTCACACTACGTATATTTTTCGTTAATTTGTGGAGTGGAGATTGATTAGCAAACACCTTTTTATACCCCATTTTTTAGAATCAATAGCATTAATATTTCGTGTGATCCACTAAAATGGTGACTTGTTTCTGGATACATACAAAACGTTTCGTAAATTAACACTTTTTTTCCGTTTATTTCCTAATCTTAATTGTTGTCTTTGTCAAATTCTAATTAAATGTATTTATGAAGAATTTGAATATGATGATGCGTAAAATCCTCGAACCTTACGTCGGTGATAACATCACATTACAAATATGTCATTTATAGTAATATTTTGCTTAGTGGTAGTTGTAATGGGTAAGGATTTGAATTGGATTTAGTTGGGATCAAGTTATATACGTATGAGACATTTTTAGATGTATCGTCTCGTGTCTGGTCACACTACCATAATATATATGATATTGATATATGAGGAATGATATGCTACATGCCTTATATACGTATGAGACATTTTTAGATATATATGCTACATGCCTTATATGAGCATCATTATTGTTTAATGAATGTTGGGCATGGTTCGTTTTGATTTATATATTTAGTTTGCTTCTAATACATTAATAAAATGTTATTGAAATGTTTAATTTCACAAAATTCATAAAAATCAAAGCTTGATTTGTTATTTTATTAATTTATTTAAAATTATAGAGAAAACGAGTGAATCGAGCTTTGATTTTTATAAAAATTATGAATTAAAAATTTAAATAACATTTTTTAATGTATTAGAATCAAACTAAATATATAAATGGAAACGAACAACGCTAAACATGCGTCAAATGAGAGTGGTGCTAATATAAGGAGCTCATATGTAATGTAGTATATCATTCCTAATTGGTATATATAACACACATATCAAATCGATCACTGACATTACTAAATAGTGATAGTTTCCCGTAAGACAAGTATCCATATTTAAATTTAAATTCAAATTAAAATGGGATTCGAACCCAATTTTTCCGATTTTGAGTAAATTAGACATATGTCACGCGCGAATGAAAAGGCAATTTTAATTTTAAGCACAAGAACTTATACGGTTTGTGCCAAGAGATAAGAGGAGTGATGGAGCCTTCCGAGATTTAATTTCACAAATTCGTACAAAGTAAATCATGGAGTACCTATTAAAGACATGCAATCCTTTACTGATTTCATTGAGTTGAATAAGAATACAAAACAAATGGAGTATTTAACATCATACTAGAGCAGGAAAGACTCGGAACATTTTTTTATCATAGCCTTGAACATTTAATGTCACACCTCAACCCCTCTGATGTATACTCTTTTAATAAATAAATCCCTTATCATATAAGCAATCAATACACGTGTCTAATTCATAGAACACACATATTATATAAGTTCAAACCAACACTTATCCGATACATATTTCAAAACATCCTGCAAAGTAGTGGAACTCTCTCATCACTCTATATACTATACATTTATCTACATGCAAAATGATGAGGAAGAGAAGGTTGTCAATATGCGTCAGCCACTGAACCTAATAACACGTGGAGTTCCTATGACCCACGTCAGTCAAAACTTTACTGCTATCTTATTCCTAAAAAATTTAGTGGTTTATATGAGCCACAACTCAGTATATATAAATTTGAGGCTGTTATACATTTTAGAGTTAAAGCTATTGCACACTATATATTATAAAATTATTTAAATATGCATGCTACTTAGTTTGTTTAATCGACACTTGTCGCATGAGATTGGTGACTCTACAAATAGTGAACACGTGCATGCAACAATGTTATACTCAAAACTATACTTTTATTTTTATAATCTTAATTTAGGATCCTACTATTGTGTATATATATATCATGCACAAAATAATTCCATGCACATACGCATTATTACACATGCACACACTTCGATGGACTGCTTAATATTATACTTATTTTCAAAACTTTCAATAATTAAAATAATATTCTATTATATTGAGTTAATCGTAATACTAATTTTTAGCTTTTATAATAGTAATTTAACATATATCTATAATGCCAATAAAATACGTAAATAATTCATGTATCGGGACAGGGATGTCACATGTAATGACCAGAAGGCAAGAAATATCCCTACAGAAAAATGCCGATTGAATGAATGTCATATTGGCATTCAAATTGAATACAACGAATTACTACTTGTTAGGATTGGCCTTTACCTATTGATAAAAGCATTTGCATTTTTTATGGGTAAATGAATCTAAATTTAAAGGTCGCCTCATGAAGGATTCGCCTCATGAAGGATTCGAATATGAGATCTTTAGTCTCAGACATTAACCTCTCAACCGCTTGACCAACTTACACATACGAATCATTTGCATTTAAGTTTAATAGCAAAGGAGTCGATATCTTCTGCATTAAATTTCACGTAACATTATTTAAAGTCATTAGATAATAATTTGATTACATCCTTGTGTACGAATATGTGAACGTTGGATAGATATTTATCTTTTTAGATAAAAATATTCAATTTTGATTTGATTTTTATAATTTGATCTATCTTTACCGAAATAGAATTAAGGTATACTCACTTCGTCCTATTCTAAGTGACACATTTTTCTTTTTGGGATATCGCACTCTAAATGACACGGTTTTTTTAAGATAGAAACATCACTCTTTATCTCTATTTTTTATATCTCTTACTTTATTATCTCTCTACTTAAAATGACACGGAGGGAGTATTAGTCAAAACATAACTATAGGAAACATAAGGCGTGATCGTGATGTCAGTGATGACATAGAGACATTGTATAAGAAAGGGTAAATGGCCAAAAAAATCATGAAGTTTGATCGAATTTTGATCAACCCGCAACTTTAAAAAGCAACCAATTATATCATAGCTTGACAATTTTCTCAATTGTCCCATAGCAAAAATTTTCATCCTGGCTCTTTTCTGAATTTATCCACGTAACTCTACATGTGTAAAAATTAAAAACATAATTGACTAAATTAATGACGTCGTTTAAATAGTCGAAAGTTTTGTTCTTTTGATGACAAAAGCATATACATAACTTCTCCCAGATCATAAACTATGAGACAATTATGAAAAATATCAAAATTATGATATATAATTGGTCATTCTTTAAAGTTGACGGATAGACCAGAATTTATCCGAACTTCATGATTTTTTGGCCATTTACCCCGTGACATGAATATTGTGTGTTCAGTTGAGTAGTTATAAATTTTGAGAATCTTACTGCACGTTATTAGATACTCCCCCCGTCCCACAATAAGAGTTACACTTTGCAATTTTAGTCCGAACACAATAATAGTCACACTTCATTTTTACCATAAATGGTAAGTAGGTTCCACATTCCACTAACTCACTTCAATCATATTTTATTATAAAACCGATATAAAAAGTAGGTTTCATATTCTTCTAACTTTTTCAACTCACTATTTTTTACATTTCTTAAAACACGTACCCACAATAAGAGTGACTCCTATGTGAGACGAGGGAGTAGATTCGTTGTATCACTTAGGAGAGTAGTTACTCGTGAGCTATATGTTGTATACTTTAAAATCTTTATAAATCATGCAAGCGAAACTCAAAATTATAAAAATTAAAAATATCAATAGATCAATCTATCTGAAAAAAAATACTAATAGTAGTACGAGTTTTATAGTTGTATAATTTAATTTAAACTAAATCTTGAACAATAGACTATAGCACAACATATAAATATGAGGTTTACGAAATCTTTGCGCGAGTGAAGTAGTAAATCCTATAATACGCAGTTAATTAGCTAAAATGGAACGCAAAAGTTGATAATAGTCGAAGCTAAAAGTAGGCTAGGCGTTGCTCAACAACAAGCATGGAAGCTAAATAAAATTCAATCATCTTAAACTTCAAACATAAACTACTTTCAAACCGATCTCCGCTTAAAATGGCCTCATCCACAAGATGATCATCGCCGTCGCCACTGTCACGCATCCTGCCACTTGAGGTTTCTGCCAATCCCCCTTATTGGGTGTCGTTGTCGTTGGCGAGGACGTTCCTGGTGTTGCCACCGGTGTCGCAGTCGCGCTCGTGGAGGCGTTGGTGAAGATGGCGGCGTCAGGGGAGTTTGGAGGCAGGTTTAGAAGCTCTGTCCATTGCAACAATGCGTCAAATTTAAAAATTATCATCATATATTGTTTATATAACTAATTAAGCTTTTTCAATAGAGAGAATGGATCATGTCACATCTCTCTCCTTAATTTCCTACCAAATGGAAATTAATACATCATGTCATGTGGTAACATGTTTATCAACAAAGTACTCCTTGTCCACTATATATATATATAATAAAGAGTAAAGGCTAAAATTGGTCCTAAATATATGTCCATTTTATGATTTTGATCATATACTTTATCTTTTGAATTTTTACATCCTAAACATTTCAACTCGGATCACAATTGGTCCTACACTAACAATTTCGTCAATTTTTAAACAGTTTTAAACCGATTTTGACTGATTTTTCAATAGTTTTAACCCGAATGAGACTGTTAAAACCATCAAAATCGGGTTAAAACCGTTTATAAATTGACAGAATTGTTAGTGTAGGACCAATTGTGATTTGAGTTGAAATGTCCAGGATGCAAAAATTCAAAAGATAAAGTATAAGACCAAAATCGTAAAATGAACATACGTTCGGGACCAGTTTTGTTCTTTACTCTATACTAAATAGTTGCATGTTTTGTACCCTTTGTTTATTTACCTACTAATTTTCTCAAATCTTATGCATTAAAGGTTCATGTAGCACTTTTGCGGATACTCGATAAGAAATTCATTTAGTAGTAGTACTATTTTTTGGTCCCAGCATCAATATCCAACCTACCTACTTGTCAATATCAAATTCGAGTCTGTCTTTTGCGGATACTTAATAGGGAGTAGTACAAGATTTTATCAAGAACACTTTTTTTTGCATATTATTACACAATAACGGAATTCAAAATTATTTAGTTGTGCTCAAGATTTTAGTAGTTGTAGTAGTATTTGATTTTAGAGGAAATATAAATAGATAGGTTAATCTAGTTTGAAATGAAAATATAAGTATCTGCAGGTCAAACTAATTTGAAGAGTAAACCCTGCTGGGTAATAAGATTAATTAATTAGAAGAAGTGAGAGAGAGAAAAGGCAGCTTACTAGGGCATTCAGTGATGCTGGCATTAGCGAGCTTACAAGCGGAGGGGAGCTGCAGCAAGAGCGACTCCTGCACGCCCATGCTCTTGATGGCGGGGTTGGATCCGTTGTGCACCTGCTCTATGATGTAGCACAGGCACGCCGGATCTGTGTCCTTCAGCTCCGTCACCGAGTTGCAGCAGTCCTTACTCGGCGCCTTCGCCTTCGCCGTCACGAACGGCAGGCACTGCGTCACCTTCTGGAACTCCGCTGCGCACTTCTCAGCTAGCGTTTCCGCTCCTCCGGCCGCCACCACTGCCAAGCAGAGGATGGCGGCGGCCAACTTAGCGCTCCTTTTCATCGCCATTTAATTTCTAGTATTTTGTTTAGATGTGAGAGAGAGGAATGGAGGAAATTGAATTAATAGTGGTAGATGGTGAAGTTATGTCTCCGGCATACGCATTAATGAGTATGGACTCTTGCTTCACTTCATTGTTTACTTGACCACGCGGCGTCATGCCTTCATTCAAGTATGGACTCTAAATGTACAATTATTATTTCTACTTTCTAGCTCAATAAATACTTTTCTGTTCAGATTTTGAGTATGGAGGAGGCCCAATAAACCCAACATTATATCGCTTTGGATTGGTTTTCAATAAAAATTACAGTATCTATTTATATGAAATGAACAAATATAATCATTGTAAAATCATTTTTATGCTACACACTGATCTTAATAATATTTGTGAATTGTGTCCTCCTCTATTCAATATTTATATGGAGTATTTTTTAATTTCATGTATTTAAAAATACTTTAAAATTTGGTACTCATGGAGTACTAAATTTATACTAACTTACATGAAAATCAATTTCGATTTCTTAATATTCTGTATAATAGTGACGTGTCAAATATATGGAATAAATATAACTAAATAAAAGTACTCTTTTCCGCATGTGCAAGTTGTCACTCTTTTCCTTGAGGCAAACAATTCTGGGTTGAAAATTTAGGTAATTTCTTGTGTTTGGGATTTTGACTCTCCATACATACAATTTTTTCTTTTATAAATTTAGTGTTGGAGTGTTAGATAATTGGAAATAAGATTGGGATCACAGATTTTGAATTGAAATAAAAGGCTAGACAAAAAGAAAAATATTTGGATATTCTAGCCCAGAAGAGTACGTGTAGCGTTTGGTTGAAATATAAAAGCTAGAAGCCTACATTCGACGATAATTAAATATTGATGCTTTTTAATTGACGAATAAGATGAGGTGTAGTAATTGTAGCGGGTATTGATTTATGAGAAGTGGTAATGAAATGGACATGCGTTCCCACTCACCACACTCACCTCTCCCTCTTTTGTTTTACCTGTAGTATTAGTATTTTATTCTATAAAAATTGCACATATTTTATTTGTGATATTTAGACGAACAGAGAAGTTTACTCTCACCATATTTTCGGAATAAGCTATATTGAAGGTTCTTTCGATTTGTTATCGCAAAATTTTTATCATTGCCCGAAAATAAGTCAAAAACAAAATCACACGACAAATGTGGTTGATGGGGTACGAACTAAACCCTAATGGCAAGCCCAATAACAGTGACGGCCCATCAGCCCAGAGCCCAAGAAAGAGTATCTGTTCGGCACGACCAAAGAGTTCGGCACGACCAAAGAGTTCGGACTCAGCCTACAGCTCGGTAAAAGCCGACCAGTCAAGCTCTCCTCTCAGATCGGCAAGAGTTGATCGGTAAAGTCCAGCAGTTCGGTCTCAGCATTCGACCGAACTAGGAGTTAGTGGACTCATGAAAGGCCTCCACGACCTCCACTATACCCACGATCTATTTAGTGGTATGAAGCAGTTATTGAGCAGTTATTGCTCACCCACGATCTTGTTAGTGGGGCTGCAAACCACGACCTTAGTTCAATGTATAAATAGAACTTAGATCAGATAGAAAAGGGTTAAGCTCTCTAGAGATAAAATAGCATATAGCAAGTCTGTGTTGTAAGCTGTATTTTCGCAGATCAAGCAATACAAACCTGCCCTCATTTCTCCCCGTGGACGTAGATTTACCTCAGTAAATCGAACCACGTAAATTCATTGTGTCATAATTCTCTACCAGCATTTACTAACATCAATAATTCGCGGAACCATCACTGGCGCCGTCTGTGGGAAGCAGAGAACAAAATTTGTGATAAAGCGAATTTTTGATCCATTTTTTCCACCCAAAAAATGCATACCAGATCGCAGAATACCCGTATTCCTGCCCGTGAGAACCAGGAGGAAGCCAATCCATCTCATAGGTCGGGAAAACAGCCTAGGGATAAATCCACCACCAGTTCTCATGGCGAAGGAACAAGCCGCTCCAAAAATCGTCCCACTGAGTCTTCCCAGCAGCCCGATTTGAATGAGGCTGTCAAGCAGTTTTTGGCTGAAAAGCAGGAGGAATTCTTAACCTTCCTGCGAAAAAGCCAAAAGCAGCCGGAGACGAAAACGACGGATTCTCCTTCTCCCTCCGCACAAGAAAGTCACTACCGCAGTAGTGTCGCATCTCCCAGGAGAAAGAATCCTCAACCCCGACATATTCCTGCTCCTCCTCGGTACCGGAATCACAGGAGAACTCAATCTCCTCCATACCGACGAGATATCGGATTCGCCGTGTACGGAGCACTGAAGACTCCGTTCTCGGACGACATCACCCGAACTCCCCTACCACAGAACTACCGAACTCCGTCGATGACTTACGACGGGCTCGTGGATCCTCACGATTTCTTGGGGCGCTATCAATATAACATGGCGAACCAGGGTCTCAACGAGGTCCACATGTGCAAGCTGTTTCCCGAGCTGCTCATCGGGAACGCGAGAAGGTGGTTCGATAGCCTCCCCCAGGGTAGCATCAGATCTTACCGAGATCTAATGGATGCCTTCCACAGGAGGTTTTTTCAGAAAGCGGAAGCCCGAATCACTTCGGCTCAGCTGCTTTCCATTCGTCAAGGTCGCGACGAAAAAATCAGCGACTTTATGACAAGATTCCACAAGGAATGCCTGCAAGTAGACGATCTCAACGATCTGCTTGTCATCTCGGCATTCCAAAATGGAATCTTGCCCGGAGCTCTCTACAGGAAGCTCGTTGAGTGCGGTCCGCAGACAGCTCAGGAAATGTGGGACATTGCGGACCAGTACTCCCGGGCCGATGAGGCAGACCGTCGCAAACGGTCGTTAGACAGCTCATCGTCCCGAGGAGACAGAAGGAAGCCCGATCACAGCGATCAGGGGCATCCTCGCCGGACTCCATTTGAAAGAATTCAAAGGGCTCCGGTGCAAGACAGATTGGGACCCCGTCTCAATCCCGAGAAGCCGCCCGCTCAGTTCGTACCGCTGAACAAGCCGAGAGCGGAAATTTTCGAACTGCACTCTGACCTGTTCGAAAAGCCAAAGCGGATGACGAAATCAGCCGCGCGCCGACCCCAGGATAACTACTGCTCCTACCATCAAGACCACGGTCACGATACCGAGGAGTGCAGAAACTTGGCTGCAGGTATCGATGTTCTTGTGAAGGCAGGGACATTGAAAAAATACCGAAGCAAGCAGCCAAAGAAGAATAAAAAGCAGAGTGGTGCGAACTGCGCTCCTCAGGATCCGAAAAGGCAGCCGGATCCCGAAGACGATGACGAGCCGCAATATGATGGAGTAATCCAGACTATTGACGCGCTCCCTGCCGGGAAGACCAAGTCGTCCCTAAAGTCAGAACGCAGAGGCTCCAATCGAGAGGAGCCAACGCATAAAAGGCTGAAGCAGGACGAAGTGATTACGTTCTCGGCTGCTGATCCCGTCCCAGCCATCTCTCCTCACCAAGACGCCATTGTCATCCAAGCCGGAGTGGCAAACAAACTGATCCACAGGGTGTTTGTGGATACAGGAGCGTCGGTTAGCATTCTTTTTAAAGAGTGCTTCGACAAACTAGAAGTGGACCCAGCTCGGCTCAGTCCGGCTCCGCTTCCCCTGAAGAGCTTCGCCCAGGAGGACACCCGCCCTGAAGGTATTATCAGCCTTCCGATCACGGTGGGGAAAGCGCCTACTAGCTCCAGTACGTTGATTGAGTTTTTCGTGGTGAAAGCTCGGTCCCCGTACAACATCATCCTGGGAAGAGACTGGCTCAACACAGTTCGGGCCATTTGCTCCACTTATCACCTCACCATCAAGATCCCTACTAAAGGAGGGATAGCGGTCATCCGAGGTGACCAAAAGAGAGCAAAGGAATGTCTGCAAATTGCGCTTAGAAGTGCCGAGCAGTCAGATCGGCACCACCAAGCATAGCAATCACAGCAGCCGGAGTCAGAGGCGATGACCGAAGTCATACCGGAGCCGAACTCGATGACAGTTCAGCTGTACGAAGACGATCCATCCAGAACGGTTAAAATCGGCTTCGCGGGAACGCCCCTACTTCGGGAAAAAACCATCCAGCTCCTCAAGGAGTATAAAGACGTCTTTGCATGGTCTCCGTTGGACATGACCGGAGTGCCCCCCGAGGTAATCACTCATCGGTTAAATATTGATCCTTCAGTCCGGCCGATAAAACAGAAGCAAAGACTCTTTGCGGCAGAACGAAGTCAAGTCATCCATGACGAAGTCCGTCAATTATTGAAGGCGGATGTGTTATTCGAAGTGAAGTATCCTTCGTGGGTGGCCAATCCTGTCATGATCAAGAAAAAGGAAGGAGGATGGCGGATGTGCATAGATTTCACCGATCTAAATAAGCACTGTCCCAAAGATTGCTATCCCCTTCCGAACATAGATAAAAAAGTAGAAGCTTTGATAGGCTTTGAAATTTTTTGTTTTCTTGATCTGTACAAAGGATACCATCAAGTTTTAATGGATGAGATTGACGCTTCAAAAACGGCCTTCATTACTGATTTCGGCATTTTCGCTTATAAAAAGATGCCATTCGGTTTAAAGAATGCCGGAGCCACTTATCAAAGGATGGTAGACAAGCTTTTTCGGCACCTGATTGGAAAGGAGGTCGAAGTGTATGTTGACGATATAGTCGTCAAAAGCAAAAGCACTTCGGAGTACGAGCACAACCTCAAGTCCACTCTCAACGTGCTCAAGAAAGCCAACCTCAAACTTAATCCCCAAAAGTGTACCTTTTTGGTAGATTCGGGAAAGTTTCTGGGTTGTTGGGTTTCAAAGGACGGACTCAAGGCAAACCCCTCAAAAGTTCAAATCGTTCAGAACATGGCAATGCCGAAGTCCATACATGACGTGCAAAGGCTAACCGGATGTCTAGCCGCACTGAATCGATTCCTTTCCCAAGCAGCCGAAAAGCAACTGCCGTTCTTCAAGGTGTTGAAAAAGGCACCAAAATTCGAGTGGGGAGCCGAGCAGAAAAAGGCCTTTGACGAGCTCAAAAGTTATCTAGCCGAGCTTCCTATTCTCTCTGCTCCAACCGAAGCCGAAGTAATATTCTTATACTTAGCGGCATCGGATCAAACCATCAGCGCGGTGCTTGTACGAGAAGAAGGCCTAAAGCAGCTTCCCATCTACTTTACAAGCCGAGCATTAAGAGGTCCAGAAACAAGGTATCAACCCCTGGAAAAAATTGCTCTGGCATTAGTAAATGCAGCAAGGAGACTGCGGCCATACTTCTATGCTCACAAGGTATGCGTCTTAACTGATCTGCCACTTCGGCAAGTGTTGACCAAACCAGAAGCATCAGGCAGAATCGCCAAGTGGGCTATAGAGTTGGGAGAGCACACAATTGAATACCTACCTCGGAAAGCCATCAAGGGACAAGCCTTGGCAGATTTTCTTGCAGAAGCAAAGTTCGATCAAGCAATTCCTGTTATTGCCGAACAGAAGAATTCTGCCAATGCCGAACTAGCACAGCCCTTGGAATCCGAAATAGAGCCACCGGACTGCTGGAGCGGATTCGTAGATGGAGCTTCAAACAAGATGGGAAGTGGAGCTGGTATTTTACTTGTCGCTCCCGACGGACACGAGGTAACCTACTCACTTCGGTTCCTAATCCCCACTACTAATAATGAAGCCGAGTACGAAGCCCTCCTGGCCGGACTCCAGTTAGCGCAAAGTCTGCTCGTCAAATCTCTCAAAGTCCATTGTGATTCACAAGTCATAGTAAATCACATGTTGGGTACAAGTGAAGCCCGTGACGAGAGAATGAAGAAGTATTTGGACAAAGCGCAAAGCATCAGCCGAAGTTTCTCCTATTTTCGGATAATCCGTATTCCCAGAGCGGAAAATAGCCGAGCAGATATCTTAAGTAAGTTGGCCTCAGATCCGAGCTCAAAGGCGGAAGAATTAATGCATCGAAGCATTGATGAAGCCGAGGTACATTCAGTATCCAGCTCGCCGAACTGGATGACGCCGATCTTGCAGTATCTGGATCAAGGACAATTGCCTGAGGATAAGAGAGAAGCTCGGAAGATTACGTGCCGAGCACTTCGGTACGAACTTCATGAAGGAGTCCTCTTTAGAAAGTCTTACCTCCAGCCGTTATTGCGGTGCGTAGGACCAGAAGAGACGGACTACATCCTCAGAGAAGTTCATGAAGGATCGTGCGGTAGCCACATCGGAGCCAGAGCTTTAGCTAAAAAAGTTCTGAGATGGGGATATTATTGGCCAACCATGGTACAAGAGGCAGTGCAGCTCGTCAAGAAGTGTACGAAGTGCCAAATTCATGCAAATGTCCCAAGGATGCCGCAGACCGATCTATACACTATGCAAAGCCCTTGGCCTTTCATGCAATGGGGCATAGACATAGTGGGACCACTTCCTCAAGCTCCTCGGCAAATGAAATTCCTTATCGTTGCCGTGGACTACTTCACGAAGTGGGTGGAGGCGGAACCATTAGCTACGATAACGAGCTCAAAGGCATTGGACTTCGTCTGGAAGAACATAGTGTGCCGATTTGGCATACCCCACATCCTCATCTCGGATAATGGGACTCAGTTCACCGACAAGACGTTCAAGAATTGGTGCCAAGAGCTGAACATTCAACAGCGGTTCACTTCGGTCTCCCATCCCCAAGCAAACGGACAAACGGAAGTAACGAACCGGATTCTGGTAAAAGGGTTAAAAGCTCGGTTAGAACAAGCCAAAGGACAATGGGTAGAAAATCTCCCTCAAGTCCTGTGGTCCTACCGAACTACACCCAAAACCTCCAACGGTGAAACCCCGTATAGTCTGGTGTACGGCACTGAAGCCGTAATTCCGGTGGAGATCGGCGTACCCAGTCCCCGAACTCTAAATTTCTCCTCAGAAATGAATGACGACGGACTGAGAGCCGAACTAGATCTCGCCGAAGAAAGAAGAGAATTGGCGTGCATAAAAGCAGCCAAGTATAAGGAGCAAGTAGCCCGGTATTATAACCAAAGGGTGAAAAAGCT
This sequence comes from Salvia splendens, assembly GCF_004379255.2. NCBI lineage: Eukaryota > Viridiplantae > Streptophyta > Magnoliopsida > Lamiales > Lamiaceae > Salvia > Salvia splendens. The sequence continues at coordinate 6,063,789 of NC_056034.1, forward strand.
TCAATTTCAAGTGGGAGATCTCGTCTTGAGAAACAACGAAGTAAGCCGAGCAGAAAAGCTGGGCAAACTCGAACCCACATGGGAGGGTCCGTATCGGGTGTCAGAAGTCCTCGGCAAAGGGTCTTATAAATTGACTCACATGTCAGGAGAACAAGTACCCCGAACATGGCACGTCTCCAACCTCAAGAAGTTCCACTTGTAAGAGACAAAGTCCGGTCAGTCTGTCTTGTGTCTAGTTCGGTCATAGGGGTACATGTTTTTATTTGTTTGTTTTTACTTGTACTTTTTACTTGTCGTTTTATAAAAAGTTTAAAGTTTTTTCTTTCGTCTTTTTCATTTTTTCTCTGTGTTTTGTCTCTATGTGCTTGTCGTCTCTTACAAATGGTACCAAGGTATATCGTTCTTTAAAGACTGATCCCCTTTTTAGATCGATTATTAAAGACTATTGTGAGTCCAAGCTTCTAAGGAGGATATAAGACCACAATTCAGCTTAACAAGCAGTCCGTCTGAAACGAACTGCAATAAGCCAACGATTGTGTGTCCAAGCTTCCAAGGAGGATACAAGACCGCAATTCAGCTTAATAAGCACTTCGTCTGAAACGAACTGCAATAAGGGAAAGTCCGATCCACGCGATAAACCTCGCCGAATTAGGACGACCAAGTTCGGTCAAAGAAGTTTACCTCCTAAGACCGGGGACGACCATGTCTGGTCAAAGAGGTTCACTGCATAAGACCACTTCGGTTAACTGGGAAAGTCCGATCCACGCGATAAAACTCGCCGAATTAGGACAAGGGAAAGTTCGATCCCGGCGACAAAAATCGCCAAATTAGAACACAAACCAAGTCTGGTCAAAGATGTTTATTTCATCAGACCAAAGACGAGTCCGGTCAAAGATGTTTATTTCATCAGACCAAAGACGAGTCCGGTCAAAGATGTTTATTTCATCAGACCAAAGACGAGTCCGGTCAAAGATGTTTATTTCATCAGACCAAAGACGAGTCCGGTCAAAGATGTTTATTTCATCAGACCGAAGACGAGTCCGGTCAAAGATGTTTATTTCATCAGACCAAAGACGAGTCCGGTCAAAGAAGTTTACTTCATAAGACCGAGGACAAGTACGATGAAATTTTTTCGCTAAGCTGTAAATACAGTGTTAGAGGCGAAAACAAAATTTCATTTTTCAAATCTTGTTCGGCATACAACTCAGCTACCCTACAAAATGGCGTTACGCTATTACAAAGGACTATTCTACTGTCCAGGATTGCTGAAGTTAAGCCACCTATCTGCAAAATCCTCTGGAAGCCGAGTTCGGTTGTTCCGAGCAGATGAAGAATAAGCAGGTCGACGAGATGCTATCCTCGACCCAACGCCTCTTCCCCGAGCCCGAGAAGTCCTAACACCTCGGCGATGAAGAGTCTCTGCAATAATCATCTGCTGATCTTGCTCGCTCATAGTCACAACTCCTCGGCGAATGTCAGTCCGTCCCTGTCTTGACGATTCCGGTTGCTCCTGAGCCCGTTCTCGTCTTGACGTTTCCGGCTGTTCCGGAGTTCGTTGATGACTGGAAGTAGGATTTTGAACAAGGGAACCAGAGGCTTGATCTGGAGTGCGAGCATCTGTTGGCACGACATGCCGAAGGAATCTTTCTATGGAGGGGCGCCGAGAAAGAACAATGTCGTACCGAGAAGCCCAGCGCCGTAATGATTTCACAACTTGTTGGCAAGCCGAGCTCTCCAGCGCATTGTTCCTCCGGAGTACATGATATTCCTCCCACAGTTCGTCAACTCGACTCTGAACATCTGATATGGTCAAGCCCCCGCGCACACGGATGTAATCCTCGTACGCAGTCCTCTCAGCAATGGTCGTGTTCAGCTCGGCCTCCAGATCCTTCTTATCGGACTCTAAGTCCTTATTATCGGCCTCCAGCTTCACTAAACGAGCCAGAAGCTCGTCATTCTTCGTCTGATCGGCTATAGCTCTTTTCTCAGCTTCGTCTAAAGCCGAAGAGTACAGCCGTTTCCAGTGAAGTATCTCCATCTCCTTGAGTACAAAGCAGCTATATTAGTTCGGCAGATGTACCGAGCAGATAGTAAAATACTACAGGAATAAAGGCGAGTACGAAAAGCTATACGAAGACAAGTGTAGAGAATTTTTCATTCACAAGGAAAATTTTTTACACTAGGAGGGCTTCAAGGCCATTTTACAAGGAAGAAACTAGACTAAGAGAAGGGAGACGAAATCATACTTCGCCAGCTTCGTCTCCGGCTCCTTGGTCTGGTTCAGCTTCTTTCTCCTGAACTACCTCAGCCCCGGCCTCGTCTCCTGCCGGCCTCGCCTCCGCCTCCTGATCGGCCTCCTTCTCCGGATGCCCGGCCCGCTCGACTTCGGCCTCCAGCTCCAGCGGCTCGGCCTCACCCTCTCCGTTGTAAGTCGAAGCGGGTGAAACGGGTCCCACGGAGGCAAAGATAGCCTCCAGGTTCTCGTCCCGATCAGCTCGGCAACTCCGGACTCGGTCTGCAGAAAGCAGGACCGAAGATGAAGTGAGCTCCTCAAGGAGCGGCAGATTCTGAAGCCGAGCTGCTATCTCTCGGCTGTACAGAGGCAGCACGACGTCGGCCCCCTGCTCGCCCTTATCGGCAATTAGCCTTACCAGGCTACCGACAAAGGCCGAGAACTGGCTGCTCAAAAAGAGTTTCTCCGTGTAAACACGGAGAGCCTCCCCTTGGGCAACCACGGCAGCAGCATCGCTCCGCTTCGTCTGCTCTCGCTGGATGACGAGCTGGTTTTTGGCAAACTGAGCTTCATCCTGGGCCGAAATCCTAGCAGCCCTGGCTTTCTCAAAGTTTGCCTCAGCCTGCTCGGCCCGGTGACAAGCAGCCGCCAATTTCCTCTGCATCTCGGCATAGTCGTTGGACGCTTTGGAGAGTTCGACGGCGACGAGCTTGGAGAGCATATCATTCCTCTGAAAATGGATAAGGAAAAAAGTTAACAGAGGGCACCAAAAATACAGGACAGAAGCCAAGCCAAGGAATCAAGAAGACAATTCACCTCGGCGAAGTCCGTGGGCCATAGAAATGGCTCACAGATATGCTCCGAAGGAGGCGCCAAGACCATGTCTTTCTCTGGCGCTCTCGGGGGCTTCTGGGTCTTCCCCTTCCTACTTGCCGAAGTCGACTCCGGCTTCTTTGGACCCGAAGAGGTCTTTTGCCTCTTCGGATTCTTCTCGGCATCAGGCGCCGAGCTGGTAGCCTTCTCTCTCTCCGGCTCCACAAGCTCGGAGGACTTTCTGATAGCCTTATTCAACATGAACACTGCCAAAAAGCAAGAAAGCAAAGTCAGATTTTCTTCGTTAAAGCAGTAGAGCATAAAGATAAAGAGAAATCCTCACCCTCGGCCTCTTCGTCCGAAGACGAGATGTCGAACACGACGTCGCCCTTGACGAGCTCAGACTCCGTGTATTGTTTCCTAACTATGGGAATCTTGTTGAGCTCGCCATCGAGCTCGTCCAACGGTTCAGGCCGAGGGTGACGGATAACGGACTCCGGCCCTCTCCAGGGAAAACTAGGAGCCGCGGTCCTATCATAGTAGAAGAAGCGATTTTGCCACTTCGGCCACTTCGTTTTACAAAAGGCCCTAAAGGGCTGTAAAGGGATCAAGTAAAACCAAGACCCCTTCCTCTTAAATTGAAAGAATTTAAGGATCGCCTTCAAAGACAAATCCCTTCCTAACCTACGGAGTTCGGCAGCGAAGGCCGACAAGTGCCTCCAAGAGTTCGGAGTCACCTGGCCTAAAGGAAGCTGAAAAAAATCTAGTAAATCTATAAAGGCAGAAGGGAGGGGGAAACGAAGCCCGCATTCTAAGCAGGCCTCGTACACGGTGACGTAACCCTCCGGCGGGGAGTCAGCCCTGTGATCACCGTCAGGTACCACCGCCTTCCCCCCAGGAAAAGAGTATTTTTCGTAAAGGGATATCACAGTATCCTTACTCAAGATACTGTGAAAATACTCTACGGTCTTCTCCCCGGATTCTTTCCGGCTAGAAGACCCCTTACCCCCTTTCCTAACGCTACCCGACTCCGAAGAAGAAGAAGAAGACATTTTTCTTACTTTTTGAAGGTGAAGATAGTCTGAAAAAATTCTTGAAAGCGGAGAGAGAATTTTCGCAAGAAAGAGAGTATAGAAGACGCAACAGCAAAAGTGCTTCAATGATGAAGAAAGAGCGTATTTATCAGATACGGGAAAGATTTCGAAATCGTTGCGCCGTTTCGAATCCCACCTTTTCAGGAATCAACGGCCGGATTTTACTGTCGCATTTAATGCAGGCATGCGCTAGGCACGTCCCCTGACGTCAGCCTCCCCCTTACCGTTATCCAGAATGCCGAAGTGACTCACCTCGCCGAAGTGATCCACTTCGCTTTTCGGGGGGGGTAGTGATGGGGTACGAACTAAACCCTAATGGCAAGCCCAATAACAGTGACGGCCCATCAGCCCAGAGCCCAAGAAAGAGTATCTGTTCGGCACGACCAAAGAGTTCGGCACGACCAAAGAGTTCGGACTCAGCCTACAGCTCGGTAAAAGCCGACCAGTCAAGCTCTCCTCTCAGATCGGCAAGAGTTGATCGGTAAAGTCCAGCAGTTCGGTCTCAGCATTCGACCGAACTAGGAGTTAGTGGACTCATGAAAGGCCTCCACGACCTCCACTATACCCACGATCTATTTAGTGGTATGAAGCAGTTATTGAGCAGTTATTGCTCACCCACGATCTTGTTAGTGGGGCTGCAAACCACGACCTTAGTTCAATGTATAAATAGAACTTAGATCAGATAGAAAAGGGTTAAGCTCTCTAGAGATAAAATAGCATATAGCAAGTCTGTGTTGTAAGCTGTATTTTCGCAGATCAAGCAATACAAACCTGCCCTCATTTCTCCCCGTGGACGTAGATTTACCTCAGTAAATCGAACCACGTAAATTCATTGTGTCATAATTCTCTACCAGCATTTACTAACATCAATAATTCGCGGAACCATCAGTGGTTTGCAACTGATAAGGAGATCACACCTTTTAATTCTGTTCTGGTTCTTGTAAAGAAACAAAGTAGTCCAACTAATTCCCCTATATTTGTCCCTTTTAGGATAGCAGAAAATCATGAATCTCCACCATTATCTTATTAGTAGAATTATCTACCAGTCGGTGCTAATAAAATAATAATATTTGGCTAGTAGAAACGATGTAGTGTTTTCAAACAAAAGATGCACATTGTCTGAGGTAGGTATAACCTAAAATGGTGACATTTTATCGATTAAAAGGCATATTTTATAGTAATAAAAATATTGTAAGTTGTAACTGCAATGATGAAAGTTGTACAATGTTAAATTTTCACCCGTCCCATTTAGTACTTCCTCAATTCCATAATAGTGGAGTTATTTTGTCATTTTAGTACGTTCCATAATAATGGAATTATTTCCCTTTTTAGTAAAGTACACATTTTTTCTCATTTAATGTATTCCCTCTTACTTCATCCTCTCTTCATCTCTCTACCTTTTTCATTTCCTATTTTATTATTCCTTTACTTAGAGTGTCCACTATGAGAGGATACGTCGGTCGCGCCTCTCTATAGTGGAGGACGAGGGCGGACGAGGCGGGGGGTGGAAGACGCGGGCGTGCCAGCTACCTGGCAGGGACGGGGCGATGGGGTGGAGGACGCGGCTCTGACCGCGGCTCCCTATAGCAGGGCCCGAAGAGCAGCGGTCGTGGACAACTTTTTTTAAAAAAAAAATATTTCATTTTTTACAAATTTTTTAATAAATACTATCTCCTTCTCTCTGCAGTAGAGACGTTTCATTTTCGGCACTTGTTTTAAAAAAATGATAATAAATAATTAAAGTAGAGAAAAAGTCAAATAAGTGAGAGAATAATATGGAGAAGACTCTTCTTTATATTATTCTCTCTTACTTTATTTTTTCTCTCCACTTTAACTATTTATTATCATTTTAAAAAAATGAGTGCTCAAAATGAAATGTCTATACTACAGAGGGACGAAGGGAGTTCTCCTTATTTCACTCTCATTTCATTCCCATCCACACACATCTACAAACTTTGAATTTTTTTTATGTTCAATTATATATTTTTTTTCTAATTATAATCGTCCAATAATTTTTATTCGAATTGAAAAAAATATACCAACAATTGATAAAATATTGTGATTTGTGGCGGTGGACAAGTCGACTATAGGGCTGGACAACTGTTTTTGTGGTTGTGGACAACCTTTTGTGGCTTGTCCACCGGCCATGTCCACACCATAGTGGACACTATTTACTTACTTAATATAATTTTTCTTAAATCGTGTACTGTAAAGAAATGCTTCTTCTACTATAGAACGAAAAGAGTATAAATTTTTTTTGAATAACACAAAGATTTTACGTAGAAGTGGAGCTATATAGAAATAGAAGTGGAGCTATATAGAAAATGTAATTAAATATTTTAATAAAAAGTGAATTGTATATAAAAATAGAATATTTTAATTGAGATAAATTATTAAGAGGGAATAGTAAAAATGGCAAATATAGAAACTCAATTAGTCAAAGCCTTAACCCCTTAAACCAAAAATAAATAAACAAAATAATTAATAATAAAATAAATACTACTACTAAATGTAGTTTAAAATGGGAGAGGGCGAAATCTCCTTTGCTCCCAGTCAAAAACAAGAGAAAATAATGCAGAAAAACAACAACCAAAGCCAGGTGGCGGAGAGCCGATGGCCACTGAGCCTGGTGGTGATGGGGCTGATCGGTGGCGCATCGCTGGTGTTCCTTCTCCTAGGTAAGAACTCGTCGGCCCCGTTCCTGTGCGGCGCGTGGGGGTCACGCTTCTCTGGTCCGGCCACCAGCCTCCAGTTAGAGGCGATCCTCCACTACGCGACGTCGACGGTGGTGCCGCAGCAGTCTCGTGGTGAGATTTCCGTGACATTCGACGTCCTCCGGTCGTCGGGGCCCGCCGACTTCCTCGTCTTCGGACTAGGGCGCGATTCACTCATGTGGGCCTCCCTCAATCCACGTGGCAGGACGCTATTCCTGGAGGAGGATCCCAAGTGGGTCCAAACCGTCCTAAAAGACGCCCCTGCCCTCCGGGCCCACACCGTCCGTTACCGCAACCAACTCTCCCAAGCCGACGACTTGATGCACCATTTCCGTTCCGAGCCTCATTGCTCCCCGAATAAATCTTTCTTACGTGGCAACCATAAATGCAGGTATTCCCCTCCCCATTGCTATTCATACTCTAATTGATTTTCTTTTCTCTAAATTCCGGTGAATTTATTTATGATTTAGATTAGCGCTGAACATGCTCGCAAACGAGGTGTACGACACGGAGTGGGACCTAATAATGATCGACGCGCCGCGGGGCTACTTCCCTGAGGCGCCGGGGAGGATGGCGGCGATATACTCCGCGGCGGTGATGGCGAGGAACCGGAAGAAAGCGGGAGTGACGCACGTCTTCCTACACGACGTGGATCGGAGGGTGGAGAAGATGTATGCGGAGGCGTTCCTATGTAAGAAGAATCGGGTCAAGGCGGAGGGGAGGCTGTGGCATTTCGAGATACCGCCCGCCGCTAACATCAACTCCGACTTTTGCTAGGTTGCGCCAACCCACATTTTTATTTCATTTTTACTATTGTCTCCTTTTATTTTTACTATGATGTCTAATCATGGGTAGCTTAGTAGTATAAATAAATACATTACTTTTTTAATGGAGAGAGAATATATGAAAAAAGCTTTAAGTTGCTTGTCACTATATGATAGGAGAATCTTTATATTATGATATGTTTCCTCTTTCACTAATAGAAATTTTATTTCAATTATAGAAACTAGTTTTAAATAAACTTGTGTGGTGTTGTCAAATTTAGGTGGCTCCACCTTGACAAGATAGATTGTTATAAATATCTTCTTTTAGTACCAAAAATCAATATGTTACTACTAACAATGATAAATCATAGATTTTGTTCAATGAATTTCGCTGTTATTCATTAACACGCAACTCATACATACACCACAAACAGGAAAATAAAATCATGTTTACTGCAGTCTTTCTTCAATCAAGGATCATAATTTGTTGGACTTCAATTTTAGTACGTAGGCCCTTTACAAAATGTCAATTAATCAACCGACGAATTTGATAGCATATTGAAAATAGGTATCGTGAACATTGAGTAAAACAAGTGGCGTTATAGTATTGCCTGCAGGGGCAGAATTGGAAGAGTGGCAATATAGTAATTAGGCAGGTATATATTGATTGATATACTACTAATGAGGACTTTTGAATTAGGCAGGTAATGATTGAGCAAAAAGTGGCATTTTATTAATACAAGCAAAAAAACCCCAAAGTCTAAAGTCTTCATAAATGTTTTGATAAATATTAGTAGTACTAAAATAGATAAATCTACCAGCAAAGCACAAATCGACACATAAATATTGGTACGGAATACCGAATTGAAGTGCCACGTTTCATTTAGTGACGACCTGTTTCACTTATTGATCTTCAACTATATAAATTTGGTTAGTCTTAGACTTCTTAAACTGTATTCCTATTACATTTTCATATCCAGATATCCTCGACTTAAGAGGGAGTTTAGAGGATCATACATTGATTATGTCATCTAATTAAATTGAAGTCATTACAGCTTGAAGTGATTATTTCCTTCCTTACACATTGATGTTTAATTATTAAGTCCAGAACTTGCCAAACTAATTTAATTGGATACTAACCCTTGTTAAAAATAGGGCCATATGATAATAGTGTGTGAATACTATTCTGTTGAAAATGTGAATAGTTTGTATAGTAAACTGTAAAAATCCATGTCGCAAATCCTTCATACACTATTAAAATAAAATTTTATTTACTTCATTTGATGAGAAACTCTTGCTTCTCTCTCTACATGACAAGGAAACATGTGAACCACCAAAACTTGAAATCTGAAACTGATGATTTCAACAACAGAAGAAAAAGATTAGATAGAAGCATGCTTGGACATCATGAGATGAGATGAGATGAGATGAAGAATCTCTTAGCTTTCACTTGTTTGAGTTACAGGCATTCTTGACAGTAGCCTGCGCCTGCTGTCCAGCCTATATCCATGGAAGAACAAACACCTGATCAAATCAACATTTCATATTGATTTTAGTTAAGTTAGATATTTAAAAGAGGAGATAATAAATTAATTATATAATAAAATTTTGAACTGATTGTGCAGCATTGCCAGCTTTGTCCATCAACTGGCTAGCCTTTTATTTAGAAATTTGAATAGTAGTATAAGTTATTTTATGTGTAAAAATGTACCTGAGCTTGACCCTTGGTTTGTCCGGCTTGGTAGCTAGCATTATCCATTCTTATTGATTATAGAATTAACAGCAGAAATATGTGGAGAGAGTATGTGAGAAAGTATAGTAGTAGTAGTAGTAATTTATTATTGAAAGGACGTAATTTTTGCTTTTTCTCTATTCATAGGATTATCCACACCAGATCCTCCATTTTCTCAATTCTGATTTCTAGTTTTGTAAATGTTAAAAATTGCTTGGAACCGGTTCTGTTTTTTGATTCAAAACGATTTGATTCATTACTGGTTTAAATATATAAATTGTGGAACTGCATTTTGAAAACAGTGATACAGGGTAGATCAGCTTGCATTTGAACAAAACCATTTCAATAGCAAATCAGCAAATACAGTAATATTTCCCTCATACCAAATGACTGATTAAGTGATTATACGAGCAAAATTTTATAGATTCTTACATACAAAAGAGGCCAATAAGAAACAAGGAACCATGGTTAGTACTTAGTACTTATTATATTTATCCAACACAACACCATTATTGCAAAATCAAGACCTTGCTCAAACCAAATATGTTATGTACTATAAATCATCATAAAAAGGCCAAAATGTAGAAGGCGTACATATATGTTAAGCAGAAGGGGCGTCCGTCTCAAACGACTTCCTCCTCACCAACAGGCAGGTAACCTTAGACGGGTGCGCATGCGCCACATCAACCGTGCACGTGACAAAATCAGGGCGGTGCAGCGCCAGCGATAGGCACTCCTTCCCGGCCTCCAACCCAGCAGCGTCAAGCAGCACGTGCCACGAGTTCCTATGCGCCTCCGATATCCAGTGCATGCTAGAACGGAGAAAACCCCCTTCTCCGTTCGAGCAGGCAGCAGGGTACGCAAACAGCCCCTTGGGGCTGCACTTGCACTTCCTCCTGAAATACTGGCTCAGCTGGGACCCCTTTATCCTGAGGTCCAGCCAAGCCGCGGGCGCCCCCACCACCTTGGCGTCCTTGGACGCTGCCACCTCCCTGATGACGTCCTCGTCTTCAGGTAGGACGGTCATGTAGTAGTTCCCCCTGAAGAAGGGGTAGGAGTCCCCCACCATGGTCAGGGCCTCCCTGACTGTGGCGGTGAACACGACGAGGTAGTCCTCTGCAGTGAGGCCGCAGCTGTCGAGGGCGCGGTTGCGGGCCTGGATCTCGGGGATGGACATGAAGTTGCCCTGAAAGGAGGTCTTTTTGGTGAGGGTGTCGACCAGCCTGGAGGGCGACAGCTGGATCCTAGTGATCATGTCAGAGGTGGAAGATTCGTGATCGGATCGGTCAGGGAGGCAGAGGCCGTTGCAGTACTCCGGGTACTTGGCCAGGACGTACTGCTCCACGTACTGCATTTCGGCCGGGGTGATGGGGGCCGACCACCTCAGGTCGAGCCCCTTCAGTGTCGAGATGGCCTCCGCCACTAGGTGTGCGGGGATCACTCTGTTCTCCTTCTGTTTTTTTTATAAATATAATAGATTATTAAAAAAACTTATGTGAGGTTGCCTAATAGGTCATGACCAGAACCCGTTTATTTGTTTGGGTCGGGTTCTGATCATGACCTGTCAAACTTGACTGAAGCAAATATATAGATATGACAGAAGAAGGGATGAATATAAGGAGGAGGAATTTGCCTTAAAGACCATGCTGGTTGGCCTGCTTGGTGAGGATGATTGCAATGATTCTTCTCCTTCTTCACAATCCACTTCCTTCTAATAATTAATATCAATAACATACACCAAAAAGTTTAAAATATGTATATGTGTGTAAATAAAAAACAGTAGTAGTAGAATTTAATGATGACAAAATCATGAAATATGAGTAGTACCTTGGAGTTTCTATCTGTAGTAGCCTGTTGCTGAATGCCTATTTCTGGTAACATGATAGCTTAGGTTAGAAGGAAGTAGAAATGAGATTGGAGAAGAATAGATGATCAGCATAAAATAAATATTTATTGGTGGATGCACAATTACTACATGCTTATATAATAAATAATGGTGATATTTAGAAAACATTGTAAGACAAATAGCGAAACGCCGACATCGACGTCGTCAAATGGCCCACAATATAGAATCATTAACCTGTGATTTATTAATTATGATAATCTCCCTAGAAAAATAAAATTCATGCGTGCTTGACCACTAACCTTTTTAGCTTACATCACAAAATGCTAATAATTCACAATTTGATGTAATCAGCATCACAAAATTTCAGTTGTTTCTTTCCTTGCTTTTATATATATGGAGTTCAGAATGCTATTTACTTTTCAATTTTGAGACAAATGAGATATTCTTAATTCGGGTGTGACTTAGAAACCTTAGCTGGTGAGATAGATAACCAAATAGAATAGTACTAGAATAGTATCAAATTCAATTATAAGAAGAGCAAAAAAAAAGTCTCCCAAATTCTTGAACCTGCTGTATTGTTAGTTCATTGACTGAAACAAGTATGGCCATGGGGAAGAATTAATAGCGTCATGTTCACTTTCCTTTTAAAAAAAAACTAATACACTAGTACTAGTTTTAAGTATTTCAAAAGTTGATCTTTATTTTGAAAGTGACAATTTGAGGAAGGGAGAACCGTTTCACAACTAGAGGTCGGCCCCACAGATATACGGTGTGGTGTATATATGTTGAATAGGTTTAGGAAAAAATCATCTTTAATGTTACTCCATAATTTAGTACCGGATAAATACTGATTCCGTCCCTAACCTAACTAATTATTGTTTTATTAAAAATAAGGTCTATGGGAATATTACGTATATACCAAAGCATCTTTTATTTTGAAAGGCAGTGTGCAAAAAAACAATTGGTCGAATTGATGTTTTCTTGAGTATAATATTTAAAGATCACTCCCGTTTAAATTGATGATTCCTTATACAGCCTACTTATTTTATGGGGTATCATATTCTAATTGTTTTGAATGGCAGTTATGAAGCATACCTCCTGTCTTAATAGCAAAAGTTGAGCATTTTTATTGAAACAATAATAATAATAATTTTACAAGCAATAACGTAATTTCGCATGTACTCCCGATCTCATGGATTAAAAGAGTCGTGGATGGAAGTCAATAGTTAATGTTTAGTGCCTTTCACCAAATATAATTGGATAGTAAAGACAGTCAACACAATTAGGTCATAGACATCCTTGGAATTTTGCTGGAGGGGGCATCTCCCAACAACTGCCATCACCATGGATGAGCACACAGCACTCACTTGTTCCTTATCAGCTTTTTCCAAACATAAAAAACAATTGGGGTATGAAAATATTTACAACATTATGTTACTATAAAGGAAAAAAACAATCCAGCTTAAGCTTTTAAAGTAAATGGTGGTGAAAGTCATAAAAGTCTACATAAATGCAACAACTTTGACGAATACTAGCTAGTTCAGTTTGAATGCATAAGAAAACACAGTCGACTGAGCTCTCAAATGCCAATGAATTAACTTATATTAATGTGAAAACAGAGACGTTCTACTTCTACGCCTCTATCAGCAGGCTCCACGGGATCAGTCAGCACCAAAATTATTATATACAGAGTATCGACAAACTAGTACTCCATATATTTTAACGAGGATCCATTTTGTTTCCAGATACAAGGTAACAACTATCAATCAGCTTGTGGGGATAAACGAATATGTAGTAGAAAAGTCAAAGAAAATATGAGTTACCCCTGCAAGTTTGGTGACCAAACTGGAACTAGTTTTACAAATTATACTTCATCTTGTGCCTGGAAGAATGCAACTCCATCACATAATATACATCATTACCATATGTTCCCATGAATAACATAATATTCATATCACTAGCATTTTTCAATAATAAACTAGTCTTATAGTTGTACTCGTCGTATGAATTATGATAGTGAATGAACTGAGACATTACCAGATCATATTTTCTAGAATGGATCTTGTATCTCAATTACTACTAGTATTTTTCTGGTTTATTTATTCAAGTATCTTTTGTTTGATGTGCATAAACTTAAGAGAACAGCACCATGCTCCCCCTCCCCCTCCCCTCAAGAGAGAGAGATAGCAGGCACCTGCTCACTGGAAACAACTTGCACGGGTCCAATGTTTACTCATACATATACATAGGGATGGGCGTGTTGGTTCTTCATTAGCTTGAAAATTTGCTACATAAGTGGCTTCCCTTTGTGTTAAAGCAATTGACAGAAACAGCTACTTAAACTTGGAACTAATTGGGACATTTACCCTCCAAAGATATCCCCTAAGGTACACAGCTTGTTCAACATATGTACTCAGAATGTTGATTTTTCATTTTTTCTCTCAGAATCTATGAGACAACAATAAACTCTAGACAGAAACATATTCCAAAGTGTTTGTATATCTTTTAAATCCTCAAATCAAGTGCATCTATCTCACTATACCACTAAATGTCTCAAGTGAAATTACCATCTTAGGGCTTCTTGGTACAATGGAATGGAATGGAATGAGGAGGAAATGGAATGAGGAGGAAATTCCATTCTTGTGCTTGGTAAGCACAAGGAATGCAAAATGAATGAAATTGTTATTCCTTGATTGATTCTATTCCTATGTTTAATAACTACAAATTAATATAGAAATGAAATTGAAATGAAATATGAATAATAAAATATGTTGATTCTACGAAAAAAATATATTAAAAGTTGTGTTCGGTACCATGGAATTGAGGGCTTGGAATTGGAATATGAATAATTATATCCACAACACACACTATACACACTTCACACACTACACACATTTCACACACTATACACATTTCACACACTACACACTTCACACACTACAAACACTACCCACATTTCACACATTTCAAACATCCTATTTTTGAATTTTTTTCAGCTTTTAGAATTTTTTTTCGATCCAAACCGAACCGAATTGAAAAACTGAAAATTTTCAAAAGTTTAAACTAAATCAAACTGAAAAACTGAACTAAATTTGAAATTTTAGTTTGTGTGAAGTGTGTGTGGTGTGTGTATTTCGTGTAAAATTTGTAAGTGTGTGTAATGTGTGTACAATGTGTATATTTTGTGTATAGTGTATGTAGTGTGGTTATTTTGTGTGCAATGTGTGTATTTTGTGTGTACAGTGTGTGAAGTGTGTGAAGTGCGTGTAGTGTGTGTAGTGTGCGTAGTGCGTGAAATGTATGAAGTGTGTTAAATGTGTGTAGTGTGTGAAGTGTGTGTGGATTTTTCAATTAGTAAAAATTTTAAAATTTTAATTTTATTATAAAATTATGATGATATTAAATTTAAATATAATATAAAATAATATTTATATAATTTTGTTAAAATTTTAAATAAGAAGAAATGAATATGAAATGGAATGACATTCCTCAGCTAAATGGATGGAATGACTATTCCTATGTGGAATGGAATGGTGATTCCTAAGAAAAATTTATGAAGCAAAGAAATGGAATGAAAGTAGGAATGTCATTCCATTTCATCATATCAAGTAGGGCCTGATGCACTTATATAAGTGAGATCTTCTACACAAATTTAGGTTTCAACTGCCATCTGTAGCACCTATCACATGCTTATTTCCAGTCAGAGACTTGAGAAGGAAAGAACGCCCTGCCCTGATAGTCTGATACACGTTAGTCAATCGCATCACCTATATATATGTTCTCAATTTATTCATTCTTAATAATTCAAGACATATAAATCCAGTCAGAGCAGAAATACTATGGTCTATGTGCTTGGGAAAACATCTGCCTTGTTTGTTTGTAGCAACCACATTCCTAACTTCCTTACTAATACTATCGAACTTCCAAGTATGAGAATGGACTAATGTTTAGAGGTAGATATCCTTATCAATGAAAAGATTATACTTAAAACAGAATCCAGAAAACTATCCTTTCTTGCACTTTTGGAAACCATTATATATATAGATATATATAATCCTGCAACCAGCTTCATTGTCCGGCTAAATGACTTCAACCGAAATTCCGTGTCATAAGATTATACATTAATAGAGTATTATAATGGAGTAGCATACTATGTGCATCTTTGGATAGTGATGAATCGGCGAATTTTTGATGGTGATGAATGCTTGTAAAAATAAATGAAGATCAACACAGAGATTTACGTGGTTCGATTTACTGAGGTAAATCTACATCCACGGGAGGAAAAGAGGGCAGAGTTGTATTGCTTGATCTGTTTTCTACAGCTAACAATACAGACTTGCTATTTGCTATTTTCTCTTTAGAGAGCTTAACAGAAGTTTTTCAGAAGAAGTATCTATCTGACCTAGGTTCTATTTATACATTGAACCTAGATCGTGGCATGCAGCATTTATTAGGTAGTGGATGTCGTGGAGGTCGTGGCGACCTTGCATGGGTCCACTATCCTGCATGAGTTAATGACTGCTTGACACCACTAAATAGATCGTCGGTGTAGCGGAGGTGGAAATCTTGCATGAGTCCACTATTTCCTAGTTCGGTCGAATACTGAGACCGGACTGCTGAATTATTGCCGAGCAGCTTTTGCCGATCTGAGAGTAGAGCTTGATGCCGACCAGAGCAGAGTTTGATTGGTTGGCTTTTACCGAGCTGTAGGCTGGGGCCGAACTCTGTGGTTGTGCCGAACTGAACTCTTGAGTCATGCCGGACTGATACTCTTTAGCCATGCCGAACTGATACTCTTTCTTGGGCTTTACTGCTGTTGGGCTTGTTTAGTACGTACTCCATCACTACCCCCCCCCCGAAGAGTGAAGTGAATCACTTCGGCATTCTGGATAAAGGTACGGGGTAAGTTGATGTTTGTCTTCGGTCTGATGAAGTGAACTCTTCTTTGACCGGACTTGGTTTGTGTCCTAATTTGGCGAGTTTTATCGCTCGGATCGAACTTTCCGTTGTCCTAATTTGGGGATCGGACTTTCCCTTGTCCTAATTCGGCGAGTTTTATCGCGTGGATCGGACTTTCCCTAGTCGTAATTCAGGCAAGTTTTATCGCGAGAATCAGACTTTTGTTGCAGTTCGTTTCAGACGAAGTGCTTGATTCTTAAGCTGAATTGTGGTCTTGTATCTTCTGTAGAAGCTTTGAGTCACAATCGTTGGCTTGTTGCAGCTCGTTTCAGACGAACTGCTTGTTTAAGCTGAATTGTGGTCTTGTATCTTCTGTAGAAGCTTTGAGTCACAATCGTTGGCTTGTTGCAGCTCGTTTCAGACGAACTGCTTGTTTAAGCTGAATTGTGGTCTTGTATCTTCTGTAGAAGCTTTGACTCACAATCGTGTGCTTGTATATGTTCTAAGAAGGGGATCAGCCTTCGAAGAACAAGCTACCTCAGTAACATTTGTAAGAGACGACACGTACAGAGACAGACAAAACACACAGACAAAACGCACAGAGACAAATAAAGACTAAGCAAACCAAATAAAGCACATTGAGCAAACAGGACTCAAGACTGACTGACCGGACTGTCTCTTACAAATGGAACTTTTTGAGGTTGGAAATGTGCCATGTTCGGGGTACCTGTTCTCCTGACATGTGAGCCAATTTGTAAGACCCTTTGCCGAGGACTTCTGACACCCGATACGGACCTTCCCATGTGGGTTCGAGCTTGCCCAGCTTTTCTGCTCGGCTTACTTCGTTGTTTCTCAGGACGAGATCTCCCACTTGGAATTGCAGCTTCTTCACCCTTTGGTTGTAATACCGGGCTACTTGTTCCTTGTACTTGGCTGCTTTTATGCATGCCAATTCTCTTCTTTCTTCGGCAAGATCTAGCTCGGCTCTCAGTCCGTCGTCATTCATTTCTGAGGAGAAATTTAGAGTTCGGGGACTGGGTACGCCGATCTCCACCGGAATCACGGCTTCAGTGCCGTATACCAGACTGTACGGAGTTTCACCGTTGGAGGTTGTGGGTGTAGTTCGGTAGGACCATAGGACTTGAGGGAGATTTTCTACCCATTGTCCTTTGGCTTGTTCTAACCGAGCTTTTAACCCTTTCACCAGGATACGATTTGTTACCTCCGTTTGTCCGTTTGCTTGTGGATGAGAGACCGAAGTAAACCGCTGTTGAATATTCAGCTCTTGGCACCAATTTTTGAACGTCTTGTCGGTGAACTGAGTCCCGTTATCCGAGATGAGGATGTGGGGTATGCCAAATCGGCACACTATGTTCTTCCAGACGAAATCCAATGCCTTCGAGCTCGTTATCGTAGCTAATGGTTCAGCTTCCACCCACTTCGTAAAGTAGTCCACGGCAACGATTAGGAATTTCATTTGCCGAGGAGCTTGAGGAAGTGGTCCCACTATGTCTATGCCCCATTGCATGAAAGGCCAAGGGCTTTGCATAGTGGATAGATCGGTCTGCGGCATCCTTGGGATATTTGCATGGATTTGGCACTTCGGGCATGTCTTGACGAGCTGCACTGCTTCTTGTACCAAGGTTGGCCAATAATATCCCCATCTTAGAACTTTTTTAGCTAAAGCTCTAGCTCCGATGTGGCTGCCGCACGATCCTTCATGAACTTCTCTGAGGATGTAGTCCGTCTCTTCTGGTCCTACGCACCGCAATAACGGCTGGAGGTAAGACTTTCTAAAGAGGACTCCTTCATGAAGTTCATACCGAAGTGCTCGGTACGTGATTTTCCGAGCTTCTCTCTTATCCTCGGGCAATTGTCCCTGATCCAGATACTGCAAGATCGGCGTCATCCAGTTCGGCGAGCTGGATATTGAATGTACCTCGGCTTCATCAATGCTTCGATGCATTAATTCTTCCGCCTTTGAGCTCGGATCTGAGGCCAACTTACTTAAGGTATCTGCTCGGCTATTTTCCGCTCTGGGAACGCGGATTATCCGAAAATAGGAGAAACTTCGGCTGATGCTTTGCGCTTTGTCCAAATACTTCTTCATTCTCTCGTCACGAGCTTCATTTGTACCCAACATGTGATTTACTATGACTTGTGAATCACAATGGACTTTGAGAGATTTGACGAGCAGACTTTGCGCTAACTGGAGTCCGGCAAGGAGGGCTTCGTACTCGGCTTCATTATTAGTAGTGGGGAATAGGAACCGAAGTGAGTAGGTTACCTCGTGTCCATCGGGAGCGACGAGTAAAATACCAGCTCCACTTCCCATCTTGTTTGAAGCTCCATCTACGAATCCGCTCCAGCAGTCTGGCGGCTCTACTTCGGATTCCAAGGGCTGTGCTAGTTCGGCATGGGCAGAATTTTTTTGTTCGGCAATAACAGGGATTGCTTGATCGAACTTGGCCTCTGTAAGAAAATCTGCCAAGGCTTGTCCCTTGATAGCTTTCCGAGGTAGGTACTCGATTGAGTGTTCTCCCAGCTCTATGGCCCATTTGGCGATTCTGCCTGATGCTTCTGGCTTGGTCAAAACTTGCCGAAGAGGCAGATCGGTTAAGACACATACCTTGTGAGCATAGAAGTATGGCCGCAGTCTCCTTGCTGCATTTACTAACGCCAGAGCAATTTTTTCCAGAGGTTGATACCTTGTTTCTGGACCTCTTAATGCTCGGCTTGTAAAGTAGATGGGAAACTGCTTTAGGCCTTCTTCTCGTACAAGCACCACGCTGATGGTTTGATCTGATGCCGCTAAGTATAAGAATATTACTTCGGCTTCGGTTGGAACAGAGAGAATAGGAAGCTCGGCTAGATAACTTTTGAGCTCGTCAAAGGCCTTTTTCTGCTCGGCTCCCCACTCGAACTTTGGTGCCTTTTTCAACACCTTGAAGAACGGCAGTTGCTTTTCGGCTGCTTGGGAAAGGAATCGATTCAGTGCGGCTAGACATCCGGTTAGCCTTTGCACGTCATGTATGGACTTCGGCATTGCCATGTTCTGAACGACTTGAACTTTTGAGGGGTTTGCCTTGAGTCCGTCCTTCGAAACCCAACAACCCAGAAACTTTCCCGAATCTACCAAAAAGGTACACTTTTGGGGATTAAGTTTGAGGTTGGCTTTCTTGAGCACGTTGAGAGTGGACTTGAGGTTGTGCTCGTACTCCGAAGTGCTTTTGCTTTTGACGACTATATCGTCAACATACACTTCGACCTCCTTTCCAATCAGGTGCCGAAAAAGCTTGTCTACCATCCTTTGATAAGTGGCTCCGGCATTCTTTAAACCGAATGGCATCTTTTTATAAGCGAAAATGCCGAAATCGGTAATGAAAGCTGTTTTCGGAGCGTCACTCTCATCCATCAACACTTGGTGATATCCTTTGTATAAATCAAGAAAACAGAAAATTTCGAAGCCGATCAAAGCTTCTACTTTTTTATCTATATTCGGAAGGGGATAGCAATCTTTTGGACAGTGCTTGTTTAGATCGGTAAAATCTATGCACATCCGCCATCCTCCTCCTTTTTTCTTGATCATCACAGGATTGGCCACCCAAGAAGGATATTTCACCTCGAATAGTACATCCGCTTTTAGTAATTGGCGGACTTCGTCATGGATGACTTGGCTTCTTTCTGCCGCAAAGAGTCTTTGCTTCTGTTTTACTGGCCGGATTGAAGGATCAATATTTAACCGATGAGTGATTACCTCGGGGGGCACTCCGGTCATGTCCAACGGAGACCATGCAAAGACATCTTTGTACTCCTTGAGGAGCTGAATGGTCTTTTCCCAGAGTAGAGGCGTTCCTGCGAAGCCGACCTTGACCGTTCTGGATGGATCATCTTCGTATAACTGAACGGTCATTGAGTTCGGCTCTGAAGTGACTTCGGTCATCTCGCTTGCCTCTGACTCCGGTTGCTGTGATTGCTATGCTTGATGGTGCCGAACTGATTGCTCGGCACTTTTAAGCGCAATCTGCAGACATTCTTTTGCTCTCTTTTGATCACCTCGGATGACCGCTATCCCACCTTTAGTGGGGATCTTGATGGTGAGGTGATAAGTAGAGCAAACGGCCCGAACTGTGTTGAGCCAGTCTCTCCCCAGGATGATGTTGTACGGGGACCGAGCTTTCACCACAAAGAACTCGATCATCGTATTGGAGCTTGTAGGCGCTTTTCCCACCGTGATCGGAAGGCTGATAATACCTTCTGGGCGGGTGTCCTCCTGGGCGAAACTTTTCAGAGGAAGTGGAGCCGGATTGAGCCGAGCTGGATCCACTTCCATTTTATCGAAACATTCTTTAAAAAGAATGCTGACTGACGCTCCTGTATCCACAAATACTCTGTGGATCAGTTTGTTTGCCACTCCGGCTTGAATGACAATAGCGTCTTGGTGAGGAGAGATGGCTGGGACGGGATCGGCGTCTGAAAATGTAATCATTTCGTCTTTCTTCAGCCTTTTATGTGTTGGCTCCTCTTGATTGGAACCTCTGCGTTCTGCTTTTAGGGACGACTTGGTCTTCCCGGCAGGGAGAGCATCAATAGTCAGGATTACTCCATCATATTGCGGCTCGTCGTCGTCTTCGGGATCCTCATGCCTTTTCGGATCCTGAGGATTGCAGTTCGCACCTCTCTGCTTTTTGTTCTTTTTCGGCTGCTTGCTTTGGTATTTTTTTAACGTTCCTGTTTTCACAAGAACATCAATACCTGCAGCCAAATCTCGGCACTCCTCGGTATCGTGACCGTGGGTGTGATGGAAGGAGCAATATTGATCCTGAGGTCGCCGCGCGGCTGATTTCGTCATCCGCTTTGGTCTTTCGAACATATCGGAATGTAGTTCGAAAATTTCCGCTCTTGACTTGTTCAGTGGTACGAACTGAGCGGGCGGCTTCTCGGGATTGAGACGGGGTCCCAATCTGTCTTGCACCGGAGCCCTTTGAATTCTTTCAAATGGAGTCCGGCGAGGATGCCCCCGATCGCTATGATCGGGCTTCCTTCTGTCTTCTCGGGACGATGAGCTGTCTAACGACCGTTTGAGACGGTCTGCCTCATCGGCCCGGGAGTACTGGTCCGCAATGTCCCACATTTCCTGAGCTGTCTGCGGACCGCACTCAACGAGCTTCCTGTAGAGAGCTCCGGGCAGGATTCCATTTTGGAATGCCGAGATGACAAGCAGATCGTTGAGATCGTCTACTTGCAGGCATTCCTTGTGGAATCTTGTCATGAAGTCGCTGATTTTTTCGTCGCGACCTTGACGAATGGAAAGCAGCTGAGCCGAAGTGATCCGGGCTTCCGCTTTCTGAAAGAACCTCCTGTGGAAAGCATCCATTAGATCTCGGTAGGATCTAATGCTGCCTTGAGGAAGGCTGTCGAACCATCTTCTGGCGTTCCCGACGAGCAGCTCGGGAAACAGCTTGCACATGTGGACCTCATTGAGACCCTGGTTCGCCATATTATATTGATAGCGTCCCAAGAAATCATGAGGATCCTCTAGCCCGTCATAAGTCATTGACGGTGTCCGGTAGTTCCGCGGCAAAGGAGTTCGGGTGATGTCGTCCGAGAACGGAGTCTTTAATGCTCCGTACATGGCGAACCCGACATCTCTTCGGTACGGAGGAGATGGAGTTCTCCTGTGGTTCCGGTACCGAGGAGGAACAGGAACATGTCGGGGTTGAGGATTCTTTCTCCTGGAAGACACGTCACTACTGCGGTAGTGACTTTCATGTCTGGATGAGGAGGGAGAATCCGTCGTTGTCTTCTCCGGCTGTTGGCTCTTCTGCAGGAAGGTTAAGAACTCCTCCTGCTTCTCGGCCAAGAACAGCTTGACAGCTTCATTTAAATCGGGCTGCTGGAAAGACTCAGCGCGATGACTCCTGGAGTGGCTTGTTCCTCCTTCGTGAGAACCGGAGGTAGATGTCTCCCGAGGCCGTTTTTCAGACCTGCGAGCTGGACTAGCTTCCTCACGGTTATCACGAACGGTATTATGGGTGTTATGTGATCTGGTATGCATTTTTTTTTTTTTTTTGGGGTGGAAAAAGGATCAAAAATTCGCTTTATCACAAATTTGGTTCTCTGTTTCCCACAGACGGCGCCAGTGATGAATCGGCGAATTTTTGATGGTGATGAATGCTTGTAAAAATAAATGAAGATCAACACAGAGATTTACGTGGTTCGATTTACTGAGGTAAATCTACATCCACGGGAGGAAAAGAGGGCAGAGTTGTATTGCTTGATCTGTTTTCTACAGCTAACAATACAGACTTGCTATTTGCTATTTTCTCTTTAGAGAGCTTAACAGAAGTTTTTCAGAAGAAGTATCTATCTGACCTAGGTTCTATTTATACATTGAACCTAGATCGTGGCATGCAGCATTTATTAGGTAGTGGATGTCGTGGAGGTCGTGGCGACCTTGCATGGGTCCACTATCCTGCATGAGTTAATGACTGCTTGACACCACTAAATAGATCGTCGGTGTAGCGGAGGTGGAAATCTTGCATGAGTCCACTATTTCCTAGTTCGGTCGAATACTGAGACCGGACTGCTGAATTATTGCCGAGCAGCTTTTGCCGATCTGAGAGTAGAGCTTGATGCCGACCAGAGCAGAGTTTGATTGGTTGGCTTTTACCGAGCTGTAGGCTGGGGCCGAACTCTGTGGTTGTGCCGAACTGAACTCTTGAGTCATGCCGGACTGATACTCTTTAGCCATGCCGAACTGATACTCTTTCTTGGGCTTTACTGCTGTTGGGCTTGTTTAGTACGTACTCCATCAGATAGCTCATGAGTTAAACTTGAAAAGAAGAAATGGCATTTTGAACTTTATCTGCTAATAATATCGAGAAAAGAATATAAACATTATGATGGTGCCGAATAAGACACATCAACTTTAAATGCCAACATAATAGATACAATTTACAAACTCCATGCTTACCTGTGGGATTGGCTTCTGAACAACTGATTCAACATCAATAACCATGACTTGCACCAATTCGTTACCTCCAATTCCAATTGCTGTGAACCCGCTAATAGTGGAGTATATATTTAGGGATCACTGCATCAACCAAGGACAAATATTATGCATTTACGAGCTGGCCCTATATTTCTTGCCTTACTTAATGCAGGTGGGGAGCTATGTAATTAATTCTACCTTCTCATCTACCTGTATTAGCACCCTTCCTTCTGAAAATTCCAAAACATATAACCTCAGCAAATCCCTTCATAAATGCCTTGTAATACGAATTAAACTAAGAAAAACAAATCATCTCATAGAGATAGAATCCCCATTCCCAAAATCCCTAGAAACATATGCATATATATTGACTTGACGACCATGACAACCAATTTAGTAGTGAAATACTCCTATAAAAAAGTGTAAATGTTGAATCCTGCATTTCATTCTCAAAACCAGGTTGAATCAATGGAAATTAATATTATTATGATTTACTATATCCTTTAAATAATTGAGAATCTGAATACTAGTAGTAACACATCGCCTATTATAAATAGAATTTAGGTTTATGTAAATTTAGGAATACACGACACCGAAAATCTAAAGAAACGACAAATGAAATATGGAGTAAACAAAATAGAAAGAAAAGCCCAAACCACTCCAATCCGACTTACGTGTACTCTTCTTCCACCACCACTTCCCCCCATTAACTCCGACCTACACACAATCCCTTCCAAAATCCAAATCTAAATTCAAATCCACTCCCAAAATCCTTCCTTTCCCCTTCCCACATTTCCGCTGATTCTACTCAATTATATATGGCGCCGATCGTGTTAACCCAATTGGCCACCGGCCTCAGCGTATTGGCAGGGGCAGTTCTCGTCAAACAGGTGATGGATCACAACCCCATGATGGGTTCGGGCCGGACGCCCAGATGCCCCAGCTGCAACGGAACGGGCCGGGTCACCTGCATGTGCACCCGCTGGAACGACGGCGATTTCGGCTGCCGGACTTGCGCCGGCTCGGGCCGGATGGCCTGCAATAGCTGCGGTGGCACCGGTACGGGCCGCCCTCTTCCGGTTCAGATTACGGTTCGCCCCCCGCCTTCTTGAACACCATTCGGGTTTGTTGCTCTATGTAAAATGTAATCTTTATGTATCCATAATTCTTGGAGACAGACAGAGTCACATACAGATGACTGCTGGAATTGCTCTTTAGGATGTAACTAAAATTACAAAATTTATGAAATTCATATAGTTTACTGTTAATGCTCGCCTTTTTCAAGATATCTGCTTTTCTGGATATGATGTGAGCTCTTCTGGTTGAAGTTTGTGTGACATTAGATACTTCTATACGTGGTGAATTCATCTCTCAGTTGTATTATGTAGTTTAATTTGGTGTCTTGTTGAAGCTTTTAACCATTGAAAGTTGAGGTGTTGTGCATCTTTGTCTAATTTTTTTTTCTTTTATATGTTTTCTTTGATCTAAAAGCTAGGAAAAATGCACGATATGTTGCTTTTTAATGGCTGGGACTCTCTGGCTTACTTTCTGTTTGCCATAATGCTATCTGGATCTTTTCTTGCCTCAAATCTTTAATCTTATTTCATCTTTCTCGAGTTGTTGAAGCTTTTATTGTTAGGTACTTTTCCTCTTTCATCTTTTTGCTGAATTATTAGAACTTAGTAACTTATTACTAATTGGCTATGCATGATATAAATTTGTTGATGAGAGCTCTGAAATGCCTGTATTTATCTGAGATTAGATGGTTTCTAAAGCTTCTTAAGTAATTACTGAATTCACGGTATAATGCTGGAATTCTGTTGTATTTGACAAATGGTGTATAATTTATTACTAAAATGAATCATGCGCAGCTCGCCCCCCAAATTGTTAAGCTGTGTGGCGTGAACCATGACTTCATGAAAACTGTAGAGTACAGTGAACTTGAGCCTTTAAAAATTCAGAGTGGTGGTTCGTATTGGAAAGTATCAGAATCAGAGATATTTTTGGATCAGATAATCTGAGTTTCTGGTTAATCATTGATGGTAAACAATTTACCACGAGAGCTAAGATCTAGAGAAAGATTAATACTTGCATCTTATGGCTACCATTTACAATTAGAGGCACTAAAAAGTGCGTGGCTGAGGCTTGTCCGGGTTGTTTACTTGGTCACTTCAATTAGCTTATTTTGTCTCTTCGCTTTGAGACTTGAGAGAGACATTCACCTAGTTGATGTTTATGTTTATGATTGAACTTAATTGATATTCGCTTAGTTGTCCTATTACGTAGAACTGTGTGAAGCTGTCATGTAACTTCAAGCATCTTATTACAGGTAACTATGTGAATCTTTATAATCATCAACAAAGTAGTACTATTTGACTTCGCTAACATATTCAAGATGAGCATTTAAAAAATATTCTCCTTCCCTATCAAGCAAGAACTCTTAAGGCGTGCAAGCTTGAGTGCCACGCCAAATTTGGATGTTTCCTTCCAGCATAACATTTTTTTTTCTTTTTTACTTAAGGATATTTCCCTTTCGAACTCAGGTCCTACTGTCTTCAGTAACCAAACTTCACTAAAGTTGAAGCATAGTCTTTAAGAATAGATAGCAAGAAACAAATTTATAGGGACATCTCCAATGGAAACTAGGTAACCAACACAATGCTATACTAAAACTGTGAATTAGAGAAACCTAGTGAAGTAGAGATAGAGGTACACAAGCCCTTGCATTCATTTTGCACATTGAAACTTTTGCAATATCTACATAACGTTGTGAAAACAACCTAGTAGAATCTAGAATGTGCATCAATATTAATCTGTAATAGTTTAGTGATTTATTTTAACATATTGATCAAACATTCTTAGGGAGATAAGACAAAGCTGTGTTTGTTACTAATAAACTTCACGGTGCTTTAATCTTACCAAGGAAAACTAATCTTAAAAGCATCAAACATGAATCAAGATTGAAGATACAGAATATCTCCCTCGTGGCCATTTCTTTTATTGAACAGTTCTAGATTCTTGCTTTCCATATAAAAAAATGTACTTAAAAGTTTCAGAATTTTAATCCAGTTTTCATGTTTTGTTTGTTTGAATTAACTGAACAAGAGGACCATAATCTCTTGCACGTCTAGCTGGGATATGAATAATGAGGCAACTATAGCTTTTAGGTTGGTCTAGTTCCATGGTAATTTAAACTAACTTGTAAGATTCTAGATTTATTTAGTTGTAGGTTACAGTATGCTGGAATGAAACATGAAAGCCTAAGGATAAAAGGAAAGAATAGAAGAGTGAGCAATAGACGTTTGGCATCATATATATTACATGTATTTCATAGCTACAAAATGAATCAAAGATTTTTCATCTTTATAATATGTTATACTACTATAAATAGAATATCTCATAGACCATGCACCAAGTAATGGCAAATATGGTTTGAATTGTAAAAAGATCCGATTTGAGCACTCAACTATTTTAAGATTTTTTTTTTCTTATCTGAAAACCTTGTTGAAATGCTCAAAGCATCTTTAGCAAAGATGAAATTACTGATGAAGACAGGTATTTCATAAATTGATCAGTTACCATCCACGGTCCATCTGAAACTTAAGTTAAACTCTCTTCTTATTAACATCAAACTGCTTCACTTGAATCTCAACTCTGCACCAATGTATAGGTTATTTTCAAATGGACTCAGTCTTGCTATGCACTTATGAAATTTGAAAGATCCCTCTTGTCATTCACAGTTATGTCATGACTAAACGTTGTTGCACACGACCTCAACTGCTTACAACCAAAGTCAGATTAGCAGCAGCATTCAAGATTATCAAGCCAGGCGTATATAGAGCTAAGTTTGTGCGCAAGCCTAGGGTTTCCTTGATGAAATCTATTATTGTGCGCATTTAACCTTTGATATAAAGTAACATTGTCATATAGATCCTTCTTACTTCAATACTTCTTAGTATTAGTAATGATTAATTGTCTCTTCATATTTGTGATGCTCATTACTAGGATTAGGACTTGTAGTCCAAATCATACATGATCAGCATGCACAATTTGTGACTGTAGTTCATATTTGTGGTGCTCATTATGTTCTGCTTTATGATTTTCTATCATCAATGACTAATCTAAGATTCAATAAACTGTCTTCATGATGCATGCATATTGTTATATATATGGACATGATGTGTATTTAGGATTTCTTGGATGCATTTGTACACGGCTTAAGCACTTCTCTACATACATAAGGATGTAGCAGTACACATCTAAACAATGCAACATTAATTGGAAAAACAAATTAAGAATGTCTTCTTCCCGGAACAATTGGTTGCTGCTGTTTGTCTCCCACTTGTGCTATCGACTTTGTTGCTTTTTCTTACTTAGGACTGAAAGACTGCATTTTGTAGCGGAACCTTCGTTAGATGTTAATAGACTGTAAAAGTTTAATGCTTGATGCTTGAAATTGTAATGTTTCACTTACAGCAAATATGGTGGCGTGGCCAGGATCAGCAAGGTGAGCAAAGAGGTTATCAATGGGTCCTGTTCCGGTGTAGATATGTTGAAACCATGCTCCCATGACTGCCAACATTGCCAGCCTTCCGTTCTTGATTTCTTTTGTTCTCAGCTCCTTCAGTTTTTGTGGTGATCCAGTGCCCCACCCGAGTGGGTCGAACCACAATCCACCAGGATAGCCAACATCAGTTCCAGTAAGCTTGTTGTTGGGGAATATGGGATCAGTGTTGACAGATCCGGGCTTGAGGATGTCTGCCCATCTTCTTCCCTCGGCCCAGCCGATGAGAATCAACTCAACAACAAAGAGTGTCGTCGTGTCAGTGAAGTACTCCTGCTCACCGGCAGTGTACCATGAAGGGGTGTTGAGGATGCCGATCTTCGTAAGGAACTCAGGGATGAAAATGCCGGCAGCACCCAGCATGGCCCATCTGCAGTGGACGAGCTCCGCCTGCTGGTTCCATTTCAAGCTCTCCGGGTCAGATGCTGCAGAAAGAAGCGAATCGGTTTAAAACTCAATTGGTGTCTACCAATTTCTCTAGGTCTAGCTGATGCTTGATAATGTACCTAGGCCAAGAGGATCGAAGCCGAAGTCTCCGGGAAGGCTGCACAGCAGGATTCAGATAGGTATCAGAAGTATATTCACAATGCTATCAAAACTGGTGCGTATGGGAATGTTAGCAGACCTGCCATCGAGCCACGGGGGAGGGGTGCTCCCAGGGAACCACAACGGTCTGTCGGGATCAGCTGCCGCACAGACAGCCACTGATCTTTTGTCCAAAGGTGCAGTAAGCTTGCTGGCTCTCAACTTTCTTTGTCCAAAGAAAGAGGCCTTAGTTGCTCCCACAATTGATCCATTTTTCTGTGAGCTGCATGATAAGTTTTATTTTTATCATGGTTACAATGTGATATTTTGCAGAATACTGATTATACAACATATGCTAGGGGAAAAGCTAATGACTCTTTGATCATAAAAATATCATATTCTTTTTTCGTGATTCTTGAAAAAAAAAAAACTTGCCTTGGGGAGAAGGCAACAGCAGCAATGGCTGATGAAGCACAGGCAGAGGCCATTTCTGAGTGCAGGAATGTGTGTAGATAGTTGAGGAAGAGAGAGTTAAATGTATGGATGAATGTGGCTTATCTAGTTAGGATATGAGTGTGGACGTGTGATTGGCTAGTTGAGATGCCATGTGGTGTGGCTACCACAATCTGTTATAGTAATGTGTTT
This sequence comes from Salvia splendens, assembly GCF_004379255.2. NCBI lineage: Eukaryota > Viridiplantae > Streptophyta > Magnoliopsida > Lamiales > Lamiaceae > Salvia > Salvia splendens. The sequence continues at coordinate 6,092,612 of NC_056034.1, forward strand.
GCCATTTGGCAAAAATCTTAATTTGTGGTGCTACTTCTTCTCACCTCCTCCTTATTTGCTGTCGCCTTCTGTCAAGATTTCCATCCCTATGTTTTTAGACTTTAGTTTTCAATTACAAGAAGCTATAAATATGTAAAGAATTGTTATATTCTCCCTTCACGCAATATGAAGACAATCAATTAGATACTGCTGAATTTATCTTCACATATGCTGCAGCAAATAGATAGAAAATGTTTAACGCTCTTATTGGGCCGGCACATTATTCATAAATAGGCCTGCAGCCCACTCCTTCAAACTCTGATTAGAACATCTAGGAATACACATATCATCGCTGAGAATGTTATGAGAAACTATTTACTATAAACAATTAGAAATTCTAAAAAGAAAACAGATGTTAGAGGATAAATATAATTTTTTATTAATTTCATGAATGGTTACTAAATTATGATACTAGTTCAAAATGAGTATTCCCACCGTTCTCCATGAGTGAGGAGATTCTTTTGGCACGAGACTTTTAAAAAATAATGTTAGAAGAAAGAATAAAGTAATACTTCATTTATCCCATAAAAATATGTGCACTTTTCATTTTCATTCGTCCCATAAAAATATGTGCATTTCATTTTTGAAAAGTTGTATCAATTAATAATATAGGTCCCGCTATCCACTAACAATACTTTAACTATCATTCTCTTCATCTTTCTTACTTTACCATACCATTCTCATCCCCTCTCTTACTTTACCAATTTTATCTTAATTTCCGTGCCATATTCATTGCTCGTATTTTTATGGGACGGGAGGAAGTAGAATTTAAATATACTTAAAAAAAAGAAAAGAAATAGCTCATCTTAGATAGGACGTCCAAATAAAATACAAATCTCTTATGGTGCGACGTCCCATCTAAGATGAATCTAGTTCAATTTTAATTGATTAAAGCTCAATGTTTTAGTCTACTTTATAAAGAGTAGGAGTATATATTATGGAGAAGCGTATCAGGAGAAAGAGAGAGAAAATAGTACTTAGTACTACTATTGATCTCTTTCAAAATAAAAAAGTAATACAAAATTAACCTACATGTCCAATAATTAAAAAAGGCTCTAAAAATGATAAAGATTACTTTTAAAATAAAATATAGCATCATGAAATGCACTTCATCTTTTGCCATAAAAAAGTTGTTTCCATATGAGGAAACCTCTATAAATCTTAAACCGATCTAGAAATAAAGGATAAATAATCGAAGCTTCATAATCAATTTTTTCCCCACAAAATAAAAGAAATGTATTGTTCATCAATAATATGCCCACTTCTAGACGTGCGGAAAATATGGAGTGCGACAAAGCAATCAACCACTCGTTTAAACAAAATTCTTAATTAATTTTAATCTGTTGGTGGAACTCTTTAGCCGTTGTAAATTGATAGTATACCACTAACGTACTAGTATTTTATAAATTTTGAAAAGGATGATTATCTAAATGTGCCGTTACATTTACGAGGCACTTTGTATAATTGAAGAAAATTACAAAAACAAATAAACGATACATAATCTAAATAAATTTTTGAAACATTCACTAATTTTATTGCATAATTAGTGAAAAATAAGATTTAAAATTTATAAAATAGAAATTGCTTTATTTATAGGATATCCTAAAATGACAAAAATGATGTATTTTTTTGGATGTAGGAAGCAAAAAAGATTAAGAATTCATAAATCGAAACCACAAAGGGTCGAGCTTAATTAGTGTACTCCCTCCATCCCAAGGAAGATGACTCCTTCCTTGGGCGGCACGAGAATTTATGTAACTTTATTTTGGAGAGAGTAAAGTAAGGGAGTGCGAATAAAGTAGAGAGAAATGTGTTTTTATTTTTAATAATGAGTCATTTTGATTGGAACAAATTAAAAAGAAAAATGAGTCATCTTCAATGGGACGGAGGAAGTATCATTTGCATGAAACTTAAGTAGTACTCTTACTCCTTTGTCCTTACCATGAGTGTTCCCTTTATCATCCTCTCTCTCAAGCTCCTTACCATGCTTCTTTTGCGAGAAATAATTATAAATTGCCCAGTGACAAATATTTTTTTTCCTCTTCTTTTCGTCAAAAAAAAGAGGGGAAAATAATCATAATCTCGATTATAGCCACAAATATAATATAGCCTTTTCTTACAGTTTGCATAAAGGGAAAAAGGGAAATCTGCCATGATTTTCAACGTTGAATTTTATTTATAAAAAAAATGAATTTCCGGGGCGGCATGAGGTTGACGCTTCATACTATGTCATCAACTACCAGTCTAGGCAAAATTCTCACAAAATATTCAACTACAAATGATAGAAATTCAAGGTAAAAGAATTTGTATTTTTTTCAATTCGTAATCTTACAATTTGACCTTCACATATTTGTAGTTCTTGTTAATGGTTGGTCTTTTAGAGTGTCCACAATGGTGGCCTTCAAAGGCCACCATTTGTGGCCCGGCTACCAATTGTGGCTCTCATGTGGCCTTTGTAATGGCAAATGTAAAAAAGTCAATGCAAATTCAAAGGGCCACCAAATGTGGCCCTCTAAAATGTTAATTTTTTTTTGCTTTTTTTTTAATGTTATTTTTTAATTTAATTTAATGTTATTAAATTTTAGTAGATTAATAATTTGGATAATAAAAATAATTTAATAAAGAGAGAAGTAGAGACAAATTTTCGTCGTACTATTAATAGGGGAAAATTCTACAACGAAAATATTTTAAAAACGCCATCTCCTTCTTGCATTTTTTTTGTATGGATTGGAAGTGTAAAATGAAAGGATTGGAAGTGTATAAAGAAGTGAAAAAATGAAAATGGAAGTGTATATTTATAAAAAAAATTCGAAATTAAAAAAAAAATCAAAATTTCGCGGCCCAGCCGCGATTCGCGGCCTTTGCAATGGGAGGGTCGCGGCTCACACGGCTCAGCCGCGTGAAGGCCGCGGCCGTGGCTGAGCCACGTCTCTCGCCTCTGGGCCGCGCCTCTCGGCCTTTGCAATGGGGGGCCGCGTGCTGAGCCGCGGGCCGCGGCTCCCCTATTGTGGACACCCTATAATGATATTTGTTCGTGGCCCTCATTCAACTTGTAAATAGCACACACAAACAAAAAGCTTGATTTTCTTTGGGAGTAAAATGGTTTGGCAGAAGCTATATCATATCCACTTGATTAATTAGTGCAATTGGTCCACAATGTGTAACATAAAATTGGTAAGGATTAAAGAGATATGTATTCCACCCACTCCTCATCTTCAATCTTATCCCTATTTTCCATTAAATTGATATTTTATTTTTTTAGAGACCCACATTTTATTAATTTTTTATTATATAATTGTATCCAACTTATATATCACTTGCCTCACGCCACCAAAATCATTGCACTTTCAGTTTTACTAATCCGACCAAGTATGATTAATTCCATATACTACTCATCTGTCCCATTAAATATGTAACGTTTACTTTTATGCAATTGTATAGAAAAAATTATAATAAATAACTAAAGTGGTAAAAAATAAAGTAAAAGAGAATAATATAGATGAGAGTCCCCTTTACATTCTTTTTTTACTTTTTTTTCTCCACTTTAACTATTTATTAGTATTATTTTTCCAAAACATGTGTGAAAAAGCAAACGTTTCATATTTAATGGGGCAGAGAGAGTATATATTACTATAAAGTTAGATGGTATAATCACATAAAAAAGAAGCAATATTATAAAGTTAGATCAATGTAGTATCGCGCAATATATCGATAAGAAATTATCAGGAATGGTCCAAGCATGATTAATCTGTCACCAGGAGTATTTGAATTATGCAATGTACTAATAATATACTAATTAACCTGTCATGATATTACACAATTGTTGTACTCTAAAATTATACTTAGTTGGAAATAACGTAAGTAATATATGACCTGCATAAAATATAAATTCAACAGACTTGTATAGAATATCTCCCTATTTTTTCAAATTGTTAACATTAATAGGGATCCCAATTTTACCGGTCACACACATTAATCGTGCTGAATATCTGATCAAATCTTTCATTCTAGGGCAAATAAGATCAAATTAGGAACACAATTACTTTTGAAGTAAAAAGAGAATTAAAGTTGAAAAATATAAATTGCAACCTCTTTAAATGTCTAAAATTGTTGATACTTTGAATTAATTAAGATATACTCCCTCTGTCCACGAATAGGAGTCTCGTTTTTCCATTTTAGTCCGTCCGCGAATAGGAGTCCCGGTTCACTTTTACCATAAATAGTAATAGGGTCTCACATTCCACTAACTCATTCCACTCACATTTCATTTAAAACTAATATATACAAGTGAGACTCATATTCCACTAACTTTTTTTCACCTACTTTTCTTAACATTTCTTAAAACTCGTGCTGCCATGGAATGAGACTTCTAATGGTGGACGAAGGGAGTACTAATTGATACGCTCGGATTTTTCACTGTTTTAATGTCAAAATCACAATTCATATCCATATTTTCTCTATTTTGGTATTTTGACGAGTTTTGTGATAAATGTGCATATTTTAGCCTAAAAAGACAGCAAAAAGTCGAAGTTGGAAATCTGAAGTTTCCGAGACGCCCAGCGGTCCGCTGCAACTCATACAGTGACCGCTGGGGCCCAACGACCGCTGAGCCAGTAGCGGTCTGCTCCGGAGAAAGTTGTGCTAAAACGAAGAACACGTCCATCGACCGCTCCAAATAATCCAGAAGCTACGGGACAATTTCCAGCGACCGCTGGGATGAAGTGTAGCGGCCGCTGTTCGAGAGGCAGAGGCTACAGATCAACATGCAGCGACCGCTGGCCAAGGTGCAGCGGCCCGCTGGGAAAACGCGACCCACAGAATTGACCTACTTTCTCTCCAAGATTTACCAAACTTAGCCACTTTTTGCCTTATTTCCTGGAGCTCGAATTTTCCTCTATAATTATCCCCTCAAATCTCTTCATTAGGATCTTCTTTTTGCCTTATAATTCTAGAACATAAATTTGAGAGTTTTTCATTGTGCAAGAGGTTGAAGAAGGAATCAAGAGAAGATCAAGGCTACAAGGATTCAACCTTTGGGTTTTATTGCTTTAGTTCTTATGTTCTCTTTGTTTTCCCTTCATTCTATGTTTTTAGATTATTCAATTATGTGTAACTAAATTCATAGGATTTTAGGGATATGTTAGTAACGACTTTGGTTATACAATTCTATTTTCTATTTAATATCCGTTTTATTTTTACTTCGTTTTTTCCCTAAGTTGTTCCATAATACTTCACGTTTGAGTGACACATTCAGTGATGATTTAATATAACTTGCTACATAATCGTGAGAGGAGGTTGGCGAGTTAGATCCACTTAGTAGACACTACAATTAGCTTCCCTTAAAACGACACTGTTAATTGAGAGTGTGGACTTTTCAAGGGTCTTAGAAGCTTTTAGGAGTTACGAATCTAGGATTGACAACCCTAGTATTAGTAATCTACGCTTGTGCCGCATGGGCAAAACTTATGTGACTTGTTCTATCGAAGTATAAATTGTGCTAGGGTATTGTAGTTGGAATTTGTATAACCATAACTGTGAACGCGCATCCCTGAAATTCTCTTATCTCTCATATTTTACCTATTTAATTATTTGCATTTAGTTGTTTATTTGCTTTCAAGTTGTTTTTAGTTTTCAAAATCTCCAAAACTTTCAGTTTTCCAAATAGTGAATGAAGCTTAGTAGAAGGTAGCCAATCTGTGATTGTTTTCCCTGTGTTCGATATCCGGTACTGACCCTTAGCAATACTATATATACTCTGTATACTTGCAGGTTTATTTAGTGCTAATAAAAAGTGCATCACTGATCATCTTATGGCGAAGAGTTCTATTTCGATTGCTGTGGTGATTGTAGCTCTACAGGTTTAAACGATATTGTAGAAGGGGAAGGATCCCCTGCTATGCACAGCAGGGGGCTATGCTTAAAACAAAGCATCTTGTAAATAAAACGCAAGTACACTTGATTTTATCCTTTTTCTTTTTCCTTTTCCTTTTCTTTTATTTAATTGTATGGGTAGGAAATAGCACAACAGGTGTTGTGCAGAGGAGGGGATCTATTTCCATTGTAGAATTGTCAGATCCAAATATATCGGACCTAACTCTAACCATATTTCGGGAAATTAAACTTAACCGTTTTATTTTATTATAATTTTAAATATAATATTGGAATCGTGTTAGGTCAACCCTATTAGATAGGGTGTCCAGGTCATACAAGTAACAGAGTATTAGTAATTTTGTAAAATTAAATGGTACTTAATCGATATATGTTTTGAGTATATGATCGTGGTATATTCATTTTTTCTAAACCGATTCTCAACTAGTGAGAAATAACTCAATAAAGTTTGTTCACTTGAATCATCATTAATCAAGTAAATTTAATAGGCTTCTACAAGACATTAATAAACTACGACTTTAATAATTATTTGCACAAGTGAGGAGTTTTGAAACCCACACGCAAGCCGCTACCACCGCCTGCCTCGCCTCGTGTCGAGTGACGATCGGCGTGGAACTTTGCAATGTGCACCGTGTGACGGGCCGGAGACAGGTGTCTTGGATTTGGATCTTGGTAATTGATTTTTGAGTTGTTCTTTGAGTCAGGTTGTCGGGGCTTGACTTGGGCCTAGCTTAATCGTTTTAGACCACAACATTTTGTGGAACATTGTAGGAGACTTTTGACGTTACTTCTACACTTTTCATCTTTTTTCCTTCCCTAGATATAAAAGAAACATTGTGAACGTTATGTAGGAGGCTTTTGACGTTATTTTGAATACTGACAAACACAGATTTTGCATGTTTTTAAGGGCTAGATTTGACTCATTTTAAATATCAATCATGCAAATTATGTTCTTAAATTGCATATGTTATACATTTGATATTTTTGACGTGTTTGTTAATAAATGATAGAAAAAGACAGAAAAAGGTGCAGAAGGGCCAAGGTGCAGCAGCCTCAGTTCAAGCCAATTTTCCCAGCGCTGTTGAGGTCCAATTAGTGATCAATTCATACCATTTTCTTCGTCTTCAAAATAGCTTCGCGTGAATACTTTGAACGTCTCAATCGGAGTTCTGTAGAGAAAGTTATGACCATTCTACGAACATTTCGCAGTACAGTCAAAGTTGACGAAAATTTAGGCGGAAATTCAAGGAATAAAATAAATTGTTGCCCAAATCTCTCTTATTTATTGTAGGGCACGAAAATTATCAAAGCTAAACCTTTTTCCACCCTATAAGTACCCCTTAACCTATTTATACTCTTCATCTCAGAGTCATCCAATCCTTCTCCTTCTCTACACATTCTTCCATCCCATATTCCACACATATATTCCTCCATCTTTCATTGGAGCGGAGCTCTGCACATCTAGGCAAGAGAAGACTGAAGATTGAAGATTCAACCTTGGGTTTTATCAATTTCTTTCATGTCTCGTACTTTAATTGTAGTTCTTACTTGTCTATGAGTAGAACATCATTTGTGAAATTATTTGGTGAAGATATTCAATTGATTTTCTTTGTTAGCTCTGCAGTTATTTGATTTATCCTTGTGCCTTTTATATTCAATTGATTAGCTACCTTGTGAATACATGCTAGAGTTGATTAGAGTACTCGGGAGAAGAAATAATTGACTTGGAAAAAGGATAATTCACACATTCAATAGAACTCGGGGTAGTTGAGGTTTCACGTGAGGTCATTGGTCTTAACGATCTTTTGGGAGTTAGATGTTAGAGATTTAAAGGGGACTTTGGTTTCAACATCTAATCTACAGGTTTCTCACATCGGGAGGGGGTTTAATCTAATAGAGTGACCAACTTAATAACTCTAGAGACCGTAATTCAAGGAAGTCAATTGGATAATAGCTTGTGATTGTATTTTTGGATCCTAAAATTCTACATTACGAAGCTTGCTTTGTATTATTTGTTTTATGCTTTTTCTTTATTTGTTTATTTATTTTATGTCTAGTTTATAAAATCAAACCAAAAACTCTGTGTCTCTAAATAGTATGTGATGCTTAGTATATGGTAGTCAGTTGCAATCTTATTCCCTGTGTTCGATATCCTGGTACTGACCTTTAGCTATACTAGATCTACTATGTATGCTTGCAGATATTTTTAGTGCTAATAAATAGTGCATCAAATACGTGTAATGCGAGTTGCCTAGGTTCACATCAATAGCGTTGTCATTCCATGCATTCTACATATCATTCTCTGCATAACAAAGCATACCTAAGCTCTGCATAAGTTTATTGTCAAAGTTCTATCATCTCATTCAGTTTGCCAAAGTTTGTTTGTCTGTGGTGCTGCTAAATTTGAGACAAAGTTGTTTCATCTTTGGAGACGACGCACCAAACTAAGAGTAGTATTGACGTGTATCTCATTTTGCGGAAAGAGATCTTACTCGACTCAGCTAATTACGATTTTGTAGTTTTTTGTTTATGCGTTTCATTTTTGCAGTTCCATTTCCATGCAATTCTTCTTCTGCTTCTATAAAAAGAAATGCCCATATTTTTATGGGACGTACGAAAATGAAAAGTGCACATATTTTTATGAGATGGAGGGAGTATAAAACAGTAGCCGAGTACTGTTAATACAAAAATATGTGTCACCTATCTTAAATGTATGTGCATAATTTCTTCTTGTGGGTTGTAAATCCATATTCTTGTATTCACATCAAGATTCAAGAGATTGCATTGTCAGTGTGATTTATCCATAGTGTGGAGGACGTCCGCCCCGAGGCGGGCGAAATTTTCGGGGCGGAAGGTCCTCCGGCATTTTTTGTGCGAGGACGCGTCGGTGCCCTTTCGCCGTGCCTATAGGCGCGCGGGCCTATAGTGCACAAGCGATCGGCGGGCCGGCCGCCCCCTTCCAAATTTATTTATTTTATTTTTTTTTTAAAATTATACCTATAAATACCACTCCTCAACCCCCCATTTTACACCATTTTCACACTCTCTCCATTCATTCACTATCTACACTTTCACTATCTAAAAATGCACGGTGGACACGGCAACTCACCCAGCTTGGACGAATCGAGATATGGCGGCAATCCTTCCCAGCCGTCGGGATATGGCGGCTATCCTTCTCAGCCGTCGGGATATGGCGGCAATCCTTCCCAGCCGTCAGGATATGGCGGATATCCTTCTCAGCCGTCGGGATATGGCGGCTCTCCGTCCCCGCTGTGGAGTTGGAGTCAATCTCCCACTCCGTGGGGATCGAGTCCAACTCCTCCTCCATCTCAGCCATGGAGGTCTTCTCCCACGCCCCAATCTTTTCAGTGGAATCTGAGTCGCTCAGTGTTTGGAGATTACAGACCCAACCTCGACGCGCTTAACCATCCCCGTCCGGAGACCCATTTCCAATCCAACCAATCTCCTTTCACCGATGCAGATCAAGACGCCCTGGATACGATGACGGGTCTGCTCAGTTCCGGCGTACCGGATACATCCGTTCCGACGAGACTCAGCTGGACCGAAGGGGCGGGTGGAAGCAGTGGCGGCGGCGGAAGACGCGGCGGCCGCAATGGCGGCTCGGGCAGCGGCGTCGGAAGCCGGACACAAACCGGGCACGCACTACACCAAAGCGCAGTCCATTGCTGTGGCAAGGGCGTGGGATGCCATCACATCAGGCCCCATAGTGGGCACCGATCAGACCGAGGGGAGCTTTTGGAAGCGCGTCCTGTTGGCATACAACGAGTTCAAACCTCAAGACGCCAGACCGCGTGACGGAGAACAGCTCAGCAAAAAGTGGTCTAAGATTCTGCCGGCCACCAAGCAGTTCGCGGGCATATACCAGAACAACCTGCTCAATGCTGAGAGTGGCCGGAGCGAAGCCGACGTGAAGGCACTGTCTATGGGCCAATACAACACGGAGGGCTGGCCGAAGTTCACAATGTGGGAGGAGTATCAAGTTCTCGAGCACTGTCCGAAATTCAAGGTCATCTGTGCACAAGAGCAGGCTGGAGCTCCTAAACCGAAGCGTACTAGACACAACATAGCCGGGGATTATAGCAGCGGCAGCGGCTCGCAATCATTCGACCTGAACGACGAACAAGCCGGGGACTATAGCCGTTACACACTCTAGGTGCGCACGCCCTCCGGGACAACAGGCCTTTATCCGACGCGCTAGAGAGGCTCGAATCGTCGGTCGCGTCTGGATCGCGCACCCCGCCCCAGCACCGCCTCACAGGGTCCCTGGTTCCCGCGAGGTCTTGAGGGAGAACCTAGATGTGCAGTTGATGCAACAACTGCAGGATGTCTGCAGCAAATACGAGGCCGCAACCGACCTGTTCATCAAGGATATATACTTGAAACTCATAAGTCGGATCCAGCGCCGTCTAGGCTTGGCTGATGAGGCTCCTGGGGCAAGGGCGGCCGATGGCAGCGAGGGAGACGAAGAAGAAGAGGAGGATTCCGACTCCGCCACCGATTAGACGGTGGCGACGTTTTTATTTGTATTTTATTTTAAATGTTGGTTGTATAATTTTACCGTTTCCAATACAACGAATATTCGGTCTCAATTACCTCGTTTTCTAATTATTTAAATTCCGATGATTTTAACTATAATTGATTGAAACTAAAGAAAAAAATTAAAATGATAATTGGTTATAAAATTTTGGGGCTATTGGAAGTGTCCACCTATAATGGCGAAAACTTTTTTTGAGCGCGGACAAAAAACTGAGATTATGAATAAAAAGGGGTGAGGCTATTGGGGCGTCCGCGACACTCTAATGACCTATCCATTAATACTGTGGCAGTAATATTTAACATCGGTACAATGGAACGGCGTATGCCAAGATATGGTCAAACGGTATAGACTGCTTTTTTAGGTAGGTTGATAAAATGACACATAGGGGCAATTCTGTCATTTACTTCTCTAAAACGAGAAATAAATTTTACTTTCCTTATTTTGACGTCGACGTAGCTGTTGATGAATACTCAGGTCTCAGCTCATATCTCATTCGGCCATTCCATATCCATATACTACAAAGGCAGCAACGAAGAAGAATTTGATTGCAGAATGAGAACGAGAAGGGGTCCGCCGGATTTGTGTATCGACGATGAAAGATATAGATTTCTCAAGAGACCAAAAGTGCAAGTTGAATTCTCGCGTGATTTTTTTAATTCTCTCCCGGATGATCTTGTGCTGTGTGTTCTCTGCAAGCTCAGCTCTACCGCTGGATGCCCACCCGATTTCATCAATATTCTCTTTACGTATGCTTTTTTCCTTCAAAATTATTACTCACGTCGCATTATAGATTAATACTTTGGGGTTAAATTCTAATCTAAATTGTTTGTTTGTGGTTAATCAACAGATGCAAAAGACTCAACATATTAGGCCTGAGCTCAATCGTACTCTCGAAAGCATGCCGGGAAATGCTGGCAGTGAAGGCGAAAAACTGGTCGGAATCGAGTCACCGGTTTCTCAAACTCTGCGCCGATACCGGAAACGCTGAAGCCTGCTACACCCTAGGCATGGTGGGTAGTATAATTAATTTCCTTTTTCTAACCGTCGGGAGCACTAAATAATCGTCCAATTACTACTACTATTGGTGGCGGCAGATTCAATTCTATTGTTTGCAAAACCGAGGTAGCGGCGCGTCACTGATGGCGAAGGCGGCGATCGCCTCCCACGCGCCGGCTCTCTACTCCCTCGCCGTCGTCCAGTTTAACGGCAGCGGCGGCACCAAGAGCGACAAGGACCTCCGCGCCGGCGTCGCGCTGTGCGCACGCGCCGCCTTCGTGGGCCACATCGACGCCCTCCGCGAGCTCGGCCACTGCCTTCAGGACGGCTACGGCGTGAAGAAGAACGTCGCTGAGGGGCGTCGCTTCTTAATTCAGGCTAACGCGCGTGAGCTCGCCTCCGTCCTTGTCACTTGCCCGCCGTCGTGGCTGGCCGGAGAGGGCGGCTGCCGGTTGCTTAGCGATTTCGGGTGCAATGTGCCGTCGGCGGAGCCCCACCCTGCGAACCGGTTTTTGTCAGAGTGGTTCTCGGATCGAACCGGAAATGTTATCGGACCGGGTCTACGGCTCTGCTCTCAGTCGATTTGCGGCAAACCGGAGACACGTAGGCACGAGTTTCGTCGGTGCTCGGTGTGCGGAGCAGTGAATTATTGCTCACGGGCTTGTCAGGCCCTGGATTGGAAACTGCGCCATAAGGTGGAGTGCACTGCCGTCGACAACGGGGCTCTTTTTTAGTTTCGCTGAGGAATTTACAATTTTGGAAGGAACTGAATTTTTGTTGAGGCCAAAATTGAATTAATATAAAAGTGTTGACGCTAATTTAATTGTACACTGCTGCACAAGATTTTATATTAATTTTATTTTGTGTTGAGTCTATAGGGATCAGACCAGTTCGAGTTCTCTACTTACAAAGACTTCTTTGTTCTTCTTATAAGAGAGCTCAATCAAACTCTCAATCAAGCGGCTGATTAGTATCAAGATTACAAGGAAAAATCTATTAACTATTACAACTAATAATTAATAACCCTAGCTTACTTCTTGATTTACAACTAACAATTCTTAAACCTGCACACTCACCAAACCAGTCAGTAATAACAAATAAGATCCTCTCGGATCTAAAGCAATTACACAAGTAGAGAACAAATCAAGAAGAACACTAAGCAGATCAAGGCGATGGCTCAGCCACCCGCCTATAGAACAAATCTATTCTCCAAAAACCAACCCAAGGGAGCAACGTTGAATCCACAAGTGATTCACCTCACACCGCAGATATCAACACCACACAACTCCTTCACACCGGATCTAGAACCTCAGAACACAGCCTCGCACCAGTTCTCTCACACACCAAAACCCTAGATCTCACGCACACACCAGCAACCGAAGTAGTTGCTTAAACCAGCAAAGCCACCGGTCTATCACTCAAAGAAACTGTGATAACCACCAGCAACCGAAGTAGTTGCTTAAACCAGCAAAGCCATCGGTCTATCACTCAAAGAAATTGTGATAACCGAAGGAAAACCGCTGGAGAAGTCATCGGAAAAGAAGAGAGACTAAAGAGAGAAAAGAGAATTCACTGAATCAAATGAGTAGAGAGGGAGAGAGTATTCAGAATAGAATGAGAAGTGAAAGGGTCGCCTCTCACATAACAAACACAAGCCACAATCCAACGGCTCCAAGCCAAGATCCGGGTGAGAGTCCACATGGCACAATCTGGTAATTGAGGGAAGAGATTTGGGCTCAGCCCAAATTATTTCCATCACAAATATTCAACAAAGTGAATGAGAAAAAATAAAATAGAGATAATGATATTCTTAATTATGTAACTTAAAGTACGACAGATGGAGTATTTAATTCGATTCACATTTGGTTAGTTGTAAATTATTGATTTATGTCGTACTCGCTCCGTCCTAAGGAAGATGATCTTTTCCTAATTGAGCGGTGCGGTTTATGTAACTTTATTTTGTGTGGTAAGTGGAGAGAATAAAGAAAGAGAATAAAATAGAGATAAAAGTGTTTCTATTTTTAATAATGAGTCATCTTGTTTAAGACATATTAAAAAGGAAAGTGAATTATCTTCGGTTGGGACATGGGAGGGTGATGAGTGATGTTATGCTTAAAACATCGGACGAGCATATCACATGAAATGTGGGACATGTGATGGGCAATAGAGACTAGAGAGGTGTGATTTTCTTGGGAAGAACCGAAGAAAGTGAAGGTATTGATTCTATCGATGTGCGAAGTGCTTGTGAAACAGTGTTAGGAGAGATAGTATCATAGTACAAATGCATGCATAATTTGGTGGAGGACAAAGATACAGTAGATATGAAATAACAACTCATGTTGAGGCCATCCACAATAGAAATAGCCCAGCAATAGCCCAGCCATAGCCTAGCCACTGCCATATCATCAGCACTAAAAATCCTCCTGCCACATCATCAAAACAAGCAAATAGCCCAGCAATAGCCCAGCCATAGCCTAGCCACATACTATCCACATCACTATTAGCAAATATATACAAAATGCAATAATTAACAATAACGCAATATACGAAATTTAATTTACGAGACATATACGGGAAAATTCACTAATATTAATAAAATTTAAAAAGTACATAATTAAAAAAAATTACATTAATTAAATTTACAAATGAAAATTTAAAATAACATTACAACTTAAAGTTAAAAAATAAAAAAAGACATAATTAAAATCTTAAAAAAATAAAAATAACATAATTTCAAATACAATTTTATAGAAAATCATTGAATGAGATTGTCCCACATCGAAAGTGGAACATAAAACATTCAAGGATATCTCTCTATAAAAGAGAAACATCCTTGAATGAGATTGTCCCACATCCAAAGTGGAACATAAAACATTCAAGGATATCTCTTTATAAAAGAGAAACATCCTTGAATGAGATTGTCCCACATCGAAAGTGGAGCATAAAACATTCAAGGATATCTCTCTATAAAAGAGAAACATCCTTGAATAAGATTGTCCCACATCGAAAGTGGAACATAAAACATTCAAGGATATCTCTCTATAAAAGAGAAACATCCTTGAATGAGATTGTCCCACATCGAAAGTGGAACATAAAACATTCAAGGATATCTCTCTATAAAAGAGAAACATCCTTGAATGAGATTGTCCCACATCGAAAGTGGAACATAAAACATTCAAGGATATCTCTCTATTAAAGAGAAACATCCTTGAATGAGTTTGTCCTACATCGAAAGTGGAACATAAAACATTCATGGATATCTCTCTATAAAAGAGAAACATCCTTGAATGAGTTTGTCCCACATCGAAAGTGGAACATAAAATATTCAAGGATGTCTCTATAAAATAGAGGCAACCAAGAATGAGTTTGTCCCACATCGAAAGTGGAACATAAAACATTCAATGATGTCTCTATAAAAGAGAGACAACCAAGAATGAGTTTCATAAATTCGCAAGCCCATTAAATATATATGGGCTATTACGAATTTCTAGTATAAATTTATTTATAAAAATTGATTTTTATATATAGAAAACAATTTTTATAAATAAATAATATTTTTTTATATTTGATTTTTTAAAAAAATTCGAATTTCAAAAATTCGAATTTAAAAAAAAAATCGCGCTGGGCGATCCGGGCGCTGCAATAGCGCCGAGCGGATCGCCCAGCGCACCGCCCAGCGCCACGAAACCGCCCAGCGCTGCGCGGTTTCTCTCTCCAATCGTCCGCTGGGCGACTGCAATAGACCGCCCAGCGAACCGCCCAGCGCCGGCGCTCGGCTGGGCGGTCGCTGGGCGCCTATTGTGGATGGCCTGATGCCAAAGATAAAAGTTTTTTATGTAGTGGGTTGTATATATGAAGTTATGGATGTCAATAACTTTACGGTAGATAGCGCAAAAGAGAGGCATCTTGAGGAGCAATCCATTTTGCATTTAAAAGTATGCAAGATTTATGAATCTTCGAGCTAAGAATACAATGTGATTATACCCTTGGGGAATACACTAAAACATGAGTGTATTAAAAGATGTAATATTTGGTTATTTCAATATTAGAGTTGGTGGAAAGTATTAAAAGATGACACATAATTGCGGCCCCACCAATAAAAAGAAGAAGACGAAAATAGAATGTAGTGTTTGGAAATGGTGGGGATCCTATAGAAATTACAATGAAAAGCTAGTAAGGCAATTTACTGGTCATTTCCTCAGCTGTACCACTTTTATGTTTCGTCAAAATGTGTGTGGTAGTGAAACAGATTGGCCAAACCACCACTTAAAAAAATGGGGTGTTTTAATTAAGAGTGATAAAAATAAGAATAATGCTATGCGGCCACATTATGGCCGGCCATAAATTAATTAAATAACAAAAAAAATTGATTTTTTTTTCAAATTTTTGGTTTAATACTACTTGATTTACTTTTATATCATCTTCATTATATGTTGCTCAACATGTTAGTGTTGCTCTTTCGTAGTTTTTGCTCAACTTATTACTACTGTCATTTCTTGATAGTTGCTCAACGTATACATTAATTCGTGATATTAATGTGTTTTACGTAATGGAATTCAAAGATAAGTATCAACTCACAAGTCCATTCACACACATATAAATTTATATCGATAATTCTAATATTTTTATACATGTAAATGGACTAAATTAACTATTTATGACCGGCCACATTATGGCCATTTAGCATCACTCTAAAAATAAAGTTGAAGACTATTCAAGTGCACTTGAAGAATATGTTTGTATTGTATCAGTCTTGACTCTTGAGGGAGGAGCTTATTTATTCCTTCTCTTCTCCAAAACAGGAGAGAGCAGTAGCTAGCACTCACAGTTTTCAAAATCAAAATACAAATAAATGAAATAATCCATTTTAAGAGCATCCCCATCGCTGCTCGATGGGGCGGACGGCGTCCGTGCCGACGGCGCGATACACTCGTGTCAGCCGCTGTGCTCGCGCTGACGGCACTGCGCTGCTCGATAATAAGAGCGAGTCCGTGCCGCTGAGCAGGTCGACGTGGCAGCCTCCTATTGGCCAACGGCAATGCCGTTGGCTTTTTCTATTTTTTTATTTAAAATTTTAATTTAAAAAATCATTTTTAAATAAAAAAAATATTTTCCCACTTCCCAACAAATTATATCCATTTTCTCCCCACTTTTACTTTATTTTCATTTTTCCCCCCAAAATTCACATTTTTCATCTATAAATATCCCCTTTTCCACACAAAAAATTTCACACCACACTATACAATTATCATCTAAATTCTCTTATCAATTAT
Source organism: Salvia splendens (assembly GCF_004379255.2). Taxonomy (NCBI): domain Eukaryota; kingdom Viridiplantae; phylum Streptophyta; class Magnoliopsida; order Lamiales; family Lamiaceae; genus Salvia; species Salvia splendens. The sequence continues at coordinate 6,109,367 of NC_056034.1, forward strand.
CAATCTTTTCACTCTTGCAAAAAAAATGTCCGGCTCCGGCGATCACTTCTCCGACTCCCGCGGATGGAACCACGAATGGTTCAACCCAACACCATTCCCTCATCCAGATACAGAATTCTCGGTCCCTCCTCAAACCCAAGATTCTCAAATTCCGAGTGGCTATCGGCCTTATCCGGTGGACAAGCAAGATGTCACCGATGGGCGATACGGGTGGACACCCGAACAAGGATCGGGAGGGATCGGCGGCTCCCAAACTCCGGAGGACAACCCCAGCACTCCTTGTCCTCGTCCTCGTAGTGTTCCTACTCATAGTCGTGGCGGTGACGTTCACGTCCGCACCACGTACACTCCGCCGGAAATGGAGAAGATGTTCACAGCCTATTTTGAAATATCCGAAGATCCGGAAACCGGCACGAACCAAACCGGGGAGAGGTTTCGGTGGCGCGTCTCTCGCCGGTACAATGCCAACCGACCGGAGGGAATCATCGAGCGCAACGAGAGTATGGTGCGCAATGCCATCTTCAGAGCCAACGAAGAAATCAAAAAGTTTCAGGGGTATTACCTCCAGGAACAGCGGCCGGCGGGGAACGGCATGAGCGAGGCCGACATCATCGCGGCCACCATGTCGACCTACCTTTCCATGAATTACAAACCATTCAAGCACCTCGGCGCTTGGCAACAGGTGCGTAGAAATCCGAAGTATAGAGGAGGCTTATCATCCTCCTCCAGCTCCTCCAACAAACGGTCGAGGTCGTTATCCCTATCCGACGGCAGCTCTAATGAGGTGGCTAGCCAGCTTACCGGAGCTAACTTGGGTAGCCCCGACGTCGGCACGAGCAGTTCCCAACGCCGGCCGCAAGGAAGGAAGAAGGCGACGGCCAACCGCCGTCGGGCCGAGACTCCATCGCCCCTGCTCCCGCTCCCTTTGTGCCACCTCAACCCCCCACCAACTCGTTGTGGACCCTTTTGGCTCAACTCAATATGGCCGATAGGTCTCGGATGATTCCCGAGCAACTTGATTCACATTTGGCAATGATACGGGGTCTCCGAAAAACATTGGAGATAGGGCTAGAGGACTAGTCTTCCACGGGGTATTTTTAATTATGTAATTTTTAATTTGTAGGATTTTAATTATGTAATTTTTAATTTTAAGGATTTTAATTATGTAATTTTTAGGACTTTAATTATGTAATTTTTAATTTTTATGATTTTAATTACGTACTTTTTAATTTTTTTTTTGTAATTTGTAATAGTATTCCAGGTATTTTTAATGCATTTTAATATTGTAAAAATGTTTTTATTTAAATTGAACAATAGAATAGTGGGATCCTTGAGCATATTCTTACGGAAGAGCATGGATGTGAGTGTTGTGCTCTTGAGGAAGATCATATAGTAAAAAATGAATAATAGTGAGTTTGGGCCCACTTTCATGCTCTTGCCTAAGAGCATGTAAGAGCATGGAGGGGGATGCATGCTCTAAAGGAATAGTTTTGTGTTCCAAAAGACTAACAAACCCACAAAATCCCATTCAACTTTCAAACCCATGTGTTGTTAATTGTTACTCCTATGTTGGTTGAGTATGCAAGTTGGAAACTAGTTGTTGTTTGGTCGAATTGTCATGATGTACTTATACACACACATGTACAAGTATATTTAGGAAAATGATAGATAAACTAGTTTCAGTTTAGCCGTAAAATATTTATATACTCCGACTAGTTAAATACAACTGCAGTACTAGTGATTAGTGCATGCTTGTTGTATATAGTGATACACATATCTAATTAAATGCAAACTCTAAATATTAATCAATTATTTCTTTATATATAAACACAAAATTCAACTAAATGGAGTAAAAAATTGAAATTAAAGAAAAAAAATAAGAATATGCTAAAAAAATACTCGTCATACATGAAGTGAGAACAGAACAAATAGAGCAGTAGATATTATTCATGCATCTGCCAAATGCCATACCTCATTTAGAGCATCCACAACCGTGCTCTTGCCAGCGGCACGGTTGTGGGCCCGGGCGGTACTATTCATGCCTGCTCTCTGGCAAGAGCACAACACCCACAACTGTGCTCTTCCGCAAGGACGAGCACAATTAATATAAAATTCAATTACACAAAAACATTTTCATAATACTAAAATTCATTAAAAAAACCACAATAAAAATAACAAATTACAAATAAAATAAAAAGACATAATTAAAATCCTAAAAATTAAAAATTACATAATTAAAATACTAAAAATTAAAAATTACATAATTAAACTCCTAAAAATTAAAAATTACATAATTATTGGCTAATATAACCCGAGGAAGACTATGCATCCGGCGGCACCAACCCCAATTGTTTTTGGAGACCCAATATCATGGACTCGTGCGTTTGAAGTTGCGTGGGGGTCATAGTTGACCTATCGGCCATATTGAGTTGGGCCAAAAGGGCCCACAACGAGTTGTTCGGGGGTGGAGGTGGAACATAGGGTGCGGGTTCGGGAGCAGGGGCAGATGGAGTCGCGGCGCGACGTCGTTCGGCCGCCGCCTTCTTCCTACCTTGCGGTCGGCGTCGGGAACCGCTTGGTTGGGCATCGGGGCTACCCAAGTTAGCTTCGGCGAGTTGGCTAGCCACTTCTTGATGATGAGAATTGTGTAGTGAAAGTGTGAATTTTTTGGAGTGAAATTGGGGGTATTTATAGATGAAAGTGTGTATTTTTGGGGTAAAAAAAATAAAAAAAATTAAAAAGTGGGGAAAAACGGTTATAAACGGATATAATTTTTTGGGGAAGTGAATTTTTTTTTTTTTATTTTTTATCGATTTTTTTAATAAAAATCCGATTTTTAAAAAAAAAATAAAAAATGTTTGAAACCAACGGCTATGCCGTTGGCGAATGGGAGACCGCCACGTGTGCGTCCGCTGGCACGGACGTGCTCGATACATCGAGCAGCGCCGTGCCAGCGGCGCGGTTGCAGCGGTGGCGGTCCTTCGCCTTGCCGCTGGCACGGACGGCGGTGGCGCCAACCGCCACCGCTGCGGATGCTCTTAACATGTTCCCACCACTAAATTCATTATTTGAATACTATTATAAAAAGAAAACTAAAACACAATATAGATTGAAATCGAAGTAAAATAAAAATTAAAAGGTTAATATATTGAAACCCACATTAACAGGTTGGCACAAAAATCCACATAATATTGCATGATGATCAAACTTTATCATTTCAATACTGGTATCTCGTGTAATGTACATAAAACACCAAATGCTGCCAAGAGTCGCATAATGTACACAAGAAGCACATCATACGCTCGCAGAAATTCCCACACCACCGCCATTTACACAATTCAAAAGAGAGAGACAATCACAATGCAAGCATGCCACATTACACGAACACCCCCGACCTATTCCTTATCCGATTCACTACCACTTGAGCTGGAAACCTCCTCCTCCTTAGCCGCGTCTGCCTCCACTCGCTTATAAGCCTTGGCCATTTCCTCAACCGGGATCAACGGGGCATAGCAGAACAAGCTATAGCCTTTGCCTCTCATGCCTTGGACCAACTTATTGTACTTCTCCGAATAATGTGTGGCTGTTGGAGTGGCGACCTCAGTCACTCCGTGCAGAGTCGGGTGCTGGTTGATCTTGTACCACACCACGGCTAGCTGGTTCACAGCAAAGGTCTTGGAAATCAAAGAGGCACGAGACACTGCAGCAAGCGGACCACCAACCTTGGCTTCCTCAGCCAGCTCTTCAACTGTGGCGGACGCCTTCTTCATTATTAAGTGGACCTTGAGGGCAACATTCTTAGCCACGGGTGGAGCACGCTCATCGAACGCGTGAGACGCTTCATCCACCTAAGACAACAACCAAACAATTCTGTCTTTTTTATTGCTCTTTTAATCAGCCATAATCAAAAGATTATTTGGGAAGGATTTGGTTAAAAAATAATTGTTTCCAACTAACATAAATCCATGCGACCAGATGTAAATAATTTTCAAGTGAGATGGTCAGATTCGCTATTCAGCACTAAATGAATATGAGGAAATAACACGAACTAGAAATCCACAAAACTAGCAGAGCATGTGATTGATTGTGATCACCCAATCACCAAACAAGCAGATAAAAGATCACAAAAAAAAACTGAATTAGAATCCAGAATCACGATAACTGATGCAATCAATCGAGAAGTAATAATCGATCAACAGCAATAGATCTCGAAATCTAACCTTTTTCATATATGATAATCCGGAAAATCTAACCTTATTGTCAAGGAAAACGAGGAGATTAGCAGGGACGTGTATGAATCTGTGGTAAATGGGGGTGACAACCGCAGCAACGGCGCTCTCCGCCCTGTCAACCGTGGGTTTGAGCGAACCAGAATTCTGCTTAGCGTGGTCGTAGATGTTAGAGACCAGACCGACGACGTTTATAGTGAGAGTCCTCACAAAACCTAGGCGCTTCAATTGGATGCCATTCCCGGCAGTTCCCTCCATCTCAACCTATTACACAATGGCCATAACCAAACACAAAATACAGATTAATGAGAGAATGTAGAAATGGAAGAGAGTAGAAGTGGAATTGAAAGGAGCAACCTGAGATGAAGCCATATTTGAATGTTGTTAGCGTGAGCTGAGTTTTGCTGCAGTTAATTAGTTTTCGGATCTTGCACTAATTAGAGTCGCGAGAAACAAAAGTTGAGGAATTTGAAGGGTGAGGGTGGATTTATGGCCACGTGTCGTTCAACATACCTTCAGATTCTGGAGGGGTCTGGAAATAATCAACCCGATAGATTAGTGTTGCCGCAAAACAATGGAATTGGACTTTAATGATTGGTGTACAAAATACAATAGGTGCCCGCCCGTTCGGTTTAGCTGACTAAGTCTCAACATATTGTTAATTTTGTGTTCGGTTGGCAACACAACCTAAAATCGCGGCCCATGAGGCCCGCAACAGAAGCCCGCCTCTTAATACCATTTTGCCCCAGACTATTCATCTCCCCGCATACACTACGACTATTTTAATCTCATGCCGCCCCACACTCTCCTCTCTCTTTACCCTTGCCATTGTCATTCTTCTGCAAATCCGTCCACGCCGCCGTCAAAAAAACTCTCCCTTGCCATTGCCATTGCCAATCTCTTCATCTGCGCCGCCGCCAAGCCTCATAACTTCTGATCTTCCAGCAGCTTATTTCTATCATCTTTTTTTTACAGATTTTATTGGTTTTTTGACCGATTTTTTTGCAAACATTGGGCGATTTTTGCCTTTTTTTGCTGCATTCGGCAGTGAACAATTTGGGACCATTGTTTTGTTGAGTCACTATGCAATTTTCGAAAGTTTTTTAATTGTGTTTGTGGTATTTTATATATATTGGACAATTTGAGGCAATTTATTTTGTTAAAATTTGATTTACAGGTCTTTTTAATCATTTCTGATTTTTAATAGAATGATGTTGATTTGTTTATTTACAAGCAGAATCCATGGATTAGTAGAATTCATGTTGATTTGGGGTGTAGAAGTTAGTTTTTTTAATTTGGAGTAATTTGTTTTAATTACTAATTCCGAATATATGAAATAAAAATAATTTAAAATTAATTAGTTTTAATTTTATTTTAATTAATTATGCATTTTAATTATTTTGAATATTTTTTGAAGAATAGATAAATGTAGTTAATCTTTATTACCAAACATCATACAAAATTATCCAAGATATAATCTTGTAAAGCAAAGATAGATCTAATTCAATATTAATTCGATCCTCGACAAGGCCATCCTCTACCGTATTTTAATACTAATTAGTCTTAAGAACCAAACAGGTACTAGGTAGATTGGTGTACAAAATACAACAGGTAGGAAAGAAATGATAAGTTACATTTCTCAAGTGAGGTAGGAAAGAAATAAGCATCACCCTCATTTGCACGTTTTTTATTTTGATTTAAATATCTAGTTTGATTCTAATACATTAAAAATGTTATTGAAATTTTTAATTTCACAAAATTTACAAAAATCAAAGCTTGATTTGCTCGTTTTCTCTATAATTTCGAAATAAATTAATGAATAAATAACAAATCAAACTTTGATTTTTATGAATTTCGTGAAATTAAAAATTTCAATAACATTTTTTAATGTATTGGAATCAAAGTAAATATATGAATCGAAACGAACAACGCTAAATGTGCGTCAAACGAGGGTGGTGCTCACATAAGGAGCTCACGTAAGGTATATAGCATATCATTCCTTTACCATATGAAGTATATACTTATGTATTAGTACTACATACAGTGTTTGGCACTCTGAATTATTACGATATTGTGACGATGAAGTGTCAACTCATTTGGTAAGACGTTTTCTCTTCAATGAATAGGTCAAAAATAGATGAAAAAAATACTATTGATCCTCTTTAAAATAAAATTATATTTCCCAAAAAACTTACACTTTCATAATCAACGTAGGGCAGATCATATCTCAATTGTAACTTTGTAAGTAATTTCCTCCTTCGTAAATGGAATTTAGATAAACAATGCTATACATACAAAGACTAACTATTGATTAGATATGTTTTAAAATTTAAACAATACCGATTTATTGTATTGTAGAACTTGAGATCCACCAAACAGATTATTTCAAAATTCACTCCGAATTGCGACATTCCACGTATCAGTCAATATATATTAAGCACTTAAAATCATTCTGCAGTACCATTAGCTGATAAACAAAATAACAGAGCAAACTACATTATAAGTACTCGTTAAACATGAACCACGAAAGAGAGAAAACGACCATCCACTAGAAAACAGAGCATGAATACTCAGATAGCCACAGATTTCTGGCGCTTTGCGTATTGCTGGATCGGCTCTTTGACCTGTAATAAATTTCCAAATAAAAAATGTTTATATAATGCAGACAATCAGATTCGTTAAGGTGTTGAAAGCTTAGAAACACATGTAAAAGAAGCTTACCGTGCTTGTTTTTCTGAAACGTTTTTCCTGAGTGCACCTGCTCTCCATAACCAAGTCCATGTCGTCATCAGCCCCAGCCACAAAACTTTCTTTAGATGCTGCTGGCTATGAATTTTCAAATAGACCAGGTTACTATTGTACTGTTATAAAATAAAGTGAGTGAAAGAGAGCATCTGACTGAATCTTACCTCAGCCCTGCTAGTTGGGGTATTCCCGGAACGACCCAATTTCCTGCCAAGACCATTCTCAGTTCTAGTTGAGTCATTCATGTTTGCATCTGATCTGCCTCTTGTCCTGGTGATATCCGACCCGATGGAGTGGAGACCACCGCATGTGGATAAGTCCTTGTACTTGCTACCTGATTTCAAACCATAATAGAGTGTAAATCATGGTGCTAACTTAATTTATTATTTAGGAAGTATGGTAATGTTAGGCACCAGCAGTCTCAGTTTCTAGATTGTTGGCCTTGCCTGATTTCTTATTGTCCCCTTCCTGTTAAGAAGAACATATTGCTAAGCATCTAAAACCAATAATCTTATGGTTATTCTGTCATGCAAGAAATGCGGTACTAATTGTACCATTGCATCAAAGCTTAAGATCTTTTTCACTTCAATTATTTTTTTCTTAGTGAGGTCAGATTGGATCACCCTCTTTCCTGGGAGAATAAAAATCATGTCTGTAAATTACAGCACCTTTGATTTCATTGGAAAAACTGCCTACCTTGTTACGTTTACTAACCACCAAGTCTCCGGTTGCTAGTGGCCTCAACATAGCCATCATTGGCCATTCTGTCTAGAAGCTTCCGAACCATACCCTGGCTGGCTTCACCTTCGAGTTTGTTTTGAAGTTTTGCTATTGTTATATACCTCATTGGAAGAGTATGGTACAAAGCCTGGAGCATAATATATCATATTCAAGGTCAGTTGTGTCTTGAAAGAAACAGAAGATTGATGAATGAAGCGTCTCAGCCCAACTTTTTGTGTAAGTTCCAGCAGTAATAGTTGTTAGTATCTATCAACATTTCTCAAGCGCATCTTCAACAAGTTTGAAGATGTGAAGTGCTGTGCAGAATGATGCAGCCTGTAATAACTCAATAATTTGAAGTAAAATTGAGTTATGTGGTATAATCATATATGAATTAATGAAATTCACCTTCATGTATATGTGATCAACGCTTCCAGCTTTTCCATTATATCCTCCCACTTGCACATCAACTTCTTCTTTTACAGCATCAAACTCGTAGTCTTAATTCTGCAGTTCAGTTGCAGTCCACAAGGAGAATACACAACTCATATACATGTTATAAATGAAACCAAAGGGGAAAAGGTTCCAACGACAAAATAAAAAGAACCTTTTTCGAGTTAATGACATAACTATCTCCTGCAGCTTTAGTTACAAAAGTTTCCTTCACGAGCTTGTCCATAATATCTGGAAAATAGCCAATTTAGCATCAGATGATGGCTAGTAGGTAAATAACAACGACTTCGTTTCTTTAGCTTGAGACATTAGGATCTTTTATATGTACCTTCAATCAAGACCTGCACAAATAGGATAATTATAGGTCAGAGACATTGACCAGAATAACTTGAATGCTTTATACCAGGTAACTTAATCCCAGAAAATGTATCTTTTTCCACTATCGGATCATATAAAGTGTTCTTACCACTGAAATGTCGGGGAAATTTGAGAGGACATCAGTGAGGTCCACTGTTTCAAGGTGATAAGAACCAATCCATTCCTTCACCCGCCCCAACTGCTGTTCATCTTCTGCTGGATCCTGGGTATTTTCTGCATTAACAGTGAGAAAATATTAAAACATCGTCTAAACTACATGAACATAGAAATCCATCTTAATGTATTCAGGTGATTAAATGGAACCTTCATCAGCTGCTCCATTATCCTCATGAAATTGCTTTCTTTCTGTCCCACAAAATGCCAAAATATTGATTATAAAGAAAAGTAGTGTGAGTTAAGCTTTAAAATATACAAAACAATGTTATCTAAAGCTGAAAAGTTTGAAAGATTTTACATACGGGTGCTACAATGTACTGATCATCATCTGAATTACTCGTCTGAATTAGGGGGAAAAAATCAAGTTCTTATTTGTCCAAACAAGATGATTGTACTTCAGTTTACAAGAACCACAAATCACCGAAACAAGAGAACCAAAATGCTATCAACCTAATAATACCTCACTGTCTGATTCACTATCTTCATCTTTTTGGAGTGAATCAGCTCCAAAGCTTATTACTTCATCTTGATTATCAATATTTTCATCTTCACAAGGATCAAGCACACTCTTAACCTGTTAAGTATGTAGTGGGAGAAGAGATTAAGAACGCCTGCTTGATACAGTAAAAGTTTCAATTATGTTGATATCCCATACCTTCAGAGTTAGTACCAATTGCTTTCTATTGACTTTTCCAACTTCCATCTTCAATGGATCTTTCATCCATGGATTGCACAGTTCCTCATCTGTGCAGCCTCTGAAAAATGGGGGTTGGCTGCAAAATTAAAGTTAGAATGTAAGAAATCAAACAAGGCAAATGACTAAGCTAGCAGAACAATCTGAAACTCCCTGCATCCATGAAAACCACTACTGTTGACAGTAACAAGCAACACTTCAGTTTATAAGTTTTCCCATAATCTAATCAGAAAATCAGTTATGAGCAAATGAAGATTATAGATGTTTATAAAAATAAAACCACTCATTTAAAACCCTACCGTGACATCATCATAGTACAGAAGCTTCATCAGAACAGTGCGCTGAAAGTTTGGGACACAATCAATAAGGTATACAAGTGGATCAGGTAAAAGCAAGAGACAGTCATAACTCCGGTCAACAGAAACCGCACCTCTTCTGGCATCTTATCAAGAGTTCTCATCAGTTGCATTAGTGTACAGACCATCTTGCAACCTGAACTCCTGTTAAATAAGATGTTCATATAGTTTGTGCAGAAACAGCAAGAAAATGTTTGGTTGTAGAAATGTTGCACACTTCAGTTACCTCATCTGACTTGGAGTTATTTCTGTTGTTGAATCATGTTTGAAAGTCCCTCCCTTCTTTGTCCCACTACGACTGATGTTCATTGAAACCTCTTGACTGTCAGAACTAGAGTAACTAAATGAGACTGCAAGAAAGGTTCTTCATTAGTGTGTGCTACAATCAAAAGGAAACTAAATGGCATGCCAAATCTAGAACTGGAAACATCGCAGTCAAAACATTAAACCATAGAGTAATATTTTATACAATGTTGAATATGTAAACAAAACATTAGGAATAATAAATGATGACTTTTCATCATCAACATAATTTGAACTTCTGTATATGTACAGCTATTTCTCTGGAAAGCTTCTCGAAGACTTACATGAGTACTCCTCAATCATTGGACCATCTACCGCCTCACAGACACAGAATAGCAATGTTTTAAGATATTTTTTCAGTAAAGCATCATAAACACCTATACAAACAGGGTAATACCAGTATGAATGAGCTCCTGACCAAGAGAAATCGGAGATAGTGAAGATAGGTTTCAGATATACCTTTCTCCATCCAATCAATGAGTCTACGTGATTCCGCATCCATAGGCATAAGCTTTTTAATTTTCATGTCTGTTACAATGTGAACATGACCTATATAATTTTATAGTTTTTGCTTAAGGAGAGAGAAAATATTATGGTCAGCACTTAGCAGCCTACCCAAAGCTGGAACAGACTTGTCATTGAAATCTTTCTCAGGGAAAAGGCATCTGATGTAACTGATATTGAATATGGCAATTCGCAACAGATTCCTCGTCTGATCAAACCCAGAAGCGATTTTCAGGATGCTTGTTACACATAATATAACCAAAACACAGAAAATACTATAAAAAGGAATATTAATATGCAAGAAAACGACTAATACGGCAACTGATCGGATCAGGAATAAGATCTGTAGGCTAAAATGACATCATATCTGCAATACAAGTCAAGCAATACACATCATATATGAGTAATGATTTACAAATTCCAATCATCTTGAGTCAAATGACTATCATGTTATTTCAAACTGTCATTCAGGCGCATACCAACTTTATCTTTTAACGTGAAGACAACTGAACACTTAATCATTCAGATCAGATACCACACAAACTTAATATATTCTTCCAAATATTGATAATCCAGTTCTCAGACCTAGCTAATAGAGATCGTGCTAAAGTCACCGATCTAACGAGAATGATTTATGACTATTTAAAAAGCAAAAACAAGATAAATATGCAACTATCTCCAGTCATTTGATCTGTATCAACCACAAGTGTAGCAGGAACAGGAGGCGCTTTCACGAAACCAAACCAAAATAAAAAATACAATATAAACGGAAATTGAGATTTCTAATGTAGCGCAATCATATTCATCACAATATACCAGAGTATCAAAGCGCAATTAAAAATCCAGTATCAAATCGGTCGCAGATCACAAGTTAATAGCCGTTTGTTCATGCCGAAAACAAATACTAACTCGTACAGAAAATACTAGATCAAGCATGAGCGAGAGATTTACGAGAAGAAATGAGTCCTGCTCCGTGATCTCAGATTCCTTCACTTTCTGAGCAACCACCTGAAATTGGTAAAACAGTAGACATATTAGCTACTATTGGAATCTGACCAACTAAACTAAGAGAAGTAGAAAAACAGAGCTGTTTCTGTGATAGATCTCTCAGCTCACCATTGCTTCGGAAATCAGAAAGAAGCAAGAGTTTCGAATATGAGCTGCGAAAGTTTGTAAAGGATTTTGTGTTTTCTCAAGCTGAAATGAACAATACACTGGCGGGAGGGGAGCTGGTAGAATTCGAAGGGGGTTTTATAGTAATCTTTGGGCGTGTTAACCATGATAAGGTTCATAATAACCGTAGTTCAAACGGCTTAGTCAGTTTGACTGCATGGGAAACGTGAAGATGGGGAATTTCGGTATGAAGGATGGGTATATTTCTGCACCTGAAATAGGCAAGCATATTTCTGCACTGAATGAAAATGGGCGAATTTTCGAAGGTGAACTACAAATATTTTATGAAATTTGGACCAAATCTAGTGTCACTGCAGCATTATCAAGGGCTGATAATAGAAGCATTTGCTTGATTATGTTTCCGAGAAGTTTTAGGTGTACAATTATTTACAAAACAATACACATTTATGTAAGTTGAAGCTAGAAAATGGATTTTATTTATAGTCCCACTTCGCACTCACTAATTTTGTGACTAATAAACAAGATTATTTACTTGTTCAACACTTTTGTGACTAATAAACTACCACCCAGACAAATTCTCTCTTTGATACACTCAATTTTATTCGATAGTTGGATAGGAAAACTTTAAACGGCTTAATTATGTGCGCCACGTGTCCTAGTCTAATGGAGATTTGAATGCATAGGCTTCTGAGTTCTGATAGCGTGACAATGACAATATTTCTCAATACAAGTACAACGCATTGCTCACACAATGAATACTGTTTTTTAATGTCTTTAACTCAATTTTCCACTTTCCCGAATATAATTCATCCCATCCTTTCTTCAAAACTGAAATCATTTCCATAAGTTTCTACTTTACAGATATTTGTTCCTCTAACAACATTGATTTGTGTAGGTTGGTTAGTTTTGTTCGCCTCTAAACAATTGGAAATTCAAGGTAAAATGCTTTTATCCGGAAGTAATAATGCAATTTGGTAGTTGCGTTTCTTGAATTCTTTTAGAAAGAATAGTGCAAAATATGAAATTATAGTGGAGTGTTTATTTCCTGTGAAAGCAAATACAAAAAGCACGCAGCTACATTACTCTATATTCTACATTAACCAAATTTGATTAGCAGCCGTTACACACAAACATAAAAGAAATCAAATCAAGAGATAAAAAAAAAGGCCAGTGAAGCAAATAAATCATTTGTTTGAAAAGTGACTTGTATAAACTTAATTATTCATTTCCATTTCCATTTCCATTTCCATTTCCATTTCCGGTCAACGTCTGCAGTCCTCAAACACCTTGAGATTGAGATCACACTGCTTTTACCTGTGTGAGGTTCTTTTATCACTTATACTGCTTGGGACAAGAAAACGGAGAAGCAACTATGAATAAACATCAATCCTCATCTCTGCAACGGGTCTCTCTCATTGTACTCTAAAGGGGGGACTGCTGTGGCTATTTTCTCTCGGAGATTGTATTTCTGGGCGATTAGGGGCCGTACGTCTTGAGCTCCAACTAAGCTTTCCAAGAAGGGGAGCAGCAATAACAATTCTGAATCGGTACGATCATCAAACCAGCTTTCAATCGGTATTCCATTGTCAACTTGGAAACCAAAAGCCTGCAAAAACATGACCATATAACTTGATAGTCTTTATACAGTGAGGCAGGAATTCTGATAATAACCGCCTGTTTGTACATAACTAATGAAAGCAGCCAGGAAATTGTGAAGGTGTGATTTTCAGACTTTTACCTGAGGCGAATTGTCAATTATAATGACACACGACAAGTCACGGCCAAGAACTGATAGGTCTTTTAGATAATTTCCGTCAACAAAGACACAGGAATCGCGAAAAATGCGATGGCGAAAGATTTTCCTCTTGGGGTCCAAGACATTTAGAAGCTGCTCTGCATAGATGCTTTGACTTGCTGTAAATATAATTACCTCAAAAATTCCAGATACTCTCTCCAGGAATTCTCTAAGATGAGGACGGCATCGCACATATACTGTGTGCTCTTTCATGTTAAAATTAACAGAGAATGTAAAATCTGCATCATTACATGGTTCGAGTGTAGAGTGCACCAAGGTCTCTGTCAAACATAACAATTCAATGTGAGTGTAATTTCATTACCATATAACAGTGCGCCATTAGGTATAAACAACAAATAATATGGCACGATAAGAGAAGACAGAAGAATATTTCACACCAAGAGATCGGCAAAGGTGTTAATACATAAACAACAATATACTCAAACAAGTTGGTCCAGCAACTCAACATCTTCAGTTATAAATCAGAATGTAAACAGGCAACTGGAACTTTTTCATTCAGGTCATTTTTATTAGCCCTATCTGATGACTATCAAGCATTCCAAATTTAGTAAAGTACTTGGTAGTATTATAGAGAGAAATCAACTCAGCTCCAATTCCAAATGATAGTATGAGACTATGAGCTTGCTTAAACAGAGAAATCAACAAGAGATGAATCAGCTACAATTCCAAATGAGGTGTCTTCGTTTCAAATATTAATTAAACTGTTCAATCAACTTTAATCGGGATACTAGGCAATCAGACACTGGTAAAGGATCTCAATAACAATAGTACCAGAAAAGAACTGCTAAATGACAAACTATGCAGCATGCTTACCATCCAAGTCCAGAACAAGAGATGTCAAAGGGCAGCTTCTTGTTTGTTTAGGCAATAGCAGAGGCCGAAACGTTGGAACCACCGAAGAGAGGTCTGGTAAATTCTTTATGAAAAAGTATGGGTCAAAGTCATCATATTCTTCAGCAGCTTCATCCTCCCGACGTACATCAGCTGCCATGTTGTCCTGATTGTCCTCATCGATAAATTCCTTGTTTGAATTTTTCATGGAAAGATATATAGCTGAAACTTCAGGTGAAAGAGTGACACCACCTAAATTTCACAGAGAATAATCTAGTGAATTAACAGAGGAAGAAATTGTGGAATTTGTGGAGAAAAATACATTTCTATTTGCTTTGCAAATATACCTGGGCAATCAATCTGGACGTTCTCCGTTGCACAGTCCTGAAATTGCTGGTTCCCATTCTGGAAGTAATTATAAAAGTCTGCAGGAATGATTCAATCAGAGATAAGTAAAGGTAGTTGAATATATATTATACTCCATTCACTTGGAAAACAAAAATGCAAATAAAAAGGACATGATCACTGTTCATATACTATGGTACCTTCACTTGAAATATCATCGACATCGCTTCTAGCAAGGTGAAAGGGAGGAGAGAATATGGTGCCCGCACTGTAATTAGCAGCTCCATTCTCATGAATCTATAATATGACAAATAAAATAAACAAAATCTGGCAAGTTATAAAAACTTGTTTCCGGCATTCTTATTTCCAGAACATAAAAATTAGTTGTCCCGTGAATTTTTTCACGGACAGAAGCAAGAATGTAAAGCATAATTCAAAAGAAAATATGCATATGCAAAGCACTTGATTACCTTATTTATAAAAGAATTATGAGACTCATGCTCAGCTTGATGACCCAAACATATGTTGGAGTCCTCTGCATCTAACAATCTGAATTTGGAATCCAAATTTGTTCCACCAACAGATTCCTCAACTACCTTTAATTTTGTGCCAACTGAAATTCCACAAGAAACCTCCAAAACGCGTTAATTCATTTGAAATTCCAAACAGAATTTTACTCAAAATAATGCCTGAGGCATTAAGAAAAACTAAAGAGGGAACGGCTATAAATAGGATTAGAGAAACTAGGACTTGGGAGCTTATCTTACAAACATGTGCCCAAAAAATCAATTTAGAAATACCAATACATTAGGTTTAAGATGTAAGCATGCTAAAGTTAGTAGCAAAATCAGCTGCCTGAATGGGAACGGGCTCTTCTCAGTATCCTTTATCAGCGAAGGAAACGATATTATCACGGTAAGTTTATGGTTAAGGAACTACGTCTCCTGATTTAGCATTGCATTCACCATTTCACTCTACCAATAAAGACAAACTTAAGGCAAAAGGAGCTTGAGATAACAGGTTGAAGAGAATACTAACCAACTTTTTTCTTTCTCGCAGATGATGTAATTAGCTCAGCAACTTTCTTTCCCTGTACATGCACATTCTCAACCAATTTTTTCGGCAGTCTTGGAACCCTAGCGCTGACAACCTCACGAGAATTTCTACCAGTTGTTCTTTTCCTTGTCTGCATTGCACGTTTAAGGAAGATTTTCTCACCTGTAAAACATTTTTGTTAGACTTGGTTCCATTAGGTTCAAAGAATTAACTTGTGTACAAGTTACAAACACACACACTTACACACACACAACCTTCATAACTCAATATTACAAGAAATAACATTACAAAATCTACATTTTGACGAAGTAATTGCCGATGAGCAGTCAGCGGGTACAGTCAAAACCAGTGTTGGTAGGGTCGCGGGGCGCACCGGGTCGATGGGGTGAAAATTCGGGTCGCGGGTCGACAAGTCGACGGGGTCGAGAGACCCACAAAGCTAGGTTTATTTTTTTGCCTTTTAATATTAAATAAAATAAATATATTGCTCTAATGTTTATAATATATCAAATAATATAAATTTAGACGCAATTCATGTGAATAGAGATAAAATGGAAAATAGAAATGATCAAAATATCAAAACAATTCATAAGTCATAACACAATAAATAATTGAAACCATTGACTGAAAATATCAAAACAAAGGAATATATGAAGGGTGACAGCAACAGATCTTTGAATTGTTTATTTGTATAGGAGTGAAGAGGCCGAATTCTAAAGTGTAGAAAGTAGGTTTGAAAAGTTTGATGTGGTGCATGCATATATATAGAGAATTGTGATTGAGAGAGTCAGAAAACATGTGAGAGATTTGAGAAAATCAGGGATAGCATGTGTTTAGGGCGACCCAGGCGACCCACTCGACCCAGCGGCGACCCTGTATCTCGATCGACCCACCCATGTTGGGGCGGTGATGGTCTCGACCCAGGCGACCCGGGCGACCCGAGCGACCCGAACGACATTTTGACAACACTGGTCAAAACCAGCTCCAGACATTTTGTTTGTTATTAAGATCAACTAAACAATACTGAAATTGAGAATAAAAACAACCTAACAAATTCATTTTTGTTTAAAATTACAACTAAATAATTCAATAGACCTCGACCACAGCACAAAGAACTTCACTAAATTGCTCATAAGAAAGTCTTATCGAAGATTAAATCCTACAAGCTTAATGATCATCATACACAATCCAAAGAGCTTCTACTCTCATTGAGCTAAAATGCCGGAAAACATACAAATCCCAAAACGCAGCTCAGCAGATATCTAGCCACTGATTTGGTTTTAGCCAATCCCAAAACTTTTTAAAAAAGTTTTTCTCGTGACAAAATTAACTCAACCACTTAGCAAATCCAAGTGCAGCTTGCCTCCAATCAAAATAACCCTAAAGACCCAAAAAAATTAACCACAAAAGGAAGGCTGTAGAATTAGAGTATGAGTATACAAACCCAATCACAAAAAAAGGGCGAACATATTCAGAAACCCCAGAAATGTAGCAAATGATTCGTACCTGGAATTCAAAAATCTGCAAGATCAAGAATGTGAGCTGCAGAAGAGAGTGTCGAATTCTCTTTTGTAAGCTCAGGTCAAATTTGAAAAAAAATTCGTAGGAAATTAAAACTTTGCCTTTCCCTCCAAACATTAGAGAATGGAAAAATTAGAGGGAAATGAAAAAGAAATCCAATCTAGGCTTTTCTTTTTTCTTTTATTAAAACGTTTGAATAAAATGTTCAAATTATTGTTGTTTTCCACATAATACAATTCTCGTTTCGTAATTTCAGATTAAGATTAATGTAATTAGAGTGTCCACAATGAGGGGTATCAACAATAGGGGCGGCGCGCCGGCCGCCTCGGAGTCGCCTAAGTTGCGGCGATCCATAGTAGAGGACACGGGCAGCGCGGCGTGGACAGATGGGAGGGGGCGGAAGGGCCTTCGCCGACTACTCGGCGAGGACGCGGCTGTGGTGGCGTAGCCGCGGCAGTGCCCGCGGCTGATTATTGCACGGCCATTCCAGTGCGCGGTTTAGCCGATTTCCTTTTTTTATTATTAATTTCAAAATTTTAATAATTTTTATTATAAATACCCCTCACATCTTCATTTTCACTCCACACACATCTTCACACCCAATTTCACTCTCTATCCACTTTTCACTCTCTAATTTTTCTATCTCTAAAAATGCACGGTGGAGACGAAGATTCACCCGGCACCGAAAAATCGGGATATGGCAACTATCCTCCTTCCCAGCCGTAGAGATCGAGTCCAACTCCCCCTCCATCTCAGTCGTGGAGATTGAGTCTCACTCCCCATCCATTCCAGTCGTGGTCGCCGACATCCCTGTCGTGGCAACAGACCCAATATCGGGGTCAGTCTTCTTTTCAGAGGAATTTGGGTCGATCAGCAGAAGCGGTGGAGAAGAGACTGCGGATTCCGACTCCGCCATCGAGTAGACAGTGGCGGTGTTTTTATTTGTTTTTTTTAATTATTCGTTGTATAATTTTCCCGTATCCATAATACAACGAATATTTGGTCCCAGTATTTTTTTTTAAATTTTATTATTATCTCGTTTTCTAATTATTTACAGTCCTATAATTTTAATTATAATTGAATTAAAATATACAAAAAATAAAATAGAGTGAAATGTGGCAAAAAAAAGTGTCAACTATTGCTGTGGAAACTTTTTTTGTGGCTGTAGACTAATCGGGCTGAGGACAAAAAAAATGGCTTGTCCAGGGAAGTGACCTCCCTATTGTGGATACTCTAAGGTGGACACTCTAGTGGACAAGCCAATTTTTTTTTCCACAACCATAAAAATTTGTCCACAACAATAGTGGACACGCCTAATTTTATCAATTATTGGACTATAATAATTAAAATACACATAATTTAATTTAAAAAATTTAAACCAATGACCAAACTTGTTTATTAGCTTTTTAAATAGTACTAAATGGGTTAAACCAAATCATTTTAATTGGAGTCATTTGACCAAATTAATCAAAACCCATTTAAAAAAGCCCAATGCAATTCATATAAGCCCAATGCAATTCATCAAATTAATCATTTTAATTGGAGTCATCTTCTTCCTCGCGTAACCAGCTTTCGATCTGATCTGCATTTTTTCTTCTTCTTGCTTATTTGCCAATGCAATTTTAATCATTCTTCTTCTCTCTTCTCAAAACACCACAAAAATTAAGTATTTCAAATCCGAAAATGCAAAAAAAAAATATCAAAAAAAAAACTTCCGGCAGGCTCACCGGGCCGTGCAATAAGCCGCCGCGGCTCCTACCCCCGCCCGTCCACTCCGAGTAGTCGGTTGTGGCCTTTCCACCCCTCCCCCCCACCCCATCCGTCCACCGCAATAGGGAGCCGCGGCGTGGACACTCTTAGAGTATCCACTATGGGATAGCCGCAGCTATAGCTCCCGCCGGGGCGATCTCGGGGCGGTCTCGGGGCTATTATAGTGGGGCGACTTCCGCCCTGAGGCGGACGAAAAATTTGGGGCGGACGGTCATGCGGCGTCTTCGGGGCGAGGACGCGCCGGTCCGGGGCGGACGCGGCGATTAGGTGGGGCTATCCATAGACCATAGTGGAGCGGCGGTCGACGCGCCGGCCGCCCCCTTGAATTTTTTTTTTATAATTTTTGACATTTTTTTAGAGAGGATGAGAGAAGGAAGAAGGAAGAAGTAATTTTTTTAATACATGTTTTTTTTTATAATTGCTTATAATTAGTTATTAAATTTCGGGACTATTGGAAGTGTCCGCCTATAGTGGCGGAAACTTTTTTTTGGTGCGGATAAAAAAACTGGGGCTGTGGACAAAAAAGGGACGGGGCTATTAGGGACGTCCGCCGTACAGTGGATACCCTTAGATTTGCAGGATATCGTACACGTCACTTAACCTCCAATGGGGGGCTTTTCGTAATTTTAGTAAAGTTTTGTGAAAATATTCATTCAACCGCATTTTATTGATTTGTTAACAAAAAATAACACATATTATCATTAATTGCACGATCCATCATACAATTAACACAAATTTCCGGATTTTCATTTCCATGTGGGATGTAATATCATTCATTTACATAAATAATGGCATTTAATAAAGGGATATACTCCTAATATATTAAAAAAAATCGTAATGGCAATTTTAAAACATTTAACAAATACTGTAGTAAATAGATAAAACTGCAGGTCATAAATTTAAAAAAACACCACTCCCTCTATCTCACTTAAGATGACACATTTTCCTTTTTAGCTTGTTAAAATAAGATGGCACATTTTCTTTTTTTAAAAACTTTCTCTCTCTAATTAATACACTCAACCACTTAATATCACTCATACTAAAATATCCATCTTTCTTTCTCTCTCTATTTTAATACTTACCCACATTTTCTCTCTCCAATTAAACACGTTAACCAATAGCTTTTAAAATCTCGTGTCGGCCAAGAAATGTGTCATCTTAACCGGGACGAAGGGAGTAGTACTATATAAATCATATAGTAGTTTTAGTGGGCCGATCTTCCGTGGTGGCTGCTAACTGATAAAAGCCCGTGAGTTTGTGAGCTTAACTCTAGCCCAGTCGGCCCAAATCGTTTCGCGGCTTATTTTCTAAAAAATCACTTCATTTTCATTTATTTATTGTTAGTACTTTGGTACAAGGCGAATCAGAATTAATTCTAAAAGCCACTTTGTAATGTTTGTACATCCAGAAATTGTTCACTCATTTTTCATTAGTAGTAGTATTATTTTAATATTTTGATGGGAACTGAAAATGCGAGTAAAATATACGTTATTCAGTTATTTAAGTCCAAACATCGATAGTCTATGAAGCAAAATCGAAGTAATAATTCCACTTGGTTTAACTTTCTTGTTTTAATTCTCAATTTATTTAAAAAAAAATCAATCTACTTAAACTAATTCCAATTAAAGTATACTCCTCCTTTTAAAAAATAATTTAAAAATAGTGAAATAAATATTGGTGGAATACTAGTTGAGGAACCATACCGTACCTTACAACCGGCTTTAAATAAATTTAACGAGTCTTTTATGCGGCGAGTGTAAGCTTTGCAACATAAGTGTACTTCAAAGCCTACCTGTTGTAGGCAATCCAGGGTAATTTCTTAATTATAATTACTCGTCAGCCTAGTCCATTTAGTACTCTCTCTGTCCCTAAAAATTTGTCACTTATTTCATTTTTCGTACGTCCCTAAAAATTTGTCACTTTTTACTTTCACCTTTTTTGGCAGTGGACCATACATTCCACTAACTCATTCTCATTTTATTTTAAAACTAATATATAAAAGGGACTCACATACCACTAACTTTTTCAACCCACTTTCTATTACATTTCTTAAAACCCGTGTCGGGTCAAATGGTGTCAAATTTTAAGGGACGGAGTGAGTATTTATTTACTGTATCATATTTCGGTGTTGTCCGCCACAACCAAACTATCGAATTTATACTCTTCTCGATCTTCAAACTTAAAACAAAAGTATAGTACAAATTATAAAGCTTGATAATATTGTACACTTTAAAGCTTGTACACAACATGCAAATTAAAAGCATTTGAGTATAATATGTTGAGAAATTCAACTTATTGAAACTGCACGACATACTAATGGATTCTTCATTTCAAGAGAAAGCTTTAGACATTCTCCAATATCCACCGGTTGGAGAGGAAGCCATTCCAAGTTTTGCAGCATTCTCGCTAACCACAGGTGAACCGTGGCTAGCCCGAGGGCCTTCCCTGGGCAGGCCCGTCGGCCCGACCCAAAGGGCGCGAGCCTAAAATCCGATCCCATAATGGAGAAATCTCCTTCCATAAATCTCTCGGGCTTGAAAGCCAACGGGTCGGGCCATATTGCCGGGTCATGCGATATGGCCCACATATTGACCATAGCAGTGGTGCCACTCGGGATGAAACATTTGTCCACGTGAACGTCGTGGACAGCAAGACGGGCCCACGAGAGTAACGGGCCGGGCGGGTGGAGCCTCAGCACCTCCTTTACAACGGCTTGAAGAAACGGAAGATTCGGAATGTGGGATTCAGTGATGC
The DNA here is from genome assembly GCF_004379255.2 of Salvia splendens. Lineage (NCBI taxonomy): Eukaryota > Viridiplantae > Streptophyta > Magnoliopsida > Lamiales > Lamiaceae > Salvia > Salvia splendens. Next base: position 6,131,132 of record NC_056034.1, read on the forward strand.
GTTTGTTGCGACCAACATTGACTAGGATTTCATGTCGCACCTTTGCTTGAATATCTTGGTGTAGAACCATTCTTGCCATAATCCATTCCAGGAGAATATAAATATTATCTACTCCTCTAAATACCATCTCCTGGATGCACATATAATAACATAATTAGGACGATAATCATAAAAGTAAGTGGTAATTTTTCTTCTGTTGTGGTGACTCTGATTCGTTTGGGTTGTTGGACTTTTAGCTTGTATCGAGTCATGACTTAAAGCACGTTTCAAGTTTATAAAAAAAAGTAAGTGATGGATAGTTATTGCGTAAATACTGTTACATGAAATGAAATAATTATTTAAGCATTTGCAAGAGGAAAGCAATAGTTTATGCATGTTTCCTCGGATTCTATTAAAAAAAGTAAATATACACAAAGATCAATGATGATTGTGCTTGTCTATATAGCCAAAAGACTTTTATGATTTTATCTAAGGACTTTATACCTTTTGACCCTTATGGTCAATTTTACATTCTTAATCATTTTACCCCTTCCTACACAGCATTAAAATATACTACTACTACTAGTTAGGTAAAAAGAAAGAGTTATGAATCAATGATTAGAAACATTTTCTCTTATCCCCTTTTCAGTTAATATATTTATTTAAATTCCAAACTTAGATCTCGGTTTTCAACTAATTAATATAGATTAATGCTCGGTTTAGTTTTTTAATGCAAAAGGAGAAAGTTTCCTAGTCCCAAAATACGGGAGAATCAATTATGATCTCAGTAACTTTCAGCTTTGTGCAACTTCATTTTGAATTCGATTATTCCACCCAAATTCAAATGCTTGTGAAAGATAAGTGTAATAGTAAAAAAAAAAGAAAGAAATTAGTATATACATACCCAGAGCACAGCCACCATATCTGCATGAGTAAGTAAATCCTCTTGAGGCAGAGAAAGCAAAACACTAAGAAAATCATCCCTCACTTTAAAATTCCCCTCTTTTCTTCTCTCTTTTATAATTCGAGTCACAACTTCACTAACCCTACCAGCCAACCTATGGCATCTTCTCCTCACCCCAAAAAAATCCAAAAACCCTGATGGAAAATAATCAGCCCAATTGAACTCTCCCATCAGCTCATACCCCTCTCTAACCATCACCCCCAACTCATCCCCAATTTCACTCCCAAACCCTAATCCCCCAATCCCAAACACACTCTCCAACACATTGTCCAAAGATGCCCTCTGTAGAATCCCTCTCAGCTCCACGAACCCCGTCGCTGCCATCACTGATTCCACCCGTTCGATCAAGCCATCTGCGACGGCCTGCCTGAGGCCCTCGAGGGAGGCCACTCGCCTCGGGGAGAACATGTGGGTGGAGGCTATTCTGCGGAGGTGGCGCCAGTAGCTCCCCGAGGGAGAGAAGCCGATGGCGCGGTCGAACATGAGCAGGCGCGTGGAGTCCCTTATGGGGCGGTCCGAGAACGCGCTGCCGCATAGGATCTCCCTCGCGGTCTCAGGGTCGCTGCTGATTACCACGTGCTCAATGCCGAGGCTTATGGCCATGAGGCGCGTGGCTTTCAGCGCACAGGCTGCGGCCGCGAGCCTGCGGTGGGCCAGGGGGCCCATTTGGGGTAGAAACCCAAGAAACGGCCAGGAGAGTTTGGGGCTTTTGAGTTGGTTTTTAGGGTTTTGGTGGTGGTTTCTCCATGCAAAACCGCATGGTGAGGAAATTAGGTTTGAGGGGAATGAGATTAAGATGAAGAAGGAGAGAAGGAGGAGAGAGAGGGAGAATGCAGCAGCTTGGTTGAAGGTTGGGAAACATGAGATCAAGAAAGCATACAAGAATGGCTCCATGATTTTTTTATTTGATCCAAATGTGAACGCAGTGTAAATGTATGGGGATGCTAGGTCTTTATAAAGGAAATGGAAAGTGATGACTATTAATTAAGTATGCATTTTAAATCGATTAAAGTTTCTTAGTGATACTAGTATAGTTTCTTATAATCTCGATACTTAAATATGATTAATTATATTGATTGCCTACAAGGTTAAGAAACAAAAGGAAGTACATATGTGTTGGTACCGATCGATGCTAATTTGTACTACAAGCCTTGTTCGGTCGTTCAAGATTTTCCAATTTTAAAAGCCATTTTAAACCGAATTATTTCAATAGCATTTTTAATTTAGTTTGATATCAACCACGCTCAAAACAAACAGAATATTTAATTTTGTATCACCATAACACGTCTTTTAGTGATATTATTCAATAATTTATTTATTATAAAAGTATAATATAATATACATTAAAGTTAATGGAGTATACATTTATTTTAAAAGAATATAATGTACCCTACTATTCAATTTATCAACTTTAATTACTTAAAACTCTGGAAATATATAATACTCTAATTGAGGCAAATAAACTCGTAATAATCAGTAAAAATTGTGCTAAAACATACTACTACAAATTAAACTTAAATAAAAATAATGAAAGAATATTTCATGATTGCACTTTTTAGATTCCTTTATGAATGAAGAATATTTCCAAATCCAGTAAAGCATAATTAGCTACATGGAGGGACAGCGCCTCCTATATAAATATAAGTTTAATAATATATACAAAGATTATGCAAAAATGAATAAGAGGTAGACATCTGTACATTAACTTATTAATTAAGATGTTACCATTATCAATTTCAGTAGTCACATAATAATATTATCAGAGTATAGCAATTATGTTTTAGGTAGGGCCGGCCGGCCGGCGGCCAGAGGATTCATTATTCTACTTTATATACGAAAATAGTAATTTTATTATTTGTTTCTATGACCAGTGAATTAAATCTACGCCTGCTATTGCGATGCATCTCTTAAAATAGCAAATCACACAAGAAAAGTAAACCACAATTAAAAAACTACTATATCTATATGCGATAGATTTAACTTATCTCTAGTCTCAAGAATACTACTATATCCATCACTAGGTCAACTTCATATAAACCCAAATTAGTTCTTTGATAACGAAATGATGAGTTTTATTTTTAATAAATAAATATGAACGTGAAAGCGAGCCTCTGACGAAAATATATGTGTGTCCGACTATTAATTTATGACGAAATAAGTGTAATAATTTAGAATAAAATATACTTGTCTCCGATTATAATTTATGACTAAATAAGTGTAATAATTTAGAATCAAATATGATTGATTGTATATAATTATTTTATATTAATTAGTCCATATATATATAAAATGATATGTAACATCTTATCAATATTTTTGAGCACATTAAGTAAAACTGGGATGCGGTTTAAATGAATAATAGACAAGAGGATTCAAGTGACAAAATGAGTAAACTAATTAATAAATGGAGTGTTCAACAAGCAGACAAAAATTATTAAAGAAAACAGTGCAATATTCGTACACCATTGCCACTTTTTTCTCTTATGTCCTGCAAGTGCAAAACCAGTCCCGATTCAACCCTTTATAGTTGAAATGTTTAAGTATCAAACACCATAGACAAATAAACTTAGTCAAATAAATAAAATTATTCCATAAATTATACTACTCCTACTATATTAATTAAGTGGAGTGGGACATTTATAATATTATCCGCTAGTCTACTAGCCTAACTGCCGTACTGATTCTATATCCTCTTTTTTCCAATATCCGAAATTGCAGTATCCACCCAATATCTATTTTCAGTGAAATTTACTATCATGTAAAATAATAGTACTAGTATATTGCTTTATAACGACGACGATGATGATAATAATAATAATAATGATAATAATAATAATAATTTATTGTTGTAACGCCAAATAAATACAAAATGTTTACAATTATCTCGACGCTAAGAAACAAAGTTGGCAATGACCAGGAGATCCATTTTTGTGAATTAAAAAGTTGTAGAAGATCATTAGATTGTCCCACACATTGTAAACTAGTAGTTGGATTCAATTGAATCTGAAAATAGTCTCTAACTAATTTTTGTAAATCTATATTTATCGAATATGGAATCATTATATTTATGTAGATAAAACATTAGGGATGTAATCAAATGCAAACTCTAAATATTGTTCAAACTCCAAACTAAGATATGGACCGTTAAAAAATGTCAAAAGATGACAAAATAATAGTAACAAAAAATGTCAACACAATGTCAATGATTGATATTGTGTTGACATTGTGTTAACAAGTGTTGACATTTTAAGTTGCTATTATTTTGTCATCTGTTAACATTTTTTAACAGTCCAGATCAAAATTTGGAGTTTGTACAATATATAGAGTTTACATTTTATCACTACCCAAAACAAACAATATGTATCCATATTTGATGTGAGATACATCTTAATTAAACTTAAAGCTCAAATTAAAACAAAGCAATGTATGTGCACAGCTTCGGTCCGCGAATTCCCCCGCACTTCTTTCCTTAATTTCATCATTAATGAAATTAAACATACTTTACTCAAAGGGATGGCTACAATTTAGACTATTAAAAGCCTTCCACTAACTACAATTTAATTGGAGAGTAGCCTAATGACCATGCATAAATAAAAGACCGAATCATATAAATATATAAAGCATAACTCACAAATCTAAGAGTTAACACTAGCCCACCAAATCTTTGTCGGATTGATGTTGCATATCATTATTGTGCAATGTGCATCATGCCATCACAACACAGCACATTTTTTTTTACAGTATTACTACATTTTATGTTTCATCATATATTAGTACGAAACATTCCAAAATGCCAGAATAACCATCAAATTTAATTAATTTAATCAAATACATAATTTTTTAAAACTATCAATTTTACGATCAATAATTTTAACATTTTTTTAATCATCCCATCATCTCATATTTGGAAAAAATTAAGTCTTGCCGCACAGAAAATACACCTAATCTAAGCCACTGTCTCTATTCAGCAATACAGGATGCCCCTGCATAACTTCATGCAGTACTTTCTATACAATCCGTTCTTTTCCACGAATTTTACTCTTAGCAACTCCTATGTTCGAAGCAAGATGGTGTCTAATTAGACCACGAATTACAAATGTCTGGAAAAGCTCTATTGCTATTTCGCGCGGCAATCCACACCGGTGTAATGAAAGTGAAGGGCCTACGACAATGACGGAACGCCCTGAATAATCGACCCGTTTGCCAAGTAGAGTCTCGCGAAATCTTCCCTCAATCTTTAATTTTATAAATTAAAATAAAACCCTAGAAATTTTCAAGCCGCATCTTTAATTTTATAGATTAAAACACTAGAAATTTTTAAAATGAAACAATTGAAAAAATGTCAAAATTATGTTATACTTATAAACTATATTTAAAAGTTGCAAACTTGACCTTTGACCAAATTTAGTGGTTTTCTAACAAATCATGAATTAAAGTATATGAGAGTTTAATGAAGCTCGGATCCGATATGTTGATTGAACTTTCCGACGTTGAATTCTAGGTTACGGGCCAAAATTGAAATTTGTTCTAAATTCGAGATGTTCTTTTAAGAAAATAGATAATTAGTTAATTATAATTTTAATCTCAATCTTAAAATCTTATTAAAAATTACACTCAATCTTTGAAGTGCCTAAATAGGGTCAGAATCTTTTGATTTATTGTAAATTTAGCTTATTAATGAGTTTGAAGACCTCAAGCTGACGCTTAGACATCCATTCATGTAATATTTCAAAAGACTTTAAAGTTCATTGTATAGATTGCCCTATTATGTTATCAAATTCTCGATTTTACGACTATTTAGGTGATCAAGTTGGTAACTATCGCAACGAAATTCAAACTTTTCACTGATTCATAGCATCATGTATTTTCACTGCATGTGTGGTTTATTCTTCATGGGCAACTCAATAGCATAGAAATGCTTTCCAGATTAGGCGTTGGTGGCATTTGAAGACATGAGGAATCAGAAAGGATCGAACACCTCTTCTTCAGCTACAGGATCTGGTTAAGATTGTGATACTCTCTATTGTTTTGACCAATATATATTCATTTATATGTTTGTCAAACGCACCAGAGGCTTGGCTTGGAGATCCTTAAACAAAGTTTGATATGTAAAAATGGACCTCATATTCTCTACGTCTGTAGTTGATACACAAACTTTCCTTTTTTCACCAAAAGAAATGATTAAACACTTGACAAATAAAAATGATCGATTGAGTTGAATGAGTGAGAGAAGGAGTTGAGTAGACATTTATTGTGGATCGGTTGGTACGTGTCTTCACAATCTATTTGGAAAGTGTGTGATGTGGGCCATCTCCCATCTGAGTAACTTTTTTGTCTTGTGTGTGTAATCACTCTTTTTGGATGGATACATATAAGAGTGTTCGGTTTGCAAGATTGTATCCGGAATTAAATTTATTGGTATTATTTTATCTTGGAAACCGAACACCACCATATTATTTTAATTTGATTAATTCTTCTGGAATATCACTGGGGAAAACGACAAAAAAGGCATCTCATTAGTGTAACAACCTGCACTAATCTTCCAAGACTTTAATCGCACATGTAAGATACTAAAATTTGATTCACTGTTGAAAATAATATTACATTTCATATCTTGATACGGCTAAAAACAATATATCAAGTTAGAATATACTACTACTACTGAGTCTACTCCCTACTTAAGTAATAACGAAAATAATAAGAAATTAAGATGCAGTGTGGGTGCATGATTGTGCCAATGAGATATTGTAAATTGTAATTAATTAGACTAAATTTGTTTCCACTAATGTAAAAGTTAATCTGCCAGCCTGATACGCATTAATATAAATCGGACTGTATCTGTGGGACTACTTCTCCACAAATACATCTAATGTTTCATCAATAAATTAATTATGCCCAAGAATTAGATGACTCATCCTATCCTAATACACACAAACTTTGGCGGGGCCGCCAGCCGCAATTTTAACTATTAATTAATTAATTAATTAATTATTTATATTTATTTAAACTTTTAATCAAATCCTTATAATCTAAATAAAATTTATCGATTTGATTAGGATAAATGCATTATTAAGCATCTCAGTGCGCGACAATGTCCCTCTTACCCTCTAATTAGACTTTTTTACTTGACTAAATTTCCATTTTGCATATTCTAAAGAATCTATCACTAAATGAACATGTAAGAGGTTTAGTGGAAGCTCGATATGCCACTTTTGAGTTGAGGAGATCATTCCGACATTAATTTAAGCTAGAATCAGTTTCAATCTCAAAATCATATCTAGTTAAAAAAAATCAATAATATAGTTAAAGTTAGATTACTAAGGTGCAATTGTTCCTTTTGCTTTAAGTCTTCTCCTCAATCAAAATATACATTCTATTGAGAGTGTTTGTCTGAATAAATAAGTTTCTTAAAATAACTTATAAGGGTACTACGAGTTCATAAAAAAACTTATAAACTCTTCAAAGATGTTTGTTTGACAAAGTAAAATTTTTAAATAGTTTGTAAGTTATAAAAATAAGGTCCAAAACAATGAACTCCACATTCCATTACTTGTATCTCACTCATATTTTATTACTTCCCCCGCCCCATAAGAATATGCATTTTTTTCATTTTAGTCCGTCCCACAAGAATATTAATTTTTTTTCCATTTTAGTCCGTCCCACAAGAATATGCATTTTCTAATTTTGGAAACTCATTTATCTCTAATGAGGTAAGACTCATTCCCCACTAACAATACTTTAATTACTTTTTTCTCTATCTCTCTTTTGTTTTACCAATTTTACATCAAAACTCTTACCGATCTCAAAGTACATATTCTTTTGGGACTGGGGGAGTATGACCTACCTCCACTAACTTTGTCCATCCACTTTCCATTACATTTTTTAAAACTTAAGCCAAATCAAAGTGAATTCCATATCGGCAAACGGAGAGGATACATGCTACCATAAGCAATACTCTCTTCGTCCGCGAATAAGAGTCTCATTCCTATCCGGCTTGAGTTTTAAGAAAAGTTAAGAAAATTGGGTGGAAGAAAGTTAGTGGAATATGGATTTCACTTGTATATACTATTTTAAATGATATGTGAGTGGAGTGAGTTAGTGGAATGTGGGGCCTCTTTACCATATATAGTAATTATGAATCGAGACTCATATTCACAGACGGACCAAAATGAAAAAACAGGACTCCTATTCGCGGACAGAGGGGGTATGAATCTTGTGGATTCAAGAAACATATGTGGCATGAATTTATTCTTGCAAAACTACCCAACAACCCAAACAAGAAATGAGACAACAAAAAGATGAGAAAAGATAAAGAAGACGATGAGTGCTAAGAATTAGGTTAAAGCTCAAGAAAGAAAATCCAATGGCTACTTTCACAAACAATAACTTAATGGCTCCACCAACTAGCAACACAAGAACCAGCAAGTATACCTTAACAAATAATATAAGCCCGACAATAGATTAAGTGCAACCATAAGGGACTTTGGATAAATCTTCAAATGTGAAAATTTGAGTCTTTGTTATTTTAAAATGTTCAAAGTTGCCAAATGAAGAACCCTAGTTGGGTATGTATACTAGGGAGGAAAAGATAATTCAAAAAAGAAAAAGAAAAATACAAGTTCTTCCAAAATGCCCAACACGGCTAGCGAGTCGTCGGGTTCGTATGTGCGCGAAGCTAGCGGCTCGCTAGCTTACTAATCTGATTTGCCGTGGGGGGTCTGGCGAGTCGCCAGGTTCGGTAAGGCTCGAAGTACCGAACCTGGCGAGTCACTGAGATGGTTGCCAAAATTTCCGTCTTCGTTAAGGCACGAAGCTGGCGACTCGCGCGATCTGTCAAGTTTCTTGGCATGCCTGGCGAGTCGCTAGGTTCGTCAGGGAATGAAGCCAGCGGTTCACCAACTATGTTCGGCCCTTCCTTCACCGCCCTTCCCCGAATCCTTTTTAATCCCGATCATGTTCTTCAGCTTCTTTTCACCCGGACCCCGCGTTTCCTCCTCCAAGAACAACTTCTCTAGGAGCGCTAAGATCGCCTCGTGTTGTCTTCGGGACATTGCTCTTGTCATGGGTCGATGTAGATCATGCACGACATGATGCGTACTGTGGTTTGCATCAATGAGTTTTCAAAACATCTTATAAGACGACTGGAATAAACTTCAACAAAACACTCTAAATTATTCATTCATCATATAAGACGATTGAAATAAACTTCAACAAAACACTCTAAATTATTCACTTTAAGTTAGTAATAAGCTCATTAATTTAAGCTACTTTATTCCAGCTAAACCTCAATACCACAACATACTCAATAAAAAGAAAATCAACTATTGATTGCAATACACTCTAAGACCTTTCTTAGGATGTTAGAATAATACGAGGCTAGAATGTAATGAATGTATAATTCAATAAAGATAGCAGTGAAATGACAATTTTTTTGCATTTTATCTTTTATTCCATCATTCCAAGCAAATAAGTAAGAATGAAAATAGGAATCACATTTATTTCCATACTACCAAAACACCCTAAATTTAACTAAATTCAAGCAACTCAAATAACATATTTTTATCTCTCTCTCACACATTTATGCACTAGCAAAACAAAATGTGACACGTGTCCGAAGTAAAAGCTCGAGAAATATGATTGAATATATGAGAATATAAGAGTGGGTGGAATTAATAGGACAGCCACGAGGACCAAAAGTGAAAGCCAAGAGGAAAAGTAACCCCCCACTTCCTTTTAATAAAACTTTCCAGAATTAGATATGCTCGTATCTATCTTTATCAAAATAAATAAATAAATGGTCACAAGAAACAATGATTTCCTTCATCAACATTCTATTTTCTGCCATGATTTTCAGCACAAATTAACCAATGGCATCATACTTATGTGGCCTATATCAACCAATTGTAATCTCCTCATTAATTGTTGTTTCACAACATCAGCACCCTCAACCACAAATCAGCAACATCCAATTACACGCAGACAAAGCTACAGCTAATAACAATTAAAAACTGTTTATCTACTAATCACAGCTTTACTCTCAATAATTAACAATATAAGCTTTATCGATCATCAACAAGCCAATAACAATTTAGATGTACCGTTGGTGATCACGACATTATATTGGAGAATGTCAACTTCTATCCAGCGATCAATAAGAGCCATTTATCCTCCATGGTATTTCTATTGGCTGCTCATCCCAACGTGTTCCTCCAACTCCAGAGGACATAATGTGTGTTTCCCCTACGAGTGCACAACTCTTGCTTGTACAAGTTTCTTCCACATCAAGTAGTTGTTGATGTCAGAAATGAGCGAATTCGCTGTAGCATTTCTGCTTTCACTGAATCAGGTACAAAAGCTGGATGCAAAAAGGCAAAAGTTTATAAGATGAAGAGTAAAAGGTCAACATTGATCCTGAACATATGCTCATTTCATAAACTTTATCTTTTGAATTTTTGCATCCTGAACATTTCAAATCGGATCACAATTGGTCCTGGACTAACTGTTCCGTTAGTTTTTAACGGTCAACAGGTTTAATCTCAATTTTGACCAAATTAGACTGTTAATTATGATTTTTTACTCCCTAATTATTTCCTTAATTATTTTAAAAAATATTCATTTAAAACATGAAATAAATAATCAGGTTCCCCACTTATTTCATCTTCCTTCCTTCCATCGTGTTTCCCACTTTTCTTTCATCTTCTTCCTTCCTCTCATCTTTCAGTGGGTAAAATGAAGAACCCTAGTTATGGAGCGTTCGGCTTTCAGCAAAGGGTCCGACGGGAGTGGCGGCGGTCAACGTCGCCCACTTTCTGAAATCCCTGTTTGCTACTTCGCTTGGCGGTGCCCCTACAGTGAGAGTATAGGAGGAAGAGGAAGAGGAAGAGGAAGAAGAGGGTTTCAGATTTCTCCAAGGGGGTTTTCAATTTTTCAAGAATGGCGTCAAGACAGGTGCTTCAACAGCAGAACAGAGGAAGTGCACAGATTCTTCGATCGTGTTTATTGCTAAATCAATAATTGGGTTTCAAGATGATCTTGAATCGCTATTGAAAACGTGGTTTCAAGCATTTAGGGATTGTAAGTATAATTTTTGTTGATTATAGGAGTGGAGGCAGCAGTTCCGGTTGCTAACATGCAGAAAAATAAGTGGGTAACCCTAATCTATTACTCCCTCCATATTAAAAAAATAGAAACATTTGAAATGACACATGACACTAGTTTTAATACACAATCGGTAAAGTGAGTGAGAAAAATAGATAAAGTAAGAGAGAAGAAAAAAAAAATGAATAAAGTAAGAGAGATGTAGAGAAAAAGTAGTGAAAATAGAGTTAGTGGATTGTGGAGTCCATGTCCTATAGAAATATTCTAAAGTTTCTATTTTTAAGGAATGACCTACAATGAAAATAGTTACTATTTTTAAAAACAGAGGGAATATTTATTTCATATTTTAAATGAGTATTTATTAAAATAATTAAGGAAACAATTAGGGAGTAAAAATTATGATTAACAGTCTAATTTGTTTAAAATCGGGATTAAACCCGTTGACCGTTAAAAACTAATGGAACAGTTAGTCCATGACCAATTGTGATCCGATTTGAAATGTTCAAGATGCAAAAATTCAAAAGATAAAATTTAGGACAAAATCCGTAAAATTAGCATTTACTCAGGACCAATTTTAGCCTTTACTCTAAGATGAAAGCAAGACAAATATAAACTTATTGATCAAAATGATATAAAATACTATCACCAGACACTTGAATCATATTAGATGAGCTTTGATGCATCTAAATATTAAATCCATGGAGCTTGCTTACTTCAAGAAAGTGTCATTTGGTGGCTGACTCTGTCTTGCATTATAAATGATAAAATTTATAATTGATTCCATCTATATTTGTATGCTAGTACAAAGAAGATAACGATATACCATGTTCCCGCTTTGTAGGTTTGTAATTGATACATAACTACGTATCACTCAACTAGTCACTTTAGTTCAAAATAATGCCATGGGGTTAGCCATGAAAGTTACATTAAGTACAGTGAGGGAATTTGTAACACGCATCCATATCCAACAAAGTAAATAAGGCCTAAGTATCTGCACATCATAGTTTTAATAATTAATATGATGAGCGCAGTCTAATGACTTATCAAAGCAAGGTTTATTGATCCAGAAACCTATTTACTGGAATGAATAAAGATTCTTCTACTTCTTAAATATATTCTTCTACTTCTTAATATACTGCAACAAAGTGATACAAGCATCATTTATGAAAAGGTTCATCTTAAACACAACTAGGGTTTGTATATATTTACCATGCTAATATGGTTCTAATTGAAGGTCTCAACTAATTTGTAGTGACGATAGGGATGTCAAACAAGGTAAGATTGGCACACCCAAGTGCTCAGTGCCATTCCAATTAAATGTCTAAAGTTATGAATAGCAACAAAGTAAGTCTAGCCAAAACCAATGCTTACCCCCCTAAGCAAAACTTGGAACTTGATCCTATACCTAAATATTCTGAGAGTAAGGTCCAACCAGCAAACTTATTTTTACAGATGTTTATACAAATTTCTAATGATATGAAATAAGATGTTCGCACTTGGAAAGCATACTGATCCAGAAAGAAAAGATATAGGGCTATCAAAACTGAAAACTAAAACAGTCCCAAGTAAATATACTTTAGTTTCAAGTTAATATTGCATATTATCTTTTAAAGTGACTTCAAAGTTTCATACACAGGATCCGTCGAACCAAGAGCCAACCTATCTGACTAGCAACTTGTTTAATCAGGCATCAACGCCTGTATACAAAACCTGTCCAGTAGCCATTGATATATGATGTCTAGAGCCACCTCTTTCTAGATAAATTAATACAGACTAATAAAAATCACAAATCCTATAACTGCAAGGTATTTATGTGCTGAATGTAACATTTTTCTCTAGATCAACATTGTATCATTTACCAGTTTTTTCTTGGAGCAACATTGGAGGAAAATGGAATGTAGCACTGAATAGATAAGAGAAAAAGGCAGGAAATACTGCTAACAGGCTGTTAGCATAACTGGAGCTAAATATAAGTGGATTATAGCAAATACTTCAACCTCATGGTAGGTGATTTTGAAGCTTGAACTTGCAGAGATATACTAGTAACTCAAACACAGAGAAGAATGTAAGAGTTTGAACCTAAACTTTTCAAGTTAATTGGGATTCCATAGATAAATGAGAGAAGGAAGGGTAGGTTCTCATAAAAGGAATTTTGAGATGAATGATATACCACAAAGCACATGCAATATCTTCCAAAATAACTGATCCCTGTAGTTTGTTTACATGCTCAAGACTATCAAGAGAGTAGTCATAATGATAGATACACGTGGCATGAGGCATTAATAACTTTTCCGGGGAAAAAAGGGTAAGACTGAGATAAAAAGATGATCCTCCAATATTCATCATCAAATTTTTATTCAACAATATTCTTGAAGCAGAAAATGAAAATTCACCCGCAACAAATGGTATTAACAAATTTAGCCATAAACGTTTGTTCTAGGTCTAACTTCTTTGTTTTTGCGAAGTTTCACATGGAATAAATGTCAAGAAAAGTGAACAAAATAAAGCAGAAGATAAAAAAACCAAGAAGATTTGGGAAAACATTGTGTCTGATCTTTTAATATATGAGACATCTTACCCCTCATGAAGGGGTATGCAAGAATAAGACAAGTTCTACAATTTAGACTAAAGTCACCCTATAACTATCCAATTCAACGATGATACACTCAATGCTTAGAATCTTAACTGCAAAGCCACTGCAAATCTACCCCTGACATGTCCTAAAACAAGTCATGCATTTTTTTAATGCTTCTGGTCATGCTCACACTGTCCACATGCCTGCTACGTATGTATTGCAAACCCTGAGGTTTCCCGGCATTTCTTTTTGCTCACAACCAACATCAGGGTTAAGTCAAAGCAGTTGCATTTAATTTTTATTCTTATGCAATTCTACTGAATTGATAAAGTAAGCTGGCTCCCTCCTTCCAGCTTAAGATGACACGTTTTCCTTTTTAGTTTGTCCAAACTAAGATGACACATTTTTTTTGGAAACTTTCTCTCTCCAAATAATACATTCAACCACTTTTTCTCACTCCTATTAAAATATTCATCTTTCTTTATCTCTCTACTTTAATAATTACACCCACCTTTTCTCTCTCCAATTAAACACTTTAATCAATAACTCCTAAAATCCCATGCCGGCTAAGAAATGTGTCATCTTAGACGGGACGGAGGGAGTACATCACATGCTGAAACACTGCATAAAGTTTATCACAAACATCATTATAAACGTAACTAAAAAATAATGAATAGTGCCTACTAGAAAATAAATTTGGTTCTCCGCAAGGTTGTTGATACTTGAATTTATAGAAAAGACAGCATAATAAGTTTAATATCAAGCTAACAACTATAAATTCTCTCCTGTTTATTTTTCTGATTATAGTATGTTAATAGGTCGATTACATTTAGTTGCCTCCAGCTTTCAATCACGGGTGGATAATCAGAATCTAGAAGCTATGCGTGTATTATATTCGTAACAAGATAAATGCAATACAATAAGGGCATTGGTACTCCAAACGCCCTTGAAGTTCAAAAGATTAACAATACTAATTCAATCATTCAATCTTATAGATACATACCCTCTACTAACAAATTAGAACATATGCACTACTGAAAATAAAAGAAAGAATGAATATTTAGTAAAAAGAAGGAATAAAAAAGCCAAGTATAATTATAAAATAAAAACTTAAGTAGTAAATCATTAGTACATATTAAAACAAATGAATGGGGAGAAACCCACCTCTTCCTTTCGGAGTTATGACTTTGACAAGTTCATGAACAGTTATAGTATCCCTTCCCTTCTTCCTTGCAAACTCCCTGTCAGAAAAAAGTTCAAGCATAGTTAATGCTGTAAGCCCACAAAAGAATCTAGAATCCATGATTAAATTAGAGTGGGGAATAAAAAAAGATGAAGGATAAATGAAAGACATGGTGGTCGAGTAATGGAAAATGTAGTATTTGAGAATTCGACAATCCAGAATTCTGTCAATCACCACCATAAAACAACCAAACGTAAGTCCATATTTCAATTATTGTCAGACTCAAAAACTTAATCTCCCATGAGTCTTGAAGAACTGTTGTGCAACCAATAAGAATGATAAAATTGTTTAGTACAAATAGGATAAGGTACCTGTAGTACTCTAAAGTATTTCGTGGGATTGAACCTAACACTCAAATCATCTTTTTAATGATTTACGTTGCATAGAGTTCCAATATTACACTAAAATTTATTTCAATAATAAGATATTAATACTGATCACATGAACAACATTTACTAACACTTTAGAATATATTAACGTGCAATAATAAAATGTTTCCCTATATTGATTATTAATGACAGTATAAAAAATTGAAAAATATGTGGACACGAGTTTAATACTATACATTTAAAGATCCGAGCAACGTTTTGGTTTTATACCTTTAAATTCAATTAAATTATAATATGCACATCAGGGGTGATGTGAATTGTGAAACCCTTTGAACAAGGATTTGGAGAGACTTAATCCCCCCTAGTACGAGGAGAATCTGGAGTTATTTCAAACAATCCATATGTTAACTTAATTCAGCATTTGGAATGTAAAATATGTTGGAATTTAAATTGGGAAAAAGCACCTCCCAAGTCCCTAATCTTCTATACTGCTCCAGTGTGCCTCAAGCAAGCAAAAAAAATAGTACTAGTTGATAACTAGACCTAACGTGTCTTTGAATATATTTATTAAATCAAAAGAAGGTCTAAGCAGAACCTGCAGAGGGCTTTCATCTCATCTTTCCAGCCACATTCCACAAGCCTCTCCACTAATAATTCCTTCAATCGCTCTTTTTCTCCGATAAGAAGCCATGAATTGATCAGCAAAATGAATACCTAAATCTCCAAAAACCCTAAATCATGTCTCCACAGTTCACTGGTTAATCGACTATTCAAATTCACAAACCTTCAAATCGACTATTTGTTGAAGACTCGGGTGGATTGCCCGCTCCATTTCAGCATCCGGAGTCGGGTGGGGTTGAATTGACGCGTTCCTTCTTCCCAGCATCAGAAATCAGACGTCGCGCCAAATATAAATAAATGGATTTATAGAACGGATTCGACGAATTGAACTCGTGAATTGAAATAGGGTGAATAATTAATAACAAAAATAATATTTAAATCATTACTTTAAAAAAATATACGCCATATAACAATTTTATGTTCACCGACCCTACACAAATAAATGAATAATGGAATTAGGAAATCAGTGTGATGTGGGTTTTGTAACATGCTAAATATGTGAATTTAAAATATACTCCTACACATTTTTGTTCTTAGACATTTTAAATTCAAAACTTATTTCAAATAGCAGGAGTAAAAATAAAATATATATCAATCAGAAAATATTTTAGATTATGCTGGTGTGACGGCGTCAATGATGAAGAATAAAAATGATGAAATTAAATTTGAATGTGAAATGGGTTTATTAATAAGCTGACGCTAATTTGAGAATACCACTAAATTATTTCCCGCCAAATACTAAATTATTTCCCGCCAAATACTGCCGCCAAAATAAATTAAAACATACAAATAAACAAATAAATAAAATAAAATACTAGTAAAAAACACGAAACCCCTCTTCATCGTCACAGAAGGGGCAATGGCAGAGCAAGAAGAAGGAGAAAACGCCGCCGGCATCGACGAGCCGCCCCCGCCCAAGCTGGAGATCCCGACCCGCCGAGTCAAGAACATCATGAAACTCGACAAAGATATCAGCAAGGTCAACGCCGAAGCGCTCTTCCTCGTCGCCTCATCCACCCAGCTCTTCCTCCAGTTCCTCGCCGAGAAATCCGCCCACGCCGCCGTCGAGAAGAAGAGAAAAACTATAACACTCGAACTCATTCGGATTGCCACCAAGCGACACCGTCCCACTGCCGATTTTCTGCTCGATTCTCTCCCCCTGCCAGCTGAGCAGAATCATCCGGGAGATCGTGCTAAATCGCGGCCAGATAAGAAGCCCGTTCCTTTTGCTACTCGTTCAATTGATGCTTTCTTTCAAAAGACCACTTGAAATTTCCGTTGATCGTCGAGACTGTAAAATAGTTGATTTTTTTTACTTCATCTTCGTGCTAGAGGATGTTTTGCTGTTGTGATGCTCAGTTCGCGCTGTTTCAATTATGTGGAGATAAAATCGTGGGGAGTAGTTTGTTCAATATTGCGGTGCTTACTTTAATTAACAAATCCTGCGCAATCGTGATTATATTAGAATTTTGAATTTCTCATATCTAATTGCCCTTCTTCTATTTGTGCACACGACTGTTGACACAACTCTCTTTATATTATGCGGATATGATAGTGTGAGAATGTTGTGAAGTGGTGGTGTATCTGTGATGAATCAGTTCAATGTGTTTCAGTTAATACTTTATGAAGTATTTGTGGCATGTGATTTGATCTGCGAAATAATTTTGCACATGAAGAAGATTGTATGTACTTGTTTTGTTTGTAAAATGCTGCAGAAAATGTGCACATATAGGGTCTAGATCTTGGGAAATGATCTGTTAATTTATTTCCGGACATGACTCTTTTTCTTACTACTATAAGACAATGGAAACCGATTATACGATTGAATTAGTTCTTGATGGGATCCCAATATCCTAGGGTGAGAAGGGGCCAGAAAATGATGAGACAACTGAAACTGTATCTTCTCTGAGATGGTAAGAAAATCTTTTCTGACTGTATGCCCTTTGCCTGTTTGTTTTCTTTCCTACGTTTATGGAAGATATGCCTTGACTTGGTGAGTTGATGCTGTTTGGTCCCATGGGCTGTAAGCCGGGGGAAGATTTTCTGTTTAGAAGGCTTGCACTTCCAAAGCCTCCGTTTATGCTTTTATCAGAAAGACGCCGACTGCTGGTGCCTGGCCTTATTCCAAATGGGCTGTCAGGCTCGGCTACTACTTTAATCTGTACCTTCTTCTGTTCCTGCATAAAAGATCACCCTTGTATATTAAAAAAATACTCTAAAAATGCCATCTGCATAGGTTATATAATGGAATCTGAAGAAATTTTTGGAGTAGATTTGTTACTAGTGAATGGAAAAGGTTCTGATGATATTACCCATTGTCTTTGTTTCTCGTCTTCCTTTTCCTTCCTCAACGTATGGTACTCTTCAAGCATTGCCAATAGAGGAACCTGGAGTCCAAATTTTAGTTGTGAGGATGAAGCCCAGCATATTTCTAGTACAATGGTTTATTCAGAAACATTATAAAAAGCTTTGGATTCAATGAATGAAATCAAGGTTTAGTTCCTACAGAACTGATTAAATGTGCAGTTTTGAGAAAAAAAAGTCCAGTGAGTATAAGTTATCTCGAGAGTGTTTTGTCTGCTTAAAAGTACTCCACCTAACTAATTTGACACTAGAATTCATCAGTTTCTGTGCAAAACTATTTCTACATAGATATCCAATAAATAATCATCACCATCCACAACTTTTCATATAGGAAACTTTTACTTGTTATATTTCCTTATCACATGCGCAGAAGAGGCATTTTCATAATGCTCAAGAAATAGAATGACCACTGAAGTAGCTATTTAGAACAGTATACCTCATCATACAAGAAGACTTTCTTTCTTTCATCTTCCCAGTCCTTAGTCTTTGATATCAGCAAGTCCACCAAAGCTGCCAGGAGGATGAAGCAGACAAAGTGCACATTGTTATAGATCTCTTTAGACTCATTTTTAGTCCTTCATTCTAGCACAAAATGCTAAGTTACATATACATTAAGATAACTCTTGACCTGGTATCTTGTTGACCATCACTCTGGCTCGCTCAGCCCTTTTAAGGTTCTTATGAGCACCTCTGCGAACAGAATAACGATTTTCATCCTGAATTGGGAAATTAATGGCTAAGATTTTCTTGCTTACGGTTCTTAATGTATTTAATGTTTATTCTTTGAATGTGGAAGAGAAGAATCTAACCGTGCTGTACTCTTCTAACCATAGCTCCTCGTCACGTGCCAATACCCACTTTTCAACCTTCTCCATGATCACCTTCCTGCTAGCAGCTTCTTCTTTAGCTCTTGATATCTGTTCATCCATGCTTGTGAGGAGATCAGCATGATCAATCTCCCCTTTTTTTACAAATTTCCACGGGTCAAATAATGATATATGTGCAATGACTAGAATTTCTCCGTTCAAAAGATTTAGTCTAACCAGAGTCTATTTGGTTGATTATTTTTTCCATCTCTGATCGTGATGGTATTTCCATGTGTGTTCTTCTGCATATATCCTCAAGCTCTATTTGTTTCTTGAAGAAAAACTCTTTCATCTTGCTTGCTTTCAACTGATCCAGTCTCTTCACTTCAGTCTCAGCCTTGAACAGATTACTAATCAATTTAAATCATTCTGGCATAAAATTCTATAGAGCATCAGAGGGCATACCTGCTGCACCATGTCCAGAGTAAGGCTTCCAGGAGTGGATATCGCTATTGATGGCATAGATGATAGATTGGCAACTTGTAGATATTCTTGACGGTCTTTATTGGGTGTATCCATGAGATTCCACAAATCAGACAATGCTTTACCAAGTTTTTGCAGCTGCATTAATAATTCAACAAAACAGAGTTATTATGCTAGGTGTTTGCAGTGACCATGTCTGTAGTAGTCTTACTATTTTCTGTACATTCCATATATGATATTTATTGTGAAATGGATCAGATCTTGCTTGATGAAATTGTAAAAGATATAAAAAATTAATTACCTTGTTAAATCGTGTTTGTTTTTCTGATTGAAGGGATTTCACTGTGCGATCAAGCTTTTCCAGGATACCGTCACTGATGTTCTTTGACAATCCTGATAATTCATTCAAGCTTGGGTGCACCTTTGTTATGATCAATGAAGAATCCATTCCTAAAGTGGCTGACAAATTTTTTATCATGCTTATGTAGTTTTCCATCCTCTGAAGTCTGTCACTCTTTGATATGGATATGAACATGCAAGAGAACAATTAAAGTGATTGGTTTCTTAATCTATTTAGCCCCTAATAACATACTCTAGCCACATGCAGTACCTTTTCACTGTGAAGTCTCTGAAGCTCATTTTGGAACTCCTCGAGTTTCTTAAGTGAAAGATCATTTTCATTGACACAAACCGGTGATGTTGAATCATTATACTCTGTCTGACCTGCAATTTCTGCAGAAATTTTATGAATCTGCCCTTGTACTACTCGAAATTGCTTCACTCGTACTTCTTTCCTTAACTGCATCTCTCTTAGTGCTGGTGTTATAGAATTTAGCTGCTCTTTTAGCGTTCCTGCCATTTTCTCTGGCTGTCAAGGATGAACAAGGTACTTGAATAAAAACAGAACACTGCATATTTAAAAGCTTTTCACCTGCTAAGATCCATAATAATTGTTTGCTGTAAAGTAAATATATTAGAATGTCAAGCTTCCTTCCCCAGTAATTCAACATGAATAGATGTTTTAAATCAGTTTACATAATTGGATAGAACATTATCAATTTTGTTTTTACATTGTGCTTCTACCTCTGACCATCATGTAGAAAGCATTGAGAGTATTTTTCATGCTTCAAATTTGATTTCTCTTTAAGCCTGTGAATATTTCCAAGAGCGAGCTATAACATTTTGTTAACAGTTGTTCAATATTGGTATACAACAATGTTGGCTCTCCCAGGCATATTACTTAATAAGATGATTATACAAAGGTTTTGGTTTAACTAATTTGTAGTACATATCTTACCCTTCCTGGCAGTGATCTTTCTCCAAGTGAGAGGAGGAGATGAGTAAACTCAGCCTCGGACTCTGCAAGCTGCTGATGTAGTCGAGCTCGTGAAATGTTAGCTGTGTCAACTTTTCTTCTATAAATCTCGACACACTCCTGTTCAAGTTCAAGCAGAACCTTTTCCCGCTCAAATTTGTCTTCTCCGACTTCATCCCATATAATCTGCAAGTCATATTACACCAATCTCGTAAGCAATCTGATTCGTCACATTGTTATAAGTTAAAAATTTGTGAAGACATGCCTGTAATTCTTGTAGTAAGTAGCCACACGATGTCTCTAACAATGCTAAACTTCCCATCCCACCATTTGATTTCTGTAAGGATCCCATCAGGAGAATCCTTAGTGATGAGAAGGAAGACGGAAGGAGAAAAGCTCAAGCCCCGATTAGTGAGTTAGCAGTCGTTTCTTAGAGACGACTAGTATTGTCTTGCACTGCAAGAGCAGTTTTAAAAACTAGTGAGGTGGGACTTTGGTTTTGGGAGTGAATATTTGCTTAAAAGATAAGGTTTCACTGGTGGGATGACAGTGAAACTTTAGGTTCAAGGATTCTTTGTTGCTTTTGATCTTCAACCTACTTTTTACTTTCCAGGTTAACTCTACTCTGTTTTGTGTCAACAGCTGAGATAATGCTTTGTTCTCTCATTACAGTTCAGCTTCTAATGATGTGAGATTTCACCACTTTATTTGCTTCAAGCAGGTCTTGATTCTCAAGAAAAAATTAAAGGCCAAAAGAAATGGTAATGCACCATAGATTTGTGCTATGAGTGAGAATCTTGTTATATAAGATTATGATTATCACATGGGACTACTAGATCATGGTCTCCTGGTCTAAACCTGTATTCGATAATCATGTTTAATTATTGCAATTAATTCACTTTTCTTGGAAACTTTCCCATCTTAAGTCAGCTAATTAGTAAAATCCTACTATTTGCTAGCACTAATGCACTGTGATTCCTCACCAATAATACTCAAACCTATGAATAAAAGAGCCACTAGGATCTGTCTCTGTAATTCTTTTATTACTAATACTACTACTACTAATTTACGTTTACGAAACATCTGCATTTTGTATGACTAAAGAAAAAAAGAAAGAATATTTGGGGTTGATGATATACTACTATTCTCTGGACATAATGATGACAATAAGATTAGTGATGCCTTGTCCAAAAAAGGACATATTACCTTGACCAATTTTTATTTTTATTTTTATTTTTATTTTTAAATCAGCACATTGGTAATGTTAATATAGAATGTTTAATATAGATTTATTTCTAGAAAGCTCGGTAGCATTTCCTTATCACTACGCTCTTGTTAGGTGGCACAGGTAAGCGAGAACGATGCTAAATCGTGTTTATTTTCAAACCGAACATGTTTTTGTAACATAGGCACTCACATGTCCACACTTATTTTATGCAATTTAGTAAGGGAATATAAATTTATTTTTTTAATTTTAAAATTAATTAGCTTTGAATTTTAATTAATAAACCCTATTTTTATATTAATACCAGTATAAAAATACGTATTCCCATTACCATCAAATTTTAACTGTAAAAGATTAAAGATAGCATATTTTCTGCTCCGCCCTTGATACTATAATCTCTCCAAGAAAAGATATTTTTGCACGCAAATCTATAATATATAGTACTTTAATTTATACTTTAGTATAATTATTTGGGATATTAGTCCTTAAAATCATAAACTCTGGTCAAATTTTGGTATTTCTCGTGAACTTTAAAATTGGTCTTAAAAATTTAAAACTTTACATTTTGTTTGTTATCTCTCACTGCAGGTCAATCACCATAACCGACTAACTTACGTGCATTTTTTATCCTACTTGGCACTACTAAATCAACGTGGTTTTCTACGTGGCTTTTATTCTATTTGCCACGAACTTAAAAATTGGTTTAAAATATCATAAACATTTCATGATTGCCTATCTAGAATAAGTTTTCGCCGATGACATTTTATTTGGGTTGGGTTGGGAAAATAACAAACAAAAAGTAAAATTTGTGATATTTTAGATCAAATTTAAAGTTTGTGGAAATACCGAAATTTGGCCAAAATTCGGCCAAAATTTTAAGGACCAATATCCGTAATTATTTTAACTAGCATATCTTGTTAAAAATGTCAACTTTATTTCATATACAACCAATTATGACTGATCCATAGTCGATTGTTGGAATTGATCAGCACAACTGAAATCCCATTCTACAAAATCCTCAAATTTTAACTTTTAATCCGACATCATTAAAGGCCAAAATTCCAAAATACTTGCATTATTGTTTCTAGGCCTTTATGACTGTTTGGTCTATAAATTCAGATAACGTTTAAAATTTAAAATATAGATTGGCCCAGAAGGAAAGACATTCAAACCTTGGTCTCAAATCTCAATAGTCTTGAGTTGAGATAATTTTGGGCTATATCTACAAAGGTTGACAATTAAATCATCAATTTCAATCTCGTTATACAGTAACGGACATCCAGTGTACATTGATATCAACTCAAATATGCCCTAGTGATAAACGTACATAACTGTACATACATAATCGAACTTTTTAAACATTTTACATTGAAAATCGTTTTATAAACATTAATTGATTTAAAATAAATTTCATACTAATCGTTTTGCAACCCTTCGAAAAAAAAATTTAAATTTTTACTTACATATTTATATATTTAAGCAAAAAAATATTTTCTTAGTAAATATTGTATAATTTATTCAAATCAAACTCTAAATCATATTACAATTCGACATAAAATTTGTATATCACTTCTTTCTTATTGGTACATATAATATAATAAATAACAAAACTAATTTTTAATTAAATTCACTTAAATTTAAAAATTTAAGAATATTATGTACATATATAATTTATATACATTTATCTTTATATATATTTGATTTCGTGGCAGTTTCCATATAAATTATATTGAAAGTGAAATAAGAATCAATACATACTACTCCTATAATAACTAAAATGTGTTTCGAAATCCGCAGTTTTTATTTTGATTATATGCACTATTGTCTCTTCATCAGTCACCGTTTTTTTTAAAAAAAATAGCACTATTATGTTAAATAGTACTATATGTCTTATGTGAGTATTGTGTTCACATTAACATTATTTATTTTATTTAATGTGTTCAGGATAATCTCCCTAACGGCTGATTGATTCCTCCGTGAGGTCGCGGGAACGATTGCCCGTCGATCGCACACGATAAGAATTAGGGTTTCTTTGTGAAGAAGAAAGTAAATAGCGTAAAAATATCTTATTTCGTAAAGAGTGAAATAAAATACACGCCTTTTTAAACTAGGACCCTAGGGTTGATTCGACCTATGATCCGGGAAAGAATCAGCGAAGAAAACCCGGAAAGGAGCTTATAATCCGCTCGACGCAAAAATAATTAAAATAACAAAATAAATCCCTAAACCATAAAAATAATAAAATAAAAGGAAATAACTAAAATAATCAATAATCAATAACTCTCCGTCAAGGCTTGGCGTAGTCGGCCAGCCGGTTCGGTTGACATCTCTGTTTCGCGAGCGATCCTTCGCGATGCTCCGCTCTGGTTCTTTGTGGCTTGTCTCCCTCGTGTCAACGTTCACCTCGTCCCCTAGCCCTTCGGCAATGCTCTCCCTACTCCGAGCATAAACATGTTCCGTAACAACTCCCCCTCCTTAGGAGCGAACTTGTCCTCAAGGAGCAAGTCCGGAAAACGCCTCCGTACAACATCCTGTGGCTCCCACGTCGGTTGGTCGCTGTCATCACCCCACTCCAGCAACAGCTCTTCCACCGCAGCGCCATCGCGCCACACCGTTCGGTGCTCCAGAACCCGAGAAGGGCGAACCACTGCCTGCCATGCGCGAATGAAGACGGTAGGCTCGCTGCCTTGTTGTTCTCACTGGCTATAAATGAAGGGGTTGGCAGCGGAAGCGTGCGTTCAAACGGATCACATAAAAACTGATCTATTTATCAGATTATTTAGATAAACTCTATTCGCGTAATTATCACATGTATCATGCTTATAACTAGAATTTAAACATGCTTCAGCATAAATAATACTTAAAACATGCTTCAGCATAAATAATACTTAAAACATGCTTGCTACGAAGTAAGCCAACTTACCTTGCTGATTCACTTAAGAATCGGAGATGGCTTGCGTCTTCTCCACGTGAAGATCTTGAGTACTCGACCTCGGATCTTCTGACTAGTATCTCGGACTGTAAACTGATATTTGTGTGAGCAAATCTCACCAGAATACTAGGATTTAAATAAAGAAGATAAAATCCTGCTCACGGAGGGAGAACAAAAATCGTTCATCTCCTTGGAATAAGGGGGGACGAAAATTTTTAAAGAAAAACAAGTGTATTTTCTGTCTCCTTTATTCTCCTATTTATATTAAGTCACATATTGGGTCCAGTTAGGGATCTAAGGAAGAATTTGGATATGGCCTTCCCCAATTAGATTTTTACTAATTAAATTGAACCCACAATTTAATACAAGCATATATTGGAATATTACAGTCAGCCACTAAAGAAGTAATATTGCACTGCCCATCCAAATCCGAAATTACAAGTATTCCGGGTTTCCATTTGTGTGCAATTTATTTCCCGCGCTTAAGATAGAAACATCCATCAATTAATCAATGTCTGCTATGGACTTAATTAATTAACATATTATATACTCCAAGAGTGGACTTAGCAAGAAACGCTTATTTATTATTCGTAGAGTAATTAAACTCCAACTAGCTAGGTTCCGAATAATAAAACCTTGTTTCGAGCTCCTCTTGTGGATGTTATCAAACGAGACTCACCTCGCGCACGATTCAATATAATATAAATCCTAGCACCACTAGATATTAATCGCCACTACCCAAGATACCAGGATCATTGGGTTACGAAAAACTCGCACCTATTGGTAAGTCAAAGTAGTAGATAATCAATATCGTATGCTCAATGCTAACGTACATTGATTAAGAAATTAATTATCAAGACCTCGTCTTTCAGTAGATAGCATAAAGACTCGTCTTGCCGTTTAGATCCAATTCAGTGTTATACCACACCAACGTCATCTTATTTCAATAAGGCTTAGAAATATGCGGACTGACATTGCAACCTTTCACGATAGGTAGTCTAGGCCTATCTAGGTTGTGAAATTCTTATTTTTCTTTGTTCAGAACTGACCGTGTTACCTTAAAGTGGACGACGCCCACAACCGGTCTACTAAAACAAAGACTTAGACTTTGTTACGTTCGCTTATACATTTAAATATGCAATAAACATCCATTAAATGTAAAACATAACAACATTATGACAAAAATAATCTGTTGCATTCATTGGAAAAGAATATACAGAGTTTTACAGTATTCAATCACTCGAAAGGTGATTTCTAGTTTATAAAACCCTAACAATAAACGGTTTAAGCAAGCTTATATGAAACACGTCGTGCACTCTACTTCCTTCGGGCAGCTTAAGCCGATACACAACCTGGCCAATGCGCTCCAACACCTCGAATGGGCCATAAAATCGTCTCGCCAGCTTCGTCGACAACGGTCTCGCAACGGAGTGTTGCTTGTACAACTGCAGCTTTAACAACACCATCTTCTCGACTTCAAATTCCACCTCACGACGATGTTTATTAGCGGCATCCCGCATCCGCTGCTGTGCACGCTCCAAGTTCCTCCTAAGCATAACAATCAATTCTCCTCGATGCCTTATCATCATCGCCACGTTTGGAGGTGTCATCGTCGACGGCTGCGCTGCGATCAGTGAAAGATGATCGCGACCGTACAATGCCATAAACGGCGATGTCCCTAAGCCTTCGTGATGAAAGCAATTCAGCGCCAGTTCCACCTAAGGCAGAAAGTTCACCCATTTCGACGGTCTATCCGCCACGAAAGCCCGCAGATACTGCTCCAAGCCACAGTTCCGCACCTCCGTTTGCCCATCCGACTGCGGGTGATAGGCGGTTGAAAAATGGAGTTTTGTACCACTAAGGCGCAGCATATCCTCCCACACCGCATTCAAGAAAACTGGGTCTCTATCTGACACCAAGGTCTTTGGAAAGCCGTGATGTTTAACCAATGTATCGATGAACACCGAGGCCGCCTTCAAAGCATTGTAATTACTTGGCAAGGGCGCGAAGTGAGCATACTTTGTCAAACAATCTACTGCCACCAAGATCGTAGTAAACCCTTTTGACTGTGGAAGGCTCGTGATAAAATCCATCGAAACATCATCCCAAACCTGTGAAGGGATCGGTAATGGTTGCAGCAACCCCGCCGGTTTCTGTGTTGAATATTTTGTCTTCTGGCAATCATAGGAGGACTCCACAAACTTCTTGACCTCCTTACGCATCCCTTTCCAAAAGAATACTACCGCCAGACGCTTAAAAGTACGGTCGATACCGGGATGGCCGGCCGATGGGGCAACGTGAAACTCGCGGAGCAAAACCTCCTTCACCGCCGAATCCTTACTAACATACAGCTGTCGTCTGTAATAAAACAGGCCATCCAACGCTGATCGAAGCTCGATCAAATCCGCCTTGCTCTCGGCCTCTTTCCGCAAAACCTCCAAGACCTCGGGAATGGCCGGGCCACCACAATAAGCAATCGTGCCTCCTCGGCCGGGTCACTTCCATCACTTGCTTTGCTTGAATCCGCCCTACCGGATCCACATCCCCGTCTCTCCTAGACAGAGCATCCGCCACTTTGTTCGATGCTCCCGTCGTGTACTTTATTATGAACTTATAGCCCATCAATTTCCTTGCGTAGAATTGTTGATCTGGGGTCTGGATCACTTGCTGCAGAAGGTCCTTCAAGCTCTTTTGATCGCTCCGAATCACAAATTCTCGACCAAGCAAATATTGGCGCCATTTCTGTACTGCCTCGAGGATGGCGTAAAGTTCTTTGGGATAAGTAGAAGCTATTCGCCATCTCGGGCCTAACTTCTTACTGAAAAATGCCAAGGGATGGCCATCTTGCAGCAACACCGCACCGATTCCAAAATCCGACGCGTCCGTCTCCAAGTAAAAAGTCCGCATGAAATCGGGCAACCGAAGAACCGGGGCAGTGGACATTGCTTCCTTCAAGGCCAAGAAACTAGACTCCGCCTCCGCTGACCAACGAAACGAGTCCTTCTTTAACAGGTCCGTGAGGGGACCCGCAATCGACGCATAGTGTTTGTCGAAGCGTCTGTAGTAACCTATGAGGCCCAGAAATCCACGAAGCTGTCGTGTCGAGCCTGGCACAGGACACACTGACATTGCCTCGATCGTAGAGAGATCTACTTTGAGGCGGTCGTCTGTAATCAGATGGCCTAAGTACTCGACCGTCGTAATCAGATGGCCTAGGTAATCAGATGGCTTAGATAACTTGACAAAGAAGTTGTTTCGCGTCAGAATCGCTAGGACCTCATTCTAGTGGCGAACATGCGACGACAGAGTTGGACTGTAGATGAGGATGTCGTCGAAGAAAACGATCACAAATTGGCGCAGGAACGGACAAAACAACTTATTCATAGCCGCCTGGAAGGTGGATGGTGCGTTCGTCAGACCGAACGGCATGACCAAGAACTCAAAATGGCCATCGTGTGTACGAAAGGTTGTCTTATATATGTCCTCGTCGCACATCCTGATCTGGTGATAACCGGAACGCAGGTCAAGCTTGGAGAAGAATCTAGCCGACCCTAATTCATTGAATAGCTCATCAGCGGTCAGGATCGTAATACCCCAACTTTTTCTATCTTTTTAGTTGTTCTTAAAGGGACGTCGTTTGTGTAGCCGAAAAATTTCCTTCAATTATTTTAGATGTTGATGGAATAGCTAGTGTTTTTATTATTGAATTTGAGCTATGATCTTTTTCTTTATTTGTATGAAGCCCAATTCTTCGTCACCAACTTTTGGAAGTTCTTTTCAACATCCTTTTGGGCCTAGAGCAATTATTCCTTTTAATCCAATTTGAAATCCAATTATTATGAGCCCAAATAATTCATTAATTTTCATCCCACTTTGAATATGCAAGAATTTAATGTGAGATTAGTCTCACCCAATTTCAGTTCCACAAAATCAGCCACTCTCTCAGTTGAGAAATTTTTGGTTTGGCCATGACCTGCATTTATATACTATCACTACAAGTCTTTTCATAACTGCAAGTTACCACTTTCATTCAACTCCAAATCCAATAAGAAACCGAGAGATAGAGAGCGATGGTAACCTTCACACCAATTCATGAACTCCAATGGTGAAACTCAATCTCCCCAAATCGGATATCATTGGGCGACGGAGAATGGAGAGACGGAAGGCGAAAGCAGCGCGGAGGCGACCACAGAGATGAAAACGGCCTCGAAATGACAGCGGGGCAGGTCAAGGGCAGTCTGACGAAGCGATTCTTGGAGATGCAGCGACGGCCGCAGTCTGCGAGGGCGGCAGCGTCTCGCACGCCAGTGAGCGGTGGAGGAAAAAGGCGAGGGCGGCGCCAGAGTTCGCGACGATGATGACGGGGTGCGACTCGGGCAGCAGCGAGATCGATGGAGAGATTAAGGAGAGAAGTGAGTTATTTTTCAAAATTTGGGTCAGAGATGTCAACGAATTTGAGAGAGAGCAGCAACGAAAAGTAGCGGCGGTGGCTGGCGACCCCAGCGATGGCGTCGCGATTCTGGAGTCTGGAGAGGAGAGAGATACTGGCGAGCAGAGAGAGAGAGATTGGGAACAGGGGCCAAGGACAGCCGCCGTGCAGCGGTTCAGCGACGGCGGCGTCGGACTTGGAGGGCGAGCTGCAGCAGCAAACCGCAGCGGCTACTGTGCACTAGTCGTCGCGAATTTGGTGGCAGCTCTGTGTTGCCGAGAAAAGAGAAGGGGGGACAGAGGAGGCCGGAGGCTTCAACTGCACCGTGACTGCAGCAGCTCCTGCTGCGTCGCGACATTGGTGGCCGTGAACGTGAACTTGGAAGAGAGGGAGAGTTTGCTGTCGAAATTGAGAGATAATTAGATGGAGATAAAGAGTTGCAGCGATGCAAATCGCGTGAGAGAAAAGAGGAGATGATTTTGGGGATTTTCAATTTCTGGGAAGAAGAGAGAGGGAGAGAGATCGATTAGAATGGTGGAAGAGAGTCCTTTTTTAGGTGTGGTTTGGGCCAACTTTTTAAATGTTAGAAGTTGGGCCAACTTTTTTTTTTAAAAATTAGAAGTTGGGCCAAGAAAATAAAGGAGATGAGTGTGTTAAACTTGGGCAAGTGTTTAAGAGCTTCAAGGATTGGGTTTAGGAATTAAATTGTTACGAAAGAAGTGGCTGCTTAGCGGAGTTACAGTATGCGAATTTCAGAATATCCCGAAGATGGTAATGTGAACATCTTGTATGATACATGTGTTCCTCTGAATTAAATTATTTTCTTAAAGTCTAATGTTTGCATATTATGTTCTTTTAAAAAGAGATTTTTGCATGCTATTTGAGAACGGAACAGATTGACAAGTTGAGGAGTTAAGCTTTTGAGGTGGACTTTCTTTTTAAATAAGGACTATGTCCTAAGTATTTATTTTTGCGGAATATGTTTGTCATGCCATATTTTTGTGTTGCTATGGGACCTATCTGAAGTGGCTTTTGCCATGTATGGTTAATCGAATTCGGGTCTGACTAGGGAGTGAGTCCCTACTCAGGCTAGTGTACACCCCGTAGATCGTGCGATATCTCTTTGAGTTGGCCGGTCTAGTGGCTTGGAATGTGGCCACATTCCTTGTCATGTATGTTCAGATATGGTATGATGATGTTGATGATGTTGAGGTTGACGATGATGATGTTGGTGAGATGTTTTAGTGACTCGGGCCCTTTCAAAGTTAAAACCCCGAGGTCACTCGTTAATGGCATGATAAATATTTTTATTGAAAATGTTTTCAACATGAGTCCACTGAGTGCATCAAGTACTCAGCCCTGCATTTCTTTTTTAAAATGTGCAGCTTGAGCGGTGACGAGCGCGTGGGTGTTGAGCATGAAAGTGAAGAAGATAGTTAAATAAAATTTTCTGAATATATTGTGTCTTCATACATAATATTATTCTTCTCTCGAATGCTTCCGCTGAATGTTGTTTCTTTTGAGTTTATGTATTGTTGGGATATAATCCCTTTGAGTTGTCAATTGTTGAGATGATACTCTGATTTTTATTCTAACTATTCCCATTTGTTTCGAGCTACGGTCGAGCTGTGTTGTTTCCCCCTTTCTTCCCCGCTTCTTTAACCCTCCCCTAGTCGCGATCAGCCACGTTTTCTATCCTTAGAAATTGCAGGCGTGACAAAGTGGTATCAGAGCGATTTTTCTTTCCGCTCTGGACCCGAGAGTCTTTTTCAGTCCTAGTCTAGATTCGATTCGCTAGACTAAAATAAGGTTAAATTTGGAATGCTCAACATCCCGCTTCGCCACGCTCAACCAAGAAAGAGGTAATATATTTTTATTTGAAAATTTTTATGAGAAAGTTGGAGAAAGGAAGATGAGAAAATTTTTGAGAAAGAAAGAGGAGAAAATTTGTATAAGAAGGAGAAAGTAGAATCTTTCTGTGAGGGATTGCAACATTTGAGTGTTCCACAAGCAGGTAGGAGGGACCAGATACATATTTTTAACTGCAAACTAACTATTTTTACATTTCAGCCGAACGAAACATCGACTGAGACCTACTTTTAGGTGGTCAGGATAATACGTCCGAAGATAATCAGTGCGTGTGGAAGCAATTCAAACAGCGGTTCCAACAAAGCCAACAGATCCACGGCAATCGCGCAGAATCACGGTTTCCAGAATGCGGGATCGGCGGCGGTGCTGCAGCGGCGCTTCCACCTGCTCCTCTGCTACAACAAGGGCTCCTCCGAGGACTCCGGATGGCTGGTTGCTGGGCAGATTAAAGAGTCTTTCGGAAGAGTCCTGCAGGACTACCCCTTGCTCGCTGGCAGGCTGCGCTGGTGCTACACTGATTTGGAGATCGTGTGCACTGATTTCGGCACTCGAATGGTGGAGACCAACACGAAGATGGCGTTGGCTGGTTTCGTCAAAATAGAGGACAAGAGAGAGAATGAAGCTGAGCTCGTTTTCTGGGAGGATGTTCTTCAACATACCCCTCAATTCCAAAAATGGCCTTGGGCTATTATTTTTAATAAAAATTTGAAAATTTGTATAACCTATAAGATTAAATTGGAGTAACAAAATGTGTGGCTGAGATTTGTTCTCTAGTTATATACTCCCTCCGTCTCGGACTACTTGCACTTATTTCCTTTCTGGGCGTCTCAAGTTATTTGCACTCTTTCCATTTTTAGTAAAAATTATCACCTACAGCCGCAATTGTTGACTTTGCTATACACTCATTCCTTAATCTCCGTGCCGAAAAGTAAATGTGCGAGTAGTCCGGGACGGAGGGAGTACTTAATATTAGTTATACTTTGATTATATATATATATATATATATATATATATATATATATATATATATATATATATATATATATATAGGGTTGTATTATATGCCAAACTAGTTTTAAACACTAAATGCCAAACACATCATTATATAATAATGCGGAGTTCATTACAACTTTATTTGTAGTTCATTATAGGGATTCTGAGATTTAAAAACAATGACATCATCATGCATAATTTAGAAATCTGAAGTTCATTATATGTTTGTTATTAGTTCATTATAATGAACTCCATGTTATCATGTAATGATGTTGTTCGGCATTTAAGGTTTAAGAGTGGTTCAGTATTGATCACAATCTTATATATATATATATATATATATATATATATAGGGATGTATTCATTTCCTTTTCATATATTTCCTCCTTTTTCCTTCTTAATATCAGTCATTAGATTAGAGAAATGGACGGTCAAGATCAACATTGGGTAATTAATCCTGTGTTGCATTATTTGTCCTATTTTGTGCATTATGAGGGTACAATAGTAATCTAATAATGGCGGGAAACCGCTACGAATAATGCACCACATGGTCACGAGTAATGCATATAATTGTCTATATAATGCACAATATGTGAACTGCAATGCATACGAACAAGATGTGATGTGTTATGATGTTTGACACACGTTTCTTGTTTCCCTAAGGGTTTAATAAGCTTAGGGGCTAGGGTATAGTACGTAGACACGTATGTAATCTTCACATGGTAACGAGTAATGGATATAATTGACTATATAATGCACAATTTGTGAACTGCAATGCATACGAACAAGATGTGCTGTGTTATGATGTTTGACACACGTTTCTTGTTTCCCCTAAGGGTTTAATAAGCTTAGGGGCTAGGGTATAGTACGTACGCATTAATAACAAATTATAAAACGATACGAATAATTCACCAAATTGTCACGAGTAATGGATGTTATTAACTATATAATGCACAATATGTGAACTGCAATGCATACGAATAAGATGTACCATGTTATGATGTTTGACACACGTTTCTTGTTTCCCCTAAGGGTTTAATAAGCTTAGGGGCTAGGGTATAGTACGTAGACATTACTAAATGCACGTATGTAATCTTCAATCCGTTGATTAACCCATATACACAATACCTCTAATAATGCATAATATACTGAGATAATGACAATTAACAGCTACATAATGCACTACCTAAACCAAATAATGCACATACGTATATTCCAATAACAACAATTTGTTAGTAATGTCTACGTACTATACCCTAGCCCCTAAGCTTATTAAACCCTTAGGGGAAACAAGAAACGTGTGTCAAACATCATAACATGGTACATCTTATTCGTATGCATTGCAGTTCACATATTGTGCATTATATAGTTAATAACATCCATTACTCGTGACAATTTGGTGAATTATTCGTATCGTTTTATAATTTGTTATTAATGCGTACGTACTATACCCTAGCCCCTAAGCTTATTAAACCCTTAGGAGAAACAAGAAACGTGTGTCAAACATCATAACACATCACATCTTGTTCGTATGCATTCCAGTTCACAAATTGTGCATTATATAATCAATTATATCCATTACGCGTTACCATGTGAAGATTACATACGTGTCTACGTACTATACCCTAGCCCCTAAGCTTATTAAACCCTTAGGGGAAACAAGAAACGTGTGTCCAAACATCATAACATGGTACATCTTATTCGTATGCACTGCAGTTCACATATTGTGCATTATATAGTCAATTATATGCATTACTCGTGACCATGTGGTGCATTATTCGCAGATACCAAAATGTGGCAGTTACTTTTCCGTCAAATGTCAATAATAACCCTATAATGCATACAACCACCTTCTATAATGCAACATAGAACCAGTTTTATAGAATCAATCTGATCCGTTGATGCCTTAGATCTAACGCGTAATATTAAGAAGGAAAAATGATCTAAGATGTGAAAATGAGAATAACGCTCCCCTCTATATATATATATATATTCATTTAGTTTTTGAGAGTAGGTGCATTTATTGATTACAGAACTAGTTAGGTGTAGTAAAAGGTCAACTCAATTTTAGTGCAAGTTCATTAATTTGCCAATTACGAGGTTTTTCTCCTAAGGCAGTTGTAGACTGTAGTGCCATTTCACCATTGATAAGAATCTGAGGAGGCATGTTTCCTACCAATCAATAGGAACAAAAGTTTTCAATAGTAGTAATATTTTAATACAAGTACTTGGCATTGAATAATACTATATCGTTATGATCTAACACGAAAACTGTTAGGATGTTAATTAAGATAATTAAATGTTTGATTAGATATTACTTAATTAGATGTTGAATACAAGTACTTGCATATGTATGTATTGCCTATGGCGCTAGTTGGTTGTGAGTGTACATGAGACCTACTCATTATTACAAGCACAAATCCATTTTCAATCTGCAGCATAACTATGCTAAATTCAACTGGGATTCTTTCTTTAATTATTGGAATTTTGATGTGGGTATTATTCATTAGACACTGAATTATTAAAATAATTCACATTAAAATTAGAAATATCCATATAACCTTTTTCTTGTCGCCGGAGATATTTGAGATGGTCTCATTCCCATAGTAACAAATATTATATGAGCATATATACTCCCCCGTCCCATTAGAAACGAAACATTTGTATTTTGGCATGAGATTTTATTTAGTGTTGTTTTGTGAGTTAATGAGAAGAGAATAAAATAATAAAGGAAAAGAGATAAAAAAAAGTAGAGATAATATTGTTTTCATTTTAGAAAATGTTTCATTTTTAATGGGACAATCCAAAAAGGAAAACATTTTATTTTTAATGTGACGAAGAGAGTACTATATATCCGATTAACACTAACTTCTTCATTTCACTATTTTAAAATTAATAGTATGTACAAACGAAAAATACATGTTTTTCTAAACAAAAATGACTGTAAAATAAGTCTTATATATAGTTTAATACTGCTAGTGCTCTTCTTTATTTAAAATTAAAGGTGAATGACTTGGATAAGAATTTTCTAATTTAAAAATGCTTATGCAATTAGTGATAGGTCATTACTCATTAAGAAAATCAGGAGTTTGGTGAGTGCAATTAAAATAGGACAGAAATTAGAAGTTTGGTAAAAGTCACTCCGCATAAAAATGACAACTCATGATTAGGAGATTGGTAAAGGGCATTAAGAATCAATAAACTAAATATGAGAGCCCATAGAAATCAAATACCGTGTAGGAGTGGTGGTGATAATACGAGTATTATTTAAAAAAAATAAATTTCAATGCAACTATAACTAGTTTAAAATGTCAAATAAAAGTTTAATCATGCAATATTTAATAAAATTAATCAAGTCAAGTTTAGCTCTTAAAAACATAGTACTATAAAATATGTATGGATCATGACTGCAATGTCAATTTCAAAATCATATCTTATTTTGGATGATTAATGACACAAGGTGTGGTATACCATTGAACTAAATCACAACGATATACATATTGTTATGTTGGTTAAATCAAATACGATATTTAGATAATTATTTATTTCTAGATATACATAACGGACATTGTATGGAAGTTTGATGTTCATTCCAGCCTACACGTACGAAGTCGTGTTAAAAATCTCTTAAATCTTGATCCATATAATTAATCATGTCTCATCTATATAAATTGGATAACCCACGTCCACCCTTTTAAAGGGATGTGTGACCTATTTTTAATATAAGAAAATATGAATGTGCGTTATTTTGTAGTTGCTCAAATATAACTAGAATTACTTTTCCCTCGCACAAGTACTCAAAAGAGAGTGCAATGAATAATGCAAGTTTGACACAAAAATGTAGATTTAAATTGGGTTAGTTGATAAACTTTTCAAAGTACTTAGAGAAAACGGAAAAAATTTGATGATTATCCAGCCAAACAATTTGGTGATTTTATTTTTTGAAAATATCATCTTTAAGGTATGCCACTATCATGGTGAATTAGAGTGTCCACAATAGAGTGAAACAAACCACGATTCCGCCAAGACACAATCATAAAAACTCTTCTACAGCCAAAAAAACTTGTCCAGCCCAATGAACAGCCACGCTACAACCACAAATCACATTATTTTATAGATTGTTGGTATATTTTATATAGATTATAGTAAAAATTATCAGACGAAAATAATTAGAAAAAATCATTTAATTAGAAAAAAAACAAATCCACATTGTATTATAAATAGGGGAAAATTATACAATGAAAATTAACTAAAAACACCGTCGCCGCTCACTCGGTGGCATCATCGGAATCCGGCGCTTGATCTCCATATCCATCCCCATCGCCGCCGCTAGTCACCCCCGTCATCCCCAGCTGATCCCTCAGCCTCTACATGAGGTCAAAGTACACCCCCTTGGTGATCGGTTCGGTCGCGCTCTCGTAGGCTCTAGCGTTCTCGGCCAGTTGCTTCATCATCTGGAGGTCCAGTTCCTGTTCAACACCGAGACCGAGGCAGATGCGACGGCACCAACGCGTGAAGCTCTAGCGTCTCGGATAGTGGATTGTTGGCCTTGGGGAAGTGGGCGGCGGGAGATTGTGAAGGGGGGCTCATCCTCGACCTCTTCGTTGAGGTCGATGGAACGTGAACCGCTGTTGCTGCTGTAGTTCCCAGCTAGGCCGAGTCTCGTCTGTTTCGGCCCAGACCCACCCTCTTCCTCGCAGATGGCCTTGAATTTCGGACAGCCCTAGAGAATGACATATTCATCCCAGTAGGTGAACCTAGGGAAAGGTGCCCACTGACTCAATACATCTCTAGCGACAACGACTTTACGTCAGCTTCGCTGTGGCCGCTCTCAGCTGTGCGGAGGTTGTTCTCATATATGCCTGAGAACCTCTTAACGGTGCTAGAAATCCTCCCCCACTTTTTGTGTATCTGGTCTGGTTTCCGCGGAGGGGCGTCTTCCAGCTTGAAGCTGTTGTAGGCCACCAGGACGCGGGCCCAGAAGCCTGCTTCTGTCTGATCTGTGCCAATTGAGGCATCCGACGTGATGGCTTCCCATGCCTTTATCACAGCAACGGACTCCTCTGTCGAGTAGTACACCGACGACCTATCGCCGCCGCCCTCGCAGCCACCTCTTCCACTACCACGGACGCCGCGGCCAAGGCCTGCGCCTCTCTGGGAAACCGGCATCTCAACGCGTCCCTGTACAGGCGCCGATGACGGGGACTCCAATCGGCCCGGACTCAAACCCATCTGCTCCAATGTGAAACTATTAAAATCAGCCAGAGATGGGGTGGGTTGGACGTTGGGAGTAGGGGTATCCAGATGCGGATAGTTGACCGCGTCCATGTTGGGTCGGTAATCCCCATACGACGATTGAGGCCGACCCACAGTCCTCTAATAGGAGGACTGGCCCGGAAACTGGGGTGTATGTTGCCACGGCGGGGATGTCGGAGCCCAAGGCTGGGATGCGTGGGCAGGGCCACCACCCGTAGGATGGAGGGCGAGGGGGACTGGATCTCCACGGTTGGGATGAAGGCGGATAATAATAGTTGCCATAGCCACCGTCGACTGCAGGGGTGCTAGTGCCGGTACTCGCTGCACCAGAACCGCCACTGTAGTACCCACTGCCCAGGTATCCCGATTCTCCATTGCTTGGGGAATCACTATCTCCACCTTGCATATTGAGACAATAAAAATCTAGAGAGATGAAAATACAGATGTGGATGTGTGAAGTAAAAAATTAGAGAAATAGGTGTATTTATAGAAATAAATTCCGCTAATTTTAAAAAAATTAAAAAAATAATCTGCGGCACCGCCCACCCGAAACCTCACCGCTCTCCCTGTCCCGGCGGACGTCCGACCGGCGTGCCGGACATCCGCGCGGGACGTCCGCCATTGTGCAAGGTCGCGACGGATACAGACGTCCGTTACGGACACCGGAGTTCTGCGGCATTCCGCGGATATCCCGATTATTGCATTAATTTCTTTTTTAATAATTCTATAAATACGTATCGTTGAACTTCATTTCATTCACACCACTTGTATTAACGAGTACCTCTTTCTCTAAAATACTTTTATTTCGAAGAACAATGGAGCACCACGATAGCGATTCCCCCGCCACGAGCGAGTCACGGGCGGCTTATTTTACCGTTGGCGGTAGTACGCCGATGTTTGCCGCGATGCCCCAAATGCAGGGGATGATGCCCCAATCTCAAACGGCGGTGGGGATGATGCCCGGGTACTACAACATGTACCCGCAGTGGTATGGGATGATGCCTCAAATGTCCCAGATGCCTGGGGCGAGTCCCGGAATGCCCCAAATGCCGGGAATGATGCCCCAGATGCCTGAGATGATGCCCGGGATAATACCCGGGATGATGCCCCAAATGCCGGGAATGATGCTCCAGATGCCCGGGATGATGATGTCGGGGATGATGCAGGGATCGCATGGCGCTGCGGGGGGGTAGGCAGGGGGTCCCCCAATCACCGGTGGACAACGTCTATCGGCCCTATATGGATTTACTGGCGCCAGACAACCCGCCGAGTACTCCTCTCGAGACTCAGTTCACTAGCATGGAGACGTTCTCGCTTGAGGAGTTGGGGCTATCTCCGATCCGGGATTCTCCCACCGACGCACCAACGGCGACAGGGATGAGGGGGAGGAGGCCAGAGAGAGGGAGGGGCAGGGGACGGGGCATTACCTCGCCTGTCCCGATGTACGGTGGTGAGGCGGGGGCCACTGAGGTGGGGGAGGGGTCCAGCGGGAAGAAGAGGACCGTCTGGAGCATGGAGGAGTGCATCGCGCTACCTAAGGCGTGGATCAGTGTGGTGGAGGATCCGTACGTCGGGGCTAACCAGCACATCGACAGGATGTGGTGGCGCATTAGCCAAAGCTACCTCAAGTTCAAACCGCCAGGGGGGAAGCCTCACAACGGAGAGCAATGCCGGAAACAGTGGAAGCGGCTGACGAGGCAGCTCAACCGATTTGACGGCATTTACACGAACAACCAGCGGCATGTCTGCCGAGGATGTGAAGCTCCTGTCTCACCATCAGTTCATCGACACTGCACAGGGGTTCAGGAAATTCAAATATTGGGAGGTCTATATTGTGGTGCAGACTTCGGCCAAGTTCACTGCGAGTGTTGAATCTGGCTGGCCGAAGCGGACGAAGATCAGCGCTTCCGGGGAGTACAGTAGCAGTGCTGGTTCCCACGAACTCCCCATCGTCGGGCCGCCGCCGTCGCCCGGTTGGGCAAAAGTCCGCGGCGCAGATGGCGAGGGGAAGCGCCAGCGGATCCGGCGAGACCCAATCGGCAGCACCCACCCAAAACGATCCCGAGAACCCTTCATTCGCCAGCAACGGTTGAATTGCATCAATCGACCGTCCGCCATTACAAGCGGTCGCGTAAGGATATCATCAACAGTATGCGGCGTGATTTGGGGTTCGGAGACAAGTCGGAGAGTGACGACGAGGGGGGTGGCGGCGGCGGGGACGACGAGGGGACTGACGCGGGGAATCCAAGGAGTGAGAAGGCGGTTTTTTTAACAATGTAATTTTTTTAATAATTATGTATTTTTTTAATTAAGTATTTTTTTAAAATAAAATGGTTTCATTTTCCCCGTATTTGTGTTGAAATTTTAATTCCGAAAATTATTTAATTTGTGAATTTTTATTGTGGGAAGTCCGTCGGGATGTCCTTGGGGATGTTCGCCACTGTGCAGTGGGATGTCCGTATGACGTGGCATCCGCAGTGGGATGTCTGTATGACGTGATAGGAGGTGTTTTTGAGATGTCCGCGGGGATGTCCGCAGGGACATCCGCACCACTGCTAATGCTCTTATATAACAGACTATAAAATTGACAATTTAAAAGGACAAAGAGGACACGAGCTTTAAAAATCATTGAACAATTTTGAATTTTGATATTGGACATATATCAAAATCCAGCTAATTAATTAAGAGCATGTTCCTTTTATTTACGACTAAAACAAACATTTTAGTATTTTACCATTGGAGCTGTGGTTCATATATAGCATGTTCCTCAAAAGTTGATTCCGTGAATTATTTAAAAGTTTTATTTGTAATTTATAGTTAAACTTCAATTTAGCGAGTCATTATTACAAATCATCCTTATTGTTCAAATCTAAAATTTAGAATTTAATTAAATTCTAACTAAACCTTGATTACGGTCAATTAGGGTAGCCGCATCTTATGGCCACGTGGAATTAAACATTGTGCATACGGAAGTATTCTCCAATTTATATATTTTGAAATTCGGAAACCTTAATGGAAAATATCAAAATATCTTAATTAAAAATCTTTAAATCCCCAATATGAAATAAATAAGTACTCCCCCGTCTCACGGTAGTTGAGTCCTTTCATTTTCTGCACTAGAAAAGATTAAAGTAAGAGAGAGAATGATGTAGATATGACTCTTATTTATCATATTTTGTAACTTACTTTACTTTCTTTACATTTTAACTAGTTATTATCATTTTTTTATATCAAAATATCTTAATTAAAAATCTTTAAATCCCCAATATGAAATAAATAAGTACTCCCTCCGTCCCACGGTAGTTGAGTCATTTCATTTTCTGCACTAGAAAAGATTAAAGTAAGAGAGAGAATGATGTAGATAGGACTCTTATTTATCATATTTTGTAACTTACTTTATTACATCAGGACTCTTATTTATCATATTTTGTAACTTACTTTACTTTCTTTACATTTTAACTAATTATTATCATTTTTTTTAAATGATGGTAGAAATAGAAATAACTCAACTACCACTGATACGGATGTTTCTTTACATTTTAACTAGTTATTATTATTTTTTCAAAATGATTGCAGAAATATAAATAAATCAACTACCGCAGATACGGAGGGAGTAGTACTCGATAACATTAATCCATCTTCTCATAGATTGATTTATTTAGGGAAATTAAAAAGAGATTCAGTGAAGGCGCCTGCAAAGAGAGAGGCCATCTCCAATTGAAAGATGAGCCAGGTCGATGCGACTATCATTCGCCAAAAACGTGTTCAAATTCCTCAAAAAGATCCGATTCTCGCCGATCTGATCCTTCCATTCCTGGCTGAGATCGTCGTCGGCCAATGCGACGGTGCCGGACCACAGGGTGTTGTCGTAGGCGATCATTCCTCCCACCCTCACCAGTTTCAGCAGCAGCTCGTGATAATTGATGTAGTTCTCCTTGTCCGCGTCCACAAATGCGAAATCAAATGTCCCTTCTTCTCCCTGCAAACTCATCATAATCAGATCATCAAACTCAAACTAGGATAGATCTGGTTGAAGATTGAGAGAATTACATTTTGGAGTAATTGGTTAATAGCAGTGACTGCGTCGGAATTAACGAATTGGATCTTGTGAGCCACGCCTGCCTTCTCAATAAACGGCAAACCGACCTCGTATGCCTCTCTATCGGGATCGATCGCTATCACCTAAACAAAATACAATTCAATTTCAATTTTTTGTAAATCTTCATACAATGATAGTATTATCATTCTTTTTCCTAGTTGCTTACTTTGGCTTTATCAGGGAGGGCAAGAGCAGTAGCCAAAAGGGAATAGCCAGTGAAAACTCCAACTTCTATTGTTTTCTTTGCATTCAT
This sequence comes from Salvia splendens, assembly GCF_004379255.2. Lineage (NCBI taxonomy): Eukaryota > Viridiplantae > Streptophyta > Magnoliopsida > Lamiales > Lamiaceae > Salvia > Salvia splendens. The sequence continues at coordinate 6,172,965 of NC_056034.1, forward strand.
CAATTTCAACATCATTGACAGAAGCTGCCCTTCATCGGCTGGCACATTCATCACACTCCTGAAAATAAATTTCGCACTGATTTTAATTATACAAAGATATATAGATTTAGGGTTAATCATATCTCTACATACAAGTGACTGTATCTGTCAACGGTCGCATGCCGAAGTTCCTTGAGTTGTTGGTGCTCTCTTGGATAGGCACTTGTTTCCAGAAGGTACTGCAAATATGTACTAAATCAAGTCATCATGCTCCACTCTCTTTCTCTTATAACAAATCAACATATCCAAATAAATATGTCTAAATTTGTTTGCTATAACCGAATATGGAAAAGCCTAGACCGTCAAATTTAATTAGACAAGTTAATCGTAATGAATAAATTACTATAAATTTCTCAGGCAAAAGTAGGTAAAAGGTTTATTAAGGCGATAGGAATTTAAGTTATTTAACGGTAAATTTTTTTAAAAGTACATAAAGGAAAAGTATCAATACATTTAATAAAAAAAAACATTAATAACCATGTCAAGATTCCACTACTTCATATATATTTTTTTTCAGAATGTGGATGAACACACCGATTTCAAATTAACTTGCGACTTGAACTAACGTTTCCCCAAAAGAATTTTTACTTATGCATAGTTTGATCAACTTCAATTCTGCAACAACTTATTTGTATGTTTTCATGGAAGATAAATTGCTATAGAGGCAGTCCTTTTTCATGGTTGTTTATGCCGAAAATACAGAAATTATAGGGAGATAACATAGTCTGCAAGAGAATTAGTAAGAAACTTTATATCGTTATTTTCATGGATTAATTATAATTAAGAAGGTAAAAGAAATAAACCTTAGTGAGAGCCTCGCTTTGGAGAATGGTGCACGAGAATTTCTCTTTCATCTTGGAAGAAAAATGCTATTCTTGAGAGAGACTAATAGAAGAGGTTGAGATTAATCTTTATGGATCTCCAATAGCTTCAGCTTAAGATAATTTATAGAATTCTTAAAACCCCCCAAAATTTTAGTTGGTTCATATTTAATTGTTTGCATGATAGTGGAGGTGGGTTACTGTAGGTTGGTTTGGTGAACCTCTTTTTCTGTATCACCACCATAACACTTGTTATTATAATTATTTAGTAAAGTGCTCCTTAGTGTGTTTTGTTAATTAACCAACTGAAGAGGCCATGCCTCAGTAACAAGGATAGGATTTGGTGACTTTGATTTAACAATTCTGATACTAGATTTCTACCTAACTTGTTGATAAAATATAAATTTCTTTTTTTGTATATATTGACTTGTTTAACTAATTACCAATACTCCGGCGGCTACCGTCCCACAAGAATATACATTCTTTCTTTTTTATTCCGTTCTACAAGAATATGTACTTTCTAAATTTAGAAATTATTTTCTCTACTCATTATCTACTAGCAATATTGTAATTAATTTTTCTTTCTTACTTCTTTCTTAATTTACCAATTATGTATTAAAATTCGTGTCCAACCAAAAGTACGGACGAAGGAGGTACTAGATTCGTGCGTAATAGCAATTATTGAACAAAATTAATTACATAAAAATTAGATATAAAGAAAGTATGTACAATAATTATATAGCTTGGTTAAATTAAAAGTGTTTGCCTCTTGCTAATGATTCGAGCATTTTGCTTTGTTTACTGCAGACTGCGTTATCGAAAAAATAATTAAAATTGTTCTAAACTTTTTTTAAGTATATAGTATTATAAGATCACAAATTAGTATAATCATATCAAGAAAAAAATACTATAAACATACTTTTTTTAGCAGAATGAATACTATTACAACTACAATTATTATAAAAAAAAATATCTTCATATGTCAAAAATTAAAGAGTTGGTCTGTCGGTCTCTCCCTGCACAGTGAGACCACCCATAATCTTATTTAATTTCGTACATTTATTACTTATTTATCAATTAATGAATTAGGACTTAATTAATTCTAATTAAAACTTAATAAAGATAGTTATCCTTATTAAAACACACACGTTTTAATTAAAATAAACATATGGAATACAAAAAGTAGATGAGCATTTTAAAAAAACTGGGCATGAAAAGTAAAAAAAAAAAGGGATCATCGTATCATTCAAAAATCGAAATGATCATCGTTAACTTTAGTGTAAGAAATAACCAATGGGAAAATAAAAACAATAGTATATAATCAAATGCGATGGTATTCGAATGCTTAAGTTTGTGGGGCAAGGGTTCCTACACGGATCGCAAGTTGTGTCTCAATTTAGTAATACATGAAAACTCTGTTTGGTCACCTAACCACATTCAACAACTTGCTTACACTAACTTTTAATTTTTTTAAGGAGTGCTCGATTTGCAAGATTGTATCGGAGATTAAATTTGTAGTGTGTTTGGTTCATGAGATTCAACCTCACAATTCAATCCTAGGTGGATAATCATGAGATAATTAGTCATAGTTAAGCCTCATGACTAAAATAATCCCACAACTCAATCCTAGATTGTATCTTGGTATTATTTTATCGTGGGAATCGAACACCACCTTAAGGTAGCAAAGATTAAATGCGCTTCCTTCTGTATAAGAAATTAATTAAATTAATTTAATCTAATTTCAGTGGCTACCACTAACTGGTGGGGGTGGGAAGGAGTTGGCAAAGATGCTTTGATGTCCAATACTTAAGTAGCTAGGATGTTGTATAGGAAAAGTAACTAACTAAGTCGAAGTTTCGTAGAAGATACTCCCTTTGTCCTATAATAAGAGACACATTTTTCCATTTCAGTCCGTCCCATAATAAGAGCCACATTTCATTTTTATCATAAATGGTAAGTATGTCTCTTATTCTACTAACTCACTTCACTCACATTTTATTATAAAATCAATATAAAAAAATGAACTTCATAGACCACTAACTTTTCCAACCCACTATTCTTTACATTTTTTAAAACCTGTGTCCACATCAAATGTGACTCCTATTATTGGACGGAGGGCGTATAATTAATGCTAATTGAATATTGGTGAGTAGGGCTGGCAAATCGTGCGGATTGTGTCGTTATCGGGTCAACCTAATAATGACCCAACCCAATAAGGCTTAACCTGAACCCGACCTGTTAAGGAAACTGTAAATCCGAACACGAACCCGACCTGCTACCTTCAAATCCGAACACGATCCGCACCCGGCACGAACCCGTTATCGACACGATATAATATGGGTTGACACGACACGATAACAACCTGAACCTGATATTACACGATTAAAACCTAATATTACATGATTAAACCTTAATTTTTAACATAATTTACACAATTAATATTCGTTTTATACTATTTAAACCTAATTTATAAGAAATTAAAAAATTAAAGTAATATATATTTTTAAATAATAATAAAAATAATATTATTATTTCTTAATGGGTTACCCGTATCCGACCCGCATCCGACCCGAACCCAACCCAAAATTATCGGGTTCTTAATGGGTCAACCCGATAAGTACACGGATCCAATAAGACTTGACCCCAACCCAATAATTTCGTGCGGATTCGTGTCAGATTATCGTGTCGTGTTGAAAATTGTCAGCCCTATTGGTGAGTGAGTGCATGCATCTATGATTGAGGGTTGTGACTATGGTGCTACAATATTCTTCATAATTAAGTGATCTAAAAAGAAAAAATGCACGTCTCCATTGGTTACGAGAAATGACATAGTATTAGGTAAAAAATGAGAGAGAAGCTACAAAAAAAATCATAATTTAATGGCGTCCTTCTTTATCCCATGATCTTTTAGGATGCAAAATATGGACAAATGAGAAAAAAAATATTGCTATCACACTAATATACCGTGATAGTATTATCACGAATTAGAGTGAAAAAGAGGAAAATAACAAATTTACTCCTTGTACTGAAATAATTTTTTTTACCCTTGACATAGAAAAAACAATGAAAAATGTTTAAAGAGTGAAAATATGTGTATATATATTCCATTTTTTCTTTGATACCAAAAAGTTTACAAGTCTATACATTACGTTCCTCCCAATTCCCATCTTCGCTCTTTTGTAATATGAGTTTTTTTCTTAGGTAGAATTCATTAGTTTTTTGAGATCATAACAGGATTATATGGAGCTAATTTAGTTTTGTAAGAAGTGATGTTAATGTTATGGTTTTAATTTGTTTTTGGGTTTGTGTTTTTCTTCTTCTGGTAGAGGGACACCTTTGGGAAATCAATTGAAGACAGTAAATATTGTAACTCGATTTATGAATGTATATGAAATTAATGGGCACAGTTACGATACACTTAAAACCAACATTTAATGATTAGGTGATAGTCAGAGATCCGTGGAAAAGTCAAATAAAGGTCAGTAACTAATGTCTTTGTTAATAATTAATTAGTTGCTGTTGCCATAAACAAATACACACATGTAAGTAAGTTGCATGTCTATTACTATTAGGATTTGTATACACATGTAACTATGTAAGTTGCACACATAGCCATAAACAAATGGGGCGGCGAATTACAACATTTTTATGTTACTCCTACTTGTTATGCAAAGCTTCTACTAATAATTTAAATTAAATTTTTGAATGAATTATAAAAAAATATAGCCACTAACATTTTTTTTCACCGTTCACCCCTACTTAATTGCACTAAAAAAATAAATTAATACGATTTTCTTAATTAGTAGTAATAGAGTACAATAGCAAAATTTTCTTCTTCCTCGAGTTAAGGAAATGGATCTTGTTATCAAATATTGAAAATTAGGCTCAAATTTGACAGTGTTGTCGTTGACGGCATAAAATTGGGGCTATAATTAAACTTTTGTGAAAGTCCAGCCTATAGCAGAAACTAAATCAGAATTATAATCTTTAAAAACGACGATAGAAGTGCTGGCAGTTCTGATTATAAACTGTAATTAACATTTTTTATTGATACTTGGATGAATTATTATAAGCTCATCAAGCTAATACGCGGTTTGAACTGCTCAAAATTAAAGTTGGCATCAAATAATAATTTTAATAAATGTATATATATCACAAATTATTTGACAAAGACAAAATAATGAATGAAATATAATTAGATACCTGCAATCATGATTCAAGATTTGAATTTCACAGCCACTTGTGGCTTGCCAGCCTGCGGCAGCTTCATCTCAAGTGCAGTTGTTTGTAGATAATTCTAATTGGTTAAATTATTATATTTGTTAGAGATAAACTATAATTTCATTTGAAAGTACAACCTTTATATTGCACGTTATACAACTTAGACTTATGCTAAAAATGACAAATTTCATACTAACAAAAATAAATTAGATTAGCATAGTATTAATAAAAAAAACTAAATTCTGATTTCAGCTTATACAGACAAAAAAAATTATGTTAATAAAAATTTTCCAGAAAAAACACGAATTACTTATGTATAAAAATCGACGTTTTATATAAAAGACTAGTAGTAATTAAAATTCTAAACATGCCACAAAAATATGTGTAGCCCAATAATTTTTATTAGACGGAGGGTATATAAATTTATGATGCATATTTTCACCAAATTTGTAATAAAACTGAATTCGAATTCCATGACGGAATTTAACATGTTTTATGATGATAAATTGATTCATGAGTGATGAATGTATTTTCTTAAATCATTTAATTTGGGGTATTTTTCAGTAAGAAAACTCACCCTGATCATCTCCAATCCTCCATTCAGTATCCTCCTCAAGATTAAAGTGGAGTACTTCGAAGAGAGAAAAAAAATTAGAATACGATCTCACACTTCATTATATATTTTAATTTTTAAAAACATGTCTTGTTTCCAAAAAAGTACACTTATTTTATAATAGTGGATCCTTAGTATTACACGCCATTCACTAAAATTACATCAAAACATCTATCAGGCTCCATTCAGAATTGAGGCTGCGTAATTTGAATTGGAGCATTCAATTCCAAATCCAATACGTGGTATCGCAAAATATTTAGATTTGGAATTGAATTATATTTCCAATTCCTCTTAGTTCTATAATTTAATTTCATATCAAAAGTAGATAATTGAAATTCCAAATAATTATAAAATCGGACGCTTTCGCACACAACACACACTACACGCACAATTTGATCTAGTATTAAAATTCTTACAAATAGTATATCATTTTAATCGAACAAAAGATTTGAAATTGAATCATAATTTACGTTCCTTCAAATTCATTTCCGTAGAATTCTAATTCCAGTTCCGTGTATCAAAGAGATTCTCAACTATTTTTATAAAATATATATGCTGATCAAACGTGTTACTCCTCCGTCCACGAAAAATAGCTTTATTTTGTCATTTTGGGATGTTCACAGAAAATAATCTCATTTCAAAAATTGAACTTTCTCTCGTATTTTATCCATTTTTTCTCATTCTCTCTTACTTTTTCTCCTCCCTCTCTTACTTATTCTCTTTCTTTATCTATTTTTTTATCTCATCTCTCTTACTTTACCGATTTCTCATTAAAATTTGTGTGGTCCACAAGTAAGACTACTTTTTTGGGAACGGAGAGAGTATATATACAAATATTGGATAGATTAGAGGGTGTATTATTTTGATATGGTAAAGATAAAATATCAATTGCTACTAATAATAATAAAAACTAATCAATCTTAAAATTTTACTCCACTATCATTATTAGCAGTACAACCAGAAAATTCTTTAGTACTCCCTCCGTCCCACATAATTTGGGACAGTTTGACTTGGCACGGGTTTTAAGAAATGTTGTTTGACTTTGATTTAAATGAAGATATGTAGTAGAAAAGGGTCCCATTTTAATTTTTGTATCCTTTTTTATTGAAATATTGATTTTGTGGCTGTTGGAGTATAATTAAAAAAATTTCTTCCATTTTTTATTGAAGTTAATGTTTTAATCGTCCCTACCACCACATATTCTGCCGAAATGCTGCTGCATATTTTCATAAAACATCAAATTTGAATAAATAGGCTGCTGCATATTTTCATAAAACTTCCATCACATTACAAATTGCAGTTTTTTGGAGGGAAATCCCAAATCCCATTAAATTTCAACAAATTTTAGAAGGGAGTACAACATCTGTAACAGAGAGTCACACGTCATACCAGTGACCACCAAATTTTAGGAGGGAGCACAACAAATTAGGAGGGAAACTCCAACTACCACCATCTATAAAAGGGCTACCTATACAACTAAAGGAGAGTTTTTGATCATTTGCCCTCAGAAAATTTTCATCACTGGGCTATGGAGCCTGCTGCCGGAGACATCGCCGAAGATATTGCCGGAAACAGAGACAGAAACAGAGAGTCACACGTCATACCAGTGACCACCAAAAATTTGATAGCTCAAAGTCTGCTACAATCGAGCCATTTAGGTAATGTGCCATATGGAGCTTTTCAGAAGGCAGTAAAGGAGTTTGGAGTGAGCCGGAAGACAGTCTATAAGATCTGGTCAGAGGCCAAAAAACAGATCCACAGTGGAGTACCTGTCAACATAGCAAACCGTGTTAAAGGCTTCAAGCGCAAAGATCAAATTCAGCTTGATACTAGCAAGGTAAGATCTCTTTCAATCCTTGAAAGATGTACTATCCGTAAGATGGTTGTGAAGCTTGAGTTAAGCAAGACTACCGTAGGCAGAATGGTGAAAGATGGTAGGCTCAGGCCACACACAAATGCAGTTAAGCCACTACTTACAGCTGCAAACAAATTAGCAAGAATGAAATGGGTCTCATTCATGTTCAACCAGTGGTGTTCAATGGTATGCTCAAATATCACACAATGCACAATGTAGTGCACATTGATGAGAAGTGGTTTTTCATGACTAAGGCTACGGATAGGTACTACCTGCTGCCAGATGAGGAAGAGCCATATAGAGCTATTAAGTCAAAGCGGTTCATCACAAAGGTCATGTTTATGTGTGCTGTGTGTAGACCATACATTGCAGAAAATGGAGAAGTCATATTTGATGGAAAAATAGACATTTTCCATTCACTACTAAAGAGCCAGCAAAGAGAGGTTCCAAGAACAAACCAAGAGGCACCTTAGAGACCAAGCCCATTCAATCAGTGAACAAGGAAGTCATGAGGGAATGCCTCATTCAAAAGGTACACTGTTTTTGTTTCCATTTTTTTCCATCCCACTAAAACACATCACATATATGTGCATATCCTACCAACCATCAAGGCTAAATGGCCAGAGAATATAAGCAAGGAGATATTCATTCAACAAGACAATGCAAGGCCACACATAAACCACAATGATGCAGAATTTCATGCTGTAGCAAACACAGAGGGTTTCAAATTCCATATCATTTGCCAACCACCTAATTCCCCTGATTGTAATGTGTTGGATTTAGGTTTTTTCCGTGCCATCCAGTCTATACAAGATGACAAAGTGGCTAATGGAGTGGATGATTTGTTGAGGAATGTGCAAAGCTCCTCTGATGAACTTAGTGCACAAACACTCAATAATGTTTTCCTAACTCTTCAAGGTTGTCTTACTAGCCAAACATCATAGGGAGCAGATCAATTCACACATGAGCCTCCAAACCTAACAAGAGGGGTGGCCTAGTAACACATAGCAAAGCAACACAGATCAGTACTAGCAACTCATCATAGGGAGCAGATCAATTCACACATAAGCCTCCTAACCTAACAAGAGGGGTAGCTTAGTAACACATAACAAAGCATCACATGGAACAGATCAATAGCATTTCTGAATTAGCATCATCTCAATATCAGAAGCACAAATCAATAGCAACAACACAAATAGCATCATCTCAACTAGCACCACAATTGCAACAGCAGTCACAGGGGCAAATGCACAAAGCCTCCAACCCAACAATCATCCACACCAACAACCACAGCCTCTCACCCAACCAACAATCACTGCATTCAAACTCAACCTACAACCACAGCCTCCAACCCAAGCAAATAACCACAGCCTCCAACCCATGAAACAACCGCAGCCTCCACACCCAACAAACAAGCATACCGTCAAACCCAATCGGAAAACACCAAAATTGAGAGACAACATACTTAGATAAGATCTAAAAACTTGGGCAGAAGAATAGCAAACATCTGTCTCTCAACGTCAGAATACACACGGTTGGGGGTGGCTTGAGCTGGATCGATGGGGGAGGCTGGTGGAAAGTCGGAGGGGGTGGCTCGTGGTGGTGGACCGTAGTAGGGGTAACCACAACCACAGTCAACATACTCGGGAATGGATGAATCAAATTGGGTTTCGGGAACAACGGTGTCGGTTAGGGTCCCGCCGACGACAAATTCTCCGATGGCGGAGTCAGATGACCACATATGTTCCGGCGTATCTGGGACGACGAGATCTTCCAGATCTACCAATAAAGAACAAGGAGAGGAGTCGGCCGAGTAAGCCATTGCAAATGGAGCTCTCGAGATCTAGGGTTTTCGGCGAAATTGGGGGTGGGGGTGAAGTGGTGGAGTCGGTGGGTGGGAGTGAATGTGGAGGGGTGGGAGTGAATGTGGATGGGTGGGTGGGAGTGAATGTGGAGATGAGAGACAGAAATCGGAGAGACCGATTAATTGTGGGTGGTTGGGTGGGTGTGAGGAGTGTTAATTTTTTTGCCATTTACGGAAACTTTGAAATGGGTCAAATTATGTGGGACGGACCAAAATGGAAAACTGAGTCAAATTATTTGGGACGGAAGGAGTAATGAATTGACCATATATATTGCTTACAATTCATAACTACGGAGCTTGTTATTTGTGAATTGATCCGCAAGCTAAAATGTTTCTTAGTAGTGTAGTATAGATAAATAATTTTACCTCTTATTTTATGAACTGAAAATAAACAAAGTATGAGAGAATATCTCATAAATTGGATTCACAGATGTTTCTGCTATAATTAAATCGTATAAGTACTTTTGCAATCTAGCATAGGTTTACATTTTAGATTTTACAGACATAAAATTAGAAAACTTTACTACTACATGAATGCAGTTGATTGCTTCTGTAGCCATTAAAAGTTGAAATACTACAATTCCCCACCCATAAATACATAACCGAAACCCTTCTCGACGGCAAAACCCTGCAGCAGTCCCTTCTCGGCGACTGCCAACACAAACAATCCGTCAACACCACAAAATGAAATTTGATCAACCATTAATATTACTCCATTATACGTACCCTGAGCCACCTGTCGCCGTCTGACCTTTTCAAGACGATAACGGTGTTGAGCTTGTCAGGAGAGTCGCTCTTCCAGCGGCAGTAAGGGTGGGACTCGTTGTGGAGGGAGTACACACCTACTATCTGCCTGCGCTTGTCGTCGTAGGTGAGGGAGGAGAGGTAGAAGATGATGGAATAGATTTTAACGTGTAATTAATAAAATAAGAAGGAAAGAGAAAAAATAGTTAAAATAATGTAGGGGATGGTGGGACTCATAAACGATAAAATAAACTAAGCCTTTATCTATGGACGGAGGGAGTATTCGAAAAGTATATTCCATTTGTCCAGTCATTTATAATCTCATTTTAACTCGTCACGAATTTTAAACAAATATTCAACTTTATAGGACATATAAGTAATACTAATAAAAAAGACATAACTAAAAAATAAGTGATACCTACTTATAAACAAGAGGATATATAAACGTAGATAGTCTCAAAAAGAGGTAATAGGACAATTGTAAAGCACAATAACACAATAAATAATAATTCCTCAATCTTGGCATAAGTGAGACGTTTTTATTTTGGTAAAATGAATTTAGATAGTAATGTTTAGTTAATTAAATTATTAATAGTAAAATAAGAAAGAGAAAAGGAGAATAAAATAATAGTGAGAGTAAAGAGAGAAAGACAAGGAGATAAAGTATGAGAGTAAAGTAAGTTAATTATTGTCAGAAAAGTAAACGTCTAACTTATGTTGGGATGTACTCCCTTCGTGCACGAATAGGAGTCATGTTTTTCTATTTCAATCATTCCGCGAATAGGAGTCAAAGTTCATTTTGACTATAAATGGTAATAGGCTTCATATTCTACTAATTCATTCCCCCCACATTTCATTTTAAAGGTACTCCCTCCGCCCACCATTTAAAGAGCTATTTTGTCATTTTGGGTTGTCCACGATTTATAGATCCATATACTTTATACAACTTTTAGCATGTGAATCTCACATTCTACTAACTTTTTACACTCATAATCAATTATAAAATCTATAAATAGGTCTCACATTCCACTCACTTTCTCCCTTTACTTTTCTTCACAAAGTCAAATAATTTCTTAAAACTCGTGTCGAGTCAAAATGATTCTTTTAAATGATAGAAAGATGGAGTAATATATACAAGCGAGACTCATATACCACTAAGACACAAACTTTTTCCAAAAACTTTTCTTAAAACGTGTGCCAAAAAGAAATGAGACTCCTATTTGCTGATGAATGAAGTACTAGAAAGGTATACGTCTCACTATGACGGAACAGAGGGAGTAGTAGGAGTATAAGTATTTCTTTTTGTACATATATATTTTTTGATGATTTTTATAGGTTTTTTTAGTTTAATGAAGTTGTAGAAAATAGAATTATATGAATAATAATAATAATTTTATCATAATTTTTGAAAACATAAATTGCAAGAGTAAATCGAATGAAAAAGTTTATGCTAGTAGTACAACTAGCAATTACTCCATCTATCCGCGAATAGGAGTCCCGTTTTTCCATTTTAGTCTATTCGCGAATAGGAGTTCTGGTTCACTTTTACCATAAATGGTAATAGGGTATCACCTTCCACTAACTCGTTTCACTCACATTTTATTTAAAACTAATATATACAAGTGGACCACTATTCTCCTAACTTTTTCCCACCAACTTTTCTTAACATTTCTTAAAACTCGGACCACTAAGAAATGAGACTCCTAAGGCTATCTGCAACGCTGTCTCTTATCCGTCCCTTAACCGTCTCTTAAATTACTATTCTTGGGCCCCACTGTACTTTTTCACTCCATCTCTTAACTAAGGGACGGAACCTGCAACCCTCCATCTTTTATTCGTCCCTTAACCGTCTCTTAAATTACTATTCATTCAATTTCATTTTTTATTTTTATTTCCAACAAATTCAATTAATAAAAACACACTTCATTAAATAAAATAAAATTACAACATAAAATTCGTAAAATCCTAAAAAAATTAAAAATACATAATTTAATAATTTCTTCCGCCAAATTTTGCTCAAATGTGCTCCAATAGATCATCTTGGAGTTGGGCGTGGGCGGTAGAGTCACGTGTCATTGCCCGAATAGACAATCGTTCTTGTATAGACGGATGCACTCCACTACGAGGCAGACTACTTGCGGTAGAGCTTCCGGGGGCTTCAAGGTCGAACCAATTTCCCGCCTCTGGTCCTTCGTCTTGGACAATCATGTTGTGCAAGATTATGCACGTATACATGATGTCGACCATACTCTCCATGAACCACGTACGAGCCGGAGCTTTGATTATGTTGAAGCGCGCTTGGAGAACCCCGAATGCCCTCTCCACATCCTTGCGAGCAGCCTCCTGCTTCTGCGCAAAAAGAGCATGCTTTGCGTTCACAGGCCTGTTGCACGTCTTCACGAAGGTTGGCCACTTCGGGTAGATGTCGTCGGCAAGATAGTACCCCATTTTATACCACCGGTTGTTAGCGATGAAGTTGATGGCCGGCGCTTTACCATCCAAAACTTCAGCGAAGAGGTCGGATTGGTGGAGCACGTTTATGTCGTTGTTCGATCCGGGGACCCCAAAGTACGCATGCCAGATCCATAGCCGGTAGTCGGCAACGGCCTCGAGTATAACAGTGGGGTGGGTGCCTTTGTGGCCGCTAGTGTACGACCCCCTCCACGCCATAGGGCAATTCTTCCATTGCCAGTGCATGCAATCGACGCTGCCAAGCATCCGGGGGAATCCGTGCACTTCTTCGTGAAGGTGGAGCAGAAACTGACAATCTGTCATGCTTGGCCTCCGGAGAAATTCGTCGGTGAAGATTGTCCGGACGCCTTTGCAGAAATGGATCAAGCACATTCTCCCAGTGCTTTCTCCAATGTGGAGGTATTCGTCGAACACATCCGCCGTTTGTCCAGTCGCAAATTGACGGATTGCTGCAGTACATTTCTGCAGCGTCGTGTGGCTGGGACGGCCGACGGCGTCGAACCTTTCTTAGAAGAACTCTTCCCGGGCTGCCAATGTATTTGCGATGTGGAGAAATAGCGGTTTCCGCATGCGGAAACGTCGACGGAAGTAGGTATCTCCCCAAACCGGGTTATCGCAGAAGTAGTCGCGGACTAACCTTGCGGCGGCTTCCTCCCGGTTACGATGGATGTAAGTCCGGGAGCGTCTTTGGGGCGGTGTGGCTTCCTCCGCCTCCCGGTGTCGATCTTCTTCAAGTGATTCTTCCATTATTCGACGCATTTGCTCATATGGATCCATTAGATCGATTAACTTTTGAGGAAGAATAAAAGAGTTGATTTGAGATGAAATTGGAGTTGAAAGAAAGATGATTTGAGAAGAATAGACGTGTGTTTGTGTGTGAAATGATGATGAAATATGAGTATTTATAAAGTAAAAAAATAAAAAAAATAGGAAAACGGTCGAAAAACGGTAATATTACCGTTTTTCGAATTTTAATTTTTTTATTAAATTTGAATTTTTTTAAAAAATGATTTATTGCATCAGCGTGACGAAACCCACTCGCGGGGCGCCGAGTGGGCGTCACGCATGGCGCCGGAGCGGGCCACGTCGCGCGCGCGTGGCGAGACGTCTCGTCACGGAGGAACGCTGCAACGCATACCGCGCGCGTCTCGTCACGGAGGAACGGGCTTCGAGCCACCCACGTAACGCGTTGCGGGTGGCCTAATGGAGGGAGTATTAATCTGTAATCCTGATTTGTAAACGAACTTCAAAACCCTCCAAGCCGGCGTCACATAGAAATCGGCGGCAACCGCCGCTTTCACAAATTCCCTATATCTGAATCTAGGGTTCCGCCACCATCCCCCAATAATGTTTGGAGCTCAGTCTTCCTCCTCGGCCTTCGCCACCCCTTCATCTACTCCCGCATTCGGCACGCCTTCAACTCCGGCGTTCGGTTCATCGCTCTTCTCCACACCATTTTCGCAACAATCCCAACCTCAGCAGCAGCAAACTCCGTCGCTGTTTCAGACGCCTCAGCAGCAGCAGCAAACTCAATCGCTGTTTCAGACGCCTCAGCAGCAAACTCCGTCGCTGTTTCAGACGCCTCAGCCGCAACAACAGCAGAGCCCCTTCGGCTTCACCACGCCGTTTAATTCTGCACAGCAACAGCAACAACAGCAACAGCCAACTCTTTTCAATAATGCTCCTTCAACCAATTTCATGAATCAGCAATTGACTACTCAGATGGCCCCAGTTGCTCCTCTTCCGTTTTCTCTAGCCGATCGCGATATTCAAGTAATAAACATTTTAATATGTAATCCAAATTGATTGCATTCGAACATATGTTAAGGTTGATCGCTCCATGTTGTATCTACAGGCGATTGTGGATGCATACAAAGAAGAGCCTGGGAACCTTAAGTATGAATTTAAGGTCCAGTTTGTAGTTCTTTCCAACGCTGCTCTTTTCTAATTACTGAAACCATTTGAATTGGATTTTTGAACAAATGTGTGATTAATTTCTTCTTTTGGAACTTCTCAGCATTGTCTTACTTAACTATGAACATATCTTCTGTTACAAATGCCAATACAATACCTGTCCTGCGAATGTGGTATAGTTTTTAAATGCTAGGGGTGGTGAGACGTTAATGAATTGTCATTCTTTACATTGCTGTCTGAACAGATTGTCAAGCGGTTTTCAAGGTTTACCTAGAGCATAATGAATTTCTTGTTAATCAGCGTTGTGCTGAAATCGAGAATATGCCTGTAAATCTGCTTTGAATTCTGTTGTGTGGAATTGTAACAGATGAGCAAATAGTTGCCAAGGGATGTATTGGACTCTTTAGGCGTAAGAGCATCATTTTTAGCTCGACGATTCGAATCTTAAGACTAGAAAAATGATCTTAGCAATTTGTATCTACCAATTCAAGAAGCTAACTCTGAAATTGAGCTCTTTCTGATTTGGATACTTATCAAGATCTTTGTTGATTTTGCAGCATCTGTTGTTTAGTGTGACTGAACCTCAGTACAGGTCAAAGCCTGCTGGTGTATCAGATGTGAGTTTAGTTTAAATTTGCATCACATTATTATTAGTTGTAAATGTAATTTTGGAGGCTATTTTGTAAGTCCGGTAAAATAGTTTGAACTGCCAGATCATGTGGGCAGAATCAATAGCAAAACTAGAAGGCATGGAAAGTTCCAAAAGAGAACGATTGTGGCCTCAACTTGTGCAAGGTTTCAAAGATCTTTCCCAGCGCCTTAAGGTACGCAAAGTTCTTGATTAGACTATTCTCTCGGTGATTTCAGAGGATCTCCACTGCCATTCTTACTATTTGAATAAGTTTATTTATTTATTTTATTTTAAACTGCAGTCAGAAAAAGTTTGTAGTATTTCACTAAACCTTGTGCAGTATCTCTGTTTTGCTCTAATGATAGCCACCATGAACTGCTAATTTTCCTATCACATTAGGCATTCTATTCTGAGTATATACTCTCACTGCACTTGTAGTCATCTTCTTTGACATCATGTCAAATTGCCATTTCAATAATATGATTGTGTATCTTTAAGGCTCCTTATCATTTGATCAAAATATTGGACGCATGAAGGTGACAAAAGGAGATTAGTTGCGAATCTTATGATATCGTTAGGAAGATACATATATATGAACATATGTACACGACTAAGGCTATAAATTCAAAACATAAAAGATCTGCTTTGTTTTTGGTATCAGAAAGCCAGGCTAAAAGCATTGTGCGCAATAATTCCAACTTAGTCAAGCTTCTATTTGCAAAGTTTGTAGGAGCTTTTGTTTTTTCAGAAGCATAGTGAATGTCTAAAGGAGCATGACAAGGAAACAATCATTGAAAAAGGCAAATTTCTGCTTTGTTGCTTGAATATTTATAAAGTGTCATGTGGTGTAATTGTTCTGGCACTTCCTTGGTCCATTTGGATAGTTAGAAACAAGAGAGTTTTCTAGGAATATGAATAATCCTAGAGGAATGGGATATGATCATAGCTATGGTAGCTTAGTTGGTCTGCTCTCAGTTCACAGGGACTTCGATAATTTTATGAGAAAAGGATTCTGTTTGAAGTTTGAACTCTTTTTTCGTATGCAGTGATGCTTCAAGCGGAGCCTACTTTATAAAAAAATTAAAGTCTTGCTGTTGTCGGATGGCTTTTAAGATTTATAATAAAATTTTGGTAGCTTGATTTAATTGTCTAGTTCCTTCAACAATCTTGTGTTTACACGAAAATTATTATATGATTATTGCTATTATTCTGACTTTCAGGGTTCTCATACATAATGCCCATTCTGTTTTATTGAATCTGTTCTGTAAAACACTATTTTTCTTTATTTTGAATAATCACGACCTGCTTGTACTTTGTGAATAAGTTTATAATGATGGTCTGCAAATGAGTTTCTTTAGCTTCAAGATGAAGTCATACTGTCAGATTCCGAGAGACTGAAGTTGACCCAAAGCAATGTGAAGATGGTGATCTCTCTCTCTCTCTCTCTCTCTCTCTCTCTCTCTCTCTCTCTCTCGCATACATATATATAGAGGGGCATGTGGCACAAAAAAACTTAAAACCTTAAGGTGTATATTCACATGCATATGGTTCATCTGTTGTCTCTCTAAAACCTCTTTTGTTCCATTTTTCCGTGATGCAGCTCCAAAGGCATTTTCAAGCTGACACTCTTCCCTGGATCCAAAGAATGCAACAGAAAGAGCAAGTCCTTCAAAGGCGTCTTTTGAGGGTCAGATTTTGTTAGCTCTCAAAATACAGCTGTAGTTAGATTTTGTTGAAGAATGTTTTGGCTATTTACCATGGTAGTCTGGTTGTTTTTGGCATCAACAAATTCAAGCTTTTCAAATTTGATTTGGAAACAATTCATTTGAACTTGGATGGGTATCTAATGAACTTTTGTTTTTCTGAAACTTAATTATGGATATTCAAATAACCAGGCTTGTGTGACGTAGGTTGGGGATGTCATATGCAGACTACTGGTTGCTTGGTCTCTTGCAATAGGCCTGCATTTGCCATTATAGTTGTTACTAGTATCTCATGGCATCGTCCTGTTTTTCATTATTGTATGTCTTGTGTTAATTAGGCAATGAGAATAATAGAGGCACTGGAGGGTAAAGGTTGTCGAGTACCTCTGATGAAAGGAGAAGTAGAATTAGCAGAGAAGTTGGCTGCAACAACGAGACAGGTTACTCCTTCACCTATTTTGTGTCAATTGAAATGTTAAAAGTGGACACAAATAAGTATGTAAAGTTGCAGTTAAAAGGATCTGGAGCAGAACTTTCTAGACGGGTTCAAAATCTACTCATGGTATCTCGCCTTCAAGCAGACAGCCTAATTGGTAGCTCAATGTATCTGCCAGGATCAACCAAAATTCATGAACAAAGTCTATCTGATATGCAGGAGGTAAAAGTGAAGGCTAATTCAGTAAAATGCTTATCATATCACCTGACACTTTCCTCCTTGTACATTTGAGTATTTACCGTAAATAACAAAAAGCTAGTGTTACTGTATTATTGAATGCGTTAACATTGCTATAAAAACAGGTGTTGCAACGGCAAACTGAGGCTATTGCGAGACTAGGCAATGTGCTGAAGCGGGATGTGAGAGATATGGAAATCATAATGGCTGAAGATACAGATACAGAAATGATCCAACAAAACTAATCTCAAAGTGAATTCTGTAGCACTCGCTTTCCTTCAATTGTGTAACAATTTGTTTGGCTAGTCAAAGTGAATTCCCCTCATTTTACTCCTATAATGTAACAATGCTCAAACTTAATTCATGCTACTATTTTAGACATATAACTACATTTGTTGGATGTGTACATGGTGATTGTTGATTATATATATCAAATGGGTAAAGACAGTGGTAAGTCATACCAATAATTTTAAGGTGGTTATGAAATTCTTGCATACGCAAGTTCTGTGTACTAAACTATTCTTGAAAAGTGATCCTATAGAGATTACAAAAGATATACTGTACATCAGTAATTATTGAATTGCTCCATAAAGATTTGATTTTACTCCACAAGTTATTTCATCCGTGAAAAACATCAGCAATAACAAAAGAGATAAATCAGTAAGTATTGAATTGCTTCATACAAGTCCATTTATCGTACATCTGCCACAAAACAGCAGTAACTATATAAGATTGCAAAACTTAGCTAGTTGAGTTACCGATTAGTCATCAGCACCATCTAAATATGTGCAGTCAGTTGGCAACCAGTCCAAAAAAAGAAGTATTGCATCTTGTGTAAGACTTCAGTTAGCATCCTAACACTCGCTATAGGATTCAGCCATGATCAATACTGTAAGCGATGTCCAGCCCGTGAACAGTCGTGCGCCTTTTCCCTTCCCCTTCTTTTGATCGTACTGTTCCCACAAAAAGCCGGTCTGCTTATAATTCTTCACCACATTTCTGCAATAGAAATAGTTAATAGTTTACAACCCACCAACCTAATAAGAGTTGGAGTATATCTTTTGAAAGAGAGTATTTAGGCAGCAACATACTGAATCAAGTTGTTCCTCAATTCGGTGTACATGGTCTTTGATCGATCTCGATATGGTCCATCAACTACAACCATCAATGATATTGTTACCAAATGTCAAACAAAGTCTAATCTGAAAAGGAAATGAATTCTTCAGCACCATGTACCTTCAGAATAATAGTTTAGTGCTGAAAGAATCATATAATTCATATTCATCCAAATTGGCCCTCTCCAATATGGTGCGTCATGCTCAGTATTCCGTTTCATGTATATTGAGCTGCCGCAAGTATAGCAAATTTAGTGTGAAGCTTTACAAGTGTCAAAAACGTCTGCAATATTAGTTAAAATGTAGAAATTTATTCCTCACAAGGGTGCATTATAAACCTAATCTTTCTTACCTTGTTTTGGCAAGGGATCTGAGTCCAAACTTAGTCCACAGAGTACTTGTGTCTGAGATTAGATCAAGCTGTTTCTCTAATATCCATGAATCCTGAATCATGTAGAATGCACAGAAAGAACATAAAACAACCACCAAAATATGAATGAATTGATGCGGAACCAAATGAATGAAATTAATACATAGATTAACTCACAGCTGGTATAAGCCTACCCATAAAGGGGAAAAGGCTGACATAGCCAATATGAGGGACCAGTCTCAGCACAGGTTTCTCCAGCACTTCTCGTAAAAGTTCACGTGAAGGATAACCACCAGCTGATTCCACCATCTTCCAACTTAGACGAACCTAAATAGATGCATAATGTCAGTGCAACAAACTAGTCTACTTCAATTAGCACAACACTTCCTATATCCTTTATTTTTCATGAATGAGAAAAAAAGTGGAATGAGCTTTCTCAGATTGGTTGCACATGATCCCAATAAATGCACATAATAACACTTGTGAATATTTTAATGCTTTAAAAACAAATGAATGCAAGAGACAGGTGACTGAAAGCTGTATGTAATCAAGATCAAGAGTGTAGTACATGATACTGGGAAATGATACAGCAGCAACAGAAAATCTAAAAATTTACCTTCTCTGTATGATTTCCATAATCAGAATAAGCTCCACTTGTATTATCAAGATGTATCTGAAAATGGAAAAAACATATGATTCCCAATTCCACAGTTCTATTGATGCAATCATGATTCAAGACACACAATATATAAGTAGGATGATAAATGGGAAAAGGTAATGGAAATTATGAGACTGGTAACAACAGAAACTACCTGATTTAAAAGGTCAAAATCTGAGAGCAACTTCGCCGTCAAGCTATACTCCTGCAGTATTTTGTATAAAGTTCAATACAGTACTTGTTTGAACAAAGACTTTGTAGGTTTTGGTAAATTTTTAGGTTTTTGGTCGCACCTTTCCAATGTGACTATCATCGAGAAACTCTGAAATGGAACTCATGCAATCAGCAGCAAGATGCATCCAACATCTAAGGTCAACATGGCGTTCATCTTCACTGGGGTGTGATGCACGAGGATAATCATCCAATCCAGAAGACAGTGACTGGCCAGGCAAAATATTACTCATATTATTAATAATCCGAATTGTTAAAGTTAAGGATGTTATATGCCTCCTGGATGTGTAGCATCGCTTCAACTATGATATAGGATCATACATATTCACACTTGTCAAGCTACTTAGCTGTATGTTTGGGTTGAGAAATCAAACTATTAAGTTGTCTTCAGCTAAATAAGTCAAGCACCTGACTGGACTTTCATCCATGGTTACAAGGTCTATATTCAGTCAAGAGAGCGAGATTTATTCTGAATTAAGTAGACACCCACAATTAGCCAATGTCAAGAAACTCATAATTCTCTCTCAAACTTAGGCTCATATATCCGAACACTTTGACAACTTAGAAGTTCTTGATACAGTATATAGACATAAGTGTTTAGAGCTCATAAGATGTCCAAAATAAGCTTAGATAATTAACCTCTTAGCCTTTTTATTTGAATGTGGGAGGCAATTTGTACTTTGGATGTAGTATCTCTCCTGAAAATGGATTTCATTTTGGGAGACTCATTTATTCTCAAACAATCGATAACTAGAATTGGAAGTTGAAATTGTAACTTGAAATTCCCATCCGAACACACTAGTCCCTGAAACTATCAAACTTATCAATCATAACATACACATAAGAGAAGCAGCCCCAGAAACTGAATTATGGACATGTTTAAGTTTTAACTGGAGTAACCTCATAAAGAGATAGTATAACATAGAAACAGACAACAGGAATATATATAGATATTACCTTTGGATTCAGTTCACGTTGGGTCACATTGTCTCTCCCATGCCAAAAGTAGGTGCCAACATCTTTTCCTGTGAATATAATACCAAAATTCCAATTAGAATAGTTGTACTTGCTATGCTCGAATAATTGGCTTCCTAGTTCCTAGGATGCAAGTATATCTGATTGTTTATTGAACAATGAGGTTAACATGGTCATACATGGAGTATATGAAATAAGGAGAAGTAAGCAGCATGCAGGTACTATGTAGGATACAGAACGCATATTATGCTCACCTGATTGAGTAGTGTTAAACCACTTATACCAAACATCGAGACGCACAAATGCTCGACGCAAGAAGGTGGAGATATCATTAACTTGTGAGGCACTAAACTTGTCTTTCTTAATGCCGCAAACAAACTCTGCAGAAACAACACTGTAACTATAACTAGAGCAACATCACATTTTCCCCATTCAACAAACGAATACAAAAATTTCCGAAGGGTCCTATTAAGAAAATCAATTTACCTTGTTTTAAGGGATCAATTCTATAATGTTTCCTATGAAAGGAAAGCAGAGACAATGAAATGGACAAAAATTCTTATTAGAAATATAGTGCTTCAGAAGCTAGCAAAGCAAACAAAGCTTCCAGTTAAAAGACTCTGTAAGGTAGAAATATGTCTAGATACTCCTAGTATTGGTGTGACAGAGATTCTAATAATATAATGTCATTTTAGGCAGAGTCTTGGACTATTCAACACCTCAGCTTCTAAGAAAATAATATGGCAAGGGACACTTTACTGTAGGCTACATAGGCTGAGAAAATCCAAAAATAAGAATATTATTGCAACTGTATGATAGCCACTAATCATCTGATTAAACATGTTATTTGATGTGAGGCCAGGCACTGCAATGATAACTCAACCTCGTAGAACCAAGAATAATGTCGGTGGGTTTCCATTTGTCGGATGCTGAAGCACGAACTCGGATGGTACCTTACTGCCAATAGCTTAACATCAGCAATCAAATACTTTTCAGAATTATTTTATACTAGTAGCAGAGTACCTTGAAGCTTCAGCACCTAAAATTTGCTCACGTGGAATCCATCCATCAGCATTCATCAGATCTAACCAATGCCCGATAATATCCAGCGAAATATTAGCATCCCATCGCCTTTCCAAGTAAATAAACAAACAAAAACATTTATCAGTCCCTAAGGAAGACATCATTAGCAGCTACTAGTACCATTAGAAACATTCTCCATAAGATAGCAAAACTAAAGATTCTCCGTGTCTAGATAACCCACCGTATTAGTAGCTGGTGAAAACCTTCGTCCCACAGAAACCCCCTGGGGAAGAAGGGACGACTTGGAACTGCTGTGTATAGCTCAGCTGGCCAATAGGAAATATAATTGTCACCATGTACAAGCTGCATGAGATGATAAGTACTGTGTGAATTTATTAATTACCCAAATGGCATAATCCTTGAAGCAAATACAGACACCATGTTGTTGAGTTAAGGAAAAACCTTTGTACAGAACAATCAGAAGGCTCTGCAAGCATGCGTTACACCAACATTAAAAAGAACTATTCAAATATTATGAATAGCAACATGTACTGGCATAAGGAACTACAACCAGTTCTCAGTGTTTTATGTTTTGAAAGAAGTTTCAAAAATCAAAGAAACAACTTTGGTACTCTAGATTACTTGAATTCCTCTTGAGCACCGATTTTTAGCAAATGTAGTGTAGTCACAGTATCTGCCCTGGGAGGGGGATATCTAATAAGTCGAAGGTTGAGGCTACAAAATGAAACACGCTGAATTCCTCTTGAGCACCGATTATTAGCCCTTCATTTAACAATGTGGGAAAGAAAAAGTTTTACAGTTCAAGTGGAAAACTGAATATCCACGACATTTTACTTATAACTAGTCACACTTCCGGGAGCAGAAAATTTTAGACATTACAGAATTAAACAATTTCTTAAAGTTCAGGAAATACAAAAAATAAGTCGAAGTAGAGGCTAGAAACTGAAAAAAGGTAAAGTGCAGGCTATTTATTATAAATAATCCTTTATATTTTCACTATGGCCTGAAAATTAGCATATAAACTACTCAGAAACCACCTTACATCAGAAGAAGATGGAAGTGATATTTTTGATTGGCCATAAAAGTAGCCAATCCCACCCAGCAAATTTCCGAGTGCTGCTTTGGCCACTGTCATGGCTTCAGGGTTGATCTGAAACAAACATTACATCACATTGAACATATGAAACATTCAAGAACATTGTGGCAAAGTATACATACTAATACTCTTAAATATGGTGGAATTGATATGATACAGAAAATGGTAGTAAGCCAGCACATCTGATTAAAAATTATGCAAATAATTCAGACATAAATTTAATCAAAATGTGATAATCATATGACAAAGTCATGACATCTTGTTAGTTGTCACTGAGCCTGCTATAAACAAATTAGGTAGAAGCATATATGTTATTTATGCCCCATAACGTATCCTTCTGTAATTTTTTTTACATAAAATTCACTGATTTATAAGCATATAGTAATTTTTTATCCTCTATGTCAACTATTTCCACTTGTTTTTCTGCACGTATCATCTTCAAATGTTCCATTCATCTACTTACAGGGGAACTTGGAAGTTTAGGGATTATAAGGTCAAGATTATGGTCTAATTTTTTGAGTCGCAACGAATAGCACTGACACTATCAAAAAGGCTACCTAGCATTTAGTCATCAACCACTATGTATAATATGTTATTCACTCAGAAACCAGCGGAGTTTTATGTGAAGCCAAGCTAAACAATAATTGTTTGTCATGACAGAAGATTTGGTAGAACTTAAAGAAACTATTTGCACATCACTATGGATCAATATTCATGGTTTGGTCCTTTATTTGATACCTCAGGGCTTAGAGCAGAAAGCATGTAAAGGAAAAACCTCTTAGTCTAACATTCACCATCGAAAGACGCAATTAAGTGGTTATGGATAAGAAAGCAAAGGAACATTCATGATTGATACCTCATCCGGCATGTCAAAACATCTCTGGAATTTGTCATCAAATTGCTCCTGTTTCTGCTCAAGATGACTGGATAAAGAGTCACCTGGAATCAGGGAAGTTGGAGACAAATTTTTTGAGTAGATATCAAAGCACATGCTTGAAAAGTGTGCAATATGGAATAACTAATTTCCAAATTACCAAACACGCAATCTTGAAACGGGGAGTTTAAAGCAGCATTTTAAGGGACACATTTTATTTGGTCTGTTATAGTAATATTTAAAAAATCAAGTTCAGCGGATTGTGTTGGAGAACTTGTCACTAAAGCCTACATATAATGATTTCTTTTCTGCTATAATTTCACATGAAATTGCCTGATAAAATTACTAATCTTGGATGATAAGATAAATGTGTAAAACAGATAGACAGTACCTGTAAGGATTCTGATACGTTCTTTCAATTTTGAAATAGAACCACTCAATTTAGTTACAAAAGCAATATCCGCTTTGAAAGGAACCATTGCAGAAACCTGAACCACAAATAGAAAATGATGAGCAGCATGGACAAGAATTTTAAAAATATCTAAGTTAAATTTAGTGTGCTGAAATAGTAAAAAGTACACACAAAAAAAATTTGTTGATTGACAAACCTGGAAAACAAGAATATTTGAAGCATGATCAGATGTATCTGAGAGTTGAAGCTGGCCAGTTGTTCTAGCCTAAATTAAGAAGAGCATAAACAGTGTTAAGGTATTACGAAGATACTGTCGTAAACCAGGACCCATACCAAAACCTAAAATTTGAATACAATAAAACAGTACTACTAGTTTGATAGTACTAACACAACTAAATTGTATATACCTGAGTTGCAAGATTGGTTTGTACAAGTTCGGATAAATTGTGAATGTGATGTGTCTTGAAACCAGCATAATGGAACTCAAAGTTCTCCTTCAGGAATTCAGTAAGCTAGTAGTATTAGTTACTGGGATGATGATATCAGAAATTCGTACTGAATAATCCTTACATTTCTGAGCCTGACAGTCTCTATTTAATGAACATTATCAGAAAGATAAAGAAAAAAGAAGCAATATAGCAGTTTGAATGTTATGCTACCTTTGATTCCAGATGAAGTTGCCAATTACCAACATCACTCCTTGAACCAAAAGCCAGAAGGAAGTCATCAGGATTGTCTGAGGTACCCTTACCCAGACCTAGAGCAGTTCCACCTTCATCAGCCACATAAAAGAAAAGGTGCACAATTTCTTCCTTTTCCTCATTAAGTCTACGACAGTCATAAGAATCAAAACTTCATGACAACAGTGACACAGATATAGCCAAATGCTTTATGGGGTAAGGAGTGTGTTCAAGGTACTGACCAAATTTGGAGCAATGATATCACTCAAAGGTAAAAAATATTGTCCTGCTTCCCCAAAAGAAATAGGTAGCATCTAAACTGTATAGAGGAAAATATACTAAACTCCTTCATAAACACAAGACTAAAATGATCCGCCTCAGTGTTGCAACATATTGCCAACCCTGCACATCCTTATAAGATTCTAGGTTTAGCAATATTACTTATTTCTCAGTTTATTAATCTATTCATGAATTGGTCAGGCAGCAAGCTTTCAAACCATTCTTCTATATTACAAAACATAGTAGATTTTAATTTATTCTACTTCGACTTCAAAATGTGATGTGACTCTCATGCTTCTCACTGCTCTCAATCTCAACACATCAACACATACAGTGCTTCACATAATTCAACGTTACACATGATTATCATGATGAAGTATTCTGAAAATCCTAGCAAAAATCTTTTCATTCCATGATAAAACATTGAAGTCATCAAAATGAAACACCATAAAAAGATTAGGCATTTATACTTCACTTTGTGCTTCAATTCGAACTGCCCAGTCCCCTCCGTAACCACTCTCTTCCTCCTTTGATTTGAGGAAACTAGTTGTCAAAAACAGCTTTTGGTCCACCAATACCTGACGACCATAATCCCGACCATTATGATGTGTCCAACCATATGTCTTTAGCTCGTCTGAGTCCTGGCACACATGCCGCATGGCATATCTTCCATCCTTCACGCCAAGCCACATCAGACCCGCCAACAGAGACTGAGGAGTCCTGACAAATAAAATTTCTCAAGTAACCACTCTACCGCATATGCATTATTAGCATAGAATATAGATACAAAATTATGCAGACAGAATAAAAGAGCACAGCAATACCAAAATGCTAGTGCCTTAATACGTTAATATACAGCAGCCAAACTTATGTAAAAAGAGCGGCTCTAAATAAAGATCTTTAGTCAGTCCTTATGCATCCATAAGCACAATATATACATATGGCATTTCTTCTTCAAAAAATATAAATGCAGCTAACTAACTCACTCTAATAGAACTTACCGCGCACGGATTCCAAAATAAACATGAGGCCTATATGTTCCCCAATACAAAGACTCCTTGTGCTCCCCTTGAAACTGCAGGGAAAATTCAACCATTTATATGAAAAAAAAACTCTGATTTGCAACTAAAAGTATCACATTATGAGAAGAAGAAGAATTGAATATTGAAATTCACCATAGGAAGATCCATGAGCTTTGGAGAGGGTAATGGCGTGACAACACTGGGTTTAACAGTCTCATTTGCAGGGTTGATGGAAGAATTGGTGATATAAAATCCGATGAAGATGAGAAGAATCAAAATGGTGAAGGTGGAAAAAACGAGCGGGGTGAAAGCGCGACGGGGTCGGGTGATGGGGTATCGGTTCCTGGGGTTGGTGTTGTCGTAGTTTGGCGATTGGCCATGGGAGGTTGTTTTGGGTCGAGTGTTTCGTCGCGATACCTGGGTCATTGCCGGTCTATTTGCACCAAGGGGGAGAGGAGAGTCAGTGGTAAACTGAATAAGCATACATAGCGTATTTACTGATTTGCTCTATTAACTCAACTATTCCTAGATTTCCTAAAGCCAGTTAGGGCATCCACAATGGGACGCCCGATGCGTGTCATCGTCCGCGGGTGCCATCGTCTGCCCCATTGTGGGCTCGGCAGACGATGGGCGCGGACGATAGGCCATCGGGCGCCCCATTGCGGGATCGGCGGACGATGGTCGCGGACGATGCCGGGCGTTTTTTATTTTTTTTTTCTATTTAAACATCGTTTGTCATTCACTTGTTCATACGAACATCTTGCCTCTCTCGTTTTGCTCCTCTCTCACATTTCTACCTATCTCACATACCAAAATGAACCATGATGATGACACCACTAGTTCTAGCTCCTCGAAGTCGGGTAGTTCGCACTCGGAGACCTCGGCAGCCTTAGATGCAGCCGTTGAAGAGGCCATGGCGGAATGCTTACTCGAACTACATCGCGAGGAGGAGGCGGCGGCGGAGCAGATCCGCAGGCCTATTCGACGTCGGACGTCTGTCCGACGCGACCACGCGGCAGCTCACCAACGTCTGGTTGAAGACATTTTTCCGATCAACCACGGTGGGGACCGACTGTTTTCCGCCGCCGGTTTAGAATGCCGAGTTACCTATTTCTCAGCATTGTCCGGACGTTGTCGTCACGTGATGAATACTTCACGTATCGGGAAGACGACATCGGCAGACCCGGCCTTACACCGTTGCAAAAGTGCACGGTTGCACTCCGTCAGTTGGCATACAAAACCACGGCGGACATTTTCGACGAGTACCTCACGTCGGGGAGACAACAGGCCGGGAGTGCTTGAAGAGATTTTGTAGGGGAGTTGTGGAGGCCTACGGCGACACATATTTGCGCAAGCCGACTGCCGCTGATTGTCTAGGCCTGATGAAGATGCACGAGCCGGCGCACTGCTTTCCTAAGATGCTAGGGAGCATCGACTGTATGCACTGGGAGTGGAAGAATTGTCCGACGGCGTGGAGAGGTCAATTCACTAGTGGATACAAGGGCAGCCACCCCGACTTTGATCCTCGAAGTCGTCGCTGACCATTGGCTCTGGATCTGGCATGCGTACTTCGGCGTAGCCGAGTCGAACAACGACATCAACGTCCTCAACTCCTCCACCCTCTTCGCCGAGCAATGCAACGGCAACGGCCCGGTCGTCGAGTTCACTGCCAACAGGCGCCGATACCACATGGCGTACTACTTGGCCGATGACATATACCCACGGTGGCCTGTTTTTCTGAAGACGATCAGCTGCCCAATGGGTGAGAAGAGGGTTTTATTTGTGCAAAAGCAAGAGTCGGTGCGGAAGGATGTCGAGCGGGCATTTGGTGTGCTCCGATCACGATGGGCCGTTGTGAGAGGGTCGGCTCGTCTTTGGTTCAAGGAAATCATCGTCGACGTCATGTATGCGTGCATTATCATGCACAACATGATAGTCGAGCATGAAGGTGGGAGCATCACCGAGTGGAACGATGATGACGGTGCATCTAGCTCGTCCAGCACGGCGACCGAGCCCCCACACTAGAGGATTGTCATCGGGCTTCGACGAGGTTCTAGCTAGACATGCCTCAATGCGCAACCAACAAGACCATGCGCAACTCATGAACGACATGATTGAAGAAGTGTGGGCCCGTAACCGCCGTCGTTGAGTTTGCGTATTTTTTTTTAATTCGTATTGTAATGTATTAATTTTTATATATGAAATGAAGTTTTTTCCCAATTTTTTATTATTTAAATATTCAAATAAAATAAAATGAATAGGGCGCGCCTTAGGGCGCACCACTACAGGTGGGGGTAAGAGGATAAAACTGCAGACGTGACTCGCCATAGGGCGCCCCATTGTGGATGCCCTTATACTCCCTCATTTTGATGGCGAAACCCAATTACTGCTCCAAATTAAACACGGAAATTCTCAATTTCAAAATACAGCAACTCTCGATACTCAATTCCAAATCAAACAATCGAATGTTAATGATCAAAGAATTGCGCGAATTTTAATGTTATTCAGTTAATAAAGTACTGTATGAAAAAAGAATTAAGTAAAGTGAAAGAAATTGAAAAATATAGTACTCCAGTGAAAAAGTTTCTTAAACAAAAATGAAGATCACGTACGTAAACTTTGGTAAAAGTTTAACTCTTTCCACATCTCTAAATAAAGATGTCTGTAGACTATATCAACCCTAAATATTCAAAATATTGTTGAAGAGCAGGAGCTCAACGATTCAAGTATTCAACCGAAACTTATCTACAATATCCAGTTTGTCGATGCGAGATCCAGAGTGTTTTTGTATGGAATTAGCAGGAAGTATCTTGAAAATTAAAACTCAAAATTTGATCCCAAAATAAGCGTCTTAAAGCTCAACGTTCAATTCAAAAACAACACGAATTAAGGCATGCACATCATTGTTATAAGTTCCAAAGCTCAAGTCAAGCTCAACGTGATCCAAAAACAAAATGAAGGTTAAAGCTCAAGTCGAGTCCAACGTTGAATACACATTTTTTATGCAGAGGTGAACTTCGGAAGCCAACATTATCTGAATGTCAACAAAAATCGATTTAAATAAGGTCATCAATTTTTATGTTTTGGTCGCTTTTGTGAAAGAGTTTTTGCTGTGTTTGCTCTTGGGCCTACTACAAATGCAATAAGGAATGAGTTGTGCTACATAAATCCTTTATCAACAATCTCTTTATGGGCTTCATTTCTATTTTATTGGGCCGATGTCATCATTCGGTAAATAATGCGTACGATCATTTGTTTCCTATTTTTCCGAAATTTAGAGATGCAATTATGCAAATGCTCCATTAACTGCCTAAAATTTTGGCTGAATTTTAGTTTGTAATAAGTATCATTTTTTACGAAAATCTGCTAATAATGTTGCTTTTATATAACGGTGACAAAGAAGCATGCTGATACTTAAACTATACTACTCATAATACACAAGTATTGTTAGATTCAGCTGCGGACGCATGATTTTTTTTACTGGGGGCCCAAATTACTATATTTGTCGTCTACATAAAAATGTTTTATCTTTCCATTTCTGTTTCTCCAAAATTATTCTCATACTAAAATGAAAAATCACTCTTAATTAATTAATCACTTTTTATTTTCTCATAAATAAAAAGTGCATAAAATTATTAGTATGAGGGAAAAATATATAATTAAATTAATTACGTACTAGCTGATGAATTAGAGAAATTTATAGACAGATGAATTAGTATGAGAAAAATTCAAAAAGAAAACAAATACTCCCTCCGTCCGCCATTAAAAGTCTCATTTGTGGGCGGCACGAGTTTTAGAAAATGTTAAGAAGATGGTTGGGTGGAAAAAAGTTAGTGAAATATGGATCCTACTTGTATATATTAGTTTTAAATAAAATGTAAGAGAAATGAGTTAGTGGAAGATGTAACCCTATCACCATTTATGGTAAAAGTGAACCGGGACTCCTATTCACGGACAAGGGAGTATCCAGCAAAAGAAAGCCGCAAGGCAGAATCGATCCCTGTATTTTCTACTACCTAGGCCATGTGACCAACCAACTAAGCTAGAGAATCAATTCTATGTGTTTTAAGCATATATGTAATATAGTAATAACCCAAATGGCTGGGGCCCCAAGGACCTCATGCCTCCACTTAGATAATCCACATCCGTGCTCTTGCCAACGAGCATGGATGTGGGCCCGGACCCACTTTTACTCCCTGCTCTTAGGCAAGAGCACAACACCCACATCCGTGCTCTTTCGCAAGGACATGCTCAAGGGTCCCACCATTCTATTACTCAATTTAAATAAAAACATTTCCACAATATTAAAAAGCATTAAAAATAACCGGAATAATATTATAAATTACAAAAAAAATTGAAAATTACATAATTAAAATCCTAAAAATTAAAAATTACATAATTAAATTCATCAAATTAAAAAAATCCACTACTCGTGGCCAAATTTCGCCCAAATGGATGATGAATGTGTGTATTTATAGATTCTTTTGGGATTAAATTTTTTAAACAAAATTCAAAAAAAAATTTAAAAAATGGTAATAAAATCTATTTTTTTGGGAATCCAAAAATATATATTTTTTAATTTTTGATATTATTTTCGATTTTTAAAAAAAGAAAAAAATGTCAACGGCCAATAGAAACGCGTCATGTCGCCCTGCTCGCTGGCACGGACGTGCTCTTAGCTAAGAACAGCGTCGTGCCAGCGGCAAGAGCGCAGCGGCGGACAGCGGTGCCGTGCCGCTGGCACGGACGGACAGCGGTTTGCTCTCCGCTGTGGATGCTATTAGGTCCGCCACTGGTTAGATTATTATGACTTATATCATATGATTATCCTCCATCTAATATTAAGTTGTGAGATTATTTTCGTTCGAGAATGTGACTATAACTCATTATCATATTATCCATCTAGGATTAAGTAGATAGATTCAATCCTTTGAACCAATAATACATATTCAATCATGAGATAT
Organism: Salvia splendens; assembly: GCF_004379255.2. Classification (NCBI taxonomy): domain Eukaryota; kingdom Viridiplantae; phylum Streptophyta; class Magnoliopsida; order Lamiales; family Lamiaceae; genus Salvia; species Salvia splendens. Next base: position 6,204,235 of record NC_056034.1, read on the forward strand.
AATCTTTCAAAACGAAAGGACCACCACATTCCTAGCTAAACTAGGAAAAGGAAATAATAAAAAAGTGCAAATGATTTTGGTAAACAAATAAATGTAATGTTTTGTTTATAAAAGACACCTGGCTCTTAAAGTATGGATTTGGAGTATATATGTTGAACACTTTATTCAATTTGTTACAATTATCTGTAATTTAGATATTAGGGCATAACTCTAAGAGTAATATATACAGATAAATTAGACATGAGATCTAAAAGAACATTAAAGAGTATGAAAAGGATTTTCCAAGTAATAATAGTGATGAAGATGAAGAGCACAAAATTTGGGACGTGGATCAAATTTGTAAGGCCCATTAGGCATAGAATTTTTAAGCTGGATTTGCCATTCCAACTTAGGCGAGGTGTTAATGGTGTTTTCATTATTTATCAACCTAGACCAAAAATTGGAAGTTTGGGTATAGATGAAAATGTATTATTACTCCCTCCGTCCGCCATTAGGAGTCGCGGTTTACCATTTTAGTCTGTTCGTCATTAGGAGTCCCGATTAACTTTTACTATAAATGGTAGTACACCCCACCTTCCACCAACTCATTCCACTCACATTCTATTATAAAACTAATATATAAAAATATGTCTCACATTCCACTATCCTTTCTCACTCACTTTTCTTTATATTTCTTAAAACTCATGCCGAACTTAAATGAGATTCCTAATGGCGGACGGAGGGAGTAATATTTCTAAAGGTGTACGATAGTAAATTTAGTAAGTACTGTATATAGATGTGAGTCATGTGACCATTTCCTCTCCCCTCAACTTTTTCTGTCTCGTTCATCTATCTTTTTTTGTTTTAAAGAAGTAAATAATAAATAAATTCCGTTGGAATATTGAAGCCAAACTATACGTCAACCTTTTTTGGAAGGTTAACTGTCGAAATCCTTTTGATAAAAGTTTACTTGTCCGATCATATTTTGTGCCTTTGATTTTTCTCTCTTCTTTTTGTTGAAATGATTGTAAACATAGAGGTTCAAGTTCAACTTTATAACTTCAGAAGAACATAATTAAATTATAAGTTTGGTTGAAAGGGGAAAACAATTTTTAAAAGTTGAGGATCATTTTTGGTATCTACCGAATTGAAGTACTTCTTTATTTTCTTATTATGTTTAAAAGATAGAGGACAAGGAGGTTAAATGTTATGGTTTAATAAATAATAAACATATACAAATAAAGTATTGGGGGCATTTTTCTTTCTTATGTTGTAAAGATAGTTAACAAATTAAGAACATAAATACTTAAAGTATGGGTTTGTAAAGAACATAAAATAAGCATAGGTGAGTCATGAGTGGGGGAACTATAGGCGAGGAGATAAAATAAAATAAAAAATTTGAAAAAAATACTACTGGTACTTAGTATTTCCTTAAAAAGATCATACTAGTAAATTAAAAATATATGATTATAAATAATAAGTAAAGGTAAGGAGATAGTAACTGTGAAACAAAAATAAATAAATTGCTGGCTATGGGGTTCGAACCCATGCGCACTTATGTGCAGAAGATCTTAAGTCTTCCCCCTTAACCTCTCGGGCAAGCCAGCTGCTTGTTTTTATTGTCTGTAATATAGTATTAATAGAATATTCATTTATGGCTTATCAAATGTGATAAAATTTAGTAGTACTTTTTTAGAGAAAGCAAATTGATCTGACTGATAATATGTTTACCCATATAAAAGTGAAAAATTTTCTAGCAAATTCTATTAGCTATCAATATATTCCAAACTTTTTTCAAAAAAAAAAGGATCTTCGAATAGTAAGGAAGGGGAATTTAAAAGAATAGAGATTTAAAATGGACAATCATGGAAAGAAGGTGCATGCAACTAACCAACTTTTGTCACATGCATCAAATGAGGAATTGAGTGGCTGTGGGTGAAGCTTAGGTCCCCCCTCTGGTATAAATTGGTTAAAGCCGCCACCCCAGCCATAACTCTCTTGCCATGTTTCGACATTTCATCCTCAATTTTAATACTAATTTATCATTTCAAATACTAAAAGTCTAAAACATTGTACCTAACATCTTAACATGAAGTAATTATCTACCCCATAATTTATCGGTAAAATGCATGGACAATGGACATTCTTGCAATGTGATTTGGTATCTCTCTTTATCTATTGATGGGGTGCGTACTAAACAAGCCCAACAGCAATGACGGCCCATCAGCCCAAAGCCCAAGGAAGAGTATGAGTTCGGCATTACCAAAGAGTTCGGCCTCAGCCTACAGCTCGGTAAAAGCCAACCAATCAAGCTCTACTCTCAGATCGGCAACCAAAGCAGTTCGGTCGTGCGTACTAAACAAGCCCAACAGCAATGACGGCCCATCAGCCCAAAGCCCAAGGAAGAGTATGAGTTCAGCATTACCAAAGAGTTCGGCCTCAGCCTACAGCTCGGTAAAAGCCAACCAATCAAGCTCTACTCTCAGATCGGCAACCAAAGCAGTTCGGTCTCAGTATTCGACCGAACAAGGAGTTAGTGGACCCATACAGGATTTCCACAACTTCCAACACACCCACTACCACGTGGTGTCAACTCAGGCCACGATCGTAGGCCATGACCTACGCTACATCCACGATCTTAGGCCATGACCTACACGACATCCACGACTTAGGGTGGTGATGCAAGCCACGATCTTAGTTCAATATATAAATAGAACTTAGATCTGATAGACAAGTTTTTAAGTTCTCTAGAGATCAAATGTCAAATAGCAAGTCTGTATTGTAAGCTGTAGAAAACAGATCAAGCAATACAACTCTGCCCTCTTTTCTTCCCGTGGACGTAGATTTACCTCAGTAAATCGAACCACGTAAATCTCTGTGTCGTGATCTGCATTTTCCTGCATTCATCACCATCAAAAATTCGCTCAACCATCACTGGCGCCGTCTGTGGGAAACAGAGAACCAAATTTGTGATAAAGCGAATTTTTGACCCTTTTTCCACCCCAAAAAAAATGCATACCAGATCACACACTACCCGTAATACCGTTCGTGAAAACCATGAGGAAGCTAGTCCAGCCCGCAGGTCCGGAAAACAGCCTCGGGAGACATCTACTTCCAGTTTTCACGATGAAGGAACAAGCCGCTCAAAAGGTCCACACACCGAGTCTTCCCAGCAGCCTGATTTGAATGAGGCTGTCAAGCTGTTCTTGGCTGAGAAGCAGGATGAGTTCTTAGCCTTCCTGCAAAAGAGCCAACAGCCGAAGACGAAAACGGTGAGTTCTCCTTCCTCATCCAGACATGAAAGTCACTACCGCAGTAGTGCCGTGTCTTCCAGGAAGAAGAATCCTCAACCCCGACATGTTCCTGTTCCTCCTCGGTACCGGAATCACAGGAGATCTCCATCTCCTCCATACCGAAGAGATGTCGGGTTCGCCATGTACGGAGCATTGAAGACTCCGTTCTCGGACGATATCACCCGAACTCCCCTTCCACAGAACTACCGAACTCCGTCGATGACTTATGACGGGTTGGTGGATCCTCATGACTTCCTGGGACGCTATCAGTATAATATGGCGAACCAAGGTCTCAATGAGGTCCATATGTGCAAGCTGTTCCCCGAGCTGCTTATCGGGAACGCAAGAAGGTGGTTCGATAGCCTCCCCCAAGGCAGCATTAGATCTTACCGAGATCTAATGGAGGCTTTCCACAGGAGGTTCTTTCAGAAAGCGGAAGCCCGGATCACTTCGGCTCAGCTGCTTTCTATACGTCAAGGTCGCGACGAAAAGATCAACGACTTCATGACGAGATTCCACAAGGAATGCCTACAAGTAGATGATCTCAACGATCTACTTGTCATTTCGGCATTCCAAAATGGAATCCTGCCCGGAGCTCTCTACAGAAAGCTCGTGGAATGCAGTCCGCAAACAGCTCAAGAGATGTGGGACATTGCGGACAAGTTTTCTCGTGCCGATGAGGCAGACCGTCGAAAACGGTCTTTAGACAGCTCATCTAGAGAAGACAAAAAGAAGCCCGATCATAGCGATCAGAGGCTTCCTCGCCGAACACCTTCCCCACCAAAGGAGGGATAGCGGTCATCCGAGGTGATCGAAAAAGAGCAAGTGTGTTCGCAGATTGCGCTTAAAAGTGCCGAGCAATCAGTTCGGCACCATCAAGCATAGCAATCACAGCAGCCGGAGTCAGAGGCAGGCGAAATGACCGAAGTCACACCAGAGCCGAACTCGATGGTGTACGGCACTGAAGCAGTGATTCCGGTTGAGATCGGCATACCCAGTCCCCGAACTCAATTTCTCCTCAGAAATGAATGGTGACGGACTGAGAGCCGAACTAGATCTTGCCGAAGAAAGAAGAGAATTGGCCTGCATAAAAGCAGCCAAGTACAAGGAGCAAGTAGCCCGGTATTATAACCAAAGGGTGAAAAAGCTGCAATTTCAAGTGGGAGATCTCGTCTTGAGAAACAACGAAGTAAGCCGAGCAGAAAAGCTGGACGAACTCGAACCCACATGGGAAGGTCCATATCGGGTGTCAGAAGCCCTCGGCAAAGGGTCTTACAAATTGACTCACGTGTCAGGAGCACAAGTACCCCGAACATGGTACGTTTCCAACCTCAAAAAGTTCCATTTGTAAGAGACAGTCCAGTCAGTCTTGAGTCCTGTTCGGTCAATGTGCTTTCTTTGGTTTGCTTGGTCTTTGTTTGTCTCTGTGCGTTTTGTCTGTGTGTTTTGTCTGTCTCTGTGCGTGTCGTCTCTTACAAATGTTACTGAGGTATCTTGTTCTTCGAAGGCTGATCCCCTTCTTAGAACATATACAAGCCAACGATTGTGAGTCAAAGCTTCTAAAGAGGATACAAGACCACAATTCAGCTTAAACAAGCAGTTCGTCTGAAACGAACTGCAATAAGCCAACGATTGTGAAGTCCAAGCTTCTAAAGAGGATACAAGACCACAATTCAGCTTAAGAATCAAGCACTTCGTCTGAAACGAACTGCAACAAAAGTCCGATTCACGCGATAAAACTTGCCTGAATTAGGACAAGGGAAAGTCCGATCCACGCGATAAAACTCACCGAATTAGGACAAGGGAAAGTCCGATCCCCAAATTAGGACAACGGAAAGTCCGATCCGAGCGATAAAACTCGCCAAATTAGGACACAAGCTTAGTCCGGTCAAAGATGTTTATTTCATCAGACCAAAGACGAGTCCGGTCAAAGATGTTTATTTCATCAGACCAAAGACGAGTCCGGTCAAAGATGTTTATTTCATCAGACCAAAGACGAGTCCGGTCAAAGATGTTTATTTCATCAGACCAAAGACGAGTCCGGTCAAAGATGTTTATTTCATCAGACCAAAGACGAGTCCGGTCAAAGATGTTTATTTCATCAGACCAAAGACGAGTCCGGTCAAAGATGTTTATTTCATCAGACCAAAGACGAGTCCGGTCAAAGATGTTTATTTCATCAGACCAAAGACGAGTCCGGTCAAAGATGTTTATTTCATCAGACCAAAGACGAGTCCGGTCAAAGATGTTTATTTCATCAGACCAAAGACGAGTCCGGTCAAAGAAGTTTACTTCATAAGACCGAGGACAAGTACGATGAAATTTTTTCGCTAAGCTGTAAATACACAGTGTTAGAAGCGAAAACAAAATTTCATTTTTCAAATCTTGTTCGGCACACAACTCCGCTACCCTACGAGATGGCGTTACGCTATTACAAAGGACTATCCTACTGTCCAGGGTTGCTAAAGTTGAGCCATCTATTCACAAAATCCTCGTGAAGCCGAGTTCGGGCGTTCTCGGCAGCTGAAGAATAAGCAGGTCGACGAGATGCTCTAATCGACCTACCGCCTCTTCCCTGAGCCCGAGAAGCCCTAGCACCTCGGCGGCGAAGAGTCTCTTCACGAAGCATTTGCCGATCTTGCTCACTCATAACCACAGCTCCTCTGCGAACTTCAGTCCGTCCTCGACTTGACGTCTCTGGTTGTCCCTGAGTTCGTTGCTGACTTGGAGTACAGTTTTGAGCAAGTGAATCAGAGGTTTGAGCTGGAGTACTAGCATCTGTTGGCGGGAAATGCCTGAGGAATCTCTCAATTGAGGGACGCCGGGAAAGAACTATGTCGTACCGAGAAGCCCAGCGCCGCAATGATTTCACGACTTGTTGGCAAGCCGAGCTCTCCAGCGCATTGTTCCTCCGGAGTACATGATATTCCTCCCACAGTTCGTCAACTCGTTCTTCAACTTCAGAGATGGTCATTCCCCCACGCCTGCAGATGAAATCCTCATACGCAGTCCTCTCAGCGACGGCAGTGTTCAGCTCGGCCTCCAGATCCTTCTTTTCGGACTCTAAGTCCTTATTATCGGCCTCCAGCTTCATTGAACGAGCCAAGAGTTCGTCATTCTTCATCTGGTCAGCTATAGCTCTTTTCTCAGCTTCGTCTAAAGCCGAAGAGTACAGCCGCTTCCAGTGAAGTACCTCCAGCTCCTTGAGAGTTAAGAATACAAAGCAGCTACGTCAGTTCGGCATTTCAGCTTACCGAGCAGGTAGTAAACCACAACAGGAGTAAGAGAGTACGAAAGGCTATACGAAGACACAAGAGCAGAAAGAAGAATTTTTTCATTCATAAGAAAATTTTTTTTCTACACAAGGGCTTCAAGGCCGTTTTACAAGAAGGAAGAAACTAAACTAAGAGAAGGAAGACGAAATCATACTCCGCTAGCTTCGTCTCCGCCTTCTCGGTGAGGTTCAGCTTCCTTCTCCTCGTCTGCTTCAGCTTCAGCCTCGGCCTCCCTGCTCTCCCCAGCCTGCTCGGCGCCACCGTAGCCGATCTGCTGCGCCTCCTGCTCGGCCTGCTCATCGCCGGTCTGCCGCTCATGCTGCTCGGTCTCACCCTCTCCATGGAAAATTGGAGCGGGTGAAACTGACCCTATGGAGGCAAAGATAGCCTCCATGTTCTCATCGCGGTCAGCTCGGCAACTACGAACTTGGTCTGCAGAAAGCAGGACCGAGGACGAAGCAAGCTCCTCAAGCACCGGCAGACTCTGAAGCCGAGCTGCTATCTCTCGGCCGTACAGCGGCAGGATGACTTCGGGACCCTGCTCGGCTTTATCGGTCATCAGTTTCAGCAGATCACCGACAAAGGCTGAAAATTGGTTGCTCAGAAAGAGTTTCTCCGCGAAAGCACGGAGAACCTCCCCTTGGGCAACCACGGCAGCAGCATCCCTCCGTTTCGTCTGCTCTCGCTGGATGACGAGCTGGTTTTTGGCAAACTGAGCTTCATCCTGGGCCGAAATCCTAGCAGCTCTGGCCTTCTCAAAGTTAGCCTCAGCCTGTTCGGCCCGATGACAAGCAGCCGCCAACTTCCTCTGCATCTCAGCATAGTCATTGGACGCTTTGGAAAGTTCGACGGCGACGAGCTTGGAGAGCATATCGTTCCTCTGAAAATGGATAAAGAAAAAAGTCAACAAAGGGGCCACAAAAAATACAGGAAAAAAGCAAGGCCAGAAAATCAAGAAGAGAATTCACCTCGGCGAAGTCCGTGGGCCATAAAAACGGCTCACAGATATGTTCCGAAGGAGGCGCCAAGACCACGTCTTTCTCTGGCGCTCTCGGGGGCTTCTGGGCCTTCCCCTTCCCCTTTGCCGAAGTCGACTCCGGCTTCTTCGGATCCGAAGAGGTTTTTTGCCTCTTCGGAGTCCTCTCGGCATCAGACGCCGAGCTGGTGATTTTCGGCCTCTCCGGCTCCTTGGACTCCGAAGATTTGCGGCTCATCTTATTCAGCATGTACACTGCCAAAAAGCAAGAAAGCAAGGTTAGTTTTCGCCGCTAAAGCAGTAAAGCATAAAAAAGAAATCCTCACCCTCAGTTTCTTCGTCCGAAGACGAGATATTGAACACGAGGTCGCCCTTGACGAGCTCAGTTTCCGAGTACTGTTTCCTAATCATAGGAATCTTATTGAGCTCGCCCTCGAGCTCGGCCAACGGTTCTAACCGAGGATGAGGAATCACGGACTTCGGCCCTCTCCAAGGAAAGCTCGGAGCCGAAGTCCTATTATAAAAAAAGAAACGGTTTTGCCATTTCGGCCACTTGGTTTTGCAGAAGGCCCTAAAAGGCTGTAAGGGGATCAAGTAAAACCAAGATCCCTTCCTTTTAAACTGGAAAAAATTAAGGATTGCCCGCAGAGACAGATCCTTATCTAGCCTACGGAGTTCGGCAGCAAAAGCCGACAAGTGCCTCCACGAATTCGGAGTCACCTGACCTAAAGGGAGTTGAAAAAAATCAAGAAGCTCTACAAAAGGTGGGGGAAGAGGGAAACGAAGCCCGCATTCTAAGCAGGCTTCGTAAACGGTGGCATAACCCTCCGGCGGGTCGTTAGCCCTATGATCATCGTCGGGAACCACCGCCTTCCCCCCGGGAAGAAGATATTTTTCGTGTAGAGATATCACGGTGTCCTTACTCAAGACGCTGTGAAAGTATTCTACAGTCTTCTCCCCGGACTCTTTCCGGCTAGAAGACCCCTTGCCCCCTTTCCTACCGCTACCTAACTCAGAAGAAGAAGAAGAAGACATGGTTCTTACTCTTTGCAAAATCTGAAGAAATTCTGAAGAAATTCTTGAAAGCGGAAGGAAATTTTTTACGCAAAAGAGGGCAGAGTGCAGAAGAAGCAACAGCAAAAAGTATTCAAAGGATGAAGAAAGGGTGTATTTATCAGGTTCGGCGAAGATTTCAAAATCGTCGCACCGTTTCGAATCCCACCTTTTCAGGATTCAACGGCCGGATTTTACTGTCGCATTTAATGCAGTCACGTGCAAGGCACGTCCCCTGACATCAGCCTCCCCCTTGCCTTTATCCAGAATGCCGAAGTGACTCACTTCGCCGAAGTGATTCACTTCGCCCTTCGGGGGGGGTAGTGATGGGGTGCGTACTAAACAAGCCCAACAGCAATGACGGCCCATCAGCCCAAAGCCCAAGGAAGAGTATGAGTTCGGCATTACCAAAGAGTTCGGCCTCAGCCTACAGCTCGGTAAAAGCCAACCAATCAAGCTCTACTCTCAGATCGGCAACCAAAGCAGTTCGGTCGTGCGTACTAAACAAGCCCAACAGCAATGACGGCCCATCAGCCCAAAGCCCAAGGAAGAGTATGAGTTCGGCATTACCAAAGAGTTCGGCCTCAGCCTACAGCTCGGTAAAAGCCAACCAATCAAGCTCTACTCTCAGATCGGCAACCAAAGCAGTTCGGTCTCAGTATTCGACCGAACAAGGAGTTAGTGGACCCATACAGGATTTCCACAACTTCCAACACACCCACTACCACGTGGTGTCAACTCAGGCCACGATCGTAGGCCATGACCTACGCTACATCCACGATCTTAGGCCATGACCTACACGACATCCACGACTTAGGGTGGTGATGCAAGCCACGATCTTAGTTCAATATATAAATAGAACTTAGATCTGATAGACAAGTTTTTAAGTTCTCTAGAGATCAAATGTCAAATAGCAAGTCTGTATTGTAAGCTGTAGAAAACAGATCAAGCAATACAACTCTGCCCTCTTTTCTTCCCGTGGACGTAGATTTACCTCAGTAAATCGAACCACGTAAATCTCTGTGTCGTGATCTGCATTTTCCTGCATTCATCACCATCAAAAATTCGCTCAACCATCATCTATATTCTCTAAATTCACATTAAAAGTATATATAGTTATGATTCAATGTTGCGAATGCATTGGTATAAACTTATACTAGTAGTAAAAGTTAATAACGCTTTTTGGAATTTATCCATTTTTGTCGTAATTATCAATAATTTTGACAGTGGATGATTATATAGTTGGTCTTCGTAATGAATGTGATAATGCGAATGCGTGGTTTGATATTCATTTATGTCTTTACTCTTGAGGCTTTGACCCTATGAAAGAACTAGAATTATTTGTAATGATATAATTACAACTTAAAGTAACATTTGTTTTATTTACTTATTTTCGCTACCAAAATACATACTATAACCCATTCGTGAATGGATAATATATTATAACTAGTTTGTCACATTTACACCTAAAAAATTTTAGTTATACATTGCTTCAAAGTCGGTTTCTTTTTCATAGTTTGCTTCTTTATTTGCACCAAATGCATCTTTACGTTGCTTCAATTTCAAACACTCAAATATACTCGTAACAGATATGTGAAACTGTCACGTATAATATGAGACATAAGTAGTTGTTATCAACTTATCATTATATATATACATGTACATATAACGCTTTTTTCTAGAAGCATTAATGATGCATATAGTTGGTGTAATGTCGATTTGTAGAAGCATATAATATGTTACATATGTTGATTTCTTTGTAATGCTTAGGAATCATGAATACTCAAGGCCGTCGTTTTCTTTGAGTGATATAATAGATTGATATGTGATAAAAATCCATGGGTTCCATCTTAAAATCAATTAGTGATAAGAGGAGAGGCTCATGAGATTTATATAGTGGATTAAGCTCTTTGTGTACACCAATGTGAGATATTATTATATTTATTTTTATGTTTCAATTGCCAACACCCTCCCTCAAATCCTTCAAGGTGAATCTCTTCAAGGTGAATCTTGGAAGGGTTGGACTTTTTTATGATCGATTGGACAATCGGCCCAATTTTTTTTTCGATCGGTTGGACCACTGGCCAAAATTTTCAGCCCAGTTATACTGTTGGGTCAGTCATTTTTTTCGGTTTCAGCCCAGATATACTGTTGGGTCAGTTAAATATAACCCAAAGTCAGCGACCCGCTCTGATACCATGATAGGAATCCATGGGTTCCATCTTAAAACCAATTGGTGATAAGAGGAGAGGCTCATGAGACTTATATAGTGGATTAAGCTCTTTGTGTACACCGATTTGGGATATTATTATATTCATTTTTATGTTTCAATTGCCAACAATAAGCTATATATGATTTAAGGATAAGATGGTCAGTAATCTCAAAATCAATGAACTCGTCAAAGAAAACAATGAATTAGCTGGAACTGATTTTATCAATCTATTACAAGAGTTATTTGAGTGAAAAAATGGATTTGAAAAAGATAATTCAAGTCGATCCAACTAAACAATGAATTAGTTTGAACTATTTTTCTTATCAATATGTTCTATTACAAGACGTACGGATTATTTAAATATTTTTTATTTATTTTATACGCATTTAAAATAATTAATTTAATTTTTTTTAATCTATCCTATCATAAACGACGGCACTTCCTTGGTGGCTAAATGCCTAACGGAGCAATAATAAACCGTGCAAATTAATTAATTCGATCAAGTGCACCATTTCTTATAAATAAGTGCTCTGTTGTGATACCCGCCAGAATATATGGGTTATAATTATAAACAGAATATCGCGGAATAATAATGATTCGTTTTAAAATTTCGGTGATATATTTACGAACTACTGTAAATAACTAATCAGACGTGGGCAGTACCCAAAAAATATTACTATGACATAATTGTCGCCAATATCCTAATTGAGTACATTATTTGATTCTGAAAATGAATATAAATTTGAGAATATTTTTTCGAATCCGCAACATGAAGGCGCCGGCCAAACCAACTAAAAAAATCAATTAAGATCGTCCACTATAATGAGGACGCGGCTATAGCCGCGTTTGGGGCGGATGCGGGGCGGAAGCGGGGCGCCTTATAATGGAAAGGGTGTCCGCCGCGGGGGTGGACGCGGCGGGTGGGGGGAGGGGCGGCGGACGAGGAATCGCCGGGCGAGGGCGAGGACGCGGCGGGGGGCTATAGCCGCGCCTATAGCGGCGGACATTAGCCGCGGCTATGGACATGCGATTTTTTATTTTTTTTTTACACTTCAATTCACCTATAAATACACCCACTCCATTCATTATTTTCACACCATTCAAACACAACATCTATACAAATTTCTATCACTACAATTTGGGGTCGGAAATGAACAATTTGTGGAGAGACAACTGGAATGCTCTGATTTAACAGGTGCAACACCTGGCCGCCCAGGAGGTAGCGGCCCGTTTGGCGGAGGAGGCGGAAGATGCGGAGGATCCGATCCCTCGCACCATTACTCATCGGCGGACAATCCCACGAGACCACGTCGGTGATCACCAACGTTTAATGGATAACCCCCGTTATCCACCCGAGATATTCCGCCGGAGATTCAGGATGTCGCAGCGGCTGTTAACCTATATAGCGACGAATTTGGCGGAGCGTTACCGGAGATAATATTATATGCTTTTGGATTTAGTAAATATTGCAGTTGTGCATGTGGGGAACAACATAAGTCGCTATCACAAATTTTCTAATCTTTTCAACCCAACGGTTCGTTTTGTCATTCAAAACCCACTTTTATTAAGGCATACAAACAGTACTACATATTTCTATAAAATTATGTAATTTACTATCATTAAAATATATGGAGTAATATATTGACAAAGGAGCCATTCATTGGATGTGACAAATTTTGCATGAATGGTTCTCTGCCACTCGCATCAATTTGTGTCATAAATTCATAATGCCACTGTTCCAACTTCCAAATACTCTTTTGTTACTACTTCTAGATATAGGTAATTTGACTAATTAATTTCTATTATACTATCTTATAAAAAAAATAAGTTCTCATTTTAGATATAGGTAATTTGACTAATTAATTTCTATTATACTATCTTATAAAAAAAATAAGTTATCATTTTTATGAATTCACACACATAATATAGTCAAATGATAGGAGATAAAGACAAATGTAAGAGAGAAATGAGAAACATTTTTCATCCTAACAATAAAAAATTACGATTGATATATCGTCTTATTGTATGAATGCATACCATGGGATTGAATCTCATTATAAGTGGAAGCTTTGTTTTCAATGTTCATCTCTCATTCATATTTGATGTGTTTATCCTTGATTTTACATGTTTATTTACTGTACCCATTTCTCATGAAAAAATTCAATTCTATTCAAGTTCGTATACATATCTATAAGGCAAAACTTCACATAATTCCAAATGATGAAGAAGTCAATTAACTCTTTGTACAATTATGAATGATATGAAAAAGTAAGAGCGGTCTTTATCAAGAAAAAAGATAATTGTACATGAACTGTGTACATGAACTGTGTGAGTTGTGATCAATGTCGAACTAATTTTAAAAATCGAATTAGAGACCAAATTAGGGCAATTAGATCTAATTTTTTTTATGAGATGCACCGATGTGTAAATTATATCGGTCTTCATTACAAGCCCATTGTACTTCATTGTAGTAGGTTTATTAGTTCATTCTGGTACGCAATACCTTGAAACCACATTATGTTATTACTTACTTCTAGTAGGTTTTAAAATGATTCAACACATGCTTCTTTCGAATTCATTGAACTGGGTTTTTACTTTATTCACTTTTAAAAATACTACAATTTATTCCAGTAGGTTTATTACTTCATTCAAAAACGTTATTACTTCATTTGACAAGATTTTTATCATTCCAATAGGACTTCAAATGTTTCTACACATACTTCATTCAAATAGTTTATTGCATCATTTCATGTGCTTATTACACCATTCAATTAGACTATCATTCCATTTTATTGTCAGCGCCGTGGCAGCGATGATAGACATTGCAAAGAGAAAAAACGGTACGCGACGACGAAATCGCATGTACGTATTGAAACGAAGTAATAATCCTATTGAAATGAAGTAAAAACCTATTGGAATGAAGTAATGTGTTATGAATTATTTATCCTGGGCTGAAGTAAAATAGGCTCGTGATGAAGACGGAAATAATTTATTCATTTGCGCATCTTATCCATAAAAACTAGATCTAAAAATCCTAACTTAGTCTAATTATGCAGTTCTGCAATAAGGAGTGGATTTGTATATAATGAGACTCTGTACATAATATCTTTAAATTTTAAAATTTATTGAATTAAATTCTAAATTAACTTTGTTATTAATTATGTTATTCTATAGCAGTAAAGAGGAAATGAAGTAATAAATTTGTGACAAATTTTCGCATTATTTCGAGCTTAATTCGAAATAATTATACAATAAAAAATATTTTCTTTTGTATGTTAATATTTAATTTGAAATTTTAATATTTTCTAAAATTGTTATAGAATAATTAGTATGTAATTTTTTTAAAAATTAATTAAATTAAAAAAAATAATTTTCAATGTAAAATTTCAAAAAAATATTATTTTATATAGACTATTTATATACATTTATTACTATCCATTAATCAATTTGAGTATTATCTATACTAGTCTCACACCCGTGCGATGCACGGATCGATGTAATTGTATCACAATAAATTCATATTTTGAATGAATTATTTAAAAATCATATAATTATATTATCTAAAAATCACACATTTAAGATAATCATAAATGTATGAAACTTGCATTATCTAGAAATTATTCAAAGCTTCTGATAACCACTTTCTTATTTCTACCACAAAACAACAATCATAATTTCATATTATACCATTCATATCAACATAAACACTTCGATATTATTCACATCAAAAAAATACAATAACATTAATACTAAAGTCATTAAAATAAAAAAAGAGTTTGGGATAACATTTTATAAGGAAATAGTGAACTTTTTGTGATAGATGTACTAATAATAAACTAAGCAACTGTGTTACAGATGTGTTACAGATAAATGATGGACAAATAGTTCTCAGCAACCAACCCCCTTCTCCCCAAAAATTAAGTTGTTGACACATGAGAAAGGTGGAAACATAAAATGTATGAATTGCATAAATTTGGATGATTTTGAGGAATAATTGTACATAAAAATTATTTCAAGACCAAGTGCAAAACTTAAAACTCTAAACTCAATCCTAATAATAGTTACAAATGAAATGATTTAAATAAAAGAAAACCTTAAAAAACATAAATACAACGTTACATGATTTACAACTTCTTTACACATTCAATTCTTCTGCAATCTACTTCCACTGCAACTTACCGCACAACTTTATTTCCTCCTTAATTCTCGATCAATTGATGACATCAAATTTCATTATTTCATAAGGCATATTACGTTATTTTTTAGATCTATAAATGAAATGAAGAAAATATTGACAACTCAATATCAATTATCGAAATTAACTACAAATCTCATACTTACGTGAAATAGCTTTTAATTATTTTATGCGTACACAATTGCCTCCACCACCACAATTCACGTAGTGTATATAATTCCTGCAATTACATAAGCAACAAGAGTTAATCAAATCTATAAAAAAACATGCCTAATAAGACCGCAGAATAAAGTTTCATCATAAGAAGAAACCAATTAATATCGTTTATCGATAATTAAGTGACAAATGCAATGGAAATCGAAAATAGGATGAGTTAGTAGATTTATACCTACCATGGAGTATCATATATTTATAGTCCAAGAAAAAGAATGAGGATATTTTTCTTATACCTTTCATTTGCTCCACTATAAATTTAATGCTAAAAAATTCTTTTTAATAGCGTAAAAGTTGACATTAATTTTGATTTGGCCTTCGATTTAAATTGAATGCATTAATTTCCATTAGCATTTATGTGATGAATTAAACGGTTTCAGTTGAATACATTAATATTCAACTTTTCAAGTTATAAAATTTAAGATTCCACCGCAATTATGTAGTTAAATATATTGCTATACAAATCTAATGCCTCAAATATAAGTGACATTTAATAAGCGGAAGTTACAAAAAACAAAATGATGGCAAGGATTACAAATCTAATGTTTCAATCATAAGTGACAATTAACATAATTATTATTTATAAAATTTTACAGTTACAACGTTTTGAATTAGTATAACTACAAAGGCTGAATTTATTTTAAAATTTTATGGCCGACAGTTACAAATTTGGTAACCAAATATTCAGATTTATTGCAAAGCTCAAAATTTATAAATATTCATATTTATATTTAGAATTCATAAATATCAAATTAAGGCCAAAACTCACCTTATATATATATATATATATATATATATATATATAGTTGTAATCATATGATAATCCCTAAATCACGTAATAACCCTATAACCAAATCTGAACCACACATATTTTCTAATCTTGTGGTTGAGATTCAAACTTAGATTTACTTCATAAAAAAAAGCGCGGGGTAAATATGTCATTTCCCTCATTTAATTTCTGAATGTCGCCAAATATCACGTAAAATGATAAAATGATATATGTTAGGTTTATTGCATAGAATGATAGTTTTGCCGGATAGAATGATACTCTGAGTTGATAAAATGATAATATGTCATTTCCCTCATTTAATTTCCGAATTTCGCCAAATATCACGTAAAATGATAAAATGATATATGTTAGGTTTATTGCATAAAATGATAGTTTTGCCGGATAGAATGATACTCTTAGTTGATAAAATGATACTTTTTGACTGACAGATAAAATGATATATGTTAGGTTTATTGCATAGAATGATAGTTTTGTCGGATAGAATGATACTCTGAGTTGATAAAATGATACTTTTGACTGACTGATAAAATGATATATGTTAGGTTTATTGCGAATGATAGTTTTGCCGGATAGAATGATACTCTGAGTTGATAAAATGATACTTTTGACTGACTGATAAAATGATAAAATGATATATGTTAGGTTTATTGCATAGAATGATAGTTTTGCCGGATAGAATGATACTCTGAGTTGATAAAATGATACTTTTGACTGACTGATAAAATGATATATGTTAGGTTTATTGCATAGAATGATAGTTTTGCCGGATATAATGATACTCTGAGTTGATAAAATGATACTTTTGACTGACTGATAAAATGATAAAATGATATATGTTAGGTTTATTGCATATAATGATAGTTTTTCCGGATAAAATGATACTCTGAGTTGATAAAATGATACTTTTGACTAACTGATAAAATGATATATGTTAGGTTTATTGCATAGAATGATAGTTTTTCCGGATTGAATGGTACTCTGAGTTGATAAAATGATACTTTTGACTGATAAACTGATAAAATGATACTTAAATAAGATTTTACGTATTTAAATGAGCGAAATTTGTATATCATGGGAAATAAGATTTTTCGTATAACTGAACCTCATACATACGTGTAACTGAACCCCATACATCTGTATATCATGGGAAATAAGATTTTACGTATTTAAATGAGCGAAATTTGGATACGTAAATTTTATCATGAGCGAAATTCAGAAATTAAATAAGCAAAATGACATATTTACCCTCTGTGCCTTTTTTATGAAGGAAAGCTAAGTTTGAATCTAGACCACGTGATTTTAAAAATGTGTGGTCCAGATTTAGTTATAGGGTTATTACGGAAATTGGGGTTATCATTATAATGCACCCCTATAGATAAACCACACAAACAAGGAAATTGTATAAGGCACCCGCAACGCGTCATGCGGGTGGCCCGTATTCCGTCACTAAGGGACGGGACGGCGGCGTGACGCGTTGCAGCGCCCCGTCTCGTCCCCAGCCCATTCCACGTTCCGTCCCACCGTGACGAATGGCGAGACGTCTCGCCACGCGCCGAGGCGACGTGGCGCGCTCTGGCGCCATGCGTGACGCCCACTCGCTGGCCCGCGAGTGGGCATCGTCATGCTGACGCAATAAATCATTTTTTTTAAAAAAAATTCAAATTAAATAAAAAAAATTAAAAATAAAAAATGGTAATATTACCGTTATTTCCTTTTTTTATTTTTATTTTTTATTTTTTTACTCTATAAATACTCATAATTCATCATCATTTCACACACAACTACACATATATTATTCCCAAATCATCTCCATTTCCTCTCCAATTTTCATCTAACCTCTCATTACAAAATGTCCGCCGACGGGAACTCTAGCGGTGGCGGCTCCGGCGGGTCGACATCAACGCGTTCGGCGACTGGGGGGCATGTACAATGTCCTCGGTGGTGGTTTCGGTTTGTCGACGCCGGGCACCCAGGGTTCATCGAACCCTCCGCCCCGAGGTATTCGCAGGAATTATCCCAAATTCGGGAGGATTATTCCGTTGAACCCACTCCGGAAGAAAGCCGAGGCGGGGGAGGAGGCTGAGACAGGGGAAGCTCCAGGGCGGAGGCGGAGGCGAACGCGGAGGAGGAGGAGGATGAGGAGGATCTAGGCCGGCATCCGTACGGCCCCAAAGAAACGCCGGCGGTGTAAACGCCTGGATCAGCGTCTCGTACCATCCCATCGTAGGGAATCAACAACCCCGGAAGTGCTTCTGGGAAAAGGTCACCGAGGCCTACCACGAGATTAAGCCGAAGGGCTCCCGCCGCCGCACATATAAGATGCTCCGCGCTCACTTTGACCGAGTCGATAGAGAGGTCAAAAACTTTTGCGCCATCTACAAGAATGAAGCGGCTCATTACCAAAGCGGAGCCACGGGAGCCGACATTCTGAGGTTGGCTTTGCGAGTCTACTTCGACGACATCGGCAAACAATTCAAATATGTCGATGTTTGGGAGGTCGTCAAGGACGAGAAAAGGTGGGCCGGCGGTGTGAGGTCCAGCTCGGGCTCGACCTCGAAGACGAGGAAAGGTGCACACGGCGGGTGGCCAATACTCGTCTAGTGAGGGCGGTTCGGGTAGCGCCGCAGGCGAGTTTGCCTCACAGGAGGTTGAGGGCACGACAGACGTTCTGGGGGGTCCTCCCGTGGGCGCCGTCGGCCGCAAGGGAGAAATGAGGCGAAGGCGGCTAGAGGGAGGAGGGGCCGAGCCGAATCAAGCCAGGCGGGCTCGGGCTCGGGGGGACCCTCGAACTCCCCTATGTCCATGTACATGGCCGCCACAATGGCGGACACTTCTCGCATGACGCCTCCCCAATACCAAGCCTATCTTAACGGAATTGCATTTATGGCAGCACAACCTGGCATTCCACCTCCTCACGGCTTCAGTGCACCTCCACCGCCTTCGGGGGATGATTCGCCGGCAGAGTAGTTTTTTTTATTTTCTATAAAATTATATTTTAAATTATGTCATTTTTATTTTTTTAGGATTTTAATTATGTGTTTTTTTATTTTTTTGAATTTTAAGTTGTATTTTTATTTTATGTTGTAATTTTATTTTATTTTTAATGAAGTGTGTTTTTTTTAATTGAATTTGATTGGAAATAAAAATAAAAAATGAAATTGAATGAATAGTAATTTAAGGAACGGTTAAAGGACGGAGGGTTGTAGGTTCAGTCCCTTAATTAAGAGATGGAGTAAAAAAGTATAGTGGAGTCTATAAATAGTAATTTAAGGAATGGATAAGTGACAGCGTTGCGGATGGCCTAAGCAGCACCCACATTGTACAGTACTCCTACATATTGTATTAAAAAAAACAAGACCCCATTTATATAACATTATAACTGTACTACTACATATTGTATTAAAAAAAACAAGACCCCATTTATATAATATTATAACTATTCATTGCATACATCTTACTCCCTTGGAAACGACCGGGTCGGTCATATTTTGGGCCCTGCACATTTGAATATTTCGCTCCAGTTTTCTTGAATCAATTATTTGCTCTATTTGATTTCCCTAATCGATCTACATACTTTCCTAATCAACAATGTCTGACATAGCTAATCATGTTCATTATTTTAAAGGTAGACCGCTGTCTCGTGATTCATCTGTAGTCTGTACAGTTATTTCATTGTAGGATAAAACAAGTATATTGTGATTAAATGTGAATTGATCACTTCATAATTAGCTCCCGAATAAATTTTATTTGTGTCATATCATGCATTTGATATTTAATCTATTTATATTAATCTTGAATAGTGTCTCAATTGAAATATATAAATACAATATATATACTATTTGCGTTGATTTTTTAATTTTTCTAACAATGTATCACCTGCTTTTAATATTGTAAACCATTCATTCTTTTTTATTTGTGATTATTTTTTTAAAATAAAATCAATATATAAATATATAACTCCACTTTATGATTAATTCACATTCTCCTTTTTTACGCCAACCACTTTTTTTTAGGGGAAACCAACTACTCAACGATTTTAATTTCTCCTTAATTAAGAAATGAAAAAAAGAATAAAGTTTATTGTTAAAAATAAATAACTTAATTACAACTACTTTGATAGTATGTTTGTAATTCAGATTTTCGTGTAAATGTGATTATAAGAAACTGATACTATTATATAGTATATGCGACAAATTTTCATTAACAAGCTAGGAAAATAGACATAATTATTTTGTTTTGGTAACCGAAATATGCAAGTTGAAATACATGAAATATCAAAGAATTAATGTGTTTCATTTGGCTTATATATCTTATTATAAGTATCCATCTTATGAATTTGTAATTGTTAGTACTATATAAATATAAATATAAATATAAATATGGAGTATAAATATATTTGTGGTCAATTCCAATGGATGAGATTTGGGGGAAGTGAGGGCCCTCCGAGAATTACGGATCTGGGCAGGGTTTTTCCGCAAATAAGGGACGCAAAATTAAACGGAGCCACGTGGAGCTGTATTGAGCGTAGACTCATGCAGCTTGAATTTGGAGACAATTAGACAAAATGATCATTTCATACTAGTTTCTTTTTGTTTTTCTAGCAAATGTACATCATAAAATCAAGATTACAGAATGAGGGTAGGTCATAGGTCATAAGTTCGAGTTATTATATGTTATTGTTGTTGTTTATGTGTGATGTCGTGCTCTAAAAAAATGTTTCGTTTTATTTTTCACGATGTATAGTGCTCTAAAAAATGTTTCATTTTATTTTTTATGAAGAATTAGCTAGAAAGGTGATTATTTAGATGAATTCTTGAGATATGCTACCGATGGATTATGAATTTGAAGGTGGATCCACTTTTGAAAATACATGGAGTAGTGTTTATATTTATTTTGCTCTAGAGACCTTTCTAGAATTCTAGCTAATTCTTAGTAAAAAATAAAATGAAACATTTTTTAGAGCACCATCCATCGTGAAACAGTATGTATAATATGACGTATTATATTTTTGTTAACAAATGTTAACATATTTTTTTCAATTAAATATAGCGTATAAAGAAAGTGCAAGAAATAGGTTATATTGGAACTAACTTTTATTACCATAAATTGAAATCCTCTTGTCAATTCCTTAATAGTGTATTAGTAAATGTAGTATACAATGTCTGAGGTGATCCCCACCGCTACAAAATGTGCTCCGCATCTAACTGAAATTCATTGTCACCCAACCAATTTTTAAAGTAGTTCGATAGACGCCGACTCAACCCAATCTTTGCTACCTTAGGTTAATGAGAATGTTATAGTCTTACAGTAAAATATAAGAGTAAATATCATTTATTAATTATTTTTCACTCTGATAATATATATCTCTCTCAACGTAATTTTCAAATATTCATGTTTGTGTCACAACAAATAGCTTCCGACACTAAATGATGATGTGTCATACCAAAATTTACACATGGCATTTCTTATGTATATAGTATAATACTGTCACCGTCCCTGTTAAGATAACACATTTCTTAGTCGACACATGATTTTAGGAGTTGCTGGCTAATGTGGTTAATTAGAGAAAAAAGATAACTGAATACATTTAATGGAGAGATGAAGTTATCAAAAGGGCAAATTGCATGTAAAGTCATGAACTTTCAAAATAGTTTATTTTTCCCGTAAATTTTAAATATTGCATGAAAAGTCATGAACTTTATCGGAGTGTGTAAATTTCTCATCCGACCTGACCAGATAGATTTCTGACGCAATTACTTATCCTACATGGCGCACCGGAGGCGTAACTTGGCAAAACTCCACTAATTCTTATTATTCTCTTCTATCTTCGCAATCTCTGACCCTGAACTTATCACAAACATACAAGTAGCACAATGAAAACATACAAATCGAATTCTACAAATCGAATTTAGCTAAAAGTAGTATTAATTCCACAATTTGAATTGAACCCTAAATTTGTCATTTGCCAAGTCACACCTCCGGCGCGCCACGTAGGATAAGTTTGTATCGGAATCTATCAGGTCGGGTCGGATGAGAAATTTACATAGTCCGATAAAGTTCATGACTTTTCGTGAAACATTTAAAGTTCATAGGAAAAACCAAACTATTATGAAAGTTCATGACTTTATAGACAATTTGCTCTTATCAAAAATAGAAATGTATCATTTTAATTGAGATAAACTGAAAAGGAAAGTGTGTCAGCTTAATTGAGACGGAGGGAGTAGTGTAGATGCTCCAATCTTTGTACTCTCAATTTGCGCATTTTCATACTAACATTTTATTTGTATTATCGAGCGTATATAATATTTTCAAATCATGGGATTTTCAATATGCCACATCATCTCAAGATAGAATATTTTTCTTAGAAGCAAACATATTTTTAAAAATATATTTGATCTTTTTATGCAATTAAGGGTTTACAAACATTTGAGCAATAAATGACATTCACTATGAGTATAATTAGTACTAATACTAAATTTTTTTCCTTACTTTATTATCTTTTCCATCCCAACAAAATCCAATCACTTTTCTGACGTCGCATCTAAAATGGGCCATTTTATTTTTAGCAAATAATAATATATTTATCTTCTTACTTTATTCTCTCGATTAATGTATTATCTCTTCACTTATCTATTTAATTCTCTTTCACACTTTACTCTTTTAATAAAAAACACTTTAAACAACTTTTTTTTAAATATCGTGTTTAAAAAACGTCTTACTTATAAATGGATAGAAAGAGTACAAATTTGTCCTTTCCTCGTTGGTAGGGCGTGCTTCGAAGTTTTTGTTAACAAAATACTATAAACGAATGAAATAAAAAAAAATGCAAAATGTCAAAATACCACGAGTTCTATTCCGTGGCCAATCCGTGTCTGCAAAATCAATAATAATGATTAATTTATTTGGTAAATTGAAGAGATTTGTAGATGTTCTAAATTTGATTCTCTTTATCTTCGTATTATTTATCTAGTTTATGACTACAAGGGCATATGAAATTATTGGTCAAACCAAATTAAATGGAGCTCCTCGAAACATGCTCCCTCACCATGTCTTATACGGAGTATAACAAAAAATATATGGATACTGTCCTCTTTATATGAATAATGATAATAAATACCAAAAGAATTTATATGCAACAATCAATATTACAAATTAATTTGTTTATAGTTAATTAACATGATTAGTATCATTCATTTGATGTCAAATAATAATAACAAAAAAAAACTGATTAAATCTTATATATGGGATCAAATGAACACTTTCAATAGTAATTATTCATTTTAGTGATTAAACACTAATTTGCATTAATATCTATCCTTATATGAGATAGAAGTGAGAAAGAGTTATTATATGTGAAATCTAATTATTATGACTCTATATTTTAGTCAATATTAACAAATTATATCGGCATCTGATTCCTAAAATTGAGATATATGGTTTCTTCATGAACATAAAAATAACATGCATATCATAAAAGTGTACAGGAAAGTGCGGTTTTTATATATTTGATATTGTCACATGTATGTCACATTACAAGTGTAATTTGAGTCATATCATATGTGATTTGGATTCGAATGTGAATTTCTTCGCATAGACTGAATTTATATTTAACAATATAATTTCGAGGCATAAATCTTTCATCGAACACGTTGAAAAATTAACATTGCGCCAACGCAGTATCTTTCACTATTAATTTAGTTTACCAAGAGCAATAACAATTGAGACACCAAGCAAAAAATAGAAGTTTTAATCAGTATCGATACTCCACGCATAGAAAAGAAGCTGAATGCTAGTACAAAATAAAATATACACTACTCCAGTACTCCTATATATACAATAATATTATTGTTACTATTGTTTACTGTTATGAATAGTGGTATTATATAGTAGTAATATTGTTACGATTAACAACAAATCGTATTTTTATTATTTTGTTAAAGCAGCAAGTCGTAATGTGGGAATAGAGTAGTGTATAATGAATACTTGACTAGTATAAATTCCAGTTATGTGGAATAAATTATGACAATTATTAGGTTTATGTTTCAACTTTCAACCTCGTGTTTCTTTCATAGTGCAGGTAAAACAAGAAAATGATTGAAATTAATTGTCGCCATCATCACCTGGTCACCGCCATTAATTCATTAAACAAAATTTAAATGCACTGATTTATGTATTAGTATTATTTAATGCAAATAATGGAGGGGATGGGTTCACAACCAAATTAACACCAATTATTCTTCCTTGATTTTCCGTAGTAAATTATTTTTTATAAATAAATCTTAAATAGCAAATCCAATAATCCTTAAACCTAAAAAAAAATCAAGTCAATTGGCAATTATATATATATGTGAAAATAAATCAAGTACGAGGTGTTAAGATTAAGAAAAGTACACTTTGCGTTTAAAACTAATTGTATTTCAATATATAATAGAGATTAGGACTATATAATTAACTTATATTGCCAACGAATAAAGAAAAACGGAAAGCAAGCCTGCTAATTTGGGACTAGTTAAACTAAAAACTAATGTAATGCAATCAACTATGATAATATTGAGAATAAATAAAAAATGATTGATCGTCCGATTTTTTAAGTAATTGTTGGTTTTTGGTTGAATTGCAAAACCCATTAATATAGGACTATGGTGGGACTGGGGGTGTTCTCGCGTTCGAATGGATCAAGTTATATGGAAGATAACTGAACCGGATGGATCAGTTAGCAAATGTCGTTGCCACTTGATCAAGACGTTCACGATCTCGATAGTCACCAATGTAATTTATAACTCCCAATTTTGCACTACTTTAACAGTAAAGCGGCAAGTTCGGGGTCGATCCCATAGAGAAACCAGTGTATCAAGTGTGTGAGTAGTGAACAAGAGGTCGGGTGCAGCCACGCTTTAATTTTGGGAGTTTTTAACTACTGATTTTACCTTAGGCAGAAAGTAAACTACTACTGGATCAAGGTACTGCTAACTACGGGATCAAGTAAGTGACATGCTGGAATAAAACTAACTACCTAGGCATGCGGCGAAAACACAAACACTTTGCTATTCGACATGATTAAACACTGGATCAAAATCTAAAGCGAAATTAAATTAGAACAGTGAATACGAAAGCGAAAACTAAACAACTCTAATTTTATACCCAAAACTCAGAACAGTTTGCAAGCACACAGAATACAGAAAGATTGATTCTTTAACTACAGAACAACTCGAAATCAAACTAAGCTAACAACTTCGGGAAATAAGAAAGCAAGTAAAGCCGAGGAACTCTCTCGGATAGAAATTCGAGACAACGCCGAACAGATATCGAGTACTCTGTCACGCTCCCTCTCTCTAGCTGACTATTTCTCTAACTATCTTTAGAACTGGGAAACTAAACTAAAACGTAAACTAAACTAAAACGTAAACTAAAACGTAAAAGGAGATTTTTTTATTATGGTGGCACATCCTCTATTTATAGGCACTTCGCACAATCTCCAGCTGGATAACGATCTTGACAGAGGATATTCGCTCACGCTGTGAGCGAGCGACTCATCGATTGCTACGTGCCTTCCTTCTAGAATGACGTCGCTTTTCAATAACAGATTCATGACTCAGCTTCGTCCTTGCGTCTCATGTATCAACACGTGTCCTCTTCTAAAACGTCGTCCTTGCTAACTGAATGATGCGCACCATCCAGCTCATTAGCCTCACATGTCCTTCTTCTGGAAGCCAGTGGTCCCCTCCTTAACTGCTTGATTACTCCCCTTTATCAACTCCCCGATTTTTGGCCTTTTTCGCCTGTTGTACTTGCTTGATAAGTTTGGCCTTGTTGCCGTGGTCAAGCGGCATTCCTGCACAATTAACACTTGCTTTTGCGAGATAAACCGATCAAGTAGCGTACTTTTTACCCCTAAACCGATGCATGAAATAGGCCTTATCAGACTACATCAACTATTAAACTAAAAATTAATGTCACCATGTAATATACTCACAACTCAACTTATGAGAATAAACAGAAAATGATTGATTGATATTTTAGTTAATTTTAAGTAATTATTGTTACTTGTCCTATGCTATAATAATAACAATACTTTTTCCAAGTCCCAGTAACTCACGCAACTATATACTCCATTTATATCATAATTAAACTATAAAAAGTAAGGACGTTGGAGTATGAAGAGAGATCGGTGGATCGTTGTTGCTATGTAAAAGTAAATTCTCAGGTCCAGATGATTCACTAGAGCACAAGGTCTAGGAGATCATGAACTCTCAGAATTCAGTCATTGTCACAACAATTCCGCTTCAAAACCTCAACCCTCTATACTATTGGCTAGTATATGGAAGTCGGGATCGAATCCACGAGGACGGAAGAGTTTGGAATGCATTAAGAGAGCTTTGGAGGGTTCGGCTGCTGCTACGCAACGAGAGGGTTGAATTTTAACTACTAGACCTGGGACATTAAAACTAGTCTATTCTATCTACTGGATCCAGAGAACTGAAAGTACTTCAGATGTAATTGCAATCATGATTTGAAATTGAAAATTAACTTTAGATCATTCGCCAAATTTCCTAGGTCAAGCAAAATAAGTTTCCTAAAACAGCTAGACAACAGAGCATAAGAAAAATAACAGAACAGATTTCCCTAAATAGCTACTGACAAGAAAGCTGCAACTAACAAACTAAAGCGGATCTGATTCTAATTGTTGATTACCTTCATCTTCTTCATCAAACAAACATGAACTAGAACAAAACAGAGCGTAGAACATAGCATACTTCAAATCGAACGTTAAACAAGACGATTAAACTAAATATCACCAGATCTAATATACCAGGTCAAACAAATCAACAATAACAGAAAATTTCATGCAGAACCAAAAGTACGTACTCAAACATTAAAAATGAAATCTACTCTAGATCTAACAGATTCAACTCCAACAAACCAGATCCATAACCTCCAACTCCCGATTTAACTCCGAATCAAGCCAACAACCAACAAATCCACTAGATCTCTCCGATCTCAGCTTCAAATGAACGTTCAATTGCGAAAAGCATCCAAATCAGTAAATAAACAGTAAAGCATCAGAATCACAGAATCTATATATAATTGTATTCAAATAACATGATCTAACTTTTTAATGCATAACTAAAACTATTAAAATGAAGTTTTTGGCAGTTATTTTCACCAAAATTCTCATTTCAGTAAAAATAAACGTGACCCAAAACGTGGTTCAAAATGAGGTTTCAGGATTCAACTAATTAAAAATGATTATAAATTTAGAATATAGAGAAAGTATTTATTACTGAAACCAACAGAACTTTGTTCGAATTATGTATTCCAATAGTGATTTACATAAACGGCTTTAAGACAACAATTATTAGTAATCTATTTTCATGAAGGTATTGTTAATTTTTATTGTAAAATAGTACTCCTTCAGTCCGTGAAATATTGTCCCCTTTCGCCATTTCGATTTGTCTGCAAAATGTTGTTCACTTTGCTTTTTTTAACCATTTTTGGTAAATGGAACCCACTTTTCACTAACTCATTACATTTAAACCTACATTCTACTAACTTTTTCCACTCACTTTTTTTTCCACATTTCTTAAAACTCGTGTCAAATCAAATGTAGACAATATATCGCGACGAAAGGGGTATGAAATTATTGGAATATTATTGGTAATATAAGTAAAATAGGTGACAGTTTTGCTCATTTGAGATAGTTTAGCCAAAATAATAATCCTTCTGTCTCATGTTACTCACATTTTTCTATTTCAGCTCATCTCAGCGATTTACACTATTTATATTTTAAGTTAGAATTATAGTATTTAATTAATACTACATTCGTCCCTTAAAAATAGAAACTATCTTCATTTTGAACCGTCACTTAAAAGTAGAAACTTTTGAATCTTTATGGAGTATTTTAGTAGGTGGACCCCACAATCCACTATTACTACTTTCAATACTTTTTTTTATTATTTTCTCTTACTTTATCATTTTTCTTTTCTCATCTCTTACTTTATCAATTATGGATTAAAACTCGTGTTGTTTCAAAAGTTTATATTTTTGAAGAACGGAAATAGTATATTAGAGTTAATTAAATATTCTATTAATATAATTAAATGATCTCTCATTACATTTAAAATATTAATTTTATTACACTAAAAAATCAATCTCGAATACGATACGACCACTAATATATTCCGATTCTCTTCCGTGATTGGAATTTCCTAATAAGTAGTTGAAAGAAATAAAATTAAAGAATGAAGGAAAAGTACAAGCAAGGAACAGAGTGGTAGAAAATTAGTGTTG
Organism: Salvia splendens; assembly: GCF_004379255.2. Taxonomy (NCBI): domain Eukaryota; kingdom Viridiplantae; phylum Streptophyta; class Magnoliopsida; order Lamiales; family Lamiaceae; genus Salvia; species Salvia splendens. The sequence continues at coordinate 6,232,509 of NC_056034.1, forward strand.
AGAAGGATGGCATGACAAAATTAAACAAGTACTAGTAATTAGTAAAGAGCACCAATAATACACATTAAATATCTAAGTTTCCACTTTCCACCAATGATGACGGAGCACTTCGGGTAGCATAGTAATAGTAGACTTAACTTAAGGTTCCACACAATGTAACAACGTTGGATTTCCACACAATGTAATAGTTTGACTGTCATACCATCCGCCCTATAAAAACCCTGCACCACCATTACCACCACCCATCACATTGCCTTCTTGCCAAGAACAATACTCCATTAAACATGGCCGAGCCGCACCACAACACGGAAACGGCGTCGGAAGAAACCCACCACCCACCCGCTGAAAATGAGGCCGGTATCAAGGAGAGGAAGGTCTCGTGGGCCAAGCTCCGCCGCGTAGACTCCCTCAACATGGAGGCCGGAAATGTTTCCTTCAAGCCCACCCATCACGCCTCCACCCAGGTCTCTCTTTTTCTGCTTCATAAATTTTTCCAAAAAAAAAAGAAGAGAATCTTTCTTACTATATGTTGATTATTGTATATGCATGTATATAGTTACATAGAGATCTACGAATATTAAAATACGAAACTAATTGCTCTTTTTAAATGTCTCTTGTGCTTAGAATTCGTACTTCATCGTACAAATTAAGCAAATTAAATACAGTAACATTCATTAATTTGATAGTCCCATGTAAGTGGTGACAGACACATAAAAATTGCATGAATATACGAATTCTTTAATTTTCGAAATAGGAGTTTAATTAAAGCCATATGTGATATGTGGAATGAATGAATGAATGAATAGGTAAGTTGGGGGAGGACATTAAGCCTAGCGTTCCAAAGCGTGGGAATAATATACGGAGACATCGGAACGTCTCCGTTGTACGTTTTCGACAGCAGTTTCGACGGCAGCATCAAACACAAAGACGACATATTGGGCGTGCTATCCCTCATCATTTACACCTTCGTTTTGATACCCATGATCAAATACGTCTTCATCGTTTTACGGGCTAATGACAATGGCGATGGTGAGCATTTTAATTTTATCACTTTAATTTTTTCATTGTCCTTTCAAATACTGTATATTACTATTAATTTACATCTCATAGTCAACAGCTGCGTGCGAGTAAACCACATAAATAATTTTAAATGTATACAATGTTGAATCTAATCTTCCTGCGATAGAATCTTTTAGTGTCAATCCTAAAAAAATATTGGGAAAATATAAATTGCATGAATTTGGACGTATTGAAAGAAACAAAAGTAGTTGAGATATGTATCAAAGACTCAAAATCATCATATGATGATAGTATCACCTAATAGTATTTGTGCGCATTTGGGGGAGGCGGCCTGCACCCGTGCTTGGGGAAGGTAGGTAGACTCGTTTGTACCCACCCAGACAACGAAGCGCAGCTCGGTGGTAAGACGCTTCACCTCTGACCGTTAGGCCGGGGGTCCGAGTCACTTCGGGGGTAGATGGGGAACCATCGTTGATCCTCCTTAAAAAAAAACTACAAGTCCTTATTAATCCGTTAGAAAAACAAAAGAGTAAAGGCCAAAACTGGTCATGAACATATGACCATTTTACGATTTTGGTCCTAAACTTTATCTTTTGAATTTTTTGGTCCTGTACATTTTAAATCGGATCACAATTGGTCCTCCGTATACAATTCCCTTAATTTTATAACGGTCAACGGGTTTAACCCAATTTTGACCGATTAAAGCTCTTAATTATGATTTTTAACTCACTAATTATATCATTAATTATTATTCTAATTTATTACTCCTAATAAAACAAAACAAATATGTTAACAATAAATATACTAAAAACAAATAAAATTAAAATAACAAAATGAAATTAAAACAAATTCTCTAACCCTTAGCCAAAAACGAATCGTCTTCTCCCTCTCCCCTCTCCCTCCCGCGACGAATCACCCTCCATCTCCCTCCCCCTCACTTCGATCGCCAGCGAATCCCATTCCTGGACAAGGGATTAGAGTAGTTCTCGACGAAGCCTTATACTTGACTAACCCTTTTTTGTGGCCCAAACGAAGAAACCCTAACCCAACGAACAAAGAAACCCTAAATGGAGAAGGGGAACGACAAGGAGAAGGAGAATTTGTTGAATTTGTTGTTTGTTGTCCCCGATTTTGAAAGTGAATGAATCTTAGATTCATTTCATGTATTTATCATAAATAATTTATGATTTTATTTACAAAAAATAATTTTAATTATTAAATAATTTAAAATTGCTTAAGTTGGTCAAAATTGTGAATAAAATCGTTGACTGTTAAATATTAACGGAATTGTTAACGGAGGACCAATTGTGATCCGATTTGAAATGTACAGGACCAAAAATTTAAAAGATAAAGTTTATGACTAAAATCGTAAAATGACCATATGTTCACGACCTGTTTTGGCCTTTACTCAAAACAAAATTATGCATGATAATAATTTACTCACAAAATTTGATCAAATTTTCAATTTTTCTCAATTGTCACAAAAACATACAGAACGTCATATTTTGATAATGCTCGAAATGATGTTATTTGAATCAAAGAACTTTTTTTTTATTCCAACTAATGAGTATAACACTTTTTTGAGCTATCACTAAAAATGTTATTTTTATACATGGATATCCATGTGACAATTATGATGATAAGCTATAATTAATGGAATATACCTGAACAAATAGGAGGAACGTTTGCACTATATTCCCTGATATGCCGGTACGCAAAAGTGGGGCTGATCCCAAACGATCAACCCGAGGATCGGCAGCTCTCGAACTACCGGCTCGATACGCCGTCAAACCAGCTGCGTCGGGCTCAGAAGATCAAACACGCACTCGAGAGAAGCCTGACTGCCAAGATAATCCTCTTCCTCGCAACAATCCTCGGAACTGCCATGGTCATCGGTGATGGCGTTCTCACTCCATCCATTTCAGTTCTCTCTGCTGTTGAAGGAATCAAGGGACTCGGCCAAGGTGACTAATTAATTAAATTATTTATTTACAATTTCCTTTAACCTTCCATGGTTTCACTGAAGCATGGTGTATGGATTTTTGGTAGATGCGGTTGTGTACATTTCAATAGCCATATTGATAATCCTCTTCAGCGTGCAATGCTTCGGAACTGACAAAATCGGGTACTCGTTTGCTCCGGCGGTTTGCACGTGGTTCATGCTGATAGCTGGGCTTGGCTTGTATAACTTGTTCAAACACGACATCACTGTCTTGCGCGCCTTCAATCCTGTATATATTATCGATTACTTCAAAAGGAACGGCAAAGAGGGATGGGTCTCTCTAGGAGGAGTCGTTCTCTGCATCACCGGTGATTCTCTCTCCCCTCTCTCTCTCTCTCTCCATATATAGATGCTAATATTATTTTTTCATATTTTTGGTGATCAGGAACCGAAGCCATGTTTGCAGATCTAGGCCACTTTAATGTACCTGCTGTCCAGGTATGATGAGGATTTTCCATTTCCTTGTTCTCGTATAATGACCTATTTTTCTTTGGTTCTGCTTTTAAAATTAGTTCTAAATTGATCACCTACCTATATATATATATATACTCCGCAGATAAGTTTCTCAGGAATTGTGTTTCCATCTCTTCTGACGGCATACATTGGACAAGCTGCATATCTTTCCAAGTTCCCGGATCATATTGGCAGCACATTCTACGACTCCGTACCAGGTGAGGCTACCTAAATGAAACAGACAAATACCACGCATATGTGTAAAGAGAGAACTGAAACTAGTATATAAGTCATTAATTGGTTGTAAATGAAATTTCATGAAATTCTATGATTGAATCTAGGGGATCGCCAGAAACTGTAACTAACTCAGCAGTTTATGGTTTATGTGCAGATCCTTTGTACTGGCCTACATTCGTGGTAGCAAATGCTGCGGCCATCATCGCCAGTCAGGCTATGATATCGGGGGCGTTTGCGATCATCTCTCAGTCACTGAGCCTGAGCTGCTTCCCTAGGGTGAAGGTGGTCCACACCTCTGCCAAATACGAGGGCCAGGTCTACATCCCCGAGATCAACTACCTTCTCATGATCGCCTGCGTCCTCGTCACCTACGGCTTCAAAACCACCAAAAAGATAAGCCACGCTTATGGTATTGCAGTGGTTGCTGTGATGGTCATAACCACACTAATGGTGACCCTGATCATGCTGATGATATGGAAGACCAAGATCTGGTGGATTTTGTCCTTCTTCATAGTATTCATGTCTTTGGAGATGCTGTATTTCTCATCAGTGCTATACAAATTCAACAAGGGCGGTTACCTCCCATTAGCCCTATCTTTAGTGCTGATGACCATGATGGCCATCTGGCACTACGCCCAGCAGAAGCGCTACGTTTTCGAGCTCGAGAACAAGGTCTCGACCGGGCACGTGCAGGTATAGTAAACTTCATTTTGTACAAATGCCCCTAATGATCTGAATTACTTAAAAATACACTTTCAAATAAAATTTAAAAAATATAGCCCCTATTAATATTATTTTCTGCTTCCGCATGCAGGAGCTGGTGAAGAGCAGTGGTGTGGCCAGGCTCCCCGGCATCAGCCTCCTGTACTCGGAGCTGGTGCAGGGGATCCCGCCCATGTTCCCTCACTTCATCTCCAACGTCCCTTCAATGCACAATGTTGTAATCTTCGTCTCCATTAAGTCCATCCCCATCAGCAAGGTCGCTCTCGAGGAGCGCTTCCTCTTCCGCCAGGTGGAGCCCTTCGATGCCAGGATATTCCGGTGCGTCGTCCGGTACGGATACAAGGATCTAATCGAGGAGTCCGACGAGTTCGAGAGGCTATTGGTCGACAATCTCAAAGAGTTCATCAGGCACGAGCATTTCATGAATACCACCGCCGCCGCCGATCAACACCACCACAACAACTCTCCTATTATGGCGACGGTTCTGAGCGGGGCGGAGGAGGAGACAAGGGCAGTGGAGGCGGCGATGGAGCAGGGGGTGTTCTACCTGATCGGAGAGGTGGAGGTGGTGGCGGCGAAGGAGTCGTCGTGGATGAAGAAGTTTGTGATAAACTATGCTTACAGTTTTCTGAGGAAGAATTTCAGGCAGGGGGAGAAGATGCTGGCGATACCAAGGAACAGGCTTCTTAGGGTTGGAATGACCTATGAAGTGTGACTTAATAATTTGATATATAGTAGTAGTACTATATTCTTGTAATATGGTTTTCCTGAGTGGATATGTATGTGTTGTATGTTTGCTGAATTTTCTGCCGTTTTATTGTGGCATGTAAAGTGTTTCATGTGTGTAAATTCATCATGTTGTAGGCAATGGAGCAAAGCCTCAATACTTCAATAATTTTATGAAACGAGATTATGGAATCGGTTCCAGATTATTTGATGGCGTGGCACACATATATACTACTGGGGAGTGATCAATTGCTAACTCGTCATTTAATTGCTAACTACAACTAATTTAAGATCATGGAATTTTAGAAATCTTGTGGTCTAAAATTTGCCACGTGTAATTTTTGTTTTTATTAATTAAATCAAAAAAGATAAAAAAATTACCAAATTAGGATTTTGGATGAAAATGTCAATATAGTGTTTCGAAAATATCAATATAATGCTTTGAGAATGTCTACACAGTGTTTTGAGAATGTTAACACATTGTTTATATTGACATTCTACATATATTATATTGACATTTGTTACTTTACGAAAAAATTGAATTTTTTTTTTCAAATTTTGACATCGGAACATATGCTAGTGAGATCTCGTTAGAATTCTTATGAAATTATCTTTAATTTGATATATGTTGTGTGAAAACATAATTCAAATCGAGAAAGTTATATGCGTTTTAAAGTTATAGGATATTTTTCAAAAGTTAGTTATAACTAATTTGTTTCAAATTGACCTTAATACACTTATTAACTTTTTTTGTTGATCGTATTGACATTACGGGGCTGATGATCTAGGCTCCTTGATTTGAATATCTAATGGCTATTATTTGATTGTAGTTAGCATTTAAGTATTGAGTTAGTAATATAACACTCCCCTATATACCATGTACTAGTAGTTTCCAATTTTGAAGGTGAAAAAACAAGCGAAACTTGAATTAATTAATTACTATATCCTATTTCATTATATTAAAATCATCAGTATTATACATCCTCAAGTATTTGTTTTTAAGTTAACATTTCACTTTCTAATATTTATGGTGACACATTCACAATATAATACTCCTTCCGTCCTATAATAGATGTCACACTTTCCTTTTTAGTTTGTCCTACAACAGATGTCACATTTTATTTTTTTGAAAAAAGTTATCTTCACATTAATATAAATATAATATTTTTTCTTTCCACCTAACACACAAAACATCTCCTAAAATTCATGTCATTTCTCAAGTATGTCATCAATTATGGGATCGAGGGAGTAATTCAAGTATGTTTCTCTTTCTGCCTTTGAACCCATAGCAATAAACCAAGTACTGTAATAAATATAGAACAATACTCCGTAGTACTTACTACGTATTTGTTATTCTACATACTACTAGTATATTTTAATGTTTTGTAATATACTCACATCCAGATCTTATCGATCAGCATCTTTTTTGTTTATTTAAAAAAACTACTGTAAAAGAGAAACCGATGCACGCAAATAATGTGGAATTGCTGAATATCAACGATCTCATTTGTCATGCAACGTTATGAAAAAGACGTGATTCAATGAACACAACAATTTATTTGTTTTAAAGTCAACTAAATTATTGAACCGTAAATGTAAAAAATAAACCTTAAAGTCAACTCACTTATTGAACTGTAAATGTGAAAATTAAGCAAATAGTGTAGCAATTAGAATACGTGGGACCAAACGAGGGATGCTGTGCCACTGTGGTGATCCACACCTTTTAATTTCTAATTCTACCTTCACTGACATAGCTACATATAGAATTCTTATAGCACTCCATTTCTTAAAATTCGGTATATTTGCTTCAAAATCAATCAGTGGGTAACGAATGATTACATCTAAATAAAATGTAAAGGTGATTTCTACAAAATTATAAAAAAAATAAAAATGGTGGTTCCATTTATCCATTATTTTGTCCATTTCATAACACCAAACAAGCAAGTAGCAACACCACCACACCCCAATCCCCTCTAGCTCCCTTACCACAGGTACACATCATACATCAAATCAAAGATTAAAATACTTATTTGGGGCTGATCTAATTCATGAGACAAACAAACAAATACACACACACTCACTCATGAGCAATTGGGCAAAGCAGGTAAGACTGCATTTAAATACTCCTTCAATAGGCCACACTCGTCTCTTTCTAAGGATGCTTACCGCTGTTCTCTTCCTCTACGTCTCTCTCTCTCTCTCTCAGTTGCAGGCTCATGTTGATAAGAGAGGAACAGACAAAATGCAGATAATGAGAATGATTATATCATTATTGTATTGATTAAGCATGGATGCAATTTGTCCTTGTTTCTGGCTGCTACTAATAAACATTCATTACATATACACATGTATATAAGATGAGACCCCTTTACCTCGTAGCTACCCAAAAGCATGCAACATATCATAATGCAGTCTATCTTTGTTGAGGATTTCGGAGAAGAACACCACTTCCAACCTCACAGTCCTACCGACACAGCCGGCGACGTCTCCACCTCTCGCCCCCTCAGTACGTTGTCGTCCAAGAAGAAACGCAATCTCCCTGGAAACCCAGGCAAGCTGCACCTCATTCTGGATTTACTTCAAACATTACTATATCCAAAACATTGTACCTAATATACATAAACTTAAATAGCCACCACTAAGGAGTAAGAGGGGCTGAAGCCCCCACCATATTTTTTTTGTTTGTAGATCCTGATGCAGAAGTGGTGGCCTTATCACCGAGAACTCTAATGGCGACGAACCGATACATTTGCGAAGTGTGCCACAAAGGATTCCAACGAGATCAGAATCTGCAGCTGCACAGGAGAGGCCACAACCTGCCATGGAAGCTCAAGCAGAGGCCTGCCACACAAGCCAAGAAGCAGGTCTATGTCTGCCCGGAGCCCAACTGTGTGCACCACAACCCTGCCCGCCCCCTTGGCGACCTCACTGGCATCAAGAAGCACTACTGCAGGAAGCACGGAGACAAGAAATGGAAGTGCGACAAGTGCTCCAAGCGCTACGCTGTCCAGTCCGACTGGAAGGCACACGCCAAGATCTGTGGTACCCGTGAGTACCGCTGCGACTGCGGCACCAACTTCTCACGGTAAGTGAAAAATGCTCCACTTTTTTTTTATATACTCCCCCGTTCCCATCATATGCGACTCGTATTCCTTTTTGGGATGCTCATCTCCCTTTTAAGCAAAACATAACACAATTACTCCCTTTTCTCACTCCACTTAACTTTTTAAACATAATTTTCTTAAATCGTTGTCCAAAAGAAACATCTCGCTTATGACAAGACTAAGGAAGTATTAGTTAATATAGATAATGGTATGATCATGTTTGAGCTCCCTTTAAGCTATACTTTTGGCTCGGTCACTGGCAGGAAGGACAGTTTCGTGACTCACAGAGCGTTCTGCGACGCTTTGAACAAGGAGAATTATATGGCAAAGCATAATGCTGGTGAAGCAATGGTGCAAAACCATGCTGAAGAAGTCTTGCATGCTTCTGTAGATTTATCATGTCATGAACCATTGTCATTGAGCACGCATGGGATGATGATGGCCAGCAGTTTCAATCCATTTTACAGTCCAAGAACTCTGAAACCGGCTGCCATTGGGGGACTGAGTAGTCCCCCTTTAGCAGCAGACTCTGTTTACACATCAGCAACTGCATTGCTGCAGAGGGCTGCACAAATGGGCTCAAAAACCAGTGACAACACTTCTCTGTCTCCAATTCTTCTCAGAGGATTCACAGGCTACTTCACTCAAACCCGAAACATTGCAGACAAGGGCTCTACTGAGGCTGGTTTCAATGCGGCCGCGCCCCAAACATCCACTGCTTCGAGTGGAATGCTTAGAGGTGATGTTGCAGAGATGGGCTTATATGATCTTTCGGTGTTTATGGGTTCATCAGGAGGCGGTCATTCCAGCGGGCTAGTTCTCCAGGAGCAAGAGAAGATGACTGTTGACTTCTTGGGAGTGGCACCTCCAACGTTTTCGGGTGCAACAGAATATGGGGATGAAAGGCAGTGCTTAGAGGATGTGCATTCCCAATGGTAGTTTGATCAGGAAAGATATAATATCACAATGAAAATCGTATCCATTAAAAGTCAGGAATCGTAATCAATCTGATCAATGTCCTACCCTAATTCTAGCAGGACAATAACACAATGATGATGATGTATAGCCTATGTTCTAGTAGTACTTCCTAACTCAACCACAAACAAAAGTTGCCTTCTTCGTCCACTTTACTGCTAACTCTTCTTGAATATAGCATCCACACTTTCTTGAATATAGCATCCACGCTTTCGCCCAGCAATAGCCCAGCCATAAACTTCTTCTGCCACATCATCAGCACTAAAAATCCTCCTGCACATCATCAGGACAAGCAAATAGCCTAGCAATAGCCCAGCCACATCACCCCTAATTATATAAAACAAATAATTGACAATCACACAAAATACGGAATTAAATTTACGACACAGATACGGGAAAATCCAATTATTTTATTTAAATTTTTAAAAAAGTACATTTAAAAAAATTACATAATTAAAAAAAAAACTAACGCCGTGCAATCCTCCGCGCCCACAACTCTTCAATTAAATCTTTTTGGAGTCGAATATGAGCATCCGTTTGGCGCATGTCGGCATGTGCTTGGAGGAGGCCGGCTTCATCGTGCGGGACCCCATCTCGTACGTTGGGGGCGGCTATGCCGTGGCTTGGACCGGCTTCATTATCGTCGTTAGCCCAACTAGTCAGTCGTACACCTTCATCTTCGACAATCATGTTGTGCATTATAATATAGGCGTACATTATATCAGCAATGCAGTCAATATGCCACAATCGCGTTGGACCCCTAATTGCCGCCCATCGAGACTGGAGCACACCAAATGCGCGCTCCACGTCCTTGCGCGCCGACTCCTGACGTTCCGCAAAGTAGGTCTTCCTCTCATCCGATGCGCATCTGATCGTCTTCACAAAGACGGGCCACCTAGGGTATATCTCATCCGCCAAGTAGTAGCCCATATCATGCTGGGTCTCATTGGCGACAAAACTGATGGCCGGATCGACGTCCTGGCACTGCTCGTTGAAAAGGGGGGGCGACGAGTTGAGGTCGTTGTTCGACCCGGCTATCCCAAAATACGCATGCCAAATCCATAGCCGGTAGTCAGCAACGGCCTCCAGGATCATCGTGAGATTCTTTCCCTTGTAGCCGGTCGTGTAGAACCCCTTCCAGGCAGTGGGACAGTTCTTCCACTCCCAATGCATACAATCTATGATTCCTAACATACCCAAGAACCCATGCTTCTCCCCGTGCATCTGCATCAAATACTGACAGTCTTTGCGAGTAGGGCTTCGAAGGTACTGATCACGGAAAATTTCAATCACGCCCTGACAGAAATACTTCATACATTCAAGGGCAGTCGACTCACCGATGTGGAGGTACTCGTCCCACATGTCTCCCGCGCCTCCGTAGCAACTGCCTGATTGCCGCAGTGCACTTTTGAATAGGTGTGTGGTCGGGTATGCCAGCCGCATCGTGCCTGAAGCAGAAATACAGATATCGATGCTCCAAGGCGTTAACAATGCGCATAAACAGGGCTCTGCTCATCCTAAAACGGCGCCTGAAATGGTTGTCGTTGAACCGCGGCTCCTGTGCGAAATAGTCTGCGTATAGGCGCTGATGTGCAGCTACGTGATCACGTTCAATCACTGTTCGGCGGTGGACAACTGGTCGTGGTCGAGGTCGAGGTACCGCCGGCTGCAAGGCCCTCTGCAGCAGCCGATCAATCTCACGGTTCGTATAGGCCTCTAACGCTTCGTTCATTCGACGATCGTACTCCTCATCATCCCCACCACTACCACCACTACTACCACCAACGTTGCTCATTTCCCGTTATTGATATTGTACAGAAATTAAGATAGAGAGAGTACTCGTTAAAACAAGTGGTATGAATGAAAATGACGTGCAAATCGCGTATATATAGTGTTTTGAAAATTAAAAAAAAATTAAATTAAATTCGCTCGCCGAACGCTCGCCGGTCCTGAGCCTGCAATGGCGGCGAGCGGACCGGCGAGCGCTAGCGATTCGGCCAGCGCTAGCCGATTTTTTCGCCGAAATGGCGCTTGCCGGTTCCAATGGTTCGGCGAGCGGACCGGCGAGCGCCGGAAATCGGCTAGCCGGCCCCCTCGCCGCCATTGGAGATGCTCTTATCCTCTAATATACTCTAGCAGAGATCAACAAGTGTGATGCGAATCCACAAGTCACACATTATTTGATCAACCCCACCAAGGACATCCATCTACCAATGACGAGGGGAATGACAAAGAAGATGCAAGACAACTTAAGTACATTCATCCGTGGATTAAGCTCCTCCGAAGATAATGCTCGAGTGGGGAACAACCGGAAGCTAAGCATGGTGCTCAAGGCCTCGTGGGAGGAGGGATCGGAAGCGATGCCCGTCCAAGCGTTTCTTATGGAGTCATTTGCTCCTCACTGCGCGCCTTTCGTATAATGGTCATAACTCTCTCATCCGGACTCCGATGGGGGCGTGCAAGATACTCACGCGAAGCCCTTTCGAAGACGAAGATAGTGTTTTTGGAGGATTCCAGAGAAAACGCCCGACCGGGCGTTCTGACAGTAGAAGGCATCGATAACCAATAAACGCTGCAATCAACACAATGACAATGAGGAAAACGACCAAATCAGAAAATGGATTACCAAATTACGAGGCGTAGAAGGCAAAGGCGAAAAATTATGAAGCAATAATCCCCTGATCTTATTTTCCACATAATATATCTTGGTTTCTCCATAAAATTCAGCATATTTTGTACTCAATGATATTGATGAGAGTAATTTGATCTCCCATTCGATCGGTAAAAGAAACACTAAATCAAATCAAATTGACAATATGCTACTGGTATTGGTATTGCTCAACCAAACTAACCAGATTTCTTTGGTACATCTCCTCGTTTATAATCAATAGATATAGCTCAAGTTGTATCTCTGTTTTTGGCGAAAATAAGTTTTGTAAATTTCTTCAATACTCTTCTTTACACTTTCTCAGTTTCTCTATCCCAAATTAACCGATCCATAGGATATCCTAAGTCAAACAAATGAGTTATTTTATCTTTTAGCAAAAATCAATTACTTTAATTTTTTTTACTTAATATATCTTCTACTCCATTCTTACGAAACACAATTTTTTAAAAGTAATGTAATGAAAAAAAAATGTCTTAATTAACTTGAGATGATGTAAATATGTTACTTATATATACAGATGCACATTGTATAAATATACTCACCCCAAAAAAAAGAAGAACTAATCATTATTTACAGATAAATATCTTCATATGAGTGACTCTCATGGCCAGTGGCGGACGCAAAAATAAATTTTGGTAGGGGCTTCACTAAAAATTTTCGTAGGTAATATACATAACTTCGTCCGTCATTAGGAGTCTCATTTTTTGGCGGCACGAATTTTAAGAAATATTAAGAAAAATGAGTGGAAAAGAGTTAGTGAAATATGTGTCCCACTTGTATATATTAGTTTTAAATGAAATGTTAGTGGAATGAGTTAGTAGAATGTGAAACTCTATTACCATTTATAGTAAAAGTGAATCAGGACTCATATTCGTGGACAGACTAAAATGAAAAAAACGGGACTTCTATTCGCGGACCAGGGAGTATTATATATATATATATATATATATAGGGTTTTGATCTATGCAAAACTGGATTTAAATACAGAAACGCAGAACAATATCATAATTAGGGCACTTTTAGGTCATAATTAGGTAATTTGTAGGTCATGCTAACAAAGCATGACCTAAAACGATCTTAGTATGACATTAAATCCAAATATTATAATATGACCTAAAATTGCTTAATTATGACCTTCCGTGTTTTTGGTTAATTATTGACCATTAGATCATCTAATCCTAGGGCTGAGATTTGGTCTGCATTTCTGAATTTAAACACATACTTATTTTGATCATCTCCCTATATATATATATATATATATATATAAAATAAAATCACAATAACAACTATTATAAAACCGCATAAATATCTAATAGATAAATTAATTGAATAATAAGTTTAATCAAAAGAATGATATATTTCATATTCTAGTTGTGTTTGTTTTACTAAAATGGTGGCAATTAAATTCTACATTGATTGAAAGTGCTACAGCATTGGCATAAGACAAAACCTTTTTCTATTTCAACACTTTACAAAAACGTGTGTCAATAAGAAAGCAATTTAAAAAGTGTAATGACATTTTTTATAATTTGTAGAGCCTAAAACGTTCCACTTAAATAGGATAACTGACTCTTTCTTTTAATATTATTTTTAATCATTTAAGTTTAGTTGTTGACGGTTGTAAATCAATTCATCTTCCTTCTTCCATCTCTATTCACCGCCATTGTTGCAGGTAGTTTTTATCTGTAATTTTATTTTCAAGCCCCTCCTTCTATTAAACCTCTAATAATTTAGACATCAAAGGTATTACCTTGGGAAGGGCTGAAGATACATTCTGAAAAATCTGAAATTTTTTGCAATAGAAATTTATTTTAAAAAAAAGTTTGGGAGGGGCTGAAGCCTCTCATCACTTCAACGTGTGTCCGCCACTGCTCATGGCCAACATAAAATAAAAATCTGGTTATACGTGTAGGATCATCTTTAATCATATATAAAAAATGAATTTTGGTGTAGAAAATTTCTCCAACTATACATTAAATCCAAACCTATTTTTGGTTTTTTCCATAGAAGAACACCAATTATGTTGCTACGGCAAAAATTTATGAGACGTATATTAAAAATGGTATAAAAGTTTAATTTGATGTAAATGATTGAAGTAAAACTACTTTTTTAGCGTGACATATAATTTGAATTTGAATTTGAATTTGAATTTGAATTTGATATAGATATGTGAAGGTGGTCCAATGGTGGTTATCTTATACTATGATGCGTGAATAGAGCAAATTGGGGCGGGGCTTCTGAACTAATTAATTCACATGCTTAAAGAGTTAAGTGCACTGTGCACCTTTATCATCAGCTTTCACCTAAATCAGCTTTTTAAAATTGATAAAGTTTTGTAGTTATTGGAATGTTGCATCTTTCTCTTTTTGGGAAAATGACCTCAACAGCCGCTTCTCCACTGTAAAATTGTCATGCAATTTCACCCAACCTATTTATCTTACCCTATAAGCAAACTGAAGAAGACCTCAGTTAATAGTAGTTATTAGTACTAGTATTATTCTTTTGAGTAGGGAGTTAATTAATTATTTATTTTTTAAGGGGGTATTAAATTACTTATTAGATTTTCACCAATCGGCGTACTTGCTCTATAAATTTAATTAAATAGTATGCTTGTTGAACCGCAAATACACATCCCTAGTGACTCGACCTGCAAATCGGAGTAGTACTACTTAAGTAGACATGCAAGGAGAAAGATAGATTTTTCAAGAATTAGCATCTTTGTCACAATAATTTGTGGAGATCTATTCGAACTTATAAATTTTTTGCACCTTAATGAAATGTGGAAAATATATACTCTTCCTCCGCAACAACCTAATGGCAAAGTACAACATGCCGAAAAACAGGCCTTGTACAAGTACAACAAGCCACAATTTCTTCTTCTAGCTAATTGAGTTGCCCCAGTTAATTTGATAATTTGAAACTATATATGTAATGACACAACGGCATACTTTTCCAACAAAATGCCAAGTAATTTAATAGCAATAGAGTTTAATTATGGGATAAAACAAATTGATGAACCGGATAACAATTTCCTTAGAGTCGAAGAAATCTTTCTAAATAAGTCCTCCCAAGAATCCAGTATGATGAATACTTTATGTTTAAAATTCCAAGGAAGATGGGTTGAAGTTTCTACCAATTTCTATAATGAGGGCAGCCGGCTTAGCTCATTGCTTTTTCACTTTTGCAAAGTGAATCACAAATTAAGAAACAAAAAGCTCATGCATTCATCACACATGCATCTTAGCCCCACTAACTCACACACACGCTCACACTCTATATATATATATATGGGAACATTAAGGTCATATTAGTCCCTTAGTGTTAAGTTCCTACTTAAAATCAATCATTAGATTAGGTAGGTGGATGGACGGATTAGATGAAACTTTGATAAATGAATCCGTGTTGCATTATTAGGCATAATCTGTACATTATATGGGTATAATTGTAAAACAACATTGAATCATAGACGTGTCAAAACGGAAGGAGCGCGAATTAAGCGGAATTTTCAATAGACCTTCCATATACTCTCTCTCTCTCTCTCACTCCAACCGTCTCACCCCTCAATCCACGACTGAAATTCGTCTCCCCTAATTCACCCCAATTTCCAAACCCTAGCCGCAACTACAAGCCACCGGAAATCAACAACACCGTCGATTTTCGCCCTAAATCAACCTCCAGTGCCGTTTCACAGTCGAAACCTCACTCGCTTCGCGCGCGACCATCCAATTAAAGGCGACGACAAGGTAGGGTTTAAATGGTTAATTATTTGGTAATACCCACTGTTAATCGCCGATTTTCACCGCCTACACATCACCTACTCGTCGATTCAATAATTTCTCCCAAAAAAATCACAGTCTTCAAACTCATTTTGTTCGATATTTAAACTCGTTTTGTTCGATATTTTCTTTAATCATAAAATCGAGTTCATTTTTATTATGGTTCTGTCTATTATTGAATTTGTAATTATTTACTGGTTTACAATTGTGTATTGGGCGATTATGTAGAGGAAATGTTATCGGGTTTTGATTTTTGGTTCGTCTCACAGATCCAGTATGACGAAGAGAGGCCGACCTTTAAAAAGCCAACCAACCCAGGCTGCAGGTGAGAAATCTATTACATTTGCATTTAGAATTCCTGGAGTAGTGGCGTGCATTTTTTAATTATTGTAAGCAGTGGCTTGCTGGTTTAATAGAGAGGTTGTAAATGGGTGAATGTAATATTCCGTTATGCATTATTTGATTGCTTGTGTACATTATTTATCAAGTATTATGCATTATCTAATATAAATGTGATACAATATTGATACCTCCGATTATAATCATGTTCTGATGTCGTATGTTGGACAGCAGCGAAGCAGCCTAGATTGAACATTGACGAAGCGGTCGATGATGTTATTCCAATTGCGATTGCGCACAAATTCCGGGAGAGATTGGCTGAGCAAAGGGCCGAGACGAGTACCGCTCATGAAGAGGCAGAGCAGAGAAAACCGAGGGGGAAGAAAGTCGACCATCTCTATTGTCGACGGACCCCATCCGAGCTCCTTAATTGTTTAAAAAGCCTAACTCCACGGCAGAAGGAAGCCGTTCGAGAACTGGGTTTCGGAGCTATCCTGCATTTCAATATAAAGGAAATTCCGGGATACCTAGCCTAATGGGTTCTAAACACATTTAATCTAGCCGACTTGTGGCTTGGTATGTTTTGAACAATATGTAGTGTGCTTCTTGCAAACAGAATCATATTTTGGTATTAGTGTATGATTTCATCAACGCAAAATCTATAATTGATGTAAATTATCGAATAATGACACGTCACTCCTTAATAATGTAAATAGGTAGAAAATAATGTAGAACAAGTTAACTGGATTTTAATAATAACGTACAACAAACTGAATAGATATTGTATAGAGTTATGCGATCATAGACTCTCAAAAACATAATGGATGTAATTAAACGAATAATGTACAGAATGTGCTGATTAATGAATGGAACTGGAATAATAATGTATAGTAAGTTAAGTGCTTGTGAATAATAATTAAATCGTCCATTACTGAGTCAAAAAAAACCATTATAGAGTAATATATGTACATTATGTTTATTAAAACTACTCCCTAGCCGAGATGATATCTAAACCTTAGATGAATGACTGAAACTCGTGGACATTGGCGACGGTTTTGTTACTTACTACATAGTACACCCTAGCCCCAAGGATTGCTAAACCCCTGGGGAATACGTGAAACGTGCGCCGAACAATCAAACACGGCCAAACACAAAAAAAGGGCTCAGCAAACATATACATTACACATCATAAATCGTCCATTACTGAGTCAAAAAAACCATTACAGAGTAATATATGTACATTATGTTTATCAATTAAAACTACTCCCTAGCCGAGATAATATCTGAACCCTAGATGAATGACTGAAACTCGTGGACATTGGCGACGGTTTTGTTACTTACTACATACTACACCCTATCCCCAAGGATTTCTAAACCCTTGGGGAATACATGAAACGTGCGCCGAACAATCAAACACGACCAATAAAAAAAGATGGCTCAACAAACATATACTCCCTCCGTCCCAAGGAAGATGACCCCTTCCTTGGGCGGCACGGAGTTTTATGCAATTTTATTTTGTGTGTTAAGTGGAGAGAGTAAAGTAAGAGAGAGGGAATAAAGTAGAGAGAGAGGTGTTTCCATTTATAGTAATGGGTCATCTTGGATGGGACAAACCAAAAAGGAAAGTGGGTCATCTTTAGTGGGACAGAGGGAGTACATTACAGATCATAAATCGTCCATTACTGAGTAAAAAAAACCATTACAGAGTAATATATGTACATTATGTTTATCAGTTAAAACTACTCCCTAGCTGAGATGATATCTAAACGAATTTTGATGATGGATTGCTAAATAATAGAAAGCATGTAGTATATCTCAAAAATTAATATTTGTTATGCTTTCAATTTCAACGATTTACGTGCTATTTAATTATAATATGCTATAAAAATTTAATTGTAGAAAGATGTAGTTTAGATTAAGATAATTAATTAAGGAAATCAAACCATGGGAGCCTTGAATTTAGGAACAATATATAACGTAAATTATGGAAGGAAACTGACTTAATTTCTCATACCAAATCTGCCTTTTTTGAATTAAAATAATAATTTTATTAATAAAAGGAGCATGTATCTCGGCCATCAGATCACAAAAGCGTAGGGCCGAGGATATGAATAAGCTCTCTCTATATATATATATACACTGACCACTCATTTAGCAAGTCAGTGTTGAGATCACAGAATAATTAACCATGAAGGACAAAAGTTCGAGGTTGAAGCAGCTGATATCAATGGTGAGTTGCATGACCAGAGCCAAATGCATAGCCGTCAGAAGCAAAACCGACGCCATGAGAGCGCGCCTCATGCTCACATCGCTCACGCTTCTCTCCAAGAAGAAGAGCTTCTCCATCGCTGCCATCACCGCCAAGATCAACCACATTTTCCACCACCACCACGAATCTGGCGACGAAATCGACCAAAGCGATGATCCTAGCAAGGCGATCGTCCTCTACAGCAGCAACTCCGCGGCCAGCTGCTGCAAAGACATCAGCAGCGGATGTGAAACTATACGAAAATTCTACGACGACGATGATGATAAATATCCAGATCTGAGGCACTCGCTGTTCGAGGAGGAGGAGAAAGAGCTGGCGGAGCTGCTGGATGATCCGGATTCGTCGATCTCGGCCATAGATATGGTGAAGAATTCCAAGGAGAGCGGCGAAAGTTTCAATCTGGAAGATGATATCAATCAGGTAGCGGATTTGTTCATCACCAAATTCCACAAGCGGATGCGTTTGCAGAAGCTGCTCTCATTCAAGCGGTATCAGCAGATGCTCGACAAGAGTGATTCAACGTGATCCTACTATACTAATCTATAGATTATCTTTAAATTTTTTAATTATTAATTGTCGATGCGAGTCATATGTATACATGTTCTTGATACATGCGACGCGTATTCATTTTGTGGGAATTGTTTGAAATATTAATCGCTACTGTCTCAACCTGTGTTTCTGTGTATGTGTGACTACAAATATAAATAATTAATGTTATTTTTTCTTCGAAAAGTCAGTAGTCTGGATCTTCAACAGATTATATTATTGTTGTAGACAGGAGTCACATAAGTGCATAACCACCTATAATATTTGTTCAGATGCAATTTTTTTTCCTTGCAAATCTCCCCGACGTTAACTCCGACTCGGAATATGTACAATTTTCATTACTTTCTCGGTAATCTTAACCGTTAGATTTCAAGATTTGATGTCAACAGATGATAAATAACGTCAAGATTATAGTTTAAAGTTTGTACGGTTGCATTTGATTATATCCCCAATCTCTATATATAACAAGTGATAAAGCCTCTTTTAACCCTCTATTAACCCACACATTAACTAGTCGGGAACTCTAAAAGAGTAGGACTTCATAAATATAATCTTATCTTATTAAAAATAAAATTGCAAAACATAGTGCAATAATATAAATACTCCATTAGTCAACAAATTAGATGTCTCACTTTCATTTTCAATTTGTCTAACAAAATATGACAATTTTCTTTTATGAAAAAATTCTCTCTCAAATTAATATATAAAAATATTATATTCTCTTTTCATTCAAAATAACATCACCTAAAATTTCGTGTCATCGTCCATGTGTGACATCTATCTTGGAAAAACAAGTTTTAAAGCATTATTGATAAAGAGGGAGATCAAGAGAAAAAAAGGTTAGAAATATTATTGGAGAAAAATGATGTCATACATAAATTTATTTCAATATATGAATACTAATTTTGATAAATAAAATAAGATAGAAAATATAACGTAGATAGTCATTATACTACTAATATTATTATACTAGTACCTAGAAACTTAGACACAGTATTCCGGGCGGATAATAAAAGCAAAAATTTAAATGGTCTTTTAAGGTGGGCTGAACAGTGAATATTGATTTGGGCCTGTGCGTTCGGGAGAAAGGTGGTGGAACCCGTATTTTCTGCGCCAAATCTTCCCGCCAAAGTAACGAAATTAGGAGTTGTGTTGTGTGGATGCCCAAGCCCTAATTGAAAATCGTTCCCCGGCGAAGTCTCTCTTTCCGGCAAGCGGCAACCCACATTTCTCTTATCCTTTTTCACACACGCAGTAAACAGAGTCCTCTGCAGAGCGAGGGTGGCGGGAGACGACGATTCATCCAGTTCGGGAGGCGACGGCGCGGCGAACGAGATTCCTCCGTCCACACCTATTCTCCGACTTCGGCCGGGTTCAACACGGACCAGCTGCCGTTCAACACCAGCCAGAACTACACCGACGGCGACGATATGAGATCGTCAGGGACGATATCGAAGAAGAACACATCAACGAGCAAGAGGAAGAAGGAGAGGACCTCTTCAACGACAATTTCATGGACCTATGAACAGCTAGGATTTGCAACCTTCGTTTTCACTAATGGCGATACTGATGGATGTAGGTATTATCGGGGGATGGGCGAGCAGGACCAATACGAAGGGTTGGAGTGGGGATTGACGATTCTCTCGAGGACGAGAGGGATTTGGACCAGATCATGGCGGACCAGAGAGCTGCCAAACTCGAACTTGATGCCAAGGAGGCTCGCGTTTCGCAGCGCAAGCTTCCGCAGCTTCTTCACGATCAAGGTCCGTTTTTATGTCATTTTCTCCATTCCTCGATTTTTTATGTCTCAATTTCGGCTGTTTTAATTCTAATAAGACGTTTCAACTATTTTTTTTGCTTTTGTGATAATAGTTAAAGTTAATTTACATTGTCATAAGTTTCGATTACTTAGTACGTCAAATAAAGGTACTTATATTACACATTTGTGGGAATTGTGAAAGATGATGAGACCGAGATAGATTTCCATCTATGCATACACGATGAAGTGAACGTGAAAACTTCCTCATGCATACAAAGGTTGAACCGAAGACATGAAGCTTCATAGCTTTCTTCTCATACATGCTACGGCTGCCATGTCAGCATAGATATTTTGGAAGAGTTAGTTAGAAGTTGAGTTAGTTATAGAGTTAGTTAGAAGATATTTTGCTTAATATCTTAGCTTAAATTCTAGCTCATATCCTTGTATAAATAGAATAGTTTCCTCATTTGTAACACTTGAATTTTCGATTAATAAGATTGAATTCCCTTCTCTTGGATCATATGAATCCACATTATACATTTTCTACATGGTATCAGATGTGATTTGAATTACTTCCGCTGATTCAAACACTTTTCCTTCTTCTTAATCCTCTGTCTTTCTTCAAATCTTCAATGGTGCGTGGTAACAGTTCCACCTCCAACGCAAATATCACTCATTCCTCTCCTATGGAGCACAATTCCAGCCCTTATTACCTTCATCCAAGTGATAATCCAAGTTTGTAGTTAGTTCATCATGTTCTCACTGGATCTAACTACATTCATTGGAGTAGATCTGTAAACACAACACTTGTGGCGAAGAATAAGATTGCTTTCATTAATGGTGATCTGCGAAGGCCGCGTGATGATGATCTACTTTTTTCAACATGGCTGCGGTGTAATAGCATGGTTGTTTCATGGCTAAGAAACGCCATCTCTCCTCAGATATGTTCTAGCATTATGTATCTTGATGATGCTCATGAAATTTGGTCAGATCTACGGCTTCGCTTCTCTCAACTTGATTCTGCTCGAGCTTATCAATGAAGCAGCGCATTATGTCTCTTACTCAAGGAAAAGATGACATCAATGCCTACTTCACCAATCTTCGCATCGTTTGGGATGAGTACAAGCATTCACAACTGGTGGCTTGGTGCATTTGTGCAACTTGCAGATGCAATAGTGCCTTGAAATGGCATGAGTATCAAGAGCAGGAATGCACAATGCAATTTCTGATTTGATTGAATCCTATCTTCTCTCAGATCCGATCTAATATTCTCTCTATGGTTCCAATTCCTCTAGCAAAGGTTTTTTCACTTGTTTTGCAGGAGGAAAGGCAACGGAACATTGATGGCTATCCTCCAGTCATATCTTCCCCTATGAGTGAGCAACTTTATCTAGCCAATGCTGCAACTTCTCAGTCATACAATAAGGGAAGAATCTGTTCACATTGTGGCAAAACTAATTATACCGTGGACAAATGCTTTGTTCTTCATGGTTTTCCACCAAGTTTTGGTAAGGGAAAGAGCAAGTTTAGTGCTGGTGGCAAGGAGATCAAATCTATCAATTTTGTGGAGGATAACCTTGAAGATTCATGTGATAAATCTGGTTTTTCTTCCTCACTGAATCTGCCTACTCAGGAGCAATGTCAGCAACTGATCAGTCTGCTTCAGTCTCAGCTTGCTGCTGCTGCTACTCTCAATCCATCCACTCCTCCTTCTGCCGCACCAAACATGCCTACATCCCCTCACATTTCTCCTTTCTCAGGTACTACTCTCTTCACCAATCCTTTCATTAATTCTTTTGCAAAATCTCCAACTGTTTGGTTACTAGACACTGGAGCCACACATCATGTGTGCTATGATCTCTCCATGTTTACTTCCTCTTCACCTATCCTAAATGCCTCTGTAAACCTGCCTAATGGTGCTACAGCCTCTGTCACACATATTGGTTCTGTCTATTTGACACCTCCAATCACTCTTCACTCTGTCCTCTATGTACCTACCTTCTCTTTCAATCTCATTTATGTGAGCTCATTAACTTCTTCACTGCCATGCATGTCATTTTCACTCATGATTCCATTGAAATTCAGGCAGCTTCTCAGGAAACTGTGGTTGGGAGGGGTAGCAGATTGGGCAACTTGTACAAACTTGATGTTCCTTCTGGTCCAAAGCTTGGAGAAGGTTCTGTCAATTCTTCTTCATTTACTTCATCTTTCGATATCCCTTATGCTAATTCAGTCACTAGCATAGATGTTTGGCATAAGAGGTTAGGACATGTATCTTTTGGAAAGCTTAAAACAATGTCTGATGTCCTCAAATTTTCAAATAAATCTCATTCACTTTGTGATATTTGCCCTCTTGCCAAACAAAAACACCTTCCTTTCTCCAAATCTGATTCAAATGCAACTAAATGCTTTGATCTCATCCATTGTGATGTTTAGGGACCCTTTAATCCCTCCACTACCCAAGGCTACAAATACTTCCTCACTATAGTAGATGATGTTGGAATTTTAGTGTATTATATGAAAGTATTACTAAATACTTTATAATATATTAATGATATGATTTGCTGGTATTAAATGTATTAAGGTTATTATGAAACTCAGTATTTCATAATTCTGTTATACATTTAAATGACGTTAACTGTTTGGCAGTTAATGACAGTTTGTCATTAGCGCCAAAACTGCACAAAACAGTTACCCATTTTGGCGGTTAAATTAACTGTCGTGGCAGTTAATTCTGTAGTGTTGTGTATAAATATAAACAGAAATTCTAAACTAAAAGATATAGATGAATTTAGTCTTATCCGATCATAGATTTTGTACCCACAAAATACTTGATCTGAAAGTGTTTTCACACGATTCTAAATTATCCAAGTATTCAATCTCTTTAAAAACCTACATATATTCCTACAAAGATCAAGTAAATTGTACAAGATGACTGAAGGAGAAACTGTGAGAGACATGGCATCCAGAATCACAAGACTCGACAAGTTTGAAGGGGTAGATTTCAGAAGATGGCAGAAAAAGATGCACTTCTTTCTGACATCAATGAAGGCGGTGTATGTTCTGAGTACCCCGATGCCTGTGTCTAATGAAGGAGAAGAAGAAACCCTGGAACAGACCAGAAGGAGAAAGAAGTGGGAAACTGATGACTACACATGCTTAGGGCACATCTTGACTGGTATGAATGATTCCCTGTTCGACATCTATCAAAATGCAGAATCTACCAAGGAACTTTGGGATTCTTTGGAAGCCAAATACATGGCTGAAGATGCTTCAAGCTGGAAATTCCTTGTAAGTGATTTCAATAACCACAAAATGATAGACTCAAGGCCAGTTATGGAACAATACAATGAACTACTCCGGATTCTGGGACAGTTTGAACAACACCACATGAAAATGGATGAATCCATTTCTGTTACCAGTGTGATTGACAAACTGCCCCCATCTTGGAGGGACTTTAAACACACCCTTAAACATCAAAAGGAAGAACTTTCCTTGGTCCAATTGGGCAGCCATCTCAGAATTGAAGAATCCTTAAGGAATCAAGAGAAAGGAAAACCCAAAGATAAGGGTGTGGCTGTTAATCCATCTGTTAACATGATGGATACTGGTAACAAGTCCAAAGGCAAAAGAAAGGGCAACTTTGGTGACAATTACACAAACAAGAAATCCAAATTTACTTGTTGGAAATGTGGAAAGGAGGGTCACTTTAAGAAGGACTGCAGAAGTGGTAAAAAGAACAAGAAGAATGGTGCAAGTTCTAGTAGAACCAAACCTGACAACTCTGGATCACAAGATCCGGATGCACAAAAGGGTATGGTTTTACCTTATCTTAATATTCCTAATTTAAACCAAATTTCTGAAACATCAACTGCAACTTATTTGCAGGATGATGAGAACAATTGGTGGGTTGATTCAGGGGCCACAAGTCATGTTTGCAAGGATAGAAGGTGGTTCACATCATTGCAAACTAATGTGGATGGGTCTGAAGTTAGAATGGGCAACAGGACTTCTGAATCAATTGAAGGAATAGGAAATATTAAGATAGTATTTACTTCTGGAAACTGTTTACTGTTAAGAAATGTATTGTATGTACCTAATGTTAGGAAAAACTTGCTGTCTAGTCCGGTTCTAAATAACCTTGGATATAAACAAGTTATTGAATCTAATAAATATGTATTATCTAAGCATGGTGTATTTGTTGGCTTTGGTTATTTATGTGATGGAATGTTTAGGCTGAATCTTAATTTACCATTTAAAGACAAAAATGCCTTTGTCATCACTTCTAGTAATTCTCCAAACTCTAAGCTTTGGCATGAAAG
Organism: Salvia splendens; assembly: GCF_004379255.2. Lineage (NCBI taxonomy): Eukaryota > Viridiplantae > Streptophyta > Magnoliopsida > Lamiales > Lamiaceae > Salvia > Salvia splendens. The sequence goes on from NC_056034.1 coordinate 6,257,428, forward strand.
ACTAGGACATGTGCACTATAAAAGAATTGTAGAAATGTCCAAAAACAGTCTTATTCCTGCATTTACTGTCAACAATGACAGATGTAAAACATGCATGTTAACCAAAATAACCAGGCTCCCATTTAAGGATGTTGTTAGGGAATCTAAACCTTTGCAATTAATCCACAGTGATTTATGTGACTTTCACTCAACCCCATCTATGGGAAATAAAAGGTATGTCATTACTTTCATAGATGATTCAACTAGGTACTGTTATGTATATCTTCTAAACACCAAAGATGAGGCTTTGGACAAATTTAAGATATACAAAACAGAGGTTGAACTCCAAAAGGGTGAGATGATTAAAGTGTTTAGATCAGATAGGGGAGGTGAGTATTATGACCCTGAATACTTTCAATCAGTTGGAATAATACATCAAGTAACAGCCCCATATACCCCACAACAAAATGGAATTTCAGAAAGGAAAAATAGAGTGCTAAAGGAAATGGTAAACTCTATGCTTTCTTATTCTGGTTTAAATGAAGGATTTTGGGGAGAAGCTATGTTAACATCCTGTTACATTTTAAATAGGGTACCAAACAAGAAAAGTAAGGCAACTCCCTATGAATTATGGTTTGGAAAACCTCCAAACCTGAGTTACTTTAAGGTTTGGGGCTGCAGGGCTGTGGTCAGGTTAAATGATCCTAAAAGAAAAACCTTAGGTGAAAAAGGAATTGACTGCATTTTCATTGGATATGCACAACATTCTAAAGCTTATAGGTTCTTTGTCCTAGAACCAAACAAAGCTGTTTCTGTGAATTCTGTTATGGAATCCAGAGATGCTATATTTGATGAAAATAGATTCACTTCTATTTCAAGACCTAAGGATTTAAACCCAATTCAAGAAAACAGAATGTTGAATGATCAACAAGATTCTGATGAACCTTCTACTCAGCATTGGGTAAGAAGAAGTGTAAGACCAAGGAAACCTGTGGGCATGGATGGAAATTTTCAGCTCCATTTGATTGAAGGATCGAGAGATGAGATTCAATCTCAGTACTTCTATTGTTTCAACATAGAAGAAGATCCTAAGACATTCAATGAAGCTATGAATTCTAGAGATGTGTCATTTTGGAAGGAAGCCATTGATGATGAAATGGATTCCATTCTGCAAAATAACACATGGGAATTGACTGATTTACCCCTTGGTTGTAAACCTCTGGGATGTAAATGGATTTTCAAGAAGAAAATGAAAACTGATGGGTCAATTGATAAATTCAAGGCAAGGCTTGTGATTCAAGGTTTTAGACAAAAGGAGGGCATAGATTATTTTGACACCTATGCACCTGTGGCTAGGATTTCAACCATAAGGCTGCTAGTAGCTATGGCTGCTATTCATAAACTTTTAATCCATCAAATGGATGTAAAGACAGCATTTTTAAATGGAGACTTGAATGAAGAAGTCTACATGAAACAGCCTGAAGGATTTATACTTCCTGGTAATGAATACAAAGTGTGCAAATTGGTAAAATCCTTGTATGGATTGAAACAAGCACCTAAGCAATGGCATCAAAAGTTTGATGACACTGTTTTATCAAATGGATTCACACTGAATCAAGCAGATAAATGTGTTTATTCCAGATTTGACAAATCAGGAAATGGGGTCATCATTTGTCTTTATGTTGATGACATGCTCATCTTTGGAACCAGTCAAGATCAGATTGATCAAACCAAAGATTTTCTATCTTCTAAGTTTTCTATGAAAGACTTAGGAGAGGCAGAGGTCATTTTGGGAATTAGGATCAAAAGAAATTCCCCTAAGGAGATTTCTATCTCTCAATCTCACTATATTGAGAAGGTGTTGAAGAAATTCAATCATGGTGACTGTGCACCCGTTAGTACTCCTATTGATCCCAATATCAAATTATTGCCAAACAAAGGCAATGCAATTTCGCAATTGGAATACTCAAAGGCCATTGGCTGTCTGATGTATGCAATGATTAGTACAAGGCCTGATATTGCATTTGCAGTGGGAAAATTGAGTAGGTATACTCATAATCCTAGCATTCATCACTGGCAGGCCATAAGGAGGGTGTTTAAGTATTTGAAAGGAACACAGAATTATTGCTTGGCTTACAATGAATTTCCTTCTGTTTTAGAAGGATATTCGGATGCTAGTTGGATTACTAACTTAGAAGATCATTCCTCAACAAGTGGATGGATATTTCTACTTGGAGGAGGAGCAATCTCTTGGGCATCAAAGAAGCAAACATGCATAACAAATTCAACCATGGAGTCTGAATTTGTTGCATTAGCAGCAGCAGGCAAAGAGGCTGAGTGGTTAAGGAATTTAATCTATGAAATTCCTCTGTGGCCAAAACCTATCTCACCTATATCCATGAGGTGTGATAGTGCTGCTACATTGGCTAAGGTATATAGTCAAGTTTACAATGGCAAGTCTAGACATTTAGGTGTTAGACATAGCATGGTTAGGGAATTGATCACGAATGGTGTGATATCAGTAGAATTTGTTGGGACTCAACAAAATCTGGCAGATCATCTAACCAAGGGTTTAGCAAGAGACTTAGTGCACAAGTCTGCTAAAAGGGTGGGTTTAAAGTCCATATAATTCTAATGTTTGGATACCCAATTTCCTTTTAACTAAATGTTAAATGTGAAATTCAATGTGGAAAGCCAAACAGTAGGATTTGACACATGTTTAATCACTCAAGGTATGTGTTTACAACTGTCAGCATAACTGAGGTTGAAGTTTCACTTCTTAATAATCTTTTGACAAATGTTTTGGCAGAACAAGATGAAAAGATTACCTATATGAACATGGAATCCAAGTTGTTCCAGTAAAGCTTTGGACTTAGCTTTATACATGTTCATTGAAGGATAAGGACACTAGACTTGTTTTAAATAAGTGTCATGTTTAGATTTTAGTTTGAAAATTGTGTGTATGTTAAATCTGATATTCAATGTAATAATAAGAGTTCAATTCTCAGAACACTCTTATATTCGAATATTTGTATATTAACATGCTAAGATGAAAATTCAATCCTTAGGATATTTTCATTTATGCACAATTTTATTTTCTGTTTTGTTTTATGGTAACACTAAAATGGGGGAGGAATGTTGGAATTTTAGTGTATTATATGAAAGTATTACTAAATACTTTATAATATATTAATGATATGATTTGCTGGTATTAAATGTATTAAGGTTATTATGAAACTCAGTATTTCATAATTCTGTTATACATTTAAATGACGTTAACTGTTTGGCAGTTAATGACAGTTTGTCATTAGCGCCAAAACTGCACAAAACAGTTACCCATTTTGGCGGTTAAATTAACTGTCGTGGCAGTTAATTCTGTAGTGTTGTGTATAAATATAAACAGAAATTCTAAACTAAAAGATATAGATGAATTTAGTCTTATCCGATCATAGATTTTGTACCCACAAAATACTTGATCTGAAAGTGTTTTCACACGATTCTAAATTATCCAAGTATTCAATCTCTTTAAAAACCTACATATATTCCTACAGATGATTGCTTCAGATTTGTCTGGACATTCCTGATGCACAACAAGTCTGATGTTGGAGCTATTCTGCCCCAGTTCTTCAATACTGTTCATACTCAATTTTTCACAAAAATCAAAGCCATTCGTTGTGACAATGCTCTAGAACTGAACATTCCTTCATTATTCTCATCTTTTGGAACTATCACTCAACACTCTTGTGTTGAAACCCCCCAACAAAATGCCCGGGTAGAAAGAAAACATCAGCACCTTTTGAGTGTTGCTAGGAGTCTATTATTCCAATCTTTTCTCCCTATTCAATTCTGGGGTGATTGCATTCTTACAGCCTAATATCTCATTAACAAAGTCCCATCCTCTGTGGTACCAGATAATTTGACTCCTTTCCAAGTTCTCTTTCAAAAACCCCCATCTTATTCACATCTAAAAGTCATTGACTGTCTTTGTTATGCTTCAACTCTAGAACGGGGCAGAGATAAGTTTTCACCTGGAGCCACCAGATGTGCTCTACTGGGATATCCTTCTAATTACAAAGGTTATAAACTCATTGACTTAGACTCCATGCAAGAAATCATCACCAGAAATGTCACCTTTCATGAAGACATTTTTCCCTTCTCTCATCTATGTCCATCTAATTTTCCAATTTCAGCTCCACCTCAAAACATTCCTACACCATCCCTACACACTCCTCCCACTTCAAACTCTCAAATCACCACTCCAAATAAAACTGTCACTTCCAGCCATGGCAGATCAATCAAGCCCTCTCTCATCTCACAGACTTTATCTGCAACTCTATTGCATCAGCCACTCCATATCCCATGTCCTCTTATCTCAACCTATCCAAACTTTCCCCTGAGTACCTGAAATACACCATTCTCATGTCTGCCATTCCTGAACCTACCACTTACAAACAAGCCTCCCAATATGAAGAGTGGCAGCATGCAAAGCAAGATGAATTAGCAGCCATTTCTAGAACAAGCACCTGGTCTGTCACTGTTCTTCCACCTGGCAAGACTCCCATTGATTGCATATGGGTTTATAAAGTCAAATTCAATCCAGATGGAACAGTAGAAAGATATGAAGCAAGGCTAGCTGCCAAAGGATTCACTCAAGTTGAAGGAGTAGATTTTCTGGACACCTTCTCTCCTGTAGCAAAACTCACAACTGTGAAGATGCTTCTTGCTCTAGCATCTATTCAAGGCTGGTCTTTATCTCATCTTGACATCAACAATGCCTTCCTATATGGTGATTTAAAAGAAGATATTTATATGACATTGCCTCCAGGCTATGAAGTTGATTGGCATTCTGTTGAAGGGGCAAACTCAGAATCAACCCTTGTATGCAAGCTCAAGAAATCTCTCTATGGTCTAAAACAAGCATCAAGGCAATGGTATTTAAAACTATCTGAAGTGCTCAATGGTTTTGGTCTGCAACAGTCTGCCTTTGATCATTCCTTCTTCTTCTTCAAGAACAATAACAGTGGCTTTTTTGGAATAGTGGTATACGTTGATGATATTCTTGTTGCCACCACTCATCCAGAAATAACTGACGAATTCAAGACATGCCTCTCACAATACTTCAAATTTAAGGATCTTGGAGCTCCTAAATATTTTCTGGGATTAGAAATTGCAAGACACAAGAAAGGGGTATTAGTCTCCCAAAGGAAATACACACTGGATTTACTGAGAGACACATGGATGCTTGGCTGTAAGCCTTCCACCGTGCCCATGGATCCCTTAAAAAAGTTAAGACTGGACTCTGGAACTCCCTTGAAAGATGCTACAAAATATAGAAGACTTATTGGAAGATTGCTCTATCTCTGCATCACTAGACCAGATGTTACATTTGCAGTGCACAAGTAAAGTCAATACGTTTCAAATCCAAGTGATGAGCATTGGGAAGCAGCTGAGAAAATTCTGAAGGGTGCACCCGGTCATGGACTATTCTATTCAAGTAATAGCAAGATCAATTTGAGTATATTCTCTTATGCTGATTGGGCAGCATGCCCAGATACAAGAAAGTCCATGACTGGCTATTGCTTGTTTCTTGGCTCTTCAATGATTCATGGAAAGCAAAGAAGCAAAACACCATTGCTCGTTCATCAGCAGAAGCTGAGTTCAGAGCCATGGCTCAAGCAACATTGCTCTTCTCAGAGACTTTGGAATAAAGGTTGAAAAGGCTGTGCCATTGTATTGTGATAACCAATCTGCAATCCATATTTGTTCAAATCCAGTTTTCCACGAGAGAACTAAACACATTGAGATTGATTGTCACACCGTGAGAGAAAGATATTTGGAGAACGTGATAAAGCCTCTACACATTAGGAACAATTTGCAGCTAGCAGACATCTTCACTATGCCCTTGGGAGCATTGGCCTTTCGTTCTATATTGAGCAAGATGAATTTTGAAAGTCTATACAATTCATCTTGAAGGGGCATGTGAAAGATGATGAGACCAAGATAGATTTCCATCTAAGCATACACGATGAAGTGAACGTGAAAATTTCCTCATGCATACAAAGGTTGAACCGAAGACATGAAGCTTCATAGCTTTCTTCTCATACATGCTACGGCTGCCATGTCAGCATAGATATTTTGGAAGAGTTAGTTAGAAGTTGAGTTAGTTATAGAGTTAGTTAGAAGATATTTTGCTTAATATCTTAGCTTAAATTCTAGCTCATATCCTTGTATAAATAGAATAGTTTCCTCATTTGTAACACTTGAATTTTTGATCAATAAGATTGAATTCCCTTCTCTTGGATCATATGAATCCACATTATACATTTTCTACAGGAATTGCGTTCTAAATGTGTTGTGAGGACTAAAACAACTGAAGAACGCTAGCAAGCAATATTATGATTTAGTGTCATTCTTTTGAATGAGTATCCGGGCTTGTTGCTGAACTGAGAGTGATGAATTGTGGCATGGAATGAATGTTTCCTGTCTCTAGAGTATTAGTACAAGATGTGCTTCACCACACCAAAAACCTGTGAGTTGGACTGCCCCATTGATGGAAAACGCTAAATTTTGTTTTGCAGATTCTGATGATGAAAGCTACAGGCCATCAGAAAGAACAAGGGCTGACTTCAGACCTCCAGCCACTCCCGGGAGTATGGACGATACTGATGGAATGGCCAGCTCTCCAGGTAGATCACGAGGCAACTCCAGGGAAGATGTTCCCATGACTGATCAGACAGATGATGTAGATGGGTCAGTTGGCTGTTACCACAGGATGAAGAGAATGATTTACCAGAGAATGCCATGTATAGGGTTCAGGGAACCCTTAGAGAGTGGGTTACTAAAGATGAAGTGAGGCGTTTCATTGGCAAGAAATTCAAGGGGTTTTTGCTCACATATGTCAAGCCAAAGAGCGAGAATGAAGACTTTGAGTATCTAAGGCAGATCAATGAAATGGTCTCAGGTAAGAAGTAACCTACCTGGTGTGTAGTATCCCAAACTAAGCTTAGAGTTGCTTCTGTTTTCAGTCTCCTATTGTGCCATATTATTATCTTGTTGATTCTTCTTGTAGTTAACAAGTGAATCCTTGAGATTGATTATACGCAATTCATCTTTGCTCATCCCAACATTGCAATCTGGCTTGCGGATGCTCCACAGTCTGTCCTTGAGATTATTGAAGAAGTTGCCAATAAGCTTGTTTTTGAATCGTACCCAAATTACAAGAAAATCCATCAAAAAATATATGTGCGCATCACTAAACTACCTGTCTACGATTAGATACGAAACATTAGGTAATAAATTTTTATCCTGAAATGATATTTTTGTGTATTCCATGTGACAGCTGAGATTTGCTTTCCATTTATACCATACTATAACACTTAAACACCATGATTCGTATTGGTGGAGTTGTCACTCGACGCTCTGGAGTTTTTCCTCAACTACAGCAAGTTAAATATGATTGTAATAAATGTGGAGCAATTCTGGGGCCTTTTGTCCAGAACTCATATTCAGAGGTAAAGGTGGGTTCGTGTCCTGAGTGTCAGTCAAAGGGACCATTTACTTGTTAACAATGAACAGGTAAATATTCTTATACTCCCTGTTGTTTCTGTTAAATGCTACTGAGATCTCTGCTAAGTTATTTTTTTTATTTGGTATAGGCAATATATAGGAACTACCAGAAACTCACCCTTCAGGAAAGTCCTGGAATTGTTCCTGCTGGTCGATTACCGAGATACAAGGAAGTGATACTTTTGAATGATCTCATTGATTGTGCCCAACCTGGAGAAGAGATAGTAAATCTTTCACATCTCAAACCCCAGTTTTCTTATTTTCCTTTGAGTTGATGCTCATAATCTCTTGACTTTTGTTGTTTTTTAAATTCCAGGAGGTGACTGGCATATATACCACCATTGATTTGTCCTTAAATACAAAGGGCTTTCCTGTCTTTGCCACTGTGGTTGAAGCAAATTATGTTGTCAAGAAACATGATCCCTTTTCAGCTTACAAGCTGACTCAAGAAGACACAGAAGAAATTCAGAAGTTGGCAAAAGACCCAAGAATTGGAGAAAGGGTATATCCAGTGTTAATTGATTGGGCATTTTGTCCATCTAATTGGTTTGCTACATGTTTACTTACCTTTTTGGTTTTGCTTTTAATAATACAGATTGCAAAGTCAATAGCCCCCTTCATCTATGGCCACGAAGACATTAAGGCTGCAATAGCTCTCGCCATGTTTGGTGGCCAAGAGAAGAATGTTGAAGGAAAACACCGTCTATGAGGAGATATTAATGTACTCCTGCTCGATGATCCTGGAACTGCTAAGTCCCAGTTCCTAAAGTAAGTGTATACTTTCAATAGAAACTGAGAGTTTCAAAATTTCAAACTCCTTTAGTAACAATACATCCAATTTGATTCCTTGCTTAAAGGATGTATATTCCACATTCCCCATTAACCTTCTTAGTTAGCTTCTCAGTATCTTTAATGGATTGAGATGCAGCTAATATTGGTGTATATTTGAAACTAAAGGTCATGCTTTTGTGTGATAGTGTAATATTGGTTGACAAACTTATCAGGTATGATGAGAAGAGTGGACAAAGGGCTGTGTACACCACTGGAAAAGGAGCTTCTGCTGTAGGACTCACTGCTGCAGTTCACAGGGATCCGGTCACAAGGGAGTGGATTCTTGAAGGAGGTACACTTGTTTTGGCTGATAGAGGCATGTCTTATTGATGAGTTTGATAAAATGAATGACCAGGACAGGTCAGTAGCTGTGTCTTGAATGCTTTCCTGCTTGATTTGTACATGACACTGATCATACATCTTTACCACTCAGAGTGAGCATCCATGAAGCAATGGAGCAGCAGAGTATTAGCATATAAAAAGCTGGGATAGTCACATCTCTCCAGGTGCGCTGTTCTGTAATTGCTGCTGCAAATCCTATCGGGGGAAGGTGTGTACAGTCCAAGTTTAGAGAGTTAAATCTACATGTTTTTTAGGTCTTCACGTCCTATAATCCTTCCTGTGAGGGAACTTTTATTGGGGTCTTCCACTCTTGATAAGATAAGTGCACCTGTTTCCATAATCCTGGGAGACTTATCCAGAAATTGCTTGTATTTCCTATGTATTTCTTACTTTCCACTTTCGAAAGAACACTTGGTACAATCGATTCTACACTATCTGGACTCTGGAGGAAAGGCAGGGTCATTGGCTGGTGTTCCTTTTTTTTTTTAATATTTTATATGTTCCAAAGCTAGTTGTGATCATTGTTCTGATAATTTTCTGCAGATATTATTCCTCAAAAGACTTTTTCGCAAAATGTGGATCTCACTGATCCAATTGTCTCCCGATTTGATATTCTTTGTGTTGTCAAGGTTTGTCTTTTTTGAAATTTGTGTTGGTCAGATGGCTTTCTTGAACTCGAATTTCAGTAGTTCTTTAATCGTAAAATATTTGATGTATACAGGATGTGGTTGACCCAGTAACTGATGAGATGCTGACACAATTTGTAGTCGATAGTCGCTACAATTCCCAGCCCAAAGGCTCCAAGTTTGATGATAGGAACGATTCACAGGATGAAAACCAAGCTTCAGCAGGACAAACAGATCCAGAGGTCTTAGACTCTTAATTCTGATCGCTTATCAGCATTGTCACCACCCTCTCATAATTATTATTCTTACATGGAAGAGTATTTCTTTCTCTGCAGATAATACCCCAGGAGATGCTAAAGAAATACCTAACCTATGCCAAGCTAAATGTATTTCCGAAGTCGCATGATGCAGATTTTAACAAGCTTACGCAGGTTTATGCTGAATTACGGAGAGAATCATCAGTAAGATAACTTGGACTTGTGTTTTCCTCATGAGGTATATTAAAGACATATCACTATAATGACCCCTTCTTTCTCCTATTTGGCTTTTACTTTTGTAGAATGGACAAGGAGTTCCTATTGCGGTGAGACACATAGAATCAATGATACGAATGTCTGAAGCCCATGCAAGGATGCACCTCAGAAATCATGTCATCCAAGAGGATGTGGACATGGCCATTCGAGTTCTGCTTGATTCATTTATCTCAATCCAAAAGTTTGGTGTGCAGAAAGCATTGCAGAAGGTACTTATGGACCAAATATCTATTAATCATCTATTACCTTCTTAAAACATTCATTTTGTACGTGTTCAAATTTAAGAATGACCATATATAACCTATGACGAAGACAAAATTATGAAAAATTGCTCTTAAATGCTTTTACAAATAAGATCTCAATGGATGAAAATGAATAATCACTGCGTATTTGTTTTGAACTTTCAAGCAAAGCATATCTTATGTAGAATATGAACTGAAATGATTTAAAAAAATATATATGATATTAAAAATGGATTTGAACGGAATTGTTCTGCACCTTCTTCGAGGACTTGGGAAGGACACCTTGCAGTTTGAAGAAATTGCAACTAGTGTTACTTCTAACCTCTCTCACGTTGATGTCAAAGTGGAAGAATTACAAAGCAAGGTATAGTTTGAATTCAGTTTACGCTTTCACCTTATGCTTGTCCACCATTCCTTCCCTGTTTCCTGGCATTTATGGATTGAGTTGGTAACTGAGCTTGAGGAATTTTCAAATACAGGCACTTGATTATGGAATCAGTGATCTGAAAGCTTTCTTCAGCAGCACCGAGTTTTCCAACGCCAACTTTGAGTTGGATGAAGAGCAAGGTATTAAAAGGCATCGTCTTTCCCACTAATGTATCATCTTTGGATCACATTTTTAGCGAGGATATCAATATGAGATTATGTAATGGCCTTCCCTTCGTAAAATTATTGAATTTTTCATCCTTGCTTTTAGTACAAGTATGTTAAACTCAAAATTATGTCAGGTTAGTTCTCTTTCCAAAATGGGGCAAGAGAGTTTATTGCAGATTTAGGCTCATTAAGAAAAGTTGATTTCATCACCTTGGTTTAGCCTAAATCTAAGATTTGTATTAAAATGGAGTAGGTATCATCACGCTTCACAAACATAAGTACTACTACTACTACTACTGTGGGAGGGTGAATGAATCATATCTTGTGGTATGTTTAATATTACTCCTACAACTATTATCTAGTCCACGTCGGCCCTAAGCCTAATACAATCAATGCAGTCAAATATCTTGGGTTAAAAAAAGGCTGACATGTTCCAGGACAGTTGAGTCAAAAACTTGGAACTATGAAAAATAGGATGAGAAGGAAAGGAATAGTCTTTTGTTTTATTTAAGTGTGTTAAGGTCTTGTTGAAGATGGTTTTGATATGAAAGCATTTGACGAATTCATGTGGAGGACATCTAGTTCACGTGTAATACTTAATAATAGTAAAGAAGAATTATTTTTAGTGGGTAGATGTAGAAGAAGAAAAAAGGGGGGCCGACGAGGCAGGGTCTGAGTTGGCAGCGCACGTGAGAAAAATATTTGGTAGCGACCGGGACGGATCATTTTCAATACAATAGCTGACTCCTATCTTGTCCTTTTTCGTCTTCTCCGTTCCTCGCACTCACACTTTTCTGCATTTATTTAATTCACTTTCATTATCCTAATTTGTTTTTTAATCATGGACCAATATCCAAGTATGCAATTAATAATCTTTTGCATGCTGATAATTATTTACTCAACATGAAAATCTATCATGAATTTGGGTCTAAGTGTTATTAGGTTTGGCTTCTTATCGGATCAACACATTAAGAATTTGAATTATCCTTTTAAAATAAATTTATTATTTATATTTACAAAAATATTATACATTATTTTTATTGAATAGATTTAAATCGTGTTAAAATTGTAATCAAATTTATTCTGAGTCAAACAAAGGGATAGTAAAATTTGACAGTCCTATGAGTAGGAATGTGGTTGGCAATATGCCAATATCATATTTGACAGTAAAAATTATCCAATCACATTATCTCTTGAATAAAATTGGCAAACTTGATGACTTGATGCAGTGGTCGTACATCATTATTAACTGTTCTTGCCTAAATTGATTATCTATCTTTTACTGTAGCAAACGCACATTATTAGATTTCCTGTTTCATTCTCCCTGCTCTGCTGCACTCCAATCAAACAACCAAATCTCCAATTTGCACTGCACATCACATGATTAATCACTGTATAACTTATTTCAAAACAAGTATTCCACTGTATAATATGTAAAGCTAATTAAGTGTGGATCGATTGAATCCCTGCTATAAAATTGCTATTATCCCTAACATGAACAAAATATACCTAAAAAATTTTTGGTGAATTCAAACGACATTCGATTTTGTCTTCCTCAAAATCTTCCTGCCCTTCTGCTCGGAAATGGTGTCGAGCTTGGGCTTCCATTGCAATCGCCGCCCCACCAGCATCTCATAGTCCTTGCACAGCTGCGGCGTCGTGCAGACCCTAACGATCCGGCGCGCCACCTCCGCCTCCGCCTCCATCTCCTTCTGCCGCTGCACGATCATCTCCTCGGTGACCTTGACCCGCAGCCCCCCCGCGGCGGTCTTCTCGAGCTCGAACGGAGGCCGGCCGGCGGTGGCGGTGCGGCATCGGAGGAAGGTGGCGAATGAGAGGGCGGACTGGAAGAAATTGGCCGGGAGGAGGAAGTAATTGTGGCCGGGGAGAAGGCGGTCGTGGTGGGAGAGGGCGGGGGTGACCTGCCCGATGTAGAAGCAGTCGGAGCGGCATACCATGTGCTTGGGGAACTCCTCCATCAGCTCCGAGGCGGTCACGGGGCGGTCGTAGATGGCGACCATGCCGTCGGATTTGACGAGGCGGATAACGGCGGCGGAGCGGTGGAAGCAGCGGGGGAGAGGGGCTACCATTAGCTGATTGAGCTTGCGGCGGCTCAATCCCATTGTTTCAATTTGAGGATTTAGGGAGTGGATTGGGTGCGGCGATGGAGGAGGTCTCAGAGACAGAGAAGTGACGGATTGGGGTTAAGTTTTGAAGCTAAATACTTGTACGAAGCAGAAGAATTGGAATAGTATAGGCATGCCCACGGTTCAAAAACCGTCGGTTCTGAACCGGAACCGGCGGTTCAAGGTTCAACATTTTCATGAACCGGAACCGGCCCGCTAAGGGTTTCGGCGGTTCCGATTCCGGTTCAAAAAACCGCCGGTTCATGGGGCGGTTCAAAACCATCGGGTTTTTTTTGCATTTTCTTATTTATTTATCTATGAAATGTGCGTAAAAAAAATTTTGTGCGCCGCGTTTTTGCAGCAGGCCATTGCACCTTGGCCAGCTGTCGCTGCACAATGATCCGTAGCCTCTGCCTCTTGGATAGCGGTCGCTGGACTGTGTTGCCGCGGTCGCTGTGAATATTCCAGTAGCTTCAGAAACTCTTCGAGCGGTCGCTAGGCGTGTTATTCATTTCAGCACAACTTTATCCGAAGCGGATCGCTACTGGTTCGGCGGTCGCTGAGCCCCAACGGTCGTTGTGCGAGTTGCAGCGGACCACTGGGCATCTTGAATGCTCCATATTTCCAACTTCTACTTTTTGCTGTCTTTTTAGGCTAAAATATGCACAAATCTCACAAAACCCGTTAAAATACCAAAATAGAGAAAATATGCAAAATATGGACATGAATTATGATTTTGACATTAAAAACGGACCAAATAAATGCCTTAAAACAGTGCAAAATCCGAGCGTATTAGTAATAAAGTAAATTTTTACCATAAATAGTAATGGTTCAAGTATGTTGGGACACGCCAAAGTGGTATACGAGTCTAATATCTTGGGACGGAGGGAGTATTAGTTTTATAATAAAATGTGAGTAGGAATGAGTTAGTGGAATATGAGGTCCACTACCAAAAATAGTAAAAAGTGAAATTGGACAAATTTTGTGGGACGGACGAAAATAGAAAAATAGGACAAACAACTTTCAGGGACGGAAGGAGCACTGCATAAAATATCGTGTCGTCTAAGGAAGGGGTCATCTAGCTTAGGACGAAGGAAATATATCACTACAGTCTAGAAGTCTATGTTGATATAATATCGATGTAAGGACTTTTGCCCTTTTTTAGGATTTTTTGGAACAAAATACTCCCAAGCTGTAAGAGCTATTTATTTATTTAGTTAACTACATTTTGAGGCCATATATTATTCGAGATGCACATTTGCATTTCATATACTTTAAAATGTACTTTTCTTGTCTGGTCCTTGTACTATCCATTTTGATCGTTTTAGGTGCTTTGCATTTTTTTCAACACTTTTTAAGATAAAAATGCCCCCGAAAATTTGTTAGGAGCATTTATGTATATTTAATCTCCAATGACCTGAAATGAAATTTGTTTTATCATATCCTAAAAATGAAATTTGTAGTATTTTTAGGTATGTAATTTGTGATTTATTCGAATTATTTACGCATGATATTTGGAATGGTTATAGTGTGCAATTCATAGACCCATAGTTTGGCTTAAGGGTGACAAATCGTGCGTGTTAGGTCATTATCGGGTCAATCTGTTAACGACCCGATCCAATAAGGACAGACACGAACACGACTTGTTAAGAAAATTTCAAATCCCGACACGAGCCCGACTTGCTACCCTCAAACCCGAACACGACACGAACCACCTTGGGTCAACACGAAACGATAACAACACGTACATGACACGACACTATAACAACACGACCGGATAACACAGTTAGAACCTGATAACATAGTACGAACCTGATAACACTCTTGATTAACAAAAGTTACAAAACTTTGAATCTGATTATTAAGAGTCTAATTAAAAACCTAAAATCTGATTACACAATCTAATCTGATGAAAAATAACATCAATAGATTCATAACAACAAAATCCAACAAAAAAATACTATCATTTTTAAAATACTAAAAATTAATAATATTATAATATTATTTCTTAACGGGTAACACGAACCCGACACGAAATTTCCGTGTTCTTAATAGGTCGACCTGATAATGACACAAACTCAATAAGCTTTGACCAAAACCCATTAATTTTGTGCGGATTTGTAATGGGTTATCGTGTCGTGCCAAAATTATTAGCCCTAGTTTGGCTGGATTTATAAGTTGTGAATTAATTTTTTTATAGAATACAATTCTCACAAACATATATAATTTCAAAATAGCTAAATTCTAGTATGTATAAATGCACATACAGGAAACATATTTTATCCTCTAAAGCTATATGTATGTATATAGCTTTGTAATGATTTAAAATTTGACCAAATATAATAGTTTCTCCAACTATATGGCTTTTTAAAATTAATTAAAACCATTCACAACTCTTTATTAGAAAGATCTAACGTTATCTTGTAAGTTCGTTGATTTTGTATACTCCGTTCTCTTTCTTTCTCTTCTCAGTTACGATCTTCATCTGTTTCTAGAAGTGTATTGATTTTTATAACAAAACGATAACAAATGGTTAGGTTATAGTATTACTATAATATTATTGAAATGTCTAGATAAATATAATCGAGTAAAATCACTCAAGGGACGTGACAAAATCAAGGCTTTTTGGCCCTTGACGGTTGTCTTAGGCCCTTTTTGTTTTGCTTGTTGGCCCTTTTTGTTTTGCTTGTTTTAGAGACATTTTGATGTCATGTGTGTCTATTTACTATACAACTCGTCCTCTTTGGGCTTGAGCATTTTGATCTATTTTAAAAAAATCAAGGCCCAAAACAAATCTGCAGGCGGCTGTGAGCATGTGATTAATCAAAATGTAAATTATAATTTAATAATTTATAATTACTAAATAATTTAATTTAAACTGTAACTACTAAATACAATTAAGATGGCCGCATGTGCGGAGAACTGCACTTCAAATAGTTCAAAACCAAATGCAAAAGTGAAATTTAAAGAAGAAATAGTAAAGGGAAAAGTAAAAGGAAAAGCATAAAAGAGGAAATAAGTAGCATGAAAAGGTGTCTACATTTTGTCTGTCAATATCTCTTTCAACTTGTTGTGACGATTAAGATAATAATTAAATTAACGTCAGATTTATAACAATGAATTTCACATTTAAATCCTATCTACCTAAAGATGAAGACTTTGAAATTCACTTTTCTTGACAAAAGGAACTGTTTTATTGGACTGATCAGGCCCGGAAAAAGTGGGCCCAGAGTAAGTCTAAATTCAGTTTATTGGGCTGAACAGGCCCGGAAAATATAACAGAGGAAAACTTATACTACTAGGAGCCTAGTAGTATTATTAGTATTATGCGTATCAGCGTTTGCCGTCTTCTTCGAGGTCTTCGGACTTTTGCCAAAATCCTCGGAGCTTCTCTCTCATTCTGATTGGCAGGCACTTCCTCCTATCTCTTTTCCCCAATTTTGATCCTGTTATTAATTATAAAGTTTTCTATTTCTAGCAATTGAGCAAACTTCTGGTAATTTTAGCTGGTAGTCTGATGTTTCCCTATTTGGGGACAAGCATAATCCAGGATAGAATGTGAAGCCATGTAGCAAGTGATAACTGAAAGAAGCACTGTTCCGTTGTTGTCCATATAAAGTATTTTGTATATCTTCTATATCTTGGGGTGGGTTTTGGAAATATAAAGTAGTAGAAGATTTCACAATTGCTGACGGGAAAGGCCTCTAAAGTGCACAGCACCATGCTGCACTGAAACAAGGATCTTTTATATGCTGGGATTTATGCTATTCGTTTATAACCTCATATTGTCTACTCTCTCTCTCTCTCTGAGCTGTGTGAATTTTCTAGCAGTGTAATCTGATTTTGAAGTTATGCCTTTAGAAAAATACTAAGTACTTTCACATGTTGTCAAGGGGAGTTGAGCGGGATGGTTGGAAATTTGTTCTTGTTGCTCGATTCTCACTATTACCTGCCTCCTATGTTATAAACTATGCATTGGCTGCTACTAATGTTGGGTTTCAAGTTGATTTCTTGCATCCAACAGTCATTAGGTGCATGCCCTTGATCTTGCATTTGGCAGACTGGCGAGTGCTGTGGTAGATCCAGCAATCTGAGGTTTGGTCATATTTATTTCCTCTTCTTGGGATCTCATCAAGCGTTCTTATATCCTTGAGGATAAAAAAGTATTCGACTGATATCATAACTAATCTTCTGATGCCCAGGCATCAAGTCAAGAGCCAGTCAATAGGAAAAGTAAATGTGATAATCATATAAGCTAGAGAGCTCTAACTTAACCAAAACCATGGTCACAGGTGAGGTAAATTCAACTCCCTTATATCCTATTCCACACTTTCATGTGAAACCAATGTCGGCTTCATATCAAAATGTCCTTTTAGCCATGGTCAATTTTGCTTAGTCATTTTTAATCAGCTGATATAGAGTTGACCTTGTCATGATAAATATGCACTCAAATATATCGGCTAGCTGTTTACAGGCTTCCTCACAACGAAATCGATGGGTTTGTTTCCCTACTTTTTTGGAGAAGCTTCTAAGCAATTAGAAGAAGAAAAAATATGTGACCCTTTAACTGAAATCCACTTGATGTATGCCATCAGAGAGTTTCATCCTATTTGTTCAGCTCTGTTATAAACAAGCAGATGCATTTAGCTTTCTTTATGGTGCATTTGTCATTGAAGTTGACATTTTTAGGTTTTGTATTTGTACTTGTGAAATGTGTTAATTTAAAGAAATACTATATAGAAGATGTGTTCTGGAGCATCCTTGTCTTGTTTCTTCCTCTTGCGTAATTTTGTGCATAGGATGCAAGCTAATCATTGTTCTTGATGTTGGTTGTATCTTTATGTATATTTGTAGCTATCTGGGTTGAGTTTCTTCTTAAGGGTTTGTTCTTCAGAGTTTCTATTCGCATGACTAGTGCCCCACCCTACATCTGATGCTCTAGTGCTGTGTTTGCTACATTTCAGTAAAGAGTGATTCTGATTGTTGCAGCTTTAATTTTAAGAAACGAGGTTCCTTTTAGTTTTAGCTTTACATCTTCTGGAATACATATGTTTGTATACTTGGGTCACATTCAGGGGTCTCAAAAGACTGAAAAAAAGGTGGGATAAGTGTGTTTTAGTTTTTCCTTTTGGTTGGAAAGGAAACCCTTGGTTTATTAGTTGGAGGGGAACATTTTACCAATTAAAATGCGTTGTTTCATCGTAACTAAGTGTGTGTTGTGCTCTTATAATGCAGCTTCATCCTATCATTCTTTCCAGTTTCAGCTGAATTTCTAGTGTTGATATGGAAAATTCCTTTTTACATGTATATACGTATACCACTTCTCACATAAGAATGATTTATTCATTCTAATAATATTAATAAATTTTAACATATGCATTGCATTTCAATGTTATTTCTTTCTTTTGTAAAGGTAGGAGACTACGTACCAATTTAAATCATCCCATCCCCAATTCAAAAAAAAAGTAGGAGTATATACCTCCCAACACCATAACTTAAATCTAAATTAATCGTGCTTAATTATCTCGTTTAGACTTCTAATCAATCATCAATGGTCTGGAATGCAGGACCAGCATCTTTTTTTTTTGGGAAAGCTTTTGCTTTGATGATGAATTTGATTAGTATTAATGTTTGGGCTCGTGCGTAGATCCCTCCCTCTTAAGCATGTGATGTGAGAATATTCACAAGAAAAATGTTTTATGTTGCAAGATCCCACAAGCAAATGTTATGGTAGTCCAGTTATATCATCGGACCAATTCTGATGAGCATCAGACATCAAGAACCTGCATCCAATTATTTTGAACTTTTATTAGTAGTTAAAATTAAAAATATTGCAATTTAGTTTGTAACAATATGTGTCTCTCTATGTGCGCGCGCACATTTAGCAAATTGAGTAGATATATAAGTACGCATTTAAAGTGATTATTTTTAATTTGTCCATACAGAATCGCCTACAGTTCACTTTGATACTTTATTAAAAAAATTATTTGGTTTATTTTTTCTTTCTCAAACCTATAAATGATCTTCGTAATTGATATACATTTCGTTTTAGATGTAAATATAGTCACTATAAAAGTTTGGATGCTTAATTAATCTTTCTAAATATAGAGTATTAAAAATAGGATAGTATTGAATGCACATTAATAAAAGCGTAATCAAGTTCCTAAAAGCATGGTGCAAATTAGTATTGCATTGCAGATTGTAGTAATATTTTTTTGTGCCCAAATTCCACTTCTCAATTTGTTGTTGACTTAAGTACAATTATACCAATTAATTAATTAATTTACTGGAGTGCATGGAAGCTAATTTAAACCATAAATTGCATTGGCACGATAATCTTAGAAATGTGGGTGAAACTGTCTGTCTCTCTCTCATCTATCTCTTAATAATAAGTGAGTTGGTCACATGGGGAAACTATTTTCTATTTATAGAATCTGTTGGAGAGATCCCCCAAGTTACAGTTATTACAATCGTAACTGATTATATTGCTTAAATATAAGGCAACAACAACATTTTGTTTGTTTCTTCCAAGTATTTTATTATCTCCAAAAAAGAGGATCAATAAATGATTTTCTATTTACCCTCGATATTGTGATGGGCTGAAGGCTCGAACCTTTGACCTAAAAGAGAGTACTATTAAACTATTGAATAGACACTTCTTCATGCCATTAAGCATGTAACGGTCTGGTATATTTCTACATAATTCCAAAAAAGATCAAAATTTTGGATGCTGAATTGAAGATTTTTGACAAATACTATCAAGTAAGGTTTTCAAAATGATTGGGAGGAAGCAAGTAGCCAGGCAAAGCCTTAAAATCTTCACATGTATGGTTTGAGGGATCCCTACCAATGTTTTCTTAATTTGTCAACGATTTTAATTAGAAGTTCATTAGTTTAAAATTAAATGAGACTATTAAAAAGCTTAGTCACCAGTTTAGTTTAGTTTAGTTACAAGTAGATAACATAGGAAAAGAACATCAATGCCATTGACTTAAAAGTTGAAGTCATATTAGAATCAAGCGAAGAAGAATTAGTTGACGTATAGAAAACAATCAAACATTGATTTGAAGTGGATTCCAAATTAACAAAGACTATAAATAAATCTCTCTCAAACCCTAGATGCTAATATGCTACTGGTACTTATTAATTTGCTTATACAATATTCCTATTTAATTAATGGGATAGCCTTAAACTGTATATGGATAAGTCGGCAGCAGTTTTATTATAGACTTGGATGATATTGAAGAATTTAACTTTGGTAGGCAAAACTCTAATCAACTCTAGCTCCTTGATACCATTATAAATATTAATGCTTGATCCCGAGGGATTAATTTTCAATATTCGGTTTATTTTCATTTAATGATCTATTGACTCTTGCTAAATCATTATTTTGATACGTTACATATTAATTTATTTGACAAGCATGCAGTACCAATATTATTTTTAGACAAACTCCACTTAATTAGGCTGGAGTAGTGTGCTTAACACATCGAATTATTAAGATTCTAAATCCTTAATTTATTTCCCAAATACATAATAATACTTTTGACTCTTGTTATCAATGACTGAACAAAGAGATACACATGTAATACTGCAAATATGGTTTTTGACATGATTAACTAAATTTTTTACGCATAAAACTTTTGTAGCTGAATTTATTCCTTTTTTGTTTACTTGAATTATTAAAAGGGAAAATTACAATTAAAGCTTTAATATTTAGATAATTCGTACAATAAATGATGTCGTATGACAATTTCTGTGATATTAGAACTAAAATTAATACTCACTCCGCCCACTAAAAATAGTCACATAGGTGAACGACATGAGTTTTAATGAGACATTGGTAAAGTAAGAGATATAAATAAAAAAGTGGGTAAAGTAAGAGAAAGAATGAGAAAAATGTGATTAAAGTATGAGAGAGAAACATAAATGTTTGAGAGATCCTTTCCATTTTTTGATGAAACTATTTTTTTGGATGAGAGGAGTATATGAAATAAAAAATAATCTGTATAACAGACATAGACTGAACGTGAATTATATATGCTCAATGACGGATCCAGGTCGGGCTCATCCGGCGGTCACATGATCCCAATTTCTTTTACTATTATTAGTGCCTTAGTGGTAGTACATTGGGTTTTGCCCATTTTCTTTCTTTTTACATGTAAAATTAATTTCAACCATCTAAATTGACTTTTTATTATACTATAAAAAAATGGCAATTTCGTCCATCCGTTCATAAAATACTTGACATCACACTCCTCTGTCTTTCGAAATGAAGTATGAATATGATCTTTAAACCAAAGTGAATCGATTAGGGTGGTGGGTTTAATTAGATATGAAAAGTGAAGTGATATGTGCTGGTGCAGGGTTGGGTTGTGATTAGTTATTAATAATAATAATAATAATAATAATAATAATAATAATAATAATAATAATAATAATAATAATAATAATAATAATAATAATAATAATAATAATAATAATAATAATAATAATAATAGTAATAATAATAGTAATAATAATAATAATAATAATAATAATAATAATAATAATAATAATAATAATAATAATAATAATAATAATAATAATAATAATAATAATAATAATAGCATTAATGAAAGACAGCTCAATAAACATCAAATAATGGGATTCGCTAGAAACTTTGAAGTGATGAGAGAGATTGAAGTTATGACTTATGAAGCACATGATATTTGGTTTTGAAATAGAGGTTTGCATGAGCATTTAATAAATCACCCCACATGACTGTTACCCGAACAACATCCCTTGTGTTATCATTGCACCAAAAGTCGATTCCGTCACCTTGGCGGTCCCCACACTCCAGCCTGACATCATATGAGGGCGGTCCCCACACTCCAGCCTGACATCATATGAGGGGGTTAAATTAGGGTACGCAGTGATCCGTTAAGGGGATGCCTTAATCCATTGGCTGCCAGAAGCTCATCTCCCAAGGCCTCACACTTCTACTTGGATATTTGTTGCATGTGTGCATGCATATGAACTTTCAATGTCAATTCCATTCAATCAAATAATCTCCAATTTTTAGTGTTATGTTTATATGCCAAAATTGATGTTGTTGATTACTAGTACAGTTTTCAAGATGCAGTCACCAACCCAGCTGAGGTTGACGCGTGCAATGTATACACCCAAAAGGCCATACCATATATCATATGGGCTGCGGGACCACTCTCCCCTTGCCCACTTCAGTTTTTAAATTTTATTTTTCTATCATAAACTCCTAAATCTTTAATTCAAATCATACTCTTATAAATATAAATACCGTCAAACAGTTATTTGAGCTGTCGATGCTATATTTTTCACTATAATAATACCAATACATCAATGTCATCTATTATTGTGTTTCTTAAAAAACATTATCAAACTTGAATAGTATTATATATTTCAAACACAAACGGTGTTGAAATAGGTCAACCGGCTGAATGAAGAAATTGTCATATACTACTGCCATTCTACTAGATGATTTAGGGAGATTTGCAACTCTATCACATCTTAATCATAATTAGAGAAACCATTAAGTTAAAAAAACTAGGGAGAGAGAGAGTCACGTGAGATCATGTGAGAAAAATTGGTATGGACTATAGAGTATAGATAGAAATGTTGTGCCTTATCTTTTAAAACTCAGTGTATTCAACTTTATCTTCCTTACTCCCTATGATACATGTTCCCTCTTTTACTATTCTCTCGTACTAATAAAAATTACTAGTACTAGTATTTTTCTTGCAATATCATTTTAAACATTATTTTTCTACTACAATTGGATTTATCAACAGCCATTTCACACACTGGATTTTTAATTCAGTCTTACAAGATTTCTTATTTCTATTGTATTTATGATATAGTTAAACGTCGTAATCAATTAAATTTTACTCTTCGGGTCACCAAAAATGTGCAACATTGGAAATAAAACGAGTATTAATAAAATGCTAGGTACATATTTTATTAGTGTAGAAAAAGTCACACAAGCAATAGGCAAAAAGATAGGTCACATATAAGAGTGAATTTTATTAAAAAAAATTAAGTAGCATATTTATTTGCGAACGTTTGATTAAGTATGATTAATGGACTCTAATTGGATGTTAATAATTTTATTGAAAAAATAATCGTAATTGATAATTAATTACCTCTAGTTAATTGAGTATATAAGTTTGACCATTAGGAGTAGTTCAGAGAGGAGAAATCTCACAATTGGTTTTATAGGGTGACCAATAAATTTGGATAAGTTTCAAGAAATGAAAAATACTCTCTACCTCCTATACTATTATAAGTTTCAATATATAAATTTGGAGTACTTAGTTTTAATTTTTTTTCTTGTTTGTCACTACTTCTCATACTTATTTTCTAGTATTTTAATAATAAATCCCATATTCCATTGGTCACTAGTCATACTTATTTTCTAGTATTTTAATAATAAATCTCATATTTTATTATAAAACTAATGCTTTTTTCTAAATGCACATTTTTCTTTTTAGGTTGTTCCATATTTCTGAAAATGAAATATCACTCTATCAACTTTTCCCTTTCTCTTACTGTATTTTCTTCTCCTAACTCACAAAATAACGTTACTTAAAATCTTGTGTCAGAATGGAAATGCTCCGCTTAGAATGGGACGGAGAGAGTATATAAAAGTATGATTTACATTCCACTAATTTTTTCAATTTACTTTCTAGGAGTATCACATTTTTTAAAATTCATGTGATGTTTAACCGGGTCAAAGTGTGATATTTAATGGTAAATGGAGGAAACATTTAAACCAACTAATCTGTCAGTCTGTCACTGTATTGAGCATAGATATGCAGCCCTCACCGGTGACACTTTGATCACAATTTAATACTCCTATTACTATTTCATTTCATAACTCATATACTCAAACTAATCCAAAATAAATAAAATGATATCCGGATGGTGAACAAGTGGAAGTTTTGAAGAGGCAGCGGTACAGTAATAATTACGAGCAATAAATTAATTATGGTATAAAATAAACGGAGAAGGCAACCCAGCCCTGCCCGGCTGATTCGCAAAAACAAGTTAGATTCGGGCCACCGTCGAATTTGACGGGTTGCGATTGGTTCCTCGAACCCGACAAACAGAGCATGGAATTAGGTGGTGCCGACTGCCGGTGCGGGCCCTCTCGGCCCGCTTTCCCATGCCTTTTTTTCACCGTACTGATTAAGATTAACTACTGCTTCTGCCAAATTTCCGGACTTCCATTTTATTATTTCCTACAGTTTTCGTTATCAAAAAGATAGAATTGGATAATTTGATTTTAATAAAGGATTTCTCCTTTTCAATGAACCGAATCCAGTCCAATTTTCTTCAGTGACTAATAAATTTATTATTATACTTTTAATTATCTGCGACACTAAATGAAAGGCATTGATTTGTTAATATGGATGCCTACAAACACGCCTGATAGTTTTAATTCCTTCACTAGGACATGTGTCTAGCTATCATTAGTTCATTAGAACAGATAAATTAGATTAAAAACTCAATACTCCTACTGTACAGAAATATAGTAGTAGTACATACGATTAGTCAATTACCGGTCACAATTCAAGAGGATATGTGTCTAGCTACATAGTCACGTACCTATCCTAAGTTATTCATTTATTGTACTCACAATAAATGTGATATTCAATAGATTAAGAATTTGGAGTCGAGATGTGTCGATATTATTGAAAATAGGTCCAACAAGGCTCAACATTTTCGTGCCTCCTCCTCCTACTACTACTACTATTTTGTTACGAGAAAAAGCTTCTCTAATTATTTATCTACATGTATAGGAAGTACTCCCGTACATGAAAACTTCTCTACATTAACATTGTCAAATTTATAAATATTATTCACTCCGTTTCATTTTAATTGAGTCATTTTACTATTTAAAAAAATTTCAAGTTAATTGAATCATTTATATTTTCGACAAAAAGTAACTTTCGCTCTTACTCTCTCTTACTTAATTCATCATCCACTTAACAAACTAATCTTAATCTCCGTGCAGAAAAAAAAACGTCACAATTAACAAGGAACTAGATGAATAGTATAAAGGAGTAGTGAGAGTGGATCCTCTGTGATGGAAATACAACAGGGGCTGTTGTGCCATAATACGCCACCGTTTTGCATAAATTGCTATAGTCCTTAAAACATTTTCAATTGGCTATCATTTTTTATTGCGGTATCAAGTTAATATTGCACTAATCCACCGCCACACGTCCACACTGCTAGTAATGAATTTAGAATTATTTAATTATTTATTAAATAGTACCTTTTCTTATAGTAATACTTGGTTGAATATTCCTCCGTCCCACAAGAATATGCACTCTTTCCTTTTTAGTTCGTCCCATAAGAATATGTATTTTACAATTTTAGAAATTCTTTTCTCTCTAAGAGGTGGAGCTCATTCTTCACTAACAACACTTTAATTACTTTTCCTCTCTACATCTCTCTTATTTTACCAATTTTGCATTAAAACTCGTGTCGAATCCAAAGTGCATATTCTTTAGGGATGGAGAGAGTATAAATTTTATCGTTTAAAATTTTTATTAACTAATACTACTCCTAGTATTCTATAAACTAATATATTTCCTCCATCCCATAAAATATGCCACACTAAAGATGTCACATTTCTATTTTTAGAAAAAGTTATCTCTGCCACTAATATATCCGCTTAACACACAAAATAATAGCTCATAATATCTCGTATCATCCTACAAGTGTGACATTTTTTGCACTAAAAATTTGTCAAATTTCAAAACTCATTTTATATTCAAATTTAGTGATTATTAATTTTATACTCTCTCCGTCTGCGAATAGAAGCCTCATTTCTTTTCGACATGAGTTTTAAAAAATGTTAAGAAAAGTGGAATGTGAGGCATATTACCATTTATAGTATAAATTAATCGGACTCCTATTCACGGACGGTCTAAAATGAAAAAAACGAAACTCCTATTTGCGGACGGATGGAGTATTCATTAATTTTGTCCAATACCATAAATTAAAACTCAAAATTTAACCAAAAGTTATGATTTAATAAAAATTATCACTAAAATTTTAGTCCAAAACAAATTATCAATAAACTCTAATTATTATTTTAAATAAACTATAGATATTACAGTACATTAATTTATGATAATACTATAATTTTAAACGATTTGCGGACGGATGGAGTATTCATTAATTTTGTCCAATACCATAAATTAAAAATCAAAATTTAACCAAAAGTTATGATTTAATAAAAATTATCACTAAAATTTTAGTCCAAAACAAATTATCAATAAACTCTAATTATTATTTTAAATAAACTATAGATATTACAGTACATTAATTTATGATAATACTATAATTTTAAACGATAAAATTTTAATTACTAAAAGTTATGCTCAACAAAGTATTATAACAAAATACACTATTCAACAAATTACTAAATAATTTTGTTAGCGGTGTGGACGTGTGACGGTAGATTAGTGCAATATTAACTTAAATCATAAACCAAATAAATTAAAGATACTGCAACCAATATTAACTTAAATCATAAACCAAATAAATTAAAGATACTGCAACAAAAATGTCAGCTAATTGAAAAGTCAAGGACCGTAACAATTGAATTAAAACGGTGACGTATTATGGCACAGCAGCCCCTGCTCCGGTGGAATCACAGAAGAGGATCCTCTCCCGTAGTATAATCATAGTTTAGTTATTGTTTCGCTAGTTTGTTTGAAGTTAGAGACGAAAAGTTGATGTATTCAACTCAAATTTTATGCACTAACTTGTAGCTTAATCCTAGCAATAATTTATGAGGTATAGCATAAAATATCTACTACAAACGTAGTAAAAGAGATTTAAGTATATCACATACTCATCCAAAAGGACCAAAACTTATCCATATGCAAATACACACATGATTGTAATACTTACTAAAAGAAGTGATCCCTCAGTATTCACCATGTGGTGTAGTATAGCCATGTGACCTCTCTAAAAGTAAAAATTCAAATATTATAACTCTCCTTTTCCAGTATTACATGTTGTCATGCTGCCTAATCAAATCCCTCTAGCATGATGAGTGTGTGTGTGAGAAAGAGAGAGATTAAATTCTTATGTCTACAGTTAAACATAGTTTATAAAATTAAAAAACTGTATCCCACCCAATTTCCTACTACTACTACTACTACTACTACTACTATTATACGTTGCACATTTAAAAAAAAAGGAAATACCAGTTCATTGATTAGTAGGCAATGGCCGTAGCCCTATATAAGGAGCCCTCCACTCACTTCTTCCCAATCCCAACACCATTATTATCTCTCACTCTCATTCTATCACAAGGTAAGCCAATCCTTGAACCTCGTTCCATTATTGTTTTTGTTCCTTGGTTATAGCTAATACTAATAATAAGCCACATTCTGCAGAAACATGGGTCATCACTCCCTTTGGAGTCTCTCATTAGGGCTGCTGATGCTCTTCGCCGGAGCACTAGCGGCTGCACCTAGAAAAGCGGTGGATGTTCCCTTCGGCAGAAACTACGTCCCAACTTGGGCTTTTGACCACATCAAATACCTCAATGGTGGCTCTGAGATCCAGCTCGTTCTTGACAAAAACACTGGTATGTACTACAGTATGCCTCTGTGTGTGTGTGATGTTGTGTGAAAGAGAGAGAGAGAGACAGAGACACAGACAGAGGCAGCCTCAGGTCAACATCACATGATATCTCACTTTTGTGGCTGCTGATTTATTTCTATATACTCTATGTGTCTCTCTATCTGTATGGTCTGATTCTGATTTGTTTATGTATGAATATGGAGCAAGCATTGTCTTGATGTTGATTTTAGATTGTGAGCCCCATCGTTATATGAAATTCCAAGATGTTTGATTTCTTTTATTTCATGTATTGTGTCCTGACAAAAGTTTTTCTTATTTAATTTTGAGTGCTACACTTTTCACCTCAAATTAGCCGTCGGTGGCGGGACCAGCTCGATGCCAGCAATGCACTGTCTTGTGGTTAGCATAAGGTTATATTTTATTGATACTGTACTACAGTACTTTTTAAATAAAGAGGATTAAAATATGATATGTGTTGATTATGGGGCACTATTTATAGAAAGAAAGCACAAGTAAAGTCGCAATTGGTGACTGACGAGCCAACCCAGGCAGGGGTAGTGTGGTACAGCATGCAATATGCAATCAATTGGGGTCAGGCAGGCAACCACTTGCATTCAAAAAGGACAATTTGTATTTTGGACATAATAATTTTATTCTACTTAATTAAAGTAACTAATACTATTAAGAATAAAATTTTACTGCTTTTTTTTGCTTTGTTGGGACCTATTTCCCAACCAGTCAAAATTTGACTAAACATAAATATGTTATGAAACTTTTATCAAACCCATATAAAATAGCCAAAGCTTTTTATACTCCAACAAATATCCATGTGAACTGTCAAAGTCAACCTGGGTTATGGTCGAGATACCTGGTAGACACAACACACAAGTGAGATGAGAGGGGGCTTAATAAATTTACTAGCAATTTTTTGTTGTCAATTTTGTCAAAATTGTACAAAATTATTTTTAGTCAATACTTAGCTGAAATTAGAGAAAAAAGAACAAAACTTGCCGCGAATTATTGTTATGAAAAAAAATGTTAAAATTAGAAATACTCCTACTAAAGTTTATAAAAAAAACAATGTCTCACATAAACATGGTTTTAAGTTAGATTAATACTCTGTATATATTCGTTTTAAAATGTGTAGTAGTGTTAATTATTAATTTGTATGTTAATTATTAACTGTAAGAAAATAAGTTTGTTGAAACGTTTAAGTCGTGTGAAGCACACTAGAATCTCTCAAAATGAGGGCAACTACAACGCGCAACAGAATTGTTTAATTAATCCTCAGATTTACGTAAGGAATGTGGAATCGGGCATGCAAAAGTGAAAAATTGCTGCAAATGTAAGCAAACAACAATACAGTGTGCGAGTGTGGCGACGTTGAGATAAATAGAGAAACAAGTGAAGTGATGAGTAAAAGGTCTCTCTATTCCATAGAGAATGGAAGAAAATCAATGGATGGAGATCGTCAACAAAGAGGTGGGGAATCTGCCCTAGGCGGCTCATTGGAGCAAACAATCCATCTACAGAATCCTGGCCTCCGTCACCGCCATCAACACCACGGCTTACACCCCCATATCTCGTCTCAATCGGCCCCTATCACCATGGCTCTCACAACACCAAGCCTATGGAAAAGCACAAGCGTCGCGCCTTCCTCGAGCGATCTAAGAAGCCCATCCACGCTTTCTGGGAGGCCTTGGCGCCCGTTGCCCAGGATCTCAAAGACGCATATGATGAGTTGAGTCCGGAATGGCACAAGCACGACACAGACGAGTTTCTCCAGCTCATGCTCATCAACGGTTGCTTCATCTTGGAAATACTCCGCGTCATCACCACCTTCTCTGAAGCCCCACCCTCGCCTTCCCAGCACCAGGGTGATCATCCGACCATCGTTAGAGTTTACGCACCTAATGATCCTGTATTCAGCCACCATGGTGAGCTCTCCGTTGTCCCTTATTTGAAGAGAGATATGCTGATACTCGAGAACCAGCTGGTCCTCCAAAAGCTAGCCGCCCTTCAGAAAGATGAGTCCCTCAAGGTAAAATCAACATTCTTTTTTTCTCTTCTTTTTTTGACTGATAAATGAACATAGATTTGAAAAAAGGCTTGAACCCGGTCCGGACATCAACCACTCTATCACTTGGCAAACACAGGCACACACAAAAACAACGTTATCTTCACAATCACATGGGAGTATATGATATTGGTGCATGACGAAACACGTCTTGAAATTCTTCAACCATTACATTCCCATCAAGTACCTGCCCGTGTTCAACCACTGCCACCACATACTAGAAATATTCCGAAAGGGCTTTCTAATTGAGGAGCCGCGCAAGCACAAGGTCAGGGGTGGCGGCGGTGGAGGCAGGCACATCTCCGCCACAGAACTTGTCGGGGCCGGGATCACCATCAAGAGGATCAAATCAAGAAGCCTCATGGACATATCCTTCAACCACGTGGACCTCGTGCTGAAGCTACCTCCTATCGTGGTGGACGATTCCATGGAGCCGGTGTACCTGAGATGGCCTTCAAGCGTTTCCACGTGGGAGCAGGCAATGAAGTGACTTCCTTCGTATATTTCATGGACAGCTTGTTCGAAAGCTCGAGCGACGTGAGCATGCTGCACAAGTGCGGCGTCATTCAGAATGCGATCAGAAGTGAAGATGATGTTGCAATGCTGTTCCACTCATTAGCCAAGGACGTCATGCTCGATCCGGAGAGCAGACTCGACGAGGTTCACAGGCAGATCAGTGCATACTGCAGTAAGACATGGTCACAGTGGAGACCTGAAATCGTTAGTACCTACTTCACCGATCCCTGGGCTATTACAGCCGCCGCCATCTTACTCTTCGTCCTCACCATTCTTCAGACTATTTTCTCTGTCTTAGCTTACACCAATCCTCGCTAGTGATTCATAGTGTCACCTACTCGTTTACAATATACTTATGTTTACTTGTTTTATTTTATCTTGATTTAATTATTATAATATACTAAAATGCAAATGCATAGGTGCAAGTATAACTTGAATTGGACCTTTAATATTAGCCCAAAGGCAGTATGTATGATTCAGCTTTGTATCTCATCTTCAGAGTAATTATCAGATCTAATTACCGATTTCTTTCTCTTAGATTACACTACAATATATGTATTAGAAGTGTTTGTACATGAATCCGATACGTGCTTGCTGCATCCACAAAAATGGCTGCTGCTGCACTTGCCTCGAGTAGACCTCTCCCCTCGCCTCCCTCGTCTACTATGCCCAGTGAAAGAGATGATTGGCTGATGACTCAAATCTTCCCGGCGCAGTTGTATCACCAAAAATGCGCAACTTCTCAATAATTACGTTTCCCGATTCCAATCAATGTTAGCTGTAACAAGAATGTAAACCTACTTGTCAGGAATAGAAGAGGAAATAATAAGGATAAAACCATGCAGACATGTACTTACTATGTTGTTATGAGGTTCCTTCCAGTAAAACCCCTGTAGAATAAGGGGTAAGATGTTGCACGCTACGAGAATGTATATCAGTAGCGCGTTCTTTCCCATCCATTCAAGTACCATAGTGAACCGCCTCCATCCACGCACATCTACCTGCAAATGTTCACCCAGGATCTGTATTCTGCAGAGTTGTTTCACTTGATAATATGCCTTTGTTTGTATTATCAACTTACCACTAGATAAATTGTAGCGAGTAGAATCCCTGCAAGGCCAACCGTAACACACGTATAGCTGAAGGAGTAGAGAGCCTTGTTTATATGCATCCCTGGAACAATAACTCTATATAAGTAAAACAAGTCCTACTAATCCTTTATTACACTCTATAATGAAGGGAAAATTAGTACCTAAGATATGACACATCAATCCCAGGAGCATAAAGCCCATTGATGGATACGACCACAGAGAAAGTCTTTTCTTGTGTTCCTGAGTAAGATCAAGACAGATGAACACAATCAGGCACTCATCATGAAAGAGAATTAAAAATGAGGACAAAACCATGCCAAATAGCAGGTGTTTACCTTAAAGTGGACGATAACGTGTCCATACTGTAAACCTAACAAGCATGTGACAATTGCCATCACTGTACTACAAGATGATACAGAATATGGTTAGTGGTTAAAAATTACTACAAGATATGAACAAAGCTATGAAAGGATTGTCTTTTTTACATCACATCCCTGTTCTATTGAATCAACTAAATAAGTATGAGAAAAGTTGTTTATCTGTAGGGTCCTGGTCATGAGTGTAACTATTAGCTATGTATCTATGCCAAGCAGAGAGGCAAAGACACCTTAAAAGTCCTTCTGGGTCAAAGGGGGCTCGACACCATGAGGGAGCATCAGGAGGAAGTGGACCATAATCTGGTGAGTTGATACTGCATTGCTGCCAAAGAGATTTAACGTAACCAAATCAAATAATAACAAGAGAATACGAGATCTTAAGTTTCTGAGAGAATTTACTTGTGTTCTGGCATATATTGGCTTGCGGTACAAGCGTTGAATACCCAAAACTGCACGATCAATCATTCCGGCAGCATTGCATGCAGGTCCTGTATTTGCTCGTACTCCACATTTCACCTTCAATGCAATGGATATTGTAAAAACTAAGAAGAATACTATGACTGATAACCACAAAATGTAGGTTCCAGTCATAAGATTTTCTGGGTTCGCAAAGTCAACAACCTACCTTGAATACCTCAGCTCTGAAAGATGCTTCTATGGGAATATGGTATTCCCAATCAGGAACATATAAGCCATATAACATCAGAAGATACACTGTACTAAGCACGAAAGCTGTGGCCCTGAAGTAATTAATGAAATATATACTTGAATTAAAACATCAGATGGTAGATAGTTATGTGTTTACAGAAATCAGAGAAAAAACCTACTTATAAGAACTTTTTAAAATTAAAACATCAAATGATAGATATTTAGGTGTGTACCAAAATCTGAAGCAGAAAATAAAACAACTTATAAGAACTTTAAACATCAAATAATAGATATTTATGTGTTTACAGAGTGGCTAGGATTTACTCAATTTATCAAAAAAGGTAGTCTTGATAGCATTTGGGTTACACTCTTGCGAAGCATATTTGAAAGTCCAGCAACGAAACTGGCATTTAGTTGACATTTTGGGATGGATGTGGCTCTCAAGCATTTGTTTCAAATGCATCATCCTAAGGAACAAGTATAGCTTCTCTTCCTACAAGAATGTGTCTCATCTCATTGCCTTTTTATTTTACCTTGTATCGATATCGAGATGGGCCATTGGATAGGTGTATGTTTACATAATCTCACAAGGAAACACTACATACAACTCTAACCATTGTGGTCAGCTTTGATGACCTGCTTCAAGCTAATACATGAGCTCATAGTATGAATGGCTCTGTTTCACGATTTGGGCTGCACATAATACGAGCTGGAAGGAAACAAAACATGGTCTAGTCCATTTTAAAACTCTCAACATGCAACCAACTTTTTGATATACCTTCATCTGAATTGTTCTATGGGAAGCATGAACTTTGTAAGCAGACAGAACTTACCATTGCCATCTATATTTCTTCAGCAAAGATTTTCTGGAATCAACTATTTCTTCATTTCTAAGCCATATCTCACACATTGCTGCAACCCAATATGCTACTGCAATTCTCTGCAAAAGACCCCCAAAAATGGAAAACTAAGCATATAGCTTATGCACTTCAAAAATTTTACCTACATGCAGCATTAAAAAGTTACACAAGGAGCTACCAAACATTACTCATTTCAATAACATTGAGCAGCTTTCACGTGTATATACCTGCAATATGCCCATCCATCTGAGTTGTTCCAAGTCCACGCCATACGTCAGTTTACTAAGGCCATGGAAATAGCCACCTGATATATGAAATTAAATAATATATCAATGAGCACAGATAAATGATCAATGTCGAAACATGAGTGTGACACTTTGAAGACTTTCAGCATTTCTTTCATAATATACACTTCCTCATACAGATCCTTTCCCAATTATTTATCATATAAAAACATTTATAAGGTGAAGAAAATGGAGAAGAAGAACACCTTGTAGAAAAATCCCAAGTACTAAAAGCTTTCCTGCTCGGAGTATTGCTTTCTTGGTTGCAGCAACTCTACAAGTCATATTCTGGTTCAAAACAATATAGTTAGCATATATACTACTACTTTTAGAGCCTAAAAAAGTTTCAGAAAAGTAGGATCTAATTATGCAAATGATAAGTACCTTATATACAAGTCCGAGTGAAACACCAACCATGAATAGGAAAAATGGCATAACAAAATCTGCCAGGGTCAAACCGTTCCATGGCGAGTGATTGATAGATGGTATAAGTCTACCAGCATTATCAACAATGATCATCAACTGCAATAGAAAGACTACAGTAGTTATTCCCCACTACATCTATTTGCGATAGCCAATCATTCTAGAAAACAAGTTAGACATTGCATTCCAATTTTCTTTAAGTTAGAAACATCCTATTCCAGCTGGGCTTTTATTTTCCTATTTATTGATAGTTTTCATCTCCAGAGGCCAGAGCAAAGGGATTATATAAAGCAAAAAAACTTTAAGTCTACTTTTATTTCAGTACAGTTTCTTGCTATGCTTTTACGGACACATGAAAAACAAGGCAAAAGTCTACCTTAGAAGTTGGTGTAAGCAAGACAAAAAAAATTACTCTTTCGGTAGTTTCATAGCCTTGAAATACTACCTACACTACACATCCATGGTATGAAAAAAGGCTTCGCTTTTCAAACAAGCAATCACGATAAACACGTTTACCATAAACAAAGCAAACAATAACAAAAACTTTAAAAAGCGTGCGTAAAATAAGTCAAAAAAAAATTACCACAACAGTGAGGCCGCGGAAAACGTCGAGAGAAATTAGGCGGCCAGACGGCGGAGTGCACTTAGCATTACCGCCAGCGCCGGCCAAAACCGGCGGCTTGAGACGAGAAGAAGGCGTATTGCTTTTCAAGTAAGCAGACTCAACATCGCCACCATGGCCGCCGCCGTTATCAATGCGCAGAGCGCAATTCTTCGCCCGCAGATCCAATGTCCCTTCGTCGCCGCCATCTCTGATGAGTTTGTATGACGCCATGATCGACCTACCAATGCTCGCGATCTCGATTCTGTCTCTCTCACACCAAAATCCAAACCAACATATCGTATTCCAATTTCCAATATTCGATTCGGATATAATTTAATCCATTCGGCGATCAATCCAAATGCCCAATCCTTGTCCAACTCTAAAATCCTGTGTATGTAAGCTAGGATTGTGTGTTGTTGCTGAAACTCCTGCCAACTTTGTGCAAATGCGACAGGTAAAGAAAGAATCGTGAAAGAATTAAATAATTTATGGATGAATATGGAATTTAGGTAAATGAAGAGAGATAGATAGAAAGGCATGAAACGTAGGGGTTGGGTTGGGTGGCTTTTTGAGATTGGCAGTGGACAGTGGCCACCCACTGCCTCCTCTCTCTCTCTCCTCCCAATATCTCTCTGCAATATGTTGCAAAAGAGATACGTTTACCGGTTTACGCCTTTACGGTACACTCAAATGGATCCACGTCGAAATTCGATAAGTATTTGGCTTTTTGATAATAAAGATTAACGAATTGACCGATGCTAAATGGCCACAATGTGGCCGGTCATAAAAATAAAATATTAATAAAAATCTATACATTTAATGCTAATTTTACTTGAAACTTGTTATCTTAGAGTATCAATTTTTTAAGACTAATTTACCCTTGTGCATAAATAGGGAGTAGAGTAAAATTAAATAGGGAGTTTTTATCTTGGAAATATTGAATAGTGTAAGTGTACGTTTCTTTTGTGTCATATTTCTTTCCGTTTTTTCTATTTTTATTTTACTTTTATTTATATTTTATATATTATTATTTAATATTTTTTATATAACTACTTTTAAATTAGAATATAAATGTATTCATGATATTAAAATTCTATAATTCGTATTTAGATTCACTTACAAATGAAATAATTCTAAATAAATAAATGTAAACATTATACTATAAAATTATTTTATATAAAATTAATTAAAATATTTTGAGGAAAGATTGTTTCAATATTAAAAGTATATATTGAAAATATATTATTGTTAAATGATATACTAGTATAAAATTGATGGTCGGAGATTAATTGAAATCTTTAAAATAAATTTGTGTAATTAAATTAGTAACTTAATTGTAGTAAGGGGACACTTAATAAGAAAATATTTAATTAACTCTTATTAAAATAGAAATAGTGCAAGTAGTTTAGGATGAGCCAAAAAATTGTTAATAGCATTAGACGGATGTAATAGTAACTAGTACTTTCTTCATCCTATAAGAATATGCATTCTTTCCTTTTTAGTCCGCCCCAAAAATATTCTCTTTCCAATTTTGAAAACTAATGAGGGTGGGACTCATTCCTAATAACAATACTTTAATTTCTTTTTTCTCTCTACCTCTCTCTTACTTTATCAATTTTGCATTAAAACTCATGTCAAACCTAAAATAATAATAGGATAAGTGCGACCGTAATATACTAGCTCATAATATTACATGGCACCATGTTGTAATATACTATATATTAGCAATTATATAATAATATGATTTGTATTTTTAATACTATTGTTATTGGTCTTATTAATATAACCTATAGTATGTATTCGTAACAAAAATTTAAATGTTTGTCATACAATGAAACTACTATATAATAATGATAGTACAATGCTACTAATATATCATTACAAATTTATGGCCAAACTCACCCTATTAGTACCATGACAGCATGACCTTTAGATGTGTTTTGCATATAAAGTTTATCCATGTTATCCATATAAGTTAATATTATTATTACTATGTTTATGTTATTATTATTATTATCAAGTTTAGTTATTGGTATATAATTGTATTGTGTCCTATGATAGTTATTTTGGCAATAATTAGTTATAGTTATTTTTGTAATGTAATAACATTACATTAGTACTCCGTATATTTTACATAATACATTGTGGGAATATATTAGTAGTATCTTAAATATACAATTATTTATAACATTAATATGTGACATATATAAATGAAATTAAACTTTTGATTATATGATACAATTATAATTTATAAGTAATTTTATGATTTGCAATACAATTATATAACGCAAATTCATGCTTTATTTTTTCACTTCTCTGCATTCACCCATTAATAATAGTTTTAGTTGTAATGGGAAGTTGCTGTGCAAATCAACACCATTGGATTAAAAGATCTAACGACCTCCGTTTGGCATTTGTTCTACGTTTAAGAATGGTTCTACGTTTAAGAATGGTTCTATCTTGATCACAATCCTATATATATATATATATATATATATATATATATATATATATATATATGGATGTATTCATTTCCTTTTTGTAATGTCCGTTTTTTTTAATTAAGGGGTGTTTGCTTTTTGTGAATATCTTGTTTAAGATATGGTGTGGTATGTTTTATTTGTTTTACATTATTTATGGGTGTGAATATTTAGTTTATGGTTTTTGAAAAGCAAATTAATATCCTAATTAATAAATTAAATATCTCTCTCTCTCTCTCTCCCTCTCTCTCTCGGTTCTCTCCCTCACCCCACGATCTTCTCAACCCCCCCCCACTCCCACAAAACCGATATCTTTCCCTTCCCAATCACAATCAATCATCGGTTCTCTCTTCTCCCTCACAATCTCAACACCGGTAAGCTTCCTCCCTTCTCCCTGTCGGTTTTTACCTTCTTCCATTCACTCCCTCTCATCATCTTCTTGGATTCCTCAAGGTGATACCCTCCTTCGTCGTGAATCGGAGTCGTAAGAGGAAGTAAAGCTTTTACACTACGTTGAACTATCCGGGAAAGGTAATACAAGGCCTCAACTCTCGTTTAATTCGAAAAACATGCATGTAGGACGTTTTGGGAAGGTTTAGATGCTGAATAGGTTTTGTGATTATGTGTTGTTGTCGAGCATGTTTTGATAGTAACTGACAGTGGGTTCCGACCCCGTTTTGACTGAGCAAACGATCTCCTTTTGGTACGAAATTTTAACCGTATAAACTTGGATGTGTCTTCGGTGTGGTGTGTAAATTTCAGCTTCATTGGATGTCGTATGATTTTACTATGATTTTTGCAAGTAAACTGCGCAGTTCTGCGTGTGGTGTGTTCTGGGTGATGTTTGTGTGTGCTTTGGGTGTGTTTCTGAGTGTTGTGTTTTGTGAAGCATGTGGGTGTGTTTGGCCAAGAGATGGCTCGGGAAAATCAGTGTTTGGTTCGAGGGTTTCGTGTGTGTTGGCCGAGAGTTGTAGGGTTCGGCCTAGGGCAGTGTTGTGGAGAGTTTTGAAGGGATGACCCAGGTGTTTGGGTGTGTTTTGGGACGTAGGAGGTGTGGTGTGAATGTCGTATAGGGTTTGAGAATCGGAGGTTGGAGGAAAGTGAGTGTACACTGGACTGTGCCGAGACAGGTGCCGAGCTGTGCCGAGACAGGTGCCGAGCTGTGCCGAGACAGGTGCCGAGCTGTGCCGAGACAGGTGCCGAGCTGTGCCGAGACAGGTGCCGAGCTGTGCCGAGACAGGCGGCCGAGGTGCCGAGCCAGGCGGCCGAGACGGTCGGCCGAGGTGCCGAGCCAGGCGGCCGAGGTGCCGAGCCAGGCGGCCGAGACGGTCGGCCGAGGTGCCGAGCCAGGCGGCCGAGACGGTCGGCCGAGGTGCCGAGCCAGGCGGCCGAGACACCGAGCCAGGCCGAGACGCCGATCCTTTTTCCGAGCTTTTTCCGAACCTTTTTCGAGCCAAGTGAGCCGTTGCACAGTAAGGGTATGCCAGGAGTTTGAGTGTTGTGTGTGTGTCGTGTGCGCGTTTTGAGTACGTCGTATGCGTGTCGGGTGCGTGCGGGGTGTGTTTTCAGGCGTATCTTTGTGTGTTTGGCTTATGAGATGTTGTTAAGTGTGTGTTCGTGTAACGTGCTAGATGTTGAAGTCGTCCACGTAGGAATCATGCATTGTCATTTAAACATCGTCTACCCTGACTCTAATCATGATTTATTTATCTTTCAAAAAGGGTGATCTTTTACGAGGAAAGTGTGGTTGAAGGGAACTGTTTTAAAAGCTAAGCAATCGAGGTGGGCTTTTCTACCCTACTTTTATGTGGGTTATCTTTAAATACGGACTTTGTTCCGGAAATGTTTATGGAGGTGAACTGTTTGTCTTGCCAATTGTTTTGTTTTGAAACCTATCTGAAGTGGTTTACCACATATGTTTAATCGAATTCGGGTCTGTTGGGCTGCGAACCCTCAGGCTAGTGTACACGAGACCGGGAGCCATCTGAGAGCAAGTTGGCCGGTCTAGTTGACCTGGGGTGTGGCCACGCCCCTTGTCATGGTTGGATCAGATAGTGTATGATAGTGGGAATAAGGGTGGCAATATCTGAAAATGACTGCGCAGTCGAATTTATGAAATATATTTTGTGTACTTGGGTTACTTTCTTACACTTAAAACCCCAAGGTTACACTGATGTGGCATGACAAACTATGATTTTGGCGTGTGTCCACTGAGTGCAATAAGTACTCAGCCCTGCATGTTGTTTTCTTAATGTGCAGGTTGAGCGGCGATGGGGATGACGGATGTTGAGCAGTGGAAGCCAAATGAGTGTTTTACTTGGTCTTTTGGATGGTGTCGTGTCGTCATACCCGGCATCATCTGTCTTTTGGTCTTTTCCGCTGCTTTGTAATCCGATACATTGTTTTTATTTAACTCTGTTTACATTAACTTTAGAAATGTCTTCTTAGTACAATGTTTGAAGTGAACTTCTTTTTAATAAATGCTTTTGGGTCAAATATTCCTGTTCTCCCCTTTCTTCCCCGCTTCTTTATTCCTCCCCTAGTCGCGGTCCACCGTACTTCCTATCCTTAGGAAATGCGGGCGTGACAGAGTGGTATCAAAGCCTAGGTTTTCTCTTTCTGCTCTGGACCCAAAAAATTCTTTTTCTGACTGGAGTAAGTTTTCAAAAGTGTCATTGGCTCAACATCCGACTCATCGCACTCAACCTGAAATGAGGTAATGAAAATTTCGAAATTTTGGAAAGTATATGGAAGTGGAGGAAATTGTGATTTTGGTGTTGAAAATGATTTTTATGTAAAGTTTAAGTAAATGTTGAGACATGTGGAAGGGTACAAAGTGATGTGGAAAAGTTGGAAATTATTTGAGTTATGAACTGTTATGGTGTTATGAACTGTTGATGTATGATGAACTTATATGAAAGCATGTGGCTGATGTGTGATGATATGATGACGTGAATGTTGATGTGAGCTTTTATGTGAGTATGTGTTGGCCTTTTGAATGTTTGAACTTAGACGTGATAGAATTTCACTAGTGCTTCTTGGACCTATGATAGATAAGAGCTTTTGGCCTTTGAACACCAGCGGGTTTGGGTTAGAACAGCGATACGTGCATACACACTCTCTCTCTCTCTTCTTCGGTTATGTACTCTGTTTTTATACGCGAGGCGGTTGTTTCTGTTTTTCTATAGATGGCGCGTATGTTCCGAACCCCGCGACGGAGTGATCGCGATAGACTTAGGGCACAGAGGGTGCTCAGAGATTATAGAGTGTACCGGAAGAAGGATCACGTACCGTTGATCGAGTTCGTGGCACACTTCGACACCCTCTGGAGGGCAGCTCAGGAGTTCGGAGTGACAGAGCATGACGGCATTGAGAAGCTAATAGATTTGCTTCCCGATAGCTGGAAGGAGTGGGCCGAAAGAACGGCGAGGAGGTACACGTGGCATGAGCCCGCTACCGATGACATGGTGGGTGACATGGCTGGCTTTCGGAAAGCCGTGTTTTGTGCACTGGTGGACTCTCGAGAGGAGCAGCCCCCACAGGAGGTGGAAGAGAGGGTCGTGTATCAGGACAAGTATGTGAGCATGTACGAGGGTGAACAAGGGTATGAAGATGTTTATGAGGAGGCTCTGCCAGGGAACTCCGAGGAGGACGACGACGAAGACCCGGAGGAAGGGCCTATGGATGAGGATGATAGAGTCGTAGTCTAGAATTAGAATAGTTCGTTGTCTTTTCAGTTTTTGCTTTCAGTACGATCTACTCTTGGGAACAATGTTGGCCTTCTTTCTTTTTATGAGAATTTGGATTTTGATATATATCCTATGTGTTGCATCTTATACTACATGAAGATTTTATAAGAAAATTTTGAGAAAGTGGTAATTTTGGATGAGAATTGTAGTAACACTTTTTGGATATTGAATCAGAATGCCGCCAAGACGTGCACGCCAACCACGACAAGGACCCAACGTGGAGGCACCACCTCCACCACCACCGCCACCACCACCTCCACCCCCGCCTCAACAAGAAAGATTCATAGTTACGTTCTCAAGGCAGAATCCTCCTAAATTTGATGGACAAGGAGATCCATCAAAAGCGGAAGAGTGGATACGCGGCCTCGAGCGTATCTTCAGGGTCATGGAGTGCACAGATAGGGAGCGCATTGCTGGTGCTACCTTTCAACTGTCAGGTGCTGCCGATTACTGGTGGGAGACTCGGCAAAGAACTATGAATCCTGCCCGCCTGGAGGCGCTAACATGGGAGGAGTTTAAAGTAGAGATCGATAACAAGTATCTTCCAAAGACGTACAGACGGGCCAAGGTGGTAGAGTTCCACACACTAAGCCAAGGCCGAATGACTGTGACTGAGTATGACCGAGCCCTCGCGCAGATGGCACGATATGCGCCCGAGTTGATGGACACCGATGAGAAATGGGCGGTGAAGTTCCGGGCCGGGCTCAGAGATGAGATAAAGGCCGCGTTGGCCTGTCGAGGAGAACTCTCCTACTCGGAGATCTTGACTTGTGCACTGGACGTGGAAGATGCACTCCCTAAGCCAAGAGTTG
Organism: Salvia splendens; assembly: GCF_004379255.2. Classification (NCBI taxonomy): domain Eukaryota; kingdom Viridiplantae; phylum Streptophyta; class Magnoliopsida; order Lamiales; family Lamiaceae; genus Salvia; species Salvia splendens. The sequence continues at coordinate 6,298,816 of NC_056034.1, forward strand.
TGGCAACAACAAACGCGACACCCCTACAAGCTCAGTCAGGCCACCAAGAGAAGAGGAGGTGGGATGGTGACCAGGCTCAGTATGGTGGTAAGAGGCCACAACACATGAGGAACCCACCCTACAATGGCGGGAGACAGAATACTTTCCAACCGAGGGCAAACTTTCCGCCGAGGAACCCTCAATGTGGAAGGTGCTTCAAGTACCACGCCGGGGAGTGTCGAGACCCTAGGTGCTTCAACTGTGGTGGAAGTGGCCATTACTTCCGAAGCTGCCCAAATAAGAACAGGGGAACGGGAACGAGACAGAACCAGCTAGGTTTCCGTCCACAATCCCAGGCACTACCTGCACCTCCACCGCAACAACGCCGCCAAGGATTACCATCGCAAGCAAGGGCCTACGCCTTGAAGGGGAAACAGCCGGCAAACGGGAAAGAAACCTTTGAGCAAGGAAACTTGGCAGGTATGGGCACACTTCTCAATATGCCTATAGTTGTCTTGTTTGATACGGGTGCGTCGCATTCCTTTATATCAACGTCTTGTGTGGATACTTTGGAATTACCTACTGTTAAGACCGAACCCACTATGAGTGTAACCTCACCGGTAGGCGGGGCTATAGATATATCCCGATCTTGTGCATGTGTGAACTTTGGAATAGGTGAACTCAGTTTAGTGGCTTATAATTTGCAAATAATGACGATGGGTAGCGTAGACATAATCTTGGGTATGGATTGGTTAGCGGAGAACCACGTTACCCTTCATTGTAGAGAAAGGGAAATTTCGTTTGAAACCCCCGGAAAAGAGCCGATGAAGTTTCACGGAGTCCCAATGAGCCGACGCAAGTCCATTATCTCTGCGCTGCAAGCCACTACAATGATGAGGAAGGGATGTCCAGCGTACCTTGTTTATTTGAATGGGGAGGAGAAGAAAGACAGGAAGATAGAAGATGTGGCGATAGTGAGTGAATATCCCGATGTCTTCCCCGATGCATTGCCGGGACCCCCACCCGACAGGCAAGTAGAATTCACGATCGATCTGGAGCCCGGATCGGCACCAATATCCAAAGCACCTTATAGAATGGCGCCAAAAGAGTTGGAGGAGCTTAAGGTGCAACTGCAAGAGCTACTGGAATTGGGATTCATTAGACCTAGCGTGTCACCATGGGGAGCACCAGTGTTGTTTGTAAAGAAGAAGGATGGAACGATGAGGATGTGCATCGACTATCGGGAGCTAAACAAACTAACGCTGAAGAACAAGTATCCACTACCAAGGATAGACGACTTGTTTGACCAACTTCGAGGGGCAGGAGTCTTCTCTAAGATGGATTTGAGGTCTGGGTACCATCAGCTGAGGGTTCGGCGAGAAGATGTACCCAAGACGGCGTTCCGAACAAGATATGGTCATTATGAGTTCGTTGTAATGCCTTTTGGACTGACGAACGCCCCGGCAGTGTTCATGGACCTTATGAACCGCGTGTTCCATCCATTTCTGGATCGGTTTGTCCTGGTTTTCATCGATGACGTACTCGTTTACTCAAAGAACGAGGAGGAGCACAAAGAGCACTTGAGAACCGTCTTAGCAACTCTAAGGGACGAGAAACTATATGCCAAGTTCAGTAAATGCGAGTTTTGGCTCAAGGAAGTGAACTTTCTTGGACATGTAGTAACCTCAGATGGAATTCGTGTAGACCCGGCCAAGGTGGAAGCAGTGCAGGAATGGAAGCCACCTTCTACACAAAATGAAATCCGAAGCTTTTTAGGACTGGCGGGCTATTATCGAAGATTCATCGAGGGATTCTCGAAGATAGCAAGGCCAATGACGCAACAACTGAAAAAGGGAGTCAAGATGATTTGGACGCCAGAATGTGAGGCGAGCTTTCAGTTGTTGAAGGAGAAATTGACCACCGCACCAATCCTAGCTGTGCCGGAGCCAGAGACTGACTATGCGGTATATACGGATGCGTCGAAGGTGGGACTGGGATGTGTGCTTATGCAGAAGGGGAAAGTGATTGCATATGCATCGAGACAATTGAAGCCCCATGAACTGAATTATCCGACGCATGACTTGGAACTGGCAGCTGTGGTGCATGCTTTGAAGATCTGGAGACACCATCTCTATGGAGTCCGTTGTGAGATATACACGGACCATAAGAGTCTAAAGTACTTCTTTGAGCAAAAGGAGCTGAATATGCGCCAACGTAGGTGGCTCGAGTTGGTGAAGGACTACGATTGTGGTATAAATTACCATCCGGGAAAAGCAAACGTAGTGGCCGATGCTCTTAGTAGGAAGTCTCAATCTCAGCTGGCCACCTTTCTTACTATCGAGGAGAGTATAATCCAAGAGTTCAGTAAGATGCGCTTGGAAGTGGTGAGAATGCCCGAGACTGTGGAAGGGATAGTAGCCACGTTGGTGATGGAACCCGACTTAAGAGCCAGAATTGTAGAAGCTCAACGGCGAGATACGTTACTAGAAAAGATTCGCTCAGAAGTGAGGACGGGTGAACTCGGAAATTTTCGTGAGGCAGCGGATAATGGTCTCACATACAAGGGAAGGTTGTGTGTGCCTAAGGATGAAGGCCTGAGGATGGAAATCATGAGAGAAGCACATGAAACCCCATACGCTGCTCATCCAGGGAGCACCAAAATGTATCAAGACTTGAAAAGACAGTTTTGGTGGAACGGTATGAAAAAGCATGTTGCGGCATTTGTGGAGAGATGCCTGGCATGTCAACAAGTAAAGGCGCTACACCAACGGCCCTATGGGAAATTGCAACCCCTCGAGATTCCGGAATGGAAGTGGGAACATATTGCAATGGACTTTGTGATAGGACTGCCAAAATCCCAGCGAGGGAACACGGTGATTTGGGTGATTATAGATCGTCTCACCAAATCTGCCCACTTTGTACCGGTTCGCGCTACTTATGGATCCGACCAGTTGGCTAAGGTATATGTACGGGAGATTATACGCTTGCATGGAGTTCCAGCGACAATCACATCTGATCGTGATGCTAAATTCACTTCTAGATTTTGGACAAGCCTGCAACGCGAGTTGGGGACTAAGTTGAATTTCAGTACAGCTTTCCACCCTCAAACCGACGGGCAGTCGGAGAGAACGATACAAGCCTTGGAGGACATGCTACGAGCCGTGGTGTTTGATCGAGGCTGGGGTTGGGAAGAAGTGTTGCCATTGGTTGAATTCGCGTACAACAATAGTTACCAGGCGACTATCAAGATGGCCCCATATGAGGCCTTGTATGGAAAGAAGTGTAGATCGCCACTTTATTGGGATGAAGTGGGTGAGAGAAGAATTCTCGGACCAGACTCTGTAGAAGAGATGATAGAGATTGTCCGACAAATCCGTGGGAGGATCAAGGAGGCACAAGATCGACAGAAATCTTATGCGGATGTTTCCCCTTCTAAGGGAATAACTCGTTTTGGAGTGAAGGGAAAGCTGAGACCCCGATTTATTGGTCCATACGAGATTTTGGATAGAGTCGGCGTGGTAGCATACAGGTTGGCTCTACCACCAAGCTTTGGAAATGTGCACAACGTCTTCCATGTGTCACAATTGAGGAAGTACGTGTTTGACCCCACACACATCGTTCACCAAGAAGAGATGATGGTCCTAAATCCCGATCTAAGTTATGAGGAGAAGCCCGAGGCCATTTTGGATCGAAGGGTGCAAGAATTGAGGTATAAGTCAATTGCTTCGGTGAAAGTACGGTGGAGGAATCATGGAGTCGAAGAAGCAACATGGGAATTAGAAGATAAGATGAGAGAGAAGTTTCCGGAGCTGTTTGAGTAATCTAGGGAAATTTCGGGACGAAATTTTTTTTAAGGTGGGAGGAATGTAATGTCCGTTTTTTTTAATTAAGGGGTGTTTGCTTTTTGTGAATATCTTGTTTAAGATATGGTGTGGTATGTTTTATTTGTTTTACATTATTTATGGGTGTGAATATTTAGTTTATGGTTTTTGAAAAGCAAATTAATATCCTAATTAATAAATTAAATATCTCTCTCTCTCTCTCCCTCTCTCTCTCGGTTCTCTCCCTCACCCCACGATCTTCTCAACCCCCCCCCACTCCCACAAAACCGATATCTTTCCCTTCCCAATCACAATCAATCATCGGTTCTCTCTTCTCCCTCACAATCTCAACACCGGTAAGCTTCCTCCCTTCTCCCTGTCGGTTTTTACCTTCTTCCATTCACTCCCTCTCATCATCTTCTTGGATTCCTCAAGGTGATACCCTCCTTCGTCGTGAATCGGAGTCGTAAGAGGAAGTAAAGCTTTTACACTACGTTGAACTATCCGGGAAAGGTAATACAAGGCCTCAACTCTCGTTTAATTCGAAAAACATGCATGTAGGACGTTTTGGGAAGGTTTAGATGCTGAATAGGTTTTGTGATTATGTGTTGTTGTCGAGCATGTTTTGATAGTAACTGACAGTGGGTTCCGACCCCGTTTTGACTGAGCAAACGATCTCCTTTTGGTACGAAATTTTAACCGTATAAACTTGGATGTGTCTTCGGTGTGGTGTGTAAATTTCAGCTTCATTGGATGTCGTATGATTTTACTATGATTTTTGCAAGTAAACTGCGCAGTTCTGCGTGTGGTGTGTTCTGGGTGATGTTTGTGTGTGCTTTGGGTGTGTTTCTGAGTGTTGTGTTTTGTGAAGCATGTGGGTGTGTTTGGCCAAGAGATGGCTTGGGAAAATCAGTGTTTGGTTCGAGGGTTTCGTGTGTGTTGGCCGAGAGTTGTAGGGTTCGGCCTAGGGCAGTGTTGTGGAGAGTTTTGAAGGGATGACCCAGGTGTTTGGGTGTGTTTTGGGACGTAGGAGGTGTGGTGTGAATGTCGTATAGGGTTTGAGAATCGGAGGTTGGAGGAAAGTGAGTGTACACTGGACTGTGCCGAGACAGGTGCCGAGCTGTGCCGAGACAGGTGCCGAGCTGTGCCGAGACAGGTGCCGAGCTGTGCCGAGACAGGTGCCGAGCTGTGCCGAGACAGGTGCCGAGCTGTGCCGAGACAGGTGCCGAGCTGTGCCGAGACAGGTGCCGAGCTGTGCCGAGACAAGTGCCGAGCTGTGCCGAGACAGGTGCCGAGCTGTGCCGAGACAGGTGCCGAGCTGTGCCGAGCCATGCGGCCGAGGTGCCGAGCCAGGCGGCCGAGACGGTCGGCCGAGGTGCCGAGCCAGGCGGCCGAGACGGTCGGCCGAGGTGCCGAGCCAGGCGGCCGAGACGGTCGGCCGAGGTGCCGAGCCAGGCGACCGAGACACCGAGCCAGGCCGAGACGCCGATCCTTTTTCCGAGCTTTTTCCGAACCTTTTCCGAGCCAAGTGAGCCGTTGCACAGTAAGGGTATGCCAGGAGTTTGAGTGTTGTGTGTGTGTCGTGTGCGCGTTTTGAGTACGTCGTATGCGTGTCGGGTGCGTGCGGGGTGTGTTTTCGGGCGTGTCTTTGTGTGTTTGGCTTATGAGATGTTGTTAAGTGTGTGTTCGTGTAACGTGCTAGATGTTGAAGTCGTCCACGTAGGAATCATGCATTGTCGTTTAAACATCGTCTACCCTGACTCTAATCATGATTTATTTATCTTTCAAAAAGGGTGATCTTTTAGGAGGAAAGTGTGGTTGAAGGGAACTGTTTTAAAAGCTAAGCAATCGAGGTGGGCTTTTCTACCCTACTTTTATGTGGGTTATCTTTAAATACGGACTTTGTTCCGGAAATATTTATGGAGGTGAACTGTTTGTCTTGCCAATTGTTTTGTTTTGAAACCTATCTGAAGTGGTTTACCACATATGTTTAATCGAATTCGGGTCTGTTGGGCTGCGAACCCTCAGGCTAGTGTACACGAGACCGGGAGCCATCTGAGAGCAAGTTGGCCGGTCTAGTTGACCTGGGGTGTGGCCACGCCCCTTGTCATGGTTGGATCAGATAGTGTATGATAGTGGGAATAAGGGTGGCAATATCTGAAAATGACTGCGCAGTCGAATTTATGAAATATATTTTGTGTACTTGGGTTACTTTCTTACACTTAAAACCCCAAGGTTACACTGATGTGGCATGACAAACTATGATTTTGGCGTGTGTCCACTGAGTGCAATAAGTACTCAGCCCTGCATGTTGTTTTCTTAATGTGCAGGTTGAGCGGCGATGGGGATGACGGATGTTGAGCAGTGAAAGCCAAATGAGTGTTTTACTTGGTCTTTTGGATGGTGTCGTGTCGTCATACCCGGCATCATCTGTCTTTTGGTCTTTTCCGCTGCTTTGTAATCCGATACATTGTTTTTATTTAACTCTGTTTACATTAACTTTAGAAATATCTTCTTAGTACAATGTTTGAAGTGAACTTCTTTTTAATAAATGCTTTTGGGTCAAATATTCCTGTTCTCCCCTTTCTTCCCCGCTTCTTTATTCCTCCCCTAGTCGCGGTCCACCGTACTTCCTATCCTTAGGAAATGCGGGCGTGACACTTTTTCTATATTTCCTCCTTTTTCCTTCTTAATATCAGCCATTAGATTAGAGAAATGGACGGTCAAGATCAACATTGGGTAATTAATCCCGTGTTGCATTATTTGTCCTATTTTGTGCATTATGAGGGTACAATAGTAATCTAATAATGGCTGGAAACCGCTACGAATAATGCACCACATGGTCACGAGTAATGCATATAATTGCCTATATAATGCACAATATGTGAACTGCAATGCATACGAACAAGATGTGTTGTGTTATGATGTTTGACACATGTTTCTTGTTTCCCCTAAGGGTTTAATAAGCTTAGGAGGGGCTAGGGTATAGTACGTAGACATGTATGTAATCTTCACATGGTAACGAGTAATGGATATAATTGACTATATAATGCACAATTTGTGAACTGCAATGCATACGAACAAGATGTGCTGTGTTATGATGTTTGACACACGTTTCTTGTTTCTCCTAAGGGTTTAATAAGCTTAGGGGCTAGGGTATAGTACGTACGCATTAATAACAAATTATAAAACGATACGAATAATTCACCAAATTGTCACGAGTAATGGATGTTATTAACTATATAATGCACAATATGTGAACTGCAATGCATACAAATAAGATGTACCATGTTATGATGTTTGACACACGTTTCTTGTTTCCCCTAAGGGTTTAATAAGCTTAGGGGCTAGTGTATAGTACGCAGGCATTACTAACAAATTGTTGTTATTGGAATATACGTATGTGCATTATTTGGTTTAGGTAGTGCATTATGTAGCTGTTAATTGTCATTATCTCAGTATATTATGCATTATTAGAGGTATTGTGTATGTGGGTTAATCAACGGATTGAAGATTACATACGTGCATTTAGTAATGTCTACGTACTATACCCTAGCCCCTAAGCTTATTAAACCCTTAGGGGAAACAAGAAACGTGTGTCAAACATCATAACATGGTACATCTTATTCGTATGCATTGCAGTTCACATATTGTGCATTATATAGTTAATAACATCCATTACTCGTGACAATTTGGTGAATTATTCGTATCGTTTTATAATTTGTTATTAATGCGTACGTACTATACCCTAGCCCCTAAGCTTATTAAACCCTTAGGGGAAACAAGAAACGTGTGTCAAACATCATAACACAGCACATCTTGTTCGTATGCATTGCAGTTCACAAATTGTGCATTATATAGTCAATTATATCCATTACTCGTTACCATGTGAAGATTACATACGTGTCTACGTACTATACCCTAGCCCCTAAGCTTATTAAACCCTTAGGGGAAACAAGAAACGTGTGTCCAAACATCATAACATAGTATATATTATTCGTATGCATTGCAGTTCACATATTGTGCATTATATAGTCAATTATATGCATTACTCGTTACCATGTGGTGCATTATTTGCAGATACCAAAATGTGGCAGTTACTTTTCCGTCAAATGTCAATAATAACCCTGTAATGCATACAACCACCTTCTATAATGCAACACAGAACCAGTTTTATAGAATCAATCTGATCCGTTGATGCCTTAGATCTAACGCGTAATATTAAGAAGGAAAAAGGATCTAAGATGTGAAAAGGATAATAACGCTCCCATATATATATATATATATATATATATATATATATATAATTTGTTTTAAAGTATAGAAGATTGTGCATAATAAAGAATTATTAGTAATTTTTCTTGGAAATAATATTTGTCATTATTATGGAGAGAGAATGTTGTATAAATAAATTTGAAGTGAAATATTAGTAATAGTTTTCGAAATAGTGGGAAAAGGGCAATTACATAAAATCACACTTAACATTAACTATTACTAATAATTTATTACATTAACTTTTATAATATTTACAAAAATATCACCGTGTGGCTGACCACATTATGGCTGCAAAGCATTACCCTGACGAATTAGAGGTTTGTATGCTTCTTCTATCCATGAACAGACACGTATGCTCCTCTCATAAAATACCAAAACCACATTAAGAAGATCTATCTTCCTCCTAAGAGCATCCGCAGCGGTGCTCGCTGGGACGGACGGCGTTCGTGCCGCTGGCACGGCACCGCTGTCGCCACTGCTGCACTCCCGCCACTGGCACGGCGCTGCTCGATGCATCGAGCACGTTCGTGCCGCTGAGCAGGCTACGTGGCGCGTTTCTATTGGCCAACGGATTATCAGTTGGAAATTCATTTTTTTAAATCGCAAATAATACCAAAAATTAAAAAAAAATCAGATTTCCAAAAATATGGTCGTTTTATTACTGTTTTTCTGATTTTTTTTAATTTTTTTATTCTCAAAATCATCTATAAATACACTCATTCATCGTCCATTTTTTCACATCAAATCATCTCTCATTCATCTCTCATTCATATTTTTCATACAACTCATCTACATCTTCCTCTCTCACTCAAATGGATTTCACCAATATCATGACGGAAGCGGAGCGCGAAGAACAAGAATACTATGAACAATACGTGCCGCCTATGAAGCCTATGTCGCCGCCACTACCCCCGCCCCTCCTCCTCGACCAACTAGATCAATTCGCCGCTACATCCCTCGTGACCGGGAGGGAGCCAACGAAAGGCTCGTTGCCGACTATTTTTCTGACCAGCCGCTGTTTCCAGAAGATTACTTTCGGCGCCGTTTTCGCATGTCAAAATGGTTGTTTATGCGTATTGTCAACACATTGTCCGTCTGTGTTAAATACTTTCAATCAAGTAGAGAGGCAACCGGTCGGCAAAGTGTCTCGGCGTTGCAGAAATGTATTTGTGCCATCCGACAACTTGCTACTGGGCAAACAACTAACCTCTTCAACGAGTATTTACATGTCGGTGAGTCAACTGGAATCCTATGCCTTAAAATTTTTTGCGACGGCGTACGTTCTGCTTTCGGTGAGGAATTTCTTCGGGCACCCACCATCGATGATTGTCAACGGTTGCTTCGTCTTCACGAAACAGTCCACGGTTTACCCGGTATGCTTGGCAGCATTGACTGTATGCATTGGAAGAGGAAGAATTGCCCGACTGCTTGGAGGGGGCAACACTTAAGCGGCCACAAAGGCGACGGTCCAACACTTATCCTTGAAGCGGTCGCCGACTACCGCCTATGGATTTGGCATGCATATTTCGGTATTGCCGGATCCAACAACGACTTGAACGTGCTCTATTCTTTACAACTCTTCAATGATGTTTTGAATGGTGTAGCACCGGCGATCGACTTCACCGTCAACTGAAATGCATACCACATGGGTTACTATCTTGCCGATGGTATCTACCCAAGGTGGTCGACTTTCGTGAAGACATTCAGCAATCCGCAAGACCCGAGACGAGTTCTTTTTGCGCAGCGTCAAGAGTCTGCTCGGAAAGAGCTTTTGGGGTCCTTCAAGGCCGATTCAACATTGTGAAGGCTTGTCTCGGTTGTGGTACGTTAAGAATATCGCCGACATCATGTACACATGTATTATCTTGCACAACATGATTATAGCTAACGAAGGACCGAGGGCGGCTAACTTTTACGACGAGGATGAAGTCGGAAGCTCAACCGCGAGGTCTCCCCCACGCCGAGGTGTGCATACGACGGTGAACGAGAGGATCGAAACAAGAAACACAATGCGCGATACCAGAACCCACACTGAGCTACAAGAAGACCTAATCAAACATATTTGGGCGAAATTCGGACACAAGTAGTGGGTTTTTTTAATTTTATGAATTGAATTATGTAATTTTTAATTTTTAGGATTTAATTATGTAATTTTTAATTTTTAGGATTTTAATTATGTAATTTTTAAATTTTTTATAATTTGTAATAGGATTCGAGGTATTTTTAATGCATTTTAATATTGTGGAAATGTTTTTATTTAAATTGAATAATAGAATGGTGAGACCCTTGAGCATGTCCTTGCGGAAGAGCATGGATGTGGGTGTTGTGCTCTTGCCTAAGAACAGAGAGTAAAAAAGTAATAAAAGTCGGTCCATACCCAAAGAGCACGGATGGGGATGCTCCAAATATCTCATTTTTTCATATCAGAAAAAAAAACATTATACTCCTTAATAACCTAAAAGCCGTTATAATCAGTTACGAGATGACAAATAAAGCATTTACCTCAACTTCGTTATTAGGGCATCCACTATAAGGCGGACACTTCCAATAGCCCGCTATTTTTTTTGTCCACAACCCCAGTTTATTTGTCCGTGCCCATAAAAAAAAGTGTCTGCGGCTATAGTGGACACTTTTTAGCCACTTTTCATTTATTTTAATTCAATTATAATTAAAATTATCGGACGAGGGATCGCGGCCTCCGCCAATTCCGCCGCGCGCGTCGCATCCTCCTCGTCGGCTTGGTTCTGTACCTTTTGAATCATAGAATTCCACTCGTCATTCCACAAATCGTCCATTTTTAATACCAATTGAATCCACAAATTTTAGTGAGATAAAGTATGAGTGAAGAGTTGGAATTGTGTGAAAATAAGGAAGGGAATGAGGTGTATTTATAGGTAAATTAAACTGAATTTATAAAAAAATGAGAAAAAAAAATTCATCCGCCCCAATCCGCCGCGCCGCGCTATAGGCCGGCGCGCCTATCGACGCGTCCTCGCACTCTTCTCGCCAGAGGGCCTTCCGCCTCAAAAATTACGCCCGCTTCGAGGCGGACACTACCCGCACTTTAGTTATTCGGGGCGACGCCAGCTGCCCCTATAGTGGATGGCTGGATGCCCTTAGAATTCACAGTGTTCAGCAGTTTCAGTGTTTCAAAAACAAGATTTATGCAATTTAGATCACGTGACATGACATGCCTCAGTACTCTGGATTTTTTCTTGAAAATAACTTTTTTTCTTTAATAAATTCGTAATATTACTATCACATAATGCTATACGCTTTATTTTATTTTAATGATAATGTCTGCAATTGTAGACTACTAATTTCGTTTCAAAACAGCAAATTAGACGGGGTATCTGGTATGAGAATAGTAACGGTGTCAAAATTAGGGCTGGGGAAAAATATCGAAAAAATGATATATCGCTAGTATCATATTGAAAAATATCGAAAAGTTATCGAATTTTCGATATATCGTAATTTTTGATACGATACGATACCATATTGTAAGTTTTCGATACGATAACGATATGAATTTCCTTATATCGCGATATATCGTTTTATATCGAATATATGATATATATCGATATTTTCGATATATCGTTTTATATACGATATATATCGATATTTCGATATATCATACCGAAATTCGATATATCGCTTGGTTGTGTTGTATTTTGATTATGGAGATAAGAACACTATTAATTTTATTGTGTTGAAGTTTTATTAATTTTTGTGTGAATTTTAAGTTTTGAAATTATAATTTTCGATATACAGGTATTCGATACGAAATCGATATTTCGATATATCGTACCGAAATTCGATATATCGATATTATCGAATTTCGGTACGATATATCGAAATATCGATATTATCCATATCAAAAGTAAACTTTCGATACGATAACGATATGAAATTCTTTCATATCGATATTTTCGATACGATATACGATACAACGTTTTCAATACGATATCTCGTATCGACCCACCCCTAGTCAAAATATTGCTTGAAATCCAAGATTTCTAAATTAGAGAAATAATTTAGTTAATTACGCAAAATACAAAATGAGATTACTCAATAAAGATGTGATAATCAAGTAGCAAGTTTGACTTTTTTTTCTCAGTATTTCCTTCATAAGCAAAACAAATAATTGCATGCATATGTTTAGGTACACCTTTTTAATCAGTATACCAAACTTTATCTTCTAAATAATCTATACATGAATCCACCTCAATGCCACAATATTAGTTAATTGCCTCTTACTATATGAAAACGAAATATGAGTTGAAATAATCTAAACTATGGTGTATGTATATACCCTACCTATGTTGAAAATACATTGAATATTATATGAATTTCAGATTTTCATTAAATTTATGGATGTATTCTTTTACTATATTTAAATTATGGAAGGTAAGGAGTGATGTGGATGGTAAAGACTGTATATTTAACATTTTGGAGGCTATATTTATACATGTTTCGTTTTGCTTATGTTTTTAGTATATTCTTATTTGACAATTTTTTATAAATATATATTTAATATAAATGTTAAATTTAAATTATGAGATATTGGGCCACGGATATAATTAATCTTGAGAATGCACTACCCAAGATAAAGTTTGGACGGTTGTATTATATATAGTCGATGCAACAATATATAAGAAATTGAAATCTACTACTACTATAATTTAGATAACAACAATGAATAGTAAAGATGCTCTGAAAAAAGGTAAATTATTATTAAAATTATAATTTTGGTTGACTTATTGTCAGATTCATAATTTTTAAAATTAGCGAATTAAATTATAATTTTTTTATCTTTTCCAATTATTCTATACTATTAAAATTTGTCATTTTCTAATTTGTTCTAAAGTATTTTTGGTCGATTTTTAGACCATTATTATGTATATGGTGAGACTAACAAATTGTATAAAAGTCATATTAAATTTTATTAGAATTTTATCGTATGAGACAATTACAATAGAAACAAGTGTTAAATTTTGCGAACTCACTCTTTTTAAAAGTTTGAGATTGACCGAAAAATAGTTAAACTTATGATTTAAATAAATTTCTTCTTTTAAATAAGGATATCTAGAATCCAATCCCATATTGGCACTGCATATACTACAAAATAAAAAGAAGGAAGATAATTTGCTACTAATTCACTATTTTTAAAAGTTTGAGATTGACCAAAAAATAATTAAAAATTATGATTTAAACTTTTCTTTTAAAAAAAGGATATCTTGAATCCAGTAACATCTTTGCATTGCGTATATAAAATAAAAGGACATCTTGAATTAAAAACCCATCATGGCACTGCATATATAAATACAGTGTATAGTAGTGCAAATTTTTAAAAGGTGGAAAATAATACTTTCTCCGTCTCATTTTAGGAGTCTCATTTGAGTTCAGTATGAGTTTTAATAAATGTGAAGGAAGGTTGATGAAGAAAAAGAGGAATGCGGGTCCTACTTTATATATTAGTTTTATAATAAAATATAAGTAGATAAATATTAGTTGAATGTGAGGCCTATTAGCATTTGTGGAATATCTCAACCGTGACTCATAAAGTGAGATACCTAAAAATGGTAAATCGGGACTCCTAAAATGAGACGGTAGTGTTTAATAACGATGAAGTACAAGCAATTAGCAAACCTAGCATATATAATTACAGTGTATAGTTAGTGCAAATTACTTAAAAATTGGAAAATAACAAGCAAACCTAATATGGCGATATGTATAGAATATAGATTAACTTGATAAAAAAAAAAAAGAAGACAATCTTAAAGCGACCGCCATATAGGTAGCCGTAGCTACATGAATGTAGACAGATAAGAATATAATAAAAGCATATGCTCTGATTTACGCCGAAAGAGTAACACATTCATCCTTCACCTCAACACTCTCTTTTTCCACTACATATATACGTGCCGACGGTAAAAACAAATGTTTACCTAATTTCCTTTAATTAGTAAGGCTAATATAGATAATAAATCTAAAACGTCAAACATACTCAAAAAAATAATCCCTCTGTCCCACTTCCTTTAAATAGTAAGGCTAATATAGATAATAAAACTAAAATGTCAAACATACTCAAAATGATAATCCCTCTGTCCCACTATAAGTGAAGCGTTTTTTTGCCATTATTTTGCGAAGATGATAATAGATAGTTAAAGTAGAGAAAAAGTAAAGTAATAGAGAGAATAATATAAAAGAGAGTCGTATATACATTGTTATCTTACTTATTTTACTTTATCTCTACTCTAACTATTTATCATTTTTGCAAAACAATGTTCGATTTGGAGGGCCTCACTTGTAGCGGGACGGTACTGAATACAAAATACGGAGTACTCCCTCGTCCACCAATAATTATTTTATTTTGTACCATTTTCATCTGTCCACCAATACAAGTCTCATATACCTTTCAATATTTTTGGCAATGGAATCCACATTACACTAACTTTATCCCACTCACATTTCACTATAAAATTAATACTCCCTCTGTCCCTGAAAATTTGTCAATTATTTCCTTTTACGTCCATTCTTAAAAAAAATTTCACCTTTCACTTTTATCATTTTTGGTAGTGGACCTTACATTCCACTAACTCATTTCCACTCATATTTTATTTTAAAACTATATAAAAGTATGACTCATATGCCACTAACTTTTTCAACCCACTTTCTATTATGTATTTCTTAAAACCCGCGCCGGGTCAAATGGTGTCAAATTTTAAGGGACGGATGTAGTACTATATAAAAGTATGACTCATATTCCACTAACTTTTCTCATCAACTTTCTATTACATTTCTTACAACTAGTGCTCGGTCAAATGTGACCTTATAATGGTGGATAGAGGGAGTATTAATTTATGATGACCATTTATTTCCGTTTAAAAATCTCTTATTTTGAATAATTAGCAAGCATCGATCTCATATTCTAAAAAGTCAACGAAATTAATCACAAATTTCAAAGATCACCGAATTAAATAGTTTTTTTCTAAAATCTCTCTGTTGTATTTGACTTTATTTAGTAAGGATATTGTTACTTATTCAGGTATATATCGGAAAATTTTAGATTTCAAATTAATCAATAAATTGATAATCAAACTATCCTATATGATTTGTTAAACAATACTCCCGATGCCATGCAAATTATGCAAATTGTCTATTTCTAATACGAGTTGCTATTAATTTGTTAATTTTAAATTTTTTTTAATAGAGGACTATTGTTATTTAAATACTCCGTAACAGTTTTGCTTGATTTTGAATCCGATAATTAAAAAAATTAGATATAAAATTAACATGGTAAAGTAAAATTTATATGATAATTTCAGGTATATCTGCATCTATTAAGTAACACTCAAAATATGGCGTCATTTTATTGTCACATCGTATTGCATTTTGTTATATTAGTTTCAATTTTGACCTTTGTGGGATAGAAAAAATAAATCATGATTTTATATTTTAGTTTTAAAAGGTAGGAGATTCAGTACAAGTCAACAAAAATTTACTCCTATAATATAATTGACAATTATTCTTAAAATAATTACTACTACTAAAATTTAGTATTCTTATCCTATTTTATATCAGAGAGATGGAAACCACATTGGGTGTAAAATTTCCTATATTTGATGTATTGAAATTGTGATTTGAATGGAGCTGCATAAATCCCATTGTGTTCAGTTCCAACTTCCAAGGTTTAATTTAATGGAGTAACTATTACTCATGTATGTATTTCTTTTTCTTTTTAATAGGAAAAGTAAAATTGCTTAAAGCTTGTTGGGCTTCAGAGGGATAAATTGATTGGGATATGGACGAATACAAAGCCCATCATATCACCTCAAATTAGGTACGGAGTACTACAATTAATACTAGACTAAAGGCTCATTTTGGTCCTTAACATATTGCGATTTTTTTTATTTTGGTTTAAAACATTATCTTTTGAATTATTCGGCCACTCACAAATAAAAACGGGTCACATTTGGTCCATTTTGTACGGTTCCGTCAAAAATTTGACGGTCAACGCCAATTAACTTAATTTTGACCGGATTAACAATTTTAACACAATAATGTATTCTACCTATTTGGTCCTAAGAGTGTCCACAATGGGGGAGCCGCGGCCCGCGGCCCCCCATTGCAGAGAGCCGAGAGGCGGGGCGCGGCCGCGGCCTTCACACGGCTGAGCCGTGTGAGCCGCGGCCCTCCACTGCAGCGGGCCGCGTTTCGCGGCTGGGCCGCCAATTTTTTTTTTTTTTAATTTTTTTTATAAATATGAACTTCCATTTCCATTTTTTTCACTTCTTTCTATACTTCCAATCCCTTCATTACACTTCCAATCCCTACAAAAAATGCAAGGTGGAGATGTTGTGTTTTTAAAAAAAGTTCGTTGTAGAATTTTCCCCTATCAATAGTACGACGGAAATTTGACTATAATTCGTAACTTTATTAAATTATGTTTATTTCCCAAATTATTAGTCTACTAAAATTTAACATAGTTAAATTAAAAATAACAATAAAAAAAGAAAACAAATGAAATTTTTTTTATAGAGGGCCACATTTGGTGGCCCTTGTTAATTTTGTTACTTTACCATTGCGGAGGCCACATGAGAGCCACGAATGGTGGCCGGGCCACATTTGGTGGCCTTCAAGGACCACCATTGTGGACACCCTAAACATATTGTCTTTGTTCATCCATCATCTCATCCCATCCATCGCCAAAAAAGGCCCCAATCCACAGTGACGTCCGGCAGCAAGACTGGGGAAGTAGGTGGCGGAGATCTGCGAGCCGCAAAAGCAAACGTGGCGCTGGCTCAACACCTTTTCCACTGCCGAGTATGCAGCCCGCCCCTACAACCTCGTCGCCTACATTCTCGTCGTCGCGGAGCAGGCGAATCTGACGTGGTGGCGGCATTTGTGGAACGAATTGATGGAATTCGGCGACAGCTTGGGTTTGTTGGAGACTAGGGAAGAAGTCAGCGTCAGAGGTGGCGGCTGTGAGGGCGAGGTCAGCGGCGGCAGGTATGGCGGAGGGGGTAAAGGGGAAAGATGATGTTGGCCTATAGGGCTTGCTGCCTCCCTCCCTCGGAAAGCTCACATCTCTCCAAACTTTGGAGGTCCAAAACAACCAGCTCTCCGGCGCCCTTCCGAGTCTCGCCGGCTTGAACTCGCTGAAAACGCTCTCCGTCAACAACAACAAGTTTACCTCCGTCCCTCCCGACTTCTTCGACGGTATGACCTCTCTGCAATAAGTCTCCATGGATTACAATCACTTAGCTTTGGAGTAATTAGATATTAGACATTAATAAAATATATTTATTAACTTAATCCGGTCAAAACGTAATTAAAATTCGTTGACCGTCAAAATTTTTACGGAACCATCCAAAATGGACCAAATGTGACCCGTTTTTATTTGTGAGTGACCAAATAATTCAAAAGATAATATTTTGGACCAAAATAAAAAAAATCGCAATATGTTAAGGACCAAAATGAGCCTTTAGTCTTAATACTAAAATGTAGTACTGCCATAAATTATCAAAGTACTACCTCCGTCCCAAAGAGATGGTCTCACTTTGACCGGACACGAGTTTTAAGAAATGTAATGAAAAGTGAGTTGAAAAAATTAGTTGAATTTGAGTCCTACTTTTATATATTAGTTTTATAATAAAATGTGAATATAGATGAGTTAGTGTAATATGAGGTTCACTAACAAAAATGGTAAAAAGTGAAATGTGACAAAATTTGTGGGACGGACGGAAATGGAAAAACGAGACGATCTTTGTGGGACGGGGGAAGTATCTTAATTTACTTAGTATTATTTTAATTTAAAAAAAACTTAATTTTGTTTTTCGACTCCAAACTTATAAGCAATTGTTCAATCCCAAAACCCCGACGACTACTAGGCACAAGCTACACATAAACAGCGACGAAGACGATTGCTGCATCTTCCTACTGAGAATTCAACAATCGCTGATTATTTGTAATTGAAGGGAGACAAAATTAGCAGAGATGAAGCGGCGAGCCATTTTTTTCTCATCGATTGCGGCGGCGATGCTGGTGTTTATGGCGGCGGCGGTTGCTGGTGCTGAGCGCGAAAATAAGACGTCGTCGCTAGGGGCACTTTGGTCCAGCGCGAAAGAGGAAGGAGATGATTTAGGCGGTCCTCCTACTACTGTCCAGGAGGAGGAGGAACGCCATTTGGACGGCGGATTCTCTACCCTTGAGGGAATGTTACAGTGGTCTATTGGTATACTATATTCTCTCTCTCTCTGCAATGATTTTAATGTAGTTGATTTAGGTTTAGCAGTATATTAGAATGATGTGGTATCTTTTAAATGGAGGCAGGCCATTCAGATCCAGAGAAGTTGAAGGAAGCTGCATTAGACATCGAGCGGCTTTCTTCTCAAGATCTAAAGCAACGCCAGGTGGAAATAAAGATAACTTTGTAGTTCGTCATGATTTTTTATTATTATTTATGGTTATAGAATTACAAAGGTGTTTTAGCTACTCTCCAGAGGTTTTCACCAGCTATTCTGCAGTCATTTCTTCTGAAATGCTTCTTTTCGATTCTAGTTCACATTTGCAATGATATTTTACAGCACAGTATCAATACATTCATATCTACACCGTACATTTACATGTATAACTTATTATTGTTATCAATGTATAGTTTGACAGACAATGGTATTTAAGTTTGTATCGATTGTTGAATTTTGTATTGTGTGTTGGTAGCTACAGTTATTACTTATCAAGCATACCTTAAGGGATCTCATTTTATTTATTCCAATTTTTATTGTGTTTATCCATTTTGTGTCCTACTTACATTTCTGGTTTCCTCTTGTCTCGAGGACACTTAAAAGTCTTAACCTATAATAGTGTCCCGTCAATCTGAATTTTTATACTCGATGCTATGTCATTTCTTCCTGTTGGAGGATATTGGTAATACCTATCGTCCAATCGTATGTTCTGTTTTTACCTAGGGAAATCTAATCTTGTTGGTTATGGCATGCTTGCATAGGAACTGATGGATAAATTGAAGACGCCATCAGATGCAGAGTTGATGAAGATTGCAATAAATGATCTAAACAACTTATCCATATCGTTAGATGACCGCCATCGTGCACTTCAAGAACTCCTGATACTTGTGGAGCCAATAGATAATGCAAATGGTATGTGTTGTTCACTGCCTTCACAAAAGAAAATTATCAAATCTACATCGCCACTATTGCAGAAATACTGGGTTAAGTGAATTCTTTGTGACGTGTTCCTTTTAAATTGGCTGTATTTGGTATATTTACTATGTAATAAATAAATTAAAATTTGATAGAGACTAAGGAATCATTAAAGGGATGAAATAGCAGTGTTGTCGCCCATTACTGATTTTCTTAACGTGTGACAACTAATGAAGCATCGAGTACTTGAGAAACATACCACTTAACTGGAGCATTGCTGGTGGAAGGATAACACTAATATAATTGCAATTTTTGGTATAAGTATGTGATATTATGATATATCAATAATTTTAATTGCAATACATGATATACAAAAAATTCATGTTTAAATTCAAATTCCGAATATAAAAACTTATGCTAAGTATATGATTTTATTAGGAAATGTACATTGTACATAAAAATGTGTATAATTATGGAGCCCATGAACATAATCTGGCCCAGCATTCACTTCCGCTTACCTGTTTTACTTTTTGAACTGTTCTGTTTTTAAAAAGTGTAAGCAAAATTATTTTGTCCACGAGCTTAAGGCACATAAAAACATGTCTTATGCCAGAATTGCACAAGCTAGGGGGACTCACTGCAGTCATAAAGGACCTTAACCATTCAAATCCAGACATAAGAACTATTTCTGCATGGATTCTTGGGACAGCCAGCCAAAATAATCTCTTTGTCCAGAACCAGGTTTGCTATTTGCTTTTACCATTCAATGTCAAAGTTGATGATGTGTTTCTAGACCTCTTAATCCCTCCAGAACCTCAGTCATACTTCTTTTTGGAGGGACTCACGTGACATGTAGAGTGTAGAGTTCATACTGAAATTTGTGAATGTCAGATTTTGGAGCTTGGAACACTGGCAAAGTTAATGGAGATAGCACACTCTGACTTCATTGAAGAGGCCATTAAAGCATTATATGCTATTTCAGCCTTGATTAGAAATAATCCTGAGGGGCAACAGTTATTTTATAAGGAAGCTGGAGATTTGATGCTTCAGGTGAAAACACTAAGGATAATATAACACGTTGGGGCTATGACACACATCTTGTTGTCTCTCTAATTTGCAGTTATTACTTTTTATACAATTTTGCAGAAAATACTGAGCAACTCTAGCATTGATATCAGATTACACCGGAAATCAGTTTTCCTCTTGGCTGATCTTGTTGACTGTCAATTGCAAAGCAGAAGTGACACACAACTGCCTTTTTCCAGCAATCACATCTTGTTAAAATCTGTTGTTGATCTAACGGCATCAGCAGACCTTGATCTCCAGGAAAAGGTCTTTGCTTGTCCTTTTATCAGTATATATGATGTGTGATTACCATTTTTCTGCTATTTGTATTTTGTAGACAATATGTGACTCACCTCAACAGCAATGAGCCATATAAATGGCATTCTTGGCGCAGTTGAATAAACATAATATCTGGAGTTGTAGAGAATAATGACTTGGGTACTGTTGTACTGGTAAAATTAATTGAATGCATCAATCATGTTTGCTGAATTTAAAAAGTTTTTTTGGTCATTTAATCATCTACAGAATATATTTATTGTTCAAATTTTCGCAGGCCCTATATGCAGTAAAGAGTTTGTTGATGCTAAGGTCTACTGATGCTCTTGTCTTCAAAGACATCTGTGAACTGGATTTGGTACTAGGAAGAATGAAACAACAGTTGCTGCAATTGATTCTCGATGATCAATATAAGGAGTATGCTTTGGATGTAGAAAATCTTCGAAAAGAAGTTGAGCTCATTTTCCACAGAAAGCTTGAAAAGGTGTGTATAATAACAAGGGAATAGATTCTTGTGTAGTTTCCAAATTTTATTTGTGTGAACTTGAAATATGACAGGGCAAGCCAACTTTTACACAACAATTGGGCTTGACTGCGCTTCAGTAACCGCACACGTTGGATAAAGTTAGACCTTCCTTCAACTCATTCCCTTGTTAGAGTAAGTGAGTAACCATTTTGGCAATGCCTCTTCAACCAGCTGCTACAGTCCTTTCTGCACTTTGTTTCAAATTTTACCGAAAAATGGAGTAGCAATTCACGTGGAATGCACTGGAGGCTTTCTAAGATCGTTTTATACAATTATTATAGTGAATTTGTTAACTCAATTATGGCACTACTTCACTTTCCTTGCAATTCGAGTGGTTGTCCGTACAATGGAACAGCGGACTAGTGATGAAATATACTCCCTCCGTCCCATAAAAATGTGTACTTTCCATTTCCGTCTATCCTTAAAAAATATGGGCATTTTCATTTGTGGAAAAAATTTGCTTCAACTAATTATCCATATACATCAATTTATTTAAACTTATACCACTATGACCCCCATTACAATTCATTAAACATTAACACTACTTTAACTATCCATCTAGCCTTCTCCTCATCTCTCTTAATTTACCAATTATGCATTAATTTTCATGCCATTTTAATTGTCCATATTTTATTGGGATGGAGGGAGTATGATACATGTGTTCAACATGCCATCATGATATGCCACCTTTCATTAGGGATGTCAATCGAGCTAACTCGTTCGGGTTTGGGCCAACCCACTCAGGTTGCCGGGTTATTTGGGTGCGGGCTATTCGGGTTATTAATTTTTCGGGTCATAATTTTCGATTCTAACTCTAACACGTCGGGTTTCGGGGCTAACCCATCGGGCTATTCGGGCCTAAAAACTTGCAAAAATAATCTCTTATATCAAATTCCTCTACAAAATGATTTAAACTTTTTGATATTTTTGATATTGTCATTTGCATTATGGAAAATAAATAAGTAATGTTAAAATAGCATTTTAACTAATTATGTAAAAGTAATATAATTGTGTATGGGGTCCTCTTCTAATGCTTTTAACGCCATAGTCCAAATCTAAGACTAAATCTACACCCTTAGGTTTTAAGATGAACGGATAAAATTAAAGCTCACAAATATCAATAAATAGTAGACAAAATAAAAACAAAAGGGTGATATCGTCATTATGTTATCATATGATAATTTTCGTGGATTTTTTTATATCAACATAGTGTATTACAAATATCAACAATATGGCATGAAGATATCAACACAAGTACAAGAAAATATCAACACAGTTTTATTTGATATATTATATACACAATATTGAGATTTTACATACACTATATTGAGTTTTCTTTTTGTATTTGTTGATAAAATCTGCTTATCAACATATACCCAATTTGAACTATAAATTATCAAATTTCATCACCCGAACATCGTCAGAACATATGCAATTGAGATCTCGTTGGAATCCTTTTAAAATTATCTTTAATTTGATATATTTTTTGCGAAAAATAATTTAAATCGAGAGAGTTACATAAATTTAAAGTTTTGAGATGATTTTGATAAACGAGAATTGACATTAATACCTTTTAAATTTATTTACTAATTATTTAAATTTTAAATGTAATACACTTGTCATTATTTTTACCATTCGATCTCTCAATCTAATAGCTAAGAATTGGTTTGGATTCAATTGATCATGTGCCACTGTGTATAACCACATAGGTATGCGTGTGTGTGAGTATAGACTGTAGCTACATATAGTGACTCTATTATTTATAATAATAATAATAATAATAATATTAATATTATTGTAATACTTTTATATTCTTTTAGTACATGGGGTCATTGATAATCGGCTTTTAAAAGTGATCAAAATTTAGCCTTTCAAACTAATATTTTTATGCTTTAATATTATACTAAGTCTTTTGGGATGAAAAATGGGATACTACACGTGTTATTAGGAAGAGAAGTGCATGATCTTTTTGTTTATGTGATAGTTATATAAATAATATATACATATATATGAGGACGGGGGAGAAAAGAAAAGCATTTCAGAGATGAGAATATCGAATCCGAGGAAGAAAATAAAATTAGGAGTTATAAATAAGGAGAGAGTTATAAATAAGGAGTCGGGAATTAGGAGTTCGGTAAGTTTATCTATCATAGTCAGTTGTGTATAAATTATAGTATTTTTTATTTTCCATGTGTTACTTAGTTGATTATTATATTTTGAATTGAAATGAATAATTGGATTATATGGTGTGAATCAATTATGTGTTATTTGATATTGATGGTATAAAATAATATAGATATGTGATTGGTGTAATAGATATGTTTATTTGAAGTATTGGAATTATTTGATGGAATATATGAAGATGTACTATTTGAATTATTTGTACCATGGAATTAAAGAGGATATGTGACGGTCATGCCCTGGATCTAATATACAATGGCAATGGACCTACGGGTCATATACAATGATAATATACCTACGGGTCAAAGCAAAAGAGCAAAGAGGGGTCTTCGTGGAAAGGTCAATACAAAGAGGGACCTCCGTGGAAAGGTCAAATAAATAAAAGAGACCTACGGGTCGTATACAATGAAATTCCCGGACAGATATCAGACTTAATCCGTCATAGAATAATAAAAAGAAATAGAGCGGCATATGCATATGGATCTGAAATTATTTATGATATTTAATGTCGTGGGTTAAAATATTTATAAATAAGCTCAATAAATGATGGATTTTGTTATTATAGTATTTTGGATGGTGAAATGATTAATATGTTATTTCTTTACTCTAATTTGTAATTGTTTATTATAAATATATACGTCAGGAAGGTTGGGGTGTGACAGAAGTATTCACTTTGGACGTTGGCAGTGTATCTACGTTTGCCTAAGCATGATTTGTCGACATTGTACGAACAAACCAGGTGCTATATCGAACATCTCAATACTTTATGTCAAGACATCAAGCTCGCTTTCATTTCCAATACTGGTAACATAATTATGACAATATGCTAAAAGTAAAAGCTGAACTTACCAATCGTTGAGTTTCTTTTGGCTTCGAGAAGAAGTCCGACCTTCCTTTAACCAAGTCCATGTGCAGTGGAGGAAGATGTTCTACCAGAGGAATAAATCGCTTCAAAATGGCAGGACTAAGATTCTTAAACTGCTTCCTTGTCATCTCAACCTGCAAAATATTCATAGCATGTTTTTGACTAAATCTTTGTTTATGGACTAAAAATACATCATTATAGCAAACCCATCCCATTCTATTTCTCTTATAGTCATCTCACCCCAAGGCGAACATATGGAGATGACACTAATTGTGATAAAAGTGCTCCAAATCTTTGAGCCATTGGCACCGGTGAAAAGAGTGGAACAACTAAGCTTGCCTCCTGAATGTAATAAGCAATCATTTCGTCAATTCTGCCCTACTTGAAACAAATATTACATCACATAATTCTGAGAAGGGGATTAAAAGAATTGGTCTCCTTGTTCTTTGGTTTTTGTTTCTTGGTCTCTACCATGTTTTTTTTCATTCTAGTCGAATTGTGGCTTTTCACTTGTATTTTCCTCGGGTTTGCCCGAGTGTATGATGTAAACAATGGTTTCATTTTTACTTAATTTATTTATTCATCAAAAAAAAGATAGGGAACATGACTACTATATTTTCATACCATGGGTTGGCATCATTAGCCACATGAAACAATGTATCCAGTCATACTACCTTCTTGTTCAATGCCATTAATATATTTCCACTTTTCTACAGTGCATATCTAGATCTTGAAAAGTAGACAAGAAGATGTAAGTTGATGTTAGTCACCCCTAATTTCCGCATTATAGATATGGCATGGGTAATAAGTGAACCATCAGAAGATGAATGACGGATCCTAGAGAATGACCACCATAGCTGCTTAAACAATTTTACATCTTAGTAGTTGCAGCTATCTCCACATCTATGAGATCTAACTTACTATTTCTTTGAGAGTCCGTAGACACCTCTCAAATTTAACTTGTGTTTCATAAGCATTAAGGAAGTGTCAAAACCACCGGACAAGAACTCAATGATGCCAAAAATAGTGATTTACAGTTATCATATCCTTTCCTATCTACTTCAAACAAAATATTTCCACAGATCAAAACATCCAAACATTATATCTAAAATAAATAGAAAAATATAAGTAACAAGCATGTAAAGCTAATAGAGATAGGATGCTTCACTACACTATATCTAAAAACATAAGTACAACTTCCTGATTGAAAAACTCAATTTTCACAATGATAGTAGGGACTTTGACACAAGTAACTCAAATTCAAAGAAATATGCATAACTTAAGGAGTGAATCAATAATGTCAACATCTATCGGTAAATACCCCACAAATATATGTCATGGCATCAAATAAATGAACTTGATCAAATGAAATAATAAACTATATATGTCATGTTATCAAATAAATGACTTACTTATCTGCAAGACGTTCCAGGAACAAGTGGTAGTAATGGAGCAACGCAAACTAATATGTCACCAATAAAATGTATGATAGATGTTGTCTTGGATTTACTTGGTCTCAATACTCATGCTCTTTGGAAATTTATCATGTATTTTATGAGCAATCCATCACAAAGTCTCCAAGCTTTACAGAAACATGCTACCCCGTTGAAATTCATCTACATGTTCTTTGTTACAACTTGTTATGTGTAAAAATTCTTGCTAACACAAAGTAAACTCGCAACTGAATTTATCTCTACAGAGCACACTAAAAAGGGAACATAGACAAACGCTTAAAACAAGTTTAAAAAAAATACTAATGCTCATTTAGGTTTAGGTGGAATATTTTCATAGAAGTATCACTTAGGAAAATAGAAAAACAGATTAATTGGTTATCTTTTCAAACTAAATGTAAGAGATATCAAGTCAGAGTTGGTTGAAGACCTGAAGTTCAATATATCTCAATTTCACTCAAACCTCTTGCTTAACTACCTCAATCTGTTTGAGATTGCTTCATAGAGTTTTCTGTTAATGAAGCACAGTTTTCAATATATCTCAATTTCACTCAAATCTCCTGCTTAACTACCCCAACCTGCTTGAGATTGCTTCACAGTTTTCGTGAGTTTTCTGTTAATCAATAATTATATCAACTATTAACAAATAAATATCAGACTAAAGAGTTCATTTTCCTTCCTTAAATTTCTTTTCCATTAGAATTTATTTGATGCAACTTCAAAAAATACAACAATCATTAGTCAATGGAAAACTACTATATACTCTATAGAATCTATTTTGTTCGACTGTATCAGCTAAGAGTCTAAGACTAGGATCATTCGAATGATAATACAACATTCATAATATCTCAGTTTCTCTTAATACATATTAGTACTCTGTATTATCTATTACTCCCTCCATCCACGAAAAATAGACCACATTTGCCATTTTTGGTTTACCACGAAAAATAGACCAAGTTTGAAAAATGACCCCACATTTGCTACCTAATACAATTAAACACTACTAATAATATGAACCTCACATTCCACTAACACTACTCCTCTCTTACTTATTTCCCTTCTCTCTTACTTTTTTCCCTTCTCTCTTACTTTTTTCCCTTCTCTCTTACTTTGTCAATACCACATTAAACCTCGTATCATTCACAATGTGGTCTATTTTTCGTGGACGGAAGGAGTATTATATACTTCGTCTTTTCAAAATCTCCATTTGCAATTTCCGAACAATTCCTAAATATCTTCATTGTGTCATCTCATCATCACAACCAATACATACTTAAAGTAAAAAAAACTATTTGAATATTGTATTTGTTCGGAGGCTGAAAAATGCATACAACAAAATCGAAATCAAAATTAGGTCTACCTAACCTCTCCATGTCTCTGTAAATCCGTTTTCCAGTTGTTTCTGTTTGATTTTGACTTCTTTCGTCGACCGAACTACACTAAATTCCGATATGACGACTGGAGCTACTGTTTTTAATGACAGAGGGGAGAAGAGTAGGTGTAAATGACTCCAGGAAGACACAGAGTTAGCGGAGGACGGAGCAACTGTCGGATCAGGCGTTGAGTTTAGGGGTTGGTCTATTGTATCGAGAACGTCATACCGTACCGAAAACTGTTGTATGAATTATGACAAAATATCATACCGTTTTCATACCGAATTTTTGATATACCGCAATCTGGTACACCAAAAATTTGGTATGGTTAATTTTTGATATCATTACCTTATCGTTTTATAGTATACCGCACTTTTACGGTATACTGTAATAACATTATGCAAAAAAAATCTATTTTATACAAAAATATTTGAAAGTAAGATTTGTGGAGATTTTTTTTAATTCTATTTTTTTACATAAATATATTACATTTAATATAATATTCATATTATATTACATTTAATATAATATTTATAATATGTTGAAATATTATATTAAATTCTATTTTTTTAATTCTATTTTATACATAAATATATTACATTTAATATAATATTTCAACATATACCGATTTTTCAGTATACCAAATCTACGGCATATACCGAATATTCGGTATACCACAATATAGGAAAATTGTGGTATGCCGAAAAATTAGTATTTTCAATATTTTTTTTGGTACGGTAAATGCGGTATTTCGGTATTTTTTCCACCTCTAGTTGAAGTCAGTGGCGGACGCAGGATTTTGAAGTTGGGGGGTCCAATTTTCTGGTAACAATTGTAAGGTATTATTTGATGTCGACGTAGCCGAAAGTTGCGATATTATTACGATGCGTGGAAAATGAGTAATGAGATAAATTTAACTAGATGATATAGAAACTAGATATATATATATATATATATATATAGGATTGTGATCAAGATAGAACCATTCTTAAACGTAGAACAAATGCCAAACGGAGGTCGTTACATCTTTTAATCCAATGGTGTTGATTTGCACAACAACTTCCCATTACAACCAAAACTATTATTAATGGGTGAATGCAGATAAGTGAAAAAATAAAGCATGCATGGACTCTTCTTCGTTTCATTCATTCTTCCATCAACATGTGAGTTTTTTCACATGTTGAGTCCGGAATGTCGTGAAAACATAGTCTAATATGTATGATTTTTAATCTTGACCGTCATTTTTTCCTCATCCAATGAATAAAATATGTAGAGTTCTAGGTTCTACACTTAAGAATGGTTCTATCTTTAACGCAACCATATATATATATATATATATATATATATATATATATATATATATATATATTTGTTTAATACTCCCTCCATCCCATAGAAATAGACCTTATTTTCCTTTTTGTCCGTCTCATAAAAATAGTACATATCCATTTATGACAACATTTTTCTCATTCTCTTTAACTTTATCATTTATGGGTCCCACCATCTACTACACAATTTCAACTACTATCTCTCATTCTATCTTACTTTACCAATTACACATTAAACCCGTGCCAATCCCAAATAGCCTATTTCTATGGGACGGAGGGAGTAATATTAACTATGAATAAATTTTGAAATAAGTTAAGTAATGAAGTACTATATAACATGAATTTTTTTGTGTATAATAGTTGTAGAAATTTTTTTAAAAAAAAACATAAAAAAAATACTAGCTAAAAGAAAAATTGAAATGATTAATTTTGAATAGGTTAATTAATGAAGTATATAAAACATGAATTTTTTGTGTATAATTGATGTAAGAAATATAAAAAAACTTCTGAAATATAGTAAAAATACAATTGAAGATGATAAAAGGCAAAATGAGTTTGATGAGATTCAAACCCGCCAAAATGAGTTTGATGAGATTCAAACGCGGGCCGGAAAGTTGCTAGGCAAAGAAACTTACCACCTGTGCTAAGTTACTATACTATTCCTATGAATATACAATATATACTAATATTTGAAATTGTTGGGGGTTCCATGGCACTGGCGGAGCCAGCATAGAACAAAGGGGTACAAAATTGTTGGGGGTTTCATGGCACTGGCGGAGCCAGCATAGAACAAGGGGTACCATTGTACCCCAAATAATTGTCTATGTACTATATTATTGTGATTAATATTGGCAGAAGCATTAGTGGTGCAGTGGTTAGTGAGGTGCTTTTTCTAAGTGGAGACCCGGGTTTGATTCTTCTTTGTCTTAACAGTTTTCAGTTGTTTTCCATTTTGTAGTTTATTACCTATGTTTCCTATTTTGTGTATACTCTACTCAAATTTTCTATTTTGTATCCTCATGCCGATAGTTATTATATTTGATGATTTTAGGAAGTCTTTTTTATGTTCTTTCTTTTTTACACTATTTTGTGGTGGTATATAATATAATATATTTTATCTTGTTTATATTTTAATATAGTACTCCTTCCGTTCCTTTATAGTTGAGTCATTTTTCCATTTCGCGAAGTTTCCTCATAATTGAGTCATTTTCATATATAGTAACATTTTTCTCTCTCTTACTTTACTCTATCTTACTTTATTTTCTCTACTTTATTCACTTTTTTACTTTATTCTCTATTTATTTAACACACTCAACACTCATTCTTAAACTCCGTGCCAAAAAGTTTTGCCTTAACTATGAGGGAACGGAGGGAGTATTATTTTTAATATGTTTATTTATCATAATTCGTACCCCCAATCTAAAAGTCTGGATCCACCACTATTCCATGGGTCCCCAAAACCACATGTAGGTCCTCCACTGGTTGAAGTCCAGCTCGCCATAGCTCATGGTAGAAAACAATCCAAGTGCCCTTAAAACCGGTTATAGACTAGTCTTGTTTCTTTTCATGTGGGTTGGTTACGTGCATTTTTTATGTTCGTATCATACGATCAATATTGCTACATATTTTTATCCCCGTTTTTATCATAAATAAATAAATAAATATTTGACACTAAAAAAATACGAATATATATTCCTCGGTTCCTTAAAAATATAAAGTTTTAAAAGAGCACAATTGATAAAGTAAGAGAAAGATAGAAAAAAAGTGATTAAAATTTTTTTTAGTGGAGAGTATGAATCCCACATTAGAAAGAAATTTTTTCTAAAATATAAAGTTCATAGTTTTAAAAGACGGATTAAAAAAAGTACTTCATAACTTTAAGAGACAGAATGAAGTATACGAGTTTATAATGCTGGTTTGAATATCAGAAATTTATATATCGATTAGTTTGTAGTATATAGGAAATGGTTGCAAAGTTAAAACATTCTAAAGTCCAAAAAATGATTATCAATATTTGCTTAAAAAATCTTTTTATTCTTATGGAGTACATTAATGTCTTAATTTCTACTCCCAAACAATATATTTTAATCCATAAGAATATAATTAATGTTGAACTAATTTCTAGCACCGAACCCTTCGTTTTTAGTTTGTTATTAGTTCATTTTAGAACATTTTTAATTTTTAGTTTGTTATTAGTTCATTTTAGAACATTTTTAGTTCATTTTAAGTCCGTTTTAGTTCCTTTTATATAGAGTTCATTTTAAAACCTTTTTAGTTCATTTTAAGTCTGTTTTAGTTCCTTTGATATAGAGTTCATTTTAAAACCGTTCCGTATTCTTTCTAAAATGAAGTAACAGTTCAGCACTAGGAGCAATTTTGAATATATTACTATCCATATTAACAATTTTGTTAAAACTTAATAATTAAATACGATCTGACCATAATTATCATTCTAGAAAATGGTACTCCGTAATTTATATATTTAAATCAAACTCTTGATATAACAACACATGAAAATGATTAAAAAATAAAAACACTTTATACACAAATGCTGGAAATGCACATTTCTGCTGCCATGAGGTGTTCAACACGAAAAATAAATTTGCAATATGTTTGCAAACAAATAAAACACAAGGTTTATATTACATAGACTTCCAAGCATGAGCTCCACAAGTATACATGAGGGAAAAAAACAGCAATGATTTACATAGGGTTTTCAGCCATCCAGTGGCTGGTAAGTGCGGCGTCTCAGCTGAGACTCTGCATTTGGCTGCTGCAAGAAAATTCTAGTGGGGTCACTAGGATCAACGTATCTGCAAAATACAGAGTGCCTTCTCTCATTAGCAGGCCGTGATGTAAAAAAATGCAAACAAGAGTTAGAGACTGTAACAAACAACACATACGCATGTCTCATCATCTCATCGACAGGAGTTTGTGCTGCTTGAAGAGGATCCACTCGAGGCTGTGCTGCAAGGTGCTGGCTGTATTGTCTGACAGATCCAATCAAGTTAAAGAAGAGTGGGACGAATGTTCCACAACCGCCTTCCTTGAACAGAATCTTGAAAGAATGAGTTGAATAAAGAGCCAAATGCTCATCATCAGGCACAACCTGGAAATGGCACCAGAAACTTCAGACCCGCTCAAGTGAAACAATAGATCAGTAGCATAAGTTCTAAAAACTTACAGGTTCTACATAGCCAGCAATGTTGTTGCAGTAGAAAATTGGCTGGTGGAATTTCTCATCATGAACATGGAGCTGCATTGTAAAAATCCCAAGTTGAAATAAGTTCACTAATCTAATTAGACATTGAAACCAATAGACGAGAAATATGTTGACAAAGTGCAAAGAATGTGCTGCACATGAGAAAGTGGTTAAACTGCTACGAAATCCATCCTTAGATTATTACCCCATCCTCCAGAAAACACAAATTTGCAGGAAGAACAACTCATTAAAAGATATTTCCACAACAGACAATTGAGCACTTCACTAAGTTCCTTGTTATTGGTTACAATCTTTTCTCTCTCTCTACTCGTTTCAGTTGCAAGTTGATTGGATATCTCAGAGTTTCCAAAACCCATGAACTACTAATGTCTAGTGATCTGGCTTATTGACACATATTAGAGAGGATTGTGTCTTTTCTGGAAAGTAAGCTAAGCCATCCCATAGCACAAAGTCAAATATGGACATCATACCCTCAAGTAGTGTTCAGGCATCATATAAAGTTATCTTATTATGCCACATTATTGTGAAACTCTGTCCTTTCCCATGTAATAAAATTATCACTGATATATTTAGATAGTTGGAGCAACATCACTGTCATTTTAGGTCGAAATAGCAAACGTAAAACAGTAAATCCCAGCAAAAAGTTAGATGGATGTGAATATAGATTAATACTCCACCAGTCACATTAAATATGAAACGTTTTCCTTTTTAGATTGTCACATTAAAAATGAAACTTTTTCTAGAACAGAAATCCCATCATCTCTACTTTTTCCCTCTCCCTTACCTTATTCTGTCTTCATTAAATCACAAAACAACACGAAATAAAATCCAGTGCCGAAATGCAGACGTTTCATATGTAATAGGACGGAGGGAGTATTTCTTTCAAAACTTCCATCAAAGAAGGCAAACAAGTAATACTGTATTTATGCTTACCAGTGGCATATCAAATGCATAAAAATTCCCAACAGGTTTTTGTGCAACAAACACCATGCGGATATTTGACAAGTAAATAGTTCCCTTTGCTTTCACTGTTCCACCTTGAGTTCTGCGAAACATTCAGAAGCCAAGTTGGCATAACAGGACATGAAAAGTGGAGGAGGTCCACCCATAACAATATCTGATCTAAATAATGCAAAATGCAGTAACCACGAAAACCTTCTATCTGCAACTAGGCCAACAATGTGATGCAGAGAGCAAAGTAAAGGAATCCATATTGGGGTTATAAATCAGAAAGAGACCGTTTCCATAATTGACAACGGAATTCAAATTAAATGAACGAGAGACCATGACCATAGCCACACTAACGCGAATTAAACAGAATAATATTAATATCAGCACAAACCCAACAATTCAACTCCTAAACAATAAGTGCACGTGAAAAGGGAAAAAAGTGACAATTCCACACAACAAGTTATCTGATCAATCAATACGACGATCATGCCAAGACGACAGCATAATTGATCCGAATTTGACAAAGTAATGTAGAAAAATAGGATAAGAAAGAAACCCGGGGATCTTGTCGATCTCAAATTCGACACCGTCTCTACCCAAGACGAACATCTCGTTGTCGAAGGGCACCGGCATCCCATTGGGGAAAAGTTGAGGATTCAGAGCCATAACTTTTCTCCCTCTAGATTCAATTCAAGAGGAATTTTGGATATATGCAAATTAACAGATGATCTTCAACTATAAAACGCGTGTTCGTCGCATTACTCTACGATCTTCTCGAATGTCTAGAATACGTTACTTCTTCTTTTTGGGCTTTAATTATTTTTAATCGTGGCCCAATAACCGACCTTAAAATATACTCCAATATTTTTTACTTATTTTAGTCTAGCAAATTGATTAGCTGAGACTGGGATTAGACCAATGCTAATTTAATTCTAATAATTCACGTAATATTTTCACAATTTCTCAATGTTAAGAAAGCCTAATAAAAATCAATATACATGTTGGCCCCTGACCCTCCACCTATATAATTTACATATGTCTTGGTATACAATGGACTCAAACCAAATATCTTTGGTCACATTAACCACAATACCACTAGACCGACTAATGTATACAGAAATATTGCTTTCTAAGTTTACATCTTATTTGTTATAACCACATTGTTGGTATGAATTAAATGAGATAATAATAATGTGAATTTCTCATAGGCAATATTGTTGTAGCATTGGTACATAAATACTAGTATATGATTGTGTCGTGACATTGATAGCAATTATAGTAGTATATATGTAGAGAAGTAGTGGAAGATTAGGAGGAGGAGAAGCGCAACATTGAGGCTTCAGCCATCCAAGTAAAATATGTTGGGTTTGTTAGGCGGGGTGATCTCAACCGTCCCTTCAAGCATCTTAGCCACCTTCCCCATCGACGGCCTAGCCTCGGGCCTCTCCTGCAGGCACCACATCGCAGTCTTCACCATCCGATTCACCATATCAAAGTGCGCCCGGCTGTCGTAGCTCTGCTTGATCCGTTGATCCAGCACGTCCTCCACGCTCATCTCCTTGAATACCTTGTCGTACGCCCACCCGGGCAGGAACCACTGGTCGCTCTCCACCTTCGAGTCCAGCTGTGCGAAGTTTCTAGAACCACTCACTATCTCCAGCAGCACCAATCCATAGCTGTACACGTCAGCTTTTGAGGTGATCTGGTCTGGCCGCGCCCACTCTGGTGCCATGTACCCTGGAGTCCCTCGGATCCTCGACATGCTGATCATGTCCTCCTTCTTCTTCAGCTTAGCTAGCCCGAAATCAGACACCTTCGGACAGAAGTCATCTCCCAGCAATATGTTCTCCGGCTTGATGTCACAATGCAGCACCCACTCCAAGCATTCCTCGTGCAGGTATGCTATCGCCCTCGCCACCCCCAACGCAATCCTGTACCTTATGTTCCAGTCAAGAATCGGCTTCCCCTTCGAGCCTAGGGTTAGCGCGTCACCTTCACTCTCCAACGGCCCATCCTCCTCCACAGTTTGGAACAAGAACTCGTCTAGTGATCCATTAGGAACATACTCATACACTAGAATTCTACTCCCCTTTTCAGCACAGAATCCCCATAGCCTCACCAAGTTGAGGTGGTGCATCCTCGCTATGATGGTGACCTCAGCCCAGAAATCAGCATCGCCACCGGTGATATTCTTGAGGGACTTGACAGCCACCACGCGCCCGTCACTCAGCTTCCCCATGTAGACAATGCCAAAACCGCCCTTCCCGATTGGATTGGAGAAGTTGTTTGTGGCAACCTTCAGCTCAGCATAGCTGAACCTCTTTGGCCCGCCAGCTGGCATTACTTCAAGCCCAAAGGTCCTAGCCATGTCCCTATACTTTATATACTTGTTGAGGAACGTCCTAAAGAAGAACGCACCAAAAAGCAGCTCGGCCACAAACAAAGCGCACACGAGAACAATGTTCCTAGTAATCGTCCTGGACTCCTGTGGGGGCTCAGGGAGGCGTATCCTCACCGGGCACATGGTCTGCATCAAGGACGTCATCCCAGTGAAGCTCGACACATCACTCTCCGACTCATCAACCCTCAAGAACATGGCCTTCTCCGTCCCTGGGGACCAGTATCCGTTAACCATCCTCCCCAGCTGCAGAACACAGAAATTCGAGCCATCATACTTGAACATGAACCCTAAGCAATTAGGCCTGGACAAACACGAAGCCTCACACGTCGTGAAGTTGGTAGTCTCGATGTCATTTTGGTCCAATCCACCGGTGAAATTCACAAAATCCAACCTCAAGAACTTGGTCCTCCCTGAACTGCTCAACGGAATCTTCAACTGGCACGAGTCCCCAGGCCCCTTCGTGTACCCAGGAGGGCAAACGCAGGAAGTGGAGAAGTTGGAAGCATCATACATGCATATGGAGTTTGCACCACAAGTGCCATGGACCATACATAACTGGAACAAAGCCTGCCATCTAACAATCCATTGACTCAGCCTCACATCATAACTATACATCCTAAGGTTTCCATCATTGTCAAGGCTCAATTTTCTCAGCTTCTTAACTCCGAAATCGGAGGCGTAATACTTACCATCATCACCATACACAATCACCCCCAAATCATCCAAACTCATGAACGTCAAATTGCCATGATTAGTCCAATAATTATCGTTCCTACCAATGAAAACAAGCTGCCTAGAATCAAACCTATACTTCCCGTTGCTAGAAACTAGGGTTGTCCCGTTTATCTGTTGATTAGGGAGAATAGTATTGGTGGGAAAATCAAAGCTTTCAAAATTGCCATAAACGAGATTACCGGTGGGAAGCAGCGAGAGGCCGCTTCCGTTCACGCTCGCAACAGGACGAGAAGGCCATAGATTTGTGGCGTTACCAGGAGAGTCGACGAGGCGGAGCTCTCCGGAGCGGGAGATGATCAGCGAGGCGGCGGCGGAAACGGGGGGATTGGTGGCGGACCAGACGACAGCGTTTTGGGAGACGTTGCGGAACCAGACGGAGAAGGTGTAGAGGCCGGGAGAGTTGGGGACGGGGAGGAATCCGGCGGCGAAGGTGGCGTTTGGGGAGAGGAGAGTCTGGTTCTGGGCGGGGCGCCATGGGGAGTTGGAGGAGGAGAATACGGAGATGTTGGTGGCGGATTGTGGTTGGGAGATGGATGAATTGAGGATTGAGAGCGTGAAGAAGAAGAAGAAGAGAGGGAGGAGATGGTTGAGAGAAGACATTATGGAGAGGATGGTTTGAAGGTGGGATTGAAGAATTTTAATGGCGGATTTCATGTGCGTGTGGAAATGGGTAAGGCGGTCAGCGTTGACTACTACTGGCAACTTGCATTTTGTAGTAGGAATTTTTGGCGATTTTTTATTAATAAAATAATTCATATTTGGTTGAATTTAATGAGATATGGATTATGTCTAATATTTTAGTATTTCATTTTGGTTAACCAAATTTAATGACATATGGATTATGTTATGTCTAATATTATTGTATTTCATTTTGGTTTTCTAGATACTTTAAATGGAGAAAAAAAATTCCACTGTTTTTCCTTCAACTTTAATAAAAAAATTAATATTTTAAATTTTTATTGGAACAATAATTCGAGGTATGTGTACTTTTGGAAATAACTAACGTTATTCAGATAGTGAGTACCTAGAAGTTTATAATGGAATTCCACAAACGAAAACAAAATGTATTCCATGGTCGATTTTAAAGGTTGACTTATTGCTAACAAACAGAGCAGACCGCAGAGGGAGGTTTTTTGTGTAGGTTTAATAATTAAATTTAGGTATGTTTATTTTAATCTTGCAGCTGTTGAATACGTATTGTTTAGCGGCTGCTTATGAGATGAATTGTGGAGAGGGGCATATGATCAAAATTGTTAACTAGAGTCTAGAGAAGAAAAAGGAGATTAAGATTATATTTAGATTCCTATCACAACTATTTCAAAAACTTGGCATACAAGATTACTTAAGAGGATAAAGTATAAAAAAATAACATGGAATACTTTCGGACAGTGGTTTGAGCTATTTTGCATGCATTATTTGTGTAGGAAACTTACCTACAGACAATTAATCAGTGGATATAAAGTGTCCATGTCCATTGCCTAAGCTATACTCCTTAGATTTGGATGGACAAAAGAATATAACGCCGGAAAAACATTGCTCTACCGAACACAATAGATTCACCAAAAGGACTTCCACTCTTCTCCTTCTCCGCCTTATTCAATCTCCACAACCCTATCACACATAATGTATAGAGTCAACAACATCATCAATCACAAAATACTCCTAATTTAGACAAGTTCTTGCCAATAATAAAAAAGAATTACTGTATATACTAGTACATAGGAACGAGGAAAAGGGATAGGATCCTCGTATTAACGCCTTACCTCACAAAGAATTTACAAAACCGATGTGCCACTCGCATCAAGGATTGAACAAACCCGAGGTGCCCATGTTCAACGCTATAAGGACTGTGATACTTGTAACAATGGCAAGCCAAAATAAAGTTGATCCTGAAAAACAGAGACATATTCTGAAAAAGAAGATCAATTTAAGAAAACAAGCACCAAGGAATCGGATATCCATACCTTGAGAACCACCAGGGTCATTAGCCGGAGTTTGCTGTCCAGAGACAGAAGTGCCGTTGTTTGGTTCGGAGACAACGTTGTTTGCTCCATCATCTGGAGGCTTGTTATTTGTGGTATCTGATGCTACTATACCTCGGAACTCCTCACTTACTAACAGAGCTGCTAGAACATTCATGAAAGAGTCGTTATCTGGTGCAATTATGTATTTTTCCGCACGTTTCTCAGGAATTGCAATGTCCGATTCATCAGAATCAGACAAGTCATCCTTGGATGCCTCTGTATTTGCAAGTACTTTGTCAGATCTTTCATCTTCTTCATCCTCAACATATGCTTTGTATGTCAGACGCAGTAGAATTTCTCCAACTGATCCATTTCCAAGTGGAGTCCAACCTCCTCGAAGTACAACTATCCTGTCTGCAGGAACTGTATCTTTCAGAGATCCAAGATCAATCTGCAAAAGGTATTCCAAACAACTTTGTTATGATGTTAGCAAAACCTTAATGGGAGAATTGAATAATAACTTGAATAAATTTTTCTTATAATTGTGACTGCTTAAAAAGCAACTCCAGAGCTGTGTTTAAAATTCCTTGAAAGTCTCGATTTTACTTGAGGAAAAATCAAAAGACCACAACTATACACAGAGATGAAGTGAATGTGGCAATGTACTGAAAGTCTTAAACCATCCTAGTTTACCATTCCAAACCTGGAAACTGAGCCATGTTTAAACATTTCCAATATCTGATAGCAAATTTAAGAGCCTCACCTCTGCTGTACCTACAGTCAGGTCTGTGAATCCAAGAGAATCCTTTACTTCAATTGATAATTTATTCTTCTTAGGGTCGGAAACTAATATATCAAAATCCTGTAAGATGTAAAAACCTGAATATCAGTAATTGATCCAGAGCTTTCCCTCATGAAACCACGTACATCAGATCTAGAACAAGTAAAGAACTCACTTGATTCCAGATTGGCTCACCAGGAGGCCCAATGACTGTCGTTTGGCTGTTTCTTTTACTACGTACAACTTGATCTCCCAATCTTAAAATAACATATGGATCTGTTTTGCCTGTAAAGTGTGGGACAAAAACTCGTGACTATAAACAAAAATATACATGAACCAGAAGTAGAGCAACGATTAGCTGATCCTTTAACTAAACGCTAACAATTTCAGCCTAAGAGAAGCGTTAAATTATTCCACTTAGCATTGGAATGAGTAAGATTCATACCATAGAATACATAATTAAGTTTTCGAGCATCCAGAAGCGTCACGGACAATTCTCCTGCGAAGTTACCGTTACCCTCTTGAGTTTCTCCAGATTTGGAGTCCTTCGGAACAGGTCCAACAGCCTTTCCCTTCTGAAAATCTAGAACAATCTTATTGGGACGAACAAATAGCTTTGGCAAGTCCGCAGTGAGAAGTTTTGTCAAAAACCTGCATAAGTGTTTTATAGCTAAGATTGAAGAACAGAAATCAAGATATGGACAATAATCCAGAAAAAGCTTGAAGGACATCACTTACATTGAAAGTACTGGTATTGCTAAATATTTTCCAGAGCACCATCACAGAAAACACCATTAAAAACAGGTTAGAAGATCTGATATATGAAATGAGCATAGTTTCAGATGCAATACTTATGCATAGACATTATGTGACCGGAAGAGATCTAAGTAACTTAAGCAGGATATAGCTTTGCTAAACATTAAGACAGAAAGCAAGAAACTGGCATTTTTAGTACAAAACTGCTCTACTTTCATTACATAAAAACTAATTTATGCATATTTTTCTCTGTCCAATGTCAACCAATGACCATTATAATCATAAACTAAGAAATTTTTACTTTCCTGGGTAGAGAGGGTGATTATGCAGATTGCAGAGAGATCAATCTAGCATTGAGTCTAAGAAACTGTATCTTTAATCTTTAATATCTCTGCAAACTCTAACAAGGCTCAACGTCAAGTGTCAATTGCTGCTCAAATATGATTTTTCATGACTTTCAGTTTTCATTGAATCATACTCGCAATTCATGATGCTTTATTGTAACAACATGCCATTACTAAGAGAAAAAGTCAAAGGAGAAATTGAAATAACCTACCCATTAAATTAAACAAGCGAAATGGTGATAACTCAAACTTTATCTTCGGAAGAGAGACAAAAGCCCATGATACAGCTCCAACCCATGGCTCTGTTGGTATGAGTCGCAGTTTAACCCACAGTTCCCCATCAATGTCAAAGTCTCGCACACCAACAGGCACAACAATGGGAAGGATGCCAAAGTTAAGTGACAAAAGTAGAAGCATACGTGCACCACCAGTGTACCGGAGGCCAATATGGTATCTTTTTACCAGGACAAAAAAAATAACATTCAATATGCATTCAGAGTAAATATATTTGCATCATGCAAAATAACTACAGAGTACAAATTGTGGATAAATGTTGATAAATCACAGAAAAGATCAAAAGATTCTTCTCACTACTCCATTTCTTCCCAGACTGCAGATGCAAAACTAATTAGAGTTTCCGTTACTTGTTAAAGTTGGTAGCTCTATGTCAAGCAAGCAAAATCCAACCTATATTAGGCTATTAGCCCAGTAAAATATGAGTTATGATGGCAAAACATCGGAACTTCCAAATTTTAAAATTAACATCTATTCTGGTTATCAGTTATATTAGGAGATGGGAGTGTTGATGTCATATGCAATCCATAAAGCAACATATTCATTCCCATTGATATAACTCTTTTACAACCCTTGGTAGCTCGCAACAAGAACTCTAAAAGACGAGAAACATTCATCCACCCATTCTCAATTACCTTACTACACACAGGATCAATCACATGTGAAAATGATTTCATATAACTGAAAAGCAATATGTATTGCAGAATGAAAAACTCACTGCAAGTCATTAGCCCGGCGTGAAGTTCTGCGCTCGACGCTCCTAACAGACAAGGGCTCATCCCCCAAAGAGAACTGCTTGATCTCCACCCTCTGCACATAATCTGGCTTCTTCAGATTGTCAATGACAGGCTGCAGCAATCCAATCAGCCAATTCTCAAGCCCACCCCTATAAACCTTCCACAGCTTCCCCAACACCATATTAACCCATTCCACCGACTCTTTCCTCTGTAAGTCCTTCTCGAGGAACAACGACAGCCCCGTTGGCACCTTCTGCCGGCTCCCGGGTTTACTGCCGCCACTTCTCTCATCCGTCTTCCTCCATGTCCAGACCTTATCGAATACAACACCCACGAAAAAGAACAAAGCGAAAAGGCCGAAAACACTGCGATTTATGGGCGGAGATGGAATTGGATGGATGACCCCGAGCTGACTCCTCAGCTTATTTACAATAGGGTCCTCCCCAAAACTTGTGCTGTAATAGTTACCAGCGTTAATGCTCGAATCAGATGTAGAGGGGCGGTTTAACTCCTCCTCATCTGAAAACCGTTTCAGCACTATGTTTTTGGCGCCCCTTCCCGCGGCTGCTGCGCCGCCGCCGAATTGGTGAGGGGGGTTTCCGCCATTGATGCAGGATTGAGCTTGAAATAGAGCCCATCCTACATTTTTAACGATTACGCTTCTCCTCCGGAAAAGGTGAGAATCTGAAGCGCAAGGGCATAAACCTAGAAGAGGCAATTGGGGGAGATATAGGGGTTTTCTCTGTGAGAAATCACAGCGAATAGGTGACGTGTTTGTGGCCGAATGTAAAACCATTAATTTGCAGGCGGCCAATATGGAAAGCAAGCTGAGGAATCGCCGGAAAACATGAATGAATTGGACAGAGTCAGTGAGTGGGGTATGTTATTGAGCGGAGGTATGAGAAAGAGAGAAAAATGAGTCGTGAGTTCGCAAATGGTGGTGGTGTTGAACTGTTGATGAAGAAGAAGACAAAGATAGTAGGGTAAGGTTGAAATAAATTGAGGTTCACCAATTTGAGTTGTGTTGTGATTTTGGGATGGAAATATTATGATCCAAGTCAATCACCGAGTTTCAATTCCCCGTAGATTGGAGAGGCCGGCGGTGAAATGTGATTCACTGTTTCTTTTTGTTTTTTTTTTTTGGTGAAAGTGTTGTTCACCGTTTCGAAGATCATGGTAAATTAAATTTTACGAGGAGGGTTGTGATTCGTTGCTAACTTTTCTTAAATTGCTAGTTCGCTAACTTATCAAATAGTGTATTAAAAATATCAATAAGATCGTAGTAAAATATCAACATAAACTTATGTTGATATTTTAATCCTGTGTTGATATTAATATTTAAATCTTTTTAATAATAATGATGATGATTATTGAATAGATTATGGCAGGTCGGAAACTACGTGACTATGTCCTCCATTTGAAAAGGTTTGGTGAGTCAATTAGGCATGTGGGATTAAATCATTAGGCCATCCACAACGCTGTCTCTATACCGTCTCTTAAACCGTCTCTTAACTACTATTTGAGCACTATTTGAGGGCCCCACTGTCCTTTTTTCCTCCATCTCTTAACTAAGAGACGGAGGCTGCAACGCTCCGTCTCTTAACCGTCTCTATACCGTCTCTTAATTACTATTCATTCAATTTAATTTATAATTTTTTTAAAACCCAATTCAATTTAAACAAACACACTTTATTAAAATTAAAACAATATTACAACTTAACATTAAAAAAGCGAAGACATAATTAAAATTCTAAAAAAATAAAAATGACATAATTTAATATTCTCCGCCAAAGTTTTCCCAAATGTGCTCAATTAGATCCTCTTGGAGTTGGGTGTGGGCGCTAGAGTCGCGTGTCCTTGCCCGAAAATTCGCTATGTGGAGAAATAGCGGTTTCCGCATGCGGAAACGGCGACGGAAATAGGTATCTCCCCAAATCGGGTTATCGCAGAAGTAGTCGCGTACTAACCGTGCGGCGGCTTCCTCCCGGTTCCGATTGATGTACTTCCGGGAGCGTCGTGGGGGTGGTGCGGCTTCCTCCGCCTCTCGTCGTCGATCTTCTTCGAGTGATTGTTCCATTAATTGGCGCATTTGCTCAAAAGGATCCATTTGTTTGAGTTGATTGAAGATGGAAATTGGAGTGATAGAGAGGATTTGAGAGGAATAGATGTGTGTTTGTGTTTGAAATGAGTATGGAATAGAATTATTTATAGAGTAAAAAAATTAAAAATTTAAAAAATGAAAATAAATATTTAACGGTAATATTACCGTTTGAAAAAAAAAATTTTTTTTTTTTATTAAAAATCGATTTTTTTTTAAAAAAAATGAATTATTGCGTCATCAGTGACGACGCCCACTCGCGGGCCAGCGAGTGGGCGTCACGCACGCATGGGGACGTGCCACGTGTCTCGGGCGCGTGGCGAGACAGCTCGTCTCGTGTCTCTCCGAGACGAGCTACGCGACGAGCCGGTCGCGAGCTGGAGACGAGATGGCCGCTGCAATGCGTCTCGCGGGGGTCTCGTCTCTCCGAGACGAGACGCGAGCCCGGCGCGAGACGCGTTGTGGATGGTCTTAACTAATAATAAGCTTCACATGGGTCGGAGCCGCCGCGCTTTAATTTATTAGTGTTTGACAAAACGAAGTGATTGAAGATATTTTTTCGTTATTTTAAAACTTGTTTCATCTAAATTAATCACAGTTGTGGTTGATAAATTATAATCATGACCTTGGATTGACAAATTTGAAGTGAAGTTGTTCAATTATAATTGACTTGTTATAGCTGAAATTTGATTAAGATCGAATATGCCTCCTTATAGTCTGATATAGTAGTAGTAGATAGTATATCACATAGTTTATCGTTTTTTTTATTAGCATTGTTTATTATATTTATGAAAATTAATAAATAAAGTTAATTCTTAGTAGACGAATCAATAGACCTCTTAGTACAAACGGTTTTTGATCATTAAGCTACTAGTATTCCAACTTATATAGACGTGAACAATATAAAGTGAATGGTTACCAGAATCGAAGTTGTTCTCAGTTTGAAAAGATGGTATAATAATAAATAGACTAAAGTCCCAAAATGGTCCTTAACATTTTGCGTTTTTTTTTGTCCAAAACATTATCTTTTGAAGTATTCGGTCCCTCACATTTGAAATCGGATCACATTTGGTCCATTTTGGACGGTTCCGTCAAATTTTTGACGGTGTTAATTACCGGGTCACAAATCTGTCACTAACTGGAAGAAACAAATCCGTCACCACCGGCTATTTGTTAGTTGACGATGACTTCTAACACCAAGTGCGCAGTTTAAACTTCTCACCTTATTCTCTACCCACCGTCACGCATTTTAGCACCCCGAAATCAAATTCCCCATTCTCAATCTCAAACCCTAATCATAAAGTCAATCAATTAGAGTGAATTCGACATCGTAATCTGTCGGCTTCTATTGTGTATTACTGTAAATTATCAGATTTTTTTCTCCGATCGATGAGAGGCGACGAAAATGTCCAAAGTGAAACACTTTTTCCGGAAGCTTCACATCGGCGATCACCACAACCAAGTGCGGCCGCCTGTGCTGGTTCCCTCATCTCAAACAACGTCGTCTCAGCAATTGACCTCCACATCTCCGTCTTCCGAGGTGCCTCTCGACGGGGTCGTCGTCTTCGGGTGGCAATTCGAGCAATAGAAATATCAGTTTCTTCGAGGAGGAGTTTCAGATGCAATTGGCGCTGGCAATAAGCGTTTCCGATCCGGGTCAGAATTGCGTTGACCCGGAAACTGCTCAAATCAATGTCGCTAAGCAGATTAGCCTTGGTTATGCGCCATCTCAGAACCTCTCGGAATCCATGTCGCTCTGATTTTGGGTACATCGTTTACTAGATGTTTTCTTGTGTTTTGCCCCATTTTGGATAAATTGCCTG
The DNA here is from genome assembly GCF_004379255.2 of Salvia splendens. NCBI lineage: Eukaryota > Viridiplantae > Streptophyta > Magnoliopsida > Lamiales > Lamiaceae > Salvia > Salvia splendens. The sequence continues at coordinate 6,343,225 of NC_056034.1, forward strand.
TGTCGGTGGATAGGAATTATGGGGTTCGGTTGTGAAATTTAGATTTTTGTGGGGGAGAGCTGCTGGAGTTTTAGGTTGTGACTTAGTTACGGGGGAATTCTTTCTCTATGGATTGTGGATTTGCAAGTAATATTTGTTTGGCCTTGTATGTTGTTGGGAGTGTTGGAACGTCTGCAAATTTGGGGGTCCTAGTTATAATGTCATTTTGGATACACGTGATGTGAACAAATAAATTAATTAGTGACGGATTTGTGACTCGGTAATTAAAACCGTTAAAAAATTGACGGAACCGTCCAAAATGGACCAAATGTGATCCGATTTCAAATGTCAGGGACCTAATAATTCAAAAGATAATGTTTTGGACAAAAAAAATGCAATATGTTAAGGATCATTTTGGGACTTTAGTCTAGTAAATATTGATCATAAAGAGATTAATACTTCTTGACAACAAATCATATAGAAGATCTAAGTAATTCTTTATACATATATTAAAATTTCAAGAATGTCATTCAGATTGGTTTTGACAGAAAACATGATTATTGGTTAGACAAAAGCTATAGTGGAAGAAAAATAATGTTAGTATAAATTATTGGACAAAATCACTGTCCAATACAACAAGGGTGTGATTGGTTGGTTGAAAAGGTTTTCTTTGGTTTTCATATAACACATTTTTCCCATGAATAGTGAAACCAAATTTTGTGTGAATCAGTGTGTGGTAGAAGATGATTACACACTTAATCTATTGTTTGGTAGTATTTACGTATGGCATCCCCTTATCAGACTACTTTATGTGATGACAAAAATATCCTTACTTTTTGGAATGAAATGTCCGCAATAACCATCCTTCGTCCTTGATAGACAGCAAAATGGTGCCATCCTTGTCTCTGTTTGACGCTACCTTCCCCACACTTCCCACCATATAAACACAAGCTTTGTACATTCCTTTCACCACAATTCCACTATAAACACATTCTCGTACTGCAATAGCTCCGATGGCGGGTAATGGAAAGCGAAAGGTCATATCCGAGGGAAGTCCGTCGGGTATCATTGCATTTCTTTCAAAACTCCTCACCTCTCTTTCGTATGAGGAAGAAGATTTTACAAAATCTTACTGTGGTGTTTTATTTATTACACGACGCAATTGTGAGGAAGGGCATTGGTGAATCAAAATATGAGCATCCAATGTGGTATGTACGTTGGAGATTGTCTCATTCAATGATTAACAACATCTGTGCAGGCATATATATGTATATATACACACAGGGATGTGATCAGGTCAATAAGTGAAATTCAGTCAAAAATCAAAGCAAATAAACATGAGCCGGTGACGTGGCGTACTAGTTAACACAATATTCTGTATAATCCTAACACGTAAAATTGCTGTGTTAGTGGACTATTCACTCTTGAAACACATTAATCTACCCTTTTTACCCTGCTTATCTCCACTTCATTCTCTCCACCTCTACTCTTCCATCTCTTAATTTTTCTCAACTCAACTCAACTCAACTCAACTCAACTCCGGCAAACCCAAAAAAAATGAGATCTTTCACTGCAGAATATACCTTTCTACATCTCCTCCTTCCTTCTTCACTAACCCAGCAAAAACAAATTTCATGGACGCAGGCCCCTCACACATCCACCTCACCTCAATCCGCGAAGACTCACCTTAAAAAATTCCCCAATTTCAAGATTTCCCTTAAATTCCACGTAAAAAAATCCAATCTTTCCGCTCTCCTGCGTTGCAATCGACCATAACACCAAGATACTATTGGGTTACAAACCCATCCCACATCGGGTGAGGGAGGGAAGTTGGAAGGTGTATATAATTCCTGTCCAACCCCAATTAGTTTGAGGCCTTTTGGGAGTGACCCAAAAACAAATCCGTGCGGGCTTGACCCAAAGCGGACAATATCAAACTAATGTTGCAGTCGACGATCCTAACAAGTGGTATCAGAGCCCAGGTGGCTATGGGTTGTGCCTGGATGAGCCCCGGTTAGGGTCGGGCAATGAAGGACTCGGGTTAGAGTCGGGCCAAGGATGACCCAAGGGCCAGGGGCTGGAATGACCCATGTTCGTGTCGACTGCGTTCCCGATGTGGTCTCGGTTTGAGGGGAGGTTTGTTGGGTTACAAATCCATCCCACATCGGGTGAGGGAGGGAAGTTGGAAGGTGTATATAATTCCTGTCCAACCCCAATTAGTTTGAGGCCTTTTGGGAGTGACCCAAAAACAAATCCGTGCGGGCTTGACCCAAAGCGGACAATATCAAACTAATGTTGCAGTCGACGATCCTAACAAGTGGTATCAGAGCCCATGTGGCTATGGGTTGTGCCTGGATGAGCCCCGGTTAGGGTCGGGCCCTGAAGGACTCGGGTTAGAGTCGGGCCCAGGATGACCCAGAGGCCAGGGCTGGAACGACCCATGTTCGTGTCGACTGCGTTCCCGATGTGGTCTCGGTTTGAGGGGAGGTTTGTTGGGTTACAAACCCATCCCACATCGGATGAGGGAGGGAAGTTGGAAGGTGTATATAATTCCTGTCCAACCCCAATTAGTTTGAGGCCTTTTCGGAGTGACCCAAAAACAAATCCGTGCGGGCTTGACCCAAAGCGGACAATATCAAACTAATGTTGCAGTCGACGATCCTAACAGATACAACCCTCCTCAAGCGTGTCGGAGAAGTTGCAGAGATTAGGCTTCGAGTTCGGATCTTTACCGGGGCCGATCATTGACGCCATTAGTACTCTCGGTCCCTCTCTTCTAAAATTTTGGGTGTAAAGCAGAAATATCAAAAATATAAGAGGGACAATTTTGTCATTTTACAACTTGTACATAAAAAAGCACAAGGAACAGTAACACGGTAACATGGGCCTCATTTTTTAATCAAACACATTTTTATTTGCCATAACAACAATAACACAAAACTTATGCTAGGCCCATTTTCAAGGACTTGGTGCTAGTGACTTACAAGACAATCACACGAGCCATAAGAGAATATAACCAAATCGATCAAGAAAATTGAAGTTGCAAACTTGCAACACACCACAATGAGCCCAAGGCAATAAGGCGGGAGGACGGAAGCCTAGCCGGTGGTAGAGGGCGGTGGGCGTAGCCGGCGGGGAAGTCGGGGTGGTGGGCGGCAAGGCGAGGCAAGCAAGACGATGCCATCCAAGCAAATTGTGTGTTTTTTGATTCATTTCAACCGTTTCCATTTAATTTCGAGCAAATTGATTTTTTCTTAAATCTTTTTGTTTTGTTTCTATCAAATTTCTAACAATAATTTCGATGTTGTATAGCTGTCAAACACATTGAATTTCTTACTAAAGTTAATAACGTGATGTGAATATTCCTTACTGAATAACGTGATATGAATTTGTCAAATTCATACTACATGTTTAGTCAATTCACAATATTTCAATTACATTACTTTTCAAATTAAGTAAGGAGTAAAGGCTAAAAGTGGTCTTAGACATAGGACGATTTTACGATTTTGGTCAAGAACATTATCTTTTGAATTGTTTGGTTCCAAACAAATGAAAATGGACCGGATTTGGTCTATTTTTTTCGGAACCGTTTATTTTAACAGTCAACGCAAATTAAAAGACATTTGACTAGATTAGTATTTCTAATTGGGGTTTTAGAGGTTATAGATTCAACACTTTTTCCTCTCTTCTCTAAATACCAATGGCCGATGTTGAGTATATGAGTTTCGTCGGTGGTTTGGTGTGGGCAGCCACGGACCAGTTTATAGAAATTCTATTCTAGTCAAATGTCATTAATTTACTTTGACTGTTAAAAATAAACGGTTCCGTTAAAAATGAACTAAATCCGGTCCATTTTTATTTGTTCGGGATTAAACAATTCAAAAGATAATGTTCTGGACCAAAATCGTAAAATCGTCATATGTTTATGACCATTTTTAGTCTTTACTCTTAAGTAAACTAAGTGAGCACTACTAGTCATGGCAGTTTACATAGAATCGAAGTATGTTGGTCAGTCATTTGGTACGGGCCGATTTCACATTTTCAATGTCTTAAAAATGGTAGTACTAGTATTCAATTACATTGGTGAAGTAGGAGTATTAATTTAGTAACATTAATCAATTCGCAATTTTGCTGACCTTTCAAAATTTGACATTCAATTCGCAAACCTTTCGAAATATGGGATCGAGGCATGCGAATTTTTCAGAATAAAGGATTTTTGCTTTTTTATCTTTTTTCTCTTATTCCCAAATATTTATCAATTGACCAAATTATCCACCAGAGAATGGTTCTGCCAGTGTTATTCACGAAGTATATAAACTTTTTGCAGATCCCATTACTTCTATGATCTTCTCATTGCAATTCTTTATATGCAAGCATGTTGCAAAATCATCAATCTTGCCCCGGAAAACATACCATGACTACTAGAGTACAATTCCAATTTCAAATAAGAAATCGTTCTACGGCAACATATACTGTATAATTCATTTTGTGAATAAGATTAGCTTGAACAATTGAATATAGTTTACTTCATTTTCTGGTGGATCTACTGCAACAGCGAAGTCAAGGAAATTTCAATCGAATTGTCTCGTATGTTTTTCAAAATTTGGGTTCAGTTTTGAGAGGATAATATAGTCATTTATAAATGTTGGGAGATGAATAATAAAAATAAAGAAGAGAAAGGAAATAAAAAAGCAAAAATCCCTTATTCTGAAAAATTCACATGTCTCGATCCAATATTTCGAAAGGTCTGCGAATTGAATGTCAAATTTCAAAAGATCAGCGAATTTAATCCCTTTTTCCGAATCTCTCTCTCGTCTGTTTTTCAAAATAATGAATACGGAGTATTATGCATGTAATTTAAATAAGTAATTTGATATTTCACTATTATTATGTTAGGTTTAGTATACCGAAAAACATGTTTCGAGCAAGTTCATGCGAATATAATCTTGCTTGTATGCAGAAAACTCTACAATCCACTTTTAACCCGATTCAATATTATTCGAGCAGTTTTCACGAATAAAATTAGTATATTATTATAACACCCCGTAAAAACAAAAAAAATCAATTATTTATTTCAATTTTACAGTCAACTACTTGGTCAAATATATTTCTCCAAACCCCATCAACAAACTATTTCCCTATATCTCTACTCCCTAAAATCTTTCCAACAAACCAAATCTCCACATAATTCATTATATATCTCAATTACTCCATATCAGTTTCAACGCTACAATTTTCCATGCAAGACACGGTATTTCTAAGGATGGGATCCCCTGCTGTGGTGGGAGCACAGCAGGGGCTGCTGTGCCTATCCCATACAAATATTTTAATATTAAATTCAAATTATTAAAAAAAAAAAAATAATTAAAATATTTTTGTGAGGAGCAGCGGCCCCTGCTGTGCTCCCACCACAGCAGGGGATCCCATCCCGTATTTCTACCCCATTCTGCTCCTCCAGCCGCCTTCTCTCAATTCTCAACCGAAGGCAAAGTGTTGAAGCAAGAGTTTTGATTCCTCATCTGCAGAGTAATCCAAATACAGAGAGGAAGAAACATAAGTCACTAAAAGCAAATCCATAGAACATCTATTGTTGAAGGTATACCTCACCCACCCAATTCCTATTCCACTCTTGTGCCTCTCATGAAACCAGTAACCGAAGCAAATCGATAATTCGAACAAATCTAAACCAAAGAATCGAAATTTAGTTCATGAAAGCAAATTTAAATCTTAACTTGCGGGGTTGATCGAGGCGAATCGGGGCTGCCAATCAGAGGCCACGATGAAGTACCTTGGGACAGCGGCCTACGACGGTGGCGAACAGCAGCGGTGATTGAAGGCTGCCGGCGGCGGAGCTCATCAGCGGTGTCACCGCACCACCACCTGATCTGACGGATTTATTTAGAAAATTGGGTGTGTTCAATTTTGGGAATCTCGTTTTCGATGTTGTGTGAGAAAAATGGGATCGACTAGAGCTACTCCCTTTTTGGTCCAATTTGTGAGAGAAATCGAGAGACATAGGAGATTTGGAGAAGAAAGAGAAAGAGAAGAATAACAGACGTGAATAGAGTACATTTGATTTCTTGTTCTAATTAGTATTAATTACCTTCCTTAATTTTTGATGATTGTTAAAGTGGAGTGGGAGGCAGTACCGTGTGATGATAAAAAGGGAAGTATTTGTTTTATTTGTTTTTTCTTTATTCTTATTTAATGTTTGATGAAAAGTGGAAAGGTAGAAATGGGTGTGTATAGGGCTGTCAAATCGGGTACCCGCGGAAAGGTAGAAATGGGTGTGTATAGGGCTGTCAAATCGGGTACCCGCGGGTACCCGACCTGAAATTTTCGGGTACCCGATCCCGAAAATCCAAAAAATTGCTACCCGATACCCGATCCGAAAAAATTTTCGGGTACCCGGATACCCGAATCGGGTATCCAGTCCCGATAAATCGGGTACCCGAAATACCCGATTTAAAAAATGCTCCAAAAAATGCTTCTTTTTCTCTCTCGAAATCAATCATTGATTGATGAAATTTGACTCTCCCTCAACGTTTCAAACCCAAAATCCCTATAAATTATAGCCGTATTGATGTATGAGCTTTTTTATGTCTTTTAGCTTGCATTTTGGTAATTTTTCATAGGAAATGTTTTGGTGTACATAGGTAGTTGGGTGCTTCCATAACTAACTTGTGAACTGTTGCTTTGTTTTAATCATGCTTTCACTTTCACGAGAGGATTTATAAGAATATTTTCTGACAGTTCTTTTTCTGCTCTACTGTCTGAGGACAATGGATATTAGTTTCTTATAATGAGTAGAAAGCACAGAAGAAAGATTCCACAAGTCTCATTCCACAAATCAGTCAATGGAGAATGATTCCCACACTGGCCACACATTTAAATTCAAAATATCACAAAGTCAATAAAGTCATAATCTCCAATCCATAATCCATAAGTAACATAAGTTCAAGCGACATAACAATATAACATAAGTCTAATAGTCAATTTGGAGAAAATCCATCATTCATTCATTCTTCATCCAAAATCCATCGTTCTCCATCTAATCATCTTCATTGTGGCATAGTGGACCCAACGACTGATTGACCAACCTCTCGAACTCCAGTGGTGGCTAAAACTACATGGATAAACAATAAAACAACAACAAATAAGTATAATGTATAACTGAAATGAAATGTAATGAATATAACTTACCTCTTTGAAACTCGTCAAGTCCAATGTTGGCTAATTCTTCAGACATGTCTTCATTACATTTCTTTTCCACATTTATACTCTTCAACCAATCTGAAGCACAAACCAAAGCCTCGACCATACAAGGAGCTAATGAGCTTCTATACGGAGTGAGAACACGACCTCCCAAGCTAAATGCAGACTCAGATGCAACACCGGAAATGGGAATAGCCAAAATATCCCTTGCCATTCTCCGACCACCACTTCAAGATATCAAAGTGGTCTACGTCTTCCTTGTCCTCTATGTGATTGTTTTCAGTAAGATAAACAGCGAGCTCATTTGCATTGTTGTTGGCCTGCCGATTACCTCTCAAGCCCACGAGACTAAGGGATCCTCGACGATCAGACCTCCCTTGACGGCGCATATTCTCATTGGCAGCATTTTTCTGATGTTGAGCAGGATTCTGAGCCTCTTTCTGTGCCACATAATAGTCAAACAACTCATTCAATGCGTATGTAACATCTCTTACCATGATTTCCCCTCTTGCATCTCCATAGATTGACTTGAAGCATGTCTCAACATGATTCATCTTTTGTCTCGGATCAAGCACTGCAGCAATGTATAAGATCCTGTTCATCCTTGGATTTAATTCCATGTCCTCAGCCCAATATTTTCCAATCTTCATCCTATTATTTAAGGAAAAAAATGAAACTTAATAATAAGAAACAAAGATATCACACATTTCAGCGAAAAAAATGTGATTCAAAGAAACAATTTAAGTATTTATAGTACAATTGAAAGAAGAATGCATAAAATTAAACTGTAAATTGAAGCAACATTCATACCTTCTTCAATCTTCAGATGGCGGAGGCGGCGGAGGGCGGCGGTGGCGGGGAGGCCACTGCTTGGGCCGAGAGGGAGAGCCGGAGAGGGCTTAGCGGACTGCGTCTGCGTGTGGGAGAGGGAGGAGCCGCAGAGAAGACGACAAGCTCGGTGGTGCTCAGGCGGTGGTGCTCGTCGTCGGTGGGTCGTGGGTGAGGGTGAGAGGCGCAGCCGAGGGGAGACAAGTGAGATAGGGAGCGGCGTCAGGGAGACGGGAGTGTAAGTTGTGTTGTGTAACTAATGTGTATGTGTACCCTCCCTAGACCCTAATTGAATTAATTGATAAATTAAATTAAACATTATTAATTTCGGGTATTTCGGGTATTCGGGTATTACCCGATCGGGTATCGGGTAACCCGATACCCGAAAATCCCAATAACCCAATACCCGATCCCGACCCGAAACCCGATTTTTCGGGTATCGGGTATCCAATTACCCGATATTTTCGGGTTCGGGTATCGGGTATCCAATACCCGATATCCAATTTGACAGCCCTAGGTGTGTATGTGTTTTGTAAAGGAGTATACGTGTAGTAGTTAGGAGGGGAAAAATTTATAATCTTCAACGTGGAAAATAATTTGAAGACATAGGAGGCATGCATTTTATTTCCTTATTTGAAAAGCTTGTTGATTTATGTATTATCTAAATGTAAAGGTAAATCCTCGCATACGAAACGTGATATCAAGGGGAAGAAAATACTTGTGAATTAAGCAGTCGAGATGAGTTTTCTTTTTAAATAAGGGCAATGCCCTAAGTATATTTTTATGTGAAAATAATATGAATATTTGTCATGCCGTGTTTTGTTTTATCTATGGAACCTATCTGATGTGGCTTTTGCCATCTATGGATAATCGAATTAGGGTCGGACTAGGGAGTGAGTCCCTACTCAGGCTAGTGTACACAGAGGGGACCGTGAGCCGTCTTTTGGGTCGGCCGGTCCAGTGACTTGGAATGTGGCCACGTTCCTTGTCATCAATGGATAAGATATGGTAGACATCTATGGGAAAATGACTGATCAGTCGAATTTTACGATGGAAATGATTTTAGTGTCTTGGGCGATTTCTAAAGTTAAAACCCCAAGGTCACTCAATGGTGGCATGATAAATACTTTATGTAAAATGTTTTCGGCATGAGTCCACTGAGTGCATCAAGTACTCAGCCCTGCATTTCTTTTAAAAAAAATGTGCAGGTTGAGCGTGACGTGTGCGGCGGTTGTTGAGCAAGACCGTTGAAGAAATTTAAGTGTCTAGAATGTGTCATGTCTTCACACGTGGCATATTCCGTCTCTCAAATGCTTCCGCTGAGTAGTTGTTCTCCGTTTGAGTTCTTGTATCACTCAGATAATATTCATTTCTTTGAGTTGTTGATTGTTGAGATACTCTGATTTTATTCGAGCTATTCCCATTTGTTTCGAGCTATGGTCGAGTTGTGTTGTTTTCCCCTCTCTTCCCCGCTTCTTTAATCCTCCCCTAGTCGCGATCAACCGTGTTTTATATCCTTAGAAAATGCGGGCGTGACAATTATTACATTGTTTTTGCTTGTGCGTTTATAAGATGTTTTATAAACATTTAAATGCATAAGAAGTAAACAAAGTCTAAGTCTTTTGCTTAGTAGACTGGTTGTGGGCGTCGTCCACTTTAAGGTAACTACTGTCAGTTCTATGCAATGCTTTGCAAAAGAAAAAGAAGAATTTCACAACCTAGATAGGCTTTGGCTACCTATCGCAAAAGGTTGCGATGTCAGTCCGATTATTTCTAAGCCTTATTGAAATAAGATGATGTTGGTGTGGTATAGCACTGAATGGATCTAACAGCAAGACATGTCTTTATGCTATATACTGAAAGACTAGGTCTTGATAAAATACTATTTCTTAATCTACATACGTTAGCATTGAGCACACGGTATTGATTATGCACTACTTTGACTTATCAAAAGGTGCGAGTTTTTCGCAACCCAATAATCCTGATATATTAGGTAGTGGTGATTAATATCTAGCGGTGCTAGGATTGCTATTATGTTGAATCGTGCGCGAGGTGAGTCTCGTTTGATAATGTCCTCAAGAGGAGTTTGAACAAGGTTTTATTATTCGAAAACTGGCCAGTTGGAATTTAATTATTCCATGAATAATAAATAAGTGTTTCTTGATAAGTCCACTCTTGGAATTGATAAGATGTTAATTAATTAAGTCCATAACAGACTTTAATTAATTAATGGACATTTATATCTTAAGCGCGAGAAATAAATAATAAACAAAATGGAAACCCGGATTACTTGTAATTTTGGATTTGGATGGGGAGGTCAATATTACTTCTGTTGTGGCTGCTCGTAATATTCCAATACAAGCTTGTATTAAATTGTGGGTTCAATTTAATTAGTAAAAAGCTAATTGAGGGAGCCCATATCCAAAACCTTCCGTAGATCCCTGACTGGACCCAATATGAACTTAATATAACTAGGAGAATAAATGAGACAGAAAACACAATTTAAAGAAAAAATTTTCGTCCCTTCTCTTTTTTTGAAGAAGGACGAAATTTTCTAATTTTCTCTTCCGTGAGTTTTTCAGCTCCTCCTCCGTGAGAAAGTTTTGTGTCTTTATTCGAGTCCTAGTATTTTGATAAGATCAGCCCACCCTGATATCGAGACACAGTTTGGGAATCAGTCAGAAAATCAGTGGTCTAGTATTGAAGATCATCGTGGAGAAGGCGCGAGCAATCGACGATTCTTTGGAGAATCAAATCAATAACTCTAAACCGTAGAATTCATGTTTTAGGATTTATATTGTTTAAGCATGAATTATTTGCGTTCTAGCATGCAATTATGTGTTAACATGTGAATAGATTAATCTCATAATCTGTCAAATAGATCCTACGTCTGATTTATTTATTTTATACAAGTATTCCGCTGTGCAAGGGGCTTCAAACCCCAACATAATAAAATTTTAAATTAACCATAATTCATTTAATTTCTATACATGGCACATATGGTATATGTAACAAAGCAGTGCATCCTATCAAATGATTTTTTTTATCATATACTTACACATTCAAAGTAACTCGAACTCTTAATTTATTACTAAAAAATATCATTACCAATTAAATTACGTCCATCGTCAAATTCATCACACCAGGTTTCAATAGAAGAAATTAAGTCAAAACTCAAAATTTAATTTAAAGTTGTAAACCATTCTCCTTATAATTTTTAAATGACTACTAGTTGCTTATTCCAAAATAAAATAATCTAATTTTACAATTTTGGGCCGTTCATCAAAATTAGACTAATACTAAAAATAGAAAAGTTTAAATCAATATTAACGTTATACACATTATTCTATAAGTGAACCTCATAATTCACTAACATTATTTCCACACATTTTCACATCTCTCTTAATTTACCAATTACGCATTAAAATCCGTATTAATTTACAACTTTGTTTACTCCGTCTCATAATAAGGGTCATATTTTGCCATTTTGGTATGTCTGACAATAAGAATCATATTTCACCCTTACAAAAAGAGTAAGTATGCCTCACATTCCACCAACTTATTCTACTCACATTTTATTAGAAAATTAATATAACCAAAAGAGTAAGTATGCCTCACCCCTAAATATCGTAATAACCCTATAACCAAATATGTACCACACATATTTCTAATCATGCGGTTGAGATTCAAACTTAGATTTACTTCATAAAAAAAAGCGTGGGGTAAAACTGTCATTTCTCTCATTTAATTTCTGAATTTTGCCAAATATCACGTAAAATGATAAAATGATAGGTTTATTGCATAGAATGATAGTTTTGAGATTCAAACTTAGATTTACTTCATAAAAAAAGCGCGGGGTAAAACTGTCATTTCCCTCATTTAATTTCTGAATTTCGCCAAATATCACGTAAAATGATAGGTTTATTGCATAGAATGATAGTTTTGCCGGATAGAATGATAATCTGAGTTGATAAAATGATACTTTTGACTGACTAATAAAATGATAAAATGATAGGTTTATTGCATAGAATGATAGTTTTGCCGGATAGAATGATAATATGAGTTGATAAAATGATACTTTTGACTGACTGATAAAATGATAAAATGATAGGTTTATTGCATAGAATGATAGTTTTGCCGGATAGAATGATACTCTGAGCTGATAAAATGATACTTTTGACTGACTAATAAAATGATAAAATGATAGGTTTATTGCATAGAATGATAGTTTTGCCGGATAGAATGATACTCTGAGTTGATAAAATGATACTTTTAGCTTATAAATGTTAGGTTTACTGCATAAAATGATAGTTTTGCCGGATAGAATGATATTTTCAGCCGATAGAATGATAGTTTTGCCGGGTAGAATGATACTTTCAGCCGATAGAATTATAGGTATTTTTAGTGTATAAAATGACATTTTTGTTTAATAAAATGATACTTTTACCTGATAAAATGATAATCTAACCGGATAAAATGACAGTAACCTTATAAAAATTATAGTTTAGCTGAAGAAATTGCATATAAGCTGATAAAATGATACTTTAACGTGACAAAATGACATAAAACTGATAAAATGATAGTTTTGCCGGATAGAATGATACATTCAGCCGATAGAATGATAGTTTTACCGGGCAGAATGATACTTTCAGCCGATAGAATGATAGGTATTTTTGGTGTATAAAATGACATTTTTGTTTAATAAAATGATACTTTTACCTGATAAAATGATAATCTAAGCGGATAAAATGACAGTAACCTTATAAAAATGATACTCTGAGTTGATAAAATGATACGTTTACTGCTTTATAGGTTTGTATATTATGTATTGTGCCGATTATATTAGGTTTATTGCATAGAATGATAATTTTGCCGGATAGAATGATACTCTGAGTTGATAAAATGATACTTTGGACTGACTAATAAAATGATAAAATGATATATGTTAGGTTTATTGCATAGAATGATAGTTTTGCCGGAAAGAATGATACTCTGAGTTGATAAAATGATACTTTTGACTGACTGATAAAATGATAAAATTATAGGTTTATTGCATAGAATGATAGTTTTGCCGGATAGAATGATACTCTGAGTTGATAAAATGATACTTTTGACTGACTGATAAAATGATAAAATGATATATGTTAGGTTTATTGCATAGAATGATAGTTTTGCCGGATAGAATGATACTCTGAGTTGATAAAATGATACTTTTGACTGACTGATAAAATGATAAAATGAGCGAAATTCAGAAATTAAATGAGCGAAATTTGGATACGTAAATTTTATCATGAGCGAAATGACATATTTACCTCTGCACTTTTTTTTATAAAGTAAATCTAAGTTTGAATCTAGACCACGTGATTTTAAAAATGTGTGGTCCAGATTTAGTTATAGGGTTATTACGGAAATTGGGGTTATCATTATAATGCACCCCTATATATATATATGGATGTATTCATTTCCTTTTTGTATCTTTTGTTCTTTGTTCTTTTTAATCTCAGCCCCACGATTTTGTCATCCGACGGTTAGATTGATGCCACGTGTCATTTAATAATGTAGACTCATAATCTATTAGCTTATTCAACCTATTTTTTTTACATTTCTTAAAATTCATGCCTTAATTAAATAGGACTCCTATTGCTAGAAGAGGGAAATATTTTTTATGGATGGAAGTATTTTTTATGGATGGAAGGAGTACTACTATATTCATTTTGAACGGTTGAAGTTAGTGCTACGAATAAAGTAAACAATTTACATCGTGCACGCAGCCTTTCGTGCTAATGTCCAGTCACTAGTAGTAGAATATAATTATAAATTCAAATAATGGCAAATATCACTATAATTAATGACAAAATACTAGTAACAAAATTGATTTATAAATGTAGAAAAAGATAAAAAAGGAAAACAATAAATACAAATCAGTACAGCCCTTACGCATTACCGGATTTATGATTTATGTTAACACACACCGATGGCCGGAATGCCGCCGAAACCCCTATCTCCGCCGGAATGGGATTCCCTAATCGACGATTACAATCTCGACGGCGCCTCCCGCCTCCACCGCTGGACCGGCGGCGCATCCGTTCCGGACCTCTGCCTCTCCTCAATCCTCCGCAAAGACATCCCCATCCAACTCAAGCTCCACATTCTCACTTTCCTCGAGCACCACTCGCTCGAAGATTCGCCCCCTCCGCCGCCCTTTCTACTCCGCCTCCTCGACGCCCTCCGCTCCGTCATCCAGTCCCCCAGCGACCCCTTCCCCCTCAAGGACCAATTCCTCATCTCCACTGCAGCCGTCTTCGTCATATCGCTCTCCGAGGCCGACGAATTCGGCGGCGGCGCGCCGCCTCTCTGTGGCCTCGTCGAGCTGCTGCTGACTATCATCAATCGCCCCAACCACAGCCTCGATCGCCACACGCGCGGCGTCGCGTGCGAGTGCCTGCGCCAATTGGAGCTTGCTTTCCCCTGCTTGCTCTCCGAGATCGCCCCCCATTTGTGGTCTCTTTGCCAGAGCGAGCGCACTCACGTTTCGCAGTGGTACGTTCTGTTGCTCTCCACTGCGGTACTCAATATTGTGAAGCTGAAGCCGAGTGAGGCTAGTATTGCGTCGATTAGTAATGCTACAATCCCTCTGGTCCCGTTCAACCTACCTCAGTTTTTGATAGATAGAGTTGGGGCAGATTTCGTGTGGAAAGAGAACGAGATTTGCTATAAAGAGTTGAGGAAAGTGGTTTCATATTTGCTTGACTGCCCTCAGTATTTAACTTCATTTGGAGTGGTGGAGTTTATGGGTGCCATCATTCCATTAGCTGAAGAATTGGAACTTCAGGCTTCTTTGTTGAGAGTGCAGTTCTCATGGCTGCTATACACATTCAAGCCATTGCTTTGCCACATTTTCTTGCGAATGTATGTTAAGTTTTTGGATTCATTTGAGGGGCAAGAGTTTGAAGTAGCTTCAAGATTGTTGCTATTGTCGAAAGAATCCCATCATTATTTGGTATTTAGGTTGTTGGCTCTTCACTGGATGTTGGGCTTATTTGCTTTGACAGTTGGAGAGGAAGAAGCAAGAAAGAGAAGCATAATTGATATGAGCTTAAGGTTTTATCCTACAATATTTGATCCACTGGCTATGAAAGCCTTGAAGCTTGACCTGCTTGCATATTGCTCTAGATTGCTCTCTGATATTGGAGATGCAAATGTTGTAAAAGGTGTGGAGGTGGATAAGGAGGTGTATAAAGTCAAGCTATTCGAAGACGGCCTTCTTTCAGTATCATCTTTTGAATGGCTGCCGCCATGGAACACGGAAACTGCAGTGGCGTTTCGCACCTTCCATAAGTTTCTGATAGGTGGATCACCACATTCTGACAGTGCTACTTCTTCCGTTTCTGCTCTTACGGAGTCTAACATTTTTGACGCCTTACAGGTATGTTAACACTACCATAATTTTTAGGGTATCTTTCTAGGATCTGTTAAGTGGCTGTTCATTTGATGTATAGTTTTAATATGTTTAAGATCAGCACATATGATGTATAGTTTTAATGGACAGCCTTTATGTGATAATAATTTTGAGCTCTATTTTTCTAAAACTTATTTTCTTAGTTTTTCGGTTTGTACTAAATGTAATGGAGAAGACACAATTACTGCTGAATAGAAAAGTTTTGGTGTGGTTGTATCTTGTATGTATTACTTTAACATTGAGGAGGGAAGCTTTAGTTCTGGTGGAGTTTGCCTTATGTAGTAGTATCTTGCAGCAATCAGATCGAACCTGATCCTTTTACAACTGAATCAGATTCAGCATAACTAGGCACTGATTTTTCACTACTTTTACGCCTCAGCTGCTCTCGGTTAGAATAGAGCACTTGTTCACCCAAGCCTTTTATTAGTTACGAAGTTGGATAAATTTACAATCACTATGCCTTAATAGCTGCATGAAGATTTTTTATTATCTGTCAGTGGAACCGCCTTGTATTCATGTAGCTATATGTCTGTTGTTTTATGTTGTAGAATGATAGCCAATTAGCCACTCATTGCTTTTGCGTGCATGCTGAGGACTTGATGCAATTTTTGGTGTTATATTGAGTCGTTAGTCCCAAGATTTTTAACCCTAGAACATCTTTATATCGCCTCACATATACGTAAAAATTAATACTACATTAGTGGCCGTCAGAATCCCTCAAGAGCCTATTATAATTCGTGCCGCCGCTTACTATTTGCTAACTTCGAGCAAGAGTGTGTTCAAATTTTTAGCTCTCTATTTTTTAACCCTAGAAGAACTGGTGACTCTGATATTGATCGCCCATGCTGTATTTCCACCTTTAGTCATTCTATGCATAGTTCTTTGCAGTATTTATCTTTTAGTTAATTATTTATTTAGTTTATTTTTGACAAGTTTGATTAGGATTAAGAGTCCTTAGTTAAATAGAGTTTTACTTCATTATTTGAGTTGAAGTCTTTATTAGGAGTCTTATAAACAGGTTTATATTTCTCAATTTTAAGCGTGCAGAAAATTAGTCTTGAGTCCAATGATTTTTGTAGCCCTCTTTGGAGGTGTGTATCCCTTTTCAGAGGTGTAGCATTTCCGGAGAAGTTTATCGTTTGTAATTTATTTTTAGTTCAGTTTCTATCCAATTAGTTGTGGTTTCTCCTGTCCTTTGTTCTTTTCCTGCGTTTTTTGGTTAACATCCCCCTTTATCTCAATGAATTTGGTGCGGTGAATGATGGTTTGACACAAAGCATAGACGCCAGGCTCGACAGATTAGAGAAGACGGTCGAAGGTCACACCCGATCGTTTGCTGAGCAGTAAATGATCTCAAATGAGTTGAAAGCAATTTCTTCCACCCATTCTAAGGAACAAAAACCCATCCATATACTACTCGAACATGTCATGCAACGCTTACCTCCCTTGCTATTGGAAGAATCCTTGCACGATGGGACTGACGCTCTTTCATGGCTCGCGTCTGCGGGACAATAATTTCTAGTCAACAGGACACCAATTAAGCAACGGGTTAAGCTCACGCTCATCGGATAATCGCATTATCCGGGGCCAACGGTGCCGTTTGTTCAGACATTACTTCACCGCTCCCCGGCTCTCACGTGAGGACAATTTACCCATGAGATGTTGCTATGTTTTGGCAATAGCACCACCCTACAAGGCCAAGACTTCTCATTGGACGGTTACAACGCAGCCTTCGAAGCACACCTCATCAAACTACCAGGCATCCTCGACCGGGGCAGTGCCTAGTTCTTTTTGGGTGATCTAAAGCCTCACATCTGCTACAGATAAAGGATTCAGGCATCCGCAATTATTTTGAGCTCGTACAGATTTTAAGCGGGTTAACTTCCTGTCTTCGCCAAGCATTACGGTTAGCAGCACGATGGAGGTATCCCACGCCCAGCTGCTTTCCACTGTTCATCAGTCTTATATTCTCTTCGCACGTGATACCTTATCTAAATCTGTTTAGGTTCACAGCAACTTTCGGTCCAGTCCCAACCCACAGTCCTCTCCAGTCTCCAGCTACTGTTTCCGTTTCAGCTTCATCAGCACCAACTCCTTCACCACCGCCACTCCAATGCCGATTTCACACTATGACGGATGAGGAAGTCAGACAACATAGGGCCGCTGGTACTTGTTTCCGTTGTGGCCTTAGCTACAGCCCAACTCACCTTTGCCCACCAAAAACATTGCAAGAGTTGTTGGTTAGTTCAGGTGAAAATACTGATGCGTATAGCCTAATTTGGAACGCTGTACCAGTCACGCCTGCACATCCAAGTTCTGGTGGCTGCAACGCTTCACCTTGGCCATATCTACATCCACCTTGAGGTCAAGGCTGTTTCGACAGCGGGAAAGTTGATAACTTGATATCAATCGTCCATGCTTTATTTCCTGCAGTAGCCGTTCCCTGCTCTATTCTCTGAAGTATTTATCTTTTAGTTGTTAATTAGCTGTTTATTATCTTTGCCAATTTTCAGTAGAGAGTCTTAAGTCAATTAGAGTTGGAGTCTTATAAATAGAATTATGTTTTTTAGTTTTAAGTGAGCAGAAATTTAGTCTCGAGTCCAGTGACTGCTGTAGCCCTCTTTGGAGGCGTGTACCCTTTTCGAAGGAGTTTTATCGTTTGTAATTAATTTTCAGTTCAGTTTCCATCCATTTGTTGTGGTTTTTCATGTCCCCTGTTCTTTTACTGCATTTCATGTTCGTTTCCAGCCAGCAGCCGCTTATCTCTATCAGACTCTCAATGCATATTATGTACATTGCTTGCAAGTTTGGCATCCCTGACACAGATGACCTTACTTTTAATCTTCAATTTTGATATTTTGATTAATGTCAATACTAGGGTGAAGTTTTATGCATTATGGTTTCATATATGTTTTCATTTGCAGAAGAGACTGGTGGACTCAACTTCAGAATTCAAGGGATTGGTGCCAGTAGTTGTTGCATTCATTGATAGGCTCTTGGGATGCCACAAACACCGCTGGTTGGGAGAACATCTCCTTAAAACACTGGATAAACATCTGCTTCCGAAACTCAAGAAAGACTATAACCTGGGATCTTACTTTCCTATATTTGAGAGAATTTCTGAAAATGACAAAGTTTCACCTAGTGGGCTGTTAAACCTTCTGTTGAGATTCATGGTTTTTCTTGTAGAGAAACATGGTCCTGATAGTGGGTTGAGATCTTGGCATCATGGGAGTAAAATTCTTGGCATTTGTAGAACAATGCTAGTCCACCATCACGGTTCTAGCCTGTTTATTGGGTTATCTCATCTTCTGGTCTCTATTTGTCTTTTCTTTCCTGATCTGGAGGTTCGTGATAGTGCGAGGTACACCTTACAGTCTCTTGGCCTAACTTACCGCCTACTTTTGCATGATCCAATTCTAAAACCTCCTTTATATTTAAGGTCATTGTAGTATGAATAACATGGCTAAAGTTTAATCTAATGTAAACATTTTGTTCCTATCAAGTAACTTTATTATGCTACTCATGTTCGCAATATCAGAGATTTCATGGTTATTTTCAGATTTTACCTGAGAATGCTAATTGGCATACCAGGAAAGAAGCTCAAGCACATCCTGAATACAGGGGAACATTTGCCTGGGTTATCTCCATCTACTCATTCTGGCTCATTCTTCAGTCTTCAGTCCACTTCAATTTTTCCTGATCTTAAGAAGTCTAGCAGTATTGCTTCTTGTATATACATTGAACGGGCAACGTCATTACTAGTGAAGCAGTCATGGTCCTTGTCCCTTCCTAACTTTGGCACCAATCCTGGTTTGCCTGGTTTTTTTGATGGCATCAGGGATAATGAACCAGCAGGCGAGGAACAGGTCTTGGAGATAACTATGAGTGGTGATACTATCTTAGAGAATGATTTGCCTCATCAACAAAAGGGGCCTTTACGGGTGATGGATGCAAAAAATTCTGAGATCGTCAATGAACTGAGAAGACATTTTATATCTATTCCTGATTATAGACATATGCCAGGGCTCAAAATTCAGATCTCCTGTAATTTGAGATTTGACTCAGAGCCATCGGTTGATGAAGAGAAGAAATTTACAGCAGCTAATGCATTTGACAGAGAGGACCAACTTCCTGCGTTATATGCTATAGTGCTTACATTCACTTCCTCCTCACCATATGGAGCTATTTCCCCATTTCATATTCCTTTCCTTCTTGGCTCACCACCTAAAAATGATAAACTTTTGAGCCAAGCTGATTCATTAGCTATTGTTTCTGTGGAGAATGGCCACGTAGAAGAAGAGAGCTTTAAAGCTCCTGTGTGTATAGAGTTTGAACCACGAGAACCAATGCCTGGCCTGGTTGATGTTTTCATTGAAACTAATGCAGACAATGGTCAGGTAATCAAAGGACAGCTTCCGAGCATTTCTGTTGGGATTGAGGATATGTTTCTTAGAGCTATTGTTCCAGATGACATTGCTGAAGATGATGTTCCGAGTTACTATGTGAATCTATTCAATGCATTATGGGAGGCCTGTGAGACAACATCCAGCACCGGTAGAGAAACCTTTGCCCTGAAAGGAGGAAGAGGGATTGCTGCTATCAGTGGGACGCGATCCGTAAAACTTCTTGAAGTTCCAGTGACAGCTTTGGTTGAAGCTATTGAACGACACCTGGCACCTTTTGTTGTTTGTGTCATTGGTGAACCACTTGTTGGCATGGTGAAATCAGGGGGCGTGATCAAGGATGTTATATGGAAGGATTCCAGCTCAGATTCTTCATTGGATATAACTTGTTCACCAACTAGTGCTCGAGGGGCCCTTTATCTCAAGTACTTTGGTGATGAAGAAGAAGATGATGGAGGGACTCAAATTACAGCTGCTAGAGAAAACATTGGTTACTGTCACATTTTGATATTTCTTCCACCAAGATTCCATCTCCTATTTCAGCTGGAGATTCGTGATTTTTCAACTCTGGTCCGGATTAGAACTGACCATTGGCCATGCCTAGCCTATGTTGACGACTATTTGGAAGCTTTATTTTTGGAGTGAAGCCTTCTTTGCAACCCTTCAACTGGATTCTGTTTTGATTGACGCTGTTCAGGACTTGGCTTCAAATTCTTTTATTCTTGTTCACTCAAAAATAAGGCATTGTTGAGCATGGTTATGGAACAGGTACTGACACTTCTTCTTTTCAGTTTACTTTGTATATTTGCTTCATATGATGGTCTCAGTTTTCTCTGCTCATTTACTATCATATTTACTTTTTAATGTATCCTATTTCACTTCCTGTTCCTTCTTGCTCTAGTGGCTTTCGATATGATTACTACTCCAGTGCCTACTCAGTGGTTGCTTGATATGCTATGTGGAATTACTGAGTTTCTTAGTCACGAAACGACATAGTATTTCAGAGGAAGAAACACTTAAAATTAGTCATGAGATTAGGAAACATTCTATGCTGCTGATTTGGCCATAAGTTGTTTACACATTTCAAGAAGAAAACAACACTCCACTGAATTACAATATGCTTGTTTGTTTGCAACAGCGTCGCAAGAACACAAGAGTGGGTACATGGATTCTTGGAATTGGGTAAGTACATCTTTGTTGAAGCTACGATTCGGATCCAAAATACACATCCCAGGGTAGCTGAAGATGGCTTAGAGAGCTCTCATTGACACATTATCACGAGTTTTGGAGCATTTGAGGAAACCAACTCGACCCACATCACGTGTTAATATTGGACATCAAGAATCGAGATAGATAATGAATCTGTGGTTCTCTTACAGTAATTTGTACACTATAAGTTGAGATGCAGGAAGGCCCTGGGAACGAAAAAGAGGCATTAACCCGACAAGATGATGGCATTAGTCGAGCATGTTGGAAGTTAATGTGGCCTTTGGACAGAAGATGAAGCTAGATCTCCGTATCCATATGTAAGTGTGCTCCCTTTCCAATTCGGCCTGAACAATCGTTTTCGAGTTCCCACAGATTTTTGAGGTTGTTTCTGTATTTGTTATTCTTTTCGGCAGACTATTTAACTGCACTATTCCTACGCAAATGTGTTTAAATTAAAAATAAGTTTGTGAAAGAAAAAAAAATCAGAAAATCTCAAAGTTATGTATTTAGATTAATAAAAAAAGGTTATGGAGAAAAAAAAGAAAATGCCAAAAAATTAAATACACGCAAATTACCTTGTTTTGATTAAAAACACTGTTTTAACTTTCAATGATTAATTGGAATTTGTCACAATAACACGTCTTCCGATGAACATTGACATTAAAGTTCATGTATTTGTAGATAGTTGAATTAAATGATGGGTTAATATTGTAAAGCTTATAGAATGTTGAACGTATCTAAGGATTTTCGGCCACTACAATTGATCTTTTATCATCTGAGATCTTGATCGATCAATGGTTACATTGATCTTCGATTTTGAGTAACATCACCCTCCCATAAGAGCATCCGCAATGGCAGACTTCTGCGCGGAATTCCCTCAGACATCCCGGAATTCCGTCGCGGACGTCCGCCATTAGGCGTGCCCGCCACGGATACAAAATTGGGCTGAGGACGTCGCAGGTCCGCGGCGTTAAGCGGAATTCCGCGGGGACGTCCGCCATTGCGTCGACTCCCGCGGAATTCCGCTTTATTTCGTTTTTTTTAATGTGGGAATTCTCAGGGGAATTCCGCCACTGTGCAGTGAGAAGTTCGTATGACGTGGCAGTGCAGTGGGAAGTTCGTATGACGTGGCAGGAGGTATTTTTAGGAATTCCGCCGGGACATCCGCACAACTGCGGATGCCCTAACCATGCACCACTCATCTTTTGGGGAAGCCCGTCGATTTGAGTAACATTGCTATTGCGGCCAGAGAAATGTTTCTACAACTAATTTGAATTGAGAGAGATGAGGTACAAATGATTGATTCAAGTCAAATTCATCTATATATTTTATGGGTAAATAAATATAAATTTAAAAAGTGAAATTGATCAACTTGTATCTTAAAATATTTTCTCTAAGATCAATGCTCATACATTAAAAAAAGAAATTGATCAACTTGTATCTTAAAATATTTTCTCTAAAATTCACTTTACTTGCTCATTTTTAGTGTGTAGAGCTACAGCTTACTCTTCTATTTTATTTTATTTTATTTTATTTTATTTTATTTTATTTTATTTTATTTTATTTTATTTTATTTTATTTTATTTTATTTTATTTATTTTTAAATGTTCATGTTATTTTCACGGTGCACTTACAAAAGCCATTTCTGTTTATTCTAAATATAGCAATTAGAAGAAGTGAGGGCAAGTAATCTGAAAAGCGTAGTGTTTCCAAAACCCCAAAACCTCAACAAACCAAGCCCCAAATTGGCGATTTCAGCTATGCCGTGGAACGATCAGGAAGCAGCAAAATAATGATCGATGATGATCCCACAGCATCAGAATCACGGCAATCCACCCGCCGCCGTTGGTAGTATTAGATCCCCACAGAACCACGCCCTCCCTTCGCCTTCCAGAGTTCGCCTCGCTGACATCCTTCCCTACGATGGAGCTCCCATGGCCCCCTACTTAAGGGCCGTGGATGCCTTGTCCACCTCCCTCACGCGCCACAACGCTGCCATCATTGAGCTCGGCTCCGACGATGCTGCCTTGCTCCGCTGCGCCCTCGAGTCCTCCCGCCTCTACTTCCGCACCAGGAAGGGCGGCCGAGGAGTTTATACCTACAGGGCTGGAAGGTTATCTCTCGCAGTTACTACTTTTTTTTGGAATTTAGTTAGTTATTGCCAACTGTTTGTGGTTATTGTTACTTATTAGTGATTGATACTATAATTCTGTTAAATTTCTGAAATTTTTTGAGAGGCTGAGTACTTGAACCGGTTATTTTTTTGGATTTCATGATTGGTGGTCTTTGAGAATTTGGGCATGGCGAGAACAAAAATGTCAATGTGGACTATTTAGGATGCGTTATTTACTTAAGTCAAACTTCTGAAATTGGTTAATTCTAGTGGATGTACACTTCAGAACCTTTTTTATTCTTTATATGCTCTTATTGTTTATCATCTCATTTTACTATAGAATTAAAATCTTCTAGATTCTTATCTTGCCACCGCATATATGCATTAAGATAGCAAGTGTCCAGCCATATTCAAATATGGTAGTATATGATTTATACGTTTTCCGTTTCATTTTCTGATATTCTTATAAATTGTTTCCCAGCAATGAAACCAAATCATTCTCCCACTTTATAGTCAGTTAAGTTAATGTCTTTGTGAATTTCTCAATGCTTGTTTCCCGTTCTGTTATGCTCATCAGACACAGTCAACTTTGTTTATGTTGCATGACTTGTATCTGACATATTGATATTCCAAATTTTGCACAGGCCTCTGGAAGATGTAGATTCATCCCCTCCATGCTTGACTGACATCTTCAGATGCATGGGAAGGGCAGCTCGTGCTGCTTTATGTGCTATATCTAGGCATCTTCAGCTGCGTAGCGAGTAAGCATAGTGTCCCTATCTCTCCCTCCATTTTTTTTCATTTACTGTTATTTGCGCCACAGTAGCATTTTTTGTTTTCTCTTACTAGCATATTCTTGAAACCTTTCTATTTTCAGTGTCTTCAGTCACTTGCTCGATGATAGCCCATTGCCTGCTGGCGAGCTATCTTCATCAATTCTTGTTGCCACATTTTCCCAGGTATCCTCGCAACAAGGGAAAATTGCACCTGCGGGAGGAAAGCATGCTTCAAATTGGGAAGTGGAGAAGGGTTTGTTAATGCTGATATCCTCAGATGCTCCTGGCCTTCAGGTATATTTCTCATCTTTAATGTGCAATTGCAATTATTGGTTACTTGGTCTGGATCTTCCATGCATCTGTTAAAATCTAGACATTCTTCTTCTACATGAGTTATTCATTCTTCCGACCATAGGTTTGTGACTCCAATGGGCGTTGGTACCAAGCAGATAGTAGCTTGTCTCCTGGGGATCTTTTACTGCTTACAGGAAAGGCTCTCAGCCATGCCACTGCCGGACACCGGCCTGCTGCTTCCTATAGGGTCATCTCTGATAACTCTCTGATCCCACATTGTGGTGGAAGGTAAATATCCTGGAAGTTGTTTTGTTGGTAACACATGATTTGCTTTACGAGAGGGCTGACTGTATTTATCCAGGACATCACTGGCATTTAGGCTACTGCCACAAAGCAATGCAATTCTGGATTGTACACCAATTGCAGCAGCTGGGCATGTGATTCCTCAAAGCTATGTGCCAATATCTGTAAGCCAGTTCATGGATGATCTCTCCGCCGAGGAAGACATATTGTGTAACCGTGCTGATTATGTAAGCCGTTCTATGAAGACTCCTTGATGCGTTTAAATTTGCGTGACAAATGACTTAGTTCAGTTCAGTTACTTCCCCCTGATTTAATCAAAGTGTGACTTCTTTAGGATGGGTTGGTTTCTTTTTTCAATTGCCTATAGTTTGATACCTCTAGATCAATTTTCTTGAAAATGGTGTAGTTTGAGGAAAGCATGTGATGATATCTATAATCTCAGTTTGGATCTTGCTTCAACAGGTACCTGCAGATAATTTGAATAGGGAGCCGTCACTAAGAAGTGTGCTCTCAGATCCCATATCGTAAGTTAGACCACCTTGCATCGAATCTACTTCTTTCATTACTTCTTATGCGGTTCATATCTAATATACATATTGTATTAATCTATTTTATGCTGTGCCAAACATTTCTCCTGTCTATCAAAATCATGATGGGTAGATATTTTGTTTTCACTGTATAAATCTCTTTTCTAAATTTTCTGTTTTTGAAATCGACGATTCTCCAGTGGCTCATACCTTGAGGATGCTACACTAGTTTCTTGTGGACATTCATTTGGTGGTCTTATGCTGAGAAAAGTGATAGAAACTGTAAGTGGGGACAACAATGTCTTATCTCTCCTTTCCTGGTATTCTATTGCAAAACCTGAAGCATCCGTCACTTGTGTGTTGCTTGTGTTCTGAAGTTACATTTACAGTTTAAACCAAACAGTCATAAGTGGGGCGTGTTATGTCTTAGATGCAATCCTATAGAACAGGCACTAATCTTCTTAGCTGTAGGCAGATAAATTTCTTAGTTAGACCACACCTTATCTTCTTAATGAAAATATTAAGCTGATGGGAAAGGCTGAACTAGACTTTGAAAAGTTTTAGGCATGAACTATTGGACCAATGAGCTCATTCTGTTTCCATAATTTCTATGCTAATATTTGTTTCCAGTTTACTCTTTCTATTATGCTATATGCTTAAAATTATTTGGCTTACACTTGTGAATTGTCGTGACTCAGTTTTTGTGCCATTACAGTCTAGATGCACACTCTGCAATGTAGAAATCGATTCTGGGTCATTGATCCCTAATCACGGTATTGTACTCTCTCTCTTTCCCATGGAATGAAAACTACAAGGAAGAAGCCGTGTGCATGTTCTCTGAAATTTCTCCAGTTTAGGCTGCTTATGTTCTTTGTTGGTTTTAATGATGATTGCCTCTGATGTATTTACAGCTTTGAGAGCTGCAGCTGTAGCAGTCAAGCAAGAGGATGAACGCAGACTATTCCATAATGCAGCTCTGCGGAAACGTAGGAAAGAAGCAAACGAGCACAGGGTAAATTTTGTAATTGCTTTCACTAACATTGTTTGTGTGTGTAGTACTTGAAAAAGTATCATGAATAAAAGAACATAACCAATTTAAAGTTTTAAACTTCAATTGCTTAATTTTTTGGCCAGAACTCCAATTTGTCATGACATTATATGCGGTTTTATATCATGACTCCTTAGTTATACCTTTTAAGCTGCAATGGTATTATTTTTTTATGGATACTCCCTTGCAATAGCTACATTATAAGCCTTCCACCTTTCTTCCTAAATAAACTTAAAAGAAAGTTGGATTTCGACTTTTAGTCCCAGTCCTGTCTTAACAAACATAAAAAGAGTTGATCTAGCTATCAGTTCATTTAATGTCTTGAGGATTCTTAGCAATTCCTGTAAGTACAGAGGCGTATAATTGTATTATTTTTACAGTTCAGGATATATGTGAAATATTTTAGATGGATATTTCATTTTCCTAGAAGGTATATGATCTTTACAGTATAAATGTAGGTTTGCCCTCGATTTTGGACTTTGGAAATGAGTTATCTTGAGTTATGAGTCTTCTTTGCCTATCTTTTCCTGCATATTTTGTCATTAATTTTGTTGGGGTTTACCATAATTGACACCAAATCCCCATCACCTCCTAAAAAGAAAATTGGCAGAATTAGGTTTTCTTATCTGATGCACTTTTCCCAACTCCAGGAAAATGGTGATATTACTCCAGAAAATGGATCGCATAGAGGTGTACAATATCCTTTCTCAGTTAATGAAAAGGTTATTATCAAGGTAAACTATCGAGTCCGCTTGTATCATCACTTATGTTTCTTAATTTCACTTACAAACACCTCACTGAAGATACCATGCAATATCACGCAGGGCAACAGGCGGACACCTGATAAGTTTGTTGGCAAGGAAGCAGTGATAACTTCACAATGTCTTAATGGCTGGTTAGTTGCATAGACAACCCCTATAATCGTGATTGGTTTATTTGATTCAGAACCAGGGCATATTTTTCAATTACTCTGATAGGACCCTTGTTAATTAATTACATGGTGTTTTATTGATTCTTTGTGGTGATTGATGTTGTACTGCATTTTATGAAGGTATTTGCTTAAGATTATTGAGACTGGAGAAAATGTCCGCCTACAGTACCGGTCCTTGAGAAAAATGACAGGTTCCAACGATTCACAGGACAGGTGTGTATCTGAACCAGTTCAGACCAGCAGCTGATGGTAGAGATATAGCATGGAGGAATATGTCCTCTCTCATCTCAGAGTCTGCATATGTTACATAGTAATTATTTCGTTGAATGCTCTAGTTTAGAGGTAGAGATAGATAAAGGGGAGTAGCCTTGTAGTGTTGTGTAGTTCCATGCTGATATCAGCTTTCCTTTGTTCTCTGAAGAGGATTCAGACGAACATCGCTATCCCACCTTAATGGAAAGTTGATCACAAGTTCACAAGAAAAACGAAGATTGTGTCGTTTTGCTGTCTTGCGTTTTCTTGGATGAAAATCAAAACTATAGGTGGCATTCAAAAAGAATTTACAAACAGGATTACAATTTTTTCAAGTGGAGAGATTCTGTTTCCAGAAAACAAAAAGTAGCAAACAAAGGGAAGCAGTATGTAAATGTATAATAATGTGTATAGGAAGGGGGTTAGCACAATCTGGGAAGTGGTCTATTATGTTGAGGAGCAAGCTTCACCATTCTTGCCATCTGACCCTTCATCTCTCTGCACACTTTCTCCAGCTCCACCACTCGCCACTGCATCCTCTCCAGGTTCGTCTTCATCTCCTCCTTGTCTTCGCTCGAGCACTCTGTCTCAGTCTCATTGTTTTTGTACACCACCAGCTGATGATCTTTTCTGCCAAAATTGTGATCTTCAACCACAAACTCAATGTTTTCACTTGGAACGTTGCAACGTTGACAAGATAGTGCTTGGATCGCGATTCTTGGAGGTATCCGAGGGTTCTTGGCCAAGTCCTTGCAGGCTTCGAGGCTTAGCTTCTCGTAGTTTAGACATCTGCACAACCTTGATCTCTCCTCTAAGGAAAGAGAGGGATGAGCCTGCATATAAAAAACACGTTATTATATCTTGGATTAATTACCTAATCAATAATAATTAGGGGGGGTGCATTCGGGTTTCGGTTCGGTTTTTTGCCAAAACCGAACCAAAACCGAATTTAGTTCAAAATCCAAACTGAACCGAACTCGAAAAACCAAAAAACCAAAATCGAAAAACCGAAAACCGAACTTAAAAAATTGAAAAATCCGAACAAAACCGAAAAACCCGAAAAAAAAAATCGAAAAACCTGAAAAAAATAAATATAATATAAATATATATTTATATATGTGTATTTTATTTTATTTTATATATACTAATAGAGTATTTATATATAATATAAAATTAATAATACATATAATATATATTATATAGTAGAATATATTAAAAGAATATATATATTATATATAATATAATATATTAAATTAATAGAATATATATATAATTCGGTTTTTTTCTTCGCCCAAACCGAACCGAACCGAAAAACCGAAATTTTTTTTATTTTTAAAACCAAACCGAAAAACCGAAAAAACCGAACCGAATTTCAAAATTTCGGTTTGGTTCGGTTCGGATATTCAGTTTTTGGTTTTTTTTCTCACCCCTAATAATAATGGTTCATTTACCGTGTCACAAAAATTTGTCATGACTAAGCAAATTGGCCGGTCACAGATGCAATCAATCTATCGAAAACGTCCAATAAATAAGAAACTATGTAACGTGACTCTATTGTCTTTATCTATGGAAGATCAAGCTTGTATAATACCTACCCCTCACGGCATGCTAAATAAGATTCAGGCAGTCAAAGACATTAAAACCCACACAATAAAAAAAAATAGTAACATATACAAAGTATATAAAATAGCAACTATTTGTACTAGGAAACAACGAGTAGTGTCCCGTGATACTACAAATTGTATATATCAATTCTTAAGTATGTACCGTGCATATATTGCTAATACAATATATACAACTTGTTTAATTAGACAAAATAATAAAATAGGAGGAATATAAGGCAATGCTACTATTAATGGAGTACTATTATACTTACAGGTTTTGGTTCCATTGCTGACAAACAAAAAGCTGCTGGCAGATTTTAATTAGTGGACGACAACATGAGTCATGGAATATACACACAACAACTAAGGACAAAACAAATCTATTCACCTCACTAATTAATACATGCACATCCTGGCAGAGAAGAGAAGAGAAGAGAATAGTTGGGCTTAAACACAACTCACTCAAACATTTGAACCTTAACCAATGGCAAACAAAAACTCAAAATTTCTCCAACTTCAAAAAATTCGAAGTGGTGACATATTTTTGGGGAAGTCAGCCATATTAGTGGGTTTCAAGAGAAATAATTCAAAGTCAGTAAGTCCCTTTGTCTTGTATGTCAATGTTATGCATTTGTTTGTGTCCCCAGCCATCCCACACCACAAATTCCACTTTACTCTATCCAACTCACACAAACACAGATTGATGTAATCATGAAGAAATGAAAATGCTAATTAACAATATTAATTACCTGAAGATAGATATCAATTGCTCTATAAACATGATCAAAAGAATCCCTTGCACAGTCAGGCAGGCTCTCAGCAACAGCAAGAAACTTAGGCAATTTGAGGGAAGGATCAGGCCCAATCTCCCCCAAATACATATCAATCAGAAACCCTAATTTCACCATCCTCTCCATCGACATGTCTTCATAGTGATACACAAACAATCTGATCAGCCTCACCACCAAATTCACATCATACACCCCTCCTCCGACGCCGGACACCAGAAGGTCATCCAGCTTCGCCTGATCGAGCATCCCTCCAATCAGCCGCTCCAGCGCCGCTCTCCTCTCCCGGCTGATCCCGAGCCCCGAGACCAGCTTCAGCACCCAAAAAAGCCCCCTGCAGGAGAACCCACTCCTCCCAATCACCACCACCCCGTGCACCGCCGTGTCAGCCAGCCCCCCGTACTCCGCCGGAACAGGCCTAATTCCGCCGCCGTTGGTTTTCAGATATTGCAGTAGGAATCTCGTGATGACTAAATTGCTGTTTTCGGCTCCGTAAAAGCCTAATGCTTTAAGAAAATAATGTATGATTTTAGGGTTCAAAGTTGCCATATCTAGGAACCACCACGCATAAGGTTTCCGAGACGACGGAGAAGCAGAGCTCCGAGCAGTGTCGGGGGAGGACGAGGAAGAGGAGGATGAGACCGAGAGGAAATTGACGTGTGAATTCTGAGCGATCTTTGCTAGAAGAGATGACACGAGCTTGTCGACAAGGCCGCAGGTGTGGGCGTAGTCGAGGAAAGGATCACAGCTCTTGAGGCTGGCAACGACGTCGTTCCATGACCAGTGGAAGATTTCCTGAAGGAATTGCTCGGTTTGAGCTAAGAGATTGAATGGCGATTGCTTCTCCGTCATGCCTAGGAAGACTGCGCAGCAATGCAGGAGGGCTACGTTGGAGACGTTGATGGATAGGGTGCCGTTGTTGTAGCAGAATCTGGAGACTAGTTCGAATCCGGCAGCGCCACCGGGGAATTCGGCGATGTCGATGCCGGAGCTCCTGATCTGAGTTGTTTTTTTCTCTTGCTTCACTATCTTCCTCAGCTTGCCGGAATATTTGGATAGAATCCTCTGCGAGAAACAAAACCTTGTTTATATGTATACATAGAGAGAGAGAGAGAGAGAGTTTCACTTGTTCATTACTAGTTACCTCGGAGAGGAAGAATGTGTGTTGGCCATTGATGTGAATTTGGAGATGGCACATTTCTGACATGGTGGGAATCTGCTTTGCATTAAATGATGATTTTCTAACTTGTAGTTGTACAACTACAAGCTCACCTATATATATATATATATATATATATAGATTGGTGATTGTGTTAATATGTGTGTGTGTGTGAGGTGCTCAAGGCAGATTTTTTCTGCAACATCAGGAGCCAGTGGAGCTGTGTATGGTATAAATATGGAAAGTGATGCATTTATGACATTCTTGACGGTTTTTTTTTATAAAAAATTTATACTAGTTTGTATTTTATGGCCCTACTGTTTTTTGTATCATTGTAAAATGAATTTGTTTTGGGGATAGGGTTGAATTTATCGCCCAAATCTGTGGTTTCTCTTTCAATTCCAAGTGGATAGATAGCGTTTCAGATTATCATCAAAGGCTGGGATAGTTGACTCAAGGAGAATTAAGGTTGCTACTTACCTTAAGGCAAGGATCGAACCAAGGCCATTTAGTTAAAGATGGACGAATCCATGTCACTCGACCACACCCTTTAAGTTTTGCGTTACAGAATATGATGATATATATACCAACTAATGAACCATAATTTGTGAATATCATTAATTAAAACAGACTGTAGTATATGTGATATCATGATATGTAGGGAATTTGTATGTCATGGGAAGATAAATACGGAAAGAGTAGTAAAATATGATAGTATTCCCTTCGTACCCTAAAAATAGGACTTTGGGGTTGGCATGAGTTTTAACACGGAATTGATAAAAAAAATGAGAGAAAGAAAAAAGAGAAAATTAATTGAAGTAGTTTTAGTGGATAATAAGACCCACTTTATTAGTTGTACGTATATGTATGGCGAAAAAGTTTTTCAAAATAGAAAGTGGACTGATTTTGCCGGAATGACTAAAATGACGAACGAAAATTATTTTTAGGATGGAGGAATTATATTTTTTACCCTTTTCTGCTATCTGCATATGCACTGAACATATATACAAGAAAATGTAGTGAAAGTTGTAAATTATATATAGACAAATTCTGTAGTCTCAAAAAGGCTGAAAGTGTAATTGCAAAATTGTTGTGAAGCAGCATCGCATTTATGATGGTCACTTGCTTTGTCACTATGTGGAAAAGCACCTCTTGAACATGTGAAACTTAGGAAGGGGCCCTATAATATTTATTTGGATTATTTTGGGTCCAATTTCCAACTCCATTCTCCAACTTATTGTATTTTTATGCTCAACTGATTTATAACTTTCATGTTACATACTTATATGATTATCATTTCCTTTTGAACTTGTTACTCAATTTCTATTTGGATTTATGTTAATGTGAAAGTTCAGTTTTATGTATTACTATAAAAATACAGCTCATCAAAATATTTTTCAGGCGAACAATATTGAACCATCTTGTTCTGCAATTTGGGATGATTTTCGTTTTCAAATTTTAATATAATAGTATTTCAATTAATTGATAATGAAGCATATATAGTGATACAACCTATACGATGGAAGCCTCAACATCAGCCCAACCAGGCAGCCCGACATGCGACTCCGCCAGCCTAGACAGCATCGTGCAGCCCCGCCCATCGCCTGCTCGGTCATCACAAGCCACACAGATTCTTGATACTTTGTGGGACGATTGTGATAAGGAAGATTGACATGCCTTTTGTTTTTTTTTGTTAAGCATATATTAATGTAATCTTTTCTTTTATTGAGTGTTAGATTTTGTCATTTTTTTTCGAGTCGTATAATCGAGATTCGAACTGCATAAAGTTTAAAATTCTTGTAAATTAGAATTCTTTATAGATGATAGTCATTGAGATATAATATCCAAAATTTTCTCAACTTCTATTCTCTCCAAATTTTGGACTAAAACCCTAGCACCTGACTAGGGTTTCAAATTTTCTTTCTTGCAATTATCGATGGGCGATCTCATGGCCTATAATATAGTTGTATAGGCATTGGCGGACACACTTGAGACCCACAAGGAGCTCAAGCCTCTACCATGAATTTTCTTGAATATTATTCTATAACGTTATTGAATATTTGAAATTTCTTGTAAGTAATTGTATAAAACGTCTATATATTAACATATCATAGAAAAATTCTCCTTTCAATTAATATTTCGAATTCAAAATTTAGAAAATATAGTCCCACCAAAAAACTTTATACGTCCACCTCTAAATATAAGTGATGGTGATGGTAATTATATAATGTCTTTGTATAGGTGATGGTGATGGTGATGATTTTCAAGTGGTTATTGCTTCAGAAAATAAACTCGAATTTAAAGGGAGGTCGATTGGAATATCCAACAATTAATGGGCCAAAAGAATCACAGGAATAAATCACCAATTACGCGTATGTTCAAAAGGTAATTAATTTATGTTTAGATCTTTATTGTATAGTG
This sequence comes from Salvia splendens, assembly GCF_004379255.2. NCBI lineage: Eukaryota > Viridiplantae > Streptophyta > Magnoliopsida > Lamiales > Lamiaceae > Salvia > Salvia splendens. Next base: position 6,376,537 of record NC_056034.1, read on the forward strand.
CCTTTACATGAATTAGATTCCATCGATGGGAATATACATATTAATCATTTCTTGAGGTCATGTCTTATTTCTTTTTTAAATTAATCAATAATGAAAACACATAGTAATAATTTTGTTTGGTCTAAGAAGAAACCAGTAATTATGCTTTCATTTGCCCCTCAAATCAGTATCCATATTATTATTTCATCAAATCATAAAAGGACTCCCTTTTAAATTGTCAAATTCAAAATGAACGGCTTTAGAAATTTCTAGAAATAGAGGACAATTGACAGAAATGTACTAGGAAATAATAAAAGAAATTTATTATGGCCCAATTAAATGTATGTTTTTATAAATAAAAAAAGACCCGTGGAGAAACATACTACCACTTTAATAAATTAAATAATTCCATCAGTTGGACACAATCAAAAGGGAAGTCGGAATAAAATAATTGATTGAATTTTACGCGTCTGAATTTATTAATGGACTCGTACCAGTAATTTAGGTTTAATTGTTTATTTGTTGTTTTCCCCCCCTATAAACATATTAGTACAAAATATTAGCCACTTTTATGGTGATGATACAAATATAGCCCTTATGAATCATGATTGGACTTTAAAATATCAAGGGTGTATTTAGTAGCCACGATTAGCCTTTAAATAAAACCGGACCAACATAAATTGATTGTGCAGTAGTCAAAATTACTACTAAAAACCAAGGCTCGTATTAATATCTCAGCATGTGCTATTTTGACTCCTGGATGGGTCTGTGCCACTGCCGGCCTAGTCTATGAATTGTCGAACATGATCCACTGTTTGTAGTTTATAAATAGAGACAATACCTCTAGCTATGTAATTTTGGATTATAATTGAAATTTGATTTTCTCTTTCAAAATCCTGATTAGTCTTATGTTTTGAGGGTTTTGGATTAGGCTTTGTTGTCCGTGAACTCAGATTGTCCTAATGTGTCATCTTAAAACACATTCCAAATTACTCATTCACCAACTTGTATTAATTAGTGATTTAGAGAGGTCCCTTAGGCCATTAGCAATGGGGCGCCCTATGACGCGCCCTATGAATTTTCATTTTATTTGAATATTTAAATAACAACAAAAATTGAGAAAAAACTTCATTTCATTTATAGAAATTAATACATTACAATACGAATTAAAAAAATACGCAAACTCAGCGACGGCAGTTACGGGCCCACATTTCTTCAATCATGTCGTTCATGAGCTGAACATGGTCTTGTTGGTTGCGCATTGAGGTCTGTCTAGCTAGAACCTCGTTGAAGCCCGACTGTAATAATCTAGCGGGAGGCTCGGTCGCCGTGCTGGACGAGCTAGATGCACCGTCATCATCGTTCTAGTCGGTGATGCTCCCACCCTCATGCCCAACCATCATGTTGTGCATGATTATGCACGCATACATGACATCGGCGATGACTTCCTTGAACCAGAGACGAGCCGACCCCTTTACAATTGCCCACCGTGCTTGGAGCACACCAAATGCCCGCTGACATCTTTCCGTGCCGACTCCTGCTTTTGCGCAAATAAAGCCATCTTCTCACCAATTGGGCAGCTGATCGTCTTCACAAAAACATGCCACCGTGGGTATATGTCATCGGCCAAGTAGTACCCAATGTGGTATTGGCGGCTGTTGGCAGTGAACTCGATAGCCGGGCCGTTGCCATTGCATTGCTCGGTGAAGAGGGTGGATGAGTTGAGGACGTTCATGTCGTTGTTCGACCCGGCTACGCCGAAGTAAGCATGCCAGATCCAGAGCCGATGGTCAGCGACAGCTTCAAGGATCATCGTCGGGTGGCTGCCCTTGTATCCACTTGTGAATTGGCCTCTCCATGCCGTCGGACAATTCTTCCACTGCCAGTGCATACAGTCGATGTTCCCTAGCATCCCAAGAAAGTCGTGCGCCGTCTCGTGCATCTTCTTCAGGCCCTAGCAATCAGCGGCAGTCGGCTTGCGCAAATATGTGTCGCCGTAGGCCTCCACAACTCCCCTACAAAATCTCTTTAGACACTCCCGGCCTATTGTCTCCCCGACGTGGAGGTACTCATCGAAAATGTCCGCAGTGGTGCCGTAGGCCAACTGACGGAGTGCAGCCGTACACTTTTGCAATCGTGTAATGCCGGGTATGCCGACGCCGTCTTCCCGATACGTGAAGTATTCATCACGTGATGACAACGTCCGGACAATGCTTAGAAAAAGGTAACGCGGCATTCTAAACCGACGGCGGAAAACAGTCTGTCCCCACCGTGGTTGATCGGCAAAATAGTCTGCAATCAGACGTTCGTGAGCTGCCGCGTGGTCGTGTCGGACAGACCTCCGACGTCGAATAGGCCTGTGGATCTGCTCCGCTGCCGCCGCCGCCGCCGCATCGCGCTGCAGTTGGGCTAAGCATTCCGCCATGGCCTCTTCAACGGTTGCATCTAAGGCTTCCGAGGTGGCCGAGGTCGAACTACCCGACTCCTAGGAGCTAGAACTAGTGGCGTCATCGTCGTGGTTCATTTTGGTATTTGAGAGAGGTAGAAATGTGACAGATGAGCGAAATGAGAGAGGTGCGATGTTCGTACGAACAAGTGAATGAGAAACGATGTTTAAATAGCCATCGAAAACGTGTGTCATCGTCCCGTGACCATCGTCCGCCTATCCTGCAATGGGGCGCCCGATGGCGCGGACGATGGCCTATCATCCGCCGATCCCACAATGACGCGGACGATAGGCCATCATCCGCGACGTAGGGCGAGCCCTATGCATCGGCCGCGGACGTAGGGCGCGGACGATGGCGGCCACCCACAATGTGGGCATCGTCCACGCCCGAGGACGATGGACGCCATCGGGCGCCTCATTGCGGGTGGCCTTAAAGCAAAGAGTGAACAACACCAAATAACCCTAATTTTTGCTTTTGTTGCACCAATGACCCATAACAAAAAAAATAGCATCAGAGGGGTCTAACAAAATATATAATTACAAATGAGTTTTTTTGGATGATAACACCCCCAGGCCCTAAAAGGACATTTTTGTCAAATTACTCACAATGATGACGCCTCCGTGCATACAGCCTGACACAACAACATATGATTTGACTTAAAGTTGAGTGAGCCATCATTTTCTTACTTTTTACATTTCTTTACTAGAGATGATATGTTGCACGTTTTTACTTATCTATTGAAATTTACTTATTTTTTAAAGTTTTCCACTTTTCCTCATTCCCCCCCCCCCTTCCACTGCTGCACGTTTCTTTCATCATCCTATTCGTTCTGACGTGGTTCTTCTTTCTTAAACTAATTTTCCTGTTGAGCTCAATGATTCATTCAACAAATTCCCCACAGTTGAGACAAAACTGAGCACAGTAGTCACACTCACACCGACACCAAAATTATCTCTACATAATAGTTTAAACAAATCCAAAACCAAAGAATATTCCTTCACGCAAAGATATCCACCCTCAGACGCAATTCATCGAACACTTGGCGCGCATCTTTAATCATGCCACAAACACAATAAAAATGCAGAAGAGCATTCATCACATTCAAAACCGAACCGAATCCAGATTTCAAGACGTCGGTATGAACTCCAATCCCAGCCCGAATCTCCACTAAACTGGAGCAAGATTTCAGAACCAAAATGAATGTAAATTGATCGAAAATGAAGTTGTGATTCTCAGCCCTCATGCGTTTGAACAAAAGGAGGGAATTTCCGGGATCGGAGATGATAGAATGGCAACGGAGCATGGTGTTGAACTTGTAAAGATTGGGGCTTATTATCTGGTTGAAGATGGAATTTGCGTAATTGATATCCTGCGTAGAGACTTGAGCGAGAAGCTTGCTCAGTGGGAATGGGATTCGGTCGAGACCAGTCTTCACCATCAAACAGTGAATTCGAGCAGTTTGGCGGATTTGATGGCATGATTGGAGAAGGGAGATGAGATTATGGTGGTGAAAGTCTAAGGAAAGTGCGGAGAAGTGGTGATGGAGGATGGAGAGCCGAGTAAAAGAGAGAGTTCAGATGGAGAATGTGTTAAATATTAGAGCATACACATCCGTGCTCTTGCCAACGAGCATGGATGTGGGTCCGGTCCCACTTTTACTCTATGCTCTTAGGCAAGAGCACAACACCTGCATTCGTGCTCTTCCGCAAGGACAAGCTGAAGGAGCCCACCATTCTATTATTCAATTTAAATAAAAATATTTCCACAAAATTAAAATGCATTAAAAATACCCGAAATAATATTACAAATTAAATTTTTTTTAAAAATTACATAATTAAAATACTTAAAATTAAAAATTACATAATTAAAATCCTAAAAATTAAAAATTACATAATTAAACACCTAAAAATAAAAATTACCCCCGTGGATGACTATTCATCCGTCTCTACCCCCAATGTTCTTTGGAGACCCCGTATCACCACCACATGCGATCGAAGTTGCTCGGGGGTCATAGTTGACCTATCGACCAAATTGAGTTGGGCCAAAATCCCACACAAGGAGTTGGTGGGGGGTTGAGGTGGTACATATGGAGAGGGAGCGGGTTCAGAAGCGGGGGCGGATGGAGTCGCGGCGCGACGGCGGTTGGCTGCCGCCTTCTTCCTTCCTTGCGGCCGGCGTTGGGAACTGCTCGGGTCGGCGTCGGGGCTACCCAAGTTAGCTCCGGCAAGTTGGTTAGCCACATCCTCGGAGTCGGCGTCGGATAGGGATACCGACCTCGTCCGTTTGGAGGAGGAGCTAGAGGAGGATGATACGCCTCCCCTATACTCCGGATGCGCCCGCGTCTCCTGCCAAATGTTGAGGTACTTAAACGGCTTGTAGTTCATGGATTGGTAGGTCGCAAATGCGAAACTGATGATGTCAAGCTCGCTCCGGCCGCTCTTCCTGGAGGTAATACCCCTGGAACTTTTGGATTTCTTCGTTGGCTCTGTATATGGCATTGCGCACCATACTCTCGTTACGCTCAATTGTTCTAGCCAGCCGGTTTTCATTGTACCGGCGACAGATGCGCCACCAATAATGGTCACCGGATTGGTTCGTGCCAACCTCCGGATCTTCGGAGATTGACAAGTACGCTTTGAATAATTACTCCATCTCTCCCGGAGTGTACGGGGCGCGGACACCACGAGTAGGAAGAGGAGGAGTTTGAGAGGGGCCGCTCCCTCCCGCTCTAGGTACGGGTGGTTCGGGTGTCCACCCGTATTGCCCTTCGGGGCCATCTTTGTCATCGATCGGGTAAGGCCGGTAGCCACCCGGAACTTGCGAACCTTGGGTTTGAGGTGGGGCCGAATATTCTATTTCCGGACTAGTAAATGGTTGTGAACCGAACCAATCGGGGTTCCAACCGTGGGAGCCGGAGGGGCGATCGCCGAAGCCGGACATTTTTTTGTTGTGAGTGAAAGAAAGATTGAGAATTGTAAGAATAGAAATGAGAGAATTTAGATGAGAATTGTGTAGTGTGGTGTGAATTTTTGGTGTGGAAGTGAGGGTATTTATAGATGAAAATGTGTATTTTTTGGGAAAAAAATTGAAAAATAAATTAAAAGTGGGTAGAAAACGGATATAATTTTTTGGGAAGTGGGAAAATATATATTTTTTTATTTTTAATCTGATTTTTTAATTAAAATCAGATTTAAAAAAAATCAAATTGCCAACGGTATTGTTGTTGGCCAATGGACGGCTGACACGTGGGCTGCTCGCTGGCACGGACGTGCTCGATGCATCGAGCAGCGCCGTGCCAGCGGCAAGAGCGCAGCGACGAGCAGCGGGTGCCGCGCCGCTGGCACGGACGGACGGACGGCTGCGCTCAACCGCTGTGGATGCTCTTACTGTGTCTATGAGTACGAGAGAGAAAGACTACCCATTAATTATTATAAGAAAGCGTGCCCAGCAACCCTGCAATCATTTATGTAATATAAAAGAGTACAAGCTACAGATCAAGTCATCTGGGCATTTTCGTCTAAAAAATGACTAAAAATACCCTATCTGTGATTATATATTTTGTTAGGCCCCTCTGATGCTATTTTTTTCGTTAGGAGTTAATTGTGCAACAAGTGCAAAAGTTATAGTTATTTGGTGCAGTTCACTCTAAAGCAAAAAACTCAAATTGGTAAGAGCATATATGAACTGGAATCTACATAATCCAAATCAAAAACATCATCTTGGGCTTTGCAAAATAACATACAGATATATAATTAGAGGGCCAACTATTTGCAGAGAGCAATACTGCAACTGCAAGTCGGCAATATGAGGTTGGAAACTTCATAACTATATATGCATATTTGTACTACAAGACTTACAACCCAGCAGATGATACATGGTGGCAAAAGATCTCAGACTCATCACTCATGAGTCGAGGTTACAAAGCATGGGAACGTCCTGTCCCTGTAGCACTACAACTGCCAATCTATTGGAGATACTCCCAATTTCTCCAAGAGCTGGTTTGTCCGAGAAAAGTGCCTGAAAGTTTAAAATTGCTATTAGTACAGGCCAGTATATAATTCTCCTATATCCTTTATCGTTGTCATGCAAAAACACTCGAACTATAAACCCACTTCCTTTGCGAAAATAACGTCAACATATTGGAAGAAGGCATTAAATCTAAAATCAATAATGACCACAAATTACTAGAAGCCAAGCTAGGACAGCAACTCAAAGTCCCCAAACCAAGTCTGACTCACCTGCATCCAAAGAAGCCCCTGTTTGCGGATAAACCTGAAGGATGTGATGATTTGAGAATATAGTGCTTTGATTCATCTATCAACCTGCAAAACAAAATCCCCCTAAACCTGTCAGATGCATAGTCTGATACCTATTCTGTTTATGGATGGTTCGTGTACATTAGAAAAGCATTTTCTTTTTTCAACATAAATTTCAACCAAAAACAGATTAATTAAAGTTTCGGCTGAAGGCCAAATGAAAGGCAGAAATAGCATGCGAACCCCACTTTATCCATCACAATTCTTTCTGTGCTCATAAATTTATTGACTCATTTAGCATGTATTGCTATTCTCAGGAAATTTCAGAAACAGGCGCTTCATGCAGTCTTTAAAAGGTAACAAACTAGTCCCAGCATTATAAAAGAGCTGAAGTGACCTTTGGGCGGTCAAATTAATTTGCCAAAATTCTGAAAGGGCTGTGTTAGTAGTGAAATAATCAAATAACTTTAAGCTTCATATATACTTGAAAACTTTATAGAAAGTGATCTGATAAGAGCCACAAAATTTTGGCCAACACAATGTCGGCGGTCAAAGACAGTTTTCTTGCTAATCGATAATAAAAAAGAATGCTCATACAAGCATGTTTGACCATTACTTAGACATGTATCGTGAAATAGATTACCGGGATTTCGCCTGGGCATAGTTTCCCCAGAGGAGAAAAACAACTCCACTTCTTTTCTGTGAAATTGCTCCAATTATAGCATCAGTAAACTGCTCCCACCCTTTTTTGGCATGAGAGTTAGCCTGATGCTGTCTAACTGAAAACAAGATAGGAATATGATGGCATTTATGTGAGACCAGTCTATGCCAAAGCACCGTATGCAGTACATTTGATACTGTCTACTTGGTAGAAGGAGGGGGGGGGGGGGAATTTCTATAACAGACCCCTTTCAATCCTAAGGGCCAATGAAATATTGATAAGCAGCAAACCAACGAAAACCAACACCTGCATATCAGCATAAAAACAGTTTCCTCCACAGAATAAATATGACTTGGTTAGTATAGAAGGGGAAGAAAGGAGCATACCTGTTAGAACAGCATTTAATAGCAGGACACCCTAGAAATCAAGACAATAGAGTCATTTCTTGAGGAGATTAAATTCAAATGCACTCAATAAAATGGTGGTTAGGAATTAAAAATATAACTCACTGTAGTCGATCGACTGATCTAATCATACAAGATAATAACTAGATTTAATTTTTTCACATGGGGTTTATTTTAACACACAAGGAAAAGATGATTGGTGTTACAGCATCAGTTAGTGTTTTTGTCCCCTTTGATGAACTAATTAGGATCTAAAATTGTTTATTCTGTACAACATAAAGAGGCGAATACATTTGCTCATATTATTCAGCAACCACAAGCCAAAGAAACAGCAGAGAGTGATAACCTTTGTGTTGACAAAAACTCAAGAAGCATTATAATGAAAGATAGACATATCAAAAAAGACAAAGAACATGCCCACTATATTTAGGCTAGCTTAGAAATAATCCATAGATCCAGAGAAAAAAAATTTTGTTTCAGGAATGAGGAAACACAACCAAGAATGAGACTTATTTTCCAAACATACACTGTAATTTTCATGTGTTCTTGAACTTATCTTATGTACTTGGATGTAAGAAAATCGTAACCATAAATAACATGTAAACTCAGCAACCCAAAAAACACCTCAGAGGAATCTCTTCAAAATATCTCCAAACTCCATAAACATGAATCTAAGTAGCCCCAAACACATTGGATTGTCACTAGTCACTACTTCATCTTATGTGGCCACAATTAAAACAGAAACATAAAAATAAGTCCTATCCTAAGCTTAAATATATGATCCAGAAACAGGTATATTACCTGTATAGCCCATTTTTCAAGATTCCCATTAGATGGAATTGTGCAACCCATATCTTTCTGGAGCTCTTTATATATGTTTTGTAGACTTGAAGGCACTTTGATGCCTTCTGGCACAGAGAAAGAGAGGCCCATTGCTTGGCCTGGTCCATGGTATGGGTCCTGAGGAAATTACAAGGCTTGTTTTACTGTTTCACAAGTAGGTATGTAAATTCTCAACTTTGGGATAATGAAGATTGAGTTGAATGAACAGAAATAACAGCAATCAGCATATGACAAAAGACAATGCATCGACTAACACCTTTTTTTTTTACTTATTCTTCATATTTCTTGATTTTATATTTTTAAACAATTTTGAGATTCACTTTGTAAGGCAAACAAAGTTTTTACCTGTCCAATAATAACCGCCTTTACTGAGTTAAATGGAGTGGTGTTAAGAGCATTAAAAATCAGATGCTGGGGAGGGTAAATTGGTGTGCTACCATGGCAAATTTCAGCCTCGACAAACTCACACAACTTTCTTGCATAAGGCTTTTGCAGCTCCCCAGATAGCACTTCTGACCAGGTCTCCTCCACTAATAGCTCCTCCAAATTTACATACCCCACCCCTTCATTAACCAAATCACACAAGAACATGCAATGAGTTAATATTAATGCTATATAGTATGCCTCAATCTATAAAGTTAAATGAGAACATGTAGTTCTTCAGTGCTCTGCAGATTCCAAATATTCGATATGCAAAAATGTAAACCAAAGTAAGTTCATTAAAAGATGGTAAAGGGAAAAGTAGGGTCCTATGGATAAGAAATTTCCCGCAGAATACAAATTCAACCTCTATTTAACTCTAACCAAATTGGTACAGTTTCACATAACGGCTTTTGAAGCAAATCAGAAGCGAGTCCAATCAAATGTTTTCTGTCAATGCACATCCCCATACACAGAAGTACGAAGAAAATGCTGGGGAGACCCAACGGCTAACTACAGAGTGCAACTGTCTCAACGTAGGAAAATTGTTCTTTTGTATCATGTATCATTTCATATCATTCAAGACCAAAAGGAATAAAAGCAAATATATACATCGTTCTGACAATTAAAAAGAGAGATTATCAAACTACAAATACTAATGAACATAAAAGAGATACCAACAGAATCTGACTCTGTGAACAAAGAGTTAAAATCAAATGTGAAGAAGAAGATGGTAGACCTGTTGCAACTGCCTTGGAGAGTTTATCAGAGCATAGTTTTAGGTTCCGCTTCGACAATGCGAGGGATTTGTTGTATTCCATTCTGCGCTTCTGCTCCGGCGAAATGGACACCGTCGACTTGGAGGAAGCGGCGGCGCCGTCGTCCTTGAGTGAGGAAAATGGGCTGAGTGGAGGCGAAGAGGCTCTCTTGAGGCGTTTCGGCGCCGGTTGCTGGAAGAAGTCGATTAGGGTTTTGGCAGGGGCCGCCATCGTGGTGGAGATTTCTGAATCCGTTTGCAGGGTGGCGGGAATTCTGGTTTTCTGCCGTCGGGCCGCTTTTTCTGTCCGACGTTGAATAGGCCTGGGGATCTGCTTCACCGCGGCCTCCTCCTCCTCGTGTTGCATTTCGGCTAAGTAATCCGTCGTTGCGTCATTAACGGCATCGAATAAGACTCAAGTCAAAGTCCGACTAACGCCCTCCGAGGTATTTCAGTCGTCGTCGTGATTCATTTTTGTTTGTGAGAGATGATCAGAATATCCGTATGAAAAGTGAGAGATGAGAGAAATGTTCGTATGAAAAATAGAATGAGAAACGAGGTTTAAATAGACAAAAATTCGGGAAAAAAAAATTAAAACGCGTTGCATCGTCCGCGTCATCCACAGTGGGCGGACGATAGCGCGCCCGAGGCATCGGGCGGCCTATCGTCCGCCCCATCGCGGATGCCCTTATAAATTCTTCAATTTGTTTTAGCGGTCACGGATTTATCAAATTTATCCAAAATTGCGCCAAATCAAAGCCATCATTAAATTAAATTTAAAAAAATAATTACTCCATTGGTTTCACAATAAAAGTCACATTTTGTCATTTCAGTCCGTTCCACAATAAGTCACATTTTATTATATATCTCACGTTCCACTAACTCACTTCACTCGCATTCTATTATATTTCATGAACCAAACACACTATATACTTAATCCTGATATACTATCTTGCAAACCGAACACCCGGTAATATAAAAAATGACAATTCCAGTATTGTGTCATGGTTGCCGAACAAGCACGCCTAACCTTCATCCATAGTCATCATTGGTTTTAAATAAAAGTATCCCACCTTAGTTACATCCATACCATGCTTTTGAATAACGTAGTCGACCTTGGATTAGTATACTAGTATTAGCAAAAAATGGTTAACCGACAATTTTGGACATCACCATCAAAATGGGGCAAAAAATGACCAAAATGGTTAAACGGTTAAACCACACACTCTTTAACAATTTGCATAGTATCGTATCGACTTGTTCTATATCACAGGACCCAACATTTATAACCGAGTTAGCATATTAACTTCATGGAGAGAAGAAAAAAATGAAAATGAAGCAAGTAGATTAGTCAAAGAGGTAGTTACAAACAAGCTGCAGGATTCAAGATTCACAACTATTTCAACTATTTTAGCACACCCCCAAAATTTCCAGCCGCCCGCCCGCCCGTGTTAAAGCCATGGCCACTCTAACTGTTCTACATCGCCTTTGCTTACATTCCAAGCACCTTGAGCAATCTCAGTAAACAGTTGTTCCCAACCCCAGCTAGAATATCCCAGAAAGAACCAGAAATCACCAACAGATTGGTTTCCACCTCTTATATCTTCAACTAGGCTAGGCGTCGCCACCTGATCCATCAAGTACACGTTTGGCATGACTTCCACAGATCGGCCTTCAATAAATTTGTGTGTTAGCGCAGAAAGAGGCATCCCGCGCATCATGACAGGTCCCCCAAAAGAAAGGGGCGCCTCCTTTAGATATTCAAAGCTTCCTTCTCCAAGCTCTTCAAGAGAGTCCCAACTAATATGTTTGTTAATTATCAGACCACGAAACCCAGTTCTTTCGTCCACTTTCACTATTAGAATCTTTGATTCGTCGAAGGGGTGAACGTCCAGAAGCTTTTCCGTTGCTCTCAGAACACAACCAACAGACAACTCAGGCTTTTCCTGCAATTTAGAGGGTAGCTGAGCATCAATTTTGTATTTGACAGCAGCATTCTGCACTAGATCTCTGACTAGAACTTCATGGTGCAAGCTCCTAGTCTCTAGTTCCTCTTTAACAGACTTGTGGTCCTGTAGAAAATCTAACCCAGGAAAGGGTTATTAAAATTATATTTAGATTGACTCAATAGTTCATATGAACCTGAGGATACAAGTGGAGTAGAAAAATAAGCAGATACTTGGTCCATGTAAAGGAACACGAGAAAGTACCATTACACAATTACCTTGATTCGTGATAAGGTCCATTACATGGCTTCCATGAGCAGCCAGAAACTTGATTATATCAGATACTATACTATCTCCTTCATAAGATACAGTCTCATTCTTCCTTCCAGCCGGGAATAACAGTAAAAGTGGATAAACTTCCCTCTGCAAATTTACACATATCAGGTGCACAGACCAGAAACAATTAAATATGTTTTAGAAAAAAATTGCAAAAGCAGAGTTAAAAAGGGTAATAAGGCTTTTAACATTTAACTCTCAATTTTTTTAGAGACCAAGACTGATCATGATTATGCTTATGCAGAAACCTAGACATTTGTCATACATGACAAATATTCATTATATTTTGTCGAGGCATGACTAAGTACCCTTTCTACCTCCCATACATAACTGTGCACCATGAACATTTATTCAACAATTTCAAGCAACGTTACAGGTTTTAGTACTGCAAGTTAATCTACAGTTGCTACGAAATGTTTAGTTTTGATAAGGATGGGATCATGGGGACCCATATTACCATCCCACAATAAAAGGCAGCAAGATGTACTGGATAGACACCCAACACACATACATCTGTAATCCTGTAACTCGCACCTGCAGTATTGGTCTAATGATGAAGCCACAATCATTCCGCGTGCAATCCATCATATAGATAAGTGGAAGCTTTAAAACCACATCATGAGTGTGTTCTGCAACAATTCTAAGCCATTGATCAGAATCAGAACATATAGAAGAATCAAGACTACCACTTCCGAGTAGATTATGTGCAAACAACTTTAGTTTAGACGAGAACTTATATGCACATAAAAACATTATAGAAAGGTACAACAAATCCAAAGTGGAAATGAAAGTAAGCACATCATTGAGCTGAGCAACAACCACATAGGTTCACATCCAAGTATTTGGTGCACTCAAAGCAGTGTATTATTTTTCCATTTAAAATTCAATGACGGTAAATGAATAAAAGATTTTCCAAGGCATGTAAGCAAAGGAGGTGGTGGATTGTTACCATTCCAAAATAAGGGCAGGGAATAATCTAAATTCACACCACCTTGTGCAACACAATGATAAGAGGCACAGTGACTTGATGTCATCCTCATGGACCGTTAAGAACTAAGATTTTTTGACAAAGGAAACATCACCATGCAAAAAAAACAAACGTATAAGAGAATTGAATTCAAACAAAGAGAAGAAAAACTGAAACAAATCTTCATGGACAGATTGAGGAATATCAGATCACAGGCATAAATATGAACTTCTCACCTGCCTCCAGTACCGACTTAACCTTCCTTCTATTTGTCTTCATATAAGCATAACTCTTAACAGATTTGTACACTTCCCGAACAACAAATTCCATCCTCTGACAGAACCCACACCAATTATTGCTGAAAAGAACTAATACATTCCTATCCCAAGGACTGGCAGAATTCCTGGGATCAGAATTATTACCGAGAACCAATTCAGAGAAAGTATGGGTTGTAACAAGGGGAATGGAATCTGTTTCATGAAAATCCTGATTAACAAAAGGCGGTCTTTGAGCACCTCTCGGGCTAGGAACTGTATCAGATGATTGCCGATGTGGATGAAGCTTTCCGGCTAGGAAATCATTAACAAATAAAGATAGAACAGAATAGCTCAAAACCGATTGGTCATCTAAGAGATAGTGGTTCTCGGAAATTGGGTCAACTATGACAACTGATGGAACCTTTAATCCTCCAGTTAGAGTTTCAAGCAATCTGTATTGGCCGTCCAAAAAGAAAAAGGAAATATTAAATTTGGTGTTCTGTTCATTGTCCTCCATTCCAGAGTGGGCTGTCTCCCCAACATTCCAGCCTTGAGCACGACCAGCTGTGATACTTAAACTATCATCGCCTTGATCAGGTTCTACAGATGACAAGATATTACCATTATCATCTTCTTTGCCTTCTGACACTATATATTCAACATCAGAAGGACTGAATACCTCATTAGGCTTCCTATCAGAGTCATCAGCATCACCTTGCTCAGGTTCTACAGATGACAAGATGTTACTATCATCGTCTTCTTTGCCTTCTGACACTATATATTCAACATCAGAAGGACTGAATATCACATTAGGCCTCTTATCAGACTCATCAGCATCACCTTGGTTTGGTACTACAGATGAAAATGTGCAACTATCATCTTCTTTGTCTTCTGACACTGTACATTCAACATCAGAAGGACTGGATATCACATTAAGCCTTCTATCAGACTCATCAGCTGGTATTTGCTTATGTATGCCAACACCTTCTTGACCATCTTCCACGTGTGTTTCTCCTGAAACTAGGTTAGACTGGTCCTCATTGTGCGATGGCTGAGATTCTACGACTTCAATGGCAAAATCTTTGGACAAAAGTTGAAACCCTACATCCTTTGCAAGAGAACTTAGTTTCCTCTCTGCCTTTTTCTTGAGTGCATATGTTAAGATCTCCTGCACAGACATAAGACCTTGCAAATTGGAGACCAAATTTTCAAGAGTAACTTGTTGGCCCTCATTCATGATCGTGATAGACATCTTATCTTGAAGAATATTTTTTTCTGATAGTGCAAAATGCTGTAGTTTTGGATGCTTGTAGGTATCTAATGTTTTGTCGGGCCTCTTAATGTCTTGTCCATGAGTGTGTTCTGCCAACTCTCTAACAGCATTCAGAGCTTCCTGGCTCTCCCTTCTTATTTCTACTGAGTTTGATGACCTATCAATAAAAAGAAGCATTGAAGGCCTTTTTGTGGGCAAAGCTGCATCAATTCCATCATCTCCAACCTGCATAAGGCAGTGAGTAAGTACAGAAGTAGATGTGAACATATTGTGATAAAGTTTGACAGTTTGTTATTATAATGCATGATTCTAGCCAATTATGATGAGAAAAACAGTTTCTAGCCTCATTCATTATAGTAACTTGTATACCATTGTTTTTAGAGTTTAAGCACAAAGTGCATAACACAAATAAGTCACAATTTAAAAAAAATACGGCCTCAGTTACTTGAGTCGTATTCTATTTTGGGTTGTCCCAAGTTACTTGAGTCATTTCTCTTTATGGTTAAAAAAAACATCTAATCTCACATGCTTTATCCTCTCGCCTACTTTACTATCTCTTTTCTCTTCTACTTTATTCTTTCTTCTTACTATTATTTTATCTCCTTTAACCCACTAAACACAATTTTCTTAAACCTTGTGCAGAAAAGAAACGCCTCAAGTAACAAGGGACGGAGGGAGTACTATGTCAGTGACTTGTGTTAACTAGTAACAGTAACTAGTAAAGAGGCGATTGGTATAAAGGAAAGAGATGTGAATGCATAGGTCATCCCTATGATTGTTTTGGCATTACATTCTAACAAGTTGGTAATTTTGATATCTAAAGATATATTGAAATCATTGATATTGAGAGATCCAAGAAGTTAGAGGTATCAAAATACAATTTACCTCTGAAACAGTCGAGGGCTGGGATTGCAGTATAGCTTTAAGATCATCAACTTCTTTGAGAACCTGAGAACAACTCGGACATCCGGCAAATTGAACAAAAACGAACCCATGAATTGGCTCTTCAATATTTAGCAACGGAAGAAGTGATCTTTCATGAATCACAGCATATCTATACTTCTCAGGAGGTAAGAAGAATTCTCTAGCAACTTCAATGAACTTCTGAAAAGACACTTTGTATTGCTGCAACTCAAATAAAGAACAGGATTCCCCAGCACTAACTGTAACATTTTGTACCTCTTTCGAAAGACTATTATTTACAGTGCTAAACTGATTCAGCCAAGATGTTCCACTAAATCCAACGTCACTTCCACAGCTTGGCATACCGTCCTCCATATCCTATTCACACACATAGAATAAAGGTGTTTCTTTACCTACCAAAAAAGTTTGTTATGCACCTCTAGTGAGTGTCATAAAGTTGAGAATTAAGAAACTACCATCCACCTTCCTGTTATCCTTCTCTTCTACCACGTTGTTCTCTATTTCAGCGTCTGCTCCAAAAAAACCTTTTCCTGGGCGATTTATCAGTCCTTCCTCTGTCAGAATCATATCACAAAAGAATTGAAATTATTGTGTTTGTTATGTTGGCTTCATTTTATTACTCATGTGATCAAAACAACAGAGGTCAATTCAGAAGGTAGAAACATAACATACCTGGATCATTTCCAATTGTAGACTCATTCGTGGCAAGCAATCTTGGAGTCCAACCACAGAGGTCAAAGAGAATTACAGCCTTGTCAGTTGAATGAAGGAATACACTTAGCTCTTCTGCAGTGGTTAAAGTTTTAAGAGGTTTCTCGTCAGGCGAAAGCTGCACTACATAATGCACAGAAACCAATATGCTCTGGACTCGAAGTCTTCCCCCATATCTATATGACAGGGAGGTATGGTAGTAAAAGACTGTTATTCCATCAGTGGCACCAAGTGCATCGGCTAGAGTCCTCTCCACATTCTTGTATAGGACCATAAGCTTTAAGGTACCAAGCCCCATTTCATCATTGGCAACCGCTTGAGCCAATCCCTTCATAAGGGACCGTGACTCACCAGACCCTTCACAAAGATTGCGAACATCAACATAAGGGGAATAGAAATGGAACATGTGAAATATAGTGACTTGTGGAACCATCAGAGTATACACGCATCCATAAGTAAATAACACAGCATTAGAGCTAAATCATTGTTATGTATCGATTTTGAGTGGCTGCTTGAGCTGGACACAACTTCTCAAACAATAAACAAGCAGAAATATGTAGTTTTTTGTCTCTAATAGACGTTAGCTCGGTGTTCAACAATCACAATGTTTGTTGAAGGAGAAACAAAAAAAAAGAACATGTTTTCCTATCGCAAACCTGTATGTCCAGTGTTTAGTTATAGCTCGGTACACAGGTAACAACACCAAATTCTACCACACATGTGAATCGATTAATTAGATAAATTATGGCTATCAATTACATGGTACAGTGACGAGGAGAATGAGGCGAGGATGGAGACGAATCTGCGAGGAGTAGTTTAATTTAGTGAGGATCTGCCATTGCACATCCGCATCTCCGCTGCCGTCGCAGTAAACAGTGTGAGAGGAGAAAAGAGATATCGCCGCCGCCGCCAGCAGCAGCAAACCACAGCGACTGAGATCAGTCATACATACGCACATCTAATATCAGAAAGCTAAAAAATTGTCAGATTTCAGTTTGATTTTGCTGGGAAATAGAGCAGTTGAATTTTAGGGATTTAGAGCAACCGCGATTTTTAAATCGTGTTCTCCTAGATACGCGACATTCGTCCGGCTTTAGATTGATTCCACCGCCGCCGCCAATCGCTAGAATTACTAGGACTACTCTATAAACAATTTCTATTTTTTAGAAAACTGTTAGTATGTATTTATCATTTTATAAATCTATAATTGGATTAATAATATCTCAACATTTCGTTAACTATAAATTTAAATCCTAAAAAATTATCTTTTTTAGAATTGTGTCCAAAGACTCCAAACTGATACTACTCTTCACCACGAAAGCTCTCGTTCATATTATACATTTGATAGTTTGTTAAGTACACAAAAATTAGTGTAGCCTAGTATTTTTAATTACAGAGGCACCGCGCCTTCTCTACAATTTATATCAATATATTTTCTAATACGTGACATAATTCTTTTTTAATTGAATACTTTGCAACGAGAGTAAAGAAAACGATTCTATGAAATTTGACTAATTTTGTAATAGAATAATATCTTGCAGATTTTACAATAATGAAATAATAAAAATGAAAGCGAGCCAACTATCATCAGCCCTCAAATTTAGATAGTAACTAACAACCATACCAATGAAAAATAAAAATAAAAATAAAAATAAAAATAAAAACAAAACGATACAAGTAAATATTAAGAAACATGGTCTCAACCACGAAATTATGCGCCAAGCATAGCATCAACACGCTTGTTCGCCGAGGCAGACAAAAACTTCATGCAGATTGGAGGACTCACTCCGGCCAGAGCCAATATCGCCGCTGGAACTCCCCACAGAGAGTCACCACAGATGAGCCCCGATGCGACAGCAGGTGACAGCTCATCCGCCTGCTTTTTGTTCTTCAATTGCCACGCGAACAAAAGGACACTCCCAATGCACATGTCAATGGCGAAGTAGCCTCCAAGATAGAAAGGAATAGCCATGCACATGGGGCTAGGGATAAACCTGTAGATCCTGTACTTGGTCTCATACCTTTTCAACACCACGATGAGTACATTGATGGCCACAGACACCAAGAAGCACACGATTGCAAGCATCAGGCAGTTGTGGGGAAGTGCGGAGAAGCCCTCCACTCCCAAGAGTGCAATGCCACGGTACAACAAGGCGTAGGGGGCTGGGTATGCACCGTTGGGGTCACCTACGCTGTAGGCCTTATAGAAGAACCAGAACACCAGAGGAGATAGGACACACCCCATAGCAGTGCCAAGGACTTGGCTGACGAACATTGAGCGAGGAGAGGAAAGGGTGAGGTACCCTGTCTTGAAATCCTGCATCAGATCAGAGGCTGTCGACACAATGCTCATCATCACACCACATGAGGCAAGCCCTGCAAGAACCCCGCCATGCTCTAGCCCCACCCATGAGCTAAACACCAGGATGGCTATCTTGCCATAGTTGGAGGCCAGGGACCAATCAGAGAGGCCACAGCCATAGGCATTGCAGAAGGCGAGAACCGGAGCTATTATGTAGGCTACTAGAATTTGGTACCACTTGAGCTGATGGAAGATCTGCGGCACTACAAATGTTGAGATGAGAGCCAGGACAATGTATCCACCTATTGCTGTTGTGTTGGGAATTTGATCCTTCAAGAAGTATGCGGTTCTCTTTTTCTCGTTGTAGTCTTCCACTACATCTCCCTCATCAAGATTAATGTTATCATTCTTGTGCAAGCTCTGTTGTACGAAGCTCTTGACTGTGAGTGTAACCATGTATACCACTTGGAATAAGCCGTCGCCAAGTATGGTTGCAATGGCAAGAAACACTCTGTATCCTTGGATGCCATGAAGGCTGCTCCCAGGCAAGTCTGCGCGGAACCAGATGCCTTTCTTGGACTCAATCGCTGGCCACATAAGGCCCCAAGAGATGATTGCTCCAATCAATAATGAAACATTAACCATGTAAGGGCATATCATTCCAACTCCCACATATGTAGCCGAAAAATCAAAGTAGAACCTGCATTTGTAAGGAAATTGATGAACAAGTAATTAATTAACTAACAAGCAGTTGTTTATATGAGTGAGATTCAATCAGGGTAGAGATGATATCACACCTTTGGCTAAAGGCTTTAAGGCCGAAAGTGGGGAAGCTACTAAAACCACAGTTATCAGCAGCAGTGAAGAACCACTGGAAGAAAGCCCATGTAAAGCTACCAACAAAAGATTTGAAAAGCACCCACACTTGCTTCCTGCATTCACATCAAATCAACAGCCATACAATTGAAAACTGCACCGAGAATGGGAATGAGAAGAGAATTTACATACTTAGCTAGCTTGGCTCCTTTGGGAGTGTGGAAACTGTTGATAAGGTAGGCTGTGGCAGTCCCACTTGGATATGTCAATTTATACTTCAAGATCATCAGCTGTAACCAAAATTTCAATTGTAAACTAGCAGTTAAAATATGGAAATTTGGAAGATGATCGATGAGGATAAAGGAAAATGTATATACCCTTCTTAGGGGCACAATCGAGAAAAGGCCGACGAAGCTGACAAGAAAAAGGAACCCAGTAATCCATCCAAGAGAAAGTGTCTTCACGTTGATTGGAGTATTCCCTGAATCAGCTTGGGATGCTGTTAATGGACTCATACCCAGTAGATAACTTGCTGTCCCACCTGATAATTGATTACAAAAACATCATATAAACAATTTATCACAACAATAAATTAAACATTATGACACCGAGATGAAATTAAAATTTGAGCAGGTTGGAACCCTAGAATCATTGCATCAACCACGATGAAATTAAGATTCTACCACAACATAAAATTAGCATTAAGAAACGTGCTTAAACAAATGAGTTCAGAATTAAGAACAAACATTAGCAAAGCAATTCTGCAAATAATTAAATACAGTAGAATTTAATTCAAAATAAAAAACAGTATATGAATGTATGGAGAGAGAGGCGTACTGCTAAAAGCAATGCCGGAAGAGGCGACAACGCAAGTTTGTATAACAGTATTCTCCTGCCTTGTGAAAGGCTGCTTGAGAAGACCACACTTTTCGATCATAACCGTCCACGCCTTGACGGCGGCGAAACCTAGAAGCCCCGCCGCCACGTTCAGCGACGGAATCACACCGGTGGACAGATTCAGCTTGCAGACTATCACATTGAAGACGGCGCTCAAAATCAAACTGGTAACCATCGCCCTAATGGTGATCTGCTTCTGCCACGGCGGCACCTCTATTTCGTCGAAAGCCCTCTCCAACGCCGCCTCTTCCGTCTCGCCGTTCTCCTCAAAGTCCTCTCCCTCTTCTCTCACCATGTTCTCTGCCTTTTCCCTCATCATGGACAGCTCTTCTACAGGATTTCTTCCTTTTTGTTGGAGAAATTCTCGAATATGATGCGTGTATCTGTGTTTATATAGAGAGAGAGTTGGTGCAGAAATCTGAGATTCTGAAATCGGGAGAGAGAGGAATTGGGATTAGAGTGAGATAATGAATCCCGATGCATGGGGATTTCAGATATTATAATTGCGAAATTTGTATCCTAATCCTACTAAATTTCAATATAATTATTTAGTTGTTATATTAATTTCATCATTAATACACCGATTTTATACGCTAACATTATCACCGCATTCTATATGTGCCTCAAACCAGTTATAAAATTTATTTATTAAGTATATATTAGTTTATTTTCTAAATTATTTTAAGAATTATATACACAATGAAAATACTAGTACTAATATTGATACCGTTTTACATCCCAAATAAATACTCCTAATTGCCAGCTCATATCATACATATCATTAGAATCTTTATTAATAAGAAAACCGTTAAGACACTATTTTGAAATTTTTGTCCAACCATTTTATTTCTGGCAAATATTAATTCAACGTATACTTAACCGAAATTGCAAATAAATAATTGGGGTAATTTTGTCATTTACATAATCCGATATATAAGGGATTTATACAAATTTGTTGAATTTTTATTTTAACCGATTATCCTTCACGTAATAATTATGGAATAGGATATGCTCGATTATTTTTCAAGGCTGATCTCTTGCTGAATTTAAGGAGAGTTATATATCGTGATTAATGGTTAATTTACTTGTCATAACTCGTAAGACTCTAAGAGCATCCACAACCGTGCTCTTGCCAGCGGCACGATTGTGGGCCCGGCCCCACTTTTTCTGCCTGCTCTCTGGCAAGAGCACAATACCCACAGCTGTACTCTTCCGCAAGGACGAGCACAATTAATTTAAAATTCAATTAAACAATAACATTTCAATAATACTAAAATTCATTAAAAAAACCTAAATAATATTACAAATGACAAATAAAATAAAAACGACATAATTAAAATCCTAAAAAATTAAAAATTACATAATTAAAATACTAAAAATTAAAAAAACCACTACGCGTTGCCGAATTTCGCCCACATGTGTTTGATTAGGTCTTCTTGTAGTTGATTGTGGATTCGGGTATCGCGCATTGTGTGTCTTGTCTCGATTCTTTGGCCGACCGTCGTATGCTCGCCTCGGCGTGGGGGAGACCTCGCTGTTGAGCTTCCGGCTTCGTCCTCGTCGTAGAAGCTAGCCGCCCTCGACCCTTCGTCGGCTATAATCATGTTGTGTAAGATAATACACGTGAACATGATGTCGGCGATATTATTCACGTACCATAGCCGAGCCGGGGACTTCAAAATGTTGAATCGGGCTTGAAGGACCCGGAAAGCTCTTTCGACATCTTTCTGTGCGGACTCTTGACGCTGGGCAAAAAGAACCCGTCTCGGGTCGTGCGGGTTGTTGAACGTCTTCACGAAAGTCGACCACCTTGGGTAGATACCATCGGCGAGATAGTAACCCATGTGGTAGCTATTTCCGTTGATGGTGAAGTCGATCGCCGGTGCTACACCATTCATCACATCAGTGAAGAGTGGTGAAGAATATAGTACATTCAAGTCGTTGTTGGATCCAGCAACGCCGAAATATGCATGCCAAATCCATAGGCGGTAGTCGGCGACCGCCTCAAGGATAAGCGTTGGGCCGCCGCCTTTGTGACCGCTCAAGTGTTGCCCCCTCCAAGCAGTCGGGCAATTATTCCACCTCCAATGCATGCAGTCAATGCTGCCAAGCATTCCGGGAAAGCCATGGACTGATTCGTGAAGACGAAGCAACCGTTGGCAATCATCGGTTGTGGGTGCCCGAAGGAATTCATCCCGGAAAGCTGAACGAACGCCCTCGCAAAAATTCTTTAGACAAAGGATTCCAGTGGACTCACCGATATGCAAATACTCGTCGAAGATGTCGGCCGTTTGCCCAGTAGCGAGTTATCGGATGGCACACGTACACTTCTGCAACGGCGTGATACTTTGCCGGTCGGCTGCATCTAGACCTGTTTGGAAGAATTCAACACGTGCGGACAATGTGTTGACAATTCGCATAAACAAGCACTTTGACATGCGAAAACGGCGCCTGAAGTAATCTGCCGGAAACCGCGGCTGATCGGCAAAGTAGTCGGCAACGAGCCTTTCGTGGGCTCCCTCCCGGTCACGATGAATGTAGCGCCGGTTTGATCTGGTTTGTTGAGGAGGAGGAGCGGGGGTATTCGCCGCGACATATGCTTCGTAAGCGGCACAATGTTGTTCGTAGTATTCTTGTTCTTCGCGTTCCGCTTCCGCCATAATATGGGTGAAATCCATTTGAGGTTTTGAATGAGGGATGAATGTGTTGATAGTTTGTATGAGAATTAAGAATGAGAGATGAATGGGAGATGAATTGATGTGATAAATGGATGATGAATGTGTGTATTTATAGATGATTTTGGGGGAAAAAAAATCAAAAAAAATAAGAAAAAACGAAAAAAAACGGCCATATTTTTGGGATTTGGAAATTTTTTTAATCATTTTATATAATTTAAAAACGATTTTTAAAATAAAAAAAAATAATTCAAAGGCAACGGCTATGCCGTTGCCCAATCATAAGCCGCCACGTCGCCTGCTCGCTGGCACGGCGCTGCTTGATGCATCGAGCAGTGCCGTGCCAGCGGCGCGAGCGCAGTGGCGGCGGTCCTCGTCCTCGCCGCTGGCACGGACGGCGGCCTTCACTCCCACCACTGTTGTGGATGCTCTAATAAAGGGAAACGGATTTTTTTATACTCCTAGTATGCGTGGTGTCACTTTGTTGACAGGAAATACGATTGTTCATAAATAAAAATAATTCTCATTATGACAATAGTGGCGAATCAAATAGCCGAAGCAAATAAAAATAATTTTACATATTAATCCAGATTCCACCGTAATTTCATTTATGCTTGAGTAAGTACTAACAATGATGGAATACTTCCACTAGCGATAGTGGGGATTTGTATGCAATTAAGTTTGTTGAAATCTAATAGGGGCGATTGAGTAAAAAAAATAACTATGATTTATAGTAAAATGAATTTAAATATATATAATTGGTTCGATTTAATTTAAATTTAGAGAATTTATGTATATGCAATTTATGTAAACTTATCTTACAAAAATATCGTTTATTAATGTTTGTATCGTTTAATTTTAGTCATACGCAGTTGATTAGTTTGAGACGAGTTATGACTTATGAGTACTCAGTAGTCTTGATTAAATTAACAGCTAAATGATATGAAAATCGCACGTCAAAGCAATTACTAATTCATTTGGAATTTAGCAATATTTGAATGAAAACAAGCTTAATTAGTTATCAAAATATTGTAAAGGCAAATATCTTATTCAATAACAAACTTCACTGGCAAATATAGAATTGATGACATTGAAATGAGAATGCAAATAAGACGTGTGTACCTTAATAAGTTAATATAGTGAAATTCATTTGGTAACTTTCACATTAAAGAAGTTAATCAAAATCACACGCATTTGGAATAGCTGGCAATGTTCATATTTATATAAAAGAAATCAGTTAAATCAATAATAGAAAACAAATTTAACTTTTTCTCAAATAAAACAAACTAATGCATGATGTACACTTCAACGAAATCTTAATTGTGTAATCGCACCAAAATTTTTTTGAATTGATTCACATTATATATTTAGATGGGTAGTGATGAATATACGTAAAATTTGTACATGTACAAAATTTGTCATTTTTGGTGTTTTACATTAAAAACAATTACTAATAAACATTAATTTATTAAAAATAAATTAATTCTTCATATTATATATTGACCCTTCTGTAATATTTAAGTAAAAAAATAATCTTGAAATTAAATTGGTAAATCTAAGAAAAGATTAATCTTTTATTAGATGTATAACATAGTAATTATTTCCAAATCAAGTTCAAAATTACATGTGAATTTGTCATAAAATTTTCATTCATCTAACTTTTATTACTATAAAATAACATACTTGATAATAAATAGGAGTAATTTATATAAATTTAATCCAATCCAATTTTATTTAAAATATAAGGGAATTATATACATGTACATTTATCTTTATTCTATTTGGAAATCTACAAACATACACAGAAGTTAACCTTGAAAGAGCAAAGGTTGTAAATTGGGAGTGTTTAATTAGAATAGTTATTGTATTGCGAGACCTTATAAATTACTCCGTAGATAAATTCAATGAATGAATGATCTCGAAATCCATAGTTTATTACCTCTATCCTTCTAGGACTTTTTCCCATGCAATGAAATCTACTCCTAATATACTATTGTTGCTACGAGAATTATTTCTAATAACTCAAATGTCAATTTTATCCAAACAAAATATAAAAAATATCAAATTTATAGTACTACTGAATATATGATGAATAGTTGGTTAATTAATTAACAGTATAGATCTAAAAACACAGCAAAAAGAAAAGAAAAGAAGAGAAAATTTGAGTAAAGAGAAAAAGAGCAGAGTGTCAACTGTGGCTGCAATTTCGGGGGTTGAGTGGAGATCCCCTCACTCATGCTCATGCATTCTCTCTCTCTACATCATCGTCTTTGTTTGCTCAATAGAAAAAGCAAAAACAAACATCGATCTTGAATAGTAGTGATGAGGAAAAGTGAGGTGGAAGACGGTGAGGGAGGCCTCGGCGAGGATGACCCGGCGGCGATGGAGAGAGCTTTCGAGGAGATGCGTGTGCCGCCATGGCAGGACCAGATCACCTTCAGAGCGATGTTCACTAGTCTCGTTTTGAGCATTGTGTTCAATGTCATAGTTTGCAAGCTCAATCTCTCCACCGGTGTTATTCCGTCGTTGAACGTCGCTGCGGGGCTTCTCGGATTCGCCGCCGTCAAGGCGTGGACAGTGATGATCGAGAAGTGCGGCCTTCTCAAGCAGCCCTTTACCAGGCAGGAGAATACTGTGATTCAAACCTGCGTCGTCGCCTCTTCCGGCATTGCTTTTAGCAGTAAGTGCATCTCTTATCTATATGCAGAATAATCAATTTCATGATCAGTTAAATTGATCTAGGGTTTTGTCAAATTGGGGGAAATGATTTGAATTTCGCAGGTGGAACTGCAAGTTATTTGCTGGCGATGAGTCCAATCACAGCATCTCAAGCTGAAACAGGAAATACACCAAACAATGTCAAACAACTCCACCTTGGATGGATGATTGCTTTCGTTTTTGCTGTCAGCTTCGTCGGCCTATTCTCAATCATGCCGCTAAGAAGGGTCTGCTCTCTTACTACATCAATTCTTACACAAATTCTTGCTAACTGAAATTAATTAGGTGATGATTTTGAAATACAAATTGACATATCCAAGCGGGACTGCAACGGCCTACCTTATCAACAGCTTCCACACTCCCAAAGGAGCCAAGCTAGCTAAGTGTGTTCTGTGCCTTTAACACAGTAGTGTTTATGTAGATTGAACTGTTGTTTAATTTGATGGATGAAGCTAATGCAGGAAACAAGTGTGGGTTCTTTTCAAAGCCTTTGTTGGTAGCTTTTTGTGGGCTTTCTTCCAGTGGTTCTTCGCAGCTGCTGACGGCTGTGGCTTTAGCAGCTTCCCCACATTCGGTCTCCAAGCCTACAACCGCAGGTTTGTTCATCAACCCATTGCAGATTAATTTGTTGAACCATCTGCTTACTGGTGTAATCTAATTTGGTGGCAATGCAGATTCTATTTTGATTTCTCTTCTACATACGTGGGTGTGGGGATGATATGCCCTTACATGGTTAACATATCACTGTTGATCGGAGCCATAATATCTTGGGGCATTATGTGGCCGGTGATCGAGTCGAAGAAAGGCCATTGGTACAGCGCGGACATACCGGGAAACAGCCTTCATGGCATCCAAGGATACAGAGTGTTTCTTGCTATTGCTATGATTCTAGGTGACGGCCTTTTCCAAGTGGTGTACATGGCTGTACTCACACTGAGTAGCTTCATGCAGCAGCTGGTGCATAGGAACGAGTCAGAGGATGAGAGAGAAGAAGGGGACTCGGTAGAGGACTACAATGAGAGTAGGCGAACCGAGTACTTCTTAAAGGACCAAATCCCCAACAGAGTAGCCATAGGCGGATACATTGTGCTAGCTCTCATCTCAATAATTGTGGTGCCGCACATCTTCCCTCAGCTAAAGTGGTACCAAATCCTAGTAGCCTACATCATAGCTCCGGTCCTCGCCTTCTGCAATGCCTATGGCTGTGGCCTCACGGATTGGTCCCTGGCCTCCAACTACGGGAAGCTTGCAATCCTCGTGTTCAGCTCATGGGTGGGGCTCCAGCAAGGGGGAGTTCTCGCAGGGCTAGCCTCGTGCGGAGTGATGATGAGCATCGTCTCGACTGCCTCTGACCTGATGCAGGATTTCAAGACAGGGTACCTCACACTATCCTCCCCTCGGTCCATGTTCGTCAGCCAAGTCCTTGGCACTGCCATGGGGTGTGTTCTCTCTCCACTGGTGTTCTGGTTCTTCTACAAGGCATACAACGTAGGGGACCCAGAGGGCACTTTCCCAGCCCCCTATGCCTTGATGTACCGAGGCATTGCGCTCTTGGGGGTGGAGGGATTCTCGTCGCTCCCAGAGAACTGCTTGATGCTGGCGATAGGGTGCTTCGTGGCAGCGGTGCTGATCAACGTGCTGATCGTGGTGCTGAGGAAGTGGGAGAGCAAGTATAGGATCTATAGGATTATCCCCAGCCCTATGTGCATGGCCATTCCTTTCTATCTTGGGGGCTACTTTGCCATTGACATGTGCGTTGGGAGCTTGATTCTCTTCGTGTGGCAGATGAATAACAAGAAGCAGGCGTCCGAGCTGTCGCCGGCCGTGGCATCAGGGCTCATCTGCGGTGACTCACTATGGGGGATTCCGGCGGCAATATTGGCCTTGGCCGGAGTGAGTCCGCCGATTTGCATGAAGTTTTTGGGAGCTGCGGCTAATAAGCGGGTTGATTCCATATTAGGCGGCTAATCTTCAAATATTGTATATAATGTAGGTAGTCGATTACAGGTGATTGAAAAAACACATACTCCATTAATAAAAAATATTTATGGGAGAGATTAATATAAATTGTGAAGGTGAGTAGCAACTAGCAGAGCGGTAAGAGTTTTTTTCAGAACTTCATCTATATTAAGAGTAAAATTAAACTGGTATTCAATTTGGCGTAGAACTTAAGCTTAAAAAATGTAACATTACAATAATCAAGAACCATACATTATCGTAAATAAATATTGAAAAATGAGCAAACATAACTTGAATAATAGCACTAAATTGAACTCACAAGATCCAAACATTAATTGAAGCACATTAACAACAAAAATTAAATTATACTGCCCTAAACAGTAAACAAACAAAACTTGTCCTAAACTCAAATGCCAGTGTGGAGCACGGCCTTCATAATACACCAGAAGTTATGGCCTCGTCTACTAGTCGTCGAATGTGGTCTTCTTTCCTGCACAAATTCCGACAATGACAAGATGTCAGAAGAATACAAAAGCAGTAGTAATAAATGTAATAATCTCATGTGAGAGAAGTAAGGTTACATACCAGACGAAGCAAAGCTGGGTTTGTTGCCAAATCCACGTCCTCCAGAACGGCCACCGCGGCCACCACCGCGGCGCCCACCTCCGCCAAATCTGCCACCAGAGTCCCGACCACCACTTCTTCCAAAACCTCTACCACCCCCTCTGCCACCACCAGAAGCATTATTATCCCTTGGCTTGGCCTCATCAACATACAAGGTGCTGTCCCCAAGTTGAGATCCACTTAGCTCCAAAGCTTTGCTTACGGCAGCCCCTTCCGTGAAATCAACATAAGCAATCCTGAAGAAAAAATAGTTTTAAGCATATTTAGGAGCAACTCAAAATCATAAAATCAGCAGAAACTTTCAATTACAAGAAGCAGCTGTATAAGATGAGAGAGAAAACAGACCCCTTAACACCACCCTCTTGATCTTTGGGGATAGAAACCCGAGTGATTTCACCACAGCCACCAAAATGCTCTTCAAGAGCACTCCTAATCTGCAAATTCATTATTAGTGATATTAGTTTTTGTAGAGCTTTAGAAATTTAGAAAATTGATATGGACATCCCAAGATTTACCTGGTCTTCACCGTCAAATTTGTTAAATCCACGAATAAACACTGTTTGCCCCTTAGCTGCGCCTCCCCTCTGGAAGGATTGTGAATCACGGCCACTATAAAAAAACATAACAAGTTATCATCTTGGAGCTAGCTATACATAAGAAAGCAGATACTAAGTAATAACGCAGTCACACCCGCTGAACGGAGTGGCAGCACCCCTTTCTTTTGCCATGTCAAGTCTCACTTCACGACCTAGCAACTCTTGACCATTCAATTCCATAGCCTATACAGTTTGTAGAAAAGAAAATAAATATAAGTTAGTTTCTGGGAATAATGATCATATAAATAATTTTACATACTGGTAAAGCTATGCTACATGTGCAGCAAAATAATACAGGGGGGGAATCAAGAATATTCAGTCAAAAGGAGATGTTTACCTTCGCTGCTGCTTCAGCAGTAGCAAACTCAACATGACCAAAGCCCCTAAATGAATTATCTTGGCCCATAGCAAAGCGAACATCTACAACTTCCCCAGCAGATTTGAAGAAGTTCTCACTGAAATTTTAAAAAAAATCATCAAAGAAACTTACAAGAATAAGTAATTAATTAACAACTTGAGGATAAGGAACTCACACATCAGCTTGCTCAATAGAGAAAGCCAAGTTTCCAACAAATAGGGTTTTTGAGCCTCCAGATTGGACATTGGGTGTGGAAGGGGTCTTGGGCTGCAGAATTTAACAATCAAGATTACACTAAGATACTAGCATCTAAGAGACCAAATACTGACTTCAGTTTTCATGTATTAACTCCCTTCTAACATATTCACCTAACAACAAATCAACAGCTATATGCTCTAGTATACAAATAAAACAAATTGCATTGAACAAGTGCAACACTCACACTATTGTCAGCTTCTGTCATTTTAACATCTCCACCCTGCATAATAAAAATAAAATCCATGTAAGGATGGATAGTCATACAAAGGACACTGCAAAAATGAAGTGAAAAGACATGGAGAGGATTAAGAGTGGCAATTACAGTTTTCTTGGGAGTCTGGGCCGGTTTTTCATCTTCATCCTCCGAAGACTCTTCTTCCTCTGACTCTTCTGATTCAGATTCATCACTGAACTCCTCTTTCTTTGTTGCAGCAGGGGTGGTCGCAGGAGCTTTCTTGGCCGGTGCAACATCCTCGTCTGAACTGGACTCATCTTCAGATGATGATTCATCTTTCTTCTTTGCTGCAGGTGCGGCTACCTTCTTAGCTGGAGCTGCTTTCTTGGCAGGAGCATCATCCTCATCTGAACTGGACTCCTCTTCAGATGATGATTCATCCTTCTTCTTGGCAGCAGCTGCAGGTGCTGCCTTCTTAGTTGCAGGAACATCCTCATCATCAGAACTGCTCTCATCTTCAGAAGATTCATCATCACTTGACTCCTCTTTCTTCTTAGGGGCGGCCTTTTCATTCTTTGCCGGAGCAGCAGGGGCCTTTTTAGGGGCTTCCTCTACGCCACTGCTTTCCTCTGAGTCTGAGTCTGAATCTGAATGTGCAACCCCATTCTTGGCAGGGAGTGCCTTAACCTGGTCATAGCGCATACAGATAAATACAAATTTAATAATCTCCAAATGTTTAATTGGAAATTTAAGGAGCTAACAATACACCAAGTAGTACACAGTGTATAAGTATCACAACAAATACAACACACACACAAAAAAAAAGTTATGCATCTTATAGAGTGGAAAAAGAAGTCAATCTCAATACATTTGAAAGAGAGAAAAAGGACAAACCTTGGGGAGTTCCTCAGATTCTGAAGAGGAGTCATCTTCAGACGAAGATTCGACCTTCTTTTTAAGCACCTTCTTGTCATTTTTGGACTCAATCTTCTTTTCCTCCACCTTCTGCTTCTTAGCACTCACCACCTTCTTCTCAATGAGCTCTTCTGCTTCTCTCTTGCCTAAAACGAACATAACCAAATGGAACAAATTAATCAATAAATAAATTCATACAGAGAATCAGAACATACAAAGAAGACGTAGAAATACAACAAAACGATGGCGAAAAACAAAACAAACCTTTTTTCAAGGACTTGATGGGTGTAGCGACGACAGCGGCTGCTTCAGACTACAAAAAAGATTGTAATTTGTAACGAAATCAAAAGAAATTCAACGAAAACAACAGCCAATGCGAAGTAGACAAACCTTAGTGACCTTCTTGCTTGATTTACCCATAACAAACTGTGAGAATGGGGTGTTGAGAAAGGGAGCGGCTGAGTGTAGGAGGAGTGAATTCTCAAAAACCCTAAAAAGCAATAGGGTTTAATGAGGAGGAGATGTTTTTAGAGCAGGTTCATGCCTCCTTATATAAGTAGGTTTTCAGAATTTTGCGGCGTGTTTTTCCTTGCTTTCCTTCTTTCGTTTTCTTTTTTTTTCAATAGATTAGTCCATCCACGATGGGATCCCTAAGACCACCTTTATCGGTCTTGGAGGTCGACCTCCACCGTGGCATTACAATTAAAAAAAAAAAAAAAATCTAAACATAAGTCTCTCTCTCTCCTTGACTCATGTCTCTCTCTCACCTCAAACCAACCGATGAGTCTCCCTTCACATTTCACCATTCAGCCAATGAGGTTGTGCCAAATGGCACAATTTCATTGGCTGATATTATTATTTTTAATAACTAATATATCTTTAATATATTATATTAAAAAATTATAAAATTTATACCAAAAATCATAATTTTTCTTCCTCTATAAATAGAGACCACATTTGCTATAGTTTTCCACACAAAAAAATATCATCTATTCTCCTCCTATAATCCTTATTGTTTAGTAAAATTTGATATTTTCTAGTTTCCCTTGTTGCTAGCTATGGATGATGATGAGGATATTATATTCTCCGATTCCCAAAACTTCAACCCTTCCCAAAATTTCAATCCTTCCCAAAATATTAACCCTTCTCAAGATTATTTCCCTAGCTTTGATGATTTTCCGAATTCTGAGCAATTTCAAAGTTCATTTCAAAATCAACATTCAAGCCAAGCCATATCACAAACCAAGAATGTTGTAAACACCCCACATGGTTGGAGTGAGCAAGAAGACCTGGCATTAATGTCTGCTTGGTGTTTCGTGAGCACGAATGCAGTTGTTTCTATATGAGCAGACAAGAAAAGAATATTAAAAAATAATAAGTATTTCATGTAATAATAATAGTATTAAAAAATAATATAAAAATAAATATATAATAGTGTGGTTTGGTGGTCATTGATAAACCATGAAAATATGTGTGGTTGGGTTGGGTGTATATTAATGATGTGGAAGATGATGTGGAGGAGATAGAAATGAATTAAATATTGAAAAAGTGGATGGTTGGGTTGGGTTGGGGGGTTGCTGATAAACATGGTCTAAAGCCTGCCATATGCACCCACGTCAGTATTTTATCCTCCTGCCCTTTCACCTGCAGTGGAGGTGCCTTAAGGGGCGCCTAAGCATTTTACTATTGTTTTGTTATTTAATTTAAATGTTTTCAATTATATAAATGCAAACTTATTAAAAAACACAACGATTAACTAAAAGAACGACAAAAAATTCATTAATTAAAAAAAAGTTACACGAGTTAGAAATAAAAAAAAGATTATCCTACAAAAGCCCCAACTTCCGGCTCAACTCATCATTCAACCTCTAGAGGCGCTCGGCTTGGGCAGGACCCGTACACTTCATAAGGGCGTTGTGCGTATCCAACAACGTCCGCGCCATCGAGGTCGTTGCCAAATCCGCGTAGGCAAGTGTCGCCTGGATCGTCGCCGGGGTCGGGATCGGCGATGGGGGGCGGCGGCCGAGTAGGATGTCGCATTCGCCTTCCCCTTGTTCTTCGCAGCCTTGACGCCTATGGGACGCCGCCGGGAGGACATCGGTGTGTCGAAACTCTCTTCCTCCGTGCACGTCTGGTTGAGGTCCACCGGACGAGTTCCGCTTTCGTTGGTCGTGTAACCACCAGTGTCGGTGGTCTTCGTCCTCTTCGCCGCACCAGTGTGCAGAATCCCGCCTTGGAACTTCTGTTTGTCCCTCAAGAGTGCCCAGATGTTGAAATGCTTGAAGTCGTCGTACATGGACTGGTACGACAATAGCGCTCTATCGCGCACGTCGCTCAAGCTCTCGCCGCTTCCCTGATCCCTCAAGCACTTCTCGTACTCCGCCGCAAACAGGTTGACTTGCTTCTTCACCTAATCCCAGTGCTTGCGGAGCTGCTCCCGTTGGCGCTTGTACGCGCTCGGCGGCTTCACCTCATTGTAGCGCTCGGCGATGCTCTCCCAGTACGCGAGCTGCTTCTGGTTGTTCGCGAATATCGGGTCCTCCGATATATCCACCCAACACCTCGCCAAGACGAGGGTTTCATCCGGCTGGTAGTTCGTACGGCCGTGGGCGTACTTTTCACAAGTTGTCGGAGGTGGCAACTTGTGTGCCCGGTGCTTGGTCCGCTTCTTTCTGGCGGGGGCGGCGGAGGGGGCGGCATGGCGAGTTGGAGACGGCTGCATGTCGGAGAGACCGTACGAATCCGTATTGAAGTCCGGATCGTACTGTGTGTTGGCGTCGAACGACCAATATTCGCCAGGTTGTGTACTCGGCCACCGTACACCATCTCTAAACATCGGGCTACTAGGACTTGAGTATCCACCGGAATCCATTTTATAGCGTAATTTGAGAGTTTAAAAGTTAATCGAAAAGTTACAAATGAAAAGCGAAGCTGGGGTATGTATATAACAAAATTTTCGAATTTTAAAAATAAAAAAAAAATTTAAAACGCGTTGCATCATCCGCGTCGCCCACAGTGGGCGGACGATGACGCGGACGATGCCCTATCGTCCGCGCTTCGTCCGCGGACAAAGCGTCGAGCGCGGACGACGCACCATCCGTTGTCCGCCCCATCGTGGATGGCCTTAGGGCATACATGCAAATAATAGGCCAAATTAACATAAAAATACTCCCTTCCCTCTCTCTCTCTCACAATTATTTTATCATTTTTGTCTGTCCCACTACAAGAATCTCATTTCATTTTTATTATAAATAGTAAGTGAGTCTCACATTCCATCAATCTATTACACTCACATTTTATTAAGGAGTATATAAAACTAATACTACCTTCGTCCCCCAAATATTGTCTCACTTTGACCCGACACGGATTTTAAGAAATGTAATGGAAAGTGAGTTGAAAAAGTTAGTGGACTGTGAATCCTACTTTTATATATTAGTTTTATAATAAAATGTGAGTATGAATGAATTAGTGGAATATGGGGTCAACTACCAAAAATGGTAAAAAGTGAAACGAGACAAACTTTGGGAGACGGACGAAAATGGAAAAATGGGACAAACTTTGAGGGACGGAGGTAGTACTATATATAATTGGGACTCATATTATATTAGCTTATTCAACTCATTTTTCTTTACATTTCCGTGTCATAACTAAATAGAACTCTTATTGCAGGATTGAGAGAGTAGTACTAGTAGTAGTAATTTTTTTTAGTATTTTCTTAATCTTATAACATTCTGGTAAATTATACTCCACTACATAGTTATGGAGTACATTTTTTCAAAAAAATTCACAATAATTTAGATTTGGGGAAATATAATGTATGAATTGGAAGCCAAAGTATTTTACCCTAGTCTTTTTCATACTAAAATTAATAATTTTTGTGAGAGATATACAAATTCGTAAAAAAAATTATGGATTTTAGCTTTCAAATTATGAGGCCGAGACGAGACCATTACCCTGTCACGACCAGGTAGGCTGGGGATCCTTAATTCCACTGGTTCGGTGTCATTCAGAAGGAGGTTCTACAGACCATCTCTCACTTGCCATAGACTACCTGATTAGATAGATCCGGCGGATTTGTGGCTTTTTGGCTAAGCTGTGTTTATTTACTTGTTATTTGCACAATAAGTACAGTTAGATCTTTGGAGCTTATTTGTTGGATAGCTCTTATATTGTGAAAATTCTCAATTCTCTTCTACAGCAAATTTTATCCTTTCATTTGTGAGATTGTATGAATTCCACTTCTTTGTGGTTGCATTTTATTGAATTATTAATTAATGTAAACGTATGACCTAAATTGACCGATGATACATAAATGGAGTCAATTTTAGTTTGTTTCTTGGTGAAAACAGTTACCGAGTAGCCCTCAGATCTATTGAGGTCCTATAATATTCCAAGAGAATCCTAACTCATAACACCCTCCTTTGTACTTTATCTTATAGGGATAGCTTTAAATTAAAAGTGATACTGTAACACCACGTAGCCTGTAATATTATAAACACTACACTGCAATAGTATAAGCGCTGCACTGCAATCTATAGATTGCAGTCTAGCGTATTGGATATTGCAAACGGGCAAAATTGCAGTCTAGCGTATTGGATATTGCAGGCCGAGAAAATTTAACCTTGAGGGTTTTTATGATTGCCACATGGCAGCTGATTATTTGTCCATGTGTATAAATGATTGGCTAGGAATAGTGGTATGGTATCACTTTAAGAGGTGTTGTCATTTTAACACAAACCATATCTTATATTCATATTTTATGTTTTGTTATATATTCCCTAGCCATGACTCGATGACGAGTTAAGAGCGCAAAAATACAAGCGAACTAGAATCACTATAAAGAAGAAGAAAAAAAAAAGCAAAGAAAAGCAAAGACCATAGGCTACCACAAACACCCCACGATCCTCACAAAACCAAACCCAACCCAAAGCAAAAAAAAAAGAGATCGTTAAGAAAACATCATGTGCTGCAACTGACGTCCAAACAACAAGAACATCAAAAAACCAAACAAAGTCTCCAAAACCACAAAGACCAAGGCATATGCAACTTCTCTACCATCAAAAGAGGGGGAAAGAATGGAGACGTACCAAAACCACCTCTAGAACGTCACTGAGTTATGCATTTTCTGGGGTCCTTTGGTTCTTTCCACATTCTAATGTTGTCTACCTGATTAGGTAAAAAAGGAAAAAATCGTACACCAACCTTTAATCCACGTACCTAGTTTCCAAAATAGACGATTCTTTTCCATATCCCAATTGGGATTGAATTTTTAGAAATTGGGTACTACTTAAGCCAATAAGGTCACCTAATCAAGTTGCCAAAATATACGATTCTTCTACTAACCTTTTCCTACCCACTTTCTAATATATTTCTTAAAACCACCGTTGGACCAAACTTGGCCTTATATTGTTGGACGGAGGGAGCAGTTACATTTAACATTGCTTTTCTAATACCCTTCATTACTATGCAAGACTAGATCTAGTAGATGCACAATCTTGTCTAACTCA
The DNA here is from genome assembly GCF_004379255.2 of Salvia splendens. Taxonomy (NCBI): domain Eukaryota; kingdom Viridiplantae; phylum Streptophyta; class Magnoliopsida; order Lamiales; family Lamiaceae; genus Salvia; species Salvia splendens. Next base: position 6,412,518 of record NC_056034.1, read on the forward strand.
TTGAACTTCTAAGTTCATTGGAGTTGATCTGGTTTTCTCAATGCATTTTTTCATGTGTTGAACAATATAGCAGTTACTCACTGTTAGATTTTAATCTTCAATCTTTACATAATGTAACCTGTAAATTTAAGAAAAAATTGTTAAGGTTTATAGTATACTATAAGACAACATTTTAAATAAGAAACCATTGCATTAATTAATTTATCACTAGATTTTCATATAATATCTACTAATAGTGATTGTATATTGAGAATATAATAAATTGTACGGAGTATATAAAAAAATTTGAGTCCATAAATTGTAGTAATTACATTAGTTGCACTTGCATGACCCTTTTTTCATAGTTTTAGATGGTTGCATTTACATTACCTTTTTTTCACTTTGCATACAATTACAACATGGTCTACAAAGTTAGTATGCGTGTGTCCTAAAACAATGTCATTTATTAATTAAACCATGTAGTTTCACTACTAAACTAAACTTGCAAAAGAAAAAAATGATGTTATGAGTGAAATATTTAAAAATTGAGTAAATTTGTAAACTTGAGCAAACAATGTGATTATTCTCAACAATATCTTTATTTGATTAATTGATATCATGTTTTAAATGGAGTATCAATTTAGGAACATTGAAACTTGAAAGGTTTATTTATCCGACGATCGTGATTCGTGCAGGTGTAATACTAATTGCTCATTAATTTTGTATTCTAAATAATGAAAAAGACATATCGGATCGAAGTGATAAAAAAATAATCTCATTAAGTGTTGTCGGAATAATTCCATGTTAGTGATATATTATTAATTAATTAATTTATAACAAATTACTACGGAGTACTATTATGCAACAATTTAGAAAAATAGTAAAATTTTAAATTAAATATTTCATCTGTCCCATAATAAGTGACACACTTAGGAAATGACATGAGATTTTATGAGATTTTGTTTTATATGTTAAGTCAAGAGGGAATATAGTACACCTATACTATTAATGCAAGAGAGAACTTTTGCAAAAAAAAGGAATGTTACATCTTTTGTAAGAGAAACGAAAAAGAAAAATATGACATCTATTATGGGACGGAGAATATATATAATTAGTAATTTTTATTTTTTCATATATTAAGATAAATAATTCATTGTTACTACATTGATGATTTATACCTCATGATAATTTGTTTAAGAAATTAATGAATAAATAATAATTTAGAAGAAAATTAAACAAAGAAAAACACTAGCAAACTACTATAAAATGATTAAATATAAATTTATTAGAAAAAAATGCACTACTATATTAAGTTATAAATTTAATTTTAATTAAATACAATAATATAATTATGGAGTATTAATTAATACTAATACCATAAATAATTAATAATTTGATTTAATGAATATTTCTAAATTGGTAGTGTTAATATATATATCCGTAATCGAATAATAATAAGGGTATTGTGTGTATGAGTGTATACAATTTATGTAAAATTTATGTTAATACTCATTTGTTGTCAAAATACATATGCCCTAAAAGTGTGCACCAATGAGATTTTTGATAGCGTATCATGAGTTGAATACATACATATTTCGCTTTTGTTTCGCTACAATGTTAAGACGAATTAGGTTTGTCTTTCAAAACACCACTAATTTCCAGTGATATACAAATGAGTATTCCTCCACAAATCCAAATAATGTATGTAGTTTTAAGTTGAATGAAAAGGGATAAATAATTCACAGGGTAATAATGTATTGGACTAAACAAAAGAAACACACACTCATCCTAGAAATTTCAGCAACACTCCGTCGTTCCCTAGTACGAATCCTTGTTTGTCATTTATGAACCTGCACACACCATCTACCACACTCGATCGATAAAATAACCCTCTCTCTCTCTCATGTGTGATGCTTAGTTCATCAACGCACTATATAAAGAATGGAGCGAGTAGAGATCGGCAGCAATATTGTCAGCTGCTCTGTCACGGATCCAGGTCTTCCCGCTGTTTGTGGTTTTCAGCAGAACGCCACTGCCACCGGCAGCCCAAGCCTCATCCGACACAATGTTCGGTATGGCACTTGTTTGCAAATTATTAAACTGTTGCAACCCCAGGGACCCATATTACATGTTCTAAGAAACACAAAGATAGGAGGGAGGAGGGAGGCACATAATATTCAAAGAATGTGACTATTTAATGACAGATAAACTTTGGGAAGGCCTATATATATTGTCTAATTCTAATATACAAATCCTTCTACATGTAGTGTACTCAAAATTAATTCTCCTGAATGCAGCAAACACACAGTAAAGAAATTTATCAACATAGCTCTATACCCAACATCAAGAATCCCAAATCCACGACTTTGCACTGGAATTTCCTCAAAGTCCTCAGTTATGTTATCTAAATATATTGACAATGATTACAATCGATGAAGACAAATGTCAAATAAGTGGGTAAGAAAAGCAACACAAGAAGCTACATCCCAAGGAAGAAATTAGGGGATTTACCACAAAATAATATCCCTACTTTGCAGCATGCCATATACAAAAGTCACCTACCCCAGTGCCCTTGCTGAGATAAAGCCCCCCACCACGTGCTACAAGCCAAAGACCACCCTCAGCTCTCCACCCCATGTTTTGAATTCTTCTTGCTACAGCCCTATTATGAGGCTGCTTGTATGCCTGACATGTTGCATACAAATTGACAGCATCATAACCTTTTCTTAATTTTCTCATTTGGTATTCAAAAGCGATAGCAGTAGAAATATGAACATGGAAATAGAGTTGAACTTCATAATACGAAAAAGATCAGTTAATTCACTCTGGTACATACAGAAGCTATAATTTTTTTTTATGTCAATGCTGTTAGAGAATCTTACCTGACCTGGTTCCCATGTCAGATAGAAGTTACCACGGCGACATATTTTCCTTCCGGTGAGCGATTCACAGTGCTAAATGTTCCTGTGTAGTAACTGGCACCACTGATACCACTAGAAACTGTTCTGCAGCAGCAAGGTTGCTCATTAGTAACTCGTACGCATGGGAACAAAATGCAGGCATAGAATCTTGAGATAGTAATGCAAATAATACCTATTCTGCAAGAGACTCAGGAATTCCAGAGGAAACTAACCTATTTAAAGTAGCTGAAACAGTCTCCTGAATAGCAGCCTTCCAATTGTATCCTCCATTTGATGTGACGTAAATTGCACCCTGATCAGTTACCAATTCAGCACCCTTCTCTCCAGTAGCCTTTATATATACCTGAAACAATCAACCAGTATGGCCACCTTGCTTAGAAGGAGGAATACTTTCCCGGTTAACTTAATACTTATCAAATACTACCAATTTATTCTTAACACGGTCCTCTATTTGCAAGAAGATGAAAAGAATGGTAATAGTGATTACTGATGAGTGATGACTATGATTCTACTATAAGATTCATCATATGAATTCAGTCCTAGATCCTAAATTAATCCAGCTATAGTACAAGTAGAACACAATGCTAAATCTAGCAATAAAATATAGGTCCAGATCCTGCCTTCTGTATTAGTATTTGGTAGTGCACCGTGCTTGCACATGCATAAAATTGGACGGATCTTAGTCTTTGTTCCTTCTTGATACTTGGACTTTTGTTATCTCCCTAGTCTGATGATATCCTTTATAGTCCAGTTTCGAGATATTTTAATGAAAGGACATGATCAGAAAGAGATAGATAAATTGGCTCATGGAGTTCGTACTTCTAATTGTAACCTTCAATCACATAATTCCGCTATGCCTATGTCTGTTCCTTCTGCCTCGTAAATGGACATTCACAGATGAATGTAAATTCATTAACATAATTGGAATAAAATGAGTGCATTATAAGAGTAAATGAATTTTCTTTTCATAAAAAATGCAGTGCAAAACTAAAAGTACAAAAACCAAAACAAGACTGTTACACACTTTATTAAGGGATAGGTTAAGGCTTATTGAAAAAAATACATAGATAAGAAGCAGCCTTGATTAAATTTGCCTAGTTGCATGTGATCTTAGGATCTGTAGAGCTGTATTTCCCAATCAATGATCTAATACTTCCAACAATGCACTGCCTCCCTGGCCGAATAACACTTCCATAAACGGCCATTTCAATTATGTCAAGTTGTTCCTCGGTGAATTTAAGGTCGCAAGAGTAACCTTCCAGCAATCCCTGTTTAATTTTATTTTGGTCGGATTTCAACCTATTTACCCTGGTTTGAAGAATTTGACAGTTCTCGGCCACAGACTCACCACCTTTAGAAAAAGGGATAATATGATCATACTCATAACAAAGACAACCATTACAGGTATGGAGACGTTTGCAGACTATGTTTCCAGCTGCATCCATTCGCCATCTTTCTGGGTCTCTATCTGGAACCTTTTTTGCATTGTCCCAGCAAACTTTCTTGGCCTTTGAGTCAAAGAATCTAGGTCTCTCCTCTTTCTTGCTGCTTCTGCTATCGCGAACGAAGTGAAACTGAATTTTGAAAAATTACATATAAGCACCCACCCACTGCGTGTTTTGCTTGATTAGTCTCCTTTCATTCTTTTTTGGGTCATATTTGCAGTTAATGCACTAGGTTGTGAAGTGGAAATGGATGATCAAGACATATATAGGAAGCAATCCTCAAACACGATCAATGGTAGTCAAGTTAAGGGATCATGTCATGAGAACTGGAAATGGAGGCGTTTACAAATAAAAGTAACAATACGCAACGCAAGCATAGACACAAATAAAGAATCACATTGTCAAAAAGAAATAGAGTGAGGCAAGCTAGGTAGGTGATGGTTACCATATCACCAGGAAGTTGAGAACTTAATGGTATGCGCTTCCACGTATCTCCAGCATCTGGAGTGTACAAAAGAATAGCTGGCTTGCCGATAATCCAACCTTCCTTCCCTTTGAAGCTGATGGAATTAAACCTATAGTTGAAGTCCTCGTCTTCAGCAGACGGTATGGAACGTGAAGCCCAAGTGGTTCCTCCGTCTTTCGTCTCCAACAAAGTTTGTCTAGTCCCCAATAAGAAACCTGCCAAACCATTCAAATCAAATTGTGTTGGTACTTTGCTCAATTAATTAGCTATATCTTCAATCAATGTGCTAACTGAATCAGCATGATTTCGATTGATATGATAATTCAACTATTTTCAATTAATGTGCCAATATATAACTAATCTAACAAACATTACACGAAATCAGCAGGTAATATAAACAATGGAGTCTAGTGTAGAAACCAACCGTGAGAGGGATCATCAGGGACGAAAGCAATGTCGAGAAGGACGACGCCGGGATCAATTGGCAGGAAAACTCTTTCCCACTCGGATAGCGGGTCCTCCGCCGCCAACGCCTTGCGGAGAGAGCGAAATTGCGGCGGTGGCGGCTTGTAGTCCGCCTATTAATTGGCGGCGGGTAATAGCATTGTCAGTTTGCCTGGACTGAGGAGCGGCCGAGGCGGAAGGCAGGAGACGATGGCAGCGGCGGCGGAAATGGAAGCGAGAGCGGAGCTGCGATGGCAAGGGAGCTGTAATAGAAGAAGAGAGGTGCTGAAGAGCCGCCATGGTTGAGCTTATGGTTTGTGGTGAATGTGATGATGTCTCTCTCTCTCTAGATTTCCCGAAGCTGCTGTTATCCAATGGAATTTCAAATTGCGGTTAGTTTTTTACGGTTGCCCCAACTCCGCACTCTTTTATGGACTAATAAAAATCAGATATTTGTAGTAAAGTACAAAACTGCCCTTTTAGTTTATACACTGCCAAGCAAAAAGAATATAAATATATTAAAAAGGGTGCATTACCCTCCTTTTAACACCTTATTATAAAACATAGGACTAATATACACCCTAGGATCCACTAATCTAATGGTTTAGATTAAATCCTAGACGGTACATTATGTTACTAGTTTCGTACATCGCAGGGAAAATTTGGTATAACATTATTGGACGGTTCAGTTTCTAATTAGCATTTGCGCCATTCACGGGATTTCAACTCACAGTCATATCATTCCCCTCCCACTCTCTCCCCCCATTACTTCCACCCTCTCTCCTCCCTCGGTTGGAATCGTTCCTAACCCTAGCCGCCGCCTCCTTCCGAATCTACTTCTACCTACCGTCATCTCGACGAACGGCCTTTGTCACGGCGAATCGGTGACCATCTCGACGAGGGAATCCCGGTGTATACCCAACAAATTCAGTTTCGGTGACGGAAGCATTTCAATTAACGTCTTATTTCAACTGCGGGGTGAAAAGGTAAGTCCGAAACATTAAGTTTGCTTCAATTTACGGTAGATTCATATTTGAGGAACTGCTGTTTTAGTGTTTTGGTACATTATGTAGTATCAAATTTGATTTCTAAGTTTGTTTGTGTGGATTAGGGTTTTTTGTTGGTTGAGGGCTTTTGCTCTAAAATTGAAGCTTTTGTCAATTGATTTTGCACTGAAATTCTCCTTCCAATTTTCTTCTTGCTTGTCGTTTTTTGGTATGCAAGTATTGGTCATTCTTGATTTCCCCACCTTTTTGGTGTATGTTGCCTTTTGTACATTGGCTTATTCAACAATGGTTTTTTTGATTTCATTCAGTTCCTGAAGAACTTCCTACAAAATGGTGAACAAGCAAACCATTTCGAAAAGGCCTGCTAGTCAACCGACAAGTAATCTACTTTTTTGTTTCAAAGTATTGCTTAGACATTGTTAACCTCATTCTGTACATTGTTATATGTCATATGCTACATTATACCACAATCTTTACGCATTATTTAAGAAAATCCCATTTATGTTAAATCATCAATGAAGTTTAGTTCATGAATAGAGTACATTATTTTGTGTTAAAGGTTCATCATGCAAAGTAAAATTTGATGCTTTCTTCGTAGTAGCAGAGTACATTGTTTGTTTGCAGTTTGTGGATTAAACTTCATTTTGGTGAAGTTTTGGTACATTATTATTGTAGGACTCATTATCGTTTGTTCTGTTGCTACATTATAGATACATTTATGGTACATTATGTACACAGTTTTGTACGTGATGTTGTTATGCTACATCATGTCTGCACATTAATACATCATTTGAAACTGCATTATTACCTTATAAATATACATTACTCAAACCAGATCAGTAACTTTACTACTACTATCAGTGAATATTGTTTTTATGGGAAATGATGTATACACTTTAGTACATGAATAGCTTCTGCTGATATTACTGTTGTTGTGATGCATCATGTTTGGAAATTAGTACATCATAGGTGACTACATTAAGTAATGATTAATATACATTACTCAAATCCAATTGAGCTTGTTTACGCGAACTGTCAGCAAACATTTTTTTTTGAGTGTATAATTTTGATATTGTTGTTTTGATATGCTAATCTTTTTTTTGGGTTGGTTTGTCGTTATTATTTTAGCACAAATTTTTTGCTGTTGTGCTGGAAAAGTGTAGGGTTCCCAAAATAGCTGAACAAGTCCGCAAATGTGCAACCCATCTTGTAACATTGCCGTGGACGACGGAACTGAACCCCATGGACGCAGGTATGTATTTGATGCGTCATATGGAAACATTTTTCGGCGCTTCACAAAAGGATTGGGAGTGCGGTCTCTCTGCTAAGGGGTCCAAGAGCTTGGGAATGTTGAGGATTAAGTACATGCGTACCTTGCAGACTTGTGCTCACAACAGTAGAGGTAAAATTAACCAGACCCACGCAACAAGGCATTGGAACGAAAGGCGGGCAAGGTTCAACTTCGGGAAGTGGTTTGAAGAGTATGGTTTGGAGTAGGGTGTTCTTATTATGAAACAATTAGCAGTAATGGGGTTTTGGTAGTTAAACTTCTGAGATTGTTTTTTAATGAATGGATGTTTGGTTTCTGTAGTTAACTTATGGTTTTGTTTCTAATGAATGGATGTTAAATGGGTCTGTTAGAGGTGATCAATAACCTGGTTCGTTCTGTTAACTGTACTAAAGGATAGAAATAATGCGTAAGGTGTATAAGCTAAAAAAAATGCATAATGTAAATACAAATTGAAATTATGTTATGAAATGGAAATGCGTAATACTGAAACTGTAAAGTAAGACTACTGCTAATGCATAATAATGTAACCGTTAGTGAATAAAAATGTACTGAGAAAAGAAAATGAAAAACGAAATGCTCAAAACATAATGTACAAAATACCGAATATAATTTCTGAAACAACTATTTGTATCACACCCCAACCCCTCTGATATATATTCTTAAAATAAATAAATCCAAAATAAAAATTTAAAACTCTTAATCCACATATCATATAAAACACTCATATCATATATATTCAAAACCCAACATCCAACATCCATCTATATCATTGATATCTATGAGCCACAATTCAGTATATATAAATTTCACCTTTAATTTCATATTAAAATTATCAAACATATTTTCTAACCAATACATATAATCATAAGCATTAATAATCATAAATAATTTCACATCCATATGCATATGTCTCCCTGTCCAATTTATTATTCTGTGACAAATCAAGCATGATATCTGCCCGGGATTTTCAATATGCCAATATGATTTGACCTGTAGGTCCCACTGTGATTTGACCCGTAGGTCCCAATATGATTTGACCCGAAGGTCCCAATATGATTTGACCTGAAGGTTGTTAGGGAGTTTAAACAAAATGTGAACAATCTGGATATCCTGAAAGGCGTGAAACACTTTCAGATCAAATCAATTTGGTGGTTCTACCAATATTTGATTGGATACAATTCAGGTTTGTAGAAGATTCGTATATTGATTTCTCGATAAGATCTTAGAACCGAAAATGATCAATAAGAAGATGCAGAAACGAAGCATCGCGTCTCTTCACGGAACATTGCCTCTCTTCATTAGTTAACCGATTTTAACTGATTTTTGGCGGGTTTCTAAAATTGCAAATTAGTCATTCAATTATCGAAAATTACATTTCCGGATGAAGATTTATGTATAGCAACTTTAATGGACCCCAGCCAGGGGCTCTGCCCCTTGGACCCCGCTCTCGGGGGCGCTGCCCCCGAACCTCCGTCCAATCATAACAAATTCAAACAAGTGTGCACTCTGCACTTCCAACTTATTTGATGTCCCATTATGATCATATTGATCAATCAAGTTAATCCAATTACACTAAAATATCCAACAAAGGTCCCAATATGTTTTTAGATCCATAGCGAGATTGTCACATATTCTCTTTAATTCAGTGATTTAAATAGTCCAAATGTCATATAAAAACATATCCATTACTGTCACACTCCAACCCCATCGACGTATATATTGATAATAAACAAATACTCACTTTAATTTCACACTACACAAACAACAAACATATTCTTTAAACAACACATATAATCAGAAATAATATCATAACAATTTCATATCTATATGCATATGTCTCTCTGTTCAGTTTATTATTCTGTGACGGATCAAGCATGGTATCTGCCGGTATTCCTCTATGACCCGAAGGTCCCTCTGTAATTGGACTCATAGGTCCCTCTGTATTTGACCCGTAGGTCTCTCTGTAATTCGATCCGAAGGTCCCTATATAATTGGACTCATAGGTCCCTCTGTATTTGACCCGTAGGTCTCTCTGTAATTCGATCCGTAGGTCTCTCTATAATTTCAGATCCAGGCAAGACCGTCACAGTTCTTCTTTAATCATATGATTCATGTACTTCAATGTCGAGTGTATCCATTGCATCAATCAATATCCACATTATATTCTATCAACGCAATATATAAATATATACCTTGCACCAATCATGCATTCACATTATATTCCACCATATAATCCAAATACGATATAGAAAACATATCTATTTCGTCAATCACATAACACGTGTAAAATTAAAAGGCACAGATTATACATACCCGATTATAATATGTAGTTTATTCGGAAGTAATTTACCCGAAGGCTCGATTCCTCTTCTTATTTTAGAGCCCTAGACCCTATGCAGTGCTCTTGCAAATTTTATTCAGTTTCCTCACTGTTCTTGTTCACTAATTGCTTTCCCTCTTGCTTTCCCTCTCCTTATTTATAACCTTCGATCCTCAGGTTTCTATTTTTTTTTTCTTTCCTCCTCTTTGTTCTCCCGCGGACATTTCCAATTTTCTATTTCCTCCCTTCCCCTTTCTTTTTGTCTTTACCATGCAAATATATATTAGGCAAGGTTTTTTCAAGTCGGCTAAACCGACTTTGAGATCTTTAATACAGTATAATATTATATATTTTTTGATACCATTTCTTAATATTTAAACATTTGGAATTATTTTATAACAATGACACATCCTGTTTGTAACACATCTAAAAGTTTTAACTCGAACACGTACGGTATCCATGTAATAATAGAGCATGTCTTCATTTCTTTTTCTTGCAAAGTTGTCGTGTATAGTATACTTGTATACATTTCATGTATAAATATTCTATTTATATATTCACACCACTATATATATTCATATCAGATAATGACACTAATTTAATTACTAACTAAATATATATTTAAGTTTCGTTCATATATAGATACATATAAAAATAATTCAAGTACTAGGCATAATTATGTCAAAAATAAAATAACATCTTTTATAATATCCGAAAAATATATTTGTAGAGCTAATGAGAATATGCAAACAACACAAAAACAAATATATTGCTATGCAAAATTTATGTTTTGTGTTAGGGATGTTACAAATTGTCACTTGAATACTGGAAGCAAATTTTTGAAACACAAAGTTGGAACAAAAGGCTTTTTAAAAAAAATCAACATTTCTTCTTTCCTTGGCACTTCTCATTGTCCTCGGCAGCGTCCAACCGTGTTGGACAGGTTCTCTTATCATGATGGCACAACTCATCGCATGCCCTACATCTTCGAAGTGGTCTGTTCGCCTCCTTGATAGCTTGTTCCCTATGAGAAACGATTCGGCTAGGCTTGTCGCTACATGAGCCCTTAGTTCTGACTACATCTGGAGGGTGAAACTCAACAGATTCTGGTCTTTCAATTCCATAGTATTCTTCACACGTTCTCGTCTTTTCCGATGAAGACGTAATTGGTGCTCCAGATTTCAGAGATTCTCCAACATCTTTCACACCAGCTATAAAAGCATGTAATACTTATGTGTCTTTCTCATACCGGCGTAGAAAACCATAAAACAATCCAATAAGTGTACAGACTACATAATGTTGGTAATATGGCGCAGCTAACTGTGCTTTTCCTCCATGCCCTTGTTGAAATTTTGATTAATAATTCAATACTACAACCTAGCCTCATAGATTTCTAAACCCAAAGGGGATGGATCTAACTCACCTTAGTAAAAAAATTGTTGCATGACATTAAACCAATGTATTTGTACATTACTACATAGGGCATATACGTTCAATTTCTTAATCTGTACATCATGATATATTACATTAATCATTCGTTACCATACATTAACCTCTGAGTTCCGTACATCACCAATCTTTTTCGGTACATCGATTTCTTTTCGAAACCATAAAAGCAACAGTACAAACTTACATTTTATCTAAAATGTTGATACTACAACCTAGTCAAATGGATTGATAAACCCTGGGGGAATGGATTCATCTCTCTGCTCTGGTGTAGTTAGTTTTCTTAAATAAGTGGGTACTACAACCTAGCCACATAGCAATCTAAACCCTAGGGGAATGGATTCATCTCCGTGGCCAGTGTGAAGTTTTCTGTAATCATTAATAAAGAATAAAAAAAAATTGCTGCAACTTCAGGCAAATACGAAACCAAAACGGAAAAAATGACAATGAACAGATTTAATCAAAGCGAAACGAATTAGGGTGATCTACGCACGTTCGTTTTATGGAAACCAGATAAAAAAAGCAACTCGATGAACCTTGTAAAAATAGCAAACATCATGTTTCAAAACATAATTTACCTTCTTACATAGATGATAACCCCAGATGATAGTACTGAAACCCACCAAGGCGATTCAGAATAAAGTTCTTCGAAGCAGCAATAAAACAGTAATTCTTCAAATCATCGGCGTAGAGAGTTTTCACGGCAGGGGTTTGATAATTAAGGAAAACAAATCGCAGAAAAATAAAAGAACGTGAATCATGGGATGAAAATAACTGATGTTTTTTGCATGTTGCGTCCTTACCCTTTTTTATTTTTAAATTAATTTAATTAATTCCAAGTGGATCTATTATTAACCATCAGATCACATGTAATCAAGGGATGTAATTAGTTTTAATTTTTAACAAGTTTTTATACATTAATCTGAATACATCCCTATATAAATATGTGCAAGTACAAATATAATTTATTTTCTCCTTCTTGTCATAAAAATATAGGTGACTTATCCAATCCAATATACTACACGCTATCTATGAATGTTCAATAAAAGAATGTACACATGCTGCAGCAATTCTCCAAAAGCACAGCAAAATAAGCCATTTCTGTTCTCCCCATTCCAAAGGTGAATGAAGATCAACTTTTCTTCAACACCATCAGAGTGGCGACTCGAGTATCATTTTACCAAAACTGCTACAGATTCGTAGCTGATGGCCGTAAGCATTTATATTTGTTCACATCAAATTCATCTTTACCTATCTCAGCGTTCAGCAAAAGCTTCTGCACGGTGGATGAAATAATAGAGTGATGAATGGACTCACTAATCGAGCGCAGCTTTGTTTTTCCGGCTAATTGGCTTAGGCAGACCATCAAAGATAGGCAAGGCAGCAGAAGAGAGAGCCTGGAAATCTGGCTTCAAACTCCACTTGGATGTTTCCCATAGAGATGATAATGCACTAATATCTGTATCCATCAAACTCAATGTACTTGATGACTTCCGTATTACAGTGACAGAGTCAGTTTGAGGTGATTCCCCCAAATTTATAGAAATTGGATTCAGCCAACTCGAGTCAGCATCTACTCTGCCTTAAAAAGCTCTGGTGGCTGCATTGGACCTGAGAGCCAAGCCTCCGCTTGAAATGCCACTGTTACTGCTGCTTTCCTCCTTACGAAGCTTTTCTGGGGGACAAGATGCTAGTTCGGTTTCAGACTTTTGCCGCCTCCCTAAAAGCTTCTCAATCCATTTGTTAGTGCAATTATCTTCAGATTCTGGTGACAAGAGTGAATTATGCAGGCCCACCATTTGCATACATTAAATTATTAGCAACACTTCTCGATTTTCTTTGATGGCTCAATGGATGTTTTGAATGTGTGTAAAATGACCCATCCTCAAGATAGTTAGCTCTTCCATTCCGCTCTAAACCTTCGAAGGAAGCCTTTTCATCTGGTTGTCTGAGACCATAATAACCCCGTAAGCTGTTCATGGCTGGTGAGACTTTATGATGCTCTGAAGAACTTAATTTTAAAGACTGAAACGAATCAAATAAATCAGATTGTCGACGGCTGGATGGGTCCTGCTCGGAGCTGCTTGGTCTGCAAAAGGCATTATAATCAGCCACCAATAGTCTTCCTGATTTAGTGTGAGTACAACTATTTTGTTTAAGTGTAGATACTGGGATTTATGCACAAAATCAGGACATTACAAATTAGCCTGTCCTCAACAATATTAACTAGAGGGGTGAAGCATGGCTACATTTTATACCAATATGACATAAGTCATAAATGAAAATCCCAGCTTGAATAAAACTGGGTATTGGACTTAATAGCAATTAGATACCTTTCTAACTCTAGAGTCTAGACTGCATCTCTAACACAAGGATATGACATGGCAACATCATCATGGTTCAACATGAGCACAATGGCCTGGTATTTCTAAAGTTATTGTAACCAGATAAACTTGAATTTATACATTACATAAGATGCTATTAGGAAGAAACCTGCATGAGCATCAAGGCAAATAGTTTCCTTGTAGAGAATGTGATCCATGATAAGAAAGAGAGATTTTTGGATTCCACCAAAAACTGTGAAGAGAGGGTAGTCTGATTTTTTATTATGCAAAGTTAATATCTCTCAAGTCTTCATACAAATGCAAGTTACAGTTGAAGACCCAATGGATCAGAAACATCATACATGATCACTCAACATTATGATCGACGAGCCATCTGGTTTGTTGAATGTTATTGTTTTTGTATAATTAAGCTGCATATCAGGCAATATCATCTGACAAGAATTATTTTCTAGGGGGCATAACCTCACTCAATCATGAGTCATGTATCTCATACTTTAAAGTAATTATCTACACGCCTTCTATAACACCACTTCAAAGTCCAAATCAAATAGCCAATTGATTGATGCTTGATTTGGAAAGTCTAAATGATAGTTTCCCCCATGTAATTACTGCCTTCAGTTACCAGATTAGCAAAGTCTAGCCACACACGATTACTCAATCCGTGCAATCCCTTATAGTGCTCGTAAGGTGAATAGGACAGAGATAGAGACTTAAAACAAAGGCAGCAGCCATGAACTGGGTAGTAGCTCAAAGGACACTCATTCATTAGCATAAATTGATTAACCACTTATTCAAGAATTAGAAACGAAGGAATGAAAACAAAGATATGTCCTTCAATTTTATCATGTAACATTACAAACATTCAAGCACTGATTTACAGCTGCATTAAGAGAGTGGAGTAGTTAACTGCATAATGCATTGAGAAGCACCGAGTAAGCAGTACGACCTAATAAGTCCATATTAGGTTGTATACCAATTGAAAAAGGGACAAATGCCAACCAGCTTCTTCCAACAGAAATTCATACCCAACACAAGACAGAAAATTAATTTGCAAGGCTTCTCAATCTTTCAACCAACAATGACAAAAAATAATAAATCAAATTGACAGCACAAAGTGGAAAATTTTGACACAATCTATCAAAGGGATGCACAGAAAAGCATAATGCGGATGAGAATCAAAGTCAAAGCCAAGTACCATTGAGTCTCTTGGCCATTGCACAAGGTGGGGGATATGGGATGCTTTCCTGGCAATGGTATTTTAGGGGTCTTGAAAGCAAACATTTGAATATCAGTCACCAGTCCATTTAACCTCTTAATATCTGCCACCTAATCCCATTCCAAAACCAAGTAATCAGACAAATACCAACTATCACATAACCCCCCTTAAGCTACAATGAAAGAGACAAGTAGGTCGGGTTAACAGAAAACTGGATGTACGGTTTAGTATGGAGAACACAAGTTTCTAACAAATGAGCAAATAAGCTAAGGTACAATTATCGCATCATCTACCTAATGTAGAAACTGTTTTAATCTAACAAGATTGCTAACGCGCAAAATACAAGATATCGATGTGCGAAACCGATAACAACAAGATAACAAACTAAAATTAATATCTTCAGCTCTTTTCTAACTGTATATGGAATTAAAACCATATTATCAGTGTAATTCTTATATATACAAACCGACAATAGCGTATGGAAGGCACAGCAACACAATAAAATAGGCTGGGAACAGAATACTGAATTCTAAATGAGCGCAGCAAACTATAATAAATTTCAAAAAATCTTAAGAGGGAAAATATGTGAAGTATTCTACCTCGACACCGTATTTTATGGCGACGCCGGCGAGAGTGTCGTATTTGCTAACGGTGTGTATTATGTAACTGTACCCGCCGATCCCGGCGTCATCGGACGGCGAGCTAGAAATCGGCAGTGATCTCGACGACGGTGATGATGCCACCATTAATCTGGATTCAAATTCCACTTCGCCATTGTCATCATCCAATATCCCGTATCTTTCCATCCGGAACGAAATAAAAATCAGAACCCCAAATTGATGACGAAATTCATAGGAATACAATTAATTTAATAATCGCTAGCCAGTGAAGCTTTGACGGTGGGGTAACAGCACTGACGGATCTGGGGATTCTCCTCTCTCCCTGTCTCTCTCCAGGAGTTTTTTCTATTTTTGTTCTAAAATAGAACTTAGATTCCTCGTTTGTTCTAGCGTTTTTTTTTGTTCCGGATTTGGGAGAGACGCATGACCCTCATGCGTCTCTTTTTAATGAGACGCATGACGATCATGCGTCTTTCATAGAGACGCATGGCATGAGGGTCATGCGTCTCTATTTTTTTTTCGTTTTTTTTTAACGACGCATGAGGGTCATGCGTCTTAGGTATAGACGCATCTCTCTCATGCGTCTGTTGTTTTTTAAAATATAATAGACGACGCATGAGCGTCATGCGTCTTAGGTAGAGACGCATGAGGCTCATGCGTCTCTATTTCGAATTAAATCAGTTCCGCGAGAGGCAGAAGGCAGAATACACGCGAGAGAGAATTCTGATAGGCGACTTCCGGCGATTCCTTGGCGATTTCTTGGCGAATCCGACGATTTCCTCTCGTTTTCCGGTAAGTTTCATTCAATCCTTCAACATTCCTTCCTTATTTGTTGTTAATTTGCATAGTTTGTTTAGATTTCCCCTAATTTTTGTAAATTAGGGTTTATAACAAATTGCTCAATTTTGTCCGATTTTTTGGTGTTTAGTTAATTGTAATGGATTTTAGTGGCTAAATTCATTCTATTGTATAGTTATTCATATATTAGAGATGCTTGGTGTTGTGATTTTGGTTGATATTGAAGAATAAAGTATAGGTTGAATTGCATATTTTAATTTAACCTTCTAATTTAGTAGCTATATGTAAATTAGGCCTTATAAAGCATGAATGGTGTTGAATTGGAGTGAATCAATCATTTGATTTATGACCAGTTTGCTATCAAATTTTGTTCCCGCATTAATCCGATATGGGTGTTCTTCATCCCAGTACATGGTACTGCGTTCATTACCAACTTCAGGTACCTCAGAAGGACCACTAGGCAGTCTGCGAAAATATTTCAACCCGGTGTGAACGTATTCTGGAAGTGGTTGTTCACCTTGCACGACGGGTTTATACACTACCTCCTCATCACTAGAGTCAGCACCAGAATCATCACTTAAAATCTCATCAGACGAGGATGACGACAATTCTGGATCATCAAGGTCTCTTCGTACAACATGAACATCATCATGCTCTTCTACATTCTCTTGAGTATTCAATCCAACATCAGCAGCATCTGCAACATCTGTTTGCTCATTCATACCGCAATCCATGCTCAAAGGTTCAAACCTCGTAGATGATCCAACACCATGATCAACAATTGGTGGGATGAAGGCATTTCCAACATACGAATACTCAACAAATAATTCAATATGCCGAGTAGAATTTAGAGCCGCATTGAACATATAAAACACACTTTGATCACTGTCAACCGCAGTACATACATAACTCGTACCGGTACCCAAGAAACAATGCCTCCAAGATATTTCGATGAAGTGTTGGTTTGAATCTATTCTTATCTTAACACATATCATTGCAACTAATTCAGATAATGAGACACATGAATCCAATACGATGGAAGCTCTCGCACGAGGAGGATCATAACAAATACCCACTTGAGGAAGTTGATATATTCTACCACCCCAATATAAACTCACGTATACTTGCATGATTTCTGCAAAAATATATATACAAACCAACAACAATTAAAGACAATTTTTTTCATTAAACCCTAATATAGTAAGTATACAAAAGATTTATCAAAACCCTAATAATATGCAAATAAACAACAAATACGAGAACAATGTTGAAAAATTGAAGGAAACTTACCGGAAATATGAAGGGAATCGCTAAGAAATCGCCAAGGAAATCGCACGGGTTGTCTTCCTCTCTTTCTCTCGCGTATTCTGCCTATTCTGCCGTGGGAACTGATTTAAGCAAGTTAGAAACGCATGAGGCTCATGCGTCTCTACCTAAGACGCATGACGTTCATGCGTCGTCTATTATATTTTAAAAAACAACAGACGCATGAGGGAGATGTGTCTATATCTAAGACGCATGTCCCTCATGCGTCGTTAAAAAAAACGAAAAAAAATAGAGACGCATGACCCTCATGCGTCTCTATGAAAGACGCATGACGATCATGCGTCTCATTAAAAAGAGACGCATGAGGGTCATGCGTCTCCCCCAAATCCGGAACAAAAAAAACGCTAGAACAAACGAGGAATCTAAGTTCTATATTAGAACAAAAATAGAAAAAACCCCTCTCTCCAGATACACAGAGGAGTATATATATAGCATCTGCTTTATTTTGCCTGTTTATATTTCGAAGTATAAAAGGTTAAGTTAGTTGAATTTAGTTACCTACGCAGTAAGAATGTTTACTATTTCATTCTAGTGCAATGAGAATTTGATTTTACTATTCCAAACAGGCGCCGTAGAAAATAAAATAAAATAAAATAAAATAAAATAAAATAAAATAAAATAAATTTAATGTTTAGGAGTAATTGTCACATAGCGAATATTTCAACATATACAGTACTACGTATATTAACTTCCGGGCAAATCGCTTGAAAAGTATTAGTACTAGTTTTGGTCAAATTCAGGTTATCGAAACTATAAAGTTTACATTTATTCCTAATTATTCCGCGATGAAAAAATGTGACGGCTTACTTAGATTTTTTATGAATAAATCACAATTTAACTCACTAGTAGTGATATTGATAAATGATTTTCCAATTGTTATATGAGACACAATTTCATAAAAAAAATTAGTTACAAAATGACTGTCAACAAATCCAAACTCTATTATTTTTATTATCTAGCCCTCCTCTCTTGCACTGCTTCTTCTTCCCCCATCATCGTTGCCGTCTCTTCCCCCTCTTACACGCCGCAATTGTCCCCCCCCCCCCCCAACTGCTGCTGTCAAATCCTCCTCCTACACTGCTGCCGCTTTCATTAGCACCCTCCTTTTTAATCCGTCCCACAAGAATATGCATTTTCAATTTTTAAAACTCTTCTTTCTAGTGGGATGGAACCATTCTCCACTAATAATATTTTAATTACTTTCTCTCTACTTCTCTCTTACTTTACCAATTTTGCATTAAAACATGTACCGAACCCAAAGTGCATATTCTTTTGAGACGAAGGGAGTAATAAAATAAAAAAAATAGAACCATTACACAATTAAAAAACCAAATAAAAATAGGAGTATTGTTTTTCTCTAACAAATACGGTGCTTCAATTATACTCTGCTTTAAAACTGGATAAATTTTGATTCAGTTTATCGTACAATTTAACAATTTTATTATTTTTATCTGATAAGCATAAAAGCAAATATGCAATCGACAAGAATGACCATGCGCATTAAATACAACCTGACTTTACAAAATGGAATACAGTTTTTTCAAGGATGTGCAAATATTATGCCTAACATAATCTATTCAAATGACTTTGAATTTAATGGCAGCAGTTGACATTTTCTTCTTAACATTTCAACCTTAATAAATAATGCTGAGTCAACGAGATTCGAGAATCAAAAGATAAATTCACAAGATGTGTACACAGGCATATGGTGTCGTATATATAAAACACGATACTGAATTTCTCCTTAAAACACTTTTGTTTTGCTCCAACAATATGATTCATCCATGAATATATTTTCACGAGAATTTCTATTAGTTGATCGCACGTCGTATATGCAAATGGAGGAAGGATATTTTTTCCAATAACCTACGTTTTTACTTATCAGAATGTATAAAGTTAATATTTAAGTTACATGATCATTGCATTCACATGTCAAAAATGAAGATGATAACATACTTAAACCGTAAAAAATCAGACAAAATGGTTCAAAAAATGATTATATCGAGCAACCATTCAAGTACAAGATGCATTGCAGAAAGCATATCCAGTAAAATCAGAGATCACAGATGAGTTTGATACTTAATCCACTCTGTCTATTAAAGAAAGAAGTTTCAAGCCCATCCAAAGAAAAAAGACCAAATAAGAATGCAACTCAAAGAATGCTCATGTCATAAAACTTGAGTAATATGGATGTAAGATATGCAACAAAGACAGTATTACAAAGTGAATGTTGGATGTGATCTACTTGGTATGCACACGTGCATCAAAAACAACAAATATATGTACTGATGCACTTAAGATCTCCGTGAAAGAGATTAGAAATGCAGTTGTTGGAAAAAATGACAGAATTAGCAGGCTTTTTTTTAACTGTACCAGCCACTAACTTACTTCATGAGATGTATTGTATAATTACAAGCGTTGGTATAGCAAGCAAAAAAGGGCTTACAGATTAGTTGTGCACCCTTGAATGCTTTTTGTCAGGCAATTTTCTAGTATAAAGTCCCGAGAAGGTTTCCAACAACTTCCCACCAATTCAATCTATCCTGATAGATAGCAACCTCTCAGTTGGAGCATATTAAAGCCCATACTCCTCGCAAATGTATAACCTGAAAAATCTGGTAGACAAGTAACTAGCTTTAAACTGGTTGTTTAAGATTAAGACATGAACAGTTGTGAAGAGTTTCTGTGTATGCATGCTCAACATACTTGTATTTTTTTAACTAAATGGGATGTGAAAATGTTCAAAACTTATGGCAGGCCAAATATGAAGAGAACTAAAACTGCCATTTAACTGCACACCAATTAGCCGTTTGGCTTTCAAGAAAGGGACAAGATATTTCGGAAACAGAAACGAGATCAAAATCCATTTATTTGTAAGGACATTGGACAGTAATATTCAATTTCCAGGATTCATATAAATACTCTTCGGATTTGCAAGTACAGTACACACGAGCCAGCTAACAAGATCAATATGTATGCTTAGTTCATCAAATCCACTTATTTTGCCTGTAACTTAAGTAAATCTTCTTCTATGATACCATAAATTTTCAGCTGATGATGTGGCTAAAAACTATAGTGCTTACTCCAGCAACAATAGTTCTCTATCCTTTGCCCATTCGAGAATTTTCCAGGATGATGCATGCATCTTTCTGTGCTGTTGGATTTCAATCAATTTAAACATACTTCCATTTGCCAGACTTCAAACGACACGATAGTCTGCATGGGTACTGTATTAATTTTGGTATCATGTGCTGAAATAAAAGCTAGTTTATGCAATTCAGCATCCTCTCTCTCTCTCTCTCTCTCTCTCTCTCTCTCTCTCTCTCTCTCTCTCTCTCCACAGTAGCAGTTCAACAAGAGATCTTTTCTTAACCAAATACTCCAGTAATTAGTTATATTAGATAAGTAGTCCCAGCAAATAAATTATTCTTACATACTAGTGTAAAGATGATGTTGTCCCATTTAATAGATAACATGAGCTAAGAAAATGTACAAAAGCTTACCACAAAATTTGAGTCGGAATACGTCTATGCTGGCCTCCAGTTGACGGAAGACATGTTCGGTCTAGGCAGCATCATGGGAACACCATGAACTAAAAAAATCAAATTATACTAACATAACATACAGAATCATTGTAACCACAAGTAAAAGTGATAACAAATAAAAGTAATGTTGTATGCAGAAAAAAGATCACCTGGCATTTGACCAGACGAAGGTAGACTATTTGGGGCAGAGTGCTGATAATTTATGGTACTAGAAGGAGGCCTTTCATGGTAACCTTCAAGACATGACACCTTATTAATGTTTATAGAACGTGTTCTCACCACCACTAAGTTCTTGTGCTACATAGCATCAGAACCAAGGATCCAACCCTTTTCTTATTGAATGGGTAAGCATTGTGATGCCCTCATGCATGACGTATATATGCATTTTCCACAAAATTTTATTCATTCATTTATTTATTAATGTTATTATTATCATTATCATCATCATTTATTTATTTATTGTGGGGGGGGGGGGATTGTGATCTGTGGCATGCAACAGGAACAAGCAAGTGCTTCTGAAATCCATATCGAGACAGTTCACTACAAAAACCCCCATGGTGTGTGTACACACCAACCGGTGGTCAGGAAATTCAGGGAAGGGGACTACGATATTGGGAGGGAAGGAGCATTCCTAAAACATTCTATATATTTACAGTATCAAACACCTACCCAGCGCAGTTGACCAATGACCACACACAACGCATATCATGCACCTGGTTCTCACTTGGGATTCGAATTAGCCACCAGCAACAGACAGCATGTATATTTTAACAGCAATGCTTGAATAATAAAATACTGGCTGAACTGGTTTAAAAGCCGAGACTAGTACTTTATTTTATACAGAAACCATCTACGTTATGTTTCACTAAGCAAGTTATACAAGAAGCATCAGTGAAGACATAATAATTATACTCCATAAAATACTTCAAAATACGCATAAGAGCACATAAAGAAATCCTAACTAAAAACAGTTGATTTGGCATTAGAAACAACAATAGTAATAAATCGCACCTTCTTGGGAATAAGATGGACCTGAACATGACCTTCCTCCTGGCATCCACCCACCACGAGGATGATCCACAATGAAGTCATTTCCTTGCTTCCGCCATTGCTCATCAGCTATATATCTCCTTGGATTATCGGCAAAGTTTGGTAATGAATAAGAGGGGTACTGAGGTTGTTGAGCTGAGTTTGGATAGGGGAAATGGTTAGGTGGTCGTTGAGATGGGAGTTCAGGATGCACAGGCCTTTGTGCGAAAGGCACACTACCAGGCAGATACTGCTGCCTATGCTGTGAATCTTGGGGATTCATATAAGTATCATCCTCTCCATATTCCACATGCCTAGACGAATTATAGCCAACATGTTCTCGTGCATTGCTGATCCCAGAAGGAGGAAAACAAGATGATTGTTGTGGTGGTACTTCCCCTCTAACAGATGCATCCATATGAGACCCATGAATAGTAGAAACCACATTGGTCTGTTGATTTCCCTAAAATCCACAAGTTGATCCTTCATATTCAAAATGAAAACAATGGTCTACAGACAAACTCACATACATTTGGACTAGTAAAGCTAGAAGACTTACAGTGGGTGTGGCACTAACTTCACGTGGTAAAGGATGAGGTCGATAAGATGATCGTGGAGAAAGTGGCAGTGATTGAAGTGGAGTCTTGTTGTGGGAAACCAGTGAAGGCTGAGATGGAAATAATTGCTGGGAAATTAGTGGCACAGGACCCAGAAGGGGCGGAGGACCAAAAGGTGGAGGATGAGGTCCAAGAGGTGGTGGAGGATGAAGATGTGGGGGAGGTCCAACTGGTGGAGAAGGACCGGCAGGTCTCAGTGGAGGGCCAGTAGGAGAAGGATCAGCAGGTCTTAGTGGAGGTCCAACAGGCGGAGTTGGACCCGCTTGTGGTGCAGGACCAACAGGTGGCTGAGGTGGTTCAACAGGTGGTTGTGGGAAAGGATGTTGGACTATGGTGGGTGGTGGAGGTGGGGGAGAATATGGAAGTTCAGGTGGAGGTGGAGGTGGAGGTGGTGAAGATGGCAATGGTGGAGTCATAGGTGGAGATCCAGGTGGTAATGGAGGAGACCCATCTGGAGAAGGAAGCCACTCGGAGGAGGTGTTTGAAGAAGATTCACGGCCACTATCTGGTTTGAGATCCAATGAAGCGAGCTCAATAGTGTCATTAGTCATCGTCGGTCTCTCATCCTTTTGGTGTCCAGAAACATCTTCCATTTCAAGCTCACCGTCAACTTCCTCCAATATGCAATGGCGCCTATCACTAGGAGTAACAGAATGGTTCTCATGATCTCTGCCTGTAGCAGGTGCATCCTTGGAAGGTGATGCACCATCATCTTTCAGGTGTAAACTCGTATCAGAAGCATCCTCATCTTCCTCTTCTTCGAACACACTTGCTGACAGAAATCCAGGTAACTGAAACATAGCATTGCTGAAACCAACACAAAACACAAGATGCAGGCATATGAGATCTATGAAAATATAAAGTTCGCAAAGTATGAGATGTAGACTAACCCATTCAGATCCTGTTATACAGATTTCAAATCAGATATTGTTATCACAGTAATCAGGTTATACATTGGAGGTTTAAATTTAAGTTTCCAACTCAAGTCACAAGTTAAATAAGTAATACAGTAACTTATACGAGTTTTGCAGACAATGTCAGAATAGTTGTCAAAGTATCACAGGGTAAAACAGCAAAACAAAAAATAAGAGAAAAATCTACATTCTACTTTTTCTTTAAATTTTTAGTGTATTAAATGTTGGGCAAACCATGAATTGTTCCATGTTGAAGACTATGAAGTAAGAAGCCTAATGTTGCACAACAGTGTAAAATGACGTATTAACCAGAGTCCTGAATGAAAGCAGTTTATAAAACATGCCTAGCTAGTAACACTAAATCATCACAACATTCAATTAGTGCTTAGGGCATGTGCTTAAGAGTCGGGAAATGCCAAAGATACTTATAATCTGTATAATAATCATGACATGATAGAAAAACAATTAGAAAACAAAAACAAAACATTACTTAAAAGAGCAACTAGTAATTTCTAGACCTTCCATATTCATCAACAACCATGCCTTCCATTTCTCTAATAGGATCATCAATAGATCGTTCAGCTCGGGAAGGGCGTCTTAGTGGGATTGATGTATCATCATTTACCACTCCAAAGTCATCCATGTAGCGACGAAGAATGGATTCTGGCAAGATTTTCCTCTCGAGCCACAAACGCAAGACCTGAAAGAGGATACTCAGTACTTTGTAACAAAGTCTGACGACTCACTTTTAGTTACAGTATAGTCACCTTCCGACACTGACGACGATTTTCCTGAGCACCAGCACCAGCAGGAGCAGCAGCTCCAACGAGGCGGGGCAACGCAGCTTGAACAGTAGAGACATATGAGACCCCTGCATTTCATGAAGAAGATTTAGTCGAAGACAGGTTCATCACAAAGAAACCCATCGGGATGGTGATGAGTGTGATGTAAAGCAAAAGCGGCTGCATAACTTTATTTTGATGTATGGCTGGAGCAGGGTAAGTTGGGGAATAAGAAGACAATGGGAATAAAGATAGACAAGATATTTTAGAGGGCATCATTGTAAAGAAATGATCCAAGTTCCAAACCCCGGTTAAAGTATCCACATACTAAACAATTCATTTCTCTTTTTGGTCCCCTGCGTCTGTGTACTAGTCAGAGTATTCTGTGTGAACAGTTTAATTTTGAACTTCCTGTACCTCTTTGGGTGTGAGAGCATTGGGTTATTGAGTCAACAAGGAAAAACAGATCCACTCTGCGATGTAAACTTGGTTCATTTTCTAACTTCTGTATAAGAAGTTCCACAACCTGCATGAGAATCAAATTTCAGAATTTCTATTTCCAAGGAATATATAACAAGTAAATTAATGATGTAGAAAAGGCAAACATGAACATTTAGTAACTAAGCACAAGTCAAAGGCAAAGTACCTAAAATCAAGATTACCCAACTTAAATTGTCTAATAGGAGGGAAAACATCTATGTTCAACTACAGATTTTAAATACATTGGTGGCTGTTTCATATGGATTTTAAATACATAAAATCCTATTTTAAACTAACTTTTTAGTGAATTTGGCGCGGATTGGAATCTTCTTTAAAGCTGAGTGAATTTTTTTAATCTATTTATATCAAATCCTTCAATCCGGACACAACCTAAAAAGAATAACCATGACGAACTAGAAATCCTAATTTACAGTACGGAAAAAGGAAAAAAGGAGTCAGCTAACTATAGTAATTAAGTCTTCCATCAGATTTCAGAACTCCTAAGACAAATTATTCTATACCATACCCTTTTAATTGGAATGAAACGAACATGTGCCAGTTAGCTACCTCATTGGCGAGTCCGTACTTTGCACAATCAATTGCCAGTCTAGTTGCACGTGCAATACTCTCTTTGGTCCTTGATAGTGTCTCTATCATCCCTTCAAAGGTATCACGAGCAACAGCTGCCTCAGTACCCCCACTTAGAGAGCTCCCAGTGCCTGGATGACCAGAGCTTACCCTCCTCTCCTCAAGCTCATCATTCTCATGTTGATGACTAGATTGGACTTGATGAAGATTGGCGGAAGGAGAAATCGGATGTGCTCCTAAAATATCCAGTTGGAGTGTATTCCTTGCTTCATACACCAAAGCAGCAGGTGCAGGACTAGGTCCCCGTCCAGCCATCTCAATGTCAGGAATAGAAAAAAGAAAAGGGTTTCCATGGGTATTTTGAAAGTGTGTCTGTTTCTTTCTCGCCTGAGCAGCAGCAATAAGATTTTTCATTGACATGACGGAGTCGGATGTTATTGAGTCAAATGTGTGACTTGTTTTGCGGTCTTTGCTAGCATTCAGCCTGAGCAATGGAAAATAAAGCTTAAGAAAGAAAGAAACACAAATACTAGTCCCCATAATATCAAGCGTTTTTCATTACCTTTCTTTAATTGACGTGATGTTTTCCTTTGAAGCCCCAACCACAGAGTCATTGATCCGGGAACCTGATTTCAGAGTAGTATACTTTCTCTCTCCAGAAGAAGGTTGCTTGCTTCTTTCACTTAGCAATTGATTAGGAAATAAGTTTGACCTATCAGACGATGCTGCATTCTTGTTGTCTCCTGCTGAAGTTTTTTTCCTAAAATCACTACTAGGTGCCTTGTTGGGTTGCTTGCTTTCCAGTTCTCCTGACACTCTCCCACCACCAACAGATTGGAGGGGGCTTTTAGGAGAAACTGAAACTGGTTTAACCTCCATTGGGGCTAATTTCTCAGAGTTCATCTGCTGTGGACTAGGAGATACATGTGCTGATGAATCTCCCGTCCTCTTCTCCATACCCTGTTGAGCAGCTGGAGATAGCAGCTTCTTCATCACTCCATTATACTGTACCTGATCTTTTAACCCATTTTCAACTTCAACTGAATTTCTTAAAACTTGGAGATCATGGACAAATTTCTCACCATGTGTTACAGATTTCTTTTTTGTATCTGATAGGCGTGGTAC
Source organism: Salvia splendens (assembly GCF_004379255.2). Taxonomy (NCBI): domain Eukaryota; kingdom Viridiplantae; phylum Streptophyta; class Magnoliopsida; order Lamiales; family Lamiaceae; genus Salvia; species Salvia splendens. The sequence goes on from NC_056034.1 coordinate 6,439,222, forward strand.
AGACACCTTACTAGTAGTTCCTCCGTGAACTGGAGTTTTAGGCAACTCATCATCATCATCATCATATATGCGGACAGATCTACGCTTCATCGGTAACTGCACAACTGGAGATATGACTTCGCTAGAAAGTACTTTGTCAGTCTTGTCTGATACAAAAGTTTCCAATCTATTTTCAGATAACAAGGCAGATGCACACATTGTTTCCAGTTCCTGGCGATGGCGCTTTATTGGGGGGAGATCATTGTCAGATTCAGAGTTACTAATAATTGGAGGTCTAATGGACTGGAAGACATCAGCCTTCCCGACTGATGTAAACCTTTTAGGCTCTTTGCTAGGCATTTTGTCATCAAGAACATTAGGACCACTAGAATCAGCAATTTTTGAGATTTTGGCAGGAGATGATACTTCATTTGTATGAGACCCTTTCTTTTCATTGCCATGCTGGACCTTCATCTTTTTCCAGGTAATAGCATCACTATGTGACTCAAAATTTACTTTAGCATCCTGTTGACCATCATGTACTGCCTCAGATTGCCTTTTTTCTTTCACCGACAGCTTTTCCTTCTTCTGACTAATAATATCTAATCGTAATTTTCGGATATCAGGTGATGAAAGTTTCATGCCCTCACCTGAAACAAATTTTCTTCTCATCGCATCTCCTTTATGATCATGAGAAACAGCTGATCCACCACTTCTATGTACTGCACCCGGAGATTTTTTCTTTGACCCCATAGCCAGCTTTGGTCTGTGTCCATTTGTCAATTTTTTCTGGCTACCATCAGTTGATCTGCCTTTTACTCTTTTATCAAGAGGATCTTCCTTCTTAAGAAAATGGTGTGAAGGGCTAGAAACTGATAGTGAATCCTTTGAAGCATTGTTGTTTGAAGAGATCTTATTGCTCTTCCGCAAAGATACAGGAGCGGACAACCTACGATTCACATCGTCAGACAAATAAGGCTTTACATCTTGACATTCCACCGCATCTTGCTTGTGCGGACAATGCTCTAAGCCAGAGCCCGGATCATCATACTCTTTAGTCTCCAACTTGCATTCTGGCGCAATCCCATTGTTTTGACTAATATCCAATGCCTCTTCTACCATTGGATCAACAGAATGTGCCTCAGGTGGATGAGTTTGTATGCTGTTATCATCTCCAACATCACTTCTTTTTTGCTGCAACTCTTCAAATTCTTCACATATTTCCTTCACCGCTTGAGCAAAGTATTTAACAGTCTTACCCTGGCATCGAGCTGACAATTTATTTTTCGCTTCATTGGTGAATATTTGGATATCCACAGGAGCAACAAAAGCTCTATTGCCGGAGAAAAACAAGGAAAAAATTTAAAATTAAACTATTTTAGAAAACCATTTTTGTTATTCCCTATCCAGTATGCCAAAAAAATACAATTAAGAGCAAAACTGAATGAACGAAGAAATAGCATTATATGATATCCCTTCAAAAAATGGGTAAAATCCCTTTGGCCTTTCTTGAGTGTTCTGCTGCGAATTTTTAAGTCTAGTAAATGTCTTCACGAGACACATATCAGAGCATATCAGATCACATTTAAGTCCAAGTGATGAAGTGAACATGCAAACCACACCCATAATTCCATACATATTATTGCAATAACTCAGGAACTTTCCCCATCGAAGATAATTAACCATCAGTACCAACTTTCTTATAATGAGATGCTTCCACATCCGCATTAATGAATTCAAAAACCCAGTTATGCGTTCCTTCATGAACATATTTTGGGTTTCTAGTCACAAACACAATAAATTATCCAAAAGTAAAAGGAGCATGTGAAAGCAAATTACTTAGATCCTGCTTTCTTTTATCAGATAGAAGATGATTATTAGTAGTAGTTTTGTACCCTCATCTTAATCATTAACTAATTTGGCTTTAATGTTTTTCAACGAATCTGTACCATGTTCTAAAGATAATTAGTAGTTCCATGAGACATTGACTTTAAATCAATTGTTTCCTGCGAGTGATACAGCAAGTAGATATACAAACACAACGCAGTAAATTAATAGATTAGTGCAAAACGTAAATTTTGTACATCCTACATAAAAGTGGGCCGCCAATATAAAGTAATTTTATTAGGTACATGAGACTTTCCAACAGTGTAAAAGAGCACACGGTACTTTCAATAATTCTCTAATTTACTTGCAAGGTAGACTTAATATCATATGAAAGCTGAGTTTCTAGTTTCTACAAGCGCACTGTCTAATTCTATGCATCTGTCATCTTTTGAAGTACTACGTATACACTTTAAAATACTAAGATAACTATAGGAGTCTACTAAAAATTTAGTGATACTGATGTTAACAGAAATTCAGCAATATGAGAGATGTGCCAATACAAAGTGTCATGAGTACAATTTCTTATGTGACATTTATGCACCTGCGGCCTGCCAAGTAAAAGACCTACTTCCAGTACATAAAGCAAAAGTTTTCCAACTTCATGCTTACAAAAGTTTATCAAGTTAGGATGGGAAGCCATTTCAAGCATGAAGCAAGGAGATAGGAGCTAACCTGTTACTCTTCATATTTTATTATTATTATTGTTTTACTTTTTTGTCGTCTATGGTGAAATTGAAAAGAATAGACAATTGTATTTTTCAAAGCACCATAACAACACAAAAGGGTTTCAGGAACTTTGTACTCCCCTCAAGTAGTAACAGCTTTCTTTATGTTCTTAGCAGGCTAAGAAAGGCTCTGAGCACATATAACTAACGCCAACCAAGTCCCTTTACCACTAGTACAAGTAAGTGAAAACATAGAGAGGAAGTACTCACATTTCTGCTGTACCAAAGAACTGGACAAAGCACTTTTTAGGATCGGGAGCACGCTGCCAGTCTTCAGGTCGGCTGATCTGAACTTTGAAGCTCATCAGTGAACAATTCACATAAGGTAAAACAGAATTAATAAGGAACAGGCACAATTACCATCATTTAGCCAAGTTAAGCTAACCAAGGCACAACAAAGAATGGAAAAGCAAGATAAGCAGCACCAAATTCAGATATCGTAACTGCCAATATTAATATTGATGTTTTGTTTGCCTTTAACCAAATCTGTAAGGAAACTAATAAAACCTTGACACTAGTATACTAATACATGTGGCTTTGGAACTAAATATGTAAAGACACATATGCGCCTGCTCAGCAAATAAATACATGAAAATAGCATATCCATGACAATTGATCATAATTGACCGAAATCCCAAAGACCTACATATGAGCAACATCGGATTCATCGTGTACTAAGAGTTCAAGATGTCAGATTCTCGAAATAATAATCCCTAATCTCCCTCGGAAAGGCTAGTTTCAATCAAACTTAGCAACTAAATGCAACTCCAGAGAGTGAAGACTAAGCCAATGGCAACCAAACAAATTGAGATTCCAATAGAAGAAAAATTGAATACTCGCGGTAGCCGATAACTACTCCGCGACAAATGAAGCGAAAGCGGGCGAAGAAAACAAATCAAGCAAAGCAACAAAGTGAACAAGAATGTACCTTGGCAGGCCAAGCGGGGAAACCCTTAACTTTGGCGAGGACGAGATCGCCCAAACCCAAGTCGTTCTTCGACTTAACCCCCTTGGCTCCGCGCCTGCGCCCCGGAGCCATGACCCTCCAATTCCAACTTATTTCGCCCCTATGGTTGAGCAAGCAATTAACGGCGGAACAATCGGAAGAACCCTAGCGAAAATAACAGATGTCAGGGGGCAGCAGGCCCCCAAAAACGGCGTCAGTCTGGGGGTGGCGGCCTCGGGTGTTGCGGAGGTTGGTTACTGCGGCGATCACGGAAATATAGCAGAAGCGAAGGCCAATTCGCAAGCGGGAGGCGGAGACGGCGGTGGTAGATGAGAGACAGGGACGAATGCAGTTCGCGCAAGCATGTATGTATTCTGTAGTATTTCTGTACATAAAGTCAAAATTCGTATACCAATTGCAAAAATATCAACAGAAATAAAAGAAAAAAAAATCCACCATGGGATCCCTATAGGCTATAATCGTAATTTAATTTGCTACACCCAATTTTCAGAGATTTTTTAAATTACTTACATAATCCATAGATTTCCATTATTACCCCTGTCATAAAATCCCAATTATTTTTTCTGAACAAATAAATTTCAGTGTTTTAGGGCGAATTAGCAATAATGTCATAAAACTAGCCACAGAATTAGTTACAATTTATTTTCCCTCTACAGTATTTTTAAATTCAGGCAAAACAATTATACTAAGAGCATCCACAACGGCGGCCGTCCCGGCGGACGTCCGCCATTACGCAGCATGGAGGCGGACGTGATATGCGGACACCGGAGTTCCGCGGCATTCCGGGGACGTCCGTCTTGACGTCCCGGCGGACTTCCCGATTTTTCATTTTTTTAAAAAAACTCTATATATACGGCTCGTTGAACTTCATTTCATTCACGCCACTTGTTTTAACGAGTTTCTCCCTCTCTACTTTCATTTCTTCAGAAGATAAATGGAGATGCCCAAGGTTTTCGGTTCTAGCGGTTAACCATGGAACCGTAACCGCCGGTACCGGTTCCGAACCGTGACTTTTTTCTTGAACCGGAACTGCCATATTTTGAACCGCGGGCCGGTTCAGGTTCCAAAATTTACGAACTGAAACCGTGCAAGAACCGCCGGTTCTGGACGGTTCCAAACCGGAACCGTGAAAAACCGCCGGAAACAGGCGGCTCGGAACCGTGAAAAACAATCGAAAATCGGCGGTTCGGAATCGGAATCGGAACCGCCGGTTTTTTAACTGAAATCGGAATCGTGAAATAGCCTCACGGTTCGGTTCCGGTTCCACATTTCTCGAAACCAGAACCGGCGGTCCCGAACCGTGGGCATGTCTATGGAGCACTTCGATAGTGATTCCCCCGCCACGAGCGAGTCACAAACACCAACTTTCCCGTTAGAGTTGGAGAAAATGCCGGCGGAAGTGCACCGATGTCCGGGATGATGCCCGGGTTGATGCCCGGAATGGCGCCGATGATGCCCCAACCCCAAATGGCGGAGATGATGCCCGGGTACTACAATATGTACCCCCCTTGGTGTGGGATGATGCCCCAAATGCACGGGATGAGTGTCGCGATGCACAAGATGATGTCCTAAATGCCCGGGATGATGATGCCCGCGATGATGCAGAATATGTCTGCCGCTGCGGGGGGAGCAGGCAGGGGGTACCCCAATCACCTGTGGACAATATCTATCACCCCTACATGGATCTATTGTCGGGTGATTCTCCCATAGTACTCATTTGGAGACTCAGTTCACCGGCATCGAGACATTCTCTTTTGAGGAGTTGGGGCTATCTCCGGTCAGGGATTCTCCCACTGAGATGCCATCGGCGGAAGGGAGGACGTGGAGGCAAAGGAGAGGGAAGGGCAAGGCCACTACCCCGTCTGCGCGTGCGGGGAACGAGGGTGGAGCGGGGGCCGAGGGGGGGAGGAAGCCGACAGGAGAAAGAGGACCATCTAGAGCATAGAGGAGTTTGTCGTGCTGGCGAAGGCCTGGATCAGTGTAGTCAAGGATCCCTACGTCGGGGCTAACCAGCATATCGACATAATGTGGTGGCGCATTAGCCGAAGCTATCTCCAATTCAAACCGCCCGGTGGGAAGCCTCACGATAGAGAGCAATGTCGGAAACAGTGGGAGCGGCTGAGGAGGCAGCTCAGCCAATTTGCCGGCATCTACCAAAACAACCTCCTCACGGCAACCAACGGCATGTCCGCCGATGATGTGAAGCTTCTGTCTCACCAGTAGTACCCCGACAGTGAATTGGGTTTCAAGGATTTCAAATATTGGGAGGTCTATCTTGTGGTGCAGACTTCCGCCAAGTTTAGTTCGGGTGTTGAAGCTGGCTGGCCGAAGCGAACGAAGATCAACCCCTCCGGGGAGTACAGCAGCACTGCTGGTTCCCACGAACTCCTTGAAGCCGAGGCAAAGTTCCCGACCCCTCAATCCTGCCGTCGTCGCCCGGTTGGGCAAAAGTCCGCGATGAGGATGGCTAGGGGAAGCGCCAGCGGGTCCGGACCCGAGGTCCAATCGGCAGCTCCTTCCGCAGCTCCTTCCCAAATCGATCCCGAGCTCCCCGCACTTTCGCCCGCATACAACAGCATGATTTACTTTTAATCACCATGGAGAAGTTACTTTTAGCGACTGACCCCTTATACAAGATTATGCTGAAGGATGTCATCGACAGTATGCGGCGCGATTTGGGGATGCCACACCTGCCCAAGAATTACGACGGGACTGGCGGCGGGGACGACGAGGAGTGAGACGGGAGGCGCATCTGTCGAAGCTGTAGGTTGTTTTTTTTAACTATATATTTTTTTAATAATTATGTATGTTTTTTGTTTTAAATAAAGTGGTTGCATTTTCTCCGTATTTGTGTCGAGTTTAATTCCGTAAATTGTTTAATTTGGTGAATTTGTGAATTTTTATTATTGTGGGAAGTCCGTCGTGATGTCCTTGGGGATGTCCGTCATTGTGCAGTGGGATGTCCTTATGACGTGGCAGTGCAGTGGGGTGTCTGTATGATGTGGCAGGAAGTATTTTTGGGAAGTCCGTCGGGATGTCCGCCGGGACATCCGTCCCACTGTGGATGCTCTAACACAGTCCAAAATCAGCCCCAAAATTAATCATAGGATTTTTTCATATTTTACTCTTTTAATTTTAAATTTAGAAAACAATAACATAGATTAAAATACCTACGATGATAATATTTTATTTATTAATATTTCTACATTAAACTTCAATTCCTATGCACATAATAAAAAAAATAGGATTGGAGATATTTAGTGTTGTGGAAATGAGATATACAAATCTTGCTTGGCGAAATTACAATGAAAAATAAAACAAGAAAATTACATGGAAAATAATTGAACAAAATTACATGGAAAACTTGTGAAAAGTGGTAAGCCGAGTCGAGGAGTCCTCTTTCCGCAAGACAAGATACGCCCCGGTAGTGCTCTCGGTTTGGCGTGTCATCCCCAAAGATAAAACGGCTTCGTCTCTGAAGTAGCAGCACCGCTAGCAACAGAGCTCCGGCGAACAGGAGTAAGGCGGGGGCAGAGCTTTGACGGGAAAGATTATGCAGAGAGGGAGAGAGCATGTATGCAAGATGCTTGTGTATGTTATGTGTAGAATGCAATGGATGCATGCATATTTATAGGCCAAGTCCACCTGCAGGGCATTGATGGAGTCAACAGCCATTATGTGTGTCATAATGACTTGACTGTAACCGCCGGGGGTTATTGACTGGTGCACTAGCCAGTGGGAGCTGAAGAGACACGACGCACCTGGACATGCTACACGAGGGGATACACCATAGACCGTCGGTGTCCATCGGGGACCTTTTGTCTCCCGTTATGCGTCGGGGTCCAACGGGGACCTTTTGACTCCCGTTGTGAGTCGGGGTCTAGCGGGGACCTTTTGTCTCCCGTTGTGGGTCGGGGTCCAGCGGGAACCTTTTATCTCCCGTCATGCGTCGGGGTCCAGCGGGATCATGACGTGGACCAGGACCCGTCGGGGATAGCGTGGAGTTTGGGATGGTCTAAAAAGAACAAGCGGGGCTCGAACCACGCTCAACGACCAGCTCCAAAGAACAGCCCAAAGACCACCCAAAGACCAATTGCCAAGGCACAAGGCACCAGGCACCCGGTGCACGGGACACGGAACACGGGTCACGATGCACGGCTCGCGGGCGGGCGGCAGCGACGCGCGCGTGTGCGCGCGTTTGGGCTCTGTCATCCGTCTTATTCCACGATAATTAATACACATGATAATTCATCTGATTAAATACTTCATCAAATAAGTTTCTCATCCCTGATGTGGGATAATTAACACCTAGTTAATTAATCCCTTAGTCTTTTCACATAGCTCATTTCTAGCTTTATTGTGACCAACTTTAATATATTATTTCTCACTCACTGGGAATCGGATTTGAGAAAATGAATATACTACGGTCATCTACTCGGAACGTAGATCGACGTTATTGCATTTAATTTCACAAAATTAAATGTCTTGTAACATTTATTATTAGTCAAAAATCATTTGACCAAGCACGATTCCAACATTTAGATATAGAATAATGTACTCCCTCTTTGGCAAAAAATAAAATATTGTACCACTCTTATCTATCATACTTCATTCTCTCATGCTTTTTAGTCTCTCTTATTTCTCATACTTTATTCCCTCTCCAATTTTATTTTATCTTTATATAATCCATTTAACACAATTTCTTAATATTCGTACTCAAAAGAAATGTCAAACTTAGTTGGCTTTATAGTGGCAAATCGTGCGGGTTGAGTAGTTATCGGGTCAACCTGATACCAACCCAACCTAATAAAAGTTAATATGAACTTGAACACGAACCCAACCTGCTAACTCCAAACTCAAACACAACCTGCACTCAAACCCGAACTTGATATTACACGATAAAACCTTATTTACACGATAAAACCTTATTTACACGATTTAACCCGAATTACAAGATATAAAAGCATCAAAATAAAACTTTTTTTAAAATATAGGTTATCTCTATCCACCCTGCATTCAAATAATTAATTTCGGTCGGATTTGTGTCGTGTCAAAAATTGACACGACTTACCTCTTGACTAAATAACAAATGTTGGGATATAAAATGGTACTTTTATTTCCTTATAATATCTTGATATCCAAGATATCAACACACATTACCAAATCCACAATTTGATATTTCAACACGATCTATAAAATAAAATCAAGCAGATCCAAACTAAAAATTACCAAATCCACAATTTGACACGATCTATAAAAACTAAAAATTAAACGAACAATTCCAACCCTATACATATGCATTGGAAAATTTAAATTTTCAATTAAATATTATTGTGAAATATTGTTGAAGACCTAGTAATTTTAATTGCTTCCATCATGTGATAATCCCGATGGCAGTTGCTGGTAAGCTCCGCCTTCATCCTTTCTTGGCTTCTCGAACTCCCCGCAACCATCGACGGCGTAGCCTCCGATATGAGATGCATGGTTCTTCGTGCACTTGAGGTAGAGGATTCCACCCTCACTCCTATGGGAAACATTTGTTGCCTGAGCATAACAATATCGCCATTGCTTTATTTAATTACAAATTATGAAAACGATCGATTAGCTTTGTTGTGAGGAAGGATTGAACGTAGGGATGACAAATCGTGTAGATTGAGTCGCTATCGGGTCAACCAAATATCAACCCAGTCCAATAAAGTCAAACCCTAACCATACCAAAAAATCATCGTGTTCTTATTGGGTTTCAACCCATTCACTTTGTGCGTGTTCATGTGGATTATCGTGTCATGTCAAAAATGGTCATCCTTACCGTTAATGTTAGTAACTATACAAATTAACTTAACTTGACACGATACGATAACGACCAGAAACATCCTTACCGTTAATGTTAGTAACTATACAAATTAACTTGACACGATACGATAACGACCAGAAATTGATATTACACGATTAAAACTTGAAATTACAGTACAACATATGGTATTATACATTAAAACATGTTATAACATGATTAAAACTTTTTTCACAATTTAAATCAAAATAATAAAATTAAAGTGTAGTATTTTTTAAGTAATAAAAATAATTAATATAATAATTTTATTTCTTATCGGATAACTCGGCCCCAACTTGACCTAACCCACCCAATAAGGACCCAAACTCAATAATGCTTGACCTAAACCCATTAATTTCGTGCTAATTCATATCGTATAAAAAATTTTCTTCCCTAGTTGGGATTGATAGAGTAATTTTTTTAAAAAAAATAAAATAATAAATAATTGATTTGAACCACATTTTGCGATTGAAAACCACTCACAATAAGACTGCGAAAATAGCCGCAACACTGGTAACCCGCCGCGGTCTCAACTATTCTCACCCGACGGCCGCAAAACATACACTCTACAATAAGGCCGGAATTTTCAGCACATGCGACGGCCATAAATAACGGTCTCATTGCAAATACCCTAACTCTTTTGGAATTTAGAGCTAGTCTTGTGTGATCTATCTCACTATACATAGGTAACATAGCACATAAGATTATGCTATTGCGGATTATTATTTTAGTTAATGATTAGTTATTCTAATTAAAACTTAATTATAAAATTTAATACTACTATTTAAATTAAACCTAATTAACTGAGAGTGAATAGTGCACTACGCGCACATACAAGTCTGGCGCGAAACTATGATAGTAGATAAATATTGAGAATTTGATTATCTTTTTTAGATTATCTATTATGGGTTGAGAACTTGTCTGCTTGCAATGAAGGAAAACTGAGCAGGATCTCGCTAGCTTTTTCTTGTTTGTTTTTGAGTTTTTATTTTAAATTTATGTTCAGTTTAAATCAAAATTGACTAAAGATGTTGTTTGAGTGATATATGCGGAGGTCTAATTTCAGTTCAACTATAAATATTGGTATTGGGTAAGGAATATAATAAAAAGATGATGCTAACTTGAGTCTAGTTAAGAAATAACTAAAGAAATTAAGTCCCACAGATCATACTCACATTCAATCCATGAAATTCTAACAATTGAAAGAGCATGGAAACTACATACGGAAAAAACGTAGGTGATGCAAAGTCGTCTGTTCAAACACTAGGGCTACTTGGTATGGTGGATGATGGGGTACGAACTAAACCCTAATGGCGAGCCCAATAGCAGTGACGGCCCATTAGCCCAAAACCCAAGAAAGAGTATCAGTTCGGCACGACCAAAGAGTTCAGTTCGGTTCGGCACAACCAAAGAGTTCGGTCGCAGCCTACAGCTCGGTAAAAGCCAACCAATCAAGCTCTACTCTCAGATCGGCAAAAGAACCAATCAAGCTCTACCCTCAGATCGGCAAAAGCTGATCGGCAAAGTTCAGCAGTTCGGTCTCAGTATTCGACCGAACAAGGAGATAGTGGACCCATGCAGGACCTCCACGACCTCCACTACACCCACGATCTATCTAGTGGTATGAAGCAGTTGTCAACCTGCAAGCCACGATCTTGGTTCAAATGTATAAATAGAACTTAGATCAGATAGACAAGGGTTAAGCTCTCTAGATATCGAATCTCATATAGCAAGTCAGTATTGTAAGCTGTAATCCAGATCAAGCAATACAAATTTGCCCTCCTTTCTTCCCGTGGACGTAGATTTACCTCAGTAAATCGAACCACGTAACTTTCTGTGTCGTGATCTATATTTATTACCTGCATTTATTACCATCAAAAATTCGCCAATCATCACTGGCGCCGTCTGTGGGAACCAGAGAACCAAATCTGTGATAAAAGCGAGTTTTTGATCCTCTTCCACCAAAAAAATGCATACCAGATCACATAATACCCGTGCTTCCGTCCGTGATAACCATGAGGAAGCTAGTCCAGCCCGTCGGCCTGGAAAACAGCCTCGTGAGAAATCTGTCTCCAGTCCTCACGGTGAAGGAACAAGCCACTCCAGAAGTCGTCGCACCGAGTCTTCCCAGCAGCCCGATTTGAACGAGGCTGTCAAGTTGTTTTTGGCCGAGAAGCAGGATGAATTCTTAACATTCCTGCAAACAGGCCAAAAGCCGGAGACGAAAACGGCGGATTCTCCCTCTCCATCCAGACATGAAAGTCACTACCGCAGTAGTGTCGCATCTCCCCGGAGAAAGAATCCTCACCACCGACATGTTCCTCTTCCTCCTCGTTACCGGAATCACAGGAGAACTCCATCTCCACCATACCGAAGAGATGTCGGGTTCGCCATGTATGGAGCGCTGAAGACTCCATTCTCGGATGATATCACCCGAACTCCGTTGCCGCAGAATTACCGAACTCCGTCAATGACTTATGACGGGTTAGTGGATCCTCATGATTTCTTGGGACGCTATCAGTATAATATGGCGAACCAAGGTCTCAATGAGGTTCACATGTGTAAGCTGTTTCCCGAGCTGCTCATCGGGAACGCAAGGAGGTGGTTTGATAGCCTCCCTCAAGGCAGCATTAGATCTTACAGAGATCTAATGGATGCTTTTCATAGGAGATTCTTCCAGAAAGCGGAAGCCCGAATCACTTCGGCTCAGCTGCTTTCTATTCGTCAAGGTCGCGATGAAAAAATTAGCGACTTCATGACGAGGTTCCACAAGGAATGCCTACAAGTAGATGATCTCAATGATCTACTTGTCATTTCGGCATTCCAAAATGGAATACTGCCAGGAGCTCTCTACAGGAAGCTCGTTGAATGCAGTCCGCAAACAGCTCAAGAGATGTGGGACATTGCGGACCAGTTTTCTCGTGCCGATGAGGCAGACCGTCGAAAACGGTCTTTAGACAGCTCATCTAGAGGAGACAAAAAGAAGCCCGATCATAGCGATCAGAGGCTTCCTCGCCGAACTCCTTTTGAAAGAATTCAAAGGGCACCGGTACAAGGCAGATTGGGACCACGTCTCGATCTTGAGAAACCGCCCGCTCAGTTCGTACCATTGAACAAGTCGAGAGCGGAAATTTTCGAACTGCATTCCGATATGTTCGAAAAGCCAAAGCGGATGACGAAATCGGCCGCGCGCCGAAGTCAGGATAATTATTGCTCCTTCCATCAAGACCACGGTCACGATACCGAGGAGTGCCGACATTTGGCTGCAGGTATTGATGTTCTTGTGAAAGCAGGGACGTTAAAAAAATACCAAAGCAAGCAGCCGAAAAAGAACAAGAAGCAGAGAGGTGCGAACTGCGCTCCTCAGGATCCGAAAAGGCAACAGGATCCCGAAGACGATGACGAGCCGCAATATGATGGAGTAATCCAGACTATTGACGCTCTCCCAGCCGGGAAGACTAAATCGTCCCTGAAGTCAGAGCGCAGAGGCTTCAATCGAGAGGAGCCAACGCATAAAAGGCTGAAGCAGGACGAAGTGATTACATTTTCAGATGCCGATCCCGTCCCGGCCATCTCTCCTCATCAAGACGCCATTGTCATTCAAGCCGGAGTGGCAAACAAACTGATCCACAGAGTGTTCGTGGATACAGGAGCGTCAGTTAGCATTCTTTTTAAAGAATGTTTCGATAAACTGGAAGTGGATCCAGCTCGGCTCAGTCCGGCTCCGCTTCCTCTGAAAAGTTTCGCCCAGGAGGACACCCGCCCTGAAGGTATTATCAGCCTTCCGATTACGGTGGGAAGAGCGCCTACAAGCTCCAGTACGATGATCGAGTTCTTTGTGGTAAAAGCTCGGTCCCCGTACAACATTATACTGGGAAGAGACTGGCTCAACACAGTTCGGGCCATTTGCTCTACTTATCACCTCACCATCAAGATCCCCACTAAAGGAGGGATAGCGGTCATCCGAGGTGATCAAAAGAGAGCAAAAGAGTGTTTGCAGATTGCGCTTAAAAGTGCCGAGCAATCAGATCGGCACCATCAAGCATAGCAATCACAGCAGCCGGAGTCAGAGGCAGGCGAAATGACCGAAGTCACACCGGAGCCGAACTCGATGGAAGTTCGGTTATATGAAGATGATCCATCCAGAACGGTGAAGATCGGTTTCGCGGGAACACCTCTACTCCGGGAAAAGACCATCCAGCTCCTCAGAGAGTACAAAGACGTCTTTGCGTGGTCGCCGTTGGACATGACCGGAGTGCCCCCCGAGGTAATTACACATCGGTTAAATATTGATCCTTCAGTCCGGCCTATAAAACAGAAGCAAAGACTCTTTGCGGCAGAAAGAAGTCAAGTCATCCATGACGAAGTCCGCCAATTACTGAAAGCGGATGTGTTATTTGAAGTGAAATATCCTTCTTGGGTGGCCAACCCTGTGATGATCAAGAAAAAAGAGGGAGGATGGCGGATGTGCATAGATTTTACCGATCTAAACAAGCACTGTCCTAAAGATTGCTATCCCCTTCCGAACATAGATAAAAAAGTAGAAGCTTTGATAGGCTTCGAAATTTTTTGTTTTCTTGATTTATACAAAGGATATCACCAAGTTTTAATGGATGAGAGTGATGCTTCAAAAACGGCTTTCATTACTGACTTCGGCATTTTTGCTTACAAAAAGATGCCATTCGGTTTAAAGAATGCCGGAGCCACATATCAAAGGATGGTTGACAAGCTATTTCGGCACCTAATCGGAAAAGAGGTTGAAGTGTATGTTGACGACATAGTCGTTAAAAGCAGAAGCACTTCGGAGTACGAAGACAATCTCAAGTCCACTCTCGACGTGCTCCGAAAAGCCAACCTCAAACTCAATCCCCAAAAATGTACCTTTTTGGTATATTCGGGAAAGTTTCTAGGTTGTTGGGTTTCAAAGGAAGGACTCGAGGCAAATCCGCTAAAAGTTCAAGTTGTTCAGAACATGGCAACGCCGAAGTCCATACATGATGTGCAAAGGCTAACTGGATGTCTAGCCGCACTGAATAGATTCCTTTCCCAAGCAGCCGAAAAGCAAATGCCGTTCTTCAATGTGTTGAAGAAGGCACCAAAGTTTGAGTGGGGAGTCGAGCAGAAAAAGGCTTTTGACGAGCTCAAAAGTTATTTAGCCGAGCTTCCTATTCTCTCTGCTCCAACAGATGCCGAAGTGATATTCTTATACTTAGCGGCATCAGATCAAACCATTAGCGCGGTGCTTGTACGAGAAGAAGGCCTAAAGCAGCTTCCCATCTACTTTACAAGCCGAGCATTAAGAGGTCCAGAAACAAGGTATCAACCTCTGGAAAAAATTGCTCTGGCATTAGTAAATGCAGCAAGGAGACTGCGGCCATATTTCTATGCTCACAAGGTATGCGTCTTAACCGATCTTCCACTTCGGCAAGTTTTGACTAAGCCTGAAGCATCAGGCAGAATTGCCAAGTGGGCCATAGAGCTGGGAGAACACTCAATAGAATATCTACCTCGGAAAGCCATCAAGGGACAAGCCTTGGCAGATTTTCTTGCAGAGGCAAAGTTCGATCAAGCAATCCCTGTTATTGCCGAACAGAAAAATCCTGCCAATGACGAACTAACACAGCCCCAGGAATCCGAAGTAGAGCCGCCGGACTGCTGGAGTGGATTCGTAGATGGAGCTTCGAATAAGACGGGAAGTGGAGCTGGTATTCTACTTATCGCTCCCGACGGACACGAGGTAACTTATTCACTTCGGTTCTTATTCCCAACTACTAATAACGAAGCCGAATACGAAGCCCTCCTTGCCGGACTTCAATTAGCGCAAAGTCTATTTGTCAAATCTCTCAAAATCCATTGTGATTCACAAGTCATAGTGAATCACATGCTGGGTACAAGTGAAGCCCGAGATGAGAGGATGAAAAAATACTTGGACAAAGCGCAAAGCATTAGCCGAAGTTTCTCTTATTTTCGGATAATCCGCATTCCCAGAGCGGAAAACAGCCGAGCAGATACTTTAAGTAAGTTGGCCTCATATCCGAGCTCAAAGGTGGAGGAATTACTACACCGAAGCATTGATGAAGCTGAGGTACATTCAGTAACCAGCTCGCCGAACTGGATGACGCCGATCTTACAGTATCTAGATCAAGGACAACTGCCCGAGGATAAGAGAGAAGCTCGGAAAATCACATGCCGAGCACTTCGGTATGAACTTCATGAAGGAGTCCTATACAGAAAGTCCTACCTTCAACCGTTATTGCGATGTGTAGGACCAGAAGAGACGGACTACATCCTTAGAGAAGTTCATGAAGGATCTTGCGGTAGCCACATCGGAGATAGAGCTTTAGCTAAAAAAGTTCTGAGATGGGGATATTATTGGCCAACTTTGGTACAAGAAGCAGTGCAGCTCGTCAAGACATGTACGAAGTGCCAAATCCATGCAAATATCCCAAGGATGCCGCAGACCGATCTATGTGCTATGCAAAGCCCTTGGCCTTTTATGCAATGGGGCATAGACATAGTAGGACCACTACCACAAGCTCCTCGGCAAATGAAATTCCTTATCGTTGCCGTGGATTACTTCACGAAGTGGGTGGAGGCTGAACCATTAGCTACGATAACGAGCTCGAAGGCATTGGATTTTGTCTGGAAGAACATAGTTTGCCGATTTGGCATACCCCATATCCTCATTTCGGATAATGGGACTCAGTTCACCGACAAGACATTCAAGAATTGGTGCCAAGAGCTTAATATTCAACAGCGGTTCACTTCGGTCTCTCACCCACAAGCAAACGGACAAACGGAAGTAACAAACCGTATTCTGGTGAAAGGTTTAAAAGCTCGGTTAGAACAAGCCAAAGGACAATGGGTAGAAAATCTTCCTCAAGTCCTATGGTCTTACCGAACTACACCAAAAACCTCAAACGGTGAAACTCCGTACAGTCTGGTGTACGGCACTGAAGCCGTGATTCCGGTTGAGATCGGCATACCCAGTCCCCGAACTCTTAATTTCTCAGCAGAACTGAATGAGGACGGACTGAGAGCCGAACTAGATCTTGCCGAAGAAAGAAGAGAATTGGCCTGCATAAAAGCAGCCAAGTACAAGGAGCAAGTAGCCCGGTATTATAACCAAAGGGTGAAAAAGCTGCAATTTCAAGTGGGAGATCTCGTCTTGAGAAACAATGAAGTAAGCCGAGCAGAAAAGCTGGGCAAACTCGAACCCACATGGGAAGGTCCATATCGGGTGTCAGAAGTCCTCGGCAAAGGGTCTTATAAATTGACTCACATGTCAGGAGAACAAGTACCCCGAACATGGCACATTTCCAACCTCAAGAAGTTCCATTTGTAAGAGACAGTCCGGTCAGTCAGTCTTGTGTCTAGTTCGGTCCTAGGGGTATGTGCTTTCTTTGTTTTTTACTTGTTTTTCATGCTTGTCGTTTTATAAAAGTTTAAAACCTTTTTCGTCTTTTTTATTTGTCTTTATGTGCGTTGTCTCTCTATGTGCGTGTCGTCTCTTACAAATGTTACTGAGGTATCTTGTTCTTTAAAGGCTGATCCCATTTTTAGAACATGTATTAAAGACAATTGTGAGTCCAAGCTTCTCAGGAAGATACAAGACTCCACAATTCAGCTTAAGAAACAAGCAGTTCGTCTGAAACGAACTGCAAAAAGGGAAAGTCCGATCCGAGCGATAAAACTCGCCAAATTAGGACAAAGGGAAAGTCCGATCCGAGCGATAAAACTCGCCAAATTAGGACAAAGGGAAAGTCCGATCCGAGCGATAAAACTCGCCAAATTAGGACAAAGGGAAAGTCCGATCCGAGCGATAAAACTCGCCAAATTAGGACAAAGGGAAAGTCCGATCCGAGCGATAAAACTCGCCAAATTAGGACAAAGGGAAAGTCCGATCCGAGCGATAAAACTCGCCAAATTAGGACAAAGGGAAAGTCCGATCCAAGCGATAAAACTCGCCAAATTAGGACACAAACCAAGTCCGGTCAAAGAAGTTTATTTCATAAGACCGAGGACTAAGTCCGGTCAAAGAAGTTCACTTCATAAGACCAAAGACGAGTCCGGTCAAAGAAGTTTACTTCATAAGACCGAGGACGAGTCCGGTCAAAGAAGTTTACTTCATAAGACCGAGGACGAGTACAATAAATGAAATAAAAAATCGCTGAACTGTAAGTACGCAGTGATAGAAGCGAAATAAAATCGCTGAACTGTAAGTACGCAGTGATAGAAGCGAAATGAAAAAAATTTTCATTTATTAAGTCTTGTTCGGCATACAACTCCGCTGCCCTACGAGAAGGCGTTACGCTATTACAAAGGACTATTCTACTGTCCACGGTTGCTAAAGTTGAGCCACCTATTCAAAAAATCCTCGTGAAGCCGAGTTCGGGCGTTCCGGGCAGCTGAAGAATAAGCAGGTCGACGAGATGCTCTGATCGACCTACCGCCTCTTCCCTGAGTCCGGGAAGTTCTGGCACCTCGGCGGCGAAGAGTCTCTTCACGAAGCATTTGTTGATCTTGCTCACTCATAATCACAGCTCCTCTACGAACTTCAGTCCGTCCTTGTCTTGACGTTTCCGGTTGCTCCTAAGTCCGTTCTCGTCTTGACGTTTCCGGTTGCTCCTGAGTTCGTTGCTGATTTGGAGTAGGATTTTGAGCAAGTGGATCAGAGGTTTGAGCTAGAGTGTGAGCATCTGTTGGCGGGAAATGCCTAAGGAATCTCTCGATTGAAGGACGCCGGGAAAGAATGATGTCGTACCGAGAAGCCCAGCGCCGCAATGATTTCACGACTTGTTGGCAAGCCGAGCTCTCCAGCGCATTGTTCCTCCGGAGTACATGAAGCTCCTCCCACAGTTCATCAACTTGATTCTGAACTTCAGATATGCTCATTCCCCCGCGTCCGCAGATGAAATCCTCATATGCAGTCCTCTCAGCGACGACAATATCCAGCTCGGCCTCCAGATCCTTCCTTATGGAGTCTAAGTCCTTATTGTCGGACTCCAGCTCCACTGAACGAGCCAAGAGTTCGTCATACTTCATCTGGTCCTCTATGGCTTTTTTCTCAGCTTCGTTTAAAGCCGAAGAGTATAGCCGCTTCCAGTGAGGTACCTCCAGCTCCTTAGAGTTAAAGAATACAAAGCAGCTAGGTCAGTTCGGCATTTCAGCTTACCGAGCAGGCAGTAAACCACAACAGGAGTAAAAGAGATCAAGAAAAGCCATACGAAGACACGAGTGTAGAAAGAAAATTTTTTCATTCATAAGAAAAAAAATTTTTTACACAAGGAGGGCTTCAAGGCCATTTTACAAGAAGGAAGAAAGAAACTAAACTAAGAGAAGGGAGATGAAATCATACTCCGCCAGTTTCATCTCCGGCTCCCCTCCGGGTTTCAGCTTCTCCCTCCTTGTCCACCTCGGCTTCAGCCTCAGCCTCCCTACTCCCCCCAGCCTGCTCGGCGCCCCCATAGCCGATCTGCTGCACCTCCTGCTCGGCCTGCCCGTCGCCGGTCTGCCGATCCGGCTGCTCGGTCTCCTTGCCGGCCTCGTTTTCCTGCTCACCCTCTCCTTGGAAAATTGGAGCGGGTGAAACAGGTCCCAAGGAGGCAAAGATGGCCTCCATGTTCTCGTCCCGGTCAGCTCGGCAATTACGGACTCGGTCAGCAGAAAGCAGGACCGTGGAAGACGCGAGCTCGTCAAGGAGCGGCAGACTCTGGAGACGAGCTGCAATTTCTCGGCCATACAGCGGCAGGACGACTTCGGGTCCCTGCTCAGCATTATCGGTCATCAGTTTCAGCAGATCACCGACAAAGGCCGAAAATTGATTGCTCAAAAAGAGTTTCTCCGCGAAAGCACGGAGAGCCTCCCCTTGGGCAACCACGGCAGCAGCCTCCCTCTGTTTCGACTGCTCTCTCTGGATAATGAGCTCGTTTTTTGCCCGCTGTGCCTCATCCTGAGCCGAGATCCTAGCAGCCCTTGCCTTCTCAAAGTCTGCCCTAGCCTGTTCGGCCTGGTGACGAGCAGCAGTCAACTTCCTCTGCATCTCAGCATAGTCGCTGGACGCTTTAGAGAGTTCAACTGCGACGAGCTTGCTGAGCATATCGTTCCTCTGAAAATGGAAAAAGGAAAAAGTCAACCGAGGGGCCACAAAAAATACAGGAAAAAAGCAAGGCCAGAAAATCAAGAAGAGAATTCACCTCGGCGAAGTCCGTGGGCCATAAAAAGGGCTCACAGATATGTTCCGAAGGAGGCGCCAAGACCACGTCTTTCTCTGGCGCTCTTGGGGGCTTCTGAAGCTTCGCCTTCCCCTTTGCCGAAGTCGACTCCGGCTTCTTTGGATCCGAAGAGGTCTTTTGCCTCTTCGGATTCTTCTCGGCATCAGACGCCGAGCTGCTGGTTTTCGGCCTCTCCGGTTCCTTAGATTCGGAGGATTTGCGACCGAGCTTGTTTAGCAAGTTCACTGCCAAAAAGCAAGAAAACAAGGTTAGTTTTCGTCGTCAAGGCAGTAATACATAAAAAAGAAATCCTCACCCTCAGTCTCGTCGTCCGAAGACGAGGAGTCAAACACGAAGTCGCCCTTGACGAGCTCAGATTCCAAGTACTGCTTCCTAATCATGGGAATCTTATTGAGCTCGGCCTCGAGCTCGTCCAACGGTTCTACCCGAGGATGAGGAATAACGGACTTCGGCCCTCTCCAGGAAAAGTCCGAAGCCGAAGTCCTATTATAAAAAAAGAAACGATTTTACCATTTCGGCCATTTGGTTTTACAAAAGGCTCTAAAGGGCTGTAAAGGGATCAAGTAAAACCAAGATCCCTTCCTCTTAAACTGGAAGAAATTAAGGATTGCCCTCAGAGACAGATCCTTATCTAGCCTACGCAGTTCGGCAGCAAAGGCCGATAAGTGCCTCCAAGAATTCGGAGTCACCTGACCTAAAGGGAGTTGGAAAAAATCAAGAAGCTCTACAAAAGGTGGGGGAAGAGGGAAACGAAGCCCGCATTCTAAGCAGGCTTCGTAAACGGTGGCATAACCCTCCGGCGGCGAGTTAGCCCTATGATCGTCGTCGGGAATCACCACCTTCCCCCCGGGAAGAAGATATTTTCCGTGTAGGGATATCACAGTGTCCTTACTCAAGATGCTGTGAAAGTATTCTACGGTCTTCTCCCCGGACTCTTTCCGGCTAGAAGATCCCTTACCCCCTTTCCTACCGCTACCTGACTCAGAAGAAGAAGAAGAAGACATGGTTCTTACTCTTTGAAAGTCTGAAGAAGTTCTGAAGAAATTCTTGAAAGCGGAAGGAAATTTTTGCGCAAAAGAGAGAGAATGCAGAAGAAACAATAGCAAAAGTGTTCCAATGATGGAAAATGGTAATATTTATCAGATTCACAGAGGCATTTCAAATCCGTAGCGCCGTTTCAAATCCCCCTTTTTCTGGATTCAACGGCCGGATTTGCTATCGCATTTAATGCAGACACGCGCATGGCACGTCCCCTGACGTCAGCCTCCCCCTTACACTCATCCAAAATGCCGAAGTGATTCACTTCGCTTTTCGGGGGGGTAGTGATGGGGTACGAACTAAACAACTAAACCCTAATGGCGAGCCCAATAGCAGTGACGGCCCATTAGCCCAAAACCCAAGAAAGAGTATCAGTTCGGCACGACCAAAGAGTTCAGTTCGGTTCGGCACAACCAAAGAGTTCGGTCGCAGCCTACAGCTCGGTAAAAGCCAACCAATCAAGCTCTACTCTCAGATCGGCAAAAGAACCAATCAAGCTCTACCCTCAGATCGGCAAAAGCTGATCGGCAAAGTTCAGCAGTTCGGTCTCAGTATTCGACCGAACAAGGAGATAGTGGACCCATGCAGGACCTCCACGACCTCCACTACACCCACGATCTATCTAGTGGTATGAAGCAGTTGTCAACCTGCAAGCCACGATCTTGGTTCAAATGTATAAATAGAACTTAGATCAGATAGACAAGGGTTAAGCTCTCTAGATATCGAATCTCATATAGCAAGTCAGTATTGTAAGCTGTAATCCAGATCAAGCAATACAAATTTGCCCTCCTTTCTTCCCGTGGACGTAGATTTACCTCAGTAAATCGAACCACGTAACTTTCTGTGTCGTGATCTATATTTATTACCTGCATTTATTACCATCAAAAATTCGCCAATCATCAGTGGACTGGAATTTCCTACCTCTATTATATTCATTTGTTTGTTACTACTATTTTTCCCTTTAGGAATCACTATTCTATTCAACATGGGAGCATTCATTCCTTCCTTCCATTTAGCTAAGCTAAGCTAAGGAATGGACATTTCATTCCCATTCTCCTTTTTTCTTATTTAAATTTTAACCGAATTATATTACATACTATATAATATTTCATTTCAATTTAAAATTTAATTTTTATATAATAATTTTGAAATTTCAAATGATTGAAAAAAAAATTCTAAATGCTACACACAATATTCAATATTTATTCATACGAGAAAATTTTTAATTTTGATAAAGTAATTCAAAATATTCAATATTTATATAGTGCCAAATTATAGCACTGAAAAATAATTTGACCTAATTAAAATTTTTAAATTGAAAATTTTCAATCAAGGAATAATAATTCCATTCCATTTGTTTTCCTTGAGCTTACCAAGCACAAGAATAAAATGAAAATCCTTATTCCATTTTCACTTCCACTTCATTATCTTCTTATTCCATTCCATCATTCCAAAAAATCCCTCATAGTCCATATATATGTTAAACGTTTTATGAGAACCCACGTATCATTGTTCAAACGATTTGTGAGATACCCATGTATCATTGCTCAAAAAACCCACCATCATCTTTGTCAATGGTCACTGATTTTAATAGTACTATATGCCTATATTTCATAATTTATCACCTTTGAGCGAATATTCTACAATTATACGATGTTTAATAAATTAGAAATTGATATCTTGCTTTTGAATAATAAAAAACAATATTAATTTTATATTTTTCATAAAATAAATGGTCCGAATCTGACGCTTGAATACTAGACTTGAACAAATTGAAATAAAAAAAATTCTGATTATATTGGGGCTCAACCAACACTTTGGTTTAGTCGATTTGAAATGAAAATGTCGAGCCTTTTAGTTGTTTAGCCCAGCATATAACTAATTAAAGGACAAACTATTACTGTATTAATTCTGCAAAATTCACCATTATAAACAATTTTGTTTATTTTCCGTGTTAGTGATTTTTAATTTCTTATTTAATGGATATTTCATACTTGGTCATTCCAGATATGAAAATTATTATTATTATCACTAACTCACAAAAAATGGAATTAAAATATTATTATCACTAATATCGATTTGAAAAAATTCTGGTCGTTACAAAAAAGCATAATTCAAGTATTGAAGAGAGAATATTGCGTTACAGTTACAGATCATTATGATATATATGACTCATAACACGTGATAGTCAAACAAAAAGAGTGTAAGTTTAGGAATATTCAAACTCCATTAAATTGTCTGAGATTCAATTGATGTAATAAAAAGTCCCAAGTATAATCATGTAATTGAGGTCAGAATTTTAAAACCAAAGCAATTGACTGAAGACGGCCAACCAATATACAGTATATGATACTAATATATTATCATATAGTAGTAGTATTAAAATAATTATGATAAAGCTTTGAGTGTATAATTCTTCGCAGTGAAGCTTAAGATTCTGAAAGTTGAAAACTGCCCTTTCCCATCATTCCAAGCAAGTCCCTATCATTTCTGTTCATCATCGTTTGGCATTATATTATAATCCACATTTTCTTCATATACTATATTACTTGTAATTTCTTTCAATCCTTTTCACTTAACTTGTGAATTATACGTCATCAATTACGTCATATATATAAAATATAATTTATACATTGAAAACTACGCGTAAATCATAAAATCAAGTATATGCATTATTATATCTAGGCGGCGCCATATATAAGAATTTATACTTTGAAAACTAAGCGTAAATCATAAAATCAAGTATATGCATTATTTTATCTAGGCGGCGCCATGTATAAGAAGGGAATTAAATTAATACCAACCATTTACTAAATATTACCCCCTTCTTTACTAAAAATTTGTCACATATTTCTATATTTATTCGTTCTTAAAAATTTGTCAATCTTTTATTTTTTTTTACTAGTTTTTATATGAGTCCCACATTCTGATAGCTCATTCAAACTCACATTTTATTAGTATAAAACTAAAGGTGTGTTTGAGTTGAAGGAGTGTTTTTTATTTAGATAAAACACAACCATTTTGCAATAATACTTTTCTTTGTTTCCTATTTTTATTTGCGGTGTTTGAATTAATGACATGTTATCTATAATCTTTAATAGCACATGTTTGGTTTGTTATATAAAGTCACATTATAGTAGGAAATTTCAAAACTATTCTATGATTTTTTCTATATTTCCACGACTGAGGGCTATATTTGTAATTTCAGGTAATTTAAGATTGAAATAGTGTTGCATAGATTGTTATCACTGAATTTTTCATGATAATAAAACAGTCACTTTCAGCCTTAATTCAACGGGCTCTTACCCATTGAACGGGTTACACAAAAAATTTAACCAATAAATCAAACACTAGATTGAGTCATTTAACGCACTCTAAATGTCTCTATCTACCAATTCAAACACGACTTAAGTATATTAAAATAGAACATGCATTCTACTAATAATTCAATTCATTTTCTTGTATTTGTTAAAATCCATGCCGGATCAAATGGTGATAAATTCTGGGTATGATCGGAGTAGATGGAAATATTGTACAGTAGTATATTAAAAATATGAATTGAAGAGCATGACAACCTATTTAATTACTTGTCCATTGGTTGCTTTCAACATGCATCTTTCCTCTCTCACAAATATAAATACATACATGTTCACCAATACTTAGACTCCACCTAGTCCTTAACTAACAAAAAATCCTCATCACATCACACAAACAGAGATAGAGAGATGCAGAAGGCGATGCATCATGCGATTCTGTTATTATTGGCGGCGGTTGCGACGGTGGCAAGCCACGGGAGGACGGCAGAGCAGGAGGCCGACCGAGTGTCGGCGCTGCCGGGGCAGCCACCGGTGAGCTTCGAGCACTATGCGGGGTACGTCACCGTCAACGAGAGCCATGGAAGAGCACTGTTTTATTGGTTTTTTGAAGCCACCAAAAATCCTCAGAAGAAACCTCTCCTCTTGTGGCTCAATGGAGGTATTACACTTACATTTTCACACACACACACACACACACAGATTGATTTTTATTCAACTTTTAGTTTTTAGTTCATTTCTATGCTAACTATTACTAGTAGGATACAAAGTTATTTGATTAATAATCTATTTGTTAGGAGGGTTGTGTACTCCATTAAATTAGGAGAATTTGTAGGTGAGGCTCATGGGCCAAGCTTGCATTATTCATTTGGAGAGAGTAACAAAAAGAAAATACAAGGAAACTTATACATCAGTTGGACCAATATATTATAGTCAAATTGTATAATTATGAAAATGGTCCACACCACAATTACATGTAGTTTGGACCCTATTGAGTTATTCTACCTTTCACACGTCATTCTTTTTATTCCAACAATACGTATAAATCTAAGAATTGGTTGAAATAAAAATTGATACCCCACACACATATATATTTAAGTCCCTTACCAAAAAATTATTATATTTAGGTTCCGTTTAAATAGATGAGTCTAAATAGAAGAGTCATTTAGGCTCAACAACCATTTGCTAGCACGGTTTAGTTAGCATGCTGGCTCTAACGACTATTTTTTATACTAATAAACTAAATCAAGATAAGTTATTACACATCAAGTTAATATACTACATTAATCTAATTTTGAATTAAAGCGTTACAATATCGGTTTCACGGTTCTATAATTGTAGTAACATTTTATTAATCTAGAGCAAACAAGATATCTCTCAATTTATTTTACTAAAATAAGCTAAACATTAGTTAAACATCCTATCAATTATTGCACATAGTGGATATACTTAGACAAACCCTCTACATATGTGGTATCACATGACTCGTGATTTCATATTTTGTAATTAACTAATAATCCATCCATGAAAGATATTTTTGTTTTAGAAAAAAAAAAGAAGAGTTATTTATTTATTTATGTGGTTGTATTGTAGTACTAGACATGTATGTTTATTACGAAAGAAACTCAACCATGACGGTAGGCGGAAAGTTAGAGTCGTATATCCAACATTGAGGGGTTTTGCAATAAATGAATATACATTGCCCCATCTTTTATTTAAAACCATGTCTCATAATTTGGCCCATGTTATGCCATACCATCACGTCCACATGCAACTTGTGTTTAAGGAAAAGAAAAAGAGCATATGTGTAATGTGTGGTTTAAATTCCACTTTATATCTGATGGGGTACGGACTAAACAAGCCCAACAGCAGTGACGGCCCATCAGCCCAAAGCCCAAGGAAGAGTATGAGTTCGGCATTACCAAAGAGTTCGGCCTCAGCCTACAGCTCGGTAAAAGCCAACCAATCAAGCTCTGCTCTCAAGTCGGCACCAAGCTCTCAGATCGGCAACCAAAGCAGTTCGGTCTCAGTAAGAGTTCGGCCTCAGCCTACAGCTCGGCAAAAGCCAACCAATCAAGCTCTGCTCTTAGGTCGGCATCAAGCTCTACTCTCAGATCGGCAACCAAAGCAGTTCGGTCTCAGTTTTCGACCGAACAAGGAGTTAGTGGACCCATGCAGGATTTCCACGACTTCCAACATACCCACTACCACGTGGCGTCAACTCAGGCCACGATCTTAGGCCATGACCTACACGACCTCCACGACCTAGAGTGATGATGTAAGCCACGATCTTAGTTCAATGTATAAATAGAACTTAGATCTGATAGAAAGGGGTTAGAAGCTCTCTAGAGAAAAATACCATATAGCAAGTCTGTGTTGTAAGCTGTAATTCCAGATCAAGCAATACAAACCTGCCCCCATTTCTCCCCGTGGACGTAGATTTACCTCAGTAAATCGAACCACGTAAAATTCTCTGTGTCGTGATCTGTATTTTCCTGCATTTACTAACATCAACAATTCGCGGACTCATCACTGGGGGTACGGACTAAACAAGCCCAACAGCAGTGACGGCCCATCAGCCCAAAGCCCAAGGAAGAGTATGAGTTCGGCATTACCAAAGAGTTCGGCCTCAGCCTACAGCTCGGTAAAAGCCAACCAATCAAGCTCTGCTCTCAAGTCGGCACCAAGCTCTCAGATCGGCAACCAAAGCAGTTCGGTCTCAGTAAGAGTTCGGCCTCAGCCTACAGCTCGGCAAAAGCCAACCAATCAAGCTCCGCTCTTAGGTCG
Source organism: Salvia splendens (assembly GCF_004379255.2). Taxonomy (NCBI): domain Eukaryota; kingdom Viridiplantae; phylum Streptophyta; class Magnoliopsida; order Lamiales; family Lamiaceae; genus Salvia; species Salvia splendens. The sequence continues at coordinate 6,465,984 of NC_056034.1, forward strand.
GCATCAAGCTCTGCTCTCAGATCGGCAACCAAAGCAGTTCGGTCTCAGTTTTCGATCGAACAAGGAGTTAGTGGACCCATGCAGGATTTCCACGACTTCCAACATACCCACTACCACGTGGCGTCAACTCAGGCCACGATCTTAGGCCATGACCTACACGACCTCCACGACCTAGAGTGATGATGTAAGCCACGATCTTAGTTCAATGTATAAATAGAACTTAGATCTGATAGAAAGGGGTTAGAAGCTCTCTAGAGAAAAATACCATATAGCAAGTCTGTGTTGTAAGCTGTAATTCCAGATCAAGCAATACAAACCTGCCCCCATTTCTCCCCGTGGACGTAGATTTACCTCAGTAAATCGAACCACGTAAAATTCTCTGTGTCGTGATCTGTATTTTCCTGCATTTACTAACATCAACAATTCGCGGACTCATCACTGGCGCCGTCTGTGGGAAACAGAGAACCAAATTTGTGATAAAGCGAATTTTTGACCATTTTTTCAACCCAAAAAATGCATACCAGATCGCAGAGTACCCGTATTCCTGCCCGTGAGAACCAGGAGGAAGCCAATCCACCCCATAGGTCTGGAAAACAGCCTAGGGATAAATCCACCACCAGTTCTCATGGCGGAGGAACAAGCCGCTCCAAAAGCCGTCACACCGAGTCTTCCCAGCAGCCCGATTTGAACGAGGCTGTCAAGCTGTTTCTGGCTGAAAAGCAGGAGGAATTCTTAACCTTCCTGCAGAGAAGCCAAAAGCAGCCGGAGGCGAAAACGGCGGATTCTCCCTCTCCCTCCATACGAGACAGTCACTACCGCAGTAGTGTCATGCCTTCCAGAAGAAAGAATCCTCGGTACCGGAATCACAGGAGAACTCCATCTCCTCCATACCGAAGAAATGTCGGGTTCGCCATGTACGGAGCATTGAGGACTCCGTTCTCGGACGATATTACCCGAACTTCCCTACCACAGAACTACCGAACTCCGTCGATAACCTATGACGGATTCGTGGATCCTCATGATTTCTTGGGACGCTATCAATATAACATGGCGAACCAGGGTCTCAACGAGGTCCACATGTGCAAGCTGTTTCCCGAACTGCTTATCGGGAACGCAAGAAGGTGGTTCGATAGCCTCCCCCAAGGCAGCATTAGATCCTACCGAGATCTAATGGATGCTTTCCACAGGAGGTTCTTTCAGAAAGCGGAAGCCCGGATTACTTCGGCTCAGCTGCTTTCTATACGTCAAGGTCGCGACGAAAAGATCAGCGACTTCCTGACGAGATTCCATAAGGAATGCCTACAAGTAGATAATCTCAATGATCTACTTGTCATTTCGGCATTGGGAATCTTGTTGAGCTCGCCATCGAGCTCGTCCAACGGTTCAGGCCGAGGATGACGGATAACGGACTTCGGCCCTCTCCAGGGAAAACTAGGAGCCGCAGTCCTATTATAAAAAAAGAAGCGATTTTGCCATTTCGGCCATTTGGTTTTACAAAAGGCCCTAAAAGGCTGTAAAGGGACCAAGTAAAACCAAGATCCCTTCCTTTTAAACTGGAAAAAATTAAGGATTGCCCTCAGAGACAGATCCTTATCTAGCCTACGCAGTTCGGCAGCAAAAGCCGATAAGTGCCTCCAAGAGTTCGGAGTCACCTGACCTAAAGGGAGTTGAAAAAAATCTAGCAACTCTACAAAGGCAAGGGGAAGGGGGAAACGAAGCCCGCATTCTAAGCTGGCTTCGTAGACGGTGGCGTAACCTTCCGGCGGCGAGTCCGCCCTATAAAGGTCGTCAGGAATCGCAACCTTCCCCCCAGGAAAAAAATATTTTTCGTGTAGGGATATCACAGTATCCTTACTCAAGATGCTGTGAAAATACTCTACGGTCTTCTCCCCGGATTCTTTCCGGCTAGAAGACCCCTTACCCCCTTCACCACCGCTACCTGACTCAGAAGAAGAAGAAGAAGACATGGTTCTTACTCTTTGAAAGTCTGAGGAAATTTTTGAAAGCGGAAGAAAATCTTTCACGCAAAAGATAGAGAGTGCAGAAGAAGCCAATAGCAAAGGTGTTCAAACGATGAAGAAGGGAGGTATTTATCAGATTCGGCGAAGATTTCAAAATCGTCACACCGTTTCGAATCCCACCTTTTCAGGATTCAACGGCCGGATTTTACTGTCGCATTTAATGCAGTCACGTGCACGGCACGTCCCCTGACGTCAGCCTCCCCCGTACCTTTATCCAGAATGCCGAAGTGACTCGCTTCGCCGAAGTGATTCACTTCGTCTTTCGGGGGGGGGTAGTGATGGGGTACGGACTAAACAAGCCCAACAGCAGTGACGGCCCATCAGCCCAAAGCCCAAGGAAGAGTATGAGTTCGGCATTACCAAAGAGTTCGGCCTCAGCCTACAGCTCGGTAAAAGCCAACCAATCAAGCTCTGCTCTCAAGTCGGCACCAAGCTCTCAGATCGGCAACCAAAGCAGTTCGGTCTCAGTAAGAGTTCGGCCTCAGCCTACAGCTCGGCAAAAGCCAACCAATCAAGCTCCGCTCTTAGGTCGGCATCAAGCTCTGCTCTCAGATCGGCAACCAAAGCAGTTCGGTCTCAGTTTTCGATCGAACAAGGAGTTAGTGGACCCATGCAGGATTTCCACGACTTCCAACATACCCACTACCACGTGGCGTCAACTCAGGCCACGATCTTAGGCCATGACCTACACGACCTCCACGACCTAGAGTGATGATGTAAGCCACGATCTTAGTTCAATGTATAAATAGAACTTAGATCTGATAGAAAGGGGTTAGAAGCTCTCTAGAGAAAAATACCATATAGCAAGTCTGTGTTGTAAGCTGTAATTCCAGATCAAGCAATACAAACCTGCCCCCATTTCTCCCCGTGGACGTAGATTTACCTCAGTAAATCGAACCACGTAAAATTCTCTGTGTCGTGATCTGTATTTTCCTGCATTTACTAACATCAACAATTCGCGGACTCATCACTGGCGCCGTCTGTGGGAATCTTGTTGAGCTCGCTAAACCCCGAACTCAATTTCTCCTCAGAAATGAATGGTGACGGACTGAGAGCCGAACTAGATCTTGCCGAAGAAAGAAGAGAATTGGCCTGCATAAAAGCAGCCAAGTCCAAGGAGCAAGTAGCCCGGTATTACAACCAAAGGGTGAAGAAGCTGCAATTTCAAGTGGGAGATCTCGTCTTGAGAAACAACGAAGTAAGCCGAGCAGAAAAGCTGGGCGAACTCGAACCCACATGGGAAGGTCCATATCGGGTGTCAGAAGTCCTCGGCAAAGGGTCTTACAAATTGACTCACGTGTCAAGAGCACAAGTACCCCGAACATGGTACGTTTCCAACCTCAAAAAGTTCCATTTGTAAGAGACAGTCCGGTCAATGTGCTTTCTTTGGTTTGCTTGGTCTTTATTTGTCTCTGTGCGTTTTGTCTGTGTGTTTTGTCTGTTTCGGTGCGTGTCGTCTCTTACAAATGTTACTGAGGTATCTTGTTCTTCGAAGGCTGATCCCCTTCTTAGAACATATATAAGCCAACGATTGTGAGTCAAAGCTTCTACAGAAGATACAAGACCACAATTCAGCTTAAACAAGCAGTTCGTCTGAAACGAGCTGCAATAAGCCAACGATTGTGAAGTCCAAGCTTCTAAAGAGGATACAAGACCACAATTCGGCTTAAAAATCAAGCACTTCGTCTGAAACGAACTGCAACGAAAGTCCGATTCTCGCGATAAAACATGCCTGAATTAGGACAAGGGAAAGTCCGATCCACGCGATAAACCTCGCCGAATTAGGACGACCAAGTTCGGTCAAAGAAGTTTACCTCATAAGACCGAGGACGACCATGTCTAGTCAAAGAGGTTTACTGCATAAGACCACTTCGGTTAACTGGGAAAGTCCGATCCACGCGATAAAACTCGCCGAATTAGGACAAGGGAAAGTTCAATCCCGGCGACAAAAATCGCCAAATTAGAACACAAGACGAGTCCGGTCAAAGATGTTTATTTCATCAGACCAAAGACGAGTCCGGTCAAAGATATTTATTTCATCAGACCAAAGACGAGTCCGGTCAAAGATGTTTATTTCATCAGACCAAAGACGAGTCCGGTCAAAGATGTTTATTTCATCAGACCAAAGACAAGTCCGGTCAAAGAAGTCTACTTCATAAGACCGAGGACAAGTACGATGAAATTTTTTCGCTAAGCTGTAAATACACAGTGTTAGAAGCGAAAACAAAAACAAAATTTCATTTTCAAATCTTGTTCGGCACACAACTCCGCTACCCTACAAGATGGCGTTACGCTATTACAAAGGACTATTCTACTGTCCAGGGTTGCTAAAGTTGAGCCATCTATTCACAAAATCCTCGTGAAGCTGAGTTCGGGCGTTCCAGGCAGCTGCAGAATAAGCAGGTCGACGAGATGCTCTAATCGACCTGCCACCTCTTCTCTGAGCCCGGGAAGCCCTAGCACCTCGGCGGCGAAGAGTCTCTTCACGAAGCATTTGCCGATCTTGCTCACTCATAACCACAGCTCCTCTGCGAACTTCAGTCCGTCCTCGACTTGACGTCTCCGGTTGTCCCTGAGTTCGTTGCTGACTTGGAGTAGGGTTTTGAGCAAGTGAATCAGAGGTTTGAGCTGGAGTACTAGCATCTGTTGGCGGGAAATGCCGGAGGAATCTCTCAATTGAGGGACGCCGGGCAAGAACTATGTCGTACCGAGAGGCCCAGCGCCGCAATGATGTCACGACTTGTTGGCAAGCCGAGCTCTCCAGCGCATTGTTCCTCCGGAGTACATTATATTCCTCCCACAGTTCGTCAACTCGACTCTGAACATCTGATATGGTCATTCCCCCGCGCACACGGATGTAATCCTCGTACGCAGTCCTCTCAGCAATGGTCGTATTCAGCTCGACCTCCAGATCATTCTTATCGGACTCTAAGTCCTTATTATCGGCATCCAGCTTCACTAAACGAGCCAGAAGCTCGTCATTCTTCGTCTGATCGGCTATAGCTCTTCTCTCAGCTTCGTCCAAAGCCGAAGAGTACAGCCGTTTCCAGTGAAGTATCTCCATCTCCTTGGGTACAAAGCAGCTATATTAGTTCGGCAGCTGTACCGAGCAGATAGTAAAATACAACAGGAATAAAGGCGAGTACGAAAAGCTATACGAAGACAAGTGTAGAGAATTTTTCATTCACAAGGAAAATTTTTTTACACTAGGGCTTCAAGGCCATTTTACAAGGAAGAAACTAGACTAAGAGAAGGGAGACGAAATCATACTCCGCCAGCTTCGTCTCCGGCTCCTCGGTCTGGTACAGCTTCTTTCTCCTGGGCTACCTCAGCCTCGGCCTCGCCTCCTGCCGGCCTCGCCTCCGCCTCCTGATCGGCCTCCTTCTCCGGATGCCCGGCCCGCTCGACTTCGGCCTCCAGCTCCAGCGGCTCGGCCTCACCCTCTCCGTTGTAAGTCGAAGCGGGTGAAACGGGTCCCACAGAGGCAAAGATAGCCTCCAGGTTCTCATCCCGATCAGCTCGACAACTCCGGACTCGGTCTGCAGAAAGCAGGACCGAGGATGAAGCGAGCTCCTCAAGGAGCGGCAGATTCTGAAGCCGAGCTGCTATCTCTCGGCTGTACAGAGGCAGCACGACGTCGGCCCCCTGCTCGCCCTTATCGGCAATTAGCCTTACCAGACTACCGACAAAGGCCGAGAACTGGCTGCTCAAAAAGAGTTTCTCCGTGTAAACACGGAGACCCTCTCCTTGGGCAACCACGGCGGCAGCATCACTCCGTTTCGTCTGCTCTCGCTGGATGACGAGCTGGTTTTTGGCAAACTGAGCTTCATCCTGGGCCGAAATCCTAGCAGCTCTGGCTTTCTCAAAGTTTGCCTCAGCCTGCTCGGCCCGGTGACAAGCAGCCGCCAACTTCCTCTGCATCTCAGCATAGTCGTTGGACGCTTTGGAGAGCTCGACGGCGACGAGCTTGGAGAGCATATCGTTCCTCTGAAAATGGATAAGGAAAAAAGTCTACAGAGGGCACCAAAAATACAGGACAGAAGCCAAGCCAAAGAATCAAGAAGACAATTCACCTCGGCGAAGTCCGTGGGCCATAAAAATGGCTCACAGATATGCTCCGAAGGAGGCGCCAAGACCACGTCTTTCTCTGGCGCTCTCGGGGGCTTCTGGGTCTTCCCCTTCCTACTTGCCGAAGTCGACTCCGGCTTCTTTGGACCCGAAGAAGTCTTTTGCCTCTTCGGATTCTTCTCGGCATCAGGCGCCGAGCTGGTAGCCTTCTCTCTCTCCGGCTCCTTGGACTCCGAAGATTTTCGGGTAGCCTTGTTCAGCATGTACACTGCCAAAAAGCAAGAAAGCAAGGTTAGTTTTCTTCGTTAAAGCAGTAGAGCATAAAGATAAAGAGAAATCCTCACCCTCGGCCTCTTCGTCCGAAGACGAGATGTCGAACACGACGTCGCCCTTGACGAGCTCAGACTCCGTGTATTGTTTCCTAACTATGGGAATCTTGTTGAGCTCGCCATCGAGCTCGTCCAACGGTTCAGGCCGAGGATGACGGATAACGGACTTCGGCCCTCTCCAGGGAAAACTAGGAGCCGCAGTCCTATTATAAAAAAAGAAGCGATTTTGCCATTTCGGCCATTTGGTTTTACAAAAGGCCCTAAAAGGCTGTAAAGGGACCAAGTAAAACCAAGATCCCTTCCTTTTAAACTGGAAAAAATTAAGGATTGCCCTCAGAGACAGATCCTTATCTAGCCTACGCAGTTCGGCAGCAAAAGCCGATAAGTGCCTCCAAGAGTTCGGAGTCACCTGACCTAAAGGGAGTTGAAAAAAATCTAGCAACTCTACAAAGGCAAGGGGAAGGGGGAAACGAAGCCCGCATTCTAAGCTGGCTTCGTAGACGGTGGCGTAACCTTCCGGCGGCGAGTCCGCCCTATAAAGGTCGTCAGGAATCGCAACCTTCCCCCCAGGAAAAGAGTATTTTTCGTGAAGGGATATCACAGTATCCTTACTCAAGATACTGTGAAAATACTCTACGGTCTTCTCCCCGGATTCTTTCCGGCTAGAAGACCCCTTACCCCCTTCACCACCGCTACCAGACTCAGACGAAGAAGAAGCAGACATGGTCCTTACTCTTTGCAAAATCTGAGGAAATTTTTGAAAGCGGAAGAAAATCTTTCACGCAAAAGATAGAGAGTGCAGAAGAAGCCAATAGCAAAGGTGTTCAAACGATGAAGAAGGGAGGTATTTATCAGATTCGGCGAAGATTTCAAAATCGTCACACCGTTTCGAATCCCACCTTTTCAGGATTCAACGGCCGGATTTTACTGTCGCATTTAATGCAGTCACGTGCACGGCACGTCCCCTGACGTCAGCCTCCCCCGTACCTTTATCCAGAATGCCGAAGTGACTCGCTTCGCCGAAGTGATTCACTTCGTCTTTCGGGGGGGGGTAGTGATGGGGTACGGACTAAACAAGCCCAACAGCAGTGACGGCCCATCAGCCCAAAGCCCAAGGAAGAGTATGAGTTCGGCATTACCAAAGAGTTCGGCCTCAGCCTACAGCTCGGTAAAAGCCAACCAATCAAGCTCTGCTCTCAAGTCGGCACCAAGCTCTCAGATCGGCAACCAAAGCAGTTCGGTCTCAGTAAGAGTTCGGCCTCAGCCTACAGCTCGGAAAAAGCCAACCAATCAAGCTCTGCTCTTAGGTCGGCATCAAGCTCTACTCTCAGATCGGCAACCAAAGCAGTTCGGTCTCAGTTTTCGACCGAACAAGGAGTTAGTGGACCCATGCAGGATTTCCACGACTTCCAACATACCCACTACCACGTGGCGTCAACTCAGGCCACGATCTTAGGCCATGACCTACACGACCTCCACGACCTAGAGTGATGATATAAGCCACGATCTTAGTTCAATGTATAAATAGAACTTAGATCTGATAGAAAGGGGTTAGAAGCTCTCTAGAGAAAAATACCATATAGCAAGTCTGTGTTGTAAGCTGTAATTCCAGATCAAGCAATACAAACCTGCCCCCATTTCTCCCCGTGGACGTAGATTTACCTCAGTAAATCGAACCACGTAAAATTCTCTGTGTCGTGATCTGTATTTTCCTGCATTTACTAACATCAACAATTCGCGGACTCATCAATATCCAAAATATCTACCAAGTTGTTCTATAGATTGTGTGATTGTTTTATTAGGTGCATTCTCTATAGTTACTATAAACTTTGGCAATACTTAGAAAAGATTTTTGAGGCAGATGTGAAAAGACCATCACAAATTTGTTTTATTATGTATTGTTGGCAATTAAAACTAAATACTAATATAACTATTTCACATTGATCTAAAGAAATAATTCAAATTACTATACAAGTCTCATATGTCTCTCCTTCTATCTTTAATTGATTTTAGGATAAAATCTCATAAATTTTTTATCATGGTATCAAAGCGGGTCGCTAACTATGAGTCAAATTTAACTGATCCCGCTATATATTTGTACTAAAACTAAAAAATATGACTACCACAATAGTATATTTGGGGTTAAATTTGGTCCAGTGGTCCAACTTTTCAGGAAAAAAAAAGTTCAACCCTCCAAAATTCTGCTTGAAGAGTTTGACCATTTCAAGAAGGGTGTAATATATAATATAACTATTCCACGTCGATCTAAAGAGATAACTGAAATCACTATATAAATCCCATGGCTTCTCCTATCACCAGTAGATTTCTATCATATATATGTATGTGTACTACTTACTAGAGTTGTCAAAGTAACGACTAAGTCTACTCTCCAGACACTGAGTCGGAGCAACCGTTCAGACCAGATTAGCTCGCTCGTTCACCTACATGGTTCTACCGGGCTAAAATTCATACGACTTAATTCGAATTAAAATTAAACTCGACCCGTTGAGTCAAATTAGATTTATTTTGACAGCGCATGCAAGTATTCTCTGCACCCACCTATCATCCAAATTTGACTTAATTTCTATTGCATTTGCACTAAATTATAAGATATTTATTTCCATAGTATAATGATTAATTGAATTTGTAATTTCAGGTCCAGGATGCTCGTCAATTGGATATGGGCAATCAGAAGAGTTGGGACCTTTCTTTCCCCAGCAAGGGAAACCAAAGCTTAAACTTAACAATAACTCATGGAACAAAGGTAGTAGTTCTATAATAATTTCAAATATCTACCTAACTACTTATATTATACTACTATTATACTGTGAATAATAATAATTACTATTATTTTATCTACATATGAATTTATTTTATGACGCAGCGGCCAACTTATTATTCCTAGAATCCCCTGTTGGTGTTGGATTCTCATACACTAACACAAGTAGTGACTTAAAGGAGCACATTGGTGACACTATTACTGGTAATAGATTAAATTCATCTTATCATTCTCCTATATTTCATCAATATTTGTTGTTTCAGCTAAAATAGGTTTCTAATTATGATTTAAAATAATGTTTCATGCTCTATATGATTACATATATTTATATTCATTATATCAATGTTCATTTGGTAATTTAACCTCGATTTGAATTTTTTTTTATGTAATCAGCTCTGGATTCATACAATTTTCTGTTGGGCTGGTTTCGAAGGTTTCCGCAATTTAAATCTCATGAATTCTACATTGCTGGGGAAAGCTATGCAGGTAGCTACCTTAATTAAAATCATATTATTAGTTTTTTTTTAGTTTTACTATAAGGAAATTATTAGTACATTAAAAATAATTGTTTATATATTTGAAAATCTTCAGGACACTATGTCCCTCAGCTTGCTGAGTTAATAATAGAGAAAAACAAAATAGCATCGGAAGACGATCATATTAATCTGAAAGGCATCATGGTAAGATTTAATTATTTCATCATCTTCAATTAGTTATTAGCATTATAAGTTAACTCATCTGACTACGTGTAATAGATCGGGAATGCAGCAATCGACTCTGAAACAGACCAAAAGGGCTTGATAGACTATGCTTGGCATCACGCGGTTATATCTGACAAACTATATGAAGAGATCAAGAAACAATGCAACTTCAAATTGGAAAATGTGTCGACTGATTGCAACAACGCTCTTGATAAATACTTTGAGGTCTATAAAATCATAGATATGTACAGTCTGTACACTCCAAATTGCGTCGATAGCAACTACACCGCCATTTCCGAACCTTATTCACGTTTTAAGGACGGTGTTCCAAAGTATATATCCCACATTGTAAGTCTCATGCTCCACTAACCTGGTCCGACCGACTTTATAAGGTAAAACTTATTATGAATTTTATTTGAAGAAGGGAATTCACGGAAGGGCGTTAGAAGGGTACGATCCGTGTGCTTCGGTATATACTAAGAACTATTTCAATAGGCGAGATGTTCAACAAGCTCTACATGCTAATGTCACAAAAATCCCTTATGAATGGGTACATTGCAGGTATAATCAACTTTAGTTTTATTATTGTTTTTATTATATTATGAAATTTAATGCAAGAATGATTATGTACAATAATGCAGTGATAGCCTCGAATATAAAGACGAAGGCATCACTTCTTTACTCCCAACAATAAAAAAAATCATCACCACGAATCTAAGAGTTTGGGTATATAGGTAATTAGCTAATCAGTTAGTTCTTATTTCATTTGCTTGATCTAAAGTCTAATTTGGGTATGCAACAATCTTAAAGTGGAGATACAGACGGTAGGGTTCCAGTAACGTCAACGAGGTATGCTTTGAGAAAGTTAAAATTGGATATCCAACAAGACTGGACTCCTTGGTTCACAGACAATAAGCAGGTACTTTATATAATTTCCAAATTTCATAACTATGTATATATACTTGAAATGTTACTACAAATTGTATTCATACACATATTAAGGTGGGAGGATGGATGGTTGAGTACAAAGGGTTGATGTTTGTGACGTTGAGAGGAGCTGGGCATCAAGTTCCCACATTTAAGCCGAGACAAGCCTTGCAAATGCTTCATCATTTTCTCAATAACAATAAACTTCCTTCTCTTCCCTTCTGAGTTTATTTTCTCATTTTTACATTTCCTTCCTGTAATTTATAAGGAAGAAATTCAAGTTTCCAATTTAATTATACTGCAACTCTCTTCTCCCATTTATCTCTCTCCTCTCTTTTTTTTTTTATTTTGTTCTGTTCTGTTCATATATACTCTACTTTTTAATTATAAATAAATTAAAAGCTGAAAATATATATTACTTAAAAACTTAGAAATTAAAGGGTGGGACTAAACTTTCTCACCCTTCGTATAGGAAAATTTTATCTAGAACTGAAAACTTGCTACATTTTTCCAAATCCTCTATGTAAAGTTTATGTGAAACCAAACAAATTTTAAAAGGCAGGAAAAACTGATATTCCTTTTTTCCCCAACCGACCAATCAAGCCTTAAGAGCATCCACAATGGCGCCTAGCGCACCGCTTAGCCGAGCGCCGGCGCTAGGCGAACCATTGCAGGAGCCGAAAACCGCCGAGCGGTTTTTCGGAAATGAATTTCGCCTAGCGCTAGGCGGTCAAAATCCGCTGGGCTATGCGCTGGGCGATCCGCTCGGCGCCATTGCAGCGCCCGGATCGCCCAGCGCATAGCCCAGCGTTTTTTTTTTTTTTTTGAAACACTATATATACGCGATTTGCACTTCATGCACATGCCGACATGCGCCAAACGGAAGCTCATATTCGACTCCAAAAGGATTTAATTGAAGAGTTATGGGCGCAGAGGACTACTCGGAGTTAGTTTTTTATTTATGTAATTTTTTAAAATGTAATTTTTTTAAAATTTAAATAAAATTGTTGCATTTTCCTGTATCTGTGTCGTAAATTTAATTTCGTATTTTGTGTGATTGTTCATTATTTGTTTTATATAATTTTGAGTGATGTGGCTGGGCTATGGCTGGGCTATTTGCTTGTTTTGATGATGTGGCAGGAGGATTTTTAGTGCTGATGATGTGGCAAGAGGAGTTTGTGACTAGGCTATGGCTGGGCGAAAACCATGGTGGATGCTCTAAGAATGATCTGAACTACGTTCAATTTTATTCCATGGGTCTGATTAGTGGGCTGAAAGCCTATATTGTACAGCCCAATTTTATCTTCATTGGATTTAGGTTTGTTTAGCCCAATTATAATTACCTCTGACTATTGTTATAGTAGTAGTAGTTTATTTTATTTTATTCCGATTGAATTTCGTTAATTTGATTAATGTTTATTGAGTCGCACAAAGATATGGCGTATCATTGATTTTGCAATAAATGTCATTCCATTTAAATAAATTAGAATTAAAACCCTAAACGTATTTTATTAAATGACCAATAATTAAGATGTAAAGTTGTAAACTATTCTTTGATACTAGTACATACGCACGTATCCCAAACAATATATGATTGTTTGAATTCTCTAGTTCTATATATAAATGTTTATGGAAGGTTTTAAATTATTATACAGCATAAATTCCAAACCAAACTGAAGTAAATAATTAGTAAAATCTAAAAATTCTAAACCTAATTAATTAGCTGGACTTACTGAATCACCATGCATCAATTGATAAAGCCACAAGTTTAAAAGTGATGCAATACGTAATAACTAATAATTGAAAATAAATATAGTAGGAGGACCAACTGTCTATAGACATGGGTACTTGTCTCCATGTTCAATCAGTAGTTGTTGTCACAAATATATATACAATCAAATGCTCATTGTTTGTGGCACACTAACAAATAAATAAATATAAACAAATATTATAATACCCACCAAATCCATTTTGATTCTGTTAGCATTACATTCAGGTATATTAATTTAATTTGAATTGTGTGTCGATTTGTTTTCATTTTTTATGGTCAACAATTAAGAATAATTAACACACTAGGCTGTTAGATTTAAATTCATTACCCACGCTTTAACCCTATCCTAAACCAAGCGATTAGGTAGCAATTAATTCAAAGCCGGCCCCTGGATCCCCTAATTTTACATAATTAAATAAGTTCACGTGGTTGCATATTTATTTGACGACATATAAACCATAAAACAAACATGTATTTAACTTGGAGTTGAAAAATGTGTACATGTGAGTGGTTTTTTCTTCAAGTGAATAAATCTCACCAATTGATTCATTAACTTATCTTCAGAAGTTACCCACAACTCTGTATATAGAGTAAAATATTGTGATCCATTTCTTTGAGGAACAACATGAGATTTATAGTGATTTTGTATTCTCTCATTATTTTGTCTGGTCAGGTTGTAGAAGACTTGGGGCGAGGGAATCAATTTTTTAGTTATAAAAGTTGAAATATCAAACATTGTGTGTTATTACCAAAAATATTTTGGTTTATATTAAATTGTAGTTGTATCTCTATATAGAGAAATAGTAGATAATACGACGTCATTTTGCCTCCCGGTATTCATGTAGCACACTTGTGTGTTAATTCCTCTCTGCAGAAGAGTCAAATATACTATCCAAATCCAATAGCATAATAAAAATATTTTTTTCTAGTGATCAAATAAAAAATGTAGATTTAGTAAGTAGTATAAGATAATATTGGGGACAAACGGATAGACTAATTTAGGCCAGCACGACATAAATTGCTAATTAGCTAGCCGAAGCACGAACATTAATCTTTTCAACAAAGAATAATCGACCACTATTTCATAGGTTTTGTAATCTACTTTTCAATTTAATATTGTACTTAAGATATTGTATTGGATATACTTATACACCACCCATAAAGCCATTGCTCTAAAATTAACACAAACATATAATACTAATAAAACCACCCATAGCCATGGACTCTAAAATTAACACCCTAATATCATAATTTTTTCCAAAAATTTATATTTTTCACTAACGACAAAATCTGACTACATTAAAATGAGATGAATAACAATATCTCGCTTTTAGAGACTTTAATCATATCACCATCATTTTTATATGGTAACAATATTTAATGTGATTATTGGAATCTTGAATTTAAGATGCTCGGTCAACTAAGTTTAACCAATAATAAATGTGACAAGGCATTTAATTTTTGGAAATTAAATGATATAGCGTCGATCTATGTTCCGCGTAGATGATCATAGTATATTCACTTTCTCAAATCCGATTCCCGGTGAGTGAGAAAAAGTGGAATAAAGTTGGTCACATTGTAGCTTTTAATAAAACTATGAGATTAAAGCTTAGGGAGTAATTAACTAGTGTTAATTATCCCACATAGGAGATTAGACACATCTTTTAATGTGTAGTATTTATTAAGTGACTTTACTACACTTAATAATTATAGTGGACTAAGATGGGTTGAAGAAGCCCACACGCGCGCGCACACGCGCCGAGCCGTGCCCGCACCCTTGGGCTTGGATCTTGGCAATTGGTCTTTGGGCTTGGTGCTTGGTGCTTGGGCCCAAACTTAATTTTTGGACCAACGCTTAGTCAGCGAGACTAGTGGCATGACATATCGTCAACTATGACGCAATCAAAGTCTACGAGGCTGCCATGTAACGAAGTCCACGTGTGACGGATGAATTGGGCATGTATCGCGTCTAGATTCATCGTCAACCTCTCCAGCTTTCAAATCCGTAACGGCCAGCCATTACAACCTCGGCATGATGAGCCCTGATGACAGCCATCAAGGCTGAGTTGACCCCTGCAGTGGACTAGGCCCTATAAATCTGCTAGTCATTTCTTGCATCAAGACAGAACATACACACAAAGCATCATACTCTCTCTGCATAGTCTTTTCTTCCCGAAGCCCTGCCCTCTCCTCTTCCAGTTCGCCGGAGCTCTGCTGATAGCGGTGCTGCTTCACCAGAGACGTTGCCGTTTTATCTTTGGGGACAACACGCCAAACCGAGAGCACTACCGGGGCGTATCTCGTCTTGCGGAAAGAGGACTTTCCTCGACTCGGCTAAGTTTGATTTCATTGTTTTCATTGTATTTTCAGTTCTGTTCTTCCTTCTTGGGTTGTATTACGCCCGGTTTTTGTTTATCTCTTGTAATTCCAGTCATTCCCCCAACAATGATTTTATGACAAACGAGATCTAGCCGGATTCCGCCGCCGATGAAAAATTCAACGACTATTTAAGTTAAGTTTGTGATATTATATATCCAATTTAAAGTTTGTGAAAATGAATAAATTTTTGAAAAGATAATGATATGAGGCGCCAATACCTGTTAAAATATTGAGGTGTGTAAGCGCTTATTAGTCACATAAGCAGATAAGCTCCGATCATAAATGCAATGTAAATTATCTAGTGACCAAACAAATTAGAAGTGTTGATTTTGCAATAAATTAAAGAAAAATATTACTATGATCACTACGTTTATAAAATATACTACTAAAATTTCAAACAAGTGAAAAATCACATACTATTAATATTAAGTATTAAGCAATGAACCATACTTACCTAAATTAACAATCACCCATTTTAACAAATATAAGGTCCTCCCCTCCATCTAGCTGGACCATCAATAAGAAACCACATTTTAGTGATAACATACTATGCCTCAAAGAGAGAGGTAAAATGCTCACGGTGATTCTTAAACTACCTTTATTGGTAAATACACAATACATATAACTAATTTACAACAATGAGATATAGCATCCAAATAATTTCCGGCACACGCGTGTAAGTGTTCGTATAAAAACTTTCGATATTAAAAAAAAACACTCGTAAAAAATGTATACAATTATGTTGAGAGAAAAAATTAAACAAACACCCCCAATTTTTCAAAATTAAAACCAACCACCCCACCCCACCCCTACAAAAGACAAAAATTAAACTCACATGTGTCATAGGTGTTGATTCCGATGGAGCAAACCTTGCAAAACAACCCTTTTCTTATACTCCCACGAATCAAAATCAACGCCCTCGCTTTCACCGCTTCTGAATTTAACGGCGTACGATTCGTCCATCTTCGGCCTAAATCGCGGCACGAAGTAAAACCATGCTGCCGCGCACACAATCGCCCAAACTTTCCCCCAAATTATCATCACCACCAGAGTCACCGATACGATCACCGCTCCAACCGTCGAGTCAACCACCGCCGCCGCTTTCTGCTTCCTCTGATGTATAATCGGCATAGAAACCAGCTTGCGTTGATTATCCGTCCGCTTTAATATCGAACTCGTGGTTGTCGCTTTCAATTCGTCTCTGTTTTCGCGCCTCTGAAATTTTTGCAGATGTGATTAATTTTATGTGAATTGTGATAGATTAAGAGATGATTAATTACCTTATTAGCGGTAATTAGTTGATCTGGAGATGGATATGCGATCTTCTTCTCCTGCTCCTCCTCCTCCTCATCTTGTTCCACAACATCGATTTCTCTACTCTTCAGGATCTCCGGCAGAGGCACGGCGGTATATTGATCGTTGACCGGAGGAGCAGCTCTCGAGTGGCGGTCGGAGAGCGATTTTCTGTCGCTGTGATCAGCGGAGACTTTATTGGAAATACCGAAGCAGGCAGCGAAGGAGCAGAGGAAGCTACTTCTGTTTCCTTTTTTTCTCTCTTTTTTGGCGGCAGCCATGGGAGAGAGAAGAGAGAGGGGAGATGTAAGCTGCAGCCTGCAAATGCATGAAGGGTTTTTCTTAATATGTATGGTTAAACCAGCACATTTTTGGCCCCCACGTTTTTCTTTTCTTTTTATATTTTTTTGTTTGTTAGTTTTTATTCTGCATAAATACAACGGTGTGAGTGCGTGGTGTAGTGCAAATGGTTTTATAACCTATTGAATTAGGGAAAAATGAAATGTATGGAATTTGATTTGGTTATTTTCTGCAAATTAAATGTTGGATTGGTTAATTATGAATGGAGTGTGACTAGCTGACGACGTGACTTTGGATTTGGTGAAATAGAACACTGCAATTTCCTAAGTCATCGAATAAAAATTACTACTGGTTCGGATATATTATTGTGTGGACTGCTCTACTAATAATAATTGAATTATGTAGTACTCCTTTTTCTTTCCTTTTTTCACTATTTTTTTTGTAATTGTGATTGACAGTTTGTAAAAAACACTGAAATTTTACTCGTTCAACCTTCTTCACAAAATGACTTAGGTAAATAATCTGTGACTATTTGCAACTCCAAAAGAGGAGTAAATTATAATTGTTTTTCGTTTATTTTTCTTTATCCATTTTGACCAAATACCTCATAAATCTCTAAAAATTAATAATCATTTCTTATTTACGATGTGAATTAGTTCGTATTATAGTGATACAAATCATCAATTAATTGATTGAATAGAATATCGTCTATATACAAATGTGAATGTAAGACAATAAAGTAGTAGTACTCAGAGAAATTACGAGGGGAACGTCCACAAGAAGCAAGGTACTACTAAATAAATCGTTTTATGAATTTTAAACACTAGTACTAATTAATATCCTAATTATCAAATCATCTGCATATATAGGAAGATTTGATTGGGTAGTTAAGTCTTAGTTATTATTGATTAAAAAAAACGATTCTAACATGATATTCAAATTGACCGATTCAAAGCATTAATTTAAAATTTATGAGCATACATCGTGGTTTAGCTAAAGAAAAAAACACACTGAAAAAGACCTGCCCTCACCAATATACGTGTGTAGCAGTTAATTTAATTTCTGTATTAAGCATAACAGAAGATAATAACTTATTTATTTTAAATTATATCCGTTTAGCATAAAAATAAGAGTTTGTAAAATAACTTGTAACAAACGACAAACTGAGGGTCGACAAATTTGAATCAGGAGTTGAACAGATATGGAATACCTCGCTATATAACAACAGTTTCAGTTGCCACCTTTGAATTTTAATAATGTTGTAAATTAAAAATGCACAATTGAGCACCTCCTTTTAGTGTAATCCGTCAAAGTTTTAGTCATCATATTAAATATATATATCCATGTACAAGAAAATGAATGAACGTTGATACAGTTGGATTTGTTCTTAGATTAAGTACAATATAGAAGGATGGAAAAGCTATCAATTATTTGCTTCCATCTTTTTACAGAATGTCTCATCTCTTCACCATCCTGGAGGCTATGGCTCCGACGTTTTGCAAAGCTCCATCATCATCGCAGAGTCCGCTAGCTTATACATGAAGTCGAGACTTCAGCACTGCATACAGGACAGACCTACACAAACGGCAACGTCATATACCAATGATCATTTCTCCTCACAGTTCCAATCATCCAGGTACTAACTTTCCAAAGAGTGATCTACTAGCGTGATGTTCATTATCAGCTTTATAATTTCATTATTCATGCATCCAAATATATGGCACGGCACCAAAAGTGGAAAATCATGCAACTGGATAAAAGTTTCTAGTTTTAAGGGACATGAACCTGAGTCATCAATGCTCATGAGGATTAAATTCATCTTACAAACAACAGAACAAATCTCTGTTTCGTTTTTTTCTCAACAATGCCAATGAACTGTGTGTCTGTGCTTAATTAGCGTTGTTGAGGCCCAAGTAGGTTGACAAGTATACCATACTGAATAGATGACAAAACAGAAGCAGTGGCCTAAAATGATCGGCGAGACAAAAAAATATGAATGCATAACCTAGGGCATCGGAGTGTCCAGCTTCATGCATATATCATGGGAAAATAGAAATAAAAATTTACATACGATGCATATTTTCTTCACGTGCTTTCCTGTCATATAGGTAAATATACACGCACACATGAGGCCCGTGTGTGTCAGGAATGTTCCCCTTAAAGCAATGTGGCATAAGAACATGAACATACCTTGTTTATTTGTAACCAGTTGTTAATGCACTCTAAATGGTAGGAATGTTTACAAGAAAGAAGTGTCAACATGTCGTCATCTTCAAAGTCTAGCCTACATATCACACAGCTGACAACCCACCAATAAAATGCTGTCAGCATACCAGCATCATTGCAATTTGCAAGATAAAAGGTGATATTTGGTATATATATACTCCATATACAATTTCATTTTTCAGTTCAGTGTAGATGGAAAGAAAAATTAGAAAAAAAATCAATAAATCAGGGCCATAACATTTCATCTCAGTTTTGATTTAAAAAGATGAAAATAATAATGATATGCTCCATTGAGGAATTAATCATAATGAGCACCCCTGGTGGACTAGTGGTGATAGGCAAATAATTATGTCTGAAAGAACAAGTTTACATTACTTACGAATCACTGATTCCTTCCTGGCTGCCTTGTGATTTATAGTTAATTGATGGCAAGGACGCAATCGTCTCTGCAGAAAGGCCTTTGCTTTCTGTTCCAACTATTTCACCCAGAGCAAGCAGCTCCTATAACAGTATGACGCAAAGATAACCATGAAATGGAAAGTAAAGTATGCTACAAGAATAAATATAAAATACATTCATAATCTAAGTTACCTCGTATGATAGTTCATCCGGATCAACCTCCTCCCATGCATCCTAAGGATTGGTATTTGATAACAGGATTAGGCATGGCACAAGCAAATTAAGTATATGCATTTGCAGTTCTAGTGAAATAACAATGCAGATGGCCAGGTGTAAGCACAGAGATAAACAGATGAGATACTGCGTCAAGCCGTGCTACAGTGCCAAAGTAGCTAATTACATGAAGGATTCTAAAGTTAAGATGCATAAAACTAATGGTATGCTCTCAAGTCTCAACCACAAGCATTTCCAGAAATATGTTGGCAGAAACATATGCCCTCTTTCCGTTACAGTTTTAATAGCATACAGGATGATATATACGTATTATGTATAACAGAAACTCAAAGCATGATTTCTGGATCAGCGGTAAAACATGGATATAACCTTCAACTCAGTTGACAGCATAAATTTCGTATATTCCCTGTCCCTGGTCTACAACTACGCTACAGTCATACGAAGAACATATGACAATCATATCAGATTATACCTGAGAATTACCACCATGATCCTCTTCCTCTTCATCTTCATCTTCACCTTTGCCAAACAATCCATATTGGAATAGTTCAATCTATGTCAGTAATCACACAGTTCTAATACCCAGTTGAACTAATGAACAAGCAAGTAAATAAACAACTATTAACTTGGACTCTCACTTTCATTCATCCCAGCCAGGGCCAACAATCTAGCAGCCATGTCTTCATCTATAGAATCTTGCATGGCTCTCGCAAATGCCTCATCGTCAGAAAATGCAGATGGATCCAATTCAACATCTTGGTCATCATCATCTTCTCCTTCAGCATGAGCATGCTCGTCAAATACATGTCCTTCACCATCGCCCACCTCAACATCTGACTCTTCGTAATCCTCTTCACTAGCATCGTCATGCTCGTAACTCTCGGCTTCCCAACTCCCATAATCACTGCCACCATCGACTCCCATTCTCAACATCATATAAGCTCTTTCCTGTTTCAAAAAATCAAGGCTTCAACTGATTTTCAAAATTAATAGAATGGATCACATGCAAAAATATTCCACCGATCACTGCCATAAAACTGATAAGGAAACAATTCAGCAAGGGTGAAGAACTACGTTACCAAATGTTGTGCAAAACCAAGAATTAAAAATGAAATATCGAACACCGAATCTAAATGTTTCTCAAACGAATATTTTCGCCAGAAAACACAACTAGCTAATGCTGCTGGTAACCTACGTACTTGTAAATTAGCTTGGGTAAGAAATCAAAACCCTAATTACAAGAAATCAAGCACGGCGACAAAACTGGAAAGAACAAAATAAAGCTACCGTAACGCAGAAAAGGAAGCGAAAACAAAATTTAAAAGGAAAAACCTGTTCTTGGAGAGTACGAGCAAGTGCTAGATCGGCGTCAACTTGACTGAGGTCGGTGAAAGGAGTTCTTCGGGGGCGATTTCCGGCGACATCGGCGGCGATAGGGTTAGGATTGCAGCGATTGTTGGGGTTTTCCTGCGCGGTGTCATTGTTGTTCTCCATGAAGATGAATCAAAATGCGAAATTGGGGCGTATGCGTGTTGCAGGAGATGTAGGAAGAGGAATAATTTAGCAAGAGAGTAGTGCGATTTTGGATATTCCGAGTTTCAAAATCTGTTTTATACCGGTATCGTTTTCACATTTTTATTTTTGGAATTAGTAATTGCCTAATTATTGGGCCGGGCTATCGAGCTTGAGACCATTAAATAGTCGGGTCGAATTGTCTTGGGCCGTTTAGCCAGCCCGGGAGCAAGAAAAGCGACGGATATTTATATTACTCCACTGCATAAATATTCGTTGATTTCGGGTCATCTCCATAACTTTTGAAATTGAAATATAAAATTAAATATGATATAATAACAAAATAATGTGATTATATTTGAAGTACTAATTAAAGATGGCGATATTATCTGAAATGAGGTTTGTCCATCATACTATTTTATTTTGTCATGTTAGATTCAACTCTTCCTTTTATAATATGTTAAAGCTTTCGGGATGGGATGATTTGTTGCTATGGTTAGTTAGGTTCTACCTTTTGGCAAGTGGGTCTTTAACTATGTAATCATACTATAAGATAATTGACGTTTTTGATGTGAAAAACATGGCCACCTTTAGATTTCCAAATCTCTATTTGGACAACGACAATGTGATTCTCCTATTCTTCTATATAGAATTGACTATTAAAATGCAATTTTGTTTCAAATTAGTGATGTACTCACCCCTTTTCATAACAGCAGGCACTCACTTGTATGGACGTATTAACACTTATGGACCAACAATAATGCTTTCCAGTTTCCAAGCAAATATATAGGTCACTTTTAATTAATAATTTTCAGGTGAGAAAATATAGACCAATACTTTTGTAAGGAAAAAGGGCAATGCTTGAAATATGAATTTATGTCGGACCATAATGTCGCAAAATAAGGCATATTGATTTGTCTTGCACTATTTCATAGGTTCTTCTGTTTATCTCATAAATAAAAAGAAGTTTTGTATAGTAAAATCTATTATCTCTATGCTCCACTTCTAACTTTTTTAAGCTTTGAATGAATGATGATAAAATAAAAAAGAAATAACATGTGTCAAAAAATAAACAAAGATATGTAACAGATTTTTGAGTAAAGGCCAAAATTAGTCCTGAACATATGGTCATTTTACCTTTTTGGTCCTAAACTTTATCTTCTGGATTTTTTGGTCCTGAACATATGGTCATTTTATCATTTTGGTCCTCCGTCAATAGTTCCGTTAAAAACTTAACGGTCAACGGATTTAATCCGATTTTGACCAAATTAGACTTTTAATTCTAATTTTTAATTCCCTAATTATTCCCTAATTATTTTAACAAATAATTCTGATTACTTGTGATTGGGGTCGTCAATAGTTTGCAAGCTTTCCCCACGCTTGAAAATCCAGCGACGGCGGTTGGAGGCGTAAGATACGGCGGAGATGTGTATCGGATTTAGCCTGTGAACTTGAAGAAAGCTTAAAATGAAGGAATTAGCTCTGCAATACAGCATTCCCCTATCTTCCACCACAAAATTAGGAATTTTTCAACGGAGAAATTTTCCTTAATTTCAGTCCACTAGGAATAGGTGTGTAAATTGCAGCTCTGCCGCCGCTGGTAGCCGTTGAAAATCGAGCAAACCTCTACAAGTCGAAGAAATAGAAGATGGATTACACAGCAGTAGGTATTACGTGCAGAGCAAAGAGGAGGAAGAGGAGGTAGAAGAGGATGGAGATGGAGATGAAGCGACTTCGTCGTCGTGCATAAAGCCTGGCAGGAACATTACTTTGCTGGACGATTACGAGACGCAAGAGATTGATTACGTTTCCGACGACCCCAATCACCGGAGCGGCTACGTGGCGGTTAAAATAATCAGTAGGGAATAATTAGTGAATTAAAAATCAGAATTAAAAGTCTAATTTGGTCAAAATCAGATTAAATCCGTTGACCGTTAAGTTTTTAACGGAACTATTGACGGAGGACTAAAATGATAAAATTTTCATATGTGCAGGACCAAAAAATCCAGAAGATAAAATTTAGGATCAAAAAGGTAAAATGACCATATCTTCAGGACCAATTTTGGCCTTTACTCTAGATTTTGGTATGCCAAAGAATTTAGAGCACCCGTAACGCTGTGTCCTTGCGATGCCTAGGCCGTTCCGGAGGAACGGTTCCGCGGCGGCACGCGTTGCAGCCGCCGTGTCGTCGCCAAACCGTGCCCATGCCGTGCCGGGTGTCGTTGCCGCGGCCCGCGGCACGACACGTTCCGCCACGCGCCGAGGCGACGTGGCGGCCTCCCATTCGACGCGTGACGCCCACTCGCTGCTCCGCGAGTGGGTTTCGTCACGTGACGCAATAATTCATTTTTTTTAAAAAAAATTCAAATTTAATTAAAATAAAAAATTGCAACGGTATTGTTACCGTTCTTTTTAGCCGTTTTGTAATTTTTTTATTTTTTTTATAATTTATATACTCTATAAATACTCCTATTTCATATTCTGCAAAGGCGTCCGGGCAGCCTTCACCGACGAATTTCTCCGGAGGCCAAGCACGACTGATTGTCATTTCCTGCTCGACCTTCACGAAACAGTGCACAGATTCCCCGGGATGCTCGGTAGCGTCGATTGCATGCACTGGCAATGGAAGAATTGCCTGGTGGCGTGGAAGGGGTCCTACACGAGCGGCCACAAAGGCACCCACCCAACCGTTATACTCGAGGCCGTTGCCGACTACCGCCTTTGGATCTGGCACGCGTACTTCGGGGTCCCCGGGTCGAACAACGACGTAAACGTGCTCCACCAGTCCGACCTCTTGACCGATGTTTTGGATATTAAAGCGCTGGCCATCAACTTCGTCGCCAACAACCGGCTTTATAAAATGGGGTACTATCTCGCCGATGGCATCTACCCGAAGTGGCCTACCTTCGTGAAGACGTGCAGTGGGTCTACGAACCCAAAACAGGCTCTTTTTGCGCAGAAGCAGGAGGCTGCTCACAAGGATGTGGAGAGGGCGTTCGGGGTTCTCCAAGCGCGCTTCAACATCATCAAAGCCCCAGCTCGTACGTGGTTCATGGAGAACATGGTCGACATCATGTATACGTGCATAATCTTGCACAACATGATTGTCCAAGACGAAGGACCCGAGGCGGGAAATTGGTTCGACCCCGAATCCCCCGGAAGCTCAACCGCAAGTAGTCCGCCTCGAAGTGGAGCGCATCCGTCTATACAAGAACGGTTATCTATTCGTGCAAGGACACGCGACTCTAGCGCCCACACCCAACTCCAACAGGATCTAATTGAGCACATTTGGGCAAACTTTGGCGGATGAAATTATTAAAATTGTGTAATTTTATTTTTTTAGGATTTTAATTGTGTGCTTTTTATTTTTTTTAAGTTTAAGTTGTAACTTTGTTTTAATGTTGTGTGTTTTTTAATAAAGTGTGTTTGTTTTTTATTAAAGTGTGTTTTTTTAATTGAATTGAGTTGGAAATAAAAATAAAAAATGAAATTGAATGAATAGTAATTAAGGAACGGTTAATGAACGGAGGGTTGCAGGTTCCGTTCCTTAGTTAAGGAATGAAGTAAAAAAGTACAGTGGGACCCGTAAATAGTAGTTTAAGGAACGGTATAGAAACAACGTTGTGGATGGCCTTAGGAAGTAGGCATACATTTCTTGCACGGACATTTATTGCAAAATATTAATAATATTGCATGCTTTTAAAATGAAGCCGAATTGTGTGGCACCTACCCTTTCATTTATTAATTATTGCCTTCAATTTGTTCACCCATTTCCCATTTCAAATATACAACTCTATGTCACTTGTAAAATGAAAACAACTTTATATCACAATAATTCACATCTACCTCTCTCACGCGCACGCGCACGCGCACGCGCACATGAACATGCACACCATATATAATGTATTAGGTCAATCATAATTATAACTAGGAAAATAAATAATCTCTTAATCCATGACATGAAAAGTATGAACTTTTGATTGAACGCGAATTTTAATATATAATTGATAAAGTAAGAGAGAAATAAAAAAATGACCGTGAAAGTAGTATTAGTAGAGAGTGGAGTCCACATTATTAACAGGGTAGTTGAATTTCTAAAATTTAAAAATTCAAATACTTTTAGGAGACGGATTAAAAAGGAAATAGTTCATATTATATTAGGGATAGAGGAAGTCCTAATATTTTTATAATTACGACTAACTGAATACACTATACTATTAAATTTTTATTCCATTTAATGAAGCAAGGAATAATTATTAATGTACTGGATTGGTTCTTTTTATAGAAAATTAGCTGTTTTATTGGTGGGGAATTTAGGAGCCCTTGATTTTCGAGAAGAAAATTTCGTATTGATAACATCCAAATCTCAAAGGAAAATTCACGAGTTAACAAATATCCTCACGTAGTCAACTAACACTCCTAAACTTAATGCTAAAAGACACATTAATTGTTTGACTTAACAAAACAAACAAGTTCAATAGTATTGCTGAGAAACCACTAAACTAAATTGTAATAAAAGGATGATTGGTTAGCAATGGATCCAATGATGATTTAAATGTATGAAAGAAATGTGATTTAACACTTGGTTCGAGGGAGTTAAGCGTGCATGTAAAAATGGCTGAATTTAAGCAGCAAAACAAAAAAGAATTAGTTCAAGAAATAGAAAAGAGAAGGCATTTTTGGGTCTGCAAACCCTGTGTTTATTTCACGTGATGCTTTTCAGCCATGTCCCCGTGAGAGAGAGAGAGAGTTGAGTAGTAGAGATCACAAATTCACATTACACAAAACAAATTGTTAGAATGGAAAGAATCAATTACCAAAGTATGGAAAAATTGGTGAAATAATTTGTGTAGAATAGGTTTATTTACTTTCAGCAAATAGGTCGTTTTCTTGTATACATCATCTAGCTCCTATTTAAAAGAGATCAATTACTTGCAAGAAATAATCTTTGAACACAAACCTCCATTAGTGAAACACCCTGTATTGTGTGAGTAGGAATAAATCGCCATAAATTTTTACTCCAATTCTTGACTCTTGTTGTGGGCGCTTGCTTGTCTCCCTCTCTCCACTGGTCAAACCTAATGTGTAGACAGCGACGCTAATTGGCGCTCTTACTTTACACTTCACTGGCCCCCCAATGATTCACAATAATTTTGTGTCACTCTCCTATAATTACACTGCTAGATCTGGAGATTCCACCACTTATCTTGATGCTAAAGCTCAAGACAGAAAGCTGTCTCCTTTTCGAGCCCCCATGTTTATTTTCTGTTGATCAAGATTATTACCCTTTTTGTTTATTCTAATCATTGATTTGAGTTTCCATCCAAGATTGCACCTTTCAGGATAAAGCAATGCTTTAGTGCATTCATTTCGAGTATTCATCAATGGCTATTGCTCTCTCTCTGTTTTTGTTGGTGTTGGCTGCATTTCCGCAAGTGAGATCAGGTGATGCTGAGGCTCTGCTCTCTCTCAATGACTCCATTGATCCATTGGGATTGCTGCAATGGCGGCAGGGGATGGATGTGTGTGAATGGGAAGGTGTGAAGGAATGCCTTAATGGGAGAGTGATGAAGCTTGTGGTTGAGGGGTTTAATCTGAGTGGGAGATTGAATGGGGGAAGCCTTAATCAGTTGGATCAGCTGAGGGTGTTGAGTTTCAAAGATAACTCACTTTCTGGGGAAATTCCAGAGCTTTCTGGACTTGTGAATCTCAAGTCTCTCTTCCTCAATGACAACAGATTCTCTGGCGAAATCCCAGTTGGTCTCTCCCGCTTGCATCGCCTCAAGGTCGTCGTGCTGTCTGGTAACGAGTTATCCGGTCACATTCCTCGTTCATTGCTTGACTTGAGTAGATTGTATGAGCTATATTTGCAGGATAATCAATTGAGTGGTGGTGTTCCTCCATTTGCTCAAAATAGTTTGAGATTCTTTAATGTGTCTAATAATCTGCTCTCTGGGGACATCCCCAAAACTCCTGTATTGGTTAGGTTCAATAGTTCCTCGTTCGTTGGTAACACTGATCTGTGTGGCGAACTGATTCAAAAACCGTGTAGTGTTAGTCCATCTAGTAGTCCATCACATTCAGTAGCACCCCATAAAGATTTAGGGCACAGTAAGAGGAATAAGAAGCTTGTTTTGATCATTGCAGTAAGTATAGGAGGATTTGCCTTGTTATGTACTGCAATCGTGCTTCTAATCGTGTGTTGTAGGAGAAGGGGGAAGGGAAAGGAGGAAAGCGATAAGGTGGTTGCAGGAGGGGTGGATGAGGGGACACCTAGTGGTGTTGGTAGGGATGATAGTGGTAGGGAGCAAGGGAGATTCTCGTGGGATCAAGGGGGAGAGGGGCTTGGTGTTTTGGCATTCCTTGGGCCCGGTGACCAATTGATGAGCTATAGTATGGAGGATTTGTTGAAGGCCTCAGCTGAGACGTTGGGGAGGGGAACGATGGGGAGCACTTATAAAGCAGTGATGGAGTCGGGGTACATTGTGACCGTTAAGAGGCTCAAGGAGTCAAGGTACCCTAGGATGGAGGAGTTCAGGAGGCACATTGAGATTCTTGGTAGGTTAAGGCATCCTAATCTGGTCCCCCTCCGAGCCTATTTCCACGCGAAGGAGGAACGCCTGCTCGTGTATGATTATTTCCCAAATGGCAGCCTCTTCACTCTAGTACATGGTAAGCTGCATCTTTCACTTCAATTACTTGAAATGTGTCTGGTTTTTGTGCTGTTTCTGTCATTATTTTCTACTTCCTGCGAAACTTTTGTATGAAAAGTGATGAGATAATTATGAAATACTCTCTTTCTAGCAAACCAGTTTTCAAGAACACATTGTGTTTCTCTCTTGCTCATGTAAATAAATGTCTACTACTTTCATTTGTGCTTGCTAGACTGAACTGTTACACAAAAAAGTCTTGATATATACACTGTACTAGTATATATCTTACATTCATCTTTGGTCATGCTTTAAAAAATGGTTCAAACTCGACATTAGAGGTCACTTGAAAGAGAGCAAACCACTTATCATGTTTCTTACTTCTAATACTCCAGCCATCCCCGAATAAGAGTCCTATCTGGAAACGAATTCTATCCCGAACAAGTGGATACTTTGCTTACTCGAAACCACTTTTGCAGGAACAAAATCTGCAGGTGGTTCAAAGCCTCTGCATTGGACATCATGTCTGAAAATCGGAGAGGACTTAGCTGCCGGATTGGTTCACATCCATCAAAACCCGGGCCTAACCCATGGCAACCTCAAGGCCACCAATGTTCTTTTGGGGTCCGACTTTGAGTCCTGTCTCACGGACTATGGCCTAACCCCCTTTAGGAACCCAAACTCACACGAGGAGTCCGGGGTCTCCTCCCTCTTCTACAGGGCCCCTGAATGTCGCGACCCAAGAAAGCCCGTGACTCAAGAGGCTGATGTGTACAGCTATGGAGTCCTCCTGCTGGAGCTGCTGACTGGAAAAACTCCTTTCCAGGATCTCGTCGAGGAGCACGGCTCGGATATACCTAAGTGGGTGAAGTCGGTCAGGGAGGAGACGACGGAGTCTGGGGATGAGCATTCGTCGGGCAATGAGGCGTCTGAGGAGAAGCTGAATGCTCTTGTCAACATTGCGATGGCGTGTGTTTGTGTCGAAAGTGGGAGCCGGCCGGCCATGAAGGACGTTGTGAGGATGATCAGGGAGGCAAGGGCGGAGGCACAGGTGCACGTGTCGTCGAACAGCAGTGATCACTCGCCCGGACGGTGGTCGGACACGGTGCAGAGCTTGACAAGGGAGGATCATTCAAGCATATGAGTGAACATGAATGTGATGGTTTGGTTTCATGCCAATATATACAATGATGATTTTGTGTATTCTTTCGTTTCTCCAAAAGTGTATTTTTGAGGTTAGATTATATTTTTATTTAGTCATTGCTCTTTGGCTTGGGATGTTTGGCTTTTTATAAATGGTTTGTGACGTTTGGAATACAAGACAGTCTCCTTTCTATTTGTCATGATTCTAATTTCTAACTAAACTATTTTTTGCTTCTGGATTGATAATTTTGATTTCTAACAAATATAGTTATATCTTATCTTAAAAGACACAAAATAAATCTAATCACACGCATAATTAAATCGAAGTCGATCGATACTCAACTCACTAAGGTCGAAACATCTGCATACAAGATTGAATAATTAGAGAAATTTATACAGCCATCTTGAATCAATTTTCCTTCTCATTGATGAAATCTCATCCAAAATCAGACTAAACATTTTTATTGGGAATAAATTACAACTTCAATAGAACCATGATTGAATGGGTGGCTATTAGGTGAAATAGTTCAGCAAATTTTATAAGCATAACTTTCTGTCAAATGCTAGTTTCTAGTATTTCACATTTACATATAGAAGAAGGCAGGCTGCAGCGGTAGCTAACTAGTTGTCTCCGAAAACAAGGCACTGTCTCATCTCATGCTCCAAAACAAGGCGTCTTGTTTCTTTGCGACCATCTGCATCTGTTGCACCTCCACCAAAAACAATCCCAGCCTTCAAATATCTCCAAAACCAATTATAAACGAGGCATAATGCGCTATTTCTCCTGGAGATGTACGCTAAAAGCTGGTATGACCCGAGTTAAGAATGTTCATCAGCATCCTGGCTCCTGCTTCAGAGGTATTGAACTTGAAGCACCAAATGTCATGCGCTGGAGATATGAAACAGAGAGAGGCAATATCAGTCATGACCCATTGCAATGAAATACGATAAGATATATTGACTCTGGTCGAGGCTGAGCTAATACTCTGAATTTCTTATCATTTACTATGGTTTATTTGTGTGAAGTAAAACATATACTAGCAGCAGATGTTTCATTGCAGAAATAAGAGGAATCTATAGATAAGCCAAAAATGAACATTCAATACTTGTTACAGGTTCTCAAGCTATTTCCATTTTCAATGTGATATATGATTTATTGCCATTAATGATAATCCTGAAGAGAAACAGCAGGACATACCTGAGATGAATATGGAAAAATACTACAAACAAGTTCCTCATTTAAGAGAACAGGAAGTGGTGGCATTTGACTCATAATCCCAGGCATGTTTTTCATGCTGCATGAATAAGAGGTGAAAACTATACTCGCTTAAAAAAGTAAGTTACACGTAAGGGACCAACAAGAGTCACATACTCATTCAAAACTGTCGTTAAGTTGTTCCTCGTACGGAAAAAGTAATCAATGTTTTCCTGCAACTGATACATGGATGTCAAGATCAGGAGGGTCTGAACACAAGTAAAGGATTTAAGAAGGAAATAGATTATCAAAAAGTAAATCGAACACAAATAGATCCACCACCTATCAATACTTCATACACAAGACACAGACCCAAAATGCCAGCCACAAGTTTCTTTTCACTTCGTTGATTATATATTTGATTGGCAGTGAACCTAATAAGAACCAACAACCACATCACATAGCATCCATATTTATGGACCATCTCATAGAAAGAAGATACAACTCAAGATCATTGTCATTTTATGCTAACAAAAAAGATCCAGCAAAAAAGATACAAATCATGCACTTTATTCAAGTGCAACTCAAACGACAAAAAACTTCTAAGTTGAATCTGATTTTCCAGAGGAAGATTGAAGAGTTCCGTGTACTCTTAAAGCTGCTACACAGGTTGATGGTGTAAAGAAACTTTTATAAATGCAGATTTTCTTTATGGGAGTCTTTAGGTAGGATTCACGGCCTGACTTATAGTTGCAGTTTTAAAATAGGTTAAGATCCAGTACCAGTTCCCTACTTGGTGTTAAATTCCATTTCAAAGGAGTAGTAGATTCTAAGCTCATCTATTACTCGAGTAGTCTTCGTAATTTGGAATTTAATTGTCACCAAAATTATTTTGGACTTTTCGATGGGTTTCTTCAACATTGATACTTGATAGGAAAGTACTACCTTCTATTCTCTCTAGCTTTCTATTTTATCCATCCAAAGATCCGATTTGTTTACATCATTATCATATTGTACGTGACAGTGACCATCCATTAATAGTGAAGAGCAACTGCCATTCCAATATGCATAAAGTTAGCATTGAATAACCATGTTGATATAAAACAGGGCAAACCAAGTTGATATTATGCTTCTCCTCCAAGGTCTTCTATTACAAGTACAAGACAACCAACATAATATTGATTTCAGAGTCGCACTCCCGATTTACATTTTAAACTTTGAGGCATCAAAAATTCAAGTTTCCAGTTACAAAATCACAAAAACAAAAAATAGCTGAAATTTTCAAAATGGGCACTCTCTACTTTCAGTTACCAGAATCATCCATTTCATGGTGAGAAGTTCATTGCATATATCAACTATTTTCTAGAATTAATAGGATATATTAGATCAGATACATATTGCTAAAAACAATCCTAAAACAATTAAAAAAAACCATTGTTTGGGATAAACATCGTTATTAACACAAACCACATCCACTATTGATATAATTTCACTGAGAACCGGATAAAGTTCCAACAATGTTATCATTGGTATTTCTCAAGCAGCTGATTCATGTAGCACATGAAACAATTAATTAGATGTTGATAACGCATCAATCAGGACTGGGCACTATGGTATTTCAAGCAGAAATGTTATGGCAAAAGAAAAAAGTTTGACATCATTAAAATTTGGCTTCTATGTGTATGATCAATAGAGCAATCCCCGGGTATTTGCATAAAAAGAGTGAAAATTTTTAACTCCGTCGGAGAATGGTACTTATCAGGTTATACATGATTAATTTCACATGGAGAACTTTATGGTCAGGAAAAATGTTTGTTTTCCAGCTACTATTGGCACAATGGCACGTACACATTAAGACATTCTATCATCCCACCCCCGACCACAACAAATACATTCTTTATTATTTAATTCCTTGCTAGCTGCTTACTATCCTTACATTTCTTGGTCTTCTATAGCTATGAAAAGTGGTTGGGGGGGGGGTGAGTATACTTAGAACCGGCGTGGAAAATTGTTCTAAATTTGATTGAAAACATATCTCATTCACATAAAAGAACTACAATTGTATCGATATACACCAGCATATATTTCATAATGAGCATATATTTCATAATGAAATTTACAAGGGACTGCAATGCTTTATTCCTTCAGGGTTTGAAGGTGCATTACCTTGAGAGTTGAAAGATTTGCAGATATTTGACCAAAAGTATGGTTATTATCTTCCAATAGATGCCTGGCTCTGGAACTAAGTACTGAAACATATACGGAAAATTAGTTCACTACATTAAAAAAAGAACTGAAACAGGAAAGAGAATGGGGAAAGAAATAAAAGAAAACCCCCACGACTTCAGTTTATGGTCATAGGCAAAAGTGATGCACAGTGTGTGCAGACTAGTAAAATAGCAAGATATAAAAGATCTCATAGTATCACGAAGTTGTTCCAAGTAAGAAATAAATCTAAACCCTGGATTATAAAGAAATCAGAGCGATCCCAATAAAAAATGAGACAGACCTCCTGAAAATATGTAATCACCACTTTGATTATGATGGTTTGAATGTAAAGAATATGCAGCTAAGTTCACCGATGGAGATGAAGGGACATAATTCTTCAGAGATGCCTCCATTAGTGTATCCTGAGAAAATAAGTAAGCTTTAAACAGCTAATTTCTCATAAGAAGATAACTGGTGAGTCATTATCAGACAAGCATTGCATGGTAAGGTAAGAGCACTTTTTGAATAATATAGTGTACAAGTTCAATCATTAAAGTATTTTTGGGCACTTCAATTGGTAAAGGCAAAAAATTCAGAAACATAATGTGAAAAGCAACAGAAAAACTATACACTATAAAAAGATGATCAAGGTAAAGTATCTCGAGGCCACAGCCAAAAATTTAGTAGCAACTAGCGTTAGAAGAACAAAATTCGGAAGTACATGATACTTGAACAAGATTCACGACCTGAGTTCAAAATTCGGAAGTACATGGTAATTGTGCATGTGTGTTTTGGTATTTTTTATTCGTTTTATTTATTTGGGGGGAGGGGTGAAGGCCCATTGGACTACCCCTGCTGTCCCAGAGGTATAATCCCACTTCCCCATGTGGAAGATCCAAACCTGATCAGGCAGCTTGCATTTCAATCAACAAAAACCCAATTGCTTATCTTTTCAATGCATTGCTAGGATAAACATCGTCTTAGGCCTCAGTGGAGTAGTTTTTCTCCACTTGACTTTCTCAATGCTCAATATTTCTAAATTCACAAGTCACAAGTATACTACTCTTTTCTAAATTAGTGGCTATAAAATAAGATTTAAAAAAAAAGCATTCCATGAATTACACCAAAGAAGATACAGAGAAAAGCAAGATAATGAAAAGTACACACAAGCAAAAAATAACACTAATCTACCTTCATGTGTTTCATTTTCTTCCCGAAGCTTGGATCCTCCTGTTTCCTTCGCTTTCTCTAAAAGACAGCAGTCTTAATTAGGCAACTAAACAAAAAGAAGTTGTAACACTCTAAATCAGGCACAAGAAAAGTACATGGCTTTGACATTGATATTAATTATAAAAACTAGTACGACATTTTTTGGGTATACACAACAATCAATTGGGATCTCCACATATATTGTAACTTACCATCATCCATCTACACCGAAGAGCAACATCACGTACAGTTTTGTCCTGGAGGTAGGCAGCTATCTTAATATACTGCATAATATGGGGCTCATTCGCATACCTACAGATTGAAGTAAATTGTACCAAATGATATAAGTCAACCTTTTGGAACTAAAATAAGATAGACACTGATAGAAAGTAAATCTAAACAAGAACTCCTTAAACAACACAAACTACATACAACAAGAAGACAGTATGTGCAGCAGAAAAAAGTTCTCCGTGTTTTAATAGAGGGATTATGTGAAGTAATTGCATCAACCTGAATCGTATGAGTAGGAAACTGGTGCAACTGATACACCTCAATAATAGAAGCTTGACTACTCATGGCATTACAACATTTTTATTGATTTGGTCAATCTAGAGAATATCAGTTTTCCTTTAAGAAAGATACCCCCTTGTAATATAAGTAAAAGAATTTCAGACACATTGTTCCAGCTTAATATTAAGTAATAACAGCTGATCCACAGAAAAAAATCTCAATTGATAAGTTCTATACAATGAATTACGTCTAGTAGTAACGGCAGGGTGCACGTAAAACAAAATTTAGGATAACCCAAATTCACATCCAACTTTGACATATTCAAACGATCAGTAATCATCGCACCAAAGAGAAACAAAATGCAGTTCAGGATCATACAGCAGCAGCTCATTATCTATCGAGTAAAGAAATCCACGCGCATTTGAAACCAAAAATTGCATCTAGGTTCTAATCCACTTCCATCAATTTCTAATGGCCCCATGCATTAGGCATCTACGACTGCAGATAGCATACAATTGTTTTAAAAAAATATGTAGACCAATAGGGAAAACGATCACTAGCAACTAACAAACATCACACGCGTGCTTGTGTACAATTATACTCCTTGATCAATTATGATCGTGCAAAGTGCTCTTCAAAAATGTGGACAAAACTGGTTTCCTTTAATAATCTAGAAGGAACTACCTACTTGGCCAGACCTTCCTCCAGCTTATACTGTTCCTCAACAGACCACTCCACGGCCAGCCCCGTGTCGTGCTTCAACCCCGGCACAGAGTCCAGCAAAAGAGGGGACGTGGAAGGGCCTGGGGAGTTGTTATGCGCCGAGATATACTGCATCCCCCCGGCAGAGCAATAATTCAAGCTTCCCCCTGGGCTACTGTAGTAATTAGGCATGGGAGCTAGGTCATACCCTGCGGAGCCGCCGCTGCTGCCGCTGCTCATCTCCCCGGCGCCAGATTCGTAGAGCGCGCCGTGATGGTGAAATCCGGGGTTGAACTCACCCGCCATATACTTGTGAATTCGTCTCGGTTGAAAATCATAAAAAATCGCAGCTCCACTTAGATTTTATGGCAACAGTTGGTTGGATTTTGGGTCTCCTTCGCATTACTAACCGCCACACTTTGAATTCCAACTCCAATTGCAATTGCAAGAAGAACAGCGCACTTCCAGTTGTCTGATTGCGTTTGCGACTGTTTGTGTATGAGAGATAGAGAGAGAGAGGTGAGAGAGGGACAGGGGATTGAAGGAGGAGAGGTGGAATGGAGATTTGAGCAAGCTATGGGTGTTGGCTCCTTTTTCTCTTTTGCTCTGTAATTATTGCGTAGTGAAGATGCATACATAATTTTGCTAATATGATTGGTTTTCGGAAATATTATTCAAATGGATATATATAAACAATCAAAAGTGGGATGAATGGATATTTCTCAATTTCACAACTTTCTTCTGTTTCAATACACTGTAACTATTTCTACCACTTCTATATTTATTTTTCCTTCCTTTTTTTTTGCTTACAAGTACCGTGAACTATATAATCTTGTTTATCTAATAATTGAGATTTTTTTAAAAGTGTATATGTATTTTTAATGTTAAATAAAAAATTGAATGCAATTAAACACAAAAATATAATTGTTCAAATAAAATACATCAAGTAAATTCCGAATTTTACAATTTTAGTTTATTTGTATTTTCAACTGAATAGCCTCATATAGTTTAAAGTTTATATCCATGCCGAATATATACGGTTGGACATGGAACAATTATTGGGCACAAACATGTCGTTGAACCTTAACATAAAATGCATAAAATTAAGTTATAAAATTGTTTGAATCTGACCTTTTCATCAAGTATTCAGATTATATTCACATATTTTTAATTTTAAACACGTAAAATTTACTCCTATATATATATATATATATATATATATAATACATACTACTTGAACAAAATGCATAAAAATACTATGGATGCTTATATTGAATGCTTATATACTCCGGTAGATTTTCACGTATACTATTCTAACTAATTTCAGGACTAGCATATGCGTTTATTCTAGAGAGAAATGTGTGACTGCTTTATGTCCAACTATTATTAGAAAATAATATATTACTTATATTCCAATGATTGTTTTATCTTTCTCATAGGAAAAATATATTACAATAATTCATGAGTCAATATTGCATTTGAATTAATTATAAAATAATTAAAATAAATAAATAATAAAAATTTAATTAACACGTAAAAAAGTCAATTAAATTATGAAGTTCATAAATAAAGATCAAATCAAAGAACTTATTAAATCAAAATATATTAGTATAAGTATTTAATGAAAAAAAATTCATAAAATGCAATAACACAAAAACCTAATGAAGTAAAAATTTATAAAATAACTTAAAATGAAATAAAATATATAGTATAAGGACTTATAAATATGTTTTGTTTTTTTAAACTCGCAAAATATGTCCAAATAAGATAAGCATTCACAAAATTTGGATGCTGTGAATCAGACACTATCATTCTGCAAAGATTGAAATAGTACTACTAAAAGAAGAAAACTTGTGTATATGAATCATCATGTGTGCCATAACATAACATGCAATAAAACAAAATAAATAGTCAAGAATGGGAGATGTAAATTGGCTCTAAACACAGCTACCAAACAATTGACGTAATGCATTTCGTGTGATTTGTATTCATACAATAAACAAAAGGACTCCCATTCCCATACATGTCTCCACATCTATAGACCATACCAAATATAACAAGTTTTCGAAGTTCCAAAATAATAAATTAGTTTTACGTAAGAAATAGATAATCTCTCATTTTTTTTCTTTTTGCCTTTTTAAGGTGCTATCTTAAATCTCTGTGTCACACGTGTCTACAAATTCAAAAGTATATAAATTTTCAATAAAAATAGAAACTTCCCAAATTCAATTATGCATCCACTTTTTCAACACACATTAGCCTTCTATATAAATTAGCAACAATAATACTTGTTGTAATTTTGAAGTTATTTATGGCTCGTAGTGGAAATAAGGTATCACGTTGTCATTTTGCACTGCGCCAGTGACACCCAATGTTCCATACCTACTGCGGCCCCCACAAACATTCATTTATGCCAACACACATAAAAATAAAAGTTTATGCAAAATAATTCCAACTATTTTTGAGGACGTAATAAGACTCTATATTTTATTGCAAGCATTTCAATCAGAACAAAACTGAGAAATCAAATGTAGTGTAATAAGTGACTATTGTTTGGGCAACAGAAGGAGCCATTATCCCACGCCGACAAGATGTGTGAATGCATGACGAAACAAACTCCCGTGATATAACAATAAAGAACATGTGTCAATGCTATTGGCCTATTGGACTTTGCCAACATGCTTGAATATGTGTAAAAATATTAGTCAAGGGTATGATTCTTAAATTTTACCTGAACATATAAATGTTGTCTGATTTAAATTTACAGTAGGGTTTTCATAATAACTTGTAGTATTAAGTTTAGGTAAATTTTAAGATTTTGTAAAAGAAGAATATTTTAAAAATAATTTTAAAGAGGACTTTAGCCCCTTCAATCTTCATGTCCTCATCTAGGTCCGACCATGTTGTCAAGTGTTAACTTACGAGTCGTGATTGTGGCGGTGCACTGGGAGGGCATGTTCCTTTGCTTTCATGCATTGTTTGCTATTTGACAAGCACACTTAAACTTGGTATTATGTATAAAAAATTACTCCATTCGTTCCTTGTTAATAGAGACATTTTTTTCCGGCACAGAGTTTAAGAATAGTGTGTTAAATGGATGGCGACAAAGTAAGAGAGATGTAGAGAGAATAAAGTAAAAGGGATAATTACTTTTTAACAAGAATAGAAATGACTCAATTAACTTGGAATTTTCCAAAATATAAAAATGACTCTATTAATATGGAACGAAGGGAGTACTAGATTTAACAGCAAACATAAATCAATCAAATTAAATAGAAATTGAGTTATGTAAGGGTAGGGCAAAAAGTACAGTAAATCTAAATGTATAGTATCAGGAACAAATATACTTGTACCAACACATTATGACTAATTAAAAGATATTGACCAAGTATAGAACTTCCTATCTACTAGTGACTGGGATAACAAATTTCAGCGTTGACCTAAATTAGAAAAATTGGGAATTGTTTTTAAAATGAATAATGGGCTTAAGTTGATTTTGAAATACTTGGGCCGAATATAAAGTGTATCTAAGAAAATGATGGGCTTCGCCAAAATAAAATGATGAGCGTGCAACTAGTTTGAAGGAAATGTCATAAAAATAAATTTCCTAATCTAGAGTGTTAATTTTGCATAAATTTCTATTGCCATGAAATAAATATCAATATACTAATATATAAAATTAGTATTGAAATATAGAACAAAGGTTATTAAATAAAAAAGTTAATATTAAAGACTCAAAATCTGATGAAAACAACTATGGTTATCCTCTAAAATTACGAATTCGATCTATATGGGAAAGTCATGAACTTTTACTCCCAAAATCGATTTTTGTCCAAATGAAATCAAATGTTTTATGGCATGCCATGATGTTTTATGTGGACATACCAAACATTTAAAGTAACGATGTCGCTCTTCTAGCCTCAAAACAACGTCATTTCATGATTATTTACAATAAAATCCCCCCAATTTCCCGCCAACTTCCTATATCTTTTAGCAATACATCTTATTCCTCTTCTACTTATCTCTTTCAGCAATACATCTTCCTCTTCTATGTTACTCAGTTTTGTTATTTTTCATCTATTTGGTGAAGTTGTTGTCACCATTCGTCAATTTTCAAATATTTCAACCCTCGCCTCTCTTTACCAACCCGCCTCTTCACACACAAATATTTACGAAAAGGCCTTCATTTTTTTTCACAAAGTCTGGTGAAACCACCACTGCGGATGACACTCTTTTGGTCCATTGATGTTAGATCGTGTTGTATGCATGCTATAATTGATTTTGATTTTAATTGATGATTTCAATTTTTGCTGAGATAGAATTCTCGTTCATAGCTGCTAAAGGTGAGGTCGCAACGACAATGTTTGATGGCGACGATGGCATCATAAATTGAAAGATGAATCAATGGAAATCGAGAGATATGACCTACTCCATCCGTCTAGGAATAGGAGTCCTATTTGGTTATAACACGAGTTTTAAGAAATATAAAGAAAATAAAGTTGAATAAATTAGTGAAATATGTGTCTCACTTATACTACATGTATTAGTTTTATAATAAAATATGAGTGTAATAAGTTGGTGGAATGTGAGACCTACTTACTATTTATGGTAAAAGTGAAATAAGACTCTTATTATGGGACGAACCGAAATGATAAAACATGACTTTTACTGTGGGGCAGAAGTGGTAGCAAGCAATGGTGAGAGAGAAAATTTCACAAGCAAGATACTGTAGCATAAAAATTTGAAATTAATTTTAAAATTTTAAATGATACAACGTCCTTTCATTAAAAATATTTTGGCTATAATGTCATTCAATATCCAGCACACATGTAATTTCATTGCCACATAAAATTTAATTTCATAGGCATTCTAAAATAAGAAAAATTATCTGCAATATCAAAATTTATGATTTATTAGCTCCATTTATTAAATTCAGGAAAGGTACCAAAATTTGTCTAAAATATTCATCATTTTAGAGTTCAAATAATTTCAACCATCAAATGAAAATGCGTGGATTATTATTATCATTACAGATTTTGATCGGACTATCCATATGATTTATTATTATTATTACAGATTTTGATCGGACTATCCATATGTTTTTTGCCCGAACCCGACTGTGGAGGTTTAAGAAAATGGTTCCCTTCTTCTACTACAGACCTCTTCACCGCCAAAACCCTAATATCCAAATCTCATTCCTCGAAAAAAAATTAGGCAGCATCTTCAACATTTCTGCCGTTATTTACGATTGCAATGAGTGATTGGAGTCCGATTTCAATCGGAATCGGATCCCATGCCTGACCCGCTTTCATGCTGCACCGGTTTTGCCTGCCATGTCCATGCTGCTACGCCGGCTCAAAACCTCTCATTGCCGTTCTGTAAGCTCATCGTTGTTTAATTCCGCATGCTGTCTGTTTTCCGGAAATTTGTTAGCTTGGGACACTTGTTTTCTGTGTTCTCGTTGCTCATTTTCGACAACTTCAACTTTTAGCAATTTTAATGGGCTTTTTCATCGCGAGACAGTAGTTAAAATTGTGAAAGAAGAGAGGTGGGATGATTTTCGCCTCGTCGGATTGTTAAGTTCGGCCTTGGCCCCCGTTTGGGTGTCTAGATTATTGATTATGCTGAAGCAGGATCCATTATTGGCTCTTAGGTTCTTTAAATGGGCTGAATCGCAGAATGGTTTTCGTCATACAGTGGATAATTATTGTGTCGTTGCTCATATACTGTTCTGTTCGAGGATGTATGGAGACGTGCACATTGTGCTCAGGCAATTGGTTACATTTCACAGAGACAGGGGAGGTGATATTAGGCATCTCCCTCTGCTTGCTATTGTGGATGTTTTATGGGCGAGGAGGAATGTTTGCGTGCCTGGTTATGGGGTTTTTGATGCATTGTTCAGTGTATTGATGGAGTTGGAGATGTTGGAGGAAGCTAGGCAGTGTTTCCTGAGGATGATAAAGTTTAGAGTGATTCCGAAAGCAAGGTCTTGTGATGTTCTGTTACGGAAGTACTCTAAGGTGGCAGATGGAGTTTCGGCAAAGAAGTTTTTTAGTGATATGATTGGAGCTGGAATAGTTCCATCGATTTATACCTATAACATAATGATTGGGATCTTGTGTAAAGAAGGGGACTTAAAAGCTGCGAGGAGCTTGTTTGAGAGGATGAAGGACATGGACATCTCTCCGGATGTTGTTACTTATAATTCGCTCGTAGATGGCTATGGAAAACTTGGTGAATTGTGCGAGGCAGTTTGTGTATATGAGGAGATGAAAGCGGCAGGGTGTTCTCCAGACATAATTACATATAACACATTGATTAATTGCTTTTGTAAATTTGAGAAAATGCCACAGGCGTTCAACTTTCTTAGGGAAATGAAAGAAGGATGCATTAGACCTAATGTTGTAACTTACAGCACATTCATTGATGCGTTTTGTAAAGAAGGGATGTTGCAGAATGCTATTAAGTATTTTGTTGACATGAGACGAGTTGGTCTGATTCCTAATGAATTTACTTACACTTCTCTGATTGATGCTAACTTTAAGACCGGAAAGTTTGAGGATGCCCTGAAGTTTGTAAAAGAAATGGTAGAAGCTGCTGTGAAGTTGAATGTTGTTACCTACACAGCGTTGCTCGATGGGCTATGTGAAGAAGGGAGGTTGCATGAAGCAGAAGAAGTTTTTACGGTCATGTTGAAAGATGGAGTAGTTCCTAATGAGAAAATATATACAGCTTTAATGCAAGGGTACCTTAAAGCCAAAAGGATAGATGATGCTATGAGGATTCATGAAAAAATGAAAGCAAATAACATCAGACCAGATCTAGTTTTGTACGGTACTATAATCTGGGGGTTTTGCAATCTGGGAAGGTTCGAAGATGTAAAACCATTGTTGGTTGAAATGAAGGACTACAATATAGAGGTTAGTCAAGTAATATACACCACACTAATTGATTCCTATTTCAAAGCTGGAAAAAACGTAGAAGCACGGAATATGCTTAATGAAATGCAAGAGAGAGGTATGGCACCAAACATTGTGACATATTGTTCACTAATTAATGGTTTATGCAAACTGGGATATGTCCAAGAAGCAATTGGTTATTTCCATAGTCTCATAAGTGTTGGTTTGCAACCAAATATTGTCGTTTATTCATCTCTAATTCACGGTCTCTGTAAAAATGATCGCGTTGAAGATGCCAGAAAGCTTTTCCAGGAAATGCCTGAGAAGTGCTTGATTCCAGATAAAATTGCATATACATCTTTGATTGATGGAACCATGAAGCAGGGAGATATTCAGGAAGCTTTGAATCTGGTGAAGCAAATGACTGAAACTGGTTTGGAGATTGATCTTCATACCTACACATGTTTAATTTCCGGGCTCTCAAGACATGGACAACTCCATCAAGCAAGAGATTTGCTTCACGAGATGATTGAGAATGGAGTTCAGCCTGATGAAGTTGTTTATGTATGTCTGATACGTAAGTACCATGAGAATGGCAACAGCAAGGAAGCTGATGCCTTACTGAATGAAATGATCGAAAAAGGTCTTTCTCCTGTTAAAAGTGTGCTGCTGGAAAAAACATACGGACCTGAATTGACATAAGCGCCTTTTCTGAAGCATCAATGAATCACTCTATATTGAAACATGAGAAACGTAGACAAACATGTCATGTTTGGTTACTCTCATATTCCTGAACCTTCAGATTGCTGTTAGGGATAAGCACTCAGCAATCATTCAGAGACCCTGACCGTAAATGCAGTGTATGCAGGTATACCTTTGTCTTCACTAGTTCACTCCAATCAAGTTACCACTTTTACACAAAATAATTAGTAGCTATGTCCTAGCAATGATTTTGAGAGAGGAGGAAAAGCATTAACACTAATGTGTAACACCCTGCCTAAAACTTTACTTGGACTAGGGTATTCTAATCTGTGGTTGTAAGTTAAGATATTGACTCCCAAGATGTTGCTCACTTTTTTTTTGCTTGAGCTTAGATGAGACCAATATGGTCCTCATACATATTGTTATTGAGTTTGTTTGAGTAGTAGAACTTTTTTCTAATATTGACTTGATGATTAGTTTTATTCTGGACATGATATTGGCATATTCTACTTTTTTAATTTTTTGCATAATCTGTGTTTTTTGCTGATGCTTCTAGGAGTCAATACAATTGCTTCTTACATCGGTCCACTGCTAATCGCAACCTTCACAAACTTTATGTCATCAAACGACGAAAACTTGAGATGGCATCATGGTTTGATGATTGGATTTATCATCTTTGCAAAGAATTTGGAGTCACTATCTCAGAGGCAGTGGTACGTTTGGTGCTCGTCGGATCGGCATCAGACATCAGTGTCATGGCAGGTCATGGCATTGATATATAAAAATCTCTGGTCTTGAAGTACAAGGACTGGTAAAATCATTCACTACATCAATATTGACATTGAGAGAATTGCATAGATTTCTTGGCATTTACATGGCATTTGGTTACTCCCATTTCAGGTTACCTCTGCTTTGGGCATCTTGTACAAGAATATAGGGGCTGATCCATCTCTTGCTGCTTTCTTCTCCGCCATATTTGTGATGATAAGTGAATCTTTCACATGGAAGCCAGAGATTTGCAGATAAAAGCCAATTCAGAGGCTTCGAAGAGCGTGAGAGTCCTCACGTTGCATTTGTGGTAACTGACTTTCTGATAAAAAAAACTATTTCGTCGTATGGAAATAGAAAGAGGTTTCTGAAAAGTACCTCTACACAAGCTCAGCTATGACTTTTCTTCTCTGGACACATTAGTTTCAGTTGTACCTTTGGGGTGTGCGTCTTGTTAAGGACACCATTAACATCAGTTACAGTTCTCTCAGCTTTAGTTAGTCAATTTCCGAAATCTTCAACAACCTATCTATAATCTGACGAGTTTATGTCTATGGTAGTTCAGACTAATGTTTTAATTGATTGGGTGCAAAATTCCGTCAGGGAAGAAGATTTTGA
The DNA here is from genome assembly GCF_004379255.2 of Salvia splendens. NCBI lineage: Eukaryota > Viridiplantae > Streptophyta > Magnoliopsida > Lamiales > Lamiaceae > Salvia > Salvia splendens. The sequence goes on from NC_056034.1 coordinate 6,509,527, forward strand.
TGAGATTGATGCACACTCATACTTCAGGTATTGAGATCGAAGCTGCATAATCTGCTTTGGCAACAGGATAGAGGTGCACATTCTTGACGTTGAGTTGTAAAGATTCCTGATATTCCAATTTATCTCCTTTCTTGCTTGGAAAAAAGTGTTTGTGAAATAGCAATTCTAGTTTAGAGACTCCATAGTTGATGGTTCACATTTAGTCAATGCTGATTGAAGTAACTTCAGATCTTTTATTACGCTTCTCTACGAAACATACGGCATTGATGCTCTTGGCCAATTGAAATATATGCTAAATTTAGATGTTACATTTTGCTAACTACAGTAGGTATTTGTGGTACCTGGAGATTTGCATTGATGCGCAAGTGTTTGCTTGGGATTGTGTGTAGTCTTCTTAGGTATAGAAATGAAATTATATGGGAATGTAAATGAAGAGACTACATCGAAATAAGTAGTATAAAATTCTCATGGTTGCTATTAAAAATGCAGTTATGATGTTATCTACTCTTTTGGTTGGAATGGAATCGTAATTTCTCAATTGATTTGACATTTGACTAGATTGTATTCCTCAATTAATAGTTAAATACACTTCTGACTTTTTAAGCTATTGGAGAAACTATATGGATTTTATATTTTAAAAAATATATACATGTATAATAATCCAGCTGTGTTACTTTTTAATTTTTATACACCCAACAATTTAAATGTTAGTAGTACTACATTTATGTTAGATGAGTTCATTTTACATATCGAAAGTTTGCGTTAGACAAGTTCATTTTACATATTAAATGTGATTAATGTTCATTATAGATTATACTATGTCAAATATATTAGACTTCTAACCTATAAATCAAAGTAATAATAATCAAAGTGAAATTGATAGTGACATGGTAAAACATCCAACCATCAACACAGTTTGAGAAGAATTTAAATTTGGACTCTACACTTGGATCACATTATTTAAATTGATGATATTTACCATGATGGTATGGTAATTGGTAAGGAATATTTGAGGCAAGTTAGTAACTCAAAATTAAATTCGATGGGAAATACTACGAGAGAAACTCAATCTTCGTCATAAGCCCTAAATCCAAACCCCCAAATGTATGAAATATAAGGGGAATCCACAGAGAATGGAAATGGCGAAGTGAAGAAAGGGGATCTCTCTCGTCAATTCATCATCTTCCATTTGTCAGAGTGTGGTTGTGTAATTGTATCTGTTGCAGGTAGAAGCTAACGAAACTGCATGAGAGTATCCGCCTCACCATTTAAACCCTAGATCTCTCTCTCTTCCTCCCTTTTTTTTTGGTTAATAATGAAAACTGGTGAGCTTAATGGTGGGAGAATGGCGGGAGACGCCGCACCTCAACCTCCTTCTGCCCAAGAAGAAGCGCTTAAGAAGAGCACCGATTGTGTTTACTTTCTCGCTTCTCCTTTAACATGCATTAAGGTTTTTTTTTCCATTCACTTTTTCTCGCCTTTTTTTTGTCGTGTTTATTTTATGATACCACATGCGCTTGTTCGTCGCTTTCTCTCTCTCTCTCCTGCCTTAATATAATCTTTCTTCGTTGATGAATGTGACTTTTTTGTAATAATTTTCTTGAAGGCTTTATTGAATTAAACCTGTCGATTTTATATTTTCTTTGTGTGTGTGAAGACTTAAATTGTTACTGGTGGTTCAAACAGCTTTGGAGATCTAGAGTTTTGTTTATTCATGAATTTGCCAATTTTTGTTAGCCATGGATAAACCCTACCTTATTTTTTAATACAGTAATTTTTTCCTCTTGCGTCTAATAGTATCTTTTTGACATGTAGCAAGTTAGTTGCTATCTGTCACTCTGTTCATGTCCCCTTTTGATTTTTGTCTTGAATCGAGTGGAGTCTCGATAGAAAGATATATGCTAGTACAATTTGTATTAGTAAAAGGTTAGAATCCTGAGTTGGTTTAAATTGCTAATCATCTATCAACCCTTGCATGTTTTGTTCCATCTGTTGTTTTAGCTGTTTAAATGGTTTATTGGGACTGGAAGTTTAGGGATTGCTTGTTAGCATTGTTTTATTTGCTAATTATTTATATAAATCGTTAGTTTTATTTTTTTCAGGGACATGAGTGTGAGTACCGACACAGTGACTTCGCTAGGCTAAATCCAAGGGACTGTTGGTTCTGGTTAAATAGTAACTGCTTGAACCCAAGCTGTGGATTTCGACATCCGGTTAGTCATTTACCTCTCTTGATTGTAAATACCCAGCCTGAAGTTCAGTTTATTTAGATCCTTATCATGAATATGATATATTGTCCTTAAATAGAGTAATTTGACGTATAATACATGTGCAGATGAGAGTCTAAGCACTTCATGACATGCTTAGATAGTACAGAACATGAAATGACAGATTATTAGGTTGACATGGATTATTTTCTAACACTAGTTTTAAACTTTTGTTCATCAGCCACTTGGTTTACTTGGAACACAACTACCAACACCCTCAGGGTCTGCTCAACCTCTACCACAGACAGCCGCTATGACTCCGGTGCAGGTCATGGATGCAAATAGCATACAAGGGGTGCCCTGTAAATTTTTCCAAAGTGGGTTATGTCTGAAAGGTGACTGGTGTTCTTTTACTCACACACCGAATTCCATGAGATATAAAGCATCAGTGGTGCCTGTAAGAGCAGTTGCGACTGAACCTTCAAATCTCAATAAGGTTGACATCTCAGTGCTGGGAAAGAAGATTCCTCCACCAACAAATAAGAGCAAACCTATCATGTGTCCTCTAGATCAACAACTCGCAGCAGGCGGAGTGAAACCTGACGTCCATAGTAATGAACTTCCTAAAAACAAAAGGATGATCGAAACATCGTGCATCAATGAGCTTCCTGACTATAATAGCCGTCCTGTTTCTAATGAAAACATGGTCCGTGTTAAACAGCCTTATCAAATGGATGACCCTGTGATGATCGATGACAAGAATGTAGGAGATGACTCAAGGGAACCCTCACCTGGTTTTGATGTTCTTGTTGATGACGAGGGGAGAGATTCTGATTTTTTTCTAAGTGAAGACCAATATGGGATGTCAAGGGAATATGAGGCACAGAACAATAATGATAACAATAATTTGACTGAAGAAGATATATTTGCTGAAGCTGATAATGATAGGTACAGGTATATACATGGCTATGAGCCACAAGGGTACCCCAGGGGTCAATATGGTTTGGAGCAGAACAGAGCTTCATCTGAGAGGATGTCAGCAGGTCACAATGGGAGGCCTTATGCTAGGGGTGAATTAGATCTACGAGATTGTTTGACAAGGAAGAAGCAGCATCATGGTTTGAGGTCTGTAATTTGTCATGAGCAGGTTCGTGACAAGCTTGCTAATGATCATAGCCATGAAAGATATGCTCCCCGGCATGAGGATGCTCTTAGCAATCGCCTTCAAGGAAGAATAAGGCTTCCACGAAGATCATCATATCCAGCTGATAGGGAAATGATTAGGCGAGCTGACAATGGTAGACTGTCTTCTGCCAACGGATGGAAGAATCATAAAGGCCCGCACTTTAAAAGGGTTAAGAATCATAAAGAATCGCATTACACTACGGATCAACAGCAACCAGTTAAGAGAAAATATGACACCATTGAAAGAAATGGGAGCAGTGTTTCTTTTGAAGGGCCAAAGCCTCTAGAGGAGATTCTGAAACGGAAGAAAGGCGAAGGAACTGTCAACATTAGGAATTCTTCGGAGGGCGAAAATGGTAGTAGGATTGGTGAGAGTTCAGTGTATGAACAGAGGGACTAGGTGGTGGGGTGGATTTTGATACGTATGAGGGTGATAATGGTGAAGAAGAGGAATATCTTGATGGCAATGGCGACGAGTTTGCATAGAAGCTGGGTGTTATGTAGACCTGAAAGGAAAAATGAGAAAGATTGATTCAATTCGTCTTTTTGATAATATTTGGATATTTGTTTTGGGGTAACAAGTAGAGAAAGATGGTTGGTCCCCTTTGGTCAGTGGGAGTTATTTTTTTGTTGCTTTGCAACTCCTCCTGACGATATATTTTTTGTGCTACGCCATGCCATGATCAGCAATCCAAAAAAAACACACGTTACAGATTTCAACATTAGAAATAAAAAGGAGTCATCATCTTCAAAATAACTTATCATTAATGTAAACCTTGAACCAAATCTATACTACATCAACTTGTCGTCCTCCTGCAAGCTCTAGTTTATGCATTGGGTAACGGGAACCGTTGATGTTAAACTGCCGATTTCGGTTCCAAAACTATAACCTCTGGTTCGACCTTTGGAAACACTGAGGGGTTGAAAATCCATCCAAAAAAAAGGGATGAATCAACTATGATAGGAAAATAAATGATCTTGTAACGAGGAAGTCTACAATTTGTACACATAACAACGTGTTTACTTTTGTAACGACGTAGGTGGTGGGAAATACATCTGCAATTCAAGTGGAATTCGTAGTTTCTTTAACTATATAAATTTCAAAATTTTAATTTATAAATTCATTTAATTGGAAATTACAGAAATGTGAAAAAACAAGTGAATAATATGTGTAGTGCTCAACCGTTGGATCTTCTTATTCAAACTAGAGAGTGTTCACTCTAGAATTGTCCAGACAAAATCATTCCATCATCCCACATTTAAGACTTACTATAAATTTAGTGTAAAGTTTTTTAATTTGTACTGGTACAGTATTTTTTATTTGATCCCTACTTATATTATCATCAAGAAAAATGTCCCTTCTTTTGTCCCATGATATGAGAGAGCAAAGAAGAAAAGCTGTCAAAAGAAAAAAGTAGAGGCAAAAAACAGGCCCCCAAAAATCAGAATAAAGAGAGGTCCCCCCTCTTGCAATCCTATTCAATTTTTTTTCTCCTTTTGGGTGTGAAAATGAAATCTGGTAGAAAGATATTGACCTTATTCCCTACATAAGAAAAAAGATTCTTATGCTTATGACAAATTTAATAAAGTAAGCCTCTATATCTATAAAAATATAGAGTTTCCACATCAAAAAGAAGAAGATATCCACACCCTCTTAGAATGGTTCCAAGAAACCTCACCCACACAAACCAGGCTTTTATCTGGACTCTGAAGTGATTCCATCGTCATAAGGAATAAAATATATTTTGATCCTGCCATTCTGAGCTTTATCTAAAAAAATTATTGGGATGATGTGACAAAAAGTTTTCTTGATATATATAGTGGATTTTCAGATTTTAATCATGAGATTTATTAAGATATTTGTATTCCACATATGGTAATGTTAACACGAGATCAATATACAGTAGCCTAAAGGCGTTTTATAGTGGGGGTAGTACTACAAAACTAAAAATATTTTACTACTACCATTATTTACACTGTACACTCATATATGAGACATGTACCAAATCTAATCACATGTCTCAACAATGCAACAAAATCTCAATGTAAGAAACTTTATCATATAATTTCAACTTCCTACATGTCTACACCTATCATCTATTTATAGACAACTTGCTTTACATAGAAATGATTTAATTTCTACTCCAAAAGCCGGTTTCTCATTTTTAGGCTTTCTGATACTCATGGGTTAGATTTTGACACATGAGAAATAGTAACTTTTAGATAATATAGTACTATATCTAAATAATTTGGGTAAATTAGAATTTACCACCCACCGCATTCATTATTTCACAATCTTTGGTCCACACCTTGGATTTTGATGAGATAAGCAATTTTATTTGAACATGCATTCTATCTTTAAATATGTATCTTGTCTCAGAATTTTATGAATCAAACTTTCTATTTTCATGAAACTTCTAGAGATAAAAGGGTAAAATTGCTCACTTGTAAAATTTGACTACTGAGGAGTAAGAACATTTTTTATTTAGAAAAAAAGAGTAAGGACAGAAATAAAAGTAAAAATTAATTAAACATTCGAATGCTGCATTTGTTTTTGAATAGATGTGTTATTTATTTGAAATCAAATTTAAGTCAAATAATACTAGTTCAGTTTCAATTTTATTTGATAAAATGATTCCTTATTCTACCATCAAGTTTCTTTTCATACAATTAGGATAGATCATACTCCAACAATTAAATAAAAAACAAGATTAACAACTTATGAGTCCCATATACTATGATAAAGGTCAAGATGAAAAAAAACAAGAAATGTGAGAATGGCAAAGCTGAAGAAGAACAGAAGGGACAGAGACAGCACAAAGAGAAACATCATCTGTCTCTCTCACTCCATCCCTCAATCTACACACACTGCTAACTGTACAAACAAAAGTCACTGTCACACTCTGCAACCCCCCACTCACCACTCAACCCAACCCTCATATACAATGCACTCCCCTATATCTATCTATATAAACATACTTCTTCCACCAATTTTATCTCCTATCATAGAGAATTGTTGAAAGAGAGCTCTTTTTGGCTAATAAGAATGGGAGAAGGAGGTGAGCTAGATGATGTAGCTGTGCAGTGTGAGTCAAATGGTGCAATTGTTTATGGGAAAAGGATGCTGAAGAGATTGGTGTGGAGAGTGAGAGCAGAGATGAGGAAGATGAGGAAGAAGCAGAGGACTGATTTCAGCTTCTGCTATGATCCTTTGAGCTATGCTCTCAACTTTGATGACGGCAATTTTGGGTTTTTTTGCACCTAGATAGATAGATAGATAGTGTTTGAATTTCTGCTATGGTCTTGTACAGCTCTTTTTTCTTTTTCAAGAATCATGTTGTGTTGTGTTCTTCCTATTTTGAGGGATTAAGTTGTAATGAAGTTGCTAATTAATGGACTAATGTTAGCCGGTTAGGTTGTACTAGTACTAATTATTTGTTTTCTGATCTTATTTAAATCTCCATGCTTTATGTGAAAAATATTACTACTACTAATGTTTTTATTTCACGGTATGCTGCAAAAGTAACACTCTCTCCGTTGATCTTTTCTGTGAAATGCCAAGCACAAAATTAAATTTAAGGCTATGGAGAAAAATAAGAATAAAAGTTGGGGATGCCTTAGTATTTTAATTTTTACCCCACTTTTTTAGATTGGAATTAAATTATCTGTGTGTTTTTGGTTTAGTTTTTATCTAACATTAATAACGATTGTGATACATAAGTTTAACGGTATTTCTGTACTAGTTGTTAAGTGGCCCGGCCCGGACCAACCTAGGCCAGGCCCACCATCAAATATTTTCGAATACAGTATTTGGTTATTGTAAACTAGTCTCCCCTAAAGTCCAAAACTTTTATGTTATCTACAAGACTACAACAAAATACTACTCCTATTTGAATAAATATATCTTTAATCCTATTTATATCCACGTGGATGCCAAGTAGACTGCTTTTCGAAGGCTATGAAGCTTATATATTTCTATTGATAGGATAGTATGGATATAGATTATTTGGGATATTAGAACATCCACAATAGCGCCTAGCGCACCGCCGAGCGCGGCGCTCGGCTAGGCGGTGCGCTAGGCGATCTATTGCAACCGCCTAGCGGATTTCGTGATAAAAAACCGCCTAGCGCTCGGCGGTTCCGCGGCGCTAGGCGGTGCGCAAGGCGATCCGCTAGGCGCTATTGCAGCGTCCGGATCGCCCAGCGCACCGCCTAGCACGAATTTTTAATTTTTTTTTTCCGAAACACTATATATACGCGACTTGCCTGTCATTTTCATTCGCACCACTTGTATTAACGAGTACTCTCTCTATCTTAATTTCTGTACAAGATCAACACCTAGAAATGAGTAACACCGGTGGTAGTGGTGTGAGTGGTGGAGATGCTGAGGAGTACGAGCGTATAATGAACGAAGCGCTAGAGGCCTATACGAACCGTGAGATTGATCAATGGATGCAGAGGGCCTTGCAGCCGGCGGTACCTCGACCTCGACCAGTGGTACACCGCCGAGCGGTGATTGATCGTGATCACGTAGCTGCACATCAGCGCCTATACGAAGACTACTTCGCACAGGAGCCGCGGTTCAACGCCAACCTTTTCAGGCGCCGTTTTAGGATGCGCAGGTCCCTGTTTATGCGTATTGTTAACGGATTGGAGCAGCGATATCTGTATTTCCGCTTTAGGCACGATGCGTCTGGCAGACCCGACCACACTCCTATTCAAAAGTGCACTGCGGCAATCCGGCAGTTGGCCTACGGAGGCGCTGCAGACATGTGGGACGAGTACCTCCACATCGGTGAGACAACTGCCCTGGAGTGTATGAAGTATTTCTGTCAGGGCGTGATTGAAATATTCGGTGATCAGTACCTTCGAAGCCCTACCACCGATGACTGCTGGGATTTGCTGCGGATGCACGGGGAACAGCATGGGTTCCCAGGGATGTTAGGCAGCATAGATTGTATGCATTGGGAGTGGAAGAACTGCCCCGCCGCCTAGAAGGGGATGTATACTACCGGCTACAAGGGAAAGAATCTCACGATGATCCTCGAGGCAGTAGCTGATTACCGGCTGTGGATTTGGCATGCGTATTTTGGGATAGCTGGTTCGAACAACGACCTCAACGTCCTCAACTCGTCGCCACTTTTCAACGAGCAGTGTCAGGGTGTCGGTCCGGCCATCAGTTTTGTCGCCAACGACAACCGACATGATATGGGCTACTACTTGGCGGATGGGATATACCCTAGGTGGCCCGTCTTTGTGAAGACGATCCGATGCCCAGGAGATGAGAAGAAGGCCTACTTTGCGGCACGGCAGGAGTCGGCGCGCAAGGACGTGGAACGCGCATTTGGTGTGCTCCAGGCTCGATGGGCGGCAGTTAAGGGGCCAACGCGTTTGTGGCACGTCGACTGCATTGCTGATATAATGTACGCCTGTATAATCATGCACAACATGATTATCGAAGATGAAGGTGGACAACTGACTGATTGGGCCAACGACGATAATGAAGCTGGTCCAAGCCACGGCGTAGCCGCCCCTAACGTACGGAGTGGGGTACCCAACGATGAAGACGACCGCCTCGAAGCACATGCCGACATGCGCCAAACGGAGGCTCATATTCGACTCCAAAAGGATTTAATTGAAGAGTTATGGGCGCGGAGGACTGCACGACTGTAGTTTTTTTTTAATTATGTAATTTTTTTTAATTAATGTACTTTTAAATTTTATTAATATTAGTGAATTTTCTCGTTTTTGTGGCGTAAATTTAATTCCGTATATTGTGTGATTGTTAATTATTTCATTTTGTATATATTTGTTAATAGTGATGTGGATAGTATTATTAATGTTTCTCGTATATGTCTCGTAAATTAAATTCCGTATATTGTGTGATTGTTAATTATGTCATTTTATATAATTGTTATTAATGATGTGACTATTGATGTGGCTGGGCTATTTATGATGTGGCTAGGCTATGGCTGGGCTATTTATGATGTGGCTAGGCTATGGCTGGGCTATTTATGATGTGGCAGGAGGATTTTTAGTGCTGATGATGTGGCAGTGGCTAGGATATGGCTGGGCTATTGCTGAACTATTTCTATTGTGGATGGCCTTAGGAGTACCATTATTTATGGTCACATATGGTATTAAGTAGGTAATTCACCTAAAAATTGTTACTCCAATGACTTATATATTTATCGTTACACCAACGTTTATATATTTAACGACAATTACTTTTGATAATTAATACTTACTCCCGTACAACATAAATTGTTAATGGAACTTTTTATTTTATTTTATTTTATTTTATTTTATTTTCTTTTCTTTTCTTTTCTTTTCTTTTCATTCTTTGCAAGCATGAAGCAATAGAGCCAAAGCCACAAGAAATCCAGCTCTTGAGGCGGAGTTGTCGACTCTATCTGCTAAAACCCCCAACTACTAAACCTCGATTGCATCGAACCCTACGCCATTTTCTTCAAATCTCCTCCTTCCCACACTCTCCCCTCAATTCGTTCCTCCCATCTCTGTCTTCTACGGAGAGTGCCCCCGATCAAGATTGGATTTTTCACGAGGTACCAGCTCTCCTGAAAAGATTTCTACTTTCCAAATAATGGGTCTGATTTTGTTTCTCTGTTTGTTCCTTTCAGAAAATTAACTGATTCGCTTGATCTGAAAATGGACTCCGCAGCCATGACATTTTGCAGCAATTCAGTTTGCTCACGCCCCGTGAGTAATCTGATTTAGCGTATCTTTCTTGGCACATCTCTTCTTGCGTGTGAAGTTTTGATTTTTCGTTTTCTTCTACACCATTTATTGCATGCTGAGTAATGTAATACTATGTGCTTCTATCCGTGCGATGCAATTCGATTTAAAGTAATTGAACTTCTTAAGATGTTTGATTATTGAGTGTTTGATCTGTCTAGAACATGTTTAGAATGTAATGGGATGTGATGTCTGCGTGATCCAAGTTCAACCATGTAATTCATAGTTTTGGCCTTGTTTCTAAACTTCTGATGTATTTTGCAATGAAGGGTTTATTCATGGAGGCTACGCCTGGAATCAGGAGCTCCCAGTGTAGCTTCATGACAGGGAATAGGTTTAATTTCCTTCGTCAGAGGGTCCAGGCTTCTCGGGCTGGTACTAAATCTGGAAAGCGTGGTGGCGCGCATGCTGCCACATGCCGTGATGATAAAATTCTGGTGGCTAACAGAGGAGAGATTGCTGTTCGTGTCATTCGGACAGCCCATGAAATGGGAATCCCTTGTGTAGCGGTTTACTCAACAATCGATAAAGATGCTCTTCATGTAAAACTTGCTGATGAGTCTGTTTGCATTGGAGAAGCACCAAGCAGTCAATCGTAAGGACTTAAACATCATCAAATCATATCACTCCATCACAATTATAGGACTTAAACATAGTATTCTTGATTGTAGTGAATAAACTAAATTTCTTTTTCTTTCAGTTACTTGGTAATTCCGAATGTCTTATCTGCTGCAATCAGCCGTGATTGTACCATGCTTCATCCTGGATATGGGTTCCTTTCTGAGAATGCTGTTTTTGTTGACATGTGCCGAGAGCATGGGATCAACTTTATTGGGCCAAATGTAAGTTTCAATTTGGAGTGTTTTTATAGAGTCAACATCATAGGAGTACCATCTATCCTTAAATGTGGCAAGCTTTCTTGCCAGCTGAGTTGGCCACTCTGTTGCTACATTATCAGTGCAATTTGGTTAGATATTTGGATAACTGTTCTAGTAAGTTATGATTTGTTGACATCTTGTTCCTTGTTTAGATATTTGGAAATCTCTATAAATATTCATACGATAAACAATTTCCTTCCGTGGCCATTAGGTTTTTGTCCATATCAAGTAAACCTGTATATCGGAGAAAATTAGTATATTGTAGCCTTATATGGTTAACCTTCTTCCAATTGTGGTTATTCCAAGTTATGGCATTCTATTTATAGTCTCTTAAAATCCTGGATGCATTAAAACTATTGGTGTTGAAACCTGAACTGCAGCCTGACAGCATTCGGGTGATGGGTGACAAATCAACAGCTAGAGAAACAATGAAGAATGCTGGTGTTCCGACTGTCCCTGGAAGTGATGGTTTGTTACAGGTACTGCTTTTGTAAAGAATGTTAGTAAAACTTATCATAAGAAATCCAATATTGAATCATCATTCAGTTCTTCACTTTTAATTTTCTCGTTATGAACTACTTTTTGTTTTCAGAGTACTGAAGAAGCAATTAAACTTGCTGATGAGATCGGTTACCCTGTCATGATAAAGGTATGTTTAACCTCTCGACAAACCAAAAGTACAAATGTAATTACTTGCTCCCTTAACTGGAGGCATGATTTAAAACGTAGCATAGATGTTTATGCTAGTCAAAGGGACGTTACATGGCCCATTAGGAACAAAATTTTACAAAGAATTCTCGGTTTGACTTAGCTTACTAAACAGAACAAGAGCAAGAAAATCAGTTGGAAGTTGGAACTTCTTAACCGACTCATATAATCAATTGGAAATTATGTGCCATCTTATTAATTCTTTTTATATTGTTTCTGGTTTATCAGCAATGTTTTTATAAGTCGGTGAATCGAACCGCGTCGCCATAGGACCGATATATCGACTCAGTCGATATATCGGTCGACTTAGTCGATATATCGATAGTAAGTCGGGCGACTCACCAGACAAGTCGTCCAGGTCCCTCAAGACCGATATATATCGATATATCGGGCGACTTGCCCTTTTACACATGTAAAATATGCAATATATACTTCAAATTACAACAGGAAAAAACACAGCATCATATTGTTCAATGATTTAGTCATGTTCAACGATTTGCATGATAACAACTAACAAGCAATTAAGCAAACTCAAAGCACAGCATCATCCACTTGGAAAGCCCCTGCAGCTGAACCTCCACCACCCTCTGCAAGAATTGAAGTTGCTCTAAAAAATAACAATAGAGAACAGATGGAGCGCTTGAGGAACTCAAATAATAGACGAGAGATGAGAGACATAAGAGAGGAAGAGGAACTGGAGCATTACCGGAACTAGAGTTCATCCTGAATGAGGAGAGGCGGCGGATGAGGCAGGCCGGAGGCGTGTCCAGGAGAGGCGGCGGCGTTCTTCAGTTTCTGGAGGTGGAGGGAGCGTCGGCGGCGGCTGCAGTTCTGGAGGAGGAGGACGTGGGGAGGGGGTGTGGGGGATGTATAAAGAAACCCTAATGGGCTGAATAGACACCTACATGTCCGCCTGGCCCAATCTGGAGTGAAGCCCATTAAGTCGTCCTCGACTCGATCAGGCGACTAATCGGTCGAGTCGCGCGATATATCGGACGACTCGAATGTTAGTCGCCTAAGTCGCATCTGGGTGTGTATCGACCCTTGGCCTACCGATACAGGCGATATATCGCGATATATCGGACGACTTACAAACATTGGGTTTATGTTATTTTGACCATATAGGCATATATTCAGCTAATCTGGTTTTATATAATAAAGTTCTCAAATATTTCACTTGCATAAAATGTTAGCCCTAATATATACATGGACTTCTGCATGGGAACTCCATGGAAAAAAAAATACTCATATGCTAATTTAAGGCTTTTATTCTCCTGAAGGCAACAGCAGGTGGTGGAGGACGTGGAATGCGCCTTGCAAAAGAGCGTGATGAGTTTGTGAAGTTGATGCAGGTACTCCATTTCAACATTGCTGGGTTAATATACTGTTGACCTTTTTTTATATGTGGTTCAAAATATATCAACCTGAAAAAATGAAATAGTGAGATGTGCACATCATAAACCTATTTTTTTGTGTGGAAACGATCTCTCTTCCACAAAAGATCTATTTTCGGATGCCCTGCATACTCATAGTCGTACAAGCCAATTACTGACTATTTGTGACTGATATTCTGCTCTATATTTTGTCACTGGCTGTTTGTTGCTTTCCGGAGCGCACTACTTTTGTGGTTTCTATTTTTCTTTGGAGTCGCATGGTAATCGAACAAGTTTACAATAGTTGTCACCTTGATTTCTGATTGTTCAAAACTATACTTCATCGAGGTCTACCTGGTGCAGGAGTATGGTTTTGGTTAGAGAATCTTCAGCGTGTTTGTTTGCTTGTGTATTATATCCAGAATGTGGTGTCATTTGAGACCTAACAATAATTTTCTTGCAAATTCTTCCATGCATTTGACTATTTCATTGTGATCAAGTATCTGCTCATTTTGACAGCAAGCAAAAAGTGAGGCTGCAGCTGCATTTGGTAATGATGGTGTATACCTTGAGAAATATATCCAGAATCCAAGGCATATTGAGTTCCAGGTACATTTGTATTATTATAACATAAATTTTGAATTTAACTTGATGTCGTTTTAACTGCAATAACCAAACTCAAAATGTGGATTATATGGTATATATAGACCTAATTGTTCTATGTTTATGAAGGTATTGCGTAGGGAAACTTCTCGTTGAAAGTATTTAAATGTATGAGAATTCTTATACTCCCTCCGTCCCCATAAATTGTCACTAGTTTCCTTTTCGGTATGTCCGCCAATACTTATCACACTTACTTTTTACTACTTTTGGTAATGGATCGCACATTCCACTCACATTTTATTATAAAACTAATATATAAAAATAGGACCCACATTTCACTAACTTTTTCTACTCACTTTCCAATAAATTTCTTAGTACCTGAGTCGGGTTAACTTGTGACAATTAATGGCGTACAGAGGGAGTATTTCTTTTTCCTGCTATTGTATCTTTATGTTGACATTTTTGTCTTAACGAGCTATCAGTGACACCTTATGGTTGACGTCGCCCTGCAGGTTTTGGCTGACAAATACGGTAATGTCGTACACTTTGGGGAGCGTGATTGTAGCATTCAGGTAATATGGCCTTTATTCCATGCCAGACCTTTTTTGCTAGGCTTCATGGTTTGAAAGCACGTGACTTTCTAATCGCGACAATCTCACAAATTTTAGCTGTTTAATGAAAGCTAAAGAAGCATAGATTTCTCTCTGTAGTGGACATATCATAACAGCAAACAGTATTCGTTTGAACTTTCATCAAACACTATACTTTAGATCAGTACTATCAGTCTGGGCCCAGTCAATTGTGGAATCATGACATATTAACTTTGGTTATTATTTTCCATTGTAGAGGAGAAACCAGAAATTGCTAGAAGAAGCACCTTCCCCTGCATTGACACCAGAACTTCGGAAAGCCATGGGTGATGCGGCAGTTGCAGCAGCTGCATCCATAGGCTACATAGGCGTCGGTACAGTTGAATTCCTCTTGGATGAAAGAGGCTCATTTTACTTCATGGAGATGAACACTAGGATCCAGGTGAAAAGATCAAGGCTTGGATTTATCTACTCCTAAATAAACTACCCGTCTCATGTCATCCTTAGCATTCTCCACTGATCTTTCTCCTTGGTCTGATGTTAGGTTGAGCACCCTGTTACTGAAATGATATCCTCTGTCGACCTAATTGAAGAACAGATTAGTGTAGCACGGGGTGAGAAGCTCCGTTACACACAGGTAATTTGAAGGATCTTTACGATGTATGACACCCGGAAATCAAAGTGAAATCTTCAATGATATGAGCATTTTGTATACAGGATGACATTGTGCTCCGAGGACACTCAATAGAATGCCGTATTAATGCAGAAGATGCTTTCAAAAATTTCAGACCGGGACCAGGTATCACTCAATTGTGTTTTTGTGTCATTTTTAAATTCATCATGAAATCAAATCCACCAACGAATGAAGTTATACGATCATGTTACTTGAACAGGGAGAATAACTACTTATTTGCCGGCTGGAGGTCCGTTTGTGCGAATGGACAGCCATGTTTACCCAGATTATGTGGTTCCACCGAGCTATGATTCTCTTCTTGGAAAGGTTGGCTGATTATGTGTTTCGGAAGCTTGTAATTTTTTAAAGCATTTCTTGGACATCTAGCTGAACTGCTTCTTACCATTTAGCATGATTGAGAACCTGCATCGTTATAATAGATTGTTCGATGCAATCTTATATATCCTTGTTTCCTTTATCATTTCATTAGTGTTGTCTTCCATATACCCTAATATGTACGATGAATCTTATACTTCAGCTTATTGTCTGGGGTCCAACGAGGGAAAGGGCAATTGCGCGCATGAAAAGGGCTCTTAATGACACCATTATTACAGGTAAAAGAGACAACTTTATTCACTTATGCAACAACCTAAACCTGATCCTCTCTTTATATTTGAAAATATTCGTTGTGCTTGTGCATCTGGTGGCTTTCTACAGAGTCTTGCGCTCAATGTACTGTTCATTAATACTCTGATATCTTTCCATACTGAGATCGTTAAGTTCCTAAATGATTCTCTGTGGCCAGGTGTTCCAACAACGATCGATTACCATAAGCTCATCCTAGAAGTCGAGGTATTCATCCGTTGCAATTTTCTTGGGCTTGCTTTCTTTAATAGTTTAAACAAACTTATATATATGCATTCATCTCTACATGCTCCAGGACTTCAAAACTGGCAAGGTGGACACTGCTTTTATCCCAAAACACGAAGAAGAGCTCGCTGCGGTAAGCTACCAACATCTCCTTCATAGGATACAAAAACCAAAAGGGCCTAATCCAGAAAGTGTGAAGCGTTTTAATGGTTTGTTGTTTGTGATTGCAGCCGCTGGCGGATGAACATGCTACGAGCCGGAACGAGATGATCAGTGCGGCCTAAACTTTGCTGTGTGGACCCATGCTCAAGTTCTCAAATGTATTTTTGTTTCTATTTTTCTTTTCATTACATTGTCAAATGAGCTTCATACCAATAATTAGTTTGCTTTTTGGTAGAAAACTAAATACAGTAGCATAACTGCTGCCGCAATTGAAAATATTTATTGTTTCTATGTTGTCGAGATTATTTAAAATGGGGCAAAGAAATGAGTGTTGCACTGCACGGTCACATTTATTGTGACGGCACCGGCAACGCGTTACGCGGGTGTCCCACGTTCCGTCACGGGGGACGGCGGCGCGACGCGTTGAGGCGCCCGTCTCGTCCCCAGCCCATCCCGGCGTGACGAGTGACGAGCCGTCTCGCCACGCGCCGAGGCGACGTGGTGCGCCCAGGCGCCATGCGTGACGCCCATTGGCCGACCAGTGAGTGGGTATCGTCACGCGGACGCAATAAATCATTTTTTTTTTAAAAATCTAATTTAAAAAAAAAAAAAATATTGTAAACGGTAATATTTCCGTTTAATTAGCCGTTTTTTATTTTTTATTTTTTTACTCTATAAATACTCTTAATTCATCATAATTTCACACACAACTACACATCTTCTCTCCCCAAATCATCTCCATTTCCTCTCCAATTTTCATCTAACATCTCATCACAAAATGTCCGGTGACGGAAACTCTGGCGGTGGCGGCTCCGGTGCGTGGGATCTCAACGCGTTCGGCGACTGGGGGAGCATGTACAACACATTGGGTGGTTCCGGTCCGTCGACGTCGGGCACCCAGGGTTCGTCGACGCCGGGGGGGTACCAACCACCCAATTTTGATGTGGATGCATACGCCCGTCCCTCTGCCCCGCGGTATTCGCAGGGATTATCCCAGATTCGGGAGAATTATTCCGTTGAACACACTCCGGGAGGAGGCCGAGGCGGGGGGAGGAGGCCGAGGCGGTGGAAGCTCCAGGGCAGAGGCGGAGGCAGGCGAGGAGGAGAAGGAGGAGGAGGAAGATGAGGAGGATCTAGGCCGGCATCCGTACAACAGCAAAGAAACGATGGCGGTGTACAACGCCTGGATCCGTGTTTCATACGATCCCATCGTCGGGAATCAACAAAGCCGGAAGTGTTTCTGGTAAAAGGTCTCCGAGGCCTACCACCAGATTAAGCCGAAGGGGTCCCGCCGCCGCACATATAAGATGCTTCGCGCTCACTTTGACCGAGTAGACAGAGGAGGTCAAAAGATTCTGAGGTCGGCTTTGAGCGTCTACCACGACGACACCGGTAAACAATTCAAATTTGTTGATGTTTGGCAGGTCGTCAAGGACGAGGAAATGTGGGCCGGCGGTGAAGCTGGTGAGGGCAGCGACGCACAAAAGGGTGCCTCGCAGGAGGTTGATGGCACGGCCGGCGATGCCGGGGGATCCTCCCATGGGCGCCGTCGGCCGCAAGGGACCAAGGCGGCTAGAGCGAGGAAGGGCTGAAGCGAATCAAGCCAGGCTGGCTCGGGCTCGGGGGAGGCCCAAACTCCCTTATGGCCATGTACATGACCACCACAATGGCGGACACTTTCCGCTTTACGCCCGCCCAGTACCAAGCCTGGTGGAACGGAATTGTCTTTATGGCAGCCCAACTTGTCCTTCCACCTCTTACCGGCTTTAGTGCACCTCCACCGCCTTTGAGGGATGATTTGTCGGCGGAGTAGTTTTTTTATTTTCTATAAAATTGTATTTTAAATTATGCCACGTTTATTTTTTTAGGATTTTAATTGTGTTTTTTTTTTAATTTTTTAACTTTTAAATTATATTTTTATTTTATGCTGTAATTTTATTTTATTGTTAATGAAGTGTGTTTTTTTATTAATTGAATTTGTTGGAAAAAAATAAAAAAATGAAATTGAATGAATAGTAATTTAAGGGACGGAGGGTTGCAGGTTCCGTCCCTTAGTTAAGAGATGGAGTAAAAAAGTACAATGAGGCTCGCAAATAGTGTTTTAAGGGATGATTAAGAGACGGTATAGTGACAGTGTGGATGGCATGATATATTTGTACAACACATGGCACCACGTTAAACAGTTGATGTACAAATCAAGAATAGCTGATTTCGGTTGAAGTGGCTCAATTTTGTGATAAAACCTACCCCTCTAATTAATAAAGGTTGAATATTTCTTCACTTACTAATTACCAATTATTATAAAAAACTCCAGCGCTCTAAAGTTAAATGATGAAATTTTCTGAAAGTATAGTATTAGTATGTTATGAATAGAAATTTCTTTTTAAAAGAATTCTTAATTGTTTAATGAGGGAATTATTTTGAAATCACAATCTATTTAAATACAAAATAAAGAAATTGAGAAATAAAAATAAGTAGTTAAAACTTAAATGGATGAACATAAAGAAAAGAAATGAAAACTGATTTTATAACCAAACTCAGAAAAGAAATGAAAAAAAAAGAGTGAAAGAGAGTAGATTATTAGTATCTACCTTCCAAAATATGCTATGCCAAATAATTACCAATTTCATAATTCCATGGACTTCACCAAATTATAATGTTTATATAATGAAACTGAAATTCAAATTATTCATATATTTGAAGATGGAGAGCAGCGTGTTTTGATTCGCTACTTCCCACTTGGTGGGCCCCACTGCCCTTTCTGTATTTTCTCAATCAAAATGAACACCCTCTGCTCCACTCCCCCACTAGTTCTTGCACCCACACGACACGACACGACACAACCCCCTACTCTCTTATTTATATTTTAAACATAATTTTAGAAAATATGAATTCAAAATACTAGGGAAATATTAGTTCGATTTTTATATATTAAATAGTATTAATTTAAAGGAAAATGTGTTGTGCTTATAAATTTTAGGAAATGAAACACTAAAAATTATAAAACCTTTTGAATGAGTAAAGTTTCCTTTTTTGGGGGGTTTGATTTTTTCTGGATATCCAATCAACCTTTTCTTTTATTTCCATTTTCGCATCTCTGCAATATCACTCGTGCATTAAATGAAGGCCGGATTATTATTGCGTGGATAATTATATTTCTGCCTCCTAAACTAACTTTTTCAGTCTTTCAATTTTTTTAGTATGTGAGAATAGAAAATATGCTGCAGGTACACTAATCTGGAAAATCATGAATTACTAATAAAATTACAAAAATGTACTAGTACGATAGTAACTAAATAGTAGTACTCCAGTAAAATATAGTACTACTAATTCAATTTATTATATTGTTTGATTAATCATTAAATAATTTGATTCTTTAACGTTGTACTTGTTAATTATGACGTCTACCACCAAACAACTTTGTCATACTACCATGAAATGGTTTCATTATTTTTCACAATAAATTTAAATTTATCTAGATGCGTTTTTCTCTATGTCACAAACATTATTCCCAATCTCCTGCTAGAATTATTACTAGTAGTTACTATTAATCAAACAAACAAAGTAAATAGTCTAAATAAATAAAATGCAATAAGGAATTACACCCTTCCAAAATTAACTGCTTAGGTTTAACGACTTTCCAAAATTAGATTGAACGATCTTCCCCTACTCTCTAAGAAGATTGGATTTTTAAATTATTTAATTATCTTTCATTGGCCTTCTTCATAACAGAGAATCTCGAAAATAATTGACTGCCAATACCATCTCTGATGAATCGGCGAATTTCTGATGTAGTGAATGCTGGAAAACACAGATCACGACACGGTGAATTTACGTGGTTCGATTTACTGAGGTAAATCTACGTCCACGGGAAGAAAAGAGGGCAGAGTTGTATTGCTTGATCTGTTCTCTACAGCTTACAAATACAAACTTGCTATATGGTGTTTTATCTCTAGAGATCGAGAGAATGTTAGAACGTAACCCTATCTATCGGATCTAGGTTCTATTTATACATTGAACCTAGATCGTGGCATGCAGCCATTTACTAGGTAGTGGATGTCGTGGAGATCGTGGCGATCTTGCATGGGTCCACTATCCTGCATGAGTTAATGACTGCTTGACACCACTAAATAGATCGTGGGTGTAGTGGAGGTGGAAATCCTGCATGAGTCCACTATTTCCTAGTTCGGTCGAATACTGAGACCGAACTGCTGAATTATTGCCGGGCAGCTTTTGCCGATCTGAGAGTAGAGCTTGATGCCGACCTGAGAGCAGAGTTTGATTGGTTGGCTTTTACCGAGCTGTAGGCTGGGGCCGAACTCTGTGGTTGTGCCGAACTGAACTCTTTAGTCATGCCGGACCGATACTCTTTAGTCATGCCGAACTGATACTCTTTCTTAGGCTTTAGGCTGATGGGCTTTACTGCTGTTGGGCTTGTTTAGTACGTACTCCATCACTACCCCCCCCCGAAAAGTGAAGTGAATCACTTCGGCATTCTGGATAAAGGTACGGGGTGAGTTGATGTTTGTCCTCGGTCTGATGAAGTGAACTCTTCTTTGACCGGACTTGGTTTGTGTCCTAATTTGGCGAGTTTTATCGCTCGGATCGAACTTTCCGTTGTCCTAATTTGGGGATCGGACTTTCCCTTGTCCTAATTCGGCGAGTTTTATCGCGAGAATCGGACTTTCATTGCAGTTCGTTTCAGACGAAGTGCTTGATTTTTAAGCCGAATTGTGGTCTTGTATCCTCTTTAGAAGCTTGGACTTCACAATCGTTGGCTTATTGCAGCTCGTTTCAGACGAACTGCTTGTTTAAGCTGAATTGTGGTCTTGTATCTTCTGTAGAAGCTTTGACTCACAATCGTTGGCTTGTTGCAGCTCGTTTCAGACGAACTGCTTGTTTAAGCTGAATTGTGGTCTTGTATCTTCTGTAGAAGCTTTGACTCACAATCGTTGGCTTGTATATGTTCTAAGAAGGGGATCAGCCTTCGAAGAACAAGATACCTCAGTAACATTTGTAAGAGACGACACGCACAGAGACAGACAAAACACATAGACAAAACGCATAGAGGCAAATAAAAAGCACATAGAGAAACAAAGATCAAGCAAACCAAATAAAGCACATTGACCGGACAGGACTCAAGACTGACTGACCGGACTGTCTCTTACAAATGAAACTTCTTGAGGTTGGAAATGTGCCATGTTCGGGGTACCTGTTCTCCTGACATGTGAGCCAATTTGTAAGACCCTTTGCCGAGGACTTCTGACACCCGATACGGACCTTCCCATGTGGGTTCGAGCTTGCCCAGCTTTTCTGCTCGGCTTACTTCGTTGTTTCTCAAGACGAGATCTCCCACTTGAAATTGCAGCTTCTTCACCCTTTGGTTGTAATATCGGGCTACTTGCTCCTTGTACTTGGCTGCTTTTATGCATGCCAATTCTCTTCTTTCTTCGGCAAGATCTAGCTCGGCTCTCAGTCCGTCGTCATTCATTTCTGAGGAGAAATTTAGAGTTCGGGGACTGGGTACGCCGATCTCCACCGGAATTACGGCTTCAGTGCCGTACACAAGGCTGTACGGAGTTTCACCGTTGGAGGTTGTGGGTGTAGTTCGGTAGGACCATAGGACTTGAGGGAGATTTTCTACCCATTGTCCTTTGGCTTGTTCTAACCGAGCTTTTAACCCTTTCACCAGGATACGATTTGTTACCTCCGTTTGTCCGTTTGCTTGTGGATGAGAGACCGAAGTGAACCGCTGTTGAATATTCAGCTCTTGGCACCAATTCTTGAACGTCTTGTCGGTGAACTGAGTCCCGTTATCCGAGATGAGGATGTGGGGTATGCCAAATCGGCACACTATGTTCTTCCAGACAAAATCCAATGCCTTCGAGCTTGTTATCGTAGCTAATGGTTCAGCTTCCACCCACTTCGTAAAGTAGTCCACGGCAACGATTAGGAATTTCATTTGCCGAGGAGCTTGAGGAAGTGGTCCCACTATGTCTATGCCCCATTGCATGAAAGGCCAAGGGCTTTGCATAGTGAATAGATCGGTCTGCGGCATCCTTGGGATATTTGCATGGATTTGGCACTTCGGGCATGTCTTGACGAGCTGCACGGCTTCTTGTACCAAGGTTGGCCAATAATATCCCCATCTTAGAACTTTTTTAGCTAAAGCTCTAGCTCCGATGTGGCTGCCGCACGATCCTTCATGAACTTCTCTGAGGATGTAGTCCGTCTCTTCTGGTCCTACGCACCGCAATAACGGCTGGAGGTAAGACTTTCTAAAGAGGACTCCTTCATGAAGTTCGTACCGAAGTGCTCGGCACGTGATCTTCCGAGCTTTTCTCTTATCCTCGGGCAATTGTCCTTGATCCAGATACTGCAAGATCGGCGTCATCCAGTTCGGCGAGCTGGATACTGAATGTACCTCGGCTCCATCAATGCTTCGATGCATTAATTCTTCCGCCTTTGAGCTCGGATCTGAGGCCAACTTACTTAAGGTATCTGCTCGGCTATTTTCCGCTCTGGGAATGCGGATTATCCGAAAATAGGAGAAACTTTGGCTGATGCTTTGCGCTTTGTCCAAATACTTCTTCATTCTCTCGTCACGAGCTTCACTTGTACCCAACATGTGATTTACTATGACTTGTGAATCACAATGGACTTTGAGAGATTTGACGAGCAGACTTTGCGCTAACTGGAGTCCGGCAAGGAGGGCTTCGTACTCGGCTTCATTATTAGTAGTGGGGAATAGGAACCGAAGTGAGTAGGTTACCTCGTGTCCGTCGGGAGCGATGAGTATAATACCAGCTCCACTTCCCATCTTGTTTGAAGCTCCATCTACGAATCCGCTCCAGCAGTCTGGCGGCTCTACTTCGGATTCCAAGGGCTGTGCTAGTTCGGCATTGGCAGAATTTTTCTGTTCGGCAATGACAGGGATTGCTTGATCGAACTTGGCCTCTGTAAGAAAATCTGCCAAGGCTTGTCCCTTGATGGCTTTTCGAGGTAGGTACTCGATTGAGTGTTCTCCTAGCTCTATGGCCCATTTGGCGATTCTGCCTGATGCTTCTGGCTTGGTCAAAACTTGCCGAAGAGGCAGATCGGTTAAGACGCATACCTTGTGAGCATAGAAGTATGGCCGCAGTCTCCTTGCTGCATTTACTAATGCCAGAGCAATTTTTTCCAGAGGTTGATACCTTGTTTCTGGACCTCTTAATGCTCGGCTTGTAAAGTAGATGGGAAACTGCTTTAGGCCTTCTTCTCGTACAAGCACCGCGCTGATGGTTTGATCTGATGCCGCTAAGTATAAGAATATTACTTCGGCTTCGGTTGGAGCAGAGAGAATAGGAAGCTCGGCTAGATAACTTTTGAGCTCGTCAAAGGCCTTTTTCTGCTCGGCTCCCCACTCGAACTTTGGTGCCTTTTTCAACACCTTGAAGAACGGCAGTTGCTTTTCGGCTGCTTGGGAAAGGAATCGATTCAGTGCGGCTAGACATCCGGTTAGCCTTTGCACGTCATGTATGGACTTCGGCATTGCCATGTTCTGAACGACTTGAACTTTTGAGGGGTTTGCCTTGAGTCCGTCCTTTGAAACCCAACAACCCAGAAACTTTCCCGAATCTACCAAAAAGGTACACTTTTGGGGATTAAGTTTGAGGTTGGCTTTCTTGAGCACGTTGAGAGTGGACTGGAGGTTGAGCTCGTACTCCGAAGTGCTTTTGCTTTTGACGACTATATCGTCAACATACACTTCAACCTGCTTTCCGATTAGGTGCCGAAAAAGCTTGTCTACCATCCTTTGATAAGTTGCTCCGGCATTCTTTAAACCGAATGGCATCTTTTTATAAGCGAAAATGCCGAAATCGGTAATGAAAGCTGTTTTCGGAGCGTCACTCTCATCCATCAACACTTGGTGATATCCTTTGTATAAATCAAGAAAACAGAAAATTTCGAAGCCGATCAAAGCTTCTACTTTTTTATCTATATTCGGAAGGGGATAGCAATCTTTAGGACAGTGCTTGTTTAGATCGGTAAAATCTATGCACATCCGCCATCCTCCTTCTTTTTTCTTGATCATCACAGGATTGGCCACCCAGGAAGGATATTTCACCTCGAATAGTACATCCGCTTTTAGTAATTGGCGGACTTCGTCATGGATGACTTGGCTTCTTTCTGCCGCAAAGAGTCTTTGCTTCTGTTTTACTGGTCGGATTGAAGGATCAATATTTAACCGATGAGTGATTACCTCGGGGGGCACTCCGGTCATGTCCAACGGAGACCATGCAAAGACATCTTTGTACTCCTTGAGGAGCTGAATGGTCTTTTCCCGGAGTAGAGGCGTTCCTGCGAAGCCGATCTTAACCGTTCTGGATGGATCGTCTTCGTACAGCTGAACTGTCATCGAGTTCGGCTCCGGTATGGCTTCGGTCATCGCCTCTGACTCCGGCTGCTGTGATTGCTATGCTTGGTGGTGCCGATCTGACTGCTCGGCACTTCTAAGCGCAATTTGTAGACATTCCTTTGCTCTCTTTTGGTCACCTCGGATGACCGCTATCCCTCCTTTAGTAGGGATCTTGATGGTGAGGTGATAAGTAGAGCAAACGGCCCGAACTGTGTTGAGCCAGTCTCTCCCCAGGATGATGTTGTACGGGGACCGAGCTTTCACCACAAAGAACTCGATCATCGTATTGGAGCTTGTAGGCGCTTTTCCCACCGTGATCGGAAGGCTGATAATACCTTCAGGGCGGGTGTCCTCCTGGGCGAAACTTTTCAGAGGAAGTGGAGCCGGACTGAGCCGAGCTGGATCCACTTCCATTTTATCGAAACATTCTTTAAAAAGAATGCTGACTGACGCTCCTGTATCCACAAATACTCTGTGGATCAATTTGTTTGCCACTCCGGCTTGAATGACAATAGCGTCTTGGTGAGGAGAGATGGCTGGGACGGGATCGGCATCTGAAAATGTAATCACTTCGTCTTTCTTCAGCCTTTTATGTGTTGGCTCCTCTTGATTGGAAACTCTGCGTTCTGCTTTTAGGGACGACTTAGTCTTCCCGGCAGGGAGAGCATCAATAGTCAGGATTACTCCATCATATTGCGGCTCGTCGTCGTCTTCGGGATCCTCATGCCTTTTCGGATCCTGAGGATTGCAGTTCGCACCTCTCTGCTTTTTGTTCTTTTTCGGCTGCTTGCTTTGGTATTTTTTTAACATTCCTGTTTTCACAAGAACATCAATACCTGCAGCCAAATTTCGGCACTCCTCGGTATCGTGACCGTGGGTTTGATGGAAGGAGCAAAATTGATCCTGAGGTCGGCGCGCGGCCGATTTCGTCATCCGCCTTGGTTTTTCGAACATATCGGAATGTAGTTCGAAAATTTCCGCTCTTGACTTGTTTAAGGGTACGAACTGAGCGGGCGGCTTCTCAGGATTGAGACGTGGTCCCAATCTGCCTTGTACCGGTGCCCTTTGAATTCTTTCAAAAGGAGTTCGGCGAGGAAGCCTCTGATCGCTATGATCGGGCTTCTTTTCGTCTCCTCGGGATGAGCTATCTAAAGACCGTTTTCGACGGTCTGCCTCATCCGCACGGGAAAACTGGTCCGCAATGTCCCACATTTCTTGAGCTGTTTGCGGACCGCACTCCACGAGCTTTCTGTAGAGAGCTCCGGGCAGGATTCCATTTTGGAATGCCGAAATGACAAGTAGATCATTGAGATTATCTACTTGTAGGCATTCCTTATGGAATCTCGTCAGGAAGTCGCTGATCTTTTCGTCGCGACCTTGACGTATAGAAAGCAGCTGAGCCGAAGTGATCCGGGCTTCTGCTTTCTGAAAGAACCTCCTGTGGAAAGCATCCATTAGATCTCGGTAGGATCTAATGCTGCCTTGAGGAAGGCTGTCGAACCACCTTCTGGCGTTCCCGATGAGCAGCTCGGGGAACAGCTTGCACATATGGACCTCATTGAGACCCTGGTTCGCCATATTATATTGGTAGCGTCCCAAGAAGTCATGAGGATCCTCTAGCCCGTCATAAGTCATTGACGGTGTCCGGTAGTTCCGCGGCAAAGGAGTTCGGGTGATGTCGTCCGAGAACGGAGTCTTTAATGCTCCGTACATGGCGAACCCGACATCTCTTCGGTACGGAGGAGATGGAGTTCTCCTGTGGTTCCGGTACCGAGGAGGAACTGGAACATGTCGGGGTTGAGGATTCTTTCTCCTGGAAGACACGTCACTACTGCGGTAGTGACTTTCATGTCTGGATGAGGAGGGAGAATCCGCCGTTGTCTTCTCCGGCTGTTGGCTCTTCTGCAGGAAGGTTAAGAACTCCTCCTGCTTCTCGGCCAAGAACAGCTTGACAGCTTCATTTAAATCAGGCTGCTGGGAAGACTCGGTGCGATGACTCCTGGAGTGGCTTGTTCCTCCTTCGTGAGAACCGGAGGTAGATGTCTCCCGAGGCCGTTTTTCAGACCTGCGAGCTGGACTAGCTTCCTCACGGTGATCACGAACGGTATTACGGGTGGTATGTGATCTGGTATGCATTTTTTTGGGGTGGAAAAAGGATCAAAAATTCGCTTTATCACAAATTTGGTTCTCTGTTTCCCACAGACGGCGCCAGTGATGAATCGGCGAATTTCTGATGTAGTGAATGCTGGAAAACACAGATCACGACACGGTGAATTTACGTGGTTCGATTTACTGAGGTAAATCTACGTCCACGGGAAGAAAAGAGGGCAGAGTTGTATTGCTTGATCTGTTCTCTACAGCTTACAAATACAAACTTGCTATATGGTGTTTTATCTCTAGAGATCGAGAGAATGTTAGAACGTAACCCTATCTATCGGATCTAGGTTCTATTTATACATTGAACCTAGATCGTGGCATGCAGCCATTTACTAGGTAGTGGATGTCGTGGAGATCGTGGCGATCTTGCATGGGTCCACTATCCTGCATGAGTTAATGACTGCTTGACACCACTAAATAGATCGTGGGTGTAGTGGAGGTGGAAATCCTGCATGAGTCCACTATTTCCTAGTTCGGTCGAATACTGAGACCGAACTGCTGAATTATTGCCGGGCAGCTTTTGCCGATCTGAGAGTAGAGCTTGATGCCGACCTGAGAGCAGAGTTTGATTGGTTGGCTTTTACCGAGCTGTAGGCTGGGGCCGAACTCTGTGGTTGTGCCGAACTGAACTCTTTAGTCATGCCGGACCGATACTCTTTAGTCATGCCGAACTGATACTCTTTCTTAGGCTTTAGGCTGATGGGCTTTACTGCTGTTGGGCTTGTTTAGTACGTACTCCATCAATCTCTATGTTTTATTTTATGCTGAAAAACTTATTCTTGAAACAACGAAATCCAGTTTGAGATAAAAGCCCTTTAATTATTCATTAATTCTTAGTATTCTGTTGTGTGCAAGCTTTTGGTAAACTGTCAAAAGATGGTTATAAAGTAAATATCAGTTGAAAAGGTTGTGCTTCTTTCGAGTATGGCTACATTTTTGACAGATTTGTACGCTTCTTCCTGTCTCTGTCTTGTGTTATTGAAATGGGTGTTGGTAGGAAATGAGAATCACTGAGTTTGGACTTCATCTTTTTTCTCTCTTTGTTATTGCAAAATGCTGAAAGGGTTTTTCTGACTTCTACTTTCTTGAACTCTAAATGTGTAGAAAGTCTTGGTCTTTATGTTTGTTACTCTCCCAAAAAAAAGAGGGCTTTCCCTAAAGAGAGAGATAGGTTGAACTGTAAAAGTTTAGTAGTAGTAGAATTGATATTTGGCAGTGGGCCTGTGCAGTGAAAAGAGGAGCTATCAAAATATGGGGTGCTTGGCCATTGGAAATTTGTAGGGATGAGTGATGGCAATTTGAGTGCTGTTTTTATCCGTTCTACACTTCCGGGGTTTCTTGTTTGCTACCAAGGTGGTCTCTTTCACACTTTACACACCTCTAATTACTCTCAGTACTCAATATACACTCACCAATTAAAAAGTCTCCATCTTTTTCTGTTCCATAATTGCAATTCCTTTTTTTTACTAGTAAGTAAATGCTTTCGTTTTTATGATTTTCAGATATTTCTCATGCTCTCCTAACCAATATTGCCTTTTTCTCATCAATAGGGGCTCACCATTTCACGCACACACTCCAGTTCTTGAATTTGCCAAGCAAATTTCACTCATTCATCATTCACTCCACCACCACTTTCCCCCTCCTCTGTCCTTGATTGCAATAGATTGGTTAGATCCCAATTCCAAGATTTAGCTTATTTATTTCTTGATTGCCTTGTTGAATTGTTGGTGGGAGTGGGAATAGTTCTGCTGAGGGGTGTGAAAAAAACAGTCCTTTTCAAGAACAAGAATTGAAACTCTAACAATCCTAGATAGATGCCTGCTGTTGAATCAAGTAGCTCTCTGTGGAGTAGGGAGCAGGATATGCAGTTTGAAAAGGCAATAGCTGCTTATCCTGAGAATTCTTCAGACAGATGGGAGAAAATTGCAGCTGATGTTTCTGGGAAATCAGTGGAGGAGATTAAGCTGCACTATGAGCTCCTAGTGGAAGATGTTAGCCGCATAGAATCCGGTTTTGTTGAGGTTCCTAGTTACAATCCTTCCTCAGATGGCTCATCCAGCCTTGCTGGTGATGATGTGTCTGCTAAAAAAGGCGGCAGTTTTGGCCATTTAAACTGCGATGCCAAGTCATCCCGCTCCGATCTGGAACGCCGGAAGGGGATTGCTTGGACAGAGGATGAACATAGGTATACTTCCATTGTTCCTCAGTTTTGACCAATTATCACATAATTTGTTTTTAACTGAAACTGTGTAAAGGATGAAAGCAACCAGGCCAGTGATGAATGCAGATTATAGCAAATTTCAATGATTTGAATGCTACTTACATCTCCAATCTGAGTCAGTGATGATTTTTTGTTGCTGATTTTGCTATAACTAACTAACTATATCTCTATTTGTATTTTGATATCCCTACTTACATGATGCAAAATTTTACTCTTGTTATTGAGATAGTGTGCTGTTTGATTCATGAAAACGGGTATTCTGTGACAGCTTGTCCAACCAAAAGTCTCTATTTTTATGATTATTTTCCTTGTATACATATTTGCTCTGTGAAGAGATTGAACATTTCCCAACTGCACTAGAAGCTATTTCTGCATCATCTCACCAAAACACTCCTTTTCATTCAATCACCATCTTAAGCAGTCAGGAAATATCTGCTGTTGATTTGTAGTACTTTGTTGTTAGTAGCTCTTGTATGGAAACTGAGTGCTCATTTCTCTCCGTTGATCTCCTCTGTTACGCGTTCTGCAAACTCGACACCTGCTACATTTGGGCAAATAGTGAGGGAAGGGAATCATTTTGAAACATGGATGTGATAGTTGACTGATGGTGTCATTTTCATGACCTCTCCCAACAGATTGTTCCTCCTTGGTTTGGACAAATACGGAAAGGGTGACTGGAGGAGCATTTCTCGTAACTTTGTGGTGACGAGGAGCCCCACGCAGGTGGCCAGCCACGCTCAGAAGTACTTCATCCGCCTCAACTCCATGAACAAGGACAGGAGGCGTTCCAGCA
Source organism: Salvia splendens (assembly GCF_004379255.2). NCBI lineage: Eukaryota > Viridiplantae > Streptophyta > Magnoliopsida > Lamiales > Lamiaceae > Salvia > Salvia splendens. The sequence continues at coordinate 6,539,101 of NC_056034.1, forward strand.
TCCACGACATCACCAGCGTTGCCAATGGGGACGTGTCCGTGCCCCAAGCTCCAATCACCGGCCAGACCAACGGAGTCCCACCTGTTAAACCCGGAAAGCAGGTGGTGGGTGGTGCAGCAGCTCATGGAGTGACCATGTACGGCGCCCCAACCATGGGGCAACCCATAGGCGTCGTCTCAGCAGTCGGGACGCCAGTGAGCCTCCCTCCACCACCACACATGGCTTATGGCGTGGGGACACCTGTCCCGATGGCGTACCACGCCTCGGTTCACAGGTGATCATTCTCATCATCCATGGTGATGGTGATGAATCATATGGACTGATTAGTGATTTATTTCCAGTTGAGGAGTAATAATTTTTCCATTTAGAGCACCATTTTGATATTATTTTTGCTTATTAATGCGGGAAAAAAGATCTGTATAGGTGATTAGGATAATATGGTTATATTGAGACTTCAGAAATTTTAAGCATTTATTAGCTGTAGCAGAGATTTATATTAATATGAGGAAGAAAGAGACTTCGTTTTTAATGGTGGATGGAATTGGTTAACTCTTCATCTCCGGTACCATTTCTAGGATAAAAAATTAGTAGTACTATTAAAGTATTGGAATTATGTTTCTAGGAATTTTTTATAGATAATTTAGGTGGGTAAATGCCTATAAATTGGTCGTATGACATCCAATGTCACGATATTCATTTATTACATAGTACTATGAGGGGGAGAGATCCTCAGCAGTTTTACCTAACAGGCTAACACAGCAGGAAATGCTGTGATTAAAACACACAAAAATATGAAAATGGTGGATCCTGTTTCTTACATTGCTTTATTTAATGTATAGATTTAATTATTAAGACTGAAAATTTCTAACAAAATATATATTTTGCCTACAAATTAGCTATATCTTTTTCTTTTAGTTTTAACATTTTTTGTATTTTTTGTTTAAACACTAAAAAATAATATAATTTCAATTAAATATATAAATTAAGTACTTATAAATTCTAATCATGACATCATAAATTACTTTTAGACTAAATTGTTAGCTTTGAGTATTTAAAGAAAAAGTGCTTTAGAAAATAAAATAAAATTTTAAACAAGAAAAAGAAAGCATACGGAGTATGTTATATGGAGTATATATATATATAATTGGAATTTATAAGTATTTTAGTTTATTATAAATCTTATTGAATTTTAAAATATTTTTAAGTGTTCAAATTTAAAAAGTGTTCCGCATTGAAAATTTAACAAAAGAAACGAAAATAAAAACACATGGTATAAAAATTAAGATTGTAATAAAAAAAATACAAAAATAAACATGTAGTGGCAAATTGCATATTGAATATTTTGTTTATAATTTGCCGCTGTAATTAAACTACGACATCAAAATAAATATTTTTGTATGCTAACTCTTTTGAAAAAGGTACGTAAAAAAACTTATGTATACATATAAGATAATGAGCTTCTGTAAGGATTAAAATAATGTAAAACTGCAGAGGATCCCTCCCCTACTATGTTATGTAAAACTGCGTTTCATTCACATTTTCCTGCGTTTTAAACACAAAATTTCCTGCTGTGTTATGTAAAACTGCAGAGGATCCCTCCCTACTATGTGAGACAAGATATGAATAACTAAAAAAAGAATGACATACAAGTCCAATACTTTTGCACCATCTCCAAATTATAATTAAATTATTATTATTATTATTATTATTATTATTATTATTATTATTATTATTATTATTATTATTATTATTATTATTATTATTATTATTATTATTATTATTATTATTATTCGTTGTCATTTTATTATGGAGAATCAAAAATAATAATTGGAGTTGTAGGACTGTCTGGTCTGGTCGTCTACATCATTGGATCGCCACCATTAATTTAATTTATTGTAATCTACATCATATAAAAATCTACAACAGCGCCCACCATTTATTATGAATCTACACCATTCATTTCCATGTATATCTTATGTAGAGAATCTACATCGTTTGAATAGACCTCTATAAAAATATAAACAGTCACAATCCTTGAATGCTATTAACATTAACATATAAATTAAGTAAATAAAAAATATTCAAATAACATATCATTCCAATAATTATCACTTCTGTTTTCTATTTTACAAGATACAGCCTGAGCCTATCATGCGATCGCATAGTCCATTATTTAATTCATGGTGTGGAAAAAACATGTTAATAAGAAATCATTGTTATTGTTTCCGAAAAATACAAATATAAACATGCCAAGATTAATAAAATACTCTAATTAACAACTTAAGTCATGCACATGCCAAGATTTGATTCTGAATGAATTATTTAACAGGGTATATAAACATGTAAGCCTTAGATGCACTTAAAAAAATGCTGATGTAATGGCCTACTGATTTTTTTAAAAAAAGTTAAAAAAATGCCACTATTTTCCTCTTATCATGCATGGTGTTTCTCAATGTGTGACTTACATGTTAAGCAACAATTTAAATTATTATCTTATTTTTATTTTATTAGTTATTCCATATTTGCCTACCCCAACTAACTAACTTTTTCTGGTCCAACTAAATTTATCACTCTTTGATGTATGTATAAAAAAACATATATATACCTAATTTCATGTCTATGAGTCATCTAACATTATCACATGCTCATCATCATTTCACTTTTTGCATGGTTTGGACGTTGCTATGCAGCCGAAAGTAATTACGATTTTTTTTTTTATCGTATTCAAATATCGATTCTGATTAATATATTATACTATATAGTAGTGTTAAATTGAAGAACTAACATATCAATTTCAAACCATTAACTTTATTCATCATTCTCAAACTTCATTTTGCACAACGTTTCATCACCTCAGTTTCAGAGAAATCGAATAAAATAGATTTTACCAACTTTTAGGAGTTTGTCTGATTTTTATGGTAATCAGGTCCAGAGATTCCTCATTATATTTAAATCAACAATACTTCGCAAGTCAATATATTAAAAAAAACATTGAACCCCATAGATTAATAATCATCATATCAATTTTATTATTTTAGTATAGTTTATACTCATAAAAATAAATTTAGTATTCTTTCTTCCACAACCAAGTCTTTCTATTTTAATTCGTCCACAAATATTAATTACCTTCTATTCATGATAATGGTAAGTTTATTTCTCTAATAAGATTGAAACTCATTCCCCACTAATAATAATTCAAACACTCTTTTACTTTATCAGTCTCGTACTTGATACATTTCGGACTAAAACTCGGTCATTTGTTACCAAGTCTAATACACTTTACATAATTTCTTGAACATGGATCTTGAACCGACAAAGAAAGCACTAAAAATCTTATCAAATTTCTTTTGCAAGATTGATTTTGGTAGCAAATTGGACAGCCCTAATTTTGGTGGGTGCATGAAAATTTGAAGATGGTGGGATGGTTGCATCAGAAAGGGGCTAAGCCAGCTCAAAAGGTGTTGCTTACACACATATTTCCAAAAACATGCAACATGTTTGGTCTCTCTTCTAAATTGTAAAACAGCTCATTGCTATGCACCTTTTTCTTTAGGCCTCTCTACACATCACATATGTGTCAATTTCAAAGCTTTGCTTTGGTCCATGAATACATCAGCCCCTTTATATTGAAAGGTAGAACCCAAATATAAATATTTTTCAATATTATCTTATCACTTTAAAGAAGCAAAGAAAGCAATCAGAGGAACCAACTTTGTCAAAAAAATGAAAAAAGGCTCATATCTTCCCACCTTGCACATTTGATGACACAAAGCTGACTCATGGAGCTAAAAAGTTGAGATTAAACAACTGCTCTTCTTCCCTTATATATTGCGTCGAAGACATGCTCGTATCGTACCAGAGCAAGTTTCGGGCCAGGGATAGACGAACATTCTAAAGCATTTGCGAGCAATGGAAGTGAAACATATCAGAGCGAGGTTTGGGAAGACGAGCATGCTAAAGGAACATGCTTTTGGGGCTCCTATCAGCTCATCAAAGTACGCATTCGCGTATAAGAACAGTTTGAAAGAACTTTTACCTGATCCTGCTGCACATTACCAACTGCTGCCTTCTCCGGCCAATCACTATTCCAAGATACGAACTGGTGAGCGATTCGTTCTTGATCACTCTGATATTGAAGGACAAAATTAAAACTGTTTATCTGAATCTGAACTTTACAACTTTGTTGATATTGCAGATAGAGGAAATTCAGTGATTGCTAAGATGATCAAGCTCAGCAAAGCCATGGATGTCATTGCACAAGGAATCAGAGAGCATGGTATAGACTCAGTGAAGTTTAATGAGCATATGTAGCAGAATCTATGATCACATCTTCAATTTTTCCTGATATACAAATGCTGATGATTCCTGCAGTGAGACTAGGGCCGAAATTGAGTGAAACGGTTAAAGGAAAACTGAGTTTAGGCGCGAGGATCCTGCAGGTGGGAGGAGTCGAGAAAGTATTCAAGCAGAAATTCAACGTAACAGATGATGAGAAGCTGTTGAAGGCTTCTCAATGCTATCTATCAACAACAGCCGGGCCAATAGCAGGGCTCCTCTTTGTTTCCACTGAAAGAGTTGCCTTCTGCAGTGAGAGATCCATCAGAGTCTCATCCTCAAACGGAAAGCTTCTAAGAGCACATTACAAGGTATGATCATAGCTTCGCTTCAATGTTTCGAACTCAAATACATTTATATTTCAGCCAGAAATAAAACTATATATACATGCAGGTGATGATCCCCCTGAGGAAGCTAAAGAGAGCACATGAAAGTGAGAACGCGAAGAAACCAGCAGAGAAGTATGTGCATCTGGTGACAGGGGACAATTTTGATTTCTGGTTCATGGGATTTCTCAACCATCAAAGAACATTAAAGTATCTCCAAAAAGTAATCCAGCAAGCAAGATGAGAGTTGAGACACAATGATCTTTTTGGTTTTAACCTAGTACTAGTATTTGTTGTTTCTTGTTTCTATCCCTCCTCTTAGGATGTGTAGATGCTAAATCAGAGCTATCCTGTACAATTTGTGAAAAGATATAATCTAGTAGCAATGATCAAATTCACTTCTTGTGAAAGATTAAAACTATGTTCAGTGTTTCTCCAAAGGCATACATAATCATCTTCTGGAGTACAATCAAAAGCAATGACTAAAACATCAATAGCAAAACTATGGAGATTATGAAGTGTCACATACTTACTGCACCCTGACCAAGCCAATGTGTTTCCAAGGAGACGAATCTAAACATACAGCATAGAACACAAGCGTCCCATGAAATGTGCAAATCTGCTAAAAACAAGTAGTAGGAGTACCAAATAATGCAAAAAGACATTTTGCATGAACATTGTAAATGAGATTCAGCATATGAAATCTCCCTAAACTGTTAACATTTTTCCTGTTGTCTAAAAATCTCAGAATTCTATGATTAACTTAAAGCCTTAAGGGATAATATTCCATTAGTAAGAGAGGAAAAACTTTTAATTACAATTTGAAAGACAGGAGCAGAAAAAAGAATCAGAATAATAGAAGAAGTAGATTGACATAGAAGAAGCCCTTTATGTCAGTTTACAAATAAAGAAATGATTAGGGTAATGGGGAGTGTGTGTGCTTAATGAAATGTGCAATCAATTAAAGGTAGCAATTGTAATATACATGTGCAGTTGAAGACTTGTTTCCAGAACTCAGCCACTCTGATCAAAGAAGTCGCAGCAATTAGTAAATATCCCGCAAAAATTAACCTTACATCCTACTGGAAACTGCAATCCAGCCTCGTGGCATCTTACTTCAGTTGCATCAATATATTCAAGAGCTTCACAAGACTTCAAGAGCTTCCGGATTCCATCTACTGTGATTACTTAACCTCAGATTCCTCAAACTCAACTTAGAATCATCTATTCCCAACCCCTGAAAAGCAGCATCCGCTATCATCAAGAAACACAGCTTAGAATCATCTACTGTGTGTAGTATAATTTTAAAAATTTAGTTTTATTAGTATAAAATCCAATAAAACATTAGTTTTATTATTATAAATTATAAATTTGAGATGTTATTGAATTTAAATACTAGTATAATATAAAATAGTAATATGTTGTAGAATTTTGTTAAAATGTAAAATAAGAAAAAAGGATAACGGGATGGTTATCCTTGGCTAAATGGAATGGATGAATATTTTTTAGCGAATGGAATGGTAGTAGCTCCTGAGGAAAAGTGAATAGAATGGAAGCATAAATACCCTTCAATTCAATTATATCAAGCTATCTCATAAATTAATTGAAGTATTGTTAGTGAAAATTGATACTCTATCTCATTAGAGGAAAAAAAATACTAATAGAAGTAAACTACTCTTTTTTATGAGAGACCAAGATGGGAAGAATGTCTATTTTTAATTTTTTTATGAATGGATAAAGTATTATACTTCCTCCATCTCATGTTACTCGCACTTTTCTATTCCCGATGATGGGATCGTACGAGACGCTGGAACTCCCCCCGCCTCGGCCTTCTTCCGTAGTGGGTTGAACCGGATAATCCTCCCGAATTTGGGAGACTCCCTGCGAATACCACGGGGCGGAGGGACGAGTATATGCATCCATATCAAAATTGGGTGGTTGATACCCCCGGCGTCGACGAACCCTGGGTGCCCGGCGTCGACGAACCAGAACCACCCATTGTGTTGTAATAATCTCCCAGTCGCCGAACGCGTTGAGATCTCACGAGCCGGAGCCGCCCCGGAGTTTCCGTCGCCGGACATTTTGTGATGAGATGTTAGATGAAAATTGGAGAGGAAATGGAGATGATTTGAGAAGAATAGATGTGTAGTTGTGTGTGAAATGATGATGAATTAGGAGTATTATAGAGTAAAAAAATAAAAAATAAAAAAAGGAAAAACGGCTATTAACGGTAATATTACTGTTTCACATTTTTTTATTATTATTTTATTTAATCCGAATTTAAAAAAAAATAAATTATTGCGTCAGCGTGACGATGCCCACTCGCGGGACGGCGAGAGGGCGTCACGCATGGCCTGGGAGCGCGCCACGTCTCCTCGGCCCGTGGCGAGCCGTCCCGCTTTTTGTCACGGCGGAACGGGACTAGTGACGGGCTGGTGACGGGACGAGACGCTGCAACGCGTCCCGCCCCGGTTCCGTCACGCAGGAACGAAATACGGGCCACCCTCGTAACGCGTTGCGGGTGGCCTAAGGCGATCCACAACGCTGTTGTTATACCTTTCCTTAAACTACTATTTGCGGACCCCCATTGTACTTTTTTACTCCATTCCTTAACTAAAGAACGGAACCTGCAACCCTCCGTTCCTTATCCGTTCCTTTACCGTTCCTTAAATTACTATTCATTCAATTTCATTTTTTATTTTTATTTCCAACCCAATCCAATTAAAACAAACACACTTTATTAAAAAACACACAACATAAAAAAATTACAACTTAAAATTTAAAAAAATTAAAAAACACATAATTAAAATCCTAAAAAATTAAACGTTGCATAATTTAAAATAAAAATTTAAAGAAAATAAAAAAACTACTACTCCGCCGGCGAATCATCCCCCGAAGGCGGTGGAGGTGCAATAGGAGGCGGAAGGCCAAGTTGTGCTGCCATATGCACAATTCCGTTCCACCAGGCATGGTATTGGGAGGGCGAGAAGCAGGAAGTGTCCGCCATTGTGGCGGTCATGTACACCGCCATAAGGGTGTTCGAGCGTCCCCCGAGCCCGAGGCCGCCTGGCTTGATTAGCCTCGGCCCTTCCTCGCTCTAGCCGCCTTCGCCGCCTTGGTCCCTTGCGGCCGACGGCGCCCATGGCTGGATATCGCGGCATCGCTGGCCGTGCCCACAAACTCATGCGGTGCACCCTCTTGTGCGCCACTGCCCTCACCCCCGTCACCAGACGAGTATTGGCCACTCGCCGTGTGCTTCGTGCGCTTTGAGGTTGAGCCCGAGCTGGAGCGGACACCGCCAGCCCACCTTTCCTCGTCCTTGACGACCTGCCAAATATGAACATATTTGAATTGTTTACCGGTGTCCTGGTTGTAGATGCACAAAGCCGCCCTCAGAATGTCGGCTCCCGAAGCTCCGCTTTGGTAGTGCGCCGCTTCGGTCGAGTAGATGCCACGGAATTTTTTGACTTGTTTGTCGACTCGGCCAAAGTGAGAGTGGAACATCTTATATGTGCGCTTCCGGGACCCTTTCGGCTTAATCTGGTGGTAGATCTCAGTGACCTTTTCCCAGAAGCACTTGTTGGGTTGTTGATTCCCGACGACGGGATCGTACGAGACGGTGATCCAGGCGTTGTACACTGCCATCGTTTCGTTGTTGCTGTACGAATGCCGGCCTAGATCCTCCTCCTCCTCGCCCGCCTCCGACTCCGCCCTATAGCTTCGCCCGCCTCGGCCTTCTCCCCCGCCTCGGCCTCCTCCCAGAGTGGGTTCAACGGGGAAATCCTCCCGAATCTGGGATAATCCCTGCGAATACCGCGGGGCGGAGGGACGTGCGTATGCATCCACGTCAAAAGTGGGTGGTTGGTACCCACCCGGCGTCGCCGAACCCTGGGTGCCCGGCGTCGCCGAACAGGAACCACCCAGTGTGTTGTACATGGTCTCCCAATCATTAAACGTGTTGAGATCCCACCCGCCGGAGCCGCCACCACCACCGGAGTTGCCAACGCCGGACATTTTGTGACGAGATGTTAGATGAAAATTGGAGAGGAAATGAAGTTGATTTAGGAAGAATAGATGTGTAGTTGTGTGTGAAATGAGGATGAATTAGGAGTATTTATAGAGTAAAAAAAGAAAAAAAAGAAAAACGGATATAAACGGTAATATTACCGTTTAATAAAAAAAATTATTTTTTTTAAATTCAAATTTAAAAAAACGGTTATAAACGATATAAACGGTAATATTACCGTTTAATATTATTGTTGTCGTACCAGTCCCTGTACGGCGAGTTCAAGCACGAGGCCATCTGGGCGCTCTTGAGGGACAAGCAGAAGTTCCAAGGCGGGATTCTGCACACCGGGGCGACAAAGAGGACGAAGACCACCGAAGCTGGTGGTTACACGAGCAGCGAAAGCGGAACTCGTCCGGTGGACCTCAACCGGACGTACGGGGGCATTGAGAGTTCCGGCACACACCGATGTCCTCCCTGCGTCCCATAGGCGTCAAGGCTGCGAAGGCCAAGGGGAAGGCGGCGACGACATCATCCTTGACCGCCGCCGCCCCATTGCCGATCCCAGTCCCGCTGCAGACCCCGAACCCGACGGCCACCGCGTACGAGCAGTTGGCAACAATCTCGATAGCGAAGACGTTGTTGCAGACGCACAACACCCTCAAGAAGTGTACGGACCCCGCCGAAGCCGAATATCTCCGGGGGTTAATCGATGAGCTGCGCTGGAAGTTGGGAATTGCGTATATTAGCCTTGAATCGTGTAACTTTTGTTTAATGAATGCAAACTTCGCCGGTTTTTAATTAATCGTTGTGTTTTTTAATTTAGTTTGCATTACATATTTGAAAACATTTAAATTAATTAACAAAACAATAGTATATCATATAGAGCGCGTCTTAGGGCACCCCATTGCAGGTGAGGGTAGGAGGATAAAACTGATGACGTGACTCACCTTAGTGCGCCTCATTGCTAAGGGCACCCGCAACGCTGTGCCGTTGCGGTTCCTATGCCGTTCCGGCGGAACGGTTCCGCGGCGGCACGCGTTGCGGGCTTCGTTCCGTCGCCATTCCGTGCCCATGCCGTTCCTATGCCGTGCCGCGTTCCGTTCCGGAGGAACGCGGAACGAAACGTTCCGCCACGCGCCGAGACGACGTGGCGGCCTCCCATTCGACGCGTGAAGCCCACTCGCTGACCCGCGAGTGGGCTTCGTCCCGGTGACGCAATAATTCAATTTTTTTTAAAAAAAATTCGAATTTAATAAAAAAAAATTATTTTTTGCAACCGTAATGTGACCGTTTTTTTATATCCGCTTTGTATTTTTTTTTATTTTTTTATTTATTTATTCTATAAATACTCCTATTTCATACTCATTTCAATCACAAACACACATCTATTCCTCTCTATTTCCACCTCAATTTTCATCTCAAATCAACTCTGCTTTCCTTCTCCCAAATTTAATCAAACTAATGGATCCTTTTGAACAAATGCGTCAAATATTGCAACAATCACTTGAAGAAGATCGACGACGGGAGGTCGAAGAAGCCGCGCCACCCCAACCGCCTCAAATTCTGCAAAGGCGTCCGGGCAGCCTTCACTGACGAATTTCTCCGGAGGCCAAGCACGACCGGTTGTCAGTTCCTGCTCGACCTTCACGAAACAGTGCACGGATTCCCCGGGATGCTCGGCAGCGTCGATTGCATGCACTGGCAATGGAAGAATTGCCCGGTGGCGTGGAAGGGGTCCTACACGAGCGGCCACAAAGGCACCCACCCAACCGTTATACTTGAGGCCGTTGCCGACTACCGCCTTTGGATCTGGCACGCGTACTTCGGGGTCCCCGGGTCGAACAACGACGTAAACGTGCTCCACCAGTCCGACCTCTTGACCGAAGTTTTGGATGGTAAAGCGTCGGCCATCAACTTCGTCGCCAACAACCGGCTTTATAAAATGGGGTACTATCTCGCCGATGGCATCTACCCGAAGTGGCCTACCTTCGTGAAGACGTGCAGTGGGTCCGCGAACCCAAAGCAGGCTCTTTTTGCGCAGAAGCAGGAGGCTGCTCGCAAGGATGTGGAGAGGGCGTTCGGAGTTCTCCAAGCGCGCTTCAACATCATCAAAGCCCCGGCTCGTACGTGGTTCATGGAAAACATGGTCGACATCATGTATACGTGCATATTTGGGTAAATTTTGGCAGATGAAATTATTAAAATTGTGTACTTTTATTTTTTTAGGATTTTAATTGTGTGCTTTTTATTTTTTTAGGATTTTAATTGTGTGCTTTTTATTTTTCTAAAAGTTTAATTTTTTTTTAATGTTGTGTGTTTTTTAATAAAGTGTGTTTGTTTTTTAATAAAGTGAGTTTATTTAAATTGAATTGGGTTGGAAATAAAAAAAAATGAAATTGAATGAATAGTAATTTAAGGAACGGTTAAGAAACGGAGGGTTGCAGGTTCCGTTCCTTAGTTAAGGAATGGAGTAAAAAAGTACAGTAGGGCCCTCAAATAGTGATTTAAGGAACGGTATAGGAACGGTATAGGAACAACGTGGTGGATGGCCTACTGAGCTAAGGTTTGGTTAAATATTGATACACATTACTATAAGCATAATTAATCAGTTCACATCTAGTCTAGGGTCTAGCAATAAACTTACAAACTGCTGAAAATGGTGGGGTCATTTTAATCATGACTTTGAAATTTCAATTAACTTTAATTTTTGTCAATCACATCATTGGGTATATGGTGATTGAATAATGATCCATTAATTACGAAAACGAAACTCGCGGAGTTGAATACTTATAAAAAAAAATTAATACAATAAATAAAAATGAAACTCGTAGAGTGGAGGTATAAATTAAATAACATCATCTGTTATAGTGTACGATTGTTGATTCCTTTGAGTATCCATATTTTGAAACACTCAAAATTCTTTCATTAAAATAGTAGCGAACATTTCTTCTCACTATATGCAACCAATAAATATCGTTCAACCATTAATCTCCTATATTAATTTTCAGCTCTGACCTAATTTTGATTGGCGAAAACACTCTTTTTATACAAAACTCTTTCAATCTTGTGATCCTCGCCCAATTTCCTATCAACTAGTACCACATTATTTTCAAATCGTGATGGTTCTTGTTTAATGCTAGCTCTAGAAGACCCGATACAAATCCGTGATGGTTTAGCAAAATATGTATCCAGTGGTACTCGTGGTTCGTTGGTGGGTCGATCTATATCCCATCCGCATCCGTCGATGGCTAGTGCATAATTTGATTTGTGGAACAAATCAATTTATTTCAGACATTTGTGACGTTTCATAATCACATACTAATATTTAGTTGACGTATAACTTTTAATCTCTCATAGTATAATAATGCATGAACACAGCTTCCATTTTTTACGATTTTTATCGTGTATCGTATCGAAAATATCGGTATGAAAGAATTTCATATTGTTATCGTATCGAAAGTTTAGATATATTGAATTTTGATATATCGAACATTCGATATGGATAATATCGATATCATTACCTTATCGATATTTTGATATATCGTACCGAAATTCGGTATACCGTTCAGAACGATATATCAAATATCGATACTTCAATATTGTATCGAAATTTCAATATATTTCGATATATATGGTATATATCGATAATTCAATATGTATTGATTTTCAATATAATTCGTTATACCGAAAATATTGATATATATCGTATATTCGATATAAAACGATATATCACGGTACAAGAAAATTCATATCGTTATCGTATCAAAAACTTACGATACGGTATTGTATCGTATCGAAAATTACGATATACCGAAAATTTGATAAATTTTCGATATTTTTCAATACGATACGAGCGATATATCATTTTTTCGGTATTTTTCCCCAGCCCTAGGAGTGAGTCATCCTCGGATGATTTGAATACTTTAATGCACAATGAGAATTTTAATTTTTCTTGCACAAAGATTAGAAAAAACAAATTTTATGCGATTACTATTAATTTTCAGAAATAAGTTTTGTGATTAAATTAAAGTTGATGACATAAATTCCTTTAAAAATAATATGGTCGTCGAAAAAAGTAAAAAACAGAGCTATATTCTTCCTAATTTTATATACCAGATGAAGAAAATCAAATGTTTAATAAAAGTAAATACTACTAATAAATAAAACTAATAACCCATGATATTGTATGCAGAATCATCTTGTTTTTTATCAGAAAAATAAAATAATAAAAATCGAAATGAGAATAACAAGATAGGAAAATAATGTAATGACGTAAAGGAAAAGAATTGCCCCCATGCAGGATCGAACTACAGACCTTCAGTTTACAAGACTGACGCTCTACCACTGAGCTATAGGGGCTACTTATTTTCAAATTTACTAATTAAGAATATATTAGCAATACACGTAGATTCTAGGAGTGTTTACCAGTAGAGGTGGAATTGAAGTGAAGAAGTAGAGTAGAATTCTCAGCGGTGAGAAAAATGGCGGCGACACCGCGAATGGAGTTGGAGAAGATGAGCGTGGAGCACCTGAGGGGTTTGAAGGAGCAGGTCGATATGGACGTCAATCTACTCCAAGACAGTCTCAACAACATCCGCTCCGCCAATGCCCGCCTCGAGATCGCCTCCGTCGCCCTCCACGACCTCTCTGTCCACCCCCGAGGTCCGCACTCCACGATCTATTCCTGTTTCCTAGTTTACATGGAGTTTGACGGTTTCTTCATCTAATTTTATGTGGCAGGGAAGAAGATGCTGGTGCCCTTGACGGCGTCGCTTTACGTGCCGGGAAAGTTGGATGATGTGGAGAAGGTCTTAGTGGACGTCGGGACCGGTTATTTCATCGAGGTTAGCGCCGCAAATATTCACTATCTATTCGCGATTCACTTCAATGTAACCTTGTGTATTGTTTTTAATTTTTTGGAAGGTAGAATTGTGTCTCGAGCCCTAGCTTTTGTTTTGCAGTTGATTAGTTAGCATGTCTTGCATATCACAGCTCGGTTTTCGTAGTGGTGGATCTCTTGAGACTTGAATATGATGTTGGTTTGCTGAATTTATGGGGGCTTTATTTGTTTTTCTTTGAGGTTGTGAGTTGTCTCTGGTGTGCTACATAATCCAGACACAGGTATATGTAAATGTGAAAGTTTTGTGTACAGAAGGCTTGATTGTGTGTTTATAGCTGGAAAGTTGAACTCAGTCTCCCACTTCTATATGTATGAATTATGATACATGTGTGAATCTTAAGTTGTTAGTCTTGGGGAATGGTAGAAGAACAATGTGGGGATTTAACGGCACAAAGGCAATGCGGCCTTTTGGGTTGGATAAGCTAACGTTTCTGAACAAATTTAATAGGATACTGCATAATAGGGACTCTTGTTCAGTTTTGAGTATATATGTCTTATAGTGAGGTTAGAAAGGGTGGCAAATAACAACTTTCTTGAGATTATTGTGTAAACTCTAACTCTTGATGATGCATGGCATGCTCCTTTACTTATAAAGCCAGAGATGCTGCTTCTTTTAGTTGATATTCTCATCCCATTATAATCCATGTTTCTCTTTTCCACCATGTTTAGCCATGACATTATGTCAATATGTTCACAATAGGAAAGCATGAATTTACTGTACCAACCTCAAAGTATTTCTAAAAGTCACATAGGTTAACACACAGACTATAATGCCTTCAGTGTTTAAAAATTATAAGATGCTGGTCTTTATATAGTAAAATAGCTAAGATTCTGTGAAGTTGGTCTAGATCTTTATGCTTGCTTCAAGAAGTAGTAGACTCTTCTCTAGTCTCACCCTTATCCTAACCTGTTAGTCTGCCGATACAATTTGTGCTCTTTCATATCATCTAGCCTTGCATATTTCTTGAGATAAATCCCCAACTTAAAATAATTTTGTTGATTGAAGTCCTAAGTCTGATGTTTCAATCTAAGCAGAAAACTATGGTAGAAGGCAAAGATTATTGTGAGCGTAAAATTGCTCTGCTCAAGTCGAATTATGACCAACTTCTCGAGGTATGTGTTCTGAAACTTCTCACATCATTTTTTAGATGTTACTCCTAATATCTGTTTATTGATATCCTCGGCCGTAGAAGTGAGAAATTACTCAAGATACGTGGTTGGAAGACAGCTCTTAATATTTTGTCCTTTTTTCTTTAATTGACCTTGTTTTTCTATAAATAAGATGCCACTTTTACCTCATATTTTGTAATTAGCAACTTCTCTTGCTTGTCCATTTTGAGTAATCAACTTCCAATTATTGTGTTTCATGCATAAGAAATTTAGGAGAAGAAGCTAGGGGAGTGTACATCTTACTCATGAAATATCACCTTAAGGACATTCTCTCGACATGAAACCCAAAGATTAGTCGGTAAGGTAGAAATTTCAAAGTGATGGGAAATGTGCCTTGATAAGGCTCAATTCATGCATCGATTTAAGGGTAAAATGTACTCTACTTGATCGGTTTATCGCGCAAAGCAAGTGTTAAATATGCAGGAATGCCGTTTGACCAAAGCAACAAGACCAAACTGATCAAGCGAGTACAATAGGCGAAAAAGACCAGATTTCAGGGGAAGTTGATCAAGGGGAGTAATCAAGCAGTTAAGGAGGGGACCACTGGATGTCAGAAGAAGGACACGCGAGGCTATGAGCTGGATGGTGCGCAACATTCTGTTATCAAGGACAAAGTTCTAGAAGGGGACACGTGCTGATATATGAGACGCAAGGACAGAGCTAAGTCACGAATTTGTTACTGAAAAGCGTCGTCGTTCTAGAAGAGCACGTAGCAATCAATGAGTCGCTCACTCTCAGCATGAGCGAATATACCCTGCCAAGATCGTTATCCAGCTGGAGGTCGTGCCGAGCCTATAAATAGAGAATGTGCCACCACATGAAAGAGATCCGATCTTTTACTTTCCGTCTAGTTTAGCTTAGTTATCTAGCTTAGTTCAGTTCTCTAGAATAGCTTAGCTTAGCTTAGATAAAATAATGTTTAGTTAGAAAGGGACTGAAGAAGCGCGGCAGAATACTTGTTATCTGTCGGCGAAGTCTTAAGTTTCCCGCCGAGGCTCTTCTCGGTTTTACTTGCTTTCGTAATTTCCAGAGTGTTAGCTTAGTTTAATCGAAGTTGTTTCCGTTTTCATCCTCGCATTTACTACTTTAGTTTCAATGTCGTTATGATGCACTTGATCCAGTAGTTAAATTTACATTGTTCAAATTAATCAGTTTAATTCTGTCTAGAGTAAAATCAGTAGTTAAAAACTTTCAAGTTAAAGCGTGGCAGCAGCCAACCCCTGTTCACTATTCACACACTTGATACACCAACTTCTCTGTGGGATTGACCCCGAACTTACTGCTTTACTGTTAAAGCAGTGCAAAATTGGGAGTTATAAATTACTTTGGTGGGTAAACGAGATAAAGCGAGATCGACTTGATCAAGTGGCAACGACATTTGCTAACTGATCCAACCGGTTCAGTTTTCTTTCCATATAACTTGGTCCGACGTCGCTCTTGTCGTTCGCCTAATCCTCGCCATGCCACTTTGAAATTTGAAGGACATGAACATTGTCTCATATGCTCATGCTACTAATTCTCCTCTTCTCTGACCTTTTGCATAATCAACTCCAGTGTGCCAATTTCATTCATTAAGATTGTAAATTACATGGAGCACTGAGACTTAAAATGGTCCTCCCTCTGTCCACCATTAGGAGTCTCATTCATAGGCGACATGAGTTTTAAGAAATGTTAAGAAAAGTGGGTGGAAAAAAATTAGTGGAATATGAGTCTCACTTGTATATATTAGTTTTAAATGAAATGTGAGTGGAATGAGTTAGTGGAAGGTGAGACCTTATTACCATTTTTATGGTAAAAGTAAACCGAGACTCCTATTCGCGGACAGACTAAAATAGAAAAACGGGACTCCTATTCGCGGACGGAGGGAGTATACGATAATACGAATACTCTGAAATCAAAATCAAAACAAAGCTTAAGTCACAAAACATATTGTGTTAAGACTGTAGATTTCATACTACAGGTGAGCAATACGAAGCCTATTACCACTGTATGCAATCGGTATCTTGGTCATAACTGAAACTAAATGCAGGTGGCCGCAAAAAAGAGAAGTATAGCAGATGAAGCGGGGGCTATATTACAAGCAAAGTTGAAGCATTTGCCCCCCTCAAAGTGATTGTGTTTTAGATTGTAACAACTTGGTACTTGCCATTCTTACATTTGGTTCTGCTTTAAAAACGTATTGAGCAGTAGATGGTTTGATAGGAGCACAGAGAGTTAAAATGATATTGTTGTTTTGGGATGGCAGTTTCCGATCATATTCATGTTTTATGCTATGGATGTGTGTACCTAATCAGCTAGCAAAATTCCATATAATTTTCTTCTATTCATTCAAATACTGAAGTAAATAATTCTCTGTATACTTTAGAACCGCTCTGTTTCATCTAATAGTGCAAGAGAACCTTAGTAGATATTCAAAAGGCAAAAGTCATGCTTCGCTGGGAATAACATTCAAGAAATGATAGATCTCATCCTCGTCAATAACACCCACATCTGTTGAGCAAATTGCACAGCAGACGCGTTTAATTGTCTCAGCTGCACCGGTTTGATCTGTTACAGCTTGAGAATTTCTTGTGTTCCTCTTTCGTCTGCTTCCTGGTTTTGGCACTTCCTCCTTTATTCTACAGTTGACAACAAAAACAGCTCGGTATTGGGTTACGTACTTGTCGTGCCTGCATTAACAGAATGTAAGTTAATAATCCAAGAGTAGATATAACCTGATTATGCATACATGAGTCCAGTGTTGATGCAGAAATTCACAAGTCCGATGGTTAGTAGAAGCATGTGCTGATCGGATTTTTGGGAGACGAACCAAATGGTAAAAAATAAGTCATAGTGTTACATAAAGTCACAAGCTAATATTACATTGGAAAATACACAAAACTAAAGTCATACAAAGCAAATAATACATTTATTTTTCAAATATAATTTCCATTAGTTTGCATTTTATCTTTACATCCAGTGGAGATAAGTGATCTTTCTCCAACAACTAATCAACATTTTCTCTTTCATCTTCATATCATTTCTTTGTATCTTTTCACGTTCTAACTCCAGTTGAGCCTTCTCTAGCTCAACCTCATAATCTAAGGCTAACCTCCATGCATGAATTTCCGCAGCTAATACTTTATTGGCAGAATCAGATTGTGTTTTCTTACATTTTCCTTTTCGTTTTGCCTTGCCTCTGCCAATAGGCCGAGAACTGAGAAGTACTTGGATTTTCAGATAAGGGAGTTTCTGGATTTGAAGAGATAGAAAACTCTTTAGATGCAATCCTCGTCCCTTTTAAGTTGCAAACACTTTGTTGATCAACAACATCAATGTAATGATGAACATGTGCTATATCACGAATACTCCAGTTGGAATGATAACTCATAATTTCATTTGCAAGGGTTGATGAGAATAATTTGGTTTATATTTATTTCAAGCATTATTAGAATCAGTGGCAATAGCCTAAGCAGCCATTATTAGAATCAAGCATAAGGGGATTGGAGGCCTTCATATTTATGAACTCTTCAACAATGTCCACAAAGCTCAAGAGAAATTGAGCCGATTCACCTACTTCATGTTTCTTTAATTCTAACCTACATTGGATCAATTTACAACTAAGGCAGCAACAAAATGGGAACATAACTAACGGAGATTAATTACTACAGAATCAACAAAGAATAAGTAAGGGTTTCAGTTTCCCCAATCTAATCGGAAACTGGAATGAGAAGAGAAGAATACCTCTGGCAATCCAAAGAGAGGGTAGTGAAACAAGCAGGGCAGCTCAGCACAGCGTCGGAGGTTCGGCCTCCTCTTTGTTTCTCAGCCCATGATTCGTTCTTCTCATCCAATTTTGGGTCGTAAAATTCGGGCTTCGTGCTGTAATCAATCTCTTCATCATCCGATACTACAGCCAACAAAATTCACAAATTAAACCCTAAACCCCCAAAAATTTAAGTCACAAATTCACAAGACGGGAGAGAAGATGTTCACCTATTTTCTCAGAGTCGCGATTGGGGGAATCTTCAGCTTCAATTTTTTCATTCATTTTTGCAGCCTCTGGAATTTTTAATATTTCGCTTGTTTTTTCGTAATCCGAATATGCACAAAGTACTAATACAACTTTATATATATATATATATGCTGGCCTGCATGCACACGTGACTACGGGTGGTTTGGTACTGTATACCGTATTGTGAGTGTCATACTATATACCGTACCGAAAGTTCCGATATGACAAAACACAATACCGATACCGTATCAAATTTTTTTGTATACCGAAAATTCGGTAAGGTAGTTTTTTATACCGTTATCATACCGTGTTTTCGGTATACCGAAATGTGGCACAACATACCGTTATTCCTGAAAAAAATCTATTATACCCAAAATATTCAAAAAAACAATTCTAGTGTTCAACTACTTCAAAAAGTCCAAAACAATTAAACTTCACCACATCAAATCTTATTCATACAGTAATTCTTTTTAAATTTTAGTATAAATATAACATAAATATATATATGTGAATGTTAAGGTCCTACTACCTCCTTAGTGTTAAACATCAAACAGATCACAGCCTTTGGATCATTCGATTTGATGGTTGTGATAAACTACATATTATATTATTAGTCAAGTTACATTATTACACTAAAATGCTACATTATTTTACTAAAATTGTACATTATTAGCTAAGTTACATTATTAGACTAATAATCTACTTTATTAGATGACACGTGACATTAATCTAACCGTTAGATCACAAGATCCAATAGATAACAAATGTTTTACATGTTGAAAATGAATACATCACCCCTATAAATATATGTTTATATATGCAATAATCAATCGGTATACCGGTATGCCACGGTATACCGAAGTGTCGGTATATATCTACGATTCGGTATACCGTGGTATACCGCGGTATAGGAAATCTAATGCCGTTACCCTACGGAATCTTTCGGTACGGTATCGTACCGTATTGAAAACTACGGTATACCGAAAAATTGGTATTTTCGGTATTTTTTAGGTACGGTAAGTCCGGTATTTCGGTATAATTCCCCAACCCTACATGTGACGAAAAAGGTCTTCAATTAAAATTTGTGTATTAACTATTAAGTAGTACTCCCTCCGTCCTACTAGATGTCACACTTGGAGATTAGCACGAGATTTTAGGAGGTGTTGTTTTGTGTATTAAGTGGAAAGAGAAAATAATATATTTATATTAATGTGAGAGAACTTTTTCTAAAAAAAGAAATGTGACATCTTTTGTCAGACAAACTAAAAAGGAAAGTGTGACATTCTGGAGTCTGGAGTGCGCCTTCATAATTTTTTTTTACTTTGGGCGGCTGATGAAATTAAAATCACAAATTTTAATTGAAATTTTAGTTAAAATTGATCAATGAACTTATGCATATTAAAGAATTTCCCATAAGTTCAATTTTTCCCTAAATAAAATTTGACGTGACACGTATAATAAAATTAAACAAAACAGTCAACATAAGAAGCGCTTTTAATTAAGTGTAAATATATATATGGGGAACGTTAAGGTCCTACTACCTCCTTAGTGTTAAGCATCAAACAGATCACAGCCTTTGAATCATTCGATTTGATGGTTGTGATAAGCTACATATTACATTATTAGTCAAGTTACATTATTACACTAAAATGCTACATTATTTTACTAAAATAGTACATTATTAGTTAAGTTATATTATTAGACTAATAATCTACTTTATTAGATGACACGTGACATTAATTTAACCGTTAGATTACAAGATCCAATAGATAACAAATGTTTTACCTTTTGAAAATGAATACATCACCCCTATAAATATATGTTTATATATGCAATAATCAATCGGTATACCGGTATGCCACGGTATACCGAAGTGTCAGTATATATCTACGATTCAGTATACCACGGTATAGAAAATCTAATGCCGTTACCCTACGTAATCTTTCGGTACGGTATCGTACCGTATCGAAAACTACGATATACCGAAAAATCGGTATTTTCAGTATTTTTTAGGTACGGTAAGTCCGGTATTCAGGTATTTCGGTATAATTCCCTAACCCTACACGTGACGAAAAAGATCTTCAATTAAAATTTGTGTATTAACTATTAAGTAGTACTCCCTCCGTCCCATAGTAGATGTCACACTTGGGGATTGTCACAAGATTTTAGGAGGTGTTGTTTTGTGTATTAAGTAGAAAGAGAAAATAATATATTTATATTAATGTGAGAGAACTTTTTCCAAAAAAGAAAATGTGACATTTTTTGTGAGACAAACTAAAAAGGAAAGTATGACATTCTGGACTCTGGAGTGCGGCTTCATAATTTTTTTTACTTTGGGCAGCTGATGAAATTAAAATCACAAATTTTAATTGAAATTTTAGTTAAAATTGATCAATGAACTTATGCATATTAAAGAATTTCCCATAAGTTCAATTTTTCCCTAAATAAAATTTGACGTGACACGTATAATAAAATTAAACAAAACAATCAACATAAGAAGCGCTTTTAATTACGTGTAAATGATATTATTTTGTGTTTTACTTAGTTTTAAAATCTCTCATACATTTTCCCGAAATTCTAAATCATATTCAAATACCAAAATTTGTAATTTTAGGAACCAATAGTCCTTTTATTTTTAATATATACGAGGAAAGGGTCTACAGCATGTATGGCCTTCTTAGCATGAGTATATAATAGTACTACAACACAACATTTCACCTGGATAATGGTGAAATTAAACTGATGTTGACAAATATATAGGCCTGCACTAGTATTTTTCCAAGACAACCTAATACATTAAGGGAAAATATTTACACAGAGAAAGTAGAAAATGGTTGGTGATCATTTCCTCTTTTTGTCATCTAGCTTGACAATCTGAACAGGAGCTGCTGGTATCCTGATCCACCATTCCTTCAACCTTCTCATCCCTCTTTCAGTATCTTCCCTTCTCAACGGCATATATCTCGTGAAATACTCCAGAAAACCCATCAAGATCACATATCTCAATGGCACAAATACAAGTCCCAAAGCCATTGCAATCAACACCACACTCAGCTTATCCGTCGCCTGCCATTCAAAACACAAATCTCATTGTTACAGCAACAACATCTAGTTTTATAAGAGTCGACATTGCCGAAAAGAATATACCTGTGGTGCAACAGCAAAAAGAAGTGCTCTTATTTTTAGAAAAGCGACATTGCCACTTTGGATTAATGACTCAACTTGCGATATTGCTTCTTGTAATAGTAGCAGCTGCTCCACTGCATTCTTACTAGGGGGAGCTACAATTTTGCATGCCTCCAGTTGTCTTCTTCTCCAAAAGTATTTGCGCCACAGCATCACGAGTGCCATAAATACCAAAATGGATGGTACTAAGTACTTGCTCCAACCCCTGAAAATTGTAATGCACCTTTTACATACAGTTACAACTTGCAACGGATTTGGTACAACCCCATTTTTTAGATGCTACACAATTTTAAGCAAACAACTCCCTTTATAACTACTCAAATTTCCTAATAATCACTAACAAGTCTATGAATACATGTCTGAAACCTTTGCCTCAGCTATATCCTATGTTTAGAGATCAGAGGAGAAACTAAAATTCAGCTGAACATTAGAGGATTCCTATAGCTTATAACCCAAGCAGGAGAACCAAAGAATTTCCCTTAGTGGGCTGTGGACAAAAAGAATTTTTGGGAACAGCATGCCCATCTCATATAAACAACTTAGATAAAAAAAATGTCCAATTCTAGAATTTTGGAGATCATTTTCTCATTTCTTCCTGGAAAGTATGACTCAAGCAAAAGCGGGTTTCTTCTTAAATCCAGCGTTTAGGAGCAAAAATAATTTTAAAAGAAACAAGCAAGATTGTGCGCGATTATTACTACAAGAACTTTGCCTGAGAGCATATTGAATAAAATGGTTCAAACAAGACATGCACACAGACATGATGGTAATTGATCAGTTGGTAAAAAAGTTAAACTAAGTTGATACGGTATTTTGTGTGACCTGTGATGTGATAGGAGTTTTTGCAATTCAAACATTTTTTACAGCCTGTAACTCGAAGTGGCATGATCTTGTGCAGTTTATAGAGTAAGAGTAGTGCAGCAGTATAAGAGAAAGATATGATAGTGTTTCTTACCTAACTATCAAATAGCTAAATATTACCACAAACATCAATGACTTGTAGGGATCGTTCCAGGAAGCCAGACGTTCAATCCGGCTATATATCTCAATAACTGGGAAGAGCAACTCCTGCAGACAAAAGGCTATCATTTATCAGGGAAAAGCAAGGAACAAGATACATATAACCCAAGAACGGTATTCACTTAACCGACCAAACAAAGTCATATTATCTCTTCCATCACCTATTGGTGGCATTCTCCAAGAGGAAATATGATCTCATATTCTTATGATATGAAGAATAATCACTGTTAAATTTTCTTTCATGAGTTTTGTCATCATATAAACACATTAACAGTAAGAAACAGGGTGGAATTTAGGCAGCATTTACTGTGTGTGGGCTTTTGGCAGAATCTTCTCTTTAGTTTTCCCTTGTACTTACTTTCCATCTTTTACATGTTTATGCAGCTGAAATTTAATACTAGTATAACTTCTCTGCCACAAAAAACTTTTTAGGAACACTAGTCCATCTAAAATGGAATATAGCTTTCAAAATAACCATTCATGTGAAGTAAACTCTGACAATTAAGACTTGTTAATCAATACCTTCCCGATAAGGCAAAAAAGAGTGTACCAAATTTTAATCATCTAGAAAACCAAGTTCACTTACATTAATAAGTCAATCAAAGAAGCATCATTGATTAAAATATAAAATTAATAGCTTACAGCATCATACACAGTATATATTTGCCAGCAAATTGGAGAAAAAGGTTCACTTATATGCTAAAACGGTTAAACCTGCATCAAGAAAAAAGAAGGAAAAAAGAATGTAACTGGAAAATTAATGTAATAAGGGAACCTTCATCACTGCTACATTTGTATCGATCCCTTCAACTTTCACTTGATCCACAGTGGCTTGAGCAGCTTCAGCCTTTCCAGTGTCCTGTTCCAACTGCTTCACGACAGCTTCTAGAGGATTTGCTACACCAACATGAAGATTCCCAGCGGGATATGTTGCTTCTACATTTACTTCTTCCTCTTTCGGTGAAACAATTGTTAGTCTAATAAGCGTCAGAAATGCAACAGGGAATATGGGCCGTCTATTTGCATTTGGAGAAACAGAAACATCTTGCTGGCCAGCACTAGGAGTTATGAGGGCCATTTGACTCGCTAGAGTTTCTATTATCATATCTCCACCCGGAAGACTTTCAGCCAAGTTAAAACACAACAATGCTTTGTAGTTGGACAATGAGATGCGGAAGGCCTCTCTAACTGCATGAAACTGAAAAATTCCAAGAATCGCCCGAGCAAGCACTTCTGATTGCTGATTTCCCTTTAAACCATATTTCCTATTGAACCTGTGGGCCCGTAGAATCTCCAGACAGATATCTAACCAATAGTCTCTCCTCGAGCAACCTTTGAATTCAGGAAATTCCAGACACACAGGCTCTGCTATATACCAAAACTAGAGTCAAGAGTCAAGACTCACAATATAATTATATTATTTAAGAATACATGTATATGTGTAAATGAGCTAGAGACCATACGTGGTTGTTGACTTGTACATAACAGCTTTATCAAAGAGACGAGCACCCAGTGGTCCAGTTAATTCAGGCTTTACAACTTGTTTCATGTCAGTAGCTAGATCATATTTTACAGCTTTGTCATATATACCAACGCCAGGCTCAAAGTAAAGAGCATGGTTTGTTAATGTCAACCGCCCTAAAATGGTCAAACAAGATGGACAGCCAATATAAGATAATGGTTCAATGTTAGATGGTGAACATTTCAAATATCAAAACTAGACTAAATCAAATAATTATAAGCAACACAAATCATAGTGCAAATCTTTAAATTTTAAGATTGTGAAATCATCTAACAATTACTTGTTTTTCTAAGTAGATACATTCAGATATTCATTATTACAATCATTTTAAGATGTACCAGAGGATATAGAATAAAACAATACCATACAATGCACAGTCGTTAAAGAAATAATTTAGAATATAACTTTTCTGTCTGAGGTGATACTCTTATTTCCTGGGTGTTTCATTCAGATATTATCATATTACAGAGAATCTTAGACCAACTAAATCAGCTCCAAAAGGAGACGTTACAGCTTACCTGGCCATGCAGACATGCCAATATGCTGTAAAACTGGCTGTGTGGGAACTGTGCCATCAACATCTATAATAATTTCATCATCAGCAAGTGAAAGAGCGGCAATGGCCTGTGGTCCCAATGCATTTTGTGCTGACTTTGCAACCCTGCACCACAAGTAGGAGTCACTAAGATTTCCAGAACATACATAATTGGCAATCCATCCCATTTTCAGCTAAAGCCCAGATGAAAAGATACATGCACCACACTATAAATATTTATTAAGAAAGTTTAAATTAAAAAAAAATGCAACTAGAAATTATCATTTAAAACAAATGTGAAACAACAAGTTATCAGGGTGCATACGATGCAAATAGTTTTAAGCACATTTGTTTTTGCTGTAAAGTACTCAATCAAATGAAGGCAAGTTGAGAGATTCTCAGCATCTACGCATCACCAAAGGTAGTTTTGTTATCTTTCAGTGGTTAAATTTTGATAAAAAATACTGAGATAAGATTCATTACAGGGATTATATCCATCTTTAAACTTAACAAACTAACCCAACTACTTCAGATCTGCTACGAATCAAGTTCTTTAAAAAGATAAGGCAAAGCAAATACAAAGAACATGGAGGAAGTTAGATAAAGGAAGTGATGCATACTTATCAAGACTTCGAAGGTATTTGTCATATATCAGAAAATGAAGTCGGGAACCTGAAGAACTGGTCAGAACATCAAAAAGATTGTGAACCGTGGTTACATCTGCAATAACTGGACAGGCAGGAGCTATCCGAGCAAAAGCCTCTGGCCCAACAGTTTTCTTGTCATCAACCTTATGTTTACAATAACATAATTGACATAAATGGTGCTGGTAATATGATATAACAAATTCATAAATAAAAAATTTCCAGAACATATGTAGCACGAGTTTCTTAATAGTCAATACTAACACTGAACTCATTTGAGTGATAAAACCACCTGAAAAGCCATTTTGGTTGAATTGGAATAAAATAATGACCAACCATCTTCACCCTCCACGTCCTGATTGCTGCAAGAAGCTGTTTCCTGCAATGACATATTACTCATGAGACCAAAAGTGATAGCGAACTGATAATAAAACAGGAATTCACTTCACACACCCACCCTCTTGTGAAAAGTCTAAATAGTGGAGTACTCCATTAGTACAAAACAATTCAAACAATCATCTGATAGACATTATACTTTTGGCAAAGAAAATATTAGTACCAATCGTACTTTATCTATGAGGTTACTATCAACACCAGGATCATCCCATGCGACCATCATGTCAAATGTCAGGTGGCAAAATTCCTTGTCAGTTAAATAATTGGGTTTTGTGGTGGCCAAATGCAGTGCTTTATATGAGCAGAATTCAAGGAAGTTCCTAGCGTAGGATGGAGGTTGCCTAAGTTTATCAGGTAGCTCAACATCGAATAGGGCCTGTAACTCTTTGGCTGATATGCCAAGAATCCTACAAGAAATTCATAGAGTTAGAAATCATTCTTCATATAGACATAACTCGTGCACAGCACAAGGAATCAATGAAGTGTTATCTAAGGAACAGTAGAAACAAAATTATGCAGTAATTACTATATTAGCTGTACTTAATTGCAATGATTCAACCTGCACCATGGAATCATCTTCGAATTGATGAAGGGAATTCGCAACTGAAGTAAAACTTACAGGCAAACATAAAACAAATAATATACAACCCCTTTAAAGATATCATAATATAACGCTATCCCTTGTCATACATTAATGTGTTGATACAAAGAAACATAGTGCCAACACACATGTGTGCCAATACAAAGTATTCACGTGTTTTTTAAACCCTATCAACTATAGAATATATCTAACACACTACAAAAGATCATGTTCATCACTATTCCATTTCTTGTAAGAAAGAAACAAGAGCAATCATACAAAAATAGTTGGATATTTTCAAAACAACTGGAAGTTGGAGTCACTTGAATTTGTGTGTAGTTATTTATCTCATTTCCTTCTCACTGTTTTATACTATTACGGGTAAGAAATTGGAGTGCATTGAGAATCAAATTAGCTAGATTGACTAGCCCAAATTACTGCGACGATCGTATGATCCTGTTAAAGTAATTGCAAGCATGCAAGCAATGCTTTTCCCGACACCACCGTACAACGCACAAGCATATCAGGAAACAACAATATCTACCGTTCCAGGTGTATTCAACATAGAATGGCACAGAAGGGTGAGAAACAGAGTCGAAATCAATTACTTGGAGCAACGAGAAACAACGGAGTTGGTGTGAGGTGCGAGAAAAGGAAGCGGCGGATTGTCGTTGGGCGGGTTCTCGGCAGCGGCGGCGCTGGTCTTCTTGGAGAAAATTGATTTCAAAATCCAGAGACTTTGGTTCTTTGGCGCCGGTTCTGCATTCTGCTTGTCCATTGATCTCGAAATCGTCCGCGGAAATAGAAAAACCCCCCAAGTTTGTGAGGATTTGGTTGCTGGTTTTCAGTTTATTTTGCCGACTCAATCACACACACATTCTTTTCTTCGTCATTCACATTCCTAGTTTACCACCATTTTTACGTAAAATCTAAAATATTTTTTTTCTAAAAGACTAAATTCCAAATTTGCTTTATATTTACTCTAAAAAGAATTTTTGGATCAAAATAGTGACTTAATTATAAATCTAATTAATCATATTAATTTAATTAATTTAATATTAAAATTTAATATTTCCACTAATAAAATATTAAAACTCGTAAAATATTTTTTACATATAATATAAATATTAAAAGTTACAAAATACTTTTTTACCTATAATAAAAATACATTTGAATTAAAATTATAAAATATTCAAAAGTTTAATTTTTGTTATATGTAAAATTATAGGTAAAATATTTTATCAATTTTAACAGTAACTTTTATACAGATTTTATAAATTTAATAGTATTAAATTAGTTAGATTAATTTGACTAATTAGATTCATAATTAAGTAACTAATTTAGTCAAAACACATTTGACCGTTAAATTTAATCAAAAATGTTAATTCTGGACCAAAACATATTGTTTTGAACCCAAAAATTTTCTAGCTCAAATGTAAAAGACCAAATTTGAAGTCTTTCTAAAACAAAACACTTTTTTGGGAGGTATTATATTTTGTAAATTTTTTTGAACAAATATATTTACCTTTTTTTATGTACAAAAGGTAAATACAGTTACTATTATTTATATATTTATCGGTTTATTATCGTCTTTTAGTAGTTAGAGTCATTTTTTTAGCACGTATTTTTAAAAATATTATAATTAAAATAAAAAAAAAGAAAAAAAGAAAAAATATTGAATACTAGAAAATCTTCCACTGAAAGTGGATGAAGTATTTTTAAGTAAGGTTACTAGCAAGTATCCACACACGTAACACATAGAAAATCCATAGAACGTCGTGCATTTAGTTTCTTACAATTTGCGCGTTAAAGATTTGACTAGTTTAATTTATTAACCTACTCCCTCTGTTTTTTTAAAATAAAAGTTATTTATATTTTTGATCGTTCCTTAAAAGTAAAAATTTTAAAATGGAACATACGATCTACTACTTTCACTATTTTTTCTCTTCCTCTCTCTTATTTTACTCATTTTTATTTTCCTCTCTCTTACTTTATCATTTTTTCTTACTTAATTTACCAATTGTGCATTAAAACTTGTGCCGTTTCAAATGTTTCTATTTTTTGAATACGGAGGGAGTATATAATAGTAGTAACTAGTAGTAGTAATAAATAACATTAGTGCACAACTCAAGGCAAGCAAAAATGCTAGCCATAAAAGTAAAAAAAATAGATAACACTTGTTACAAACAATACCTAAGCTAACCTTATAAGCATCTCTTATTTCAGAATGATGAACCACAATAACAAAATAAATCGATACGAATAAAACTAACCTTACTCTTACGCACTCTTTGGCCATCCACAATAGGCGCCCAGGGACCGCCCAGCCGAGCGCCGGCGCTGGGCGGTTCGCTGGGCGATCTATTGCAGCCGCCCAGCGGGCGATTGGAGAGAGAAACCGCGCAGCGCTGGGCGGTCGCGTGGCGCTGGGCGGTGCGCTGAACGGTCCGTTCGGCGCTATTGCAGCGCCCGGATCGCCCAGCGCACCGCCTAGCGCGAAAAAATATTTTTTTTTCGAAACACTATATATACGCGCTTTGTTCGTCATTTTCATTCGCACCACTTGTTTTAACGAGTACTCTCTCTATCTTAATTTCTGTTCAAGATCAACAACGCAAAATGAGTAATGCTGGTGGTAGTAGTGGTGGTAGCAGAGGGGATGCTGAGGAGTACGAACGTCGAATGGCCGAGGCGTTGGACGCCTATACGACCAACGCGATAAACCAATGGATGGAAAGGGCCTTGCAGCCGGCGATACCTCGACCTCCCCCAGTGGTCCACCGCCGCAGTGTGATTGATCGGGATCACGTAGCTGCACATCAGCGCCTATACGAAGACTACTTCGCACAGGAGCCTCGGTTCAACGCCAACCTTTTCAGGCGTCGTTTTAGGATGACCAGGAACCTGTTTATGCGTATTGTCAACGCTTTGGAGTCTCGATATCTGCATTTCCGCTTCAGACACGATGCGTCTGGTAGACCCGGCCACACACCTATTCAAAAGTGCACTGCGGCAATCCGGCAGTTGGCCTACGGAGGCGCGGCAGACATGTGGGACGAGTATCTCCACATCGGTGAGACGACTGCCTTGCAATGTCTGAAGAATTTCTGTCTGGGAGTGATAGAAGTATTCGGTGATCAGTATCTGCGAAAGCCTATCCCCGAAGACTGCCAAGATCTGTTGCGGATGCACGGGAGTCAGCATGGGTTCCCGGGTATGTTAGGCAGCATAGATTGTATGCATTGGGACTGGAAGAACTGTCCCGCAGCCTGGAAGGGGTTCTACACGTCCGGCTACAAGGGAAAGAATCCCACGATGATCCTGGAGGCCGTAGCTGATTACCGGCTTTGGATTTGGCACGCGTATTTTGGGATAGCTGGTTCGAACAACGACCTCAACGTCCTCAACTCGTCGCCACTTTTCAACGAGCAGTGTCAGGGCGTCGGTCCGGCCATCAGTTTTGTCGCCAACGGCAACCAACATGATATGGGCTACTACTTGGCGGATGGGATATACCCTAGGTGGCCCGTCTTTGTGAAGACGATCCGATGCCCAGAAGATGCGAAGAAGGCCTACTTTGCGGCACGGCAGGAGTCGGCATGCAAGGACGTGGAGCGCGCATTTGGTGTGCTCCAGTCTCGATGGGCGGCAATTAAGGGTCCAACGCGTTTGTGGGAAGTCCAATGCATTGCTGATATCATGTACGCATGTATTATCATGCACAACATGATTGTCGAAGATGAAGGTGGCGAACTGACCAATTGGGTCAACGACGATAATGAAGCCGGTCCAAGCCACGGCGTGGCCGCCCCCAACGTACGGAGTGGGGTACCTCACAATGAAGCCGGCCTCTTACAAGCACACGCCGACATGCGCCAAACGACGGCTCATATTCGACTCCAAAAGGATTTAATTGAAGAGTTATGGGCACGGAGGATTGACCGCCGTTAGTTTTTTTTAATTATGTAATTTATTTTAATTAATATACTTTTTATATTTTATTAATATTAGTGAATTTTCTCATTTTTGTGTCGTAAATTTAATTCCGTATATTGTGTGATTTTTAATTATTTCATTTTGTATATATTTGTTAATAATGATGTGGATAGTATGTGACTGGGCTATGGCTGAGCTATTGCTGGGCTATTTGCTTGTTTTGATGTTGTGGCAGGAGGATTTTTAGTGTTGATGATGTGGCAGTGGCTGGGCTATGGCTGGGCTATTACTGGGCTATTCCTATTGTGGATGGCCTTATTTAATGGTTGAAGAATCAGAAGCATATGGTTTAAATATCCAAAGACACTGCATCCCGAAAACCTCGCGTACAACAGTCAGCCGGATTTGATAGAACAAAAATCTTAGGAAAATTGTCTTCAAAGAAGTGGATATATTCTCTTGTTATGCTAACTTCTTCTGCGTAGAGCAAAAACGGTGCAATAGATGCAGCATCAAGAAGCCTTGGCTAAATCATCACTTGATTTTGTTTCCTCATCCTCTTCAGATTCACCGACCATCTTCTCTAGTGAATCCAAATCCCCAACTTCTGAGACAGTGTGCAGCCTAAGCTTTTCAGCATCCTCACTGAAAAAAGGATTAGAGAAAGAGGTGCAGCTCCTTAATGTCCCTGATGGTAAATCACAATTTTATGTTTGTTTAAATTTTTGGAAATGCTACTTACTCTGTCACACCAAATGCTGTTTTTACGTTTAAGGAGCTGTCTCTGGAACAGAACTCGGGAAGCTAATCAATGACACAAGAAGAGATGATCAGCCAATGCACTGACATTAACTTCAATTAAGTGATTACTACATCTGATCTGACTATTGTACCCACCACATATTTGTGGTGTTGGCAAGATGTTAAAGTGGTTTCAAGACCATAATGAAGGATGACTATGGGTTTATATATCGAAGATCAAATAAATCAAAGGCAACAATCATTTCTAACATATTCTCATAGGAAATGAAATGCTGCTGCTATCGAGTACAAGTTTACCTCAGACAGATAATAGATCTTTCCAAACAGAGCTTGCACTGCTAGTTTCCTTTTGAATCCTTTTTCGGAATATCCTGATATATCCATGACCACCGGACCTGAAAATGCATGCAAATTCTAGATCAGTAAATGAGCTTGGTGAGGATCAATTAGCCATTATAAATCTAAATCTCGGTAGATCGGTCTCTTCTGCCCTAATTACAAGAAATGTTCATTCTACCCTAAAATGCTTAGGGAAGTAGGATGCTAATTACAAGAAAAGACGAGAAGAACAGTCCTACCCTAAAATGTTCATTCTGCCCTACAACCTCCAGCCCGTGTCAAACTTGACCAGCAATTGCTCACACACACAGAGCTAGACGATATTTTTGTTCAAGTCCCATTGACAGCTATGTGCAAGTTAAGATATTTTTTTAGGTTAAGTGCCGAATTAAAGTTGTACTATGCTACTGCATTGGTCTAGAAACAAGAGAGGTTTTGGACACTTCATCAGAAGATAAGTAGCAAAAAGTTCACATATGGTTACCTTTATCGTTTACAATCCTTCCTGAAATCTCATTTAGAATGCCAGCCACTTCGGAATCCTCCAACTGTGTTTCTTTCCTGAGGTGGATCAGATTCGCTATTAGATCTGGATTAAATGGTTTCTCGTTCAACACATAGCGGATGTATTTACGCAAAATCTCTTTCATGTCAAAACCTGTCTGCAAATACAACACCAAAAATAGATGAAGCAGTTGCATGGCACCATGGTTCTCTATCAACACACTTGGTGGGAAACAAATGACTGGGGTATGTAATACTAGGGGACAGGGAAATATCTCATGGATTTCAATAGGGAGTTTTTAAGATTACAGAAACTTCGATGAGAATGGGAGGTGTAAACTGAATGAAGTTTTGACTTCCCATTCTTCTACAAAAGATTTAAATAGTTTTATGGAAATAACTTATTCATGGATTATGCTTGCTATGTGCGACTCACCTTTTGCATCAGTTCCTTCAAAGCTGACTGGTTTACTTCACCCATCCCCTTAGCAAACAGCTCATCCAGAGATATGCATAGCATAGCATTTTTGTTGACCTGAAAAATCCTAATCTTGTCAAGCAAACAAACATGTACTCCGTATACAATATATTTACATAAAGCCCCACTACTTCTACAAAGTATGTTACTGACAATAATGGCTAAGTGAATGTAATAAACCACTTTTTATTACTATCTGTTAAAGTAGTTACACAACTTCATGCAAATACTACAATAATAGTATAGTATAAAGGAGAAAAGTCAGCATATCACAGACGGAAGGTGATTTGCATCTTGACTGGACCATCAGCTCTCTATTTTGTACAGAACTGAAGTACCACATCCATAAGCCTTGTATATTTTCTGACAGTTTCTGCTTCATGCTAGATATTGTAGTCCTTCCACTTCTTCTTTTCCTTCCTCTTACATAGAAAGATAGAACAAGTTCAATCATTCCCTTCTGGTCAGAGGACAGGATCAGCATTTACCATTCGGCTGTGTGTTGTAACAAGTTTTAGCAACTACTGAGCATATCTCGAGCCAAAATAAGTTGTACTATAAGGCTATAAGCCAATGGCAGTTGGGTTGTCAAATACATGGAGGTCGAATGCACTTGAACCAATCTCCGAATGTGAGAAAGTGAGAGAGGCTTATTCCAGTTACCAATATGGGAGGAGATATTGAACGATTCGAAAGTTAACACTAATCTACTAAAAACTCACGCATTGCATACTGTACTCATCATTTCTAATTGCACCAACACAAGGGTTGCAAATTTCGGGTATTCTACCATTAAAAACAGAGAACATGCTACAGTTAAACAATCTCCACATAACCATCATCAGTAGTACCAAACGCCGGTACAGTTATCACGCAACAATTGCACTCCAATAAACACAATATACGCATTGAGATAAAGTAAAACAACATAACATAGAAACTGCCGACAGAGGGGAATGCAAACCAACCAATTTGCGGCGTTTCTCTCGAGGGGAATTGAACTTCCTGACGGTCTTCACGACGGCAATGACGAAAGTGACGCCGAGATAAGCCATCGGGATCGCCAGCATCCACGGGAGCGAGCTCTGCCCAACGCGCGGCCCTGGAATGGTCTGAGTAACAGAGCCAGTGAACTCGACCAAATCCAGAGCCTTCTCCTGTATCCACGGAAGCTCCTCCTCCACTTCCTCCTCCTCCGCTTCAGCTTCCTTCTTCGTATCGATGTTGTTACTCTTGCCGCTACTGGCCGCCGCTCTTACTAATAGCGGGCGAGAAGCAGCAGAGGATAGCGTCAATAACGGAAGTGTGGGACCGAATTGAAGGGCGAAGGGTTTGCGATTGGGAATTAAGGATAAGGGTTTGGGGAATGGGGAAATGGAGGAGTCGATTGAAGTGTGGGAAGAGCTGCAGCAAAAGCTGCCATTGCAAGTGGTCATGTTGAGTGGAGATAGAGAAGCGGCGGATGGAGGAGTAGAGTGCCGACGAGGCGGGCGGCGGAGGGCGGGCTTGAATCGGCGCAGGCTGCCGTCTAGTGTAGGGGGTGAGGCGAGGGTTATACCTTCTAGAATCAGTACAGGCTACAGCTATTAATGTATGTACAACAATTTCACCATCATTTTGAAGTTAATTTCATTTTTTGATTTTCATGTTAATGTTTAATACTCTAGAATATATGCTAGTTACATGTGCTGTTTGATAGAATAATCAAAATTTAAGTTGTTTTTAATTTATGTGTGATGCAAAAGCTTGAAGGTCATGTTTAGAAAATTTTGTGTAGACTAAAATAATTTTAATAATATATATGCATGGAGAGTGAAAAAGACTTAAGGACAATTTAGTTAAATCACTATTTTGGTTCAATTTTCAAAGCTGTTAATGTAATTCACCAAAATTATAATTTTATAAGCTGAAATATGGAATCAAGACGGACATTTCTAGACCGTATGGGTCATTCACTAAAGCAAGTATGAGCATCAAACACACAATTAAAATTAGATAAGAGCATTTACAATATGTGAAGCTACGCCGCTCTAGGGAGGCGTTGTAACCGATGTGGCCGGGCGTGGGGAGGCTGGTGGACGATGCCGAGAGAGGTGTGACCGTCCGCGAAGCCCATTATGGGCCGTGACGCCACAAGCAAAATTGGGGTGGGTGTGGTTTTCGAGGTGTGGGTTAGGGTTTTTGAATTCTTTTAAAAATAATTTCAAATTCTATAAATACCTACCCTTCACCACTTAAAAATTCATTCCTCATTTAACACCTTTCCTGGTCATTGAGTTAGTTGTTGAGGCACTACCCATTATTGCTGAAGTCTTCGCATACGAAGTAGGACACACAACTTGGGTAACTATCTAGGGCTATTGAAGAACTGACAGACACGGCCACATCAAGCATTGTTCATAGCCATCAACCTCACCCAGCTAAGTAAACTATTTTTTCGGTTTCATTAAAGGACATCGACATGAGTAGGACCATGTACCAGTACTTCAAAACACAAAAAGAATGATACATCGTACATGATGGAGGAGGAGGAGCATAAACTGACGATCGCCTTCAGGGCGTACTCCGAAATAAGGTGGAGGAATATATTTTATTTTAATGTATTTTCTATAAACTTTAATGTATTCTCTATCAAGTGTAGTAATTTTCTTTATCTACTAGAGTCTATGTAATACTTTCAAGTCGGGGCTGGACTTAGAACATTGTTTTGGTGAGGTCATAGGTGCTATATATTCTAAATTTTGTGTTCAGAATTTTGAGAAAATAATGTTCTCATGTTTTATTGTGACGATAGGAGCTTTTACACTAGGACACGTATAAAATACCAAAAAGTTAAACCCTGTTATTGGGATGGGTTCAAGAGCATCCACAGAGGTGCTCTTCCGTAAGAGCAGCCGCCGTGCTCGCCGCTGCGCTCTTTCCATTGGCACGGACGTGCTCTTGCCGAAGAGCACCGTCGTGCCGACGGCAAGCAGCAGACGTGGCATGCTCTGGTTGGCCATTGGTTTATCATTTTTTTTAAAAAAAATTCAAAAAAATCTGAAAAATTTAGATTTAATAAAAAAAATATTTTCCCACTTCCTAATAAAATATATCCATTTTTCCACACTTTTAATTTATTTTTTCATTATTTTTATCCAAAATATTCACACTTTCATCTATAAATACCATCATTTCAACACAAAAAATCACACTACACCAAACAGCTCTTTCAATCTCAATTTTTAGGATTTTAATTATGTACTGTAATTTTTAATTTTTTTTTAGTAATTTGTAATAGTATTTCTGGTATTTTGAATGCATTTTAATATGTGGAAATGTTTTTAGTAATTAAAGTATTTAAATTGAATAATAAAATGGTGGGACTCTTAAATGATGTAAGAGTTTACTCATGCTTATGGATGTGGGTGTTGTGTAGAAGTTGTGCTCTTGCGGAAGAGTGTAGGTGTGTCTGCCAATGCTTTCATGTAAGGCACTTAAGCTGTGGAAGGCATCATCAGAATCACTATGAGAAAAATTTCTACTTAGTTCTTACTTATTCACTGACAACAATCCACGATATATGATGGGTTTCTCTAAAGTTTACTACGCTCGTTCCACAATAAAAGTTACATTTTGCAATTTCGGTGTGTCCCACAATAAAAGTCACATTTCACTTTTACCATAAGGTAAGTAGACCTCACATTCCACCAACTCTATCCACTCACATTTTATTATAAAACTAATATATATAAGTGGGACCTAAAGTCCACTAACTTATTTAACCCATTTTTCTTTATATTTTTTAAAATTTGTACCCACCCTCCTACTGTGGGACATGAGGTAGTATAATTTGAATGGATCTCTTATTTGAATTAGATACATCCCTAAATGATACTCCATTTCGAATCAGTTTTCCTTGAAAAACTAGAAAGTTTAATGTCTATCGTTTTATGTTTCTCTCTAGCTATGAATAAGTATGAATTGACGGTGGTAAGACCTGGATCATTTCTTTAGAGTGTCTACAATGGGGGAGCTGCGGCCCGCGGCTCGGTGCGCGGCCCCCCATTGCAGAGGCCGAGAGCCGCGGCCCTGGGGCGAGAGACGTGGCTGAGCCGCGGCCCTCCATTGCATCGAGCCGCGTTTCGCGGCTGAGCCGCGGAATTTAATTTTTTTTTTATTTCGAAATTTTTTTATAAATATACACTCTCATTTCCATTTTTTCACTTCATTCTACACTTCCAATCCCTTCATTTTACACTCTCAAACACTACAAAAAATGCAAGGTGGAGATGGTAATTCCCCGGGGTATGGAGACCCGGGATACGACAACTTCCCCAATCAGACGTGGAGTCCGCACTCGCCCCAATTTCGGGTCCAGCCATCCCAGCAGAGGAACTTGGTTCGCCAACCATCGGGGTTCGGGGACTACCGACCGAATATGGACGCGATCAACAACCCGTCCCAACAATTCCAATCCTCCCAATTCCAATCCTCCCAATTCAGTTGTTTAATACTGAACGCTGGCCCAAGTTCACCTACTGGAATGAATACATGCTTCTCCGAGACTCCCCTCAATTCAAGGCGATCTGCGACGATGAGACCGGTCCTACTGGGAAGCGGACAAAAATCGGGGCCGACGGCACGTACAGCAGTGGTACCGACTCACGTGCATTCGACCTGAATGACGATGTGAGGGATGAGCCCCCCTCGACAATGTCGAGGCGCCAGCGCCCGCAGGGCCAACAATCCGCCATCCGGGAAGCTAGATCCGCTTCCCAAGTCTCTCGGGCGAGCGCGGCGACACCGCACCATTCAACACCGACCGCGGCGTTGACTCAAACACTGGAGGTGCAGATGATGAAGCAACTCCAGGATAACTTGTCCTTGTACGAGAAGTCGACGGACCCTATCACCAAGATGATGTACTACGACCTCATTCTTAGGTTGAGGTCGAAGTTGGGCTTCTCCGATGGGTCGGCGACGGGCGAAGCAAGCGGCAGTGGGGCCGGTGTCGGCGGCGGTGGAGGAGGTGAAGAAGATGTGCCGGATTCCGATGACGCCACCGAGTAGGAAGCGGTGGCGTTTTTTATCTTTTTATTATTATGTTGTGTTTTTAAAATATTTTCGTTGTAGAATTTTCCCCTATTAATAGTACGACGAAAATTTGTCTCTACTTCTCTCTTTATTAAATTATTTTTATTATCCAAATTATTAATCTACTAAAATTTAATAACATTAAATTAAATTAAAAAATAACATTAAAAAAAAGCAAAAAAAAATTAACATTTTAGAGGGCCACATTTGGTGGCCCTTTGAATTTGCATTGACTTTTTTACATTTGTCATTACAAAGGCCACATGGGAGCCACAATTGGTGGCCGGGCCACAAATGGTGGCCTTTGAAGGCCACCATTGTGGACACTCTTATGAATTATGATTGTAGTACAATGATTTAGTAAGTCCTTGGTATTGTTAAGGTCTAAGGAAGTGGCTAATGCAAGGCATCATCAAGTTCCTCCTGAAGAGGCAAGATCATTAGTTGTTAGACTCAACTAGTTTTGAACATGCAGGGACATTGAACATTAACCTCGTCTCATGACATCTTACATTTGGCCATTATATATCTTAAGGACTCGTTTGGTTGTACTGATAGGCCATGATAGGGCTGCCTATCGGAGGTATATCAGGTGTTTGGTTGCCATGATACTACTATCTCTAAGCCCGAAAATTTGCTAAAAGCCCGCCTAGGCCCGGTGGACTATCCACAAATGTGTGAATACACTACACCACGCAAAAGCAGTGATAGTGTACTGTTCCCCTATGATAGTCAATATTGCCCTCTTTCTCTCCCACTTTTACTCACTCTCTCTCTCCTGCAACTCTTCTCTCACCCCCAATTTTACTCACTTTTCTCTATCTTCTGCAAATCTTCAAAGCTCATTCTATTGAATGATTTTGGTGATGTTTTTATTGTATTTTTGGAGTTGGGCTTCTCAGAGCTTGCAATTGAGATCGCCGTCGAGAAGTACGTTCGAAGGCTTAACGTCGGCGTGGACGATGTGAGGGGCGCAGGTATCGTGAAGGTGGGCGATGGCGGAGGCGAGCTGGAACGCGACGGCGGCGCGTTGATTCCACGTGAGTGGAGGAGTGTGGGAGGCGTGATGGAGCTTGTGGTGCAAGGTGCCGTTGGGGACGAACTCCATTATCAGGGCGCCTTGATCTTCCGCGTAGCCGAGGAGCTTCACGATGTTTGGGTGGCGGATGTGGAGCAGGATTTGGAGCTCCTGGTTGAAGGCGGCGTACACGCGCTGGCTGCTGCCGCTGCTGCGGTAGAGCTTGACGGCGGCGGTGGAGTTGATTTTTTTACTATTAAATCATTATGCAACTAATTAGAGGCATATAATTATTTTTAGAATTTTATTATCATTTTTAATAATTAAAAACTCGTAAATATTAGAGTTGATAAATTCAAAATTCTGAATGTTATTTCTTCAAAATCAATCTTTTTTTCAAATTTTCAATGGAAAATTTAATTTGTTCATCTTTTCTTGGGACATTTTAATTATGATTTGTTGATTATCGTTACAATATTGATTATCGTTAATAATTTTATTGATAGCATCATCATTAACACCAATTTACTTAACTTAATCATAAAATAGAGATACACATTTACATACAAATATATTTAGTAACAAGGACATTTCTGTCATTTTACATCTTATTTATAAAACACTATCTTGTCAATCAAACAACATCATAAAAATACTATCAGACACTATCTCATTTTCGGCCCGAAAATGCTATCTTAAGATAACTATCTTGCTATTTTCTATCATGGCAATCAAACGAACCCTAAGATGCTAATGAGTTTCTCTAGATATGCTTCATGTGGTGCTTCTAACCTTGTTTCTGTGTCCTTGCAGAAACTTCCTGAAGCAGAAAAGATAGGCAGTGATGTTGCAGGTGATACTGATCGGAAAGAAAAGAATAAAACGCAAGAAACTGCAGAGCAAACTCCAGAGACACCTATCAATCATGATATAAACAATAAAATCAAGGTTGCCAAGGTGGAATCTGAGACCCAAGGGTGCTATTGACAAACAAATCTTATAAGATATTCCCCTTCATGTTGTTTTTTCCTTCACTGACAATATTTAATAGATCAATAGTAATGTGTCTAACTTGATTTCTTCTCTTTTCAGGTTGAAGATTAGAGGGTAATAATCCACAAGTTAGGGAAGTTCCTTTGGAACCGGGATGTCAAGGTTTGTTTCTTTTGGCTATTCTGTTTGCAGTAGAATTGGGATACATGAAGGCATTATCTGATTAAGTGCGCTGTACCGGATTCTGTATGAGAAGTTGGTGAAGATATCTGGTCTTTGAATGATTATTGGTTTCTTATGTTGGACAATTTCTTACATCTCGTAGTGAATAGAGAGAGGGGCTTGGGATTAAAAGAAGTAAAAAAGAACATAAACAAACTCAATTAAATTGGGAAGAAAAAGGCAACCACCGCAAAGCGACAAATTTGCAGATTCATAGTTAAACTGAAACTGTAGGCGGGATGCATAAATAGCCTTGACTGATTTCCTTCCACCCCATCTCCAATGCAGGTTTTGGACCCCCTACGTATCTCATCCTCCTGGTCTTCATTTCCAAGTAACCGAAATCATTGAGTTGGCAAGACCCGATTCCTCAAATGTTGAACTAACATCAAAATCCAATCTTCTTGATGCACCAGGAATAGCTTGGCTCAGGCAAAATGGCCGGTTACCATCTTCCTTCAGCTCAAAGGAACAGAATGACCATAGCAGCTGTACCAAATGAACGATTAAAAGGAATCACTTGAAAGCAAACACAGTATCAACACCAACAATTTTTCTAACACATGACATGTGTACCATCATCCTCTACATATGTGAATTTGGAGAGATTCCAAAAGAATTAAGAAGCTATTCTATGATGAACAATATCCTAGTATCCTACAATATTTAAGTTCACATACAATTCCAGATACGATATATATAATTATCAGGACCCCATATCGAGTTCATATAGCTAGAGTAAGAACTTGGCACTGCAGCACTTGGTAAGACTAAGAGGATAATGGAGGTGTGTAGTAGGAGGAAAGCATTAATTCCATAATAAGTTGATACTTTGCATGTGATTCTCTTCAAATCACTGATTAGAGGAATGCTATAATATTTGAAACAGTACACAACACTAAGTGTCTTAAGCAAGACTCCAAAAGAGAGATAGTAGAACATCTACCTGAACTGGATCGGTACGAAGAAAATTCCTTTGGATTCTGCGCCCATCAGGGAGGCGCACTCCAACCTTACAAAGCAGACTCCTGTCACATTTGGGTTCTTCAGGCAAAGGTAAATAAGTTGGCCTCTTCACTTGCGCCTCAACAGAGGGATCATCCACTTTCTTGGGTTGACCTACATCAATCGTCTTCTGATTATCCATAGAGATAGCCAGAGCTCTCTGCAGGTCCTCATCATTCTCAATACTGTTATCTGCAGCTGTTGAAACATTTATAACAATCATCAGTAACTACATCAAGTCAGTACATCGTAACTAAATGGACGCTTGAAGTCTTCCTGCAGTACTCAGTAGGCAGAGGCCATGAGGCATGCCTATTTTTTTTAAGAGAGAGTATTATATTAATATCCATGTAATTACAACCGGACCACATCTTAGCTACCAATGTTGCTAAAAGTGTGCAATTGAACTCAACAATTCAGTTTGTTACAATATACGCCTGGGAAGCTATTGAACAAAACACTAAAGTCAGTAATCACGGCATCCATGATGCACTAGAACAATTAAGATGAGTAGTCATACATTCTCTGCCATGTATTACTGGCCCATCATCAAGTAAAGGAACTTAATAGAAACTCTAGCTGACAATCTTACACTTTTTTTGTATTAACTAGCTTGAAAATATGAAAAAATATCGTCGACAATTGAAGAGAGGTTTTAATCAGAAAATATCCTTTTGCTAGAATATGACGATTTTTAAAATGGACTCAACTAGCCATATCAGTTGCTGCCAAACAAATCAACACTGAAATTACCATTGGGTCAAAGAGTTTGTACAATATTGAAGTTCATGCTTATTTACTTGAATTTATTACTTTGTAGAAAGAGATCTTCAATCATTAGTTTATTGAATCAATACTACCAAAACTTATTCACAAAACCACCAAAATTGCACAATCAGCAAAAAAATGAACATTAACAAAGTGACACTGGAACATTCAGAAACAAAAATCTTGATGTTATCCAGCATATATTGACATATTTACATAAACGTTTTTCTTGAATAATGATTAGTGATTTGCATATGGCAAGCATAGATTTGATGTAGAAGTAGAAAACCTGTAGTTAATTGAGGATGTGAAATAGGAGACTTCAAGGTTGCTCTGGGTCGTTTATGTGAGTGACTGACATGAAGATCTGAGGGGCTGCCATCCATAAATTGTAACAGATCCTAAAACATGTCATGAACAGAAAAGTATCAATGCACAATCCTCAATTTAAAGTATGTAGTCCTCCACGAGCATACACACATTTAATTTCAGAACAAGAAATAGTTGAAAGAGAAATACATGGAAAACTCACCTCCAGCAAGTTTTGTGGCTGAATCATTCCGTGCCAAGAGTGCATTTTTTGACCCGTTATGGGATCAACCACCATAATGACTGGAATAGAGTCTAATTTGTAGTAAGTACAAACTTTGCTCCCCTCTTCTGTATCGTCGTATACCTAAAGCATATTAAACATCTAGAAATTAACAATTAAACTAAAAAAATCATCTAGGGTAATAACTATTAGAGTGCTTTTAACTCATAGAAAATAAGGAATAGATCACTACATACACTCCTAGTGTTTATCACTAAAATTATTACACGAGAAAGAAGAAGAGTGCTCAAGAACATCTATATATGCTAAATTTAGAAATCACTAGCCATAAATCCAGATGTTATAAAATACAAAAGCCATCATACATCAGTTGTGCCCGGTGTGCAACAGAAAGACCTTAAAATTGAACACAAACAATTTTTTTCCTCTTATATTCCAGCACTCGAAATATGAATGCATCTTTAAATTTTTGTCCTGCTCATCAAAAGCATACATAGCATACTTAAAGTGGAACATGCAAGAAATGTGATTGTCCTATCTCAGTATCAACATTAGAACCTCTTGATGCAGAAAACACACAAGCCTTAACATGATTTCTTATCATGTAGAGATTAAAATAAATATAAGGCCCAGTGTTCCAAATTGACAGTTAACATATGATAAAACAAACCTGCCAGAAGACGAAGTATGTCTTGATTGTCTGAGCAACAGCTTCATTTGCCCAAGTGTCACGGTTAAGCTGCAAAGCAGGCAAAAATATAATTGTTTCAGATAGTAAGAGAGAAACACTGGGGGAGGGGAAGGAACATAAAAGCAAGTACCATATGGGAGCTAAATTCCTTGGTGGACTGCATGTTGACAAGGAGCCATTTGTTCTGATCTCTTGCATTATCTTTAGCCTGAAACAAATAGACCGACATCAAATAACAAATCAAACAATGAACATATCAACCATACAAGAAGTTTTGTGAACCAGGTTCTCAGCAATTCAGCAAATAGTATTCTCCAACATATATTTTATCTATGACTTTCTGAAGTTAAAGACCCCATCAGATAAAAAAATGTCACGTTAATGTCTCTTTTGAACCTGGTTTTTTTTCTCCACCCACATTAGTGATCTCTCAAATGAGTTGGTGTTTAATTTTCTCTTTTGCTAATAAAGATTGTTTCTTCTTATTTTCATCACATACGTAGCTATCATTCACCAAATAATTAGGCATTACATTTCAAAATCAATAAGAAACTTTCCATCCAAGTTTGATATTAATACCAGTGAGTGCTAAAAGCTGCTATGCCATGTTAAAAACATATTTAGATACAGATTACAGGCAGGGTTTTTTTACTGAAGCTCAGAAGGGAAAGTGGGTTAAAAAAGAGTTTGAATTTCGACCCTTAACCCCCCCGTGACCCCCACCCAAAGTAAATGAAAACCCAAGGTTATATATACATAAAATACATTTTACCTTTTCAA
This sequence comes from Salvia splendens, assembly GCF_004379255.2. NCBI lineage: Eukaryota > Viridiplantae > Streptophyta > Magnoliopsida > Lamiales > Lamiaceae > Salvia > Salvia splendens. The sequence goes on from NC_056034.1 coordinate 6,582,843, forward strand.
AGGGGCCATGGTACATTATAGCAAATGGAGGACGATATAGAGAGGCAAGATTATCCTGAATTTTATCTGGAACAGAAGACGATGAGCCTTGCTCCGCTTCCCATACTCCAGGTCGCTTCATTTCCTCCTGAAAATCGCGGAATGGAACTACAGAATGAGTTCCCTGTGATGAATCTCCCGTTCTTAGTGTTCTGCTTGATAAAGCAAAATGATATTAAACAATACCATACTATAGAAGTTTTAGCAAACTTTTCTATTACATTAATTATACCTGGTAAACAAAAAATACCAAATAAAGAAGTTGACAGTAACAACTCCTTCAGATAATATGTCTAAACTAAAAACTACTCCCTCCATTCCATGTTAATAGAGTCATTTTACTATTTTGGAAAGTTACAAGTTAATTGAGTAATTTCTATTTTTAGCAAATAGTAACCATCTCTCTTACTTTATTCTCTCTTCATCTCTCTTACTTTATTCACCATCCACTTAACACACTATTCTTAATCTCCATGCCGAAAAGAAACACCTCAATTAACAAGGAACGGAGGGAGTACCTCTCTAAACAATGCATGTACATATATTAATACAGAGTACTATATTATACAAAGGTGCCAAATTAACAACCTGCACATGGAATCATGGATGATGCTAAATGATCAGCTTGACAAGGAAAATCAAATTCAGAGAAGTGGAAAAGGAAAGTTCTTATAAGATCTGACACCATTAAACAAAATCAAGAAAAAATGGGTCATAAAATAAAGCTATAGACATCATAAAGGTATGAAAAATATGATTTAGCAATTAAAAAGGTTGGGATACCTATAAAGCATTGGACTATCATAAAGAACATCTCTTTTCACAGGTAAAGGTGCCTGCACACCGTCTGTGTCATCTTGTCTAACATCTGGACCACCCAAATCCTTCTCTAAATCATGTAGGGGCAAATCATTTCCCAATGGTGGAAAACCCACAGGAGGTTGACCTGTCCTGCCTTCATTTCCAATAAAATAAAGTTGAATAGCTTCCTCAAGCTTCCAGCTAGTAGCCTGGGTCATGCGAACTTTTACATTAAATTTCTGAGAAAACTATCCATCTCTAATATGCTAGCTACAAGATATATTACAGAATTAATGTTCCAGAACATAAAACAACAAGGCATAGACACACTGCAGTTTTAAAATATCACTAGAACAATAAGAGAACTCCTGAAGATATCTGGACAACACACAACAGGGCATAGAGATCTCAAACTATTCCTTTTACAAGATAAGGTTCCCTTCCAAGTTGCAATTTTTACACATAAATATTTCAGTAATGCATAGGAATAATCCTAAGAAATTAGATACGCTATCTAGACAATACAAGCCTAGTCTCTAGTAAAATCTTGATACAGAATAGGCCTGAAAGTCATTATGATTTTGACCCCTGCTCCAAACAATCTTATTAATCCTTAAACATCATTCATTACCCATCACAAGTTACTTGCAGTTGGTGAGATTGGTTTTTACTTCAATTTCTCAATCCCGCTGATTAGAAGAAAATTCAGATCCCCAATGCTTCACATCAGAATTATTACTACTACCAAAAAAAACAAAGAAAAGCCAACATCTTCAAGAACCATAAAGGCACATTACAAGAATTAGGAACAAGTTTAAGGAGAGACATTGGCAATGTAGGTTACATGAATAAGTAGATCGAGTTTGGCCGTAAAAATCTGAAACATAAAAAAAAAATCCAAAGCACCTGGAGGAACTGGCGAGCAGTGTAAGCGGTTTGGCCGACGGCGATCTCCAAAAAGGAGGAAACCAAGCACTGCTGATCCACAGCTGATACGACGCCCTCCATTGGCGTTTTGTCACACCTGATTCTTGGAAATTAGATTCTTGGAGAGAGTATTCAAGAGTTTTCAGAGAGAGGACTCTCAAACGAGAAATTTCAGAATATGAATTTAAATTCGCTGACCTTTCCAGATAAGGGATTCAATTCGCTTACCTTTCGAAATATGGGTCCAAGACATGTGAATTTTTCGGAATAAGGGTTTTACACCTTTTTATATTTATTCTCTTCATTTTTCTTATTATTTCCCTTCCAATAATTATAGATTTACTAAACTATCATTTATCCCATCTCTCAAAAATTTCATTTTACCTCTCTGTGTTACTAGATTTTCTGGAAACTAGCCCGGATTAATCGAGTTCACTGGTCTAAATGAAGAAAGGAACAGATTATTCAAATTCCAAATGGTACTGCTTAATGTGAACAAGTTGTATTTTATATTCCATCACAACCCTTTCTTTTCTCAATCAACTTAAAATTCAGTTTACAATGTTACATAGTATTGACAATGTGATGAAATACCATATGACTCTAATGTTGTTAATGTTAATGCAGCTTAACGTCAGTATATTTTATATGACCATTTACTGGATATTGATAGGAATTCATGCTTCTTAATTATGTGAAGTGAATCATCACTCTCTCGTGAGAATTTGAGAGAGAAGATTGACTTTTAAGAGTGGAGCGCAAATAGTTTGGAGGGAGGTAAATTGAACTTTTTGAGAAATGGGTTAAAGGATAGTTTAGTAAATCTATAATTATTGAAAGGGAAATAATAAGAAAAATGAAAAGAATAAATATAAAAAGGTGTAAAACCCTTATTCCGAAAAATAAGCATGTGTCGGACCCATATTTCGAAAGGTAAGCGAATTGAATCTCGTATCTCGAAAGGTCAGCGAATTTAAACCCATATTCCGAAATTTCTCACTCTCAAACAGTGTACTACTCACTCCCCTTCTATTGATTTTTTACGAAGCACATTTATTTTCAATCTCATTTATCAGTATAAAACTAATTATTTATATCCTATTTAAAATAAAATGTTTTTTTTATTATTTCATTAAAATAAAATATTTTTTAAAATAGAAATAACAACCTCACTAAATTTTTTCTTTATTAATTCGTAAATAATAATACATAAAATCATGGGTTGAAAAATAAATATTTCACATTTAAATATACTTCATAAAGTAGGATTTAAATTTCACATTTAAATATTTAAATTTCACTATTTTTTTTTATTTATTTTCTATTATATTTCTGAAAATCCGTGCTCTATGATCATTAATGGGGCACAAAGAAAATATTAAAATTTAATTAAAAATTAACCAAAAGTTCGTAGTAGTATGTTTGGGATAACTCATTTAAGCAAACGAGCTCTTAATAACAAGGCCCGTATATAATTTTGGCCCAATGTAGTATTCACCTTCTGCTTATTAATCTCTCCTCATTGTCGTTAGTTTTTGACCGACCGAAAATTGGCCAGGTAAAAATGTCATTTTACATATGATATAGTTCTAGGTTACCAATAACTTATCTTTATCTAGTTTTTAATCTTATCTAACAAAAAAACCACCTATTCACCCTTCAGGTTATAGCAAGATTTGAGGTAATTTCTAGGTATTTATGAGCGTTCTGTGTACAAGGAGTATAATTCTTGGCAGCCATAGAATTAATGTTGGGCCCACACTGTTTAATGCATGAATAGGCATAAATGAATTCTTCTATATTTAGGTGGTATTTGTAACTGCATCGATTCTCGATAGAATTGAAGGCAATACTCCACATGTACCCCTCTCATTTTCGTTCCCCCCACTCCAATTATGCCAAATTTGTTGGGGCATTTTAGTCAGCTCATAATGAAAAATAATTACTTAGAACAGAATTGTCCATAACGAAAACACGGCTTATTTCTTTGTCACTGAACACTTGCCCGGAGTTTGACTTATGTGGGCCCAACACCACTAAATCATCCTATGTTTTATTTCTACTCATCCCCCACACCAAAGAAAGTGAACATGTCCTAAAGAAATTACAATAAACATATAATGAAATATGTAAAATCAACTCGTGAAAATGAATCCTTCTTGGTCCCACAATATAAGTCACATTTGGTAGAACATGAGTTTTAAAAAATATAAAGAATAGTAAGTTACAAAAGTTAGTGGAACGTGGAGTTCACTTTTTTTATATTAATTTTATAATAGAATATGAGTGAAGTAAGTTAGTGGAATATGAGATTTACTTACCATTTATGGTAAAAGTAAAATGTTACTCTTATTGTGGGACGGACCGAAATGACAAAATATGACTCTTATCGTGGGGGGAGTAAAAAGGTAATGAACTCATTTGCAATCAAACCTAATTTAGCAGTCAAGCGCACTTGCAAAGTGTCCCCAAATAATGTACACCAATAAATCATCTGTTCAAATTCAAAAGTGATTATAAAAATTAACAGACAACACTCACATAGAAGTGAAACGGTCATAAAGAAACTGCTCATACATGCCATTGTAACTAAAGACAAAAAAACACAGCTCAAAATGGCTACTTTAAAGTTTGAGATGTGAATATATTGGTTCCGATTTCCACCATATACTTGTGTTCTTGCAAGAGGAATCATGTCCTCAAAAGTCTCACATCAAACTATGCATTCAGATTCTCATTGCCGATCTCAATTTTCTGGGCAGGTTTGTCACAAATTCATCCAAACGCACGGAGAGAACTGCGAAGAAAATGAGGATATAAGCCTACCACTAATAGCTTATGGAAATTAACGTGTTACGTAATGCAAATGCAAATGCAAAGCACCAATATAAATGATTAAGGAACCATTTACTAGTAGTACTATTTAGGATTTACAATATACATGATTGAGTATTTTTATCTTAGCCACAACAAGGATTTCTGCAATCCAGTAAAAGTAAGGTATCTCGCATAGTAAAAGTAATCAAGGGCTTTAGGATATCGCAGAATTTTCAATCCATCTTAATAAATAACAGATTAGCCTATAGTACTCCCTCCGTCCCATAGAAGATGTCTCACATGTGGGATGGCACGGGATTTTAGGAAGTTTTGTTTTGTGTTAAATGGAAAGAGAAAATATAATTTTTATATTAATGTGTGAGGGAATTTTTTTAAAAAATGGAAATGTGACATCTTTTGTGGGACAAACTAAAAAGGAAAGTGTGACATCTACTATGGGACGGAGGGAGTACTATTTTTGTCTATCGAGGCATATCCTGAATTGTAAATGCCCCTAAGTGCAGAAGATGTCTAAAACTCTTTTCAAACTATTTAAAACTAACAATCAAAATCAGGACCATTAGAATAGTGAGTCTCTTAGAAACCTTTTTCTATTCGTCTTGCAGGAATTGAGATGGGAACTAGGTTCACTAGCAAAGGAGTCACAACTGAACTTGATATGAAAGACACAAGCATCATGGAAAGAATGACGATATGATCATGTTAACAGTGATGAAGTGGATATAAACTCACCTTGTCCACGCCCTCCGAGTCACTCACTCTCCGCAAGCAAGATGAAGAGCTCCTCATCAGTTATTGCTCCCATCTCCATGGCCCTTTCTAAAGAAGTGCAGCCTCCACCATCCTTTATAGACGCCCGTGCACCTCTGGTTAATGTGTGGAGCAAACAAAGTGAGACTACCATCTGATAACGAATCAATACCTTGACAGATAATATACATAACATATGACATGTGATGTTTGACATTTTTGAAAGATGACATTATTACTTATTATGAAATACGGGAATGGCATGTTACTGTTTTGAACCTTGCTTTTCAGTGCATTTGACGGTTAACAATATGAAAAATGAACAGTAGAGAGCTTCGAATAAAACCAATACCCAGGAACTCATCTTTAAGGAAAGACTGTATGTATGATACTCTTCTTGCTAGTTAAACCAGGCAATAGAGTATAGATGAACAAATATCTTTTAATAAGGATTGAAGATTACTATTATTACTTTTTTGTTAGAGGATTACCTTCTTAGCAAATATTTTGCCATCACATTGTTTCCCTTCATGATGCAATGTTGCAGAGGAGTTCTGCCATGATAGTCATGCTTATTCACCTCAGCACCTAACTGCAACAACAGCTCCAGCATAACCAAACTTCCACCATGGCATGCCAAATGCAATAAAGAACAACCCTGCAGACAGCTACCGGGATCACCAGAAGAGTTTATCCTCTCGCATGTCGCTGGATCGGACTGTTTTATTTTAGTATCATGGGAGCATTCATTTGAACCCATGTCATCATTTTGCGAACCGCAGGCAACCATGTCTTCGTAGGTTGAGTTGACTATATTATGATCTGATGCTATAGTGAGTCGATACACTTCACGCAGATTGTTGCTTCTAACTGCCTCCCAGATGGTGGAAGCAGACAAATTTCTGGGTGTGCTAGCTTCTTTATTTACAAGCAGTTTGCCGACATACTGCATCATAGTAACTAAACACTCTCAGTCTTCTAAAAACAAGTTGAAAGCAACGCAAAAGAGAGGAAGAATAAGAATATCACAAGGATGTAAGACCAAATACAGTCTTTCCATATCAAGTCCCTTGTGGGACAATCAAGCGGAGAGATATTGGCTAAATCCTCATTGTACTGCCCTCCCCCAACAACAAAAAAAAAAAGAAAAAGCAAGGACAAGAAAATCCGTATCAATTAAAGAAAGGACTCGGCCCCCTAATCATGCCAATTATGAACTATTGAATCTTCCTGATATGCATTCCTTTCCTAAGTGCATACGCAAAAGAAAAGACTATTCCTACCCCAATTACCATATCAAACTTAGGCAAGCACATGTAATTTGTTTCCATTAGAATACTGGAGATATGTCTAATAGTTAGTAATAAAAATATACACCGCTGAGTACTGAGTAATGTACTGTAAAAGATAACATGAGCAGGATTTCTGAAGAAATATACCTTTGCTTGAATGTATAACTCCTTTTGATGAGATGTATCCTCTGGGCCTGGTTTGGTAACAGCGGGGCCTTCGCTCTCCATATTTCTGCATTTAGTGATTTCATAAATCAATTTGAACTTTTTATAATCAAAACAATTTGGAAGTGATTAGTAGTTTCTTCATAAAAATAAAACTAGAAGTATAATATGTGTGCGGGACATACAATCAGTCCCAAGTCTCCTTGGTATGTTTTACCAGGTTGAATCAGTAGAACCTGGCAGATTACCTATTTTAGCCGGTTCTCCTTGAAACTAAATAGCATGAGCCAAGTCTCCTCACAGTTCACACCATCATTGTTACTGTTACCGCTATTATCTAATGTTAGTTGTGCACTCAGTATCCTCAAAAAAATTCTCTTCATGAACTAATGTTTCATCCTGTATGTGTACTTGTGTATATAGTTTAGTTCTTTTGGGAGTGTTGCAGATTAAGTTTTCATTTCCTAGGTTATAGGTAGATATTTCAGGTATGCCATTTTCTTGTACAGTGGGTAACCTTTTTGTATACTAAATTCTGTTTTTACCTATAATTTCAATTAATAATTTAGGAAACTCCATATTCAGTAATAAATCAAAAGATAGTCAATTTTCAGGTAGAGGTCCTTGTAACCCTCTTTACGTATGCACTTTGGTTGCAGTAAAGTTTAAAGAAACTTACAAGTTGCTGTGCAGAGGAAGTAACTCCTCCCAGACAGAATTGCAGTATGTATTACCCAGTATCTGGAATAATTCCAAGACAGTAGGTTCCCAAACTTTGACATCCAAGGTGACTGACCTAATCTGTAAATGGCAGGCAAAGAATATTTAACTTTGGCTAAGGAGGATATTGAAACTTGGAATAGAGAAAACAAAGTTCAAGTACATCTGATTTTCAACCAAAATACAAATGTCATACTCCCTCCGTCCCACCATAAGTGTGAGGCGTATTCCTTTTTGGGCCGTCTCACTATAAGTGAGGCATTCTCTCTCTTACTTTTTCTCTCAACTAAACACAACTACCTAAAATCTTGTGCCCAAAAGAAATGTCTCACATGTAGTGGGACGGAGGGAGTATCTTTTTTTCTGTTTTTGGATAAGAGACGATTTTTCTGAAAGTGAAAGAATTGTTCAAAAGGCCTTAAATGTTGAGAACATTCTAAGTACAACATACAACTCAGTTGCCAGCTACCTATGATGCAGTAAAAGCTTAAAACTCCTTACGATTTAACACCCACCAAGCAACTCTATAACTTAACCCTATCATGCACCTATTCTAAAAATTCATATGTATCCTCGAAAATCAAATCGTACTCCTTTCAAGCCAAATGTATCTGCTGTGACAGAATAGAATAATTGTGTAATCGCGACAGACAGAAAGATACAAATTTACGTGGTTCACCAACGTTGTGTTGGCTACGTCCACGGGCAGGAAGATCAGATTGTTTTTAGATTACAGATTGTTTTTAGATCAGGTAAGGAGATTGTATTTAGATTGTTTTTAGATTACAGAGTTGTGTGCCCAACTTCTATATAAATAGGCACACAGATGACGGGCAAGGCCCAATATAACAATTAGGGCATAAAACAGAAACATAGCATAGCGTCGGGCCGGGGGCGCTAGCGGCCAACAATACGGATTCAAGGCATACTATCAGTATCACCCATCACTTCCCCATTTTTCTGATAAAGCCTTCAAACTTAGAGAAAAACAAGAAAGTATGGTAACATACACGGTAAGCCCAATCCCCCAGTAGTCAGTATACATAACTTTTTTACCAAGATTGTTTGAAATCTTTGAATAACATTTGTTTCATTTTACATGGAATAGCACAGATTATGCATTTGCCAAAGATGTTAAACTAATTCAGAACAAAGAGAAGATCAAATACGTAATAACTAAAACAAATTACAGAAAGAAGTACATCGATAGATATTAGATCCAACAACATTATACCCAAAGAGGATGAAGTATATACCTTAGATATGTGAACTCCAAGATTACGATGGATCCCTGAGCACTCGATGCATATTAATACGCCAAGATTCAGAGATGCCCAATCTGGTCCTGAAGCACTGCATTCAGCACATTGGTCATTCCCAGGAACTTCTCTTAGGATCCTGGAGACAGAATCAGCTCGGTTGACTCTTGTGTCATCTGAAGTGCTTCCAGCATTATCAAATTGTTGATTAAAAGACGCACCAGAGTTATCATCACCAATATTCCCCATATCTAACTGTAAACAAAATAAATAAATAAATGCCTTCGTTAAAAGAACTGCACTTTCCATAAGACATTTCAGACAATTGATTTACAAGTCTCATAAGTATAGACTTCACCTGGTGCAGGTGAGAATTCAAGAGGGATGCAATTACTCCTCTGATTTTGTTCATCCAGTCAAGCCTATCAGCTTCAGTTTCAGCCTATCTCGGCAAACAAAAGATGAAACAACTAATGAGTGATGGACTATCAATAATACCTCTAATTCTCCAGTACACAAGCGTGACAATTCGCAAGCTAAATTTGTTCTATCTAACATAATTTCCGGAAAGACGCAACATAACAGAAAACAGAAATTACTGATGGCAGTGGTACAAAAATTAAAATTTCGAACATCAATGTACTTGAGCATTCTCAACCTATTACCTGTAATGTATAAGTTTTGATTGGTGAAATTATTCGAAAGCATAGTCGTAAATCAGTATCCTCAGCATCAATCTTTATTGTTGAAGTACGCAAATCCACTGTGCTACAGCCTAAGCTTTCTTCACCAATAGATGATTCTCGGTGGTGCCTTGATCGGAATCTAGCAAATACACGATGATTATTCTCAGGTGGGTGGGAAGGATGCAGTGAAGGAGAAACCTGGGAAGTAGATGAAATTAGCATGACTACTTCAACGAGAAGGTGCTGAAGCATACTACTCGCCAGATCGAGTGGGCAGAAATAAGGTATACAATTTCTTGTCAAATTTTGTAGAGAGGTATTCAATGGACAGAAATATTTAAAATTAACTGACAGAGACACAAGAAAGTAACAAGCACAGACCCAATTCTAAAAGGGATTTCATGTTCACAAACTAAATAATAATGATTGAAATCTCAAAACTCAGTAGGATAACTATACACTTCATGCTGGCATGCTGAATGCAGATATACATAAATAGCAGTGCTCAAACATTCACATCAAAGTGCACATAGAGAGCATATCACAGCAACAACTAGCAGTTGACTGAAAAAAAAAGTAGACATAAGGGACACACAAATATGACACATAAGAAATGCAACTCATTGATTTGAATATCACAGTGTATAGCATACCCCTGGTCTGACACCTTTGTTTCTGTAATAATATAAAGTCCCCTGACTGTCAAGTACAAAGAATCTCCTCTTCCAATCTGCTCTGAGGCTTGAAGATCTTTTTAAAAGATACCCCTGCTTGATCGTCTGGACCTGAACAAATGAAATGGTGTATGATGTTTCATAAAGCATGAAGCATCATTTTTCACTAGTAACAATGCTGGGAAATTAACATTATGTGTTCAGATCCATTGGGTGTAAAAATGAAACTGTGCAACAGCTTGTATTTGGATTATGACATAATTTTGATCATTCCCTACAATTTAATACTCCCTCCGTCCACAAAAAATAGTTACATTTATGGACGGCACGGGTTTTAATGAGAAATTGGTAAGATAAGAGAGAAGGAGAAAAAGTAGGTAAAGTAAGAGAGATAGGGAGAAAAAGTGGGTAAAGTATAAGAGAGAAACTTTCCATTTTTAGAAATGGGACTATTTTTTGTGGGCATTCCAAAATGGCAAAATAGGACTATTTTTCGTTGACGGATGGAGTAAGAATCAGGAAATCCTGCTACCATCTTCTCTGGCTCAACCCAGACGAGATATGAGTCAAAACTGCACCTCTTTCATAGGTGAAGCTCTACAGCGTTAATATCATCCATAAACTTGACAAGCATAGTCAAATTTAAGACCCAACACTAACGAGGAATAAGTTCTTGCTCTGAATAAATGTGAATATTCACATTCTTGTCTTTTCCTTGTCATTTAGATTCATTCATTCGCAAGTTTTCTTCCCCTAGTGCGGGGTAACTACTGATGAAGATGCTGGAACTAGCATATCCGTGGTCTGTGTTGTAAAAGTTAACCAGGCATAGCCTCTCCACGACATCGTCTTAAGGCATACTACATTATTAATTACTTGAATGGCAGGGCTGGACGTTGGTCAATCATGCATTTGTTCGTAAGTAGGAAAGCACTCAATTTCTGATAACAAACTGTTAGCAACACAACTCACCTCACCTTTAGAAGTGGCCAGTATAATTGCATCCTTGCTCTTATAAGCATCCACGCGGTATCCATTCAACCCAACAGCATTTGAGGAGGTTGCCAAATTATTTGATGCCTGCAACAGGTCCAGCTCTGATTGTGTCCTAAACTCCTGGATCCTTTTAGCAAGTTTATCTTGTTCTATTTTTGCCTGCTCCTTCGATTGTTGTGCATATGTCAACACCTGAACTTGTAGAGAGAATAGCTCTGAATCACAATGAGATAAACCAATATAACACATGCATAATGTTTTGTGCGCGTATGTGTGTTTGTGTATAAAATAAGATGAGAGAGTATTCCTGCAGAAAGAAGGAATAATCTAAATGATAACAACACCTCACACTTCACTAAAGAAATTAGATACTAAAATATTTACTGTTGTATCTGAATGAGCAATTCAGGAAAGATTGCATATATCATCTTACAGCCTTTAATAAATTATTCCTAGAGAGCGCTGGAAGGAAAAAGATTTGCCACTATGATCTTACAACTTTAAAACCAATCCATCATTTGCCTTCAAAATAAGACTTGCACAAGTTAGGATGATTACCGTACCTGGTGAATAAATGGCTCCATTTGGTTCAGTAGGTTGAACCCCTATAAACATATATTGAAATTTTGGTCAGAATATACCAACACCATGCATGAGCAATAATAAAAATTAGTAACTGACAACATACCAATTTGTAGAACCGTAAGTGTGCATCCATAATTGCACTAAAAGATTCTAAGAACTCAAATTTCTTTTTAGCTTCAACATTCGTGAGAGCATGTACCTGAAATTCTTAAAATCAAAGGCAAGATAGCTCAAGTGCTAGATTATGAAGGAAAATTAGTAACAAAGAGTGAGAGGATCATTTGATCAGTATACCAAATTAAAGCGACTCCTTTCAAATGCTGACTTTGAGTTTTGTAGGTCCTGTCACATAATTAGCAGACAAGATTCCATCATTTAAAGTGCAAAATTACAAGTGTTATAAGTTTAAGGTATAATTCAAGCAAGTCTATATATGATAATATGAGTGCACATATGGCTACCTCACTCAATTAATATGACAAAGTAAAAGAAACCATGAAATGCCACCAAAATTGCATGGTAATGTGAAAGAAACCAGAGAACCCAAAGTTTAAATCACAGTCCATTTGATCAGTGAGACCAAGACAGGTCTCGCTCTTAGAACCCTGATGGGTAGTACAACTTAACATGCATAATCAGTTACATGCTTCATCCATCACTAGCTAAGTACTCCTATTTTTTTCTATCAATTTCCCAATCCAGTATTGCAAGAAGAACTACCATGAGACACATAAAAAAGAGGTGAACCACACATACCACTGACCACATCAAGGTGAAAAGATATTTAAATAGCTCACTTCCCCAACAGTCAATTAAAATTTATGCAGTTAAAAATGCACGTTTATACGGGAAGCCTTTTTTTTAAGAAATAGGAGAGTGTTTCACTCTTATTGATATGATACCTTATAAGATGCATGGAAATCTGGTTACGTTAAAAAAGATAATGGTTTTCACAAAGGTATATTAGATGAGATTAGTAGTACTGCACAGATATTATATTAGTGTACTCTAAGATTTGCTAACTATGACTCAAGAATTCATGCAGCAACAGTAAATATAAGATTACCACAGAGAGTGCATTCCACCTAAGTTCCAGAGGAAATTTGAAATCAAAAGACCACGGCCTAAAAGTTATAAAGATCAAACTCCATAACAACAGTGTGTCAGCAGGAGTAGTGACAGATGAAAAAATGATTATGTCCATGTAAGTTCAAGCAATAAACATTTACTTAAAGATGATAAGCGTGATATTAGTATGAAGGAATTAATAAACATACTTCTTCTAATTCAGCAACAACTTCATCCCGTGCTGTTTTCTTCAAAGAAGAAAACTTTTCCCGCGCCTGACAAAACCAAAGTCAAAGAAAACTTAAAGAATAGTAACATAAATTGTATGTCTACAAGAAAGTATCACAATATCAAATTCAAAGTACATAACTTGGATTTCACATTGATATTATAGGTGCAAATCTAAATTAGCAACGTATGGGACTTTGACCTGATATACACAATGTGAGGTGCAAACTCGAAATATATGTCTCTAAGGCTTGAAATAGGATTCTAAATTTTGCAGGTCATGAACAACTGAGAGAGGCAAGGATTTCTTGTAACTTATTGAGTGGTCTTTCACCTAACGCACACCATGTGTGGATAAGGGGACTGCTAGCTTTCTTTAGCTCCTACCGATCAATATGGACTTATAGCTAGCTGGGTAGTGTCTTCACCAGGTACATAGTGATGGAGAGGTGTAATATCTGAAGCAAAAACTAGCAATGCAGATATACTTAACTATTCCAGTAAAAGTTGGTCATTTTTTTATAATAGAACAACTAGGAGTCGTTTTATCTATGAAACATACAAGCATAAGAAGCCTGAACTGAATAAACTATCAGTGCTTTAGAGAACCAAATTACAACAGAAGCTTCAGAAGTGGTCCTGTGGGGGGAGGGGTATTGGCAGTTTGGGGGAGGGTATTGGCAATTTGACGATTAAATTTTTTTAAAAAAAGAACAACGTTAAGCATCAAAGTCTTCGGGTCATTGGAATTCTAGCAATGACGTTTAAATACCTGGTCGTACGTATATATGGCCTTGTCAAACTGGCGACGGGACTCCTGCAGGAGGAAATTTGTAAATAAGTATCATATAACAAGATATAATAACAATTAACAGATTAAATATACCATTGTATCTCTCTCCGAATTTGATCTAGAAGCCAAAACCATATCATTCTACTATTAACTAAGAGCTGAATGCTGAAAGAAAGCAGAGGCAAAAGGTTACTTGCCTCACGGAGGCCCCACTTAATTACTTATCAATGTCAGATGACAGGCTATTTCCTCTAGAAATGTCGTATCAATAAGGCAATGAGGATTCCATTCCTTCCACTATTTAATTTGATACAGGTCTTTTTTTTCTAACACAGATCTCAGTTCCATCATAGAGGCTAGTGAAAGTGATAAACAGTTAATTTTTTGACAAATGAAAGTATAAACAGTGTATTCTTGGCAAATGTAATACTACTATGAACTTTTGTCAAATTAAGGCACTTCTTATAACCGAAAGATAATATGCCACGTGAAGTAAACAACTAGAGAGAGTATATTTAAGTCTTTGATAGAAACATAACTTATAGATCAAATTTGGAGAGAGATACAATTATAATCATTGGCGGATGGGGCCTACCTTTGCATCTTGCAAATCTACAGACAAGAATTGAGACAGGCGGTCCACAAGAACATGCTCAACCTACAGTACAGGATATTCATCATCTCTATAAATAAAAGAATGGGATTTACATTTTTGGTTTCATACAAATAATTCACATTTAAGAAAACATAACATACTCACTTGAGAACGGAGAAATTCCTTGTATGTAGCAAGCTCACGTAGCGCATTGATAAATTTTGATAAAACTGGACCTGTCAGAAAGTCAAGAAAAGGCAACAAGAAAAATACTCAAAACTCTGGAGGCCATCACTCTCGCATGATACAAGAGAAAATCTCCGAATGGCATTACCACTGTATTAAATTTATCAATATAAAACAATATAACAAAAAAAATGTTAGGGCCGTTTGAGAAAGGAGACATGCTACCAGATAAAAGATCCTTTCTATTTATTTAATCATAAAAGATGGATATTCTGTCTTCTACAGAAAGCGTATGAAGAAAAATGTATGGCAACAAAAACTAGATGCTGCGCATACATAGAATAAATTTCTCCACTAGACATAAAATGATATAGTGCATTATAGGTTTAAATTGGCTGCGTGAATTTAGTGTTTGTGGGGGTCGCATAATATTTCTTCTTCAAATGCACTTTGCATACCTCCAATGGATACTCCAAGAAGATCATCAAGCCCACCACCAAAGGCTTCTAACGATGCAGCAAAGCTCATGTCACCATTGAATGCTTCACCTAGCATATCCCTACATCATATCCCCAATTCAGAAAAAAATGCCTTTCGCAAATTAATTAAGCATCTAATATCTGGTCACAGCCTTTCTCCAGCATCATGTATGTATGTTAACTTTCGGCAAGATGAACAGCCAAAAATACTGACACATGAACTAGGTTGCGTCCCATGAAGATAAATAGATAAGGAAAAATTTGGGCGGGTGGCCTACAAAAATGGCTACTATACGAAAGTAGGCATGGACAACTTTTATCATTAACCTTGGCTTTTCGAATCCATCATTTCCAATTTAGCATCATATATAGCACTATGGTGAGTTAGAAAAAAGTGACTGGAACAACATTTCTGAAATCCATGGAGCTATGCAATATGCAAAACACTAGGGCAATCACTATCAATCAATTTGCAGAGGTAGACATTACACGGTGTCAATATCAGGAACTAAGAGTCTGAAAACCATAATAACAAATCAAGGATGAACTACAGTGTTCCAAATCTTTATTGTAGATGTCTGTAAACCATTTGTTTCAAATGGATCGAGCTATTCTTATAGCCTACCTACCAGCATTCATAAATCATACCTATGAGCTCATCGCCCCACAACCAAGTTTATCAGGAGTTCCCTAAATCAACACACACACACACACGGTATATGTATTCATGAATGTAGAGCGCAAATTAAATTGGAGATTTGTTAGTAGTACAACTTAAATTTAAGGTAGAAGAAATTTTCTCACGTGTACTTCTTACAGCTTTTGTACAACTTCTGGCATCGATCTCTTAGCTCATCCGATGTCTGCTCCAGAGATCGCACCTAAACATCCGTCTCCGAATTAAAAGAAAAAAAATATGGAAGTTCTAACACACGATAAATAGGAGCATAAATTAAGCAGAACTAAATATAGGTATGCAAGTATTTTGCCTGTTTCTGGAACATGGGGGAATCGTCGAGCCTGATAAATGTGGCCATGTTTCTTCGTCGACGAGTTCGGAGAAAAGGAAATTGAGATCTGGCGGGGAAAGAGAACTATGAAGCGAGATAAAGAAGTCAGCCTGGGACGAAACGACGTCGTTGTAACATAAAGGTTTCCTTCCTTGGTGACGACGACAGCCTGTCGGCAAATGCACTCTCACTAATTTGGTGCCAGATTCAAGCACAACTCAGGTAAAATTTAGTCTGATAAATGTTGAATTATATTAGAAAATCCACAAAAGATTTTTGGAAATTGAAATTTTAACAAGATTTAGCTCCCATATTTTCTCGAACCGTTTGTTAGTTTTATTAAAAGAATAAATGGTTGGAAAAACTATAAAATTTTATTTGTTAATTTAGTGAAACGATAGAACTTTGATTTGGCAAATTTGTAGTTAAAAGATGTTGAATATTAGTAGTAAAGAAAACAATTAAAAAATATTAATAATGTATTGCACATTGATGCACTATTTATTAGCACTAAAAATATCTGCAAGTTTACAGGGTAGAACTAATATAGCTAAAGGTCAGTACCGGGATATCGAACACAGGGAATAAGATTGCAACTGGCTATCATATACTAAGCGTCATATACTATCTAGAGACACGGAGTTTTGGGTTTTGGTTTTATAAACTAGACAAAAATATAAACAAATATAAAAACAAAATAATACAAAACAGGCTAAAGAAAGTAGAGTTTTAGGATCCAACTACTACGACCTAGTGATGATTAATCTCACAGAACCCTTACCTTTAGTCTCCAGGATTATTAGGAAAGTCGCGATTTTCAGATAAGTCATCTCTCGAGTGCACTTATCCAGTAGATTAGAGTCTAACTATCAAAGTCTTCTTCCAATAGATTATATTCTAACTCCTTAAGTTCCTAAGACTCAAGCCCTCACAAAGGGTCCCCTCTCCCGAGTGCAGATAAACCTATGTGTTGTACTCGTTCCTTTTACCACGTAAAACTAGCTATCTCTCGATTAATCTAGTTAAACGGACATAGTTCTACAGTTGGCCAGACAAAAGAACAATAAAAGCACAAGAACAAGCAAAACAATCACAAGAGCTAGAAAAAGGTTCAATTCAATAAATCAAAACATATTCATAATAGTTTTCACCAAAAAATCTACGAATGATGTTTAACTACTCATAGACAAGTAGTAAAAACAAAAATAAAAGTATAAGACATGAAAGAAATTGATAAAACCCAAGGTTGAATCTTCAATCTTCAGTCTTTTCTTGCCTGGATCTGCAGAGCTCCGCTCCAATGGAAGATGGATGAATTATGTGTGGAAGATGGAATGGAAGAAGTGTAGAGAGGGAGAAGGATTGGAGGCTCTGAGATCGAGATTATGAATTAGGTTTGAGTATTTATAGGCGGAGAAAGGTTTATTTTTAATGATTTTCGTGCCCTACAAGAAATAGGAGAGATTTGGCTTCACAATATAATAATTTATTTTCTCCCGTAAATTTCCACCTAATTTTCGCCAGATGTTTAAGGTATCCACGCGAAGGTCTTTTGAAGACGAAGAGAATGGTATCTAGTAGCCACTGATTGGACTTCAAAATCGCTTCCAGAATGGGCTCGAACAGAGGCTGCTGCACTTTGGCCTTTTTTTTCACCTTTTTCTATCATTTATCAACAAACACGTCAAAAATACCAAATGTATAATATATGCAATTTAAGAACATAATTTGAATGATTGACATTTAAAACCAGTCAAATCTAGTTCTTAAAAACATGCAAAATATGTGTTTGTCACACATTGATATAGGCGATGAATTTTTTGTCATCATAATTGCGAATATATCTAAATTTCATTTTTAATATTTTTAAAAGTTAGATTTCCATAAGCTAAATGTATGTATGAGATGCGCGGCCAGCTAATAGTGTATATTCATTATTTTATTTTATTAACTGAAGAAGGGATAACTTATTCTTTTATCATACAGTTATTACAGTATATAAAATGGACATAGATACTAAGTTAACACTCCCTAATTTTCAAAATGATGCATTATCAATTTATAACAATCCTTCTCGAATATTCACAGTACATTCACTTTAATTACAATTCACCAATGTTTAAATATAAATAATTAAATTGTAGTTAAAGTCTAATAGTCATGAATTCACGATAGATATATACTATTACATATTTTATCCAAAACTGTTTTATAATAATACACATTCTTCCAGGAGAATTAAAAAGAACAAGTTATACACAGTGATTTTTTCGTTTATTTGTAAGTACGTAACCACTCAGAGATGTGGCTAACTCTCTATTGCATACAGTATATGGTAATAAATATTTTACTATATTATCTCTGATTATTTTACTTAATTTTTAAAACCCGTTTCACGAAGGATTGCGGTGAAAGCATTTATTTTGTTAGATAAATATTACTACTATGAGTTCAAGCATTTATTTGCTGGATTAATACAAATATACAATATATAAGTTCGAATCATGAGTGAAATTTACAAATCTATTTGTTATTATCTTATTCATGAATTTTATTTACTTATTCACAGTTATCATTTCCCACGCAATAATTTCATATACTTGATTTCGACTTTTAGATAGGCTATAACTTCTTTACTATCATAGAAACAAGAATCATATTTATGAATAAATATAGTATAATTTCCCAATTTATAGGATTATTATAGTTGGTTTTCATGACACCCAAACAATGCAAAGTCATCCCCACCATTTATTAATTAAAGATCGTTGTATTATGCTCCTACCATATTACATTCGTCATTATTCAACCTATGACAAAAATATTAACATGCAAAACTTCATTAACAGTCAAATTATCAAAAAATCATCATGAACAATTAATTATGATATAATTTAAAATATGAAATTATTGAAAAGCTTTATCCGTTTTCGGGCCCAATTTGACATCACCAACTCCACAAATTGAAGACCAAATTTGTCCATTACAGAAATGGACCACAAACCCAAGGAAATGTACAAATATGAGCCCATAACTATGACGTTTCATTTTCCTCTGCAAATTATATGCATTCTTTAATTAGTTGAGAAAAATATTAAGATAAGTTACTTTATCTAAAAATTACTAAAATAATTTACAAGGATGTAGCAAAATACATTCTACAATAATATTTTTCCGGCCCCTCTAACCTTTTTCTTGTACAAACAATATTGTGGGCATGTTAGAATTAAATTTTGTTTTATTTTTCTCTGCTATAAGTATTAATAATTCAATAAAGGTATTATGCTGCACGAACAGAGAATCAAATTCTAACACTACTCATTAATTAAATAAGTCTCGTGAAGTTCCACAATTGTTAAACATTTGTGAAGTGTGAAGCGTGAGCTCAAGTTAGTTTATTCAAAGAGATGCAAAATTCAATGAATTATTGAGTTATACGGAGTATATTATATATAGGCATAATTCATGTAACACATATACTATAAGATTCTCCTAGTAGTTTAATTATCTACAAATTGACATTAATTAAGTACATGGAGCTTAACTCGTAATAGAGTTTAGGAAAACAAATTATCAAATAAGACAAAATACGCAGTGCGTAACTTACAGTACTAAGTTTGTATGCTAAATTTTTCACCTAGTTTTAAAACCCAAAGATTGGTACATTAACGAATTCATATATATTCATATAAGGGTGTAATCAATTGCTAACTCACTCCTTAATTGCTAACTACAACTAATTTAAAATCATAGGATTTTAGAAATCTAGTGGTCTAAAATTTGCCACGTGTAATTTTCATTTTTTATTAATTAAATCGAAAAAGATAAAAAAAACTACCAAATTAGGGTTTTGGATGAAAATGTTAATATATTGTTTTAAAAATATCAACACAATACTTTGAGAATGTCAACACATTGCTTTAAGAATGACATTCTACTGTATTATATTGACATATTTTATATATTATGTTGATATTTGTTGTTGTACGAAAAAATTTAAAATTTTTAATTTTTTTTTTCAAATTTTGACATCGGAACTTATGCAAGTGAGATCTCGTTAGAATTCTTATGAAATTATCTTTAATTTGATATATGTTGTGCGAAAAAATAATTTAAATCGAGAAAGTTATATTTGTTTTAAAGTTATGGGATATTTTTTAAAAGTTAGTTACAACTAATTTGTTGTAAATTAACCTTAATACCATTATTGACGGTTTTTGTTGATCGTATTAACATTCCGAGCCGATGCCCTTGATTTAAATATCTAATGGTTATTATTTAATTGTAGTTAGCAATATAACACTCTCCTATTCAGATAATAACTAGATTTTAAATAATTACATAGACCAATTAATAGTTATTAGATTTGTTGATCTAATGACTTTAAATAATGTGATATATAGAATTTGATTTTTATTGATTTTGGAAAATTTTATGATTGTCAATTGTATTTAGATCAATTATGACATTCCCTGAAATTATTTAAATATTTCTAATAACATATTTTACTCTCTTATTCTTCATGTATACTTCAAAATCTTTTTATCATATTAAATAAATTTGTTTATGAAAACACATCTTTTGTAAAAAAATAAATTTACATTGATTTATAATATAATTTTTATATGTATATGTCTATAAATCAAATACTGATATGTGTACATGTATTACATAATTTACATTATTATAATATGATAAATACATTGATATTGATATTGTGCAACTGTGCCAAAATATGTAAATCCATAAAGTTAAATTGTGTTTTCACTAAAAGCAAAAGCTATATATAGATCTGAGTTCACTCTCTTTGTTGTGGCCGGTTTTATTTTTTGGTTTTAGATAATGTATTTATTTTCTTTGTTTTCATTACATTTCCCCTTTGTAGATCTTAAGTAGGAAGTAATTTTTAGATTCTCTATAATAAATGTGAGTAAAATATGGAACATATTTAACATTTATAGTAAAAATGAAACGAATAGTCACGAACGAATCAAAATGACAAATCGAGACTCCTAATAATGGACACAAGTAGGAATGTCAATTGGGCCGACCCATCGGGTTTCGGGCCAACCTACTCGGGTTGCGGATCAATCGGGTGCGGGCTAATCGGGTTGTGATTTCTTTCGGGTTATAGAAGTTCAACCCTAACCCTAAAAGCTCGGGTTTCGGGCTAGCCCAGTAGGTTAATCGGGTTGCTACCGATATGATTAACATGCGATCAATCCAATAAATAATGTGAAAATTAGTTATATTCATAAACTGTAAAATATTTAATTATAATAAATTTGAGATATATGCTTAAACTCAATCATAAACATGATCAGATACTAATATTTGAGATATTTCGTGAAATTTTAATGCATGTTTTAGAAATTTAAATATTTTTTTAGTGAATCCAAAGTTTTTAATTTATTTATCAATTATCATATTAATAAAAATTAAATATATAATTTATATATTTAATATATAAAACCATAAAGTTACTTTTTTAGTTATCTATATTATAAAATTAATCAATGAGGTGTCGAATTAGGAGTAAAAAAAAATAGAATAATAGAAATTTTATCGGGTTTTCGGGTCGGCCCTAATGGGTTGCGGGTTAATCAGGTGCGAGCTAATCGAGTTTTAATTTTATCGGGCTAGAAATTTTCAGCCCTAACCTTATAAATTTGGCGGGCTATTCGGGCCAACCCATGGGTTGCAGGCTACACTGACATCCCTAAACACAAGGAGTATATAGATATCATAAATGTGAGAAAAATGCAGTGAGAATTGCATGTATCCATGAGAAATAAGAATTTCGCACAAATACGTAAATATTATGATTGAATATATCACTAATATAATATTTGTGTACTGTATTACTTATAACGTGAAGGATAAAAAGATCAATGATGCAAAACGGATAGAGAAAACATACTGAACGAAGAAGTAATCAAAGAAACCCTAGTTTCTGTGAAAACGAAAATATTATTATCAAAATCAACTACGTCCAAAAGCAAAAACAACGCTATTTATAAGCGTCTGGAAACCCTAGAAATTCAAAAGGAAATAAAACGCAAAATAGAAAATTAAAACAAAGTCCGAAAAAATAGTAAAATATCGTTTTCACCCCCTAAACGATGTCAGATGGCCAAAATACATCGTCCGTCGTTCGAACTGCATCAATCAATCATGATATCACGCATCCACTTAACTAAAATCCATGGAGTAGATTGGAAAATTTAGTAATGGAGTAGTATATATATATATATATATATATATATATATATATATATATATATATATATATATATATATATATATATATATATATATATATATATAGGGGAGCGTTATTCTCCTTTTCACATCTTAGATCCTTTTTCCTTCTTAATATTACGCGTTAGATCTAAGGCATCAACGGATCAGATTGATTCTATAAAACTGGTTCCGTGTTGCATTATAGAAGGTGGTTGTATGCATTACAGGGTTATTATTGTCATTTGAAGGAAAAGTAACTGCCACATTTTGGTATCTGCGAATAATGCACCACATGGTCACGAGTAATGCATATAATTGATTATATAATGCACAATATGTGAACTGCAATGCATACGAATAAGATGTACCATGTTATGATGTTTGGACACACGTTTCTTGTTTCCCCTAAGGGTTTAATAAGCTTAGGGGCTAGGGTATAGTACGTAGACACGTATGTAATCTTCACATGGTAACGAGTAATGGATATAATTGACTATATAATGCACAATTTGTGAACTGCAATGCATACGAACAAGATGTGCTGTGTTATGATGTTTGACACACGTTTCTTGTTTCCCCTAAGGGTTTAATAAGCTTAGGGGCTAGGGTATAGTACGTACGCATTAATAACAAATTATAAAACGATACGAATAATTCACCAAATTGTCACGAGTAATGGATGTTATTAACTATATAATGCACAATATGTGAACTGCAATGCATACGAATAAGATGTACCATGTTATGATGTTTGACACACGTTTCTTGTTTCCCCTAAGGGTTTAATAAGCTTAGGGGCTAGGGTATAGTACGTAGACATTACTAACAAATTGTTGTTATTGGAATATACGTATGTGCATTATTTGGTTTAGGTAGTGCATTATGTAGCTGTTAATTGTCATTATCTCAGTATATTATGCATTATTAGAGGTATTGTGTATATGGGTTAATCAACGGATTGAAGATTACATACGTGCATTTAGTAATGTCTACGTACTATACCCTAGCCCCTAAGCTTATTAAACCCTTAGGAGAAACAAGAAACGTGTGTCAAACATTATAACATGGTACATCTTATTCGTATGCATTGCAGTTCACATATTGTGCATTATATAGTTAATAACATCCATTACTCGTAACAATTTGGTGAATTATTCGTATCGTTTTATAATTTGTTATTAATGCGTACGTACTATACCCTAGCCCCTAAGCTTATTAAACCCTTAGGGGAAACAAGAAACGTGTGTCAAACATCATAACACAGCACATCTTGTTCGTATGCATTGCAGTTCACAAATTGTGCATTATATAGTCAATTATATCCATTACTCGTTACCATGTGAAGATTACATACGTGTCTACGTACTATACCCTAGCCCCTAAGCTTATTAAACCCTTAGGGGGAACAAGAAACGTGTGTCCAAACATCATAGCATGGTACATCCTATTCGTATGCATTGCAGTTCACATATTGTGCATTATATAGTCAATTATATGCATTACTCGTGACCATGTGGTGCATTATTCGTAGCGTTTTCCAGCCATTATTAGATTACTATTGTACCCTCATAATGCACAAAATAGGACAAATAATGCAACACGGGATTAATTACCCAATGTTGATCTTGACCGTTCATTTCTCTAATCTAATGGCTGATATTAAGAAGGAAAAAGGAGGAAATATAGGAAAAGGAAATGAATACATCCCTATATATATATATATATATTAAGAATGATTTCCCAACTTGTACTAATATACAATTATAGCATGAAAAAAGAATTGGATGCTTGTTTGATGGAATTTATTGAACAATAGAATTTCCCAAGTTATATATAAATGAGAGAAAATTAATTTGTGGCTGAAAATAACCTGATTATAACAGAAACACTGTGCTACTCATCAGCATGGTCTCATGTGGTAAGGGTAGATTAATATTGTAATGCAACTCGACCATTTACATCCTTCTTTTTGATTTAGTGCATCTTTTTTTGTGTATATTCTAATGCCGACGACTAAAACGTTATTAGTTATTAAACATGATATAGCAAAGTATTTAATTGATTTAAGCTCCACTTGCTCGAACATATTAGCATGTCATTTTTTTTCAATTATCTTTAATATTTATATTATGCCTAATTTGAGATATCTTACAAAGTCAATTTAAAACTTGCTATGCATGAGAATACTTTGCAAGTTTTATTATGACATATCTATGCATATGCAATCATCGGCGGATCCAGGTGGGGTCGCGCGGGGTAGGCCGACCCCACCGGCGGTCCACCGAACACTGCCGGAAAACATCATCTTCGACCTTTGACCTGGTGCAGTTCCGTCTCCGACCCCGCGGCCAACTTCAACTCTACCCGAAGCCTTCCGCCTTTTCCAAAAACTAAGAGGAGAAAGGAACAATACTAATAAGAATAGAGTAGAGATAGATAAGGGGAGGGGTTGCAGAAGAAGCTGATGTATTCTCAACGAAGAAGATGAACAAAGAGGTTAATATTGATTTTTGGGCTGAGGAGTGGTTAATACTCCTATTGATTGTTGGGTTAGAAAATCTATAAGTAAAAAATCTAATTGATTGCCTCTGGTCACTCGCCGTTAATACTGCTTTTTCATTTAATTCGCCTACCATTAATTTTCTAAGCCATGTAGTATTAACTTTTTTTCTCCTTAATTTTCCCACAAATTTACATAAATTCCTAATTTATTTAAGTTTATTAGTTAAAAAATCAGTCAATACTGTCCTTTTTAAATAATTTTATCTTTATTACAAGAGTTACAACTTTCTTTTTAAATAAAAATTCTATATTTCTAGTTTTCTACTCAATTATTATTTTGATTAAATAGAAAGTTATAGTAGGAGACTAAGATTAAGATTTTTGAGGGGCATAGGCTTTGCACAAAAAAAATTGGTGCGTTATTGATATTCTTTTAATCATGTTTTATTATTTTTTTACTTTTATTTTGTTTATTTGACCTAATTTTTATGAATATAATAATTATATACTTATGTTTTTTTATTATTGATTTTAATTACCATCCATATTAAATTAATGGATAAATTTATTTTAAAAATATCTTGAGTTTGTATCTGTTCTCATGAGTTTTATCTGTTCTTCTGGTGCTAATGTTGAACACAATCAACGACTGGAAGATATGTTTGCAATTATTTCCAATGATAAAATTTCGGCCAGCTTCAAAATATGAATATTCGTAAAAGTTAAAAATATGAACTCGTAAAAGTAAAAAATATGAACTCGTAAAAGTCAACTATCGTGATAAAACAAAGATAATTTTATTTGTAATGTATTTTTATAATATATATAATATTATTATATTAATTATCTCGTCCGACCCCACGATTTTTAAATCCTGGATCCGCCCATGTATGCAATCCCTTGGTTAAAATTATAAAAGAAAAAACATGAAATAATTTATGTAATATGTTCTTTAAACTCAATATTAACAAAGTAGTGCAAATGAATTTATTAAAAATCAGCAAGGTGAAGGCTGAATCTGGGATTACTACATGAGTTGGGAAAATCATCTTGAAAATTATGCAGATTGGTGTCGGAGTTTGTGAAGCGTTCAAATCTCTCAGACAAAAAGAAGTTCCCGAGGGCTCTAAGCTTCAACTTCACTCTTACTTGTGTGCTGAATATTGCTCTAACTGGTCTGTGATCTGACAATTTTGATTCCACTCTTTCATACAAATGCTGCTTCACTCCTTCACCTTGCCATATTATTCTGTCACACCTATTCCAAATATATAACAATAATTAATCATGTGCCGATCTTTAAATTTCTGTGCATTTATCAATAAAAAAATAGTTACCATGCAGGAGCACGTTTCTTTTCGCCCTCAAATATGCCGTAATATTCATCTGAACCAGGATAGTATTTATATGTTGGCCCAAAATTTATGCTTCCCTCATGCCAACCTTCCAATACTTGCCCTTCCATCAGCTCCATCCTTAGCTGAATTTGTCACCAATTTAATAATTTTGTTAATATTCATTACTCAATAAATTAATAATGAGTTAAAAAAACTATATAGCTAATCATACTTGATCATGTTCCAATAATGCATTCCAATCTCCTTCATAAACTAGCAGCCTTGTGGTTGATTCAGGCAAGGAGATTCTGTAATTTAAATCTCCAAGGAATATCACCCGGCTGCACCAAAAGAAATCTCAACCAAATAAATATAAATATAAGTTGAATAATTAATGGTATAATTAATGCAGAATAAATTATATTTAATTATAAGCAATTAGGGCAATGTTTATTCTTCTTTGATTAAAGTACAGTAAATTAACCGTATTGTAACATGCCTGAGAAGAAAGCAAAACAATTTAGTTCTTTATTTAAAAAACAAACCATTTAATTTTGTTCCGAGGTGGTTAAGCTACCAATTAAACTAATTAGTGTCGAAAACAATCAAACAAAAGCATTATTATTTATTTAAACTCCATGTGATTAGCAAACCTAAAGTTTAATTCGACAGACAGCTTGAACGATATTGACAAGATTAAACTTATAAGCCAGCCAATTAGTGTTGGGTTTATTGACTATTCTTGATCTCATTTTGGAATTTTCTCCTTGTCCTAATAGATGAACAAACACTAATCAAGTTTAATATATAATCACGATTATTAATTCGTAATCAACATTGTTTGTTGTTATAACGAAAAGATCATTTAATTTGTCCTAATAGATAAACAGAAAGTAATCAAGATTATAATACATGATTATTCACTAATCGGTTGTCAGATGCTATAACGAAAAGATCTTTCGGATGCATTGTCTCATCCAAAATCCACACATTTAATTAGTGTTTTTCAAAACAATAAATAAATAAGCGTATATATACATATAGCATTGTTTATCTTGCCATAATTTCACTGTGATCGAAATCACCCTTTCCACCTATCAGATAATTTCAACATGTTATAGTCATATTTTTTTTTGTTTTTAATTATTTATAAAAATTAGTCACTTTTTATTTTTAGTATGTTTTCTACAACGGGTGCATCCCATTTCTGAACCATTTATCTTTATTTTTCCGAAACATGCATAGTTCACTTCCAAGACTATTAGAAGTTAATGAAAATACTCTGTATTATATTAACATGTTGCACAAATATGTGTGGCTCAAATTATTTTAGGTTATAAAAAGACACAATACGTGGTTCAGATTATTTTAGGTTATACAAACAAAAAGAAAATAAAGGTTAATAGGATTACTATATTGAATTGGAAACGTACTCATGATGAAGAATATCCGTGGGAAGATGAAGAGAAGAACCACTTGAAAAAATGGTTCTTGATAATATTTCTTGGATATTTGAGTTTCTATATTTGTGATGGGCTTCTCTCCCACCTGAAGCCAGATGACTGCACACAAAGCAGAAGCTTGTTTCATGCAATCGAAATCTTACCGACACAGAACCCTGCACCAACAATTCACACAAATTATATGGGAGTACTATGTCTAGAGCCTTTGTCCTAGCGGCAAGAAGTTTAGACATTATTGTATGAGGTGCCGAGTTCGAGCCCTCTTGACTTCGGTTGTAATTTCCTCCTTCATATAGGGGTTTATTAAAAAATATATATATGGGAGTACTATTAATTTCATGCTAAAAGAGAGAGATTAGCTAGCTAGGTTTGAATTGATGATTGGATGAGTTACCTTATTTCCTAAACAACCCATTATGCCGCAGCCAACGCAGGAGACGCTGGGGTTTCGGATGTAGGGCCGGAGCTCAGCCCGAACCCAAACTGAAATTAGTATCCCAACCATTTGCTTACTAATGATGCATTTGAAACTCGAATATTGTTCATTTGTTTTGTGTTTGGTGTCTATTTTCATGAGAGCCGCTCTTATTAGGGAATTCCACTTTATCGAAATCTTGCTCTTCTCCGATCCCAGCACGTTTCCCGCTCTCAAAGGCACCACTTCTTGAAAACTGATCATGCCATCTTAATTAATTTCTAGTCCACCGTGTCACAACCTTTAAACTTTCTATTCATTTGTTAATAAAAAAAATGAATTTAATTTACCCGAATACGTAGATATCGCAGGGGTTCGTGTGGTCTATCAAGTCATCCACGGCAGTATTTTCCGTTGGTTCAACACCTCCAACGTTCCAAGTGCTAACAAAGACCCTTTTATTTCAATCATAAAAAGAAACAAAATAAAAATGAGTTATTTTCTTTATCGATAAATGAATAGAAATTTAAAGGCTAGACGACTACTAAGCCGACACACGCACACTGATCTATTATATCTATACGGTACTTGTAATTTGGTGTCTCCTTGTCGGAATCCTTGAGCAGTGTAGCACTGGGAGCAAAGCAAGGTGGGATATCCATGAAGGAATCGTCTCCGGTGGGATAATCAGCGACGAAGTTGTTGCCTCCCAATCTCTTTTTGAAGATCTTGCTGGCCACTAACCTCGGCCACAACACCTGAATAATCAAGAATTAGTAAAAATTAATCTGTGTGTACATGCTGTTTGAAACAAAGACGCTTACTTCTCCTTTGATTCCAGACATGACGATCAATGTTTGACGGCTAAATGGTTATGATCAAGACGTAGTATTTGGAGACAAAGAATACAAGGCTCATCACAGTTCAATCGTGTATATGAGAGAGAGAGAGAGAGAGAGAGAGAGAGAGAGATATGCAAGTTGGAATAGAAGAAAGAAGGTAACTAAACGGAGTGACGTATGTGGTGATTAAGGATTGATCAAATGAGCGCCGAGGAAAGAAAAAATAAGGTGTGATATAATTTATGTCTATTTCGCTCGTACAATCATAATCGTTTTATTTATTCAATTTAAATAGATTTATGCAATTTGTCTAATAATTCAATACAATATTAGTAGTATATATAAACCCTTGATTTTGAACCGGCATTTCAATTCTCTGATACATTAATATAAGTTGACATAATAAAATATATCAATTTTTTATATTGAGTTAAGAATTGATATTCATGAATCATCGAACTGATATTGGGTCGAGAGCTGAAATGTTTTGTAATGTTTGTGAACTGGTATATTTAAAAAGGTTAGAAAGCTAACCATCTTATATATGTAATAAATCATATAAGTAGGAGTATATTTATTGGTGCGTACGTGTATTTTGAGTTACTGTTAGTGGGTGGACAGATACGAAAATTTTAAAATGCACGTTAACGTTACGCCATATTAGTCCATATTGGGATGAAAGAACAAGAGATGAAAAATTGATTTTGAATATATAATAGTTGTCACTCTCAACACCCACAATCATGTTTGTTGAACTGATTGGAGGAATATTGACATTGTTGGCCAATAGAAAAAAAGGGATGGGTCATTTAACTTATTTTAACAGACTTATATAAAATACTTTTTGTAATTTTGCGTGGTGGAAATTGAAAGAGATGTGATGGTGCATTTGTCTGCATTTGTAATGAAAAATTACAAGTAGCATTATAAAAATTGCCATGCACAAACACACTGCCCCTACATGAGGAAACCTACCTGTAGCCATGTAGGTGGACTCTATTACATATGTTTAAGCCGAAAATCAAAATATATATTGGAACTAATCTTGATTAACGAAATCTTTATGCGCTCATCAAAATATTGTCGATTAGTGGCATGATTTTAATTTCATCAATAAATATGTTACACATCTTTAGGTGCAATGGATTGAGTCACTCACTTAAATATCTATCTAAGTGGTATGATGAGTGAAAGAGATAAAAATGTACTAGCCACTGCACAAGTTGAGGGAGATTATGTGGTTTTGAGGGGTTAATCCATCAAAGTTTTTGTTTGTGAAATGGGACTGACCCATCCAACACCATTTGGCTTACAATTTTTGTCATCTTCTATTTGGTTTTGCCTGTCAATATGAACTGAATATATTATACTTAGTCTCTGTTTTGCATTGCTGTGACCCAAGCCTAGCTACTCTATAGCTAGATTAATTAATTATAACTAATTAATACAGACCTCTCTATTGTACATTTCTAGGAGATTATCTCCTCACTATTATGGAAATTAGACAATGGTTTACGTATGAGAGTAAACAATTTTACATGCATGCACGAATGATCAATTCACAGCATAAGGAAAAATAATGAGAAAATTACCGAATGTGTAACAGGGGTATAATTTAAGTTACTATGCTGTTTATGTATAAATTATACTGTTGATTTTTTTATGAAAATGATAAATGCAAGAATTATTGTTCCAGAATAGTATTTTATAAACAGAAGTATTAACTAAAGAGAAAAAGATTTTATTTGATCCTCCATAATACACGATTTATTGAATCAATAATAAACATGAGCCCTACTGAGCGTAAGCTATAAATAATCCATTTACAAAATAACGAAAGACCTAATCCACAATCCCTAATTCTATTAACCCCTCAACAATGCAATAATAACAACTGTATATATATGTATATCTACATCTGAATTATAAGTTCTATCCACATACCTAACCAACATCTTGTCTAAAGGCTCAAAACCTAAATTTTTTAGTACTATTACATTACATTGTGAAGAGATCAAGATATAAAACAATAAAAAAATTGAGAAAAAACACTGTTTTTGATGTGAAAGCTTAATAAACATATCAAGAATTAAAGGCTGTCCACGCCTCAAACTCAAACAGCCGATCATATTTATTAGTGCATCAGTGCATTAAACATATAATATGAACAAGTGCTCAAATGGAAAAAAGAGAGAGACTATTATTTTCAACAGTATATAGCCAAACGTAATGCGATTATAATTTCATCAAACAAAGATTTATTGCTAAATGAGCTAGGATTATTTAGAAACAACAATATGAGAGTTAGTATATAGGCCACTAGTAAAGCAGTATCTAAATACCAAGAAGGGTGACAAGAGCGGATCTTGCAAGTGGGTTTGGATCTTTGGGTGAGAAATGGTGGCCATACAAACAGTCATAGTGCTTTTATATAAATGGAAAATATTAGGGGACTTTTCAATTGGATTCACTATTTTTGGTGTACTTTAGCACGTACACACGACATGCATATACATTTTCATAATTAAAAATTAATATAGTTTGTAACATATCTTAACAAAAGAAAGCAATTATGAAAAGTTAAATATCGTTCGCGGTTTGTGAATACTTTAAAGTATAGTAAAATATCCACTTTTTTCAATGAAAGACAAAAAATATCTATTAGTTTTCATATGAATGAACTAGAAAAATATTTATCCTTATGTCAGTTATGTGTTTGTTTCTATGCATTATTTTCTTAAAAAGATTGATATTTGCTGTTTTATACTCATTACTTCTTTTACTCTTGGCCTTGTTTGAGGGCTTGGGTTGGAAAATACAAGAAAAAAAAAATGCAAAGTGTTATTCGATCAATTAAAGTGACGTGTGAAATGCCCGACATTGTTTAGCCACTTTTAAAAAGTCATAAGTCGCAAATGTCAATATTTAAAAAAAAACACTACTCCTATAGAAGTGAACCCAATAGAATAAATATTTTTGTAATTTACCCTTTTAAAATAAAAAATTCAACCAACCTATAGGATAAATAGACAAAAATACTTATTGAAAAAAAAATAAGAAAAGCAAACAATCAAAGTAAATTAAAGATAAATGGAGATCGATTCAATTGTTGTGTCGTGTTGAGCTATTCAGACTTTGTCTTAAAATAAAGTTTTAACAAAATTTTGGAAAACTAAACAGTACAGTCACAGTCACACATATCATCTAGACGCTTCCACAAAACATCCTTTGTGACATAAAATAGGATTAATTTTTATATCTTCAATTAATTATTACTACCACTTAAAAATTTATCCGCCGGTATGAGATACTTGGGTATGGACCGAATATAAAGTTGGTGCGAATATCCTATCATACAACATCCAAAAGAATTAATATATTTTTCCTTAGCATTAAAATGGAAAACAATAATTAATAATCAAGAAATTGTTTATGAAAGCTGGCCCAACATCCAAAATTGTTTTTATGAGGCCCAAGTATTAAAAAAAGCCCAAACTATTTATTTTATTGACGAAGCCCAAATTTTGTTATTTCTTGTTTAGGGTAAAATTATTTTCAGAAAAAGAAAACAACTACTTACAAATGCTTCCGACAAAAAATAAAAAATAATAATTTAGAAAATTTAATTTTGAGTAAATTTATAGACCATCCGTTCTAAAAATAATAAACTTATTTACTATTTTGGGTTGTCCCCCAAAATTAGACCAAATCTAAACATGGAAAGTTTTTAACCAAATATACACTACTAATATTATGGATCTAACAATACTTCTACTACATTTTACATCTATGTCTCTTATTTACCAATTGCACATTAAACCCGTGCAATTTACAAGTTTGTCTAATATTTTGAGAACGTGGGAATATTACTTTTCCACCAACATTTCGGAGCACCCACTTGGCCACTTTTCAATGCCATAGGCCTATAGTAACTATCAAGTACATATAAGATTTAATTATGCATGCATGATACTCAACTAAAAGTGTAGCATGAGTTTTTATGATAGTCAATAAATATTTCTAGTTGTGCTCTTACACACGATATATGATAATTAAATGAGGTCGTGAAGTCTAAGTTGGTTTAGTCAAATAATTAAAAGGCCTTTTTGTTTTTTTGTTTATAAGAAGAATATAGACGGCGAATATGATTATAAAAATATGTGGAGTGTTTCACCAAGCTTAGGTAATACTCTGGTAGGACATCACATTCAAAATTCGTCAACCTATTAGGTGATGGTAGTATTTTAGAGGTGAAATCCCTCTCAATGTATTTTGCTGGCTTCATCTCCACCTAACAAATTAATAAATTTTATGGAAATTTAATTAAGTCTCAAAAGCAGTAAGAAAAGTCAATGGTATAAACCAATTATAAGAACTATTCATTCACTTTGGGCAGCAATTATAAGAATGTTTTAATCGTATTATTGAATAGAGAGTATTACAAAAGAGAAGTGGATGAGAAAATAAAGTTAAAGGTCTGCATCTATCTCCAAAACAAGAGGATGGGGTCCCAAAATGGAAGCCAAAGTGACCCCTTTGGCTTGTGGAAGTTGGCTGATATTTTCCAAGTCTTGATCACTCAAACACCAATCAAATATTTGGAGATTTTGTGTCATCCTCTCTTTGTTGAAGCTCTTGCTTGCTATGCTCACTCCTTGCTCGTATACCCACCTCAATGCCACCTGAGCTGTGGTTTTTCCCATGGCTTTCGCGATATCCGCTAGAACTTCGTTTCCCAGTATTCTGTCGTCTCCCCATTTCGTGTTGTTTGCTCCCAGCGGAGAGTAGGCCGTCACGTGAACTCCCCTTTCCTTGCAGAATTCCCTCAGTTTCTTCTGTTGCCAATATGGATTCATCTCCACCTAAACCCAAAATAATACAATAGGATGATTAGTCAAAACTCAAAACTAGCATGAGATTGAGAGAGTATTGCGTAAAAATCAAAATATTGTTGGACATCTAACGTCCATCCTAGGGGATGAAAGTACAAATTGATACCATAGTACCTCCACACAAATTAGGAGTAATTCTAAAATTATTTAATTTCTCATTCTCATTCTTAATTATAAGAATCTAAAAGGTATAACGACTAGACTATATTCTAAATAATAAAAATTGAGTATATATATTAGATTTGTCTAGAAAATTAGATGAAGTATGAGAGAGGAAGAGAGATACCTGATTGAGTGTTGGTGGGATTTTGGCAGTGGAGAGGAGGTGATCAAGGGTTTTGATAGAGAAATTACTAACACCTATGGCTTTTGTGAGCCCTAAATTCACGCACTCCTCCATCCCTTTCCACGCACCCTTGATATCCAAAGGCTTCACGATTTCAACTGGAACCGGAGTTTTTCTCACCATTTCCGTCAGCCTCACCGGCCAATGGATCAGGTACATATCCACATACTCCACTTTCAGATTTCTGCATTATTATTCAATTTTGTTAAATTAAAGAGAAAGAGATTAAGTAGTAGTAGTAGTAGTATAAGTGTATTACTGGAGGCTCATTTTGCAAGCGGGCACGATCTGGCTGGGATCGGTGAAGCTGGCCCACAGCTTGGTGGTGATGAAGAGGTCGCTGCGTGAGTCAATGAGGCCGAGTCGCAGGGCCTCCGCCACGGCCTCGCCCAGGGCCGTCTCGGAGCCGTAGGCGAAGGCTGTGTCGAAGTGGCGGTACCCGGCCTTGATCGCCTCCAGCACAGCCGCTTTCGTCGTCTCCAGGTCTGCCATAGGAAACGACGCCGTTCCCATCCCAATCACCGGCATCGCCTTCTCCATGCCGCCGAGCTTCAACTTTGGGATCACTGCCATTTTTTTTTTATATTTTTTTAATTGATTTGCTTGTTTAGTGCAATGGTTATGTACATTTATATAGATTATTGAGAGAGAAGGAAGACTTTGATGCATGTATTTGTGGCGGCTGGGAAGTAGCCATAGACCACACTCGTTGTAGGTAGTGCCGTAGAGCCAAAGTGAATGCCTACTAAAATGGAGGCGCGGACCAAAGGCAGTTTTTGCTAATTAAATTCTTGTTTTTTACATCTGCTCAAAATTACTACCAGTACAAATTAATCCGACTTTGATTTTTTTTTAAAGGCTAACAGAGTACTTTGAATTAGAAGACGACATTTTCTTATTTTTTGAAATATTTAATGTTTTTATCCAATATGAAGATTATTCAACGACTTTGAAGGTGTGCGTTTGTGACGTGTTATATTAGTATGCCTTTCATTTATAAATGTGATAGATACGTACGAATGTAGGGATGTACGAATGTAGGGATGTATCAAATGCAAACTGTAAATATTGTACAAACTTCAAATTATGATTTGAACCGTTACAAAATGTTAACATTAAATGTCAACACAATTTCAACGGTTGATGCTCTGTTGACACCGTGTTGATATTGTGTTGACGTTGTATTGACATCAAAATCTTAAAATTTTAAACTGTGTTGACATTGTGTTGACGTTGTATTAACACTGTATTAAAAAGTTTAGAGTTTGTACAATATATGAGTTTACATTTTATCACTACCCAACTAATGTATCTATATTAGTATTGAAACTTATAAATTACTTTTTCGTTTACCCTACATAAAGAAAAAAAACTCCACAATTTCTCCTTTCCAATTAGAAAGCGAAATATCATGGAGTACTATCGATTACTACTCCCTCCGTCTCTAATAATTTGGACCATTTGACCCGGCACAGATTTTAAGAAATATAATAAAAAGCGAGTTGAAAAAGTTCATGAACCGAGTTGAAAGCGAAACTATGATCTGAACCGTTACAAAATGTTAACATTAAATGTCAACACATTTTCAACGGTTGATGCTATGTTGACACCGTGTTGATATTGTGTTGAAGTTGTATTGACATCAAAATCTTAAAATTTTAAACTGTGTTGACATTGTGTTGACGTTGTATTAACACTGCATTAAAAAGTTTGGAGTTTGTACAATATATGAGTTTGCATTTTATCACTACCCAACGAATGTATCTATATTAGTATTGAAACTTATAAATCATAGAGTTAACTTATAAATTACTTTTTCGTTTACCCTACATAAAGAAAAAAAAAACTCCACAATTTCTCCTTTCCAATTAGAAAGCGAAATATCATGGAGTACTATCGATTACTACTCCCTCCGTCTCTAATAATTTAGACCATTTGACCCGGCACAGATTTTAAGAAATATAATACAAAGCGAGTTGAAAAAGTTAGTGGTATGTGAGTCCTACTTTTATATATTAATTTTATAATAAAATGTGAGTGATAATGAGTTAGCGGAATGTGTGGTCCATTACTTAAAAATGATAAAAATGAAATGTGACAAATTTTTAGGTATGGAAACAAAAATGACAAATTTTGTGGGACACTATATTTCCAGAGTCAAAGTCATATCTGTGACTCTTTTCCATTGGTCCAATCATCATTATTATTATTACTATTAGCATTCAGTGTTCACCGTGGAATATTCTCCAATTAATATTTTTCATATTGATCTAAAAGTTTTTATGAATTCGATGAATTTGATATCTTGAATCTTGGACTGTTTGATAAGAATGATAAAAGAAGATAAGGATATATACACACTTTATATTAAGGTAAAACAGTTATAACTGTTAATCTAGGCCATCCAATGCAAATATTTTTCTTCTCAAATTGTTTTTAGCCTGGGATCTTTAGAAAGAAAAAAAGTACAAGTAATGTTTACATACATATATTTGGTCCGGTGTGGAGGTAGATAATTTTTAATAGTTGAAAATGTTAACCGTTTTATTTTGTTGTTGAAAGTGAAGTTGTGTATTGTTGACTCTTGTAGTAAGTGCCAAAAGTAGTCGATCTAGGATTCTAATAAAAAAAATCAAAGCTATATACTATTCGATCAATTTGCAATATTAATAAAAATAAATTTTCATTTTTTTGGAAAATAGCTCTAAAATTAGTTATAAGCTAATTCAAATTTATTTATTCTTAATTTTAAATCAAATCTTATTAGAATCTTTAACTTAAAATAGTTAGAGAATAAAATAAGTTCAGGGACAAAATATGAAAAAAGTACCCCTTATGTAAGTATTTTTCATTTTGTATAAACTTGTGGTAATGTGCGTCAAATTACAAGAACCTAAAAGGTGGAGTAGAAGCGATGGTCTGAATTTACATGTCGAAAAAGAAATCCAATTCCTTCTGAAAGAAGTCTTGCATTTTGATGGGATACGAACTAAACAACTAAACAATAATTGCGAGCCCAATAGCAGTGACGGCCCATCAGCCCAAAACCCAAGAAAGAGTATCAGTTCGGCACAACCAAAGAGTTCGGTCACAGCCTATAGCTCGGTAGTATCAGTTCGGCACAACCAAAGAGTTCGGTCACAGCCTATAGCTCGGTAAAAGCCGACCAATCGAGCTCAACTCTCAGATCGGCAAAAGCTGATCGGCAAAGTTCAGCAGTTCGGTCTCAGTATTCGACCGAACAAGGAGATAGTGGACCCATGCACGATCTCCACGACCTCCATTACACCCACGGTCTATTTAGTGGTATTAAGCAGTTATCAACCCCCCTACCAGGGCTGCAAACCACGATCTTAGTTCGAATGTATAAATAGAACTTAGATCAGATAGTCGAAGGTTAAGTCCTCTAGATCCTGAATCTCATATAGCAAATCAGCATTGTAATCTGTAAGCTAGATCAAGCAATACAAATTTGCCCTCTATTCTTCCCGTGGACGTAGATTTACCTCAGTAAATCGAACCACGTAATTTTCAGTGTTGTGATCTTCATTTATTACTTGCATTTATTCCCATAAAAAATTCGCTAAATCATCACTGGCGCCGTCTGTGGGAACACAGAAAACCAAAACTGTGATAAAAGCGAGTTTTTGATCCTCTTCCACCAAAAAATGCGTACGAAATCACATAATACCCATACTTCCGTCCGTGATGAACGTGAGGAAGCTAGTCCAGCCCGTAGGTCTGGAAAACAGCCTCGGGAGAAATCTGCCTCCAGTTCTCACGGTGAAAGAACAAACCACTCAAAAAGTCATCGCACCGAGCCTCCCCAGCAGCTCGATTTGAATGAGGCTGTCAAGTTGTTCTTGGCTGAGAAGCAGGATGAGTTCTTAACATTCCTGCAAAAGAGCCAGAAGCCGGAGAAGAAAACGACGGATTCTCCCTCCCCCTCCAGACATGAAAGTCACTACCGCAGTAGTGTCGTATCTTCCAGGAGAAAGAATCCTCACCACCGATATGTTCCTTCTCCTCCTTGTTACCGAAATCACAGGAGAACTCCATCTCCACCATACCGTAGAGATGTCGGATTCGCTATGTATGGAGCACTGAAGACTCCATTTTCGGATGATATCACCAGAACTCCGTTGCCACAGAATTACCGAACTCCGTCAGTGACTTATGACGGGTTAGTGGATCCTCATGATTTCCTGGGACGCTATCAGTATAATATGGCGAACCAAGGTCTCAATGAGGTTCATATGTGTAAGCTGTTTCCCGAGCTGCTCATCGGGAACGCAAGAGGGTGGTTTGATAGCCTCCCTCAAGGCAGCATTAGATCTTACAGAGATCTAATGGATGCTTTTCATAGGAGGTTCTTCCAGAAAGCTGAAACCCGAATCACTTCGGCTCAGCTGCTTTCTATACGTCAAGGTCGCGATGAAAAGATTAGCGACTTCATGACAAGATTCCACAAGGAATGCCTACAAGTAGATGATCTCAATGATCTACTTGTCATTTCGGCATTCCAAAATGGAATTCTGCCAGGAGCTCTCTACAGAAAGCTCGTTGAATGCAGTCCGCAAACAGCTCAAGAGATGTGGGACATTGCGGACCAGTTTTCTCGTGTTGATGAGGCAGACCGTCGAAAACGGTCTTTAGACAGCTCTTCCAGAGGAGACAAGAGGAAGCCCGATCATAGCGATCAGGGACATCCTCGCCGAACTCCTTTTGAAAGAATTCAAAGGGCACTGGTACAAGACAGATTGGGACCACGTCTCAATCCTGAGAAACCACCCGCTCAGTTCGTACCATTGAACAAGTCGAGAGCGGAAATTTTCGAACTGCATTCTGATATGTTCGAAAAACCAAAGCCGATGACGAAATCGGCCACGCGCCGAAGTCAGGATAAATATTGCTCCTTCCATCAAGACCACGGTCACGATACCGAGGAGTGCCGAAATTTGGCAGCAGATATTGATGTTCTTGTGAAAGCAGGGACGTTAAAAAAATACCAAAGCAAGTCGCCGAAAAAGAATAAGAAACAGAGAAGTGCGAACTGCGCTCCTCAGGATCCTAAAATGCAACAGGATCCCGAAGACGATGACGAGCCGCAATATGATGGAGTGATCCAGACTATTGACGCTCTCCCAGCCGGGAAGACTAAATCGTCTCTAAAATCAGAGCGCAGAGGCTTCAATCGAGAGGAGCCAA
Source organism: Salvia splendens (assembly GCF_004379255.2). NCBI lineage: Eukaryota > Viridiplantae > Streptophyta > Magnoliopsida > Lamiales > Lamiaceae > Salvia > Salvia splendens. The sequence goes on from NC_056034.1 coordinate 6,622,182, forward strand.
CACATAAAAGGCTGAAGAAGGAGGAAGTAATTACATTTTCAGATGCAGATCCCGTCCCGGCCATTTCTCCTCATCAAGACGCTATTGTCATTCAAGCTGGAGTGGCAAACAAACTGATCCACAGAGTGTTTGTGGATACAGGAGCGTCGGTTAGCATTCTTTTTAAAGAATGTTTTGATAAACTGGAAGTGGATCCAGCTCGGCTCAGTCCGGCCCCACTTCCTCTGAAAAGTTTCGCCCAGGAGGACACCCGCCCTGAAGGTATTATCAGCCTTCCGATTACGGTAGGAAGAGCGCCTACTAGCTCCAGTACGGTGATCGAGTTTTTTGTGGTAAAAGCTCGATCCCCGTATAACATTATACTGGGAAGAGACTGGCTCAACACAGTTCGGGCCATTTGCTCTACTTATCACCTCACAATCAAGATTCCCACTAAAGGAGGGATAGCAGTCATCCGAGGTGATCAAAAGAGAGCAAAAGAATGTTTGCAGATTGCGCTTAAAAGTTCCGAACAATCAGATCGGCACCATCAAGCATAGCAATCACAGCAGCCGGAGTCAGAGGCAGACGAAATGAACGAAGTCACACCGGAGCCGAACTCGATGAAAGTTCAGTTATACGAAGATGATCCATCCAGAACGGTCAAGATCGGTTTCGCGGGAACACCTCTACTCCGGGAAAAGACCATCCAGCTCCTCAAAGAGTACAAAGATGTCTTTGCGTGGTCTCCGTTGGACATGACTGGAGTGTCTCCCGAGGTAATTACACATCGGTTAAATATTGATGATAAAGAAAGAAAGAAATCAAGTCATCCATGACGAAGTCCGCCAATTACTGAAAGCGGATGTATTATTTGAAGTAAAATATCCTTCTTGGGTGGCCAATCCTGTGATGATCAAGAAAAAAGAAGGAGGATGGCGGATGTGCATAGATTTTACGGATCTAAATAAGCACTGTCCTAAAGATTGCTACCCCCTTCCCAACATAGATAAAAAAGTAGAAGCTCTGATAGGCTTCGAAATTTTCTGTTTTCTTGATTTGTATAAAGGATACCACCAAGTTTTAATGGATGAGAATGATGCTTCAAAAACGGCTTTCATTACTGACTTCGGTATTTTTGCTTATAAAAAGATGCCATTTGGTTTAAAGAATGCCGGAGCCACATATCAAAGGATGGTAGATAAGCTATTTCGGCACCTGATCGGAAAAGAGGTTGAAGTATATGTTGACGACATAGTTGTTAAAAGCAGAAGCACTTCGGAGTACGAAAACAATCTCAAATCCACTCTCGACGTGCTCAAAAAAGCCAACCTCAAACTCAATCCCCAAAAATGTACCTTTTTGGTAGATTCGGGAAAATTTCTGGGTTGTTGGGTTTCAAAGGAAGGACTCAAGGCAAATCCCCTAAAGGTTCAAGTTGTTCAGAACATGGCAATGCCGAAGTCCATACATGATGTGCAAAGGCTAACTGGATGTCTAGCCGCACTGAATAGATTCCTTTCCCAAGCAGCCGAAAAGCAAATGCCGTTCTTCAATGTTTTGAAGAAGGCACCAAAGTTTGAGTGGGGAGCCGAACAGAAAAAGGCTTTTGACGAACTCAAAAGTTATTTAACCGAACTTCCTACTCTCTCTGCTCCAACAGATGCCGAAGTGATATTCTTATATTTAGCAGCATCAGATCAAACCATTAGCGCGGTGCTTGTACGAGAAGAAGGCCTAAAACAGCGTCCTATCTACTTTACAAGCCGAGCATTAAGAGGTCCTGAAACAAGGTATCAACCTCTGGAAAAAATTGCTCTGGCATTAGTAAATGCAGCAAGGAGACTGCGGCCATATTTCTATGCTCACAAAGTATGCGTCTTAACCGATCTTCCACTTCGGCAAGTTTTGACTAAGCCAGAAGCATCAGGCAGAATTGCCAAGTGGGCCATAGAGTTGGGAGAACATTCAATAGAATATCTACCTCGGAAAGCCATCAAGGGACAAGCCTTGGCAGATTTTCTTGTAGAGGCAAAGTTCGATCAGGCAATCCCTATTATTGCCGAACAGAAAAATCCTACCAATGATGAACTAACACAGCCCCAGAAACCCGAAGTAGAGCCGCCGGACTGTTGGATTGGATTCGTAGATGGAGCTTCGAATAAGACAGGAAGTGGAGCTGGTATTCTACTTATCGCTCCCGACGGACACGAAGTAACTTATTCACTTCGGTTCTTATTCCCAACCACTAATAACGAAGCCGAATACGAAGCCCTTCTTGCCGGACTTCAGTTAGCGCAACATCTACTTGTCAAATCTCTCAAAATTCATTGTGATTCACAAGTCATAGTGAATCACATGCTGGGTACAAGTGAAGCCCGTGGTGAAAGGATGAAAAAATACTTGGACAAAGCGCAAAGTATTAGCCGAAATTTCTCTTATTTTCGGATAATCCACATTCCCAGAGCGGGAAATAGCCGAGCAGATACTTTAAGTAAGTTGGCCTCATATCCGAGCTCAAAGGTGGAGGAATTACCGCACAGAAGCATTGATGAAGCTGAAGTACACTCAGTAACCAGTTCACCAAACTGGATGACGCCAATATTAAAGTATCTAGATCAAGGACAACTGCCCGAGGATAAGAGAGAAGCAAGGAAAATCACATGCCGAGCAAGTCGGTATGAACTTCATGAAGGAGTCCTATATAGAAAGTCCTACCTTCAACCGTTATTGCGATGTGTAGGACCAGAAGAGACGGATTACATCCTTAGAGAAGTTCATGAAGGATCTTGCGGTAGCCACATCGGAGCTAGAGCATTAGCTAAAAAAGTTCTGAGATGGGGATATTATTGGCCAACTTTGGTACAAGAAGCAGTACAGCTAGTTAAGAAATGTACGAAATGCCAAATCCATGCAAATATCCCAAGGACGCCGCAGACTGATCTATGTGCTATGCAAAGCCCTTGGCCTTTTATGCAATGGGGCATAGACATAGTAGGACCACTACCACAAGCTCCCCGGCAAATGAAATTCTTGATCGTTGCCGTGGATTACTTCACAAAGTGGGTGGAGGCTGAACCATTAGCTACGATAACAAGCTCAAAGGCATTAGATTTTGTCTGGAAGAACATAGTTTGCCGATTTGGCATACCCCATATCCTCATTTCAGATAATGGGACTCAGTTTACTGACAAAACATTCAAGAATTGGTGCCAAGAGTTGAATATTCAACAGCGGTTCACTTCAGTCTCTCACCCACAAGCAAACGGACAAACGGAAGTAACAAACCGTACTTTGGTGAAAGGATTAAAAACTCGGTTAGAACAAGCCAAAGGACAATGGGTAGAAAATCTTCCTCAAGTCCTATGGTCTTACCGAACTACGCCAAAAACCTCCAACGGTGAAACTCCGTACAGTCTAGTGTACGGCACTGAAGCCGTAATTCCGGTTGAGATCGGCATACCCAGCCCCCGAACTCTTAATTTCTCAACAGAACTGAATGACGACGGACTGAGAGCCGAACTAGATCTTGCCGAAGAAAGAAGAGAATTGGCCTTCATAAAAGAAGCCAAGTACAAGGAGCAAGTAACCCGGTATTATAACCAAAGGGTGAAAAAGCTGCAGTTTCAAGTGGGAGATCTCGTATTGAGAAACAATGAAGTAAGCCGAGCAGAAAAGCTGGGCAAACTTGAACCCACATGGGAAGGTCCGTATCGGGTGTCAGAAGTCCTGGGAAAAGGGTCTTATAAATTAACTCACATGTCAGGAGAACAAGTACCCCGAACATGGCATATTTCCAACCTCAAGAAGTTCTATTTGTAAGAGACAAGGTCCGGTCAGTCTTGTGTCTAGTTCGGTCCTAGGGTTATGTGCTTTCTTTTTTTTATTGTTCTTTATACTTGTCGTTTTTTAAAAAAGTTTAAAATCTTTTTCGTCCTTTTTATTTGTCTCTCTATGTGCGTTTTGTCTCTTACAAATGTTACTGAGGTATATTGTTCCTTAAAGGCTGATCCCCTTTTTTTAGATCATGTATTAAAGACAATTGTGAGTCCAAGCTTCTAAGGAAGATACAAGATTCCACAATTCAGCTTAAGAAACAAGCAATTCGTCTGAAACGAACTGCAATAAGCCGGAAACCACTCCGGTTAACTAGGGAAAGTCCAATCCAAGCGATAAAACTCGCCAAATAAGGACACTAACTAAGTCCGGTCAAAGAAGAGTTTACTTCATAAGACCGAGGACGAGTACAATAAATGAAATAAAAAATCGCTGAACTGTAAATACGCAGTGATAGAAGCGAAATGAAAAAATTTCATTTACTAAGTCTTGTTGGGCATACAATTCCGCTGCCCTACGAGAATGCGTTACACCATTACAAAGGACTATTCTACTGTCTACGATTGCTAAAGTTGAGCCACCTATCCGAAAAATCCTCATGATGCTGAGTTCGGGCGTTCCGAGCAGTTGAAGAATAAGTAGGTGGACGAGATGCTCTGATCGACCTACCGCCTCTTCCCTGAGTCTGGGAAGTTCTAGCACCTCGGCGGCGAAGAGTCTCTTCACGAAGCATTCGCTGATCTTGCTCACTCATATTCACAACTCCTCTACGAACTTCAGGGCGTTCTTATCTTGACGTTTCCGGTTGCTCCTGAGTCCGTTGCTGATTTGGAGTAGAATTTTGAGTAAGTGGATTAGAGGTTTGAGTTGGAGTGTGAGCATCTGTTAGCGGGAAACGGCTAAGGAATCTCTCGATTGAGGGACGCCGGGAAAGAATGATGTCGTACAGAGAAGCCAAGCGCCGCAATGATTTCACAACTTGTTGGCAAGCCGAGCTCTCCAGCACATTGTTCTTCCGGAGTACATGAAGCTCCTCCCACAGTTCATCAACTTGATTCTGAACTTCAGATATAGTCATTCCCCCGCGCCCGCAGATGAAATCTTCATATGCAGTCCTCTCAGCGACGGCAGTATTCAGCTCGGCCTCCAGATCTTTCTTTATGGACTCTAAGTCCTTATTGTTGGACTCCAGCTCCACTAAACGAGCCAAGAGTTCATCATACTTCATCTGGTCATCTATAGCTTTTTTCTCAGCTTCATTTAAAGCCAAAGAGTATAGCCGCTTCCAGTGAAGTACCTCCAGCTCCTTAGAGTTAAGAATACGAAGCAGCTATGTCAGTTCGGCATTTCAGTTTACCGAGCAGGCAGTAAACCACAATAGGAGTAAAAGAGATTAAGAAAAGCTATAAGGAAGACACGAGTGTAGAAAGAAGAATTTTTTTCATTCGCAAGAAAAAATTTACACAAGGAGGGCTTCAAGGCCATTTTACAAATAGAAAGAAAGAAACTAAACTAAGAGAAGGGAGACGAAATCATACTCCGCCAGTTTCGTCTCCGGCTTCCCCGTGGGTTTCAGCTTCTTTCTCCTTGTCGACCTCGGTCTCAGCCTCGGCCTCCCTCCTCCCTCCCTCCTGCTCGGCGCCCCCATCGCCGATCTGCTGCACCTCTTGCTCGGCGTGCCCGTCGCCGGTCTGCTGATCCTTCTGCTCGGTCTCCTTGCCGGCCTCATTTTCCTGCTCACCCTCTTCTGTGAAAATTGAAGCGGGTGAAACAGGCCCCAAGGAGGCAAAGATGGCCTCCATGTTCTCGTCACGGTCAGCACGGCAATTACGGACTCGCTCAGCAGAAAGCAGGACCGAGGAAGACGCAAGCTCCTCAAGGAGCGGCAGACTCTGGAGACGCGCTGCAATCTCTCGGCCATACAGCGGCAAGACGACTTCGGGTTCATGCTCAACATTATCGGTCATCAATTTCAGCAGATCACCGATAAGGGCCGAAAATTGATTGCTCAAAAAGAGTTTCTCCGTGTAAACACGGAGAGCCTCCCCCTGAGCAACCACGGCAGCCGCCTCCCTCTGTTTCGACCGCTCTCTCTGGATGATGAGCTGGTCTTTGGCACGCTGGGCTTCATCCTGAGCCGAGATCATAGCGGCCCTTGCCTTCTCAAAGTCTGCCCGAGCCTGTTCGGCCTGGTGACGAGCAGCATTCAAATTCCTCTGCATCTCATCATAATCGCTGGACGCTTTAGAGAGTTCAACTGTGACGAGTTTGCAGAGCATATTGTTCCTCTGAAAATGGAAAAAGGAAAAAGTCAACAGAGGGGCCACAAAAAAAATATACGAAAGAAGCAAAGCCAGAAAATCAAGAAGAAAATTCACCTCTACAAAGTCCTTTGGCCATAAAAAGGGCTCAGAGACAGATCCTTTTCTAGTCTACGCAGCTCGGCAGCAAAGGCCGATAAGTGCCTCCAAGAATTTGGAGTCACCTGACCTAAAGGAAGTTGGAAAAAATCAAGAAGCTCTACAAAGGCGGGGGGAAGAGGGAAACGAAGCCCGCATTCTAAGCAGGCTTCGTAAACGGTGGCATAACCCTCCGGCGGCGAGTTAGCCCTATGAGTGTCGTCGGGAATCACCACTAACCCCCCAGGAAGAAAATATTTTCTGTGTAAGGATATCACAGTATCCTTACTCAAAATGCTGTGAAAATATTCTACCGTCTTCTCCCCGGACTTTTTCCGGCCAGAAGATCCCTTACCCCCCTTCCTACCACTACCTGATTCAGAAACAGTTTCAGAAGAAGAAGACATGATTCTTACTCTTTGATGGTCGAAAGTCTCTGAAGAAATTCTTGAAGAAGCGGAAGAAAATTTTACGAAAAAGAGAGAGAATGCAGAAGAAATAATCGCAAAAGTTTTCCAATGATGAAGAAAGGAAATATTTATCAGATTCGCAGAGGCGTTTCAAATTCGTCGCACCGTTTCAAATCCCACTTTTTCTGGGTTCTCTGGCCGGATTTGCTGTCACATTTAATGCAGACACGTGCAGAGCACGTCCCCTGACGTCAGCCTCCCCCTTACACTTATCCAAAATGCCGAGGTGATTCACTTCGCTTTTCGGGGGGGGTGGTGATGGGATACGAACTAAACAACTAAACAATAATTGCGAGCCCAATAGCAGTGACGGCCCATCAGCCCAAAACCCAAGAAAGAGTATCAGTTCGGCACAACCAAAGAGTTCGGTCACAGCCTATAGCTCGGTAGTATCAGTTCGGCACAACCAAAGAGTTCGGTCACAGCCTATAGCTCGGTAAAAGCCGACCAATCGAGCTCAACTCTCAGATCGGCAAAAGCTGATCGGCAAAGTACAGCAGTTCGGTCTCAGTATTCGACCGAACAAGGAGATAGTGGACCCATGCACGATCTCCACGACCTCCATTACACCCACGGTCTATTTAGTGGTATTAAGCAGTTATCAACCCCCCTACCAGGGCTGCAAACCACGATCTTAGTTCGAATGTATAAATAGAACTTAGATCAGATAGACGAAGGTTAAGTCCTCTAGATCCTGAATCTCATATAGCAAATCAGCATTGTAATCTGTAAGCTAGATCAAGCAATACAAATTTGCCCTCTATTCTTCCCGTGGACGTAGATTTACCTCAGTAAATCGAACCACGTAATTTTCAGTGTTGTGATCTTCATTTATTACTTGCATTTATTCTCATCAAAAATTCGCTAAATCATCACATTTCATATAGTATCCTTCTATACTATATGTGATATAGTTTCATTTCTATAAAGCCTTTTGCATTATATGATTTTGATTTGTCTTAGTTATAGATTTGTGTTATTGGCACTGGTATTTACTAAGCGTGATGGCCTAAAATAAATAAAAATGAATGATTGTTTTGGATTATTAGTTTGGTTCGAAAAATTAAAGATGCGCATTTTCTTTACTGCATCATGTCTTCTTTCTCCGTCAATTTCGTGACAAGTTGAAAATTAAACACGTAACAACCGCTTAAACTATTTGATAGTATTTCATTTATAAAAGAGATTACTATCATTTTTTATAATAATTAATATACTAATATCTATTCAATAAAATCATTGCTCAAAAAAATTACCGTTCTAATACCAAGCTAAGCCGCATATACTTAGATTGTAGCAGAAAAATTTAAATAGAAGGAATGTGTGGAATGCTTTGTTCGATCTATATCATAATCGGAATTAATTATCTAATGGAAAAAGGCTGATGAATTTTCTACTATTGTGCATATTTTAATTAATTCAAGTTTGCGTGCGCGGATGGTTTTGACTTTGGATATGGAAAATTCGTTTGTTGGACTTTTATAATTATAGGAAGCACTATCTCTTTGTGGCCCATACCATAATCAATTAATGTCACCGCCGCCTTCACTCTTGCTCATTTTTTAAATACTAGTAGTAGTAGTATATGCTAAATTGCCATTTCGTGTTGTCATTTCATTAATAAAATTGTGTAGTATGTAGTCCATCTAGACAATTAAATAGACCATTAGATTAAATTAGTGTTGATGCATTTAGAGAGACACCTTCGGTTATTAAGATTGACATACGTTTTACACTTTTAGTACAACTAATTTAGCTGTTTACCGTTGTTTGTTTAGTTTGGCTTTGCTAGGTGATGGGATACGAACTAAACAATAATTGCGAGCCCAATAGCAGTGACGGCCCATCAGCCCAAAACCCAAGAAAGAGTATCAGTTCGGCACAACCAAAGAGTTCGGTCACAGCCTATAGCTCGGTAAAAGCCGACCAATCGAGCTCAACTCTCAGATCGGCAAAAGCTGATCGGCAAAGTTCAGCAGTTCGGTCTCAGTATTCGACCGAACAAGGAAATAGTGGACCCATGCACGATCTCCACGACCTCCATTACACCCACGATCTATTTAGTGGTATTAAGCAGTTATCAACCCCCCCTACCAGGGCTGCAAACCACGATCTTAGTTCGAATGTATAAATAGAACTTAGATCAGATAGACCAAGGTGAAGTTCTCTAGATCCTGAATCTCATATAGCAAATCAGCATTGTAATCTGTAAGCTAGATCAAGCAATACAAATTTGCCCTCTATTCTTCCCGTGGACGTAGATTTACCTCAGTAAATCGAACCACGTAATTTTCAGTGTTGTGATCTTCATTTATTACTTGCATTTATTCCCATCAAAAATTCGCTAAATCATCACTGGCGCCGTCTGTGGGAAAACAGAAAACCAAAACTGTGATAAAAGCGAGTTTTTGATCCTCTTCCACCAAAAAATGCGTACCAGATCACATAATACCCATACTTCCGTCCGTGATGAACGTGAGGAAGCTAGTCCAGCCCGTAGGTCTGGAAAACAGCCTCGGGAGAAATCTGCCTCCAGTTCTCACGGTGAAAGAACAAACCACTCAAAAAGTCATCGCACCGAGCCTCCCCAGCAGCTCGATTTGAATGAGGCTGTCAAGTTGTTCTTGGCTGAGAAGCAGGATGAGTTCTTAACATTCCTGCAAAAGAGCCAGAAGCCGGAGAAGAAAACGACGGATTCTCCCTCCCCCTCCAGACATGAAAGTCACTACCGCAGTAGTGTCGTATCTTCCAGGAGAAAGAATCCTCACCACCGATATGTTCCTTCTCCTCCTTGTTACCGAAATCACAGGAGAACTCCATCTCCACCATACCGTAGAGATGTCGGATTCGCTATGTATGGAGCGCTGAAGACTCCATTTTCGGATGATATCACCAGAACTCCGTTGCCACAGAATTACCGAACTCCGTCAGTGACTTATGACGGGTTAGTGGATCCTCATGATTTCCTGGGACGCTATCAGTATAATATGGCGAACCAAGGTCTCAATGAGGTTCATATGTGTAAGCTGTTTCCCGAGCTGCTCATCGGGAACGCAAGAGGGTGGTTTGATAGCCTCCCTCAAGGCAGCATTAGATCTTACAGAGATCTAATGGATGCTTTTCATAGGAGGTTCTTCCAGAAAGCTGAAACCCGAATCACTTCGGCTCAGCTGCTTTCTATACGTCAAGGTCGCGATGAAAAGATTAGCGACTTCATGACAAGATTCCACAAGGAATGCCTACAAGTAGATGATCTCAATGATCTACTTGTCATTTCGGCATTCCAAAATGGAATTCTGCCAGGAGCTCTCTACAGAAAGCTCGTTGAATGCAGTCCACAAACAGCTCAAGAGATGTGGGACATTGCGGACCAGTTTTCTCGTGCTGATGAGGCAGACCGTCGAAAACGGTCTTTAGACAGCTCTTCCAGAGGAGACAAGAGGAAGCCCGATCATAGCGATCAGGGACATCCTCGCCGAACTCCTTTTGAAAGAATTCAAAGGGCACCGGTACAAGACAGATTGGGACCACGTCTCAATCCTGAGAAACCACCCGCTCAGTTCGTACCATTGAACAAGTCGAGAGCGGAAATTTTCAAACTGCATTCTGATATGTTCGAAAAACCAAAGCCGATGACGAAATCGGCCACGCGCCGAAGTCAGGATAAATATTGCTCCTTCCATCAAGACCACGGTCACGATACCGAGGAGTGCCGAAATTTGGCAGCAGATATTGATGTTCTTGTGAAAGCAGGGACGTTAAAAAAATACCAAAGCAAGCCGCCGAAAAAGAATAAGAAACAGAGAAGTGCGAACTGCGCTCCTCAGGATCCTAAAAGGCAACAGGATCCCGAAGACGATGACGAGCCGCAATATGATGGAGTGATCCAGACTATTGACGCTCTCCCAGCCGGGAAGACTAAATCGTCTCTAAAATCAGAGCGCAGAGGCTTCAATCGAGAGGAGCCAACACATAAAAGGCTGAAGAAGGAGGAAGTAATTACATTTTCAGATGCAGATCCCGTCCCGGCCATTTCTCCTCATCAAGACGCTATTGTCATTCAAGCTGGAGTGGCAAACAAACTGATCCACAGAGTGTTTGTGGATACAGGAGCGTCGGTTAGCATTCTTTTTAAAGAATGTTTTGATAAACTGGAAGTGGATCCAGCTCGGCTCAGTCCGGCCCCACTTCCTCTAAAAAGTTTCGCCCAGGAGGACACCCGCCCTGAAGGTATTATCAGCCTTCCGATTACGGTAGGAAGAGCGCCTACTAGCTCCAGTACGGTGATCGAGTTTTTTGTGGTAAAAGCTCGATCCCCGTATAACATTATACTGGGAAGAGACTGGCTCAACACAGTTCGGGCCATTTGCTCTACTTATCACCTCACAATCAAGATCCCCACTAAAGGAGGGATAGCAGTCATCCGAGGTGATCAAAAGAGAGCAAAAGAATGTTTGCAGATTGCGCTTAAAAGTGCCGAACAATCAGATCGGCACCATCAAGCATAGCAATCACAGCAGCCGGAGTCAGAGGCAGGCGAAATGAACGAAGTCACACCGGAGCCGAACTCGATGAAAGTTCAGTTATACGAAGATGATCCATCCAGAACGGTCAAGATCGGTTTCGCGGGAACACCTCTACTCCGGGAAAAGACCATCCAGCTCCTCAAAGAGTACAAAGATGTCTTTGCGTGGTCTCCGTTGGACATGACTGGAGTGTCTCCCGAGGTAATTACACATCGGCTAAATATTGATCCTTCAGTCCGGCCTATAAAACAGAAGCAAAGACTCTTTGCGGCAGAAAGAAATCAAGTCATCCATGACGAAGTCCGCCAATTACTGAAAGCGGATGTATTATTTGAAGTAAAATATCCTTCTTGGGTGGCCAATCATGTGATGATCAAGAAAAAAGAAGGAGGATGGCGGATGTGCATAGATTTTACGGATCTAAATAACCACTGTCCTAAAGATTGCTACCCCCTTCCCAACATAGATAAAAAAGTAGAAGCTCTGATAGGCTTCGAAATTTTCTGTTTTCTTGATTTGTATAAAGGATACCACCAAGTTTTAATGGATGAGAATGATGCTCCAAAAACGGCTTTCATTACTGACTTCGGTATTTTTGCTTATAAAAAGATGCCATTTGGTTTAAAGAATGCCGGAGCCACATATCAAAGGATGGTAGATAAGCTATTTCGGCACCTGATCGGAAAAGAGGTTGAAGTATATGTTGACGACATAGTTGTTAAAAGCAGAAGCACTTCGGAGTACGAAAACAATCTCAAATCCACTCTCGACGTGCTCAAAAAAGCCAACCTCAAACTCAATCCCCAAAAATGTACCTTTTTGGTAGATTCGGGAAAATTTCTGGGTTGTTGGGTTTCAAAGGAAGGACTCAAGGCAAATCCCCTAAAGGTTCAAGTTGTTCAGAACATGGCAATGCCGAAGTCCATACATGATGTGCAAAGGCTAACTGGATGTCTAGCCGCACTGAATAGATTCCTTTCCCAAGCAGCCGAAAAGCAAATGCCGTTCTTCAATGTTTTGAAGAAGGCACCAAAGTTTGAGTGGGGAGCCGAACAGAAAAAGGCTTTTGACGAACTCAAAAGTTATTTAACCGAACTTCCTACTCTCTCTGCTCCAACAGATGCCGAAGTGATATTCTTATATTTAGCAGCATCAGATCAAACCATTAGCGCGGTGCTTGTACGAGAAGAAGGCCTAAAACAGCGTCCTATCTACTTTACAAGCCGAGCATTAAGAGGTCCCGAAACAAGGTATCAACCTCTGGAAAAAATTGCTCTGGCATTAGTAAATGCAGCAAGGAGACTGCGGCCATATTTCTATGCTCACAAAGTATGCGTCTTAACCGATCTTCCACTTCGGCAAGTTTTGACTAAGCCAGAAGCATCAGGCAGAATTGCCAAGTGGGCCATAGAGTTGGGAGAACATTCAATAGAATATCTACCTCGGAAAGCCATCAAGGGACAAGCCTTGGCAGATTTTCTTGTAGAGGCAAAGTTCGATCAGGCAATCCCTATTATAGCCGAACAGAAAAATCCTACCAATGATGAACTAACACAGCCCCAGAAACCCGAAGTAGAGCCGCCGGACTGTTGGATTGGATTCGTAGATGGAGCTTCGAATAAGACAGGAAGTGGAGCTGGTATTCTACTTATCGCTCCCGACGGACACGAAGTAACTTATTCACTTCGGTTCTTATTCCCAACCACTAATAACGAAGCCGAATACGAAGCCCTTCTTGCCGGACTTCAGTTAGCGCAACGTCTACTTGTCAAATCTCTCAAAATTCATTGTGATTCACAAGTCATAGTGAATCACATGCTGGGTACAAGTGAAGCCCGTGGTGAAAGGATGAAAAAATACATGGACAAAGCGCAAAGTATTAGCCGAAATTTCTCTTATTTTCGGATAATCCGCATTCCCAGAGCGGGAAATAGCCGAGCAGATACTTTAAGTAAGTTGGCCTCATATCCGGGCTCAAAGGTGGAGGAATTACCGCACAGAAGCATTGATGAAGCTGAAGTACACTCAGTAACCAGTTCACCAAACTGGATGACGCCAATATTAAAGTATCTAGATCAAGGACAACTGCCCGAGGATAAGAGAGAAGCAAGGAAAATCACATGCCGAGCAAGTCGGTATGAACTTCATGAAGGAGTCCTATATAGAAAGTCCTACCTTCAACCGTTATTGCGATGTGTAGGACCAGAAGAGACGGATTACATCCTTAGAGAAGTTCATGAAGGATCTTGCGGTAGCCACATCGGAGCTAGAGCATTAGCTAAAAAAGTTCTGAGATGGGGATATTATTGGCCAACTTTGGTACAAGAAGCAGTACAGCTAGTTAAGAAATGTACGAAATGCCAAATCCATGCAAATATCCCAAGGACGCCGCAGACTGATCTATGTGCTATGCAAAGCCCTTGGCCTTTTATGCAATGGGGCATAGACATAGTAGGACCACTACCACAAGCTCCCCGGCAAATGAAATTCTTGATCGTTGCCGTGGATTACTTCACAAAGTGGGTGGAGGCTGAACCATTAGCTACGATAACAAGCTCAAAGGCATTAGATTTTGTCTGGAAGAATATAGTTTGCCGATTTGGCATACCCCATATCCTCATTTCAGATAATGGGACTCAGTTTACTGACAAAACATTCAAGAACTGGTGCCAAGAGTTGAATATTCAACAGCGGTTCACTTCAGTCTCTCACCCACAAGCAAACGGACAAACGGAAGTAACAAACCGTACTTTGGTGAAAGGATTAAAAACTCGGTTAGAACAAGCCAAAGGACAATGGGTAGAAAATCTTCCTCAAGTCCTATGGTCTTACCGAACTACGCCAAAAACCTCCAACGGTGAAACTCCGTACAGTCTAGTGTACGGCACTGAAGCCGTAATTCCGGTTGAGATCGGCATACCCAGCCCCCGAACTCTTAATTTCTCAACAGAACTGAATGACGACGGACTGAGAGCCGAACTAGATCTTGCCGAAGAGAGAAGAGAATTGGCCTTCATAAAAGAAGCCAAGTACAAGGAGCAAGTAACCCGGTATTATAACCAAAGGGTGAAAAAGCTGCAGTTTCAAGTGGGAGATCTCGTATTGAGAAACAATGAAGTAAGCCGAGCAGAAAAGCTGGGCAAACTTGAACCCACATGGGAAGGTCCGTATCGGGTGTCAGAAGTCCTGGGAAAAGGGTCTTATAAATTAACTCACATGTCAGGAGAACAAGTACCCCGAACATGGCATATTTCCAACCTCAAGAAGTTCTATTTGTAAGAGACAAGGTCCGGTCAGTCTTGTGTCTAGTTCGGTCCTAGGGTTATGTGCTTTCATATTTTTATTGTGTCTAGTTCGGTCCTAGGGTTGTTGTTCGTTTTTTGAAAGTTTAAAATCTTTTTCGTCCTTTTTATTTGTCTCTCTATGTGCGTTTTGTCTCTTACAAATGTTACTGAGGTATATTGTTCCTTAAAGGCTGATCCCCTTTTTTTAGATCATGTATTAAAGACAATTGTGAGTCCAAGCTTCTAAGGAAGATACAAGATTCCACAATTCAGCTTAAGAAACAAGCAATTCGTCTGAAACGAACTGCAATAAGCCGGAAACCACTCCGGTTAACTAGGGAAAGTCCAATCCAAGCGATAAAACTCGCCAAATAAGGACACTAACTAAGTCCGGTCAAAGAAGAGTTTACTTCATAAGACCGAGGACGAGTACAATAAATGAAATAAAAAATCGCTGAACTGTAAATACGCAGTGATAGAAGCGAAATGAATAATTTCATTTACTAAGTCTTGTTGGGCATACAATTCCGCTGCCCTACGAGAATGCGTTACACCATTACAAAGGACTATTCTACTGTCTACGATTGCTAAAGTTGAGCCACCTATCCGAAAAATCCTCATGATGCTGAGTTCGGGCGTTCCGAGCAGTTGAAGAATAAGTAGGTGGACGAGATGCTCTGATCGACCTACCGCCTCTTCCCTGAGTCCGGGAAGTTCTAGCACCTCGGCGGCGAAGAGTCTCTTCACGAAGCATTCGCTGATCTTGCTCACTCATATTCACAACTCCTCTACGAACTTCAGGGCGTTCTTGTCTTGACGTTTCCGGTTGCTCCTGAGTCCGTTGCTGATTTGGAGTAGAAATTTGAGTAAGTGGATTAGAGGTTTGAGTTGGAGTGTGAGCATCTGTTAGCGAGAAACGGCTAAGGAATCTCTCGATTGAGGGACGCCGGGAAAGAATGATGTCGTACAGAGAAGCCAAGCGCCGCAATGATTTCACAACTTGTTGGCAAGCCGAGCTCTCCAGCACATTGTTCTTCCGGAGTACATGAAGCTTCTCCCACTGTTCATCAACTTGATTCTGAACTTCAGATATAGTCATTCCCCCGCGCCCGCAGATGAAATCTTCATATGCAGTCCTCTCAGCGATGACAGTATTCAGCTCGGCCTCCAGATCTTTCTTTATGGACTCTAAGTCCTTATTGTTGGACTCCAGCTCCACTAAACGAGCCAAGAGTTCATCATACTTCATCTGGTCATCTATAGCTTTTTTCTCAGCTTCATTTAAAGCCAAAGAGTATAGCCGCTTCCAGTGAAGTACCTCCAGCTCCTTAGAGTTAAGAATACGAAGCAGCTATGTCAGTTCGGCATTTCAGTTTACCGAGCAGGCAGTAAACCACAATAGGAGTAAAAGAGATTAAGAAAAGCTATAAGGAAGACACGAGTGTAGAAAGAAGAATTTTTTTTCATTCACAAGAAAAAATTTACACAAGGAGGGCTTCAAGGCCATTTTACAAATAGAAAGAAGGAAACTAAACTAAGAGAAGGGAGACGAAATCATACTCCGCCAGTTTCGTCTCCGGCTTCCCTGTGGGTTTCAGCTTCTTTCTCCTTGTCGACCTCGGTCTCAGCCTCGGCCTCCCTCCTCCCTCCCTCCTGCTCGGCGCCCCCATCGCCGATCTGCTGCACCTCTTGCTCGGCGTGCCCGTCGCCGGTCTGCTGATCCTTCTGCTCGGTCTCCTTGCCGGCCTCATTTTCCTGCTCACCCTCTTCTTTGAAAATTGAAGCGGGTGAAACAGGCCCCAAGGAGGCAAAGATGGCCTCCATGTTCTCGTCACGGTCAGCACGGCAATTACGGACTCGCTCAGCAGAAAGCAGGACCGATGAAGACGCAAGCTCCTCAAGGAGCGGCAGACTCTGGAGACGCGCTGCAATCTCTCGGCCATACAGCGGCAAGACGACTTCGGGTTCCTGCTCAACATTATCGGTCATCAATTTCAGCAGATCACCGATAAGGTCCGAAAATTGATTGCTCAAAAAGAGTTTCTCCGTGTAAACGCGGAGAGCCTCCCCCTGAGCAACCACGGCAGCCGCCTCCCTCTGTTTCGACCGCTCTCTCTGGATGATGAGCTGGTCTTTGGCACGCTGGGCTTCATCCTGAGCCGAGATCATAGCGACCCTTGCCTTCTCAAAGTCTGCCCGAGCCTGTTCGGCCTGGTGACGAGCAGCATTCAAATTCCTCTGCATCTCATCATAATCGCTGGACGCTTTAGAGAGTTCAACTGTGACGAGTTTGCAGAGCATATTGTTCCTCTGAAAATGGAAAAAGGAGAAAGTCAACAGAGGGGCCACAAAAAAAATATAGGAAAGAAGCAAAGCCAGAAAATCAAGAAGAAAATTCACCTCTACAAAGTCCTTTGGCCATAAAAAGGGCTCAGAGATATGTTCCGAAGTGGCCGTAACCACTCCTGATCCATAACCCCCCTGGACAATGTCTCTCTCTGGCGCTTTTGGGGGTTTCTGAGTCTTCGCCTTCCCCCTTGCCGAGGTCGATCCCGGCTTTTTTGGATCCGAAGACTGACTCGAAGAGGTCTTCTGCCTCTTCGGATTCTTCTCGGCATCAGACGCCGAGCTGGTGGTTTTCTGTTTCTCCGGCTCCTTTGATTCGGAGGATTTGCGACCAAGCTTGGTTAGCATGTTCACTGCCAAAAAGCAAGAAAACAAAGTTAGTTTTCGCCGCTAAAGCAGTAAAGCATAAAAAAGAAATCCTCACCCTCAGTCTCTTCGTCCGAAGACGAGGAGTCGAACACGAAGTCACCCTTGACGAGCTCAGATTCCAAATACTGTTTCCTAATCATGGGAATCTTATTGAGCCCGCCCTCGAGCTCGTCCAACGGTTCTACCCGAGGATGAGGAATTACGGACTTCGGCCCTCTCCAGGAAAAGTCCGGAGCCGCTGTCCTATTGTAAAAAAAAGAAGCGATTTTGCCACATCGGCCATTTGGTTTTACAGAAGGCTCTAAAGGGCTGTAAAGGGATCAAGTAAAACCAGGATCCCTTTCTCTTAAACTGAAAGAAATTAAGGATTGCCCTCAGAGACAGATCCTTTTCTAGTCTACGCAGCTCGGCAGCAAAGGCCGATAAGTGCCTCCAAGAATTTGGAGTCACCTGACCTAAAGGAAGTTGGAAAAAATCAAGAAGCTCTACAAACGCGGGGGGAAGAGGGAAACGAAGCCCGCATTCTAAGCAGGCTTCGTAAACGGTGGCATAACCCTCCGGCGGCGAGTTAGCCCTATGAGTGTCGTCGGGAATCACCACTAACCCCCCAGGAAGAAAATATTTTCTGTGTAAGGATATCACAGTATCCTTACTCAAAATGCTGTGAAAATATTCTACCGTCTTCTCCCCGGACTTTTTCCGGCCAGAAGATCCCTTACCCCCCTTCCTACCACTACCTGATTCAGAAACAGTTTCAGAAGAAGAAGACATGATTCTTACTCTTCGATGGTCGAAAGTCTCTGAAGAAATTCTTGAAGAAGCGGAAGAAAATTTTACGAAAAAGAGAGAGAATGCAGAAGAAATAATCGCAAAAGTGTTCCAATGATGAAGAAAGGAAATATTTATCAGATTCGCAGAGGCGTTTTCAAATTCGTCGCACCGTTTCAAATCCCACTTTTTCTGGATTCTCTGGCCGGATTTGCTGTCACATTTAATGCAGACACGTGCAGAGCACGCCCCCTGACGTCAGCCTCCCCCTTACACTTATCCAAAATGCCGAAGTGATTCACTTCGCTTTTCGGGGGGGGGGGTGGTGATGGGATACGAACTAAACAATAATTGCGAGCCCAATAGCAGTGACGGCCCATCAGCCCAAAACCCAAGAAAGAGTATCAGTTCGGCACAACCAAAGAGTTCGGTCACAGCCTATAGCTCGGTAAAAGCCGACCAATCGAGCTCAACTCTCAGATCGGCAAAAGCTGATCGGGAAAGTTCAGCAGTTCAGTCTCAGTATTCGACCGAACAAGGAAATAGTGGACCCATGCACGATCTCCACGACCTCCATTACACCCACGATCTATTTAGTGGTATTAAGCAGTTATCAACCCCCCCTACCAGGGCTGCAAACCACGATCTTAGTTCGAATGTATAAATAGAACTTAGATCAGATAGACCAAGGTGAAGTTCTCTAGATCCTGAATCTCATATAGCAAATCAGCATTGTAATCTGTAAGCTAGATCAAGCAATACAAATTTGCCCTCTATTCTTCCCGTGGACGTAGATTTACCTCAGTAAATCGAACCACGTAATTTTCAGTGTTGTGATCTTCATTTATTACTTGCATTTATTCCCATCAAAAATTCGCTAAATCATCACTAGGTGGGGTCTCTAATCAATAGATCATCAACCATCACAAATCTATATTAGTAGCAAATCGTAGTTGTTTATTAAAATTTCCAAATACATAGAGATAGATACGAATGAGCTTTAGATAATATGAGAACACAAATACTAGCTCCTCATTTGAATTATTCCAATGTTGCGTCATGCGTGTGGAATTCAATGGCCTCAATTTTCTCACGAGTTAATGGGGCTTGAATGAACAATATAGGTTAGTTGATTATTTTTCTTGAAGAAGTAAATTGACATTTATCAAATTTCGCTCACTACAACTAAGGATGGGTCGGTACGGTATACCTATCGAAATGGACATACCGCATACCGTACTGAAAAGTACGGTATGAGAAAAAACGATATCGTACCATACAGATTTTTTTGGTATATCAAAATATGAATATCGTTACCTTACCGACATTTCAATATACTGTACCGTATTTCGGTATACCGCAGTATTGCACGGTATACTAAAACACCAATATGCTCTTACCGACAAAAAGAACATGTTTCATACATTAAATACTGAAAATAACATTTTAACTATTTGATAATGTTTAAAATGATAAAATTCCATCACAAGTTCTTAATATTCAAAATTAATACAACGTCCAACCAATAAAATTCCAACATTAAAATAAAAAACAATTAGCTTCATTTCTTTCAACTTCATTCACGATCACTTTACAACCATTCGTCTATGAACCTGCATTAGTCAAACAAATATATCTCCCTCCGTCCTACAAAGTTTGTCCCATTTTATCATTTTCGTCCGTTCCACAAAGTTTGTCACATTTGGAATCTTACCAAAAATAGACATTAAATATCCCTCTCAATTTTCTCAACGTGGGATACTTATCCCACTACACATCTTCATTTAATACAAAGTCAAACAATTTCTTAAAACTCATGCCGGATCAAACCGGACAAACTTTGTGGGACGGAGGGAGTATAAATAATAAATTTTATAATATTATAAATATGGTATATATCTATATATATATATACTAGGTATGCGGTATTAATTAATGGTATATACCAAAAAATGCGGCATATACCGTAATTTTGCGGAATAATGCGGTATACCGCGGTATATGAAAAATCCATACCGTTACCGTACCAAAATCTTACGGTACAGTATCATACCATACCGAAAGTTACGGTATTTTCGGTATTTTTTCGGTATGGTAAGTGCGTATTTCGGTATTACGGTATTTTTCCCCAGCCATAACTACAATTATGAAAATTGAAAAATTAGATAAATATCGTTAGGTCGAAGGTCGAATTCTGGTTTGTCTCACGAACTTTTAAATTGAAATATTAAATCACGAAATTTTAATTTTTCTCAATTATCTCATCCATGCACAAAATGCCATCTTTTAACGATATTCAAGATGACATGTTTAACTAATATAAGTTTTTTTCCTTTTATATTCCTTCATTTTCTCAATCATCTTCTTAGTTGATTGAAATATTATCGTTTTTAACATCACAAAGAGCCGATTTTTGCACGGATGTGACAATGGAGAAAAAATGAAACTTCGTGATTCAATATATCAATTAAAAATTCATAGGACGGACCAGAATTTGATCAAACTTCATGATTTAAATAACTATTATCCTTAAAAATGAGAATGATCATTTACTAACTATTAAAATACTAAAATTTTACTGGAATGAGACTTTATACAAACTGAATTTCATGAATTATTCGTTAATACGTTCCTTATATTTCAATTTACACCTTCTACTAGTTTTATTTAACTTTGACCATAAACTAAAATTAAGTTGTACATCCAAAGCACATGAAAATTTAATTCTACAGAACTACACATGTCGAAAAATACAATTAAAATGGAGAACAAAAGTTAAACCACAGAACCTTTAATCTCAAAGAAAAGTTGCACCAGACGAAAATGATATCTAGGTAGACCCTCTTCTTTCAACATTTTGTGGAACTCATCAATTTCTTTCAGTGTATCAAAACCAAAACAAGGTTGAAGGTCTTGATTTCCGAGACTCTCTTGTTCCACCACTATTCTCACTGTTGAAATCGCAGCAGACACGCTGCAGCTTTCCAGTCAAATAACTCGAAGTGTTGGTATTTCTCCAATATCCGAAGGGACCTGGCTCAGTTTAGATGAACCACAGATATGAAGAGCTTCGAGTATCGGGAAATGAGAGCTGTTTGCATTCCTGTACACCAACTCATCACAATCAGATATCATCAACACTTTGAGGCTAGAGAATTCCTGGTCACACTGCTCCCACTTGGATCCTTTGACAGAATGCAGTTCTAAATATCCAAGATTGGACAAGGATTCAATCCTCGTGTTCAGTTCTTCCCAATCTGACAATTCAGCAAACACAACTCCTCAAGTGAGCTTGGGAAGCTCAAGCTTAGATTGACATCGCGCCACTCTGATTCAGAACCAAAGGATAACTTCAGCGATTCGAGCTTACTGAAGAGGGTGAGATTGTGAAGGCAATATTTCGAGCTTGTTGTGGGATGATGGTAATCTACAGCCAATTCCTTTATGTTGGGAATTCTTTTGCAAACCTCTTTTGTCAATCTCAAAATTTTCACTCCCACGAGTCTTTGTAGGTTTTCCAAAACAATGCATTCTCGTTCTCGCTGCTTGAGAACAGGGTCGGCAAGACAAACTCCATCGAGCTTGAGATGCCTGAGCTGTGTCATCTCCCATATCTCATATGGTGCAGTAACACAAACACCATCGTGATGTATGATTAGTGTTTGTAAATTCCATAGTTGGGATATTGATGAGGGAATCAGGTAGGGGCCGGGATAACAACAGGTAACGTAAAAAATAAGACAGCGTAAGTTAACTTGCTGAAAATGAGCAGCTGGGAAACATCTTCCTTCACCCAAGAAAATATGAGTGGCATAAGCTGATACTCTCAGTAATCTTGAGAAAAGTGATGACCTATAAAATTCAAGCTGCCCTAGCAGTCGGGGACGGAGTATAAGAGAACGGAGGAGCAATGGGGGTGATTCCAGAGCACCAAGACTCTTCCCCTCCGGAATCACAATGCGATGTTCCCTTCCAACACCATGTGTGGTATCAAGCACACACATAAATTCCTCTTTCTTGGCTACCTTCAAACACAACTCTCTCACTATATCATGGATAACGCAAAAATGAGCTTTTCCATTCCACCTCCTTTCAACAACTAAAATGAGATTCCTGTCAATCAAATCTTTCAAGTAATCCTCTGCCACCTCCTCCAAACTTGAGGATCCATTTGGTTTAATAAACCCCTCCGAAACCCAATATCTGAGGAGTTTAGAGGCATCAATCCTTTCATCTTCCTGGAAAATCCCCACGTACAAAAAACATGGCTTTAGACAAGCAGGAAGGTGGTAATAACTCAAACTAATTATGTTCAAGCACTGCTCATCTTCCCCTATACTCGAAATCGGGTTTATAAAACCAGCAACCTTCTCCCAATATTCGACCGCCCTAGATGATTTTCTAAGATGCCCACCAATCACAACTATCGGCAGAGGAAGTCCTCTACATCTTTTCACTATCTTCCTCCCAATTTCCTCTAACTAGACAGGACAATCTTCTTCTCGAATGCCTTTCCACGAAACAAATCCCAACTTTTCTCCTCATCCAGAAAGTTCATTTGGAGAGGGGAAGAGCTAAGATGAGCTGCCAAGTTTGCTAGCCGAGTCGTTACAACGACACAACTCCCATTGCCATTATCCGGGAAAAACATATGTGTATCATCCCAAGCTTCCAAACTCCACATATCATCTAACACAATTAAATACCTTCTACCCCATAGCAATTTATGCAACTCTTCTCCTAATCTACCAACATCCCCATCGGTTTTTCGATTCTCAAAAAGTAGTTGTGTAAGAACATTGTCTACACTAAATTCTTGAGATATTGTGGCCCAACAGCGAATATCAAAATGCTGCTGAATAAGTAAATGGTTATAAACATTTCCAGCAAGAGTAGTCTTACCCATTCCGCCCATCCCCACGACTGGGACGACGCGCTGACTGGAATCTCCTCCGGTGAATGTGAGCATCTCCATAAGTCGAACAACGGCAGCATCGAATCCAACCATCACATTGTTCCCTGAAGACCTAAATTCCGATGAAGTATGTGGCGAATATGTGTTAAAATTAAACCCAATTTTGGATTTATTAAACTGCATCGCCACTATCTCGACGACAAAGTGCAGATCTTCAATTGATTTCTGCAGATCGAGCGAGAAATCAGGTGATGGGGTTCCAGTAAGGAGTTGATCAACTACGTGGGATTCGATCACGGGGTGAGCCGCGTGAGCAGCCGATGCGATTCGGGTCTCTAAAATTTCAGCGGATTCTGTGGTGTATCCATGAGAATCGAAGGTTTCCATAAAATCGATCAAGGAGTGGACGATTTGGGAAAGGAGAGTGATCTGTTTGCTGTCGAAAGAAAATGAATGAGTGGGATGGTTGGGAATCAGCTCCAAATCGTTCATGAGCGAAACTAGAGCTGCGTAGGCTGCCATCGATCTCTAATTTCAGTGGGAAAGGAGGCTGAATACTTGACTGAGAAGCTTCGGTCATTCAAATTTAGTCTTGCTCATGCTTTTACTTTATTCAGTGGCTTTCTCTTTCGACCCGCGCTTTTTTTTAAGGAAATGGCAAATGATGTCGCGAGGGTCCGAACTCAGCACCTCTTATAATAATGTCTAAACTCTTTGCTGCTAGGACAAATGCTCTTTGGACTTTTTCTTTTACTCCCTCAGTCCCCAATAATTGTCACTTTAGTTTTGGCTAGGAGTGAGCAAAAAAAAATCCGAAAACCGAATATCCGAACCGAATCAAAAATTTGAAATTCGGTTCGATTTTTATAGGTTTTTCGGTTCGGTTCGGGCAAAAAAAAAAACAAAAAATCGAATTATATTTTAAATATAATATTATATATATTTATCCTACTAATTTAATACTATTATATTATATACTCCCTCCGTCCGCCATTAGGAGTCTCATTTCTTGGCGGCACGAGTTTTAAGAAATGTTAAAAAAAATGGTTGGAAAAAGTTAGTGGAATAGAGGTCCCACTTGTATATATTAGTTTTAAATGAAGTGTGAGTGAAATGAGTTAGTGGAAGGTTGTACCCTATTACCATTTATGGTAAAAGTGAACCGGGACTCTTATTCGCGGACGAACTAAAATGGCAAAACGGGACTCCTATTCGCGGACGGAGGGAGTATATAATATATATTCTTTTAATATATTTTATATAATATGTATTGTAGTATATTCTATTAATTTTATATTATATACTCCCTCCGTTCCTTGTTAATAGATGTATTTTTTTTAGCACAGGGTTTAAGAATAGTGTGTTAAGTAGATGGTGAATAAAGTAAGAGATGTAGAGAGAATAAAGTAAGAGGGAGGGTTACTTTTTACCAAATATAGAAATGACTCAATTAACTTGAAACTTTCAAAAATGGTAAAATAATTCTATTAACATGGAACGGATGGACTATATATTTATTATTCCATTAGTATATATGTTAAAAAGAACTGAAATCCGAATGCCCACCTCTTGTTCCGGCACGAGTTTTAAGAAATGCAAAGAAAAGTGACTTACTTTTATATATTAGTTTTATACTCCCTCCGTCCCGCTTTAGCAGTCCCGGTTACTTTTCCGCACTTGTTTTATAAAAATGATAGTAAATAGTTAAAGTGAAGAAATGGTAATAAGAAATATCATTTTTTATAAAACGAGTGCAAAAAAGTAATCGGGACTGCTAAAGAGGGACGAGAGGAGTATAAAATGTGAGTGAAATGAGTTAGTAGAATGTTAGCCCTACTTACCATTTATAGTAAAAAATGGAAGTGAACAATTCATAAGGGACGGAAGAAAATGACAAAAGTAAGCAATTAATGGGGGACAGAGGGAGTAGTAATCTCTAGGAGCATTCACAATAGCTCTAGACCAGCCCAGCCAAGCAACAGCCTAACCAATGCCCTAACCTAGCAAATATATTGACAAATACTCCCCCGCCCCAAATAATATGCACTTTGGGGATGACACGTGTTTTAATGTAAAATTGGTAAAGTAAGAGGAACGTAGAGAGAAAAAGTAAGTAAAGCATTGTTAGTGGAGAATGAGTCTCACCTCATTAGAGATAAGAGACTTTCCAAATTAGAAAGTGTATATTCATGTTGAACGGACTAAAAAAGAAAGAGTGCATATTCTTGTAGGACGGATGTAGTATGAAATTAAATTGGACAAAAATGGAGAAAGTGCAAACATAATTCAATAAAATAAAACTCTACGAGTGGTGTGAATAAGATGAAATGCAACAAGCCGTATATATAGAGTTTGTTAGTATGTCTTAAATCTATATTGTTTGTCGCTAGTCAAACGGGGGTCTCGCGTACACAGTGTTGGTGAACCACGTAAATGTATGTCTCTTCGTTTATATTTGTTTCGATTACTCAATTACTATATTCTGTCAAAACATAGTTGAAATAATAAAAAAAATCGGACGGCTCGCCAATCGCCTCTCATCCACGCCTTAGCTCTCGAACATTTCTCTCTCATCTGTTTGGCTGGCCGCCGGCAATAGCGCCTGAAACTACAACTCCTTACGCGTTCTAAAAATAAACAAGTAAAACCGCAAATAGGTCAAGTAGATTTACCAAATCAAACTGGTCAAGCGGAATCTAGACCTAATCGCGTGACGTCGGCTTCGTTGTAAGAGCTGACATCAAAACCTTAACCCATAATACTATTGACTAGTATAGGGAAGTAATAATCTATCCCACGAGGAATAACGTGCTAAGAGTGTGTTCGGGACGTTTTGGAAGGATTAGGCTGTTGTCATGCATTGTAGTGGGTTAAGCTAAATCTACTGGATTCGGCAGAATTTTAAAACTATTCTATCTAACTGACTAGGAGACTGAACAAAGTACGGAAACATGCATGACACTGGACATGAAATAACTTGTAAACTGAAGTTAAACTACCTAGAGCACCTGTAACTGAAAGAGCATACAAAACTTTCCCGAAATAGCCAAACAAAACGTAAAAGTGAAGACCAATTTCGCTAACTAATTAAGCTGGCAAAAAGCTGTGAAAAAGCGTAAAGCAAAAAGCAAACCGTAGATCTGAATCCTAACCACCACTACTTCATCTTCTTCATGTAATCAAAGTGAAACAGAGTAAAACAGAACAACAAACACCATTGAAACCGAGCATGCTTCGGAACAAGACATAAATATGAAATTCAAGCTAGGACTATCAGATCTACTCTACTTGACCAAGCGGAATTAATAAACGGACAGTAGTAAGCCATAATCATGCAGATTCGAAACAACATAGCTTAGATCTACCAACTTAAACTCTGATCTAACGTGGGTCCACCGAAATTCAACTTCGTAAAACTCAGATCCATGAAATCAGACTCGAATTCAACAGATTCCAACACCCTACAACTAACAATTGCTAAACACATCCAACAAAACAAAATCCAAACATCAACACCATGAGATCCAAAGAAATATTTAACAAAAACATCCATAGCATCAGATATAAGATCAGATCCACGAAATCCAACTTCGAGATTCACAAGCTAAGAATTCAAGACCTTAAAATACTTAAAAACAAAGGAAATCATCCAAAGCAGAAAATAAAGGATTATTTCTTCGCCCACCTAGGACGGTGGAATACAAGTATCACGAACTAAGGACACCACCGGCCAAAAATGAACTCCCCTCCAAGTGCGCAAAATTAGAAACTAAGAAAATGAAGTGAAAATGAGCTCGGGAGACTTGAGCTAAGAATGAGAGTTGTCTTATTCTTCAATCTCCATCCCTTTATATGAGGAGGCTTGAGGCTCTAATCCCTAGGACACTTTCTCTCTCTAATTTGACGCTTGTGCCCTTAAAGAGGGATCTTTAAAATCTGCTCTTTTTCTCCACTTCTGCTCCTATCGCCGTCTTCATGATTCTCCTTGGTCAGTTTGGCGGCTTGTGGTACTTCACTTCAAATTCTACTTGATTTGCGTCTGCTCGGTCGATTTGCAAAATGTTCCTGGACTCGGTAGATTTTCTACGCACTTGAACTCAAAATTGCACGTTAGCTCAAAGCACATAATCTGAACAAATGCTTGAAACGAGCCTTATCAGTGCCTAGCCGCATGCAAGTGGCTATAGAGCCTCGACTAGGACGCTATTGTGGATGCTCTAATTAGTAAATAGATATACAAATATTTTTGTTTCACTTATTGTTACTTTATTTTTGGTTTTTATTTTTATACTATATATTTATTTTATTCTTCGTTTTATCTCAGTTTTCACGTCACAATGTCAATTCTTCTCCAATTTACTCTATATTTCTCTTTGTATTTCAATCATTTTATTTTTCTCACTTAACCTTTTTTTTCGGATTAAGGTTGGAAAGGCGGAATACGACTAACCCTGCTCAATTGAGTTTGCGGATTAAGGCTGAAAGTCTCCCAACGAGTGGGAGGGTTTGAACCTGTGACCTCAAGGTCACCACAGCTCTGCGTTGCCAAGTGCGATACCCGTTATTTAATTTCTCTCTTATTAATTAGACTAAAGTCCATATTTGGCTATTAATTTCCCTATTTATTTAGCTATTAATTATTTATTTGGCTATTCCAACTTGCAAGTATTTATTTGGCTATTAATTACACTATTTATTTGGCTATTCCAACTTCAAGTTTCAATTACTGTGATTGGTTGGATGATAGTGTTTTCATGAGTAGTTGAGTGCACATATAAGAAGCTTTTCTCATATTGTGGGATAGTGTTTTCCAAGAATGTACATTGTTTGGTACAAATTGCCCACATTAAGAATTCTAATTAACGTGTGTTTGGTACAAGCCTTTCTACGAAATGCCACATGTGAAAAATGATAAAAAATGACTGTAAAACAATAGAGTATATAGACATAGTAGAAAAGAGTAGTAGGTGTAGGTGTATTTCATTACTCAATATAGGCCACATATATATAGTACAAGATACTAAGCTAGACTATGTCACACCACCGAGGTGGGATACTAATATTCTTAATACTACTGACATTCTGAACAATGACAATGACCCTGAATTCAGATCTGCCCTTGTTCATACTTCATCCGAAAAAATTGGCGGCTAAAGCCTTCTCTTTCGCGCCATCGTTTCTCTCTACCTCCCTGATCCGAGGCGAAGTGGCAGTGAGCAAATGGATCAATGCTCCAATATTGCTCCTTACAATCACGGCCAACACATTCTTTTCGTCCTCCTTCATCACCTCCACTAGGTCGTCGAGCACCTTGTGCTTCGCCTCCAAATGGCCCATCTGGAGGCAGGTGTAGAACTCCTTCAAGTTGCCATGGACTGCAGCCTCCGGCTCTGCACAGCTACTCGTTGCAGCAGACGGGAACGACACCTCCCCTAGCACCACTGTCTTGATCAACTGCCCACAATCACGAAGATTTAAGTTCCCAGTAATCGCATCATGATCACTCTGCATCCGAAGCTTCCCCTCGTATTTCTCTCCCACACACAAATGTGTCAATTGAATCACGTCTTTCAACGTCTTTGACATGACCTGCAGCTGCTTCTTGCACAGAGCATTCCTCTAAAAGCAAAGATGCCTGGATAGATCAGAAGCCGTGACGGCACCTGCTCCAGTTTCGAAACGATCACCTTCGACCTCCCCCACTTCACTTCCCTCCGTTACCCAATGCCCTCAGGACAAGCTCTTGAGCGCACGAGAGCCATTCTTCAGTCGACAAAGAGTTCTCTCCACTACCATCAACCATGATTGCTAGTCAAGCTATCACCAAGCACTAAAACACAGTAAACAATCAAGAAAACATCAATATTTGAAGAATCACAGATTTTTTAGTGCAAATTGTTTACCAGGCCTTTCTAGGTAGCTTCTCAAATGAGCAAAAAATATTT
This sequence comes from Salvia splendens, assembly GCF_004379255.2. NCBI lineage: Eukaryota > Viridiplantae > Streptophyta > Magnoliopsida > Lamiales > Lamiaceae > Salvia > Salvia splendens. The sequence continues at coordinate 6,651,020 of NC_056034.1, forward strand.
AAAAAATGAGAGATGGGGAGAAGTTGCAATCATATAAGATTATATTATACATCACTCATTAATAAAAAAAACACATCAATAAATTCACGGGAAGAAGTGGGTCTAAATTATGGGCTACAAGAATCTTGCATGATCACAAAACCCTCATTTTTACAGAGAGAGAGTGCGCTTAGTGAAAGCAATGCACAAAATTAAGCCAAGAATGAGCATTGATCCCAGAGTTCATTCAGAATCATTAAAGAAAAACCATAAATTCTTTTCCTTGGAAAATTTCCTCAGAAAACATAATCGATAGTCTCTTAAATTCAGCTTGAATCAATAAAGAAGAGATCCTTACAACTACCTGACCCACAACATCAAAAAACACAAGTAGAAAAGAAAACAAGAATCTGAGAAAGTTTTTACCTTTGTTCTTTGCACAAAACATTAGTGTGTGTAATTTCAATCGACATCTAAATGGCGAAGGGAATTAGAAGATTAACTTTTGAATTACAGTCGGACCTCAATTAACGATTGCATGTACCAAATTGGTGTACAGAGGATGACTAATTGAAGCAAATTACAGTAATTGCATGAACAACAGGTCACACGAAGACTAATTCAAGTATAATGGAAGTGCAATTGAAGTAATGATATTCCGATGAAGTAGAATATGAGGAAAACGAATCGATACATAAATTTCCATATAAGTGCACTACGCCATCGGTAAGGGGGTAACGAAATTTCACCATACAAATTTCCCAAAATCGTCGATTATCCACATCAAGTGAACCATGAATATGAGTAAAACGAGCTCACCTGAATCGATAGCAATTGAACTGGGGCTTCCAAATGCGTTCGTATTTTGGAGTCAATTTGAATCTATGCACATATAATTCAATTTGAATCGGAAGAGAATTGGTAACACCCAAATTCATAGAAGCGAAATTGATCCTCAGTGAAGAATTCAACACCATCGACATTCCCAGATCGGAATTCGTTTACAACGGCGGTGGCAACTCGTATTGAGGCCCTCACGAAGCTGCCATTATATGAAATCAATGAGACAGTTGAAAGGGTAAAATGGGTGAAGAATTTGTTTTCAAGGTTTCTGAGAAAAGAGAGAAGCTTATACCACCAATTTTCGCCGATAGACGCCGATTGTAATCTCAACTCTTGTGAAACCCGACGAATTATTATTTTCAGATCTACAAAACGGGAGAGAAGGAAGGAGAACAATGTTTTACGCGCTCTTTTCTTACTCTGTACCTCCTACCATTCAGAGCATCCGCAATAGCGGACTAGAGCACGAACTAGCGGCAAGGGCGTGAGGACGTCCACTATTGCATTAGGCTCACGTGAAGGATGTCCCGAAGTAGGACGGACTCTCATTCGCAGACTACGTCGACTAGTCCTAATGCAGCCGATCGCTCGTCCGCTATTGCGCGGACAAGCGATCAGCTAGCCGATTTTTTATTTATTTTTAAATTTTTTTATTTATACTCTATATTTACAACTGATTACCCTTCATTTTTTTAATATTTGATAAACACCAATAATTAAAATGAATTAATCATATATGTTTTTTAAATTTGAACTATGTGTATTTTTTTTATGAAATTCTGTCGAATTTTTAATTTTGTCGTCGACTAATCCTAGTGCCAGTCCATTACTAGGTTGTGGAAGTCCTGATGATATGACATGTTGGGAAAAGTCCTAGTATTGTGGCCGAATGTGTTTTTGGTTAATTTTAGCCCTAGGCCATGGGTTAAGCGTCCCATCCACCGTCAAGCACTAACTGTAAAATAAGTTACTAGAGGAGTACTACTAAATTGGCAATTCCCTCCAACAAAAGCATTTAAACTTTGAAGAGCGCGCTCTCGCCATTTTCTCTCAGCCAGACACCAGATCAGCAGCGCCATGAAGAGAGCTCGTTGTACATGCCTGCGATCTAGAGTGATCGAGTTCCTCATTCGATCTTCTCAGGTCTGCTATCTGTCTTATCTGTCTTCTGCAAATATATTTTGATTTTTTTCTTAAATTGTGTAGAATTCAGCATGGATTTGAGTTTCTGTTTTTGTTCGTCTGTAATTCACTGTAATACATTTGGAAAAAGTTGCTGGAAGTTTCTCCAATTGTCAAGTACTCGGCGCTATCGCTCTTCGCCGACCGTTTTTACCCTGCTCTCTCCAGGTAAGTCATATGCATCTATATGATTTTTATTTTTCACGATTTGGAAGAATTGATGTTGCCGATTATTGCGAAAGCTGTAGCTATATGCTTAAGGGATAGCTAGTATGCTTTTGTTTTACCTTTTTATTGATTGATTGTGCTAGATGATTAAATGCATATCTGATGTTTGTATAACTTTAGGTCTTGTAATATGATGGATCACGCGCAGCATCAACGTTCTACTATTGTACTATATGATTCAGCTCGTTTACTAATGAAAATCTTGCTCAACTAACATATTAACACACTAAAACCTATGGCTGTGAATGAATATAGTAACATTTATAATTACATACATACTTTCTTACTCTGATACCAGAAGTACCTCGTTTTTTTTTAATCACTATGATGTTGATATGAAAGATGCTTGCTACATTTTTTGTTATCTCTGTACGCCTCACAGGAATTGCTTGTATCTTGAATTTTACAAGGAAATGTACATGTTTTCCATAATTTTTGTTTTAACTTTGACTATAAATGTGAAGGCATCTCTTGGATATGTTTCTTTCATCTAGTAGAGTGGTGTGTGATTCAGTGTGACTGAGGTCTTGAGATACTGTTTCAAGTTTCACAGTGCTAAAACATTTCTTTAATGCTAGTGTGAGATTTAAAACTTTTATCTGTTTTCTTTTGTTGGCTATGATTCCTCTGCCTTCTGCTAGATGATAGAAGTTTCAAAAGGTTTTCACATTATTAGTCTCACAAAAGTTTATTTATTTGTAACTTTCATGCTTTAATAGAAACCTTCTCATCCACTCAGTTATTTTTGGAAGGCACCAACTCTTCACAACGTTATCTTATTCTGTTTATATGCCTCTTGAAGTGCTAGGTTTTCTTCAGACTTGACCTGGTTCACATCTTGATTGATTTCATCCCTTTTCTTTTTGTTTGGTCTGACATGCTTTAACATTGCTTAATCGGTTATACTAGTTAGTGATGAGGACTAAAAGGTTTAATCTGGACAATTCTTTGTATTGGATACTTGGGTTTGCTTTTAGATGTTTAGATTATCTTTCGTTCCGATCACTTACCAATTCAAAAAGAGAGCACATGCTAATGTAAACAGTAAGCTTATTCACAACCAAGATACAAATCTTGAGACTATTTGAACCTGCCCGAATTTGTTTATCTGATACTGCACTGGTGGCGTTTATTGATTATTTCTTTTTATTTTTGGAAAATCCTTCAAAGACTCAAAGACAGGAAGGTGACAGAAACTGGCTTCTGCATCCAACAGAAGAATGTAACTTGCAGCTATTTGCTCTTGTTTCACTATGGATATCAAGCAAAGTAGGTACATTGTTTATCACCCGAATACTACTTCCATCTTTCTTGTCTTTATACTTTTGTTTATTTTCAGGTACATGATTCACCTCCTCTGTCTGTTAAAAAATTCAAATCCTTGGGAGACAAGTTTATCAAGGAGCAACATTACATTATGGGAGATATTCTGGAAGCTGTAAGATAGTTGTTTCAGTAATGTTTATAAGTTCCTGATCCATTTTCTATTAAGCATGATGGCTGACAAGAAATCTGCAGGAGATAGTGTTAATACAGGTAACAGTACAATGTGCTATTCCTTACTGATGCTATTTTGACTTGTTTTTGTTATCTGGATCACCTTACTGTTTGCCGAGTAATCAAATTGCTTCAAGGTTCTGCAATTTGGGACTGGCATGTCAAAAATTACTTTTTCTTCAGTTGAGGACCTTCTTGTTCAATTCAAGTAAGCTTTGCGACCAACTTCTGCCCCCTCAGTTTGAAACAGTTTCATAAACTGATTATTTTTGGTTAACTTAGGGCAATAGCCCAAGTGGGAGAGCATGTGAAATTTGAAGCTTGTATGGATGTTATGGATCTGCTTTACGAAAATGAAGAGACATCAGTTCTTTACAGCTCTCCTGAGGCTCTGGCCGCATCAGTAGTGGTATGTGCTAAATTTCTTCAGCTGCCATGAGACCTATTATGCATTAGCATGTATTCATTTTGAAATTGATCCTTCCACACCCTTCACAGGTTGTTGGCTACATCATTACAGTGCCTCCACAAAGGTGGGAGTTTCCAGTTCTGCCTTGGGGTAAGATTTCATCAATTACCAAAATTGTATTTCTATTCTTTGAGGCACTACCATGTTAACCTTAGCACATGCATCATCAGTACTAGCTGCTAATCTGAAAGCAACAATAGGTTTTAATGAAGTTCATAAATTTTGAAAATGAGGATTAAACTTCCATTTTTTCTCTTTTACATCATTCAAGACTATAACTGCCTTTGATAGGTTTAAGTTTTTTCATCATCTTCTTAGTATGTAAAAATTTCACGATCGAGGAAAAATATTTGAATTAGAGAAATGGAGCAACAACACTGAGCATATTAACTTAGGTGGTGTTCATGCGCAAGGATTTGAACATTTATAGATTACATTTGAATTTGATTAATGATGTTTATAACAAGATCATTCGTGTGCAGATTTAGATTTACTACATAATTGGAAAATCTCCTGATAAATGCAGGCTAGACTTTATTTTTTCAACTCAAAAATATTCCAAGGCAAACACAATCCTGTGGATTTTCTTCTGAAGTCTTTATTTTATTTTTCATTCAAAGTGGTACAGTCTGGCATTTGTTGAGACAACCAAGTTAACTGAATAGGAACATATTTTCATACTTGGGAAGACAATATGGTCATTTCGCATTGCTTGAGAAGGATTGTTTTAATGAAAATCAGAGTCTTAATTGTGGATAGAAATCATTAGATCAATCACTAATTGAACGAATTGATTATTCATTGACGTTTATATGGTTGGTATACTGCCCCCTTCTACCAACCATCCATCACCATTATTTGGTTTCTTCATTTCCTCTAATTAATCATGCAATCATATATATATGCCCATCTTTTCTCAAAGTCTGCTAAAACACCAAACCAATCTCTTGATCAAAGTTTCACATAAGAATCCAGCTTGAGAGAGCCTGTTTTCTTAGATACCGAGCTCACCATTAACATCTCTTTTAATCATTAGTTATTCTTATTCTTTCAATTGTTTAAAAAGTTGAACTATCCCTCGTGGAAGTTGTATATAGATCATTTGACTCAACCAGTGTCTTTCAAAGTGAAATTGCCTAGACACATAATATCTCAGTCTACCTGGTTAATATATGCATAAATCAACGAGTGACCAAATTGATGTTTTATGTGTGTTTGTATACTCAGCAATTCACACGAGCCACATTTGTATTTTTATAACCCCCTATTACTTAGTAGTATCAGCAGTGATTATTTTAATTTCCCTATCTGCATTTAAGAGCAGCTAGGTTGTGGCTGTCTAAATTTATTTGTGGTCGAGCTTTAGCAATTACAAGGGTATTGTAACTTACAATTGCCGTGCGGCCTAGATAAGATAAACAGAGACATAGGGAGATTTCTGCCTAACTGTCATTATATGCCCACAACCATGTAGAAGCAAGCTCCTGTACCCCACTATTATCAAGGGTTGCTGTTCATAACATAGTTTAATGATTAGTTGTTAATCTAGATAAGTCCGGATCTCTGGATGTTGATTGAAATCCTAATATGATTATATTTCATTCAAGCTGTTTGCTTTCTTTTCTTGTTGATACTCCATAAAAAATGTGCAAGTACTTAAACAATATTTGTTCCTTTATATTCATATTTATGCATGCTATAGATTTTCATTTTCAGTCCAATAACAATGCTTGTGTGATTTTATGAACTAAAAATTACCAAAATTGTAGTGAAATTTGTTACATCTTGCAAAGAGGACATACTGGATACTGTCAGGGTGATCCTGAAGCATATATTCGAACCCCAATCGGACTATTATGTAGCAAATGGGTAAAATGTAGTACATCTGAATCTCTGATAATGAAGGTGAGATAAAGATGATATTGTGTTGATTTTGAAAGATAGTAGTACTAATATTTTGACATTTAGGTACCCACTAGGACCACCAAAGGACTATCCATGATTCCGTCCTATCAAGACATGAATTTAATTTTGTTGTTTTTTTGTTTTTTGTTTACCGAATACAGTAACGCACTTGAATAAATTGGGGTGACAAATATTAACTAGGTAATTACTTTTTAATTCTCAACACGTGCAGAAGAAGAAGATGATGATGGTCTAACTTTTGGAGAGTAATAAACTTCATCCACCTTTTGCGCTCTTCCCTCTCTTAGTCTTACCTCCTTCCTCCCCTTTACACCGAACAACAGTGGCAAAGCGGCCCTTTTCCTCTCTGGCACCACCTTTAACCACACTCAATCCCAAGCTTGATTTAAGCCGATCATTTATACCCAAAATATATGAAATGGGATATAAAAAATTATAGGATTTTAAAGGAAAATTTTAAGAATAACGCTTAAAATTGGGACACAAATAAAGATTAACAATTACTACTCCCCTAAAGCATCCCAAATGAAATTGAACTTAAATTGGCCGTCCAAAAACATGATACTACTACTACAAAAGGTTGAAATTATATAATAATGGTCAACCATAGTATTGAAATGTCAACTGTACCAGATGTCCTCTAAGGTTAAGGACACACAAAAGAAGACATAAATATTAATTTACTTGAATAGTACAACCTTTTATTATTTTCAACAAACTAGGCCAAAAAGCTTTGAGTTCACATATGTTTATCTTGAATCGGAAATGGTCCCCTAAATTGTAATGCAAGTTTATTAATAACAACCACATATTTTTATCATAGGTGCTATATGTGTCTGGCTACAAAAGAATCAAATTCTGTTTTTTGGGACCAATTATTTGTTAGTACTTAGTATTTTTTATAAAATGATATAGACAGTAGAACTAAAGTTTTGGTAGTAAAATAAACCCTATTCTCTTTAGGACTAGTATATGGGAAAATAAGATTAGATCATATACTATATTTTCTTAGTAATCACTATCATAATCATCATCTAAAATAAGAAGAATCAGTTACAATTAGATAAAATTAATTAATGGATTTCTATCTTAAAACTAATTAGCAATAGGATGTTAAGTACATACTTAGCAATTCTAATTCTCTCTTTGTCGATGTGAGGTATTGATTTTTTTTTTCATTTTTCAACACCTCCACACAATCTCTTCAAGGTGAAGCTTGAATGGTGAGACAATGTATATTTTATATATTGATTGATCTATCGTTTTTTTAATTCGCCTTCCTATCAAAACTGTTAGATCAAATTTTTTTATATATTTCGATCCAAATAAACTATAGGATTAGTTTAAGCTTTAGCCATCGGCAGATGTAAGAAGAGCCAGCAAGGGACTTAAGCCCCTACTGAGTTAATTTTTGTATTCCTTTAAATATCATCAACTATTTTGGTGTTTTTGTGTGATCATTTTGCAAAATCTCATATCATCACTATAGATATAACTATATTGCAAAATTGAGAATATATACACAGCTCATACCAAAACAATTGTTTCATCCACCCTAAGTTTGAGAGCCCACGGCCACTGTCGACGACTTGCTTTGTCACAATGCTGTGAGAATTATATAATGCGCGATTATAATTTAGTTTTCATATCCACGTGAGATATTGTAAGCTTTTCATTTTCAAACAATATTATATTGAAAATCTATTTGAAAAAACCCCCCCACTTAATTGGTCCCTTATTGTTATCTTCTTTTGTTCTTTTCTTTTTCGATTGGCACAGATGATGAAAAGGAAAGTGGTTGCACTAAAATTAAGATAATTTATCTTCATCTATATAAAATGCAATGAATACCGACACATTTAATATTCCAAATTTTCCCACTTCCTAAATAGGGAGTAGTAAAACTTTTCTTGCAAGTTAATCACTACTACTAAATTAAGTACTAGTTGGTTCTCGTTTGTAGTATTTGTACACTTTTTTACGGTTGATTGGCCGTCCATGCACACATTTTCATCCTTATGCAAATTTTATAAAATATTTTAATATTATTATTTTGAATATTTTCTTATCAAATTATCTTTTTCTAATTTAGTCATTGGATGATTGTCATGTTAAGCATACCAATCAAATTGAAGTGCCAGCGCATTTTGTTGACATCAATTATGGTGTTAAACATAAATTACATATTAAAAAGAGGTGATATTATTGTAAAACAAATTTAAGTTTGCGCATCCGACAATTAGTGACGTAAATTAATTTCCAGCTACATAATTTCACCCAACTTAACCAGGATGATCAATTATTAGACTACCAACTAATTGAATTAAACTACTGATCTTCAGATATTGTAAAAGATTATGATTATAGCAAATAATCTCCTGGAAGAAAGTCCATAATCATGAGGTGGTTTATTTTACCCATTGATATTTAATATTCAACTTTTTCAGGAGGGGTAACTGGTAAAGAAGGAGATTAATCATCATAATCACCTTTTATGTTTCACCTTTTGATTAGTATACCCATACTTTAATTTCAATCATGGAAATAAAATAAAATTAGATAGATGTGACAAGAAATGGACCCCTCCGTTGAGAAATATCACTGTATTTTATGATAGGGCACCAGCTTTTATATGATTATTTATCATTTCCTTGGACAATGAAAGTTGAACAGAATGCAATGGGTACATTGTCATTTTCTACACTACTGTCATATTCTGCGCTAACAAAACAGGTAGAAATAGGCACACCTCAAATATATAGATCTATATTTTTTCCTTCAATTAATTGTATAGTAAACTTCAATCTGAATGCTATGATTTTTTCTAGATTATAAATATACATAGCATCAATTAATCTGCATGAACTTATGTTATGCTCCCTCGTTCCCCTAATTCTATCTTTAAAAATAGAGACTTTGAAAATAATATGAGTTTTAATACAAAATTAGTAAAATGTAGTAAGAGATAAAGAAATAAAGTAATTGAAGAAGTAGTGTTAGTAGACTCTGAGACCACATCATCAGTAATTTAATGTGTGGTTAAGAAGTTTTTAAAAATAAAAATGAACTAATTTTATGAGATGAATTAAAAGGGTAAAAAAGACTGTTTTTTTGGGAACAAATAAAGTATATCAAAATTAGTAACAATTCTCATTTAAAAAATACAATACACATAAAACAGTGTAACATGTTTTAAATATCTACATTACGTTAGGAAATCATAAAAGCTTTGTATTTGATTACTTGCAATTATATATTTATATTAAAATATAGTAGGTTTGGGGATAAAGGACTAGTCATAGTTGATGGCATATATTCTCTTGATAAAATTCTTTCACTTTAGATGTTGATATACATTGTATGTTAGAGCATCCGCAACGCGGTGCCGTCGCCGTTCCTATGCCGTTCCGGAGGAACGGTTTCGCGGCGGCACGCGTTGCAGCGTGCGTTCCGTCGCCATTCCGTGCCGCCACCGTTCCCATGCCGTGCCGCGTTTCGTTCCTCCGGAACGCGGAACGAAACGTTCCGCCACGCGCCGAGGCGACGTGGCGGACTCCCATTCGACGCGTGAAGCCCACTCGCTGCCCCGCGAGTGGGCTTCGTCCCGATGACGCAATAATTCATTTTTTTTAAAAAAAATTCGAATTTAATAAAAAAAAAATTTTTTTTTTTTATTAACGGTAATGAGACCGTTAATTTTATAGCCGTTTTTTTTTTAATTTATTTATTTACTCTATAAATACTCCTATTTCATACTCATTTCAATCACAAACACACATCTATTTCTCTCTATTTCCACCCCAATTTTCATCTCAAATCAACTCTATTTTCCTTCTCCCAAATTTAATCAAACTAATGGATCCTTATGAACAAATGCGTCAAATATTGGAACAATCACTTGAAGAAGATCGACGACGGGAGGCGGAAGAAGCCGCTCCGCCCCAACGTCGCTCCCGTACGTACATCCATCGTAACCGGGAGGAAGCCGCCGCAAGGTTAGTACGCGACTACTTCTGCGATAACCCGGTTTGGGGAGATACGTACTTCCGTCGCCGTTTCCGCATGGGGAAACCGTTATTTCTCCACATCGCGAATACTTTGGCAGCCCGGGAAGAGTTCTTCCAAGAAGGGTTCGACGCGGTCGGACGTCCCAGCCACACGACGCTGCAGAAATGTACTGCAGCAATCCGCCAGCTTGCGACTGGACAAACGGCCGACATGTTCGACGAATACCTCCACATCGGAGATAGCACTGGGCGAATGTGCTTGCTCAAATTCTGCAAAGGCATCCGGGCAGCCTTCACCGACGAATTTCTCCGGAGGCCAAGCACGGCCGATTGTCAGTTCCTTCTCGACCTTCACGAAACAGTGCACGAATTCCCAGGGATGCTCGGCAGCGTCGATTGCATGCACTGGCAATGGAAGAATTGCCCGGTGGCGTGGAAGGGGTCCTACACGAGCGGCCACAAAGGTACCCACCCAACCGTTATACTCGAGGTTGTTGCCGACTACCGCCTTTGGATCTGGCACGCGTACTTCGGGGTCCCCGGGTCGAACAACGACGTAAACGTGCTCAACCAGTCCGACCTCTTGACCGAAGTTTTGGATGGTAAAGCGCCGGCCATCAACTTCGTCGCCAACAATCGGCTTTATAAAATGGGGTACTATCTCGCCGATGGCATCTACCCGAAGTGGCCTACCTTCGTGAAGACGTGCAGTGGGTCTGCGAACCCAAAGCAGGCTCTTTTTGCGCAGAAGCAGGAGGCTGCTCGCAAGGATGTGGAGAGGGCGTTCGGGGTTCTCCAAGCGCGCTTCAACATCATCAAAGCCCCGGCTCGTACGTGGTTCATGGAGAACATGGTCGACATCATGTATACGTGCATAATCTTGCACAACATGATTGTCCAAGACGAAGGACCCGAGGCGGGAAATTGGTTCGACCCCGAATCCCCCGGAAGCTCAACCGCAAGTAGTCCGCCTCGAAGTGGAGCGCATCCGTCTATACAAGAACGGTTATCTATTCGTGCAAGGACACGCGACTCTAGCGCCCACACCCAACTCCAACATGATCTAATTGAGCACATTTGGGCAAACTTTGGCGGATGAAATTATTAAAATTGTGTACTTTTATTTTTTTATGATTTTAATTGTGTGCTTTTTATTTTTTTAAGTTTAAGTTGTAACTTTGTTTTAATGTTGTGTGTTTTTTAATAAAATGTGTTTGTTTTTTTAATTGAATTGAGTTGAAATTAAAAAAAAATGAAATTGAATGAATAGTAATTTAAGGAACGGTTAAGGAACGAGGGTTGCAGGTTCCGTTCCTTAGTTAAGGAATGGAGTAAAAAAGTACAGTGGGGCCCTCAAATAGTGGTTTAAGGAACGGTTAAGGAACGGTATAGGAACAGCGTTGTGGATGGCCTTATAAATCATCATAATATCGTCATTATTGAGTTTGGTTACATTATTTGTTATTAGGCAATGATTGGGCTGGAGCGACCTAATCCACTACATTATGCATCCTCAATATGTAATTAAGTACTTTGACAATTGTTATAAAAATTGAGTATACTATAATACAGTCCCATGCACCATATAAATATAACTGCGTGTTTCGTCATGCACAATTTAGTTATATTTGAGGTGTCTATTTAGACATTATTGCACACGTACCCTACTTAATTAATTCAACTTCTTTTCTTTTTCAATGATAAACAAATTCCGAATATTTTTAGTTAAGTAGAACTCTGAATAATATATCCAAATAATGATCACATGTAGATTGTTTTTCTGGCACATTCGTATCAGTTATAGATTAGACAGTTGTTTTTGGTTTTATGGTGTCATATTATATAAAGATAATATATTCGATCGACCATTTCAAAATTGACTACTTTCGTTCGATTTTTTTACTTTATAGTTTGTGATAGTTATTCATCCATATAAAACCGAAGAATATTATTGCATTTTTAAAATGTGCACACTCAAGGAGCATGGGCGGACTTGGAGATAAGCATTAGCAAGGGCTATATTTTCAAAATATAGTTTAAAAATATTTTTTAAGTAATTTATATGATTAATAAGGGCTTTAATATAAATATAGATATAAAATAGGAATAAATTATAAAAAATTATGAAAGAAAAATGTTAAAAAAATAATTCATTAAGAGCATCCGCAATGGCGGCCGTCCCGGCGGACGTCCGCCATTAGGCGAGAGAGGCACGGATACGGACGTCCGCTGCGGACACCGGAGTTCCGTGGCGTTCCCGGGACGTCCGTGCGGACGTCCGCCATTGCGTTGACGACGACGGACGTCCCGATTTTTTATTTTATTTTTTATTTTTTTAAAAAACTCTATATATGTTAGGGAGATTTTTAAGGAGTTTCGAACATTGTAAATCAGTCATTCGATTATCAGAAATTATATTTCCGGATGAATTTTCTACAGAACAACTTTAATGGAAATAAAAAATTTCCAAGCTGGCCTGGGGCTCTGCCCCTTGGACCCCGCAACTCGGGGGCGCTGCCCCCGAACCCCCGTCTTTCAAACAAGCGTGCACTCCGCACTTCCAAACTTATATGATGTCTCTTATGACAATATTGATCAATCAAGTTAATCCAATGACACTAAAATAACCATCAATATATACGGTTCGTTGAACTATGTATTTTTGTTTTAACTATGCATTTTATTTTAAAATTATGTATGTTTTTTTAATGATTATGTAACTTTTCTTTTAAATAAAGTGGTTGTATTTTCTCCGTATTCGTGTCAAAATTTTAATTCCGTAAATTGTTTAATTTGGTGAATTTGTGAATTTTTATTATTGTGGGAAGTTCGTCGAGATGTCCGCCACTATGCAGTGGGAAGTTCTTATGACATGACATGAGGTGTTTTCGGGTTATAAAAGTTCAGCCCTAACCCTAAAAGCTCGGGTTTCGGGCTAGCCCATCGGGTTAATCGGGTTGCTATTGATAAAATTAACATGCGATCAATCCAATAAATAATGGTGAAAATTAGTTATATTTATAAAATGTAAAATATTTAATTATGATAAATTTGAGATATATGCGTAAACTCAAATATTAACATGATCAAATACTAATATTTGAGATTTATGCCACATAAAACATAAACATCAAGAAATTTTAAAGCATGTTTAGAAATTTAAATATATTTTTTTAGTGAATTTGAAGTTTCTAATTCATTTATCTATTATTATATTAATAAAAACTTGATATATAATTTATATATTTAATATATAAAATGGAAAGTTATTTTTTCAGTAATCTGTATTATAAAATAATCAATGAAGTGTCAAATTAGAGTCAAACAAATAGAACAATATAAATTTTATCGGGTTTTCGGGCCAGCCCATCGGGTTTTCGGGTCTGGCCCTAACGGGTTGCGGGTTAATCGGGTGCGGGCTAATCGGGCTGTAATTTTATCGGGCTGGAAATTTTCAGCCCTAACCCTATAAATTTGGCGGGCTATTCGGGTCAGCCCACGAATTGCGGGCTAAATTGACATCCCTATCCGCGGGGATGTCCGCCGGGACATCCGCACCAGTGTGAATGCCCTAAGGGCTACAGCCCTACCTTTCTCTACGTGAGTCCGCCCATATCAAGGAGTATATAAGATGATTCGATTTTCCAATTAATTAACGATGAAATATTTTACAAACTAAAATGTACTTCATTAAATTTATTTACTACTCTAACTCTCTTACCATTTATATTTGGAAATATCAAAATATCTATTGGACCGTTAATGCCATCATATTCCACATTCATCACTGTGTTGTATTGGGATTTTCGAAAGAAAAAACATAACCATATTGGTAAAACTAAAATGTTAATTTTGACTATGATATAGTAGTACTTTGTTCGTGATTAGAATTAAATAGTGTGAATTGACTTCTATAAATAGAGTTATTGGGTCAGGAGATCTCAATTAGCTGAGTTTTCCTTCTCAAATATAGATTGAATTAAGCATTAGTATCCATAATCTTTATTCAAAAGCTACAGTTATATATGAGGTGATATTTGGATGGAAATTGGATACGATGGTCAACTAATAAAATTTTACTCTACTTGATTATTCTGTTATAGACTCCATAAGTACTAAGAAGCTAGATATACAAATAATGATAATCTTCTGTTTATATGCATTTGAAATAATTGTAGATAAATATAAATATAAATATAAATATAAATATAAATATAAATATAAATATAAATATAAATATAAATATAAATATAAATATAAATATAAATATAAATATAAATAATACGAAAGACAAAACACATAAATAGGGAGTACTACTATTTATAAGTAAAATAAATCGAGTAAATAGATTGATGTTTCCGCAAAAATGGTCGGCTTGACGTAAAAACAAGACGAGAGTGGCAGTAGTGAGACAGGGAGTGGAGATAGCAATTCCGCATGACTAATGGCATAATATATACTGTAAATAATGAATGAAAAATATTCCATTCCAAATCCTCTCTATAGTTTTAACACCGGAGGCGCACCGTAGCATAGAATTCGCACAGATCCACCTGCATTTGCGCGCAAGTTAGCCACCCCTGAACACCAAAATCACCACTGTCATCATCATCTTCTCCTTCTGTTTTCCACCTGCGTAAAAAGAGTATTAAAATGCAGCAATAGTTGTGATTGTGATAGCTGTTGCCGCATAATAATTGGGTTGGCGCTACCTCCTCCTCCTCCTCCTCCTCCTTCTCCTTCTTCTTCATTTCTTTTTTAGTAGTAATACCTAATTTTTCCAATTTTCTCCCGTTTCTTTAAATTAATGAAATTAAACAACTAGACGCAAACAAAAAAGTTTGTTTTCATCCGCGGGGTTGGTAGTTGTGTGTTCATTTGCGTTGAATTTAGCTTCAAATCTGTTAACGGCAGAGAGAGAAGTGGAAATGGTGGAGCATAGTCTCTTTTTGGCTTCTCCTTTTAACAACACATGTAAAGGAGACAGTGAGAGAAGGAGCCTTGATGCTGCTGCGCTTTTTCCTTTTTAGCTGTGAAAGCTAATATTCTCTACCTTGCTTCTTCTTGAGGACTGTAAAGCTCAAGCCTTTAGACCATTATTTTTTCCAAGGGTTTCTTTTGCCTTTTTCTCCTTTGCTCTGTTTGCCTTCTGCACATTGTTGAGTGGTGGTGGTGGTGGGAAGAAATATTAGAAAGGGAAGCGTTTAATCAGTGGTGAAAATGATGACTGCTGCGTTTGGGAGTGATTCCATCAGTTTCCATACAAGCAATACTTGTAATACTCTGCTCAAAGAACTTCAGGTTTCTCTCTCTCTGTCTCCCACACACACACACACACACACACACGGCGTTGAAAATGTTGAATTTTGACATCTTAAGTGCAATTTCCCTTTTTGGTTTTCTTGAGTAGTTTTCATGATTTCTGTTTAACTTTTTCACTTTGATTTTTTCTTCTTTCTTTTTCCATTTGTTAAATTTTATAGGATAAGGGTGGAAATCTATGTATGTACTATCATGTGTGGATATGTAATTTATTACTAGTAGTACTTCATAAATTTTTCTGCATTCCTTTTTTCCCCTTCCAAGTTTTATCTTGAAGATTTTCCTCTCCAGTAAGCCTCTGTTTCTTCAGTCTCAAGGAGAAAGATTAATTTTTTATCGATAGTTTCTCTGTTAAAGTTTATAATTTGTAAAGTATATGATGTCAAATATGTTCCTGTATATAACCTGAGTTTTCTAATGATAAAGAAAAGATGTAGTACTATTTCATAGTATCTCCTTGTTTGAATATCACAATATTTTTGTTTCCTTAGGTAAGACTGTGATGATGGTAATAGAGTGTGATTTACTTAGTGGTTTTGTTATTGTTTTGATGAACAGCAACTATGGACTGAAATTGGGGAGACTCAATCTGATAAAGACCGCATGTTAATGGAGCTTGAAAGAGAGTGTTTGGAGGTATACAGAAGAAAGGTTGATGAGGCCGCAAATGCCAAGGCTTGCCTTCATCAATCTATTGCTTCCCTGGAAGCTGAGGTTGCAATGCTTATTGCAACTCTCGTGGAAATCAACATTAATTTGCCGGTAATGAAGCGGGTTTAGCACTTAAAACAATCAGCACTGCCATTTTGCATACTTTATTCTTTAATCCGACCTTCCGTTTCTTCCTTCCACTGAAATATTATTATAGAACATATCGTGCAAGAATGCGTAATAAGTACCTTTCTACTTTCACTTCCAAATTCGGCAAAGCTATAGTGATGGTTTGAATCACATGATTATGAGTGAAGCTGTACTACGCGCCCAATTCTTGTCAAATGGACTGAGCTGAGTAAAACAACATAAAGCAGTACAAAATCAATGTTTATCAAAGCTTTGAAAATTTCTCCTACTTGTTTTTGCTTATTAAATGAAGTTTTCTATATATTATTACGAGTGGCCCGTAGTTTGTAATTGGCTGAATGACAACTCCCTGATTCTGTATTCTTGTGGCGCTATATAAAACATTATGGTGTATTGCATTACACTGCATCTGCAATAATCTTATATTCTATTCTGTCCTGGTTATGCTATCTGTGTTATCTAGGCTATTTATTTACTGAGCTTTTCAGCTCCTTGTTGCATTGCTGAAAATTGCATTAAGAGACCAAAGTTAGAACCATTCATTATTATTAATATCAACTCGATTTCCATTATAAACGTTTGATTGGTTATATAATATTGATGGGGTGATATTTTCCAAACCAACAGGTGCAGTCTGACAAGAAAGCCCAATCTTTGAAAGGGAAACTAGCCTCAGTCAGACCGTTAGCGGAAGACCTAAAACTAAAGAAGGAGGAAAGAATGAAACAATTTGCAGATATCAAGTCACAAATTGAGAAAATTAGCGGCGAGATCTCTGGTTATGGCAGTACTGCCAGTTCCATAAGCGCCTTGACTATGGAAGAACAAGACTTGTCAGTGAGAAAACTCACGGAACATCAATCAAAACTTCGTGTTCTTCAGAAAGAGAAGGTAGACGGGTGCATTAAACATGAAAATTCATGCAAAGAGTATATTCTGTATTGTGCATCCACTATTTCTGCATCTTTCCAGTCTTTATAATGAACTATAGCATGGAAACTTTATATGGCCTTATTATTTAATTTGGAAGTGCTTTATTCACAGTTTGAACTACTGTTTTTGCTGAAGGATACTGTAGAAGTCCCAAAATTGATTTGAGTACCCATTAGTTGCAACGGATATTTTGCTCGACTCTGGTTTTAAAACTACTCTTCTTCTTCTTCTTGGCAGTCTGAGCGTCTCCAGAAAGTCATGGATTATGTTAACGAAGTCCATACTTTGTGTGGTATCCTTAGTATAGATTTTAGCCAAACTGTGAGTGATATTCACCCAAGCTTGCATGGTTCAAGTATGGGGCTTGTTACGAATATCAGCGACAGCACATTGGAGGGACTTGATCAAGCTGTCCTTAAGTTGAAAACGGAGAAAAAGTTCCGTCTTCAAAAGGTATTTGGACTCTCATAGTCTTTTGTCTGAATATTTTATTTTCTTGCTCATTAAGAACTATGGTTGCTGCAGTTGAAAGATGTTTCCGGGTCTCTCTTTGAACTCTGGAACTTGATGGACACATCGAAAGAAGACAAGGCTAGCTTACTGAGAATTACTTCTGTCCTTGGTTTGTCAGAATCAGAAATTGTGCAACCAGGCGCTCTTTCGCCGGAGATAGTTCAGCAGGTACAGAAGCAGTATGAACTGCCCAACTGTGCGGCTTCTTTCCAGCAACGTTAGTTGATTATTTGGAATGTCATCTTTGACAGGTATCGGCAGAGGTTGAGAGGCTCACAAAACTAAAAACAAGTAGGTTGAAGGAACTTGTGCTGAAGAAGAGGTCGGAGTTGGAAGATATTTGTTGTAAAATTCATATTCAACCAGATCAAAGCACAGCTGCTGAAAAAACCAGTGCATTGATTGATTCAGGTGATTAATCTGTTTCGTTAAGTACTTCTTGTCTCTCGTCCTCCCCCCCCCCCCCACAGTCTTGTTGATTCTTAGTGAAGTTAATGGGTGCAACTCGATCGTACTGCAGGCTTGGTGGATCCAAGTGAGCTCTTAGCTAACATCGAGGCACAAATATGTAGAGTCAAAGACGAAGCTTTAAGCCGCAAAGAAATAATGGAAAAGATAGACCGGTGGCTTTCTGCATGTGATGAGGAAAAGTGGCTTGAAGATTATAACCTTGTAAGCTGCCATATCATGTTTAGGATATATTCAAAACAGATATTGGAGTTCTGTCACTACCAATTTATCATTTCTTTTTATTGATCTTCCAGGATCACAATCGTTACAGTGCTGGAAGAGGTGCACATATAAACCTTAAGCGTGCAGAGCGAGCAAGGATCATGATAAATAAGATTCCAGGTACTTTGTCTGACCCGTTGATGATATCTTTCCTTATCTTAGCTGATCGTATTTCTGGGGTTAATGAGATAAAATTTGCAGCTGTGGTTGATAATCTAATTAGCAGGACTCTTGCATGGGAGAAGGAGAAACAGAAGCTGTTTCTTTATGATGGAGTGAGTGATTTAAAATCTTTCAGTATATTGCAAGTGTTTTAGTGTTTTGCTCATTTATTCTGCCTGTAATATGCAGGTGCGTTTGGTGTCAATTTTGGAGGACTACAAACAAGCCAGACGACTCAAGGAAGAGGAGAAGAGGAGAGCTCGGGTAATTAAGATTAGATTATCTTTGTGAAATTCTTTGTTGATAACATGGTAAAGAAATAAAAGAACATTTTGTGTTGGCTTGGTGGTAGAGTGCTTAATGCGCCTTATGTTTCCTGAACAATATGCTTGTAAGGAAAACAATCGAGCGATGATTTTCAATGGTTCTCATGTTCTTTTGCCCATCTACCTTTTCTCAATTTAGGATCAGAAGAAACTGCAAGATATGCTACATACTGAGATAGAATCTATATATGGGTCTAAGCCAATTCCCAGGAGAAGCAACAGCTTCAGGAATCAAAACGGCCATCGAGCATATGGGAATGGATCGGTGACACCCTCGCCTCGTCGCAACTCAGTTGGTGCTGCAACTCCCGAGCTCCTTACACCACGTTCATATTCAGGACGCCAAAACGGCTATTTCAAGGAAATGAGAAGGCTCTCCACTGCACCTCTGAACTTTGTTGCTATACCCAAAGAAGATACCATCTCATTTTCCTCTATTGGTGGCTCGGAGCCTGAGTCCCCTCCTCAAGTCTGAAGTATGTAGACATTACTGATCACTGTCTTGGTAGTTCTTGAGAAGTATCAGCTCATGTCTCATTTTGTTGTGCAGATGATGCGGTGGAATCGACAGGGGCTTGTCAATATAGGTGATGCACATCATCGTTTTAGCGTGTATTTAACTTGCATCTTGCTGATTTATGGAAGTATGGGGTAGCATAGTATAGTGTTGTTTATTATATACTAGGAAATAGCTAATTGGAAATACTAGTGTATCGTGCTGTCGAATTAGGAGGGAGTTTTATGTTTATTGACGTCGGTTTGCTTGTATATAGGGCTTTCGGTTGTGGCCTGAGTTCTATTTTTTAGAGTATTCTGTTTGCGTTTTGGATTATTGGTGATTGCTTTGAAAGGTTCAAATATGCAATACTCGATAGTCTATTCACATATTTTGAAATACTAGTGTAGAATTAACTGCCTTTATCTACACTAACGAAACTGGATGTGGAATCAGTCTTCTTTTTTTTTGGTTTGACCATAGGTGTTCCGAAATCGCCTTCGGCAGAATTGGATTAAGCCTGCTCGACCGGGCTTGCGGATTAAGGCCGAAAGTCTCTCAGCGGGTGGTGGGGTTTGAACCCGTGACCTCAAGGTCACCACAGCAGCACAGTTGGCGCCAACTGCGCTACAACCCGTTGGTGGAATCCATCTTTTTATGCTCATACGTGGACACAAAACAAACCCCAACTACTTAATGTTTATTTCCTTTTCAAAAATAGCAACTTTTGAAACTGACATCAATTTTTTAATGTACAATTGTTTAAAGTAATAGATATAAAAAAAAACTGAATTCATGTTAGAAATCAAGTGTACTAAAATTGTATTGATCACAAGAATACACGTATGAGGGAGAGACAATGAACACGTTAATTAATTGAAACATGGGGTACTTTTTAAATGTTAATGAATTATCTATATCAATTATCATGTTTGCCACCAAACCTCCAAATCCCTTTAAATATATTAATCATCTAATAGGGTATAAATATATTCACAATAGATGTATACACAAACGTTTAAAATGAAACCATATTATACCTGTAATCTAATTATAAATTTATAAATCATAATTAATTTTTATGACTCGAGGCCAGGGCGTGGAAATGGAGTTTAAATCTTAGATCTCAGTTAGTCACTATTTACAGAGCTTGATGTCCCCTTGGGCTTGGCTGAGTAAATCCTAATTATGGATTAGTAAACAAAAAATACTATACTCCAATTATAAAAAAATAACGCATTCAGCTCTATTGGAAAGTAATAATGGCGATTTTCCATAATTAGATAATGGTACGAGATACGAGGCGGGAGATCGGATAACAAAAATAATGGCATTTCGACGTGGCATGTTCCCATTGTGTGAAGCAGAATATTTACTGATTGCGAAACTAAAATTAGAATTTTATGTTTGGAGAAGAAGTCATGGGTGTGAGCATGGAGATGAATAAAATGGATAAAAACACGAAGGATTATCATTATCCTAGAATAAGAATAGTGAAACACACAAAAATGGAGGCTTGGTTCCTCATCATCGTCTCACTCTGCGTCGCCGCCCTACTCAAATCCACACTCGCCCTTTTATCGCCGCGCACCAAGCGCCTCCCGCCCGGCCCTCCAGCGCTCCCCCTCATCGGCAACCTCATCTGGCTCCGCAAGCCCATCTCCGACCTCGAGCAAGTCCTCCGCCGCCTCAAGCCCCGCTATGGCCCCATCATCACCGTCAAAATCGCCCACCGCTTCTTCGTCTTCGTCAACGGCCACTCCATCGCCCACCAGGCCCTCGTCCAGCACGGCGCGCTCTTCGCCGACCGCCCCGCCCCCCCTGCCACCAGCACCTACCTCAACGCGCCTCGGAAAACCATCAGCGCCTCCTCCTACGGCCCCACGTGGCGCCTCCTCCGCCGCAACCTCACGCAGGAGATCCTCCACCCCTCCCGCGTCAGAGGATACTCCGCGTCGCGCCGATGGGTGCTGTCTCTCCTCATGGATCGCATCCGCGCCGCCGCCAAGTCGGAATACTCCGTTAAACTGGTTGATCACTTCCAATACGCCATGTTCTGTCTCCTCGTGCTGCTGTGTTTTGGGGATAAGCTGAAGGAGGATCAAATCAAGGAGATCGAAGCGAGTCAGCGTAAAATCCTCGTGAATTTCCAGAGATTCAACGTTCTCAATTTCTGGCCGCGGCTAGGGCGCATCATTTTCCGCAAGCGATGGCAGCTGCTGTTTGAGCTCCGCAACGAGCAGGATAGAATCCTGATTCCTCTCATCAGAGCGAGAATTGAATCGAAGAAAGCGAAGAAGACGAACGAGGAGGAAGATGAATTGGTGGCGTATGTCGACACACTAGCGGATCTAATTCTACCGGAAGAGAACAGAAAGCTTCACGAGGAGGAAATCGTCAGCTTATGTAGCGAATTTCTCACAGCCGGCACCGATACAACATCAACAGCACTGCAATGGATCATGGCGAATCTAGTGAAGCAGCAGGAGATTCAGGAGAAAGTGTACCGGGAGATAATCGGCGTGGTGAAGGGAGAGGTGGTTGAGGAGGAGGATCTGCAGAGGATGCCCTACCTTAAGGCGGTGGTGCTGGAGGCGCTGCGGCGGCATCCGCCAGGGCACTTTGTGCTACCGCACAGGGTGAAGGAGGAGGTGGAGCTGGAGGGGCACAGAATCCCCAAGGATACGTATGTGAATTTCATGGTGGCGGACATGAATTGGGACGCGAAAGTGTGGGAGGAGCCGATGGAGTTCAAGCCGGAGAGGTTTGTGGCAGCGTGCGAGGGGGAAGGGTTCGACGTGACGGGCAGCAGAGAGATAAAGATGATGCCATTTGGGGCAGGGAGGAGAGTGTGCCCAGGATTCACGGTGGCGCTACTGCATCTGGAGTATTTCGTTGCGAATTTCATACGCAGTTTCAAGTGGGAAGCAGATGGTGAAGTGGATCTTACTGAGAAGCAGGAGTTCACCATTGTCATGAAAAATCCACTGCGTGCACGCATCACTCCCAGAAACTAAGCAAATATGCTTATTTATTTCTATTTTACCTTTGCAGTAGGGTATTTATAGCACTAGTTTTATTTCTATTGAGTATTAAGAAACCACATTTCTTGAAAAGAAAAGCAATCAAATCTATAAAAAACTTGTGTAATGAGGTCATGTAATAATACATCAAAGTTGGTCTTTTCTTAAGTATGTTTTGTCTAAAACGTTGAAGAAAAGTAAGTCTTGTCATTCCAACTTGAGTGCCGCAAAGGACTCCGCCACATCCATTGCAGTTTCAATGCGCGATGCATCACTCCCCTGACATCATGCCACAAGCCACAATCAGATTGCAACTATATGCAACAAAACATAATGCTTGTTGTTTTCTACAATACTACTACTTCGATTTCATCCGTCCCAAGCTGGTTGCACTATTATTTTGGCAAGGAATTAAAGAATTGATGTTTAAAAATTAAGTGGAGAGAGAATAAAGTAGCTTGGGGCGGGGAGTACAATTCTTGACGCATTCAAAAAATGTACTGTAGTTAAAGATTGCTCATGCATCATATTGGTCTCTATATTTGATTTATTTTAATCATAATAAGGGGTGATCAAATGGGGCTTTACTCACCTGCCCTTGAGCAAGGCCTCCTTTTCCTCCACCTCCTTTTCCACTTATCAACTCCAAAACCTTCTTCAACCATTCCGTAACGTTTAACTCCTTGTACTTGCCATCTTTCTCTGGTACACCAGCACAAACAAAAGCCTTGTTCACTGTTTCGTCTTTGCTAAAGACCATCACTGCAATCCCCTATAATAAACACAAGTAAATCATATTAAGAGAACCATGTGTCATGAACAAGTAGGAAGTGGTTGATAATTTGGGAAATAGGAAGTAGCTCATAATTTAAGTAGAAAGGCGCTGAGAACCTTCTGCTCCATGACTTTGACAACTGCCTCACGAATGGCAGTAGTATCAGAACCAACATCAACAAGTGAAATGCAGTAGTTCTTTCCATTCGATGAAGCACCTTCAGCTGTTTGTATGGCTGCTTCAATGGCTTTCCGCACGTGTTCTTCAGCTATCTTCTTTTTGGCTTTAATGACTTGGCTCTGACAAAAACACAGTTTTCTGTTCATTTTCTTTATCCCACTAGATAGGCACATACACACTTGACAGAGAACAGGATTAACCAAGTGACTATCAGAAAATAAAAACAATACTCCCTCGGTCCCACATTACTTGAGGCATTTCTTTTCGACACGGGATTTAAGAAAGTTATGTTTAGTGAGTTAAATAAAGTAGATGAGAGAATAAAGTAAAAGAAAGAAGAGAGGGTAAAGTAAAAGAAAGAATAAAATATGTGAGATTATATGTTTTGTTTTCAGTCAAAAAAGGAAAGAAGAGTGGGTAAAGTAAATGACTCAAATAACTTGGAACAACCCAAAAAGGAATATGACTCAAGTAACCTGGGACGGAGGAGTATATTTTAGAATCACAAATTCATCATCTAGTGAGTGACTTGCATTGATTTTCAAATGCAGATGGAAACACCCTGCACATACGCTACCTAAATTCGTTTCTCAAACAATTTAATGCTTCACAGGTCACTGTGGACAAGTAAGATTTATGCTAGAGCAATAACATATAACTCCACTAATACATAGCAGAGTTCGGGCTGAGAAGTACCTGAAGCACAGAAATTTTTGCCTTGAGATCCGCTTTTGTTGCAGAAGGGACGGATGCTCCTTCCAGACGACTATTCAAGGATGTTACTTTCTGAGAAGTAATTAAAACAAAGGTCAGCTCAATAGCTCATAATATCAAAAGTAGGACATAGAAGATATTCATTTAGTAATGAAAAGGAAATCATGTCTTCAAGAACATGCCACTTTTGCAGACAGGTTAGAGTGTTAATTAAAACTATAAGATAGGGCAGGTGGAATTGAAGGAAAGTATGATTGCATGTCAAAGTTTCAGGCACTAAGACAGACAAGGGAAGTAGTTATCCAAAAATTCCACACATAGCAATCGAAACAAATTTTTGAATCTAAAACCCAAGAACCTGCTCCAGAATGCTTCCTTCAGTCTTAGATGCTTCATTTATTTCTAGTTCAAGTGATGATGCCAGCTCAAAAGCTTTGAAAGCATAATCCAATGTGACTGCTGTAATTCTACGAATTCCTTTAGCAATTCCTTCCTCGGATAAGAGTGCGAATGCTTTCGCTTCCCTTGTATTTGATATATGTGTACCTAACCAAGCATGTCGACTTTATTAACCCATAAAAAAACCATGTAAGAGTTTATCAAAGTCCTTTATTTACCTCCACATAACTCAGCAGATATTGATAACCATTCCTCACTTTCAGGATTTGCAAGTAAATCCTCCACTTTGCGACCGACTGATACAATCCGAACAGGATCAGGATACACCTACAAACAAACGAGAAAAAATTAAGAAAGAATGATGAAAAACAAAACGTAAATGGCCAGAAAATTCAGGCAAAATGCTATGAGATGATCTTCAAGAATAAAGATCTTCCTAGCTCTTACCTCCCCAAAAACAGCTCTTAGACCATTCACACGTTTAGCATCAGCAAGCTTGGTTTCCTTTGCAAAAACATCCAGTTCAGCCTTAATCTGCTCATTCACAATGGACTCGATTTTTCTTAGTTCCTCCGGCTTCACAGGCTTCCCTGTATTACATTGTGGGCGAATCAGATACCTAATATAGGGAATGGAAAAATGTAATCTGGAGAAACTAAACAGGTAAGCTGACCATGAGAAAAGTCATATCTCAGCTTCTCAGGAAGAACTATGGATCCTTTCTGGTCGACATGGTTACCAAGTACCTCCTGCATTTATGACAATGTTTTGAAGGCCAATCTCAAATATAAACAGAACCCATGTAGAGAGCAAGTTTCTGTTCTAGCCTTACCCTTAGCGCAAAATTCAACATGTGTGTGCAGGTATGATTGGGAGCAATCAATGTTCGTCTATCATAGTCAACCTGCTCAGCCCCAACAAGAAAATTACTTAAAGGCAATCAAAAAGTACCTAATTTGTGTGCATTTGAACAATCATGATTAAATCCTTACACATCAAATAATATATCACCTTACAAACCACTTTATCGCCGATGTAAAGCCTGCCAGTCTTTCCTCTAAAAGAACCAATATGAATAACAAACCCACCATAAATCTGAACATTGCTCACTTCGAAAGCTCCATCAGGGCCTTCAATTATTCCTGTATCATGTATCTGCAAGACAATACGGAGTGTCAAGTGAATACAGAACTGTGCTCCAAACCCATGGGTGACTTCGCATTTGCACAAAAAAAAGCCAAGGATAATTATGAAAGATAAAAAGAAGAGAATTATAATTGCCGAGCACAAATGGAAAACCCACTAAATCCACGCAAGAAAACTCTACCGAAGGATAATAAATGTTCATATTTGTGTTTTGCAGACCATTTCAGGAAATCTTGCATTCTAGTCTAACATAGTTAAAGCAACTACAGTTCATCCAAACAAACTTCAGTCTATGATCCACTCATCCATCAATCTTCAGTAACCAGTAACATAAATACAATGAGCTTAATGTAATTATTTTAACTAGGAAAATGGGACTAACTTTCTTTAAAGGCAAATTTAAAAGACAATTTGACAGTTAGGTAATAATCTTCCACCATAAAATTGAAAAATGTACTGGACATATTTAGCTTCTGGACAAATAACCACATAACAAGCTGACACTATGAAAAGGTAAAAATAAATAAATAAGTG
This sequence comes from Salvia splendens, assembly GCF_004379255.2. Taxonomy (NCBI): domain Eukaryota; kingdom Viridiplantae; phylum Streptophyta; class Magnoliopsida; order Lamiales; family Lamiaceae; genus Salvia; species Salvia splendens. The sequence goes on from NC_056034.1 coordinate 6,677,207, forward strand.
CTATATGTGACAAACGAGATAAAATCCACAACAGATTGACTTAGATGTTTACCTGGCCACCTTGCTCAGCATAGAAACTAGTAGTCTCAAGGATCAAGCCAACTTCTTCACCAGGGACAACACTTTCAAGGAATTCACTCCCAGTGTAAACGGCTTTAATCGCACTTGTATGGTCCTAAAAATTAGAAAGGAAAAAAATACAGCTCCAAAATGAATTATATATGGCCACAAAACAAAATGATACCAAGATTATTATGTAGGGATTGGGGAAGTAGCAGAGACACAAACTGAAAAGCCAATTTTGACTTATACAGTTATACAAAGTAGTGACTAGCAAGAATGATTTAGTGCAGCTAATTGAAATGGCTACAAACCAGAAACCAACTAAATTTGAATGAGTCATCCGTAGCAGAAACCCCTTTCTTGTGCAATGAGGCAGTAGCATCGGCATCCATGGCAATAACAGCACCAGCTTGCTAGAAAATGAACAGATAACTTTTAGCATAACCATATTCAGAGGGAACATAAACTTTAGACTATCAACTTCAAGATACTTCTTTCAGTGCATCAATATCAAGATTTATTCTCTAAATTTGCTTATGATAATTAATTAGTCTTACAGCAAGAACATACTTTCAACTTCGAGAACTTTGATTGTGAGTTTCTTAACGAATCAATAGAGTATATCCTTGAAGAAGAAGCAATTATCTATTTATTTTATGTAGTGTGCATTATCACCTTATTCTGTGCACTCCTTGACCTTTCCCGTGCTTTATTCATAGCTAGATTAAAGCCTTCCGAATCCACTGTCAAGCCTCGTTCTTCGGCCATCAGCTGATAGACATAAGTTTTTGGTCACAATCAAAAGAACAAAATCATTAACACACAGAAACCTAAAGAGGCAATCACCTGCGTTAAATCCAATGGAAATCCATAGGTATCCCACAAGTCAAATGCATCCTGCAAATTGCAAATAAATAGAACCTTGCCGTTAGAGGCTAAAAACCAGTTTCCTGATTGCAGCTAAGGCTAGTAGACCAAATGTATTATATAGTAGACATTTGCAGGATACCAGTATACCACAGCTTCACAGATGCAAATTTCAGCTTTTCAATTATATCTGTACACAGGATTATTGAGAATCAAGAAACTTGGGGCAAGAGCACAAAAATGACCCATGTGGAGGTAGTCCCCTAATCGATGAGAACACAAAAGAAAGTCAATAAGTTTTCAACAACCCTTCTATGCATTGACACGGAGAGTAAAAATATAATTCCAAATCTCCTTGATTAAGTGAGGAAAAGAAAACCTAAAAAGAATTGAAAATAATTCTTAGGATTAAAGGAACATACTCCGTCTGACCCAAAAAAATAGTCCCCCTTTGCCCTTTAGGTCCGTCCACTTCTATTTTTGGAAACTTTTTCACCACGCATTGGTCCAACTATCCACTTCAACTACTTTTTATCTTTCCCTCTCCTACTTTACCAATTCCCCATTAAAACTTGTGTTGTCCCTAAAGTCTATTTTTAGGGGGCAGGGGGAGTACTAAAAAATCACAGACTCACAGTATGTGTTGCTCGAACACAGTCGCAGCATATGATTGATATATACAACCACATACTCATAGTGGGTTAAATGGTTGCTGACTTGCTGCACATGGGAGAATGAATACCAGGAAATCTGTTTACAACTTAGGGACTACACTTATTACTCTTGATAAGTGATTCTTTTCATGTATCAGGAATTACATCTAATAAATATGGAGTTCCATGCAAGGGCTCCAGCCAATCACAAAAACAAATCTTTTGCCTCTGACAAAACATGTATTCAATTATTCATGTTCCTCTACTCAATCAATTAGGTCATGAAAATATAGCAGTCTGCTTTCTAACTCTAGACATTGAACAACAAAAGAAGACTCTTTCGGGTGACGATAGAGTGCTGATTTAGCCATATAAAAATATGCAGAAATGACCTTCACACAAGAAAGCTAGGCAAAAGAACCAAATTACTATAACAGGATAGAGATGAATGACAACAAAACTGGCTAATCACTTGCCTGTCCACTAAGTGTTTTCCCTTGGACTTCTTGAGCAGCCTTCTTAAATTTCTCAATTCCCTGTTGAAGAAGCAGACCAATGTATTAGAATAGATTCATTATTTCTATTAGACGATCTAAACTCAGTATTTAAACATAAACTATGTCAGTAGTAGAAGATGGCTAGAGAGCCAAGCCATATGTTTGAGAATTGAAGCTGATATAACCCAAATAAACAGGTCAAGACATAGATCGGTTGTCAGCAAATAAAACTGAAAAGCTGCAAACTGGCCAGCCAATGACCAAAATGAGAAGGATAATAAAAGAAGATAAAGGAAATTAATGAACATACTTTAGTCAAAGTCCTGCCAAAGCTGGCCTCTTCATCCGCAATGATTTCCCTAATCTTAACGGCATGTTCTTTCAGCTCTGGAAAAACATCACTCATGACATCCACCACTACTTGCACCAGCCTTTTCACATAACAATATATTAGAATGAGAAGTAATAAACAACCTTGATTCTCCATTATGCAACAAAATATGTAAAATATACGAATAAGGAAATGGGAGGGGGCATATAGTGAAATACCATGACAACCGATAAGTAAAGTACAGAATACAAAGGATATATTAGGAGAAAGAAAAACAAAACAAAACAAAATTGAACAATTTGGTAGATGTGTACCCATTGAAAAAGCCTGGCTGGGCTTTCAGGACTTCAGTACCATATCTGACAGCTCGTCGAAGGATGCGCCTCAACACATATTCCCGTCCATCATTACCTGCAGATCAGTATATCAGCTTATCACACCATCTAAAAAGATTCTCATGACTATCATAACCTAGCAACTATATACTGACATTCCTCAAACTAGTTCGGAAATTCAGATGCTAAGAGTTCAGAACTATGGTATTGCAGGAAATATGAATAAAAAATACAGAATGTCTCAAGCAAGACAAATTACAAATTTCGAACTAGCCACATCAAAAATCGTGATTACAGACATTAGTACTTCACCTGGGCAAGAACCATCAGCAATGGCGAACGAAATCGTTCTAATGTGGTCAGAGACCACCCTGTAGGCCATGTCAACCGTGTCTAGGTCATCAGATCCAACTTTCCCAGAGTATGGGTGGGCTTTAGTAGCCTAAAAGGATTAGAAATTACTTAGTGAACACAAATACCAAACAAATGGATGTTCAAGTAAAAGAATAAAGGAGAATGGGAGCAAAATCCCTTATTATTTTCGGCCATGTCTTTAACGTATCAGAACATATTTCACAAGCTTTAACGATTAAAACATGAAAAACTTCTTAACTATCTAAAATGATTCTTCAGACTGAAAAAGGTTAAATATACCAAGACTAGGATATTCCAATTTACCTGTTGTATTGCATCAAATATAGGCATGAATATATCAGTGTCGTAATTGCTCATCTTATTTTGAAGAATAGAAGTTAATCTTTCAAAACCCATCCCAGTGTCAACATGTTTCGCCGGTAGAGATTTCAGTACTCCATCAGCTTCCCTGTTAAACTGTGATGTGCGATCAATTCAGTTGCTAAAACCATACCAAATAAATACTCCTTCCCCACCCATAGAAAAGAATAAATAACTACCTGAATAAACACAAGATTCCATATTTCAATTACTGTAGGGTCATCATTGTTCACAAAGGATGCAGCATCACGTCCGCCAATCCTATCAAAATGGATTTCAGTACAGGGTCCGCATGGCCCAGTATCCCCCATCTCCCAAAAGTTATCCTATTATTACAAAGTAGCATAAAATAAGGAAATTCAGTGAATATACATATTAGAAATCATTTAGCCTGCCAAATTAACTAAATGCAAAGTAGAGCATTAAATATACAAAGATATATACAATAGGCACATGAATGAAACATTAGCCTCTGTTCATTTCTTGATTTTTTTCTATTGTCTAGCTATCTTAGTGTTGTCCTCCAAATGCAGACATGTCCATGCTGTTGGATCCACTTCATGCATCCATTTATGCCACTCTTTCCGATCATGGCATGACAGTTTACATCAATATAGCTATGAGTTGAACTCAGAGACACATAGATAGATACAGCTGTATATGCATGAACACTTATAAATAAGTAAAGTCATGCATGGTGCAGACAAAGTGAAGGAACAAGGGAAGATATCATACTTTACAACCAAAAGGCAAGACACGGTTGGGAGGAAGAACTTGGAGCCACTTATCCCTCGCTTCAAAGTCAGCAGGAAGACCAAGTTTCTCATCACCACCAAAATAGGTCGCATAAATTCTATCCGCAGGCAACTTATATACCTGTTTCGGAGTACAACAAATCAAATTTAAAGTGAAACCAATAAAATACCGAACATGAGAACAATATTCATCTCGGCAGATAGAAAACTAGCCTTGGTAAGAAGCTCCCAAGCCCATTCAATGGCCTCATTCTTGAAATAGTCCCCGAAAGACCAATTGCCAAGCATCTCGAAGAAGGTGTGGTGGTAGGTATCCTTGCCCACATCATCAAGATCATTATGCTTGCCGCCAGCACGAATACACTTCTGAGTGTTGCAAGCACGCTTGAGTTTGCTCAAGTCCGTATTAGGGTCGACCGTGCCCAGGAAGATTGGCTTGAACTGATTCATACCTAACCAATACAATCAATTAATCAAACACACTCCGGCAACAAATGAAATTCCTTCGGATCAAATATAGCTACTCCACTTCAAATTCAGCATTAGGTTTTCAATTAACACCAATTGTAGAAAGCACGCATATTCGAGAAGCGAGAATTTACCGGCATTAGCAAATAGAAGAGTGGGATCATTATGCGGAACAACAGGGCTCGATATCCAATTGATGTGAGATTTGTCCTCGAAGAATTTGATGAATGTTTCCCTAACTTTCTTCGCCGGCCACTCGATTTCAGTAGCCTGAGACCCCATAGAAGGCGTTGATGATGACGCTTCTGCCGAAATAATACCGGTACAGGTGCTGTAGAAGTGAGCCGGAAGGGAGAGCGCGAGACTCGGGAGTGTGGCAGTAGCAGCCGGCGGCAGATGAGAGCGAGGTGATGGCGGCGGAAGTTTGAGAGCTCTGCGGGCCAAAGAGGAAATGCTCCAACTGCTACCTTTGATGGTGTAAACCCTCATCCATTCCCTTATTTTGCCATCCTCAACTATATTTATGTATTTTGTAACCTTTTTTTTTCTTTTTCCTTTTCCTTTTCCTTTTCCTTTTCCTTTTCCTTTTTAAGTAGTGCAATGTTATTGAATTGCCGAATATTGCGCTATTCGTGATTTATCGATTACAAATTACAAGTTATAAAGCTTGGCCTGAAAAAATAAATCTTCTAGTACAGTACAATTTTCCTAAATAAATTATGTTAAGCAATTATGGTTGTTGATTTGGTGTGTATGACGCGCGAATATTTAAAAATACTACAAGACGAAAACTATATAAGTAAAAAAAATAGAAGACGAAAACTATTCAACTAAAAAAAATAAGTTTATAGGAGACGAAGACTATACTACAAGTATGCTAGTGGGCTCCAACCTCCAAGAACGCAATGTGACATGGAATCTGTTCAGATTCCAGATTCTATTTTAATGAGTCAGTGGATTCGATCCCAATTGGAGTCTTGTATGAGTTCATAAAGAATATATGTCCATTCAAAATAAAATGTTTTTGTTTCTAGATTATTTCATTAAATATGATATAAGTACTTTCTAAAAAAATAATTTTATTTTTATTTTTAACTTTTTTATTTTACTTTTCTTTACATAACTCAGAAAATAGTATTATAGAAAATCTCATGCCTAAAAATAAATATTTCATATTTTATGGGACGGAAGAAGTATATTAGGTGGCGTTCACTAGATTAGACACAATAATATAAAAATATAATATAGAATAAAATTAAATACTACAATAGTTATTTAGTCACATGGTGAGATGAATAATCTTCTTAAGTGCTTGTTTGGTAGCCTAGATAAGGCTAAGATATACTCCGATGAGTTATCAAAGCTTATTTGAATATTTGGTAGATGAGATGTTAGGTAGTAAAGCCTATCTCGGCCTGCTGAGGCTCGAAGTGAATTAGTTCAAAATGGTTGATTATTTAACCGGCCCTTTGAGTCAGATAACATATCCATCATCCAGATATGATAGGAAATGACTAAAACACACTGCTCTTCCTATTGAATTTGACGTGAAAGTGAAATTTGATCTACGATTTTAGGGCTTTTCTCCAACGATTTTAGGGCTTCACTGTCACGACCGCACTTTCTAAGGATAGAAAGCTCGGTTTACAGTGACCAGGGGAGGGTGAAAGAAGCGGGGAAGAACGGAGAAAAAACTTTAGGACAACTGAACATAAACTTTGGATAACTGAAAATAACTTAAAATGTATCAGAATGCGAACATATTACAACAAACTAGGAATATTATTAATTCGGACTAACAAAACTGAAAATGAACTAGACATTTGCGGAAGCGTTCAAGAGTGAATGACACCGTGTATGGAGACACGATGCATTCAAGTACTATTCTATCGAAGGATCTTTGCCGTCTATGCTCAACACCGCCCATCGTCATCACTGCTCAACCTGCACATTTATAAAACATATACAGGGCTGAGTACTTGGTGTACTCAGTGGACACATGCCGAAATATATTTTACTGAAAAGGAACTGGTTTTGTCAAGCCACTACTGAGTGAGCTCGGGGTTTTAACTTAAAAGACCTGAGGACACTAAAAGCATTTACTATGTAAAAATCTGTGATTGCGATCTATTTTCCTAGAACTAATGCCATATCTGAAACTGTGTGAATTAAGAATGTATGAGCTCATCTCACTTACAGACCTGAATTCGCTTAAACTGAACTAGTCTAGAGTGATGTCGCCCTTGCTAGACAAACAGACAGGCAAAGTTCAAAACGAAACTTGGCAAGACAAAACATACTGATAACTTAAATAATTGAAAGCATACATACTGGGAACGTAAATAACTGAGAGCATAAATACTTGGAACATAAATAACTGAAAGCATATTATATCTTAAATACTCTCCTTAAAAACTGTACTGTAAATAGAAAGCCCACAATTATATGTATGATAGGAAAGCCCACAATAAAATCTTAAGTAGAAAGCTTGCACATAATACATTGGATAAGAAAGCCCATGTAATATCATTTCACAATAGCACCTTTCATAAAACTTGTACTTCAAACATAAAGCCCACAATAACAGTGTAGGTTAGAAAGCCCACATAAAATCTTAAGTAGAAAGCTTGCACATAATACTTTGGATAAGAAAGCTCACCTCATTCGCTTAAACTCCTTTACTTGAATATTCCTTACTCCGACTTTACTCGCAGAGGTAGCCTTTTGAAAGCAAACAACACACTAATAAGAAATGAGAAATTCTTATACTTATAGGAATGCATGCCCCTAATTTATTCTCTTATCCTTCATTCACTTCTAGGAAATTTTTAAAAACTTGCATATTAATTAAATCAGGAAATTTAATTAATAACACTTCTTTATTAAACTTAATTATTTCGGGAAGGACTATTTTAAATTTTCGTGAACTTTGGACATCGTCCCTTTCGTTCGATATTTCGCGGGCGCTCCAAAAATAAAATAGCACCTCATTTTAAATTTCCTTGGCCCATCCTCTTCCCCTGCTTCCTTTATTTACCTTGGCCCAGTACACATTCACAATTCAGCCCAACATTAGTTAAATCATTTGGCCCAAATACATAAACTCCCTCAATTCTATCAGATCTCTCTTTGTCTTCCAATCAAAATTCCCAAACTCCCTAATTTACTTCTCTCTCAATCAGCAGCGACGCTGCCTCCTCCCAATCGTCGGCGCTCCGTCGCCGGTTTCACCATCGCCTCCTTGCTGTCTCTCTTCTATCCCAACTTTTTCTCCCCAGTTCATATTCATAGAAACCTCCTCAAAATGAGAAATCCAATATCTCTCCTTCAATTCCCTAATTCTCTGTACTCATCTTCAAAACTTAAATCCCGAACTCAAAATTCACCATTTCACTCAACTGCAAAATTCTCCAAAATCAAAACACAGACACCACCGTTGGGGTTTTTCTTTTTTTGTTCTAAACTAGAACTTAGATTCCGTGTTTGTTCTAGACTTTTTTTTTGTTCCGGGTTTGGGAGAGACGCATGACCCTCATGCGTCTCCTTTTAATGAGACGCATGAGGATTATGCGTCTTTCATAGAGACGCATGAGGGACATGCGTCTCTCATTTTTTTCAAATTTTTTTGAACGACGCATGACCGTCATGCGTCTCTAATACATACACTGAGTAATGATTGCTATTTTTTGGAGAGATATATTGTATGAATATTGTAATACGCAAGGTCTACAAGCCTAGTAAAATGATGATGTGATGTTTGTGTTGTTGGTGGAGATATTACATATACTCATTACGCACGATTTTGTGATGGCAGTGCTGAACGATGGGAGTCCAACCAAGGAAAACAGCTTCATCTATGTATTAATAATGCTACTAGCCTACTTTTCCACTTTCTCACTTTCCCACTTTTCACGCCACTTTTCCCACTTTTCACGCTGCTATTTCCACTTTTCCACTTTTCACACTAGCTCCACTTTTCAAACTAGCATGAATAATAATGCTACTGCAGTGTATGTATTAGAGACGCATGACCCTCATGCGTCTCTCCCTAAGACGCATGACGGTCATGCGTCGTTCAAAAAAAATTGAAAAAATGAGAGACGCATGTCCCTCATGCGTCTCTATGAAAGACGCATAATCCTCATGCGTCTCATTAAAAGGAGACGCATGAGGGTCATGTGTCTCTCCCAAACCCAGAACAAAAAAAAAAGTCTAGAACAAACACGGAATTTAAGTTCTAGTTTAGAACAAAAAAAGAAAAAACCCCACCACCGTTTCTCTCTTTCGGTAATCGCCGCTGCCGGCGAATCCGTAGCACCGCCTCCGCTGTCAGACACGGCTGATGCTCCTGATCGAACTGCTGCTGCTGCCCGGTTGCGCAGCGTAATCCCTCCGTCGCTGCTCGCCGCTTGCGAAGATAGCTCCAGCTCGCCCTCTGTCGTCTCTCCGTCCGTTCTCGCAAGTGTCGTTGCTGCCCCTGTGGCCTTGCCTTCGCGGTGGTCGTTGGGGCAGCCCTTCGGCTCTAAAGCTAAGTTCTTTTACTCCTTTCTCACTTAGTTAATTTGTTGAGACTTGGGCATTAGCTAGTTCACAGTGGTGCATTATTTGGTCTCTGTTTCATTCGAATGCTATGGTATTGAACTCTACAATTCCTGTGTTCTTGAGCATCTATTGTTTTAAGTATTCAAGCTATATGTGGGATTTCTAACGTGATGCAAAGGGTGGTGTTGGGAGATTACCTTAGCTTGGGTGAATCCTTGGGGGCTGCTCTCTTGCTGCCACTGCTTCTTTTTCCCTGCTCCCCTTTCCACTCCTTGCTGACTTTCGAAACTTAAAGGGTGTAGGAGTGTGGTGAAAAGGATTTGTGTATGACAAGGGAAATTGATTGGAGCTGTGCACATATATATATACTGAATCCTGGAGTTCGTGGGATTTGGTCTGCTTTAATCTCTGCCAAAGAGGGATAATGTCCCCTTGGTCTTTGTTGGCTGTTTCTGGTATGGTACTGCCCTTTCTTGACTTCCTACTAGCTGTTGTGACAGCCTTTTTGTAGAGTGTACTCGTGGCTTTATTGGAGCTGATTTGGTATCTTGTTGAAGAAGGCACTCTTTTACTATGACTTTGTTAGAGCATCCACAATAGTTCCTGGACAAGCAATAGCCAAGTCACAAACTCCTCTGCCACATCAGCAGCACTAAATTCCTCCTGCCACATTAGCAGGACAAACAACTGGACAAGCAATAACTCAGCCATAGCCCAGCCACATCATCAGCACTAAAAACAAATAATTAAACAATCACACAAAATACGGAATTAAATTTACGACACATATACGGGAAAATTCAATAATAACATTAAAATTTTAAAAAGTACATTAATTAAAAAAAGTCAAATAAAAAAAATACATTACTTAAAAAAAATCCTAATCCACGCACGAGCCCCCCGCCTTCGCCGCCGCCTCACTCCTCGCCGCTATCCGGGACCCCCAAATCTGCGGCATCTGAGCCCGCGTCAGAGCCCCCCACCCGTGCCGCGCCGGAATTCAAATCCTCTCGCATACTCACGAGAACGGCGTGAAAAAACTCTTCCCCTCGGGGTCAGTTGCATTCTTCCATTGATCTATGATCTTGATCATCTGAGCCCGCGCTTGTTGACGCGCCAAGAAGACGAGATCGGCTGTAGAGCTGCCAACAGGGGGTATGTCGACTGGACCTCTTGGGACCTCTGGCGATCGCGTTGCGCCCGCCTTTGACCAACCGGACGAGTGCGGCGAGTAAACACGGGAGAGGACGGGGTTTCCTGAGCATCTTCGGGGAGTGATAGGCTAGTTTTCGTCACTCGGAAACGATCACTTTTTTGCACTTATTAGTTGAATATTTGCATGAAAAAGATGCTTTTTGGCAGGAAATGAATGGAATGGTCCGACTAGCATGCTAATGGAATGGATTCTAGATTACATGCAAAAGTAGAGGCAAATTGGATGCAAAGTCAGTAGTTTGAGAAGGGAGGAATCCACAAGACACAAACTGCCCAGTTTGATGGATTGGCCAGTGTCCGAGCAATGTTGACAGCTCTTCAAAGTCGCATTTCAAAGCTAAATTGACGATTTTTTGTGCTACCAACTCCCACTTGCGACACTTTTGAAGGCAAAAGAAGCCAACTACCATCATGAGGAGTGGATAAGATTTCTACATCAGATTGGTTGGAAGAAGGGCAACTAAAACAACAAAACTTATCTTTTGGACAACTTTTCAACCACTTTTGAACCACCCCACTCTTTAGCTAGCTTTAGTTAGTTTTATTTTCTCTCTCTAAGCTTAGTTTTCTCTCATCCTTGAAGCAAATTTCGAACCATAGGCAGCCATTGCCACTTTTGCTCACCATGGGGTGAAGCTTGTAGTTGTGTAGTGTTTTAATGCTTTGAATGATCTAGTTCCTTGTTGTACTCATTTTCCAAAATCTTAACTCTCTAGTTAAGGTTGTTGGGCTGATATTAAAGAGCTTTTGGTGTATTTAATTATCTAAGTGTTTAGCATTTATGTTTGGTTGTTGATGTTCTTGCTTGTTTCGTTCAAAAACCTTATTTTCAAGTTTGCTATTTTAGGTTTGTGTAAAGCTACTTTCTTGAGGTGTATTTCTCTGTTTATTTAAGTTATCTAAGCATTTTAGGAGTCAATTGGTTTAGCCACTTTTAAGGTCACTTTCCTAGTTTCTAGCTTTCTTTAGGAGTTAACACTTAGTTTATCTTCCTTAGATTTTTAGCTTAGTTCCTCTTGCTTTCGGAACTCAGGAATATTCATGCATGTTGTTGCTTAGTTCTTGTTTTCGCCAAGGGCAAAAATTTCTCGCTGTTGCTCTGTTTTTCTGATAACTTGCCCAGTTTATCAACTTGCCCAGTCTGCATTCCAGTTTAAATGCTTTCTTTTACTTTCATGTTATTTTCACTTTTAGTTCCCAATCTTAGCTTAAGTGTTATTAGCATTTAGTAGTTTAGTTCCCACCCCCAATTTAAAGCGTGGCGGCTCGCCAAACTCTTAAGTGTGGAAATACATAACGGATGCAACCGTTCCTCGTGGGTTCGACACCCTAACTTACCATATGCTAATTAATAGTATTTTGGAAAGTGGGAACTTATAAATCTTGTTGAATAGGAAGGGGCGCGCGCCTACGACACGCGTGTAAAATTCCTTCCTCTCAAATGGCGCCGTTGCCGGGGAACGGTGTTGTTGTCTTGTTATGTATTCCTACACTTATTGTATATGGTTTTTGACTTGTTTTTTGTTGTTGTTTTTCTTTTTTCTCTTTATTTTATTTTTAGTTTATGAGCAAGTCCTCTTCTCCAAGGCTGCTGTTCGTTATTGAGATCGAGAAGACGACGAAGAGGCTGCGCAAGGAAGCACGTTTGAGAAAACAAGCTGAAGCTAGTCTTTCTGGCCTGGGCAGTCCATGTACTTGCCCAGTTCACTAGACTGTCCAGTTTGAAGAGTCATAAGGTAGGAGTGAACTGACGAGGAAACCCATTCAAGAAGCAATGACGAGAGTGGTGCACCATTAAAGGGCAGCATGGATCATTTCACAGATCCTTACGACTATGGATGGGGTGATTACTCCTATTTTGAATGGACCCATCCGAACCAACAATATCAAGGCCCACCACCACAAGGACACCACCAAGCTTTCCAAGGGTCAGACGAAAATCATGTTTATTGGCCTCCCGATCAAGAGGAATTCCATCCGTGTTTCCAGCCACAAGAATTCTTCCAACATCAATCAAATCTTCCGCCAATGCCGCCCAAGACTTAGAAGAAATGATGGAGGATCTAATCACATCCCATCAACTCATGTAAAATAATTTGCAAGCCAATTACAATGTGGTGCATGAGATTCAAGACGAACAATATGAGCAAATGATTAGTTTTGATCATCTTGCATGCCAAATGGCACAATTGATGACTTGCATCAATGATATGCGTGGGAATGGTGGAGGAATTCCGGCTCAAGTGCAACCACCAAGAGAGGAGAACCTTAATCAGATTACCCTTAGGTCCGGGCAAGAGTTGAAAGCATCATTCAACAATAACTCAAATAACAGACCGAGGGAATCATTGGAACAGGGTCCCAGACTGCCTAGTGCAACACACTGCCCAAGTCAGGTGATTGCTTGGTTTGAAGATGAAGAGGATAGCGATGAGGAGACTGAAGAGAAAATCATCATTCAATCCGATGGGCCTATACCCATACCTTTGAGACCAGAAGAGGCTATCACGAAGTGGTGCAACAAAATGGAGCATACAAAATCTGCCAGTAACCTGCCCAATCCAGACGAACTGCCCAGTCAGTGCAACCTGCCCAGTCTTAGGGCAGAAGAGGAATTGGTGTCGTCGGAAGTTCGGCCTCCAAAATTGGAATTGAAGTCGCTGCCTACTAACCTCAAGCATGTCTGCTTTGGGGAAAATGACACTATCCCCATTAGCATTAATAGTGATATGGAAAATGGCCAAGGTGAAAAGTTGATCAAAGAGTTGAAAGGTCCCGACTTTCTTGATGCCGAGTTTTTGCAAGATATGTATCCATTGCCCTCCATTGAAGAAAACGTTGAGCTCAAAGAATTTAGTGAATGCAAGTTATTCAACACTCAAGGGCTTAGTGATGAGGAGATAGAGGCTGAAATAATGACTTGGTGCAAGAAGAGGAATAACACAAACCCACCTGAGAGATGTAAATTGTCTGATCCTAAGGAACTGCCCAGTCAGAATAAACTACCCAGTCCAAGAGTGGAAGAAGAGTTGCGATCATTGGAGATTCATCCACCTAAATAGGAGCCGATTGCATTTCCTTCCAAACTCAAATCTTTGGGAAAAAATGACACCATTTCCATGATCATCAATAGTATCTTACACAAGAGTCAAGAAAAAGAGCCGATCAAGGTTTTGAAGAGGCATAAGGAGGTGACCGGTTGGACTTCGACCGACGACATCGTGTGTATAAGCCCCGATGTTTGTGTGGTTTACATGAGTTCAGAGAAGGGTTCTAAACTCTATAGGGACCCTAAAAGGAAGTTGAATGCGTCTACTTGGAAGGATTGGAAAGCAAGATTTGATGATGTTTTTTTGGAAGAACACATGTATCCTGCCCAGTTTGTTGAACAGGGCAGTCTGGATGCCAAAGTGGATAAAGTAGCTGAATCTGAAGGAGCCGCCAACCCAGCACATGAGGCTGGGATCGAAACCCAAGGAGGCAGCTGCACCAGCTCCGCCACCATCTGCCGCAACAGCCCGTACCCCCCGCAAATGGCGGGGGGAGGTGATTTCTATCCAACCCTCTCTTTTATTTGTTGTGTGTGTGATGTATGTGTTTACTTAAAGTTTTTTTGTGTTGGCCTTGTCGGCCTTGTTTTGCATATTTTGTGGTCTTGCCGGCCTTTGTAATTGTATTTCGTGTTGTTAGTAATCTCTCTCTAAACACTTGGTCTACTTGCTCTCGAGCAAGCAATGCCCAAGTGTGAGGAGGCGGGATTCTTGTGTGTTGTTCTTGGCTTTCTAAGTTTTATGTGATGTGTTTCCTTTTCCAACATTTTAACCAATCTTGCTTGAGGGCAAGCAAGGTCTAAGTGTGAGGAGGGGGTTTGTTTTGTTGTTCGGTCGCGTTGGTGTTGTGTCGTTTTTATAATGAGTTGTGTTTTATCTTTTTTCCAAGCCATGATGAATGATTTGGTAATGATTCCCCTATTGAATCGTAGCAAAAAAAAACATGAGTTGCTTTGTTTTGAAAAATCTATTCAAGAACTTGTGGTTTTGATTGAATGAAGTTGAGTGTGATGGAAATGTGAAGCACTACCACTTGCATAAAAACCCACAAATGGTAAGGTTCAAAGCCTCAAAGTAGAACACTTTCTACATGTTTTCGAGCGTGGAATGACATTGCATTGCATGATAGTTGATACCGCTTGGTCACTATGCCATAGATAGAGGGCACTAGGAAAAGCCAAATTGAGCCTTATTCTTTGTGATTACATCAACCAAAAAGAGCTACCCCTAGTTGCCACTTTGAAACCTTGAGCCTACATTTTTTTTCCAAGTTAGAAAATGGTTTCCCTTTTGTGCAAAATAAATGTGCTTAGTTGCTCCAACATGATCACCACCTTTTGGGAAAGAGATAGCAATTTTGAACATCAAAAAAAAAACAAATCTACCTCCCCTCACCAAAAAAAAAAGAAAAAAAAAGTCGTTATCATGAAAAGAAAGAAAGAAAAAGAAAAAACAGAAAAAAAGAAGAAAAAAAGGAAGGAAGCTAAACAAAGAGAAAATGGCAAGGAAAGAGTGGGATGGTAGATCGAAGGAGAAAAAGAAAAAAAAAGATGAAAAAGAAGAAGAAGAAAATGAAGTGCATCTCTAGTTTTGGTTTGATTGTAGGTGATTGTGTTTTGGAGTTTCTAAGTATCCCTTTGGAGAATAAGCACAAGTTTTTTGTTGTACTACACTCACTAGCTTAGGACCCCTAGGATCTAACCGACAATATTTAAATGGTCCCAAGCCCCATTACATCCCGTAAAAGACCCTCTTGAGCTACAAGTGATAAAGTGATATCTCCTTGATTGCATTTTCATCATTATTTTTGAGAGAATTGTCCTTACAATTAGAGAGGGTCAGGGAGTGAATCTTTTGCTTGTGATATGTGCTTAACTATCTTGATGAGACCGACGGTTGGAACCACATTGTTCGATGAAGAAAATTGTGTTTAAAAAAACTATGTTTTAAAAATCTGTTTTGAGCTTGGTTCATGGGGGTATCATTACGCTTTTCATACAACTTGCTTGGTATGTCTTTCGTGTGTTTCTTGAGTCGTTGTGTGTTGTCTTGTAAATATCTTTGTATTTTGCGTTTGCTTAATTTAGTGAGTGTGTGTGCGTGTGTAGAAAGTTGAGGAAAGTGACTTAAACTAGCATTTGAGTGAAAGGTCCAACCACATACTTGGGACAAGTATGATCCAAGTGTGAGGAGGTTTGATAGGCTAGTTTTCGTCACTCGGAAATGATCATTTTTTTGCACTTATTAGTTGAACATTTGCATGAAAAAGATGCTTTTTGGCAGAAAATGAATGGAATGGTCCGACTAGCATGCTAATGGAATGGATTCTAGATTACATGCAAAAGTAGAGGCAAATTGGATGCAAAGTCAGTAGTTTGAGAAGGGAGGAATCTACAAGACACAAACTGCCCAGTTTGATGGATTGGCCAGTATCCGAGCAATGTTGACAGCTCTTCAAAGTCGCATTTCAAAGCTAAATTGACGATTTTTTGTGCTACCAACTCCCACTTGCGACACTTTTGAAGGCAAAAGAAGCCAACTACCATCATGAGGAGTGGATAAGATTTCTACATCAGATTGGTTGGAAGAAGGGCAACTAAAACAACAAAACTTATCTTTTGGACAACTTTTCAACCACTTTTGAACCACCCCACTCTTTAGCTAGCTTTAGTTAGTTTTATTTTCTCTCTCTAAGCTTAGTTTTCTCTCATCCTTGAAGCAAATTTCGAACCATAGGCAGCCATTGCCACTTTTGCTCACCATGGGGTGAAGCTTGTAGTTGTGTAGTGTTTTAATGCTTTGAATGATCTAGTTCCTTGTTGTACTCATTTTCCAAAATCTTAACTCTCTAGTTAAGGTTGTTGGGCTGATATTAAAGAGATTTTGGTGTATTTAATTCTCTAAGTGTTTAGCATTTATGTTTGGTTGTTGATGTTCTTGCTTGTTTCGTTCAAAAACCTTATTTTCAAGTTTGCTATTTTAGGTTTGTGTAAAGCTACTTTCTTGAGGTGTGTTTCTCTGTTTATTTAAGTTATCTAAGCATTTTAGGAGTCAATTGGTTTAGCCACTTTTAAGGTCACTTTCCTAGTTTCTAGCTTTCTTTAGGAGTTAACACTTAGTTTATCTTCCTTAGATTTTTAGCTTAGTTCCTCTTGCTTTCGGAACTCAGGAATATTCATGCATGTTGTTGCTTAGTTCTTGTTTTCGCCAAGGGCAAAAATTTCTCGCTGTAGCTCTGTTTTTCTGATAACTTGCCCAGTTTATCAACTTGCCCAGTCTGCATTCCAGTTTAAATGCTTTCTTTTACTTTCATGTTATTTTCACTTTTAGTTCCCAATCTTAGCTTAAGTGTTATTAGCATTTAGTAGTTTAGTTCCCACCCCCAATTTAAAGCGTGGCGGCATCGCCAAACTCTTAAGTGTGGAAATACATAACGGATGCAACCGTTCCTCGTGTGTTCGACACCCTAACTTACCATATGCTAATTAATAGTATTTTGGAAAGTGGGAACTTATAAATCTTGTTGAATAGGAAGGGGCGCGCGCCTACGACACGCGTGTAAAATTCCTTCCTCTCAGGGAGGTCGTGGGAACCGCCGCTGCTACCGCCGGCGTAATCACCTGAATAGTTCAGGCGCTGCTTCTTCGGCCAGCCCGCATCGACACCTGCCCGAAACTTCTCGGAATCCATTAGCACCTCCTAGCAGTTCCAGTAGGTGAAGTCCTTGTAAAGCCTGAGCACGGGGAACTCTTTCTCCGCCTCCCTCCTGCAGTCCTCGTCAGTTTGGCCGCTGGACTTCATTCGGAGGGCGTTGGTGTACAACCCAGAAAATCAGGAGACCCCAGACCGGATTCGGTCCCACGCATTCCGGCACTCCTCCACGCTGCATATCCTCCCCTCCGGGCAAAATGCCTTGTAGGCTGCTGCTATTTTAGTCCACAAGTTGAGGATCCTCTGATTGTTCGAGGCGAGGGGGTCATCGCAAACACTCACCCACGCCTTAGAGAGCTCGACGTTCTCCGCGTCCGTCCACTTCCTCCGTGGCTGGCTGTCGTCACCAGCTGGCTGCGACGACTCGCCGACCACCCTCTTCCCCTTCTTCTTCTTGGGCGCGCCCCGACCCCGCCCTACTCCCCACGTTTGAACGGGAGTGCCCGCATCCCCGTGATCTAGTCCCAACTTCTCTAAGGAGAAAGTCTCAAAGCTAGTGAACTGCGTCGCCGTAGGGGTCGATGTGTGCGAAGAAGCAGTAACAAAATCAAGTGTGGGACGATAGACGTTATCCCCCCGGCGTCCCCTGCATCCCCGTGTACCCCCTGCCGACTTTCTTGTGGCGACTTTTTCAAGATTTCGTAGTTATGAATTGATAAAATATGAAGATTCATATTGATTGTTGTTATTAAAAGCATGGAAAAGAGAAAATGAAATACAAAGATATATAGTAGGAGGATAGAAATATATTTTAGTAAACATGAAAGTAAAACATATAGCCCAAAGTTAATAGTAGATCAATTGTCATTGCTGCGGCTAATAGTAGATCAATTATCATTGTTGCGGAGCAAATACTGAGCAGAGAGTTGCATGACGACAGTGAATGGTTGAATGGAAACGAGCGCAACATTCGCTGCAGCTTCCTCTTTGATATCGTACTTGTCAAACATACCAAAATTGAAGGACACAATTAGAGGAGAAAGATATGTAATTGATATAGAATTAATGTGTATTACGTTGTCATAGAATAGGTTGATCTCTTACCTAAAATACATTGTAATTCACTCCTACATAAGGAGGTAGAACCGAGACATACATATATCAAAAAAGAAATGCAATACTCTTCTCCCAAAAGCTTCTAATATGTATCACCTGTTCAAGTCTCTCGATTACCATCGTTAAGATGGTATCAGAGCAGGTTCGGGACTCAGAACAGATTCATCACCGTCCCGGGCATACCTTTCCCGACCTTTCCGAGAATCCCTGCAAAACCACCAAAAATGTCAGAATTTGACAAAACCAAAACCGAACCCATAGAAAACTTCCAACTATCTAATATGACTTCAAACACAGATCTTGCTGCACAATTTGCAGAATTTGTGAAATGGCAAAACAGCCAACAATCGAAGCCATCAAACCAAAACCAACCAAGCTGAATCTCCCCTAAACCAGAGTTGTTTGGGGAATTCCACCTACAATTCAGGGTAAAGGGAGACAATTGCTCTGTCCGGTCAAATCTGATGGAGCGGGCTATCAGAGGAAAGGGCTTAGCATCTCACATCAATGGAGCTCTCTGCCATTCCCCAACCGACAACCTCGCTCACCAAAAGATGAAGAGGGCAAGGCAGACCCGGAATGGAGGTCGAAACAACAGAGGCCGAGGAGGCGGGAGAGCAGCGGTAACCGTCGCTCAAGACCGTGCCACCAACACCGAAATTCCGGTGGGTGGCAACAGCGGCGACATCACTAATGATGGCGGCGGAGAAACCAGGACCGAGGAAAGGTCCAAAATCGGCTCAGCCTCCATATCACGGACCTGGACTGAAGGTAAATTGTCTCTAATCGGGGACGTTACCGGCGATAATGGAGGCAACGTTGCACCCAGGGACGAGAGGGTTCCCACAAGAGCGACGAGGGAGGCGGCTATGGTTTGAATTACCAGCCATATATCCCCCCAACTCTCCAGAACTCCAAACCCACCCCTCAAGACTCCAATATACCAAACCCGACCCCAGCGGAAAACTTCCTCTCAATTTTCACCCGAAATTAACCAAGTACTCCAAAATAACCCCCGACCAAAACTTACCTATCAATTGCCACCCCAAAATTCCCGAAAATCACAGTTTCACCCCCACCGAATGAAAAACACAAAAAACACCCCCCAAACTTCTGAAAAAATCCAAACCGACCCCCACTTGCAAAAACTTTGCAAATTGCACCCTCTACATCTGTTTCGGGCCCAAAAGACCCTCAATGGTTTTTCGGCCCAACCATATCCTGCCGGAACTCTTTTGATGCCTTAGCCTGTTCCTCTACATCTGTTTCTGGCTCAAAAGACCCTCAATGGATTTTTGACTGTGGGGCAACAGACACGATATCGTTTGAAGCCTCCGATTTTGTTTCCATAGCCAAATCAACAAAATCCTATGTCCAAACTGCCAGTGGGGACCTAGCACAAGTTATGGGGGCAGGCACAATCAATATCTCGCCGACTCTATGCCTCTCGAATTGTCTTTTTGTTCCGTCTGTATCACATAAACTGTTATCAATAAGTCACGTGACTAGAGAACTGAACTGCAAATTACTGATGCAACCTCGCTTCTGCATGTTACAGGATATCAAGACGGGGACGATAGTTGGGCGTGGCACGGAGCGAGACGGACTGTACTATGTGGACGAGATAGCCCAACAGAGTGCTGCAATGATGCTGACTCCCGGACCGACAGACAGACAGACAGGTTTGGCTTTGGCATCGTCGGTTAGGGCACCCATCTTTGGGGTACTTTTGACTTCTTTTTCCTAAATTAGCTAGATCCTTGAACTCCTTTCATTGTGATACTTGTGTGTTGGCTAAGAACCACAAACATTCCTTCAAATTGAACAACACGAGAGTAAAATCCCCGTTTGCTTTAGTACATTCGGATGTTTGGGGTCCCGCTCCTATCCCAGGGGGACAAGGTTTTCGTTATTTTGTGCTTTTTATTGATGACTACTCCCGCATGACTTGGATCTATTTCTTGAAAAATAAACATGACGTGTTTGATAGGTTCGTAGATTTCTATAATCTTATTCAAACTCAGTTTCAACACACCATCCAGATCCTTAGATCAGACAATGGGGGGGGGGGAATTTTTCAACAATAAAATGCAAGAGTTTTTTAGGAATAAGGGATTAGTCCATCAAACCTCGTGTGCGTACAATCCAGAACAAAACGGGGTAGCCGAAAGGAAAAACGGGTACATACTCGAAATTACCCGAGCTCTCTTAATTGAATCTAAAGTACCGAAGTCTTTTTGGCCAGAAGCTGTAGCAACCGCTGTGTACCTCCTAAATCGTCTACCTACTGGCATTCTCAACTTCAAAACTCCCTTAGATATTTTTTCCCAACACTTCGACATCCCATCATCTCTATCCCTAGAACCTAAAGTTTTCGGATGCTCGGTCTTTGTCCACATTCCTAAACACGAGCGGTCCAAATTTGATCCCTGAGCTCTCAAATGTGTTTTCCTAGGCTATGGAAAAAATCAAAAAGGTTACAGATGCTATGACCCTAAGACTCGTAGGATACACACCACAATGAATTGTAATTTTGTGGAAGGGGAATACTTCTATGCCCAATCTAGTAGTCAAGGGGAGACACAAACTTCAGCCAATAGCCCGAATAATGACCTCCTAGATTGGCTACCAGATACTCTAAACAACCAATTAGGCGGAGAGCCACCAGGGGAACTACAAACAGGGGAAGAGCTACCAAGGGAACTACAAACAGGAGGAGAGTCACAGCCAAGTCCTGTCAGAGACGTTGGTCCACCTGAGGAAGTTAGCAACACCGTCGGGCCGTCACCTCCGGTAATACAGAACGCCGAACAAAGTGACACTGACCAGCCGTCAACCCCGCCTTTGATTCCTGAGGTAAACAGTTCAGATTTTGATAATATACCTCCGGACAGCACTAACTTTCATAGGGGCAATGGAGAGGAGTGTGGAACAAGTGGACAAAATGTCGATTCAATAGACCCATACGAGTTACCTCCAAGAAGAACAAGATGAGTGCCTCCTCGAAGGTACTCACCAGACTGGAAAGGGAGAAAGGCCAAATACGTAGTCTCCAACATTGCGCAAAGTCACCTATCAGAAATGGCCTGAGCCTTCGAAACTGCTCTATATGAAGAAGAAGACATTCCGCAAACATTTGAGGAGGCAAGTAAACATAAGCATTGGAGGGAAGCCATGAAGAAGAAGATAGACGCCTTAGTAAAAAATGGTACATGGGATAAATGTACATTGCCAAGAGGAAAGAAGCCAGTTGGATGTCGGTGGATATTCACCATAAAAAAGAGGACAGATGGTTCAATCAAGAGATACAAGGCGAGACTTGTGGCTAAAGGATACACCCAAGTATATGGAGTGGATTATGAAGAGACATTCTCCCCAGTGGCAAAGATGGAGACTGTGCGGGCACTATTATCTATAGCAGCTTGCAAAGACTGGAATCTACACCAGTTCGACGTGACTAATGCATTCCTCCATGGAGAACTAGAAGAGAACAAGGAAGTATACATGGAAGACCCACAAGGTTTTTCCGGGGAATTCAGAGAAGGAGAAGTTTGCCGGTTACGAAAAACCTTGTACGGTTTGAAACAGTCTCCACGGGTCTGGTTTGGCAGGTTTTGCCAAGCTATGTTCAAGCACGGATTTCAACAAAGCCAGTCCGATCACACACTCTTCACAAAAAGAAGAGACAACAAGGTAACTTGCCTGCTTATCTACGTTGATGATATGATTATCACGGGAGATGATGTAGAGGAGATCCAGAGGTTGAAGGAGAATCTGTTCAAAGAATTCGCGATGAAAGATCTAGGAGCACTGAAATACTTCTTGGGGATAGAAGTGTTGTGATCCAAACACGGAATATTCCTAAGGCAGAAAAAAGTATGTTCTAGATCTATTGGCTGAAACAGGTCTCCTTGA
Organism: Salvia splendens; assembly: GCF_004379255.2. Taxonomy (NCBI): domain Eukaryota; kingdom Viridiplantae; phylum Streptophyta; class Magnoliopsida; order Lamiales; family Lamiaceae; genus Salvia; species Salvia splendens. The sequence continues at coordinate 6,699,400 of NC_056034.1, forward strand.
ATGTAAGCCCGCAGACACTCCAATGGTTCCTAACCATGGTTTGAAGATAGAGGAAGGAGCAGAGCTCGCAGACAGAGAAAGGTACCAACGGCTTGTCGGAAAACTCATCTATCTCTCACACACCAGACCCGACATTGCATACGCCGTGGGTATTGTAAGTCAGTTCATGCACCTACCTCAAGCTAATCACATGGAAGCTGCATTGAGGATCGTGCGTTATTTAAAAGGAACTATAGGATATGGGGTTTTCCTAGCAAAGAGAGAAGACTTGGAGATTGATGGATACACCGATGCCGACTGGGCAAGCAACCCGGTGGATAGAAAATCTACGGGAGGCTACTTTACTTTCATAGGGGGAAACTTGGTGACATGGAGAAGTAAGAAACAAAAGGTTGTAGCACTGTCTAGTGCTGAAGATGAGTTCCGTGGAATGAAGAGTGGACTCATGGAAATCCTTTGGCTAAGGAGGTTGCTCACAGAAATTGGGTTCCCACCTACTCAAAAGAGTCAGTTGTTTTGTGACAACAAGGCCGCCATAAGCATCTCAGAAAACCTAGTGCAACACGACAGAACAAAGCACGTGGAAGTGGATCGGCACTTCATCAAAGAAAAACTAGACGGCGGTGTTATCGAGTTTCCGTTTGTCCGTTATGAAGAACAACTCGCGGACATACTCACCAAAGCAGTTCTGCCAAAAGTCTTCAAGGAAACGTTGGCCAAGTTAAGCATTGGAGATACCATTGCTCAACTTGAGGGGGATTGTCAAACATACCAAAATTGAAGGACACAATTAGAGGAGAAAGATATGTAATTGATATAGAATTAATGTGTATTACATTGTCCTAGAATAGGTTGATCTCTTACCTAAAATACATTGTAATTCACTCCTACATAAGGAGGTAGAACTGAGACATACATATATCAAAAAAGAAATGCAATACTCTTCTCCCAAAAGCTTCTAATATGTATCACCTGTTCAAGTCTCTCGATTACCATCGTTAAGAGTACTCGATCGTAGATCAAGTTATACATTGCTTCTCGTTTCCCTCTACCTTTATCACTTCGAATCTCACACGATACGACGTGAACCCTAGATCCATAAGAGTATCTCCAGTAAGACTGGACGTCAAATAGCCCTCACATAGCCTTCACACTGCCACATCATCAACACTACCTGCCACATCAGCTTGCCACATCAACTGGACATCAAATAGCCCTCACATAGCCTTCACACTACCTATCCACATCACTAATAACAATTATATAATTTAATTTACACTCGTATCAACATACGGAATGTAATTTACGAGACAAATACATTTAAATTGAATAATACTATTAAAATTTCAAAAAGTACAATAATTTTAAAAAAAATACATTTAAAAAAATTACATAAATTTACATAAAAACTAACGCCTTGCAATCCTCTGCGCCCACAACTCTTCAACTAAATCCTTTGGAGTCGAATATGAGCCTCCGTCTGACGCATGTCGGCATGTGCTTGGAGGAGGGCTTCTTCATCGTGAGGTACCCCACCTCGTACGTTGGCGGTGGCGACGCCGTGGCTTGGACCGGCCTCATTATCGTCGTTGGCCCAATCAGTCAGTTGTACACCTTCATCTTCGACAATCATGTTGTGCATGATAATACAGGCGTACATTATATCAGCAATGCAGTCGACATTCCACAAACGCGTTGGTCCCTTAACTGCAGCCCATCGAGCCTGAAGCACACCAAATGCGCGCTCCACGTCCTTTCGCGCCGACTCCTGCCGCGTCGCAAAGTAGGCCTTCTTCGCATCTGATGCGCACCGGATCGTCTTCACAAAGACGGGCCACCTAGGGTATATCTCATCCGCCAAGTAGTAGCCCATATCATGCTGGTTGCCGTTGGTGACAAAACTGATGGCCGGACCGACGCCCTGGCACTGCTCGTTGAAAAAGGGCGACGAGTTGAGGACGTTTAGGTCGTTGTTCGAAACGGCTATCCCAAAATGCGCATGCCAAATCCACAACCGGTAATCAGCTACGGCCTCGAGGATCATCGTGGGATTTTTTCCCTTGTAGCCGGTCGTGTAAAACCCCTTCCAGGCAGCGGGACAGTTCTTCCACTCCCAATGCATACAATCTATGCTGCCTAACATTCCCGGGAACCCATGCTGATCCCCGTGCATCCGCAGCAGATTCCGGCAATCTTCGGGGGTAGGCTTTCGGAGATACTGATCACCGAATACTTCGATCACGCCCTGACAGAAATACTTCATACATTCGATGGCAGTCGTCTCACCGATGTGGAGGTATTCGTCCCACATGTCTGCCGCGGTGCCGTAGGCCAACTGCCTGATTGCCGCAGTACACTTTTGAATAGGGGTGTGGCCGGGTCTTCCAGCCGCATCGTGCCTGAAGCGGAAATACAGATATCGCTGCTCCAAAGCGTTAACAATACGCATAAACAAGTCCTGCCTCATCCTAAAACGACGCCTGAAATGGTTGGCGTTAAAACGCGGCTCCTCTGCGAAGTAATCTGTGAACAGACGCTGATGTGCAGCTTCATGATCACGATCAACCACTTGTCGACGGTGGACAACTGATCGTGGGCGAGGTGCCGCCGGCTGCATATAACTCTGCATCCATCGATCAACCTCACGGCTCGTATAGGCATCTAGCTCTTCGTTCATCATACGCTCGTACTCATCCGCATCCCCACCACTACCACCGGCATTACTCATTTCTTAAATTGATCTTGTACAGAAAGTAAGGTAGAGAGAGAGTACTCGTTAAAACAAGTGGTGCGAATGAAAATGACGTTCAAAGCGCGTATATATAGTGTTTTCAAAAGAAAAAAAAATAAAAAATAAAATCTGACGCCGGTTTGACGCCGATCCGGGACCCACAATGGCGCCGTGAGGATCGGCGTCGGAACCGGCGTCATCGCGCGAATCGGCATGGCCACGCCGATTTCGCCGACGCCGGTTCCAATGGTTCGGCGTCAGAACCGGCGTCGGTGAAAAATCGGCGTCGCAATTTTGACGCCGGCATTGGAGATGCTCTAAATCCACCTTCCACAACCTCTACCTCCTTCACACGCTTCTCGTGATCCACCACCATGAATTTCTCCTTGAACGACTTCAACCCCCCTCCAATCCCTGCTCAATTAATCAATTAAATTAATTAGGATAATTACATAGATCTAGCGGAATTTAATTGAATTGAATGTGGATGGTACCTGGATGGAAAACGACCTCGAGAATGGTTCAGGCGCCGCAGTCGCCTTGGACGACGTCGATCCGGCTGATGAGGTCGGGGAGGGCTTCCTTCGCCACTTTGGGGAGCTGTAGAGTGCTGTAGAGCTTCCACGCTTCGGTTGTCGGTACGCGAACCGTCTTCTCACCGGATATTGTTCCGTACATCTTTGATTTTCGGTTGTGGCAGAGGAGATGTCTATGCACTACAAAGAGGAGTTGAGATCGAGAGGGTTATTATTTATAAAATAAGGGTGTGTTTGAATTGGTGCATTTAATGGCCCAATGTAGTGTTCAATTTGTTGGTTAAATTTTCTATCTGACTCGTTTAATGGGCAAGAGCCCTTTAAATTATGGCTGAAAATGATTGTTTTATTATCATGAAAAATTCAGTGATAATAATATGTGCAACACTATTTCGATCTTAAATTACATAGAATTTACTAATATAGCCCTCGGCAGTAGAAATATAAAAATCATCTTTATTAGCTTTGAAACATCACTTGAAAAGACTAGTTCAAGACATAATTGTTTTATGTCAGTAGGTGAAATAATTCCGCGACACATTCTACCATCACACTAATAAAAATATGAAACATCTATGTCACTAATAATTCCGCTGGTGGATAACTTCGACCTGAGCTCGATTAGGATGGTTATGTCTGGGGCGGCTCTGCTCAGCCGCGTGTCGTAGGCGGTTTTTGGACAGGTGAAAAGTGAAAAATAACTGATATACCTAACTTCATTTTTCATGTCCTTTAAATGATCATTTAATACCGAACACTAAATTCAATTTAATCATTCCCTATATTTGTGTAGAGATTATAAGAATTATACTACTAATTGATTTACTTTATTTTACTCTAAATTCAGTGTTAGGAAAATTAGTTGGGTAGGTCGGCTTAATTTGTCATTACTCCTTATTGATGTGTTGCATATATAACTAATCGATTCGAATCTTTATTATGGTACCACTTGCATCTCATACTTTGTCAATTTTGAATCATAATATAACTAAATATTGCTTACGAAAAAATATAGTATGGACAAACAGGCTAGGAAATTTATTGTTTATTAGTCAGCCCATGAATTTACTATTTTTGTCTAATATCATGAATTCCTTGTGGTCTATCTAACACATCTAAAATAATGTGGACAAACAGGCTAGGAAAGTTATGTTTATTAGTCAGCACATAAATATACTATTTTTGTCTAATATCTTTAAATTCTTCGTGGTCTATCTAACCCACCTAGAATAAAAAAGGATAGAAATTATGATAATATTATTATTATACATGGCTAATTGCATCTGAGTAATTTGTGGGCCTGCCAAAGTAGGACTCATACTCCCTCTGTCCCACTATAAATGATGGATTTCTTTTGGATAAGGAAATTAAGAAAATGATATATATTGAGTTTAAGTGGAGAGAGGAAAAAGTAAGGGAGAATAAAGTAAGAAAGAGAAAGTAAAGTAAGAGGGAGAGAATAAAGTAGGAGATGATTGAAGTTTTGTTTTTAGCTAAAAAAAGGAAATTGATCACTTATGGTGAGACAATTCCAAATGAAGAGTTGATCACTTGTAGTGGGACGGAGAGAGTATAAGATTGCAGTTCAACTATTGTACCTAAATATGGGGTACTTATAACATTTAGTATACGTCATTTTTTAAAATAAATATATTTCGGACAGTGTCAACTCGAAAATTGCCAAAAAAATCAATTTTAATCATGACCTCTTTTTGGCGAAATGTTGTCCATGCTTGACTCGACACGAGCTTTAAGAAATGTGAAGAAAAGTGGGTGGAAAAAGTTAGTGGAATGTAGGTTCCATATTTATATATTGGTTTTATAATAAAATGTGAGTGTAATGAGTTGGTGGAAAGTGGGGTCCATTTACCAAAAGTGGAAAAAAACAAAGTGGACAACATTTCGTTGACGAACCGAAATGGCAAAACTGGACAACATTTCACGGACGGAAGGGGTATATCTTTTATGTTACTTTATCTATTTCTTTAATTAAAGAAAATAAGTAGGTGGGTTCATGATAAATTAGGGTTACAACATGACTGAGGTCGGGCCGGTCTTATCTATGTTGCCGTCCTTCGTCAAGTTGCCACTACCAACTAAGTCCGGCTCATGCGGCAATGTGGTCCGCAACGCCGAGCTCAACAAGGTCATCGACCTGGACACCGGCTGCTCCTTCCCCCTCAACCAACCGGGCGAAATTTGCATCCGTGGACCCCAGACCATGAAAGGCACTTACTTCTTAATTAGTAATTTGCAACTATACTAATATATATTTATTTCATGCAACAATTAGTTGATTCATAAATATGTGAAATAGGGTACTTGAAAATAGACGTGGACGGGTGGCTCCACACCGGAGACATCGGGTATGTGGACAACGATGACGATGTTTTCATTGTATAAAGGGTCAAGGAACTCATCAAATTCAAAGGCTTTCAGGTAATTTACATATACTTGTACTAGTATTTATTATATATATATATATAAAATAAATACTAGTACAAGTATAAGTAAATTATATATATCGAGTCCCATTATTCACAAATCCGGTCTTAAAGACCGAACTAGAGACCAAATTAGTGCCATCCATTTTCTTAATCTTGTGGTTAGGATTAATTTACAATTAATTTAATATTTTATTCAATATTTTTTATTATTTTTTTATTATTTTTATTTTCTAAAAAATTTTATAATTTTTTTAAAAAAATTTTAAATATTTTTTATTCAATAAAAACTTGCCGGAGTAAATAATGAACTATATTCACTAAATAATGAACTAAATGAACGTATGTTATGAAGTAATTTTTCGCATTCATTACTTACCAAATTTACTTCAACTGAAACATAAAATTCTGGCATAACACATTATGAAGTAAATTCTGGCATAAAATTTAAAGATCAACAAATGTAGGATACACGCCGTCATCCCTGACAACGGCGCCATTTGAGAACTCACGGACATCTTTCTAGTCTTCACTTTCATCATTTTCATTTATCGTTGCGGCTTGCTCAAGTTAAATCATCAAACTGATCCAGCTGGTCTATGCTTGCCTTTTACCTGCAAAATGCCGGTGAATGGATCCACTGGAAACTCAGGCTGATCAACTTGACTTAGATTCGACTTGAGTGAGATGAACCGAAGATCTAAAAAAATGTGTTCTCAAAACCTTAACCCACAATACTATTAACTAGTATAGGGAAGTAAAGATCGATCCCACAGAGATGATGCGTTTGACATTTGTTGTTGGACATATAATGGGAATGGTTGCGGCCACGCTTTCTAGGTGGTGGGTTAAGTTAACTACTGGACTTGAGAGACTAAACTAATTAAACTTACCAACTCATTAGAAGAAACTAAAACTACTTGATCAACTCAGCTAAACTCTCCAATAATGGACAAACAGCATAAACGGGGGACTGTCAGTCCCCTGCAAAGTGTACGATAAAGTAAAAACTTTTAATAACTTCATCTTCTTTACCAAATCAACATGGAAAACATAGCAAAGAACAGATCTGAAAAGCTATGGAAGACGAAACATCATAACAACTCATAAATTTAATCTACTCCTAAGATCTAAGCTACGATTACGTAAACAAGAAACTAACCCAATATCATGCATAAATGAAACATAAACTACTAGATCTAAACATCATACACAGATTACTCATGATTTCCTTCACAACAAGACAGAAACTTATACAGAAAACTCAGATCCAAACAAATCAAAGCATAATAAGACATTTTGAGCAAAGGCTTGCAACATAAAAAGGAAATCAGAACATGCCAGAAATAGTATGCATGAAACAAAACACATCAGCTGGAAACGAAAACATAATGCCAAATCTACTAAATCAAAAACATCCAAAGTCGATAACATCAAAAGTAAACTGAAAACAAACTACGAAAGCTGGAAATTGTTTCATCGCTCCTCTCGAAGCGGAATGACAGAACCGAAAGCTATAAACACAATAAAACCAACACCAAACGCCAACTAAACTAAACTAAAACAGGACCAAGTGTGTGTGTGACGGAAATCAGGAAGATGAAGTGAAATGAACTCCGACTTTAGCCCTAGAAGAGAACTGAATTCCTAAAGATATTTTAAGAATGCATGTGACACCCCCCTGACCGAGAGCTCCTTCTTCTTGTGTTGGGCTTTCTTTATATAGTGAGGTGTAGGTCTCTAAATCTAATCCCTAGGGTACCATTCTCTCCGAAATGTCATTCCTGCCCTTCTCATTTTGTGGTGGAGTCTTAAGCTCTATCTCCCATGCAGAGGACTTCTGCTAGCTCCACTCAATTCTTGATTTGATCAACTCAATGCTGCAGTTTCTTGGCTTCTTTCCTTGATTCGTTCATCCGCCCAACTGATCTATTCGTTCACTAAATATGGCGGATTTTCACGTACACCTGGCTCAAAATTGGACATTAGTTACAGAATTTGATGTAGGTTTACCATAGAACACGTGCATGAAACGCGCCTCATCAGTAAGTCGGCTATTTTCTTGTGGAGAACTGCAATTGAGGCATCGATTTCATCACCCCGTCACTAGAAATCTAGTTAACAATTTGTTTTTCGCTTTATATTCACATAAGTTGATTTCGTACAACATCTATAATGACTTTATCTTCAATCAAGTTGATTTTGTGCAACTGTAATGGGTAAGCATGCAAGAATTATGAATTTAAATTGGAGTTTTGATTTAAAAATAATAAGCTAGAGAGTGATAATTTGATAAGAGCATCCCCAATCGTGCTCTTAGCTAAGAGCACTGTTGTGGGACCGGTCCAATTTTATTTATTTTTTATTTCATGCTCTTAGCTAAGGTACAATACCCCTAATCATGCTTTTAGCTAAAGCATGCTTCATGGGTCACACTATTCCATTATTCAATTTAAATACTTCAATTACTAAAAATACTTCCATAATAATAAAATACATTAATAAACCCGAAACACAATTACAAATCCCTAAAAAAAGTGCATAATTAAAATTCTAAAAATTTTAAATTGCATAATTAAAATCCTAAAATAAAAAAACCACTACCCGTGGTTGAATTTCACCCAAAGGTGTTCGACTAGATCTTATTGTAGTTAGATGTGGGCTTTGGTGTCGCGCATTGTTATTCTTTTGTCTATCCTATCTCGCATCATTATATGCCCACCTCTGTGGGGGGAGGTTGCGGTTGAGCTTCCGGTAGCATCCTTATAGGAAATGTTTGCTGCATCCGGTCCTTCGTCGTTTATTATCATGTTGTGCAAGATAATATACGTGTAAATTATGTCGGCAATATTGTTTTTGTACCACATCCAAGTCGGGGCCTTCATAATGTTGAATCGAGCTTGAAGAATCCCGAGCGCTCTTTCGACGTCTTTCCGAGCAGTCTCTTGACGTTACGCAAAAAGAATTCATTCGGCTCTTGTGGCATGTTGAATGACTTCATGAACGTCGGCCACCTTCGGTAGATACCATCAGCGAGATAGTACATCATGTGGCATTGACGGTCGTTGGCCGTGAAATCGATCTCCAGTGCTACACCATCTAAAACATATTTGAAGATGGGGGAAGAGTATAGCACGTTCAAGTCGTTGTTGGATCCGGCCGCACCAAAATATGCATGTCAAATCCGTAGATGGAAGTCGGCGACTGCCTTTAGGATGAGTGTCGGGCTGTCTCCTTTGTGGCCGCTTACGTGTGCCCCCCTACAACCTACCGGACAATTTTTGTACTTTCAATGCATGCAGTCAATGCTGCCAAGCATGCGGGGAAATCAGCGGTATGCTTCGTGAAGATGAAGCAGCTGCCGACAATCTTCAGTGTTGAGTGCCCGAAGGATTCATCACCGAAAGTAGCGCGAATGTCGGCTTAAACATTTTTTACGCAGTCGATTCCACTCGATTTCCCCACATGCAAATACTCGTCGAAAATATCTAACGATTGCCCGGTAGCAAACTGTCGGATGGCGCAAGTACACTTTTACAAAGGAGAGAGACTTACCCGACCGGTTGCGTCTCGCTGTGTTTGGATGTATAGATCATGGGCAGGCAATGTGTTAGAAATACGCATAAACAAGTATTTTGACATGTGAAAATGAAAAAATCCTTCGGGAATCGTGGTTTGTCGCAAAAATAGCCGTTCACGAGCCTTTCGTTGGCTCCCTGCTGATCACGAGCGAATAGCTGCGAGTTTTTTTCAGTTGCGAAGAAGCGGCATAATATTGTTGATAGTATGCTTGTCCTTCTTGCCCCGCTTCATCAATCAATCGGTCTAGATCGTTCAGATCCATTTGGTGAATTGTATGAAGAAATATGAGAGAAGTATGAGTGAGAGATTGTTTGATGTAAAAAATGGGTGATGAATGAGAGTATTTATAGATTTGGAGATAAATTTTTTTTTTAAAAAAAAGGTCATAAACGGCTCTATTTTTGGGAAGTGTTTTTTTTTTCAGATTAAAAAAAATTATATATTTTAACGGATCGCGACTGGGCGTCGCCGCCTGTCCCATGCGTACCGCCTACTGAAAGAGCACAACTTTTAGCTAAGAGTACGTCTGTGCCGACAGCAGGAGCGCAACGGTGTGAAGGCACGCTGTCGTGCTGACAGTGCGGCACATTAGCTAAGGCTGCGTTTGGATGCTCTAAAAGCCAATTAGCTGATGAATAGTGTGAATGCGCTTAATGGGTATATTCGTAATAGTGCAGGATAGGGTGGGCTGATGGATCACGTGCCGCACAAATTGCACGTGTGAGAGGGCCATGGGCTGCGTTAGTCACGCAAACTTGCTGTTGTCACGATAACCTTTACCCATTCTTACGGCTATGGAATTCTAGTAAAGAAAAAAGGACAATTTAATTAAATGCTATTGCCCATAGCCTTCAAGAAAATATAAACTCCTATTAATTTTATTGTTCATTTTAAGACGCGATAAATTAAAGAATCTTGGGAATATACATGAAAGAATATATTCCATTTACCAAACGAAATATGATTAATTTTGCTTCTAATTCAATCCGTATCATTTTCCAGAATATTAGCTGCCCACAATTATCATCTCAACATATACGTACGATATACGGATGTATGTATAGGTCGACATGTATAACAAATTATACGAGAGTTTTAATTTATTATAGATATACGGAAATATGATTGTGTAATCTGTATTTTCTTGTAGAGAGAAATATTTTGGGGAAGAACTTGTTGAAACTCGGCAACACTGCCAAAACCATCAAAAGCCGATACATGCCTTCAGTAGTAAACTCTCCTCGTATATTTCCTTCTGATTTCCGGCAAACATTCTCGCTGCAGCAAATCCCACAAGTTTCTGTATTGGGGATTTTTTTCCAGATCTTTTAATTATATATGTGAATTCCAGTGAATGATTTTCGATATATCCACTCCAAGCTCTCTAATTCCAATCCAATTTCCGCTATTAATCAATTAATCATCACACAGTAACACAGAGAGAGAGGCAAACATTTTCCATTTCCTGAATTTGGCCTAGTTTATTATCGTTTGAGCTTTGCCCGATTTCGATAATTGCTTGGATAATTAATGCTTGATCGACCGGCGGCAACCCGTCGATGAGAAATCAGAGGCAGCGGACTCTCCAAGACATATGCGATGTCACTCCCACTCTATCTCAGCCGCAGGCATGTTTTTTTGATGTCCTTTTTGAAACCTAACCTTTTAGGGTTCACTTGATTCCTCACATTTTGATTTCCTTTTTTTAATTACTTATTTTGCAAATCTCTGGCACGCTCGTTGCTGTGGTTGTCTCAAGTTTCAGTTTTGATTCATTCGATTGTTTGATTTAAATGAGATATGTGATGAACTTGCAGATTTTTGGGCACTGGATTTATCTCTACACACGAATGCATGCCTTACCTGGAATAGTTATAATTTGACAAGTGTATAGAACCTGTTACGCCACTTAAGTGTAGTTGTGCTGACGGAGTCTTTGGTGTATTATGTAAATATATATGCTCTGGTTGTGTTATTTTCTCTGTGCTAGCGGTTAGACCTTAAGTTTTTCATTATTGTATTTTATGTGTTCGTCAGATTACCCCAGTATTGAGAGGAAACGTTAGGATGCAAGGACCAAGTGATGAAGCAAATTGTGACTCACTGACCAATATGGTGAGATAATATCCGGTAAACACTTTTTTGCATCATGTCCTGTTGCATTTGCATCTTTTGCACTTCTGTCTTGCTCTTCCTCTTCATAGTTGCCCTAAATTATCATAGAGTGCTCATCTTTTTTATTTTTTTATTACTGTGATGGTCTAAGATGGCTCATCTTATTAAACTTTTGAAGATTTGTGATGAAAATTAGAGCTCTTTGAATGTTATTCGAAGAGTACTTGTTTTTTCTAATTTGGCATGTGCGGTTACACATCTTCTGTGTCTCTCTCTCAGAGCTGATAAAATACTTTAGATGTTTCATAATTCTTTTTTCATTTTATGTTGATGACAATGGTGCATCTATATACTTCACATTAGCAGTTGAATCAATAAATGTGCAAGATGTCAGCTGTGCACTGCATTTTGATCCTACTTTCTCCTCTGATGCTTCCAGCACGCAATTGTTCTGGCTTAATTCATGCTCTAAGTTAACTCATTTTATTGATTTGTTAATTGTTTAGGTGACATCTGAAAATAGCAGCCGTTGCTCCAGTAAAAGCTCAAAGGACCATTTAGGGAAGCCTTGGTCGTGCAACTTGTGCTCTGCTCCTTGCTCTTCCTGCTTTCATATTAATAAGGCTGTACTGAAATCAAACAATGATCCTGGTGGAGAAACCTGTGCTGGGAATACTGAAACTGGGCAATTAAGCATACTGAGCACTGTTGGAGGCATGGATTCAACTGCTGATTCCTTTTCTGAAAATGCAGCAGGCAAGGCTTCTTCAAGGACTTCCAATGCATCCGATGGCTGGAGATCTCCAGAAGGTCATGATGATTGCTTGTCATGTGTCAGTGGAACTGACGAACAGTTGAATAGAAAATCTGATACAGAAGATAGTGGGAATAAGTGTAATAAGCAGAACGGTGGAGAAATTTTTAGGAAGATGTCACCTAGTAGCTCACAAACTGGGACATATTCACAAAATTCAGGCACAGTAGGAGTTTATCATACAAAAAGCACTGATGATGCTACTGACATACAGAAGGTTCGGAATACCTCTGAAGCTTCCAATGGTAAGAACTTACCACATGAAGAAAACCCAGTAAAGGTAAAGGATGATAGGCCTTCAGATACTAAAGTAGAGCTGTTGAAGGGTTCAACTGAGCATTTAAATTCATCATCACCTAATGGCGTGGCTTCTGATGATGTTTGTGGTGATCCTCCAAAAATGAATTTGAACCCCACAGAGAAGAATGATGACATGGAGATTGACCCTCATCCTGCTGATGAGAGTGATGACTCAGATATGGTGGAACAAGATGTAAGAAAGTGGTATACAGTCCAGTTTCATATAGTTTGATAATGTGGACAATCATTATGTTTTGATGGTCTTAATTCTACCCATATATATGGAACAACAAAAATGTTCATATTTCTGGGATCTCTCTGATAAACCTATAGTTTGTACAAGCCCCTTTGATTATGGACTGTCACCCCCTTTGATTATTTAGCAAACTAATAAATTCTTCGGAGTTTTTTTGAGTTCATGAAGCCTGGAGATCATGAAACTAAATATATGTGGGGTGGACTAGCACTTGTGTTCAGTTACATGGTTATTTTTCTGATGACCATTTCTAGACCTTAATTTTCCAAATAGACTTCAGATAATTCTAAGCACTTGATGATTAAAATCTGGTCCCAATATTGCTATTGTTCCTTTTATTTTGAAAAAGTTAAGTATCACTTAATGTCGACAAGATGCTGCTGCTGATTTTTCTACTGGCATATGCATATATGAAGGATGTTGAAGATTTTAGTTGTTTATAAGCAAGATATTGCACCATATACAATTTCCTCATGTAATTAATTCTTTTCATACATGTGTCTGTTAATTTTTTTCTGATGAATAGGTGAAAGTCTGTGATATCTGTGGGGATGCCGGGAGGGAGGATTTGCTTGCTATATGCTCTCGGTGCACTGATGGAGCAGAACACACGTAAGTATTTGAATTCTTGAGAGATTTTAACCATGTGATTTTGCAAACTTGTGCATTGAAATCATTCTTATTTTCCAGGTACTGTATGCGGGAAATGCTGGAGAAACTCCCTGAAGGTGAATGGCTTTGTGAAGAATGCAATACACTGGAGCTGGCAGGAAAAGGAAAGCAAGAAAAGATTGGAAGTGTGTATGAAAATGAGAAAAATAATTCATCAGGTCGAGTAAGTGAAAATTTAAACAACTCTGATGTTGAGGGACGCAGAACAAAGAGTTCAACAAAAAATCCTTCTAAAAGGCTTCGAGACGACGAAGATTCTGAAGTTTCTTCTATTGCAAAAAAGCCTGCCCTTGAGTCGACAGTTAGGTCGCCAAAGACGTCCAATTCCAAACAAGCTGTTCTTTCTCGCATGAGTTCTTTAAAAAACTTAGATAAGGGTAGACTACGGTCTCCAAATCGTTCTACTTTAGACACAATCCCAGCTAATGATGTTACAGAATTGGCCAAGCCTTCTTTAGATGCACGAGGGCTCAATTTACGAGGTAATAATGCGTATTTGGCCAAGCCTTCTTCTTTGTCTTACTATGTTGGCCATTGAGTGGAAGTGTAATATGACCATGTTAAGTTAGTCTTTCATGACTTTGAGGTTTCCACTGGCAATCATCTCAGTTCCTAGTCCTAGATTATTGACAATTTCTTTCCGTTCTTGCAGGTAATTTCTCAAAATCTAATTCTTTCCATTCTCTGAATTCAAAACCAAAGACCAAGCTCGTAGATCAAGTTGTTATGCAGAGGCAGAAATCAGCTAAGGAACATGGTTCTTTTCGTCTTAAAGAGGATGTTGTCAGATCTATAGGCAAATCTATGTCATTTAGATCTACAAATCCCAATCGTTCTGAATCAAATATAAAGATGTTATCTCCTAGATCATCTAACATCCATGACGTTAAAAATACAAAAGAAAGGAGTGCATTTGAAAGGCAGCGCTCATTCAGAACAGAACATCCATCAAATAATTCAGTGATGGGTGCTTCCATGAGTTCGACATCACGAATTGATAAAAGACCATCCTTCAGGGCAGAATCATCTTCACTTGCCTCCCCAACCAATCACCAGGAGGTGAAGCCAGTACAAACTGATGGTAAATCAACAGCATTATCGAGGTCATTTAGTCTTGCATCTCGAAGGAATGCAGATTTACCCAGTACTACAGGTAGAGTTGGATTTCAGCTTTCTCAGGTGGTTTCTGATATAGCCTTTTTCTCCTTTGAACTACCACTTATACAGTTACTTCATGATTTTTTTATATTTGTATAACCAGGTGAATTTAAGAGACCATCAAAACATGGCCATAGTATTCCTGTGGTTTCATCAGCCAATGGAGCTAATAATACTGAACAAAAATATAATCATGCTAGCTTGAAGCAGGATCCTGCCTTACGTGATGTTTCTGAAAAGTTGTCTATTAGTGCTAGTGAAGGTGTATCTGATGGATTGGTTCAGTCTAAGGATTTAGCAAATTCTACTGACCGACCTAGGGAATATTCTGGAAGCCGCTTGGGCCCACCATCTATGAGGTCCTCAAGAGATGAAAGTGACAACCTGAAAGCTGCAATTGAAGCTGCTGTTCTGAGGAAACCAGGAGTTTACCGGAAGCATAGAGCTTCTGGTCAATCTGATCAGTCATCTGCTCAAATATTGGCTCCTGTAGCTTCTCATATAGACCACATGTCAAGTGCCAAAAGTAGAAAGCTATCTTCTGACGCGGAGCTAGCTGAGTGGCCTCCAATATCTCGGAAATTTACTTCTGACCCTCTTAAAGAGGAAACTCCCAATTGCATAAAGCAGCCCTTGCTGCTTAGTGGGGAGGGTGCTTCTTCTGGAGTTCGAGATGGTGTCCATGTTGGCATTTCCTCGAGGGATGCACTCAGTAATGTTCCAGCAGTAATGCCTCTATTGTTGAAATCCTTAGCAATCCCTGAGCATGAATATATTTGGCAGTATGCACTTATCTCTCACTCATTTTATTTTGATTGTTTACCTCCAGAAAAGCTTTGGTAGTTTCATATTCTCCATCATCCTGAGAGCTGTGTGCTCTGTATGTGCAGGGGAAGTTTTGAGATTTGCCGAAGTGGTCAAACATTTGATTTGTGGGATGGAATCCAAGCTCATCTATCTACATGCGCTTCACCTAAAGTTGCTGAAGCTGTAAACAAATTTAATAACAGAATTATACTCTATGAAGTTCCTCGCACAAGCACCTGGCCTGCCCAGTTTCAGAAAAATGGTGTTGGAGACGATAACATAGCCCTTTTCTTTTTCGCTAAAGATCTTCAGAGGTAATATCTTGTTGTTTTCCTTACACACACAAATAATCTCGTATTAGTTTGATTGGTATTGCCTTTTATATTTAAAAGTTTGGCTCTTTAATGGTACAGTTATGAGAAAATTTACAAAGTTTTACTGGATAATATGATGAAGAATGACCTTGCTCTCAGAGGAAATATCAACGGTGTTGAGCTCCTCATATTTCCTTCTAATCAGCTTCCTGTTAAATTGCAACGTAAGTGGAGAAACTGTCTCTTTTTTCTTCTCAATTTGCACTTTTGCAGTATAAGTGAAACACCTGCTCATACATTGTAATATGACCTTTCTTTTTCCTGTGCCTGTGTTTGATTTCCCTTGTATTAAACATTGATTTTGATGTAAGGTGAAATGATCTCATAAGTTTTGTCATAATTGATACATCTTTATGATATCACATTTCTCATTCAGGGAGTTACCTCTGTAATGATTGAGCACTTCTAATATGGTGTGACTTGGAAGTTCTTAAGACTGGATTGGTCAGATGTGCCTGTGTTAGGTGTCAACCAGACAATGTGAACTCCAATGATGCTGGCTTACACCAATGCTATGGGTTGTCCTTTAGTGTTATTTAACATAAAGTTGTGATATTAGAAACCTGGTTAGATGTTTATGCCATAGAACATTGAATGTAATAGTCACTGACTCATGCTTCTACTGTTATGTGAGTGTGATGTTGCAAGCCACGGTACAATTTATTTTTCTTCATTTACATGCAGGGTGGAATATGTTATTCTTCCTGTGGGGTGTTTTCAGAGGAAAGAAAGAACCTAGCCCGCAGCAAATGCCTGAATCCACAATTGCACCTCGAGATATTCCTCCTCCAATAATGTCTTTGCCTGAAAATAGATGCTCACTCACGCCTATTTCTGATAATGCAAGCCAAAATAGACATCCAGGGCTTAATGTGCCTGCTTCAGAAGAGTTACAGGGTGTACCTAGTGTTGTTAAAAGAGATGTTGGTATGGATATATCTCTTCTGGATCAGCTTGGAAATGGGCTAAATTCTAGTTCGTCATCTACAGCAAAAGGTGATGGTCCAAAGCAATGTGGAGGGTGGGGTTCTTATCAGGTACTGTTCATTTTTTAGAACAATTGATATCATGCAGATGGGCTAGATTGAAAACTATTAAATGATCATACTGTGGCAGACTTCATAGTTGTCTGCCATAGCATTATGCACACACCCACCTTCATACACATTTCCTTCCTCTTGTTCCCCTTTTTTAAGTTCCGAAGTTTTGTTTTTCCGGCTTCAGAGTCTTTCCTTGGTTAGTGCTGTAGTCTAAATTAGCCTATTTTTTCTGCTCTTTGTTTGTTCATGGTAGTTAAAGGTTTTGACTTTGTTTGTTTTGCTTGGCTGATGTTTATTAAGCTTTATCTGCTGGCATTTATATTATTTCAAACAGGAAAATGCCATCAATTCAGGGTGCTGCCCCCCTGTTGCTGTGACGGGCCCTGAAGCTGGAAGGGACCAAACGCTAATGGAAACTAAAACTCCACTTGACAATCCATATTCACTACATGATTCCTGCGCATCAGTGGCTAGCACGCCTAAGGACCGCACATGTGAAGGAGTTATATTGGAGAAAACAGGTCATCTAGATGAGTTGAAGTTAAGAATGGATGCTATAGATCTATCAAGGGATGCAGAACCGCCCATGGAGGATGACAGGTGCATTACAGACCTAAATGTGGAGCCCGACAAATGGCTGTTTAGCCATAAAGAACCGGTGCTTCCTGGACCGTCATCTTCAGGGAATCATAATCTTTCTTCTGGAACTGGTTATGTGTCGCCCGGAAATGATAATATGCACAATGAAACTGTCAGAACACTTGAAAAAGTAAGTACACACTGACGAACACTTGCTATATGTATACATGGCAATATAATTTTATCTTAGACTTGTATTGGTGATGGTTTTGTGTCATAGGTAAATCATGTTCCTACGGTCTCATATGCACTGCAGAGTCAACATGGTGAATCTGATCTTGGGTCTATCCCTAAATACTATGAACATGGGCATGGTGAAAAGTTCTTCTTCCCTGTGCAATCGCAGCCACCCAATCCCTGGAAAACACATCTACTGGATGATGATGGGCTGAGTGACAAAGCACCGAATCTAGAGCTTGCTTTAGGGGCCGAAAGAAAACCACAGAGTTTGGGCATTGAGCCGCTATTTCTTAGTAAAATAGATCATAAAGTACACGATGAACGTATTCTGGAAGAGGCAAGGAAGAAGAAGGCAGAGGAGGATGTATCAGCATCCCTTTCCCTTTCTCTGTCTTTTCCCTTCCCAGAGAAGGAGGTGGAGGCCAAAAGTGAGCAGCAGCTCATGTCTCAGAGGAAACATGTGAATACCTCTTCAAGGTTTCTATTTGGAAAATTGAGAGACAATTAGATAGTGTTGGGGAAAATCATAATGCTGATTAATCTATAATTTTGCTAGGTATTTTTCCTTCTCTTCAGTTTGCAACTTCCAACAGTCCTAAACGGCTGGTTGTATATAAGTAGAGTATAGTAGCCTCATGACTCTTTGTGATAAGAAATTTTTTTCTCTCAGCAGATTGCTTTTTATCCACTCTTGCATTGTGATGAAGGCTTAAACTAAAGTTATTCAGTGTTCTTTACAATTTATGCTTCAACTCCGCACTTGGTTCATTTAATGAAAATTGTCAAGTGATGGTATGTTAAGAGTTGTTTCGCAATCAGATTTAACTTTAGAGTTGGTACCTAAATTTTGAAATTGCATCAAATGTGGTTCTCAAAACTTAAACAATATCTTCACGTCCCTAAACTTGATGCCACCATTTCTTTTTCTAAATTTGCAGCCCGCATGCAGGGGTTGTCATCGGCAATGAGCCTTCGTTCGACCAGGCCATTATCCACTACTAAGTACCAAATTTGTGTACTATAATAGAATAGAAAAATCTACACAAAAAGTTGGACTGTCTCAACAAATTATCATTTCTCTGCAATTATAATTAAATTAGAATGTTCCTTAAGGACTAAAGTATGTTAGAACTAAAAAAAAGTTCAAAGAAAAGTTCCTGTAGCAATATTGAAGTTATCGATATAATTAGAAAGTTTATGTAGGAATTACGTTTTTAACTTAAAACACGAGTCCCACTTTTCCAACTCAGAATATGAGTATATCTCAGTCTAATAGATTCCACAAATTTCACCATCGGAACTCCGAAATCATATTGATGGCATATTTGAGGTGTATTTGACATTTTGCATTTGGGTAGAATAGCAGATCATTGATTTCTGTTTCTTTACATAATTATTAGGAGTACTCTCCATACATAGAGTACTATTAAAGAATGAAAAGAAACAGAGAGTTGGAAGCAAGTCGGAGTCAGCTAGCGGAAGAGGAAAGAAAGAGGGCAATTTGGTCCAGAAAAGTAAGATGCTGAGGCCGATCCATGCGCCTCACGTATCCCTTGGCCGCTTTTTCCGTGTAGCAATTATACGCCTCTCCTCCGCTCCTCCGCCACATCGCCTCCGCGTAGCTCCCGTGGGCGTAGTACGCCTCCACCGTCTCCGCCTCTGTCTCGATCTGGATCGGCAGGCGCTCGTAGTGGCCCCGGCCGATCCCCTCGAGGTCGTCCATCCTGGCGACGGCGGCGGGGGAGACGGCGTAGATCTCGCCGGAGACGCGGTGGCCGAGGCCGGGAAGGTTGAGGAGGAAGGGGACGCGGTAGGGCCCGCAGACGAGGGGGAGGGGGTGCAGGGTGCGGGCGGCGCGGACAAATGCGGCGTCGCCGGTGGAGATGAGGTCCTGGAGGAGAGCGTGGTTGGAGAAGCCCTGCTTCAGAGTGCCGTAGGTGAATATCAGCGTCGCCTCGGCCACCACTCCCATTCAGGATTTCTCTTTCGATTTTTTTGGATGTGATGTGAGATTCTCTTGAGAATTAATATGATACTATTCTCGTACGGCAATTCACCATTAAAATCTTGCTCCGCTGCTCTATATATATACTCCACATATGCACATAATCCTGTGTTTTTGTGTACGTATCCGTGGGGTATAGTATATTTCTGTAATACGGAATGTGTGTATGTACGTATCCGTGTGGGGCTCACACGCCATGTAATAGTACTAATTTGTATGGAAAATATAATTTCTTCTAAAATAGTTGAATTGTATTTATTGTCTCATTATAATTGAGTTATTTTTTTTTTGCAAAATGCTTTATACTTCATACTTTTTACCTCTTTATTTTAATATTTAGATATTAATTTATTAAATTCGTGCTTAATAGAATTGATTCAACTATCTTAAAACCGAGAAAGTATTATATCGTGAAATTTGGATCGCCTATTGTCTATTTGAATGCTATATAAAAATAAAAATTGTCTTAAAGTTAAAAAAATTACTACGACCGTATTGAAAAAAATTTAATATGTCTTGAACAAAACATAAAGAAAATACAAGACTAAAAAATTGTAATGAAAGAATGTGTAAGAGGTGACTTTGCATGTCTCATTGGACATATCAAAATGATGATTATGGACGCTCTCTTGGTACAATTCTTGTTATCTACGTAGTATTACAAAATAATGTGACGTGTCGATTTGTTTGTTTTCTTGATGCTACTTCTAGGATGCTAGCGGACCCTATTTTAGAAATAGCTCGAAATTAAAATAAATTGAATGGCAAAGATATTATGGACAAAATAGATTTTAAATTTGTTTTTGTTTTTTATTTGTACTTTTATTTAAACGTGTCATATAACTGTGTAGTAGTAGCAGAATTAATTTATTGAAGACGATTCTGGCATTGGTTGCAAGCTGAAATCAATGGAGTCTATCCGGTTATAATTCCGATGCAAGAAGTCCAATGCAAATATGAACACATCTTACGAATATGCACAAGAAGATATGTCTCTTTTGTCGTTCGTTTTTTGTTTGGATCCAAGATTATGTTTTATCTTGAGCCCATAATCCTTACACGTGCTCGTTTCATTCATAACAATTTACTGAGAGTCTTTTTGGACCAAAAATAAAATAACGCCAATAAAATATTTTATGGCATTATTTTTATTATTATTATTTTTATAATTAAATAACTTTAAATTTAAAGTTCGTGCCACGGAGGACTCGAAGCTCAGGCATTAACCTCTTTACCGCTTGACCAAATCACACACTATTTTACGGCATTATTGATTAATAAGATAGTACTCCCTTCGTCACCTCATGGTTAAGGCGAAACTTTTTGGTACAGAGTTTAAGAAAAGGATGTTGAGTGTTAGATAAATAGATAAAAAAAAGTAAGAGAGAGAAAAAAAATAGAAAGAATAAAGTAGAAAATAAATAAAGTAGAAAGAATAAAGTAAAAGAGAGTAAAGTCTAAAAAAGTACTGTATTATGTGTGGAAATGACTCAACTATGAGGGAACTTTTCGAAATGGAAAAATGACTTAACTATGAGAGAACAGAGTGAGTAGTACTCAAATTATTTTATAGATAGAATGTAAAGAGATAAAATTATTCATATCATAATGTTTTATATGTATGATTTAAGTTATTCAATAACCAATCGGTTTGATAGTTAGTTACTTATGCGAGTGGGTAGGGGTGGGAATACGGATATCGGGTATTGGGTTTACCCGAACCCAATTCCCAATTTTATGGGATTGTGTATGAGATTGGGTAATGAAATTTAAGATAATTCGGGTATTGGGTAACCCGATCGGGTATCGGGTATTACCCGAACACCCGATTTATTATTTAGACTATTTTTTAATACCCAATTTATTATTTAGACTAATTTTTAATATCCAATTGGTTTTTGACTTTTGAATTATATTGTTGATTGTTTCTATATTTGATTCAATGTGTAATACTGTAAAATTTACATATTGCATAATCAATTTCCTTAAAACAAAAATAATAATGCACTTTAAAATAAGGGGTAACTACCTTAAAAGTCACAAACTTTCACCAAATTCCAGTTTTTCTCACGAACTATAAAATTGGCGTATAATGTCACGAACTTTATATTTAGTTGCCGTTTTCCCATGATGTGTTTTCCGACTATGAAGCAAGCTGGTGTGTGTTTTTAAGATGACGTGGCTGCTGACCTGTTAAAAAATTTATTGACTAGCCCAAAATCCCCAAATAACCCTACCCTAAAATCAGATATATTTTCTCCTTCTCAATCTCACAATAGCAGCTCCGTTGTTTCTTTGCATCAGCAGCAATTTGCCATCCACGTCGTCGCCGGCGTCGGTTTCCTTTTCTTCAATCGCAACTTTCCTTCTCTCAAATCGTGTCGGTTATCACTACTCTACAAAACTCTCAACTCTCATAACAAAAGCGAGTGAAACTAAGTCAACTAGGAATTCAGATAGAGAAATGTAAACAAGTTAAAGAGCTGCCCCAACTTGACACGTTCTGGAATAGATGTTTAAGCTGCCACGTCGCCCCATTTATTTGCAGGCAAGCAGATTAGCCAGAGGTTGCAATATGGGACCTTCACCTTGCACATGACCTCGCCGCAGCAAGCGTCTTCAAACTCGATCACTTCATCTTCCGAAACAGCACCGACAGCCTCTACCTTGGCCACAACAGATTGAACGGATTCAGTTTCCAAGCATAAAACGAGGCCTCTTACGGAAGATTTCACTGGAGAAGATGAATCGTCGGTTAGGTCGGAAACAACAAACACGAAGGATCTGATCTTCAGCTCAGCAGAGCAAATGAGAGGAAGCTTCATCTCCTCCTTCCTCTTCGGATCATTCTACTATGCACAGTTGAATCACCTCTGCCCCCAAATCAAAATTGAAATCGAAACAAAAAAAAATGGGAATTGCAATTGCCAGAAATTGACTAAATTCGAAACAATCTTGGAAATGTAAAAGATTCAATCGAAATTGGGATTAAAATCTGAACCTTGTGGCTTGCAATTTGGGAATAAAATTGAATTTAAGGTGTAATATCATGAAACGACGTCGTTTTATCTATGTAAAATGACGTCGTTTTGTGAATTTCCAGCAATCTCCCGGTCAACTTTCAGGCTTGCCACGTATGCAAATTTTCAACCGGAAAATTGCAGGGTCGAGTCAAATGGGAAATACCAGTAACCCGATAAAGTTCGTGACATTATACGCCAATTTTATAGTTCATGGAAAAAACTGAAATTTGGTGAAAGTTTGAGACTTTTAAGGCAGTTACCCCTTAAAATAAATGTGACCCATTTTGTAGTTTTGTACGATAAAATATATGCAATATTAAAGATATTATCTATTCAAATATTTTCTATATTTAAATTATTATAATATCAATTTAAATTTTATAGTTATTTACATATATAAAGAGTTTGGGTACCCGATTCGTCGGGTTTGGATACCCATAGTGGGTATTGGGGTACCTGAAAATATATCAAGTCGGATATCGAGTAAGTATTTTATATGATTTTTTGGGTACCCGGTTTTTTCGAGTCGGGTACCCATGGGTACCCGTATTCCCACCCCTACGAGTAGGGATTTATTCTCGACCTTCGACGGCCCTTGTCTCATTTTCTTGAGCTTAATGATCAAATGAAGCAATTAAACATTGGTAGAAGCCTAGAAACATATCTCTATCTTGTTTTTTCCTTGCATACTATTAAGGTTTCCGAAATACAAAATTGTTTAGATATTCCCAAATTCGGAAGTAAATCTTTTCATGTGCGAGGATAAATTAGTTTAATTTATTGCAGCAAAAAAGGCGATACTCTGGCCCTATATCATGTGAGGAGGTTCAATCAGAATAAGCAGTAGTCCGTTAAGGGGAAAGCCTTAACCCACTGGCTGTCAGAAGCCCATCTCTCAAGCATCACACTTGTGCCTGAGAGATGGAAGCAACTACACGACAACAGTGGAATTTGAACCCAGACTCATTGCAGCAAGATCTACTCATCCGTTGCCAACTGCGCTGGCTTTGCGGGTAAATAAATTTAATTTATAATACAAGGGGTCTCATGTCGTTAAAACAAATGGGTATAATTGACTAAAATATAGTTATAATTGTTCACCTACAAACTCTAGCTAGAATATTTAATTTGATAGTATATGATAAATATGATGAAGATCGAATGATATGAAGGCTTGGAGACTTTGTCACTTGACCCATTTGTTCTCTCCACGTGGTCCAGCTCTTTCTCTCTCACTCTTCATATTTCTTAAACAATATTAGTAGGTGGTGTCGGTTTCGAGATATATTTAATATTAATATATAATTTAGGATCGAGTGGTTAAATTATTTTAGTTGAATTGGACTACCTATAATCAATTATCCAATGATTATCCATCTAGGATTGAATTATGAAATTGAATCCCGAGATACAATCTTGTAATCCAAACACATCATACCTATATTATTTCAATAGTTTCTATTGAACACAAAATTTAAAAAATTATACTTAATATAATAAAATAAAATAAATAATACAGAAACAAATAAAATAGAAAATAAACAGAGTAATAAAGTAAGATAAATTAAATATTCCATTCCCTCCACCATGTAAAGTTTGTCATATATTGATCTAGTACGAGTTTTAAGAAATGTAATCAAAGTGAGTCGAAAAGTTAATGAAATGGATGTCCTATTTTTATGTAGTACACAATTTTTGTAAGAAAACATAAGTGAGAATTAGTTAGTAGAATGTGAGGTCCGGTGCAAAAAATGGTAAAAGTGAAATGTGACAAGCTTTGTAGGTCTAAGGGAAATGGAAATATTTGACAAACCTTTTGGGACATAGATATATCTTTAGCATAAAATAAGGTGTAGATTTTTTTAAAAAAAATACGAAATTTGATTAAATTCTGGTTGATCCCATAACTTTGAAAAATGACCAATTACTCATATATCATAACTTTGATATCTTTCTCAGTTGTCTCATGAAAAAAAAATCATCATTCTACAATTATGAATTTATCACATGTGTAAAAATCAAAGACACAATTGAATAATATACTAAACGACGTCGTATAAGTAGCCGAAAGTTTTGTTCGCATGGTACGTCGGTTTGCCAAATCATACATAATTTATCCAAAATCATGAACTTTGAGACACTTGAGAAATTTTGAAAGTTCCAAAATTGATTAAAATTTGACCAAAATTTATAATTTTTTTATAATTTATCCTAAAATAAAATGATGCATACAATAAGATATAACACGACAAAAATAAGGCTTAAATAACATAGACTAAATGATATAAAATGTTTATCATGGCATTGTAAACGCGTAGAATAAACATTAGGCATACCACAAAAGTTTATTGAGGTCCAGCCCACATAAATATGAGAATTGTTTGGTGATAATAGTGGGTTTATTGAGGTCCAACCCATTGTTTAATAGTACTCCTACTACTTACAAAGATAGCAACGTCGGCAATTGGCATTCACTTTTGTCCACTCATCTCGAACTCCATTCGCTAACCCATCTACTTCAAATCCCAATTTCATCTCCCATTTTTATTGGAAGCATCAAATTCAAATTTAATCATATTATTAATATTATTATTATATTAAAAGATATTGTTTCAACCATATTTATTGAACCGAATTCAAATTTAGCATTCATAAAATATTACTATTTGTTATTGTTTTGATAATTAAATTACTTTTCTATTGAACCGAATTCAAATTTAGCATTCATAAAATATTACTATTTGTTATTGTTTTGATAATTAAATTACTTTTCTAAATTTTATTTATAAGCAAATGATTGAAATTTAAAGGTCACGTCACGGTGGACTCGAACCCGAGACCTTTAGCCTCGAACATCAAAATTACTTTTCTCACCTACTCACATCATGTTCTATCAAAGTAATGTTTGTTTACTAAGAGCACCCACAACCAGTGGCGGATCTAGGGGGCATGAGGGGGCGGTCGCCCCCTCCGTGCGACTATTTTTCCCTTATCGGGATGTAATTTTACCATGTCCGCCCCCTCTGTTTGCCTCCGGCGTCGCCCCGAATAACAAAAAAAATAGCCATGTCCGCACTAAACCAAGCTAATACTATATATTCCGCCCCCTCCATTTCCGGATCCTGGATCCGCCACTGCCCACAACCCTGCGAGCACGGTTATGGGCCCGGCCCCACTTTTTCTGCCTGCTCTCTAGCAAGAGCACAACACCCACAGCTGTGCTCTTCCGCAAGGACGAGCACAATTCAATTTAAAATTAAATTAAACAAAAACATTTTCATAATATTAAAATTCATTAAAAAAACCTAAATAATATTACAAATGACAAATAAAATAAAAACGACATAATTAAAATCCTAAAAATTAAAAATTACATAATTAAAATACTAAAAATAAAAAAAAACCACTACTCGTTGCGAATTTCGCCCACATGTGTTTGATTAGGTCTTCTTGTAGCTCAATGTGGGTTCGGGTATCGCGCATTGCGTGCCTTGTCTCGATCCTCTGGCCCTCCGTCGTATGCACACCTCGGCGTGGGGGATACCTCGCGGTTGAACTCCCGGCTTCATCCTCGTCGTAGAAGCTAGCCGCCCTCGGTCCTTCGTCGGCTATGATCATGTTGTGTAAGATAATACACGTGTACATGATGTCGGCGATATTATTCACGTACCAGAGCCGAGCCGGGGCCTTCACAATGTTGAATCGGGCTTGAAGGACCCCAAAGGCTCTTTCGACGTCTTTCCACGCGGACTCTTGACGCTGCGCAAAAAGAACTCGTCTCGGGTTGTGCGGGTTGCTGAGCGTCTTCACGAAAGTCGACCACCTTGGGTAGATACCATCGGCGAGATAGTAACCCATGTGGTATGTATTTCCGTTGATGGTGAAGTCGATCGCCGGTGCTACACCATTCATCACATCATTGAAGAGTGGTGAAGAATAGAGCACGTTCAAGTCGTTGTTGGATCCGACAACGCCGAAATATGCATGTCAAATCCATAGGCGGTAGTCGGCGACCGCCTCAAGGATAAGTGTTGGGCAGCCGCCTTTGTGACCGCTTAGGTGTTGCCTCCTCCAAGCAGTCGGGCAATTCTTCCACCTCCAATGCATGCAGTCAATGCTGCCAAGCATTCCGAGAAAGCCATGGACTGATTCGTGAAGACGAAGTAACCGTTGGCAATCATCGGTGGTGGGTACCCGAAGGAATTCATCACCGAAAGCTGAACGAACGCGCTCGCAAAATTTTTTTAGACAAAGGATTCTAGTGGACTCACCGATATGCAAATACTCGTCGAAGAGGTCGGCCGTTTGCCTAGTAGCGAGTTGTCGGATGGCACACGTACACTTCTGCAACGGCGTGATACTTTGCCGGCCGGCTGCATCTGGACTTGTTTGGAAGAATTCAACACGTGCGGACAATGTGTTGACAATTCGCATAAACAAGCGCGTTGACATGCGAAAACGGCGCCTGAAGTAATCTGCCGGAAACCGCGGCTGGTCGGCAAAGTAGTCGGCAACGAACCTTTCGTGGGCTCCCTCCCGGTCACGATGGATGTAGCGGCGAGTTGATCTAGTTCGTTGAGGAGGAGGAGCGGGGGTATTCACCGCGACATATGCTTCGTAAGCGGCACGATGTTGTTCGTAGTATTCTTGTTCTTCGCGCTCCGCTTTCGCCATAAGATGGGTGAAATCCATTTAAGGTTTTGAGTGAGAGATGAAGGTGTAGATAGTATGTATGAGAATTATGAATGAGAGATGAATGAGAGATGATTTGATGTGATAAATGGATGATGAATGTGTGTATATATAGATGATTTCGGGGAAAACAAATAAAAAAATTTCAGAAAAACGGGCAAAAAAACGGCCATATTTTTGGGATTTGGAAAATATTTTTTTAATTTTTTTATCGATTTTTAAAATTTAATACAGAATTAAAAAAATAAATAAAAATATTCAAAGAGCCGTTGCCCAATCGCGTGCCGCCATGTCACCAGCTCGCTGGCACGGACGTGCTCGATGCATCGAGCAGTGCCGTGCCAGTGGCGCGAGAGCAGCAGCGGACGTCCGTCCACCGTTGCAGATGCTCTAAAATATTTGCTTAAATGATAAAAATGCCTCCTATCATGTTTTATCTACCGATTTAGTTGAAGGATAAATTAGTCATGGAATTAATTAATTCACGGATATTACACAAATACACATATTATGTGCATATAGCATTTTCATAATAAAAATGAATAGAATAGATGCAATTTCAAATTTATGGATGTGCTTTTCAGAGTGTCCACTATGGGACCGCCGCGCCTATAGTCCCGACGGGGGCGATCCCAGGGCGGTCTATAGTGGAGGTGTTGTCCGCCCCCGGGGCGGACGAGGAGTGTGGGGGCGGTAGGCGGCGGACGGGCATGCGGCGACAGGGGGCGAGGACGCGGCGACTCCGGGGCGGACGCGGCGGATTGGCGGGGCGCCTATAGTGGAACGGTGCCCGACGCGGCTATAGGCGGTGTTTTTTTGAATTCGATTTAATTCACCTATAAATACACCCCATTCCATTAAATTTTCGTTGTATAATTTTTCCTGTACTTTAATACGACGAATATTTAGTTGTATTTTATTTTAATTATTCGTTATATAATTTTACCCTTTTGCAATACAATTTTGGGGCTATTGGAAGTGTTGACCATAGTGGCGGAAACAAAATTTTTGGACTATAAACAAAAAAATTGAGGCTATGGACAAAAACTGAGGCAAGACTAATGGAGTGTCCCCCTTACGGTGGACACCTAGTGGTACAACACAGTTACCAAACCACAGACAATCCCATCAATTTCAAAGTGAAATGTCATCTGTGACGACAAATTACTGTTTTTGGGGTGAAACACAGTTATCCTTAATTTAAGCAGAGTCAGATTAAAATGTACTGAGACGACAAATTACTGTTTTAGGATTGAAACATAGTTATCCTTGAATTATGAAATTTCTAATAAAAACAGGTTTACCATATTTTTGTCAAATCAAGTAGGTTAGGTCGACTCGTAGCATTAGGGCATTAGCAATGGGGCGCCCTAAGGCGCGCTACGTCAGTAGTTTTATCCTTCTACCTCCCCACCTGCAGTGGGGCGCCCTAAGGCGCGCCACGTCATCATTTTTTTAATATTTACAAAATTCATACGAATAAAAAAAAAATACATTAAAATACGAATTTCAAAAACTGAATTTCATTTAATAAAAATTAATACATTACAATGCGAATTAAAAAAAATGCAAACTCAGCGACGGCGGTTACGAGCCCACACTTCTTCAATCATGTCGCTCATGACCTGCGCATGCTCCTGTTGGTTGCGCATTGAGGCCTGTCTAGATAGAACCTCTTCGAAGCCTAACGGTAACCCTCTATCGGGTGTGTCGGTCGATGTGCCGGAAGAGCTAGATGCACGGTCGTCTTCATTCCAGTCGGTGATGCTTCCGCCTTCACTCTCGACTATCATGTTGTGGATGATTATGCACGCATATATGACATTGGCGATGACTTCCTTGTACCAGAAACGAGCCGGCCCTTTCACAATTGCCCACCGTGATTGGAGCACCCCAAATGCCCGCTCGATATCCTTCCGCGCCGCCTCCTGCTTTTGCGCAAATAAAACCCTCTTCTCACCAATTGGCAGCTGACTGTCTTTAGGAAAACTGGCCACCGTGGGTAGATGCCATCGGCCAAGTAGTACCCCATATGGTATTGGCGTCTGTTGGCAGTAAACTCGATGGTCGGGCCATTGCCGTTACATTGGTCGGTGAAGAGGGTGGACGAGTTGAGGACGTTGATGTCGT
This sequence comes from Salvia splendens, assembly GCF_004379255.2. NCBI lineage: Eukaryota > Viridiplantae > Streptophyta > Magnoliopsida > Lamiales > Lamiaceae > Salvia > Salvia splendens. The sequence goes on from NC_056034.1 coordinate 6,728,898, forward strand.
TGTTCGACCCGGCTACGCCGAAGTAAGCATGCCAGATCCAGAGCCGATGGTCAGCGACGGCTTCGAGGATCATCGTCGGGTGGCTGCCCTTGTATCCACTTGTGAATTGGCCTCTCCACGCCGTCGGACAATTCTTCCACTCCTAGTGCATACAGTCGATGCTCCAGAGCATCCCGGGAAACCCGTGCGCCCTCTCGTGCATCTGCATCAGACCATGGCAATCAGTGGCTGTCGGCTTGCGCAAATATGTGTCGCCATAGGCCTCTACTATCCCCCGACAAAAGCTCTTCAGACACTCGCGGCCTGTAGTCTCCCCACAGTGGAGGTACTCGTCAAAAAGGTCCGCCGTGGTGCCGTATGCCAACTGACGAATAGCAGTCGTGCACTTTTGCAATGGTGTAAGGCCGGGTTTCCTGATGCCGTCCTCCCGAAACGTGAAGTATTCATCACGTGAAGACAATGTACGAACAATGCTGAGAAAAAGGTACCTCGACATTCTAAACCGGCGGCGGAAAATAGTCGGGCCTCATCGCGGTTGATCGGCAAAATAGTCTTCAACCAGACGTCTGTGAGCTTCCTGGTGGTCGCGTCGGACATACGACCTTTGTCGAATAGGCCAATGGACTTGCTCAGCCGCCGCTGCCGCCGCCGCGGCCGCCGCCTCCTTCTCGCGCTGCATTTGCGCATAGCATGCCGCCATGGCCTCTTCAACGGCTGCATCTAATGCTTCGTCAAGCGAACCACCAGATTCAGATGAACTAGAACTATTGATGTCGTCGCCGAGATTCATGTTGGTTAGATGTAGAGAGAGAATATGTAAAGAGATAGTCGATATGTTCGTATGCACAACTGAATGAGAAACGAGATTTAAATAGAAAATCAAAACCGCGTGCCATCGTCCGAGTCGATCGTCCGCGACCTCCACAATGGGGCGGATGATGGCGCGGACGATAACCATCGTCCGCGACAGCCGCAATGGGGCGGACGATGGCGCGGCCGATGGCCATCGTCCGCGCTATCCTCCGCGACCGAAGTATAGGGCGCGACTATCGTCCGCGCCCTATGGCACGCACCCGCAATGGGTGCGGACGATGGATGGCGCGGACGATTCTCGCTATCGGGCGTGCCATCGTCCGCCCATTGCGGATGCTCTTAACACTCATCCTTTACCAGTGATATATTTTTTGTAATTACTTGAAATTCTCCTAATTTTTTCTATGCTTAAAACTTCATTTCCATTTCATAAAAGTTAGTAGTACTCCTTATTAACTAAGTTTATGAAAAAGATTCAATGAATATATTCGTAAACTTTGGCAATCAATATATCTGAAATATCAACAAAATTTATGAGACTTGATTGCATTATGTATGCAAGGCTAACTTGCCTACTCGGGCATGTGAATATCCGCTAAAGTCGATGTCGCATTAGGTAATGTAGAAAATAGGTAAAATAAAATATAAGTATCACTTTTTAAATTTGGCCATTTAGCTTAATTTAATGAACATTAATTTGAACTACTTTGTCACTTGAACTTTGCTATTATTACAACCTTTCGATCTTCTACCAGAACCAGATACCTCATGTTGTAATTATTCTTCACAATATTCGAATAAATCGTTACTTCATTATTTTTCATCATACAAAGATGGCATAAATCCATTCTATAAAACATGTTACATGCTTTCAAAAAAAACGATTACATTGAGGCGGTAGTATTAATGGCAAATTAAAAATTGTGCAGATTTATGGAGGTGTTAGTCAAATTTAGGGGGCAAAGCGATTCCAATTAAAAGTAACAAGTAGTACTATAATAAATTAATAAAATGAAATAAAATTAGAAGATTAGGCATTAGTCATGCAAGAAAATAGAAAAATAAAATTGGTTGGAATTGGAGAGCGTCATAAATCGGGGATAGAAAAAAGGAAACCTTTTGGCTTTTCCCATTGCCTTGAGTCTATAGCTGAAAGTTCTTCGCCTTTCCCTTTCTTCTATTCAATAAAAAACTCTGCCCACATACATTTCCTCTCATTCTCAATTTCATCAAAACTCCACTATTTCTGCACCTGCAATCAATGGTTAGTAATACAACTCTCTTCATCAATTACTACCAATATGTGTCGATCGACGCCATCGATTCTCGAATGCAACAGTATTCATGCATTTACACTGATTGTATTTGATTGACTCTGTGTGTGTGTGTTTTTCCTGATCGATCGAGACTTTTTAATCGACGAATTGAATCGCTTTTATACTCTCCGATCGTGATTTCAGGGCGATGTAGAAGACGACGACGGCAGCAAATGGCCGCCGTGGCTGCGGCCGCTGCTACAGAGCAGCTTCTTTGGCCAATGCAAGGTGCACGCGGCGGCAGCGCACAAGAGCGAGTGCAACATGTTCTGCTTGGATTGCATCGACGGACCGATTTGCTCACTTTGCCTCAACTTTCACAAGGATCACCGCCATATTCAGGTCAGAATAGCTCAGAATTTTTGCCTCCAATCATTCAATTTTTAGCTAGAATCGATCAATTTAACGAGATAGGATTTTATTTGCAGATACGGAGATCGTCATACCACGATGTGATTAGAGTGGGGGAGATTCAAAAGTACTTGGACATAGCAGGGGTTCAAACCTACATTATCAACAGCGCCAAAATTGTGTTCCTGAATCAGCGCCGCCGCCCTCAGCCGCGCCCCGGCAAAGGCGCCGCCACCAACACCTGCTGCGTCTGCGATCGCAGCCTCCTCGATTCCTTCGATTTCTGTTCCATTGGCTGCAAGGTCTGAATTTACGAATTCGAAATTCAGTTTCAAATATAAAATTCTGTTGATCGAATCAAAATCTCAAATCCCCTCAATTTGGCACTCATTTTATCTCCGCAATGGCTGCAGATCGTCGGAACATCGAAGAATTTCGATAAGGAGAAGATGAGGACGGATGACGGTGGCGCTTCCGACTCGGACGAGTCGTTCGAGTCGATGAACGCCGCCAGCATCCGTAAACAAGTTGTTAGAAGCAAGGTGCAGGGATTTACTCCGTCGACGCCGCCTCAGACCGCTGCAGCGAAGCGGCGGAAGGGCGTTCCTCGCCGAGCTCCCACCGGCGGGCTTCTACTAGGATATTGAAAAGGTAATGATGATGGCGTTGTGATTCCAGCAAACTGAGCTGTGGCAATGGAAGCCGATGCCGGAACACCAAAACTGCATAGTGCGGTATGTTTATTTGCAGTGCACTGTTACATTGTGCAAAAAATAAAAAAGTAAAAAATAAAATTGGAAAAATTAGCATCATATGTTGTGTAACATAGTAAAGTATAAAAAGAATAAAGGGCTAGATAGATTTGAGGGAGAAGCAGCACATCATTCTAATCCTCAATTTGTGATCGAATTACCGAAATATGTGTATATATCACTTTATGTAATTAGTATGTACTTGTAATTCCATAGTTTTGACAAATAGTAATTATATGGAGTACGATTTTGCTTCCACTATAAACATATTCACACCTTGCTTTTGATTTTACAAGTGATGATAATGGGGTCAAGAAATTGGAAATTTGAGTTGATGATTCTTGTTTCATATGGTTGAATTTTTATTTATTTTGATGAGGAAAATAATGAGCAACTTTTGACGAGAATAAAGGGGCAGCCAGCCACCAAAGCAAGATTTAATATTTATCAGTGGCGTTGCCCATTGTTGTTTCCACTTTAATAGAGAAGTATTTTTTTGTCGATGGGGAACTAACATGATTACATTAATGATATATTTTATAATGAAAGATGCCCATTTATTTCAATAATTTATTCTTCACGGGCCAACCACATTACCCAATATTCATGTTCATACCTCCATTTTATTCTCTTCTTTTATAAAAGAATAGTACGTAGTAGTATTATATTTTCGATATTATTCACATATATCGGCTTTTGAGACCGAAGAAAAGTGAAGCTGAAAAAAAAATGTATGAAAAATTAAGTTTCTATGATAAAGAATCGTGTAAAGGGATGGGCGGTATGCCAAACTTCAATATGAAACACATTAATAATTAGGCGAATAAGGATATCAATCAATCAAATCAAGCAGTAGCGATATACATCTAATGTTATTTTGGTTGAGTTACGTGTCGCAGTATCAATCATAACCTAAGTTATGACAATGTATAGCAATAAGAATTTATTTCAGTAATATTTTATCGATCGGGCCAAGTCGAAAACAATTCTTTATAAAAAAAGACATGCAAACTCAGAAGTCGATTCGATGGTTTTCAATTATTTTAAACATGATTAAGGCTGAAATAATTAAGTTGGACATGGGTTGGTATTAGGTTGATAGAAAACGAAAGTTATAGTGGATTAAAAACTAGGGCTGACAATTTTTGACACGACACGTGATGGGGTGCGTACTAAACAAGCCCAACAGCAACGACGGCCCATCAGCCCAAAGCCCAAGCAGGAGTATGAGTTCGGCATTACCAAAGAGTTCGGCCTCAGCCTACAGCTCGGTAAAAGCCAACCTATCAAGCTCTGCTCTCAGGTCGGCATCAAGCTCTACTCTCAGATCGGCAACCAAAGCAGGAGTATGAGTTCGGCATTACCAAAGAGTTCGGCCTCAGCCTACAGCTCGGTAAAAGCCAACCAATCAAGCTCTACTCTCAGATCGGCAACCGAAGCAGTTCGGTCTCAGTATTCGACCGAACAAGGAGTTAGTGGACCCATACAGGATGTCCAACACACCCACTACCACGTGGTGTCAACTCAGGCCACGATCGTAGGCCATGACCTACGCTACATCCACGATCTTAGGCCATGACCTACACGACATCCACGACTTAGGGTGGTGATGCAAGCCACGATCTTAGTTCAAGATATAAATAGAACTTAGATCAGATAGAAGAGGGTTAAGCTCTCTAGAGATAAAACACCATATAGCAAATAGCAAGTTTGTATTTGTAAGCTGTAGAAAACAGATCAAGCAATACAATCTTGCCCTCCCTTTTTCCCGTGGACGTAGATTTACTTCAGTAAATCGAACCACGTAAATTCTTTGTGTCATAATCTTCATTCTCTACCAGCATTTACAAACATCAGAAATTCGCGGATTCATCACTGGCGCCGTCTGTGGGAAGCAGAGAACAAAATTTGTGATAAAGCGAATTTTTGATCCATTTTTTCCACCCAAAAATGCATACCAGATCGCAGAGTACCCGCATTCCTGCCCGTGAGAACCAGGAGGAAGCCAATCCATCCCATAGGTCTGGAAAACAGCCTAGGGATAAATCCACCACCAGTTCTCATGGCGAAGGAACAGGCCGCTCCAAAAATCGTCCCACTGAGTCTTCCCAGCAGCCTGATTTGAATGAGGCTGTCAAGCTGTTCTTGGCTGAGAAGCAGGATGAGTTCTTAGCCTTCCTGCAAAAGAGCCAAGAGCCGAAGACGAAAACGGAGGATTCTCCTTCCTCATCCAGACATGAAAGTCACTACCGCAGTAGTGCCGTGTCTTCCAGGAAGAAGAATCCTCAACCCCGACATATTCCTGTTCTTCCTCGGTACCGGAATCACAGGAGAACTCAATCTCCTCCATACCGACGAGATATCGGATTCGCCGTGTACGGAGCACTGAAGACTCCGTTCTCGGACGACATCACCCGAACTCCCCTACCACAGAACTACCGAACTCCGTCGATGACTTACGACGGGCTCGTGGACCCTCACGATTTCTTGGGGCGCTATCAGTATAACATGGCGAACCAGGGTCTCAACGAGGTCCACATGTGCAAGCTGTTTCCCGAGCTGCTCATCGGGAACGCGAGAAGGTGGTTCGATAGCCTCCCCCAGGGCAGCATCAGATCTTACCGAGATCTAATGGATGCCTTCCACAGGAGGTTCTTTCAGAAAGCGGAAGCCCGAGTCACTTCGGCTCAGCTGCTTTCCATTCGTCAAGGTCGCGACGAAAAAATCAGCGACTTTATGACAAGATTCCACAAGGAATGCCTGCAAGTGGACGATCTCAACGATCTGCTTGTCATCTCGGCATTCCAAAATGGAATCTTGCCCGGAGCTCTCTACAGGAAGCTCGTTGAGTGCGGTCCGCAGACAGCTCAGGAAATGTGGGACATTGCGGACCAGTACTCCCGGGCCGATGAGGCAGACCGTCGCAAACGGTCGTTAGACAGCTCATCGTCCCGAGGAGACAGGAGGAAGCCCGATCATAGCGATCAGGGACATCCTCGCCGAACTCCTTTTGGCGATCAGGGACATCCTCGCCGAACTCCTTTTGAAAGGATTCAAAGGACTCCGGTGCAAGACAGATTGGGACCCCGTCTCAATCCCGAGAAGCCGCCCGCTCAGTTCGTACCGCTGAACAAGCCGAGAGCGGAAATTTTCGAACTACACTCTGACCTGTTCGAAAAGCCAAAGCGGATGACGAAATCTGCCGCGCGCCGACCCCAGGATAACTACTGCTCCTACCATCAAGACCACGGTCACGATACCGAGGAGTGCAGAAACTTGGCTGCAGGTATCGATGTTCTTGTGAGGGCAGGGACATTGAAAAAATACCAAAGCAAGCAGTCAAAGAAGAATAAGAAGCAGAGAGGAGCGAACTGCGCCCCTCAGGATCCGAAAAAGCAGCCGGATCCCGAAGACGATGACGAGCCGCAATATGATGGAGTAATCCTGACTATTGACGCTCTCCCTGCTGGGAAGACCAAGTCGTCCCTGAAGTCAGAGCGCAGAGGCTCCAATCGAGAGGAGCCAACGCATAAAAGGCTGAAGCAGGACGAAGTGATTACGTTCTCGGATGCTGATCCCGTCCCGGCCATCTCTCCTCACCAAGACGCCATTGTCATCCAAGCCGGAGTGGCAAACAAACTGATCCACAGGGTGTTTGTGGATACAGGAGCGTCAGTCAGCATTCTTTTTAAGGAGTGCTTCGACAAACTAGAAGTGGACCCAGCTCGGCTCAGCCCGGCTCCGCTTCCCCTGAAGAGCTTCGCCCAGGAGGACACCCGCCCTGAAGGTATTATCAGCCTTCCGATCACGGTGGGGAAAGCGCCTACTAGCTCCAGTACGATGATTGAGTTTTTCGTGGTGAAAGCTCGGTCCCCGTACAACGTCATCCTGGGAAGAGACTGGCTCAACACAGTTCGGGCCATTTGCTCCACTTATCACCTCACCATCAAGATCCCTACTAAAGGAGGGATAGCGGTCATCCGAGGTGACCAAAAGAGAGCAAAGGAATGTCTGCAAATTGCGCTTAGAAGTGCCGAGCAGTCAGATCGGCACCACCAAGCATAGCAATCACAGCAGCCGGAGTCAGAGGCGATGACCGAAGTCATACATGAGCCGAACTCGATGACAGTTCAGCTGTACGAAGACGATCCATCCAGAACGGTTAAGATCGGCTTCGCTGGAACGCCTCTACTTCGGGAAAAAACCATCCAGCTCCTCAAGGAGTACAAAGACGTCTTTGCATGGTCTCCGTTGGACATGACCGGAGTGCCCCCCGAGGTAATCACTCATCGTTTAAATATTGATCCTTCGGTCCGGCCGATAAAACAGAAGCAAAGACTCTTTGCGGCAGAACGAAGTCAAGTCATCCATGACGAAGTCCGTCAATTATTGAAGGCGGATGTGTTATTCGAAGTGAAGTACCCTTCGTGGGTGGCCAATCCTGTCATGATCAAGAAAAAGGAAGGAGGATGGCGGATGTGCATAGATTTCACCGATCTAAATAAGCACTGTCCCAAAGATTGCTATCCCCTTCCGAACATAGATAAAAAAGTAGAAGCTCTGATAGGCTTTGAAATTTTTTGTTTTCTTGATCTATACAAAGGATACCATCAGGTTTTAATGGATGAGATTGACGCTTCAAAGACAGCCTTCATTACTGATTTCGGCATTTTCGCTTATAAAAAGATGCCATTCGGTTTAAAGAATGCCGGAGCCACTTATCAAAGGATGGTAGACAAGCTTTTTCGGCACCTGATTGGAAAGGAGGTCGAAGTGTATGTTGACGATATAGTCGTCAAGAGCAAAAGCACCTCGGAGTACGAGCACAACCTCAAGTCCACTCTCAACGTGCTCAAGAAAGCCAACCTCAAACTTAATCCCCAAAAGTGTACCTTTTTGGTAGATTCGGGAAAGTTTCTGGGTTGTTGGGTTTCAAAAGACGGACTCAAGGCAAACCCCTCAAAAGTTCAAGTCGTTCAGAACATGGCAATGCCGAAGTCCATACATGACGTGCAAAGGCTAACCGGATGTCTAGCCGCACTGAGTCGATTCCTTTCCCAAGCTGCCGAAAAGCAACTGCCGTTCTTCAAGGTGTTGAAAAAGGCACCAAAGTTCGAGTGGGGAGCCGAGCAGAAAAAGGCCTTTGACGAGCTTAAAAGTTATCTAGCCGAGCTTCCTATTCTCTCAGCTCCAGCCGAAGCCGAAGTACTATTCTTATACTTAGCGGCATCGGATCAAACCATCAGCGCGGTGCTTGTACGAGAAGAAGGCCTAAAGCAGTTTCCCATCTACTTTACAAGCCGAGCATTAAGAGGTCCAGAAACAAGGTATCAACCTCTGGAAAAAATTGCTCTGGCGTTAGTAAATGCAGCAAGGAGACTGCGGCCATACTTCTATGCTCACAAGGTATGCGTCTTAACCGATCTACCTCTTCGGCAAGTTTTGACCAAGCCAGAAGCATCAGGCAGAATCGCCAAGTGGGCTATAGAGTTGGGAGAGCACACAATTGAATATCTACCTCGGAAAGCCATCAAGGGACAAGCCTTGGCAGATTTTCTTGCAGAAGCGAAGTTCGATCAAGCAATTCCTGTTATTGCCGAACAGAAGAATTCTGCCAATGCCGAACTAGCACAGCCCTTGGAATCCGAAGTAGAGCCGCCGGACTGCTGGAGCGGATTCGTAGATGGAGCTTCAAACAAGATGGGAAGTGGAGCTGGTATTTTACTTGTCGCTCCCGACGGACACGAGGTAACCTACTCACTTCGTTTCCTATTCCCCACTACTAATAATGAAGCCGAGTACGAAGCCCTCCTGGCCGGACTCCAGTTAGCGCAAAGTCTACTCGTCAAATCTCTCAAAGTCCATTGTGATTCACAAGTCATAATAAATCACATGTTGGGTACAAGTGAAGCCCGTGACGAGAGAATGAAGAAGTATTTGGACAAAGCGCAAAGCATCAGCCGAAGTTTCTCCTATTTTCGGATAATCCGCATTCCCAGAGCGGAAAATAGCCGAGCAGATACCTTAAGTAAGTTGGCCTCAGATCCGAGCTCAAAGGCGGAAGAATTAATGCATCGAAGCATTGATGAAGCCGAGGTACATTCTGTATCCAGCTCGCCGAACTGGATGACGCCGATCTTGCAGTATCTGGATCAAGGACAATTGCCCGAGGATAAGAGAGAAGCTCGGAAGATCACGTGCCGAGCACTTCGGTACGAACTTCATGAAGGATTCCTCTTTAGAAAGTCTTACCTCCAGCCGTTATTGCGGTGCGTAGGACCAGAAGAGACGGACTACATCCTCAGAGAAGTTCATGAAGGATCGTGCGGTAGCCACATCGGAGCCAGAGCTTTAGCTAAAAAAGTTCTGAGATGGGGATATTATTGGCCAACCATGGTACAAGAGGCAGTGCAGCTCGTCAAGAAGTGTACGAAGTGCCAAATTCATGCAAATGTCCCAAGGATGCCGCAGACCGATCTATACACTATGCAAAGCCCTTGGCCTTTCATGCAATGGGGCATAGACATAGTGGGACCACTTCCTCAAGCTCCTCGGCAAATGAAATTCCTTATCGTTGCCGTGGACTACTTCACGAAGTGGGTGGAGGCTGAACCATTAGCTACGATAACGAGCTCAAAGGCATTGGACTTCGTCTGGAAGAACATAGTGTGCCGATTTGGCATACCCCACATCCTCATCTCGGATAATGGGACTCAGTTCACCGACAAGACGTTCAAGAATTGGTGCCAAGAGCTGAACATTCAACAGCGGTTCACTTCGGTCTCCCATCCCCAAGCAAACGGACAAACGGAAGTAACGAACCGGATTCTGGTGAAAGGGTTAAAAGCTCGGTTAGAACAAGCCAAAGGACAATGGGTAGAAAATCTCCCTCAAGTCCTATGGTCCTACCGAACTACACCCAAAACCTCCAACGGTGAAACTCCGTATAGCCTGGTGTACGGCACTGAAGCCGTAATTCCGGTGGAGATCGGCGTACCCAGTCCCCGAACTCTAAATTTCTCCTCAGAAATGAATGACGACGGACTGAGAGCAGAACTAGATCTCGCCGAAGAAAGAAGAGAATTGGCGTGCATAAAAGCAGCCAAGTATAAGGAGCAAGTAGCCCGGTATTATAACCAAAGGGTGAAAAAGCTTCAATTTCAAGTGGGAGATCTCGTCTTGAGAAACAACGAAGTAAGCCGAGCAGAAAAGCTGGGCAAACTCGAACCCACCTGGGAGGGTCCATATCGGGTGTCCGAAGTCCTCGGCAAAGGGTCTTATAAATTGACTCACATGTCAGGAGAACAAGTACCCCGAACATGGCACATCTCCAACCTCAAGAAGTTCCACTTGTAAGAGACAAAAGTCCGGTCAGTCCGTCTCGTGTCTAGTTCGGTCATAGGGGTATGTGTTTTTATTTGTTTGTTTCTTACTTGCACCTCTTGTCGTTTTATAAAAAGTTTAAAGTTTTTTCTTTCGTCTTTTTCATTTTTTCTCTCTGTGTTTTGTCCCTATGTGCTTGTCGTCTCTTACAAATGGTACCAAGGTATATCGTTCTTTAAAGACTGATCCCCTTTTTAGATCGATTATTAAAGACTATTGTGAGTCCAAGCTTCTAAGGAGGATATAAGACCACAATTCAGCTTAACAAGCAGTCCGTCTGAAACGAACTGCAATAAGCCAACGATTGTGAGTCCAAGCTTCCAAGGAGGATACAAGACCGCAATTCAGCTTAACAAGCACTTCGTCTGAAACGAACTGCAATAAGGGAAAGTCCGATCCACGCGATAAACCTCGCCGAATTAGGACGACCAAGTTCGGTCAAAGAAGTTTACCTCATAAGACCGGGGACGACCATGTCTAGTCAAAGAGGTTTACTGCATAAGACCACTTCGGTTAACTGGGAAAGTCCGATCCACGCGATAAAACTCGCCGAATTAGGACAAGGGAAAGTTCGATCCCGGCGACAAAAATCGCCAAATTAGAACACAAACCAAGTCCGGTCAAAGATGTTTATTTCATCAGACCAAAGACGAGTCCGGTCGAAGATGTTTATTTCATCAGACCAAAGACGAGTCCGGTCTAAGATGTTTATTTCATCAGACCAAAGACGAGTCCGGTCGAAGATGTTTATTTCATCAGACCAAAGACGAGTCCGGTCAAAGATGTTTATTTCATCAGACCAAGGACCAAGTCCGGTCAAAGAAGTTTACTTCATAAGACCGAGGACAAGTACGATGAAATTTTTTCGCTAAGCTGTAAATACAGTGTTAGAAGCGAAAACAAAATTTCATTTATCAAATCTTGTTCGGCATACAACTCCGCTACCCTACAAAATGGCGTTACGCTATTACAAAGGACTATTCTACTGTCCAGGGTTGCTGAAGTTAAGCCACCTATCTGCAAAATCCTCTGGAAGCCGAGTTCGGTTGTTCCGAGCAGATGAAGAATAAGCAGGTCGACGAGATGCTATCCTCGACCCAACGCCTCTTCCCCGAGCCCGAGAAGTCCTAACACCTCGGCGATGAAGAGTCTCTGCAATAAGCATCTGCTGATCTTGCTCGCTCATAGTCACAACTCCTCGGCGAATTTCAGTCCGTCCCCGTCTTGACGATTCCGGTTGCTCCTGAGCCCGTTCTCGACTTGACGTTTCCGGCTGTTCCGGAGTTCGTTGTTGGCTGGGAGTAGGATTTTGAACAAGGGAACCAGAGGTTTGATCTGGAGTGCGAGCATCTGTTGGCGCGATATGCCGGAGGAATCTCTCAATTGAGGGACGCCGGGCAAGAACAATGTCGTACCGAGAAGCCCAGCGCCGCAATGATTTCACGACTTGTTGGCAAGCCGAGCTCTCCAGCGCATTGTTCCTCCGGAGTACATTATACTCCTCCCACAGTTCGTCAACTCGTTCCTGAACTTCTGATACGGTCATTCCCCCGCGCACACGGATGTAATCCTCATACGCAGTCCTCTCAGCAATGGCCGTATTCAGCTCGGCCTCCAGATCTTTCTTATCGGACTCTAAGTCCTTGATATCGGCATCCAGCTTCACTAAACGAGCCAGAAGCTCGTCATTTTTCGTCTGATCGGCTATAGCTCTTCTCTCAGCTTCGTCCAAAGCCGAAGAGTACAGCCGTTTCCAGTGAAGTATCTCCATCTCCTTGGGTACAAAGCAGCTATATTAGTTCGGCAGCTGTACCGAGCAGATAGTAAAATACAACAGGAATAAAGGCGAGTACGAAAAGCTATACGAAGACAAGTATAGAGAATTTTTCATTCACAAGGAAAATTTTACACTAGGAGGGCATCAAGGCCATTTTACAAGGAAGAAACTAGACTAAGAGAAGGGAGACGAAATCATACTCCGCCAGCTTCGTCTCCGGCTCCTCGGTCTGGTACAGCTTCCTTCTCCTGGGCTACCTCAGCCTCGGCCTCGACTCCTGCCGGCCTCGCCTCCGCCTCCTGATCGGCCTCCTTCTCCGGATGCCCGGCCCGCTCGACTTCGGCCTCCAGCTCCAGCGGCTCGGCCTCACCCTCTCCGTTGTAAGTCGAAGCGGGTGAAACGGGTCCCACGGAGGCAAAGATAGCCTCCAGGTTCTCGTCCCGATCAGCTCGACAACTCCGGACTCGGTCTGCAGAAAGCAGGACCGAGGATGAAGCGAGCTCCTCAAGGAGCGGCAGATTCTGAAGCCGAGCTGCTATCTCTCGGCTGTACAGAGGCAGCACGACGTCGGCCCCCTGCTCGCCCTTATCGGTAATTAGCCTTACCAGACTACCGACAAAGGCCGAGAACTGGCTGCTCAAAAAGAGTTTCTCCGTGTAAACACGGAGAGCCTCCCCTTGGGCAACCACGGCAGCAGCATCGCTCCGCTTCGTCTGCTCTCGCTGGATGACGAGCTGGTTTTTGGCAAACTGAGCTTCATCCTGGGCCGAAATCCTAGCAGCTCTGGCCTTCTCAAAGTTAGCCTCAGCCTGTTCGGCCCGATGACAAGCAGCCGCCAACTTCCTCTGCATCTCGGCATAGTCATTGGACGCTTTGGAGAGTTCGACGGCGACGAGCTTGGAGAGCATATCGTTCCTCTGAAAATGAATAAAGAAAAAAGTCAACAAAGGGACCACAAAAATACAGAAAAAAAGCAAGGCCAGAAAATCAAGAAGAGAATTCACCTCGGCGAAGTCCGTGGGCCATAAAAACGGCTCACAGATATGTTCCGAAGGAGGCGCCAAGACCACGTCTTTCTCTGGCGCTCTCGGGGGCTTCTGGGCCTTCCCCCTCCCCTTTGCCGAAGTTGACTCCGGCTTCTTCGGATCCGAAGAGGTTTTTTGCCTTTTCGGAGTCCTCTCGGCATCAGACGCCGAGCTGGTGGTTTTCGGCCTCTCCGGCTCCTTGGACTCCGAAGATTTTCGGGTAGCCTTGTTCAGCATGAACACTGCCAAAAAGCAAGAAAGCAAGGTTAGTTTTCTTCGTTAAAGCAGTAGAACATAAAGGTAAAGAGAAATCCTCACCCTCGGCCTCTTCGTCCGAAGACGAGATGTCGAACACGACGTCGCCCTTGACGAGCTCAGACTCCGTGTATTGTTTCCTAACTATGGGAATCTTGTTGAGCTCGTCATCGAGCTCGGCCAATGGTTCTAACCGAGGGTGAGGAATCACGGACTTCGGCCCTCTCCAGGGGAAGCCCGGAGCCGCTGTCCTATCATAAAAAAAGAAGCGGTTTTGCCATTTCGGCCACTTGGTTTTGCAGAATGCCCTAAAAGGCTGTAAGGGGATCAAGTAAAACCAAGATCCCTTCCTTTTAAATTGGAAAAAATTAAGGATTGCCCGCAGAGACAGATCCTTATCTAACCTACGGAGTTCGGCAGCAAAAGCCGACAAGTGCCTCCAAGAATTCGGAGTCACCTGACCTAAGGGGAGTTGAAAAAAATCAAGAAGCTCTACAAAAGGTGGGGGAAGAGGGAAACGAAGCCCGCATTCTAAGCAGGCTTCGTAAACGGTGGCATAACCCTCCGGCGGGTCGTTAGCCCTATGATCATCGTCGGGAACCACCGCCTTCCCCCCAGGAAAAGAGTATTTTTCGTAAAGGGATATCACAGTATCCTTGCTCAAGATACTGTGAAAATACTCTGCGGTCTTCTCCCCGGATTCTTTCCGGCTAGAAGACCCCTTACCCCCTTTTCTACCGCTACCAGACTCAGACGAAGAGGAAGCAGACATGGTTCTTACTCTTTGAAAGTTTGAAGAAATCCTGAGGAAATTTTTGAAAGCGGAAGGAAATTTTTCACGCAAAAGATAGAGAGTGCAGAAGAAGCCAATAGCAAAGGTGTTCAAATGATGAAGAAAGGCGGTATTTATCAGATTTGGAAAAGATTTCAAATCATCGCACCGTTTCATATCCCACCTTTTCAGGATTCGACGGCCGGATTTTACTGTCGCATTTAATGCCGCATTTAATGCAGTCACGCGCAGGGCACGTCCCCTGACTTCAGCCTCCCCCGTACCCTTTTCCAGAATGCCGAAGTGACTCGCTTCGCCGAAGTGATTCACTTCGCTTTTCGGGGGGGGTAGTGATGGGGTGCGTACTAAACAAGCCCAACAGCAACGACGGCCCATCAGCCCAAAGCCCAAGCAGGAGTATGAGTTCGGCATTACCAAAGAGTTCGGCCTCAGCCTACAGCTCGGTAAAAGCCAACCTATCAAGCTCTGCTCTCAGGTCGGCATCAAGCTCTACTCTCAGATCGGCAACCAAAGCAGGAGTATGAGTTCGGCATTACCAAAGAGTTCGGCCTCAGCCTACAGCTCGGTAAAAGCCAACCAATCAAGCTCTACTCTCAGATCGGCAACCGAAGCAGTTCGGTCTCAGTATTCGACCGAACAAGGAGTTAGTGGACCCATACAGGATGTCCAACACACCCACTACCACGTGGTGTCAACTCAGGCCACGATCGTAGGCCATGACCTACGCTACATCCACGATCTTAGGCCATGACCTACACGACATCCACGACTTAGGGTGGTGATGCAAGCCACGATCTTAGTTCAAGATATAAATAGAACTTAGATCAGATAGAAGAGGGTTAAGCTCTCTAGAGATAAAACACCATATAGCAAATAGCAAGTTTGTATTTGTAAGCTGTAGAAAACAGATCAAGCAATACAATCTTGCCCTCCCTTTTTCCCGTGGACGTAGATTTACTTCAGTAAATCGAACCACGTAAATTCTTTGTGTCATAATCTTCATTCTCTACCAGCATTTACAAACATCAGAAATTCGCGGATTCATCAACACGATAACACGACACGAACCGGCACGAAAATAATGGGTTTGTGTCAGAGCTTATTGGGTTCGTGTCCTTATTGGGTCGACCCGTTAAGGACACGAAAATTTCGTGTCGTGTTCGTGTCGTGTTCGTGTCGGGTTCGTGTTATCCGTTAACAATACGTGTTCGTGTCGTGTTCGTGTTATCCGTTAACAAATAATATTTTAATATTATTAATTCTTATTATTTTCATTTTTAATAGGTTTAACCGTTATCAGGTCGTGTTGTTATCGAGTCGTTATCGTGTCATCTCGTGTACGTGTTGTTATCGTGTCGTGTTGACCCGAATTGGTTCGTGTCGTTAATGGATTCGTGTCGTGTTCGTGTCTGAGGGTTTCGTGTCGTGTTCGTGTTCGTGTTTGAGGTTTTCTTAACGGGTCGTGTTCGTGTTTGTTGTTATCATGTTCGTGTCGTTATCGTGTCGACACGATAATGACCCGACACGCACGATTTGCCACCCCTAGATTAAACCCAATGAATATAATTGATGCGAGTAAATGGGCCCAAGCTGAAGCAATAGAAAACAAAAGTTATAACGGGGGAATTAGTCTTGTGTAAGTTTATTTAATACCCAATCACAATATACATTGCTATCAGTCTAGTCCAAGCCCGTGTCGTTTCACTGATGGCTGGGTCTTGGTTCGCCCGCCCAATTGACAACTCTAATAAGTAGTACTTCCTCCCTCCGAGAATAGGAGTCTCGTTTTTCCATTTTAGTTCGTCCGTGAATAGGAGTCCTGGTTAATTTTTACCATAAATGGTAATATGATTCTACCTTCTACTAACTCATTCCTCTCGCATTTCATTTAAAACTAATATATATAGGTGAGACCTCTATTCCACTAACTTTTTTCCACTCACTTTTCCTAACATTTCTTAAAACTCGTGCCGCCAAGAAATGAGACTCCTAATGGCGGACGAAGGGAATAATAACTAATATCAAAATACGATATGAAACCATTGTATGCATGTTATTTTATATCATATACTGACTAAACTTCAATGAATTTTGCTGCCAGTGGCAACGCCGAATTGCCTTAAATTCTTCCTGAGCTCAGTCTTTAACTTTTTGAATCAAATACTTTCCCTCAATATCAACTAAAATTAAGTCAAGTTTCCGAGTAAGGGCACATGTAGTTATTTAAAAAAAATTAATTATAGCCGATAACCTAAAGTTTCAACAAACTTTTTTAAACAACCCTCAACTTTGAGAAATTATTTGATCATAAACACAATCACACCAAAATTGTGGCATTTGTTCTTCATTGAAATTTGACCTAAAAAAGGATGATTAATCACTATGAAACTAGAGTCTAAATCTAATGCCTTATATATTAAACCGTCATCGATGGTCGAATCATACTTGAAAGTAACTTCCGGTTTCGATTCCGATTCAAACCACATTGATGGTTTGATGATGATGTGCATGTATAACAGTATAAGGAAATATTTGAAGACTATAAAAGGTCTAAGATTATTTCTATATGGAAGACCCTCTTGTAATGGCTTGAACTAACCCAATCTAATCCAATGTAGTCTTAAAGCTCTCCATTGCTCTTCCATTTCTATATTTACATTTCTGTCTTTCAATTCTATTTTACAACAATGAGATGAGAACCATACAAAAAATTAAATTTAGACAGAATTACCCTTCGCTTTCTAGATTTTGTTGACGGTCGCCCATTTTGAATTCTGATAAAAAAATAGTTGGACAATATTCAGATGATAGATAATTGAAACAGTCACCTTTCCAGATGGATATATGTTCATGCTACTTCATACGTCCATTATAGATTTAATATATATATTGTAAGGGTTTGATCAATTGAGATTTTTTAGCCTAATTGAGAATTGAGATGCATTATTAGCCACTCATTTTTATTAAATGAGTGGTCAAGACTTTGCCACATGAAAAATATTTTTAGATTAATTAATTATGAAAGGGCGGACTGATAATTTCATGATAACATTTTATTCAATAAATACTTTTTTTATTTTATTTTATTTTTTTAAAATTTTATTTTATTTTTAAATTTTTTTTGTCAACTACACACATATAATGTCAACTACATATACAATTCATGTCTACTACACACATATAATGTCAACTATGTGTACAATTCATGTCAACTACATATAAAATTCATGTCAACTACACACATATAATGTCAACTACATATACAATTCATGTCAACTATACACATATAATGTCAACTATAAGTTGTTGACCTTTGATGTGCAGGCTATTGACGATAATGCTCCCTAGTTGACATAATCTACTTGCAGTTGACATTTCGAAAATGTTGTGAATGCGTGGCTGAAAATGCATATCAATTCTCAATTAAGCTAAAAAATCTCAACCTAACAGGACCCTATATTATCGTAGCATAATTCTGTAAGAATTTTATTATCATTGTATGATGTACACCCATAATCTGTCTACAAGAGTGTTGAGAAATAATCCTATAGATTGATATTTGGAATTCACGGCAGTGTAGCACCACCATCCATTGTTTTCTTAGAACTAGATAATCATGGTAGACCAAACAGATTGCCATGATCCCTTCCTCATCAATTTCTTATGTTAGAAATAGGAGTATTTAGATCCTTCAACTAGAATAGGAGTATGCACTGAAACTACCAAATACCCCAATCCAGTTCATAGGTACACAAAAATTAACATTTCCTCCAATAACACACTATTAGCCCTTTGCCACACACTTGAATTCTTTACATATACACTGATGCAGACTCAAAAAAAAAAATCGTTGTGTGTGTTAGTGGGCGACAGCCTTTAGGGTGTCCACTATGGGACGCCCGCGGCTATAGCCGCGGGTTGGGGCGGTAGGCGGGCGCATTATAGTGGCGGAGTTGTCCGCCCCGCGGGCGGAAACCATTTCGGGGGCGGTATGCGGCGGACGCGCGTTCGCCGACTCCAGGGCGAGGACGCGGCTATGGGGGGGGGGGGGGGGTGGACGCGGCTATAGGCGCGCCGCCTATAGTGGCGGCGCCAACCGCCGCGGCTATGCCGATTTTCAATTTTTTTTTTTACATTTCAATTCCCCTATAAATACACCACACTCCATTCATTATTTTCACACCATTCCAACACAACATCTATACAAATTTCTCTCACTATAATTTGGGGTCGGAAATGAACAATTAGTGGAGAGACAGTTGGAATGCTCTGATTCAACATGTGCAACACCAGGCCGCCCAGGAGGTAGCGGCCCGTTTGGCGGAGGAGGCGGAGGATGCGGAGGATCCGATCCCTCGCACCATTACTCATCGGCGGACAATCCCACGAGACCACGTCGGTGCTCACCAACGTCTAATGGATGATTACTTCGTGGATAACCCCCGTTATCCACCCGAGATATTCCGCCGGAGATTCAGGATGTCGCAGCGGCTGTTCAACTATATAGCGGCGAATTTGGCGGAGCGTTACCGGTGCTTCACCCTCCGGCGTGATGCGGCTGGCCGGATCGGGCTGTCCACACAACAGAAGTGCACCGCTGCAATCCGACAGCTTGCCTACGCCGGACCAGCGGACATGTTCGATGAATACCTACAGATGGGTGAGACGACTGGCCTCACGGTGCTTAGGCAGTTCTGTAAGGGGATCCGGGAAATTTTCGGTGGGGAGTTTCTACGGAAGCCCAACCCGGATGAGTGTCAGCGCCTACTGGATATGCACGGGTCGGTGCACGGCTTCCCAAGAATGTTAGGAAGTATCGATTGCATGCATTGGGAGTGGAGGAACTGCCGCGTGGCATGGAAAGGCCAGTTCACTACTGGATTCAAAAGCAAGCATCCAACGATGATACTGGAAGCCGTTGCGGACTATCGTCTGAAGATCTGACATGCGTATTTCGGCGTGACAGGTTCGAACAACGACATCAGTGTTCTTCAGTCGTCACCGCTCTTCAACGAGGAGTGCCGGGAGGAGGGGCCAGAAATCAGCTTTGTAGCCAACGATACGCAGTACAGTAGGGGCTACTATTTGGCAGATGGAATATATCCGCGGTGGCCCGTATTCGTGAAGACTGTCCGCCAACCGGTAGGACCGAAGAAACAATATTTTGTGCGCAAACAAGAGAGTGCTAGGAAGGACGTTGAGCGGGCTTTTGGTGTCCTCCAATCGCGGTGGGCTATTATACGGTGTCCGGCACGAGTTTGGCACGAAGATGATGTCGCGAATATTATGTTAGCCTGTATCATATTGCATAATATGATAATAGAAGATGAAGGATTTGTGGCAGAGCGATGGGCGCCGGAAGAGGGCGCAAGTACAAGTCACGGTGTCGCCTCCGCGCCGATCCAGATGGGCGTACCATGGAGCAATGAATATTTGATCCAACGCTTCGCTGATATGCGCAGGACCACATCACATAACACACTGCAGGCCGATTTGATAGAAGAAGTGTGGGCACGTAGGGGAGGTGGGGGCGTTGTTTAAATTTGGTAGTGATTTGTACTAGATTCAATGTAGTGTGTGATTTTAATTTTAATTTTAATTTTGTGTGTAATTCTAATTTTAATTTTAATTTTAATTTTAATTTTAATTTGTATTTTATTTATATTTATATTTTTATTTTAAATTCGTATAGTCGGCTTCTTCTAATTACGTATAGCCCGATAAATTTGTTTATAATTACTTGAAACATAAAATGAAAGTTGATTATAAAATTTGAGGGCTATTGGAGGTGTCCACCATAGTGGCGGACACAAAATTTTGGGACTATGGACAACAAAATTAGGGCCATGGATAAAAATTGGGGCGGGGCTATTGGGTGTGTCCGCCTTATAGTGGACATCCTTAGTTTTAGTACCAAGTAAGTGGCTAGATGGACCAGTTTCCAAATTATGTTTGTTGGGTGGGGCAAAAGACAGTTTTAGTACCTACTCAAGTTTGAGAATTAGTCCAAAGGCTCATGCACCTTTTCCCTTTTATTTAACATAAAAAATGAGAGCTTGATCTCTCTCTAAATTAAGCTAATCAAATTAGGACAAAAAACAAAATTTCAGAGACTAAAATGTACTAACAAAATTTCATTATTTTTTGTAGCAATTTGCCCTCATCGAAGTATATGTTATATCTATTGATCCATTTTAAAAATTGATTCTCAGAGAACAGTTACAAATATATTCTTGTAGAGTAATTTTGCACTTTTAAATTAATTCGGTAATGATTCCCATTTTTTATTCGTATTTTCAAAATTCAAAATCTTGTCATCGCCAATTACTCAATTAGTGTGGACTGAAGTGGTATTCTAGATACTAAAAAGTTAGGAAAACAATTTAGATGTGGTAAATGTTAGACAACTGTTGTCGTCGGGAAAATCAGTTGATTATTGAAGAAAAATTTAGTAACCACTTTATCTAAAAAAAAGGAATAAATACACAGGGGAGAGAGAGAGAGAGAGAGAGAGAGAGAGAGAGAGAGAGAGAGAGAGAGAGAGAGAGAGAGAGAGAGAGAGAGAGAGAGAGAGAGAGAGAGAGAGAGAGAGAGAGAGAGCTAGAGAGAGAGAGAGAGAGAGAGAGAGAGAGAGAGAGAGAGAGAGAGAGATGAACAATGATACATTCTGAGTCTCTGACAAAGTTTAACAACCGCCTTTTACAGGAAGGCTTGTAGCCCTACTTGCGTCAATCCAAGAGAGAGAGCAGTTGACAGACTGCACTGTTCTTCTTCTCCGTATCTTCCTCCCCACAACCTCATCCATTTCTCCATCCCTTCTCTCTCTACACTCTGTAATTCGCATATAGATTCCATAAACACGTTCACCACAGATTTATATTCACAAAATGCCTGCATTTCATTGATTCCCGTTCCCTGCCCAACGAATCACTCATTCTTCTGCATAATCGAGCGTAGTCGGCCGTACATCATGTCTACCCAGCCCAAGTAAGCACCTTTTTTCTCTGCGGATCTCATATGAGATTTCCTTGCTTTTCCATGTTTTATTAAGTAGATCATCTCGAAATCACTGTACGTTTCGTGATCTGGTCTTCATTATGATTGTCATTTCGAAAATCAGTTTCGATTTTGTATGTCTCGTGATCGTCGTCGTCGGGGACATTTTCCCGGGAAAATCCTGCCGCTGGTAATTTCAAAATGCTGCGGTTTATTACTTTCCAATTTTCGTAATTCTTCTCGATATATAACTGTTTTGAGAGAGGTGAAGTTCGTGTCAACTAATCATACTCGATGGTTATGTTGAATTGATGAATTTTGTTGGCCTAATAGATCTGCTGTATCTGGAGCTCCGGCTAAAGTATCAATGGCAACCACTCGTGTGAGCAAGACTAGCAGCAGGGGAGCAGTTAAATCCAATGCGGATGCTGCTTCTCCCCTGCAAAGTTCTCGCCTCTCGGTTGATCGCTCCCCTAGATCTGTTCCATCGAAGCCTGCAGTCGACCGCCGCTCTCCCAAACTCACCACTCCGCCTGAAGTAAGTCTTAGTATTTGGTTGTATTTGATGATGGATTTTGATATACTTTTTGCATTTGTTGGATGATTTTAAAGGATGATGCAACACTGCGAAAATGAGGCTTCATACTCAAAACAACGGATTTGATCTGTCTAGCTAGATTGTCAATGAGAAAAACTAGTAGTGAATGTTCTATCAGAATTCGTTGTTAATGTTGATACCTGTTGCTGTTTCCCTGGCAGAAAAAGGCGGCTCGTGTTTCAAAACCGTCTGAAGTTCAGCCTGAACTGAGTCTAGCTAAGGAAGAACTTAAGAAGGCTGAGGAGAAGCTGGTTTTGGTTCAGAATGAAAAAGAGAAGGCTCTTGATGAATTGAAAGAAACCCGGAGATTGGCTGAGGAAGCAAATGAGAAGCTCCGGGAGGCATTGATTACACAGAAACGAGCAGAAGAGAATTCTGAGATTGAAAAGTTTCGAGCAGTTGAAATGGAGCAGGCAGGCATTGAAGCTGCTCAAAGAAATGAGGAGGAACGGCAGAAAGAGCTTGAAACGGTTAGGGACCAGCATGCGGCGGATGTTGCTGCTCTTCAATCTGCCACTCAGGATATTCAGAAGGTGAAGGAAGAACTAGCCCAGATAAGTCATGCAAAAGAGCAGGCACTGCAGCATGTAGAAGATGCAACAAAATTGGCAGAGGCTCACGCACGAAAGGTTGAAGCTCTCTCAGCTGAGTTGGCCCATATGAAATCTGTGCTTGATTCTAGAGTCGAAATGGAGGCAAGTGAAAAAGATAAGTTTGTATCAGAACTGAAATCAGAGATAGTTTCCCTGAACCAGCAACTTAAAAAGGCTCAAATGTTGGAGGAGAATTTGGCAGAAAAAGAGGCTATCATAGAGCAACTAAATGTTGACCTCGAGGCTGCAAAAATGGCCGAGTCTTATGCTCGTAACCTGGTGGATGAGTTGCAAGAAAAAGTTAAGGAATTATCATCTCAAGCTGAGCAAGCAAAGAGATTGGAGAGATCTGCATCAGAATCACTGGAATCTGTGATAAAACAACTTGAAGGAAGCAATGATTCATTGCATGATGCCGAATCACAGATTGGATCGCTCAAGGAGAAGGTAGTCCTGCTGGAAATCTCTATCGACAGGCAGAAAAGGGATCCGGAGGAGTTAGATATCCTCCTCGAACTCGCGAAAGAAGAAGCTTCCAAAATGGCAAAGAAGGTTGAATCTCTGAGGTCTGAGCTTGAGACCTTAAAAGAAGAAAAATCTCACTCTTTAAACAATGAGAAACTTGCAGCTGAAAATGTCCAAACTCTGTTGGGAGAGAAAAATAAACTCATTAATGAGTTGGGAAATTCAAGAGATGAGGAAGAAAAAAGTAAGAGAGCATTAGAAAGTCTAGCATCAGCATTACATGAAGTTTCTTCAGAAGCAAGAGATGCCAAAGAAAAGCTCTTGTCTTTTCAAGTTGAGCACGAAAACTATGAATCTCAGATAGAGGATCTGAAGTTGGTTCTCAAAGGAACAAATGGGAAGTATGAAAGCATGCTTGGTGATGCCAGGAAAGAAATTGAAGCTCTGACTAATTCAATCGAACAGTCCAAGCACGATCATCAGAACTCAAGAGCCGAGTGGGAGCAGAGGGAGCTTCACTCGATGAATTCTATCCAGAAATCTGAAGAGGAGAAATCTTCTGTGGAAAGTGAAATCAATAGCCTGGTTAATCTGCTGAAAATGGCGGAGGAAGAAGCTTGTGCCACAAGACAGGAGGAGGAACATTGGAAAAATTCGTTCAAAGAAGCTGAATCGGAAGCCATTTACCTAAAGGAAGTCCTTGGTGAAGCAAAGGCGGAGAGCATGGGATTGAAAGAGGTTTTGATGGACAAGGAAAATGAACTGCAGAATTTTCTTCAGGAAAATGACGAGCTGAGGAAAAGAGAAGCGTCATCGTTAAAGAAGATTGAGGATTTATCTAAACTGCTTGAAGAAGTTCCGGCTAAGAAGCATGAGGAGGAAAATGGTGAGCTCACAGACAGTGAAAAAGATTACGACATGCTCCCAAAAGTGGTCGAGTTTTATGAACAAAATGGCACCGGAGAAGAGAAGCCTAAGGTGGAAAACCAATCTCAGGAGACAGAGCTACCAGTACCTGCAAAGGAGACACTGCATGAAGTTCATGATGTTATTAATAATGAATTTGTTCAGACAGCTTCAAAAAAGGAGAATTGGAATGGGAAAGTAAAAGAAAATGAGTTAGAGAAGGGCAGTGATGATGCTACAGAAGTTGATCTTAAAATGTGGGATAGTTGCAACATTGAGGAAAAAGACTACTCTCCAGAGGGAGAGGGAGAGGGAGAGGGAGAGGGAGAGACAGAGCAGGAATCCTTGGAGGACGAAGTGGAACACAAAGCCGAGGGCACAGACAGCCAAGAGCAGGCTAACGGTCATTCAACAGAGAATCCTGACAACGGCGGAAGCTCACCAACAAAGCAAAACGGGTTGAAGAAGAAGAAGAAACCGTTGCTTCATAAATTTGGGAGCCTACTGAAGAAGAAGAAGGGTACTACCAATCAGAAGTAATGCATCAACTACCTATTCTGTTTCCTATCCACTTGGCTTTAGGAGGTATACAGGAGACCATACATTGCAGTATAATTTGTGAATGGTTTTTTTTTTTCATTTTTATCTTATTTTGGCTCTCGTGGAGTCTTGAATATGAAAGGCTTGTATCCTTTTTAGAAATTTTTTTGTACCTATCTCACAATGTGATTAGCTTGTGTGCATTAGATCTCATTAAGAGGAAGTTTCTTGTCAGTTTAATGTAGTTTGATGACGCAGGCAGATTGATTTATTTATGTGTTTTTATCATTGTAAAATGACTAAAATCTAAAATAGGGGCCAAGGCGTGTTTATTGACCAGTAAACGTAAATGGTACTCATATCATATGGTGTGGTGGTGTTAATGTATTATCCTCCTTATATATCTATTTCCTCAATAAAAAGGACAGATAAAACCATTAAAATCATATTTTCTTCTTGCACATGTCTAATAGAGATATAACATCACCAAGACTTAGTACTATTTCTCATACAAAAAGTACTCGACAAAGAAAAAAGTCTAGTAGGAGTAGTATTTAATAAATGCAAAAAAAAAAAAAATTATGGATCTCATTACCTATAAAATATATGAATACAACATCCTTCTGTAAAGAATAAAAAAGTGTAGGAATCAAAGTAAGCGAGTGTATGAAGTTTGGAATCGTTTGTGTAGCGGGCCCAAAATAAATGTAATTAAATCAGGTTGGTATAATTGTTCGCTGACTTTCGACTAATCCCACAATTTTTTTAAATTGAAATACTATACAGTATACAATTATAATTTTCAATTTTCTTTGTCTAAACTGATGAAAATTGAAAATAATATTGACATTACAACAATATATTGTTTTTAATAAAATGAGATCATTCAATATATCCAAAATAAGGACTAGTACTAGTATGATTTTTTCGTCATATCATCTTAATTCCGATTTTGATCATCACATAATAATTAAAAATTGAAAAAAAAATAATGTTATACTCCATTTTAATACGTACTCCACTGTATAAAATATTTACTTTTATGAGTTAAACACGAATTAGGCGTTTAATATTCACAGTAGAATTAAATACTACCGCAGTAGTAGATAAAAACCAATTTAAGCGAAAAGTTGCAGGTCATATTGATATTCGGATGAACAGCTTTCCGCAAAACTGAAGTATTTACTGAGGTTGATGATCGTTGGAGTAGCATAGCAAAGATGTGGATTGCAGTGATAAGCGGTTTGATTATCTACCTTATAGTGAAGCTCTTCCTCTACGAGGACGACACACTCCTCGATCTCTCCTCTTCCCACTTCAGCGCCATCTTCACCGTCGCCAAAAGGTTTTGTAATTTCTTAATTAATTAAATTTCATGAAATAGAATCGTCAATAACGTTGATTATTGAGGGCTTCGTATGTGATTTTGGTTTGGCGCAGGCTGGAAAAGCTTTATCATGGAAGCAAAGTCTACATTGGCCTCCAAATTCCGGACGCCGATTCCGCTTCTCGCCAGAATATTGACCTTGTTCTCGTTACTCAAGAGTGAGTAATCCCTCTTTTATTTAATTTTTCTCGTTTAATTTGATTTTGGCTGTAGATCGTTACCATCCATTCAGAGTTATAGTTTGATAGGATATTGGTGTTGCTTGATTTATTAAACAAGAAAGGAATTGTATGGTGATGTTGCAGGGGGGCTATGGTGATTGCGGTGAAGAATATATCAGGATTTGTGTCCACTGATAAAGATGGAAATTGGGTTTGCACTGATGGGAAGCACCATAAAACTGAAGTGATTTCTAATCCTGTAAGTTGCTTCTTAGCTCTGCTTGAAGAAGTCCTCTGATAATCCATTTTGTTCTTGAATTTGTAGCCCTTGGTGTACCGGAAATGCCTAAGATTTTTACCAGTTTTGAGTTTGTTTTATCTATCTTTGTGACAAATGGTATTGATGCCTACCTTGCTCAATATCTGCTGTGTGCATTTTTTTTCATGATAGTTTAGTTTAGATCGTAGTTTTGTGTGGTTCTGCAGGTACCTGAAACCAAGCGATTGATTCCCATCCTTGAAGAATATCTTGAACAAAGGGGAGTTTCTCTTCCAGAGGGATATTTTTCTGTTAAAGTGATATGTCCTAACCCGAAATTCAGGTATGAGTTTAGTGTCTTTGGAAATTGAATTTTTGGAGTTGTTTCTTTCATATTATTGGTATCTTACTTCTCTGTCTTCTGAAGTTTCTGCATGTTTAATGTTTGGTGGGGTGGATTTCTCTTGGTCCCTACTGTGAAGACATCTTTTCGCTGACAAGAAATCTTACCTTTAGTCTTACATGAATCTTACAAAGTTGAGGAGACTTTGTATTCAAGCAAAATCATAATTTCAATAGTTAGGGGAGGACTTACAACTTTACTTATAGACAACAAGCCTCGCTCTAATTTAGAAATGAATCATAGAATGTTCTCGGCTTTGGCTAGTAACAAAATTATATCTTGACCACCAGTCATTAAGTATGGTACTTAGTGCTTTAGAGAAGTTAGATTATATTTGCTCTCACCGAATAACTCCACGGCAGACAATATTACGCTAAAACACTAATTCTTTGGCAAGGAAAATTCAATTTGGAACTATTTTAGTTTCTCATAGCCATGTAATAAGGGGAAGAGGGGGCCTTTTGTGGAGGTTTGGAAGAGAAGGGTTTTTTTTTGGGGGGGGGGAGGTGGATGGAGAAATTTCTTCGTTGTTCAACTCTAATTCTGCTGCTCTTCTTGCAGTTCCATTGATTCAGATTCATTTCCACCTGAGGTCATCACTTATGATCAATGGAAAATTTTAAAACCTGGGCAGAGAAGTCTGTATTCTGGATGGATCAAAGGTGTGTTTGGTGGCAAGGATAAAACACAGCAGTCATTCTATGATCAGCTTAATTCGGCCCTCAGCACTGCCCCTATATCAGATAGGTGTGCCACCATGCCGCTCTACTTGTTATTGCATGACATTGTTGTTGATTCCATTGAAGTTAAATGGCAAATGCATAGTCGAGCATGTCTTTGAGGATTATGTCGAACTCATCCATGTGTTCGTCCTAAAGAGAATATATGTTGGATCCCAACACCTCATGTATTAATAAGCTAGGTGCATAAAGAGTTAAAAACAAAGATTACATGAAGCTTCTGATATTAAATTATACTAATGAATATGCAATTGAGATTTTGTAGGTATCATGCTATATCTTATCCAACACATTGATATTTTATAGTGTGATTTTGTATGATTCTATGTTTAAGATTACATCACAAGCATTGGGGTACTCTGGAATTTTTCCCTGTTTGATAAGGTTATATCTATCCTCTTTGTGCGTGATATGTGAAAAAATCAGCTTATCTACGCAGGCTAGAGCTCAAAGGAAACAAATATGTTCTAGGAGAATTTATTGAATTCAAAGGGAAAGAAGAAGACGTACATAGTTTGAGAAGGATCAAAAGGTCTAAGATTAGTCAGCTGAGCGTTCAGAAGATAAGCATGTTTGGTTTGGGTAAGTCCTCTAAAAATTCCCTGTTCCACATTACCATGTGCTTTAGAATTTTAGATTATAATTTCACTACAGTTGCAATATTTTGGTGAATCCTCAATTATTTCCACAACTTGCAGCTCATTCAACTGTCCAAGTTTTGTTTGCACCCCGTGATTATCGTGCTGATGGGTCTTCAAAGGCATCATCACATTGGGAAGAGGTGACTGTCAGATCTAGCACGGAGGTAGTTTTTCAACCGCTAAATTCTACAAAACCGCACAAGTACAAGCTGTCTTCAGTGATTTCCATGTCACTGAGTGCCTGAAAATACATGATGGACAAGGCAGCAATTCATGTGAGACGATGCTTTCATGAGGGCAGCAAGTGCTCGATACATCCAAGTTTTATAATTTGCAGCTAAAGGAAAGCTGACCCATGTTTGCTGAGTTTTACTTTGAAGTTGGACTTGTTATACGCGACTTATTTCTAAAGAGTAGATGAATATTTCAAACTACACTCATCAAAGCCATTTGAATTTACTCCATTTTGCTAGGGGCCATTATATTTTAAACATGCAGTTTGAAATTTCGAGACGATAAGAATCCTATAATTCATTTTGATATTCTTTAGATTGGCAGGGGCTTAAGCATTCTTTTAAATTTACTTGATGAGTTCGTCAGTGACTTAAACTTCTAATTTATTGGTAGGCAAACATCATATTGATTGAGCCTCATCTAACATTGTTAAATTTATTCTTCTTCTAATTAGATTATTTTTATTGAAAGAATGCTATCTTACTAATTTGAGAATGCGTTAAAATGCGAACACATGCTTAATAAAGCTTGAACGAGATAAATATGGAGTAGTATTATTTTAAATAATGGCAACGATGTTAATCAGCAAAATAATCTAGGATAATCTTATCTACCAAACGTGCCCTGTGAAGCCATTCCCAAGTTTCTTCAACTCAATTTGGCAGCCTTCAACACCTGCAACTCAAACATCACTCACAAAACATAGCTGATTGAGATTGATTGAAACAGTCTAATAAATGATGTTATTTGACACTGACCTCATCATTCCAATTAGTCCGCGAGAGCTTGAACAGAAAGTCCGCATATGATCCCAATTCAAAGCCCCTGCAACCACCATTGGTGAGAAACAAGCTTGTTTTTCAAATGTAGTCTGCAGATACTTACCATGCCCCCGAGGTGAATGACGAAGGCAAGCAGAGCAGCGCAGCACAAGGAATGGCTACGACATAGTAAGCCCCGAGATTGACGACTGCACACAGAGTTTGCCGTCCACACCCTCTAGCAGCTCCTGATAGCACACTGGAAACCATCCAAAAAGTTTGATACTGCCAGTAGAGGCAAGATTCTCGCCATGTATACGATCACTTCCTTTTCTTTGCTGTACAGCTTTCCCCACACATTTCGGACTAATACTGTTACTGCTGCTATGACCGCTCCTTCTGAGGCTGCAGTCGATGCTGCTGCAATCACAGCAAGACGCAGCGTATGCTGCATTGCCAGCTCCCAGTTCCTTCGCCACTCTTGTGCTCACTGCACCTCCAAGACCAACAGATATCATATACACCATCCAGCAGGTATTCAGGCTTATCGACAATACTGATGTCTCTTAACGTCGGGTTTGGGAGAAGACCGGATAGAAGAACAACCAAACACAGAGCATTTGGTACTGCTTGGCGCCATAGGCTTGGCCACAAAGAGTTTCTAAAGCGCTCACCATTCCTAGCAAGACGCTGAAGCCGGTGACTGCAGCGAAAGAAGTGGCCATGGAAGCGGAGGAGAGTTGCAACTCACCGGAGGTGACCAACAAACATCAAAGAAATTACTTGTACAAAGTGGAGAAGCATGTTTAGTATTTTCAGAGGTATAGCCAATCCTACCTGCTTATTTCCTTCCTTCATCAATTCTTTCATTCCAAAGCTGTATAAATCTGCATGCTCTGTTGGAAAGAAGAGAAACAATCAATAACAGAATTACAACAAATAATGTAAATATGTAATGATTCATGATTGAATAAATATTAAGAGAAATACTATAAAACAAACACACTACCAACTGAAGCAGGCGTCCCATCCATGGCCTCACGATGAGAATTGTCAAGAGGTGATCCATCTATTGCCGGAGAAATTGATGGCGGCGGTCGCGGAGGAGGAGAATTCATGGATGGAATCGGGAGAGGTGGCGGCGGCGCTATGAAAGTGTTTAGAGTGTATGAAAATTAATTTGGAGTATTCACTTATTTAAGTATGACAAAAAAATTAAGGAAAAAGACAAATATAGAATATATTTAATACACCTCAATTTATAAGGTCATCCACGTCTCTGTCTCAAAACCGTCTCAATACCGTCTCATTCATTAACTATTCATGGGCCCCACTGCACTTTTTACCTCATCTCTTAACTAAAAGACAACACCTGCAACCCTCCATCTGTTAACCATCTCATCCCTTGATTATTCATTCAATTTCATATTTTCTTTTTATTTTCAACAAATTCAATTAATAAAAACACACTTCATTAAGAAAATTACAATTTAAAATCCAAAATTTTTTTTTTAAAAAACACATAATTAAAATCTTAAAAAAATAAAAAAGACAAAATTTAAAAAAATGATGGGGGATTGGATTAGATGAATGTAGGGAAAAAAGAAAATTTAAAAAATCTGCAAAAAAAGGGCAAAAAATTGGTAAAAAAATTTTTCCAGATTTTTTTTAAAAAAATAATTCAAAATCGCCGAAAATCAACGCCCACTCGCAGAGCCGGCGAGTGAGCGTCACGACCCAACCGCTGCTCACCACGTGACCGATGCGCTTGGCGAGCCAGCTCGCCAACATGCTCTCGGCGGAGGGATACAGGACTAGACGGAGTGGCCGCATCGCTGGCTCGATGTTGTCTCGTCTCACCGAGGCGAGATCGAGACAGCATCGAGTTGCCGCTGCAGATGCCCTGACCTTCTATAATTAATTTTTTACTACATTACTAATCTGTTCAGTCTATATTTTAGGGAATTAATCATTAATTTGATCCTTAAAATCTTCACTATAACTATTCTCCACATATTTACACATTAAATTCTTTAATACAAAACGTCCCTATTTTTTTGATGGATGGTTTCTATCCTTTTTTAATTTATCGTAATGATAAAAGGATATTGACAAAAATAATTTTAAAAGTATCAAAAATAGATTAACTAATATATTTATTTCCCAATATTTTTCTATAAGTTCAAAAATAGTGGTATATTTATATTCCTTATTTTCAATTTTATTTAAATATTTAATTTGTTTACTCACTTTACTCATATTAAAATAAATCGAAGACTATTATTTAGTCGTATAGTGTTTTACCTTGCAATAGTAGTTCAATGCAATAAGAATAAGACGTCATATTATTATGGACAAAATTTAATTTAATATTATATATTCACTGTTTATCTTTTTTCTTTTTTCGTGATGCTATTGAGGACTATATTTTCATTTAAATAATTCAAATAGGGAGTATGTAATTATATAGTGCTAGTATTTGTCAAATTTTAACACTATATTACAATTTTCATAAATACAGTTATACCATTATAAAAGTTAATATATTTTGTTTTACGTCATTATTTCAATTAAATTTGAAGCAAATAACAATACATGTTTATATTTTCTCATACAGTGATGTCAATCCACTTTTAACATATTAAAACTTTTATAATTGTATGATAGTAGTATTTATTTAAAATATAGTTATCGAATTAATGACATCTATTGTGTTAGTTTTATATTAAAGAATATTTTATCCTATTTTTTTCAAACATCAAAATTACTAGTTTAATTTACAAATAAAGCTATTAATTAGTATTCTCAAAAGACACATAATTAGGAGAGTAATTTACTGTTATAGAAACCAGTAAATGACATTAAATATCATGTGCCGTTAAATTTATTTTCAATCGGAGAGAAATTTTCTGCCCGTCGTCCATCAATATTTATCACTGGTTTTCTATCTTTTTATTTCATTCACTAATAATTATCACACTTACTTTTTATTATAAACTAATACCATATGGAGTGTAAAAGTACGTACGAGTATGACTCACATTCCATTACTTTTTTCAATTCACTTTCGATTAATATTTTTTAAATTTATGACGGGATAAAGTGTGACGTTTATCTAACAGAGGGAGTAGGATTTTCTTGTGGTGGCTTTTTAAAGATTTCATAGTTATGAATTGATAAAATATGAAGATTCATATTGATTGTTGTTATTAAAAGCAAGGAAAAGAGAAAATGAAATACAGATATATAGTCGTAGTCGGAGGATAGAAATTTATTTTAGTAAACATGAAAACAAAACAAACAACCCCAAGTTAATAGTAGATCAATTGCCATTGTTGGTGTTGTTGCGGAGCAAATACTGAGCAGAGAGTTGCATGATGGCAGTGAGTGGTTGAATGGAAACGAGCGCTACATTCGCTGCGGCCTCTTCCTTAAGCTCGTATTCGATCGTAGATCGAGTTATACACTGCTTCTCGTTTCCCTCCACCTCTATCACTTCGAATCTCACCCGATACATCGTGAACCCTAGATCCAGATATCCACCTTCCACCACCTCTGTCTCCTTCACTCGCTTCTCGTGATCCACCACCGTGAATTTCTCCTTGTACGACTTCAATCCCCCTTCCATCCCTACTCAATAAATCAATTTAATTAATTAGGATAATCTAGCAGAATTGAATTGAATTGAATTGAATTGAATGTGGATGGTACCTGGAGGGAAAACGAGCTCGAGAATGGTACCGGCGCCGCCGTCGCCTTGGACGACGTCGATCCGGCTGATGAGGCCGGGGAGGGCTTCTTCCACCACTTTGGCGAGCTGGAGAGTGCTGTAGAGCTTCCATGCTTCGGTTGCTGGTACGTCAACCGTCTTCTCATCGGAGATTGTTCCGTACATCTTCGATTTCCGGTTGTGGCGGAGGAGGAAGAGATGTCTAAGCACTACTACAAGAGGAGGAGTTGAGAATGAGAGGGTTATTATTTTAAATTAGAGCAACGGCTTTTATAGGATTAAAATAATAGTGGCTGTCGAATAAAAGGACAAATGAAGCAGGCAGCGGATGCACCGCTGAAGATCCTTTCCCTTCCCTCCCAATATATTTTTATATTATTATCACTGTTTGATGAATTCAAAATCCAACACTAATCGACGTGGTCTTTCACGAACTCCAATTATTAATTTAATTAATACTGATTCATAATTCAGATTAATATCGCATTCACTATATTATAATTTATAAATACAACTAATATGACTCACATTTTTTAGATTCATATCCTAGTCACTATCCTTTAAATCCGTATAAACAAACTAAAATGCTAAAGTAATCTAAATACTAGTTGTGGGATGTAAAATTCCACCGCTAATCTTTGGAATAAATACTGTAAGAAGCGTTGTTGTACGTGAAAAATAACTTGTTTGGATGGCACTACTATTGTTATAGTTGTGATGTTTTGTTTGAGACATGGGAGTATATCACGTTATACCCATTTGTAGATGCTATTCAGTGTACCGTGTTCTCTCTCCACTCCAAAAAATAGATTTAATGGACTGCAATATATTTTTAATTAAAAAACTTATTGATTTATCACTTTATAATATTTTTATTAGTAGAGAAAGTGACTTACCTTTAAAAATATTGTGAAATATTATGAGTAAAGTAAGTGATATAGATCATGTGGTAAAAATGATAAAAATACGTACTTACTTATTTATCCAGAGTAATATGTTGTGTGGTAATTTTGTGGAAGTACCAATAACACAGATATAAAGTATTTTTAATAAAATGCTAGTAATCTTTTCGAGCATTTATTATAACATCTCAAAGTTTCATGGGAAGTAAATTGTGAATTATGGAGTATGCCATTTAGTCAAAGTTTAAAATTTCAAAAAAAAAAGTTACTGTACTTAATATCTTTTGAAAGTATATTGTGAATTATATGTCTTTGCACTGGCGTATCCAGTAAGGAACAAGAGAATACAACGATAACACCAAAACTTGGAATAATACATACTGAACTCCTCTTTCTAACATGAACTGTCAGTGGTGTAGTGGCAAAGCAGGGATGTGGGTTTGATTCCTCCTTAGCCCCAATATCGTGCTTGTTTCTTCAACTTTCATCTACTTGCATTTTTATTTTTTACACTCTCTTTTAAGGCTTTGTTTTTTCATTTTTATAATTTAAACTAAATTTGTCTTTTAGTCTTATTTTTTACACTCTTCCCTAGTTTTTTTATGGCTTTGTTTTTTAGACTTTTATAAATTAAAATAAATTTTTCATTGGAAAATATAAGCATGCATTATGTCCTTTTTTCAATAATTGAAGTGTTGCACAAATAAGTCAAAAGATGATTAAGATAGCACATTTTACAAAAGCTAAAATAAATTTTTCTTAATATACTATATAAATTTAAGAGAAGTCATCTAATTAGTAGTAATACCAGAAGTTAATCAATTCTTTATGCATGATAATTTTTTTAAAACTAAACATTTTAACTAAAGAACTGAATAAAAAGAAGGAAAAATAATTAGTACTAAGATTTTAAAGTTACGCGTCATTGTAATATTGTACCCCAAACTAAAAATACTGGATTCGCTATTGTGCCTTTGATGTTATGACTAAATTGTAATTTAGTCAAAGTTTTGAATAGTACTCATATTGTCATATTGTCTTTTAAAATAAATTTTGAATAGTACTCCATGTCACTTAGTCAAAGTTTAAAAATTCAAAAAGTTATTTAATGTTTTTGATGTTATGACTTGTGCATTTACATCGATTGAGTTATACGTCGACGTGAGCGGTGAACCATACATTTCCTATGTACTGTCTTATCCTTATTTTGAGTAATTAAGTACTGTATTCAAAATTGTTATTGATAAAAGAGACACACATATATATATATTTAGAGCATGATTTTTTTTTTCTCAGTTGAAATTAGTGAAACTTAGATGAAATTTCTCAGTAAAAATGTATAGGTGAAATGATTCGAATGTTTGGTGTTAGTTTGAGACTTTGAGGAATAAAACGTTTGAAGGAAAACATTATAGAAAAAACAACATAAAGAACCCCAATTGCAATTATTTACTACTTGAGTGGACGATTTTACTTCTAATATTTCTTCTTTATATTAATCATTAGTATGATTTATAAAAAATTCTAACTGAAAATAATTTTTCATTCTCCTATTGTCCAAAAGAGTTGAATGCCATAAAAATATTACATTAGTTTATCATTAATGAAACAGAATATGAGATGAAAAAAATTTTGTACTATGAAATACTCCTAGTAACCTATTGCTGCTCCATAATTGGGGCCAATGGAGCCACTATGATAAATCGTGCCGGGTTAAATTTAAATTTGTAGTAGTAACATTTTTTGTGCATTATACTTTTAAAAATAAGTATAAATTCAACTAAAGCACATAAAACTAAAATTAAGAAAAAAGTAAAATAGAATACGTGAAAACAAATATGGTAAATTAAGAAAATGTAGTTTGAATGATACTAGTTCATTTATGTATAAGTACTACTTATATTAAAGATTTTACGTACACATGCATTATTAGTGAATGAGTAACTTGAATTTATTTTTATATGGTTATTAATTTTATGAAAATTATCATTAAAGTGTTGGATACAGGAGATGTCAATTGGGTCAACTTGTCGAGTTCCGGGTGAACCTTATTCAAGATGTTAATTAGGTTGGAGATGGAATTTTATTAAATTAAAATTTTCCAACTCTAGCCTTCTAAATTCAATAATCAACTCTAATTAGCATACATCCTAATTGGACATTCATCCAAAAACAAAATAACCAAATAAAATTGACATTGTTGATAAAAAAAACAGGCGTGAAATACAGGATGATTACGAACTTGATTGACCTCATTATTAAGCAACATGAAAGTGATTATAAAGAGAGGCTAATTATGAATTGTGGGTGTAGTTCCGTTGCAAAGAATCAGCGGCAAGTTGCATGATGGCGGCGAGGGGTTGAATGGATGCCAGGAATGCATTGGCTGCGCCCTCTTCTTTTAGCTCGTACTCTAATGTAGTTCGAATTACACACTGCTCCTCCTCCTCCTCCGCCTCCGTCACCTCCAACGTGATCCGGTACATCGTGAACCCTGCATCGAGGTAGCCGCCTTCCACCACCTCCGCCACCTTCACACGCTTCTCATCATCCACCACCGTGAACTTCTCCTTGAACCACTTCAATCCGTCCTCTCTCCCTATTTAATTAATCCATTTAATTAATGAATATGTATAAATGATTGCTCTTTACTATTTTGTTTCGTGAGTTGAGTAGAAAAGTAGATAATGTTGTTTCTATTTGACAATTCAAAAAAGGAAATGTTTCACATTTAGTGGGACGGGGCGGGACAGGAGGAAATATATATTATATATATAGGAGTACGAGCCTGGAGGGAAAGTGGCGTGGAGTATGGTTCCGGCGGAGCCGTCGCCTTGTATGACGTCGATTTTGCTGATGAGATGAGGAAGTGATTCTTCAATGAAATAGGCGAGTTGAAGAGTGCCAATCAACTTCCATGCTTCGCTTGCTGGTACCTTCACCGCTCTCTCGTCCGATGCTGTTCCATACATTATTCCTCTGTTTTTTCACACAACTTTTATAATGTCACTCATTCTATTTATAATGTCACTTCACTCTATATTTTATTTCGTCCCATAAAAATAGGAATTTTGAGAATATTACAAGTTTTAATGCTAATTTATGAGACAAATAGAAAGAAGAAGAAGTGATTGAAATATTGTAAATGGAACCCATTTTATAAGAGATAAAAACTTGTTAAAAATATAAATTGACTAATTTTGTGTGACTAACTAATATGCCAAAGAGAAGACTATTGTTTGGGTAAGGTGATAGGTATTTATTATTGGAAAAAAATAGTCTAGCAGCTGACAACATGTGTTTTAATGTGTGATTGACAAAAAATATGATAGAGAAAGCGAATAAAATGGTTAGAAAAATAAAAAAATTTATTGAAATGGCGTGCCTATAAGAACACTTTCAATTTTGTAATTTACTTTAGTTAGAATTCATTGTTCATAGTTTCTCTTATGAGTAAATCTTGATAGAAGGGTGGAAGTTTATTCAAAGGCTTATAATAGTGGGTCGGATCAAGAGGGAGTTAAATTCTGGTGATTGTTATTTTTTCCCCCATATCGTGTTTTTTTTTAAATTCTAGTGGAGAATTAATTTTCCAACAATACCCATGGATTTCAATTATCTCTTGCCGTTATCCAAATTCTAATAAGACGAATTTAGATACTAAGTATTGAAAATATTAGGTCCGGAGCTGGTTTGAGTAATTAATTTGGCAGAATCGAAAATTCATTTATAAATATGCGCTGACCGAAACATATTTATATTAAAGTAATAATAGTATTATTATAATTTTATAATGATAATCCTTAGTGTTGTCTTTTAAACGACTCTATCACTATAAAATGTTATTAAGTTCATAGATAACATATTATAATAACATCAATATCATCAAATTATAGTAGCCGTCCCACCCTAAAATTCAATGTTAAGCTTGACGTGTTATCGTTATGTATTGTTATTTGGTATTCGATCGGTTTCATCTGTCCTTTTTGATGCATATAAATTATGTCAAATTTAATTAATTATATAAGGCTGAAACTGCAGGCTAATTTTTTTAATGCACATTAGGTGAACCTAGCTAGTAGTGCAAATAATTGGCACCTAATTTTGTCGCAACATAAGATGCTGTGCCGTATTTAAAATTCGATTCATGTGGTTTCCAGAGAAACCAAAATTTCTCACTCTCTTTCAATATTTAGGGGAGTATTACTCTTCAATCCCATGAAAATAACTGATTTTTCCATTTTGATTGTCCAATAAAATTAACCTTATAATTATCCTAATTACTACAATTTATATAACTATGTTTCAAACTTTCAATCATTTTTCACTTCCATATTTTATCAATTACAAATTAAAATCATTAACTAACCACAACACCGTTATGAAACAATTTATAAGGGAGAGAGGGTTGTAGAATAGTTAGGTAGTACCCGCATCAATCTATTCTTCCTTATAACACTACTGGACTTGGCCGAAGAAATTGAGAAGAAACAGTCAGTTGCTTAGCGTGATAAATTTTTTGATTAGATACTTTAATTTGGAGGCTATAAATAGATTTATAATTGTTCGGA
Organism: Salvia splendens; assembly: GCF_004379255.2. Lineage (NCBI taxonomy): Eukaryota > Viridiplantae > Streptophyta > Magnoliopsida > Lamiales > Lamiaceae > Salvia > Salvia splendens. The sequence goes on from NC_056034.1 coordinate 6,767,250, forward strand.
TTGTCGACTGTGTTGGACTGCAACACACGTTTGATATTGTCCGCTTTGGGTCAAGTCCGCATGAATTTATTTTTGGGTCTCTTCCAAAAGGCCTCAAACTGATTGTGGTTGGATAGAAATTATATAAACCTTCCAACTTCCCTCAGACTCCCGATGTTGGATGGGTTTGTACTCAACAAACCTCCCCCTCAAACCACATCACATCAGGAACAGACAACGCAGTCGACACATCGAGACTTGCGGGCTCAACTCGAACTTAGTATGCATTGAATCTGTATAGTTTGCCGCTAGCCAAACGGGGGCGCCGGCCCGACGCTATGCTATGTTTGTAGAAACAATGCCCTAATTGTCTTATTGGGCCTAGCCCGTCGTTTGTGGGCTTATTTATATAGAAGTAGAGAACACGACCTTGTAATCCGAAAACAATATACAATTTGTTCTCAGTTTCCTGCGCGTGGACGTAGCCAACACAATGTTTGTGAACCATGTAAATCTGTGTCTCTTTACGTTTTCTGTTTGTCTCAATTACACAATTGTTTTATTTTGTCACAACAATAATTATTTCTTAGTATTAGTTTTTAATTAAGAGGATGTAGTAAGTAAATAGGATGCTATGGCTATTAAAAACAACTACTATGATATTGGAATATCTTGTCCATGGCTTACATTGTTAAAGTGAAAAATAACAAGGATTATAATCTGCAACAAATAATTGGAATATGAAATAGTAATGCTCCATATATGGGAAGACTTATATTATCTTCTCCCTTTAGACAAAAAAATGCCCCGGTAGAATTATGTACATGGTAAAAAGTTACATAAAGGAAATAAAATTCATCTGTACCAGCCGGTAAACAAAGCAGCGATCCCGTATGAAGTAGCAAGGGAGAGTAGATTAGTCTTTATGTGTAAAAACCATTCTTGGCCTTTGAATTGAATATATGTTGTTGAAACTCAGATTATGAAACAACGACAACCACTACGATGAGCAGAATGATCCCCACAATAACCAGCATCAAACAAGTCTGCAAGAAAGATCACATTGATGATCTATCAAGTCTTTGCCTTGGTGGAGATGGATGCATATTTATCTTCCGATGAAACGAGTTGCAAATAAGTAGAGGGAGTTTACAAAGAATATTACCATAGATGATGTAGATCTTTGAGTTTTGGATGCTTTAGCAAGTTGGTTAGCACCTTCACCTGTTGCAGCATGGGAACTCTCAATATTTGAGCTTATATCGCCTGGAAGAAGGATATCAGACTGTTACCACGTAGGCTAAATAAGATGATAACTTTGTTGATAGACTGTACAAAATAGGAAGAAGTGCTGGAAGACAACATTGACAAACCTATCAAAGCTCCTTGTGCACTAACCAATTGAGCCAGATCCCTGAAGATTTCATTAACCTCACCAATTTCCTTCTGAATTTCTCTGATGCCTTGCTCCCTTTCGTCAATAATGGCTTCATTAAGAACTATCTCATTTTCCATATGCATGACCCGTCTGTAAGATAATCATATTATTCACAGCATACACCTCAAGGGTATTTTACCTTTTTTTGCTTTCTTTTAGTTGAAAAAGAAATGGCAGCTGAGAATATAGGATTTAACCAGAGATGGATTCTTACCTATTGGATTCTCTAACCAGAGATGCCTGCATGGGATTCAAAGAACTTATCTCCAGCTCACTGGCTCTATTGCTGCAACAATGTAGCAATTGCAGAAAGACAACTTAGTTAAAACTGTCTTAAACATTATAGTTAATTTAGGAGATCTCCAGCCTATACAATAAATTATCAGAGATAATCATCATAAAACTGTCTATAAGTAGTAGTCCTACGAGCCTTCAATTCAAAAGAGGACACAGAATGCAAAATGACATTTTGCAATAAAATTACCTCGGCTGACGAGTATTATTAGCAATGGGGTGAGGAAAAGCCTTTTCCTTCTCTGCTGCAAGCAGCTGAGCCCTTTCAAAGTCTTTCAGAACAGATTCATAATCTTTTGTAAGCTTAGCATCAGCAATTTTCTTGCTGTCCTGGAACACAAACAGATATTGTCTTGTTAAATAACATATCACTTGGTGTGACTGTAAATAATATCTATGCCTATGCTTTTCAAAGATGACTCAAGTCAGGTGATGCACTCGTGCTTCAGTAAACACTTTTCATATGAGTCATGGAATAACTTAACATGTCAAAAACTACTAGATTATTCATCTCTCTTATTCCTCAAATTTCAGTTCGACATAAACACCACAGAACCAGAAACCATCCACTATTTTCACAGCCATTTTTAGTTATAGCAATTTAATTGTGCTTGTGGCTTTTGCCCTGTTGAAGAGATGAGTTTATTTGTTTTTAAGTTTACATATCTTTACTTATTTAGATAGACTTTGTATGGTAGGTTGATCCTTTTCAATAGTTCAGATTGTGACCTAACAACACATGAAACTTTTTACTTCTATCATACACAGAACGACCTTTCTCCAATACATGTCATTCGTTTATTTTCTTGTATGTGCACATCATAGATGCTTAATGTCCCCGCTAAAACAATAGGATCGTATGCCTTCCGAATGAAGCCAGAGAGGAAGATAAGAAAAAACTAAAATCGAGCAATACTAACTCTCCCTAAGTTCTTTGAAGCAATGTTTCTTCTAAGAAATGTTAGTGGATTTGATGCAGGCAGTTGAAGCACCCGAAAACTAGGTTACTTAGTAGCACTACCAAGTACATAATTCACAAGAACAACTTGGATGTACACAACACCAAACTCCAAATAAATGGTTGCTAGCAAAATCCAGATATCAAAGTCAAATAAGATCAACTTACATTGACTTCGTTATACTTGTAGGTTTGTCGAACACGATCAAGCTCTGCTGAAGTCTCCTTCACCAGCTCCCTAACCTGTAACCTAGTTTTAAGGCTGCGAACAACAAATAATCGCCAAGCATTAGAGGCTATAGCCAATTCAATTGCAAGCGAAAGACTTAAATGCAAATTCAAAATCAAACCAAAAAGGAATTTAGAAAAAGATGCATAGAACATACAATTTCATGTTTCTCCTCTTTTTATCCATTGAAATACCAAATCGAACACATAAAATTAGGAATTGATCTTCTCAATTGTTGAACAGCATCATCAATCCAACAGATAATTACCAAAAAGAAACACAAAATTCGAGATAAGGTAGTAGTTAGCAGCAGAACTCACAGATTATGACGGAGGTCGACGGTGTCTCGCGGAGCTCCGATGCAATTGACGAGGCGTTTATATCCAGCGACAGCGGTGTTGATCCTGAAGACGCCGGCAGCAAGGGCTCGAGACGGGCCGTGCTCAATGTGCCTTGCCCCAGCAAGAGGAATCAAGGCCCGGCCCGATTCGAGGTACTCAAAACTCATATTCGGTAGATTGTAGTCAAAATTCCCAACTCAACTAGCACAATTTGGTAGCTAATTATGAAGAGGAAGCAGAAGTTGTTTTGTCAAAAGGTGGAATTGATGATAGAATAAAGAAAAGAATTGAATGAAATTTGGCGGAGAAAATGATCAAAGAGGGAAAGGATGAACGAGTGTGGCGGTGTGACGTGTACGGAGTTACCAAAGGGCGTTGTTGCGTTGGATTGTTGGCGCCGCCACCAATTGTTTGTGAAAGCGGGGATCAAATATATACCAAAATTTTATGAGTTGAGTCAATCCTGAGTTTTAGGATCTGGTTAGAGCATCTTTAACGCTACAGGCCGGGCCAGGCCGCAAATCGCGAGTCCCGGCCCGTCCCACACGTTACACGGAAGAGCGGCACGGCCTGGGCCGGTCCCAGGGCCGCGTTCCCGGCCTGATGACCGTCCCGCGGCCAGGCCCAGCGTGCGTTAATCGGAGAGGGGCCGTGACGGAAGAAGGAATTTTTGCCAAAAATTGGAAGAGGAAGAAGAGGGAGGAAGATGAGGAAGAGGGGCGATGACGTGCTGCAGATTTGCAATTATTTTTCTGAATTTTTACATTTTGGAAGAGGAAGAAGGGGGAGGGGGAGAGGAAGAAGAAGGAGGAGGAAGAAGAAGGAGAGGGGTGTGATGCAGATTTGCAATTTTTTTTTTGAATTTTTTTTATATTTTTAGGTTATAATTTATTGTTTTTGTATTAAAAATGAAATTCTCGTGTTATAAATGAAATTTTCTGTGTTATAAATTTCTGGTGTTTTTTTATTTTACTTGTAAAATAGGTTGAAGTTGTGAATATTGTCATTTATTAGTTGCGGACCGGGTTGAGGCCTGCATGATTAGAGCAGTTGGGGTCTGAGCCGCAATTGTAGAGGAATGATGACGTGGAGGGGACTTGGGGCCGGAAATGGGGACGGGGTTATTTATGCCCTTAATTCAGTCCCAGATTTTTCATAATTTATTGGTAAAAAATAATTAATTATAGTTTTATAAATTAATTTTTGTATCAATGATTGGGTTTCCAAATCTATACTATTATTTCCTCGGTCCCTTTTTAAGAGTCTCATTTATATTCGACACGAATTTTAATAAATGTAATGAAAAGTTGGTAAAAAATGATATTGGGATGTGAGTTCAACTTTTTAGTTTTACGATAAAATGTGAGTGGAAAAAAGTTAGTAAAATATGAGACCTATTACCATTTATTGAATATTCCAACCGGGATTTCTAAAATGAGACCCCCAAAAATGGTAAATCAGAACTCGTAAAGTGAACACCTAAAAATGGTAAATCGAGACTCCTAAAGTGGGACGAATGGAGTACTCCTAATATATAGTGAAAGTTATTTGAATTCTTTTTTTTTTTAAATTAGAGGGCTCGAACTCGGCACCTCATGCTATTATGTCTAAGCTCCTTCCCGCTAGGACAAAGGCTCTGGACAAAGTTATTTGAATTCTACTGATGTCCTTTTTAGCATGAAATTATTTATTAGTTTAAATTAATTAACTACTCCCTCCGTCTCCCAAGAATATGCACTCTTTCATTTTTAGTCCTTTCCACAAGAATATGCACTTTCCAATTTTAGAAACTTTTTTCTCTCTAATGAGGTGGGACCCATTCTCCACTAACAATATTGTTGGAATCTATGCCCGATCAAAGGATTTTGAACAATTATAATTTCAACGAGACATTTAATTTTGTGAAATTAAATGATGTAGCGTCGATCTACGTTCGGAGTAGATGACCGTGGTATATTCATTTTCTCAAATCCGATTCCCGGTGAGTGCGGAATAATGGATTAAAGTTGTGCAAAAATTGCAAACTAATTAAATGAGCTATGAGAGAAGCCATGAGATTAATTAAGAGAGTTAATTATCCCACATTGGAAGTTACAACCTTATTAATCAAGTATTTAATAAGAACAATTATTCCATGTAATAATTATAGTGGACTAAGATGGGCTATAGAACCCACACGCGAGAGCTGCCGCCCGCCCGCCACGCCGAGAGCCTCGTGCTCGTGTTCTTGTCCTTGGATCTTGGCAATTGGTCTTTGGGTGGTCTTTGGACTGTTCTTTGGGCCTGGCCGTGGGGCTCAGTGCTTGGGTTCGACCCAAGGCTGGTCTAGTTCTTTTTAGACCACCACCGTTTCCACGTCAGCGAGCCAAGCGGGATGATACCTCGTCAGAATGACGCGGTAAAAGCCAACGTGATGAAGTCTACGTTGTGAACGAACCTAGACGCGTAGTGTGTCCCGATACGCTCGTCCAGGATCATCCTCTCCAAGCTCTATAACGGTTTGTAACGTTCGGCGGTTACTGATGACAACCATCATGGTTGTTGACCCCTACAGTGGACTGGGCCTATAAATAGGCTAGCCATCTCATGCATTCCACACCAATTCAAAAAGCATTCACAACATAAGCTATCTCATTCTCCTGCATTGTCTTTCTGTCGAAGCTCTGCCCTCTCCTCCATCCAGTTCGCCGGAGCTCTGCTTATAGCGTGCTGCTTCACCAGAGACGTAGCGTTTTATCTTTGGGGACGAAATGCCAATCCGAGAGCACTACTGGGGCGTATCTCGTTTTGCGGAAAGATGACTCCTCGACTCGGCTAGCTTCTACTTACGGTTTATTTGTTTCGATTTTTCCATTGTAATTTTGTTTCAGTTTCTCCATTTGTATTCCTTCTTTTGGGTTGTATTACGCCCGATTTATCTCTTTTAATCCAGAAAAAAAACTAACAATCGCAAGACGAGATATACTTGTCGTTGAAGAAGGAGTTTGGACTTTAAACTGAATCTAAAAACTTTCGAAACTAATACCTTAGCGTGGAGATGGATCTCGTCGCCGCGTTCCCCGTCGCCGCTTTCCCCGACTCCAACATCGTCGTGCCCATTGTTCCCCCACTGGGTCCCCTTCAGGTAATCGCAGTGACCACGACCCTCGTCGAGTCAACATCATTATCCTTGATCTAACTAACCCGTTTGGGTCAACCGGTGCATCCACCTTGAGTGGCACCGATGGTTCCACATTAAGTGGTTCCGCAGGATCCTTGATTGGATCAGGTGTTCGATCTTTTGGGGTCAACACGGGTGTTGGGGCCTTCGGGGCCAACACGAAAAATGACAGTTCCACTTTTAATGGTTCTGCGAGATCCTTCAATGGATCGTGTGTTGAGTCCTTTGGGATCAACACGAGTGTTGGGGCCTTCGTGGCCAACACGCAAACTGACGGCTCCACTATTAGTGGTTCCGAGAGATCCTCCAATGGATCAAGTGTTGAGGCCTTCGGGGTCAACACGTGTGTTGGGGCTTAGGGTAAAACACGAGAACTAGTGGTTCCACGTCTGGTGGCTCTATGGATCCTCTAATGGATTTAGTGTTGGGACCCTCGGGTCCAACACGAGAGTTAATACATTTGGGATCAACACGATTGACTCCAATGTTGGGGAGAGACCTCGTGAAGGTCAATGATCGGGAAGTCCTACGGGACATCTCCCGTCATCCCATGGACAGGGTCCTTGTGCGTGTCCCATTGGTCACAAGGGACTTCTCCCTTTCGTCGGGAGACATGGGGAGACATTTCACTCCCGTCGGTGCCTTAGAAAATGTCGGGACACGTTAGACACCCGTATGTTCTTAGAAAATGTCGGGAGACGTTAGACACCCGTATGTTCCTAGGAAATGTCGGGAGACGTATCACACACATTCGTGCCATGGGAAATGTCGGGAGCAAATTTTGCACCCGCCGGTCTTCCGTTCGTCGGGAGACATGAGCTCCCATCCGTGCCTTGGGAAATGTTAGTAGAAGTTTTGCACCCGTATGTGTCCCGTTCGTCAGGAGACATGGGGAGACATTTGGCTCCCGTTCGTGCCTTAACAAATGTCGTGAGACATTTAGCACACGTCAGTCCCCTAGAAAATACCGGGAGACGTTTGACACCCGTCCGTATCTTGAAAAAATATCGGGAGACATTTTGGCACCCGTCCAGATGTCGGGAGAAAGATGACTCCAAGATAAAGCCACCAACCAAGAAGCTTGGTGTAGCCAACTTCATCAAACATGCCAAAGGCAAGATAGCCGCCGTGGTAACTGAGGAAGTCAACCATGTCGAGAACAAATGTGGTTGGTATATCGACACGGGCGTTATTGCCCACGTGTGTGCCGATAGAAGTAAGTTCTATACTTACAAGACTGTTGAGGGGAGAAAGCTCAACATAGGGAACCAAACCTCGTCCAAATGTGTCGACTTTGGAGATATGGTCCTCAAGAAGACGTCCGATGTGACAATCACTCTGAAGGAAGTGCTACATGTCCGGGACATACACAAGAACCTAGTTTTGGATCAATACTTGTATTTGATTCTAATAAGTTCTTTGTGTATAAGTTTGGAAAACCCATCGGAAAATGTTATGTAACCGGGGGTCTTTTAAACAAAGTGTAACGACTATTCCCCGTGTTGAAAAGCCATTGGCTAGTAATGTAAATGCTACCACTTCCTCATATTTGACTGAGTGTTCAAATTTGTGATATTATAGATTAGGACATGTGAATCCTAATGATATAAAACAGTTAGTAAAGTTGGATTTACTAAAGATAAATGAAGTCAATATCCAAACAAATGTGAGATTTGTCTTGAGGCAAAAATGACTAAATTATTGTTTCAATTTGTTGAACGGAACACGAAATTCCTTGAATTAATTCACACCAATGTATGTAATTTAAAGTTTGTGCAAACCAGAGGTGATAAAAAGTACTTTATCACGTTCATAGATGATTGCACAAGATATTACTATCTTTTAAGAAGTAAAGATGAAGTAATTGAAGCATTAAAAAAGAACGAAGTCGAGAATCAAGATGTAAAATCAAAATGATTTTAAGTGTTAGAGAAGGCGAATACATAGCCTTGTTTGAGAAATTATGCAACGAAAGTGATATAATTCATCAAACGACTGCTCAATATTCACCACAGTCTAATGGTGTTGCAAAATGCGAAAAAATCGAACTCTTAAAAAGATGATGAATGTGTTGATGATAAGTTCTAGGATGACCCAAAACATGTGGGGGAAGCCGGCTAGACAGCCAGCTACATCCTAAACAAAATTCCACAAAAAAAATAAATAAATAAGGATGTCAGTCCTTATGAGTTATGGAATGGAAGGAAGCCATCCTACAAATACCTCAAAGTGTGGGGGATATTTGGCAAATGTGATGGTTCCTCCCCTGAAAGAAGTTACGATCGGTCCTGAAACGGTTGATTGCATCTTTATTGGGTATGCACTTAATAGTGGTGCATATCGATTTGTTGTTCACAAGTATGAAATATCGACTATACCAGTAGGAACAACAATCGAGTCAAGTAATGCCGTGTTTCTAGAAAATACATTTCCTTGCAAAGACAAAGAAGATGTCACAATCAATTATGAGACTAGAATTGAAGATGAAGCCACTAGTTCTAAATTAGTGGATAAAGAACCTCAATCGCGAAAGCGAGCAAGGCCTGATCCAAGTGATGCAGTACTAAGACGTGGTAGTAGGGTCAGAACGGTAAAAACATTTGGTCATGACTACATTGCTTTTATGTTGGATGAAGAACCAACATTAATAAAAGTAGCATTTGATGGCCCAGGCGGGTTACATTGGAGAGAAGATGTTCAAAGCGAAATTGACTCAATTTTGCTAAACCACACTTGGGTGTTGGTTGATCTACCCGAAGGTGCTAAACCTTTAGGGTGCAAATGGGTACTTAAAAGAAATTTAAGGCCGATGGAACAGTGGATAAATATAAAGCCCGACTGGTAGTAAAGGGCTTTTTAAACAAAAGGAATGGCATGACTTCTTTGATACCTATTAACCTTTAACGAGGATTACATCTATTCGAGTGCTTCTCGCGATTGCTGCACTGCACAATCTTGAGATTCATCAAATGGAAGTAAAGACTGCGTTTCTAAATGGTGAATTTGAAAATGAAATCTATATAGAACTACCCGACGGGTTTGTAGTACCTGGATAAGAGAAAAAAGGTATGCAAACTGGTAAAGTCCATATATGGATTGAAACAAGCGTCGTTGCAACGACACTTGAAATTTGATAATGTGATGTTATCAAATGAGTTTAAAATCAACGAATGCGACAAATGTGTCTATATTAAGAACACTGATAACGAATATGTTATAGTGTCTTTACGTTGATGATATGTTAATCATGGGTAGTAATACTCAAGTAATTAACGAGATAAAAGTCATGTTAAAGAGAAACTTTGACATGAAAGACATGGGTCTAGCCGATGTAATTCTTGGAATGAAAATTCTAAGAACATCTGATGGAATCATCTTAACACAATCTCATTATGTTTAGAAAATTTTGAAGAAATTTAATGCATATGATGGCGCGCCGGTTAAGACTCGAATTGAACTCGACGTTCACTTGAGCAAAAACATAGGCGAACCCGTTGCACAAGAAGAATATGCACGGGTAATTGGGTGCATTATGTATTTGACTAATTGCAGTCGACCGGATATTGCTTGTGCTGTGAACAAGTTGAGTCGTTACACGAGTAATCCAAGCAAAGAGCATTGGAGAGCTCTAGTAAGGGTTTTGAGATACTTCAAACATACTCAAAATCATGGGCTACACTTTTCGAGATACCCTCGATACTTGAAGGGTACTGTGATGCGAATTGGATATCCGACAACAAAGATTCACTTTCAACAAGTGGATACGTCTTTACTATTGTGGGTAGTGTTGTCTCGTGGAAATCCACGAAACAGACATGTATAGCCCGTTCAACCATGGAATCGGAATTCATAACTTTAGATAAAGCTGGGGAAAAAGCCGAATGGCTTAAGAACGTACTTGAAGATATTCCAGGTTGGTCAAAGCCAGTGCCACCAGTGTTGATCCACTGTGATAGCCAAGCTGCTATTGGAAGGGCAAACAATGGCTTATACAACGTTAAGTCTCGACATATTCGTCGACGACATAATACCGTGAGACATTTGATCACAACATGGGTGATTACAATTGACTATGTGAAGTCAATAGATAATCTAGAGGATCCGCTAATCAAAGGGTTAAACCGTGATCAAATGAACAAGTTGCTAGAGGGAACGGGTTTGAAATCCACAAACTAAAGAATTGTCATAGTGGTAACCCAACCATGATGACTGGAAATCCCAAGAACTTGATTCAATGGGAAAACTAAGCTATGAGAGTTCATGTGAAACACTCATCTATATCTATTCCCTAGAGATCAATAGAGTGTTTGAAAAACTTGCCTAGTGGTGAGGATAAGTCTATGACTTTTAATGATTCATAAGGATCTGAAGGAAATTAAGTTCTCGAGAAGACCGAGTAGGGCAAGATACTCGACTAGGAATCACCTATGTAAGTGTGAAGTGTGACCGCTTCAAATAAACACACTTATGAATCCAAAGTGGTGTCCAAGGCCGCAAAGAACACAAAACGTGAGAACGGATGAGGTTAAGGTGTTTAAGTGTTAACACCATTGTCTCGGTGCACGCCGCGGAGGAATAATTCAAAGCTAAAAAATACCATTGTCTAGGCCGTCTGTGTATCCGATGGCGTTGACTATGGATGGTTCAAAGCTAAAAACTACCTATCATTATGCTTATATACCTCTCGATGGTTGAGCTTGTGTATGCATGCATATGCATTTGACTATTTTAACTTATGTGGGGGATTGTTGGAATCTATGCCCGGTCAAAGGATTTTGACCAATTATAATTTCAACGAGACATTTAATTTTATGAAATTAAATGGTGTAGCGTCGATCTATGTTCAGAGTAGATGACCGTTGTATATTCATTTTCTCAAATCCGATTCCCGGTGAGTGAGAAAATAATGGATTAAAGTTGTGCAAAATTGCAAACTAATTAAATGAGCTATGCGAGAAGCCATGAGATTAATTAAGAGAGTTAATTATCCCACATTGGAAGTTACAACCTTATTAACCAAGTATTTAATAAGAAGAATTATTCCATGTAATAATTATAGTGGACTAAGATGGGCTATAGAACCCACACGTGCGCATACGCGCGCCACTGCCGCCCGTCCGCCAAGACGCGAGCCTCGAGCACGAGCACGGCCCGTGCTCGTGCTCGTGTCCTTAGACTTGGATCTTGGCAATTGGTCTTTGGACTGTTCTTTGGGCCTGGTCGTGGGGCTCGGTGCTTGGGTTCGACCCAAGACTGGTCTAGTTCTTTTTAGACCACCATTGTTTCCACGTCAGCGAGCCAAGCGGGATGACACCTCGTCAGAATGACGCGGTAAAAGCCAATGTGGCTGACACATGATGAAGTCCACGTCGTAAACGCACCTAGACGCGCAGCGTGTCCCGATACGCCCGTCCAGGATCATCCTCTCCAAGCTCCGTAACGGTTTGTAACGCATTGTAACGCTCGGTGGTTACTGATGACAACCATCATGACTGTTGACCTCTGCAGTGGACCGAGCCTATAAATAGGCTAGTCATCCCATGCATTCCACACCAATTCAAAAAGCATTCACAGCATAAGCTCTTTCCCTGCATTGTCTTTCTGTCGAAGCTCTGCCATCTCCTCCATCCAGTTCGCCGGAGCTCTGCTGATAGCGGTGCTGCTTCACCAGAGACGTAGTCGTTTTATCTCTGGGGACGAAACGCTAATCCGAGAGCACTACCAGGCCGTATCTCGTCTTGCTAAAAGAAGACTCCTCGACTCGGCTAGCGTCTACATACGATTTATTTGTTTCGATTTTTCCATTTTCGTTTCAGTTTCTTCATTTGTATTCTTTCTTTTGGGTTGTATTACGCCCAATTTATCTCTTGTACTCCAGAAACTAACAAATACTTTAATTACTTTTTCTCTCTACCTCTCTCTTACTTTACCAATTTTGCATTAAACCTCGTGCCGAACTTAAAGTGTATATTTTTTGGGTACGAAGCGAGTAATAATATATATATGCAAAAGAAAAGGAAGTAAAAAAAATAACCAAAAGAGCTGCATATGGACAATGGAAAAATAATGGCTTCCCAAATCCTTCAATACCAAATTTAAATCTCTATAAGTAGAGTAGAAAAAAGAACATGAACTTAACAAAATCTATACAAAATTGAACATTAGATCAAAATACTTGAATTAAGAATTGTCGGACGCTCCTAAGGCTCACCTACAACAAATCCTACTACATCTCCTACTACACACACAAATATTGATAAGTGATGGTGGGGTCCATCACTCATGTTGTGTGTGTAGTAGGATTTGTTGTAGGTGATCCTTACTGGTCGGAACTCGGATGCCGACAAAGGAGGCAAAGCAGCGGTGGGCATGGCATGGTGGTAGAATATTACAACAAAACAATGAAAAAAATTGAATCTTGGGCGGTGGCAACAGAACATCAAGAGATAGAGGGATGGAGTGCGACGGTAAGCCGCCACACGCACAGTAGTGGCAGCGGTTGCGGCATGAACATGAGACGGCAAGAGAGAGTGGGTTGAGACTTAAGAGAAGTACTAGTACATTTCTCTTTTTGTTATTGTTTATAACGTTTTTAACTATATTTTTAATGTTATGAATACTCATTTAATTAACACATATTCCTAACTATAAACATCATTATATTCTCTTTATTCTTTTTTTTTAATTTAAAATTTATAAAAATATGTATATGACAAAATTACTTCATTACAGATTATAAAAAATACAAATTCTATAAATTGTAAAAATTTATAAATAAGAACCCATTAGTAAGATTTACAGCTCCTAAAATTAAAATTAACTTTTTTTCATTCGAAATTTATATAATGATTAGTTTTACTATTCAAATTAAAAAAAGTCCACACCCTTTTAAATTATTTTCATTCTAAATTTATATAATAATTAGTATTATTATTCAAATTAAAAAAGTCCACTCCCTTCCCTTTTTACCCGTGAACTGAGCGCCTTGCTTACAATGCTCAGTGGGCGGGGCTCGACCCGCCTCCACATCTCCATTACGGATGCTCTTATAAACTTATAGGCAAATCGGATGAATTGATTCATCTATCTTGAAATTATATAATAAAAAATAACTTCAAATATGTGTGTTCTTTATCATATTTAATTTATTTTTCTTCCTTACCAAAATGCTCTTAATATACTGTCTCTTAATATAATTGATAGGAGTCCGTTTTTCTGCATGATATTCTATTCTAAGTGACATATTCGAAAAAATGTAAACATCACTCTCTTTACATCGGCCACACAAAATAATTCAAAATAATTCTACTACTATTAGTAATTCATAAAATCTCATATCTGAGAAAATACTTTATTTTAATTAGACCAAAGAGAGTATAAACGAATGAAGCATATAATAGGATTCATATTAGCATAATATTTTGTCATTTTTCTTTTACATTTCTTATGAATAATTAAAGTATTTCATACATTTTGAGGTTTATAGTTTTAGTCATTCTTTTATATTTGATTTTTATTTATTTTATATTCTCCTCACTTCTAATCTATAGTTCTATTTTGACTTGCATAAATTTAATAATGATATGTGAATGAAACTAGATGAAAAAACATAAGTGAAAAAATTGTGATGACCATTTAACTAAAATAGAAAAAAGTAAGTAATACTTTAAATTGTGGACATCTCAAAATGACAATTGAGACATTATTCGAAAGGTGTATTTTAATAAACTATTCATATATAATATTATACTATATTTATTTGATTTGTGTTTTTTCATTAAAAATGTTAGCTACTCCCAGCACATAGCATATGTGCATGAATTATGTTCATTTCACGGAAATTAATTAACATCTTTAATTTTAAAAAAAAAGTGAATGTCAATTTTGATTTGTTCTGAATTTCCAATACATAAACAGGCGCAGCTTAAATAAAATAAAATAATATTTGCATAAAAATTCGTAGATAATTTATTTACAAATTCATTTATTTATTTCAATTTTTTAACTTAATTTGTTTGTTAAGTTAATGTAGCACACACAATAAACTGGAGTGCAAAACTGTTACGCACGCGCCGGAGGCATGCACAGTAGAGGAACCCACGAACGGAGATAGGCCAGAGCCACCCCTGATACTACCTTCGCCGGCAACAGCAAGCGTAGAGGAAGCCGCAAGCATCGCGGATGCATGCATATCAGGGGAGACTCGTAATGGAGATACGACCGAGATGACAACCGATAGCTTAGAGGAGACGGCAAACATTGGAGGATTGGAGGACCCATTGGAGGAGATCATCAGCAACGGCTCGGAGAGGAGACTGAGGCCGAGAAGGGAAATCAAAGCACCGGGACGCTACCGGGACTACGTCGCCAAGTAGCGACCCAGCTGCTTGAGAAAAGGCCTCAATGGGCCGAACAGTAGTTTTATTTGTTTTTTTTTGTTTTTTCCTTTTATCGTTATTTTTATCCTTTTTCGAATTGTTTTTGGGTCGAGCGTTTTATAAGCTCCGTCGGGTTTTCTTTGTTGGTTCTTTCCCGACGTATAGGATTAGGTCGAACCAACCCTAGGGTTTTAGTCTTAAATAGGGATTATTCATTATTTTCCCTACTCAATTAATGAAGAACTATTTTGCCCTCAAAACTTGCGCAACACTTAATTGAACTCTCTTGCTGCCGACGGAAGGAAATCCGCGCCAGCCTTCGTTTGATAGCCGCCGATCCCCGTAGTTGGGACGCCGGAACGTGTGTTGTTCAACCGTAGGACGGTGATTCTTCGTTAAGAGCGGGTGCACTCATAACAACTGGTGCTTTCACCATTGAACTCATGGACACAACGGAAGAAATTCAGCGATCACCACTGGTTCTAACTGGGGGGAATGCGCAAGAATTGGTACTAGGATCGAACCGCCGCCCACCGCTGGCGAATCGTCGCGAAGTGGGAGAACCATCTAGGCCGCCGCTGAGAGGGGAATTGCCTGCGGCGGGGCGCCAGTGGTCTGATACGGGTGGGGTCGACCCGATCACCCAGGGCTTTGATCGAATCATGGCACGCTTTGATCAATTGGAGGTACGGGTGGAGAATTTGGAGTCGCCACAAGCACAAGATATTGACGCGGGAGACGAGGATTTAGATTCGGAGGATCGGGAGTATGCGGCTTATAGGGAGCTCGATATGGCGCCACGCGGCGGAAACCCTCGCCAACGTATATTAGGGTTTCGTGACAGGAGGGGTGCCAGGGGAGGCCGACGGGGCAGCTTTGGCCGCAGGGACGATCCAGGGAGAAGGATTGCTGGGATGCCGGAGTGTAATTATGATAACAGAATGGCTCCCTATCAGCCTCGTCGGGTATCAAGTTGGGACTCACCAACGACGCGCGCGAGGGGATGGCGGGACCAACGTCGCCAGCCGTCGTGTTGGGACCCTCCAGCGGCCAGGGAGAGACCTCATTAATCATATGGTCCGGAGACTCATCATGGGGTAAAAATGCGAGCCCCCACTTCGACGGATCGGACGCCATGAACTGGATCTCGAGAGTGGAGTACTATTTCGACCACATCTTGATGCCGGATGAGGACCGTCTCCATTATGCGGTGATGCTCTTTGACCCCCCGGCCGCAGAATGGATATTTAACTACCGGAATAACAACCAGTATGTCACTTGGCCGGAGTTTTTGGAGGATGTTCGCCACAGATTTGATCCGCAGAGTTTCAGAAATTATATTGGGTCGTTGGCCAAATTGGTTCAGACGGGGACCGTCGCAGAGTATCATGACACATTTGAAAAATATCTGAATCGGGTGGAAGGAGTCCCAGATTATATATTAATCCCGGTGTTCATCGATGGCCTTAAGATGCCCATTCAGGAGAAGGTAGAGCTCCAACAGCCGCAGACATTGGCAGAAGCGATGGCATTGGCATTGCGTTTAGCAGCCAACCAGGACCACAGATTTCAACAGTCGTCATCGTCACAGAGACGACAATGGCCCTCAAAGGATACCCGCCCGACAACGCTGCCCTCCCAACCGCCAGGTGGGTCTGCCCACGTGTCAAAACCGAACCCACCAGGTCAAGAGCAGGAGCGTCCTCGCGCGACACCTATTCGCGTGTCTAATGCGGAGAAGTCGGAACGATCGCGAAAAGGACTATGCTGGCACTGCCCGGAGAAGTACACACCGGGCCATGTGTGCACGACCCGATTATTGTGTTACGTGGGAGATCCCGAGTGGGAAGAGTCGGCCCAGAGCCAGGACGATCAGCAACATGAGGAGGACTTGATTACGGAGGATATCTCTCACCTCCACTCCCTCACAGGGGGCAATCGATCCATTCCCTTCCAGGTCATAGGGGAGATTGGGGTCACTCGAGTAAGGATTTTGATCGACACAGGAAGTACACACAATTTCCTACACTCCCGTTTCGCAGAGACCTTGCAGTTGCAGCTATCACGCATTCGACCCTTCCGGGTCTACATCGGAAACGGAGCGTCGATAGTATGTTCACACATTTCGAGGAGGATGAAATTGGCTATCCAGGGGACGGATTTTCTGACGGACCTACACATCCTCGACGTGCACGGATGGGACGTGATATTAGGCATGGACTGGTTGGAGTCGTTGGGCAGGATTTCAGCGGACTTTGTGGGTAAGACCTTGGAGTTCCAGAGGGGTGGTGTACATGTTACAATACAGGGAAGCAGACCGAGCCCGCGACAGATCTCGTTACACTCCCTAGCATTGTTGGCGTCATCCTCGTCAGCTCATGAATTTTACGAGATCACCGCCTTGGGACATGATGAAAACACGTCGCAGACCACAGCAGCCGACTCAGAACTCCCGTCGGACCTACCGGAGGAGTGTCGCCGGGTACTTGAGGCCCACAAGGGGGTGTTTGATATATACCATGCGGTATGCCCCCACCTCGCCAATTTGATCACAGAATACACTTACTTCCGGGCTCTAAGCCGGTCAATGTGAGGCCATACCGCTATCCTTACTTCCAGAAGAATGAAATCGAGCGGCAAGTTAAGGAGATGTTATCGCAGGGCATAATTCAGCGCAGTCAAAGCCCTTTCTCTTCACCAGTGCTTCTAATTCGGAAGAAGGATGGGACCTTTCGTTTTTGTATCGATTATCGGGCCTTGAATTTAGCAACGGTGGCCGATCAGTTCCCTATACCCACCGCGGATGAATTGTTTGATGAATTGGGTAGAGCGAAGTTTTTCACTAAGCTAGACTTGCGTTCAGGCTACCATCAGATACGGATGCACGGGGCCGATATTTTTAACACTGCCTTCCGAACCCATGATGGGCACTTCGAATTCCTGGTGATGCCGTTCGGCCTGACAAATGCCCCGTCCACCTTTCAAGCGGCGATGAACAGTATTTTCCAGCCTCTTTTGCGACGGTGCGTCATTGTTTTCTTTGATGACATCTTGGTGTACAGCCCCACGTTGGAATCCCACTGCGAACATTTGACAGAGGTACTATCGCTCCTTAGCACTAATCAATTCTACGTCAAATTATCAAAATGTTTGTTTTGCTGCACGACTGTTGAGTATTTGGGCCATCTAATTGCAAAGAGAACGTTGAAGGCAGATCCCCGTAAAATAGAGGCAATGACGGCTTGGCCAGTCCCGCGAAATGTGAAGCACTTGCGGGGTTTCCTAGGCCTAACGGGATACTACAGAAGATTTGTGGCACACTACGCCGTGATTGCTGCTCCGCTAACTGATCTGCTTAAGAAAGAGTCCTTTATTTGGACCCAGGCCGCAACCGACGCGTTTGAGGCGTTGAAATTGGCCATGACATCGACCCCGGTGTTACGCCTCCCGGATTTTGATAAGACCTTTTACGTCGAGACAGATGCTTCGGACGTGGGGATTGGCGCAGTTTTAATTCAAGAGGGACACCCAATCGCTTATTTTAGTCGCAAGTTGGGTCCTCGTCGCAGAGTCACCTCGACTTACCACAAGGAGCTTTACGCAATCGTTGAGGCAGTACAGAAATGGCGTTAGTATTTGTTGGGGCGGGAATTTGTCATTCGCAGCGATCAGAAGAGCTTGAAGGAGCTGTTGCAACAGGTTGTTCAGACCCCGGACCAACAACTATATGTACGGAAGTTGATGGGTTACAGTTTCCGCATCGAGTACAAGAAAGGGGCCTTGAATCGGGCAGCCGACGCGCTGTCTAGGCGTGAGGACAATGAGCCGCCTCAGGAGACACGGGAACATGATGAACAGGCGGCTCAGCTGGGGGACGCCGCATGCTTGGCGACCGTCGCACACCCTATTCCCAGGTTGCTCGACGCCTTGCGGACAGAGACGGATTCTCAGAGGGAGTTGATCGAACTCGCGAGGCAGATTAATTCCGGAAAGGCACCCCCGTAATTCGCGATCGCCGACGGGTTGATTTATTTTAATAGGAGGATCATGGTCAGTTCCACGTCAAAGATGAGAAGATTGTTGATGGAGGAACATCATAACACGCCAATAGCGGGCCATCCAGGTCATGAGCGCACCTTTCGTTTACTGGCAGCAGGGTTTTATTGGCCGAAAATGAGAAAGGACGTCCGGGATTTTGTGGACGCGTGTGCGGTATATCAATCCACCAAGTACTCGACGCAGAAACCGACTGGACTATTGCAACCCCTTCCAGTACCATCGCAAGTTTGGGACGACGTCTCAATGGACATCATCACGGGTTTACCTCAATCCCGCGGGTACACTACTATTATGGTGGTCATTGATAGACTATCCAAGTATGCCCACTTTGCGGCTCTATCCACTCGCTTCGACGCCTTGCGGGTGGCTCACTTGTTCGTCAACACCGTCATTCGTCATCACGGGTTCCCAAAAACGTTGGTTTCGGACAGGGATTCGGTGTTTCTGAATGCGATTTGGGAGGAAATACTACGTCTTAGCGGGACTAAGTTGAATTTCACTACGGCATATCACCCCCAATCGGATGGTCAAACCGAGATTCGGAACAAGGGTCTGGAGCAGTATCTAAGGGCTTTCACGTCGGATAGACCCTGCACGTGGTCCAATTTTCTTCCGTGGGCCGAATTGGCCCTCAATTGCTTTCACCACGCGGGTCTAGGCACCTCTCCGTTTAAAGCATTGTATGGAAGAGAACCCCCATTGTTGGTAGCATCTGTGCCTTCAGCAAAGACACCTCCTACAGTGGCCGAACTGATCAAGGAACGAGGGGAATTGCTAATGAGCTGCACAAGAATCTGTTGCGGGCGCAGCAGCGTATGACATCATCGGCTAATAAGCATCGCCGGCACGTCGAATTCGAGGTAGGAGACTTCGTGTGGCTGAAACTACAGCCGTATCGGCAACATTCGGTGGCGAAACCTATCTCTGCAAAGCTGGCTAGGCGTTTCTACGGGCCATTCGAGATTGTGAAGAGAATTGGCCCCGTGGCGTATAAACTACGGCTGCCTGAAGGAAGCCGCGTCCATGACGTCTTCCACGTGAGCCTGTTGCGTGCTTTCGTGAAGGATGACCCAATCGTTCCCCTACCCCAGAACTTCGTGGGAAATCGACCAGTGGCTCAGCCAGTGGCCATTTTGGACTCGAAAATATTATGGCACAACGGAGCAGCAGTGGAGCATGTATTGGTTCGTTGGTCTGACGGATCTGATTCTCCGTCATGGGAACCTCTGGCGGATATATTGAAGCAGTACCCTGACCTCTCCCTTGTGGACAAGGAAGTTTCTAAGGATGGAGGAGTTGTTACGCACGCGCCGGAGGCATGCACAGTAGAGGAACCCACGAACGGAGATAGGCCCGAGCCACCCCTGATATTACCTTCGCCGGCAACAGCAAGCGTAGAGGAAGCCGCAAGCATCGCGGATGCATGCATATCAGGGGAGCCTCGTAATGGAGATACGACCGAGATGACAACCGATAGCTTAGAGGAGACGGCAAACATTAGAGGATTGGAGGACCCATCGGAGGAGATCATCAGCAAGGGCTCGGAGAGGAGACTGAGGCCGAGAAGGGAAATCAAAGCACCGGGACGCTACCGGGACTACGTCGCCAAGTAGCGACCCAGCTGCTTGAGAAAAGGCCTCAATGGGCCGAACAGTAGTTTTATTTGTTTTTTTTTTGTTTTTTCCTTTTATCGTTATTTTTATCCTTTTTCGAATTGTTTTTGGGTCGAGCGTTTTATAAGCTCCGTCGGGTTTTCTTTGTTGGTTCTTTCCCGACGTATAGGATTAGGTCGAACCAACCCTAGGGTTTTAGTCTTAAATAGGGCTTATTCATTGTTTTCCCTACTCAATTAATGAAGAACTATTTTGCCCTCAAAACTTGCGCAACACTTAATTGAACTCTCTTGCTGCCGACGGAAGGAAATCCGCGCCAGCCTTCGTTTGATAGCCGCCGATCCCCGTAGTTGGGACGCCGGAACGTGTGTTGTTCAACCGTAGGACGGTGATTCTTCGTTAAGAGCGGGTGCACTCATAACAAAAACGCAATTGACTAATTGAACTAAAATTAAGCTGATACTTAAAATTTAGTGATTTGATTAATTTTTGGCCTAAAATACACCAATTCGCATGTTGAGGATAATAAGGCAAAACTATCAAAACATATATTCTTGACTAATAACGTAAACAATTACTATAACAATTTTTTAAAAAAAAGATGGACTTTAATAGATACAGTAAAATAATATGGGTGTAAGTGTAAATGGAAACCTTTACTTTTCACAAAGTAATTACTCCTATTTTGTAGTATAAAACTTAATTTTATTTTATCTGTTAGATAGGAGTGTTTTAGAACGCACAGTTTTCAGACTGAGTGATCACAGTCCAGAGTCCAGACCTTCAATATCAAGGTACTCAATTAAAATTGTTTAAATTCTTTTAATCATTTTGAATTGTTCATCGTCGTTATGATCGATCATTCATTCGTGTGTAATCTAAACTGTGAGCATTATTGACGTATCATTGAAAATCGAGCATAAACGGTTATCTTCTTCTAGATCTCATAATTTGTTGTAATTTAGTAAATTTTGGTTTTAGTTTTGGAAATGTCGTTTTTTGTTGTTGTCTGATTTATCTTTGTTTCTCACTCTATATACAAATATACGAGCATTGCCTGCTATTGAAAGAAATATGAGGTTGGGAAAATTGTAAGGTTTTTTTATTGTGATTCAAAATGTGATTTTCCTATGTTTTCTCTTATAAGATTTCAAAAAATTTGAAGAATCTGAGGGTGTAGAGAGCAATTTATGCAAAAATGAGTGACAATTTGAAGGACAAAGTGAATCAATTAGGCGAGCGGTTGAAGGTTGGGGGGTCTGAGGTGGGGCAAAAGCTCAGTGCTCGAATGAGCTCAATGAGTTTCAAAATGAAAGAATTTTTCCAAGGTCCTAGTCAGACAGACAATTTGATCGAGGAAGCCACGGCTGAGACTCTGGATGAACCTGACTGGGCCACGAATCTCGAACTCTGCGACATGATCAGCAGTGGCAGGGTGAACAGTGTGGAGTTCATTAGGGGCATAAAGAAAAGATTTATGTGCAAGATCCCTAGGGTTCAGTACTTGACTCTGGTGCTGCTTGAGACCTTCGTGAAGAACTGCGATAGGGCATTCTCTGAGGTTGCGGCTGAGAGGGTGCTTGATGAGATGGTGAAGTTGATTGATGACCCTCTGACTGTGGCCAATAACCGGAACAAGGTTTTGTTATTGATTGAATCGTGGGGGCAGTCTTCACATGAGTTGCGTTATTTGCCTGTCTATCAAGAGACTTACAAGGTAATCCTGCAGTTTGGATATGCCTGATTTATTTATTCATGATATTTCTTTCACACTTGTTTCCTTTTGTGTTGTATTCTATCCCGGACTTTCAACCTATTTTATAATACTACCAGCACAAACATGTTAATGAATGGCTTTCGAATATCAAGTGATTAGTTTGAGTTCTATGCTTTCATGGTACCTGATAGGAGTATATGTTTTTAAGTTTAGTCTTACACTGATATAAAATTTCAAATATAACACAATGTGCGTTTGTACTACGAGTAATGTTTCTTGTATATGTCAGGTAGGTCTTTTTTGATATCATTATAATGTTCAGTTAGTTTTCTGCTTACATGGCACTGAATAAAAACTTCATTTTACTTTTGCTTACATTCTCCACACTTAGGTATGGGATTTCCTATCTCAAGTAGTAATAGATGTGATCTTTTACACTGACTTGTTGCTAAAATAGAAACTTAGACATGTACTGGTTGTAATAATATTTCCCTCACATATATAAGGATATAAATTCTAATATAAGAATGTCAGTAATTGGAGCAACAGTAGCTTTTTTTAATATATCGTTTATGTCAGTGATTGATGATAGATTGCCAAGACTTATTCATCTGGCTTGAGGAATTCTGGTCTCTTCAAATCACTTTCAGATGTTACCAGTAGTGAGGGAAAACATGTTCATGAATGTTGATTTTCAGACGTATTCAACTTCTGATTCTCCTGTTTGCTTTTTATTACATTTCCTACCATGACAGGGTTTGATAGCAAGGGGCATACGGTTCCCTCCTCGCGATATTGAGAATCTCGGTAATTTAGTTACTCCTCCAAGGTCAGTGGCAGCTCCTGATTCCCTAGAACTTCGTAATGAATTCCCTGCGCAAAGATTTTCAGCTGAACAAACGAAGGAAGCATTGAATGTGGCAAGAAATAGTATAGAGCTTCTGAACTCTGTTTTGTCATCATCCCCACCGGAAGATATTCTTCAGGTACTGCTACTGATTTTGAACCTGATATATCTCTTAGTCTGTATCTATGTTTACAGTGTTAATGTTCTTCTCTTGGTTGTAGGTAAGAGCTTGTCGAACTCTCTATAACATTACTATTGTTTTAAGTGCATTCATTTTGATCATGGACTTGTTATGCATGTGGTGTTATCAAGGGACCAAAATGGGCATCATCAACTTGGTTAATAAATTTATCAGCAGTGGTAGTTTCAGTATATTGATATATGACAGATAGCATGCAGCAATTAGCTTGATCTAGGTTGATGCATCTGTTGACCACTTTAATGGAAAATTGGCATTATGACCATTTTCTGCCTCCTGGTATTATCTTTTTTATTTCTTATGCAGGATGACGTAACCATCACCCTGTCAAGGCAATGTCGTGAGTCTCAGTACAGTGTTCAGATGATTATTGAATCTGCGGGTGATAATGAGGCGCTGCTATTTGAAGCACTGAATGTGAATGACGAGATTCAAAAAGTTTTATCCAAATATGAAGACATGAAAAAACCTGTGGTGACGCCTCAGAAACCACCACAGCCAAACCTGGTACCTGTGGCTGTCGAACCTGATGATTTTCCTGGTGCAGAGGAAGAGGAAGCTTTGATCAGAAAACAACACAATGATCAGAGTGGAGCCCGTGGAAGGAGCACCAACTTGATGGATGATCTTGATAACAAGATTTTTGCAAATACATCTGGTAATTCACCAGAAGCCCCAAAGGAAAAGCAGCCTACAAATGATGATCCAGTTGCTCATTGAATGCATGAGCACTCGATATCACAAGGCTTCTTACGCTTGGTCAGTGTCAACATTCTTTCATTTTTTTTCCTTCCTCTTCTTAACTTATTTTAGATCATAACTAGAGGAAGAAACAAATTCATTTCTTTGCATCTATCTTACCTTGTTTCGATTCCGAAACTGGATCCTGTTGATGTTTTAGAACGTTCATTGCCTATTTATTGATGTCTCAAGATCTCACTGAGTGAGAAATTTTTGCTTGGTACATCTTCATTAACTTAAACATTGGTTTCATTAAACACCTCATGTCCTATGGTGGTGGTTTCATTGTTGGTGCCTTTTGGGGTCGCATTGTTGCTATTGTGTGTGTGAGAGAGAGAGGAATATGGTTTAACAGATGTGAATCTATATATGTGGAAACAAATGATTGGTAGGAGTGGGAGAATATCGGATTTCCTTGATTCTAGATTTTAACATTATAAAATAGTATTGAATGTGTAGACAAGTTAGGGGGGCGTTGGCATGTTTTGGTGAGAAAAAATGGACGTGACATGCACTATATCTCAATCTTCCTATTGCTTAGTTGTGTGCATCTATAATGCACTCTCACAAAAATACAAACGTGATGATGAAGAACGAGTCTCCACGTCGAAGATTAATTTATTACCATTCGGGACTACGATTCGCATTAATAGTGGTATTTACGTGTTCGACTACAGAGAAAACAATAGTAGTATAGTATTAAATACTAAGCTACCATCCATATTTATTTTTGGTAATGGCGAATCCTTGGTTCACGATTCACGAATACACCCCTCCCTAGTATAAACTAAATCTTGTTCAAAATCATACTTTTATGAATAAATCCCTTTTGAGAGAGGATAAAAAGTGGAATATATTTGATGGTTTGTCTTTCCGCTGATTTCGGTTTAATTGAGACTTAACCACTGCCGCCGCAAGTGATGGTAATGATGCTATTGTGTTTCACTCAAATTATGGGATGCGGCCACTCTATAAACGTACATTAAAATTTATGAACTCAATTTATATATTCGATCTTATCTTAAAAGCCCAATGCGATGGTAAAGTTTTTTAAAAGAAATTATTAGAGAATTATTCAGCATCGGATCATACATCCATTATTACTTTTAACTGTATTTCTTTACAAAATTAATATAGTACTAGTATGTTAATATTATCAGATTGATTACTTTCAGTATAGCAGCAAAACGGATAATTAAGAGATACGGCCCGAAAGTAGGAAAAAAGAACAAAAAATGGAAAAAACTTATGAAATTCTATAAACACTAAAATCCAAAATATTTCTATATACTATTATGATAGTTTCTGATCTTTAAATATATTTTGATCCATATTTAACTCTTTCATCTAAAATTGACTATCAACAATTGGTGAGTTAAATGGAGTACAGTATCATTTAATTAAAAAAGTTAGGGAAACACTAAAGTTTAAGAAAAACACAAATATTAAAAAAAAATCATTTATTTCCTTCCTCTGTCTTTTTTACTTTTAAGTCCAACTAAAAAAACAAAACAAAGAATGCATATATTCATTTAGTTCAATTTTACTTTATACAGCAGAATCCGGGTTGTCAACTCTGCGCAAAACGCGGATTCGTTTCTGCCTCTTTCTGTTACACGAATGTTTATAACAACCCAACTTCTTCACACATACAATTCATTCCTTTCCTTTGTCCTCACCCTGTCTGAGGTATGTATGATCTTCATCACAATTCTCCTTTTTCGATACAAATATATGTGTATAAAGATCATTAAGGATTTAGTATGGGGGGTTTTGAAATGGTTTTATCTTGCTAAAATTCATGCTGTTTTGACTGACTGTCAATTCTCTTGCATTTGATTTTTGTTTAAAAAGAGTATTGATGCTAATGGATTTCGAGTGTGTTGGTTGCTTTGAGATGCTGTGATTCCACCTAAAATTTAGCAGCACTTTTTAATTACTTGTGTGATTAATAGTTTTGGACTTTGGTTGAATTTAATTCTGCATTCACTTCTGTTATACCCTTCCGTTATTGTTGGTTCCCACATTCGGTTTCACAAGTCACAACATTTACCTTATCCAATTAATTCATCTATGAACACAACATATGTTTGTTGCAGGCTCAAACTCCACCCTCTTTTTTTTTGAAGTGGCGAGGTTTTGGTGCTGAAATGGCATCAAAACCATTTGAAACAAGCAGATCAGATCTATCAGCTGTATCTGATGTGCTGGACCCGAACAACAACAAGCCTCCCTTGCCTCCACAAACTCGTGTCACGTTTGCACGAAGGACTTCCTCTGGGAGGTATGTGAGCTACTCGAGGGATGATCTCGACAGCGAGCTTGGCAGCAGTGACTTCCTCAACTACACGGTGCAGATGCCTCCGACCCCGGATAACCAGCCTGTTGCACAGAAGGTTGAGGAGCAGTACGTGTCCAACTCGCTCTTCACGGGCGGGTTCAACAGTATAACAAGGGCACATTTGATGGATAAAGTCATTGACTCGGACGTTAACCATCCACAGATGGCCGGTGTCAAGGGATCATCTTGTGCAATCAACGGTTGTGATGGGAAGGCCATGTGTGATGAGAAGGGGGATGACATTCTCCCGTGTGAGTGTGATTTCAAGATATGCCGGGACTGCTACATAGACGTGCTCAAGACAGGGGAGGGGACGTGCCCCGGGTGCAAGGACCAGTACAAGACTACGGATCTGGATGAAGCGATGGAGAACTGGAGGTCTCTGCCTCAGCTGCCTGGGCCGGGTGGGAGGTCGAAGAAGATGGAGAGGAGGCTGTCGTTGGTGAAGTCAACAAAGTCGTCGCTGCTGATGAAGAGCCAGACTGGGGAGTTTGATCACAACAGGTGGCTGTTTGAGACCAAGGGCACGTATGGTTATGGCAATGCCATATGGCCTGATGGGAGTGGCTTTGATAATGGGAAAGAAGGCGACACGTACGAGCCTCCTGAGCTGATGAACAAACCGTGGAGGCCGCTTACACGAAAGCTGAAGATTCCCGCAGCTGTCATAAGCCCTTATCGGTACATCTCTCTCTCTTTTTCTTAGTGTATAAATTCTTATAACAATTGCTTATGAGGATATGAAAGACTCTGTGCTTGTTCTGTCCTTGCAGGCTTCTGGTGGCTGTCCGAATGGTTGTTCTCGCGCTTTTCTTGACATGGAGAATCGGGCATCCCAACACCGATGCAGTGTGGCTGTGGGGGATGTCTATAGTTTGTGAGATATGGTTTGCCTTTTCTTGGATTCTTGACCAACTACCAAAGCTATGCCCTATAAACCGTGCTACTGATCTCAATGTATTGAAGGAGAAATTCGAGACACGTGATCCAAGCAATCCCACGGGGAAGTCTGACCTCCCGGGCATCGATATTTTTGTCTCGACAGCAGATCCGGAGAAGGAGCCGCCTCTCGTCACCGCCAACACCATTTTGTCCATATTAGCAGCTGATTATCCTGTGGAAAAGCTTGCTTGTTATGTCTCTGATGACGGAGGGGCGCTTCTGACGTTTGAGGCCATGGCGGAAGCAGCGAGTTTTGCAAATATATGGGTTCCATTCTGTCGCAAGCACAACATTGAGCCGAGGAATCCTGAGTCTTACTTCAATCTGAAGAAGGACCCTTACAAGAACAAGATCCTCAAGGACTTTGTCAAAGACCGGAGACGAGTGAAGCGTGAGTACGACGAGTTTAAGGTCCGAATCAACGGCCTGCCAGACTCCATTCGTCGTCGCTCTGATGCCTATCATGCTAGGGAAGAACTTCAGGTTATGAAGGAGCAGAGGATGAGGAAGGAAGAAGAGCCCCTCGAGGTTGTCAAGATCAAGAAAGCTACATGGATGGCAGATGGAACACATTGGCCTGGCACTTGGTTGAATCCTACCCCCGAGCACACCAAGGGCGATCATGCTGGGATAATACAGGTATATATCCATGCTTATATAAGTGAAACGAGTGCGTTGTGATTGTGAAATTGTTAACTGTTTTTCTTGGTGATGATAGGTGATGTTGAAACCTCCAAGTGATGAGCTACTTTGTGGGGATGGTGAGGAGTACAGGTTGAATGACCTGACTAACGTTGACATTCGCCTTCCCATGCTTGTCTACGTCTCACGTGAGAAGCGGCCTGGCTACGACCACAACAAGAAGGCGGGTGCTATGAATGCTTTGGTTCGAGCTTCAGCAATCATGTCTAATGGTGCATTCATTCTCAACCTTGATTGTGATCACTACATCTATAACTCCCAAGCCATGAGGGAAGGGATGTGTTTCATGATGGATAGAGGCGGCGACAGAATCTGCTACGTCCAGTTCCCACAGAGATTCGAGGGCATTGATCCATCTGATCGATACGCCAACAGAAACACCGTGTTTTTTGATGGAAACATGCGAGCGCTAGACGGGTTACAAGGTCCGGTCTATGTTGGAACGGGGTGCCTCTTCAGACGGATTGCCCTGTATGGATTTGATCCGCCCCGTACTAAGGAGCATAGCCCGAGCTTCTTCAGCTCTTGCTGTGGCCGACGCAGGAAGCACTCCTCAGTGGCTCATACACCGGAGGAGAACAAGTCGTTGAGAATGGGGGATTACTCTGACGATGAAGAGATGAACCTCTCCCTTGATCCAAAGATGTTTGGAAACTCAAATGTACTTATCGACTCCATCCCGGTGGCTGAGTACCAAGGCCGCCCGTTAGCCGACCATCCATCCGTGAAGAACGGGCGCCCTCCTGGCGCCCTAACCATCCCCCGTGACCTCCTTGATGCATCAACTGTAGCAGAGGCAATAAGCGTTATCTCGTGCTGGTACGAGGACAAGACGGAATGGGGTCAGCGAGTGGGCTGGATTTACGGCTCTGTCACGGAAGACGTTGTGACAGGGTACCGGATGCACAACAGGGGGTGGAAGTCAGTTTACTGCGTGACGAAGCGTGACGCCTTCCGTGGGACCGCCCCCATCAACCTAACAGACAGGCTCCACCAGGTCCTCCGCTGGGCAACGGGATCAGTCGAGATCTTCTTCTCCCGGAACAACGCCTTGCTAGCAACATCGAAAATGAAGGCATTGCAGAGGATTGCATACCTCAATGTAGGAATCTACCCTTTCACATCCATCTTCCTGATCGTCTACTGCTTCCTCCCGGCGCTCTCCCTCTTCTCGGGCCAGTTCATCGTCCAGACGTTGAACGTAACCTTCCTGGTCTACCTCCTCATCATCACGGTCACGCTGTGTGCGCTGGCCGTGCTGGAGGTAAAGTGGTCGGGGATCGAGCTCGAAGAGTGGTGGAGAAACGAGCAGTTCTGGCTTATTGGAGGGACTAGTGCACACTTGGCTGCAGTATTCCAAGGGCTGCTGAAGATCTTCGCTGGAGTCGAGATATCGTTCACTCTAACGTCGAAGTCAGGAGGGGACGACGAGGAAGACGAGTTCGCTGACCTGTACGTGGTGAAGTGGACGTCGCTGATGATCCCGCCGATTGTGATCATAATGGTGAACCTGATTGCCATAGCAGTGGGTATAAGCAGAACTATATACAGCGTGATACCGCAGTGGAGCCGGTTGTTGGGGGGAGTTTTCTTTAGCTTTTGGGTGCTGGCGCATCTCTACCCATTTGCTAAAGGGCTGATGGGGAGACAGGGGAGAACGCCGACGATCGTATACGTGTGGTCCGGGCTCATTGCTATCACCATATCTCTGCTTTGGGTGGCCATAAACCCCCCTGCAGGAACTAACCAGATCGGTGGCTCTTTCCAGTTTCCTTAGCCATTTTTTTCGAGATACTATAAACTACACTGCACAGAGAAAGAAGCACACATGGTTCCATTCTTTTATTTGTTATATGTTTTGCTTTGATTTAGATGTATGCCATCAACTCTTCATGAAATGAACAAGTTGTTGATGGATTTAAGAATCAGCTTTTTGTGATCTATGATACATTCCTCGTATTTTTTATTAATAATTTTGTTTCTTATTTTTTCTTTGAATCTTAATTAATCTAGTGAGCCTAAAACGAAACAAATGTTCAACTATTTGACATCTCTTAAACACCTAGAATCACGCCTCATGCGAGATGTATGAAGCTGTTTCTTGATGCCCAATGACAGAAGCCTCTCCGCCGCCGCCATTGGCCACTCAAGCACTTTCAGACGAGGTCTATGATTCCGGGTCAATAACGCCTTTTCTTCCTCAGCAACGTTATATATATCTGCACCAGGGGAAATTCTGTTAGGTGTCACGGCGTTGACTGAGTGGCTGAGCCTGCATTGGGACATGTTCATCATATTAATCAAATGATTAATCACTTAATTACTATACGGTATAAGAGATTATCGTATTAAGCATGTAGTACTATGTTAAGGACCTAAATCCTTAACGTCGAATTCCACACAAAATCAAGAAACAGAGACCGTAGTCGTCGAGCGCCCAAGAGGTTTGGGTCGGCGAAGACGTCCGGCAGAGGGGGTGCTGGGCGCGAGAGAGGTTCTCGTCGACAGCGATAGAGAAATAGAATTTTGTGATTCAAGCCAAGTTGGGCGAAATACTGATTTCATTAATTGGTTGAATGAATAAAAAGATAACAATCTATCCTATTTATAATACTATAACTACTACCCTAACTTAATGAACAAGAAACAAATATATGAAAAGATATGCAAATACCTAATATATCTAAACTAAATAATAATATTAGAAGTACTCGTATCAACTCCCCCATGGTTAAAATCCACATTGTCCTCAAGGTGGGAACCACGAACCAAGGACGAGAGTTAAAAGCAAAAGCTTTAGCTAGACTTCTCCTCCTGGA
This sequence comes from Salvia splendens, assembly GCF_004379255.2. NCBI lineage: Eukaryota > Viridiplantae > Streptophyta > Magnoliopsida > Lamiales > Lamiaceae > Salvia > Salvia splendens. Next base: position 6,798,007 of record NC_056034.1, read on the forward strand.
TCAAACACATATCGAACAGCTGAATGTCTCCCTTTATCACCTCCAAGAATGCTCAAATATGGCGTGTCATTGCACGGAGGGATGAATCGTGTATCGACGTCGAGTGATGTCGAACGATGAAAAATACTTGGGACATTGCCATCAAAGAAATCCACGTAGAAATAGGCAGTTATCCTTACACCAGTGCAAACACTTCCTTTCTTAAACCAACAATTCGTAACCTCCGTCGATGACATTTGAGCAACATTGAACGATGCGATTATCTTCTCAACTTCACCAATAGAACCATCCTCCTCTTTATCTTCTAACAATGTCTCCTCCTTTTCACCAATCTTCTCATCATATACCCCAACGAGCACTTGCGGTGACTCATTGTCGTTCTTGACAATCCCTTTGTTCTTGACGAACTCTCCAGGGGACTCGTTGTTTGGAACATCAAGAGGAGCGCCATCATTGTGAACATCGGTAATGTCATTGGGAACATCATCACCGAATACTATCGTGGGAGTATTATCAGTTTTCTCTTCGGCTAAATTCTCATCTTGAATGTTCTCCTCAAACTCCTCCCCATCATCCGCATAACAGAGAATGCGTTGTTTACACACATGTCCCATCACCCATTTCTCGGGACAGTGCCAGCAGAGACCCAACTTGGACCGTTCTGACTTCTCCGCCTGGGAGACCCGTATTAGCGGCAGGCGTGGCTGCTCCGGAGTTTGATTGGTCACACGTGCGGGCAGACTGTACAGGTCCCGCGTTGGCTTTTCGGTGGAGTAGCGGGGTTGGTGGGAGGCGGGCTGGACTCGCGCTCTCACCTCCTCCCGAGGGCGAGGTCAGTCCCAGCACGTCTCCGAGCGTCGGGGCCGGTCAACGGTCGGGTAGCCGCGGTCCTGCTGTTGCGCCGGTGGGTCCCAGCACGTTTGGCGGTGCCGCTGCGTTGCGGTTGTCGGGTAGTGATCAAACCCTAATTGGGTCTGATGCTCTCCGCGATCAGATAGGTGGCCACCCCTCTCGACGTAGTCGCCGCGGTGTCGGGGCCAAGCGTCTTGCGCGCGATCGCGGTACCCGATGTGCTGGTATCTCGGTCGTGGGCTACGATCAGGTTGATCCAAATGGTGTGAGAAGTAGGGTGATTCTGGATCAGGCCACGACGGCGGGCGGAGTACTTCCACCCGGATGCTCGGAGGGTTCCAACTGGTTACACGGCGAGGTTGGGCCGGATGGTAGGGACGAAATGGCTGTGTAGCCTGAGGGAAATCGTATTGACGACGGCGATAGCCGGCGTAGTCGTATGACATGTTAACGGACTGAAGCGTGACTGTGGTGGATAATGATCATCTGACTTCAACGCGGCACGCGGGAATCCTTCCCGTCGGGCGTTGCAGAAGTAGTGTTGTCCTGCGGCTAGAGCTCGGCGGACCAGTTGTTAAGGACCTAAATCCTTAACGTCGATTTCCACACAAAATCAAGAAACGAGATGTCGTCGTTGTCGAGCGCCCAACGTTGGGTCGTGACTTGGACGGCAAAAAGGGGCGGTTGAGCGCGAGATCAGCCTCGTCGGCAACCTTAGGAGATGTTTCTTGTTTGTTACTCAATTGAGCCAAAAGAATGATAATTTCATATATTGATTGACTGAATAAAGTGATAAAAATGACTCATATTTATAATGCTACTGACTTAATGAACAAGAAAACAAAGATATAGAAAAAGATATGCAAATCCCTAATATATCTAAACTAAATAATAATAGTATAAGACTCGTATCAACACCAGTTGTTAAGAACCTAAATCCTTAACGTCGAATTCCACACAAAATCAAGAAACAGAGACCGTAGTCGTCGAGCGCCCAAGAGGTTTGGGTCGGCGAAGACGTCTGGCAGAGGGGGTGCTGGGCGCGAGAGAGGTTCTCGTCGACAGCGATAGAAAAATAGAATTTTGTGATTCAAGTCAAGTTGGGCGAAATACTGATTTCATTAATTGGTTGAATGAATAAAAAGATAACAATCTATCCTATTTATAATACTATAACTACTACCCTAACTTAATGAACAAGAATAAAATATATGAAAAGATATGTAAATACCTAATATATCTAAACAAAATGATAATAATAATAGACTAGTATCATACTATTACTAGCATTTATTGTTCCAGTTGTTAGCGCAATCGGTGAATTGATGAATTTGATGTTGTATGTCTCTATTTATGAAGAGTTGAATGGATATTCATAGATGCTGATATTGATATGGGTTGAGACGTTGAGTATTCATGAATGTCAGTACAATCATTTATGCCAATGTAAAGTGCAAACGATAAAGATGAATGGAAAATCAATATAGTTGAAAATAGTCTGAAATATTGCATACATATATGATTTATATCTCAAAATATTCATTAATATTATTGATTACAAAATTATGAAAAGTGAAAGTTTTAAGAGATCTAATGACTACCATAATTACAGACAAATATATGGGAATTTGATACAGTATATTTTTTGGGGATAAATAACTATCATAACTATGGACGATACCCTTTAAGATTAATTAATTAATTTTAAAAAATCCACTTAACATTATTATATTTCTCAAACTAATTTATAGATTATGCATTAAAAATTTAAAATATAACGATTCTAATGACAATTATGAAATTACCAAAGTATGGTGTATTTCTGGAAATGTCAAAATCTATTTTGATATGATACATCTAACATGCAAATAATGCCTCCATTATTATAATAAACGGTCCAACGTATTAGTTTCCACCTTCTGCCTGCCAATAATATTTTTTATAATAGTCATATTACACGTCTTTGCATTTTCAATTCCTATGAAATTAATTTCCTGACACGAGATTTGCACCCATATTTGTTAAATCGATATATATGCACGACCCATCTACCAATTTTTATTGCAAGAGCTGGGGAAATTCCTTGTGATATTACTGCCGCCAATAATGCAAGATTTATCAACGTTATCACTGGCTAGTTTGCTATAATTAAGAACACATCGAAGTTTACACATACAATGATACAAACATTATGGAGTAGTAATGTTAAAATTTATCAACGGCAAATATCTATTTATCATATAGTTTATAGCGTACTATACTCATTAAAATGCATAATTTCAGTATTAGAATTTTTTCATTACAGATTCAAAATGTTAAAATTAGCACACATTTGGATGATTGACTCATCCTAGTCTCTTTGTAACTTAGTGTCTCGATCAAGTCTTGCTCTTTGGAGACGTTCAATGTTTCTTCCTTTAGTTGAAAACACGAGTGATGTTGGAGTGAGTTCCATCAATAAATCGAGTTCTTTTTTCTATTATACTAGAAAATGAATAGATTTATGATTTTTCCCATCAAAAAAGTCTTCTTGCTTGAAGGAATGTTGCACCTCCACAAGTTCAACTTCATATACTTATTTATGGTCCAAAAAGGGCTCAAGAGTGGTCATTTGATTTATTTTATATAATAGAGGTTCAGTTATGACATACTTGGATTTTACATGATTTTAGAGGGTGGTTTTGTATGAATGTGATCATATTTCGTCTATTATTAGGCGTGTTTATATCTACTTCTCTATTATGTTGGTATGTTGACCTTTTTGTTAAGAATGTGTAGAAAAAGGTGTAAAATAGGTGGATATGCAGCAGCCTTGGTTTGAGACAATTCTTCTAGAGATTTTGAAGTCCAATCAACACCCACTGCATATCATTCTCTTCGTCTTCGAAAGAGCTTCGCGTGGGTATCTCAAACGCCCTAATCGGAGTTCGGATGAGAGAGATATGACCGATCTACGAAAGCCGCGCACAGGTAACCCGGCCGGGTTAATTTACAGTGCAAAAATACAACCCGGCCGGGTTGAGCCAGAATCCAGCAACTGTCCTAAAATGGTGACCCGGCCGGGTTTAATTTCCAGTTCAAAAATACAACCCGGCCGGGTCGGATTGTCTGACGCGTCTGAAAGCTGAAAACGCGATTTTTGAAGGGAAATAAGAGGAGAAGAAGCCTAGGGTTCATTCGATTCCACACCTACCGCCCCTACACACACAAATACCCTCAAGAACACTTTGGAGAGAGAGATTTGAAGATTGAAGAGTCCACATCGAAAGATTGAAGCTTCACTCCATAGATCGATCTTACAGGAGTATTTAGTATCTTTATTTTATGTTTTTGATGGATTACTTTGTGTTGAACATGGCTTCCTTTATGAACATGAGTAGCTAAACTTTTCTTGTAGAATTCTTGGTGATGATGCACTAATTTCATAGTTTTTATCCGATTGATTTTGTTCTTGCCTTGCTCTTGTAGTTATTTGATTGTTCTTGAGTTTATTCCTTTCAATTGCTTGATCACCACTTGATTGTGTAGGATTAATTAGATTAATCGGGAGATGAAATAATTAATCCGGAAATAAGAATAATTCACACCTTAATACAATATAACTCGGGAGAGTTGAGGTTTTGAGTGAGGTCATTGACCTAATCGAGCTTTTGGGAGTTAGGAGTTTAGGATTAGAAGGGGACTTCGATCCTAGCACCTAATCTACAGGTTTTTCACCTCGGGAGGGGGTTTAATCTATAATTATGGTCGGCTTAGTAACTCTAGAGACACCAAAAGGTAAGGCAAATCGATTGGATAAGAGCTTAGAATTGTGCATCGGATCCTTGAGTTCTGCAATTTTCTCCATATTATCTTTTCTCACCGTGTCTCCGTGTTCTTAGTTATTATTTGCTTATTATATGCTTTTATTAGTTGTTAGAACAAACCAAACACTTCTTGATTGTCTAGATAGTAGTTAATCTTTGTTCGTGGTAGTTAAGTTGATACGAAATTGTCTCTGTGGGATACGATACTCTTGCTTACTAATTGCTACACTAGCCCCGTACACTTGCGGGTATCACTTGTGTTAAAATAAGTCGAGTCAAGTTTTTGGCGCCGTTGTCGGGGACAATTGTGTGTCATTATAGCTTAATATCGTGATAATAATTGAGATTACTAGTCTAGATTTTACTTGCTTTATTTTTACTTTTTATTTTGAGTGCTCTAATAGATGTGTTTCCTTGTTCAGGTTGTATGCACACGCGTTCTAAAGGTCCACCTTTAGAGCCTATCGATCCCGAGATCGAAGCAACCAACAGAAGGAGGAACGCACAGAGAAGGTTAAACCAAAGGAATCGGGTTTCTTCACCCGCTCATAGGCGACTACCTTCTCCTATCCAGAGAACTCCATCACCCAGTCCATCTCCACCTCCATCACCTATCCAGTACGAGCCTCATTCTCCAATTCTAATGGATAACGGGGAGGAGAACAACAATGAGGATCCTGTCATCCGCCAACTCCGTCTACAGCTGGTTGCCATGCAGAGGCAATTGGATGAACAGAATGTGAGGCCAGTGCCCGTGCAAAATCAATTTGCCTACAGACAGGTTGCTAATCCACCAGTCAACAATGCGGGGATAGCGGCCAACAGCTTCGAATTGAGACCGGGGTTGATAGACAGAGCAGAAGCAAACGCATTGGTGGGACAGGTTCAGAAGATGCCAACAAGCACCTCACCAAGTTCATACAGATCAGCAACACAGTGAAGGCGAATGGGGTCACAGATGAGCAAGTCCGCCTCCGATTATTCCCATTCTCTTTGAAAGATGAGGCAAGGGACTGGTATGACAGCATGGGTCCTAACTCTGTGCCTACATGGGATGCAATGGTGGAGCTGTTCTTGGAGAAATATTATCCACCTAGCGAGGCACTCAAACGCCAAGCTGAGGTCATTCAATACAAGATGCACCCTCAGGAGAATATCATGGAGGCTTGGAAAAGGTTCAAGCAGCTGATGAGAAGATGCCCCAATCACGGGCTAACTCCGGGACAACAGATCTTAACCTTCTACAGGGGAGGCACGCTGGAAGCAATGCGTGAACTGAACATGAGCGCCGGAGGATCTCTCTTGAAATTGGGGGAAGCTGAAGCACTTGAAGTGATCGAGAGGGTAGCTTCAAATGATGATGGATGGAGAAACGACAGAGGAAAATCATATAGGGTGGCATCCACCTCCGATAATGATAGGATTGATGCAATATCCAAGCAGCTGGAATTTCTAACTGACAAGCTTGGGTATATGGGAACAAGTCAGTTTGGGACTGAGATGCAACAAGGAGTCGAAGATGTAAACTACGTTCATCAAGGTGGCAACAACAGAAATTTCAACAATTACCACCCCAACCAAGGAGGAGGCAATTACAATCACTATGGGAACAAGGTGCATCCCAACTTGTCATACGGGAACCCAAATAATGCCCTGCAACCACCACCCGGATTCCAGGTATCAAATGGCCAAATCATAGAACCGAGGAAGGATGAGCTGAAAGATGTGTTAATGGCCTTTATGAAGCAAACGGGAGAGTGCATGAAGGACTCCAACAAACGGCTAGTGCAGGTTGAAGCTAATGTGAATGACCTTAATATTCACATGAAGAGCATCGATAACCAGATGAGCCAGATTTCACAGGCAGTGGGTATTCAGCATCAACCGGGCCAATTTCCGTCACAAACAATTGTCAATCCTAAAGACTGTAAGGATTGCAAAGCCATTAATCTTAGGAGTGGAAAGAGCTATGATGGCCCAACCTTGCCTGCAGAGAAGGAGAAAATCTCTCAAGAAGAGGTGGTGGAAGAAGAAGAACCAGTGGAAGAGGTGCCGCCTCCCAAGGCAAGCATCGTGATACCTGCACCCCCTGCTGAGGTTAAGATCCCATTTCCACAGCGCGTGCAGAAGAAGAAGCTAGATGATCACTTCTCTAGGTTTCTTGACATATTTAGAAAAGTGCACATCAACATCCCGTTGGTAGAGGCGTTACAGCAAATGCCTACATATGCAAAGTTTCTAAAAGATGTGCTCTCCAAGAAGAAGAAGTGGACTGACTATGAGACGGTGAACATATCTGAAAATTGTAGTGCCATAATTCAGAAAAAGCTACCGGCCAAGCTTAAAGATCCTGGGAGTTTCAACATCTCATGCGTTATTGGAAATGACAGACAGACAAAGGCACTTTGTGATCTGGGGGCGAGCATAAATTTGATGCCATTATAATTTTTCAGAAAGATGAAGATCGGCACTCTCAAGCCGACAACAATAACACTACAGATGGCAGATAGAACCGTCACCTATCCTAAAGGAATTGTTGAGGACGTTCTTGTGAGGGTACATGACTTCATTTTTCCCGTCGATTTTGTAGTATTGGATATGGAAGAAGACGTGAATATACCGCTTATCCTGGGGCGCCCATTCCTTGCAACGGGAAAAGCATTGATAGATGTGGCAAAGGGAGAGCTCACTCTTCATATGGGTAACAAACGTCACATCCTATCTATCTACAATGCTATGAAGAGTCGTGAGGAAGAAGAACTTGTTATGAAGAAAGAGTGCAAAGCTGTGCACGTTGTAGAGGTCCAAAAGGCACAAGAAATTGAGTCCACATTTGGGGATTTTTCTTTACCGCAATGGATGTTTGGTTCATGTGGTGGATCAACTTCTAAAGAAGAGACTACATCAAATCCTAAAGTGAAGGTGAAGAAAACAAAAGCTGAAAATTTATCCAAAGTGGAAACTGAAATTTCTGATGGAGCTCTGAAAAATACTTGGTGGAAGAAGAGATTGGCTATATCATATGCTTCCAAGATTGACAGAAAATCCAAACCCACCATTTATGGCGTGACATGATGCAGCTCATGGACGACGTCGAGCCAACGACGATAACCAAAGGCACTGTAGGGGAGGTAACCCCTAGTAGGTATCTTTTAATTCTTTTGTTTCAGTTTGTTTTTGGTGTGTTTTATGTTGCTTGCATACCATGTTAGTCTCCCTTCTCCACCAACTTTTCAAACTTATTCTTTGCATAGCTTTGAATAAGTTTGGGGGGATGATATGGTGGATACGGACACTAACGAGGTACTTATCTTTTTGCTTTAGATTGATTAGTTGTGTTTTGTTGTTTTTATTTTGTTTTAGGATAGAATTGCTTTGTTTAAGAAATTCATGAAGTTTTGTGTTGTTTGGTTGTGATTGATTGCAAATTTTGGGCTTGAATTAAAAAAAAAAAATTTGGTATAATTGGGGTGAAGACTAGTCTTCTATGATAAAAGAACCATCCATTTTGAGCTATCACTTGACCATTGACTTGAGAGTTTGAGTAATTGGGTGCATAAGTAACGAATTGCTTGTTTGCCTTGATTCATGCTATTTACCCAAGTGAGTTTTTTGAGCCTTCAATTCTTTCATGTGTGTTTTATCATCAATTGTGCATGTGTTTCTAGAACTTGCTCCTGGTCTTCTTGAGTCTACAAAGTGACCTTAAATATAGGGGAAGATGTTAGGCCATCGTTGTTAGCCTCATTTTTACCTAAACACTAACCTTAGTATATAACACCCTTGTTAGCCAAGTTTGAGCCTTAAGCCTTTTCTTTTGTCAAGCTAATCAAGTGGATTGGGAATCCTAGACTCTAAATTTGTTGAGATTTGAAAAAGAAGAGTTGGGAAAGTATAATTGAAAAAGGTTGGTTGAGTTTGTACTTAGAAAAAAAAGTGAATGAAAAAGAAAAAAAAAGAAGAAAAAAAAAGGAAAAAAAAAGAAAGAAAAAAAATTTGTATATAGAGAATAATTTGAGGTCTTTGGAAGTTGGGAAGAAATTAGACAAAGTCTAGTTATTATCTAGAAGTGTTTTGAGAATGGTTGAAGTTAAAAGTTGATTGTTGTGATTTCTTGGGATTTTACGTTTTGGGAATTTCAGTCACTTTAGCCAAATATTTCCTCACCTTACCAAAGAGCTAACATTATAACCTAAATAAAAGACCTTTCGGACTCTTGATTTATTGTCACACGAGGTAGAGGAGATGTTAGACATTGAGCAAGCTTATGGTAAACCATGCATTTTTGCTTGATTTGAGTGACTACTTGATACGTTATACACTTTTTAGTGAGGTGAATATACACACATATATACATCCCGAGTGAAGTACGAATCCAAGGTGATATACGAGTTAGTAGCAAAAGTGCATTCGACAGCTTAACTTGATGGAATTTGTATTGTGATATGCTCCTTTATTCCATATTCTTTGACACGATGATGATGTCTAAAACCCCTTTAAATCCAAGTCTTCTTTTAATTCTTTTTCTTCATTGCTCGAGGACTAGCAATTATGTAAGTTTGGGGGAGTTGACATACTTGGATTTTACATGATTTTAGAGGGTGGTTTTGTATGAATGTGATCATATTTCGTCTATTATTAGGCGTGTTTATATCTACTTCTCTATTATGTTGGTATGTTGACCTTTTTGTTAAGAATGTGTAGAAAAAGGTGTAAAATAGGTGGATATGCAGCAGCCTTGGTTTGAGACAATTCTTCTAGAGATTTTGAAGTCCAATCAACACCCACTGCATATCATTCTCTTCGTCTTCGAAAGAGCTTCGCGTGGGTATCTCAAACGCCCTAATCGGAGTTCGGATGAGAGAGATATGGCCGATCTACGAAAGCCGCGCACAGGTAACCCGGCCGGGTTAATTTACAGTGCAAAAATACAACCCGGCCGGGTTGAGCCAGAATCCAGCAACTGTCCTAAAATGGTGACCCGGCCGGGTTTAATTTCCAGTTCAAAAATACAACCCGGCTGGGTCGGATTGTCTGACGCGTCTGAAAGCTGAAAACGCGATTTTTGAAGGGAAATAAGAGGAGAAGAAGCCTAGGGTTCATTCGATTCCACACCTACCGCCCCTACACACACAAATACCCTCAAGAACACTTTGGAGAGAGATATTTGAAGATTGAAGAGTCCACATCGAAAGATTGAAGCTTCACTCCATAGATCGATCTTACAGGAGTATTTAGTATCTTTATTTTATGTTTTTGATGGATTACTTTGTGTTGAACATGGCTTCCTTTATGAACATGAGTAGCTAAACTTTTCTTGTAGAATTCTTGGTGATGATGCACTAATTTCATAGTTTTTATCCGATTGATTTTGTTCTTGCCTTGCTCTTGTAGTTATTTGATTGTTCTTGAGTTTATTCCTTTCAATTGCTTGATCACCACTTGATTGTGTAGGATTAATTAGATTAATCGGGAGATGAAATAATTAATCCGGAAATAAGAATAATTCACACCTTAATACAATATAACTCGGGAGAGTTGAGGTTTTGAGTGAGGTCATTGACCTAATCGAGCTTTTGGGAGTTAGGAGTTTAGGATTAGAAGGGGACTTCGATCCTAGCACCTAATCTACAGGTTTTTCACCTCGGGAGGGGGTTTAATCTATAATTATGGTCGGCTTAGTAACTCTAGAGACACCAAAAGGTAAGGCAAATCGATTGGATAAGAGCTTAGAATTGTGCATCGGATCCTTGAGTTCTGCAATTTTCTCCATATTATCTTTTCTCACCGTGTCTCCGTGTTCTTAGTTATTATTTGCTTATTATATGCTTTTATTAGTTGTTAGAACAAACCAAACACTTCTTGATTGTCTAGATAGTAGTTAATCTTTGTTCGTGGTAGTTAAGTTGATACGAAATTGTCTCTGTGGGATACGATACTCTTGCTTACTAATTGCTACACTAGCCCCGTACACTTGCGGGTATCACTTGTGTTAAAATAAGTTGAGTCAAGTTATCATATTAATTATAACCTTATGATGACGTCTATAATATTTATTGGTTTAGTTGATGGTAGGAAGTTAGGTTAGAGATTGAGAAATGTGCATTGAAGTAGGTAGAAATTCAATTTGGTGGCATATTCATCTTAGGGTATATTGTGCGATCCATGCATAATTAACTTAGAGAGGTGCAAAAACCTCTTCCTAAACTTCTTTTGGAGTAAATACAACTTGGACATTTTTTTATGTGCAAATAGTCTTATATCTACAAGTTTATAAAGTCTTGCACATAAATTCTCAAATATGAGTGTATTTATCTACTATTAACGTTACCGATAATTTACTAATGAAAGTAATTAATAGTATAGTTATATGCTTTAATGAACATTTTCATGATTATTTTTGTATATAATTCTAGCAAAAAATTAATTTTGTGTATCAAATCTCAAAATCAACAACTGAAATAAATCAATACTCATTATTTGAATAAAATAAATAAGCATGTAGGTGTGGTTCAATTGTCATGACTAATTGTCATATGATAATTCATCTAGGATTGAGTTATTAGATTATTTTAGTTGGAGGGGGTGACTATATATGACTAATTATCACATGATTATCCATCTAGGAGTACTATTTAATTCTGAGATATAATCTTACAAACCGAACATTCCTATTAGTACGCAAGATGTTCATAAATTCGCTCAGCAAAATACAAGTTAATGATTAAGGGCCGACTACACAAAATAAAATCTAGGCTCGCAATAAGTTACTATACTACAATAGTAAGCTTGATGTGTATTTAGTATCTATACAAGTGTTACTGATTTGGTGTGTGTTCTACCTAGTTTGACACTAGAATCAAATCAAGTTGTAAAATACTAGTAGTACAATTTTAAATTTTTTACATGATTATTGATCTGTAAATTACAAACATTTGTCAAATTTTAATTTTTTTGATAAATGTTAATGATTTGGATGAACAAACGCAGCTCGCCCAGAACCAAGGCTGCTGATATGACCGTTGGAGTTGGATGAGTTGATTCAAGATTATATGAGCTAGCCGTTATAGGTTAGTAACTGACTCGGGAAGGGAAGTTAGTTTGTTATGGATTGCCCAGCTGCTCAACGCATATAAAAGGTGACGAGGGAACACAACACAACACAACAGATTAGAGGTGAATGAGAGTAATCTTCAGCCAAGTGAAAACAGATAGCAGATTTTCATAGTCTATTGTTATCAGAGAGTTGAGTGAATCATCTTGTAATCGATAGTGAGCATGAGTGCTTGTATTCATCCTTGTTTCCAGATCAGTCCAATAAAGAGTCACAACGTTTTGCCCGTGGATGTAGGCGTAAGCCTAACCACGTAAACTCCTATGTTCTTAGCTTCTTGTTTGCTTGTTGCTGTCCACTGTGATCGTGTTCTTTTACAATAAATATATAATGTAACTATAAAAAATGTGAATTTAGGCTTTGTTGATGAATTTCTCACAAATTCGACCAAAATTTATAACTATGGAGAGGGAATAAAGTAATACTTATTTAGATATTGTATATGAATACATGCTAATAAAAAAAGGAATAGTGGTCATTTAAATCATACAGTATTAATTTTTATTGACTCCTAATCAATTTTATAACTTCTGAAATGTAAAATTATAGGAGTACTAATTTTTTATTATTTTGCAATTGTCTCATGCATGATTAATATTGTTTCAATTTTATTTTAATAGGAAAATGTTTCTATTTTAAATGGGAAAAGAAGTATTAACAATCACTATAACAAAAAGAAACCATTAAGGACATTTTTAATACAATTAAGGATATCAATTTGTGTTTCTAAATATACCACCAATTAATGTCCCAACTAAAATTAGAGGACGCAAATAAAAGCGTTCTAAAAAACAAAAAAAATTAAATTACTTTGTCTTTAATTTAAGGACTTGCATCCTACTCCCTCCGTCCCATGTTACTTGAAGCGTTTCATTTCGACACGGGATTTAAGAAAGTTGTATTTAATGAGTTAAATAAAGTAAAATAAAGTAGAAGAGGGAATAAAGTAAGAGAGATGAGAGAAAGTAAAGTAAAAGAAAGAATAAAATGTGTGATTAGATGTTTTGTTTTTAGCCAAAAAGAGAAATGACTAAGTAACTTGGGACAACCCAAAAAGGAATACGACTCAAGTAACTTGGGACGGAGGGAGTATATTATTGTTATTTTTAAAAACTTTCCAATATAAAAATTGCATGTTAATTTGTGTCCCTAAAAAATACTCCCTTTGTTCCATAGTAATGGCGTTATTTTGCCATTTTGGTATGTTCCGTAGTAGTATAGTCATTTACTCTCTTAGTAAAAGTCAACACATTTTTTCTCACCTACTTTTCTCTTTCTCTCTCTCTCTCTTTTACTTTATTCTCTCTACTTTTTATTCTCTCGTACTTAGTAGAGTCATCTTACTCACTCCGTCCCACAATAATTGTCACTCTTATTGTGGGCATGAGTTTTAAGAAATGTAAAGAAAAATTGGTTAGAAAAGTTAGTGGAATGCGAGACCCACTTTTTATATTGGTTTTATAATAAAATGTTAGTGAAGTGAGTTAGTAGAATGTGAGACCTACTTACCATTTATGGTAAAAATGAAGTGTGATAATTATTGTGGCAGCGGCGGATCCAGGTGGGGTCGGATGGGGTCGGCCGACCCCACCACCATCGTCGTAGAATCGCCGGATATTACCCTCCCTCAACTGCCGACCCCGCGGTGCCAACTCCCCTGCCCCAAGTCTCCGACTGACTGGCTCGTTGCTGTGAGCTAAATCTGCTGCGGAGAAGAAGATAGAAACAATTGATTCTTACCAAGTAATTGGGCTTCATAAAATGGGCCTACCTCACGTACTAATTAAGGTGGCACAAGTTCCAATATATTTTATATAGTAGGACTAGTACTAATTAAGTTAGCACAAAATGAGCCTTACCACCCATTGTTTAAATAAGTATTCATAAAGCATTTAAATTTTAAATTATTGATTTAATTGTTTAATTTGCCTTATCCTTAATGAGATTAAATTCAAAATGTTATAGAATGTGATTAATTAGTACTCCCTCCGTCTCATAGTAGATGTTACACTTTCCTTTTTAATTTGTCTCACAAAAGATGTCACATTTTCTATTTTGAAAAAAGTTCCTTCTCACATCAATTATAAAATTATATATTCTCTCATCACTTAACACACAAAATAACATCTCCTAAAATCTCGTGTCATCTCCCAAGTGTGACATCTACTATGAGACGAAGGGAGTATTAAAGAGATAATATAAATTATAATTTTTTTAGAGGATTGATCGTGTTATCTTACTTTTAGTAATCCCCATTGGTTTGTCGAAGGATTAAAATGATCTTACTTTATACCAGTAACGAAAAAACAACACAATATATGTTGAAAGAGTGTCAATAATAAAATTTGTGAAGTCAGAGCTACAAAATAAGATAAAAGATGACTGGTTGAATGCCATTTTAATGGTATAGAATGAGAAGGAGGGCGTTTGCAACTATTCCCAATGAAAAAATTTGAATCGATTTCAAAATATTGATATTCGTAAAAGTAAACTATACCGCATAACAAAAGATTGTGATATTTATATTTTATGTATTTTTGCATAAATATATCTAATATTATACTATTTATTTTCTTGTTTAATTCGACCCCACGATTATTAAATCCTGGATCCGCCATTGTATTGTGGTACAGACCGAAATGGAAAAAAATGACAATTATTGTGGGACTGTGCGAGTATTATTTAATACATTATATATTATATTCTTAATCTTCGTTTCCGAATTTTTTTGTCTCAACTACTCTTTTGTTGTGAATATAACCTTTCCATTCAGTGGAAATAACCCCACGCGTTTCAACGTTGAATATCCAACGTGACCATGACCATGCATAAACTATGCAAAATGGCTCTCTGCCAACCATCCAAAATCCACACGTCGCATCAACCAACACATTATTTAAATGAATCTTAAATCAAATGTAAATACTCCACTTCCCAAACAACTGTACAGAATTAAAATTCTACAAGATATAGTACTAGCATTCTTTTTTTCACAAAATTCAACTACCTACACAAAACTAAATCAAAATTCAAAACGATATAGGAGTATTCTTTATTTCATGACACAATTCATCAACTACTCCATATAAGTGATTCTCTTTTCATAAGCAACAAATTGTGGTTAATGCTATGGTTAAATTGGAGATGGTACGTATATATAGGTAATAACTGAACAACATCTTATGAAGTTGCCCGACCCAGTTGTCACACATATTTTTAGGGTAAATTCCAGAAGTTCCGAATTCAAACATTTTAGTACATATCTTAATTAATGGGACACTCCAACAATGAATGACTTTACTACTACCTTTTCAATTATAGAAAAAACATTTTAATTTGTTGATAATTAAAAACATAGTACTTTTTAAAATCCATTTGAATGGAGTAGTACAAAAAGCATCTTTATTAGCAGTGAAACGTGTTCATAATTGATCTATTCAGTAGTAGAAATAATTCCGCGGCACGTTCTTCCATTACACTAATAAAAATATAAAACATAATAATTAAAAAAAGAAGATAATAAAGAATTGACTAGCCCAACCCAAGCAAGAAGAGTAGGTGGATCGATTGGTAATGGTTTGCGCAGCGTCAGCGGTTGCAGCTACCGTTTCTTCCTCTCGTAAATCTCACCTACCTACCCAAAATCAACACACCCTTTCTTCTCGTATTTATACTTTATTTCTTCTCTTCTCACACTCAAACTGCCAACTCTCTTTTTTCTTTCTCTCTCTCCCTCTCCCTCTCAATTGAAGAAGAAGAAGAAGAATTCAAAAAGAGAACCGATCCACAATGTTGTCGGTGGCGGCCGCGGAAGCTCAGAATCCAGAGCTCTCATCTCACGCGCTGCCGCAGACTCCATCGACGGAGGAAACTCACATCTTCGTCTCCAAACTCCCCACCATTCCAATCTCCAACGACATTCCTCTCCACACCTATTGCTTCCAGAACTGCTCCGATTACCCCGACCGCCCCTGCCTCCTCGTCGGCACCGGCTCGGGTAAAACCTACACCTTCGCCGAGACGCACCTCATCTGCCGCAAAGTCGCCGCCGGCCTCTCCAGCCACGGGATCAAAAAAGGCGACGTCGTGATGGCGCTCCTCCAGAACTGCGCCGAGTTCGTCTTCACATTCATGGGCGCGTCGATGATCGGCGCCGTCACCACCACCGCCAACCCCTTCTGCACCTCCAATGAGATCTTCAAGCAGTTCAAAGCGTCCAAGTCGAAGATGATCGTGACTCAGGCCATGTACGTCGACAAGCTCCGCGACACCGGCGACGAATCCATCGTCTTCGGAGAGGATTTCTCCGTGGTGACGATCGACGCGCCGCCGGAGGGGTGCCTGCCTTTCTCGGCGCTTTCCGAGGCGGACGAGGCCGCCTTGCCGGAGGTGGAGATCGTTCCGAACGACGCCGTGGCGCTGCCGTTCTCGTCCGGGACCACGGGGCTGCCGAAGGGCGTGATTCTCACGCACAAGAGCTTGATCACGAGCATCGCACAGCAGGTGGACGGGGAGAATCCCAATTTGTATTTGAAGCCGGACGACGTCGTTCTGTGCGTGCTCCCGCTCTTCCACATCTACTCGCTGAATTCGGTGCTGCTCTGCTCGCTGAGGGCCGGCGCGGGGGTTTTGCTGATGCATAAATTCGAGATCGGCTCGCTGCTGGAGCTCATTCAGCGCCACCGCGTGTCCGTGGCGGCGGTGGTGCCGCCGCTTGTGCTGGCGCTGGCCAAGAATCCGCTGGTGGATAATTTCGACCTGAGCTCGATAAGGATGGTTTTGTCTGGGGCGGCGCCGCTGGGGAAGGAATTGGAAGCGGCTCTGCTCAGCCGTGTGCCGCAAGCGGTTTTTGGACAGGTGGAAAGTGAAAATTAACTGATTTACCTAACTCCATTTTTCATGTCCTTTAAATGATCATTTAATACGCTAAATTCAATTTAATTACTCCTATATTTGTATTGGAGATTATAAGAATTAGTACTACTAAGTGAAAATTAACTGATTTACCTAACTCCATTTTTCATGTCCTTTAAATGATCATTTAATACGCTAAATTCAATTTAATTACTCCTATATTTGTATTGGAGATTATAAGAATTAGTACTACTAACTAAATTTAGTGTAGGAAATTAGTTGGGTAGGTGGAGGAATTGAAGTTAGGTGGGATTAATTTGTCATTACTCTTTATTTACTCCTCATTGATGTGTTGTATATATAACTAACCTATTGGCACCACTTGGATCTATTATACTTTGTCGGTTTTGAATTATAATATAACTAAATATTACTTACAAAAAAATATACTAACATGGACAAACATGCTAGGAAATTTATAATTATTAGTTAGCCCATAAATTTTTTATTTTTGTCTAATATCATGAATTCCTTGTGGTCTATCTGACCACCACCTAGAATAAAAAAGGATAGAATAAAAAAGGATAGAAATTATGATATTATATTCATGGCTAAGTACATAATTTTGCGTACAAATTTTTAACATGCATGTTACGTGGTAGCAACTCCAGAGATTGGCAACCATTCTATAATTAATTAAACAATTTATAGAAATTATTGGACTAAATAGACTGATTTGAGTTTCGACGGGAGTATCACTATAAAAGGGTTAAATCAAAGAATAAAGCTATCGGCCACATTATGGCCAGTCATAAATTAATTAAATAACAAAAAAATTGATTTTTTTTCAAATTTTTGGTTTAATACTACTTGATTTTACTTTTATATCATCTTCATTATATGTTGCTCAACATGTTAGTGTTGCTCTTTCGTAGTTTTTGCTCAACTTATTACTACTGTCATTTCTTGATTGTTGTTCAACGTATACAGTAATTCGTGATATTAATGTGTTTTACGTAATGGAATTCAAAGATAAGTATCAACTCACAAGTCCATTCACACACATATAAGTTTATATCGGTAATTCTAATTTTTTTATTCATGTAAATGGACTAAATTAACTTTTTATGGCCGGTCACATTATGGCCATTTAGCATCACTCTAAATCAAATGAAATCAAATTAAGTAAGTCATTCTAATTGTTCAATAAATGTTGAATGGTAGCGCCAGCTAACCATGTTGAAAATTAGGTGCAATATCTCTCTCTAACCGTGCATTTATTTCGTATACATCCCAAAAATTGCATTTTGATTTGCTTAACTAATTCCTTATTTTGATTGGTTATTAAGTACTATGTATGTTGGCAATAAAGTAGAGGAGTAATTTGTGGGCCCGCCAAAGTACTAGGACTAATTTAAGATTGCGCCAAAGTACTAGGACTAATTTAAGATTGCGCCAAAGTACTAGAACTAATTTAAGATTGCAGATCAACTATTCTACCTAAATGTGGAGTACTTATAACATTAGTATACGTAATCTTTTAAAATAAATATATTTTATACAGTGTCAATTCGAAAATAGCAAAAAAAAACAAATTTTAATATTCATTACCTCTTTTTGGTTACTTCATATACATAGTATATCTCTTTTATGTTACTTAATCTATTTCTTTAATTAAAGAAAATAAGTAGGTGGGTTTATGATAAATTAGGGTTACGGAATGACTGAGGCAGGGCCGGTCTTATCTATGTCGCCGTCCTTCGCCAAGTTGCCACTACCAACCAAGTCTGGCTCATGCGGCAATGTGGTTCGCAACGCCGAGCTCAAAGTCGTCGACCCGGACACTGGCTGCTCCCTCCCCCGCAACCAACCGGGCGAAATTTGCATCCGTGGACCCCAGATCATGAAAGGTACTTACTTCTCATTTAGTAGTAATTTGCAACTATACTAATATGTGTAATTTATTTCATGCAACAATTAGTTGATTCATAAATATGTGAAAATAGGGTACTTGAATGATGCGGAGGCGACTGCTAGAACCATAGACGTGGACGGCTGGCTCCACACCGGAGATATCGGGTATGTGGACGACGATGACGATGTTTTCATTGTAGACAGGGTCAAGGAACTCATCAAATTCAAAGGCTTTCAGGTAATTTACTTATACTTCGTACTAGTATTTATTATGTATATATGTGATTAAAGTGTAGATATAACTAATGTATTGTTTATGATGAGCAGGTACCACCAGCTGAGCTGGAGGCCCTTCTCATTTCCCATCCCCAAATTTCTGATGCTGCTGTTGTGCCGTAAGTCATCAATAAATATTTTTTTATTTACTGTCCACATATTAAATTTGTCTAACTATTTTGTTATATTTATGCAATAGGCAAAAAGATGAAGCTGCAGGTGAAGTTCCTGTTGCCTTCGTAGTTCCATCAAATGGTTCCGAACTTACTGAAGAAGTTGTTAAAGAATTCATCTCCAAACAGGTAATTTAAATTAAAACTTTGTTTTTTTATAGTGATATAAAATAAATGTATATATCAATAAATTGTGATTTTTTTATAAACTGAGCAGGTGGTCTTTTATAAGAGACTACACAAAGTCTACTTTGTTCACTCAATTCCCAAGTCTACATCTGGTAAAATATTGAGGAAAGATCTGAGAGCTAAACTTGCGGCGGCAGGAAACTCCACCGCTTAATTCTATATATATTCAACATCCGGATATATTTAATTTTGATTTGTCATTTACTAAGTTGCTTCTATTTATTAGTACCTTTTTTCATGTTTATATAATTTATTTGTGTAAGCAAACAGTTTTTGTCATGTAATTGTTTGTAATAATTATCTCACTATTTATTCGAGCCATTGAATCTTTGGAATAACTAAGTTATGTGATGATATTTTATTATTTGACACTGCAAAACCTCGTGCAACAGTACTTCTCTTTTATGCATGGTCTTGTAGAATTAAAACAACACGAGCTTTACTAATTCTTAAGGAAAAATGATACTTTGAATTACTCCAGATTTTATTTATTGTAAATATATTTAATTACTGAAATACCATGAATATCTACTATCGTAAATACATTTTATTACTGAAAACATTTCAGGTTACGTAGCCTAAATATAATTAATTTCTTTTTTGGAGACATCAATTGTTCGTAATAGTTAAGTGTCACTATTTATTCATCCATTGAATACTTTTATAAAGTCAATTGTGATTTTCTATCGATATTCGGCGAGCCACATCGATAGTTCACGGCCATTGTTTTGCGTTTTCAACCATATATTCAATAGCATCTTTTAGCACGTAAAATACATTACTTTTTCAATTATTCATGAACAAAAAAGAATAGGAACTTTATGGTTGTTGACAAAAGGCTCAGAATATTTGATCAGTCGTTGGAATCTTGTCCCCGCAACACAGATGTTGCATTGAAAGTTACAATAAATAAATTTAAATTATGACTAAATTCTTTTAAAGATAATTAAATTTAAACTCTTAAAGACCAATTTAGTCATCGGATTGAGTAATTTATAACGGATTCATTAATGCCCATTTATATATGTTATTAATTGGATTGAATTATTCACTTTAAGAATTTTAGTTTTTATTTTTTTATAACCAAGAGTATCCATCGGCGAATCTAGTGACTATTTCTCGTGCTAATTTTTGTAGGTTGGGACAGTTGGTCTAATAATTTAAAATTTCTCCAGACCGAAAGGCAGGGATTGATCTCCTAATCATTTAGTTAAGAATAGACGAGTCTCATACCAGTCAACCACACCCCTTGAATTACACTTTAAAATATTTTAATGCATTGTTAGTCCATTACAAGTAATATTTTTATCCCTATGAAAACTCGAATTTCTTTCAATTGTTCTCTATTCATCTTCTTAGTTTATCGTTGTGGCTTGCTCAAGTTGGATTGTCAAACTGATCCAGTTATCATATACACTCCTGCTACCTGCAAAATGCTGGTGAGTGGATCCAGTGGAAACTCAGGCTGATCAACTCGACTTAGATTCAACTTGAGTGAGATGAGTGGAAAAGCTAAAAGTATGTTTTCAAAACCTTAACCCACAATACTATTAACTAATATAGGGAAGTAAGGATCGATCCCACATAGACGAGGCGTTTAACATATGTTTGCTTGACACGACTTGGGGATGGCTGCTGCCACGCTTTCTAGGGGGTCGGTTAAGTTAAACTACTTGACTTGAGAAACTAAACTAACTAAACTGATCAACTCATGACAGCTTGAGTAATCTACTTGATCAACTTAACTAAACTTTCCATAAATTGACAAATAGCATAAACGGGGGACTGTCAGTTCCCTACAAAGTGTACGATAAAGTAAAAACTTTTTAACAACTTCATCTTCTTCACCATATCGACATGGAAAACAGAACAAAGAACAGATCTAAAAATCTACGGAAGATGAAACATCATAACAACACATAAAATTAAATCTACTCCTAAGATCTAAGCTACGACTACGTAAACACAAAACTAACCCATTCTCATGCAGAGAAGAAACATAAACTACTAGATCGAAACATCCTAAGAACTTTCAAACATAAAACATCATATCTGACCAAATCAAAACAAAACAAGACATTTTTGAGCTAAGACATGCAAGATAAAAAGGAAACCGAAAGCAAATTAGAAACATCATGCATGAAACAGAACACATAAGCTGGAAATGAAAACATAGCTTCAAATTTACTAGATCGAACAAAACACCAAAGGCCAATAACATCAAAAGTAAACTGGAAACAAACTACGAAAACAGTAAATTATTTCATCACCCCTTCTTGGAGTGGAATAACAGAACCGAAAGATTAAAGCGCAGAAAACTACCACCAAACGCCAACCAAGCTAAACTAAACTAGGACCAAGTGTGTGTGTGCAACATGAATCAAGAAAATGAAGTGAAATTAGCTCCGATTTCATCCCTAGAAGAGAGCTGAATTCCTAAAGATGTTCTAACTAAGCGTGTTTGAGACCCCCCATCTACCTACGGCTGAGACTCACTTCTTCTTATGTTGGGCTTCCTTTATATAGAGAGGCGTAGGGCTCTGATCCCTAGGGTACCATCCTCTCTGAAATGTCATTCCTGCCCTTCACATTTTGTGGTGGGGTCTTTAGCTCTATCTTCCATGCGGAACTCCTGCTGGCTCCATTTAATTCCTGACTTGATCAGCTCAATGCCGCAGTTTTTGACCTCTTTCCTTGATCCGTTCATCCGCCCACTTGATTTGTTCCTTCTTCTAAATATGGTGGTTTTCACACACACTTGGCTCAAAATTGGTTATTAGTTACAGAATTTGATATAGTTTTACTACAGAACACATGCATGAAACGGGCCTCATCAAACTGCTCACGCTTAACCCATACTTGTCCTCAAGTATGAAAGAAAAGAAAAAGAAAATAGGCAAGTTTCAAAGCATGGTTCTTGTTCAGAAACAGTAAACAAAAACACATATGTAAAAGACCTAGAAAGGAAAAACACTTAAGTAAACTAAACACATTAACAAGTAAAGAGAAAAGACAGAAAAGAAAGAACTGGTTTATGTTGTTTGGCAATCGTCTCCACAAGCTTAAGGTCAATCCAATCGTCTACAGTCTCAGATTCCTTTCCCTCCCCTCTTCTACCTGATCATGCTTGTCCGTTTGTCAAGATAGCTTCTATCTTCCCAACTAATGGATTCACTCGGCTACTCAATCCTTACCAGAATTGTTAGGACCATTCTCTCATTCATTTTGTCACGCCATTGATGCTAGAGTTCTATTGACATAAGCTAACTCCTTAAGGTCTTTATTTAGGTTGTAATGGGGTAAGGGTTGTAGTGTATAAAGGTGAGGGTCCTATGGGTTCTAAGTTCATAATGTACATAGAAGTGTGAACGACATGTGAACTTAGGGACAAAACTAAAACAACCACCCTATGTACAATCTAAAACTTTGGAACTACCCCTGGCCATTTTGGCTTTATTTTTCTAACTCTTTCATAGGGTCAGGTTACATCATTTCCTGTCCTCTCTTTTTCTATTTTCTCTTTTTTTTTGTGGGCCAGGTTATACATTCTTCCTGTCCATTTTTTTAATTTTCTTCTCTCTTTTTTTCATTTTTCTCTCATTTTTCTTTTTTTTTTTCTGGATCAGGTTACAATGCTTTCTGCCCTTTTTCTTTCTAACTTTATGTTTTTATACTCCCATGTTTCACAACATATTTCCTATCCCCAAACGGTGAGTTGCCCTAGCCCATCCCCTTGTTCACATGACATGACGGTTTAGGGTTTCCAAAGAAGGGGTGATCATAGTTAAGGCTCAAAGGTGTAACTAGGGGTACCTTAACAGTGAGGCAGGTTCATCAAATTAAAAAGAATTTGGCTCAACTGGTTATTCCTATTGTCTTTAGTCCTCACTAACTTGTGTCATTTCCTTCTAAGCGTCAATGGCAGCCTCTCTAATTTTTTTTGTTTTAGTAGAAAGTGTTCTACTTTGACTTCTAACTTACATTTTAGAGGGCTTCACAAAGGAATAATACCTTTCATTCTTTAGTTTTTAGAACTTTTCAAGATTCATCATCGTGGATTTTCCTAGGTTTTTTTTATCAATTTATTTCGTTCAATTATGTTTTACTGGTCTTTTTTATAACTAAATTTTTATTCCATTATATGTTTTGAATGTTGATTATATTTATATAAATTTTAATCGGTGCCAATTTAGTTGTTACTCTATGAATTTAACATATGAAATATGTTTGTTTTATAATGTTAATAAGATATGATAGACGAACTAACATATGAACTTTACATGATTTTTTTAAAACAATAAAATATGTTTGTTTTATAATGTTAATTTAAGTAACAAAGACATAGGTGTGTGACGTGTGCCCGTAAATACCATAAGAATCTTTCGGAACAAAGACATAGGTGTGTGACGTGTGCCCGTAAATACCATAAGAATCTTTCTGCCTCGACGACTCAATGAGAAGAATATCAACATGTCCCTAAATGTAAATATAGCTAATTATGCATGTAAAAATTAAAAAAAAAATGTTTGTGCATATATATCCTCAAACCCATAATATTATATCACATGATTCTAGAAGATATTATTTTATGTGTTAAATAAGTGTGTGATGGGGTGCGTACTAAACAAGCCCAACAGCAATGACGGCCCATCAGCCCAAAGCCCAAGGAAGAGTATGAGTTCGGCATTACCAAAGAGTTCGGCCTCAGCCTACAGCTCGGTAAAAGCCAACCTATCAAGCTCTACTCTCAGATCGGCAACCAAAGCAGGAGTATGAGTTCGGCATTACCAAAGAGTTCGGCCTCAGCCTACAGCTCGGTAAAAGCCAACCAATCAAGCTCTGCTCTCAGGTCGGCATCAAGCTCTACTCAAAGATCGGCAACCAAAGCAGTTCGGTCTCAGTATTCGACCGAACAAGGAGTTAGTGGACCCATACAGGATGTCCAACACACCCACTACCACGTGGTGTCAACTCAGGCCACGATCGTAGGCCATGACCTACGCTACATCCACGATCTTAGGCCATGACCTACACGACATCCACGACTTAGGGTGGAGATGCAAGCCACGATCTTAGTTCCATATATAAATAGAACTTAGATCTGATATGAGGGGTTAGAATCTCTCTAGAGAAAAAATCATATAGCAAGTCTGTGTTGTAAGCTGTAATTCGCAGATCAAGCAATACAAACCTGCCCCCATTTCTCCCCGTGGACGTAGATTTACCTCAGTAAATCGAACCACGTAAAATTTCCGTGTCGTAATTTATTTTTACGAGCATTCATCATCATCAATAATTCGCGGATTCATCACTGGCGCCGTCTGTGGGAAGCAGAGAACCAAATTTGTGATAAAGCGAATTTTTGACCATTTTTTCCACCCAAAAAATGCATACCAGATCGCAGAGTACCCGTATTCCTGCCCGTGAGAACCAGGAGGAAGCCAATCCATCCCATAGGTCTGGAAAACAGCCTAGGGATAAATCCACCACCAGTTCTCATGGCGGAGGAACAAGCCGCTCCAAAAATCGTCCCACTGAGTCTTCCCAGCAGCCCGATTTGAACGAGGCTGTCAAGCTGTTTTTGGCTGAAAAGCAGGAGGAATTCTTAACCTTCCTGCAAAAAAGCCAAAAGCAGCCGGAGACGAAAACGGCGGATTCTCCCTCTCCCTCCATACGAGACAGTCACTACCGCAGTAGTGTCATGTCTTCCAGGAGAAAGAATCCTCGGTACCGGAATCACAGGAGAACTCCATCTCCTCCATACCGAAGAAATGTCGGGTTCGCCGTGTACGGAGCATTGAGGACTCCGTTCTCGGACGATATTACCCGAACTCCCCTACCACAGAACTACCGAACTCCGTCGATAACCTATGACGGACTCGTGGATCCTCATGATTTCTTGGGACGCTATCAATATAACATGGCGAACCAGGGTCTCAACGAGGTCCACATGTGCAAGCTGTTTCCCGAGCTGCTCATCGGGAACGCAAGAAGGTGGTTCGATAGCCTCCCCCAAGGCAGCATTAGATCTTACCGAGATCTAATGGATGCATTCCATAGGAGGTTCTTTCAGAAAGCGGAAGTCCGAATCACTTCGGCTCAGCTGCTTTCCATTCGTCAAGGTCGCGACAAAAAAATCAGCGACTTTATGACAAGATTCCACAAGGAATGCCTGCAAGTAGACGATCTCAACGATCTGCTTGTCATCTCGGCATTCCAAAATGGAATCCTGCCCGGAGCTCTCTACAGGAAGCTCGTTGAGTGCGGTCCGCAGACAGCTCAGGAAATGTGGGACATTGCGGACCAGTACTCCCGGGCCGATGAGGCAGACCGTCGCAAACGGTCGTTAGACAGCTCATCGTCCCGAGGAGACAGAAGGAAGCCCGATCATAGCGATCAGGGGCATCCTCGCCGGACTCCATTTGAAAGAATTCAAAAGGCTCCGGTACAAGACAGATTGGGACCCCGTCTCAATCCCGAGAAGCCGCCCGCTCAGTTCGTACCGCTGAACAAGCCGAGAGCGGAAATTTTCGAACTGCACTCTGACCTGTTCGAAAAGCCAAAGCGGATGACGAAATCAGCCGCGCGCCGACCCCGGGATAACTACTGCTCCTACCATCAAGACCACGGTCACGATACCGAGGAGTGCAGAAACTTGGCTGCAGGTATCGATGTTCTTGTGAAGGCAGGGACATTGAAAAAATACCAAAGCAAGCAGTCAAAGAAGAATAAAAAGCAGAGAGGTGCGAACTGCGCTCCTCAGGATCCGAAAAGGCAGCCGGATCCCGAAGACGATGACGAGCCGCAATATGATGGAGTAATCCAGACTATCGACGCTCTCCCTGCCGGGAAGACCAAGTCGTCCCTGAAGTCAGAGCGCAGAGGCTCCAATCGAGAGGAGCCAACGCATAAAAGGCTGAAGCAGGACGAAGTGATTACGTTCTCGGATGCTGATCCCGTCCCGGCCATCTCTCCTCACCAAGACGCCATTGTCATCCAAGCCGGAGTGGCAAACAAACTAATCCACAGGGTGTTTGTGGATACAGGAGCGTCGGTTAGCATTCTTTTTAAAGAGTGCTTCGACAAACTAGAAGTGGACCCAGCTCGGCTCAGTCCGGCTCCGCTTCCCCTGAAGAGCTTCGCCCAGGAGGACACCCGCCCTGAAGGTATTATCAGCCTTCCGATCACGGTGGGGAAAGCGCCTACTAGCTCCAGTACGATGATTGAGTTCTTTGTGGTAAAAGCTCGGTCTCCGTACAACATCATCCTGGGAAGAGACTGGCTCAACGCAGTTCGGGCCGTTTGCTCCACTTATCATCTCACCATCAAGCTCCCCACTAAAGGGGGGATAGCGGTCATCCGAGGTGATCAAAAGAGAGCAAAAGAGTGTCTGCAGATTGCGCTTAAAAGTGCCGAGCAATCAGATCGGCATCATCAAGCATAGCAATCACAGCAGCCGGAGTCAGAGGCAAGCGAAATTACCGAAGTCACACCAGAGCCGAACTCAATGACCGTTCAGTTATACGAAGATGATCCATCCAGAACGGTCAAGATCGGTTTCGCGGGAACGCCTCTACTTCGGGAAAAAACCATCCAGCTCCTCAAGGAGTACAAAGACGTCTTTGCATGGTCTCCGTTGGACATGACCGGAGTGCCCCCCGAGGTAATCACTCATCGTTTAAATATTGATCCTTCGGTCCGGCCGATAAAACAGAAGCAAAGACTCTTTGCGGCAGAACGAAGTCAAGTCATCCATGACGAAGTCCGTCAATTATTGAAGGCGGATGTGTTATTCGAAGTGAAGTATCCTTCGTGGGTAGCCAATCCTGTCATGATCAAGAAAAAGGAAGGAGGATGGCGGATGTGCATAGATTTCACCGATCTAAATAAGCACTGTCCCAAAGATTGCTATCCCCTTCCGAACATAGATAAAAAAGTAGAAGCTTTGATAGGCTTTGAAATTTTTTGTTTTCTTGATCTATACAAGGGATACCATCAAGTTTTAATGGATGAGATTGACGCTTCAAAAACGGCCTTCATTACTGATTTCGGCATTTTCGCTTATAAAAAGATGCCATTCGGTTTAAAGAATGCCGGAGCCACTTATCAAAGGATGGTAGACAAGCTTTTTCGGCACCTGATTGGAAAGGAGGTCGAAGTGTATGTTGACGATATAGTCGTCAAAAGCAAAAGCACTTCGGAGTACGAGCACAACCTCAAGTCCGCTCTCAACGTGCTCAAGAAAGCCAACCTCAAACTTAATCCCCAAAAGTGTACCTTTTTGGTAGATTCGGGAAAGTTTCTGGGTTGTTGGGTTTCAAAGGAAGGACTCAAGGCAAACCCCTCAAAAGTTCAAGTCGTTCAGAACATGGCAATGCCGAAGTCCATACATGACGTGCAAAGGCTAACCGGATGTCTAGCCGCACTGAATCGATTCCTTTCCCAAGCAGCCGAAAAGCAACTGCCGTTCTTCAAGGTGTTGAAAAAGGCACCAAAGTTCGAGTGGGGAGCCGAGCAGAAAAAGGCCTTTGACGAGCTCAAAAGTTATCTAGCCGAGCTTCCTATTCTCTCTGCTCCAACCGAAGCCGAAGTAATATTCTTATACTTAGCGGCATCGGATCAAACCATCAGCGCGGTGCTTGTACGAGAAGAAGGCCTAAAGCAGCTTCCCATCTATTTTACAAGCCGAGCATTAAGAGGTCCAGAAACCAGGTATCAACCTCTGGAAAAGATTGCTCTAGCATTAGTAAATGCAGCAAGGAGACTGCGGCCATACTTCTATGCTCACAAGGTATGCGTCTTAACTGATCTGCCACTTCGGCAAGTGTTGACCAAACCAGAAGCATCAGGCAGAATCGCCAAGTGGGCTATAGAGTTGGGAGAGCACACAATTGAATATCTACCTCGGAAAGCCATCAAGGGACAAGCCTTGGCAGATTTTCTTGCAGAAGCAAAGTTCGATCAAGCAATTCCTGTTATTGCCGAACAGAAGAATTCTGCCAATGCCGAACTAGCACAGCCCTTGGAATCCGAAGTAGAGCCGCCGGACTGCTGGAGCGGATTTGTAGATGGAGCTTCAAACAAGATGGGAAGTGGAGCTGGTATTCTACTTGTCGCTCCCGACGGACACGAGGTAACCTACTCACTTCGGTTCCTATTCCCCACTACTAATAATGAAGCCGAGTACGAAGCCCTCCTGGCCGGACTCCAGTTAGCGCAAAGTCTGCTCGTCAAATCTCTCAAAGTCCATTGTGATTCACAAGTCATAGTAAATCACATGTTGGGTACAAGTGAAGCTCGTGACGAGAGAATGAAGAAGTATTTGGACAAAGCGCAAAACATCAGCCGAAGTTTCTCCTATTTTCGGATAATCCGCATTCCCAGAGCGGAAAATAGCCGAGCAGATACCTTAAGTAAGTTGGCCTCAGATCCGAGCTCAAAGGTGGAAGAATTAATGCATCGAAGCATTGATGAAGCCGAGGTACATTCAGTATCCAGCTCGCCGAACTGGATGACGCCGATCTTGCGGTATCTGGATCAAGGACAATTGCCCGAGGATAAGAGAGAAGCTCGGAAGATCACGTGCCGAGCACTTCGGTACGAACTTCATGAAGGAGTCCTCTTTAGAAAGTCTTACCTCCAGCCGTTGTTGCGGTGCGTAGGACCAGAAGAGACGGACTACATCCTCAGAGAAGTTCATGAAGGATCGTGCGGTAGCCACATCGGAGCCAGAGCTTTAGCTACAAAAGTTCTGAGATGGGGATATTATTGGCCAACCATGGTACAAGAGGCAGTGCAGCTCGTCAAGAAGTGTACGAAGTGCCAAATTCATGCAAATGTCCCAAGGATGCCGCAGACCGATCTATACACTATGCAAAGTCCTTGGCCTTTCATGCAATGGGGCATAGACATAGTGGGACCACTTCCTCAAGCTCCTCGGCAAATGAAATTCCTTATCGTTGCCGTGGACTACTTCACGAAGTGGGTGGAGGCTGAACCATTAGCTACGATAACGAGCTCAAAGGCATTGGACTTCGTCTGGAAGAACATAGTGTGCCGATTTGGCATACCCCACATCCTCATCTCGGATAATGGGACTCAGTTCACCGACAAGACGTTCAAGAATTGGTGCCAAGAGCTGAACATTCAACAGCGGTTCACTTCGGTCTCCCATCCCCAAGCAAACGGACAAACGGAAGTAACGAACCGGATTCTGGTGAAAGGGTTAAAAGCTCGGTTAGAACAAGCCAAAGGACAATGGGTAGAAAATCTCCCTCAAGTCCTATGGTCCTACCGAACTACACCCAAAACCTCCAACGGTGAAACTCCGTATAGTCTGGTGTACGGCACTGAAGCCGTAATTCCGGTGGAGATCGGCGTACCCAGTCCCCGAACTCTAAATTTCTCCTCAGAAATGAATGACGACGGACTGAGAGCAGAACTAGATCTCGCCGAAGAAAGAAGAGAATTGGCGTGCATAAAAGCAGCCAAGTATAAGGAGCAAGTAGCCCGGTATTATAACCAAAGGGTGAAAAAGCTTCAATTTCAAGTGGGAGATCTCGTCTTGAGAAACAACGAAGTAAGCCGAGCAGAAAAGCTGGGCAAACTCGAACCCACATGGGAGGGTCCATATCGGGTGTCAGAAGTCCTCGGCAAAGGGTCTTATAAATTGACTCACATGTCAGGAGAACAAGTACCCCGAACATGGCACATCTCCAACCTCAAGAAGTTCCACTTGTAAGAGACAGTCCGGTCAGTCCGTCTCGTGTCTAGTTCGGTCATAGGGGTATATGTTTTTATTTGTTTGTTTCTTACTTGCACCTTTTACTTGTCGTTTTTTAAAAAAAGTTTAAAGTTTTTTTTCTTTCATCTTTTTCATTTTTTCTCTATGTGTTTTGTCTCTATGTGCTTGTCGTCTCTTACAAATGGTACCAAGGTATATCGTTCTTTAAAGACTGATCCCCTTTTTAGATCGATTATTAAAGACTATTGTGAGTCCAAGCTTCTAAGGAGGATATAAGACCACAATTCAGCTTAACAAGCAGTCCGTCTGAAACGAACTGCAATAAGCCAACGATTGTGAGTCCAAGCTTCCAAGGAGGATACAAGACCGCAATTCAGCTTAACAAGCACTTCGTCTGAAACGAACTGCAATAAGCCAACGATTGTGAGTCCAAGCTTCTCAGGAAGATACAAGACCACAATTCGGCTTAAGAAATAAGCACTTCGTCTGAAACGAACTGCAATAAGGGAAAGTCCGATCCACGCGATAAACCTCGCCGAATTAGGACGACCAAGTTCGGTCAAAGAAGTTTACCTCATAAGACCGGGGACGACCATGTCTAGTCAAAGAGGTTTACTGCATAAGACCACTTCGGTTAACTGGGAAAGTCCGATCCACGCGATAAAACTCGCCGAATTAGGACAAGGGAAAGTTCGATCCCGGCGACAAAAATCGCCAAATTAGAACACAAACCAAGTCCGGTCAAAGATGTTTATTTCATCAGACCAAAGACGAGTCCGGTCAAAGATGTTTATTTCATCAGACCAAAGACGAGTCCGGTCAAAGATGTTTATTTCATCAGACCAAAGACGAGTCCGGTCAAAGATGTTTATTTCATCAGACCAAAGACGAGTCCGGTCAAAGATGTTTATTTCATCAGACCAAAGACGAGTCCGGTCAAAGATGTTTATTTCATCAGACCAAAGACGAGTCCGGTCAAAGAAGTTTACTTCATAAGACCAAGGACCAAGTCCGGTCAAAGAAGTTTACTTCATAAGACCGAGGACAAGTACGATGAAATTTTTTCGCTAAGCTGTAAATACAGTGTTAGAAGCGAAAACAAAATTTCATTTTTCAAATCTTGTTCGGCATACAACTCCGCTACCCTACAAAATGGCGTTACGCTATTACAAAGGACTATTCTACCGTCCAGGGTTGCTGAAGTTAAGCCACCTATCTGCAAAATCCTCTGGAAGCCGAGTTCGGTTGTTCCGAGCAGATGAAGAATAAGCAGGTCGACGAGATGCTATCCTCGACCCAACGCCTCTTCCCCGAGCCCGAGAAGTCCTAACACCTCGGCGATGAAGAGTCTCTGCAATAAGCATCTGCTGATCTTGCTCGCTCATAGTCACAACTCCTCGGCGAATTTCAGTCCGTCCCTGTCTTGACGATTCCGGTTGCTCCTGAGCCCGTTCTCGTCTTGACGTTTCCGGCTGTTCCGGAGTTCGTTGTTGACTGGGAGTAGGATTTTGAACAAGGGAACCAGAGGTTTGATCTGGAGTGCGAGCATCTGTTGGCACGATATGCCGAAGGAATCTTTCTATGGAGGGGCGCCGAGAAAGAACAATGTTGTACCGAGAAGCCCAGCGCCGCAATGATTTCACAACTTGTTGGCAAGCCGAGCTCTCCAGCGCATTGTTCCTCCGGAGTACATGATATTCCTCCCACAGTTCGTCAACTCGACTCTGAACATCTGATATGGTCACTCCCCCGCGCACACGGATGTAATCCTCGTACGCAGTCCTCTCAGCAATGGTCGTATTCAGCTCGGCCTCCAGATCCTTCTTATCGGACTCTAAGTCCTTATTATCGGCCTCCAGCTTCACTAAACGAGCCAGAAGCTCGTCATTCTTCGTCTGATCGGCTATAGCTCTTTTCTCAGCTTCGTCTAAAGCCGAAGAGTACAGCCGTTTCCAGTGAAGTATCTCCATTTCCTTGGGTACAAAGCAGCTATATTAGTTCGGCAGCTGTACCGAGCAGATAGTAAAATACAACAGGAGTAAAGGCGAGTACGAAAAGCTATACGAAGACAAGTGTAGAGAATTTTTCATTCACAAGGAAAATTTTTTACACTAGGAGGGCTTCAAGGCCATTTTACAAGGAAGAAACCAGAGTAAGAGAAGGGAGACGAAATCATACTCCGCCAGCTTCGTCTCCGGCTCCTCGCTCTGGTTCAGCTTCTTTCTCCTGAGCTACCTCAGCCTCGGCCTCGCATCCTGCCGGCCTCGCCTCCGCCTCCTGATCGGCTTCCTTCTCCGGATGCCCGGCCCGCTCGACTTCGGCCTCCGGCTCCAGCGGCTCGGCCTCACCCTCTCCGTTGTAAGTCGAAGCGGGTGAAACGGGTCCCACGGAGGCAAAGATAGCCTCCAGGTTCTCGTCCCGATCAGCTCGACAACTCCGGACTCGGTCTGCAGAAAGCAGGACCGAGGATGAAGCGAGCTCCTCAAGGAGCGGCAGATTCTGAAGCCGAGCTGCTATCTCTCGGCTGTACAGAGGTAGCACGACGTCGGCCCCCTGCTCGCCCTTATCGGTAATTAGCCTTACCAGACTACCGACAAAGGCCGAGAACTGGCTGCTCAAAAAGAGTTTCTCCGTGTAAACACGGAGAGCCTCCCCCTGGGCAGCCACGGCGGCAGCCTCCTTCTGAGCCTCCCGGTGCTTCGTCTGCTCTTGCAGGATGATGAGCTGGTTTTTGGCTGACCGGGCTTCATCCTGAGCCGAGATCCTAGCAGCTCGGGCCCTCTCAAATTTGGCCTCAGCCTGTTCGGCCAGACTACGAGCAAGATGCAACTCCTTCTGCATCTCCTCGTAGTCGTGGGATGCTTTGGAGAGCTCCACGGAGACGAGCTTGGCTCTCTGAAGATGAACAAGGAAAAAACTCAACAGAATGGCCATCAAAAAATGTGGAAAAGAGGCCAAGTCAGAAAGCTTACCTCCACAAAATTCGTCGGCCATTGAAAAGCCTCAGGGACGTGTTCCGGGATGTCTGCAACCACCTCGGAGATGACCAGGTCTTTCCCCGGCACTCTTGGGGACTCATGAAATTTCCCCTTCCCTTTAGCCGAACACTGCTCCGGCTCTTTCGGATCCGAAGAAGAGGTTTTTTGCCTCTTCGGATTCTTCTCGGCTTCAGACGCCGAGCGAGGGGCTCTCTGCCTCTCCGGCTCCACAAGCTCGGAGGACTTTCGGATAGCCTTATTCAACATGTACACTGCCAAAAAGCAAGAAAGCCAGGTTAGTTTTCTTCGTTAAAGCAGTAGAGCATAAAGATAAAGAGAAATCCTCACCCTCGTCCTCTTCGTCCGAAGACGAGATGTCGAACACGACGTCGCCCTTGACGAGCTCAGACTCCGTGTATTGTTTCCTAACTATGGGAATCTTGTTGAGCTCGCCATCGAGCTCGTCCAACGGTTCAGGCCGAGGATGACGGATAACGGACTTCGGCCCTCTCCAGGGAAAACTAGGAGCCGCGGTCCTATCATAGTAGAAGAAGCGGTTTTGCCACTTCGGCCACTTCGTTTTACAAAAGGCCCTAAAGGGCTGTACAGGGATCAAGTAAAACCAAGACCCCTTCCTCTTAAATTGAAAGAATTTAAGGATCGCCTTCAAAGACAAATCCCTTCCTAACCTACGGAGTTCGGCAGCAAAGGCCGACAAGTGCCTCCAAGAGTTCGGAGTCACCTGGCCTAAAGGAAGCTGAAAAAAATCTAGTAAATCTATAAAGGCAGAAGGGAGGGGGAAACGAAGCCCGCATTCTAAGCAGGCCTCGTACACGGTGGCGTAACCCTCCGGCGGGGAGTCAGCCCTATGATCACCGTCAGGTACCACCGCCTTCCCCCCAGGAAAAAAGTATTTTTCGGGTAGGGACATCACAGTATCCTTACTCAAAATACTATGGAAATACTCTACGGTCTTCTCCCCGGACTCTTTCCGGCCAGAAGACCCCTTACCGCCTCTCCTAACGCTACCCGACTCCGAAGAAGAAGAAGAAGACATTTTTCTTACTTTTTGAAGGTGAAGAAAGCCAACCTATCAAGCTCTACTCTCAGATCGGCAACCAAAGCAGGAGTATGAGTTCGGCATTACCAAAGAGTTCGGCCTCAGCCTACAGCTCGGTAAAAGCCAACCAATCAAGCTCTGCTCTCAGGTCGGCATCAAGCTCTACTCAAAGATCGGCAACCAAAGCAGTTCGGTCTCAGTATTCGACCGAACAAGGAGTTAGTGGACCCATACAGGATGTCCAACACACCCACTACCACGTGGTGTCAACTCAGGCCACGATCGTAGGCCATGACCTACGCTACATCCACGATCTTAGGCCATGACCTACACGACATCCACGACTTAGGGTGGAGATGCAAGCCACGATCTTAGTTCCATATATAAATAGAACTTAGATCTGATATGAGGGGTTAGAATCTCTCTAGAGAAAAAATCATATAGCAAGTCTGTGTTGTAAGCTGTAATTCGCAGATCAAGCAATACAAACCTGCCCCCATTTCTCCCCGTGGACGTAGATTTACCTCAGTAAATCGAACCACGTAAAATTTCCGTGTCGTAATTTATTTTTACGAGCATTCATCATCATCAATAATTCGCGGATTCATCAGTGTGATATTGTGCCCGTAAATACCGTAAGAATCTTTCGGCCTCGACGACTCAATGAGAAGAATAACTACATGTCCCTAAATGTAAATATAGCTAATTATGCATGTAAAAATTTAAAAAAAAAAAACAAAAATGTTTGTGCATATATATCCTCAAACCCATAATATTATAGCACATGATTCTAGAAGATATTATTTTATGTGTTAAGTAGGTGTGACATTTTTTTATGAGAAAATTAAAAAGGAAAATGTGGCATCTATTATGAAAAGGAGAGATTATAATTTTTATTTTGTTTAGTTTTTATGAATTCAATAGGGGACTAGTTCCATCCGCCGCTACGAGTGGTATTAATATTTTAATAAGATCCGGTATTAATATTGCAACTGCTGAATATCTATAACATTATTGTCGGATCCTAAATTAATCTGTGCCTGAAATTTTAGGTATTAGTATTTTAATTTGTTTATATACTCATATTTAGGGGTAAGGCAGTATAACATCTTATGCAGGATTCTAATTACTCAATATAATACACTATCTTAAAGATAATAGGAAATGGTCTCTTAAAAGAATTCTAAAAAATAGGACTAGGGTCTCACAAAGATTCTATTAAATTGATTAATTCTGTTAAATTGAGCTCAACTAAATAAGGCGAGTAGTGTTAATTTGTTCTACTAGATAGTACGTACAAATATGGCTTGAAACATATCACAAATATAGGCAAAGCATATTATCTGGAGTATCATAAGATTGTTTTATATGCGAATCGCACTTATACTTAATAATTTACATTATTCAATATCACTTATGAGAAAATGAATTGAATGATTATAAAAATAAATAAAAATCAAATCCAAAAATAATTTCTCACATTTATCGTACAACAACAATATGAAAATGAATTGAGTGCTCTAAGATGGGCATGAGCCCAATGAAAATTGGGCTTCGCTTTGTGTGAGACTGTCCATAATGATCCTGGCCCAATCCATTAGTATATATCATCTCAAAGTGGAAGTGGAAGAGTAGAACTTTTGAGAAATTGTCAAAATTTATAATTTTAACAATCAATGTTAAATTTATGTAAAAAATAAATAGCATTACTCCCTTCATCCTATAATAAGAGTAATGTTTTGTCATTTCAGTTCGTCCCACAATAAAAGTTCTATTTCACTTTTACCATAAATGGTAAATAGGCATCACATACCACTCACATTTTATTATAAAACTAATATATATAAGTGAAACTCATATTCCATTAACTTATTCAATTCATTTTTTTTATATTTCTTAAAATATATGTCATAACTAAATATGACTCTTATTATGGGACGGAGGGAGTATTATATATTTATGATATTAGCGGCTAAAATCAAATATAAAATCATAATCTCGTTATATAACCGACATAGATGTTTATTTAAATTACTAGTATGAATCGTAACTTCTCATATCGAAAGTATCCTCCTTCCATTTTCAAGTATTGACCTTTTATATACTCAACTAATAATTGAAAGTCTGTAAAACTATTTTTTGAGAAAAGTTATAAAAATTGAGTTACTATTTCTATTTGCATAGGTCAAATCTAGACCGGGTTTGACTCGCATTCCGGTTTGGATAAAAAAAAGCCATTTCTCACAAAAACCGGAAACCCTACATAAA
Source organism: Salvia splendens (assembly GCF_004379255.2). Lineage (NCBI taxonomy): Eukaryota > Viridiplantae > Streptophyta > Magnoliopsida > Lamiales > Lamiaceae > Salvia > Salvia splendens. The sequence goes on from NC_056034.1 coordinate 6,834,235, forward strand.
CCCTGATGCTTCTCTTCCTCAGCACCTCCAATGGCGTCTCCTCCAATGCTCTGTTTTCTTATCACTCAAGAAACTATTACTCACCCTTAATTCACTTTCTATTTTATGCATCAAAACCAAGAAATAGACCTTTCTAATTAAGTAATTAAATTCCCCGTCGAGATTATGGCAAAAAATTGTGCATCCTGGATTCTAGCCGCACTAACCTACGCTGCCTTCGGCGTCGACGAAGCCCACGCAGATGGACGCCCCAGTTTTTTGCCATTCTCTAATTCGCCATCCGCAGCTGAGTCGGAGGCTCCTGAGCCGGCTAAGCCGCCGGCAGACGAGCCACAACGGGTTCGCAATAATAATCCGAGAACGACTTCAGCTGGATTCGACCCGGAGGCGTTTGAGAGGGGCGCCGATGCTTTGAAGGAGGTTACCAGCTCTCAGCATGGTGGGTATCCGCAGCGGTGCTCGCTGGGACAGACGGTGTACGTGCCGCTGGCGCTGCACTGCTGTCGCCGCTGGCACGGCGTTGCTCGATTCATCGAGCACGTCCGTGCCGCTGAGCAGGCTACGCGGCGCGTTTCTATTGGCCAACGGATTATTAGTTGAAAATTCTTTTTTTTTAATTCGAAAATAATACCAAAAATTTAAAAAAAAAATTCAAGTTACCAAAAATGTGGCCGTTTTTATTACGGTTTTTTTAAATTTTTTATAATTTTTTTATTCCCAAAATCATCTATAAATACACACATTCATCATCCATTTTTCACATCAAATCATCTCTCATTCATCTCTAATTCATATTTTTCCATACAACTTATCTACATCTTCCTCTCTCACTCAAACCCTCTCAAATGGATTTCACCGATATCATGGCGGAAGCGGAGCGCGAAGAACAATAATATTATGAACAATATTGTGCCGCCTATGTCGCCACCACTACCCCCGCCCCACCTCCTCGGCCAACTAGACCAATTCACCGCTACATCACTCGTGACCGAGAGGGAGCCAAAGAAAGGCTAGTTGCCAACTATTTTTCCGACCAGCTGCGGTTTCCGGAAGATTACTTTCGTTGCTATTTTCGCATGTCAAAACGGTTGTTTATGCGTATTGTCAACACATTGTCCGCCCGTGTTGAATACTTTCAATCAAGTAGAGACGCAACCGGTCAGGAAAGTCTCTCGGCGTTGCAGAAGTATACTTGTGCCATCCGACAACTTGCTATTGGGCAAACAGCTGACCTCTTCGACGAGTATTTGCATGTCGGTGAGTCAACTAAAATCCTATGCCTTAAAAAATTTTGCGACGGTGTTCGTTCTGCTTTCGGTGAGGAATTCCTTTGGGCACCCACCACCGATGATTGTCAATAGTTACTTCGCCTTCACGAAACAGTCCACGATTTTTCGGTATGCTTGGCAGCATTGACTGCATGCATTGGAAGTGGAAGAATTGTCCGACTGTTTGGAGGGGGCAACACTTAAGCGGCCACAAAGGCGTCGGCCCAACACTTATCCTTGAAGCGGTCGCCGACTACCGCCTATGGATTTGGCATGCATATTTCGGTATTGCCGGATCCAACAACGACTTGAACGTGCTCTATTCTTCACCAATCTTCAATGATGTTTTGGATGGTGTAGCACCGACGATCGACTTCACCGTCAACGGAAATGCATACCACATGGGTTACTATCTCGCCGATGGTATCTACCCAAGGTGGTCGACTTTCGTGAAGACGTTCAGCAATCCGCAAGACCCGAGATAGGTTCTTTTTGCGCAGTGTCAAGAGTCTCCTCGGAAAGACGTCGAAAGAGCTTTTGGGGTCCTTCAAGGCCGATTCAACATTGTGAAGGCCCCGTCTCTGCTGTGGTACGTTAAGAATATCGCCGACATCATGTACACGTGTATTATCTTGCACAACATGATTATAGCTGACGAAGGACCGAGGGCGGCTAACTTTTACGGCGAGGATGAAGCCGGAAGCTCAACCGCCAGGTCTCCCCCACGCCGAGATGTGCATACGACGGTGGGTGAGAGGATCGAAACAAGAAACACAATGCACGATACTCGAACTCACACTGAGCTGCAAGAAGACCTAATCAAACACATTTGGACGAAATTCGGCCATGAGTAGTGGGTTTTTTTAATATTATGAATTTAATTATGTAATTTTTATTTTTTAGGATTTTAATTATATAATTTTTTATTTTTAGGATTTTAATTATATAATTTTTAATTTTTAGGATTTTAATTATGTAATTTTTAATTTTTTTGTAATTTGTAACAGTATTTCGGGTATTTTTAATGCATTTTAATATTGTGGAAATGTTTTTATTTAAATTGAATAATAGAATGGTAGGACCCTTGAGCATGTCCTTGCGGAAGAGCATGGATGTAGGTGTTGTACTCTTGCCTAAGAGCAGAGAGTTAAAAAGTAATAAAAGTGCGTCCGGGCCCACATCCGTACTCTTTGGCATGAACACATATGGGGATGCTCTAAGAAGGTTTGAAGTTTTTTTTTTCGGATTAGTTAAGCTGTTTGATTTATAATATCTTGATAACATATTGAAGGATTTTTCTGGCTTAGGAGTTTGAGTTTATGAAAAAGCGAGAAGAAACTAAACAGCAAGAATTAAGTTCAAAAGCTACGGGATTCAAGACAATTAAAGCTCAAGCAGCACTGTTTGCTTCTAGTAAAAAATTAACCTTGTTCATACCAATTTGATTTTCAGTTTTTTTTTTCTTCTTTTCTTAACTGGCATTTATCATAATTTAGATTGAGTAAAGATTAATTGTTGTGGAACCATTTGAAGCACAAGATTTCATATTTGATAGATTGAGGGTAATTTCCTACCACATTACGTCTTTCTCGACATTTTAGCTGGGAAAATTGAGATCAAATCCCCTGTAAAACGAGTAGTATTGTGTTTATTTGAGCATGAATATGAATGACGAGCGTACGTTGTTGAGCTTTTTCTTTGTTATTCACTCAGTAATCTTGCACATTCTTTTCGCTAAGCAACTGTGTCTTCATTGCTTTATTTAGAGCTGATAGAGTTTAGCTCTCATTCTCATTAAATGAAAACTGTGAGTCTCTTTTAATCATTTTTAATAACAAATCCCTAGGGTATGTTATTCATGATTTGACGTTTATACCCTTAAAATATTATCTTTTAAAACTGTTCATTTCTTCACTTTTTCTGCTCCATTTTCCCTGCCTCGGATAATTTGTGTGCGTTCCTAGGTCCGACAGATTTTTCATGCACCTGCTCTCCTGATACTTCTCCTTGACCTAGCGGATTTTTGACAATTTTTACTCCTTTTATGCTCATTTTGCATCTGCTCGGTCAATGTGCAGCATCTACTTGACCTAGCAAATATCTGCACATTTAAGCTCAAATTTGCGCATTATCTCCCCCAAAAAGCATGTAATATCACTCAAAACCAATGCATTAAACGAGCCTTATCACCATTTTACAGTTTTCCAGCCGCAATTTTTCGATTTTCGAATTTTTGCCCCATCTAGCCACCAAGCGAAAAATTTTCTAGGTATCTTTACAGTTTTCATAGTTTACTCACGTCCCTACCAACTCTACAAACTTATTTTACACTTTGTTGTAAATAAGTTTGAGGGGATGAAGTGGTGGATCGTGAGTTTAGGTTTTTGTTTTTAGTTTTTGTTTTTGTTTATAAAACCCGAGGTAAATTGTGTCATGAGCATAAGATGAAGAACTTAGAAACACGTATGTTTAGGGACACATTAGACCGAGTTGCCAATGATATTAATGTTCAGAACTCGTTCCACTTGATTTTTCTTGAACTTTTGTTCGACTAATTGGTCGTTACCTTGATTATTGTCAATCTTTGATCGGTAATAGCTTTGATTGGTTTATCTTATATGTTCATACAATAATTGTGACAAGAATATTGATGCATGATAGGGAGAAATCGTGGTTAAACTTGAGTCGGATGAACGTAGAACTAATTAGAATAACTAAAGAGTTAGTGAAATCATTATCCTGGAAATTACTCTATTTTCCTAATCTATCTTATTTCTTTTGTTTCTTTTACTTTATTTTAAAACTCCATAACTCTTGTTTCTCTAGATATAATTTGACGCTTAGTACATGATAGTCAGTTGCAATTATATTCTCTGTGTTCGATATACTGGTACTGACCTTTAGCTATAGTAGATCTACTATGTATACTTGCAGGTATTTATAGCGCTAAAAAATAGTGCATCACTCATTTAATTGGGAATGGCCCGTTGAATTATGGCTGTAAATGACTGTTTTATTATCATGAAAAATTCAATGATAATAAAATGTGAAACACTATTTCAGTCTTAAATTACATATAATTTACTTATATAGCCCTCGGCCGTAGAAATATAAAAATCATATTTATTAGCTTTGAAACGTCACTTGAAAAGACTAGTTCAAGACATAATTGATCTATGTCAGTAGGTGAAATAATTCTGCGACACATTCTACCATCACACTAATAAAAATATAAAACATCTATGTCACTAATAATTCCGTTGGTGGATAACTTCGACCTGAGCTCGATTAGGATGGTTATGTTAGGGGCGTCGCCAGTGGAGAATTAGCTAGAAGCGGCTCTGCTCAGCCGCGTGTCTGATACGCTCGGATTTTGCACTGTTTTAAGGTCTTTATTTGGTCCGTTTTTAATGTCAAAATCACAATCCATGTCCATATTTTGCATATTTTCTCTATTTTGATATTTTGACGTATTTTGTGAGAAATGTGCATATTTGAGCCTAAAAAGATAGCAAAAAGTCGAAGTTGGAAATCTGAAGTTTTCGAGACGACCAGTGGTCCGCTGCAACTCACACAGCGACCGTTGAGGCCCAACGACCGCTGAGCCAATAGCGGTGTGTTCCAGAGAAAGTTGTGCTGAAACGAAAAACACGCCCAGCGACCGCTAGGGAGTGCGCAGCGACCTCTCGAAGAGTTTCCGAAGCTACGGGATTATTCACAGCGACCGCTGCAACATAGTGTAGCGACCGCTATCCAGGATGCAGAGGCTACGGATCAACATGCAGCGACCACTGGCCAAGGTGCAGCGGCCCGCTGCGAAAACGCGGCGCACAGAATTGACCTACTTTCTCCCCAAGATTTACCAAACTTAGCCATCTTTTACCTTATTTGCTGGAGCTCGATTTTTACCCTATAAATACCCCCTCAAACCTCTTCATTAAGGATCTTCTTTTTGCCATCTAATTCTAGATCATAAATTTGAGTGTTCTTCATTGTGCAAGAGCTTGAAGAAGGAATCAAGAGAAGATCAAGGCTTCAAGGATTAAACCTTTGGGTTTTATTTGTTTTAGTTCTTATATTCTCATTGTTTTCCCTTCATTCTATGTTTTTAGCTTATTCAATTATGTGTAACTAAATTCATAGGATTCTAGGGATGTGTTAGTAACGACTTTGGTTATACAATTTCGTTTTCTATTTAATATCTGTTTTGTTTTTACTTCGTTTCTTCCCTAAGTTGTTCTATAATACTCAATGTTTGAGTGACACATTCGGTGATTATTTAATATAAATTGCTACATAATCGTGAGAGGAGATTGGCGAGTTAGATCCACTTAGTAGACACTACAATTGGCTTCCCTTAAAACGGAACTGTTAATTGAGAGTGAGGACTTTATAAGGGTCTTAGGAGCTTTTAGGAGTAACAGATCTAGGATTGACAACCCTAGTTTTAGTAATCTATGCATGTACCGCATGGGCAAAACTTATATGACTCTGTAAGCTCTTGGTCTTTATTTAGAATATGTGTGTGCTTTTGTGCTAGGTCAAGCTTCTCAAATCCTGAGAATCCGCTAGATCACAAGGTCTAGGAACTCAGAGGATCCTGGAAGTCTCGGTCGTCGGACACACAAATTCCGCGTTCAAAAAAAACCCTCAACCCGCTATACTATGAATTAGTACAAGGAAGTAAGGGTCGATCCCACGAAGATGGATGCGTAAGAAGGCATTTAAGAGATTCTGGAAAAGGGTTTGGCTGTTGCCACGCAATATTTTGGTTGAGAAGAAAATTATAACTAGGCTGGGGAATAAAAACTAACACTAGACCTAGGAAACTGAAAATATCATGCAGACATGGGACATCATCTTGACTTCAATATCTCAAACAAACTTCCTCGACCTAGTTAACGACTTTCTAAACTAACTAAACAGAGATCAAACTTGCTGTGGGGACCATTTCCAGAAAAGGTAAAGTACGGATGAAAAGCTGCAAATAAGAAACTATGAATTTTACCGACAACGACCTGCATCTCGTTACCTGATTTAAACACGAACATGAAGAAAACAGAGTAATGATCCAGATTCAAACAAAATACAATAATTCATACGTCGGAAACTAGCGATTAATCAGAAACAGAACAGATCTACATATACTAGACGAATCGAAACAAAAACACAGAAACGGATCATCAACTTCATACACAATCAACCAACTCAGCTTCAGATCCACACGTCAGACGCTTAATCCACTCCGGATCCAAGCAATCCGAACCTAACTACTATCAGAAACAACTCCATGAGCTCCGATTCAACAGATCCACTTCGATCAACGACGATTCAACCTCGATTCAACTCCGATTCACCAGATCAAGTGCGCAAAAGCATCCATTCAAGTAAACAACCACAAAATTCAGAATCACAGAAAATATAAGTTCCATAGATAGATCATTAATATTTCAGCAAATACGAAAGCCGAGCTTCGAACAGCGAAGACTCGGTAGAAATCCGAACAGAAAACTAAAATGAAAGCAGTAAATTGTTTCTTCGCCCTACGTAAGGACGGTGGTACACAACTTCAAACTGAAAATGAACCCCAAAAACCCCTAGACTTCTGATTCCCCCAAGTGTGTGTAGAAGAGTGTGTGAGTGAGCTCGGAGCCAAAAGTCCTCCTCCTATTCATGTTGCATGCTCTATCTTTTATAGATGTGGAGGCGATCTTCTAAAAGCCTTCTCTTGAAATCTCTGTTCTGCCCTTCAGCTAGCGATCTCATCCGTCTGGCAATTTTTCCTTCATTATGCTCACTTTCTCGCCAAATCCTTCGCCAGGCGATTATCTACCTTCATTCCTGGGCCTGGAGATTCCTTCTACACACCTGGCTTAAAAGATGTGTTAGACCCCTTAAATTGTTGAATTTAACCCCTAACCGATGCATGAAATTAGCCTTATCAAATATCAACATATCCCTAAATGTAAATATAGCTAATTATGCATGTAAAAACAAAAAAAAAACAAATATGTTTGTGCATATATATCCTTAAACCCATAATATTATAACAAGTAGCGGATGCAAAATTTTAATGGTGGGGAGTCTAAAAATAAAATTAAAAAATACTTCCTCCGTCCAACAAAAATATGCACTCTTTCCTTTTCAGTCTATTCCACAAGAATATACACTTTCTAAATTTGGAAACTATTTTTTTCTTTATTATTTTACCAATTATGCATTAAAACTTGTGTCCAACTAAAAGTGCATATTCTTGTGAAAAGTAAGTGATATTAAATAAATCATAATGTATAAATAAAAAAGTCAAAATATAATCATATCAAGACATTTCTCTTCTATTTTCATCTTCTGTAATCGGTGCATAATAGTTTTATGAGTAACATTAACAAATGTATTCTTCGTCTTCTCTTCTATATCATTTTTAATATAAGGAACTAAGCAATCCTATACAGTTGGTTTTCGATACTATTAAGTAGAGAATTCTTGATGAATTTCCACACAATTAATTTTCTAGCAATAGAAGCAATCAATATTAAAATAATATATTGAAAAAAATACTTAAGAATAAAATTGTTTTAAGCAAGAAGGAGAAATAGAGAATTAAAGAGAGAGAAGTAGTAGAATACAACGCATGCACAGCAGTTGGAGTAGATTGTTCAGAATCTGTTGATTATTGGTGAAGGTTAACCTTAATGAAATATTAGATAATAGTTAATTTCATTTTTAATATGAAATTACAAAAATACCCCTGATTTTTTGTAAAATTGTTGCCCATAAAACTCCTCTACCTTCACAACTCCGCCACTGATTATAGCACATGATTATTTTAGAAGATATTTATTTTATATGTTAAGTGTGACATTTTTATAAAATAAATTTTAATAAAAATTGATATCTATTATGGAAGAAGAGATTATAATTTTATTTGATTTTATTTATTTTTAATTTGTTTAGTTTTTATTAGTTCAATAGGGGACCAGTTCCACCCGCCGCTACGAGTGGTATTAATATTGCAACTGCTGAATATCTATAACATTATTGTCGGATCATAAATTAATTTGTGCATGAATTTTTAGGTATTAGTAGTATTTTAATTTGTTTGTATACTCATTTTAGGGGTAAGGCGGTAACAGGATTCTAATTATTCAATATAATACACTATCCTAAAGATGATAGGGGTCTCTTGAAAGAATTCTAAAGAAAAATAGGACTACTGTCTCACAGAGATTCTATTAAATTGATTAATTCTGTTAAATTGAGCTCAACCTAAATAAGGCGAGTAGTATCAATTTGTTCTACTATGTAGTACGTACAAATTTGGCTTGAAACATATCACAAATATAGGCAAAGCTCATTTTAATTAAATTACTTCGTGTCTTCATGTATTCGATTAACCATGTTTTGACACACCCCATGCTAGTTTGGACACTTGGCTAACTACTAACTAATATACCACAAAATCCTTAGGTGTCATTTTGGAATAAAAATAAATATCACCCCTGTTAAATTCATAGTGGCCGTGTGAAAATAAGTAGAAATAAATATTTGGCCTTTATTTATTCCAAAATATCTAACAAACTAATTATGCATATATACACGCAGGGGGACTATGGTGCCACCATACTTTGAGTGATAACATACCATCAGTATAGTTTGTTAGATTTCATAATCTAATGCCTAGGATTGAATTTCGTGAATAAAGTAAACATTGCAGTCTAATGTATTAAGTATTGCAGGCATGGGCATTTTAGTCATTTCTGAAATTTGAAACTGAATCAAATTAGTGAAGATATCTCTCTCTCTCCCGCCATTACTCCTTCCAACCATCGATAGATGCCCTTAATTGATAAAATCTCGCTGCCTCCACCTTTACACTGTGAATCGACGATTTACCATAAACACCGACGCTCTCTCCCCCCACTACTCCACTCTCGCTCCCCTCATTCTGCAAACCCTAGCAATCAAGTTTACACCAAGAAGCGGCGATTTTAAGAGACTTTCTGTGACATCCCTAACCTGAAACCTGCATTATTTTGCATATGAGCATATTTTATTATTATTACATATTATATTGTCATTTATACTATAGATATATTGAGTGTAATAATCAACTCGGTATAGTCGAATATATAGGTAATTTTGATTTATGTTATTTTCTTAAAATAATTCATATGAGTATATGTATGTGTAACAAAACGTGTGTATGCTTGAGAGTATTTTTGTGAAGAATTATATATGTATACACGTAAATTATTAAAAGTAAAAAAGTGATGGCATTCTTAGGGATATGCGATATGTACTATACGTGTTAAATTAGTTTCTTATATTTGTTACATATAGGACGTGTCATTATTAATAGATAATTCAAACATTAAAAAAAATATTAAATTTATTAATACTGTTATATTGAGCTCAACCTAAATAAGGTGAATAGTATTAATTTGTTCTATATATGGCAAGCTCATTTAAATTAAATTACTTCATGTTTTCATGTATTTCAGTAACCATGTTTTGACATACCTCATGCCAGTTTGGACACTTGGCTAACTAATATAATCTACAAAATCCTTAGGTGTCATTCGGAATAAATTATAAATAAATATCACCCTATTAAATTCATAGTGGACATGCGAAAATAAGTAGAAATAAATATTTGGGCTTCATTTATTCCAAAATATCCAACAAACTACTTATGCATATAAAAACACATATCATGATATCCACTATCAAAATATTATTTTATATGAAAATCACACTTGTACTTAATAATTTACATTATTCAATACTGATTAACATTTTATTAAGATTTAATATCACTTAGGGAAAATTTCAATATTCGGAGTATTACGATGAAATATGCAAGAACGTACAACTATATACGAGAAAATGAATTGAATGATTTTTAAAATAAAACAAAAATTAAATGTAAAAATAATTCCTCACATTTATCGTACTACAACACTATGTAAATGAATTGAATTAATTATTATTACTCCATATGATTGTGCAAGGACGTACACCACTATAGTAATATCCCTTTATTTTGTTGGTTAATAAAAAAAAAGCCACAATTTGGGTGCTCTAAGATGGGCACGAGCCCAATGAAAATTGGGTTTCACTGTGCCAGACTGTCCATAATGACCCTGACCCAATCCATAAGTATATCATCTCAAATTGGAAGTGGAAGAGTAGTACTTTTGAGAATGCTTTTGAGAAATTGTCAAAATTTATAATTTTAACAATCAATGTTAAATTTATGTAAAAAAATGAAAAGTATTTTATGTTTATGATATTAGCGTCTATAATCAAATCTAAAATTATAATTATTTTATCATAACCAACATAGATGTTTATTTAAATTATTATGAATTATAACTTCTCATATCGAATTGAAAATATCCTCCTTGCATTTTCAAGTATTGACCTTTTTTTTATATTAGTAAATGAAATAAACACCACTCTGAAGATTCTGTAAAACTATTTTTTGAGAAAAGTTATTAAAAGTTGAGTTATTATTTGCTAGACCGGATTTGACTGGAATTTAAACCTAAACCCTCAAACCCTACATAAACCCTGAAGTTTCTCTTCCTCAGCACCTCCAATGGCGTCTCCGCCAATACTCTGTTTTCTTATCAATCAAGAAACTATTACTCACTCTTAATTCACTTCCTATTTATGCATCAAAACCACGAAATAGACCTTTCTAATTGAGTAATTAAAATCCCCGTTGAGATTATGGCAAAAAATTGTGCATCCTGGATTCTAGCTGCGCTAACCTACTCTGCCTTCCGCGTCGACGAAGCCCATGCAGATGGACGCCCCAGTTTTTTGCCATTCTCTAATTCGCCTCCCGCGGCTGAGTCGGAGACTCCTGAGCCGGCAGCAGACGAGCCACAACGGGTTCGCAATAATAATCCGAGAACGACTTCAGCCGGATTCGACCCGGAGGCTTTGGAGAGGGGCGTCGATGCTTTGAAGGAGGTTTCCAGCTCTCAGCATGGTGCTAAGAAGGTTTGAAGTTTTCCTTTTTTTTTGGTTCCCGGATTAGTTAAGCTGTTTGATTGAGGATTTTTTTTGGCTTAGGCGTTTGAGTTTATGAAAAAGCGAGAAGAAACTAAACTGCAAGAATTAAGCTCAAAAGCTACGGAATTCAAGACAATTCAAGCTCAAGCCGAATCTGTAAGTTTCGTCGCACTGTTTGCTTCCAGTTTAAAATTAACCTTGTTCATAATAATTTGATTTCCAGTTATTTTTCTTCTTTTCATAATTGGCATTTATCATAATTTAGATTGAGTAAAGATTAATTGTTGTGGAATCATTTGGAAGCACAAGATTTCATGTTTAATAGTGAGTGTATTTCCTACCACATTACATGTCTTTCTCGACATGATGGCATTTTAGCTGGTAAAATTGAGATCGAATCTCTTGTAAAACAAGTAGTATTGTGTTTATTTGAGCAGGAATATGAATGACGAGTGTATGTTGTTGAGCTTTTTCTTTGTTATTCACTAAGTAATCTTGCACATTCTTTTCGCTAAGCAACAGTTACTTCATTGCTTTATTTAGAGTTCAGAGGGTTTTAACTCTCATTATCATTAAATGAAAATTGTGACTCTTTAATAATTCTTATGAAAGAACCCCGCGTATAACTTCACCAATCAAGAAACAGAACTAGGAATAGTATCATTTTCAATACCCGTCAATATTTCCTCTTCCAAGGCCTGAGAACTAGAGATTTGGGGTGCTTTTCAATGCTTCAATATCAATCATTAATGACAAGATTGTAGGAAGAAAAATGAATAATGTTTCTATATTTTCCAGGAGAAACAATCAATAGTCCACCATGAGCAGAAAAAGTTAGCTCAACAAAAAGCAGAAATAAAATCACAGATGGCTAGATACGAAGACGAATTAGCCAGGAAAAGAATGCAGGTATGTGATCCTTTACATGCACATGCAGTGAAGCATTAGGTTTTTCCTGTATTAGGTTTCTAGGAGTATCATGTAAATCTGGAGCTTTGCAGGCAGAGGGTGAACACCAAAGGGGTAGAAATCAAGAACTTGTAAAAATGCAAGAGGAATCCTCTTTGAGGCAAGAGGCTGCTAGACGAGCAAGCGAGGAACAAATTCAAGCACAGCATCGTCAAACTGAAAGAGAGAAGGCTGAGATAGAACGTGAAACTATTAGGGTCAGGGCTATGGCTGAAGCAGAGGGAAGAGCCCATGAGGCCAAGCTCGGAGAGGATGTCAGCAGACGAATGCTAGTTGAACGTGCAAATGCAGAGCGAGAGAAATGGATTGCTACTATTAACACAGCATTTGATCACATTGGAGGTTTTTTCTCTCGAATAAACTGCAGATCTTTACCTTTCTAGAAATTGTTTTAGTTTCACTGCTCATTTTGTTGCAAACACTCTGCTGTTCATCTGTTCGAGCTTGTATATTCTACTAGAAGCTAATATACTTTTTGAACTTTTAGTGCGAGGATTAACTTCATTCCTTTTGTGAGTTACTACTATAAAATTAGTGGCAAGTTGGTTTTTGTTTATGAAAGTATAAGCTTATATTCCCATTTATTTAATTTTTGTCTTGCCTTGAGTCATCATCAATAGATGGCTGCATATTTCATTTAATGTTACTTCTCCAACTCCAAATGTTCCCTTAAATGTAGGAGGGTTACGGGCTATTTTAACGGATCAGAATAAGATGGTCGTGGCAGTGGGAGGGGTAACAGCTCTAGCAGCAGGTGTTTATACGACAAGGTACTATATTTATGAATGTCAAGTTGTTAACCTCAAAATCCTTTGCAGTATATTGTCTACCTTCGCCTTAAAAAAACTCGTCTTGCCAAAATAAGTAGTATCACACCCATTTCAAAACTCTTATATATCTATGTTTTTTTCTCATTTTAAATCCACTTGTCATTTATCGCCATATGTGGTTTTGCGTTATTTGACTAAATTGTTCTTCTGCAAGAGCCACTTTCTAACAAGCATGCCATTTTAGTTTGGGTGATGCTTTTAAGAAATTCAGTTCTAACATTTTGTTGACTTACATATTTTGTAAAAATGCATTTTATTTCCGGTCATTGCATTTCAAGGACAATGTAAGTTTTATTACATTGGCATTGGAATCTTTAGTTTTATTTCAGCGCTTTTCTAAACACTTGCAATATATATTTGGATTTCAGAGAGGGTGCAAGGGTGGTTTGGAGTTATGTGGATCGAATCTTAGGACAACCATCCCTGATTCGAGAATCTTCACGGGGTAAATACCCATGGTCTGGGCTGTTTTCACGCGGCATAAGCACCCTTTACGGAGGTGCTAAGACAGGTTCTGGCTCACAAGCCAGAAAAGGTTTTGGGGATGTTATCTTACATCCTCGCCTCCAGAAACGGATTGAGCATTTGGCTAGTTCAACTGCACATACCAAAGTTCATAAGGCACCATATAGAAACATGCTTTTCTATGGACCACCAGGAACAGGGAAGACAATGGCTGCTAGGGAGCTTGCCCACAAATCTGTATGGCGGCATCATAACCTTTTCCTTTTTTGATGGATGCTTTAATTATTTCAACACTCTTGCTTTAGCTTAAAGTAGGCATTAAGAAATATAACTGCACTCGCACAAAAAAAATGTGGGTTCACTATTTATTGTCATCGAGTAATTCTCCCGGTGGCACGAGAGATTGGGCTTTCATGCATCACATCTGACGTGTGATTTCACAAGTCAAGGGTTTTTCGTAGATAGGCATGACTGATTATTGTGAGCCCCTTTTTTAATATCGTCTATGTGCTATGCTTATAGGGACTTGACTATGCACTGATGACTGGAGGTGATGTTGCGCCACTGGGCTCTCAAGCTGTAACCAAGATACACCAGATGTTCGATTGGGCCAAGAAATCTAACAAGGGTTTGTTGCTTTTCATTGATGAGGCAGATGCCTTCTTGTGCGAGTGAGTCAAACCATGTTTGCCATAATCTTCATTTGTATAAAAACGAAGTCTAAATGAAGCATTATTCCATATTAACATTTGAACATCTCCAGGCGGAATAAAACCTACATGAGTGAAGCTCAGAGGAGTGCTCTGAATGCACTCCTGTTCCGTACGGGAGACCAGTCCAAGGATATAGTCCTTGCTCTTGCAACGAACCGCCCTGGTGATCTTGATTCAGCTGTTTCAGATCGTATCGATGAAGTCCTAGAATTTCCTTTACCCGGTGAGGATGAGCGTTTCAAGTTGCTTAACTTGTACCTGGATAAGTACATAGCACAAGCAGGGGCAAGAAAGCAAGGACTATTTGCCAGGTTATTCAGGAAGCAGCAAAATAGAATAGAGACACAAGGACTGAACGATGAAATCATTAGGGAAGCTGCAGTAAAGACGGAAGGCTTTTCTGGAAGAGAAATCGCCAAGCTTATGGCGAGTGTTCAAGCAGCAGTGTACGGTAGTCAGAAATGTGTGTTGGATTCCGATCTGTTTCGCGAGGTGGTGGATTACAAAGTTGCAGAGCATCATCAAAGAAAGAAACTAGCTGGAACTGAAGAGAACCTAACCAAGTCCAGCACCCTTTGATGGTTTTTGTGTTGAAATTGAACATGAATCATACTATGTATGATTCTTTTTCCTCTAAAGCGAGGAAGTGTTGGTGTAGCTTAGCTTAGCATGCATTGGCAACATTGCTTATATACAGTGCTTGCACCAATAATGAAATCATTATATCATTTTTTTTGTTATTCTCTATCAAGATTAACTCACCTAACAAAACCACGCCTTATGATGAAAACTGCAAAATAAGCAAATGTAAATTATATAAGAAAATGTTAATGCTCCAGCAGGAGCAAAGTTTCATTCAAAATGTGCAAGCATCCTTATTTTGAGGAGAAAGAATAGTTGGCAGTAATACCAAACACCATGTTATCTGAAAATTACAGCTTATAACAACTGGGATGACTGGCTTTTAAAACAGCACAACCAGAGACATTGTCTAGTGATGATGGCCTTGCACATAGCGCAAACCACAATCCTTGCACACAGCTGGCTCGTCCTTGTCGAGGCATATGAGCTCAATTGGATGACCCAGTGCCGGGTTACTATCTGTAGTAAAGTCAAAAGGGTAAGACACCTAGTAAAACATTATAAAGATGATCACTGATTCACTATTCATAAAGAAGGAAACTCAGATATATAACAAATTCTGCATCTCGACAGAAACAAATATTAGCAACACAAACCTCCTTCACAAACAGCAATCCTGTCCTCTACTTTCATTGATCAACTCCATTGGAGACTTTTTACTCGTATCCTATGTCAGCATCCGTAAACCATAATTAGAATACGAGACTGCATTACTGTTTCTCGTGGAGATGATGTGTCACAACTGCTAATATAGGAACAAACCAGGGGCAGAGTGCCAATTTCTGAAACCTAGAAGATAATTTTGAGTAGTACTATAACCTAAAAGTAAGTAGCAATGGACTAAGGAGGGTATTGAACTATGTATATCTACAAATCATAGTCAAATTTCAAGCTTATTTTTATACACAAGCCAAGATAGAGCAAGGAAATGGTTTCCTAATAGCTTGGTAAATTACACGCATTCATGTAATTGGTGTAGAGGTCAATGCCCAACTCAAGTGTGAGTGATCTTAATCATCAAAGCCTACTCAACCGGATACACTCAATACTCAAATAGTATATCTTATTGTCCTCTCATTCAATAGCCTAAATAGATCATACCACTCTCATATTTTCCTAAACTAGAACAAACGGAAAACCATGATGATCTCATTTATCACTCCTCATATTTCCAAAAAAATATACACCAGTCCATGGATATCCTGTCTATAAGCGAGGATATCAACTGACAACAGTGCAAGTGCAGACACTCTATAGCGTACAGTAGTCACAATTTCCTCTAAACCAGATTGCAAAACTTCAGGTGTCAAGGTCATACATAATGCCCTCTCTTCGTCTAATATAGTCAACTCAAGAAGAAGGCAATCAGAAACATCTGCAGCCGTAACAGAGACTCAATCTAGGAGAAATATAGGACCGGAAACGTAAATAAGAACAGAATATTAACATTATTTTGCATTTGCCCTTCCGTTTTTGAGAAAAAAACATTGATCTGCCAAATTAATCATGACAAAAAAATCTCGAGTTTTCTACGACCTTCGTATCCCTTTCAATTGATAAAACAAAAGATTTAAAAAAACAATACGAACAAAATTCGCCATTCCAGATATGTTGTGAATATTATGGAATTACAAGAGATAAACAAAAAATCGGGCGTAATACAACCCAAGAAGGAATAACTGAAACTGAAAATACAATGAAAACGAAACTGTAAATCAAACTTAACCGAGTCGAGGAAAGTCCTCTTTCCGCAAGATGAGATACGCCCCGATAGTGCTCTCGGTTATGGTGTGTCGTCCCCAAAGATAAAACGGCAACGCCTCTGGTGAAGCAACACCACTGTCAACAGAGCTCCGGCGAACTGGAAGAGGAGATGATAGAGCTTCGGGAAGAAAGGCTATGCAAAGAGAGTATGATGCTTCTCTTTATGTTGTTTTGATGCAAGAAATGACTAGTTTATTTATAGGCCTAGTCCACTGCAGGGGTCATCCCAGCCTTGATGGTTGTCATCATAGCTCATTAGGGCTGGCAATTTTCGACACGACACGATAATCTGATACGAATCCGCACGAAATTATTGGATTGAGGTCAAGTCTTATTGGATCCGTGTCCTTATCGGGTTGACCCATTAAGAACCCGATAATTTCGGGTTGGGTTCGGGTCCGATGCGGGTCGGATACGGGTAACCCATTAAGAAATAATATTATTATTTTTATTATTATTTAAAAATATATATATTACTTTATTTTTTTAATTTCTTATAAATTAGGTTTAAATAGTATAAAACGAATTTTAATTGTGTAAATTAGGTTAAAAATTAAGGTTTAATCGTGTAATATTAGGTTTTAATCGTGTAATATCAGGTTTGGGTTGTTATCGTGTCGTGTCAACCCATATTATATCGTGTCGATAACGGGTTCGTGTCGGGTGCGGGTCGTGTTCGGATTTGAAGATAGCAGGTCGGGTTCGTGTTCGGATTTATAGTTTCCTTAACATGTCGGGTTCAGGTTAAGTCTTATTGGGTTGGGTCATTATCAGGTTGACCCGATAACGACCCAATCCGCACTATTTGTCAGCCCTATGGCTCATCATGACGTGGCTGTAACGGCTGGCCGTTACGAATTTGAAAGCTAGAGTGGTCGACGATGAATCTAGACGTTGTACACGCCCTGTTCATTCGTCGCATGTGGACTTCGTTACGTGGCAACCTCGTAGACTTTGACTGCGTCATAGCTGACGATGTGTCATGCCACTGGTCTTTGAAAGCTGGAGTGGTCGACAATGAATTTGAAAGCCGGAGTGGTCGACGATGAATCTAGACGCTGTACACGCTCAGTTCATCCGTCGCATGTGGACTTCGTTACGTGGCAGCCTCATAGACTTTGACTGCGTCATAGTTGACGATGTGTCATGCCACTGGTCTTTGAAAGCTGGAGTGGTCGACGATGAATCTAAACGCTGTACACGCCCAGTTCATCCGTCGCATGTGGACTTCGTTACGTGGCAGCCTCATAGACTTTGATTGCGTCATAGTTGACGATGTGTCATGCGCCCAGTTCATCCGTCGCATGTGGACTTCGTTACGTGGCAGCCTCGTAGACTTTGACTGCGTCATAGTTGACGATGTGTCATGCCACTGGTCTTGCTGGCTAAGCGTTGGTCCAAAACATTAAGTTTGGGTCCAGGGACAAGCCCAAGAACCAAGCCAAAAGACCAATTGCCAAGGGCACGGGCTCGACGCGCGTGGGCTCTTCAACCCATCTTAGTCCACTATAATTATTAAGTGTAGTAAAGTTACTTAATAAATACACATTAAAAAATGTGTCTCATCTCCTATGTGGGATAATTGCTCCCTAAGTTTTATCTCATAGTTTTATTAAAAGCTACAATGTGGTCGGCCAACTTTAATTCACTTTTTCTCACTCATCGGGAATCGGATTTGAGAAAGTGAATATATTACGGTCATCTACGCAGAACGTAGATCAACGCTATATCATTTAATTTCCCAAAATTAAATATCTCATCACATTTATTATTGGTCAAATTTCGTTGACCGGACATCTTAAATTTAAGATTCCAATAAGATATTCAAATCGACATCAACAAAGCCCCCACGCCAATAAAAGCAATCATTTATGGAATAAGAACAAGAGCTCGGAAATTTTCATCACAAAAAGAACGAATAACACGAATTTCCCCAGCTTATGTATAATTAGATACCTGCATCCATTTTTGGGTATGAGAGGTGGAAACTTCGCTACTAACGATGCCGCTGAGGTTCCTCGAAGATCCAGTTAGAGTTTTCATGAGGTTTGTCGCCATTGTTAATGCATTATTTCTCCCGAATGCCGCCATTGTCCAGTGTGAGGTGCACAGAGAGAGCTCGATTTTGCTCAAGAGAGAAAAAGGGTAAATGAAAGTGTTGTGCTGAATATAAATTCACAGTTGGCATTTAACAATACCCAAAATTAGTCATAATTTTATGATTTTGGTCTTAAACTTTATCTTTTAAATTTTACTAGTTTAATTTAACAATTTATTTGGTCAAAATCGGGTTTAATACCGTTAAATATAGACGGAACAGTAGCGTAAGACCGATTGTGATCCGGGTTGAATGTTCATGATGCAAAAATTCAAAAGATAAAGTTTATGACCAAAATCGTAAAATGAACATATGTCTAGGACAAGTTTTGGCATTTACTCCACAATTTTCCATTTATATGTTAGGTGGAGTATGTCACTTTTTTATGGTTAAGAGAGACTTTTCTAGGAGCATCTCTAATAGCGACGAGCGCACCGGCTCGCCGATTTTTGGCGCTCGTTGGTCCGCTCGCCGAACTATTGCAGCCGGCGAGCGCCAAATCGGCGAGAAAAACGGCGAGCGCACGCCGATTCACGAACGCTCGCTGATGCGCACGCCAATTCCCGAGCGCTCGCCAATACGCTCGCCGATCGACTGGCCGCTATTGCAGGAGGAGTTTGTGACTGGGCTATGACTGGGTTACGGCGAGGCTATTCTTATTGTGGATGCCCTAAATAAATAAAAGGCATAAATAAAAAAAATATAATTGAAAAGAAAGAAATGTAGAGAAGAATATAAAGTACTTAAAATAAATGAAATATACATTAATTTTCACTAAAAAAATAAATGACGTAATTATAATGAGACAATATAAATGGAATAAGACTAAAGTATTTTGCAACGAATGGGGTAACAATTTACCAGGTAAGTCACTAGGGCCATTTATCATCCTTACATTTTCGGTCAGTATACACTGCAACCATGGAGTACTATTACTGAATAATATTTATAGAATACTTAAAACTATCTGAAAAGTAAAAAAAAATTGACAACTCATTCCTTTGTTTTATTAATTTGCCATGAATGTGATTTAAAAAATAGAATTAAAAGTTCACGTTGTTACTGGTGGGACACATAAAAAATCATGGCTGAAAATCGAACCATGTTGTTCAAAATTTGTTAAATCAGAATTAATCAAAGTCGTGCATTAGAAGGTAAGCATTGCTTGTGAAGTTTAAATACTTAGTAGAAAATAGTAGTAATACTAATACAAAACAAATGTGAAATATTTTTACGTGGAAATGCCAAATCTGGTTCTAAACATATACTCATTTTACGATTTTGGTCCTAAACTTTATCTTTTGAATTTTTGCATCCCGAACATTTCAACTCGTATCACAATCGGTCATACACTAACAGTTCAATTAACTTTTAAACGATCAACGATTTTAATCCGATTTTGACCGATTAAAGCAGTTAATTATGCTTACTTACACCCTAATTATGCTTAATTATGCATGCTTACACCCTAAATCCCCAAATCGTCCGCGGCGGCTGCTGCGTCTTCATCCACCGCCACGACCATCGGAATAGGGCGGCTCGCCACCGATCCTGACATCGGCGCATTGTGATTCGTGTTTCTGTGCCTGTGGTACTAATTTTGCATTTCCAGCTCTCGCTCTTTTATGCTAATGTTTGTGTTGAAATTTGGCAAAATATTTGCCATCCCACATCGGTGGGGAGTAGATAGTTTGGGGGTGTGGCTTCCTATAAAAGGAGCTCACCCCCCATTTTGTAATCCATCCCAAATTTGTATTCTCTTCTCCGTCTAAATATAAGCGGGCTCTGCAGAGGGTGCTCGGAGACGTAGGCAATTTGGCCGAACTCCGTTATCAAAGTTTCAGGTGTGTTCTTTCTTTATTATTTATTTTATTCCGCATTTATTTCTGGGTTTATTTTATGTTGGGATATTGTATTCAATATTATTTGCGGGTTTGGTAGTAGTGTTTTGTAAGGTTCTTTTGGGTGTTTTTATATTGTGATAAATACACCGACTGATAAATTCTGTTAGGAATCTGGTATTTAAGAGGGACAGTGTCCCCGCCAGTCTTTCCAAAGAATTTATTTGGAGAAGTAATTTTATCGAGTAGACCCCATTGGGTTAACTCTGAAATTTCTGAATCGGTTCATTTCACTATTTGAGAGAAAATTACCCGGTTTTCTCAACAAGTGGTATCAGAGCCAAGGTTCGTCCTTGGTTTTGTTTGTTTGTAATATTGAATACTTTATTTTGAGTCTGTAATGGCGGGTAATGATCAAGAAAACAAGGCTAGTTCTTCGTCATCGTGGTCGAGGTTTCCACTGTCAAATATGAAATTGACGGTGGAGATATTTGACGGTACTGGCCATTTTGGTATGTGGCAGGGGGAGGTTCTAGACTCTCTTTTCCAACAGGGTCTTGACATTGCCATTGAAGAAAAGAAACCAGAAGATATAGATGATAAAGATTGGAGTACCATAAATCGGTTAGCTTGCGGAACAATTCGGTCGTGTCTGTCCAGGGAGCAGAAGTATGCTGTCAAGAATGAGACTTCTGCACATAGATTATGGAAGACACTGGAGGACAAATTTCTGAAGAAGAGTGGTCAGAATAAGCTCCTTATGAAGAAAAGGTTGTTCCGATTTGAATACCGACCAGGTACCACTATGAATGAACACATTACTTTGTTTAACCAATTAGTAGCAGACCTGCTAAATTTAGATGTGAAATTTGAGGATGAGGATCTGGCATTGATGTTGTTGTTGTTGTTGTCTCTACCTGATGAATTTGAACATCTGGAGACCACATTACTCCACGGTAAAGAGAATGTGTCTTTAGATACTGTATGTTCTGCTTTGTATAGTCATGAATTGCGAAAGGCAGATAAAATGAAAGGCAAAGCAGTTACAGATGAAGCATTAGTGGCAAGAGGTCGTCAACAAGGCCGATCAAAGGAGAGAAGAGGAAAGTCCAAATTGAAAAAGCGAGTTGCCAAAGATGAGTGTGCTTTCTGTTATGAGAAAGGACATTGGAAGAAAGACTGTCCAAAGTTGAAGAAGAAAGAAAAGGCTTCGCAAGATGCAAATGTTGCTGAATGCAAAATGATGCGGAGTCAGATTGTTCTTTGACGGTTTCACCTTCAACATCGCATCCAGACGAGTGGATATTAGATTCAGGTTGCACCTATCATATGTGTCCCATCAGGGAGTGGTTCTTTGATTTCGAAGAACTCAATGGCGGACTTGTTTACATGGGGAATGACAGTCCATGTAAGACAACCGGGATAGGCTCAATCAAGCTACGGAATCAGGATGGATCCACTAGAATTTTGAAGGATGTGCGGTACGTGCCCCAGTTGAAGAAGAATCTCATCTCATTGGGGGCCTTAGAATCCAAAGGCCTAGTTGTGATGATGCGAGATGGAATTCTTAAAGCAACTTCAGGAGCATTGGTGATGCTGAAAGGTGTGAGGAAGAACAATTTGTATTACTACCAAGGTAGTACAGTTGTTGGGACAGTAGCAACTGCAACTTCGAGCAATAAGAAGGATGCAGAGGCGACGAAGCTTTGGCATTTGCGATTGGGACATGCTGGTGAGAGATCATTGCAAATTCTCGCCAAGCAAGGATTATTGAAAGGTACGAAGTCTTGCAAATTAGAGTTTTGCGAGCATTGTGTTCTGGGAAAACAACGAAGAGTGAAATTTGGCACTACAATCCATAATACGAAGGGAATTCTGGATTATGTGCACTCAGATGTGTGGGGACCTGCCAAGACTCCGTCACTTGGAGGTAGACACTATTTTGTCACTTTTGTTGGTGATTTTTCCAGGAGAGTTTGGGTGTACACTATGAAGAGCAAAAATGAAGTCCTTGGGATTTTTCTGAAATGGAAAGCTCAAGTTGAAAATCAGATGGGGAGGAAGATCAAGGTTCTCCGATCTGACAACGGTGGAGAATACAAGAGTGATCCTTTCCAAGATGTATGCCAGGAGTATGGCATAGTTCGGCATTTCACAGTGAGAAATACACCACAGCAGAATGGAGTGTCAGAGCGTATGAATCGAACACTAGTGGAGAAAGTTCGTTGTATGCTGTCTAATGCTGGGCTAGACAGAAAATTTTGGGTTGAGGCCATCACATACGCTCAACACATTGTCAATCGTTTGCCATGTTCTGCCATTGATGGCAAGACTCCTTTAGAGGTATGGTCCGGTAAACCTGCAACTGATTATGATTCTTTGCGTATTTTTGGTTCTATTGCATATTATCATGTGACTGAGTCAAAATTGGATCCACGTGCAAAGAATGCTTTGTTTATGGGTTTCAGTGCTGGTGTTAAAGGATATCGGTTATGGTGTTTGGAGTCTAAGAAGACGATTGTAAGTAGGGATGTTACCTTTGATGAATCTTCCATGTTGAATAAGGTAAATCCAAATAGTAGTGATACTTCGCAGCATGTGGAGTATACACTGAAGCAGGTGGAGTTCGAAGAAACAGTTGTGATCCCAACTACGAACACCACAAATGACTCTCCTACGGAAGAAGAAGAGTCAGATGATGAAGAGGTTCCACCCCAAGAACCTTCGCAGCAATCAGAGCCAATTGCAGTAAGGCGAACGAGGCGGAAAAATAAGAAACCTGCTCGATTTGCGGATATGGTAGCATATGCGCTTCTAGTTGTTGATGATGTTCCATGTATCTTTTCGAAAGCTATTGAAAGTTCAGAAAGCGATGGTTGGAAATGTGCTTTGGAAGAAGAGATGCAATCTCTTCAGAAGAACAAGACGTGGAAGCTGATGCCATTGCCGAAAGGCAGGAAGGCAATTGGATGTAAATGGGTTTTTGCAAAGAAAGAGGGATTTCCTAACAAAGATGATGTTCGCTACAAAGCAAGATTGGTAGCTAAAGCCTACGTCCAGAAGGAGGGAATTGATTACAATGAGGTATTTTCTCCTGTTGTTAAACATTCCTCCATTAGAATTTTGTTGGCTTTGGTAGCGCAGTTGAATTTGGAGCTAGCTCAACTTGATGTGAAGACCGCGTTTTTACACGGTGATTTGAATGAGGAAATCTATATGACCCAACCGGAGGGATTCAAGGTTGCTGGTAAAGAAAATTGGGTTTGCAAATTGTACAAATCGTTGTACGGATTGAATCAGTCTTCAAGACAATAGTACAAACGGTTTGACAAGTTTATGAAGGATCAGATGTACACAAGAAGCAAATACGACCACTGTGTGTATTTGCACAGACTTCAAGATGGTTCCTACATCTACCTACTCTTATACGTTGATGATATGCTGATAGCATCAAAGAGCCAAGTTGAAATTGACAGATTGAAGGCTCGGTTGAGTAAAGAGTTCGAGATGAAGGATTTGGGGGAAGCCAAGAAGATTCTCGGTATGGAGATTACAAGGGATAGAGAGGGAGGCAAGCTTTGGCTGACACAGAAGCAGTATTTGATCAAAGTACTACAGCGTTTTGGTGTAAATGATGATTCCAAATCTGTAAGTACCCCACTTGCTCCTCATTTGAAACTTAGTTCTCAGTTATCTCCAAATACGGAAGATGAACGAGAATATATGGTGAAGGTTCCCTATGCAAACGCAGTTGGAAGCTTGATGTATGCAATGGTGTGTACAAGACCAGACATTTCACAGGCCGTTGGTACTGTGAGCAAATACATGCATGATCCAGGAAAGGGTCATTGGCAAGCTGTGAAATGGATTCTGCGGTATATCAAAGATACTGTAAATATTGGTTTGTTGTTTGAGCAGGATAAATCACTTGGTCATTATGCAGTAGGATATTGTGATTCCGACTATGCTGGTGATTTGGATAAGCGAAGATCTACTACTGGCTATTTGTTCACTTTAGCGAGTGCGCCAATTAGTTGGAAGTCTACCTTGCAGTCAACGGTAGCTTTGTCTACGACAGAGGCAGAGTACATGACCATTACTGAAGCTGTGAATGAGGCGATTTGGCTTCATAGGTTGCTGAAAGAATTGGGTGTTGGTCAGAAACAATTTGAAGTATATTCTGACAGCCAGAGTGCTATTCATTTAGCAAAGAATCAGGTCTTTCATGCAAGGACGAAGCACATTGATGTTCGCTATCATTTTGTGCGGGAAATTCTCGAAGAAGAGGAAATTGTCATCAGAAAGGTTCCAACTTTGGAGAATCCTGCAGATATGTTGACCAAGGTGGTGACAAGAGCCAAGTTTGAACATTGTTTCTGCGATTTGGAGCTGGCGCTTGACTGCGCCAATATGAAGGCACCGTGAGTCGTTTGTTTAGATGGAGAAGATTCGTGTTCGGTGGGACTTGAAATTTTGCCAAGGTGGAGATTTGTTGAAATTTGGCAAAATATTTGCCATCCCACATCGGTGGGGAGTAGATAGT
This sequence comes from Salvia splendens, assembly GCF_004379255.2. Lineage (NCBI taxonomy): Eukaryota > Viridiplantae > Streptophyta > Magnoliopsida > Lamiales > Lamiaceae > Salvia > Salvia splendens. The sequence continues at coordinate 6,859,391 of NC_056034.1, forward strand.
TTGGGGGTGTGGCTTCCTATAAAAGGAGCTCACCCCCCATTTTATAATCCATCCCAAATTTGTATTCTCTTCTCCGTCTAAATATAAGCGGGCTCTGCAGAGGGTGCTCGGAGACGTAGGCAATTTGGCCGAACTCCGTTATCAAAGTTTAGGGTGTGTTCTTTCTTTATTATTTATTTTATTCTGCATTTATTTCTGGGTTTATTTTCTGTTGGGATATTGTATTCAATATTATTTGCGGGTTTGGTAGTAGTGTTTTGTACGGTTCTTTTGGGTGTTTTTATATTGTGATAAATATATCGACTGATAAATTCTGTTAGAAATCTGGTATTTAAGAGGGACAGTGTCCCCGCCAGTCTTTCCAAAGAATTTATTTGGAGAAGTAATTTTATCGAGTAGACCCCATTGGGTTAACTCTGAAATTACTGAATCGGTTCATTTCACTATTTGAGAGAAAATTACCCGGTTCTCTCAACAGTTTGTTCTCTGATTTCGATTTTGTTTCAATTTTGAGCTGAATTAAATTCGTATATGGCCATCTGATTTGATTCTGGCATTTTCCAGATGATCTGTAGACTGTAGTGTAATGTCAATTTTTATTTTTCCGATTAGCCAGAAAAAAAAAAAAGAGTAATTCCATTGATATCGAATTTTGTGCTGAAATGAATCAATCATTGTTGTGGACTTCGTGAAATTTCCATTGATTTGTTGGTTAATAGCTTAATAAACAGTCACTCCTTAACGATTACGATTCCCAATTCTCTACCTCTGTTAATGAAAAAGGAATGTATTTTTGTTACGTGATTTTGATTTGGAGTTCTTTATCCCTGTTAATTAAAAAAAATGAAACATATCTTCTGTAATATCATTCAGATTTCCATCTCGGCGGTTGAACTCTATTCTATCAAAACTCTTAAAAAGGCCATTTCCTTGTAGAAGAAAATCGAGGCGGACGCTGGGGCAGGGCGGCGCTGGCGTTTGGGGGGTTGGATGCGGGGTTGGATGCTGCGGCGGCGCTGGTGGTTGTGGGGTTGTCGAGTGGAGGTCTAATTAAAACAAATAATATCAAATAATTAAGAATATAAGATATCAATTAATTGACCGTTTAAAAGTTAACGGTAGTGTACGACTGATTGCGATCCAATGTTCGGGATGCAAAAATTCAAAAGATAAAGTTTAGAATTAAAATCTTAAAATGAGAATATGTTCAGGATCAGTTTTTGCACTCTATTTTATGGTTTAAGGACATTGGGTCCATTAATTTATTAATTTATAGAGTAAAAAACATGGTTAAAATTCGAAAGAAGTGTCTAGCATCTTTTACATGATAGTAAAACAGAAGCTATCCATGAAAATGTGGAAACTAGAGGAGTTTAGCTTCAATTTCCTCCAAGGTAAGCCCCTTTGTTTCAGGTATATAAAAGAAGATGAAAATAATAGCTAAGATTGCTATTCCTCCGAAGATGAAAAACACAGCTCCAGCCCCAAGCAATTCCTGCAACCACAGTTAACACAAGATTTTACAATCTAATCTGAGAGAGTACTAGTACATATTAAAACACTCATTCACGACAAAATTGCTTCAGTGTGTACCTGCAGCGGAGAAAATGCCAATGCCACAAGTGCATTCGCACCGAAATTTATGAGAACAGCGATACTCAATCCTCGTCCCCTTTGACGCAACGGGAAAATCTCGGAGATCATCAGCCAACCAATTGGACCAAATGATAGCTGCAGAATAAAAACTCCAATTGTTGATACTTGACATAACAGGATACAGTTCAACCAAGGCTGAAAGAAACAAAGACACAACATGCTCCTTTGCAGAATATGGTAATTACACCCGTCGTTAAAGCATGAAATTATAGAAACATCTGAGATATACAATAGCAAATTTAACCACTTCTACGCCCACAAAATCGAGTTCCATAGGTGAGAGTTGTTTGATTACATCTCAGTATTGTGACCCAAAAAAACACATGATTTAGACCACAGAAAGTAATGTTAAGGCAATAATGCAATATCACAAATGGTATTACCTGGTAACATCCAACGTATACGAGCAAAGCAACAACTGCCAAAGCAGGTACATCACCCAGGAAAGAGTAATAAGATCCTAGTAGCACTAGAGATACAGTCTGCCATGTGATACAAGTATGTCAGCAATAAGCTAAAGAGGCCGACAACTACTGGAAGAATGACTAAGAACTAAAGTATTACGAAGTTTGAACATATATAAATATATTAAAGACGTGGAGAGATTACTTACAATGCCAGATACACCTCCAAGTAGCAAAGGTCTCCTACCCAGCCTATCAACAACCAAAACGGCCACCCCCGTCATAATCAGCTATAATTGAAAGGCAATTTGTGAGCGTACCAGGATTACGTGTATGAAGTAAGAATAATTGACTACAACAGTAAATAGTGGAGAATAGAAGACTGAACAGGAAACAGAAATCTCTTAAACATATAGCACATACTCGAGAGCAATGTGATAACATAGTCCTAGAGAACAATAGCATTACTAGCAATGGTGTGGAATCCAAACTATGAGATGCTAGGAAGAAGTTCAATTAATAATTATAACTATTAAATAGAAAGTGCAATGAATAAGATCCCAGAAACTGACCTTCAATAAACCAAGTAGAACAGACACCTTAGTCGCATCTGATGCTTCAGGAAATCCTGCACTCTACGATACCAAAATTATTAGAGTTGGAGATGTGGCAAAGTCATAGAATTCAGTACTATGCGACCACATATGTTTAGCTTTCATGGCTGATGCAGAAGTAGTACCTGAAAAATTGTCGCGGCATAGTATAACACACTTGGTTGTCCTGTAATCTGCCATTAATAGATAAGATAGTTATGAGCTCATGCTTAGGTTTGTTTCTGGAAATTGAAACCCATTTATTCTGAACAATATACCTGCTGAAAGAGGACTAGCCCACCACCAATGATAAGTGCTTTCAAGCACTTACCCTGGAATACCTCAGCTAGCGTAGCTTCTTGCTCTTCACGCATAAAAGAAAGCTCAGACAAAATCTCATCCACTTTCCGAGGAGCTGATTCACCTATAGCTGCACCTCGCAATTGACATAAGCAATCTATGGCAACTTTTCTTAAAACCTGAGCATCTCCTTTTCCCTGAACCACTCGTAGAAGTATCCATCTAGGAGATGCAGGAAGCCACCACATTCCAACTCCCATTATCAGTGATAGAGGTACACTAACTCCATACATGTATCTCCAGCCAGTGACAATGTCAACCAAAAGGCTACCAGCAATATACCCAACCTAAACAAAGTCCCCAAAAGTCTTATTTACAGAACTTAAGTAGGAGTAGTTTGTAAGGATACGTAACAACTAAATATCACAAAGTTCAGTTTATGGTAAGACAAAATATAATATGTGATTGAATAGCTTGTCTAAGTATGGAGCTTTTCATTTAAGGCAGGCTTACTTACTAGCATTCCAAGAACTATGAAGAATTCCTTAAGAGAGATAAGCCGCCCTCGTATTTGACTAGGAGCTGTTTCAGCAATGTACATTGGTGCAGCATGCATTGCCTATATATGCAGGAAAGTGAAGTCAGTTACAAAAAAAATTCAAGTAATACAACACCGTGCTCTTATTGCATGATTGTCACTTCTGGGGCCAAAATGATTTCTCCTCTGTAAGTTTCATATTCATAGAAAACTTTACATTTGAAGATATATATACAAGTATATTTTTAGGAAATCTACTAAATCTTGATACTTGTCTCATAACAATGAGTGCAAGAGAAAAGAACTTGCAGTCATCAATTATCAGCAACTCCTCTGATGTATTTGCAGAAATGATCAAGAAAGAATTGCATATGATAATAGCCATAGTACGCACACTTGGGGGTTGTGCAGAATGATCATCTTACCAGCCCAATTCCTATTCCATAAATGAAACGCCCAATCACCATGAGAGTAAAACTAGGAGCCAAAGCTGTTAGAAGACCTCCAACAAGGTATGTGACAGCAGAAACAATCAATTCCTTTCTTCTTCCTGCAGTGTTTAGTATCAATTCAACCACAAATTGTGTATTGACCAATACTAGTACCAATCATTTGGTCTACATTGGAAGTCATACTAACCTAGGAAGTCGGCAACATTAAATGCCAAAATTGAGCCTATCAGTGCACCATAAAGTGAGCCACTGGTCTGCCAGAATTAGGAGGCAGAAACAGAAAACATGATTTTTCCCAAACATAAATATGCTACAGAAAAGCCCTGGCCAACAGGAGATGACATATAATATGTGTATGAGTGTGTGTGAGGTAACAACCAGGAAGGGCGGGCTTGCTTACAATTAGACCAACTTGCAGAGAAGACAAGTTATACCATGAGATTCCACTAAATGTGGCCGACTGCAGGAATGAAACACAAAATGATATTAGCATATAATTTGTAATGGAAGAGTTTCAAGAAATAACAGGACCCGAGTGAAGAATTACAAGATCCCAACCCAGAGAACTAAACTGCCGATACAGGAGGAGGATTGGAAAATGCCGAATGATACTAAATTAAAGTAAAAGAGGAATATGTTTTACAGATCAACTAGTCATTTTAATTCTGTGCTGCTAGAGTTCTACAACTACATGTGCCAATCAGTTCTAGAGACTAGAATATTGTGAAAGAGTGGGAAATCTTATGTTTACCTGTTTAATGCCCATATATTGCCGTAAATAGACATAGATATATTGCCTGATCTTCAATATTTTACTATGTAACCAAAAATATCAACATGCTCTCAAAACTTCGTCCAACAAATAGCACAGTAACAAATTACTAATCGGCCACTCAATACACTTCAAGACACTGTTAAGAAGTCAAATTAGAACGGAAAACCCACCACCTCCCAAATGCAATACCTGAATGGAAATAGTAGCAGAAGATGTAGCTCCAATATCATAACCATACAGCAGTCCTCCAAAAGCGGGGAACAGAAACCTGATCCATGATCAAACAATTAGCCGAAAATAATCAGCACATCCAAATATGCCAAAATGTATCCTAAATTTGATAATCAAAAGGAAATTATGAAACCAAATCAGCTATTAGCTAATGAGAAGTTGTAAACTCACGGAAGAATCGCAGAAACCACAGAATACTCCTCAACTTCGTTGCTTCCATTCTTCAATAGAGGCTCTTGCTCGGTACCAATTTCACCGGAAGACATTCCGTCCTATCAATTACAAAATAAGAAAATAGAAATATCGTCAAAACGACAGCGAACTATGGCATCATATTATCGGATAGCAACTCTAATCAGCAAGTCAACATTTAGTGGGGGGAAAAAATAGAAGAAGGCACAAGCAGCAACTGCTTCAAGAAGAGCAAACAACTTCACATATAAAATTGCGATAGAATGGATGAAATGAAGAAGAACAAGTTGGTAAAATGAACCTTAGAAATGGAGGAAAATCTCGGTCGCTCGACATCGGAAGCCATAGCAGAATTGGGAAACTCGCGAAATCAACCAAAACTGAAGCACCTTTCTATCTAACCTCGTTGTTGATTTAATACACTGTGGTTGTTGGGAAAAAAGAGTAGTTTATTTTTATCATTGTTGTTGATTTTATCGGATAGATAGATATATGAGTAGGTAGACACAGTGTACACTACCAATTAGTCAATTTTTTATGACTAGTAAACTGTTTTGGTCACGTGATTTTATTTACGAGTATAAATAAAGCGGATCACTCCCTCCGTCCCAGTCTGGGACGGAGTGGATATTTCTGAAGACATGTTCAATTTTGAATCTTATAGCTAATATATTTCTGTGTACTTAATTATATTGAAATTATGTTAATAAGAGTAATCATGTAAAGTAGTAAAGGTTTGTAGAAAATGTGATACTAGTAAATTGGAAGTGTTTTGTTTTTGGCAAGAAACCGTGTGATAGTTTAAGATTTGTACTACGTATTTAAATTCATATTCATATTTCATACTATACTACAAATGTCATAGTATTTCATTTTTGTGAGTACTTAATGACTTGTTATATAATGTGTCATTGAACATTAGTTTTTTAAAGATTTTCAATTGATCTGATGACAACATGGTCGCACGCACACAGTATCTACTCTTGTTTATAATTACATGGCTTCACTTCTAAACTCTTTTCTTTCCTTTTCTTTTCTTTTCTTTTCTTTTCTTTTTTTTAAAAGACACTATACCCACCATATGACAAACTGAATTCATATCATAGATTGGATTATGCTTATTAATACGGTCAGCTACCAGTCAAAATCATCACTCCATCATATTGACACCCTAACGCATCACACCCGTAGAATTAAAATTGTCCACGCCGATATACTAATAAGTAATAAATACAGTATTAAACCCAACCAAAATGTTACTCTCTGTCATTTAAATATCTCAATGTTATGAGATTGACTATTAAATGTTCAATTCATTTTATATTTTTATTAATTTATTGCATTCATATTTATAAACAGATGAAGTATTTTCTACTAAGAAAAACTTTTGGGTTGACCCGAGCTTAGAGACTTTCATCATTATTTATTTAGTGATTTTATCTATGTATTCATTTTATTCACTATAGCTTTTTTTGTTTGTTTGACCACAGGTGTTCCGAATCCACATTCGGCGGAATCGGATTAATCATGCTCGACCAGGCTTGCGGATTAAGGCCGAAAGTCTCCTAGCGGGTGGTGGGATTTGAACCCGTGACCTCAAAGTCACCACAGCTTTTATTCGGATTAATTCACTATAGCTTTTATTTCCATGTAATGTGGTATATACATATATATTAGTATAATATTATAATTAATTACTCCTAAAAATATTATACACTCACACACAACAGTACTAGATATAAAATATATTCACACATAAATGGAATTGAAAAGTACATCTCGCTAAAAGATCTTCAAGTGAATAGGTAGATGACAAGTGGAATCAGAGATAGTGTTCGGTGCTATTTTGTTGATCTATTGAATTTCGCAATAAACTGATGCGATTGCAGCAAAACAACAAACTTTCATTCACTTGTGAACTTATCATATTACACATGATTTAATTTTTTTACAAAATAGCATGTGTTTATATATGTAAATGTTCTATTGTTCTCATTCATATAGTCGTCAATTTTCGACAAATTAACATCACCATGGGTTGCTGCAGTGGTAAATTAACATCGTCCAAATATCACAAATTTCAAAATACTACATCATTTAGTATATCTATCGTTTAAGCCAATAATGTATACACATGAGAGTGTAAATGTACCCCAAAACTTTGATACTAGTATTTAATATATAGTATATATGCTCATTGTTAAGGCACAGGTTTGCGTTAGACGCTTCTCAAGCTCACTCTTTTTACTCTTTCCTTTTTTACTTTGACTTTCTCTTCTTCCACTCTTTTTACTCTTTCCTTTTTTACTTTGACTCTCTTCTTTCAATTAACTTGTGTTACAAACCACATCCTTTTTCAATTTAATTTTGTTATCAATTCATATTTAATTTTTACTATTACTTATGTCGTTTTTAAGTCCACTAGCTCTTTTTAGTTTAAGTTTGCATTCTTTCATATTTAGTTTTCGTTAAATATTTTATTATTAGTAAATACTGACCAATATAAAGTAAACTTTAGTAATTGTTTACAATAAATTCAACTTTAATTACTAATATGAAGGTATCAAAATTAGTAATTACAAAACTCATCTCACTATATTCATATCTAGTACTCCATATAATACATATTCCTAACTAACAAAATATAAATACTTGTATTTCAAATGCATAATTTATCATTTAGGTGACACTATAAAATAATTTATTTTATTTAAAAGGATGTTTTTTATAAAGAAAAATAAAAAAGGACTTTATTTTAAATAATAGAACAATTGACAAAATAAAACAAAGAGAACAAAAAGGATTAGTCATGTTTTGAAACTTTAAGTTGGTATAATTATTTTTCGCATCCACCTACCGAAAATATTAATTCCGACACTAGTTTATGCCGTACATACACTTCACGGGTCCGGCCTTAGTATTAATCTAAGGGTATCAATAACCATGGTCCGGTTTTAGGCCCCAAGTCCCCTCCACGTCATCATTCCTCTACAGTTGCGGCCAGGCCCCAACTGCTCTAACCCTGCAGGCCACAACCCGGGTCGCAACTAATAAATGACACTATTCACAACTTCAACATATTTAACTCGTAAATGCAATTCGTTGAACAATTGAAATCGAGAAAATGCATTGTTATTGTTCATTAGAAATTAACATTACATTTACAAGACGAAGCAAATTAAAAATACTAGAAACCCGGGCCATAACTACTACTTCTTCATTTGGGAGCTAAGGTAGGCGATCATCTCACGGTGCAACTCAAGATCGAACTCTGACATCGTCGAGGTATCCCTCGATGTCAACCCCATCAGCTGGCTCATCCGCCATGTAATACTCATCTCCGACAAAGAGTCGGACATCTTATCCAGAGACGGATTGATCGGCGGTGGCACCATGGCGGAGTTGCTCGTAGTTGCCTTCCTCTTTGCTTTCCTCTTTGCCGCCTTTGTTCCCATCGGACAGCTCTGAATGTTAGGAGAGAAGCCGAAGACGTCGTCGTCCGTCACGTTGAGGTCGATCACCGGACCTTCTTCGCTCGAATAGTAGTTTCCGGAGGTGGAAACTTTGGTTCTCTTCGCCCCATTTGCCGTCGGCTCGGCACCGCTGGTGAACTTCGGGCTATTCTCGGCGAGCTTCCAAACGTCGAAGTACTTGAAGGCCTTCTTCCCGTTAGCGAAGAACGCCTCCTTCGCCTTCTCGACGAGGTCCGCCTCGCTGTGCCCGCTCGGCCACATCCGGACTACGTTGGCCCACTTTCCATTCCACTTGCTCATATTCGCCTGGACCTGACCCCAATGCTTGCGCAGCTTCACGTAGCTATGCTCGATCGACCCTTTAGGACGCCCAGCGTTATACCTCTCAGCAATCCGCTCCCAGAAAACCTTGTCGGACTTCTGGTTGCCGATGATAGGATCATCGGTGACGTCGATGTAGTTCCTCGCAAGCCACATTGTCTCTTGCGGACTGTACTTCTTCGGCCCATCCTCCTCGCTGCCCTTGCCCTTGCCCCGCCCTTGAGCGGGCGCCATCTCACTGATCTCGAACTCTTCGGTGTTGACCGGCGATGTTACGTCAATGTTGCTACCGACTCCCGGACTAGGCGTCGGCTGCGATGGTGGCGACACCGGCATGTACCAATTGTTCAAGTTAACGAACTCGTCCGTCTGACGTTCATCGTTGTTGAACCAATCCATTGACGCCGAAATAAAGTGTATAATAGAGGATTGAATTGGATAATGCACGTAAGAATAATGCAAACAAGTCTCGTATTTATAGCCAAAAAATTGGAAAAAAATATTTTTTGGGGACTTGCGGCCCGGCCAGAAGAGCATGTAACGCTGGGCAGGGACTCGCGGGATGCGGCCTGTCCCCGATTAGCGCTGGCCAGGTCGGGCCGCGGGACCGTCACCGAGACGCAAATGCGACCCCGGGACCGGCCTGGGCCGTGACTCCCCTCCGATTAATGCTTGTGACGGGCCGGGACTCGCGATTTGCGGCCCGACCCAGTGCGTTACCGATGCTCTAAAGACAATTAACAGTATTTTGCAAAATTTATATAATAGGAAGTTTGTAGATATGAAGGCATAAATTTTTAATTGGACAAATAGACCCATTAAAACCATCATTTTACTAACCTCTATCCGTTTTTCCCAAGTACTTAAAAAATGGGGGTAACAAAAAATGGGGGTAACAAATATCGCAGGCTATTTGAATGTGTGTTAATTTCTCACGGCAAGTTTTGTGGCAAAATTGTCAAATACAATATATCGATTTAGTATTAAATGGATTCAAATGGTCATTGCTTGCCTAAGAGCATCCACAATAGTTGACTAGCGCGCGGACTAGCGACCGACGAGCCACTCGTCCGTCGCGGTAGTCTACTACTGCGACCGGTGAGAGGCAGACGGACGAGCCAGACGGACTAGAGTTCGTCCGCCCTCTTGTCCGCAATTGTGGGCTCCTGAAGGATGAGCGACCGGCGAGCACGATTTTTTTTTTCAAAACTCTATACATACGGCTCATTGCACTTCATTTTTATTTGCACCACATGTATTAACGAGTTTTTCTCTATCTACTCTCATTTCTATTCAAGATAAATGGAGCACGACAGCGACTCTCCAGCCACGAGCGAAACTCCGACTTTCCCCGTTGGAGGTGGGATGGGCGGGAATCCCGCCGGGATGGCCGGACTGATGCCCCAAATGGCTGGGATGATGCCCAGGTACTACAATATATACCCTTGGGTCGGGATGGCAAGAACGATGCCCCAAATGGCGGGCATGAGTACGGGGATGACGGGGGTAAGCGGGATGATGGGGATGAGCGGGATGACGGGGGTGAGCAGGATGACGGGGATGATGCAGGGGCAGCCTGCCGCTGCTGCCCGGGGACAATGTCTATCGGCCCACTCTTGACTTTTTGACGAGTGCTTCCCAGACCTGTACTCCATTAGAGTCTCAGTTTACTTCTGGTGAGGCTTTTTCACTTGAAGGGTTGGGTATATCTCCGATTGGGGTGCATTCCACTCAGAGTCCAACGACGGGAGGACGTCGGGGCCCTTCGAAGAAGAAGGGCAAGGGGGTGGCAGGCGAGTCTTCGCAGGCGGTGGCGGGGGACGATGGGGAGGAGGAACGAAGGACCGTTTGGAGTGAGGAGCAGTGCGTCGCGTTATCCAATGCTTGGATCAGTGTTTGCGATGATTCCATTGTATCGAATAATCAGAAATCGACAACATGTGGTCTCGCATTGCCCAAGCCTACAAGGTGTTTTTCCCATATGGGAAGACATACACGTCTGAGTAGTGTCGGAAGCAATGGGACCGAATAAGGACCGCGGTCTCCCGATTTGCCGGCATCTACGAAAACAACAGCCGCACGGTAACCAACGGTCAGACCATGGAGGATGTGAAGAGGTTGTCGATACAGCAGTTCCCCGAGCGTGAGAAGTACGCGCGTTTAAATATTGGGACGCCTATGTGGTGCTGATGGATTCCGCCAAGTTTCGTACGAGTGTTGACGCTGGCCGACCGAAGCAGAGGGTCAACATCGCCAGCGAGTACAACAGCACCGCGTTCCCACGACTTCCCCGACAATGCCGAAGAGGCTCCGACCCCTCTCTCGTTTTCCCACCGTCGTTGCCCGGTTAGGCAAAAGACGACACAACGTATGTCTAGGGGATGCGCCAGGGTCCCAGGAGGTCCAATCGGCAGCTCCTAGTGTCCAGCCGAGTCCCGAGCTCGCCCACCTCGCGCGCATGCAGTGGCAGCAGCAGAGCATGATAGAAGTCATACAAAAGTGGAGTATGACGACTGACCCCTTTCACAAGAAGATGCTCAATGGGGGTATCGACAGTATGCACCCCTCGACATAGGGGGAGCCTCTGGGGACTCCGATGACGTCGGGTCTGGCCAAGGGGACGACGAGGAGTGAGAGGGAGGCCGCGGGTGTCGAAGCTGTAGGATGATTTTTTTTGTAAACTATGTATTTTTTTAAAATTATGTATGTTTTTTTTAATTTATATAAAATGGTTGCATTTATGAATTTGTGATTTTGTTTGTTGGGATGTCCTAGTGCTTGTCCACTATTGTGCAGTGGGATGTCTTAGTGACGTGATAGGAGGTGTTTTTGGGATGTCCCAGTGCTAGTCTGCCGGGATATCCGCCCTATTGTGGATGCTCTGATGAATTGGTTTTAAATATTCCACAGTGTCACCTCACACCCTCACATCTCCTCCATCCCACGCTAGTTAACCGTTAACCCTTCCCCCTCATTCTCTCTTATTTTATCGATTTCAAAAGATGGCAGAAATCAAAGTTTTTGACATGAAAAATGGCTTCTCCTATTGATCGCTGGAGTCATTGCGTGGAGAAGGATAGACGTGCAATCTACAGAGAAGAATCAATGTCCGTCATTCAATGTCTCTCCTCCAAGTCGAAGAGACTCGCTCGACGTCGTTACCATTGATCGGTCAAACTCCATCGATTCTTTCTTCCCTTGAAATGACCATTTCTTCTTCATAAATGCCCATTTTTTGCCAGAATATGTGGTGTTTTATCTTAAATTGGACTAGATATGGCAACTAACTTTCCAGTTGAGACGTTTTAATACTGTAAATTAACATCTGTGATAATATGTTTTTAGAATGCGACTGCATTTAAATAAGACGCAAAGCAAAACACGTCACTTGAATGATGCATGAGGAGAACGTGTCAGACAAATGATCATGATGACAACTAAACTAAAATTTTCATCTTAAACTAAAGGAGAATAATTTGAATTTAACCAACTAAACTAAAATTTTCATCTTAAACTAAAGGAGAATAATTTGAATTTAACTTCAAATTTAAAATGATATAACTACGTATGCTCGGTCCTTAATCCGAGCAGGATTAAAATGATATAACCCATTTTAAAAATCCATTTTCCAACCACTCGTTGGGAGACTTTCGGCCTTAATTCGCAAACCCGGTCGAGCAGGATTAATCCGATTCTGCTGAAGGCGGATTCGGAACCCCCGTGGTCAAACCCAAAAAAAAAAAATCCATATCTCTACCTCTCTAAAACCCTTTGCTTTACTTTGAAGCTGTTTTTTTTTTTTAATTTCCAACTCAGTCCTCACCCCCTCCCTCCCTCTGTTTTCTCTCATCTCAAGTTTTGGTTTAGTCGAACACTAGTTCCCTAGGGCTTTTCGGCAACTGAGCTTCTCAGTGACTAGTGATCTCGTCCATGGCGGCCGAAAAGCTTCGGGATTTGAGTCAGCCGATGGATGTTGCTCTGCTCGACGCCACTGTCTCTGCTTTCTATGGAACCGGATCTAAAGAGGAGGTATGGAGAATTTGCTTTTATTTATGTTTTTTATTTTACTAGTGTTTGGTTTTGTTTAGTGCTGTCACGTAGTATGTTTGATTGAACTGGAATCATCTGGCAGTAAGTATACTTGTTTGTTGAACATAGTGGCAGTGCCAGTTTACACAATTGTAGGTCTTTTGTTTTTTTCTAACGGTGAAGCCTGGTTGTTAAGTGATGAATATTGATCTCTATTGAAGGTATAGTAACTGCAAGCTCATAAGACGCACATCATTTTTTTTATGAATTTATGTCATTTTTTGACAAAACATGTTACCACCTTTTTAAACTATTTATTTGACAACTGGAGGAGTAACACGTATCCATATTGAACTAACTGCTTGATAGTGCATGTAAAAGAGAAATTTCACTCATTAAAACCGGAGGAGTAACATGTATTATACTTCTTAACAGTGCATGTAAAAGAGAAAACGTCAGTGAACATCCAAGCAAGTGATTGTATATGAAGTTGTGCATCCATTTTGTGTTACTTGGCTCTTTAAAACTTGATAATAGGCAGGTATCATATGAATGTTTTGATACACAAGACATTTTAGTGAACATCAAAATGTCAAATAAGTGACAGCATATGAAGCTATACATCTGTTTTGTGTTACTATATGCAGAATGGAATCTTTTGGTTTCTCCTAATCTATTTGTTTAGATGGCCACACGGTTGAGCATATAAAATATACTCCCTAGTCCCTCAGATTTTTTTTGGTTCAAATTGGATTTTCACAGAACTGAAATTACATTAGTTTTCTGGACTCTGGAGTAGTATGTATTATCTTTTAATACTGATTTAGCGTTATTGATATGACATTATTAATATATGAGATAATAGATATATGTTTGTTCATGTTGATACCAACCATGGAAGGTGACTGCAAGAAATATCTTTTGGTGTTAGCTATAGAAGATCTTTTGTAATCGAGGCAAAATGATAGTTACAACAGAATAACAGTGTTTGCATAGAATGTATGTTTGGATTGTATCAAGTGAGTGCGTTGGAGAAGTTGGTTGACCAAAAAGTAATATATGTGAGAGATGCAAAGAATAGTGGCAACTTCTTGGCCACTAGCAAGCCGTTACCTGTTAACAACAAGAACTGAACAAATCTCTCGAGCACTTGAATGAAATGCCTTGAATTTTTTTTTCTCCTTTCAAAATGTTTGAAAATCACCCCTCAAACCCATTATCAGAATAAGGCCGAACAATCTTCATATTTATGTATATATAGTTTCTTGGAACATCTTTTCCAGTCCCGTGCAAATGGATTATGATATCTTCGTACCCATGGAGTTTGCTTTAAACCATTCTGGCAGAATCATGCAATTTGATTTTTGTAATTTTGAATGCTCTGAAATTCAGCATATATCTCTCCCATTTTTTGTTCATTTACTGCAAAACAGTGTGCTTAAGTTGTGCTTGAAGGTGGATCAAGTTGGAAAGATTATTAACTAGGCAATCAATTGAGGTCTCTCAGTTTCTGGAAATCATACTCCTCCCAGCTTAATAACTTTGATTTTCTTCTCTTGGGTTTCGTGGCAGAGGGCTGCTGCAGATCATATCTTGCGTGACTTACAACATAACCCAGATATGTGGCTTCAAGTGGTCCACATTTTATCTAGTGCCCAGAATCTGAACACAAAATTTTTTGCTTTACAGGTATGTTAAGCGTGCTCATACTTCATAGTAATTTACAGTTCCTCTTTACTTGTGGTTCTGGGCTTATTTTCCATAACAAAATCTGCGAATATTGTTTATTTTTGTCATCAACTTGTGATTACTGATAAAAGAGATGCTGAATTTCCCTATACAGGTTTTGGAAGGTGTTATTAAGTACAGATGGAATGCTTTACCTGTAGAACAAAGAGATGGCATGAAAAACTATATTTCTGATGTTATAGTTAAGGTAACTTAATCTGAAAATCACTAATCATGATATATAGTTCTTTCATAACGTGGAAGCACGAGTACTTACCTTTTGGCCTAATATTTTTGTTAGCTTTCGAGTGACGAAGTCTCTTTCCAGAGGGAGAGGCTTTATGTCAATAAATTAAACATAATATTGGTTCAGGTAATTTCTTGGAAGTCACTGAGCATTTGTAATCACTTTTGATATTTTGGTACTACGTTTTGGTTGAATGATTCATATCATTAAGTTCTAGTAGTCCAGTTTGTGATTTTTCTTTTATATAAAGATATTGAAGCATGAGTGGCCAGCTCGATGGCGTAGCTTCATACCTGATTTGGTTGCAGCAGCAAAATCAAGTGAAACCATCTGCGAGAATTGCATGGCCATTCTAAAAGTATGTAGTTATGGTTTCGATCTGGGTCTTTTAATATACATCTGAATCTGTGATTAACTTGGAATGTTTTGCTTGTCAGCTTCTAAGTGAGGAGGTCTTCGATTTTTCAAGGGGTGAAATGACTCAACAGAAGATTAAAGAGTTGAAACAATCTTTGAACAGGTAATCATGCGAACATGGTACTATATACATTTCATTAGCTATATCCAGAGTTTTCAAAAGCGCGCCTGGTGTGGGTCCTAGGCACAGGGAGCACAAGGCTCGATCGTAATCGCCCCGAGGTTGCCGGGGCGAGAAATATTCAGGAGGTGCGGTGGGGCACGACGGGGCGATGGTAAGACAGATTTTTGCACAACAGATTGAGTAGAAAGGAAGCACCAGATGGCGGCATAGCCAATTAGGTTGTGATGTGGTTGTAGTCTGTAGAGATGAAGGTGTATGTCAATGGAGTTGCAGAGACGGTGATTAGGTCAAATCTAGAAACTGTATTATTAATACTAAAGTCACTGCAAATATTTATTAAAAGCCCAATTTGAAATAATGCACATTTTGAATTTGAATTAAATTAAATAAAAAGCCTAATCTGAATTAAAATAAAAACCCTTCCACCCCCACTTCCCTTCGTGAAGCAGAAATCCAACATTGCTGAAACTGCGCTCAAGACAATTCCTTCTGGTTCCCTGACAGCACTGTTTATATCTCAAGGATCCAATATCTGGCATATATGCTTCCTGAAAGGCAATTTTATTACTTATAATCCCCCTTTCTTTTTGGGTGAAGTTCTCATGGTAGTTTGGCCTGCATTTTAGGGCGTGCATTTTATGTATAACTTCTTTAAAATCCTCCTGTTGTATGTCTTTAGTCTTGATTCTTTTAATTTGTTTGCCTTCAGCGAATTCAAGCTCATTCACGAGTTATGCTTGTATGTGTTGTCTGCATCCCAAAGAGCTGAACTCATCAGGGCTACCTTGGCAACATTACATGCTTTTTTGTCCTGGATTCCCTTGGGCTATATATTTGAATCACCACTGGTTTGTATTCTTCCCTTTTATTCGATTGATTTTTTAAAGAAGGAATTGAACTGCATTCTTCTGATCTGTTCCAGCATCTTAGTTGGTGATTTGGACTTATTTGCTTTATTAAGCTTTGGTGCTACCTGTTCTGATTTATTTGGCAGCTTGAAAATCTATTGAAATTCTTTCCTGTGCCTGCATATCGCAATCTCACTATTCAGTGTCTGACTGAGGTAGCTGCCCACCCTCCTTTCTAACTGCTTGATAGATGCTTTGTCCAATTATATTTGTTGCTAATGAGCCAGTTTCTCAGGTTGCTGCTCTTAGTTTTGGGGACTTCTATAATATGGAGTATGCCAAAATGTATTCTATATTCATGGTGCAATTACAGGTAGTGAAGATAAAGCTTCTCTGCAATAATCTTTATATTTGTAACTTGATATTACCAGTTAGTTGGTGTGCTGATTGCTGTTATGGCGTTTCTTGTGTACTAGGCAATTGTCCCATCGTCCACCAACTTTGTTGAGGCATATGCAAATGGCAATAGTGAGGAGCAGGTGACTACTTTGATTCCGAATTAGCTTGCATACATCTTATTGCTAGAATGTACACCCCCCCATGTTTACCTTGATACAGGTGTTTCTGAAGTTTTTCTTGGGAGACAAATGTCACCCTGATGTTTACCTGGATGCACAACTCCCCTTAATTTTTTTAAAGAATATATCCATTTTTTCCAAACAAACCAAACCTTAGTCATCAATCAAAGCAGACCAAAACAAAAGGGGGTACTCTTCTTTTTCTGGATTTGTCGTTGCACTTGCAAAAATACCCTTTTATTAACGAAATCAAATGGTGCTTGATAAAATTCTTGTTGTACCATTTCTTTCATCCTTTTCATGACCAAATACTTAATTTTTTTTGTGTGTAGTTTCCAAAATTTCCCAATTTTATCCTTATCATTATGAAATAGTGTATTAATTTTTAGACTTGTAGATAAGTTTCAGGTCTATAAGTGAGGCACAACTTAGGCAGAAACTTGAAAAAATGAAAAAAAAAATTCTTTCAACGTTTGTTAACTTGGTCAATGAAGCACCAAACAAACTTTTTATTGGGTGGGACTTGCACTTCCTGGTAAATGTACCCAAATAAAACTTTAAGACAAATGTGAATGTTATGGAGATTTATGCATCTCTTCTATGTATTTTTTTATGCCTTGAACTGAAACTCATTCTGCTTTGTTTCTTCAGGCATTTATTCAGAATTTGGCACTGTTTTTCACATCATTCTACAAGGTAACTCACCTTCATTGGTATTGACTACTACTAAATGAAGTAAAGAATAGAAAAAGACAAATCATCCAATTGCTGCTTATTTTTGAATCATGTGGCTAGTAACGGAAGTGGCTTCCTAGGGGATTCATTCAGTATGTTGATAATTGATATCATCACTAAAATGTGTACATGTTTGAAGCAGCTAAATTTTGTTTTAGTTTTTTTTATTAGCAATTAATTATCTGTACCATCTGCGTTTTGTGTCAATATCTCCTTACATAAACTTATTTATTTTTATTTTGATGACTGTTCTGAATCGCTGTTGGGTATCTTAGTTATCGCAGGAGTACATTTGTTTTTACTAAATTGCTGGTGATTATGATAGCTCTCGAATTGTAAATTTTGTGTGTTCTGTTCAACCAGTCATAATATTTTCTTCTGTTCTGCTGGTACTTGATCCAGACTAATCACCAGTCTCTTGGTGATTAAAGACACAAATTATAAGATTGATTATGTTCCTACTCCTTTTTCCCTTATTAGGCTCACTAATCCTCTTACTTCCTTGTCTTTGTAGTGTCATATACGAGTGCTAGAGTCTGTGCAAGAGAATATAAATATACTACTAGTGGGCCTTGAGTATCTAATCAATATCTCATATGTGGATGACATTGAAGTTTTTAAGGTACTTGTAAATTCTTATACATTACGTACCTCTGACTTTCGTTATTGTTGTGATTGTTTACACAATTTCTGAGTGCCATGGGCTGCAGGTTTGCCTGGATTATTGGAATTCTTTAGTTTCGGAGCTGTTTGATTCTAATCACAATCTGGATAGTCCTGCTGGGGTTGCACACATGATGGGACTGCAGGTGGAAATGATATTCAGTATTCCTCTTAAATATTTCGAGGATAGTGTTGTTTTTCATGGGCATTATGTTGATAATTGTTCCAGTGAATACTGTTTCTTTTGTAAAATAAGCCAAGTTAGCATATGGTGATGTGAATGCTGCATTCTTGGTTTCCAAGCAGATGCCTATGCTTCCCGGTATGGTTGATGGACTAGGATCACAACTCCTGCAGAGGCGTCAACTTTATACTGGTCCAATGTCAAAGTTGAGATTACTGATGATATGTCGCATGGCGAAGCCAGAAGAGGTTCTCATTGTTGAGGATGAAAATGGGAATATAGTTCGTGAGACAATGAAAGATAATGATGTTCTAGTACAGTATAAGGTCGACCAGATTATTTAAAACTCATGTAGCTTTTAGACTGCAGTTTTTCATGCAATTGCTTCTTTAGTCCTGTAGATCTTGCTTTGACTCTTGCGGTATATGTGCAATAATTTGAACTCACAGATAATGAGGGAGACACTGATTTACTTGGCTCATCTTGATCACGAGGATACTGAAAAACAGGTGTGCCTTGCTAGTTTTGTTGTTTCTCTATGTGTGCTTGTTGAACTGTTATGCTCTGTAAATATTTGCTGCTTAATTTATGCTTCCATTCTTTTACGGATTGCCTGAAGTAGTTATGTGGTATTGCTCTCTCTAGTTTCAAGACAATTGTCCAAATTCAAACAGTTCACATAACTTACAGATAATTATTGGTCAACTGATTTTGACTCGCCACGTAGAAGTTTAGATTATGAAATATTTTCTGTTGTAGACATATTTCAGTTTTATGGACTCGAATGCGCAGAATTTACGTGTCCTTAAAATGGATATGTAAGAAGTTAATGAAGATTTGTTTCAGATATCGGCCTTATAGCATGAAGGGTTTAATTTATACCTTGAGTGCTTGATGTAATGTTCTGCCTCTTATTTTCTTCTTTGAATTACTGATTATGCTTTGGTGATATGTTTTATCTATTTCTTTTATATGCTTAAGCATTGACCAGTTATGCTGATTCTCTGAGACCAATTGTCATTGATTTTCTTCGTCTTATATCCATGTTTTTAATACTTTATTCAACTGCTTGCTGTCATGACTCATATGGAGTTAGGGGTTTGATTTGTATTCATGCTGTTGGACTGATCCATTGAATTTTTATCCTGTTTGTGGCTACAGATGCTGACAAAGTTGGGTAAACAACTTATTGGAGAGGATTTTACCTGGAACAATCTTAATACACTCTGTTGGGCCATTGGATCTATTTCTGGGTCAATGGCAGAGGAGCAGGTAGATCGGAGCTTATCCGATTGCATTTCTTTAATGCTGTAATAAAGTAGATAAGCTTCATTTGCGTTTACGTTCCTGATATACTGTTAGAAAAGCTAGCCCATGAATGGTGTCATTGTCCTAAAGATGTCATATTTTCATAGTTGTCCATTATGATGCTTTGGAAGTTGAAATGTTGCTTGATTCTAAGTTTATGTTTAGTTGCAATTTGGTGCGTTTATATTTATTGTGGTTTCTTGATACATTGATTCAATTTTGTTATTTTCTGGAGCATGATGATAATGTACGTTATGTGTTTAGAAGCTTGGGCACAATTTGCAATTGACATCCATTAACTTTCAACCTTTGGCAGGAAAACAGGTTTCTGGTGATGGTAATCCGTGATTTGTTAAACCTTTGTGAGATCACTAAGGGGAAGGACAATAAAGCTGTCATTGCCAGTAACATAATGTGAGGGTTGAGTCTAGTTATTGTTCTGCATGAGAATGAATGCCTAATCAATCTATCTGTATGATTAATTGATTTGCAGAAAAAAATGTGGTCCTGTTTTTTTCCTTCTGAACTTTTGCTGTTTATTTGGCTGCAGGTATGTAGTTGGTCAATACCAACGATTTTTGAGGGCTCACTGGAAATTCTTGAAAACTGTTGTGAACAAATTGTTTGAATTCATGCATGAGACCCACCCAGGGGTTCAGGTTGGAATTGATATCCCTTTTAACTTTCCATGTTTTGTGCATGTTTCTTACATGGTCTCTAATTTTTTTTTATCATCGTTCGCTTTTATTAACATCCTGCCGATCCCAAATCCTTGTTGAATCTATGTCTCTATTACTTATCATTTTTAAGTTCTTAAACTGCGTACTGATTTGGTATTACTATTTCTTTCTGCTCATTTGCAGGACATGGCATGTGATACATTCTTGAAAATTGTCCAAAAATGCAAGCGCAAATTTGTCATCGTGCAGGTTATGATACATGTTTTGTTGTATTTGGCAATGAGCTCAGTTGTAAGTTGTGCCTTTATAACCAAAGGAATTAACCATGTCTCTTCCAAACCCAGGTTGGAGAAAAAGAGCCATTTGTTTCGGAACTATTAACAACACTTCTGACTACTATTGTTGATCTTGAGCCTCACCAAATTCATTCCTTTTATGAATCTGTAGGTCCTCATATGGTGCTTTCTAATTTATAATATTTCCTAGCATAATCTAGTCCTTTTGTGAACCATAAGGTTCAATATATTACTTTATTTTGATAATGTCTATTTCAATTCTTGCCACCTTGTACCTTGTAGGTTGGTACTATGATTCAAGCAGAAACTGATCCCCTCAGGAGAGGTGAATACCTGCAGAAGCTGATGGAACTTCCTAATCAGGTTTGATCCCATTGCTCCTATAATTTCCAGATGACCCTATGTACTCCCTCCGTTCCACACTAAATGATGTACTCCCTCCGTCCCACACTAAGTGATGTACTCCCTCCGTCTCATTAAATATGAAACATTTGTGTTTCGGCACGGGATTTTATGTATTGTTGTTTTGTGAGTTAATGAAGAGAGAGGGAAAAAAGAGATAATATTATTTCCATTTTAGGATACGTTTCAATTTAAATGGGACAACTTAAAAAAGAACGTTTCATTTTTAATGGGACAGAGGGTGTATTACTTTTCGACTCGGGATTTAAGGAAGTGATGTTTAGTGGAGACTGGAATAGAGTAGATAAGCGAGGAGAGAATAAAGTGGATAAGTGAAGAGAGAATAAAATAGTAGAGATTAACAGGGTTGGCTTTTGCCAAAAGAGGAATTGACTCACTTACCCCAAGACAACCCATAAAGGAATACAAATAACTTACCGTGGGATGGAGGGAGTATTTTTTAGTTAACTAGGTTTTATATCCTGCATTGCACGGTGTTTGTTGAAAGAGAATGTGCAGTTTATTACTTCCTCCGTCCCATAATAGATGTCACACTTTCCTTTTTAGTTTGTCCCACAAAAGATGTCACACTTCCTTTTTTAGAAAAAGTCTCTCTCACACTAATATAAATATAATATATTCTCTCTCCATTTATAAGACAAAACAACATCTCCTAAAATCTCGTGCCATTACCAAAGTATGTCATCTATTATGGGACGGAGGGAGTATTATTTAAAAATACTTTTCAATGTTTGGATTTGATTAGTGGTTCACCTTTATTTGGTGTACAATAATACAATCAATATGCAATTGAAGGAAAATTCTAAAGAATTATAATGTGATTTATTTATTAAAGAGTAAATGCCAAAATTGGTCCTGAACATATAGCCATTTTACGATTTTGGTCCTAAACATTATCTTTTGGATTTTTGGTCCTGCACATACGGACATTTGATCATTTTGGTCCTGCACATATGGAAATTTGATCATTTTGGTCCTCCGTCAATATTTTCGTTAAAAACTAACGGTCAACATTATCTTTTGGATTTTTTGGTCCTGCACATATGGATATTTGATCATTTTGGTCCTGCACATATGGAATTTTGATCATTTTGGTCCTCCGTCAATATTTTCGTTAAAAACTAACGGTCAACGGCCGATTTTTGACTAAAACAATGGGTTGGTTCGGGTCGTGTTTGGGTTACACGTTAAGAAAAAAAATAATTATTTTTTATTAATTAAAAAATTATAAAACTTTAATTTTTAGTTATTTTTGTTGATTAAAAATATTATAACGACTAAAACATGATGTTATTATACGATTTAAACATGATATTACACGATAAAATAAAAAATTACCAAATTAAAATAATCATTTTTTAATCAAAATAATAAAATTAAAGTATACTAATATTAAATCTATATAATAAAATTAAATAATTAAAAATTATTTTTAATAAAATCTATACTTTAATTTTATTAATTAAAAAATATTAATTAATTTTTTAAGAATATTATGCTTAGATTTTAACGAAAATATTATGCTTAGATTTTAAGAAAATATTATTTTTTTCTTAACGTGTAACCCAAACCCGACCCAAACACGACCCGACTCAACCCATTGTTTTAGTCAAAAATCGGCCGTTGATCGTTAGTTTTTAACGAAAATGTTGACGGAGGACCAAAATGATCAAAATTCCATATGTGCAGGACCAAAATGATCAAATGTCCATATGTGCAGGACCAAAAAATCCAAAAGATAATGTTGACCGTTAGTTTTTAACGGAAATATTGACGGAGGACCAAAATGATCAAATGTCCATATGTGCAGGACCAAAAAATCCAAAAGATAATGTTTAGGACCAAAATCGTAAAATGGCTATATGTTCAGGACCAATTTTGGCCTTTACTCTTTATTAAAATATGCAATTTACAATATATAAGCTGCACAGTGAGTTGCAAGATTAGCAATTTAGTTTGGGCATGAAAATTCTTCACTAGGAAGGGAAACTGGGTTGTTTCTCTTCTAGCACACGTGTATTAATGCGCCTCAAGTTTCAACGTAGCTAATTGACGTTATACTGCAGAAATGGACTGAAATAATTGGACAGGCACGCCAGAGCGTAGATTTCTTGAAAGATCAAGATGTGATCCGTGCGGTGCTTAATATCTTGCAGGTTTCTTATTTTACCTTACTATATTATTGTTATTATTATTATTATTATTATTATTATATTGGATTGTATGCTTTCTTTCCATGCAGATTGCAGACCTTCTCCATATATGGTACT
Source organism: Salvia splendens (assembly GCF_004379255.2). NCBI lineage: Eukaryota > Viridiplantae > Streptophyta > Magnoliopsida > Lamiales > Lamiaceae > Salvia > Salvia splendens. The sequence goes on from NC_056034.1 coordinate 6,882,856, forward strand.
TGGCCATAGAATGGTAGAAGGACAAACTGCTTAAGAAAAACTTGAGAATGATCACTTGAACTCTGTTTTAACCTTTTTTCATCAAAAATATCGTCACTGAACCTGAGCTAGTCCGTTTTGTTTGATTATCTTATGTTTGCTTGATGCCCTGAAGTTGGAATGGTCAATTAAAGCCCCATGATATCCATGCATACTTGTGTATATACACATATGTTTACTGTAATGTATGTATATTGAGCTATATTGAGTAATCAGTCTTATCTCGTGCTTCTTTATTGTAATGCTCAATCAATCAATTATGCGACCAAGCTGAAAAACCTTGTCATGATTGAAGACAGTAAAATTCTTTATCTTGAGCAATGCAAATTTGGATTTGGTTCAACCTTTGTTGGTTCATCTTTTCATGAAATTTTATTGACACTCTCTATATATGCACCTACAATTTGGTTATACATTTAACCAAGGTAACATTATTGTACCCAGAAAAGTTCAATATGAGACGAAATCATCCTGGATGCATATTTGTCTACCCCTCACACCCTCTTCATAACCTAAAATCATCATATACGGATGTCTGAGGCATGACAGAAACTAGTTAATTCAACCTTGGGGTTGTGTAGTTGGTGTACCACTTTATAGATTAAAAGCCTTTTACTTAAAGCTGGTAAATGACACCTTTTCTTTTATATGACAAATTGACGTGGTTTCTATTCAAATCCTAATTTATCTTGGTCTTTTCTTCGTCTGCTCAATATGAATGGCATTTGTTGTGATTGATGTGTTAATTAAGCCAAACATATGCCAAAAAAAGTTCATAGTTCCTAATTATTGTTTAAGCAGAAGATCAGCATTATAGTTTGTTACGATAGCTGTATGTCATTGTCCAGTAACCCTGTCTAGTTTTATTACTCTCTATATATATTGATTCTCAATATGCTTTTTGTCTTTCTTGTTGTGGTTATAAATTTATGCTCACATTTGATCCTCCAGACAAATACTAGTGTTGCTAGCTCTCTTGGGATGTATTTTATGCCACAGATTTCCATGATCTTTTTGGACATGCTCAATGTTTACAGGTTCGTTTAGTTTTGTTCTGGAATGACAGTCCTAAGTTTCCCTGAGTAGTTCTATTACATTTGTGTGTATTTTGATGATGGTTGAGTTGCATGGCACAGAATGTACAGTGAGCTTATATCAACCAGTATTGCCCAAGGAGGGCCCCATGCTTCTCGGACATCTATTGTGAAACTCTTACGGTATATTCCAAATCTGGAGCATTTTTTTGGGTACATTTTCAGTCTAATAGGTGTGTCCATTTCGTCCATTTCCAACAGTTCAGTCAAGAGGGAAACATTAAAGCTCATTGAGACATTTTTAGAAAAAGCTGAGACATTTACAGATAAAGCTGAAGATCAGCAACATATCGGTAAACAGTTTTTGCCTCCAATGATGGACCATGTGCTCGGTGACTATGCTCGGAATTTGCCTGATGCGAGAGAGTCAGAAGTTCTATCACTATTTGCAACTATAATAAATAAGTGAGTTTTTCTTTTGGGTTTCTTTACAATTTGCTTGTGTCTTTTAGATGTCTATAACCGAACACCGTCTGACCTCCTGGTAACAGCGATTTACTCGTTTTCCTGGTAACGTTCTCAACTGTGCATACATGAAATCATTAGCAGTGATTTGCAGCATCATTGAACATGATTTTATTTTGGCTGGGATATTGTTGCTTATATGCATAACATTGATTTAGATCATGCTGTCATTCATCATGAAATTTGTTCTCTTGCTTAACTTTATTCAGGTACAAGGGAACAATGATTGAGAACGTTCCTCGAATATTTGAATCTGTATTCCAGTGTACTCTAGAGGTTGGTGCAGCCTTCGTTACATATTATTTGTTGCATAATGATAAATATATCCTTTTTAAAAAAATCTTAATTATCATGTTTACTCTGGCAACAAGAACTTGAATTTGAAGCTATTTAAACTGCCATATGTAAATTCAAGTGTTGATCTATGTGTTAACATTTTATGCTGCCATTGTTGGATACTGGTTATTTTGGGCTTTGACATATATATGTGTTGTCAACAATAGTTCTTTCTTTAACTATTAATATCATTCAGATGATAACAAAGAATTTTGAAGACTATCCTGAGCATAGACTGAAGTTTTTTTCACTGCTTAGAGCTATTGCTGCACATTGTTTTCCTGCCCTAGTGCACTTGTCAAGTGAGGTATGTATATTGCACCAAAGTGACTGGCATTTTGTTGATAAAGTCCTTTTTTATATGTCAGAGATACAACTCAAGATCATTAATTACCTATTGGATTCATATTTTTATAGTGTCATATTATTTACTTTGGTTTTTTTGCTCTTATGTTCAGCAATTAAAACTTGTTCTAGATTCTATCATTTGGGCTTTCCGGCACACTGAACGAAATATAGCAGAGACTGGTCTCAACCTATTATTGGAAATGCTGACAAATTTTCAGGTGTAGTTTGGTTTGTTAAATTTTTATGGTGTTGATAATTATTCTAGCCAGTGCGTTATGGGTTTTTTTATGACGTTTCAGGGTTCTGAGTTTTGTAACCAGTTCCACCGGACTTACTTTTTGACAATAGAGCAAGAGATATTTGCTGTTTTGACAGACACATTCCACAAGCCGGGTTTTAAGTTGCATGTACTGGTGCTGCAACACTTATTCAGCCTGGTAACAGCATTTCTCTTTTTATTCATTTCTGGTTGCTCCTTTTGTACCCTCTTCGTACTGGCAAACTTGTTGACTGGCAGATCTGATGAAGTAAGTGCTAGTGGGGCCTGCATACTTTGATCACACTTTTTGTTTAATGATTTATTCAGTAAACTTCTTTTGATTAAGCTTTGTAACAACTTTTTGTGTAAATTACAGGTAGAATCAGCTGCGTTAACTGAGCCTATATGGGATACTGCAACAGTTTCTTATCCTTATGCAAATAATGGCATGTTTGTCCGTGAGTATACCGTTAAACTTTTGAGCTCATCGTTTCCGAACATGACAGCAACTGAGGTATTAAACCAAACCTTCTTTATGACTTCAGAGTTTCAGATGTTTAGTGTACTGCCTATACATTTATCTATTTTTTTGTTCTCTTCAGGTTACCCAATTTGTCAATGGACTTTTTGAGTCAAAAGGCGATATTTCTTCATTCAAAGATCACATACGAGATTTTCTTGTCCAATCAAAAGAATTTTCAGCTCAGGTGAAATATTTATTCTTGATTTTTCGTTAGTTTTTGTTCTCACAACTCATTTCCTGGTGAATCTTGTGATGATGCTTCGTCGATGGAGTTCATTTATTGAGTTTTATGTTTTTTTTATTTGAATTCTTTTCAACATCTCAGTCTTGTGAGTGGGTGAGTGGGTTGGGGGTGCCTAAGAGTTTCACTCTGTGGGTGAAATTTGGTTTCCTATATTCATTCTTGACGTACTGCTGCATGCCTGCATCTAATGGTTGTGTCATTGAGTCATTTGGTGCAGTCATTTTCTGGTACCAGACTAGCTTCCTAACACAATTCAATATGCTCTGGTAGCTGAGTTTTGTGGTAGTCATGACTTTTCAATTTATTAACAAAAATGGAACTGATGAGGACCTTGCTCCTTCCTTCGTAAAACAGACAGTAGCCATATCCTTTATTTTGCACAAGACAGTAGCCATATCTTGGTGTTTTATGTTCCCTTTTTGTCTATTCATCGATTAATTCTTCTGTTCTTTCCACTTTTGTTTCTCATCTTCTTCCTTTCACTGCCTACCTTCTCTCTTTTTATTTCTATGTGCAGCACCTTGTATGACTAAGTCTCTGAGTTCGGGGTTTGGTGATTTCCATAGAGAATCTGCATTTGAATAGTTATTTATGCACCCTGATTCTTATATTGAAATTAGGCACTTGATTTTTACATTTATGATCCAGGACAATAAAGATCTTTATGCTGAGGAAGCTGCTGCCAAGAGAGAAAAAGAGCGACAGCGCATGCTATCAATTCCAGGACTCATTGCACCCAACGAGATACAAGACGAGATGGTGGATTCATGAGCAATGGCACATTTTGAGCCAAGGCTAGTTTGGACTTTTAACTGAAAGTTAGGTTGGGGCACCTGAATTCCTCATTCATGACATATTTGGGGTTTTCATCCGTGGATTGCCCTAATCTGGCCGGAAATATATTTCTGAATGAAACGAGGAAGTTGTCAGGGGGTGCTGCTGAAGAAACCAATTGCTGGTTGTAGAGCATTCAGAACGTAATGTTAGGAACATGGGCATGTCACTAGAAGCATTTGTGATAGGAGGGTGGGTTGTGCAGAAAATTCTCTTTTTAGCAATTTGTACGAATTTATAAAGATCTATTCTTTAATGCTGCTTTGCAGTTTGTCTTGTACACTGATTAGTGATTTTGGTAAATATTTTTTACATCTAGTAATTTTAAAATTAATAACCTAAACTGTCCTGGTTCATGTTGGTGTGTGCTGTGTAGGTTGCTGTTCCTTTTCGGCAACAAGCAAACAATTGATTAAGGGAAAATTTAATGTTGGGATTTGCTTTGGTTAATGACAAGAAAAAAACATTTAATCGGGTCTATGCATTTGTAATTATATTAGTGGAGTAAAAGTTACCGTGAAATTAGGTTGGAATGAGTTGGTGTGTGCTGGCTGGTATGAGAAAGTCGAAATTATATGTATCCAATGAAAAGCGAAGACTCATTATGACGATCATTGCGCAAAATTTCCAATAAGCTGCCGACATGTGGAATATTATATGGCTGTGTCTGATATTCGAATATTCATCTAACAATTTGTTCAATTCAATAGTTGCATAAATGCAACGTATTATTAAAATCTAAATTTGGTGTTCATATAACGTATTCTGCGTTGTAACTTATAAAATCAAGGGAGTTTGTATGATTTCTAATTCAGCGATTATACATTATCACGTAAACAAATAATACTATAAGTAATAAAATATTGAATCTTGTTTAGAGTATGAATTTTATCTCATTCAATCACCATAACTCAACAAAAAATAATTCTCTTTACTATTTTAAAAGGTTAAAGAAATACTAGAAGTAAAAAGATAAAAATCATAGGTGAAAAGGAAACGTGAATGGAATAGTATAAAAGAACTATGGAGTAATCCGTATTTTGTTTTATAAGCAAAAGATTATAGGTAGAATAACTTGAATGCATAGTAATTGACCAAAAAAGGAAAAATCAAAAGCAACGCAACGCAACGCTGCCCATTCTTTTCAACCTGGCATGAATCTCTCTCATAGACATTTCTTCTCTTTGTAAATTTCACCAAATCATCTTCTTCAATTCTAAAGCTATTCCAAGTTTTTGTGTTTCAATATAACATAAAACATTTCTACTTCTCGGATGGTTTGATTTTCTCCTATTGTGCGTGGTGAGAGAATTGAAGGTGCGGAAAAGGATAAAGCTGGGGAATGGGACAAGCGTTTCGCAAACTCTTCGATACTTTCTTCGGCAACTCGGAGATGCGGGTAGGTACTTGCAGAAACGCGCTATCAATTTTTCATTATTAACCAGAGTTGGATTCGCGAAAAATGTATGTTCTGATTCTTCTTTTAAAAAAATTATGCGCTCGTTATTTTGTTCTGCAACATATGGAACTTAATCGGAAGGTGCCAGCTTAGATTTTGTCGTTTCATATGCTTCAAAGTTTGGTTGTTCAGATTTGAAGTGATTTTTAGCAGAAATGAGCATATCTGTTTATGAATTGGTAATCGCGAGAGAGTGGTTGTTTATTTTCAAAATTATTGAATCTGATACTAAAACTATGCGATCAGCAATATACTACTAGTTGTTCTTTTCATCAATAAGTCTTTGCTAATTAATATAAATTGTGTTCTTCCGTTAAGGTTTTATGAATTTCACATGCACTTCAATTATACATGTTGTCGAATTTACCTTGAGTGGTACTGTATGTCTAGTAACTCCACTTATGAAGCAGTTTTTTTGTAAAATACTAGTATATTTGAGCACCACAACCAAATGCGGCATCGTAAAATAATGTGACATGACAGATTATTTAGTGCCAATGGTATACAAACCATAAATTGTCTAGTACTCTATTATGTATCACATTGTGCCGTGTTATCTAGCTGACATGTAGAGTTGGAAAACGTTGCATGATTGAATTTGAAGAACCAGCTACAGTGGTATATGAGCTGTCGTTTGATTCACTAGTCTAGGCAATCAAACTAATAGTACATGTGCTGAGTTCGCCTTTGTATTATGTAGTTAATACATTTGTGGAACAATGCGTTGTATTATTGCTTATTATGAGTGGTTGTAGCTGCTACACTTAGACTCGGGTTCCTATTTTGTAGGTGCGACCTCTATAATCAGAGTCAACATCATTGTAGATTGTTGAATTTGATCGTAGTAATTTCAGTCAAACAAAAGTTATATAGTGCAGATGATATGCTATAAGGTTAATTTCATATAATAATTTAAATTGTCATAGGTTGTGATGCTTGGGCTGGATGCTGCTGGCAAGACAACTATACTGTATAAGCTTCACATTGGAGAGGTTTTGTCAACCGTTCCTACCATTGGTTGGTTTATATAATCTCTATTTTCTCCCTTTAAAATGACTTGTTATTTATTTACATTATAGGTCGTTTGAGCACATAATGTGGTTACACATTGAACATTGGACAGACTGAGTTAACAGCATAGTGGCTTGGACACATTTTGATCAAAGTTTTATCAATAGATAGTTATGCATCCCTTACACATGGTGGTGAAGAAGAATTCAATCTGATCAAAGTTGTTGCTATTTTGCAGGTTTTAATGTAGAGAAAGTTCAATATAAAAATGTGGTCTTTACAGTGTGGGATGTTGGTGGCCAAGAGAAGTTAAGACCCTTATGGAGACATTACTTCAATAATACTGATGGGCTGGTAAGGTTCAATCCATTAGCATTGTACTTCTTTCGACTAGTTATTGTTAGGCAGGTGCATCTTAAAGATGCCAACAACATAAGTCTACAGATACTTGCAAATAATTCCACATGCTCTATGGAGAAACTTGTTTGATTAACCCCATATATCTTCCAAATGAACAATACCTGGAAAGCTTAATTGTTGGCAGTGAATTAGCTCCTTGCCCTTTTGAATCTACCTAGTTTTACTAATCCATATGTATTAATTTATCTCTGTAACATCAAGTGGAGAAGTATCTTATTTACAGGAAGGAAGTATCCATGGTGATTGGTGCAGACATTGTCCTTTTGTTTCTGATATTATGTGATAAACTTTTTTACTGGATAAATATGTACACTTGGGGTCTCTGCCTTATTCTTGTTTGACGGATGTAGGAAACATTTCCTTGTTTCATGGATTTGAGTTATATATGAATTTTGCGGTCAAGATGTGAAGATACTTAATTTTGGCTGCACAGGCTTTTTATTTGTTATCTTCTATGAGATGTTCTTCACTTTATTTCAGTGCTAATTGTAATGATACACTGTCCATAATTATGTCCTTTCTTTCTTGGTCGTATGAACTTCATTCTCCCTTCATTCCTTGATGCCATCTCTTCTGTTATGCAGATCTATGTTGTTGACTCTCTGGATCGAGAGAGAATTGGGAGGGCAAAGGCAGAGTTTCAGGTTTAACTCCTCTTGAATGATTCATATGTGTATGGCTCATTTTCTCCAGTTACATTATATTGAGTTGATTATTAAATTCCCCAGGCCATTATCAGAGACCCATTCATGCTTAATGCTGTTATATTGGTCTTTGCAAACAAACAAGACATGGTACGCATCTCTTTCAATCTCTTAATAGCGAAATTTAGAGTTTTGGGAAGGCAACTATAGATACTATGGCTTTTTGTGTACTAGTACTCTTCGGTTTGGCTGTGGGAGAAAGATGTAGAAATGTATGGGTGGGGGATACTTAACTTCTTTTTGGAGATAGGTGACATGAACTTTTAACTTCATGTCTGAAATTTATGAACAAGAAGCTGGCGATTAGGTTGTGTGACTGAGGTCATCGTCAAGATGAAGATGATTGATGACGAAACAAATTTTAAGCAGGATGAGTAAATAGGAGAACTGTTATTATAATGATCTATATACTACTGCTACACGATGAACCACCTATAATATGTCAGGATGTAGATTGTTGATGAGGAATATATATATATACCAATTCAGTCTTCCTCGATTACTTTTCAACTTCTCTCTTAATTACATTGTCTCTCTAGGTTACTATAATTTATAGAAAATCCTATCATTAACAGAAACAGATACATTTCATCACCAATCTGTAACTCTCTGTATATTATTACTACTACTACGGAAATTATGAAAAACGAAGTTTAAGTGGGTAGTGCGATGTTTCACACTCATTAATTAATATGAATGACATTGTACATCTGACTGGGTTAACAAACTTAGTTTACCAAATTATTATACTCCATTTTGTTTGTTTGGGTTAACAAACTTAGTTTAAAAGCAAATTAAAACATGGTTTGGTTATTTTTGTGTCTGAAGAGTGTGCTTTTTTCGGTTCAGAAAGGCGCAATGACCCCTAGGGAAGTTTGTGAGGGGATGGGGCTTTACGATCTCAAGAATAGAAAATGGCACATACAAGGGAGTTGCGCCCTCAAAGGGGATGGATTGTATGAAGGGTTGGACTGGTTATCAAGCACTTTGAAGGAACACAAGGCTGCTGGATTTTCTTCGGTGGGCCCTTCATCGTTCTAACAAGGTCGAGTCTTGTTTGTTCTGGGAACCCATACACTCTGTTTTGTAGGTTGATATCAGAATTATTTATATCTGTATATTGCAAAAGCCCGAATTTCTTTTCCCTTTTCCCCCTTCGAAAGTGTAGCCACCAAGGCCTCAAACAACACTTGGATTATGCGTTTGTATAATGAATGAAAACACAATTGCGTTTATGTAGAAAATTGTTGGAGTGGTTTATTATATTTTGCTAATACCATATAAGAGCATCTGCAACGGTGGACGGACGGCGTCTGTCCGCTTGTGCCGCTGGCAAGGACGAGCTCCACCGCTGCTGGCACGGCGCTGCTCGATGCATCGAGCACGTCCGTGCCAGCGAGCAGCTGACGTGGCGGCACGCGATTGGGCAACAGCATAACCGTTGCCTTTGAATTTTTTTTAATTAAAAATCAATTTTTAATTTTAAAAACCGATTAAAAAAAATTTCCACTTCCCAAAAAAAATATATCCGTTTTTTTCCGTTGATGGTGAAGTCGATCGCTAGTGCTACACTATTCATCACATCATTGAAGAGTGGTGAAGAATAGAGCACGTTCAAGTCGTTGTTGGATCCGGCAACGTCGAAATATGCATGCCAAATCCATAGGCGGTAGTCGGCGACCGCCTCAAGGATAAGTGTTAGGCTTCCGCCTTTATGACCGCTTAAGTGTTGCCCCTCCAAGCAGTCGGACATTTCTTCCACCTTCAATGCATGCAGTCAATGCTGCCAAGCATTCCGGGAAAACCATGGACTGATTCTTGAAGACGAAGCAACCTTTGGCAATCATCGGTGGTGGGTAACCGAAGGAATTCATCACCGAAGGCTGAACGAACGCCATCGCAAAAATTTTTTAGACAAAGGATTCCAGTGGACTCACCGATATGCAAATACTCGTCGAAGAGGTCGGTCGTTTGCCCAGTAGCGAGTTGTCGGATGGCACACGTACACTTCTGCAACGGTGTGATACTTTGCCGGCCAGTTGCATCTGGACCTGTTTGGAAGAATTCAACACGTGCGGACAATGTGTTGACAATTCGCATAAACAAGCTCTTTGACATGCGAAAACGGCGCCTGAAGTAATCAGTCGGAAACCGCGGCTCGTCGGCAACGAGCCTTTCGTGGGCTCCCTCCCGGTCACGATGGATGTAGCGGCGAGTTGATCTAGTTCGTTGAGGAGGAGGAGCGGGGGTATTCGCCGCGACATATGCTTCGTAAGCGGCACGATGTTGTTCGTAGTATTCTTGTTCTTCGCGCTCCGCTTCCGCCATAAGATGGGTGAAATCCATTTGAGGTTTTGAGTGAGGATGAAGGTGTAGATAGTTTGTATGAGAATTATGAATGAGAGATGAATGAGAGATGATTTGAAGTGATAAATGGATGATGAATGTGTGTATTTATAAATGATTTTGGGGAAAAATAAAATAAAAAAATTTAATAAAATTCAGAAAAACGGGCAAAAAAACGGTCATATTTTTGGATTTGGAAAAAATATTTTTTTATCGATTTTTAAAATTACATACCGAATTTTTATTAAATAAAAAAAAATTCAAAGTCAACGGCTATGCCGTTGCCCAATCGCTGCTCACCACGTCGCCTGCTCACTAGCACGGACGTGCTCGATGCAGCGAGCAGCGCCGTGCCAGCGGCGCGAGCGCAGCGGCGACGGGTCTCGTTCTTACCAGCGGCACGGACGGACGGACGCCGTCCGTCCACCGTTGTGCATGCTCTCATGTTGGATAAATCGAGTTTCTCTAAACTCCAAATTTTCCTACTTTTAGGCACTAAGTATTAGGGAAGTATTATATTGCTAACTCAACACCTAACTATAATTAAATAATAGCCATTAGAAATTAACTAACTTTTGAAAAATATCTCATAATTTTAAAATGCATATAACTTTCTCGATTTAAATTATTTTTTCGCACAACATATATCAAATTAAAGATAATATCATAAAGATTTTAACGAGATCTCACTTGCATATGTTCCGATGTCAAAATTTGAATTTTTTTTAAAAATTTTCATAAATTTCGTTAACAGCTTTATATCATTACACAATACATAATATGTCAATATAATGCTTGTACAATGTCAATATGAAATTGTATTGACATTGTCATGTTTTTGTGTTGTATTTCATACAATGTATTGGCATTGTGTTTCTAAACCCTAAATTTGATAGTTGTTATTATCTTTTTAATATTAAAAAATGAAAAACGAAATTACACATGGCAAATTGTAGACCACAAGATTTTAACGAGATCTCACTTGCATATGTTCTGATGTCAAAATTTGAAATTTTTTTAAAAATTTTCATAAATTTCGTTAACAGCTTTATATCATTACACAATACATAATATGTCAATATAATGCTTGTACAATGTCAATATGAAATTGTATTGACATTGTCATGTTTTTGTGTTGTATTTCATACAATGTATTGACATTGTGTTTCTAAACCCTAAATTTGATAGTTGCTATTATCTTTTTAATATTAAAAAATGAAAAACGAATTACACATGGCAAATTGTAGACCACGAGATTTCTAAAATTCTATGGTCTTAAATTAGTTATAGTTAGCAATTGAATGATGAGTTAGCAATTGATCACTCCCCCGCAGTATTAAATACCAAAATATAGTCGAATAACAACAAAAATATTGATATGCCATAGGGGAGTGATCAATCGCTAACTCATCATTTAATTGCTAACCACAACTAATTTAAGACCATAGGATTTTAGAAATCTAGTGGTATAAAATTGCCACGTGTAATTTTCATTTTTATTAAATAAATCAAAAAAGATAAAAAAAACTACCAAATTAGGGTTTTGGATGAAAATGTCAATATAAAATGTTTTGAAATATCAACACAATGCTTTGAGAATGTCAACGCATTGCTTTAAGAATGACATTCTACATGTATTATATTGACATTTGTTGTTGTACGAAAAAATTGAAAATTTTCGATTTTTTTTTTCAAATTTTGACATCGGAACATATGCAAGTGAGATCTCGTTAGAATCTGTATAAAGTTATCTTTAATTTGATATATGTCATGGAAAAAAAATTTAAATCAAGAAAGTAATATGCGTTTTAAAGTTATGAGATATTTTTCAAAAGTTAGTTACAACTAATTTGTTGTAAATTGACCTTAATACCCTTATTGACGTTTTTTGTTCCTCGTATTGACGATCTGAGGCTGATGATCTAGGCATTTGATTTGAATATCTAATGACTATTATTTAATTATAGTTAGCAATTAAGTATTGAGTTAGCAATATAACACTCCCGCCATCATAAATGTATCTATAAGGGCAATTATCGTTTTTACTGATCTATATATATTACTCCATGAAAATAGTCTTGTTTTAAAAATTTTGTTTGATTTTGTTTCATTATTTATATCCGGTTCAAGGATAATAATGTAATAGTATCATAATATTATTATTATTATTATTATATAAAAGGGGAGTTTTGGGGGTATATATGGAATTACCATTTAAGTTTAGACACTATAATGTAGACATTTAAGAATAAAAACTATGATATAGACGTGGTCTTCTCATGCTTTGAATCATTTCACACCTTCCATTGAATATTATTAATACTGGAAAATAAAGACTCTGAATCAAAATAAAAAACTATAATTTATATAAAACTGATTTAAGCTTAAAATTAGAATCTAGACATGCACATGCAAAAAAAAAAGAAAAGAGAAACAAACAAGTTTTGGCCTTAATTTTGAATAATTACAAGTTTTGGGCATGAATTTGAATATTTTTAAATTTTGATATGTCCTTCTTCATTAAAATTGATGAAATGTTATTCTATTAAAAATTTGCTATTAATGGCGTCAATTTTAATGTTTCATGAGAAATTTAGGAATAAATGTCTCTATTCATGAAATTGATGATGAAACGACCGAAAGTTTTAATTGGCTGCCATGAATATTTACATAATGAGCTCAAGGATTTAACTATAGTTAACGGCCATGAACTTCATATTTTGAATAAGATATATACCATTAACCTCTATGATAGATACTCCATATAATTATTGTTACATAAAAAATAGGCAAATTCCTATGAGATTTCTACTTCAGAATGGATTAAATCAACATAGGTAATAAATATATAAATAAAGGAAAATTCTAATAAACTAATTTAGATAATTAGTTTTACCATAACTAAAACACTCAAACGTTAGAAAAAAAAATAGAAAATGCCAATTTTACATTTAATGTATAATCATGAATTTAAAAATTTAATGCACAGTCATAAAATTCTATCAAATCTTGTTATGCATAGAGAGATGTAACCGTTATTTACTCATAAATATATAACTTATGTCGTATAATTAATTGGACCCAATATTAATAATATTTTTGTAGGTTTTGATATTTACAAATTTCGATATTAGGGAAGTTAAAAAGTTTTTATTTTATTCGTATTCTAAATGGGAAAAGTGAAAAGTTTAGGAAGACTTTCGTAATTCATTCTTTTACTATAAATTACATGGCATTTGTTATGTTATAATCCACACGTTCCTACATTTTTTTTCTTACATTCTTCGTTGAAATTTCTGCTGAAATTTACTCACTTGGTATTCTTCCCCTTCTTCATCTATATTATTATAACATGAAGTCAGTTTTCTATTTTATGATTCCCTTTTGTGGTTTATGTGTTAATAATGTTTGTTTTGTATTCTTAATTCGCTTTCAGTTGTTCTTTATTTTTGTGATTAGTTGTTTTCTATTCTCTATTCGCCTTTGTTTTTCTAATTTATTAGATGGTGAAGATGGACTTTAGGTACGGCAATCATCATTGTCCGTGTATTTATTGGGAGTTATAGCTTCGGCTACTTCGTTGTTGTGTCGCGAGTCGAAATGGGTTGGTAATCGTTGTATATTGACGGGAATAGTGGGATGAAAAAATAAATATTGAGGGTTAATTCTTTTGTTGTTCTAGACTACAATTAACATTCCATAAGTGTACTAGGCTTTTTTTAAATTCCGACTTTGGGAGAGACGCATGGCCGTGATACGTTTTAGGGTAAGACGCATGACCTTAATGCGTCTTTCATTTTTTTTTAATTGAACGACGACCCTTATGCGTCTCTCTTTCGAATCCTCGAACACCATTGTCTTCGTTTTCGAAAGGGCTTCGCGTGAGTATCTTCGTTTTCGAAAGGGTTTTCGAATCCTCGAAGCCCTTTTGAAAACGAAGACAATGGAGTTGGAGGATTCGAAAGAGACACGTGAGGGTCATGCGTTTTACCCTAATTCGCATATCCGTCATGCGTCGTTCAATTAAAAAAATAAAATTGAAAGACGGATTAAGGTCATGCGTCTTAGGGTAAAACGCATCACGGTCATGCATTTCATTAACGGGCGAAGCATGAGGGTCATGCGTCTCTCCCAAAGCCGGAATTTAAAAAAAGTCCAGGACACTTATGGAATGTTAATTGTAGTATAGAACAACAAAAGAATTAACCCATTGAGGATGATGAATATCGACTGTAATGTGAGTCTTGATGCAAATTTATGTCTTCCTGCAACTCTTCCACCATGTTAATCGGTCCCAGAAGTAACATAGTTATTCGGAGAAGTCGTTTTTTCATCAGCAAGTCTGCCAAATTTCGCGGTCACCGCGTCTCTGAGTTCACTTCTATCATCCGGAAACATGATCGCGGCAGCCGCAGGATCGAGCTCAGCTCATGGAGCGGTGACGTCAGCGATCACGCAAGTGGCGGTCACGGCGGTGGCAATTGCTTCCGGCGCTTGTCTTTCCACGAAGGTGGAGTTTCTTTGGCCCAAAGTTGATGAGCAGCCTGGTAAAGTGAATTAGTGTCAAGTTCTGATGCTTTTGATTCTTATTACTAGCCTACAAAGATATGCTGAGTTTTTGAAAGCGAATTGAAAAGAGATAATGATAATTACAAAGATATGCAGAGTTTTTGAAAGCGAATTGAAAAGAGATAATGATAATATCTGAATGTTGATCTGAATTTCTGTTTGCGCTGAATGTCGTCTGAAACTAAAAATTTTCTGATTACCCCGTAGTCACTTCTACCTGCTTACACGTATGTCAAGTAACCAAGATATGTTAATTTTCTGAAATCCATTGCCATATGCTAGAACTCTAATTTTAAAGGTCCATGCACTAATACATGAAATGACCTATTCTTTATTACTGATGAAAACTGACCTAGAAACAAAACTCAATATGTTGTACAGAATTGTAGAAAAAGTACTTGGAAAGGTTTGCTGAGCACTGCAGTTGATATAGAATATGGTTAATGTTTTATCTTAATTTGATCGAAACATAGGACACAACTTTACATATAAGGTGGATTAAAGAGATAATAGAACTAGTTAAAGGAGCCAGGAGATACAAATTACAAATGAAGAAAGAAAGAGACACATAAAAGAAATCCCAAGGTCCAAGTATGAGCTTGCCATGGTTTTAATCCTGTGTTAGATATTTTCTTGATTTGTCCTGCCATGTATGTCATAAAGTATTTTTCCTTATTGATGATTATGTACTTAATCCATAGTCATAAAAACTTATTTCATATTTTGGTGTTTGTTTATCCATTTGGTTTATTATTCTTGATGAGTCCAAAAATGAATTATATACTGTCCGGATTTTGTTAGTCCATGCTCAAAATTGATTTTTCAAATTGTTCCCTTTGTTGAAATGATATTGCACTTCTGGGCAGGATCTCATATTCTTGATGGAGTAGATGTTACTGGGCATCCCATATTCAATGATGCTAGGGTTTGCCATCTTCATTCGTTCATGTTATTCGTACCCAAAATATTCCGCTACTGTAAGACACTAAGATTCTGCACCTGTGAAGGCAGGTGCATAAGGCAATTGCATTTGCGAAGAAAGCTCATCATTGTCAGACAAGAAGAACAGGGGATCCCTATTTATCCCACTGTATTCACACAGGCAAAATTTTAGCTGTTCTAGTCCCATCAGATGGTAAAAGAGTATGTAATCCCCTTTCATATAATTTTTCTTGCATTTTGTACCGCAAGATTATCTTCTGAATGGTGCAATTTCCCTCAAGTCATTAACCTATGTGGACAAGTAAGATGCATGTTGGAATTGTGTCCTTATACTACAGATTCATGAATATCAAAACTACTTTGTAAGTGACAGACTATATGGTTCAGCAGAATTAGATTTGAGGCTTGTCTACGTTTGAACTGTATGTCTGTCATTTTGTGGTCTTTAATTCATATTATCCAATGGTATTAAGTGCTCTTTATTCAGGCCATTGATACAATTGTAGCTGGGATCCTCCATGACATAGTTGATGACACTTGTGAAAGTTTGGACAGCATAGATCGATAGTTTGATTCTGATGGTGCAAAGTTGGTTGCTGGAGTTTCCCGACTGAGCTATATTAATCAGGTATAACACTTTCGAATATCTTAAACTCCAGAGGGAATCATACAATACCCCTGGAGTTTCCAGAACTCTTTGGTAGCAACTAGCAAGATATCATAGATTAAAACACCTCTGAAGATATAGAGCTTGAAATCTTCTTGCCAAATAAATGTCGAATATGATGATGCATACCTGAAACTAGCCATTTGTCCTATATCTTTTTTTTTTACATAAAACCTTCATTTTAATCACTCCCACCATCTTGTTCTTAATTTTCATTTTTTTGGGATTGACTACCATGCTTTGTACTAACACTGGCAGTTACTTGTTCTGCAGCTACTACGAAGACGCCGCAGGATGAGTGTAGGTCAAGATACACTCAACCACGAAGAGGTATGCAAGTATGCCATGCTAAGTATAAACTAAAGTGTCATACTTTGGACCAATGATTCTGTGACAGCTCTTTGTTATCGGTCTGTGTATACATGGTCAGTAGAATGGTTGAGGTTGCAAGATGATAGCTGAGTAAGCTCTATCTGTTCTTATGATCAGCCAATAAAAATGACATGTTAAACATTTTTTTCCTTATTAGGCTCGCAGTTGCCAAAATATACCAGAACCAATATCATGTTGGAAATATTGACTTATTAAAATTATACAGACAGAAGCTAATATGTGTTCAAGATTACCAAGAGCAGCCAAGGGGTCATAATGGAGATGGAAGTTATATTACTGTAAATATTTGTTTTTTGTTATGTGCATATGATATGTTTATTGTAATAAATTGTAAAGTTTCAAAAATTTCTTAATTAACTATAATAAATTATTTTATTGCAAACTCAAAAAAATATTAGTGTACACATGTTAAATTTTGGAGTTATCAATTAATGGCGGCATATATATGTATTATTGTGACAATGAAGATGACTATACATTATCGATTTGAGCTTAAAAAATTAAAAGTAATAGCACAAATTTTGGTAAAACTGAAACAATTAAGATTTTTAAAATTTTGTAATTTATCATTCAAATATTAAAAGACATGAAATAAATCAGAATTAAATTAAACTTGATAATTTTATAGATAATTAATCCTTATTAATATTATAAGTATTATGGAACTGAACAACAAACTATCATTAGAAGCATTATAACACCAAGAATATCATTATAATAGTTAAAAAGGGACAATGCAAATTTTTTAAACATATGAAATTAAGATTTAGTTAAAAGCTATAAAATTAGACATTTAATATATAGTAGTAGTATTTTGTTAGAAATAATGTTAAATAAAAAAGTTATGAAATTAAATGATTTAGACTCACATTCACATTGTTGTAATTGAGAATAATTAATCCACAACCAAGTTTGTGTATAAAATGAATTAGATAAGAATCACACGTGGTAGTTGTAATTTAGATTTCAAAATTCTATGATAGATATTAGTTATTAATTCTTATGTAAAATTTGATTTCCAATTAATTACTTCTATATTAACTAAATTACATGTGTAGTAGTACTGGTATAAATTTAAACAGTTGAAAAGTCTCGACATTGTGCTTTAATTTCTTGAAAAAACTGAACCATACATTTAATAAATAAACATTACTTATATTTACAAACTAAACATATATGCATGATTACTACTACCATGTGTCATATGAGAAATATCATTGTACACAGTATTAATTTTCACATTAAAACTATTTCATTAAGCATCGAAGTAAAAAAGAAACTTTTGGATACAAAATTAAAACCCACCGCACAGGTTTATAAGGAAAAAAAAATCTAAGGTTGAAATTCGATAATTTTCTGGATTAATTGCACTAACCTTGTTTGTTTATTGTAAAAAAAAAAAGTTAGTACCAACGGCTCTTTTCCTTCACAAATGACCGTTAGCCACCTCTTACATTAATCCCAGCAATCGCAAAACCCTAATCACAAACTATATAACACCCCCAATTCAAAAAGGTTTCTCACCAACAACCATTCCAATCGATCTCTTTGTGCTCAAATCTCAATCGATCTTTCTCTCTGTTAATTGTTTTAAGTCTAACTAATCCAATTTTTAACTGCTGTTATATACCGACTCTTCTTCTTCTTCTGCAGGAATTCGATTATTTTTGTATTTGTCTATCTATATCTGCTATTGTTATTGTTTTTTGTGCTAACATATGGAAACAGGAAACATGAACACATCTTCCACACCGAACAAGGGTAACTCGCAACTCCCCCTGCAAGAGAAGCTCCTGCAGAGAAGAAATTCCAAGGAGAATGTATGTTGATTTACTATTTCCGAAAATGTTTTTTTGTATCTACTAATTCATTCATTTATCTGCAGAGATTGGTTTGAATTTGTTGATTGAATGATTCCTGATAAGAGACTGTTTTGATGCAGTTGGATCGCTTCATACCGAATAGGTCGGCGATGGATTTCGACTATGCTAATTATATGCTTACAGGTAAGGAAAACCCATCTACCAGCTCCTCTCCATCCAGAGAAGCATACAGGAAGCAGCTTGCAGAAACCTTCAACATGAACAGAACTCGGATTTTGGCTTTCAAGAACAAACCACCAACCCCAGTTGAGGCGATCCCCAATGATTTCTCATCTCACCAACTCAAATCTGCCAAACCACGCCGTCATATCCCTCAGGTTAATACTAATGAAGAGCAGATTGATTGTTCATGTAGTTTTGGTTGCAATATAACTTACTGAATTGGATATCTTTGTGTGCAGACTTCTGAGAAGACACTAGATGCCCCTGACATTATGGATGATTATTACTTGAATCTATTGGATTGGGGCAGCAGCAATGTTCTTTCCATAGCTCTTGGACACACTGTGTATTTGTGGGATGCTTCTGATGGAGCTACCTCTGAACTCGTTACTATCGATGATGAGTGTGGCCCTGTCACCAGTGTCAAATGGGCTCCTGATGGAAGGCATATTGCTGTCGGTCTCAACAACTCTGAAGTTCAGTTATGGGATTCCACCTCTAACAGACTGGTGAGTTGCCTTCATATGTATATGATTGCGTTTTCTGTGTTATCTTTCAAGAAGACGAATATTCACTCTGTTTTTTATGTTGCTGCAGCTGAGAACATTGAAAGGAGGGCACAGATTGCGAGTTGGTGCCATGGACTGGAACAATCACATCCTGACAACTGGAGGTATGGACGGTCAGATTTTCAACAATGATGTGAGAGTGAGGTCGCACATTGTTGAAACTTATACTGGACATGACCAAGAAGTCTGTGGGCTTAAGTGGTCAGCATCTGGGCAGCAGTTGGCTAGTGGTGGAAACGACAACGTCCTCCAAATCTGGGACAGATCCATGGCAGCATCCAATGCTCCTACTCAGTGGCTTCACAGGCTCGAGGAGCATACTGCTGCTGTTAAAGCACTCGCATGGTGTCCCTTTCAGAGCAACTTACTGGCATCCGGTGGAGGTGCTGGAGATAGGTGCATCAAGTTCTGGAACACATACACTGGTGCGTGTGTGAACTCAGTGGACACCGGCTCACAAGTCTGTGCTCTTTTGTGGAACAAAAACGAGCGCGAACTGCTCAGTTCTCATGGTTTTACACACAATCAACTTACTCTGTGGAAGTATCCATCAATGGTGAAGATGGCTGAACTCACTGGGCATACCTCTCGAGTTCTTTATATGGCGCAGAGCCCGGATGGGTGCACAGTTGCATCTGCAGCAGGAGACGAGACTCTTCGATTTTGGAATGTTTTTGGGACACCAGAAGTTGCTACTAAGCCTGCGCAAAAGACAAATTCAGTGCCATTCGCTCACTTGAACCGCATCAGATGATCGGTGGCAAAGGAGATGTATGGTTGATACAGAACTTATGTACATATATATATGTGGAAAATAATTGTAATTCATACATGTTTCTTCTTTCTTTCTCAGTCACCCATTGTGACAATCCCAAACTTGTACAAATATCAATAATATATGGTAACTGCATCTTTTTAATTTGAAAAAAAATGTTTTGGGGATCAGTTTTTTGGGTACCTACCATATATTTTCACATTCTCAAATCACACTCTGCAGACATGAAAGCAAAGATCGTAGTATTTTCTAACAAATTGGCATAGTGATAAAATGGAAACTAGACAATGACTACATAAATTGGCGCCTAGTGTGAGTGTCCTTCCTTGTGCGAGAATGAGGATCTTGAAAAGGTTGCACAAATGAAGGATCTTGAGTATCTTCGTGTACCCAAAGATACTGAGGTTGAGCGCCATTGCAATATGACTATGTAAATTGGCGCCTCATGTAAGTGTCCTCGTGCACGAATAAAGGATCTTGAGGAGGAAACTGAGGTTGTGCCATTGCAATGTGACTTTGGGGAGGGACAGGTGCACCACCCCATGCATTGTTGCTGTTATTTGCTGAATTCAAGGTAAGATAATAAATTAACCCCAGAATGACACTGGCAAGGGACAGCACAGCAGCTCCAGCGAAAACACCGGGTTTCACAACATAACAGTAGTAGTTGGTGTAGTACAGGTTCTCTTCACCATGCTCATCATTCAAAGCTGCACCAGCAAGCAACAGAAGAAATGCTATGACAAATGTAAACCTGCACATGCAATTACAAAATTGATTACGTAAACGAACAAACAAAACTTATAATATAAGCTCAAGATTGGATTCTAACTTTATTCCTCAGAAAATCCTGATGCCCGTTGGTGTTATTTGTTCATTTCCAAAAACTATGGCAGTGAAGAAACTTGTAAATGGTTTAGTTACCAGGAAACAATAAAGCAGACCAGAGCTGTAGTCCAATTTGAATTTGACTGATGTGGGCCTTTTCTACAACAAACGCATCGAGTTGCAACATTTATGATAATTTGAGCAATCATGAGAGTAGCTGCCGCCGTTAATCCAAGGCCTAGGGCGGGACTTCTGGGATATATACATTCTTCAGGAGAGGGACTCTGGACCTGATCACCCTACAAAAACAAACAAATGGTCCAATTAACCGCAACTGATAATAACTACCAGAACGGAAATTTTCAATTGATTGCTACAGTACTAATTTCTTTATACCAAAGTCGGTCACCTAACTTACAATATAAAACCAAACCACTTGACTTAGCTTAAATGCGCATTTCATCTGTAATGAGCTAAATCGTCAAGTAAGGTACCTCAACAGTCAATAACTTTCTAGCAAAGAGAAAGATGATACAATGACGATGGATAAAATCGGAGAAAATGGGACTGACTGCAGGTTCATCATGGTTACTTTCTGACCATGCTATGGTTGAAAATTTGTCAACCAGAATCATTTGCTTGACATTGCTGCTACTATGAAATCACAAGTCCAAGTAAACTCATGGCTATTACAATCAACAAACTCAGTTTGTGCATTTTCACTTAACATCACCATCTAATCACTTTTAACCTTCCCTTTTAGTGAGGCAATTAAGCAATTAACTTAGATATGGAACATAGAGCAAATATGAAACTGCTGACACTCACACTATAGATTCAGCCTACACAAACAGCATCTAATATCATCCAACCAAAAGCACAAAAACAATATTCATTAGTCATAATTTTATCTTCAAACATCCGTTGATGCTGACTGCTGAATTGCTATACTAAAACTAAGCTAGAGCCCAGAAGTTGGAAGCTCTAGTTTATTAATTATTAGTATAAAACATTAATGATCAAACCAAATCTGCGGATGATAGAGATTCAATCACCGAAGAATAACTGTCATTTTGTTTGGCCAATATGCAACTAATTCATCCATCCTCACCAAAAAGGGGAGAAAATGAGAAGCAAAACTTTGTGTTCTGAATCTGATCCAATAAATAAATCATATTAACTTCTTACTCTGTAAATCTTCATGATTCCGCAGTAATTGCTAGTAATAATCAAATCCACACACCTTAATCCGTTTAGCTTCCGCAGCAAAGCCTGTCGCGGCAGAAAGCAGCCCGAGAAATCCAACGACAGAGCATACTAGAATCACATTTCTTCTATCCTCCATTTTTCCTTTTCTCCCTCGAGATTTTCTTCTCTCTAATCAATTGCGACGGTGACGAAATGCCGAAGACATTGAACTGGCGAAATCTCCTGTTTGTGCGATGTGTGGAACTGAAGCAACTATTATTGCTGCTGCTGTAGCATGTTTTGTTATTATTAGTTTTAAATTATCTGATTTTTTTATTACTTTCCCTTTGTAGTGGCTACAGAAATTTATTAATTTTTTCAATTCATAATTATAATTGAATTGTAGTGGACCTCTCCTATTTACTCCTTGCTCCATTTGTCTCTAATATTTATGATATGAAAATTTTAGAAAATTTTATTTTATGTATTAAATGAAGAGAGAAAATATAATTTTTATACTAATGCAATAGAAATAGTTTCTAAAAATAAAAATCTGATAGTTCATCTCATAAAAGGTGTCATACTTATGATATAAAAATTTTAAAAAAATATTAAATAAAAAGAGAAAATATAACTTTTATATTAATACAATAGAGATAGTTTCTAAAAAAGAACTGATATTTTCATTATGACAAACTAAAAAGGGAAAGTTAGACTTTTAATTTATAGTAAAACTGTATTATATCTCCAAAGCTTATTTTCACTATGTCGCACTATATGATCTGATAAAATCTGTCACTTACTCGTGGGTTGTCGGTGCATGACTTGATTACCTCCAAGTTTGCATGTCAGAGACAATAAATAAAAAATTGCTTCTTTTTGTCTTCCCTCAAAGCGTCTTAATTTTATCAAACTATTTCGATAATCAAAAGGCTTTATAAAAAAAATTGGTGAACAGATTATAAGCTCAATCTAACAGTCTTAAAAAAACGCTCTTTAATACTATCAAAACAATCAATAAAATGAGGACACATGCTCTTTCAAAAAAGAAGCACACAAAACACATAGCAAATTCACACGGAAAGCAATATCAGAGAATAAAAGTAGTAAGCAATGAACCTACGTTAAGAAGAAGGTCACTTCTTTAATGATCTTTGATTGCATTATTGATTCTAAACTTGTTATCTGGCTATCTTCTAATCTTGGCCAGCTACTTATACTTTATTATGGTAGGAAGGAAAATTTTGGACACCGTCCTTTGATCCACGAACCTAGAATAATCCATCTTCTGAAAAATAACTTTATTTTTTAGCAACGAGAAGGATCATACTATATATCACGTAGAAAAGGGAGGTCCATAACTTTATATCAAAGTTGAAGAAAGGTGCGCCATCAAGCGATGAAATCACGAGACTAGGTCTTTGGCTAAGCAGAAGGATAAATTCCATCAGTGGCAACCGAAATACCAAAGACAACTTGAATACCTGCATCAAAAAATGATATGATCAACAGTCTCCGACTCTCTAATTCCTCTTTGCAAAAAACACATAAATTATCTTCAAACTCAGATAATCCAAATCGGACAATTTGTCTTTTGTAGTGAGCCTCCCTTCAAGGATAAATCACACCATGAGTTGCGCACGTAGTAGGCAACTTAACTCCATGACAATTTTCCATGGCAAAAACAACTGCTTTCCTACCATGTCATATGAGATTACTGCAAATGATCAGAATTAGAAACAAAAAAAACATTCGATTTATCAAAGATCTAAATACTATGATCGCTCTCGCTCTCATTTAAAAATGTGTTTTACTTAGAAATAACGAATTTTAGGCCTTTTCTTCTAAAATTAGTCATTATGTTTAATTATGCACATATAAATAAATAAGTAGAATTGTAGGAGTATTATTTTTTTTGGAAGGATAAATACTAGTGTAGGATTATAGGGGGAGGTTGTAGTAGCCATCCTCCCACCTAGAATCAAATGCAATATTCTACATTTATTCAGAATTAGCTAAGCATCCTTTTTACCTCCATAAATTTGAATGGAATCAACGACGTATCTCGGATGACGAGTCATTTTCTTAAGAAAATAATTAATACTACTTCCTATTTATTAATAAATGTATTAAGTTGATGACTGCCGTCATAGCTATTCAATTTATATGGTACTTGTAGCTGAAAATGTCAAACTTTATTATGGGAAAAATAATTAGTCCATAATTTGTAGTATAGTTTTGTCTTCCTTTTTTTAAGTAAAATGGGAAAAATTAATCTCATTAATTATCAATCATTTTTATTGTTTTTGAGTGACCCACGGATTGAACACGGTTGTTGACTACAAATATTTCACCTATTTTTTATGAGGAAATTATTGTGTTCAAATATTAGTATGTTGAAAGTAAGGATAAAATTTTTATCCATGTTTTGACCTTTAATAGTACTATATGGGAAATGGAAGTTACGGAATCAAGTCTGATTTTGCCGTCGATGACATTATACATACTCAACACTATGGATAACACCTTTAATTAGTCTGACATTATAAAATAAATATAAAATTAAGTGCAGAAAAAAATTGTTACACATAGTTTAGAACGGGGCAGTAATTATCTGATTGACAGATCCAAAAATATTTCTGCTAATTTTAAAAGGTACTAAAAGGAAAATAAATAATTGAGAGCGTATAGCAAAATGTATAGAATTTAAATTAGATGGCTACGCATAAATATGCTACAATTATATAAAGTTAAATTCGAATCAAAAAGGAAAAAAAAACAGTAGGCGTGGTTAATGTAAATCAAACTCCCTCGAGTTTAGACAATTACGAAACTTCAACTTTTCTTTTGGAGAAATTTATTTGTTCTAAACATATCTAATGAAATAAACAAGTTATATTTTCTGTGTACTCCTACTAAATAACTTTTTTTTACTTAAATAAGTACTACTTCTTAACATTTGGCATGAACAATTAAAGGATGTAAATATAATTTTGAATGGAGAATCCATCGCATGTCATGGTCCATACCTTAGTGCTGAGATTTGTCTCAAAGTCAAAAACTCTAATTTAACAATTCACAACAAATGTTCAATTCATACATAATCTATTTGTCAATATTGGGAGCTTGACAGTTTATATAGTTCAAATACTGCAATATTCTGGCTTGTTTACTAAATTAATAAGATTATGGATTATTTGTCAAATCTTTGAACCGACAATATCATTTATATGTACTCCGTTTAAATAGGTATTGATGTACTAAACAATACAATCGTTAAAATCCATACGTATTGGGAGTACTAAACAATAGAATTATTGATGCACTATTTAATCAGCTAATAATTACTCCATAAAAAAATTATGCAAAATAAAATACAGTGTATTTTTCTCATTTAACTTACCAAACACTCAATACAACTATTTCTCATATCCCCAATTTGCATTAGTATTATCATTTCTTTCACAAATCAAAACTTTATTTATATAGTTGTGCGATTAATATTCCACTCTCTAAATTATTTATATAAATTAATTGTCACGTTATATTCCATCACGTTTGTAGTATAATTAATTAATCTAGAGTGTGTATTCAAAAGGGGGCAATTGTTTGGAGGGGCATAAATGTAATTTAGACATCAATTCCAAACCGTTAAAATAGTTAGTCCCAGCGGATAACGCCGTTGTAGGATCCACGTATTGTACTCTTCTTATTTGGATAATTCCCACTTGTCCGATGATTGTACCATGACACACTAATCCAATATCTGGAATTATATGAACAACAATAATAAAGCGTGCAGAATTGTTACTATACTATTATTTTTATTAGGAAGATTGGATCTGATATATCACCATCTCGGCATCTCCTATTCTCGAAGTTTCGAAGAAATAACCAAATATACAATTTAAAAGAACTACGGAGTAGTAATTATTTAAAATTGATGCAAATGAGAATGACAATAATAAATTTATATAATTAATTTCCACCATCCAAACAGGGCCTTTCTTGATTCCGTTAAATGTCGACAGAAGGCGGTCCATATTACTTCAAAACGCAATATTCTGTTTGGATTAAAACACACGTACCTCGCATGCTATAAAAAGGGCGACTCTCCCTTCACATTTTCAGCACTCAATATTACTTCATTCTTCAAAGTTTCTTCTCTCTCTCAAAGAAAGCTTTACTATTTGTATGGCAGCTAATTATTTGCAGGTTTCCAGACTGGCGAGCTTCGGAAAGCGATTGGTCCGCGGCCCGATCCGTTCTGTCATTCCTTCACTCTCCATTAGGTGTGTTGTGCGTTTTCTTTTTGAATTATGTGTGTTCTGATGCTTCACTGCGTGGCTATGGCTGATTGTTCTGTTTCTGTGCACGTGTTTGGAGAAATTCCGTCTATGATATCTAAATTTTGTGAATTTGTTTCCTCTTTCTGATCGGAGTTGTGCTAGTGTTTCTTCGCTGAAAAATTCATATTCCGAATTTCTAATTACGTACACAATTCATCCCTAAATCTGCTACAGTAATTGGAATGGTTTTTCTGATTTTATTGGGGATTGATACATTGCAGCATAATTTAGGATCTACTATTGTGTATCTCTAGTTTGTGCAGATAAAGATATAAGTAAGCTAAAGGCGGAATTTTGTTAAGTTTAGTATATTGATATGAAGTTTAATGGAGAAATTTCAAAGCAATATTATGCAGATTTAAACTAAAATAGAGCTGCATCATGAGGTAAAGCTCATGTACTTATAACATAATTTTCTTGTTATGCTTGTTGTTGAATGCGAAATTTTCCACTCAATGAATCTACAGGCTTAAAATATTGATATTGTCGACTGGTAAAATATCACTGTAATCTTATAAAACTAGTTCGTTCCTATTTGGTAGGTTAGTTAGGATAAGGGCATCACATGAGCAGTAAATTACACTTAAAGATCTCCAGCATAGGTTGGGGCCAAATTTGTGGCCTAACTCGGTTTTCTTTGTTTTCTACTCATCTTCCCGATACGTCTTGTTAAGTTTTTATGACATGGTAGAAATTAGGAGTATTAGTATATAACTCAGTAGAAAGCCGGTTGATGCATGATAAATTGACTATGACTTAGGTTAGCCTAGTCAGATGATCAGATGCACCTTTTCTTCAGATATAGAGTTTTTTTGCAGCACCTACATTCAGAAATGAATCCATCTCTTTCCTTTTTAAAACCGATGTGAAATTAAGGTATATATGTGATTGAAGTTGCAGTCATCTTCAGTTTGCAGCTTATAAACCTGATGTGCTTGTGTTTTGATTGTCTTAGCTAGCTAGGGTGTTTGGTTGGAGGTGATAGAGTTAGAAATTCAGCTGAATAATAATGTTGTCATTTATTTCTAAATATTGCTCCTGTACATAGTTTGTATCGACTACCTATTTATATGTATTAATTGCTTCTAATTTGCTGATCTGGTATCCCATGTTTAGGCGTACTCATTTTGACTTTGATCATAAACTAAAGTCTAAATTTGACGGCCATGTAATTTAATATTGGATTTTTATTTAATTATCTCCTAGACCTCATTACAGGATTAGTATTTAATTATCATTATTGACTTTGGTCTGAGTTAGGCAGCAAACTGAAAAATGATCAACGGCATAGTTAAAAATCTATTTTTGTTGAAGGTGTAAATATGATTAATGTAATGTATATGCAGGAGGAGTGTCCACGTGTCGGTGTACGAGAAGAACCCTGAGGAGCACATCCGGGCAACTTTGGTCCCGGACGATGTAATACCACCCCAGCCTGAGCATTACTGGTCTCCTCACCCTCAGACTGGAGTGTTCGGACCTGCAAAGGATCACAAGCCGGCTCTTGGGGTGGAACTCGGGTTGCATTCAAGATCGGTTGCAGGCTCGGTGTTAGAGCAGAAAGCTTTCTTCCGCCCTCTAGAGGACCTTGAGAAGCCAATCCATCATTGAGACCACAAAGCAGCAACTTCTTCACTCCCCTATAGTAGGTTAATCAAGATTTATATAAAGTGAATTGAAATAACTGATCTGTTGTTGGCCCAATATATATATACATACATGTATACTTTTGTGGGTGGGGGAGAAGTTGCTTGTAATAAAATGCTGTTACTATGTTCTGTTATGGAAATAGTGGATGTTGTTGTAGCTACATCCCTTTATTATTGTTATGAAAGAAGTTTATTATTTGTATTTTTGGAAATGCTGTAGTCAAATATTGGTAAAGCAATAACCTAGACTCTCTAAATGTGAGGATGGAATTCAATAGTAACTGAAAGAGGATAGTCTATCACATTATCCTTGAATTGCTAGAGATGTACGGTCTCTATACAAATTGATGCGTCTCTTGTTTCAGTTACATGACCTAAATGTGTCACATATCTCTTTATTGGTATTTACCAGAGCATAAATAAACAGAAACATGATTATACATTAAACACGAAAATTAATTGTTGTTGAAACCTCGCTTAGAGTTAGGAGGTTGTTGCTGACCAATGACCAATATATGTCACTTTAAATTAGGCAGAGTTTCTTTTCTATTAGAATGAAAATTAGGCAATTGTTATATAGCATATGATCATGGCTTTAAAGTAATCGGGTAAATATTAAAACAAGTCCACTTATAGTGCTCCCTCCCTCCATTTGTAGTAGAGACATTTCTTTTCAGCACGAGATTTAATAAAAAATATTTTAACTGAGTTAAAGTAAAAAAAAGAGAATAAAATAGAAAGGAAAAATGTAGAATGATGAAGAGAAAATAAAGTAAGAAAAAAAATGTATTTTTATTGCCAAAAAATGAATGACTCAGTTGTAATGAAATAATAAAAAAAAATACAATCCAGGGAGTAGTACTTTTTATTAATGCTTTTAACTGTTAGCATTCAGGATATCTATATTTAAAAAATGGAGGCCCAAAATAAAGTATGAGTATATTGGGCCTTCTCAGATGGACCACACGTATTTGGGCCCAATAGTGACATAGATTGGATTTAAAGCCTGGTATGCGAATAATGCTAACAGTTAAATATAGATATCCACATGTCTTCATTTTATAATGATTTTACAAAACCACACACAATGTGCTTTTGATCTTAAAATAGGAATGAATCTTAGCTATTTGTTCAAAAACAAAAAGTAAAAGTAAAAAAAGTATTACAATCGAACTATTTATCTTAGTCATTCATCCTGATAGTAGAAATAAATTATTCATTCAAAAGTGCCATGATCATTTCACATCTATAAATACAAGAAAGCACAACACTACAATCATCTCAGTTTCATTTCCATTTCTATTGTCATTTTTATCTTTTTCTCTCAAAATATCAACCGGTAAAGATTGTTACACAATACAAAGAACAAAAACATCATTTTTTGTCAATTTTATATGCAAATTTCACAAGATTCATTCATAAGGATATCTCAATCAATACAGAATCTTAGAAGGGTGGGGAAGATGAATTCAGTGAAGCTAAAGGTTTTAACTTAGCTAGAGCGTACAATCAGATTTGTGCAGACTCGTATTCAAACCAACAAGAAAGCAACAAAGAAATTCAATGGAAGTATCCGAGCAGCTGAAGCAAGAAATTGAAATGGTGCTTCCAATACTGACATATTCTATAGTAACTTTTTTCATAGTATTAAATTTTATCTCCGTGTGATTAATTGGTTTAGTAGATGAATGAAGCTATACAAATGCTTAAGAAATATCAAATTACAAATTAGTTTAGAAATTTTCTCATATTAAAATGATTACAAATTTAAAAAAATATAGTTTGTAGAGGGAGCTTTAAACAACAACCATCACGTGAAATTCAATCTTCTAAATTCAAAGTATCAAGCTCACAGTACTTTCCATGACACACAAGTTACGTTTTAATTTCCTAGTTGTGATGAAGGTGGGAGCATGTCGTTAGTTAGTGACTCGTTTTCATCAAAGTTTATCAAAATGAAAAACTAACTAAAGAAAAACATTACTTCACGACATCTCAAATTGTTGCTCTAGAAAAAAAAAATTGATCGAGCAAATAATTACGGGCAAAAGGCAAACAAACATATGACGATGAACTCAATTCAACGAGGGAAGAAAATAAAATAATGAGTACGAACTTAAACTCCATAGACAATCCTCATGGTCATACTTTATTTTTAAGAGGGAACATCTTTTTTTGTCCACGAACTTTACCAAAGTATCATTTTAGGTCCGTGAACTTTGAAAATATCATTTAAGGTCCACCAACTACGAGTTAATATCATTTGAAGTACTTTTTACTATTTCCAAGTTTTTTTGGACGAAAATACCCTCAATACCGTAAAGGTGTATATTTTTAATAAATTTATCATATACTCATATTTTTTTATAAATATTTTTACAATATATTTTTGACAAATTTTCTAAATATAATTTGACCTTCAATATTATCATTTAATTTTTTGACATGCAAGAAAAGATCTTTATTCGATTTTTTATTATTAAAGAAAAGTTCTTTATTCAATTTTAAAAAAAAATTAATATAAAAAATTGAAGAAGCAATTTTACTTGCATGTCACGAAAGTAAGTGATAATATTTAAGGTCAAATTATATTTAGAAAATTTGTCAAAAATATATTGTAAAGATATTTATAAAAAAAATATGAGTATATGATAAATTTATTAAAAATATATACACTTCAAGGTATTGATGGTATTTTCGTCCAAAAAAACTTGGAAATAGTAAAAAGTACTTCAAATGATATTAATCTATAGTTGGTGGACCTCACATGATATTTTCAAAGTTCATGGATCTAAAATGATACTTGCCAAACTTCGTGAACCAAAAAAGATGTTCCCTCTATTTTTAAAGTGAAGGTTGACGGTTTTTATAAAAAGACTTCAACAATAAAAATAACCAAATATATGCAACTAGAACATATCGTCCATACTTCGATAATATATGGGGATCCGATTCTGATTCTAGGATTATTAGATTAGATTTTTCAATTTTTTATTATAATTTGTTCTTCATCTTTTATTTATTTTTATGCATTTAAAATATGATTTCCGTTTGTAGGACCACTTTGTACTCCCCCGTCATACAATAAGAGTCACACTTTGTCATTTTGGCCCGACCCACAGTAAGAGTCGCACTTCATTTTTTATCATAAATGGTAAGTATGTCTCACATTTCACTAACTCACTTCACTAACTCATTATTATAAAATCAATATAAAAAAAGTGGGTCACATATTCTACTAAATTTTCCAATCCACTATTTTTTACATTTTTAAAAACCCGTGCCTACAATAAGAGTGACTCTTATTGTGGGACGGAAGGAGTATTATGTTTTTATTGTTAAATATAATTGTACAAGAAAAAATAATTAGAGTAACTTATTTCAAAAGTTAGTATAAATTAATATAATTAAGTGTAATAAATAAGAATGATACATTAAACTTGAAAAAAAAATACTATATCCTAAATTCTAAGTTTAAAGTTATCGAAGTCGCCGTTCTCAGTTTCCAATTAAATATAGGTATATTGAATAAAACGTTTTAGCCCACTAATTAATTTACTAATGAGCCCAATGAAATAGTGCATGTTAACCTAGATTTCATTTCATAGCCGCCATTCTCACTTCTCATATTCTTCCCCAAATTCTCCACAACCTCTGTTCGTCGCCAAATTGAACCAGGTACACTTCTCCCTTGCTCTCTTCGAATATTCAAAACAAGTAGGGATTGGATGAAAATTGCGTTTACATCCAATTTTCATAAATTGAAAAAGCATGTTTGATTTTGATACACCATAAATGGGTGGTTACTGTGCCAAAACGCTATATGATGACTATGAACTATGAACTACGGTGCTCAATTTTGCACCATATCTCTAATGTTATCGTTAAATCCTGCAACCATTATATTACCACAGGACCTACCCTAGCTGTGCTTTGCTTTACTCGGCTGAAACCCCTTTTTCATGCTTATCTTTTGTTGCCTTATTTTTTTAGCATGTGTGTATGCAAATTGGTTATTTCATTGAAATTAGTAGCCTAATTGATGATGAATTTGTTATATTGGGTGTCTCCATGATTCCGTTTTTACCCCATTTTTCGGCCTAGTTTTCAGTTAATTTGCTAGACGGTGTTTTGGCCTTATTGGTGAGTGTTTTCTTCTCGTTTGCTTTAGGTAAATCATGAAGCATAACAATGTTATCCCAAATGGGCATTTCAAAGCATTGGCAAAACTATGTGAAAACATGGTTTAACCAGCCTGCCCGAAAGGCCAGAAGAAGGACCGGTAATCATTTCGTTGTATTTCATTCTTTATTTGACTGGTATTTGGAATCCAAATTTGTGAGTTCCACCATTTCTGCTCCAAGTTATCCTCATCTGATTAATTGTTATTTTCAGCACGACAAGCGAAAGCTGTTAAGATTTTTCCCAGGCCAACTGCTGGACCCCTTCGCCCTGTCGTTCACGGTCAAACGCTCAAGTACAACATGAAAGTCAGAGCTGGCAGGGGGTTTTCTCTTGAAGAGCTTAAGGTGAGCAAGCTCCTCTCTGTTTGATTGAACTGATGCCATCTGATTTACTCTGTCGCCAATAAGATTTATGTATGCTGTTATTAACTCAGGTAGTATGCTAAACTAACACCATTTTCCATTTTATTTTTATTTAGTAATCCATTGTAGTGCATTTGATTTTAGCGTCCCAACATGATTCCCCGTTTCAGCCTCTGTAATAGGTGTGCCTTTTTTTCGTTTTCTATATTGTAACAACCAGGCTGCAGGCGTCCCTAAGAAACTTGCCCCAACTATTGGCATCTCTGTTGATCACCGCCGAAGAAATAGCTCGTTGGAGTGATTCCAGACTAATGGCCAGAGACTGAAGACATTCAAGGCTAAGCTTGTTGTCTTCCCAAGACGTGTTTGCTAATTCAAGGTAAAATGAGCCTTGAATGGATGATTTTTTTCCTTCTAGTCATTACAGACCCATTTTAAGCAACACTCTTGTCTCTCTTTTTTTAGACTGGTGATTCTACTCCAGAGGAGCTGGCTACAGCCACACAAGTTGCTGGGGATTACATGCCTATTGTCAGTGAGAAGCCGACTATGGATCTTGTTAAGGTGACAGAAGAGATGAAATCATTCAAGGCATACGACAAGCTGCGTCTGGAGAGGACAAACGCTCGCCATGTCGGTGTTAGGGCCAAGAGAGTGGCTGAGGCGGAGAAGGAAGGGAAGAAGTAAAGCAATTAAATTGTTGGATTTGCATTTGCATTGTTTCTTATATTTATATTTTTTAGTTTTGCCTGAATTTTGACACTAGTAATCTATACTTGAGAGTTTTGACAAGAACTTGCTATGTTCTCGGACTATTTTAGAATTTGTAGTTAATATTGTTATTTAAGAGTATGAATTCATGTGTCTGGTTAGAGCATGTGTAGCCAACTAAATTTGTTGCAGGCTAAATTTGAAACTTCACTCCTTAATCGTTGATTGATTGCAATTATTTTAACTCTAAATTAATTTGACGAAGGATGTTACCTTTTAATTAGATGTATTCGAATATCGGTTGATTTTCTGTTTTACTTGCGTGTCCAATACGCGTTTGTAATTGGGGATTATTGATTATTCGGAGAAATGGGTAAATAAAATAAAAAATTCAATGAAGCCTGGAGTTTGATTCCTGTTTTATTCTGTATAGATGTAATCTCATGATTCTAATCCTATTATATCTATATTAATATTGATCTGAATAATTTTTCAGTGTTAATAAAAGAGAATAATAGATTGACAGTTATATTCTGTTATCCTTACCTAGACTTGATAGATATTTGAGTTGACGCCTCTTCTTTGTATTTGATTGCATCTATAAATGAAGCTCAGTTATTGTATACAAACGGACAAATTGTTCACCTTCGACTAATCTTCCTGACGAAAAAAGTTAAAATTATCAACTCTCATATCCTTACATCCGTACATCAAATATAGAATCGAAGACAACAAGAGTCCTAACTTGGGAACTTTCCCAACCGCCCTACACATGAACTCCATTTTAGTTAACTCTAAGTTAAAGTTGTCGCAGAGATTTTTTTTCATAGTAGAAAAGATGGCTGGTAATTTGGGGTCACTGAGACAGAGCTTTTCAGAGCGGCTGCTGTCGAGAAAGTACTATTCGGAGGTCGAATCGGACGTGAAACATGAGGGCTGGCTTTTCGAGAGCTTGTGGAAGAGCCTCAAAGATATTGCGATTAACGCGTATGATATGGGAAGATCTGACCCGAGAAAAGCGATGTTCGCTGCCAAAATGGGCTGCACTCTCTCTCTGGTTTCTCTCCTCATCTTCTTCAACGAGCCCTCCAATTATATCACCGAGCATTCCATCTGGGCCATCCTCATCGTCGTCGTTGTCTTTGAGTTCAGCATAGGTAATAATCACATGATTTCTTGTGTGATGTAAATTGTAATGTCAAATCAAATGTGATTTTGTAGGGGCGACGTTGAACAAAGGGTTTAATCGAGCGTTGGGGACTTTCTCTGCTGGTGCACTGTCTTTAGGGATTGCAGAATTGGCCAAGCTTGCTGGTTTATTTTCAGAAGCTGTGATTGTCATCAGTATTTTGGTTGCAGGTCACTTTCTTATTTCGCATTTTAGTTTTAAGAAGCTGTTTTTGTGGCTGAAATTGATGAAAAATGGGCCTCAAGGTTTCTTGTGTAGTTATTTGAAGCAGCATCCGGCTGTGAAGCAGTACGAATATGGATTTCGGGTGTTCATGCTGACGTTTTGCATCGTGCTGGTGTCTGATCCATTGGGGTTTGTTCAGACCGCTGTTTCCCGATTGGTGCTGATTGCAGTTGGTGCTGCTGTTTGTTTGGTCATGAATGTATGCATTTTCCCTATTTGGTCTGGTGAAGATTTGCACAAGCTGGTTGTCAAGAACATTAAAGGGGTCGCCACGTCTTTGGAAGGTCAAGTCAGGATCCACTTCTTGTTCAATTACTATTACATCTTAAGCATAAATTAATGTATTGAAAACAGGTTGTGTGAATATGTACTTGCAATGTGTTGAGTATGAGAGAATACCATCAAAAATCTTAGTCGGCCAGGCTTCTGATGATCCTCTTTACAAGGGCTACAGAACTGCTGTGGAGTCCACTAGCCAAGAGGAGGCTCTGGTTAGTATAATCTCCTTTCTCAGCATCACAACATGTGGGGGATGAATCGTTGATTGTAACTGTCGTTTTTCACAGTTGGGGTTCGCTATATGGGAACCACCTCATGGCCGGTATAAAATGCTGAACTATCCTTGGAGCGAATTCGTAAAAGTCAGCGGTGCTCTGAGGCACTGTGCTTTCATGGTGATGGCGATGCACGGCTGTATTCTTTCAGAGATACAGACAGGAAAGTGTTGCTCAAAGTTTTATGCTTTCTTTGTCAGTATTCGACATGTATCTTGAGTAGAGGGAAATGGTGTGATCGCGTCTATCTACATACATAGCTTGTTTTCTTTTGTTTTGGACACTCGCTCTGCAGGCACCTTCTGAACTAAGACAAGTTTTCAAGGATGGTATTCAGAGAGTTGGTACCGAAGGAGCTAAAGTTGTGACTATGCTTAGTGAAAAAGTCGAAAACATGGAAAAATTAATTTCAGAAGATCCTCTTGCAGATATTCATGATGCTGCTGAGAATTTGCAGATGATGATCGACCAGAGATCCTATCTCTTAGTAAACGCAGATAGTTGGGATAGCGACAGACTGCCTGGGAATCTCGACCCAGAGACGATTCGTGAACTGAAAGAGAACGAAAACAAGCCCTTCTTGGTCAACTCTCTGTTCAATCAACCAGCAATCAACTCAGACACTACGAAACAACGATGCAGTTACTGCAAACAATGTGGATTCTGGAGAGGACGTCTTTAAGCAGCAGACAATGTGGCCCTCTCTCTCAGTCCACAACGAATGCGAAATTCGGACATATGAAAGCGCGAGTGCATTGTCTCTTGCAACTTTTACCTCTTTGTTGATCGAATTTGTTGCCAGGCTTCACAACCTGATTCACTCGTTCGAGGAGCTCAGTGAGAAGGCTGAGTTCAGGGAGCCGGTTGAGACGAGGGAAACGCAAACGAGCTGTGGTTTCTTCTCCGGAGTGCTCAAATGCTTGTGCTGCAGAACTAATGCAGTTCAACCCTTATTTCATGTTGGGGTACAAACCCATCCCACATCGGATGAGTAGGGGAAGTTGGAAGGTGTATATAATTCCTGTCCAACCCCAATTAGTTTGAGGTCTTTTGGGAGTGACCCAAAAACAAATCCATGCGGGCTTGACCCAAAGCGGACAATATCAAACTAATGTTGCAGTCGACGATCCTAACAAGTGGTATCAGACCCCCAGGTGGCTATGGGTTGTGCCTGGATGAGCCCCGGTTAGGGTCGGGCCCTGAAGGACTCAAAGCTAGAGTCAGGCCCAGGATGACCCAGGGGTCAGGGCTGGAACAACCCATGTTCGTGTCGACTGCGTTCCCGATGTGGTCTCGGTTTGAGGGGAGGTTTGTGTTGGGTTACAAACCCATCCCACATTGGGTGAGGGAGGGAAGTTGGAAGGTGTATATAATTTATGTCCAACCCCAATTAGTTTGAGGCCTTTTGGGAGTGACCCAAAAACAAATCCGTGCGGGCTTGACCCAAAGCGGACAATATCAAATTAATGTTGCAGTCGACGATCCTAACAAGTGGTATCAGAGCCCAGGTGGCTATGGGTTGTGCCTGGATGAGCCCCGGTTAGGGTCGGGCCCTGAAGGACTCGGGTTAGAGTCGGGCCCAGGATGACCCAGGGGCCAGGGCTGGAACGACCCATGTTCGTGTCGACTGCGTTCCCGATGTGGTCTCGGTTTGAGGGGAGGTTTGTTGGGTTACAAACCCATCCCACATCGGGTGAGGGAGGGAAGTTGGAAGGTGTATATAATTCATGTACCACCCCAATTAGTTTGAGGCCTTTTGGGAGTGACCCAAAAACAAATCCGTGCGGGCTTGACCCAAAGCGGACAATATCAAACTAATGTTGCAGTCGACGATCCTAACAGTTTGTTGGGGTACAAACCCATCCCACATCGAATGAGTAGGGGAAGTTGGAAGGTGTATATAATTCCTGTCCAACCCCAATTAGTTTGAGGCCTTTTGGGAGTGACCCAAAAACAAATCCGTGCGGGCTTGACCCAAAGCGGACAATATCAAACTAATGTTGCAGTCGACGATCCTAACAAGTGGTATCAGACCCCAGGTGGCTATGGGTTGTGCCTGGATGAGCCCCGGTTAGGGTCGGGCCCTGAAGGACTCAAAGCTAGAGTCGGGCCTAGGATGACCCAGGGGTCAGGGCTGGAACGACCCATGTTCGTGTCGACTGCGTCCCGATGTGGTCTCGGTTTGAGGGGAGGTTTGTGTTGGGTTACAAACCCATCCCACATCGGGTGAGGGAGGGAAGTTGGAAGGTGTATATAATTTCTGTCCAACCCCAATTAGTTTGAGGCCTTTTGGGAGTGACCCAAAAACAAATCCGTGCGGGCTTGACCCAAAGCGGACAATATCAAACTAATGTTGCAGTCGACGATCCTAACAAGTGGTATCAGAGCCCAGGTGGCTATGGGTTGTGCCTGGATGAGCCCCGGTTAGGGTCGGGCCCTGAAGGACTCGGGTTAGAGTCGGGCCCAGGATGACCCAGGGGCCAGGGCTGGAACGACCCATGTTCGTGTCGACTGCGTTCCCGATGTGGTCTCGGTTTGAGGGGAGGTTTGTTGGGTTATAAACCCATCCCACATCGGGTGAGGGAGGGAAGTTGGAAGGTGTATATAATTCCTGTCCAACCCCAATTAGTTTGAGGCCTTTTGGGAGTGACCCAAAAACAAATCCGTGCGGGCTTGACCCAAAGCGGACAATATCAAACTAATGTTGCAGTCGATGATCCTAACAGTTTGTTGGGGTACAAACCCATCCCACATCGAATGAGTAGGGGAAGTTGGAAGGTGTATATAATTCCTGTCCAACCCCAATTAGTTTGAGGCCTTTTGGGAGTGACCCAAAAACAAATCCGTGCGGGCTTGACCCAAAGCGGACAATATCAAACTAATGTTGCAGTCGACGATCCTAATATTTCATTCTCTCTATATTCTGCATTACTTGTTCAGATCCGAGAGGATCTTGTGTTGTGTTACTAACTTGAGTATAAAGTGTGCAAGTTCTCGGTGATTCCTTGGAGCTTCGGGTCCAAGATTGCAAGTCCGAGATAATTAGCTAGCTACTGTTGTAATAGCTAGGGCACTTTGTAAATCAGTCGCTTGGTTGATAGTTTGACTGAGCTATCTTGTACGAGACCAAAAATGTTTCGGTAAATAGTGAATCCAAAGTAGTCTGATCCCTACATGAAGAAAGTCAAAAACAAATTTACTGTTTTTTTGACGTCGTAACTCGAGATCCCAACATGATGTTAACTTATTGTGGCTGGCCATCTGAAATTAAGTAGGATTTTGGGCCTTTGGCAAGAAAAACTAAAGATGAACTCGAATAATATTCTAAAGCTATAGAATACATACATACAGAACTATAGAAGTTGAACACAAGAATTTCGAGCAGCTTAAAGATAGATAGACTATTCGATGTTGATATAATAATGGGGGCATGTGATAAGGGATGGGTGGGGACTGTAGATCTTCTATTTACGTAGGAGCATCCACGGTGGCGGATGTCCCGAGGACGTCGGACCGGCGTGCCGGACGTCCGCCATTAGGCAGCATGTATACGGATACGGACGTCCGCTGCGGACACCGGAGTTCTGCGGCTTTCCGGAACGTCCGCCATTGCGTTAACACGACGGACGTCTCAATTTTTTTATTGTTTTTTGTGGATATCCGTCGGGATGTCCATGGGGATGTCCGTCATTGTGTAGTGGGATGTCCTTATGACGTGGCAGTGCAGTGAGATGTCCTTATGACGTGACAGGAGGTGTTTTTAGGAAGTCCGTTGGAATGTCCGCCGGGACATCCGTCCCATTCATTATTTATTTTCAATCACAATTTATAAACATAATTTGCGCAGGGAGAAGAAGTAGTATTTTTTTGTGTATAAAAGTCCCCTTAAAAATAAAACCTAACATAATTCACAAACATAGAGATGGGTTCGGAGACGCTGAGGAAGAGGAACGAAGAGGAGCTGGAGAAGGAGCTTCGAAGCAGCCGAGAGAGGGAGGAGAGGATGAAAGAGGAGCTGCGGATGACGTGTGAGCGGCTACGGGTGGCGGAGGAGGCTGAGGAGAGGCTGTGCAGCCAGCTCTCCGAGCTCGAAGCCGAGGCCGTCGATCATGTCAGGGAATCTACCGCGCAGATTTCGCTTCTCATCCACAAACTCTCTCTTGCCCATAAACTTCTCCAAGATGCATCACTCTCTCTCACTCATTAGTCTCTCTTTTTGTTTTCTTTTTTTATTTTAATTCGGTTTCGTTTTTGTTTGGAACACTATACTATGATTTGGGTTTCAAATCCTTTGGATTTTCGTTTTTGACCCTTTGGAATGAATGAAAGATGAATATTAATGTGGTAAGTTGTATCAAAGATGTGGATGTATCTACGGTGGTTTTCTTGCTTTTGTAATGTGATGTTAAAATTTAAATTGTTAATACTAGTACTCCATTATAGTATATTGATCTTTCTTCATTTACCAATATGTCAATCTGCACATACTTTTGCGATTCTTATCAAATGTCAACACAAAAATAAATATAACTGTGTCAACTAAATTTATGTTGACATACTAATATGATTATGCTAACATTTTTAATACGTGGAATTGATAGTTAGCAAAATAAGCAGATTAAACTAGTTAGCAATTGATGACATTCTTACTTTTACTTATTTATCAAAAACATTCCAAACTGATTAAAGGGTGTGGTCGGATGGTATGCTTAGCCCAAATAGTCGGTGGTTCAATTCCTACCTTTATTGTACGATCTTTATCTAGCAAACAAAAAACATTATAAATAATTGATCCATCAATTTAGAGCCACATGTTTCAGGCATTATTCAGAGTGTGTAATTTTAATTCCTAATTTTTAAATGACATGCCATATATTTTTATTGGGCGGCAGCTTAAAATAACTGGGCTGGAATCAAACAAGTAGTAGTGCGTATTTCTAATGATACATTTCGATACGGCTCGAGCTGAATGAATCACGTTGGATTAATATTTAATCATATTGTTTGCAACGTTATTTTTGTTGGTTGTTGGATCAAATATGTGTATATGATCACGCAATATTTTACTAAAACGGTAAAACCTATAACAAATTAATAAATTATTTGGCGATGCAACCAAACACAATCTATGTATACCGTTGGAGTACTAGCTATATATAGTTAACTATTTTTTCTTAATTTCTGTAGTTATCTCCATTATTTATGTAGTATATGTGTTATCGTCATAGTTCAATTCATTAGAATATTTTTTATTATCAATCCAATATTTTAAATTGCATTCATAATTTAGCTTGTGAATATATATAACTCACGAGCACCACATAAAACTTTATTTGATGGGTCAACTTCAGTTGTTCGAATGTAATCACTTGTGGCTATTGGAAAATACTTTAAATTGGCTTCTCACCTATGAAATGAGAAATTTGGATTTAAGGGTTACTTGTTAAATGGTTTAATTAGACGGGCGACCTGTGAAATCAAATTGATTTGATATATTTACAAGTAGCACATGATAATCACCAAAAGCCACAACTTCTATTTCCCGGAAAAGAAGCGGTTAATTAGTTTTATTTAATAATTTAATACTGTATTAGAATGTGTACGTGTTAATCACAAGAATCGACAGTATCAATCACAGAAATAAAATAAAATAAAATAAAACAAAATAAAATAAAATAAAATAAAATGAAATGAATAACAACAGCAACACATTAATAATCTTGCGTGCAGACTACTTATTTGCAAACGAGAAAGGGGAGTAGGAGTAGTATAATCTATCCTAATATAAAGCGTAAGTTTGGTGAAAAGACTTTAATGTCCTTTTTGGAGGGAAAATAGAAAAATGAGGTGTCTTTTATTTCTTTATTTTATTTTAAGTCTTCCAAAATATTTTTAAACATGAAAATAGTTAATTAATTAATTAATATTTGAAGGCAAAAACAATTGGACAAATAATGAATCCAATAAAATGCTAGCTTCTTGAAGAAGTTTTGAAACACATTTTAAATAGTGCACTATCATTAATTTTTTATATATAATTAAGTTATTAAATTTATATATTAATTAGCCTTATATTTGGATTTAAATTGGAATTGTGCTAGAGAGTATAGTTTGCCTCCCATTTATTTAGGTTAAAATTGAGATTTAATTCTTTATTGCAATATTTTTTTTCTGAATTAATTCACAGGCTAAACGACAACACAAATATGTATTCCTATGTTTACAATTTTCATCTTATATTCACCTCTTATATTTATCTTCATTATTTGAAAATCTTACGTGCCGTGCATAGCACGGGTGTTATCACTAGTTTTCCTCATTTTGCAAATCTGACGATGATGTATGTGGAGTAGTATGTAATGCAAAGTCAACAAATTTCGCAAAACTGGTCTTGAATGGGTATTATGATGAAATCTGATAAATATATAATAATATTCATAAAAAAATCTAACATCTCCACGCGCCCCCACGTCGCGCGGGCGCGTGGCGAGACGGCTCGCCATCCGTCTCGGCGAGACGGGACGCTCGGCGGGCTGGGGACGAGACGGGACGCTGCAACGCGTCTCGCCGCCGTCTCGTCCCGGCGTGACGGGTTACGAGCCACCAGCGTGACGCGTTGCGGGTGGCCTAAGTCAGTGACGGAACCAGAAAATTAGATAAGCCAGGACTGAAATCCTTAAAAAATAATATTAAAATATTTGATTTTATTATATGTAATCTCTTACACACGCTGAGATGATGGAGTAGTTGTTTTCGAAAAATTGCATATCTTAAAATAACAACAAAATTTATTAGATGTCACACTTTCCTTTTTAGTTTATTCCACAAAAGATGTCGTATTTCCTTATTTAGAAAAAGTTCACTCTGACATTAATTATAAATTTTATTTTCTCTAATAATATCTCTTAAAATCTTATATCATCTCTCAAGTATGTCATCGATTATGGAACTGAGGGTGTACTAGAATTTACTAACTACGACTTGCACAATACAAATAATTTTATACTAATTCTAATTTTACCAAATCATCAAGTGGTCCAAATATAAGTATCAATTAAATTAACAAGCTTTGAATCAAACAAAATTTATCAAAAACATGAGACAGTACTTCACTACTGCTGCAGATATGATAATTTTATTTGGTTAAATTATTTTTATAATTTTACAATATTTTGATTAATATATCTATTTAGTTGCTCAACAAACACAACTAAGTAGTTAATTTAGCATAGTCGTTATTGGAACTCCAGGCATTATTGTTCATAAGGGAATTGGGCTACTTAACTCATGGGCATTATTAGTTAATTTAGTTTATTATAGTCCAAAAGGCCAGAAATAAAAAGCAACCCAATAATAAAATAACTAGCCTAAAATTAATAAGCCGTAGTCTTTGTCTTCTCCTTCCTATTTTAATTTTCAATTTCAGAGATCAGCGGCTGACAGTTGGAGTGCAGGGCTCACTGGGGCGGAGAGCGGTCGAAGTTGGGTCTTACAAGGGAGCTTCGGGGTCTGGTGCTGGTCAAGCCCCCGCTGGCGCGGGGGCTAGTCCCCATGTGGTTCCGTCACTGGCCTAAGTGTAATAAGGGCATGATTAACTAACACTAATTTTTACCTAAAATAGAAAGAGTGCAAGTATCTTGAGACGCCCAAAAAGGAATATAGTGCAAATAACGTGGGACGGAGGGAGTATAATTTTTAAAACTCGTGTCCGGCTAAAATGTGACAAAATTTAAGCAAAATTTAAGAGATGGAGGAAGTCGTATTTTATTTTAAGAAGATTTAGAGTAGACTATCCTGAAACGAAATAAGGGAGAAGAACAAGTTAAGATTAGCTAGTTCTCATTTAATTGCCAGATATAGATCAGCGAAGTACTTATCAATAATCTTACATAGAAATTTTAAGAGTTACTTAGTTATCAGTTTAAAAAATATCATCACCACACAAGGCACAAATAACAGAAATATGAAATCTCAAATAGCCCGAAAGTCTTGAGCAACAACAAAAATAGAAAGGAGGTTCTTGTCCCAAATCCTTGAACATCTTCTGTTTTTTAACGTAATTCTTACTAATACGACAATTTACCATGTGATTTTTTACTGTGCATATTGTTACATCATTGAGTATTTGAGTATATGCGTACAACTAAATCTGACAAATCATTTTCAAATGTTTGCAATTGTAGAATACGATTAAGGATTTGAATATGTTACTAACAAAATTCGAAATCTGTTTATAATTCTCAAAACCCCATTGTTTTCAAGTTTTACGAGTAGGCAAACCTCCATTATAGCTTGACGACGTTATAATTGGAATTAAACTCCATTTGACCTAGATTAACGTAATGATGCTCGTTAGATAAGTTATCAGGGAATGTGTTTGGCGAAACACTACTGCCCATGTTTGGGCATCTCTACCAAACACATGAATATGGTACTCATCCACAGCAATCCAGACACACCAGTTCTAAATCAGAACTCCCTCTATCGTAGTCGCACTAACAAAAGGCCACTTACAAGATAAACAATTAAAATGAACATATTAAAACACACAAGACTCTGTGTGAATTTTCCCCGCAGGGATGAAGATATGCAAGACCTAATCAGGATCCAAGATAAAAAGCATGTCGAGTATTGGGATGGAATGAGATTTACTTGTCAGGGTGGTGATGGGACTCTCTTTAGTCGCATGGTTCAAGTGCTCAACTTAATTTTAGTCGTGGTTCAACTGTTCAAGTACACGACTTGTCTGGGTGGGTGATATTGCTGCTTCATGGAATTAAGCCTGCCTCAACAATAAAGATGTCGAGTAATATAAACAAGCCTCTAAACCAGTGTTTGAATTGAGAGTTGAGACAGTATGTGATCAAGTGACTAAATAAGGGGCACTAGCCATTCAACCAGAGC
This sequence comes from Salvia splendens, assembly GCF_004379255.2. NCBI lineage: Eukaryota > Viridiplantae > Streptophyta > Magnoliopsida > Lamiales > Lamiaceae > Salvia > Salvia splendens. The sequence continues at coordinate 6,927,042 of NC_056034.1, forward strand.
CTCTCATGACCTACATAATCTTTGCCACAAAACACCTTAATGTACCACCAACCACCAAACTAAATAAGTTGAACCTCACAATTATCTGTTAATTCACATGAAACTCACAACTAAACCCCCAAACTAAATAAGTTGAAATTCACAACTAAACCCCCAAACTAAATAAGTTGAAATTCACAATTATCTATTAGAGTAATTCACATGAAACTCCCAACTCAACACCCAGACTAAATGTGTTGAACTTGAACCTCACAATTATCTATTAATTCACATGAAACTCCCAACTAAAAAATAGTTCTTCATTATTCTCTCCTTCATAAACCGAACTACTCAACTATTAGGATACACCCGACACTCACATATATATCGAAGGGATGATATTCAAGAACCAATTACCTAAATTTATTACAACAATCACTCATAAACAAAGATGAAATTTCAAGAACCAATCAACTAAAGCTACCACACCACACAGAGACAGAGCCCTTGAGTGATGATTGAACTAATTCTTCTGTGAATCCATAATTCCCAAAGTAAAACCACATTCAGATATAATCATAACTTTCAGAAGCAATGGTTCATAAACCACAAGAATATTTATATAGAAAAAGAATGTGAATCATCCTCCACTACAAAGAATTACAACAAATTCAGTACATTACATACAGTATAAATCGAATTCTAACCTCAATTGAAATGTTCCTCCGATCAAAGCAACCCAAACAATACGAATACCCCGAGCAATATCAGCCATATGATGTGAACCAACAGAAGAGCCTGACCCGCAGGGCCCGACCCGCCATTGCCCACTTCACAATACCCGGATTTCTTGACACGCGCTCCCGCACAGTGGGCCTCCGTGCACCCGCACCAGTAGGTCACGCCATCCACCCCGCAAACCGGGTCTGGCCGGAAGCATTTCACCGGGCACATATCCGCTTCCGAACTTGGCGGGCAGATGTCATTTTCTGGCTGATCGGACGGAAGCTTGAGCAGACTAGGCTCGGATCGGGCGGTGGGGATGAGAAAGGCGGTGAGGAAAACGGCGAGGATGAAAACTGAAGGCGAATTGCCCGTGAATAGGCGCATTTCGGCGACCTTCGAATGGACGACCAGAAGATCGCCAGTCCACGGTTTCTTAATCACTCTATTTTCTCTCTCTCTCTCTAACTGCAAGAAATTTCGAATTCTAGGGTTTCTTTTATTCGTGGAATCCGATTTTGGGTTTTTTTTTTTTCTGTTTCTTGTTTGTGGAAAGTCGGAGGGAATTTCTTTTTTAGCTGAACGAGCTTTGTTCTACAGTTTGGACTGATTCCTTTATTTTTCTTTCTCGTGTGAAAATTAGGTAAACTTAACAATTATTCTGAGAGGGGAATTTTTTACTGTACTAAATAAATTAATATAGCTAACTTTGCTGCAAATCAAATCTACGCATAACTATGTAAGTTCCGATTAAGTAATTATAGACCATAATCTTTAAACCAGATAATAATTTATTTTTATTATTAGCTCGCCAAAATAAAATTCTCTTAAATCTTTTGCGTTTTGTTAATAAAATTAATGTCGTGTGCTGGTTAGTAAGTGTTTGGTGGGGAAAATGTGTAGGTGATCCACCAGTTGGCTCCAACCTGTTACTGTTCAGACTACTAATAATCCAAATCAGATGCTACTACATTTGTCATGCATTTTATCATTATTATTTGAATATTCGGCCGTAAACATATCATTATATAAAGTGGAAGCCAGGAAATTAAAAAAAATACACATTACATTCTCCATTTACACAATTATTACAACCTAATCTGAATAGGACCAAAACCTATGTCTCAGATAAACTTGCAAACAAGGAGAAGTAATTAGAAAATATCCTTCGTTTAAAAAAAATCTAGAAATTATCAACCAGTCGAATACAATGAAGATACTATATAAAAAACCAATTACTACTATTTAATTTTTTTAATGCTCAAAAGTCAAAGCATAGCATACACTACGTACAAAACATGCGAAATAATCAAAGAAAATGATCTCATTATACGTCGTGTACAAGAATCTCATATTTCAAGATGGAAACTAAACCATAAATATGAAATTCTTGTTCAGAAGAAAAAGGGTACAAGAGATACATTTGTCTTGTAACGGTCATAACTAACTTGTACAGAGGTCGAAGAATAAGCCAACTGCAACTAAATTTAAGGTGTGGTGTGGTGTGGCTCCCAACGATAATAATAATAAGGTTGACACAAACAGGCAGGCATGTCCGGATAGCCTCTACATAATCCCTGCATATCAGAAAAGAGGAGAGAGAAACAAAAGGCCTATTCTTGATACAGAAAAACCTCTGAAATTTCCGATCATCCGTTGTCTCTAAAAGGACATGGGCAATAGGAAGCTGCCTTCTCCCGCTATCAGGAAGCCCCTGAGGTGCCTGTTGAGTCGCCTGAGGCTGCAGCAGCAGAGACAGTGCCACAGGTCGGTGTTTAAACCTTTTGGTTCCAATTTTGGTATCAACAAATGATACATCTCTATATATCTGTTATGAATGAGTTAATTGGATGGATTGTTTCAGGAGAAGAAAGATGGGGATGAAAACAAGGAGACTACTACTTTGGTAGATGTCAGTGAACCAGCTCCGAAGATGGAACTGGAAACAACTGAGGTGAAACCAGTGGGATGAGGAAGGAGTTCCAGTTGAGGCAAAGCCAAAGGAGGAGAAAAAAGAGGTAGCAGAAACAGTTGAAGTAAAGGATGAAGAAAAAGAGGCAGTAGAAACTGTTGAAGTAAAGGAGGTAGATGGAATTGAAGCACCCAAGGAGAAGAAAGAGGAAGTAGGAACCCATGCCGTGCCAAAGGAGGATAAGAAAGAAGAGTAGAAAAAAGCATAATGTAGTACTACAAAGAACCATAAATCGGTGTTTAAACCTATTCATTCTATGAAGTGAAATAAATTTTCTATTTTTCAATTCGTGTTCCTTCCTCATTAACTAGCATTGTTATCCATAATATGTACATAATATATCAAACTTATAATATTCCCAGCAGCCAAGAGTAGGCCCAGGGCTGTTAGACAACATGAGAAATTAGACTTAGAATAAAAAGGATTCCACATGGTATGCATAGATGAGACAAAATCATTACCCAGATCAATGTGGGGTAAGAAATAGGGAATCAAAACACTGATCTCCATTTTCTTTCAGATTAGAAATTTCCTTACAGCATTTTACTTTTAAGTCAAAATACAGTTTGGTCTGATTTGATTTAGAGTTTAAACCAAAACTGTTTAGTTCAGTCCAACTTCACTAAGATATCATTTCAAGCACAGTTTTCCCAGATTGACACAATATCAGATAACTCGTATAACACAATAAATGTGTCTTCCATACCCAAAAATTGATAACACAAAGGAATCCAGTGTAACTGCCACTACTACATGCACAAACCAAACAAGAACTGATAAAGAAATTCATATAATGCCTACGAGGACTCCCAAAATGGGAGTGGCTAGAAAAAAAGAATGTGTCAAAAACTAAAATCAGTGAAACACAATTCACCTAATTTTCCTCCACAGCAATGGCCCCCTTCTCGCTCACATAGATACCGTCCAGGAACTTTCGGATATCCTTGTTCTTTACAAGGCATTTCTGTCCCAGTGAATACGAGCATAAGTACAGATATGAGACAGTATGTAAGGCACAATGAAGATAGTAATCTCACACATTGAAAACAACTGGAGTACATAATCAGGGAGCGATCTCTACCTGGTTGATCAAAGCACATGATCGAGACACGAGCTCGATGTCATTGCCCTCCAAAACAAGTTCATCCTTGACCTTCTCAGACCGCACAATGGAAACCCCATCAAGCATATCAACCTTCCTAACCTGTTAGGATCAACAACGACAAGATTGTCGTCAGTGTCATCCATTTACAAGAAGCTGAGACAAGTTGATCCATACAAAGCAACTGATATACAAGTTATTTGCATATAATCATTCAATAATACAATGTCAATTCCATGCCTGTTTTTGCAATATCTATTGCTTTTCTCAAACAAAATATTCCATATTTAAGGGAATGAATAAACAATTAAAAGAACATTGCTAAAAAGTTAACAACTCCTGGCTATATTTCAACGTTACGAATAAAAAACGCACAGAGACAAAAAAAAGTTAAAATGTACCTTCTTCTCGCCAAGGAAATTCCGGATTTCAATGGCAGAGCCGCTGCCAGTTATGGATGCGTTGATTGGGAAGTGAGCGTAGACAAATCGCATCTTGTAACGGTAACCTTGGGTAACGCCGTTGATCAAATTCTGGACATGACTGAGCGCGGTGCGGATGGCGGCGGTGGTTTTTCGGCTGCCGAACCAGGCGTCGATTTTGAGCTCCTTCTTTCCGGTAGTGTCGTCAGTAATGAGCTGGAAATCGAGGTTGAGATGCTTGAAATTGCGGGAGAGTTTTCCCCTGGGGCCTTCGACCTCGATCACTGTGGATGTGTGTCCATGCAAATCATGCAAAGTATCATTCTTGCATAAGCAAAGTATCATTCTTGCAGCCGCAAGTTATCATTCTTGCTGCCGCAAGTTATCATTCTTTCACTGGCGGACTATCATTCTTGCGCAAGGAAACTATCATTCTTAAGCAACTCATTCACGTCAAGCTGCTGATTTGATTAAGTGATAGAGCCGTTGGAGCTCGAGGAAGAGATCAAGAAAGGAGCTCGGTTTGGTGAGCTGAAACTCTTCAAAAGTATATCGAGCATAGCTTGGGAGAAATGAAGGAGAATAAAGGTTTATTGAATACTTCTTGATGTTTTGTTCTACATACGGGAGCCCCTTTTATAGGTATTACATGAGACATATATATGGAATACATTTAATAGTATCAATCTCCTTTAATGCTATCAATCTATTCCTCTAATTTTGCCTAACTATTTCTAGAGCATCATTGAGATTGATTGACCTCAATCTTCCTTTGTTTAACACTCCCCCTCAAGTTGAGTGGTGGGATCTCCAAAACTCAACTTGCCCAATACACTCGTAAAGCTTCTCGAGTTAACGGCCTTGGTAAGAATATCAGCCAGTTGATCTTCAGATCGAATAAAGGGTAGCTCTACTGCTCCACTCTCAATGTTTTCCTTGATGAAGTGTCTGTCGACTTCGACGTGTTTCGTCCTATCGTGTTGTACTGGATTCTCGGATATACTGATGGCTGCTTTGTTATCACAAAAGAGTTGACTCTTTTCTAAAGTTAGTCCGATCTCCTTCATTAGTTTCCTTAGCCACAATATTTCCATTAGCCCACTTTTAATTCCTCTGAATTCTGCTTCAGCGCTGGATAATGCTACTACTTTTTGTTTCTTGCTTCTCCAAGTGACTAGATTACCTTCAACAAAGGTAAAATAACCTGCTGTTGATCTTCTGTCGACTGGGTTGCTCGCCCAATCAGCATCCGTGTATCCGTGTACTCCTCGGAGTTTATTCTTCTTGAACAGTATTCCATGACCGACTGTTCCCTTGAGGTACTTGACTATTCTTAATGCAGCTTCATAGTGATCCTTCTGTGGTCGATGCATGAACTGACTCACAATTCCGACTGCATAGGCAATATCAGGTCTAGTGTGGGATAGGTAAATAAGCTTTCCAACCAAACGTTGATATTGGCCTTGGTGTGCTAGCTGCGCCCCCTCGGAGATTTGTAGTCCGTGATTAACTAAGATTGGTGTATCGGCCGGTTTGCAATCCAGAAGTCCTGTCTCCGCCAGGATATCTAGGATGTATTTCTTCTGCCTCAGAAAAATTCCTCCTTCAGATCTTAGTACCTCTATTCCCAAGAAGTACTTGAGATTCCCCAAGTCCTTCATCTCGAATTCTTGAGATAGACTCCCCTTGAGTCTCTCGATCTCCTCTGCATCATCTCCAGTTATGATCATGTCATCTACATAGATGATCAAGCATGTAATCCGGCCATCCCGTTTTTTCAGAAATAATGTGTGATCCGAGTGGCTTTGTTTGAACCCATACTTTGTCATAGCCTCTGTGAACCTCCCGAACCAAATTCTGGGGGACTGCTTAAGTCCATACAAAGTTTTCTTCAGCCGACATCCTTCTCCCTTTTTGTACCCTTGCGAAAAACCTGGTGGTGCTTCCATATATACTTCTCTCTTTAGTTCCCCATGGAGGAAAGCATTTGTGACGTCGAATTGATGCAGCGACCAGTCTCTGTTTGCAGCAACCGATAGTAGCACTCGGATAGTGTTCATCTTTGCTACTGGAGAGAATGTCTCATCATAGTCAACTCCGTAGGTTTGCGTGTACCCCTTCGCTACCAACCGTGCCTTGTACCTTTCTATGGAACCGTCCGGTCGCCGCTTGATAGTAAACACCCATTTGCACCCGACTGCCTTCTTCCCGTCTGGTATCATGCACTTTTCCCAAGTGTTGTTCTTTTCTAGTGCACCCATTTCCTTTAGCATCGCCTCTTTCCAATGTCTGTGTCTCCAAGCCTCTTCCACCGTGCAAGGAATCTCTTCTTCTTCATAAAGTGCTGCTTCAAATGCATGCGCCATTTCGGAGAGTTGCCCTTTAGCCATGTTGGCTATTGAGTACTTAGCTTTCTTGCCTATGGCCTCAGGGCTGTATCTTTTTGGTGGAACTCCTCGGTTGGTTCTTGGCGGAAGTTTATATCCTCCAACTTCCTCATTCATCTGCTCTTCCAGTAAGTCGCAGATCTCTGGCTCAGTTTGGTTGTCTGGTTCAGGCTCACTATCTGTTTCATGGTCAGTCTCACTCGATATAGGAACCTCGGGAATATTGTTCCCGAGGCCAAATTCAGATGGAGTATCCGAATTACTTACAGTGGATATCAGTAAAGGGTTCTCCTGGGCGATGTCACTGATTGGTGTGGGCTGTATTTCTGAGGACTGCGCTGTTCCGTTGACGGTTCCCTTTGGTGGATCTGCCACTATTGAAGTATTTAACCGACTTAGTAGGTCACGGTCGTTCCTCTCCCCCGGACTGCTAAGGTGGTTAAAGAAATAGTCGGATTCAAGGAAATCACAGTTCATGGTGGTAAACATACGGCCGGATTTAGGATCAAAGCACCGGTATCCTTTCTGAGACGCCCCATATCCCACGAAAACACATTTTACGGCACAGGGTGATAGTTTGGTCCGCTCATGCTTGGGTATGTGGACATAAACCGAGCATCCAAATACTCGAGGCTGAAGGGTTAAGGGCAAAGGAATTTGAGCTTGTGTGGAAAGAACTTCTAGTGGTGTTTTGAGATTCAGCGTGCTAGAGGGTAGTCGGTTTGTGAGATAGACAGATGAGGCAATAGCTTCAGGCCAAAAATTTCTGGGGGTGTTGGATTCGATTAGCATAGCACGCGCCATTTCTAGGAGAGTACGGTTCTTTCTTTCAGACACACCGTTTTGTTCCGGGGTGTAGGGGCATGTAGTTTGGTGGACTAGACCCTTATCGTGGCAAAAGGTCTTCATGCTCGAGTTCACAAATTCTCCCCCGTTGTCGGATCTAAGAATCTGTATGGTTTTCTGAAATTGGGTTTGTACCAGGGTGTGAAAGTGTTTAAAATGTTCAAAGACTTCGTTTTTTTTGTTTCATAAAATAGACCCATGTCATACGACTGCAATCATCTATAAAGAGAAGAAAGTATTTAAACCCTTGTCCCCCTATAACCGGAGATGGACCCCACACATCAGAATGGACTAGGGAAAACAACGAATCAACTCGGGTATTATTAGGTTTATAAGTATGCCTATGACTCTTGGCCAACATACAGGTCTCACAATACATTTCTTGACTAAATTTAGGAAAGAGAATTTTTAAATAACCCGAGGATGGATGTCCTAAACGACGATGCCAGAGCCATGCTTCCTTGTCTGATGATCCATGAGTTAGCAACGCAGTTCCTTGTTGATCTATTTCGTCCACATAATACAGCCCGTCCCTCTCAGTGCCACGTCCAATGATTACCCCTGTTCTGATATCCTGCAAAAGGCAAAAGTTGGGTTGCATTAGGAGAGTACAATTTAATTCTTTTGTCACATGACTAATTGATAACAATTTATGTGACATGGAAGGAACATATAAGCAGTTGGATAACGTCAGAGCGGATGAAATTCTGACAGTTCCTGCCCCTTCTACGGAAGTGCATTCTCCACTGGCCGTTTGAATATGAGTTTTTGGTGCCCTATGCATATTAGATATATCAGCAATATCATAAGTAATAGTGTCAGTGGCTCCGCAGTCAAAAATCCATTTGGCATTTTTATTTTCAGAGGAAGCTGATAGGGCGTAAGATGTGGGCAGATTTTCGAGGATCTGGAATCGATTTTCACAAGGTATAGGGGCGGTTTGGGAATATTTGGGAACTTTAGGACTTAATTTGGCACTTTTCGAGATTCTGGGCTCGATTTTGGAATTTTTGAGTGTCTGGGGTTCGGTTTGCAACTTTCCAGGATCATAAGGGGGGGTTTTGGAAATATTTTGGATATGGGGTGGTCTGTGTAATATTTTAGGAGTTTGAGGGTTTGGGGATAAATCCCCAACCCTAATTTTACCTCCGTCGACATTAGGCGCCTCCACATCCGGATCGCCTTCCCCTCTGGCGATAGACGCCGTTCTGACCGCTCCCTCCGTGTTGCTCCGGTTGGTCGTCCCCGATGTGTTGCCGGTAGCTAGGTTGGGGGTTCCTTCTCCTCCGGCCACTGCTGCAGCCGCCCGACCTCCTTTGAGCGGCGCCGAAGAGTTGTTCTTTGATTTCCTCTCCTGCCACCACTCCGGATAGCCGTGTAGCTCAAAACACGTCTCTCGTGTATGCTTCTTCTTCCCACAGTGAGAGCACATCAATTTCGATTTGTCTTCCTCCGGTCGTCTGTGCCAATTTCCACCATTCTCACCGCTGTTTCGTTGAGGAGGGTTGCGGTGTGCTGCCGGAATTCTCCATGGCTGGGTTACTGCCAATCCAGCCCCAATTCCTTGTGCGCTGGAGTCCCCACCTTGAAGGACGGCGGTTCTGGCGTCTTCTCGCCGGAGTGCGGCATATGCGGCCTCCACCGAGGGAAGTGGTTCTTGCCTCAAAATCTCCCTTTTTATGCTCTCATATTTGTTATTTACGGCTACGAGTAACTGGAACAGCCTCTGTTCCTGTTTCTCTTGGTGGTATATTTCAATGTCTTCAGTATACTTCATCCGATTTGGTTGTCTCCGGTCGATGGAGATCCATAGATCATTCAATGTTGTCCATATGTCTTCCAGAGATTCGTCTTTCTGTTTTAATGTTATTGCCTTCGCGTATAGATCGTACACTTGAATCTTGTCTCCTCCGCTTGAGTAGGTGACCTCCAAACTGGTCCAGATATCCTTGGCCGTTGGGTATTGGGTCAGGCGGCTGACTAGTCGTTGTTCAACATTCTGAATCAACCACGTAAACACGCAGTGGTCCGCTTGCTGCCATCTCTCGAAGGCTTGATCGGTCCTTGCGGGGGGGATTGGGACTCCCGTAAGGTGAGATATCAATCCCCTTCCGCTGACTGCTGCCTTCATGACGACGGCCCATGTGGAGTAGTTTTCACCGTTTAGTTTCTCTCCGATAACTAGCGGTGATGAATCAATTTTGTGAGCTTCAGTTTTTGGGGTTGGTAAGGTATCTGTGGTGATTATATCTCTCTGGTTTTGCACAATACTTGTGCGCATGAATTCGGCAAACATTCGAGCGAATTGCTCTGTTTCCGTTGGTTTTGTTGGTTCATCGTGTTCTGACATGGTTTATGGCTTTGGCAGGGTCTGCCGGATCTTGGTTAAGGGGTTCGGGATTGGTTTCGAGACAGTGATGAGACTACTCTGAGTCTCACCCCTGCTCTGATACCATCTTCAAAAGTATATCGAGCATAGCTTGGGAGAAATGAAGGAGAATAAAGGTTTATTGAATACTTCTTGATGTTTTGTTCTACATACGGGAGCCCCTTTTATAGGTATTACATGAGACATATATATGGAATACATTTAATAGTATCAATCTCCTTTAATGCTATCAATCTATTCCTCTAATTTTGCCTAACTATTTCTAGAGCATCATTGAGATTGATTGACCTCAATCTTCCTTTGTTTAACAGAAACTAGCCGTTGGGAATCAGCGGTTATAACTGTTTTGTGTGAAATCAGTTGATGGGTTATTTCTTGTTCTTCGCATATATAGCTCGATAGTTTCCAGTTGAAAAGAATAGAAGAGAGAATACACAATACACATACACAATTAGGAGATTATTACTCTAGCTTGCGATTAGTTTGGAGTGATTGAATTGTGAGTGTGAGTTCATTGTATTTGAGAGTTGTTCATCAATAAGATTCAGGTCATCTTCTCCGTGGACGTAGGTGGTTTATCACCGAACCACGTTACATCGTTGTGTGCTTTATTCTTTCGTTCGTGCGCGTGTGAGATCGGCGGTATCACGACCCAACAATCACTTTGGCTTTCACCTTAACCTTCACGCCGTCGGGGATATCCATGGAGTCAGATGAAAGAATTGTCTTCATCTTTGCTATGTCTCTGTCAATGTGAATGCAGAATGAAAGCGATGGAGCCAAAAACCCTAACCAGTAGACCAGAAAAAACTCGAGCAAATTATATTACTCGATTTGGGATAGAGGCTTCGCAGTTTGTTTGGGCATAAATAGTTTCACATTACCTATACATATACTTCGATTGAATTGGCTAATTTTAGAATATTTATTCATCTATTGATCAAACAATTTCAATTTTCTTAACAGATATATGAACATTAAAATTATCAAATTATATATATTTGTTAATGAATAATAGTAACTTAATATATAAATTGAATTGCCTCCTTAAAATCACAATTTTGGCTAATATTTGATATTTTCCATGAACTTAAAACGTGATCACAAAAATCGTGAACTTATATAGTGTAGTGAATTTCATACTATTTTGAATTTCGGCAAAATTGGGGTGAGATTTCAAAATTCAAGAAACACATAGCAACTTCGATTACACCCATTAAAAACGGCATCTTTTCTTATGTTGACCACTTTGTTCAACAACATAATCCAACACACCACGTCAAATTTATTTTAGAAAAATCAAATTTGTGGGAAAGTTGCTACAACGTGTATGTTTATATCTTTATAATATTAGCGTCCAAATTTTAGGTTTATGAATACTACTTACTAAATTTCAACCAAAATTTGTGATTTAAGCAACTATTATCCATACATCTTTTACTCACTCTTAAATGGAGTACTTAGTATATTGATCAAACTTAATAAAGGAAATAAGCATTGTGCAATAAATTATACTTAATTAAATGACAAGCAAAGACATTTAGGGCGAAGAAAGAGAAAAGACAATCTTACAACTAAAACTCATTGAATCACTGTTGCTTTATAAGGAATTTTCATGACCAAAAATTGCAAAATAAAGAAGCATATCTGTATCTATGATAACACAAAAACGGTTCCACCAAGATATAGTAAACATTCCTTATATTGTTAAAATCACAATAAAAAAGTCCCAAGATCCAAAAACGTAATATATTTTTAAAAAACTCAATACCTTGTAACGACATAATAGCACATATCACAAATATAAGTTGCCCTTGTTTAACGTTAAGTAGAAATTCAAGGAATGGCCATTGCACAATCAATTTCAAAAGATGAAGGTTACTGCCCAAGAAAAGAAGAAACAAGCCTAGAAAATATGAATCTGACAGAATTCAAACTTCAGCAAAATTGTCAGCCAATAATATCCAAGTCATGATTATCCAAAAGATGAAATACCATACTACTTCCAAAGAAACATAGAAAGACCTAAGCTGCAGCAGACTGAGCCTGAAGCCTCTTCCTTGCCTCCTCAATAATGGTCAACTTTATGCCTTTGCCCTTTGGAAGAGATATCCAGGGCTTAGTACCCTTCCCAATTGTAAACACATTCCCAGATCTAGTTGCGAACTCATGGCCAGTAGCATCCTGAATGTGAAGGGTCTCAAAACTTCCCTTATGCTTCTCACGGTTCTTGATCACACCAACACGGCCCCTGTTCCTACCACCAGTGACCATGACAACATTGCCGACATCATACTTGATAAAATCGACAATTTTGTTGCTCTCAAGATCCAGCTTGATAGTGTCATTAGCCTTGATAAGAGGATCTGGATAGCGAATGGTCCTCCCATCATATGTGTTGATGTATGGAATGCCCTTCTTTCCAAATTGAACTGAACGAACCTTGCACATCTTAAACTGCATGACAAATAATAACAATCTGCTGAGAATTCTATAACAAAGCAAGTTGTTATATTCTTGTAGATGTCAAAGGGGATAGAAGTGCATTTGGAAAATAATACAACTAAGATAAAAAATAAAGGTTATAAACATTGAGTGAAAAAATGTGTATCGTGTCCATAATTCCTCCTTCAACATTTAAAACAAAAATCGCATAGTAAAAAGTTCCAATCACAAAACATCAACAGCTAGCATGTACACATGCAGTCACCATAAAAATAATAAAAATTGAATACAAGAACCATCAAGCACAAATTACCTTAGCTTCCTCATCCCGGATAGAGTGAAGCCTGAAGCGACCCTTGGTATCATAGAGAAGGCGGAAATTCTCATTGGTCTTTGGGATAGACACAACATCTAGTAAGGAAAGGAATGTGAATTAACTGTGGTTCAAACTTGATTACAAAAAAATGGCAACAGATTATAATACAGCATATTACTCTAACAAGGCCTAAAATTATAAAGAGTCACAAGTATAGAGGGGAGTGCATACCCATGAAACCAGCTGGATAAGTCTTGTCAGTCCTGACCTTTCCATCAACCTGAATGTGACGTTGCATCAAAATAGCAATGACCTCACGGTAAGTAAGAGCATACTTGAGCCTGTTCCTCAAGATAAGAATCAATGGCAGACATTCCCTGGATTTGTGGGGTCCTGATGATGGTTTGGGAGCCTGTACGAGACAGTTGAGGATGATTAACACACAGCAGTGACTCATTTCAGATAAAAAAAATAAGAGGCTAGCCATTATTACTTACAAAAGCACCACCAAGCTTGTCCAACATCCAGTGACTGGGGGCATTGAGCCTCTTCAAGTGTTTCTTCAAACCTCTAGCCTGAAGTTCAAAAAACCAGAAATCAAACAATTATAACAAGATTTATTAATCTCATAAGCATTGAATATAGAAATTGTGTTGACATACACATGCTGCATTCATTTTACATTGTATAACATATTGATAACTATTCAGTAAAACCTGATTTATACCTATTTGGAATTATCTTTACACATCAATTTCAGATCAGAAAAGGAGGGCCAATAGACCTGTGCAAATCCCATCCATAAGCAGTAAAAACAAATCGGCAATAGGTATAGCAACAGACTAGTGAAAATTTCAATATAATGCTAGCAATTATTAATCGACAGTGACACAATTCGCTTCACAATTGCAGTTTCTATACACGTATCGGTGCTTAAACGTAATAAAACGTCAGCGTATTTTTAAAAATTGCAACACTAGCAATGATAAACGTTATGAAAACCAAATCAGCGCATTAACAAGGTACAGAAACAAAAAAAAACAAGAGCTCCGAAACCATGAAATCAAATTATATAGTCGTGAAGATCAGGAGAGTATCAAAGCACACCATTAACAGTTAATATAGGGAGAAACTAACCATGTTGAATACGGATGTGAGAACCTACGGCCGAGACTCTCTCCCTCACCACACTCCTCTCTGATGTATTCAAGCTGCGGATAATTGAAAAGCCCTAGCAACAACAAACAGATTTATATACGAAACTGAAACGCTTATCGGGCCTCGGCCCATTATAAATTAAATAGCTCGTCGATTTTCATGTATACTTTTTTACTCCTATTAATTTTAGGTAATGGGCCATGGGCTCAAGAACCAAGTTCTCAATTTTTTTAACTCTAGCACCTACTGAAAAAATACTAATATAACTTTACTCTTTTGATTCTATCGTGAGTGTATATTTTATGATTTTTATGCGAAATAAGAAACTAAGATAAATATTTTTATCTTAGTATATAAAATGAGTTAAACTTTTTTTTCCTAATAGAGGAGGAGTAGTATTATTTTTAGGCTAGAATTGGGCTTGGAAGGGTGCAAATTCTCTATCTTTATTTATTTTGGTTTTTAAATTTACATTTTACTTGTATTCCCACTTGAGAATGGAAATACAGTTCCTTTCATCTAAACAGGCAAATGTATATGGCTTACGTTACGTGTGAGAATCGATATGCTTTGTTTTACGCTTGGAGTTTGTCATACCTTCAATTGTAGGATTTTTTCTAAGGATAAAAAAGGTTGTTCGCATTCATTCATTGTGTCCTCCAAATCTGCCTAAAATCAATGGCGTTAGCACAATAATCATCATTTACTACTTGAAAATAAGAGAACATAATATCCAAACAACAATGAGTATATATAACCAAAAAAGAGATACTAGTAGTATTATGAAGAGGAGAAAATTAGTTGGAGAATCACGTGAAATTTGAAAAGATAGTGCAGTATTCTTAGAAATAAATGATGATGTCATAGAATGAAGTCAAAACTAAATTATGGATTGGCACGTTCCCTGATAAAAACGTCAGTTTTTAAGCAATCGCAAACCCAGAGTCCCTTCATAGCTATATACACGACCACAAATAATTCCAATTGAGAGAAAGAGAGGATGATAAGAGTGGGGAAAATGGTGGAGTTGATGGAAGAGTACAGTTGGATGGTTTTGAGAATGAGAGACAGAGTTGGCGTTGAGCTCCTCAGGAATCTTCGTTCTTCTTCTTCTTCTGCAGATTCTCCATTCCTCCTCTATTTCTAGCTAACTAGTAATACACATACGCATCATTTGATTCATTTCATCACTTTCCTGTTCCTAGTTTATTATGTAACATATTGATGTTGTTGTTAATGAGATTGTTTTGAATTGGATTCATTGCTCAACCACGCATACCGGTAATTCACTAACATTATTTGTTACTCTTATCCAATCATCAAATTAATGGCGTTTGGAAAAATATATTCAAGCTAGTAGTAACAAGTTCCCTTTAAATACTGGTGCTGGGGTGGAGCATTTTAGTGGAGATATGTTTGTTATCAAACCAAAAGGACGCCATTTTCAATTCTCATGAAGGAGATCATACATACTAGTTGTATAATGTCGTCATATATCATCAATCAGTCATAGTACAATGTAACCACACCAGATATCATACCAAATATTCCATTCAATATAATCAGATCATAAGATCAAAAAACATGAACTCCCAGTAAGATTATAATATCCTATGAAATAATTATTATCTGAAATTATTGTTTCATATTTTGTCAAGTATGAAGCAAGTGTAAGTAAAGCAAATTAACGTGACAACTTGGTCTATAAGATCATCATAATCCAATATTGTAAACTTCATTTGAGAAATAAAAACTTAAGGAGGCAACATAAGACCAACAAATCTGAGTTTATTACAAATCTTTATCAAGCAATATGAAGGTGAACACCAAACAGAAAAGATAGAGATTCACTCCCAATTAAATGTATTGAAAATAAGAAACAATCCTGACCCTCTCCGACTGCAAACTAAACAACAAACACAGAAACACAAGACAAACTAAACAGGTCAAAAATCGAAAGAAAAGTACAGATTGTCACTAGGCACAACCAATATGCATAGAAAAACGAGAACTCCAACAGCAGCCACGGTGATTGTATAAACACACTTGAAATGTTCTGTCCTTGAGATTAGACATGAATCCGAACTCATTCCACCATTTCATCCTCCTCGGGTTCCTCATCGGATAGATCAAGATCTGCAAGCAACTCATCCAATGGAACAGAAGGAACATCCTCTCCATCAGCCACAGAACCCATTGATGGCTCGTATTCCTTATTGCGGTACAGGGACAGATTGAATCTCAAATCAGGATTTTCCTCCAGATCTCTCAAGAAATGTTCGTACTCAGTGTTCATCTTCTCCTCATGTTCTCTGCCTCTGGTACCATCATCGACCTCCATGTTAAGTGACTTGAGCTTCCATGAACGAGACTTGCGCTGTCTCTGTTGGCGCTTCTCCTCATAGCTCTTTTTAATCAATATCACATCCGGAATAACACCTCTGTATTTGTCCAATTCAAAATCATTACTGTTGGCACTATACAAGTCATAACCAAGAGCATAGTCCCCACAACTCAAGAGATGCCCCAAATGAGTTCTTACAATGAAATGTCTGTCATTCTTCCCCAAATCTGATACGCGTGCTACATGTGCATCGGCCAAAACATATCTTGACCCACCAACATTCTCTTCAGAACGAACCTCCTCCATATCTATGATCATGTACTCTGTAAGCTGTCTGCTTGACAATAAAGCCTTAAAAGATGATCTCCAATACTGCTCCGCGTCCAGGAAGCATTGCCTAAGGGTCCGTGGATCTAACAGAGCTATGGTGTTGGTTACTTTAGTGCATATAACTAGTGGTCCGAGATTTCCCAAACTAACAGAGAGTTTAGGTGGAAGACAAATCAGATCTTCACGACAGATAGGACTAATTTCAACAGAGAAAGTGTACTTATAATGGTAAGTATTGCTCTTCGAGTCTTGAGACACGAGTTGCTTATCAGTTCTGCTCCTAGTCGGTGCTACTTTACCAACAAACTCGACAAACTTCACACCATGACTTCTTTTACCAAAGAAGAAGTCAATACCCTGATCCATCTGCGTGATTCTGATGGCATCTTTAGCGGCGTCGTGCTTAAGGATAAGCTGCTCCAGGTAGAAAAATGTGCGCCTGTGAGGAACATGCTGTCGCAATTGTACTGCAGCAACCCACTGATCTGGATTAGCCTGAACCCTCGCACAAGATTCACACAACTGATCTTGCACTACATATTCAACAGTGTAAGCCTGTTCAAGTATTGCTCCATGAAGAACCTCTTTCTGAACCTTCAACTTGATTTTAATCCTCTTGGAATGAGGTTCTGTCCAAATGAACTCCGCATGCACCATTCGAACAGTGTTCAAATTCTTCAGCCTCTTGACACAGAATGTTAGCAGCTCTTTCGACTCAAGTTCGGCTTTGATCCAAGTCCTCGGAGGTTGCAGAAAGGAGTTACACTCAGGGCAAAATATGATGATAACATGCTTCTGAAGACCTTCGGTTATGTCAATTTCAGAGCGCAGACAGTTGGCACACATATTTGCAGCATTCGGTTGCATCAATATGCCACACCTGCAGCATAAGACGCTGCCGATGGTCTGGGGCACAGTAAACATACCCACTCCCTGTGCCATAGCTACACAAGTGATAAAAAGTTAACAGATTGAAAGAGGAAAGTTCATGAATTATAGCATCTTGCAAACAAAATTTAGAGGGGAAACCCTATCATAATCATTCAACAACTAAACCATCACCTAAGAACTACAAATAGAATATGCGAGGCATCAAAACCAAGACAGTGCAGAAATAAGCTTGAATTAGGTTCACCAAATACAATAAAACAGTTCATTAGCACAAATAAGGATCGCATGAAAAGTTGGAACATAATTGGAAGTAGGAACCACATTTATAATACTACAAATAATCACCAATGAAAATGATTACTTAGTAATAAGCTTGATATTAGGTTCGCCAAATAGAACAAAACAGTTCAATAGCACAAATAAGGATCGCATGAAAAGGTGAGCATAATTGGAAGTTGGAACCACATTTATAAGACAAATAATCACCAATGAAATTGATTATTTAGTCGTATGTTTTGAAAAATCAACAAAAGATCCGCCTTTAATCCGTAAATAACAAGCAAAATCTGTATGCAGCCTCCATTTACCGCTAAACAAGACAACTAAAGAAATTAACAGAATTTCGAGAGCGGAGAGGATACCAAGCTTTTCTTGTGTTGGTGATGGGGTGCGTAGAGGAGGAAACAGACTGCAGATTCTGTAGTATGCTGAGAATGAAAATGGGACGGCGTCGGAGAGCCGGCGTAAACAGAAGAGAGAGAAGAAATGAGATGGAGCTCTATTACTTATTAGGGTTGGATTGGGCTCGCTGCTTAACCATGGCCCATTTTTTAATCACAAGTCCAATTGATTAATGGACTGAAACTCGTCGATAAAATTAAGTGTTTATAATTCGAAAGAAGTACTGTTCAAAATTATTTATGAGTTATGAACCTGACCGTTTCAAGTTATTTGATTCATTTTTATTTCGAATTGTTTCAAGTTACTTAAGTTTCTCAATAGTTTTATTCCGTGTCTTTTATCCCTTACTTCTCCAGTCTATTTTATTTTATCTTCATTTAAAGTACAAAATACAACTTTCTTAAATCTTATGCCTAAAAAAACTATCTCAAGTAGCCTTGAACAGAAGTAGCTTTACTACATTTGTACTATGATTAAAGGATCTAATGATCGAAATTATGTGACCTAATTGCATCATACTACATACAATTTACATCTATAAATGGCTATATTAATTTATCCCAAGGTTGTGATTATATTTAATTTTTTGAGCATTCAACCGATTACAGTTTTCATTTATACTATTCCCTTCATCCCATAAAAATTTAGGCAGTCGAAATGGCATGAGAATTAATACATAATTGGTAAAGTAAATGAGAACGGTAGTTAAAGTAGTGGTAGTGGATAGTGTAACGAGTTGCAATGATGGGTTGGTATAAGTTGTAAATAGATTGATGTATATATATAATGAGTTGGGGACAACTTTCCATAAATGAAAATGCTCATATTTTGATGAAACGAAATGATTATAAAAGGCAATAATTGAGTAGTAGTTTGGATTCTAGACCAAGAGGGTCTAATTCATCTCATAATTTCAAATGAGGATGTATGGTTAAATTGTAATTGTCAATTCAGTATGGAACCAACCCGACGACTCCAATTTCACACTGCTTATATCATAAACAAAAGCCTAAATAAATAAATACAGTAAATCCTGAAGATATAAAAAGAAATCAAGAAATTGACATAGTAGTTGAAATGCCATCGGAAAATCCTAACCGCCGCCGCTATTTTCGCCGGCTTATACCACCGTGTAAAGCGTCTATTTTAACACTTCTTTATATCCCCCATTACATTTTTCTTCTCTACTACTTTAAACACAGAGTTGACAAATAAATTCTAAAGTTATTATCAAAAGAGAAAGCAGCAGTAAATACATTTTCATTTTTCAGCCTTTTTATCTTTTCCCTTTTCACTTTAAGAATCTAATTATGAATATGTAGTAGAACTATATATTACTACATGTATGAATGCCTTCTATTACATTATTTATTACGTATATTTTATTTTAAATAATGCACAAGTTTGATTTCATTTTACTTATAGACTATAGTTGTAGTACATTTTTACTGACACTATTTTTTGAATTGTAACGATATACATGTCAATTTTTAACATATATCTTCGGTATTTAAATCTAATACTTTTATGCTCTTACACATTTTATGAATTAAGTGAAATACGGTTTCTACTCCATTTTTTCAATTTCTCACTGAAAAGGCTCCACAATCCTGATCTTTATCCATCACACATGCATGCAAAGCTTTAGGAGTTAAAGACAAAATAAAGTAGAGAGATATGATGAACAATCACTAATTCTATACATACAGATTTATAGTAAACAATAAAAAAAATGTAGAAGCAGAATAAAAAGAAAGAAGAAAGTTTATTGCTGATAAACAACCAAAGGCATATCACAATGAAGATTCAAGAATGTATGATTTCAAAACGAAGTAGAACAAACTGTGGGTTGTTTGGAAGTCAAGAGAATCGAATCTATACGTCCCAACGGCAAAACAGTCTCACAATCTACACTGAATCCATATCTCCTAGAAATCCAATTCCCCACTTTCCACCTGAGGCTGCCGGTGGCTGTGAAACCCAACGGCAGTTTTTCGGCAACTAGTGAAAGGTCGACATGGTGGTGGTTACCGAGTAACGAGGCGTTGAGGAGGTTGGGCTGTTGATGATCTTGAAAGAATGGTGGAACAGAGGTGTCGGGAGTCATGGCGTGGCTGTTGTAGGAAGCATGTAGGAGGAATCCGTCATAGTAGATTCCGATTCCCTTGTTAGGGTTGGTGGATAGGAGAGTGAGGTTGATGGAGGAGTTGAGGAAGGGTGATGGTGATGTTATATCAACGTGATTGATGTCAACTTGTGTGAGAGAGAAGTGGGGGTTGGAGGGGTGTAGGATGAAACAGAGGAGGAGTATGAGGCAGAGGATGCAGAGGAAGAACGTCGATGCGCAGACCAAGAGCTTCTTCTTTGATTTGTTGAGTATTTTTGTTCTTTGCTTCTCTGCGCAGTGTTTGGGGGATTTCTCATGGATTATAGACATATTGTAGAGAGAAAGGTGAGAAATGAGGAAGTGGAAGATGAAGGGAAATGCTAGTGTATTTGAATGATAAAGTTAATCACTCTGTTTTCTTAGGTGATACAGGTTATTAAAGTGAGTAACTGAAAGGGATCTCTGTTTGGTTCAATTAGTGTTGAACAAAAAAAAATTTAGCATGTGGAATTGAAGATTATGTAAAACTGTGTGTTACAAAAGGAGTTTGGAAAAGGGACTTCTTGAAAAGAAGATCAATTTTGGTGTAGAAAGCAGCGTTAGTGGTAGCCCCCAACATCCACACCAAAGGGCCTCTTTAAGGCTTTACTTCCGTCTTGAGAAAATCTGTTTACAACCCACAATCATCAAATCTCTCTCTCACACTATACAACTGAAAAACACCACCAGAAATTAGTAATTTCTGCAATTTTAGGAAATGGCAATACATTTTTTTCCAACACTAACGATGAAGATAGCATTAACATATATCAGTATTGATCCCTCAAAATACAAATGCGTGATCAGACGTAAGTCTACCTATTGGCATCATCAGATGCAACTCAACTTGGAAAAGAATATGGGAATTCAGTAGCAACAACTGTACTAAGATGTGGCTATTAACTTAGACATATATCTATTAACTAGACTTGTCTATGCAGTAAATGCCTAAACAAAGTGAAAATATATAGTACAAAAATTACATGGCAATCAGCCTTTTTTTACATGGTAAAAGTAATCATTTTCACTATCAGCTTGAAAGCCCTTGGAACATTTCTACTTTCTAACAATCACAGTGATCTAAACTGATCACTCTCTAAAAATTTAAGAGGATGCTGAGCTAACCAGCTGTCAGCTCCCTGGTTGAGCATCATCAGGTACTTGTCGCACAAACTGTCCTTTCACACGGGGACGCTGCTCAGCCAGCTTCCTTCTGCTTTCATAGCGCACCTGTCAAAGAAAGTCCGGTATTGATTAAAGTAAACCAGAGTTTACAAGGAAATCCACCAGACACATGTTGAGTAATTACTACCCTTAACAACACCGATGCTGTCACAGCATCACCAAACAAGATAGTTAGCAGTGAGATCAAATAAAAAGGTCAAGAGAATTAGGTTTATTATGCTTTTTCTAATTATTTGTTTATGCAATGCAATGATATCATACTGTGTTCAGGTAAAATAATAATCCAGCGTATGAAAACTAACAAACCTTCTTCTCAAAGCATCTCTCCTTCCTCTTCAGTCTAAATTTTGTTAGAGCCGCTTCTCTTTGCATGGACCGACTTGAATCACTCTCATGAACTTGGGCTCCCTCTTCACTAGCAGCATCGGATGTGGCATCGACAACTGAGATAGAATTAATCAGGCCAATGGCACCAGAACCTATGCTCAGATGGTGGCTTGTATAACCATTATAGCAACCACTGTTAGGACTCTGATCATTGGCAAAAGAAAAATGTCCTCTATCCTCAAAAGTTTTATGCTTCTGGCCTTGTTTATTATCAGTTTGCTCCATGGTACAGCTGATCCTTTGATCAAGAAGGTCACGAAAACTCTGAGAATTTGTGGGCTGATGGTCTGCTTGATGATTCAAATAAGCGAAAGACTGTTTGTGGCTAGCTGCACTGGGACTCGGCAAAGGTGACAGGCCAGATTGTGCAGAATACATTTGAGGCATCACAGCACCAAATCCGTTGATCACATTTTCAAATCCTACACCTCTAGCTGGAATTGGTTGAGAATTTTCCCTTAGCTGAGGGTAGCAAAATGGAGTTTCAGGTAGTCCAGTCCGGGTCCCAGTCACAGAAGCATATTTCTGTGAGCTTATTCTTGAACCACGTGCATCGGAAGTATACTCAGGGGTATGATTAGATTGTTGTTTCTCCGAATTGGTCCCAAGGTCTTTCTGTTGATTACATGTGCTTCGAGATGTGGAGTTTCTGCGCTGCAATGGCTTGTTGACATACCTGCATGAGTTTATATCCACTAGACTGTCAACTGCATCAACATGAACAACAAAAGTAATACCACCTCCGTCCCACAATAAGAGTCCTGTTTTGCCATTTCCGTCTGCCCTGAATACGAGTCTTATTTCACTTTTACCATAAATGGTAAGTTGGCCCCACATTCCACCAACTTATTCCACTCTTATTTTATTACTCCATAAAACTAATATATATAGTGGGACTCATATTCCACAAACTTATTCAACCTACTTTTCTTTACATTTCTTAGAGCTCATGCCCGAACCAAATAGGACTCCTATTGTGGGACAGAGGTAGTAGTATTGATTATTATTTACATAAGACTGGGGAAAAAATGAGGGCTTCATTTAAATTATGGAAATATTCGATGAGATGATACTGGTGGAGGGATCATATTCGATAAGATGATACCATACTTGCATATAAAAGACGGAGATTGATGAACTATTTACTTTCCAGTCAAAACTCACCGAGAAAATGCTGATGCATCCGAATGGTTTATCCTGCGGGTTTCATCGTTTACTTGATTCACCGAGCCACTAGGATGAGATCTTCTCAGAGACAGATCCAACAGGGGCAAAATATCAAACTTGTTTGTGCTGGTATTTGAGGTGGGACTGGCCAAAGTTCCTTTACAACAGTTACTAAAAGCTCCAATTAAGTCAATAGCCTCTCTGACATGATTATTCTCGGAACCCTGACCAGTGACATTAACTTGTTCCAAAGAAGGGTTCTTGTCCTGTCCTTGTGTGTTTCCATAGTTAACATCCATGCTAGCCACAATCTGCAACCCTAATTTCAAAAAAGACATAAGATGCAAATTGTTAAGCATTTACATATCCATGGAGCTGAAAGGGTAGATGGTAGATACAATCATACAAGATGCAAATTGTTAAGCATTTACCTATTCATGGAGCTGAAAGGGTAGATGGTAGATACAATCATACAAGAAAGGAATAGAGACCATTACCTCCAGCCTCATTATCATGCGCTCTCGTTCTTCTGCTTTCTTCTTGACGTTCTTTGAGCACATAAGTATTTACGTTGTCTGAAAGACATTTGTTGGTTTTTGGCTGTAAGAGAGAATGTACATGCTCAACATCTGGTCCATCAGTTTCCAGCTCCGGCTTCGTGCATGAACTCTGCAGGTATAATCCACAACTTCTGTTTAATCTCAAACTCACACGATGCTTTGGAGTTGTGTTCATTCAATTAGGCATTGAAAATGTAAAAGTTGATGCTTCTATCAGCTGTACCGTCATGTGGATTAGTGGATGAGGCGAGGTTTCTTAGAGTATCGAGTATCCAGAGATGCATCAACTCCTAGAAAAAAAGAGAACGTGTATAGAATTGAAAATACCTGAGCATCAGTTCCTTTCTCGATGCACTCCCTATTTCTCTGAACACATGCCATATAACCACTTGAATGATTACTAGTAGCATTGTTCTCAGCCGTGGCTTCAATTTTCTGTTGACTTGAATGATTACTAGTACCATTGTTCTCAGCTGTAGCTTCAATCTTCTGTTGCGCCACGCTCTCATCTGGAGGTCCAAGGCCAGCACCACTTGATTGCTTCATGATAAAAAAAATTAAAGAAAATAGAGTGATAAGATTCATTGGTCTTCATGAAACTTTGTTCGTAAAAGAAAAGAACTTGCAAAAAAAGAAAAGAAAGAGAAAATTGTTAAAGAAAAATAGAATTGTGCTTACAACTTGTTTCCTCCACACATGCTGCCACAAGTTCCTGAGCTCATTTTTCCTGATAGGCTTTACAAGAAAATCAGCTGCACCTCTCAACATGCATTTGTAAACTATACTGACAGAGTCATATGAAGACATCACTGCATTTTCAAGGAAATGTGATTGAATATACCATAATCAAAACATACTGGAAGAAATATTTGAAGAGCCAAACAAGGTGCATATTTGAACGCACTTATCACTGGAATATTTTTACAAATATCATGCTCCATAATTAATGTGAGAAGGGCATATCCAGAGATTGATGGCAATTCAACTTCTGTCAGAATAAGATCAATGTTCTCAGCTTTAGCTTTCAATACCTCCCATGCTTTCAAACCATCAGAAACTGCCGCAACTGCTTCAAAAGAAGAAGATTTATTTAGTTGCGAACCACTATGCAACAACATCAATCACAAGCAGAAGATTTGCTAACTTGCCCATATAGCGACATAAGAAATACCTACACGTACCATCTCCCTCAACCAAACACACAGGTTCTAATGACCAATTTTACATCATCTAATTATTACTAAAGCCTCTGCCAATTCAAATTCAACTATCCAGGATTTTAGTTGAAATTATCTGAACCACTTAGTCAATTATTGAGCTGGTGAGAGATGCAGCGAATAGGACCAAAATTTCCCCATCACTATAGTATAATTATGGTGTTATTCACATCTTTTATGCAGATATTGACTGATCAGAAAATAGCAGGTATAGAGCCTATTCTTTAACCGGTGATTGACCATCAAAATGAACACTTTGGAGGCAGAAAGATGACTATATAATTCATATCCTCTTTCTTAATGGAAATCAAGTGGTGTCTATCAAATCTATTATTCTGGCCTCGATCCTAGCTCAGAAGACCACACCAGCTGCTTAAAAAGAATGTATCTCAAGATTGAAGACCATGTTAGGTTCGATAAATCAGTTACCTCACCAGCTCAACCTGGTTGCTGCAAGTTAGAGATTATCCTCTTTGCCCCATATAAAGCTCCTTAAATGCTAGCAGAATTTGAAAGCATATAAACATATCCTGCGAATATGTTTCTAGTTTCAATTGTTCTTGTGAACCCAAGAAACAACAGGCTTCATGGTGCCGACATATAGCCACATAATTTACTCGTGGAATCATATGAAAAGATCAAGGTAGCAATGATCATAAACAGGCTTTCATGGAAGCTATATTGTGTGTCCATACCAATTAAATTCATCCAAAATTAATTTAGCTGATCAACCTCAAACATCTAACAATCTAGCATCAAATATCCTCACAACCTAACCATACCCCTAACACGCTGCGTCACTTATATCCAAGGTATCAAAGTCTCAAATTAATTAAGCTAAAAATTAGGCAATACCCAAAAAAAAGGAAAAAATGACCCAAAAACAAACCTTTGTAGCTGCATTTCCTGAGAAGTGCAGCAATAATCTGCCTAGTGGAATCATCAGCTTCGACCAATAATACTCTCACGGTTAATTTAGGCAGAAACCTCTCCCACCTAACCAGAGATGAACTGCCAGCTGCCACCTCCGCCGCAGCGAGGTTTTCGCCGGCGACAGGCATATTATTCTGTTGCGTGTCGTTTTCAGGTACGGCCGCCATCGCTTTGGCAAAACTTCTCCGAATTGTTTGAAGATTGGTGGCGCTTTGAGAGGAGAAGCATGTGAACAAGTAGCAACAACTGTAGCGGTTGGAGAATTAGCAGTTGTCCACCATTTTTTTCAACCCAAAATATCTCAATTTGGATGGCCTTTTTTTCTCAATATTTTCATCTTCAGAAGGCCTTTTACTGTGCGCTTTAACCGAAAATTGTTTGATGGCTCAGATTTTTTTTGATAATTGTGATGTTAACGTTTTTGCAGACTCACCCCTCAAGAAATTAAAACTGTGCTCTTTGCACCTAAATTTGACAAGCTGTGATGATTAATAACCAAATTATGGTGACATTAATTACACCATCAACTCATGCATAAAATAAAGGGGCACCCTCCGGATAGTCTAAATGTTCTCTAGAGTCAGAGTCGGAAAATGGTATGATTGCCCCTCTAAACGTAAAGTATTTTTGATATATGAGTATGTTATATACTCCTTAGACCGTCCCAGCATAAATGAAACATTTCTATTTTGATACATAAATTTAGGTAATGGTGTGCTCAATTAATTAAATTATTAACTGTTACGTAAAAGAAAGAGATAATAAAGTAAGAAAGAGAAAGAGGTAACCTAATAATCAAATTATTTGTCTTTTACCCAAGAGGTCTATGAATCAAAACATAGATTAATACTCCCTCCGTCCGCAATTAGGAGTCCCGATTGACCTTTTTTTCCGTCCGTCATTAGGAGTCATGGTTCACTTTTACCATAAATGGTAGGTTGACCTCATTTTCCACTAATTCATTCTCTTCACGTTTTATTATAAAATTAATATATAAAAATGGGTCACACATTCAACTATATTTTTCCACCCATTTTCCTCCGTACTTCTTAAAACACATGCCGAACTCAAATGGGATTCCTAATGACGGACGGAGAGAGTAGGTGACTTTTCACTCCAAACTTGCAGTAAATACATCACCAACACCGATATAAAATGCAATTGTTATCCGAAAAATAAAATGTTCCAAAACACCATATTCATACGCCAAATTGGCGACAAAAATCGTTAAAAACCCACCACTGCCACATGAACGCACCCAACACTTTACGTCATTCTTACATCTTGTGTTACTCCATCTCCTTCATTATTAGATTCTGAATCAATTACCAATCAAGACAACCTACTATAAATATGTTTATAATTTGGCGTAATATTCACATATCATTGATATCTATCTTTATAAAGTTTGATATATAAATATCTATGTTTAATAAGAAGTTTTCACTGCTTGAATGTCCTAAAAGGGACTTCAATTATAATACTCATATTCATGAAACAAAAGGAACTCAACCTGCTAACACTTGATTTGAGACATTTCATACGGAGTCCAATTTTGTGGTGGAAAATGCAATATACAAAAGTGTAGGCGTGGGCAAATGTGGGGAGGGGTAAAAGTGGCTGAAAATAAAAAATATCTATAATACTCAAACGAGTGGCCAAAAAATGCCTAGACTACACCCACATCAAAAAGTAATGCCCCATTGCCGCCCGCACGGGCTTAACTCAGTTGGTTCATGGGTGGTAGATTGTCCCTAAGCAAACAGGATCGAATGCTGGCAGCCGCAGTGTGGGAGTTTCACCACTGTGATGGCTCCTTGTGTGCTGGTTACCAGTGTAAGTTCCTTCCACCTAATGGGCCGCTGAGGTACCGTGTTTGAACCCCTCCATAGCGATGTCGGGCCGGGTTATGGGGGCGCCTGGGGTGAGCGAATCACCTTTTTGTCCCTAAGTAATGCCCCATTGCCTTTATTTTATTTGATAATAAGATATTTTAGACCAATGGACTAAAATAATATCCTATCCAATTACCAGCATTTTCCTACTTTTTAGTCTTCATTGTGGGCCCAAATAGAAGATATTTTGTGTCGGATGGATAAGACCTCGACACGTGGTTACAAATATCAGGTTTTAAATTTGTGGCAGCCAACAAGTCTTAAACTGCTCCCTCCACCTTGTTTAGACTAATTGTGGCATTTCTTTTCTAACAGGTCATTTAAAAAATTTTATGTTAAGTTATTTAAATAAATTAATAATAAAATAGAAAATGAAAAAGATATAAAGATGAAAAGAGAATAAAAGAAGATAAAGTAAAGTAAAGTAAGTGAGAACAAGTGTGTTGATTTTTATTAAAAATGGAAGTGACTTCACTACTATGAAACGTACCACAAAATGACTCCACTATTATAAAACGGAATGAGTACTATTTTTCACTTAAATGAACTACTTTATTAGTCCCTAACGTTTGGGCTTGTGATACCATAGACTCGTAACAATAAAAATAGCTTAGAAGGACTCTAACATTTAATATAATCATGAATGCAGTGTTTTTAGCCACTTTTCTGATGAAAATGTCTAAATGGCTCGAAGGGCATTTTTGGCAATCCCTAAATTTGCTGATATATGAATTTTGTCGCATTTCTGTTTCTTATTTCCCAATAAGTTCTAGTACTCATACGTAATTAAAGTTTTGTCTCATATCCCTCTATTTTTAGTTAGTGGTAACAATATGGAATACTACTTACTAGTTATATTATGTAGGGAATTCATTGAGAAACCAACAAAAATATGGAAAGTAAACTTATTTATGCAATAAAATCTGAATTAATAATGTACGAAATTAAAAAAGCTTCACATTTAATTAAATGATAGTACAATAATTATTTTTTTTAAAACACTGTCATTTAAAATAATATTTTATTATATCATCGACCTAATTTGTTACTCTAAGTCTAACTCTAAGATCAGGATATATATTTTTATAATAAATAAAATTGATCCTTAAATCAAGGTAAACAAACAAAGAAAAATTAGAAGAAATATAAACACATAAAAATACTAGCAAATGAGTTTTACAAGGAAGAAAGTATCTCATTTTATTATTTTCATAGTAATTAATACAAATAATAGTAAATATGAAATTACTAAATATATAAGTTACTCTTTTTATCACCATTTGATTTTATGATAACATTAATAGATTTTTACATATAATAATATCAAAACAGCAGTGTGTCTGGTCTTTAAATTTGGACGGACCAATAGAATTTAAAAAATAGTGAACTAGCTAAATGGTACATGATCTTTCACTTTTGCACGCAAATGGTACGTGATCTTTATTTTATATCGTTTTTGGTACCCCGTGACAAAAATAACCCTAGGTACCAAACATGTGACTTTTTGTTATAAAGGATGTTTTTGAAATTTTCAATTAAATAGTATCAAACATTTTTTTCTTCCTTTTTTATTTCTTTTTTCAATTAAAGGCCAACCCCCTTCAAGAAACTTCCTGCCATGTTATAAATTTCTATACTTAATAACCAAATTTACAAGTGCCAAAAATCTCTGTCATTATTAAAATATAGAGTGAACTACATAAATGGTACCTGATCTTTCACTTTCACAAGCAAATGGTACATGATCTTTATTTTATATCGTTTTTGGTACCCAGTGACAAAAATAACCTTTGGTGCCAAACATGTGATTTTTTTGTTATGGAGGATATTTTTGGAAATTTCCATTAAATAGTACTACCTCCGTCCCCCAAATATTGTCCCACTTTGACCCGGCACGGGTTTTAAAAAATGTAATGGAAAGTGAGTTGAAAAAGTTAGTGGATTGTGAGTCCTACTTTTATATATTAGTTTTACAATAAAATGTGTTTAGGAATGAGTTAGTGGAATATGAGATCCACTGCCAAAAATGGTAAAAAGTGAAATGGGACAAACTTTGGGGGACAGACGGAAATGGAAAAATGGGACAAACTTTCAGGGACGGAGGTAGTACCAAACATGTGATTTTTTGTTCTTCTCTTCTTTCTTTTTCTTCGTTTTCTTCTTTGTTTTTAGTATTTTATCTTCCATTCTTTTTTCTTTTTCTCCTTAGTTTATGTTTCCTCTTTTTCTTTTCTCTTATTTTACTTCTTTCTTTTTAGTGTTTTATGCATACATCTAATTGCATTCATAATATAAATCAAGAACAAAACACCTAATTAAATTAATTATTTTAAATAATTAAATCAAATAAATATTTTTTATTAAATTATTGTATACTCATTTTAGGGTTGAAACACCTAACTAAAAATATTAAACTCTTAATATCATTATGAATACAATTCACAATTTTAAATTTTTATTAAAACTATATAGATTAGTTATTAATTTAATTTAAAATAATAATAATAATAATAATAATAATAATAATAATTATTATTATTATTATTATTATATATTGTGTGATTCATAATTTAAATAATTATACTATAATTATATATTAATTACAACTAGTTTTTAGTATTATAACAATAATATTATTACAATAATTAAATATAATTATAACTATAATTATAATTAAGTATATTTGAATGATATTAAAAAATAAATAAATTATTAATTTATAACATCAAAATAATAATATTAATATTGATTAATAATAATAGTATAAAGAGTGAGAAGAATGAGAGAAGATATTATAATATCACTTTTGGTACTTAGTTTTATGCCCAAAATAACCTCAATGACACATATAGAAAAATGTATTTGTTTAGAGGACATTTTTGGGTGAAAATTATAGGTACAAAAAATGTGATTTATATGTATCAAAAACGATATAAAATAAAGAATATGTACCATTTATGTAGTTCACTCTAAAATATAAATCGAATAATACTGACAAGATGGTTTTAAAGATTATATCTTTAAAATTTTTAAATATAGCTAACTTTAAAATTACAAATTTACAATATGCTACTATACTATATTGTATAAATACAGTAGACATGTATGATTTATGAACGAGAACAAAATGTTGACGAAATATGTAGTCGCGTATTTAATGGAAAATGAAGAAAGAAAAAATGTTTTGCAACTTCAAATAACACGAAGTTACTAATACACCCTTGGAAGATTTATATGGCTGGTAATTTGGTTAAAGAATTGGAAGGCAGATTGGTCCAACACGGATAGTATCTCTTGGATATTATCATTGGGCTTATTAGTCTAACTTTCCGATTGGGGACACCCACTATATATGTACAACTATTATAAAGAAAAACAAAAAAGGCAAGCTTCCATAATTAAATTTGCAGAAATTAGAAAAATAAATAAAATTACGCGTGACATGCGGCCATATATATCAGACTAAAACAATAAGTACTTTATCTTCACTAAAAGTATCAAATTTAGAAATATAAATAAATTTACGCGTGACTTGCTCCCGATACATGAAAACAATATTTATCTTCACAAATAATAACCCGTGGAAGCATAACAAAGAAAGAGACGTTTTAGTTGATAAAATAATTCCCAATCATCCAATAAATTGGGGATATGAGCCACATTTAATAGATTGAAAATTGTTATTGTTTTTCATTAAAAAAAAGAAAGAAATACTAGCAAAGAGGGATGGAGGCGCACTTTTCTTGATTTAATTTGTTTGTAAAATTGTGGTACATAGAAATCTAGGGCGTGGAATTGAAATTGAAACCTTCAAATTCATATCAAAAGTTTTGTATTATAAAAGTATTTGAATTTAAAATTAAATTATTATTCTCAAATCAATAAATCTGAATTTTATATCTAAAATAGACTATTGGAATATTAAATACTAAGCACTCGTTTTAATTTGAATTTCAACCTCAATTCCATAATTTGAATTAGACAATTAAAATTTTAGATAGTTATAAATTAGTTACCTTCATTGTATGTATTCATAGTGCACATACACTGCACCGTATGTATGCACTACACACATTGAAGACAATCACATATGTGTGTGCAATGTGTATTATTTGTGTGTAGTATGTGCGCACAAATTCTTCCAATTTAATTTCATATCAATCATTCATTAATCAAACATAAGATTTGGGATTGAATTGAAAATTTTTCCACTTCAATTTCACTGCATTCTAATTTCACTGCATTCTAATTTCACTTCAATTCTAATTCCGTATATCAAACGAATACAAATGGATTTTGAATACCAGTTATATCATAAACGAATACTCCAAAATTATGTTTATAGATTTATCATTAAAGTTTAATTTATTGTGGGATGACTTAAAATGGCCGGAATGCGATCAATACTAGTGGTATATAAGCTCGAAATATTTAATGTATATCTATATATTAGTCCCTCAGTCCCTGAAAATTTGTCACAATTTTCCATTTCCGTATGTCCCACAAATTTTATCACATTTCACCTTTTTATCATTTTTCATAATGGACATCACATTCCACTAACTAATTCTCACTCATATTTTATTATAAAACAGATACTTTAAAAGTAGGACTCATTACCTACTAACTTTTTCAACTCATTTTTCATTATATTTCTTGTCTGATCAAACTATGACAAAATTTAAGGGACGGAAGGAAACATTTTTACACACACCCGCTATTCGACATATAAAGTCATACAAATCTCCAAAATTCCAAAAACAGCTAATTCTTCCGATTTTAAAACTCTCATTTCTTTCCAAGTAAATAATATCTTAAAAAACTAGTAGTACAAAATTTTATAGTAATTCAGTGGTATTTATATATATTTTTTTCAAATGAGTTGAAAGACCATGCATTTTGTGAATTTTTATCCTCCTATCCCCAACTAAAAAGCAAAAAAGCACTACCTTTGGATGTTTTAAGTATAAAGTGGAGTGTATTCTATTGTTGATTTCGACAAGGATTGTAGATTCTAGAGCATTGGCCGTGTTTTCACGATGAAACAGTCATGAGCACTAGTTAAATTTCAAAATAACAATAATTTGAATCTAGTATTATGATAAAACAGATGATATTATGGCAACGACCAACATACTAAAAGGTGATTAACCTATTTGCTATCATTTTACATTGAAGCCACAAATTATCTTATTAGGGCCTTAGGGGAGTTCATTTAAAAACAATTCAGATTGTATAAGTTGTAGAATTCCTTTTAAGCCTCGATCTAATTAAATAGTACTATCAAACATGTAAAATTAAATTTCAATTTTTGTTTTTATTACAAGGGCCTAAAAATGTGAAAGACATAAACGCGTGTTTTATGTTATTAATTTGAAATACTAGTATATAGTTGTACTTAGAAAAGAATGAGTTTTGATTTGCATACATGTTGGCAACATGCATTACACATTCATAGAGACAGTGACACCTCAACACGCAATTGCTTAAATTTTGCCTAACTTAAGGAATGCTTATACCAAATAAGAAGCATATAAACTGGCACTATATTCCATTAAAATACTATTACATGGGAAATTAATAAAACATCATTTTTGCTAATAGTGGCGAGGTCAGTTTTTTATATTCCATGTAATTGTTAGTAATAATAGTCTAAATACAAATTTCATAAATATACTATTGGTTTGATTTCTGAAGCATCGAAAGCATTTTGCCACAAATTTTGAGATACCCTTTTCCTCTTTATGCCTAACACCCTGCTTTCTTGGATTGGATTGGATTGGATTGCTTCTATTCAGAGAGATAGGAATATGGTGACCATTGAATTTCTTGATATTATCTGGTTGCTGGTTTGTAAGAGGAAATAATTTAATTTTTGCTCACATGTTCAATTTTTAAGGACCACCACGCCTAATTAAAATGCTCATTATTGTCCTCGAAATTTTTTATCTTATAGTATCTTGAAAAAAAAAGGGAAACTAGTGGGATGGATGCATGCAAAAAATGTTGATTTAGTTTCTGTGTGTGACTTGTTTCAAGTCTTTTAAGCTTCCATTTTCCTGATGAGTTTTTGAAGTGTGAAGTGTGAAAGGTGTGTCCCAATGTGAGGAGCCAGA
Organism: Salvia splendens; assembly: GCF_004379255.2. Classification (NCBI taxonomy): domain Eukaryota; kingdom Viridiplantae; phylum Streptophyta; class Magnoliopsida; order Lamiales; family Lamiaceae; genus Salvia; species Salvia splendens. The sequence goes on from NC_056034.1 coordinate 6,960,633, forward strand.
ATTAGTGTAAAGCAATAGAAAAAGAGTTATATAGTATAAAAATGTACGATCTTGATCAAATTGTGTTGCATTGATGAGTTATTGAAAATTTTAAGTGACTCTGTTTACGAAGAAACATGGGGTGGTTGAAGCAGAGGTGGATACGTAGGAGCTCACTTTTAGGTAGCATAGATTTTGTATCATCCGTTTGAGGAAGATCGAGGAGAAAGAACCGTACGAAAGGCATCGCATCAAAAGGCTGAATATTCAGAGTTCAATCTATCATATACTTTTAGATTTGCAAGCTTGTCTTAGTCCAGATGCTTTTGGCTATATACTGTTTACTTTCTTTCTCCACGCATTCAACAAGTAGACTTACTTTCTTTCACATTTGTTGCAAGAATGAAGCTTAGTTTTCATCAATCTATACACTATCAACAATTAATGTAGTAGGTAAAATAATCATGAACCGGAAACATAAAAAATCTTGTGGTTATCGATTTACAGTTTCTTCTACAATCACCATGTGAATGTGACCAAAGATTTATCAGCTGCAATTATCTATTTCATCTCTATCGACAATGATCTTAGCTTCCAACTTTGATGATTGATGGAGGAATCTTGGAGCCTTCAGTTTTAATTCAGGTCATGAATCTTGTTTAGCCGGCGCCTCCTCTTTCTTCTTCTTCTTCTTCTTCTTGGTTGAAAACGTGGCAACAGATACACTTAACAGCTTGTTGATAGACATCCCCTCACCTAAAGTCTTCCTCTTCTCTTCATACCTATGCTTGATGCGACCATCAAGCTTATAACCAAGAAACGCAGGAAACGACAGCAACTCCCCAACTTCGCGACCCATTTCCTCAGTCAAGTAATCCAACTTCTCCTCCAACGACTCGTGGTTATACTGCAACACCTGCGGATGTTTCTTGCTCATATCCAAGATGTCCTCACAAGTCAATCCGTAGTTCAAGAACACCCCGATCACCTCTTGCAAATTCTTGCAGCTGCACCTCGTCACAGCTCCCATCGCCATAGCCAACTCCTTTGTTCTGTTCCTGTACCCGATCTTCACCATGAACACCAATTTATTGGCTAGATTCTCTTCAAAAGACAAGCTCAGAAACAGAGGCGCTTTCATCAAGAACTTGTACAAATCCTACGAACTCAATCCACACTGCTTGAGAAAATCAATCCTCGGCTGTAACTTCCTCTTCCTGCTCGCGCTGAACAAACCCGGGTAAACAAGAACAATCTTGAAAATCTCCTCATAGCTCAACTCAGCGTAGGATTTCAAGAACTGGACATGGTCTTTTAAATGGTCCACCGTGTAAGCCAACACAAAGGGGAACTTGCGCAAGACCGTGCTGGTGGCAGCCTCATCTCCGCCACTCAACTCGAGGATGAACCCAACTCTTGGGATCAACTGAGCATCCAAATCATAGTTGAGAATAGCAGGTCTACGAAGGACCAACTCGGGACCCCCAAAACGCTGCAGAAAGGCGAGCATTCTCTCAAATTCCTGCAATGATCTAAGGCACAATGCTTTGGTCAAATTGACATTGTTAAGCACGCGAGCAAGCTTTTCGTTTGGAATACCAAACTCAAGCAGCAATTGCACTTTCCTCTCGAATCCCACCATAAATCGAGGGTCCGTTGCATTAAAGAGGCGTTCGACCTGGGCTGGCTCGATTTTCCCCTTCATTTCTAAATCACCATTAATAACAAACAAGCTCAAAACTCCATTGATTTCTTCAGCTGTTAATAAATCCGGTCTTTTCGAAATTAATCTAGAAAGAGTAGCACCATATAATCCAGCAGACTGCAAAAAATGAATTCTACTACGAATAGATTCAAAAGGAGTTAATCTCAGAGCTGCATTGGCATCTATAATTGCGTTCGTTTCTTTCTCATTAAATCCCATTTCTTGAAGCAACGAAAACAGCATTATACCTGATAAAACAATATTAGGATAGAAGGAATAAGAATCTTTAGCGACCCATCATTTAACCTGATTTCAATTTAAGGAAAAAAACGACGGAGTTGGAGTACAAACTCAAATAACACAATCATTCTCTTTTCTACTTCGATTCGAAAGCGCCAGGCATAAACAAAATAGTAAATGTGTATATAATATTACCGGAGTCGGAGAACGTGGGAGTAGAGTGATTGGCATTAATGGCGAGAGCGCCGCAGCGGCAGCTGAGAAAAAGGCGATTGTTTGCGAATTTGTGACGGGTAAAAGAACTAGAAGGCGGAAAAAGGGAGAAAGCGGAAGCTGGGAAGTAAAGCGAAGGCGTTTGGAGGGGATAATTGGGGGGTAGGGTGAAGGGATTTGCAGCCATGGATGAGAAAGAGGAGTAAGGCCATCCACAACGCTGTCTCTATACCGTCTCTTAAACCGTCTCTTAACTACTATTTGAGCACTATTTGAGGGCCCCACTGTCCTTTTTTACTCCATCTCTTAACTAAGAGACGGAGGCTGCAACGCTCCGTCTCTTAACCGTCTCTATACCGTCTCTTAATTACTATTCATTCAATTTAATTTATAATTTTTTTTAAAACCCAATTCAATTTAAACAAACACACTTTATTAAAATTAAAACAATATTACAACTTAACATTAAAAAAGCGAAGACATAATTAAAATTCTAAAAAAATAAAAATGACATAATTTAATATTCTCCGCCAAAGTTTTCCCAAATGTGCTCAATTAGATCCTCTTGGAGTTGGGTGTGGGCGCTAGAGTCGCGTGTCCTTGCCCGAATAGCCAACCGTTCTTGTATAGATGGATGCGCTCCACTTCGCGGCGGACTACTTGCAGTTGAGCTTCCGGGGGATTCGGGGTCGAACCAATTTCCGGCATCGGGTCCTTCGTCTCGGACAATCATGTTGTGCAAGATTATGCACGTATACATGATGTCGACCATGCTCTCCATGAACCACGAACGAGCCGGGGCTTTGATGATGTTGAAGCGCGCTTGGAGAACCCCGAACGCCCTCTCCACATCCTTGCGCGCAGCAATGTTAAAAAAAAAAATGAATTATTGCGTCATCAGTGACGACGCCCACTCGCTGGCCAGCGAGTGGGCGTCACGCACGCATGGGGACGTGCCACGTGTCTCGGGCGCGTGGCGAGACAGCTCGTCTCGTGTCTCTCCGAGACGAGCTACGCGACGAGCCGGTCGCGAGCTGGAGACAAGATGGCCGCTGCAATGCGTCTCGCGGGGGTCTCGTCTCTCCGAGACGAGACGCGAGCCCGGCGCGAGACGCGTTGTGGATGGTCTAATCCTTTGAGAGAGTGATGGATAGGCTAGTCTGTGCATTCGCGCCGGTTCATTTCTGCACACATTAAACCGGCCGAGTTTTCATTTCAACGGCCAGCTTTTATTTTAGTTATCTCTTTAACCATAAAATTTTAAGAACTCCTACTTATCCAGGGGCGGAGCTAGGAATTTGTAGAGAGGGGGGCAAATTTTTATACGAAGGAATTTTAAGTATTTTTTAGGAGGGGCATTTAGTAAGAGATTGAATGAAATAAAATTTATAATAGGTAATATATATACATGTGTTGGAAAATGAGGAGGGGCAAATGCCCCACCTAGGCATAATGTAGATTCGCCCCTGTACTTATCTAATCAGTTTCGCGATCATAAGAGCATCCACAACGGTGGCGTCCGTCGCCACGGCGGTCCGCGCCGCTGGCACGGACGCCACCCGCCGCCGCTGCGCTCGCGCCGCTGGCATCGAGCAGCGCCGTGCCAGCGAGCAGCTGACGTGGCGCGCCCTCATTCGTCAACGGCATAGCCGTTGTGTTTATATTATTATTTTTTAAAAAAAAATCAGTTTTTAATTAAAAAACTGATAAAAAATAAAAAAAATTCACTTCCCAAAAAAATTATATCCGTTTATAACCGTTTTTTCCCACTTTTTAATTTTTTTTTAATTTTTTTTACCCCAAAAATACACACTTTCATCTATAAATACCCTCAATTTCACTCCCAAAAATTCACATCAAACTACACAATTCTCATCATCATTCTCTCATCTCCATTCTCATCTTCAATCTCTCATATCAATTTTCATCTTCATTCTCTCACACCCTACAACACCACTATGTCCGGTCACGACGATAACCCAAGCGGCTCCCACGGTTGGAACCCCGAATGGTTCGGTTCACAACCGTTTCCTAGTCCGGAAACGGACTATTCGGCCCCTCCTCTCACCCAAGATTCGGGCGTTCCGGGTGGCTACCGGCCATACCCGGTCGACGACCAAGGTGGCTCCGATGGGCGATACGGGTGGACACCGGAGCCTAGGCCTCCCGTCCATTCCCAAACTCCGACTCCTCCATCTCGCGCCGGTGTCCGCACACCGTACTCACCGGCGGAGATGGATAGATTGTTCAAGGCGTACTTGGAAATATCCGAAGATGCGGTGGTTGGCACGAACCAATCCGGCGATCACTTTTGGTGGCGCGTCTCTCGGCGGTACAATGCAAACCGGCCGCCGGGAACGATCGAGCGCAACGAGAGTATGGTGCGCAACTGCATCGGTCGAGCCAACGGCGAAATTGGCAAGTTCAATGGCTATTTCCTCCAGGAGTCGCGGAATGCCGGGAGCGGCCAGAGCGAGGTCGACATCATCACTGCGGCGCTGAGCACCTACCAATCCATGAACGGTAAGTCGTTCAAGTACCTAAATGTTTGGCAGGAAACGAGGACGCACCCGAAGTATCTGGGAGGCGTAACATCCTCCTCTAGCGGCTCCTCCAAACGGTCACGGTCGGCATCCCTATCCGACGCCGGCGAAGAAGTGGCTAGCCAACTCGCCGAAGCTAACTTGGGTAGCCCCGACGCCGGACCAAGCGGTTCGCGATGCCGACCGCAAGGAAGGAAGAAGGCGGCGGCCGAACGCCGTCGCGCCGCGACTCCATCTGCCCCCGCTCCCGAACCCGCACCCTATGTTCCACCTCCACCCCCGAACAACTCGTTGTGGGCCCTTTTGGCCCAACTCAATATGGCCGATAGGTCATCTATGACCCCCACGAAACTTCAAACGCACGAGACCATGATATTGGGTCTCCAAAAACAATTGGGGTTGGTGCCGCCTGATGCGTAGTCTTCCTCGGGTAATATTAGCCAATAATTGTGTAGTTTTTAATTTTTAGGATTTTAATTATGTAATTTTTAATTTTTAGTATTTTAATTATGTAATTTTTAATTTTTAGGATTTTAATTATGTAATTTTTAATTTTTAGGATTTTAATTATGTCTTTTTTATTTTATTTGTAATTTGTAATTTTTATTGTGGTTTTTTAATGAATTTTAGTATTGTGGAAATGTTTTTGTGTAATTGAATTTTAAATTAATTGTGCTCGTCCTTGCGGAAGAACACAACTGCGGGTGTTGTGCTCTTGCCAGAGAGCAGGTAGAAAAAGTGGGGTCGGGCCCACAACCGTGCCGCTGGCAAGAGCACGGTTGTGAATACTCTAAAAATCAATTGAAAAATAAATTTAGTAAAATTCCAGTTTTGCAATTCTATCAATTAATTGAAAAGTCATCTATTCGTGCATTATTTGTTGAAAACAACAACAATATGTTATAATTGTGTGACCAAATTCTTTTACCTTGCAATAATTACAAACAAATCTAAACTTGAAAGTTTTTCGACTAATTTTTAAGACCAAAATAAAAGGCATTAATAAAGCTTCCCCTAAAATCAGAGCTACTATGATTTCGTTAGGGTAGGATTGTTAAAGATTGACTAAATCAGCCCGTCCTAAAAAAATTTTGGACCGGGCTGGTATTTAGTGCATGGATTGGATCAAGGTGAGCCAAATCCACACAAAATAATTGGCCCACAACAGAGCCCCACTTTGAGCTCAGGCTGAAGCATGCTTGGTCTGCGCCACAACCAACCACAGTCCTCACCTTAGGCTTTGGTAACTCAACATTCTAAAATGGAGAAATACCAACTCTACCGGCATGGTGGACCTTCCCTGTGTAAAAGGGAAATGGACACATATGCCCATTAGGCCATATAATGTAAGAGTATGAGGCACATAGGGTTAGTATCAAGCCATCAACTAGCAATAAATTAGGAAAACTAAAGCAGTACAGAAATATACTTCCAAATAAATTATCTTGTCAACTTATGAATATAGATCAATCTGATGAGTTACCATCAAGTCTAGTGAACAACAATAGCATAGTTACAAGTTTCAATGCAATGTTTATATGCACAAAACAATGAGGCATCACACTTCTAGTATGCCTGAGCCAATCAGAATAGCCCATAATATGAGTATGGCGGCCAATGAACTTTGGATTGTGCAGAAATAGAACTGCTTGATGAATGCTAAGTTTAGCATATTCCAGGAGTCAGGTACCTGAAACCCTCAATGATTGCTTATCACAACAGAATATCGCAGTCAAGTATTTTGCAGGTTCAGAACCAGAATAACCAATTGCATCCTTAATTTCTCTTTTGTTTGAACTTCGGAAAGCTTTTGGAAATACTTGTTCCGTTTTTCTTCCCAGCATGTATGCTCTTGATAAGAATAACTGATGAGCTCCCATTTTCCAAGGACCTGGAAAGCCATGAGATGCATCTGTTATGTAAGACATGTGAATTCATGTGTGCAAGACACAGAAATATAAATGAGCATGCATCTCTCTTACAAGGATTGGTGTTTTTTGTTAGTCCCTACAACTTTGTTTGAGTGCTTATCATGAACTTCAGGTGCATTGGTCTGATAATTCACCTGTGGAGCAAATCATGAGCCACATATAAACATCAATACAAGCATGCGGCACTATAAACATGTTTTACTCTCTCCTCAGAGATCAAGATTAGATGCAACAACGAGGAATGAAAGTATCAATATTCTCAAACGATCAACAATAATAAATTTAAAAGTATGAAATCTCGAGAGCCAAACAGTAGAAGAATGTACTGTTAACTCAAACAGATGCAGCACTAAAGTGATGGTTTCCTTGAAGACAATTATGACAACAAATGACTAAGTAGGGTCTGATCACCAGACTAATTACATAATCGACCAGATAGGAGCTACAGCCTAAGCATGGCATACCACTATATGTACTGCAACATAATATGCATATCCATCAGTTAGCCTACTTTATAACATTCAACCTTGCCAAATATACAAATATCTCATTTTCAACTATAGGAGTATCAATCCCAAGAAAACCTGACAGTATTGAGTATTCCCAAATTTCCTGCACTGTATAACTAATGATCACGAAGAAAATTTTCTGGCATTGAATGGACAAAACCAAGTATCCTGATGAACAAACAAAATTAACAGATTCAGACCAATCACAAACAGAACTCCAGAAGCAGATAAATTGAGATTATATGTATATATATCTATTAGTGTTTAGCACTTAGTAGTTAGCACACTAACCAAATTAACAAGCAAACAGAACGCTACATGTACCAAAATATTGATTGCATACAGGATATATAGCTCCAGTCACCATATAAGCTAGCATTATATTAAGGCACATAAATATCATCAAACTAGTATACAAATCAATGAGTATTCCTCTATGATCATATCCCTTATCTGTTACAAACTATAAAAGGCCACACAACAGAAATTACTGATTATAACACCAAGCAATGGATAGATAATGCCATTTCAATCAATAAACAACCTATGGCCAACAACAGCTACTTAGCCACTCTTCAATCTGTTAATCAAACACTCAGAAACTCCTAGCAAGCTTGGAACAACAACAAATTATCATGGCAAAAGCAATCAATTAGAAACATAATAAGTACCAAACTGTAAATCAACAAAAAAATTCAGGAACATACTTCACTCAATGGTGGCATTGACAAAGCGCACTGCTCACCAACCCCATCCTTCTTATCAACCTTCCACTTCTTAACTCCATGTCGATGATCCTCCTCCACGGTCTCACACATCTTCCTCTTCTTTTTACCCCCCACATTCTCACTCTTCCCCTTCTTATCCCTCACTTTCCACACATTTTTCTTCCGGTACAACAGCTTCTCAAACTTCCATGACTCGTAGCTTGTATCAATAACCGTCACTTCCGTCCGAGAAAAGCCCGCCAAACTAGCATCCCTCTTAACCCCCTCCTCTTCCGTTTCCCATCTATCCAACATTTTCACTCCCTCCACTCCACTGTTGCTGTCGTTTCCCCTCAACAATGTCACCTTCCCTGGAGCTGCATCGTCGTTGCCATGAAATGCACAAATTTTAGGGTTTGCCTGTTTGCGGGCGGATTTTTTGAAATTAGTTGAATTACTGCATTTATCCCCAAAATTGAATAGCTCATTGAGAACACCGCTCATTATACATAGCAATTCCTTATCCTCATTTTGAGTTGAATCGCTAATGGAGACGGAATTCGGCTGGGGAGGCGGTGGTTCGAGTGGCGGAGGATTAGGATTGTGGAGGAAGCTTTCGAGACCGGTGGCGTCGGCAGGGAAGCCCTTGGCGGCTCGCAACCGGTCCAGCCAGGTGGAGCCGGATTTTCTGCATAGCATGGCCGGAGGAAATAGAGAGAGGAAATTTGAGTTGGTAAGGCGATAGCGACACGTTTGTAGTGCAGTTTAATCGATAAATAAATATTGTAGTATTTTTACTTTAAATAAAAATATTATTAGAACGAATTTTCACAAAATTTCCATACACTTATTTATTACGTATGATATTAATAATCAATGTATAGCCTTTCTTCCAACCAGACCTCGTGATGATTAATAAGTTTTGAGTCAAATAGTCGTGCAAATTACCCACCTATGTCCAAATTTACATCATGTGTCATATATTTATATATTCAAATAATTTTATAATTTAGTTATATTAAAATATATTTGCTATATGCCGATGTTGAAATTGCGTGGACTCGTCATAATTCATGGCCCAATAGATAAAGTGTTGGTCTACTAAATTTACAGATCTTGAGTTCAATCCGAGTGATTATTTTTAATTATACTGACATTAATTTTATACTACAAAGTAAAACAATTATCTTGAAAAAGATTGATGATTTTGATGCAAGTTGAAGCATTATGATAAAGTTGATAAGTTATGAGTATATATGATGTGATGGACTTGATAAGATTACTTGAAATTTTATTAAATTAATCACTAACCTTAATTTGATTGAATTATGGTACTAAGCTCTTGCGCAACTTGGTACTCCTTCATTGCAGGTGAAGGGCCACTCATCCAAGATGTGATAAATAAATAGACAATAGTATGTTTAACAATATACATTTGAAACCATATTTTTATACTCAAACTGACGTAATACCAACCTGAATTTTTTTAATATGGTTACTTGTTTGTTATGCAATAATAATGACGATAATATAATTTTTTTGAACAATAATGACGATAATAATAATTGTAATATTAGCATATATTAATATGGAGTAGTATAAAAGAAAAAACTAGAGTAGGTTATGTAGGGTGATGTGAAATACTCTAGTGTATAATTAGTAAATGTTTTGAATTAATTCTATCAATATTAATCTGGAGTTCTTTTAGGCCAGTGAATATTAACACAAGTGGTGCAAATGAAAAGAAGTTCAACGAGCCGTATATATAGAATTTAAAAAAAAAAAAAAAAAATCAAATATCGGACGTCCGACCGGGACGTCCGACCTTCGCCACAGTGGCGCCCGTCCACCCGCCCTTCCCGGGGACGTCCGAGGACACCCGACGTCCTCACGGGACGTCCGTATCCGACCTCCGACCTCCCAACGGCGGACGTCCCGTCGCCCTTCCCGGTGTCCGACCGGACGTCCTACCGGAGGGGCGCCATAGGAGATGCTCTTAGTAAGTTTGTTTTTCCTTTCTTTCTATATTTGATTATTAATTTGGCGTTTAATGGCATAAATGAATGGGGGGAAACAAAGAAGAAAAACAAAGTGATGGGCGATCAATTCAAATTCCAGTCAACTATAATTGTGCGTCACACGACAATACGATTTATTTATTATATTTGAAATACTTCTCAATAAAACATTATACCTCTGCCGAAAACTATTATTCGAGCACAAATACTAAATCCTTGGAATATTCTCCAAATTGATAAAACGGCTTAATACAATGAACACTTGCACCAAGTTAGGTATACACTACATTTCTATATAAAAAACAATTATATTATTAAGATTATTATTTTAAAATAGAGACAATAATAAAATTCTTCAAAAAGAAGAGAGACCCTGGGTTAATTATATTTAACCATTTAGGCATATACAACAACAGTACATATAATTAATGAGTTATACTATATTAGATTAGGGGGCATAACTTATTTTGAACTTTAAATAGGTAATAAGAGCATAATTATCTTATTGGTAAATGGGTAATAGATTATGGAATAAAAAACGATCTCTCGCCAACTATTTTCGAAGCTCTTCCTTCTTTCATACTTGAATCATTTTTTTTATTTCGAAAAGTTCTTTTACAATTGCATTTTATCATAGTACTACTATATTGGTAAATGGATAATGTTATGGAATAAAAAAATAAGTTTTCGCCAACTATTTTCTATTCTCGTTATTCTTTCATAATTGAATCATTTTTCTATTTCGAAAAGTTTTTTTAAAGTTTCATTTTAGTATAACAATTAACTCACTTTTTTTCTTATTTTATTCTTTAAGTAGTAGTGTAGTACTATAAATTTATTCCCTTTTATACTCCATTCTCTTTATTTATTTTCTCTTTTACTTTATTACCTACTCATTTAGTATCTTAAACATCAATTTCACAAACTACTATGCTAAAAACAAGTGTTTCAATTATGAAAAAATGAAGGAAGTAGGCAAGACTAATATAATTTCGTATACTTTCTATGAAAATAGTGTACTAAAGTACATTTCTATTTATAAAAAATTACTACTTTCCTTTCTCTTATATTCATATACTTCCTCCTTCTATTTTTTTTTATTTTTATCATTTTAATTTGTTCACCAAAATTAATCTTGTAAAGCATTTAATTACATTCTCTCTTATTTTATCTATAAAATAATTTTATTCTACCATTTTAGTCCGTACATCAAAATTAATCATATTAAAAACGAACTTTTTTAACTGTCCCACTAAAATGACATGTTTAATTTCATTTATCAAATAATGTTTGTCCATTTTGCTTTTTATTTTTATTTTTAGTAAATATGTCTTATTTTCTATTAATTCATTACACTCACATTCTATTATAAAAATGTTAGACTTACGTTTTAATAACTTTTCAATTATCTTTTCTTTACATTTTTAATATCCGCACCTAATCGAACGCGGACCATATTTGGTCGATAGAGATTGTAAGAGCATCTGCAGTGGGACGAATGTCCTGGCGGACATCCCGACTGACTTCCCAAAAACACATCATGCCACGTCATAAGGACATCCCACTGCACTACCACATCATAAGGACATCCCACTGCACAATGGCGGACATCCCCAAGGACATCCCGACGGACATCCACAATAATAAAAGTTTACAAATTCACCAAATTAAACAATTTACGGAACTAAACAATTTACGGAATTAAAATTTCGACACAAATAAGGAAAAAATGCAACCACTTTATTTAAAAAAACATACATAATTATTTTTAAAAAAATACATAGTTAAAAAAAACAACCTCAAGCTTCGACAAATGTGGCCCCCCCGTCTCACTCCTCGTCGTCCCCGTCGCCAGTCCCGGGCAGGGGTGCCATCCCCAAATCGCGCCTCATAGTGTCGATGGCATCCTTCAACGTCATCTTGTATAAGGGATCAGTCGCTGCATGCCACTTGTCCATGGTGTCGAGCATGCTCTGTGTTAACTACATGTGGGCGAGATGGTTGAGCTTGGGAGTGACCAGGGAAGGAGCTTCCGATTGGACCTTATGGGACCCGCTGGCGCTTCCCCTAACCGTCCGCATCGCGGTCTTTTGCCCAACCGGGCGATATCGGTGGGAAGACGATTGAGGGGTTGGGAACTATGCCGCAGAGTCAAGGAGTTCGTGGGAACTGGCACTGCTGTTGTACTCGCCGGAGGCGTTGATCTTTATCCGCTTCGGCCAGCCAGCTTCAACACCCGCACTAAACTTGGCAGAAGTCTGCACCACAAGATAGACCTCCTAAAATTTGAATTCCCCGAAACCTAATTCACTGTCGGGGAACTGCTGGTGAGACAGAAGCTTCACATCACCGGCGGACATGCTGTTGGTTGTCGTGCGGTGGTTGTTTTGGTAGATGCTAGCAAATCGGGTGAGCTGCCTCCTCAGCCGCTCCCACTGTTTCCGGCATTGCTCTCCATCGTGAGGCTTCCTACCTGGCGGTTTGAATTCGATGTAGCTTTGGCTAATGAGCCACCACATTCTGTCGATATGCTGGTTAGCCCCGACGTAGGGATCATCGACTACATTGATCCAGGCCTTCGCTAGTGCGACGCACTCCCCTATGCTCCAGATGGTCCTCTTTCTCCCGTCGGCTTCCTCCTCTTCCCCCTCGGCCCCCGCCCCTGAAGGGGTTGGAAGCGGAAGCGTGCATACAAATAAATCAGATAATGAAAGCGATCTATTTAGCAGATTATTTTGACAAATTCTATGCGCGCAATTATCGCATGTATCATGCTCATAACTCAAATAAATCATGCTTTAAGAATAATTGAAACCTAAAACATGCTTTTCTATGGATTGACCATTTTACCTTGATGATTCTCCAAAGAATCGAAGATAGCTAGCGTCTTCTCCACGTGAAGATCTTGAGTACTAAACCACAGATCTTCTGACTGGTTCCCGAACCGTAAACTGATATCAGGGTGGGCTGATCTCACCAAAATACTAGGACTTAAATAAAGAAGACAGAAACTGATCTCATAAAGGAGAGCCGAGAGGAAATTTTCGTCCTCTTCAGAGAATGAGAGGGGGACAAAATTTTATGAAGAAATTAAGTGTGTTTTCTGTCTACTTTATTCTCCTATTTATATTAAGTCACATATTGGGCCCAGACAGGGATCTATGGAAGGTTTTGGATATGGACTCCCCCAATTTGTTTTTTCCGAATTAAATTGAACCCCAATTTAATACAAGCTTTTAATTGAAATATTACGAGCAACCACTACAAAAGTAATATTGAACTCCCCATCCAAATCCGGAATTATAAGTAATCCGGGTTTCCATTGTTTGTCATTTATTTCCCTCGCTTAAGATAGAAACATCCATTAATTAATTAGTGTCTGCTATAAACTTAATTAATTAACATCTTATTAATTCCAAGAGTGGACTCAGCAAGAAACGCTTATTTATTATTCATAGAGTAATCAAACTCCAACTAACTAGGTTCTGAATAATAAAGCTTTATTTCGAGCTCCTCTTGAGGAAGTTATCAAACGAGACTCACCTCGCGCACGATTCAACATAATAGCAATCCTAGCACCGCTAGATATAAATCACCACTACCCAATATACCAGGATTATTGGGTTGCGAAAAATCCGCACCATTTGATAAGTCAAAGTAGTGCATAATCAATACTGTATGCTCAATGCTAACGTACATTGATTAAGAAACAAATAATTATCAAGACCTCGTCATTCAGTAGATAGCATAAAGACTTGTCTCGCTGTTAGCTCCAATTCAGTTCTATACCACACCAATGTCATCTTATTTCAGTAAGACTTAGAAATATGCGGACTGACATTGCAACATTTCACGATAGGTAGTCTAAGCCTATCTGGGTTGTGAAATTCTTATTTTCTTTGTTCGGAACTGACCGTGTTACCTTAAAGTGGACGACGCCCACAACCGGTCTACTAAAACAAAGACTTAGACTTTGTTAAGTTACTTATATATTTAAACATGCAATAAACATACATTAAATGTAAAACATAACAACATTATGACAAAAATAATCTGTTTTATTCATTGGAAAATAAAATAAGAGTTTTTACAATATTCAATCACTCGAAATGTGATTTCTAGTATACAAACTCTAACAGCCCCACCCTCGTTCCCCGCACGCGAGGACGATGTAGTGCCCTTGCCCTTCCTTCTCCCTTGTTTCCGCGTCCTCCATGCCGCTGGTAACATCTCAGTGGGAGACTCCTTGATCGGAGATAACTCAAACTCCTCAAAAGAGAAAGTCTCAATGCCAGTTAACTGAGTCTCCAGAGGAGTACTCTGGGGGGAATCACTGGACAATAAATGCATGTAGGAGCGATAGACATTGTCCACAGGTGATTAGGGGACCCACTGCTTGCTCCCCCGCAGCGGCAGGCATGCCCTGCATCATCCCGAGCATTTGGGGCATCATCCCAGGCATTTGGGGCATCATCCCACCCATCCCTGCACACCAAAGGGGGTACATATTGTAGTACACGGGCATCATCGGCACCATTCCGAGCATCATCCCGGACAACGGTGCACTTCCGCCGGCATTTCCACCAACTCTAAACGGAAAAGTCGGCATTTGTGACTCGCTCGTGGCGGGGGAATCACTATCGTGGTGCTCCATTTATCTTCAAAAGAAATGAAAGTAGAGAGAGAAACTCGTTAAAATAAGTGGTACGAATGAAATGAAGTTCAACGAGCCGTATATATAGAGTTTTTTTTTAAATTAAAAATCGGGATGTCCGTCGTGGCGCCGCAATGGCGGACGTCACGACTGACGTCGTCGGAAAGCCGCCGGGTTGATGCCTAATGGCGGACGTCCGGCACGCCACGTCCGGCGGGACCCCGTAGCGCTCTAACCTTTTGTCCTATTTATTCATAATTTTTTCTTTCATATTAAAATTTGGTAGATAAAATTAATTTTAGTGGAGTAGAAAAATAGTGGCACTTTTTATCCATAAATTTAATAATTTGAAGTGTAGGTGCAGCAGCATCACGGAAACCAGGCGCAGCGTATTTTAGCGGGCTGAAAAAATAGGTGGCGTCTCCACAATCAATGATAAAAATCCAAAACAAGAGAACAGTCAACACAGAGCTGACAGCTGGCATCTTCTCGCCGTCATCAATCCAAGACCACTGGTTGTTTTGTTGGCGGTGCAATCCGATAAGCCCTTTTTTTTTTTTCTGTTTCTTCTTTACCAACAAACATATTTATAAAAACAAAAACTTCAGTATTTTACTGAACGACTTCAACAACAATCTCCCCTTCCCACCTATAATTCTTTCTTTATTCTTATCCATTTGCGTTACTCCTTGCAAACCCTTTTTGATTCCTCAAAAAAAAACAAAAAAAACAACTTATCTTGAGGTTTCCAGCCGTCTGCTATTTGTTAATTATTGCTTTTAATAATAAACAGTTATGGCGGTGGTCGAGTTTTTGGGGATGCCGGTGAGCTGGGCGATGGTAATTGGAATAATTCAGTATTTGGGGCCGGTTTGGTTTGCATTTTTTCTGGGTATAATTGTGGGGTGGGTTTGGAAACCTAGGTGGGCGACTTTGGGGAATTGTAAATTTGATTTTTCGTCGCCGCCGTCGCCTTCTGCTCTTTTTAAAGGGTTGGTTTCAGCTCAGAGTTTGGATTCTTGTAAGGATGGGACTGCAAGTTGTAGCTTGGATAAGGAGCAAATGGCGATGACACCAATGATTGACACTGCTGTTTGCAGGTTGATTTTGTGCTTCATATATTTCTTTCTAGGTTTAATTCTTTGAATATTTGTATTGTTGTTTCATCTTAGTCTGATGTTTTTTTGAGGATGAGTTTTTGTGCTGCTGTTTTATAGTCCTATATTTGAATCAAGAATACACTTCAATCTTAGTTTCATTCCTGGACTTGAACATTTAATAGGAAATCTCAGTGCCATTTTGAGTGATTGCAAGAACAATTCTAGATAGCTATGCTGTTAGTCTGTTATGGTGGAGGTTTTTCATTGATATAAAAAGAATGAGAGTACTGTTTTGTCTTGCTGCTAGTACTGTATTTGCTCATTTGCTTTCAAACTGTGTATGTGTTAGAAGCTGGAAATTCTATGGCGGTAATAAACTAACTTAGTATGATGAAAATATTCTTGATACATAAGATTAATTGGTCAACAAGCGCTAGTCTTTGATATATTGGCCATGTTTCTTATGAAATGTAATATTGCTTCTTTAGTCCATCCGATATGGACCACCCACTTATTACAAACGAGGATTTGGAACATTTATGCCATCTTGTTGAGAGGAAAGATGGAGGACCCCCTTGGAAGCATATGATGGAATGTTCAGCACATGATATGAGCTACCAAGCATGGCAGAGAGATCCTCAGGTACTGCGGTGATCCTTTGCTTGTTTTCTTCTTAAGTACAATATGAGATTTGGTATGTATTACTAACCGGTATTTTTTGTTGAAGAGTGGCCCTCCTCAATATTGTAGCAGAACTGTTTATGAAAATGCAACTCCAGAATTAGTGAGAGACTTTTTCTGGGATGATGATTTCCGATTAAAATGGGATAATATGCTTACACATGCCTCTATTCTAGAAGAATGCCCGACCACAGGGATTATGGTGGTTCACTGGATTCGCAAGGTTGGGAATAACCTTTTCCTCATTGAGATGTTGTGGGTTTTTTATTTACTTCTTCTGCACCATTGAAGTCTGACCATTCGCTTGCAGTTCCCTTTCTTCTGCAGTGACAGAGAATACATAATAGGACGGAGAATATGGGAATCAGGAAGATCATATTACTGCGTGACTAAGGTAGAGCTAGAGACATATTTTATTTGTTCTGCTAGATTATTGTTGCCTAATATAGTTTGAGGCTCAGCAGATTGATTTTAATTAAGCCTACGATTTTAGTAGTAGTTGTTTACTGCTTTCCATGTAGATTCTATTTATGCTCTGTAGAAGTTGTTTATATACCAAAATGAGATTTTGTACCTCATTGAACATAATATAAAAGATCTTCCAGAAAATTTAGTTGGATTATAAAACGTTGTGTTTGACAATGCCACAATATCTCCCAATTGTAGTTGCCGTAAACTTATGCAGATCTGTTGGTGAAGTTTCTACGATATGTTAGCTTAGTTGATATATATTTGAGTGACCCTTGTTTTTTTGTTTCTGATCCAGGGAGTTCCCTCATCTCTTCCAAGGAAAGACAAACCAAGACGCGTTGATCTTCTATACTCAAGTTGGTTCATTCAAGCAGGTACAGAATTTATGA
This sequence comes from Salvia splendens, assembly GCF_004379255.2. Taxonomy (NCBI): domain Eukaryota; kingdom Viridiplantae; phylum Streptophyta; class Magnoliopsida; order Lamiales; family Lamiaceae; genus Salvia; species Salvia splendens. The sequence continues at coordinate 6,977,773 of NC_056034.1, forward strand.
CTCCTTAGCTCTTGCAAGTACCCGAAATTCTAACATTCAGCGACCTTTGGAGCTTGCTTGGCAGCATGTATAGTTTTGGTCTGGTGGAAACCATATAAAGTTGATGTTCTTTTGAATGTTGAGAAACAAAATACTCCATGTTGCAATTGGTTGTGATGCAGATTTCGGGCTAATTATACGTCTCTTAGTGTTGCTGAATCTTGTGACCATAAGTAAGGTTTTGTGCCCCTTCTAAATTTCCTTCTCTATCGTTGCAACAGTGGAATCAAGGAAAGGAGATGGACAGCTGTCCGCGTGCGAGGTGATACTCTTCCATCACGAAGACATGGGCATCCCGTGGGAGATAGCGAAATTTGGCGTGCGGCAAGGGATGTGGGGGACGGTGAAGAACATTCACCGTGGTTTCAGAGCTTACCAGAAACACAGAGCATCAGGAGCGCCCCTCTCTCGCCACGCTTTCATGGCTCAGATTAACACAAAGCTCGACCCCGACTACCTGAAAACGCTGGAAGATGAGGAAGTGCCGGCACAGACACGATTAGTGGACTCAGCTGATGGCAAGGCAAAGGGCATGAAGATACCGAAGCTTCTGATAATCGGAGGTGCAATCGCAGTTGCCTGCAGCATCGACCGGGGACTCCTGACTAAGACGCTCATATTTGGTGTCGCGAGAAAGCTGGGAAATATGGGAGGACGACGGTGCCGCTGATGAGGAATTTAGGTCAGGATGTTGGTTGTGTGTTTGATAAGCACTGCTGTTGGTACATTGAGGCAGATAATGCTTTCAAGAAAATGGTCATTTTTCACTGTTAGTCCCTGGACCTTCAAAATATCCCGGAGTTTATCTCAAAAATGGTCATTTTTCACTGTTTTTGGTCGAAAATACCTTTTTTGAGTATTTGAGCAATTTGATCTTTTCACAATTTTAACATTTTAAATCTGATATTATTTCAGTGATGGACTAAATCTGATATTATTTCAAAATCATCATTCTTCTTTCCTTTTACTATCCTTTATTTCTTTATTTTAATATTATATTTAATTTTATAAAATTAAATTTTAAATTTTGATTTTTAATATTAATAAATTTTTATTAATTATTAAAATTACTATTAAATAACAAATTAATAGTTTTAATCAATATTTAATAGTGTCTAATATTTAATCACTAAGGTATAACAATGCCTTAGTTTTAATCAATATTTAATAGTTTTAATAATAAATTGATCATATAACACATAGTTTTAATCAATATTTAATAGTTTTAATAATAAATTGATCATATAACACACTTTATTCTGAAATAAATATTTATTTAATGTAAGACTAATATAATTTTCGTTTATTAATTTAAAACAATCAAAATTAACTAGAAAATTTCAACAAAAATTCTACTATATGAAATTTTTACTAGTATCAAATTTTTAGTCAATTTCATAATATTTAATCACATGCAATTATAACACTTCATAATATTTAATCACATGCAATTATAACAACCGAACGAAGGCTAAATAGAATAATTTTTATTTTTTCATAATATGGTTAATCTGTACTTCTTCAATTAAGCTGAATATTATATTAAATAACAAAAATTAATAGTTTTAATCAATATTTATAGTGTCTATGAATTAATAGTCTGGGGATATTTTGAAAGTCCAGGGACTAAGGGAGAGATAAACGCATAGTCCAGGGACTGTTTTTGTAGATCACTCTATTACGTTTATAGATAGTTTAATATAGTGAAAAGATCATTTTCCTCTAAGAGTCATTTATGCTCTTTGTTTAGCAATTAACGGCAAACAATTGACTCGAAAGAGTGCAGACCATCAAACACTGCTTAGAGCCATTTTTCCTGCGGATTTGGAACTTCATTATTACAAATGCAAGATTAGCTTTTATGCTCATTTTAAAATCGAAATAGTATTTTGCAGCTTGCTATATTTTAGAACTATTGAGGGCGTTTTCTATGAGGGGTAAGGCATAACACCTACTACTAGTGTTATTGACTTTGTTCCTAATTTATGCATTTTTAAGAAAGATGATTATCATAATAATTGTAACAATAATTATACGATGAAATGCAATAGAACTTGAACGAAAACTGAACTCACAAAAGATGAATGAATCTCTTGGTTACCTCAAAATTCAGAGTACCGCAATTGTCAAAAGATATATATGCAGTAACACTGCATCAAAATACCATATAAACTACTAATAACAAGAAAATCTAAAACAAGTTCAACACAAAATCATCATTCAAACTATAACTTAACTTAATCAAATAAGCCAAAGCCCATGTCGTCGTCACTTTCCTCCTTTTCCTCCTCCTGAAGAAATCAAATGACAATGAATCAGTATTTGGCTTCATAAAAATATTTACCAAAAAACACATTAAGGTTTCAAATAAAGGAGAATACAAATTAGAATAAACTTCTAAACTTCACAACTTAATTAAGAACTAGATCAAGAATCATTCAAATTCATATAAAAAACAGGATTTAATACTAGTATAACTCTAACACGTCTTGACAAGTTCTTCAATCCCCAAACAATTTCACAAAATCTAGATCCTCTTCAGTCTTCAACATTCGAATTTCATAGTAGTAACAATTCGAGTCTACTCTGATTCTGAACATCCCAAGTTTTATTCAATACCTACTTATTGGAGTTCGTCCATACTACATGGTTCTATATACACTGCCACGATCCCAATCAAACATCAATTAAGCTATAGAAAACAAATTTGAACAACAGATCAATTCATACCTTCTTCTTCTCCTCAGCGGCAGGGGCAGCTGCGGAAGCGGTGCCACCAGCAGTTGGAGCAGCGACTGCGACGGCGCCACCGCCACCACCAGCGCCGACGTTCATGATGAGATCTTCAACATTCCTCTTCTCGCAAAGCTTAGCGAAAAGACTGGGCCAGTACGACTCAACAGACAAATTCGCAGCCTTCAGCAGGGTCGAGATTTTCTCCGCCTTGAAAATGAATGCGTATAAATCAAATACAAAAACAAATCATAAAATACAAACATATGAAATTGCGGTGAAAAATGGAAAATACGTCAATATAAATCAATTAAATAAAAAATTGTTACCGTGATGGGAATTCCATCGTCGTGGAGGACCAAAGCAGCATAGGTGCAAGCGAGCTCTCCCACCGACATCTTTTCCTACGAAGACGATGTGATTATCGAAGATTAGGGTTTTGCAGATGGAGATGCTGCTGCTGCTGTCGCTTTTTTAGGGTTGAGAAACGTTCTTCGTGAATCACGTATGTATATATAAAGAAAATATTTGCACCGCACTCCAAATATTCGTATCATGTGCCGTTGAACCCCTATAATTTAGGTTTCTTGACAAAACACCCCCTTGTCAAAATCTTTGCACGGAAAATTATATTTTCAATAAGTTCCAAACTAATAAATTGGAAATTAATTTTATAGTAATAAACTTTGATTTATGGGAACCAAATAATAGTAGTATTAAACTTTCAAAGCCAACATTATGCTATCATATGACCTTCCACATAGTAAATAGAGAAGGTCTACTGTAGCACCACATATAATACTTCCTTCGTCCCAAGGATCCTCTTCCTTGGATGACACGAGATTTTATGTAACTTTATTTTGTGTGTTTAGTGAAAAGAGTAAAATAAGAAATGAAGAATAAAATAAAAATAAAATTGTTTCTCTTTTTAGTAATGAGTTATTTTAGTTGGCACGAACCAAAAAGAAAATTGTGTCATCTTTTAGGGGTGCGGAGTGAGTAAAAAAAGGGGACAACAAAAGTGCTACCCGATTTTCCCGTTATGTCGGCCCATGAGTCACTCGCCCCATGTACATGTTAACGAAGAAAGTAGTTACTTTTCCTAACTAATACACATTTTTATACTCGTATCTTAGTCTATGTGTAATCCATAATATTTCACGTAGGCTCGTAGTTATATCATCAATCTCGAATTTGGGGTTACTTTGCCTATGTGGCAACCAAATATTGATGCGTTGCTTAGAGCACCCATAATATAATGCATTTATGATAAGTTATTGATGGAAAAGGGGCTGTACCATGATGAGTTTTGTTGTTTGGAGAAGCTACAAAGATGGGGAAGTAAAACTCTACTTCTGACGGCCCGACCATGTTGTAGGTAACAGTAAGCCCACAGACGAACTAAGAAGAGCCACTCCGCCCTTAGCAACCATAGCAGCGCCATACACCTATGGTTGAAGTTGCGTCTGAATTTATTTTTCCAATTTCTTTTCTTTTTTTTTTGGTTTTCGCATATTTCCTTTTGCCATTTATTCAAAAGACGGACCAGGATACTATTTTTTTTGCAGCAAGATCTGCCCCTCGGTTGCCAACTGCGGTACGCCCCTGCGGGCCAGGATACTATTTTCTTACTAATATTCAAGGTGTAGAAACCACTTAAAACACTGCAGGCATGTAAAATGTTTCAGCTCGACAGACATGTTAGATACAAATCCTAAATGCGGATAACGTCAAAGTAAGTGTCCATCAAGCAGCACAAACCATAACCAAACAAATCTTTTCTAGCGAAAACCACCAATTTGTGAATCAACCAGATCTCTAAAACGATAACAACAAACATCCCCAACTTCCAAGTTATAATAGTAGTAATATTCAATGAAGAAAGAAGTTCCAGTATAAAGCCACATAGTCCAGGCACAAATCATATGCCCCGAAAGTTCTGCATTTGTGTTTACATTGCACCCATAAAATCAGGAACTGCCGGACCTCGCCTGCAATAAAAACAAAATCAATATTACTTTTTTCCATTTCAAAAGGTGCAAGAGAAGAAACTGCAATATGGACATTTCCCTTTCATATGGAGCAGAGCATTACCGGGAGTGGGGATGCAGACCTCGATTTGGACCTTGATCTTGATCGAGAGCTCGATATGGGACTGCAAAATTATGCAGGCAAAGCCCAAGAAAATGAATCAAGACATTCAGAGAATTAAGCAGCAGAACAGTGTGTACATCTTTCAGACACATCTATCAACATACCGGGGTGGTTTAACAGGCGACACTGGGGGTGATCTTGAAGTTGATCGCTCTGGTGACCTGCTGCATAAAGGACTATTTTTCAGTCTCTGGATTCAGATATGAATGTGGGGAGCGTGTGCACTGCACTAATTTCAGCCAGAGGAATGTCCTGGGTCTGCTTCTAACTAAGAGATTTGTGCTTACCTTCTCCTCATCGGGCTTCTGCTTCGGCTTCTACTTCTGCTGCGACTCCCACTTTGGCTTCTGGATGGGCTGCCCTTATATTCCTTTACCTTTATCAAGTTCACAGCAGACAAACCAAAAATGTAAGGATACATGAATACACATGTATGCTTTCAATATTATTGAATTTAGAAAATGATCAACAAAACATCCTTGTCCAAATAGCACCTCTTATATTTTGCTCATCAAGGACCAACTTTGAGCTAACAAAAAGATACTAGAACGAATGAACAGCAAGTGCTGATACAAAATTTTCATGATTCATTGATTATAGACAAACCCAACCAAAAAATGTAGGAGATATAGCAAAGAGTAGAAGAAATGTAGGAGATAAAGCAACGAGTAGAAGAAATGTAGGAGATACCCGGATATAAGTTCTGGTCCAAGGATTTCTAAACTCACTATCATCAAGCTTACGCATCTGATCAAACAGAAAGATTTTGCAGCCGTTTGAAGAAACTGAAAGGTCGGGGTCATTACTAGTATAATCTGACTAGTCAAGATTAACTTACACCATATTTCATGTCATCATAATTTGTATAATCAACTAGGCCATATGTTCCTGCAGGCAGAAAATAAAGCTTAGCATCTCAGGTGACTCATTCAAAACCATAAGTTATCGTTAATGGGGATGGAAAATTTAATTGTTAAGATTATAACAAAGTGGCAGACAAACATAAACGCGATATCTCTGCAGTCGGTAAATGTAATACCTTCACTATCACGAGAAACTTCAGCAAAACACACATCACCAGCTTTCCGCATATGATCCTGAACCATTTCGTGCAAGGATCAGCAAACAAGTCTAGCCAAACATAAACCATTTTCTAATAGAAAACATCCTTCTTATCTAACCTTTAAATCTTGCCAAGAAGCGGAAGAAGGAAGCCCACGGACAATCACTGGTGCAAGAGGAACCAGATCAAGAGAAATCATATGAGGCAAGAGGCCCCTGAAAAAGCATTCAACCATAGAGGCATATGATGTTACAAAAAGAATCAGCATACCTCTATAATCAGAATGGCGGGACATACCAAATCTGCTACCACTGCTGCCACTTCCGCCTCCCCCACCACCGCCCCTTTCACTATAACCACCACGATCACTGGAGGATGATGGTCCTCTACCACCATGAGCAAGTTCAACCTGAACTCAGATTTCAGAAGTAAATTAATGAGAAAGAATGGAGAAGACACAATAAACTTTACAAATTAAAGGAAAAGGGAAGATATTTGAGTATTATAAAATTCTCTCACCCTCAAACGACAGCCGTCAAAGTTATAGCCATCTCTGCCCCTCTTTGCATCTTCCGCATCCCGAGCATTCTCAAACTACATGAACAAAATCAGAAATCTGTTATATAATACCAAAGTTTTCAGGGAGAAATCAGAAAGTGACATATTTGCATTGAAATAACCCAAATATTTTCAAAACACTGTATCTTGCACACAGCAAAACCCAGTGTATGGAAGAACAATACCTCCACAAAACAATAGCAAGGAGGACGAGGTGGAATCTTCAGTTCAATATCCAAGATACGGCCATACTACAATGAAAGAAGAGTGAACAAATGAGGTTGATTTCTAATGCACTCGGACAAGTTTGAAACAAACACAGAAAATACCAAGAGAGACAGTAAATAAAGGTTTTTCAGTGTTAACTATTTCTGCTTCAAATTTCAAATGCAACATGAACTTTCAATCTTGAGAATTTCAGACATGACTCATGAACATGTACAAATTTCTAATTGCAACATTTTACTGCCCATTATTATTGATAAAATGCTAGATATTGTCCATTACAATCACATATATTTTCAGCATTTTAGAAGGGGTGGAGAAATATCATACTTTCAAGGTCGAAGGCTAAAAATAGAAAAATAATTAATGTCACAAAAGAAAGTATGAGTATGATATAAATTCATAGTAAGCATTCCAAAAATATCAAATAATGGCTTTTACTCACACAAATTTATAAATGTCAATTTTGAATGTTGCAGCTAAAAAATTACTACGAAAGTTGAATGATATTGAAAAAACAGATGTTCACTTAGCAATTAAAATCTGGATTCATGTTCATAACTGTTATGCAACTAACCCTCTATTTAACATTAGAATTGACATGCATCTCTAACAAAAAGAATACAACATCAGGAACAATACTAGATAGTGACTTCCTCCTGCAACAACGAATAAGTAACCCAACTCAAGGTCATAAGGTATTACAAGGTGAGTTAGCTACCAGAATAATGCCTAGTCAAATTTAGTCAAACGAAAAATTAGAAAAGAATCACAATAAAATGACAGACCTTGTAAAATAAATCTTCTACTTCTGATTCCCTGATATCAGCAGGAAGGTTTCCAACATAGATAGTTCGAGAGAAACGGCCACTCATTCTTGATCTTTGCAGGTGAAGTCAAAGAAAAATTCTTCTGCAGATAGAAAACACTAATGAATGGGGTGATTTTTTTAGGGCAGTCAACAATGCCAGCTTAGTTAACCCTATATGCCTTCCATCACCATTTGAATGATTTGACAAGGAGGGAATATATCAAAGAAGAACAAAACTTATGAAGCAAACCAAGAGAGCAATCCTTGAGGTGAGCGGTGCTCCACAAGCTCCACTGCTCATATGCTCCAAGATACTCCAAGGCAATTATATATTCGAATTAAAATACGATCTCCTCATCCTCTAATTTTTCGCCAGATCAAAAGCTCTTCAGATAGTGAGCAAGTACTTCCAATTATATAAATATACCAAAAACTCCACTCTGACTTCTCCCACTCCCATTCTACACCCCTATGTATGATTGCAAAGCTCATATTGTCCAAGCGCTTGACATCTTCATTAGACCGTGGAATAAATGGTCCTGGAAAACATGTATAATATCAGGGGTCTTCTTTGACATGATATCTATTATCATTAAAATGGCCTGAAATAGCTTTTTAAGAACCGTCTGGCTAACAAACAAGACTCACTTGAGATTTTGGCACTATGCCTGGTTATCCACCAGGAAGCAATCCGTGGAAAAATGAGATGCAACAAGACACATTAAAAAAACCAGTGAATAAGCACAAGAGCCTTCTAAGAAAAATGTACTTACAAAAAAACTAACAGAGGCCTCTTTCCGTACGCTTGCTCATGGACTAGAAATTTACCCTCAAATATAAGTTTCAAGGGAATATTAAAAGACAGTGCAGCATATAAAAACTGTATCAACAGAACTTGGACACCGCTACAGTTAATTATACGGAGTAGTATTTAAACTTGTTATGTTTAGTTATATCCAATCATAAAGGGAACTACTTTTATCAGAGTCATATCAATAAACAGTTTTAGCTGATTGTTTATACTTCAACTTGTTATCTACTGTATCTTTTAAATTATTCTTTCAAGTTAAATTAAAGGTTGGCACAAGATGCACATAAACTTGTTTCTCATGTTTGCTTAATGTTGAAAAGCTTTCAAAATGATTTTCAAAATAAGAAGGGAAAAGGTGATAGTTGCAAATGCCAATGCATTTCAATTTCGTCCACTAATTCCTAGATCTAAAGCGATATCGACGAATTTAACACTAACAACTTTTACTGATACATTTACATTGCATTTGACAGCTTGGATCTAAAAATTGAAGATGCTGCTTAATTTAAATTACGCATGATCAGGATGATAAACCCCCAAATTTCTTTCCAGCACGAACATGTTATGTAAAATCGCTCATAAACCCGAACCAGGGAATGAAGTACGTCCACGCATGCGGTGAACACATACCCGAGCAACAATGGCAACTCCTTGAAGCAGTGACTCCAAGGCGCACAGTTAGGGTTTTTCAACTTGATCTTGAAGTAGTCATGAAAAATCGTTAGTGTGACTGAAATATGAATGTCGTGGAATTTGGGTAAAGAAAATTTAAAAACTGCGCGATTTCTCACATACCTCTTTGTAATTTTTAGGCGCAAATTTTTCGCGTTCGCATCATTGTGGCATCTATCTCTGGGGTGTTACTATTTCAGGTTTTTTCTGTGAGGAGCTGTGGTTTTCCAAAATTTCATATAAGACCACTATCATTTTTTAGTCTAACGAGTATAAGAAATACTCCTACATAATTTATCATAAAACAACCAAGGACTAAGTCCACTAGGGCTTCTCTAAGGCCATCTCCAACCATTTACACCAAATTCAAATCTATTTTTTCAGTTTTATCATATCGAACACTAATTCTACTTCAACTATTTAGACCATCCACAATACCGCCCAGCCAACCGCCCAGCCGAGCGCCGGCGCTGGGCGGTCTATTGCAGTCGCCCAGCGGACGATTGGAGAGAGAAACCGCGCAGCGCTGGGCGGTTTCGTGGCGCTGAGCGATCCGCTCGGCGCTATTGCAGCGCCCGGATCGCCCAGCGCGATTTTTTTTTTAAATTCGAATTTTTGAAATTTGAATTTTTTTTTAAAAATCAAATATAAAAAAATATTATTTATTTATAAAAATTGTTTTCTATATATAAAAATTAATTTTTATAAATAAATTTATACTAGAAATTCGTAATAGCCCATACATATTTAATGGGCTTGCGAATTTATGAAACTCATTCTTGGTTGTCTCTCTTTTATAGAGACATCCATGAATGTTTTATGTTCCACTTTCGATGTGGGACAAACTCATTCAAGGATGTTTCTCTTTTATAGAGACATCCATGAATGTTTTATGTTCCACTTTCGATGTGGGACAAACTCATTCAAGGATGTTTCTCTTTTATAGAGAGATATCCTTGAATGTTTTATGTTCCACTTTCGATGTGGGACACTCTCATTCAAGGATGTTTCTCTTTTATAGAGAGATATCCTTGAATGTTTTATGTTCCACTTTCGATGTGGGACAATCTCATTCAAGGATTTTCTATAAAATTGTATTTTAAATTATGTCATTTTTATTTTTTTAAGATTTTAATTATGTCTTTTTTTTATTTTTTAACTTTAAGTTGTAATGTTATTTTAAATTTTCATTTGTAAATTTAATTAATGTAATTTTTTTTAATTATGTAATTTTTTTTAATTATGTACTTTTTAAATTTTATTAATATTAGTGAATTTTTCCGTATATGTCTCGTAAATTAAATTTCGTATATTGCGTTATTGTTAATTATTGCATTTTGTATATATTTGTTAATAGTGATGTGGATAGTATGTGGCTAGGCTATGACTGAGCTATTGCTGGGCTATTTGCTTGTTTTGATGATGTGGCAGGAGGATTTTTAGTGCTGATGATGTGGCAGTGGCTAGGCTATGGCTGGGCTATTGCTGGGCTATTTCTATTGTGGATGACCTTACACCAAACTCAACCCCAAAAGAATATTCCATATTCACCTATTTCTTTTTACTTTTTCAATCTTACCTACATATTTATTTAAATTACACATTAACCCCATAATAATTCATATAAATTAAATATCATATTTTTTAATTTATTTTCTTATAGTATTAAATTTAAAAATATAATACTATATATAATATCACAAATTATACAAAATAAATAATTAATACTAATAATTTATATAAAATAAAATTAATGTTGTTTGACTTTTTAACTAAATAATAGATGAAAGAATAATTAAACTTAAACTAAATACTACAAATACTTAACCTTGAATAAATACTCAAATATAAATTTAAAATTCAAATATATTTAAACAAATCCTAATTATATAAACTCAAAACTCTAAATTCGTGTAGTGTTAAAATAGTTAATTAGTACTACTAAACATAACCAAATATCAATATTAGCAATTAACTATCTTAATCTTTTACTAATTATTTAGATGATCATAATTAAATTGAGGTCAACAACTGTCAAGCCCATATAGATACACCTTAATAAAATAATTAAATAGTCTCCATCGTCTTCTTCATACGAAGAAATACAGAACCAGTCGTCTATCTCTCTACGGTTCTTGTTTCCGTCATTTCCACTTCATCAGGCATGTTTCTTCCCCCAATTAATACATAAATAAGAAGGGGTGTTTTGTAATTTTCACAAATTATGCAGTAGCTATAGTGCTATCGCATATTTGGGTACCTACTGTTCAAAAAACACAAAAATATGGGATTTGAGATGCGTTTTGGTGTATGGCTGGGGCTGTTTTTTTACTGGAAAATGGGTTTTCCAGTATGGTTGGAGTTGCCCTAAGACATGAACTCCCCTTTTGTCACGCCCGCATTATCTAAGGATAGAAAACACGGTTGATCGCGACTAGGGGAGGGTTAAAGAAGCGGGGAAGAAAGGGGTAAAACAACACAACTCGACCATAGCTCGAAACAAACGGGAATAGCTCGAATAAAATCAGAGTATCATTTCAACAATCAACAACTCCAAATGAAAATATCTCAACAATACAGGAACTCAAAAGAAACAATATTTAGCGGAAGCATTTCGAGAGTAGAATAATGCTATGTATGAAGACACAACATATTCTAGACATTTGATAGACATTCTTCACTTTTATGCTCAACACCCACCGCACTCGTCACCGCTCAACCTGCACATTTTTAAAAAGAAATGCAGGGCTGAGTACTTGATGCACTCAGTGGACTCATGCCGAAAACATTTTCAATAAAAATATTTATCATGCCATTAACGAGTGACCTCGGGTTTTTAACTTTGAAAGAGCCCGAGTCACTAAAACATTTCACTAACATCATCATCGCCATCAACCTCAACATCATCAACATCACTATACCATATCTGAACATACATGACAAGGAATGTGGCCACATTCCAAGCCACTAGACCGGCCAACTCAAAGAGATAGCGCACGATCTACGGGGTGTACACTAGCCTGAGTAGGGACTCACTCCCTAGTCAAACCCGAATTCGATTAACCATACATGGCAAAAGCCACTTCAGATAGGTCCCATAGCAACACAAAAATATGGCATGACAAACATATTTCGCAAAAACAAATATACTTAGGACATAGTCCTTATTTAAAAAGAAAGCCCACCTCGTTCGTTTAAAGCCTTAACTTGTGTTCCCTTTCATTATCGAAAAGCGTGCAAAGAGTCACTCATTGATCTAATGTACTCCAATCCACCTCCTTTACTATAACTAAAGGCCCAATCCAAATCTATAAATTAATTCACAGTGCCTAAAAGATTTAAATAACACAAGGCCAACTTTCTTCTTTTTCTCACCTCACGTGAAATCCAAAGATGGGATTTGAAGTCCAACTCTTTCTCCCAGAGTCACCTCAATTCAGACGCCTCCGTAAACCCGCCGCCGTCGCGGTCAGCCCCTGCTACCCCGCCGCCACTGCCAACGCGGTCATCCCCACTGCCCATCGGGATGCCGCTGCCCCCTTGCTGCTCGGTCATGACGCAGCGCCGCTTGTTGTCACGGTTGTAGACAACCCTCGTTGTCTCTGGCCATTCGAGCTCCAAAAGCACTCTCATCCACCAACTCTTTCTTCTTTCCAAATCTAACTCTTCTTAACCAAACTTTTCAAATAGCTAAACTCATCCAACAATGAGAGCAACTCATTTTAAAAGATCAAAACAGCAACAAGGCATTCTTCTTTTCTCCTCAACCAATTCTCTCGTCTCTTTCTCAAATCTGCCATCTCTTGCTCTCTCTCTATTTATTTTTCCTCTCGTTTAATTCACGCCACTGCCGTCTCTATTAAGCTCCGTCCATCTCTCCTGCTGTTCGTTTCAGGGGCACGTTGCCTCTTCGTTGTCTTTCCATAGCCAAATTTCCTCGCTGGACTGCCATGGACCAGCACGGCCTCTAATCGATCGCCGCCGAGGATCAGTTGTTGTCCGCCGTTGCTTCACGTCCAGGCCAATGACGCAGGCACCGTCGCCCTGCGCTGCTGCTGCTGTTCGGAATTTGTCGAGCAGCCGAGAAATGCCATCGCTGTCGTTCCGCTCCGCCGTCGCTTCTCCTCTGTGCAGCCGTCACCACTGCCGCCGCAAATCTTCTTTGGAGTACGGCGCCAACCATTCATCTCCGTCATCTCTCTTCTATCTCCAAACTGAACAAGCTCGTTGCCGTCGTTCACACGGCGCCGAAGTCCTTTTTTCTCTAATCTCTTATGCTACACTTGATGAAACTCTCCCCTCTCTAACTCTCTATTTTCTATGAAGTTTATTCCAAAACCTACAACGTGGAGTTGTGGGCAGATTAATGTAAATTGCGGAGTTGTATTCTGTTGGGATTTGGCGGATTTGTTCCAATTTCCAAGTCATGGTTAATAACTGATTGTTGAGGCGAGGGTTCGGCGGTTTCTCATATGATTGGGCTTCAACACAAGTAGGAAAAAAAATGGTTTAGGCCCAAGTGTATTTCAATTCCCCTGCTTTGTAAAACACAGATATTAATCTATTTCTAAAATTTATACATATTACACCAACTACTAAAAAGATAGAAAAAGTCGGGTATTACAATCTATCCATCTTAACAAAAATTTCGTCCCGAAATTTGCTTACATCCTTCGAATAAAAAAAATCTCCATGAACATGTAATCCAATTTCCAAGCAGCTTCCTCATATCGCTTAATAATTAATAACTATAGTTGAAAAAGTATCATCCCCTAAATTCCTTTTGTCATCCAATTCTCAGACGACTTCCAAGTATTCACGATGTTTCCACATACATCACTTTCACAGTTTCTACGAATTTATTTCTCAGCTCTTGCACAATCCAATCTATGATAGCCTCGATTTTTTTTTCATAATTCAAAGTATGAGTACGGACTCTATTGCTCTCGATCGTAGGGCTCCATTTCCTTTCTCTTGCGGTAGTTATCAAAATCTTCTCTATAATGTTATTGTATACCATTGTTCGTAAATACTCCGTCTCTCATTCGTAAATCTCGTATCAATCAACCACTTATATCCATATCCCGTATAGCACTAAAAGGTTATTGGTCTTAAAAGCATTTTCACCACATTTTGTTTCTCAATATCTAATATCTAGATGTATAGCATAATGTTCGATCTCTTAGCAGCTCGCTATAAGCGGTACGTAAAAGCTGAAAATTTAACACCTCGTGTTCTTGGTTATATCGATGCCTCTAGTTGGTGTATCACTTTTACGCATGTCTGATTATAGAAACTTATTCCCCCGTATGCATTCGAAAAGCTCAACCTCACTCTTTCCTCCAATTCTAGTATCAAGAACTCAAAAATTGATCAAGCAGTCTTACTTGGATATGAACGGATTTCAAAATTGTAGCAACACTGCTGAAAGTGTCTTAATCAGAAAGGCTGCAGAATTAATCAAGAAAACAAGAACAACATTTCTAGCTCGACTCTTTTAGATCTCATCACCAACTTGCAAAAATTGGTTCGAAGAAAAATAAAGCAGGGTCTAAGTTCCATTGAACTTATCATGTTCATTCTGGGAATTAAGGTTTCAGATAAACTCATAAAGCTTGAGACTTTATTTCTGATGAGAGCTCGAAAGAATATGAGATAGGTCTTGAAAACACGATGAAACTGAATTTAAGTCTCAAATTGCATAGTAGGCTGCCAAATAAGATATTTCAATTGTCAAATCAAATTTGCAAAATTTCGGCATCAATGAATGATGGTTCAAACATGTCATGACATGAGATGGTCAATTGTGGGAGGATTTAGAAGCATAGACAAATGTCATAAAGTAGCACTGATCATGGTTCGACGACATCAGGTTATTGAATAATGAAATCACATCAATGAATTCACAGGTTTGCAACCAACATGAAGTGAACTTTTTAGGAAAATCAGCTAGATCAAACACGTTAAGGAAAAAGAGAACACGATAGCCTTAACTTGGTGTTGCAGAAAGAAAAATCATTGAGCATGAAACAATATATGAAGTGAAACTGAGCTAAGAATTTCACTTCTGCAAGGAAGAACTTGATGCATGCACAGTTACGAAATAAAAAGGTGTACAAAAGTTCCAAGAAGAATATTACATCATTTGAAGAAACATGTATGGGAAATGTGATCATACTGAAGGTCAAAACTTCAAACAACTTTAGGAATGAAGTTCAATGACGGAAGCTCATAAGGTCAAAATATTGTCCTTACGAAAGATGAATCAAAGAAGACTACTAATCAAGATGTCCAAAGTTACAAAGGCAAGCACAAATTTCCAAGAACTGAAAGTTAGTCATGACTCGATATAGGAAAAGAAATAATAGGCATTACTTGCGAATTGTGAGTCGAACAAGGTCTTAAATAGACAAGGGCTCACTGTTAATTAAAAGGTTCCAAAAAAATTTCTTAGAATCCAAGTAAGTACTGTTGATTAAAATCATTCATTCTAGCTACGAATGTCACACTCCCTCGCTTGTCTGAGGCCGAACATGGTAACATCGTTCTAAGAAACCGTGGTTACCAAGTTGATATTCATCACTTCATTACAACAAAGAAATTGTAGCCAGTCAAAAGCCATATCTTCCTAATATTCTTGCATATTATGACAATCATTCTCTTAAAACATTTTAATCATCCGTGTGCTTCTCTGCCTGCTATAAAGGTCGTCTCCATCGTGTCGCCACTTTTAGCAAAATTACGCGAGATAATGCTATATTGATTTGCATCGCGAGTATGATCTCTTGTCATTGCATAGCTACATCACTTAGCATCAGCTTTTCTTGTATCGCACCTTTTTCGTGTTTGAAGCTTCATTTCGTCTTCTCTATCCTCATCTTCTTGAAATCTTCCTCATATTCTTTTTGTCCTTATCGTTCACGAAAAATGATAGAAAGTAGTAAAGTGGTTCACACACTAAGCTTGCTCTAACGTTTAGCGCCATTCTTAAGAAATAGCAAAAGTTCCATGGTCCACCGGCAAACATTCTACTCTCGATCTCCTTGTCTCGTATCTTGATAATCTAGGAATTTCGCCCCACTTTCCCTTTCACGTTCGTTTTCATCGCTCGGGAAAGCGATAGATAAATTGTCAACTAACAACTATGGTTCGCGCACGTTCCATCTAGCTTAGTCTTAGGCACTCTAAGTTCACAACACATTTCACCACCTCATAGATCAACAAATATCACATTTCAAGTCATTCATACTTCAAATAACAAGTATAATACACAACATTTCACTTCCCAAAACACAACGCTTTCACATTTCACATCTACTTTCAAAACAAACATTTTCTTCAAAACTCACACTTTTCTCAAAAAAAAAAATTCAACATCTCACTTTCAACTTTGAAGTACAAGTTTTGACTCAAAACTCAAAACATTCTTGAACATCAACTTTCATCTTTCATGTAAAAACAAACAATCCATCGTCCCTCATCAAAACTCGTTCTTTTCTCAAACATCAACAAATACTCTTCTCAATTCGAAATCAATCCCTCACAGAAAGATTCTACTACATCTTTCTTATAAAAAAAATTCTCCTCTTTCTTTCTCAAATTTTTTTTTTCGTCGTCTTTTCTCCGAAACTTTCTCATAAAAATTTTCACATAAAAAAAATATATTACCTCATTCTTGGTTGAGCGTGGCGAAGCGGGATATTGAGCCTTGCAAATTTAACCTTCTTTAAGTCTAGCGAAACAAGTCTAGACTAAGACTGAAAAAGACTCTCGGGTCCAGAGCGGAAAGAAAAATTGCTCTGATACCACTTTGTCACGCCCGCATTTTCTAAGGATAGAAAACACGGTTGGTCGCGACTAGGGGAGGGTTAAAGAAGCGGGGAAGAAAGGGGTAAAACAACGCAACTCGACCATAGCTCGAAACAAACGGGAATAGCTCGAATAAAATCAGAGTATCATTTCAACAATCAACAACTCCAAATGAAAATATCTCAACAATACAGGAACTCAAAAGAAACAATATTTAGCGGAAGCATTTCGAGAGTAGAATAATGCTATGTATGAAGACACAACATATTCTAGACATTTGATAGACATTCTTCACTTTTATGCTCAACACCCACCGCACTCGTCACCGCTCAACCTGCACATTTTTAAAAAGAAATGCAGGGCTGAGTACTTGATGCACTCAGTGGACTCATGCCGAAAACATTTTCAATAAAAATATTTATCATGCCATTAACGAGTGACCTCGGGTTTTTAACTTTGAAAGAGCCCGAGTCACTAAAACATTTCACTAACATCATCATCGCCATCAACCTCAACATCATCAACATCACTATACCATATCTGAACATACATGACAAGGAATGTGGCCACATTCCAAGCCACTAGACCGGCCAACTCAAAGAGATAGCGCACGATCTACGGGGTGTACACTAGCCTGAGTAGGGACTCACTCCCTAGTCAAACCCGAATTCGATTAACCATACATGGCAAAAGCCACTTCAGATAGGTCCCATAGCAACACAAAAATATGGCATGACAAACATATTTCGCAAAAACAAATATACTTAGGACATAGTCCTTATTTAAAAAGAAAGCCCACCTCGTTCGTTTAAAGCCTTAACTTGTGTTCCCTTTCATTATCGAAAAGCGTGCAAAGAGTCACTCATTGATCTAATGTACTCCAATCCACCTCCTTTACTATAACTAAAGGCCCAATCCAAATCTATAAATTAATTCACAGTGCCTAAAAGATTTAAATAACACAAGGCCAACTTTCTTCTTTTTCTCACCTCACGTGAAATCCAAAGATGGGATTTGAAGTCCAACTCTTTCTCCCAGAGTCACCTCAATTCAGACGCCTCCGTAAACCCGCCGCCGTCGCGGTCAGCCCCTGCTACCCCGCCGCCACTGCCAACGCGGTCATCCCCACTGCCCATCGGGATGCCGCTGCCCCCTTGCTGCTCGGTCATGACGCAGCGCCGCTTGTTGTCACGGTTGTAGACAACCCTCGTTGTCTCTGGCCATTCGAGCTCCAAAAGCACTCTCATCCACCAACTCTTTCTTCTTTCCAAATCTAACTCTTCTTAACCAAACTTTTCAAATAGCTAAACTCATCCAACAATGAGAGCAACTCATTTTAAAAGATCAAAACAGCAACAAGGCATTCTTCTTTTCTCCTCAACCAATTCTCTCGTCTCTTTCTCAAATCTGCCATCTCTTGCTCTCTCTCTATTTATTTTTCCTCTCGTTTAATTCACGCCACTGCCGTCTCTATTAAGCTCCGTCCATCTCTCCTGCTGTTCGTTTCAGGGGCACGTTGCCTCTTCGTTGTCTTTCCATAGCCAAATTTCCTCGCTGGACTGCCATGGACCAGCACGGCCTCTAATCGATCGCCGCCGAGGATCAGTTGTTGTCCGCCGTTGCTTCACGTCCAGGCCAATGACGCAGGCACCGTCGCCCTGCGCTGCTGCTGCTGTTCGGAATTTGTCGAGCAGCCGAGAAATGCCATCGCTGTCGTTCCGCTCCGCCGTCGCTTCTCCTCTGTGCAGCCGTCACCACTGCCGCCGCAAATCTTCTTTGGAGTACGGCGCCAACCATTCATCTCCGTCATCTCTCTTCTATCTCCAAACTGAACAAGCTCGTTGCCGTCGTTCACACGGCGCCGAAGTCCTTTTTTCTCTAATCTCTTATGCTACACTTGATGAAACTCTCCCCTCTCTAACTCTCTATTTTCTATGAAGTTTATTCCAAAACCTCCAACGTGGAGTTGTGGGCAGATTAATGTAAATTGCGGAGTTGTATTCTGTTGGGATTTGGCGGATTTGTTCCAATTTCCAAGTCATGGTTAATAACTGATTGTTGAGGCGAGGGTTCGGCGGTTTCTCATATGATTGGGCTTCAACACAAGTAGGAAAAAAAATGGTTTAGGCCCAAGTGTATTTCAATTCCCCTGCTTTGTAAAACACAGATATTAATCTATTTCTAAAATTTATACATATTACACCAACTACTAAAAAGATAGAAAAAGTCGGGTATTACACCTTTCAAATTTGTTGGCAAAATGTGACAGAAAATCAGCCATTAGATTATCTTCTGAACCATCACCGAATCAAAATCAAATAACAAACATTGTACTCGTTGAACATTAGACGTCCCTTTTATCATTGACGCCCCAATGAAACTATAATTGTCCACCTCCAATTTTTGAATATCCTAAACTTTTGCTAGCTGAATGACAATTATCTTTTAAGGAGTGATCTTATTTTACTTTTTTGAAAGAGGTTAAATAACACTTATATATTCTTAAATTATTATATGAGGTAGTGATGTCTAAATATGAAGTGGGTATAATTACAAGTAGGGGTGGGTAAACGGTCGGTTAACCGACCTTAAAAATTGGTAAAAAACTATCTGGAACTGATCCAATCTCTAGTTCGGTTACTTAACTAACCGACACGGTTAGAACCGGTCAGTTATCGGTTATAACCGAAATAACCAAACCGACACTTACTTAAACTTTTAATTTTTCACTTTTTCATCTACTTTTTTTATTATTATTATTATTATTATTATTATAATAATATTCCTATTTCTTAGTAATACATAAATTTGTTTAGGCACTTCAAAAGGATATCTTATTTTTATAATAATGTTAGGTATTTTATTGACTTTGAGATATTATAAATAATAGTGACACAAACTAAAATAGACATTGACAACATTTGGAAGTAAATTACATTTTTTTCTATTGTGACGCCACGTAAAGCAGCGGAGAATCAATGTAATATGAATATGATATTTTAAAAGTATAAAAATATTATAGAAGTTTATTAATTAAAAAAATAATTGAAATTAAAATTGAATTTAATTTCGGTTATAGGTTACCGATAACCGACTTTGAGAAAAATGCCAAACCGGTACCCACCCGAACACCGTGATTTTCAGTTATCGGATAACCGATAACCGACCGATTTTGGTTCGGGTCTCGGTTACCGAAAAAATGAGTACCGTTTACCCACTCCTAATTACAAGGTACTTCATCCGTACCACCACTGAAGATGAGTATATTTTTTTTAGTCGGCCCCTCCCAATGACCTTATTTCCCCTACAGTCCTCGGAAAACACCGCTAACGCCCCCCTGCAGTTTCTCTAATACTACTACTTTTTATGCTTTTTAATAGGGTTATTTGCCTGTAAATACATGAACATTTACTATTTTCAAGTTTTTTCCCCGAACTATGCTTTTTGAATATAAATGCATGAACTTTAGACTTTTCTGATTTTTCCCGTAAGAGCATCTCTAATGGCGGCGAGCGGACAGGTTAGCCGATTCCCGAGTTGGCCGGTCCGCTCGCCGAACCATTAGAACCGGCGAGCGCCATTTCGGTGAAAAAATCGGCGACCCGACGCCGATTTTCGGGCGCTGGCCGATTCGCTCGCCGGTCGGCTGGCCGCCATTGCAGGCTCCCGTTCGGCAAGCGATCGGCCAACTCAATTTTTTTTTATTTTTTTTTAAATTTTTCGAAACACTATATATACGCGATTTGCACGTCATTTTCATTCGCACCACTTGTTTTAACGAGTTTTCTCTCCATCTTAATTTCTGTATAAGAGCAACAATGTGAAATGAGTAACGCGGGTGGTAGTAGTAGTGGTAGTGGTGGTGATGCTGAGGAGTACGAACGGCAAATGAACGAAGAGTTGGAGGCCTATACGTCCCGCGAGATAAACCGGCCGCTTCAAGGCACATGCCGGCATGCGCCAAGTGGATGCTCATATTTCACTCCAAAAGGATTTGATTGAAGAGTTGTGGGCGCAGAGAACTGCACGTCGTTAGATTTTTTTTTATTAATCTAATTTTTTTAATTAATGTACTTTTTTAAATTTAAATATTATTATTGAATTTTTCCGTATATGTGTCGTAAATTTAATTCCGTATTTTGTGTGATTGTTAATTATTTATTTTTTATAATTTTGTTTATTATGGCTAGCATATTGCTTGTCCAGTTGCTTGTCTTGATGATGTGGCAAGAGGCGTTTTTAATGCTGATGATATGACATGAGGAGTTTGTGGCTAGCCTATGGCTGACCTATTACCATTGGAGGACGCTCTGAATCAAAAATCAAAACTGATGTGGCAAAAATAAATAAAATAAAATTCCACCTCTCACTAACACACAGTTGAATTAAAAATAGCCATTACAATTGAAAAGTCAAAATCAACACGTTTCCTACATTGCATATAATGTACATGACCCGTTATAGCAGCTTCCAACGATATATACTTGGCATTTAAAGTGCACTAATTTTCAATCAAACAAGTATTGCATGATTCAATATATTTAGATCGCTTTCACAAATTTTATTTAGCCTTGTGGCAAGTGCAATTAATTGATTATTGCTGTTGTTGCGTCAAGAAAAAGACATTTTGCCAATTTTATGTTAGTAACTTTTCTTCATCCTCAGTAAAACAGATGGACCATTCCAATGTCTATTTTAAAAGTTGTTAGATCATGCTCGACAAGTGGGATCCACTCTAACTTTACTAGTATACCACGAATCTGAATAACGTAGTATTCACATTTGTGTTAAGTTTTATTGAACTACTATTACTCCTGTATTATTGGTAAGAGCAGCCTTAGTGGATCTAACTAACTCGGATAATAAATAATATTCGGATAAACTGATTAGCTAGAACTTAATAACTCTATAAATATGATTAAAATAAATACTACTTTTTATTGAAAAAGACAAGCACGATTAAGACTTTAAGGCCACCCGCGACGCGTCCCGCGGGTGGCTCGTATCTCGTCCCGTCCAGACGAGACGACGGCGAGATGCGTTGCAGCGCCCCGTCTTGGGTGGTTCCGGTTTCGGTTCTGGTTCGTCGACGCCGGGCACCCAGGGCTCGTCGACGCCGGCGGGGTACCAACCACCCCATTTTGATGTTGATGCGTACGCTCGTCCCTCCGCCCCGAGGTATTCGCAGGGATTATCCCAAATTCGGGAGGATTATCCGGATGAACCCACTCCGGAAGGAGGACGAGGCGGTGGAAGCTCCAGGGCATTCGACGCCGAGGAGGAAGAGGTAGAGGCGGCCGATGAGGAGGAGGAGGAGGAGGATGTAGGCCGGCATCCGTACAGCCGCAAGGACACGATGGCTGTGTACAACGCCTGGATCAGCGTCTCGTACGATCCCATCGTCGGGAATCAACAAACCCGGAAGTTCTTATGGGAAAGGTCACCGAGGCCTACAACGAGATTAAGCCGAAGGGGTCCCGCCGCCGCACGTTGAAGAAGCTCCGCGCTCACTTTGACCGAGTCGACATAGAGGTCAAAAAATTCTGCGGCATCTACAAGAACGAAGCGGCTCATTACCAAAGCGGAGCCACGGGAGCCGACATTCTGAGATCGGCTTTGAGAGTCTATTTCGACGGCACCGGCAAAGAATTCAGACATGTCGATATTTGGGAGGCCGTCAAAGACGAGGAAATGTGGGCCGGCGGTGTCCGGTCCAACTCGGGCTCGACCTCGAAGCGCATGAAGCACACGGCGGGTGGTCAATACTCGTCTTGTGGGGGCGGTTCGGGCAGCGCCGCACAAGAGGTTGCCTCGCAGGAAGTTGAGGGCACGACGGACGATGAAGGGGGGTCCTCCCGTGGGCGCCGTCGGTCGCAAGGGACCAAGGCGGCGAAGGCGGCTAGAGGGAGGAGGGGCCGAGGCGAATCAAGCCAGGCGGGCTCCCAAGGGCCGCCCTCTTCCTTAATGTCCATGTACTTCACCGCCACGATGGCAGACACTTCCCGCTTGACGCCTACCCAATTTCAAGCCCATCATGCTGGCATTGTGTATCTGGCGGGATAACTTGGTATTCCGCCTCCACCGCCTCCCTCGGGAAATGATTCGTCGGCGGAGTAGTTTTTTTAAAGGATTTTAAGTTGTAATTTTATTTTATTTAATGAAGTGTGTTTTTATTAATTGAATTTGTTGGAAATAAAAATAAAAATGAAATTGAATGGATAGTTAAGGGATGAGATGGTTAAGAGACAGATAAGAGATGGAGGGTTGCAGGTTCTGTCTCTTAGTTAAGAGATGGGGTGAAAAGTACAGTGAGCCCATAAATAGTTATGAGATGAGACGGTTACGAGACGGATGAGAGACAGCGTTGCGGATGGCCTAAGCTTGCATACGAAAACTAAAATATATTCACATTTAATAGTCGTTTTGAGCAAGTAAATGAATTTTGTATGATTTCATATGTCATACTGATAGAGACCTCTCATTGCCCTAGGACATGTCGAACGGCCCAACCACTCCATTGAGCCCAATCCATCAGGACTCCTACGAAGAGCCACAGCCCACGGATCAATCTCGGCCTAAACGTCACATCAGTAAGCCTATGAGTTTAAAGATTATGTTCCCGAAGAATGGTTCTTTTAATTATCTTTGAGATTACCTTTTTTTCTAAAAAATTCTTTTTTTATTAAGAAGATATTGTAAATTTCATATTTAAAGGAGTTTGCTTAGTTTTCAAAATCATTAATGGTTCTTTTAATTATCTTTGAGATTACCTTTTTTTCTAAAAAATTCTTTTTTTATTAAGAAGATATTGTAAATTTCATATTTAAAGGAGTTTGCTTAGTTTTCAAAATCATTAAGAAATAAAGTAAGTATTATTAAACTTATTCTCATTACCGATTCTGACGGAAATCATCCTCTAGAACTCCAACTAGGGTTTATCTTATTCTTCTCATTACAAACGTCTGTGCTCTACAACGATAGATCAAGGGTCTATCACATACTATGTGCCGATACAAGTAAACATGATTGCCCTCTAATTTTGGTCAACTGTCCAAAATGGTAAAACTAGTCTATTTTTTTAGGACGAAGAGAGCCTATTGTATGCGATTACCAACTTTAACCGACAGATAACTAACGAAATACACAGTCGAATTCCAAGTACGCTTACTCATTTTCATTTGTCCTCATTATTTATTTATTGCCGATTGCAAAATTTTAAGTTTTGTTGTTTTTAAAATCTTTTTGGGATAGCCAATGAATATGGCTAGTTGCTGCTTATAGAATGCTGCCAAGTTTTTTTGTTTGCATGTACCGTAACATGGATGAGTTTCTATGCATGAAAAGATAAATTTGTTGTTGTTTTAAATGTCTATACCAAAAGGTCTGAAATTAGTTCTGATTTTACATAATATCGAAAATTTGAAATTATGGGTTCTGGTTCTATTCATGGTTCTGGTTGATGGTTTGAATAAAGATCTAAGTTACTAACTCTTAACCGAGGTACTACTTTTTAATATCTTAATTTATTAAACAAATCGTGAGACTTTCTACGCTACCATTATTCTCTAGTTTCCTTTTCTTCTTCAACCGCCATTAATTTAGAGAAAATACGCTTCCGTAGTAAACGCAACAAGAAGTACAGTAAATTACAGAGGCCCTATAAATTGTAAAAGCATGAAGAAAGATTGAAAATAAACCTATAATTTTATAAAATAAACACAAGAAGAAAAAGAAGGGAACCCCGTGAAATGAAGATAAACATAAGTAGATTTCCACCGAGAGTAATACAAATATACAAACGACATACTATTTTTATTTTCAAAAGAACAAATTAAGAAGATATACTTTGGCGATAAAATCCAATAAGTTGATTCTATCTTTTCTTCACGCAAATCCACGAGCATTCCAAACACAATTATAAGAGTACAAAGTTGAGGGGCCCCGCCAATGTAATTAAATCGGAATTGTGTGCCTATTGCCGTTTGCTAGTGGCCGTAACACCACTATTTTGGTTCGACATCAATTTCACATTTTTTTTTCGCGAGCATTCTTATCCATGCTCTTGCCAAAGAAAATAAATGTGGGTTCAGACCCACTTTTATTCATTTTTTACTTTTTGTTCTTCTACAAGAGCACAACACCCACATCCATACTTTTCCGCAAGAGCATGCTGAAGGAACCCACCATTTTATTATTCAATTTAAATACTTCAATTACTAAAAACATTTTCATAATACTAAAATGCATTAAAAATACCTGAAATACTATTACAAATTACTAAAAAATTAAAAATTACATAATTAAAATCCTAAAAATTAAAAATTACATAATTAAATTCATAATAAAAAAATTGAAGTATGAATGAGAGATAATTTGATGTAAAGAATGGATGATGAACGTGGATATTTATAGATGATTTTGAGATATTTTAAAAAAATCAAAATTTTTTGAAAAAAAAAACGGTAAAAAAGGGCAATATTTTTGGAAATCCGAAAATATTTTTTGTTCTTTTTTTCCGGTTTATTTTCGATTTTTATGATTTAAAAAATAAATAAATTTAACGGAATAAAAACGAGTCCAATCAGGAGGCGCCACATAGGTATGCTCTTCGGCACAGTGGTGCTCTTGCTATCTGACTCAACTTATTTTAACACAAGTAATACCCGCAAGTGTACGGGGCTAGTGTAGCAATTAGTAAGCAAGAGTATCGTATCCCACAGAGACAATTTTCGTATCAACTTAACTACCACGAACAAAAATCAACTACTATCTAGACAATCAAGAGAAGATTGGTTTATTCTAACAACTAATAAAAGCATATAATAAGCAAATAACAATTAAGAATAAGAAAACACGGTGCGATAATGATATGAAAGATAATATGGAAAAAATGTAGAACTCAAGGATCCGATGCACAATTCCAAGTTCTTATCCAATTGATTCGCCTTACCTTTTGGTGTCTCTAGAGTTACTAAGTCGACCACGATTGTAGATTAAACCCCCTCCCGAGGTGAGAAACCTGTAGATTAGATGCTAGGATTGAAGTCCCCTTCTAATCCTAAAACCTCTAACTCCCAATAGCTCGATTAGATCAATGACCTCACTCAAAACCTCAACTCTCCCGAGTTATATTGTATTAAGGTGTGAATTATTCTTATTTTCGGATTAATTATTTCATCTCCCGATTAATCTAATTAATCCTACACAATCAAGTGGTGATCAAGCAATTGAAAGGAATAAACTCAAGAACAATCAAATAACTACAAGAGCAAGGCAAGAACAAAATCAATCGGATAAAAACTATGAAATTAGTGCATCATCACCAAGAATTCTACAAGAAAAGTTTAGCTACTCATGTTCATAAAGGAAGCCATGTTCAACATAAAGTAATCCAACAAAAACATGAAATAAAGATACTAAGTACTCCTGTGAGATCGATCTATGGAGTGAAGCTTCAATCTTCCGATGTGGACTCTTCAATCTTCAATTCTCTCTCTCAAAGGTGTTCTTCAGGGTATGTGTGTGTGTAGGGGCGGTAGGTAGAATCTGTCTCGAACCCTAGGCATTTTTTCTATTTCATCCACTTCAAAAATCGCGTTTTCAGCTTTCAGACGCGTCAAGCTACAGTACCCGGCCGGGTTGAATTATTGTACTGGAAATTAACCCGGCCGGGTCTCCTTTTCAGACTCCTTGCTGGCCTCAGGCTCTACCCGGCCGGGTTTGATTATTGTACTGGAAATTAACCCGGCCGGGTCTCTTTTTCAAACTCCTCGCTGGCCTCAGGCTCTACCCGGCCGGGTTTAATTATTGTACTGGAAATTAACCCGGCCGGGTCTCTCTGTTCGTGCCTCTCCTGCCTTGAACGCTTTTTGCCCCATTTTCTCCTCTTTTCAGCTATCCTTCCTAGAACACTCAACAAAACACATAAAACTCGAGAAGATAGAATAATCGGTTAGATGAAGACAATTTCAAGTGATAGAATTGACATTTAGCACTTCAACATACCAATTACACCTATGAAAATATGAGTTTGTCAACTCCCCCAAACTTAAAACCTTATTTGTCCTCAAATAATCAAGAAGAATATCGCAAAAAGAATAAACTCATACAAGAGGTGAAATTTGGCTTTGCTTCAGATTCATCTTTAAAAACAACGGCATGGAATCCTGCAAGATCAATCAAACATTACCTTGAGCTACTGTCTCGTGTATCACTTGGTTTCAATGCCCTCGCAGGTTTATGAAGTGTAATATATATATATATATATATATATATATATTTTTTTTATGTCTCACTCACTCTCAAGTGTATAGGAATTCAGTAATAATCTCTCAAATCAAAATACAAGCAGTGTTTACCATAGGCTTGCTCAAAATCAAGCATCTTCTCTACTAGATTGTGAATGTGAGTTTGAGATCAGAAAGGACTTTATTAAGGTTGTAACGTGGCTCTTTGGACGGTGGGGAATATTTTGGCTTAAGTGACTAAAAGAATAAGAAGCACGAGTACCCCACAACTTACTGTTACCCACAAACAACCAATTTCCAAAACGCATCTCGGAAAAGTACGACTAGTGTCAAACTTCTTCCTTCCATCCTGTCCCCATTTGTTTAGGAACCCAACCAATGACCCTCTAGACTTCGTCTAGCTTATACCTCCAGTTTTTTTTTTTTTAGAACAACCTATTATCTCATTCAACACAAATAATTATGCCCTTTTCACAAGAAATCGCACTAATTTTCCTTCTACCTTATCTCTCCAACTCTTTTCACAAATTATAAATTAAAATTCGCCAAGAATGTATGGATATTCCCCCCCCCCTTTTTTTTTTTTTTAGCTTCCAAAGAAAAAAGGTTTAAAAGGCTCAAGGTGGCTAGCTAGGGAGAAATATTTTGAATAAGGTCATAGATTTGGATATATAACGTGGCTTAAGAAGGATGGCCTAACGTCATCTCCTAAACTCACATTCACTATGTAGACTTAATATGATCGGGAGCAAGTTCTAGAAACAACAACAAGTATTTGACAATATCACACTGAAATAAAGGTTCGGCTCAAATCTCACTTGGTATCGGCATTGAACAAGCAAACAAGCAATTCACTCAAAAGCAAATCATAACCAATAACGCATATCCCCACCATTTTCACAAAGCATTTTCACAAGAAATCGTCATAAGCGCCCAAAATAAACACCTCATAGTATGAATAATTATGCGATCAGTACATGCCCATATTCAAGTCCCACAGGAGGGACGTACACAAACAAATAGGGAAACAACAAAAAAAACAGACAGTTCACGAAACATCCACGGAGATAGCGGGGAAGGAAGGGAAGCACCACCAATCCACGTCAGACTCCCCCAAACTTATTCAATACGAAGGAATGAATAAGTTTGAAAAGAAGTGGATGGGGTGTGATACCTCTAATCGGAGGGTGGAGGAAATCTTGCGTAGTAAGCGCGATAGAAGGCTTGCTCCTCTGCCCACCTGGCGTCACCTTGAGCTTGTAGGTGGCCTATTTGCTCCCCAAAATGATCCAGTCTTGACTCCTGCTGAGTCCTCCAAATTTGGTTCTCCTCCCGCAACTGCTGCTGGTCGAGGCGTATGCCTTGAATTCCTTCAAGTATCTCGGCCAGTTGGTTGCCCGTAGATGGTCGGCCAACCGGACGTCTCCTCTTTGGCTGGCTGGACTCGGCTGCCTCCTCATCTTCTTCCGTGTTTGGATCATCATCCCGAATGGGTAGGGGCTCGTCGGGTATCTCTGGGTGTGGGAATTGGCGTGGGCCCACCCGCATTGGCCGTTGACCTGTAAATCCTTCGCCTTGTGGGGGATCACTTGCTATTCTCGCCATATGATCCTCGGAGTTCATCCTCCAGTTGGCCTGATAATTCCACCCCCCAACCGCGGTTAGCTGAGGGGAGGGGAATCTGAATAGCGTATTCGGGTCTATAACAAAATACCCGGCGCCCCTGCCGTCCACAGTGATCATGCCTGATTTCTTCAGAATGTCCCAATCGATTGACATGCTCCCCGAATCTGGGTGGCGCTCCTCTATGTCAACCCCAAAATGGAGGGCCAAGCGGGTGATCACACCTCCACAGCATAATTTGCCACTTTTCTTCTTCGCCTGTCTCTCCAAATGTTTGATCATATAGTATCCGGTATTGATCCGTCGATGGGCCAACATGCCCCATAGCATGAAGAGTATAACTTCGGAAATGCTTCCCAGTTCCTTATGTGCTAACGGGAAACAAACCAACGCCTTGGCCATGTACCTCAACACCGGGTTCCGAATGGAGTTGATTTTGGCACGGGATGGGGTAAAAGTAGGGTCTTGGCTAGACGTAGCCTCATCTAATGTAATGCGACCCCAGAAGTCGTGACTGTTATAATCCTGAGGCTCTTCAATATACCCTTCTTCATTGTCATCGAGTAGCTCAAAGATAGAGTTGAACTCCGCCAAAGTGAGAGTGTGGGCGACATTGTCCAAACGAAAAGTGATGGAGACCAATACTCTGTCGATGTAATTCACTTGGAGAGTGGATAGGAATTCCAAGGTTAGGGCCTTGTACGATCCATAGCGGTCTGCAAAGAGAAAGTTAAGGTGGCCCGCGTCCCTGAGCGTTTCCCAAGAGTCCTGAATGCCCATATCGGTGAGTAAGTCAACCACCGGGTACCGGGACGGCATACTATCCAAAGGTGCCAATGCTGCCCATCTGTTCTTCTCATCTCTGTTTCTTAAAGTCACATTCAAAGCCCGAGGGTTAGCAAAGTTGGCCATCTGAGATTGTACCTGGAATCAACCACAACAAGGAGCCAACTCCCCCAAACTTTAGTCCACAATTAACGATTTATAAACAAAGCTAGGTGAAATTAGGAAGATAGACTCATTTCCTAAGATCAAAAGCTATGACATCAAGTTAGGGAGATAGACTCGATCCCTATACCTTTCATCAAACTCCCAACAAACCAATTTTCAATCTCAATTGCATTGAAATCTCAATCATATAGGGTTAACAATAAGATGAACTTTAGAAAGATAGACTCAATTTCTAAAACTCAAATAAAACAATTAACACGGGAGATAGACTCAATCCCTACGCCCAAGCTCACATAATCAAGTTATATCTCAAACCAAGCATATTGGCATATTTCAACAAATTATAGCTCAAGCAATTCAACAATTCACTATTGAACTATACCCATTCCTAATTGAAGGCTATACCCACAAGCAATTCAACAATTATAGGCATATTTCACACCTCAAGCACCCTACTTCTCAAATTCAACTCACATATTCCATAATCTTCAAACCCATCTCAATGTCTAGCCATTACTCCATGAACTAGGAGGGTGGACAAGAGAAAACATACCTTGAGTGTTGAGAAGGAGAAAATTGTAGAAATTCTTGTGTTCTTCGTGTTATTGACCAAAATCCACAAATTAAACGGTGAAACACTTTCAAATCACAAGTTTAAGGGTTGGGTGGAGGAAATTGTGGGTGGTATTGAGAGAGTAGTGAACAATTTTTAAGCAATTTGTGTGGTGAGAAAGGGGGGAGCCGTTGGGTTATGAAGAAGGAAGGGAAAAAGGAAAAAAATTCGTACCTGATGTAGATCTAGGGTTCACGCAGACGGACCCGGCCGGGTCGGATTATTAAACTGAAATTTAACCCGGCCGGGTTGCACTTCGAGAAAACTTCCTGACGCGTCCCTCCTACCCGGCCGGGTTGAATTTTTGAACTGAATATTGACCCGGCCGGGTTGCAATTTTTGACCACTTCCTGACTTCGAATGGCTTGCAAACGGACCCGGCCGGGTCGAATTTTTGAACTAAATAATAACCCGGCCGGGTTTCACTTTCTGGGTGGTTTCTGCCGCCTAATGCATCTTTTCCTTTCCAAGCCTTGCACCAAACTCAAAAACCACAAATCCCAATTCCAAAATTCCAAGAGGGAGCCACTAGAGTGAGAATTAGAAAGATATAACACTAGATGGAGGAAACAAACTCACCAAAGAGAAAGGAATAAAAAGAAACAAACCAAAAACAAAAAAAACCACAACCACACACAAAAGCAATAAAAAATACCTATTAGGGGTTGCCTCCCCTATAGCGCAACTTTTTAACGTCGCATGCTCGACGTTTTGCAAGCTCATTGGGCGTGTTCCAAGGTAAGCACGAACACCTCCTCCTTTTGCTCATAACTATGGAACTTCTTCAGGTTTTGGCCATTGGCCGTGAAAACTCTTCCATCATCTCCTTGAAGCTCTATGGCTCCATTCTTCATCATCGTTTTCACCTTGAACGGTCCGGACCACTTGGACTTGAGTTTTCCGGGAAAGAGCTTCATTCGTGCATTGAAGAGTAGCACGGAATCCCCCGGGAAGAACTCCCTCTTCTCGATCATCTTGTCATGATAGTTTTTGAGACGCTCCTTATAGATGGAAGAGTTCTCAAATGCCTCATTTCTAAACTCGTCGAGAAGGTTAAGGTGGAGTTGTCTCTCCTTCCCCGCCTTGTAGTAGTCGGCATTGAATTGCTTCACCGCCCAATAAGACTTATGTTCTAGCTCCACGGGAAGATGGCAAGATTTGCCAAACACCAATTGATATGGTGACATGCCAATCGGCGTCTTGTACGCCGTTCTATATACCCAAAGAGCATCATCGAGCTTCATAGACCAATCTTTCCTATTAGCATTCACCGTCTTCTCAAGTATCCCCTTTATCTCTCTATTAGCTAGCTCCGTTTGACCATTTGCTTGAGGATGATAGGGGGTAGTAACTCGATGCTTGACACCAAATTTTTGCAACACGAGCTCGAGCCACCTATTCTTGAAGTGGGTCCCCCCATCACTAATCAAAGCTCTTGGAGCCCCGAATCTTGTGAATATGTTCTTTTGCACAAAGCTAATCACGACCTTGGAGGAATTGGCGTGGGTGGGGATAGCCTCTACCCACCTTGAGACATAGTCAATCGCCAAGAGTATGTATTGATGCCCGGATGAAGGTGGAAAGGGACCCATAAAGTCGATCCCCCATACATCAAAAAGCTCCACCTCCACAATAGTAGTCATAGGCATCTCTTTCTTCTTTGACACTCCCCCGGTCCTTTGACATTCATTGCAATGAAGCACAAATGTTTGACAATCTCCATAGATACTTGGCCAATAAAGACCGCATTGAAGCACTTTCATCGCCGTTCGGTTGGCTCCAAAATGTCCTCCACTAGGACTAGAGTGGCATTTCCTCATCACAAGTTCCCATTCATCTTCGGGAATGCATCTTCTTATCACCATGTCGGCACACCGCCTAAACAAGAACGGCTCGTCCCAAAAGTAGAACTTGACGTCGTGGAAGAACTTCTTTTTTTTGATATGCCTTGTACTCTTCGGGGATGACTCGCGCCACCAAAAAGTTCACAATATCGGCGTACCACGGAGATGAGCCTTGAGCAAAGAAAAGATGCTCATCGGGGAATTCTTCATTGATGGGCACCTTCATATTTTCACCTTCAAAACAGTGCTCCAATCTTGATAAGTGGTCAGCCACCACATTCTCGCATCCCTTCCGGTCCCGGATCTCTAAATCAAATTCTTGCAGTAGAAGGACCCATCTTATCAACCTTGGCTTGGCATCCACCTTGGCAAAGAGGTGGCGGATGGCGGCATGGTCTGTGAACACAATAGTCTTCGCCCCGATGAGGTAGGGACGGAACTTGTCGAACGAGTATACAACCGCCAACATCTCCTTTTCTGTAGTAGTATAATTTGCCTGTGCCGGATCTAGTGTTCGGCTTGCATAGTAGATCACCCTGAATACCTTGTCTCTTTTCTGCCCCAGAGCCGATCCCACGGCTATGTCACTTGCATCACACATTATCTCGAACGGCTGCGACCAATCCGGTGAGATGAGCACGGGCGCACTCACAAGCGCCTTCTTCAATGTCTCGAATGCCTGCACACATTCAAGAGAAAATTCAAACTTTGCATCCTTGGCAAGTAAATGACATAAAGGCCTTGCTATCTTAGAGAAATCCTTAATAAAACGCCTGTAAAACCCGGCGTGTCCAAGGAAACTCCTCACAGCCTTCTCATTGGATGGTGGTGGCAACTGCTCAATCGCCACGATCTTGGCCCTGTCCACCTCGAGTCCTCCTGCAGAGATCTTGTGCCCAAGCACAATACCGTCTCTCACCATAAAATGGCACTTCTCCCAGTTGAGCACCAAGTTTGTTTCTTCACACCTCTGCAAAACACGGGTTAGATTTTCTAAACAATGATCAAAGGAGCTACCATAGACGGAGAAGTCGTCCATAAATACTTCCATAATGTCTTCCACCATGTCGTGAAAGATGGACATCATACACCTCTGAAAGGTGGCTGGGGCATTGCAAAGGCCAAATGACATTCTCCTGAAAGCATAAACACCATAAGGACAAATAAAAGCAGATTTATACTGATCCTCTGGGGCAATCAAGATCTGATTATATCCGGAGTAGCCATCTAGAAAGCAATAATACTCATACCCTGCCAACCTATCTAACATCTGGTCAATGAATGGGAGGGGAAAATGGTCTTTCCTAGTCGCAGCATTGAGGGCTCTATAATCTATGCATACTCTCCACCCGGTCACCAACCTAGTGGCTATCATTTCATCATCTCCCCCTTTTACTACTGTCATTCCCCCCTTCTTAGCTACCACTTGGGTAGGACTTACCCAATCACTGTCCGATATTGCATAGACAATCCCGGCATCTAACCACTTCAACACCTCCTTTCTAACAACATCTTGCATTATGGGGTTAAGTCTCCTTTGGTTTTGAGCTTTGGGTTTAGACCCCTCTTCTAAGAGAATTCTATGCATACAAACAGTAGGACTTATCCCCTTAAGGTCCGAGATAGACCACCCAATTGCACCCCTATGCTTCCTAAGCACTCTCAGCAATTTATCAAGTTCATTAGTATTGAGTGAGGATGATACAATTACCGGATAAGTAGCACTCTCCCCGAGAAATGCATACTTAAGGTGTGAAGGCAACGGCTTCAGCTCTTCTTTCTTCTCTTCTTTCTTCTCCTCCTCATTCGGATCCCTTAATGGCTGGAATTTCTGTCGAAACTTTGGGACTTCCTCAGCCGAGTTAAGAGCCCCTACAAAATTCAATAAATCATCATTAGGCTCAATAACATCAGTATAATAAGGAGAAAAGATAGATTGCGATAGGCATCGCTCCAATTGATCTTGTGGGGAGATGGCTCGGGCCATCCCTCTCACACAGTCATCGACCACTTCAACCATGTTGCAGTGCTCCACTCTCCTTGTATCCTCGTCATCATGTCTTTGCATCGCATTGTAGATAGAGAATGTGACGCTTTCATCATTAAGTCGGAGTGTGAGCTCTCCCTTCTGCACATCAATCATTGCCTTCCCTGTAGCGAGGAAAGGTCTTCCCAGGATGAGAGGGACATGCCGGTCTTCCTCCATATCAAGCACCACGAAATCCACGGGAAATATGAAGTCATTGACTTTGACGAGTATATCTTCAACAATCCCCCTAGGATACGACACAGATCGGTCGGCCATCTGGAGTGTGATGGTAGTGGGCCTCAGTGTCCCAATCTTCAACTTCTGAAAGAATGAGAACGGCATAAGATTAATGCTCGCTCCCAAATCACATAGAGCCTTGCCCACTTGGCTATCCCCCACGATGCATGATATAGTGAAGCTTCCAGGGTCTTTCATCTTAGCGGGCAGCTTCTTCTGGATAATAGCACTGCAGCTCTCTGTCAGGTTGACGGTCTCGTGCTCCACCCACCGCCGCTTCTTGGAGATCACTTCCTTCAAAAATTTTGCGTAGCTAGGCATTTGCTGCAACGCCTCTACCAACGGAATGTTGATGTGCACCTTCCTGAATATGTCAAGAAACCTAGAGAAGTGATCATCTAGTTTCTTCTTCTGCACGCGCTGTGGGAAGGGAATCTTAACCTCAGCAGGGGGTGCAGGTATCACGGTACTCGCCTTAGGAGGCGGCACCTCTTCCATTGCTTCATCTTCTTCAACCACCTCTTCTACAACTGTCTCTTCTCTAGAGATCTCCTCCTTCTCTGTAGGCATGGCTGGGCCTTCATAGCTCTTTCCACTCCTAAGATTGATGGCCTTGCAATCCTTAAAGTCTTTAGGATTTACAACTGTTTGTGACGGAAATTGGCCCGGTTGATGCTGAATACCCACGGCCTGTGAAATCTGGCTCATCTGGTTATCGATGCTCTTCATGTGAATATTCAGGTCATTCACATTAGCTTCAACCTGCACTAGCCGTTTGTTGGAGTCCTTCATGCACTCTCCCGTTTGCTTCATAAAGGCCATTAGCACATCTTTCAGCTCATCCTTCTTCGGTTCTACGATTTGGCCGTTTGATACCTGGAATCCGGGTGGTGGTTGCAGGGCATTATTCGGGTTCCCGTAAGACAAGTTAGGATGCACCTTGTTCCCATAGTGGTTGTAATTGCCTCCTCCTTGGTTGGGGCGGTAATTGTTGAAATTTCTGTTGTTGCCACCTTGATGAACGTAGTTCACATCTTCGACTTGCATCTCAGTCCCAACTTGACTCGTTCCCATATACCCAAGCTTGTCAGTTATGAATTCCAGCTGCTTGGATATTGCATCCATCCTATCATTATCGGAGGTGGATGCCACCCTATAAGATTTGCCTCTGTCATTTCTCCATCCATCATCATTTGAAGCCACCCTCTCAATCACTTCAAGTGCTTCAGCTTCTCCCAATTTCAAGAGAGATCCTCCGGCGCTCATGTTTAGTTCACGCATTGCTTCCAGCGTGCCTCCCCTATAGAAGGTTAAGATCTGTTGTCCCGGAGTTAGCCCGTGATTGGGGCATCTTCTCATCAGCTGCTTGAACCTTTTCCAAGCCTCCATGATATTCTCCTGAGGGTGCATCTTGTATTGAATGACCTCAGCTTGGCGTTTGAGTGCTTCACTAGGTGGATAGTATTTCTCCAAGAACAGCTCCACCATTGCATCCCATGTGGGCACGGAGTTAGGACTCATGCTGTCATACCAGTCCCTTGCATCATCTTTCAGAGAGAATGGGAATAATCTGAGGCGGACTTGCTCATCTGTGACCCCGTTCGCCTTCACTGTATTGCTGATTTGTATAAACTTGGTGAGGTGCTTGTTGGCATCTTCTGAGCCTGTCCCACCAAATGCATTTGCTTCTGCCCTGTCTATCAACCCCGCCCTCAATTCAAAGCTGTTGGCTGCTATCCCCGCATTGTTGACTGGTGGATTAGCAACCTGTCTGTAGGCAAATTGATTTTGCACGGGCACTGGCCTCACATTCTGTTCATCCAATTGCCTCTGCATGGCAACCAGCTGTAGACGGAGTTGGCGGATGACAGGATCCTCATTGTTGTTCTCCTCCCCGTTATCCATTAGAATTGGAGAATGAGGCTCGTACTGGATAGGTGATGGAGGTGGAGATGGACTGGGTGATGGAGTTCTCTGGATAGGAGAGGGTGGACACCTGTGAGCGGGTGAAGAAACCCGAATCCTTTGGTTTAACCTTCTCTGCGCGTTCCTCCTTCTGTTGGATGCTTCGATCTCGGGATCGATAAGCTCTAGAGGTGGACCTTTAGAACGTGTGTGCATACAACCTGAACAAGGAAACACATCTATTAGAGAACTTAAAATACAAAGTAAAAATAAAGCAAGTAAAATCTAGATTAGTAATCTCAATTATTATCACGATATTAAGCTATAGTGACACACAATTGTCCCCGGCAACGGCGCCAAAAACTTGACTCAACTTATTTTAACACAAGTAATACCCGCAAGTGTACGGGGCTAGTGTAGCAATTAGTAAGCAAGAGTATCGTATCCCACAGAGACAATTTTCGTATCAACTTAACTACCACGAACAAAAATCAACTACTATCTAGACAATCAAGAGAAGATTGGTTTGTTCTAACAACTAATAAAAGCATATAATAAGCAAATAACAATTAAGAATAAGAAAACACGGTGCGATAATGATATGAAAGATAATATGGAGAAAATGTAGAACTCAAGGATCCGATGCACAATTCCAAGTTCTTATCCAATTGATTCGCCTTACCTTTTGGTGTCTCTAGAGTTACTAAGTCGACCACGATTGTAGATTAAACCCCCTCCCGAGGTGAGAAACCTGTAGATTAGATGCTAGGATTGAAGTCCCCTTCTAATCCTAAAACCTCTAACTCCCAATAGCTCGATTAGATCAATGACCTCACTCAAAACCTCAACTCTCCCGAGTTATATTGTATTAAGGTGTGAATTATTCTTATTTTCGGATTAATTATTTCATCTCCCGATTAATCTAATTAATCCTACACAATCAAGTGGTGATCAAGCAATTGAAAGGAATAAACTCAAGAACAATCAAATAACTACAAGAGCAAGGCAAGAA
The DNA here is from genome assembly GCF_004379255.2 of Salvia splendens. Taxonomy (NCBI): domain Eukaryota; kingdom Viridiplantae; phylum Streptophyta; class Magnoliopsida; order Lamiales; family Lamiaceae; genus Salvia; species Salvia splendens. Next base: position 7,015,109 of record NC_056034.1, read on the forward strand.
CAAAATCAATCGGATAAAAACTATGAAATTAGTGCATCATCACCAAGAATTCTACAAGAAAAGTTTAGCTACTCATGTTCATAAAGGAAGCCATGTTCAACATAAAGTAATCCAACAAAAACATGAAATAAAGATACTAAGTACTCCTGTGAGATCGATCTATGGAGTGAAGCTTCAATCTTCCGATGTGGACTCTTCAATCTTCAATTCTCTCTCTCAAAGGTGTTCTTCAGGGTATGTGTGTGTGTAGGGGCGGTAGGTAGAATCTGTCTCGAACCCTAGGCATTTTTTCTATTTCATCCACTTCAAAAATCGCGTTTTCAGCTTTCAGACGCGTCAAGCTACAGTACCCGGCCGGGTTGAATTATTGTACTGGAAATTAACCCGGCCGGGTCTCCTTTTCAGACTCCTTGCTGGCCTCAGGCTCTACCCGGCCGGGTTTGATTATTGTACTGGAAATTAACCCGGCCGGGTCTCTTTTTCAAACTCCTCGCTGGCCTCAGGCTCTACCCGGCCGGGTTTAATTATTGTACTGGAAATTAACCCGGCCGGGTCTCTCTGTTCGTGCCTCTCCTGCCTTGAACGCTTTTTGCCCCATTTTCTCCTCTTTTCAGCTATCCTTCCTAGAACACTCAACAAAACACATAAAACTCGAGAAGATAGAATAATCGGTTAGATGAAGACAATTTCAAGTGATAGAATTGACATTTAGCACTTCAACATACCAATTACACCTATGAAAATATGAGTTTGTCACTATCGAGCAGGGCTGTTCCGTCGGCAAGAGCACAACGGCGAGCAGGGTATGCACCCCGCCGACGGCACGGCGTGTGCTCTTAGCTAAGAGCACCGCTGCGGATGCTCTTAAGCTCGTACCACATGCTGCATTTTAGTGCGGTGACCAGCGAAGGCACGGAGAGAATAGAGACATGTCTTCTAATTCAGGCACCTACATATATGTCTTTACGTGGTTATTTATGGTTTCAGAATTCCAACTACTACCCCCCAACTGCTGTGTCGGAGAAATCACAAGTTTAAATTGAAACAATGTTAATGAATTGAAGGGGTAAAATCCCCCCCCCCCCCCCCCCCCTAATTCAACACCTTGTTCGCGGCCACCCCTCCTCTCATCGGGCCAACGCCCACCACCTAATACCTAGCCATGGACACCCTACCACACCCTGCGTTTGCGGTTGTGTATGGAATGCTCTAATCTTGAAAATATCTAGCATGCTTGATTGGTAGCGGGTAAAGTCTATCGAGAGTTTGGATGAAAATAGTTTATATGTTCGATCAAAATCATAGTCTTTAAATTCTTCAAACACAAATTTTATAATTTCTTGCATCTTATTTTCCTTATAAGGAGGGAAAATATTAAGTATTATACCAATAATAGATAAAATTGTACTCCATCCGTCCCATAATAGATGTCACACTTTCCATTTTAGTTTGTCCCATAAAAGATGTCACATTTCCCCTTTTCAGAAAAAACTATCCCTCACATTAATATAAATACATACTCCCTCCGTCCCTAATAATTCGTCACCATTTGACCGGCATGGGTTTTAAAAAATATAATAGAAAGTATGTTGAAAAAGTTGGTGGTATGTGAGCCCTACTTTTATACTCCCTCCGTCCCGCACTACTCGCACTTATTTCCTTTTTGGGCGTCCCAAGTTACTTGCACTCTTTCCATTTTTAGTAAAAAATTTCACCTACAGCCGTCATTTTTTACTTTCCTATACACTCATTCCTTAATCTCCGAGCCGAAAAGGAAATGAGCGAGTAGCCCGAGACGGAGGGAGTATATTAGTTTTATAAGAAAATGCGAGTGTGAATGAGTTAGTGGAATGTAGGGCCCACTACTAAAAAAAGTAAAAGTAAAAGGTGACAAATTTTTAGGGACGGACGAAAAAGGAAATATGTGACAAATTTTTTGGGACGGAGGGAGTATTATTTTCTCTCTCCACTTAACATACAAAATAACATCTTTTAAAATCTTGTGCCACTACCCCAAGCGTGTCATCTTTTATGGGACAGAGGGAGTAGTTTTTATGTTCCATTTTCCACTAATGAAAAATATCAAGATCTTCATAAATTTTCTATGAATCTAAACTTAAATAATGTTTTAACTCCATTTGTTCTTATACCATCATTTTTCTTTCTTCTTTATTATAACTAGAAGTACATAATTAGAGGAACAATCATTATTGTTACATTTGTTAGTAGATGATGGCATAGATATTGAGTTTTGAATACCAAGATATGAGTAATATTCTTCAAGACAAACTTTAAAATAATCTTTTAATAATCTTTTGTACAAAACATAAGAAAAATTGAATGCAGTGAAAAGTGAATTTTGTATTAGACTATTCGTGGTTAATCACATAATTCCACTAAAATTTTTCTAATTATACAAGGTGGGTCTCTCTTGAGTCGTTCTCAAGTCAAGTCGGGGCATGTATTGGGCTTCAGAGTGGCTCCTGACTTGGGTTTACAAAATGGCACAATTGGAGCTCAATTTAACCTTTGAGCCTAGCCTAAACATGTTTCATTTCACATATGGGCCAGACCACACTAGGCCTAGGCCGAGCTGGGTCAGACCACATCGAGTCTGGGCCAAGTTCGGCCGGCCTAACCTAGTTGACAAGTCTTGTTTCGCTAGACCTAGTTATACCACACAAGTATCGTTAGTTTCTCAAGCTAAGGAAATTTTTGGATCTACGCTGCAAACTTTAATGATGGGTTGTCAAAGCTCATTTAAGTTGTAAAATACCGTTTTACTTATGCAAGAAACTAGTTGGAACTAGAAGAGGTAGACTCGTTTGCTTTTAGACATAAAGGAAAGACAAATCACAACGTTACAAAAAATGTTTCTATTCCTAAATGGATAAAAGTGGATAGAAATTTTATTTATACAAGCAGCTTGAAACATGTTTTACAATGTACAAACACTAATAATAGATATATTTATCATAAATATTAACTATATTTAATACTAGCAGGATATTGCTCTTAGTGTTCGAGTAAGATATATTTTATGTGCAAATCTGCCCAAATAAAGGGTTGCTAGGTTTTAAACAGAGTGTCTCTTTTTGTCGGATCAGACCATCAATTCTAATTTTACCGGCATCTCAGTTCAACCAATCTAGTTTCAATTTCATCATTTCTGGACCCTAAATAGGTGGTTAATCAAAGATTCGGTAAAAAATTGACAATTTTGGCTCGAAGTTAGAAAACTGATAAGGCTCATTTCATGTATCGGTTTAAGGGTGAAATACATGCTACTTGATCGGTCTATCGCGCAAAACAAGTGTTAAATGTGCAGAAATACCACTTAACCAAGGCAGCAAGGCCGAACTGATCAAGCAAGTACAAAAGGCGATAAAAGGCAAGAATCGGTGGAGTTGATCAAGGGGGAGCGATCAAGCAGTTAGGTGGGGACCACTGCCTTCTAGAAGAAGAACACGTGAGGAAATGAGCTGGATATAGCACACCATTCTGTTATCAAGGACGACGTTCTAGAAGGGGACACGTGCTGGAATATGAGACGCAAGGACGGAGCTGAGTCACGAATCTGTTACCAAAAAAACGTCGTCATTCTAGAAGAACAGCATGTAGCAATCAATGAGTCGCCCACTCTCAGAATGAGCGAATATTCCATGTCAAGATCGTTATCCAGCTGGCGGTCGAATCGAACTTATAAATAGAGGGTGTGCCACCACAAGAAGGATCGGAGACTTTACTTTCCGTCTAGTTTAGCTTAGCTTAGTTATTTAGCGTAGTTTAGCTCTCTAGCTTAGTTTAGTTCAGCTCTCTAGCTTAGTTTAGTTCAGTTCTCTAGCTTAGTTAGATAGCTTAGTTTAAAGGCCGACCGAAAGGGAGCGATGCAGAATACTCATTTCTGTTAGCGTTATCTTAAGTTTCCCGCTGAGATTTTTCTCAGTTTTTACCGCTTTCTTAGATTCCAAAGTGTTAGCTTAGTTTAAATTTCACGTTGTACTCAGCTTTTAGTTTAATCAACGTTATTTTCGCTTTTAATCCGCGCATTTACTTTTCTGTTATTACCTGCAATTCACTTGATCCAGTAGTTAAATTTCCATTGATCAAGCTAGCTAGTTTAATTCTGTCTAGATTAAAACCAGTAGTTAAAAAACTCCCAAGTTAAAGCGTGGAGCAGCCAACCCCATGTTCACTACTCACACACTCGATACACCAACTTCTCTGTGGGATCGACTCCGAACTTTCCGCTTTACTGTTAAAGTTGTGCAAAATTGGGAGTTATAAATTACTTTGGCAAGGAGGAAAGGGCGAGAGCTAGATTGAATTGATTAAGTGGCAACGACATTTGCTAACTGATCCAATCGATTCGGTTATCATTCCATATAACTTGATCCGCATTCTATTCGTGTTTTCGACCTCTTTCCAAGTCCTTCCAAAAACATCGTTAAAAATAGTGAATAAACGGGAAAACTTGTCGATTCTGAACCAAAAGCAGAATCACAAATTTGGCCGTCAATTTGGTTATGATTCCTTGTAACCGGAACCTTCAATTTGGTTTCAAAATGTGACCGGAGATTCTGGAAACAACCATAACAGTATGAATCGACTAAAATATTACAAGGTCAATCTATAGAGATAATATTTGAAAGTCAAATGAACAAGAGAAAAACTTAAAATTAGGAGCACGTTATTTTGAAAATAAAATTTTTAAGCTTCCAACACATTCTTACAAACTAGGGGTTATCATTTTCTATTAAATAAAGTGCAGAGAGAGTAAAGTTGAGAAGACATTTCTCTATTTTATTTTTTCTTTATTTTAACTTTTTGATATTAGTGTTATTTATCTCTAAAATATGTAAAAATAAATGACTCAACTAACTTTAAAAAAAATATATAATATAATAATAAAGTAATCATTTATTTATCTCTGCAAACAATTTCTCCCCTAAAGGATGATATTTTAGCCATGATTTTATAATGAAATCCTCATCTGTTTTTATTTTTGACTACATTTATAACTCACGACCATAATTAAAAACTGTATAAATGTAGAAAACTTATTATCAGCGATTGTAAAGCTGTTCCAATTCACCAAAACCGTTATCAGCTATGTACCAACTAAGTCGACAGTAATTTACAAGCCCAAAATTAGAACCTGCAATGAATCATACAACCGAGTTTTTTTAGCAATGCATTGTTTGTTTATTCTTCGACGAATTATTGTGGGAAATGTACTTTTTCCTCGAGTGGTTTAACTAAATCTCTCAAAAATTAAAACCACTATTACTAATCATCAATCAATAAATAAACAAACATCAAATTCATGCAATTATTAGTAACAATCAATGATTTCAGTATATTTAATCCTAATTAAATCTGACTATAATACTGGATAAAATAAAGGTAAAAAAGGGCTACATTCTTGGTTACAAAGTAAGCAGTGGGCCCCACACTGTCCCTCACCAGTTCCTCATCATATTTTTTGGGGCGTTGTGAACAAAGTCCAGTGCTATAATTAATGGTGATAAATGACGAAAACAGATGCAAGAAGATTAGTACTCCCTCCGTCTCGCACTACTCGCACATTTCCTTTTAAGCACGGAGATTAAGGAATGAGTAATAGACAAAGTCAACAATTACGGTTGTAGGTATAAATTGTTACTAAAAATGGAAAGAGTGCAAATAACTTGGGACGCCCAAAAAGGAAATAAGTGCAAGTAGTACGGGACGGAGGGAGTAAAATAAATGCGTACGTAACATAATATTCGTATTTAATATTGTTTCCCATTTCTCCACAGATAAAAACAACCCTATTATTTTTATTATTAGTTATTACTGATATTATTATGAACTGCTTCCTTTTTTTTCTATCACTATATATAACTTCTCTTTGCAGACTCAGTAAAATATTCTTGCAACATAGAATATAATAATCTGGGAAAAAGGTAAAGCTGCGTTCTGATTTTGCGTTTCTCTTTTTTTTTCATCTGTTTTTGTTTGGCTGAAGAAGATTTTCTGATTTTCGTTCTCAAAAGGAGCTATCAGATACCAACTCAGTTTGTTTTGGGCATAATTTAGCAGTTAGACTTTTAAGTTTTGATCTGTTGAAGCAAGAAAATAAATTATAGCTTTCCGTTTTTAATATTTTGTGACAGTCAATTTTAGAAAATAGAAGAATACAAAGTCGGAAAACCAAAAATTTTGCGGTGGTTTTTGGTCGATCATGGCGGTGGTGGAAAATGCCAGGGCTAGCGCGATGACGTCATCGAATCGCGAGAGCGACGCTGCGGTGGATCATCGCCACCACCAGCAGTCGGCAAAGGCCGACGCCGGCGCTCAAAAGTCAACGACGCCGACCGATCAGAATTTCCACCTGATTCAGCAGAAGATGTCCAACGGCCATCACCAGCTCGCCATTAACGGGAATGGAGTGTCGCTAGAGGAGAAATTGGGCGGCGAGGACGATGGAGGGGAGGGGTTTAAGAGGGAGATGAGGGATTTAGAGGAAATGCTATCGAAATTGAACCCCATGGCTGAGGAATTCGTGCCGCCGTCGCTCGTTGTCGGCCAGCAGATGCTTGGGTCCCCTCAAGCGGCGGGTGCTGGGCATTTTGGGTTTGATGCTAATGGTTTTATGATGCAGCAGCTCCTTAATTCTGGTCTTCCAACTGAAAATTCTTTTAGAAGGGTTAGTATTTTTATCTGATATTTTCCTTTCCTTTTTCAAGCTCATTACATATTACTATAGTATATTCCTTTTTTGTGCTGGTTTGCTTTTATGAAATGTTGTCGTTGGTTTGGTTGATAGGGTGGAAGGAAAAATGGAAATTTCATGACATATGTAGGTGGTTTTGTTTTCAATGATTGGGTAGCAATGTTCTCTTTAGTTTGTATGTTTCTGGAGTTGAAAATGTTGTCTCCTTTTGGATAGAGATACATATTTGTTATTGTCCTGATCACATGTTTGTTTTCCACTTAATTTTTCCTTTTATGTTTTCTCTTTACCATTTGGTTTTGAGTTGGTTTTGGTTATGTGGATTGTTTAATTTGCAGAGGAAAAATGGTTATACTAATGGAAAGCGGAGGATGAACAGTCGAACAAGCATGGCTCAAAGAGATGACGTGATTAAGAGGACGGTGTATGTTTCTGATATTGATCATCAGGTAAAAAGAGAGTCCAGGGATTTGGTTATTATATTGGAGTACTTTATTTCGACAAGTAAACATTCAAATTTGGCCGTTATTATGACGACTAGGTTACGGAAGAGCAACTTGCAGGACTCTTTATTGGCTGTGGTCAGGTGTGTATTTGTCAAATTCTGTGTTCACCACCACTTTATGATTCTATTCACCACCACTTTATGATTCTAACGGTTTCTTCCGCAATCTACTCATAATGAAGGTTGTGGATTGTCGTGTTTGTGGTGACCCTAATTCTGTACTTCGTTTTGCCTTTGTTGAGTTCACTGACGAAGGTATGTGGACAATCTTCATTTGGTTGTGTAGTTGATAATCCAGGGATTATATCACATTTCACTGTCTCTCATGTGAATGTAGAAGGGGCAAGGAACGCCTTGAGTTTGGGAGGAACAATGCTTGGCTATTATCCAGTGAGAGTACTGCCTTCCAAAACTGCAATTGCTCCCGTTAATCCGACATTCTTGCCTAGGGTGAGAAACCTTGCAAACATTTAGCTCCTTGTGACACGTGTCCTCTCTCCATTTGTTCGAAGAACGTAGACTTAATTCTTTTTTTGTTACTGAGATGTAGTCTGAGGATGAAAGGGAGATGTGCGCTAGGACTATTTATTGTACAAATATTGACAAAAAGGTAGTTTTGCGCTCACAATCCTTTACAAGTCGTCCGATGTCTGTTTGCTATTCATGCATCATTTATTTCTTTCTACGTTACAGGTCACTCAAGCTGATGTCAAACTCTTCTTTGAGTCCATTTGTGGCGAGGTATATAACCTGACAATTTGACCATCTTTATTCTTTCATGAAGAAATTAAACGCTTGCAAATGGCATTTGCACCTTTTGAATCAGGTCTATAGGTTGAGGTTGCTTGGTGACTATCATCATTCCACTCGTATAGCTTTTGTGGAGTTTGTAATGGTGAGTGATACAGTTTCTTGCCCATCTGGTTTCACTTCTTTTTAAGTAATGGTGTCAGCTAATAGCTCTATCTCTCTTTGTTTATGCAAATCTTTTATGACTTCAGTGTAGAAATTGTCTGTGATATTCGTACCTGGGCTAACAATAGCTTGTTAGTTAGACGGTCTTTCTGGTACAGATAAGGTCCATATTCTTGAATGAAATCCATAGACAAGTATCTGTTCTCAGTTTTCATATAAAGGACGAAGATGTACTTATCCAGAGAGTAATTTTGTATGTATTCCAACTTTTTTTTTCTTGTCATTGGTGATGTTGTACTATATGTACAGATGACCAATAGAGGTTATGTTCATCTTGAATGTTCTTTGAATTAGTCCAGAGTGAAACTAATGGAGATGTAACATAAACAAGCTGCCCATTTTCTCTGACATGTTAGCTTACTATTGACTCCCTACGTAGACTGTATTTGGATGTGCTATTACTCACAGGAAGGCCTACTTAATGTAGGCCCCATCTTTTATATATTGATATTTATGGTAGTGAATACTTATTTGGAGTTTGCCAATAGTATATTTGGTTGCTGATGCGAGGTTCTTCATATTATATTCTAAAAAATTTGAGTCCTGCTGTGGTGGCTGCTCCTTTCCTTCTCCCTCCTTCCCCTGTAAAATACATTGCTGTTATTTTCTACTAAAGAATTCTATTGTGTTTAAGCATTGCTGTGAAAAAATTCCTTTGTGGCCATTCTTTATGTGGCCGTACTAAACTAATCCTTAGAGAAAGCCTTGAGTGATTTAGGATATCCTGGTTTCGATATAGGAATGTATTCTCCCAAGTTTTGTTACTTAATCATTCTATGGTAGATTGGTAGATAAAATATGATCCATAAGCATTGGATCTAGAGAAATATAGCTTCTGAATAGTAGAGCATAAATTTTGAGATTTTTTTTACCACAATGTACATTTTTTTGGTTTTTCCAGTGTGCAGAAAACATACCATGATGAGATAAGCAGTGTTGACCTCATTTCTGTTTAGTGTAGATACATCAACGTGATGGTAGTTTCTATACTGAAAATGGTTGAGAGTCTAACTATGATAATCCTTCCATCCCATAAAAATAGACTCTTTCCATTTTGGCCCGTCCCATAAAAATAGCTCACTTCTATTTTTGGTAACTCTTTCCTCTCTGTGGGCCCCATTCCGTGTCGCCTCTATTGTTTTGGGATGGAGTGAGTATTACTGCAACTGTTGGAAGAAACATACCATCAATGAGTTCTTGTTCAGCCTGTATCATATACTGTGCTATAACTAGCGTCCAAAATAAGGAATTTAGTGAGAGCAAATTGCCACTGTAAGAATGTGTTATTGCTGATGAAGAAGAATACAGTTCTGCTCATTGTGTTGTAGAATATACTATGTTATGTTATTTTCTTAAATGAGGCATCTTAATATTTGATCTCATAAACTTCCCTCTAATTACCTTGGCTACATATAGTTTCACTTCCCAACTGTTTTCTCATCATCATACATCCTCTCAAAACTAAACCAGCACCTGCCATTTCTCTCCATATCTTTTCACACTAAACATATCTTCACTAAACATTCTGGCTAGGTATTTCCTCAGAACCACCCACTATCAAATGATTATAATATAAATATTTACTCTATTAATTTCTTAAGTGTGCAGTGTATTTGTAGCCTGCCTTTGCATTATTCGTGATTGATATCTAAATCTCCCTTCAGATTATTAATGATTCACTAAAAGGCGCTACCATGACCTTCCCCCATAGTGACTTGATTCCTCTCATCTTATATTTCACTACATGGAAATTTCAGGAGGTTCGAGTATATGTCTTTTGTAATGTGTCTCTGTGCTCTTTAATTTTGTGTGTGAGAATCCTCCATGGAAAGTTCCAATCTTCTCTAGCTTCAGGTCTTTTGTGGCCATGATATCTTTCTAACTTTGAAGATTGCTATGTGAAAACATTCACATCTATATTATCTGTTACACTCTTGGACTTCTGAAATCAACTGGGGAATTGATTCTCCACTTATTTTGATTATCTTAGTGTGTGTGTCCTTTTTCGGATGGGTGAGGTGCATTACCTTAGAATCGGAGTTTCAATTGGACTATTTTTCCCTTGGCAGGCTGAAAGTGCTATTGCAGCGTTGAACTGCAGTGGTGCTGTGCTGGGGTCGTTGCCTATAAGGTTCGATGTTCTCTAATATCCCTGCACACATTACTATAGCCTTATCTTCTCCCAAGTAAATAACTAACAATGTACTTATGACTCTTCCAGGGTGAGCCCATCAAAGACTCCTGTTAGGCCCCGTGCACCCCGTCAATCCATGCACTGATCAGACAGAGGTCATCCATTCTCCATTATGTATACGATAGTTACATGGTGGATGCTGATACTCTGTGGTATCTATGTGTTAAATCTTTTTTTCCGGGTCTGTGCCTACGCTGGTCGTCTCACTCTCACCTGTATCGGATAATTTATGGTAAGACTGTTAAGCTAGTAGAGTATGGCCATTTTCGAGGCTTAAGCTGTCAATGATATGCTCCACTTAATGTGTACTACACTAGTACAGCAGGCAGTGTCTGATGCTTGTGACCTTGAAGGAAAACTCCTTTTTTCACATTGCATTAACCAATCATATCATGAGATGCATTTATCTTGTTGAACTGACTTTGTTTTATGTTGAAGCAAATCTTGGTCTCTAGAATGTTCTCCCGTTCATGTTCATTTGCCTTGGACTTCTCGTCTCCGTTTTCGTCTTTGGTTTCCTATAGCCCTAGAAAAATTTTACTTCAATCATCATGAATGAACACCAAGTGTGCGAATATAGTTGATCAAAAGAGAGATGTGCCTGGGTGATATAAAGAAGAAAATTTTGTCTGTTAGGCAAAAGGATATGACTAATAGTGAAGCAATTCCTTGGAAAGGCGTATGTAAATGTTAAAGGGTTTTATGGGGCCAAGATAATACTGTAATACCTAGAAAAATAAATGCTTAAAACTATAAATAAATGAAAAATTGACAAGATGATAGGAGTAATACCTAGAAAGAAAAAAAAAGAAAAGTAAAAAAATTTGCAAAATAAAGGATAAACTTACTAGATACTACTTAATAATAGCTAGAGAAATTTAAATAAAAACATTTTTAAATAAAATAATGTAAAGAGTGGGACACGCCCTTTCAGACCAGAACCTTGCCATCTCAACTTTGTTTGATAAAGTTATAAATATTAGTTATTTAATGGAAGTTGTGTTTGGTCTCACGTAACTCATTTTTGACATTATTGTATATTTGTATACATACATATACAAGACCCAAAATAGTATATTTAAAAGCGTAGTCTACAAACAGACACACATTAGTAGGGTTGAAAATTATAAATAGAAACAAGGCAAGAGAAAATAAAGTAGGTGGTGGAGTGGTGCCGCCTTTTGTGTGTTTGTATTGTTGGCTCAATCCAAGCAATAATCAATATATTTTGTGGAGAAAAAAGAAAGCAGAGAGTAAGACCAGACCACACACTAACTACTAGCTAGTCAGTCAATATTATGTTAATTGCTTGTTAGCTTTTGTAAATTCAATACAAGAAGAACCAGAGAAATTAAAATTAAGGAGATAATTATAACTAAGTCAACCACATTTAATTTAGGTGCGCTCAAATTGCATATGATATAGTAGTAAATATTTATATGAAGTTGGGTTTGGAATAGAAAATCTATGAGGTTTTCATTTAAATGCTCAATATTTGTAAGGGTTTTTTTAATACTAGTAGTATTATTTTTTCTCTTTTCAAGTTTAGAGTAGAAAAACTGTTTCACTCTTTATAAAGAAAATTACTACTACATGATTGCTTTGACATCACACCTGAAATGTAACAAATAGACTTAGAATAGTACTCCATCAGTCCGTGAAAAGTATGAACATTTAGTTCGGCAAGATTTTAATTTATAATTAATAAAGTAAGAGAGATAAAGAGTGGTGTAAGTAGTGTTAATCGATACTGAACTCTACATTATTAGTAGTATATTGTAATGATAGTTCCACAATTAAAATTGTTTATACTTTTCAGGGACGGACTAATAATGAAATAAGTCATGTACTTTTTAGGGACAAAGAGAGTATATAGAAAGGTAGTTGATTAGATCCGTTAATGAAATGTGAGGTTATTTTACAGTAAGATAATGAGATTTATCTGAATTAAACTGTCTGTTTAGTAACTATGCTGCATTTCTTGTATCCGGCCGTCACATGAAGTCCAAAAAAAATGTTTCACTAGAAAACTAACTTCCAGTTTTATCAAGCTATAGATCTTGTCTTGAAAATTGTACCAGGATAGTATTAATAAAAGTACACTATTACCCTCCAAAATTTGGCTATCATGGATATCTTTCTTATTTATGCTATCATAATTAGGATAATTTAGGCAATCATAATTATTTTCATTATTTTTAATTTATTGTACCAAACATTTGTTATGTTAACTCGCAATTTTATTTAGCTACCAAACAAAAAATTGAGATAAATTAATTAGTGGTAGAAACTATGATAACTATCATGGTTGTACCAGGTCTAGTCGAAATATAATATGGTCATCAGAGCATCCACATTCGTGCTCTTACCAACGAGCACGGATGTGGGCCCGGACCCACTTTTACTCTCTGCTCTTAGGCAGCACAACACTCACATTTGTGCTCTTCCGCAAGGACAAGCTCAAGGGTCCCACCATTCTATTATTCAATTTAAATAAAAACATTTCCACAATATTAAAATGCATTAAAAATAATCGGAATAATATTACAAATTACAAAAAAATTTAAAATTACATAATTAAAATCCTAAAAATTAAAATTTTCATAATTAAAGTCTTAAAAATTAAAAATTACATAATTTAAATCCTAAAAATTAAAAATTACATAATTAAATTCATAAAATTAAAAAAACCACTACTCATGGCCGAATTTCACCCAAATGTGTTTGATTAGGTCTTCTTGTAGCTCAACGTGGGTTCGGGTATCGCGCATTGTGTGCCTTGTTTCGATCCTCTCACCCACCGTCGTATGCACACCTCGGCACACCGTCGTATGTACACCGGATAAGTGTTGGGCCACCGCATTTGTGTCCGCTTAAGTGTTGCCCCCTCCAAGCAGTCAGACAATTCTTCCACCTCCAATGCATGCAGTCAATGTTGCCAAGCATACCGGGAAAACCATGGACTGTTTCGTGAAGACGAAGCAACCGTTGGCAATCATCGGTGGTGGGTGCCCGAAGGAATTCATCCCCGAAAGTTGAACGAACGCCCTCGCAAAAATTTTTAAGGCAAAGGATTCCAGTGGACTCACCGACATGCAAATACTCGTCGAAGAGGTCAGCCGTTTGCCCAGTAGCAAATTGTCGGATGGCACACGTACACTTCTGCAACGCCGAGAGACTTTGCCGACCGGCTGCGTCTGGACCTGTTTGGAAGTATTCAACACGAGCGGACAACGTGTTGACAATACGCATAAACAAGCGTTTTGACATGCGAAAACAGAGCCTAAAGTAATCTTCCGGAAATAGCGGCTGGTCGGAAAAATAGTCGGCAACGAGCCTTTCGTTGGCTCCCTCCCGGTCACGATGGATGTAGCGGCGAGTTGATCTAGTTGGTTGAGGAGGGGGGTGGGGGTATTCGCTGCGACACATGCTTCATAAGAGGCACGATGTTGTTCGTAGTATTCTTGTTCTTCGCGCTCCGCTTCCGCAATGAGATGGGTGAAATCCATTTGAGGTTTTGAGTGAGGGATGAAGGTGTAGATAAGTTGTATGAAAAATATGAATGAGAGATGATTTGATGTGAAAAATGGATGATGAATGTGTGTATTTATAAATGATTTTAGGGAAAAAAATTTAAAAAAAATTAAAAAATACAGAAAAACGGGCAAAAAATGGCCATTTTTTGGGATTGTGAAAATATTTTTTTTTTGGTATTATTTTTGATTTTTTAAAAAAATAAAAAAAATGATTTTTCAACGGATATGCCGTTGGCCAATCAGAACACGCCACGTCGCCTGCTCGCTGGCACGGACAGCGGCACGGAGCAGCGCGGGTGCAGCAGCGGACAGCGGCACGGAGCGGCGCGGGCGCAGCAGCGGACAGCGTCTCCGTGCCGCTGGCACGGACGGACGCGTCCCTGCTCGCCGATGTGGATGCTCTCAAAGACTTAAATGAACAGTGAAATGCTGCCTAGTGAGTAAGATGATTCTCCTCTAACTGATAAGTCAGGAGTTGAAGTCACCACGGAGATAAATGAGTAACCAATATTGCTCTTTAATAAAAAAGTTTTTTTAAATGTAACAAAATTGAATGGGATATATAATTCACTCTAAAATGTATTCCTACGTCACCATATACAATAAAATGCATAAACATTGCACTTCCAACTTTCTTTTCGTTATCATACACACCGATAATAAAATTAAAAAATGTGCGAATATACTTTGGTTTTATCAAGATAATTAAAAGTTTTAAGAAAAATATTCATTTATAATGCGCTTTTTAATATTATAGTAATTAAGGGTAGTGATATAATGAAAACTGTATATCTAATACAAACTCAAAACTTTAATCCTAGCTATTAATTATTATTGATCAACGTTTATTATGTTTCCAAATTAAAATTTCAACAACTTCTATGAATCTATCAACAAAGGGTATATTAGACACTTTCATAATACGGTGAATCATTTATTTATAGAATAATTGTGTAATCCCGATTTCGTCGTTCTCTCTCCTTCCGCTCTTCACGTTAATTAAACCGTTTCAATTACTCCCCCTCATTCCAACTTTTTGCCTTTTCGTCGCTCTCTCTCCTTTTCGTCGAAAAAATTGCTTGAATTTTGCGGTGAAATTGCTTTGATTCTTTGTTGATGTTGAATTTTATTTTGAAATCGTGTTGATTTTATGTTGATTCTAAAATCTGTGTTAATTTTATGAAGATTTTTTTGTTGAATTTATGTTGAATCGATCATGTTGCTTTTTTGTTGAGTTCTGAAATCTGTGTCGATTTTTTGCGTTGAAATTTCGTTGATTCTTTTGTGCTGTTGTTGGTGATTTTTTGCGTTGATTTTTTTGTTCTGCTGATGTTGAATATTTTGTTGAAATCGTATTGATTCTAAAATATGTGTTGGGTTTTTGTAGATTTTTTGTTGAATTTGAGTTGAATCGATCGTGTTGTTTTTTTGTTGAATTCTGAAATCTGTGTTGATTTTTTGCGCTGAAATTTCATTGATTCTTTTTTTCTTCTGCTGGTGATTTTTTGCATTGAAATCGCGTTGATTATTTTGTTCTGCTGACGTTGAATATTTTGTTGAAATCGTATTGATTCTATGTTGATTCTAAAACATGTGTTGATTTTTTGCAGATTTTTTGTTGAATTTGTGTTCATTGTTTTAATCGTACTGAATCACTTCTGGAATGATTGAGACTGATACACAAAGCAACCAAATGTCGACAGAGAATTAAACAAATGGACTCGCGCAGCAGCTATATATAGAATCAACAAAAATGTCAATAGATTTGCAACGTAGAATCAACCGTAGCTTACAAATGTCAACATAGGATCAGCCATCTGATACGACATATCAACAAAAATTCCAATAATTTCAACACAGGTTCAACGGAAAAAACACAATCTGAATAACAAATTGTATTCGCAATCGACTCAACATACGGACATCTACATTCTAAGAATCTGAAAATCACAAATCTAGAAAATGAAAAATCTTTAAAATATGGAAATCACGAATCACGAATGTGTCAATCTTCAACATATGGAAATTATGAATCACGAATGTGTCAATCTTCGACATATGGAAAACACGAATCTGGAAATGAAAAATCAAAAATCTTTTGATTAACCTATAATTCACATTACCATGAAATTACTTTTATCAGCTTTAGAACTCTCCATATAATAAAAAACCGTTGTGACACATCGTATGCCGGAATTGATTTTATGAAGTATGAGATTCAGTCGGATAATATTACGCCGATGACGGTACAGTCATAAAATAAATTCTTAAATATATTGGCAAAGAAATCAATTTAAGTCTTCAAAATAAAGTTTTGACGTCAATTACAATGGTGTTAAGATGCTTTCGAAGATGTGAATATTTTCGGTTTTGGAAGGTGGGAGAGAAACTAGGAATGCAAGAACCGTTTAGAAACTTAACTTACAAAAATACCATATGTTGATAAAATATATGCTCTTGTTGAGATATAAATTCTACACAATATTAACCACATATCTATTATAATTAATGGCTAAGATTAAAGTTTTGAGTTTGTATTAGATATATGATTTACATTTATCACCCCATATCCCATAGTAATTATATTGTGTAACATCCAAACGATAAATTCGAAGACATCTAAAGACTTTCACGTAAATAGTGGTATAGGAATTAAATCACATTACTTCCCTTTTCCAAATTGATTTTATTGAAATATGAATTATTTTGACCTATGTGCAGTCCAAATAATTGACTATATGAAAATGTTGAATTTAAGTATTTACAAACATAGTCCTAATAAATTCGATTCTCATAATTTTTCTTTCTACACTTGGTTCTAATAATTACTCCATTTCAGTAGTTAAAATAGAATTTGATTTTGGAAATCATACCTGACTTCGGAGCTTTAGGGTTTAAAGTTTTGGGGGGTTTTAGAAATTTAGAGCAAACGAAGCCAAAAACAAGATGAGCAAAATGCCGCCTCAGGGGGTGAACACGCCGCCGTCGATGCCCCTCAATCTCGTCTCCACCGAGCAGATTCAGAAGGTAACTTGTTTTTGCCATATTTAGCATATTTTTTCTGCCGCAGAATTGTACTACTATGTGTTTTTGTTGCTTCCTCTATGTATTTTGAGTGATATGAAAAGAAAAAAGGGGAAAGTGAAAATTTTTCAAGTTGGCTTTCACATTTATCAGAAATTTTAGTTGTTATTTAGGAGAGTTCTGTTTTATATTCAGGTTATGTTGTTTGTTGGATTTACTTGCAGGTTTCTTTTTCCTTGTTCTTTTCTTCTTTTTTGTGCAGGAAATTTCCTCACGGCATTCAAAATCACAAATCACAAAAGGAAATATCATTTTGTTAATGTCACTTCACAGGGTCTTAAGTTCATTCTTGACTCAATATCTCTATTGTCTGAAATGTTGTTATTTTAGTTTGATTATGTAACTCTTTCCATTTGAATTCTAATTTTGAACTATATTAAATGAATGCTAATTGTTCTTGGATTTGGTTACATACTGATAAAAACAGTATTTGGACGAGAACAAAAACTTGATAATGGCGATACTGGAATGCCAGAAAGTGGGGAAAGTTGCTGAATGTGCTCAGTAAGTTTTTTTCTTTTTTTTTGTAGATGATTTTCACTGTGATAATAGTTTAATCTTCTAATTAATAGTGCTTTGACTGCAACATCTACTGTGTTGGTGTTGGTCTATCTTATCATTTGTCTGTAAATTAAATCAAAGACCACAATGTGCATGAGCGATCCCGTAGATATTTCTTCTGGTGAACAACTTTCTCTGAGCCAAATCCATGGGTTTCAATGTTAACAGAGTGTTGTCATTTTGTCTTGATGATAAATAAACTGTGGGAATGATTCAAATCTTATCTAGACGGTACTTCATTTATGACACAGAAGAGATTAGTAAAGGAAGGGGTAATTTGGGAAGAGATAAATTCCATAGTGCAAGTATATAACTAATGACCTTATTTTGCCTGAAACTGGAGTGGATTATGCATCATATTATGTTTGTCATTTCATCTTCTCTTAATCTCTTATTAGTTTATCATGACAATGGTATATTTCATTATACTACTGTTTTCTTGATCATGGGTGGAGTGCTTCCATTAAAGTAAATGGGAAGTGGCATTGCATTTTTATACAATGATATTTTGATAGTCCTGGCACTTTCTAACATTTTGGGGGCGTTTACTTTGAGGGATAAGACTGATTGATAAACATAATCCACTGTATATTTTCATTATTTTGTTGGATTGATTATTTTTTCATATCATTCAAATAATTAAATTTCTTCTTCAGGTATCAGGCCATACTTCAGAAAAACTTGATGTATTTAGCAGCAATTGCTGATGCCCAACCTCCAGGATCTTCGACACCCTCACAAGTATGTATAAACTCTCGAGTATATGTAAGTAGGGCAATGTCACCTCCTTCCTAATATGCAAGGCCAGTTGCAGATGGCAACTAGCTCGATGGCACCACGAGGAGATTCACATATGCAGCAGAGTCAGGCATCAACGGTGCAGCAGCAGCAGCAACAACAACAGCAACAGCAGCAGCAACCCAAATTGCCTTTCCAGCTGAATGCACTCCGCCCTCAAGATCAGCATAATCAAATGCTACAGTTTCAACAACAGCAACTACAGATGCAACAAGGCCATTTCAATCTTGCAGGGGGTGCTAATAATGGTTTGCATATGCTTATGTACCCCAGCCATGGTCATGCCAATATGATGGACTTGAGAGGAAACCACTCTGGCACCTTGGAGGCAAGTTCTGGCAACGCCCAAGGTAACTCTGGTTTGGGACGTGATGGCAGAGAATGATGGCTGTGTCATGTGATTTTGAGCTAGAACACTAAAGAGAAATTCGTTCGTTACCTATCAAAACGTTTCTAGTAGTGTTCTCTGGGAGTCCTGCAGCATTGCGTTTTGTCATGCAGATAACGAGCATGTTTTTGATGTGGAAAATTTTCCCATTTCTAGATGGATGGCATGCTTTTATGCATGTTACACAAGCTCAAATTTGTCTGTGTACTAAGAAACTTGTTTTTAATTGCAGAAACTTTTCTACATGCAATAT
Source organism: Salvia splendens (assembly GCF_004379255.2). Classification (NCBI taxonomy): domain Eukaryota; kingdom Viridiplantae; phylum Streptophyta; class Magnoliopsida; order Lamiales; family Lamiaceae; genus Salvia; species Salvia splendens. The sequence goes on from NC_056034.1 coordinate 7,034,121, forward strand.
ATAACTCAATGTCGTCACTCAAGACTCTCTTTCCTGTTATTTTGAGTGGGAGGTATATATCTGTCACTCAATCGTATTGCATTCTCAATATATATCCGTCACTCAGTCGTATTTAAGTCTCAAGATTTGAACTAATGAATACCAAGGTGAATTTTAGATTTTTTAAAGGATATTGGTCTTAAAAGTCATTAACTTAGGATGAATTATGGTATTTCCCACTTAATTTGAAAGTGGTAGTATATTTATGTCCTCAAGAGCAAAGACCATATACTAAACCTTTCACCTTACTTTGTTGATCGTTCTATTTTTAGTTTATATCGTGTGCAAGCAAACCAAAACCTGACCTTTCTTTTCAATCTTTTTACCTACCATAGATATCCAACATAAATGTGACCTTGAAACAAGCTATTGATCAAACATCTCTTCTTTAATAAATTCAAAAAACATGGCACTGCTTTTCATTAACCTAAAATCAAAATGCTGGAAGGCTGCATCTTCATCAATGCACTCTCAACACAAGAAGAAACAAAAAATTTGAGCTCTCCAAATATAAGTGTATAGATATTTTAAATAACAAGTATCCTGAACCGATTTGAACAGGATAAAAAGATAGTTGGACAGTTTAACTTGACAGATTAAAGCCTTTTGCCAGTCAGTCCATTCCATTTCTTTTCTCAGCACTTGATGCCAACAATCTAGCAATACTGCCATTGCCTGCAAAAGAGACTCATAGCATACCCTGCAAAGTATGGAAACTCGTAAACACAACATTTCAAAGCTAAGAGTTTAGTCAAACATTAGACAATTTTCTCAACTAATGTCACAAGGAAGAACTTGCTGGTGCTAACAGCTTCATTAAACTGAATACAATAGGAACAAACTAGTAGTACTACTATATTTTATGTTTCAAATCAATTTCTACTCTTTAATACTTGTATCCTTTATAATAGAGTAAATTATCAAAGGATGTGTAATCCACCAAGAACACACACATACACAACCCAACTATAGTATAGAAGTAGATTCATAAAACAATGAGTTGGTGATAGTGAAGTAGTGATGAAATATTAGTTGATGTCAAAAAGCTGGGCAGTGGATGGGACCTTGAAGGAAAGAACTGGTGAAGACATACTGTGACAATTGATGAGACTTTAACACTTTTTCGCATAGAGAAAACATCAAAGACAAATACATTAACAGTCTTAAAACTAATCGAAAAGTTAATATTTTCTAAAGAAGATTATGACTTACTATCTTCTCACATTTGGCACAGCCCCAACTGCCCTGAAAATATTCCACAAGTTATATTCAGAACCAAGGAAATGAATAAAAGGTGTACAATTTCAGGGAAGAACTTGAATACCTTTGTTGTTTCCCAGCTGAACTCATTCCAGGCCTCCCATGAGATCCTCCAGGAACACGAAGTGAACCACCATTTATGTTGCGACTCTGCGCAGCTGAGAACTGAGAAGGATGCTCATTCGCATTCAAGGGTCTAGGAGCACCAAGCTCATTAAAGCTGCTCTTATTAACATTTACATACGATGAGTCATGAGGTGAGGCCTTCTTTAGTCGGTGGGACTGAGCCATGGGAGTTACTGCTACAGAGGGCAACAATGACGAGTTTGACAATGGAGCTGCAGCGGCTGCCGCAGCAACTCTGGCAACAGCTGCTGAGGCTGCTATGGTTTCCTGTGCGCCTTCACGAAGCTGAATGTAGTCGCCCTCAATCAGAAATAGCTGAGATACCCCCAAAGAGAGAATATTAGCAAATACCAACACAAGTGGTCAAAACACACCAACGGGAGGTTAAGAGGTATACTTCTGGATGACCAGCTATAAAATCATCAAGCTTTCCATACTTCCTTTTGTAGTCATACCAGTGAAGTGGGGCAAGCATTTTCCCAAGTCTATTTGGAAGCTGTTCCAGGCAGGCAATAACAATCATGCATCATTCTTGACTTTCATTATGAGATTATAAAGTCACACGTGAAATGCAATTATTAATTAACTAACCGTTGAACTAATCCTAATTCTGCCACCAGAGCCTATTGTGCGAACTATAGAAGCCAATAATACTCTTTCATCTAGTAGAAAACTTTCTGCAGTGTTTCCTGTGATACTTTTCTGCCCCGCAGATACAGATGCACCAGCCTTATCAGTACTCGAGCCGTTATTTGTGATCTTCTCACTGAAATTCTTAACACTAGCATCTCTTTCGGACAACACCAGGCCAGCAAGATTGAGATTTTCCATTGTACTCTTGTTTTCCGTTCCGTGATCATGGACAGGGTTGACTTGTTTCTCCTGTGGCTGTTTAGAAATTAGACAAACTCTCAATTCCACTATGATCATTAATAGCACCGGTTTAGAAGCAGACAAATATCAGTGAAGAAAACAAAAGGTGGGAGATTGCTAAATCAATCACTCTAGCTTTATCCCGAACCTTAGTGTCATTTTCATTTTCTAGATGATCCAAACTAAGTGCGTTTCGAAAATGCGAAGAAACTTTCTGCAAGCTCTCTGGAGATTGTGTCTTGTCATAACTCTTTCCAGTGGAGTCAAGAACCTGTAAAAGGTATATTTAAAGTGATGAACCAAAGGTCTTGATAATCAGTGTAAAAAACAAGCTGAGGTATCATTATGAGCTATAAACCTTGCTATCTTCATTTGCTGATGGGATTGAATCAGCATCTAATCCTTGGCTGATATTTGTTTCCAAATTAGTCACATGAAAAATTTGACCATTCCCAGAAGCTTTGTAGCCAATATTAGAGTGAGTTTTCACCAAATTTTGTTCGGTTTCCTGATCATATTGATTAGGGATAGGAACATGTTGGCCTTCTGGTTGACCCTTGAACATTTTGAAACAAAAATACTTCAATTCTATCTGGTGCAGTTCTTGAAACCAATGAACAGAAACAGGTAGGTATTATACTAACCTGCTGCGAATTTTGATCGGAGGGCATTGTGGATACCGAGTGAAAATGAGATTGCATAACATGTGATGGGTGAGGAACACCTTGTTGATGCATTACAAATGGATGCAAAGCAGTCACCTGTCCTGGTTGAGCATAGGGTGGCATGCCAAGAAGGGATGAAGGAGCAAACGCAACAACTTTAACATTGTCAGCCTGGTGAAGAAAAAAGGTAATGAGGACCAAAACAAACATTAGACCATGGTAAGAAGTTCACACGAGGGATCCTCCAAATAGTGGAACTACAATCTAATTATCCAACATGGCAATATGTCCTTCAGGACATGGCCACAAATCGTAAAAAAAATAAATTAACCCAAAATCAGTTCCCAATACCAAAAGGCAACAGAAACAGCAAAAAACATTTTACAATAATGATGCCAAATATGCATGGGTAAATGTAAGCAAAAAATAAGGAGAAAAAGGATGATTAGAAGCTCTTATTCTTAATTAGATTACAAGCATGAGAAATCAATAGATTCATAAAAAAGAAAAAGAGCACGGGGATGAAACTCTGAGAGAGGGAAGTATAATACTAGTAGCACTAAGTGCTAGCATAAGATAATCTCTAAGAATGAATGAACACAGGTGGACCACAAAGAACAAAACAGATTATTAGGAAATAAGACCTGTGTTGATGTGTTTCCATCAGAAACACATACAATATTTCCATTTTGTATGCTGCCAATGTTTGTACCCTGTGAACCTCTAATATTCACATCCTGCTGGCCGTCATTGCTCTGTTCTAGTTTAGAAGCATCAATCTGGGAGATATTTGAACCATCCATGTTACTTCCAGTCTTCTCTCTAGCGTCGACCAACTCAAGCTGGAGCTGTTGTATGTGCAAATGAAGCCTTTCCATCTCACCACACTGAGATAAAGATAAAATGTTAGTTTCTAATGACAACAAGACGTGTCTGGATTCCACGTTGATGGTAACTGTAGTGGCTAAATCACCTGTCTTTGACAAGCAAGCCAGAGTTGATTATAATGATCTGTACGATCTCGCAGCTCAGCTTGTAAATTGTGGTTAGTACTTGAATTCAAAGCATCCAATTCATGTGCACGAGTCATCCAGGCTTGAGCATCTCGTAACTGCTCCTCTTTAAAATTAAGGGTTTCTTGAGCAATTCTATGCTGAATAGAGCCACAAACCATTAGTATGCAGCCAGCCAGTTTTATAATATTGCGACTTGTGAGTGATCTATACTTTTTGTACATAAATATATTTTGCCGGGCAACATAACCCATTTACATACATGAAAATATTTCTCAATAACAGTGCATTGCCTAAACCAAATGATGTAATTATATCTTCATTTTAATGATCAAAATGTATATAAACAAGTATCATGAAATATAATGACTGTCAGATATTTGATTAACCAACATTATTAGTTTAAGAACAAAAAAAGAACGAACCTGTTCCTGCAACTCCATGAACTGGCGATCTTTCTCTTGAATATGTTCCTGAAGTTCATGGATTTGACTAATATGCTGCACCCTTTCAGCTTCGGAGCTGTCCCTTTCCCTCCTACAAATGTAGCAAGTGTATCATGAATTCCATAATCCTAAAATAAATGTGAAATCTATCACAACAAAAGTTCTTATTTAGTTCAGAAACAAAGAGAGCTGGAAGCAGGAAACAACAAACATAATCTTCACGCAATAGCACAACAAGACGCACATACTTAACCAAACTTCAGATCGGTGGATAGAAATATACATTGAATTAAAACCAATTTCTCATCACAATGACAATATTCCAGATTTAGCACCTAAAAAAAGAAACTATGATGCAAGGAAGTACCTGTAGCTCTGAAGCTCTTTGTTTTGTTCCCTCAAAAGATCCTGTTTAGCCCAAGCCTGCCAAAACAATAAATATGAATACTGAATCCATTTCAAGAGAAGGAAGAAAACATAAATGATTGTCAAACTAACCGCTTCATTGTCCAATCTAATAGCATGCAACTCTCTATCCTTCTCTTCAATCTTTCTCTCCAGCTCGCGTATGTTCTCTTCCTTTTCATGCAATTGCTCCTAAAAGATAGACACACTTGTAAATTACTAGCAAAAAGATCAAAAGATCAATGTAAATGGTTACATATATGTATGCACCACAAAGAAAGTGCAAAACCTGCAGTTTAACATTAGCATTTCCATGCTCTGTGATTTGAGCATCAAAGTTACTGTGAATTCTGGCAATCTCGGATCTCGCAATGTTCTGTGCACGAAGCTCAATCTCCATAAGCTGCAATTCCTCCCTTTGTTTTGCCAGTTCATGAAGTCTCTGCTGCAAAATATTGTTGTTCAAATTCCCATCAATAGTTATCGAGCAAAAATCCACATCCACTGGCTCCCTCCCATGCTGTAACTTAGCACAACGCACATACCAAATCACATTACTTTTATTTTCATTCTAAAACAGCGAAAGGATCAGAGCATAAATTCCTCGTTTAAAACATAATCACTACCTCGTATGTCAATCTCTCGTCAGAATGAACTTGTTTTGAACGCCCCAACTCCTGCATTGTACCACATCAAAACCGTGAGTAAACTAGAAGAACTCAAATTCCCAAAACAAATTACTTCTGAACAAAGGTTTTAATAATTGGTAACATCTTAAATCGATATATGCCGACGCAAGGAGGTACTATTTTACAATAACCTTGTATAAATCGCAAAAACATTGCATAAATAAAAATACTAATGTGAGATGATTTCCACCTCGTTAGCGGAGTTTCGAACCGATTGCTCGGACACAGCGGCCCACTCCTTGCGAGAAGGTTGGGACGAAGACGACGGCATCGCAAATCCGCCATTTCGCGCGGCAGTCGGAGCGAGGGGCGGCACCTCCATTAACGCAAGGTAAAATCACTTTTTCCCCAAATAAATTACACTAATTACTCATTAAAACCCTAAGGAAAACGGAAAGCAATAGAAACAACAAAATGGAATGGGGAAAGAAAAATCGAGAGAAGGAAGAGTTGAATCGAGTAATGGAATCGACAGTGGAGTTTGGGAGATTGGTTTTGGGCTGAATTAAAGGACTTGAAGTGAAAACAGCAGAACTCGTTGACGAGAGAGAGAGAGAGAGAGAGAGAGAGAGATTTGGGTTAATGGGTTTGGCATATGAGTTTTGGAATAATTATGCTCCCGCCATTTATAGTGGAAAATATTAGTATTCCATAAACAGAAATCTGAAGTAATAATCTCTGCCGTAGAATCTTGAGATTAATAATTCGGCGGCTCCGATTGTCGTAATGGAGAGTGATATTTTCATTAGTTAATTTGGCCCATTTAATGTCCAAAAGTTCAATATTGGAATTGGAGTAATATAGTGAGATAATATGCTACACATTTTATGTCAAATAAATGTAAGCACCACAATTTTTTGTATTTTATTTTATATATTTAATTTGATTATAATATATTTAAGGATATTGATACTTAATATTATGAAACTTTAAAAAAGTGGAGTTTTTCCCACGAACTTTGAAATTGACAAATAATAATATAATATCACTAACTTTACCCGAGTTTATTATTTTTCACTAGTGAAAAAATTCCAGCTATATTAATAGGTTGAAGAACAAATTTGGAGGGTATGCTTCAAGAAAAACTATTCTCAAAGATTAAAAATCTTGAAACTCTCAAAGTTGTTGTCGAGAAATTACGAAAAAAATCTGTATCATGATATTATTTGCCGGAATTTTTTCATTGATGGAAATAACAAACTCGACGTAAAGTTCATGATATTATTTATCAATTTCAAAGTTCGAGAGAAAAACTCAACTTTTTGAAAGTTCTATGATATTAAGTGTCAATATCTCTATATTTAAAAAAGTTATTGACATTTTTAATTTTATAACTTCAAATAAACGAATAAAACGATAAATCGAGTCTTGATTTTTATAAATTTTATAAAATTAAATATAATAATATTAATTTTTTGATTGTAATGCAATAATTGAAATTGCAAAGATTTAAATAATTCATTTTTAGATAATACTACAAATATAATTTGTTTTGAAATAATATACAAAAAATTAATATTAATATACAGATTTTTAGTTTTTAAAAAATCTAAAAAAAAGTATATAAACATTCAAAACTTACAAATTTGATCCTCAAATCAAATTTATTAGATAAATATATCGTCAGGAGCTAAAAGATTGAAGTTAAAATTTCTAAAAGAATTTAATTAAAAATATAATTTTATAAATATTGAGTACTAAAAAATTGGGCAAAACTCCCACGCTGCGCAGCAGCGCATGTCTATCTCTCTTCGATAATCTACTCATCTTCTCGGAACAGCGTTATCAATTGCTGTCCGCCTGTCCCTCTTTTCTTGCTCACTCCCCCTCTCTTCTATCTCATCACTCTCTTTCTCTCTCCTCTTCTCTACTTCTTCTTTTATTCAAGTCCTTTATATGATTTCAATTTGCTATTCAGAGTATTGAATTCTTTTGCAATTGGGACAGAGGCAGAAAATAAAGATTGAGGCTTTGTAAACAGATGTGAAGATTTCAATACATATACCTCCTGCTGGGGAAGAACGAAGGAAATCTTGTGAATTCTCACGACTTTCTCTCAACTGAAATTGGCCATGGAATTAGTACGTGAAGTTGTTTTGCATTCCTGGAATTGAAAAGAAAAATACCAAAATTTCAATAGCTGGAATACATGCAACTTATCTTCTTCACATGGCGATTCTCTCATCACTCCCGAATCCAAATGGTTGGAGGTAAAATAATAAGAGAATAGAAATAAGATAAAAATTCAGAAATCCCTTAGAGCATCCGCAACGGTGGCGCTGCTCGCCACCGCCGTCCGCGCCGCTGGCACGGACGCCACCCGCCGCCGCTGCGCTCGCGCATCGAGCAGCGCCGTGCCAGCGAGCAGCTGACGTGGCGCACCCTCATTCGTCAACGGCATAGCCGTTGGGTTTAAATAATGTTTTTTTTAAAAAAAATCGGTTTTTAATTAAAAAATCGATAAAAAAAAATTTCACTTCCCAAAAAAATTATATCCGTTTATAACCGTTTTTTCCCACTTTTTAATTTTTTTTACCCAAAAAATACACACTTTCATCTATAAATACCCTCAATTTCACTCCAAAAAATTCACATCAAACTACACAATTCTCATCATCATTCTCTCATCTCCATTCTCATCTTCAATCTCTCATATCCATTTTCATCTTCATTCTCTCATACCCTACAACATCACTATGTCCGGCCAAGGCGATAACCCTACGGGCTCCCACGGTTGGAACCCCGAATGGTTCGGTTCACAACCGTTTCCTAGTCCGGAAACGGAATATTCGGCCCCTTCTCAAACCCAAGATTCGGCCGTTCCGAGTGGCTACCGTCCATACCCAATACCAATAGACGACCAAGGTGCCTCCGAAGGACGATACAGGTGGACACCGGAGCCTAGGCCGACCGCCCCCTCCCAACCTCCGCAAGCTCCTACTCGCTGCAGCGGTGTCCGCACACCGTACACGCCGGCGGAGATGGATAAATTGTTCAAGGCATACTTCGAAATCTCCGAAGATGCGGCGGTTGGCACGAACCAATCGGGCGATCACTTTTGGTGGCGCGTCTCTCGCCGGTAAATGCAAACCGGCCACCGGGAACGATCAAGCGCAACGAGAGTATGGTGCGCAACTGCATCGGCCGAGCCAACGACGAAATTGGCAAGTTCAATGGCTATTTCCTCCAGGAGTCGCGGAATGCCGGGAGCGGCCGGAGCGAGGTCGACATCATCACTGCGGTGCTGAGCACATACCAATCCATGAACGGTAAGTCGTTCAAGTACCTCAACGTTTGGCAGGAAACGCGGTTCCACCCAAGGTATCTGAGAGGCGTAACATCCTCCTCTAGCGACACCTCCAAACGGTCAAGTTCGGTATCCCTATCCGACTCCGGCTCCGAAGAAGTGGCTAGCCAACTAGCCGGAGCTAACTTGGGTAGCCCCGACGCCGGACCAAGCGGTTCCCAACGCCGACCGCAAGGAAGGAAGAAGGCGGCGGCCGAGCGCCGGCGCTCCGCGACTCCATCGGCCCCCGCCCCCGAACCCGCACCCTATGTTCCACCTCCACCCCCGAACAACTCATTGTGGGCCCTTTTTGCCCAACTCAATATGGCCGATAGGTCAACTATGACCCCCACGCAACTTCAAACGCACGAGGGCATGATAGTGGGTCTCCAAAAACAATTGGGGTTGTTGCCACCGGATGAGTAGTCTTCCTCGGGTAATATTAGCCAATAATTATGTAATTTTTAATTTTTAGTATTTTAATTATGTAATTTTTAATTTTTAGGATTTTAATTATGTCTTTTTTATTTTATTTGTATTTTGTAATATTTATTGTAATTTTTTAATGAATTTTAGTATTATGGAAATGTTTATGTTTAATTGAATATTAAATTAATTGTGCTCGTCTTTGCGGAAGAGCACAGTTGTGGATGTTGTGCTCTTGCCAGAGAGCAGACATGAATAGTACCGCCCGGGCCCACAATCGCTGGCAAGAGCACGGTTGTGGATGCTCTTATTCTGAAAAATAAGTATGCTCTCGATCCCAAATTACGAAGGTCGGCGAAATTAATCCCAAATCATTTTTTCTGAAATTTCTCCCCCCAAACTCGGACCCTTCCACCAACCCCGCCTTCAACTCCCACCACCGCACCTCCCAATACTACAAACCCGTCAAGCCAGGGCAGAAGCTCCACCCCGACCACAACGATGACCGCGCCGTCGTCGTCGGAATTTCCTACCAATTGCCCGGCGCCCCTTTCGAATTCATGAACAGCTATTCCGAGACGCCTAGGGCTCAGCCTCTGGCGATTCGGGAGCCCACGTTTCTGCCCTTTGCCCCTGGACGGGGAAGGCGCCGGTGAAGAAGAGTAAGAGAAATATCAAGCTGTTTGCTTTTGCTACTAGAAACGCCATGGGCATCTTGTTCATTTATGACTACCAGTATTGATCCTGCAGGAAAAATCTGGTGGCAAGATTATTTGTAGGATGGGCGGAGTGTTGTGTGTTCCAGGCAGAAACTACGATCACCAAAAACGGCCGAAGCTTATACAAGATGCCCCCGAGGGGCTGAGGAAGGAGAAGCAGATGAGTTTAGAACGAAAGGGAAAAGGCTTCTCCCAATCCGTAAATTAGGTACAAACTTAAAAACATGTATTGCTTCATGCTTTTTTCTAATCTAAAAATTAGGGCTTATATTGTCCTAATCTCTATAAGGTGAGCTAGGTAGTGTATTCAAAGACATTAGCTTATTCTGTTTTTCATCTTCTTGCTACGAACTTGCTTTTGTGACAAATCGTGTCCTTTTGTAGCGAAAAATGGGGTTTACATCACCCTGATGAGGGATGTGAGGATCGCGTTTGAAGGGTCCGAATTGGTGAGGATAGGTTGCAGAGGGTTTCAACCTAGTGATTACAAGAAGATAGGAGCTATGTTGAAGGTTGGTGTTCGTTTCTTCGCTGCAGTTCATTATCGTTCTGATATGGAGTGAAAAGGCGGAAGTAAAACAAGATCTGAAATTTTATATTAAAAGAACAATCCTCCAAAGAGGCCTACGGTTGAAACCGTCCTAAGACACTTTATTTTCTGATATATCTAGCTCTTCTAAAGAGGAGCTATTTATAGGACTCCTACGAACTCTATTCTAGGAAAGTAAATCAACATATAAATGAACAAGGAAACAAATCCTCAACATTTAAAGTAATCTTCCACAATCTCTATAAGAGCATCCACAATAAGGGATGTCCCATCCCCTAGGCTAGATGGAAGGGTGTTCCGGACGTCCGCTATTGCGTTAGGCTAACGCGACGGACGTCCGGAAGACGGGCGTGCTCTCATCCGCGGACAACATCTGTTAACCTATCGCTCGTACACTATTGGGCGGACAAGCGTTCGGTTAACCGATTTTTTATTTTATTTTTAATTTTTTTATTTATACTTTATATTTACAACTCATTGCACTTCATTTATTTTAATATTCGATAAACACCAACAATTAAAATGAATTAATCGTATTTGTTAATTTATTTGCTAGGCTAGGGCGTTGGCTAGCCTATTGCTGAGATGTGGGAAGTCCTTAATGATGTGTCAGGCTGTGGGAAGTCGTGGCAGGAGGAGTTTTTGGCTAGCCTATGGATAGTCCATAGCCTATTGTGGATGCTCTAATAATAAAAATAATCTCAAATCAATCTCAAGAGATAAGGGAGATCACTAGCATGATCTCTATCACGTTCTTCCCCTAACGATCTCTCTCGAATCTCGTCTTACCTTCTTTGACCGCAGGAATTGGTGCCATGTGTGCTGCTATCGTTTGATGATGAGCAAATACTGATGTGGAGAGGAAGGGAGTGGAAATCTATGTATCAGGATGAAGTTCCTCGGATATACTCCCTCTGTCCCATTAAATATGCAACATTTGCTTTTCGGCACGGGATTTTATGTAGTGTTGTTTTGTGAGTTAATGAAGAGAGAGTAAAGTAAGAGAGAAGAAAAAGTAGAGAGAGTATTGTTTCTATTTTTAGAAACGTTTCATTTTTAATGGGACAGACCAAAAAGGAAAACGTTTCATTTTTAATGGGACAGAGGGAGTACCTACCTTCTGCTAATGGCTCGTCCCCTACTTATCTTTCGGGTTTGAACATAACTCTAATTCTTCCTCACAAATAGTGATCCGCATATTTGTCTAATTTGCATTGGTTTTTCGTGCAAATCATATCCGGAGTCTAGGTAGATAAGCCCTAAGATGATGGCGCTGTGGCCATGGGCCATTGAGTCGGGGCAAGCATCGATTCTGCATGAGGTCAATGTGAGCCCGGACGAGCTTCTTTCGAAGGTGGAGGAGTTTGAAAGCGCGTCTCAGGCAATCACACACTCTTATCCTGCCACGGTCTATTCAGATGACGGGAGCTCATTCCCGGATTCTAGAGCCCTAGTTGGAGAGGATGATGATGACGATGATTTCAGTGAAGATGATGAGTCTTTTGATGCAATGAAATCTCAAGTTCCATTAGGATCACTTCCCATTGATCTGTTAGCAATGCAATTCAGCGATGGGTGATGAATCTGATTATGAGAATTAGGACCATATACATATTTATGTACATGAATGCGTTATAATGATAACTCATATTTAGGGTGATAACCTAATAACCTCTCAGTTTATGGACGAAATATATTTTTACCTAAATACATAAGGAGTGAAAAGATACAAATATCCTTCTTTGTAAAAGTATATGTTTTGCTGCATGTGATTACATATGTACTTAATTATTAAGTTATCTTAATTAATTCTTCTCAACCATGAGCAAAAGCTAATTGAACAAGAACTGATCAATTACGAATAATAAATTATAGATTGTGTTGGAGCTAATATTTGAAGAAGAAGCTTAGATGTCATCACTGTCCTAAAACAAAATAGTTGTCAATCTGGTGAAAATATTACAAGAACAATAAAAATACCCACACCATTTGTGAAATCGTCAATGCCTCTATTTAGTGGAATGATTTTCTGCCCAAAATATTGCAGGAATAGTGAGACTAAGAGTAATCACAATAGAGCCACGGCGGCGGCCTATTATAGTTATGATGTGAGCCTTGTTGGCTCGCCAAGACCTCGCGACACCTCTCCGAACGAATTAGCCTCTCGCCAACCATACGGCATGCGATGGCTGTTGTAGATGGGCTCGGACTTGGCATTCCTCGACTTGTAACGTCTATAACACGAACATGCTTCGGAATATGGATGAAAGTTGCAAGAACTCGTTGTGGCCATGACATTCCCACAACTTTACAATACAGATGGATATGGATTCGATGTGAGGTATGGGGATGAAATATGGAATGAACGATGCCACGATTGAGGGAGCATGTACAACACATTGGGTGGTTTCGGTTCGTCGACGCCGGGCACCCAGGGTTCGGGCACGCCGGGGGTACCAACCACCCAATTTGATGTTGATGCATTACGCCCGTCCCTCCTCCCCGCTGTATTAGCAGGGATTATCCCATATTCGGGAGGATTATCCGGTTCAACCCACTCCGGAAGAAGGCCGAGGCGGGAGAGGAGGTCGAGGTGGGGGAGGCTACAGGGTGGAGGCAGGGGAGGCTCCAGGGCGGAGGAGGAGGAGGAGGATCTAGGCCGGCATCCGTACGGCCCCAAAGAAACGCTGGCGGTGTACAACGTCTAGATCAGCGTCTCGTACGATCCCATCGTCCGGAATCAACAACCCCGGAAGTGCTTCTGGGTAAAGGTCACCGAGGCCTACCACGAGATTAAGCCGAAAAAGACCCACCGCCGCACATATAAGATGTTCCGCGCTCACTTTGACCGAGTCGACATAGAGGTCAAACGATTCTGCGGCATCTACAAGAATGAAGCGGCTCAGTACCAAAGCGGAGCCACGGGAGCCTACATTCTGAGGTCGGCTTTGCGGGTATACTACGAAGACACCGGCAAACAATTCAAATATGTCGATGTTTGGGAGGTCGTCAGGGACGAGGAAAGGTGGGCCGGCGGTGTGCGGTCCAGCTCGGGCTCGACCTCGAAGCGCACGAAGCACACGGCGAGTGGCCAATACTCGTCTGGTGAGGGCGGTTCGGGCATCATGCCACAAGAGTTTGCCTCGCAGGAGGAGGAGACCTCGGCAGACGATGGCGGAGGGTCCTCCCGTGGGCGCCGTCGGCCGCAAGAGAGAAATGCGGCGAAGGCGGCTAGAGGGAGGAGGGGCCGAGCCAAATCAAGCCAGGCGAGCTCGGGCTCGGGGGGACCCTCGAACTCCCTTATTTCCATGTACATGACCGCCACAATAACGCACACTTCCCATTTTACGCCCACCCAATACGAAGCCTGGCTTAACGGAGTCCTGTTTATGGCGGTACAACTTGGTATCCCGCCTCCAAGTGGCCTCAGGGCACCTCCACCGCCTTCGGGGGATGATTCGCCGGCGGAGTAGTTTTTTTTTATTTTCTATAAAATTGTATTTTAAATTATGTCATTTTTATTTTTTTGAATTTTAAGTTGTATTTTTATTTTATGTTGTAATGTTATTTTATTGTTAATGAAGTGTGTTTTTTATTAATTGAATTTGTTGGAAAAAAAATAAAAAAAAATGAAATTGAATGAATAGTAATTTAAGGATGGTTAAGGGACGGAGGGTTGCAGGTTATGTTCCTTAGTTAAGAGATGGAGTAAAAAAGTATAGTGGGGTCCGCAAATAGTGTTTTAAGGGACGGTATAGTGACAACGTTGTGGATGACCTTAGAGCATATTAGGGTTGGAGAAATACCGTGATTTGTGGTGTCTTAAATGGGGTAAATAATTGTCAAATTGATTGAGGAATTAACAACTCATTGACTGGTTTAAATTTGGAATGGATTGCGGATTGAAGAGGAGGAGCGTAGAAGACATTAAAGAAGATTTGGAGATTTATTTTTCTACCGCTGGATTAAGAAGGATAGAAATTTGGGCTTATATTAATCCCTTTGTATTTTATTTAAATTGTGTATCCCACAATTTATATATTTCTTTTTCCAATATTAGATTTGTATTAATTATTTAATTTATCGGATCCAGTACGGAATTGAGTCCAATAAATATTCATCACGGAAAGAAATTATTTAAATTTCAAATTGTAGGTTCGCCATCGCAATTCAAACTCTTAAGAAGTTATTTTGCCTCAGCAATAAAACCACTCATTCGAAAAATAATTAAATTCACCTCGCATCAATTATTCAAACAGCCACGTCATGTAATCAACAAAGTTGACTCGGTAGTCAAAACCCTAAATCCAATTAGGTCACAAGAATATCGAATAATCATTTCGCTCATCATTTAATCTGCGGACATCAAGGCATTAAATGTAAAAATTTTAAGGTTCAAAAAGTGGGGCGTTACATTAATAGAGATCGTCGAAAACGGACAGCAGTCTGAGCACTTTGCACGTCATTATTTACTTTGCTGCTGCATTATTTAACCGTTGCAGTTTTGCTATTCAAAACACGATTCCATCAATGTATTTATCATTCTCTGAAGGTCATCCGTCACAATACCTTTAGATATAATGATGTACAGATGAGTGAAGACGTACATTCGAGCCTCTCCTTTGAAACGTGCGGCTTTGAAAGTTTGTTTGATTTGTAGCTGTGTGTATTTTATGTGATTAGGCTCTTTGGAAGGCTTTGAGAGAGGACGAGCTCATTTACCTTGGAACTCAATTCCAACTTATGGAACCAAAAGATGGCTATGTCTCTCTTCATAATTTCAGAACATAACCAGTCGTATTACGATGGCCTTGTGCTTATATCGGACATCGCGAGCGCAGCATTTGAGGAGGGAAATCGTGCTACTTCCGTCGAGGAATTGGCACAGGCTAAACTCATCGTACGTATATTTTGTGTTTCAGGACCAACTAGTTACTATGTTCTCGGCGATTGGATCAGGTTTACAAAGTTGTTGCATGGCGTTCAAATACTACACACCGACAATTACTACATATCTCTCTCTCTCTCTCCAATACCTATAAAAGTAAACAGAAACACAAGTTAAACAACAGGTCCTGCCTTACCTAGTATATTTAGCTTTGGAAAATAATGTATCATCCGATTAAAGGCTTGTCTATAACATGAGAGATGCCTAATGATTTTGATTTTTTCTTTTCTTTTCAGAATTTGGCCCTCCTGCTTATTTTACACAATATTTTCGTGTAAACTGCTAAGCAGCATCACATGCTTGTGCTAAATGTCAAACTTTGGATTGTTTATTTGGTCAACTTTTTTTTTTGTTCTGGCTTGGAATAAAGGTTTTAAAATAAATTAGGTGGCATCTAGCTGTCAGGTTTGCCATTTTTTGTGGTTGAGATTATTAAAGTTGAACGTGGATTAGGAAATACAAAAACTTGATGGATGGTTGAGAAAAAAATGAGCAAGTGGGGTTTAAATGCCCAAGAAAGCATGGAGAATTGGTGCAGAATATGATGAGAAACAGTAAGATATGATGATAAATAAATTTGTTAATTGATAAATTAATAAAAATTCAAAGATCATGTCATAGTGTCTTCAAATAGTCGAATCCAAAACGTTTATTCTCGCGTACTAGTAGTATCAACTTTACCACAAGACCATGTTATGGCGTATTCAAATAGCCGAATCCAAGACTTTTATTTTTATATACTAGTATTAACTTTACACCGTACCAACACATTCATACAATATTATTATTATTATTATTATTTCATGAAATAGGCTGTTTAAATAGTGTACTTCATTAATTAAGGGGCAAAGGTCAAAATCCCTACCCTTTTTCTATGGAAACCATGCTTAATTTGGTAGATTGCACATGCATCCATTTCAATTTTCCCAACGCCAATTCCCCTTCCCATGAATCCCCATATTGAAATAATGAAATGCTCTTATCCAGATCTTTAATAGTAAAAACTTTAGGAGCTTCTTGCAAAATACCAGATCTTTTATTACTACTGTCTGTACATTCTGTTAGAAAAATAAATAAAATGTTGAAACGAATGGATCACATACATACTAATAACTTATAGGATTATTATTCTATGAAACTTTTCTTCGTGTCAGCATTTATAAATTACAATAAAACCTTGAAATACTCCAAATTTCTAATAAGGCACCAAAATTGAGTACATATATATGTGAAGCCCTTAATACTAGTCTACTCATCGCATGATGTCATTTATAATCTAAACCTATATTGTTGGTGTAAATAAATTCTCTTCATCACGTGCATGTGTAGTTGGAATCTAATTCCAAAATCTCACATAAAAGTCTACAATCACCAAAGGGTTTCTACACGTAGTAGAATTCTGAAATCCTAATAAAAAACTTCATATACTATTCAATTCTATCACTACGCAAGCATTCATATCTTTAGGAAAACACAATTAATTTGGTTATCATTACGTAAGCATTCCTATCTTTAGAAAACAAAACTAATTTAGTTAGCAGTGCACATATAGTTGTTTGTACATTTCTATTACCAATGGCAATAACAATTAAAAAATTTGCAACCACAACTGACATCCTCCTCTTTCCTCGTATGTATTTTTGAGTATGTTGTATATTTAATTTGGGGAAGGAGGTAGAATGATATTTATAAAGAAGATTCAACGTATAGAAAATTAAAAGGTGTCTTGGAAAGTAGAGTAGTATTTGCCAAACATGAAAGTGGATGATATTAACACGAATCCTGCTTTGATTTAAAATCTGTAAGAAGCATACACCTTCAATCCCAATCTAAGGAACCCTAATTAAGTCAAGAATCACAATTAATTCATAAATATAACCGATCAAGCTCTGAAACACAATAACTGGTGGTGGTGCGACGTCGCATCCTGATCAATCAAGCCTTGAATCTGACGAAACTCCTCGACGTGGCAGGGGATATTGATCGGACCTTTCTGATTGAAGCCGTACTCCTCCTCCGCCTCCTTGAGCAGCTCCGTGAAGAGCGGGTGGTTGATGTAGATGACCGGAATGACGAAGCGCTGCTGCTCCGCTGCCTGGCCCACCGTAATCGCCAGGCATCCCTTGGGGATTCCCCGCCGGCCGCCGTGGTGGAGATGGAAATTGATCAGGTGGTGGCCGCCGCTTCCCATCTTAATTACTAGCTAGCAGTTGCGAAGTTTGTATGTACAATTTGAAGTAGAAAGAAAAAATTGGATGAGGAGGAGAGAGAGAAGGGCCAAGGATCGGAGGCAGAGATGGCGAGTTTGAAGCGCGTTTGAGCGGAATCGGTTAGGGAATTGGGGATATTGCAGGTCATGATAAAGGAGTGAAGCGCTGTGAAAATGATGGAGGAATATTGAAGAATATGGGAGATGTATTTATACACGAGGGGTTTGTTGGTACGTGTATTGCTATGCTAATCTACATCATTTACGACCAATAATAGAAATCATATAGAGGCGGACTTTATCCAAAATACATCATTTGGTAGTGTGACTCTCCACTATCCACAAACACACGAATTAACATAGGTGAAATTAACGATTACGAAAGATTTTATTACTATACTCCAAGAAATTATACACACAACTTCTTCCCAGATTAACTGTCCACATTACCTTACTGACATGTCTCAAACACAATGATGCAACTCAAGTATCGCAAATTAAGGATAAATTGAATTGATCTAACTCAAGAATTATCTAGCAAGCTCATTAAAAATGAATAATTAAGCAATCCAAGATGTATTAATATAATTACAAGTGGACCAAAGATTGAAGACTAGTGAACTGACCGCCGGTAAAGAAATGAGCCCAAGAGAATCAAGAGTCTCATTATTTTCAAAAATTACAAGACTTTATGTTGCTCAGAAACATAGTCAGTTGATTATACTAAAAGTGCACGAGTAATTCAAATATCAATCATATACTGATTCTGATAGTTAAATATCATCCAAAAGTTTTTTATTGCATGCTTAATTTTAAAAACAGTTAATTATGGGAAATTTTGGTCCAAAGTACAAAGTCATGTTTTTGGGTGAATTTCCCTCAAGAGATAACGATCATATATTTGCGTAGAAGGTAAAATACTATTCACATTATTAGAGAACGTGCGACTAAGATATGAATTTCAAACCTTCATCTCCAAGTTAAATAGTATAAAAAAATCTCATTTCAATAAAAAAAAGCTTAATTATTTATAAATTTTGGAATAATACAATTGTTTTCCTGTATTTTTTTTACTTTTATGTTAGATGTACACATACACAAATTAGTTTGTTTTGGAAAACAAGTCAAAATTAATCCTTAATACCATGAAATTGAAAGCCTTCTTAATTTATGGATAAATATTGCATACATTTTCAATATTGGAAGTTGGATGAGGATTAGGGATGCAAAATCTAAATTTCAATCATAATAGTAAATATGAAAACAATTTGAACGTGGAAGAAAAGAGTGGGCTCATTTATTTAAGGTTTATAGCTGCCAGCGGGCATTCATATTTTGAGAAGGAAAGGGATAGAAAAAAAAATACTCCTATTTGATGACTAATTTATACTACCAGTGTTTTTTTTTCCAAATTTTAAATCTAAAATACTTCAGCCATGGCCGACAAAAGCCACTTTTATTTTTTATTGCAATTTTTTTGCAAAGAGTAAAATCGAGTAAAATCCTTAATTCAAGATTGAGAAGATAACAATCTCCACTCTCCAGCAAGGAAGCTGGGAACGCAACACGTGACAAATTAACTTGTTTCGTTGGTGGGAAATTGCAATATGGAGTATTTCAATTATGACCTTTTCCATTTCATTTACTTATTCAATTCAATCTATGTATCCACTTGCCATATATGCCCTAAACATATAACCAACTCAAATAATCCCCCACCAAATAAATCTAAACGCGTATTTTAGATTATACTGGAGCCGAGCCTGTCCATATTCAGTAATATAAATATTGACAGTTTCAAAATGTCATCTGAATTTTAAATATTCTACTAATAAAGTTTAGGTAATTTGATGCTAATCGTAAAGAGTTATAGATCCGTAATAATACTGGATGAGAGACCATTGTATAATTCATTTCTATTTTTTTTGTACTTGTTATTGTTTTAGTAGTAGTACTATTTCCTTCCGTCACTAAACACAATAAACAGAAATATAAATGAATGGAAGTCTTTTATTGAATAAAATAGACCCTTTAAAGGATTTGTGGCCGACACTATCATATTATCTCCCTAAAAAAACTCTAAAACGCAACATTCATTTTGATATTTGACCCTTTTGCTTTGGTTGCATCATTTTATTTGGACCCTTAACAACATTTTTTTTATATTTTTATATTTTCACTAACAAAAAATAAAGAATATCATTTATATATTGGTTAGTGTCTATGGGTAGATATAAATAATGTATTGTGTAGAAAAAAGAAAAAAAGAAAAAAAGAACAACATTTGTAGTGCAGTTGATCAATTGAACATTTTGAGATGGTAAATTGAAATTAAAAGCTTTGAAAAGCAAAAGAGTCTGGACCTTTACGTCTTAAGTTAGCAAATGAGGCTTACTTCATTAAGAAATTAAATGGATGGTCGGTTACTTAAAAACATACAATTAAGATACGAAAGGAACATTACTTATCCTGAATAAAAGAAAAAAAAAGCTATAAGGGAACATCGATCATTAAACATTATCATTTTTAAGTCTTTCTAAGAGCTAAAATAGATTATTTGGTTAAGTATCCTTTTTGCATGAGGTCCACATTTATCTCAAAATATATGTGACATTATGTGTTGTTTTCAAATTGGCGATGAGTTTCATCATAATCTAAGCCAATTCAACTATCTGTTTGACTAATTGTAGGGAGACAGTGTTGGATTGGAAAAAATAAGATAACGTGTTTATGCTATTGTTTGATTTCATAAATAGGGAGTGAAAAGATACAAATATCCTTATTGGGATATACTAATATGCTAACTAATTTTAAAGTTACAACGTACACCCAATCTCGTGCTGTCACGTAGCACGAAACATGCAATCTGGTAAACACTAAAATGCAATATACATTTGTAAAAGTTATAAATAGATTTCGGCAGATTGCATTTTAGTTATAGACATATTGCATTTTTTATTGTTGAGTTTTGCATTTTAGATGTAGACTGTTCAATTTGCATTGTGTATATACACAAATTGTATTTATATATAGTTTATTTTGCATTGTACACAATTTATGTTAAAATGCAAAACCTAACAATATAAAATGCAATTTTCCTATAACTAAAATGCAATTTGCATAAAACCATCTACAACTTCACAAATGTATATTGCATTTTTGTCTGTATAATATTGCATGTTTTATGTCATGTGGCAACACGAGATCGGATGTATGTTGTGACTCTAATTAAGGATCCAGCCTAATGCTCCCCTATCCTTCTTTATATAAGTATATATTTTGCTGCATGAGATTAAATACGTATGTAATTATTGATCAAGTTAATCTTAATTAATTCTACTCGAGCATGAGTTGATTAATTAGTTATTAGGTCCATGAGCAAAAACTAATTGAACAAGAACTGATCAATTACGAATAATAAACTGTAGATTGTGTCAGAGCAAATGTTTGGAGAAGAAGCTTTGATGTCATCACCATCCAAAAACAAATCGTTGTATCAATTTGGTGAAATCATTACAAAAACAATAAAAAATACCCACACCATTTGTGAATGCCTCAATTTTCTCTGCTCAAAATATTGCAGGAATGGTGAGGCCATTGAGAGTGCATGGTTTCTTTCTCAAAAAAGATACTGTGATTATTCGTCGTTTCTTCTAGGTTTTGCTGGAAGGAATAATAGCGCTAATGTCATGTGATCGGTAGGGAGGGGATGGAATGTAAGTGTGTAAAATAACATAGCTATGCAGAGAAGTCAAACAAAACCTTGTTCTCTGCAGTTAAATATTTTGTCAGTGCACAATAAAACTAGCTATGCAGACAAAATAGCTATGGCAAAACACACATTAATCGATAACAAGATGATAACTGAACTTTGAGTTAAAACATCATCAACATTATGTAGTTCAAAGTCATTCACCCACAAAAAAAACAAAGAAACAAAAAAACACTGATACACCTGGTGATCTACTTGATCTTCTTCCTTGGCCACAACTGCAGAAAACAAATAACCATTAGACAAACTTAATAATGTCTGCCAGGTTCCTGAAACAATTCATGTTGAGGCCTCATACCTGGTTGCTGTGTCCACACTTCTTCTTCCTGCAGTTGACAGCGCGAGGGTGCAAGCAGGCATAACATCTGCAGGTCAAGTTTAAAAAATCATGATCTAAACAACAAACATCAAATTCTAAGTTGAAAGTTCATAAGTAAGAATAAGTTGGCATTTGAAATCATTGGTTCAGTTAATCAGATGTTAACAGTGGCAAATTTGTATCCAAGCATCAAATATCGTTGTAATAGTGAAGCCACTTATTAGTTGTTTTAGCAAACTTATAAAACCAAGCATGTTTTTTCACCAAGCACTATTGATACTAAGTTAAAGTCCATATCAGCTTACAACCTTATAGAGACTATACAAAATTCAAGAAAACCCTCACCATACAAGTAATCCCTGCATCTCAAAATATATAGCATCAGTTCGACTGAATGGATAAATCTTACTTGCGGCATATCATCTTGTCCTGGTTATACTTCCTAGCGAAAGCCATAAGAGATGGCTCGATAATCCACCCCTAAGCCTCAGAACCAAATGCAGGGTTGATTCTGCAATACACATCCAATAACAAATAAATCATTCACTCTCCAGGATTTAAGCAACCAAAAAGGATATGAACACTAATCAAAAGCTAGCTTTTTGCTTCATCTTTAGGTCTATAAAATGAGTTTGACTCATGTTTGCCAGGTTAAGAAATTAGGTCAAATTACTAAACCCATAGACAACAGGAATAAAACTGAACTAGTGGAAAATAAAAACCGTTCTGAATGTTATAATCAGCGAGTGTTCGCCCATCTTCAAGCTGCTTTCCAGCGAAAATCAGACGCTGTTGATCCGGAGGAATTCCTGCACCAATTAAATACTAACAAATATAAATGATGTTTCAGCATAAATTGTTTAGATTAAAATAAGTGGGAGAGGGGGGAAAGAGTTTGCAAAAACACTAGCCTTCCTTGTCTTGAATCTTGGCCTTGACATTGTCAATATTCAACCTCGAGCGTTATGGGTTTTTCCGGTCAAGGTTTTCACGAAGATTTGCATTTTGGCTCGTCTCTAGCTTCACCTCAGGTATCCTTTTCGCGCAACGCCCATATTTATACGTGGAGGAGAAAATGCGATTAGGGTTTTGCTCTGATCGCTTACCAAACGACGACATTACACATTTGGTTCGTTGCAACAAGCCCTATTAACGCCGTATTCTATTTTATTTATAGGAGTAACAATTTCAAGGCCAAATCAAATTCATGATTTTTTGTAAATTTGTATTTAGTTCATAAAAATTATTAACTTTAATATAAGTACGTTTAGGCTAAAGTATTTTAATTTCCACATCATACATAATTTACCAAAATCAAAATCAATAGAATAGTTGAAATAAATGTCAAAATTATGAAATGAAAGTATATATTTCAAAGTTATGAAATTTACTCGTATTTGACCAGACTTCATCATTTTTCAAAATTGAAGTTGATAAATCAAAATTAAACCGAGAAACTGAGCACAAAACATTAGAGCATCTTTAACGCAGAGGGTCAGACCGCAAATCGCGAGTCCCGGCCCGTCCTACGCGATGGAGGAGGATGTGGCACGGCTCAGGCCGGTCCTGGGGCCGCATTTGCTGCCCGGCCTGGCGGCGATGGAGCTTCCGGTTTGTTGTAGGCCGGGACGCTACTGTTCACGGATTTTTGAATTTTTGGAAGAGGAAGAAGAGGGAGGGGGAGAGGAAGAAGAAGGAGAAAGATGGAGAAAAGAGGAAGAAGATGGAGAGTGAGAGGGGCGAGATCCAATCATCACTTTTTTTTAAATATTTTTATTTTTTTTTTTTGCACTTTTTTTAATTTTCTAATTTTTTTATAATTTTTAGTTTATAATTTATTATTTTTATATTAAAAATGAATTTCTCGTGTTATAATTGCTCAACGTATTCTATTTTACGAGTAAAATAAGTTGGAGTTGTGAATAGTGTCATTTATTAGTTGCGGCCCGGGGTGGGGCCTGCAGGGTTAGAGCAGTTGTGGGCCGAGACTCAAATTTAGGGAAATGATGACGTGGATGGGACTTGGGGCCAGAAATGGGGACGGGGTTATTCATGCTCTTACTCCACAACCGTTTTTCACAAAGAACACAAAACAACAAAGCCTACAGCATAGAGCAGGCAAACTAGATAATCTCGTCGAGAGTTCAGTAACAACATGTTTACGAGCCTAGAAGGGAGACAATCAATAAGGAAAATAACTAACAGTAACAATGTAATATTTGTGCTATTCTAGGCTCTCACTTCTCTTTGGTGTAGAGTCGGACAGCAAATGCCAATCCCAATATCAGGAGAGGCACGAGAAACTGCAAGATCTTAATCACAAACTCTGGAGTCTTGTCTGGATTGTATGATGGTGGTTGTGGAGCAACGTAGCTTCGTTTTAGGGGCACTGCTGCCGTGTATATCTCCCCAATGTAGTACTTATCCATCATCTCCCGAGCAGAATCGCTGTGCCCAACATCTTCAAAGTCATTGGTTGCATCTTTTCCTGTAAAGATTAAAGACCAACAATTTCACATGCCACTCTTGATTTAGTCTTTGTTTGCAGTTTTACATAATCATCTTTATCAAAGAAAAATAGCATTGATCATAGTTAAGTTACCAGTGGCTGATAGTAGAACCTCATCACCTCCAGGATGATCTTCCATGAAAGGGGTAACATCATAAACCTGCAAACATTATAAACTATCAATGTAGTATATCGTTTGAAGGAAACTTCTATGTAAGACTTAACGTCAAACCCAAACAAGTGTCCACAAATACAGCCATAATATTCATGATGCGGCGCGGTACCAACAAATTCCACTCCATGCTTCATATTGCTTATAGTATAAAATTTTAGTAAGATACTTAAAATTAAACGACCACCATGATTTCAACTTTCTACTCCAAGAGACACGCTCCCCATATTCCTAGATTCATAGTGATCATTTGAGACAGTTCAAACTGATGGTTAAAGCTCCTAGAGTAACTAAATTGACTCCAGCGTCACAATGAAATAAAGAATAATACGGCATACAATCAAACAAATTGAATCTAGCACATCAGAATTCTCATAATCGAGCTCTCTTCAATAAAGGGGATGATCTTACCTTGCCGCTGATAATCAGCCAATAGTCCTTAGTCTTATTATGCTTGGCGACCTCCTCAAATATGTGAGATTTCGGATCTGATGCCATCGTTGATTGTTCCTCAATCCTCACCGCTACTAAACACGGAGAAAATAGTTTTAGAAATCGGAACGATAAGAGAAAATATAGCCTAATTGGCATCTAAAGAGAGCACTTGGAAGGAGGAATCAAGAGAAATTAATTCAAACAGAAAGCCTACCAGAGAATCGGAATCTGATAAATTTCAACAGTCGTCGCCAGGTGTTACGGACTCAATTCCCACATCGGTTGTGAGAACAACTGATGTGGGGTATATAGACTAAATGGGCTCTCTCTCCTAACAGGCTAGTCTTTTGGGATGAGTTCTCCCGTTTGGTCTGTATCAATTGGTGCTTTCATTGAGAGCCCAAACGGCTCGGAGTGGTGGCCGGGCAGCGAACTCGCCGTGACCAACGAGTACGTTTGGGGCCGCTCGGAGTGGTGACCCACGGAGTGGTGGCCGGGCAAAGAATCCGCCGTGACCAACGTGGCCGTGACCAACGAGAACTCGGAGTGGTGGCCCACGGAGTGGTGGCCTGGCAAAGAACCAGCCGTGACCAACGTGGCCTCGAATGTTACGGACTCAATTCCCACATCGGTTGTGAGAACAACTGATGTGGGGTATATAGACTAAATGGGCTCTCTCTCCTAACAGGCTAGTCTTTTGGGATGAGTTCTCCCGTTTGGTCTGTATCACCAGGTTTCACAGTGAGAAAGTAGTAAGGGTGTCCACCATAAGGCGGACACCCCAAATAGCCCCGCCCTTATTTTTGTCCATAGACCTAATTTTTTTGTCCATAGCCTCAAAATTTTATTTTCGCCACTATGGTGGACACTTCTAATAGCCCCTAAATTTTATAATCAATTTCCATTATAAAATGTTTTTAGTTTCAATCAAGTATAATTAAAATCAGTGCAATGTAAATAATTAGAAAACGAGGTAATTGGGGTCAAATATTCATTGTATTGCAAAAGGGTAAAAACATACAACGAATATTTAAAATAAAATATTCGTCATCTCCACCGTGCATTTTTTAAGAGTGAAAGTGTAGATAGTGAATGGAAGGATTGTGTGAAAATGGTGAAAAAATAGGTGGTAAAGAGTGGTATTTATAGAGGTAATTAAAAAAATTAAAAATTCGACCGAGGACCGCCGGCGCGCCGATCGCCGGCCACTATGGCCGACGCGCCTATAGGCGCGGCGAAAGGACGCCCGACGCGTCCTCGCCCTCGTTTCGCCTATCCGTCGTCCGCCGCCTACCTCCCCCATTTCCTCGTCCGCCCCGGGGGTGGACATCTCCTTCACTATAAACCGCACCGGGACCGCCCCCGCTGGGGCAATAGGCGCAGCGGTCCCATAGTGGATGCTCTAAGGGTCTCCACAATAGTAGAGCCTGTGGTACTGGGCCAAGCCACAAAACTTGGCCTAGGCCACAAAACTTAGCCGGACCATCAAAAATACTTGTTCACACTATAGTGGACAAGCCCAAGCCACCAAATATTAATTTTGTTCATTTTTTGAGGTATTTTAATTTAACTACAATAAAAATTATCGAACTATAATAATTATAAAAAATGCATAATTTAATAAAAATAAAAATTAAAACCAGTTGTATTATAGAAAGGGGTAAAATTATACAATGAAAATTATCGACATTACACAAACTACACCGCGAACGCATATCACACTCTGCCCCCTCCCATACGATTCCATACCTCTTCAACCAAATCAGCCTGCAGTATCGTATATGATGTTTCCCTCCGCATATCGGTGAACCGTTGGATCAAGTATGCATCACTACACGGTACACCTATATGCAGTGGGGCGGTGGCAATACCGTGACTCGTACTAGTACCCTCTTCCGGTGCCCAGCACTCAGCAGCAAATCCTTTGTCATCTATTATCATATTGTGCAATATGATACATGCATACATGATGGAGGCGACATCATTTTCGTGCCAAACTCGTACCGGGCACCGTAGAATGGTCCATCGCGATTGGAGGATACCAAAAGTTCGCTCAACATCCTTCCTAGCACCCTCTTGTTTTGCCGCGAAATAGGATTACTTCGGCCCAACTGGTTGCTGGATCGTCTTGACAAACACGGGCCAACGAGGGCATATCCCATCGGCCAAATAGTATGCCCTGTTATACTGCGTGCCGTTGGCCACAAATCTGACCGTCGGACCCTCACGCCGGCACTCGTCATTGAAGAGATGGGATGACTGAACGTTGATGTCGTTGTTCGACCCTGCGACACCAAAATACGCAGGCCAGATTCGCAAACGGTAGTCAGCAACGGCTTCCAGTATCATCGTGGGGTGTCTCCCTTTGAATACAGATGTGAACTGCCCCTTCCAAGCCACCAAGCAATTCCTCCACTCCCAGTGCATGCAATCGATACTGCCCAACATCCTCGGAAAATGGTGCACCGTCCCGTGCATATCTATCAATCTCTGGCATTCATCGGCATTTGGCTTCCGTAGATACTCCCGACCAAAGATATCCTGGATGCCATTACAAAACTGTCTCAGCGTCCTTAGGGAAGTTGTTTCACCCATATATAGGTATTCGTCGAACATGTCAGCGGGACCTGCATAGGCAAGCTGCCTAATTGCAGCGGTACACTTCTGATATGTCGACAATCCGGGTCGACCGCTAGCATCACGTCGCAGTGTGAAGTACCTGTACCGCTGCGCCAATGTCGTCGCTATATGGATGAAGAGCCGTTGCGACATTCTGAATCGGCGACGAAAAATCTCTAGCGGATAACGGGGGTTATCGCCAAAGTAGTCTTCCATCAACCGTTGGTCGGCCCCGACATGGTCACCATAGATTGTCCGCCGATGATGGAACGACCGAAGGACCGCCACCTCCTCCTCCTCGTCAGCTTCATGTTGCTCCTCTTCAACCAGTTCATCGAACTCCCTATCGACCAATTGTTGAAACTCATCGTCGGAACTCATTTTTTTCAAAGTAAAATTGAGATAAATTGAAAAGAGTAAAGATTGGAATGAGGTAAAAAAATAAGGAAAAATGGGTAGATTTATAGAATTAAGAAAATAAAAAAATAAAAAAAAATCGAAAATGATGGGAGCTGCGGCTCTCGGCCGCTGCAATAGGAGAGTCGCGGCCACTGCCCAAGCGCCGCGGCTGAGCCGCCGGCGTGGCTCTCTCCTGGGCAAACCCCCCACCCCCCGCGGTGAAATTCCATGGCCTGCGTTATAAGGGGCCGCGACTCTCCTATAGTGGACGCTCTAAGATGCTGAAATCGACTTCATATATAACGTTTATTTTCCTTTTTTTTGTACTTGAGAAAAGTAGATTTATGTTATTTAAGTCAAAGTACTACTACCATTTACTAATAAGTTAGTATTAGTTGGAGTACTACTTAGAACACAGTTTTTTGTATATTTCCTAAAAAAATACACAATTTCATTTATGATTAAGAAAAGTAAAAATAGGTAAAGTATCATAGAAAAAAAAATATATGAAGAGAGTTTCCTTCCGCCACACAAATTTTAATACTCCTACTAATATTTAATGGAAAATAGGCCCAAAGTATTTTATCGAGCAATTAAATGTTGGATTTCTTTTGTGTTATGTTTATTTTTTCAATTCAAAAGCAAAGTAAATGGTAGTACTGGCGGCAGAGAATCCGAGGAGTGAGACGACGATTTTTTTTAACAATGTAATTTTTTTAATAATTATGTATGCTTTTTTTGTACTATGTATGTTTTTTAAATAAAG
The DNA here is from genome assembly GCF_004379255.2 of Salvia splendens. Classification (NCBI taxonomy): domain Eukaryota; kingdom Viridiplantae; phylum Streptophyta; class Magnoliopsida; order Lamiales; family Lamiaceae; genus Salvia; species Salvia splendens. The sequence goes on from NC_056034.1 coordinate 7,062,766, forward strand.
TGGTTGCAATTTCTCCGTATTTGTGTCAAAATTTTAATTCCGTAAATTGTTTAATTCCGTAAATTTTTTAATTTGGTGAATTTGTGAATTTTTATTATTGTGGGAAGTCAGTCGGGATGTCCTTGGGGATGTCCGCCACTGTGCAGTGGGATATCCTTATGACGTGGCAGTGCAGTGGGAAGTCCTTATGACGTGGCAGGAGATGTTTTTGGGATGTCCGCCGGGACATCCGCACCACTGTAGATGCCCTTAGGCCCGTCAAGATTTGAGCTACTGTTGAGCTGAGATATAGTGAGCAGCGTCTGTGTTTAGTATTCAAGATTTCAGTGGTAGATTAGGACCTGAATTACTGTTCACACATCACTATTGAAAAGTAAAAGACTGTTTTATCCCTGCTATTTTAACAAACTTCCCTCTTTAACCTCTCCCTCCTTCCACTCATCAATAATCACTGTCAAGAATTGGTGCATGCAACACAGGGCAGTTTCCACATACTTCAACACCTGCCTTCACCATTATCTTCCTCCTCATCATCATTATCGACATCCCAACTCAATTCCTGCATAGGGACCCAACCTCTGAAGGCGGTCGGTCGCCTCTGCTCTCATATTCATCTCACCATTAACTCCTCGCACTCTCCGCCCATTTCTTCTTTTCATTGTATCTCTTCTTCTTCACCTCTCACACACACTAAATCCCCATTTCTATATATGGATACAATATATACACACGCCTTCATAATTTCAAGAAACATAGCTGTTGAATTTAAATTATCAATTATCAGGAGGGAGAAAGTTTTGAAATTGGAAGGAATCATGGCTTCCCTTTTTGTTGAATTGAAGAAGGGGTTTGTGTTTTGGTGAAATTTTCCATATGTAATGCATCTCTTCCGATTTCAACCCCACCCAGAAATACAATCTGCCTCATCCTTTCCCCAATTCCGCCCTCCAAGTCCCCATCAACAATGACAATCAGCACCCCGACCAGAATGACCCGAGTGCAGACCTGCACAATAACTCGAAAATAAGCCTAAATATGCCCGGAGCTCCGCCTCCACTCTATCTCGCAGCATTTCCGGAGCTCTGCCTCCACCATTGGCGGATCCAGGATTTGTCACCTGGGGTACGAGTCGTATGATAAATAATTACATAACACTAAAAAAACAGAAAATAGCGCTAAAATAATATTTGAAATATTATTCAATTTAGAACTCAATGTATTTTAAAATAAAATAAACCAAAAACTATACATAACATCTAATTTATTTTTCTACTAGTTTTCATTTCCTCAAAGCAATGGACTATATCATCATCAGAGACTTGTAGAAACATTTCTTTCTCAATGAAAGTCACCAAACAATCATTCAAAGGTTGATCACCAATTCTATTTCGCAACTTATTATTCACAAACATTAAATTAAAGAGAGGAATTTATCATTGTCAATTAAACCAACATTACATTAAAGTTTTAACAACATAGCAGCATTGTATTAAAGCTCTTTAATACTAATAGAAATTGGATAAAGGTATTAAATATTTATATCAGGGGCGGTGGAATTGGGAAACAAAATTTATCATTGCAAATCTTTAATATAATAGTCTTTCAAAAATCAAGAAACAAACCTGGAGGCTCTGAGGCTGGATGGTTGGATCGAATGTTCTGCAGTTGAAGGAGCTCCGAGCGCGACACTGCTCCTGCAGCTGCTGATCACCGGATGGGAAGGTGGAGGATTGCTGGACTAAAGGCTTGGTCTGGCAATTAATGTATGGAGGTTTATTATAGATTTTAATTAGGTTTAATTTTTTAATTTAAGTTTTGTCTCAAAGCTTATATTGTGATATTTTCTTAGATGAATCTTCCTTCAATATTCATAGCTATCTTTTGAATTTTTTTATAAAATACTCCATCCGTCCCATAGTAGATGTCACACTTTTCTTTTTAGTTTATCCCACAAAAGATGTCACATTTCATCTTTTGAAAAAAGTTCCCTCTCACATCAGTTATAAATTATTTTTTCTCTCACCACTTAACACACAAAATAACATCTCCTAAAATCTCGTACCATCTCCCAAGTGTGACATCTACTATGGGACGAAGGGAGTACATTACTAATAAAATTATATACATATAATACTAGTAGTAAAAAAATTTGGGGGTACCACCGTCCCCCCTTGTTTTGAATTCCCTCCGACACTGGCCTCCACTCAACTTCTCCGTATTTGCTCATTCCTTCACCATCTCCATTCAACTTTTTATACTTCCCCTCCTCAACAAGACCGGTCGCCGGAATCGCATCATCAATGCCCGCCTCCGGCGAACGCGTCACGAGCTGTTGGTTCTCAGTGCCGGACCTCCGGCTCCAAAACCACATATTCACCTTGCCTCCCATCTCGATTATACTCTCTCATAGACTCATCCTGCATCTAGAAGATATATTTTGGGGAGTGGAGAGGGTAGATGAAGGACTCGATAGTCTTTTTGCCGACAAATCTTGAAGAACTGTTACACTCCAAAACCATAAACCACCAAAAGAGTGTGATATAAAATTGCCCCAAATCAGATGAATAGTGCGGGCCTTGCCCAAAATCATGGGCTTTCAAATTTTCATTTAGAGTATCCACAGTGGGACGGATGTCTCGGCGGACATCCCGACGGACTTCCCAAAAACACTTCCTGCCCCGTCATAAGGACATCCCACTGCACTGCCACGTCATAAGGACATTCCACAGCACAATGACGGACATCCCGACGGACTTCCTACAATAATAAAAATTCACCAAATTAAACAATTTACGGAATTAAAATTTGACACAAATACGGAGAAAATGCAACCACTTTATTTAAAACAAAAAACATACATAATTATTAAAAAAATAAAAAATCGGGAAGTTCACCGGGACGTCCGTCGTGTCAGCGCAACGGCGGACGTCAGACGGACGTCCCCGGAATGCCGCGGAACTCCGGTGTCCGCATCGCACGTCCGCATCCGCCTCCATGCTGCGTAATGGCGGACGTCCCACGCGGATGTACGGCACGCCGGTCGGACGTCCGCCGTTGTGGATGCTCTTAAAACAAGGCGAACACATGAAATGCCAATTTTTAAATCGAAATCTTGCCATTACCGACAAAGTGAACACGTCCTTAAATATTATAAAACACAGTAGTTAATACCCTTGGTTCAGAGTTAATACCCTTGGTTCAGAATGGGCGTAAAATGTGGTGGGTTAACTGACTTGGGCCGGCCCAAATAACTTAAGCCTGGTTATTTTACAATAATCCAACCCAATCCATTTGTTTGGCAACCAAGGAGCAGGCGAAGGAAAAGTGATGGATCACTATGTCTGATGTTTGATTTTCTTCGTTTTCTTACTTTGTTGCTGCTGATTTTTTTTGCTCGGGCGCTACTATTTTATGGTATTTTAGCGACTTTATCAATGCATTGCCTATCAATTTCATAATTCCTGTATAATTGTATTTGCTGATATCAGGATTTGATCTTGTCCATTGCCTATCAATTTGAGAAATTGTATACGCAAGTTGAACTGCGTCGTCGCTATATCGTCTCATTTTCTGTAAATTATTATTCAATACTCGTAGCTATTGCATTCGATCGATCTTTGATAACACCTTTGAGCAGCTGTTCTTTTATATTTGTTTACCGTTTTTTCTGTATTTTGGGGATCTCTGGATCAGATACATTAATCATGCAGTGACCTAGAAATTTGACTATTAGTTTCTTTGATCGATTCTAGTTCGAGGTGAATTGTGATACTGTAACGTATAGTTGCTTGGGATCTCAATCCCATTGATGAAACGCTTCAATTCTATCTATGAACAAAAAAGGACTGAATTTCATTTTTTTTCTTTAAGTTGAGTTTTTGTCTAGTCTCTAAGAGCAGGGGCATTTTATTTTTATGAGAATCAAAATTATTAATGCATTCACCTTTATCTTGTTGATGAAACTACCATTATATGCAGATTGTGGTCCAAGGTTGGACAAGTCACTGCATCCACGTTAAGCAGTATGCTTTGCTTTATTCTTTTGCACCTCAAGGCATAACGTGAAAGATCGATTGCTTGTTGATAATCCATCTCGCAACCACTTACCATGGTGCTAATGCAGAACCTCTCTAGTGGATTCTTGGGTCCCTATCTATGGCCTTGACCATTTGACAGTGAGTTTTTTTTGTAGTGTGTGGCTGTTGGTTGTTTGATGATACGTATGCTAATTGATGAACTAAATCAACATGCACTACACTGTTGCTTTTTCGCCGTATATTCCTATGTGAGGTTAACATGTAGTTCGAGTACTAGAGATGATAATTTGGAATATATTTCTACATGACAATATTAGGTTATGTGTGGTGTGACTTTGTTGCTCCATTGTATGTAGCCATTTCTTGCATAGTTTGGTTTTCAAAAATAAAACACTTTACCTTAGATGGTACTCATATCGGGTGCCATTCATAAATTTGCTGGTGTATAATTGTGTTTGGTCCAGAAGTGGGTATCATTCATATGCCAAGACTCTGTCATGAGATCATTTTATCATTTTTGTTGTAAATTTCTCAAAAGCTTCTTTTCTCTAATGAGAGTATTACTCCAGCTAGTTGAACATTGCTTGGTCTGCAAATGCTGTAATTTGTTTTTCATTATTTGCTAGTTTCCACACGTTCTTTTTATGCGATGTTTTGTACTCTTTTTAGGCTATATTTTCTACTATTATTGAGTTCTCATTACATCACTAGAGCATATTTGCTTAGTTTCCGTGTGGAATCATAAATCGTGGTTTACGTCCAAGTTGAGAGAGTTATTATTGCTGAAAATGAAATATATAAAGTGATGTAGATGAATCTGCTAGTGGGAACATGGCACTTTAGTATTTTATCCACATCATTTTCAGAATAATCTTTGTGCATCTTGCTTTTGCTCTTGTTACTACATCAGATATGGCCAAGCGAAAATCTATGTGAGATGTGGCGATGGCCTACGCACTGCAAAGTTCTATTCTGCTCCTCTTCCTTTGCCCATGGCCGTGTCTTTCCTCCAATTTTCTTTACGTGCTAATTTGTTGCACAGTTTAGTACAGTATCATGCGTAAAGCACATGCACATCAAGTCAGGCTTCTTTACATTAACTGCGAGTTTATTTCAGTGATTTGATGTTAATTTATATATCTGACAAAAATGATTGTAAGGGTTATTACTACTAGGACTAATGCTAACATTGGTTTGTCAGGAGGTCTTTGTGGGAAAGAAGCTCATGCAGATTGGAGGATTGACCTTGGCTAGGGCAAGAATGGAGGAAGGGAGAATCCACAATCCATCCCCACAAATTAGACCCGATGCGACGGCCGGGATCATGAGGCCGGCCTTTGTGCTATCAAATCTATGCCAAAGATACACGATCAAGCTCCCAACACACATATCAATCGCAAAGTAAGCTCCCACAAGGAAAGGTACCGCCATTGCCATAGGGAGAGGAACCCATTTCCCCAACTTCTCTGGTATGGTGTCTCTCAACAAGTTGGCCGCCACAGCAAACGCGAAGAATCCATAACAGAGCTGCAAGCAGTGGTGAGGCAGGGCGGAGAAACCCTCAACTCCGAGAATGGCCATGTTTCTATATATGAGTGCATAAGGGGCTTTGTATTCCCCATCTGGATTCCCCACATCAAAGGCTTTGTAAAAGAGGAAGAATGAGAGAGGCGCCACTATGCAGCCAATGGCAGTCCCGATTCCCTGGCTGATCAGCATTGATCTAGGCGATGTTAGGGTGAGGTGGCCCGTCTTAAGATCATGCATCAAGTCAGAGGATATGGAGACGATGGACTTTATCAGACCGCACCCAATTAGTCCAGCAACGACCCCGTTCTCCTTCCCTGACATTGCAGCAAGCACGAAGAGAGCCACTTTGCCATAGTTATATGCCATGTTCATGTCAGTCAGACCAGCTCCATAAGCGTTACAGAAGCTTAAAGATGGGGCGAGAACGTAGGCCACCACCACATAGTACCACTTGAGCTGAGGAAACATGATTGGGATCACAATTATGGAAATCACAGAGAAAATCGTGTACCCCAAACATGCCACCCAAATGGGAATGCTGTCTCGTATGAATACTTCGTTCCGACGAAGATCATCTAAGCTTTGATTCTTGTCTTCTGAGAAAAAAGAAAGAGTTCTCTTGTCAGCAAAAGATACCGAGAGATTCCAAGAATCACAAAAAGTTGCCTCTCCACCTGTTTTGATATTCTTGTTGTTGAATGCAGAATGCATGCTTCTGGCTGTGAAAAATAGGGTCTTGAGAAAATTGTAAAGACCATCACCAAGAATGAGGGCAATCGATATGAACACCTATGGATCCAAATGAACAAATCTTATGATTTGTTCAAATAAAATGATAACAGAGTATGAAGAAGAAAAGTTTGAAACCCAACTAAACAGACCTTGTAACCGTTTAGACTCTTCATACTACTCTCCTTGATGTCGTCGGGAAACCAGTCCCCTTTCTTGTTACTTATCAGCGGCCACATAACGCCCCAAGAAAGCACAGCCCCGACGAGCAAGGACAAGTTCACCAGGTGGGAGCAGATCATTCCTGCTCCTACGTAGGTCATGCTGAAATCAAACATAAATCTGCAGGATTCAATATATGGCGTCAGTTCAGCTGCAAACTTGTCAAAATCAAGAAAGAAAGAGGAAGGTGCTTGGATGGAACCCGACGTTTGTTTCCACGCTTTCAACCCAAACGTCGGGAAGTTGATGAATCCACAACTCTCCCCGCCCGAATAGAACCACTGGAAGAAACTCCACACGAAACTCAGCGTGAAGAACTTGGTAAACCCTTGAACCTGTTTCCTGAAATATGCAAGCAAAGCTGTGTATAAGAAGCCACCCAATGATGCAAACAGGAAAGAAAAAGAAAACATACTTTGCCATCTTATCTCCTTTAGAAGTGTGGAATCCATTGATAAGAACAGCAGTTGCAGTTCCGCTTGGATAAGGTAATTTGTAATCTATAACCATAATCTGCACAAAATGAACATGCATCAGAAGTGATAAAAACAGTGTCACATCTCTAACTCTCTCTCTCAACCTACCTTTCTGAGTGGAACCAAAGCTAACAAACCAACAAAGCTAACAACAAACAGAAATCCAATCATCCAATCAAGCCCAGGCTCTTTGGAACTCCCAGTTGGATTCCCCTCCGTGTCTCCTCCTCCGGCTAGCTCGTACGTCCTCTTATTCAATCCCAGAAGATAAGACCCAAATCCACCTATCACAATTCACCACACCACATCCAGTCACAAAAAAAAAAGAAACAAGAAAAAAGAAAAAAAATAATAACGGAGTACCTCCCACCTATGCGGCACGGATACGGATACGCGTATCAGTATCCGAAGGATACGGATACGCGGATACGGCTCTTTCCCAAACAACCCGATACGCGGATACGTTTTAACTATTTTTTTAATAAATAATAATAGTGCATAATAAATTACAAAATAGATATTCTAATGTTATTATACAAATAAAAATAATAAAATTACAAAATATTAAAAGCTAAAGTCAATTTCTTTTATGGTCGATTACACCACATCGATTTTTTGGTTATACTTATCCATATTACCAATAATATTGATCAAAATATTTATTTATAGTTACAAAATTAGACAAAGTTAATGGAGTAATAAATTGGCCCAAAAAATGAGCCCCAAATATACTCCTTTTCCATCGTGACTACTTCTTGCCCAATTCATTCTCCCATTTCCAATTTTCTTCAATCCCTAGTTGAGGCAATAGCGGCGCCTCCCCTTTCTTCTTCTTCTTCTTCTTCTTCTTCTTCTTCATATCCGATTAACTGTCAATTTTGTTCCCAAATCGGATTGAAGTTCGTAAATTGAAAGTTGCGAAGTTCTTCGACAGAGATGGACGTTGATTTCGAAGAGGAGAACCTCAGATCTTTGCAGATAGAGGAGGATGAAGGCCCAATACGGCCCAGCTCGCGGATACGCCGAAGGATACGTATCGAATCTGAGGTTTCTCGGCCCAATACGGCCCAGCTCGCGGATACGCCCAGGATACGTATCGACGGTGTATCCGTCGCGTATCGGTATCGGATACGTATCCGATACGTGATACGGCAACAGGGTGGCGTATCGGTGTTATATAGCCTCCCACAGCTATGCTGTAGCAAGCAACAGCACAGGTCTGGATAATGGTGTTCTCTTGTCTGGTGAAAGGAGCTGCAACGTAACCGGCCTTGTGGAGAAGCTTAGTCCAAGTAGAGATGAAGACGAATGCGAGAAGCGCGGCTGACACATTGAGGTTGGGAACGAGTCCTGTAGTGAGGTTGAGCTTCATCACGATGATGCTGTAGATGCTTCCGATCAATAAACTCGCTGCGATTCCGCGAACTGTGATCTGATCTCTCCATGGAGGAATCCTCTTCGCATCCTCCGCTACTTCTCTCGTCTCCTCCAAATCCGCTCTCTCGATTTCCATCTCACTGCTCCCCATTTCTGCTGCACAACAAAAAAGGGGGGGGGGGGGGGGGGAGTTATCCACCTTTTTTCTGCAATCATGAGACTGAATACACTTTTTCTACTAGTATATAATTATATGAACTCGTCATCTTAATTCCTATTTCATCAAATAATAGTATTATCCTCTTTACCTGATGAGATTATGCGTAGCTATGAGAAATGAAACTCGAAATTTAAAGCAGAAAATGTTGACGGTTGAAAAAAATCCAGAAACGATGCAGTACACTAGTGAGTAGTACAAAAATGAAAACAGTATTTTTATGTTCTAGTACGAAAAGGAGATCGATCCTAATCCCATATTCAAACAGATGGTGGATAGAAAATGATGCGTCTTCTTTCTTCTAGTTGACCTACTTTTAGCTTTCCACTCTCAAATCAGCCATCAATTATTCGCTCCAAAAATATAATTAGTCACTTTTTTTCATCTCTAGCAGGAGTAGATGAAAACTGCCGTCTCTCTCACTGAATATCATGGCGTGTGGTTGGAACATGGATATTAATTCTGAGATTCGAATTGATTTGGAAATGAGTTGACAAAAGCAAAGATAGTTTTTCTTCTTTAATGGCGTTCATATCTGTTCTCGGCCTCGTCTTTGTCTTTATGTTTCATCAATGTAATCCTTCTTTCATTCGGTTCAATCCTACAATAACATTTTCTAGTTATTTTTAGATGTTTGTTATTAGAGCATCAGCAATGGCGGACATCCACGCGGAATTTTCACCGGCGTGCGGGAATTTCGTGGCGGACGTCCGTCATTGCGCGTCCCAGGTACGGATACGGAATTCCGCAAAGGAATTCGTAGTTCCGCGGTGTTCGGCGGAATTCCACGGGGAATTCCGTGCGGACGCCCGCGGAATTCCGCTTTTTTCATTAAATGTTTTTTTTTTCGATTCCTATATATACATCCCGTTGAACTTTATTTCATTTGTACCACTTGTATTAACAAGTTTTTCTCTCTCTCTAAAAATACATTTCTTTCTAATCAATAATGGAGCACCACGAGAGTGATTCCCCGCCTCGAACGAGTCACCGACGCCCCATTTTTCCATCGGCGGGAGTACGCCGATGTCCGCTGCGATGCCGGCGGGGATGATGCCCCAGTCTTAGATGCCACCGGGAATGATGCCCGGGTACTACAACATGTACCCGCAGTGGTATGTGATGATGCCCCAAATGCCGAGGATGATGCCCCAGATGCCGGGGATGATGCCCCAGATGCATGGGTCGCCTGTCGCTGCCCGGGGGGGGGGGGGGGGGTTAGGCAAGGGGGTCCCCCAATCGCCGGTGGACAACGTCTATCGGCCCTTTATGGATTTACTGTCGACAGACAACCCAGCGAGCTCTCCTCTCGAGACTCAGTTCGCTGGCGTCGACACGTTCTCGTTCGAGGAGTTGGGGCTTTCTCCGGTCCAGGATACTCCCGCCAGCGCACCACCGGCGATAGGGAGGGCAGGGAGGACTGGGTGAATGAGGGGCAGGGGACGGGGCGTCCCGGTGTACGGAGGCGAGGTGGGGGAGGGATCCAGCGGGAACAAGAGGACCGTCTGGAGCATGGACGAGTGCGTCGCTCTTGCGAAGGCGTGGATCAGTGTAGTGGAGGATCCATACGTCGGGGTGAACCAACACATCGATCGGATGTGGTGGCTCATTAGCCAAAGCTACCTCCAGTTCAAACCGCAAGGGGGGAAGGCGCACAACGCGGAGCAATGCCAGAAACAGTGGGAACGGTTGAAGAGGCAGCTCAGCCGATTTGCCGGCATTTACACAAACAACCTCCACTCGGCAACCAGCGGCATGTCTGCCGAGGATGTGAAGCTGCTGGCTCATCAGCAGTTCCCCGACGCTGAGAAGGGCTTCGGGGAATTCAAGTATTGGTCGATGTTTCTTGTGGTGCAGTCTTCGCCCAAGTTCACTGCGGGTGTTGAATCTGGCTGGCCGAAGCGGACGAAGATCAGCGCCTCCGGAGAGTACAGTAGCAGTGCTGGTTCCGCGGAACTCCCCCCGCCGAGGCAGAGTTTCCCACACCCACATCGTTAGGCCGCCGCCGTCGCCCGGTTGGGCAAAAGTGCGCGACGCGGATGTCGAGGGGAAGCACCAGCGGATCCGCCGAGGGTCAATCGGCAGCACCCCCCCACCCAAAACGATCCCGAGAGCCCCTCATTCGCTCGCATCGCGGCACATGAAACCTTGTTACGTGCGATGGTTGAATGGCGCCAAGCGACATACCCCCATTACAAGCGGAAGCTTAAGCCCCTCCTCGACAGTATGCGCATCGATTTGGGGTTCGACGGGATGTCGGACGATGACGGCGAGGGGGGCGGCGGCGCCGACGGCGAGAGGACTGGCGACGAGGAATCCAAGGAGTGAGAAGCCAATTTTTATTTTTATAATAATGTACTTTTTTTTAGTAATTATGTATTTTTTTTAATAAAGTATGGTTTTTTTTAAAAATAAAGTGGTTGCATTTTCTCCGTATTCGCGTCGAAATTTTAATTCCGTAAATTATTTAATTCTGCAAATTGTCTAATTTGTGAATTTGTGAATTTTTTTTAATGTGGAAATTCCGTCGGGAATTCCGCTACTGTGCAGTGGGAATTCCGTGTAACGTGGCATGGCAGAGGGAAGTCCGTATAACGTGGCAGGATGTGTTTTTGAGAATTCCGCGAGGAATTCCGTCGGGAATTCCGCTCCATTGTTGATGCTCTTAGTCTCTTTTTTGACAAGGAGATAGTATTTGTTAAGTATAGTGGGTTTTGATTAAGAAAAAACTTAGTAGTTCATAATTTGCTAATACTATATCATTTGCAATTTTAATTAAAAGAATATTGTCATCTGAACTTTGATGTAATAATGTTAGAAAGATTTTTTATACTTGAATTTCTAAATTCCTGTCCCAAAATAAAAATATCTCATTTAAATTGAAACAAAGAGAGTACCATTTTTATAATTTCACAATATAATCTTAGATAGATAATTATATCATAATGAGTCATAACAATCGACTTATATCTTTCATGTCTTCTATATCCTAAAATTAGTCATATTACATGTCGACTTTCACTCTATAATCTATTCGTCTTCTATAACCTAAAATTAGTCATAAATTACATGTCGACTTTCACTCTATTTCTATGTCTCAAGTCACCAAACCAAATTCTCAACCACAAGATACATATAATGCTTTCTATGTCTAAGTCACCAAACCAAATTCTCAACCACAAGATACATATAATGCCATCTTATCAGTATTCTTACCACTATCCTTGATTAAAACTTGTATTTTTGGGCTTGTGATAGGATAAACCTCCTATCGGGCTGATCGGCGTCCGTAGATCGGCAATCGATAAATGTTTGTCGCGGGCGAGTGCCCGTCGAGCACGACGGTTTTCTCACTTGAAGAAGAGAATGGACGATAATATTGATATTCTTGATTGATTTATCAAATGATTACAATAACTCCTATTTATAATGCTAATAACTAACTTACTTAACAAGAAAACAAAGATATTGAAAAGATACGGAAATAAACAAATATGTGGAAAAGATACGCAAATCTCTAATTTAACTAACTAAATAATGCTCGTATCAACTTGCCCGATATGAGATTTGTTAATGGACATAAAAGAAGAGATGAAAGAGAAAAGATAACAAGAAAATGATACCGAAGATAAAGGTAATAATTTGGCAAAATTGCTCCTATACGCTAGAGGATATTTTAGTCTAAAAAAATTATAAAATGTACTCCCTTGGTTTCCCTCATAACTGAGGTGGAAATTTTTGCCACGGAATTTAAGAAATGAATGTTTATTGTGTTAAGTAGATAAATAAAAAAGTAAAAGAGAGAAAATAATAAAGAGAATAGCGTAAAAAGTTAATAAATTAGAGAGAATAAAGTAGGAGAGAGTAAAGTAAGAGGAAAAATGTGTTAATTATACTATATATGGAAGTGATTCAACTATAAGAGAACTTCCAAAAATGGAAAAATGACCCAACTACGAGAGAATGTAGGGAGTAAAAGTTTTCCAGTGATATTAAATTAAAGTTTAGAGATGTGTGGTGATATTTTTAAAAATTATAGGATGCAATAATACTCCCTCCGTCCCCTAAAACAGAAATTCTTTCCTTTTTGGTTCGTCTCCTAAAAATATAAACTTTCTATTTTAGGAAATTTTTTTCTCTCTAATGAGTTGAGACCCGTTTTCCACTAACACATTTTTCTTTCTATTTCTCATAATTTACTAAATTTGCATTAAAACTCGTACAGTTGCAAAAGTTTTTATTTTTAGAAGACTGGAAGAATTGTTATAGCAAAGTAGAGATTAAAAATATAATTTTCTCTTTGGATACAAGTGTACATTCTCCATCCAATTATGTGCGAATAATTGTTAATTTTTTTTTATTATTATCATACCGTGGGGTTCTGAAATTTCTGGAGAATATGAATAAGCACAATCTGGTGTAATAATGAAAAGGGAAGTATAATCCTTTAGGACATTCTATGCTTGGTGTAATATTTTAATATGGATTATTGCATAGGAGAGCAAGTTGTTTGATATTATAACTTATAAGCGACGTGATGATACTAAATATGGAAGTTTTTGAGAGGGTAGAGGAATTTTATAAGTTTTCAAATCGTTGGATGGCATTTTCCTATCTGAGTTTAAAATTCAATTTTGACGGCCATGAACCAATACTTTTCCCATTAAATATTGACCAAACTCAATGATAAAGAAGAAAATGATGGACAGAAATTTGAAATGGTGGAGTAAATAAAAAGTGTAAATAAAGGTAGAAAATTTTACACTCCTAGCATGGTCAACTCTCTAGAATTGCTTCACTATTAGAATGAATGGATTCCTAATAAGATATAATTAAATTCTAATCCATTAGCATATTTTTAGGTCTAAGCTTGTTATACGAATATATAGTAGTAGAAACTAAGCTTATATATCCAATACCCCCTCTCTGTTTCCAACTAAGTTAAGTCACTTCTTTTTTACACTCGTTTTAAAAAAATTGTAAAAAATAGTTAAAATGGAAATATAATAAAGTAAAAGCGAGAATAACGTATATAACACCTTTCTTTATATTATTCTCGCTTTTACTTTACTATACATCCACTTTAACTATTTATTATGATTTTTTCAAATTATTCTCGCTTTTACTTTACTATACATCCACTTTAACTATTTATTACGATTTTTTCAAAACGAGTACGAAAAAGAAGTGACTCAACTTAGCTGGGACGGATGGAGTACAGTATATTTGTTCCGTGCGTTGTTAAAAATATGTATATGATTTAATTTATGGTTTATAACAAAGGGTCGAGACACATTTTGTATGCCTAATTATTAATATCAGTGTGTTAAATATTGTGGGAAAATTCATCTTGACTAAGAGTAATCTGGGACCAAATTCCTATTTGAATAACATTAAATTAGTTACATGTAGTACTACCAAGTAACCAAACTAAACTGTTTGATGACTAAAGATATCAAATTATTAGTTTTGGATGTTTATGTTTGAAAAAACATTAATTTAATGTGTACGATCCGCCGATACTATAAATTTTGCCGAAGTATTGATTCGAGTTTACCAGATAAAAGAAAGATATATTTTTCGAAAAAATCTTATAATTGCACTAACATTCTATAAGTTGAGGGATTTGGATAATAAAAGAAAGATAATAAGTTGATTCGAGTTTACCAGATAAAAGAAAGATATATGTTTACCAGACAAAACATTTTTTTTAATAATAAAAAAAAATTATTTTTTTAATGTTTTGTGAGGTGCACAGCAGTGCTGTGCACCGCAGGGGATCCAAATCCTAAGTTGAGTCTATCATGTCAGATTTTTTAAATATATTTTTAATATAATCTATACGCCTATATGAGCTGGATTTAATAAATGTGTGCGTGATAGTAGTAAATTGGTTGTGGAATTGAAAGCAATGCGATAGAAATATGAATCAAAGGCGATGTATGTTGAGAAACAAGAGAGTAGCAGTTATTCTCTGCTGCTGCCATTTTGCAGCATTTGTTAAACCAATGTATTAATTATTTTTACCCTATTATATTTATAAATATCGATGAGATCTTGCTCAGTTGATAAACCTGGGACGTCAAAATCTCCCCTTTCATACCAAGTAGCTGCAAAATCCAATCTTTACTTAACTTCTTAAATTGTGTGTACGACAATTTTTAAGTTAATTAGTAGTATGATTTTTAAATAGCAACCGGGAAGAATTAATCATGATAAAGAAACTTCTAAGTACGTAGCTTTATTTAATTAGATTGTTAATAACCACGGTGATATCATTACAACATGACTAAGATGGAATCACAATGGATGGCTGTACAATGTTTTCAACAATTAATAAACACAACTAAATGCTTCCTTTTCATTCTAATTAATTTATTACTAACGGAGTTCCATCTTTTTAAGTATTTATTTACATTACATGTAAATATTTTATTAGTTCTATTCGAATAAATTTTGGTAGCAGCACCGAGTAAATTTCCTCCCATAAACACTTGCAAGCCATATAGAGAAAAATAGATCACGTTAAAATATCAGATACGATAAACTCGAGCTAGAAGACCAGCTTAGATTCGTTCTTTGATTTGAAATTTTTTTTATTGTGGGAATTAATTATTGCATTGTATTGTTGTACTTGTATATATAGTGCATGCGTCGGTGACAGATAATATCTACATTCCTACCTAATTAATTGTATTTGTAGGTGCATAACGCGAGTTAATGGTATTCAAGACTACGTATTACATGTCAATATCATTTAACTACACTAACCTACTAAACCCACTAAATTTTACGATTTTTATATTCTAAAATAATACTAATACACATTTTGAAAAATATTACAAAACCAAAGAGTGATAAGTTATTGGTTTTTGTGTAGTAGAAAAAGCCCATAAATAAGTGGGCCAACCCATAAACAAAAGACAAAAACTAAAATGAAGTGAGCCCAATAGAAAAGGGTAGATTCGTAAGATCATATCGTCGACTCGTCTCCCTAACGATTTTCATTTCCCCCGAAATCCATTGCAGAAAGCAAGGGGAATCAAATAAAGCAGAAGTAATTCGCAAAAAACAAAATGAGAAGGAATTCGGGTGAGAATATCGTGCAAGAGTTGATTCTGTACGCGGCCAGCGCCGCCCTCAGTTGTCTAGTGCTGTTCGTTGGCCTGAAGCAATTGGACCCCAACCGCGAAGCCTCCAAAAAAGCCCTACAACAGAAGAAGGAGATCGCTAAGCGTTTAGGACGGCCTCTTATCCATACCAATTCTTATGAGGTTTCCATTTCATTTCACTTACTGCACGTTTTGGCGCATTACGAGTTCGTTTATCGATTGTTCATGCTTCTGAATTGTTTGAAAATTCTGCGCAGAACTAATAATGCCTTTGGATTTTTTTGCTGGAGTTGATTAATGCGAGTACTTACTTTTGTCTATCAATTAACCGTGGCTGATTACATTGTTGAGTTTGTTTGTTTGGGATGTTCAATAAGTTTTGGAATTATAGGTCTTTTCTAGGGATAGTAATGATTGAAATATGGTTTTAGGATCCAATATTTGTAAGAGTTTGGTGTGTAGATAATGTCAGCTATCCTTTGTTGGATTGACAAGTTTCCGAAATAATCTAGAGGTAATTTGAAGTGAGTTCTGAAGCTCTTTACTATGTTTTGATTGTTTAGCTTACGGTTTATGTTATTGGATTTAGATCATATGCAAAATAACAAATATGCTCTACGCTTTAGGATGTTGAAAATTATCCTTGTATTAAAAAATGAACTATCTGCTAATGTTTGACTTCGCTTGCATGTCGTTCTTGATGCTGGGAGTTTACGATCTAACCTTTACCACTCATGTACTCAAATATATGTAGGATATAGTAGCTTGTGATGTAGTCAACCCAGAACACATAGATGTGAAATTTGACAACATTGGAGGATTGCATGGCATTAAACAAACATTATATGAGTTAGTTATTCTACCGCTGCAAAGGCCTGAGCTATTTTCTCATGGGAAACTTCTTGGTCCACAAAAGGGAGTTTTGCTCTACGGACCACCCGGCACTGGGAAGACGATGCTTGCAAAAGCAATTGCAAAAGAGTCTGGAGCTGTCTTCATTAATGTCAGAATAGCCAATTTAATGAGCAAATGGTTTGGTGATGCGCAAAAACTAGGTGCGTAAACTGTACTAGCGAACTCAAGTTCTTTCGTGCCGTTGCATCTACTAGATGATGACTGACTTTTAGGTATCTCTGTATCTGAAATTGAATGAGAAACAAGATGTTGCTACATACTCCTCCTTTGTTTTATTGAATGCCCTAGTTTATTGCTTCTTATTATTAGAATTACTCCGTATGTTTAACTTGAACCTCGAGGCAGTACCTCAGTGACTAACTTGTTGCTACAAACAATATTTGAGTGATAATGTGTCTAACTGTCTACCCTATTCTTGTAATGATTTCTTCTATACTTGTTGATCTTCAGTGACTGCTGTGTTCACCTTGGCGTACAAACTTCAGCCTGCAATCATCTTCATTGATGAAGTAGACAGTTTTCTGGGTCAGCGCAAATCTTCAGACCATGAAGCACTAACGAACATGAAAACTGAATTCATGGCTTTGTGGGATGGTTTCACCACAGACCGTGAGTTTTCTCTCTATCACTCTGGATAATACTTAATGTTTTCTGCTTTATCAATATTAGTTATGGTGGAACCTAATGTGTCAATTCATTCTGTTAGGTGACTGTATGGTTTTTTTTGTGCAGAAAATGCTAGAGTTATGGTACTAGCTGCGACCAATCGTCCATCAGAACTTGATGAAGCGATTCTTAGACGCCTTCCACAGTCATTTGAAATTGGGTTGCCTGATCGTAAGGATAGGGTTGCAATACTCAAAGTGATATTGAAGGATGAGACTGTCGAAGATGACATTAATTATGAGCGGATAGCTGAACAATGTGAAGGTTATACTGGTTCGGATCTTCTTGAGCTCTGTAAAAAAGCTGCATATTTTCCAATAAGGGAATTGCTGGATGATGAGAAATCCGGAAAACCATCAAAGGTAATTATTTGATTTCTGTTTTTTCCATCATGCTTGCAGGTAAATCCCTTCCATAAGTTTAACTTTCATACATGGCATAAAATGTATTGTTGAAATCAGCAATGACAGGAATTTGCAATTAGTTTGGTAGGTTCTCTTATTCGATCAATCATATCTTGATGTAGAGCTAAGCAGCAAGAACACCTTTAAGTTGTGGATCCCCTCCAAACCCCCCTATGGAGTATAACAAATAAAGTATCTCCCAAATCCCCATAACGAACAAAGACTTGTGCGAGGAGGTTTATTCGATTTTCTTCATTGATTGCTCCTTGTGTCTGTTGTTATGGCTTAGAATTTTGTGATTGCCTAACTCTGAATTTTAGCTTACCTATCCAAGTATATGTTGTCCTTTTTTTGGTGATGTTATGAATGCATTAGGTTTTAGTAGATGTGAAACTGGAAAGTGATTCATTATTGGTGTTATTTCTATTTTAGGAGCCTAGACCACTATCACAGTCAGATTTGGAGAGAGTAATTTCTACAACCACCAAGACGAACGTTGCTGCAGTAGAATTTGGCAGATTAAGCTCACAATCATCGGGATTGTTTCAGCAAAGAGATTCAGATGATTATCAGGTCCAGGCCGCAATTGGCGAGCTATCCAGGCTTGTCGTTTCACAAATTCTGAACCTTCAGACAAGCGCCCAAGATCCGTGATTTTCAGTATCCATCGCACGGCTCGTCATAGACTGGACCGCTCAACTGTGAGATACATGTGCAAGTGGTTTATCATACTAATACAATAACTTGGGTAGAAGTATTGTTTTAGAATTGATTACTTTTGAGTTATGGCCGATCCCATCCAACATCTTGGGAAATTCTTTCATTGCAATGGTATGAAAATGATGACACTTTGATCATCAGTTGTCGACCCCCACCAATTGAAAATGGTGAATCTCTCGTCACCATCATTACTGATTTACGTAGGTTTCAGTGATTTCGAAATCAAGGCAATCAGAAATTGTTAAAAGTCCTTACGTGCGAATAGTAATATTTTCTTCGATCATCACAGATGGAATTTATGATGGCAGGCATTTCATTACCGGCCCCAGTATAAATATATATTGAAGCATTATTACCGGATATATTTACATTGACTAATTATTACTGATTTGAATATATGAAGTCCCACATTTGACTTTAGACGGATAATATGGTATGGGTTAAATTCTAACCAAAGTTTTCAACCCAAAATTCCGTCTTCATAATGAAGGGGTGTGTCTGGCCGTGGGGAAATATACAATAGTACTATAGTAGTAGATGTATACAGTAGCATTTTGTTTTAAATTCAGTCATGTCAAATCATTATGATTGTTTTCATGTAAACATAAATGTACACTTATTTCATTACGAAAGTACTTCCCATCTACGTATTAATTGTAAACTAGCTAGTTGTGCTATATCAGAGATTAGGGCTGCACAAAAATAAATTTCGTCTCTCTTCTCGGATTTGAACGTTAAGCAGTCAATTGTGTCATGCAGTCCACGATATTAAATAAATAATGTAGTACTACTCATAATTTAATCTATTCGCATGCTTATGAATGCTCTAGGGAAAAAAACAATCTTCTACAAACGTAGATTAATGCATATTTAACTGGACCTTAGTTCTTAACTATTAAATGGATAAGAAGAGACAAAATGCGTGGTATGTGTGAAATAGTATTATAAAATAAGTAATAAAATATCAGATTAAAATTAAATTAGAAGGCCTCTTGGCATTTCTACTATACTTTCTTTATATCAAGTGATTGTTTGCGGTCAAATTGAAATAGATAAAAAAAAAACAGGGGTGAATTATTTGACAATATTCAAAGGCCACCGTTGGACTGCGTAGGGCACTAAAATGTTGAAGCTTGAATTGCCCATCTTTTTGGGGAATCAAATTTCTTCTCCTCACTTATTGCCGAATGAATAAATGAATCATCATATGTCGTTGTATTTGAATAAGTTCACTATCTTTGCCAGCATAAAGGAAAAGCTGCAAAAATTATCACCTTTTTCTTTATGTATTAATTTATAGGTAAGGTTTTCATTTCCTATAGATGGTATCCGGCATTCAAAGCCAGTAGCAAAAACTAAACTCCGTCGTCCCTTATTAGTGTTTAAAAAAAAACAATAGTACTAAAAACTAAGCAGAATTATTATTGATATTGGTTGAGGTTGAAGGAGGGAGAAAAATAAGCACTATAGTATTCGAATCTGTAGCCGCTCCTACGGTTTATTTGTTTATGGCATAAAAGATAAATACAATGAGTAGATGTCTTGCATTGAAATCATATTGTTTGAATTAAACTAAACCATAAAGGCTTCTGAGACCAAAAAACAAAAGAAAAAAAAAGAGAGATAAAGAAATTGGTCCATAAACAAGTTGATACAACCCAAGCCGTCAGGCTCGTCGTCCTAGAAAAGAAAAATAAACTATTGTTGCTTATTAAAATCTCAAGGCCTAATTAATCAATTTATTGAAGAAAATATACATCTTTTATGGGTCATAAATAAATGCACTAATAATTAGGTATACATGCTTGACTAATCTAGCGGAACCCGCGTGAATAGAATGCTGACTAATGATGCAAACAAAAAACCGAGAATATTTTTTCTGATTGAGAAATTGCTGGGAACATAATTAAATAGATTCCAAATCTTGTGTCACTGTAAAAACAATATTTGATTTTAATCGTACTTACATTCCTTTATTGTGTTAATTAATAACATATTATAGCAGTATATACTTACTATGACAAGACCCATATTAGTACAAATAAACACATGTTTTTTCCTTTTTTCGTAACATTTGTTTGCGTCGCAAGTCGCGACTAATCCTAATCCGTGCATAATACACATGACCGACACCAACTTTTTATATCTTGGAGTAAACTATGAGGAAATCATATTTTTTATGTAATTAGAATATGAAATACCAAAACTTTAAAAAAGGACATACTGAATCTTAGTTCTATTTCGTGGAATATTAAAGGAAAAAGGGTTGGGTTAGTTTGAAAAATCTAATTAAATCAGTATTAATGTATTCTATTTCAAGCACACAATAAATCCAGTCAGACTAACACAGCTATATGTGCGTCAGATAATTCACACACACACACGCACAGAGCTATAGTTATTTCACCTAAATTAATTTGACTTATTAAACACGAGGCGTGTCCATACTATAAATATTGAATTCTCAAATATTTTCATACCCAAAGCCAAAATCAACAAACGCACATAAATAGACTTATTCAACATTCTTCTTTCAAACTCTACGACTAATTTAGTTTTTTTCCCCCTAAACCTGCAAAATATATTAATATTCCCACATCTTCATCAAATCATTCATCCACCTATAATGTTGATTCCTACCTCCTCCGATTCTCTCGTATTTCCAACTCTTATCTCTTAAATCATTTTTTTTGTTCAGCTACTCTCATATCCTTTTCGTTTACGCCATGTTTAGTTTCGTGAATTTTGGTATACTTATTTTGTCTATCGTTTTTCTGGGAGTGGTTTCGAAGTTCTTGTCTAGAACAAGTTTAATCCACTCGTTGAAGAAAGTATGGCGTTGGCTGCAGGAGAAGTGCTATGTCTACCAGTTCTACAAGGTGCCGAAATTCAACGAAAACATGCAGGAGAATCAATTGTACCGAAAGGTTAGCACGTACCTGAATTCTCTGCCGTCCGTCGAAGATTCAGATTTCGCGAACCTTTTCGCCGGCACCAAGCCGACTGAAATCAATCTGGTTCTCGACGAGAATCAGATCGTGACGGATCAATTCCTCGGCGCCAGAGTGTTTTGGAGGAGCGAAAACGGTGAGAGAGAGGGCGAGAAGTCGCTGGTGCTGAAGATCAGGAAGAACGATAAGCGGAGGGTTCTGGTGCAGTATTTGCAGCATATTCATCAGACGTTTGATGAGATTGAGCAGAAGCTGAAGGAGGTGAGGCTGTTCGTCAACGTAGACGACGGGACGGAGAGGAACGGGCGGTGGAGGTCGACCTCGTTCACGCATCCGGCGACGATGGAAACGATGGTGATGGACGCGGATCTGAAATCGAAAATCAAATCGGATTTAGAGAATTTTTTGAAGTCCAGGCAGTATTACCACCGATTAGGCCGCGTCTGGAAGCGGAGCTACCTGCTGTACGGTGCGGCGGGGACGGGAAAATCGACATTCATCGCCGCGATGGCGAAGTTCCTCAGCTACGACGTGTACGAGATCAACCTCCACAAGGTGCGAAACGACGCCGATTTGAAGTACCTCCTCCTCCAAACGACGAAGAAGTCGCTGCTGGTGATCGAGGATCTCGACCGCCATCTGGAGGATAAATCGACGGCGCTGAGCCTCTCTGGAGTCCTCAACTTCATGGATGGAATATTCTCGAGCTGCGGCGAGGAGAGAGTGATGGTGTTCACGATGAACAGCAAGGAAAACGTTTGCGCGTCGATCCTACGCCCCGGGAGAATCGACGTCCACATCAACTTCCCCTTGTGCGATTTCAGCGCATTTAAGAATTTGGCAAACAGTCATCTCGGATTGAAGGAGCACAAATTATTCCCGCAGGTGGAGGAGATATTCCAAACCGGAGCGACGCTGAGCCAGGCGGAGATCGGGGAGATCATGATCTCGAACCGGGGCTCGCCTAGCAGGGCGTTGAAAACGGTTATCACGGCGCTGCAGGGGAATCTGGCGTCTCGGGTCGGAAAGAGATTGAGCGGGTCCGGGTCGGGTCGGACACAGGAGGAACCGGAGGAAGCAGTGAAGGAGGGGCAAAATGGTATTCTTCACCCAATGAAGGATATTAAGAATTTTTATGGGCTTTTGAGGAACAGGAGCAGTAGAAAGGCGTCCATGGATAAATTTGAGATCGATCTCAATGATCGAGAAAATTCGGCACATGGTGCTTGAGTCCGATTTGTTTTGTTTGGGGTTCTGAATTTTGAAACCCATTTAATTTCTCTTTGTTATTTGTATAGGTATGTCAATCAGTTAATTGTTCTTTTATTTATGATTTTTGTCAGGTAACATAGGTTTTTATATTTTAAGATACAAAATTAGCACACTCGAACGCAGCTTGTAGATGGATAATCTGTAAGGAGAGGAAGAGAGTCTATGAGCTTCTTTTAATTGATTTCATGAATATTTTCTTTTATCTACATGTTCTTTGATGATTTAGCCAATTGCTTTATTGTTGCATTCTTTCTATCTCCAATTGCTTTAATTGTTGCATTCTTTGATTCTTTCTATGACATACTCGTATGTAATTCCACCGTGTGATTCAGCTGCGTGTTTTTTATTCATGTGGATGGCACCTTTTGAGCAATAACGATGAAAATAGAGAAATAAATACATACTATTTTTAGTGTTAGGATATGTCACATTTCTTAAAATAAAATAATCACTCTTTTTACTCCCTCCATCCCATAAAAATATGGGTATTCGGTATGACACATGAATTAGGACAAAATTGGTAATTAAGAGAGATGAGGAGAATGATATGGTAAATTAAGAAAGAAGAGGAGAATGACAGTTAAAGTAGTGTTAGTGGATAGTGAGACCTACATTATTAAATTGATATAACTTTCTAAAAATAAAATGCACATATTTTTGTGGGACGAGTGAAAATGAAAAATGCACATTTTTATGGGACGGAGGGAGTATTTTTTTACGTAATTCAAAGACAAAATAATCACTCTTTCTAGTTTATATTCTCTTCACATAATAAAATATAGTCAAATAAGAAATACTCATAGGGGTATTCGGTTTGCAAGATTGTATCCGAGATTAAATTTGTAATGTGTTTGGTCTTATCGATGGTAATCGAGAGGATTGGAAGAACTACGCATATTGGAGCGTTTTGGAGAAAAGAACTTGTATTGGATTTCTGTTTTTGTGTGTCTCTTCATACATTCGTTCTTCCCCCTTATATAGGGAGGAATACAAGTATTTTAGGGAAAGAATAAATCTATTCTAATACAAGTATTCCATATCAATTGTGTATCAATTACTCTTTAATGACTCCCCAATTACTCCCTAATTTGCCTCCTCTGTTTTAGGTAGGTTTGACACTCCCCCTCAAGTTGAGCAATGATATCTTCGATGCTTAACTTGCTCAATATTTCCTTGAAGATCTTGGGATGAACTGCCTTGGTTAGTATGTCCGCCAGTTGTTCCTCTGATCGGACAAAAGGGAATTCGATAGTGCCTCATTCCAATTTTTCTTTTATGAAGTGTCGGTCAACTTCCACATGTTTGGTTCTGTCGTGTTGTACTGGATTTTCTGAGATGCTGATTGCAGCTTTGTTGTCACAGAATAACTGACTCTTTCGAGTAGGTGGGAATCCAATTTCTGTGAGTAATCTCCTAAGCCATAGGATTTCCATGAGTCCACTTTTCATACCTCGGAACTCGGCTTCGGCACTTGACAGAGCTACGACCTTTTGTTTCTTGCTTCTCCAAGTAACCAAGTTTCCCCCAATGAATGTGAAGTAACCTCCTGTTGATTTCCTATCCACTGGATTGCTTGCCCAATCAGCATCTGTGTACCCATCAACCTCCAAGTCATCTCTTTTTGCTAGGAAGATTCCATAGCCTACAGTGTCTTTCAAGTAACGCACAATCCTCAAAGCGGCTTCCATGTCATTGGCTTGAGGTTGGTGCATGAATTGGCTCACGACGCCCACGGCGTACGCAATGTCGGGTCTCGTATGTGAGAGGTATATGAGTTTTCCGACAAGGCGTTGATACCTTTCTTTGTCTGCTAGTTCTGCCCCTTCATATCTATTTTGAGGCCATGATTCGGGACCATTGGAGTGTCTACGGGCTTGCAGTCAAGAAGGCTTGTTTCTGCTAACAGGTCTAAGACGTATTTCTTCTGTCTCAAGAATATTCCGTGTCGAGATCTCAGTACTTCGATTCCCAAAAAATATTTCAGTGCGCCAAGGTCTTTCATCTCAAATTCTCTGAACAGATTTTCTTTCAACCTTTGTATTTCTTCTACGTCATCTCCGGTGATAATCATATCATCAACATAGATGATTAGACAAGTTATCTTGTTGTCCCTCCTTTTTGTGAAGAGGGTGTGATCAGAATGGCTTTGTTGGAATCCATGTTTGATCATAGCCTGGCAGAATCTTCCGAACCAGATTCGTGGGGATTGCTTTAAGCCATACAGTGTTTTCCGTAGTCGACACACTTCTCCTCCTCCAAATTCTTCAGAGAAGCCTGGTGGGATCTCCATGTATACTTCCGTATTCTGTGCGAGTTCTCCATGAAGAAAGGCATTGGTCACGTCGAACTGGTGTAGTGCCCAATCTTTACATGCTGCCCACAGATAGGAGTGTTCGTACTGTTTCCATTTTTGCAACTGGGGAGAATGTTTCTTCATAATCTACTCCATACACTTGGGTGTATCCTTTTGCCACTAATCTGGCCTTGTACCTCTCGATTGAACCATCTGCTCTTCGTTTTATGGTGAATATCCATCGACATTCGACTGGTTTCTTCCCTTTTGGTAGCGTACATTTCTCCCATGTGCCATTTTTGACTAAAGCATCTATTTCCTTTTTCATAGCTTCTCTCCAGTGTTGGTGTTTGCTTGACTCCTCAAAAGACTGTGGAATATCTTCTTCTTCATATAGAGCAGTCTCGAAGGCCCGGGCCATTTCTGATAGGTGACTTTGCGCAATATTAGATACTGCGTATTTCGCCTTTCTCCCTTTCCAGTCAGGTGAGTACCGCCGGGGAGGCACTCCTCTTGTTCTCCTTGGGGGCAACTCGTATAGATCCATTTCACTTCTTCCACTGGTTCCGCTTTCCTCATTATTTCCCCTATTAAGGTTAGTATCGTCCACAGGTATGTTATCAGAATCTGAACTGGTTACCTCAGGAATCGAAGGCGTGGTTGACGGTTGATTCGTGTCACCTTGCTCGTCGTTATGTATTACCGGATGTGACGGCCCGGCGGTGTTACTAGCTTCCTCAGGTGGACCAACGTCTGTGACAGGGCTTGGCTGGGTCTCTCCCCCTGTCTGATGTCCCCCCATATGTGGGTCTCCCCCTAACTGGTTGTTTCCCATGTCTGGTAGCCAATCTAGGAGGATTTGGGGTGGGTTCCGTAATATATGGGAAATTTGGGGTGCTATTTTGGGGGGGGGGGGTTTTCGGATGGGGTGATATTCGGGAATTGTGGGAGTTTTGGGGCAATTTTGCAAATCGGGAAAGCTTGATAGATATATGCTCGGGTTTAGAAACCCTAGCCGCCTCCAGATGGTTCTCTCTTGTGGGAACCCTAGCTTTTCCGACGCCCCCTTTTTCGCTGTCACCGCCGGTTTGGCCATTATTTTGTGATTGGTTACTTTCCGACCAAGTCCTCGCTACGGCGACTGATGCGATTGGTGGATTCGCATCTGTTTTGTTGTCGCCGCCGCCTGTGCTGCCTGGGTTAACTCCACCGCCGCCGCCGCTGCCTCCGCTGCCGCCCGCTGAGTTTTCGGTGAAGGTGGCGCGTTCGAGAGCAACCGCTACCGACGCCCTTCCACCTCCTCTGCCTCCGCCGTTTCGGCCTGAATTTCGGGCCTGCCTTGCTCGTTTCATTTCTTCCCACCACTCCGAGAATCCGTGGATGTGGAAACAGGTATCTCTGGTGTGTTTCCTTCCTCCACAATGGCTGCAAGTCAGCTTGCTTTTGTCTTCTTCCTTTTGTTGGTTGGGATGCCTCGGTGGTTGGGTGTATTGCGGCGTGGGTGTTCGGTTTCGGTCGTGGATTGCATGACCGATTCCGATACCGGTGTCCGGGGTGAGGAGTTTCTCATTTACAGATTCCCGTCTTACTAGGCCATAAGCCTTTCTTGCTGACGGAATTGGATCCATATTGAGGATATCCCTCTTGATTTTGCTGTATTTGTTGCCATCCAGAGCCCAGATGAACTGGTACAACCGGTGCCTCTGTATATACTGGTTGTATTTTTCGATACTTGCTGGAGAGTCCATCGGATTCGGGTCTCTGGTGTCGATGGATATCCAGAGATCCTGAAGCTTTTGCCATAGATTTTCTAGGGTCAAATCCCCTTGTTTGATGCTGTATGCTTGTCTGTGCAGGTTGGATATCTGGAATTGATCGGCGCCGCTCCCATACGTTGTGGCGAGACTATCCCACAAGTCGAATGTCGTTTCGTATTAGGAGACCTCGTTTATGAGGCTGGCGTCGATGTTGCTTATAATCCAGTTGAAGCAACAATCGTCCCGCTGTTGCCACCGACTATAGTTCGGATTTGTTGAGGGTGGGGGGTCTGTAACTCCGTCTATGTGAGAGGACAGACCCTTCCCCCGAATTCCTCTTCTCATCAATTTCACCCACATGGGGTAGTTATCTCCATTGAGCTTTTCTGCCAGACGGATTTCGCCTAGGGATTCAATGGATGAAGGCTGTGGATTTTGTGTTTTCTGAGAAAGGCTTAGTCTCATGAATTCAGCAAATTGTTCGGCTGAAAGGGTTATTGGTTGGTTGGATTTTGGTGGATTATCAGATTCGGAATCTGACATCGTTTTTGGTTGTGTTTTGCAGGCTTCAACGGGTCGGGAAAGGTATTTGAGACGGTGATGAAAATTTTCTGAGTCTCAATCCCACGTAAACCTGCTCTGATACCATCTTATCGATGGTAATCGAGAGGATTGGAAGAACTACGCATATTGGAGCGTTTTGGAGAAAAGAACTTGTATTGGATTTCTGTTTTTGTGTGTCTCTTCATACATTCGTTCTTCCCCCTTATATAGGGAGGAATACAAGTATTTTAGGGAAAGAATAAATCTATTCTAATACAAGTATTCCATATCAATTGTGTATCAATTACTCTTTAATGACTCCTCAATTACTCCCTAATTTGCCTCCTCTGTTTTAGGTAGGTTTGACATTTGGTTCATGAGATTCAATCTCACAACTCAATCCTAGATGTATAATCATGAGATAATTATTCTTAGCTAATCCCCTATGACTAAAACAATCTCATAACTCAATCCTAGATTATATCTTGATATTATTTTATTTTGGCAACAGAACACCACCCTAGTATTTTACTTAGAATGGAACATGATATTATAAATATATTGTGCGATTATTGAATAGTTCGAATAGAATTTCTAAGTTATCAAGCTTCATATTTTGAATACCAAAAATACCTTTTTATTTCTTATACTGAAAAAGAATCATGAACGTGAAACAGATTAGCAGTTGATGACCAGTGAAATTGCATTAGTTTTACTGCACACGAATGCCCTAACAAAGAAAATTGATAGCTTAGGCAAATAAGTATCACAGAGTAATATGATATGTAAACTTACGTGTACAAAATACTTTCACCCTAATTGATCAATTGGCAATTGGTAATGTGATCTTTGTGGAGAACTAGTTTTGATAATATTTTACCAAAAAGGGGATGAAAGATATTGAAAAGAAAATAGAAAGGAGAATGAGGGGGACAAGAGAGCAAGTTGATCAAGATAATGTGTGCCGTCTTAAGATGGAAAAAGGATATTTTAAATTAAATGGGTCATCTGAGAACTCTTTTTAAAGCTTACATTCAATTCCTGTATCCCGGTATTGAAAAGTTGGTTGGTTGGTAATATTTAATCGAAAATATTGAAATTATTAGTCCTAACTAAACACTCCAATTATGATTTACTAGTACTCTCTTTTTATTAGTTGGTTTGCTTGATATTTTATCACAAACCTACCAACTTTGTAATACGAAACGATTCTCAACAATATACTTACTCATTTATCATAGCAATTTCTTTAAGACCCACGAAAATGCTACAATAAATATGTGATTTAAGTGCGAATCATTTTGGAACTATCTTAAAATAAAATTTCAGAACTTATCAATTGAAAAAATAAAATGTATCAGTTTGTTCCAACTGATATATTTTATAATGCCAACTGATATGTTTTGTACTACCAAATAAGTGTTTAATTAATACTAGTGTTTATGTTAGTATTATATAAGTCACTGTTAAAATTAGTGTAGAAGCTATCAAACTTAATATTATGAACTAAAATACAGTAAAATAGTTATACTCTAAAAAATGGACTTTTAATCTTGAAAGAACAGAAGAGTAATTCATTATTAACATTATTTAATTAAAAAATGGACTTTTAATCTTGAAAGAACAGAAGAGTAATTCATTATTAACATTATTTAATTAAAATATTATTGTTAAAATTAGAATTAGAATTAGAATTAGAATTAGAATTAGAATTAAAATTGTAATGAAAAAATGCTCTGAAAAAAATTGTTCATCTTTCAACTAGGAGAAGTTCGTGAATAAATTTTGGTTTCCTTGGGATTGGGATTCCATACCTCCCGCCTCAATAGTCACTCGGCCTTGCACCGTCATCGCATTACTATCTATCATTGTCTCCGATCTTCCATTAACACATCTTATGAATATCCTAGGTATGTATCTGATTCAATTTTTTTCCTGTATTAGAATCCTAAACTGTAAAACTAGATCGTTTTGGGGCTTTGTGTGGAAATTTAAGTTCCTATGACATCAATAAGAAAAATTATCACATTGTAAACTTTTAGAGATCTGCTATTGGTTTTTGGATTAGATCTTTTCCAGAATGCGATTATAAATGGTGTTTGGACCGTGCAGATGCTTCAGTTAAGGGTTTGAATTGAAACAGAGTCGAATTTCCGCAATGGTAACGATAATAATAATTGTTTGCTTCTTTGTTCTGAGTTTCTAGTAGTTATGTAAATTCCTGCTTCTGCTTTCAGAATTATATAATTGGAGCTTTTAAGCCGGCATGCAGCATTACCATTTCATTAGCTGATGGGAAATCTCGAAAGCAGGTTTTGTTTTGTTTTTATTTCTGTACACTTGTTGTATCTATTTACGGCCGTGCATTTGCATAAGTCTTCAAGGAACATTAAGACCAGGACATGTTTTGCTCTTGCTTGTACCTATAGTTAGTTTCTCAATAGACTGGGCTCATCTGTGATTAGATTACTTAAAACGATATGAATTCGTGTCATATTTTTGCATCAAATGATGCTTTGCTAAAGCAGTTAGTTGTATGATTTTTATACCTTGTTCAAATTATCTTGTCAATCATAAGTCGTTGGTGGGTTATCGATAGTGTTAGTAAATGCAGGCATCGACTTTCTTGTGGTTAAGTCAGATACTGGAGTCCTCAAGTAATTTTTTTGTCTGTATAATACTATAATGTTAATACAGGTAGCACTGAAGAAGGAGAATGGTAAAACGGTACTAATCCCCGTCTTTCATAATCAAGAAACCATATCTGGGAAGGTATCTGCTTTAGTGTGTGTCACCAATTTTGGTTCATGGTTTGTGGTTGGATTTTGAGTGTTTGATCATAGTGGCGTACATTATGCGCCATGTTTTCAGATCTCCATCGAACCGATTTCAGGGAAGAAGGTGGAACACAATGGTATCAAGATCGAGCTGCTTGGTCAGATTGGTTAGTATATATTTTTATGTCATTGATGTTATTCCAATTGTGCATGTTCAGTTTACATACACAGTGTTTATCTGTTAGAAGCCACCGCTTTATCAAAAGTCGAATTGGTTAGTGAACTTCTTGCCACTCAAAGAGAATTTTGTAATATAGCTGTCGAAAATCCAAAAGAAGTATAGCTCCATACATCCTCAATTTCTGACAACATTGACCCCAATTCTTTTTTGTGTTTGCAGAAATGTATTTTGACAGAGGCAACTTTTATGACTTCACTTCCCTAGGTAAGCACATACAATTTGTCTTGAAAGCATTATAATCTAGTATAGCGCATCATCAACAGCTTAATCCATATTCCGGCATGCCTCATATGCTATATTTGCATCTCTCTAGGTAAATTAGGACACACATATGTATCATGCTTCAAAATTCAGACAGTATTATAGCAGTATTATGCCATGATTTAATAAGCATATAAGTAGGATCATTTAACCTTTTAATTTGTTGTATAATTTTCTTTTATTGTACACGTAGTTCGCGAGCTGGATATTCCTGGAGAAATATATGAGAGGAAAACATTTCCCTTTGAATTTCCTACTGTGGAGATGCCATACGAAACATATAATGGGGCAAATGTGCGGCTTAGGTAAGTTCACAGTTAACAACAAATTTTTCAATGCAACTTGCTCACAGTCTTCACTGCTTTCATGCTTTGATCTCTGTGCTAAAGAAGCATACAATTAGCTATAATTATTTTATAAACTATCCTATTCATTTTGTTGACTTGACTGGTGATCATATAGCTTATCTGCAAAAATAAAGTTCTGAGTGGCACATCATATTTATTTCACTATGTGCAGCCCATTCAGTTTTTAAGTTGTTAATTTTGATTAAGGGATTTTCATCTTATAAAATTAATGAAGATTTTGCATGTCAAAGCTCTCAAATCAATTCTGTTGCAACAGATAAGATTTTCATGAAGATCGTATGATTGTGTTTGAGTTTTCTGCATGGTCTGGCTTTTGCCTTTTGGGCTTCTTATCTTTAAAGTTTCATCAGTTAGCAGCCCAATATTATGACCTCTGTGTATGTTTCAGGTATGTCCTAAAAGTCTCAATAAGTCGGAATTATGGTGGGAGCATAGTGGAATACCAAGACTTCGTGGTAAAAACCATATTCTATGGCCCTACTAAAAACATTTATGTTACATTATGGAATATCTTTCAAATCTTAGGGACATTTATAGTTGTTCATGTTTGAAAGTTTGTCCAGTTAATAATAATCTGGATACAGTAGTACACTAGTATGGCAGTTTCCAGAACTAGGAAGAATTATCCACTATCCATAGAAGTGAGTTTTTATGCAGTTCTCAAAATCTAATTGAAGTGTATATTTTCTTGGCTTAATCCTGAATTATACTCCGAGATTGTCCGTAGAACTCAGAAAGTCAATGCTCAAAGGGGCTGTTATTGCCGGAAGTAGTTTCCCATTTCTTCTGTTGTTCTTGCTGTGATCCCTCTTTGTCATTGAGGTTATGATGTGATCTTTGTTGTTATAAACTAGTCTAACTGATTCCATTACCATTTGACATTGTTCAGGTTCGGAATGATAGTCCTCCTCCGTCTATCAACAACAGCATTAAGGTTTTTTTTTGTTATACAAATTTACATTATTTGGTCTGCTATCTGATGGTTATGCAACTTTTTTAAGAAAAAAATTGGGACAAGTTTGAAATCATTATTACTTCACCATTTTTATGATACTATATGTTCACAGTGAGTATATCTCAGTATTTATTATTCTACTTAAGTAGTTATTGGTAACACAGTTTAAATATTTTCTTTTATATCTAGATGGAAGTTGGGATTGAGGATTGCCTGCATATTGAGTTTGAATACAACAAGAGCAAGTAAGTTCATGCCCTCATTGAATTTAAGTCAGGCTTATTTGTTTCTTTTTGAACAAAGCTATACAAAATAACATTTATGAAGGACACATTACAAATATCTGGGTTATTTGTAGTCAATGCCAAATGCTGCTCTAGTCTCTTGCATGTGGCTTGCCTTAATTATAGCCTGTATGTTGGGGATGGGGTGGCTCAACCAAGATAAAGAACTATCACCAAATAATCCTGGTTTAAATTTGTGTCCTACACGTCTACTACATGTGGAGAATGATAACCTGCTGACTGGAAATTTGATTATATAGGTACCATCTGAAAGATGTCATTGTAGGCAAAATATATTTTCTTCTTGTTAGAATCAAGATTAAAAACATGGATCTTGAGATCAGACGCAGAGAATCAACAGGATCAGGGACGAACACTCATGTTGAGACTGAGACACTTGCGAAGTTTGAACTGATGGATGGTGCTCCAGTCAGAGGTATCTTTGTTACTTTTCTTTATTTTGTCTCATGCCGTGCATTTGGGCAGACAGACGTTCTTGGCTCCTATAGGTTATATGGTGTTCCTTTTGATTGTTTTCTACCCTCTCCCCAACTTTGTTTGTGCTGATCCCTAATCTTGCTTCGAAGAAAAAGTTTCACCAGTCACATTCAGTATGCTACTTAAGATTTCAATAATTAGCTGCCAATAAAATATCCTAGTGTTTGTTTGATGGCCATTTCCTTTGGCAGGTGAATCTATTCCTGTCAGACTGTTCTTAAGCCCATATGAGCTAGCTCCTACATATTTGAATATAAATAACAAATTTAGTGTGAAATACTATCTGAACCTCGTCCTTGTCGATGAAGAGGACCGTCGATATTTTAAGCAACAAGAGATCACAATGTACCGACTTAGCGAAACCTCTTGATTACTGATGAAATTTTGAAGATTGACTGCCTCTTGTTGCTTCGTTGAGTCATGTTATCTGAGGAGGTTCAGGTAGTGATCCCGGCTTCTTGTAAAGGACAAGAATGACTCTACTGTCTTTATTTATTTAGTATTTTTAAAATTTCTTTTAGTTATCAGAGCAAAATACATTTAAGTTATATAGAGGAGGGATTCTGTAGATGGAGTATTGTGCTGATATCTGATTGATGTTTTGAGACAGTGATGATGACTTTAGCTTATTAGAAGGATTAGTGCTACTTTTTTTTATTTATTTATTTTTTGGTTATTTCATATAGTTTTGTAGTGTTTGCTGTGAAAATCTTATAACTCGAGCTCTACTTTTGCATCCAAATTGGTTGAAAAATCCTTGTAAAAAAAGAAGCAACCTTGAAATTCTTTTTTTATTTTTTTTGCCAAAAGTTCAAGTATTAAGAGATATATTATGAATTGGACAGTGACTGTTAAATGTATTTTAAAATTTGTTTATTGGCCCACATTCATCTTTTACCTTTTCATCAATTTCTTTAATCCTGTAGTGGTGTAGAAGTGTACATGACTTTTTCGTCACATATACTTGGTTGGTGTTGAAATTTAATTAGTTGGCGGGATACGATAGGGACTTCGTTGACGTTTCCTACATATTTGTTCGACGTCGGCCGTTTCCCATTTTTTTCTGTTTTACATTTGGCACTAAAGTATTAGTCAGTGCGTTGATAATAAATTTCGAAATATTGTCCTACTACTATTATACATCAATTTTTACTCATCTGGTTTGTATCTGTATAGTTTGCCGCTAGCCGAATGGGGTCTCGCTGAATAACATCCGTTCTCCATTTCTGCCCTTGGACGTAGCCAACACAACGTTGGTGAAATACATAAATTTTGTGTCTCGTTACGTTTTTGTTTGTCTCGATTAAACAATTGCTATATTCTATCACAACAACACCTCTAAACACGAAATAGCACGTTGGGTTTCTAGAACTGAAACTGATGATATAAAACTTGAAGTATCTGATCACTTAATTCATTACATATTAAATTACGAAAGGTATACATATACAATATTGAGGATGACATGAATTTTAATCAAATGTGCGTGTAGATTGTTTGTTTCACCTCAAGCAGAAATAGTGGGTTAAAGTTGGTAGGCATAGACACAATTTTTGTGTAAATAAGGCAATCAGGCAAACTGTGTGGTTCTCGTTGGACTCAGGAAACAGAGTCTACTTTGTGCATGCCATGGTGCAGTATTACCGTATGTATATGAAAATCTTGAGGACCATCTTCTGATTACCACCATGGTTGATGGTTGCATCTACCATTTTATCTTCTTTTTATTATTCAATCTGGACTTTCGTTTGCCACCACTGCTTTATTTCATACTCAAGCCTCAACTGTTTTACTTCTAATCCCAATGATAAGACTCTTTATAAATATGTTTCAATATACTAACAATCATCCTTTCCATATTT
Organism: Salvia splendens; assembly: GCF_004379255.2. NCBI lineage: Eukaryota > Viridiplantae > Streptophyta > Magnoliopsida > Lamiales > Lamiaceae > Salvia > Salvia splendens. The sequence goes on from NC_056034.1 coordinate 7,097,233, forward strand.
TATGGAGTAGTAGTTGAGATATCCGAATTTTGATTGAGATAACCTCATCCATGACACCATGCATGATTCTTTTGTAATCAATAATTGTGATTGGGCATATCTGTATTCTCCCTTTTTATTTACCAGAATCTAACACACATGTGGAGTAAAACGCAGAAACCAAATCAAACACATTTCTATCAACATATAAGATATATCCCAATAAGATTCAACACAGTTCACATTTAAGCTAGGGTTGACTTTCCTTTATCAATTATACAACTTTATGCACATTAAGATTCATGTCTTGGCCATTATTTGACATTCGAAAGGCAAGTTGATTGACACCAAACAACAATGGAATATATACTTGATTTGAGCATTGATATATACGAGTTACATGGGTGGTTCCCGTGATAACTTTTTTAAAATGAGAACATTGAGAACTTAAAATCATATATACTTTAATATTAGTTGACATCAATTACAGTTTCATGATGAAAAATAATTATATTTTTCAAACTGATATAGTTCAGTGTTGTGTTAAGAAAAGTTTTGAAATGAATCATCTCCCGAGTTACAGTATTATAACTAAATTATGTTATGTAGTTATACAATAATTGGAGTTTCCTAATGCTGCCTTTGGTGTCATGAAATCGCACTCTAACGTGTTGTGGCTTCTCGAGTTTTATTATAATTTGTTGTGTCAACTAACTTGATTCCCTTTCTGGAAAGTGTTTAAAACAAACGTGGATTTTAAACTATCTTTGTCTCATTAATTAAAACAAAAAACTGATCTAGCTAGTGCATAAAGACATGGATAAGAATCTTTACATCACCCATTCTCACCATTCAGAATCCATTGCCCCTCCACCTAATTAATCATAATCTTCCTCCTACTTACTATAATTACTACATCGAAATCTCTAATTAATCTCATAAATAACGTTGAAAAAACAAAACTAGCATATATGTGAGATTCGTTGTTGTTGATGGGGATAACATTATTCGTTGGATGTTGCTGTTTTAGAGCTTTAAAAATTCCTTGTTTTAGCTATATATAGTGAGGGTTCATAGCAGCATTGCTCCACTCATTAAGTGGATATGTATGTATGGGGCAGTAAACATGGTGTGATATTGCTTTCGGCTCAGCATGGGCCAGGCCGGGCTGAGCCGAATCAATATCACCCTTGTGTGCTTTCTCCGATGACGGAACAAACGCCAAGCTCCTAAATCATACGATACTCAATTTTGTTACAATTTTGTTTGCATATATGTGTATGTGGAGTTTCTTTCATTTTCATTTTGTTTGCATATATGTATGCGAAATTCATTTATAACAAGTTTATATTCACTTTCGAGCAGCTGTTGCAGTTTTTAAGAATGTAAAGTTGTTCCGAATTTCACTGCACAAAATTGTTTTGGTGGTTGCTTTACTTTCATTAAAGAAAATCACATAAGAAAATTTGCTTGCAATGGCATAAATATTAATCCAGTTTAATTTATCATATCCTTGATTCAAGAAGTTTGAATGATTTGTGCTCATTACTTTCTGCAAAGCATAAAACTAAAAAATCCAACTGCAATACTTTTTGCCATTTTATTCTTACTATCATCATCTTCCATATATATTGTTGTGACATAATAGAGTAATTGTGTAATCAAGATAAACAGAAACGTAAAAAAGATACATATTTACGTGGTTCGCCAATTGGCTACATCCACGGGTAGGAACGAATAACAAATTTTATTCAGAGTGTTTTCAGATTATGGCTACAGATTTCAGATTGGATCTAAGATCACGATCACAGAATTATGTGGTCTACTCCCATATAAATAGGCACACATGAGATCCTATCATAATTAGGAAACATAATCATATCCCAATTAGGAAACAAATTCAAGGCATACTAACAAATCTCCACATTGACTTGAATCCTCCTTCCAAATGCATCATCATAATACCAAACAAACAAACTTCTTCATCCTTGCCTCAAATTTGCCCTCCACGGGCAACTAACAGCTCATGACATCAACATTACGCAAATCCAGCAAAATTTTGTTCAAATTTTCCAGATGATCTCGAAGGGGCATTCCTTCCTGCATGCGTAATCGAAACAAACGTTGCTTCAGGAGCAACTTGTTGGTTAGAGACTTCGTCATGTATAGACTCTCCAACTTCGTCCAAAGGGCGGCAGCAGTCTCCTGATCAGCAACTTCGATGATAACATCGTCAGACAGGCACAACATGATGGTCGAGTGGACCTTTTCGTCTAAGGTTGTCCACTCCTCATCATCCTCCATTGCCTTCTTTGCTTTGAGCGGTGCCCACAAACACTGCTGCTTCAGCAGGGATCGCATCTTGATCTGCCATAAGCCAAAACTATTTCTCCCGGTGAATTTGTCGACCTTCACGTTCAGAGCAGACATCTTGATCGATTAACACAGAAACCCTAACAGATGCGGAATTCAAAATCCTAGTCCGAAAACCAGGCTCTGATACCAGTTTGTTGTGACAGAATAGAGTAATTGTGTAATCAAGATAAACAGAAACGTAAAGACGACACATATTTACTTGGTTTGTGATAAGGGCGTTTCCCTTAACAAGCACCGGCGGCGAGTTTCGCTCGGCGGTGAAGATACATTTCCGGCGGCCAACAGGCTCGGCGGACGATGGCGGAGTTTCTGTGCGCGGGAGTCGTTCCCGTCGGGCAGATAACTCGGCGGCTGATAGAATACTCCGACGTCCAATTAGGATCGGCGGAGGGAATCCAAAATTAGGATTGGAAAACACACGTTATCTTTGGTGGAGAAAATATTTCATTAATTGATTGAATGAATAAAAAAGATAACAGTCTATCCTATTTATAATGCTACTGACTTAATGAACAAGAAAACAAAGATATAGAAAAAGATATGCTAAATCCCTATAATATCTAAACTAATAGAGGTTCGTATCAACTCCCCCACGGTTAAAATCCACCTTGTTCTCAAGGTGGGAACCACGAAGCAAAAAGGAGAGTTGAAAGCAGAAGCTTCGGCGAGGCAACTCCTCCTGGATCAAACACACACCGAACAGTTGAACGTCTCCCTTCTTCACTTCCATAAAAAATCAACAAAGGAGACCCAACTTTGGCGGAAAAATTCCTTGCCAAATCGAAAAGCTTGTCCACGCCTCCCAGAATGCCCAAGCATGGCATGTCATTACTCGGAGGGATCAACCTTGCATCTTTGTCGAGCGATGTTGATCGATGATTCATACTTGGAACATCACCGACATTCAAATCCACATTGACACAAGCAATTACGGGCAATTCGGTGTAAGCACCATCTCCTTTCTTGCCCAAACAATTTCCAACAACATTTTGGGATGACACTTGAACAACATTGAGTGAGGCGATTATCTTCTCCACTTCACCAATAGAACCATCCTCCTCTTTATCTTCTAGCATTGTCTCCTCATTTTCACCAATCTTCTCATCAGATACCCCAACGAGCACTTGCGGTGGCTCATTGTCGTTCTTGACAATCCCTTTGTTCTTGAGGAACTCTCCAGGGGACTCGTTGTTTGGAACATCAAGAGGAGCGTCGGTAATGTCATTGGGAACATCATCACCGAATACTATAGTGGGAGTATTATCAGTTTTCTCTTCGGCTAAATTCTCATCTTGAATGTTCTCCTCAAACTCATCCCCATCATCCGCATAACAGAGAATGCGTTGTTTACACACATGTCTCATCACCCATTTCTCGGGACAGTGCCAACAGAGACCCAACCTGGACCGTTCTGACTTCTCCGCCTGGGAGACCCGTATTAGAGGCAGGCATGGCTGCTCCGGAGTTTGACTGGTCACACGTGCGGGCTGACTGTACAGGTCTCGCATTGGCTTTTCGGTGGAGTAGCGGGGCTGGTGGGAGGCGGGCTGGACTCGCGCTCTCACCTCCTCCCGAGGGCGAGGTCGGTCCCAGCACGTCTCCGAGCGTCGGGGCCGGTCAACGGTCGGGTAGCCTCGGTCCTGCTGTTGCGCCGGTGGGTCCCAACAGGTAGGTCGGCGCTTGGGCGGTGATGGCGAGTACATATCTAGCTCGTAGGATGAAGAATGTTGGTATGCAGTGGTCCGACGGGTCCATGGTGGGTCCCAGCAAGTGGGCTGTCGGGTATGGCAAGGGTGAAACGGCTGCACGAGTTGAGGGAAATTGTATTTACGATGGCAATAGCTGGCGTAGTCGTATGACATGTCGACGGACTGAATCGTGGTTGTGGTAGAAATGGTGGTGATTTATTTGGGGATATGGATGAACGCAGACGGAGGATGCTGAGCTCTGGATGAAAGCACCAGTTGATAAGGGCGTTTCCCTTAACAAGCACCGGCGGCGAGTTTCGCTCGGCGGTGAAGATACATTTCCGGCGGCCAACAGGCTCGGCGGACGATGGCGGAGTTTCTGTGCGCGGGAGTCGTTCCCGTCGGGCAGATAACTCGGCGGCTGATAGAATACTCCGACGTCCAATTAGGATCGGCGGAGGGAATCCAAAATTAGGATTGGAAAACACACGTTATCTTTGGTGGAGAAAATATTTCATTAATTGATTGAATGAATAAAAAAGATAACAGTCTATCCTATTTATAATGCTACTGACTTAATGAACAAGAAAACAAAGATATAGAAAAAGATATGCTAAATCCCTATAATATCTAAACTAATAGAGGTTCGTATCAGTTTGCCAATTGGCTACATCCACGGACAGGAACGAAGAACAAATTTTATTCAGAGTGTTTTCAGATTTTGGCTACAGATTTCAGATTGGATCTAAGATCACAATCACAGAATTATGTGCTGTACTCCCATATAAATAGACACACATGAGATCCTATCCTAATTAGGAAACATAATCATATCCCAATTAGGAAACAAATGCAAGGCATACTAACGTATATATATTGAAATTGAATTCCTGACTTGGCCATATCAAATCAAGGTATAGATGAAGTTTTTTGTAGTGGTTTTCTCCGTCTCTACAGACAACACTTTTACAGAATGTTCAACAATACAAAGGTTGATAGACGATGTTCACCACCTTAAATAATCACAATAATTTGGAGCTTCAAAATCTAATCCATCAATTTTCTTCTCTTTAAAAAATATGCTTAAAACAGAAAAGCCAAAATATATTAGTGCAGCTGTAGGAATTGTTGAACCCAAGTTTTGACCTTCATGTATTAGTGTTCTACCACTATGACACATATAAGTATAGTATATAAGCTACTGTTTAAAGTAGATCAAAATACTAGTACTCCATATAGGTTATTTTTGGGGTACAATTGTAATTTAAAAAATAGTACAAAATAAATGGTTACTAAAATTTCCATATATTTTGTCAGGGCTATCAACCTTTAAAATACTAATTTGGGAGCTGTTTGTGTTTCCAGTTGATGACTACTTATTTTGTTATATTTAGTTAAATGATTTTTAATATTTTTACTTTTGGGTTTTAGGCATGAAATACTTGAAATGTAAACTTCAGTACATAATGCGAATGTTTATTTTATTTATCCGTAGATCTGTTTTTTTTGGTCCAAGTCGTTTATCTTTACGTAATTGCACCTTTGGTTTATTTTATAGTTTTGTCCGACGCAAAGGCAACACCCTGGAAATTCATCAGATCAAAATCACTCCAATTAACAAACACAATGATTGCTATTAATCAGTTGACTATATGATCGATCACTGTTTGATTAGTCAAGTCAAGGGATAGCAAATATCCAATGAGGAGTGTGTGTAAATTGTCCACCAAAAAAATTAATTAATACACTATTCACCCCAATTACAATATGGAGTATATTGTTACTAGAGTCACTAACCAGCAAAAGATTCCATAACTACCTAAAAAGATAGCCACGTCAACGTTGACTCCAAAGTCAAGATTTATGTACAGCCACACACTTTCTAGTTTCTACAAAACCGCGTATGCAAAGTTGATTCAATTTCCCTGAAATTCCAAACAACCCTCTGCAACAATTTCTTCGCCTCTAGTTTCAATTCAACTTTCAACTACGCCGCTAAAAATTCAATCTTCAAAACTGGAATGGAAAACCACACCTCTCTCGTTGACACAGCTCAATCCATGCTTCAAGCAGTCGCCTTGGCAAGGCAAGTCCTGGTGCACAAGGACAATTTCAAGAGATTCTCTGCTTCCCTCGAGAAAACTGCCATCTTCCTCCAAGAGCTCTCCAAATTCAAAGTCAAGAACTCCGAGACCGTCAGCCGTGCTCTCGAGGCCCTCAAACCGGAGGTCGATGCAGCCAAGCAGCTGGCTGCAGACTGTAGCAATGGCAACAAGATTTACCTCCTCTTGAGCTGCAAGAAGATTGTGGAGAAGATGGAGAGCACCAGCAAGAGCATGAGCCGGGCTATGGCACTCTTCCCGTTGGACTCCTTGGACGTCTCGCCCCAGACGAATCAATGGCTTCTCAATCTCTGCAAGAACATGGAAGAAGCTCAGTATCAAGTCTCTGCAATGGAGGAAGAGATACTGCAAAAGGTCGAAACAGGATTGGAAGACAGAAGAGCTACTGACCGATCTTTCGCAAGCAATCTGCTCCTTCTCATTGCTGAATCCGTGGGGATTTCATCTGAAGAGTGTGATGATTTAAAGATGGAGTTTGAGAGTTTCAAGAATGATATACAGCATATCGAGTCGAGAAATGAGGCTCTGAGGATGGAGCAGATCATTCTAATGCTCGAAAACGCTGATCTGGTTACTACTCCAAAGGAAAAGGAGATGAAGTACTTCACCAAACGCAACTCGCTGGGGAGGCAGCTGCTAGAGCCTCTCCAGTCATTTTTCTGTCCGATCACTGGGGATATCATGATGGATCCGGTCGAGACATCATCGGGTTATACGTTTGAGAGAGAGGCGATTGAGAAGTGGTTAGCTTTAGGGAATAGCCTTTGTCCCTTGACTAAGACCCCCTTGAGCAAACTGTCTGTACGCCCGAATAGAACTCTCCGGCAGTCCATCGAGGAGTGGAAGAACAGGAACATCATGATCAGTATTGCTTCCATGAAACCCGAGATACAGTCAAGTGATAACCAAGAAGTTGTTAATTGTTTGGCAAAGCTTCATGAATTGTGTGAAAAAGGTGAGCTGCATAGAGAATGGGTGGTTATGGAGGATTACATACCGATAATTGCAGGTCTTCTTCATGATAAAAATAGTGAGACAAGATTGCATGCTTTAGCCATCTTGTTTTCCCTTGCAAAGGATAGTGATAATAACAAGGTAAGATCGTCCCCACCTTTGTTTTTGAATGGTTGGTTTAGTTTATAAGAAAATAAACAACTCTCTCACTTAGTTTATATTGATAACTGATGAACACTCACAGCATTGCAACTTACTTATGTCAGGAGGCGATTGCTAATCATAACGACAGCATCAGGCTTGTTGTTTACTCGCTTGCACGCAAAGTTGAAGAAAGCACGCGGGCACTGCAGCTGCTCTTGGAACTTTCGAGGATTGAAAATGTAAGGAATCTCATTGGCGACGCGCAGGGAGGAATACTTCTTCTCGTCACTTTAGCAAACAGCGACGATGCTCAAGCTTCAAAATACGCCCAAGAGCTTCTGGACAGTCTTTCCTTCAATGATAAGAACGTCGTGGAGATGGCAAGGGCAAAATTCTTTAGGCCTCTGTTGCAGCGTCTTTTTGAAGGTACAGCTTCAAAAATAAGTCATCCGAGAAAAATAGTCACTGCATTTCTAATAAATTTTGATGAGTTGATGCCCAAACAGGACCTGTGGCCATTCAAGTAATCATGGCGGATACATTAGCCGATCTTGAGCTGACTGATCACGACAAGCAGTGTCTTTCTAGAGACGGAGCACTGAAGCCTCTTCTTCAGATGCTTCAGCTCGACGATATAGAGGTTAAATCAGTAGCTGTAAGAGCTCTAGACAACCTATCAGGGGTGGCATCAAACGGCATTCAACTGATCAAAGAAGGAGCTAAAAGCCAGCTGTTCGAACTGCTCTTCTGTCACGCTCTATCCCAATTGCGCCAACATGTGGCGAGGATAATCATGCATCTAGCAATGTCCACAGCATCCCCAGATGCTTCTGCAGATCAGATTCGACTTCTGGAAACTGAAGAAGATATTTTCAAGCTATTCTCACTGGTTTCATTTACCGGGCCTGATACACAGGAAACCCTTCTCCACACCTTCCACGCCTTGTGCAGATCGCCTTCTGGTTTGGACATCAGAAGGGAGTTGAGACAGGTAGACTTGTAGTTTTGGCATAAGCATGAAATTTATATATTGGTGCTGATTGTATATCTTCGTGTTATTATGCTGTGGTTCGACAGATCTCTGCTGTGAAAATACTTGTCCAATTATGTGAGCTTGACGACCTTGCTGTGAGGGCAAATGCTGTGAAACTGCTCTATTATCTGACAGAAGATGGCTATCATCCGACTTTTGAGGAACATGTCAACAGGAGGTGCATTACAACGCTGGTCAAAATCATCAACACTTCAGATTGTAAAGACGAGAAAGCTGCTACCATGGGTGTGATCTCTCGCCTCCCCCACAATCCTCAGATGTCCCAGGACCTGTCAGAGTGTGGTGCACTTGAGGTCATCTTCGACTGTCTCAGAAATGTTCGCGCTGCTCACGAAAAAGAGGTGGTCGAAAATGCTGCTGAAGCTCTTTGTCGTTTCACAGTCCCCTCAAATCTTGAATGGCAGAAGAGAGTGGCTGAAGCAGGCATTGTTCCTGTGCTAGTGAAACTGCTAGCCTCCGGAGCCCCTCCCACGAAAAGAAACGCAGCCATTTCACTAAAGCAGCTATCAGAAAGTTCTAGCAGCCTGACCACACCAGTCAAAACCAATGGCTTCCTCAGCTGCTGCTTTGCACCTTCTGGAGAAGGTATCTGCCCTGTCCACACAGGAATTTGCAGCACGGAGACATCATTCTGCCTTTTGGAAGCAGGTGCTGTGAGACCACTCGTGATGGTACTAGGTGAACAAGATGCCCCAGCCTGTGAAGCTTCGTTGGATGCAATCTTGACCTTGATTGAAGGCGTGCAACTACAAAACGGGTGCAAGGTGCTTGAGGATGCTGGTGCAGTGGTTCTGATCATCAAGCTGCTAAACTCGTCTTGCAGCAGCCTGCAGGAGAAAACATTAGGAGCGTTGCAACGGATATTTAGACTCGTGGATTTCAAGACAAAATACGGTAAATCAGCACAAATGTCCCTAGTGGATATCACTCAGAGAGGAAGTAGTAGTACCAAGTCATTGGCTGCCAAAATACTTGCCCAGCTGAACGTATTGAATGAGCAGTCTTCCTTTTTTGATGGCACATAAATGCACAGCAGAAAATGATCATTCTTTACAAGTGAACACTAAGTTTGAGACTTTTTTTTTTTTAGAAAACAGCCACAAACCATTTATTTGTAAATAAAATGTTGTAGTTCTTTCTTTTTTGGCTTGTATTGTTCCTTATTTTTCTTTATCCCTTCTTTTTCTGTTTGTCTTTTCTTGGCCTCTACTAAATTTCCGTTGATAGTTGATATGGGATTGCACTGTTAGAACCATTGAGAATTCAACCAGATTTAACTATTTCATCGTTTTTAACAAAGAAGTTCTTACAATAGTTAGATCGCTGCTTTTCCTACTATTCTAACTACATGGACTTATGGGCAGCAAGAACTATCACGGCTTTGAAGATAAAAATTTACACCAACAGTTCTTTTAAAGGTAGCCTCCATAATTAGTAACAACTGGTAAGACAGGAACCAAAGTAAAAGGGAAATGCTAGGACAAAGAGCCCCTTATGCAAAATGTGTCGATTGGTGCAAACTCACTGGATCCTAAGCGAACCATCTGCAGGTCCCTCACGAAACTCCAACGCACCAGACACAATGTGTAAATCATCTCCTCACTCAGTCAGCCCTACACAGAAGCGTAGAAGTGGTTTTTCATGTTTAGAGCGTTTAATTAATCATCAACGGCTTTCAGTAAAACTCTGATGTCCACTAAACATAGATGGTCAAGCACAGATGAATAGTAATTTCACCTGTCCAGCCTCAAGCTCAACGTTTCCCACAATGCCCACCCTTTGACCTTGGGAGCAGAAAAGCGAGAAAACTGGAGCCTCAAGTATGATGAGTCACGGTCATGCTCATCAAAAGGGTAACTGCATTATGGTGCCAACCAGTGTCGCTTCGAATCACAACAAAAACCGGGTACACAAGCACCCGATTAATTGGCTGTGTATACCACTTAATCATCACAACTCACTTAACGAATATGGCCATTTAAGCTATTAAAACAGTAAAACCAGGAAATTATCAATAGTGGAGTAACATCTTGTTCAAAAGGTACGAAGAACAGATCCGTATTATTCCCTCCGTCCCTATGTAGCTGAGTCGTATTCCTTTTTGGGTTGTCCCACTGTAGCCGAGTCATTTCCTTTTTTGGCAAAGAGTACTTTACTCTCTCTTCATTAAGACCACCAACATGAAAAGGTAAGTCCACCAAAAAAGACAATTTGCAGAATGACTTCCAAACAATCATAATACATTTTTCTAAAGTTGTTCATTTAAAAACCAAGTCCAACAATCCATATTTCTGTACCGAACCAGGAAGCTGAAGCTCACTCGGAAAGCTTACATGACATTCTCCTTCATCTTAAATTCAAATGACAAACTTGCAGGCATGGGCTAAATGCCTAGCATAGCTGCTTACACAATGAGTACATCAAATCAAGATTCTCCTACGCATCTCAGTACACTTTGACAATTTCCACAATATAAAAACAAGCAATCAGGACAACTCAGAGGTGCTGTGGAATTCAACATTTGCCCTTCGGCTTCTAAGAGCATACTCAAAAACAAGCTTAAATGTGTCGCTCTCCGTGCATAAAGGAGTAGTTGGCTGCTAAACTGCAATGCATGGAGATTTCAACACACTCTCTTCTTAAATAGGAATAGTCCACAATCACGCTTTTTATGGAACATCTGAGTAAGAATTCATGCTAAGGATGGTTCCACGTAATTACGAAGTCCTACTTAAATATAGTAGAATTTATTATTGACTCAACAAAGAGGTCATTATGCAAAAGGTGTGTTGAAGGCAAAACCAATATCCTGGACCCTGATTCCTTGTTACCACTTAATCCATTCCTAACACACGTGGATCTTATCTTTAACATGATGATGTCGTGTGATGACATTTTCTGTATATTGAACCACATATGGAGTACAATTTTATACATTGAATGCAGAACATGTAGCTGCTCAACAATTTAACTATACAAAGGCCATACCGCCATGGCAAGGTAGCTGTATCTCTAACAACAAGCATTCCTTCCCTGTCCTCATGTTAGGTCTACTAGGAATATCTACATTATTAAAACAACACAAGAAAGGGAAAACCTAACGACATTACATACACCAAAACGAAACACTGAATCACCAAATCATGATTCTTGACAAAAGTCTCAAAAGATTACTCACTTATTAGCTAAGCCATGTATAATTCTTGACAAATCATGTTGGGTTCGTAATGTATAATTGAAGTAGGAATCGCAATGAGTTCAATTATTCTAGTGGTAGTACACCCTCTAGGCCAGAGTCCGATAGACATATCGCCACTGTTTTTTTTTTTTTTATCTTAATGATGTACTGCAATTCCTATAATGGAGAGGAGTTCTATAATTTTATCTTATCTTAATTATGTACTGCAATTTACTTTTTTTATCTTGGTAGTTTTTTTATTTTTGCATTTAACTCTTATTTGAATCATATTCTTAATGTCGTATAAATATTGAAAATGCAATCTTTTATTTTATGTCAATGATCTATTGCAACTTATTTTTATCTCTAGATAGTTTTTTAATTGCATTTTATTTTATTCAATTAGCCTATTTTCTGTTTCCAAGATTAGGTACATATTGTATTTTATTTTTTATTTCAATTATATTCTTAATAGTTTAATATGAATTTAATTTTCTTTCTTCGTGTATATTTATATATGTTGATATTCTTAATGCTTTGGTATGAATCTAAAAAAATTCAATATTAGATAGTTTGCTATTTTTCTTATTTTTGTTTTATGGTTATAGCTGCCACTTTTACCAACACAAATTGTTAGTTTCGTTATTAATTTATTTTTAACATGTGACGTAGTTATTTTCCGTACAATACATACTCCCATACTAAAAGTTCTGGATCAGCCGTACAATACATACTCCCATACTAAAAGTTCCGGATCAGCCATTGTTGGTAATGGACCTCACACTCTATTTTTATTATAAAACTAATATATTTATATAAGTATGCCTCATATTTCATTATCCTTTTCCACTCATTTTTCATTAAAATTCTTAAAATTTGAGCTGAGTCACATCGAATCAATTAAAAATAGACGAATGGAGTTATAATAGTGTAAGAATAATGGAAGAGAAATAGAGAATACATGAATGAATTTGAAATTGAGACAAATTAATATAAAGAATATTATGACAATCAACTCTCATAATTAGATTTATAATGAAATGCAGTTTTTGATCAAAAATTTTCTCTTCTATCGAATAAGATCATGGATCAAAGTCATACGACACCTTAAAAAATCTATTTAACTTGGGTTGCAAGAGTCTTGTTGGACTTTTATCAGTTTATGGGCCCAGGCTCATTAGTCATGCACGATATGGTGTCTCATTGGCCATAAGCAATTTATAATCATAATTGATGACATTTTGATAACATTTGAGGCGTATGTAGGATTGTATCTTGAGATTAAATATATAATACATTTGATTTATGAAATTTAATCTTATAGTTCAATTTTAGATGAATAATCATGTGGTAATTAATCATAGACACACCAACTAATAAAATCTTATAATTCAATCTTAAATTATGTTTGAGTACTATTATCTAATGTACGAAACCTAATACCATCCAAATAGATAAGAGTAATAATTTCCGTGACGAAATTGGATACCCATAAGTTAACAAGTCAAGGTCTATCTTGTTACCACCAATCAGCAATCACTCTTCAGTCTATAATTTGATTCAAGCAAATCAAACTACAAAATCACAAAAAAAAAACTAAAATTCTTGAAGCATAGATATATCTATTTGATCTGGGATATTATGGATGAGAGTGGAGGGCGTCCACTATACAGTTGCAGAAACTGCCGGAATCCTGTTGCCTTACATGCTTATCTTGAATCCAAAAAGTTTAAGGTCATTATTATTCATTTATTGTTTACTATGTTCAATGTATCTCTATCTAATCTGTATTATATAGTATATCATCATGATCAAACCAGTAGTTCCAAAATTCAAATTCCCCTGACTGATTTATGATATTTATTTATTTATTTGTGAATGGATACAGAGCAATAATTGAGGTGTATAATTTGAAAGAAAAATCATTTAGGGCTAAATATAGTGTTTAAATGAAATAGGCAAAATCTGGGGAGGCCTATATGTTTAGGCAGGCAATGAATGTTGTGGTTGGAGCAAAGGAAGTGAGGCAACTTATGACTGGTGACTACGCAATTGCAAAGATATTCTGCCGCACGTGCGGAGACGAAATGGGCTGGACTTATCTCACCGCTTTTGATGCCCGACAGAAATACAAGGAGGGCAAATACATTCTCGAGAAAGCTAAGATTCTCAAAGAATACTGAGATTTGTTGTTGGAATGTTTGCTTGTAATAATGGATTTTGAATAAATACTGTATTACCAATTTCGATCTTAGCCCAATTTATTTTGAATAATCACACCGCTGAATCTGATCCAAGTCATTAATTGCCCGATGTCGACCTCCATTCTTCATGCTTTAATTTTCTAGTTGAGTGATAGGTTTTTTATTGAATTTTGAGAATTATTATACATTATTTATATATATTTTATACTGATTTAAAATCAAATTTCGGTTTTTTTTATTTTCTCTATAACTTCAAATAGTTGAATAAGATACCAAATAGAGCTTTGATGCTATAAATGTGATCAAACGAAAACGATGCTGATAGTTGTTGGATAACATTTCTTCTATGCAAAATATGTGTATGTCTAAACTAATTTTTTAAAGAAAGATAAATTACAATCATTTATATGTATTTGTTGTTAATAAAAGATAAGAATCCTTTCAAATCTAAACTTGTTGCAAATGATGTCATTATTTGAGAAATGTGGGTATGGATAATCCAATCAAAATAATAAAAAGATGGTGGCGAGCGTGTGGAGACAGAGAGAGGATAGTTCACGCTTGCCGGAAGGAATGTTTGTGGCCCCATAATTTCTTAATTTGCTGCATCTTCACTTCACTTTATAGCATCATTAACCCCGACCCGGATTCACTTCACTTTAAAGCATCATTAACCCCGACCCGGATTCAGGCCTCAAGTCTAAGGCTGAGAAAAAATACCGAAATACCGATATATCGGCCTTATCGTATCGAAAAAATATAAAAAATACGAACGTGATTTTTGGTACGGTATGATACCTTACCGAAATATTTCGGTAAGGTAAAGGTATGAATTTTTATATACCGCGGTATACCGAAATTTGGTATATACCATAATTTAAGGTATATACCGTAAAATATAAATATAATTATATATTGGGTGAATTGCTTAAAAAGTCACAAAATTTGGGGAAAGTTTGATTTTTCCCACAAACTATAAAAGTTGCGCCTAAAGTCATGAACTTTATGGGATCGTGCAAATTTCCCAAACTACCCGACCTGACGACATATTTCCGTTAAAAACTTATTCCACGTGGCATGCCAGATGTGTGACTTGGCAAAATTTCTGAACTCAGGTAATATAACCTCTTTTTGGCTGATTTCGAAAGTGCAACCCCAATTCAATCGACGGAAAACGTAATCGACAAGAGTGAAATCATCGACAAACGGTTTAGGGATGAAATCGACGACGTGTAAAGAAGATTCAATAAAAAAAGCATAAAACGATGTCGTTTTGTGCCCAGTCAGAAATGTTGCCAAGTCTCGCCTCCGGCATGCCACGTGGGATTAGTTTTTAACGAAAATATGTCGTCAGGTCGGGTACTTTGGGAAATTTGCACGATCCGATAAAGTTCGTGACTTTAGGCGCAACTTTTATAGTTTGTGGGAAAAACCAAATTTTCCCCAAAGTTTGTGACTTTTTAGGCAATTTGCCCTTATATATAAAATATATTTTATATATTATTAAATTATAAAATCTATTGTGAAATATAAATATAATATGAATAAAATATAGTATTTAATATATTATTTAAATTATAAAATATACTCAAATATTCAATTTTCATTGATGTTGAATGTAAGGTATACCGAACATTGATACGGCATACCGAAAATGAGGTACGGTATCGGTATGAAAATTCTCCATACCGAAAATAAGGTATACCGAACTTCGGTATACCGAAAATTTTGGTAAGGTAAAGGTATGATTTTTTCGCATACCAAATTTACGGTAAGGTATACGGTATGGTGGTTTCAGTAAGGTATACCGTACCTGCCCACCCCTACCCAAGTCCCTTCTACGTCATCATTCCCCTAAATTTGAGTCCTAGGCCACAACTGCTCTAACCGTGCATGCCCCATCCCGAGCCACAACTTTTAAATTGCACTATTCACAACTCCAGCCTATATTACTTGTAAAAATTGAAAACGTTGAGCAATTATAACACGAGAAATTCATTTTTAATAAAAAAAATAATAAATTATAAACTAAAAAATATAAAAAAAATTAGAATGTTAAAAAAAAGTGCAAAAAAAATTATAAAATAGTGCAAAAAAATCTCGCCTCTCTCCCTCTCCATCTTCTTCCTCTTCCTCCTTCTTCTTCCTCTCCCCCTCCCTCTTCTTCCTCTTCCAAATGCATAAAAATTCAGAACTTGGGGCACAGGAGCGGCCCGAACCCCCTCCAACCGGAAGCTCGCCAGGCCGGACCCTGGGTGTAACGCCCCACTTTGTGAACCCTAATTTTAGAACCCTAAAATTTTGCATTAAATGTTTTAATGCTTTGAAGTATGTGGATTTAAAGATGAGTGAATTAATTGCGTGATTTCTTTGTGACGTAATTCTGTTTTGGGGTTAAGTGTTGGTTTGAATGGTCAATATCGTTGAATATGTGACGTGGAGGTGGAATAGTCAATCTGGTTAAGTTTTATGACGTGGCTCTGCGAATAATTGATGCGAGGTGAAATTTATTGTGGTGAAATATTCTTAAGGGTGAGTGAGATTGAGTAGGTTCATCGATAATTATTTTTACCCATATTTTTGGAAATTTCGACCATGACTACTTATTTGAGAGGAATCCTATTTTCTTGGATTTAATTAATTGCTAGGGATATTTATCCAAATTAAATCCAAAACCCAATTATTCTTTATTTTCTTCATGAGAAAATTTATTCCTTGTGGAAGAAGCATAATTCACGCCACTTCCCTATTTTATTGAGGGAATTATTATTTTTATTCTGCTCCGTATTATTCTACTCCGTGAAATACCAAATTAAATCGTAGGCTAATTAAATAGCCTAGATTTCGAATTCCTCTCCAAAAATCACGCCAACTACACTCTACCATATCTTTCAAATCTTTAATTTATTTAATTAAAGATATTATATTTTGTACTCTACAAATACATGAGAAACCCTAAACCTAGGAATAAAAAAAACACGCCTCCCACTCCCTTGAAATTCACGTCCCACTTCTCCCTCTCCCTCTCAATTTTTCTTCTATTTTTCTCCAAGAATTCTTCATCTTTTAAGAA
The DNA here is from genome assembly GCF_004379255.2 of Salvia splendens. Taxonomy (NCBI): domain Eukaryota; kingdom Viridiplantae; phylum Streptophyta; class Magnoliopsida; order Lamiales; family Lamiaceae; genus Salvia; species Salvia splendens. The sequence goes on from NC_056034.1 coordinate 7,114,006, forward strand.
GAATTTAAGTTGAAGCCTCAAGAATTGTTGAAGAATCAAGATTATACCTTGTTTCTACCGAACGTTTCCATTAAGAAGAGGTACTTTGATCTATCTTTTCTCATCTAACCGATTAATCGGTGTTCTCGAACCCTCATGTATATAGATCGAGTGAAAAGGGGGAAACCAATTTACGAATGGGATGCATGTGTGTGTGGATCGACGTGTGTGTGTGTCGGCGTGCGTGTTTGTGTGGGTGTGTGCGTGGTGTGTTTAAGAACACTCATGCGTGACCATGATTTGATGATAGATCTGGAGTTGTGTATGAATAAATTGATGTGAAGAGCATGTCTTGATTATGAATGTTAATATAAAACGAATAGATGGGCAAAAGGGAAACGTTGGGGGACATGCAAGTTTTTGAGTCAATGATTGAGACTGATTTGTGTTACACATAATTTAAAGGTGATAACTCGCGCTCTCAGCGTGATAGCAAGGGAAAGAAAGTACTTGAGATCTAAGCAGACGAGGTGGGCTTTCTTTTAAAATAAGGACAACGTCCTAAATCTTTATCGTTGAGAATGAAATCTGTGTTTATTATGCCGTGATTTGTTTTGTCGTGCCTATCCCTTGTGGCTCTGCCACTATTATTTAAATCGAATTCGGATCCTCGTAGAGCCGTAAACTCTACTTGGATTAGTGTACACCAATGGTAGACTGTGTGTCAGCGTACGGGTTGGCCGGTCTAGTGACCTGGTTTGCGGCCGCATTCCTTGTCATGTAGAATGAGGATATGGTAAACGTCTATGGGAAAATGACTGATCAGTCGACTTTTGACGATGAAATATTTTGATACCTCGGGCCTTTCTAAAGATAAAACCCCGACGGATACTTGAAAAAGGCATGATAGATAAATAATTTTTCTTTGATAAACTGTTTTTAGCAATAAGTCCACTGAGTATATTATAGTACTCAGCCATGCATATGTTTTCCCTATGTGCAGATTGAGCGGCGACGAGTGGTTGGCAGTGTTGAGCAAATTATTAAATTGATGTGATTCTCTTGAAACTCCGAGTGTCGTCGTGTCTTCACACATGACTTCACTCTTCTCTTGGATGTTTCCGCTAAAACATGATTACTCTTATCGTTGGGTTGATACTGAAACTATTGGATTCTTGTTTTGGATATTGAGACATGTTACGTTTTGGATTATTTTGAACCATGCCATTTTGACCTAAATTATGATAGTCATTCTTCCTTGGATTTCATTGCTAAAGCGTCACCTTTTTTTTCTTATACTTAATTGTTCATTAAATACTTTGGTCAAACCTCTTTGATGAAACCCTAGCCTATTTTCCTTGTTGCAATTAAGTCCGTTTAAGTCGCGATCGCCGCATTTATTCTACCCTAGAAGGGCGGTAGTGACAGTTTTGTATCAGAGCCTCAGTTCTTTCCGCTCTGGACCCAAGAGCCTTGTTGAGTCAAAGTCTATTCATGTGTAAATTTACTAATTGATAATCGTCGAAGGCTCAACACCACGACTCCTCCCCGCCCAACCACGAAGAAAGAGGTAAAAATATTTTTTGTGAGTTTTTGGATTGAATTACAGAAGTTTAGAAATTTCGACGGGAAACATTACCCTTGTAAAAAATGAATTTTATTTGGGATTACATAATTCTCGTGAGATTGTGAAACGCGAAGTATGATTGCAATTATTTGATTATACTATGAAACAACTCATATTGGAAACATGTTTTTTTTCTCTTTCATTGCAACCTTACATGATTACAAATTGTGCGATGAATGTGAAACTTTACGATAATAATGAACGTAGAGGTGTGAAATGCCTAGTGCGAGGCGAGTAGCCTATGGGGAAGTCGGTATACTACGATTCGGCGAAGCACGAAAACGCGCGAACTAATAACCTTGGAATATAAATTCTTGGCATGATGCTACTTACATACCTCTATCTTTTGATATATAGCCATCTACATATGCATCATGTTCTCAGCATTTGTTTTTGAAACTTAAACCCCATTGTTTCCTTCTATCCTTGGGATGATGCTGAGTTTTTTTTAGATGGTCCAACAATATTATGCTCCGATGCGTAATCGTTACGCCAGCAATAGGAACCTCCCAGTTGAGAGCTACAGAGAATACGAGTGGGATGGGGAGATCTTCCTTATGTCCTACGTCACCGAGTTTTACAATCGATGGATGAACGCCTACGCGTATGGGGGAGCCACCCATCACACAGGAATCGTAAGGCTCATCCACACTCTACCATCTCCTTGGAGCGAGTGGGTCGCCCAGGCGGCAGAATCGTTCACATGGTATAGCCCGCCCGAATACACACCGCGGGGGGACATGATCAGCCTTTTAAAGGTACTACTTCCAGCCATGACAGTTGCCTCCGACGGACCGCCACGTGATCCACCTCCACATATCTATCCACCGGGTCAAGCCCACCTGCGGAAGTATCGCTACGACGAGGAGCCGCATGTCTCCAGTGTTCCTAAGAGAATGAGACTCGGGATGCGCACTTCGGCCCCTCTAAGAATAGGCTGAGAGGTCGATAGGATGCTCGAGATGACCCCTCCACTCTTAAGCGCCGAAGAGGAAAACGAGGATGAGGAACCACTCGCGGAGGGGGAGGACCCAAATGGAGAGAGTGTTGGAGAGACCGAGGAGAAGGAGGATGAGGGTGGAGATAATTAGAAATGATAATTCTTGAATATTTTATGACACTTTCCCCTTGTTTTGATACTCTATTGTTTTGCTTGACCTAACCATTATCTTTCCACGTTTGTTTTACTCTTTTTTTCTTCATTGCGATGGATACTAAGACCTCTTAGAGGCAACATTTTGATATTTCTATGGGAATTCTTGTATTTTGCCATCTTATTGTGCACTGATTGGTACCATCCTTTATTATCTTATTGTGCGATTATCTTTTGCTAGCCTATGGCGCAATTACCTTTTGATATACTATATTGTAATTGTCCTCTTGGATCCTATTGCACAATTACCTTTGATGTACCATTGCGCAACTATCTTTTGCTATTCGTTCGTACAATTGCTTTTTGCCATAATTTGAAATTATTCTTGCTATTCCATTATGTAATTGTCTTTTGTTATCTCATTGTACAATTGTATTCTGTCATACTATCATGCAGTTGTCCCTTACCGTTCTATTGAAATCTGGTGATTTGTCATTCTATTGTACAAATTGTCTTCTACCACACTATTGAACAATTACCTTTTACTATCATGTTGAGCAATCACCCTTTTGCTATCTTATGGTACAATTGCCTCTTGCTATGCTATTTTTGCAATTGCTCTCTTCTATCATTTTGTGCAGTTGTATTTTGATACCCTGTCTTGCAAAAGCACTATATTATTCTATGATGCAATTGTCCCTTGATTCCCACTTTTCAACTATACCACATGACTATTCTTGGATTTTGAATAAAGGCGATAATAACTCTGTGTGAAAATGAATCAGAATGCCGCCAAGACGTAACGTAAGACGTGAGAACCCTGAACCTACCCCTCAGACGATGGAGGAAAGTGTGACACAACCCATCCCTCCACCTCTTCCACCTCCGGATGACCGTGAAATTGTGAAGCTATTCCTAGAGCAAAAAACCTCCCGTCTTTGATGGAATGGGAGAACCGGCCAAGGCCGAATCATGGATACGCGCATTGGAGCGCATTTTCGCAATCATAGGGTGCAATGATAGAGAACGGTTGAGTTTTGTGACCTACCTACTAACCGAGTCTGCTGACTTCTGGTGGGACACCAGGATGAAAACAATGCCCCGAGATCAAGTAGTGGGGATGACTTGGGAGGGCTTCAAGACAGAAATATATAATAAGTACGTGCCAAAGAGCTATCGGAAGGCAAATGCGTCTGAATTTTACAATTTGACCCAGGGGCGCATGATTGTGACCGAATACGACCGTGCGCTCAACAACATGGCTCTGTACGCACATGATCAAGTCAATACTGATGAAAAGCTGGCTAAAAAGTTCCGTGAGGGACTAAGGCATGAAATAAGGATGTCGTTGGCTAGTCGTGGGAGACTCCTCTACACGGAAGCATTAGCCCTTGCACTAGATATTGAGGCAGCTATGCCCAAGGAGAGGATGAAGGATAACACTACTTTGGCACTACCTCCACCACACCACTCTCGAGAGAAGAGGAAGTGGGAGGGGAATAAGACCACATACGACAACAAGAGGTACCAGCCCACCCAGAACCAACCACAGCATGGGGGAGGGCAAAACTCATCTAGCCAGAGGGGTGACTTCCGACCCAAGCCACCCCAATGCAATGTGTGCTCCAAGTACCATTTTGGAGAGTGTAGAATTCAGGACACCACTAAGTGCTTTAACTGTGGGGGAAATGGCCACTTCTCTAGAGAGTGCTCGAGCAAGAATGTGGCAATGGGGTCGAGGCAGAACACTCAAGGATCCCACCAGCAGCCAAGGGCACCGCAAATGGAATCAAGCGGAAATCGCGATCAACCTCCGCGATAACAACAACCTTACCGCCCAAGACTTCTTCCCCAGGCTAGAGCATATGCCTTGAGTCAGAAACAACCCAAGATTGAACAAGGGAGTCACGAGAATGGAAACCTGGCAGGTATGGGCAAAATCCTCGACACACCTATTGTTGTATTGTTCGATACGGGCGCATCGCATTCTTTCATATCTGAATTATGTGTGGACACTTTAAGTTTGCCTGCTTACAAATCTGAACATAAGATGATGGTGTCCTCACCCGTGAGAGGGGTAATAGAGGTTTCTCGAACATGCTCGAATGTAGAAATTGTTATGGAAGAACTTAAGTTAGTCGCTCACAACCTACAAGTCATGGCAATGGGGGATTTTGACATAATTTTGGGAATGGATTGGTTAGCTGTGAATTTTGCTACTATTCGTTGCAAGGAGAGACAAATATCTCTGCAAGCCCCGGGGAGGAACCCACCATATACTATGGAATCTCGATGAACCGGCGAACATCTATCATCTCCGCACTTCAAGCTAGTACGATGGTGAGAAAAGGGCGTCCTGCTTATCTTGTCTACCTACAAGGAGAGGAGAAATGAGAAAGGAAAGTGGAAGATGTTGTCGTTGTACGAGAATTTCCAGATGTTTTCCCCGAAGTTTTGCCTGGACCACCGCCAGATCGACAATTGGAGTTCACAATCGACCTAGAGTCAGGGTCGGCGCCTGTGTCCAAGGCACCATACCGAATGGTTCCTAAAGAGTTAGAGGAACTCAAGATACAACTTCAGGAGCTTATGGACCTGGGTTTAATTAGACCCAGTGTCTCACCGTGGGGCGCTCCTGTGCTTTTTGTCAAGAAGAAGGATGGGTCGATGAGGATGTGTATCGACTATAGAGAGTTGAACAAAATGACCATAAAAAACAAATATCCACTGCCAATGATAGATGACTTATTCGATCAACTCCGAGGAACCGGTGTGTTCTCAAAGATGGACTTGAGGTCCGGGTACCACCAGTTGAAGGTCCGAAGGGAAGACATACCGAAGACCGCTTTCCGCACAAGATATGGTCACTATGAGTTCGTTGTAATGCTATTCGGATTGACAAATGCACCCGCAGTATTCATGGATTTGATGAACCGAGTATTCCACCCATACTTGGATAAATTCGTCTTGGTCTTCATAGATGACGTACTTGTCTACTCGAAGAATGAGAAAGACCACGAAGAGCATCTGCGAATCACCTTGGAGACGTTGAGGACCGAGAAGCTATACGCCAAATTCAGCAAGTGTGAGTTTTGGCTGAAAGAAGTCAACTTTCTTGGTCACATTGTGTCGGCAGAAGGAATCCGAGTGGATCCAACCAAGGTTGAGGCGGTACAACAATGGAAGGCACCTTCGACACCAAACGAGATTCGAAGTTTCCTGGGTTTGACAGGATATTACCGAAGGTTCATAGAAGGATTCTCTAAGATAGCGAGACCAATGACCCAACAACTCAAGAAGGGGTAAAAGTCAATTGGACCCCGGAGTGTGAGGCAAGTTTTCAACTTTTGAAGGAGAAACTGACCACTGCACCAATCTTAGCTGTGTCAGAGCATGGAATGAGCTACGTGGTCTACACTGACGCTTCGAAAATGGGACTTGGGTGTGTTTTGATGCAAAACAACAAAGTGATTGCCTACACATCACGACAATTGAGGCCACACGAGTTGAACTATCCTACCCACGACATGGAGCTAGAAGCGGTTGTACACGCCCTAAAGATTTGGAGGCATCATCTCTACGGGGTACGATGTGAAATCTTTACGGACCACAAAAGCCTGAAATACTTTTTCGAGCAAAATGATTTAAACATGCGACAACGAAGATGGCTCGGATTGGTGAAGGACTACGACTGCGGCATCAATTACTACCCCGACAAGGCAAATGTAGTGGCAGATGCCTTGAGCCGGAAGGACCATCCCCAACTGGCCACTTTTCTCACCAAAGAAGAAAGCTTGATACGCGAACTTAGCAAGATGCATTTGGAAGTGGTAAGGGCACCTGAAACAGTGGAAGGCCGAATTGCCACCTTGGTGGTTGCACCTGGTCTAAGAACAAAATTGCTGAAGCCCAACGAATGGATGCGAAATTGGAAGAAATTCGAGTCGAAGTAAGAACTGGCAAATCTGGGAATTTCCTTGAGGAATCCGACAATGCTCTCACCTTCAAAGGGAGACTTTGCATACCGAGTGACGAAGGACTAAAAAACTAAATCATGAGTGAAGCACATGAGACTCCTTACACCGCTCACCCGGGGTGTACGAAGATGTATCAAGACTTGAAGAAGTCCTTTTGGTGGAATGGTATGAAGAAGGATATATCGGCATTTGTGGAGCGCTGCTTAGCCTGCCAACAGGTGAAGGCTCTACATCAATGACCGTATGGAAAGCTACAACCGCTAGAGATTCCCGAGTGGAAATGAGAGCACATCGCCATGGATTTCGTGACGGGATTGCCAAGGACTCTTAAATGGAACACCGCCATTTGGGTAATTATAGACCGACTCACCAAGAGTGCACACTTCATACCGATTCCCATAACCTATGGATCAAACAAACTAGCCCAGATTTATATAAGGGGAATAGTGCGACTGCATGGAGTCCCAGTGACGATCACGTCTGACCGTGACCCGAAGTTCACTTCAAGATTTTGGATCAGCCTACAACATGAGCTAGGAACCCGATTAAATTTTAGCACAGTGTTTCACCCGCAGACAGATGGGCAAGTCCGAAAGAACGATCCAAACCCTCGAGGATATGTTGAGAGCTGTGGTGCTAGACCGAGGAGGAAGTTGGGAGTCCGCACTACCACTGATTGAGTTCGCCTACAACAACAGTTTCCAGGCAACAATAAACATGGCGTCGTAGGAAGCCTTGTATGGGAGAAAGTGTAGATCCCCGCTCTACTAGGACGAAGTTGGTGAGAGAAGAGTACTTGGACCCGATGCAGTTGAAGAGATGGTTGGAATTATTCAAAAAATTCGTGAAAGGACAAAAGAAGCTCAAGACAGACAGAAGTCCTACGCAGATGCCCGGCGAACCGACTTAAAATTTCAAGCTGGCGACAAGGTTTTTCTCAAAGTATCCCCGTCGAAAGGGATAACACGTTTTGGTGTCAAGGGAAAGTTAAAACCGCGATTTATTGGGCCTTATGAAATCCTTGAAGGAGTGGTTCCTGTTGCATTAAATACTTTGGTCAAACCTCTTTGATGAAACCCTAGCCTATTTTCCTTGTTGCAATTAAGTCCGTTTAAGTCGCGATCGCCACATTTATTCTACCCTAGAAGGGCGGTCGTGACATCGGGACCGTCCCCAGGCCACAACTGCGGCCCCGGGACCGACCTGGGCCGGAACTCCGTCGCCTCCAACGCGCAGCTCGGGCCGGGACTCGCGATTTGCGGCCCGGCCTGTTGCGTTAATGATGCTCTTAGGTATTTGATTAATCCATACATAACATACATAATCATCAACATCATAAACCTAATCAAATCACAACTCAGATATTCTTTAAATAAATTAGATCACGATTTCCCTAATTATACCATTCCATCAAATTCAAGGTCTTCACACTTTGTTAAGTCCATCTATTGTCGTTTAATTATAATGGGCCGGGGTTACACCACCTGTCGTTTTCACCAATATTGACTATAATTTATAACCTTAATTATTAATATAATTACTAAGTGGTATTCGATTCATCAGACATCATTAATTGTTTCAAGATCATTATCAATTAGCACTAATATCGATCAGGATCAAGGGCTGTACTTTAATTAGTTAGCGAAGAACTCATAGCTCCTTGTTTCACTTCATAAGACTTAAGAGGTAAAGGAAGTCATATCAAGAAGTATAAAAGAACAAGTAGCTCTAACTCTTAGCTCTTAACTTGGAACTCCTTGGATTCACTTCCCTATGACTGGTCAGAAAGAAGAAGTAACATCAAGCAAACAAGAAAGAAAAACAACACCCGGTTATTAGCTTCCTAGTACTTTGATTCGCTTCCAAGTCCAAGAAAGCCAAAGGAAGTTGAGTACCGAGAAGAAAGAGCAATAAGAAGAGTAAGAAGAGTAGCTGCTCTCTCTCGCTCGTGGCCTAGTAGTCCACTCACTCGCTGTAAGCTCCTTAGAGTTAAGTTACATGTCTGTTATCAAAGCCGGAGTTAACATCTGTAGTCCTCGGAGTTCGTAGGAGTTCATAGGAGTTCCATTTGTTGTTAATAAGTCAAGTCTGGAGTCAGGATTAGCGAGTTTAACAAGAACAAGCCAACTCTAGAGGTGGTTCGCAGCACCTACTCTATGGCGTTCTGGCCTCAGGGCCGGACCTGAGGGGGGGCAAGTGGAGCGGCCGCCCTGGGCCCCCAAATTTGCAGGGCCCCTCCCTAGCCTCAGCCTCAGGTATATATATATATATATATATATATATATATATATATATATATATATATATATATATATATATTATATATATGTAAATTTTTGAGCCATGGCCCACGTATTTTAATTGAGGTGGCCCTTATTCAATTAAATTGTGGCCCGTTTCAAATTTTAAAAGAGGAAGGCCCAAATTCAATGTACTCCATCCCCACCGTCGGCTTCTCCTCTCTCAAATCATTCCTCACTTTCCATCAAATTCACACAAGAACCCCAATTTGAAAAATAGAATCCCTATATCCCCAAATCCTAGGATACGGTGCATCCACCTCCCTCAACTATCCCTCTCGCTCGATCTCCAGCCACGCCGTCTTCACCGCCTCCGTCTCCGACGAGGGACGATCAAGCAGCAAGGAACACAAGAAGTCACCAAGCAGCAAGGAACACAAGAAGTCAAGAAGGTATGTAGACAGTAGACATGTAGTACTAGTACGTTCATGTCTTTTGGCTTCAACACCGATTGATTGATTAACTGATCTTGATCAGTTCTTTTTTTCTTCTAAATTTTAGCAAGATCATGTCAACAAGGAAGTATGCATCAGGTAGTGAAAAAAGGAAAAAGAGGAAGCGAGTAGATGAATTGATAGAATCGCAAAGAGGAGCTATGGACAGTTTTTTTTCAAACAGAACAAGTACAGGCACGTCCAGAAACCCAGATGAGTTGGCGCTTATTGTTGTGGAGGAGCAAGCTAATCCTAATTTAGAAGATGAGGTCCCGATGCAGGATAATGATGACAACTATGTAAGTGATCATGACCAGCCTGCTACAGAACCTGCTAGTAGTCATGAACAATTTGTTTATACCACGGATATTTATGATCCAAGAAATTGGAATAGTCTTGATAACAAAGCTAGAGACATATTAGTGGAGAAGGGTCCTATTAGAGAAGAAAATATTGTGTTCCCCAAGGATGGCAACGCAAGACATTTTTCATATGCCCACTACTCTAGGAAAATGAAAAATGGAGAGGTGCGTGACAGAAAATGGTTAGTTTATTCCAAGCATGTTGATAAAGTGTTCTGTTTTTGCTGTAAGATTTTCAACTCAAGAAGTTGCAAAAGTTTTTTGGCACATGATGGGTTTGGAGATTGGAAGCATATCATTGACAGACTGAAAGATCATGAAACTAGTGTGGAGCATATCACCAATATGAATACTTGGAATGAACTGAGAGCTAGAATGGGCAAAGATGAAACAATTGACAAAGAGATACAAAAAGAAATCAAGAGGGAGCAAGAACGCATAAGGCAAGTTTTATTAAGACTAGTTGCCATTGTGAAGTTTCTTGGTAAACGCAGCTTGGCTTTTAGAGGATCTAATGAGCAGCTTTATAATGATCAAAATGGTAATTTCTACGCTTGTGTTGAGATGATTGCAGAATTTGATCCTGTCATGCAGGACCACCTTAGACGTATTCAAAACAAAGAGACTCGTTATCATTATTTGAGTCATAAAATTCAAGATGAGCTGATTTATCTTATGACTTCTAGCATTACGGACTCTATCATAAAGGTTGTTAAAGATGCCAAATATTTCTCTATTATCCTTGATTGTACCCCAGATGTGAGTCATCAAGAGCAAATGACTTTATTGGTTCGATGTGTTGAGATGTGTGATGACAAAATAAAAATTCAAGAGTACTTTTTGGGTTTCATGAAGGTGGATGACACATCTGGTTTAGGGCATTTTAAAGTATTGGTTGATTCCATCAAGCTCTTTGGTCTTGATATTGATGATATTAGGGGTCAAGGATATGACAATGGCTCTAATATGAAAGGAAAACATCAGGGAGTACAAAGGAGATTGCTTGATATTAATCCAAGAGCTTTATACATGCCATGTGCTTGTCATAGTCTTAACCTTACACTTTGTGATATGGCTAAATCTTGTGCTAAAGCAGCTAGCTTTTTTGGAATTGTGCAACGGATATATATACTATTTTCTGGTTCTACTAAAAGATGGAATGTTTTGCTTGATCATATTCTAGGTTTAACAGTGAAATCATTATCCAATACTCGTTGGGAGAGCAGGATAAAAAGTGTTCAAGCAATTAGATATCAAGCACCTCAGCTCAGGTCAGTTTTGTCTCAGTTACAACAAGCTAGTGATATAGAACTAAGTGATAAGACTGATGCAAACAACTTATTGAAGGCTCTTGGTAGCTTTGAGTTTATACTTGGCATGGTTATATGGTATGACATTTTATTTGCTGTAAATACTGTAAGCAAGAGGTTGCAATCACCATCTATGTGCATTGATACTACCTTGCAGCAAATTGAAGACATGAGGAATTATTTCAACAATTACAGGAATGAAGGATTTGCTTCTAGTATGACCATTGCCAAAAGTATTGCATCAGAAATGGGTGTAGAGCCATCATTTTCAGTGAAGCGCAAGGCTCAAAGGAAGAAACATTTTGATGAAATTGACACCAATGAAGAAATTCTACAAGCTGAGAAGGCTTTTGAGGTCAATTACTTCTTGGTCGTGGTTGATATGGCAAACACCTCATTGAAAAGTAGATTTGAAGAACTACAAACATTCAAAAGTATATTTGGGTTTTTACTTAGCTCAACAACTTTGAAGTCACTAAATGATACTGAATTAGAAGATTTTTGCACCAAATTTGCGAAAACATTCTCTTCGCATGACACATCTGATGTGGAGGTAAATGATCTAATATCTGAGTTGAAGGTTTTGAAGCTAAGTTTGCCGAAAAGGCCAATGTCTTCTATGGACATTTTTGAGTATGTTAGAAAAATGGATTCTTATCCAAATATCTCAATTGCTTATCGCATATTATTTACTGTGCCTGTGACTGTGGCATCGGCAGAAAGAAGCTTTTCAAAGTTGAAACTGTTGAAGAATTATTTAAGATCTACGATGTCTCAACAACGGCTGAACGGGCTTGCCACTTTATGTATTGAGAGGAAATTATTAGACGAGGTTGACAGCAACACCATCATCAACGACTTCGCATCAAGAAATGTTAGAAGAAATTTTTGAAGGTAATATGTAATAATTATTTGAAGTGAATTTCTTTTGATATGCTATTAGTTTTTTGCTGGATGAAACTTATTATAAAATGGAAGGAAAAAATATATAAATAGGGCCTCAACTTTTAGTCTCGCCCCGGGTCTTTGGAACCTCAGGACCGGCGCTGTCTGGCCTATCACCCGATAGTCCATCACTCGACTAGTCTGTCTTAGAGGAGAGTTACACTAAGGATTAATAAAGAACTCAATCGAAGAAGAAGAAGAATAACTCCTTGTTTGACTTCTAATGACTAGAGAGATAAAGGAAGTAAGAACAAATTCAGTCCCTCCAATAATAATTTAACTAGTAAATTAGTAAACTACTCCTGTTACTACCTTTTATTTGTCCTACAAAAAGTGACGGACATATTTTATTCCAGTAGAGAGGTTTAGAGATCAAACTGCACCCTCCCCAAGTAAATAAATGGCCTTTAATTTAACAACCATTACAATAAATTTATCTTATAATTAAACACAAATTTAGAGACGTAATTACTTGTACTGGATAATTTTGAAAAATAATCAGAATTGAGGACGCAAAGCAAAGTCATCCTTATAATTGTCCATTAAATCTTAATATTTTGCATTTTTGAGAAGCTTTCGTTTGCGTCCTTTTTAGTTGGGACACTAAGATTGAAGCCGTTTTTTAAAATATATATAGAGCATATAGAAAACAGAAATTAACGTTATTAATTGACTAAAAAATGTCTAGGACATTTTTGTTGTAGTGAAAACAAAATCATACGTATATATTAATTGTGTGTGTACTGATGAGCTGTATATATGTCTCCACAGATGCACATATAAAAAAAGTTCATTTTATCATACTGGTGTACATGAATATCACTTATTCTCATTTTATAGAAGTAATTAAATGAAAAAAGAAAAAAAGATTACTTTATTAATTAAAGATGTACAGTATAAAGAGTGCAAGTGACATTCCACAAGATATATATAGGTATTACTATATTGTGTCAGTAGATCGAGGGGCTCTCATTTAAGAGCGCTCAAATCTTACAACTTTCTTTGTTCCATCACTAGTGCTCTACCATCAACCATGTGATGTAAAGGTATGCATGCTATTAATATTATAGATATGTGATTATCAAAAAGGATTGGACAATTGAACATTATATACAAATCATATAGTATCACACATATTCTAGGAGAAAAAGATTTTTTATCTAGTGTCCTTCCTCTACATATAAACACAAATGATATACTACTATGTACTTCATGAGGTCATATATTCACATAACCAAGGGATTTGAAGTCTTCAACTCCCTCCTCAAATATATAAGAAATTCAAAATTAAACTATCAAAATTAAGATTAGAAGATTCTTAGATATATTTGTTTATGTATATTAGCATTGATTGTGTTCTTGGTATGTACAACAGTTTTAGTATAAACATTAAAAAGGTAAAGATGCATTTTCTTATTATATGATCATGGCATCAACTGGAAACTTAAAACATGTACTCCCTCCCTCCGTTCCATAATAGTAGAGTCATTTTGCCACTTTGGTACGTTCCATAATAGTGGAGTCATTTTCTTTTTTAGTAAAAGCTAACACATTTCTTCTCACTTACTTTTTTTTTAAGGAGGATCGATGGTGGTTCCCCACCTACCCCCGAAGTGACTCGGACCCTCGGCCTAACGGTCGGAGGTGAAGCGTCTTACCAAGACGCGCTTCGTTGTCAAGGTGGGACCCAATGGATCCACCAGCCTCGCAGGAACGGGTCCAGGATTTTTCACCTCCCCTAGCTCCTGGGTCCAGGCACGGGTACAGGCTTAATCACCTCCCGAAGCTCTGGAGTCAGGCCTGTGAATCCACTAGGCCCCAGGGAAATTAATCCCCAAGATGCGCCTCCCAGGGGTCGAACACACGACCTCTAGGATGAGGTGGTATCCTTGTCTCCCTTCTGAACCAGTTGAGCTAGGAGGCTTGGATTTTCTTCTTACTTACTTTACTCTCCCTTACTTTATTCTATCTTCATCTCTCTACCTTTTTCATTTTCTAATTTATTCTTCCTTTACCTAACCCACTTAATATAATTTTTCTTAAATCTCGTGCCGAAAAGAAACTTCTCCACCACTATGGAACGGAGGGAGTGTAGATATATTATTGGTATACATAAATAGGGGAAAGTGAGATCGATGATGAGAAAGTAGCAAAGATTAAACAATACATGCACAGAAAACAAAGATAAACGATACCAGAAAAAGGGTGGCGACATTCACCTTTTGACATGACAAAGCACAAGAATACCCAATACCAAGTGGCCATATACATATATATATGAATCAACACATGCATCGATCGACCTATATATATATATATATATATATATATATATAAAACATGAGTTGTACTCTCAGCTATAATGATCGCACCACTCATCAGTCATCACCATTTAAATCAATCAAAAACAAATTAAATCCATCAACACAGACTAGTAAACATTACTATATCTTGACTAAACATTGTTAATTAAGAGAAAATATATAATTGATTAATTACGTACGTAGTTTCACCATGAACTGCCGGGGAACATCCCGGTCCAGAATCCGTTCGAATCACGCTCAATTTCTTGATTTCCAACCGCTTCAAATGGGAAAACGATTGGTGGATCGCCTTGAACCGCTTGCTGTGAGTTCCCAAACCGGTTTTCAAGAGGGAAACCGGAGGAGACCACCGGGTTGGAATTGTGAACCGGAGCAGAGATGATTGAGCTCAGCAAATTAGGGTTTTGAGGGTGGAGAGTGAATGGCAAAGCCACTAGCTCAGAAATTCCACTGTAGAGAGGCGGATCATTGTAAGATTGCTTAGGGTTTTGAATTTGAGGTGGTGGGGTCAATTTCTTTGTAGAAGATGAAGAAGATCTTTTGTTTTTTCTAGAGCTTCCACCAACTGGGACATTTCTGAGAGTTCCACCTTCAGTCCAATACCTTCTGCAGCTCTTACAAAAGTACCTAGGTTGAGAGAGGCTGTAATTGTTGTAATAGCAAAACTTTGTGTTGGTGGATTTGCATCTTGGGCAGTTCAAAGGCTGTTCCTTTTGTGGTCTTGGCTTCTTCTCTGAGTTTCTTGAGCATTCAACTCCAATTCCCTGATTAAATAAGGGGACAGAAAAAGAAAGTATGCATCATCACTGAAATCCTTGCAATTTGGGGATTAGAGAACAAGGAAAAGCAAACAAGGAGGAGGAAACAAAGGAAATTAAATGAGCATAGCTTTTTCTTTTTGTCTATTGAGAAGATGGGGGGGAAAAAAGGAAAAGTGGTTGCTTTAAGACATGAAAACACAAGCAAGCAAAACCTAACATATAAACTCAAAAGTAAAAGGGAAAGTCTGCAGATAAAGTGATTGGCTTTAATTTAAAAAAGGGAGGAAAAGAACAAGTAATCTCCAAGTCCAAAGCAAAAAGGACATGCTACATAAAAATCACAAAGGTCTCAAGATGGTGATGTTATCATGATGTATGTATTTATTTTCTTCTTGTTACCTGTGGCCACTGAGCAGCATCCATTAATTACACAGGTAGAGGTAGAGAAAGAGATCGATGCAGAGGGGGAAGAGAGAGAGATTAGGGATTGGTTTTTGAGTGGGGTGGGATAGAAAGAGCTACTTTTGGGAAGGGGGGGGGACGTAGTGTTTGGCGGTTGCAAATGTTGGTTTGCTGTAGAAATGTGCCCGCTGGTGGTGGGCGAAAAGCTTTGGAATTGTTGCTTTCTCCACTTGCCCATTTTCCCCAACTTTATACTAGTAATTTTTTTTTATTTCTTTCATGTTTTATTATCTTTTGTTTTAAATGTCTTGTAGTTTTTTAAAATAAGATTAATTATTATAATTACTTTCTAATGTAAAATTTATAAAGTATGAAAAATAGAGCACTGCAGAAAAAAGTTGGATTGATTAGCAACGAAAAATAGTTTTACCAACGGATTTGACTAATTACGGACTAAATATCACTAGTACTACACAACTAAAAAAACATACCTTATTGACGAAAATTTTCCGTACTATTTACCGAAGGAAAAATAGGAATTACCAATGAAAATTTTCGGCAGTAAAAATTATTGTTTTTTGTAATGGAGATAGCAAGTAATTAAGGTATTATTAATAAATCATAAGATACTATATATTAAAAAAGAAACTTATAATAAATAAAAAATAATTACTAGTAGTAATTTTTATAGACGAATCAAAATACAAAAACATAACTACTGGACAGAAGAATAATTATGTAAGTAGGGTATATAACAGTTTAGGTTTCTTACCCATTTATTTAAAATAGTTTATTTTATTGCTATAAACCTGTAGAATATACATGTCATTTATAGGGCTGAGAAAAAAATACTGAAATACCAAAATATCGGTCTTATCGTACCGAAAAATATCGAAAATATCAAATTTTTGGTGCGGTATGATACATTACCAAAAGATTTCGGTAAGGTAACAGTATCAATTTTCATATACCGCGGTATACCGCTGCATACTGAAATTCGGTATATACCTTAAATTAAGGTGTATACCATAAAACATAAATATAATTATATATAAAATATATTTTTATATTTTTAAATTATAAAATCTATTGTGAAATATAAATATAACTATGAATAAAATATAGATTTAATATATTTTTAAAATTATAAATATAAATAATATTCTAAAAACTCAAAATATCTATTTTCATTGATGTTGAAAGTCAGGTATACTGCAAAAATACGGTAGAATGTTTAATTTGCATTATATATATAGACTGGTTGCTTTTGTATACAGTTATTTTGCATTTAGACAATAATGCAAAACTAAACAATCTATACTGCAATCCACCTATTTTTAATATGTAATATGCAGAAATCTATCTACAACGCCCACTAATGTATATTGCAAGATACACCCCTAATATTGCAGGATAATGTGTCGAGTGCCAGCACGAAGTTGGTGGTACATTCTCATTTTAAAATTGGTGTCACTGTAACGCGCCCCTATTAGACTATTGACTAATTCTCCAACAAACATTTTGCGGCGTATTAAAATTATTTTGGTTTGTTTTGAATTAATTGTTAAATTATTGAATTATAGTAAATGAATATAAAAAGTAGAAAACATTGTGTTCTTTTCATAGTCATGCAAAAGCAAATAAACTAAAAAATAAATAAAAACAATAATTTTTGTGGGGTTATTATAAAAAATAAGTTATAAAGTAGCAAATGAATACAAAATACTACTCATTCCGTACCATAAATTAAAATATGTGCATTTAAAATGACACGAAAATTAATGCACAATTGATAAAATAAGAGTAATAACGAGAATGATAGTTAAAGTAGTGTTAGTAGATAGAGGGACCCAGATTATTATTAGTGTTTAATGACTTAAAATGGTGGGTTATAGTGATAAAAATTGTAAATAAATTAATGTATATATGTAATGTGTTGGAGACAATTTTAGATAAATGAAAATGGCCATATTTTGTCGGACAAGTATATCACTCTAACTTTACTTTGAGTTGATAAAATAATCATTAATTCAATTGGGTGATGAAATCATACAAACCAGACGCCAATTATATATTGCTTCATCATAAACGATGAATCCTTTATATTATGCAAAGCTGATCTTATTCTATCTTTGTTCATATATTTCGTATATATAAATTACTCCTATTTTATTAGTTACTATCTCTTAATCATCCTACCCAAATGCCACTAAACATTTACTATTCTTTTAACGTCTTTATAGAATGGCAAAAGTCTCCTGGACCACACAAAAGGCATATGAAGTTCCTCACGCAAATGCACGTTTTCTGTATTCATTCATATTGACTTGACTCTCTCCATATATTATACATGGTAATTACGTGAAAACTTATTACTCCATCTGTCCCATCTCATGTGATGGATTTCTTTTCGGTACGGGAATTAAGAAAATGATATGTATTGAATTAAAGTGAAGAGAGTAAAGTAAGAGAGATAAAGAGAGAAGGAATAAAGTAAGAGATGCTTGAAGTTTTGTTTTTGGCTAAAAAAGGAAATCAATCACTTGAGATGTGACAACTCAAGATGGAAAGTTGATCACTTGAGGTGGGACGGAGGGAGTATTTTGAATATCCCTATCCTCAACTCAATTATTAAATTGATTGCAAGAACCCAATGTAATTGTGTATATACTGCTTCACTTCTTGTTAATTGAGTTTATTTTTTTAACACAAGTATTATTTTTTATCCGAAATAGAAATGACTCAATTAACTAAGAACATATGAATTTACTTAAAGTTTAAATATATTAATAGTTTTAATTTGTTCTTTGGAGAATGTATGAAGTTCTAATTAAATGATGTTTTATCCTCGTATTTTAAATTGGCTGCTATATCAGTGTGTAATTTGCCGAAAATGGAGGGATAGGATAATTAAGAAAATTTTATCTTCCATGATTTGTTTTTAAGATTTTGTAACGTAGGAGACAAACGAAAATTTGACCATCTTTCATGATTTATCTTGACATTTACTTTTACTAGTATATCACTTTATTTATTCACTACGAATATGATTAAAAGAATTAAGAAATCCATTATGTGATTAAATAATGCACACTGATGGCATGGGTCCCATTCGCGTGGATGGATGATAGGACCCAATCACTTCGAAATTGATCGATTGGAGAAGACAAAGGAAAATAAACCTTTTTTTTAAATAAACGGCGTAACAATATGAGAGACATATTGCTATACATATTACCCTAAAAATATGATAGTACTCCATGTTTAAATTCAACTTTATCTTTGTAATTAATATATTGAGGTTCCATTCTCTGAGAAAGACGCATAATATTTTATTAATCCCATTTTATTAAATCAAATAATAATTAGTTAATAAGTAATATTGAAAATGATAATTACAACTCGATTCACAAATACAGTAAATAAAAATAATTAGCATAATAGTACTACTATTAAACTGAAGAGTAGTACCTTATGACGAGTAACTAATTGGGCCTAATGAAACGTTATGGAGGCCTAAAGGCCCATCACAACATTTTGTTAAAATCTTCAAATTTAATTTAGTTTTTTGAAGGTGAAACAATTGTCAAATCTGTCTTGAACATTTTTTTCAGTATGTAGAAATTGAATTTTAATAGATATGAAAGAAAGATTTATTCGGGCTTGAAAATAAGCTGGGCTTTTAAGTAAGGCCCATGTTACAAGAATATTAATAGGGCTTTAGATAGTGTTTCTATTAATAATATATACCCCAATAAATTTGATAATTCCATAAATTTATTCCCCTTACTCATTAATATGCTTACTTATTTTTTATCATGAAAAAATTTAAAACAATGTGGTTGGGATCCAAAGGGCCTCAGAGTGGCAGTGAAGGCAACAACTTTTACCTTATAGTATTTACGAACCAAAAGGACCACCCTATCTCTACCACCCCTGTCCAACTTTCTTCAATTTCTTTAGGGTGGTCCAATTCTCTAGCAACATTTTGTATCCCCCTTTTTTTGCAGTTTAACCGCTGATTAAATAAAGGTACACTGTCAATTATGAGAATTCATTGTATTCTTAGGTGAATGGTGAATAGGAATTTACATTTTTTATTGTGTGTACAAAGTGTATGCCATTATTTATAAGTCTCAGTTTCCTCTGTTGAAAGATATAGCATCTTTTAGTATGAGAAGGAATGATGAGTTTTTGGCGTTGTTGTCAGTCAGAAAGTTGAGTGAGCATAGATTTTGGGTCCAGAAACTCGGATTCCAATGGTTGTGCTTTTCATGCCCATCAACTATGTTTTTTCCATTTATTACGGTACCATTGTTTTTACTATTACACCAAATATTAAATTACTAATTGTTCCTTGTTACTTTCTCCACATGCATTTACTATGATATACACTAATCTCAAATATCAGGCAATTAAACCTGGCGAGTATTAACACATTATTTATGCATTTAATTACGATGTTTTAGTGTAAAATGTTATGCTATCCGACCGACACCTATACCTATCATATAAGTGTGGTTTCTGCAGTGGACTAAATGTACATGAGCATGTGTCCAAAATTAAATTAATTTAGTACACACAACACGAGATAATAAGTAACACCACAATAGGAAGTGTCAAGCCATGAGAGGTAGCGAAGCTAATTGTTTTCTTAATTTCTTCGGTTTTACTCACAACTAGTATTTACCCCCGTGCTATGCACGGGGCAAATAATTTTTAAATAATGAATATAAATTTTAATGAAATATAGAAACTAAGAATTAAAAACAATATAAAGATAGTACAAAAACATAAATGTGATTATAAATAAAACATTTATAATAAATGAAGAATTTACTCATCAACTATAAATGAAATATTTCATATTCGGCAATCAATTTTATACAATTTTAATTTATGATATAAGTGGAGTAAAATAAATGATAAATAAGAGATGTATGACTAATGATCAAAGAGTATGAGTTAGTTAGAATAAGATATACAAATAAAGAACATGTTATTTGAGTAGAGATTAAAGAGAAAAATTAGAAAACAACAACAAACCAACCAATAGTTCATAAGTTTTGAAAAACTTCTTTGTAAACAACATTAACAGTAGCATCACTTCTATTATCATCTTCGTCTCCACAAACTAAAATCTTGAGACCTCCACGACTCGTAAAATCTTGAGACCTCCACAAACAATCGGCCTGATTGTTTTTCAACAATAATATCTCTATCACCCAAAGCTTCATCAAAATCACCAACCACAAGCAAAGCAACCTCAGAAACAGTAGGAAGGTTATAAGTTCTTTCGTCTCTACCTCTCTTGCCAAGTAATCTTAAACTGACATTTGGATGATTTTCTTGATTAATCTTCTCTTTGACCAAAACATTTTCTTCATCCAATATTTTTTGGAGATCAACAACTATTTCTGAATGAAGATTATTAAAATCATTCATCCCCCTATAAAATAATATTTAATTCAACACAAATTAGTTAGAAATAGAAATAGAAATAGAAATAGAAATAGAAATAGAAATAGAATAGGATATATAAACAAAAGATTGAGAAATACTAAATACCAAAGTAAGTAAATAAAATTATTTGAAAAAATAAATAGTTCATTATAAATTCGATCAACAAAACATAAAATTTAAACATCTTCTCGACAAAATCGTTACAAACATCTCTCTAACACCAGTAATTCATACATTTTGAAAGACTTCTTTGTAAACAACATTAAAAGTAGAATCACTTCTACTATCACCCCACAAACTAAAACCTTCAAACCTTCACGACTTGTGACTCTAAATATAGTAACATAAAATTGTCTATGACTGAAGACCGGTATTTTCAAAAATAATCCAACATGGGACAGAGATTGACCTTGACTTTTGTTAATGGTATGAGTAAAGTAAAACTATTCTATTACAAATAACAAAGAGGAGACGTGCGACTAAAGATCAAATAGCAGGAGTTAGTTAGAATAAGATATTTTAGTAAAGGAAAATGTGCGACTAAGGATTAAAAAGGAAAAAAACATATAATCTGATTAAATAAATATTTCAATAGTTTTGATTAGGTACGCTAGTGCAGCCTGCAACCCGTAGGGTGACCCGAATAGTCCGCCAAATTTATAGGGTCAGGGTTGAAAATCATTACCCGATAAAAGTACAACCCGATTAGCCCGCAACCCGTTAGGATCGGACCTGAAAATCAGATGGGCCGACCTGAAAACCAGATAAAATTTTTATTGTTCAGTTTTTTTACTCTTAATTCGACACTCCATTGATTATTTTTATAATATAAATATCTAAAAAATTAACTTTCAAAACATAAAAATTATACTCCCTCCGTCCCAGTTTAGGAGTGCAATTTAGTTAGGGCACGAGTTTTAAGAAATTGTTGGAGTGTGCAATAATTGAAGTGATGTAGTGGTTGTTGGAGGGTGTAATAATTGAAGTGAGGTAGTGAAAAGTGGGACCCTTTAGACTTTTTGTATGTAAAAGGCGTTTCTTTTGTTTTATTTTATGAAAATAATGACACTTCAGTGTAAATTTCATCAACAATGATGTTAAATTTTATGTCCAAATATGGTAAATTCTAAATGAGACTCTTAAACTGAGACCGATTTAAATGGCAAAACATGACTCTTAAACTGGGACGGAGGGAGTATATTAAAATTTTATTAATATAATAATAGATAAATAAATTAGAAACTTCAAATTCACAAAAAAAATATTAAAATTTTTAAACATGATTTAAAATTTTTCTAAATATGTTTATATTTCATTTTGAAATCTCAAATATTAGTATTTGATCACGTTTATGTTTGAGTTTAAGCATATATCTCAAATTTAACATGATTAAATGTTATACATTTTATAAATATAATTAACTTTCATCATTATTTATTATATTGATCGCATGTTAATTTTATTGGTAGCAACCCAATTAACCAATTGGGTTAGCCCGAAATCCAAGCTTTTAGGATTAGAGTTAAACTTATTTAACCCGGAAAAGATACAACACGATTAACCTGTACCCGATTGACCCGCAATCCGAGTAGGATTGGCCCGAAACCCGAGTAGGACCGACTCGACTGACATCCCTAGTTTTGATCAACAAAACATAGATATTCATAAATAGGAATATAAAAAAATAAGAATTCAAAGCAATATGAAGATTTGCAAAAATAAAAATGTACTTATCTTGTCTCATTCTAGATGAAGAATTCACTACTTTCCAATAAATGAAACATTTCAAATTCGGCAAACAATTTTATACAATTTTAATTTATAATTTAAGTGGAGTAAAAACAATAAAATTTAAGACAAAGAGAATATGTGTGACTAATTATTAAAGAGTATTAGTTAATTAGAATAAGATATACAAATAAAGAAAATATATGTGAGTAAAGATCTAAAGTTATTACTATATAAATTTAAATAAATTACAATGCCATTTATGTAAGTTTCTAGAAATTCCTCTTTTATACATGCACATATATTTAAAACATTAACCTGGAGTAGAATACAATATTACTTTTTCAATCCACTATTCTTTACATTTATTAAAACTCGTGCCCATAAGACTGACTCCTATTGTGAGACGGAGGGAGTATTTAAGAAGTTTCATAAAGTATCTTAAACTTATCTTAAATTTATCACCGTTGCTCAAGACTTTTATCGTTGCAATATATAGAACAAAATATTTAAGAAGTTTGATAAATTATTTTAAACTTATTAAAATTCTCATTACCCAAGTCATTTATTATTTGAATCTTCCATTGTGCATGCACGTAGACGATTTTCAACACAAAATTAATGTCTCTATTAAACAAAGAACAATACCCAACACTTTAAATACTCATTCCATCCCACAATAAGAGTCACACTTCATTTTTTACCATAAATAGTAAGTAGATTTCACATTCCACTAACTCTCATTTTATTATAAAAACGATATAAAAAAGTGAGTCTCATATTCCACTAACTTTTTCAATCCACTATTCTTTACATTTATTAAAACTCGTGCCCATTAGACTGACTCCTATTGTGAGACGGAGGGAGTATTTAAGAAGTTTCATAAATTATCTTAAACTTATCTTAAATTTATCACTGTTGTTCAAGACTTTTATCGTTGCAATATTTAGAAGAAAATATTTAAGAAGTTTGATAAATTATTTTAAACTTATTAAAATTCTCATTACCCAAGTCATTTATTATTTTCCATTTAAATTAAAAAAACAACCCGCCAGTATACATTTTGCCAAATATTATTTGGTTTAGACAAATTTAATTTTAAATACGTGATAATATGTATACATATTTCAATGAGTAAAAGTCTTGAATGAGAATATATTATCTCAAAGTCAACTCAATGCTAGCTGTATATAAATTTAATTACTTAATAAAAATTTAATTTTAAAATATATATTATAAAATATTCAATAAAGTAGAAGTTCAAATAAACATTTAGCTCAAGACAGAATAAATAGAATGTTAGTTTGAAAAATAGTAGTAGTAGTAATCACAAAGTTCTATATATTGTTACTATTAAAATTTAAATTACTCCATTAAATCTAACACACTAAACCCACTAAATACCCAAACTAAAGCCCAAATAATACATAAATGAATACTACTTCTCAAAACCCTACAATAGCGCCTCCTCTATCCCCATCCGTCTCTCTCCCCCCGTAATCGGCGGAAATCATCAATCTGCCACAAGCACCGACCCTTCTGCCTCACTGGAGCTCCGTCCGCCCTGCCTCGTCGGCCGTTCCACCTGTCTCGCCTCCCGCTTGCATCTTCCCCCTCAACGGTATCCTACTCCTTCCGCCCTGCCATGAGTCGCCGCCCGCCCGGCCTGCCTCCTTCCGCTTGCCTCGACGGCACACTTCGTCGGCACGCCTTGTCTCGCCGTCCACCGCCCTACTTCGCCGCCCACTTGCTTCCTCCACACT
Source organism: Salvia splendens (assembly GCF_004379255.2). Lineage (NCBI taxonomy): Eukaryota > Viridiplantae > Streptophyta > Magnoliopsida > Lamiales > Lamiaceae > Salvia > Salvia splendens. The sequence goes on from NC_056034.1 coordinate 7,138,474, forward strand.
CACCGCACTGCATAGCTATATCTCGTCGGCTCTCCTTCTGGCCGGCGAATTGTGCCATGATAGGGAGATGGAAGTGGTGGGTCTGCACAGTCGTCGCCGCTGGCTTTCTCTTTTCTTCCTTCCTATTCTTTTTCTTCTTCTCACCTCCCTCTCGTTTGACAGATTCAATTAATAACATGCCAATGACTAAAAGGCTAAAAAATTAGGCTTCACAGTTTCCCGCCAAAAAGGGCATTTTTGACTTTTCATTAAACTGTCACTTTAGATTAGTATAGATAAGTGTCCTAATGATAACTATTTTAAGATTGTACTCCCTCCGTCCTGTGCTACTCGCACGTTTGCTTTTCGGCACGGAGATTAAGGAATGAGTGTATAACAAAGTCAACAATTGCGGCTGTAGGTGATAATTTTTACTAAAAATGGAAAGAGTGCAAATAACTTGGGATGCCCATAAAGGAAATAAGTGCAAGTAACACGGAACGGAGGGAGTATTTAATTTTATTAAACTTAAATTTAATAACGATAGTGATATCTCTGTTGGAACTAAAATGTTGAAATTAAAATAATGATTTAACTTTTTAATAATGATTTCGGTAACTGATGGGACTAAAATATTGAAATTAAAATAATGTTGCTCAATTTTTTTTTCTTTGTCTTTTACACTTCTTTTCTTTGTAAGTGCGGAGAAAAGCAAATGAAGAGAAATTTTAAATAAAAACAAATTTATTGATAATAAGCGCCGATAAAAACAAATAAAACGAAATTATTAACAAAAACAAATTTCATTAATAACAAGTGGCGGAAAATGTGGAGGGACTACAAATTTTATTTTTCTCTATTTTTGCACTATTAGTAATGATTATAATATGAAAGAAAATAGTCACACCGTTTATAAGTGTTTACATTTAGAAACAAAAGGAAATAATAAAATGATGAATAAAAATTTCTCCACATTTGAGATATGTAGTCTAATGTAATATCTTCTTGCAAACTTGAAAGAATGAAACACGCAACAAACACCTTCAAGTCTTCACAAAGCTGGACAATGAATGAATCACCATTGGGTTATTGCAAACAAAGAATGAAAAATGGTGGGCAAATATGTTTATGCCATGCAAAAGCTTGAATCTCCACAATAGATCAACAATTAGAAGGTTAGCAATATTGATAAATTTGCTACGATTTATAAGGTTTTCTCTTGAAGCTCTTTAGTTTGATAGAATATATTTTAAACAATCTCACATTTAAAACCATGAACTACATTGTCTAGATTGATGATAAATGGCTCTACATCACACAAATTTTACCTCTGACATGGTCCTCATAGAACATGCAAAAGCAAAATCTCCATAACAAATGTGATATTCATGTGTGTAGTATGCATACCACACAATTTGGACAGGATGGAATTGTGTTGCTTGATGGAAAGATATGTATATTTCCTCTTACACAACAAGTTCCAGCAACAAAAACATACCCTCTTCCTTCCTAGGGGTGTCGAAACGGGTACTCGCGGGTACCCAAACCCGATTTTGCGGGTACCCGTACCCGAAAACATCAATATTATATTACCCAATTCCGACCCGTATAGTTATACGGATAACCCGATACCCGCATCGGGTATCCCAAGCCCGCAGTTGCGGGTACCCTAACCCGCAGGAATAATTTGAATTGTGTATTATATTATTCAATGGTATTATGCTTTTAGTTTTCGATTATCATCAATGCTAGTCATCTAATACAAATATTTTATGTACATGTTTGTAATTCTAGAATGAATTTTGGGATTGTTGCTAGTTGCTACACTATGATTTTAGATTTTTTTTACTTTGTTGTATTTGCATAATTTCCAACAATTAACTATGCACAAATATGGTGATTTCTCATCTCTTAAATATAATATGACTACGCATGAAATATAATGCAAATTCAAATTTCAAATAAGCAAATATGATAGAAACATCAAGCATGTCTAAAATTAAATCACCATTCAAAAGTTTAATATAAAACTCTAACCCTAAAAATAACGGGTATTATCGGATTTAACGGGTATACCCGCTCGGTAGCGGATGTACCCATACTGATACGATCATATCCCAATTATTTAGCTGCATATTTGATTTACCATATCTTTCCAATTTATATTTAGATATTTGTTTCTTATTCAATAAGTTAGGGTATTAGTATTCTAGTATTATAAATAGGATAGATTATATCATTGTATCAATCAAGAAATCAATCAATCAATCAAATATTTTCTCTAAACCTAGCTTGAGCAACAAGCGTAATTTTAGTTCTCTCTTTGTTGTCATCGGAACACGTCCGTGAAACAGCAAATCGTGACCTTTCCTTCGAGCTTGTCGAAGGTTCGATCACCTTATCACTCCGACAAGTTAGTTAACCGGCCACGTTACGGAGGACGTCCGTAACAACTGGTGCTTTCATCCCGTGCTCATCCTCCGTCTTCGTTCATCCATATCCCCCAAACAAATCACCAATATAAAAAGAAGGCCAGCCGCATCACCACCATCTCTACCACACCCACGCTTCAGTCCGTCGACATGTCATACGACTATGCCGGCTACCGCCGTCTTCAATACAAATTCCCTCAGGCCACACAGCCATTCCGTCCCTACCAGCCGGTCCAACCTCGCCGTGTAACCTGTTGGGACCCTCCGAGCAGCTGGGTGGAAGTACTCCGTCCGTCGTCGTGGCCTGATCCAGAATCACCCTACGTCTCACACCACTTGGATCCCCCCGATCCGTCGCGTCGCTTGTCGGCGATGACCCACCGCGGGGATGGTCAACCGGGCTGTCCCTGGGCGATAATCCAGAAGGCAGCAATCCGCCGCGCGCCTTCCTGGGATCGAGCGAGATTTTCTCCACCGGGCTGGAGAAGATCACGGCCCGATTTGACAAATTAGAGTCCAGGCTGGAATCATGATGTGAAGAAATCGATCGCCGTGTGAAAATTTTGCATGCGTCAAAAGCAGCGTATGGACGACAACCCTATCCGGATTTCGATTCGGGAGCGCCTAGGCGTCGTCCAACTGGCTGGGATCCAGCCTTCCAAACTTCCAGTCACCGTGTTGGAGAAACTCGTGCTCCTCCGCTGGCGGAACCACCGCTATACCGGAAGTCGCCCTACACCAACTTGGATTCTTCATACGAGCAGCCGAGGCAATACACGACCTCGACTTTAAGGCACCCACCCTATTCGTCAGACGTGCCCCCACGAAATCCTCATGCCGTGGAATCCCGACGCCTCTCACGTCCTTATCTCTGTCACGGTCCATCTAGCCCCTCGCTACCTGTTGTCGCTGCTGTTCCGCCTTCAACTCAACAGCACTGTTGTGCTGCCCTGACGTCAGTAGAGATGAAGGCGAATTGTTACACGATGACCCGCCCCCACCGGCCCTAATTTTGCAATTGTACAACCTAGATATTAGTGAAAAGGATGAGACATTGCTAGAAGATAAAGATGAGGATGGTTCTATTGGTGAAGTGGAGAAGATAATCGCATCGTTCAATGTTGCTCAAATGTCATCGACGGATGTTGAGAATTGTTGGTTTAAGAGAGGAGGTGCTCCATGTTTGAGCGTTCTGAAAGGTGTGAACAAGCTTTTCGTTGTGGCATGGAATTTTGCCAACAACATTGGATCTCCTTTGTTGATTTTTGACAAAGGTGATAAAGGGAGACATTCAGCTGATCGATACGTGTTTGATCCAGGAGGAGACGCCTTGCTAAAGCTTTTGCTTTCAACTCTCGTCAATGGTTCGTGGTTCCCACCTTGAGGACAAGGTGAATTTCAACCGTGGGGGAGTTGATACGATCATATCCCAATTATTTAGTTACATATTTGATTTACCATATCTTTCCAATTTATATTTAGATATTTGTTTTTTATTCAATAAGTTAGGGTATTAGTATTCTAGTATTATAAATAGGAGAGATTATATCATTGTATCAATCAAGAAATCAATCAAATATTTTCTCTAAACCTAGCTTGAGCAACAAGCATAATTTTAGTTCTCTCTTTGTTGTCATCGGAACACGTCCGTGAAACAACAAATCGTGACCTTTCCTTCGAGCTTGTCGAAGGTTCGATCACCTTATTACTCCGAGAAGTTAGTTAACCGGCCACGTTACGGAGGACATCCGTAACACATACCCGCAAAAATTTAAAACAAACTACCCAATCCCGCCCCATTTCCCATTGTCGTCGGGTAGTGGGTACCCGATACCCGGCAGGTAGCGGGTCGGGTTAAGGGTTTCCTGATACTCGCTACCCGTTTCAACACCCCTCCCTCTGCCACCCTTGAAATCAAAACCAATTTTGTCAATCCCCAAAGATGTGTTATCAAAGCATTCCTTATTAGTAAGGCAATCATATGTGTTCAATCAATGTGACTCTCATTTACAATTTCATGAATAAAATCAATTCAATTTTCATATTGTCCTTACATGTATGCACATTATGCACAACAAACTTTACTAGTCATAAAATCCATTGTTGCCTGCAAATGCAAGCTAGATTATTTTAATTCATTCAACGAGATAAGCCAAGCCCCATATTATGAACGCATGCCTAGAACTCAGTGGCGGATCCAGGATCCGGAAATGGAGGGGGCGGAATATATAGTATTAGCTTGGTTTAGTGCGGACATGGCTATTTTTTTTATTGTTCGGGGCGTCGACGGAGACAAACGGAGGGGGCGGACATGGTAAATTTACATCCCGATAAGGGAAAAATAGTCGCACGGAGGGGGCGACCGCCCCCTCCTGCCCCCCCCTAGATCCGCCACTGCCTAGAAGTATGCTAATTCCTCCCATTTATTAGAGCCATGCAATGTTATAGTGGAGTCGAGCATGAGACATTTGGATGACAATTAAAATGGCATCCATTATATGGGAAAGGAAAAGGAAAAGAGAGTAAACGAATGAAGGTGTTATTAGTGTAAGAGAGTGAGCAATAATTAGAAAGCAAAAGGTAAGGAGCATTGAAAAGGAGGTGGTGGCAATTGGCAAATGGCAATGCTTAAAGACAAAGTGGTTAGTGGGTATACTGGCGCCATCAACGGCCCCCTCTCCACCACCCTGTTTGGTGGTGCATGTCTCTATTTTGTATCTATATATCTGTATCTATTCTATTTTTATTAGTATACCACCCTTTTTTTTTGCACTCACACACGGAATTCACTAATCAATCCCATCTTCAAAATAATGCATATGTATGACAACGCATTTTTAATATTATAGTCTTGTAATAATGCATTTTATATCTATCGTTCAAACCTCCCTATTCCTCACCTCAAACTAACAAAAACTAATTAATGCATTTTATACTTTACGATGATGTATATATAATAATATCCATTCAAAATAAGTCATATACAGTGATCTGCTAAGTGGTAAGACTAGTGATGTCAAAGCATTTAATTATGTATTGACATATTATGATATACTCATTGGTCGATGGAATCGTCGAGATTGTAATATTATAGTTCCAAATTAAATGAAAACTTATAGCACTATATGAGCACAATGAAGGACAAGGTGTCAATCTCTAAGAAATAGGTGGTGAAGTTGATAGATTGTGAAAATGAAGCATGGAAAATGCCAGAAACAAAATCATCTTTGAATTGACTCCAAATTCGACAATTCATCCAAGCTCTTGTGGCTGGATTTCAATATTGGTTTCTAACAAATGTAAAAACAATTCTTCGTCAATTGGAAATATTGAAAAATCTTTTCTTATTTTTGGTAATATTGAAAAATCTATACGGTTTGATGGTGACCAGAATCTAATTCCCAACTAATTCACTTTTGTAAAACATAAAATGCCAGAAATATTTAGAAGTTTCTCTAATATTACAATTTACAAATAGATTTAGCAAAATCTCCTCGAAAAGTTCTAGAAATATCTTCTTCTTTTCTTTTTTCCAAAATTATTTTGAGAATTATTCAAACTAGGGACAAGATGGATTTTCCGTTAAAACAAGGCTAGCATTGTTTCTCTTCCTAATATGAATAACTTTTTTTAGACTGTCCAATTTATAGTTCTTTCTTCAGATCCATAATTTTATTGGGGTTTTGCAGTATAACGTGTTACAAGTATTTTTGCAGGGAGTGTCAAATAATTTTATATTTATTCTATTCTTGAAATTCAATTGTGATGACTGAATTACAACAAGCTAATTAAAGTTTATAACCAATAAAGAAAGACCAAATTAAAATTGAGATCTAGTAGCTAGTTACAAAATATATTTAAATTTAAATTCACGAAGCTGTAAAATTCTTCCTTATTATTCAGTTTCCACTGATGATGGTTATGCGTTGCATTATGGAGTATTAAAGTTATATATATGAGTTGTTGCGATCAATATTGATACGGGATAATAAATGCAGATGACAAATGCTCTTCAAGACAGACAATTTTATTGAAAATTTGAAATAATATACTTGTGTGAAAATAATTAACTAAAACAAGTCATAACTGGAAAGACAATTAGAATTATAATTATAACGATAAGAAAACAAAATTCCACTCCACTAGGATACTAATAAAATAGACTATACAATTAATTAAATTAGTAAACTAGCTATAATAATATTAACATTGAGCAATTTGTCCTATTTCATACTTCCTCCGGGGCGTCAATGTATAATGTCATTTCGATTTAGTTTGAATAAATACGATGAAAACTGAGTTGGAAAAGTTTATAGTATAATGACAATTTCGCCTATATTCGTATTAATTTAATAATAAAATATATATAAAACAATTTAATGAAATATGTGACCTACTTGTAAAAATAGAAAAATAAAATGAGTACACATTTCATTTACAATAAAATAAAACTTGAGTTGTTGTGTCATAAAATAAGTATATGCCCCGCAATTTAGTGACATTCGACGCGTAGCTAACATGTGAAAGTAAAGTTATTTCGTGTTATTGAAATATATTTGAAATTATTTATTGGATTTTATTTATCAACAATGGATGTAGGTAATAGAATAAAATACGTGTGAATATATATGTGAGGTTTAGCAAATTTATCAACACTTGTGACAGTGTTACTAAAATATGTGAACAAGTTTATAGATCAATCTACCAAAAACGTCCTAGTCAAATCTGCCAAAAAAAGACTAAATTTTTTTGAAAAATGGTCGAAAAAAATACTTGTATGTAATCCAGAGTACGTGGCATAAAAGCGTCATTTACACATATCGGTAGTCGGTAACGTTTGCTTTGACATCTATACATATATATTTTAGAAATATAAAGTTTTATAGGATAAGAGAATAGGAATATACTAGTCTTTACTACTGAAATAACCCTAGAAGAATTAACCCTATATAGCTAGCCATATTTGATATTATGATGTTGATTACTACATAATTTTAGGGTGTCGGCCACCCAGAATGCATGCATGTACATTGATCTACTGCAGTGCTCTAATTTTTAATTGCTACAAACTTAGGAAAGTCGTTACTATAATTTAATTTATTCAATAATCAACAATATTTAGTCGGCAACAACTAGTCCATAATGAGGCTTTTTTGAAGGGGAAAAAATCCCCACGTAAGCCATGACCTTAATAGGTTTCGAAATCAATTGATTATATAGGTAGAATAAATAATTTATTAATGACATTAATTGGTTTCTCTCTAAAAAGGAGTCTATCTACTGCAAAGTGACAAAAAGTTGTTTCGATTGAAAGAGAGATTCGACCGATTGTCCATTTTACCTTTAAATAAAATACTCCATACTATAATAAGATCATGTTTTGTATGCTTAGATTTGATTATCAAATGGCTAATTATACTTTAATTAGTCGTCTAGTGTTTTTATCAGATGTAGTATTTTGAGATATAGCAAGTTAAAGACATGTCAAAATTAATAATACTTTGTAGAGTGCTATTCAAGTCCAAGAAAATACATTGTGGACATATAGCTAATTCAAAAATTGACTAAAACTCTCGTCTATAATATGCAATATAAAATGGACCGTTTATCTATGTGGTTATTTAATTATTTAGCTAATGACTTCTTTGCTTCATTGGAATTGAAATCTTAAACTATGATTAAATATAATATTAATCGGGGACACATATGCATACGTAATTAGTCACGCAATTAAATGAAATGGTCAATAGTTAGTTAAAAGAATCTGGTTCTGTTTGAGATGAAAGAAGAGAGCATTTTAGAACTAAATACCATGAACTATTGAACTGTGCACGTGAGAATATTTGGTTTTATGAGAGAATGATTTCTTGCTTATGAACAAGGCAATCCTCTCCTATTTAATTTAAATATACATTATTTAGTTATGCAAATAGATCTACTTATATATACTAGGAACTCGGTGAGAATTGAATTTTACTTTAGACATGAAAACCACGAATGAGCACATAGAATCCACAAAACAAGAGATTGAGCAATTAAATATAAATTTGCCCTCAACTTAATTATAATAAGATTTAAACCTAAATATTGCATTTACGCAAGATAAAGAAACACGACTTTTTTTTAACACAGTGACTTCATATATTTGGTAGAATACAGTGTCTCAAATTATTTTTAAGTATTTTTGCCTTACTTCCATGCATGGTCGTAATACTTTTGATTTATTTATTATATGTACAAAATACGAGAATACAAATCAACTTCCTAAACATGAAATTTTAATAAAATTGAACCCGTGTTGACCTAACATATATCCAATAGAATTAAAACTATAAGTAATATTCGTACTAGCTGATTCATGCATCATATTGTTTACGTATTTAAAATTTTATTCTTCTGATTTGCTTGCCATAATATTGTTTATGTTAGTTCATCTATTGAAATTATTCAATTATTCAGAGACTAAATTTTAGTTCACCAAAATTTAATTATTCGGCGACATTAGTCATTATCATTCGTATAATTAATATCAGTATACACTAAATTACTTTCTTTAAATACGTATGAAAGAATCGTGTGCTTGGCGGTGCATGAGAAGATGTCGCGAAAGTGATATACAGAATTTTCCAGATATCCATATATATGGTTCCAAGTTATAGCTTTGTTTAGCTAAAATTTATACAAACGTGTCGAGATTTGAATCTTATTAACACAAATCAAATATCTCAAATTTACAATTATATTTGACTCTTGCGAAAAAGAACTTTTTTATTTACTTTAAAATTTACTACCCTTTTTACTCAATCACTCTACTACATTTGATTATATTTACTAGAAATAATGAGCAAAAAAGAGTGAAAATCAATACTTCCCCTCGTGAGAGTGTCACCTCGGGGCTCGGATAAGAAATTAGAAACAAGACAAATAATTATGACCAACATTAATGAAGTAGTAGAAAAACGACTTTTTTTTACCTAATTTGTAGAAAATTTGTCTGTACTAAACACTCCGGCTGTAATAATGTGGTCGGGAATAACCAAATAAAGAATTGTTAAAATAATGTTTATGAAGAAAGCATCAAAGTAAGTTGTTTGATTTAATGGTAACAAGCACACTAATCACTTTTGACTTTGTTAACCCATCTTTATCCCTTTTACTTGACAAAGAAGTTTGGACACTTCTTATCAATCATCAATTTTATGCACGACTTTTTTTCACTTGTTTTTATATTGTTTTAAATTTGTTGGCAAAAAGTTTTTTGAGTTCAGAATATGACAAAACATTAACTCTCTTCATCTTTAAAAAATAATTTAATTTTGTTACTTTTATTTCAAAATTTGTCCACTTTAATTTTTGGTAATTTTTTCTTTCTAAAGAAATAGAGCTCATTTTATACTAACAATATTCTAATGAACTTTTCTGTTTATTACTCTATCACTTTATCGATTTGCATTAAAATTTGCATCGTTGTCAAATTCTCTATTTATTTATATAGGATGGAAAGACGATTTGCATTAAAATTTGCATGGTTTTCAAATTCTCTATTTATTTATATAGGATGGAAAGAGTATAATTTTATTATTAATGAGACATTTCTACCATTCAAAGAAAAAAGTGAAATACTTATTGAGTCTGCATGTTGCAAATAGAATTGTCAAAATATATATTTGGAAATTGGAATTATTAATTCTAAAAAACTAAAAAAATGAATAAACTTTTTAGTAAAAAAAAAGGCCCATGGTTAACAAAATTGTAGTGGGAAAAAGGAGAAAATTGTTTTGAGGAATTAATTCTCTCCGAATTCCATAAAAAGGATGGTGGAAAATGATTTGTTTGTTTTGAATTTCTAGTTTGCTAGGAGACAAAGAATATTCGGTGAGATATACTCCTATACATTTTGATTCAAAGTATTTGAGAAATATCTATAACTCCTTCTATTCTGAAAAAAATATAAACTATTAGAATATCCATAATAAGGAGGACACTTGGATAGACAAGTCACTCTTTTTGGTCTACAGTCACTTTTTTTTGTCCACGGCCACAAAAAAATATCCACAGCAATAGTCGATGCTTTTTTTTTTTGCCACAAATCACATTATTTTTCACGTGTTTGTATATTTTAATTCAATTAGAATAAAAATTATCGGAATGAAAATAATTAGAAAATCAAATAAAATAAAAAAATTGGGCACAAATATTCGTTGTATTAATAGATACAGGAAAATTATACAACGAACATTTTATAAAAAAAAACAATTTAAAAACACAGCCACCTTCTACTCGGTGGCGTCATCGGAATCCGCCGCCTGTTCTCCATCTTCCTCGCTGCCGCTGCCGCTGCCGCCCCGCCGCCGCTGCACCTGTCCACCCCAGCTGCTCCCTGATCTTCTGCATGAGCTCGTAGTACATCACCTTGGTGACTGGATCGGTCGCGGTCTCATAGTGAACGACGTTCTCCTGGAGTTGTTTCATCAACTGCACATCCAGGTTTCTATTCAACACCGAGTAGGGAGTAGAACCCACGGAGCGCGATCCAGATGCTGCCGCGGAGAAGCGGTAATCACATGCGGCTCTAGCGTCTCGGATAGTGGACTATTGGCCCTGAGGACGTGGGCGCTTGGAGTGTGTGGCGGAGGGCTCGTCCGAAACAACGTCGTTGAGGTCGATTGTACGTGAGCCGCTGCTGCTGCTGTAGTTCCCGGCTCTACGAATCTAGTCCGCTTCGGCCCAAGAGCAACCTCTTCCTCATAGATGGCCTTGAATTTCGGGCAGTTCTCGAGAATGAGAAATTCTTCCCAGTAATCGAACTTAGGCCGCCCTTCAGTGTTGAACATGGAGAATGACAATGCCTTCATGCCGGCTTCGCTGCGGCCACTCTCAGCAGTGCGCATGTTGTTCTCGTATATGCCCGCAAACCTCTTCACAGCTCTCAGAATCCTCCCCCACTTTGAGAATGACAATGCCTTCACGTCAGATGTGACGGCATCCCAGGCCCTTGCCACAACAATGAACTTCTGTTTGGTGTAGTGCGTGGACCGCCGCCCGCCGCCCGAGCTGCCGCTGACACCTCCATCGCCACCTGTGGCCTCCCCTCGGTAGGCCTGGACTCATCATACCCATCATCTGCTCCAATGTGAATCTATCGAAATCAGACAAATGAGATTGGGTGGGCTAGAAACAGTGAGAAAGGGTATCCGGACACGGATGGTTGATCGCGTCCATGTTGGGTCGGTAATCCCTGAACGCCGATTGAGGACGACCCATATTCCTTTGAACAGAGGAGGACTGGCCCCGATATTGAGGTGTATGTTGCCACGGCGGGGATGTCGGCGCCCACGACTGGGATGGAGGGGGAGTGGGACTCGATCTCCACTGCTGGGTAGGAAGATAGTTGTCGTAGCTTGAGTTTCCAGTGCCGGAGGAATCACTGTCTCTACCTTGCATATTAACGAAAATATAGAGTGAAATATAGAGAGTGAAGTTGGGGGTGTAGATGTGTGTGGGTCAAAATGAAGTGGGAGGGAGTATTTATAAAAAATGCACGAAATTTAAAAAAAATAAAAATTCCGGGCGGCACCGCGGCGCATGGGCCCCGCAATAGTCCGCGGCGGCTCTCACCCACCCGCCCCGTCCACGCCGAGTAGTCGGCTGAGGGCTATCCGCCCCCGATCGCCTCGGCCCATGTGTCCCCCACTATAGGGAGCCACGGCGCCGCCGCGGAGTCGGCGACCGTCGGGACTCCCCTATTGTGGACACTCTTATTTCCCTTTTAGTCTGTATTTGAAAAATACAAATTTTCAAATTTTGAAAATCCAACTATTATGAACCCCATTCTCCATTGACATTATTTCCATATCATAGTATCTATTTATCTCTCTCACTTTATCTTGCATTAAAACTGATGCCGAACCAAAAATTTATACTCAGGCCAGAGGGAGTATCTATTAGTGTTACTCTCTATGTTTCATGTTAATTGAGTTATTTTATTTTATTTTATTTTATAAAATTTTAAAATAATTGAATCATTTCTATTTTTGACTAAAATAAATTTTAAGTCTTATCATAATTTTATTTTTAATGTTCGTCTTGATAATACGGACTAATTGATATATGAGTGAAATGATTATTTATAGGTGTAAATTGTGTCTGAGAAGACAGATGATTGGAAGCAATGACAACCCATACCCTCTATAACTGAATAATATGTCAGATAGGTTTTGACCTCCCCTCAACATAATCTGGGCATTTTTGGAATTTTATCCAAACTTGTCGGCTTGTCTACCTATTTATTAACTCGCGCCCATTCTCTATCGCATAGGCACGCCACCTAAATTAAATTGCAGTGTATCACTAAATTAAGTAACCAATTCAGCTGATGATGTGAGAGTGTGTAATAAAATAAAAAAGAAAAAAAAAGTAACCAATTCAAATCTTCTTCAATTCAACTTTATTTAACCTCCATGTCAATCCTCATTTCTCTTTTATATGTTCCTATCAAAATAATGCATGAGCATACAAACTATATTTATTGGAGCCAAAGCACACGAATTGTGATTTGTGACTATATTTGGGGTTTTTCCCATAAATTTAGGACATGCATATAAAATTCATGAACTTTAATCTTGTAGCCATTTTTTCATTTGAAATTAGTTTTGTCTAAATGAAATCTTACACGTCGAGCTATCTATGTATCTCAAAAGTACATCGTTTTAGTCACGAATTGCAAGAACAAAAAATCAAATTATATTTTAACTAATAATCAATTTTAATTTATTTTTTAACTATTATATCCTCCAAATCTTTCATCTCCCCCAACTTCCCCTTCTAATTATTCTCTCTTCATCTCATTCTCACCCGCCTAGTCATGATCTCTATTTGCTCTATCATACACGACACACAACCGACATCATGTTTTGTTTCTGCATAATCAACGAGAAATACAAGACGGATTGGGCCTAAACAGAAGATGTCTTAACACGCTACCCTTAATTGGAAGCCTAATTATCATAAACTTCTTTTCGGATTTAAGGCTTCTACTAGTATTTTTGGCGTTTAATCAATTTTTGGTGGTGGAAATTTATTGTGTGGTTGTTTGGTGTGTGAATTGTGAGTCTAGGAGGGAGCGTGGGTGGAGACGAAGACGATGTCAACAACTAAAAGAATTTTGAGAAGAGGGGATAAATAGGCTTATAAATTGGTTAATTTGCATTTTTTTTCTTTTTCATTTAAAATTTTCATATTCAAACTATGTCGTTTTGACGGATTTGTTTTTCCCTTTAATTTTAATTTTAATTTTAATTTTAATTTTTATAAGTCAATTTTTTATTTGACAAAACTTTGAAAATTAGATAAAATTAATTATGGTTTTAATTTAACATCCTAAATTCATGACAAATACCTAAATATGTCTATAGTTTATGTATTTAGGCACCGATAACCTTACAAAATATCTTGATAGCTAACATTGAGTTGTAAAATCTTAAGCAAATTTCTACTTGTAGTAAATTGGTTTCAAAATTTTCCTACTCACACTACAATTTAAAATGATTCAAGAACAATTAAAATTTAGTTGAATATGTTCTGACTTCTGTGTGGATTAGTTAAATAGCCATTAACGTTAACTTTTCCGAAGTGGATTATTTAAATTATGTGATGGGTATTATTTAAATTTATGGGCTTTAATATGCTCGATCGTGTCGATATTTTCACCTTTAGTTAAATCTAATTTTGGTTATCTATCACTACGTATATACTCGTATTACTATTACTACTAGTTTCTGGAAAACTTCGATATGGACGTAGAAAAGGTTAAAAACCTTTGATTCTTTAGGATACTTACTTGCCACTTGGGTCAACCATATTCACTTATTACTTATTAGACTCTATCATTAAATTATATACCTAAATGTACTACAAAACTTAGGAACATTATTAAATCATTTTCTATAACAAGTTTATGGATGATATATTTGATGTTTATGTAAAACAAGTTTTACTATTTCAAAAGTTCTTGAAATCACTCGGTTTGTCAAAATTAAGATGTTTGTTACGCTGGGGTTTGTTTGTTAAATACTACTCCATTAGGATGCACTATTTTTTTGAAAGACATATATAAAGTGATTTATGTCGAAATGAGATTCAAATATGGATAATTGAGCAATTAGTGTATAGTGATCAATCGACAGCAAATTAAATGAGTTGGGTTAACAAAGGAAAAAATAAACTTATGATAACAAACCCATCTATCTCAAAATATATTAATATCAAAATAAAGAATTATATATGAACATTTCTAATTGTTTGATATCATATTTAAGTTTAACTGAAAGCCCAACATAAGACAAGGGCCCGCCTCAATCTTGCCAAAATTATAATTCTAACCATGTTTATGTTACTTACCAATTTGTCAAATTAAGCCACTTTTATTTAATACTTCACTATACAAATTTAGATAATTTCTTTTCTATCAAACAACAACAAAATAAAATCTTAGCTCTACATATCTTGACATGAAACCCATATTTCTTATTTTATTTTACATATCTTCTTATATCTCATCTTTAATTGATAGAAAGTGCATATATTCAATGTATAAAGTTTACTTTTCCACATTATGGTAGGAGTATTATACAAACAGTAAAAAAAAAAGAGGAATAGCCTGGAATCACACAATTTAACTCATAGTAATTTATTTTACAATTATTTAAATATGGTAAACACAAGAAATATCCCACGAGTCCATTATTGGGAAATATATACAGTGTATATATCAATGTCACAATGTACTACATTTTCTAGATAGGCAACCGCAGCACCAAGTGGTTAACAAACAAAATAACTTGGAAAGTATATACTACTTCATTAAAACAAAGTTACTAAAAAACCTTATTATATTGCTAATCATTAATTACTATAATCTTGTTTCGAAAAAAAAATATTACAAAAATTTGTTACGATTATCTTACGCGTTATCGTGTAAATTTTGTAGTTTAATGAGAAATAGATCATTTGTCAATTAATGTATGAACTTTCACACATTTTTACAATTTCAGATTACATATTGCAATAATGTGATCAACATGCAATTTGATTGAGAAGAGCACATTATATTTTTGTAACAAATTAACGTATAATTACACCACTACAATATCACATTGTAATTAAAAAAATACTGATATTTGCTTTATTTACCCACAATATAAAAAAGAAATGTCGGAAAAAATTGGGGTGCATATTTAGGTCGTCCACAATAGGAATAGCCCAGCAATAGCCCAGCCATAGCCAAGCCACTGCCACATCATCAGCACTAAAAATCCTCCTGCCACATCATAAATAGCCCAGCCATAGCCTAGCCACAGCATAAATAGCCCAGCCACATCAACAGCCACATCAATAGCCACATCACTAATAACAATTATATAAAATGACATAATTAACAATCACACAATATACGGAATTAAATTTACGCCACAAAAACGAGAAAATTCACTAATATTAATAAAATTTAAAAAGTACATTAATTAAAAATACGCATGCCAAATCCACAGCCGGTAATCAGCTACGGCCTCGAGGATCATCGTGTGATTCTTTCCCTTGTAGCCGGTAGTGTACATCCCCTTCCAGGCGGCGGGGCAGTTCTTCCACTCCCAATGCATACAATCTATGCTTCCTAACATCCCTGGAAACCCATGCTGTTCCCCGTGCATCCGCAGCAAATCCCGACAGTCATAGGTGGCAGGGCTTCGAAGGTACTGATCACCGAATATTTCAATCACGCCCTGACAGAAATACTTCATACACTCCAGGGCAGTCGTCTCACCGATGTGGAGGTACTCGTCCCACATGTCTGCAGCGCCTCTGTAGGCCAACTGCCGGATTGCCGCAGTGCACTTTTGAATAGGAGTGTGGCCGGGTCTGCCAGCCGCATCGTGCCTAAAGCGGAAATACAGATATCGTTGCTCCAATCCGTTAACAATACGCATAAACAGGAACCTGCGCATCCTAAAACGGCGCCTGAAAAGGTTGGCGTTGAACCGCGGCTCCTGTGCGAAGTAGTCTTCGTATAGGCGCTGATGTGCAGCTACGTGATCACGATCAATCACCGCTCGGCGGTGTACCACTGGTCGAGGTCGAGGTACCGCCGGCTGTAATGCCCTCTGCATCCATTGATCAATCTCACGGTTCGTATAGGCCTCTAGCGCTTCGTTCATTATACGCTCGTACTCCTCAGCATCCCCACCACTCCCACCACTACCACCGGCGTTACTCATTTCTAGGTGTTGATCTTGTACAGAAATTAAGATAGAGAGAGTACTCGTTAATACAAGTGGTGCGAATGAAAATGACGGGCAAGTCGCGTATATATAGTGTTTCGGAAACAAAAAAAAAAAAAAAATTCGCTCTAGGCGGTGCGCTAGGCGATCCGGACGCTGCAATAGCGCCTAGCGGATCGCCTAGCGCACCGCCTAGCACCGCGGAACCGCCGAGCGCTAGGCGGTTTTTTTCCGCGAAATCGGCTAGGCGGCTGCAATAGTTCGCCTAGCGCACCGCCTAGCGCCGGTGCTCGGCTAGGCGGTGCGCTAGGTGCTATTTTGGATGCTCTTAGTATGCACAAAAACTGAGCTCATAATCTCGTTTCTCTGGCCATCCTCATTCACGTCTATCGAGATTTTATGCTTTTTTCCTTTTCTATATCACAACTTTCATCCTCGCTACAATCCGATCTATCAATTTAGCAATAATTCCAAATCCTCCCCTTTTACAAAGTGCTTTTAATGGTCACTCGTTATCGTTGCTTCAGTTGTAGAGAGCAAGCAACTCACTCTCTCTCTCTCTCTCTCTCTCTCTCTCTCTCTCTCTCTCTCTCTCTCTGTCCACCCTGCAATTCTCTTCTGTCAAACTGCGCATGTGAGTGAGCCAATCTTCTCTCTCCCTGAACTTTTCATCTTTCCGTTCCTAGACTTTCTCGTGGAATTCGAATGAGGATTTATCCTTCTTTTTTGTCAATATGGTTTCGTACTTAAAAAAAAAAAAAAAAATTGGTAATGGGTGTTGCTAGATGTTTCATTTTATGGGAAAAACTGAAGCTAAAATTTCAGGACTAACAGAAGTAGTATTAAAAAACGTAATCGAGTTCGCTTCTTTGATGTGAGAAGATATCTAAATGTGGGACACCAGGTTCAACGTGTGTGGATTGGGATCCATGTTGGATCTATTGCTCTCTCTCCCCCCATTTTTTTATTGTGATAATTAGCAGTAGTTTATGTTTTTCCCTTTTATTTGTTTATTTGCTGAAATATTGGTTGTGGTGCATCTTCCTTTGTTTCTACCTCATTTTTTAAGCTTCTCTTTGTTGTCTAAAGGTTGTATCTCGGAAAGGGATAAGCACATTGCCTAGGTCTTGCAATTATTTTTCATGGGTTGAGCTTAAGAGATCATGGATAGCTTCACCACCGACGAAGATTCTCAATTTTTTGACGCGCTGGAGCACATTGGTGAAGAGCCCAAATTTCGGAATCGGGAATATGAGGTGTGGATTAATGCTCCACAGAGTGTCGGTGAGCGCCGTGAGAATTTTTTCAAACAGGTTGGGATCAGCCTAGGTGAGATTGAGAGTCAAGCTGTAGATGATTGTGTGATGGAAGATACTGAAAGAGTTTTGGAGGATAGTGGAGCCGTGCTGAGAGCTTGTGGTAGTGAAGATGAGTTCTCTTCGAGCCGTTCATCTGTTTCGAGTTGGGACACGGATGATCTGGGATTGTGTAGAAATGGGGATGGGAATGCTAGTGGTGGATGTGAGTTTGAGAATGAGAGGAGGGGAGATTCTCGATTGATGGGATTGGAGTGGCTGCTCTCATCTGCGGAAATGGATTCTTCATCTCAGTTGCCTTCCACAGTTGTTGAAATTGGGGATAGGGGAAATGAGGCTAGTGTAAATACACCAAAATCAAGGAGTAATTTGAAGAAGGGGTGGCTGCGTAGATTGTGTTCGATGACATGTATGATGAGTGGGGGTACGAGAGAGAAGAGTGTTCGATCTTGTGGCGTAAGCCAGATGCAGGGGTCAAGGATCTGGAGAGTTAGGGTTCGCCATTGTCAGAGGAGATTGAAGGAGCTTTCAGCCCTCTTCAGTGGGCAAGAAATTCAAGCGCACAAGGGGCCGATCACAGCTATGAAATTCAGCTTTGATGGACAGTACCTTGCTAGTGCTGGTGAAGATAAGATTGTCAGAATCTGGCAGGTGGTGGAGGATGAGAGATTGGATACAGTTGACATCCCGGATGCAGATCCATCGTGTGTGTATTTCTCCGTCAATCATCTATCTGAATTGGTGCCTTTGATGATGGAAAAGGATAAAGTTAACAAGTCCAAGAGCCGGGGAAGAACACACGAATCAGCTTGTATAGTCTTCCCTTCAAAGGTCTTTCGAATTTTTGAGAAGCCATTGCACGTGTTCCATGGGCACAGTGGGGAGATCTTGGATCTTTCATGGTCAAAGGATAATGTATGTTGTTTGCTTAGAATGTGGTTATCATTTTGTTATGTTATCTTCTGAAATTTTCCATTGAGACTAAAGATATGTTTTGATATGGAGTGAAAAGGCGGAAGTAAAACAAGAACTGGAATTCAATATAAAAGAAGAACAATCCTCCGAAGAGGCCAAGATAATCCTCCGAAGAGGCCTACGGTTGATACCGTCCTAATACACTTTATTTTCCGAGGTATCTAGCTCTTCTAAAGAGGAGCTATTTATAGGGATCCTATGAACTCTAATCTAGGAAAGTGAATCAACCTATAGATAAACAAGGAAACAAATCCTCAACATTTAAAGTAATCTTTCAACAATCTCCTTAATAATGAAAATAATCTCAAGAGATAATGGAGATCATTAGCTTGATCTCTATCATGTTTGTTTTTCCTTTGCAGTGTCTACTGTCGTCATCTGTTGATAAAACTGTTCGTCTCTGGCGGGTTGGAGTTGATCAGTGCCTCAAGGTTTTCCAGCATAGTGACTATGGTACACACCTAGTCGCATAACTCTGTCTCTGAACTAATCAAAATAAGCTAATTTGGGATGGCACAGAAACTAATATGTAAGTTTTGTTTAACACTAGTGTGTTTACTTTGCTAAAATGTAAAATTTGATGCTATGCAGTGACTTGCATCCAATTTAACCCTGTGAATGATGATTACTTCATCAGTGGTTCAATAGATGGGAAGGCCCGGATTTGGTCGATTGGTGGTTGTAAAGTTGTTGACTGGATCGAAAAAAGGGAGATTATCAGTGCAGTTTCTTACCGCCCCGATGGCCAGGTCTGTTAAAACTGCTCCTTAGGTTTTATTTTTACAGCTTCAGAATGCAAGATTATGAATTTGTTTGCTTTATAATGCAGGCTGGTATTATTGGTTCTATTGCCGGCACATGCCACCTTTTTCACTTATCAGGTACATTTTCATGGTACTAGTTAATAGTTTCATCTTGGTCTATATTTCTCTCGTATGATATTGTAAGTTTATGTAGTGTAAATCCTACCACCATTATATACCACATTTGGGCATAACCTTTCTAGGCATTTGTGTATACTTTACGTTGTGAATGAGTAGAGAATGTGACTTTTGTATGATTAAAGTGTTTATGCATGTCGCATAGGTCACAATTTTTTTTTATCAAAATATTTCATAATAAACTCTGAAGCCTTAGCTCCTGATGTGGGTCTGTGTGCATGATTTTTAAGCCATAATATTAGAGGGAAGTCAACGTGCTGTAGGACTTGAGATTTCCTTGTATATTAAGGTGTAACAAAATGGAGATGGGGGTTGACTAATCATTGGGCGGCTCGTGTTTCTTGTATCAGATAATCACTTCCAGTTGGGAGCTCAGATGTGCTTAACGAGTAAGAAGAAGTCAGCTTGCAAAAGGATAACTGGCTTTCAGGTTGCTCCCTAGTGTAGTGCTTCTTGAGATTGTCATTTGCTTTAGCTATTAGCTTTTTGTTTCAATGATTTTGTTTCTTACATCGTTATCTTTTGTGAATGCAGTTCTTACCACAAGATCCAAGCAAAATATTGGTCACATCTGCTGATTCAAAAGTCAGAATTATTGATGGGGTGAATGTGATTGGGAAGTACAAAGGTAAGGTTCTAAAAAGCTCTGGTTTTGTTATCAGATAATATATCAACTGAGTTAACACCATCCTTTAATTTGATTATGTTCGGAACTTTGTATATCATTTGACATGGTCAGTTTGTGATAGTTCACTTGATTCAAGAGGGTAGGTAGGGCATTTTTTGGAGATTTGCTCAATTTTTGTATCTGTTCTGTATTCAGGCCCTAGAAATGCTGGAAACCAGAGCGCTGCTTCATTTACTTTTGATGGAAACCATATTGTCTCAGCATCAGACGATTCCAATGTTTATATGTGGAACTACTCCGATCAGGGAGACTCTTTGTCGCAATCAAAACCAGTTAGGTCCTTTGAATGCTTCTCCTCAGATGCCTCTGTTGCCATACCATGGCCTGGCCTCAAAACCAGGAAGGCAGAGGATCCGCAAGGCTTGAAATCGAACCAACAGCAGACAAATCCATTGCCTTTCTTATCCTCATCCACTCTCTCATTAGGGCAAGAGTATATCTTGGACGCCAGCTCAAAGGGATCCGCAACTTGGCCAGAGGAAAAGCTTCCTGTCTCTAGCCCGCGAGCTGTGACATCACCAATCAGAAAATCTCAGTACAAGCTTCTCAAGACGTGCTGCCAGAGCGCATCGAGCTCTCATGCATGGGGGTTAGTGATAGTCACCTCAGGGTGGGATGGACGGATCAGATCGTTCCATAATTATGGTTTGCCTGTGGCCCTTTAAGACAGGTAGGTCGTTGAGAGTGATCGGGTGGGCTGGAAATTGATTGCACGAAGCCATATTTGGGCGTCCCCCTAGGAAGTCGGGGGAGGAGTATTTGGGGATGGCGATCGAATGGGGCAGGGGCAGTTGGCAAGGAGTGCAGGGGTAGGGGGTTGGTTGGGTGTACTTGTATGGTTGGGCTGAATTATGATGTTGGATTGATGAAAGGGTAAGTTGGTGGTGTGGCCCAGAGATGGAAATGGCATCTTGTGTCATGTGTTTTGTGGTGTGAATAATGAATAAGATTGATTGACTTGTCCACTGTTGGGATTCATTCACAAGCATGGATTGCTTGCCTTCGATAAGATTCAGAGGTGTTGCTCAAATTTTGAGGATTTGCATAAACTATAGATATGGATAGGTTGGTTGTATAGTAGTAGTGTAGTACTAGCATTATTATTCCTTGTATATTTTACCCACACTTGTTCGATTTCAACCCATATTAATACGACTTTCCACATTTGGGATCTCTGTCTTAACAGAGGCTGAAAATCCACTGGGTTTCCACATTTGGTTCAGGTGTTACACATTATTTTGATAGTAATAATATTAAATTGAGCAAATCTGTTCACTACGTAGCTGATAAATTTCGATTATGCATGGTTGATCAAAATCCAAAGAGCTAGATGATCAAGTGTGTAATAATGGAGTGCTCATTTCAGTTGGAAGAAGCTCGGCCAGAAAGGAGTTCGGTAAGCTCGGCTTACCGAGCTGGAACTAGCTTGGAACTAGCAGAAGAAGAAGGAAGCTCGGCTTTGAGTTCGGCTTTGAGTTCGGCTTTGAGCCGAGAAGACAGTTGGTCTTGAGCCGAGAAGCAAAGGAGTTCGGTTTGTGAACCGAGAAGGGAGCTCGGTTGTGAGCCGAAGAGAGTGCTCGGTTGTGAGCCGAAGAGAGTGCTCGGTTGTGAGCCGATAAGAAAGTTCGGTCTTGAGTCAAGAATAGAGTTCGTCTTGAGCCGGGAAAAGAAGAAGCAACAGTTCGGGCTTGAACCGAGAAGGAAGTTCGGCCTAGAGAAACTAGCCGTTGGTGCAGCAGTTAGTTAGCCGAGATGTAGCAGTTATTCTTCTTGCTTTCTTGATTCTTCTTGTAGTTAGTTAGTAGCAGTTGCTACTTGATTGTAGAGCTTTAAATAGCTCAAAACCATGTACGTAGTTAGGAGTGAAAAATCAATAAAAGAGTTTTCAAGTTTTCTCTCCAAGATTACCATCTTCGATACTCTAAGTGTGAGTGTGTGTTCTTCTGCATTGTGAGTGATCATACAACTGTGAGTGTGTGTGTGATTCACCTGAGTGTGTGAAAGTCTTGTGCGTATTGAATCCCAACAAGTGGCGCCGTCTGTGGGAAGATGGCAGCAAGGCTTGATGCAGAAAAGTTCACAGGCAAGAATGATTATAGCCTGTGGAAGATGAAGATGAAGGCGGTCTTGATTCAACAAGGCTTGGCCGCAGTTCTTGCAAATACAGAAGAGAAAGGAAAGGCTCCAATGCTTGATGATAAAGCTCAGGCAAAGATGGAGGAGATGCAGCTCAAGGCACATTCTGCAGTGATTCTGTGCCTTGGAGATAAGGTCTTGAGGGAAGTTCAAGAAGCCAAGACTGCGGTGGAGATCTTGAACAGGTTAGATGAAGTTTACCTGGCAAAATCTTTGGCTAACCGGCTGTATCTCAAGAAGAGGCTCTATGCCTATAGTTTTTCTGGTGAAAAATCTATCATAGAGCAGTTGGAGGAGTTCAATAAGATCATTGATGATCTGGGCTCTGTGGATGTTAAAATTTCAGATGAAGACAAGGCCATTCTTACATTGAATGCCTTGCCTAGCTCGTATGACCAGTTGAGTGATGCAATTATCTATGGCAGAGATAAGGCTATCACCTATGCAGAAGTCTACTCGGCCTTGATGGCTAAGGAACTCCAGAAGACTACCAGCAGAAGCTCTGCAAGCTCCAATGTTCAAACTGCAGAGGCCTTGAATGTGAAGAAGTTCAAAAAGCAGAACTTCAAGAAAAAGTTTGAGGGCTCTAAACCCTCAAGTTCTGATGCTCAGAAGGAAACCAGAGCATGTTTTTGGTGCAAGAAACCAGGGCACTTGAAGAAGGACTGCCATGCCTGGAAGAGAAAACTAGCCTCTGAGGGCCACAACACTTCTGATTGTGTAGAGAGTACTGATCCCCCTGCTCAACTCATGAATGTAAGTGATAATGGGATCAGTCACAGGTGGATAATGGACTCAGGGTGCAGCTTCCATATGTGCCCCAACAAATCTTGGTTTCATGATCTTCAGGAAGCATCAGGGACTGTAGTTCTTGGAAATAACCATGTGTGTCAGATCAAAGGGATAGGGAAAGTGAAGCTAAGTTTGCAAGATGGCTCTATAAAGATCCTAACTGGGGTGAGGTATATTCCGGAAGTGAAAAGAAATCTCATCTCATTGGGAATGCTGGAGGAGAAAGGGTTCACCATATTGATGAGTCAGGGAAAGATGCTTGTGAAATCTGGGAATGCAGTGATGATGGAGGCTGACAGAGAGCACATTCTCTATTATCTGAAGGCTAAGGCTGTTGATGGAGAAAGCAATGCAGTGTCAGATGATTCCATAATGCTATGGCACAAGAGATTGGGCCATCCAGCAGAAGGAAGCTTGAAAGAACTCATCAAGAAGGGCCTGATCTCTGGAGATTTCAACAAGATGGACCCCTGTGAGCAGTGTATACTTGGAAAAGCAAAGAAGGCACCCTATCCTACAGGTATTCACTCTTCTACAGCCCCATTAGACTACATACATAGTGATCTTTGGGGCCCTTCACCTGTAAGCTCAATTGGTGGTGGGAAATACTACCTTGCTATTATTGATGACTACACTAGGAAACTGTGGGTGTATATACTGAAAGAAAAATCAGAGACATTCACAAAATTCAAGATATGGTGTAAAGAGGTGGAGCTAGAGAAGGGAAGAAGTGTTAAATGCCTACGAACTGACAATGGCTTGGAATTCTTGTCTACTGAGTTTGATCTGTTTTGCAAGGAGAAGGGTATGAAGAGGCACCGCACTGTTCCTGGTAACCCCCAGCAAAATGGTGTTGTGGAGAGGATGAATAGGACTATCCTAGAGAGAGTAAGGTGCTTGTTACTCAGTTCTGGTCTGAGCAACAGATTTTGGGGAGAGGCTGTGAATACAGCAGCCTATCTCATCAATAAGTGTCCATCTACTGCCCTTAAGTCTGAGACTCCTGATTACATGTGGTATGGAGCCCATAGTGACTACTCAAAATACAAGGTGTTTGGGTGTGCAGCCTATGCTCATGCTAGGCAAAGTAAGCTTGAGGCTAGGGCTCTAAAATGCATATTGCTGGGGTATCAGAGGGGTGTTAAGGGGTATAGGCTCTGGTGCATTGAGCCTGGTAGGCAGAAGGTGGTGGTGAGTAGGGATGTTGTGTTCTTGGAGGATCAGATGCCATACTTAAAAAGGAAGCTGGACTCCAATGAAATTGAGAGTGATTTCCTCAAGGTGGAGCCAGTGGGACTTTGCCAAGGAGCAGGTGGAGCCTCTGACTCAGAAAGTGAGTCTGAACCAGAGGATGATGGTGCTCTAGCTCGAGGTAGAAAAATTGATGAGCCTACAGCAGATTCTGCCAGAGAGTACCAGATAGCAAGAGATAGAGGCAGAAGAAATACAAGACCACCTGAAAGGTTCTCTGATGTGGTCTACTATGCACTTTGTGCTGCTGAGGGCATTGATATTGCAGATCCTCTCACATATAAAGAAGCCATGAAGAGTAAAGACAGAGAAAGGTGGATTGAAGCCATGAATGAGGAAATGGAATCTTTACTCAAGAACAAAACATGGATCTTGGTGGATAAATCCAGACTGACTACAGATGGAAAAGAAAGGAGGCTGATCAGTTGTAAGTGGTTGTTTAAGAAAAAGATTGAGACCACTGATAAAGATAGAATCAGATTCAAGGCAAGGCTGGTGGCTAGGGGCTTCACACAGCAAGAAGGAATTGATTTCAATGAAGTATTTGCTCCAGTTGTTAAGCACACTTCTATTAGGATCTTGTTGGCAGTTGTGAACCAGCTAGACTGGGAGCTACAACAGCTTGATGTGAAGACAGCCTTCCTCAATGGGGATCTAGAGGAGACTATCTTTATGGAACAGCCAGAGGGCTATGTAAAGACTGGAGAAGAAGGCAAGGTGTGCCTGCTACAGAAAAGTCTTTATGGACTTAAGCAAAGTCCTAGACAGTGGAATAAGAAGTTTGATGCACAGATGAAGAAGATTGGCTTCTCCAAGTCAGAATATGATGATTGTATTTACATCAAGAAGGCAGGCAGGACTCCCATTGCCTACCTATTACTCTATGTGGATGATATGCTACTTGCAGGCCCTTCTATGACAGAAATTCAGAAAGTTAAACAAGATCTGAAGTCGAGCTTTGAAATGAAGGATCTAGGAGAGTCAAGGAAGATCCTAGGCATACATATTCAGAGAGATAGAGGCTGCAAGAAGCTGTGGATGCTGCAAACTGATTATATTGACAAAGTCATGCAGAGATTCAGAATGGAGAATGCTAAACCTGCCTCAACACCCTTGTCCCAGAGTTTCAGATTATCAAAGGAACAAGCTCCTAAAACTAAGCAAGAGGCTGATGAGATGGAGGCTATCCCTTATGCTAGTGTTGTTGGGAGTATCATGTACACTATGATTTGTACAAGACCAGATCTGGCTCATGCTATCTCAGTGACTAGCAGATACATGGCAGACCCGGGGAAGGAGCATTGGAATGCTCTTAAATGGATATTGAGGTACATGAAGTCAACTAAGGACTGGGGGATTGTGTTCAGTGGCTGGGAAGGTGGATCTGAGGAGGTTGTGCAGGGGTATTGTGATGCAGACTATGCTGCAAATCTGGACACCAGAAAGTCTCAAACAGGTTATTTGTTCACCATGTTTGGAACTGTGATCAGTTGGAAATCAGGTCTGCAGAGTGTAGTTGCTCTCTCAACTACAGAATCAGAGTATATAGCTCTCACTGCAGCTGTACAGGAGAGCTTTTGGATCCAGGGAGTAATTTCTGATTTTGGTTTTGACCAAGAAACAATGGTGATTCATTGTGACAGCAGCTCAGCTATATGCTTGGCTAAACATCCGGGTTTCCATGAAAGGAGCAAGCATATAGACATAAAGTTGCACTTTATTAGAGATGAGATTGAAAGGGGAAGGGTGAAGGTGGTTAAGATTAACACCTTGCACAATCCGGCAGATATGCTAACTAAATCTCTAAGTAGAGACAAGTTTGATCATTGCAAGAAGTTGATCAATGTTTGTGCACGAACTGAGATGAGCCCTCAGGTGGAGAATTGTAATAATGGAGTGCTCATTTCAGTTGGAAGAAGCTCGGCCAGAAAGGAGTTCGGTAAGCTCGGCTTACCGAGCTGGAACTAGCTTGGAACTAGCAGAAGAAGAAGGAAGCTCGGCTTTGAGTTCGGCTTTGAGTTCGGCTTTGAGCCGAGAAGACAGTTGGTCTTGAGCCGAGAAGCAAAGGAGTTCGGTTTGTGAACCGAGAAGGGAGCTCGGTTGTGAGCCGAAGAGAGTGCTCGGTTGTGAGCCGAAGAGAGTGCTCGGTTGTGAGCCGATAAGAAAGTTCGGTCTTGAGTCAAGAATAGAGTTCGTCTTGAGCCGGGAAAAGAAGAAGCAACAGTTCGGGCTTGAACCGAGAAGGAAGTTCGGCCTAGAGAAACTAGCCGTTGGTGCAGCAGTTAGTTAGCCGAGATGTAGCAGTTATTCTTCTTGCTTTCTTGATTCTTCTTGTAGTTAGTTAGTAGCAGTTGCTACTTGATTGTAGAGCTTTAAATAGCTCAAAACCATGTACGTAGTTAGGAGTGAAAAATCAATAAAAGAGTTTTCAAGTTTTCTCTCCAAGATTACCATCTTCGATACTCTAAGTGTGAGTGTGTGTTCTTCTGCATTGTGAGTGATCATACAACTGTGAGTGTGTGTGTGATTCACCTGAGTGTGTGAAAGTCTTGTGCGTATTGAATCCCAACAAAGTGCACTTCAATTATTAAAGTTAATAACTTCAATAACAATTTTAGGGTACAAAATAAAATAAATAATGCCAACTTTGACTAAATGAGAGTGATGCTCACATAAAACATGTAGCATGACATAAAACATGTAGCATGACATCGCAACAATCTATAGTAAAAAAAATCGATATTAAGGGCAAATGGTGTATAATAGCTCATTCATAAACGAGACATGCAGATGAGCTCTTTCAACAGCGCAGAAGCATATCAGCTTCTCTTTTCATACGATTTATAAATAAATTCAACCAGTTTCCACAAATCACATGTAGAAAAAATCAGACAATTAAATTATGCAAGCAATGCAGTAGATACAGAACAATCAAGTTCTCGGATTTCCATGTCTAACGCCCTCTTTTCGCAAGTTGAAGAGAAACAAAGACATCAAAATAAGACGAAAAAAAAAACTCCTAATTCCTAATTTTCTAAACTCATATTTGTGCCTCTCAATCACACACATACATATATATATATATATATACACATTACATTACAAATTTACATATGTAGAGAAGAATTTGCATAAACCAAAACGAGAATGTTTCCTATATATGATCTAATTAGATGTGAACCAGATCTGGCGTGGACATTCTAAGAGGCAGAGGCAAAACTGGTCCCGGTCCCGCCTCCGGTCTGATCAGAGGAAGATGAAGATGGATCGGAGTAAAAGTGGTGATCAAGAAAGGATCGTCATTGTCATCGTCGTCGTCAGCGTCGATGTTAAGGCAGGCACACCGCTCCAGCGACGAGAAAAACGCCTCCACGACGCTCGTGCCGAACAACCTCGCCAGATTGTTACCGTTAGATTCGTTGCTATCCGCCATCGCCTCGCCTAACGCTGCTTCAAACGAAGGATTCCATTCCCCAATTTTACTTCATTATGGGAATTGCCCAAATTAGCCTATTTTTATTTTCTAGGCTCACAATTTTTCTATATTTTACTCATAATTGTTAGTGTAAAGACATTAACTTTAGGTGTGATCAAATTCAAACTCTCTATAATACAAACTATACAAACTTTAGGCGTTGACATTGTTGACATTCCCCCATTGACAGAATTTGTATTATGCGTTGACATTAATATTCCCTCAATGACAGAATTTGTATTAGGCGTTGACATTCCCTAGTGACAGAATTTGTATTAGGCGTTGATATTGACATATGAATCCCATTGCTAACCGTTGATTACTTACAAGGAGTGTGTAAGATCAATGTCAACGCCTAATACAAATTCTGTCACTGGGGGGAATGTCAATGTCAACGCATAATACAAATTTTGTCACTGGGGGAATGTCAACAATGTCAACGCCTAAAGTTTGTATAGTTTGTATTATAGAGGGTTTGTATTTGATCACACCTATATATATATATATATATATGACTCCTCATTATTACTACAATAATTTAGATAAAATACTTGTTATGGTATTTGCATAATTTTTATTTTAACTATTTGAACATTAACAAAAAAAAACATACACTAAATGCTAGCCTGTCCACCCAAAGGTTATTACTGCCAATTAAGCATAGACTAGTGTGACATGCATTCCACATTCAACGAAACTGAAACTTCAAGATGTAGACACCATTATTGGTTATGTTCATTTTTTTTGAAGCTTTGCGTAAACAAGACTATTAATGACGAGACAAGAGTTCACTTGGGACGCCCATCACTTATTATGGGGCAAATCTACCCATCCGGAATCAACCCACCACTTATTCATTCACTACTTTTCTGTCACTTTGGTTTAACAAATTACTCCCTCCGTCTAAAAAAATTGTCTCATTTGTGAACAACACGACTTTTAATGAGAAATTGGTAAAGTAAGAGAGATGAAGAGAAAAATGGGTAAATTAAGAGCGATAGGGAGAAAAAAGTAAGTAAAATACAAGATAGGAGAAAAAGTAAGAAAAGTATAAGAGAGAAACTTTCCATTTTAAGAAAAGAGACTATTTTTATGGACATTTCAAAATTACAAAATGACACTATTTTTCATAGCATGTTTACTTGTTCAATATTGTAACATACTACTCCTTTGATGAGGCAGTCTACAGCATAACAAAATTTTTGTGACAATCCCCATAAAATTGGAACGCTTTACTATTAAAGATGAGAAATATAAACTTGAAGAACAATCACAAAAGCGCATCTGGTGTAGTGGTATCATAGTACCCTCCCACGGTACTGATTCGATTCCCTGGATGCGCATATTTTTTTGAGGATTTATTTTTGTACAAATAATTATGGTGACTTGTTTTTAAAATTGGTATGCAAGATTTATGGTTTGTGAGTGGAAGTTTGTTGATAATTCCTCACCCAACTTATTGGGTCACCAAACTACTATACCATTAAAGGCTGGAATTTTAGGTAGTTGGCTCATGAATTTTAACTGTCATTCTTAATACAGAACTATACTTCTCTACCCATCTCATGAACCAACTTTCTTGCATTTCATACTGCTTAAATCTTCTCCTTAATCCAACTTTAATCACTAATTAATGTCTCACAGTCTCTCTATTTGTTGATTAACCCTATGTTCAGTTTCAATGTCCCACAATAAAAAGTGGACAATATGGGAAAGGTGGATGATCTAGACAATTAGCATTAAAACTAACAAGTTTAATTAAATTGCACAAAGGTGGAAAGGTTTAGATTTAAATCATAAACAACTTACCCACCTATATAAAATTCCGTTTGTTGATTTGCTCAACGATTGCCTTTAATTTTCTAAAAAACAAAGTTGAAAATTTGGACGAATGGTTTCAGGCAGAACTCAAACCTACAATTAGTTAGATTTTTAAAAAGGGGATGTTCACTCAGCACAGCTTATAAATGTAATTAGGGTTAAGTTCATAAGTTAATGGTTATCAAACTATATATAGTACTTGAATCAAAATTGATTACTAAAGTTTAATTTGTTTCTAAATAAATACAGTAACAAATAACTTTATATATACTTGATATGATTAGAAGATTTAATTCATTTTTTGAATTGTGGCAATTAAAATGTCACCTAACTATTTTTAATTTAAACCTAAAACATGAATAAATCCAGTACACTGCCGGAGAAAGGTTGGTAAAACATAGCTAGTTCAACACTACTTAGTCACATGATCATTATTAATCATATAATAATATTCACAAATATTTTTTCCATATATATATATATACACATATATTAAGGCATAGGAGATCTATATACATATACACAAATTTCATTGAGAGAGAGAGAGAGAGTGTGTGTTAATCAATCCTCCAAATAACATTTCTTGCTCAAATGAGTATTCCAAAAAGATGTAGAATGCTACGTACAACATATAAGAGTTTTCAAGTGCATCTGCTTCATTTGTGAGATGCTCATTTGGGCAAGTAATGTTATAGCTGAAGGATGCTATATTCTTTCCTTGTGATACACCTCTCTTCACCATCAAGTCTAGAAAAGTATCCCATCTTCCAATCTAAATTTCTAACTTTTCATAATATAGTTTGTTTATCATACATTGCATACATATACCAGAAAGAAAGAGAATGCATGGATTGTAGTATATTTCAGTAAGACAAAGTTGGGTTTTTCCAAATAAAATATGAACACTTGGAGTTGATTAGTGTTGCCTAAAGCAGATGAAGAAGCTCTTGATATTCTTTTTCTCAATCACACTCATGAGTTATCTTTTGCATCTAGACAAAGAAAAGCATCTCCTACATGCAGTCATGTTGTTGTTGCTACCTAATTCCAATCAAAACAAAAATGGAGAGAATCATAAAATTAGTATTACTGCTGTGTTTGGTAGCAGGTAGGGAGGGGCTCATCGGCGTCAACTACGGCAGGGTGGCGGACAACCTCCCTCCGGCGGCACAAGTGGCCCGATTCCTGGCAAACTCCACCACCATCAATCGCGTGAGACTCTTTGACTCCGATAGGGCAACGGTGACCGCATTTTCCCACACAGGGATTGCGGTCACCGTAACCGTCCCCACGGACGAGATCCCTGGGCTGACAAAGCCGTATCTCGCCCAGGCTATGCGGCACCGATACGGATACGCGTATCGGTATCCGAAGGATACGGATACGCGGATACGGCTCTTTCCCAAACAACCCGATACGCGGATACGTTTTAACTATTTTTTTTAATAAATAATAATAGTGCAAAATAAATTACAAAATAGATATTCTAATTCAACATAGAGACATTAAAGGTCTATTACACTCAAAATAACATGATAGCAGCAGGTTCTAAATTAGGAAATAATTAAAAGGTAGTAGCAAACTAGCATCAAGCCATCAACATCAAGCTTCTTCCTCATTCCCCGTCTCCTCCAGCTCCACACCTTCATCCTCGGCATCACCCAATCCAAATGATACAGCCTGCAACTCAGGTTCATCAATGGAGAGGTCAGCAACTTCAAGAAGACCAACACCACTAAGGGAATCAAAAGCTGAATTGGGGGGAGCAAAAAACTGAATTATAACATAGAAAAGCGATGGCAAAAATAGATACATAAAACGAAAAATCTAAAAAAAAAAAGCATACCGAATCTATGGAGGCGGGGAGTTTTTGACCTAGCTGCGGCTTTCTCAATTGTGTGGAATCTTATATTGTATAGAGCATCATTATTTATAGAGCTAGATTTGTTCATCCAGCTGCAATGGGCTACATCACAAATGGGCTTTTTGGTCCAGCCCGTTAATTCTATCGGGCCGGCTCCTTTAGATGGGCTTTAAACTGGGCCGTATCCACCGAGATACGTATCGAATCTGAGGTTTCCCGGCCCAATACGGCCCATCCCGCGGATACGCCCAGGATACGTATCCGTCGCGTATCCGTCGCGTATCGGTATCGGATACGTATCCGATACGCGATACGGCAACAAAGTGAAGTATCCGTGTTATATAGCGCCCAGGAATGGGTGAGAACGAACATCCTCCCTCATGCCCACTCCACAAACATCGTCCGAGTCCTCGTGGGAAACGAGGTCCTCTCCACCGGAAACAGGCTCCTGATAACGACCCTGGTCCCAGCAATGCAGGCCCTCCACGCCGCCCTCGTGGAGGAGTCCCTGCACGATCGAATCAAGATCTCCACCCCGCATTCCCTAGGGATACTCTCCAACTCCAGCCCCCCCTCGGCCGGAAGGTTTAGGCAGGGGTATGTACGGATTTAATCATATTTAATGCTATCCAAATTATCTAAAAATACTAATTTTATTTTCTAGCTATGATGTCTACGTCATCCGACCTCTGCTTAGTTTCTTGAGAATGACGGATTCGCCCTTCATGATCAATCCGTATCCCTTCTTCGGAGCCACGGAGGCGACGTTGGACTACGCGCTTTTTCGGGCGAACGAGGGGGTGGTGGATGGGGAGACAGGGTTGGTGTACGGGAACATGGTGGATGCGCAGCTGGACGCGGTGTTCTCAGCCTTGAGGCGGATGGGGTTTGATGACGTGGACGTGGTGATAGCGGAGACGGGGTGGCCGTCGAGGGGGGAGGCGGGGCAGCTGGGGGCGGATGCGGGGACCGCGGCCGAGTATAATAGGATGGTGATGCGACACGTGGCGTCGGGGGTTGGGACGCCGCTCATGCCGAATCGGACTTTCGAGACGTATATTTTTGCGCTTTTTGATGAGGATCTCAAGCCCGGCC
This sequence comes from Salvia splendens, assembly GCF_004379255.2. Taxonomy (NCBI): domain Eukaryota; kingdom Viridiplantae; phylum Streptophyta; class Magnoliopsida; order Lamiales; family Lamiaceae; genus Salvia; species Salvia splendens. The sequence continues at coordinate 7,171,512 of NC_056034.1, forward strand.
CCGTCTGCGAGAGGAGCTTTGGCTTGTTCCGCCCCGATCTCACGCCCGCCTACGACATCGGGATTCTCAAGGCGGCGGCGAATGGCGGCGGTGGAGTTCGAGTTGGACGTAGTGGTGCGTTTTTGGTGGTGATTTTGTTGCATATTCTTGGTTGAAACTTGAAGCAAGTGCTAGACCGAGCTCGGCCTGATGATTTTGAATATGTCGGTGGTTAGGGCTTGGACTGCGGCCCGGTTCACGGCATGAATGTGGATTGATCACAACTTGTCCCATCACATTAATGTGGATCCAACTCCAAGTGAGTACGTTTTTCCCATATAATGTTTGTTAAACATCTTAAAATAAAAATAAAAATAAAAATAAAAATAAAAATAAAAATAAAGTCCAATTTTGACCCCTTTGTCCTAAAATTTTTTTTGGTCCCATACATCAAGTTTGTGACCTTTTGGTCCCTAATATATTGTTTTGGTACATTTTGGTCCCAAACAAGATCACAAACTTAGTGTATGGGACCTGAATTTTTTTTTATGGAAATATACGGGACCAAAATTGGACTTTAGTCCTAAATTATAATTAAGTTATTAAATTGATCAAACAGTTTGACTGTTAATTTTAACATAAAATGGTTATTTTGGACCAAAACAATATGTTTGAGACCAAAAAAATATGTTATGGACCAAAAAGTCACAAACTTAATATATGAGACAAAAAAGAATTTTAGAGCAAATGTAAGGGGCTAAAATTGAACTTTAGTCAACATTTAAATAAGTTCAAGATCTTAACATTCTTAAGGGTGAGAAGCTTTTTCAGGTTATGGGGATTGCATGTATGAGGGGAATTGACACAGTGGGCCTACTTATCATTTATGGTAAAAAAGTGAAAGTTTCAATGGAGACCGGATAAAAATGGCAAAATTGGACAATTAATAGGGGACGACTCACGGAGTTGTATTTAATTTTGTAGGGCATGCTTCCTTTTTTTAGCTTTTCAAAGGAAAGTTTGTAATACTGTATTGAATTACTATACACTTGTAAATGTACTGAATACTACTATTACGCTTTTATTGAACATTGCATACCATGTAATATTAACTGATTTTTTTATGAAAACCTGCCTTTTTATCTCAAGTTCTGGTTATTACTTACTAGAGTAACAGTATTTTGTTGAGATAGTGCTCGTATTATTGTATCAAACCCAAAATAACTATACTCGAGCCACACAAAACCTACAAGTACTGAAGTCGACATTTTACAACATTTAGATGAGAATAGGAGTATAGAAATTACAGGTTTCCCTACCGCATGATAAATGTACAACTGAAATGAGGACAGGAATAATATGTACCTTCAAAAATGAAATGGTTAAAAAAAGCAGCCTGAGAAAAGGATAAATGAGAGGTGATTCATTAATAAAAATAACTAACTCTAGTGTACGATTTTGCTGATCCGGTGCATAATTATCCTCAACCATAACACTCCTAAATGGGTCTGTATGTATTTAACAAAGAAATATGCGTTGAATCCTCAAATTAGAAGTAGACCTTAAATTCATATTGATCAAAATCCAGATTAACAGATCACGGGGATTGCAATATCCACAAAATAATACAAGAAAGAAAGTTCCGAACCCATTCCCTGTTGCTGCATATCATTCTAGTCCTCGTCCAAACTTTTTTAAACGCAAGTTACTTCACCAACATCTCCAATCAGTGAAATCCGAGACCTAAAACACCTACAAACCTTCTCCTGCCTTTCACAGTTCATCATGGGCATCATCCTCTTCATCCTCCATTTTCTCACTCGGGGGGGCTCCACCAGACCTCTGATAGACAGCAGTGATGATAGGATTGCACACTGCCTCAACCTCCTTCAGCTTCTCGTCATACTCCTCCTTTTCAGCGTTCTGATTGTCATCCATCCACTCAAGGGCCTCCTTCGTTGCTGTCTCAATCTTCTCCTTCTCATCCGACTCCAATTTGTCTGCTAGCTTGTCCTTGTCGTTGATCTGGTTCCTCATATTGTAGACATAAGTCTCTAGGCTGTTTCGGGCATCAATTCTTTCCTTCACCTTCTTGTCTTCCTCGGCAAATTCCTCAGCTTCCTTCACCATCCGTTCAATCTCTTCCTGGCTCAAACGACCTTTGTCGTTGGTGATTGTGATCTTCTCTGATCGCCCAGAGGCCTTGTCTTCAGCCTTGACATTCAGGATACCATTAGCATCAACTTCAAAGGTGACTTCAATTTGAGGGGTTCCCCTGTTCACAAAATTAAGTCAGAAACAGTAATACAACTTTCTAATAGATTAAAACAAGCAGATGCGAACCTTGGGGCTGGTGCAATTCCTGTCAGGTCAAATTTCCCGAGCAACCTACAGTCCTTTGTAAGGCTCCGTTCACCCTCAAAGACCTTTGAAACAGCATGTATCTCATGTTATTTTCTCAAAAAAAAAATAGCACATTTCTTGAAATTTCCATTGAACAATTTGTATACCTGGATGGTGACAGTAGTCTGTTGGTCCTGGTAAGTGGTAAAAACTTGCGATTTCTTGGTTGGAATGACAGTGTTCCTTGGAATCAATTTCGTCATAACTCCTCCAACAGTTTCAATACCAAGGGTCAATGGTGCCACATCCAAGAGAAGAATATCTGATGCAAGAATAGCACAGTTAGTAAGAAAAGCTTCAACCACAAACTTTCTTATGTGGGTCAGCAGTAGTTATTTTATCGAAGTTAGCATTGGTAGAGTGAAACCACACCATCAATTATAAAGCCAAGTACCTTTGGTCTCATCACCTCCCTCGCCACTCAAAATTCCTCCTTGGACAGCAGCACCGAAAGCAACAGCCTCATCAGGGTTGACTCCCTTGTTGGGCTCCTTTCCATCAAAGTAGTCCTTGAGAAGCTGTTGAATCTTGGGAATCCTAGTACTTCCACCAACAAGAACAATTTCATCAATTTGTCGTTTTTCAAGACCAGCATCATCCATGGCCTTCTTAACAGGACCCATGGTCTTTCTGAACAAATCATTGTTCAGTTCCTCAAAACGAGCCCTTGTAAGAGGCTCAGAGAAATCTACACCATCAAAGAGAGACTCAATCTCCACGCGAACCTGGTGCTGACTGCTCAAAGCTCTCTTTGCACGCTCACATTCTCTCCTCAACTTGCCAAGTGCTCTGTTGTCCTTGCTGATGTCCTTGCTGTGCTTCTTCTTGATCAACTTAATGAAGTATTCCATCACCCTTTGATCAAAGTCCTCACCTGATGATTGCAAAAGAATATTGTTGGTTGGGGAGTATAGTGCATTGAATGACTCACCTAAGTCCTTGAAATAAAACTAGAATGCCAATTTAAAATCTCAGTCATCGCCTCATAAAGTAAACTGGTTAGGTATATTCTACAGTGTACTTGGGTCATAATCATTTGGTAAAAAAATGGGAGAGAATTTGCCGAAGCCTTTTAACAGGTTCAGATAACTTGTGGAGAAAAAACTTGATTTTTATCACTATTCCATGAACAAGTTCCTCATATGGACAGTTCCTTCAGAAAATAATTGTGATGTTTCATTATAAGTTGTGTGAGCTAAAGAACCGTATTCCAACCTTTTATATCTAGGTCATAATCAGGTGGTAAGACTACAATGAGAAAATAATAAAGGGATCATGCGATCAGCTTACCTCCCAAATGGGTGTCTCCATTTGTTGCAAGAACCTCAAACACACCATTGTCAATAGTCAAGATACTGACATCAAAAGTTCCACCACCAAGATCAAAGACAAGAATGTTCTTTTCACCACCTTTCTTATCCAAACCATACGCAATTGCTGCTGCAGTTGGTTCATTAATAATTCTCACAACATTCAAACCAGCAATCATTCCAGCGTCTTTAGTAGCCTGCCTCTGAGCATCATTGAAGTAAGCTGCAAAAGGAAGCAAAAAGATTCAGTAATTGCTCAATGATCACTCACACACAAAAGGATTTGGCACAAAGTCTTACCAGGAACAGTAACAACAGCATCCTTGATTTTCTTCCCAAGGTAAGCCTCAGCTGTTTCCTTCATTTTTGTCAAGATCATGGCACTGATCTCTTCAGGGCTGAACACCTTGGTCTCACCATCCTTGATTTTAACCTCAATGTAGGGTTTTCCATCCTTGTTCACAATCTTGTATGGAACAAGCTTCATGTCCTTCTGAACTTCTTTATCCTCAAACCTGTTGGAGCAGCATTAGTTAAGTCCTAATTATGATACATAACAGCAGATTATGAGAATAAGAAAAAATCAGACGAGAAATTACTTTCTGCCAATAAGTCTCTTGACATCAAAGATGGTCCTCTCTGGATTAACAGCTGCTAAATTCTTGGCAGCTTCACCGATCAACCTCTCATTGTCGGTAAAAGCAACCCACGAGGGTGTGATGCGGTTACCTTGATCATTTGCAATAATTTCAACATGACCATTCTTGTAAACACCAACACATGAGTAGGTTGTACCAAGATCTATGCCAATAACTGTTCCAATTTTAGGAGCCTCCTCCGTTGCTATGGAATATGCAAATAAACTTCCTGTTCAAAGATCAAGCATAAATCAAGTTATTTCAAGTGATCCTGAAATCAAAGACCACGTTATGTTTTTCCTGACTATTAACTCTAAGGAGGTAACAAAGTAATATCCAAACTTCTAGATCTTCACGATTAAATTATAGTACTAATATTACGATGCAATTCACTTCGCTTCTGGTAGAGTAGCAACAATACTTGAATCACGCCAAGATATGATTAAGACTCCCAATCCACGTATAGAAGCTTCCATTAACTACAGACGTTAGACGTACAGACGAATCGGACCACATACAATACTACTCCCCATTTATCTCCGTTTATAAAAGGGAAAAAATATTATTTGAGCAATGCCAAATTCGCATATCTACGTGCTTAAGGATTCAGATAATATCATTATTATACTGAACCTAAACAAAGAAGAGGAAACTGATTTCTCCGAGCTCATCTCTGTAGCAGGGACGGAGCCAGAAATTCTATATAGGTGGGGCAAAATTCCATAAAAAGACATTTTCAGGATTTTAGAAGGGACATTTATAAAGGTATTTCAAAAAAAAATAAAAATAATGATCAAAATAGCACAAATGAAATTTTTTGAGATGGGGCATTTGCCCCTTGTAGCATGTACATCCGTCCTATAGTATACCAGATCTAACATGAAACCGCCACGATGTGAGCTAAAACTACGAATTTCGATGCAGAGGATCAGACACTAACAAACAAAAATTAATGCTAAGGACTTGCACCTCTAATATCCTAAAATTCTCGAAAAATATTGTTCCATGTTAACGAATAGTTAAACGAAGATAGATTGATAACATAAATCTAAGACCTAAGTAGACGGAAATGCTAGATCTCAGTTATTAAAAGAAATCTGAACAGAAAGAACCAAAGTAATTCTGACCTAGCAAAACGATCCCTAACAGAGTCCAAGATGCGCGTTTCTTCAACGCATCAGCCATTGCTGCGACAGTCGGACTTGGCTTCGTCGCCTTTGAAAGTGTTGTGTTTCTTATTTCTCTTTTCTTTCGTTCTCAGTTCTCCTCCCTTCTCCGCTGAGTGTAATGGAGTTATGAATCTGAATAACGGTGGAGAGGAGCGCATTATATACCAACTTCGTGCAGAGTAAACTCGTCATGGAAAATGACGTGGACCAATCAACTCTCGAGTATTATTCATTGTATTCCCTCCGTCTAAACTAGAGAAAATATTGTCACCCGTGCTTACGTGGACCAATTATATAGGATCTTCGTGTCAACTGAGCCGACGTGGACCAATAAAATTCAGAGAAGAGCGTGCTGCCCAATGAGTAGATAGAAAATCGTTTCGGCTGGGCTTTTTCATCGAAATCGTTGTTTCTGGAATCCGGTTTACTTCAAAGTAGGAAAGCGTTAAACGTACCATAATTGAACACCTGTCCTATTCCAGAATTTTCTACTTAGGAATTTTGTTGGACTCCAAAATACAAACCTCAAAACAAAAGCCAAGTGGTCAAGATTTTCTCCATAATTAGAGAAGTTTAGGAATTAAATGAGCATTTCTTTTGCTCTCAACTTGGTCTTCCCCCATTGGAATAAATCTCTTGATATAAATGGGAAATTATATCTAGAAAGCTTAATCGGAAAAAAATGAAATAAAATAATAAAATTTCATTCGTCCCGACTAAGATGACATATTTCTTAATTGACACTGAACTATAAGATTTGTTGGTTAATGTGTTTACTTAGAAAGAGGGAAGGTTAAATTTAACTTTTTGAGGGAAGGAGGAGACGACTGGGGACATGAGACAACGGTGACAGCAACAGTGAGGAGGGGGAAGAGAGATACATTGAGATGCGCACTATGAGGGTCTCGCACATTTAACTCTTTGTTTTTAAGTTAAGAATATCTAAAAATTAAAATTAAAATGGAACGAAAATAAATTATGTAAATCTATAAAGTTATTAAATTGAGTGAACTACGTGAAGTTGGAATACAATCATTAATACCTTTGTGAGAAAGTTATAAGATATAGGAGTACAACCTTTTTTTATACTTGATCTAGATATACAACTTTTGAAAATCTAGAATGTTAGAGACATGAGCATGTCTAGGACTGAATCAATTAGGGAAGCATAATTATAACATTTTTGAAATTGTATTTTTTTAAAAAATCTATTTGTTGCATTCTTAATTAGGCTTTTCAAATAGTAACTGTTACTTTTTTTTACTCCAATATTTTTATGTAAAAAGCTTTGTTTTAAGGAACGTGACGAAATAACAAAATGAAAAATTCGTTAAAATAGGCAAGGGTTAAATAGATGTTAACCTAAATTCATGAAGTAAATAGGTTCAACCAATGCTATAAAATGACATAATAATCTCTCGCAGAGTAGGGTCAATGTATCTTGCTCTTTTGCCGTACTTGTGTTAGATATTTGTGTTCGACGAAGGGTTGACCAAATTGCAGATAGTAATGACATCTGGAAAAACACCCAAAATGACCATTAATATCAAAATCAATGTGCTAATATCTAGTTTAGAACTCTAGTTTGCTTTCAACAGAAGTAGAATTGTCGGATAACTAATTTAATTTGAATGAGATTTAATTGATCAAAAGTCATAAGTTGTACTATATGAGCTAAATAGTGTTTATGTTAACAATGATCCAGCCCTCATATTAGTAAGTGCCTTGGTATTGTAACTGGACGCACATGTGTAAATTTGCAGAGAATATATATATAATGACCAAGTTGTTTTGATTCAAACATGCAGAAGAAACCTTGTCAGCAGCAAAATCTTCCTGCATTCTTGTTATCACTTTCTGGAAAGCTTAATTGCTAGTGAGGAGAAGCTTGTAAACTAGAAGGTTTGATTCTTAAAAATGCATTGGATGCAAAGGAGGATGTATAAACTTGTGCAAAGACATGCATTCTTGTTACAGACGCTCTCCTCTACACTACTACACGTGAGGCTAGGTCAACGACATCACAAGTCATTGTAAAGGTTGCAGCAGTAGCCTAAGCTCATAGGTTCCCTATTGAGAAGAAATTGGTCGGGAGATTATTGAGCAATTAGATCAAGTAAATAAGATACTCATTGTTGTGGTTAATTCAAGGCATGAATGCCAATGAAGGTAGTACACAAGTCCGGCTGCTACTAGAGCTTTATATAATACTCTCGGATTTGCCCAAATTAATTTTTCGAACGTGATTACATAATGAGAGTTGTTTGCATATGCGTGTTTTGGTGTCTCTAGCATCAGAGAAGATGAGGAAGCAGTGTCCTTGGAGATCTAGCAGATACACTGGGAAATAATGCTGCTTCTCTTATTCTGCAATCTCTGTCTAGCAAAGACTTTTTTAAACGAATGCTTATCTTCTTCTGATGGCCATTTGATTAAAGAATCCGCTGAGTAGGCCAGGATGGCTGTTTGAGGTGGTGCCTACTCAGTTCAGATAACTTACTTGCATGCATGTGGTCGTGTCGAGTCGGGGTCAAAAATTATACATCCAGTTCTGTCTTGCGAGAAGACTTTTTACTTCTTGTTGTCACTAACTGATCATGCATTAACCTTTCATTTGCCATTACCTCGGTGTTAATGGGGCTTCTTTACAGAGATAGTGATGTGAGATGCGCTCTATCTCATCTTGGTGCTATGTTCGGTCTGAGCCATTATTTTTTCTTCTTCATTTCCACTATATATATAGTAGGAGTAGTACATTTTTTTGAACCAGATCTGACCGTGTCTTGCATTGTTACATGGCATGCCATCTAAAATTGCATTGGGTGGCATACAAATATACATAACATTCATCATTTTAACAATATTCCATTTGCATTTTCAGATGTTCAGTTTCAAAATTATACCCCCCATCATTCAACTTGCCTCTTGCGTTTCTGCTCATAAAGGTACAGGTTTATTCTTCAGTCTTACTTATCGAAGGGCAAGTGTATTCGTGTCTTGTGCTTAAATGATACGTTTATTATTTATATATATTTCATATCTTGCATTATTATTTAGTTGCATTATTTAGTTAGATATTTAGGGAGTGCATATCTTTTTCGTATCTTTTGTCTTACTCATTAAGTTAGTATCCACTATTATAAATAGTGGACATTGTTATTCATTTCGATGAATCAAGAAATATCAATTATCCTTCTATTTTATTTTCACGCTTTTATTTCAATTCCGTATTGTTCTTGGAGCTGATCCCGGGGAAAGCCCGTGACGTCCACCTTTATCCTTTCGTCGTCGACCGCTCGTCGTTGCCGGAATCTTGTTAAGGGAGTGCACCCTTAACAATTGGTGCTTTCATTGTCGTACTCATGGCTCGTTACACCACCGAGGATATCGTTTCCCTATGTGACCGGGTAACTGCTTTCTGCAATAGATTACACATGAGATTGGATGCGTGGCAGCTGCAGCATGCATACCATGAGCAGCCATCCTACTGGCCGGTTACAGCTGCTGCCCTGCAGCCGCCCTTCACCAACACGGATCCCTATAGTCAGCCGCCGTCCTACACGGATCCCTATAGTCAGCCGCAGTACTACACCGATCCCTTCACTAATCCACCACCGCAACACTCTTCATGCTGGGGTCCGACAAATCACTACCATCAGGGTGTCTATTGCCACGAACAACCTACGGATCTGCTCCAGCTCCATAGCTATGAGCATGAGCACCATCAACACCATCAATGCCAGCAGCAAGTGCAGCCAGTGGATGCTTACTGGCAGAAGCACCATCAATACCAGGAACCCGTGTTCGATCAACAGCCACCAATGCAGCGCCCCCCACCGTACAACCGTGATATCAGGTATGGCTCATTGGAGTTATTGGCCGATGATAATAATGAATCATTCAATTCTGGTCATAGTCGTTACAATGACACCAAAACCAAAATTACTAGCCAACGTGTGGAATGTTATTAGGGTTCATTTACCTTGTGCCATATTGAGTCATCTTCAGAGTTAATTGTGGAGGAGCCAGTTAGTGAAATTAGTGGAAATGGGTCGGATTGCAAGTGGACATATGTCGAAAATACTGGTGAGCAAAGCAAGGTTGGTATAGTCATCGTACATCGACACTCGACTTCGATGCCTGGTTGATCCCTCCACGCGACGACACGTCGTGTGCAGTTACGGATGGTCACAAATGCCTATTGCATAGAGGGTCTTTGAAGCAGAAGTGTGAAACAACATTGGATGAAGAAAGTGATGAGCAGGAGTTGGATCTCACCAATTCTGGAGTGGTCACAAAATACAAGGCCATGGCTGAAACTGTGAACAAGGCCTTGCAGCTTGTGTTGCCTGAAAGCCAACCGAAGGTTAAGATTGTTGAGTTTTGTGAAAAAGCATACTCGTTCAGCAAAGAGAAACAGGGTATATGTACAAGAAAGTGAAGAGGAGAGAAAGAGGGGTTAAATCCCCAAAAGGCATTTTAGTGACCAGTATAGTGGGAGAAACTTCTCTTGGAAATACTGTGTCGCTTTGCCCTAGTCAGTTGAGTGCAAAACAAGGGTCTTGTGCATTTGATCCAGGAGGGGGTGCCTTGCAATATTTTGCTTGGGATTGGAAGAAGATTGAAGCATCTATTGGGACGAAAACAACAAAAATTAATGCACAAAAGTATTTTCTTGAAGTTCAGAAGAGAGGAACCCATGGATATCTTCCTCCACCTTGGCCACGAAGAAAAGCTAATCATCCACAAAAAGCTTCTAAAATTGCTCCATCCCTTTCACAAGGGAAGCCATTCCAAGGCTTAGCAGTTGTTGTTGATAATGGATTTGAAGGGAGATTGTGGATAATCCATGTCATCCATGTTATTCCATTAATAGAGAGTGGAGTTTTGAGGGGTACTGATGACGAGCAGGGTTTCTCGTTCAAGCTTCGAGGGTATGCGAGGGTCTATTTTCACAACTCGTTTAATGATTTTGTTGTCGTTGGAGCTAACTTGGAGTACAATGGTTTGAAGGGAGAGCTTTCTTACATGGTTCATGATCCTGGTATGGCTATGGCTGCAATGGAAAATGTTGAACAATAATGGAGAATTCTTGCAAATTCTCTTATTGTTGGGAAAAATGATTCAGAAAATCAGATGGTAGCGACTTCTTGGTTCCCACCTTGAGGACAAGGTGGATTTTAAGCGCGGGGGAGTTGATACGTTTATTATTTATATATCTTTCATATCTTGCATTATTATTTAGTTGCATTATTTAGTTAGATATTTAGGGAGTGCATATCTTTTTCGTATCTTTTGTCTTGCTCATTAAGTTAGTATCCACTATTATAAATAGTGGACATTGTTATTCATTTCGCTGAATCAAGAAATATCAATTATCCTTCTATTTTATTTTCATGCTTTTATTTCAATTCCGTATTGTTGAGCTGATCCCGGGGAAAGCCCGTGACGTCCACCTTTATCCTTCCGTCGTCGACCGCTCGTCGTTGCCGGAATCTTGTTAAGGGAGTGCACCCTTAACATTATACTCATCTCTCAAAGCAATACAGAAGAATCTGTATGTTGAAAATGATGATATCCCCCCTATGATTGTGTTCAACTTTGTAAAAAGCTTGAATGGTCCCAAATATCAAGTTTTATTTATGAATTTGTTGTAATTTTGAGGTTGATCGACCACTATTTTATATAGTATGTTGTGATCAATACTGTAATTTAGTGGTTCAACAGTATTTAGTTACTAAAAGTGCTATTCACTGCACATTTTGGCAGTGTCACAGCCATTCCGACATTGTCATGTTGCATCAATTGCTATATTGCTAGTTTATGCCAGCTGTCAAAACACCCTATCTTCTTCCATATCCTTTCAGACAACACGGATTTTCATACACACACATCATTCGTATAACAAGTTTTTTGATCTATATCTTGGACACAACTACAAGAGTTTGCATTAAAGAGCGACACAAATAATTGCGACAAACCCATTTAGTAATAATCGCATTTCTACGAGTAATAGACTGCAGCTTTTTTTTCCTGATACCCGACAACCTTTTATAACGTTGTGAAAAACAGATGCTATACTTAATCATAGTCTCGTAATTACTGCATCAAACACTACACATTAATTCTCATGATTGCAGTGATTATATTAATCAAATAAAAATTTATTACTTAAAGACTTGTCTGCCTTTTGGTAGTGGTGCCACTTATTGCTCTCAAAGATTGAACCTCTTAATCCTGAACATAACGAGGAAAGAAATTCCAATCACATTGATTTAATTGGTAGGTCATTGTCCATTTCTGTCTCCCTCATTTTTGTGAGGAAACCCGAAATATGAGGATGAGAGGCACAATGGAATTATGGTGGAGTTGTGTCACTTAACAAGTCAATTTCTACTAACACTCACCCATTTTAAATGGCCTTCTGTGATTTAGCATGCACGAAATCATTATTACATATTTTCTGTTCTATGCAAACTCATTCTTAATACAAAAATACTAAACCAAGCATATAGATGACATTTATAGGTTATTGTTAGCTTATTTTTAGGTCATTATAGTAAGGATGATATAAAATGATCTTAATATGACCTCAAACCTATATTTTATAGTATGACCTAAAACTCCTTTATAATGACCTTCCATGTTTTTGTTTAATTATTGATCGTTAGATTGTCCAATCTGATGGTCATGATTTGGTCTGGATTTTGTATTGATTTTTCCTTTTCTCACATAAGCAAATTTAACTAAAAAACAATTGGGTTTTGGATAAAAAAAAATCCAATAAGAATATCCGCTAGAACTTGTTTCATACAACTATTATTAGTAATGAATATTAAAATATATGAAACTATGATCAAATTAAAATACTTGGAAGTAGTAGCAGTACAAATATTTGTATTTACGTATATTTACTAGTTACCATCAACACAACAATCATTTATAACTGTTACTTTAAACACTATCCACAGTCTTGAGCACTATACTATTCGTATTTTACAATTCTTTATTTATAACTATCAAATAGATTGATTATGAATAAATGAAAAATACTACTAAAAAGTTTCATTATAAAAAGTTTCATTGAATTGAATTTATTTTTCAATTTTTTAAAATCTAATATTTCAATTTATAAAAAGTGAAAAAACCGGAAATGCCATGTAAGCACGGCATGTTCAATGTTGTGCTCCGATGTTGAGCATGCCCTAAATATATCCGACTGCGCTCAATTTGGTTGGGTGTGTGTGGTCACACATCTACCGACGAAGCAATTTGACCCGAGCTTGAATGACACCACATCCATACTCAACTTTTTAGGTCGAATGAAGACTTTTATTACTATATATGGAGTATTAGCCCAAGTGGTCAGCTCCAAATAGGGAATTGGATTATCCTACAATCCATAATCTTAAATATCAGAGCCTTACATCTGTCCGTAGAATCACACAAGTTCATCATAACCGTTGATTAATTCAACATATAAGTATATCTAACATGTTATATCAACAGTTGAAGATATTTGACATGATCTATTTTCCACAAAAAGCATAGAAAAAAAGATAAGCAGCAAAAAGTAAATGGAAACTGAAAAGTAAAAAATGCAAGTGGTTGGTGTGAACAGAGTTTTTGCTAGAGAATGTGCATTAGTTATGTACTGTTTATTGTAAAACTGATGTAAACATGCATATTTATGAAGTTGACTTATATTTTGAGTAATGCATCATTATGGTATCAACTGTTGTGGGGTGGGGTGCACTACCACCACCACTTTTTTGCTTATAAAACCAGCTCCCCAACCCTGATAATCCTACAAATTCAAGGGCAGCCATCAATCATATGATGAAGAGCTCTGTTTTGTGTATTGTTTTGGTGATTATGTTGTTAAATGCAGGTGATTAGTTAGTTTGAAGTCTAAATTTGTTGATACAGAATTTTTTTCTCTCTCATGTCTGTGTTTGTTTCTGCAGGAACCCTTGAGTGCTCTGCAACTGCAATAGGCACCACCAACACCTTCATCTCTCCTCAAAAGGTAAGATATTTGTTTCTCTTGAATTAGAATAGTTTTGTTTAGTAAGAATATTGCTTATGGCTTATATTTATGATGAGATGATCTGCAAATTATGCAGGCAGGAGTCCATGCACATTCAAGAAAGCTCCTTGAATTCGATGTGGTGCTTGATTACGACAATGCAGGCCCTAATCCGAAGCACGAGCCAAGAGGGAAGAAAGGAGGCGGTGGCGCTAGAAATCCTTAATTTTGTAGTGCTAATTAGTATATGAGGTTTCAACAATAAAACAATATTCCTAATGGCCATTAAGGACATTCTTCAATGCTTTATCTATCTTTATCCATACCAATATAATATCAGAGTGGTATGAGTTTTGAGTTTTACTTGAATCTTGATGTTGTTCTAGGCTATCTATAATAAGGATGTTGGTGTAATTATGTGTTGCTTAATCTGCATCAAGAGGAAATAATTATGAGATAGAATATATAGTGCATGGATGGTGTGTAATAATGATAATGCACAATTAATGTGTAATGGTAACTCCACCTCCAAATTCTTGGTGACACAAGAATGGAAGAGATGCTGATGATTGGAGTACTATATTGGACTGTTCAATTTTCTTGATTGCTGCTCAGATAAATGAGGCCTGATTTCTACATAGCACCATGGTGAGGTAAACTAGCAGTTGTAATATTTCACTTGTCATGGCATCTATGTACACATGGTCGTTGCATCTCGTGTTGATCACGAGATCAAAGTTGAGTTGAGATCCATATACCAAGTGAAACGAAAGTGATAGTAGCTACAGCTTGAACCAATTCCAACGCAATGTTGGGTTTCTGAACCCCAAGATTTAGCTTCTGCCAGTCTGTTCGCCTGTTCGCACCAACACACGAGATGAGATATACAGCCTATTCACCAAAAATATGAACAAGGTTGTGCATATGTACCTCAGATCAGCAATGATAATGCTGATGTTATCTTGTGAGCCTCCGTCCTGCAATACAAATTCGTTGTACACGGGTCAATAACATGTTAGCTCACAAATCCAATTTAACACGGTTTATTAATTACCAGAGCCACTTGTGCAAGAGCCTCAGAAGCCATCTACCAAAAAAAGGAGATAAAAATCATTTCAACTAGTTCATGAACCTCATAACTCATTAGTTACTCAGCCATGGTTCACAACTAACCTGAACATCTCCATGTTTGTAAAGCTGATTTCTGATGAAATTTATTACATCCAAGCTGCAAATAATGAGAAGAAAACTAAATAAACCCATAGTGATGAATAGAAATAGATAAAGGTCGCATGGCCTTTGTTTCTCACCTGCTCATGTAATCCCACAAACCGTCAGACGCCAATACTACAAACTCAGCATCCGGTCCAAGAGCTGTCTCGAAAACATCAGGAGAAGCGGTAACTAAGTCCCCAGTAAATTGTATGCTGACAAAAATAACAAAGACTTGCATCAAAGAAAATGAAACAACAATTATTTGGAACTGCAGCCAATTCTAGAGTATACTAGTTTCAAGGGATTTGCACAGACAATGTACTAGCAAATTTGCAGTTAATTATTTCAAACTATCCATATTAATGCAAAGAACAATAGACCTTTTCGCTTACCGTGAAGCAAATTTTTCAGTCCATCGTCCTTCCTCGACTCCCTTCCTCAGCATCCTTCCATAAAAAGAATAGATAAACGAAAAGGTTAGCTAATGAAAATATTGTGAGAGCTTCAGAAATTTTGGAAAAGGCATAAGGACTAACTCGTATTTCTTGGTTTTGAACCGTATGTCACCAAAGGCACGGGATACAGAGATGTCTCCACAAATCCTTCCATTGACAATCTGCATAAACAAGGAAAGATTGCATCTAGTATTAGATTGTTGCTTATAGAGCATTACCTTTTCAACATATGTTTTCTGCATAGAGAAAATGAGCAGAAACACACACCCAACCACCGGCCTCTCTGATTCTCCTGATTTCTTGCAGTGGGACTGGCTTGGTCCCATAGGGCCTATGAGAATCGGTCAAGACTTCTGCTTTTCCCGATCGTGATAGAGCCTGCATTGGTTAAATAAATCAGAAGAATCTAAAACACATTTTTAAGTACCTCTACTGGAATAAAACAAGAAATGAACGAAAAAAGGGATCTGGTTTCTCCATGATCGTACCAAGCATGAGTCACCAACATGAGAAACAAACAGCACATCATCGCGAAGAAAGACAACAGTCGCTGTGGCACCAGACTCGTCTTCTTCTCCCCTCTTCTCAAGCCTTTACAAAATAAAACCTTCAATACAATCACATACCATGTATAATCCATATTTTCGACTGCATATATAGATTTATAATCTATGCTCCACATACAAAGAAGCACTAGTTTCTTTACCATTTCAAGAGTTTGGCATCCGCACTTTCAAAAGCGTCTTCTAGTGCCTTCTTGATCGCTTTGAAATCCTTCCCACTCAACAATTTCTTTTTTCCTTGTAATGCAGCATAACATTCTTTGTATAATTCTTCCCTGCACCACACAACAACACCATTTGATGGCCCCTGCTCTATACTAATAGGGGGACCTTACTAACATACATGAGTGAGTATTTTTATATTCATCGCAAGGATTCCTGCACTCGACCCTAATACTTTTAACCTTATATGAACCAAGCGAATTATCTTAAAATTCAGAGATAATCAAGGCCTTAAGATATCCGAGGTTTCTAGTTATCCATCTTAGTAAACAACAGAATAACCTATTAGTTACCTACATTGATTTTTTATCTATCTAGCCTAATCTGCAATAGTAAATGCCCTCTTAATCGATTCCAACGATCATAACACAGCAAGAAAACTACTAACTCTCAGTTGTAAAAATGAAACCAATTACTGCACAACTCTAGTTAGGTGGAATATGATAGTGTTTGATCAATTAATACACATGTAAATAAATCACTAGATCACACTGATTCATTGCCCTCTAATACCTATAAACTAAGTAACAATAAATAGTAACAATAAGCCAAAAAATCATCATAATTTGAACATACTTGAGAAATTGAACGGAAGAGAATCCGGCATGGCCATCAAAAACTGCAGCATAGGAGAATCCATCAAGCTCATCAGACTGAACAATGACGGCATCATCCTCCATCTCTTCGCGGGCTCCCTTGAGCTGAGCCGACCCCCATCTGATCCCCGGCACGCTTGCAATAGAAGAAGGCGCGTCTATTGCGATGGCGGAGCAGAGTATTCTTCCCTTTACTAAGATGTTACTTCTCTTGGAAGTCTGGTCGAAACCATAGTTGCCGCAGATTTTATTCAGCAAAAACTTCTGTAGCTGTGGACTGCATAAGGCCATATCTCATTAATGGTGAAAAAATCAAGAGGGTGCAAGAATCATATCTCACTAATGGCGAAATTCTTGCTGTGAGACTATATTTTGCCTGGTTGAGGTTTAATGAGAGATGATAACTGAATTTACGGCTTGGATTTTCTTGTTTAAAGTCCATCAATCAGGATGCTAGTGGGCCGGGTTGAGCTCTTTAGGCCTATGCCCTTTTATTCTTGGCTTAGACTTTGATATATGAGTAATACTCTCTCTATCCGCAAATAGAAGTATCCATTTTCCATTTTAGTCGTTCGCGAATAAGAGTTTCAGTTCACTTTTACCATAAATGGTAATAGAGTCTCACCTTCTATTAACTCATCTCACTCACATTTTATTTAAAACTAATATATAAAAGTCAAATCCTTACTTCACTAAATTTTTTTCACAAACTTTTTTTAATAATTTTTAAAACTGGTGCGGACTCTAACGGCGGAAGGTGCGGACTCTAACGGCGGAAGTTTTATCTAATGTAACCGTTTTAACAGATGTAATTTTTCTACTTATAGAATTTAATTTCATAAATAAAAAAAAGCAATTATGTATCAGTAACAAAACCCAGTTATAGATATTTACTAAATTACCTCTTATGAAAGCTTAAAGCCCTTACCCTCGCCGCCGCTCACTGCCGCCGGCATTTCGGAGCCTGATATCCTCGTTCATCTACAAAAACCCCTTCCTTATACGGCGGTGAGTATGGCTTATCTACAATACGGAAGAAATGCGATGCGGAAGAGCACGATGCACCACCCGCTGCTGTTCGCCGCTCAAGGCGTACGTCATCGGAAGCTGGAAGTTATCCTGACAACTGTTAGCACCTCAAATTTGCCCTATTTTTTCATTTCCCCCCTCAATAAAACGCCTTAAATGCTTTTTATTTTGGTGATCTAGGCGATTGATAAGCTCGGAAAAGCTGGTGAAACTGTCAAGGTTGCGCCAGGGTTTTTCCGGAATCATTTAATGCCGAAATTGCTCGCTGTACCGAATATCGACAAGTTTGCGCATCTCATTCATGAGCAGCGCAAGGTATTTCCTTCCTTAGGTTTAACTAATGTCTCGGAGTAATTGATTGTGTGATTACATTCGTGATTATTTTCATTAGCAATCTGAACTCGTATGTTTGATTGTTGATCTTTACAAAGACTTGTTACTTTGGTCGTTTATGCTGAACAAAAAGAAGTTCGAATTTATAAAATTGCAGAATTACTAGTCACTGGAAGGTAAGAGGTGCTCCTTTAGGTGGTTTAGGAAGCGGTGCTAGTTAATGTGGAATATAGTTATGAGATCAATATCATCTAAACAGGCTTGGGATGAGATTACATCCAAAGGTATGGCCTTATTCTAAAAAACTGCTCATAGTAGGAGTACCTTGTTATGCTGGTCCATTGTTAAGAGAAGTTCTGCTACCAAATGGAAGTGGGCAATAGTCTCCTCGGGTGATCATTGTTGCCACTTTAAGTGCTTTGCTTTTTCAATGTGTTTTGAGCTATTTGTAGTTTGGTACTGCCTTGAAAATTTCTTGTTTATTTGATGCATGAGATTACCTGATTTAATGTTATGATGATGTTTGTAATCCTTTAGAGCTGTATTACTTCTATCAGATCTACCAGCCTAAGGAGGTTGAAGCGGTTAAAGTAGTTGTAAAGAGTGATGAAACAAAGACTAAAGAGTACGTGGCTGCAGCAAACCGCCTTGCTAAAACCAGAGTGGTTAGTAGTTCAAATTTTAAGCTTTACTCTTTCTACATGTAATGCTGGAGAAGTTTTCCAGAAAATAGCTATCTCAACTATTTTTTTATTAAAATTCTACGGTAAATTAGTTCAATATTATCATATCAGATCTTTTCTGTCCTATTGGTTCTTTATAAATCATTAGAAGCTTTTTACTACGACATTTCTCTTGATGCTGCACTACTAAATAGTGAAATTCTGTTGATTGATTGAATCATTGGTTCATGGTTGTCTCATTATTGACTTTATTACTGAGCAATCAACTAACTCTTAACACCTATAAACCTATAATTCGAAATTCATTAGTTTTATGTCATGTACTGTGATTTAATTCAGCTTTCTTTCTTATTTCTTTCAAGAATTCTCGCCTTGTGTTTTCTGTCCCCTATATCAAGTATAGGCTTTTAGAAGCAACTAGGAAGTGCATGGTTCAAAATGTTGTTATCTAAATTTATCATGGAACACTGCTTCAATATTTTCTCTTAAATGCAAAGTCATTTATGCCTCCCTTTCTGTCAGAATATACGGAAGTTCATCATAGAGGGGAAAGGAGATGAATTGCGTGAACCAGTAACCAAAGAAGAAGTGTTGGCTGAGGTATGAGTTTACTATTTTGCTATTTAGATTCAGAGATTAGCCTAAGCTATGGCATATGAATTCAAATTATTGTTTGTAGGGCATGTCTTGGTAATTATCTTATTGAATTATACTTTATGATACTATGATGTACTCCCTCCGTCCGCGAATAGGAGTCCTGGTTCAGTTTCACATTCTTCTAACTCATTCCACTCACATTTCATTTAAAACTAATATATACAAGTGGGACTCATATTCCACTAACTTTTTTCCACTCATTTTTCTTAACATTTCTTAAAACTCGTGCCGCCAAGAAATGGGATTCCTAACGGCAGACGGAGGGAGTAATGTAAAAGTGCATAAATTCAATTTAGTAAAACGGTTTTGGAGCCTTTGTAAGGGGATATAACAAGTGTTCAGGAACTGGTCTGTTGCATCCAATCAAGAAATGACAATGTGATATGCTGCCAAAAAAATGTCTTTCAAATTTGAGCTGCCATTTGCTCTGTTGAATTAACTGTGTTTTATTACCCAATAATGAAATGTATACCTGAGTCCTTGACTTAGGAAATATAAATAGAATCATCTTAAACATGTAAGCTAAAAAGTTGATTGAAATCTTCCTGGTGGTGGACAAAAAATGAAAATTTTCACCACGTAGCTATTAAAATGCGCATGTTCATTTGCCATCTTGTTGAATGCAGTGTCTTATTGTTTCTGTTATATGAGCTGTCTATTTATTTATCTGAGTGCTTGTAAAGAACTTGGCTTATTTCTCACTTGACCCTATTTGTATGTGGCGTGAAAAGGCTGTTTATAATCTTTCAATTAAATCAATGAAATGACCCAACTTTTGTTGATTAAGGTGCTTTCTTGTTATAAATTAGATTGGTGGTTTTGATTATGCTTTGATCAATAATTGAATAACGACTGATCTAACTAATTTATTTATTTTCTGGAAACAATCAGATAGCGAGACAGCTTCAGGTGCACATTGAACCTGAAAATCTGCGCCTACCGACTCCATTGTTGACTGTAGGGGAGCACAAGGTGCCACTCCGGCTGCCAAAATCCATTCCTAAACCAGCAGGAGAAGATTGGATTCTCAATATCAAAATCAGGAAAAGATAGAGGAGGACCAGATGCTATCTGCAGTAGAATGCTTCAAGTTGTCAGATGTGTAAGCAGATTAGTCATTTCATGCCAATTTTTTTTTTTGTCTTGCATTTTTGGGCATAGACAAGTTTATGTCGCGTTGATGTGAACCGTAAACACTTTCGCACGATTTTCCATTTACTTATATTATCTGTGCACATAAATGATTTTTAATATTCATCTATGTCATAAACTTTTTTCCTCTTATTTTTCTCGTATTTATCTTATTTTACCAATTAAACATTAAAACTCATGCCATTTATAATTTTGTCTATTTTTATTAGGACGGTGGGAGTATTATTCTTAAATCATCAATATTTGCCCATTATGATCAAATAATGTTTCCTATTTCTGTGAAGTGTCGTACTACGATAATTATCCCAGACTGCCACTATGTTGCATAGTTGTAGGGCAAGGACGATACGATACGTAGTAATAATACGCACACAATGCCCGCAGGGGCGTAGCGCAGTTGGCAACGGAGGGGCAGATCTTGCTGCAATACGCACACAATTATTTTTCAAAATGTAGAGTGTGGTTAGTAAAAGGTATCATCTCTTAAAAATAAAAATAAAACCTATAAGTTAAATATGATGGTGCAAATATTAGTTAATATGAAAACTTCAATTAAATATTTCTCTTAAAAATAACAATAAAACCTATAAGTTAAATATGATGGTGCAAATATTAGTTAAGATGAAAACTTCAATTAAATATTTTTAAATAACATAAATAAGGGTTGTGACCTATGCAAAACTAGATCTTAAAATAACAATATAGAACAAAATCATATGGAGGGGGTATTTTTAGGTCATTGTTAGTTTTTTTTAAATCATTTTTTTTGTAACTAATGCAGGTAGAGCCTGAAAACAAAATAAAACAACCTAATATAAGAAACATCTATTCTATCATGCAACAGCCAACTACGAAGCTCCATAGGGACTGTTTCTAACAGATGCATTCCTCTATGAAACCTATAAGCATAATGTGACAAAGTCAGCAGCAAAATTCCCTTCTCTGTGCACATGTTGTACCACCACTGAATCAAAATCCTTTAATAACTCTTGTACCTTGTGCACAATTGCCCGACAACATATGGATACCTTGAGGAGCCCCATAATCATAGAAACTCCGACAAAACTATCACTCTCTACCTCCAACTTCCGAAAGTCCAAAATTTTAGCGACTTGTAACCCATAATACATACACCAAATTTCTATAGTCAAAATGGAACAAACTCCAATATTGGTAGCAAACTCGCCTTTCCAACTTCCTGTAGCGTCGCGGAATAATCCACCCCCAAAAGCACAACTTCCAAAGACTCATCTGTATTTAATTTGATATAATCAAGTAAAGGGGGCACCAACGTACCAATATTGGCCTTCTATTCACTCCAACTCCTATACACTCTATTGATTTAGTTTCTTCCACACTCTAGACCATGGTCATAATCCGTGCCATAACTCTTATTAAACTCTATTTGTCCCCCTAAAAAATGAAGTCGCATATGTTCTTCCTAATTTGCCAACATCCAACGCCAAATAATGTGCACCACCCAGCGGCGGAGACAGGTGGGGTCGAGTGGGGTCGGCCGACCCCACCGCCGTACCCGGAGAACCGCCCGGAATACTCCTGCCACCGGCCCCCGACCCCACGGCATCCGGAATTCTACCCTATGATTCATCCTCAAGACGACAAGCAACGCAACTTTGCCGACAAAACGTCATTGTTATTCTTAACTATACTAATATGTATTGGATTAATTTGATTGTAATCGGTGGATGATGGGCGAAGGAAAAAGATGCGATGATAGGGAAGATGATGTTCCTTTTTGCAATTGGGCTTTTAGTTTATTACTCTAGTAAAAAGGAAGCAGTGCTAATTTCACAAATGCTTTACATTATCATAATTTTAATTAAAGAAATTTCTAGTTGAAGGAAAAATTAAGAGTTTTAAGATATAGAGAGCCGCTTTGCACAAGATTTTCGTATACAATATCATAATTTATTTATCATCTTTTAATCATGTTTTATATTTTTTCTTTTTTTTTATTTTATTAAATAGTAACAATAAAATTTTACCCTAATTTTAGTAGATATTATAATTATCTTTACTTTTGATTATTGATTTTAATTACCTTCCATTTTAGATTAAGAATGATTTTTTCTCAAAAAGATCTCCAAGTTTTTGTTAGCTCTTGTATGCTTAAGTTGAACAAGAATCACAATGATTAGAAGATTGTTGGATAGTATATAACAATTCAAAAAAGCTTGAAATAGTTGAAAGAGTGTTTTCCGCGATGAAATTTGTCCAAGCCTAAGCTGCAAAGTAAGATGATGACTGATTGAACAACATCTTGATGGTACACCGTGAAAAGTGTATGTTCGCTAACATAAGATAGAGATATTTCATTTGTAATATATTTTAATTTTAAAAATATATTTAAGTATATATGGTCATGTTTGTCCGACCCCATTATTTTTTATTTCTAGATCCGCCATTGGCACCACCTAATACCACTACCCAACAAAAGCTTAGAGCTTATATTTCTAGTAATCCATTCTGCCAGACTTAGACTACTATCAAAAAAATCATCAACCTCACCTTATGTTAGCAAGTCTTCCCATGTGTGTCTCGCAATAAGAGGATGACCTAAAATGATCTAAAAATGACATCAAAACTGAATTTTATAAAATAAAATAATCTTTCGTATTTTTGGTTAATTATTGAATATCAGATCGTCTAATCTTAGAGCCACAATTTTAGCTGCATTTATGTATTAAGATGTATTTTTGTTTTGCTAATTTTCCACATATACACAAATTATAAAAGGATAAAAAAAATCAAAGTTGTTACTAATCAAGTTCAAATGCACCCTAAAAAATAAATCCAATCTATATGCACCCGTACATAGAGTATTAGTGTGGAAGCAAATAACATGATTATCGTAATAAAAACATAATTAATTAGGGCTCATACACGATTCAGCCCCCATCATCTGTGATTGGTAATTTCTCTCTAATTAATGCACCACTTATATACTATTAAGTTTACTCCATAACAAATCCTACTTATTACTTTTTCGTAACTCCCCAAAACGTGTGCACGAACTTCCCCCCATTTCTTCTCCTCATTAATTAATCATTAATTTTCCCTTATATAACCACAATCTCATCCCACTTTCGTTAGATTAATTATCTTATTGTGAAGAAAAAATAAAACAGTTCACCCCAATTTCAGCCTTGCATGCAATAAAATGGCTTCCACAGGATTGAAGTTTGAGAATCACAACGAACTTGGATTCTTTTTCCATGAAGAACCAATTACACCCCTAGTGTATGTAATCTCTCAACTTCTTGTTAATTTCATGTTTTTATATATTTCTCTCTTTCTTGGTGGACTAATTTATCTACTTTTTTTAGGTCATGGGAGCAACAATATGCAAGTGTTGAGGGGTTCAACTTAGGGCTACATAATTTTCTTGAATATGAACCATTTCCATTAGGACATCAATCTTCAAATCTAGAGCTCAGCGATTTCGATGATTTTTCCGGTGATTTGTGGGTTTTTGACGATCATCCATTACCGCTTCCCAACATCATTATGCCTAACCCTAACCCTAATCCAGCAAGTACCGAGCAAGGCTTTCACACTCTTGATTCAAGCATGCAAATAATGGTTGCCGAAAATCAATTGCAACATTCCAACGAAGTCGTGAAGAGAAGTGTGAGGCACAAATCCTCGGCCCTGCAGTTGGAAGAGATTCAAAAATACCTTGATTATCCGATAACCAGGGCTGCGAAAGAGCTCAACGTGGGCCTCACTGTGCTCAAGAAACGCTGCAGGGAGCTTCATATCATGCGGTGGCCCCATAGGAAGATCAAGAGCTTGAAATCTCTCATTCATAATGTCAAGGTATGGATATACTATGTATTCGAAATCAATTACTTTTAAAACATGTTTGTTTTAAAATTGAGAATAAATGTTGAATATGTATGTTTGTAGGAACTAGGTTTGACGAATGAGATTGAAATGTTGGAGGAGCATAAGAAAATGGTGGAAATGATACCGGAAATGGAGCTCACTGAGAGAACTAAGAAGTTGAGACAAGCTTGCTTCAAAGCCAATTACAAGAAGAGAAAGTCCTTCAAAAATTTGTTGGAGGGAACAAAATTACACCATTTCTAGTTCCTAGTATATCTTATTTTCATGATTTTGAGTTTTAATTTAGACATGTGGAACAAAATCAAACTTTTTATTTAGTTACATATGTCCAGTTAGTATAGTGTGTAAATAAACAAACGGTTTCGACTTCCTTTTTCTGAATATCTGTATTGGGCCAAGTTCCAGTCCATTGGATATCTGAGACAAAGATAATGGGCCTTTTTTGCGTTTGGGTTTCAATAGTTGAGGCGTTTTTCTATTCATTTAATTTAGATTGAATATATAATACATATGCGTTACCCATTAAGAAAAATACAAAAATTAATCAATATGCTAGAAATGTTTTACTAAATTTGATAATGACAGAAAAATATATTTTAGGCTGTAAACCAATTAATTCTCTGTGATATATAATTGAAGAGTATTAATGTATGCGTGAGATTTTATTTTACGGTACACATGGTGGTTGAAAAAATGAATGAGAAATGGAGTACAATCACATCAGTCATAACTACATAAGTATACATTTTTTGACCCCTTGGTAAATTTGTCATATTGCACCTTACTTACTATTTCGAATTAAAAGTAAGTAGCAATATTAAGTTAGTTTTAGGGTAGCTACGCGTAGGTCAACATGTGAATTATGAAAGCGTTACATCTACCCTATGACAAAGTAGTTGCTTCATGTGCTCATATTTACTACTCTTTGATGACGAAACTATAACTCTTCATATCAATGACATCCCTAACCCGAAACATGCATCAATTTTCATATTGATACATAGTCATTTATTATTGCATATTTATAATGTTATTTACATAATTATATATATATATATATATAAAAGTGTGCATGGGTATTTGACCTTAATAGCTAATTTAAGTACAAGTGCATGTGTAATAATACGTATGTGTGTGCATGGGAGTGTGTAGTGCATGGAATATATATATATATATATATTTTGATAGTGATCCTAAATCAGATATAAATAATGGTAGTAGCAGAGTTTAAAAAAAATATGTGTATGTGTTAGCATGTCCGTGGCCACTAGTTAATAGTGTCACTAATCTTATTGGACAAATGTCAAAGAATGGACTATATTGTATGCATACTTCTTTTTATTTTAATATTTATAATTGATATCAGCAGCTTTAAGTTAATTTTTTTTAATAACTGCCTTTGCATAATTTTATATATATATATATATATATATATATATATATATATATATATATATATATATATAGGGTTTTGATCTATGCAAAACTAGATTTAAATACAGAAACGCAGAACAATATCATAATTAGGTCACTTTTAGGTCATAATTAGGTAATTTTTAGGTCATGCTAACAAAGCATGACCTAAAACGATCTTAGCATGACATTAAACCCAAATATTATAATATGACCTAAAATTACTTAATTATGACCTTCCGTGTTTTTGGTTAATTATTGACCATTAGATCATCTAATCCTAGGGCCAAGATTTGGTCTGCATTTCTGGATTTAAACACATACTTATTTTGATCATCTCCTATATATATATATATATATATATATATACGCAGAAGTAGCGAGTTTGGAAGAAGAAAAAAAAGGGAGAAAAGGAAAAATGAAATAAAAGAAAGAAAAATAGAATAGTAGTTGGAGACGAGAGCAAAAATTTGAAGAAGAAATAAGAATCGTAGATCGCAAAGCAGAATTGGGATTTTAGTTAAATTACTTTTAAGGTGTGTATAAATCACACTTTTAGTTTTACATGTGTTATGTGGTTGATTGTTAAATGTTGAATTGAAGTGAATTATTGAATTATATGGTGTGAAATTGATATGATTATGAATTATTTGATTTTGATGGTCGAATATGATATGAATATTTGATTGCTGAAATGGACATGTTTGTTTAGATATATTGGATAATTTGATGGAATATGATATGGATATGTTATTGGTGCAAATGATATGTTTATGATACCGATTATGTGAATTATTGGATTAAAGAGGATCTGTGACGGTTTTGCCCTGGATCTGAAATCACAGTGGATATATTGGGACCTTCGAGTCGATCATATTGGGACCTTCGGGTCAAATCATATTGGGACCTTCGGGTCAAACTTATTGGGACCTTCGGGTCAAATCACAGTGGGACATTCGGGTCAAATCATAATGGGACCTACAGGTCAATCATATTGGAAATCTCGGACAGATACCAGGCTTGACTGTTATAGAATAATAAACTGAATAGAGTGACATATGCATATGAATATGAAATGGTTTGTTTTTAAATTATGTTATATATTGTTTCTGATTATATGTATTGATAAAAGAATATGCTTGATGTTTGTATCATGTGAGATTAAAGGTGAAAATTTATATATTCTGAGTTGTGGCTCATATAAACCACTAAAATTTTCAGGAATAAGATAGTAGTAAAGTTTTGACTGACGTGGGTCATAGGAACTCCACGTGTTATCAGGTTCGGCGGCTGACGCATATTGACAACCTTCTCCTCCTCGTCATTTTGCATGTAGATAAATGTATAGTATATAGAGTGGTGAGGGGTTCCACTGTGTAGAATGTTTTGAAATATGTACTGGATAAATGTTGAATTTTAAAATTATATAATATGGGTATTCTATAGATTAGACACGTGTATTGATTGCTTTTATGATAAGGGATTTATTTATTAAAATAGTATACGTAAGGGGGGTTGAGGTATGACATCAACTGCTGCTTGCACACTCTTCGTAATTACTTTGTAAGTATCGACTTGCATGGGGTCTCATTCTTAACATTTTACTAAACAATTGTAATTAACCTCGTATAAAAAAAATTTACTCGATTGATGGTTGAAACTGATAATATCACTAAAAAAAGAATGTCTAACATTTTTTAGTCAATTAAAGACGTTAGTTTGTATTTTTAAGTACATCACATACTTTTTAAAATGTGTTTTCAATTTTAGTCTCTTAGCTAAACTTGTGCCCTTAATTTTTAGGAGTGTTATTTTTCAAAATTTTCCAAGCTAGTAATTGTGTCAAGTATTTTGTCCTTTGTTTTGGTAGAAATTGTGTCCTTATTTGTTGCAGTGTATATTTGATTTTTAATCAAACCAGAATTGCGTGACCTCTTGCGATCGAACTCTAAAATGTATCCTAGACTTTTGACTATTTTCTGAGGGGATTGTTAATTACACTTGATTTCTTTCAAAAGAAAACATTGTAATTTTTTTGGGAAGGTGATGAGAAATATATAAAGGTGTCTCTTATAAATTACTACATTCCCAAGTCCCAACTATATATCAAGAAAAAAAAGAGCAGATGGAATTTAGTTGATCCGTTTCCTCTATTTAGATCATTCCTTTCGTCAATTTAAAGGTAAAAACTGCATATGATCTACTAATAAAAAGATACAGCAGCTTCTCATTACGAAATACGATTTCATGTTTACCTCTTAAAACATACCACTAGTATTAAAAAAAACAGTAGCAGCAGATGATAAAAAAAGACATTAATTACATGGAATTAAAAAAGTTGTATGTATAAAACCGTGGGAGAAAGGAAAATTCAACATCTTCTTGCTTGAATCTTCATCATCATCATCATCATCTCCTTCTCATTGGCTACTACGCCTCCACGGCACCACCTGCTTAAAACTGGCATAAATATCACCCTGCAAATTTAGAGTCACAAAACACTAATAGCTTATCATCAACACAAGTTTAATTTTCTGATTAAAAATGATTTAATTTAGAAATATGAAAACTGACCCACAAATACTTGGAATTGGAGTTAAATGTAGACAATTTAAAGAAACTCTTCCTCCTCCTAACTCTTGTGATCTTCACACTACCATCATCATCATCCTCACTCCTAAAAATATCCCCAAGCGACTGCGAAAAGTCCATACTACCCTCCCCACACCGTCTCTCCTCCCTAAAGCTCCCCCACCTCCCTGACCCCAAATTCCTCTTCCCATCCTCCCCGCCCAAAACCGGCCCTTTCCTGAATGAAAACGTGCACGCCAGCGACAGCGACCGGCCCACATAGGGCCCATCCAGCACCGTTGTGGGCGAGGGCGTCATGGTCATTTTACCCTCCTCCTGCAGCAGCCTCGGCGGCAGCTCCAGACACCTCTTCGACGACGGCGGCGGCGTTGCATCTCCGCCCCTAGGCCTTCCCGGCGCCTCCTCCCAGTGGAACGGGATCGAAACGAGCGGGCGGAGCGGCGGCGTCTGCATGTGCTGCGGCGA
The DNA here is from genome assembly GCF_004379255.2 of Salvia splendens. Taxonomy (NCBI): domain Eukaryota; kingdom Viridiplantae; phylum Streptophyta; class Magnoliopsida; order Lamiales; family Lamiaceae; genus Salvia; species Salvia splendens. The sequence goes on from NC_056034.1 coordinate 7,200,285, forward strand.
GGGCTTGCAGTGTGGGAGTTTGGATAGAGTTAGTTTAGGCTGGTTGAGATCCTCTGCTTTGACGCCCATGGTAGCAGCCTAGTCCGTCTCTTTCAGCAGGGGGAGTGAGTGATATATATATGTATAAATTGGTTGGGATATAAATGTGTTTGAATGAGAGGCTCCTCGCTTCAACTGCTCACGAGAGTAAACTAGTGGTTTGTAACGGTAAGTTGGAATTTAAAATGCAAGAGGTTGGTCAATATTGAATAAATGAGTTTCAAGGTGCTTAATAATGGTTTTTGGAGTGAAGAGAAGACTAAAAGATGCACTTCTTCTATTGTGAAACGTCTCATTAATAAATGGGTTGTTGCTGAACTTGCTTTCTTTTAGGTAACAAAAATGCAGTTACCTAAGTAGGATAAAAATTTACGGTTGTAAAAGCCCTACTATTACAAAATATTGCTAATATACTTACATATATCGTCTAGTATGCAATAATGCAACATGAGTCACTGACTTTTATTTAAGAGGTTGTTTCAATTGCATATGCTGCATTTGTATAGTTCATAAGTAATACTCCTAGTAGTAATAGTTGGAAAGGTGACTTTTACTCCAATAAAGATTTTGTTAAATTGCAATTGAGAACTAGCATTTGCCATTCTTGAATTCCTGATTTCTCAACAAGTTAATGATACATATACAATGCAGTAGTAAGTTAGCAACTCCATCAATCTGCGCACATTTTTGTGAACAGAAACCCTACATTATTAGTTGAGAAAACTATGAAAGCCTCAGATCAATTCTAGCAATATTTTTACAGTTTCTGCCATGTGGTGAAACCGTCTCTTGCCAGAGTTCCTTCGAGATCACCTATGATTCGAGATATCCGAACCTCAATCCCCCTCTGAGTTTCACGGAAGAGCGTCTTCAAACTGTCGCCAAATCTCTCGATGTCGAAGCTACCATGCTTCTCAATGTCCTCTGTCTCAGCAACAAGATTAGATGCAATCATGGATTGTAGCTCCATTAGTTTCTGCCCTGCTGCAACTATGTACCTCTGCAGTTGGAATGTTTCTTCAAGAAAGTGCTCCATCCTTTTGGTTTCATCCTCTCCACACTTGGAATTATTCACCTTCTTCTCTTGCTGCATTTTTTCATCCAACCAAATTATACAAATATATTCATACACATTAGTGTTAATTAAGCTTAAGTTGAAGCATACCATCCTCTTGCAGAGTTGATCAATTTTCCCTTGCAGCGAGTGGTATCGTTCGACTTGCTTGTTGAGGAGCGACATGAGTGCGCAGAATCCCTTCACTCGCGCGTTGCTTTCACCACTTTCTGAAGCCTTTTCCTTCCCAGCCAGCCTCTCCAGCACCAAGAGCTGCTGCCTAAGTCTCTTCACTTTGTATGAGACTCCAAGAGCATGAACATCCATCTTCCATGTACAATTAGTTTTGGTTGAAGCTTGGCCTTGTTCGAGTGTCAAAACGATATCCTGCAGCTCATTCTCTGAGGCTGCTGCTTCGTCTGCCTTGACCATCGCGTGTCCTGGTTTTCGCTTAACCACCTTTACTTTCGACCAAACTGTATCATCCCCTGGAGTATTGCAGCTCAGCCTACGAGGATCTGGAGGCGCAGAACGCGTAATCAGCTGCTCCTCCAACTTGGTGGTATCCTGCCTGAGATGTGCAATGTCGCGATCAAGCACTTGAATATGCGACTGCAGTCGCCTTGATTCAAGCTCTGAGCTCCTCAATCGCCAGTTGTAGGCCTCCAGCTTCTCATCCTTCTGCCTCAGTTGCTCCAAAACAGCATACATCTCAACACTATGCTTCTGCTCAGCTCCTAATGTTAAAACAAACATCTTAATGTTAAACACAACAAAATTGAGAGACACAAATCAAAAGAAAAGTGAGTCATCTCACTTGATTCTTGAATTGCTCGAGTCAAGTAGGGATTGAAATGCTTTAAAAACATATTCCTCAATGAAATTCTATCATGTTTAGACTCTGCAACAGCTTTCCATCTTGCTGCTTCAACCTCAGCTTGCTTCCTCCTAACCTTAGACGACCTCACTTCCTTCAACAGCATCTGCTTCTCCGCTGCATCCAAATTAGACCTCCTCTCCGAATCCTTGTGCAATCTCACAATCTCCACCGACAGCCTCTGATTCACCAAAACCAGCTGCTCCTTCTCCTCCACCACCGTCTCGGCCTGCCTAATACTCCGCCCCATCTCCGCCTCCATCTCGACGATCGCAGCCTTATGCTTCGAAATCTCAGAAGAATGGCTCTTCAAACTCCCCCTCAAATCCTCAGCAAGATCCTGAGCAGCCTTGAGCTTCTCCTCGCTCTCCAACCTCCTCCTCTCCGCGTCTTCGATCATCTTATCCTTCAACTGCAGAATTACATCAATTTCATTCATTTTGTCGCCCAATTCGGTGACAGACGTCTCTCTCTTCGCCTCCACAACTTTCAAGTCATTCATGAGATTGAAAATCTGATGGCTGAGCTTCCTCCTCTCATCAAACCAGCTCTGCTCTCTGGCGGCGAAGATGCTCACCACTTTCTCATTGGCCTTGGCGTCTTCGCTTCTTCTCTTCTTCAACTCTGCTATCTCCATCTGCGCAATCTCCAGTTTCGAAAGAAGCTTCGCGTTTTCGACTGTGACGACGTTTCTTTGAACTGTCCAAACAAGCAATCCGACGAGGGCGCTGCCTTTGAGCATTCGATCTCTTATTTCCGACCATCTCTCGTCGCAGATTTCGGGATCCGACAGTAGGCGTAGAGCGAAAAGCGCGCACGAAACGCCGATGAACATTCCCTTTTCTTCCATCACTCTGATCAAAATCATTCAATTGAATATGGAATCAATTTTTTTTTTAAAAATGTGTTAATTCAATACTTACGAGAATGAGTGCAGACAGTCATGGAGCGGTGGAACCTGAGGTAGAACAAAAAGGATTATTCAACAACCTTAAAATTGGTGTTTGATTAAGAGATACTAAAACAAGCACAACAGAAAGCTGGTGGCATCTGCTGGTTGTTACAATGTTGCAGTTATGTTTTTATTAAAATTGTCAGACAACAACTAAAGCGTGTGAGCTTTTTACACGTGTGAAACGCCAGATCACAGGAGTATATAATTTGTTCCCTCAATTTCAGTGATGAAAATAACCTTTCTTTTTGTCTATTTTTTCCCTTCAAATTTTGGGTTGTGGAAATGGGCTTGATTCCTGGGAATTTGTATGCTACTTTGAAATATATGAGGTATGATTACCCCAAAAAAATAATGTGACATCTCATTCCCAATCATAGTATCAATTTTTTCGTAGTAATAAAATACTACCAAAAAATACTTTCCACTTTCCAGATCTGATTATCTGTCCATCTCTTTTCTGCAACATGGACCCAACTTGCATGCAAAATCAAAATTTGTACAAATTCAGTTAGAAGGTGAGTATGAAACTTTGTTTTCAGTTCAAATATGTGCTTGGTTGGATAAGGACGATTTTGCCTCTTAAATGGCATTTGTATGAAAGGAGGTGCCTGTGTTTATATTTAATTAATGAAAAATATCGGTTTAGGAAGTCAACACCCAAATAATGTTGATAAAAAATTGTGTGATGTGTGTGAATATACTACTCCTAGTTAGTAGTTGCAGGGTGTATTGTGGTTTTCCGTCTAGAAATTGGATCCACATGAAAAGATTTGGTTTGATAGTGCGAGTGTGAGTGTGAGTGTTACCTACTCTACCTCAATAATGCACCAACGAATATATTATTCATTTATGAAATGTGACCAAAGAAAACAAAGAATTTTTCTTGACATGGACCAAAATACTATAATCAGTCTACCAATACCAGATACAAACACACAATCCAAAAGATCAGCAACAAAGAACGATCATATTTTTATTTATTGTGTTGGGAGATGTGGGAAGAAGAAGGCTGCACTATATCCGAAGTAGAATGATCATAATTTTTAATTATTGATCCTATTTCACTTCCCTATTTATCATATGGCATAGTAGCATATGCAAGTAGGGAAAAATGTCAAAGTAAAAATAGTAGTAGTAGTAGTGTTTGAATTAATTAGACAACAGCTGTATCTGATTTAAACATGCGTAGAAAACAGAAACCTTGAAGCACCACAGAATTAAAATTTGGGGCCAATCCAATTTAAAGAGGGTCTTCATCTCACTTCTCGTATTGATATTCATTTTCTACACACCAGCTTTGCATGGGCCCCACTCGATTAGATATTACTACTCCTTAATTATTGCACAACTTTTAACTACATTACACAACTGATAGATATCACAGACCTGTAAACACACGTATTTTTGTCCAACTAAAGCTCGACAAATCTAGAAAAACTACTGGCCCACTCAAAATATTTTAAATTTTTTATTAATACTCAATTTTATGTTTTTTTAATTAATTCTAAGATCTAAATGTTAAGATCCCTCCCACCACCCTAGAAGAAAAATAAAGGTTGCTGCTTGAATTTCAAGAACTGGTCTGGTCCCCAAATGCTTCACTCAAATAATAAAAAAATTATAAATAAACAAAAAAAAGGTTGGTCCATCTCTTCCATAGTGACTCCATGTAGTGATGATTTACAGTTTTAACTATCATTGTCTAAGCTTAATTCTATATATTCGTGTAACAAGGGCCTTTTACCTCATCTACAAATTGCAATAATTTTTTCATGTATATTTTCACTAAATGTGGATTTCTCATGCATAGCTTTTATAATACTTAATGAATTATTGGGGAATGAACCCTTATCTCCATCCCCTAAATAAAAAGAAAATAATGAAATAAAGATTTTTAGCTTCGGCAGAAAACGGCACATTTCAAACATTTCCATATGACCATATACGAAATTATTGGTGTTTAGTATATTTTGGAAATAAAAGCTAACAACACTTCAATCAGCCAGGCCGACGACTCAACGAGCAAAGGCCCAACTCTAATCAAAATCGCAAAAAAGAGGGCCCAGCTAAAAGTATAAGAATAATTTAATAACTACAAGCATAATTTATTTACGAGATATCGACCAACTATGAATAAACGACACTAAAATAAAATGATTACATTGATAAATAAACATATTTACACTCAGTATAACAGGGTACAGAAAATGGACATATTAGTCACTAATTATTCTTGGAAATTGACATTGAAAAGATATACAGGGCCTAGAATGGGCCGAAAAAAGTTTTACTGCATTGCAGGGCTTTACCCAAAAAAGGAAGCCCTTCCAAAAATTCTCGACGGCCCAAGTCAAGCCTGGGCCGAAGAGGGGGTTTGGAAATAGTTTTCAACCAGCAATAGACGCGCCTCGGTTAGAACCTCACTTGCTGCGTCATTGCCCCAAGCGCAAAGATAGAATAGTTAATCCCTCCGCCTTATTTTTATAATACATGTGACACCTACAACTTCTCTATCACCACCGATGTGGGATGGAATGCATCCACCTTTCTCTCTTCCTATCTTTTCTTCTCTCTTCTTTATATTTGGCAATACGTATGATTTTGCTACTAAACTAAATCGTAATAGTACCATTTGATAACTCTTCAAAACTCTTTTGATATAATACTAGTACTAATTTGTGTGTATAATACTGGAGTACTATATTTTATCATATGTGATGGTAAATCAACTGCGATTTTGCATATCAGAATTTATCTAATTTACCATAATTTTTAGTGCACAGGACATGTTATTATAGCAGAGTAAATTTTATGATGAAAAAGTACTTGGATTTGCAGCTTCTGTTGGAAAGCCCCTGGCCTGGCTGATCGATTTCTTGTGTTGGTTCAGTTTTCTGTTTCTGGGCTTTATACTTTTCTCTTTAATTTCTACACACGATTAACAGTACGTCTGTATTTGTGATGTATTTCTGGTGAGACATAATAATAGCTGCTCTCTCTTACCAAGATTAGGTAATGGAGAAACTCGTGCAGTTTGCTGTGAATATGATCAGCATTGAAAGTCATAACTTGTGTTGTAGCTCAAACAATGGGGATATGATGGCCTTAGAGCTAACAACACTCTTGCTTTTCCATTTCTCAATCTCCCTATATATGTTGGATATGCACGTTGAACTTGTTGGGATTAACTTATGTTTGTGTGGTCAGTATCCGATGGGATATGTATGGATCAACCCTGAGATGAATCTGTAGAAGCAATAGTTGTGGACTGGTTGTTGAAGAGCTTCACAAAATCATTTCATCTTCTTCCCTTGTGAAATTCGCTGTTTGGTAGCAGGACTTTCATCTAATAAACCAACACCAAAACCAAAACCAAATGAAATGAAAATTTAAGGAATTAGAACTGGTGACAAGAGCAAGAAAAAACCAAAATTCAGGGGGGAAAAACGAATGAAAGGAGGTAAACAAAAGCCAATTAACAAAACTAGGTTCCACCGAGACTGGAACTAGGGTTACTGGATTCAAGTTATAATTTATGTGCATCTTAATTTCAAATACTACTCCCTGTTTAAGTATTCTATTCTAATAATTTAATATCTAAAATTTAATTTTATTTTATGCAATGAAAGAATTATTTAAAGGTTTTGTACGTTGGTTACCTTTGATTATTGAATTGCACACTAATTTATTATTGAACGTGTATTACTATCACTTTTAATTCGCAGAGATCTTCCTCAACGTATAAGTGTATCAAAAGAATTTGTTTGATTAAATTCGGACAGAGTCCAAGTTAAAGTACTCCATTACTTGGTCAAAATTAACAATTTATAATAAATTGAAATATGAATGATATGTATTTAATTATGTATTTGGCTTTTCTAAAATATATTTAACGGTCATATCAAACAACTAAGATATTCTGTCTGGTAAAAGAGAGGATTAAAAATCAATCTCCAATTTCATTAAAAAGGGGAATAAATCATTTTATCACGTTTTCGTATCATCTTGAAACATAAAAACAAGTAGCTAGATCGAGTTTTCGTCCAAGAAGTTTGAAGGAAACTTGCATGATGAAAAAAATGCTTCTCCAACCTCATCTCAGTTTCAACTTTCGAATGAACATCATATCTCTTCTCTTAATTATACAAGAAACTACTACATTAGTTCATCCAAAAGTTTACATTCATTTCAACTCCACCTCTCCGCATAATATTCAGCTTTTTAAAAAGTTTTTTGTTATGATAATATGGAGACAACAAATAATATTATTGTTAAAAGTGTGTTCAGTAGTTCAACCACAATCAGCTGTTTTTGGGTATGCTTTTCTGGAAAGGTCTCATGAGGGACAGCATATAGCAATAAAACTCTAATTTTTTTAACTATAAATATGTTTTTTTTATTATCATAAGTTTAATTATTTTTTGCATTTTATTTTACTGGATGATTATGCTTTTAACAATTGAAAAGAGAACTCCACCATTACTATTTAGCACGCGCCTTTTGGAAATATGATCTTACTTTGAATGTCAGTCTCACTCTCACTGTTCTTTTTAATAACTCCTATAATTATGTTTAATTAGCAATATACATGGATAATACACATTTGAATACATAAATATATTGAGAATATGTGGCATCACACGTTGTCTTTCGTATAGTATATCTTTAAATGTGTGTATTATGATTTATTAGTCGTATAGATTTTGCTATTGCGTAGTCTAAATGTCTAATACTCCATTGATAGTAGTTACTAAAAGTTATAACCCTCAGAATAAGTTGTTTAAAATGCACAGATCCTAGTATATTTTTGAGCCGTTAGTAGCTAGTATCACCAACTATTATTGAATTTGGAATTCTTTCATAAACTTAAAGTTTGGTTGTAAAAGTCATGAACTTTGATCATATTCATAATTTATCACAATTGATAATTCCTACAAAATCGAATCGTACATAGATTGTCGTATATTCTAGACGAAAAAGAAATGATGAAATTTCAAATAGCTATAGAAGATGTCGTTTTATGCAAACAATGTATTTAAACCCCAGTCCAAATAAGTTCAAAGTCTAGACTTTTTTTATTGTTCCTTGACAAAATTAAGAGTTGAGTATTCTATGTCCAAATTTATTAGTCATCTTCAATAAATTTCTTCTTTCTTTGATTAGATTTTGAAACGGTAAAAACCACAGATAATTCGATTTAACAAGAATCATTAATGGTAAAAAATCTCAAACACAATCAATATCAACGATTTTTAAAATCAAATTTAAATTTGTCAGAAAATCCAAAATCAGAATAAGAAATCAACAACCCTGTATTTTTTGTTTTCATTAATTAAATAATCTGGCGGACTTGCAATTTGCAAATACCAATTCAAAAGAAATACAAATAAAAAACCAAAAACCATCTTTACAGATCACAAGCCGTCGATTAACTTCAAAATATCAATGATTTCAAATTCAACGGCGATCCTCATTTCTCTCTCCTCACATAAGCCGCGGTTACACAGAAAGAGCCACCTTTCCAGATTATGATCCTTCCCTTCTCCCCCATTTGAATCCACCTTTTTCTTCATTCTCTCCTCCATTTTCTTTCAAATTCTTTTGATTTCTTCTTTCTCCGCAAAGAAGAAACAAGAGAAAGTGAAAGCAAATAACCCGATAGGAAACAGAAAAGTAATGAACCCCTAAAAAGGGTTGGATTATCGGCAGCGACCATCTCAGATTTTCGTCAAAAGTCGCAATTTTCTGTGTCAGAACCAGGTATCTACGCAAATCATTCTATCATAGGAATTAGGTTTTTCTAGATTATTGAAAAAGATCAGATTTTGGCAAGAGGGCTTCACATAAAGAATTTGCATTTCCGGTTTGTGCCGAAAATCGGGTGGGATTCCCGTGAATGATTGAATTTTTAGAAGTGGCATATTGGGGGTTTTGATCGATTGAATTACGAAATTAGGGCACCCCAATTTTCCGAACTTGTAGAAGTGGGCTTCTTGTGATTTGGGGGAATCAAAAGATAGAAAAAAAAGACTTGGATTCTTGCGATCAGGTGAGGGATAGAGGAAGAAACCGGGTTCTGAAAAAGTGCGAATTACTCGATAGATGGCTGCATTGGAAATTGATAGCGTGGAGTGTGTTTCTTCAATAGATGGAAATGAAGACGAAGAGATAGTTTCTCACACCAAGCAACATGATCTTCCCCATCAGTATTCCTCCAAGCCCCATGGCGCGGTTGCTGTTGGACTGGTGCCTACTAGCGTCCATGAGTTGCTCGAGTGCCCTGTTTGCACTAATTCTATGTACCCACCCATCCATCAGGTTTGCTCAACATATCTACTTTGCATTTTTGATACATTGTTCTTATAAACGTATCTGGCTTGGTGAATGCTTTATGTGCCTCTTGCTTGTTTGAGGGGTGGGACCGTGGGAGAGTGCTTTTAGTGGGGGGGAGGTGGATTGAAGCTTTAGTTGAAATTTGATTTGTAAATCATGTAACTTGATAGGCTTTAGCTGCATTGCGTTTGTTGAATAAGTGTTCCTTACAAGGGGAAACCTCATTTTTTTGCACTTCAGGGATATAGTGTCTGGGCAGTGCATATATTTGGTTTGCTACCTTTTCTAATGGGTGTAAATATGCAAGACAGGGGCCATTATTGTTAGGTGATATAATCGAGCAGTCGATATGGTAGTTATCTATGACCATAATGTCAGTTGATAGTTCACAGAATTAGTACTTTTCACCTCTGAGGCTTCTTATTGAACTTGCACTAAGTGACTTGAGATAAATATTTGTTTTTTTTTGCGTATTTCCTGCATCATGGTGTCTGTGTTTTCTCTGCTGAGTCACTTCGTGGGGCTTGTAAATAAAGGGCCTTATCTGATGTGTACATGGGGAAAAAGTACATTAGTGTCTAGCTGTTGGAAGAATAGCTTTCTACGTCTTTGAAGATGTGGTGGTTAAACATTTTCTGAATGGCTATATTGATTATATTCTTCCTTGCAGTGTCACAACGGGCACACACTCTGTTCAACTTGCAAGTCAAGGGTGCATAATCGCTGCCCTACTTGCAGGCAAGAGCTCGGTGATATCAGGTGTTTAGCACTAGAGAAAGTTGCTGAGTCACTAGAGCTTCCCTGCAAGTTCTTCTCCCTGGGATGTGCTGAAATATTCCCGTATTACAGCAAACTCAAGCACGAAGCAGTTTGCAACTTCAGACCACATAATTGTCCATATGCTGGATCAGAGTGCTCGGTCACAGGAGACATTCCTTTCCTGGTTGCACATTTGAGAGACGACCACAAAGTGGACATGCACACAGGGTCTACCTTCAATCACCGCTATGTTAAGTCAAACCCACGTGAAGTAGAAAACGCAACATGGATGTTAACGGTGAGTTCCACATTCATTATTACTCCTGGTTGATTATTTGTGTATATATAACATGCATTGAGGGGATATATCTCGGTTCGGTTGTGTGTGTTAATTAGGTATTCAATTGTTTTGGGCAATATTTCTGCCTCCACTTTGAAGCATTCCAGCTGGGAATGGCGCCCGTGTATATGGCATTTCTACGTTTCATGGGTGATGAAACTGAAGCGCGCAACTACAGCTATAGTTTAGAGGTCGGAGCAAACGGGAGGAAGCTGATATGGGAGGGGACGCCACGCAGCATTCGCTGTAGCCACCGCAAGGTGAGGGATAGTCACGACGGTCTGATCATCCAACGGAACATGGCGCTGTTTTTCTCAGGAGACAAGAAGGAGCTTAAGCTTAGAGTTACCGGAAGAATCTGGAAGGAACAGCAGAACCCAGACACAGGAGTCTGCATACCAAATCTTTCTATCTAACAACCAATTTCTTTCTCTTTTTTTGCCTCCTTCAATTTTGATTCATTGCGTGGTTGCTTGTATGTATGATATTAACGTCTCTGCTTGCTTCCTAATCTGTAACTTTGCCAAAAAATTGATTTGTGAAATGACTCTCTCAACATCCTCTTCCTATTTCAAACCCTTTCTGGCTGGGCCTTCAAAGCAGTGAAGCCTGATCATAATTGGGACATTCATCATGAATCATATATGGAGATGATGGAGTATTTCTTTACAATATACTTAAATATTTGTTGTTCTCAAATGGAGAGGCATGATGTTTGCACATCCATTTTTTAATTAAAAAAATATTATCCAAGGACAGAAAAGTGGTTATGATAAATTAGCTGGAATTTTGAAGTAGTTATTTTAATTAAATGTTAAGGGTGAGGAAGTGGAAAAAGTTAAATAAAGAGCTATCAGTGATGTGCGTCTCTTTATTATGCTCCCTCCAACTCCACTCAATTTTCTTCCTTCACATGCTGCCTAATTACGATGAGGTTGTGGGCCCTCTTATTTAATCTTTGCTCAAAATAAACACCCACCGACGATCAGTCCTAACTTTGTCAACATAAATTAATCACATATATATACTATTACGTCTGTCAAATTCCAAGAATTACAATTTCATCCGTCCAATTACATTTCGTAACCCCCAATTATTGGTGTTAGATAAAAACACTTAATTTCCTCTTAAAAATAAGTAGTAAGTACTTATATACTAGTATTATATACCACCATATAGTAAATCAAGTGGAGAGGCCGGCAACGAAAGCGACACCAGTGGCCGGGAGCCACGACGAGCCATAGATAAACTTCGCGACGGTGAACTTCCCGGCCTCCTCTTCCGATTTAATGACGCGATATCCCGGCCACTTCACGCGCTGCCCTAACCCGGCCCCCGGCCCAGAGTTGATGTACTCCCCATAATACAACGTATCAAGCGCAAAATCCCCATTCCACTCGAGCCAGCCCTTGGGATGAACGTGATCGCCCAAGTAAGAGAGCATGTAAACAGTCCTCGAGTAGAGCTTCCACGGCCGGCCCAAGTAGGTCGGGTACTGGCCCTTGGACGACTCGAGGGCGGGCTCGGCCGTGATGCGGCAGTCGTGGATGGAGATGCCCGTATTCTGGCTCGGGTCCTTGCGGTTCTGCGCGGTGATCGTGACCTTCTGCTGCGGCATGGGCTTCCTCGCCTGGATGTTGCACTTCTGGAACACCACGGTAGAACTGACGCTGAGAGTGTGTGTAGAGGGTATCTTGGTACCCGATGATGCTGCAGTGGTAGATCACCGCGTGGTCTGCCCCCACGCGGAGGGCCACGGCTTGGTGCTTGCTTGGTCCCGCGTAGTTCTCGAATGTTATGTCTCTTGCTATGAACCCGGACCCGGTTGCAGCTGTGTAAAACGAGATAACTATTATTCTATTCGTTCCATAATAAGAGTCTATTTCTTTTATTTTAGTCTGTCCCGCAATAAAAATCTTATTTTATAAGTATGTAAGTAGGTTCCGTAGCTCATTCAACGAATTTTGCTTGGGCATCGTATGTTGGACGTTATTAACTTTATGCTTAAGAGTTCGTATAAATCTAAGTTCGGTATAAAGTGTTAAGGTCTACAATCACTTTTGCAAGACTAAATTTGTCGTAGTGAATATTTTACTTTAATTGACAAGGGTCATTATATATTAATACTATAGGTTGACTTTGAAAGTGTTCATGAAAACTTTTTTTAAAAAAAGGGATAAAATCGAAGCTGCTATAGAGACAAATGACGTTTTGGAGGTGAAAACCGTCAATTTGGTTAAATGAATAGAAAGGAATTTTGAGTTTTGATGACCTCAACATCAAACAACAATACATGTGCATGTTAATTTCCTCAACTACATGCACCGCCAAATCGAAGGCCCATTATTTTATAAGAATAACCAAAACATTAAAAAGAAAATTATCGGAATAATGGATGATGAAAAAAGAGTTATAAAATCGTTAGTAAAAGGAATTTTACCAAAGGATGCGGTGTGGAATGTCGTCAACTTGTCTTCCACGCTTTTCCCGCCTGTAATGACCGTCTTACCCTTCCCATCACCAATGAACATTATATTCGTCTTCTTTCTTCCCACCTTTAAGTTATTCTCCTCATACCTATAGGCATCAATCAATTGTAGTTTTTGACATTTGTAAGTGAAATCCCACTTTGGACAAATAAAATCTAAAATTCACATTTAGTTTTTACTATTCTTAAATATTAAAATTAGTACTAAAAGTATATACGTATTTAATTCTAACTCATACTCTGCATACCTATAACTATTTTATAGGTGTGTATGTTTCTTAAAAGGTTGTCAAAATAACTTTCTAGAATAATGATTATAAAAAGTTTGAAAAAATCTAAATATAAATATAATATTGGTTGCAGTCAAATTATGATAGATCTGAAATCAGCATGCAGCTTAATCAGTGGGTAAATAGTAATAATAACACCACTTTGACAGGTAATTACGAAAACATTATGATAGGGACTATGAAGTCATTTAGATTATCTTGAAAAAGCCATTGAATTAAAAAGCTGTACCCACCAAAAGAATTTACGCTTTTCCGAATCTTTTTTAAACCACGAGTCAAATTACCTTCCTGCCCTCACGTAGATGATAAAGCGCCGGCTGCTGTGCTCCGGCGCCTTCTTGATCGCCTCCGCGATTGTCTTCACCGTTCCATTCCCGCTCTTCGACACGGTTATATCCGCATTAATCGCCGACGCCGGCATATCCAGCAGCAACCTCTCCCTCCTCGACATCCACACCGGGAACCGCTCGTCGTCGCGCAGCAATCGCCGCCGCCGATTCTGAATCGGAATATCGGAGAAACCGTCGTCGCCTCCCGCGGCGGAGTATATCGCGAGAGAATTGCTCACGAGCTCCGATAAATCCTTTATCCTCTCCGACATTTGATTCTTCACGTCGCCGTCGAGCTCATCAAATCCTTCCTTGCAGGTGTCCTGATTGGTCAAAGCGGTGCTGAGCCAAGTCAACACGTCCTGAGTCGACCCGGCCGGCTCGGCGGCGGAGGTGGTGATTGAACGGGAGAGTAGATCGATTGAGTGGTCGAGGAGCTCTAAGCAGTCGTCGTATGCAGACCTGATTTGATGATTTTGATATATTAACGCATTTTACGTATAAATAAAGCGAAATTGAACCTAATTTCAATTGGATTGAACCTAATGTGAGGATCCATGGCGAGGTTGGTGATCTCGGAGGAAACGTAGAGCGAGCGGCCGACTTTTTGGAGAGTCAGGTTGAGGGAAATGTGGACGAGGTCTTTGTCGTCGGCGGCGAAGGCGCCGGGGAAGTCGATGAGCGAATTCAGGCAGAGAGATGGGTAGAGAGTGCGGCTGCATGCTCTCGACATGGCTTGAGACGGCTGCCGATTCTGCAGTTTGGAGTTGGTTTTGTGTTGTATGACCACGGCCACGGCGGCGGAGGCAGCCGCGACCACCATTAGTGTGGCGGCGACGATGAGGAGAAGGCGGAGTCTGGAAGGTTTTGGTTTAGGGGGGAGGTCGGTGGGTTGGAATTGGATGCTGGTGGAGGCGCCGCCTGGCTCGGCTTTCCCGAGCCTACCATAATCCATCGTTTTCTTTTCTTTTAATTGGATAAAAAGGAAAGGAGGAGAAAGCAGGAAAGAATGTGGCGTTGGCTATGGAGAGTGGGGAAGTATATATATGGGCGGCGTAGGTGTATTTTGGAGTCATTTATTCCAAATACAACGTATTGTGTTTGTGATGGTTCGTCAATACACATTCGAATTTAGAACTCACATTAGTGTAAGAGCATCCACAATGGATGCCCTAGGGATTGTCACATCAGCTTGCCCATTTTTTCTACAATAATGAAGCCCTATCAATTAGACTCAATTTGCTTTTAATTTTTAATATTATTATTTTTTATTTTTATTCTTAATTATTAAAATATTAAAATATATTATATTAAACACTACAAATTTGAAAAAACAACCACATTACTTAAAATTAAAAAAAAACCTACATCATACTTACTAAAAAAACATTACTAAACTAATTAGAGTTGGGTATTTATAATGGTTTAATTAGGATTTAAAGAATTAAAAAAATTTAAAAAAAAGTAAAAACCGAAGAGATCGGGCTCAGGCTCAGGGCTGCAATGGATTCCCGATCGGGCGAGCGGCTCGGGCACAGACGCCTGCAGTGGATGTCCGAGGACGCCCGAGCCCGATCTCGGGCGATCGGGCGTGAGATCGGGCATTCACTGTGCATGCTCTAACAAGTACTTACTTATTTGTTTTATATTTAGTCATACTGATAAAATTAAAAATTGGTGGTATACTTTAATTTTTCCTTTTTGTGGGCGCATACACAATCTTGTAGTGAATTTATATGATAAGTTTATGGATGATAAATTGAGTTGGCATTTAGAAAAGTTAATCAAGCTTACGTAGACACACGCGTAATTGACTAAGGCCATCCACAACGATGTTCCTATACCGTTCCTATACCGTTCCTTAAACCACTATTTGAGGGCCCCACTTTACTTTTTTACTCCATTCCTTAGTTAAGGAATGGAACCTGCAACCCTCCGTTCCTTAACTGTTCCTTAAATTACTATTCATTCAATTTCATTTTTTTTTATTTCCAATCCAATTCAATTTAAATAAACACACTTTAATAAAAAACAAACACACTTTATTAAAAAACACACAACATTAAAAAAAATTCAACTTAAACTTAAAAAAAACAAAAACACACAATTAAACGTGGGAAAATAAAAAAACTACTCCGCCGGCGAATCATCCTCCGGAGGCGGTCGAGGTTTAGGGGGAGGAGGAAGACCAAGAATTCCTGCCATATGCACAATTCCGTTCCACCAGGCCGTGAATTGGGCGTACGAGAAGCGGGAAGTGTCCGCCATTGTGGCGGTTATGTACGCCACCATAAGTGTGTCCGAGCCTCCCCGCGAGCCCGATCCCGAGGCCGACTGGCTTGATTCGCCTCGGCCCTTCCTCGCTCTAGCCGCCTTCGCCGCCTTCGTCCCTTGCGGCCGACGGCGCCCAGGGCTGGATCGCCCGTATTCGTCGGGCGTTGGATCCCCCGTACCCCCAAACACCTGCGGTTCACCCTCGCTGGCCTCACCGGTGTCACCAGACGAGTAGTTGCCGCTCGCCGTGTGCTTCGTGCGCTTTGAGGTTGAGCCCGAGCTCGAGCGGACACCGCCGGCCCACCTTTCCTCGTCCTTGACGAGCTGCCAAATATCAACATATTTGAACTGTAGACCGGTGTCCTGGTAGAAGACGCGCAAAGCCGCCCTCAGAATGTCGGCGCACGAAGCTTCGCTTTGGTAGTTCGCTGCTTCGGCCGAGTAGATGCCGCAAAATTTTTTGACCTGTGCGTCGACTCGGCCAAAGTGAGCACGGAGCATTGTATATTTGCGCTTCCGGGCCCCTTTCGGCTTAGTCTGGTGGTAGACATCACAGACCTTTTCCCAGAAGCACTTGGCGGCTTGTTGGTTCCCGACGATGGGATCGTACGAGACGGTGAGCCAGGCGGTGTACACCGCCTTAGTTTCATCGTTGTTGTACGGATGCCGGCCCAGATCCTCCAGTTCCTCCTCCTCCTCCTCCTCGGGTGCCTCAGACGCAGCCCTAGAGCTTCCACCGCCTCGGCTTCCTCCCTGGGTGGGTTCAACGGGGATATCCTCCCGAATCTGGGACAAACCCTGAGAAAGCCGCCAGCCGGGTGGTCGAGCGTAGGCATCCACATCGAAAGTGGGTGGTTGATACCCACCCGGCGTCGACGACCCGGAACCACCAAGTGTGTTGTACATGGTCTCCCAATCGCCGAACGCGTTGAGATCCCACCCACCGGAGCCGCCACCGCCGTAATTCTCGTCGCCGGACATTTTGTGAAGGAGATTGAAATAGAAAATTGGAGAGGAATTGATGTTGGTTTAGGAAGAGTATATGTGTAGTTGTGTGTGAAATGTAATAAATTAGGTGTATTTATAGAATAAGAAAATAAAAAATAAAATTAAAAAAGTTTAAAAAAGTTTAAAAAACGTTAATATTACCGTTAACAAAAAAAAATTTTAAAAATCATTTTTTTTAAAAAAAATTAATTATTGCGTCATCGCTGACGTGTCCCACTCGCGGGCCGGCGAGTGAGATGCACGCACGAAGCGGGGAGCGCCACGTCGCCCCAGCGCGTGGCGGCACAAGCCGTACCACGTTCCGTGCCGTCGGCACCCGGAACGGAATGGGAACGGAATGGGAGCGGAATGGTGCGCCGCAACGCGTTCCGTGGCGAAACCGTTCCGGCGGAACGGCACGCGGAACGCCGGCGGAACGCGTTGCGGGTGCCCTAAGAGCGGTGACCGTTCATGTCCTTTCTTTCTCAAACCGAATACTATAAATTAACGTAATGACTTCAAAAAATCCTTATAAAAGATTTTGTTTTCTTCCATTCAAAAAGAAATAAAGAAAGGTTCTCTTGTGTCCTTTTTAAAATTAGAGTCGAGTTAAATGGAATAGGTATGACAACCAATAAATTAGATTCTTATTCCTATTTTTAGATTCCACTGGAAATAGATTCTTCCAAAAACTCGAGGCTATGTATTACTTATAAAACCAACCAAAAACATGTTATAGAGCCAAAATAATGAGTCCTAAAAGTAGCTTGGAAATGATGAATTGCTACAGTCAATGAAATCGTGTTTCAAATATATAGAATCAGATCGTATAACTGTAAACGGTATTCGTCTTAATGTTAATTTCATTCATGCCCAATTTTGGTAAATTATAGATAGTCTTGTTAATTTACAGTTTATATTTTTGGTTGGCATTGTTAATTTGTGACCATACCTACTATTTCTGGATGCATGACAGCTATGCAAGAAATCTTGGTCACGGAGTATTACAAAATAAGTAGAGTATTATAATGTGGCCCAAAATTCTTAGCACCATTTTGATGGGTAATTTAGGCCAATCTAGTGATCTGATACTAATAAATATCCGTCCCACTTTATGAATCTCGGGTTGACCATTTTTGGGTATTCCACTTTAGGAGTTTCGATTGGAATATTCCATAGATGGTAATAGTCCTCACATTTCACTAACCTTTTTCCATTCAAATTTTATTATAAAGCTAATACTTCCTTCGTCTCAAAAAATATGAAACATTCGATTTTTGACACGGGATTTTATGCAGTGTTGTTTTGTGAGTTAATGAATAAAGAGTAAGAGTGAGGAAAAAAGTAGAGATAATGTCGTTTCCATTATAGGAAACGTTTCATTTTTAATGGAACAACCAAAAAAGGAAAACGTTTCATTTCTAATAGGACATGGGAGTATATAAAAGTAGGACTCACATTCAACTATCTCTTTTCACTCACTTTTCTTTACATTTTTTAAAATCCGTGCCGAACTCAAATGGGACTCCTAAAGTGGGACGGATGGAGTATATAATAGTACAATCTAGTGATCTACTACTAATAAATAAAAAATGGCCAGTTAGGGTTAGGCCATTGGAACTCGAATCAGAAAATATATGCCTTTTGTTCCATAGTAGTAGAGTCATTTTTCCATTTTGGGCATTCCATAGTACTAGTACTACTAGTAGCCATTTCTTTTTTTAGTAAAAAATACTAACATATTTTTTCACTCATACTTTTTCACCTCTCTTACTTTACTCTCTCTATTTTTTCCTCTTTTCTAGGAGTTCTTTATTATCTTTTTATGTACTAATATATTACACACTTTTTACTAAATCTTCGTGCAGAAATAAATGACTCAACTACTATGGATTGGACGGAGTAGTGGTGCACCTGCACATATGTACTCCCTTCGTTTCAAGAAAGATAATTCTTTTCGGGTGGCACGAAATTTTATACAACTTTATTTTGTGTGTTTAGTGGAGATTGTAAAACAGAGAGAGAATAAAATAGAGATAAATGTGTTTCCAATTTTACTAATTAGTCATCTTGGTTGGGACAAACCAAAAAGTAAAATGTGTCATCTTCAATGAGACGGAAGAAGTACAACTAACTAAGTTGTCAAATGGGTTGTGTCAGCCCAGGCACACCATGAGCCAATCAACTTGGAGCCCGACTTAGCTCAGGCCCGCTGGTTTCTCTCTATAAATTCAGACCCTGCCTAGCTCGGGACAACTAACAAAGTGAGTTGGGTTGCGCATCGTACATTTTTAAAATTTTCTAATTTTATATTATCCTCTCTGTAAAAAAAAATAGTCTCATACTCCCTCCGTCCGTCATTAAGTGTTCCATTTTTCCTTTTTTGCCCGTCTGTCATTAAATGTCTCATTTCATTTTTACTCTTTGGCAAGTGGACCCTACATTCCACTAACTCATTCCACTCATATTTTATTATAAAATCAAGTATAAAAATATGACCCATATTCCACTAACTTTTCTACCCACTTTCCTACATAATGTCAAACAATTTCTTAAAACCAGTGCCGGTCAAATATAAGATATTTAATCATGGACGGAGAGAGTATTTCACTGTTGATTTCACAAGTTGATTTCATTGTTGTTTCTAATCAATATAAAAATTTAGTAATAAAATAAACACTCTATAAAAGATCATATTTCTAATTAAAAGTACTCAGTAGTACTACAACTTTTTCAGATAGTCAGCTCTTGCTTTAGTACATACGCTCACACATGTGATCATTCTATCATAATCATAAGCATTCCCATCCGTGCACTTTAGCAAGAGCATGAATGTGGACTCGGACCCATTTTTATTACTTTTTTACTCTCTGCTCTCAGGTAAGAGCACAACACCCACATTCATACTTTTACGCAAGGACATGCTCAAAGGTCCTACCATTCTATTATTCAATTTAAATAAAAACATTTCCACAATATTAAAATGCATTAAAAATACCCGGAATACAATTACAAATTATAAAAAATTAAAAAATACATAATTAAAATCCTAAAAAATAAAAAAATACATAATTAAAGGCTAAAAAATATCATAGTGGAAGACTATTCCTCTGGCCCTATCCCCAATGTTCTTCGGAGACCCTGTATCATTGCCAAACGTGAATCAAGTTGCTCGGGGGTCATATTTGACCTATCGGCCAAATTGAGTTGGGCCAAAAGGGTCCACAACGAGTTGGTGGGGGTTGAGGTAGCACAAAGGGAGCGGGAGCAGGGGAGGATGGAGTCGCGGCGCGACGGCAGTTGGCCGTCGCCTTCTTCCTTCCTTGCGACCGGCGTTGGGAACTGCTCGGGCCGGCGTCGGAGCTATCCAAGTTAGCTCCGGCAAGCTGGCTAGCCACCTCATCCTCGCCGACATCGGATAGGGATACCGACATCGACCGTTTGATGGAGGAGCTGGAGGAGGATGATACGCCTCCCCTATACTTCGGATGCACACGCACCTCTTGCCAAGCGCTGAGATACTTGAACGGTTTGTATGATGATGTCGAGCTTAGGGGTGGGAAATTATACCGAAATACCGAAATACCGGACTTACCGTACCGGAAAAATACCGAAAATACCGATTTTTCGGTATACCGCAGTTTCCGGTACGGTATGATACCGTACCGTAGTGTTTCGGTACGGTAACGGTATCAAGTTTGCTATACCGCGGTATACCGCGGTATACCGAATCCACGGTATACCGGTATACCGCGGTATACCGAATCTGCGGTATATACCGAATATTCGGTATACCGCGGTATACCGGTATACCGATAGATTATTATATATATATATTAATATTAAATATGTTGTAATATATATATATATATATATATATATATATATATATATATATATATATTACATTTATATATATATATATATTATATTTAAAAAAATTAATACATTGATTAATACAATAAAATTAAACATTCAAATGATAATTTATTCAAACAAATTCACAATTATTTTTTTATCAACTCATCCTATTAAATATAATAAACACAATAACACATAACACCGAAAGAAGATTGGAAATACGATATCGGGATTCGAGAATATGTTTCAACAAAGCACATTTGAAAGAATTTGTATTAACTCACACCATTTAGTATATGATTCTTTGTGTAATGTCATATTCCAAATATACAAAGTAATTAAAAATTGTTTTATTCTTCGTCCCATTTCATAAAATTTCAATTAAAAATATGTGCAGCTGAAAATGAATCAAATCGTTTAATTAGTGTTTAATTCATTGTATGTTATCGTATTTTATATACTAGTACTACTTAAATTGAAGGATGAATAAACTATTGGAACAATCTATATAACCACACACAATTAAATTATATGAATAGTTTATGTACATTCCATGTATAGGAGTAGTATAAAAATATTTAATACTTGTATATTTTAATTTGTAATCATATTTTGCAATTATTTTCGATCATCTCACATGCAAATTATTGGTTTTCTCAAATATATACAATATATATGCAAAAATAATCTAGACAATAAAAGTTTAAGAATAACTTCAGTTTTGTTTAGCTAATTATAATGAAATAAAAGGTCCTATTTAAATTTCAATTTGGATTTATATTGAAGTAGATCGACATAAAAAAATTTAATTATCCCTAAATATTTGATCCACATATCTTTATCTTGACAAAAAAATCCATGGTCAAGGAATACCAACTTGACAATCCTACTTGGTATGCCATATCAATAAAATTGTGACAAATGGAAATACATATATCCCTAATTCCAATTAGATGTATAAACTATTGGAACAATCTATATAACCACACACAATTAAATTATATGAATAGTTTATGTACATTCCATGTATAGGAGTAGTATAAAAATATTTAATACTTGTATATTTTAATTTGTAATCATATTTTGCAATTATTTTCGATCATCTCACACGCAAATTATTGGTTTTCTCAAATATATACAATATATATGCAAAAATAATCTAGACAAATAAAAGTGTAATAATAACTTCTGTTTTGTTAGTTGAAACAATAAATTAAAATAACAATATGAAAGATTATATACGTATAGATTAAACTAAGTATATTAATAATTATATAGTGTAGCTCTTGTTTTATTTTTTCATTGCATAGTAATTTTATGAATATTATACCCAGGTTATACATTATTATAAAAAGAATTAATAATAATAATAATGATAATGATAATAATAAGATTATCTAAAAATTAATTTTATTATATTAGTAATTATTTCCGGTATACCGTTACCGTTACCATACCGTTATTACGGTATACCGTACCGTGTTTCGGTATACCGTTTTTAACGGTATACCGAAACACAGTACGGTATACCGCAATAACGGTATGGTAACGGTATAAAAAATTATCATACCGAATTTTCGGTATACCGGAATTCCGGTATACCGAAAATTCGGTATGGTATCGGTATGAAATTTTGTCATACCGTAATTTCCGGTATGGTATGCGGTATGGCACGGTCGGTACGGTATACCGTACCGACCCACCCCTAGTCGAGCTCGCTCCTGCCGCTCCCCGCCGACCGCTTTTCCTGGAGGTAATGCCCCTTGAATTTTTAGATTTTTTCGTTGGCTCTGAATATGACATTGCGCACCATACTCTCATTGCGCTCGATGGTTCCAGTCGGGCAGTTTTCATTGTACCGGCGAGAGACGCGCCACCAAAACCTATCCCCGCTTTGGTTTGTGCCTATCTCCGGATCTTCGGAGATAATCAAATAGGCTTTGAATAATTGATCCATCTCCGCCGGAGTTTACGGGGTGCGGACACCACGAGGAGTACGGGTAGGAGTAGGAGTAGGAAGAGGAGGAGTATGAGAGCCGCCGCTCCCTCCCGATCTGGGTTCGGGTGCCCACCCGTATCGCCCATCATGGGCATCTTGGTCGTCTACCGGGTAAGGTCGGTAGCCACCCGGAACTTGAGAGCCTTGGGTTTGAGGAGGGGCCGAAAATTGTGTTTCCGGACTAGGGAATGGTTGTGAACCGAACCATTCGTGGTTCCAACCGCGGGAGTCGGAGGGGTGATCGCCGGAGCCGGACATTTTTTTTTGTAAGAGTGAAAGATTGAGAATTGATAAGAGAAGATGAGAGAATTTAGATGAGAGTTGTCTAGTGTGGGGTGAAATTTTTGGTGTGGAAGTGAGGGTATTTATAGATGAAAATGTGAATTTTGGGGAAAAAACTTGAAAAATAAATTAAAAGTGGAGAGAAAACGGATATAATTTATTGGGAAGTGAGAAAATATTTTTTTATTTAAAATTGATTTTTTGAATTAAATTCGATTTTTTTTTTAAAAAAAGAAAATTCGAAAATGCCAACGGCAAATCAGAACGCGCCACGTCAGCCTGCTCAGCGGCACGGACGTGCTCGATGCATCGAGCAGCGCCGTGCCAGTGGCAAGAGCACAGCAGCGAGCAGCACACCGCCACTCCAGCGGCACGGACGTTGTCCGTCCAGATGAACAGCACTGCGAATGCTCTAAGGCCGTGTTATAAATTTGTATAGCTAAAAATTGTTGTTGGGTAAGAGGTCGGTATCGAGTAGGATTAGCTGGCCTCAACAAAAGCCAATTCAATCCCCATATATCTATGAAGTTAACATACCAGATTCAGAAATGTCAACTTATTTTAACCTTCTCTATTTATTTAACTTAATCCATATTTTTTCTCTCTTTTAGTACTCGCTTTAGCATTTTGTAAGGTGACACGAGAAGCTTCAGGGGATATAAAGCATCAATGGCATTTACATATTCGAATCTTCTACTCCTATTTAATTACAAGGAGCTAATTACGTAAGTGCTCAGTGAATATATATATAACAATGTTGATACAAATATCCAATAATTTTTCGTAATAAATAACAATCCAATATTCTGAATAGATACTAAAAATTACATAAAAATCATGTCAAGTCAATGCAGGAATTAAGAGATATTTGAAAACACTAACAATTAATTGTCAATCCTTACTGAGTATCATAGGACAAAAAAGTAGTACGCGCCCTCTTTCCAAAAATAAATATTAAATACACATCCCGTCTCTTCAATATGAGACCTTTATTCCACTACACACCTCTATTTAATATAATGTCAAACAATTTTTTAGAAATCACGCTGAGTCAAATAGGGACAAACTTTTTGGGACGGAGGGAGTATAATATTTAGATACGTTTACGCTTGACACAAGACGTCTCTTGAAATATGAGGAGTGATGACTGATGGGTGAGACTTAGGTCATCTGCAACGCTGTCTCTTATTCGTCCCTTAACCGTCTCTTAAATTACTATTCTTGGGCCCCAGTGTACTTTTTCACTCCATCTCTTAACTAAGGGACGGAACCTGCAACCCTCCATCTCTTACACGTCCCTTAACCGTCTCTTAAATTACTATTCATACAATTTCATTTTTTATTTTTTATTTCCAACAAATTCAATTAATAAAAACACACTTCATTAAATAAAATAAAATTACAACATAAAATTCGTAAAATCCTAAAAAAATTAAAAATACATAATTTAATAATTTCTTCCGCCAAATTTTGCTCAAATGTGCTCCATTAGATCATCTTTGAGTTGGGCGTGGGCGGTAGAGTCACGTGTCCTTGCCCGAATAGACAATCGTTCGTGTACAGACGGATGCACTCCACTGCGACTGGACTACTGGCGGTAGAGCTTCCGGGGGCTTTAGGGTCAAACTAATTTCCCGCCTCTAGTCCTTCGTCTTGGACAATCATGTTGTGCAAGATTATGCATGTATACATGATGTCGACCATACTCTCCATGAACCACGTACGAGCCGGGGCCTTGATTATGTTGAAGCGTGCTTGAAGAACCCCGAACGCCCTCTCCACATCCTTGCGAGCAGCCTCCTGCTTCTGAGCAAAAAGAGCCTGCTTTGCGTTCACAGGCCTGTTGCACATCTTCAAGAAGGTTGGCCACTTCGGGTAGATGTCGTCGGCAAGATAGTACCCCATTTTATACCGCCGGTTGTTAGCGATAAAGTTGATGGCCAACGCTTTACCATCCAAAACTTCGGCGAAGAGGTCGAATTGGTGGAGCACGTTTATATCGTTGTTCGATCCGGGGATCCCGAAGTACGCATGCCAGATCCATAGCCGGTATTCGGCAACGGCCTCGAGTATAACGGTGGGGTGGGTGCCTTTGTGGCCGCTAGTGTACGACCCCCTCCATGCCACAGGGCAATTCTTCCATTTCCAGTGCATGCAATCGATGCTGCCAAGCATCCCGGGGAATCCGTGCACTTCTTCGTGAAGGTGGAGCAGAAACTGACAATCTGTCATGCTTGGCCTCCGAAGAAATTCGTCGGTGAAGGCTGCCCGGACGCCTTTGCAGAATTGGATCAAGCACATTCTCCGAGTGCTTTCTCTAATGTGGAGGTATTCGTCGAACACATCTGGCGTTTGTCCAGTCGCAAGTTGACGGATTGCTGCAGTACATTTCTACAGCGTCGTGTGACTGGGATGGCCGACGTCGTCGAACCTTTCTTGGAAGAATTCTTCTCGGGCTGCCAATGTATTTGCGGTGTGGAGAAATAGCGGTTTCCGCATGCGGAAACGTCGACGAAGTAGGTATCTCCCCAAACCGGGTTATCGCAGAAGTAGTCGCGAACTAACCTTGCGGCGGCTTCCTCCCGGTTACGATGGATGTAAGTTCGGGAGCGTCTTTGGGGCGGGGCGGCTTCCTCCGCCTCTCGGCGTCGATCTTCTTCAAGTAATTCTTCCATTATTCGACTCATTTGCTCATATGGATCCATTAGATCGATTAACTTTCGGGGATTAATAAAAGAGTTGATTTGAGATGAAAATTGGAGTTGAAAGAGAGATGATTTGAGAAGAATAGATGTGTGTTTGTGTGTTGAAATAAGGATGAAATATAAGTATTTATAGAGTAAAAATAAAAAAAAAATAGGAAAATGGTCGAAAACGGTAATATTACTATTTTTCGAATATTATTTTATTTTATTAAATTTAAATTTTAAAAAAATGATTTATTGCGTCAGCGTGACAAAACCCACTCGCGGGGCGGCGAGTGGGCGTCACGCATGGCACCTGAGCGCGCCACGTCGCGCGCCCGCGTGGCGAGACGTCTCGCGGGCCGTCTCGGAGAGATGGATGTCTCAACGGGCCGGGGACGCGACGGGACGCTGCAACGCGTCCCGCGCGTCTCGTCACGGAGGAACGGGCTTCGAGCCACCCGCGTAATATTTGCATCTTATTTTATTGTTGTTATATTTGCATCTTATTTTATACTGCTACTTTATTGACATGCATGTCCAAAGTGAATATCTAAGCATTTAGTGGAGTACAATTATTAGTATGTCTGTTTAATTGTATAATTAAATTAGTTTGTTTAGTATGGAATTAAACAAACCTAATCCCCCAACTAATCACTTGCCCAAGGAAGGTTGTGTTTGGATTTTGGAAGATAAGATTCTTGCAAAAGGTCACATCAGTTAGTTATAAGAATGATCGAAGGAGCACTAAGCGTAGTGACTTTTGCATAATCACCATCAAAAGTTCAAACTTTATAGGCGGAGGATTCAAAATAAATATAATTCGATCTAGTTAATTACTTATATATTAAATAAAGTTCAAACTTTATAGGCGGAGGATTCAAAATAAATAATTCGATCTAGTTAATTACTTATATATTAAATAACCTTTTTTTATACTAATAAAAAAAGTTGGTGCACTAGCAGTCTAAAACCACGAAAATGGATGATATAAAAGCCTATATAATAATTTATAAATGGAGTAGGGAAAAGAGTCCAAACATATGAAGTTTTATGATGGTTTAAATTATTTCATTATTTGACTCTTCTTTCAAATATGCTCAAACAAATTAAAGAAAATATAATAGGCTGTTATTAACATTTATCTAGCAAATAAAGACCATATACATACATTAGTCACCATTGGTTGATTCTATTAACTAATTTGAATTTGTTTCTTTTGTATGCTGATATAGTCTTAAGAGTTCATCTTTCTTGTGTCTTTATGAAGTGGTATCATTTTTATTAGTACTCCCTCCGTCCCGCACTACTCGCACTTATTTCCTTTTTGGGCGTCCCAAGTTACTTGCACTCTTTCCATTTTTAGTAAAAAATTTCACCTTCAGCCGTCATTTTTGACTTTCCTATACACTCATTCCTTAATCTCCGAGCCGAAAAGGAAATGAGCGAGTAGCCCGGGACGGAGGGAGTACAACTTTGCAGTGGCGGAGGGAGCAGGGACAATGGGGGTACGAGTGTACCCCCAAAAAAATTTTTTTTTACTAGTATTATATATTTAAATACAAATTGGGGAAGAAGAAGAAAAGCGGGCTGGATCAGCCGCCGAGCCCTGAGTCCCTGACTGACTGACTCCGTCTCCCACTGTACTCCAATCTGAAGATGTGAGTGACGGTGGTGAACCTTCGAAGATGTGAAGGTGACTTGAGGTGAGAAGGTGATTTTAATAGATGATGCCGGCGGAAATGGAGATTGGGGTTGGTTCAGTGAATTGGGAAGGAGGCGTTGGGAAGAAGATGACCATATTGGGCTTATTTGGTGGAAAATAGATTGGGTTTAATAAATTAATCATTTGTTGGGCTAATACTTTTTTATTGAAATCTGTAGAAGGGAAATATTTTACATTTTTTACTTATTTTACTTATTAAATATAGTAAAGTAGAACATGGAATGCACATTTTTTTCTAATTATACTTTACTTAGACAATTATATATACTATATTTTGGAAAATTCTATTGAATTATACTATGAGTTTTATTTAGAAAAGAAGAGTGATACCTCAAATTATATATTCAACCCAATTGTACTAAATATATTATGTAGTCATATCTTTTATAAATATCTTTATTATATATTTTTAACTATTTTTAAATATAATTTGACATTTGATATTCACATAATTTCGTGACATGCAAGAAAAGTTTATTCTTCAATTATTTATAATAAAAGAATTTTAGAATAATTTTAAAATATGAATACTCCTAGAAACTAATGTCACAGAGAGATACTTGAATATTAATATTCTTCCTTCATCCCAATAAATATGAAATATTTGAATTTCGGCACAAAATTTTGTGTAGTGTTGTTTTGTGAGTTAATGAATAGAAGGTAAAGTAAGAGTGATGAAAAGTAGAGATGACGTTGTTTCTATTTTAGAAAACGTTTCATTTTTAATGGGATAATTAAAAAAATATTTCATTTTTAATGAAACGAAAAATATTATTTTCTTATTAAAAAAAATTAAAATATTATATTTAATTTTTATATACTACTAGTAAATTCTGTCCCCTCATTTTCGAGGCGCTGGATCCGCCACTGCAACTTTGGGAGAAGAAACAAAAAGATTAAAGAAATACTATGACTGTGCATGATGTTGATTTTGCTTGGTGATGTTGATAATTCAATATTTTTAAAATTGTAATAACTTAACACGTCGCCATCAATTTCGACTCATGGACAACTCAAGTCAGTAAGTAAGTTGCTTAGTATATGAGTACTATAAATTAAAGAAACAAAGAAAAAGAAGATCGATTTTATCTGAAGAAATCAAGCCAAATTAATGCACCTAAAATGAACGTGGCACTACATGTAATTTTTCATTAATTAAGAATAAAAAAAATTTGATTCGTGGAGGTTGGTGAAGTCACAGATTCAAGATTAATATGATATCAACCAAGATTAAGTCATGTAATTATTAGAGATTCATAATGAATGAAAGGTAAACAAGTGATGTGTTAATTGGTTAGTAAAAGCCGTAAAGGTATTTTTTTTATCTTCACTAGATTGAAAAGAATCTACTACTGTAGTTCA
Organism: Salvia splendens; assembly: GCF_004379255.2. NCBI lineage: Eukaryota > Viridiplantae > Streptophyta > Magnoliopsida > Lamiales > Lamiaceae > Salvia > Salvia splendens. The sequence goes on from NC_056034.1 coordinate 7,228,924, forward strand.
AAAGGAATCATTGAAGTTTTCTTTATGGTGAAGGTATCTAATTCATATAGTATATGGTGACTTGGGATTTGGGCCTTCAAAAATGGAGTACTAAATTTGCTACAAATCTGCTTTTTCTGGTGAACCATATAAGCTTTTTTATTTTCATTCCATTTTAATTTTAGGAAACAGGTCCATAAAACCATAAACTTTCATCTAAATTGTTATTTTCCAAAATATTGATAAATAATTAAAAATATCACAAATTTTACATTTAGTGTATTGTGTGGTATAATATATATCACATTTAAATTAGATATTTACAAGTAATAAAACGCATTAAAATCGTTATTAGTAATAATTCTTTCTACTTTTCTCTTTAACATTTTTAAAACATTAATGCAACCAGAATTTATAAATAAGGTTATATCGGACGAATGACTTTAAATTATTACTTTTGTTATGCTGAATTGACTAAGTACTCCTAATTTTAGACCATTATACTTGTATTTTTATTTTGGAAAAGGGGTTCGAATTATAAATTGATATGTTTATCATTCATGTTTCCTGAATCTGATACAATTACGAAGTTCAGTATTAATGCTAATTCATTACTAGACACGTGTAGTGCTATTTAATTACTTGACACATTTATGTTTTCTTTCGGTCGACGATGGTCTTCCTTCTTGCCCAGAAAAATATAGATTTATTTTAAAACATAAGTAATACTTAGGTTAAAATGTTTAATTAATTCATTCAATAATATTTCAATGATCGTTCCAATCTGAATATTAGTACTAGTATAAATTAGGTTCGTTCTCCATAGTAAAAAAAACTCACATTCGGTAAGACTCGAATGAAAAGCCTTTCACTAGATATGAATAGGCTCAGCAGAGCTCCAATAATGTAATAAAAATTCATGTTAGTGGGCACTTAGAATGGGACCTATTAGCAATTAATAGTGCATGTGTACATTCTATTTAGCACTTGACACCCCAACTCCACTTTTGTATGTATGGGGTCCTAAAAGCATCATTATTATCCAATTATTTGGTGTCAAATGTCAATTCATCTTGTCCAACCAGGGCTTGACAAGTATTTTAGTCTGTGTGTGTGTTATGATATATAGTATACGGTAAATGTAGTTCTTATAGTAGATTAGTAGTGATAAATTAATTGTACATGTGTACATACATAAATTACGTTTGGAATATATAAAATTAAATCCAAAAAATACGTGCACATTCTATATTTCTTTCTTCTAGACTGCACGTGATAAAGATGCAAGTTCAAACTTCGAAGTAGTATTAATAATAATAATAATAATAATAATAATAATAATAATAATAATAATAATAATCATAATAATAATAATAATACTCCCTCCATCCCTTAAATTTTGTCACACTTTGACTGGGCACGGGTTTTAAGAAATGTACTAAAGTAAGTTGAAAAAGTTAGTGGAGAGTCGGTCCTACTTTTATATATTAATTTTATTATAAAATGTGAGTTGAAATTGGTTTGTGGAATAGGGGGTCCACTACAAAAAATGGTAAAAAAGTGAAATGCGACAAATTTTATGGGATGAACGGAAATGGAAAAATGTGACAAAATTTAAGGGATTGAGGGAGTAATAATTTTTTGCCATGAATTCGAATGTGCAGAGCAAACTAAATTTGGGAAGTATGGGTTACGATTCCACACGCACGTACACACGAAAAGGAAGTCAATTAGGAATTAGGATGTGATAATCTATTTTAAATTGATTGATGATGTATACAATTTCTATAGCAAAAAATTGATTGTCATGATAAAGTTATACATAGACCCCAATTGTAAAACGATTGATTCAGTTTTTCATGTGCCAATCCTTGTTGTTTTGTCAAAAAAAAGAAGGGCATAGACAGCTAAATCGAGCAAATCGATTATTTATTTCCCTATAATAGAGTGCCTCAAAACATTAATTTAGACAATCTCGATATCGCAAGCCTAACAAAAAAGTTACTCGGTCAAATTTCATAATAAAAGCACACGCATTCTACATATTTTTTTCGTCTAATTTTTTTTGCTAAACCCTATTTAAGTCATATGTATCTCAATTAAGAGTAGTTTGAGAAATTAGTTTCTTAATACTAGTAATATTCAACGAGACCACATAAGAGATTTATGTGAAGTGTACAAAAAAATGGTACAATAAATTAAATTTATAAGGCATTATTAGTGTGATTCGAATTCATTACATTCTGACTAAATACTCATAGTAGTAGGCAATCAATCACACCCACACCCAAGAAGGTAGAAATGTAAGGGTAGAAAGGTAGGACCTTAGAGTTGAGTGTCATGAGAGGAAGAAAGCCTTATAATGCGTTAATGAACTATTATGAAATCTGGCATTTGTAGCTATGAGTAATATCAAGAATCTTACTATAGTTGCATAACTCCACCAATATAAAAACAATTTAGTTATGTTCATCAAAATCGAATTAATTGGCTAGTATTAATGTTTCAATTGCAAAACTTTGACCAAGCACAATTCAAGAATTTTAGTGTAAATTAAAAAAGGATAAATGCTAACCATAAGATATAGTATACTTTTAAAAAAGTATTTGAAACATTTTGTTTTATTTCAGTGTTTGATGAATGAGTATGAGATTACTCCAAAAGACAAAGGGGAAAGGGATCGAATGAGTCTGTCATATTATTGTCTTTTTACTAAGAAAATGTTAACTCCATTACTTTTACAAACTAACAATAATCTTTCAAATATTTTAATCGCGCATAAGGTCTATTTTTGTTTTAGTAAAAACCGCTCTATAGAACTTTCAATTTTTTTAACAAAATAGAACATTATATATAGGAGCTCAAAACAAGTTAGTAACATATTACTATATGATTATAAAAGTTCACTATTCCAACAACCAACGAAAGCCATCATTCAATTCATTATCTAAATCTCCATACCTATAGCTCCACTTCAAACAGACCAATAGATCCAACTCCTCACTCCCTGCCCCAAACTAATAAGGAAAAAAGAAGCATTTATAAACTTTAAGTCATGTGTTTTAGTGAGTATTTACAACCTCAGTGGATGAAATTAGGTGCTTTAATCTGCCTAAAATATTTGGTAAATTTAAGCTACAAATGAAATTTATAACTAACTATCCGCAAATTGGAAGTTCCATTTTGATAAGGTCTATTTTATACACATAAACATGGTGATTTTTGGTGAATTTCAATGCAACATATGCTTACTTTTAAATTATAAACCTAAATGGAAATACATGTGATCGCCTTCCAATTTTATTACTTTTATCATTGTCTACTGTCCATTTTAAACTTTTTTATTCTAGTCATTTTTACCATTTAGTCGGATATTCAATTCACATATAGATGATTAGTGTGCATCTATGCAACTCAAAAACATATTTCACTGACAAACCTTGTTAGATAGTACTCTCTCCATGCTCGTCCCAACTAAGTTAGAGTCAAAACTTTTAAACATATAGATTAAAAATTTGTGTTAAAAGTAGGAGAGAGGAATAAAGTAGAAGAGATATAAAGTAAAAGTGATTAAATGTTTTGTTTTGTCAAAAAAGAAAATGACTCAACTTAGTTTGGGTATCCCAAAAAGGAATACGACTCAACTTAGTTGGAGCGGATGGAGTACTAGATAGTATATGTGAGTAAAGAAGAGCAAACCTAGATTAAATAAAAAATTTATTAAAATAGAGATAATGAGTATAAAATTGAAGCTATAAATTACCATCAACCCTTTATTAAAGGGTTAATAGTCATTTAAATCATGAACTCCGGTTAAATTCTAGTATGTCCCATTAACTTTGAAATATTAAATCACGAAGTTTTAATTTTTCTCAATTTTCCTATCTATGCACAAAATGTCATCTTTTAACAATTTTCAAAATAGCATGTTTCATTAAGATAAGTATATTTTTTTACTTTTGTATTCTTTTATTTTCTCATTTATCTCCTTACTTTAATAAAATATTATTGTTTTAACATCTTGAAAGTCAATTTGTGCATGAACAGGATAATTGAGGAAAAAATGAAACTTCGTTTAATATTCCAATTTTAAAGTTCATGGGACAAACTAAAATTTAACGAATTTTCATAATTTAAATAGCTATGTCCCTTTAATAAAATAACCTAAAATTACGACAGAGGAAAAAAGGGGAATGGGCATAACTTTACTCTGGCCCAATGAACATTAGGAAAAACGACCGACTCACTTTTGATGATCTTCGTTTAAAAATGAACCAATTGCGACTCTCAATGAATACATATCCTGCTAATGCAATTAGCTATACAGATCACATCCAAATACTAACTAATTTACAGTAATAACTAATAACTAGTATCAATTTTATATGTTAAATTTACCGTAATAACTAATACCTAGTATTAATTTTGTATGTTAAAAATATCAACACAAAACATAAATTTATCAATATTCTTGTGGTGATAAATTTATGTCTTTGTGTTAATATTTAAATTTACATGTTATATTAATATAATTATGTTTTTGTGTTGATAATTTTAATACATAGAATTGAGAATTATTAAATTGGTATTACCTACCGCTGAGAATTATTAGTTATTACTGTAAATTGGTATTATTTTACTGTAAATTGGTATTACCTACCGCTGAGAATTATTAGTTATTACTGTAAATTGGTATTATTAGTTATTACTGATATTACCTACCGCGACCAGACAGATCTAAATTAATATCAAATAAATTTAGGCCATGTATCATACACTACATAATTAAACTTAAATACATTGCAAAAGCCGAAACACGGCAACGCTTATTAAGCAATTAGCATCACCTATTCACAACAAATAAATTTAGGCCATGTCTCAGTTTGAGTGACAGCAAAAACTTATAATATGCAGAAGCAAGAGCTTATAAACAAGTTCATGGCTCAGGTATTATCAGCATTGGAGATATGCCTATGGCTACAGAATTTAATAAGTGATGAAATGCAAATTTTAGACTCAAATAGGCGTTGGGCTGTCTGTTGTTTCGCAAATCATTCTAGCCACATTAATCTTTCTGTATTAATGCATTCGATTTTCTTCTTATCAGATACTTACTACATCTCTATATAATGTTTCTTGAAATTAGCAATACTTTCTCTTCTTGGATGAATGAAGCACTTTTGGACATGGTATAACTAAGTCATCATTAACTTGATGCATATTTTTTTAATATAGGAGTGGAATTTAAGGTTGTTAGGATCGTCGACTGCAACATTAGTTTGATATTGTCCGCTTTGGGTCAAGCCCGCACGGATTTGTTTTTGGGTCACTCCCAAAAGGCCTCAAACTAATTAGGGTTGGACAGGAATTATATACACCTTCCAACTTCCCTCACTCATCCGATGTGGGTGGACAGGAATTATATACACCTAGGCATGCACAAGGGTCGAAAACCGCCGGTTCAGGGTCATGAACCGGCGGTTCAAGGGTCGGGGAATGTATGAACCTGAACCGGCCCGCCTAGCTCCCGGCGGTTCCGGTTCCGGTTCAAAAAACCGGCGGGTTACGGGGCGGTTCAAAACCGCCGGTTTTCGGCTTGAACCGCCGGTTCCGGGCCGGTTCGACGGTTCGACGATTTTTTTTTTTTTTTTGCATTTTTCAACTTTTCAATTTTAATCAACTTACATTACACTTTTCAAGTTTGTTTTTTTATGAAATGTGAGTAAATAAAATTAAAAAAAATACGGATAAAGTTGCAATTTTATTGAAATTGCATGTTTACAAATTACACGTTACAAGTTACAACAATTACAAATTGAAAACATATGGCGGTCTCGAAGTCTTAAACAAAATTTAAATACAAATGAGACTACTAGTGAAGAACTAATTACAAATGACAAGAAACGATGTTGAAGTTCTTAAACGTATAAGTGTATTATATATATACTCTTAACCGGCGAAGAAGATCTTTCTACATAACTAAATTAAGGACACCTTTAGCAATTCAACTTTAAATGTTGAGTTTCGTCTAACAATCAACAAATATAGTAGAATTGTCAAAAGTTTCCCTCATTTAGCCGTATAGAGAAATATACTTCATCGACTAGAGTATATACAAATACAATTATGTAATTGTTTTTGCATATACAAAAACATATGGCGGTTCAACCCTAAACCGGCGGGTTGTCCACGGTTTCCGTCAGAAAACCGCCGGTTTCTGACCGAAAACCGGCGGTTTCTGACGGGTTTTGCAGGCCTACACACTGACCCTACGGCCTAGCCTCTGAAAAGTTGCCGGAACCGTCAGAAACCGGCTCCCGAACCGGCGGTTTACCCCTCAAACCGGCGGTTTACCCCGCGAACCGCCGGTTCCAACGGCTATACTAACCCCTACGCGAACCCTACGAACCCCTAACCTACGAAACATTATTTAACCCTTTGAACCGGCGGTTCGAACCGCCGGTTCAGGTTCAATATATTGCCGAACCTGAACCGGCCCTTCCGACCCTTCAACCCTTCTGCCGGTTCAACCTGCCGGTTCCGGGCCCGGTTCCGGTTCATGAACCGGCGGGCCCGAACCGGCAGTTAACCGCCGGGCCGGGTCGGTTTGTGCATGCCTATATACACCTTCCAACTTCCCTCACTCATCCGATGTGGGATGGGTTTGTACCCCAACAAACCTCCCCTCAAACCGAGACCACATCGGGAACGCAGTCGACACGAACATGGGTCGTTCCAGCCCTGGCCCCTAGGTCATCCTGGGCCCGACTCTAACCCGAGTCCTTCAGGGCCCGACCCTAACCGGGGCTCATCCAGGCACAACCCATAGCCACCTGGGCTCTGATACCACTTGTTAGGATCGTCGACTGCAACATTAGTTTGATATTGTCCGCTTTGGGTCAAGCCCACACGGATTTGTTTTTGGGACTCCCAAAAGGCCTCAAACTAATTAGGGTTGGACATGAATTATATACACCTTCCAACTTCCCTCACTCATCCGATGTGGGATGGGTTTGTACCCCAACAAAGGTGAGAAATGCCAAAAATAGATCCATCATTCAATTCATAATCTGCCTATGGCTCCACTTCAAATACACCAAAAATCCAACCCCTCTCCCTGCACCAAACTGAAAAGGAAAAAAAAGAAGCATTTCATAAACTTAAGCACGTGTTTTAGTGAGTAATTACAACCTCAGTGGATGAAATTAGGTGCTTAAATCTGCCTAAAATATTTGGTAATATTAAGCTACAAATGAAATTTATAACTAACTATCCGCAAATTAAGATGCTTGGTTAAAACTGGAAGTTCCATTAGGCGCATAATATACACTTAAACTGGGTGATTATTGGTGAATTTCAACGCTTGGTATCATGGAATTGGACTTGCAAAAAAAATTAGTCTTTAATTCCAACTCCAATGTTTGATATAAAAAAAAAATAGATTTGAAATTGAATTACAATTCTAATTCTTCCTAATTTCCCAATTTTACAATATGAATCTATAACAAAAGTAGATAATTGAAATTCCAAATAGTTTCAAAAAAATTCACACTATACACATTATATAATTTAGATTTATACCGACCAAAGAATTTAGATATTTTCTTTAAATTCAATTCCATATATTCAAATTCCAATTTAATTTTAATTATGTGTACTGAACGGATCCTTAGTGTTTTTTTATCATTGTCTATTGTCCATTTTAAATTATTTGGGTAGGATATTCAGTACGCATAGGCCTTGTTCGGTTAGTTTAGATTAATAGTCTTGGGATATAGTACCATGGTTAATTAAAATTATAAAGTTAATTTTAATAAAGACGAAAGAAATTCTTATGAATGATTAGGTGTTACTAAATTATGTGACTAATCAGTTTATGTATTAATTGTGGACAGCAACTAAGAGAGAGAAGAGAGGAGTGATGAGATTAATTAATCGGAGGGTTGATGAAACTGTCTGCCTTAAACACTGAAAAATGCCACAATTGGGATGCGCTTGACATGGGCCTTGTGGGCTGAGATTAAATTGGGTTGCAGCAACTGAAGTTGGTGACACACAATCTACTGATCTAGCCTAACCTACCAAACAGAACGCCTCCACAGATGGTTAGCAACTTGAAAAACATATTTCACCGCCAGCCGAAATGTTTTTGTGTAAAGTAAAATTAGATGGATATAAAAAATTAATTAAAACCAAATTATGGATTATATTTTAAATTGGCATCGATTTCGCTATTAAGGATTAAGGAGACAGCAAAGGTCCTTCGAAATTTTCCCCACAAATATAAGATATTCTAAATCGTTCTTTAATTTTAACCAACCCACAATTGGTATTTGACAAAAAAAATCTAAAGCTAAGTTAAGAGGAACCAAAGAAGAAAATGGACTTAAATTCAGTCCTCATAAGGTATTAAGCATCTTTTATTCAACTTTCAGAATATCAAAGCCTATTTTCATCAAACAAATGTTTAAACTAGAATTGATGGGATGCACCATGCGTCCCAAAAGTGCAATGACATTCAATGTGGGATAAACTCACCAAAATAAAAATCTTATAACCTCGAACACTATATATGAAATATTATTTAACATTATTCGTATCAAACATAAACCTCAATTAGCAAAATCCAATTCAAAGGTGGCCTAAGTCAACTTTACAGAATGGTTAAAAAAAAAGTGAACTGTGGAATGAACACACCATAATTGTTGCTTGATTCTATAAAAAGTTTCTAAAAAAGGGTGAAGTTTTACATTTATATGGAAAATAAAAATAATTCACCCTAAAGCAATAGCTGTATTATGGACATATTTCACAAAATTGCTTTACCAATATCAGATTGTTTCTGGGGGATCTCAAAACGAAAAAATATGATTGATAATAACGTTTAATAATAGAATTGGTGGAGCGCGCCGGGCCTATGCAGTAGTGCAACACAAAGGCGACGCATGAAAGCCCAGATAGCAAGCTACCTTAACAGGCTTTCCCCCTCAAAAAATAAATTTAATATCGTGTGAACCATTGGCACACATATCAGATATTAAACTGATAAGAACAGATACTACACTTGATCTTAGCCAAAAGGCCGAGAAAGGTATGAGTTTCTAAGCCCAAGGCCTTCTTGTTTTATAATCCTCTTCATCTGTAAAACTATAGTAGCCTATTCGATGTGGGATAATTCCAACAAACTCAAAACTCCATCTTCGCGGTTCCCTTTTCTCTATTTATTTATTTATTTGTTCTGCTTTGTCGTGTCATTTTTTTGAGAAAGTTCACAAAACACTATCAAGGATTCAAGCATAACTCTTGGGATTTCTTTTATCTGCTTCACAAGTCCTTTTGTTGTAGAAGGGACCTTCTTGGTCTGGATTCTTTTCAGTTAAGTTCATGGTTTGTACACTCTACTTGTTTGCAAACCAAGTTTCTCAGTTTGACTGAAGCAAAAACAAATCTAATGATGAGATGCCAAAGGAAGAGCTTTTGAACAAGTTCATGGACCATTAGAACACACAGCATGTGGCAACAAAATGTTATAAGTGAATGCAAATTTTTTAGAGTGACTTTGGTTAGGACCGACGGATAAATAAAACGTTCCAGTAGGCATTGGGCTGCCAGTTGTTTCGGAAATCATCTAGCCGCGATTAATCTTTCTCTGTCGATGCATTCGATTTTCTTCTTCTAAGACACATCTCTACAAAATGTTTCTTGATATTAACAATACTTATCTTGGATGAATGAAAAAGGACATGGTGTGATCTTTAACTTGATGTATATTTTTGAATATAGGAGTGCAATTTAAGGTGAGAAATGCCAAAAATAGGATCATTTTCAGAGTTGCGGAGACCTGGGCTTCTTTCTATACTGTCCATCAGAGCATCCACAATAGGAATAGCCCTGCAATAGCCCAGCCATAGCCTAGCCACAAACTCCTCTTGCCGCATCATCAACACTAAAAATCCTCCTGCCACATCATAAATAGCCCAACCACATCAATAGTCACATCACTAATAACAATTATATAAAAATGAAATAATTAACAATCACACAATATACGGAATTTAATTTACGAGACATATACGGGAAACATTAATAATACTATTAAAATTTTAAAAAGTACAATAATTTAAAAAAAGTACAATAATGACGTGTCCGAGGATAGAGAGAGTACTCGTTAAAACAAGTGGTGCGAATGAAAATGACGTGCAAGGCGCGTATATATAGTGTTTCGGAAAAAAAATCGCGCTAGGCGGTGCGCTAGGCGATCCGGACGCTGCAATAGCGCCGAGCGGATCGCCCAGCGCACCGCCTAGCGCCACGGAACCGCCGAGCACTAGGCGGTTTTTAAATCCGGAAACCGCTAGGTGGTTGCAATAGATCTCCTTGCGCACCGCCTAGCGCCGGCGCTCGGCTAAGCGGTGCGCTAGGCGCTATTGTGGATGCTCTCAGTATGGAGGAAACTATCGCTGATTTGGCATTTGGATTTATCATTTATTTCTTCCTCACTTTCGAATTCCACCTAAATATTTAGTTTTATAAGTACTTACTTTTTATAGCCGCATATATATCATTTGTATGACAATGAAATTTCAATTAATCAAATGAGCTCTGCATATACCCCATACTCCATAGTGAGCTATGTATCGACGGTTGTCGTTTAACTGTTACTGTGTATTAATTAGTGCAGGCACTGCTGTTCTTGTAGTGTGGTCGACAAGTTTATTGGTTCTAAATATCAAATGCAAATTTCTGTAAATGATAATTGTGATTCAATAAGTTGAGCTTTTGCAGTGATTTTCAGATTTATGAAATATGGGAGTTGGGTATGACTGAGTCTGAGTGGACTGAATAAAATGTCTGTTAATCTTTGTTAGAAAGGACTACGGTTACTTATTAAATTTTAAATGAGCTTTTAGGTTGAGTATAATTATTTGACCTTGAAAAAAAACCTAAAATCCTACTACTTTCTAGCAAAAAAAAGTACTCCCTCTTCTATATGCCAAAAGTTGGCAGTATTACTATGACACAAACTTTAATAGAGCGTAAGGTAGATATGTGCCCGCACGGGCTTAACTCAGTTGGTTCCTGGGTGGTAGATTGTCCCTAAGCAGACAGGATCGAATGCTGGCAGCCGCAGTGTAGGAGTTTTCACCACTGTGGTGGCTCCTTGTGTGCTGGTTACCAGTGTAAGTTCCTCCCACCTAATGGGCCGCTGAGGTACCGTGTTTGAACCCCTCCATAGCGATGTCGGGCCGGGTTATGGGGGCGCCTGGGGTGAGCGAATCACCTTTTTGTCCCTAAGCGTAAGGTAGATATGTTACTAGAGAAAGTGTAACTTTGAAAAGCAAATAGTGAGTTAATATATTGGATCATGGGTAAATTGTTTCCGTAAATAAAGAATATTTTTAGGATAAATCACGGACCAATGTTTAAATTGATGCTACTATCATTAACCAACAAAATGAGTTAAATGCCTCACCAACTTCAACATTTTGATTAAAAATTACAACATCCTCCTCCGTTAAACTGGCATATTCCATTATCCTTTTTATTCTTATAATTAGCATTGCGTCATTTATAAAAAAATAACAATAATGCTTATTTGCTTTATATAATTAGTCAATACGACTACATAATACTTTAATCGATCAATATTTATATCGGAAATTTATTTTCTACGCTGCTCCATCATGTGTTGGGAGATGGCGCAAATAAAGTTCCACATCAAACTAAACTAATGACTTAATCTTAATTTACTTATAAATTAAAAGTACATAAGTAATTAGCTTATATAGACTCTTGTAGTTATCATATAATAACGCTCATTAAAATCAGAATCTGTCATATAGTCAGCAATAGCATTAATTAATTAGTATTATAAAATCAAACTCAATCAGTTAATAACTTAATATTAGCAGTTATTTTCACATTCCTTAATTCTCCAAAAGAGTTAGGTTGCACTCATTCATGATTCACCCATCAACTTTCCAAATAATTTAAATGGAGATAAGTCTCTCTTTTTTTTTGTCCCTTTTGGGCCCAAAATATGGGTCCCCTTAACGACAAAACAATTCCATAATTACACACAATGAGCCAATGCACTAAAAGACCAACCCACTAACAAGTATTTTTCCCTTTTTTTCGGTTTTTTCAACATTTTATGTTAGTTCTCTAACAGGGAAAACAGCAAATTAATTTTATTCAACTTCTAGAAATGCCCACACGTCGACAACATGAGAGTTCATAGCCAAATTAGAGTGTGAAAAAGAAGTTTTTTGTGAAGAATGATTGGCTGCCAACACTTGTAAGTGGGGATGAGAAAAGTGATCCGTTTATTGGGTCACAACTTAGGACAAAATGCGACTCCATTCATTTCATAGTTCATGATTTTTGTCCCAAATGACAAGTAGGGTTTTTTTGTCATCAATTATCATAAATAAGAGACATTGAAAGTTGAAACCAAGGTTGATAATTTTGTTTGACATCTTCTCATTCTTGTCTTGTTATTTGCGTTGGAATTGGTATATCATTCAAACCAATGTAGTGAGCAAAATGATCAAGGCACGTAGAGTTTTTCCATATTTGAACAAGTGTTGTGAATTGATGAAGGAAGTAGTTGATGGGCATTGAAAATAGTGATCTAGGTGGTTAATTTGTTGCATCTGCATTTTTCAATTTTTCATGTTTCTCAAATTTAATCATTTTGAGTGGGCATTCATTCATATATAGCCAACTAACGTAACGCGGAAGTGGAACGATTCCATTTTAATTTATTGAAATGTCATAATCAAGAATACAGTCATGTGACGAGAACTTGCCACGTGTTGTTCTAGCCATTTCTACATAATAAAATGAGTAAAGGTCCTTTTTTTTGTCCTAAATATATGACGATTTTTTTATTTTGGTTCAAAACATTATCTTTTGAATTATTCGGTCTCTCATATTTAAAATCGGATCACATTTAGTCCGAAATGGACGGAACTGTTAAAATTTAACGGTCAACGATTTTTTATTCGATTTTGACAAGATTAAGAGTTAATAATTATGTTTTATTAATATCTAATATCTAATTAACCCAAAACTAAAAAAATTAAAATATAAAATAATTTAACAAAAATCAAAACATAAATCGGGTCGGAGAAGTTGTTCTCTGCTAGATTGAGCCGCACCAGCGAGGTGAGGGAGAAGAGGGTTTGGGGATGCTCGCCGGTGAAGAAATTGTGTTGCAGGTAGAGATTGCGAAGGGAGGTGAGGGAGGTGAAGAGGTCGGGCGAGAGGGGGCCGGAGAGGGCGTTGTAGCGGAGGCTGAGAGTCTGCAGATTGGTCATGTTGGAGAAGGATTCGGGGGGGAGCTCGCCGGAGAGGCCCATTCCGAGGAAGTGGAGCTCGACGACGGAGGAGTTGTCAGGAGAGCAGTTGATGCCGGGCAAGGCGCAGGGGGTGGGGTTGGAGAGGTTCCAGAGGAGGACGCGGCCGCCCACGGCGGCGCGGTCAGAGGCGATGTCCGGCGCGGCGGAGGAGAAGAGGAGCACCGTGGCCAGCAATAGGATGACGTGGAGGATGCTCATTGGGTGATTCATACTGGGCGAATTTTTATAACTCTTATCCGGCCAAAATCAAATTAAAAATCGTTGACCGTTAAATTTTAACAGTTCCGTCCATTTCGGACTAAATGTGATCCGATTTCAAATGTGAGTGACCGAATAATTCAAAAGATAATATTTTAAATCAAAATCAAAAAATCGTCATATGTTTAGGACCAAAAAGGACCTTTAGTCTAACAAAATTTGATTGTATGAAGAGACAAAGTATGACACGTGAGTTTTAATATCTCTGAGACTTTTCCAATTTTCTCCATTTTTGTTAGAAATTTTTGTATACGTGTATATACATTTTAGTCTATTGATTACTACTATGTGATATATAGTATATATGAATGTTGAATCAATCAAATCGAATTCTATGTGCTAAAAAGGGATTATATCTGACATTTCATCTCACTCAATATATCTAGATAAAAATAGAGACACGTTCTAGTGCATGAGCATCCACTCCCATTATAATTATAATTAAGAATATCAAATTATACTTAAAACTTTAATCAAGCTTTAACGAGCTATTAATTGCGTGTTTATCTATTTGTTTTAGGTGAAAAATTCAAATTTTTTAAGAACACAAAGCGATTAAGTCTTTATATAGTTTATACCCAGCTGTATTAGAAGAGTTCATGAATTCAGTCTACTTCTCTTATTTTTCTCCTATCCATATTCCGGCAACATATTTTGTTATTAATTGACCATGCAAATATTATTTCTCCAACATTCACTTAAATCACTTTATTAGTGGAAGCCACAAAGTCAAATCCTCATTATTGATACCGTAGGAGGTAATCAATTAGATGAATGAACCAATTAATGGTCGCTTATTCAAGGAAAGAAAAATAAATTGTGTGTTTATATACTAATAGTAGTAATTTTTTCCCATGGTTAGTGTTGAGATTCCCCAGTAGTCAAATACCAATACCTAATCTAATTGTGATTTTATTTGATGTTCATATAAATTTGAAAATCTGAATATTTGTACATTGTTGAACTACAAATCAATCGAGATTTTCAAGGTTTTTTTATTTTATTTATGCCCATATTTTGTTGTATGACTTGTATCCTTCTTTAATCATCCCCCGGCCAATTGTACATGACTACAATTAAATATTCATAATATAAAGTTTTATAAAAAACCAGAATTACACATAATTACGTTAGTAAATATTAGAAGTATCACCAAACTAGCAAAAAGTATCCCAAAATTGAATTTATGATTCTCGGAAGAATTCTTGCTAGTGGTAATTGTGAGTATGATCATACAAATTTATACAAAAGTCAGTAGTTCATATTTAGTTGCTCTATTTTTCATAATTATATAAATAATTGGACCACATAGAATCATGGATAGGTAAATTGATGTTGCCGGTCTCTGTGGCCAATGAAAATAGAGGTTCTGTATGAGCAAGAAAAAGAGAGAATTTTACATTATGCCGAGAATAGTATGGGTTCAAGCGTGAATCTTTTCCCATTAATCACTAAGATATTTTAATCAAATGAAACATTGATTAAAATGAAATGATCTTACGTATATGGAGTATATAATATAGTCATGTCAAGGATTATTTTAATGCACGACAGTAGTCACAGTACTACATTTCTTCTCATCTCAAATGTTTAGCTAATTGGAGTAACAAGTGCAATGATTATTTAGTGATAATGCCAAATTATGTATTGCATGAAAAGTTCTAGCCAACCACCTCAGCGATTTATGTAATTAAGCGAGATCTTTCAAATGTAAGCAAATAACATCACAAATCAAATACAGGCGCACTTCACTACTAGTTCACTAATTTCCATAAATAAATTATATGTTTATTTTGATATATATATATATAGAGAGAGAGAGAGAGATATGAGGAAGAAATGTTATGCTAAAATATGTAATGAGGCTGATGTCAAACATAACTTACCCCTGACCAGGCCAAATAAAAATTGACCAATTTTAACTTTTATTATATGCCAGTCACCACTTAGAGCAGCCATTATTTCAATCTATCGCTTTTTTATGTTGACATCTATCTATATAAAATAATATTTGGCGATTAGTTTAGACTTTACAGAAGAAAAATGCATCAACCCTTACTTTCAGTATATACGCGGAGTTATTTATTTCCCAAAATAAATTAACAAAGTTATTTGCTAATTTCAAATAAAAGTATATAGAGACCTCTGAAAATGAATAAAAAAATCATCTCCCCTAGATTTTTGATTTACTAATTTCGCTATCCTCAGCTATGAGGTAAAGCCGAGCAACCGTCTAGATACATTCACTATTTCCAAATCCAGCCGAAATTTTACACTACTTAATTAGCTTAATAAGTCGCAGTCAGTAATTTGCTGGCTTCAGCTGCAATTAAAAGAAGTCCATCCATTATTTACTAAGTTAATGTCAGTATAAGCAATGATTAAATAGTCAATAATGGTGGAAAACAGTTGTTTCAACTAATTTGCATAGTATCCCCCATAATCCGATTATCGTAGCCTCCTTGTCTTTTTTGTCATTTCTATAATTTAATCTAATAATTTTTTTCTTCTTTATATAAGTAAGCTATTTCATCGTAGAACCACCAATCATATTATATAAGTAAGTTATTCACATATTGAATAAGTATTAAATTAAATAATAAGTACTCCATTATACAATATATGTTTATAAGATCAAATTAAACTATATTTTAAATTCGTAAGTGTATGTATTTATGTAAATACTGATTAATGAACTCTAAAATCTATGTAGAGCACTTGTGTAATTCTGCATAATTATTGATTTATGAATCAATTAAGGGTATTCGCAATAGGGCGCCGATCGGCCACCTGATCGATCGGCGACCGCTGATCAAGTGGGCGCGGCCGAGCGTGATAGGCGGTCGCCGATTGCGACATAATTCATTTTTTCCACCCCTGTAAACACACACACCTCCATTAATTGTATAATTTTTTTATATTTAATGAAATATGTTTGATTTTTCTATGTTTTTTGCCTTTAATTTATTTCATGTTTATTATTTCATATATTTGATTAACACCAACAATTAAAATGAATTATAGAGATAATGACGTGGAAATTGAGATGAGCTAAATGATAAAATGCTGCATTTCAGGAAGAAACTGAATGATGAACTAAGGATCAAGTGTCCACTGCTGTGAACGGCCCTAAGCATTAAAAATGTGGTAAACAAGTGTAGTTAAATATCAGAGAAATTGTCTGACTAAATAATTATTAAAAAATATCAATATGCCCCACAAATACAATTAGATCACGTTAATAAAATTAAATTAGAAATTCTACTGCATATACATGACGCTTCGCGTCACCAAGGGGTTTAATAAATAAACAATTGCTTATATTTAAGTTTATTTCTGATTTCTTAATTTTCCACCATTTAACAAGATTTTTCTAAATTTAAGCAACAAAGAAAAGTTGAAGGAGAGAAAAAAAAAATAATAACCCAAAGTATTGGTATTGAGAAAATAAGCGATCATACTCAAAACATATGACATAAATGTAAATTTACAAAACTAACTAATTATGGAAGTAAAAAATTTGGACTGATAAGGAATCAATTTTGTGTCTATAATGATATGTGCAACTTAGAGCTTTTAAAATGCAATTATTCTCATTCCTTGGTAGTAAAATTTCATTTCGTGTCTATGATGATATGTAGCAGGACTACAACTTTGAGCTTAGCTTTTAAAATGCAATTATTCTCGTTCCTTGTAGAGTAAAATCTCATTGCAAAAAATCTAAAGTAAAGCATTATAGCTGTGGCACTATTATAAACAAAATTATTATCATTACAAAATAAGTATATAATTCAATTTTCATTATTACGAAAGTAGTATAAGCTAGTACTTCACTCAAATTTCCCTTTATCATCCCAAAATTTAAAATTCGTTATACACAAAGTATTCCTTTATTACACATAAAATATAACGAGCATAACATATCATTTCTCATACTATAAAACTGACTAATGACTGCTATTTTTTGTCGATTTTATTAAACGTAATAAGGTGAAAAATCAGAACAAAATATTGTTATATCAGTCGACCAAAAATCGATTTGAGCATGAGCAAAAGAAAGTTTGTATGAACATTCGAATATATCATTTGTACTGTACAACACCAGTACTTATAAATTAGAATATTAACAATATTGCACTAAAAAAAGAATAACTATACAAAACTGACCATGACTCACCTTCGTGATAGACTATTTCATAAAATGTCACAATTTTTCAAAATACATAATACAGAGTAAAGATATCCAATCAACTTTTAATAATTCAATTTGAAATAGTATTATATAATAGTACCATATGTTTAATTAATATTTTCATAATTACATATAGGCATCAGTTCGGTTTGAAACCATGACTTTTTATAATTAAAAACCATAACAATACCAATGTCTAATATCAATGCATAATACTAGTATTAAACATTACTAGTATCATTTTACTTGTAATGTTAAAAGTTTACATTCTTGTATATTGTTCCGATTCATCGTTTTATAGAACAAAATCGAGTTAAATGCACAAATGATTCTTTAAAATCGAATAAATGTAAAAATCGAATAGACAACAAAATTAAGTAAACTAATAATTTTGCAAACTACACTTCATACATCAGATAATAAATGAGTAAGTTCGACTGTTATATAGATATTCTACCCCCAAAATTTTTATAAAAGACTATATTAAAAAAAAACAATTAATACTAGTAATTACTTAAATAATACTCATTTCGTCCTATAAAATAGTTCATACTCCCTCCGTCCCATGTTACTTGCACTGTTGCTTTTCGGCTCGTCACAAACTCCGTACACTATTTATAGTTTAAGTTAGAATTAATGCATTTAATTAATATGTTAGATTAAGTTAAGAGCTCATTTATTAAGTGATGTCTCATTACACTTAAAATTCTAATTTAATTACACTTAAAAATCAATCCCAAATTTACGGCCTAAAATGAAAAGTGCGAGTAACCTGAGACGGAAGAAGTATTTCTTTTTTTGTTTATTCCATAAAAATAGTCCGTATCCATTCTCCTTCTATTTTATTTTTATTAATGGACCCCACCATCCACTACACAAACTCTATTATTTTCTCTTATTTTGCCAATTATGCATTAAAATCTATGTCACAAATCCTAAACGGTCTATTTTTATGGGACATCGGAAGTAATAAGAGATAAGTATTTTCAATTAACACCTCAAAAAATGCAACAAAATCGATCCATAAGAGCATCCGCAATGGCGGACTTCCCGCGGGAAATGTCCACGCGGAACGTCCGCCATTGGGTCGGGAGAGGCGGACGCGGACGTTCCCGGCGGACGTGAGGTATCCGCTGCAGTCGGCGGACGTCCGTAGGGACGTCCGCCATTGCAGTGCCACGACGGACGTCCTGGCGGACGATTTTTTTTAAAAAACTTTATATATACGGCTCGTTGAACTTCATTTCATTCGCACCACTTGTATTAACGAGTTTCTCTTCTCTCTCTACGTTTCTATCGGTATATCCAAAATGGCTAGTGGTGGTGGTAGTGGTAGTGATGCGGGTGGTAGTGGTGCGGGTGGTAGTGGTGAGGATGCTGATGACGTACGCCGACGAATTAACGAAGAGGTGCGGGCCAATACGTCCCGGGAGATAAATCGCCTAACACAAGCGGCCTTGCAGCAACAGCAGCAGCCGGCGGTACCTCGCCCCATCCATCGTTGAGCTATAGTACCCCGAGACCATCTCGCTGCACACCATCGGTTGTATGAGGACTACTTCGCTCCGGAGCCGCGGTTTGGTTTTTTTGGTTATTCGGTTCGGTTTGGTTTTAAAAATAAAAAAATTTCGGTTTTTCGGTTCGGTTCGATTCGGGCGAAGAAAAAACCGGAAAACCGAATTATATATATATTCTATTAATTTAATATATTATATTATATATAATATATATATTCTTTTAATATATTCTACTATATAATATATTATATGTATTATTAATTTTATATTATATATAAATATTCTATTAGTATATATAAAATAAAATAAAATGCACATATATAAATATATATTTATATTATATTTATTTTTTTCAGGTTTTTTGGTTTTTTTTCGGGTTTTTCGGTTTTGTTCGGGTTTTTCAGTTTTTTAAGTTCGGTTTTCGGTTTTTCGGTTTCGGTTTTTCGGTTTGAATTTTGAACTAAATTCGGTTTTTCGGTTTTGGTTCGGTTTTGGCAAAAAACCAAACCGAAACCGAATGCACACCCCTAGGGATAACATATTCCGGTGACGTTTTAGGATGCATCATCCGCTATTTATGAGTATCGTCTGCGCTTTAGAGCGTCGATACGAGTATTTCAGGTTCAAGGAAGATGCGGTTGGTAAACCCGGTCACATGCCCATACAGAAGTGCACTGCCGCAATCAGGCAGCTGGCATACGGAGGCTCGACCGACATGTTCGACGAGTACCTCTACATCGGCGAGACGACTGCCCGCGATTGTCTGAAGTATTTTTGTAAGGGCGTTAGGGAGATATTCGAGGATAGGTATCTTCGGATGCCTACCCCCAAAGACTGCCAGGCTCTGATGGATATGCACGGGAGTCAGCACGGATTTTCGAGAATGTTGGGCATCATAGATTGTATGTATTAGGAGTGGAAGAACTACCCCGCCGCCTAAAAAAGGGTGTACACTACCGACTTCAAAGGCAAGAATCCCACGATGATCCTCGAAGTCATACCTCATTACCGGCTATGGATTTGACATGCGTATTTTGGAGTAGCCTGGTCGAACAACGACATCAGCGTTCTCCAGTCGTCGCCCCTTTTCAACAAGCAGTGCATGGGCGTTGGTCCGGCCGTCAGTTTCGTCGCCAACGGCAACTAGCATGATATGGGTTACTATTTGACGGATGAGATATACCCTATGTGGCCCGTCTTTGTGAAGACGATCAGATGCCCAATAGAAGATAAGAAGATCTACTTTGCGCAACGTCAGGAGACATCGTGCAAGGATGTGGAGTCGGCATTTGGTGTGCTACAGGCTCGATGGGCGGCAGTGCAGGGTCCAACACGGCTATGGTATATTGACAGCATCGCTGATGTCATGTACGCATGTATTATCATGCACAACATGATTGTCGAAATTGAAGGTCCAGCACTGACTGATTGGTCCAGTGATGATGTTGATGCTGCCGGTCCAAGCCACGGCATGGCCACCGTCAATGTACGTATGGGTATACCCCATGGACAGGCCGATCGGGTTCGTGCATTTGCCGACATGCGCCAACAAGAAGCCCATATTCGACTCCAGAACGATATGGACGCGAATGGGTGCACGTTGATATTTTATAATGTAATTTGTTTAAATTTTTTTTTGTTGAACAATACTTTTTTATTTTTTTATTTAATGAAATTATTATTGCACTTTCTCCGTCCGTATTCGTGTTGAAATTTTAATTCCGTAAATTGTTTAATTTGGTGAATTTGTGAATTTTTATTATTGTGGATGTCCGCTATAGTGCAGTGGGATGTCCTTATGACGTGGCAGTGTAAGGGGTGTTTTTTGGTGTCGGCCGGGATTTTCGCCGGGACATCCGTCGCTATTGTGGATGCTCTAAGCAAAAGAAACAATTGTCGTTAGAGCATGAATAACGCGACGAGCCGGGCCGAAAATCGCGAGTCCCGGCCCGCCCTGCGCGTTGGAGGAGGAGGCGTCACGGCCCCGGCCGGTCCCGAGGCCGCGTTCCCGGCCTGGTGACCGTCCCGCGGCCCGGTCTGGGCGCGCGTTGGAGCTTCCGGGGCGACGAGCCGGGCCGCTACTGTTCATTAATTTAAAAAAAAAAATTTTTGCATTTTTAAGTAGAAGAAGAAGAAGAAGAGGGAGAGGGGAAAGAAGGAGGAAAAGGAAGAAGAAGGAGATGGAGAGGGGCGGCGTTTTTTTCATCAATTTTAATTTTTTTTTTTGCATTTTTAAGAAGAAGAAGAAGGGGGAGAGGGGGAAGGAAGAGGAAGAAGAAGGAGATGGAGAGGGGGAACGTGTTTTGCAGAATTTTAATATTTTTTTTATTTTTTTGCATTTTTTTAATAATCTAATTTTTTGTATATTTTTTAGTTTATAATTTATTATTTTTGTATTAAAAATAAATTTCTCATGTTATAATTGCTCAACGTATTCTATTTTACGAGGAAAATAAATTTGAGTTGTGAATAGTGTCATTTATTAGTTGCGGCCCGGGTTGCGGCCTGCAGGGTTAGAGCAGTTGGGGCCTGGGCCGCAACTGTAGGGGAATGATGACGTGGAGGGGACTTGGGGCCGGAAATGGGGACGAGATTATTCATGCTCGTAGAGCATCTCCAATGCACGAATGTCCCATTCGGACATCCACTAGGACTTCCTAAAAACACCTCCTGCCACGTCACTAGGACTTCCCATCCCACTGCCACGTCACTAGGACATCCCCTTCACAATCCGCCCTTCCCATCGCCCTTCCCACTAGGACTTCCTGCAATAAAAAAAATCACAATTATTTATAAACGTAACGAAATTATAATTTTGACACGGAATACGGGAAAATTGCGAATGCTTCATTAAAAAAAATTACATAAAAAAAGAAAAAAAATTTCATAATAAAAAAGAAAAAAAATTACATAATAAAAATAACATAATACGGGAAAATTTAGACTCGGCTCACTCCGCGTTGTCCTCGTCGCCCGTGCAGCCCTCGCCGTCGCCCGTGCCGCCCCGTCGTCCCCGCCGCTAATCTCGGCGCCATCTTCTCCAATGGGTGGCATCCCCAAATCGCGCCGACATCCATCGATGACATCCTTCAACATCCTTTTGTACACAGGATCTGTCGTGCTATGCCACCTATGCATGGTCCGGACCAAACTAGTCGTTAACTGCGCGCGGGCGAGACGATTGTACTCTTCTGGGGGAGCAGGGGCCTCCGATTGGACCTCGAACGACCCGCTACCGCTGCTGCTTCACCTAGCCTTCCGCTGCGCAGCCTTTTGCCCAATCGGGCGACCACGCCGGCGGGAGTCTGATTGAGGTAGCGGGGACACTTCCTCGGCTTCTGGGAGCTCGTACGAACCAGCACTGCTGCTGTATTCACCGGAAGCGTTGATCTTCGTCCACTTCTGCCAGCCCGATTCGACACCCCCACAAAACTTTTGGGAATCCTTCACCACGAGATAAGCCTCCCACTGGCCGAAATCTTTGAACTTCAAGGATCTGTCGGGGTACTGCGCCAAGGCACAGTTCTTCACATCCTCCTCGGACATACCGCTGGTTGCCTGGCGGAGATTGTTTTGGTAGAGGCCGGAAAATCGACTAAGCTTAGGCCTCAACCGCTCCCACTGTTTCCGGCATTGTTCGGGAACGCGACACTTCGCCCCAGCCGGTTTGTGTGTGAGGTAGGCTTCAGCGACGCGATGCCACAGTCTGTCAATATGCTGGTTAGCACTGACATAGGGATCCTCGACTATTGAAACCCAAGCCTTCGAAAGCGCAACGTTTTCCCACACGCTCCAGACCGTCCTCTTTCCCGTCTCCTCATCATCCTCCTCAGCCACCGTTCGCGAGGAAGAGCCCGTGGCTTTCCCCTTGCCCTTGCCCCTGCCCCTTGCCGCTGTCCCCACATCATCGGGAGTCTCCCTGACTGGAGATAGCCCCAACTCCTCAAAAGAGAAAGTTTCCACGCCGGTGAACTTAGTCTCCGGAACAAAACTGGAGGGGGTATCAGTAGACAACATATCGATAACCGGCCGATAGACATCACCCGCTAGTGGTTCAGGGCCCCTGCCACCCCCTCCCCTAGGCATGGTCTACATCATCCCCGGCATCATCCCACCCATCCCCATCATATTTGGGGTCATGCCCCCATCCCCATCCCCATCCCCATCCCCATCCCATCCCATCCCCATCCCCATTATATTTGGGGTCATGCCCCCCATCCCCGCTGCCCTGGGCATCATACCACCCATCCCACCCATCCAATTGTACATATTGCAGTAAGGGGACATCATACCACTCATCCCACCCATACCACCCATACCACCCATCCTACCCATTCCACCCATCCCCGACATTGCCGGAACCGTTGTCGCATTTCCGCTAGAGTTTCCCTCCAGTTCGGCGGGAAACGTCAGAGTCTGCGACTCGCTCGTGGCGGGGGAGTTCCTGTCGTTCTCCATTAAGTAGAAATGAAATTTGTAGTAAAAGAAGAGAGAAACTTGTTAACACAAGTGGTGCGAATGAAATGAAGTTCAACGAGCCGTATATATAGAGTTTTAAAAATAAAAATAAAAAAATAAATATCGGACTTCCGCCCCTCCCGTCGCCCGCACGTCCGAGGACATCCGACGTCCTTACGGGACGTCCGTATCCGACTTGTCACGCCACAATGGCGGATGTCCCGGTCGCCCGTTGCGGATGTCCGACCGGACGTCCTCCATTGGAGATGCTCCCCGCAAAGTTAGCTGTTAAGTTCCGAGAGGCATAATTACATAAACAATTGTCCTAGCTCAATAGTCTGCGCTAACTATTTGTAGTTTATTTGATTTGTTACTTTTTTTTAATCTTTTCAACTCTTTAGGGTATCCACTATGGGGAGCCCGCGGCTATAGCCGCGGATTGGGGCGGAGGGCGGGCGGGCTATAGTGGAGAGCGCGGGCGGACACCGAAATGGGGGCGGTAGGGGGGCGGACGGGCTTCAGCCGACTCCGGGGCGAGGGCGCGGCGAAATGGGGGCGGACGGGGCTATAGGCGCGGCGCCTATAGTGGCAGCACCGACCGCCGCGGCTATAGCCGATTTTTAAATTTTTTTTACATTTCAATTCACCTATAAATACACCCCAATCCATTCACTATTTTCACACCATTCCAACTCTACATCTATAAAAATTTCTCTCACTACAATTTGGGGTCGGAAATGAACAATTTGTGGAGAGACAACTGGAATGCTCTGATTCAACAGGTGCAACACCAGGCCGCCCAGGAAGAAGCGGCCCGTTTGGCGGAGGAGGCGGAGAATGCGGAGGAAGCGATCCCTCGTGCCATTACTCATCGGCGGACAATCCCTGTAACGACCCGCTAAGCCGATATTATTATAAACTATATTATTAGCTTGATTATCTATATAAGTAACTTTTATGCGATTAAATCCGAGCTACGATAGATTGTCGTTGTTTGTTTTGACGTTAGATAAGTGAATAGAACACGTAATTATATTACACCTATATGAATATAATAAACATAAATAAATAAGATCCCGAAAATTTAAAATCTTAATGTCCGATACATCCAATAAAAGTCCAACAAAAATTTATCTATACATCCTGCGTTTTAGAAAACCGGGTACTTCAACGCAGACAGCCACGAACTTGAACCGATTATACCTACACCAAATTAAATGAACAAGTGAGCAAATACTTCAATAATTACTTTAATAATAAATAAATAATCAATTAATTACCTAAAAAAAAAAAAAATTCCTAACTTGGTCCCCAAGTCTAACTTGGTCACCAAGTCAATAAATCAATTTAATATATATTCTCCCTCACTCCACACGTTTTTTTTTCCCTCCCTCTCTACAATCTCTCCAAAAATCCTCCATTCAATTCTTGTTTCTTGCATCAATTGGAGTGGATTTTCAAGAGTTCCCGACGAATCGTGCCAACGCTTGTTTCTACCGTTCGTTTTTCTTGATTCAAAAAGGTATAACTAAGATTTTCTTCTCATCTCCTTCATTGAACCATGCTCTTGATCCCTACATGCATATAGTAGTGTAGGAATCATAGATCGCAAAATTAATCGGTGGGAAAGTGAGTTTGCGTGAGAACTTTGATAGTTATGCGTTTTTTTGAATGAGTTTATGTAGAGATTGTTTCGAATCCTTGGTGAATGATGTAAGCTTATGTGCAAACATGTTTATAAGAGTCTTATCAAGCATGATTGTGTGTTATAAGCATGAGAATTTGTGGTTGGATGATTGGGAAAGAAACTCTAATTTTGAAATTTTGAGTCTGAAATTTGTGACGTTCGAAGAGTATTTCCTGATGTGTGATTGTCCTATCAAACGGTCGAATTTTGATATGAAAATTTTACTGAGTAAATTTCAAGGTGATTTCTGTGTCTCGTATAAATTTCAGCCCTTTTTGTTGAAAAATGAATTTTTGAAAAATGTTTGAAGTCGACTGCGCAATTCTGCCAGTAACGTGTGTTCTCGACCAGAAGGTTTCGAAATCTTTTTGACCGACCAAATGATCTCCGTTTGATGTGATTCTTGAACTAGATGAAAATTTGAAGTGTCTTCTGAGTCTTGTAAAATTTTCAGCCTTATTGGACATTGTATGAATTTATGGTGAATTTTTCAAACGAACTGCGCAATGCTGCCCGAATCTTTATGTTCCAACTAGAGTGTTGTATTAATGTTTTGACTGACCAAATGATATTATTTCGGTGTGAAATTTTAACTGGTTGAACTTGAATATGTCTACTGTGTTGTGACCAAATTTTAGCTTCATATGAGGTCGGATGGATTTTTAGTGATATTTACAAAACGGTCGCGCAGTTCTGCCAGTTTTATGCCTTAATAAAATAGTGCTTATTTTCAAGATTTATGGTGTTATATGATGCATGTATGTCCAAGGAGTGTGTTTATTGGTGTGGTTAGGTGTTGCACTTTGAAATATGTTATGGTGTGTTTTTCCCTCTTGTGTTGAACATTGGGTTGATAATTGAATTAATTGTGGGGAATTGTTTAATTAATTTTAGAATATTTCCAAGGCCAAAATTGTTGGGATTCAATACGCACAAGACTTTCACACACTCAGGTGAATCACACACACACTCACAGTTGTATGATAACTCACAATGCAGAAGAACACACACTCACACTTAGAGTATCGAAGATAGTAATCTTGGAGAGAAAACTTGAAAACTCTTTATTGATTTTCACTACTGACTACGTACATGGTTTTGAGCTATTTAAAGCTCTACAATCAAGTAGCAACTGCTACTAACTAACTACAAGAAGAATCAAGAAAGCAAGAAGAATAACTGCTACATCTCGGCTAACTAACTGCTGCTCCAACGGCTAGTTTCTCTAGGCCGAACTTCCTTCTCGGTTCAAGACCGAACTGTTGCTTCTTCTTTCTCGGCTCAAGACGAACTCTATTCTTGACTCAAGACCGAACTTTCTTTTCGGCTCACAACCGAGCACTCTCTTCGGCTCACAACCGAGCTCCCTTCTCGGTTCACAAACCGAACTCCTTTCTCGGTACACAAACCGAACTCCTTTGCTTCTCGGCTCAAGACCAACTGTCTTCTCGGCTCAAAGCCGAACTCAAAGCCGAGCTCAAAAGCCGAGCTTCCTTCTTCTTCTCTTCTTCTTCCAACTGAAATGAGCACTCCATTATTACAAAAATAAATATAAATTCTCGGTGGGAAATTATTATGATAAGTTAACTGTGGGATTGAATAAATTTTTAGGAGTTATTTAATTAATTTCGAAATAAATTTTGGGATTTTTTGTTCGATATTATGATGGAAAATACGAGGAGCCAACGGAAGAATTATGGGCATAAGCGGTCGACCGGCATCGCCCCGCGACGCCTCGGGCGGCCGCTAAGGAAATGGAAAGAAAGAGGGAGACGACGTTCTCAAATCACAGAAATAATTAAGTTTAATAAAGAAGTGCTATTAATTAAATTTCCCAATTTAATTAATATGAAAATTTCTAAAATTTTCTAATGGTGAACAAATGATAAAAAAATAATAAAAATAAAGTAGGGGCATGCATTCCTATAAGTATGTGAATTTCTCGAGTCTTATTAGTACGTTGTTTGTTTTCAAAAGGTTATCTCCGCAAGTAAGGTCGGAGTAAGAAATTCAAGTTAAAGGAACTAAACGAACCAGGTGAACTTTCTTATCCTACATACTAATGTGGATAAAAAAATGCAAATTATTTTAAGGTGATATTTTATGAAAACTCGAACCTATGTTCGTTGTTGTTTCAAGTGATGTTGTCTTGCCATAAATGTTTTGTGTATGATGCCTATCTGTTGGCTACGGCCAAGTGAATTATGAATGATGATATAAGTCGAATTCGGGTCCCAGTGAGGGTGGTGTCCCCACTCGGACTAGTGTACACAAGCTCCCTCTGCAAGTTGGGCAGAGCAGGTGACCGAGGAAGGTGGCCACCTTCCCGGCACATGTATGTAAGGTGACCGTGTGAGAACACCATCTCAACGGCACAATGTGATCAGATATGGCTAAGTACAGGAAAAAGGGACTGCAGTCCAATGTGAATATTTTTAGTAAGCTCGGCCTTTTTAATAAACCCCCGAGTGTTACTGTGATGATGGCTTGACAATATTTTCAAATGTATATGTGTAATTTTCGGCAATGTGTTCACTGAGTACTCTTTGTACTCAGCCCTGCATATATTTCTAAATGTGCAGGTTGAGCAGCGAAGTGGTGGAGGAAGTGCTATTGAGACAAGACATTTAATTCAGTCAGATTTTGACTCTCGGAGGTTCATGTCTTCATACATGGAACCGCGTTCATTTGCTTCCGTTGTGCATCTTAAAAGACTCAAGTCTATTTTGTTCAAAACTCTGATTTTAATTCGAGCTATTCCCGTTTGTTTCGAGGTATGGTCGATTTGTGTTGTTTTCCCCTTTCTTCCCCGCTTCTTTAATCCTCCCCTAGTCGCGATCAACCGTGTTTTCAATCCTTAGAAAATGCGGTCGTGACAGAGTGGTATCAGAGCATTCTTTCTCGCTCTGAACCCGAGAGCTTCTTTGAAAATCTTTGGTCTAGCCTTGTTCCACTAGACTGTCTAATTGATGAAAATGCTCTTAGCACTCCCACCAATCGCGCTCAAAGAGGAAAAAGGTAACTTGTTCTTTTTCAGAAGAAAGTCAAGATGTTTAAAAGTTTGAAATGGAGAAATAACTCATGTAGTTAATTTGAGTGAACAGATGAAAATACCAAGTTTAAAGAAAGAGTTGATGTTTCTTGATTTGGTAGCATGCTTAAAGAAAGAGTTAGTATGTCTTTTCTTGGCTAAAGACTGTGAATGCATGAACAAAAGAAGTAACTTTCCTGAATGGAAAAAGTTACTGAAATATGAAAGTATAAAGTATACGAGTCTGGTACCAATTGGTGAAATGATATCTCTTTTTGAGTTAGTAATTGAATCATGTTGCTAGAATGGGGAAATCAAAATTTCCAAGAACTTAGAATACTTAGTTATGCGTTCCTTCTAGAACACAATATGAACTCGAACTTAGAAGTACAGTATGAACATTTCTCGCTTTCCCGAGCGACGAAAAGAAAGTATGCGATAAGAAAGAAACTTCGTCACGAGAAAAGAAATCCAGCATAGAATAAAACAAAATGACGTTTTACGAGGATGAACGTTATGACGAACCAAGAGTACCAAGGAGTCATAATTCTCACATATGGTCTTCTGACATGATCGTAAGGTGAAAGTAGCTTGTGACCAAAGTTTCCCATAACTCAGTTACCATCCTCCATAAAGAGTTAAACAACGGAGTATCACCGTCGTAGTTAACCAAGAAGATTCATCAGCAATGCTTACTGGGATTTCCATGAATTCCATTTTCTCGCACTCCCTTGATCAAAATACTTTTGTTGAATTAAGATCTTAAATGACTTCCTTTTCAAGGTAATGTGCCATTATTTTCCATCTTCTATGTCAAGGTTGTGAATCACTTTCAGTTTTGAGCTTGCTCCCTCATGCTTTCTGATAACCTCCAGTGACTACGGTCCTTCTTTACTCATTCTGCATAAAAGCAATACTTTGACTCTCTGAATTCTTGCCAGCAAACTTTTATACTCGGAGCTGCTTTATTTATAGCCTTCAGAATAAACATGTTTCCCTAAACTATTGTCTCTTCAATGATAATATTCTTCAAAGATCATTAGTGGACTTTTTTTTTTTGTTTTCAAAAGTGCTTCTTGACAAGCTCTTTATTTTATATGAGTAGTTCCCTCTTCTTAATTCCACTAAAAATTATTCCATCATGCTTTGAGCTCTTTAGCAACTCCAAGTCTAAAGTAATTTGCTCTCTTCCTGAACTAGTTTGCTCTGATTGTCTTCTCTACTAGTTAATTTCCGTGACTTGGTTATAAACTTTGTAAATTCGTTAACGTGATATAGTATCACGATGTTGTTGACCCAAAAGGGTAGTTCCTTGTTATTCTTCTTTCTCAAATCCACTTGAGCCCAATCATTTTCAGTCTTACTATATTGGAGTAGCCATCTGGTGAGACCTTAAACCATTTAATTTGACCCTTTGTGAGTTCAGACATACTTATTGACAAGCTATTTGTTTTACATAAGTACTCTCATTTTCTGAATTCAAATATGACTGTTGTCTCTTGATTTGAGCTTTTCTGCAAGCTCTATGTTAAAGCTGGCACATTGCTTCTCCCTTGACTAATTTCCTCTTGTTGCCCTCTTTATTAGTTAGTTTCCCTGAACTGCTTATAAACTCTAAAAATTTCGTTGATATGATCTTCTATCTAGTGTTGTTGAGCAAATTTCAATTGTTTGTTTTTCCCATTCTTTTCAAATCCATTTGTAACCAACCATCTCAGGTCTTCTTGTTATCATCTGGGGATACTTGAAACTTTTCTACTTGACTGTTCATTTTGATTATATCATTGGCAACATATTATTGACATCTACATTCTATTCAGCATACTCTCACTTTCGCAATTTATTCCTTCTGGCAAGCTCTTCCCACAATAAAATTTTCAAGTTCTATGGATATAGCTCAAGCCCTTTGAAGTTGTATCTTTTCTTTTCTGGGAGTGAGCATAATGAGCCCAATTGAACCTAGTCTTTGCCCCTCATGAAAACCTTTGTTGCAAGCAACTGGTGAGAGTTTGTGGTGAACCAAATACTCACGTAATTGAAATAATTATAATTGTTTTGTTTTCATGGTTACCTTGGAGCCTACCCAAAGCAAGAACGATTCGAATATTTCTCTTGGAGTCCCAAATTCAGTTCCTATCAAAGTTAAAACTGTTAGACCACCTCTAAATTTCCTCGCGAGAGACACTCAAGGAAGCGCAAGACCGGCAAAAAAAAAAAAAAAAAAAAAAAAAAAAAAAAAAAAAAAAAAAACCTACGCCGATGAGCGTCAAATGGAATTGAAATTTAACATCGGGGAGAAGGTCTTCTTGCACTTCCAAAGAAATTACCAGATTTGGACTCAAGGGAAAGCTGAAACCACGATTTATTGGACCCTATGAAATTCTGGAAGAAGTGGGCCCAGTAGCATATCGCTTGGCATTAGCACCCAACTTTGGGAACGTACACAACGTATTCCACGTCTCCCAACTTCGAAGGTACGTGTTCGACCAAAAACACGTGATGTGCCACGAAGAAATTGCTCTAGAACCTAACCTGAGTTACGAAGAAAAGCCGGTAGAAATACTAGATCGAAAGGTGTAGCAGTTTCGGAACAAGTCGATTACTACAGTGAAGGTTTTGTGGAAACACCACGGACAAGAAGAAGCAACATGGGAGCTAGAAGAGAAAGTGAAAGAGAAATATCTCAAGCTTTTTGTCTAAACACATCCTAAATTTCGGGACGAAATTTCTTTTAAGAGGGGTAGAATGTAACGACCCGCTAAGCCGATATTATTATAAACTATATTATTAGCTTGATTATCTATATAAGTAACTTTTATGCGATTAAATCCGAGCTACGATAGATTGTCGTTGTTTGTTTTGACGTTAGATAAGTGAATAGAACACGTAATTATATTACACCTATATGAATATAATAAACATAAATAAATAAGATCCCGAAAATTTAAAATCTTAATGTCCGATACATCCAATAAAAGTCCAACAAAAATTTATCTATACATCCTGCGTTTTAGAAAACCGGGTACTTCAACGCAGACAGCCACGAACTTGAACCGATTATACCTACACCAAATTAAATGAACAAGTGAGCAAATACTTCAATAATTACTTTAATAATAAATAAATAATCAATTAATTACCTAAAAAAAAAAAAAAAAAAATTCCTAACTTGGTCCCCAAGTCTAACTTGGTCACCAAGTCAATAAATCAATTTAATATATATTCTCCCTCACTCCACACGTTTTTTTTTCCCTCCCTCTCTACAATCTCTCCAAAAATCCTCCATTCAATTCTTGTTTCTTGCATCAATTGGAGTGGATTTTCAAGAGTTCCCGACGAATCGTGCCAACGCTTGTTTCTACCGTTCGTTTTTCTTGATTCAAAAAGGTATAACTAAGATTTTCTTCTCATCTCCTTCATTGAACCATGCTCTTGATCCCTACATGCATATAGTAGTGTAGGAATCATAGATCGCAAAATTAATCGGTGGGAAAGTGAGTTTGCGTGAGAACTTTGATAGTTATGCGTTTTTTTGAATGAGTTTATGTAGAGATTGTTTCGAATCCTTGGTGAATGATGTAAGCTTATGTGCAAACATGTTTATAAGAGTCTTATCAAGCATGATTGTGTGTTATAAGCATGAGAATTTGTGGTTGGATGATTGGGAAAGAAACTCTAATTTTGAAATTTTGAGTCTGAAATTTGTGACGTTCGAAGAGTATTTCCTGATGTGTGATTGTCCTATCAAACGGTCGAATTTTGATATGAAAATTTTACTGAGTAAATTTCAAGGTGATTTCTGTGTCTCGTATAAATTTCAGCCCTTTTTGTTGAAAAATGAATTTTTGAAAAATGTTTGAAGTCGACTGCGCAATTCTGCCAGTAACGTGTGTTCTCGACCAGAAGGTTTCGAAATCTTTTTGACCGACCAAATGATCTCCGTTTGATGTGATTCTTGAACTAGATGAAAATTTGAAGTGTCTTCTGAGTCTTGTAAAATTTTCAGCCTTATTGGACATTGTATGAATTTATGGTGAATTTTTCAAACGAACTGCGCAATGCTGCCCGAATCTTTATGTTCCAACTAGAGTGTTGTATTAATGTTTTGACTGACCAAATGATATTATTTCGGTGTGAAATTTTAACTGGTTGAACTTGAATATGTCTACTGTGTTGTGACCAAATTTTAGCTTCATATGAGGTCGGATGGATTTTTAGTGATATTTACAAAACGGTCGCGCAGTTCTGCCAGTTTTATGCCTTAATAAAATAGTGCTTATTTTCAAGATTTATGGTGTTATATGATGCATGTATGTCCAAGGAGTGTGTTTATTGGTGTGGTTAGGTGTTGCACTTTGAAATATGTTATGGTGTGTTTTTCCCTCTTGTGTTGAACATTGGGTTGATAATTGAATTAATTGTGGGGAATTGTTTAATTAATTTTAGAATATTTCCAAGGCCAAAATTGTTGGGATTCAATACGCACAAGACTTTCACACACTCAGGTGAATCACACACACACTCACAGTTGTATGATAACTCACAATGCAGAAGAACACACACTCACACTTAGAGTATCGAAGATAGTAATCTTGGAGAGAAAACTTGAAAACTCTTTATTGATTTTCACTACTGACTACGTACATGGTTTTGAGCTATTTAAAGCTCTACAATCAAGTAGCAACTGCTACTAACTAACTACAAGAAGAATCAAGAAAGCAAGAAGAATAACTGCTACATCTCGGCTAACTAACTGCTGCTCCAACGGCTAGTTTCTCTAGGCCGAACTTCCTTCTCGGTTCAAGACCGAACTGTTGCTTCTTCTTTCTCGGCTCAAGACGAACTCTATTCTTGACTCAAGACCGAACTTTCTTTTCGGCTCACAACCGAGCACTCTCTTCGGCTCACAACCGAGCTCCCTTCTCGGTTCACAAACCGAACTCCTTTCTCGGTACACAAACCGAACTCCTTTGCTTCTCGGCTCAAGACCAACTGTCTTCTCGGCTCAAAGCCGAACTCAAAGCCGAGCTCAAAAGCCGAGCTTCCTTCTTCTTCTCTTCTTCTTCCAACTGAAATGAGCACTCCATTATTACAAAAATAAATATAAATTCTCGGTGGGAAATTATTATGATAAGTTAACTGTGGGATTGAATAAATTTTTAGGAGTTATTTAATTAATTTCGAAATAAATTTTGGGATTTTTTGTTCGATATTATGATGGAAAATACGAGGAGCCAACGGAAGAATTATGGGCATAAGCGGTCGACCGGCATCGCCCCGCGACGCCTCGGGCGGCCGCTAAGGAAATGGAAAGAAAGAGGGAGACGACGTTCTCAAATCACAGAAATAATTAAGTTTAATAAAGAAGTGCTATTAATTAAATTTCCCAATTTAATTAATATGAAAATTTCTAAAATTTTCTAATGGTGAACAAATGATAAAAAAATAATAAAATAAAGTAGGGGCATGCATTCCTATAAGTATGTGAATTTCTCGAGTCTTATTAGTACGTTGTTTGTTTTCAAAAGGTTATCTCCGCAAGTAAGGTCGGAGTAAGAAATTCAAGTTAAAGGAACTAAACGAACCAGGTGAACTTTCTTATCCTACATACTAATGTGGATAAAAAAATGCAAATTATTTTAAGGTGATATTTTATGAAAACTCGAACCTATGTTCGTTGTTGTTTCAAGTGATGTTGTCTTGCCATAAATGTTTTGTGTATGATGCCTATCTGTTGGCTACGGCCAAGTGAATTATGAATGATGATATAAGTCGAATTCGGGTCCCAGTGAGGGTGGTGTCCCCACTCGGACTAGTGTACACAAGCTCCCTCTGCAAGTTGGGCAGAGCAGGTGACCGAGGAAGGTGGCCACCTTCCCGGCACATGTATGTAAGGTGACCGTGTGAGAACACCATCTCAACGGCACAATGTGATCAGATATGGCTAAGTACAGGAAAAAGGGACTGCAGTCCAATGTGAATATTTTTAGTAAGCTCGGCCTTTTTAATAAACCCCCGAGTGTTACTGTGATGATGGCTTGACAATATTTTCAAATGTATATGTGTAATTTTCGGCAATGTGTTCACTGAGTACTCTTTGTACTCAGCCCTGCATATATTTCTAAATGTGCAGGTTGAGCAGCGAAGTGGTGGAGGAAGTGCTATTGAGACAAGACATTTAATTCAGTCAGATTTTGACTCTCGGAGGTTCATGTCTTCATACATGGAACCGCGTTCATTTGCTTCCGTTGTGCATCTTAAAAGACTCAAGTCTATTTTGTTCAAAACTCTGATTTTAATTCGAGCTATTCCCGTTTGTTTCGAGGTATGGTCGATTTGTGTTGTTTTCCCCTTTCTTCCCCGCTTCTTTAATCCTCCCCTAGTCGCGATCAACCGTGTTTTCAATCCTTAGAAAATGCGGTCGTGACAATCCCACGAGACCACGTCGGTGCGCACCATCGTCTAATGGATGATTACTTTGTGGATAACCCCCGTTATCCACCCGAGATATTCCGCCGGAGATTCAGGATGTCGCGACTGCTGTTCAACTATATAGCGACGAATTTGGCGGAGCGTTACCGGTGCCTCACCCTCCGATGTGATGCGGCTGGCCGGATCGGGCTGTCTACGC
This sequence comes from Salvia splendens, assembly GCF_004379255.2. Classification (NCBI taxonomy): domain Eukaryota; kingdom Viridiplantae; phylum Streptophyta; class Magnoliopsida; order Lamiales; family Lamiaceae; genus Salvia; species Salvia splendens. The sequence continues at coordinate 7,264,041 of NC_056034.1, forward strand.
AACAGGGTGCACCGCTGCAATCCGGCAGCTTGCCTACGCTGGACCAGAGGACATGTTCGATGAATACCTACAGATGGGTGAGACGACTGGCCTCACGGTGCTCAGGCAGTTCTGTAAGGGGATCAGGGAAATTTCTACGGAAGCCCAACCCGGATGAGTGTCAGCGCCTACTGGATATGCACGGTTCGATGCACGGGTTCCCAGGAATGTTAGGAAGCATCGATTGCATGCATTGGGAGTGGAGGAACTGCCCCGTGGCATGGAAAGGCCAGTTCACTACTGGATTCAAAAGCAAACATCCAACGATGATTCTGGAAGCCGTTGCGGACTACCGTCTACGGATCTGGCATGCGTATTTCGGTGTGGCAGGTTCGAACAACGACATCAATGTTCTTCAGTCATCGCCGCTCTTCAACGAGGAGTGCCGGGGAAAGGGTCCAGAAATCAGCTTCGTAGCCAACGGTACGCAGTACAGTAGGGCCTACTATTTGGCAGATGGGATATATCCGCGGTGGCCCGTATTCGTGAAGACTGTCCGCCAACCGGTTGGACCGAATAAACAATATTTTGCGCGCAAACAAGAGAGTGCTAGGAAGGATGTTGAGCGGGCTTTTGGTGTCCTCCAATCGCGGTGGGCTATTATACGGTGTCCGGCACGAGTTTGGCACGAAGATGATGTCGCGAATATTATGTTAGCCTGTATCATATTGCATAATATGATAATAGAAGATGAAGGCTTTGCGGCAGAGCGATGGGCACCAGAAGAAGGCGCAAGTACAAGTCACGATGTTGCCTCCGCGCCGATCCAGATGGGCGTACCACGGAGCAATGAATATTTGATCCAACGCTTCGCTGATATGCGCAGGACCACATCACATAACACACTGCAGGCCGATTTGATTGAAGAAGTATGGGCACGTAGGGGAGGTGGTGGCGCAGTGTGAACATGTTAGTGATTTGTACTAGATTAAATGTAGTGTGTAATTTTAATTTTAATTTTAATTTTAATTTTAATTTTAATTTTAATTTTAATTCTACTTCGTATAGTCGTGTTCTTCTAATTACGTATAGCCCAATAAATTTGTTCATAATTACTTGAAACATTATAAAATGAAAGTTGATTATAAAATTTGGGGCTATTAGAGGTGTTCACTATAGTGGCGGACTTAAAATTTTGGGACCATGGACAACAAAACTGTGGCTATGGATAAAAACTGGAGCTGAGGCTATTGGGCGTGCAGTGGACACTCTTACAAATTTCTTTCCGCGAGAGTCGAGCCAAGACCCAAACAAAATCAGATTCCTCACTCTCTTCTCCTCTCTCTCCTACGGCATGTTACTGTCGCTGCTCTGCTGCTGCTTCTGGTGATATTTCCCACTGTTTGACACCTATAAAAAGACCTCGCCTCCATTATTAAAGCTATTCTCCTCCATCTATAGTCTATACATACTCTTAGATACACAGCTCGGTGTCTTTCTCCCCTTCCCCCCAATCTTTTCAGTGACAAATTCGAGAATGTATGCAGAAACTGGGCTTATGTTTCCATACTTCTCTCAAGAAGCTCAGCAGTTTGATGATTTTTGCTGCTCACAAAGGCCTAATTCCTCTTTGGTAAATTATCTTATGCTTTTTTGATCATTTTTTGGGGAAAGGGTGTCAAAATATCTGAGGTTTTCACTCTTCATCTGTGTGTTAATGATCTTTTCCTCTTTTCACATTTTTTTCCATTTCCAAGATTTTTATACACCCTACCTTTTCCTGCAAGATGGATTTTACTGAAATTTTTTTCTATTTCATTTTATGAATTGCTATTTGCTTGCTCATGTTAATTGGGGCATCTCCATAGTTCTTTTTCCTGAGTTTTTGATTACTGAAATGAAAGTTATCATGATGAATTTCGATTTGACTGCCACAAATGTTGACTTATGTAAGAGCTTAGAGAAAAATGGGCCTTCTTTATCTCAAAGATTAGATTTTTCTTCTAATGTGCTTTTTCAATAGGCACCATTAATGGTTAGCACCTTGAGTTCTATTTATGGTGAAAAGGGAAATTATTGGAACATAATATCACAATCATTACTTCCGTTTCTTTGAAAAGCCATTAATTAGGTTATGAATTAATTTCAGACCTTTCTCATCTTTTCCAACTTCAAAAGAGTTCCTATTTTTGTGAAGGTCTTCGTTTTTTCTTCTCCTCCTTCTATACCTTTTCTTTTCACTCTATTGTATGCTGGTTCAAGATAGAGAAGTGAAGTGAGTGAATAAGCCTTCAATTATTGGTGGTTACTTTTGAAGCTCTGTTTTACAATGGGGATTTCTATGTCTGTTACACATATTTGACATTTAGCTAAAATGATCTTGATCACCCTATTTTTCATGTGTTAGAGTGTTTAAAGGCAGCTTAAATAGCAGTAGCATCTTAGTTTGTGATTCAAGTGAATTATCACATAAGTTTCTGATTGGAAAGTTAGTAGTTATGAGAAAGTGCACCTGCAGATACTTATAGACACCTCAATCATTGATATTAGTTTTTACTTTTTACATAGGGCGGTGTCTGAAATCTAGTAGATGACGGTTTCTGGTGGCCGATAACTGTAATGGAGCGAGATGAATTATCCAGCGAAGTCACCTATTTGTCTAGCTAGTTTTTGGTAATTATGATAATATACTTCGTATTTCTTGTAAAATTTTAACAATCTTACCATGATTTCTATTTATTACCGTGAATCTTTGTCCTAACATGTGATTTAACTGGTGTCCTCGAGTTGAACATCTGTGTCTGTTGTGGGCTTCTTTGTATGCTTTTATAGGTTGTACTGATGCATACTAACCATCATGATTAGACAAAAAAAGCTTATTTGCTAGATGTGTGCCTACAGCTTCACAGTTTTGGCTAACCACTAGTCATGATTGGTCATTTTTTACTCTGCTTCATGAGATATTTATATCAAATATTTTAGTTAAATTTGAGAATTTTTTCCCCCAAATTCCTATGTAGGGCATAACAAGCAGCCTCATGCAAACATCCACCATATCAGATTACAACCTCGGGGGAGAAGGTGATCTCTTCAAGGCACCTGAACCAGTAATTGGAGAACCATTAATGGCTGTGGATCCGATGACAGCTGCTATCTCAATGATCTCCTGTGGAGAAGATGTGATCTCTCCCCAGTCGCTAACAGTATCTGATATCGAGTCGTCTATTGAGAGTGGACAGCTCATCAGTGAGGTTTTCTATGAATGTAGAAAGGATCTTTTGGCACAGCAAGGGAATGAGACGCCACTCTTTGATACCCTGAGTATCAAGATTCCGTCTCTACAGATAGATGAAAATTTTGTTGTTGACGAGAAGCTGTTTGCGGAGGGCGCACTCCAGAAAAGTCTCAGCTCGAGTTGTCTAAGATCTGTGGATGGTGTGCATGAGGCTCCACTGAGGCCAAAATTTCTCGATTTTCCAGTTTTGGACTTTGGGGCTTTTAATGGGATGCGGAGAGCATTTAGTGAAGGAGATATCAAGGTAAACTCTTCTAGCAATCTTTATGCACATCTTGTTAGCACTCACTACCCTCTCATACTACATATTGTATCATGAATCTTATATGCCATGTAATTTGGCTTCAGAATTGGATAATGTTGGTAACATACCTAAAATGTATCCTGAAACACCTCTATATTGAATTGGGCCGGTGAATGATTCGCATTTTACCTCTGCTCGTGACTACTACACAAATTTATTGGTTGCACGACAATGTGTATGAACTGAGAAATGGTTAGATGTTTGTGGACTCTTGGACAGGATAGGGGTGGGTGTGATTGATACTGAGTTTTTATGGCAGACTCTTGATAACGATGGTAAAACAATTCTGGAGCAGTCCTCGGTGGTGCAACCTCGGGTTATAAGCAGCTGCCATTCTGAAGATCGCAGGGAAAAGCTCTGTAGATACTGGAACAAGAAGTCCAAGCGAAACTTTGGAAGAAAAATCAAGGTGAGACTTATATAATCTTTCTTCAGTTCCCAAAGTATAATATTATCCCTCCACTTTATATTAAATCTCACTCATATTCATCATATTATGTCAAGAAACTGCATACTGAGGGAGCACAAGACTAACTACTAACGCGTTTTGCTGCAGTATGCTTGTAGGAAAGCCTTGGCTGACAGCCAGCCTCGGATCCGCGGAAGATTTGCCAAGACGGAAGAAATGGAAAGCCCAGAGATGCAGTAACTGTCTGTATTATTGATTATGGACAAGGACAAGTAGAGGTGATCACCATGATCATCAACTCACCTCCCAACCTATCTTAACATCTCTCATAATGTCCAGTGTGGCTAAACTAGCTGTGTATATACTGTTTTTTAATGCTACACCAATAATATGTATGACTTCATCAATCTGTAGCTACAATTTCCCTTTAAATTATAGATTGCTGGCTAGGAGGCTATGAGAGCGTTCTCTTCTTTTTTGGTTTTAATATTCGATTTGATTGTATATTAATCTGGTAAAGTGGTTTGAGGTAGGGGTTTAATACACTAGGTTTAAATTTTGAACATGAATTTTTCGTAGAGACACATGAATTTGGTTGAACCATTTTATAAAAAATCACATTGGAAGGAAGAAATGGGCTCCTTATTGGGCTGTTGGGCCACAGTAAGGGAATCGTCAAACGTGTAACTTCCATGGTCCAACACGTCGTCGTTTCGATCACCGTATATGCTCTGGCTGAACCGCTGCCAAATCTCAACAACAGTGATTTCGACTCAATTTGATTCTGATTACGAGCTTCATCGTTCCAGCATCGCCACAAGGAAAGCAAAATCGTTAGGGATCAACAAATGGCTAGCAAACTATGTCGAGCAATCTCGTCGGCGATCTCTAGATCTGAGTTGTCCAACGCCGCGAGCCGCAGAGCCATCGCCACGATGGCGCACCTCCTGCAAAATCAGCAACCAGCAACCAAAGAGTCGGCGGTTTCCGACGACAAGGAAAACATCAATAGCCATATCGATGATGAGAGGAACATCGATTCTAAAAAAGACGGAGAAGATGATGGCGGCGATGAGTTCGTGAATAAAGGTACTGGTGAAGTCGGCGGCCCCCGCGGACCGGAACCGACTCGCTACGGCGATTGGGAGAAGAACGGTCGGTGCTCTGATTTCTGAAGTTTTTTGTATCCTAGTATAAAATTAGATTAAAATAGAAATTTGTGAAATTTCAACTGTTCCGGATTTCGCTCCGGCGATCCTGTTACCATCATATCCGATGTTTAATCTACTTGAGTTTGTTGATGTAACATGCTCAAATTAATTGCTGTGAAGAGCAAAATTGTTATCAGTTTCAGTTATGAGATTGTTTATCTTAAAAAAATGCCTCTACTTTCTGAATGAAAATAAACAGAATAGAAGGTTTTATACTTTTATTCATAAGCAAGATGGTTAAATGTCAAGAAGTAAAAGTGGTGGTTGTTGAGGTGGTGTACATGGTGGAAGAAGATGAAGATAAAGGTGAAGTTGAATTTGCAGAATTTGAGGCAGCGAAAGGATTGGGCGGCATAATGGGCATGTTTTGAGCTTCCAGCATCTGGATGATAAGTTTCATGGATGGCCTATCTGCAGGATACCACTGTATACACCAAAGTCCCACAATTATAAGCCTCTTCACAATATCAGTCTCCTCCACATTATCAACATGGATAGCTATATCCTCTCCTTTCTCCAGCTGATTGTACATCCACTCCGGAAAGTACACTTCCCCGCTATCCTGCGCCGCCGCTTCTCCGAACTCCCTCCGTCCACCAACCATGTCCAGCAACACCATCCCGTAGCTATAGATATCCGACTTGTATGACACCTTCCCAAAGTTCCTCGAGAACACCTCGGGTGCAATGTACCCTATCGTCCCCCTAGCCCCCGTCATGGTCACCACGCTCTTCTCCTTTGAGCACAGCTTTGCCAGACCAAAATCGGCAACTTTGGGGTTGAGATTATGGTCCAGCAAGATGTTGTGTGGCTTGATGTCGAAATGAAGGATCCTTTGTTTGCAGCCTTGGTGGAGATAATCGAGGCCTCTGGCTACCCCCAGCGCGATCTCCAGCAGCTTCTCCCACCCCACTGTGCTGCTCTGCTTGCCCGATGAGAGGTACTTGTTAAGCGAGTCGTTCTCCAAGAACTCGTATACCAGAGCGCGCTTGTACCCGTCCGCACAGTACCCGACCAAACGCACCACATTCACGTGGTGGATGTTGCCGATGGTTCCTACCTCGTTGATGAAGTCCTCGCCGTTCCCTTTGATGTTGGTTAGGACTTTCACGGCTACCAGAATGTCTGTCGAGAGCTTCCCTCTGAAAACCGACCCGTAGCCTCCCTGCCCCAGTTTGTGTTTGAAACCGTCCGTGATAGTCTTGATATCAGAGTAAGTGTATCTGGTTAGCCTTCTTGCTTTGTGATCCTCTAAGAAACGCTCAGTCCTTCGCTCCTTGCTCTGTTTACGCCTCTTTAGTGTGTAGAAGTAAAATAGTGCAGCAAAAGCTAGCGCCGTGAAAACAGCAACTACTACAATTGCAATGACTGCCTTATCTGATATACTACCTTGTTTGTTGTGGTGAGATTGTGTGGGTATGTGAAAGCATTGAGTTTGGTTATTGGTATTGAACCCACAGTAGTTTGCACGGCTTTCGCAGTTGGTGCAGACAGGTTCAGGCCAATGCAGGTAGGTATCATCAACCGAATACTCTCTCAGCCCGTCCAAAAGAACCTCAGAAATATCAGAAACGTTGTACATTTTCACACATCTGGAGAGAGGCAGGTCGGTGACCGAAGTAGAGGATCGGTAAGCATAAACTCGGTGATTCCCACGAGCAAGGCAAGTGATCGGGCCCATGGGCCTGGCCCATTCCTCATAGTTGTCCAGCGCTCCAGAGCAATTGAAAAGCGTGTATCCGTCGCCTGCACCATAGTACATGATCTTGATGTGGAATTGGAAAGGAGAGGGAGAGGAGCTCACTTCGGGCACCTGGGCAGGGAGGCATGACCCTCTGAACACACTGAGTCGGATCACTTGAGCTCTGTAGTCAATTTCATTTACGGTAGCTTTAGCTGAAAGTGGGAGGATAATATTCCGGGCCGAGGCACGGGCGGGGAACTGGAAGTCGAATTCGGTGCGGTTGTTGGTGGGGTTGCAGGAGAGGTCGAAACCGGGATAGCCGCAGTGCTGGGGGTGGCGGCCGATTAAGCGGAAAGGGAAGCGGACGATGGGGCCCCCCGAGGGGCTGCAGCTTGCGGGAGGGCAGTCCTGCTGGGCTGCTGCAAATCTTGGTTGCTGGATATTTAGTGAACAAATCAAGAAAATGAAGAAGGGAATCATGGTTTGAGGATCTGCAAGATGTAGATGGAAATTCAGCGATGGAAGAAACAGATATATACTGCGCATTATTTATTTATTTTTCTGACAGAAAGATACAGATAATTGCGATGAAGGAGAAGCCAATATTGACTTCAAACTAAGATTATGTCAACGGACTCAACCTAAAATGAAAAATCTAATCAAGGAATACTAGTATTTTACACTTTATTTATTTATTATATGAATTGATTAAATTAAATAATTTATTAAACATTTGTGGTGTGGGCAAACTTATAAGTGGATTGTTATTGATGAAGTGCACATTATTAGTAGGATATTTTTCCTTTAATTGATTAATTAATTAATAATAAAAGGATAAGAAAACGAAAGCTGATAATTGGATAGGTGTAGGGGCAGCAGAATTCTTCTCTACAAGGTCTGCGATTTAGCAGTCGCATATTCTCAACCATATCTTAATTTTCTAATTTCAGTTGAATCCTCAATACTCATTGTTGACTAGTCCACGACGCGTAATGCCGTCTACAACGCCAAGCCGTCCCTTAAATTACTATTCATTCCGTCCCTTAACTAAGGAATGAAACCAGCAAGCATCCGTCCCTTAAATTACTATTCATTCAATTTCATTTTTTATTTTTATTTCCAACCAAATTCAATTAAAAAAACACACTTCATTAAAAATAAAATAAAATAAAATTACAACATAAAATAAAAATACAACTTAAAATTCAAAAAAAATAAAAAAGACATAATTAAAATCCTAAAAAAGTAAAAATGACATAATTTAAAATACAATTTTATAGAAAATAAAAAAACTACTCCGTCGACGAATCATCCCCCGAAGGCGGTGGAGGTGCACTGAAGCCGTGAGGAGGCGGAATGCCAAGTTGTGCTGCCATAAACGTAATTCCGTTAAGCCAGACTTGGTATTGGACGGGCGTCATGCGGGAAGTGTCTGCCATTGTGGCGGTCATGTACATGGTCATAAGGGAGTTGGGGGGTCCCCCGAGCCCGAGCCAGTCTGGCTTGATTCGGCTCGACCCCTTCTCCCTCTAGCCGCCTTCGCCGCATTTCTCCCTTGCGGCCGACGGCGCCCATGGGAGAACTCCCCGGCATCGTCTGCCGGGGTTTCAACCTCCTGCGAGGCAAACTCTTATGGCCCGCTGCCCGAACCTCCCTCACCAGACGAGTATTGGCCACTCGCCGTGTGCTTTGTGCTCTTCGAGGTCGAGCCTGTACTGGACCGCACACCGCCGGCCCACCTTTCCTCGTCCTTGACGACCTCCCAAACATCGACATATTTGAATTGTTTGCCGGTGTCGTCGAGGTAGACCCGCAAAGCCGACCTCAGAATGTCGGCTCCCGTGGCTCCGCTTTGGTAATGAGCCGCTTCATTCTTGTGGATGGCGCAGAATCGTTTGACCTCTCTGACGACTCGGTCAAAGTGAGCGCGGAGCATCTTATATGTGCGGCGGCGGGACTCCTTCAGCTTAATCTGGTGGTAGGCCTCGGTGACCTTTTCCCCGAAGCACTTTCGGGGTTGTTGATTCCCGACGATGAGATCGTACGAGACGCTGATCCATGCGTTGTACACCGCCAGCGTTTCTTTGGGGCCGTACGGATGCCGACCTAGATCCTCCTCCTCCTCCTCCTCCTCCGCCTCCGCCTCCGCCCTGGAGCTTCCACCGCATCGGCCTCCTCCCCCGCCTCGGCCTTCTTCCGGAGTGGGTTCAACGGAATAATCCTCCCGAATCTGCGATAATCCCTGTGAATACCGCGGGGCGGAGGGACGGGCGTATGCATTCACGTCAAAATTGGGTGGTTGGTACCCCGGCGTTGATGAACCCTGGGTGCCCGGCGTCGACGAAGCGGAACCACCCAATGTGTTGTACATGCTCCCCCAGTCGCCGAATGCGTTGAGATCCCACCCGCCGGAGCCGCCACCGCCAGAGTTTCCGTCGCGGGACATTTTGTGATGAGATGTTAGATGAAAATTGGAGAGGAAATGGAGATGATTTGGGAAGAATAGATGTGTAGTTGTGTGTGAAATGAGGATGAATTAGGAGTATTTATAGAGTAAAAAAATAAAAAATAAAAAAAATGGAAAACGGCTATAAACGGTAATATTACCGTTTTTAATTTTTATTTAATTTGATTTTTTAAAAAAAAATGAATTATTGCGTCAGCGTGACGATGGCCACTCGCGGGCCGGCGAGTGGGCGTCACGCATGGCGCCGGGGCGCGCCACGTCGTCTCGGCGCGTGGCGAGACATCTCGCCAACCGTCACGGCGTGACGGAATGCGGAACGGGCTGGGGACGAGACGGGGCGCCGCAACGCGTCACACCGCCGTCTCGTTCCTTCGTGAGGGAATACGGGCCACCCGCGTGACGCGTTGCGGGTGGCCTAATTGACTGATTCACCTATATCTGTCCGAATGTCAGTCAAATCACGCTAACACTATTCACAGAGCTCATAGAATGTCTGCGTATATACTTGGATATACGATCATGTCTATAGATTTCAATTATTTATCCTAGAGAGATCCATGAATTGAGGTAAACTTTTAGTGGAACTTAATGAAAAGTTAGTTGAAAAAGTTGTTAGGAGGTGGATCCTGCTTTTATATATTAATTTTATAATAAAATGTGTATCTGAATGAGTTAGTGGAATATGAGGTTCACTATCACAAAATGTTAAAAGTAAAATTTGACAAATTTTGTGGGATGGACGGAAATGAAAAAAATGTGACAAACTTTCTGGGATAGAGGGAGTATAACATTTTCTTGATATATCGCGATGTATAAAAATTCATATATTTATCATACTATTAAAAATCGTTTGGTAAAGTATTATAGGATTAAAGTATTATCAAGTCAATTATTTTTTAGTAATTTTTTGTTACTATAAGTGTTAAGAGAAGATTCTCTTAACATAGTACTACTACTACATCAAAGACAATTCCCAGGAAAAAAAAATAGAATGTTGTTTGAAATCCCAAGCTGCATCTTGATTCTGCTTCTTTTCTTAACAACTAGCTCCACAGCTCAAGATAACTGCCCTTCTTCATCTTGTGGCAATGTGAGAATCAGCTACCCTTTCAGATTGACAAGCAGCCCCAAATCTTGTGGCTACGATAGCTCCAGCTTCGACCTCGAATGCCACAACAATGAGACCATCTTCAAGGTGGGAACTGCGAGGTACATCGTCCGGGACATAAACTATGCTACATTCTCCATATGGATGGTTGATCCATCCATAAGTACAGCAAATGCAAATCTCTCTTCATGCCCTGTTTATCCCACCGACATTGCTTCATGGCCGTACATGTTCTTCAACAACTACTTCTTCGACATGAATAGGCCGGTATCCTTTTTACACTGCCTAGCTCCTGTGACTTCTTCCAACTATGTGGAAGCCCCCCTTCTGTGGCAATAGGAGTAGCATTCTCTCCAACTCTTCCCGACTTTACAGTTACGTTGTTGAGGGAGATGGGATCGCGGAGGAGTCATGCTTGGTTGATCACGTGATTTGGAGCTCGAGGGCTAAGGGAAATAGCAGTATCACCAATCCTTCTTTGGCCGGCATCTATGGCGATTTGAGCAATGGGGTGGAGCTCTCGTGGTTTATTGTTCACTGCGGAGACTGCCCAAGATTTGGAGAGTGCCTCTTGGAGGACAGCCGGATCACTTGCAAACTCCAGTGCAAGGATGATGTAACAACTCTCTCGTAGCAAGGTTTTCGATGTATGTAGTCACATTTTTTTCTTCTATTTATTTATTTCAACTGTTTGTTTGCTGACACTGGTTTTTTTTTCATATGGATTAATGCAGGTCAATTGGAGTATTGGGGATGTGAGTGATCCATCTTCTCCTGTTAAACTTTTTTCACTTATGGAATACTCTCTTCTAACATTTTTTTTTTCTGGACAGATATCTACGGAGCATATATAGTGGTTGCATATGGTAAGATTTCCAACCTTGTTTTGTTCGTTCATTGTAGGAGATTGCTAATTTTGTGATATGAATCATGCAGGTGAACTTATAGGCCTGAGATTCGTGATTGGATTCGTGCTCCTGATGGTTTTAGTGGCGTCCCAATGGAGAAAACGGCACGACTTACCCCTCTAGTTTGTTATTGCTTCATTATGTTTTTTTTTTCTCTTATGTTTAGTAAGTACAATGTGTGTCAAGTGTATATCCTTATTAAAAGCTGATGTTTTGTACCTGTAGTTGATTGAAAGATTGTTATTATTTGATTGTGAACATATATTTCTGAATTTGGTTCAGATTTGAAATTTTGAGTACAATGTTTCTTTGTACTCAATTTCATGATACAAGTCATGTGGAAGTGAGCACATATACATATACAATGAGGCATAATGTAAATAAGTAATTCAATTTTGGGTGTTGAGATGAAAAGGACATTGAGGCATAGCATTAGCAGGCATGGTTTGCTGTTGAAGCATTTCGATCACTGCTTTCATGGATGGACGATCGGATGGAAACCACTGAATACACCATACCCAAACAATCAACAATTTTTTCACTGATTCGTTCAATTTCTCTTCTTCTCTCTCCTCCTTAAACAACCATTCTGGAAAGCGGGCATCACTGATGTCGTCTCCATGGCTATAAGTACTCACACTTGTGCCTACCATATCCAGCAACAGCATGCCAAAACCATAAGCATATGCTTTCTGTGGTATGATGTTTGATGAAGACGAGAATAACTCAGGAGCAGTATATTGTGATGTCCTTTCATCAGCAGACGTCGTAGACACTATGATTTTGGGGTTGAAGTTGTGGTCTAGCAAGATACTCCGAGGATTCAAAACCAAGTTGAGGAATTTCTGGGCTGATTCATGGTGAACATACTCAACTCCTTTGGCTATGCCTAGTGCAATCTGATGTTGCTTCTCCAAACCAACTGTGTGGTTTTGGTTTTCTCGAGATAAAACCATGTCAGCAAGTGTTCCACCTTGCATGAACTCATAGATGAGAGCTCTTCTGCGTCTATCTATGCAGTATCCAATCAATTGAAGGATGTTTACACGTTGCATCCCACCTATTATCTCCACTTCAGTGATGAAGGCCTCATCGTCTTGCTGAGAGGCATCGAGCACTTTGACAGCGACAGGAGTTCCATCTGAGAGCTTTCCTTTGTGCAGTGCTTCATGGCTGAGTTTCTCTTTGAAATTATTTGTGAGTCTCTTCACATCTGCATAACTGTATCTTCTTGGCCTCATATCCTTGTGATTTTTCACAGAATTTTCTATCCTTTGGTTTGCTTTTCTCCTTCTCTTCACCGCCTTAAAGATGAATAACGAGGCGATCGCAGTAAATGCCAGGAGTATTACCCCTGCTGTAATCCCTGTAAAGCAGGATCATTATCATGGAAAGATTTCGCATTAAATATGATTGAAGCAAGAAGATTGGTAGCCTTACCTGCAGCAAGTGGTTTGTGGTTTGTTGATGCACCTGTAGAATATACCAAATCCCATAAGCTAATGTGGTGCTAAGAGTTTTATAATACCGAAAAATATATAGGAGTATTATCGATTTTATTACCTGTTGTAGCATGTTGAGGGGTGAAGCATTCAGTTTCTTCTGCAGCAGAACTATTTTGCAACCTACAATAATCCCCTTGTGCTTCACACTTATCACAAGAAGGCCTGCTCCATTTGAGATAAAAACGAGATCCAGATTCATCGTCTCCTCCAGTCAATGCGCGGTCTAGAACGTATGAAATGCTGTACATCTTGAAACAAGACGAGTACGGGGGCAAGGATGTGATGTCATAAATAGAACCAAACTCAATAACTTTGTAACGGCGGCTGGCTAAGACAAGCAACTGCCTCATAGTTCCCTGTGTTGGAGCAATTGAATAGAGTTGATCCTTCACCATATCCTATTGCCTCTGCCTCGAATATTGGAGAAGCTGAAGAGTTTACAGTGGGAAGCTTCTCTGGGAGGCAGGAGCGAGGCCGGACATAGTTAACCAGCATCTTTTGTGCTTTGTAATCGATATCCCAAACTGCAACTGTCATGTTTAATGGAAGCATGACATTTGTGGCTGATGCTGTCACCGGGAATAGTAGATCAAGATCTGCTCTGCTTCCGTTGCATGATAATCCGAACCCCCACAATGCGCTGGTTGCCGACCTTTTATCCAGAACGGGAAACGGGCAAGAGGCGCATAAGGGCCACATGTTGCTGGGAGACACTCATTTTGGCTTAGTGCAAGGTGGAAAATGGAAATGAAGGTAAGGAGGAAAATTTTCATGTCTAGTTTGGATTCTCTGTGAAATATGTTTGATTTGCTTGCTACTTTCCATAGATCATCTTCATCTTACTTAAACTAACTCCTTTTCAAGATTCAGTGATTAAGTTTTGTATTGACTTTGTGTTGAATGAATCAGAATAGATATAGTTTATCTCATTTTCCAAGTTTTCTGACTTGGAATGGAATGCTTTGATAATGGAGTCCAGTTCAATTATCATGATGATTTGAATGTGGATTCTTGAATTATTTATAGCCAAATAGAACAATTAGTGATAAGAATGTGGGATTGACTTTGAATAATTAGGCAAGTCAATGTACTAATCCACTAATCCACTTGATCAATACATGAATACATTCCAACTAAAGCAATAACAGAAATGTCTCCAAAACTTCCAAGAAACTAACCATCAATTTCCATATTAATTAGCATAATAAACACTCTTTCATTGCTCACATATTCTCATCATCTGCAATCATGTCAAACCAAACGCTCTTTAGTTCGTATCTCGCCCTTCTGATTCTGCTTCTATGTTTCACAGAAAGCTGCAGAGCTAGAAACAGCTCACATTGCATCACTTCTTCATGTAGGAATATCAACATTAGCTACCCTTTTAGGCTGAGAAGTGATCCTGCAAACTGTGGCCATCCGGACTCCATCTTTGCACTCGAATGCCAGAAAGATCGACTCACACTGCACATGAATTCCAGAAGATACCATGTTGAGGCAATCACTTACAGCAACTTCTCCATTCGGATATCTGATCCAGGTTTAGACAGCAAAAATATCTCATTCTGTCCGATTTATTCGTACGTAGACAATGTTTATATGTACTCAAGCTATGTATACACATATTACCCTAGCAGCATTTACATAACATACATCAACTGTCAAAGTCCTGTAGTTAATCCGTTATACGTTGAGAATCCTTACTGTGCCAACACGAGCGCCTTCTCCAACACCTCCAGAATTTACAGCTATGTCACGGCTGAAAGAATATCAGTACCCGATTTGGAGGCATCCTGCACCTTTGACACCGTGACTCAGGTTTCAGTAATTTGGCCATCCACAGATCATCATAACTATTCATATGCACAGATTCATGATCTGCTTGCCTATGGATTTGAGTTATCTTGGTTTCGCTTGTTGTGTATAGAATGCGATGAGAGCAATGGAGAGTGCAGTTCGGAGAGCAACGAAATCCGGTGTCGCCACTATTGCTATGAGAGCACCCCTTTTGAAGACCTTACTCTCATCTGTAAGCAAACTTTCATGCCTTGGTTCAAAAATATTTTCTTGAAACAGGAAATATAATTTCTAAGTAGTGCAAGATGGTTTTAATTATGAAGTATGAACAGCCTTATTAGTGTACAAGAAGATATACTAACATTCATCTTCACTTGGGAATGCAGGCAAATTGGAGTATTATGCAGGCAAGTTCTCATATGTAAAATCTTTTCTTGAATTTGCTACATATATTATTCATCTTTTTAATTACCTGCTTTCTCCATTGAACAGTTTATTTGTACTTTCCGGCCTTAGCAATCGGTAAGTTCTCACTACCCCTCAGAATAATACTCCAAAACGTACCATTTCCATATGTTCATTGAATTTTTTTTCTCTACTTTACTGCAGGAGGGCTTATAGTACTAAGATATGTAGTTGGGATTCCATGTTTACTTGGAATGGTAGTGATTAGGAGGAAAAGGCAGCGTTCGTGGATAAACAACAGTGAAAACATCGAAGAACTCACGATACACCAGTTGAATCATATGCCAATAAACTATAGCTATAGGGAGATTAAAAAGATGACTCACAATTTCAAGGCTAAATTAGGAGGAGGGCCTCATGGAACTGTTTTCAGAGGCAAGCTACGAAGCAGCCCCATTGCTGCAGTAAAGATGCAGACTAGTTCTTCTTCTTCTTCAGCTAGTGACAAGGAGTTCATGAGGCATGCATCAGAAATCTCGAGGATCACCAATGCAAACATGGTCAAACTCTTTGGATTCTGCATAATAAAGGGAAACAAAAGAGCTCTGGTGCATGAGTTTGTGCAATGTGGCTCTCTTGACAAACACATCTCCTTGCAAACACGATCTGAGCTGTGGAGAGACGTTGAAGATAGCTGTGGGGATAGCCCGTGGGATCCAGGGTTTGCATGCTGCTAACATCCTGCATCTTGCAATCAAGCCTCAGAACATTCTACTTGATGGGGATTTCAATGCCAAGATTTCAGATCCCGGACATGAAAGACTTGAGCCATCACGGATTAAGGGTAAGATTGGATTCATGCCCCCAGAAATGGTGTACAAGAACATTGGAGGAGAGGTTACAGGCAAAGCTGATGTGTACAGTTTCGGAATGCTGGTGCTGGAAATGGCTGCGCGGCTTGTGGATTTACAATCAGTTGTGTGAAGGGAAGGAGTTGGAAAGAGGTGGTGGAGAAGAAGAGGAGATGATGAAAAAGAGGACTGTAGCAGCATTATGGTGCATTCAGATTAAGGCTGGAGATAGGCCAACTATGGAGCAAGTTGTTAACATGCTTCAAGGGGGAGTTGAGTTGCTGCACTTGCCACCAATGCCTTTCCAGAGACCCATGCATTCTGACTAGTAGTATTCCCTCATGTATTCATTTATTTACTTTCCTCTCTTATAATATAATTATTGATCGCTAAAATCATAGTATATGATTGAATTATAATATCTTCCATGCTGTGAAAAGAGAAGATGAGTTAAGATTTTTATTATTTTAGTATTTAAATGTTGCATTGCTAATAGACTCTGTTATCACGCAAAATTCTGCTACATAAGATGGTTAAAGTTCATGCAAAAGTCATACAGCCTATCATTTTTAAATTTTCTATTTATATGAGATGAAGAAGTGGAGAAGATATTTTAGTGGTGATTTTAGCCTTTTGAGCGGCGTTGAAGGTTTAGTTGGGACTTGGAAGTGATGAGTCATGCAGACTAGGGCACGTGTCAGTTCCTTAAGCGTGGCATGCCACGTACATATATGATATACCTCCTGCCTCCTCCTCTTCACTTCCACTCTCACTCTCCACTCATAGCCTCTCATGCCTGATACTACTCCTCCTCCCTGCTCTTCTTCCAACTCCGCTGAATCTCACGCCTCCAAGTCCGCCAAAGATGCCCGCCGCCGAAGACGCGAACTCCGCCGCATTCGGTCACTACCTCTATCCACTTCCGCCGCAGCTGTGGAGGGTGATACACCGCCGAGTTTGAGGCGCAAAACTTCCTACGGCAAGATATCCGTGGTCGGGCGGCGTAGGGAGATGCACGACGACGTGGCGGTGGAATTAGGTTTTCTCAAGAGAGATGGTCAGAGCTACGACTTCTTCGGCGTTTTCGAGGGCCACCGCGTGGGTCGCGCCTGCCGCGAGAGGCTCGTTGAGGTCGTCGAAGAGGAGACTGATCAGAGAGAGAGAGAGTGGGAGGAGGTGATGAGGGTGGCCTTTCAGAAGGTGGCGGCGCTGATGGGAATGGGGTCGGTGGCTGTCGTGGGGGAGACTGAGGTGGTGTTGGCGGGCTCCAAGGCGGTGCTGTGCCGCGGAGGGGAGGCGGTGCGGCTGTTGGAGAGCGAGGAGGAGGCGGCGGCGGCGCAAGTGAAGGTGAGAGGTGTGAGAAGGAGTGGAGAGGATGAGTTTCTCATATTGGGGAGTGATGGATTCTGGGATGTTATCTCTGACGACCTGCCTTACCAGATTGCCACCAGGTATTGCTGCGGCGGCGCTCCACTTGATGATGGGGCGGAGAAGGCCGTGGCTGTCATGGCGGAGATGGCGCTGGCTCAAGGTAGCAAGCACAATGTTAGTGTGGTTTTGGTGGATTTGAGAAAGCCTAATGCAATTCAACAATCTGGTTTATGTGACCCCTAATTTTTTGTTTTCTTCTTTGTAAAATACTACTCTAGAATGTAAGCTTCCCAATTCCCTTTCTTGATCAAGTGCGTGTAAGTTGTAACCAAAACCCTTGTAACAAATACTACCTGCATAAGTTAATAATGGAGTATCTTTTACGGTCATGTAGAAGAGGAAGATACCGACTATACACATGCATTACACAATAAGGCTCCTCCTGTGTTAGATCCTGGAGTATTACACAGCACTAGACTGGTCATTTGTGTTCAGCACTAAAATCTGGCTCAGCTGGTTTCAGTAGAAGCACAGGTGATACCCTCGTCTTTCTACCTGCATTGCGTCGCACTGCTCGAAGGGCGTTGGCTGCGAATCTCGATGCATAAATGGTTGCTCCGAAGCTGGGGGAACTCCCGCCTCCTTTGGCCAATGCATCCTGCAGCCTGTTCTCTTCTACACCGAGAGTTTCCTCCATCTTCTTCCTCACACAGCGCCTCCACGCTGCCTGTATGAAACAAGCAGCCCATGTCCTCCACTGCTGCGAATAGAATCTAAACGTGTGGCGCAGCTGCTTGCTGTGCAGTCGCCTGAACTGGGAGGCTACAAACTTGAGATCGTCGGCCATGAGAGCAAACGATTCTACTTCGACGAGGGCCTTCACTGTTCTGGTTGAGATGGGAAGGTTGGATGATGAATTCGGGTCTAGAGCCCATGTCAACAGCTCCTCCCCACAGAAATCGCCCGCTTTGAGAATGTCCGAATTGAAGAACCCTGTCCGCCCTCCGTTCGTGGTCACTGTTAACAGTTTGCCACGCATGATGAACAGCATCTCGTCTACGGGATCCCCTTCTCGCACTATGTAGCTATGCTCCGTGTACAGCACTGGTTTCAGACGATCACACATTGCATCCAAGAGTTGATCGTCCATTGTTTCAAACATTGGCACCTAGATCAAGTATATATATATAATTATCAGTTTATCACCAGAAGACAAGAGTGTAGGAAAGAACTAGCTGGAAATGTTACCCTCTTAAGCAAGGCTAAACAGAGATGTTGCTTTATGTCTCTTCTGAGGTCCTTGGGAAGATTGCGTATCAGATAATCTTCATCTACACCCCGAGTTTCCTGCCATTTGTATTGCTCATATCTCCTGATTCGCTGCCTCAAACTCTCAGGAAGGAGACGGTGAGCCATCCACTGCTCCGCATCTCGTCTTTTCACCCTCATCTCCTCCAATCTCAGTGTTGTAGACTGCAGATATGTCTGTAATAACAAAATCCAACACAGTTTACACATAACATTGGTAATAACAGAAAAGAAGAGTGCAAATATTGTATCATCTTTTGTAACTTACCTGCATATTTCCAATCAGAAATGAGAATAGGACCAAACCAGATATGGATATGAAAATTGCGAAGGTAATTTCCCAAACGTAGGTACTTGTTTTAAGATTCTGGCCGAGAGAACTGCAAAGTTAGTTAAGTTTATATATTATGTACAAGAAACCCTGAAAATAATTACTCTACCAAGCATGCAAAATACTATCTAGAAAAAACAATTACTAGTACCACATTTTTCAAAAAAATTTGTTACATTCTTCTTGGACATATCTGCCTCAATAGATGATTATGTCAGGCACATCAAATTAGGAAACATACCTTAGATTCTGGAGTCCCCACCAGAAACAATAAAAGAACTTCTTGGGAAAATCTTGTGATTCAAAAACACCAGACTGAAGAGCATTAAGGAATATCCCAAAATCAAAAATGGAAGAATCAGGTGGCTGAAAAGGGCAAGATTGGTTCAAAATCTGAGGCAGTCCAGCATGATTAAGCTGGCAATTAAAGGAAGCCTTCCTACAATCAGACTCATCTCCACAAGCTTTTATCCAGCAGGTAGTTTCACGCTCTATAGAAAGCACATACCAACAGGCTCCAATCACCTAACAGAGGAGCAAAAAAAACGGAGAACAAAGAAAACATAGTTAGGGCAGGAAGACTATTTTTCATGTGAAAATTCTAGGAGAAGATTCGTAGGCCAACCAGCAAGAATCACCCTAAACCTATCCTACCCAATCTCTATGTTTCAGTAAGAACTAAGAAGTAAATGCCAATCAACATGGCAACAATAATATACTAATAGTACGTTATATGGAACCAAACCACATTTACACAATGTCTAAAAGGCATACAAAAAAATTACATCATGGTTCCTGCCCCATTTTGGCTGAAGGACAGATGCAGCTATTCCATGATACTTCAACATAAAAATTTTAGACAGGGAAAAAAATCAGAAAGAAAATAAAATAAGCAAGTAAGGTAACATACATACTCCATAAAAGAATGAAAGGAGAAAACAATGTTACAAATAATATAACCAAGCTACTTGTCCTTATAAGATCAACCAATATGCATAAAACTTCCGGGGGGATACTTACATGACTAGCGAGCATATAAAGAAAAAGATTGAGGGCAGCTCCAGCCCATGCTGTTTCAGTGAGTATGCCAGAACTTCTTGTGACTTCTTTGTACAGAGGACGGATTCGGAGAACCCTTGGAATGTATTGAAGGATCACCACAATTTTTAACAAATTCTTCGTGTTCAAAGACCTTGCACCTTTCAATCTGGGTACGATGATCACTATTACAATCTGTGCAAGCCAAAGAATGATCATCCAGTTATATACATGTAGACAAACTTATTGCGACTACAGCAATTTGTTGAACATAATCTGCATTATGCGTACCACATGCATCGTATAGTTGCAGGCATGTTCAACTCAGAGTTGAAGGTCGTGTATATTTTTGTGTAATTCTAAAAGTACAAATAAGAAGGCAAATTTGCTGAAGAAGAAAATGCATATAGGGAGATAGAACTTTGTATAGGGTATCTGAGAACAGAAATCATAGTTACAAATTAAGAGACTGAAACACTCTACTTAATACAGCAGAAGTTACAATGATTAAATTTTCCTTTCATGCATTATGTACATCAATATTATGAACAATAAAACTTTCAAAAAACAAGTTCCATGGACTATAAAGATAAGTTATCCTGCTTGTAAAGTACAGCTACGATGAAATCATACTATATCTGTGCACATAAAGATTCTATCCCTTACCTGTGGAAGTGGGAGAACTGCAAGAATATCAATTATGAAGTAGGAAGCCAGATATCTCTTTGCAATCTCCCATGAATTTTCAACAAGAACACCTCTTCCAAACACACGAGAAGAAGGGCAAATAAAACCAGTACGGAATTGAAACATGATATGGATGAGGTAAAAGATATCAGTAAATGACCGTAGCACAGAAACTATAAGTTCCAATTTCCAGTCCAGCTCAAGGCACCTCTTGTCGCCATTTATAATTGGTATGTAGAAAAACAAGGGGTCCAGCGAGACTGCAACCACACATAACAGAACAAAAACTTTATTCCATTTTTGAAGAAATGATCCTTGAGGATCCAGAATTTTTTTCACAGATCCCTTTTCATCAGCTTTCAACTTTCCCATAGAAAAAGATCTCAGTGATCCTGTGATTCTTTTAATTCTCTCCGAGCCATATTCAAAACCTCTATGAAACTTGTCGGAAACTGAATATGCTGCTGATTTAAGTCTCCCCAGTTCCACCCCACCTCTAGAGGAGGATTGAGTATCCAACCTTCCTTGAGATCTCCAATCTTGAAACCTGATAATGTGACACTATAAGATTGTGGAAAAACAGAGATACATAACAACAGCAGATTCAACAAATTCCAGTTAAACTAAAGCAACAAAACTAAAACTGACCGGATTGGATATGATGCAAATTTGGAAACAAGTTTATAATGTGAATTGATCGTAACAGTGATCACAATAACTAACCTGACAGTCTTCTCTTGTTGGAAACTCATAATCCCGCTCAATTGCAGATTATGTAGATTTCTGATTCGGTTGACAAAGAAATGGAGAAAAATACGAGCCTGCTGCTAGCTCCACATTTGTGTAGCAAATTAAATTAAACCCTGAATAAATATAAGCCCAACAAGACAACTCTGTATTAGAAAATTTGATGAAATTGCCTAACTATACGCAAGATACAGAAACAGAAACATCCTTCATCAGGTAAGAAGTTCAAATTTAGACATTTCAGTTTGGCAGTTCAACTCCTGACCAAGTTTTGTTTTCTCAAATCAGAAAATATCCGTAGTTTAAACTATGCTAGGTCAAAATAAGCGTCAACCCCATATGAAAAGAGGGAAAAGTGAAAGAAATCCAAATGTAACAAAGTATTGCACAAACAGCAAAAAACAATCAAATAAAAAGGTGAGGCAGTTAAGGAAAAGGGATACGTGACTTCAAATTAATTTGATGGGCATTAAATTGACAACTATGAACCAGAAACAGAAGCGAGAAAAAGAGAACAGCGGTCCAACAATCATACACATGAAGTCGTGAGTCGTTATAAATTATAAAGAGTCCGTACACCACTGTCTGCTCTTTCTTTGAGAGAGAGGGAAGGGGTGAAGTTTCGTGGATATTTCCAACTTTTTTTGTTCTGTGCAGCTTGCAGATTGGATTGAACGCAAAAATCTTGTCACTTGCATATACTGAATACTCCACTAGTAAATTTTAGAGACGAGATTTCAGGCATTGGATTGGATTGGATTGGATTGGATTGGCGTCCACTCAGCAATAAATTAAGTTGAAGAATTCAAGTATTCAGTGGGGTCGTTGGTGGGCCCATATTTCAAATGCTGTTGTGACATGCACGACGACCATCGGTATAATCATTCACTACAAAATGGAGCACTAAACGACGTATGTCTGCTCTTGATTAAACGACGTATGCACTACGCCCATACTCTCCATTTCTATCCCACTTAACATATCCACCTTTCTTTCTTTTCTTTTTTTTTCCACTTTTCATATATAGAAATAAATTCACATCTCTTTCTCCTCATTAAAATATTCAATCTCATTTTTCCCTCTATTTTATTATACTCAACTACTTCACATAACATCTCATACCATTAAAAAATGTGGACATCTTGAATAAGACGAAGCAAAGGAAGTACTCTTTTACTATGGTTTAATAAAAAAAATTGATAAGAAATTACTCGCAAGTGGTTTTTCGATTAATATAGGGCCTAGTTCTATAGATCTGAAATAGTATTATCTTCGTTCCTTGTTAAGTCATTTTTCTATTTTGAAAAGTTTTAAAATAATTAAGTTATTTTTATTTTTTAGCAAAAATTAATTTTTTCTGTTATTTTATTTTTTCTTCATCTCTTTTACTTTATTCACCATCTATTTAACATATTATTTTTAATCTCCATGCCGAAAGAAGTGCGACTATTAAAGAGGAACGAAGGGAGAAGGGAGTAACAACTTGTTCTGCCCATGTGACTTTTCAAATAATAGCAGCAATGTATAAACAAAAAGAAATTGTCGTATTCCGCCTTATCTAAAATCAAGATAGATACTTATTTATTTATTTTGTCCTACTAGAAGTTTTTTTAAAATATAAAATTATTCTATTCATCTAAAAGAGTAGTATTACCTCTGTCCATAAAAAATAGACTAAGTTATAAATAACACAAATTTTAATATGCAATTGATAAAGTAAAAGAGAATGAAGAAAATGTGGTGGAAGTAGTATTAGTGGATTGTGGAAGGTAGTATTTAATTGTTTATAATTTTTCATATTTAAATTGATCTAATTTTTATGAATGGACAAAATGGTAAAACTAGTCTATTTTTTGTGGACAGATGTAATACTGTATTATTTTTCTATCTAGATCAGTCCATTAAAATTGATCTATATTTACTTCTTTTTTGATAATATGTATCCATTTTTCATTAATATATTTTACTCACTTTTTTTTGTCATATCACTTACTTTACCGAGTTTTGCAACTCATATCACAAATAAAACTAATTTTCATGAACCGAGAGAATATCTTTGTTAAAATAAAATATAACTAGATTTTAAGTTGATGAAATGTAACTTGATTTATATCACACATTTTCTTTTTAACCAATAAGTTGGTGTTGATAATTCGTAACTAAGAGCATCCATAACCCGGCCCGAATTCAGACCTCAAGTCCCCTCCACGTCATCATTCTCCTAAATTTGATTCCCTGGCCACAACTCATCTTACCCTCCAAGCCCCATCCAGGCCACAACTATTAAATTGTACTATTCACAACTACAACATATTTTAATCGTAAAATAGAATACGTTGAACAATTAAAATATGGAAAATTTATTATTCAGTCGAAAAAGAAAATTACAAATCCTAGAAAAAAAATACAATCCAAGAAAAAAAATGAAAAACTACTTCTTCATTTGTGCGCGAAGGTAGGCGACCATCTCATGGTGCAACTCGAGCTCGAACTCCGACATTGTCGAGGTATCCCTCGATGTCAACTCCATCAGCTGTCCCATCCGCAGAGTAATACCCATATCCGACATAGAGTCGGATATTTTATCCAGAGAAGGATTGGGTGGCGGCGGCATAGTGGGGTAGCTCGAAGTAGTTGCCTTCCCCTTCGCTTTCCTCTTTGTCGCTTTTGTTCCCATCGGACGGCTTTGAGTACCAGGGGATGAGAAGAAGACGTCGTCGTCTGTCACGTTGAGATCGATTGTCGGACCTCCTTCGCTCGAAAAGTATTTTTCGGCAGCGGAAACTTTAGTTCTCTTCGGCGCCCCACTTGCCACCTGTTCTGCCCCACCAGTGTACTTCGGGCTCTTCTCGACAATCTTCCAAACATCGAAGTACTTGAAGTTCTTCTTCCCGTCAGAGTAAAACTCTTCCTTGGCCTTTTCCACGAGGTCCATCTCCCTGTGCCTGCTCGGCCACATCCGGACTACTTAGTCCACTTGCCATTCCACTTATTCATCTCCTTTTGGACCCGACCCCAACGCTTGCGTAGCTTCACGTAGCTACGCTCGAACGACCCTCTAGGTCAACCAGCATTATATTTCTGGGCAATCCGCTCCCAGAACACTTTGTCGCTCTGCTGGTTGCCGATGATAGGATCCTCAGAGACGTCGATGAAGTTCTTGGCCAGCCACAATGTCTCCTGCGGGCTATACTTCTTCGGCCCCTCATCATCCTCAGTCGCAGCCTTGCCCTTGCCCCTCCCTTCAGCGGGTTCCATATTACTGATGTCGTACTCATCAGTGCTAACTAGCGATGGTATTTCCATGTTGGAAGCCACCCCGGACTAGGCGTTGCATTTGGGTTGGGCGATGCCAGTAGGTACCAGTTGTTGGCGTTGACGAACTCGTTCATCTGTCGTTCGTCGCTTTTAAACCACTCCATAGCAGCCACAAATATTGAAATAAGAGGATTGAAATGGAGAAATTGTTGGAAGAATGTTGAAGAAATGGAGTATAAATAGGCAAGAAAATTGGAAAAAAAAATGGGGCTTGTGGTTCGGCCAGAAACACCTCCAACGCCGGGCAGGGACTCGTTGGGGCATGGCCCGGGCACGTATAACACTGAGCCAGGACAGACCCTGGGCGCGGCCTCGGGACGCTACTGCGCCACCAAGCCCGGCCCAGGCCGCGAAACACCCTCCTCCAACGCGCGGTGACGCGGGCCGAGACCCAAGCGCTGTCCGGCCCGCTGCGTTATTAATGCCCTAAGTATTAATTATTTTCAAATAAAAATGGGATTTTAAGCAAGAGAAACATGCTTTGACACCTAGTTAACTTGCTATATTTCTCATTCTTCCTCTCATCAAAAATTATTTATTTTCCTTTTTAGTTTGTCTCATTTAAGATAACTCATTACTAAAATGAGAAACTCATTTGTCTCTACTTTATTCTCTATATCTTACTTTATTTTCTCCACCTAACACACAAAATAAAACTGCATAGAATAGGCTGACAACAAAGAATAGGCTAGACCGAAAAGAACAAAGCGAATAACTTACGATAATTCTCCATTAACAGTTTGATCAACCTCGTTCTGAGCAACAAGGCAGGCGGGGCAGTTCACATGGAGTTGAGTATGAGTCATTCGATTGGACAAAAAACGGTTGAACACAGGTGAAAGTGAAAGTGAAGGTGAAGGTAGCGGCAATGACAAACACTTAAAAAATGTAAATACTACTACGATATTACAAGCTTTGTATTATTTCAATGCCTACCCAAATGACACGTCTAGGATGACTAAGACTCAACTATAAAAACACTTCTAATTTGTCATCTCATGAAAAATAATTGGAACTCTAGATTTGCGAATTACTATATAAAATAAGAAAAATTCAAAAATTAAAAGATATTCCCTACGTCTCACCATAATCCAAATCGCATTCCCTTTTAGGACGTCCCACCTGAAGTGAGTCATTTCTTTTTTTTGGCAAAATATAACACAATCACTCTTATTTTATTTTATCTTCAATTTTATTCTCTCTTCTAACTTTCTCTCATACTCATTCTCTTTCTAGTTAACTATTTCAATAACATTTTCTTAAATCTCGTATTTAAAAAATATTTCACTTATGACGGGACGGATGGAATATTATACTAATCTATATGAATAGTGCAAATGAATGATAGGATTGTGAATGTTACACGATTAAGGATATATAATATGGAAATGCTTTAGTATTTCCTCTTTTTTTTTTGCATATGATCTCCCTAATGTTGCAAATAGATATAGATGTATGAATATGAAAACTTTTTGATGAAATCAATTTATTTCAGTGAACTGTTGGTTCAAATCATTAATTCAGTTGAATTATTGTCTGCGGTCTAGGTGAAAAATATATTGATTAATGAGTATGATATATATACGTATATGAATTTTTTGGTGACTGAAAAATATAGTATGACAAACATACCGAAGTGGGAATTAATAAATGTGGAAGAAGTACAATGCAGAGAGTCGAATTAAATTTTCCTATATGTATCGTAGGGTATATGTTTGTTGACTGTTGAGCTTCGTGGCTAGTGGGCCTAAATACATTTGATAAAATATCTTGTAGTGGAGTAGTAATTTTTTAATGTAGGAGTATGATGCAACTTGCATCTAGCGTTAAATAGAATTTGGAAGACGAACACGTGAATTCACAACTCGAATGAGGAAGATTTGGTCATTAGAGATATTCATTAGTTATACTTATACGTCTATTTCTATTGGGTTGAACCAATATGGCAATATCGGTTCGCCTACCAAATACCAATTAATAAGGAACAAAAAAAAATCGATCAAATAACACTACTCCATTATAAACCGGTAACAAAACTAGAAGCCCGAAATCCATCAAAATTTGGTACGTATAAAATCTCAATATCTTTTAAGTTTTAACTAAGCCCAAACAAATACTCGTTGTTCAATATGAGGTGTCTTAAAAGTGAAAATAGTACTAATAGTATGTTAATAAAAATTTCATGTCTTGAACAAAGTATCGGGACAATGGGCCATTAAAATTTCAAAAGTTGTGCACACTTAGTAAACTGAAAATAATTTAGCAATTCTAAATGCATGGTCATGTTAAAATGCATATATTATCCAATTCACAAGTAGGTCGAATCCTACATCATTAAATCTTAAAATGAATGGATGAGATTAAAACTCACGGATTTTAATAAATAATAGATAAAATATCAAGAAAAGGGTAAAATAGTCAATATATTATAACACAAAAAATTTCATGGTTTTTTTATATCAACATAATGTATTACAAATATCAACACAGTGACATTAAATCTCAATACAAGTACAAGAAAATATCAATACAGTTTTATTGATATTGTACATTCATTATGTTGAAATTTTTTGATGTATTTATTGATATAAATCTGTTTAACATATACGAAAATTAAAATAAAAATTGCTATAAAATTTCATTATCCGATCATCGCCGGAACATATGCAATGATCTCGTTAGAATCCTTATGAAATTACATTTGATTTGATATTTTTTTTTACGAAAAAATAATTTAAACCGAGAGAGTTACGTAAATTTAAAATTTTAAGATGCTTTTAAGGAGAAAGAATGTGATAGTTTTAACAACCGCATGCCCTTCTTGGTATGATGAAATAAGAAAGAGTGAATGCTCCCGCATGCCCTTCTTGGTGTGATGAAATGAGATGAATGAAATGAACATTAGAATGGAATGAACATTGGAATGGACTATGGTTTGGTAATTGGTATATTGATAAGAAATATAAAAGGAATGAAATTGTTAATCCTTGGTTAATTTCGTTGCTATACTTGGTGATAGACCTTCGATGTCTATCACTGGAAATCAAAGAGCACACGAAAGATAGAACATAATGAAATGATAAAACCCTAGTTGAAGTTCTAGGGGGCGATTTCCACCAGAACCGATAATGAGAATAAGTAATTAACTTTATTTCTCATTCATAATAATGTTAAACATACGACTAATTTATAGAATCTATAAATGACTAAATAACTAAAAGAGGAGTACTAGAGATAATGATGTTGATCCTTATTGACACACCAAATCCTTGACTTAGAATGAGAAATATCTTGTGACAATATCTTCCGATTTGGTGAGATGTGGTTCTCGATCTCTTGACATCTCTTGCTACGATGGGCTCTACTCGACATCCGGGCTGCATGGGAATGATTGGGCCGGCAGTCGTGAAGCGACGGTATCGAGTAGTTGGGCCTCGGCTGGAGCAGCTGTGACGTGAGTGTGGATTGAGTCCCTCTGGCTGGGCTGCCTGGTTGTTGGTGCTGCCGGAGTGGATGTTGAGGTCCCTATCACTTGGTGACAACAAATAACATATGAATAAAATAGAATGAAATAAAATGAAATATGAATAATTAATAGTATGTTGATTCCACCAAAAATATTGATTCATTCGGAATTATGTTTGACATTATTATGGTATGTGTGCACATAGTGTGCATGTGTGTGCGTTGCAGCATGTAGGGCTGACAATTTTTGACACGACACGATAATCTGATACGAATCCGCACGAAATTATTGGGTTGGGGTTAAGTCTTATTGGGTCCGTGTCCTTATCGGGTTGACCCATTAAGAACCCGATAATTTCGGGTCGGGTTCGGGTCGGATACGGGTAACCCATTAAGAAATAATATTATTATTTTTATTATTATTTTAAAAATATATATTACTTTCATTTTTTAATTTCTTATAAATTAGGTTTAAATAGTATAAAACGAAATTTAATTGTGTAAATTAGGTTAGAAATTAAGGTTTAATCGTGTAATATCAGGTTCGGGTCGTTATCGTGTCGTGTCAACCCATATTATATCGTGTCAATAACGGGTTCGTGTCGGGTGCGGGTCGTGTTCGGATTTGAAGGTAGCAGGTCGGGTTCGTGTTCGGATTTACGGTTTCCTTAATAGGTCGAGTTTGGGTTAGGCCTTATTGGGTTGGATCGTTATCAGGTTGACCCGATAACGACTCAATCCGCACGATTTGTCAGCCCTAGCAGCATATGTGTGTGTGTGTGCTTGTATGTGTTTGTGTGTGTCAGTGTCCGTGCGCGCGCACAGTGTATGGATGTCAATGCAGTATGCGTCAATGTGTATGTAGTGTGTGGGTTGTGTGTGTATTGTTTGTAGGAGTATCTTTTTTTCAATTCTAAAAAGACCAAAATATTAGTTTTATTATAGTAAAATTTAAAAATTACAAAACTAAGATGAAATCGAATGAAATATATTCCCTTTGTTTAATAATAAGAACTCTATTTGGTTTCAACACAGATTTTAAGAAATGTAAAAAAAAGTGGGTTGAGTAAGTTAGTGAAATATAAGTGTCACTTATTTATATATATATATATATATATATATATATATATATATGGGAGTGTTATTCTCCTATTTATCCCTTAGATCATTTATTCTTCTTAATATGAGCCGTTAGATCTCATTCATCAACGGTCCAGATGATCTGCATTATTACACTATAATGGTGCATTATTAGTCGGTATGCATTATTCAACTGAAAATCTGCATTATTACACTATAATGGTGCATTATTAGTCGGTGTGCATTATTCAACTGAAAATCTGCATTAGTAAATGACACGTGGCACCAATCTAACCGTCGGATGACAAAATCGTAGGGCTGAGATTAAAAAGAACAAAGAACAAAAGATACAAAAAGGAAATGAAGCACATTATTTTCCAGAGGCAAATATGTTGACGAGGGATAGTATTATGTTGAACGTTTTTGACCCTCCCCTAATTTTGTTGTTTATTCGTGGGTGCGAATGTAAGTCCAACTAAATGCAGTGATGATTATGCAACAAAGTCGCTATCTAAATTAGGCTTAGTTAATGCATAATGTATCTCTTAACCGTCTCATTAAATGCTAGTAAGCGGCGCGAGTGCTTAAATCTTGGTGTTTGTAGTACTTATTTAAAAATTTATTTTCATTTTCGAAAATTGCATTTATATATAACACTAACAGTGGGTAAAAAATTTCATAAAATATATTGAGGCTGAATATTTAAAGTTAATGGGTTTGAATTTTTTTTTTTGGTTAGATCAAGAGTATCTATCGGTAGTGAATTCAGTAATTATTCTATAGGGTGTGATCAATTGCTAACTTTTTAAGTTGCTAACTCATCAACGCAATGTATTAAAAATGTTAATACGATTATCTTAAAATGTAAACACATAATTTTGTTGACATTTCAATATACTTTGTTGACATTATGTATTGATATTTTAATGTAATCGTGTTGACATTTTTAATACACTGCGGTGGTGTTCGGTTTCCAAGATAAAAATAATATCAAGATACAATCTAGGATTGAGTTGTGAGATTATTTTAGCCATAGGGGGTTAGCTATGACTAATTATTCCATGGTTATTCATCTAAGATTGAGTTGTGGGATTGAATCTCATGAACCAAACGCAATACAAATTTAATCTCAGATACAATCTTGCAAACTGAACATTCACTGCATAGATGAGTTAGCAGAGTTAGCAATTTAAAAAGTTAGCAATATATTATACCTTATTCTGTATGTGCGTGCCAATATGTAGTTATTCTAAAGGAATCGTGATTGATTTTTCAGCAAGTGCAATGAATCATATAATGACGTTGCACTTATACATCCTTGGGGACGAAAATAATAAATATTGCTCTATCCTTCCATCAATATTTTTTATAGTGGACGAAATTAGTTTCAATGCAAAACTTTTAAAAATGAGGTTATAGAGAAATAATTACTAAAAACATGAGATTAATTTTTGTAGCTAGACTGACAAAATTTTTTGAAAAAATAACTACTGTTAGTTGCGAATGAAAGAAGAGATTTTATCGAGTAACAATCAACAAAAACATTTAATTCATATTATTCAAGTTATATAATTTTTCTATCCATAAAAAAATATTCTCATTTTTGGATGATACGAATTTTAATGTACAACAGGTAACTGAAGAGAAAGAGAAAACAACAGTAGTATAAAAAAATAAAGAATAGATAAAATAGCAGAGGATAAAAGAAAAAGTTAGAGAATTTTTTTATAAATAAAAATGAAAGTAATTTTGATAGGTGAAAAAAAGAGACTATTTTCTTGCACAAAAACAAACAATAAATGTGGAATATGTATAACTCAGATTTATATCGACGAGATAGAAAATCCTATCTTCAAAAGTTTTTAAAAAAGTACGTAGATAAAAAAGAAAAAGTAGATGAAATAGGAAAGAGCAAAAGAAAACATTAAAGAGAAAAATTTTATAAATAAAAATGAAAGTAATTTTGGTAGGTGAACAAAAAACGAGACTATTTTCTTGCACGGAAACAAACATTAAATGTGGAATACGTATAACTCAACTTTGTATCGACGAGATAGAAAATCATATCTTCGAAAGTTAAAAAGAGAACTTAGATAAAAAAAAAAGTTATATGCGGAGTACTCTTTAACTATGCACAACAAGTGAAAATGAGAGAGAGAAAAAAAAGTCGATAAGTATGAGAGAAAAAAAAAGTAGATGAAATAGGACAGAACAAAAGAAAGCATAAAAAGAAAATTTTCATAAATAAAAATGAAAGTAATTTTGGTGGGTGAAAATAAAACGAGACTATTTTCTTGCACGGAAACAAATATAAAATGTGGAATACATATAACTAAACTTTATATTGACAAGATAGAAAATCTCATCTTCAAAAGTTAATAAAAACTACGTAGATAAAAAAGATAAAATAGATGAAATAGGAGAGAGCCAAAGAAAACGTTAAAGAGAAAGGTTATATAAATAAGAATGAAAGTCATTTTGGTAGGTGAACAAAAAACGAGACTATTTTCTTGCACGGAAACAAACATTAAATGTGGAATACGTATAACTCATGTTTGTATTGACGAGATAGAAAATCATATCTGCGGAAGTTAAAAAAAGTACGTAGAAAAAAAAAAGTTATATGCAGAGTAATTTTAACTATGCACAACAAGTGAATATGAGAGAGAAAGAAAAAAGTCGATAAGTATGAGAGAAAATAAAAGTAGATGAAATAGAAGAGAACAAAAGAAAGCATTAAAGAGAAAATTTTTATAAATAAAATGAAAGTAATTTTGGTGGGTGAACAAAAAACGAGACTATTTTCTTGCACGGAAACAAATATTAAATGTGGAATACGTATAACTCAACTTTATATCGACAAGATAGAAAATCTTATATTCAAAAGTTAATAAAAAATACAGTACATAGATAAAAAAAAAGATAAAGTAGATGAAATAGGAGAGAGCAAAAGAAAACGTTAAAGAGAAAAAGTTATATAAATAAGAATGAAAGTCATTTTGGTAGGTGAACAAAAAACGAGACTATTTTCTTGCACGGAATCAAACATTAAATGTGGAATACGTATAACTCAACGTTGTACCGACGAGATAAAAAATCATATCTTCGAAAGTTAATAAAAGAACGTAGATAAAAAAAAAGTTAAATGCAAAGTACTCTTTAACTATGCACAACAAGTGAAAATGAGAAAGAAAGAAAGAAAAAAGTCGATAAGTATGAGAGAGAAAAAAAGGAAAAAGTAGATGAAATAGGAGAGAACAAAAGAAAGCATTAAAGGAAAAAAATTATAAATGAAAATGAAAGTAATTATGGTAGGTGAATAAAAAACGAGACTATTTTCATGCACAGAAACAAACATTAAATTTGGAATACGTATAACTCAACTTTATATCGACGAGATAGAAAATCCCATCTTCAAAAGTTAATAAAAAGTACGTAGATAAAAAAGAAAAAGTAGAAGAAATAGGAGAGAGCAAAAGCAAACGTTAAAGAATAATTTTGGTAGGTGAACAAAAAACGAGACTATTTTCTTGCACGGCAACAAACATTAAATGTGGAATACGTATAACTCAACTTTGTATCGACGAGATAGAAAATCATATCTTCGAAAGTTAAAAAAAGTACGTACACAAAAAAAAGTTATATGCGGTATACGCTTTAACTATGCACAACAAGTGAAAATGAGAGAGAAAGAAAAAAGTCGAAAGTATGAGAGGAAAAAAGCAGATGAAATAGGAAAAAGCAAAAGAAAGCATTAAAAAGAAAATTTTTATAAATAAAAATGAAAGTAATTTTGGTGGGTGAATAAAAAATGAGACTATTTTCTTGCATGGAAACATACATTAAATGTGGAATACGTTTAACTCAACTTTATATCGACAAGATAGAAAATCTCATCTTCAAAAGTTAATAAAAACTACGTAGATAAAAAAGGAAAAAGTAGATGAAATAGGAGAGAGCAAAAGAAAGCATTAAAGAAAAAAATTTATAAATGAAAATGAAAGTAATTATGGTAGGTGAACAAAAAATGAGACTATTTTCATGCACAGAAACATACATTAAATTTGGAATACGTATAACTCAACTTTATATCGACGAGATAAAAAATCCCATCTTCAAAAGTTAATAGAAAGTACGTAGATAAAAAAGAAAAAGTAGAAGAAATAGGAGAGAGCAAAAGAAAACGTTAAAGAGTAATTTTGGTAGGTGAACAAAAACGAGACTATTTTCTTGCATGGAAACAAACATTAAATGTGGAATACGTATAACTCAACTTTGTATCGACGAGATAGAAAATCATATCTTCGAAAGTTAAAAAAAGTACGTAGATAATAAAAAGTAATATGCAGAGTACTCTTTAACTATACACAACAAGTGGAAATGAGAGAGAAAGAAAAAAGTAGATAAGTGTGAGAGAAAAAAAAGTAGATGAAATAGGAGAGAGCGAAAGAAAGCATTAAAGAGAAAATTTTTATAAATAAAAATGAAAGTAATTTTGGTAGGTGAACAAAAAACAAGACTAATTTTTTGCACGGAAACAAATATTAAATGTGGAATACGTATAACTCAACTTTATATCGACAAGATAGAAAATCTCATCTTCAAAAGTTAATAAAAACTACAGTACATAGATAAAAAAGATAAAGTAGATGAAATAGGAGAGCAAAAGAAAACGTTAAAAAGAAAAAGTTATATAAATAAGAATGAAAGTCATATTGGTAGTTGAACAAAAAACGAGATTATTTTCTTGCACGGAAACAAACATTAAATGTGGAAAACGTATAACTCAACTTTGTACCAACGAGATAGAAAATCATATCTTCGAAAGTTAAAAAAAGAACGTAGATAAAAAAAATGTTATATGCGGAGTACTCTTTAACTATGCACAACAAGTGAAAATGGGAGAGAAAGAAAAAAGTGGATAAGTATGAGAGAAAAAAAGTAGGTGAAATAGGACTAGGAGAGAGCAAAAGAAAGCATTAAAGAGAAAATTTTTATAAATAAAAATGAAAGTAATTTTGGTAGGTGAACAAAAAACGAGACTATTTTCTTGCACGGAAACAAACCTTAAATGTGGAATACGTATAACTCAACTTTATATCGACAAGATAGAAAATTCCATCTTCAACAGTTAATAAAAACTACGTAGATAAAAAATATAAAGTAGATGAAATAGGAGAGAGCAAAAGAAAACGTTAAAGAGAAAAAATTTTATGAATAAAAATGAAAGTAATTTTGGTAGGTGAACAAAAAACGAGATTATTTTCTTGCACGGAAACAAACATTAAATGTGAAATCCGTATAACTTAACTTTATATCGACGAGATAGATAATCCCATCTTTAAAAGTTAATAAAAAGTACGTAGATAAAAAAGAAAAAGTAGATGAAATAGGAGAGAGCATAAGAAAACGTAAAAGAGTAATTTTGGTAGGTGAACAAAAACGAGACTATTTTCTTGCGCGGAAACAAACATTAAATGTTGAATACGTAAAACTCAACTTTGTATCGACGAGATAGAAAATCATATCTTCGAAAGTTTTAAAAAGTACGTAGATAAAAAAAAGTTATATGCGGAGTACTCTTTAACTATGCACAACAAGTGAAAATGAGAGAGAAAGAAAAAAGTCGATAAGTATGAGAGAAAAAAAAGTAAAAGTTATTTTGGTAGGTGAACCAAAACGAGACTATTTTCTTGCACGGAAACAAACATTAAATGTGAAATACGTATAACTCAACTTTGGATCGATGAGATAGATCGAAAATCATATCTTCGTAAGTTAAAAAAAGTATGTAGATAAAAAAAAAGTTAAATGTGGAGTACTCTTTAACTATGCACAACAAGTGAAAATGAGAGAGAGAAAAAAAATCGATAAGTATTAGAGAAAGAAAAAAGACAAAGTGACAAACACAGATTTTGCATGTTTTTAAGGACTAGATTTGACTTGTTTTAAATGTCAATCATGTAAATTATGTTCTTAAATTGCATATGTTATACATTTGGTATTTTTGACGTGTTTGTTGATAAATGATAGAAAAAGATAGAAAAATGTGAAAAAATGCCAAAGTGCAGCAGCCTCTGATCGAGCCCATTCTGGAAGTGATTTTGAAGTCCAATCAGTGCCTACTAGATACCAGTCTCTTCTTCTTCGAAAGACCTTCGCGTGGATACCTTAAACATCTAAATCGGAGTTCTGTGGAGAAAGTTATGGCCATTTTACAAACATCGCGCAGTGCAGTCAAAATCTGGTGGAAATTAGGCGGAAATTCACGGAAGAAAAGAAATTATTATATTGTGAAGCCAAATCTCTCCTATTTCTTGTAGGGCACGAAATTTATCAAAAATAAACCTTTTTCCAGCCTATAAATACCTCTGAACCTAATTCATAATCTTCATCTCAGAGCCTCCAATCCTTCTCCATCTCTACACCTCTTTCCATTCCATAATCCACACATAATTCATCCATCTTCCATTGGAGCGGAGCTTTGCAGATCCAGGCAAGAGAAGACTGAAGATTGAAGATTCAACCTTGGGTTTTATCAATTTCTTTCATGTCTCGTACTTTAATTGTAGTTTTTACTTGTCTATGAGTAGAACATCTTTTGTAGAATTTTTAGTATAGATATTCGATTGATTTTCCTTGTTAGCTCTTGCAGTTATTTGATTTATCTGGTGCTTTCTATGTTCAATTGATTAGCTACCTCTTGAATACATGTTAGAGTTGATTAGAGTACTCGGGAGACGAAATAATTGACTTGGAAAAATGGATAATTCACACCTTAATTCAATAGAACTCGGGAGAGTTGAGGTTTTGAGTGAGGTCTTTGATCTTATATGCTTTTAGGAGTTAGGGGTTTAAGGGTTAGAAGGGGACTTCAATCCTATCACCTAATCTACAGGTTTCTCACCTCGGGGGGGAGTTTAATCTATAATTGTGATCGACTTAATAGCTCTGGAGACCGTAATTCAAGGAAGTCGATTGTGTTTTTGGATCCTAAAATTCTACATTCTTAAGCCTGCTTTGTATTATTTCTTTTTATGTTTTCCATTTTTTTATTTATTTCTTTCAATCTAGTTTAATTAATCAACCAAAAAATCACGTGTCTCTGGATAGTATATGGCGCTTAGTATATGGTAGTCAGTTGCAATCTTATTCCCTATGTTCGATATCCGGTACTGACCTTTAGCTATACTAGATCTACCCTGTATGCTTGCAGGTATTTTTAGTGCTAATAAATAGTGCATCACAAAGTAGATGAATTAGGACAGAGCAAAAGAAAGCGTTAAAAACATATTTTTTTTGTAAATAAAAATGAAATTAATTTTGGTAGGTGAACAAAAAACGAGACTATTTTCTTGCACGGAAACAAACATTAAATATGGAATACGTATAACTCAACTTTATATCGACGAGATATAAAATCTCATATTTAAAAGTTAATAAAAAGTACATAGATAAAAAAGAAAAAAGTAGATGAAATAGGAGAGAGCAAAAGAAAACGTTAAAAAGTAATTTTGGTAGGAGAACAAAAACAAGACTATTTTCTTGCACGGAAACAAACATTAAGTGTGGAATACATATTACTCGACCTTGTATCGATGAGATAAAAAATCATATCTTTGAAACTTAAAAAACCATGTAGATATAAAAAAGTTAAATGCGGAGCACTCTTTAACTATAATGCACAACAAGTGAAAATGAGAGAGAAAGAAAAAAGTCGATAAGTATGAGAGAAAGAAAAAAGAAAAAGTAGATGAAATAGGAGAGAAAAAAAAAAGCGTTAAAAAGAGAAAAATTTTGTAAATAAAAATGAAAGTAATTTTGGTAGGTGAAAAAAAAACGCGACTATTTTCTTGCACGGAAACAAACATTAAATGTGGAATTCTTATAACTTAACTTAGTATCGACGAGAAACAAAATCTCATCTTCAAAAGTTAAAAAAGTACGTAGATAAAAAAAAGTTAAATGCGTAGTACTCTTTAGTTGTGTACAAAGGTGAAAATGAGAAAAAAAAAAAGAAAATTTGATAAGTATGAGAGAAAAAAAAGAAAGAAAAAATAGATAAAATAGAAGAGATTAAAAGAAAACATTAAAGAGAAATTTTTTATAAATAAAAATGACAGTAATTTTGGTAGGTTAACAAAAACGAGACTATTTTCTTGCACGGAAACAAACATTAAATGTGGAATACGTATAACTCAACGTTGTATTGACGAGATAGAAAATCCCATCTTTAAAAGTTAAAAAAACACGTAGATAAAAAAAAAGTTAAATGCGGAGTACTCTTTAGCTGTGTATAACATGTTAAAATGAGAAAGAAAGAGAAAAGTCGATAAGTATTAGATAAAAAAAAGGAAAGAAAAAATAGATAAAATAGAAGAGATTAAAATAAAACGTTAAAGAGAAATTTTTTATAAATAAAAATGACAGTAATTTTGGTAGGTGAACAAAATACGAGACTATTTTCTTGCACGGAAACAAACATTAAATGTGGAATATGTATAACTCAACTTTGTATCGAAGAGATAGAAAATCCCATCTTCAAAAGTTAAAAAAGTACGTAGATAAAAAAAAATGAGTTAACTACATAAATGGTACTCGATCTTTCACTTTCGCACATAAATGGTACCTTATCTTTATTTTACATCGTTTTTGGTACCTATAAATCACATTTTTTGTACCTAATGCGATTTCAACCCAAAAATGTCCTCTAAACAAATATACTTTTCCATTTGTGTCATAGAGAATATTTTGGGCATACACAAAACTAGTACCAAAAGTGATATTATAATATCTTCTGTCATTCTCCTCACTCTTTCTACTATTATTATTATTAATTAATATTATTATTACTATTTTAATGTTATAAATTAATAATTAATTTATTTTTTAATATTATTCAAATATACTTTACTTAATTATAATTATAGTTATAATTATATTTATTATTATAATAATATTATTGTTATATTACTAAAAACTAGTAGTAATTAATAAATAATTATAGTATAATTATTTAAATTATGAACTATATAATATTATATAATAATAATAATTATTATTATTATTGTTGTTATTATTATTATTATTTTATATTAAATTAATAACTAATCAATATAGTCTTAATAAAAGTTTAAAATTGTGAATTGTATTCATAATGATATAAAGAGTTAAATATTTTTAGTTACGTGTTTCCTAAATGAGTACTATAAAATAATTTAATAAAAAATATTCAATTGATTTAATTACATTAAATAATTAATTTAATTAGGTGTTTTGTTCTTGATTTATATTTTGAATGCAATTAGATGTATGTATAAAACACTAAAGAGAAAGAAGAAAAAGAAGAAAATAGAAAAAAAAAGAGGAAACATAAACTAAGGAGAAAAAAGAAACTAAAAAGAAAGTAGAAAGTGAAAAAAAAGAAAGAAAAACTAAAGAAAAAAAGAAGAGTGAACTACAAAAATGGTCCATGGGCTATGAGTTTATCTCGCTCATTGTCCCCGAACTTTAAAAATATTGCCAGACATCCCTGGACTAAGGGTTTATCTCGAAAATGGTCATTTTCCACTGTTTTTGGTCGAAAATACCCTTGGGGGTTGGGCAATTTGGTCTTTTTACACTTTTAACATTTTAAATCTGATATTATTTCAGTTATGTAATAAATCTGATATTATTTCAAAATTATCATTCTTCTTCCCTTTTATCATCCTTCACTTTGTTTCTTTATTTCAATATTAGATTTAATTTTACAAAATTAAATTTTTAAATTTCAATTTTTAAATATCAATAAATTTTTTTAATTATAAAAATTATTAAATAACAAAAATTAATAGTCATAATCAATATTTGATAGTGTCAAATATTTAATCATTAAGGTATGACAACGCCTTAGTTTTAATCAATATTTAATAGCTTTAATTATAAATAGATCATATAACACGAGTATTCTAAAATAAATATGCATCTAATGTAAGACTAATATAATTTTTGTTTATTAATTTGAAAACAATTAAAATTTACTATAAAATTTCAACAAAAATACTCCTATATAAAATTTTTAGTAGGATCAAATTTTTTGTCAACTTCATAATATTCAATCACAAGCAATTATAACAACCGAACGAAGGCTAAATAGAATAGCTCTTATTTTTCCATCATGATTAATATTATTTTTCTATACTTCTTCAATTCAACTGAATATTATATTAAATAATAAAAATTAATAGTTTTAATCAATATTTATAATGTCCATGAATTAATAGTTTTAATTTAAAAAATTTATTGATATTTAAAAATCGAAATTTAAAATTTAATTTTATAAAATTAAAGCTAATATTGAAATAAAAAAACAAAGTGAAGGATGACAAAAGGGAAGAAGAATGATAATTTTGAAATAATATTAGATTTAAAATGTTAAAAATGTAAAAAGACCAAATTGTCCAAACCCCCAAAATCCCCCAAAAGGGTATTTTCGACCGAAAACAGTGAAAATGACAATTTTCGAGATAAACTCTTAGTCAAGGGATGTCTGGCGATATTTTTAAAGTCCAGAGACTATGGACGAGATAAACCCACAGTCCAAGGACCATTTTTGTAGTTTACTCAAAAAAGAAATAAGAAAGGAAGAAAAAAAATCACATGTTTGGTACTATTTAATTAAAATTTCTAAAAATATCCTCCATAACTAAAAAATTACTTATTTGGTACCTAAGGTTATTTTTGTCACATGGTACCAAAAGAGATATAAAATACTAAAGATCATGTACCATTTATGTGCGAAAGTGAATGATCATGTACCATTTATGTAGTTCACTCTAAAAAAAAGTTAAATGCGGAGTACTCTTTAGCTATGCACAACTGGTGAAAATGAGAAAGAAAGAGAAAGGTAGATAAGTACGAGAAAAAAAAATAAAATAGAAGAGATTAAAAGAAAACGTTAAAGTGAAATTTTTTACAATAAATTAAAACGGAAACATTAAATAAGACTGTTTTTTTTGTACGGAAACAAACGGTAAATACATAATACCTATAAATCGATTTTGTTATGAGGAGATAGTAAATCCAATCTTCAAAAGTTAAAAAAGTAAGTCTAGTTAAGCTAAAACGTGTAATTAACCATGGTTAATTTCAAACTATAGTTAGCTCTTTTTAGTACTCCTACACTATAAAAGACGAACAAACTCTTCGAAGTCGCCACCATTTTTTTTCCATTTACAGATAAATTAACATTTCCAAATTTCTCAAGGGGGTTTGGACTTCTCCCCTTCCAATTGGTGGTGTTCACAAAGCCGCTTCAAGTCCAGCTGATTGAAATTCTCACCTTCACGGGTAATACTTCGTCTTGTATCTTACATTTGATCGTTGATTTTAACGTGGAACTTCTCACTTGTAGTGCTGAATAGTACTAATGTGTGAAATTAAGCAAGAGCTGTTGTGTGTGTTCAATCGTATAGATCCATCGCTTGCGCTCTGTGTGCTGTCATTTTGGTTTTTTGTTTTTGTTTTTATAGGGTTTTAATGATTTTGGGCTGTTTTACTTGTTTTTGGTTGCTTAACAAGGTTGCTTTTTTCTAAGTCTATACTGTGATTAGGGATTTTGCGGATGAATTTACTAATCCTGTGTAATGTGCTTTACTTACGTCGGCGCATTATTTCTAGGTTCACATATGTTTTCTGTTTTTTGCATGTGTCTTTCACGATGGATTGATGTTATAGGAATTCAAATTGAATTTGGTGAGTTTGGAAAATGAATAAAACACTATTACCCGGAGTAGTTCACATTTTTATGTTCATTCTTGCAATGTTCGATGCAGAAGAAACAAATTTTATGAAATGGATTAGTCATGGATGAAACTTGAACATTTTGATTTAGTTGTACAAGTTAGATTAGTGGCACTTTAACTGAGTCGACCAAATATGTAGTCATGCGTAAAGTTCATATTTGCATATTTGTGCATTGCACACAAAATAAACATTGACTACAAATGCGTTAGCTGCACTTAAAATTTGTACTGTTGAGTTAGCCGTTATAAAACAGATTATTTGCACGCAAACAGAGTATTTACACAAAGTAGCCATTGCCAACACGTGTTTAAAAAGCTTTGCTCTTTTGGCCACTTTGGTCAGTTAAGTACTTGTTTGAGCTTTGAAACTAGTCAACTGCCGAATGTGTTAGAAAGGAGCTTGTCATGAGCTGACATATAAATGTCGTCTGTAACTAGTTACAAATTTATGTGACCGTAAAAGAAAAATACTTGTCAGTTTACACATCGAACTAATTACTACCTTTTAATCCAATTTCGAAATGACAAAACTCCCCCCAACTTTCAGTCTCTTTCTGAGTAATAGGCAGTCGCTCACAAAATAGCCTTTACCAACACGTGGTTAAAATGGTTTTCTGTTTTAGCCACCACTTTGGTCAGTTAAGTACCTTGTTTGAAGCTTGTCAACTTCCGAACATGTTGGGAAGGACCTCGTCATGAGCTGACATATAAATGTCGTGTGTAATTAATTAAATTTATGACATCTAACCTTAAATGAAAAATACTCGTCAGTTCACACATTGAACAAATTCCTTTTCAGGGTGCCCTAAAATAGTATCCGATCCTGAAATGACATAACTTCCCATAACTTTCAATCTCGCACAAAATAGCCATCACCAACACGTGTTTAAAACAGTTTGCTGTTTTGATCACTTTGGTCATGAAACTAGTCAAATTCCAAACGTGTTTGGAAGGAGCTTGTTATGAGTTAGCACTTAGCATATAAATTATGTGTGCAATTTATTAAATTTATGTAATCTAACCGTAAAAGAAAAATACTCGCCACTTCACACATCGAACTAATTCCTTTTCAGGGTTCCCTAAAATATTATCCAATTCTAAAATGACAAAACTTCCCTCAACTTGCAATTTCTTTGATTTAATGGCAGCAATCATTGTGGCATTCAGCATGACATTGTAATTGTTACAGAAGTGGGTAATTCCTAGTGCAGCGGTGGGTTACTTGTCAGAACTGGGTTACTTGTCTTGCTTGGGATATTGCAGCTTGATATTTGCTGCTACTTTATTTAATTGTTAACCTTTCTTGAAATCACATTCCACAATCTAACTTAAAAAAATTGAAATTAGGAGAACTTTAGGATTTCTTGTATCAGTTATATTGAAGTATTAAGGATCAGATTTTTCCTTGTATCTCACTTTGTTTTTCATGGGTTATTTAAATTTTGATTCTACAGTTTATACCCTTGCAGTTGTTTTCACCAATAACTTTTCGTCTGAGTTGATATGACCTAGCCACATGGATAATTATCTGTTGCCTAATTGTTTTTCCTGTAAATCAGGCCTGATCAAAATTATATGAATATCTCTTCTGGAGACGCTTGGTATTCAACTTAAATTCTTTTCCAGCTGCTGTCAGCTAAGTGCTTAATATTATAAATATGGAGTGCAATAAAGATGAAGCCACCAGGGCAAAGTCAATTGCTGAGAGCAAGTTAGAGAAAAAGGATTTTGTTGGTGCAAAGAAGTTTGCCCTGAAAGCACAAACTCTATATCCAGGGCTTTGTGGTATTTCCCAGCTGTTGACAACCCTGGATGTGTATCTATCTGCAGAAAATAAGATAAGTGGGGTAGTAGATTGGTATCGGGTGCTAGGTGTGAACCACTCAGATGATTATGATACCATAAAAAAGCAGTACAGGAAGCTGGCACTCATGCTGCACCCAGATAAAAATACATCTGTTGGGGCAGATGGTGCATTTAAAATCATTTCAGAAGCCTGGAGGTTGCTGTCCGATAAAGAAAAGAGGTCCGCATACAACTTAAGGAGAGGATATAAGGGACTCCGGCAGAATGTCCCAACACAAACTGGTGGTCCATCAGCACCATGCAGGGCACATCGACAGAACGTTCCGGCATATACTTGTGGTAAATCAGTGCCACCTCAGTCAAGTCAACAGAATGTTCCATCAGCATCACCGTGCCGGAGTAAAAAGAAAGTTCCTCCCGTATCATCCCAGCCTAGTCAACAGAATGTTTCAACACAAATGGGCTGTTCATCAACACCATCTGTGGGAAATCAATTTTTCAAATTTGCAAGCAGTTCAACATTAACCCAGAAATCGCAGAGTAAAACTGCAAAGATGCCCAAAACTCAAAATCCAGCCTCCCATCATCAAAGATCCGACACCTTTTGGACTGTTTGCCGTGGATGCAATATATATTTTGAGTATCTTAAGAAGTATTGCAACCATACTCTTCTTTGTCGCAGTTGTAAAAAGCCATTTATGGCTTTAGAGATAGCTCCACCAGTCTTTTCCAGATCAGAGAAACCAATTCCTTGGGATCATTGGAAGCATTCATCTAAAAAATTGCCTGGTGGTCAAAATGCTTATGATCCTAAAGAAAATGCTGCAGCTGCTCCAAAACCAGGATTAGGCCATACCGGTCCCAATTCTTTTACGTATACAAACTATCAGCAGGCTCCCGTTCCTAAAACAGCTAATACTGCTGCAGAAAATCCAGGCA
Organism: Salvia splendens; assembly: GCF_004379255.2. Taxonomy (NCBI): domain Eukaryota; kingdom Viridiplantae; phylum Streptophyta; class Magnoliopsida; order Lamiales; family Lamiaceae; genus Salvia; species Salvia splendens. Next base: position 7,307,840 of record NC_056034.1, read on the forward strand.
ATCTTGTTCAGCAGGCACATGATAACTTGAAGAGAGCTCATATTGAATCACATGCCTCTTCTAATATGAAAAAATGCTGTAAAAAGGGAAAAGTAGATGATGATAGTAATGGATACGGAACAAAACACAGTATGGCCCAAGGAAATTTTGGGACATAAAACCTGGCACTTGCAGTCAGCCAAGAAGTACCAGAGAGCTGCCACCTCATGAAACTTGGTGCTCGAGACTCAAAAAGGAGATTCTGAAGAAGCTAAGTGACTCTAGATTATAGATCAATACGGAAAACTACAGGATCAAGGAATGTAACTAGGAAGAGTATAGGTAGAACAACAATATGCAAAGGACATGGTAATAGAAATTAGTTATGTTATTAGTAGTGATGTCATGACCTGTGTATCGATGTTGTTCGTCTAATATCTTTGACAAAAAAAAGCCTTTTGTTTGTAGCAGTACTTTGTTTAGTAATGAATGTCTTGTGACAATGAATGTGTACCTCCATTAGCATGTATAAAAGATTCCATTTAAGTCATTTACCTGAGGATGTCACTAGCTCCTTTTGCACATTGATTTTATCAATGAAAGACGTGCAAAATCTATGTTCTGTACTGATGGATGGCCTCTTAATCTAAGCACCAGCCTATAGCTTTGTGTTGTGTCCTTCTCTTCAGTTATGTGCCTACTGTTTTCAGCTGAAGTACATGTGACAGTTATTTAACATACCATCAGAAGGAAATTGCCACTGCTTTGATTATGCTCCAAGGCATTCCCCATGACGATGGATCAGATTCTAAATTTTGGAGGTAGGATTCCTGACTAATATCTGCATCTGCATCTTTATTTTCATACTATTATGTTGTAAGACTCAGCATCCATGCGATCTTATTTCTAGTTTTTCTCACGTGTAGATGAGTCAGTGCATGCATAGGATACCATAACTATTCAAATTATTTTAACATTCTTTGGCATAATTGGAAGACATGCAAGATGCTTGGTGTATCTGCTTTATTGGCTGCAAACATAATCGGTGCTTCTGGCTGCTGTTTCCCTTTTCACATTTGCATGAATTTGTTTCTGATGTGTTGTGATTGAAGTCATATCTACTTCTTAATTCCTGAAGCAATAAGTCATGGACATAGTATCATTGGAGCTTTTATGATGTCGTTAAAGCTACCAAGACAAGATGGATGGTTGATCTGCCTCTTTGGGATGATGGCCAACTCTTTTCCTAGAGGTGTTTTTCTTAAAGTTTGTGTAAATAGCCAAAAAAATTGATATCTTCGGGGGTGAAGTACATCTTAGTAGTGAGTTTGTTTACTATAAATCTCTGACTTAATGGCTCGCATGAAATTGTCTGTTGGATTTCAGTGGATGACACTGAATATGGTCTGCACAAATAGAAGACAAAGTTTGGAGTAAGAAGACAAAATTACTCTCATAATGAGGATTTGCATAGTGACATGTCTTGGTGGCTCATGGATGCTATGATGGTGAAGGTAAATCTTTTTGAGAATATCATCAAACATTATGTCCAAATTTTGAATAGTTGGGTGAATAGTTATAAATGTGGACTTTGATGAAGTGAAAAATTTTCATTGTTCAATTCCTCACTCTTACATACTATGTTCTATATGTGAGACTGATTCTTGGGTCAAAGATCTTTCTTGAGGGTGAATGCTCTATTTGTAAAATTCATTTTGTTCTTTTTGATAGTTATAAACTAAAGACTTTGTATGCTCCGAATCAGGAACTCCGATTGTTTCTGTATCAAGTATTTGGTGGCATAGAGGTATGTCAGCCATGATTTCTAGATTGGCATGCAGAATGAATTCACTGTTGCTAAACCTGAGATTCAGGTACTTATTGGCACTTTATTTGTATCAGCATAAGATTAAAATTTTAAAACCATACTAGTACTATATCAATGCAATGTAAAATATCCATACCAGTAATCATAAATATCAACATAATTATAAGTACATGTCACTTTATTTGTATCAGCACACACTGTGACATATATAAGTAATCAGAAATATGAAAATAGTTAGGTAGACGTATCAATATATGAGACTTCGTGATCGATAATGTGAGAGTATCACACGAGTGTGAAAATATCAATATGTCTTTTAACAAAGAGGATATTGATCTGTGCCATTGTATATGACTCGAAAATCATGGCAATTTAAAGATGAGAGACCCCTTGTAAGCTTCCTATTAAAAGTATGAATGGAGACAAAGAATTGTATTAGTCTGCGAGGATAACCGTCAATCTAGGAACTAGGTTGTTACAATTTCCACTCGCAGATTAGGAATGGTTGGTTTCATTGTTTGGGTTATTTGAGGATTCACTTGAGCATTTGTCGTCAGACTCTCATTACTAATACATAATCCACCAAACTTTTTTATTACTGGTTTCGGAATTCGAACAACGTAAAAAACGTAAAAGACTAATAAAAAAGCAATTGAAAGAGAAAAAAAAAACTCAAGGATTGAAACTAATTTAAGTACAAAGGTGATCTACACAAGCTAACTCAAGTACAAGGTGATCTACACAAAGAAGTGTAGAACATTTTTTTAATAAAAACACTAACAAAAATATTCTCATACTCTACAACTTTATGATAGTTTCTGGGGCTATTTTTTATCATAAAGAATCTTCAAATGTCCTTTTTTATTTTGAATGCTCAATTGAAAAGTATTGAAATGAGAAGAGAACTACACATATCTCAGTAAACAGACCTCCCATAAAGCACAGTATTCTAACCTGTATTTTTCATATAAAAAGTAGCCAAAATTTTCCCAAATACAGGGCACAATTTTCCAATGTAATTGACCTACCTTCCAATTTCGTATGGTTCATCCAACATGAACGAAAAAGAAAAAATTCTGGGATGAGATTAAAATGGCTAGATTACTTATGATGAATGCTAATGAGCTAATTATACCCTGTACAAACCGATGCATCCTGGCTTAAGCCAGTACAAGCTCCGCCTCCACCTGCTGCTGCTGCTCCTGCTCTATGAACAACTCTGATCCACTATAAGGTACAAGTATACGTTTTATCTCTTCCGCGTTAAGAGTTTCGTACTCCAAAAGTGCATTGGCGAGAGCATGTAATGCCTTCTCATGCTGCAACAAGCATTTCACAAGATTCAACAAATTGCACCTTATAGGGAAATGCATAAACAAATGTAATGAAATATGCATATATATGCCTATTATAATATAATCAGGTCTATTTTTTCTATAGCTGCTATTATACCGGCAGAGTTATCGTAAGCATGAATACAAATGATTCTATATATTCTACTAATGTAAGAACTAAGATGAGCGACCCTTGAAAAATATAATGATTATAAGCCAACCTTTTTCAGGAGGGCTTTTACACGATTATAAGCCTCCCTCAATAGTTTGACAACCTGAGAAACGAACAGAAAATTTTATATGGACACAATATATCCTACTAAATGTAATGGTAAGAGATAACAGAAGCATACTTCTGCATCAATACGAGATTGCATTTCTGAACCAGGTCTTTCCTTAATATGAACTGGTCCAATTTCATCACTCATCCCACAGGATGATACCTAGAAAAAAAAGGGGAAAAAGAAGATACTTTTACTCCCGGAATAGTTGTCAGAACTGTATATCATATAAAAGTAAATCAAAAGAAAATCTGAAATTCCTCTGCAAGTGATGATGATAAATATTGCATCCAAATATGTCAGTCAGGTAATGCATTGCAGGAAATACCATATACTGAGCAAGCTCAGTCGCTGTGTTAAGATCACTACTTGCTCCAGTAGTTATATGTTCCTTGCCAAAGATAAGCTCTTCAGCCACTCTTCCCCCCATACAAACATCAAGACGTGCCAGCAGTTGCTTCTTGCTGATTGAGGTCTCGTCATCAGAAGGAAGCTGGGTGACCATGCCCAAAGCAGATCCCCTCGGCATAATTGTTGCTTTGTGAATTGGATGTGCACCTTCAGTGTTCAAGGCAACAATAGCATGGCCACTCTCATGATATGCAGTAAGCTGAAAGCAACTAGGTTAATCAAACAACTAACATAAAAACATCACAGAGATCATTTAAAATAAGGGAACACAATTTCCAATGTATCAAGTAATACTAAATTACATTTGATCCACACATGAAACAAACTTGTTCCAAATTATAAAATGAATTCATTGGCTCCCCTCCCAAACAAGGAAGGGGGACAAATGAAATGATGGAGCATCTTTATCTTTGGCATGTAAAGGAATTTATTTAGCATATAGAGAAGAAAGTGAAAATTCAGTATTTACCTTCTTGGAATCTTCTGATAGAAACATTGTCTTCCTTTCTGTTCCCATGATTATCCTGTCTTTGGCAAATTCTAACTGTGCTGCAGTCAACTTCTCAGAACCTTCCACAGCAGCTTTAATGGCAGCAATATTAACCAAATTAGCAAGATCTGTTGATGAGAAAACACATAAGTTAGGTTTCACAATTAACAATTTCATTAAGGACAAAGGGAATACATCCTACTAAGATCAGGTAATGTCCTTTTTCTTATATTTTTATTGATCAAAGCAATCAAGAAATGATCTACAAAGAACCCCAAGCAACCTAGAGCAAACTAGTTGAGTATTGGGTTTTAGACGCATTTTAAAGTGAGAGAAAACAGCACAGAATATGCAGATATCTGTTCTTTGTTTTTGGGGCTGTATATCAAGCCATTGAACTGATAAAATATTGAACAACGACTAACTACAGCTTGCCTGCTCCATTGAATCCTGGGGTACCACGCGCGATTGAGTTTACATCAACATCATTCCCCAAAGGTTTATCTTGTAGATAGAGCTCCAATATCTCTTCACGACCCTTAACATCTGGACTAGGCACAACAATCTAGAAACAGGTCTTTTGGGTCAGATTCAAGGAATGAAAACATTCCGATGAAAACATACAGATAAAATCTTTAAAAAATCTGTTTAATGCACTTGAAAAACAGAACAAAAGAAAGAAGTTTGAAAAGAACACAAATCAGGTCCAACATGTTCATATTAATAAAAAAGTAAATAAGCTTCTATGTACAGTAGTAAAAAAATGCGACTTGAGATATTTTTCTCTTGGAAAAGTTAAGATCTACTGGCAACACCAGAAGTTGATATGTCAGTATGTCTACAACTGTTAAATATTGTTCCAACAGTTTAATAACTTTCAATCAACTTTAGACTGATATACTTGAAATTGCACAGCTTTGGAACAATGGATAATGATGAACTGACTCCAGCGTCAACCAAGCAGTTTCTGATATGAGAAAATATACTCATCTAATAGGAGAAGATATACTTACATGTCTGTCAAATCTACCCGGTCTTGTTAAAGCTGGATCAAGTATGTCAGGCAAATTCGTTGCAGCCATAACAATAATTCCCTGTAAGAAGTTCACATTGCGATCCAATTAGAATGCAAGACACAGTTGGAAAGTAGGGCCCTACTTTATGTGACTTTACCTCATTCTGTTCAAAACCATCCATTTCCACAAGTAATTGATGTAGTGTTTTCTTTGTATGACCTTCCCACTGCTTGCGTGTAGACCCAACAGCATCAATCTCATCAATGAATATGATGCATGGAGCCTAAATGCATAAAGAAACTCAGATACCCGGAAATGTTGAAACAATAATACATTTCATCACATACAATAGAAATAAATTACTCCCTCCGTCCCATAAAAATATGTGCACTTTCCATTTCCGTCCGTCCCATAAAAATATGGGAATTTCCATTTATGGAAAGTTGTCCCAACTCATTACCCATATACATCAATTTATTTACAACTTATACCACTATTGCCCACCATTACAACCCATTAAACACCAATAATAATGTGGGTCCCACTATCCACTAACACTGCTTTAACTACCCTTCACCTCCTCTCTCTTACTTTACCAATTGTGCATTAATTCCCGTGCCGTTTCAATTGCCCTTATTTTTATGGGACGGAGGGATTATGTAGTAGTATAAGTTAAATTTGTTAAGGTGATAGTATTCCACCCCTTCTACAAGAAGATCTATGTTCACACTATAAATTAACTAATTGTTTTGTTAAGTGATAGTACTTAAATGCAATATTCATCATGAAAAAATGCCAGATGTATTAGGGAAATATATCTACTGAAGAGTGAAGTTTCAGCCATGGAGCGTATTTAGATTATCAGAGCAAATCTCCGTACAGTATTTGTTAAGGACCAAATATTGTCATTGACTCACCAAAATAAACATCTTAGTGGTATCTTATGACCAGAGTGAACAGGAAGAATGAGTATTGTACCTTCTTCTTGGCTGCCTGAAACAGGGATCTTACACGGCGAGCACCAACCCCTACAAACCTAGCACAGGAAAAAAGAGTGGTTAATTTTCTACCCATGTGTCGGGATTGGGTATCGATTATAAATTGGTAAAATCTTGGACATACAAAATCCCGTATCATTGCTAGCCTCATTGGAAAGTGAAAATTATCAAACAACTTGTTCACACCACTAGCCTCATGGCTACAAAGATAAATGTGCATAAGATAATATAGTACTAGTCATTCTATTTTAGTAATAAAGGAAATAAACCAAGTGCTTTCACAAGCTCTTACATTTCTTCAAACTCGGAGCCTGCTCTGTAAAAGAAAGGTACCCCGGCCTCTCCAGCTATAGCCTTCAAGTTACAGGACATACAGTAATTAGAAAAGAATAATATCACTCATACTCAATGGCCTTCTTCATTGGATGTTGCTTGGTAGGAGGACGGTTTGGAGTAAATAAATATTTCATCACAATATGGACTGGCATACCTTGGCAAGTAGAGTTTTCCCAGTTCCAGGGGATCCAGTCAGAAGAATTCCCTGAATTTCAAAGGCCTCTTAAAGGACACAGCAGGAAAATGAGATCAAAGTAATAACTAAGATTTTTCAGCCAACAAACCTTAGGTAACTTCCCTCCTAGTCGAGTGAACTTTGCAGGATTTCTTAGATACTCAACAACCTCCTCAAGCTCTTGTTTAGCATCATCACAGCCTTTGACGTCTTTAAATGTCTTAACATTCTGCCACAGTACTATTTAAAAGTTATATTGTGTTTTAACAGCTCAATAAGTTAAATGAGAAGGAAACTTGTGGTTTATGTCAAATAAAAACCAGTCGTACACTTTTTAAATAAACCATTCATCACCGACTAAAGAGTAATCTGAGCACATCCCATATGTAGAAACACATGGTAAAATGCAATATTGCATCAAGCATAATTTATGATAATGTGATAAACAAAATTGATTAGACACCACATGAATACGAGTGATCAGAAAATATCTACCTTCTCTGGCATTATTTCTTTATTCAACTCTTTTGGGGCATAAGAAGAACCAGTACCAACTCCAGGACTTCCTATCCCACCTAAGCCGCCAATATACTTCTGAAGTGCAGCTGCACCCATTATCCTTGATAACCACAAATATTTCAATGTCCGAGGAATAAGAGTAAGATAAACATCTGAGTGCATACTTGATCATATCGAACTTTTCTTTCAACCAGGAAATTAACCAAAAACAAGCAATGTCATCAAAAGCAAACTCATGTATTTGTATTAAAGTTGCAAGTAGTGTTCATACCACACAAGACCAACAGCAACAGTGAACACAATAGTTGATATAACTTCTTGTGCAAAACGGGATGATCTACTTGACAATTTTGGGTCCACCTGCAGTTTAGAAGATGTTAAGAGTTAACTGTTAAACACACATAATTGAAATCATAAGTCATAGAATATTCAACATTCTACTATTCCAGTATTTGATCACTTGATTTTTGGAAGGTCTCTTCTTGACTTACCATCACAACATGTAGCGGCTGTTTCTCAGACACCCCAGGGTTAGCAAAAGGCTCTTCATCATTCTCTGAAGCTCGCTGTTTGAGCTCTTGCAGCTATGAATAATATTCAATAGTTAGCCAAAGACACTACAATTGTGTTGAAAAAACAACGTTATAAGAAATTCTACAACCTACGATGAATGGTATTTGTTTAGCAACAACGTAACTTCAAATACTTCACTAAAATTTGTAGATTATTTAATGTGACAAATGCATTCCACAAACAAGACAATAAAGTAGCACTCAAAAATTCAAACAGAGATCACTTCAGTCAGTGTAATCCACCGTAGACTTCCCCTGCTTCCCATAAAAACCCGACTTTAATCAACCTTATTAGTTCCTGATCCTACTGTACCTTGGCATTCTCCCCTATTAGTGTTAAAAACTTAAAACATCCCTGGGGACAAGAATAGGAGATTCTTTCTAATTCATATGGTTAGGAGAGAGGATGGTAAAACCGCCAAAGAAGGATGGGAGATTGTTTCCTAATTCAAACTATAAAAAAATGTGGATAGTAAAGGAAACCCAAAATCACTAATGATTGGGTCTCACAATTAGGCCACTCAGTGATTTGAGCTCAACTTGCACTCCTAACTGCAGTGGGAAATAGTGGGCATAAGGGATTATTGGCATTCAGTGACAAGAATGTCAGTGAAATATTTGAAGTCAATGGAACAAGCAATGATGAAAATATCTTGCCTTCTCTAAACAACTTATTTTATGATATATACTGTGCTATAAAAAAGTCAAAGGGACTCAGAACTGGTAGACTATTCCTTCATATTTCTGGGGAAGTACTAGCAGCACCAACTAGAACGAAGCAATGGTTGGCAGAAACTTAATTTGTTCTTATCAAATCTCCACATTCCAATACAGATAAACATTTTTTAAGGTAAAAAGACAGAGTAGAGAAACTCTTAATTTAACTGATGGAAACGCAATAGAGACTACACCATACTTCTCAAACTGAGAAACATAAGATGCGTACCAGAGAAGGAAGACTAGAAGGTTTTCCAGATTGCTCATCGGGCAAGTAATCAGAAATCGCATTAGTGGAAACTAGTGCTCGGAGATATTCCACCACTCCCCTGCTGTCTACAGCATGCACCCTCTGTTCGAAACGCTGGATGACAGACTCCGGACTATAGAAAGAACAAAATTAAAGTTCATCATAACTCTGCAAAAAATAAATTCATCAACTTCATAACTTTATCGTACAAAAATAAGGATTCATCAACATCAAGAAGGTGGTAAGCATACAAGTGCAAAGCTTAGAGTACTTCACTAAATATCCCTAATAACAATAAGGAGTGATGCCAATATAATCAAATTGAGCAACAGTTAATTCGTTCCCACCCGTCATCACATTGAGCAACAAACACGTTATAGTAATTGAGCATGCTGCTGCAATCATTTATCTTGTTTACAAACATAATACTAGTAAAAAAATAGGAGTATAATTAGTGATAGCATACGCCTTTTGAGTAATAGGGAAAACATAATGACAACCTATGCTTATTGAGTTCCGCAAGAAGAGCGCTCTGCTTCGCAGCATCCTTGGGATTGGCATCAGCCTCCGCAATCAACCTCTCCAACCGCTTCTCCTGCCTCCAAAACGGCAACCAACTGAACCAATCCGAATAAAGAAACTTCTCAAAGCCCTCTCTCAACCTGGCGAAAACTCCCACAAGAAACACCATAATCGGCAGCCTTTCCTTGACATCTCCATTCTTCACCTCGCCCTCCACTTGTCCGTCGCCGGAGGTCTCATTGAGCACAGGCCCGCTACTTAGCTCGGCTATTTCCGTGCTTTCGCTGAAAGAATCACCGCTAGTCGATTCACTGGCTGAGGTTAAATCTTCAGGATTCAATGTACAGCAGGAACGATGCCGCAAAAATCTTGACTTGAAGGGGAAGGAATTGGTGCTTAACCTTCTAGGAAAAGAAAATCGAGGGGATGAATAGGAAAGACATGGTTTTAGAGAGACAAGAAGAGGGTTTAATTGGTGGATTGAGGGCTTGCAGATGAGAGAAGCCTGAAGTGTTATTGTCATTGTTGATGGATTCAAAGAATCAATTCTTTCAAGATTAGCTCCAAATTGAGGGTTTTAAAGATGAAGAGTTGAGCCACAATAAAGTGTCCGTGTACTCGTCTCTTCTTCCCTACCACAAAATTGGATTTCTACACACGCCGGAGATGGTAACCTTATCCATGCTTTCTGGGATTAAATGGTAAATGACCTTATTTCGAATTCCGCACTTAAATTTTATTTATTTATTTCTTAATCATGTAAACAAACAGTGAAAATTGACTATGGCACATAATTCTTATTAATCAATAAACTTATTCTCCGCATACTCAAGATTAAATTGTTATGTTTCAAGATCATCCAGTATTGAGTTAATTAGGCATGACCTAAAATTAGTATCCTCATTGGTATAACAAGTTACAGGCATTACCCGATATTAGAGATGCCAAGCGGGTCGGGCTGGGCCACAAGATTAGAGATGTCAAGTGGGCCGGGCTGGGACTCATGTCTAATGCGGGCTGGGCTGGGCTTTTTCTAATTTTGCTAAGCTCGGCCCGGGCTGGGCTTTGTTTAAATTTTTTGTTTAAGTGTTTTAAAGATATCCTAAATGTATTATATGCAGAAATAAAACATATAACTTAGTATTGTTATATCTTATTGATAATGTGTTTAAGTTCATTTATTGACTTTGTATCAAAAATATTTTTCATGTTCTTTATTCTATTTAAAAGTAAGTGTATAACTAAAGGAATAACCAATATTGTTAGTTTTGTTAGTAGATGATGACATATGTGTTGATGTTGTATTTTTAAAGGTACAAGTATATGAACTAACTAACAAATTTAAAGAATTATATAATTATCATCGTATATTAAGGTTTGAATACGTAATATTCTTAAAGTTAAACTTCAAAATCATCTTTTTTACATCTTGGATAAAAAAAATTATAAATAAAAATTAGATGTAATCAAGATTGAATGTTTCATTCATGATTTAGTTGGAAACTTATGTTGATATTAAACTATTACTGTTTGAGTCCATTCGGAGACATCCAAAATATTGGAATGATATAGACAAAATTAACATGTCTCGTGCATAAGATGACATACATAAATGGAGAAATATACTATTATTAGTGATTAAACACCTAATTACATTAAAAAAACTAATTATAGAAGGTGGGCCTATGATGGGCCCGATTCTGGGCCTGGGCTGGGCTTCTGATGGTCCTAGTCCTGGGTTTACAAAATGGCCCACTTGGAGCCCATCTCAACTGATGAGCCCAGCCCAAGCCCGCTTCGTTTCACTGGTGGGTCGGGCCTGGGCCGGGCCAGCCCGGCCCAGTTGACAACTCTACCCAAGATATTGTCATAATTGAAAGCCGAGACTCATAATCTAAAGCTATATAATGCTCGGCCAGGGACAACCCGGGCCAGTTGACAACTCTACCCGAGATATTGTCATAATTGAAAGTCGAGACTCGTAATCTAAAGCTAATACTACATTATATTAAGTAACATATCATAACTATCCATCTTTACTATTACCCTCAATTTTGTCTAATTCTAGAATCTCATGTTATGTAAGGACTTGCAATTACTAGTTGGCACCAAAGAAACTTAGTCGCTATGCATTCATATGGATGCACTCCTAAAATATCACAATTTGAGTTCACAACTTCCTACAAATGTCATCTATTAGATTAACACACCGGACGATCTGGAAACATCCACCTAGGATTTAGTTATTGTGTTGCATATATACTTATTATTGCATTAAAGGGTAGAAAAGGAAATAAAAAACCCGTCTTGCAATTTTGACCTTATATGTACGCCAATCAATTCAATCAGCTATATTTTCCTTCCAATGTATTGTTGATGCATTAACTATTTTACATATGGGAAGTTATTTTTTCTTTCTTTTAAGGTTATATAATTTCTTCAACACATAAAATCTCTCAATCAAAAATCCAAATTAATTATAATTATCCTAAATAAAAATTTACAGATTAATTGTACAATGTCGAATTCCATAATTTCATTGACAAGAGTGTTCATGAATATCAATAATTCATTAGAATGTAATATTTCGGTCTAATTAAAAATGTATTTCATCCCCGAATTTAAATATTTTATTTCATTTTCAGTTTCAATAAAAGATTTAATTTTTTGTAATGCAATATATAAGGTTCGTATTTGAGTTTTATGTTTTACCAAGTGCATCGTATGCTTTACAAAATAAATAATTGCATCTGAATGCACAAAGAGTTGCATTTAATACACGAGAAATTGCTTGCATTTTATAAATATATGGTTGCTTACGATACACAAATCATTGCACCATAATAATCATGTCATCGCATTTCACTGTACCAGAATATACGTTGCACTAGAACAAATACGGTGCGCATTTAATACTAATAAAATTGCATCAGTAAACATATTGGATGCAATACTCATCTAAAAAATACATGAGCATACACGTTTACACATGTCATGAAATGCATCAATATTAAAAGACATTCTACTAGTCCAAAATAATGGATCATAAAAATATCACGATTCCACTACAAAATTACAATTATACTCGGTGACATTAGACACGTAGTCTATAAAACTCTAAATCATTGGTTTGAGCCATCCCCGGGTGTTTCAATCAGAGCATATTCCATTAAAATTAGGAAACATATTTTCAAATTGTTGCAATCAGGCTCGCAAAATTTTCAAGAGAATTCTTGAAATATAGTCATTTTATGTCCTTTTGTCTTTGCTGCAAATTTTCACCATCGTCATCTCCAGTCTCATACTAATTGCTTCCTCCCTTTGGACACTTGTTACCTGCTGGTTAAATAAAATCACTTGAGTCAGGCAAGTATAATCCAGATGCAGCTTGTAAATGAATACCTATTTATTGCATCAATCGTAAAAAAAAATATAGCATTTTCTTTGATTTAAATATGCAGCAATTTATGACAAAAAAACAAAAAGTATGATGCTAACACTATCCAACCAACTATGTGTTTTTGCTTCAATCAGTGCTAAGGCTAAATATCTGCAATTTTCGGAAAACTAAATAAGCAAACTGTTGTACAAAATAAGTACATCCTCAAACAAATGAAGCAAGGTTTAGCATAAAGTAAGCAATATTTCAAACAAAACAAGCAAACTATTAATGCACAATTACAAACAAACTAAGCAAATTCTCACCCAAAATAAGCAATCTTTCGAATAAATTGAAACCCCTTTACTCTCAAATTAAGCAGTCTTTCAAACAACTTAAGCAAATTATTGTCCAAAATAAGCAATATTTTGAATAAACTGAAACCTCTGTACTATCGAATTAAGCAATCTTTCCAACAACTTAAGTAAATTCTCGCCCAAAATAAGCAATCATTTGAATAAATTGAAACCTCCCTACTCTCAAATTAAGCAATTTTTCCCACAACTTAAGCAAAGTCTCGCCCAAATTAAGCAATCTTTGAAATACATGTATGATGTATATCATATCAAACCGTTGTGCGATTGCGAACAAAGAAAATCACCACCCCTACCCCAGAAAACATAGATCACTTTGTGCTCCAATTTGATAGAAATCCTAAATTCCCACACCAGAAATTTACCGAAAACAAATCCAAAACTTACCATTCCAAAAGTTTCTGCGCTGTCAGTCGCCGGTGATTTCAAAATACAACGTCTTTTAGCCATTGAGAACAAACTGAAAACCGTATAAAATTAAATAAAAAATATCGTCTAAACATCGATTAAAAAATTGAAGCAACTGAGATTACCGGTCAAAATCAAAATTAAATAAAAAATATCGTCTAAACATCGATTAAAAAATATGGTTTTATGTGTGGATAAAATTATTGTATCCAACATCATCTTCTCTGCGCTCTCTTTTGGGAAGAGATGCAACTTCGTATCTGAATTTCGTTAATCTTTTTTAGTGGGGGCGGTGGAAAAATAACAAGATGCATCTAGGTTTATCAAATTTGATAGGAGTGGAGATATGTGACCGATTATGGTGGGAGTAGAAAGATTCAGTTGAGAGGTTTCAATTTAATTTGAGTTGATGGGGATGTATATTGATTGATCTTGAAATCTTGCGCCTTCAATTTCGGAAGACCTGTTTTCATATGGGAACTGGCAATTTTACCCTTCGATGCAATGAATTGAATAAACGATGCAAGCTGAGTTTATGGAATCTACACCACACATCTCAATATTAAAGGGTCCAGATTGGTAGGATGTTGTATCTCTATGAGTATAGGGAGTGTAGTGCTCCCCTGCATTCATATTAGCAATGTTCGATAAAATAGAAAAATGGAAAGATAATTAAAATAATATTAGTGGATAGTGAAACTAAGGAATAATAATGTGTATTAATAGAAGGTTCTACAAAATAGAAGTAGACTAATTTTGATAGATGGAATAATATGGAAAAGAAAACTATTTTTTAACAAAGCGAAGGCAAATAAATTGCATTCGCAAAATTTGATTATATTCGCCCATTATATTTTAATTTTTTTTATTTGTTATGTTATTAATTTATAAATAGAAGCTTAGAGATAGTAATAAAAAAACTAAAATCTTAATTCATAATACCTCCAAACTTTTACAACATAATAAAAGTTAAAATTTGTAAAATTATCTAATTAAGAAATTAAATCATAAATATTCAGATAATAGGATAGAGATGAAAAAAATACTGATGAATTTCATTTTTTTCCAATGTGATTCATCACACGCTCACAACGTTATATTAAGGCCGCAACAAAAGGTCAAATAAAAATGGTTATAATTGATAAGAAAAAAACTCATGATTAGAGCAATAAAGGATAAAGCTTATAAGAACACATTGAAGCCGCAAACTGCATACGGTTGAAATTAATATTTAGTTAAGCTAAGATGTCAGCAATAGAAATTACAACACAAATGACGATAAAACTCAAAAGAAGATAAGTCAACATTTCATGGAACACCGCCCATACTTAGGAGGGAGGCACAACCTTGGCTACCAGAATCCTGTCTTTTTATAACTCAATTTAAGACGATATGGATGTGCAAAACAGCAGTAACATTAACGGACGAAGCAGTTCCCATGGCCAGTGAAACAGGGACTGGACCTTCTCTGACTTGCACTACTATTAATGATGATAAGGGTGCATTGGGGACGAGTGTGGTTGCCCATTTTGCAAGTGAGATGGTACTGCCCCAGGACCCATTGACGGGGGGGCTCCATAATGGTAATTATGCATTTGCTGAGGCATCGCTGGGTTCCAGCCTGTTGAATGAGGCGGCGTTGCTGCATGAGGATCAGGACCAGGAGCATATGGCGTTACATTGTAAGTAGGAAAGCCTGGGCCTCCAGAATATGGTTGTCCTCCTAAAATTGCGGGTTGAGAATTTAGAACTGGAGTATTTGGGATGGTGTAGTCTCTGCTTCTATCGTTATTAACCTGAAAGCATAATTGAGTCAATATACAAGTCCAGAAAGAGCATGTTCTGGTTCAATTTGACATTTTACGCATCTCACCTTTATACTCAGATCAGTGTGGCGAGAATATGAGATATGAAGCTTACAGTATCCTCCATCATATATGCAATGTCCTTCTAAAGCCTCCTTTGCTACAACAGCAGTCTGGACATCTGCAGCATGCATAATAATAGATTAAGGAATGAAGCAAGGAGAAAAAGACAGAAAACTAGTTGAAATCAATCACTGTTTCGTGTTATAAGTTCATAGTTTTTTCAAGAAATTAGCATATTCGTTAAAGACCAGATTAAGTGTAAAAAGCAACAAATAGCAGCTAGCCAATTTTATACTACCTGGATACTGGATCAATGCTTGAAGACCGCCATTTTTATCAAACATGGCAATTTTCAGGACAGGTCCAAATGATGAAAAGACCTGAAGTGCAAACAAATTACAGTACATCAGTAAGGAATGAGCGTATAACTAATGTCTAAAGGATTTCTAAGGTTTCAAGGTGTGTACCGTTTGTAAAACATCCAAGGTAACTGCATATTGCATGTTTTCAATGGAAGCAAGTAGAACATTGCTCTCAGGCTCCATTTTTTTCCAATCAACTCCTAGACTAAACTGAAAGAAAGCAGAAGCACATTGTAAGAAATTAATCTTATCCACAAATATATCACTTCAGGCCCAAGTAAATAGTTTTTCTAGCATGTCATCACCAGGTTAAAAAATTAACTTGAAAGCCACTAACAAAAGGAACCTTTGAGCAGAAACTGAAAAAGGTATATACATCAATCATATCCCTCAGATACCTCCATCCACACATACTAAGGACTAAGGAGCAGTGGATTTGAACATATTAGTGTAAACAAATTACCTGTCCACTTGCATCTATAGCTGACGAAGCAACCGGGAGCATAGGATTGGTATAGTCCCTAAATTTACCATAGCAGAAAAAGATAAGAATGTTATATAAGTATAGGCATAGCTCTAACAGAGAAGGGACAATGTCAAATAAATTTCAAATATGAATTCACAGAACTTGTGAAACCAGAATCATGATACAATTCAGTCTACCATAATGCAATCTGGCCAAAAAGAAACTTAGTTTACCTACTACGGTGGCTCTGAAATTTTACACTCAAGTCTGTATGTGCAGAATATGTTATCCTAAGGGAACATGGTCCGAGCTCTGGAATCAAATACCTGGCACAAAACAAAGACAGAAGCAGAATATTGACAAAAAGTTTCATTTCTCATATATTACTAATAAAACACACATATAAACAGACTCTTTTACAAGTAGAGTGTAAAAAATAACTTAAACACCCTCAAAATTGAAGTATGTGTATAACAGGCTTATTGAATCAAGTTATGCCCAGATAATTCAACATGTTGAAAAACAGCTTTGTCTTCTCCTGATACAAGCCAAGTAGGCGTGTTTTCAATTGGTTATTCAGAATACAACCAAGTAGGGTCGCTACACAAGAAGATATACATCTTTTAGTTATTGATGTCAATACTTCACACACGTTGGATATCCAGTCAACTCTAATCCCTACTCGAATACTACCTCCGTCCCACAATAAGAGTCACATTTTGCCATTTCGGTCCGTCCCACAATAAGAGTCACATTTCACTTTTACCATAAATGGTAAGTAGGCTCCACATTCCACCAACTTATTCCACTCACATTTTATTATAAAACTAATACAATATGTAAGTGGGACCCATAGTCCACGAACTTATTCAACCCACTTTCTTTATATTTCTTAAAACCCATGCCCACACCAAATGTGATTCCTATTGTGGGACGGAGATAGTATTGTTTTTTGACTTATCACAATCTCCCCAAAATCTACTCACTGCAGTAAGACACCCAGGACCGAGAAAGGATAAACTTAATCATATACCTATTAAAGCTATAGTGACTAGAACCAGCTAAAGAGTGAGGGATAGAGTGGTGTGAGGAACATGCGAGTACCGCTTTAGCACAGTTGTAGATCCCAAAGCCAAATATAAAAACCCAGATTACCTTGGAATGCTTCTCCCATCAAGAGCATCTTTGGCAGCAGAGGCAGTCTCTGAATCTGAAAATTGCACCAGAGCCTAATGGCAGTGGAAGACAGATTTTATGTACTGACAGAAACCATTAAGAAAACAATGTCATCGGAATAAAGATCTACTGAAGATACATACCTGGAACCCAGCAGTCTTCTCAAAGGTAGTAATTTTATGAACAAACCCAAAGGCTGAAAATACCTGCAAATCAAGTAACAAATAAATTAATCAGAAAAAAGGCACACATTGTTTATTGATTACGTCTATTGAAATCTTAATTAGCATACATCAACTAATAAAAAAGAAGAAAAAAGCAGCCTCAACATTCACAAAGTAACAGTTTACCAATAGGAGGTTACACATAAAAATGACTGAAAAGTGACAAGGCACAATGCAATTTTAAAGATTAACTAAATAAAATCCCACCTAAAGTATACAGAACTGAATGAGATATGTCAATAAAAGAAACAGGAATAAATCTCTCACATCATGTAAGATGTGCAGAGCCTGCAAAAAAAAGGTGAAAGGAAGTAAAGGACAAAATTGGGTAACAGTTTATAGACTCCATGTAAACACTTGTTAGCATTGTAGAAGGGTCATTGTAATATTGTATTATGAATGAAATACACAAACCAGGATAGTGTTGAATTGGAGACAAGTTTTAAAATGCTGGTCCAATGCAGACTGGGAAATTACAAGACAAACTTTGCAGGGAGTAGCAAGAGTTTTCAATAATTTCTCAACTGTCAGGTACAACATCCTAAGGCATCAAAGTGTTTTAAGCTGGTCCCAGTTGCATTGTTGGGATTGCAGAAACACTTTTCCAGACTAGCATTTGTAAAAACTAGTTAAGTGAGATCTCCTTTCTAAAATTATAAAATGGAAAGCATTCATTAAGTACAAAGACATGAACAATAGAAATTGAACACAAATGCTAGAGTTACCAAGGGTATGAAGTAAAATAGTGAGGTACCAGAAAAAACCAAAAAGAACAGGGAAAAGGAACTATTTGAGGTTTCTTAAGTA
Organism: Salvia splendens; assembly: GCF_004379255.2. Classification (NCBI taxonomy): domain Eukaryota; kingdom Viridiplantae; phylum Streptophyta; class Magnoliopsida; order Lamiales; family Lamiaceae; genus Salvia; species Salvia splendens. Next base: position 7,326,332 of record NC_056034.1, read on the forward strand.
GCTCGGGGTAGAATCATTATGCGGAGGAAGGGAAGAAAGAGCGAGTGTTAAGGAAGGAGAAAGAAGACAAACACACGTGCTCTTTCTCCCAATGCAATAAGCTGCCATCGAAGATATTTCCTTGGCACGTTCCTGCTGATTCATTCAGACTCTTGTTAAATAAAGCTTAAGCAGGACATACCACAATCTAGGCACAATAATATCAAACTAACATCCTTGTATTGCCACAAATTTGCATGCTTTGATTTCATGTTGGGGATGCTCAATTGCTTACCAAGTGTAGGACATCAATACTAACAAGACGTGCATCATCTCCCTCAATTGTTACCAAGAGTACATTTCCAGCAACATCTGCAGTAGTTTTGTTGTTCACTATTTCTTGCCTGTTTGAATATTGTAGGTAGACGGTTTTCCCTCGTACCTGAGGCGGCTCAGATGATGATGCACAATATGATATCATGGCGATAGCTTGATTTAGTTCTGCCTGGGGTTAAGAGAAAACACCTCAGATCATAGAAACTATCAAGAAGTCGCAGATCAAGCAAAAGTTAAGACTTACAAATTCAATAAAAGCCTGGTTCCTATTTGCTCCAACATTACACTTTGTGTTGACAACCTTCCCAAATGGCTTCCCCAGCTCGACCAATTCCTCTTCAGTACATTCCCATGGTAAATTCCTTAAATGGAGAACCTTGGATGGAGTTTGGGTGTACCGGAACTGCGGCTGGCTGGAAACTGATGACATTCCGAGCTGTCCAAAATGGCAAAATTCGAATTCAATTATGTTGTTTAAAATAGACCACATTTTATGACTTTAAAAGTTTATAAAGAAACGTCAAACTCCCAAACCCAAGGTGATAATCATGCCTGCACAGTGCATTAATCTAAATTGTGTATGGCCACCGATTCAGTTCACAAGCATAAATCCGTAAGTAACTCCCCAATACGACAACGGGTCAAAGAAAACCGAACACGGCAAAAAATGATTCTAAATAATACTCTGGATGATGATGCAATACCGAACTCCTTTGCCAGGAAATAGCGCACGGGATCAAAGGAACCAAAAAAAAGCATATCTAAATTTGTAAGTAATTTAATTGCAAAGAAAACGGAAAATCGTCACATTACAGCAATGGAAAAAGCCTCAAACAAGTACCTCTATCTGTAAACAAAAATCTAAACTTAAGAACCCTAAAAAACCAACAAAAAGAGTAACTTAATATACAGAATTTAGAATGAGGCATAAAGGTAAATTAAAGGAAGCAGGGACGAGTACCTGACAGAATAGTTATGAAATTAGGGATCAGAGACGGTAGACAGCAGCAGATCGAAAGCGAAAAAAAAATTGTTTGTGATTTTTTAGGGATTATTTTCGCTCGCTAGCCTGGGTGGAAATGAAGTTTGCAGCAAGAGATAGATTTTGCGTGGTTGATGCAAATATGCAATGCCATATTTTTGTTTTTGGGCCACAATGATGACACTATTTTGTGACGATGGGTCTAGGCCTACTTCTTCGGCCCATTTGTCTATGTTCTTCGGAACATATCCATAAATATCATTCAATTGATATATAGTTCAACAATTTCAACCATGAATTATTGTGTGACAATCGATAACACATAGTAGTATTTAAAATCCATTTAGCACGGTTGGTAAATTTTCCTCTCTAACAAATGGATTAGAGATTCAAGTCATTTCGAGTGCGAATGAGTGTAAAATTCTAAAATAAATTCCTACATATCGTGTGTTGGTGAAACAATGGGATTTTAAAAAATTTCACAAGTGAACATAGGTGGTTGACATTATTTTTTTGTCATCGACACATGTTATTTGAATATAACAATGTACGTGTAGCAATAAATTAAAGTTGTCAATTGTCATACAAATTAGAAGGGTGTGACCTTTGCGGTCCCACGACATATATTTATGATCGAATCATTGTATTCTCTTCTAGTTTTTTTTACCATCGTTATCTTCATGTGAAGTTCAAATGCTTGATAGAATTGAGAATTTAGAACCAAAGAAGAGTCTTAAATCAAGTTGAAAGAATATTAGTAAAATTTGGTTCATGAAACTCATCGTTCTCCCAGTCTAGATAACAAAAGGTGAATTTTACAAACAAAGGTATAATACTCCATATGACAACCAAGATCGAATATTAATTACTCCATAATATCATAAATTTCAATTTAAATTAAATTGATACATTTCAATTTAAATTAAATTGAACAAATGGGCAACTAACATGATCCATGGGGATTGCTAGTGGAATGAAAGTAGAAAGGTAAAGAAATCGACTAACCTAAACTACACATTCCACTTAATTAATTCTGAACGACTACATTAATTAATTAATACAGCAACAGTGGGTTAGTGTAGAAGCTTATCCACATTTGCTTTATTCCCATTACCAACTGCAAATGCTTTCTCTCTCGTATACAGACTCCCACTTAGTTAATAATTAGCAGAATGTCTGCTGAATCTGCTCGGCCAACTCTTCTGCACTCAATTGGCACTGAATCCCAATCTAACAGTTAAACAAAAGACACAATATATGATGAGATTAAAATGCACACTAGATGTGTAATAAATCAAATAGTAAGCAGTAGGTGGAGAAGTTATTCATTAACGTCCAAAAATAAGACTCAAGTATCTTGTTGTTTTCAATGAAGAAAGGTTGTTTTCAAGAGAAACACAAATATGGCCCAGCTTACCATTAATCAATACAAATAGGTAGAGTAATCATATATCCTTGTATGTCTTCTTACTTTTAATGATTAAGATACATGTATGCAATGGGTAGCTAGCTCTATGCTATAGCTAATCCTCATCTCTATATGTTATTAGGTCATCACAAGCAATGTAACACTATATTTTACTACTATATAGTAATTCTTTCATATTTCATCTAATTTGAAATTATATTTATAACTAAATAGAACGAAAATTTTATGGAGTAGTAAAATTTAGAATAAACAAAAGAAAAGAATGAATTTATTTTTATAGGAGGCGAGTGTTTATGACTTGTGCAAAAGCATTACAATGCGCGTTGCACGTTGCGTAACTCGCCTACACTAAGTTGTGTTGCACATAGTATAAGACGTGCGCCAACTTTGTGTAAAATATTTATACGCCCTTATTAATAATTTTCTTTCCCTTTTAATAGCATCATGTATATAGCTAGGTTACATGATAAAAAGAACTTATATTAGTCCACAAACGAAATTAAATAACAAGAATAATACTAATTCCAAATGGAAGTTTTGTTACCTTAATGGTGAAAGAATTGAGCATCGTTTCGTCAACGGTACTGATGCTGACGTGAAGGATTTCAAGGGCAAGTTCTTCAAGGGCAGAAATAATCTTGAGCACTTGGCCGGGAAGGCGGTGCGACACCGTTTTGAGGAGCAGATTAGGGCCGGAAAACTTGACCTCGACTTGAGCTACGGGCGATTTGGAGGTGGCGACGAGCTCATTGACCGCATCGTTAATGGAAGAGGAAGTGGAAGAATTGCAAGGAGAAGGATCCACGGGGCTTGGAAGAGGATGCATCCAGGGTTTGTAGGGGCTGCTCGGCTGCGGAGTCCTCGGGCTCAGAGGCGAAGGCCTCGGGCTCGACACTATCCTCGGGCTCAGGACTTCGTTGTAAGCTGCTTTCCGTTGCTTCTTGGCTTCCAACGACTGCAGTACCTGCTGCAGCTCGTTGATGTAATCCACCACTCCTCCTATTATCGACGCTTGGTCACCCTAAGCAAATTGCAATTACGATATTAGACAATCAACTTTAAAGTATATGAAATAAAAGAAGAGCGCTACTACGCTTACTCTTTTAACATAGAAACAAGGCATGAGAGAGCGGAGCACGGAGAGATGGTCGTTCATTTGCTTCCGGCGGTTTCTCTCCACGGTGATGTGCGACTTGTTCTGCCCTTCCTCCACCGTGCTCAGCTTCTGCCGCTTGCACGCCTGAGAAGCGGCGGCGTCCTCTGCGAGTTGAGACTTTTTAAGAGCCGAGTTTTGGAACTCGAAGGTGTCGTCTCCGGCCGGTGATGTCGTCAGATTGTTGTATTCCCATGCTTCGAGAATGCAGAAGATGTCGTCGGAGCTCGAGAAATTCGTGGTTTCCTCGAAAAATCCGGATAATGTTTCAGCATCCATGGATTTCTACAATAAAAATCGGCAGAGAAATTGGTTTGAAAAGGGAAAAGGGTGAGATATAATCTAAGCTAAGGACCCCAAAAAAAAGAGTCAAATTGGGAGGAGTAGAAAGGGACGGAACATCACCATCAAATAGTAGTATGTGTATTGCGTTTTTTTGAGGCGGAAACGTTAGGGGAAAAGGGCAAAGAGAGAGTGACAGAATGATACTCAAAATTGCAGAGCTGTTAGAGATAGAGAGAGGGAATTGATATATAGTCTTCAATCGGTAATTAGGTTAAAGGCAGAGAAAAGTAGTGTGTGTCTGTGTCAGCCTCATATGGAGTATGTATAAATGAGAGTGTACGTATTTACTGTATTACTGTCACATGTAGGGAATGAGATCTCAGACTTGTTTTGCACGGCTATCTCATCATGTATGGAACAGTAGATCGTCTACTTCCAATTGTACATATACATGTATTTTGAGATAAATTCAAATTAATTGAATCCTTAAATAATTCTATTTGATCCTCATGATGTATATGGATTGATGGTATAAACGACTAAGTTTTAGCTTAAACTTACTCCAATTTGTTTGATTAATATATCAACAACTACAGCTGCAGACGTTTTGCTAATTCTACTTTGCATGACTTCAATCCAAGTAGTAGTATTAGTTTTACTTGATTGTGAAGAAATATAGTGGCAATGCATCATGCATGTTAGATCGCATGCATCCACGTCAACATGCATCTCATGTAAAAAGGCCTAAAATCTCAAAACCAGATCAAAAAGTAAGAAAATATGGGACTGAAAAATAGGAGATTGCTAAGTTATTTAAGTAGAATCATTTTTGTCCATAAAAAGATAGGGTAACTGCTCGATCGGCTTTGGAATGTGACATTGCATATTGCAACATTTAGGATTGTCTGGCCCGACATATGTAGTGTTATATGAATAAGTTACAAAAAAACAAAATATAAAAGCCAGCAGATCTATCAATAATCATATATACACAGTGGATCCCACAGCCATGAACAACTGAAAGATGACGGATCGAATTTCAAGTTTTCAAATATAATCATATAGTAAATGGGTATATACAACACCATAGTAAATTCCGATCTGCAGCTGTGGTTAAAGTCTGAATCATTACATTAATGCACGAAGAAGCTTAATATTTGTCTCTACTATTGATATATAGTGAAAAGTAGCATGAAATATAATGAGAGTCTGCAATATTTGCAGAAGCCCGTGTTTGTTTTACAACATTGGCATAACGATCATATCAAATTTAAAGTTGATATGAGAAATGAATGATTTCATTCAAAAAACGATAGTTAATGTGAATGCAACTTGGAGTAACTAAATTATTATTACAGTATTAAATACTCCCTTCATCTCGTCTCATTCTAAATGACACATTTCTAAATATAGAAACATTCTCTTACTTAATTATCTCTACTTTACACACAAAATAATAGGAGTAGTACATAAAATCTCATGTCGAATTAGAAATGTTCCAGATAGATTGGGAAGGAGGGTGTATTTAGCTAATTTATTTATGAGAAAGTGAGCATGTTAGGGGTATAGTTTAGAGAAAGAAAAAGGTTGTTTAGTGGTAGAAGTGAAGTATGAGGGTAAAGGACAAAATTAAATAGATGATGGGTGAGAATAGTAAATGAAAAAAGTGAAGGAGTGTGCAAGTTGCGTCTGCAGACAAGGGAGGTTCAAGAAGCTGGGTATAAATGCGCAGCCACAGAGAAACACGATATCTCCGTGCCACCCGCATTTCTTTAATTAATATCTGTGTCTTTGAGCGAGCTAGGTAGGCGTAGGCGTAGGCAGATCAATTGAATAGGTAGGGCGCCATTAATTTGCATGGGAGTGCGTTCTGAATCAACGTCATCCATCGACTACTTGTTTCTTGCATTTACTCACCATCCCACAACTTCATCACTCATATTCCCATTCTCTCTCTATATTAATTTTGGATTAACCTCACTCAGATTAGTTAGATTGTCAACTAATCGGCTACAATTTTGTTAAATTTAAGAATATGACACCATCCTTGGTCTATACAGATGGCCGAGATTTGCTTCCTCCCAAAAAGAAAGAATGAAGTAAGAGGGAGAGTAATGTTTCTATTTTAATAGTACTAACTACTCCCTACGTTCCATAATAGGAGTCATATTTTGTTTAAACACGTGTGTAAATTAAGAAGAAAAGTGGTTTGAATAAGTTAGTAAAATATGTGGGTCTCACTTATATTAATTTTATAATAAAATACTAGTAAAATAAGTTGGTGGAATGTGAATCCTACTTACCATTTATGTCGAAAGTGAAACAAGACACTTATTTAGAACAAACAAAATAGACAAAATATGACTCTTATTGTGAAACAGATGGAGTATATTATTTAGAATGTGACATTAAAATAAGGAAAATGTGTCACGGAACTAAAAAAGTATTATTCCTTTCCAATCTTCTTTTCTTGGTTCTCAAATCTCAAATCCAACTCCTCTTCCCTGTCATCAATTCTCCCTTTATAATAATGCGTACGTATCTAAAAAATATGCACGGCACTGCCCTAATCTCCAAGGAATCTTTATGGCTTTTAAATTTGAGTACATTATTCAAATTTGAATTTGAATGTGAAGATAAACATAAAATCACACATTTCAAATTCAGTCATTCATATTACCTTGAAAAATATACCAATAAAACTAAAAATATGATACTTGGAATCAGTTAAATACCCTCTTATTATCATTTATTCGATTGCTACAGAGAATATTTACAAACACATAAATTCTAAGTTAAAAGTGTAGCATGGTAGTATATTTATCGGGAGAGGATCCCCTGCTGTGCACAAATCACAGCAGGGCAGCAGGGCCCTGCTGTGATTTGTGCACAGCAGGGGATCCTCTCCCATATTTATCCCAGCTCCTGTCAGGAAATATAAATGGCAATCAATCTAACCTAACCCTCCTCTCGATGGAAGAATGATCTAGAAATATGCGCTAGTAACTTTTAAATGTGTGGGACAAGATTGTTGAAGTAAACATGGCTGGGCCATCCCTTCCCAAGCTCTATTCATTACTCACCATTAAAAGCAGCCCCACAAAATCCATGATTCCCAGCATTAAACACTAATGAATTTTACCACTTACCTCCATTTGGTTTTACACGGCGCTGCTAGGTAAATCCACGGTCGGAGCAGGATTTCTGGGCGATCTCAGAGCCTATTGTGGGGCTCCACCTCCTTGATTGCTTAGATTTCCCTTGGCCCGCTTCTCCGTCACATCTCAATCCTACATAATAGCAATGCTACGGATGCAACTCCCCCGGCCCAATATGTTTGAACACAGATACATATATTGGCTGAAATTATGATGATCACATATATGGTGGAACTAGTGTGTGCGACTTTCTTAGTTAGAGGGCTGTCCAAATAACACATGTGATCTTTACTCATTTACTAAAATCAAACAATCACAATGCCAAATCAGTTTTCTTAGTAGTAATAACCAGTAATCGAAATCACGGAATCATTTGGGTGGACGATGCATGCATGCAGAATACAACTACCGAAAGCACAACCATAACAAGAGAAGGAAGAAGAGAAATTTCGAGAATATTCTAACACTGTAGTTACTGACAGAAGACATCCACTTTCATGTGTGCGGATTACAAGTAAATAACAAATTTGGCATCTTGGTTCTAGTGTTGTACAAACTCAGGCCTAGAGGCGCCACAAGTCATGATGAGTAGTTATTCTACTGTTTGTTCGGACTTCAATTGGTTGGTTTTCATGCCTACATATTATAAAATACAAAAGACAAACTTAGATAACAGCATACCATTAATTGACATTTAGATGCTCAGCCAAAAAAATTTAGGCTCTGTTTTGAATATATGGGTTCGGGGCACTGTTGAATAAAGATATCAACTGTGCATTAATAGATGAGTGCAGGCGTTAGGTGAGTGAGACTACAGAACAATTAAGATAAAGCAGTCGACCACACAATCTTTGGTTCGCAAGGGGAAATATGTCATTATCTATATGAAATTGCAACCTAGCAGTCTTCATCATGCTTTGACTCATCTGGCAATTAACTGTGGTAAAAGAGTACAACTAAGGACAGACAAAAAAACAAGGAGAGGAAAGAAGTTTAGACCGGAGAAACTGTATTTTACCTATGTCCATAATAAGAGTTGATATACAGAGTTATACACACACCTTGTGCTCAATAATGACCTGTAACTGTAAAATCAGACACAACCTTCTTTTCTTTGATGCCTGCTGGTGAAAGAGTAGAAATTTTTCACTAAAAGTCATAGTAGTAAGTAGCCTGTGCAATAGCTTAAGAATGGCTAGTCCCTGTGGGCCTGGTACATTTGTCTTCAACCTGGTGTATGTTTCATAATTGCTTCACTAATTTCAGTTAACTAATTGGACCCTTTCAGCCTTTTTCAACTCTACTTAAACGGGGTAAAAAGCTTAGTATATTTACCTTTCAATTTGACTACGAGAATTAACCACTTCTGTCTTCAAGATAACATGTGCTCTGATGAATTTATTGGGATCTGTTTCATTTCCAGATGTTACTCAAACATGAATCTATTACGACACCTATAATTTCTCAAGATAAATTACCCAATATAACTCAGAAGGTAAAAGAATGTTTTATTTCAGAACATGCCTCACAATAAAGATTTAACAAACAAAAAATAAAATAAAATAAATAGCTTAAAAAATACTGCTATAAAATAGGTTGACTGTTAGCAATTAAAAGAATACCGGGAAAATTGAGCAACTTGCAAGAGAACATGACTAGGAGTCCGTACAAGAAGTAGCCCCACCAGTATTAGCATCTTTAAAACTGGCCTCTCAACTACAACCTGTAAACTGCAAACCCCCAAAGAAAATTACTCTTGAATTTTTGCTGCCATAAAAGTAGGAATAAAAGAACGCCAAAATTTTAAGCAAGCTATCGCCAGGACACTGTCTCTATTTTAACTTGGCATCATGACAAGGCATCTCAGATTGTGCAAAGGCAAATTCACAAAAAAAAAGCAAGCTGAATGGAGGGGGATTATCATCAGAGCAATGCTAATCCCTTTTTACCATTTGGCTTGGAATTAATTTGTAAAGCTTTGATAACCCTCCAGTTCTGCTTCTGCATTAAATAACCAAAACCATGAATTCGATTGCTAAATCTAAAGCCGTTTCTTTAAGAACATGGTTAGCACCCACAAAATGAATTTCCTTTGTAGAAAAATATATTAACATACAGACAAGACTCATGTTTCGAGACAACCCAAAACTGCTGAAACAATATGCAAAGATCCAGTGACTATAATTATCCCCCTTCCAGAGGCAGATTTTGCATCAAGGACCTCATGTCCAAATCTAATTGAATCCACTAATGACCCCTCCACAAAAAGGATGGATTCAGATCCCATATTTCTGGAAGATTCAGGAAACTGATCTTCAATCAACTCGTAATTAGGAGCTCCGCAGTCAAGAAAACCAACATCCATCTCTCTACAAGCTTTGATCCAAGAACATTTTAACAAGGATGATGAAGTTGTGCGCGATCTATCTCCAGCAATATCAACTTCAGTAAAGCATACGGCTTCCAAACATCCACCTGCAAGATTTTATATACCAGGAGTCACAATTGCATGTATCATTATAACAGCCCCTCCCCCTCACAAAGAGAGAATGAACAGAGCCAAGTTAACTATTCATAATACCCCACAAAGGCATTATATGTAACAACATGCAAAAACTATAACAAACTGCCTCTTCAACATAAATTATGTACAGTACAGGATGAACATATTCCTCAGTGTTTATACAGATTAATTACTGATTTTGAACAAGATCAGGAGAATCAAATATAACAGTGCCACCTGCACCACCAACTGCTGCACTAGGTTTCTTCTTCTCTTAGATATATGTATACGATGACAGCTAGAGGATGTGAACTGAAGAACATGGTAAACTAGGAGATCCTAATATATCTGATCTTGCTTTCATCCTCTCAATGAAATCTTAATTTTACATTAACAAACCATGTATAATATTATCAAGCCATTGCAAAAGACCTCAACAAATTATACTTATGAAGGATAACTGCACTTCTAATAAATGGCACAAGAATTATCAGTGACAGACTATCTTCGTCTAGTGCACCACCCAAGTTTCTGATCGCACAAATATTTACAATATACTAATAAAATCTTATGCAATCTCAAATAGATACTTAACGTGAAAGTAGAGCTCTAGCAAATCCAGTATGATCTTTGTCATTCGCCATAGCAACAACAACAACCAATCTTGCATCACAATATGCCATCTTAACCATGTCCACCAATGCCTGAGCAGATTCTTTGGTATGGGCTGAGATTTTCATTTAAAGAAAAACATTAGCACAAGCTAGTTATCAACTCGATCAAAATATGGGCAAAAATCAGAATTCGTCAATGTTAAATAAGAGTAAACAGGAACATCTATATATCTTTTTCATCCTAATCACTTGGCTGCAGAAATGAACTTACAGGCTTAGATTTCTTTGTATGTTGAAGGACAGAACTAAGAATAAATGGATGAACCACCTAAATAGTTATAACCCTAAAAAGCTAACATTACAGTGTAGTGTGAAAACAGAAATCATGAAACAAGGGAACCAAACCTCCATCAAGAAGTATAGTTGCTCCTGGCAGTCCTAGCTTGTCAGCTTCCTTAGATGTCAAAATTTGGCTTCTACCAACCAAATATGCACTTTCTAAACCAGCACGAATGGATGTATCCGATAACTTCCACCCTACAATAATTACGGGCATAAAGATATCATAATAGAGCAGGTAAGGCCAGAGCTCAAAGAGACATTTTCCAGCTGATATGTGACATGGTTGTAAAAGATGCTTCGTAGCATGCGAATGTACTTCTTGAAGCAATATAAGTCAACTTGATTAACAAAAACACCAACGAGTGTTATTTTCAAGTAGTAATGTAGTATTAACATTGAATAAGTTAAGCAAGATATAAATATCAATGAGTTTAATCTTTTAAAAATTGAAGGCTGCTGGAACTGATTGGAATTTAATATAAAAACAGATAATTTAATGTTTTAACAAGCTTCGGCCAAGTAAGTCGGGGGCATACTATCAAACAGAGAACCAGCTACACACTCAATTAACCCATATTCAGTGACCACGGCATTGACAGACACATTTTCAATCTACTGTTGGGGCTGTTGGGGGGGTCCTATCATCCGTATTAACTAATAACAAAGAGTAGTTTAACAATACCATATGCCAATCCACCTCGCCGGAATGGAACATCCAAAATTCAAGAAAATGTGGTGAAGACTTTTGTTACCTACCAAATAGACTGAACAATTGTCGACAATATAGATATCACTGATAAGGCCATTTTCTTCATTTACCATTACTCAACTTTCCAAAAAGACTAGGAGTGTAGCATAATAAACTACTCTAAAGAGTTCCTATCCATGTTAAAAAGACACATAAATTATGAGATAGGACTTATAAGAAGTCATATTTTCAAACCTTGTTCACGAAGACAAAGTGCTGCGCAAGTAGCAGTTACAGCATTCTGGAGCTGGTGAGAACCAAGCAGGCGCAATTGTAGATCAAACAACTCAATTGACTTGTATATGACAGGTACACAGAAAAAAAAATGGGTTAGAAAAAGAAATAAAAGTAGCTGTATAACACTCTTAAATGAACTGTATAATATAATTCAATTCAATACCACGTGAAGGTCGCTCTCAATCAAGAGCAGAATATCACATAATTGGTGAGGCACCTGACAGGCTCCAGAAAAGCCTTTCAGAACACTTCTATTTCCAGGATCTGATGCTGATACAACAGGTGAGCATAGAGACAATGCCTTCTCACGTATTATACTCTCAATATGTGGAAGGAAAGGCCCACCCAGAACCAGCTAAAAGATTTTACAAACAAGTCAGAATTGCATATTCTGCATTATAACTCTTGTATAGTTGTATGTATAACTTTATCTTGATCCACATACTTGATGGTAGTTATCTGCCTCCATACACAGTAAATAAAGTTCAAATTATGACATTGACATTTAAAAGTAGTAATTAGTTTATATATGCCTCCAATTTCAATGCTGGTTGTTCATATTTAAGCCTAATTATATTGTGTATTGTCTATTTGTTGCCTCTCTCCCAAGGGAAGACAACAAAATATGACTAAGACCATATTTCTGAAGGAAATAATGTACAGAACCACCTAACTGGACGTTTTTCTTTAATTATTCCTGATTTAGCCACAGCAATACTCTGCAGAGATCCCCCTAGTGCAGCTAGATGCTCTTCACCTATATTGGTAATGATTGCTGCTGCCATATCTGAACTGGTAAATACATTGGTTGCATCCCGAGCGCCACCCAAACCAGCCTATAGGTGGACATAAGAAATCAAAATATTATCCATTCCATGATGTCGACTTCCACGGTCTGTATCAATCAAAGCTAGGCGACAAACAATGAAACGCGGATTACACGCATTTAGGAGTGGAGAAGAGGAACAAGATGATCAAGTTAATAGTGAATTAAAGTTTACAGCCTACATAGAGAATCCCGAAATATGCTGTTATATCCAGAACATGGTGACCTAAAATAACACTGTCACCAAGATTAGGGTAAAGAACAATTAAGTTTAGTGAGAGCGAATCAAGAGACATATCTTCCATTTATATAATGCAAGTATTATAATTTGAAATCATCTATTTTCTTCCGAAAAGGGAAAGAAAATTGAACAAATAGAAAGCTTGGTTGGTTAGTATAAGAGCTCAGACAAGATAAGTTTACCTCAACAACTGCAAATTGAACTCTCTCTTCGGCAAATAAGCTCAATGTGATGGCAGTGAAAACCTTGATTTCAAGTTTCAACAATCAAATAGATTGAATGACAATAAAGTTCAGTATCACGATCAACCAAGTCAACCAGAAGACATACCATCTTCAAGTAAGATAATAGAAAAATATATCCATCCACGAGCATACCTCAAACTGACTGAGATGCCCTTTTTCACGTTCAATTGCGATATCAAGCTCATCCTTTATTTTGTGGAAGTGTGAATCCAGTGACTTCCCTGGCACTGCTTCACCACTCGTTCCCAGCGTTATGCGCTCTCTAATACTACGTATATGTGGGCTGAAAGAAGGCAATACCGTCAGTTGATTGTATGTATAAACTAAGCAGCTAAACATTTGTATTTCGTGATAAAACAATCATGATTCTTCCACAATATAATCTGAAGCATAATGAGTTACAGACAGATACCTGGTATAGCAACCAACAGAATACCCCTCGGCGCGTAAAATGCTGGAGATAAATGCAGCAGTTGATCCTTTCCCTTTTGTACCAGCAATATGTATAGCCTAAATCAATATGGAATCTTCTAAACAAATCCAAAATCTAAAATAGAAAAAAAACAAACTCAATCTATATCAGGCTGTTCCTCAACTCAAATCCATCCACTAGAAACTGTAACATAAGTATTAATCGAATTCACAAAAACCTTACCTTGAATTTGGATTGAGGATTGCCAAGATTGTGCAACAGCCGCCGCATCCTACCTAAATCGAAACCGTCGCGGGAATCGGTACCGGCTCCCTTAGGAACACCGATTTTTTCGTAGTTCTTGAGCTTTTCCATGAATGCATCCATTTCCGGGGCCTCAGTAGACGCAGTAGAAAGACATCGGCACGAAGCGCGGGGCAATGCTCTGGATTTAGCAAAGAGTGGATTATTTGGTCGGAGTAGGAGGGCAGTGAAACGACACGCAATGCTTGAAACTTTCATAATCGGAATTTGAGCAAATTCTATTCCGACACACGAAAACGGAGAAGCTGGCAATGCTTGACACATTCAGATTTTAGAGCAACTCCAATGGTCCCTTAAAACTTAAAACCCAGTTTTGGGGTAAAAAATTCCCTCCAATCGAACCCCACAACTAGGGGAAAAAAAAAAACCCCCACAACCAGTCGCAAATCCAAATTTATAAGTTTTTGAACAGTGCAAAGCAAATTGTTTTCATAATTACATTCAAGACCATCATTTTTTGGATTTTGGAAAAACTTACCTGCTGCCATATGCGTGAGGAAAAAGTGTTTGGGAGAGAAAAAAGGCGCTGGAGAATTTTAAGGTTTATAGCAGTAATTTATTTATGTGTAAGTTATGGTTTGGGGTTTAATTTTACGGGTAACTGATGTTATTTAGTTTAATAAATTACATTAATTTTGTTAATCAATATTCCAAATGATAAATAGTGTTTTTGGTTTAAATAATGTTAATTTAATAGGTTATGGTTATTCAATAAGTAAGTATATGGAGTTTTTAATATCATAATACAAATATTGATAATAAAGTGTTATGGTGCTAATATATAATACAGATAGAGTGTGATTGAAATGATAATTAATACTCCTTCTTCCTTGCCATAAAAATATGGACATTTAGGATGGTATGAGAATTAATTCACAATTGATAAAGTAAAAGAGAGATAGAAAAAAAAAATGTTATTATAGTATTGTTAGTGGAGAATGATGTCAGAATAAAATTATCAAAAATAGAAAGAGATATTTTTATGAGACATCCCAAAAATGAAAATGTCCTTATTTTTATGGGACGGAGGGAGTGGTATCGTTTTTCAAATAGAGTATTTACTACTAGTAGTATCTAGTATGCGTCTATGCCGCTTTTAAGTTCCTTTTTTTTGACATAAAGATGGATGTTGATTAAGTTCCGAGACATCAAAGAATCCGGTGACTCGTGGAGATTGCACAATTTTGAGGGCTACTTATTTATTTTCTTCTGGAAATCTTTCAATATGTCTAATAAGTTCTCTCCTCATTTAGTGTTTGATTCAAAGTGTTTTAGCTAGATTCGTGTTCATTTGAGTTCACATTTGTGATGAGATTTTTGAAGGTAATATTCCAGTTTTTAATGGGTACATGTCATTTATAGAATGAAGCAGTCAAACGCAATTTGTAGAGCAATACTATAATCCACCACATTTGATATTTGTGCAGGAATGTACGATTCAAGTTTGCATGAAATAACCAAACTAATTTGAGATGCAAGTAAAATTTTAATAATGTATACATCAATCTATTTACGTATTCTCCAATGAACCAGAAAAAGTACTTCTAGTATATGATGTGTGATAACAATTTAAGTTAAACATGATTTGATTGCACACTTTTAGGCCATCCACTACGCTGTCTCTATACCGTCCCTTAAATACTATTTGACCACTATTTGAGGGCCCCAATGCCCTTTTTTCCTTTATCCCTTAACTAAGGGATGAAACCTGCAACGCTCCGTCCCTTAACCGTCCATTATTCCGTCCCTTAATTACTATTCATTCAATTTCATTTTTTTTTCTCAACCTAATTCAATTAAAACAAACACACTTTATTAAAAACACACTTTATTAAAAAACACACAACATAAAAAAATACACAACATAAAAAACACACAACATAATTTAAAATACAAATTTAAAGAAAAATAAAAAAACTACTCCGCCGGCTAATCATCCTCCGGAGGCGGTCGAGGTTGAGGGGGAGTCGGAAGGCCAAGTTGTGCTGCCATATACACAATTCCGTTCCACCAGGCCGTGAATTGGGCGTACGAGAAGCGGGAAGTGTCCGCCATTGTGGCGGTCATGTACGCCACCATAAGTGTGTCCGAGCCTCCCCGCGAGCCCGATCCCGAGGCCGGCTGGCTTGATTCGCCTCGGCCCTTCCTTGCTCTAGCCGCTTTCGCCGCCTTCGTCCCTTGCGGCCGACGGCGCCCACTCGCGGATCCTCCAGCATCGCCGACCGTACCCACAAACTCCTGGGATTCAGCCTCAGGTTGGCTGATGCCCTCAGCGGTGTCACCACCAGACGAGTATTGGCCACTCGCCGTATGCTTCGTGCGCTTCGAGGTTGAGCCCGAGCTGGAGCGAAAACCGCCGGCCCACCGTTCCTCGTCCTTGACGGCCTGCCAAACATCAACAAATCTGAATTGATGACGTTCGTCCTGGTAGTAGGCGCGCAAAGCGGACGTCAAAATGTCGGTTGCCGTTGCGCCGCTTTGGTAGCGCGCCTCTTCGGCCGAGTAGATGCCGCAGAATTTTTTGACCCGTCGGTCGACTCGGTCAAAGTGAGAGCGGAGCATTTTAAATTTGCGCTTGCGGAAGCCTTTTGGCTTTATCTGGTGGTAGACCTCGCAGACCTTTTCCCAGAAACACTTCCGAGATTGTTGATTCCCGACGATGGGATCGTACGAGACGGTGATCCAGGCGTTGTACACCGCCAGCGTTTCGAGGTTGTTGTACGGATGCCGGCCTAGATCCTCTTCCTCTTCTTCCTCCTCGTCCTCGCCCGCATGGGGTTGTACATCGCCTCGGCCACCTCCACTGCCTCGGCCTACTCCCGGTGTGGGATCAACGGAAAATCCTCCCGGATCTGGGATAATCCCTGCGAATACCGCGGGGCTGAGGGACGAACATATGCATCAAGGTCAAAATTGGGTGGTTGGTATCCCCCTGGCGTCGCCGAACCCTGGGTCCCCGGCGTTGATGAACCGGAACCGCCCAATGTGTTGATCATGGTCTCCCAATTGCCGAACGCGTTGAGATCCCACCCGCCGGAGCCGGAACCGCCGTAGTTGCCGTCGCCGTCGCCGGACATCTTGAGTTGTTATATGAAAATTTGAGAGAAAAATTAGATGATAGGAAGAATAGATGTGTAGTTGTGTGTGAAATGAGGATGAGTTTAGGAGTATTTATAGAGTAAAAAAATTAAAAAAAAAAACAAAAAAACGGTAATATTACCGTTACAATTTTGTTTCTTTTATTTTTTATTTTATTTTTTTTAAATTCAATTTTTTTAAAAAAATATTTATTGCGTCAGCACGTGACGACGCCCACTCGCGGGCCGGCGAGTGGGCGTCACGCACGACGCCGGGTGGTCGCGCCACGTCGCTTAGGCGCGTGGGGAGACAGCCCGTCTCGTGGCTCGACGGGACGCGACGCGGGACGGCGCGGGACGGGATGGCGAGCTGCAATGTGTCGCGCCGGGGTCCCGTCTCTCTGGGACGGGACGCGAGACGCCGGCGAGACGCGTAGTAGATGGTCTTAGAAGAAAACTACTGCTACTGTTTTGTCAACGCAAGCTCCATTCAAGGTTGGACTAATGGGTAATCGTGAAATTAGAAGGACAGAAGGAGACAATTAATCATAATCTGAATTAATTAATTATACTATAATTCGTTTGTCCATTCCAGGTTGGACTAATGTGTTTAGCTGATCAAAAATATTTCCATTTCCAAGAGTGATCGCTAACTCATGAGGAGCTGGTGATTAAATTGACAAAATAATTTGGATCGACATCCGCTATAAATCCAAATGAATATTCTATAGACATAGAGGTGACAGCCACATTCATCGATCCATCAATTTCTTGTTGAAAATATAGCATAGAAGTGATATATTATTATATTCATTTTTATGTTTCAATTGCTAACCTCCTCCCTTAAACCCTTCAAGGTGAATCATTTGGAGGGGTTGGACTTTTTTATGATCAATTAGGGGGTTGGACTTTTTTATGATCGATTGGACAATCGACCCAATCTTTTTTTTCGATTGGTTGGACTTTTTTATGATTGATTGGACAATCGACCAAATCTTTTTTTCGATCGGTTGGACCACTGACCCAAATTTTCAGCCAAGTTATATTGCTAGGTCAATCATTTTTTTCGATTTCAGCCCAGATATATTGCTGGGTCAGTTAAATATGACCCACAGTCGGCGACCCGCTCTGATACCATGATAGAAATTCATGAGTTTCCTCCTAAAACCAATTAGTGATAGGAGGAGAGGCACACGAGACTTATATAGTGGATTAAGCTCTTTGTGTACACTGTAGGATATTATCATATTCATTTTTATGTTTCAATTGCCAACACATAGGATTTAACAATATAAATTTGAGTATATAAGGACATCACACAAAAAGAATTAATTAACACAAAATAAAATAAAATAAAAAAACAGCAATGGCCTCAAACAGCAACATCTCGGTTCTCAACGCCCTCGACAATGCCCGCACCCAGATGTACCACGTCACGGCCATCGTGATCGCCGGAATGGGATTCTTCACCGACGCATACGATCTCTTCTGCATCTCAACCGTCTCCAAGCTCCTCGGCCGCCTCTACTACTACGACCCCACCACCGGCAAGCCCGGGAAGCTCCCCCACAGCGTCAACAACGTGGTCATCGGCGTTGCCCTCGTCGGTACTCTAAGCGGCCAGCTCTTCTTCGGCTACTTGGGCGACAAGCTCGGCCGCAAAAAAGTCTATGGCGTCACCCTCATCCTCATGGCCTCCTGCGCCATCTGCTCCGGCCTCTCTTTCGGCTATAGCCCCAAGGTCATGACAGAAGCAATGGCCCATTACACTTATATAGTGATTTATTGTTATAAGTATTTATTTTTCTTTCATTTGCCAACAGGTTGTCATGGGGACGTTATGCTTCTTCCGCTTCTGGCTCGGCTTCGGCATAGGCGGCGACTACCCTCTCTCCGCCACCATCATGTCCGAGTACGCCAATAAAAAGACCCGTGGCGCCTTCATCGCAGCGGTCTTCGCCATGCAAGGCGTGGGGATCATCTTCGCCGGTTTAGTCTCCATGATCATATCCCGGGTCTTTCTCGGGATGTATGAAGGGCCGGCCTTCAGTGAGGAGCACGTGTTCTCCACCGAGCCCGAGGCCGACTACGTGTGGAGAATCGTGCTGATGATCGGCTCGCTCCCGGCGTTGCTGACGTTCTACTGGAGGATGAAGATGCCGGAGACGGGGCGTTACACGGCCTTGATTGAGGGGAACGCTAAGCAGGCGGCGGCGGATATGGGACGCGTGCTCGACATCGAGATCAACGCAGAGCAGGAGAAGGTGGCCCAATTCAACTCCGCTAACGAGTACAAGCTTTTTTCGAACGAGTTCTTCGCCCGCCACGGAAAGCACTTGATTGGGACGACAACCACGTGGTTTTTACTAGACATCGCTTTCTACAGCCAGAACCTAACGCAGAAGGACATATTTCCAGTGATGGGACTGACGCAGGAAGCCGGAAACGTAAGCGCGCTAAGGGAGATGTTCGAGACGTCGCGGGCGATGTTCGTGATCGCGCTCTTCGGGACCTTCCCAGGCTACTGGTTCACCGTCGCCTTCATTGAAAAAGTCGGGCGGTTCTACATCCAACTAGTCGGTTTCTTCATGATGTCGATGTTCATGTTCATCATCGGGGTCAAGTACGAATACCTCAAGAATAAAGACCACAGGTGGACCTTTGCGGCACTCTACGGCCTCACTTTCTTCTTTGCCAACTTCGGCCCCAACAGCACGACCTTCGTGCTGCCGGCCGAGCTGTTCCCGACGCGGGTGCGCTCGACGTGCCACGCCATCAGCGCAGCGTTGGGGAAGGCCGGGGCCATGATCGGCGCCTTCGGGATACAGAACTTCACGCAGGACGGGAAACCCGACCAGATCAAGAAGGCCATGATCGTCTTGGCCATTACCAATTTGATGGGTTTCGGCTTCACCTTCATGGTCACTGATGAATCGGCGAATTTCTGATGTTAGTGAATGCAGGAAAATACAGATCACGACACAAAGAATTTACGTGGTTCGATTTACTGAAGTAAATCTACGTCCACGGGAAGAAAAGAGGGCAGAGTTGTATTGCTTGATCTGTTTTCTACAGCTTACAAATACAAACTTGCTATTTGATATTTTATCTCTAGAGAGCGAGAGAGTCTAACCCTATCTATCTGATCTAGGTTCTATTTATACAGTGAACCAAGATCGTGGCATGCAGCCATTTACTAGGTAGTGGATGTCGTGGAGATCGTGGCGATCTTGCATGGGTCCACTATCCTGCATGAGTTAATGACTGCTTGACACCACTAAATAGATCGTGGGTGTAGTGGAGGTGGAAATCCTGCATGAGTCCACTATCTCCTAGTTCGGTCGAATACTGAGACCGAACTGCTGAATTATTGCCGAGCAGCTTTTGCCGATCTGAGAGTAGAGCTTGATGCCGACCTGAGAGCAGAGTTTGATTGGTTGGCTTTTACCGAGCTGTAGGCTGGGGCCGAGCTCTTTGGTTGTGCCGAACTGAACTCTTTAGTCATGCCGGACTGATACTCTTTAGTCATGCCGAACTGATACTCTTTCTTGGGCTTTAGGCTGATGGGCTTTACTGCTGTTGGGCTTGTTTAGTACGTACTCCATCACTACCCCCCCCGGAAAGTGAAGTGAATTACTTCGGCATTCTGGATAAAGGTACGGGGTAAGTTGATGTTTGTCCTCGATCTTATGAAGTGAACTCTTCTTTGACCGGACTCGTCTTTGGTCTGATGAAATAAACATTTTTGACCGGACTCGTCTTTGGTCTGATGAAATAAACATCTTTGACCGGACTCGTCTTTGGTCTGATGAAATAAACATCTTTGACCGGACTCGTCTTTGGTCTGATGAAATAAACATCTTTGACCGGACTCGTCTTTGGTCTGATGAAATAAACATCTTTGACCGGACTCGTCTTTGGTCTGATGAAATAAACATCTTTGACCGGACTCGTCTTTGGTCTGATGAAATAAACATCTTTGACCGGACTCGTCTTTGGTCTGATGAAATAAACATCTTTGACCGGACTCGTCTTTGATGAAATAAACATCTTTGACCGGACTAAGCTTGTGTCCTAATTTGGCGAGTTTTATCGCTCGGATCGGACTTTCCGTTGTCCTAATTTGGGGATCGGACTTTCCCTTGTCCTAATTCGGCGAGTTTTATCGCGTGGATCGGACTTTCCCTTGTCCTAATTCAGGCAAG
The DNA here is from genome assembly GCF_004379255.2 of Salvia splendens. NCBI lineage: Eukaryota > Viridiplantae > Streptophyta > Magnoliopsida > Lamiales > Lamiaceae > Salvia > Salvia splendens. Next base: position 7,347,428 of record NC_056034.1, read on the forward strand.
TTTTATCGCGAGAATCGGACTTTCGTTGCAGTTCGTTTCAGACGAAGTGCTTGATTCTTAAGCTGAATTGCGGTCTTGTATCCTCTTTAGAAGCTTGGACTTCACAATCGTTAGCTTATTGCAGTTCGTTTCAGACGAACTGCTTGTTTAAGCTGAATCGTGGCCTTGTATCTTCTTTAGAAGCTTTGACTTCACAATCGTTGGCTTATTGCAGCTCGTTTCAGACGAACTGCTTGTTTAAGCTGAATTGTGGTCTTGTATCCTCTTTAGAAGCTTTGACTCACAATCGTTGGCTTGTAAATGTTCTAAGAAGGGGATCAGCCTTCGAAGAACAAGATACCTCAGTAACATTTGTAAGAGACGACACGCACAGAGACAGACAAAACACACAGACAAAAACGCACAGAGACAAATAAAGACCAAGCAAACCAAATAAAGCACATTGACCGAACAGGACTCAAGACTGACTGACCGGACTGTCTCTTACAAATGGAACTTCTTGAGGTTGGAAAGGTGCCATGTTCGGGGTACCTGTTCTCCTGACATGTGAGCCAATTTGTAAGACCCTTTGCCGAGGACTTCTGACACCCGATACGGACCTTCCCATGTGGGTTCGAGCTTGCCCAGCTTTTCTGCTCGGCTTACTTCGTTGTTTCTCAAGACGAGATCTCCCACTTGAAATTGCAGCTTCTTCACCCTTTGGTTGTAATACCGGGCTACTTGCTCCTTGTACTTGGCTGCTTTTATGCATGCCAATTCTCTTCTTTCTTCGGCAAGATCTAGCTCGGCTCTCAGTCCGTCGTCATTCATTTCTGCTGAGAAATTTAGAGTTCGGGGACTGGGTATGCCGATCTCCACCGGAATCACGGCTTCGGTGCCGTACACAAGACTGTACGGAGTTTCACCGTTGGAGGTTGTGGGTGTAGTTCGGTAGGACCATAGGACTTGAGGGAGATTTTCTACCCATTGTCCTTTGGCTTGTTCTAACCGAGCTTTTAACCCTTTCACCAGGATACGATTTGTTACCTCCGTTTGTCCGTTTGCTTGTGGATGAGAGACCGAAGTGAACCGCTGTTGAATATTCAGCTCTTGGCACCAATTCTTGAACGTCTTGTCGGTGAACTGAGTCCCGTTATCCGAAATGAGGATGTGGGGTATGCCAAATCGGCACACTATGTTCTTCCAGACGAAGTCCAATGCCTTTGAGCTCGTTATCGTAGCTAATGGTTCAGCCTCCACCCACTTCGTGAAGTAGTCCACGGCAACGATAAGGAATTTCATTTGCCGAGGAGCTTGAGGAAGTGGTCCCACTATGTCTATGCCCCATTGCATGAAAGGCCAAGGGCTTTGCATAGTGTATAGATCGGTCTGCGGCATCCTTGGGACATTTGCATGGATTTGGCACTTCGGGCATGTCTTGACGAACTGCACTGCTTCTTGTACCAAGGTTGGCCAATAATATCCCCATCTCAGAACTTTTTTAGCTAAAGCTCTAGCTCCGATGTGGCTACCGCACGATCCTTCATGAACTTCTCTGAGGATGTAGTCCGTCTCTTCTGGTCCTACGCACCGCAATAACGGCTGGGGGTAAGACTTTCTAAAGAGGACTCCTTTATGAAGTTCGTACCGAAGTGCTCGGCACGTGATCTTCCGAGCTTCTCTCTTATCCTCGGGCAATTGTCCTTGATCCAGATACTGCAAGATCGGCGTCATCCAGTTCGGCGAGCTGGATACTGAATGTACCTCGGCTTCATCAATGCTTCGATGCATTAATTCTTCCGCCTTTGAGCTCGGATCTGAGGCCAACTTACTCAAGGTATCTGCTCGGCTATTTTCCGCTCTGGGAATGCGGATTATCCGAAAATAGGAGAAACTTCGGCTGATGCTTTGCGCTTTGTCCAAATACTTCTTCATTCTCTCGTCACGAGCTTCACTTGTACCCAACATGTGATTTACTATGACTTGTGAATCACCATGGACTTTGAGAGATTTGACGAGCAGACTTTGCGCTAACTGGAGTCCGGCCAGGAGGGCTTCGTACTCGGCTTCATTATTAGTAGTGGGGAATAGGAACCGAAGTGAGTAGGTTACTTCGTGTCCGTCGGGAGCGACAAGTAAAATACCAGCTCCACTTCCCATCTTGTTTGAAGCTCCATCTACGAATCCGCTCCAGCAGTCCGGCGGCTCTACTTCGGATTCCAAGGGCTGTGCTAGTTCGGCATTTTCAGAATTCTTCTGTTCGGCAATAACAGGAATTGCTTGATCGAACTTTGCTTCTGCAAGAAAATCTGCCAAAGCTTGTCCCTTGATGGCTTTCCGAGGTAGGTACTCGATTGAGTGTTCTCCCAGCTCTATGGCCCATTTGGCGATTCTGCCTGATGCTTCTGGCTTGGTCAAAACTTGCCGAAGAGGCAGATCGGTTAAGACGCATACCTTGTGAGCATAGAAGTATGGCCGCAGTCTCCTTGCTGCATTTACTAACGCCAGAGCAATTTTTTCCAGAGGTTGATACCTTGTTTCTGGACCTCTTAATGCTCGGCTTGTAAAGTAGATGGGAAACTGCTTTAGGCCTTCTTCTCGTACAAGCACCGCGCTAATGGTTTGATCGGATGCCGCTAAGTATAAGAATATTACTTCGGCTTCGGTTGGAGCAGAGAGAATAGGAAGCTCGGCTAGATAACTTTTGAGCTCGTCAAAGGCCTTTTTCTGCTCGGCTCCCCACTCGAACTTTGGTGCCTTTTTCAACACCTTGAAGAACGGCAGTTGCTTTTCGGCTGCTTGGGAAAGGAATCGATTCAGTGCGGCTAGACATCCGGTTAGCCTTTGCACGTCATGTATGGACTTCGGCATTGCCATGTTCTGAACGACTTGAACTTTTGAGGGGTTTGCCTTGAGTCCGTCCTTTGAAACCCAACAACCCAGAAACTTTCCCGAATCTACCAAAAAGGTACATTTTTGGGGGTTGAGTTTGAGGTTGGCTTTTCGGAGCACGTTGAGAGTGGATTTGAGGTTGTCTTCATACTCCGAAGTGCTTTTGCTTTTGACAACTATGTCGTCGACATACACTTCAACCTGTTTTCCAATTAGGTGCCGAAAAAGCTTGTCTACCATCCTTTGATAAGTGGCTCCGGCATTCTTTAAACCAAATGGCATCTTTTTATAAGCGAAAATGCCGAAATCGGTAATGAAAGCTGTTTTCGGAGCGTCACTCTCATCCATCAATACTTGGTGATATCCTTTGTATAAATCAAGAAAACAGAAAATTTCGAAGCCGATCAAAGCTTCTACTTTTTTATCTATATTCGGAAGGGGATAGCAATCTTTAGGACAGTGCTTGTTTAGATCGGTAAAATCTATGCACATCCGCCATCCTCCTTCTTTTTTCTTGATCATCACATGATTAGCCACCCAAGAAGGATATTTCACCTCGAATAGTACATCCGCTTTTAGTAATTGGCGGACTTCGTCATGGATGACTTGGCTTCTTTCTGCCGCAAAGAGTCTTTGCTTCTGTTTTACTGGCCGTATTGAAGGATCAATATTTAACCGATGAGTGATTACCTCGGGGGGCACTCCGGTCATGTCCAACGGAGACCATGCAAAGACATCTTTGTACTCCTTGAGGAGCTGAATGGTCTTTTCCCGGAGTAGAGGCGTTCCTGCGAAGCCGATCTTGACCGCTCTGGATGGATCATCTTCGTATAACTGAACGGTCATTGAGTTCGGCTCTGAAGTGACTTCGGTCATCTCGCTTGCCTCTGACTCCGGTTGCTGTGATTGCTATGCTTGATGGTGCCGAACTGATTGCTCGGCACTTTTAAGCGCAATCTGCAGACATCCTTTTGCTCTCTTTTGATCACCTCGGATGACCGCTATCCCACCTTTAGTGGGGATCTTGATGGTGAGGTGATAAGTAGAGCAAACGGCCCGAACTGTGTTGAGCCAGTCTCTCCCCAGGATGATGTTGTACGGGGACCGAGCTTTCACCACAAAGAACTCGATCATCGTATTGGAGCTTGTAGGCGCTTTTCCCACCGTGATCGGAAGGCTGATAATACCTTCAGGGCGGGTGTCCTCCTGGGCGAAACTTTTCAGAGGAAGTGGAGCCGGACTGAGCCGAGCTGGATCCACTTCCATTTTATCGAAACATTCTTTAAAAAGAATGCTGACTGACGCTCCTGTATCCACAAATACTCTGTGGATCAGTTTGTTTGCCACTCCGGCTTGAATGACAATAGCGTCTTGGTGAGGAGAGATGGCTGGGACGGGATCGGCGTCTGAAAATGTAATCACTTCGTCTTTCTTCAGCCTTTTATGTGTTGGCTCCTCTTGATTGGAACCTCTGCGTTCTGCTTTTAGGGACGACTTAGTCTTCCCGGCAGGGAGAGCATCAATAGTCAGGATTACTCCATCATATTGCGGCTCGTCGTCGTCTTCGGGATCCTCATGCCTTTTCGGATCCTGAGGATTGCAGTTCGTACCTCTCTGCCTTTTGTTCTTTTTCGGCTGCTTGCTTTGGTATTTTTTTAACGTTCCTGTTTTCACAAGAACATCAATACCTGCAGCCAAATTTCGGCACTCCTCGGTATCGTGACCGTGGGTTTGATGGAAGGAGCAATATTGATCCTGAGGTCGCCGCGCGGCTGACTTCGTCATCCGCTTTGGTCTTTCGAACATATCGGAATGTAGTTCGAAAATTTCCGCTCTTGACTTGTTCAGCGGTACGAACTGAGCGGGCGGCTTCTCGGGATTGAGACTGGGTCCCAATCTGTCTTGCACCGGAGCCCTTTGAATTCTTTCAAATGGAGTCCGGCGAGGATGCCCCTGATCGCTATGATCGGGCTTCCTTCTGTCTCCTCGGGACGATGAGCTGTCTAACGACCGTTTGCGACGGTCTGCCTCATCGGCCCGGGAGTACTGGTCCACAATGTCCCACATTTCCTGAGCTGTCTGCGGACCGCACTCAACGAGCTTCCTGTAGAGAGCTCCGGGCAGGATTCCATTTTGGAATGCCGAGATGACAAGCAGATCGTTGAGATCGTCTACTTGCAGGCATTCCTTGTGGAATCTTGTCATAAAGTCGCTGATTCTTTCGTCGCGACCTTGACGAATGGAAAGCAGCTGAGCCGAAGTGATTCGGACTTCCGCTTTCTGAAAGAACCTCCTGTGGAAAGCATCCATTAGATCTCGGTAGGATCTAATGCTGCCTTGAGGAAGGCTGTCGAACCACCTTCTGGCGTTCCCGATGAGCAGCTCGGGGAACAGCTTGCACATGTGGACCTCGTTGAGACCCTGGTTCGCCATGTTATATTGATAGCGTCCCAAGAAATCATGAGGATCCACTAGCCCGTCATAAGTCATTGACGGTGTCCGGTAGTTCCGCGGCAAAGGAGTTCGGGTGATATCGTCCGAGAACGGAGTCTTTAATGCTCCGTACATGGTGAACCCGACATCTCTTCGGTACGGAGGAGATGGAGTTCTCCTGTGGTTCCGGTACCGAGGAGGAACAGGAACATGTCGGGGTTGAGGATTCTTTCTCCTGGAAGACACGTCACTACTGCGGTAGTGACTTTCATGTCTGGATGAGGAGGGAGAATCCGCCGTTGTCTTCTCCGGCTGCTGGCTCTTCTGCAGGAAGGTTAAGAACTCCTCCTGCTTCTCGGCCAAGAACAACTTGACAGCTTCATTTAAATCGGGCTGCTGGGAAGACTTGGTGCGATCTCTCCTGGAGTGGCTTGTTCCTTCTTCGTGAGAACCGGAGGTAGATGTCTCCCGAGGCCGTTTTTCAGACCTGCGAGCTGGACTAGCTTCCTCACGGTTATCACGAACAGTATTACGGGTAGTGTGTGATCTGGTATGCATTTTTCTGGGGTGGAAAAAGGGTCAAAAATTCGCTTTATCACAAATTTGGTTTTCTGTTTCCCACAGACGGCGCCAGTGATGAATCGGCGAATTTCTGATGTTAGTGAATGCAGGAAAATACAGATCACGACACAAAGAATTTACGTGGTTCGATTTACTGAAGTAAATCTACGTCCACGGGAAGAAAAGAGGGCAGAGTTGTATTGCTTGATCTGTTTTCTACAGCTTACAAATACAAACTTGCTATTTGATATTTTATCTCTAGAGAGCGAGAGAGTCTAACCCTATCTATCTGATCTAGGTTCTATTTATACAGTGAACCAAGATCGTGGCATGCAGCCATTTACTAGGTAGTGGATGTCGTGGAGATCGTGGCGATCTTGCATGGGTCCACTATCCTGCATGAGTTAATGACTGCTTGACACCACTAAATAGATCGTGGGTGTAGTGGAGGTGGAAATCCTGCATGAGTCCACTATCTCCTAGTTCGGTCGAATACTGAGACCGAACTGCTGAATTATTGCCGAGCAGCTTTTGCCGATCTGAGAGTAGAGCTTGATGCCGACCTGAGAGCAGAGTTTGATTGGTTGGCTTTTACCGAGCTGTAGGCTGGGGCCGAGCTCTTTGGTTGTGCCGAACTGAACTCTTTAGTCATGCCGGACTGATACTCTTTAGTCATGCCGAACTGATACTCTTTCTTGGGCTTTAGGCTGATGGGCTTTACTGCTGTTGGGCTTGTTTAGTACGTACTCCATCAGTCACCGAGACTAAGGGCCGATCGTTGGAGGAGATATCCGGCGAAGATGCTGGCTACGGCGACGCTCAGGTCGCCGACCGCCCCGACCATTGATTTTCGGACTTGATAAATTTCATTGCTACCACTTAGTACAAGAGGAAATAATTTGAATAAATTACCAAAATTAAATAAGAGCTGGATGGACGATGTGCAACTATCATTTCTCATACACATCGACTCCTAATTTTTTGTATTTTGTCCTTAAACTTCCTTCAAAAGTGAAATATAATTATGAACGTTCCAATGTGAGGAATTACTACACTTTTATTAGTACTAGTATATTTGGATGAATAATTTACTAAGAGTTTTACAACCTAGATGACTTGAATTCGCTATCTATTAGTTAAAGAGACAAGATTCAGCAGTAAAGATAAGGGGGGTCAGCCAACTCCACCACTGGCGCTGGAGAACCATCGAAAACCGCCTTCCATGCATCACCCACACCACGACGTCTACGACTTTTCCCCATATCCAAGTATCAAACCCAACGGCAGTAACACATCAGTGTTGATTTTGATTTGGCTTAATGTTGAAGGCTATGAAGCATATATAGTCATAGATCGCTAAAAGAACCGAGCCATTTGACACCAGCTAGTTGACAAGAGACAAACAAGACGACGGATCAGAGGTGCCACCAACAAGCCAAGCTTCACACTTAGTTTATTTAACTTTTGAGATTTTAGATTTAGATTTTAGGGGAGTTTCAATGAACTTTTAATTCAAATGTGATTATGCGATTCAATTTTCAGAATGTGATTGTGTGAGTCAATATGTGGCTATGAGATCAAGTCTTCTTGTTATTAGCATTTGATGTTATGGATCATGGACCACTACTATATATTATTAATTTCACCTAGTAAGTATCCTTATGAAACGTTTTTCAGAAATAGATATTCGTAGAGCCAACTACCGTGCACAACAGCTTTGGCGTCCGAACAATCTACACAAATTTGACGTTTGAACGATGAACACATTTTCGATACATAATTCACATTGATATATATGCTTTAACATTTTAGCCACTGCGTCTACTTTTATTCACATGTACATTTATTTTAGGTCACGGATACAGGTGGACCTCTATTATAAATTTATATTGAGAAGCTAAAATATTGCTAAAAGACAATAAGAAATGTCATGTACAACATGAACTATAGCACTTATATTTTGGCATACTTTAATACTGAAAGTAATTGTTTGAATAAGTCTGGTCAAATGAATTTTTGTATGACCAACTTTATTCTTTATTTTTTTTCGCATTTGATACGTCATTCGTATGATAGAGTAATAAGTATAGGAACCACCAATAGGTTTGAATTGTGATCAAATGACAAAGCCGGAAATACTTGAGTTGGGGGATCGAGATTGTAGTATTTCTTAAAACATAAGTCAAGGTAAAATAAAAAATGAATTAGATGGATATATTGCCCAAACGCTTGAAGCAAGAAAAATTTAGTACACATAAACTCCTAAAATGCAAACTCTAAATATTGTACAAACTCCAAACTATGATTTGAACCATTAAAAATGTCAACAAATGACAAAATAACAGTAACAAAAAATGTAAACACAGTTTCAATACAATGTCAACACAGCATCAACAGTTGACACTGTGTTGACATTTTTTGTTGCTATTATTTTATTATCTGTTGACATTTTCTAACGGCCCGAATCATAATTTTGAGTTTGTACGATATTTAGAATTTGCGTTTAATTAAATCCCTAAAATCCAATTGTTTTAAATTTTTTGGAGAGGGACTAGAAAAGGAAATTTATGGTTGCACGCCAGAATCCAAATTGTGCCAACCCAAAAGCGTTGGTTTATTCAAGAGACAACATGGGGCCACAATCATCACATCCTCACCCTCCACATTCTATTATTTGACGCTGACCACGCTTTTCATTTCAAATAGCGTTTTTAGACATAAAAAAATGCTCTAACCCTAGAAGTTTCTGGTTCCAAAATCTGCTCTCTCTCTTTAGCATTTCCCTCTATACTTTCCCTCCTCGCGCACTCAAACAGCACTTTCCTCTTTTTGACCAGATATATTTTCATCTCTCAATTCATTTCCCCAAATGAAATGGGAAATGGAGATAGGCGAGATTGAAGCCGTGCTCGAGAAAATATGGGATTTGCACGACAAGCTCAGCGACGCCATCCACTCCATCTCTCGACTTCATTTCCTCAATTCTATTAAGAACCCCACCCGGAGACCCGATGCTTTTTCTGTCAACCGGAAGAAGAAATCCCCTGACGATGATCCGGATAACAAAATCGGGTCGGGCTTTGTCTTCGTCAAGGAGTTCCGGATCGACGACGATGAAGTGGCGGTTCTCGAGGCCAAGAGCTTGTATTCTATTCGAACCGCCCTCGAGAATCTCGAAGACCAGCTTGAGTTCTTCCATGTGAGTCTTGTCGATTTTTTTTTCACCTGCATTTATTTCCTGTCTCGCCTATTGAATGATTTGAAATTCAGTGAAGAATTTGGGGATCGATTTGGTGATATTTTGTTAATTGATAGGGTTTATTGTGCTATATTGAAGACCAATTTGAATGCGTTGCCACGTATGTGAAATTCCGGTTGTGCATAATTTGGATTCGTTTTCTTCTGACCATAGTTTGGACGTCGTTTATATCTTCTGTTATGAGCCGTGGGGAGAATAGGACTTGTATATAGACTCATAATAATATATGTATGTTTGTGTTGGTTTCTGGCAATGCTGTTATGGAACAATTTAAAACTAAGATTGTTGCATCTCATTGTTTGTTTTTGAAGTATTCATCATGCGTAGATCAGTTGTTCGATTTCTACCAAAAAATATTGCAGTGGGTTGAACTCTGGATAGAGTTGGAGAAATCAGTTTTATAGGCTTGAAATATTGAGTGTTCATCTTTGAAATGAGCTTATTGTGGATTTTTAGGCATTAGAATTTAGAAAGTGCTTTGATCTGCATGCCTTAGTGAAGCTAGCTAGCGTGTTCAAGGCTGTGAGGGTAAAGGGTGAATGAATCACTGTTATACCGTGCTCAACATAGATAGCTCTTTTCACCTGGGAAGCTGTGTGATTCTAAGAATTTTGTGCGGTTTTGCATATTGATATTTATTGCATGAAGTTCAATTCTTCCTTGGAAAAGTTAACTTGTTTCTAGATAATTTGTTACTAGATAACTTGTTTTCCGATGTTATAATATAAGGGGACGAAAGGTCACTGAATAAGATTCTTTGTTAGCTATTAACTCCATCATCTTTGAAAATCTTGCCTTAAAGCTGTATTTTGACATGTACATTGGTTATGGAAAAGCATTGCTAAGCACGCTCATCTAATGTCAATTTACAGACTGTACAAACTCAACAGAAGGCAGAGAGAGATGCAGCGGTAGCCTGTCTTGAACAAAGTCGTATTATCCTTGCAATGAGACTGGCTGATCATCAAGGAAAGAAATACAAAGTCATTGAAGAAGCGCAAGCTTTGGTAGGTGATGTGCGTGATGCAAGCCCTTTTGTTGCACCTGAACATCTATATGGCTCAACCCCATATCCTTCCAATGAAAAGTTTGTGCCAGAGAAAGGGAAAAGGTCAAACGCAGTTGTCAATTTCCTTCTTTCGAGCTATGCTTTTGTTACTAAGTCCCTTAAATTGGATCAAACAGTTGGGATAGTGGGGAATGCTGCTTTGCTTGCTATAAGCATGCTTGCATTTTTACATCTTAATCAAATCGGTCGCAAGATGCAAGATCCTCCAACTTTTGACAGAGAGGGAAGAAAGTTCTCTCAGTCGCGTGGTTCATCATCTGGTGATGCTTTAACACAGTTGGATGTCACGTTGGCTAGGGGTTGAGCAGTTGCAGACCTTTATTTCTGAAAATAATGAATTGTTTGCTGCTATGATGAAGAAGAGGAGATCCATAATGTGCATCTCCTCACCTTTTGGTAGATTAGGTTATTGTGTGTGAGTTCTGTTAGCCTTACTTAGGTCAGTTCAATATGTTTTTGCAGCTTTCACCTTCATATTCTCACATCCTGTGAGGAAAGAGAATTTTAATTTTTAACTTGAGACTCTTCAAATATTTGGCTGTGTATAGGGAAGATTTCAGGTTTATTGTTTTGAATTTGTTTTTTTCTATCTTCTTTATATAGAGGGAGGGAGAGTAAATACTGCCGCCGCTTATGAATCCGAGCTTTTTATGCATATTATTAAAAATGTTTTTTATATTTTAATTGTATGTTGATGCAGATTCGTTTTGGGGGTCTTTATTTATGTCGCGTTAGAGAGACCCTTGTCTAAGAAAATTACGTGCCTTAATTTTAAATTGCATGCAATACTGAAATATTATGCGATTTAGTTCAGCATTGCTGGTGACATGCAAAGTCAAAAACGTCCCAAAAAATCACAATTTGTAGGACAGTGCAGATTCTTCCTATACATAGTTAGATTTAAGAATCTATTGGACTAGGAGTAGTTATAAAGGAACACAGCTAACTGATAAAGCAACCTTTCATCATTTAAAAATGAGAAACTATTTTTATTTTGATTTGTATTTTCAAAACAAAACTTTCTAGTTTAGAGAAAATATACTTCTCTAATGAGGTGTGGCACAATCTTTACCAATAATACTTTAATCATTTTTTATGTCTATCTTAGAATTGGTAGATAGACACATTTAAAGTGCATTTAATGGTCCAATCTAGTGTTTGATATGTTAGATAAATTTTATGTGTGGCCCGCTCAATGGGCAAGGGCCCCGTTAAATTAAGGCTGAAAATGAGTGTTTTATTATCATGAAAAATTGAATGATGATAATATGTGCACCACTATATCAATCTTAAATTACGTGGAATTTACTAATATAGCACTCAGCCTTGGAAATATAGAAAAAGTGAGAGGATAGTTTTGTAATTTCATACTATAATAGAAATGGAAAACCAAGAAAAGCATTTCCATAAAATGATTGTGTTCTTATCTAAAAATGAAAGATAAACTTTAATTCAAACAGACCCTAAAACTTGCGTTTGAAAAGTTTCTATTTTAAAATACAGGGATAATATGAGATATTTGGGCTAATAGATTATGTTGGTTATAAGATTAATTAGTAGTACTACTATTGGTTGGGATTGGGCCGAGATCAGATCGTTACTTTGCCAAGCCCTATTCTTTCCTTTTTGAATTTGATAGGAGTACTAATTTTTTAGTATCAGTATTTTGTTTATTTTTTTGATGAAAAGCAAATGCTCAAGCCACAAGACGGCGAGCTACAAAGAGGCAAGCCCAAAGGCGAGACCACCAACAAAAGAGAAACCCCCAATCTCCCAAAAAAGGGATCCAAAACAAGCAAAAAACTACCTAACAAAGCAGCCCCAACAAAGAAACAAACCAACCATCCTCTCACCGAGCCAAAACCCATAACAAAGCCACAAAAGAAGGAAAAAACATCAAGAGCCCAGAATTAAAAAAAGTCAGCACAACCTACCTCTTCGTGGAGCTCTTGTTCCTGCCCAGCCTCTAACAACCTTCAAGTCATCCTCTAACAACTCCGGTGCAAAGGGAAAATCCGGGAACCATAATTTCGCCCAAGTTCCAAGGCTCCAAAAGAGTCGCTTCTCTCGAACTCCCAGTTAGGTTTAAAATCTTGGAATGCCATTTTGTTTCTAATATCCCAAATTGTCCAAGCGACGACATAAAACATGGCAGTCCACAACCGCTTATCAAATCTTTTGAACGGAGTACCCACCCAAGAAAGCAGACATGTCTTTGGATCTTTGGGAAGACAAAATGATAATTCCCAACATTTGCAGCAGTGATACCAGAGATTGCTCGATGATTTGCAGCAAAACACAGGTGTTCAACAGTTTCAGTCTCTTCTTTGCACAAAATGCATCGATCATCCTCAATTCTAGCTGCTCCCAGTCTGAAAAGCCTCTCTTTAGTGTTGATTTTTCCTTGAAGAAGAAACCATACTTGAAGTTGTGCTCTTGGAGGAGCAATATTTCTCCATGCGAGCCTTCCTTGAACTTGTTGTGAGCTCTCATCCTCCATGATCTTGGTAACCTGCAGACCAAAGTCAGACACCGAGAAGGAATTTGATAAGTCACTCGACCACACCCTCCTGTCATTTACGTTTTCAGACAGCTTTGTAAGATTCACGATCTCTAAAGGATTCTTCTTCCAACGCAAAAAGATTTCACCTCCAATTGAAGGCCCATCCCCTCTCCCCATTCACCCATATACCCATTTCTCGAACAAGATCTTGTTTCTGTGTAGACAACATGAATAACCTGGGATAGCTAAGTCGAAGACTATTCACCCCCGCCCAATTATCAAACCAAAACCTCGTGTGAGCCCTATTGCCGATCTTCATCCGAATGCCTTTCGAAGCCACTTCTTGTACCTCCTTACTAAAGCTTCTAAAGTCCGTGATCTGTCCCCAAACACATGATCGGTTCTTGTTATTCATTCTTTGAAAATCCTCAAGGTGTGTGGTATCATGATTAGATTCAACAATCTCTTTCCAAAGTGTTTTTCGGTTGTCAGCAAACCTCCACCACCATTTGAAAAGAAGAGAGGCATTCTTAATTAGGATATCGCCTACTCCCAAGCCTCTTTGGCTTGTGAATAGTCTCCCATGAAATGAGACAATCCCCCTTTTCTCCATCTTTCTTACCCAAAAAAATCTTCTTTGCAGTTGAATAATGCGATTGACCACCTTTTTGAGCATACGAAACAAGCTGAAATAGTACATCTTGAGAATTGATTTGATAAGCACCAATCTGCCAGCTTTTGATAGGCTTCTTGCCTTCCAAAGTGACAGTCTCTTTTCCTTTTTAATGAAACAAGAAAAGTAATCAGAATCTCTAAAACAGGTGAAGTATTATTGCAACTTTTCAAATTCTTAGTCCCTATTTTTAAGTCTCTTTTCCTTTTTAATTAAACAAGAAAAGGAATCAAAATCTCTAAAACAAGTGAATTATTATTGCAACTTTTCAAATTCTTAGTCCCTATTTTTAAGTGCTAGTTTTTCGAATTTTAGGTTTATTAAGATATATACAGTATATATACACACATTTATACGATATGGATATTATTCAAAAAATGACATTGGACTTCCCCCATTCAAACTGATGGCCGTAAACGGTGGCACCTCTTGAGTCTTGGCTCTAGGTACACAATGTACTTTCTAATTAGGGCAGACTAATTCATGATTGAGGTACAAACAACATTGATGCACCCACTATTCATTAAGTATTTGTTGGCAACAGTCAAATTAATAACCGCAAAACCTTGGCATAATTTTCCTGTTTGTCATAATTATGGAGAGAGATGTGTTAAGATTAAATTTACAATTAAAAGTATAATATCTCTAGAATTGATGGAAAAAATGGTTATTGTATAGGAATATCATTTGACCATTGTTAATAGAATCATATTTTTTTTGAGACGTTCTAACGTAATAGAGTTATTTTTATATTTGGTAAAAAAAATAACACATTCTCTCTCTTACTTTATTCTCTCTTACTTTATTTTTTTTCTACTTTATTCTTCTCACTTCACATACATTAAATATCTACCGTATTTTTAATCATTGTGCAAAAAGATATGCATCTATTAGCATGGAACATACGGATTAGAATTAGTTTGATCAATATAATTGAATCATTACATCTAATAATATTATTAATCAATAAATTATTTAGTCTTTTACATTGAAGTTATGATCACTTTTTTATATATACTGTAGTAGTATATTTTTGCGCAATAAAAATCTGATATCAGTGTGATATTGGATGCTCTATTTTTAAAATGTGGACTACGTGCCTCCATTAAAAGGAAAAACAAAAGAGGCAAAGGGGGCAACAATTTGGATGCTTAACTATTTTTTTGGGAAGAATCTAAATTAATTTGATGTGATTAGGCAGTGCAGATCTGTAATTAGTGTATATTAATAGTTTGGGTAGTACTTGGGGTCGCATATTATTAGGCTTGATGGCCTAAGCCTAGGGGTGGGTAGGTACGGTATACCTTACCGAAACCACCATACCATATACCTTACCGTAAATTCGGTATGCGAAAAAATCATACCTTTATCTTACCAAAATTTTCGGTATACCGAACTTCGGTATACCTTATTTTCGGTATGGAGAATTTTCATACCGATATCGTACCTCATTTTTGGTATGTCGTATACCAAAGTTTGGTATACCATACTTTTGCGGTATACCTTACTTTCAATATCAATGAAAATTGAATATTTGAGTTTTTAGAATACTATTTATATTTTATAGTAATTTAAATAATATACGGGTATTAAATACTAGTATATTTTATTCATATTATATTATATTTCACAATAAATTTTATAATTTAAAAATATATAAAATACTTTATATATTATTATATTTATATTTTACGGTATATACCTTAAATTATGGTATATACCGAATTTCGGTATGCCGCGGTATATAAAAATTCATACCTTTACCTTACCGAAATATTTCGGTAAGGTATCATACCGTACCGAAAATCATGGTATACCGAAAATTCGGTATTTTCGGTACGATAAGGCTGGTATTTCGGCATTTTGGTATTTTTCCCCAGCCCTACCTAAGCCAAATCCCACTAAACCACCAGCATGATATCCACCAAAAGCTTTATTGATCATATTATTAGACTAAAATTATTTGGCTTTTAGCATCTAATATTAATGTGTTTGACCTGAAAAAGGAGAAAACAACTGCATATTTTTAGGAAATAAACCACTAAAGATAGCTGGCTAGCTCCTGGGATGAATAATTTATTAACCTATATGCAATTTATTAACTGCTTCAAATATATGCACGTATATGTGTACGCAGAAAAATAGTACTCCGTATATTGGTAGTCATTATTGAATCTATTTTCTTAGTATAATCAAACAAAGTATGAAAATATCAAAACAAAAAGTGCATCTTAATACAGAAATACAGCCCAAATTGTGATCCTAAAATTAAATGATCAAAACAAAAGTGCATCTTAATACAGAAATACAGCCCAAATTGTGATCCTAAAATTAAATGATCAAAACAAAAGTGCATCTTAATACAGGAATGCAGCCCAAATCGTGACCCTAAGATTAGGCGATCTGATGGTCAATAGTTAACAAAACCACGGAAGATCACTATTAATTAGTTTTAGCTCATTTTATAGAATCCGGGTTTGATTTTTTTTTTTACCATTTTACGTCATCCTTTATTAAAATGACCTAAAAATAAACTAAAATGCCCTCTGTATAATTTTGTTCTGCGTTTTTGTATTAAGATCTAATTTTGCATAGATCACATATTAAAACAAGTATATATATTTAACAGTGCATTTTAGAACTACTACAATACATTAACCTAACTTGAAACTTTTCCTATGTACATTTTTCACATTTTCTTACTTTTTATTTATCATTTTAGCATTTGCTTCTTCACTTTTCAAACCAATCTTTCGTAGACATTTTTCTTTCTTTTTATAGTATGAGTCTTTCTTGATTTCTCTTGCGTCGTATTAGTAAAGACTAAAGATGATTTCGGTCATTTTCAACGATATAATTAACAATAAAAGAAAAGAAAAAAAATGTGGTAGGGACTTAGAAATTAAATTAAAAATGTGATCAGAGAGTATTGCACATACACATTTTCTAAATAATAATAAAAAAAGCATCACTATCAGTAAACAATTCAAATAGAAACTAAATTTAGCAAGTAAAGAGAAAGAAATAGCAAATGCTTAGAAATTCCCAATGATTTAAATATTTTGCTGGTTCCCCATATATAAATTATTTGAATTACATTTACAATCCTACTGGTAAATATCTAACCCCCATATTATATGGTCAGTGTACTGGCGACCCATGTCGTGTGGGTTCAACAATTTTTAAGTAAAAACTCAGCAGCTTCATGCTATGCTGACTCCATATATTTGCCAATTGCAATATAGTAAATCATTTAATTTCAATTACTTAAAATTGGACAAATGTGTCGTGCTCATTAGTGGCAGGCAACATGGTCCTGAAATTATGCCTAATTTATGGTTTTTGTTAAATTGACCTAAGAAACTTTATGTTCTTAGTTTTAGGAAGAAAGAACTTTGATTATGAGTTATGTTTTGTTTTGTTTTGTAGTTGAGACAAGACTGAGATTTACAAGTTGAATCCCACTTGAGATATGGTGATGGTGGTGAGGTGGTTGAGCTGCCACCCTGCCGCCGCTGGAAAGCGGTTAATTATAATAAATACCCAATTATTTTTCTTCTAATTATTGATATTATTACAAAATGGAGTACTAATTTATTTTATTCCTATTCGGTTATACTAAAGCATTCCACATGCTTATTAACAATGCGTGATGACACAAAGCGGTTAATAATGCATTCCACATTCTTAGAATTACTGAAATACTAATTCTGAAAAACTTGTTAGATTATTAATTATGTGAGTCAAAAGAAATATTTAGAAAATACTCTATAATTGTGTTATTTAACTTTGTTTTAAAGTATAATTCTATCAGTATTTTATGAAAATAATGAAATATGTACATTCAAATTTTGACTGTGTGAACTTAAATATAGGCCTCAAATACATGAAAACCATTTTGTTTATCTTACAATATCTTAGTGACAAATTAACTACTAGTACTTCTTAAGGGTTTCGGGCCCCCAACAAAAAATCATGGTAAATGATACCAACAGCCTTTTCACCCCATAAAAAACAATATAGTAGTAGTACTCATGTAAAGAGCCCCTTTTCACCTCATTTCAGTGATCTAGCTATATAGTACTCCCTCAGTACCTAATAATTTGTTACCATTTAACTCGATACAGGTTTTAAGAAATGTAGTAATAGAAAGTGGATTGAAAAATTTTGTGTCACATGAGTCCTACTTTTATAATAAAATGTGAGTAATAAAGAGTTAGTTGAACATGAGTCCAATGCAAAAAATGATAAAAGTGAAATATGACAAATTTTCAGGGACAGGGGGAGTAATATATTTCCCTCAAGATAATCATAGAGGAGTATTATATTCTTATAACTTTGTTAAACATTTCCATGCCTACCCCATAAATTCTCTGCGACAGAAATGTTGCAGAATTCCACCAAGAAATATAACCTGCAAAATAGTTTAACTTTTTCGGATAGATCTCACACCAAATAGATAAATAAAGCCAGATCCTCAAGGGGGAATGATGATTTAGATGCCCATGCTCCAATTATTTGGATTAATTTTTATGTACTTATAAGGTTTCCAATGTTGAACAAACCCTATTTATAGTGCTGAAATTAATTCATGTGATTTAAACATTATGAAACATTTTTTTTTTAATTTCCATGTATATGAAAATATCTCCTCTCCTTTTATATGTTCAATTACAATTAGGCATGCTAGATTACACTTGTAGATATTGGGATTTCCATTAACAGCATACTCAATTTATATGATTTTGTCCAAAAATAAAATGTGATGAGAACTTCATTTACTAAAAATGTGGATGCAGCAGCACTCAGCGCTGGTAGGGGTCATATGATATACCCATGCGTACAAGTTCCAATAAATTTTTTAAATAAGTTGAGAAATATTTGTGTCCATTATAATTAATTACTATTATTTAAACATATATAAACATCCCTTGCAACCTGCATGCGATATTTATTTCCTTAATCTATAAACTATAACAAATTTTCGTTGGAACGTTTATTGGAAATTTCAGCTATATATGATCACATCTTCTTTCTCCAACTGCATGTGCATCGTCTTTGGAATTACAGAACATTATTTTCATTTCATTTCATCTATTCCAACAAATTGACTTCGTTTATTGCAATTTACAAGTTTTCTATACAGTATATAGTGGCCAAAAATCATAGCATATGAGAATCAAATTAAGCAATTCTTAATTATCGAAAGTTCAAGTTCGTGTATATGTGTTCAAAAATTAATATTTGGAGAAAAACGAAAAAAATGTTGAAGTTCTTATATCTGCAGAGTAATAACCCTAATTTATTCAAGTTGTCTACCATATTGTGTATTGTTAAATAATGGAGTTATCTTTTCAATATTATACTATATCTTCCTAATCTGACTTGATAGCATACAATCAAGCAAAATCCTCAAAGTCAAGGACTCACACTCACTTATTAAACTTATTAGATTTGCTTGAAACTTGAATGAAACAGTATGTATAAAATCATGAGATGATCAATGCCATGTATATTACATAAAAAGTCCATTTTGATACATGGTGAAAAATGTAACCATATACTATGTAGAAAAATAAAAACAAAGTAGCCATTCATAAACATAATTTACTCTTAATTTTAAAAATACAATATGTAATTCAGGAATTGGCATATAATAAGAACAAAAAAGTATTCTATGGCCGTTTAAATTTAACATACCGGCAATTTACTAGAATTATACTAATATGTCTCTATCTAAATGGATCATTTTTATTCGTCACAATATATTATGCAATTTTGTTTAGTGAATTTAGCATAAAGAAAATAAACTAAGCTAAGAAAGTGAAAAAAAATACTGATGTTTTTATTTTAAAAAATACTCCCTCCGCCCCACAATAATTGTCACTCATTTTCCATTTCAGTCCGTCCCACAATAAGTGTCACACTTTATTTTTACCATAAATGGTAAGTAGGTCTCACGTTCTACTAACTCACTTCATTCAAATTTTATTATAAAACCAATATAAAAAAGTGGGTCTTACATTCTAGTAACTTTTTCAACTAATTTTTTTTTACATTTCTTAAAACTCGTGCCTATAATAAGAGTGATAATTATTAGAGCATCCGCAACGCGTGCCGTTGCGGTGCCTTATTTCGTTCCGGAGGAACGGAACCGCGGCGGCACGCGTTGCAGCCGCCCGTGTCGTCGCCATTCCGTGCCGGTGCCGTGCCGGGTGCCGTTCCCGCAAGACGCGGCACGACACGTTCCGCCACGCGCCGAGGCGACGTGGCGGCCTCCCATTCGACGCGTGACGCCCACTCGCTGCCCCGCGAGTGGGCGTCGTCACGGTGACGCAATAATTCAATTTTTTTTAAAAAAAATCGAATTTAATAAAAAAATATTTTTATTTATAAAAATTGTTTTTTATATTTAAAAACAATTTTTACAAATAAATGAATACTAGAAATTCGTATTAGCCCATATATATTTGATGGGCTTGCGAATTTATGAAACCCATTCTTGGTTGTCTCTCTTTTATAGAGACATCCTTGAATGTTTTTTGTTCCACTTTCGATGTGGGACAAACTCATCTTGGTTGTCTCTATTTTATAGAGACATCCTTGAATATTTTATGTTCCACTTTCGATGTGGGACAAACTCATTCTTGATTATCTCTATTTTATAGAGACATCCATGAATGTTTTGTGTTCCACTTTCGATGTGGGAAAAACTCATTCTTGGTTGTCTCTCTTTTATAGAGACATCCTTGAATGTTTCATGTTCCACTTTCGATGTGGGACAAACTCATTCTTGGTTATCTCTATTTTATAGAGACATCCTTGAATGTTTTTTGTTTCACTTTCGATGTGGGACAAACTCATCTTGGTTGTCTCTATTTTATAGAGACATCCTTGAATATTTTATGTTCCACTTTCGATGTGGGACAAACTCATTTTTGATTATCTCTATTTTATAGAGACATCCTTGAATGTTTTATGTTCCACTTTCGATGTGGGAAAAACTCTTTCTTGGTTGTCTCTCTTTTATAGAGACATCCTTGAATGTTTCATGTTCCACTTTCGATGTGGGACAAACTCATTCTTGGTTATCTCTATTTTATAGAGACAACTTTGAATGTTTTATGTTCCACTTTCGATGTGGGACAAACTCATTCTTGGTTGTCTCTATTTTATAGAGACATCCTTGAATGTTTTATGTTCCACTTTCGATGTGGGACAAACTTATTCTTGGTTGTCTCTATAAAATTGTATTTTAAATTATGTCAATTTTTATTTTTTTAGGATTTTAATTATGTCTTTTTCTATTTTTTTGAATTTTAAGTTGTAATGTTATTTTAATTTTATTAAAGTGTGTTTGTTTTAATTGAATTGAGTTGGAAATAAAAATAAAAAATGAAATTGAATGAATAGTAATTTAAGGAAGGAACGGTTAAGGAACGGAGGGTTGCAGGTTCCGTTCCTTAGTTAAGGAATGGAGTAAAAAAGTACAGTGGGGCCCGCAAATAGTAGTTTAAGGAACGGTTTAGGAACGGTATAGGAACAGCGTTGTGGATGGCCTTATGAGACGGATGGAGTATGTTAATTAGTAGAGTGAGATATTATAAAAATATGTTATTTAGAATGGGGTGGAGGAAGTACGAAAAAATACATTGAATTTTTACTCGTACTACTCCATTATCGTATTATTAAAGTTTGTATCTATTTAATAAGAAGGTTGAATGGCGTGGATTGTGTTTGATCGAGGTGGCAGGTGGGGACCACGTGAGAAAGCGGAACCATTTGTCGCTTCTTCCCGCGACACTACAATCTCGCGCTCCACTTACCAACAATTCTTTTTCCCATTTAAAAGCTGAAGCATAATTTTTTTGGATTCTCATCTCTTTTTCTTTTTTCTGTTTTATTTCTTTTCTAATGCATTTTAGTCAAACCAAGATTACATGATATATTGGTCCTTATTTCCCAAGTGCATGCATGTATGTCATTAATAGTATATACAATTTCACGTCCACAAAGTTTTCATTTTTTAATTATATATACATCGGACCAACAATTTTAATTGTTGTTTGACTTGTTTCTATATTTATGTGATAAAATCATTTTTTTATCGTAATAATTAAAACTACATAAAATCATTTCCAAATAACACTTTTTGCAAGATGGAATTTGTTTTTAGTTTTAGCATTTCATTTAATTGCCGACTTATTTTTTCATTATGCCATATAACTATATTCACGTGGCAACTGCAAATACTATATATAGTCATGCAATTCAATTGAATTCATTGACAAATATCCATGATGAATATGGAAATTAAATCGACCCAGAAATGATGCTGCTATACTAACTTTTTCAATGAAATTTATGCTTTTGCCGAGGAGCGTTAATAGTTTTAAAATGTAATTGAGCCTTGATTAGTGATTAACAATATACTCCTTGATTTTATACATTACCACATATCCCAAAGGAAATCAATCATATACATATACTCCATATTGGAGCTAGCACACAAATTTTTTTGCTATTCAGCACACCCATGATTAATTAGAAAAAAAAATAACAAATTAATCTTGGAGTTTGCCCTCTTATTCCATTGAGCCCAGTGAGATCATAAAACAAACAACATAAGTAGATCAAGCTCGACAAAACCAATTTGATCTACGATTTCAACTAATGATTTTATGATAAATCAAAATTATCTACGAAAATCTAAAATCTATATACATTGATCATGTATCGCTCTCTAAAAAACCTAAGAATCGATTTATGATAAATCAAGTTGTTTTTTTATTTGCTCTCTCTGTGTGTGTATATATATGTATGTATACATCATTTATATATACGTGGTAGAAAAGTTGGGGAATAAGTCAATGGTCATCAAGTCCAAAGAGCTTTATTAATTTGATAATAGTGATCACCAAGCCCTAGATGGCCTTGTTTAAAGTGCAAAAAACAATTAGTTTTAAATTAATTAATTATGTCCGTCACGTCTTACGTAAAGAGGCTTATATTCATGCAGAAGCTGCCTTCTGCACTTGCTACTTATCTATGCCACTTTGTTTGCTATAAAAAAAGGCTATTGATGGATCCGCGAATTTCTGATGTGAGTAAATGCTGGTAGAGAATAAAAACTACGACACAAAGAATTTACGTGGTTCGATTTACTGAAGTAAATCTACGTCCACGGGAAGAAGGGAGGGCAAGATTGTATTGCTTGATCTGGGATTACAGCTTACAACACAGACTTGCTATATGATTTTATCTCTAGAGAGCTTAACCCTTTTCTATCTGATCTAAGTTCTATTTATACATTGAACTAAGGTCGTGGTTTGCAGCCCCACTAACAAGATCGTGGGTGAGCAATAACTGCTCAATAACTGCTTCGTACCACTAAATAGATCGTGGGTATAGCGGAGGTCGTGGAGGCCTTTCATGAGTCCACTAACTCCTAGTTCGGTCGAATGCTGAGACCGAACTGCTGGACTTTACCGATCAGCTCTTGCCGATCTGAGAGGAGAGCTTGACTGGTCGGCTTTTACCGAGCTGTAGGCTGAGGCCGAACTCTTTGGTCGTGCCGAACTCTTTGGTGCCGAACAGATACTCTTTCTTGGGCTCTGGGCTGATGGGCCGTCACTGTTATTGGGCTTGCCATTAGGGTTTAGTTCGTACCCCATCACTACCCCCCCCCGAAAAGCGAAGTGAATCACTTCGGCGAGGTGAGTCACTTCGGCATTCTGGATAATGGTAAGGGGGAGGCTGACGTCAGGGGACGTGCCTTGCGCGTGCCTGCATTAAATGCGACAGTAAAATCCGGCCGTTGAATCCTGAAAAGGTGGGATTCGAAACGGCGCAACGATCTCGAAATCTTTCCCGAATCTGATAAATATGCTCCTTTTTCCTCATTTGAACACCTTTGCTGTTGCGTCTTCTATACTCTCTCTTTCTCGAGAAATTTTCTTCCGCTTTCAAGAGCTTCTTCAGACTTTCTTCACCTTCAAAAAGTAAGAAAAATGTCTTCTTCTTCTTCGGAGTCGGGTAGCGGTAGGAAAGGGGATAAGGGGTCTTCTGGCCGGAAAGAGTCCGGGGAGAAGACCGTAGAGTATTTCCATAGTATTTTGAGTAAGGATACTGTGATATCCCTACCCGAAAAATACTTTTTTCCTGGGGGGAAGGCGGTGGTACCTGACGGTGATCATAGGGCTGACTCCCCGCCGGAGGGGTACGCCACCGTGTACGAGGCCTGCTTAGAATGCGGGCTTCGTTTCCCCCTCCCTTCTGCCTTTATAGATTTACTAGATTTTTTTCAGCTTCCTTTAGGCCAAGTGACTCCGAACTCTTGGAGGCACTTGTCGGCCTTCGCTGCCGAACTCCGTAGGTTAGGAAGGGATTTGTCTTTGAAGGCGATCCTTAAATTCTTTCAATTTAAGAGGAAGGGGTCTTGGTTTTACTTGATCCCTTTACAGCCCTTTAGAGCCTTTTGTAAAACGAAGTGGCCGAAGTGGCAAAATCGCTTCTTCTACTATGATAGGACCGCGGCTCCTAGTTTTCCCTGGAGAGGGCCGGAGTCCGTTATCCGTCACCCTCGGCCTGAACTGTTGGACGAGCTCGATGGCGAGCTCAACAAGATTCCCATAGTTAGGAAACAATACACGGAGTCTGAGCTCGTCAAGGGCGACATCGTGTTCGACATCTCGTCTTCGGACGAAGAGGCCGAGGGTGAGGATTTCTCTTTATCTTTATGCTCTACTGCTTTAACGAAGAAAATCTGACTTTGCTTTCTTGCTTTTTGGCAGTGTACATGCTGAGTAAGGCTAGCCGCAAATCTTCGGAGTCCAAGGAGCCGGAGAGGCCGAAAACCACCAGCTCGGCGTCTGATGCCGAGAGGACTCCGAAAAGGCAAAAAACCTCTTCGGATCCGAAGAAGCCGGAGTCGACTTCGGCAAAGGGGAGGGGGAAGGCCCAGAAGCCCCCGAGAGCGCCAGAGAAAGACGTGGTCTTGGCGCCTCCTTCGGAACATATCTGTGAGCCGTTTTTATGGCCCACGGACTTCGCCGAGGTGAATTCTCTTCTTGATTTTCTGGCCTTGCTTTTTTCCTGTATTTTTTGTGGCCCCTTTGTTGACTTTTTTCTTTATCCATTTTCAGAGGAACGATATGCTCTCCAAGCTCGTCGCCGTCGAACTCTCCAAAGCGTCCAATGACTATGCTGAGATGCAGAGGAAGTTGGCGGCTGCTTGTCATCGGGCCGAACAGGCTGAGGCTAACTTTGAGAAAGCCAGAGCTGCTAGGATTTCGGCCCAGGATGAAGCTCAGTTTACCAAAAACCAGCTCGTCATCCAGCGAGAGCAGACGAAACGGAGGGATGCTGCCGCCGTGGCTGCCCAGGGGGAGGCTCTCCGTGTTTACACGGAGAAACTCTTTTTGAGCAGCCAGTTCTCGGCCTTTGTCGGTAGTCTGGTAAGGATAATTGCCGATAAGGGCGAGCAGGGGGCCGACGTCGTGCTGCCTCTGTACAGCCGAGAGATAGCAGCTCGGCTTCAGAATCTGCCGCTCCTTGAGGAGCTCGCTTCATCCTCGGTCCTGCTTTCTGCAGACCAAGTCCGGAGTTGTCGAGCTGATCGGGACGAGAACCTGGAGGCTATCTTTGCCTCCGTGGGACCCGTTTCACCCGCTTCGACTTACAACGGAGAGGGTGAGGCCGAGCCGCTGGAGCTGGAGGCCGAAGTCGAGCGGGCCGGGCATCCGGAGAAGGAAGCCGATCAGGAGGCGGAGACGAGGCCGGCAGGAGCCGAGGCCGAGGCTGAGGTAGCTCAGGAGAAAGAAGCTGAACTAGACCAAGGAGCCGGAGACGAAGCTGGTGGAGTATGATTTCGTCTCCCTTCTCTTAGTCTAGTTTCTTCCTTGTAACATGGCCTTGAAGCCCTCCTAGTGTAAAAAATTTTCCTTGTGAACGAAAAATTCTCCACACTTGTCTTCGTATAGCTTTTCGTACTCGCCTTTATTCCTGTTGTATTTTACTATCTGCTCGGTACAGCTGCCGAACTAATATAGCTGCTTTGTACTCAAGGAGATGGAGATACTTCACTGGAAACGGCTGTACTCTTCGGCTTTAGACGAAGCTGAGAAACGTCAAGACGAGAACGGGCTCAGGAGCAACCGGAATCGTCAAGACAGGGACGGACTGAAATTCGCCGAGGAGTTGTGACTATGAGCGAGCAAGATCAGCAGATGATTATTGCAGAGACTCTTCATCGCCGAGGTGTTAGGACTTCTCGGGCTCGGGGAAGAGGCGTTGGGTCGAGGATAGCATCTCGTCGACCTGCTTATTCTTCATCTGCTCGGAACAACCGAACTCGGCTTCCAGAGGATTTTGCAGATAGGTGGCTTAACTTCAGCAACCCTGGACAGTAGAATAGTCCTTTGTAATAGCGTAACGCCATTTTGTAGGGTAGCTGAGTTGTATGCCGAACAAGATTTGAAAAATGAAATTTTGTTTTCGCTTCTAACACTGTATTTACAGCTTAGCGAAAAAATTTCATCGTACTTGTCCTCGGTCTTATGAAGTAAACTTCTTTGACCGGACTCGTCTTTGGTCTGATGAAATAAACATCTTTGACCGGACTCGTCTTTGGTCTGATGAAATAAACATCTTTGACCGGACTCGTCTTTGGTCTGATGAAATAAACATCTTTGACCGGACTCGTCTTTGGTCTGATGAAATAAACATCTTTGACCGGACTCGTCTTTGGTCTGATGAAATAAACATCTTTGACCGGACTCGTCTTTGGTCTGATGAAATAAACATCTTTGACCAGACTTGGTTTGTGTTCTAATTTGGCGATTTTTGTCGCCGGGATCGAACTTTCCCTTGTCCTAATTCGGCGAGTTTTATCGCGTGGATCGGACTTTCCCAGTTAACCGAAGTGGTCTTGTGCAGTAAACCTCTTTGACCAGACATGGTCGTCCCCGGTCTTATGAGGTAAACTTCTTTGACCGAACTTGGTCGTCCTAATTCGGCGAGGTTTATCGCGTGGATCGGACTTTCCCTTATTGCAGTTCGTTTCAGACGAAGTGCTTGTTAAGCTGAATTGCGGTCTTGTATCCTCCTTGGAAGCTTGGACTCACAATCGTTGGCTTATTGCAGTTCGTTTCAGACGGACTGCTTGTTAAGCTGACTTGTGGTCTTATATCCTCCTTAGAAGCTTGGACTCACAATAGTCTTTAATAATCGATCTAAAAAGGGGATCAGTCTTTAAAGAACGATATACCTTGGTACCATTTGTAAGAGACGACAAGCACATAGAGACAAAACACATAGGGAAAAAATGAAAAAGACGAAAGAAAAAAAAACTTTAAACTTTTTATAAAACGACAAGTAAAAGGTACAAGTAAAAACAAACAAATAAAAACATGTACCCCTATGACCGAACTAGACACAAGACAGACTGACCGGACCTTGTCTCTTACAAGTGGAACTTCTTGAGGTTGGAGACGTGCCATGTTCGGGGTACTTGTTCTCCTGACATGTGAGTCAATTTATAAGACCCTTTGCCGAGGACTTCTGACACCCGATACGGACCCTCCCATGTGGGCTCGAGTTTGCCCAGCTTTTCTGCTCGGCTTACTTCGTTGTTTCTCAAGACGAGATCTCCCACTTGAAATTGAAGCTTTTTCACCCTTTGGTTATAATACCGGGCTACTTGCTCCTTATACTTGGCTGCTTTTATGCACGCCAATTCTCTTCTTTCTTCGGCGAGATCTAGTTCTGCTCTCAGTCCGTCGTCATTCATTTCTGAGGAGAAATTTAGAGTTCGGGGACTGGGTACGCCGATCTCCACCGGAATTACGGCTTCAGTGCCGTACACCAGACTATACGGAGTTTCACCGTTGGAGGTTTTGGGCGTAGTTCGGTAGGACCATAGGACTTGAGGGAGATTTTCTACCCATTGTCCTTTGGCTTGTTCTAACCGAGCTTTTAACCCTTTCACCAGAATCCGGTTCGTTACTTCCGTTTGTCCGTTTGCTTGGGGATGGGAGACCGAAGTGAACCGCTGTTGAATGTTCAGCTCTTGGCACCAATTCTTGAACGTCTTGTCGGTGAACTGAGTCCCATTATCCGAGATGAGGATGTGGGGTATGCCAAATCGGCACACTATGTTCTTCCAGACGAAGTCCAATGCCTTTGAGCTCGTTATCGTAGCTAATGGTTCAGCCTCCACCCACTTCGTGAAGTAGTCCACGGCAACGATAAGGAATTTCATTTGCCGAGGAGCTTGAGGAAGTGGTCCCACTATGTCTATGCCCCATTGCATGAAAGGCCAAGGGCTTTGCATAGTGTATAGATCGGTCTGCGGCATCCTTGGGACATTTGCATGAATTTGGCACTTCGTACACTTCTTGACGAGCTGCACTGCCTCTTGTACCATGGTTGGCCAATAATATCCCCATCTCAGAACTTTTTTAGCTAAAGCTCTGGCTCCGATGTGGCTACCGCACGATCCTTCATGAACTTCTCTGAGGATGTAGTCCGTCTCTTCTGGTCCTACGCACCGCAATAACGGCTGGAGGTAAGACTTTCTAAAGAGGACTCCTTCATGAAGTTCGTACCGAAGTGCTCGGCACGTAATCTTCCGAGCTTCTCTCTTATCCTCGGGCAATTGTCCTTGATCCAGATACTGCGAGATCGGCGTCATCCAGTTCGGCGAGCTGGATACTGAATGTACCTCGGCTTCATCAATGCTTCGATGCATTAATTCTTCCGCCTTTGAGCTCGGATCTGAGGCCAACTTACTTAAGGTATCTGCTCGGCTATTTTCCGCTCTGGGAATACGGATTATCCGAAAATAGGAGAAACTTCGGCTGATGCTTTGCGCTTTGTCCAAATACTTCTTCATTCTCTCGTCACGGGCTTCACTTGTACCCAACATGTGATTTACTATGACTTGTGAATCACAATGGACTTTGAGAGATTTGACGAGCAGACTTTGCGCTAACTGGAGTCCGGCCAGGAGGGCTTCGTACTCGGCTTCATTATTAGTAGTGGGGAATAGGAACCGAAGTGAGTAGGTTACCTCGTGTCCGTCGGGAGCGACAAGTAAAATACCAGCTCCACTTCCCATCTTGTTTGAAGCTCCATCTACGAATCCGCTCCAGCAGTCCGGCGGCTCTATTTCGGATTCCAAGGGCTGTGCTAGTTCGGCATTGGCAGAATTCTTCTGTTCGGCAATAACAGGAATTGCTTGATCGAACTTTGCTTCTGCAAGAAAATCTGCCAAGGCTTGTCCCTTGATGGCTTTCCGAGGTAGGTATTCAATTGTGTGCTCTCCCAACTCTATAGCCCACTTGGCGATTCTGCCTGATGCTTCTGGTTTGGTCAATACTTGCCGAAGTGGCAGATCGGTTAAGACGCATACCTTGTGAGCATAGAAGTATGGCCGCAGTCTCCTTGCTGCATTTACTAATGCCAGAGCAATTTTTTCCAGAGGTTGATACCTTGTTTCTGGACCTCTTAATGCTCGGCTTGTAAAGTAGATGGGAAGCTGCTTTAGGCCTTCTTCTCGTACAAGCACCGCGCTGATGGTTTGATCCGATGCCGCTAAGTATAAGAATATTACTTCGGCTTCGGTTGGAGCAGAGAGAATAGGAAGCTCGGCTAGATAACTTTTGAGCTCGTCAAAGGCCTTTTTCTGCTCGGCTCCCCACTCGAACTTTGGTGCCTTTTTCAACACCTTGAAGAACGGCAGTTGCTTTTCGGCTGCTTGGGAAAGGAATCGATTCAGTGCGGCTAGACATCCGGTTAGCCTTTGCACGTCATGTATGGACTTCGGCATTGCCATGTTCTGAACGATTTGAACTTTTGAGGGGTTTGCCTTGAGTCCGTCCTTTGAAACCCAACAACCCAGAAACTTTCCCGAATCTACCAAAAAGGTACACTTTTGGGGATTAAGTTTGAGGTTGGCTTTCTTGAGCACGTTGAGAGTGGACTTGAGGTTGTGCTCGTACTCCGAAGTGCTTTTGCTTTTGACGACTATATCGTCAACATACACTTCGACCTCCTTTCCAATCAGGTGCCCAAAAAGCTTGTCTACCATCCTTTGATAAGTGGCTCCGGCATTCTTTAAACCGAATGGCATCTTTTTATAAGCGAAAATGCCGAAATCAGTAATGAAGGCCGTTTTTGAAGCGTCAATCTCATCCATTAAAACTTGATGGTATCCTTTGTACAGATCAAGAAAACAAAAAATTTCAAAGCCTATCAAAGCTTCTACTTTTTTATCTATGTTCGGAAGGGGATAGCAATCTTTGGGACAGTGCTTATTTAGATCGGTGAAATCTATGCACATCCGCCATCCTCCTTCCTTTTTCTTGATCATGACAGGATTGGCCACCCACGAAGGATACTTCACTTCGAATAACACATCCGCCTTCAATAATTGACGGACTTCGTCATGGATGACTTGACTTCGTTCTGCCGCAAAGAGTCTTTGCTTCTGTTTTATCGGCCGGACTGAAGGATCAATATTTAACCGATGAGTGATTACCTCGGGGGGCACTCCGGTCATGTCCAACGGAGACCATGCAAAGACGTCTTTATACTCCTTGAGGAGCTGGATGGTTTTTTCCCGAAGTAGGGGCGTTCCCGCGAAACCGATCTTAACCGTTCTGGATGGATCGTCTTCGTACAGCTGAACTGTCATCGAGTTCGGCTCCGGTATGACTTCGGTCATCGCCTCTGACTCCGGCTGCTGTGATTGCTATGCTTGGTGGTGCCGATCTGACTGCTCGGCACTTCTAAGCGCAATTTGCAGACATTCCTTTGCTCTCTTTTGGTCACCTCGGATGACCGCTATCCCTCCTTTAGTAGGGATCTTGATGGTGAGGTGATAGGTGGAGCAAACGGCCCGAACTGTGTTGAGCCAGTCTCTTCCCAGGATGACGTTGTACGGGGACCGAGCTTTCACCACGAAAAACTCAATCATCGTACTGGAGCTAGTAGGCGCTTTCCCCACCGTGATCGGAAGGCTGATAATACCTTCAGGGCGGGTGTCCTCCTGAGTGAAGCTCTTCAGGGGAAGCGGAGCCGGACTGAGCCGAGCTGGGTCCACTTCTAGTTTGTCGAAGCACTCTTTAAAAAGAATGCTAACCGACGCTCCTGTATCCACAAACACCCTGTGGATCAGTTTGTTTGCCACTCCGGCTTGGATGACAATGGCGTCTTGGTGAGGAGAGATGGCCGGGACGGGATCAGCAGCCGAGAACGTAATCACTTCGTCCTGCTTCAGCCTTTTATGCGTTGGCTCCTCTCGATTGGAGCCTCTGCGTTCTGACTTTAGGGACGACTTGGTCTTCCCGGCAGGAAGCGCATCAATAGTCTGGATTACTCCATCATATTGCGGCTCGTCATCGTCCTCGGGATCCGGCTGCCTTTTCGGATCCTGAGGAGCGCAGTTCGCACCACTCTGCTTTTTATTCTTCTTTGACTGCTTGCTTTGGTATTTTTTCAATGTCCCTGCCCTCACAAGAACATCGATACCTGCAGCCAAGTTTCTGCACTCCTCGGTATCGTGACCGTGGTCTTGATGGTAGGAGCAGTAGTTATCCTGGGGTCGGCGCGCGGCTGATTTCGTCATCCGCTTTGGCTTTTCGAACAGGTCAGAGTGCAGTTCGAAAATTTCCGCTCTCGGCTTGTTCAGCGGTACGAACTGAGCGGGCGACTTCTCGGGATTGAGACGAGGTCCCAATCTGTCTTGCACCGGAGCCCTTTGAATTCTTTCAAATGGAGTCCGGCGAGGATGCCCCTGATCGCTATGATCGGGCTTCCTTCTGTCTCCTCGGGTCGATGAGCTGTCTAACGACCGTTTGCGACGGTCTGCCTCATCGGCCCGGGAGTACTGGTCCGCAATGTCCCACATTTCCTGAGCTGTCTGCGGACCGCACTCAACGAGCTTCCTGTAGAGAGCTCCGGGCAAGATTCCATTTTGGAATGCCGAGATGACAAGCAGATCGTTGAGATCGTCTACTTGCAGGCATTCCTTGTGGAATCTTGTCATAAAGTCGCTGATTTTTTCGTCGCGACCTTGACGAATGGAAAGCAGCTGAGCCGAAGTGATTCGGGCTTCCGCTTTCTGAAAGAACCTCCTGTGGAAGGCATCCATTAGATCTCGGTAAGATCTGATGCTGCCCTGGGGGAGGCTATCGAACCACCTTCTCGCGTTCCCGATGAGCAGCTCGGGAAACAGCTTGCACATGTGGACCTCGTTGAGACCCTGGTTTGCCATGTTATATTGATAGCGCCCCAAGAAATCGTGAGGGTCCACGAGCCCGTCGTAAGTCATCGACGGAGTTCGGTAGTTCTGTGGTAGGGGAGTTCGGGTGATGTCGTCCGAGAACGGAGTCTTCAGTGCTCCGTACACGGCGAATCCGATATCTCGTCGGTATGGAGGAGATTGAGTTCTCCTGTGATTCCGGTACCGAGGAGGAACAGGAATATGTCGGGGTTGAGGATTCTTTCTCCTGGGAGATGCGACACTACTGCGGTAGTGACTTTCTTGTGCGGAGGGAGAAGGAGAATCCGTCGTTTTCGTCTCCGGCTGCTTTTGGCTTTTTCGCAGGAAGGTTAAGAATTCCTCCTGCTTTTCAGCCAAAAACTGCTTGACAGCCTCATTCAAATCGGGCTGCTGGGAAGACTCAGTGGGACGATTTTTGGAGCGGCTTGTTCCTTCGCCATGAGAACTGGTGGTGGATTTATCCCTAGGCTGTTTTCCCGACCTATGGGATGGATTGGCTTCCTCCTGGTTCTCACGGGCTGGAATACGGGTATTCTGCGATCTGGTATGCATTTTTTGGGTGGAAAAAATGGATCAAAAATTCGCTTTATCACAAATTTTGTTCTCTGTTTCCCACAGACGGCGCCAGTGATGGATCCGCGAATTTCTGATGTGAGTAAATGCTGGTAGAGAATAAAAACTACGACACAAAGAATTTACGTGGTTCGATTTACTGAAGTAAATCTACGTCCACGGGAAGAAGGGAGGGCAAGATTGTATTGCTTGATCTGGGATTACAGCTTACAACACAGACTTGCTATATGATTTTATCTCTAGAGAGCTTAACCCTTTTTTATCTGATCTAAGTTCTATTTATACATTGAACTAAGGTCGTGGTTTGCAGCCCCACTAACAAGATCGTGGGTGAGCAATAACTGCTCAATAACTGCTTCGTACCACTAAATAGATCGTGGGTATAGCGGAGGTCGTGGAGGCCTTTCATGAGTCCACTAACTCCTAGTTCGGTCGAATGCTGAGACCGAACTGCTGGACTTTACCGATCAGCTCTTGCCGATCTGAGAGGAGAGCTTGACTGGTCGGCTTTTACCGAGCTGTAGGCTGAGGCCGAACTCTTTGGTCGTGCCGAACTCTTTGGTGCCGAACAGATACTCTTTCTTGGGCTCTGGGCTGATGGGCCGTCACTGTTATTGGGCTTGCCATTAGGGTTTAGTTCGTACCCCATCAGCTATATACCACTTGTTTCGTAGCCTTTTTCTTTTCTAGGTCAAAATCCGTATCTTATGCTTGTTTCATTCTTTTTAACTTATTAAGTTCGTAAATTAACAATATGACTAGAATTTGCATTTTAATTTGTTGATGGGAATAGTCGTTATTAAATCCTCATTACTAATTCCATAATATTTGAAATGTTTGTAAACTGCATAATTACAAGAAGCGTGGAGTAATGAGAACACGCTTATTAACTCCCAATTTTGAAGAATTGAACGTGTTATTAGGAGTCTAATACAAGCAAGACATGTCGGTCAATCTAAATCTTCATTGCCTTTAGAGAAACCCATGATCAAAGCCACACGTACACAAATGATGAAATTATTATCATGTAAACATCAAACATTTGTTATTAAAGAAATGCATGTTTTATAATACTCCAATATATAGATCCTTTTCAAAAATAAATAATGAATATCTTAGAGTATAATTTAAACAAAGTTATGGAATATAGATTTTTTATTTTGCTTACTCGCTAGCTCAGTTACCTCTCCATTAACCTGTTATTCCGTATTCCGTTGGCAGTTTCTATCCCATTCACCGGCGCTATGCCCTAACCGCCCATATTCACGTACTCTTTTTGGTTGTGTGCTTCATAATTTTTTTTATTTATTACTATAAAAAAATCTGAAGTATAAAATTATTTTACATCATACATACCAAGTTTTCAATTACTAGTATTTGATACTACTATGTAATTGAATGTAATGCACTAATGAATTGAGATGTGGTGGATAGGTGAATGTGGCCGGGTTGTATAATAATGAAAAACTTGGTAGTATTATGTTAGCTTTGGAGGCTGGAGCTTATTAAGCATTTCACTTCAAATGGCAAAATTATTAAGTTTGCATTTTATATTTATTGTAAAGAATAGGGATTTTTTTTTTCTTTCTTTGCATGGAATATGAATTAATTCCACCTCATCGAAAATATTGCAACGGATAGGGATATTTTTTTCCTTTGCATGGAATGTGAATTAATTCCATCTCATCGAAATTACTCAAATGTACTCTATAATTTATTACCTAATCCCCAGGGTAAACTACCATGAAATTTAATATCCATTATATATGTATTATGTATAGATGCTTTATTACTAGTTACTTTGAAATAAAATAGATACATACTACATGTATAGGCGGTAAGCGATTAGAGAAAAGTTTTAATTTTATATTATATGTACAAAATAACGTTTTTAGTGATACTTAAAATTAAAATGATAGTGTTTAATTAAATTAAAAAGAAAAAGAAAAAAGAAAAAAATATTATTTCCCAAATTTTTCTCATGTTTACTGTTTTTGATAGTTAACCAGTTAACATTACGTTATATTAACATTTTATCATAAAACTATAAAAATAAAAATGGAACTCACGTTTAAATAATTTTTTCAATCAATTTTTATATTTTAAAAAACTCGTATTGTGCGGTCAAAGTGGAACATACTTTTAGGGAATACAGATAGGAGTAGTATTCATAAGTAACTCAAATATATAGTGTTTACTGATTCTCCTTAATTACTCATCAGCCATACCCAGCAAGAGGCATGTTTGGTCTAGGAGGCATGCCCTAAATAACTTTGAAAAAAACAATAATAATTTCGAATTTAATTAATATGTATTAATAAATTTAAATTAATAACAACAATAATAATATAGAATAATTATGCCAGATGCGCAAAAAAAACCCTTCGTTCTACCTCATTTCGCTCATAATTCTTCTCTTCCTAAATATACATTTCTTTCTATAGAAAACCCCTACATCCGAATAATTTGAAAAATCATTAAATTAACTTCTCTACTTCTACTTAGTGATGTCAAATTTTCAACCATAACACAACTAATATACTCTTCTGATAATTTTATATCTATATTAAATAATTACAGATTCAAATAAGTGTTATTTAACTCGAAACTAATATATACCTAACATAAATAGGAAAAGACATTTATTTTGTAGATAATAATTTTTAAAATTTTATATACTCGTATAATTTTTTATGATAAGTGTAAAAAAATATATAAAACAATGAGTGTAACTTTCAAATCATAAATCAAAATATATTTTCAAAAGTATTTGGAAAAGAATTATTGGACTAACTTTTAAAAATTTTAAAAATGTAAGGAAAATTGAAAATTGAATAATGAGAATTACTACCTCATTTCGGCTCAACCTTAGAGCACCCACAACCGTGCTCTTGCCAGCGAGCACGGTTGTGGGCTCGGCCCCACTTTTTCTGCCTGCTCTTAGGCAAGAGCACAACACCCACAACTGTGCTCTTCCACAAGGACGAGCACAATTCAATTTAAATAAAAACATTTCCATAATATTAAAATTCATTAAAAAAACTGAAATAATATTATAAATTACAAATAAAATAAAAAAGACATAATTAAAATCCTAAAAATTAAAAACTACATAATTAAATTCGTAAAAATTAAAAAAACCCACCACGCGTTGCCGAATTTAGCCCACATGTGTTTGATTAGGTCTTCTTGTAGCTCAACGTGGGTTCGGGTATCGCGCATTGTGTGCCTTGTTTCGATCCTCTCACCCACCGTCGTATGCACACCTCGGCGTGGGGAGACCTCGCGCTTGAGCTTCCGGCTTCATCCTCGTCGTAGAAGCTAGCCGCCCTCGGTCCTTCGTTGGCTATAATCATGTTGTGTAAGATAATACACGTGTACATGATGTCGGCGATATTGTTCAAGTACCACAGCCGAGCCGGGGCCTTCACAATGTTGAATCGGGCTTGAAGGACCCCAAATGCTCTTTCGACGTCTTTCCGCGCGGACTCTTGACGCTACGCAAAAAGAACCCGTCTCGGGTCTTGCGGGTTGCTGAGCGTCTTCACGAAAGTCAACCACCTTGGGTAGATACCATCGGCGAGATAGTAACCCATGTGGTATGTATTTCCGTTGACGGTGAAGTCGGTCGCCGGTGCTACACCATTCAACACATCATTCAAGAGGGGTGAAGAATAGAGCACGTTCAAGTCGTTGTTGGATCTGGCAACGCCGAAATATGCATGTCAAATTGATAGACGGTAGTCGGCGACCACTTCAAGGATAAGTGTTGGGCCGCCGCCTTTGTGGCCGCTTAAGTGTTGCCCCC
Source organism: Salvia splendens (assembly GCF_004379255.2). Lineage (NCBI taxonomy): Eukaryota > Viridiplantae > Streptophyta > Magnoliopsida > Lamiales > Lamiaceae > Salvia > Salvia splendens. Next base: position 7,383,464 of record NC_056034.1, read on the forward strand.
TCTAAGCAGTCAGACAATTCTTCCACCTCCAATGCATGCAGTCAATGCTGCCAAGCATTCCGGGAAAGCCATGGACTGATTCGTGAAGACGAAGCAACTGTTGGCAATCATCGGTGGTGGGTGCCTGAAGGAATTCATCACCGAAAGCTGCACGAACGCCCTCGCAAAAAATTTTAAGACAAAGGATTCGAGTGGACTCACCGACATGCAAATACTCATCGAAGAGGTCGGCCGTCTGCCCAGTAGCGAGTTGTCGGATGGCACACGTACACTTCTGCAACGCCGAGATACTTTGCCAACCGGCTGCATCTGGACCTGTTTGGAAGAATTCAACACGAGCGGACAATGTGTTGACAATACGCATAAACAAACGCTTTGACATGTGAAAACGGCGCCTGAAGTAATCTGCCGGGAACCGCGGCGGGTCAGCAAAATAGTCGGCAACGAGCCTTTTGTGGGCTCCCTCCCTGTCACGATGGATGTAGCGGCGAGTTGACCTAGTTGGTTGAGGAGGAGGGGCGGGGGTATTCGTTGCAACATATGCTTCATAAGCGGGGTGATGTTGTTCGTAGTATTCTTGTTCTTCGCGCTCGGCTTCCGCAATGAGATGGGTGAAACCCATTTGAGGTTTTGAGCGAAAGATGAATGTGTAGATAAGTTGTTTGAAAAATATGAATGAGAGATGATTTGATGTGAAAAATGGATGATGAATATGTGTATTTATAGATGATTTGGGGACAAAAAAGTAAAAAAAAATAAAAAAATACAGAAAAACGGGCATTTTTTTGGGATTGGGAAAATATTTTTTTTTATTATTTATTTAAAAAAATAAAAAAAAATCAACGGATATGCCGTTGGCCAATCACACGCTGCCACGTCGCCTGCTCGCGGGCACGGACGTGCTCGATGCATCGAGCAACGCCGTGCCAGCGGCGGACGACGTCTTCCGTGCCGCTGGCACGGACGGACACCGTCCGTCCACCGTTGCAGATGCTCTTATGGGGCTCAAGTTAATTTCAAGTCAATCCTATCATGTTGTGGGCTATTTGGTTTATGATGATTCAAGTTGTGACTTTTTCGGGTTATAAATTTTGCAACTATAATCATATAAATTGTCGAGCTATACGAATTAATCTGGGAATTTCGGGTTAAATTGATATCCAGTGGCCGACGCCAAACATTGATTCATAAATTATAGTGTCACTAACTTTTCATATATTGCATTACCAAATCTAAAGATGCTCCAAAAGTTACTCTTTATACTTCTATATTTTGCTCGTTTTTATTGCGCGGTCCACACTAGTTGTTTAAACCCCCGTCTAAAATTTAATTGCGGCTTAATTATATATCTTGAAAATTACTTTCTTAGTTCTACGATAGTTGAATTTTATTACTTTTGAATCATCCCAATAGACAACCGTTCTTGTATAGACGGATGCACTCCACTTCGAGGCGGACTACTTGCAGTTGAGCTTCCGGGGGCTTTAGGGTCGAACCAATTTCCTGCCTCGGGTCCTTCGTCTTGGACAATCATGTTTTGTAAGATTATGCAAGTATACATGATGTCGACCATGCTCTCCATGAACCACGTAGGAGCTGGGGCTTTGATAATGTTGAAGCACGCTTGGAGAACCCAGAACGCCCGCTCCACATCCTTCCGAGCAGCCTCCTGCTTTTGCGCAAAAAGCGTCTGCTTTGCATTCACAGGCCTAGTGCACGTCTTCACGAAGGTTGGCCACTTCGGGTAGATGTCGTCGGTAAGATAGTACCCCATTTTATAGCGTCGGTTGTTAGCGGTGAAGTTGATGGCCAACTGTTTACCATCCAAAACTTCGGCGAAGAGGTCGGATTGGTGGAGCACGTTTATGTCGTTGTTCGAGCCGGGGACCCCGAAGTATGCATGCCAGATCCATAGCCGGTAGTCGGCGACGACCTCGAGTATAACTGTGGGGTGGGTGCCTTTGTGGCCGCTCGTGTACGGCCCCTCCACGCCACCGGGCAATTCTTTCATTGTCAGTGCATGCAATCGACGCTACCAAGCATCCCTGGGAATCCGTGCACTTCTTCGTGAAAGCGGAGCAGGAACTGGCAATCTGTCGTGCTTGGCATCCGGAGAAATTCGTCGGTGAAGGCTGCCCGGACGCCTTTGCAGAATTGGAGCAAGCACATTCTCCCAGTGCTGTCTTCAATGTGGAGGTATTCGTCGAACACATCCGTTGTTTGTCCAGTCGCAAGCTGACAGATTGCTGCAGTACATTTCTGCAGCGTCGTGTGGCTGGGACGGCCGACGGCGTCGAAACTTTCTTGGAAGAACTCTTCCCGGGCCACCATTGTATTTGCGATGTGGAGAAATAGCGGTCGCCGCGTGGGAAACGGCGACGGAAGTAGGTATCTCCCCATACCGGGTTATCGCAGAAGTAGTCGCGGACTAACCTTGCGGCGGCTTCCTCCCGGTTACGATGGATGTAAGTCCGAGAGTGTCTTTGGGGCGGCGCGGCTTCCTCCGCCTCCCGTCGTCGATCTTCTTCAAGTGATTCTTCCATTATTCGACGCATTTGCTCATACGGATCCATGAGATCGATTAAATTTGGGGGAAAGAATAAAATAGAGATGATTTGAGATGAAAATTGGAGAGAAAATGAAGATGATTTGGGAAGAATAGATGTGTAGTTGTGTGTGAAATGAGGATGAATTAGGAGTATTTATAGAATAAAAAAATAAAAAAATAATAAAAAAGGAAAACGGCTATAAAATGGTAATATTACCGTTTGCCAATTTTAAATTTTTTTATTTTAATTCGAATTTTTTTTAAAAAATGATTTATTGCGTCACCGTGACGAATCCCACTCGCTGGCCGGCGAGTGGCGTCACGCATGGCCTGGGAGCTCGCCACGTCGCGGGAGCGCGTGGCGAGACTTCTCGCAACGGGTCTCGGAGGGACGGGCAATCCTGCGGGATGGTGACGGGACGAGACGCTGCAACGCGTCCCGCCATTGTTCCTTCACGGAGGAACGAAATATTGGCCACCCGCGTAACAAGTTGCGGGTGGCCTTATTATGGGACAGAGGGGAGTATTTTTAATCTTCATGTTTAAAATAATGTTTCAAATAAAGTAAGACGAAGAGAGTATAATTTTATTTATATAAAATAATTTATAGTTGATTTTAGTTTCAAAATTTTCTTAAGCTTCAATCATGATTTTCTACTCCTTTCAGAACTAGTCTAATACTACTCCGCGTTAAATATTGATTAATAAGTGTATTTTAAAATACTTTTTTTGAGTTAACATATAAAAGTATTAAACCACCATAATCTATACCAATTTCAAAGACTTGATATTTAATGAGCTATAGTTATCATAATAAATTTGATAATACTCAAAATAAAATCCAGTATTGTACGGAGTAAAATATTTTGAATCAATCAATCTACTGGTTTACTGGAGAATATGAAAACCACCGAGCTATACATAAAAAATGGCGGGGAATCCGAGGTTGTTTTTCGTATTAAAAAATCTGCGAAAATACAGCCGCAAAGAATTAGCAACAGTAAAAAGTAAAAACGCTACTCCTAGTCAATAACCGACATGTTTTTACTGGTCCGAGCATCCTGGGCCTCACGTGACAACCCGCACGTAACCCGAGATTTATCTATTCTACTCCTTTTCTTTATACAAAAAAAGGTTATAACTGAGTCAGCAGCGCTCACGCTTACTGATTGGACCTACCCCATCTCGGCCCCACAGACTCCACGTGTCAACATCCCACAACACCAATAAGCAGCAAGCGGTCGGGGTGGCCAGGCCCACAGCGGCGTTGGCCGGTATCCACCTCCGTAGACTTTTCCGTTTTATTTTCCTTTAAACGAATCTCATACAAAATCAAATACTCTTAACAAAAAGGTAAAAATATATATAAATAAATAAATAAATAAATAAGTAAAATTGTGCTTGCCTATTTGGGCGATCCTATAAGACATTGTTGTGCTCGCGTTAATCTATTCACAGTCAAAGATTTCCGTTCATTACTACTTTCCTTCAAGTTTTATCTCCCAATTCGTACCACACCAAGGAATCCAGATATTTTACTTATTTCGTTTCCTTATTTGCCCAATATTTCTCAACCTTAAATTCTCACACACACCTTATTCTCCCTTCTTCAATGAAACAAATCCCCTATTTCCTCTCTTCTTCCATGAAAAAACTCCCATCCTTTTATGAGTGAAGCCTTATTGTATGCTACAACAAAGATGGATATTGCAAATTTAAGGCCTCTCAAACACACAGTGCACAACAGAATCATCAAAAAAACCGTAAAACCTCAGCCACACGAGGCAAGAGCAAGAACAATCAAGATTTCCGTGACGGATCCCGACGCCACCGATTCCTCCAGCGACGAAGAGGAGCTGTTGTTCCCTCGCCGCCGCGTAAAGAAATACGTGAGCGAGATCAGAATAGGGACGGCCAACGCTGACAACACCACCAGAAAGCGCCCCGCCGCCTCAGAAACCAAACCAAAGCAGCCCGCGCCGCTCGCGGAGGGCGAGTGCCGCAAGTTCCGCGGCGTGCGGCGCCGCCCCTGGGGCAAGTGGGCCGCCGAAATCAGAGACCCTTGCAAAAAGATCAGGCTGTGGCTGGGGACCTACGACACCGCCGAGGAGGCCGCCATGGTCTACGACAACGCAGCCATCAAACTCCGCGGCCCCGACGCCTTGACCAACTTCGCCGTTCCCACAACTAAAAACGACGTTGTTCCCATAAACAATGTGCTTTCATGTGATGACGATTCTGTCTCAAGCTACGATTTCCACAATCGTTCCTCGCCGGCTTCTGTTCTTCGCTTTAGAAGCAGCCCCACCAGCTGCGAAGACAGCTCTTCTCCCAGCGCTTCCAAATCCACCGAAGAGGAAGTGTGCGGAGAAATGAAAACACACGTTGCAACCCCGGATTATTGTGCTGACTCCTTGCCTATGACCACGGACTTCTTGGATGATTTCTTCAATTTCGATATGCAAGATCAGACATTGTTGTTTGACGAAACAAATAATGATCGTGTTTTAACCGGAGGCGGAGATCATTTCCCGGTGGATGATGAATTAGGTATTGGGGATTTCAATGATTCGTTTGATTTTGGAGAGTTGAAGTACGAATTTCCGGGTCTGTTTAAGGATTCGTTTCAAGATCATTGTATTGGTGAGATTAAATGCTCCCCCCGTCAAGACGAGGTTCAAAGCATGTCGGAGTTGGTGGATTTTAATGATTCGTCGTTTCAACAATATTCCGGCGAGTTTGATGTTCTAACTTCTGGAATTAGTGTAGTTGGAGTGGAAGAAGAAAATTTATTTGATATGTTTACAGATGTAGTAGTACAAGTGTCCTAGTGTTTTTTACCTTTCCCTACTTGCCAAGTAACGGCAAATTTTGTTAAGGGCAGAGTTTACCTTTGATGACCAATATCCTTTTGTTTAGTTTACAAAATAATTTTGTGTATTCGGAAGAGATTTTTAGTTAAGAAAAAAAAGGTTGATCTGGCATTCCATTTTGTTTCTATTGGCGTGATTTACGCTTTGTTCATTTGACTAAATTCGGTCTTCGCAGATTTGTTTTTTTGAGAAAATTAAGTACTACAAATGAGATCTCTAAGTGAAGATTTTTGGTACAATAATTGAACCAACAACATTAAAACCTCTCTTTTAGATTTTTGATGCGACCAAACAACATTAAAACACAGTTTTAGATATTTGGTACCATAATCTAATGATGGCGTATATAATGTAACGAAATTTATATTGATACATTAATAATTACGGCAATATAAATATAATTGAGCTTCGCCGATGGCGACGGATCGTTGGTGGCAAGGTCGAATTCCGCGGTGGGGGTGATGTAATGGTAATTAATTATGGCACATATTAATGCCACAAATAAGTAAAGAAATTTTATTATGTGTATTATTGTTTGTGCGATGCATTTACGCACGTTGTGTTGGAGCATTGATGAATCTTTTTCCATAATTCAAAAAATTGTGGTAAAGTACCAAAAGTGGAAAATTCTAAAGAAATTTAATTCTATATGGAGAAGATGCTTTTAAATTTTCAAAAAATCTTAAATATAAAAAGAAGGCGTCGGTAAATTACATCCCTTTTTTGGGTATATAGCCTATATTTGCATATGGAGTTTATTGTTACTAAATTTAATTTAGTATATTATTCTGATCTTCCCAAAAAGTCAATAATTTTGTTGATTACACCCCCTTTTAAATGTATACAATATGGAGTAGTACACTTCCATCTTTTGCATAGTTCGAAATTTAAAATTTACTACATTATTATAGAATACATGCTAAAAAAAATATTATAGTAGTAATAAACAACATATATGATATGTTTCAGTATTTTGACGTTGAATTTTAAATTTTATTAGAAATAGATTTATATATATGGTATATAAAAAACCAATTGTAAATTAAGTCAAATTCGTTTTAGAAAATTATAGCTCATATTTTTTAGGTGTATATATGGAGTAATAGTTTTTTAACCTATCATAGGAGTACTATACAAATATTATAATTACTCAAATAGAATGGAATCATTATCATTTGTATAAGTAAAAAAAGTTACGTACTTAAAAGTGTATTACCAATGAACATGATAGTTTCATATATAGTGTTCTATATTTTGGCAATATATATTATTATTATTTCGTCAAGATTTGTAACGTTATAACTTACGGAAATAGTTTGAAGTTAAAATCCAGCTGCATTTTTTAACAACTAAAATGTTATTGAATGGAAACAAGATCCTAAAAAGGTATTTTCTTCCATTAAAAATCGTGTCAAATATTTTATGGAAACAAGATCCTAATTTCTAACGCTAACGGTCCGTTTAAAAAATAAGTTTATGGCATTAACTAAAAAACTATGAACTAAATCAGAATGCCAATAAAAATTTTATACATTTGTTTTATTTTACCATTAACAGGTGGCTCACAGCTATAAAATAATAAATGTAGCAGCATGTAATTAAACTTTGAATTGTTCTATAAAATGAATAATTATGGAGGGGCATAGGAGTTCAAAAAATACAACTTCCGTTTTACTCCAACTCAAAAAGAACAATGACTAGTAAGCGCCAATCGCTAGCAATCATGATTAATGCAATGCGCACAAATTATTTCGTCTGTGACATTCTTTTTGGTACACTACTATAATATTTTTCTATTAAATGAGAAATTAGTTTAGGTTTAAGTTAGAATCGATAAGGCCCATATGAAATTTCAGCCACGCCCCCACACGTTCCATCAACAGTGTAGAAGCAACCAGCTCCCAATCAAATTATGATGTCTGAAAGTGAAAACCTTTTGTCCACAATTTGTTTTTTTACAGTAGTTTTAACAGGCTTTGACCAATAAAACCAGCAATTAATTTTTAATTGAAGTTCTATTTAAATTATGTATACTCTACTAGACTACTACTACACAAGTTATGCGAAAAGAAAAAAGTAAAAAAGAAAACCGCAATTTTGTGGTTAATGAAAGATTAGTCAAGTCAAAAATTAAATAATCGTGTTTATTTTCACGAAAATTAACGTTTTACAAACTTAATTTACAAACACAACCTGAAGAAGTTTTTCTCTTTATACTTTAAAATGCCATTAATATCAATATTAAAATTCAAATGATTAATTGTACCTTAATTTGGTCAAAGGCTACAAAGTGACAATCATTTCTTAATACTCCATCCATTCGTTTCCTAGAAATAGAAACTTTGGAAATGACACAGGTTTTAATGCAAAATTACTTAAGTATGAGAGATGAAAAGAAAAATTAGTAAAATAAGATAGATGAATAGAAAAAATAGTAAAATTAGTGTTAGTGGATTGTGGGCGGATTCATTTCCTAAAAATAAAGATTTTTTTAGGAAATAAACTAAAAAAGAAATGAATTTTTTTAAGAAAACAAATGGAGTATTATTTATTAAAAAACCTAATATGACGTAATGCCATTAAAAAAAATACTACTCCAAAAACAGTTGCATAGGGTGAGCTACGTTAGTATAGTACTATTCAGGAAGCTACAAAGTACAAACTCAATAATTTAGGGTTTACGCATATTTTATAATTTAGAATACTTTCTAATTTTTTTGTTTGACCACAGGCATACTGAACACCGCCGTCGACGAAATCCGACTAATCCTGCCCGATCGGGTTTGCGGATTAAGGCCGAAAGTCTCCCAGCAGGTTGCGGGATTTAAACCTGTAACCTCAAGGTCAAAACAGCTCCGCGCTACCAACTGTGCCTCCACACGTTCCATCACAGGATTATTGGCCTTTTGAGAAAATGAGTAGTCCCTAATTTAGAATGATATCTCTACTCTTTTTTCTTCTTCTAAACCAGACAAAAAATAGATACTATTAAAATTAAGAAAATGAGAATTGTGTGGAGAACTACTGTCTCCTTTACACATGTTATACACTACACATGTTATACGGTTTTAGTGGTTTGGCCGTTGGAGGCTTTTGTATTTGACATAGAGTGGAATAGTATGACTGTATGAGTGAGTCAATGAAAATGAGCATGAGCTACACCTATGCATCAAACAAATCTCATAAATAACTTTATTGAAGTTGACTTTAGCTTGATTCCACTACTTATTTACCTATCCTTCTTTCCTATATACAGTAACTATTCACCTCTTACTACTTTCAAAATTTGCTTGGCCGCCTGCTCATTCTTTTTCTAAAATAAGGAGTCGTTGTTTTGGAAGGATTTAGGCTATTTAGCCATGGGGTGAATTTTCTTGAGACTAAGGTTTCATTTTCAAATCTCACATGCACCTCTTTAGGTATTCTTGTTATATTTGATTTTTAAAATATAATTTATTATTTTCGTTTAGTTTGCAAACCATTATAATTGGGAAGAATTTAACTACTAGCGAGTTCATATATCAAACTGCAATTACAAGATACTCCAGAAGTAAAAATTACTCCATTTGTCCGCGAATAGGAGTCCCGTTTTTCCATTTTGGTCCGTCCACGAATAAGAGTCCCGATACTATAAATGGTAAAGAGACCTCACATTTTACTAACTCACTCCCGTTCTCCCATATCATTTAAAACTAATATATGCAATTGGTACTCATATTACACTAACTTTCTTCCACCCACTTTTCTTAACATTTCTTAAAACTCGTACCGGATAGGAATGAGACTCCTATTCGCGGACGGAGGGAGTATAAATTTGATTTCTCATTATCACGTACGGATATATTATGAAGTACTCCCTCCCTTCCTTCATAGTTGAGTCATTTTTCCATTTCGGGGAGTTCCTTCATAGTTGAGTCATTTCCATATATGTTAACTTTTTACTCTCTCTTACTTTACTCTCTCTTACTTTATTCTCTCCATTTATTCACTTTATACTTTATTCTCTCTACATTTTCCTTTCTCTTACTATTTTATCTATTTATTTAACACACCCAACATTCCTTTCTAAAACTCCGTGTCGAAAAGTTTCGCCTCAAATATAAAGAAACGAAGGGAGTACTTCGTATATATACAACACTGGGTTTAACCACCCCACCAATTTTTACAAATATGTAAAAATTAGGTGAATGTTTTGTTACCTAGCGATTCTAACCCTTCTATTGTGACAATACTCGAGTGCAAACCCCCGAATTCAACTGGTATAGAAAGACTAAAAAGAAATTACAGAGTGAAAGAGCAAAAAAGAAAATATTGCCTACTAGATATACGAAGAGAATAAGGAAATTAAATATGATTTTATTCATATTCATGATACGAGTATTATTACTATTTTAATTTTTTATCGACTGTTGCCCTTTTATTACACATAGCCATCACCGAATAAGCATCCTTAGTCCACCTAGATGTACACATACACCGTATGAAGTACTACTATTACAGATATCATAATGTAATGATTTGGCGTAATAGTTAATATTATCACTATTTCAATTTCTGCACCTTATGTGGTAAGAGTCTCCCCTCTTAACTTGCCGAGCACCGGCGATTAATGCGAAACAAAGAAGTCTCCGGCGTCCTTGCACGGATCGGCGGAACAAGAAAGCGTCTGTGCGCGGGATTCGTTCCCGTCGGGCAGGCGTCTTCTAGGGTTTTTTTGGGAGTTCAATGATAGTCCCGGCGTCCCGTGATAGGATCGGCGGGGGTTCTAGAGGCGGCTGTGCGCGGAGGCTCCTCCGTCGGGCAGCGGCGAACTAGTGTTGAAAGTAGACGTGTGATTTGTGGGCAAAAATATCGTAATTCTCATTGATTGATTGGATTCCAAAATAATAACAATCTATCCTATATATAATACTAAGCCCTAACTAACAAGAAAGATTTGGTGAATCAAAGATTACTAAATAATAAGATATAGGAACGTATCAACTCCTCCCCGGTTAGAATCCACCTTGTCCTCAAGGTGGGAACCACAAACCAACGACGAGAGTTGAAGGCAAAAGCTTTAGCAGGGCGTCTCCTCCGGGATCAAACACATATCGAACAGTTGAATGTTTTCCTTTATCACTTCCAAGAACACTCAAATATGGCGCGTCATTGCACGGAGGGATCAACCTTGCATCGGTGTCGAGCGATGTTGATCGATGATTCATACTTGGAACATCACCGACATTCAAATCCACATAGACACAAGCAAGTGCATGCGAACCGAAGTGGGCATCCCCTGTCTTACCCAATTCTCCCGCGTTTAATTCAAGCTCATCCTCAAACAACCTTCGCTTCTCTTCCATTTCTTCTTGATTGTCCAGTATTTTCATATCCAATCCAGCCAGGATGTCATTAACAAGGCTCTGATTCTCCATGCGCTCTCTCTCGCTCAGCTTCTCCATCAACACACTAAAATCTTTCTCTTTCGGCTCCAAACTAGATCGAAGGGCTTCGGCTTTATTTTCTTTCTCTAGCAAAGTCTCTGTAGCTTCTCTCATCTCCAATTTCTTATGTGTTGGAACACTAAGATCATCAATCTTCTCATCATACGCCCCGACGAGCACTTGCCGCGGCGTATTGTCGGTCTTGACGACCTCTTCTAGGGGCTCGTCGATTGGAACACCAACATCAAGAGTAGCGCCCCGTTGTGAACGGCGTTGTTGGGAACATCCTCAACTAGAATTCTGTCATCTATATTTTCCTCAAACGTTGCACTCAACTCAGCGAGGAGGGAGGAATGCTTCAATCTATAAATACGCCACTTCTCGTTGTAATCACTTACTGCAGCTAGATGGGCTGGGTCAGGAGAACAAACCTTGAGACTGGGAATATTGGGCAGACCACGCTGCTTCCCCGAATCAATAAACCTGCTGGACTGTTGAGGCGGGTGCGTGGCAACGGCAGACAACGGAGCTGTGCGGTGACTCAGCAGTCGGTCAGACTTCGAAGGCTGCAAGGTCTGCGGGCAGCGATTGTCGGGCGGATCCCAACGACTAGGCGGACCCAGTGGTGGCTGATCATGGCCGCCTATTGGTTGACGATGTTGTTGATATCTTGGTGGGTCCCAACATGAACCCATGTGAGTTCTCCCCTCGCGACGATATCGATCTCTCTGCCTATCAAAACTGCGTCGCACATCTTCCAAAAATTCTTGCCACGTGACGCATTCAATATTTGCACCATAATTAAACACCCACTCCGAAGCCGGGGGGTCGAACAACATAACCGCGTAGGGAAGGCGCTGGGCATCGGGAATCATCAAATGATCAAAGTAATATTGAACCCTGGAGATCCAATTGGTCGCCTCGCTGCCGTCGAACCTCGGCGGCTTCATTGTCACTTGATTCTTGGCGAACCCTGCTGCAGATGCTTTGTAATGATGAGGGGGATCCCAGCATGAAGTAGGCTTGTCGAATTGTTGCGGATAGCCCCCAAACTGAGCGCGTCCGCCCCGATTGACGTGGAAATCCCAACCTGAACCACCTCCGTTTCTAGCACCGCGACGGCCCCTGTCTTCGAGCGCCGTATCGCGAAAACCCCAGTCAGCGTTCTTGGAGCGATATCCGCCATCGCCTGATCTCCCTCTCCTTACGTCATCACACACCCCGTCATCACCATCGTCAAACCCTAGTGGGGGTTCCGTCTTGCGTGACAAACACGGATCCAAATTTTCAAATCGCCGATCCGCCTCATCCCTCCATAAATCAAATTTATCCATCTTATCTAGCAATCGATCTAATTTTCCACTCACGGTATCATCATGATGAGAATCACCGTGTGGACGCCCCTCCAATTCATCATCCTCGATCGGTTGCCGTTGAAACACCTCGTTACGTCGGATGTTGAAATTTGGACGACGAGAGGCTCCGTTCGCGAACGTATCTGGGCGATGGCCGCTCCAGGCTGTTTTGCCGTTGTTGTTGAATCGATTCATGAGTACGTCGATGAAAGCACCAGATGGTAAGAGTCTCCCCTCTTAACTTGCCGAGCACCGGCGATTAATGCGAAACAAAGAAGTCTCCGGCGTCCTTGCACGGATCGGCGGAACAAGAAAGCGTCTGTGCGCGGGATTCGTTCCCGTCGGGCAGGCGTCTTCTAGGGTTTTTTTGGGAGTTCAATGATAGTCCCGGCGTCCCGTGATAGGATCGGCGGGGGTTCTAGAGGCGGCTATGCGCGGAGGCTCCTCCGTCGGGCAGCGGCGAACTAGTGTTGAAAGTAGACGTGTGATTTGTGGGCAAAAATATCGTAATTCTCATTGATTGATTGGATTCCAAAATAATAACAATCTATCCTATATATAATACTAAGCCCTAACTAACAAGAAAGATTTGGTGAATCAAAGATTACTAAATAATAAGATATAGGAACGTATCATTATGTCAGCCCAACACCATTTAATGCTACACATCTTTCACAGTTTATAGTCATCATGCTTTTCTTCACATGATTTTTTACTTTTTCTGGGAACCTCTATTTTAACTAATACAATCTACATCATGTTGTTCATTCTTGTCTTATCTCATTGTTTCTACCGTTTTATACCAAAAGTTTTAATTTACTGTATTTACTAGTAAGTGCTAATTAATTTAGAGGTATAGTTACAGCTTAAATTAAGCTCAGTTTCAACTTAATGCTTAATATTAATACTCATTTAATAATTTTAAAACTAATTCGATATGTCAATTTTTTATAAAAAAAAAACCCGAACTCAATATATAGGAGTTTTTTAATAAAAGAAATGCAATTAATTGAATTAAATATTATAACCAATGATACTATTTTTTAAGCAGAAATTCACACATACACATAGTCATAACCTGATATGGGAAGCCTATGAAATGCAACGGTGCGGTTACAGGCTTTTGGAAGGTAGAAAAGGATATCTCTTTCTCAACTTTATCGCTTGCCACTTAAATGAACACTGACACCACACTTACATTTTTTAACTTCATTTTGTTCTTTTTCAGGTCCCATAGATTCTACACTAAAATACATTTCAATTAGTGGTATTTTGTGCGTGGGTAGTGCATAAAATAAATGAAATAACTACATAGAACAATCTTTGCTACAAGATTATGTTTAGATATTAGTTAGTCAATCTATATGGACCTTATTTGAAACATATGAATATATGAGTATGTAATTTTAGATCCACTAAAAAGATACTCTTACAAAATTTCATATTTTTTACTTACTTTATTAAAAAAAATGCTCCAATCAAGATGACGAGCCTAGTAAAAGGGCAATACAAAATCAACTACGGACAATAAAACAAGACAAAGATCCCAAGTAAAACACAACAAATGACACCACACATTAATGACGACAAACATGATTTCTAGTCTTTCATAAATTGGCTCTACCAGATACTCCCTCCGTCCGCGAATAGGAGTCCGATTTCTATCCGACACGAGTTTTAAGAAATGTTAAGAAAGGTGTGTGGAAAAAAGTTAGTGGAATATGAGTCCAATTTGTATATATTAGTTTTAAATGATATGTGAGTGAAATGAGTTGGTGGAATGTGGGGTTTTTTTACCATTTATGGTAATTATGAACCACAACTTCTATTCGCGGACGGACCAAAATGGAAAAACGAGACTCCTATTCGCGGACGGAGGGAGTACCAGACAGTCAAGTAAATATGATAAAAATTAAATACAGAATACTCCTAGTACTACGTGCAACAAATATCACATTACACAAGACCCTTCAAACCGAGCCCATCATATTATGATAGCAAAGAGATAATGTTACGAGCTTTCCTTTGGCACGATCGATATTGGGTGAAAAGGTAGTTGGATGTAAAAATCAAATTTTCTTTTTGTTTGTGGAAATAATTTATAAAAATCTTCATATTAGTTTAATTGTGTGTGTACATATAAATATATATAACCCAAAGGCGTTAGATTTAGTAGTAGCATTGTGTGAATATCCATATTGTTGAATGATGATTTGTAGCCCCATGACTATGATACATACATACGTCTGTTTTTATAAATGGGAAAGCAAGGAAGATAGAGGCGTGCAAATGCAATTAAGCAATGAGCGGCTTCTGATTTTCAATGAATGGGCTTACTGAGTTGAACATATAATTAGGCACGTCAGGAATTGTTTTGACAATAAAAAGTTATTCATGGCCTATTTTCGTAGTTCAAGTTCAACCAACCGACAGTATTAGTTTGGCCCATATACTAGGATTAAACCATTTTTCCCATTTCTAATTTCTGCCTCTCATTTTTGTTGGTGAAAAAGATGAACTATTTTTAAAGCGATACTATACTAAATAAGGTTGTGTCATTATTAAATGTAAAAACTAAAATCCCACTTCAACAATAAAACAACTATGTCCCTGGGCGGATATATATTAATTGTAACCCCTAATTTTTATTTTATATAAATCTGCTGTATCCATAAAACATATGATGTGAGCCAATAAATTGAATTATATCTCAATATTATTCTAATCTACTTCTCTTTCTTGGCTTCTTTCAACACTTATTGACCATTCCACCTTTTGGTTTGGGGAGAAAGTATCACATTAAGTGAATGAAAGTGGTAGATCATGGATGTACACTTGTTTTTGTATTTAAGCAGTAATTTACAAAATTTTGTTATAAAATACATTAAGCAACACAAATCTCGACATTTGAAATAAATTAATGTTTTATATTAGGATTTATAATTCAGGAAAAATTGAAGCCAAGGAGAAAACATTGAAATCTTAGCTAAAATAACATTTTTGTAAAATAATAGTAGTAATAAAATCTTTAATTTTCCAAATACAAGGAAAAAACCATAACCTTTGGGAACATGGGTTTGCTGGAGAATTCACCGGTGTGGCGAAACGCAGGTCGAACGTTGTCATTCGAAGCTTGAAAGTGTGCATCAAATTATTTAGACGTTAGAGTGCAAAGAACATAACTTATAAAAGTTACGCCCATTTATTTTTGTTTAAAAAATTAATGATTTTATTATTGTTCAAAAATATCGTAGCCAGTTGAATTTTAGGCAAGTAAGCATCAAATTTCAATATTAACTTAGTTTTCGCCTAAATTAAAAAAAAATGGGGATAATTAGAACATTTTAAACTTGGTATATTTTCTCCAAATCATGTGCAAAATCAGAGTTCGTCCATATTTTACGACATTTTTTCCTATTGAATATATATGTGCACTACGTGTGTGCGAAGATCCAAAGGATATCAAAACACATGTCTCATGTTTTAGCTTGACTCTTAACGTGACGTGTTGTTTGGTCAAAATATGTGCATTGAGTACTTATGCGAATTGTTTAATTAAAAAATATTGATAATACTAGCTTCGTTCATAATTAATCGATATACTAGTATTTTTTTTCTCTTTTTTTATTATTCATAAAAGTTAGTCATTTCTATTTTTAGTAAATTTATCTCTGAGTATCATTGTCGCATTCTCCCTACCAATATTTACAATAGTTTTTTTTTCTCTATATCTTATCTACTTTATAAACTTTTTATTAAAATTTGTATTGTTTATTACCAAAATTATTGATAATAGACAATACAAATTGTGGTAATGAACAATTCTATAATTTTACACACCTTTTTTCCATTATCAATAATTGTGGTAATGAACAAAACAAATTTTAATAAAAAGTTAATAAAGTAGATAAGATATACTCCTTGTTTGCTTTGCTGTTATTAATTTTTAGATTTTATTTTTCATTATAATCCATATAATGCAGTCTTAAATTGATCGGGCTAAATGCACACTCCAAATGAATGGCAAGTACTAATAGACAACAGACAGTGATGGCTTAAAAATTAATCGTTCTTTCCAAATTAGTAATAGCCTAATTAGTAATCATCCTTAAATTAAAATTCGAACCAGGCGCCGTTTTATATATAGTAAAGTGACATGAGGAGAATCATGTTTTTTCAAACGATAGGAAGACTGCACTAACCCAAAGCAAATGGAAAAGCGTGTCTTAGTTAGCTATTCAAATCGAAGTACTTAACACTTTCCTAGAAACAACTAGTATTCAAATTTCGAGTGACCTCCTAACTAGTAGGGTCTCCACTATAGTTAAAGCCATGGTCAAGTCTAAGCCACAAAAACTTAGCCAAGGTCAAGAAATTTGGCCAGGCCATAAAAACAACTTGTTCACCCTAATAGTGGACAAACCCAAGTCACAAATTAATTATTATTTTCATTTTTTTTATATTTTAATTTAACTAGAATAAAAATTATCGGACTATAATAATTATAAAAAAATGCATAATTTAATAAAAAAATTAAAACCAAATCTTCGTTTATTATAGAAAAGGGAAAATTATACAACAAAATTATCGACATCCCACAAACAACACCGCGAACGCATATCACGTTGCGCCCCCTCCCCTAAGATTCCTTAGCTCTTCAACCAACTCAGCCTGCAGTGTCGTGTGTAATGTTTCCCTCCGCATATCGGTGAACCGTTGGATCAAGTATGCATTAGTACGTGGTACACTCATTTGCAGGGGGCGGTGGCAATACCGTGACTTGTACTAGCACCCTCTTCCGGTGCCCAGCGCTCTGCAGCAAACTCGTATCCGGCACCGTAGAATGGCCCATCGCGATTGGAGGACACCAAAAGCTCGCTCAACATCCTTCCTAACACCCTCTTGTTTTCGTGCGAAATAGGATTACTTCGGCCCAACCGGTTGCTGGATCATCTTGACAAACACGGGCCAACGAGGGTATATCCCATCGGCCAAATAGTATGCCCTGTTGTACTGCCTACCGTTGGCCACGAATCTGACCTCCGGACCCTCACCCCGGCACTCGTCATTGAAGAGATGAGATGACTGTAGAACGTTGATGTCGTTGTTCGACCCTGCGACACCAAAATACGCATGTCAGATTCACAAACGGTAGTCAGCAACGGCTTCCAGGATCATCGTGAGGTGTCTCCCTTTGAATCCAGAAGTGAACTACCCCTTCCAAGCCACCGGACAGTTCCTCCACTCCCAGTGCATGCAATCGATGCTGCCCAACATCCTTGGAAAATGGTGCACCCTCCCGTGCATATCTATCAATCTCTGGCATTCATCGGCATTTGGCTTCCGTAGATACTCCAAACCGAAGATAGCCTGGATGCCCCTACAAAACTGTCTTAGCGCCTGTAGGGAAGTCGTTTCACCCATCTGTAGGTATTCGTCGAACATGTCAGCGGGCTCGGCATAGGCAAGCTGCCTAATTGCAGCGGTACACTTCTGATATGTCGACAATCCGATTCGGCGGCTGGCATCACGTCGCAGGGTGAAGCACCTGAACCGTTGTGCCAATGACGTCGCTATATGGATGAAGAGCCGCTGCGACATTCTGAATCGCCGACGGAAAATCTTTAGCGGATAACGAAGGTTATCGCCAAAGTAGTCTTCCATCAGCCGTTGGTCGGTCCCGGCATGGTCACGGCGGCTTGTCCGCCGATGATGGATCAGCCGAGGAACCGCCGCCGCTTCCTCGTCAGCTTCACGTTGCACCTCTTCAACCAGTGCATCGAACTCCCCATCGATCATATGTTGATACTCATCATCGTCGGTATTCATTTTTTGAAAGTAGAATTAAGATAAATTGAAAAGAGTGGAGATTGGAATAGGGTAAAAAAATGGAGAAAAATGGGTGTATTTATAAGAAATAAGAAAATAAAAATAAAAAATCGAAACTTGGGCGGATCCGCGGCTCGCACCCAAGAGCCTCGGCCAAGCCGTCTCCGTGGCGTGCCCATGGGCGCCCCCCCCCCCCCCCGCGCCGCGGGTCTCCCTTTCCTCAGCAATAGGGAGCCGCGGCTCCCCTAAATGGATACTCTAAGTACTACTCTCTCTGTTCTGGTTAAGATGACACATTTCTTAGTCAGCACGAGATTTTTAAGTTTTGTTGTGTTTAATTGAAATGTATCTTCCTTTTTGAGATAAATTAAAAAGTACTCCATATTACATGTCCAGCCACTCCACCAACCATCTATCATAGGTGGTGGCATCACGAGCTACCATTCTTATATTTTCTAACATCTACCATTTCTCATAATCCATAAAGGTTACGTGTCAGATCTCATGGCTTGTTGAACTATAATTAATCAAAGAAAAAAGTTATTTAACCATAATGTAGTCAAGTATAATGGAGATATATTAGTATTTAATAAATACAGTGATGTTAAATGCCAAAGAAAAAAATGTTAACGTATAACTGAAATATGAAAATTATAAATATTTTATGATCTGCTACAGCCTAAAAATTAATATAGCTAAATAGCACTACTCATTATTTAATAGGGTAATTTCGGTGTTAATCTATCAAGCCCCAATTCGCAAAGCCTAGTATTTGATGGGCCTTTACTGTATTGCCCCTTACATTCTCTTTTTTATCTTTTCATTTGCGGAATCTATGTATAAATCTTTAACTTAATACTTATAAAGTATGTTATATCAACTGTACGATTCTCTTTGTTTTATTTTTCTTTTTGGTTGAGTTTATTACGATTTATGAACAATACCTTGTGTTTGAAGTGACATTATTTTTTCAATTTAGTTAAAACTGAGACAATACTCACGAGATACTAATAGATGTAAATGTTTTTCAAGTTCAATATAAATACAACACTTTCAAAGTAGTACTAACATGTATGTCTTCCCTTTTCCCTTATACTACGTCCATATTTAGGACTTCAAACACAGATTAGACTATTTCACACTAACAGTTATAAATCTTTTTAAGGATCATCCCATGGCGTATTTCTGTGTCCAGCTCCTTGCTGTGGTCTCATACTTGGTCCTGTCCGTTTTATAAAAGTTACTCATTTCTATTTTTAGTAAATTTATGTCTGAGTCTCATTGTCGCATTCTCCCTACCAATATTTACAATAGTTTTTTTTTTCTCTATATCTTATCTACTTTATAAACTTTTTATTAAAATTTGTATTGTTTATTACCAAAATTATTACCAAACTTTTCTCTATCGTCCGCGTCCATCGTACGCGCTTCAACCGTGGACGATGCATCGGGCGTGGGCGTAGGGCGCGGACGATGGCGGGCACCCACAATGGGGCGGACGATGGCACGCATCGGGCGTCCCATTGTGGATGCCCTTACGGTGGCCTTCCTCACCACCTTCGGCAACGCCCAAACCTAGCCGGCCACTGCGACCCTCCCTCCTATCCCAACCTAGTCACCGCCTATCTCTGGACCTCCTCCCCACCTCCACCCTCCACTGGCTGCCTACAGCAGTCCGCAGAAGAAGATTTACCTATCCGCCACGATTAAGACCGGGCTTTCGACTACATTTGGATGCAGTTTTATAACAATCCGCCCTGCAATTTCAGCGGCGGCACGGACAGGCTGATTGCGTCGTGGAATGAGTGGGAATGAGCTGTTTTTGGGGGTTCTGGCAGCTCCTGGGGCGGTGGGGTCGGGATGCGTTGAGCTGGAGAAGCTGAATTATGAGACTAGTATAAGTGGAACGTGAGATTCACTTTCCAAAATTAATAAAACCAAAATTAGATAATTATTGATGGACTGACGAAAAAAAATAGAATAGAATATTTAATGGCGAATAGAGTAGTTATTTGGAGCTTATTTTCAAAGATGGTCACCATGATTGACACATCACCAACTTCACAACAACCGATTGTTTTTCTATTCGATAACTAATTAACCTCTTACACTCATTACATAATTTTTTATTCACATAAGGTGGGAAAAAATGTTAGTACTCCTATTTTCTCAGCTGAAAACCGTGATGCACATTATAATAGAGAAGAGCAGAGATCAACTTCGACAAACGGAGATTCAACATTTCATAAGGTTTATAATGTAGTACTAAGTACTAAATCATTGATTGAACAGATACAGAGTGAGACACGAGTCTGAATTCCCAGCTTAAAGTCACATGAAAATAGAAATATAAACCCCCAACGATATGACCTAGCCGAATAGCAGTTGCTTCATCAAGGTTACCCGTAGAATGGTGATTCCTCCAGCTAGATCCTTGCTAAGATGAATCTTCAATCTCCCCTTTCCTCACTACACCTTCCTAACCTGAATATTATGGGTGGACTGGAACCGCCAGATCGGCTGTTTGCCACTTTGTACAAGAGCAATCTCCTCACCCTGTTTCACCATTCCTTGCTTCTATAGGAGATAAAAAGTAGGACAAGACGTGTTATCCTTTTCGTATGCTAGTAAAGAGCTAGATTTTGATGCAAGACCGAGATAATGCAAACTCTACAGAATTAATAGGATCATGCTGACAATATCTAACATTATGAGATAATGCATCATATAAAAGCTCATCGTTGTTATGAACTCAAGCTAAAGAACAGATGAAACTCCACCTGCAGTAAATCCAATGCATTTGCAAATGTCTCATCAGCATCTTCCAAGAAGTCTATGTGTATGGGGCAAACCCCCTGGTACAAAGCCAATCTCTGTTGTATTCTCTTACTGTTACATAATTAAAAACGATGAAATCAAGTTATGGCTGCAATCGTCAATGCGTAATACCATGTTTTAAGTGCCGAGGGGTGATCATTTTACTTTAATATAGATATCACCTAACATTAAGTTCCAATACAATGATGTGACTCACTCATTTGTGAAAGCATAAATTGTGCCAGAAGGCCGGTAATGGCTAAGTAGAACTGCCATGAAGCCTGTCCTAGTGAAGACGACAATTGAAGTTCCGAGTGTGTTTGCCATCATCGTCGCATGGAATGCAAACATTTCGCTCATATGATTCTGCAAAATAATGATTAACAATAAAAGACATTGACTATATAGTCAACATTTTGTAAGCAATTTAAGAAGTAACTAGACTGACCTTGAAGGCTAATCCTAGATTCGGAGGAGTTTGTGCACCAACTATAGTAGCCTCAGTCCTCAACGAGACTGTGTGCATGACCTTGACAGCTTTTAGAGGGAACCTGTTAAGGATAAAGTGTATCCAAGAATGAGATTGGCAGCGGTGTACATGGGGCAGGAGAGTTCATGTTTTCTTATTTTTTTCTTTGATTCCAATTCTAATATTATTACCTGAGTTTTTGTGTTTATTGCTTACCGTTATCTTTAATATAAGTCTCTAATATAACCTAATACAGAAATCCAACTAATTTAATCATGCAAAGCAAATGATAATAACTACGTTTATAATAGATGGGTGAATGAGTGGTCTAATATCAAAGTCAAGGAAAAGTTACTTACTTCCCATGCGCAGTTTCTCCTGAAAGCATAACTGCATCGGCACCTTCCCTAACTGCAATAGCGATATCCGAAACCTCTGCTCGAGTAGGAGTAGGATGCACAATCATGCTTTCAAGCATATTTGTTGCCACTATGACTGCTTTTCCCATACTTTGACAGATCCTTATAATTTCTTCCTACAGTTGAAATAAATTGATTTTGTAACATATTGCTACAATGGCCTGATTTTGTACAGAAGACCTCATGAGTTACCTGCAATAAAGGGACTTCTTCAATCGGCAACTCGGCACCAAGGTCTCCTCTGGCAACCATAGCCTAAAAAATACAAAAAAAAAAAACTATTATCTTTATCCCACACAGTATGATTCCTTAGTTTACCAGAGTAACTTTCCACATTAAACATACATATTTAAAGGGTAATAATTGCCAAACAGCAAGAATCCAAATTACAATCAAATTCTTTAGACATATTTGCATAAGTGTAACTTCCACAAAATTCAAAAATTGGTTGCATCATCGTTCCCAAAGCAATTGAGCTATATTCCTTTACCCCATCTGATGCAGTTATGATTGAATGTAAGTTTGGTATGGAATCTGCACTTTCAATTTTCACAATGACGTGAATGTCTGCACCAGCATCTGCGGAAGAGAGGGAGGGGGTAGGAGAGAGAAAACTTATTATTTCAGAAATACAACTGACTTTTAAGTTGTACCACTACTATAATTATATGGCCAATTCTCTGACCAAGAGTTCGAAATTTACCTTTGAGATAGTTCTTTAGTTCATGGACCACAGCAGCATCCTTGACAAATGACACAGCATAAAAGTCAACTTTGTTGTCGACTCCAAATTTAATATCATCCCAGTCTTTGTCTGTAGGATTAGTGCCAGAAGATTATTACTTAGGGGATAAAATCGAACATGATACATGGCAATCACAAGCAATAATAACAGATGATTCAATACATGTGCTATTTTATCTAACCGGTAATGGATGGAAGTGTTGCGCTTTTTCCCCGAACATTAAGATGTCGCCGAGATTTAAGTTCTCCTCCATCGACGACTTCACATTTCACTGAATCTTCAGTTTTCGATTTCACTAAGAATGACATCATACCA
This sequence comes from Salvia splendens, assembly GCF_004379255.2. Lineage (NCBI taxonomy): Eukaryota > Viridiplantae > Streptophyta > Magnoliopsida > Lamiales > Lamiaceae > Salvia > Salvia splendens. The sequence goes on from NC_056034.1 coordinate 7,406,260, forward strand.
CCTGTATGATCAAGCAATGGTCAACATCAGCTTAAGAGTTCATAGATAGCCTAATATGTCAATCACAATATACAAAAAACACAATTATGTACCATCAACGAGAAGCATGTCCCCATCTTCTACATCATTAACAAAATCATCATAGTTGACACTAACACAATCTGCAGTCCCAACTCCTCTTTGAATTGTAAATGTAAATTCCTGACCAGGCACTAAATTAATTGGTTGGGGTAAATCACCACTTCTAACCTCAGGACCCTGCAAGCAGAACTCAGATGGTCTTAATTGCACGTCAGTAAAAGTAATAAACAAAGTGAGAAATAATCGACCTTTGGAGGGCATCTCCAAAAAAAAGGACCTTCAGAAGGTATTAATTCAAAACTTTCTTTTTTCATGACTTATTATTTGAGTCTTACTTAGTAGGGTGACATGCCAGTTAAATGTTCAAAGAAGTAATCGTTGCTAAAACAAATCGAGAAAGGACATAAAAAATTAGCCCTACCTTTTGAAGATTCCGGCTGTATAATTATTTGACTATAGTAGACTCTTAATAGTAAAGGTATTTATCGTTAGGGGGATTGACATGCTTAGTAGCCTGCTAGCTTTCTATCAATAAAATCCGCAAGTGACTGTTAACTTGACAAAGCTGTAATTAGAACAAACAATCAAATTCATGTTTACCACACTAGGGAAATTTTGAAAGCAAAAGGAAGAGAACTTGCCTTGGTGTCAAGCATGATGGCAATAACATTGTCCTTCACTTGGGAATTATATTCTTTAACCAAATCAATGACTTTCTGGTGTGATGCATGGTCTCCATGGGACATATTAAGACGAGCAACATTCATACCAGCCTCAGCCAGCTTCCATATCATTTCCTTAGTGTCGGTCGAGGGGCCAATTGTGCAAACAATCTTTGTCTTGCGTCTAACCATGGGCTTAGACCACACTCCCACAGATGTGTCACCGAGTTGGGGAATCAGCTGAGAATACTGATTTTGCACTGCAGCCTACTCAAGGAAATAAATTAAATGGAAAAACTCTAATATCTTCAATAATAAAGCAACACATAGCCTTCAATATAGCATAATCAGATTTTAAAAAAAAAGTAGCATAATCAGATTTAACTAAATCAATTTAACGAAACAGATTTCTACCAGCGGAAAACAATTCTTCTTTCAATCAGTATCCCAAAAACTGGAACAGAGAATTCCAAACTAAGTTGAAGATACTAGTACAAGCAACAAAGAGTAGCTTCCAACTTTCCACCAAGTAAATTATGTTAAGCTAACTACAAGTACAAGTAACTGATGGCGGATCGCATAAATTCAACACACTCCACAAGTATACAATGCTTCAAAATTACTTGGGGAGACGCACAGATGCTCACTATTTGAGGAAGAAGAGAAGCAAGAAACGAGCATTTACCATGAAATGAATTCATCATTTACAAAAAGCAACACAAACTATAATATAAGAACAAACCTTGGTTAGGTCTTCAGGAGACACCGGAATCACTTCCGTGGCAGATCTCCTGGCCACGACCGGCGATCTGACATGCACGGCTCCGCGACGGTTCCTCCTCTCAGTTTGAGCCAAAACCTTAGCTTTGAAGCCGCAACCCGGCTTCAGCTTCTCTGAGCAGCTCTGTGGAGAGCTAGAGTTAGGATTGGCCAGCAATGAAGCATGAATCGACCGCGTCGCCACCACTTGCGCCATCGTCGCAAAAAGCTCGAAGAGAGAGGCAGGGAACTGGAAAGAGATGAGTGAGTTTGAGGCAATGTGATGGAGAAAAGAGTATAAATCGAGAGAGAGATTGGAAAAATCGCCTATAAATTTGGAAGTTGTGTTGGGGTTGGGTGGTCTCGTTTGTATCGATATTGAAGAAAGAGAAAAATGGTGGCTACTTGCTTGCTTCTAAGCTTGAAAGTTGAATCTCTGTCGAAACAGTTGGGTTGGGTTGGGCCGTTGGGGATTTAGAGGGATTTCACTTTCATGTTTAATACGGCTTCGACGGTGTCGTTTCATCTGATTGTACCGAGAGCGCTTTAAGGGCCCATGAACCAAGCCCATAGGGGCCCATAAAAGTCCATATATGATATGATTTTATTTACATTTGTGTGTAATTACTTTTCATTTAATCTACTTAAATTCTGAATTTGTTGGAATTTTATCTGGTTCAATTGAATTTGGAACATTTATATGAAAAACACACCTCGACGCTCTAGTTATAAGTAGTAATTAATTTTGATTGGGGTAGTTGGGTTTTGTGGACAAGTTTTGCCTTTTCATAGGATGTAATCATAATTTACCCAAGTGGTCACCTATTAGCCACATGGTAGGTTAGTTAAAATATATAGTGAACTACGTAAAAAGTCCCTGACGTTTCTAAAAGTTTCGATCTAGACCCCTAACAAAAAAAAATATCCCAAGAAGTGTCTAACCTTCAACCTAATCACGAATGGGGTTTTTTCAGACGAAAATACCCTTCAGCCCTAAAAGGGCATTTCAGTCAAAGCGCAATTAATCTGCAGTGGCCGCTCTGCAATGATGTGTGCGACGACATGGCGTGATGTGACGGCGCACGTCAGCCGTCAGGGGCGCCAGCGGCTGTTTAGTGGACTACCCATACAATTGCAACACGTGTTGAAGACTTTCTACGTGATTTAACAAAACAAGTTTCAAAAATTGCATACAGTTTCCGGCTCTAATCAATATTATTTCCGGCTTATTTTCACTCCCGCCTAAAGTTATAACAAAAAAGGGAGTTTACCGCCTTAAAACTGCAAACCATTGTTTTCATTTCTTCATTCTCCCTGCTCTCCATTGCATGAATGGCTCCTAAGAGGAAGCGAGCTGGGTCCTCAGGTGCTTCCACATCACGAAACTCTCGCCGTAAAAGGGAACCAATACCCCCGCAATCGCCACCACACCGACCACCACCGAGACATCCACCTGTGGTCATTGATGTGGAAGAAGAAACCTGGGATATCCGAGATCCTGAGCTCGATTTTTTCGTCCCAGAGGATGAATATAGTAAGTTAACCTTTAATCCTCGGTTTGTGATTTAGGGTGTACGAAATTGATTTTTTGTAAATATATATTTGATCAGCCGGATATTGATTTTGTGATTGAGGCTCCATAAATTGATTTTGTTGTGAATTTTGGTTTACTGTTTGGTTTGAGTTTTATATGTGCGTTTATTGTCTTCCTTCCTAGGGGGATGCACTAGGTAAGTTTTCAGTTGCTTTCCATCATGGAGGTTCATTCTTCTCTATGAATGATGCGAAAAAGTATGTTGGTGGGCATTTGACATACTTCGATTTCTGTAACATAGACAAATTCCAGCTTATAGACCTATCGAGCATGATATTAAGGTTAAAGTATGATAGGAAGATGATATGTGAGTTCTACTACTGTGATCCAAAGTACAGTCATGACTGCGCAGGGGTTTTAATCGGAGGCCCGTTGTTGCCCATTGTTGAGGAAACACATCTGAAGGATTTCCTCAAAGTAGCGTCTACAACGACAAAGTTAGTTCACATCTACGTTGTGGAGATAACCCGGGCTCAAGCCATACTAAAAAAAATGAAGGAAGAAGCGCAAGGAGCTTCTTAGTTTCAAGGCGTCTAAACCCCCAGGAGTCATTATTGAAGAGATTGAAGAAGCCACACCGAATGTGCCAAGGCAAAAGCGTAGACCTAAGAGGAAGCAACGGTCTCAGTTTGAAGGGCACGGCAGGAGCCTTTAATGATTGGCTGGTATGATAGGGATGTTGAGTTCGAGGAATATCTTATGAAAAGTTTAGAAGATGATCATGCTCAGAGGAAAAGGGTTGAGGAGGTAGCCAGGCAAAATTTGGCGAAAGCATTTGAAGCCGTGTCCCCTGAAGCTCCGGTCTCTGACTTTGGAGAAGTATCAATACATGACGTGGAATTTGTAGCAGAAAAAATATGTGTAGTTGACTATGTTGGAGAAGCAGAAACTGGAGGTGGAGACTCTCATGCACACATACAAGAGGTAACGACTTGTGTGATTTACATATTGATTTAGTACATTATTTGTGATTTAGTTCTTGTTTGTAATTTAGTCCTGCATTTGTGGTACTGCATTTTGTAGGATGTAGCTACAGCTTCATCTGTTGACCATTCCAATCCGATTGTCGATTCCCATGCACAAGTAGCAGAGGTAATGAATTGGTGTGATTTTCATATTGATTTAGTACCTAATTTGTGATTTAGTTCTTGTTTGTAATTTAGTCTTGCATTTGTGGTACTGCATTTTGCAGGATGTAGCTACAGCTTCATCTGTTGACCATTCCAATCCGATTGTCGATGTCGCTGAACAGGCGACTGAGTCTGAATCTGTAGTTCACCAACCATCTTCGGTCGGGCCAGGAGCATTTGTACAAGAAGATGTGTACCGACCGGTATTGGATGATGGTAGTCAGCCACAGCCGGACATACGGGTAGACAATGATTTCTTTCCGATCATTGAGGACATTACTCATGAATTGTTCATGCACGAAGCTCACCCAAGTGCAAGAGCCAGCTCCAGCTGAAGCAGCGTGTGCAGAACCGGTACCGGTGGTAGGAGATGTACCCCAACAGGCTGATGAAGGTGTTTTTTGTCCGTCAGCCGATTATGTTCCCGACGGATGTCATCTTCATAACGAGGGCAGTAACGACGAAGATGATGATAATGATGTCGGCCACTTTATCTCGTTGGCCAACATGTGTCGTGATGAACAAATGTTTACCTCGTATTACGAGTCGTTACATCGGGAACAACAGCCGGAGGAGGTGGCGGGACAAGACGGGATTGAGGAGCCATCGGGCGAAGCAGAAGGGTCTGGCCAAGGCAGCGGCGGGTCCAAGAAAAGGCGAAAGTACTCCCCTGTTGTTGAGAAAAGGAACTCGGCAGACTCAAACCCTCTGTTCGAGCAAGAGACGGTCGATGAGCTGCAAGATCTCGAGGACCTAGAGGATTTGGAAGGTTTAAGTAGAAAGGGTATCAAGTACACCCCATTCAAGCTGACAAATGATTTACTAAATTGGAAGCGTGGTGATTTTTTTAAGGATAGAGAATTTTTTTTCAAGGTTATTCGACAGTACGTAATAATGACGAGACGCCCAGTACATGTGAAGCAAAATGATGGCAAAAGACTTCGTGCTATTTGTAGAGGAAAGTCTTGTGAATGGTATGTATATGCAAGACGGGTCGAAGCCCACAACGATACCGATTTTGTTGTACTGGATATGCAGAGAGACCATGCACACACATGCTCTCAAGTGTTGGATCAGAGATGGCTGACGTCAAAATGGCTAGCTTAGCGATACAGGGAGAAGATAAAAGCGAATCCCCATATCCCATTGGCAGCCATAAGGCAGTGTGTGGATGAGGAGTTCGGACTCCGAGTTGGCAGGATGAAGGCGTACCGAGCAAGAGACAGTGCATTGGAAGGTATTTTTGGCAAGGCGGGACTCCAGTATCGGAGACTTTTCGATTACAAAGCTGAACTGGAACGGACACACGCTGACTCTAGTGTGCACATTCACTACGAGAACTTCAGGGATCCTGAAGTTGTGTGCCCGCGATTCTTGAGGTTTTATACTTGTCTAGGGCCGTTAAAAAAGGGTTGGATGCGTTTTTGTCGTCCGATTATCTTCTTGGATTCATGTTTCTTGCATGGTATGTACAAAGGCCAACTTATGACGGCCATAGGAATTGATCCAAATAATGGTTGGTGGCCTATTGCATGGGCGGTGACTGAGGCCGAAAGCTACGAACAGTGGAAATGGTTTTTAGGCTATTTGGCAAAGGACCTCCTCATACATGAAAATGCCCCCAGATTTGTCTTCATGTCTGACCAGCAAAAGGTATGTGTAATGTGATTTCATTAAAAGGTGTATACGTTGTTTGTGATTTCTTTTGACATACTTCAATTGTGATTTTTAAAATATTGTTGTATTCGGAGTGTGATTATAATATTGTTGTATTCTGTGTCAGTGGTTGTGTACATGTAACAATTTGTGGTGAATTTAATAGGGTCTTGCAAAGGTAATCCTTGAGGAGTTTCCACAGAGCGAGCATCGCTTCTGTGTGCAGCACATATACAACAACTTTAAGAAGCGTTTCATCGGAAAGAATTTTAAGGAGATTTTGTGGGAGCTGGCGGCGAGTACAACCCAGGAAGAATATGTTGAGTGGATGAATGCACTGCGGATTATATATCCACAAGCACATCAATACCTACTCGGCGTAATTCGGAGTGTGATTATAATATTGTTGTATTCTGTGTCAGTGGTTGTGTACATGTAACAATTTGTGGTGAATTTAATAGGGTCTTGCAAAGGTAATCCTTGAGGAGTTTCCACAGAGCGAGCATCGCTTCTGTGTGCAGCACATATACAACAACTTTAAGAAGCGTTTCATCGGAAAGAATTTTAAGGAGATTTTGTGGGAGCTGGCGGCGAGTACAACCCAGGAAGAATATGTTGAGTGGATGAATGCACTGCGGATTATATATCCACAAGCACATCAATACCTACTCGGCGTAGCTCCCAAGGAAAAATGGGTGAAGGCTTATTTCTCTCCGCATGTTTGCTGTGATGTTATCCTCAATAATATCTGCGAGACCTTTAATTCGAAGATAGCAATTGCTCGTGAGTTGGCCATTGTCACCATGTTGGAGGAGATCAGGACAAGTCAAATGGAGAGGATACAGATCAGGGGGCCAGTGGATCAAGACGTATGATCATGCCCTGCCGCCTGTTATCAAAGAGATTGTTAATAAGTATTTGGCGAGGGCTTCTTCATGGAGACCCACATGGAACGGACAAGATTCTTACCAAGTCTCTGGACCGTCAGGTCAGTGCGTAGTAAACATGCGGGAATTTACTTGTTCTTGCAGACTTTGGCAGCTGAATGGAATCCCATGCACTCACGCCATCGCTACAATCAACAAGAATGGTAAGGATGTATCTGACTATGTCTCCCGCTATTATTTGCGGTCCACCATGACGCTATTGTATGAGAATGTCCTCTACCCAATCAACGGGATGGATAATTGGCCGAAGAACTCAGAAGTTGGATTTGAACTGGCACCTCCTAGGACAAAGCGGCAACGTGGACGGCCAAACAAACTGAGGCGTGAAGATCCACAGGTTCGTTAGCATGCAAATGGTTCTGAGTCTTTGCGCCGAACCTTTATACTCAGGTGTCGTCGGTGTGGACAAGATGGGCATAACAGAAGAACATGCACTAATGATCCTCGCATAGATGCCCGGACCGAAGTTGGACAGAGTTCAAGTTCACAACCCAGTGATCCTTGTGAGCCACCCACTGTTCTAAGGCCTAACACTCGTCGGGCTACGCGGTCAAGCCAGGAGGTAATGACCACCATCACCTTTCGTTTTGATAAACATTGAAACTCAATTTGACCGGGGTTGTTTTTTGTAGACTAATCCCACTGATTCACGTCCCAGCACTCGTCGGTCTACACGGTCGAGCCAGGTAGTTTTCAACACCCTTGTTGCACTTTTACTTTCCATAAAATCCAGTTAACAATCACATTTTTTTGTGATATTTGTAGGACAATAACAATCTTCCTCCAAGCACTAGCACTCGTCGGATCAGGACGCATCCTCAACGTTGTGGCCGTCGAGGGGATCGTGATTGAATACCCGCGCTTGCGTAGTATGGAACTCAGCCAGGAGGCAATTGTGTTGGTTTATTTTTTGTGTCTCGTAGACAATGGTGAATGCGAACCCTTTTTATCAAACATTATTCGGATATAACCTTCGGTGATCGGTAGGGATCATCTTTAGAAGACACTTGTATTAACTATGCATTTTGTGTGTCGTAAACAATAGTGTATTTTAACTATGCTTTTGTCAAACTTAATGCCTGTTTTTTTGGAAAACTTTTGGTATGACTTTGGTGTATTCTGTATCACAAGTGCCCATAACCTACATCACACAAAGTTCTGTAAGTCGGGTGTTATTTCAATAGAAGATGCGTACTTCGGAAGTGATTAAACTAAAAACTGCAAGGTGTTAGTTCATACGACAGTGTTCCAAAAACCATATTCTCGAACCAGATTTCGCCAGCGGAACTTCAAATTCTTATTACCAAAATTCCCCCTCATCACTTGAAAAAAAGTGGTACCATTAAATTAAGAAAAAAAGTACAAAGCACAAAAATAAGATTACAATTTTCAGCATTCGGGACGTTTTTTTGGTTCTAAGAAGTTCTGAAGTAAGACCTGCACACTCGTCAGTCTTCATGGGCAATTTTGCCTTCAGATCTGCACATTCATCACTTTTGATGCGAAATTTGGCTTCAAGATCACCATGCACAATACTCTTCGATCGGAGTTATTCTTCAAACCTGTCTCGTTCGAGCTTCATTCGTTGAAAGTAGGTGTCTTGGCTTGGCGATAGACCAGCATCAAACCAACGGAAGAATCTGCAATCGTCTTCCTTCCAGAATGGACACCGATAGTAACGTCGACCTGGATTAGCCGACGTCCTAGACGTCACCAGCTCGGCCGCGACATCGTGACTACAGAGAACAACCGGTGGACGAGGCCAATCCCAATTAAAACTTGAACCGAACGATTCCGTACTTGAAGAAGACATTGCAAGAGCGACCTGAATTGGAAATTCAAACCCAAACATATTCAAGTTAATTTATATGTCATTATTTATGAAAGTAATTTCACAAATAAAATGGATCCCACAGCCAGCCGACCAAACATAACCCCACACATAACCCCTAAATTAAAAACGCACAGCTTCAGCTACGAAATCCAGCCACATTCAGCAACAAAATAAGCCAAAATTGATCGGACTACAACAAACATCGCCATCTCACAGACAAATAAAATCCCAAAAACAAATCTCCACCCAGCCAAACAACCATAAACCCTAATTTGAATACACCCAAATTCCGTTGCAATAACAACCCAATAAAAATCACCAACCCACGGAGGAATTTCAGTGCGGCAGAATAAATTACATAAATTGGGCTCTTACAACTGATGGTTATATGGTAGAGTTCAAATGACGAATGAATCCCTTGTTGAACCCTTTTTGCGAGAAGGAAGTGAAGAGAGAGAAGGAAGATGTGAAATTATTTCACACTACACTCTTAACTATAGACAAAGGAACACGGTAGTCTGTGCACATCAACATTGAGTTTACCACTGTTGTCTGCAAAAGTAAATTATCAACGCAGAGCAGGACTGTTGCGACAGGGAATGGAATTGTCTTTAATGCCCTTCAAGGTAAAATGGCCTTTTGGTCCGAAAAATGGCTACAAATATCTCATTCGTGATTAGGTTGAAGGTTAGGCACTTCTGGGGACATTTTTTTTTGTTAGGGGTCTAGAGCGAAACTTTTGGAAACGTCAGGGACTTTTTATGTAGTTCACTTTAAAATATAATGTAGAATTTGATGAAACCTCTATATATGGTCGACAAAAATCCCTCACACTTTACAAAAGGTTTAGTAGTGTTCATCTCAGGGTCCAGCTGGTTGAGTCTCCACCACCTCGGCGTCTTTGGCATCGGAAAACTTAAGATACTGGTCGACGGCGGCGTCGGAGCTGGCAGCTCGCCTGTGGTACCATCTCCGCGTGGTGGATGATTTGGCCTCCTCTCGCTTATAGCAATGGCCATGTCGTTGGGAAACAAATCCCCTAAAATAAAGGCATGGATCACCGTTACCACAAGCAGCGCCGCCACTATAAGCGTCGCCACAGTATCACCGCAAACGTCTTCGTCACCGCGTTATCCACCGCGCTCGAGTACCTTATACCTCTGAAGAAACGTGTACGCCCACCACGCCAGCGAGAATCTTATACCTCTGAAGAAATTCACTCGGATCGCCTGCAACAAATTTACCAATGATGCACTATTTATTAGCACTAAATTTACCTGCAAGCATACAGGGCAGATCTAGTATAGCTAAAGGTCAGTACCGGATATCGAACACATGGAATAAGATTGCAACTGACTACCATATACTAAGTGTCATATACTATCTAGAGACACGTGATTTTTGGGTTGATTAATTAAACTAGACTGAAAGAAATAAACAAAAAAATGGAAAACATAAAAAGAAATAATACAAAGCAGGCTTAAGAATGTAGAATTTTAGGATCCAAAAACACAATCGACTTCCTTGAATTTCGGTCTCCAGAGCTATTAAGTCGATCACAATAATAGATTAAACCCCCTCCCGAGGTGAGAAACCTGTAGATTAGGTGATAGGATTGAAGTCCCCTTCTAACCCTTAAACCCCTAACTCCTAAAAGCATATAAGATCAAAGACCTCACTCAAAACCTCAACTCTCCCGAATTCTATTGAATTAAGGTGTGAATTATCCATTTTTCCAAGTCAATTATTTCATCTCCCGAGTACTCTAATCAACTCTAACATGTATTCAAGAGGTAGCTAATCAATTAAACATAGAAAACACCAGATAAATCAAATAACTGCAAGAGCTAACAAGGAATATCAATCGAATATCTATACCAAAAATTCTACAAAAGATGTTCTACTCATAGACAAGTAAAAACTACAATTAAAGTACGAGACATGAAAGAAATTGATAAAACCCAAGGTTGAATCTTCAATCTTCAGTCTTCTCTTGCCTGGATCTGCAGAGCTCCGCTCCAATGGAAGATGGATGAATTATGTGTGTATTATGGAATGGAAAGAGGTGTAAAGATGGCGAAGGATTGGAGGCTCTGAGATAAAGATTATAATTTAGGTTATGGGTATTTATAAGCTGAAAAAGGTTTATTTTTGATAAATTTCGTGCCCTACAAGAAATAGGAGAGATTTGGCTTCACAATATAATAATTTCTTTTCTTCCGTGAATTTCCGCCAGATTTTGACTGCACTGCGCGATGTTTGTAAAATGGCCATAACTTTCTCCACAGAACTCCGATTTAGATGTTTAAGGTATCCACGCGAAGGTCTTTCGAAGACGAAGAGACTGGTATCTAGTAGGCACTGATTGGACTTCAAAATCGCTTCCAGAATGGGCTCGAACAGAGGCTGCTGCACTTTGGCCTTTTTTTCACCTTATTCTATCTTTTTCTATCATTTATCAACAAACACGTCAAAAATATCAAATGTATAATATATGCAATTTAAGAACATAATTTGCATGATTGACATTTAAAACAAGTCAAATCTAGTCTTTAAAAACATGCAAAATCTGTGTTTGTCAACCAACCACATTAATCATATATTATATATACACATCAGTTTTCATTATCACGGTCAATGTTCCGAGTTTTTGAGGATTATACCAAGGAGAGATAGAGGAACATGGCGATGAAGTATGCAATCCTCGACCCGAAATCGAAAGAGCCGACCATCTTCACCCACGCCATGGAGGCGACGCTAGGCGCAGCAACAAAGAGGAAGAAGACCGAATGAAGCTCTTTGGGAAGCGTCTCGTTCGTGGGAAGTATCTGATAGAGCGTGACAAACAAAACAGTGTAGTGAGCCAATCAAATGGCGTAGAAGAAAATAGGCCCTTCTTTTATCCCCATCGACGCCCCCAGCAATGCGCCGACGAAGTTTTCGACGACTGACAGGTGGTTGCAGGGGTTTGCCACCTTGGACAGCCGCCGCTGGCCTCCCGACATCCACTGGCCGTAGATCTTCACCTCGAGGCAGAAGATCGGAGTCATTAGGACGTACCAGAGCGGTTTCGGCAGAGTTTTATTGATCGACGGCGGGATTCCCATTGCGAGGAAGAGGAGGGCGATCCACGGGGCGAAGAAGAAGTTGACCCGGATAGGGTGGTGGTACTCGCGGCGGACGGCTTCCCAGTAGAAGACTAGCTTTAGCGCGTAGATGGAGATGAACCAAAACACCTGGTTTATGTGTGGGCTTATGTGGAGAAACTTTGTGGATTCGGTTGAAGATATCGTCTTCCACATGATGGCTTGGCTGCTCACGCCCAGGCAGATACCGAACGACGAGACCGGAAACCGGAGAAGGAACGGCCACAGCTTGTCCTCCGGCAGAAGTATTTCCTCCGACGGCTGTTCATGATAAACACACTGATACAATTATATCTTCCGAAATATCTTTCATATATCTATTATCATATTATCATATCTTTCATATATCTTTATTATCTTGTTCACCAAGTTAGGTTATTCATAGGAGTATTATAAATAGGACTATTGTTATTCTCATTATTCAATCAATGAAATCATAACTATTTTCTTTTATGTTTATTTAGTTTTTCCGTTTAGAATTTCCGATTGTCGACAGAGCACGGTTTCTCTGCGACTTTCTTTATCTTTTTCACTTGATAAGGGCTTTTCCCTTATCAACTGGTGCTTTCATTGCGATCTCACCATGACTTCCAACGATGAAATCTATCTATCTTACCTATGTGACCAGATAATGACTGCCTGCAACAGAATATACAAGAAGTTGGACGAGATTAATGAACAGCATCACGCATACCACGAACAATCCTCTGATTGGCCGGTTGCATCTGCTGTCCCACAACCACCATACGGCCACCAGCCATTAGTCGACGCAGGGTTTCACCCACCGCACACTCAACCGCCCGACCCCCCAGATTGGCAGCAGCCATACCAGCCTTACAATTGGGGCGCAACTGATCAGACTTTCTGGAATCCCCGCCCACAACAGCAACCCAAACCTGATCCACCAGATTGGCATTGTCACTCACCGACCAACAATCAGCCCACATATACGGCGCCACCATACGACCAATCGTCGTTAGTTGATGCGGGATTTCACCCACCGCTCACTAAACCTCCTGACCAGAGGATGGAGGTGTTTGTCGAGATGGAGTCTCATCTTGCTGTCACCGACCGTCGCGTGGACAGCCTCCATCCGCCTGATTTTCCTAGGCCGGAACCACCGAATGCTCACTCGGATTGGCAGCAGCCCACCTCAGGACTGTTGTCGGGGTTCAACCTACCGCCACAGGGCCAACCGATTTACCCTATGGTTGTTGCCCCGCCGCCACCACGAGCCCCGATGATTCCTCCGTGCAGCCCTGAAGACCAACGAGTTTCATCTTGTGAAGTAATCTCTCCACCGAGGCGACAACGCTCGCCGACGGCGCCGCTGCCTGCCACTGAGGCCCCGCGTAACGCTGACGACACCCAACACCCATCGCGTCTACATCTCTCGTGTTCAATGAAAAAGGAATGGGGAAGGGGATCGCATGAAAGTGATGGTGTAGGGAGATTTTTTCTAAAGGGACATTATAATAAGAAAGATGAGAAGTTGGTCGAGCAGAAAGAGAGTGTCTGTGAAGTTGAACAGAAGAGGACTGAGTTGTTTTCTTTAAACCTAGAGAACAGAGAAGATAAAAAGGACTTTGATGTAAAGTTCAAGGGGGTGAAGGAAACATACAAGGCCTTGAAATTGGAGAAGATGAATCTAACCTCACTTAGACGAGTAAGGTTAGTGTATGAATTGACTAATGCTTCAATACCCGGCTTGACTCGCATCCAACATGGTCCTTCCTTAGTAATTTTTGCTAAAAATGGTGAATGGAGGTGTTCAACTATTCGGTGTATGTTTGACCCAAGAGGATTCCTCGACGCTCATCGTTGCTTCATGGTTTCCACCTTGAGGACAAGGTGGATTTCAACCGTGGGGGAGTTGATACGATTATATCTTCCGAAATATCTTTCATATATCTATTATCATATTATCATATCTTTCATATATCTTTATTATCTTGTTCACCAAGTTAGGTTATTCATATGAGTATTATAAATAGGACTATTGTTATTCTCATTATTCAATCAATGAAATCATAACTATTGTCTTTTATGTTTATTTAGTTTTTCCGTTTAGAATTTCCGATTGTCGACAGAGCACGGTTTCTCTGCGACTTTCTTTATCTTTTTCACTTGATAAGGGCTTTTCCCTTATCACACACATTTTAGATTAGATAAGTCTAAGATAAAGGAGTTGTCATTTCTAGATTATGATGAAGTATCGATCTACAGGGACGCTTCTCATTTCGACACGGTGTTCGCGAGGGCTGAGCTGCCGCTCGAGTTTGCCCGACCATGTCTTGAAAGAGTCATACCTCTTGTCTCTGAGCTTGTTGATTCGGGGCGGGAGAGACATGGTGGTTGGAGCAGAGGGAGGAGGCGCCAGATTTGTGCTGTCGTCTTCGAACAGAACTCTCTTTGTTTTGTGCTCGACAGGTGAAGGCGGCATGCTGATCGAAATAGAATGTGTCTCGATTTCAGCTGCTTCGATTCCCTGTTGTTGACGATGCTAAAATCTGTCTTAATTGGCATCAAATTATTTTATGGGCTTCAACATCTATACTAATCTAAAGTGCAAGTTTGATGAAAAGTCCTTAATACCTTTTTGGAGGGAAAATGGAAAGATGAAGTGTCTTCTATTCAAAAATAATTTTTTAAGGTAAAAATAATTGGACAAATAATAGCACTTCTTGAAGAAGTGTTAAAACATATTTAAATAGTGCACTACCATTAAATTTTTTATAAATAAGTTATTAAATTTATATATTAATTAGCCTTATATTTGAGTTAAATTGGAATTGTGCTAGAGAGTTTAGTTTGCCTTCTATTTATTTAGGTTAAAATTGAGATTTAATCATTTATTGCAATATTTTTAATATAAAGAATAGTGTAAATTCTCACATTATTCAAAACAAACAAGATGCATAAAATATTATCGTTATTTTAAGTGATAGTAGTAATTTACTTTTTATACGTATATGTGGCGGGAAGTAAGAAATTTATTCTTTCCAATATAAAAAATTCATTTAGTCATTGGAAATGTATATCAAGTTATGCTATGGTCTGGAATTAAAAGAAAGAAATAAACAGTCCACTAAAATGTGATTATTGGATAATTCAAATTTTCTAACTTGACTTCTCAAAGAAGTTTTAAATTTATATGATTTAAATTATTCATATATTTAATGTGGATATGTTTAATATTTCATATATTTTTTTCAAATTAATTTTTTTATAAATTAAGCTATTAAATGTATATATTAATTTACCTTTTATTTGGATTAATGACTTGCATAACACTTTCAATAAACATCTTTACTCACACATATTTTCTTTATTTGTATATCTTATTCTAATTAATTCATACTCTTTGATCATTAGTCACACATCTTATTTTTGTCATTAATTTTATTGTTTTTACTTCACTTAGATTATAAATTAAAATTGCATAAATGTTTCATTCACTAGCGAGTTGTAAATTCTTCATTTTGAGTGAGACAAGATAAGTACATTTCTGGTTTTTTTAAATCTCCATATTTCTTTCAATTCTTATTTTCTATATATTTATTATATTTTATATTCATTATTTGAAACTCTTATGTCCCGTGCATAGCTCGGGTGTTAATATTAATTTATAACTAAAAACACAGTTAATTACCACAAAATAGACGGAACCTCCCTACACCTTATTCAGACAAAGTCATATTTATCCAACTACACTGAGCTCATAATGCAAATCAAAATGCATATTTTAATGGAAACATAATGATGGAAAAAATGAAGATACTAATAGAACACAGCGTTTATTTAGATGGAGTTTTTATTTTTCTTAATCAAATTATTTTACTATAGACAGGCCAACACGACCTATATTCTTTGTTTAGCTGTCAGAAAAATGGACGGCGTATGTTCTCTACAGCAAATAGGTCTCCGGATTATTCTTCCAAACTGGAGTATATTTCTTATTAAATTGGAGTATATTTCATTATTTTTTTCATGATTTATAAACGCAATAACATCTTGAGTAAGGACAAATGATACTAGTATATCTACGGAATATTATTAGGGAGTATTATAAATATGAGTCTTTGTTATCTTTTGAATTAATCATTGAAGAAATACAATTTATCTCTTTATCGTCTTTTATTTTTCTGCAATTTACTTTTCCGTCTTTGTTCATCGGTTGCTTGACGGAATTCCTTCCACGAACGGACCTCCTTTAGCCGGCGATTTCTCGCCATTATTCTCCGATACGAGTTTACTCGTATCATCTGGTGCTTTCATCGGGTTCTCATCCTTCGCATTACCACCGTCTCTACCACAGCCACGCCTTTATCCGTCAACATGTACCAGCAGCGACAATTCTAGGAGTTGCAATCGCTCGACCAAGGATTGCAATATGATGTGCCATCGTTCAGCGCGGCGGATCAATTGCAACCCAATCCCTACCACCAGGGCCATCAATTCGACCACCACCACACACAACCGCCACAACTAGATGATAAGAGTAAGCTCGTATCTGAGAATAATGGCGAGAAATCGCCGGATAAAGGAGGTCCGTTCTTGGAAGGAATTCCGTCGAGCAACCGATGAACAAAGACGGAACAGTAAATTGCATAAAAGTAAAATACGATAAAGAGATAAATTGAAGAAAGTATTTCTTCAATGATTAATTCAAAAGATAATAAAACTCCTATTTATAATACTCCCTAATAACCTAACTTAGTGATCAAGAAATAGGAAAGATACGTTAAAACAATAATATATGAAATAATAGAGATATGAGAATATTCGGCAAATATACTCGTATCAACAAATTAAGAGCTGGCGTTCCTATCCATGTTGGACTGTCCTGTTTGATGAATAATAAATATAATGAATATTGGCCAAGAAACCTTCATAATTGGTATGGAAGAAAAATATGATTGTTAACAAATTGCGAAAACAGAGAGTGGAAATCCAAAATTAAAAAAAACAAACATAGTGGATTTGGTTATATATTTTTGGCGCGGATGAAAAACTCCAGCATTAGTTGGGATTCGCATGCGAGATGCAATTTTAACATGCCATTTGGCAGTCTCTATTTTTTAAAAAAATAATTAAAAAAATGCAAAGGGCTATAATTGTAAATCAAAATTCTAGCAAATCTTCTCCAAACGGGGATCACGGTATTTCCTCCTTTCTTTCTTCAATTTCAGTATTTAATCCATCAAATCTTAAGCAAAGAAGCGCTTTCAATATCTGTAATTCTCTCAATCGCTTGTGCTACTTTCGTTCTACTAATTTCAATCTGTGTAATTTTTCAAAATCGTGCTCAGCTACTTTCAATCTCTTTTTTCAATTCCGCATATATTCAATCTTTGTTATTCTCGTAGATATTCAATATCTGCAATTTTTCATTAAATCTTCCATCTTCATTGAATCCATGGAGAATGATGTTTCTGCTGACGTCCAATTCACTGATTCCGCAAACGGTAAATATTTACTTATAATCGTGTGAATGTTAAATTGCTTATTAAAGTTCATGGATTTTGATATGTGATTGAATTTCACTAATTTCATGTGTAATTGAACTCACGGATTTGTATCTTCTCTTGTCAATGAAATTTATGTGATGGGAATTGAAATCGTGGGGTTTATATTTCATAACTTATTGCAATTTAGTGATTGGGTGTTTGTATTATGCCATACAAATTTTGTCTGTCAGATTGCTTGACTGAACATGTTATATTGCTTGCTCATGTTTACTAAATTGCAAGTCAGTGTCTGGGATTCCCAGATGATTTAATGACCAATTGAAGAAATTCTCGGATTTCATGAGCTTGCAAATGAAATTTATGTATTTGTAATTAAATTTCATGGAGTTCAAATATAAAGACTGATAATAATTTATTATTGATTGTTTTTATTTCTTCATAAAGATTTTGTATGCCAGATTGCTTGTTTAAATATGTGACATTGCTTACTTATGGGTATTAAATTGCATGTCAGTTTTCAGCTGTAATGCTAGAGTTTGGAAAAGAGTTGGAGAGCAACTCCCGCCTTGCCTGATACTGAAAAGAGGAAAAGAGTGGAAGAAGATTCTTATTTCATTGGTAGACTATATGTAATTGAAGTTCAAACACGAAAGAGTTGAGAGCAACTCATCGGCATTGCTTCTCTGTAACAAGTTTTTTCACAAACCATCATAAAAATTCAATTAGTGCTTGCCTCAGAATGTGTAATTGCTTGGTTGCATGTGGTGGATTAGATGCTTTGTAATCTGGAATAGCATATCTTGTCATTAATTCCATATTCTTCTTTATAATTTAATTGCATCACATATTGCATGTCAATTTATAATTTAGTGCTTGGTAGTACCAAGGATTTGAACAGATTAGAGCTACAAGAGTTTGTTTTGCTAGCCAATGTCTCAGAATTTGCGTACGATTGTAAATCATGCCTTATGATTGTTTAACATTCAATGTCTACACCAAACAAAATAGAAATCCAAAAACCATCAATGTATACACCCAAAGAAACCAACGGTTGTCGACCATCAAGAGTTAGTTTACTAAAAATTTTTTAAACAAAAGACAGTGATGTTCATTCTCCTAAAACAATATCTTTCACTATTCAAGGTCTGGGGTACTCTGCAACCATCTTTTCAACATCAACGGGTCCTTTTCTTTTGCGCCTCTTCAAAGTGGCGTGTTGTTGTACTCTTTACGTCATCCACAAACTTATTTTAAACTTATGCAGATTTCCTTCAAGAGTTCTCCTCTTCTGCGGGCTCTACGGTTACCTTCCTTTTTCTAACCATTGTTTAATTGTGTCCTGTGTTGCACGATGAAAACCATTACACTTATCATGTATTAACACGAACATTCCCAACCATTAGTAAGCAAATTATACACATGTCTTTTCACACATTTTCAATGTTTTATTAAAGCGAACATTAAAGGAACAATTAATAAGCTTGAACAAGCAATTCTAACAAACTGAACAAGCAGTTCGAACATACTTAACAAGCAATTCTAACACTCTGAACAAGCAAACAATATAATAGAACAAAGCGTCATTATTTTGTAGGATCTTCGTTTACCTTCCTTTTTCTAACCATGGTAATAAGCGTGAGTCCTGTGTTGAATGACCGAAACTATTAGTCTGTTGGCTCTTTCTCAAGTTTGACAAGCAACAAGCATATATGTATATATGTATTAAGCAGACATACAATAAAACACAAGCAATTGAACCAGGAAGCATATATATGGAATCACATAAGCATTTTTCATACTAGTAGTGGCAAGCAATCTGAAATCCTTTTTCTAACCATTTTAATTAGCTGAGTCCTATGTTCAACGACCAAAACTATTAGACTAAAAGCTTAGTCTTGAGTATGTCAAGCAGCAAGCAAATATGTAGTAAGCGGATATACAGTACAACATAAGCAATTAAAGTAGCAAGCAAATATATGGTAACACAAGCATTTTTCAAACTTGTTTCAAGCAATTCGAGATAATTTTTTTAACTATTCTAATCAGCAAGTCTCGTGTTCAACGACCAAAACTATTACATTGTTGGCTTGTTATCGAGTATTCCAAGCATCAAGCAGATATGTAGTAAGCATATATATACTAAAACACAAGCAATTGTAGTGGCAAGCAGATTTATGGTCACACACAAATATTTATCCAACTTGTAACAAGCAATTCGATTCTATTCAAAATCGAACCCAAACTCGAAATCAATATAGTAAAACTGACAGAAATACCGAAGCAAACAATTGCATACAAAGCAATTACACTCAACAACAATATCAAAAAGAATTACCGAATCTGTCGTGCCGGAGCAGGAATCAAGAACGTCGAAGGAAGAGCTATGAATAGCAGACACCGCTTCCTTTCACAAGATGCAATGAGAAACAATTAGAGAGAAAGGCTGGTAATTGTTGCGTCGATGGAGAGAACTGGTGGAATCGAGAACTGGTGGTGACGATGTAATCGAGAAGTAGTGGCGGAGTGAAATGGCGGAAGAGCACCAATTAATTGGAGATTTCTTCCTAAGGTTTCTGGATTGAGAGAGCGTCGTGATTAATTGGATAATAGGGGAAAGAGAAAGTTATGGCAGAAATTCAAAATCAAAGTGCAAAATAATAGGGATTTTCAAATCCTGCATCAGTTTCTTATATGAAAAATTACTTAAGTACCCATACAAGCAAAAGCAATCCGAATCCTATTCCTATAATTCAATCTCATCCATGTTATTTTAACTATAGTGTGACCATAGTGCAATATATAGTAATATTAAATTTTAAAATAATATAGTATATTATTTTAAAATTTTGATACTATATATTTTCAAGTATTATGTGCTACCGAATTTGAACGAACAATGAGTGGTCCGATTTGGGTCGACTTCCACTTATTTCAATTTTCTTTGTTTTACTCATATAAAATAAAGCTCGAGGAAGAAACGAACTTTTATATATGTAACACTATATGCTTATTTGATTTGTATTTCGTCAACCTAATTTATTTTATTGAGCATGCAGAATTAAACTATATGATTACATTCGATTATTCAATTTATACCGTGTGACACACATTAAGTTTCTGATGATAAGATATTACATACAGAATCAGTAATCATCTATACAGTTCTGAAATTTCCATGAGTTAATTTCTAAGCGCAATATAGTATTGGGCCTCATCTCACATGGGTTGCTCAGAAAATTATCTCGGCTATTCAATAATATTTTTTTAAAGTAATCCACTGTTTATCTAAATGTTTCTTGTTCTTAGTCATTATTTCCTCTGCAACATGTCATATTCTATTCCTATATTATTATTTGAAGCGGTAAAACAATTCATCAAATATTTGGTTTGCATGGTTAGATCGTACATTACATATTTTAGCATACATCTTTTATATTATCACTCCAAAGTTAGTCGATTATTTAATCATCCATCAATCTAGCTGGTAAAGTTAAGTAATTATATAAAATTAAGTTCAGTTTCAAATAATTTATTTGATAAAATTAATTAATTTATATAAAATTATAATCCCAAAATTGAAAAGTGAAAAGTAAATCATTCACATTAATTATTTCAAAGAGAATGAAAATATATAACTATAAAATTAAAATATAATACTACTCCATTTAAAGAAGAAGTAATGAAAAAAGTGAAAAAAATATGCTAAGATTAAATTTGGGAGAGATGGCCGAGAGGAGTACATTTAGTCATTTACTATTGAAATGAGATTTTGGGTAATAAGTACGGAATTAGAATCCAATTTAAAGTTGAAATATTTTTGTAATATTAAATATTGAATTTAGAATTGGAGACTGCATTTTTAAATAAAAAAAAGCCTACAATTTCATTATACCAACCAAGTATACCATCTTGGTAATGAATGCACTAAAAGATATACTGTACTAAAAAAGCAAATTCATACTATATCCCTATGGAAAGCATCTAAAAATAAATCATCGATCATTACCACAGAATTATACTTCACCCATGATTTCACAATCTTAATTCAGTAATGAACACCTCCAATTTATTAATACCGTAGATAAATAAAACGGATCGATTTTACATACCTGCATATAGATAGTTTTTTAAACGAAACAATACAATAATATTATACTATACAAGTTTACAACAAAATATTAGAGCATCACCAGTCGCGGACGTCAACGCGGAATTCCCACCGGCGTGTGGGAATTCCGTGGCGGACGTCCGCCATTGTGCGTATCATGCACGGATACGGAATTCCCGCGAGGAATTCGCAGTTCCGCAGCTTTCCGCGGAATTCCGCGGGGAATTCCGTGCGAACGTCCGCCATTGTGTTGACTCTCACGGAATTCTCGTTTATTGCACTAAATTTCTTTTATATATCCGTAATGGCCGGTAGTGGTAGTGGTGGTGATGGGCATTATGAACACATGATGCGGCTGATTCACGCACGTGTGCGGGAAGCCGCGGAGAGGGAGGAACAAGCGGCCTTAGCGCCGGCGGTGCCTCGACCCATCCACCGTCGCACTATAGTACCCCGAGACCACCTCGCTGCCCACCGTAGGTTGTACGCGGATTACTTTGCGCCGGAGCCACGGTTTGGGGAGAATCTATTCCGGCGACGGTTTAGGATGCATCGTCCGCTCTTTCTGCGTATCGTGGGCGCTTTGAAGCGTCGATATGGGTATTTCAGGGTACGGGAGGATGCAGCTGGTAAACCCAGAAGTGCACTGGCGCAATCAGGCAACTGGCATACGGAGGTGCGACCGACATGGTTGACGAGTACCTCCACATCAGCGAGACGACTGCCCGAGAATGCCTGAAGTATTTTTGTCAGGGCGTTAGGGAGATATTCAGGGATAGGTATCTTCGGAAGCCTACCCCCGAAGATTGTCAGGCTCTGTTGGATATGCACGGGAATCAGCACAGGTTCCCGAGGATGTTAGGCAGCATAGATTGTATGCATTGGGAGTGGAAGAACTGCCCCGCTGCCTGGAAAGGGATGTACACTACTGGTTTCAAGGCCAAGAGTCCCACGATGATCCTTGAGGCGGTAGCTGACTACCGTTTGTGTATTTGGCATGCCTATTTTGGAGTAGCCGGGTCGAACAACGACATCAACGTCCTCCAGTCGTCGCCCCTTTGCAACGACCAGTGCATGGGCGTCGGTCCGGCCGTCAACTTCGTCGCCAACGCAGCACAACATGGGCTATTATTTGGCGGATGAGATATACCCGATGTGGCCCGTCTTTGTGAAGACGATCAGGTGCCCAGCAGATGAAAAGAATATATACTTTGCGCAACGTCAGGAGGCAGTGCGCAAGGATGTGGAGCGGGCATTTGATGTGCTCCAGGCTCGATGGGCGGCAGTGAAGGGTCCAACACGGCTGTGGTACGTTGACAGCATCGCCGACATCATGTACGCATGTATTATCATGCACAACTTGATTGTCTAAGATGAAGGTCCATCACTGACTGATTGGGCCAATGATGATGCTGATGCTGCGGGTCCAAGCCAAGGCGTGGCCACCAGCAATGTACGCATGGGGATACCCCATGACGAAGTCGATCGAGTCTGTGCATTTGCCGACATGCGCCAAAAACAAGCCCATGTTCGACTCCAGAACGATATTATTGAAGAAGTATGGCAACGGAGGGGTCGTCGTTGAAATGTATTTTTTTAATTTGGTGAAATGTAATTTTCTTTTTTTTAATGGATTTTTTCCCTATTTGTGTCGAAATTTTAATTCCGTAAATTGTTTAATTCCAGTAATTGTTTAATATGTGAATTAGTGAATTTTTTTAATGTGGGAATTCCGTCGGGAATTCCGCCACTGTGCAGTGGGAAGTCCGTATGAAGTAGCAGGAGGTGTTTTTGGGAATTCCGTGAGGAATTTCGCGCCACTGCTGATGCTCTAATAAAGTATAATTAATTTTTCAGTAATTAAATGAAATAGACTCATGCCTAACCTTGAAAGAGATTTGTGACCTGCCGAAGCCACATTCAACCAATGGAAAAAGGTTAAAACTCGTGAATCATTCAACATATTACAAAGAAAAAGTACATATTACAAAGAAAAAGTTCATTAGCAAGAGTATTGTTAGTATGCCTTGAATTTGTTTTCTAATTGGGATAGGATTATATTTCCTGATTAAAATAGGATCTCATGTGTGCCTATTTATAGGTGAGTAGAGCACATAATTCTGAGTTCTTAGATCTGCCAGGTTGGCGTCGGGTCTGGTCCGGTTTGAGAGACCCATGTTCGAGTGGGGCCGACGATCCTAACAAGTCTGAGTCGGGCCCATTATGTGTTTCAATGTGGTCTCGGTTTGAGGGGGAGGTTTGTTGAGGACAAACATATCCCAAAAGGCCTCAAACTAATTGGGATTGGACATGAATTATATACACCTTCCAACTTCCCTCAAATTTCTGATGTGGGATAGGTTTGTCCTCGACTAGTACTAAAACATAATTCTTGAAATATGATGCATAAAAATGATTAAACATTTTTTTTAATCCCAAAGATGTGAGTTTGATTATGATCATAGACGTGATGTTAGAGGACCTAAAACCATGCATCAACTCGAATACCTAATTTTCTGTCACATGCCCTGAAAAAGTTAAATTAATGTCAGTCTCACATTTGAGAGAAATCAATTGAAAAGCAACCGCACAAATCAATGTAATTATTTGCACGAAATAGATCTTATTTTGTCCACCACTGTCTGTCTAACAATAGGAAGCTTCCTGTAATAATATACTCCACGTAATGGAGTAGTAATATATAGATTCTCTTGACAAATTTATCTAATTCTGGCTTGTCCTTGCAAAAAAGTACCAACTTTCACTTTTGGAAATGTTTGTACTTTTTGTCTTAGATTCTAGTATACGATTAACTATCAGCATACATTATATATACAAGTATGTATTGGAATAACCATTTCAAAATAAAATGAAAGTACTTACTGATAAGTGTAGTCACATTAATCCGGACAAAGAAAATGTATATATAATCGAAACTGGAGCAGCAGTCAAGTGTTTGTTCGGAACCACGGTCAACGGGTTGAACTATAACCGTCGTAGCGACTTAATTAGGTGGTTGGGTTGGAATATGATTAGGCATTTTCTGATTCGTGAAATTTATAACAAAAATAATATAGGATAAAAAAAATCCAATATTGAAAAAATCGGACAATTTTGAATTGAAATTGTTGGTTTCAATTCAAAGTTAGAACCGGTGAAACCCTTCACCTTGTCAAGTTGGTTGTGGTTCGAAACTAGAAAAGGCTATTTCTGATCCAACGTGAAGACTATTGGTAATTCTAGTCACCATTGTTTTTAGGCATAAAAGCCACTTATTTTGTGTGCAATAAAGGTGAAGGTTAGGCCATAAGCCATTGCTAGCTAGATGCTATATGCACCTATATAAGCAATTAAACATGACTGGTCTTTGTTAAGCCCACGTCATTAATCAACTTTCTAGCTAGACGCAGAACTTATATACCTACTGTACGGACCACGGAGTATTAATTAAATAAAAGAAGCCATCTTCTAGCTTTGAGTTGGTCAAGAAAGCGAGAGCAAACTATTGTATTTGTATATGAAGTGAAGCAAAATTTAAGCCAAAGGATTTAGGTTCATGTGAACAAAATTGAAAGAGTGAGGACGATATATTATGATTAGATTAATTAAGGTGGTGTGTTTTAATGGAGTACTGTTTTCTCCCAAAACAAAGGATGTGGAGTTGTTTATTGTTTTGACCTACTTGGCTATGTGTGAGTACTCTAATTTGTGTTTCCTTCTATAGATAGGAGTATATATATACATAGAGATGATCAAAGTATAACTAATATTAAGTGTATAACTAGAGAATAAATCTCAGTCTTTAGATCAAAACGATCTAGTTCACTATATGGGCGTTTTACTTCACAATATGAATTTAAAAACAAGGAGTGAAACAAAATACAGATACTATAGTGAAGTATTTGCTCCGTGAAGGATTTAGTTCACTGTAATGGCGTTTTGGTTCACTCCTTCGTGTAGTGAACTAAATCACTCTTATAGTGAACTAAATTCGTGGTCTCTAGTTATGCAGTTAAGCGGTGGTTTCTCTAGATCACTACTCGTGTCCTAACTATCTTCTAATTTTAGGTGAGTCCTCGACTCCTCGCACAATAATTGACCGGATGGATAAGAAAACTGTGGCACACTACCCATGATCGATAACCTATGCCCAAAGAATGGGTGTCACTTAATTAAAACATATGTTTTCTTTTTTATTGGTTAAACTTCTAAATGCGAAAATTCATGGTGACCATTTTGGGCTATTAATTAGTTGTTGATGTCTTTATAAATCTGTAGTAGTAATAATTTTCTTGTGAGCTCAAACAGATACTATAATAAATCTGGACAAATATAGAAAGGCCAAATGATTAAGAATATTAAAGAAGATTATTTTCGACCTATATGAAACGAAACTTATCAATAAAGCCAATTTTTTGGGGGAGCAATAAGGTTTTACACACGCAAATACACGTAGACACACACATGACAATCCACAATAGATTGAAGGGCACATGATGTATAAGATTCTAAATAAGCTCTCTCAACCATATATTTAGAAAGTGAGACAACAACAGTCTTGCATTCCATGATTATTACTTTAATAATCTTGTGGTTTTACATATCACTATTTGTTTGTATTTTATTTATTTTGGTGTGGGAGTTGAACTTTTGTTAGTAAAAAAAATTACAACCGACATGTCACACACTTTAGTGGGGTTGATATTGATATGCCATAAAGCAGCAAATAAACTTCTGGAGTTCTAATTTGGTGGAGGGTCCGGTTTATGTCAACTTCCTTCAAGATCATTGCCCATCAAATTTAAAATAAGATAATTACGATTATAAAAAAATTATAGTTACATGAAAAGAGACTCTTTTATAACTTCCTTTGTAAAAGGTTTCACTTTTGAGTTTTAGTGTATTGTTCAATGTATGGCGTGACCTAATAATTGATACGCACAATATATGGATGAATGTGAGTATTAGTTTGTTAGATGAATTTCCATGTATTTATAGGTATTTTAAAATAATATAATTATTTTTATATCGGTCTAATTAGGTCACACAAAGAAGAATAAAAATACTTCTAATTCAGTTTCGTAAGAAATTATGGGAGAAGTTGAGTGGCGCTTATAACCATATTGTTAAAGTAGATTTTGAGTGATGTCCTCGGTCATCCTCTTTTTCTCCTTTTAGTTATAAGATTCTAACTTTTAAGATATGCGAAATATTTTTTTAAGAATCAAGAGTATCCAGAAAATCATATGGATGCAAGTAGCCAAAAGAAATACTCCCTATTTACAAAATAAATCTTTAACCGCCAATTACTAAAGAAGTTTTAGACCAGATTTTATTGTCACTGCCAAACAAAAACGACTAAGAAATTTTAAAATAGGAGGCTAATTTATGTTTATAAATATACAATCAATGCTTATAAAACATTTTCATTATGGGTGTCCCAACTAAAATTAGGAAATGCAAATTGAAGCGTCATAGAAAAGAAAACGATTAAGATAATTTATCCTCAACTTAGGATTGCTTTCTTTTGCATCATAAACTTAGTTTTTAAAATTATCCAACACAAGTAATTGAGTCTTTGTTTTTTGTCCTTAAGCTTTTTTAGTGTGTGGAGGGTGCTGCTCTCGTCTCCATCGGTTCCATTGTAATGCAAATGCTCGTGAATTTTGAGAAAGAGAGTTGCATCAAATGTGTTCTCGCTTATCATTTTTATATTATTTTTAACTATTTTATACTCCCTCCGTCCCGCACTACTCGCACTTATTTCCTTTTTAGGCGTCCCAAGTTACTTGCACTCTTTCCATTTTTAGTAAAAAATTTCACCTACAGCCGTCATTTTTGACTTTCCTATACACTCATTCCTTAATCTCCGAGCCAAAAAGGAAATGAGCGAGTAGCCCGGGACGGAAGGAGTATTATTTTCCAAAACAAGAGCGAAAAAAAAAGTGTCTCGCTTATCTTGGGACGGATGGAGTATTAGCACAGGGAAACACTTGGAAAGACACATACTATGAATGCACCTCATAAAATTAATGATGGTTACTGCCAATCGAAAGTCTTCACGGAGAGACCCAAAGTGTTTTGCCAAAAGCCATCCTTTTCCAACAATGCAAAGGATGTTTATGCAAAATTGAGGGTTTGGGGTGCAGTAGAAGAGTTGTCTAAGAAGTTAATTGAGTCACTATCATCGTGACAATTGACAATTGACATGACCCAAATCGAATAGGAAAACATCTTGTTTGATATACACTTCTACCAAAAACTATGCTCTTTTCTCTAGTTGCGCACATGCCATTACTACACCAAATTAACAATCCTATAACTACCTTTTTGTTCAACACATTAATTCCATTTTTTGTAACTGTTTTTTCATGGAAAATGGTGGATCAATTTAAAAAAAAAATTGTTTCCAATACTATATGAATTTTCGTATCTAGCAACACACAATTGTTTATTTTGCTATTGGGCTCGCTTTATCTAGCTTTCTATAGCTAAAGATGTGAAGCAATAATTGATCCAAACTAATAGTACAAGCTTTTTTTAAGTCTTGTAATTAGTCCGAAATTATATTGGAGAACCACTTTTCTTACCGACTTCCACCACTATGAACTTTTAGTCTTCCCCAAAGACTCATAAAGGTTGTACAATACTCCTATTTACTAAAGAAACAGTTTAGAGGTTTGATATTTTGTAAATTACTTGGAAAATACAATTAATAATTGAATAAAGCGTGTGCCACCCACTGAACTAAGATTGCACGCTAATTGCCACTTTTCAATTTTCTATTTTCAACTAATTATTAAAGTTTGTAAATAACGAACTTTTTCTGTATATGAATGCGTCCATGTATGCAATATGGAGTACAATACATATGTCGTAACATACTTCATAGGTTACTTGAGTCATTTCTTTTTTCTTGTTTTGAATAAATAATACTAGTAAAATAAGAGAAAGAATAATATAGAGGAGAGTATTCTCGTTCGTATTTTCTGTCTCTCGACTTTAACTATTTATATGATTTTTTCAAAACGAGTAAAAAAAGAAGTGACTCAAGTAACGTGAGACAAATGGAGTATTAGAGAAAAGCATAACACGGCGGCATATTGTATTAGTAATTGATTAGGGGTGAAGTAATTAATTATGATGTGAATGCATATTGTAATAGAGACTGCTGTCCCCAGCTAGTTGCGATTATTGCATGTAATGTATTTACCGAATTTGTTTAATTACTTTTTAAAAAGATAATCATGGCCGACTTTTTTATTTTTCATATTTTCTCTTCCCTTAAATCATGTACTAACTATTGTTAATTTATGGCAAAAAAATGATGTCGGAATATTTTATTCTTGGACCAATTTTAGAAGGACCCGACGAATGCATGCCATAAAATTTGTCTGCAAATATTTGCTTTAAATAAAATAATATACTATGTCACATTTTTTCACGACAATCGGATCTCAAACAGTCAGAATGGTGTAGATGACAGCCAATAGAACTCTGCCAGGTGTATTTGAAGACAATGCCAACGGATTGGTGGACGATAAAAGAGCCAGAAAAGAAGAATTGTTTTCACTTGTTTCATTAATATCTTTACTATAGTATTTTTAAAACAGTGAATAATTACTGAAAACAGAATGGTATTAAAATTTATTTATTTGTAATAAGGAACATTTACTGTTAGTCAACTTAAACTTTCTGAAAACATGATTACATCAATTAAACTTTACGTATTGAGATTACATAGCTCTCGGATTAAGTAGATACCAACTTGTTCCTATTACTTGTTCAATTTTAACATCTTTTTCTGGTCTTCACTAATTGTCGTATTTAATTTTTTTATATAAATGAATATCATATTCTAATCATTCATTTTATTTATAATTATTATAAACTCAATAAATATAAGTATGATTCACATTCTACAAATTTTTTACTTTTTTTTGTCCTAATAATGTCAAGCAATTTCTTAGTACCTACACCAACTAACTATAAGACAATCAACATTTGTTTGTATCAAATTTCACAGAACATAAATAAATACCTGAAATAAAAATATCTTGCAGTCAATTAGTCATCCCCTATGGGAAATTTCTTAAATTAGAAAGATAATATAAAGTCTGCTTATTCATACTATACTAAAACTCGAATTTTCAGCTGGAATTTTCTCCATGTAGCTAAACACATTAACTCCTTTTTTCTGACATTTTGGCAAAAATATGTCAAAAAAGTAAACTCGACCAAAATTTGGACTGTTTTTGAACGTCTTCTCTCTCATAGCTGGCTATATATAGCATAGCGTCATCCTCACAATCTTCCCTGCTCTATTTACCTGTCAATTAATTCACAAACACAAACCAAAGGAATTGACCAACGTCTCATTCGGAACCAAAAAATCTGCATTTACTCTGCCCATTTTCCTGTACGTATATCCTTCTGTGTACGTATAGGTATTGGGATGATGGAACAGAACCACGTATTGTTGTCGGCATTGAGCGTCGGCTTAGGAGTCGGCCTCGGTCTGGCCTCCGGCTCCACGTTCGGCCGATGGACCTCTGCCTCTGCCGCCGCCGCCGAAGGCGTCACCCCCGAGGGAATACACCTCGAACTTCTCCGATTGGTTGTTGATGGAAAGAGCTGTGGAGTTTCCTTTGAGGACTTCCCATATTATCTCAGGTTAAATTTATACAAAATGATGAAGAATTTTTTTATGTGAATATATATATTGTAAAGTAGTTTCCATGGAAAGAATAAGCATTTCCTTTTTCCTTTTCTGTGCCTTAGTTTATGTTTTCATGCTTTATTTTGGTTTAGGGACTGTTTTCCTGCCAAAATTTGTTAGCATAGTTCAAGTCTTCATATCTAAAAAGATGTATGACAATTATATTCTCCCTAATAAATCTTAACCAAAATGTTTGTTTAGAATAAATGTGCTAACACCCCTGTCTTGATGAATTCGACAGTGAGCGAACGCGTCTCTTGCTAACAAATGCGGCTTATTTTCATCTTAAACACTTGGATGTCTCTAAGCACACTCGAAATCTGTCCCCTGCAAGTCGGGCTATATTGCTCTCTGGACCTGCAGGTAACACGTTGCTTCACAAATTTGCATTTTCCTCTACATTTCTTAAAGTAGTAGTAGTATTTCTTATCCTGTTCTGGCTTTGCAGAACCATACCAGCAAACGCTTGCTAAGGCGCTAGCTCATCAGTTCGATGCCAAGTTGCTGCTCCTCGATATGGCCAACTTTTCGCTTAAGGTGCGTTCATCTCCTAGAGATTTGTTCTTTCTTGCACATTTTCTGATCTGGTATTTACTTGTTTTTGTCAATCAACCACAGATCCAAAGCAAGTTCGGTAGCATCAATAAAGAGACTGTGAGTACTTGTTTTATTTACTAGATTAACTTTATGATGGTTGATAGGTGTTGTTGATGAACACTGGTCTTGTTGATCAAAAGAGTGGCCACATGAAGATGGTCGTAGTTTATCGAATATCCATGAACAATATAAATCAACCAATGTTAATGAAATCCAGTTTTCCTATTTTAGTCTCTGCAGAGGTCCATCTCTGAAGTAACATTTGAACGAGTGACCAGTTTTCTTGGTTCGTTCTCTGCACTTCCTGCAAGAGAGGACGACAGAGGTACAATATCAATCATGATGCTATTTTCGATTCATAGATATGAATTCAGATTTTCTTTATACTAGAACAGTCATATATGGTTGGTTTTCTTTATACATCTATCTATTTTAGCAACTAACAGTGTGTCACACTTTTCATTTTCTTGAAATGAAGCAATCAAAAAACCTCCACAGCATCGGAGAGCTTCCTCTGTCTCTTCAGATATGAGCAGCATCAGTTTACAGTCATACTCTTCAAGTGCAGGTTCAGTATACATTCTCCTAATCGCGTCTATTAATCTTTACATGCAAGTTTATGTCCAAATTTTTCAAGCATGTTGTCCAAGATGAGCCTAATTGCATATCATCTTATACTTGGTCCTTTTCACTTTCTTAGCTCCTTCTAAACGCTTGAACAGCTGGAGTTTCGATGAGAAGGTTTTTGTGCAGTCACTTTATAAGGTAGCTTCAGGAATCCCCTTGATCCCATTTTATGTGATCAAATATTTGCTTGCTACATCATTAAGGGAATGTCATTTGCAGGTGTTGGTTTCACTTTCTGAAACCGGTTCTATAGTTCTGTATATCCGGGATGTTGACAGGCTATTTCTCCAATCTTCTAGACTATATAAGATGTTCAGTAGAATGTTGAAGAAATTATCAGGATCAATCTTGGTCCTTGGTTCCCAAATGTTGGGCCTTACCGAGGAATCAAGGATAGTTGATGATCGGATTAGTCTGTTATTCCCTTACAATATCGAGATCAGACCCCCGGAAGATGAAACTAATCTTCCAAGCTGGAAAGCTCAGCTCGAAGAGGATATAAAGAAGATCCAGTTTCAGGATAACAGGAATCACATTTCTGAGGTACTTGCTGCAAATGATCTAGAGTGTGATGATTTAGGATCCATCTGTCATGCCGACACCATGCTTCTAAGTAACTACATCGAGGAAATCGTAGTTTCTGCCCTGTCATACCATTTGATGTCTAGCAAGGATCCCGAGTATCGTAATGGGAAGCTTCTCATATCATCAGTCAGGTTGGATATGAATAAAATTATTCATTTTATTATTTCTGTCCCTTATTTTGTGATATTGTTTTCTTAACTTCACTGCATATGGTGCAGTCTGGCACATGGATTAAGCCTTTTCCAAGAGAGGAGGAAGTTTGGCATAGATACCCTTAAATTGGAGGTAAATGCTGACTTATTCAAGTCTTTTCCTATCTCAATTCTGCTTTTCTGTGTTCCTAACTTTTTATTGTAATATTACCACTCATTTAACGGATCATGTTTTAACTACGACAGAATGCTGCTGGATTAAAGCTGGGGAGCAAGAGTGCACCGGAGAAATCAGCCGGTTCAACAAAGACTGATGCTGAGAATGCATCAGCCATTAAGGTCCCGGTAAGTCCTGAACACGAATCACGACACTGATCCTTAATGGAATAAATCGTTTAACTAGTCTGTTATTTTGGTGCTTATGCCAGGAAGTACCTCCAGATAATGAATTCGAGAAGCGGATTAGGCCAGAAGTCATCCCTGCAAATGAGATCGGAGTGACATTTGCCGATATTGGAGCTCTGAATGACATCAAGGAATCACTTCAGGAGCTGGTGATGCTTCCTCTTCGAAGGCCAGACCTATTCACCGGTGGGCTTCTCAAGCCTTGCAGAGGCATACTGCTCTTTGGCCCTCCCGGGACAGGAAAAACAATGCTGGCAAAAGCCATTGCCAATGAAGCTGGGGCTAGCTTCATAAATGTCTCAATGTCAACAATCACTTCAAAATGGTTTGGGGAAGATGAAAAGAACGTCCGAGCTCTCTTCACTCTTGCAGCCAAGGTTTCCC
This sequence comes from Salvia splendens, assembly GCF_004379255.2. Lineage (NCBI taxonomy): Eukaryota > Viridiplantae > Streptophyta > Magnoliopsida > Lamiales > Lamiaceae > Salvia > Salvia splendens. Next base: position 7,439,117 of record NC_056034.1, read on the forward strand.
CTACCATTATCTTTGTCGATGAGGTAGACAGTATGCTCGGGCAGAGAACAAGAGTAGGAGAGCATGAGGCGATGCGGAAAATCAAGAACGAGTTCATGTCACATTGGGATGGGCTAATGACAAAAGCTGGGGAGCGGATACTTGTTCTTGCAGCAACTAATAGACCATTTGATCTCGATGAAGCCATTATTAGGCGGTTCGAGCGCAGAATTATGGTCAGCCTACCTTCAGTAGAGAACCGAGAAATGATATTGAGAACACTGTTATCCAAGGAAAAAGTGGAAGTCCTAGACTTCAAAGAGCTTGCAGTCATGACAGAAGGCTACAGTGGAAGTGATCTAAAGGTTTGTTTGGCTATTTGGAAATTGTTGAATTTGTTTTCTTTTTATATCTGCCATTAACATGGCTATTGGAAACAGAATTTGTGTGTAACAGCAGCTTATAGACCAGTCAGAGAACTCATAAAGCAGGAGAGAGAGAAGAAGGATAAGGTACTTCAATTTCTTACAAAAGGATCAACTTTTAACTCTCAATACATCAGTTTTCCACTAACAGCTTTGCTTACTCAGGAAAAGAAGCAGATAGATGATGCGGAGAGCTCTGAGTATGATTCTGCTTCCAAAGAAGAAACTAAAGAGGAAAAAACAATATCATTGAGGCCCTTAAACATGGAAGACTTTAAGCAGGCCAGGAATCAGGTAACGTGACTCCGCTTACCATACGAATGTATTTCTTGACAGCATGATCAATTTCTTGTTAGCGATATTTGTTTTATCCATTGCTCTGAACTTCATATTGACATGTCAAGTTTCATGATTAATCCATGATGGTGCAGGTTGCTGCTAGTTTTGCTTCCGGGGGCTCCATAATGGCTGAGCTTAAGCAATGGAATGATCTCTACGGAGAGGGGGGTTCGAGGAAGACAGAGCAGCTATCTTACTTCCTCTAGAACATCGCAAGTTTGCGTGTCAAAACATTCAACGGTTTTTAGTTCTTGTCGAACGTTGGAATTGCTTGAGATAACCACGGGATTTGGTCTGCATCAGCCTCAGGGGATTTTTAATGTTTTGATTCGTGTTGGATTTTGCAGTTTTTACATGCTTATTTGTGAAAAATGTAGGCTTGGATACAGTAGCTGTAAATAATGCCATATATAGAACATCCATGCGGATTTAGCCATTTGTTATTCATTTGTGTGAATTTGAATTAATAGTAGTATGAAATATCAGATTTATCAAAATTCCATTTCCTCTTTTTTAATTTATTTGCTCTAAACAAACATTAGCTAAGGATCTACTCCTCTGGTAAATACTGAATCATCGAGTGATTTATTTGAGACTCCATATCTCACTTATTTTGTCGTGTTAATACATCAAGAAGATAGAAACTTTAAAGCATTTTTTGTTACACAATATCCCTATAACACCTTTTTTCATCTCTTCATTGACTGCATACACAACAGCAATACAAAATAGTATGAATAAATAATGCAGAGGCAGAACTACATCGTAACATCAAATTCAATACAAAATCTGAATAATCTATACAACCTTTTATAAAGTTTAGACAGATAACTATTAATACCACTTGGTCGATTGGATGTCGTACAAATTTTAAATAATGCAGAGACAACACAAATAGAAAATGCCTAATAAAGTAACGCACATGTTTTTCCATTAGGAACCCACAAAAAACAAACTGGTGCAAACATGGGTTCTATAAGACCAAGTAAGTTGTGAAACTAATCAAAGCAGCACAGCGACCCAACAGATTTACTTTCACATAGCAACACACCTCCAAACGGTTTACAGGAACTTCTTTTCCTTCAACGGCCCTCTCGGAATTTTACTCAAGACCTGGGAACTGAACACAGCGTATTGTTTCTTCAGCTCTGCCTCAGCTTTCTCGGCAAAAGCGTCAACCTGATCCTCATATTTTTCATAAAGCAGAGGCACTGAGTGCAACAAAAGGAAACCTGTTTTTGGAGGGGAAAACATTAGTAACTCAAGGAGAAAACTCGATTAAGAAAATGTGGTCAATTAGCCATGCACTTACCGACGTAGAACAAGGTGAGGAAGTTGAGGCAGCTTCCCAGTATAGAAAGAACCCATAGTCCAGCAATCACCTAAAAGCACATGACCCCCCAAAAAAACAATTAAGTTCTTAGATGTGAATCAATCTTCACACATTTCATACGAATCAATACGCCAATCACTCAAACATTCATAAATGATTAAGGGCATGATAAGATTAACATACTGCAAGGAAGCTCTTCACATCTTTCCCTGATGCAATATCTCGGAGGATGGCAAGAGCAAAATTGATTTGACTCCGGAATGCAGAAGCTACATCCCGTACAATATCCTCAGGAATAACAACTTCAGGGATTCTAGGTGGAGATCTGAAAAGCATGAGAGAGGAAGTAAGTTGCCTGTTCTAGAGCACAAATTTAAAAAAATTAAAAAATGAGTGCGCGTAGGTTGGTCAGTAAGCATACTTTTTTATAAAAGAGGCTGCATTAGACCACAGAAAAACGATTGCTAGACCAAGAATCAGGATATGGCACACTAGCGCTAGCAAATGGTATTCAAGCAATTCAAAAAGCACCCAAATCACTGTCGCAACACCAAGAACGCCGGCAGATACTTTCTTGTCCCTCCATAAGAAAATATCAGCAGCTGCAAGAAAATTCAATCAAGTACAGACTTGTAACAATACAGGTGCATAGGAAGAAACAATACGTCAGATTGACATCTTAACTTCATATCAGTCAAATACTGGTTTAGTTCATATGTTCCACAAATAATGCAACCAAAAGGATATCCAACACACACATACCAAACTCACTATCTACTAATACGACTTCATTGAAATTTTTACCCAAAAATGAATACAAAGATGTAATGCACATTATGTTTTCCATTTGAACAGCCTAATGGCAGCAAAAAGAGCACGTTGTTTCTTAATCCAGCATACAGTTTGATACATTAGACAAAAACAGATTCGTTATTCAACTATCGTGAAGTTAACATTCGGTAAGAATATGAACAGAACAAATAATCAGGTATCAAAGCATTTGAGGATCTGGAAATAAATGAACGAGGAAATAGCACTTCCTAAAACAATTAGCTAAAGAGAAGAAACTACAGCAGAGCTCCTAATTCTTGTCATTTTAACTTCAAAGGATTACACTCAAAATTTGCTTGTTATCAGGAACTTTTTTCGATAGAACATCCATTTCTCAAAACAGAAAACTACATGGCATATCAATTCATATGTAAACAAGTGAATCAATAGAAAAACATAACATCCATCTTTTCTCACTCACTCACTCACTAATAAACAAATATGCTAATTCATACTAATAGAAAAAATCCAATCCCTAAATTTATTCGTATCCACAAGTAAATAAATCATCAATTAAAGTAATGAAACCTAAACACTTCCCTCCAAAAACACGAACAAATTCCCCAGTTTCAATACTGACATATTTTAGATATGTCAAACACATAGTTTTTAGAGTACCAAGAGTAATAAAAAACAATCTAAAAATTCCAAATATAATGTCATACGTTTTCCACCGCCTAGAACCTTGTGAAGGGGCTTTTCACGGCCGAACAGGCGATAGATCTTGGACTTGACGGCGGATGCAGCCGATTTGATGTCGTTATCGCCGTCAGAATCCGATGACGATGAATCAGCATCGTGCAATTTCTCCGTGATCTTATCGATCAGAGATTCAGATTCGTGCTTCTCATGCTCGACGGTGTGCTCAGCCATCGATTCCAAATTCCGATCTCAGTCGCCGCCTTACGATGATTTCAATCAATATTTCAGACTTTTTCCGAGAGGTATTGTTTCCTTGAATGAGATTGTACAGATTTATCGACATTGAAAGCCGAGTGAATTTTAAAAAGTGATGTGATGGTCGTTCGGAGTAACGGAAGTCCAGAAAAGAAACGTTATGATTTAACGGACGTTAGGTTTAAGATAACATAATTCGAGGATATCATCATCATGACTTAAATCTTAAAAAAGCCTTGATTCTAAAAAAAGGCTTAAATCTTGCATAAAATTTGAAAACAACAGCAATAGCAATAACAATGAATTGCACTTAAATTTTTGATATATATAATCGAATATCAATTTTATTATATCACGCCTCTCTATGCAGTATTGCCTAGAGGTGCCCACGGTTCCGGAACCGAGGGTTTCGGTTTTGGAAATTGCCGAACCGGAACTGAACTGCGAGGGTGTTTCGCTGTTCCGGTTCCAAAATCGCCGGTTTCGGTTTCGGTTTCGAACCGGCCATTTTTCAGCCTTTTTTTTTTACGGTTTTTCAAGGTTCCGAACCGTCAGTTTTTTGCAGTTCCGGCTTGGTTTTACGGTTTTCCGTGGTTCCGGTTTGGAACTGTCCGGAACCGACACGGTTTCGATTCAAAAAATTTTGAACCTAAACTGAACCCCAGTTCAAAAATTGACGGTTTCAGTTCGGGTAAATTCTCACGGTTTCGATTTTAACCGCCGGTTCGGTAAACCTTGGGCAAGTCTAGTATTGCCCATATAAAGACATGGTTTGATTTGTAAGATATTCTGTTTAATTGATTACATTTTTAATAATATTACCCCACTCTATGCAATATTGCGCACTAAAGGTATGGTTAAGTAAAACCTCTCTTCTAATTACTATCAACAATGACTAATCATTTTATAGTTCTGAAATGGGGTGAGAGGTGATGTGAATAAAACTTATGCGGCCCAGGCCAACTTATGTTATGTAAATGATCTAAACCCATATAATATGTAACCAATAAATCCATCTAAACTTTATGGTAGCGCATTCAGAATTACTTAGATATGATAATGATGTGATACAATATATAGAATAAACTAAAATGAGAATCGTTTAAGATTAAATTAATCAAATTGGTAGAAGTGAGAATAATTATGAGATACAGTAATACTCCATAATTTTGGTAGTAATGGAGAAGAGGCATGAATACTAACACAAGCCGAACTGTTGAAAAAAAAATAACTGAACACCATATAGGATTAGATATGATATTCAGTCACAATCAAACCACACCTATTACCTATATGGAGTATCTATTAAGTAGTAACTCATGTTACATAAAATTGTGATCAAAATTCCACTGCTAAAGGTAAAGGCCCCATGAATGTATTAAACAGGGAGTCCTATTAAATTTCAACTAATCTTTTATGAACCGAATAAGCACAAGAAATGGAATATAAACCCAGATAAAGCCACTCATTCAGCAAAGCAACTCAATGGCCTAATAAATGATTAATCACAACCTCATACGTATAAACCTTGTAAATGCGATCTATAATTAAATCGAAATCAAGAACTCCTGGTAGATTCATCTCAGAATAATTCAACAAGTAATTAAATGGAATCTTAATACCATATCCTTACACTACATAAACCAGTTCAAATTGTTAACTGGTTAAAAGATAGGGGAAGTAAAGTAGATATTGATGACTTACCTTTGATTCCATGAGGTTCGTGTGGAAGAAAGAGATGAAAATGGAGTTGGGTAGTGATCTTGAATTTGATGTCACCGAACTAAAAATTAATTACATGTGTAAACAATAAATATTAACTAAAAAACATTTCTAATAATCTCGAAACATGAGTATATTGTTAAGATAGTACAAGGAGGTGATGGAAACAAAAAATGTGATTGTAGCTGATTAGAGATGTAGTTTTAATGTAGGGAAAGTATATCCATGGGAATCCTAAAGAATATGCTGTTGATAGATTAATTTATTGTAGATCAATATATATTCAAGATTGGATGACTCAAAATTTGCTGTGCATCCCAGTTTCATGATAGTTTAATTTTAGAGTTCAATTTTACAACTAAAAATTCAATACAATACTTATAAAGAGAGTTAAAATTAACATAAAAATGATGCAATGAGAATGATGGTAAGATTTTACTGCTGTCTATAGATACATCCCTTGTTGGAATGAATGAAATTTCGAACTCCAAATGTTGGAGTTGTCGAAAATTTTATTCCATATGTCCACCGTAAACTATTCATCTTCCTTTTCTAGACGTTCCACATGATTTGAATTATTTGTATTTTTTAACAAAAACATAACATAATTATTCTCTATACTTACTTCTTTAAATGTCGTTTTATAATATTTTATGCTCAAAAGAAACATCTTCATTTATGGCGGGACGGACTTTTTTTTAGTACATCTTATTTTTACTAGGAACGCAATTATTTTATATACCCTCCATCCCCTTAAAATAGGGTCTTAGGGATATCACAAGTTTTAATTCGAAATTTGTAACATATAAAAGAGAAAGAGAATATTAATTGAAATAGAGACACAATTTATTAGTAATGTAATGTGCGGTGAAAAAGTTTTCAAAATAGGAAAAAGGATTAATTTTGCTTAGATTAAAATGACAAAATGAGACTATTTTTTAAGGATTGGATGAAGTACAATTCAAGATACATTTCATTAAAAATAGAGTGAACTACATAAATGGTACCTGATCTTTCACTTTCGCACTTAAATGGTACCTGATCTTTATTTTATATCGTTTTTGGTACCCCATGACAAAAATAACCTTAGGTACCAAACATGTGATTTTTTTGTTATGAATGATATTTTTGGAATTCAATTAAATAGTACCAAACATATGATTTTTTTTCTACCTTTCTTATTCCTCTTTTTCTTCTTTAGTTTCTTTTTCTTTCTTTTCTCTTCATTTTCTTCTTCTTTTTAGTATTTTATCTTCCTTTCTTCTTTCTCCTTAGTTTATGTTTCCTCTTTTTTCTTTTCTCTTCTTTGTTTTTAGTGTTTTATACATACATCTAATTGCATTCATAATATAAATCAAGAACAAAATACCTAATTAAATAAATTATTTAAAATAATTAAATCAATTAAATATTTTTTATTAAATTATTTTATACTCATTTTAGGGTTGAAACACTTAACTAAAAATATTCAAACTCTTTATATCATTATGAATACAATTCACAATTTTAAATTTTTATCAAGACTATTAATTTATTATAAAATAATAATAATTATTATTATATAATATTATATGATTCATAATTTAAATAATTATACTATAATTATTTATTAATTACAACTAGTTTTTGTATTAAAATAATAATATTATTATAATAATTCAATATAATTGAATGATATTAAAAAATAAATTAATTATTAATTTATAACATCAAAATAATAATAATATTGATTAATAATAATAGTATAAAGAGTGAGGAGAATGAGAGAAGATATTAAAATATCACTTTTGGTACTTAGTTTTGTGTATGCCCAAAATGTCCTCAATGACACAAATGGAAAAATGTAGTATTTGTTTAGAGGGCATTTTTGGGTGAAAATTGCATCAGGTACCAAAAATGTGATTTATAGGTACCAAAAACGATATAAAATAAAGATCAGGTACCATTTATGTGCGAAAGTGAAAGATTAGATACTCCATCCATTCCAGCCGATTAATTGAGGAACCAGGAACCGAAAAACCGGTTATGATTCCGGTACCGGTTCCAACTTTTAGTATAAAAGCGGTTCCGGTTAGGAACCGGTCGGTTCCGGTTCCTAACCGGGAACCGGATTACAATTCAATTTTATTTTATTTAATTTAATATACTAATAAATCAAACTTAATTGAATTAATATTTAATTGAAATAAAATAATTTGAAACATTGAGTGATTTTAAGATTTAAACAAAGTTAAATTTGCAAGCTCTATTTTCTGAAACATTTAAAATATTTAAACCGTGATGCTTTGAATTTATAATTATTTTCTCAATTCATTTTTTATGAACTAACTACTATTAGTAGAACATCATAAGTTTGTTTTTAATTTCCAAAAGAACTATATAAATACAATATCATTTCATATGACAGAAGTTTAACTTTATAACAAATTTATGTATTAATATGGTTTTAACTTGTTTGTGAATGATTTATTAACTGTTTAGTATTAAACCAAAAGTCACAACAAGATCAATTAATATTGAAAATTCTATCAAATATTTATTTAGCAAAAAAAAAAGGGAAATGGAATTCAATTTTAAAATTCCTTTTAAAAAATGCTAAGTTTAGAACTCCTTATTTATAAAAGAATTGCCAACATAAACTAGTCCAACCTACTACACTTAGTTTATGAATATTATTGTATTGTTGGCTTGCATTTTTTTTATATATTTATTTGAGTTTTTAGGTATTATTTGTTATATTTTCAAATGTTTGATTATTATTTTATTAGTATTGGATTATTTAAAATTATAAAATAATTTCGGATTAAAATTATACTCGGTTCCGATTCTAGGATTTATGAAAAATTAAAACCGGTTAACCGATCAACCGATCCGGTTAGAACCGGAACCGGCCGAATAAGCAGGCCTACATATGTATGTACTCCATTTGAAAGTCTGCACAAACTGTTCCGAGCCCAAATTCCATATAAGGAAGCCCGTTGGGCTTAGAGTAGAAATTTATTTTCTTGAACAAGGAAATTCATTTCGAATAAAAGGAATGGAATCGTAAATAAAAAGAAGAGTGTGATTAGTAAATAACTGATAACATTATGATTAATATGATCTCTATTCTCTAGAGTAGGAGGTTGTGGAAAACAACATAAGATTTGCTATATTTTACCTTCCCTACAATAAATACTAACCGTATTTGAAAATCTTTCCTATTTTGTGATCGACGAATATCATGCAAAGACAAATTAAAACTGGAAATATCGACATTTACTGTACAAGTATAATTAGATATAATGTACAACCGATGATATTGTGACATAAGAGTATCCTGCTCTGTGATAAAACAAAGTATACAGCAAAGAAATAAAAAAAAATAAAAAATAAAAAGTAGGAGTATTTTGGATGGCAAAAGGAAGCCTTTTCTTTATTCCCCGGCCCTTTCCTTTTCTTTTAGTTCTCTTTTATTTTCCAAAAAAAAAAACATACGACAAAGAGTTCGAAAAGTATGAGTATTTGTCGAAAAGAAGCCTTTTCTTTATTACCCCTCACGTTTTCTTTTTCTCTCTTTTCTTTTTTATATATTCTTCACTATTGTATCCCACTATCAAAATTTTATCCATCTCATAAATTCTCTTTTTATGCTGCGCCAAAATAAATAAATAAGAAATAGGAGTAAGATGCATGGCTTGCTAATTACCTTACATTCATCATTACAAAATACAAATTCCCAAACAATGTTGTAAATGAAGTAATCATAAAATTACTAATTCAAAGGATAGTTAATGTCATCCACTTTTTGCAGGAAATAGAAAACAAAATTTAAAGAGAGCTCGGCCCACAGCTATCTCATGTTCGACCATAGAAGACTGTGCTACCAATTACAAACAATTTCAAGAAAGTTTTTTAACAAACATGGAGACACTATGGCCTATATTTAGTTATATTTTATAGATATGTACATTAATTGTGCCTCTAATTTCCTTTAATTTAACACGTACTGTATATTATTTAAAAAACACGTACTTACTATAATAAAATTACTACTATTTGGTTATGAAAAAAACAGTCTACCGTCAAATTCAATACTCTCTCTTACTCTCAAGGATTGGTTTTTCTTCTAGAAGATAGGTCAAGTAGTGAAGTCCAAAAAAATAAAATAAAGGGAAACAAAGAAAGAGGGGGATTCAGAAACATTATATATCACCTGGATTAGAATCACAGGAATTTTCATGGTAGGGCCCCTCCATGTAATGATATCATATCAATTATCAAACCATGTTTTGCATGAATGCTGTCACATTTTCATTCCATTTTATATTTATTTGTGTAGTTGAATATCAATACCTCAAAATCATAAATATATATGTCATGTCTACAATACTAAGTTAATATCAGTAGTTGTAATGTTAATAGTTATAATTTATAAACACCCCATTCGCATGCATGTAGTTATAGTTTTTTTGGTTACTACTACTATATAATTCATAAAACACTTCATTCACGTGTATTTAAATTTTAAAATAACCTGGACTCTCAATCTATTCGAATGAAAATATCTTACCTATTAAGTTTTGTTTATTTTATTGATTGCTATTAGAAATAAAATAATACTAATATATTCACATCATTAAGAGTTAGTATGTGTCTAAAATAAGAAAGTGTTTTCACACACATATGTGAGCATCTTCAAAGGGGAAAGATAAGTTGAGAAAGTATATTTCTTATTTACCTTCTCAAAATGGTAATTATACCTTCATAAAAAGTAATGGACTTCAAGAGAAGAAGGTAAATTAAAAAGGTAAACAAAAATAACTAACTTTTTACCTTTTCTTCTAAGAAGAAGTAAAGATGCATTTCCAAAATGAAAGATTGTATAATACCTTCTTCATTGGAGCATGAAATTTTATCAAGAAGAGGTAAATATGGTAGTTATTTCTCTTTACCTCTGCATTTACCCTTTTCCTTAGAGATGCTCTAAGAGTTGATTAAATTATACGTAAAATAGAGGGTCCGTTATATGATATTAGTATCCAATATATATCCTCATCATCAAGACCTTTTGTCTATTCAAACTCATCATCAAAATTGAAATTATTATTGATCATAGTGGTTTGATTTGGTATATGATATGACGTAGTAATTATACTCATGATCATCTTATGCATGCTTAAAAATGGCGTACTAATTGCTTATAAAAACTGCTTCAGTACATTATTATTATTAATTATTATTATTATTATGACGAGAACTGTATAATACTTATGGTCTTTATTATACACATTTCTGTCAAACTCAATATTTCCTCTTATATGAATGGAAACTTTCTTCTCCAAACTACTTTGTGATTCCTTTGTCAACTGTAATTATTTCATCCATCATCATACAAATTTCTAAAATCTACACTTTTTTCTACGTTTTCCTTTTTTCACGAATCTCGTTCCCCGAGTTACTTTTATACAATCACCACAACTCTAATGTGGAAATACACTGCAACAAATAACGATACTAAAAACTTTACAAAAATTACACACACAGTCTAACTAAAACACACCCCTCAAATATATTCATAAGTAAAATAGAAAAGTTTGCGAATTCACCATATGTATTTGCTTTCTTTGCAGCCCTTTTGTCACCTTTATTTCTTTTGTCTTTTGTTTGCCACGTTATTTTTCAACTTTATGTTGGGTAAAGCAGTTTTAATAAATAAAAGATTAGAATGCTTTACTTCTCAGTCAAGAGGTCCCTATTTTCTTTTTTCTTATTTGTCTCATTTAAAATGTGCATTTTCTATATTTGAATTTAAAACACTCTCAACTCATTAAAATAATAATTACATTTTCCTCTCTATAACTCTATCGAACAACTCTTCCAAAAATATCAGGTCATTCACTCAACAATGTGGGCATCTTGAATGAGACGAAGATAATATTTTATAGTATAATTATACTATATAATTAGTGAAGGTAGCAAGTCAAAGCGGGAGAGGCGTGCCCGAAGCCCACGCCTCAATGTCTGACCGTGACCGCCTCTGCAAAGAATACCCGCCTTTCTCCTTTTCGTATTCGCTTTCTTTTTGGAAGTTTCTCGTCGCTATCTTGCTCCAGATTTAATTTCTTTTTGGCATCATCACATCTACGTCTCCCAATTTCGGATTAAGGAATGCCGTTACATTGCTCCAAATTTAGGTCTTCAAATATTCAATGATTGTTTGATATTTTGCCTTTCTAGCTTCGCCTAAGCGCACGTCTTAATTTCGACGTTTCACGAAATTGCTAACACACCTCGAATTTTGCAATTTTGAGGAATCTAATTAAGAATTATAGTAATAGGAAGAGATGCGTCTCTTTCTTACACCCAACTTTAATTTGTTTATGAAACTCTGTTACTCTATCATGTCATATACTAGGAGTATAATACTAGTAATCTGATGATACCAAAAAAATATATATGAGATGAAGAAACTATAGATTTAGCTAGAATTGACGAATAAATCATACTCCTATTTAACATAATTCTGAATTGTGTAATAATTACTAGGTTTTATTTATACAAATAAATTTAATAATTTTTACATATTCAGTTATTAATGTATTCTTTAAAACATATAATATAGATTCTTATCATTTACTTATAATATATTGTTCATATTTTCAACCAAGCAATGTTGTTTTCTATATATGAATATATAAATGGAGTATTTTTTAACTTATTGGTGATAATGTCTATGTACCAGATGCAATTTCATAAAATTTTTTACCATGGGATAATCAAACATCATAGTTTTTCTAGCTAATTTTCAAAATTGAGCAACGTATCAAAATTTGATCAAATTCATAATTTTTTTTAGTTGTTCGACCTCCTTCAAAAGTTTGCTAGGAAGAACAACAAATGTTTCACAACCGTTTTACCTTTTCCTCATGTGTTAGCGTAAAGAGATAATCACTAATCACTTATTTCTTACTAATTTCCTGTTCAAGCATTGACATAACGTGGTTTTCAGTTTCGGATTAATTTATGAATGATTAGGGAGTTATAACAATGGAGTTAATTTAGGTTTGACAATCAAAAAAGAATTCTTTAGAGAAAGGGAATTCTATGTTAGGCCACAAGCTAAAGTTTGTTTGGACCATTCCTGAAATAGTCCTGAATTCAAAGGCGTACATCACCACCTCTGCATAACTCTGCTGAAAATAGACTCTACCTTTTAATTCTGATTTCTGCTCATTTACTCTTCATTCCTCCCTCACATGATCTCCCTTTCCCCCGCGCCAAACACCTCCTTACTTATTCTCTCTAAATACACACCCAACCACGCTTCACTCTCATGTCTTCACCTTCCTCTCTTTCAACTCTCTCCAATTCTCCAATGGAAGCCTTTTGCGTGCTCGAATTCCAAACCACGTCGCCTGAGCAAACTGATGACGAGGATTCGTTTTTTGATCTGGTTCTCAAATCGCCAGATATCCGATCTTCCAAATCTCCCGGAGATGTATTCCGGAGAGGAAACGGTTCTGTGAAGTCGAGGCCTTTGTGTAAAGTGACACTCGTGAGATCGACTCCTAAATTCAGAGTTTTCATGTTAGGTTTCGGGAAATCGGTGAAATGCGAGAGATCGGAGTCCAACGGGGAGACCAAACGGAGTCCATCGATTCATTCTCCCAGATCTCCCAAGGTAACATGCAGAGATGAGAAAACGACAGGCACGTGCCGTGTGGCCGGAGCCAACAGTTTGAGAAGCCAGCTTCTGAAAGAGACTTCCGATTACGAAAACTCGCCGGAAAAGTCGTCGAGAGGTTTCATTCCTAAGTATCTGAAGCTAATTAGACCTCTCTACTTGATGGTTTGGAAGAGGCAGCACGAGAAGAAGAAGAAGCCAACGGAATCCTCGACGCCGTGTGCGTCTCCGATGACGGTACCTGCCAACATTTCGCCAAAAAGGATTTCCGACGGTAGCAGGATCGGCAACTTTAAGATGGCGGCGAGGCGTTTGGGGAAAAGCCGATCGGTTTCAACGGCGGTAGGCATGTCGCCTCAACCAGCCCGCCAGCGAGACGATTCTCTTTTGGAACGAGTCGACGGAATCCAAAACGCTGTTCTGTACTGCAAAAGATCCTACAACAGCTCCTCATCCAAAGGTAGCAAAACAGTGTGGTTTAATTAACATTTTTTAAGTAAATACAATGCTCCCTATTTATTTCTCAAGTAAACTGACAGTATTCTTCTTTATTTCAGAATTTTCAAACATATTTCAATCTTCAGTTGATCACGGTAAAAGTTCCTATGAAGAGTCAAAGAGATGCAGCATTTGAATCAGAAATCAAACAGAAAAAAAGATACAATGTGATGACGACTGTGAATTGCAACTATGATTATAGAATTTGGAAGATTATTGTTTGATTACTTGATCGCTACAAAGAAGCCGGTGTTTGTGTGCAGTGTGAAGATGGCAGTTAGTATTGATAAAAGTTTTCGGTTTGTATTTTAAAACCAATTACTATATCCGTATCATTTTATTGATTTTAAATTTTAAACTCGGTTTCACAGCCTCTCCATTCGTAGTCATGTTTTAAATCGAGTAAAAACTAAAAACTGAGAGCAATGATTAATCATAGATTTTTGAGTGCTTTTGTTTGAGGAGATAATAATCATTATTTTGAATAAATGGATAGGCGTGTGTCTCATCTAATTAAATATAATATACTAGGTCCTCTTCTAATGCTTATAATATCGTAATTCAAAACTAAGACTAAATCTACACCCTTAGATTTAGATTTTGAAATGAGTGGATGAGATTAAAGCTTACAAATTTCAATAAAGAGTAGGCAAAATATCAGACAAAAGGGTAATATCATTGTTATGTTATCATATAATAATTTTCGTTGGTGTTTTTTTATACCAACATAGTGTATTACAAATATCAACAATATGCCATGAGAATATCAACACAAGTATAAGAAAATGTCACCACAGTTTTATTGATATTTTACACTATATTGAGATTTTGCATACACTATATTGAGATTTATTTTTCATTTATTGATAAAATTTGCTTATCAACATATACAAAAATTGAAATATAATTTATCAAATTTCTATCGTTGGAACATATGCAATTGAGATCTCGTTGGAATCCTTATAAAATTATCTTTAATTTGATATATTTTTTGCGAAAAAATAATTTAAATCGAGAGAGTTGCGTAAATTTAAAGTTTTGAGAGGATTTTGATAAGAGAGAATTGACATTAATACGCTTTAAGTTTATTTAATAATTTTTTTAATTTAAAACATAATCCATTTGACATTATTTCAACCACTAGATCTCCTAATCTAATGCCTAAGATTTGATCTTAATTTGTGATTCCTAATTAGTTAGCAATTGATCACTTCCCCTACAATCTATACAAATATAAAGTTCCAGTTTTTTTTACTGCCACGTGGCACTGTTTTGACAGGAAAATGAAGTTGGTTTTCTTTTTTTATTGTTGAATCATTTTTGTAGCCTTTTATGTTAATATTATAAACATGTTAAAAATAATTTCATTTCTGACTATTGTGGTGCTCTTTCTGGCATAGTTTTGGGACCTTAAACCCCGAGAATTGTGTTGTAGGGTACAACCTATTTATTTAGGTTTAAATACGCTTTTATAAAGAATAAATACTATTTTATTACAATATATCAGTAATAATTTTCCAAATCTAAGAATAATCTTTTTAGCTCCTTCCCGTGCAATTAATCCCTGAACATATATTAATATGTTAGTAGGGATGTATTTAGATTAATGTGCAGAAAACTATTAAAAACCAAAACTAATCTAATCCATTGATTCTTGTCATCTAATGATCTATATTTGTGCCACGTGGAATTAATTTAAACATTAAAAAAAAAGCAAAAAAGGTAGAAAAGTAAGTTGACATTTTGAGTAGTTATTCTCATTCCATAATTCACGTTTCCCATGCTTTGGTAGTTATTTTATATTGATTTGTTTTCCTTTCTTAATTTTAAATATTTTAGTTGATTATCTTATTGATTTTGCAGCATCTTTATACACAAATATTGTTTAAATTAAGCATATTTTTGTCATTAACTTGATTGTGTCGAATATGGTATAATAATGTACGTAAACGGTATAATAATGTATGAAAATAAAATAATGTACGTAAGAAGTAGTTCAATGTTTTGCAGCACGTTGAATCCATACCATTTGGGTTTAGCAATCCATTGGACTAGGTTGTAGTACCGACTCACTAAAAAAACCTTCACCAAGGGTAGGGAGATAAATCTTTTCCCATTGGGTTTAGTAATCCATTGGGCTAGGGCATATTACCAACGCTTGTCTATAATTTCTGTTTTTATTGTTTGTTTTTTTATGTACGTAAACGGTATAATAATGTACGAAAACTTTATAATAATGTACGTAAGAAGTAGTTTAATGTCTTGCAGCACGTTGAATCCATACCATTGGGGTTTAGAAATCCATTAGGCTGGATTGTAGTACCGACTCACTAACGATACATCCACCAAGGGTAGGGAGATAGATCCTTTCCCCTAGGGTTTAGTAATCCATCGGGCAAGGGCATATTACCAACTCTTATCTATAATTTACATTTTTATTGTTTGTTTTTGATGTACGTAAACGGTATAAAAATGTACGTAAACGGTATAAAAATGTACGAAAACGGTATAATAATGCACGTAAGAAGTAGTTTAATGTCTTGCAGCACGTTGAATCCATACCATTGGGGTTTAGCAATCCATTGTGCTAGGTTATAGTAATGACTCACTAACGAAACATTCACCAAGGGTAGGGAAATAAATCATTTCCCCTAGGGTTTAGTAATCTGTCAGGCTAGGGCATATTACCAACGCTTGTCTATAATTTCTGTTTTTATTGTTTGTTTTTTATGTACGTAAACGGTATAATAATGTACGAAAACGTTATAATAATGTACGTAAGAAGTAGTTTAATGTCGTCTTATATTGTATGAACCCTACACATTAATGTACAGTTACTACTACACCAAACAATAAATAATTGAACCCTGTGAGAACGGCTCTAACTTCTTGGCCTTAGTGAACGTTGTGCTGCTGGTTGGTACTACACCTTAGCCCCATGGACTACTTAACCCTTGGGGAATGGATATAACTTCTGTCCATCATCAAACAAATTTTAATCTACATTACTCAGTAGGTGACATATACATTAAAATACAATTTCTTACATGATATACTACAACACAATAATAATGTAGTACATCTTTGAACATATTTAATGTCAGTCGTTGCGCTAATGCAATGGGCATGTCGTTGTCCAAGTCATCCTCGTAATCGATTCTTACACTCATTGAACCTATTTAGAAACACATACAATGCAATATCAATTAATGTAAATCTATGGCTAAATAATGTAATGGAACATGATGTACAGATGTAATTAAATGATGTAAGAGAACATGATGCATAAAATCAGGCTTAATTGATGTACTAAACTATCTAAATGTTGTTTTTAAGTCATATACAAGTATGCATGTGTAATGTAGCATTGTTTTACACATTAATGTACAAATTTTTTGTATGCAAAGTATGTATATAACATCTAATATAGCATGACATTTTATAACAAAAAGAAAAACAAATGATGTAACATCATAGTGAAATAATGTACCAATTTGTGTGAATAATGTATACAACCCGAAAATAATGTACAACATCAGAATGAAGTGATGATGAACAATATTCAAATCAATGTTGAACAAAAGAACAAAAAATGCCAAAAATCTACGAAATCAAAACGAAAATTACAGAAAAACACTAATTACCAGAAGCCCAATCGTGAGTAGCGAAATCACGATTCACGGAACAAGCGGCGCAGACTGAAAATTGAGAAATCGAGAGAGTGATTAGAGTGAAAATTACCTGCTTTCGTTGTCTGCGGAAAATACTGGACGATGTTTGCTTGTCGTCACCAAAAAAACCATAAACCGACGAGATATACCGAGACTACGGCCTTCTGTGTATTTCACTTCGTCTTGACGACGACAAATGGAGGAGAAAATTGTTTTTCTTCGCGAATTTAGGGCGGCTAGGGTTTTGGTGGAGAGTATAATTGAAGGAGACGTGAGAGATGAAATGGGGGAGAGATAATGGTGTCAATTGATACTAAGAATCAGAATCATAATTTACGCTGAAATCATGGAGTTGTAGTTTTAAAACTGAATTATATAATTTTTTGTATCCAATTTTGCCCTTTGATGTACGAAACTAGTATCATAATGTACCGACTGACATTTAATCAAAGCCATTAGATTAATAGATCCAATGGATTATATTAGTCCTATGTTTTATACTAAGGGGTGATAAGGAGGGTAATCCACCCCTATGTTAGTATTCATATTTTAAACCTATTATCATGTACTATATATTTGAAATTATGAATGAAGTTGTACCTGTGATATCAAGAGAGGAAGAGAATTTTAGAACATGGAACATGAGAGAGATCGAGAGACAGAGAGAAGAGATATATATATATATATAGAGAGAAAGAACCTATTAAATGTCCAAAATCATTCCAGCAAAGCAATAGCAATAAATTAGTAATCTGTTTCCAATGCAATCTATACATTATCAATGAAGCAGCATGTGTGAAATGTGAAATCCAAGAAGAGGGAGAGGGAGAGGGAGAGAGAGAGAATAGTCACAATTTCAGAACATGAAAAATAAGAGAGAAAGAGAGAATAAAATCACAATTTTAGAACATGAAAAATAAGAAACAGAGAGAGATAGATAGAGAGAGAGTGGGACAGAACATGCACAATTTTCGAACAAGCATGCTAAAGAGATGAGCACTATAAATACCTCTCAACCCACTCACTCCAACAATCACTCACTAAACTCTCTCAACCAAAATCATTCAAAATAATCATCAACTGAAATAGATCAATTCTTTCTTCTTAATTCATCTATTTTCACTTAAATCACAACACATTTATTGTTTATCTATTCTTCTATTAATCTGTCGTTACTGTTATTTCTGCTATATCACTATTTATTTCTTTTTTTTTGTTTAATATCAATATAGGAGTACTTTTTATATAAGTTTATATACTACTCAGCACAACACAATGAATGTAGTTTTCTAACCTATATTTGCCATTGTTGTGATGCACCTCATCTGTGAAATCTTGAGTGCTCTAACCTGTTATTTCTGCTATTTCACTATTTCTTCTTGTTTTAGTTTCATATTAATGTTACTTCTGTTTTACTATAAGTTTTTATAACTACTCAGCATAACATTATGAATGTAGTTTTCTAACCTGTATTTTCCATTGCAGCTAAGCACCTCATATGTCAAATCTTGAGTGCTACCCTTCATTCATATTTTGGTTCTTGAAGTTCCTACAACTAATGAAGGAAAGATGTCATACATTTTTTATCTCATTTTCTCTCCTTAATCCTACTCCTTTATGTTATAATCATAGTGTAGGTTTCAAGCTCCCATGCGTGCTATGTAATCTATATCCATATGTAATCATTTTTGTAGATTCTGCACTTTCATCTTCCTAGGCTTTTTTTCCTCCCCTTTTCTACACCTGCACACATAGGAGGCTGATACATTTTATTTGTCTAGGGTTTGGTTTTGTTTTATTTTCAGTAAATAAGTGACATATACATATTATATGAATATAGGTTAATAATAAGACAAGTTATGTGGACTTTAAATGAAGGTTGGTAGTTATAAACTAAAGTAATTAAATGGGTCTTCTTTGACCAACTATATTCCCTAATTTTAATAATAGAATTGTATTTACTAAAATGTTGGCCGATTTATGTGGTACATACTATTTTATTATATCCTGGAAACTAAATTGTTTTTAGTGATATATTTTTATTTTGTTATATAGAAGGTCAGATTAATGATTGTGTTTTTTTGGGGAACAAGCAATGGTTTCTTCATTATTTTTTTAAATGGCATGCTGACACTTTTTTATCCTATAAATATCCTCTCTAAACTATTCCACAATCATTCATCTACTTTTAGTAAATCCCCTCACAATTTAGGTAGTTCTTTTTCTATCTAAACTATTTCACTACACTTCTATTTGCAGTAATGAGATTGTTGTTTACCTTCTTTGCCAATTTATATTGCAGTGAAGTCCTTTATTGCTACTTTATTTTTCAAATTTTGGACGCGGATACCTGTATAATGGTAATGAGTAAATTTTGTGTGGAAATATATTCCAATAAGAAAATTTTATAACATAGTATATAAGTCGGAGGTTGAGTTTTTTATCTATTTGTTTCCTATATATGATATTATCAGGTTAATAGGACTTATAATTTAGAAAAACCAATCCAGTAGAATCCTACACAAGATTACAGTGATATCTATTAGTTAATATCTCATGTCACTATCTGATTCTATTAGAAGCTTAATGTAATGTTCTAACCATGAATAATGAAATTGTTGTCTACCTTCTGTGACATTTTGTTTTGAATTTGAACGAATCTCGAGTTCCTTTCTTGCTGATTTACAATTTTTGTTCCTGAATCACTACAAAAAACAGTTCTTAATTAGTAAATGTTAAGTTGAATTACAAATTGACATTGAGATGAATATTATTCAGAAGTAACTGAATTAATGGCACCTTTTATCACCTTGGTTGATAATCTTCACCCCAAGATCTCTAAAAATTTGTCAACAATTTTCTAAACCTTTTGTTTAAATATGTTGCAAATATAAATACATGAAGTTTGGTCACTGAATCCTTTTTTTGAACATTCATACGGTTATTAGGTAAGTAAACTTGTGCAGTAAAGAAATTATACCTTTTAGAACTAGGTCAGGCTGAAACCCTTTACGTTTATCCATTTTTGTATCAATTTTTAACTAGGGTTTGAGCTTTTTCCTTTTTGGAGACTGTGGTTGACACGAATCATGGATTTGTTTCTGAAATTAGGGGCAAAAACCATTGTTAACTGAAATCGAAAACTTTAATCACATAAAATGAAGAATCTATCTGGAACTCATGAATTTTTGCCGATTATTAAACCAAGGTGAAGATTTGTTACCTTTCTCGACCGATTCCAGCGAGCGAGGTAGTTTCTTCCGATTTACCGTAGGGTTTGACGAAATCGAAGTCGCCCACACCGCCGCCTTATACACTGTGTCGCCGCTTCATCCACCGCGTCGCGGATTTCATCGTCGGCGTGTGCGAGTGTGACTAGGTCATGGCGTCGCCGTTTGTATTCGTCGGTGTGGGAAGAGTTAGGGTTTGGTGTTGGTGGCGGCAGATGAAATGAGAGAAAAAGTCAATTTATATGGTCTATCTTAAGTGTTAATTATTCCTAATGTAGAGGTCCCCAAACCGAACCGTCACCGGCCGAACCAGCCCGGAACCGGAATCGTCGGCGATGGTTCGAACCGTGACCGGAACCGCCGGTTCCATCGGGCCGGTTCAAGTTTCAATTTCATGCGAACCGTAAACCGCCGGTTCGGCGGTTCCCGACAACTTTTCAGGCTTATTTCCGATCTACCCCTAGCCTTTTCAGAAATCGGGTCAGGAACTGCCGGTTTTCATCAGAAACCGTTGACGAAACCGGCGGTTTCGGCCGAAAAATCGGCGGTTTTCGGCGGTTCCGCCGGATTTTCAAAAATTTGAAATTTTGAAATTTTGATTTTTTTTATTTAATCACATTTTTCCCCTATAAATACCTCTCTCCTCTTCATTTCTACTCACCCCATTCTTGTGTTAACAAGTCTTTCTCTTCTCAATCTCAATTTCTCTATTCTTCATCCTCATTCTCTCTAATTGCTCAAGTTGTTTACATTATTTGCGCTCATAATTTACTCACGTTGTTCACGTTATCATATTCACACAATCACACTACTCTCTATTCTCCACTTTCAATTTCCATAAATATCATGTCTTCATCTCGTCGTGGTGGTGATCGGGGCAAGGGAATTGCCCAAGATCAAAGTGATACTCGTCGTCGACGTGCCCCTACTAGAGCACAAGTTGCAGAGGAGGTGGGAAGGCGAGCCGCTCTTCGAGCGCAAGTAAGTTCTAATATGTTTTTGTTTTTTCATAATTCATTTTTATTAAATTCATAATTTCATTTTTTAACATCTATGTGTCTATGTGTTTTATTTTTGTGTTAGTATTTTTACTTAATTGTATAATTTTCGTAGGAGGAAGAAGATCGAAATGCGACCTTGTTACTTGCCCTCGCCGACGACCAACAAGGGGACATTCACATTCGACTTTGCATTTCGAATACGATGTGAATCTATCATCGGACGAAGGCGATGATGGATCACATCAATTCCCCCCTTCTAGCGCCGGCCAAGTTGGCGAAATGATGAGGACGCTGATGCTCCTCCTCCTTCAGGACGACAAAAGAAGAAGATGCCTCAAAAGTTGAAATCTGATATTTTCACCAAACATTACAAGAAGGTCCTGGTGGTAACTCCAAATCCTAATGATCCGACCACTACCGTCGAGACAAGTGAGTTCAAAGCATATTGTAACTATTGCGAGAAAGTCTATCCATTTGGAACCGGTGGGGGATATGGTACTCTCATCGCCATTTGAAGGTAAAACATCCCGTGGAATATGGCATACTAAGTCCCAAAGCCAAATAAACTTCTCGGCCGGCTCATCGTCTCAAACAGGTAAGCCTCTATTTAAATATGATCCAAAAAATGTTACCGATGCTATGGTAAGATGGGCGGCAATGAAGCATTTGCCGTTTAATTTTTTTTATGACAAAAAATATGAAGTTACTATGCAAACCGCATTTAATGTTGCTACAAAAAGAATTCTCCCCTCAACTGCTCAAAGTTCTGACAACCGACAATTTTTTGATAAAAAAAAGAGAAGTAGGAAAATTTTTATCTAACTTGGGACACAAAGTTAATATTTGCTCTGATGTGTGGACGGATTCTTTCCAGAGAAATTCTTACATGAGAATTTCATGTCATTTTATAGATAATAGTTGGAGTTTAAATAAACGTTTAATTGGTTTTAGACAATTTCTTTCACCACACACCGCACAAGCAATTGCATATTTAATTATTCAAGTTTTGAATGATTATGATTTATGCAACAAAATATTTTCGGTTGGTTTTGATAACGCAACCGCTAACACTGCAAGTATACCCGAATTAATTGCGGCTTGCTCCGCGGCGATAAGTGGTAAGTATTTTCACCAACGAAGTATATGTCATATTTTAAATTTATGTGTACAAGATGTTTTGTCTTTATGGCAGAGACATATTCAACCTATTACAACAGTTGTATCCTTGATCCACTGGAAACCTCATATTGGCAAGGCGTGGAAGAAGTATTGTCATTCGAAGAAAGTAAGGTACACAACTTTTACTTTAGATGTGTCTACTAGATGGAACTGTACATATGATATGTTGCATTCTACATTAGATCATATAGAATATTTGGTTGATTTTTATAGAACTTTCCATGTAGATGATTTATATCTAACCTCTTCTTGTTGGGATCAAAGCATGAGTTTATTTAAATTATTCAAAGGTTTTAGAAATGTCACCGTTGAGTTATCGGGTGTGTATTATTGCACATCTGTTCGTGTTTTAGAACATAACATGTATATATCACTTGGTTTTAAAACTGCAATGAAAAATTCCGCAAATAATCCTGAATTAATGTGTGTTTTATATTATATGGTTGAAAAATGACTTAAGTATTTCAATGAGATCCCAACGTTTTTTTTTGCTTGCAAAAGTTTTGAATCCAAAATGGAGACTAGTTAGTACTTTAAAAATTTTAGAATTTTATTACAACAATTTGGCTTCTATTGATCTTGAACCACTCTGAGCTTTGCAATCGAATGTCGAGGACGACGACAACTACATAAACCTAGCCCAAACATTCCAAATAAACCTCCTCCACCTCCCAACTCTGCAAAGAAGCTTTGAGTTCGACTTGAGGGCTCTCTTTCATGATTACGAAGCCAAGTACAATAGTACCCACCAAGTGAGACCTAGACCCCCCGTCCAACACATAACTTTGGCTTCTTCCAAGTTGATGACCCCGACGCCCAATCCCAATTGGCGGACCTATACGGCTACAGCAGCGGAGGAAGGACTGCAAATTCGACAAGTGAGTTAGATTTATATTTTGACTCACACTTTTCCTTCAATGATGAAGAAGGAGGTCCCGTTCCCCAACAAATCGACGTCCTAGATTGGTGGGGATCACACGAGAAAGATTTTCTCATCCTTGCATCAATGGCCAAGGAGATCTTTTCGGTTCCGGCTTCCACTGTCGCCGTCGAGTCCGCCTTTAGTGTTGGAGGCAACGTCTTGGACGACAGAAGAAGTAGACTCACCGGGCAAAACATGGAAGCTAGACTACTTCCCCGACGAAGAAGAGTAGGTCAATTCCTCTGATCAAGCCAAATAGGTAAGCAAGGTAAGAGAACTACGTGGACTTTGATTCCAAAATGCAATTGAGCATTGAGGATACGTAGGCATCTCAACTTAAATTTTAAATTTAAATTGAGCTCAAGTCCTTTTCTTTTATTTATTTTTTCTCTCATTTGTTTCGAATATGTAATTTGTAAATTGTAATCAAGACTTTAAATCTTTTGTAATTTATAATTTTTAAGTTGTAATTTGTAAATTTTAAGTTGTAATTTATAATTTTAAAGTTGTAATTTGTATCAATAAAATTGCATTTGTACATCGCATTATTCTAATTTTATTTATGCAAGTATATTTACATTTTTTTACTTGAATTACAATGTTAACAAAAAAAAATTCCATGAACCGCCGAACCGCCCCGGAACCGGATAGGAACCGGCGGTTCCGGCGGTTGAGATGAACCACCGGTTCATGGTTCAGGAACCGGAACCGTCGAACCTAGGACAGGCCTGTACAGGTTCAAGATTTTCTTGAACCGGAACCGGCGGTTCCGAACCGTGAAGCGCCGGTTCCCGAACCGTGGTGACGTCTATCCTAATGGTTTAATAATTATCAGATACTATAAGTTAAATAGTTTAATCATAAGTTAGTCTTATTAATTTCAAATCATTTTATGAGGCCAATTCGAATTTATTAGGTATTGGGCTTACTTTTATATTTTCTTGGGCCATTTTCATTGAACAGTTTTAGAAAAATAATTTATTTTCTTGGGCTTACTTTGTGTATGAGGCCAATTCTAATTATTAGTTTTGGGCTTACATTTATTTTCTGTTGGAACATTTTAATTGAGAAAAAACATTTTTTGGCCTGTAGTAATATTGGAGTATGAATTTGGCCAAGATTTTCAGTTTATTTTTGGCCCATTATTGTTATATCTGAAAAATCATATTTTTTGCTATTGTAATTTTGTCTAATATAATTTCTTTGTAATTTTTTTAATTTATCCCTACTTTATTTCTAATTATTTTTAACCTTTTTCTATTCTAATAATATTGAATTTTATTTTGTGTAGCTAATGTGATGGATCAATTGAGAGTCCCATAGTTATAGTTGGAGATGTCGTTGAACAACATATTCGTGTAATTTGAGTGAGAGTAATGGATTGTGCAATGGCACTCAATTGATAATTACAAGATTTGATGACTATATTTTGGAAGTAGAAGTTTTGGGTGGTCATAATATTGGTCACAAAGTGTTTATTCCTCGAATGTCTTTGATACCATCTGATCCAAGGTTGCCAATCAGATTTCAACAACGGCAATTTCACTTGTCTGTGCCATATGCAATGACGATAAATAAAAGTCAAGATCAATCTTTCACATGTTGGATTATTTTTACGAAAACCAGTCTTCAGTCATGAACAACTGTCTGGTGCTATATCTAGAGGTACGAGTAGTGGAGGTCAGAAGATTTTAGTTCGTAAAGATGATAATGATAGTAGTGGTGATTCCATTGTTAATGTAGTTTACAAAGAAATGTTTCAAAACTTAGGAACTATTGGGCGGTTGTTGTTTTTCTAAGTTTTGGTTCCTATATTTGAATATTTATATTTTGTTGATTGCATTTGAATTTGTTGAGCTCTTTGTGTATTCTAATTATATGACTTTTACTTTTTAATCTTTTCTCACACATATTTTCTTTGTTTGTATGTCTTATCCTAATTAACTCATACTCTTTGATCATTAGTCGCGCATCTTCTTTTTATCATTTATTTTATTTTTTTTACTCCCCTTATACCATAAATTAAAATTGTATAAATTATCAGCATAATTTGAAATGTTTCATTCATTAGGCATCAGTAATTTTTTTTTTCAGAATAGGACAATATAAGTACATTTCTATTTTTTTTTTAAATCTTCACATTGCTTCAAGTTTTTATTTTTTACTAATTCATTAAAAATTGTATTCATCTTTTGAAACTCTTATGTCTCGTGCATAGCACTGGTATTAATACTAGGGTTTGTGTTGGCGGCGCAAATGGTGTGACAAAAGCATTATATATTTTTGAGTTAATAATGTTTTAGAACTAAGTTTGATTAATTATTCTTAATAACTGAAATCAGTGTAATGTTAAGTGGAGCTTTTGTTTAAAAACCGTTTAGGCTTTTATTTGGGTTGGTTGTAGTGTATCTAAGATTGGGCTTGACATTTTATTTTTTGTGGACTTTTCTTTAAAATTGAATTGGATTGTGAGTTAAACTTAATATAAAAAAATCGGCCCCTTTGTCAATTTATGTCTTAGTTTCGAAAATTTTGGCTTTTGTAAATTGGATTTTTGTAATGAAACTTCTCTATTTCTCCGTTTTCGACGGTGGAGACCGATAGAAGCTAAAGGAATTATGGTTTTTGTCGCTGAGGCGGAGATTAGGGTTTCATCGCCGTCACCGACCGGCGTGGAGGTTGAGGCGTCGGTGATTTGTGGGGATGTGGATTTCTTTCCGCCGTCCACCGTCTGAGAACTGTCGATTTGGAGTAATCGCAGCGTGGAGAAAGATAGAACTAGGGTTTGTGTTGGCGGTGCAAATGGTTTGACAAAAGCATTATATATTTTTGAGTTAATAATGTTTTAGAACTAAGTATGATTAATTATGCTTAATAATTTCAATCAATGTAAGGTAAAGTGGTGCTTTTGTTTAAAAATCGTTTGGGCTTTTATTTTCGGCTGATTGTAATGTATTTGAGATTGAGCTTAATATTTTATTTTTTTTGGACTTTTCTTTATAATTGAATTGAATTGTGAGTTAAATTTAATAAAAAAATCGGCCCCTTTGTCAATTTATGTCTTAATTTTGAAAATTTTGGCTTTTGTAAATTGGATTTTTGTAATGAAATTGTGCTTTTATGTAGTAATTGTTTTGTAAATGTGTCAATTCTCTCTAATTTTCTAAAATTTGTAAATAGTTATTGATTTATGATTTTATTATAGTTAATTTACTTTTATTCTTCTAATAATAAACTATTTTTGGAGTAGTTGATATTAGTGGATCCGTTGATATTCCCATTGTATATAGTTAATTTACACATTCTTTTGTCTTTTCTATATTAATTTCCAAATTATTTAGTTTTATATTTTTATATGTTTAATAAGATGTTACTATTATTTACTACTCTCTTTGTCCTTCTATAAGTGAGACGTTTTTTTTCGGGCTTCGGTCGTTGTTTTGCGAAGATAATAATAAATAGTTAAAATGGAAGTGAAAGTAAAGTAAGCGAGAGAATAATATAGAAAAGAGTAATATCTACATTATTCTCTTATTTACATTACTTTCTCTTCACTCTAACTATTTATCATTATTTTCGCAAAACAACGGCCGAAAAGAAACGTCTCAGTTATAGTGAGACATATAGAGTACATTTGTTTCGTTTAACATCCACATAATTGCACTACATTTCTAATTTTTAAAGTTGAAGAAGGATTTTAATTGGTTCATCAAAGGATTTTACTTTTAACACATGAATTTAATTGGGAGGTTGTTTTATGTTGCTCCCGAATCTGATGATATGTATTACCTGAGATGTTTGTTGAATGTTGTTAAGGGAGCTACATGCTATGAGGATCTTAGATTTGTTAATGGTGTTCAACATGATACATTTAGAGATGCATGGTTCGTTTTAGGATTGTTGGATGACGATAAGGAGTATATTGATGGAATTGTTGAGGCTTCTTTTTGGTCATCTGCCCATTCATTGAGATTGCTATTTGTAAGTCTGTTGTCATCGGAATCTGTATCTCGACCGGATGTGGTATGACAAAAGTGTTGGAAACATTTATTTGATGATGTTGTTTATAATCAAAGAAAATTAAGGAATCGACCAGGTATTTTTGAACTGGAATATTTTTGTTGTATTTATTAAATTTTTCTGTTTTATAAACAAAAAATTACATACATATTTTTCCTACTCCAGATTTGGTGCCGAGTGATGAAGAAATTCAGAATTTTGTGTTGGCTGACATTTAGAAATTGTTAATTAATGTTCGTAAAAGTTTGCGTGACTACCATGGTATGTCGTATCCAGAATTGCAGTATTTTGAAACATTTCAGAATACATTGATCAGCGATGAGCTGTCTTATGATCGTGAAGCTTTAGGAAGAGAACACTTGGAATTTCTTTCACAGTTCACTAATGAGCAACTTCATGTTCATGATACCATAATGTCGTCTGTGAATTCTACTGAAGGAAAAATATTTTTCGTTTATGGTTATGTAGGTACCGGAAAAACATTTATATGGAGGTCTTTGTCAGCAGGGATTCGTTCGACAGGAGGTATTGTGTTAAATGGCTAGGATTGGGGAAAAATACCGAAATACCGGCTTTATCGTACCAAAAAAATATCAAAAATACCGAACTTTTGGTATACCGTTTTTGGTACGGTATAATACCTTACCGAAATCTTTCGGTAAGGTAACGGTATTAATTTTCATATACCGCGGTATACCCCTTCATACCGAAGTTCGGTATGTACTGTAAATTAAGGTATATACCGTAAAATATAAATTTAATAGTATAAAATATATTTTATATATTTTTAAAATTATAAAATTTATTGTGAAATATAAATATAATTATGAATAAAATATATGTAATATATATATATATATATATATATATATATATATATATATATATATTTTAAAACAAAATATAAATAATATTCTAAAAACTCAAATTATCTATTTTCATTGATGTTGAAAGTAAGGTATACCGCAAAAGTACGGTATACCGAACTTTGGTACGGTATACCAAAAATGAGGTACTGCATCGGTATGGAAATTGGTCATACCGAAAATAAAGTATACCGAAGTTCGGTATAACGAAAATTTTGGTAAGGTAAATGTATGATTTGTTCGCATACCGAATTTATGGTAAGGTATACGGTATGGTGGTTTTGGTAAGGTATACCGTACCTACCCACCCCTACCAGTGGCATAGCTTCTTTATTGTTACCTAGGGGTAGAACTGCTCACTTACGGTTTAAGATTCCTATCAATGTTAATGAAGATTCTATGTGCAATATAAAACAAGGAAGTGATCTTGCTGAGCTTATCATAAAGTCGAAACTTATCATATGGGATGAAGCTCCTATGATTCACAAACATTGCATAGAAGCCGTTGATAGGACTTTTAGAGATATTCTTCGTGTGTATAGTGAGTCCAGCATGGACAAACCGTTTGGTGGAAAAACTATAGTTTTTGGTAGTGATTTTAGGCAAATTTTACATGTTGTTCCTAAAGGGAGTCGGCAAAATGTTGTGAATGCCACCATTAACTCATCATATCTTTGGAGGAGTTGTACAATGTTGAGGTTGACCAGAAACATGAGACTTTTGAGTGTCGAATCTTCTGTTGAAGCTTCTAAGTTGAAGGAATTTTCATCATGGGTTGCTTCTATAGGTGATGGAGTTGTTGGTGGTCTGAATAATGGTGAAGTCGCAATTGATCGTCCCTCTGACATTGTTTTGTCTAATGCTGGAGATCCTCTTAAAACCATTGTTGAAAACATATACCCTTCCTATATGGATCCTGAAGAGTTGAGCAATTGTTTGCATGATCGTGCTATACTTGCTCCCACGCTTGATGTTGTTGATGAGGTTAACCAATTCATGATTTTAATGGATAAGTCTCAAGGGCGGGTATATTTGAGCTCTGATAGCATTTCAAATTCAGATTCCACTTCGAATTGTTCTGCTGAGATTCATTATGTTGAATTTTTGAATAATTTGAAATGTTCAGGTACCCCTAATCATGAATTTATGTTGAAAGTTGGAACTCTTGTGATGTTGTTAAGAAACATAGATCATTCTAATGGTTTGTGTAATGGCACCAGATTGATAATTACCCATTTAGGTGATTATGTTTTGGAGGCCCGTGTCTTGGGGGGCATAATTTTGGTGATAAGGTTTTGATTCTGCGAATGTCATTGATACCGTCTGATCCAAGGATACCTTTCAAATTCCAACGACACCAATTTCCTCTGGCTGTGTCATATGCAATGACCATTAACAAAAGTCAAGGCCAATCATTGTCCCATGTTGGATTATTTTTTGAAAAAACTGTTCTTCAATCATGGACAACTTTATGTTGCTATATCTAGAGTCACAAGTCGTGAAGGATTGAAGATTTTAGTTTGTGGGGATGAGATTGATAGTAGAAGTGATTCTACTCTTAATGTTGTATACAAAAAGTCTTTCAAAATGTATGAATTACTGGTGTTAGAGAGATGTTTGTAACGTTTTTGTTAAGAAAATATTTGAATTCTATATTTTGTTATTCGAATTTATAATCAACTATTTAATTTTTCAAACTATTTTATTTATTTACTTTGGTATTTAGTATTTCTCAATCTTTTATTTGTATATCCTATTCTGTTTGTATTTCTTTCCCTCATGTCTTTCCGTTATTGTGGATCGATAGATTAATAGATGTAGAAGTAATAGTATGTTTTTGAAATGTTAATAATCAATTTTTACAAAATATTCAATAGTTTTTATTCATGAATTCAATAATTGTTTACTTTTTTCTCTATATTAGTTATTCTTGAATTCTGTTTGTATTTCTTTCCCTCATGCCTTTCCGTTATAATGGATCGATAGATTGATATATTTAGAAGTAAAAGTATATGTTTGAAATGTTAATAATCATATTTATACAATATTTCAATAGTTTTTATTCTTGAATTGCAAAAAATTCAACAATATTATATTTTAAAATATATATATTTTATTTTTTTTGAAGATAATTTGACCGTGCATAGCACGGGTGGTAAAACTAGTTACTATAAATTAGAAACATTATATTTATTCATATGTAACGGTAATAGTATACGTCATTAATAATTAGAATAATAAAAGAACAGTGCACACAAAAAATCACAGAAATGAAATGAATCGCACAAAAAAAGCAATAAAATCATCTGCAAGAGAAGGAGCGAAGCTGCCTGGACTGCACATCAATCTGCATAGTGCAATTCATGTTAGCCGACTTGTTCTTCTTCATAATTCTCATGATCTCCACCTTTCCCCTCACGGTAGCTCTGCTCGTCAACGGAATCACGCCCGGCGTGCTTCCGAACTGCGACGTCAGCTCTCCGATGGGGACGTTGGCGGAAGACAAATCGACGGTGACATTGAATTTCCTAGTGGATCTCGCCTTGGCGGTTGCACGAGGGATTAAGGCCTCCCCGACCTTGGTGGCGCCGTAGTAGAACTCGACGGTGCCGTTTTGGTACTTGTATCGCCCGAAGTTGGCGTTCTTGACGCCGAGCTCCGCCACCATCCTCATCTCGAAGGACGGCGTGGCGCCGGATTCAACGACGGTGAATGCGCCGTCGAAGGCGGCGGATCTGACGCGGAGTCTGGGAGTCCGGAACTTCATGATTGTGAGGCCGAAGATGAGGATTACGGCGGCCTGGAACACGACGAAGGCGGCAATGTAGGCGAAGCACTTGATCCGCTTCCTCCGCCGCGCGTCTCTTTGGGCCACCGCGGCCACCTCCTCGTCCACGCGCCCATACGGGTTGATCTGCGGCGCCGCGTTGTGAGCCTTCTCTCCTTCTCCCGCCATTTTTATATATACTATATGCTGCGAATTGGATCAGATATTTTTATTTGATGTGGAATTATATTACTGGATGAGTTTTCTTTTTCTATATATATACATACATAAGTTAACGTAGTAAAGAAAAATTGTTAGTTGGAATTGAATGTAGGAACACCATTGTTGAAATTTATGCGAGGAAATTATGACCCTTCTCGATGCTCATCTATAATTAACGTGTGAGATTGATTGATTAATTAATTAATTGTGTTTGTCTAATTAAACTTCACAAATCCACTTGTGATCTACTATTATTGATAATTTATTAGTACTAGTATATTCGAACTAAATTAAATGTATAATAAAAAAATAAATAATGCTAAATGCCCATTAACAATCATGTTTATAGATATTGCTCACATAAATAACATATCACTTGCCTTAACAATAGAACACGAATTGTAAATTATGGAATGTTATTGGAGTTTTGGTGGTTAAAAGTATAAGATTTTCTTTAAAATGTTGTGATTTGTGAATCAGGTCATCATCATAAGAAGAGGTTTCCAAATGCTACCCCTCTTTTCATTTTCACATTTATAATATTTACTACTACTATTATATGAGTACATTTGAAATTCGAAGTGTGAGCATTTAGAAAAAAATCATGTACTGTTTAGTTTGAAATAATTTGGTGGTTAATTTCTCATCTTAGGAAATTATCGTATCATGTCCTGATTTTCGTCGTTGCATTTGTTTTTCTTTTTTGTAGACTTTGAGGATTTGAGAAAAAGTCTTTTCTGAATAATAAAACCAATTCCTATTTGAGGCATCATAACCCAACATAGTCAAACCAAAATTTTCCCCAAACATAGTTCAAGTTCATCTTTCACACTTGTATATATAGTAAATAGTAGAGGAATTTGAGCTTATGATAGAGTCGACATACGGGGAAATGAGACCCTTGTATCCAAATTTATTAAGTAAACTGATTAAATCTTCAGCGTGAAGTTATTTTGCTCTCTCTTTTTTTTGGTAATTAAACTGCAACTTTAACGATGAAGTCGAAAAAATTACTAGAAACATGGTACTACTAATTGGTAACCGGTTGAGGGAATTGCGTTTGAAGTCGAAGCTTTGTAAATGGATTAGGCCCATATCATAAAGTTACATCTATGGGTATATCCACGAAGACATTTATTTATTCTAGCCTAGTATATATATAAAATTAGCAATTTTTCAGGTGTTTATTTGTCACAAGTTATACAAAGATCCAATGTTATAACGAGTTGCAATTATGTAGCATGTCTTTAGAGTAGGGATTTTGATATTAATCCGACATTAAGATTCGCAATTTATTGAGTACTTTTTAAAAACCTATAATGTTTTAATTTAAGTAACTTATTATTAAAACTAGTTTTAACCCAAGTGCGATGCACGACGAAATATTTTTTCATCATACGATTTAAATTTTTTAATTGATTAATTAAAATGAGAAAAAATATAACTATATAAGATTTAAAATAGAAAAATATACTACTATATAATAACAATTCAATAAATATATACTCCTCAATTCATTTTACACCTAAAGAAATTAAAGTAAACAAATTTAAAATGGAATCAAGATAAACACAATTATTTCTATAATGATGAAGTATCGAGTGTTGACATTTTTGAAAAATATGTTTAAAACAATCCTTCATAGTTCTCTACTAAAAATAATGCAAATCACACTTTTAACAAAATAATGAATCGTAACTCATAATATTCAAAACGTCAAAATTATGACCATAAAAAAATTCTAATGATAAACTACACAAATTTTTTTTACATTAATTGGTTGAATTAAAACTATTACATTAATGAATAGTGATAGCCCTTTTGAATGTTGGAGCGTTTATCTTTATTTATTGCACTTTTAAACGTGACTTGTTGGAATATGAAACATCTATACAACTTTTTTAATGCTACTTTACAATTCTCAATACTATAAATTTTCTTTTTGTAAAAATATACAATTCTTCCCTCTCTAAGAATTGTAAGATTGGGATAAAATTCTCGAACCATATACACGCGGTACTCTAACTATTGTAATCAAAGAAATAAAACAACAATAAATGAATTGAAAATTACAATGAAAATTAGTCAAGAAAAACCCTCTTTCCGCAAGAAATATTACATCACAGTTAGTGCTCTTGGATTGACGTAATATCCCCAAAGATGAAACAACTTCCTCCTAATATATATAACATCTCAAACCTAGTAGACACCTACGAACTTGATGGACTCCAAAAATCGAGCAATACAATGTTCTTAAAATGTGCAATAAAATGTTGAGAGCTTGAAAGAGAATGGAGAATTCTTTTGTTGGTGTGTAATTCATCTGCAACTCTATGCTTTTTACAGTCACAAAATTAGGACATGAGAGATCATGGAATTAAAACATCATAAATTAAAAATTAAGACAATATAGGTTACAAAATTTGTTAAATGCTCATTATCCTATTTAAAGATTTGTAACCGCAGGTTACTCATTGTAGTGCTTTAAGAATTAATGAAAATGCTCATTAAAATATCTAAATAAATATTCATAGAGCTACTTATAAATATTCAAATTCATACCTAAAACTTATAAATATTTAAATTTATTTCCAAAATTCATAAATTTTTATAGGCTATTACCTCGTTGGCAAAGTGGAATACTATAACGTGTTATGTTAATTATTTCCAATGGACACTATGTTGAAGGAGTAACGACATCATAGACATAATAAATTCCAATGTCAAATATTAAAATATTTTTGTTTGAGTTAAAAAAATTTAATCAGCCATATAAAATTTTTATAGGTTATTACCACATTGACAAAGTGGAATACTATAACGTGTTATGTTAATTATTTTCAACGGACACTATGTTGAAGGAGTAACGACATCATAGACATAATAAATTCCAATGTCAAATATTAAAACATTTTTGTTTGAGTTTAAAGAATTTAATCAGCCATATAAAAAATTTTATAGGCTATTACCTCGTTGGCAAAGTGGAATACTATAACGTGTTATGTTAATTATTTCCAATGGACACTATGTTGAAGGAGTAACGGCATCATAGACGTAATAAATTCCAATGTCAAATATTAAAATATTTTTGTTTGAGTTTAAAGAATTTAATCAGCCATATAAATTCCAAATATTTCACTTTTCCAATAGAATTTACGGTATTAATATATACATATATGTATAGAAGGAGTAACGACAATGCACATATTCATATTAAATAGCAATGGCATATTGTTCAATTAATTAGGTAACTGCAATTTATAGCCTAATTTTAAAATTTAAATATTGATGACATTTAATACACATAAATATTTATAGCAGTTACTACAAATATACAGATTTATTAAAAATCTAGCCCAAAATTTATAAAAATTTACATTTATACCTAAAAGTCAAAAATATTTATAATTTAGGCCAAAACCTGCCTTTTATATAGGTATAGATTAGATACAAAATTAATGCACTTAGATGTAGGCATTATGCATGAAATCAATCTCTTTTCATGTTTGTATGTTATAGTGTGTTGATTATATTATATTGATATATTGATTGAATTCTATAGGTATCATAACATACCATCATCATATCTATAAAATACAATTAACATATTCATAAAAATAAAATTAACATAGTAAATTTCTTGTTATGAACAATTAAAATATGGATTTCGTTATTATTCTAAAAAAATAGGAATACGATCTATTTGATACATGTACTTTTTGTAAAAAATAATTTAAATCGAGAGAATTGTGTAAAATTTTATTCTTTTTTAAAAATTCGGAGAAAGAAAGTGGCTAATCTTTAAATCTACATGGGTGAATTAATTGATTCGTTTTAAGGATAAATAATAAATTCCATTATCCGCAACATACCCTTATAATACTCTGAATGGGCTGGCAGCGGAAGCGTGCATGGAATGAATCACATAATTCTGATCTATTTAGCAGATTATTTAGACAAAATCTATTCGCGTAATTATCACATGTATCATGCTCATAACTTGAATTCAAACATGCTTTAGCGCAATTAACACCTAAAACATACTTACTGCGGAGTTAGCCAATTTACCTCGTTGATTCTCCAAAGAATCGAAGATGGCTAGCGTCTTCTCCACGTGAAGATCTTGAGTACTAAACCACGGATCTTATGACTGGTTCCCGGACAGTAAACTGATATCAGTGTTGGCTGATCTCACCAGAATACTAGGACTTGAATAAAGAAGACGGAAACTGCTCACGGAGGGAGCTGAAAATCGTCCCTCAGCTTAAAGGAGAGGGGGACGAAATTTTGATAGAAAATAATGTGTATTTTCTGTCTCCTTTATTCTCATATTTATATTAAGTCACATATTGGACCCAATTAGGGATCTATGGAAGAATTTGGATATGACCTGTCCCAATTAACTTCTTACTAATTAAATTGAACCCACAATTTAATATAAGCTTATATTGGAATATTACGAGCAGTCACTACAAAAGTAATATTGCACTGCCCATCCAAATATGAAATTACAAGTATTCCGGGTTTTTCCATTTGTTTGTCATTTATTTCTCATGCTTAAGATAGAAACGTCCATTAATTAATTAATGTCTACTATGGACTTAATTAATTAACATATTATTAACTCCAAGAGTGGACTTAGCAAGAAACGCTTATTTATTATTCATAGAGTAATCAAACTCCAACTAGCTAGGTTTCGAATAATAAAACATTGTTTCGAGCTCCTCTTGTGGACGTTATCACACGAGACTCACCTCGCACACGATTCAATACAATAGCAATCCTAGCACCGCTAAATATTAATCACCACTACCCAATATACCATGATTCTTGGGTTGTGAAAAACCCGCACCATTTGGTAAGTCAAAGTAGTGCATAATCAATACTGTATGCTCAATGCTAACGTACATTGATTAATAAATTAATTATCAAGACCTTGTCTTTGAGTAGATAACATAAAGACTCGTCTTGCTGTTAGATCCAATTCAGTGCTATACCACACCAACGTCATCTTATTTCTGTAAGACTTAGAAATATGCGGACTGACATTGCAACCTTTCACGATAGGTAGTCTAGGCTATCTAGGTTATGAAATTCTTATTTTTCTTTGTTTAAAACTGACCGTGTTACCTTAAAGTGGACGACGCCCACAACCGGTCTACTAAAACAAAGACTTAGACTTTGGTACGTTGCTCATACATTTAAATATGCAATGAACATCCATTAAATGTAAAACATAACAACATTATGACAAAATTAATCTGTTGCATCCATTGGAAAATAGAATATAGAGTTTTACAGTATTCAATCACTCGAAAGGTGATTTCTAGTGTACAAACTCTAACATACTCATCCCATTTTTTTATTATTTAGATTGAATTTTCGGACAAATCTTGGTAAATCCAATTCTGAATATACTGAAAGAAGTATTTTTTAGTTAACATTCAGTTTAAAACTGCGTTAAAAACTCTGAATATAATGATAGAAGTATTTTTTTAGTTAACATTTAGATTAAAACCGCATTAAAAGTTAAAACATGCTAAGACGCATATTTAGCGAGAGCGCATTGCAATTGGCCAAGACACGACGAGAGTGTGTCCGAATTTAGCATATTTAGCGAGAGCGCATTGTGATTGGCCAAGATACGAGAGTGCGTCTGAATAGCTGTTGGTGAGACTTGAGTCAACGACTCTCTCTCTTGCAGCAACGCTGTGAGCCGCAATTACGTACTACTCATTATAAAAAATGTCTATATAAGTGGCGGAAATATTTCGCCAGTGGTACTGGCAGAATAGGACGGATAATCCGCTGGAAATTATAGTGGCGGAATTCCCACGGATCAGTGGCGTATTTTAATTTGCACACACTTGTGGCGGATTAATTCCACCACTTAAATCATTTTTTAATAAAATATATAAATATCATAAAAATTAAAAAATAGTGGTGGATTTTCCGCTAATGTTTACGAAATTGGAATAAAATTAGGGCTCAATCAGAATTTACGCTTTTCATTCAATTCACCAATAGCACGAATTCTTCCCACCGTCCACCCCAGCTCCGTCGCCGCCGTTCGCCATTCCAGCTCCGCCGCCGCTCCATCTCTGTCGCCGCAGTTTGCCGCTCCAGCTCCGTCGCTGCCGTTCGCCGCTCCAGCTTTAGGGTTTATGCCCGCTGTACTCGATCCACGCTAACAAAGCTCACTACCTTTGTTTATCATTTATTATTTGAATAATAGTACCAGCGGTCGCTCATTCACTGATTTCATATTCGCGGAAAAGAAATGGTGAGCAAATTTATCCAATTCTTCATGGTTTGTTTATTTATTTCCCGATCTCCTCTCTTTTATTGTTGTAAGGGTTTTTTTAGTTTTCTATTTGAATTTTGTTGAATGGATTAAGGTTGTACAGTTCCTGTTCATTGTGCATTCGATTTAGTTAGTTGAAGCTTGTGTAGCAGCTAATTCGAGTGTTTTCCCAACCTTCTTCTCATTTTCGTCACTATTATTTCGGTGTGGAATATGATTTTATTGGGGATAGGGTTGTTGAGTTCACAGGGGAAACCAGCTTAGTTAACGTTGTGAAATTAGTATATAATAAATTGCTTTGCTTCGAGTTTATAATGGCTGATCAGAAGTCTAAAATGTGTAGCTTCTAATGCTTTAGTCTCAGTAATGATGAATTGAGCTTTATAAGTGTGCTTAAAATAATCAATAAAGTTTTGCATCACCTGATAGAACCAGCCTCATTTCCTTGCTGTGAGAAGACATTTGTTTTCAAGGATGATGTGTGTGTGTGTGTGTGTGTGTGTGTGTGTGTTTATAGTAGTTTGAGACATCTATGTAGATACTATGTTTATGATATGAAAAGTCAAGTGTGAATAAGGGAATATATGTTGTGAGGCTCTTTTACTTTGTCTTTCATCTCTCATTTTGGATTCTGTACTTTATTTATTCTGTACTTCATTTTGGATTCTGTTTTGTTGTTTGACTTGGAAGATTGAAGAGAATATGTGTTGCCAGAGAAAGCAACACGCTTCCAAGAATGGTTTGCTGGAGAAGCTTACTGATGCACTGTTGTGTACAATAGAAAATACATTAATTGATAAGCAATGACATATCTAGTCTGATCATAAGCATAAGAAAAGGAAGATGATAATGGCCTTTCTATGTAAACTTTGAAAACTCGATCCGTTCTTTCCCTTTAGACAGCTCTGTAAACACTGTCTAAACATGCTTATTTGTGTTTACTAGATAAGAAAGTGATTAATCTTTTCATCCTCCGTGTGCTTGTTTGTAGGAAGCAGTGCATCTACTGCACCAAATATTTGTGAGACTTCTTGATCATTGTGGCATAGAAGAAGAGTTTGGGAGATTAGCTTCTTGAATCAGGGAAGAATTGTTTGTGCTTGGTTAACCCAAATACAAATAGAAAAGCAAAACCATTGTATAATTGCAT
This sequence comes from Salvia splendens, assembly GCF_004379255.2. Taxonomy (NCBI): domain Eukaryota; kingdom Viridiplantae; phylum Streptophyta; class Magnoliopsida; order Lamiales; family Lamiaceae; genus Salvia; species Salvia splendens. The sequence continues at coordinate 7,478,139 of NC_056034.1, forward strand.
TGGCATGCTATTTGATTCCACCTGTACCGATCTAATCAGGTGGAAGATTCATTAAGAAAAGAAGTTTTAGAAACAGGTCTCAGTCTTGTTTTAAATCTTAAAACTTTCTTGGAAGGCTGGTATATGTGGGGGTTGTTCAATGGAGATATAAGATTTTCCAATTTTCATAAACTTAGAACCTTAGAAAGTGCAGGTGTCATAATTTGTTTTAAATAATAGATATGGTTTGCTTTAAGTCTAACTGAAGATGCTAGTTTTATTTTGGTCCTTATCACAATTTCCTACTGACCTTTCTTCTGTGCTTAATTTGACAATGAACTTCTGTTTTGTATGAATAATAATCTCGTTCTGATACTTATGCATTGGCCCCTCCATTTCCTTTGCAGGTTGTATCTGCTCTTTCAGTAGAAGCAGCATCTCTTAAGACAATGTGAGGTAAGCATGTTACTTGATTTTCATCTCAGCCATCATTGCATCTATTGTTCCCTTGGTTTCTCCAAATCTTATTTTTATATACAGGCTTTCTAGGTTTCACATATAGAAGTGGATGGATGTATACATACTTTGTTTTTCTGTAGTTATATTGGTATGTTTCATGGTCTAAGTTTTTTTTGTCAGTAGTTATATTGGCATGTAATCCATCTTGTTTCCTTATTAATTGCAAGAGTTTGAAGGACAGAAAATCCTAGTTGATAAGGCGCAGCATTGCTCATTTGACCTAGGTGGAAAGAGTGGTGCTTGGTGACATCTTCTTGAAGAAACATCTTATATGAAGTTAAAATTAATGATGTTAAGGTGTTATTTTAGTTTCTTTTTCTAAGTAATGTGCTATAATTTTTTTAAGGTTTACTTCATCCAGCAATCTTTGATGGAACCCTAAAGTAATCCATTAAAAGTCCATTACTTTTTTTCTCTTTTTACCAATGTTGTCAAAGCAGTATAGCGGTTCATGGCGGTTCGCCCGAAAAATGCCACAGGGATATAGCGTATCGGTATGGCGGGATATAGCGGTCATTAATTAAATATATAAAATAATATTTATATATTCATATATAATTCAAAAAATTAGAAAATAATAAAAATATAACATTAAAAACTCTAAAAACATGTAATAAAGCATAAAATAGAAAACAATTATATAAAAGTCTAGCAATTAAAGTCTTTAGTTCAAGTGTTCAACAAAACATAAAACCTTGATAAGCTCAATAGACATCAATCATCAAGCTCAACATAGTCTTCTAGCTCATCATCATCACTATCATCGGCATCCATTTCATCTTCATCCTCCATTGCTTCATCCTCTTGATCTCCACTTACACTATCCTCAAATTCTTCCTCTTCCGATTCTTCATCTACAAGCGCAAGCCTTTTCCTTTTCCCTTTCCCTTTTCTAGGTATGATAGGTTCTTTTTTCTTAGAAACTCTAAGACAACTTGAACTAGATGTAGAAGATTCTTTCCTGTAGGTGGCGGCGGCGGCGGCGCGAGGGTGGCGGCGTCAAGTGGCTGGGCGGTGGCTGAGTCACTGAGTGGGGATGATTGTGAATAGGAGGGGCTGTAGGGTGCAGATTGTGAATAGGAGGGGTTGTATGGCTGGGCGGTGGCTGAGTCACTGAGTGGTGCTGGCGGGTGCTGGCTAGGCTGCAACAGGCGGCGGCGGCGGCCCGACAGTGGCGGCAGCGCGACGGTGGGTGGCAGATTGTGGAAGGACTGAAGGAGTAGAGATGAAAAGCGGCAGATTGGGGTTGTGGAATTAGGGTTTAGAATTATTGGGGTTAGAATTATTGGGGTGGGCTGATTGGGCCTATGCAAAATTAAATTAAAAAATAAAAAGCCCAATAAAAGTAAAAATTAGCACCAAAAAGTCAAAATTGGGCTAAAATACCGCTATTGCGGGATATGGTAGCGCTATGGCGCCACGACCGCCACGGGTATGGCGGCCGCCACAGAAAAATGCTATGTATCGGTGTGGCGATAGCGTTTTCATTAAAAACTGATATGCTATAGCGCAATATCCCCGCTATAGCCGCTATTTGACAACATTGCTTTTTACTTTATATGTTTGGATCCTTATATTCTAATTAGGTTAATTTCTTCAATTTTAGGTTGTATATTTCTTACACATGCCCCTATGCTCATTGCCCAGAGAACAAGGTCCACACATTTGAGTTATTTTAGATTTGAAGATAGTTGAAACTAGTTGATTTCAAGTTATTTTTAGATTTTTGTTTGCATTTCCCTGTGTAGGTGCCATCACTAGAACACAACAATGAAGGTAAAGGGGAAAGTCTTGACTTGATTCGATATATTGATCAAAACTTCAAAGGCCCTTCGCTTTTTCCTAATGTAAGATCATCTACTATGTTCATATCACATATTTGATGTTTGCCTTACTACTGCGCGGCTGAAGCAGATAAGTCGTTTGGACGCAACATATCCGATGCTCATTACAAAGCTTGTTGTATGCTGGGATCAACATCAGTGGTACTAATTGGGAGGTTATCCCAGTTTAGGTATCTTTCCTCAGTTAATCTTGTTTCATAAAATACACACAAACACATTGCCCTTAATAGAGATACTAATGTTGCTTGATTCTTGCAGTGGGGGTTTCAAGTTGGTCCGAGTGTTGGGATTAAAGCCGGAGACCACATCTGGTGCGCAAGATACCTGCTTGAGGTACACCATTGTTTATAGTAAATTTCTTTGATTAAAGACACACTTTGATTCGGTACGAGTTTTAAGAAATTATTTAAAGAAAATGAGTAAAAAAAGTTAGTGTAATGTGGGACCTTATTAATTTGAGTAATAGGAGTAAAATGTGAGTGTAATGAGTTAGTGAAGCACGGGCCCACTTGCTAAAAGTGGAAAAAAAAGGTAAATGTGTATTTCAACTGCGGACACCCCAAAATGACAAAATTGTCAGATTTTGGCAGAGGGTGGGAGTAAAATTTTAGTAATACTCTCTTCGTCAACAAAATAGGTCCTATTTTATCATTTTTAGATATCCATGATTTAAAATTTAATTTATTTTTTTAATATTTTGGGTAATGCAGTTAATTTTTTCAGTAGTATTTCCTTTTTCTTGGAGTACATATTTCTACTATGATATTGATCTTTTGAATTGTGAATGAGTGGGGTCTTTTATCAATTCAAACAATTTGTACTAACCATCAATTTACCGATGGCTTCCTTAACAGGGCTGCATAAGATATAGGAGTATGATCGTAGTACAAATAGAAATATATAAAGAATTACGCATCCTAAAGCCGAGTTACCGACACCATAAACTTGTCTAACGCCAGCACCGCCGATCCACCCTCCCTCACCGCAGCCCCCGCTGCGACTTTAAAGTCTGCCACCCTGCGCCTGATCTCCTTCCCCCTCCTTGACTCCATCAGCTCCCGAACTCTCTCCTCCAGCTCTGCTGCCGTCACGAACCCCTCCGGCCCCAGCTCCACAGCCAGCGCCACCTTCATCTCCTCCACCATGAAAATCCGGTTCATCTTCTGCTCCGCATACAGCGGCCAGCATATCATCGGCACTCCGAACCACACCGCCTCCAGCATCGAGCTCTGCCCGCAGTGCGTCACAAATCCCCCCACTGACCTGTGCCTTAGCACCTCCATCTGCGGCGCCCATGACTTCAACACCAGCCATCTCCCTTTATATTATCGTAAATATTGATCAATAACTTTGCATCTACTTATTTTAATTAACGAAAAAAAATTTAAAAAAAATGCATCACATCCTGTACTCTAAAGGAAACCCTCCGGCAGCACCGCCTCCAGATCTGGATTCCGCACCGCCCAAATAAATTCGTACCCGGAATTCTCCAATCCAACCGCCATTTCCCTCAATTGCGCCACTGAAAAATCGCCTCTCCGCCCAAAACAGAGTAGAACCACGCTCTTACTCGGCAGCAAATCGAGCCATCGCAGGCATTCGGCAGCGGCATTTTTCTCAACAGAATCCACATTGATCAACGGCCCCATCGTGTAAACAGGAGGAGTCTGCAAATTCGGAGTGCACAGATTGTTCTCCAATGCTTCTAGCGCTCTCAGCTCGAGCGCGTATAAAGTGTTGATGATCACTCCGGCTGATTTCTGAATGTTGATTGTCGTGTCTATCATGTGTTTGTAACTAAGACTGAGGAAAACTCATCACATCGGGGAGATTCGTCGTCGAAATCACTGGGCAGCCGGGGATCTCAACGGCGTTGCCAAATTCCCCGGCGGTAATCTTGTGAACGGTCGGCCAGTAGAGCAGAGCGCAGAGGCCGAACGCGCCGGTGGTGTTGCAGAAGTAGGTCGGAATGCTGAGGCTCTCACCGACTTCGAATGCGTAGGAGCAGAAAAAGTCGAGGATGATCGCTCTGATGTTTGATTTTCCTGCGATTTCTGCTAGGGCTTGTCGAAAATTAGGGTTGTTGAGGCGAGGGGCTTCGAAGAAGAGCTCGAGGGGGTTGTAAGTGGTTTTTGGCGGGAGAGAGGGGTCGGGGAGGCGTTGGAAGGTGAGGGAAGGTGCGGCGGGGGGAAGAGGAGGACGACGGAGATGGAAGGGTAGTGTTTGGCAATGAAGAGAGCGAGGCATGTGAGGGAATTGAGGTGTTCCGGCGTGGAATAGAGCACGATTGCTTCTTCCATCTCTCTTTGCATTCTACCTTCGTTTTCTGTATATTCATTGATTGCAATTTGTGTCACTGTGTTTTCATGAACACAAAATCATAAAGTATCACGTTGCACATTCCCAGAATAGTATGATATCCAACTACGTCTTCAAGCTAGTTATTGCACGATTTTTCATTTTTCTTGCAATTTTTTAACTTCATACTATTATACTCTATCTAATAAAGATAATGCATTATGGTTCAACGATTATCAATTTTTTAACTTCATACTATTATACCTCTTGTATACCTTAATCAGTTTCAATTACTCCATAAACATTTGTAATATGCAACTGCCCGAAAACTGTTGAGAAAAAAATTCCGAAATGAATCTGGTAAGATATGTGTTGGTGGGAATTCATTTGTAGCAAGTAGCAACTTCTTCAACCATCAAGCTAGCAAGCTCATGTGTTGTCAATATTACATTTAAAACACATAACATTATAAGTGAAACATTCTTGTGATACCATATCTGGTTTGTTGCTACAGTCTTTGAAAATGACTTATTTCTAACTTAAAAAACTTTTCTTTCTATTTGCCAGTTAAGTATAATTTGTTATCCTTTCGAATAAGTCTTTTGATAGAAAATATATCCAATTTAGTTATCTTTGTGGGAACACAAGTAATTCATACCAACATTTTGTTTCAAGTGAAAAAATTTACTTTAACAGGATATATTTATTTTTACTTTTTGCACTCACAACTTCGACTGTTCTATATTTTCTTGCATTCTCTAACAAAATAATCAAACATAACTAATAAAAATCTTTGAATCATGTTATCCGATAGGTGCAAAGAGCCAGACCATAATTGGTTGGGTCGCCTTAGGAGAATGATTGTTTATACAAAATATTGTACATAGTCAGAATAATAAAAATGCATGTCGATTTATCCATGATGAACAAAGTACTAGTAGTATAATTTTATTAGACATTTTAGCATAAAAACTAATTTTACCTTTAACGGTGCCATAAATTTTCTCTAATTTATACGTACTCTTATTTTTTGCCAAAAGGTAGTACTATCAGTTTCGGTGGCTCTATTGTCCACCTAGACTCCTCGGGACAACAATATACGCTTTTCTTTTCTTTTCTTTTCTTTGTCTTTTCTTCACCATAAATACTACCGAATACAAGTCGTGTTCCCAAAAAAATTCAATCACTCCTCGTAGATGTTTTGCACAAAATGAAAACTGACTTCCAAAAAAAAATTACAAGCAAAAGCGAAGGAGCAGCATTTTAGAACATAATCAGAAGCAAATGGCTGATTCATAGGGAACAATATACTATATGAAATTATGAATACATGAATCTAGGACCAAACCTAGAATTATATCTGCCAACAAAGAATATAGTACTTCCTCCGTCCCTCCATAAGCGAGCTATTTGGCACAAAATTTAAGGAATTGATATTTAAAGAGTTAAAGTAGGGAGAGTAAAGTATGAGAAAGGGAAAAGTAGAGTAGTGAAAAGAATAAAGTAGTGGGAAAATAAAATAAGAGATGATTTTTTGCTTCAAATGGAAATGGCTCACTTATGGGGGGACATCTCAAAAAGGAAAGTGAGTCGCTTATGGTGGGCCGAAGGGAGTATCGGGATTTCTTGCACAGCATAGCATCAAGTTCAGTTCCCGCAAGCACATAGCAACAGAATCAAACTCATCAGCTATCGAGAGTTGAGGTGATAAGCTACCATATCATCAACCGAGGCCTCGCACATACTGATCAACAGTTTTGTTGAATAGCTCACTTCTGCACAAATAGGATAATGCATATCAAATTAGTACTATCAACTAATTAACAGCAGCTTGCAAATTATAACGAGTTAAAGAAGCATGGAAACCAGGTGTAAAATCTCTCGACCGAGCTCAAGTATAGATGTTAGGCTTAGCAACTCTTTTCGCCATTTCCATGACAAGCTATAAATATACTTATAACACATAATTCTGTAATTATAAGACTAAGAATGTAAACGATGAGAATTCTAATTGATTCCAAATGCTTACAAATTACAATAGTTATTCATGGCAAATTGATAGTTATAAAACATATACTACATGCTAGTACCTTTTTTATAACATAAGCTATGGTTAGTAGCACATTATGACATGAATATGATATGATAATTAATGTCATAAGCTTGAAAATCCATCCTTATTTCCTAAACCAAAGTAAGCCTTGAATGAAAGTAGAAACAAATTAGACAAAGCTTAATATCCTCTGTATAGAGATCAAGTCTGAACTGAAATTTGAAAATCATACTCGAGGAGAACTTGCTACATTTTGGAAAGCTGTAAGATGCTAAATAGTTGTGGGAACAGTTTCATATCGGCTCGAGTTGAAAACTGAAGCAGGTAGCAGCCCAAAAAAATTTGATAGCAGAATTTCTTTCTTGGCATTACCATCAAGTAAAAAGAATTAAAGAACAGAGAGCAGGAAGTACAGTGACCACTTATAAACTAGAGAAATTTTCCATACATGATTTATTCACATTTTCATGTTGTGGTGAAAAAGGCTGCTTAATTCATACTATTACAATGTTCTTCAATTTTCATCACAAAATACAAACAAACTCTCACTGGTTCAGAATCATTTGTGACATAAAGCACAGTTAGTCTGAAAATACACTATGCTAGTTTTACAAGACAACAGTGTAAGTAAACTGATCCTAATATATAAAATTCTTTTAATATGAATCATGAATTATAACAGCAAGAAGACAAGAAAACACCATATTTTCCTTATTCAAACTCTACGATTACAGATTGACTTGACTAAGAACTTTTGTAGTCAGAAGAAGCATAATTTACTGCTCAATGATGTCTAGAAACGTCCTGCAGTTTTTGGATCACTGCCAGAGTGCATCTAAAGAGTAACCACCAGAATGGTGAAGTGGTAATTCGATATAGGTATAATTAGAAAGTTAGTACTCCACAATTCATCGTCAAGTTTTATGAGATATCGCACGCTGAAAATTAACACTCACCTTATGGGAGTTCCTGGAGAATATAATGGATTCTTGACAACATACTCAACATACAAATTATAAATGTACTTCAGGGAGTCCCTCAGATCACCTGTTCTTGGGTGAGTGACTAGAATTATCTGCATAAAAACCAGATTATTTCAATAACACCATGACAATTTACAATTGTGGATTTGAAGGCAAGAGTAATTATGAAAAATGGCAAACAAACTTGTAAAAATCTGTATCCACAAAAACCTGTTTCATTTTTTCAAAACATAAAAGGAGTTCCAGGTTTAGATTAAGGAGTGAAATTGCAAAGTTCAATGGCATGCAGTGAGAGTATTACTTTTAACAAACCACAGACAATCTAATCTCCAAAACCAATTACTCTCCGGGCAGATCAAACTCATAGTTATAGTCTCTTTAGTTAATTAGATTTAGAGGTTATTGCCATGTATACCGACGTACTTTTGTAGTACTATATTTCTCTATCCAAAGCCAGATCCTAGTCCGTCCTAGTGATGATTGCTCGAATTTTACTGAAACATACCGGTAAGCGGATTAGGAACTTACTATCATTCCATCCACATCATTGAACCTTCCAGTTTCCCTCACTCAGAAAAATAAATAGGATTACAAACCCTTCGGTACACAGCAGCAGTTCAAAGAAATTACACATCTTATACTAGCAACTCTACATCAAAGCAACTAGTAGTACATTTTACTACTTCGAATTAAGTAGTAAGTACTCAATGATTCAAGAAGAAAATATACTAGCTACTAATGGGGCGTCATTGTAAAACTTATCATACTAGCTACTAATGGGGCGTCATTGTAAAACTTATCATACAAGAATTAGCGCAATCATATAAAGTAGTAGTACCTTAATCCCAGAAGGAGTCTCCATAAAACTGAGTTTATATGTATTGGTTCGGAAGCTGTGGAAGGAACAACCTTGCCCCGGTAGCTGAGGTACCCCAAGATTCCCCTTTTCAGCACTGCCTCCAACAAACACAAAATCACAAATCGACTTGAGAGGAAGAATCAGATTTGAATACAACAACAGAAGCCATAATCAAAAGAGCCAATTTTAAGAGAAGAGAAGAGAATCAATTTATCGAATACCTGGTGGGATCCATTTTTGCGGTCAAGGATTTGAGGGAGAAGAGGAGTCCGAACATGAGCTTGTGATCTTGTTGCGAGCTGAGAGTCTTGAGAGGTCGATTCCATTCTTTGTAGAGCAGGCACACTCCATTTCTGTTGAAGACGTACATCATGTGGCCACTGTTGCCGGAGGCAGTCGGCACCGGAGGAGATGGACTGATTTCTGATGGAGTACGTACTAAACAAGCCCATCAGCCTAAAGCCCAAGAAAGAGTATCAGTTCGGCATGACTAAAGAGTATCAGTCCGGCATGACTAAAGAGTTCAGTTCGGCACAACCAAAGAGTTCGGCCCCAGCCTACAGCTCGGTAAAAGCCAACCAATCAAACTCTGCTCTCAGGTCGGCATCAAGCTCTACTCTCAGATCGGCAAAAGCTGCTCGGCAATAATTCAGCAGTTCGGTCTCAGTATTCGACCGAACTGGGAGATAGCGGACTCATGCATGACCTCCACGACATCCACGACATAATTACTGATGATGTAAGCCACTGCCTAGTTAGTGGCCACGCAGGATCTCATGACCTCCACGACATCCACGACATAATTACTGATGATGTAAGCCACTGCCTAGTTAGTGGCCACGCAGGATCTCATGACCTCCATGACCTCCACGACTTAGGGTGGTGATGCAAGCCACAATCTCAGTTCAATATATAAATAGAACTTAGATCTGACAGAGGAGGACTCTCACTCTTTCGTTCTCTAGAGACAGAATAGATTATATAGCAAGTGTGTATTGTAAGCTGTAATCCCAGATCAAGCAATACAACTCTGCCCTCTTTTCTTCCCGTGGACGTAGATTTACTTCAGTAAATCGAACCACGTAAATTCATTGTGTCGCGATCTTTATTCTCTACCAACATTTACAAACATCAGAAATTCGCGGCTTCATCACTGGCGCCGTCTGTGGGAAACAGAGAACCAAATCTGTGATAAAGCGAATTTTTGACCCTTTTTCCACCACAAAAAAAAAAAATGCATGCCAGATCACATAATTCCCGTGCCTCCGTCCGTGATGACCATGAGGAAGCTAATCCAGCAGCCCATAGGCCTGGAAAGCAGCCTCGTGAGAAGTCTGTCTCCAGTTCTCACGGTGAAGGAACAAGCCGCTCAAAAGGTCCACACACCGAGTCTTCCCAGCAGCCTGATTTGAATGAGGCTGTCAAGCTGTTCTTGGCTGAGAAGCAAGAGGAGTTTTTAGCCTTCCTGCAAAAGAGCCAACAGCCGAAGACGAAAACGGTAGATTCTCCTTCCTCATCCAGACATGAAAGTCACTACCGCAGTAGTGCCGTGTCCTCCAGGAAGAAGAATCCTCAACCCCGACATGTTCCTGTTTCTCCTCGGCACCGGAATCACAGGAGAACTCCTTCTCCTCCGTACCGAAGAGATGTCGGGTTCGCCATGTACGGAGCATTAAAGACTCCGTTCTCGGACGATATCATCCGAACTCCTTTGCCGCGGAACTACCGGACACCGTCAATGACTTATGACGGGCTAGTGGATCCTCATGACTTCTTGGGATGCTATCAATATAATATGGCGAACCAGGGTCTCAATGAGGTCCATATGTGCAAGCTGTTCCCCGAGCTGCTCATCGGGAACGCCAGAAGGTGGTTCGACAGCCTTCCTCAAGACAGCATTCGATCCTACCGAGATCTAATGGATGCTTTCCATAGGAGGTTCTTTCAGAAAGCGGAAGCCCGAATTACCTCGGCTCAGCTGCTTTCTATACGTCAAGGTCGCGACGAAAAGATCAGCGACTTCCTGACGAGATTCCATAAGGAATGCCTACAAGTAGATAATCTCAATGATCTACTTGTCATTTCGGCATTCCAAAATGGAATCCTGCCCGGAGCTCTCTACAGAAAGCTCGTGGAGTGCGGCCCGCAAACAGCTCAAGAAATGTGGGACATTGCGGACCAGTTTTCCCGTGCGGATGAGGCAGACCGTCGAAAACGGTCTTTAGACAGCTCATCCCAAGAAGAGAAAAAGAAGCCGGATCAAAGCGGCCAGGTGCTTCCTCGCCGAACTCCTTTTGAAAGAATTCAAAGGGCACCGGTACAAGGCAGATTGGGGCCACGGCTCAATCCTGAGAAGCCGCCCGCTCAGTTCGTACCATTAAACAAGTCTAGGACGGAAATTTTCGAACTACATTCCGATATGTTCGAAAAACCAAAGCGGATGACGAAATCAGCCGCGCGGCGACCTCAGGATCAATATTGCTCCTTCCATCAAGCCCACGGACATGATACCGAGGAGTGCCGAAATTTGGCTGCAGGTATTGATGTTCTTGTGAAAACAGGAACGTTAAAAAAATACCAAAGCAAGCAGCCGAAAAAGAACAAAAAGCAGAGAGGTGCGAACTGCAATCCTCAGGATCCGAAAAGGCATGAAGATCCCGAAGACGACGACGAGCCGCAATATGATGGAGTAATCCAGACTATTGATGCTCTCCCTGCCGGGAAGACTAAGTCGTCCCTAAAAGCAGAACGCAGAGGTTCCAATCAAGAGGAGCCGACACATAAAAGGCTGAAGAAAGACGAAGTGATTACATTTTCAGATGCCGATCCCGTCCCAGCCATCTCTCCTCACCAAGACGCTATTGTCATTCAAGCCGGAGTGGCAAACAAACTGATCCACAGAGTATTTGTGGATACAGGAGCGTCAGTCAGCGTTCTTTTTAAAGAATGTTTTGATAAAATGGAAGTGGATCCAGCTCGGCTCAGTCCGGCTCCACTTCCTCTGAAAAGTTTCGCCCAGGAGGACACCCGCCCTGAAGGTATTATCAGCCTTCCGATCACGGTGGGGAAAGCGCCTACAAGCTCCAATACGATGATCGAGTTCTTTGTGGTAAGAGCTCGGTCCCCGTACAACATCATCCTGGGGAGAGACTGGCTCAACACAGTTCGGGCCGTTTGCTCTACTTATCACCTCACCATCAAGATCCCCACTAAAGGTGGGATAGCGGTCATCCGAGGTGATCAAAAGAGAGCAAAAGAATGTCTGCAGATTGCGCTTAAAAGTGCCGAGCAATCAGTTCGGCACCATCAAGCATAGCAATCACAGCAACCGGAGTCACAGGCAAGCGAGATGACCGAAGTCACTTCAGAGCCGAACTCAATGACCGTTCGGTTATGCGAAGACGATCCATCCAGAACGGTCAAGATCGGCTTCGCAGGAACGCCTCTACTCCGAGAAAAGACCATTCAGCTCCTCAAGGAGTACAAAGATGTCTTTGCATGGTCTTTGTTGGACATGACCGGAGTGCCCCCCGAGGTAATCACTCATCGGTTAAATATTGATCCTTCAATCCGGCCAGTAAAACAGACGCAAAGACTCTTTGCGGCAGAAAGAAGCCAAGTCATTCATGACGAAGTCCGCCAATTACTAAAAGCGGATGTACTATTCGAGGTGAAATATCCTTCTTGGGTGGCCAATCCTGTGATGATCAAGAAAAAAGGAGGAGGATGGCGGATGTGCATAGATTTTACCGATCTAAACAAGCACTGTCCTAAAGATTGCTATCCCCTTCCGAATATAGATAAAAAAGTAGAAGCTTTGATCGGCTTCGAAATTTTCTGTTTTCTTGATTTATACAAAGGATATCACCAAGTGTTGATGGATGAGAGTGACGCTCCGAAAACAGCTTTCATTACCGATTTCGGCATTTTCGCTTATAAAAAGATGCCATTCGGTTTAAAGAATGCCGGAGCCACTTATCAAAGGATGGTAGACAAGCTTTTTCGGCACCTAATCGGAAAACAGGTTGAAGTGTATGTCGACGACATAGTTGTCAAAAGCAAAAGCACTTCGGAGTACGAAGACAACCTCAAATCCACTCTCGACGTGCTCCGAAAAGCCAACCTCAAACTCAACCCCCAAAAATGTACCTTTTTGGTAGATTCGGGAAAATTTCTGGGTTGTTGGGTTTCAAAGGACGGACTCAAGGCAAACCCTTCAAAAGTTCAAGTTATTCAGAACATGGCGATGCCGAAGTCCATACACGATGTGCAAAGACTAACTGGATGTCTAGCCGCATTGAATAGATTCCTTTCCCAAGCAGCCGAAAAGCAACTGCCGTTCTTCAAAGTGTTAAAAAAGGCACCAAAGTTTGAGTGGGGAGCCGAGCAGAAAAAGGCTTTTGACGAGCTCAAAAGTTATTTAGCCGAGCTTCCTATTCTCTCTGCTCCAACAGATGCCGAAGTGATTTTCTTATACTTAGCGGCATCCGATCAAACCATTAGTGCGGTGCTTGTACGAGAAGAAGGCCTAAAGCAGTTTCCCATCTACTTTACAAGCCGAGCATTAAGAGGTCCAGAAACAAGGTATCAACCTCTGGAAAAAATTGCTCTGGCATTAGTGAATGCAGCAAGGAGACTGCGGCCATACTTCTATGCTCACAAGGTATGCGTCTTAACCGATCTGCCTCTTCGGCAAGTTTTGACCAAGCCAGAAGCATCAGGCAGAATCGCCAAATGGGCCATAGAGATGGGAGAACACTCAATCGAGTACCTACCTCGGAAAGCCATCAAGGGACAAGCCTTGGCAGATTTTCTTGCAGAGGCCAAGTTCGATCAAGCAATCCCTGTCATCGCCGAACAGAAAAATTCTGCCAATGCCGAACTAGCACAGCCCTTGGAATCCGAAGAAGAGCCGCCGGACTGCTGGAGCGGATTCGTAGATGGAGCTTCGAATAAAACGGGAAGTGGAGCTGGTATTCTGCTTATCGCTCCCGATGGACACGAGGTAACCTATTCACTTCGGTTCTCATTCCCAACCACTAATAACGAAGCCGAATACGAAGCCCTCCTTGCCGGACTCCAGCTAGCGCAAAGTCTATGTATCAAGTCTCTCAAAATCCATTGTGATTCACAAATCATAGTGAATCACATGTTGGGTACAAGTGAAGCCCGTGATGAGAGGATGAGGAAATATTTAGACAAAGCGCAAAGCATTAGCCGAAGTTTCTCTTATTTTCGGATAGTCCGCATTCCCAGAGCAGGAAACAGCCGAGCAGATACTTTAAGTAAGTTAGCCGCATGTCCAAGCTCAAAGGTGGAGGAATTGATGCATCGAAGCATTGACGAAGCTGAGGTGCATTCAGTAACCAGCTCACCGAACTGGATGACGCCGATCTTACAGTATCTAGATCAAGGACAATTGCCCGAGGATAAGAGAGAAGCTCGGAAGATCACGTGCCGAGCACTTCGGTACGAACTTCATGAAGGAGTCCTCTTTAGAAAGTCTTACCTCCAGCCGTTATTGCGGTGCGTAGGACCAGAAGAGACGGACTACATCCTCAGAGAAGTTCATGAAGGATCGTGCGGTAGCCACATCGGAGCTAGAGTTTTAGCTAAAAAAGTTCTAAGATGGGGATATTATTGGCCAACCTTGGTACAAGAAGCAGTGCAGCTCGTCAAGACCTGCCCGAAGTGCCAAATCCATGCAAATATCCCAAGGATGCCGCAGACCGATCTATCCACTATGCAGAGCCCTTGGCCTTTTATGCAATGGGGCATAGACATAGTGGGACCACTTCCTCAAGCTCCTCGGCAAATGAAATTCCTAATCGTTGCCGTGGACTACTTTACGAAGTGGGTGGAAGCTGAACCATTAGCTACGATAACGAGCTCGAAGGCATTGGATTTCGTCTGGAAGAACATAGTGTGCCGATTTGGCATACCCCACATCCTCATCTCGGATAACGGGACTCAGTTCACCGACAAGACGTTCAAGAATTGGTGCCAAGAGCTGAATATTCAACAGCGGTTCACTTCGGTCTCTCATCCACAAGCAAACGGACAAACGGAGGTAACAAATCGTATCCTGGTGAAAGGGTTAAAAGCTCGGTTAGAACAAGCCAAAGGACAATGGGTAGAAAATCTCCCTCAAGTCATATGGTCCTACCGAACTACACCCACAACCTCCAACGGTGAAACTCCGTACAGTCTTGTGTACGGCACTGAAGCCGTGATTCCGGTGGAGATCGGCATACCCAGTCCCCGAACTCTAAATTTCTCGGCAGAAATGAACGACGATGGACTGAGAGCCGAGCTAGATCTTGCCGAAGAAAGAAGAGAATTGGCATGCATAAAAGCAGCCACGTACAAGGAGCAAGTAGCCCGGTATTACAACCAAAGGGTGAAGAAGCTGCAATTTCAAGTGGGAGATCTCGTCTTGAGAAACAACGAAGTAAGCCGAGCAGAAAAGCTGGGCAAGCTCGAACCCACATGGGAAGGTCCTTATCGGGTGTCAGAAGTCCTCGGCAAAGGGTCTTACAAATTGGCTCACATGTCAGGAGAACAGGTACCCCGAACATGGCACATTTCCAACCTCAAAAAGTTCCATTTGTAAGAGACAGACCGGTCAGTCAGTCTTAAGTCCTGTTCGGTCAATGTGCTTTCTTTGGTTTGCTTGGTCTTTGTTTGTCTATGTGCGTTTTGTCTATGTGCGTTGTGTCTGTCTATGTGCGTGTCGTCTCTTACAAATGTTACTGAAGTATCTTGTTCTTCGAAGGCTGATCCCCTTCTTAGAACATATACAAGCCAACGATTGTGAGTCAAAGCTTCTACAGAAGATACAAGACCACAATTCAGCTTAAACAAGCAGTTCGTCTGAAACGAGCTGCAACAAGCCAACGATTGTGAAGTCCAAGCTTCTAAAGAGGATACAAGACCACAATTCGGCTTAAAAATCAAGCACTTCGTCTGAAACGAACTGCAACAAAAGTCCGATTCACGCGATAAAACTTGCCTGAATTAGGACAAGGGAAAGTCCGATCCACGCGATAAAACTCGCCGAATTAGGACAAGGGAAAGTCCGATCCCCAAATTAGGACAACGGAAAGTTCGATCCGAGCGATAAAACTCGCCAAATTAGGACGCAAACCAAGTCCGGTCAAAGAAGAGTTCACTTCATCAGACCGAGGACAAACATCAACATACCCCGTACCTTTATCCAGAATGCCGAAGTGATTCACTTCGCTTTTCGGGGGGGGTAGTGATGGAGTACGTACTAAACAAGCCCATCAGCCTAAAGCCCAAGAAAGAGTATCAGTTCGGCATGACTAAAGAGTATCAGTCCGGCATGACTAAAGAGTTCAGTTCGGCACAACCAAAGAGTTCGGCCCCAGCCTACAGCTCGGTAAAAGCCAACCAATCAAACTCTGCTCTCAGGTCGGCATCAAGCTCTACTCTCAGATCGGCAAAAGCTGCTCGGCAATAATTCAGCAGTTCGGTCTCAGTATTCGACCGAACTGGGAGATAGCGGACTCATGCATGACCTCCACGACATCCACGACATAATTACTGATGATGTAAGCCACTGCCTAGTTAGTGGCCACGCAGGATCTCATGACCTCCACGACATCCACGACATAATTACTGATGATGTAAGCCACTGCCTAGTTAGTGGCCACGCAGGATCTCATGACCTCCATGACCTCCACGACTTAGGGTGGTGATGCAAGCCACAATCTCAGTTCAATATATAAATAGAACTTAGATCTGACAGAGGAGGACTCTCACTCTTTCGTTCTCTAGAGACAGAATAGATTATATAGCAAGTGTGTATTGTAAGCTGTAATCCCAGATCAAGCAATACAACTCTGCCCTCTTTTCTTCCCGTGGACGTAGATTTACTTCAGTAAATCGAACCACGTAAATTCATTGTGTCGCGATCTTTATTCTCTACCAACATTTACAAACATCAGAAATTCGCGGCTTCATCAATTTCTGTGCCGCCGAAGAACTGCATTTTCTTTGGAGATCCAACTAATACGATCCTTCTTTTCTTTTATTCGATTGTTGTCTTAATTTTATTTTATTACTGCTATAAATTTTTTTGAAAATATACTCTTGGTCCCATAAAAATTAGTATGTTTATTTGAGATGATAAAAATACGTGTATTTGAGATGATACTAAAATTAATCCACAATAAATAATATAAGAGAAGAGAGTAAAATGATATTACCTTCGTCTCACAATACGAGTCACATTTTGTAATTTCAGTTTGTCCCAATAAGAGTCATATTTCACTTTTACCATAAATGGTACGTAGGTTTCACTTTCCGCTAACTCACTTCACTTACATTTTATTATAAAACCAATATAAGGCCTCATATTCCACTAATTTTTCCAACCCACTATTTTTTACATTTATTAAAACTCGTGTCACCACCAAATGTGACTCATATTATGGGACGAAGGAAGTAGTAAAAGGTGTGTTAGTGAATAATGAGACTCACATTAGGATTTAATGAGTTGTAGAACCATAGTACAGTATAAATTGTAAATAGATTGATTAATAATGTGCATTGGTAATGAGTTGAGGACAACTTTCCATAAATGAAATAGTCATATTTTTATGATATGGACGGAATAGAAAGTGCTAAGTGCACAAATTATTATGCGACGAAAAGAATACTATTATCTCTTATTTTACTTTCTCTCTATTTTAACTATTTATTATAATAATTTTTTTCAAAATAAGTGTAAAAAAAAGAAATGTCATATTTTTAAAGACAATTTCACTCATGGTCTAAAGCTTCTGAGCTTTCGTTTTAAAAAGCTGCATACTTTCATTCATGTTATACATATATGATATGATGACATTTACATTAGAATTGACTGAATTGCCTAATAGTCCATGATCTTATCGAAAAATGTACCAATAAGTCCTAAAAAATTTTATAGCCTTTTTGGTTCCTAAAAATCTCATTTTTGGTACCTGTCGGTCTTTTATACCCCTCTTCATTCGAAAAATCCCCTAAATGCTATGGAGGGCATTTTTTGTCTTTGGAAATCACAGTTTTTGTACATCTTCAGTCTTTCAACTTTTTTGGGCATATATAAAAGCACCTTTTCGGACAGAAAAAATTTACATTTCTGGTACTAATTGATTTTATATTCTCTTTTGAATATAATTCACTTAAATTTTTTCAATAATTACTTGAATAACGTGTAGATTGAGCTTTATATAATAAAAAGTTACTTTAGTTTATTTTAATATTTTTATTATAAGTTGCAAGAGTTCGCTTTAATTTACGTTGGATATAATTCAGTTAAATTTTAGTTATTATACTTAAAAATATTTTTTCGTTATACTATATTTAATTAACGTAATTAAAATATTTATATTTTACTTAAGTAGAGTAACATTTAAATATTTAAGTAATATTTTTTAAGTAAAAAATTACTATCATTAACTGTAATATTTTTTCCTTCTCAAATTTTAAAAATTTAATAATTTTTGAAGTGAAAAAAATTCCAATTGCAAAAAGAATTTTCTATAATTCACTTTAATACTTTTATTAAAAAAAGTTACTAGTATTAGATTTAAATTTTTTCTTCATTTAGACTGAGTTTTATAATGAATACTTAAAATTTAATTTTAAAAATAAATAAAATATAATTAAATTATTTTAAGGCTGTATTTATTTTTAAACACATAGTGACAATACACTATTTTAAGTAAAAATAAAAAAAATTGTACTATACTAGTATTTAAGGTCTAAAATGCCCTCAAACATTAAAAATTTATATTTTTGGTACCTAGGGTTACTTTAGTCTTATCGTACTAAAAATACCAGGTATAAAAAATTTTTGATGACCATTGATACATTTTTCGACAAAATCGGGGACTATTAGGTTACATCCCTCTTAAAATAAACAAACCTAGATGAACTAATAATCCAAATATGCACCTATACATTTTAATATTCAGATATAAAATTAGCAATTTCAAACGTTATATACGATCAACTACAACCCCATGTCTCCTCATTATGATACTCAACTAAAATGCCTGGTTCTGTAGTTTATAAAGAAAAATGTGAGCGAATAAAAGAGGAACAAAATCGATTTATTAACCATATAAATACAGCAAACGACGGCTCAACTGCACCCAGCCAGTAGACTAAACCGATAGTCCAAATATAAAAAGAACAGCAAAATTTAATGAAAGGAGTCAAGTTAAAAACAGCTACAACTAATCAAAATGTAAGTTTTGTTCAGAGCAAAGAGAATAATATATGGACTACTTCACAACAAATGCAACTTCGACAAATAATCAATATTAGAAAATATAATGTAGAGAATAAAAGATTATTGCAGAAAGTAAAAGGTGGAGAGAACTTTAAAGACTACATTGTGAATGACTTGAATTAATTCTCTCAATGGTTACACAATCTTTTATAGACTCTAATTTTAGCTATACATAGAAAATATATTCTAATTCCATAAATATCTTCTTGGTTTAATTTTCTATAATCTTTAATTGATTTCCTTCATTATTCTTGTCATGACTCCATCTCTTGTCTTCTTATTCTCCAATTAATTGATTTCCTTATTCCAACACTCCCCCTCAAGTTGAGTATCGAGTTTTTCGACACTTAACTTACACGGTCTTTAGTTTGATAAATAATTTATACTCGTATTTAAGAGTTCATCAATTTCCATTGATAGTTTATGCTCGTATCATAGAGCTTCTTCAATTCATTATAGATAATTTATACTCGTATCAAAGAGTTATTGAAAGTTTAGACTCGTTTCAATGAGCTATTCATTCATCATTGAAAGTTTAGACTCGTTTCAAGGAGTTCTTCAATTTTCTGTTGACAGTTTTAACTCGTGTCAAGGAGCCAATCTAGATAGTTTTAACTCATATCAAGGAGCCATCTTAGATAGTTTTAGCTCGTATCCAAGAGCCATCAGACAGTTTTGACTCATGCCGATGAGCTAATTCAGACAGTTTTGACTCATATCGAGGAAATAATCTAGAACGTTTTTGCTCGTATCTAGGAGTCATCTTAAGACCATTCTCGGTCCATTCTAGCTCAAACTATGAGCCCATTATTTTCATTACATTTTTTTTCCTTCTTGAGCCTAATAACCATTGGGCCCAAATTTACTTCTCTAAAAATGAAGACGTGAAACCATCAGTCTCCTTTATGTTTCTTCATGGGTCTTTTCCCGACGACATCCCATTCCCACCAACTCTTCACAGCAGCTGTGTGGCGACACTATCTCTCTCTCCCTCGCCGCGCAGACGTTGGCTGCTCCGCCTTCGTCCTCAGCAAGTTTCTTCTTGATTCGGAGATTGAATCGTTTGGCAGTGGTTATATCTCCCCTCAGCCAAACGCTTCATCCATTATAACGTGAGTTGACAGCCTCTCACGGCTGCCACCTCTTCGGCAGTAGATTCTCCTTTCTCGGTTGCTTCTTCTTCTCTGGACCATTTCTGCCTAAAGCTATCTTCTCTTCTCTGGCATAGGCGTTGCTCCAATCATCTCGAATAATTATTCGGTTGGGGCTAACCTCTCCCCCTCGGCCGGATAATTCTTCGGCTGCTTTGTCTTCTTACCTGAATGCCCTGCTGTTGGTCATGACAAGCTTCTCACGGGCCATTCTGGCGGTACTTTCTCAGGCCAGATCTGATTGTTTGGTCGGATACTTCCTCTCCCCCTCGGCCAAACAAACTGTGAACTCCTTCTTTCGCTGCTGCTTTCTCTTCGGCTGTAGTCAGCCTTCTTCTCCGTGCGTGGTTGCTCAGGGTTGGCCACTGGCCTTTCATCTTCTTACCTCGATGAATTTTCCGGCTGGGATTGTTCTCTCCCCCTCAGCCAAAGAATTCGTGACTCTATTCGTTCTCTTTCAATTCTCAAGTTCTATCCAACAACTAATCTTCAAATCAATAAAATAGCCAACCCATGTCCAAGTTTTATTCCCAATTCATGAGAAATTAAAATCCCAAATTGGAGTCTAATAACTAAACAATAAGAGCACCGTGATCTCTTCTTACTCCTCATTTTCCTCTTTTTTTCTCAATTCCGCCAGAACAGCGGCCTCGTGAGGTCACCACTTCTGATTTTCCCATCGCCTTTCTTTCCTTGATTTCGCGATGATACAATACCGTCGTTAGCGTGGTTCGCTTCTGGCGCCTAGCGCCGCTGCTCTTTCACTCAGCGGGCAAACAATTCACTGCCTTGGCCCAGCCTCCTCGCCGCTGGTGCCACTGCAACGCCCTCTCGCCGTCTATGTTCCTTCCGCAGCCCTGCTGTCGCTCAATCTCGCTTTTGCCTCGCCATGGTCGGGCTTCGCCGCCGATGTCTGTTCGAAATTTAACCGCAGAGAACTCAATATCGTTGTCTCCGTCCAGCCAAGCGCCAGCATCGTTTACAGCGCCGCCGCCAGCCATAGAGACGGTCGCTGCCGCTACTTGTGACACCGTTTCCGTCGGGTCTTGCTATGCCGTCACTTTGTTTGTGAAGAACTTCCTGTTGCTAATCGCAGAAGCCTCTACCTTCTTTGATGTTTTTCTGATAGGGTTTTGTTTGTTTTTTTTTGTTATTTTTGCTTTACAGACTGATCGATCCATGTGATCGAACCTGCTCTGATATCATATTAGAAAATATAATGCAAAGAATAAAATATTATTGCAGAAAGTAAAAGGTGGTGAGAACTTTAAAGACTACATTGTGAATGACTTGAATTAATTCTCTAAGTGGTTACACAACCTTTTATAGACTCTAATTCTAGCTATACATAGAAAATATATTCTAATTCCATAAATATCTTCTTGGTTTAATTTTCCATATTCTTTATTTAATTTCTTTCATTATTCTTATCATAACTTCATCTCTTGCCTTCTTATTCTCCAATTAATTAATTTCCTTATTCCAACAATCAAAAATATTGTGTGGGAGGGGAACCAAAGCCATGCTTTAGTGTTCCCATTTCTTCAGCTCCATGCCATCAGGAGCACTTCCTTCAACCTTTTTCGCGCCAACTTCTTTCCAGTTTGTTGATAGGACAGTTCCATTAGACTCTACCTGTTGACGAGGACCAGACAGAAAATGTCACTAGTGATCCGCATGCTATGCCATGTGGTATTATACTCTTTAGAAAGTTAAAATTTGAGTTCTTACAAATGATTTCATCATTGCTCTTCTTGTGTCTTCATCTGCATCCTTGTATATGTCTTTGAAAAACTTGTTCAATGCTGCATCACCATCAAGCTTTTCATCCTTTTCCTGATGCAGAAAATTGGTAAGTTATGGGACTCAGACTCTTGTTATTTCATGCCTAAAAAGGAATGCCAATAAACACACCTCCTTTTTTACTTGAGCTTCGAGTTTATCCCAAGAAAATTGGTAAGTTTATCCCAATCTATTCGTTTCGGTTTGGAGGAGGGATATGTGGGTTTCTCATTGCCTGTTATACCAAAAAGTCAGTGTATTATCATGCCAGTAGTTAAGCACATCGTGTAATGAAGAAATGGAGTGCAGCACTTCCACAAAAATACATACCTGTCGGTACATTCACTTTCTGGACTACAGCAACTAAATTCAAGGGATGTCCAGTGTACAGCGTCTGCCTTGGCAAGTCTGATCTCGATTTTCGTAGACATGACTTCATATTTACTCTTTGAAGGAACTATCTGTTTATCAAAGGGTATGGTGATTTTAACACAGTAGCATTAACGAAGCAAACATAGAAAGTACAAAATTTCAACAACTTTCTGCTTTTCATTGAGAGATAATCATAGAATTGAAGTAAAAAAGGGCTCAGAAAAGCATTATGTATTGACCTACGTAATTAGGAAGGTTTTCTTCGCTGGACAATTCATTCAACTACTGGTGGCAAATTATTTGGAGTAACCACACCTGTTGAAGGTTTTCCAGCCAGTGGTGTACGCAGTTCTAGAGCTTCCTCTGAAATGAAAACAAAATTACATCTACGAAAAAACGAATGCCGGTGCATTTCACATACATGGCACACAAAGAACCATTCAATCACAACCTCTGACACCAACATATTGCATTACTATATTTAAGGCACATGCAAAAAGTTATACGAACATATGTACTCACATAGCCAAACATTCTAGAAATTAAATTCAAATTTCATTTGAAGTAAAAAAATTCTGAATCAGAAAACCAGACAAACCGCCATACAAGACGTAAAAAAATACACTAAAAAGACAAGTCTGAAGCATAGTTTGGCTATCAACTAACCTGCAATACGCTGATCGCACTCTTCGATCAATTTAGTAAACAAGACATACACAAAATATGGCGTAAGAAACTAAATGTTGTACTACTGTATATAAAAATAGAGTAAGTCTGTTTTCTGTTTATGGCATACTGTATATTTTAAAAAGGACAATGGTTAATCCAACAGAGAATAATCAAGAAGCAATGTCAAATAATTAAGGTGGACATCATAGCAAGTATATTTTGGTCAATGTGTGATCATGCATTTAGCCTATTATTCCAAGCAAACTAGCACTATTTTTAGTTAGTAAAACACAAAAATATATGTCATGCATGGCCATATGTTACATTGTTACTAAGAATTTTAGAATCGTACCCCTTGTGCAGATATGCTTTCGCAATTGAAGGATCCAACTCGATTACTTTGTTTGCGTCAGCAACAGCCTGTGCTCATCAAACATATAGAGACTACAATGATAAGTATCTAAAATCCACAAGCAAATGAAAGTAATTATTGAGACAGCAGGTACTAGAATCGAGCTTTTAAAGATTTGGACACTCTAATTTTCAAAACTTCAAACAGATTCCCACAGGTTGCCATTCATGAAGTCAAACCTACGGATCTCCCCTGACAGCAGTATATTTCAATCAGCAAGCGCATACAGAAAAAAAAAGGAGTGGCTTGAACAAACAACTAGGTCAAAATGGGCAACCCGACAATTTCGAAGTGCAGGTAGCCCAACAATTGTTCACTAATTTGGATCAAATATTCAAATTAATGCATGACAGAAAATCAATGAATTTGGAAAGCAAGTTAAGCCATAACACACGACCACCACAACAAGTTATATCTATTTCGCGGATAAAACCATCTCCGGTGTGCAGTAAAACTTAAGAAAAACGGAAACCTTCAGCATTACAAGCTTACCCGTGAAGTTCTGGAGTTTGATATTAGCCTGAGCACGGTCGATGAAGAGGTCAGCGCTGCTAGGGCTCAAAGCAATCGCCTGAGAGTAGAGGTCAACGGCCAACTCAAAATGATCATCAATGAACGCTTCTTTGGCCTTGGCCTCCAGATCCGCAGACGCCATTGATGCTCCGATTCGAGAACTCGATCACAGCGAGGGAATTGCGTGCGTATTTTTTTGTGCTGGATAAGAAGGAAAGGTGAAGACTTGAAATTGAAGTGGAACTGAAAAGGAAGGGGGAAGTAACAAATCTATGAAGATTAACTCCATGAGCATAAACGATGAGAGAAAAAGATATTTGAGAGAAAGATAAAATTCTTATTCGACTTTATCAAAAGATTACAACACACCTTATATATTGGTGTTTATGCTAACTAATAGAGCAACTAACTAACTAACCGCCAGCTGGAACTAACTAACAACCAACTAACTAATGACTCCCAACGGCTACTCTCTCACTTAGTTGTGCTCGAGTGTTGATGCGGTGCATAGGCTCTTGCTTGGGGTTGCATGGCTGTGTGATGAAGGCTGCAGCTGCATGGTGAGGAAGATGAGATAGCATCCTTGATAAGCCCCCTCAAGATGGACTATAGAGACTTTTAAAGTCCATCTTGAACAAAAGGTTGTGGAAGGGTGTAGTTGATAAAGGCTTCGTAAAGATATCAGCAAGTTGGAGATTGTTGTGCACATGAACCGTCTTGATTACCCCTTCAAGGATTTTATCCCGAACCGTGTGGCAATCGATTTCAATGTGCTTGGTTCGTTCATGAAACACCGGATTAGAGCTAATGTGTACAGCGGCCTGACTATCACAGTATAAAGGAACCGGCTGCTTTACATCCAAATGAAAATCCTTAAGTAAAGCAATGATCCAAACCACCTCACAACAAGCTAGAGCCATTGATCTATATTCGGCTTCGGCTGAAGATCTTGAAACAGTATGTTGCTTCTTCGACCTCCAAGAAATCAAAGAAGTGCCAAGGAATAGACAAAATCCAGAGATAGACCTTCTAGTATCTGGGCATCCAGCCCAATCCGCATCAGAAAAGATGCTCAAAGATGGATCAGCCTGAGATGAATAGAAAAGGCCATGGCCTATGGTACCCTTGAGATACTTAAGAACTCTTTCAGCAGCATGAAGGTGATCTGAGCATGGATTGGACAGAAATTGGCTGAGCTTGTTCACTGCAAAGGTGATATCTGGACGTGTGATGCAGAGATAAACAAGTCTGCCAATGAGCCGTCTGTAAATTTTTGGATCTGAGAGAGGATCTCCTGCATCCATCTGCAGTTGTTTGGTGGAGTCCATAGGGGTGGAAGCTGGTTTGCAACCAAGTAGGCCTGCATCAGTCACAAGATCAAGAGCATATTTATGTTGAGAGATGAAAATTCCAGTGTCATTCCGAGCTATCTCAATACCAAGGAAGTACTTAGGCTTGCCCAAATCCTTAAACTTGAAATGGTTGGTGAGGAAGGTTTTAAACTCAGAAATCATAGAGTCCTCACTACTGGCCACTAGAATGTCATCAACATAAATAACAATGCCAAAGAATTTCCCATCAGAATATTTATAAAAGAAGGAATGGTCAGAGGCAGATTGTGTCAAGCCAAAACCAGCCAAAACCCGAGAGAATTTAAGATACCATTGCCTTGAAGCTTGTTTGAGGCCGTATAGGGACTTCTTTAACCTGCAAACAAGTTGGCCAGAGCCTGGTGGAGGGTCTGTGATGATCAATCCAGGAGGTAAAGACATATATATTTCTTCATCTAAATCCCCATATAGGAAGGCATTGTTGATATCTAAATGAGCCAAGGACCAGCCTTTAATAGCAGCGAGAGATAGCATTAGTTTGACAGTAGTAAGCTTTGCAACAAGTGAGAAGGTATCATGATAATCTACACCTGCCTGCTGAGTAAAACCCTTAGCAACTAAGCGGGCTTTATATCTTTCCACAGTGGCATCAGCCTTGAACTTGATTTTGTACACCCATTTGCAAGAAATAGGGATTTTGCCCGGTGGAAGATATGTGATCAACCAAGTATTGGTTCTGATCAGAGCTTGCAGCTCATCTTGCATTGCAGAAACCCACTCTGGGCATTGGGAAGCTTTTTTATATGAGGAGGGTTCTGTGAGAATGGAGAGAAGGCTGATGAAGTTGAGATATGGCTGAGATAATTTGGATAGAGAGAAGTATGAGGAGATAGGATATTTAGAAGAAGAGGTTACTGAGTTACAAATGTAATCAGTGAGATGAGATGGAGGTTTGAGTGATCTCCCAGATTTTGAGTGAGGAGGATCTGAGGAGATGTTAGAGTTAGGAGAAACTGAAGATATGGGATCATTTGCAAAAGATATATGAATGGGAAGGTCAGAGGGAGATGTAGAATGACTGGAAGTATGTGAAAGATCTGTTGGAAAGGCAGACTGAGCCTGAGAAGATAGGGGAAAATCAGTCTCATGGAATGAGACATTTCTGCTTATGAAGATATCATTGGTGGCTAAATTCATCACTTTGTAACCTTTATAGCCAGAGGGATAACCAATAAAGATGCACTTAATGGCTCTGGGTGAGAATTTGTGTTTGCTTTTGTCCAATGTGGATGCAAAGCAAAGACAACCAAACACTTTTAGATGAGTGTAAGATGGAGGCTTTTTGAATAGAGCTTGGAAAGGGGTGCTGTTTTCTGGCAGAACAGATGGGGGAGTTCGATTGATGAGGAAAGAGGCTGTAAGAATGCACTCTCCCCAGAAGGAAATAGGTAAGTGAGACTGAAACAAAAGGCTACGGGCTACATTGAGGAGATGTTGATGTTTCCTTTCAACTCTAGCATTTTGTTGGGGAGTTTCCACACAAGAATGCTGAGCTATAGTTCCATAGGTGGAAAGAAGGGAATGGAGGTTGAATTCAGGTGCATTGTCACTCCTAATCACCTTAATTTTCTTGGAGAATTGAGTGTTGACAGTTGAGAAAAACTGAGTGAGCACTGGTTGGACTTCAGATTTATGGATGAGAAGGAAAGTCCAAACAAAACGAGAGAAATCATCAACTATGGTCAGGAAGTATTTAAAACCATCATGTGTGGGGGTAGAAAAAGGACCCCAAAAATCACAATGAATCATATCAAATATTTCAGAGGAAGTGTAAGTTGAGATGGGAAATGGAAGTTTCTTTTGCTTGACAATGGGACAGATTTCACAAGTAGTGAGATGTGAATTAGATGGAGACAATATGCTTGATAAGAGTTTCATTTTATTGAGTGAAGGGTGTCCCAAACGTTGATGCCATATATCAAGACTTACAACTGAGTTTACAGAGGCAGAAAGTGGAAAAAGTTGTTTACAATTTCTGGAAAGCTGAGAAACATCTGAGTTACAGCAAAGAGGTTCTGAAAACTCAAAAATGTATAGATTCCCAACTCGATTACCCTTCCCAATCACTGTCCCCAGTGAAGCTTCCTGAATTTGGAAGTTATTGTGAGTAAAAGTGACAATGCAAGCTGAATTTTGAGTAAGGGCACTGACTGAAATTAGGTTGAATGAGAAAGATGGTACATGTAAAACTGGAGAAAGGGTGATGAGAGAGGTGAGTTTTACAGTACCTAGATGAGTGACAAGAGCTGTGTTGCCATTAGGGAGATTCACAGATGCATTAGCTATTGGTGAGGCAGTAGAAAAAAGAGATTGATCAAAGCATACATGATGCGTAGCTCCTGTATCTAGGATCCATGTAGGTGAGCTAGAGCATGAAGATGAGATAGAATTTATATATGGAGGAAAGAAAACTGTACCAGAGAAGTTATTGGAGGCTGGAGTAGAAGACTGAGTAGGAGAGTCACTGGCAGATGTGGAGTTATTGAAGGATGGAGAGTTGTGGAATTTGTTGCTCTGCAAGAGGCTGATAAGCTGTTGATACTGATCAATACTTGGTAGATTGGTAGTGTCTTCAACAAGATTAACAGACCGGTGCTGGTGAGAGTTGGAGTTTCCAGCAAATCCAGATGCTGGTTTGTTAAAACCAGAAGGTTGTGGATACTTTCCTTTGCCGCGGCCTGACAAACTCATAGTTTAGGATGTTTAGATGGGTGATTAACACATGTTGTTGAATCTTTTGAGGTATAAAGTATATGTTTCACCCACTTTTCAGCTATTTTTTAGAGTTAACAAGTTTGTCGGAGTTTTGATGCAAGAACAGGTCTAAAACGGGCAAAACGGAGCGAACGGGCTGACCACAGAATGTTCGCCCGACCGGGCGAATTTCATATAAAAAACGCCCGGTCGGGCGCAAGCCGAAGAAAACAGAAAGTTCGCCCGACCGGGCGTTGTTCATCCAACAAAACGCCCGACCGGGCGTTTGAAGCCTCATCGCGATTTACCCAGATCGCCCGACCGGGCATATTCCGACTTACAGATCGCCCGACCGGGCGATTTGTCGCTGTTGCCAACTTTGCCTCTTTCTTACTCCGGATATAAAAGGGTTCTCACTCATTTCCAAACCCTAACTCCCACACCACGAATCTTAGCAAGAAAGTAAGGTTTTGAGAGGATTTGAAGTCAAGGAGCTTCCCATTTCCAAGAGATTGGAGGAAGGAGACCCCCCACCATCAATTCCACCATAGGGAGTTCTAGTATCATTTCTATTATGTGTAGCTTTGTTTTCCTTGTTTTTGCTTTTATGTTAGCTTTGACTATGAGTAGCTAAGCTTTTAGTAGGGATTTGGTGAAGTTTGAATGGATTGTATGGATTGAATCTATGGTTGAATGCGTATCTATCTCTTTTGTTGGTTTTGTTGAACCTTGGTCTTTTAATATCTAATTGCTTAGCTACCAATTAGATAAATCTTGTACCTAATTGATGTTATTGAGAAATACAAGATTAGGATAGATGTGTAATCAACAACTCCGTGCATTATATGTAATCGAGAGATGCATAAGCTAGAGAGAGGGCTTGGGTCCGTTGTGCTTTGGAGTCAATCTCGAATTGTATGGACGAGACTCCTACACTAGAGATTGACCCACGTGTTAGATGCACCCGAGAGGGGGTCTAACCGATTATCCCGACTTTCCTAACCGCATTTGAGGCCCAATAGATGAGCATGACCCATAGATGAAATCCTTGATCCATTCTAACGGATCCATTTCCCTATACTTTCCCAATTTGTGTGAAAACCTATCTTTGTTTGTTTGTTTTTCTTAGTTAATTGTCTTACTAGCTTATTTGTTCTTTGATCTTAGTTAAGAAAACCAAAAACCCATTTTATTAGTCTAGATAGTGTTCAAAGTTACATCATAGTATTCAAACCGGCTTTTAGTCTCCGTGGATCGATAATTTAGCTTACCACGTGCTACTTAACTCGTACACTTGCGGGTGACGCTTTTGAATACTAAATTAGCACGAGTCAAGTTTTTGGCGCCATTGCCGGGGATATAAATTTGCTTTTGTGTTTGATATTGTGAAAAGATAGAGAATACTAGTTTAGACATTTTACTTGCTTTAATTATCTAGTTTAGTTTTCTAGTTTAGCTCTATTTTGACTTTGTTTCCTCTCTTGTGTTGTGTAGGTTTTTATGCTCACGCGCTCAAGTCGTTTACCCCTTGAGCCGATTAATTTAGAGATAGAAGCCGCCAATAGAAGAAGAGGAGGACGAAGGAGAAGAGCAAGAGCTCAACATCAAGTTGAGCCAATGGAAAATCCACATGGGAACAATGAGGGAATTCCCCCTCCACCTCCACCTCCATTAAATCAAGACCAAATCATTCTCCAACTACAACAAGAAATGGCGGAGATGAGAAGGGAAAGAGAGGAGGAAAGGAGGCGAGAGGCTCCGGTTAGAGACGCATTTGGGAACGTCAATATCCCACATCCACCCTATGATACAAGGGTGAATGCCAACAATTTTGAGTTGAAGACAGGATTGATTCAATTTATGGAGCAACGTGTTTTCTCGGGAAGGCCCACGGAGGATCCTAATAGGCACTTATCTAAATTCTTAGAGATTGCCAATACAACTAAGCTTAATGGGGTTCCCGACGATACAATCAAACTTAGGCTATTTCCATTCTCATTGTCGGGATATGCTAGAGATTGGTTTGATAACCTTGAGCCGGGCTCGGTTACAAGTTGGGACGACTTAGCCCAAAAGTTTTTGGATCGATTCTTCCCTCTAAGCTCCACTCTCAACCTCCAAGCAGAGATCTCCCACTTTAAAATGAAGGGCCAAGAGTCTATGTTCGAGGCTTGGGAGAGATTCAACGCCTTGCTAAAGAAATGCCCCAACCATGGGTTATCTCCGGGCCATCAAGTGAGCCTCTTCTACAATGGATGCTCGGAGTTTATCAAGAGTCAATTAGACTTTGGTTCGGGGGGTTCATTCTTGGACAAGGGGGTCGAGGAGTGCAAGAAGATGCTTCAAAGGCTTGCCTATACTAGCAAGGGTTGGAGCTCGGGCCGAGATAGTTCAATGCCGGTGGCATCGGTTGTGGATTCGGATGCATTCAATCTTCTCAACCAACAAATGATGTTGTTGAATCAAAAGGTGGATGGCCTTAGTTTGGGAGTGGCACCTATGGGAGAGCCTTTACATACCGTGGAAGATGTCAATTATGTGCATCAAGGAGGGAATCAAAGGAACTTCTACAACTATCGCCCTAACAATGGGGGTGGTAATTACCAAGGCTATCGCTCACCCTTCAATGCACATCCAAACCTTTCTTATGGCAATCCAAACAATGCTATCCAACCACCTCCACCACCTCGTTTCCCTACACCTAGTGGGTCGACAAGTGGGGCCGCTAATGTGCCCACCAATTCTAAACCTTCAAGTGATGATGTCACCCATGAGCTTCTAAAAGCTCTAATGGAGAAGACCGATGGAATCATGACACAATCTACTAAGAGAATTGATAAGGTTGAGACGGCGGTAGTGGAGGTCACCACGAGAATGGGGGCTTTGGAGCATCAAATGAGTCAAATTGCCCAAGCCGTGGGCCAACTTCATCAACCGGGGCAATTCCCAAGCAACACCATTCCTAACCCAAAGGATTGCAAGGCTATCAATTTGAGGAGTGGAACAAGCTATAAGAGCCCCCCTATGCCCGAAAAGGAAGCTATTGTGCAACCCGAAGAAGAAGAGACAATAGAAGTGGAGGCATCAACGAAGAGCCCACCAAAAGATCAAGCCGAGACAATAGTTCCTCCTAAGCCCACGGAAGTTAAACTTCCTTTCCCTCAAATGATGCAAAAGAAAAAGAAGGATGAACAATTTTCAAGATTTTTGGATATCTTTAGGAAAGTTCAAATTAACATCCCTCTTGTTGAAGCACTTCAACAAATGCCAAGTTATGCAAAGTTCCTCAAGGATGTGGTATCACAAAAAAGGAAATGGGGGCACTATGAGACGGTCAACTTGACGGAGAGTTGCAGTGCAATTATTCAAAGGAAGTTGCCGGCCAAAATGCAAGATCCGGGAAGCTTCACTATTGAGTGCACTATTGGAAATTGCTTTGTGGGGAATGCCTTGTGCGATCTAGGGGCTAGCATTAATCTTATGCCATTGTCCTTCTTCAACAAGTTGAATATTGGTAAATTGAGATCGACTAGCATTACTTTGCAAATGGCGGATAGATCGGTGGCATATCCCTCGGGCATAGCAGAAGATATATTGGTGAGGGTGAATGAGTTCATATTCCCCGTTGACTTCGTGGTGTTGGACATGGAAGAGGATAGAATTGTACCTCTTATTTTGGGAAGACCGTTCCTTGCCACCGGGAAGGCCATGATCGATGTTTCAAAAGGGGAACTTACACTTCGCCTCAATGATGAGAGCGTGACATTTTCGATATATGAGGCCTTAAAGAGGCATGATGCGGAACCGGGAGGAAGCCTACAACATTGCAATGTTGTGACCGTGATGGATGAGTGTGTTGGAGGAGTGGCACCGACCTCTTACTTGGATGATCAATTAGAGAGATGCATTTCTCATTCCATGTATTCTTCTCATTCTTTTGATGTTTTGGATGCTAACCCCGAGTTGTTGGAATTTGTAGGTGCTTTGGACTCGGCTAAAGAAATCCCTAGATCACTTCGTCCACAATTTCTACCTCTTAGGAGTGGAAGTGAAGATAGCAATAAAGATGGGGAAAACAAGAAGCTTGAGTTGAAGCCACTTCCACTACACTTGCGATATGCCTTTCTTGGAGGGAATGACACTTTTCCGGTAATTGTATCATCTTCTCTCTCTAGTTTCGAGTTGGATAAATTGTTGAGAGTTCTTAGGAAGCATAAGAGAGCCATTGGGTGGTCCATATCGGATATTAAGGGAATAAGCCCAACCGTTTGCATGCATAGAATTCATTTAGACGAGGGGTATAAGCCTAAGGTACAAAACCAAAGGCGACTAAACCCTATTATGCAAGATGTGGTTAGAAAAGAAGTGTTGAAATGGTTAGATGCCGGTATGATATATGCTATATCCGACAGTGAGTGGGTGAGTCCTACTCAAGTGGTGTCTAAAAAGGGGGGCACCACTGTGGTGAAAGGGAAAAATGATGAGTTGATAGCTACTAGAGTGGTGTCCGGGTGGAGAGTTTGCATTGATTATCGCGCTTTAAATTTGGCCACTAGGAAAGATCACTTCCCCCTTCCATTTATTGATCAAATGTTGGATAGGTTAGCCGGACATGAGTATTATTGTTTTCTCGATGGTTATTCGGGATATAACCAAATTTTGATAGCTCCCGAGGATCAACATAAGACGGCTTTTGTGTGTCCTTATGGTGTCTATGCATTTAGGAGAATGTCTTTTGGGCTTTGTAATGCCCCGGCTACTTTTCAAAGATGTATGATGTCCATTTTTCATGATATGGTTGAGAATATTATGGAGGTTTTCATGGATGACTTCTCTGTTTTTGGTATGACATTTGATAGTTGCTTGGATAATCTAACCAAAGTTTTGCAGAGATGTGAGGAGACCAATCTAGTACTCAATTGGGAGAAATGTCATTTTATGGTCCGTGATGGGATCGTGTTGGGACACAAAATTTCAGCCGGAGGACTTGAAGTGGATAGAGCCAAGATAGTTGCCATTGAGCAATTGCCACATCCTTGTAGTGAGAAGGCCGTGAGGAGCTTCCTAGGCCATGCGGGGTTCTATAGGCGTTTCATCAAAGATTTTTCACATATTGCTAGACCCCTTTGCCATTTACTAGCTAAAGATGTAAAATTTGATTTCACTCTTGAATGTGCGCAGGCATTTGAGAAGCTCAAGGCGGCGTTGGTGAGTGCCCCAATCTTGATCTCCCCCGATTGGTCTCAACCTTTCGAGATCATGTGTGATGCAAGTGATGTGGCGGTAGGCTCGGCTTTGGGACAAAAGAGAGACAAGATATTCCGGGTGATATATTATGCTAGTAGGACATTGGATTCGGCTCAAGCTAACTACACCACTACCGAGAAGGAAATGCTTGCGGTGGTCTACTCTTTTGACAAGTTCCGCCCTTACCTTATTGGGGCCAAAACTATTGTCTTTACTGACCATGCCGCCATCCGCCATCTATTTGTTAAGCAAGATGCAAAACCAAGGCTTATAAGGTGGATCTTGCTCCTTCAAGAATTTGATTTGGAAATCCGAGATAGAAAAGGGTGTGAGAATGTGGTGGCGGATCATCTTTCAAGATTGGAGCATGCTAGTGAAGAGGAAAAATTGAAGTTGGTCATCAATGAAGAATTCCCGGATGAGCATTTGTTTTATGTGGCCAAGGGTCAAGTGGCATGGTATGCCAATATTGTGAACTATCTTGTTGCTAAGGTGATTCCCGAAGGACTTGAGGACTATCAAAAGAAGAAGTTCTTCCACGACGTGAAGTTCTATTTTTGGGACGAGCCTTGTCTTTTTAGAAGATGTGCCGACATGGTGATTAGAAGATGTGTCCCTCAAGAGGAGTGGGAGTCCGTTATTATGCATTGCCACACCGCACCTAGTGGGGGGCATTTTGGAGCTAACCGGACTGCTATGAAAGTGCTCCAAAGTGGTCTATTTTGGCCAACCATCACCAAAGACTGCCAGGACTACGTGAGAAGATGCAACGAGTGCCAGAGAATGGGGGGTGTTTCTAAGAAGAAGGAGATGCCATTGACGACAATTGTTGAAGTCGAGTTGTTTGATGTGTGGGGCATTGACTTCATGGGGCCCTTTCCTCCATCTAGTGGGTTCCAATACATTCTACTAGCCGTTGACTATGTATCAAGGTGGGTGGAAGCCATTCCTACCCAAACTAATGATTCAAAGGTGGTGATTAAATTCGTTCAAAAGAACATATTCACGCGATTCGGCGCACCTCGGGCTATCATAAGTGATGGAGGGTCTCATTTTCGCAATAGGTGGCTAGAGGCGGTCTTAGCAAGGCATGGAGTGAAGCATCGGGTGACAACTCCTTATCATCCACAAGCTAATGGTCAAACCGAGTTGGCCAATAGAGAGATCAAACAAATATTGCAAAAGAGTGTCAATGCTAACCGTAGAGATTGGGCTCTCAAGCTTGACGATGCTCTATGGGCGTATAGGACGGCTTACAAGACGCCAATCGGGATGTCACCTTATCAATTGGTCTTTGGGAAATCATGCCATCTCCCGGTTGAATTGAAGCACTCATCATATTGGGCGGTGAGGCAAATGAACATGGACTTCACCAAGGCCGGCAAGGAAAGGAAGCTTCACCTCAATTTACTTGATGAATTTAGGAATGAAGCTTATGCTAATTCCTCAATCTACAAGGAGAGGATGAAGACGTATCACGACAAGATGATTGAGAGGCGTGAATTCCACAAGGGGGATGCCGTGTTGCTTTTCAACCACAAGTTGAGACTCTTTCCGGGCAAGCTAAAATCTAAGTGGTCGGGACCCTTCACTATCAAGGAGGTCATGAGCAATGGCACAATGGAGCTCAAAGGACCCGATGGAAGCACGTTCAAGGCAAATGGTCAAAATCTCAAGAGGTTCTTTACCAAGGAGCAACAAGACGAGGTCTTTGTGGTTGCCTTGATTGAGTAGTGGAGCTTGCAAAGCGTCGGGCAAATGACGTTAAACAATTGCGCTATGGGGGAGGCAACCCCTAGTAGGTAAAATTTATAGCTTTTGTGTTTTTGGTGTGTTTTTATTTTGTTCTTGTTTTTGGTGTGTTTTGTGTGTTTTAAGTGGAACAGGAGATAGGCTTTGATGGGTGAAAAGCGGACAAAAAAAAACTGGAGAAATGGCGAAATGGACTTGGAATCCAGAAAGTTCGCCCGACCGGGCGTTTTGCAAAGTGCAAATCGCCCGACCGGGCGTTTACAGAAATCGAGATTGTCCAGAAAGTTTGCCCGACCGGGCGTTTTGCAAAGTGCAAATCGCCCGACCGGGCGTTTCCAGAAATCAAGATTGCCCGACCGGGCGATGTACAAAATACGAATCGCCCGACCGGGCGTTTGATGAAATCGGGGTTGTCCAGAAAGTTCGCCCGACCGAGCGATTTTCAAAGTGCAAATCGCCCGACCGGGCGATTTCTTTGCGCGATTTAAAGACGCAAACCAGGTCAGTTTTTACACTTTCAAAACCCTACCCCCATTTCTCTCTCGTTCCTCTCTACTCTCTCTCGCCCCTCCACCTTCAAATCTTCCACTTACACTGATTTCACACACATACCATCCTCCCAATCCATCTAATTCAAGGGTTGAACCGATTAATCGGTTGATTTACTCAAGAACAAGCAAAAAGGAGAGAAATCCGTTTTCTATCACTCTAAGCCCGAAAGGTATGATTTTTTTCATTCTTCTCTTACTTATGTCGGTGTTTAGATGATTATTGGTGAATCGAGGGTTGGAAACTAGCATGTCTTTCGTTTGTTTGGAGATTTCTTGACTAATTGCTAGTTAGAGGATGAATTTGGTTTGAATGGTTGCTTTGAGCATGAATTGTGCAATTTCCTTCATGGGTTTGTGGTTATTGAGTGTGGGGAACTAGCATGCTTTGATTTGTTGATGTCTACATAGATGCAATGTTAGATAAGTGATGCATGTTGGTGGAATGTTTGAGTTAAGCATGATTGAGGTTTATTGTTGTGGAAGAGACATTGTGTGACACAATGGGGGGTTGATTCTAGTCTCGATAAATGTATGAATGAGAAGTTCTTTTAGTATAGAGTATGTTTGGGGGAGAGTGTCTACATTAATGCATCTTTGTGGTTTCTTGTCGAATTGATCTAATACTCTCAATTTTTAGGTAGTGAACGATGGCGCCCAACCACTCTGGAGTTAATTTGAATGCCGAAGAGAAGAAGAAATGGGCCGAACTCTCACAACTACCCTACCGGGTAGCTAGATATCCATGCCCTATCACAATCCGACGGTTGGGCATTGAGCAGTGCTTCAATGAGCTATGTGAAGAGGGGCAACTAAATGGGCTCTTCATGGCACAGAGGAACCCCTCCTATCAGAGGCTTACACTGGAGTTCTTGTCTACCCTTGAGGTAATCATGAACAGGAGGGAGATAGTTGCCATCAAGTTTCGTATGAGGAATGCTGAGTACACAGTGACGATGGCACAATTCAAGGAGATCTTTGGATTTTCAGGGGAGGTGTATAGAGAGCCGTTTAACTTCAGTCACAATGCGAATGACTTCTGGAAGGCCATCACTACCGTTGATGACAACTTCGCCGCCAACAGGGCAAAGGGTTCTCTCATTAGGAACCCAGCCTTGCGCTTACTCCAGAAGGCGTGTGTATGTTACCCCTTCGCTCGTCATGAGCATGGGAGTGTGCAGAGAGACGAGCTCTTCCTGTTATGGACTATTTTGCACAAGGAGGCTCCCTTGAATTTGGGCCACTTCATGATCAAACATCTTGAGAGGGCTTCGAAGAAGAAAACCGGCACACTCTGTGTCGGTGCAGTTGTGTCAGCTATTGCACTCCATCTGGGAGTGTCGACGAGGGGCTTGGTCGCCGACATTGGTGACAACTTGATGGACTTCGGCTTTCTGAGAAGAACAAGGCTGGTCGGAGTGGACCAACGAGGGCAGATATATTTGATACAGAGGGCAGCAGATCATTACCCCCTCCCGGACACCGTCAACACCTATGTGAACGGTCCTTTCCACAAGGAAAACTGGAAGATGAAGGCTGCGGTCCACGAACAAGTCACGGCGGTGAATCCGCGGAACTTGCAATTTAGGGATGTGAGCCCGAGCTCGAGTGTTGATGAAGCGCCCCACATGGGCTTTCCCGAGATCGAGATGGGGGACGAGCAGAATGAAGAAGAAAATGAGGAGGAAGGTGAGGATCAACCGACCTACCAAGGGGGAGATGAAGCCGGGACAAGCACGCAGAGGACACGAAGCCGACAAGAGCGACAAGAGGAGGACTACGGCTCGATCAATGAGAGGTTGACACGGATGGAGTTGCGTCAGCAGGAATATTGGGTCCAGAATGAAGCGCGATGGGACCAGTTCGAAACCAACTGGACCCAATTCACTGATTTCAACAATGCACAATGGGCCAACATCAATGCCCGATTCGATGAATTCCGTGGCCAGTGGCAGCATCCGCCTCCTCCTCCGCAGTGAAGGTCCATGGGAGATCCACTCTCTTTCAAACTTATCCTAGCTTTGCTTGGAATAAGTTTGGGGGGTGTCTAGTGGATTCCCTCTTTTACCTCTCTCCCTCTTTATTTGATGATGATACCCCGGCCTGTACCCCTATTCTTTTGATGATATTTGATGATGATATGTGGGCATGTAAACTTATGTGGTTTTGTTTCCTTGTTCCACTTGTGTTTGTGTCTTTGTTTTTCTTTTTAGGTTTGTTTTTCTTGTTTCCTTTTGTGTTGAATTATCTCCCTTGGCTAGGATGATAGTAGGGTTGAGAAAAATTGAAATTTGAACGAGTGTGAGACATGATGGAGGAGTTGCCAATGATGATTTTGTGCAAAAAAAAAAACTTTCGAAAACCTTGTTGATATGGCTAAAGAACATGTGATTTTTCATTTCAAATTGCCTAAAGTGAATTACATGGTGCCTTGTCTTTTGCCAAAATGACCTTGTGAGAATTGAGCCTATATTGTTCCTAAATGTGTGATTTATCTCAAACATGTCGTATGTTTCTAGAACTTGCTCGCGATTTCTTTGAGTCTACATAGTGATCATAGAGATAAGGGAGGACGTTAGGCCATCCTTGTTAGCCAAATTCTACTTTTACCCGTTATCATGTTAATAATCTTTGTTAGCCCACTTTGAGCCAATAACCTTTCCTTTGACAAACCATGGGGTTGGATTTCTTGTGTTCTATTTTTGAAAAATCAAAAGGAAATGAAAGTTTGAAAAGGGGAATTAGCAAATGAAATAGAAGCTTATTGAGGTAGAAAAACAAAAGAAAAAGAAAGAAAGAATAGTGATGTTACCATGCAAAGCATGGAGAAAAAGAAAGAAAAGAAATAGAAAAAAAAAGAGAGAGAAAAGAAAAGAAAATTGAAAGTGAGAAATAGTTAATAATTGGCATTTATTGGAAAGGGTGTGTGAAGGTTGAAAAAGAGGTGAAGAACAAAAATGGAATGTTGGTAGATGAGAAGAGTCTAGGGAAGCCTAGAACTAGCTAGATTGGGGAAGAAAGTTGGTGAAGTTGAGCAAGATATTGGGAATTAAAGTCACTTTAGCCGAAAATTGCCTCACCTATCCAAAGAGCCTACATTACAACCTATTGAAAAGACCTTTCGGACCTTATATCTTTAATCACACCATAGTAGAGGAGAGTGTAAATTTCGAGCAAGCCTATGGTAAACTATGCATGTTTTGATGATTTGAGAGTTATGTCAAGAGTTTATATACTTTGAGAGTGAGTGAAATTTCTAAAATGCACATTGCATTTTCTCCTTGAGAGGGCAAATTGGCAAGGTTGAGTACATGATAGTAACTTGAAGCTATATTTCATAATACTTTACATGCATCCGAGGCCATTGATACTTGTCGTATTTTATTTCTATTGAGGCAATGATGACACTCCACATCCTTGCATGAGTTTGTATGTCTTGTTTCTTTCTTCTTGTTCGAGGACTAACAAATGTTTAAGTTTGGGGGAGTTGACAAACTCATAGTTTAGGATGTTTAGATGGGTGATTAACACATGTTGTTGAATCTTTTGAGGTATAAAGTATATGTTTCACCCACTTTTCAGCTATTTTTTAGAGTTAACAAGTTTGTCGGAGTTTTGATGCAAGAACAGGTCTAAAACGGGCAAAACGGAGCGAACGGGCTGACCACAGAATGTTCGCCCGACCGGGCGAATTTCATATAAAAAACGCCCGGTCGGGCGCAAGCCGAAGAAAACAGAAAGTTCGCCCGACCGGGCGTTGTTCATCCAACAAAACGCCCGACCGGGCGTTTGAAGCCTCATCGCGATTTACCCAGATCGCCCGACCGGGCATATTCCGACTTACAGATCGCCCGACCGGGCGATTTGTCGCTGTTGCCAACTTTGCCTCTTTCTTACTCCGGATATAAAAGGGTTCTCACTCATTTCCAAACCCTAACTCCCACACCACGAATCTTAGCAAGAAAGTAAGGTTTTGAGAGGATTTGAAGTCAAGGAGCTTCCCATTTCCAAGAGATTGGAGGAAGGAGACCCCCCACCATCAATTCCACCATAGGGAGTTCTAGTATCATTTCTATTATGTGTAGCTTTGTTTTCCTTGTTTTTGCTTTTATGTTAGCTTTGACTATGAGTAGCTAAGCTTTTAGTAGGGATTTGGTGAAGTTTGAATGGATTGTATGGATTGAATCTATGGTTGAATGCGTATCTATCTCTTTTGTTGGTTTTGTTGAACCTTGGTCTTTTAATATCTAATTGCTTAGCTACCAATTAGATAAATCTTGTACCTAATTGATGTTATTGAGAAATACAAGATTAGGATAGATGTGTAATCAACAACTCCGTGCATTATATGTAATCGAGAGATGCATAAGCTAGAGAGAGGGCTTGGGTCCGTTGTGCTTTGGAGTCAATCTCGAATTGTATGGACGAGACTCCTACACTAGAGATTGACCCACGTGTTAGATGCACCCGAGAGGGGGTCTAACCGATTATCCCGACTTTCCTAACCGCATTTGAGGCCCAATAGATGAGCATGACCCATAGATGAAATCCTTGATCCATTCTAACGGATCCATTTCCCTATACTTTCCCAATTTGTGTGAAAACCTATCTTTGTTTGTTTGTTTTTCTTAGTTAATTGTCTTACTAGCTTATTTGTTCTTTGATCTTAGTTAAGAAAACCAAAAA
Source organism: Salvia splendens (assembly GCF_004379255.2). Classification (NCBI taxonomy): domain Eukaryota; kingdom Viridiplantae; phylum Streptophyta; class Magnoliopsida; order Lamiales; family Lamiaceae; genus Salvia; species Salvia splendens. The sequence goes on from NC_056034.1 coordinate 7,518,194, forward strand.
CCCATTTTATTAGTCTAGATAGTGTTCAAAGTTACATCATAGTATTCAAACCGGCTTTTAGTCTCCGTGGATCGATAATTTAGCTTACCACGTGCTACTTAACTCGTACACTTGCGGGTGACGCTTTTGAATACTAAATTAGCACGAGTCAAGTTTTTGGCGCCATTGCCGGGGATATAAATTTGCTTTTGTGTTTGATATTGTGAAAAGATAGAGAATACTAGTTTAGACATTTTACTTGCTTTAATTATCTAGTTTAGTTTTCTAGTTTAGCTCTATTTTGACTTTGTTTCCTCTCTTGTGTTGTGTAGGTTTTTATGCTCACGCGCTCAAGTCGTTTACCCCTTGAGCCGATTAATTTAGAGATAGAAGCCGCCAATAGAAGAAGAGGAGGACGAAGGAGAAGAGCAAGAGCTCAACATCAAGTTGAGCCAATGGAAAATCCACATGGGAACAATGAGGGAATTCCCCCTCCACCTCCACCTCCATTAAATCAAGACCAAATCATTCTCCAACTACAACAAGAAATGGCGGAGATGAGAAGGGAAAGAGAGGAGGAAAGGAGGCGAGAGGCTCCGGTTAGAGACGCATTTGGGAACGTCAATATCCCACATCCACCCTATGATACAAGGGTGAATGCCAACAATTTTGAGTTGAAGACAGGATTGATTCAATTTATGGAGCAACGTGTTTTCTCGGGAAGGCCCACGGAGGATCCTAATAGGCACTTATCTAAATTCTTAGAGATTGCCAATACAACTAAGCTTAATGGGGTTCCCGACGATACAATCAAACTTAGGCTATTTCCATTCTCATTGTCGGGATATGCTAGAGATTGGTTTGATAACCTTGAGCCGGGCTCGGTTACAAGTTGGGACGACTTAGCCCAAAAGTTTTTGGATCGATTCTTCCCTCTAAGCTCCACTCTCAACCTCCAAGCAGAGATCTCCCACTTTAAAATGAAGGGCCAAGAGTCTATGTTCGAGGCTTGGGAGAGATTCAACGCCTTGCTAAAGAAATGCCCCAACCATGGGTTATCTCCGGGCCATCAAGTGAGCCTCTTCTACAATGGATGCTCGGAGTTTATCAAGAGTCAATTAGACTTTGGTTCGGGGGGTTCATTCTTGGACAAGGGGGTCGAGGAGTGCAAGAAGATGCTTCAAAGGCTTGCCTATACTAGCAAGGGTTGGAGCTCGGGCCGAGATAGTTCAATGCCGGTGGCATCGGTTGTGGATTCGGATGCATTCAATCTTCTCAACCAACAAATGATGTTGTTGAATCAAAAGGTGGATGGCCTTAGTTTGGGAGTGGCACCTATGGGAGAGCCTTTACATACCGTGGAAGATGTCAATTATGTGCATCAAGGAGGGAATCAAAGGAACTTCTACAACTATCGCCCTAACAATGGGGGTGGTAATTACCAAGGCTATCGCTCACCCTTCAATGCACATCCAAACCTTTCTTATGGCAATCCAAACAATGCTATCCAACCACCTCCACCACCTCGTTTCCCTACACCTAGTGGGTCGACAAGTGGGGCCGCTAATGTGCCCACCAATTCTAAACCTTCAAGTGATGATGTCACCCATGAGCTTCTAAAAGCTCTAATGGAGAAGACCGATGGAATCATGACACAATCTACTAAGAGAATTGATAAGGTTGAGACGGCGGTAGTGGAGGTCACCACGAGAATGGGGGCTTTGGAGCATCAAATGAGTCAAATTGCCCAAGCCGTGGGCCAACTTCATCAACCGGGGCAATTCCCAAGCAACACCATTCCTAACCCAAAGGATTGCAAGGCTATCAATTTGAGGAGTGGAACAAGCTATAAGAGCCCCCCTATGCCCGAAAAGGAAGCTATTGTGCAACCCGAAGAAGAAGAGACAATAGAAGTGGAGGCATCAACGAAGAGCCCACCAAAAGATCAAGCCGAGACAATAGTTCCTCCTAAGCCCACGGAAGTTAAACTTCCTTTCCCTCAAATGATGCAAAAGAAAAAGAAGGATGAACAATTTTCAAGATTTTTGGATATCTTTAGGAAAGTTCAAATTAACATCCCTCTTGTTGAAGCACTTCAACAAATGCCAAGTTATGCAAAGTTCCTCAAGGATGTGGTATCACAAAAAAGGAAATGGGGGCACTATGAGACGGTCAACTTGACGGAGAGTTGCAGTGCAATTATTCAAAGGAAGTTGCCGGCCAAAATGCAAGATCCGGGAAGCTTCACTATTGAGTGCACTATTGGAAATTGCTTTGTGGGGAATGCCTTGTGCGATCTAGGGGCTAGCATTAATCTTATGCCATTGTCCTTCTTCAACAAGTTGAATATTGGTAAATTGAGATCGACTAGCATTACTTTGCAAATGGCGGATAGATCGGTGGCATATCCCTCGGGCATAGCAGAAGATATATTGGTGAGGGTGAATGAGTTCATATTCCCCGTTGACTTCGTGGTGTTGGACATGGAAGAGGATAGAATTGTACCTCTTATTTTGGGAAGACCGTTCCTTGCCACCGGGAAGGCCATGATCGATGTTTCAAAAGGGGAACTTACACTTCGCCTCAATGATGAGAGCGTGACATTTTCGATATATGAGGCCTTAAAGAGGCATGATGCGGAACCGGGAGGAAGCCTACAACATTGCAATGTTGTGACCGTGATGGATGAGTGTGTTGGAGGAGTGGCACCGACCTCTTACTTGGATGATCAATTAGAGAGATGCATTTCTCATTCCATGTATTCTTCTCATTCTTTTGATGTTTTGGATGCTAACCCCGAGTTGTTGGAATTTGTAGGTGCTTTGGACTCGGCTAAAGAAATCCCTAGATCACTTCGTCCACAATTTCTACCTCTTAGGAGTGGAAGTGAAGATAGCAATAAAGATGGGGAAAACAAGAAGCTTGAGTTGAAGCCACTTCCACTACACTTGCGATATGCCTTTCTTGGAGGGAATGACACTTTTCCGGTAATTGTATCATCTTCTCTCTCTAGTTTCGAGTTGGATAAATTGTTGAGAGTTCTTAGGAAGCATAAGAGAGCCATTGGGTGGTCCATATCGGATATTAAGGGAATAAGCCCAACCGTTTGCATGCATAGAATTCATTTAGACGAGGGGTATAAGCCTAAGGTACAAAACCAAAGGCGACTAAACCCTATTATGCAAGATGTGGTTAGAAAAGAAGTGTTGAAATGGTTAGATGCCGGTATGATATATGCTATATCCGACAGTGAGTGGGTGAGTCCTACTCAAGTGGTGTCTAAAAAGGGGGGCACCACTGTGGTGAAAGGGAAAAATGATGAGTTGATAGCTACTAGAGTGGTGTCCGGGTGGAGAGTTTGCATTGATTATCGCGCTTTAAAAGGGTTCTCACTCATTTCCAACTTTGCCTCTTTCTTACTCCGGATATAAAAGGGTTCTCACTCATTTCCAAACCCTAACTCCCACACCACGAATCTTAGCAAGAAAGTAAGGTTTTGAGAGGATTTGAAGTCAAGGAGCTTCCCATTTCCAAGAGATTGGAGGAAGGAGACCCCCCACCATCAATTCCACCATAGGGAGTTCTAGTATCATTTCTATTATGTGTAGCTTTGTTTTCCTTGTTTTTGCTTTTATGTTAGCTTTGACTATGAGTAGCTAAGCTTTTAGTAGGGATTTGGTGAAGTTTGAATGGATTGTATGGATTGAATCTATGGTTGAATGCGTATCTATCTCTTTTGTTGGTTTTGTTGAACCTTGGTCTTTTAATATCTAATTGCTTAGCTACCAATTAGATAAATCTTGTACCTAATTGATGTTATTGAGAAATACAAGATTAGGATAGATGTGTAATCAACAACTCCGTGCATTATATGTAATCGAGAGATGCATAAGCTAGAGAGAGGGCTTGGGTCCGTTGTGCTTTGGAGTCAATCTCGAATTGTATGGACGAGACTCCTACACTAGAGATTGACCCACGTGTTAGATGCACCCGAGAGGGGGTCTAACCGATTATCCCGACTTTCCTAACCGCATTTGAGGCCCAATAGATGAGCATGACCCATAGATGAAATCCTTGATCCATTCTAACGGATCCATTTCCCTATACTTTCCCAATTTGTGTGAAAACCTATCTTTGTTTGTTTGTTTTTCTTAGTTAATTGTCTTACTAGCTTATTTGTTCTTTGATCTTAGTTAAGAAAACCAAAAACCCATTTTATTAGTCTAGATAGTGTTCAAAGTTACATCATAGTATTCAAACCGGCTTTTAGTCTCCGTGGATCGATAATTTAGCTTACCACGTGCTACTTAACTCGTACACTTGCGGGTGACGCTTTTGAATACTAAATTAGCACGAGTCACGGCCAAATCCAGGTGGAAAGCCATGAAGGATGAAGCATTTTTCGACTGGATGGTTTGTTCTACCGCAGTGAGAACATAGGAACTTGTTGTAGCCCCTGCCATAAGAGGATGCTGCATTAGCAAATGGTAGTTCACTAGGCACTGGAGCTTGAGCAGGAGTGATGGTTGTGAAGTTTCCATCAATCAATCGTTGTCTCTCTTCCTGAATCACCAATGAGAAAACCTTAGACAAAGAAGGTAGAGGAATCATTGATAAGATGTGAGATCGAAGTTGAGAAAAAGAGGTATTCAAGCCAACGAGAAACTGCATAGTGCACTCATTCTCTTGGTGCTGATTCCACTTTGAGGCGCTATCACATGTGCATCTAGTACATGTGCACCAGGAAGTAGGTTGTGAATTCCTGTATTCATCCCATAATATGCAAAGATTGGTGAAGTATGAACTGACATCAGATGATCCTTGAGAGAGAGACATGAGTTGTTGACGAAGCTGATAGATTCGAGCTGAATCAGTAGTTGAAAACCGCTCTTTGAGATCAAACCAGATTGCATAAGCATCATCGAGGAACATGACGCTCTAGCAAATTTGTGAGGAGACTGAGTTGCGTAGCCATGAAATCACCATGCTATTGCAACGAATCCATGGCTGATAGAGAATATCATCACGAGCTGGACGTAGAATAGATCCATCAACAAACACAAGCTTGTTTTTAGCAAGGAGAGCAGTGGTGAACGATCTGCTCCACGTAGCATAGTTTGATCCAGTGAGTTGTTGAGGAACAAGATTGATTCCTGGATTGTCGCTCGGATGGAGGAAGTATGGACTGGATGTGTCCTCGGTTGGGAGCTGAGGCACACGATTGCGATTTGCCATTGAGAAACCAGAAAGAGAGATCTGGAGAAAACGAGGATTGGAGGAGTAAGATTGAGTAGATCAGAAGAGAAAAGGATCGGAAATGAGAAGGTTTGAAGATATGAAGATTTGAAGGTTTGAAGATTTGAAGATTTGAAGATTTGAAGATATGAAGGAAAGGAGGCGGAAGTATTTTGTCTCTGATACCATAACAAATCTATGAAGATTAACTCCATGAGCATAAACGATGAGAGAAAAAGATATTTGAGAGAAAGATAAAATTCTTATTCGACTTTATCAAAAGATTACAACACACCTTATATATTGGTGTTTATGCTAACTAATAGAGCAACTAACTAACTAACCGCCAGCTGGAACTAACTAACAACCAACTAACTAACGACTCCCAACGGCTACTCTCTCACGTAGTTGTGCTCGAGTGTTGATGCGGTGCATAGGCTCTTGCTTGGGGTTGCATGGCTGTGTGATGAAGGCTGCAGCTGCATGGTGAGGAAGATGAGATAGCATCCTTGATAGGAAGGAATGATAAACCCAGATTTAGATGCACTGTTAATCAAATCTATGATTAATGATTGATATGTTTATACTTATAACTTACTCCATATGAGAGGCAATAGATTATAGACCTATTTATATATCGGAATTTTTAAGGTAATAGGAAGGTTCCAGATATAGTTGCCTTCTCCAATCATAAATATAAGATTCCACATCCAGTTCATACATTAGTTAGTATAGTACTTACTACTATTTTAGATCAAAATTGAGCATATATATATAAATTGAATATTAAAATTTCCAGCTAAACCAAAAGGAATATTATGGGTCTAAAATTAACTATACTTCTGAAATATATTTGATTTAATATGCGTTTTATTTGTGAGTAGGAAGTAATTATCTTTTGGAAGAGGAATAGAGTATTTAGTGCGTGTGGCTAATTTTACGTTTTATTTTTAGAGCATCCATAATGGTGGACGATCGTCCTCGTCCGATAATAGTTCGACCATTATAGAGGGACGGTTGATCGGGCGACCGAAAGTTCGGTTGCGGTCGATGCCTCACCCAACCCCTTGTCCGCCCGATCGTCCACTTATTGCAGGACCGCGAACGAGGACAAGCGACGCGTTTTCATTTTTTTTTTCAATCTATAAGTACACCTCATTTCTCACACACAACATCTCTCAAATCTTGCTCACTCAATCACTCACTCACTCACTCACTCTTCCAAAATATTTCCTGACGAGGATCCAAATCGGACTATGGAGTGCATAATGTTTGCTTTAGGGGACCAGATTCTCGCTGGTATTCGTGCAATACAAGAGCAAGAACAAGCCGAAGAGCAGGTCCCGAGGCCAATCCGCCACCGGACATCCGTCCGCCGAGAGCATGGCGTAGCTCATCAATGTCTGTTCAAAGGCTACTTAGCTGATGAACCACTGTAGGGACCGACGGTTTTTTGCCGGCGGTTTAGGATGCGGCAAGAATTGTATCTCCGCATTGTTCATACGATGGAGGTGCGCGACGAGTACTTCCAGCAGCGGCTAGATGCGGCCCATAGAATCGGGTTATCCCTGTTTACGAAGTGCATGGTTGCGCTTCGACAGTTGGCCTACGGCACCACGGCGGACATGTTCGACGAGTATCTTCACGTTGAGGATACAACTCGACGGGAGTGTTTGGCAAAGTTTTGTGAGGGCGTGGTTGACGCCTTCAGCAACACATATTTGCGCAAACCGAATGCCGCTGATTGCCAGTTCCCGATGAAGATGCACGGGAGGGTGCACGTCTTTCCTGGAATGCTAGGGAGCATAGATTGTATGCACTGGGAGTGAAAGAATTGTCCGACAGCGTGGAGAGGCCAATTCACCAGTGGGTATAAGGGTACCCACCTGACGATGATCCTTAAAGCTATCGTTGACCACCTTATTTGGATTTGACATGCTCACTTTGGCATGGCCGGGTCAAACAACGACATCAACGTGCTGAACACGTCGAGTCTCTTCACCGAGCAATGCAACGGCAACAGTCCGATTATCGAGTTCACTGCCCACGGACGACAACATCATATGAGGTACTACTTAGTCGATGACATATATCCGAGAAGGCCAGTTTTTCTGAAGACGATCTCATACTCAACTGATCCAAAGAGAGCTTTTTTTTACACAATGGCAAGAGTCTGCACGGAAGGACGTTGAGCGAGGATTAGGTGTGCTTCAAGCGCTGGGCAATAGTTAAATGCCCGACTTGTTCCTGGTACATGCATCATATCACCAATGTCACGTATGCGTGCATCATCTTGCACAACATGATTATTGATGATGAAGGTCCAAGAGTTGACGATTGGTCCGACAACGAAGACGGACCGAGCGCAGGTCATGCAACCCCGCCGGTCATTCGAGGTTTACCGTATGGAGTCAATGAGAGATTACAGGCAGAGGAAAACATGCGCAACCGACAAGCCCATCTTCAACTCATGACCGACGTGGTTGAAGAAGTTTTGGCACATAGTGGTCATTGAAATTGTACCTCTTTTATTTATTTCTGTTGTAACATCTTTTTCGAATTAAGTAATGTAATTTTTGCTTGTTCTTTAATTTAATATGGAGTATTTAATTTTGCTATTTATACTATGTGAAAACATTAAAAAATATAATTAAAAATTAAATGAAAAATGGATAATTGCTAGTGCGGACACTACGACGGAACCACTGCAGAAGAAAGGACCGGACTAAGAAATGATGATATGGCAACCACTGGTCCGCCCACTAGGGCAGACACTAGGACGACCATTGTGGATGCTCTCTTACTAGTTACTGTATGTTATTTTATATTATTTTATTTTATTTTTGACATTATTTGTAAAATATTTTAATAGTACTCCCTCCGTCCTAAAATAAGTGAGTCACATTCTTTTTTGGGATGTTCGACTATAAGTGAGTCATTTCTTATTTTTAGCAAAAAATCTTATCTCTTAATTTATTATTCACCTACTTTATTTTTTATTTACTTATCTACTTTTTCTCTCCATATACTTTACACTCTCTACTTTAACTCTTTAAATATCAATTTCTTAAATCTTGTGTCTAAAAGAAGTGTTTCTCTTATCTTGGGACGGAGGGAATAGTATTTTTTATTTATAGTCAAATAAATGTATCTAAAATTTTCTAATGGCTCAAAAAATACCCTCCAGTATATCCGATTTGAAATTTTATCATAATCATGTTACATCATTTTCAAACTATCTAGATTTTTTGAGTGTGCATATTTTACCACACACGTACTACTAAAATTGTCTTGTTTAAATTTGATAAAAGTTGATTTTTTTTAATATCATGTTCTTTGTTATTCATGAACTCCATTGGTACTAGTGTAGTATGAAAACATTTACAAATCTATTACTACTAATCACTCACACATATTCACAACTCTGTGTGTGCTTGAAGCTGAGTGAGCTTTCACGGAGGCATGCCAGCCTAGGGATGTCAATTGGGTCGGCCCAACGGGTTTCGGGCCGACCCTACTCGGGTTGCGGTCAATCGGGTGCGAGTTAATCAGGTAGTATTTTTTTCGGTTATGAAAGCTCAACCCTAACCCTAAAAATCGGGTTTTGGCTAGCCCAACTGGTTAATCGGGTTGTTACCGATAAAATTAACATGCGATCAACCCAATAATAATTATAAAAATTAATTATATTTATAAAATATAAAACATTTAATTATGATAAATTTGAGATATGCTTAAACTCAAACATAAACATGATCAAATTAATATTTGAGATTTGTGCAAAATGAAACGTAAATATATTTCGAGAAATTTAGAGCATGTTTTAGTGAATTTAAAGTTTCTAATTTATTTATCTATTACTAAAAATATGATATATATTTTGTATCTTTAATAAAATTGAAAGTTATTTTTTTAGTTAATAATATTATAAAAATATTCAATGAAGTGTCGCACTAGCAGTCAAACAAATAGAACAATACAAATTTTATCGGATTTTCGGGTCTAACCCTATCGGATTGCAGGCTAATCGGGTTTTAATTTTATCGTGCTAAAAATTTCCCCTAACCCTGAAAGTTTAGCGGGCTATTCGGGTCAACCCACGGGTTACGGGCTGCACTAACATCCCTACGGCAGCCAGTTACTAGCTAACATTTCATGGAACACGTTAATGCATGATTTCGGCGTCGGGCTCTCAACAATGGAGGACATAAGGTTAGCAGGAGCCAGGTTCTTCTTACAAGTTCAAGGCAACACTAATGTATTGAGCCTAGTATTCTTGCCATGTCTGTATTTTAGCAATAAAGAATAAATATTTAAGGTTATAGGAGTACATGTTTTAAAGTTATTTTAGCGAGATTAACAAACCAAAGAGAGCAAGCTGCAGTTTAGACCAGTTCTAGTCAACCATCATCTAATTTTTACTTAAAATCAGTGCATCTTGACAAAATACAAGGATCCTGTATCAGTTGCTTATATGCACCAGGATGTTATAAGAAAGACATGACAAATGAGTTTGATGGGGAAGCCCATCTAGTTTATTAACTAAATAAAATGGAGCTTTCGTCAAGACGATCACAACAATATCAAGATGGAAAACGAAATGTCATGAGAGAGCTTAAACAAGAGCAGTGAAAGCAGACCAGATCAAACTCTAGCAGTTGAAGGTGCTTCACAAATAACCAATCAAGCACCAAAGCAAACTACTTTGCTGGTGTTTCACCCGATGAAACTGCTGGGGTTTCCTCTTTAGAGCCTGGAAGAACATCCTTCAAAGATCCAGTGTCAATAGCTGCCAACGTCTTGTAAAACTCCTCGGGAAGAGGGCCAGGTCGATGCAAGGGGACATGCTTTGGAACTGGAGCATCATTCTCTATGACTTCACATTCATAATCTTCAGGTACATCCCATGGGTTCCACTCTGCACCCAATAAAAGAATTTGTTAACTTGAAAAGTTATTGAATCAGTCAACATAGAATGAATAAATTGTTTGTGCAAATACTGCTTGCTAATTGCAATTCAAATCTTCCAATCCTCAGTATTTCTTTGAGTGAAATTTAAATACGGAGTATCACTTAAAACTCATTATTTAGACTTAATTTGACATACATGGTAAAATGTTGTCTACCATACCCTCAAAAGATATTCCCCTTAAAAGTTCTCGTTATATACTTCTATCCTCATACATTACTCTTAAAATCAAACCAATTATTCGAAAAACCTTCATACATGCCATAACCTAAACCTCCTCCATTCAAACAAACGAGTGATTTCAAATTACAATGCAAGTAGTACTTGATAAACACAGATATGAGAAGTTAGAACACTAACAATAAACTGAAACAAATATTAAGTGTGAAGCAACTAAAGGTGATATATAGAGTGGAGGATTCATAGCTATTCAAGGTTCAAGCATTGACTAAACAGCAGGTGAACTACTTATTGAAATATGTTTCACACACAAAAAACCCTTTGTGAGGTCAGAGGACCGTGCAAACAACTAAACCAGTAGCCCAGTATCACTTGTGTGGACGTCACATCAGATATACTAGGGATCATAGCAGCTTACATGGGCAGAAAATATTCTCTACATCATAATTTATATAACTACTCTAGTGTAGTTTTCCAAAATATTCTCAACACCATTTCTGTAAATTGTTTCTACACAACTTATTTATGTGCATTCACATTTCCCTTAGAAATCCTTTGCTTGTAATCATTGATAATTCAGGAGACGAAATGGTGATATAAGGTGTGCATCTAATACCATTTTGAAGAAGATGACCATTTAAATTAATTTGCTCCAACAAAAATCTTCTTCTATGCTTATTTAAAATAGTAATTGTCATCTCTCTAAAAAGTCTTACAATTGATTGAAAATATGCCTATTATGTAACTTGAAACAAGAAACGTACATGCTTATTTATCTGCAATTTCCAATCATCTCACCCTTTCTTCACCCCTAAATTTGTATCAGGGATTTCAGTGGAGAGAAATAAATGCTCATTTGTTGAATTAAATCTAAGACAATGCTCAGATGCAGAATAGTATGCACACAGATTGTTCATATACTTGACAAATCGACAAAAATGGTTCAGATCTAAACCGAATTCTAGCTTGAACATAAATGTGAAGGAATTAGGTTTTGTACTTGCTATTTCTTTCCAATTTCCGTGTGCAGGAAAGTTAGATTGAAAATGCAGCAAACAATTTTTCGTCAGTTCCAAACAATAAAAAATGCTATTACCACCAATCAAACTCTGTCAACGCCACATAAACAGAAAGCAAGAAAAGAAAATTCTTGAAATTGATGCAAAAGAATTTCAGATTCTCACCAATCATGCGACCAATGAGCGTGAGCTCGTCTTGAGCTTCTTCAATCAGCTCCTCCACCTGTCCACAGCCGAGCTTGTTCTCGATGGTTTCCCAATCCTCCTCCTCCTGACACACCTTGAGCCGGTGGCGCGTGAAGGTCTCGACGGCCTTGCGATACCCCTCATCTTCCGGCACCGCCTTGATCTCCTCTAGAGTTTTGGAGTAGAGCCCGATCAGCACCTCACGCGCGTTCGGGACGACGTCGAGGCCGACGATCCCTGTCGTCTCTTTCACTTTCGCCATCATCATCAGCGGCCGGGCTACCCGCCGGAGAAACATTTTTGCGGCGTTTCCTTTTTTCCCCTGGCTTTGATTACTAGGTTAGATCGATCGATGCTCGCTGAGTCTGACAGGGTAACCATTGCCGAGAAGAATGTAATTGGGCTCGAAATGGGCTCACGGCATATGCGTTTCACGTAGAACAATTTGAATGGGCTGGGCTATAATACTTGTATGGAAAGCCTAATTGTAACTACTAAGAATAATTATAATTAAAATTGAAACTGAAATTGAAAAGAACTTTGATAGGATTATGGGAATCATTACGCGGGCCTATCAACTAGTATGACTGTGACAAAATTAGTAATTTTACGTGGTGTTCAGTTTCTAAGATAAAATAGTACCAAGATATAATTTAGGATTGAGTTATGGGATTGAATCTCTTAAATCAAACACATTACAAATTTAATCCCGGATACAATCTTGCAAACCGAACGCCCCTTAGATCTATGAAATAATCTAGGCTTAAGTCATCTCACATTTATAATTTTATTCCTTTTTCAATTAATTTATTACCCAATATTAACATCGAAATGGGCTCAGAGCAATTTTATCTCCATTATTATATAGAAGTGGAAGGCCATATAAAACATCGAAACAAGTACTAGTAGTGGTATGATTTATTCCGCATTTATTTCACAGTAGTATTACATTACATATGAAGCTCAATAAAACATCAATGGCTGCTCTGCCTCAAATTAGCCACATAATTTTCGTAAACCATCTGCGCGCTCAGCAAATCCACAACAGCAGACCCAACCGATTTAAACACAGTAATCTCATCCTCACTCATCCGTCCCACTTTCTTCCCCTTGATCAGCTCCACCAATCCCCCCACAATCTCATCCTTCATCATCACCAATTCCCCTGCCTCCACCGCCGCCATCTCATTATCCACGAATACTCTCCCCCTCTTCACCGCCTCCTCGTCGCACTCCCTCATCGACGGCTTGAACGACCCCACCAGATCCAGATGCGCCCCCGCCTTCATCTCCGCCCCCTTCACCAGCGCCACCTCCGAATTCGTCGCGCAGCTTATCACATCGCCCATCCCCACCGCCGCCGTTAAACTCTCATTCGCCTCAAAACACACCCCTTCAAAACCACTCTCTTCCTTCAATTGATCCACCAGATTTCTCGCCTTTTCAACGCTTCGATTCCACACTATCACTCTTTTCAATTTGGATCGGACGATTAAATGAGCCTTGATTAGGTGCGGAGCTAGGGTTCCGGCGCCGACCATGACGAGAATCTCGGCGTCCTCTCTCGATAAATATGACGAGGCGAGGGCGGAGATGCAGGCAGTGCGGTAGAGGGTGAGGGCGGTGGCGTCCATGGAGGCGAGCGGCTGGCCGGTGAGAGAGTGGAAGAGGACGAAAATTGCCTGGACTCCGGGCAAGTTTTGGGCGGAGTTGTTGGGGTTGTGAGTGACGAGCTTGGTGCCGATGTAAGGGAGGAGCGGGGAGGTGGACCAGGAGGGCATGAGGAGGAAGGATGAATCGGGGGTGATTTGGTGGGCGTGGCGGAGGGGGGATTGGATGGCGGCCGAGAGCGGCGGGAGGGTGGATTTCAGGTGGCCGATTAGGGATTTGTGACAGATGAGGGAGTGGAGGGTGGTGGTGGAGATGAACACTGGTGGTGCTGCGACGCTGATTTGATGTAGGTTCGTCGTCGCCGCCATCGGATGAAAAGCGGAAATAGTGGGTTGCGTTTAGAATCCAAAATTTGGCAAGACCATATAAGCACAAAGTCGTCTCTTTGCCATTTTTTTTATAGAATTGAATCCATATGTTCTGTATTGCGGTTAAATATCACATTTAATTTCAAATTTACATTTTATTTTCTAAGTATATCTTATTTTAAGAAAAATTGCGGTTAAATATCGCACTTAAGAGCATTAGCAATGGGGCGCCCTAAGGCGCGCCACGTCAGCAGTTTTATCCCCCTACCTCCCCACCTACAGTGGGGCGTCCTAAGGCGTGCACTAAGGTGCGCCCTATGGCGTGCCACATCATCATTTTATTATTTTGTTTAATTAATTTAACTGTTTTCAAATAACAAGTAAAGAGTAAATAAAAAACGGTCTAAATAACAAACGGCGAAGTTTTAATAAAAAAAAGTTACATCGTTGAACTAATAAAAAAAAAAACTAAGTCGGACCAATTCCCAACTTCCGACGCAGCTCATCGAGTAACGCCCGGAGATATTCGGCTTCATCGGGGTCGTTACACTTCTTGAGAGCCATGTGCGTCTGCAACATCGTCCTTGCCATCGACGCTGTTGCTAACGACTCAAACGCGGTGGCCGTCTGGGTCGAGAGCTCTACCGGGACCGGAGCTTGGGTTGCAGCGGTCGACGATGAGGTCGCGGTCGCCTTCCCCTTGGCCTTCGCAGCCTTGACGCCGGGAGGACACCGGTGTGCCGGAACTCCCTTCATCCACGTACGTCCGGTTGAGGTCAACCGGGTGACTGCCGCTGCCGCTGCTCGTGTAGTCACCAACTTCGGTGACCTTCGTCCTCTTCGGCGCACCAGTGTGCAGAATTCCACCTTGGAACTTCTGCTTCTCCCTCAAGAGCGCCCAGATGGCCTCGTGCTTGAAATCGCCGAACATCGACCGGTACGACAACATCGCTTTAGTGCGCACGTCGCTCGCGCTCTCGCCGCTCACCTGTGACCGCGTGAACTTCTCGAACTCCGCCGCGTACAAGTTCACTTGCTTCTTGACTTGATCCCAGTGCTTGCGGAGTTGCTCACGCTTGCGCTTGTACGCGGTCGGCGGCTTGACCGAATTGTAGAGGTCCGCGATGCGTTCCCAGTACGCGATCTGTCGCTGGTTGTTCGCAAATATCGGATCTTTCGATATATCTACCCAACACCGGGCAAAAGTGAGAGTTTCGTCGTCGTTGTAGTTCATACGGCCGGGGGCGTACTCATCGCAATCACCGGGAGGCGGCAACTTCTGCGCCCGCTGCCGGTTCCGCTTCTTTCTGGCTGGGGCGGAAGCGGTCGCGGCCGGGTCGGGATCGGCCGCTGCGGTTGGGCGGTGCGGAGACGGCTCCATGTCAGACAACCCATACGATTCCGTACTGAAATCGGGATCGTAATGGGTGTTGGTATCGAACGAACGATAATCGCCGGGTTCTGTACCAGGCCAATGCGCCCCTGCGCTAAACGTAGGACTATTGGGGCTTGAATCCATTTCGTAGTAATTATGTAAATGTAAGTTTCGAAAATGAAATCGCTTGAAATGAAATGTTACAAATGAACGGTATTTATAAAAAAACCAAACCGCGTGTCATCGTCCGCGACCTCCACAATGGGGCGGACGATGGCGCGGACGATGGCCATCGTCCGCGCTATCCTCCGCGGACGATGATGGTATCACTTTATACAAGAGCATCCACAAGGGTATTCTTTAGACCTTTATTATGGTGCAATTCGTCCCTGTCGAGACATGATGGTAAGGGACACAATGCAGCCATCCCCTCCCACCAAGCAGTCCTTGCAGGGGCTGAGCCCCTACTGGCAAGACACGCACCCCCGCCCACGTGGCACCTTATAGTGCGGCGATCACGTTCACTCATTGGCCTGCGAGTGGACGTCCATTTTAATTTTAATTATTTTTCTAAAAAAAGATCGGCAAAAAAGCTTCATTCATCACATAATTTTTTACACCAAAAAAAACTACTACTATCTCACTAAAATTTTTTATTTACATTCCCAATTCAAGTATGGCTACAGGAAGAGAGAACACATACCAAACCAAGCGACCCCCCAAACTCACACATATGTTTGAGTAGGAATGTTGTTCGCCACTATAATGACCAATGTTTTAAAAACCGGACCGGTAAGCGAACCGGCGAAGCTATTGGTTCATGGTTCAACCGGTTCTACTGGTTTAACTACTGGTCGAACCGTTATACTATTATAAATATATTAAATTAAATATATAATGCACAAAAATATAATAAATGATAAAATATAATTCATAACATGTAAAAAACATTAAACCTTATAACTAATTGGTTATAGATATAATAAAAATAAAAAATAATAATTAAATACATAAATTATTAATTAGTGTAGATGAAAATATAATATTATATGTATAAAAGTAGATAACGTTCATGTTATTTCAAAAAAGTGCATGTGACGAAGTAATATTATAAAATTATTTAAAAAGAATATTACGAGTTTAAATAAAATATACTCCCTCCGTCCCCAAAAAATATGCACTTTAGGTTCGGTATGAGTTTTAATGCAAAATTGGTAAAGTAAGAGAGGTAGAGAGAAAAAGTAATTAAAATATTGTTAGTGGAGAATGGGTCCCACCTCATTAGAGAGAAAAAACTTTCCAAAATTAGAAAGTGCATATTTTTGTGGGACGAACTAAAAAAGAAAGAGTGCATATTCTTGTGGGACAGAGGGAGTAATAATTATAATTTAATATATATATTATAATTACAAATTATTTATAGAATATATAATTAAAATGAATTATTTTATTAGTTTGGGTAATTGGGTGTATAAAATTTCATGTATGTATAAAAATAATCAATGTTCATTATATTCTATCAATGCCTTGTGGTGGAGTGGAGGAGGTGCTGATATTTTTAGGAGAGGTCTTGGGTCCGAGTCCTTACAGGAACAAATTTTGAAAATGAAAAAACTGGTTTCCGATCACCGGTTCGGCCGGTCGGTTTCACTGGTTCGCTGCGGCTAAACTTGGTGGCAGTTTTTAGGGCTTAACCAGACCGGATTGCCTATCGGTTCGCGGTTGGACCGGTCGGTCCGGTCCGGTTTTTAAATCATTGATAATGACTGACACTTTCCGTATTGATGTGGTCACAACATGTGAGATATTACCAAACAATTGAGTGTCTCATGTCTCGTTTAAACCTAAATCCGAGTTGCTGCTGCTGAAAGAATAATTTATTTGTACCTATGATTTTAAATTATGTACAGTACTAATTTTAATCAGGTAATTTTAATCAGGTAATTTTAAGTTTTAGAAATTTGTAATGTAGTTTTTGGATTTTTTTTATAAAATGTTATTAATAAAATGCTATTTAATTAATTAAATGCATGACACATGAATAGTTAATGATATACTAGATGATTAAGAAATGAATGAATGTCGCTGCTGTCCCGAGGCCTAGTAATAGTTTTGAGATGGGAAAAATAATGGATGTTACTTATGGAAAATTCATAACTCACAAATCAGTTGAGAGTCAACCTACAGAAAAATAAGCGTCAACTACTCCCTTGGTCTGCCATTAAAAATTTCATTTCTTCTGGCACTGATTTTAAGAAATGAAAAAAAATGGATAAAAAAATAAGAGTCTGACTTGTATATATTCATTTTAAATAAAATCTAAGTGGATGAGTTAGTGAAAGGTGAGACCCTATTACCATTTATGTAAAAGTGAACCAGAACTCCTATTTGCGAATAAACTAAAATGGAAAAACGTGACTATTATTCGCAGACATAAGGACTATATAATTTCATACCGAAAATTCAAAAGTTTAATTAAATTACCAATATAAAAAGTCAAAATATAAAACATTTATACAAAATTTAAGCATAATAAAACATACTATATAGAATTCATAAAAAGTTAAAAATTGATTATCATCTTTAAAATATATTAAAAGACAACTAGTGATTTATAAGGCAAAGTAATTAATGAATAAAAATTATGGTTAAAAAGAAATCGATCAACTCGAACTAATTTAAAATCCAGCCATTTAAAATTTAACACGGACGCTTCCCTATGCGGATATCTGGTCTTGCCTGTAGCCTGTAGGAAAGAATTGATTAGAGATGATGCGTAATTTGAGACATGGATTTGTAGCTAATATCGGGGATTATTCATTTTGCTTGTTGAGGTTTGATGTATTTTTCATGGATTATTGTTGGCTAGAAGATTGGGGATGCAAGTTTTGGAAGTAGAGAGAGATAGTTATGTGGTTGTTGCTATAATTTTGGGACACTTTGAAATCTCTACTAATTGTCGAGCTATAGTGTTAAGAATTCGCAAAATGCTTCAAGATTTTAACTCAGTCATACTACGGCATGTGCATATGGAAGATAACTTTGATGCTGATTACTTTATCATATTATGCTTATATGGTCCATAATGACATTTCTGTGCTGGAGAATCACCCCACATATTTAATTTGGCTTTTTATGTGATAAGTTAGGTGTTTCTTATATTCATTAGTTTTTTTCTTGTGCTATACCGCTTTTTCTACCAAAAAAAAAGTAAAAATAATCGATCTAGCCGTAGTAAAATATTTGGGCTTCTATTGGGCAAAATGCCCAAAAACAAATATAAAATCTTATTGATATCTGGGTTTACGATCCTGTTGTAGTTTTTCATCATCTATGTTTCAGTATCAAAGTCGGACGTCTTTCTCCACCGGCCGACATCATGGTAATGTCACGTTTCTGTTTCTTCTTGGTCGTTTAATGTATGGATTTACCATTGCTAATTCTGAGTTTGATTTTTCTGCAGATCATCTCTGAGAAGAACAGGAGAGAGATCTCCAAGTACCTCTTCCAAGGTTTGGCTATTTATTTTTGGTTAGGACTATGTTTGTACGTTTTAAGCGCGATTAAGAGATATTGATTTTGGTTTTTACTGAAATTTCGTTTACACTCTGAGTTTGCTATGCGAAGGAGGACTATAACTTAGCGAAGCACCCCGAGATCGATGTCCCGAATCTGCAGGTGATTAAGCTTATGCAGAGCTTCAAGTCGAAAGAGTACGTGCGTGAGACCTTTGCCTGGATGCACTACTATTGATATCTCACCAACGATGGAATTGAGTTCCTACGAACATGCCTCAACCTTCCATCGAAGATCGTCCCTGCCACACTCAAGAAGTTGGCTAAGCCCCTCGGCCGACCCATGGGTGGACCTCCTGGCGACCGCCCTCGGTAATATACACTTTTGTCGCTATTACTGTTTGGAGCTCATGTTTTGCTTAAATGAACTTGTCATATCAAAATCTGTTTGGAGTGTTAGTTATATGTGCTTGGAGTCTATGTATCATTATCAGGGATTATAGTGTCTATGCTTATTTTAATCTTTGTAATTTGGTAGTTAGATTTGGATTTCTGGTGTCTTTTGTTCATTACATAATGTAATGTTCATATCTTGTTGTATTTCTACTGTAGTTGGTTGTAATTAATGATCTTGTTTCTCGCTCATGGTGATTTTTTAAAATCCTACGAGAAGTCTTATTGATTACAAACATCAAATATGCCTCCTCTCGACACGAAAATGAACTGCTTCTAGGCTATTAGGTCATCTTGATTTTGGATCTGAGTGTGCTATGTATGCTTTGTTTTTGTGTTATTTCAGGATAAAATTATTGTTCTGTACTGTTAATGGTTTATTGATTCTTTTGATCTAATGATACAGTGGACCTCCAAGATTTGATGGTGACAGACCTCGTTTTGGTGATCGGGATGGTTACCGTGGTGGACCAAGAGGGCCAGCCAGTGAATTTGGTGGGGAGAAAGGTGGAGCTCCTGCTGACTTTCAACCTTCATTCAGGGTAAGTTTTGTTAGATCATGAGTATATGACTCCATGTATTTGTATTTTCATCAATTACCTAAACTCCATGTATTTGTATTTTCATCAATTACCTAAACAATCTTTAGTAATTCAGCTTAATTCTCAATTGTTTAAGGAGTATGTCTTCTATTAAGACGTTATATTATTTCTCTGAATTCTACTTGTAGTGCTATTCTAGCGTACGTGTTGCAGGAATGTTTGGTCTTTGAGATATCAGAGCACCCGCAACGCGGTGCCGTCGCCGTTCCTATGCCGTTCCGGAGGAACGGTTTCGCGGCGGCACGCGTTGCAGCGTGCGTTCCGTCGCCATTCTGTGCCGCCACCGTTCCCATGCCGTGCCGCGTTTCGTTCCTCCGGAACGCGGAACGAAACGTTCCGCCACGCGCCGAGGCGACGTGGCGGACTCCCATTCGACGCGTGAAGCCCACTCGCTGCCCCGCGAGTGGGCTTCGTCCCGATGACGCAATAATTCATTTTTTTTAAAAAAAATTTCGAATTTAATAAAAAAAAATGAGACCGTTAATTTTATAGCCGTTTGGTTTTTTTTTATTATTTATTTATTTACTCTATAAATACTCCTATTTCATACTCATTTCAATCACAAACACACATCTATTTCTCTCTATTTCCACCCCAATTTTCATCTCAAATCAACTCTATTTTCCTTCTCCCAAATTTAATCAAACTAATGGATCCTTATGAACAAATGCGTCAAATATTGGAACAATCACTTGAAGAAGATCGACGACGGGAGGCGGAAGAAGCCGCTCCGCCCCAACGTCGCTCCCGTACGTACATCCATCGTAACCGGGAGGAAGCCGCCGCAAGGTTAGTACGCGACTACTTCTGCGATAACCCGGTTTGGGGAGATACGTACTTCCGTCGCCGTTTCCGCATGGGGAAACCGTTATTTCTCCACATCGCGAATACTTTGGCAGCCCGGGAAGAGTTCTTCCAGGAAGGGTTCGACGCGGTCGGACGTCCCAGCCACACGACGCTGCAGAAATGTACTGCAGCAATCCGCCAGCTTGCGACTGGACAAACGGCCGACATGTTCGACGAATACCTCCACATCGGAGATAGCACTGGGCGAATGTGCTTGCTCAAATTCTGCAAAGGCGTCCGGGCAGCCTTCACCGACGAATTTCTCCGGAGGCCAAGCATGGCCGATTGTCAGTTCCTTCTCGACCTTCACGAAACAGTGCACGGATTCCCAGGGATGCTCGGCAGCGTCGATTGCATGCACTGGCAATGGAAGAATTGCCCGGTGGCGTGGAAGGGGTCCTACACGAGCGGCCACAAAGGTACCCACCCAACCGTTATACTCGAGGCCGTTGCCGACTACCGCCTTTGGATCTGGCACGCGTACTTCGGGGTCCCCGGGTCGAACAACGACGTAAACGTGCTCAACCAGTCCGACCTCTTGACCGAAGTTTTGGATGGTAAAGCGCCGGCCATCAACTTCGTCGCCAACAATCGGCTTTATAAAATGGGGTACTATCTCACCGATGGCATCTACCCGAAGTGGCCTACCTTCGTGAAGACGTGCAGTGGGTCTGCGAACCCAAAGCAGGCTCTTTTTGCGCAGAAGCAGGAGGCTGCTCGCAAGGATGTGGAGAGGGCGTTCGGGGTTCTCCAAGCGCGCTTCAACATCATCAAAGCCCCGGCTCGTACGTGGTTCATGGAGAACATGGTCGACATCATGTATACGTGCATAATCTTGCACAACATGATTGTCCAAGACGAAGGACCCGAGGCGGGAAATTGGTTCGACCCCGAATCCCCCGGAAGCTCAACCGCAAGTAGTCCGCCTCGAAGTGGAGCGCATCCGTCTATACAAGAACGGTTATCTATTCCTGCAAGGACACGCGACTCTAGCGCCCACACCCAACTCCAACATGATCTAATTGAGCACATTTGGGCAAACTTTGGCGGATGAAATTATTAAAATTGTGTACTTTTATTTTTTTATGATTTTAATTGTGTGCTTTTTATTTTTTTAAGTTTAAGTTGTAACTTTGTTTTAATGTTGTGTGTTTTTTAATAAAATGTGTTTGTTTTTTTAATTGAATTGAGTTGAAATTAAAAAAAAATGAAATTGAATGAATAGTAATTTAAGGAACGGTTAAGGAACGGTTAAGGAACGAGGGTTGCAGGTTCCGTTCCTTAGTTAAGGAATGGAGTAAAAAAGTACAGTGGAGCCCTCAAATAGTAGTTTAAGGAACGGTTTAGGAACGGTATAGGAACAGCGTTGTGGATGGCCTCAGGGTTCTTTTAAATATAACAAAATCATTTATTTCTCCACCTCAATGGCCAATGGTTTTCCTCATTTCTCTCTGTACATATATATACAGGCCTATTGGCTTTCTAACGCTATCTATATTTTTTTGTTTATATTTCTCCTTTTCTTCTGCTTCAGTTTTCATTTCACATTTTATTCTGTGCTACCAAGTATGCGATAAAGTATGATAAAATTATTTTAGTTGTGATATTATGAATATTTGGCTAGACAAATTTTATTTGTGCCTTGTTGCTTGTCAGAGTCTGGGTAATTTCCTTGAGAAGCGTTTTATATTTTATTTTCATTGACACCATGTAGTTATTGCAATGCAGGGTGGTGATGGTGGTGGATGACCAGGGTTTGGCCGAGGTGCAGGTGGCTTTGGATGATAATATATGCAATGTTCTGTTTTTTTTCGGATATTACTTTTTGTGTGAGTACTAAGAGCATCCGCAACGCGGTGCCGTCGCCGTTCCTATGCCGTTCCGGAGGAACGGTTTCGCGGCGGCACGCGTTGCAGCGTGCGTTCCGTCGCCATTCCGTGCCGCCACCGTTCCCATGCCGTGCCGCGTTTCGTTCCTCCGGAACGCGGAACGAAACGTTCCGCCACGCGCCGAGGCGACGTGGCGGACTCCCATTCGACGCGTGAAGCCCACTCGCTGCCCCGCGAGTGGGCTTCGTCCCGATGACGCAATAATTCATTTTTTTAAAAAAAAATTCGAATTTAATAAAAAAAAAATAAAATTTTTTTTTATTAACGGTAATGAGACCGTTAATTTTATAGCCGTTTGTTTTTTTTTTTTTATTTATTTACTCTATAAATACTCCTATTTCATACTCATTTCAATCACAAACACACATCTATTTCTCTCTATTTCCACCCCAATTTTCATCTCAAATCAACTCTATTTTCCTTTCCCAAATTTAATCAAACTAATGGATCCTTATGAACAAATGCGTCAAATATTGGAACAATCACTTGAAGAAGATCGACGACGGGAGGCGGAAGAAGCCGCTCCGCCCCAACGTCGCTCCCGTACGTACATCCATCGTAACCGGGAGGAAGCCGCCGCAAGGTTAGTACGCGACTACTTCTGCGATAACCCGGTTTGGCATCTACCCGAAGTGGCCTACCTTCGTGAAGACGTGCAGTGGGTCTGCGAACCCAAAGCAGGCTCTTTTTGCGCAGAAGCAGGAGGCTGCTCGCAAGGATGTGGAGAGGGCGTTCGGGGTTCTCCAAGCGCGCTTCAACATCATCAAAGCCCCGGCTCGTACGTGGTTCATGGAGAACATGGTCGACATCATGTATACGTGCATAATCTTGCACAACATGATTGTCCAAGACGAAGGACCCGAGGCGGGAAATTGGTTCGACCCCGAATCCCCCGGAAGCTCAACCGCAAGTAGTCCGCCTCGAAGTGGAGCGCATCCGTCTATACAAGAACGGTTATCTATTCGTGCAAGGACACGCGACTCTAGCGCCCACACCCAACTCCAACATGATCTAATTGAGCACATTTGGGCAAACTTTGGCGGATGAAATTATTAAAATTGTGTACTTTTATTTTTTTATGATTTTAATTGTGTGCTTTTTATTTTTTTAAGTTTAAGTTGTAACTTTGTTTTAATGTTGTGTGTTTTTTAATAAAATGTGTTTGTTTTTTTAATTGAATTGAGTTGAAATTAAAAAAAAATGAAATTGAATGAATAGTAATTTAAGGAACGGTTAAGGAACGGTTAAGGAACGAGGGTTGCAGGTTCCGTTCCTTAGTTAAGGAATGGAGTAAAAAAGTACAGTGGGGCCCTCAAATAGTGGTTTAAGGAACGGTTTAGGAACGGTATAGGAACAGCGTTGTGGATGGCCTAACTAGCTTGTTTGTTCTTTTCCCTCACATAATCATTGCTTCGGCATTAATGAATATCTCACTCAGATCATATTGATCTCTTTCGTGATATTTTAGTATTGTGTTGCAGAAACAAAACTTAATCTAAATGTAAAGCTTTAAAACAACAAATAGTTAAAACTTATACGGGGATAAATGCTGTCTGTATAAGACAAAGATATGAAAACATAGAAACAGAAAATAGTTTGGTTTTCAATCTTCGATACCAAATGCCATTAAAACATAGAAACAGAAAATAGTGTAATTATGCCTAATCAAAATATTTTTGTTCCAATTATCCTTCCAGCTTTCAATCCCAAATTCGTGGCACTATTCTTCTCTTTGTGCGCCTTCTCCACTAAATACCCCACACACGCGTAACAGCCGGTTGATGTTGAAGGCGTTACCCCCACCGGAGCTTGTTGCTCTCAGGTATTTGTCCAAACAGATTGACGCTGCACCTTGATATCCAGGCAACAAAAATTCAGCTGATATAACAGGTTCAACAAACTAAACACTGAATTTTAGTGCACCAAACAACATAAAATGCCAAGAACCAAACATCAACTTATCACAAATCCTCAGTATGGCTTTACATCATGTGCTGTCAGAAATTCCATTAAACAATCAGAGAAACTGTTGTAGTTCTTAAACAAACACTCAATTTAAGAAAAGGAAAACAATGTATTATGGATGTAACAGAGGAATTGCAATAAAAGTCGCTCGCTCAAACTTCAAAGAGAATCCGGGAATCTCAATGAACATTTACTACATTAAATACTCTCTCTCTTTGCTCATACTTCATATACCGCGCGGCGCAATACCTTCTCCGCCTTGTTTGACAGCTTATTCTCTACTTCTTATGCGCACGGTCCATGCACACATGCATGATGATGCATGGTTGTTATTTTTTATTAGGTGCATGCATCAGAAACCAAACAAACACCAAGCAAATTCACACAATCACCCAGTTTTTAGGTTAACGTGCCAAACGAATGCACGAAGCAAATAAATACAATCACCCAAATGCGCTGACCCTAAACCCACTTATACCCGACAAAGAGTTCATGTGAAGTCACAAATCAAAATGGAATGCATTTTTTCGCGCAGAAGCTAATATTTTGGCAACCATTCGCCAATCGATTTGATTTCGTAAGGGAAACCAACAATACTTATGTTGCAACTCCACACGACGACGGTCTCTGTCAGATGCGCGTACTCCAAATTTTTCCGACGTGTCGGGGCTGAGAGGTAGAGGCGATCAACAACTTCAAGTGGGATGGGAGAACTTTCACCTCACAGCTTCTCTGAATTTTTGTGGAGAGAAGAGGTTATAGCGTAATGAGAATTGAGAACTGAGAAAACTGAGGGATATAATTGGAAAATTGAGTTTGATACCATAATATCGCATCTTACCTCTTCCGGTTCTATATCGCGAAGTAAATAGAATTTCCGGCCAGGCCAAAGCAGTCCCCTTATTTCCTTATCTAATACGAGCCGCACATATAAAGTAACATGACTATCAAACACATGTGACTCCATAGACCATAGGGTTAATTACACAATTCATAAAAAATGTTTGAAGTTTGCATAAATTATACAAAAAATTCAAATTTTCTGTATGATTTATGTAAATTTCAAACTTTTAATACCAACATAAGACAAATGTGAAACATGTTGTCCGAGTTATGTAATTACCCCGACCTCTGATGTCACTTCCCGTAAACCAAACCGATCCTTATAATAAACAGAGAGGGGATTGTATCCCAAACTTCGTCTATGTTCTCGAATCCACTTGGCCGAGTGAAGTAAAGAGTCGTCATCCAACTCGATACATTCAAGTGTAGGAATTTTTCCCATATCATAGGGGACATTGTTTAGATGCCGACAGTGATGAAGCACTAGGGACTTGAGTCTTGGGAAGTGACTTGGTTCCATTATCCAATGCTCAAGATTGGATTCCTGAATCAGCAAATAGGTGAGCTTACCGAATCCTCTTTCACTTATTTCCCATGTCTTGCCAATGCAAGCCAGCTTTCTTAGTTTAAGCACTTGAAGATTAGGCAAAGAAGCAACAATTTTCATATCCCCCCATGGAAGTTGCAGACCACACAAATTCAAACTTCTCAGTTTTGGAGGAAGAACACATCTCATATTATGTTTTCCCACAAAAGAACAATCCACCTCTATCTTGAGAGCTTCAAGTTTCTCCAAATATATAAGATTGTTGAGCTCATAATCTCTCGACATGTTGGTATAGAAAAGAGCCAGTTTTTTCAAGTTTGGGATCATTTTGAGGTGCTCTCTTGAACATGTAAAATCTACTACTCTAGAAAGCGTTTGCAGATCTTCAAGAGCTCCTAGTGAACTGGGTAACTCAAAACGAAACACACGAAGATGCCTTAGCTGGGGCATCCTCCAAATCCCCTCTGGCAAATTGGTAAAGATACAGTCACTATCCCTTGGATGAATGATTAAGGTTTGAAGATTCTCAAGGTTTGATATGGCTTCCGAAATACTGAACCCACTGTGGAAAGCAAGATATCTGAGATGAAATAGCTCAAAGACCTCCTCTGGCAAATCAAAGTAGTAAGCATTTGACAAATCATAGTTGTAATCATTTGACAAATCCAATATTCTCAGCAGACTAGCATTTTCTATCGACAATCTAAACCCTCGTTGATGGTTTGACATGCCTAGGCGTAACACTAAAGTTCGGATAGTAGAGCCATACACACCTTCAAGGAAATCATAGCCCTCAGGGCGATCAAAATAAATACTGCGGCGGCACGACTTAAGTTCCATGGGCATGGCTTGCTTATCAAAACTGTTAATATGATGAATGAAACTATCTACATGGCCTTGGTTTAGGCACACATAAAACAAGCGAATATCTGATTCGATTCTCTTAACTCTGCCATTAGACTTCCTCTTTGTCACCAAAACTAGATTTCTTCTTACAAGATCTTCCACATACTCTTCTCCTGTCTCTTCAAAACTTTTACCTTCACTTTCATTAAGAAAACCCTCAGCAACCCATATTTTTACAAGTTTGGAGACATTTATATTGTGATAGATTCCCAGATATAAGAAGCACGGCCTCAAATGATGAGGCAAGTATGTATAAGCTAGGGAGAGTATACGAGATTGTCTGTTACCATAATCAGAAGCAGCAAATTTGATGTTTTCTGAAATATCTTCCCACGCAGCTTCAGTCTGATCAGCAGCAGCAAGTATTCCAGAAACCACCTCAATACAGTTTGGAACCCATCTGCAGCTTCTGGCAATCATCTTTCCAGCAGACACCAATTGAGAAGGACAAGGATCTCCTTTGAATATGTTTTCCCTTATCACATTCCAAGCATTATCCTCACCCATAAAACCCACCTTATGAAAATGATCAACCATCTTCATGGATACATGAGATCTTGTGGTTAAGATTATTCGACTTCCATTATTTTCACTAGGAAACATATTAAGGTTTAGCCTCTCGAAATTGCTAAAACCATCAAGCACAATAAGATACCTCCTCCCCTTTAATTTATCAAACAAAGTCCGAACCAGTCCATTCTTGTTCTCTGTATTTGATGAAAAATCGACTTTCATGGAACGCAGAAGGTTTCGAATCAATTGTGGTCGATCATATTCACTGGATACTGTGGCCCAAGCACGGATGTCAAAATGCTCCATGATTAATGGATCATTGTAAGCATTTCTTGCCAGAGTAGTTTTGCCCACGCCTTCCTCTCCATAAATTGCGATAGTTCTTAGCGGCTCTTCATGTCCTTGACGAAGTCGAGAAATTATTTCGATCAACTCGTCATCGGGACCATCCATGGTTTTTGTGCCCTTCAATTCTCCAACGATCGACTCGATTTCCTTTGATACTCTCTTCACCTCCTCAAAACCGTAAGGGAGCTGATATTTCCCCTGTTCAGGCTTAGATCTAGACGACCCAACAGTCGATTCCAGCAATGAATCGGACAACTGAAGCTCGATAATCCTTTCTGCCATATATGTAGCCTCACTGATGATTTCTTCCCAGAGGTCAGTTTTGTCTGGAAATTCGTCGAAAAACGTTTGCAAGAAAACAGTGTGTTTACGAAGGGATGTGATTGCGCCTTTCAGTTGAGGGGAAATGGAATGTTGATGATAGTTGAGGAAGATATCTATGGTGTGTGAAAGTGAAGCAACAGCAGCGTATGCCATGAGAATTAGGAGACAGATGATGTGAAAATGAAGAACAAAACAGGGCTGGGTGTTGGCTGTTGAGATCTTAGCTAAATTCCAGATTTAAGACCTTATTTTAGGGCTTTTTTCTCCTATTTTTATTCTACTAGTATACTACTGTACTTACTCTTTTCTTCATAGTAGAATATACGACAGCGATAAGAATATAACAATGATACAAGACCTAAAAAAAAGTTGTAGATCTTCAAAACAGTAGAGCTTGTTAATATAAAATACTAAGTAAAATCCAATTTCTTTTATTTAAACAATCAACCTTGTAGCTTATCACAACATGAATGCCAACCCAACCATATCTCACAGAACTCAAACAGCTTCTGTGTTGGATATTATGATGTTTTCCAGAAGACTAATCCATCTTTATCTTGAATAGGATAAACCTCCTATCGGGTCGGCGTCCGTAGATCGGCCATCCATAAATATCTGTCGCGGGCGAGTGCCCGACTCGCCCATCAAGTAAGACGGTTTTCTCACTTTAGAGAAGAGAATGAACTATAATATTGAAATTTTTGATTGATTTCTCAAATGATTACAATAACTCTTATTTATAATTCTAATAACTAAAAATCCATTTTAAATTAAAAAAAAATATTTTCCCACTTCCCAATAGAATATATCCATTTTTTCTCCACTTTTAATTTATTTTTAATTATTTTTATCCCACATTTTCATCTATAAATACATCCATTTTCACACAAAATTTTACACCACCCTACACAAAATACTTCTCTCATCAATTCTAAAAAATTCTCTCATCAATTCTCATCTAAATTCCCACTCTTTCACTCTTACATAAAATGTCCGGCTCCGACGATCACCCCTCCGACTCCCTCGGATGGAACTACGAATGGTTAAGCTCCTCTCCATTCCCTAATCCGGAAACGGATTTCTCGCCCCCTCCTCAAACCCAAGGTTCGCATATTCCGGGTGGCTACCGACCTTACCCGGTGAACGAGCCAGATGCCGAGAGGTACGGGTGGGCTCCCGAAACTGCCACGGGAGGGAGCGTCTCGACGCCACCGGAGGGCGGTTCCGACGCTCCTCCTCGTCCTTGTAGTGTCCGTGTTCGTACTCGTGGCAGTACCGGAGGTGACACCAACGTCCGCACCCCGTACACTCCGGGGGGGGGGGGGGGGAGATGCAGAAGTTATTCAAAGCCTACATGGAAATCTCCGAAGATGCGGAAACTGGCACGAACCAAACCGGGGACAGGTTTTGGTGGCGGGTCTCTCGCTGGTACAATGCCAACCGACCGGATGAAACCATCGAGCTCAATGAGAGCCAACGATGAAATCCAAAAGTTCCAGGTGTATTACCTCCAGGAACAACGGTCAGCAGGGAGCGGCACGAGCGAGGTTGACATCATCACGGCCGCCATGTCGACCTACCATTCAATTCAGTACAAACCATTCAAGTATCTCGACGCTTGGCAGGAGGTGCGTACTCATCCGAAGTATAGGGGAGGCGTCGCATCCTCCTCCAGCAAACGGTATAGGTCGGTATCCCTATCCAAGGCCGGCGAGGATGAGGTGGCTAGCCAGCTTGTCGGAGCTCACTTGGGTAGCCCCCGACGCCGGCCCAAGCAGTTCCCAACGCCGGCCGCAAGGAAGGAAACAGGCGACAGCCAACCGTCGTCGCATCGCGACCTCCCGCTCCCTTTGTGCCGCCTCCACCCCCACCAACTCTCTGAGCTCAATTGGGGATACCGCCGTCGGGCTAGTCTTCTTTAAATTTCTATGGATGTATTGTTTAGGATTTAATTATGTAATTTTTAATTTTTAGGGTTTTAATTATGTAATTTTTAATTTTTAGGGTTTTAATTATGTAATTTTTAATTTTTTAGTAATTTGTAATAGTATTTCAAGTATTTTTAACGCATTTTAATGTTGTGAAAATATTTTTATTTAAATTGAATAATAGAATGTGGAACTCTTGAGCATGCTCTTACAGAAGAACAGAGAGTAAAAAATGAATAAATGTGAGTCCAAGCCCTAAGAGCATGGATGTGGATGCTCTAATGCTCGTATCATACTCCAAATAAATAAGTATTTCAAATAATTGATGATAGAATTAATACTCATATAGGAGTACATATTAATTTGAAATCTGTGTTAATTAACTCTGATTTTTTTGGTTACAAATTATTCCGTTATATATATTGTTGAGATAAAGGATAAGTGATGGTTAATGTAGAATGTTAACGATAAACTGATAACTAAAATTTTTATTTAATTACTTTGATTATAATTGAATCGACCCATTAATAATCATAATTAGACAAAGGGGACCATCGCATCTTATCAGTTACAACTTCATGACCAGCATAGTTGTCAGCGAGTGGCAATTTGAATATTTTTGGAGAGAAAGAAGGCCGCAAAAAGAGGTAGCAATGGGGCGCCCTATGCATCGCCACGTTATCATTTTTATCCTCTTACCCTCCCACCTGCAGTGGGGCGCCCTAAGACGCGTCTTAAAGCGCCCCTATATGTTTTACTATTATTTAGTTAATTAATTTAAATGTTTTCAAATATATAATACAAACTAATTAAAAACCACAACGAGTAGCTAAAAACCGGCGAAGACTGCATTGATTAACAAAAGTTATACGATTCAAGTTGGCTAATCTACGCAATTCCCAACTCCCGGAGCAGCTCATCGATCAACCCCTGGAGGTATTCGGCTTTGGCGGGGTCCGTACACTTCTCGAATGCCTTGTGCGTCTGCAACAACGTCCGCGCCATCGAGGCTCTTGCCAACCCCACATACGCGGCGACTGTCGGGGTCGGGAGCGGGAGCGGCAAGGGGGTGGCGGCGGTCGAGGATGATGTCGCCGTCGCCTTCCCCTTATTCTTCGCAGTCTTGACGCCTATGGGACGCCGAGAGGACATCGGTGTGTCGGAACTCTCCTCCTCCGTGTACGTCCGGTTGAGGTCCACCGGACGAGTTCCGCTTTCGCTGCTCGTGTAACCACCAGCGGCGGTGGTCTTCGTCCTCATTGTCGCACTGGTGTGCAGAATCCCGCCTTGGAACTTCTGTTTGTCCCTCAAGAGCACCCAGATGCCCAAATGCTTGAAGTCGCAGTACATGGACTGGTACGACAACAGCGCTCTATCGCGCACGTCGCTTAAGCTCTTGCTGCTCCCCTGCTCCCTCGCGCACTTCTCGTACTCCGACGCGAACAGGTTGACTTGCTTCTTCACCTGATCCCAGTGCTTGCGGAGCTGCTCCCGTTGGCGCTTGTACGCGCTCGGCGATGCGCTCCCAGTACGCGAGCTGCTTCTGGTTGTTGGCGAATATCGGGTCCTCCGATATATCCACCCAACACCTCGCCAAGACGAGGGTTTCATCCGGCTGGTAGTTTGTACGGCCGGGGGCGTACTCTTCATTCGTTGCCGGAGGTGGCAACTTGTACGCGCGGTGCCGGATCATCTTCTTTTTGGCGGGGGCGGCAGCGACTTAAGGGGTGGCGGCTGCGGCGGTGCGGCGGGAGGGGGCGGTTTGGAGACGGCTCCATGTCAGACAAACCATACGATTCCTTACTGAATTCGGGATAGTACTGCATGTTGGCGTCGAACAACCGATATTCGTCGGGTTCTGTACCCGGCCAACGCACATCACCACTAAACATCGGACTATTGGGACTTGAATCCATTTCGTAGTAATGAAAATGTGAGTTTCGAGAGTGGAATCGTGAATTGAAATATTACAAATGAAGCCGAGGTAGGGGGTATTTATACAAATTTTTCGAATTTAGTATTTAAAAATAAAAATAAAAATAAAAAACTCGTGCTATCGTCCGCGGAGACCACAATGGTGCCCGATGGCGCGGACGATAGGCCATCGTCCGCGCTTCTTCCGCGCCCGAAGCTTAGGGCGTGGGCATAGGGCGTGCCATCGGGCGCTCCCGAGGACGATGGCACGCATCGGGCGCCCCATTGCGGGTGCTCTAATAATATATTGAAATTCACGGAAAACAAACACATGGTGGTCTACATCCCTCCACCCACTCGTCGTCTCTCGCTCTCCCCTTTAAAAACTCACCACCACCACGTACTACCCAAACCCTCCTCCAAAATCCACCTCAGCCACCTTCTATGGCGGCCGGGATTTCCTTCTCCGCCACTTCACGACCCATCCTCCGCTCCAGGCACAGTCCCTTTCTCGGCCCCAGGCCAGCTCTACAGATTCCCCCATCTCTCCATAGAATTCACGGGATTTTTAGGAGGCCTAATCTCACGGTTTGTTTCGTACTCGAGGATGAGAAATTGAGGGGAAGTCTAGAACCAGAAGATGAGAGCGGTGGAGTTGAGATGGCGATTTTACTGGCGGAGAGCGTGGCGGAGAAGGTGGCGGAGAAGAAATCGGAGCGGTTTACGTATTTGATGGCGGCTGTAATGTCGAGCTTCGGGATTACTTCCATGGCTATCGTAGCTGTTTATTACAGATTCGCTTGGCACATGGAGGTTAGTTAGTTAGTTAGTTACATCTCTTTTTTTCTCATCTCAATTTGATGTGAGCAATTTGTGGCGCAGGGTGGAGAGATACCTTATACAGAAATGTTTGGTACATTTGCTCTCTCCGTTGGCGCGGCTGTAAGTTGATTGATTCACTAAAATTAAACTATTTATTTGCATTTCCTTGTGTTTGAATGAATTTGTGTGCAGATGGGAATGGAGTTCTGGGCTAGATGGGCACACAAAGCACTTTGGCACGCTTCGTTATGGCATATGCACGAGGTTCGTAGTATGGTATACTTCCATCGTAATTCTAAGATAGATGAGTTATCTACCTTACGAAAGTGCCTTTTATTATATGTTGAGCCACGATGATTAATCTATGGAGATTTGATTCTGACAGTCGCATCATAAACCAAGAGAGGGACCGTTCGAGCTTAACGACGTTTTTGCGATAGTTAACGCAGTTCCGGCCATTGCACTTCTCTCATATGGTTTCTTCCACACAGGCCTCATTCCCGGCCTCTGCTTCGGCGCAGTGAGTGTCCTACTCCTATCCTCGCCACCATTTTCAACTTAATTAGTACTCCTATTTAGTAATGTTGAGTATATTTGATTGATGCAGGGCATAGGAATCACGGTATTCGGCATCGCCTACATGTTCGTCCACGATGGCCTTGTGCACCGTAGATTCCCGGTGGGGCCCATAGCCGAGGTCCCCTATTTTAGAAAAGTGGCTTCGGCTCACCAAGTTAGTATATAGGAAAATGATCGCACACACATACAAACTCATTTGTAATTGAAAATAATGGATTGATTTTGATGTTTTGAAATGCAGCTTCATCACACCGACAAGTTCAACGGCGTTCCATATGGGCTCTTCCTCGGACCTAAGGTAGTAATTATGTTTATTAGTAATACGTTTTAAGTTGTTGGATTCAGTTGTCTGATTGAGGTCGTTCCTGCAGGAACTTGAAGAGGTAGGAGGGCTACCAGAGTTGGAGGAAGAAATTAATAGAAGAATCAAACTGTCCAAGAAATCCAGATGAATGATTCTTTTTCTTCTTTGTAGAGAAGAAGTCCGCATATTTTTGCTGCAAATGAAATGAATGATTTTTTTTACTTCATAGTATTGCGTGTTGTGATAGTTTTCTAGGATTAATATCGTGAAAGTGCACATAGATTTCAAAAAAAAAAATGGAGGAAGAATCGACGTGTTTCGAAAGAGTAGCTGGCAATTTTGGCCTTGTGTTTTCTGGCAATGGTTCCAAGCATTTTACTTACATGGGATTGTCGTCTCCATGTGCCACTTGGTTTTTTTTTCCTTATGAACTTCATTAATTCATCCCATGTATCACTTGTCCTCTTCTCAAAAGTACTACTACTATACTACCTTTGTTTTGGAGTTTAAATCCATTTTTTGAGTGGTTCCCTTCTCCACGTATAGTTGACTCATGAAAAGCATAAAAGAATGTGGCTCAGTGCAAATTACATATCCACAAAGAAACACGTGTCAAATTAAATTTGACACTAACAACTTCTTACTCAAGTTTACACAGGGGCAAGGGTCAAAACTTTATAAAGTTGTACTACTATCTTTAATTGCATTTTGTAGTTTGTATTACTAATGAGTACAATAATATCATCCGTCTACCGTCTAATTTTTTTTAAAAAAAGTGAATTCAATCTTCTTCGTTCATCAGGATATGTGGCCAAGATCCTACACAATGAAAAAGGACAAAAAATAACACATTGTATTATGGGGAAGTCATCAATTGCTAACTCATCATTTAATTGTCAACTACAACTAATTTAAGACCATAGGATTTTAGAAATCTTATGGTCTACAATTTGCCATTTGTTATTTGTAATTTCATTTTTCATTTTTTAATATTAAAAAGATAATAACAACTATTAAATTTAGGGTTTAGAAATACAATGTCAATACAATGTATGAAATACGTCAACACAAAGACATGACAATGTCAATACAATTTCATATTGACACTGTACAAGCATTGTATTGACATATTATATGATGTGTAATGATATAAAGCTGTTAACGAAATTTATGAAAATTTTTTAAAAAAATTCAAATTTTTATATCGGAACATATGCAAGTGAGATCTCGTTAGAATCCTTATGAAATTATCTTTAATTTGATATATGTTGTGCAAAAAAATAATTTAAATCGAGAAAGTTATATGCATTTTAAAGTGATGAGATATTTTTCAAAAGTTCGTTACAACTAATTTGTTTTAAATTGACCTCAATAATACCTTTATTGTCGTTTTTTTGTTGATTGTATTGACATTCAAATCTAGGCCTTTGATTTGAATATCTAATAGCTATTATTTAATTATAATTAGTAATTAAGTATTGAGTTAGCAATATAACACTGCACTTAGTATTATATATGTCGTAAATTTTAGTGTGATATATATATTTTTTTCACGACTCAAATAATACCACGCAACTAAAATTTGGCCTTAAACTGACTAGTCAATTTCATTGGTATGGAAATGGAAAGAAATGAGAATCTGCCAATACTGATAGATACATTCCGTGAATAAATTTACTTAGTTCTCTAACTCTAGTTTTTATCCAATTTGAGAAAATTAAATTACGTATGGAGATCAACTTACTTGGATGATAATTGTAGAAAATTAACATCTAAGTTTGGTATATGTATCCAAGATGATGAAACGTGTCCTATAATCATAATATGTGGATGGCCACGGCATGTAGGGCTTTCATTCTGGCAGTATGGTTTGAATAATTAAATAAAATTGATTTTATATTATTATTGAGTTAGGTGAATAGAAATCGATATTTAATCTCGGAATAATACTATTAAAATTAGTCTTGCTTTATGTATATTTTTATTTTTTCCTGTGGTGATATTAATTTCGAATAACCTTAGATAGTATTAGAATAAGTGAATACCAAAAACTAAAACACCCATGTTGCTTATTAAATTGTGTTAAGTATAATAATCTAAAAAGTTCTTTTCTTTAAGTGATAAGATAGATTAACAAAATAAGTATAAGATTAAGTTAAAAAAAGGATTGGATGGTAAAAATAAACTTAAAATTGTTCAGTCTATATACTAGACGTTGGATTGTTTTTATTATCTATCCATCTTACTATTAGTTAAAAGTGAGAATTTGAGTCTATAGTCTTAGCTTGATAATGGAAAATATGCAATCTTCACTTGCCTAACCAGCCTATCGTCCAAGTTTATATCCAAACATGTTAGGTTAGCTTGCTAATCAATTTTTAATTGGACACAATAATAGGTTATTCATTTCCTATCATTAAAAAAACAAATGTCATGAATTTTGACCGAGAAGATAAAAAAAAGACGCACTTTCCTTTTTGTTGATTGATCCACAATTAAACACGCGTCAATCCTTTCACAAACGAAATAGTCTACTACAACTAATTTATAAAATTAATTAATCAAATTCGATTAAAAAAAAGTGGATAATCCACTATGCTCTGTGCCATACACACACACACAATATATGGGTCTTTGTCTTTTTGTTCAATAATTCAGTTTCTTTATGATCTAAAAATAATAAT
This sequence comes from Salvia splendens, assembly GCF_004379255.2. Taxonomy (NCBI): domain Eukaryota; kingdom Viridiplantae; phylum Streptophyta; class Magnoliopsida; order Lamiales; family Lamiaceae; genus Salvia; species Salvia splendens. The sequence continues at coordinate 7,554,098 of NC_056034.1, forward strand.
GTAGTTGGTTTACCGTGAACGAAAGACACGTTTCGTGTTGCCGTATCAAGATATGAATATTTTATCAAGCTATATTATGAAAGTGAGGCCACTTTTATCATGCATTGCTGTATTCGTCCCCATTTTTTAATTTAATTGAAGCTAATAATAATAAGCTCATAAAGTCACGATTTATATTTATAAACAGAGATTTTATCGATTTGCAAGGGTCTAAAAATAGATCAAGATCATCCGGATAACACAATGGTATCATGAAATTTTAATATTATGACAATGATATCATGATTTTTCAACAACAGTGCCTATAAATGAATTTTAATATTATCGGATTACACTTGCGGTTTTCGTGTTAGCCGATTTATAGCGAACTGGGAAATAACCACACCGACAAGTGTTCCTATTGATCAAATTTTTAATTAAATACAAATACTCCTTTCGTCCATCACTACAAAAGGAGTTTTGACCACAATTTCTAAGAAATATAGTAGAAAGTTGGTTGAAAAGTTAGTAGAATATATGTCCTATTTTTATATACTTTCCTCTACATTTTCCTTTTAGCTTGTCATACTCAAAATATCCACTTTCTATATTGGAAAATAAATGTCTCTCTTTTATCCCCTTATTAATATATCCAATCATATTTTCCACTCTACTTTATCACACACAACTACTCCACTTAAAATCTCGTATCATTCAAGAATATGGATATCTTGAATGAGACGAAGAATATTAGTTTTATAATAAAATGTGAGTGAGATAAATATAATGGAATATGACTCCCATTGGTGATTACTGAAAATAGTAACAAATGACAAATTTATTGGTGAACAGACGGAAATGGCAAAATGAAAAGTTTATACGTGAACGGAAGGAGTACCTTTTCCACCATTCACAAAACCGAATGTCTATGAAAGCACTATTTTCCTAATTTCGTAGTAAAAGAATAACATTTGAGGGTAAGAGTAATATCGGCTCATTACAATGATATATAAAAATATTAATGCATACTAAAATATTATTACCCATAATAAAAAAGGATATTGGCATCTAATATCATGAAACTTTTAAAAGTTGGGTTTTTCTCACGAACTTTGAAATTGACAAATAATATCACTAATTTTACCATGGGTTTGTTATTTTCCACCAGTGAAAAAATTCCGGCTATATTAATAGATTGAAGAACAAATTTTGGAGGGTGTGCTTCAAGAAAAACTATTTTCAAAGATTAAAAATCTTGAAACTCTCGAAGTTGTTGTCGAGAAATTACGAAAAAAATTTGTATCATGATATTATTTGCCGAATTTTTTTTATTGATGGGAAATAACAAACTCGGGTAAAGTTCATGATATTATCTGTCAAAGTTTGTGAGAAAAATCCAGCTTTTTGAAAGTTTCGTGATATTAGTTGCTAATATCCCTAATAAAAATATGGTTCTGCAATCGGAAATATAGAGCAGTATTTAGTCCATGCGAATTTTCTTCCGGAGTCAGGCCCAAATATTTGTTTCGTCCGCATTTAATTGGGTTTCGGTTGTGGACCTTATTAATTTTTGGGCCATGTTGACCCGGCCCAATACTTACATCAGCCCCTATTACCCGATCCGATAATTTTGACGTCAAGAACTACTATAATCTGACACGCGTCATTAAAAACAAGTTGGTTTAGAAGAAAATTCATAATGAAATTCTTTTAAATGTTTGAAGACATTCTTTAAGATGATAATAAACTAAACCGAAATTAACATTTAATTCGAGTCTAAACTTACAACCAAGACGTTATCAAGTGGCCACTGGAAAAATCTATAAATGATCAATATTTTCTAAAAATGAAACTTTATTTGAAATATTTTTTTTTCGAATTAACGTTATAAAATTTGAAGATCGAACATGGATATTATAGGGTTGAGTTATAAAGTAGTACTAATATTGAGATTGCAATCTGGATAGGAATGCAAAATGTAAGGAAGAAAATTTTGATCAAAACTTTTTAAGAGTGCGAATTTCATGATGAACTTCTCTCCTATTTGGTATTCCAAAGGGGAATTAAGTAAATTCAGCTCCCTCTACGAATTTTACCAACAACATTACAACACCATAAGTCCGTAACAATATATAAATTGTAGTCAAAATATGGTTCGTTTAATTATTTGATATACTTATTAGAATAGTATATTAAATTGTCAAGTTTCACTGTCAATATTTTTTCAATTGTCTCTATATAAATTGATGATTTTGTGATGATATTAAAAATGATAATATCTCATTATATCAATAAGAAAAGAAATTATTTATTTTAATGCGTCATTTTTTTAACATAATTAAAAGATGAAATTTTGTACGTAACTGAAACTTCATAATCTTGAACAGAGCAGATTTAATCAAACTTTGTAAGTATTAATTAAGTGGGTCTTCTACATACGAATTCCCGAAATTACCCTTTCGTCTCCTACTCATCCCCGTCTCCTTTTCCTCTCTCATGACTCAATCACGGCTGTGATCGAGTATTTTAATCCCTGTCCACCACCACACATCTCCCCCCCCCTTCAATCCTTCACGCAGCAGTTACAGATCCACAGGTTCGTTTTATATTGTTACTTCCTCTTTTTTATATGTTTTATTGGAATTTTTGGAGGAAATTTGGTGATATATTTGCGATTTTGTATCTGAAGTCAGATTATTTGTCAAATGGATTAATTTGTGTCGTAATTGAGGTTTTGGCACACCTAGGATAAATCCACCAACTGCTAGAGGGTTTTTGTTATCTCGCATATTGTTATTGGATATTTGCCGGTTTTTTTATTGGGTTGAGGCATTATTCTTTCTCTTCCACCAGTTGGATCTGGATTTGGTGACAAATATCTATGAAACGATGGTTTGGTTGTAAAATCCAACTGCATAAAGTATTGATAGAATCTAATTAGGGTTTTTGTTGTGTTTTTGAATATTCTTTTTTAAAGTGTGTCTGAATTTCCTTGCAGCGTTTGTCTGTATCTTTATCTTTGATTTGATCAGTTTTGAGTGGTGAATGATTGGATGCTCTCATATATTTTTGGGTAGGAGTTGTGATGGTGGATGTGTTATTTTGTGGAGGTGATGTGTTTTTTTTTGGTTTGTCAAGACATTACATGTTATGGTAGTTAGATTTATCTGAATTTCTTGGTTGTTGTATGATTGGAATTCATGTTGAGTTATTCCGTATTATCAGGAGATATATACTGAGTTGCATATCATTGTTGCAGGAGGAGTGTTGCTAATCTGAAAGAAATACTTGTTTTACAATCAGTTTGTCTATCTTTAATCTAGTGAGCCTTAAATGAGTGGTAGGACATGTGGGAAATTGAGAGGAATGACGTGGACCAGACACAAAAGTTCTTACCAGTGTACTCTTTTACTGCCGGATGTTTCTGTCTGGGAATGTAGTGTGCCTAGATTGAGGAGTTCATTCAGACCTGAGGCCTTGTAGTAGATTTGGTGCAATTTTATCTTTTGAGTTTTTATTTAAGTTTGTTCAAGTACTTAGTAACTAGTTATACGAAATATATAGCTAATGAGACAATGTATAGATCTATAGAGATGTTTGCTTGGGAAAATTGAAAGGGAATCGTAGGAGAGTGTAGCATTACAAGCTATTGTAACAGAATAGTATAATGGAATGTGGTAAAGCAGCGTCTGGTGTTAAGAAAGGCAAGAAGAAACAGGTGAAGGATGATCTAGACCGCATGAAACAAGCTGAAAAGAAAAAAAGACGTTTAGAAAAAGCTCTGGCTACATCTGCAGCCATTCGCTCCGAGTTGGAAAAGAAGAAGCTGAAGAAGAAAGAAGAACAGGACAGGCTGGATGAAGAAAGCGCCGCTATAGCTGAGGCTGTGGCACTGCAAGTCCTACTTGGTGAAGACTCTGATGATTCAAGTAAGGGGTTGCTGAAGAAGCACGAAGAGCTGCCATTCTGGCATCATACCAATGATCTCAGCATCTTTATGGGGGCAGAAGGACTTCCATTTGTTCATTGTCAAGATTTATCCAGTTATTCAAACGAGAATGTTGCTAGCACTTATGACGCTCATCAGTGTGGGCACATGTGGAGTATCGGGAGAAATTCTCATTTCTTGGATTCATCTGATCTCGGGAGCAGCTTCTATCCTCGATATTGGGGAGAAGAATATCTGGCTGCGCAGGCTGTTACCTCTCTTAGCATAGCTGATGAGGATGAGGTAGGCTGTCTTGCTTTCAACCGTATGTAAGTATCTCGAAAGGGTAAATTTAAAAAATATGAGTTACTTTCATTATATAAATCAGGGGTGAGTTCACCTCCCTGTATTCTCCATAACTTGATATTGAATCTTATTTTGATTCTGATCGTTGAGCCTTTTATTACTTCATTATGTTTTGGTAAAGATTGCTTAGTTTGCTCAGGATCAATCAAACTTTCATTGGTAATTGCAGAAGAAAAATCATATTTATATGTATCAATTTTGTTGAATTGTTCTGTCTGATAAAAATATTTTACGCTCTTATATCCAGTATCATTTATACAACTGGTCACATAAGAATATGAAAAAAATAAAAAATAAAAAACTGATTAGATATGATTATTCAACCCCTTACCCCAATCTGGGCCAGAAAAATAATGGAGTTAAATTAAAAGATGTGAAGAGAGAGTGGAAAAGAATAGTTAATGGAGTATTAAAAATTGTTGTACATGTTTGTGCAAGGAATTTTCATCTAACCAAAATCCCTAATTTAATTTCTTTTCTATATTTTTTAATCATAGATGCATGGTTGGCCGTTAATAATGAATAATGATAGCATTTTGATTTATGAATACTAGTGGGGTTGGAGAGTGGAGAAGTAGGTAAAATTGACCAACCAAAAATGCTAAATTATTTGAATCTGGTTTGTTTATTATTTAATTGAATATGATGTAATTTAATTTAGTGCTTTAAGATAACAATACACGGTATTTAGTTTAAAAACAAAAATCAAAGTGATTTCTATGACCAAGATGGCATATTTGTATATCTGTGTAAAAAGTGATAGCAACTATAGCAATAGGATTACGTAGTGAAACATCTCAAAATAGAAATTTAGACAATTTTTAAATACTTCCTCCGTCACCTAAAAATTGAAACTCGCTTCTTTTTACTCTAACAGTTTTTTTATTAAAACTCGTACCATTTCAAAAGTTTTTATTTTTAAGGGACGGAGGGAGTATAAATTATGTATCAAATGGCAAATTAATACTATTCCATCCCTTTAAAATGATAAAGTTTTGAATGATCAAAATTTTAGATAAAATTGTTGAGTGTAATAAAGTAGAAAAAAATAGTTAAAATACTATAAGAAGATATTTTATTGCAAATATGAAAAGGGAACATCTAGAATCTAGATTATAGTATGAATAGAGTAATTTTTATTTTTAAAAACGTATTAACAAGTTTGCTTACAAGTGGCTGAATAATTTAAGCGAAACTTGAATTAAGTGGAATATTGGAATTCTAATAAGGTTTTAGCTGTATTTTGTTGGTAGAGAACCTCCTTTAACGGAAACATTACTAATAAAATGCAAATTGAATAATAACGATTAACGAAGACCTGAGCCTGGAAGGTGTATTTTGACCGAAATTGAATTTGAAATATGCAAATTGAATAGTAAGTAATAACGAAAGCACTTAACAGTGCGATATAATGTTGAAACTTGAAAGTTGAAACTGAGGAAATTCTCAATTGAATGTACAACAGATCAAATAACAAAGCGGGTGTGACAGTGTCAGTTGAAGGTGAGGCCGGCTTGCTTGACCACCACTTCATCCCGTTTTTCCATTTCTGAACTCGCGGGTGGCTTTGCACCGGTTGAGATAAGGTTCTTGAACCACGTACCTTGGAATCTAGGATTTCCTCTACCGGAGTTTCCAGGAGACTCAGGACCAACAGCTGAATTGCTCGATGCAACTCCAGCCAGATAACGGCAGGCTACTTTGCTGGCACTTACAATCTCGGATTTTGCTTGCCTAAACTGCAACGGCAGCAATGCACATCAAAGGGTATTAGCTATTAGTAGTGAAGACCCAAGGCAAAACCCATATCTACAGCTAAGGCACACAAGCACATGAAGTTGCCTTATGTTTGATTGAACAATGAGAGCAAAGGAGCAGACCAGCTTGTGGCAAAACAAGCTTCAGATGGAAAAATCTAAATTAAATATTAATTTTGACAAAATTCAAATCTATACTCGATAGGCCGTGTTTCCAGCTATTTCAACAGCAGCGTCTCCAGCATGAGCAAGCCTATTAACCCATCCTGTTAGAGAGCCAGTGAATGAAGAACAACATCATCACATGGTGGTCAGAGGTGGTAACCAAAATAAAATACAGATCACAGCAACGAGTTGGGTGTCTTTGGCAGCCCATAATCAGAATCCAGAGGATGTGTGGAATCTCTTTTCATTTGAGAAGGTAGTAAACTACAAGTATGTCCCAATAAAATTGAGTATTGCCCATGCAAGCATTGAGAAACCAAAAGAACAGATACACACTAACATGATGTTAAAATTAATTAGCCAAGCCTCAAGTCAAATGCAGTTAATCAAACAGACACAATTTCACTTTATCTTACTATGATTTGTTGCAGTAGGGAACATATTAAAAGTACAGATTATCAAATATTCAAAATTATCCAATACTGAACAAAATTCTAAGACAAATCATTTTACATTCTTCACTAGCTTTAGCACTTCAAATGAAATTATTTTCTAAGAAAACACGAGCACCAATTTGCTTCAGATGGTAGAACAGTAAAATGTGGGACAAATAAACATATTCTTAAACCCAACCCAACCAAAGGCAAACCTTCCGTTACTTGCCAGTAGTCTAGTGACACATCAGGAGAGCAGAAAACAATTATTATGAACATGTGAGAGCATACTTCAATGTGCATCCGAAAAAATAAACAGAATGGCCAGAGCAACCGTACAAAATTTCCAAGGGAAAGAGAACAAGTGCAAATGCCATGAACTTACCAGGAAGCTTTTGCACGCCAAGTCTTTCACAAAACTCATCGCAGAAGTGATTGCAGTTCTTTGATAGCAAATCATATGACTGTCCAGGCCACTCTCTACTGAGTTCTCTAAGGATCTGATTGACCTTGTAGATAGAGAAGGATGTTTTTCCAAGTTTAATAGTTTCGCGGTATGTATACATTGGATTCTTTGTTGCAGGACAGCTAAACACACCAGTACCATGTTCACAGAACCCAAAGGACCATTCATCTTCTCCATAAACCTGTTGAGCAACCCAAATATTAACAAAGGGAACAACAAATGGGTCAAATCTATTAAGTAAGAGCTATAAAACCATAGCCACGTGATATACATAGCAGATGAGTGCTCAACAAGGTAAAGAACAAGTAGGTAAACCAATAAAAAAACAATGAGACAATATATATAACAATATAAGTATAAAATGAAATACCATGACCAAAGGCACTTGAGCTTTTATAGCACACAATATTTTATGGATGTATAGCCGGTTCCATTGACAAGCATTGTTTCACATCAGAATACTAACGATGAGATATACTAGTATATATTATAATAGATGTCTAAATTACTTCTAATCCTAACAGTTGAGTGAATGCGAAATTGAGGGTGCCACGAAAAGAAAGTAAGGTGGTCTGGTGAAAGAGAATGTCAAAACACAATAAACTTCACCATCTTTAGGAAACAAAACCGAGAGTAGGCTTAAAACACGAGTCCTCAATTCCGCATAAGAGTACTTTGATTAAAATCCTAACAAATAAAAGTATTGCTGGGGCGTTCAAAAGAAATGGAGCCACACTGAGATAAATTACCATCATGAACTGAAAAAAATGGTCAGCGCATGCTCAATGTAGAGAAATTCAATTCTGAAAAAACAAAATTCTGGTGATATTCTATATTAAATTTTTTTTCCAACCGTCGACGCAGCCCAAAACAAACCAAAGAAGAGGCGCACCACTACCGACACAGTAAAACAAATGATTGCTTCAAATCAACTACACAGAATAAAACCCTAGATCTACTCCACGAACTAACCGGTGAAAAAACCATATGAAAAGGAACTGAAAGTGACGCATTCAAAAACAAAAAAAAAGTAAAAATAAAATGCAAATAACAATGTAGGATTAGGCAAACGGAGAAGGAGATTGATGAACCTGAACGGCGCTGTGGAAGATACCGCCGAGACCAATTCCGTCTTTGAAGATCTTGTTGATCTGCAAAATAGTGTTGTTTGTTTTGTCGTTGCCACTGTTGGTCACGTCGTACACATGGAGGATCACCTCTGTCATCCTCAATTCAATTCAAATCCCCCAACAACACCTTACTCTTTCAGCGTCTCTCTCTCGCTATACCTATATATGCAATGTGTGGTTGTGAATGGAAATTCAATGAATCACGCCTTAATTTGAAAGAATAAGCAGAGGAGGTGGAAGAACACAATGATTGTGAGCAATGGAGATTGGGGTTTTGGTTGGATGTGCGAGAAATTCAACAGAGAGGGAAAAGGGGTGATATTTGTACCGCCCGAGAGCCGGGGGTTTTTGTTTCCCTTTCCCTTTCCCTTTCCCTTTCCCTTTCTTTTCGATTCTTACCTTTTCAAATCAACAACATGAATTCAAATCCTTCTTCGGTTCTATATTTGGACAAACAAGTATTCCAATCGAATTTTATTTTATTTTAATAATTTCTTTACCAAATTTATTGTATTAATGAAGAGACTCAAGTTGGAATTTAAATTCAAACAAATAGATATACATGTTTTTTAAATCTTGAGTTGATAATCTCAACTATTCAAGTCCACTTTAAGATAAGATTAAATTACACTTATTTAAACATATTTTTATCTATGTAGTATAATGTGCCCTACGATATTATCCCACTACAATAGTCAACATATTATTCCAACAATTCTCAAATTAATGGACATAAGACCTATACTTTATTTGGGTGGACCGTGGAACTGATAATGAACAAACCAATTTGCTCCATATATCATTAGCTAGTGGAGAAGTTATAATTATCAAATTATGTAACAGTGTTAGGTACTATAATATTGTGACATAGATTGTGATTAGAGTAGAGCAATATATTCCATGGTAATATTCTTCTTCTAAATAGTGATAGAATTTGTGCGATAAAGAAATGCAGTTATAGTTTGTGTATGAACTTTTATATATACTAATATTATCGTGTTTTTTTACTGAATTTATTTGTACAGAAATATTGACATTGATTATATCATAGTCACGATCTATTTAGAACATCTCCAAGGAAAAAGGTAAATGAAGAGGTAAAGAGAAATAACTACCACATTTATCTTTTTTTTAGAAAATTTGGTTCTTTTATTTTGAGGATGTATCTTGACCTCTTCTTGATAAAAAAAAGGTAAAAAGTTAGTTATTTTTATTTATTTATTTTAATTACCTTCTTTCCTCATACTCCCTCTGTCCCGCACTACTTGCACTTATTTCCTTTTTGGGCGTCCCAAGTTACTTGCACTCTTTCCATTTTTAATAAAAAATTTCACCTACAGCCGTCATTTTTTACTTTCCTATACACTCATTCCTTAATCTCCGAGCCGAAAAGGAAATGAGCGAGTAGCCCGGGACGGAGGGAGTACTTTTTAAGAATGTATATTGAGTAGGTAAATGAGAAATATATCTTCTCAATATATCTTTACCCCTTAGAGATGCTCTAAGAAAACATATAGATGGTAATTTAGTATTCATACACTTAGTGCACAGAGAGCTTCGCGACATGCACAGCGCGCACTAATATTCACATCCGCATACAGAAAAAAAATGATGTAATATGAATTTGGATTACTATGTTTAGGCAGTCTTTTTTATAAATGATGGGGTGCGTACTAAACAAGCCCAACAGCAATGACGGCCCATCAGCCCAAAGCCCAAGGAAGAGTATGAGTTCGGCATTACCAAAGAGTTCGGCCTCAGCCTACAGCTCGGTAAAAGCCAACCAATCAAGCTCTGCTCTCAGGTCGGCATCAAGCTCTACTCTCAGATCGGCAACCAAAGCAGTTCGGTCTCAGTATTCGACCGAACAAGGAGTTAGTGGACCCATACAGGATTTCCACAACTTCCAACACACCCACTACCACGTGGTGTCAACTCAGGCCACGATCGTAGGCCATGACCTACGCTACATCCACGATCTTAGGCCATGACCTACACGACATCCACGACTTAGGGTGGTGATGCAAGCCACGATCTTAGTTCAATATATAAATAGAACTTAGATCTGATAGACAAAGGTTAAGCTCTCTAGAGATAAAATATCATATAGCAAGTCTGTGTTGTAAGCTGTAATCCCAGATCAAGCAATACAATCTTGCCCTCCCTTCTTCCCGTGGACGTAGATTTACTTCAGTAAATCGAACCACGTAAATTCTTTGTGTCGTAGTCTTTTTTCTCTACCAGCATTTACTAACATCAGAAATTCGCGGATTCATCACTGGCGCCGTCTGTGGGAAACAGAGAACAAAATTTGTGATAAAACGAATTTTTGACCCTTTTCCACCCCAAAAATGCGTACCAGATCACGTAACACCCGTAACACCGTTCGCGATAACCAGGAGGAAGCTAGTCCAGCCCGCAGCTCTGGGAAACAGCCTCGGGAGACTACCTCCTGTTCTCACGGTGAAGGAACTAGCCGCTCCAAAAGCCGTCACACCGAGTCTTCCCAGCAGCCCGATTTGAACGAGGCTGTCAAGCTGTTTTTGGCTGAAAAGCAGGAGGAATTCTTAACCTTCCTGCAAAAAAGCCAAAAGCAGCCGGAGACGAAAACGGCGGATTCTCCCTCTCCCTCTATACGAGACAGTCACTACCGCAGTAGTGTCATGTCTTCCAGGAGAAAGAATCCTCGGTACCGGAATCACAGGAGAACTCCATCTCCTCCATACCGAAGAAATGTCGGGTTCGCCATGTACGGAGCATTGAGGACTCCGTTCTCGGACGATATTACCCGAACTCCCCTACCACAGAACTACCGAACTCCGTCGATAACCTATGACGGACTCGTGGATCCTCATGATTTCTTGGGACGCTATCAATATAACATGGCGAACCAGGGTCTCAACGAGGTCCACATGTGCAAGCTGTTTCCCGAGCTGCTCATCGGGAACGCAAGAAGGTGGTTCGATAGCCTCCCCCAAGGCAGCATTAGATCTTACCGAGATCTAATGGTTGCATTCCATAGGAGGTTCTTTCAGAAAGCGGAAGTCCGAATCACTTCGGCTCAGCTGCTTTCCATTCGTCAAGGTCGCGACGAAAAAATCAGCGACTTTATGACAAGATTCCACAAGGAATGCCTGCAAGTAGACGATCTCAACGATCTGCTTGTCATCTCGGCATTCCAAAATGGAATCCTGCCCGGAGCTCTCTACAGGAAGCTCGTTGAGTGCGGTCCGCAGACAGCTCAGGAAATGTGGGACATTGCGGACCAGTACTCCCGGGCCGATGAGGCAGACCGTCGCAAACGGTCGTTAGACAGCTCATCGTCCCGAGGAGACAGAAGGAAGCCCGATCATAGCGATCAGGGGCATCCTCGCCGGACTCCATTTGAAAGAATTCAAAGGGCTCCGGTGCAAGACAGATTGGGACCCCGTCTCAATCCCGAGAAGCCGCCCGCTCAGTTCGTACCGCTGAACAAGCCGAGAGCGGAAATTTTCGAACTGCACTCTGACCTGTTCGAAAAGCCAAAGCGGATGACGAAATCAGCCGCGCGCCGACCCCAGGATAACTACTGCTCCTACCATCAAGACCACGGTCACGATACCGAGGATTGCAGAAACTTGGCTGCAGGTATCGATGTTCTTGTGAAGGCAGGGACATTGAAAAAATACCAAAGCAAGCAGTCAAAGAAGAATAAGAAGCAGAGAGGTGCGAACTGCGCTCCTCAGGATCCGAAAAGGCAGCCGGATCCCGAAGACGATGACGAGCCGCAATATGATGGAGTAATCCAGACTATTGACGCTCTCCCTGCCGGGAAGACCAAGTCGTCCCTGAAGTCAGAGCGCAGAGGCTCCAATCGAGAGGAGCCAACGCATAAAAGGCTGAAGCAGGACGAAGTGATTACGTTCTCGGATGCTGATCCCGTCCCGGCCATCTCTCCTCACCAAGACGCCATTGTCATCCAAGCCGGAGTGGCAAACAAACTGATCCACAGGGTGTTTGTGGATACAGGAGCGTCAGTCAGCATTCTTTTTAAAGAGTGCTTCGACAAACTAGAAGTGGACCCAGCTCGGCTCAGTCCGGCTCCGCTTCCCCTGAAGAGCTTCGCCCAGGAGGACACCCGCCCTGAAGGTATTATCAGCCTTCCGATCACGGTGGGGAAAGCGCCTACTAGCTCCAGTACGATGATTGAGTTTTTCGTGGTGAAAGCTCGGTCCCCGTACAACGTCATCCTGGGAAGAGACTGGCTCAACACAGTTCGGGCCGTTTGCTCTACTTATCACCTCACCATCAAGATTCCCACTAAAGGTGGGATAGCGGTCATCCGAGGTGATCAAAAGAGAGCAAAAGAGTGTCTGCAGATTGCGCTTAAAAGTGCCGAGCAATCAGATCGGCACCACCAAGCATAGCAATCACAGCAGCCGGAGTCAGAGGCAATGACCGAAGTCATACCGGAGCCGAATTCGATGACAGTTCAGCTGTACGAAGACGATCCATCCAGAACGGTTAAGATCGGCTTCGCGGGAACGCCTCTACTTCGGGAAAAAACCATCCAGCTCCTCAAGGAGTATAAAGACGTCTTTGCATGGTCTCCGTTGGACATGACCGGAGTGCCCCCCGAGGTAATCACTCATCGGTTAAATATTGATCCTTCGGTCCGGCCGATAAAACAGAAGCAAAGACTCTTTGCGGCAGAACGAAGTCAAGTCATCCATGACGAAGTCCGTCAATTATTGAAGGCGGATGTGTTATTCGAAGTGAAGTATCCTTCGTGGGTGGCCAATCCTGTCATGATCAAGAAAAAGGAAGGAGGATGGCGGATGTGCATAGATTTCACCGATCTAAATAAGCACTGTCCCAAAGATTGCTATCCCCTTCCGAACATAGATAAAAAAGTAGAAGCTTTGATAGGCTTTGAAATTTTTTGTTTTCTTGATCTGTACAAAGGATACCATCAAGTTTTAATGGATGAGATTGACGCTTCAAAAACGGCCTTCATTACTGATTTCGGCATTTTCGCTTATAAAAAGATGCCATTCGGTTTAAAGAATGCCGGAGCCACTTATCAAAGGATGGTAGACAAGCTTTTTCGGCACCTGATTGGAAAGGAGGTCGAAGTGTATGTTGACGATATAGTCGTCAAAAGCAAAAGCACTTCGGAGTACGAGCACAACCTCAAGTCCACTCTCAACGTGCTCAAGAAAGCCAACCTCAAACTTAATCCCCAAAAGTGTACCTTTTTGGTAGATTCGGGAAAGTTTCTGGGTTGTTGGGTTTCAAAGGACGGACTCAAGGCAAACCCCTCAAAAGTTCAAGTCGTTCAGAACATGGCAATGCCGAAGTCCATACATGACGTGCAAAGGCTAACCGGATGTCTAGCCGCACTGAATCGATTCCTTTCCCAAGCAGCCGAAAAGCAACTGCCGTTCTTCAAGGTGTTGAAAAAGGCACCAAAGTTCGAGTGGGGAGCCGAGCAGAAAAAGGCCTTTGACGAGCTCAAACGTTATCTAGCCGAGCTTCCTATTCTCTCTGCTCCAACCGAAGCCGAAGTAATATTCTTATACTTAGCGGCATCGGATCAAACCATCAGCGCGGTGCTTGTACGAGAAGAAGGCCTAAAGCAGCTTCCCATCTATTTTACAAGCCGAGCATTAAGAGGTCCAGAAACCAGGTATCAACCTCTGGAAAAGATTGCTCTGGCATTAGTAAATGCAGCAAGGAGACTGCGGCCATACTTCTATGCTCACAAGGTATGCGTCTTAACTGATCTGCCACTTCGGCAAGTGTTGACCAAACCAGAAGCATCAGGCAGAATCGCCAAGTGGGCTATAGAGTTGGGAGAGCACACAATTGAATATCTACCTCGGAAAGCCATCAAGGGACAAGCCTTGGCAGATTTTCTTGCAGAAGCAAAGTTCGATCAAGCAATTCCTGTTATTGCCGAACAGAAGAATTCTGCCAATGCCGAACTAGCACAGCCCTTGGAATCCGAAGTAGAGCCGCCGGACTGCTGGAGCGGATTCGTAGATGGAGCTTCAAACAAGATGGGAAGTGGAGCTGGTATTTTACTTGTCGCTCCCGACGGACACGAGGTAACCTACTCACTTCGGTTCCTATTCCCCACTACTAATAATGAAGCCGAGTACGAAGCCCTCCTGGCCGGACTCCAGTTAGCGCAAAGTCTGCTCGTCAAATCTCTCAAAGTCCATTGTGATTCACAAGTCATAGTAAATCACATGTTGGGTACAAGTGAAGCTCGTGACGAGAGAATGAAGAAGTATTTGGACAAAGCGCAAAGCATCAGCCGAAGTTTCTCCTATTTTCGGATAATCCGCATTCCCAGAGCGGAAAATAGCCGAGCAGATACCTTAAGTAAGTTGGCCTCAGATCCGAGCTCAAAGGCGGAAGAATTAATGCATCGAAGCATTGATGAAGCCGAGGTACATTCAGTATCCAGCTCGCCGAACTGGATGACGCCGATCTTGCAGTATCTGGATCAAGGACAATTGCCCGAGGATAAGAGAGAAGCTCGGAAGATCACGTGCCGAGCACTTCGGTACGAACTTCATGAAGGAGTCCTCTTTAGAAAGTCTTACCTCCAGCCGTTATTGCGGTGCGTAGGACCAGAAGAGACGGACTACATCCTCAGAGAAGTTCATGAAGGATCGTGCGGTAGCCACATCGGAGCCAGAGCTTTAGCTAAAAAAGTTCTGAGATGGGGATATTATTGGCCAACCATGGTACAAGAGGCAGTGCAGCTCGTCAAGAAGTGTACGAAGTGCCAAATTCATGCAAATGTCCCAAGGATGCCGCAGACCGATCTATACACTATGCAAAGCCCTTGGCCTTTCATGCAATGGGGCATAGACATAGTGGGACCACTTCCTCAAGCTCCTCGGCAAATGAAATTCCTTATCGTTGCCGTGGACTACTTCACGAAGTGGGTGGAGGCTGAACCATTAGCTACGATAACGAGCTCAAAGGCATTGGACTTCGTCTGGAAGAACATAGTGTGCCGATTTGGCATACCCCACATCCTCATCTCGGATAATGGGACTCAGTTCACCGACAAGACGTTCAAGAATTGGTGCCAAGAGCTGAACATTCAACAGCGGTTCACTTCGGTCTCCCATCCCCAAGCAAACGGACAAACGGAAGTAACGAACCGGATTCTGGTGAAAGGGTTAAAAGCTCGGTTAGAACAAGCCAAAGGACAATGGGTAGAAAATCTCCCTCAAGTCCTATGGTCCTACCGAACTACACCCAAAACCTCCAACGGTGAAACTCCGTATAGTCTGGTGTACGGCACTGAAGCCGTAATTCCGGTGGAGATCGGCGTACCCAGTCCCCGAACTCTAAATTTCTCCTCAGAAATGAATGACGACGGACTGAGAGCAGAACTAGATCTCGCCGAAGAAAGAAGAGAATTGGCGTGCATAAAAGCAGCCAAGTATAAGGAGCAAGTAGCCCGGTATTATAACCAAAGGGTGAAAAAGCTTCAATTTCAAGTGGGAGATCTCGTCTTGAGAAACAACGAAGTAAGCCGAGCAGAAAAGCTGGGCAAACTCGAACCCACATGGGAGGGTCCATATCGGGTGTCAGAAGTCCTCGGCAAAGGGTCTTATAAATTGACTCACATGTCAGGAGAACAAGTACCCCGAACATGGCACGTCTCCAACCTCAAGAAGTTCCACTTGTAAGAGACAAAAGTCCGGTCAGTCCGTCTCGTGTCTAGTTCGGTCATAGGGGTATATGTTTTTATTTGTTTGTTTCTTACTTGTACCTTTTACTTGTCGTTTTTTAAAAAAAGTTTAAAGTTTTTTTTCTTTCATCTTTTTCATTTTTTCTCTATGTGTTTTGTCTCTATGTGCTTGTCGTCTCTTACAAATGGTACCAAGGTATATCGTTCTTTAAAGACTGATCCCCTTTTTAGATCGATTATTAAAGACTATTGTGAGTCCAAGCTTCTAAGGAGGATACAAGACCACAATTCAGCTTAACAAGCAGTCCGTCTGAAACGAACTGCAACAAGCCAACGACTGTGAGTCCAAGCTTCCAAGGAGGATACAAGACCACAATTCAGCTTAACAAGCACTTCGTCTGAAACGAACTGCAATAAGCCAACGATTGTGAGTCCAAGCTTCTCAGGAAGATACAAGACCACAATTCGGCTTAAGAAATAAGCACTTCGTCTGAAACGAACTGCAATAAGGGAAAGTCCGATCCACGCGATAAACCTCGCCGAATTAGGACGACCAAGTTCGGTCAAAGAAGTTTACCTCATAAGACCGAGGACGACCATGTCTAGTCAAAGAGGTTTACTGCATAAGACCACTTCGGTTAACTGGGAAAGTCCGATCCACGCGATAAAACTCGCCGAATTAGGACAAGGGAAAGTTCGATCCCGGCGACAAAAATCGCCAAATTAGAACACAAACCAAGTCCGGTCAAAGAAGTTTCCTTCATAAGATCAAAGACGAGTCCGGTCAAAGAAGCTTACTTCAAAGTCCAAATACGAGTCCGATCAAAGAAGCTCACTTCATAAGACCGATGACGAGCACGATGAAATTGTTTCGCAGAGCTGTAAGTAAGCAGTGATAAAAGCGAAAGGAAAAAATTTCATCGTGCTCGTCATCGGTCTTATGAAGTGAGCTTCTTTGATCGGACTCGTATTTGGACTTTGAAGTAAGCTTCTTTGACCGGACTCGTCTTTGATCTTATGAAGGAAACTTCTTTGACCGGACTTGGTTTGTGTTCTAATTTGGCGATTTTTGTCGCCGGGATCGAACTTTCCCTTGTCCTAATTCGGCGAGTTTTATCGCGTGGATCGGACTTTCCCAGTTAACCGAAGTGGTCTTATGCAGTAAACCTCTTTGACTAGACATGGTCGTCCTCGGTCTTATGAGGTAAACTTCTTTGACCGAACTTGGTCGTCCTAATTCGGCGAGGTTTATCGCGTGGATCGGACTTTCCCTTATTGCAGTTCGTTTCAGACGAAGTGCTTATTTCTTAAGCCGAATTGTGGTCTTGTATCTTCCTGAGAAGCTTGGACTCACAATCGTTGGCTTATTGCAGTTCGTTTCAGACGAAGTGCTTGTTAAGCTGAATTGTGGTCTTGTATCCTCCTTGGAAGCTTGGACTCACAGTCGTTGGCTTGTTGCAGTTCGTTTCAGACGGACTGCTTGTTAAGCTGAATTGTGGTCTTGTATCCTCCTTAGAAGCTTGGACTCACAATAGTCTTTAATAATCGATCTAAAAAGGGGATCAGTCTTTAAAGAACGATATACCTTGGTACCATTTGTAAGAGACGACAAGCACATAGAGACAAAACACATAGAGAAAAAATGAAAAAGATGAAAGAAAAAAAACTTTAAACTTTTTTTAAAAAACGACAAGTAAAAGGTACAAGTAAGAAACAAACAAATAAAAACATATACCCCTATGACCGAACTAGACACGAGACGGACTGACCGGACTTTTGTCTCTTACAAGTGGAACTTCTTGAGGTTGGAGACGTGCCATGTTCGGGGTACTTGTTCTCCTGACATGTGAGTCAATTTATAAGACCCTTTGCCGAGGACTTCTGACACCCGATATGGACCCTCCCATGTGGGTTCGAGTTTGCCCAGCTTTTCTGCTCAGCTTACTTCGTTGTTTCGCTCCGATAAAAGCGAAAGGAAAAAATTTCATTTATTAAATCTCGTTCGGCTGACAATTCAGCTCCCCTACGAGAAGGCATTACGCCATTACAAAGGACTATTCTACTGTCCTCGGTTGCTAAAGTTAAGCCACCTATCTGCAAAATCCTCTGGAAGCCGAGTTCGGTTGTTCCGAGCAGATGAAGAATAAGCAGGTCGACGAGATGCTATCCTCGACCCAACACCTCTTCCGCGAGCCCCAGAAGCTCTAACCCCTCGGCGATGAAGAGTCTCTGCAATAAGCATCTGCTGATCTTGCTCGCTCATAGTCACAACTCCTCGGCGAATTTCAGTCCGTCCCTGTCTTGACGATTCCGGTTGCTCCTGAGCCCGTTCTCGTCTTGACGTTTCCGGCTGTTCCGGAGTTCGTTGTTGACTTGGAGTAGGATTTTGAACAAGGGAACCAGAGGCTTGATCTGGAGTGCGAGCATCTGTTGGCGGGAAATGCCTAAGGAATCTCTCGATTGAGGGACGCCGGGAAAGAATGATGTCGTACCGAGAAGCCCAGCGCCGTAATGATTTCACAGCTTGTTGGCAAGCCGAGCTCTCCAGCGCATTGTTCCTCCGGAGTACATGATATTCCTCCCACAGTTCGTCAACTCGACTCTGAACATCTGATATGGTCACTCCCCCGCGCACACGGATGTAATCCTCGTACGCAGTCCTCTCAGCAATGGTCGTATTCAGCTCGGCCTCCAGATCCTTCTTATCGGACTCTAAGTCCTTATTATCGGCCTCCAGCTTCACTAAACGAGCCAGAAGCTCGTCATTCTTCGTCTGATCGGCTATAGCTCTTTTCTCAGCTTTGTCTAAAGCCGAAGAGTACAGCCGTTTCCAGTGAAGTATCTCCATCTCCTTGAGTACAAAGCAGCTATATTAGTTCGGCAGCTGTACCGAGCAGATAGTAAAATACAACAGGAATAAAGGCGAGTACGAAAAGCTATACGAAGACAAGTGTAGAGAATTTTTCATTCACAAGGAAAATTTTTTACACTAGGAGGGCTTCAAGGCCATTTTACAAGGAAGAAACTAGACTAAGAGAAGGGAGACGAAATCATACTCCGCCAGCTTCGTCTCCGGCTCCTCGGTCTGGTTCAGCTTCTTTCTCCTGAGCTACCTCAGCCTCGGCCTCGCATCCTGCCGGCCTCGCCTCCGCCTCCTGATCGGCTTCCTTCTCCGGATGCCCGGCCCGCTCGACTTCGGCCTCCTGCTCCAGCGGCTCGGCCTCACCCTCTCCGTTGTAAGTCGAAGCGGGTGAAACGGGTCCCACGGAGGCAAAGATAGCCTCCAGGTTCTCGTCCCGATCAGCTCGACAACTCCGGACTCGGTCTGCAGAAAGCAGGACCGAGGATGAAGCGAGCTCCTCAAGGAGCGGCAGATTCTGAAGCCGAGCTGCTATCTCTCGGCTGTACAGAGGCAGCACGACGTCGGCCCCCTGCTCGCCCTTATCGGTAATTAGCCTTACCAGACTACCGACAAAGGCCGAGAACTGGCCGCTCAAAAAGAGTTTCTCCGTGTAAACACGGAGAGCCTCCCCCTGGGCAGCCACGGCGGCAGCCTCCTTCTGAGCCTCCCGGTGCTTCGTCTGCTCTTGCAGGATGATGAGCTGGTTTTTGGCTGACCGGGCTTCATCCTGAGCCGAGATCCTAGCAGCTCGGGCCCTCTCAAATTTGGCCTCAGCCTGTTCGGCCAGACTACGAGCAAGATGCAACTTCTTCTGCATCTCCTCGTAGTCGTGGGATGCTTTGGAGAGCTCCACGGAGACGAGCTTGGCTCTCTGAAGATGAACAAGGAAAAAACTCAACAGAATGGCCATCAAAAAATGTGGAAAAGAAGCCAAGTCAGAAAGCTTACCTCCACAAAATTCGTCGGCCATTGAAAAGGCTCAGGGACGTGTTCCGGGATGTCTGCAACCACCTCGGAGATGACCAGGTCTTTCCCCGGCACTCTTGGGGACTCATGAAATTTCCCCTTCCCTTTAGCCGAACACGGCTCCGGCTCTTTCGGATCCGAAGAAGAGGTTTTTTGCCTCTTCGGATTCTTCTCGGCTTCAGACGCCGAGCGAGGGGCTCTCTGCCTCTCCGGCTCCACAAGCTCGGAGGACTTTCGGATAGCCTTATTCAGCAAGTTCACTGTCAAAAAAAAAAAAAAAAAAAAACAACACAGTCAGATTTTCTTCGTTAAAGCAGTAGAGCATAAAGATAAAGAGAAATCCTCACCCTCGGCCTCTTCGTCCGAAGACGAGATGTCGAACACGACGTCGCCCTTGACGAGCTCAGACTCCGTGTATTGTTTCCTAACTATGGGAATCTTGTTGAGCTCGCCATCGAGCTCGTCCAACGGTTCAGGCCGAGGATGACGGATAACGGACTTCGGCCCTCTCCAGGGAAAACTAGGAGCCGCGGTCCTATCATAGTAGAAGAAGCGGTTTTGCCACTTCGGCCACTTCGTTTTACAAAAGGCCATAAAGGGCTGTACAGGGATCAAGTAAAACCAAGACCCCTTCCTCTTAAATTGAAAGAATTTAAGGATCGCCTTCAAAGACAAATCCCTTCCTAACTTACGGAGTTCGGCAGCGAAGGCCGACAAGTGCCTCCAAGAGTTCGGAGTCACCTGGCCTAAAGGAAGCTGAAAAAAATCTAGTAAATCTATAAAGGCAGAAGGGAGGGGGAAACGAAGCCCGCATTCTAAGCAGGCCTCGTACACGGTGGCGTAACCCTCCGGCGGGGAGTCAGCCCTATGATCACCGTCAGGTACCACCGCCTTCCCCCCAGGAAAAAAGTATTTTTCGGGTAGGGATATCACAGTATCCTTACTCAAAATACTATGGAAATACTCTACGGTCTTCTCCCCGGACTCTTTCCGGCCAGAAGACCCCTTACCGCCTCTCCTACCGCTACCCGACTCCGAAGAAGAAGAAGAAGACATTTTTCTTACTTTTTGAAGGTGAAGAAAGTCTGAAGAAATTCTTGAAAGCGGAGAGAGAATTTTCGCAAAAAAGAGAGAGTGCAGAAGAAGCAGTCGCAAAAGTGCTTCAATGATGAAGAAAGGAGGTATTTATCAGATTCGGCGAAGATTTCAAAATCGTCGCACCGTTTCGAATCCCACCTTTTCAGGATTCAACGGCCGGATTTTACTGTCGCATTTAATGCAGTCACGTGCAAGGCACGTCCCCTGACATCAGCCTCCCCCTTGCCTTTATCCAGAATGCCGAAGTGACTCACTTCGCCGAAGTGATTCACTTCGCCCTTCGGGGGGGTAGTGATGGGGTGCGTACTAAACAAGCCCAACAGCAATGACGGCCCATCAGCCCAAAGCCCAAGGAAGAGTATGAGTTCGGCATTACCAAAGAGTTCGGCCTCAGCCTACAGCTCGGTAAAAGCCAACCAATCAAGCTCTGCTCTCAGGTCGGCATCAAGCTCTACTCTCAGATCGGCAACCAAAGCAGTTCGGTCTCAGTATTCGACCGAACAAGGAGTTAGTGGACCCATACAGGATTTCCACAACTTCCAACACACCCACTACCACGTGGTGTCAACTCAGGCCACGATCGTAGGCCATGACCTACGCTACATCCACGATCTTAGGCCATGACCTACACGACATCCACGACTTAGGGTGGTGATGCAAGCCACGATCTTAGTTCAATATATAAATAGAACTTAGATCTGATAGACAAAGGTTAAGCTCTCTAGAGATAAAATATCATATAGCAAGTCTGTGTTGTAAGCTGTAATCCCAGATCAAGCAATACAATCTTGCCCTCCCTTCTTCCCGTGGACGTAGATTTACTTCAGTAAATCGAACCACGTAAATTCTTTGTGTCGTAGTCTTTTTTCTCTACCAGCATTTACTAACATCAGAAATTCGCGGATTCATCAATAAATTTACTAAATTAATAGCGCTATAGAAGGGCGTGAAAAATGCATGTGACGTCGGAAGATTAATGCCTGATTTTCTTTATATCAACAAACAACACGGGATTTGTGTTTTTATTTATTAAAAAGAGATCAAAAGCTCTCTATTTATTTCTTGTTTTTGTTTTGATTCCGGAGTTGATTCTTCGTCAGCATTTACAAATTACAGAATACGTCGTTTCTTTTATTTTTAAAGCTATTTTGGCTTTTGCTACTTGCTAATGCCCTTTTAAATTGCTTATTATTAGAAAAACGGTCATTCTACTTTGACCCAATTTAAATTAGGAATAATATTCTATACATGAATCATACTCGCTCGCAAACACAAAACATATGAATCATTGTAATTATTGTATTTTGGTCGGATTTTGTAAATCCTATTAATAGTTCATTGCACCATATAAAAAATGATGTTATAAATTCAAAATAGGATACATCATTTTTAAAATTCCATTTTCTCATATCAATATTGATCACGAATTCACGATACGATTCTGAAATAGAGGATTGGGCTTCACATTTTGAGGTAACAAAAAAATGGTTGGGCTGAAGGCCCAATAAGAATACGACCCTTCTTCCCAATTTATTTTATAAATTAATATCGAAGCCTGAATTTAAATCAGCAATAATACAGCATCCTCAGCAATTCAGGTTAATCAAATTTCCGGCTTAATTTAATCGCACTGCAGAATCGCCGAATAACGGGTAAATATTCACCTTTTTAAGACGATCTCCTTTGATTTCATGTGTTTTGGCCTCCACTTGCGCTAGTTTTTGATTCTAGGGTTTTGAATATATGCTGGTGGTCGTGGAGTATCCCTATTTTCTGCTGTTCAGTAACCCTATGTGAAAACAGTAATTTCGTTGTGCGGAACATCATAGAAAGCAGACCGCAAATTTCGATGTTATTTTCCCATCTTTCGAGATATAGTATTTCGTTTTATATACGATCAGAAACTAGAAGGCTCTTCCTAGGTAGACGCTTTGTTGCGAAATGTATGCTAAATAGTATGCCGTGAGAAAAAATGTAAGATTGTTGTTCGGGTTGGGTGTTTAATGGAGTACACTGGAAAAGGCAGCTCTGACGTATCGATACCTACCAATGCTTATGCTCTTTATTGTTTTTTCAGTTTAATTGGTGTAGTACTGTTAATTTTCCTTTCTTATCTGCTAGTTTCTGATATAATTATAACTGCTAGATGGATTTTGATCCTTTCGCAAATTTAAACAAGTGTGCTAACTACATCTGAGTTTCGGCACATTTAGCAAGTGCTCTATGTAAATTCCAATGCATGATAGTATACATTGAAATTCTGTCCATCCAAATTGCAGTTGGATGTTTGCTTCACAAATTGTATCTGCTTCATGAGGAGTTTGTATTTCATGACTGAGAAATTTTACCCTCATTACTAGGATTTTTCCTATCTTAGCCTTTGAATGAGATATGAATCAAGCAAAATCACTTGATGATAGAAACTCTGATGGGTGTTAGGATATCCCAAAGTTCCAATCTAATTTTAGTAAACAACGGATTAGCCTATACGACTTTTATCTATCTAGGTTAACCATCACAAGTAACCTTCTCCAACCCTGTCCTGCACACCTTCCAGTGCAACCACCTCATTATTGAATTTACTCCAGTCACTAGTCCTGTCTTTTGGGTTTATAGTGGATTAGTGGGTTATTGATGAGTATTGATATGTAAAGTAGTCTCTAATAGTAAATTTGTTTAATGCTTGCAGGTTGAATCATATTTTCACCAGCCTTCGATAACATGGTATTGCTTTTTCTTACCACGCATATCTATTCTTGCCTGTACCTGGTCCAATCTTATGTTGATCTTGCTTATATTTTAGAGTTATATGCCAAATGTGATTATCCATATCCTTATGTATATGAATGTTTAATGTTCTTCTATACGTGCTCATTAGTGCTTTTCTGTATCATTTGTCTTTCTGTATGGTTTGAGAGGTTACATACATGGAATTTTGTACATGCGATTGGGTGCATTTTCTATTTATCAGTGCATTGAATCAGTTTTTTATGATAAGTGCAGGACCATTTCAACTTTCATGATGAAAAGGCAGAGAGCAGATTGTATGTTGGTAACCTTGATCTCAAGATAACAGAGTACGTGAATGCATTATTGCCAAAGTTCTTTTATGATGTCTAATTTATGCCTGATGGAGTATATGATATAGTTGAATCTCTGCAGGGAAGCTCTAATCAAGATGTTTTTTCCATTTGGAAAAATTGTATCGGAAGACTACCTATGGCATACTCGTGGCCCTAAGCGCGGAGAGCCACGTGGTTATGCTTTCATCCAGTTCAGCTCTAAAGAGGTAAGTTTCTGTTTCGTGGTTTATTCCTTCACATGGCAATAACTGATTCCTGCTTTTAAAGTGAGCATGCAGGAAGCTATTCGGGCCAAGGAGAAGATGTATGGAAGAATGGCTTGTGGACGCCCATTAGTTGTTCGTCTTGCCAGTGAGAAATACCCCATAGATGGTGCAGTTAATCATTCCAAGACCAGTGAAGGGAGCAGGTCCCTTCTCTCTGGCGGTAGTGGCGGACAAACTAGCCGGAGTGCTAAGATAGCCGCTATCAAGAACAAACTGAAGGCGATTGATGAAGGCCATAGCACCTCAAAAAAGCAGAAGCAAAGCGATGAGCATTGCATCAGTCTCGAGAAGCCTCATCAAAGATGAAGCCTTTTTGTGTTGTATCGTTTTCAGGAGCAAGATGCAGCAGTTTCTGTATTGTCTCTACTGTAATTTTATTGGAACTTGCAATGAAGACACCAACTTTGTTATCTGATACTACTATTACAATACAAGCATTTATTTCAAGTATTGCGTGAGATAAATGGTCAACAAAATAATTCCTTGAAGTAATAAACAAAATTCGTCTGTTGTCTGAGAAAAAAGCGATCAATTTACAAGTCTCCGATTTGAAGCTCAGCTTTTGTGTAAAGAGGCAACAGTTGTCTGAAGCAGCAACAAACATATCCGAGCAATCAAGTCCAATATACATTTTCAAAATCATGACAGCCTACTCACAAACAGGGAGGGGGAGAAGAAAAACACAAAAGGGAAAAAAGAGGGCCTTATGCGTACCAAAAAGACATAACCGAGAACTACCTTGGCCACAATTCCTATCATGATAGCCTCCAGTTGTTTAAATCAAACTATCAACACTATGACTGCATAACTTTATTCTGTTTAACACAAGCGGGTGCTTTGAAGGACTGGCACTTCCACATTGATGATGTCCTCTCCACCGGAGGCATCAAACTGTTACTTGAAGGCCCCATTGAGAACAAGGGCTGATTGTCTACACCACTTCTGACAGCATTACCCTGAGGTTTCAGCTCCTCTTTTGGACTAGTTTGATCCTTGAAGCTACAAATGCTCAGGGGCAATTTCTTCTGCTTAATTCTTCCCCTCTTTCTACTAATGCTATCCAAGACTTTACCATCATCCAACTTCAGCCGTTCATTTTTACTGAGGCGTGATCCATCTCCATTGTCCAACTTTAGCTGATCGCAGTTGTCATGCTTGGAAGTGTTCAAATCTACCATAATCATGCCTATCTTCCTTACAGGACTTTCAGTGTCTAATTCTACTACACCATTACCAATGCTTCTTGCTGCGGACAGTCTATCTCTATCCCCTTCGCCAACTGGAGCTTCATTAGTAATGCTAGTTCTCCCAGAAGAAGCAGAACTTTTCAGCTTTTTATGCTTGTGACTCTTCGATTCAGAACCTGGTGAGTTCTTCAAAATTCTTGGAGAGCTGTTGATGACCCGATGCAAATTGTGAGCCAATTCTTCATCTGTTCCTCGACTGCTTTTATTTTTATTGTACAATGCTTCAACAGTGACATGCTTCTTCATCTTGTTCTTTTTCAGAAGTTTTTCTTTATTACCTGTCTCATCTGAAAGAATGGCAACCAGATCCAATGCACTTTTAGCAGCAACCACTGCCCTTGCTGCTTTTGCAGCCTTCTCTTCAGCATTGGCTCTTGCAACCTCTGCAGCCTTCGCAGATTTAATAGCAGCGATTCTAGAGATTTCAACAATCTCCTCATTCGAGAGACTTGGATCACGCAAATGGGACCTCAGTGCATTATTGGAACGGAGATCATGTTCGCTCCCACCACTACTAGGAGTTGATGGTGTGGCTGTGGGGGAATTAACATCAGAATTCTGCCTCTTCATTCCAGCTAGAAGCCGCTTTCGAGGTGGCAGATGTGCATCCGCATCCAAGTGATTAACATTGCATGTGTTAGGTTCCATATTCTTATGCATTCACATGCAAATAAATTCGTTGGAGACCGTCACAATTCAAGCAAGAAGGAACGTTTTAACCTTAAGCGTACAGTTCCCAGCTACAAGCACCCTGTCTTCATATAAATCCAAGATTGTCAAACATCAGACTGGACTCCACTAGAAACCAAACATAAAATTAACCGTCAAACAAATCGAACACCATAATTACAATTGAAGAAAATAAATCACCCTATAAAAGATTAGGCAGAGGATTGAGGAAAAATCAAACCGACTCAACTGATACCTTCCCAATTAGAGCTATAAATCAGCATTCACCCAAAAGTCGTGTAAATCAGATTGAGCTGAATTCTACAATCAAACACTCTTGCTACTTTAGTTTGAAGCATAAACCGTGACCAGAGTCGGAAGATTATCTTAGAGCAGCTGAAACTAGGTTTTTTTAGAGAATGCGCATGTTTGGTAGAATAACAGCAAGAAAATGAGTACACGAAGAAACCCTAATATTCTTCTGAAACAACAGATCTGCATAATATAATTAGCGCCAAGTCATAAATATGTCCGGTGATGATGATGAAGATGGTGGCGATGATGATGACGGTAGCAAAGACAATGAATAAACTAACTATATTAAATTATCAAAAATTTAAACAGCACAAATCGATTCCTTTTACCTGCATATGAAATAAATCAAAAATCTCCCGACAAGAATTTCAACTCCAGATTATTATCCATTCTCATCTGATGCTTTAACTCTCGCAAAAATCTCGCTACGAAATCCTCGCGAAAAAAATCAGTTTGATCCTTGGATTCATTCAAACCTCCTTAACTCCACTTCGCATCGATCTCAGCCAAAAATCACGACGCATGTACAAACCGCAGGAATGCAACGCCGCGTGATTGGATCAATGAACAAAGAATTACCGGACAAGGATCACGGAACTGAGAAAATCCATGCGATGATTTCTACGATGAGAAATTTCGGATTTGATGAATTTCAATACATATTCTCTTGTTTTTGTGAAGGATTTGTTATGAATTTGTCGAGTTTATTTGTGAGAAAAATAGGATGGGGCTTTGCAGGAGTGATTTCACCACGTATTTGTGATGGACTGTCGGACGAATTTACCCTCATTGATTTGTGAAAAGACGGAGTTGCCCTGAACATCGACATCGTCATATTTATCGCTACTATTTCTGCAGCACCAATAAATAAGTATGAATAAAACTTACTACAATACAATTTGTTAGACTTTATTATGCGAAATAATGTGGACCATGTTAAATGCGACATATCCTTTATCTACTAATTGACCTAATTCCACTTTGAAGACCAAATATCTTAGTTCAGGGCATGTTTAACATTATCTCCCTAAAAATTAAATATTATTCTTAATTAATTAAATTAAATTTGATATATTTTCAACCACGTTTTTTTAGTGTAATAACAACATTTGGACATGGAAAAGAACTCGGTTTTACCACAAGCCTAATTGGGTGGAGTTTTCATTTAATTTCTCGATTCTCATCATTAATTATTATCTATAATTCACCTAACATATGAGTTGAATATGCAAAAGGTATTAAATCAAATCCTTGAATTCAGCTGAAACATACTTCACCAAATATGATGTTAATGCTTGTTTTGTGACTCTTGCCCTCGAGTTACATTTTAACCATCTCATTAATGATGTTTCTTTTAAACTTAATTAGTCCATGACTGGGATGCTATCATGAGATTAGGAGATTAGGGTTCAATTTTTATTCTACTTACCAATCAAAATCTGCAAGAAGAATCAAATATCTTAATTTAATCACAAATAAACACTAATAAATTAACAAACTTGATACCAATTTGACTTATAAAACGGTCTTACATGATTTTGTGGAAAATGAGATGACATTTGTATACCAATTAACAAATATCTTAATTTAATCTAGCTGTATCTAAACTATATTGAATATATGAAATTCAAAATTGACGAATTGACTAAGATGGGAATGAGGGAGATTCTTGAGAATAGTATCTAGATGAACAGAAGCTTCATAAAAGTATTCCCTAAACAGGGTGTATAAATGTAAAGAGAGATGAGATGGAACATTCCACAAAAGTATCATTACTGGAGCTTAGTAAGATTTTGCAAAAATAGCAACTTCGTCTGCTGGATTGCCCGTCATCAAGCATTTCTTTGCCCCCTCCGGCTGTTCAACATCGAATGGTTGCCCCTGTTTCTTCTTTCACCTTCAGCTCCTCATTGTCACTGTATAATATAAATTAATAGAGTGTAACTTGCCTTTCAGGTCTATACAAACGAAAAGATATCTTTATATTTGAGAATCGGATAAGTACCTGGCTGACCAAGGGCCCCTTGCCCATTTGCCTTGAGCAATTGCCTCTTTAAGCTCACTGTAGGAGCTCACATCAACAATGTTGCTACAAAAAATGTTTTGTCAGAATTTTTCTAGCACCAGAAACTAAACCATGAAATAAGTATTACAGAAGACGGGGAATTCAATATCCTCAAATACATAGACCAAATTTCAATTTTCCCTAAAGAATCTAATTGATATCACTCAAAATTGAACAATCAAGGGGAAAGAAAAAAGCTGCTGTTGCACCATCAGGAACCAACTACACATTTTACTTTCAGCATGTGAGATTGTCAAGGTAGAGTAGAACTATATCATTTTTTTCTGCCATTCCCAGACAGAAATGTGCAGAGGACAATCTACTTTGTGGCCAATAAAATAAAAAATATACTCCCCCAGTTCCAAGTTAGTTGGGGCATTTCTTTTGGGCACGTGATTTAAGAAATTGACGTGTTAAAGGTTAAAGTGGAGAGTATATAGTAAGAGATGTAATAAAGTAAGAGAGATGAAGAGAGAGTAAAGTATGCGAGAGAATAAAGTTTTGCCAAAAAAATAAAATGACTCAACTACCTTGGGACAACCCAAAAAGGAATACGACTCAACTGCCTTGTGGCTGTGGAAGTATAAAAGTAAGAGAGAAATGCAAACTCAAGCACGCACATGCAACACATATAATTTTTCGTCATATGTACCAGCTTTATGGCAGACCATACCTATCACGGAATGATTTTGCGCTTTCAAGAAGAGATGACTGAACCTCATCCAACTTCCCTTTCACATAAGCCACCAAAGTTGGCGATTCCATTGATATACCAAAAACTTTCCCTTGTTTCCCAGGAATATCTCTTCTACAAACAACCACACTTCTGTTTGAAACATCTCGAGGCCCAATTTCAATCCTCAATGGGACACCCTAGATAAGAGTAAGAGATGTTAAACAAACCATATCCTGCCATATAAAAGTGTTGTCAAGAATACCAATATGGTCCAATCCCATATAAATTCAAACCTTAAAAATGTGCAAAACTTTAACAATCGAACAGGTAATACTTGCACTCCTATTCAAACGTTAAATGCTACCTTAAACAGCCAGAAAAAATCCTAGAGAAATTTGCCAAATTATGAGTCTTTGATGACAGCCATGACACAAACTGGTGACAAGTATTTACCTTCATTTCCCAGAAGTTAAATTTCCAACCAGGTGTTCTCTGCTCTGCATCATCACATTTAACCCTGATTCCTGCAGCTTGAAGAGTTTCCTTCACAGATGAGGCAGCATCCAGAACTCCAGCCTTATCGTCTGCCTTCTTCCATATTGGAACTACTATGACCTGACAAAGTCCACTGGTTAAAAAATATAATTTGCTCTAACTATAAGCATGTGAAAAGATACAAGGTCGTCGGCCTTATAAATCTTACAGTAACCCAGGATCTCTTAAGAATTACTTAATTCAAAGTAACATTAATATAAAAGATAGTACACCTGTTACATTACCTGGATGCGAGGAAAGAATCACTTTAGCCATGTAGTATAGCGATTGGTTTTCTTTAATCGAGCAAATTTTAGTTTTTAATTTTTTGAACATATTGTTTCATAATTAACTCAAGCACCCAAAGCGTAAAGAGGAAAATGAATTAGTGAATAAATTTAAACAACAAGAATCATCACAGAAGCTAGCAATTGTGCTATTGAAAGTACCTGTATTGGGGCTAGGTTTGGGGGAAGCATCAACCCTGCATCATCGCCATGTGTCATGATAATACCACCAATAAACCTGGTGCTAATTGCCCATGATGTTTGCCACACATGCTGCCTTTCTCCATTTTCATCCATGAACTGAGAAGGCACTCATTCTATCAGACATTAAAATTATCAACATATTGCATGTGCAGGGAAGAAAATGTATTCAATTTTGATGATCAGCTGTATTATCTGCAGTCCTCATGCATGCATCGATTTTGTCAAAACTTTTTAAGATTTGAAAAGAAGCAATATAAAACATGCTGGAATGTTAAAAGTAAGTACTACCATAATACATGCAAAACATTCATGTTCACCGTAAAATACTATTGGCAAGACCCCATCACTGACAGATGTGTGCCTCTCGACCAAAATAATGAAAACATTAAAAGAGCATTGAGAGGAGCTCCGCGGAAAGGGTTTTATAAGCAGCTAACAACCTGTGTTCCAAATGCACGTGAAAAATTCTGCCCAAGGTTGTGGCTAGTTCCAGCTTGCAAAGCTTTTCGATCACCCATCATTGCTTCAATGGTATAAGTCTTTGAAGCACCGGCAAAGGTCTCCACCTTCGATTTACGGCCCACAACAACAGGTATTGCAGCTTGTTCATAGGCAAATTTTGTGTACACATCAATCATCTGTAATGCCTGCAGCTCCTCAGCATAAATTTCATTAGCTAAAAAATAAGACCATCTATCAAATTATATTTAACAAAGAGGAAATTAACCTCCTTTTCTGCCTCCTCTGGACTGGCATGAGCCGTGTGACCTTCCTGCCAGAGAAATTCCAGAGTTCTCACAAATGGTTTGGTGCGCATTTCCCATCTTGTCACATTTGCCCACTGAAAGAAACTAAGCAGTTAAATAAGAGTACAGTATGCTCCTCCAACCTGTAAAAGAAACAAGTGCAGAATTACCTGATTGATCATTAATGGAAGATCACGGTAACTATGAATCCACTGAGTGAACATGTGGTTGACAATTGTTTCACTTGTGGGTCAAACCTGCCAGAACCTCAAGAGGTACAAAAATCAATACGAACACAGGTGATGCCCTTAAAATAAATCAGCAGTCATATGGATCAGTTTTCAGTAAAATAATAGCTGAGGAACATGATGGTTCCTTAGAAAGAACTTTAATAAGAATATTAAAATGTGATAGCCACTAATATCTACCACAAGCTTTTCTTCAAGCTCCTTTCCACCTCCAACTGTCACAAGAGCTAATTCTGGACTAAAACCTTCAACATGGCTAGCTTCTTTCTCAATGAATGAGTATGGGATAAACTGCAATCATAATGACCTGCAAGTTAAGTCGGATTTTCATGCCAGGGAAAAAACATGCATCAAAGTCCTAATTCGAAATGTCTAGTGACAGTGGCCTAGCAATGGACGTGGCAGAATTTACAATGTGCCCACTGAATTGAGACACAGCCACACAAAGTACTTAACTCTTTGCCACAATTTCTCAATGCATTCAAACAAAAATAAAAAAAGCGTTCCCCAATCATTGGGACAACTCACAAGTTTATCAATACAGGAATGTAAATTGATTTCATTCCAACACACCACCACTGCAGCCGCCATGACCGGGAAGTTGAAATAGAACTAATCATATGAATATTGACTGCTCCGATGCGATTGATGGAAGAAACTCACCTGGGGGAAATACATATTACTATGGCCGGTCTCCTTAAACTTCACATTCAAATAATCCTGCATCAATTAAGATACAAATTAGCATAAAACTTTGAAACCTAACTGAATAGGGACCCGAAGCAACGTAATAAACCTGAATTGCTTCCCAAATGGCGTAGCCGTAGGGACGAATAACCATGGTGCCGCGAACAAGGCCGTAGTCAGCTAACTCGGCGTTCGCAATTATGTCCAAGTACCAGGCATTGAAGTCCTGCGATCGAGGAGTGATAATTCGATCCTTTTCTGGCTGGAGTCTTGGTTTCTGCGAGGTAAGTTCGAGTTCAGGGTGAGTTGCGGCGACCTCCTTCTCGACGGTGCCACTTTGTACAGAAAATTTTGCGGCTGAGACGGAGCGGAATGGGAGACAAAGCTGGCGGTAGAAGTGACAGCGTGGAGCTACCGCCGCTGCGGCGGAGGAAAGAGAAGTGAGGGAGGGGAGTCTGAGAGCCCCCATTCCGTGGTGGTGTTGTGTTGCAGACTGAAGAGAGTGAGTCAGATTAACTGGTTACTGCATTTTGAGATGAGATTTATAAATCGCTACAGCGTTTTTCTTTATGTTGGTTCTGGTAATTGCAGAAAGCATAGAATTGGAAGTTTTGGAGCTGCAAATTGCATTATCTGGTTTTTAATAATAAAAGGATATTTGTCTTCATATTTTTAGTATTCTCTCCTATATTTTTTCTTAATACATGAATTTTGGCTTTTTAAAAAATTTTTCTCTTTAATATCATTTTTTCTAATTAAAGTTGGCGTGTACTTGTACGTTGAAAGTGTCAATGTACAAATTCAACAGATCATTATAATACTAGTATTGTTTTTAATAAAATAATTTGCCTGTAAATGGTAAACACGCCATTTTTTTAATAAGGTAAAGTTGGCGGTGTTTTGCTATGTTGGTTTAAGTTAGAATAATAGTACTAGTAGCCAAGAAATCATAATAGATTGGGCAAAAATATATAGAATAATTTTGAATTTTTATTAAGTGAGTATTATTAGATATATAATTATAGGATTGGAAGAATGAGGTTAGAGGGGGCACATTCGCTAGCAACTAGATTTTTGTTGAACATATTTCTTGCAAAATGCTAGCTGAAAAGCTAGTTCATAATAACAACTACTATGTACAACAGTACTAACTACAACAAGAAGCAGCAAAACAAAGGCATACAAAGGTAATCCATTCAGCAGCAATCAATCTACAAGTAAGCTTTAGCATGATAAACCAGATTATCAGAAGCCGCTATACTTGAGCTTAGGCGTCTCGATCATCATCAGATCAGTCAAATAGTCATCCTCCCCATACATCGTATACGGAGCCTTCGGTGACTGAGGAGATCGACAAGCAGGCGATAAGCAGCTAGGGAGCTCAAGCAGCTCTTCCATTGTAGGATGTTTCACACAACCCTCCAGCTGAAAATTTTAGTAGATGTTTACTTGTCAAAAGATCTGTTTTCTATGTTCCAAATCGATTGAGCAGATGATGAAATTCCAAAGAAAAAAGCTACCTTCTTGGATGACAATGGAAACGCCTTCCTAGCTGATGGCAGTGCAGCGATATCTGCAACCAAATTGCAGAAACTAATTCAAAACCAGAAACAATAATAGGATCAAGTTGATCAATCATTCATTCTTCAATCCTAAATTTCTGTAAGTACCATTAGCCAGTCCTACTGTCTTCAAGAAGTAGTCCTTTTCAACAGTAATCATCTGAGCTTTAATGCACTCCTGATGATTGTGTAGAAAACCCTCTTCCGCTTCTTCTGCAACAGCATTCAATTTCCTCCCCAAACTTGGGATCTGCTTTGGACGTGCCTTAACCGAGTTTGTGAGGTCACTGAGTGCTTTCCTACCAGCAACTCTACCTTTCTCAGCTGCCTTGGATGACTTACCTTTCACAGTTGAAGGATCTTTGTCAATAGAGATGACATTTATGGAGCTATCTTTCTTCTTGGAGTGAAACGAAGAAGGGTTTCTTGAGTTCGATATGTCGTTAAGTGCTCTCCTTCCTCCAAGACCTCCTCTCTTATCTGCTTTGGTTACATCAGTCTTTCCCACAGGAGTAGTGCCTGAGCAAAATTCAGCGCATGAGCAAGCATCTATCACAGATCGATTAAAATAAATCTTCTAAGA
Source organism: Salvia splendens (assembly GCF_004379255.2). Taxonomy (NCBI): domain Eukaryota; kingdom Viridiplantae; phylum Streptophyta; class Magnoliopsida; order Lamiales; family Lamiaceae; genus Salvia; species Salvia splendens. The sequence goes on from NC_056034.1 coordinate 7,588,160, forward strand.
AATAGTGCTGTTTATGAAAGAGTTACCATTGTAGAGAAAGTTTAGGTTCTGATCTTGGATCAGGCGATGAGCTGGGGTTGCCATGAGTGATTGTTTTCAGTTAAGAGTGCGATCAAAGTCAGAATCTGCTAAACAAAAAACAAAGAACTAGAATCATTTCGCTATGTTGACTGGCCATATGGAATCAGCCAAAAAATAAAGGCCACGAGATTGAGCAGCAGCATGGCTATTATCTTCATTCTAAGCAAATTTAAGAGAGAAATTTGACGTTAGATGATTTCTCTGCAGTTGGATGGCATACCTATCTGTATATCAACACTTACATAACGATCTAGAAACACGTAGCTGATCAAAAACCAAATAATCTACAGAGAGATGTGAACTGTTTCTGTCTACATGAACCCTTGATTGGCTTGTGTTACAAACCTTCATTAATCCCTAGAACTTTCTTGGCATGGACACTTCTTTCTACTACATATATTCTAACTTCTCTTCTTGCCATTATCAGGGTCAAAACTTTTTAATTCATCTACCTCCCTATGTAAAAACTTCCCAAATACTATACATCTGCCATTGCATTTTAAATTCCAATTTCTCAATCCACCTTCATTTCATTATTTTATAATCAACCGTCGAATGTGACTGCATAAAAAAGGAAGATCGACGGTTACATAGATATTATTCCAAGCACAGTTTCGGCACCTTCTGTGTACTCGATCAAAACAAATCCACACACATTCAAATATCAAGAGAATCAATTCCGATTCATTAAAAGCTTTAGAACACAGCAATTTACATACGAATAGTAAACACGCCTATACAAGATTTGGCACACAATCAGATTAAATCATCCATAATCACAGCGAAAACAGGATCTAAGAAAGATTACTCACGGTAACTTGTTTTCTATTACTCTTGGATGGAATCAGGAAACAGATTTCTGTTGCGCTTGTTTTATTTTCTTTGATTTCTCAACGGCAAGAAAAAATCTGGGCTCTTTGATTTGGGGGCTCTATTAAAAAGGCGGTAGAGTTGCAACGGTCAAATTTCGAGCTTCTAAAGGAAACTCGCCCATGCTTATAGGTGTGATTTACAAAATTGCCACTCATAATTAAATCTGGGCTTTGTTTGGAAATAAGTCAAGTGGACCTAAAGCCTTGGCCCAATTTTGTTATGATAGAAGGCCCGATTGGAAGGCGAATTTTTATTTTTCATTATCATCTTACGTTTTGTAACGATAAAAGCCATAAGATTTTTTAATTTGTACTTCATCCCACAAGAGTAGGCTTTTTTAATTAGGCATGAGTTTTAATGCACAATTTATAAAGTAAGAGAGAGATTAAAAAAAGTAATTAAAGTATTATTAGTGGAGAATGAGTCTCACATCAATGGAGAAAAAAGAATTTCTAAATTTAAAAATTGCATATTCTTGTTAGATGGACTAAAAAGAAAAAAGTTCTTGAGTGACGGAGGGAGTAGTATAGATTTAGAAACTTTTTAACATTTTGGTCTGTTTCCTAAAAATAGAAACTCTTTACATTTGGTCTGGTTCCTAAAAATAGAAACTTTTAATTTTGTAAAACTTCTTTTTCTCTATAAGATGAGACTAAATTCCATTAACACATACTATTTTCTTTCTATATCTCTCTTATTTTACCAGTTTTGTATTAAAATTCGTGTCTTTTTGAAAGTTTCTATTTTTATGAAATGGATGCAGTATAATTTTAAAGCGTTTCCACCAAACCTTTTTTTAATTTTTTTTTTAATAAAATCGACCAGTTGTGTGGGCTACCTCAATGTTCCACCACAAAATAGCAAATTGAATCAATTTAATTGATTCAGCCACATCTAAAATTCCAAGTTCATTTTCAGTCACGAAAATTCAATATTGAGAGTTGGTTGGCCAAACCTCATTCAACTATACAAGTACTATAAATTTGCTACGCGTGAGGAACTAATGCATTCACCGAATTTCGGTTACTCTATTTGCTTTTACGTCCATTTCAAGAATCAATAATATATTTACCCATATTAGATATACGTACCAATTATCAATAAATGATACATACGTCATGCATATTTACTATTACATGTCAATCAGACCAAAATTAGATACATTGATTTATTTTTCTTTTAATTTTGACCTAACACATTCTTCAACTTTCTATGCATTAATTTTAAGAAGTGGGAATTTCTTTTAGATATAAGCTGATGAATTAGGTATCATCATTTTCATAGGTAGTATCGATAAATATAAACTTAATTAGAAATTCTATTGTTGCTCTATACATTGGGATTTAGACTATCACTGTAAATAATTTTGTTAGTGTTGTTGAGTTTGAATCTCATAGGCAATGGCTGATCCAGAAAGCGATTATCATGGGGTCGAACTTATTACTAATAAATATTACCTTCATCTATCATCATTTATTATGTGTCTCAGTTTTTCATTTTGGAACGTTCCATATTAACTATACTATACTTTTTAATAATAAACCCCATATTCTTTTTTTATTAGCCCAAGGATATCCATTAGTGGACATGATAACTATTTTTCATGCTGATTTGTAGCCACCTTAAAGGATGGGACAATTGGCTATAAATTATATTATACTGACTAACTTCACTCGTATTTTATTTTAAAACTAATATATAATGGGAGGACTCAACATTCCACTAACATTTTCTACTCACTTTCTTCTATAGTTCTTATAATTTGTGCAGGTCAAAGTGAAACATATACTTCCTCCGTTGATGAAATATTGTCCACATTTGACTCGTCCCGGGTTTAAAGAAATGTAAAGGAAAGTGAATGGAAAAAACTAATAGAATGTGGATTCCACATAGTTTTATAATAAAATGTGATTGTAATGAGTTAATGGAAAGTAGATTTTATTTACCTAAAAGGAAAAAAATAAAGTAGACAATATTTCGCGGACGGATCTAAATAACAAAGATAGACAATATTTTACATACGGAGGGAATATTAAAGGACAATGAAAGTATAATATTAAAATATATGTATGGTAATTATTCATCTCGATTGAATATTATTAGGATTTGGAAACGAAATTTTAGATAGAATACTGGTTGACAGATTGCTAATGCCATTTACATTTTGTATTGGCTCATTTTAAAAAATTGGGCTCATTAGAGAATAAATTAATGGACTAACTGTATATCCATTTATTAAAAATACCTATAATCCCAATTCCCAATTCGCATCGTCTTCTTCAATCTTCCCAGCCTTCATTCTGCAACTCAGGTCCTCATCTTCCTCCAATCTTCCTGCCCAATCGTCTTCTAAAAATGGTCGTGGGGTCAGAGCGTCTGAACTTTGGGGTCGGAGAGACCTAGAAAGACCGAATCTACCAGTTTACCTAGCCGGCGACCCCACCTAGATCCGCCTCTGCTCGTAGGAATTTTTTAATTGTGGGAAAACTCAAAAGCATTTATAAGAGAGTAGAGAATTAAGTTAATCGGGGAAGAAAAAATAGAGAATTTTCAATAATAATAATACTTCATCCGTTTCAATTAAGTTGAACCGTATTTCTTTTTGGGATATCACAATTAAGTTGAGTCATTTCCTTTTAAAAAAAATAAAACATCCAATCACTCTACCTACTTTACTTTCTCTTTTTCTTTTCTTACAATTTATTCATCTCTCCTACTTTTTCAACATAATTTCTTAATTTCCGTGTCTAATAGTTTTGATTCAACTTATTTAAGACAGATGAAGTAAGAGCATCTCCAGTGGGCGGATGTCCCACTCGAACATCCACTAGGACTTCCCAAAAAACACCTCCTGCCACGTCACTAGGACTTCCCATCCCACTGCCACGTCACTAGGACATCCCATTCACAATCCGCCCTTCCCATCGCCCTTCCCACTAGGACTTCCCACAATAAAAAAAATCATAAATTCACAAATATACGTAACGGAATTATAATTTTGACACGTAATACGGGAAAACTGCAAATGCTTCATTAAAAAAATTACATAAAAAAAATTACATAATAAAAAAGAAAAAATTACATAATAAAATTTTTGACTCGGCTCACTCGCCGTCGCCCGTGCCGCCCCCGTCGTCCCCGCCGCTAATCTCGGCGCCATCATCTCCAATGGGTGGCATGCCCAAATCGCGCCGACATCCATCGATGACATCCTTCAACATCCTTTTGTACACAGGATCTGTCGTGCTATGCCACCTATGCATGGTCCGGATCAAGCTAGTCGTTATCTGTACGCGGGCGAGACGGTCGTACTCTTCTGGGGGAGCAGGGGCCTCCGATTGGACCTCGAACGACCCGCTGCTGCTTCCCCTAGCCTTCCGCTGCGCAGCCTTTTGCCCAATCGGGCGACGACGCCGGCGGGAGTCTGATTGAGGTAGCGGGGACACTTCCTCGGCTTCTGGGAGCTCGTGCGAACCAGCACTGCTGCTGTATTCACCGGAAGCGTGATCTTCGTCCGCTTTTGCCAGCCCGATTCGACACCCCACAAAACTTTTGGGAATCCTTCACCACGAGATAGGACACCCACTGGTCGAAATCTTTGAACTTCACAGATCTGTCGGGGTAGTGCGCCAGGGCACGGTTCTTCACATCCTCCTCGGACATACAGCTGGTTGCCTGGCGGAGATTGTTTTGGTAGAGGCCGGCAAATCGACTAAGCTTAGGCCTCAACAGCTCCCACTGTTTCCGGCATTGTTTGGGAACGCGACTCTTCGCCCCAGCCGGTTTGCGTGTGAGGTAGGCTTCAGCGACGCGATGCCACAATCTGTCAATATGCTGGTTAGCACCCACATAGGGATCCTCAACTATTGAAACCCAAGCCTTCGAAAGCGCGACGTTTTACCACACGCTCCAGACCGTCCGCTTTCCCGTCTCCTCATCATCCTCCTCCTCAGCCACCGTTCGCGAGGAAGAGCCCATGGCTTTCCCCTTGCCCTTGCCCCTGCCCCTTGCCGCTGTCCCCACATCATCGGGAGTCTCCCTGATTGGAGATAGCCCCAACTCCTCAAAAGAGAAAGTTTCCACGCCGGTGAACTGAGTCTCCGGAATAAAACTGGAGGGGGTATCAGTAGACAGCATATCGATAACCGGGCGATAGACACCGTCCGCTAGTGGTTCAGGACCCCTGCCACCCCCTCCACCAGGCATGGTCTGCATCATCCCCGGCATCATCCCACCCATCCCCATCATATTTGGGGTCATGCCCCCCATCCCCATCCCCATCATATTTGGGGTCATGCCCTCCATCACCGCTGCCCTGGGCATCATACCACCCATCCAATTGTACATACCGAAGTAAGGGGACATCATACCACCCATCCCACCCATACCACCCATCCTACCCATTCCACCCATCCCCGACATTGCCTGAACCATTGTCGCATTTCCGCTAGAGTTTCCCTCCAGTTCGACGGGAAACGTCGGAGTCAGCGACTCGCTCGTACCGGGGGAGGTTCTGTCGTTCTCCATTAAGTAGAAATGAAATTTGTAGTAAAAGAAGAGAGAAACTTGTTAACACAAGTGGTGTGAATGAAATGACGGGCAACGAGCCGTATATATAGAGTTTTTTTATAAAAAAAATTAATATCGGACGTCCGACCCACACCACAATGGCGGACGTCCGCCCGCCCGTGGCCCGCACGTCCGAGGACATCCGACGTCCTTACGGGACGTCCGTATCCTACCTTCCACGCCACAATTGGCGGATGTCCGACCAGACGTCCGCCATTGGAGATGCTCTAATAATAATAGTAATCCTTTTGTTGCACACGCGGTTCCAATGTCCGCAATAAATCAAATAAGTTGTAGTAAATTATAAAAAAGACAAAAATATATTTTGAACCAAAATTTCAAGGAAGTGGAGTCGTGTTTAGACAGACGGACCCGGCCCGAATTAAATCAAATCCGACATGAAAACAATATATTGGCAAGGTTTTTAAAGTAATAATAATTCACTTGTTCAATTTTAATGAAAATGAATTTGAAATTTTTAGAAGTAAAAATTAGACGGATCAAAGAAGTTTTGACTATTTTTTTTGGAAATGAACCGAAACCAAATAATAAGATTCAAGAAAAATCATAGAATGAATCATTAGGGTAAAAATGAATTTTACAATAAAAAATGTGGCACTTGGCAATAAGTAGTTAGGCCACCCACAACGGCCACCCGCAACGCGTCAAGCGGGTGGCCAGGAACCCGTCACGCAGGGATGGGAAGGCAGCGCGACACGTTCCGACGCCCCGTCTTGTCCCCAGCCCGTCACCATCTCGTCACGAAATCCGTTCCGCCGGGACGTATCGCGGGACAGATCGCCACGTGGCGCGCTCCCAGGCAATGCGTGACGCCCACTCGCCGGACCGCGAGTGGGTGTCGTCACGCTGACGCAACAATTAATTTTCTTTAAAAAAATCGAATTAAATAAAAAATATAAAAAAGGTGAAATAGTAATTAACGTTTAAAAGAGGCGTTTTCAATTTTTTTATTTTTTATATTTTTTTACTCTATAAATACTCCTAATTCATCCTCATTTCACACACAACTACACATCTATTCTTCCAAATTCATCTTCATTTCCTCTCCAATTTTCATCTAACATCTAATCACAAAATGTCCGGCGACGGAAACTCCGGCGGTGGCGGCTCCGGCGCGTGGGATCTCAACGCGTTCGGCGACTGGGGGAGCATGTACAACACATTGGGTGGTTCCGGTTCGTTGACGCCGGGCACCCAAGGTTCGGGCACGCCCGGGGGTACCAACCACCCAATTTTGATGTTGATGCATACGCCCGTCCCTCCGCCCTCGGTACTCGCAGGGATTATCACAGATTCGGTCGGATTATCCGATTCAACCCACTCCGGAAGAAGGCCGAGGCGGGGGAGGAGGCCGAGGCGGAGGAGGAGGATCTAGGCCGGCATACGTACGGCCCCAAAGAAACGTTGGCGGTGTACAACGCCTGGATCAGCGTCTCGTACGATCCCATCGTCGGGAATCAACAACCCCAGAAGTGCTTCTGGGAAAAGTCACCGAGGCCTACCACGAGATTAAGCCAAAAAAGACCCGCCGCCGTACATATAAGATGCTCCGCGCTCACTTTGACCGAGTCGACAGAGAGGTCAAACGATTCGGCGGCATCTACAAGAATGAAGCTGCTCAGTACCAAAGCGGAGCCACGGGAGCCGACATTCTGAGGTCGGCTTTGCAGGTCTACTACGAAGACACCGGTAAACAATTCAAATATGCCGATGTTTGGGAGGTCATCAGGGACGAGAAAAGGTGGGCCGGCGGTGTGCGGTCCAGCTCGGGCTCGACCTCGAAGCGCACGAAGCACACGGTGAGTGGCCAATACTCGTCTGGTGAGGGCGGTTCGGGCATCAGGCCACAAGAGTTTGCCTCGCAGGAGGAGAAGACCCCGGAAGACGATGTCTGGGGGTCGTCCCGTGGGCGCCGTCGGCCGCAAGGGAGAAATGCGGCGAAGGCGGCTAGAGGGAGGAGGGGCCGAGCCGAATCAAGCCAGGCGGGCTCGGGGGGACCTCGAACTCCCTTATGTCCATGTACATGTCCGCCACAATGGCGGACACTTCCCGCTTTACGCCCACCCAATACGAAGCCTGGCTTAACGGAGTCCTGTTTATGGCGGCACAACTTGGTATCCCGCCTCCAAGTGGCCTCAGGGCACCCCCACTGCCTTCGGAGGATGATTCACAAGCGGAGTAGTTTTTTTTATATAAAATTGTATTTTAAATTATGTCATTTTTATTTTTTTTTAGGATTTTAATTATGTCTTTTTTTTTAATTTTAGGTTGTATTTTTATTTTATGTTGTAATGTTATTTTATTTTTAATGAAGTGTGTTTTTTATTAATTGAATTTGGTGGAAAAAATAAAAAAATGAAATTGAATGAATAATAATTTAAGGGACGGTTAAGAGACGGAGGGTTGCAGGTTCCGTCCTTTAATTAAGGGATGAAATAAAAAAGTACAGTGGGGCCCACAAATAGTATTTTTAGGGAAGGTATATGTTATGAAAACTCGAGGATTCGTCGATCAATACAATCGCGCATGAAACGAAAATGAACACAAGGTTTTACGTGGTTCGATCGTAAGATCTACATCCACGGCCAGAGGCAAAATGATTCACTAAGTATGGGATGAAAAATGGAATTTACAATCTCTCAAGAACTCACTCCAAGAACTTCAAAACCTCTAATCTAATTCTACAACCAAGAATTAATCAAGTGATGAATATGGAGAATCTTTTCTTGAGTGTTGAGGTAGCTAACTGAGCTCATTTGACGCAGCTCCTCACGATTTATATCACTCCCTTTCAGCTTCAACAGCTTCTGATCTTAGTTGACGAAGTTAGTTAAAAAAAACCGTTGTCAACAAACTAGCCGTTGCCTTTGAATTGAGCTGCCGAATATTCTCGGCCCTTCGATCTCCTCCATCACATCAAACGGTCTGTGACGATTCTGAGATTAACACTAACAAACTCCACCTTAATCTCATAATCATACATGAACCAATCCCCTCCGACAAAAAAAACCCCGTACTCAACTACACCAGGAGTCCAACCTACTCCATGCAATACCTGAACTTGATTGCTGGAAGTGGTTTGGTTAACATGTCTGCCGCATTATGCTCGGTCGACACCTTCACAACCTTTACTTCTCCTATTTGTATCTCATCTCTTATGAAATGCATACGCACATCTATGTGCTTACTCCTCTCGTGAAAAACTTGGTGTTTCGCTAGGCACAGTGCACTGCTGCTATCACACTTAATCTCCACAGCGCTTTGTTTTTCTCCAAAATCTTCCAAGATTCCTTTAAGCCACATCGCTTCCTTAACAGCCTCTGTCATTGCAATGTATTCTGCTTCCGTAGTGGACAAAGCAACTACATGTTGCAGACTAGATTTCCAGCTCACAGCCGTGCCATATAGGTTAAACACATATCCAGTTTGTGACCTTCTATTATCCTTATTCGAAGCATAATCAGAATCACAAAAACCCACCAATGCTCCACCTTGATTTATAGTCTCTGCTCTGTACACCATCCCATAATCTGAAGCACCTTTCAAGTACCTGAGCAACGATTTCAATGCTAGCCAATGATCCCTGCCATGATCTGACATAAATCGACTGCAAACACTGATGGAGTGAGCCAAATCTGGCCTTGTGCACAGCATAGTATACATTATGCTGCCTATTATGTTTGCATAAGGTATCTTACTTAACTCCTTTCTCTCTGAGTCATTCTTTGGCCTCTGATCCTTGCTCAGCTTGAAGTGAGCAGCCATTGGTGTGGAAACAGGCTTGAACTCATCAGCCTGAAATTTCTTCAGCACCCTCTGTATGTAATCCTTTTGCATCAATCTGAGCTCTCTCTTGGACCTATCTCTGAAAATATCCATTCCAAGGATCCTCCTTGCATTCCCTAAGTCCTTCATTTCGAACTTAGATTCCAACTCAGCCTTGATTTCCTGAATTACACCCAAATCTGATCCTGCCACAAGCATGTCATCAACATATAAAAGTAGAAAGGCAATTGGCTTACCATTCTTCTCTCTGATGTAAACAGAGCTATCATACTGTGACTTCTTGAATCCAATATCCATCATATGCTCGTCGAATTTTAGGTACCACTGTCTGCTACTTTCCTTCAATCCATAGAGGCTTCTCTTTAGCAAACAAACCTTATCTTCATTTCCAGCCTCAATGAAACCCTCGGGTTGATGCATATATATTGTTTCTTCAAGTTCACCATGTAAGAAAGCCGTTTTAACATCCAACTGGTGTAATTCCCAGTCATACCTTGCAACAAGAGCTAGCAAAATTCTGATTGAACTATGCTTAACCACTGGTGAGAATACATCATTGTAGTCGATCCCTTCTTCTTGAGTAAAGCCTCTAGCAACCAACCTTGCTTTGAATCTTATACTCTCTATCTCTCCAACCTCAATCTTCCTTTTGAAGATCCACTTGCAGCTGATAAGTCTCTGAGTTCCAGGATTTTCTACCAATATCCAAGTAAAATTCTTCAACAAAGACTTTATCTCTTCTTTCATAGCTGCTAGCCATTTGTCCCTCTCTTTACTGGATACGGCCTCAGCATATGTAGATGGTTCAGAATACTCCATAACTTCTGCTACACAGAGAGCAAAGAAGCTCATTTCATAATCACTAAATCTGGCAGGCATTCTGATTTCCCTCCTACCTCTGTCTCTGGCTATCACATGTTGTCCCTGATCCTCTTCATTGAGACCATGCTGATGTGTTCCTGGAGGGCTTGAGCATCCACCTTCATCTTGGTCCACTGATTCTGAATGTGAAGTATCATCATACAAAATTTCTTGATCAGTATAAACTTTCTCAATCAGCTGCTCATCAGGCTTTAACAATGGCATGTGATCCTCATGGAAAACTACATCACGGCTTATGATTATTTTCTTGCTTCCATCCTCAGTGCACCATAATCTGTAGCCTTTTACTCCTTGTTGGTAGCCAACCATAACACACCTCTGAGCCCTTGCATCAAGCTTTCCTTGCCTACAATGAGCATAAGCTCTACAACCAAAAACCTTAAACTGGCTGTAATCTCTGTTTCTACCATACCATCTTGTATCTGGGATATCATTTTTAATAGCTGCCGAATGAGAGTTGTTTATCAAGACAGCTGCAGTGCACACAGCTTCCCCCCAGAATACCTTATCCAAACCAGAAGAGAGTAGCATACATCTGACCCTCTCAATGAGAGTCCTATTCATCCTCTCTGCCACCCCATTTTGTTGGGGGTTCATTGGGGCTGTTCTATGTCTCTGGATCCCATTTGCCTTGCAGAAAGAATCAAAATCATGTGACAAGAACTCCATACCATTATCTGTCCTCAAACACTTGAGAGTGGTAGACCTTTTCAGCCTCATCTCTGTGCACCACTCTTTGAACCTATCAAGAGCCTGTGATTTCTCTTTTAGGATAAACACCCACACTTTCCTTGTGTAGTCATCAATAATCGACATGAAATATCTGCCTCCACCCATGGAAGCAGGCTGAGCTGGGCCCCACAAATCACAATGAGCATAGTCTAGAGCAGATTTTGAGGTGTGCATCCCAGCCTTGTATGGGAGTTTCTTGCTTTTTCCTCTAGCACAGTATTCACACTTCTTGAGTCTCTGATTCTGATTCACTGAGATAACTTCTTTCTTTATCAGTTCCTTCATCCCACCTTCACCAAGATGGCCGAGCCTCCTGTGCCAGAGCTCTACATTATTGTTGGCATCTGCAACATTCACCGATCCAACCATAGTTTCTGCTACGAGATAATAGAGTCTATTTCTTCTTTCAGCAGTCATTAACACTTTCCCATTCATTGAAACAGTCATACATCCCTTTTTAGAGGAAAATTTGAAGCCTCTAGACTCTAGCATGCCAAGTGATATCAAATTTCTTTTGATTTCAGGAATATACCTCACTTGAGTAAGCAACTTCACTGTCCCATCATGAGACTTTAATCTGATATTCCCTATACCCCTTATGTGGCATGCTTGATCATTTCCTAACATCACAGACCCACTTGACTCTACCAGATTCTCAAACCATCCCTTGTTAGAGCATATATGAAAACTACACCCTGAGTCCATGATCCAAGAATTTTCTATCCCATCACTTACCACATTCATAACCTGTGGAGGGCCTGTGTCTTCTGCAAGATCAGCCTGGTTTTGAATAGCCTTCTCTTCGTTTTGCTTCCTTATCCATGAGTAGCAATCCTTTTTGAGATGCCCAGGTTTCTTGCAGTAGTGACAGCTTCGTTTCTCCTGCATAGGGGCACCATTTTGTTTCTGATAGTGAGGCTTCTGACTTGGCGTGAACTTCTTTTTCTTGCCTTTGAACCCCTTTACATTCAGGGCCTGGTTTCCAGCTTCATAACTTGTGCTTGACTTCCCCAGTTCCTTCGACTTAAGGGCACATTGAACCTCTTCAAGTGTGATAGTCTTTTCTCTGCCATATAGCATGGCATCTCGCAGGTGATCAAAAGTTTTTGGCAGTGCGCTGAGAAGAATTATAGCCTTGTCTTCATCTTCAAGCTTCACATCTATATTCTCCAAATCGTCCACAGCCTTATTAAACTCATCCAGCTGTTCTGCAAGGCCTTTATCTTCATGAATCTTGAAAGAGTACAGCCTTTGCTTTATAAACAAACGGTTAGCCAGGGACTTTGTCATGTAAAGAGCCTCAAGCTTCTTCCAAACCCCAGCAGCTGTCGTCTCCTTGGACACTTCTCTCAACACATTATCGGTCAAGCACAAGATGATCACACTATGAGCCTTTTCATTGAGCTCTTCTTTCTTGGCCTGGAATTTCCCATCCGGATCAGCCTCTTCCTTTTCCTTGGAGAGGTCAGTCTTGATCGCATCACCAAGACCTTGTTGCACCAGCAATGCGCGCATCTTAATGCGCCATAAACCGAAATCATTCTTGCCCGAGAATTTTTCGGTCTCAAACCTTGTAGCGGCCATTTCTTCAAGCACTTAATATGCGATGTAACACACAACAGATATCTGCAGATGATGATCAATCTACCTCCTTCGCTTCCCACGGACGGCGCCACTTGTTATGAAAACTCGAGGATTCGTCGATCAATACAATCGCGCATGAAACGAAAATGAACACAAGGTTTTACGTGGTTCGATCGTAAGATCTACATCCACGGCCAGAGGCAAAATGATTCACTAAGTATGGGATGAAAAATGGAATTTACAATCTCTCAAGAACTCACTCCAAGAACTTCAAAACCTCTAATCTAATTCTACAACCAAGAATTAATCAAGTGATGAATATGGAGAATCTTTTCTTGAGTGTTGAGGTAGCTAACTGAGCTCATTTGACGCAGCTCCTCACGATTTATATCACTCCCTTTCAGCTTCAACAGCTTCTGATCTTAGTTGACGAAGTTAGTTAAAAAAAACCGTTGTCAACAAACTAGCCGTTGCCTTTGAATTGAGCTGCCGAATATTCTCGGCCCTTCGATCTCCTCCATCACATCAAACGGTCTGTGACGATTATGAGATTAACACTAACAGTATAGTTACAGCGTCTTGGATGGCCTTAAGTAAATGTATATAAATGAGGGAGGCGGTTATTGCGTGTGCACTTAGATTTGAGTGTTGACACATGCATTTAATATTTCAATAAATGGAGTACCGATTAAATACTCCTCCATTGAACCCACCCTCTTAAATATTTTCCGACAATTTGAGAATGTAATTTTAGTTATTAATCCTTCTGTCTTTTAAAAATATAACTTTTAAAATAACACAATTTTTAATGTAAAAATTGGTAAAATAAGAATGAGGTAAAGAAAAATATGATAATAAAAAATAGATCTTACCTCCTTGAAGAGAAATATTTTTTTAAATAATAATTCTATGTTAAGGATTGATCAAAATGGAAAGAGTTTATATTTTTGCAATATGGAATGAATGGTAATTTTTATTTCGCAATATCCACTTTCATACTTCACCTCCCCGTATTTTATCGTCATCATTGTCTGTGCGATCAATATTAATATGTGCATTTATTATGTATATATGAATTTATACATATGTAGGACTGATCATACAAATCAACTCGTTGATTTTTTTTATGCAGATTCGTCAACTCAAATTGATGGAGTTAGGTCTATTTTCATTACAATATATTGTTTCATATCAAGAATCTTAATTTAAATGTGTGTATTATTTAAATGTTAGCACATGAAATAAGTTACTTAGAAGATAAGATATGGTGGGTTCATATCTGTTCAAGTCCAGCTAATCTTTCTCTTCACAATAGATAAGTTCGTGATTCGTTCTTCAAATACTAAAAATGTAATGAAATTTGCAATCCATAACTCATAAGACAGGAACTAAGTGAACTTATCAATTAATTTTATCGGGTGCAGGTGGCTTATACATTTTGAACAATCCCTTTTAATATAGACTAAAAGCCAAAACTGGTCCCGGACATATGCCCATTTTACGATTTTGGTCCTATACTTTATCTTTTGAATTTTTGCATCCTGAACATTTCAACTCGGATCACAATTGGTCCTACACTAACAATTCCGTCAATTTTTAAACGGTTTTAACCCGATTTTGATGGTTTTAACAGTCCCATTCAGGTTAAAACCGTTTAAAAATCGGTCAAAATCGGATTAAAACCGTTTAAAAATTGACGGAATTGTTAGTGTAGGACCAATTGTGATCCGAGTTGAAATGTTCAGGATGCAAAAATTCAAAAGATAAAGTATATGACCAAAATCATAAAATAAACATATGTTCAGGACCAATTTTGACCTTTAATCAATTGTTAATTCAATCATAAAATGTTAATACCAAGAAATACAGAGAAATCATTAAAAACTAGAGTACTCCATAGGGATGTGTCTTCTGTTAACCACATAAATGATTGTATAATGCGATATAAATGAATAATGAAAACAGACAAAAATATTTCTACTCATATATTGAGAATAAGATTGATAAATATACAAGCACTTCAAACACATGTTTTACAATATACTTATATCAATCCTGACATAGACTTCTCTGGATGAAGTTTCCAATTTGCATGTGTGATGGCTCGATGCACACGATGTGTATTAGCTAAACAGAGCACACGCACAATTCAGGTGCTATTTTGATAGGGTCCTCGATCTAGCAAATCTCGCTGAAGATTATCTTCAATATTTTAGTGTATCTTTGATTTTAGTTAGTTATCTTTATTTATTCTCCATATCTTTTGTAATCTTTTATTTTAATTATATTTCTTGATTAGCAAGACATATGTTAGGGTTTAGAATTCTATGTAATAGAATTCTATCGTATTTTTATTCATTGAGAAATAAAGTATAAACTTATTCACATTTCCGGTTCTAGCGGAAATCGCCTCCTAGCACCTAACTAGGGTTTATCTTGTTATTCGTTTCGCTACAAATCGTTAGTGCTCTAGTCTGATAGATCAAGGTCTATCATATTTACATCAACTATTTTGTTTTCTTTACTTGCTCTGAACAATGTCCTTTCTCTATTTTTATTCGATTTCAACCTACGACGGTAGTAGAATAACGCAACAATAAATTCATAAAATACTTTAAAATGCATCAAATCTACTACTATTCGATTCATATCATCCATTTGAACTTGTTTTGTAACACACCCATTGATCATGCACTAATTTGGTATTATAACTGATAAAGTTTATGTGTCATTTCATTATATAACCTATTTAGAAACAAAAAACAAACATGGAGGTGTTTCCCTTTTTGAAAAAGACCCATCATCACAAACATTGCATTGAGAATTTGCGATTTAAAATGAACGAATAAAGATTTGACCAAAATTGTAAACGATTGCAGAATCATCGAAGTTGGGCTCACCGCTCATATATATCATTTGGGTTATATTTATATGTACGTATGTAAATAATCATTTGCATCTCGTGGGGACTCACCTACTTATAAATATATACATATGGTTCTTTGATTTCACTTTTATGTTTTTTGTGATTATCTAAAAAACACACAAAATAGGTTTATCAAAATTATAATAATCGCATCCAGTCGTTAATTACTAGTGCTTCGATGACATTTCATGTTACATTCTCTTTGATAGTAGTATCATTTTCGAGCCGTATCAGTCCCAATTCATTTTTAATTGATAATCCCAAATTTAAAAGCTATCGACTTTGTTCAACTCATTATACGTGGCATAACAACACTCTGACGCTTCAAACATAAAAAAAATCAGAATAAATTTGATAAACTGCAGGATAAAATCCACTAAATGGGTAAAACTTGGATTAAGTTTCATAAATATATGTTTTAAACTAAATATAGGGTCAATGGAAAATGACATTAACTAAAATAAACACATAGCTTTTAATTCCCTTCTGCCACCTCCCCCTGCTGACCTGTTGCTGCGCTGGAAATGGCTTTGTTGATTATTTTAATTTGTACTAGTATATGAGTTAATACTAAAATACGAGTATGTTGACAAGCGTGACTCGATTTTTTATGCTGTAAATCGATGGTAGTGTAGACGTGGCATATATTTTGATTTTTGAGCTACATGAAAAATCAATGGATAAAAAAAATTGGTAGCATAAAATCCGCAACTTGTTTAAGCGATACAAAAGAATCGTTAAAAAAATTTAAAAAAAATGGATTGTACCTCAAGCCAGGTAATCTCATTAGCATGGATTGAAATAATAAGATTAAATAATAATATGAATCCATGAATAATTTCATGACATGTGTCCTATATGGCCTAATGCCCATGTCATTAAAAATAGATGGCAATATCACTGAAAATTCCCAAATTATTTTGAGAGGCAACTTGAATAAATACTTCATTTGTTCTTCAAAAATAGTACTCCTACAATTTCTTTTTCTTATTTTACTATATTTCATAAAATTAGTTCATTTTATTTTTAACTTTTTTTATTAATAATGCAAATTTCACTTCACTATTTTTGCACTAAAATACATGTAATTCCCTTAATTTAGATGACGAAAAGAGTATACACCATTTTTTTGTTGAAAACGAAAATACAAACTTCATTTAAGTAACCGTCCCTTATATTTTGTCACATTTTCCATTTCCGTTCGTCCCATAAAATTTGTCACATATCACTTTTTACTATTTTTTGTAGTGGATCTCATATTCCAGTAACTCATTCTCACAAACATTATATGATAAAACTAATATATAAAAGTTGAACTCAATTTTTATTAATTTTTTCAACTCACTTTTCATTATATTATTTTTTAAATCCATACCCGATCAAGATATGACAAAATTTATGGACAGGTGAGAGTAGGTTAGACACATGCACATAATTTGGTACCAATGTCAAAAGTCAAAACCGAAACTCAACTATTTCCCACGCGCACCTGAGACAGACATTATTGTTACTCTCTCGTCTATTCATTTCATCCTCTATATATAACAATAATGTTCTCTTCATTAAATTTGACAACACATAGCCTCCAAGAGAACCTAATTTATACGGTATGGTACACGAGAAACTAATTATGATAATACACGTTTCCCACCAACTAGAACTACCTAAACTAGACCCAATAGAGATGTCAATTTAGCCCGCAACCGGTGGCCTGACTCAAATAGCCTGCCAAATTTATAGGGTTAGGACTGAAAATTTTCAGCCAGATAAAATTACAGCCTGATTAGCCCGCACCCGATTAACCCGCAACTCGTTAGGGCCAGACCCGAAAACTCGAAGGGCTGGCTCGGAAATCTGATAAAATTTCTATTGTTCTATTTGTTTGACTCTAATTCGACACTTCATTGATTATTTTATAATATAGATTACTGAAAAAATAACTTTCCATTTTATATATTAAATATATAAATTATATATTAAGTTTTTATTAATATAATAATAGATAAATAAATTAGAAACTTCAAATTCACTAAAAAATATATTTAAATTTCTAAACATGCTTTAAAATTTCTTGATGTTTATGTTTTATTTTGCATAAATCTCAAATATTAGTATTTGATCATATTTATGTTTGAGTTTAAGCATATATCTCAAATTTATCATAATTAAATATTTTACATTTTATAAATATAACAAATTTTCACCATTATTTAATGGATTGATCGCATGTTAATTTTATCGGTAGCAACCCGATAGGCTAGCCCGAAACCTGAGCTTTTAGGGTTAGGTTTGAACTTTTATAACCCGAAAAAATCACAACCCGATTAGCCCGCACCCGATTGACCCGCAACTCGAATAGGGTTGGCCCGAAACCCGGTGGGCTGGCCCGATTGACATCCCTAAGACCCAACCATAACCCAAAAGATAACAAATCCAAGTAGGTTACTTCTCATCGTATCCGACAATGTTAATTAGTAAAAGCAATCCATAAAATTCCTTAATTTTCATATAGACAAGTCGGTGTATATAAGTATTGTTACAAGGTCCTACTATACTGTAAACTGATTTTTACTACGAACTACAAATACAAACTAAATTTCGTTCATTTCAAAACTAAATTTAATCTCAACAAATGATAAATAATTTAAACAAACAATGTTAGCATAATGTTAATTGGGATTAGAATATACGATGTCAACTGGCTACATAAAAATGTCAATCAGGATTAAATGAGACATTATGTTGATATAGTTTTGATATAGGGTTATTTATCATCTGTTGACATTAGATCTAAAAATTTAATAGACAAAATTTAGTTTGTAGTTTACATCCCTATTCTCATATTTATATGAAATTTTATTGACATTCTATTATGGCTCCGTTCGGTACCACGGGGGGCTATAGACTTGGAATTGGAGACTTCAATTCCAAATCCGATGTTTGGCAACGCAAAACATCCGGATTTGGAATTGAATTACAATTTTAATTCTTTCAATTCCACAATTTGAACACATATCAAAATTAAAAAATTAGAACTCCAAATAATTGATAAATGACACTTTCACACGCTACTTAAACGGAGCACACACAACACGCATAGTCACACACACAATTACACACAAACATACACAGTCACACACATACATATACAAGGTTACACAAACACGAACAAACACACATACATACACATAATCACACACACATTCACTTATACACACACAGTCACACACATACACACAGAGTTACACATAGCTAGACACACACCAACACACACTACATATTCATGTGATTGTGTGCATAAATTCTATAAATTCAATTTCCTATCATTTTTACCTAATAAAGGATTTGAAAATAAATTATATTCAATTCCTTTATATTTAATTATGTAGAATTTCAATTTCAATTCAATTTTATAGAATTTCAATTCCAATTCAATTTCAATTTCTTATACCGAATGGACCCCAAATGTGCCGAATTCGATAATGTTTATTTTATCTTTTTTTAACAGTAATGCACAATTTCGTACAGATCAAAAGTATTATTCTAATTAAAACAAAATAAATAGGCGGTTTTTTGTTTTAACCTTTTCACATTTTGGCTCGAATATTTGATGAACACTACCTCATACAATAGGGGAATTCGTGAAAATGCCATTGTTCTTTTTAATACGTAATGTATTACCTAATTATGCTCATGCATACTTATTTGTAATGTTCTTAGTTGTATGAATATATACATATTTTCACTAAATCAATAGCGGTAAAGTTAAAATTCGTCACACTGACACCACATGATTGGTCTCAACAATTTAAAAGATGCGACACAAAACGATCTCATGTATCTCTTGAACGAAAAAGCATATACTTCTTCGGTCGGTGAAATGTTGTCCATTTTTGTCATTTAGGTCTGTCCGCGAAATTTTGTCCACTTTGTTTTATTTTCATTTTTGGTAAATGAAACTTAATTTTCACTAACTCATTACAATCAGATTCTATTATATAAAACTAATTTATAAATGTGGAACTATGTTAAGAGGGTGATTCCTCTCAACTAACGCCGAGAATGATAAGATCGAAAACGGCACGATAAATGGTAGTCGCTGGCTTTCCCCAACAATCACACCGAGATTCAAATTGCAGGAAAACGTAAAAGACAAGGAAATTAGGGTAATCATTATTTCATTGAGAGAAAAGAATAACAAAACCCTTTTTTATACTAAGGACTCTAAGGTTGATTCAACTTACGATCCGGGAAAGAATAAACGAAGAAAACCCGGAAAGGAGCATATAGATATGCTCGACGCGATTATTTAAAGTTCAAATATTCAAACTAAAGGAAATTGAGATACGGAAATATAAATAAGACGCATAATCTCCATATTTATCCGGATGGCGCGCTTGTCGCCGAGGACGCGAGCTCGCGGCCGAAGCGGCTAGTGGCACGTCCGACGCTTCCTCCGCGAACACCTGCGGTGATTCTGCCGTCGGATGTCCTTGACTCTCCTGCTTCGCGCTCCCTTCGTCAGTAGCGCTCCCATCATCAATAGGTTGTAGGGGACTCGTATCAAACACACATTCCACTAACTTTTTTCACTCTCTTTTCTTCGCATTTCTTAAACTCGCGTCGTCGAGTTAAATGTATCTATATATATATATTGGAGGGTTGCATTAGTGTGCTAACTAATTTACAGTAATAACTAATAACTTTTAATACTCTGTATTAAAATTATCAACACAAAGACATAATTATATCAATAAAACATGTAAATTTAAATATCAACACAAAGACATAATTTATCAACACAAGAAAGATTGATAAATTTATGTCTTTGTGTTGATATTTTTAACCTACAAAATTGATATTTAGTTATTAGTTATTACTATAAAAAGTTAGTATTTGATCACACACCATTGGGTTTAGTGTTACATTAGTGTGCTAACTAATTTACAGTAATAACTAATAACTTTCGATACACGCCAGTTTAAGAAATGTTTTTCAATTTTAAAAAGCTGTGTTTTATAGTTAAAGGACGCGAGTTTAAGAAATGTTTTTCAATTTTAAAGAGCTGTCTTTTATAGTTAAAGGTTAAAAACAATGTTTACTAGAGTTGTTTCTTATGCATTTGAATCAAATCTAGTATTGCAGGTATAAAGGTTATATTTGACAGCATTATTATTGTAATCATTGAATATATATAAACATATATTTAAAAAAATAGGTTTTTACAGTTCATATGCAATAAAATCCAACTAAATCGCCAGGTCATGGTAAGAGTAAGGAAAATGAGAAATAAAATTATCTAAATAGAATATATGTAAAATTGACTAATACAGTACTAGGAGTATATTTTAAAATCTATTCGGAATCATTTTTTACCAATTTATAGGAGAAACTTACCCAAAAATGTCTCCCACCAAACGTTTGGTAAAGCTTTTAGAATATTCGAACATCTCATTGTTAGATTTTTTATCCACTCTTTTATAATACCACTAATTAGGGCGGTTTGGTTTGTAAAATTGTATTTCGAGATTAAATACATATTAGGTTGGGTTCATAAGAGCATCTGCAACGGTGAGCACAAACTCACCGTCCGTCCTTGCCGCTAGCAAGGACACGCTTGTCCGCCGCTGCACTCTTACCACTGGCACGGACGTGCTCTTAGCTAAGAGCACATCCGTGCCAGCGAGCAGGGCGACGTGTCGTGTTTCTATTGGCCGTTGACATTTTCTTTTTTTTCTTTTTTTAAAAAAAATCGAAAATAATACCAAAATTTTAAAAAAAATATTTTCGGATTCCAAAAAATATAGCCGTTTTATTACCGTTTTTTTGAAATTTTTTTGAAATTTTTAAAAAAAAAAACTTTATCCCCAAACCATCTATAAATACACACATTCATCATCCATTTGGACGAAATTCGGTCACTTATTAATTTAATTATATAATTTTTAATTTTTAGGATTTTAATTATGTAATTTTTATTTTTTAAGATTTTAATTATGTAATTTTTATTTTATTTGTATTGTAATATTATTTCGATTTTTTTAATGAATTTTAATATTAAGGAAATGTTTTTATTTAAATTGAATAATAGAATGGTGGGACCCTTGTGCTCGTCCTTGCGGAAGAGCACTGATGTGAGTGTTGTGCTCTTGCCTAAGAGCAGACAGAAAAAGTGGGGCCGGACCCACAACCGTACTCGTTGGCAAAAGCACGGTTGTAGATACTCTAAGATTTAATCTTACTACTCAATCTAGATGGATAATCATATTATAATTAGTCATATTCAATCCCTTTTAATTAAAATAATATTATAACTTGATTTTAAATTATATCTCAATATTATTTTATCTAATAAACGGAACATCGCGTTGATAATGAAAATAGCTTGTAACGAAATTCAAGAAAGATCAAATAATCAGGGAAGCGTTTATTAATTTCCTGGGCATTCATTTACGCAAAATTAAGAGTCCTAGTAATACAAAACGCTAATCCAACAATTACGTTAACGGAAAATAAAAGTTACGAAATTAAATTCACACTTTATTTTTGTAAATCAACGCCAAGCAGATGCGACAGTGAGGGTCCGTCCCATCCACCCAAAGCAGATGCCGCCGGATTTCTCGGTCACGGTGAATCCCGGGTTGCCACGTGTCCCAGAGTTCAGCCTCGCCCGCAGCGTGTCCGCGACGGGTTGACTCATCGGCACCGATTCAAACCCGGCCATACCCATCCTAGCCCGCCACTTGCCGAACACCTCGCACCTCTCCACCCGCTCCCTCCCCTCGCACGCCACCGAGTTCACGATTTTCCGACCCACCGCCTCCTCGATCCTGACTCGGTCTGGGTTGCCCCGCGACACGGTCGCGTCGAGCGAGTCAAGCAGCGCGCCGTAGAACTCGCAGGCCTCCCTCACGCGCACGGTCAGAGGCGCCGTGTTGGCGTTCATCTCCGGCTCCACCACCGTCGTTACGTCCGGAGACAGACCTTTCACGAGGCGGAGCAGCTCGTCCCTCAAATTCTCCGTCGTCACGCTCTCGTCGGGTAGATTGTGCAGCTTGAACGCCAAGTTCACGGCTAGGGCTTCGCCGGGCTCGATTCCCAATTTAATTCGGTTAAAATCGCTGACGATCAATTTCTTCACTGAGAAATCGAATCGGACGCCGATTTTGTAGGCCAATGTGTGCAGACTCTCGCCGACGATTTTCAGTTTTTCGTCGCCGCCGGAGGTGTTATCCGAGAAGGCGGTGATTTTCAAGGCGGAGGCGCGTTTTCCGCCTGATTGATTTGCCGCCAGCGCGTGGAGGAAATGCATGTACTGTCCACCCTCGCCGATCTCGAAATCCACAACGTGAATCCTCTGAAACCCCTGCTCTGAGGTTGCGTTGAGGATGGCGAGATTAGCGGCCATGAAACTGAGCTTGAAACACGGCGACACCTCATACAGCATTTGCGTTGATAATTTGTGCTCTTTGCTGTAGAGCTCCGACGTCCCGGTGGGGTTCACGCGCGATTTTAGAGCAGAAACCATGAAAGATGTGAGCCTCTGTTCGGAGCTACCGTTGGGGTTAGCGAGCTGCTGGAGGCGCGTTATGATTTCGGTTGCGGCGGCCAAATTTCCTTCTGAGATAGCTGCGGCGGCGTCTATCAGAGACTGTTTGGTGGTCAGGATCGGAGGAGACGCTGACGTGGATGAGCACGAGGAGGAGGAAGAAGTCGGAGACGGAGAAATGGGCATTTTGGTAGGGGCGATTAGATTCTGGATCGCCTCCGACCAGTCGCTGTGGGTGACGACAGATACCTCATCTCCATCCACTTCGTCTCCTAGAAGCTCCTTCTCCAGCTCCTGCAGCCGATGATTCATCATCATCTTGTTGTTGCGAGTTTCATGCCCCAAAACCTCCGCATTTCTGTATGGCTGCAGGCAAACAGTAGGGAAATCTACGGGAAAGATGGGGGAAAGAGGATTTGCATGCTGGAAATTCGGCCTTAGCTTGACGTTTCGTAGATACAACTCCAAGCCTTGCTGGTTCTGTTGCTGAAATTCTGCTAGTGATCTCTTCCGTTGCCGGATCTGGGAAGCAGGGTCGTGAAGGATTTCGGATAGCGGCGATCGGAACGGAAATTGCTGCTGCTGATTGGTAAAGCCGCCTGGAAATCCGGAAGACATTCTTCTGGCCTTAAAATTGGTTGGATTCACGGTGGGCTCAAGCAGGGAGAGGGTTTGTTATTGTCATTACAAGAGACAGGGAGAGTTGTTGCAGAATTTGAGAGGAATGTGATTGTATGAATATGAGAAGAAAAATTGGGGGTTGTGAGTGGTTTATTTATGAGTTTGAAAAAATGTTGCTTTTAGGACTGAATTTTACGTGTGTCTCATATCAGCCGTTGGATTGGAAATTCATTAGGGCTGCTGAGCCCACACACAATTCACGCGCGCTACCTTCGTCAATTGTAGACACATACACGCGGCGGTTGAAAATGCATTGGACAAATTTTCTTGTATTGAATTTGAATCTCCTTCGGCTTCGACTATAATTGATTGGGCTTTCTTTTGCAAATACTACTACTACTATTAATACTGCAGTTAACTATTCCATCCATATTCCAAGTTTTTTATAAAAATAAAATAGTAGGAGTAATGAATTTATTTTACCCAAGAACCAGCTAATACGGCGAGCCGCGAAGCTTGATTGAAAGCTTGCCCCTCTTTGTGAACCAAAATGTCGACGACTTGAGCCGAGGGTGAGATTTTTATGTACCACATCAGTTTAAAAGATGAAGTACTAAAAAACTCATCAACTTTAGCAACAATTCTTGGACAAACGTTTGCAACTCTTGTGAACAAAAATTGTTGATAGCTCGAGCCATGGGTGCGGCTCTCACTGTACGCCATTGAGAGACACTCGCATCTCTTCAATCACAATATACTCTAAGAGCATCCACAATAGGAATAGCCCAGCCATAGCCTATCCACAAACTTCTCCTGCCACATCATCAGCCCTAAAAATCCTCCTGCCACATCATCAAGACAAGCAAATATCCCAGCCATAGCCTAGCCACATCACTCAAAATTATATAAAACAAATAATTAACAATCACACAACATACGGAATTAAATTTACGACATAGATACAGGAAAATTTAATAATACTATTAAAATATAAAAAGTACATTAATTAAAAAAATCCACTCCTCGTCTCCGTTGCCTCTGTCGTCGCCGTCGCCACTGTCGTCGTCGCCTCCGCCGCCACCGTCACCGCCGCCTCCACCCAAATCGTCACGCATGCTCACGAGCAATGCGTGAAGAAAACTCTTCTCCACGGGGTCCGTCGCCGCCCTCCATTCGGCTAACGTCTTGACCATCTGAGCACGCGTTTGTTGACGCTCGAAGAATTTGAGATCCGCTGTGGGCTGGCCAAAGGGGGATGCCGACTGGACCTCCTGGGAACCCCCGGCGACCCCCCTCGCCTCCCGTTGCGCCCGCTTTTGCCCAGCCGGGCGAGGTCGGCGAGCGAACGAACGAGGGGTGGGGATCATCTGGGCCGTCTCGGGGAGGTCGTGGGAACCACCGCTGATGCCGCTGTAATCACCGGTGTAGTTCAGTCGTTGCTTCTTCGGCCAGCAAGGGTCAACACCCCCTCGAAACTTCTCGGATTCATTCAGCACCACAAAGCAGTTCCAGTAGGTGAAATCCTTATACAACCCGGGCTGGGAGAAGGCTTTCTCCGCTATCCTCCTGCAGTCATCCTCCGTTTGGCCACTGCTCTGCATGCGGAGGGCGTTGGTGTACAAGCCCGAAAATTGGGAGACCGCAGCCATGATTCGGTCCCACGCCTTCCGGCAATCCTCCCCGGTGCGTGGCCTCCCCTCCGGGCAAAATGTCTTATAGACTGCTGCTATTTTAGCCCACAAGTTGACGATCCTCTGATTGTTCGAAGTGAGGGGATCATCGCAAACACTCACCCACGCCTTGGACAGTGCGGCGTTCTCCGCATCCGTTCACCTCCTCCGTACCGAGCAGTCGTCCTCACCCGGCTGTGACGACTCGCCGACCCTCTTCCCCTTGCCCTTCTTCTTTGGGGCGACACGACCCCGCACTGCTCCCCCTATTTGAACGGGAGTATCCGGAACTCCGAGAATATCAAACCCCAACTCATCTAATGAAAAAGTATCAAATTGCGTGAATTGCGCCTCCGTTGGGGTCGATGTGTGCGAAGAAGCAGTCGAAAAATCAAAACTGGGGCGGTAGACGTTTTCCTCCCCCAACGTCCCCTGCGTCGCGAGTACCCCCCCTGTCGAGGGCTGCATCGTCGTCCCCCCCGGCATCATCTGCATCCCGGGCACCCCCCCAGCATCATCTGCATCCCGGGCACACACCCCGGCATCATCTGCATACCGGATTGCATTCCCGGTACCCCCTGCCGCGCGGGTGTACTCCCCTCAGCTGTCATCCAGGGCATATTCCCCCCGGCTGCCATCCCGTGCATCATCCCCTGCCACGGGTACAGGTTGTAGTACCCTGGCATCGGACCCCATCCACCTCCCACGGGTACCGGGGGAGTTTGAGACCCGCTCGTCACTGGAGTACCTTCGTTGTTGTTCTCCATTCCGCGTTGTTGCTCTTGTACAGAAATTAAGATAGAGAGAAAACTCGTTAAAACAAGCGCTGCGAATGAAAATGACGTGCAAAGCGCGTATATATAGTGTTTCGAAACTTAAAAAAAAATCCGTTGGGCGATGCGCTCGGCGATCCGGAGCCTGCAATGGCACCTAGCGGATCGCCCAGCGCCCACACATCGCCTAGCGCTAGGCGATTTTTTTCCGGAAACCGGCTCGACGGTTACAATGGTTCGCCTAGCGAACCGCCTAGCGCCGAGGCTCGGCTAGGCGGTGCGCTAGACGCCATTGTGGATGCTCTAAGGATTTAGGTTTTTCTTTTATTATTCCTTTTTTAATCGTAGTTTGATGTAGTTTTGATTCATTTATTCACTTTATCATTAATATTTTCTTAACAAATTTATTTTGGATGAAATGTTAGTTGTATAAAATTTATTTTTCAAACAAATTTTGAATTCGTCATATTATATTTCAACTAAATTGTGATTTTATCTACTGAAATGTTAGTTGTATCCACATTTAATTTAACCTAACCTATATAAATTGATGAAGTACTAACATAATCTTTTTATAAAAGAATATTATCCGACCAAAAATGACATTTGAAATATGATTGGACACATCTGACTTAGGCTTGCACACCATGTTATAGCATCCATAGTGCCAGAGTGGTTGGCTAGCTCGTCGTCCCAATGAGGGGGTTGGTGGGGAAACACTTTGCAAGGGGTGGGGGACGAGGCTCCGTGGTGAATTAAAATAGAGCGAGATGCGTTGCAGGAGTGGGGACGAGACACCCGCACGGCCGCACCTAAGTGAATTTTTTTATTTTTTAAATTGTGTTATACATTGTGTGTTAATTTTATACGATCTTGTCTTGTCTAACCTAGCCTAGCACTAACAGGAGTGGGGAACTATGGACTAGAGGACCCCAAACCGAACCGGCCCGGAACCGTCACCGGCGGTTCCGAACCGGAACCGGAACCGTCGTCGACAGTTCGAACCGTGACAGGAACCGCCGGTTCCCCCTGGCCGGTTCAGTTTCCAAATTTTTGCAAACCGTAACCGGCGGTTCTGAACCGCCGGTTTCGTCGGAACCGGCGGTTCCGAACCAGCGGTTCGGCGGTTCCGGCAACTTTTATAAACATTACTTATTCTTTATATATATATTTTATAAAAAATTAATATTAAATAGTTTAATGATTTTAAATTCTAGTTGTCATTTAATTTTATTTTTGTCTAAAATAATATTTATTTGTACAATTTTATTAAATACAAATCAGTCTATTTACACAAAAAATAACTATAACTTATCATTTAATGTTTTACTTTTTGTTGATATTGACTATGCAAAATGTCTATTTTTCATTATTGTCACAAAATTTAAGATTCTTCTATACATTAATTATTACATAAAATGATTCCAATGACATTCAAAATCAAAATAAAAATAATTATGATATAATTTTAAAATAGTTCTAACATCACCAAATTATTTCTCACATACTTTAACCTTAAAATGGTCTTAGATGTACAACGTTTTTGCAAGTTTGGGTACATAACATTGCAAGTATTAAATACATATGGCGGTATGGTATATAAAACTATGCTTTGCAAGTTTGAGTACATAAAATACTTTTAGTAGATTGGGACAATCAAGTAGTACAACCCGACCAAGACTACTTCCCCGGCGAAGAAGAGTAGGCCAATTCCTCTTATCAAGCCAAATAGGTAAGCAAGATAATAGAACTACTTGGACTTGATTCTAAAATGCAATTGAGCATTGAGGATACGTAGGCATCTCAACTTAAATTTTAAATTTAAGTTGTGCTCGAGTCATTTTCATTTATTTCTTTTTTCTCCCATTTATTTCGAATATGTAATTTGTAAATTGTGATCAAGACTTTAAATCTTTTGTAATTTATAATCTTTAAATTATAATTTGTAAATTTTAAGTTGTAATTTGTATCAATAAAATTGCATTTGTACATCGCATCATTATAATTTTATTTATGCAAGTATATTTACATTTTTTACTTAAATTACATTTACAATGTTAATAAAAAAATAAAAATTCTATGAACCGCCGAACCGGACGAACCGGCCCGGAACCGGATAGGAACTGGCGGTTCCGGCGGTTGAGATGAACCGCCGGTTCACGGTTCAGGAACCGGAACCGTCGGACCTAGGACGAGCCAGTTCAGGTTCACGATTTTCTTGAACCGAAACCGACGGTTCCGAACCGTGGTGACGTCTACTATGGACTGGTTGGTTAGTGTTGACTTCGAGGAAGGTCATAGGGACAGAACCGGAAATTATATATAAGTAGGGAATATAAGAGTACTTCAGAAATTTTTTAGAAAAAAGAGTGAACTACATAAATGGTACTTAATCTTTCACTTTCGCACATAAACGGTAGTACCTGATCTTTATTTTATATCGTTTTTAGCACCCCGTGACAAAAATAACCCCTAAGTACCAAACATGTTTTTTTTGGTATGGAGGATATTTTTGGAAATCTCAATTAAATAATATCAAACATGTGATTTTATTTCTTCCTTTCTTATTTATTTTTTTCTTATGTAGTTTCTTATTCTTTCTTTTTTCTTCATTTTCTTCTTTCTTTTTAGTATTTTATTTTCCTTTCTTCTTTCTTTTTTTTTCTTAGTTTATGTTTCCTCTTTTTTCTTTTCCGATCTTTTTCTTCTTTCTTTTTAGTATTTTAGGCCATCCACAACGCTGTTCCTATACCGTTCCTATCTCGTTCCTTAAACCACTATTTGAGGGCCCCACTGTACTTTTTTACTCCATTCCTTAACTAAGGAACGGAACCTGCAACCCTCCGTTTCTTATCCGTTCCTTAACCGTTCCTTAAATTACTATTCATTCAATTTCATTTTTTATTTTTATTTCCAATCCAATTCAATTAAAACAAACACACTTCATTAAAATTAAAATAACATTACAACATAAAATATAAATACAACTTAAATTTCAAAAAAATAAAAAAAGACATAATTAAAATCCTAAAAAAATGACATAATTTAAAATACAATTTTATAGAGACATCCTTAAATGTTTTATGTTTCACTTTCGATGTGGGACAAAATCATTCAACGATGTCTCTATAAAAGAGAAACAACCAATGATGATTTTATCCCACATCGAAAGTGGAACATAAAACATTCAAGGTTGTCTCTATAAAAGAGAAATAACCAAGAATGAGTTTGTCCCACATCGAAAGAGAAACATAAAACATTCAAGGATGTCTCTATAAAAGAGAAACAACCAAAAATGATTTTATCCCACATCGAAAGTGGAACATAAAACATTCAAGGTTGTATCTATAAAAGAGAAACAACCAAGAATGAGTTTGTCCCACATCGAAAGTGAAACATAAAAACATTCAAGGTTGTATCTATAAAAGAGAAACCACCAAGAATGATTTTATCCCACGTTGAAAGTGGAACATAAAACATTCAAGGTTGTATCTATAAAAGAGAAACAACCAAGAATGAGTTTGTCCCACATCAAAAGTGAAACATAAAACATTCAAGGATGTCTCTATAAAAGAGAAACAACCAAGAATGATTTTATCCCACATCGAAAGTGGAACATAAAACATTCAAGGTTGTATCTATAAAAGAGAAACAACCAAGAATGAGTTGTTCCACATCGAAAGTGAAACATAAAAACATTCAAGGTTGTATCTATAAAAGAGAAACAACCAAGAATGAGTTTGTCCCACATCGAAAGTGAAACATAAAACATTCAAGGATGTCTCTATAAAAGAGAAACCACCAAGAATGATTTTATCCCACATCGAAAGTGAAACATAAAACATTCAAGGATGTCTCTATAAAATAGAAACAACCAAGAATGAGTTTGTCCCACATCGAAAGTGGAACATAAAACATTCAAGGTTGTATCTATAAAAGAGAAACAACCAAGAATGAGTTTGTCCCACATCGAAAGTGGAACATAAAACATTCAAGGTTGTCTCTATAAAAAAGAAACAACCAAGAATGGTTTCATAAATTCGCAAGTCCATCAAATATATATGGGATATTACGAATTTCTTGTATTCATTTATTTGTAAAAATTGTTTTTAATTATAAAAACAATTTTTATAAATAAAAGTATTTTTTTTAAAATTCGATTTTTTTAAAAAAAAAATCGAATTATTGCGTCACTGTGACGATGCCCACTCGCGGGGCAGCGAGTGGGCGTCACGCACGTCGCGGGGAGAGCCACGTCGCCGAAGCGCGTGGCGGCACAGACCGTGCCGCGTCTCGTGCCGACGGCACCCGGGACGGCATGGGCACGGAACCGTGACGAAACGTAGCGCCGCAACGCGTTCCGCTATGGTTTCGTTCCGGAGGAACGAAACGCGGAACGCCCACGGCCCGCGTTGCGGGTGCCCTTATACATATATCTAATTACATTTATAATATAAATCAAGAACAAAACACCTAATTAAATTAATTATTTAAAGTAATTAAATTAATTGAATATTTTTTATTAAATTATTTTATACTCATTTTAGGGTTGAAACACCTAACTAAAAATATTCAACTCTTTATATCATTATGAATACAATTCACAATTTTAACTTTCTTTGTAATTTAAATGAATATTGTTATTGATTAGGATATTTTGTTGTGTCCAAATTTTATATATATATTGAAGAAAATACTAACTTTTATTTTTTTTTATTGAAATCTCTATTTTTCAGTATTTTTCATAATGGCTTCAACTTTTGTTTAAAAACTTCACAAAGTTAAATGTTTTTTCTTTATAATTATATGATATATTGAGATAAAATACTGATTATCTCAAAAGAGTCTCATACGGTATATGGATCGATGTTGCTTTCTGTTAACTAATACTATCATTTTATATGGTGAGTGGGACTATGGTAGCATGAAATAGCTCATTATTATCAAATTTTATATGGTGGAATATTTTAAGACCACGCTAAATGTAGAAAAGTTTGAATTTTAAAAAATGAGACTTTTACGAAAAATCGTTGAATTTAAGAAGTTTTCAAAATGATAATAATAATAATCATCATCATAACAATGATTGTAATAAAATAATAATAATAGGGGACATTAAAATAAGTTATAGATATTTATGAAATAATTGAGGATGCAAAATAGAATTATACTGTAATTGCTAATTACTAGCTATCATCATTATATTATGTTCATATTATACTTTAACCATATTCATAGCTTAGTTGGATACATTTCAATTCATACTCCTTAATTATAAATCGAATTCGTTTTTGTCAAACTAAAAAGGCATTAATATCATTATTATTTCACGCTGTTGATGACCACATAATAAGGAAAGGTGTTTTTATCTAGAAAACTTGTTATAAATTGATTCAAACTAGATTAGATTTACACGTGGATGAACAAGGACCAGCTTTCAGCCATAATCACACCGTGTCACTGTACATGTCCCCACAGATCC
Organism: Salvia splendens; assembly: GCF_004379255.2. NCBI lineage: Eukaryota > Viridiplantae > Streptophyta > Magnoliopsida > Lamiales > Lamiaceae > Salvia > Salvia splendens. The sequence continues at coordinate 7,619,709 of NC_056034.1, forward strand.
AGTTGGTGAAGATGTATTGATTTTTTTCAGAGAAATTTATTTAATCATTTCAGCAATTATTTTTTAAAAAAATTCTAGAAAATCATATTCTTTTATGCACTCCATTTATCTAATTACGTAAAGTGGGACCGGAAATTTTAGTTCTCGTGTAAGGCCATCCGCAATGGGGCAGACGATGGCACGCCCGATGGCGCGCATCGTCCGTCCCATTGCGGGTGCGTGACATAGGCCGCGGACGATCGTCGCGCCCTATACTATGAGCATCTCCAGTGGGCGGACATCCCACTAGGACATCCACTAGGACATCTCAAAAACACCTCCTGCCACGTCACTAGGACTTCCCATCCCACTGCCACGTCACTAGGACATCCTCTGCACAATCCGCCCTTCTCATCCCCCTTCCCACTAGGACATCCCGCAATTAAAAAAAATCATACATTAACAAATAAAACAATTAACATTTACGGAAATAAAATTTGACCGAGAATACGAACGGGAAAAATTAACAACTTCATCGGAAATAAAATTCAACGAGCCGTATATATAGAGTTTAAAAAAAAAATTAAAAACGGGACGTCCGACCGGACGTCCGACTGGGCGCCACAATGGCGGACGTCCGCCCGCCCGTCGCGCCGACGTCCGAGGACACTCGACGTCCTCACGGGACGTCCGTATCCGACCATAAACGCCACAATGGCGGACGTCCCGGTCGCCCGTCGCGACGTCCGACCGGATGTCCGCCATTGGAGATGCTCTAAGGGCGCGGAGTATAGCGCGGACGATGCCCATCGTCCGCGCCATCGTCCGCCCCATTGCGGCCTACGCGGACGATGGCCGCGGACGATAGGTCATCGTCCGGCCCACTGTGGGCTACGCGGACGATCAACGCGGACGATGGCACGCGGTTTCGTTTTTTATAAATAGAGTTCATTTGTAATTTCATTTCACGACTTAGTTGTGTTTTTTGTAAGTTGAATGATGTAACTTTTTTTATTAATGCGTAGCCATTTGTTATTTAGACGTTTTTTTATTTACTCGTTACTTGTTATTTGAAAACATTTAAATTAATTAAACAAAACAATAAAATGATGATGTGCCGCCTTAGGGCGCCCCACTGCAGGTGGGGGTGAAGGAGGATAAAACTGATGACGTGGCGCGCCATAGGGCGCGCCTTAGGGCGCCCCATTGCTGATGCTCTAATGAATTGATCAATGACGAAGAAGTTTAGGAAGAGTCTTATTTGCTAAAAATTGAAATTTGAATTTTGAATCTTAGTTTTCAGCAATGTACAAATCCAGGTATTCGATTAACAATTATATTTCACATGCTTTCGTAATTGAGGCTCTAATTTAGCTTCAAATTATAGTTATACGAGCATTTTAGCTATTAGTAATTTAGTAGTAATTGAACATTAATATTTTAGCTGATATTTTCATTATATTTTTGAACATATTCTCACAAACTTTGTTACTCTGATTATCTTTCGAATATGAATTTATGGGAATGGAAAATTTGACTAAATAGTGACTTTATAATTAAGCATAGAACGTCTTTGGATATGTTGTATGCTGCGAGATCGATACATTTGAAAATTGTTGAGTGATGTTGTTTGTTGGTCAACCTATTGGGATTCAACTTAAACGTCTTTGCTAGTCAACTTTTGGGAGTGAAAAATAGCTCATTCTTCGTATAATTTTATTTTTTTCTCGTTCTGATAATTAATTGAAACAAAACCAGTCACATGGTATTACCAGCAATATGATTTTATACGCACTTTTCATGTGAATACAAGTCAAGATTCTTGGGTCTTAGAATAACAAATGATGGAACACAAATCAATTACCAGAATCAATCCTCTTTTAAATATTCTCTCATCTCTTTACGTCGAAAAAAATTAATTAAGAAGCAAAAAGGACAATGGACCCTTAATTATCTAATTTTTCATTCTTCAAATGTCAGTAAGTGACAAATTAAAGCACGGCCAACATCTAAGAGGGTCCACAATAGACCAGCCGTGGCAACCGCAATGTTGCGCGGCGCAGCTGCGGCGGTCTATTACATGCCGGAGGGGCGCCGCGGCGCATGGAGGACAGCCGAGTACTCGGCAGAGCTGTGTGGCGGGCGGCGGGCGAGACGGCGGTGCCGCCGCGGTCTATTGCGAGCCGCGCAACCTCCGCGGCGGTATTGACTTTAATTTATTTTTTTTAATTTTTTAATTTTTATCTATTAATAGATAATAGTTCATTTTTTTCATTCCATTCATTTCTATTTATTTTTATCCAGTTAATTTTGTTGTAGTTCAATTAAAATATACCAACAATTAAAAAAATGTGAGGCGTGGTTGTGACGTGGTTAGACAAGTTTTATGTGGCTGAGGATGACTGTGATTACTAGGCGGATAAGTTTTTTTATTGCTAAAGCGTAGTTGTTCCATTGTTGTGGGCACTCATTTTTGGACTGATCATTTTATTCCAATTTTGGAGTTTGTATCTAATCCCACCATCATTTTAATAAATTATAATCCAATGTACATAATCACTAAATGACCTTCTTTTGGGGAAAATGACTGATCAATTTTGGAATAAGTTGAGTAACGCATAATTGCTCCTTTTTGCTTATAAGCTTTTTATTTTCTCGTTCATGATGTTTAATGTTCTCTTTTGCGACTTGGGAAATTAAAATTTACAGCCCACTAAACGGTAAATTGTGATTTTCCAAATCTCAAATCCAATAATTAAATATCATGATATTATCATAAAACCATTATCTGTTTTTGAAATGCAATCACATATATAGTTTATACAATGTCTTTGTTGACATTAATTTACATATATTATTAACTGTGGAACACAGCGAATATATATGTTTATACATGTGCAATTACGTGTGTGGTCGGATTGAATAAAACAAAGACAAAAAAAATGAAAAAACGAAACACTCAAATTGTAGGCGTCTCTTTATATAAAAAGGAGTCTTTGTGTCGACTTAGATAAAGTATTCCTCCATTATAGTAGGTATTGTTATTTGTTTAGATACCTTGAATCACAACCATGCAATTATATATTCACATACAATGATTATCACATTTTTATAAAGTTTCTCAAGGTACCGTGAAGCATATTAGCACAACATGGTAATTGCTTGGGAGGTTCATAATTTTGGTAAAGCCCCAAACAAAGCAGTCCAAACCACAATTATATTGTGTAGTTTGATTTTATTTACGATTTAGAAAAAAATACAATAGTAGTATAGTACTACTATAATTTATGTTTTGGACAAGAACCAAATCAAACCGTAATCGTATTTTAATCATCAAAATAATAATATTATGCATATTGAAATGACATTTGTTATTTGATATAGATGTGAGTCTATACTACTTTTATTAATTAAGGTAAAAATGATATTGTTGCGGGTAATAATGTTGAAAAAAAACCCACCTAATAAGTTTACTATCCTAGTCAAATATGCGCCAGAAAATCACTTAATTAGAGCCATAAATTAAACTACAAAAGAAAATTCTAGCTATTGAAAATAATTTTGATAGCTAATTAAAGCTATAAACTAAACTTCGATCAAATTTATTGCTAAAAATTATAAATAACCCTGAAATCGACGGAATATTATTTTAGTACATAAGGCCACCAGCAACGCGTTACGTGGGTTGCCCGTATTTCGTTCCTCCGTAATGGAACGGTGGCGGGACGCGTTGCAGCGTCTCGTCCCGTCACCATCCCGCCGGATCGCCAGTCCCTCCGAGACCCGTTGCGAGACGTCTCGCCACGCCCTACCGCGACGAGGCGAGTTCCCAGGCCATGCGTGACGCCCACTCGCCGGCCCGCGAGGGGGATTGGTCACGCTGACGCAATAAATCACTTTTTTTTAAAAAAAATCAATTTAAAATAAAAAAATTAAAAATTGGCAAACGGTAATATTACCGTTTTATAGCCGCTTTCCTTTTTTTATTTATTTTTTTAATTTTTTTACTCTATAAATACTCTTAATCCATCTTCATTTCACACACAACTACACATCTATTCTTCCCAAATCATCTCCATTTCCTCTCCAATTTTTATCTCAAATCATCTCTCTTTTATTCTTCCCCCAAATTTAATCGATCTCATGGATCCGTATGAGCAAATGCGTCGAATAATGGAAGAATCACTTGAAGAAGATCGGCGCCGGAAGGCGGAGGAAGCCGCGCCGCCCCATAGACGCTCCCGGACTCACATCCATCGTAACCGGGAGGAAGCCGCCGCAAGGTTAGTCCGCGACTACTTCTGCGATAACCCGGTGTGGGGAGATACCTACTTCCGTCGCCGTTTCCGCATGCGGTGACCGCTATTTCTCCACATCGCAAATACATTGGCGGCCCGAGAATAGTTCTTCCAAGAAAGGTTCGACGCCGTCGGCCGTCCCAGCCACACGACCCTGCAGAAATGTACTGCAGCAATCCATCAGCTTGCGACTGGACAAACGACGGATGTGTTCGACGAATACCTCCACATTGGAGACAACACTGGGAGAATGTGCTTACTCCAATTCTGCAAAGGCGTCCGGGCAACCTTCACCGATGAATTTCTGCGGAAGCCAAGCACGACATATTGCCAGTTTCTGCTCCGCTTCACGAACAAGTGCACGGATTCCCCGGAATGCTTGGCAGCGTCAATTGCATGCATTGGCAATGGAAGAATTGTCCAGTGGGGTGGAGGTGTTCGTACACGAGCGGCCACAAAGGCACCCACCCTACCGTTATACTCGAGGCCGTCGCCGAGTACCGGCTATGGATCTGGCATGCGTACTTTGGGGTCCCTGGCTCGAACAACGACATAAACGTGCTCCACCAATCCGACCTCTTCATCGAAGTTTTGGATGGTAAAGCGTTGGCCATCAACTTCACCGCTAACAACCGGCGCTATAAAATGGGGTACTATCTTGCCGACGGCATCTACCCGAAGTGGCCAACCTTCGTGAAGACGTGCACTAGGCCTGTGAACGCAAAGCAGGCGCTTTTTGCGCAGAAGCATGAGGCTGCTCGGAAGGATGTGGAGCGGGCGTTCGGGGTTCTCCAAGCGCGCTTCAACATTATCAAAGCCCCGGCTCGTACGTGGTTCATGAAGAGCATGGTCGACATCATGTATAGGTGCATAATCTTGCACAACATGATTGTCCAAGACGATGGACCCGAGGCGGGAAATTGGTTCGACCCTGAAGCCCCTGGAAGCTCAACCGTAAGTAGTCCGCCTCGAAGTGGAGTGCATCCGTCTATACAAGAACGGTTGTCTATTCGGGCAAGGACACGTGACTCTACCGCCCACGCCCAACTCCAAGATGATCTAATGGAACACATTTGGGCAAACTTTGGCGGAGGAAATTAAATTATGTATTTTTAATTTTTTTAGGATTTTTAATTATGTTTTTTTTTCAAATTTTATGTTGTAATGTTATTTTATTTTTAATGAAGTGTGTTTTTTATTAATTGAATTTGTTGGAAAAAAATGAAATTAAATGAATAGTAATTTAAGGGACGGTTAAGGGACGAATAAGTGACAGAGGGTTGCAGGTTCTGTCCCTTAGTTAATAGATGGAGTAATAAAGTACAGTGGAGTCTATAAATAGTAATTTAAGAGATGGATAAGTGACAGAGTTGTGAATGTCATAAAGAACTAATAAGGCGGTACTGGTGCTATAATTACTTGACATTATTTAATTTGTCAATTTGAATTAGCACAACATTTTCTTTATCCTTTTAACGAAGACAGCTTGTTTTCAATTCCCTAGGAAGTCAAACAATTGCTTGATGTGTTATAGCAGCATTTTAAAAGTACATGAAACTGATTTAGTTCATACTAATAAATATTTTCTTTTGACATTGACTCATCTCGACCTAAATTAATTTTATGTTCTTTGCCCATGGTGACTCTTAAATAATAATGGTCCAGGTAAAAGCACTGATTTTAATTTGGTCCCTTACAACATGATTTATTTATGGAAACAATTATTTTAAAGAAGACAAAAAATATATAATTAAATAGGTTAAGGAATTAGCTTAAGGCCATCCACTACGCTGTCTCTATACCGTCCCTTAAACCGTCTCTTAACTACTATTTGAGCACTATTTGAGGGCCCCACTGTCCTTTTTTCCTCCATCCTTTAACTAAGGGACGGAACCTGCAACGCTCCGTCTCTTAACCGTCTCTATACCGTCCCTTAATTACTATTCATTCAATTTCATTTAGAATTTTTTTTTCTACCCAATTCAATTTAAACAAACACACTTTATTAAAAACCACACTTTATTAAAAAACACACAAACTAAATAAACACACAAAATAAAAAAATACACAAAATAAAAAAACTACTCCGCCGGCGAATCATCCTCTGGAGGCGGTCGAGGTTTAGGGGTGTTGGAAGGTCAAGTTGTGCTGCCATAGCAACAATTCCGTTCCACCAGGCCGTGAATTGGGCGTACGAGAAGTGGGAAGTGTCCGCCATTGTGACGGTCATGTACGCCACCATAAGTGTGTCCGAGCCTCCCCGCGAGCCCGAGGCCGGCTGGCTTGATTCGCTTCGGCCCTTCCTTGCTCTAGCCGCTTTCGCCGCCTTCGTCCCTTGCGGCCGACGGCGCCCACGCGCGGATCCTCCAGCATCGCCGACCGTACCCGCAAACTCCCGGGATTCAGCCTCAGGTTGGCTGATGCCATCGGTGTCACCACCAGACGCACCACCAGACGAGTATTGGCCACTCGCCGTATGCTTCGTGCGCTTCGAGGTTGAGCCCGAGCTGGAGCGGAAACCTCCGGCCCACCGTTCCTCGTCCTTGACGGTCTGCCAAACATCAACAAATCTGAATTGATGACCCTCGTCCTGGTAGTAGGCGCGCAAAGCGGACGTCAAAATGTCGGTGGCCGTGGCGCCGCTTTGGTAGCGCGCCTCTTCAGTCGAGTAGATGCCTCAGAATTTTTTGATCTGTCGGTCGACTCGGTCAAAGTGAGAGCGGAGCATTTTAACTTTGCGCTTGTGGGAGCCTTTCGGCTTTATCTGGTGGTAGACCTCGCAGACCTTTTCCCAGAAACACTTCCGGGTTTGTTGATTCCCGACGATGGGATCGTACAAGAACGTGAACCAGGCGTTGTACACCGCCATCGTTTCGAAGTTGTTGTACGGATGCCGGCCAAGATCCTCTTTTTCTTCTTCCTCCTCGTCCTCGCCCGCCTGGGGTTGTACACCGCCAGTGCCACCTCCACCGCCTCGGCCACCTCCACCGCCTCGGCCACCTCCACCGCCAGTGCCACCGGGAAAATCCTCCCGGATCTGGGATAATCCCTGCGAATACCGCGTGGCGGAGGGACGGACATATGCATCAAGGTCAAAATTGGGTGGTTGGTACCCCCCCGGCGTCGCCGAACCCTGAGTCCCAGGGGTTGACGAACCGGAACCGCCCAATGTGTTGATCATGGTCTCCCAATCGCCGAACGCGTTGAGATCCCACCCGCCGGAGCCGGAGCCGGAACCGCCGTAGTTGCCGTCGCCGTCGCCGGACATCTTGAGTTGGTTTATGAAAATTTGAGAGAAAATTTGAGAGAAAATTTAGATGATAGGAAGAATAGATGTGTAGTTGTGTGTGAAATGAGTATGAGTTTAGGAGTATTTATAGAGTAAAAAAAATAATAAAAAATCAAAAAAATTATAAAAAAAAACAAAAAAAACGGTATTAATACCGTTACAAATTTTTTTATTTATTTAAATTCGAATTTTTTAAAAAAATATTTATTGCATCAGCCCGTGACGACGCCCACTCGCGGGCCGGTGAGTGTGCGTCACGCACGACGCCGGGTTGCTCCACGTCGCCTCGGCGCGTGGCGAGACAGCCCGTCTCGTGGCTCGCCGGGATGAGACGCGGGACGAGACGGGACGAGATGGAGGCTGCAACACGTCGCGCCGGCGTCCCGTCTCGCCGGGACGAGACGCGAGACGCCGGCGAGACCCGCAGTGGATGGTCTAAAAACTTCAGTTTGAGAAATTTCGCATCAAAATAAAATGACTAAGGTCTAAGGCATGCAATGCATGCTATACAAACTTAAACTATCACTTGCCTAATTGAGCTTTTATATTGACCAATCATCTCACACAAAACATCCTAACTTCCAAATTATCACCTAATATAATCACTATCATTACCTAATGTAAATAGTGTTTTCTTACAATTAATCTGTATTGATTTGTAAGCCACACCTTTTTGCTCTACCTAATTTAGGTTTAGATTAGTGAGGTCAATCTAACATTCAAAATTTACTAATATTAATCAAGTTGATTTGCTACGTAGTAGGAGTATATAAATTAGGTCAACTTTAGTCGATTTGAGCACATTCATAAATCGGGGTGTTGATTTTTTTTAATACAGTATAATTAAGCAAAGATTTACTACGATTTATTGTATTTCATGAATTCTCATTATTTATTTTGGAATTGAAAATACACAAATTTGAGCCCTCGAATTTTTACTTCTTTTGCTTCACTTTTATTCATAGGAGTGAACTATCCAAATGGTCCCTGAAGTATACGTTTCGCACGCAAATGGTCCATGAACTTTAAAAATATTATGGATAGTCCATGAACTAAGGTGTAATCACATTCATGTTATTTTTTCACTATTCATCACAATTTTGCATAAAAAATATACCCAATGCATGAAGGGCGTTTTTGGACATTCATATCTAGGTATTGAATATGATATTTTCTCTATCTATCTCTAGTATATTAGATATGAAATTTTTTATAGTTTGAATACCTAAAATGATATTTTTCACATTTACTTTATTCTTTCTCCATCTCTCTACGTTTTTATCTCATGCGTACTTTATTTTTTCTTTACTTAACTCACTTAACACAACTTTTCTTAAATCTCGTGCCAAAAAGAAACGCATCCATCACCACGGAACGGATGGACTATTAGATACTCCCTCCGTCCCTTAAATTTTGCCACATTTTTCTATTTCCGTCGGCCCCACAAATTGTCACATTACACTTGTTATTTTCTGTAGTAGACCCAATATTCCACTAACTCATTCCAACTCACATTTTATTATAGAATTAATATATAAAAGTATAAGCACTCTCAACTAACTTTTTCAACTCACTTTCCATTACATTTCTTAAAACTCGTGCCCGATCAAACTGTGACAAAATTTAATGGACGAATGGAGTATGATATTTTCTTATAGTTTGAATATCTAAAATGATATTTTTCACTTCACTTTTTCAATCACTTTATGACAAATCCTCTTTCTGTCTCCTTCTCTTAAATTATTACTATAAAGTGAAAAATTAAATAAAAAATACTACATTCTTAAATATATTAATTATAAATATAATTATCAATATAATTTTTGTAACTAAATTTTTAATATTAAAAAATAATTGAATCACAATCAAATAATTTTGCCACAAGTTATTTTAAAATTATATTTATAATTTAAATTTTTATAATTAATTTATTTAAGAATTTCATTCTAGTACTTTTTATTTTAATTTTATACTTTCTAAAAGTTTTTGAGAAAGAGAGAGAAAGGGGATCTGACATAAAGTGATTGAAAAAGTGAAATGAAAAATATCATTTCAGGTACTCAAACTATAAAAAAATATCATATCCAATACTCAAGAAAGAGATAAAGAAAATATCATATCCAGTACTCAGATATCAAAGTCCAAAAATGCCCTCCATGCCTTAGAGGAATTTTTGGTGCAAAATTGTGATGAATAGTGAGAAAAGTACTATAAATGTGATTTCACCTTAGTTCATGGACTACCCATGATATTTTTAAAGTTCAGCTATCTTTGTGTGCGAAACGCATAGTTCAGAGATCATTTGCGTAGTTGACTCTATTCATAAACATACTAATTATCCTTAATTAACAATGATATAAATATTAAATTATCTTCCTATATAGTAAATTATGACTTTTCTGTGAGAAATGAACCCCGAAAATATAATTAAGTTTATCTTAGAAAATATTAATGCAGAGAAATGAACTTGAAATTTAAAGGTAAGTCAATAACATTCAAATTAATAGATACTGCATGCTAGCAACGCTATGTGAGATTATATAGTTTAGCAATGGTTTATACTTTTAGTAGGATCATTAGTCATAGGTACTGAATTTATTTATACATAAAAGAAAATTTTAAACTAAGGAATGTAATGGGGGGCAACAAAACATCCCACACAGATTTGCTAAAAGAAAAAGTCAGCCGCAAGTCCAAAACAGGTGGAGGGACAACCATATTAAGCACTCTAGCAAGAAACAAAGCAGAAACAAATCAGAATCCACGGACAAGCAGTCAAGCACCAAAGGTACGACTCAATTTATTTTCTTAATACAGTATTATACTCCCTTCGCTCTATAATATAGTATATATTACACTTTCATTTTTAATATTTACCACAAAAAATACCATTACCCAAATATAACATCTATTATGAGATGGATGAAGTAATTGATACTACTATATTTGGTAGAAACTTTTTTTTAATTTTCCTAATTAAAATATTGTTATTACAAAATAAGATTCAACTTAGAAAGAAAGAAAACTTTATTATATATAAACAGTGGAGTAATTAATTTAGTGGAGGAATCAAAGTGGAAAAAAAAATAATACAACCACTATTTTTCATTGTGCCATACTCCTATATAAGAGTATTAGATCATATACGATCACTCCAATCCAATTTGAATCGATGTAAAGGCTCAACTTGTATTTCTATTGTATAAGCAATATCGATTAATTAGAGCATCCACAATAGTGGACGAGCGCGTGGATGAGCGACCGGCGAGCCGCTCGTCCACTATTGCACCCGGCGAGCGTGCGACGGACGAGCGGTCGTCCGTCGGATAATTCGCTCGTTCGATTTTTTTTTCAAAACTCTATATATACGGCTCATTGCACTTCGTTTCATTTGCACCACGGACGAGCGACCGGCTAACGCATGTATTATCATGCACAACATGATCGTCGAAAATAAAGGCCTAAAACAAAAACATATCATACCGTCGGGCTAGCGGCAAACTATACAGATTCAAGGCATAAGAGCATCCGCAGCAGTGCTCGCGCCGACGGACGGCATCCGTGCCGCTGGCGGGGCACCGCCCTGTTCGCTGGCACGGCGCTGCTCGATGCATCGAGCACGTCCGTGCCAACGAGCAGCTGACGTGGCGTTTCCTGATTGGCCAACGGCAATGCCATTCGCAATTTCTTTTTTTTCTTTTTTTAAAATCGGATTTTAATTAAAAAATTCGAATAAATATAAAAAAAATATTTTCCCACTTCCCAAAAAATTATATCCGTTTTCTCCCCACTTTTAATTTATTTTTCAATTTTTTCCCCCAAAATTCACATTTTCATCTATAAATACCCCCCTTGCACATAAAAAATTTCACACCACACTACACAATTCTCATCTAAATTCTCTCATCTTCTCTTATCAATTCTCAATCTTTCACTCTTACTTACAAAAAAAAAGTCTGGCTCCGGCGATCACCCTTCCGACTCCCGCGGTTGGAACCACGAATGGTTCGGCTCACAACCATTTCCTAGTCCGAAAATGCAATTTTCGGCCCCTACTCAAACCCAAGGTTCTCAAGTTCCGAGTGGCTACCGTCCTTACCCGGTGGACAACCAAGATGCCCCCGATGGGCGATACGGGTGGGCACCCGAAACCAGATCAGGAGGGAGCGGCGGCGGCAGCTCTCAAACTCCTCCTCTTCCTACTCCTACTTCCCGTGGTGTCCGCACCTCGTACACTCCGGCAGAGATGGATCAATTATTCAAAGCCTATTTGATTATCTCCGAAGATCCGGAGATAGATACGAACCAAAGCGGGGATACGTTTTGGTGGCGCGTCTCTCGACGATACAATGAAAACCGCCCGGCTGGAACCATCGAGCGCAATGACAGTATGGTGCGCAATGCCATATTCAGAGCCAATGAAGAAATCCAAAAGTTCCAGAGGTATTACCTCCAGGAAGAGCGGTCGGCGGGGAGCGGTAGGAGCGAGCTCGACATCATCAGTGCCGCCTTGGTGACCTACCAATCCATAAATTACAAACCGTTCAAGTACCTCAGCGTTGGGCAGGAGGTGCATGTGCATCCGAAGTATAGGGGAGGCGTATCATCCTCCTCCAGCAAACGGTCGAGATCGGTATACCTATCCGACGCCGGCGAGGATGAGGTGGCTAGCCAGCTCGCCGGAGCTAATTTGGGTGGCCCCGACGCCGGCCCGAGCAGTTTCCAACGCCGGCCGCAAGGAAGGAAGAAGGCGACGACCAACCGCCGTCGCGCCGCGACTCTATCCGCCCCCGCCCCAACCCCCGCTCCCTTTGTGCCACCTCAACCCCCCACCAACTCATTGTGGACCCTTTTGGCCCAACTTAATTTGGCCGATAGGTCAAATATGACCCCCGAGCAACTTGATTCACATTTGGCAATGATACGAGGTCTCCGAAGAACATTGGGGATAGGGTAGCCTTTAATTATGTATTTTTTATTTTTTAGGATTTTAATTATGTAATTTTAAATTTTTAGTATTTTAATTATGTAATTTTTAATTTTTAGTATTTTAATTATGTAATTTTAAATTTCTTTATAATTTGTAATAGTATACCGGATATTTTTAATGCATTTTAATATTGTGGAAATATTTTTATTTAAATTGAATAATAGAATGGTGGCACCCTTGAGCATGTCCTTGCGGAAGAGTATGGATGTGGGTGTTGTGCTCTTGGCTAAGAACATGGAGTAAAAAAGTAATAAAAGTTGGTCCGGACCCACATCCGTGCTCTTTGGCAAGAGCATGGATGAGGATGCTCTAACATGTACAGATTCAAGGCATAACATGTACTACTTTGTTTGAATTGTTTTTTGGTTTGGGATGTTTTTTTTGGTGAACTATGTATTTTTTTAATTTAAATATGTATGTTTTTTTAAAAATAAAACGGTTGCATTTTTCATGTAATCGTGTCGAAATTTTAATTCCGTATTTGTGAATTTGTGTGTTGGGATGTCCTAGTGCTTGTCCTGAAGCTTGTCCACTATTATGCAGTGAGATGTCCTAGTGATGTGGCAGTGCAGTGGGATGTCTTAATGACGTGGCAGAAGGTGTTTTTAGGATGTCCTAGTGCTTGTCCGCCGAGATATCCGCCCTATTGTGAATGCTCTTAGCTCATCATATTATGTAGCTAGGTTGTATATTCATAAATACACGGTATATATGAATCATATACATATATGAATATGATTCACTTATATAGACGAAATAATGTTATTTTTTTTATATAAATTGGTTGTTGATAAACGTCAAAATGTAGTCAACAACACGGCCGAGCATTTTATAAATTGGTTTAACATTAATATTTAGACTAAAGTTGATGGGCCATTCTAGTTTTTATATACTATAGTATAGAAGGATATTTTATCCATATTGACAAATGAAAATTTTCAACAGCGTTTATTTATACACTAACATTATATTCTAATGTGCCTCTATGATGCCACCTCGTATGAGGTATTATGCGTACACCATATTGTGTATGAATAGTCTTATAATTAGTCACGCAAATGAAATCTTCAAAACCAATGAAATCACGCAAGTAAAAAAAATTGAGATTATAAGCATCTTCAACGTATGTAATTTGAAGCAAATGATGATTTCACTAATTGAACAAATTATCAACCGTTGGATTGTTGCATCTCATACCACGTGTCAACCGGTAATCTGGAAGAACTGAAGGAGAAATTCCGGTATTATTCGATGATATTATAATACTATTACTTATATTTTTCATGTATAATTCACAGAAATAAAATATTACTACTACTTATCAATTGAAGATCATATGTATACTGAAAAAGCAGTGCAACCAAATTTAAAGTAAACAATAAGGGGCTTCTTGGTATCATGGAATGGAATGAAGGTGGAAATGGAATGACAATTCTATTCCATTATTGTGCTTGGTAAGCACAAGGAATGCAAAAGGAATGGAATTGTTATTCCTTGATTGATTACATTCTTATGTTTGATAACTACAAATAATATAGAAATGGAATGGAATGAAATATGAATAATTAATAGTATATTGATTCTATCAAAAAAATATATTTATTTTTGCCAAATACTCCACTTTTCTTGTGTGTGTATATGTGGTGTTGTGTATGTACGTGTGGCAGTGCGTGTATATGTGGTGTTGTGTGTGTTCGCATATGTGCTACGTGCGCTCGTGTGTGTGTGGTGGAGGTGTGTGAGCGCACATATGTGTTAGTGTGTGTGGTGGTGGTGTGTGTGGATTTTTTAATTATTAAAAATTTTAAAATTTTAACTTTATTATAAAATAGGGGTGATACTAAATTTAAATATAATATAAAATAATATTTATATAATTTTGTTAAAATTTAAAATAAAAAGGAATGAAAATGAAATGGAATGGAATGAACCTTCCTTAGCTAAATGGATGGAATGGGTATTCCTACGTGGAATGGAATGGCCATTCCAAATGGAATGGTGATTTGTGATTTCTAAGAAAAAATTTTATCAATCTAAAGAATGAAATGGTGATAGGAATGTCATTCCATTTCCCCATTCTATTCCATCATACCAAGTAGGGCCTAAGGCTTTAGAAACAATAAGAATAGTATTAACAATTTTAAGAGTTAGCTTACAAGTTACAACACATTCATATGGCGTGACAAATTATTCAGTTAGAAAGTTCTTATTGTAATATTCTCTTTCAATATCTAAAATTGTGTTAAAGTACTTTGGAAGGAATATAACAAGAAACTGGAATGCATTCCCACTCACTGTAGTAGGCAGCCAGGGGATGCATCAAATTATTATATACATCAGCCGTAAAGTAGTAAATATTATTTTGGATATCCGACATTAAGTTAACAATTTCATAAATTAAAAACATGGACTGTGTTTTTTGGAAATGTATACAACACTTTCCCCGTGTTTCATTAAAAATAAAACATTTTCTTTTTTAGATTATCCCATTAAAAATAAAAATTTTCCTAAATTGAAAACAATATTACATCTACTTTTTTCTCATACTTTAATCTCTCTTCAATTGTGTTTCTCAACAAAATCATAAGAACAAGTATTTCAGGTTCAAGGCCCAACATAAGAAAAGTTGTCAAAAGCCCACATCAAAGAGAGAGTAAAAAATACTGAACGAATTAAATATTAAGGGACAAATAAGATAAAATTATACTGTTCAGATTCTATTTTTGATGTTTTAATATTTAAAAGCTGACCAAAGATCATAAGGACCAAATTAAAGCAAACCAAGTACACTCTCACATAACAAGTTTGATAGGTGTTGAAAAGCCTACTGAAACTAGGATACAACAAAATTAGAAATTCCATCAAGCTCCAGCCTTCTGTTTCTTTGGTAGGCGATAAGCTCCAACCACACAAGCATGATCTCGTTCAAATGGTTCAAGAGTAACTTGTTCAGCAGGTTTAAATTGTTCAGCCTGTAATTTCTTTACTTCTTGGGCAAAGACAGCCTCAGCAGGAACTGTCGAATCTATGCAGTTAGCCTGGAAAATGTAAATGATGAACACTGGGAATAATGGAGGGCTTAAGTGATTATAAACTGTAAACGGAATCAATTATACGAACCTTGATTGATATGACAAAATGGCCACCAGCTTTTAGGAAATAGGATGCATTTAGAGCCAAAATTCTAGCCTGTAATGTATGAAGATAGCTCAAATGACCTCAAGTTGTAAGACATGCTGTGCAAGAAAACAAGTGTCCATGTGTGCTGTGATGTGCAAAATTTCTAACTATATACACTCTGAAGGCCAAATACATGCATTCCCTTTGAAGGGACAATAAATATCCATGGAGCACTCCCTCACAGAAGCAATCAGAGACTATTGACATAAACACAATTTCTATGCAGAGTGCTTGCAACTTACAAATTACTGTACTAGAAGAGTTCAGATGAGAAAAAAAGGAGTCCTTACAACTCGGAAACAAGATATCTATAAGTGGAAAAATACATGTTTGGACTTGTTCCAACCATGTCAAAAACTAAAAACAGAAATAATTTTTAAAAATCAAATGGAAGAGTAAAACAAGAGTGCATCAGAATCTCGGTTTTACATCATCCAAGAAGTCTTGAAGGGGAATCCGAGTAAATCATCATTTGCTCACATCAATTGATGTGATATAATGAAAACATCTAAAACCAAAAAGTAGGGCACTAAGATTTAAAAAAAGTGAACTTTAGAAACAAGTAATTTTATACACTATATGCTATGAATCTGAAGTAGGAATATAGAAAAAAAGGGTTAATACAATAGGTGGAATGCAATACATAATGGGAAATGAATAAGAAAAAAGAAAGCAAACCTGGTCAGGCTGAGCAACATCAGAGAAAATAACATCAACCATGCCAACAAGCATTCTATACTTAGCCGGATGCCTTGCATCCTCAATGATGGGGATAACATTGGTTCGTTTCTTAGCCATGTTAACTAAATCTCTACCACTTCTGTGAGAAAACTCAACAGCGTAAACCACACCCTCCTACCATAACAAACATAACAAACTTTAAAACTCCAAACAAATTAAAAGAAATAACTGTTCACGTCTGTTAAAGAGTAAGCTACTCACAGGGCCAACAAGGTCAGAAACATGAGAAACAGTTGTTCCGGAAGCAGCACCAAGGTAAAGAACACGTGCACCAGGTTTCTATATCCAACATGGAATATACAATAAGAAGTCTACAAAAATTGACAAAAGCAGATTAAAAATAGCATTATTGATACACTCACAATCCAAATGTTGTCGACTCCACCGAGAATTGCAGCAGCCAACTTCGAACGGAAGGGATTCCATACTCTGTATTCAACCTTGGTTCCATCTTCGTTCTGGTAAAAAACGCACATACATAAAAATTAACAAATGGATCCAATTGAATTGTTAAAATAGCATTACAATCAAATCAACACGATACCTGAACGGAAACCCTCTTCTCGTTGTATACGGCTTCACCAGGCACCAAATTTTTGGTGCAGAGAGCATCTTCTTTCCCCTTAGCAATAAAAACACCGTCGTGTCTGTGTGGCTCAACCACGACCTTGCTTCCTCCTTTCATTCCGGGTCCTCCTCTTCCACCTCTGCCGCCACGTCCACCTCTACCTCCGGCGCCTCTGCCGCCGCCCCTGCCACCACCTCGCTTCATTCCGCTACTTCTACCGCCGAAGTCGCCGCCGCCTCTACCTCCGCTTCTCCCAAATCCACCTCGTCCACCGCTTCTGCCTCCGCCATCTCCACGGCCGCCCCTAAAGCCTCCGCGTCCTGCAAAAAGATCAATTGATTTCAAATTATTCAACAAGTTCTGTAAATGCATACGAAAAAATGTGGGACAATAGCAACATACCTCCTCGGGTTGGTGTTGTTGCAACCATGGCTGCTAGAAATAAGGGGATTAGGGTTTATCAGAGTAGGCGGGGAATGGGGATATGCCGAATGTTTATTCCATTTATAAAGATGAGGAAATGTGATTCTAGGGTTTAGGGTTTTCGGGAGTTTGTATATTTCCGCAGCCAGCCCCTAGTTTAACTATTTTCAAGTTTGGCCCCAACAGTTCTTATTTGGGTACTACTACAAATTAATAATTATATTACTATAAATGTAGATAAAAATATATTAATATCTTTAATATTCCACATATTTTATTATATAAAATTATAAAAATGGGTCACGTTTATACAATATTTTGTCTTTTATGTGAACTGGTTATGTAATATGTGGGATAAATACGTGGTACATACAAGATGTTTCAATTTAGTTCAAAAAATTTTAAGCTTACCTATATCATAATACTCCAAATTTATACATTCCTCCAAATCCCTCTAACACTGTTAATTCACTTCTTTTTTCTTCTTGTTCACTCCCAAATCTCTATCCATTTATTTGAATCAGAATTCTAAGAATATATGCATAAAAATGCTCAGGATTCAATAAAAATTTTTATCTAAAAGTAGAAGATATAGTACGAAACCTCTTTTTGTCGGAAAGAAAGGGAGAGGTAGAGATTTGTGGGCTGCTTTATATGTGTGTGAGCAGGAGAGGAGGAAGTGTTGCAGTGATAGAGCAAATGGCATAAATGTTACAATAGAGTGCTTTTATCACACCCAATTAAGTTTTTGCAAAGCTTTTGAAAAATATTTATTAATTATGCAGATGGTGCGCAATAAAAAATAGGGAAGAACCATGAATCTAGAAAGAGAAGAGAATGATCTTGAATTATTTGGAGTAATTCAGAGTGATTACTAGCTAATACACCATTAATCTTCTTCTTCTTGGATCATTTACGTAAAATCCTAATTTATTAATTTGGGAGTGGACATGAAGAATTTGGGAATGAGCGGGAAGAAAAAAGAAGAGAATTAGTGGTGTTAGAAGGATTTGACGGAATGTAT
Source organism: Salvia splendens (assembly GCF_004379255.2). Classification (NCBI taxonomy): domain Eukaryota; kingdom Viridiplantae; phylum Streptophyta; class Magnoliopsida; order Lamiales; family Lamiaceae; genus Salvia; species Salvia splendens. The sequence goes on from NC_056034.1 coordinate 7,638,201, forward strand.
CAATTTGGAACACTAGGTAATTTTTTTGTATGAAATATATAAACTTACTTTTTTTGTATATTAAACTGAAACATTGGTGGAATATTATGGGTAAATGATACTCCTATTGCACATCTAATCAAATATAGAAACAATTAATAATATATTTCAAAAGTAAAAAAAACCAATAGCGTATTAAAAAATAGTCTAATTAACGAATCGAGTATTTGGGTAATACCCGATACCCAACCGAATTACCCAATACCTGAATTATCTTAAATTTCATTACCTGATCTCATACACAATCTCAAAAATTGGGTATAGGGCATCCAATACCCAACGAGTATCGGGTCGGTTCGGATAAATCCAATACCCGATATCCGTATTCCCACGTCTAATTATAATTCATGCGGTTTAATGGTTCATTTGTTTGGGAGTGTATACATATATTATGATTATAAATAAGGTTAATTGTCTTAATATATATGATTCCCTTTGCAGCTTTGATAGTAATTAAGTTTGAGATGTATTTCGACGTGGCTGCACTTTTTAATGCTTAGATTTTAAAATAATGAATAAATAACTACTCAATATCAAAGGCTCCAAATTCTATGGCTATAATAAATCGATTTGGAAATAGTGTCGCCGTCGGACCTAAGTTTATCGATCAAATTTAGGGGCTGTAGGTTGCGAATTAATATTTTGGACTGATAGGTAACATATTTATTTTAATGAGTTGAACATACGTTAAAATATAAAGCTTTCTTTTTTTATATATAGACCAAAATGAGAAGTTATTTGAGAATACTTATTTCATGGGCCGATATATTGAGAGGAAGCCCAACAGTGGGCCTCGATGTGCAAAGCCTAAAGCCTGCTCATTAGGGTGTGCAAAGTAGGGAAGTCAAAAGGGCCAACTTGCTTGGGCTCGGCCTATCGTAACGGGCTGTTGAACAATGTGGTTACTGGTTACATCCTTCGATCTCCATTAAATATCTCATAGTTTCTTATTGTGATGACCCCTAATTTTTTGGTTTTGGGTCGGGCCAATTGAGCTAAAAATATAATTTAACTCAGTATATTTATATTGGTGATTTTATAATTATAATAAATGAATACCTATACAAATGAGTGTTATGCTATATGAACATTTAAAGGATTTTATGTGATTTACAATTTTATTACTTTTGTATTTTTAATTAAAATTAATTTTATTGATATTTTATCTACAACAAATAATATCTAATTATTTATATTAGTAAATATACTTGTATTCTGAAATCTACTTATGATTATTTTTTTTTGTAAAATTATAGTTTTACAATTCATTCTTCCCTCTGTCCCTCATTTTGATCGATTAACCAACTTAATTGGTTTGGTTTTAATATCAGAGCCCACCAATTACTCTAGTTACTCAAAGTGGAGTATTTGAGCATTGGGCTTAAATCATTGAAAGTGGCTTTACTTTTATCTCTTTCTTATCTCTTATCCACCAAAATGACAATCGACTTAATACTTTTCTCTGTTTCTCAATCGCACCAAAATGTAAACAAGCATTTTTCTAAATGTTCTATATATCCTAAAAATGAATTAATTAAAACGTGTTTTGTTTGGTTTTTGACCCTTAATTAAAACGTCTTCGACTAAAAAGAACAACATTTTCAAAACACGAGAATATCAAAAACATAAACTCGCAACATTTTGGTCGCACAAATGCCTTTAATTCCGGAAATTGATTATTATACCAAGAGAATGAAAACAAGTTTAAAGAATTACGAGCATTGGCCACATAAAAAATTATAATTCCGTTTCGCGAACTAATCCATCTTTTCGTAGTTTATGTAGTGAGGAAATTTACTACTACTGGTTTTTTATTAATAAGTAGAATATTGAATGTCGAAATTATTTTCAATAACGTATAAAGATCTCATATTCGAAAAGGGAAACTTTTATAGTAGGAGGAATGAGTTATGGATTTTGAGATATATTTCCTACTCGTGCTGCTGTGAATGAAATGATAACTAAAAAACAGTCGCAATATCCAAAATCCAAATCTTGTTCGCGTCCTAAATCTAATCATACCTAAATACTCCCTCCGTCCCGAACTACTTGCACTTATTTCCTTTCTGGACGTCCCAAGTTATTTGCACTCTTTCCATTTTTAGTAAAAATTATCACCTACAGCCGCAATTGTTGACTTTGCTATACACTCATTTCTTAATCTTCGTGCCGAAAAGGAAATGTGCGAGTAGTCCGGAACGGAGGGAATATATAATTAAAAAAATAAATGAAAGTAAGAGAGCTAGATGCTTCATGGGCTGAGGCCATAAGAAGCTAAATAATCAAATAAAATATATGCGAAAAGTCAAATTTCTTCTCAACGTATTATTGAGATCTTATGAAATGCGAGATAGTATCCCACAACATTAAAAAATGATTAAAATAAAAGAGAAAAGAATAATTAGAGATGAAGCACTACCTACTTGAACATGTGGGATGCTGGTTAAACTTTTGTCTTGTGGGGCCACAAGCCACCCCATAAGATGGTATGTCTCAGTGGATGCACGTCTCTTCCGGTCCCACCATATTTATTTAATTATTTAGTTCTCTTATTTTTATTTTCCTACATATGAGTATTTTTTTTATGTGAAAATTGTAAGGCAGGCTACAACTTTATGTTAAAATATTTTCTTTGGAATTCCTGAGATGGGCCTAAAAAGTGATGATGATTGCTACTGCAGTTCGAGGAGGTGAAAAAGGTGGAATAAAAAGGCAATCGCAGTTATTATTAGCGAAAAAGCATCATGAAATCTATGTAGAAAGTTAGTTAAAGAAAAATATACTATGAATAAGAGAGAGGTCTCAACAAACCACTAGTAGTCTATAGCTGAATTTCTTCTATCCCTTTCTCTCATCTGTTTTATGGAGTCCTACTATTATTCAAATAATAATTTTATTTAATTCTAACCATTCAAATAATATGACTTGAATTGCATCACACATACTTGAAGGCGTCGATTGCAAACCATTTAAGGCAAAGAAGTTTATTAATTCATTAATCGTAACTCTACTAATTTGTTGTTGATTAATTGTCTTTGATATACAACTGTCGGCTTGTCTGAATGCTATTGCAATTTCGTCAATATAACCGTTTTTTATAAAATTTATTTTATGGGCAATAAAGAGCAAGTCTTCACTTCAATCAAAGGTACGACTGTTTATAAAGGAGTATGATTTGCATAATTATAAAATAATCAATTTCAATTTTATAATACATGATTGAATAATACTACTCCTACTACAATCTAGCTATGTGTTTATAAAAAATTTGTATTGTAGTTAAGTAATACTCTCTCCGTCCTATCATAGTAGTCAATCTTATTGTGAACATGAGTTTGAAGAAATGTAAAGAATAGTGAGTTGGAAAAGTTAGTGGAATATGAGACTCACTTTTTTATATTGATTTTATGATAAAATGTTAGTGAAGTGAGTTAGTGGAATGTGAGACCTACTTACCATTTATGATAAAATTAAGTGAGACTCTTATTGTGGAACGGATAGAGTAAAAAATTACTAATAATAAAACTCCACAAAAATTGATGTAATTACCATCATGTTTTTTTATTTTTACTTTAGAAAAAAATGAAAATTGATCATTTGCTTAATAATAGTAATTGGTTGAATGTCCGCAAAGAGTATAATTCTCTAAGATGGCACTTGATTCGTTATATAAGATAATAAAAAGACATAATATGAAATAGGCTAAAATAATATTTGTTTAATAGTATTAAGTTGGTCATAGGGGTGGAGGCAAAGTGTGAGAGACAATTCAATACTATTAGCATTGTAGAAATACGCCAAGAGACATTGTCACGGGTCGAGTTTTTAAGAAAAATCAACTGAATAATAGATAACATTAGACATGTCATAAGTAAAAATGGCAATCGAACAACCCTAATATTTATAATGGTAGTACTAGTCTTTTGTTTGAAAATATTTGGGAAAAAGATAGGTTTAGATGAGAATGATTGAGAATAGTTGTTTTTTGGAAGGGTGAAGGAGAATGGAGTGGTGGAAGTAGTGATATCTTTATCAAAGAGGGAAAGAGATAATGTGGAGGTGGAACCACTCGTGCAAAAGTAGTTAAACTAGAGGAAAGTATGTGTATTGCGAAAAATCAAATAAGTGTGTCATTTTCTATCACACGAGGCCTAAACCCTATTGCCATCTCTCATCTCACTTTCTCTCTCTGGAATTGGATAACACCTTCCTTCCACGCATCTCCATCTACGCACGTGAATGCTTTTGACGAAAAGCCCCATCCATCCCTATTTAATTTCCAAGCTTACATTAAATTTAGTTATTTGATAGTATTAATTTTAAATTCTAACATAATTCAACCCTCCTAATTTTTTGAAAGATCGGACCTTTCAGTTTTTCAATTTGAAGATCATTTATTGAGAATTGTGAAAAGTCGGGATATTTTCTGATTTTTATGACTGAATATATTCATGTCTCATTTGTATGGCTAATAATCTGAATCTTTTACCAAATAAATAATGTTTTTGTTTGATCTGTCTATATGATCATATACAAATCCAAATTTAAATCGCTCAAAAAATAATGTGTACGCCAAATGAATAAAATAGATAATGATCCAACGATAAATAAACAATTTATTTGTTTTAATTTGTTTTGTTCTCAAATGCAACAACTCTCTCTCTCTCTTCTCAATCTAATCATCAAAAAAGAAATAGGAGGTTTCCTCTTTTGCCCCTTCAAGAAAAGTTGTTAATAATCAAAACCCAATTAGCAAAAGGTTTTAATCAAATCAGTAGAATTATTAGTTAGGTTGTTCAGGCAGAGATGAATTACTACTAGTTTTGATTCGACGATGAGTTGGCAATAAAGGCCACCAATTTCACGAAGGTCACGTGACGTGGAATTAAAATTGCAACGCGGTGGGCCGCCCCCAACTAAACATACGCCCCATTAACTGCGCAGTGCGCACCCTCCGCCACCTGGCGTCAGTTTTGCCATTAATAACTGATTCCTACTCTTATCCTGCGCGGCTCCAAAATTAGGATGAGGGCTAATTTGTCAATTTACGATTTTTTTTGTGTTTCGAACCTCACACTATCTGCAAAACACCAAAAAGCACCATACCCTAATTAATTTTATAATCCTTGTTCAACCCCACCAACTCGCATAATTACGAAATAACAGCCACATGAAGAGAACCTTGCCATCTTTTTTTTCAATATAAATGCTACACTCCCACCCTTTTCATCAATCATAAAATATCACACACACCACATGCATAAATATATTTTTTTATTCAAAATATGCCTTGTTGGATGTTACAAGGGAATAGTTAGTTATGTCAGTAGTTAAGCTAGAAAATTCAAGGTCTATATCACTCTTGATATTTGTGTGATTTCAAGTAGCATTACCATTTTGCAAATTTCGAAAGTCAGTGTAGATTATTCTCGTCTTAATAGATATTTATGATAAATATTACAAGTACAAAAAAGCAACAATTGACATTCAAGTGAAACTACGATTTTACCAATTAAATGCATGATGAATCTTTAATTTACCTTGAATTTCATCGTTTAAATTCAATAATAAAAATAATTTTCAAAAGATTAACTAACTTAGGAAACTTATTACATATACTTATGTTTTTACATCTAGGTAACATATTCATACATATAGACCCTCAAAAAAAATTATTTTTGCTTTTTTGTCATCTTGTACTCAGATGGCATACCGATATATATAGAGGAATATAAGAGGATGTTTACTTTCTAAAATTAGTCTAGAAAGATAACCAATACTCTTCCCATCTCATAATAGACGTCACACTTTCTTTTTCAGTTTGTGCCACATAAAATGGGATTTGGATCCCTTGTTGTCGAGATAAGTACAACAAGGATGCTTTTCCCCACACCATTATTTTATTCATAAAATAAAATATTGAAATATTAATTTCTTTTTTCTACTATAAAATAACGGGACGTGAGGAACAATAACCACTCTCTCCACGCCAGTGGATCCAAACCCAAAAAATGTCACATTTCTTTATTTGAAAAAAAGTTATTTCTCACATAATTTAAAGGACTATTTTCTTTCTCCACTTAAAACAAAATAACATTTTCTAAAATATCATACTATTATCCAAGTATGTCATCTATTATGGGACGAATGAAGTACTATTACTAACCTAACCTCTTATTTACTTGGATGGATTGGGATTTTGGAATATCATTCGGGCTAATTTATACTCCATGACGCAATAGTAACACTAGAGAACCTTTAAATACTAATGAAAATAATAATTTATTTTATGGATAGTTAAAAGTAAACAGTCACATAGTAACATACGATAATTAAAATTAGGTAAAAAAAAAATCTGAAGATCAAATTAGGAATGTTGAAATGTTAAACCGGAAATGAATGTAAATTTTAATTAGTAGATTTTAAATTTAAAACAAGCGCAATAACTTCCGTCAATTAAAATTCACTATTGCGCAATAACTTCAGTCACAAATAAAATGGGACTGTTTATGAAAATATAAATAAACAAAAGGCGAAAAAAGAAAATAATTGTTTGTGGGTTCATTTATAAAGTCGCCGTTGCTTGGTTTGTTTGTGTTTGTGTCTGAGCCTCTTGAAATATGCCATGTGATCTTGCTCTTGCTTCACACCCATCTCTTTGATTGACTTCCGACGAAAGCCACCGGGGCCCCGCATCAACGCGCTTTCCAATCACCGGAATCTGACGTCTAGCCGTCGCTACGGCTGAGAATTACCATGAGCAACGTGCACAACAGCGTGGATACCGTAAATGCTGCTGCCACCGCAATTGTTACCGCTGAAAGCAGAGTTCAGCCATCAACGGTTCAGGTGCGTGTGTTTTCTGTTCTCAATCGTTTGAATTGCTCACTGAATTGTCCTGGTGTGTGATTCTCGGCGTCGATTTTTGCTGTTTTGGTATTTTTTTGTTGATTTTTTTTCCGTTTGCTGATCGGGAAATCTGGTTCCTAACGCTTATTCGTGATGAACTTCTAGAATTAGATTTGACGGTAATTTGAATCTTTTAGATCGACTTATTTGTAAATGGAATCTTTTTGATATAATGATGGAAATTACTTTTGTTATAGTTGCAAAGCTTGCGCTATAATTGGAAGAAATCTAACTGGAAAAAGGCTCCCTCGAGTTAAAGTGTACAGTGGCAGCCAAATTTGACCTTGATTTGAAATTACAGATGGTAGTTGTATTTTTCAGAAATTTATATACTCCATGTCTTTGAGCTGTGAATTATGTGTGATGTTCCTTGATACACCATGACCATAACATCAACATCAGTTATAATTTTTAGCAGAGTGATCAGACTGCAAAGTTTGGCAGAACTCAGATTGGAAAGACTTGTGATTTTCCCCATATTTCCCCAGCTCAATTGCTACCAAAACCTAGTTATTTGTGACACAGATCAAATTGAGTTTATGATCTCTTGAAGTTGAAGCATAAGGGTTGCCAATTTCTGGAATGTTCTTTAGATGGAACACTCTTGAAGAATTATTGTAGGGGTTGGAGCAGAAGAACAATATTAGCTTGTATTTTGATATTATGTCTTGATTTAATAAGATTCTCACAGTCAGCATAAGCAACAAACTATTTTTTGCCGAAGAGCGGTGAAGTTCAACCTTTCTAGAAAAAATCACAGTACAAGAAATGTTGAGATAAGGCTGTTTGATGGATTTTTATAATGTAGAAGGTAAAAGAGCATGATTCAGACTTTAGTCATTCTCGCAAGGTTCATATAATGGAGAATGTCCCTTAGGGAGGTCAAAATATGGCATTGAAGTGTGAATATGGAGAATTCAGAAATGTATAGCAAAACCACAAGCTACTGAATACGTGAAGTCGCATACAGGCACTCTACAATAAAATGAAAATTGCGAGTGGGGAGATGGACATAGCAGGTGCACCTTGGAAAAGTTGGGAGACAGCTTGAATGTATTAATTAATTACTCTAAGGAAAACATAATGGGAGGCGGGATAGTGTTATAATCTGGCTAATAATTAAGTCTTTCCCGAGTTGCTAAGAGTGGATAAGTTAGTTAACTGTATAAAATCTTGATTTCTTTTTTTTGATATTCACTTTAATGTCTTGTGGATGTAATTGTTTTGTGTTAGAAGCTAGTGAGTAGTTTTTTTAATAGATCTGAGTTTCAATGATAGTTGAAGATGTTTTCTGTTGGCATGGTGTGTATCTTTTTCAAACTGCTCTTATATATTTAGCTACTAAAACATTGAGAAATAGAAGATGCAATAACTGATCATGCTTGCATTTGTTTTACTCCAGAAAAGAAGATGGGGTAGCTGTTGGAGCATCTACTGGTGTTTTGGTTCTTACAAACACAGCAAACGAATAGGTCATGCCGTTATTGTTTCTGAACCAGCTGCACCTGGGGCCGGGGTTGCGGCCCCTGTTTCTGAAAGTTGGAGCCGCCCTTCCACCCTTGTAATGCCCTTCATAGCCCCTCCATCTTCTCCTGCTTCCTTTCTGCAATCGGACCCTTCCTCTGCCACTCAATCACCAGCTGGTGTACTGTCCCTTGCGTCCCTTTCAGTTCATGCTCAGTCTACTGGTGGAACTGCACCGATGTTTTCAATTGGCCCCTATGCTCATGAGACTCAGTTAGTATCACCACCTGTCTTTTCTACCTTCACTACTGAACCATCAACTGCTTGTTTCACTCCACCTCCTGAATCGGTACAAATGACAACACCTTCTTCACCAGAAGTTCCCTTTGCCCAGCTTTTATCATCATCACTTGCACGGAATCGGAGAAACAGTGGCACCAACCTGAAATACAACTTATCCCAGTATGAATTCCAACCTTATCAGTATCCAGGAAGCCCCGGTGGTCATCTTAAGTCACCTGGCTCAGCAATGTCAACTTCTGGAACCTCATCGCCCTTCCCTGATAAACGGCCTATTATGGAATTCAGGGTGGGCGAAGCGCCCACATATCTGGGGTATGAACACTTTCCAAATTATAAGTGGGATTCGAGAGTTGGTTCTGGATCATTAACTCCAAATGGTTGGGGCTCAAGGCTAGGCTCTGGAGCTTTGACACCTAATGGTGGGGAACCTTCATCCCGAGATGGCCACCTTCTGGAGAACCAAATCTATGAAGTGGCATCACTTGCCAACTCTGACCGTAAATCTCAAAATGATGATCTTGTAGTTGATCATAGAGTCTCTTTTGAACTATTCGGTGAAGACATTCCTACTTGTATCGTGAGGGAGCCAGCCCCGTCTCATAGAAATGCATCAGCAGATGTACAGGAGGCAACAGCAGATGAAACAGATAAGAAGGTTTCAGCAACCAAGAATGCAGATGGCTTCAGAGAGCAATTGAATAGGGATACTGCAAATGAAGTTCCGGGAGTGCCTTCAGAAGGGGAGGGAGAGGTGTTACATCAGAAACATCGTACAATCTCACTAGGTTCGAGCAAAGAGTTCGACTTCAACAATCCAAAAGGGGAAGTCTCGGAAAAATCCACTGTGGATTGTGAGTGGTGGATCAGTGAGGAAGTTGCAAGGGAGGAAACAGGCCCTCGGAATAGCTGGAGTTTCTTCCCGATGCTACAATCAGGGGCCAGCTGACACCAAGCAATTGTAAATCTCTGAATGAAGGTGAGAAACTCGAAAACTTTATGGTTATACAAGCAGAAAACATCGATTTAGTTTCGTGTGTAGATTTTGCAAGCTTGTTGGGTTAGCGTTGTAAATGGATTCCAGTACCTTGCATCGAGAAGAAGGTATCTATAGAGACCTAATTATGCCTGGTAGAGTAAGAATGATATCAAGATTTTTCCTTGTATTTCCAGAATTTTAGGTGCATACTATGAAAAATATTTTAATGTATAAGTGTCATGATTGTTGACTTGTATTATGGAAACAAGCTGTATGTGCTTGTTTCTTTTGACTTTGGACAGAACGGTCCTGCTTCAACAACCTATCCCTTTAATTATCCAATATCCTTAGTTACTTTTTTTTTTTGTTTCTATTTCCAAAAAGTGTTATACAACTTGTTTTTTTCCTGCAGAAGCATGTTCTTTTCATCCCCATAAATGTTGCACAAACATATTGTAGCAACTAACCGTGCGTTCTCCCTGGTAATAAATATATAGTTTGATAATATAATTCTCACGTCTTATTTTTTTTTTTGTTTCCCATCATTTTTTGCTAAATGAATTTCTCTCATTCTTGATTCTCTTTTTCACTCCAGTGAGGGATAATATTACTATACCAATATCTCATGATAATTATATCCGAGTGAAAGAGAAATAAGAAAAGATGCATTTTTAATTGAAAAGGAGCGAAAAGAAATGATGAATTTAAAGAGCGATTATTATCATAGAGGTATTCTCTTCTCTTTTCCACGATAAATTATCAATCAGTGAGAATGCACTTTACCAAATTTAAATCGTACGTTGGGTTGGGGTCTTGTTTACTTGTATTAATAATTCATAAGTAGATGATTAATAATTTAATCCCACGTGATCCGAGGTATATTTTGACTGTACACCTTTATTGGAAGCAAAATATATCGAATATATTTAAACGATCTACGACTACGATTAAAACACGTTGCCTAGTCAAAATTCGACATAGGAAAAATTACAGAGCTCACAGAAAGCTGGTGTGGATATATCAAATGATGTAGGAGTAGTACAAAAATGAAATTACTAGATTATTTGTTTTGTTTTACACTCTGCATTACGAGTCCAACCTAATACGAACTCATTTATAAATAAAAAAAATTAGGCCCGGTCCAAAACTTTATCGTTCCTGGTTATGCAGCAGTCGGGCTTATTACCTATAAAATAACATAGGCCTAGTATGGTCTTGGATCAGGCCTAGTAAAGATTACTACTCCATCCATCCCACAAGAATATGCATTTTTTTTAGTCCGACCTACAAGAATATGCTCTTTCTAATTTAGAAAGTCTTCTCTCTCTAATGAGGTGATACTCATTCTTCACTAACAATACTTTAATTACATTTTCACTCTAACTCTCTCTTACTTTACTAATTTTGCATTAAAATCCGTGTCTAACCCAAAGTGCATAATCTTTGGAGACAAAGGGAGTACAACATTTGACGAAAAAGTGCATTTTTTTTGCCAGAAATGTAGTACTCCATCCGTCCCTATGTAGTAGAGGCGTTTCATTTTGAGCACTTATTTTGAAAAAATGATAATAGATAGTTAAAGTGTAGAGAGAGTAAAATAAGAGAGAGAATAATACAGATAAGAGTCTTCTCTATATTATTCTATCTCTTACGTTACTTTTTATATACTTTAACTATTTATTATTATTTTTCCAAAAAGAGTGCTGAAAATGAAACGCCTCTACTGCAGAGGGACGGAGGGAGTACTACCATACAATAATAGTTTCATCGTGTTTTCATTTTGGCTAGTCCGTCAAAATTAGACTCATATCACAAATATAAAATCACTCTACTTTATCCATTTTTTCTTTTTCTCACATATTTTACCCAATTTATCTGTTTCTCTTTTATATTTTTATCTATTTTTTTTCTCTCTTATTTTACCACTATCTATAGCTATTTCTCTCTTACTGAAGCACTTTTACCCACTTTATCTATTTATTTGTCATACTCTATTAATTTTGCATTAAAACTATATAATCTACTATTTTTGGTGTGGAAGAAGGAAGTACATTTTTAGCGAGAAAAGTCTATCTTATTGGACTTATTTTTTTTCAGATGAACAATTTAGACTTCTCCAGTATGTTTTTTCATGTATTGTTCTTGGACTCAATTCTCTTAGTCGTATGAATATTTTATAACTTTAGTCCATTTTCAGAACTTCAGTCTTCAACAATATTTCATAGTAGTATGTTTTGATATTTCGTCCGTTTTTCCCGTGTTTCAGTTTCGTGGTATGATTATTCATTTAAATTACACTTTATTTTTGGGCTGAACTTTAAACTAAAATAATACTCTAATTAATACACAAAGTATTGCAGACTTATATTACTCCTAGCACCATGAAAAATAAATTTCATTTTTTCATTATAGTCGTCCATCAAAATTATTCTTATTTTTATTTATAGAAAATTTCTCACCATTTTTTTTATTTACCCACCTATTTTATTCACGGCTTGTTTTACCCACCTATTTTATTCACGGCTTGTCCCTCATACTTTATCAACTATGCGTTACTACTATGAGTTAATAATGGAGTATATGATATACCAGTAAAAGTTTAAAGAGTCAATTGAGGGGGTGTCAATTAAAGTCAGAGCAAATTTATTAGACGCGGACTTGCAATGCACCGAAACATGAGAAAAACAACAGGACTAAATAAATACATTAAGGTGGTGTTGGGTTTGCTAAATAAAATCGAGATATAATATAGAGTTGAGTTGTGAGATTATTTTAGTTGGAGGGGTTAGCTATGACTAATTATTTCATGATCATCCATCTAGGATTGATTGAGTTGTGGGGTTGAATCTGATCATGAACCAAACACACTACATATTTAATCCCAAGATACAATCTTGCAAACCGAATATGCCCCTCCAAATAAAATAATCTCACAACTCAATCTTAGATTATAGTATCTCGATACTATTTTATTTAGCAAATCGAACACCACCTAAGACCGAAGATTTAGGACCAGATCAATTGTTTGAAAGGAAGAAGAGTTTGGTTTAGAATTTAGTACTCCTAACTTCCTAAGTAATAAGTCAATGAGAAAATATAGACAAGAATACCTAACTACCGGATAAACATATTGATATGAACCACAACCAACATATGCCAGTTTTAAAGAATCTGTATTCCTAGAAATTTCATTTTGTCGATATGAAATGACATAGTATATTATTATTATTATTATTATTATTATTATTATTATTGTTATTATTATTATTATTATTGCACATCTGAATGTCTTAGCAAATAGGTCGATGGTGATACCAAGAGTACATTATTTGTTTTGATGGATACATGAATTTATATAAAAGATTCTCGTATTTGATCCTCAATTTGATTGAAATAAATAAATAAGTAAACAATTATATAAATAAAACCGAATAATACGCTTTGAATAGTTAAAGTTAGAGTATATTATATGTAAATCCACACCTTATTGCAGAACTGCAGAATTAGACTAAATTAGTGTTTTTAGATCTAGTTTTTTATGGATGAGATGCGCAAATGTATAAATTATTTTCGCATTCATCATGAACCTATTTTACTTCAGCCCACAACAAATAAGTATTAGGAGGATTCAACTTCATTCCAGAATATATTTTACTTCATTCCAGTAGTTTTTACTTAATTCCAATAGGATTATTATTTCATTTCAGTACTTACAGACGTTTTCGCCGTCGCATACCGTTATTTCTCCCTGCAATGTCTACCACCGCCGCCATCACTATGGCAACAAAATGGAATGATATAGCCTAATTGAATGGTGTAATAAGCACATGGAATGATGTAATAAACTATTAGAAGGAAGTAAGTGTAGAAACATCTGAAGTCCTGTTGAAATGAAGTAAAAACCTTGTCCAATGAAGTAATAACGTTTTGAATGAAGTAATAGACCTATTGAAATAAATTATCCTTTTTAAAGTGAATATAGTAAAAATCTAGTTCAATGAATTCGAATGTGCATGTGTTGAATCATTTCAAAACCTATTGGAAGTAAGTAAAAACATATTGTAGTTTCAAGGCATTACGTACCAGAATGAAATAATAAACCTGTTAGAATGATGTTAAATGCGCTTGTAATGAAGACCGAAATAATTTACACATCAACGAATTTCATAAAAAAAAACTATATCTAATTGCCCTAATTTGGTATCTAGTTCGGTCTTTAAACTTAGTTCGACATTTGATCACAACTCGTTAAAAATAAATACAAAATATGTTGTGGAGTAGTATTATTTCTTGTAAGATCACTCCATATCAAAATTTTCCATATTAATACAATACTACGATTATTTTGTTACAGTTAGCTATCTAAGGACACTATGTAAACTTTAATTCTGACTAATTCCCTTCACATAATTCACATATTTTTCAGAACAAAATTGGATGGGATAAGTGAATACATTATACATGTATTATTCTTAAAGTGGTTGAAGAATATGCCCAAAAAAGTTAAACACGTTATCTTTGCAAATTAAAACTCATGTTTATAGGAGTATATCACATAATTTTCGATGTCCTACTAAAATTCCACTATTTTAATGGAGATACATTTGTTAAATCATAAAAGTGTAAAATTACCTGACATATTATGATTAACATTAATAACAAAAAAATGGAAGTTAGAAAACTATATACTCCATTACATTATGATTTTGGAATATTTTGATTGATTATTCTAAAATTATGGTGTATGATTTTCAAAAAATATTTTTTTTAGTATAAAGGTTATCATGAAGTACATGTAATCATCAATTCTTATTTTATAAAAAATAGTATTAATTAAGGGTTTAGGGCTTAGGGTTGAACTCCTGGGATATCATAATATGCACAAAATCTTTGTGAAGTAGCTAAATGAATTCCTATTTTCTAGATTTTAGCATCTTTTATGAGCGGTGAACTGCATTTTGAACTATTCAATATAGACTAAAGTAAATTTGACATAATTAAGATTTAGGGTTACTCATTATAAATAAGTACTACCACAATGTTTTAGATTTATAATTTTCACATGACTTACAAATTGAAAATCATAGCATCATTTTTTTCAAAAGAGTGAACTACATAAAATAGTATTTGATCTTTCACTTTCACACAAAAATGGTATCTTATCTTTGTTTTATATCGTTGTTGATATCTAAAAATCACATTTTTAGTGCCCGATGCTATTTTTCACCCCAAAATATCCCCTAAAAATAACATTTTCACATTTTTGCCATGGAGGACATTTTTGGGAATACATAAAAAGAGGACCTAAAATGATATACATATATCTTCTCTATCTTTCTATCCTATACTATTATTATTAATTATTACTAATATTATTATTATGATGTTATAAATTACTAATATTTAATTTATTTTTAATATAATTTAAATGATGAATCATACTTAATTATAGTTATAGTTTTAATTATATTTAATTATTACTATTATATTATTATAATGTTAATTTATAGTATTTAATAAATAATTATAATATATTTATTTAAAATATGAATTATATAACATTAAATAATAATAATAATTATTATTATTATTATTATCTTATTAATTGCTAATCAATATAGCCTTATAAAATTTAAAATTCTGAATTATATTTATAACGATATAAAATGATTGAATATTTTTAATTAGGTGTTTTAATCCTAAAATAATATAAAAAAATAAATTAAAAATATTCAATTGATTTAATTAGTTTAAAGAATTGATTTAATTAGATATTTTGTCCTTAATTTATATTATGAATGTCAATTAGATGTATGAATAAAATACTAAAAAAAAGAAGAAAGGTAAAAAAATCACATATTTGATACTTAGGGTTATTTTTGTCACGAGATATAAAAAACGATATAAAATAATGATCAGATACTATTATATAGTTCACTCTTTTCAAAAATAAAACTGCATCCTCTGATTTCTCCATACGTAAGACAACCAATTTTATGATATATACTAGTACAAATTAAAGGCAAACTTTGCTGAAAACAGGAATGTTATATAAGCAAAAATATTTACTTCATACAAAGTGGTCTTCTTATTGCCATGTTCTAAAAACTATGTGAAAAAGTAATTGTTGATAAAAATATGTTTTTTTATAAAATTGCTATTTGAATCACGTACATTGACTCATTTTGCAATTTTGAAATGAGTTTTTAAACACAACAATGCTCAATAATTCAATTCGTCGTAATTAAAGCTATTATTTCAATTTGTTGTAATTAAAACTCTCCCAAAATTTAAAGCTACTGAACCGAAATTTTCTGATTATAGTCAGTACCCATTCAACTTTCAAGACTTTGATCTGAGAAATCAAAGTTTTTGTGAAGAGATTTAATTGCAATTTTTTTTAACATTGTTTCCACTTACGACAATACATAACTAATTGAAAATCATACTAGTAATTTTCAAATTTAATAAGCCAGGCATTCTCAATTAAAACAATTCCATATATGAATAATGTTGAGTTCCAGACTTCCTTTCACCTTTTTCTTCTTTTATTTAATGTTACAACTATTGTTCATGTCTTTGTCTGAAGAATGACAAATGTAAGTAGCAGTCCAAAACCTGCGGCGATTTGGCAGACTATAATACTTACCTATTTTAATTTGTTTTTTCTGCTATTAAATATAGTATGAAAACTCACTAATCACCCGACCTATATAATTTTGTTATATCAACTTTATCACGACATCGTCGTATGTGTCACGATCACGAATACTTATGAGTTATGTGTAGTTGTTATTTAGAGTCATATATAATATAATATAATATAATATAATATAATATAATATAATATAATATAATATAATATAATATAATATAATATAATATAATATAATATAATATAATATAATATAATATAATATAATATAATATAATATAATATAATATAATATAATATAATATTTTAACCGCACATATTTGTTTGCCTTAATGATTAGTTGCCTAGTATACTACTTTAGTAGTAAAAAATATAGCATCAAATTCACTGCGTTTTGACTTATAGAAATGACAAAAAGAATTGAATTTTAAACTAATTTCTTTTTGAGTTTAAAACAATAACTGTGCAGCTGCTCGAAACCTATCATAAATTTCTGTTATTGTGAAATTAAATTAAAACACGTATGGCCAAATTTATTAAGTCATACATATCCCATATAGAAGTATTTGAAAACCAAATTTTTATTTAGTTTTCTTTTGCATACATGAAAATGGATGAATATAACCCCAATTTTTAACATTGATTAAAAGTTACTATTACTCTGAACTCAATATAGAGCAAAACTATATGTATTTACGATATTCTAATAATATTACAACAACTCGAAAGAACATTGTATATTGGTTATTCATCAAGTAAATACAATAATAAAACCCATAAATACTCAAACCCACCAAATTCAATACTAATTTGTTTGAATTTAAATTTAAATTTAAATTTAAATTTTAACTATTCAATGAACTACAACATCTTAAAATCACTATGAATTTCCACTTACAGTTGATACATACATGATTACGTCTAAACTAAACAGATCAAGTAAGTTTGATACGTTATGACGAGTCATGTACTTCCATAAATACCCATATTTCAAACTGAATCCATTAATAACCCTAGTAAATTTCCTACATATATAGCATTTTTATTTAAAAAATCCAACATAGCATATTAATACTATAATTACTACTAACGGATCTATGTAGATGTTGATTTAAAATCTAAAACCTATCAACAATTCAATTCTAATTATATTACCTGCCCTAATTTATTGACTTCATCTAATTAAAATTTGGACCAATAAACAATTAGGCAACATTTATTACATTATTTAAAAATGACCGAAAATGATCTTATTTACAAACGACGCCGTTACTTTCAGGTACTATGTTGTCCCTATTAAAATGAAGTAAGTTTTCGAAGTTAATTCACTAGTAAATAAATACCAGAAAAATAAAGTACAAAAAAGGAATACCTCAAAAGCAACCAAAGCGCACCGGAAAAAAAGTTTATCCCTCAAAAAACGAAAAATATCGTAATAAAGGTAAGTATTCAATTCCATTTAAAATTATTCCACCAAAATTACAATAAATTAGTGTCCTTTTTCTTTAATGAAAAATAATAATTGCAATAATTGCTGCTAATATTAAATTCTTCACTCAGACAACTCCATTTCTATGCACTCACTCCACTCTCTCTCTCTCTCTCTATGCGATCTCTTGTGATAATCTGAATTCACACTCACAACACAAGCACTTGAATTATTACGGCGTAGTCCTTAAGCATTCGGGGGCTAGGGATTTTTTTAAACTCCGTACACTCAATTTTGGGATAGATTATGCTGAATGTTTGTTGGTTCGCTCTAGGGATGTGAGAGAGCTGCCAAGTTGAGGTGAGATTTTCAATTAGTTACTGCGATGATTTCCTGTGCATTAAGTTATTTTTTAGGTATTGTGAGTGTGAAGTATGGTTAGATCTGTAGTAAGAAGCTCTGATTTTGGATACTGGAGATAGCGATTGCATTTTGTTGCTGTACTAGTTTTCGGAGATCATGAGCATCATTTGATCATATTATTATTCGCGGTACATTAGAAAAGATAGCAATTTTGGAGTTCTATTTCTAGCGTGGGATGGAAAGATTGCTCGATTTTGGGTTAATTAAGGAGTAATTTTTTCTAGTTTTGACGAGTTCAACATTTTGAAGCATAGCATGATTCAATAATTATAATAGCGGGTTCCATTGTCATTGTAGTAGTCAATGGGAAAGTGCAAGATGGAGTGCGGCTCGTTGAAATGCATCCCGAAACCACTTATTTTTAACCAAAAATAAAATATAAAGAAGGAAGAAAACAAGAACTATGATTAATGGATTATCGTGTGTGGATCTCTAGCTTTCTATTTATAGACACTTATATTGTGGGATTGGTAAATATCTTTGGTTCTGGAGTGAAAAAAATTGATGCGAAAGATAGGTTTCATGACAATTCTATTTAGTGGTTCCGATAGAGTGGAATGCCATGGGTGATAGAGTAGTTATTATTGTAATAGAATTATGATCAACTTATGTTCCCACTCTGTGTTAAAGCTTTAGAGTCTGTACTTTCCGTTTGCAGAAAATATGCCTTCATGGTGGGGAAAGTCATCGTCAAATGAAGCGAAAAAGAAGTCTACCAAGGAAAGTTTCATTGACACATTTCATAAGAAGTTCAAGAGTCCCGAAAGTAAATCATCTGGTAAATCAGCAGGGTCTAGAAGACGTTCAAGTGACATTGGTTCAGAAAGAGGGACTCAGTCACGTGCTCCGTCGAGGTCTCCATCACCTTCCAAGAATGTCGCGCGATGTCAAAGTTTTGTGGAAAGGCCTCAATCACAGCCACTTCCTGTGCCAGGCCTCCGCCCAGCCAATGTTAGTCGTACTGATTCTGGAATAAGTGAAACAGCAAAACCAAAACCAAAACCAGAAAAGTCCAAACCATCATTATTTCTACCTCTGCCCAGGCCTGCATGCATCCGTCAGAGACTGGAACCTGCTGAATTGGATGCTGAGTTGGCTGTTGCTTCAATTTGTAGTGAGTGTTCTATTGAGAGTGATGATCCAGTTGATTCACGTCAGCGAAGTCCTCTCGCAAATGACTATGATATTGGGTGCAGGACTGCTGCAGGCAGCCCCTCAAGGTGAGTAGGTTCTGAAATTTATATCAGAAGTGCATTTTCTCATTTTGGTTTACTTATGTATAATGTGTGGTATCTATGTTACT
The DNA here is from genome assembly GCF_004379255.2 of Salvia splendens. Taxonomy (NCBI): domain Eukaryota; kingdom Viridiplantae; phylum Streptophyta; class Magnoliopsida; order Lamiales; family Lamiaceae; genus Salvia; species Salvia splendens. The sequence goes on from NC_056034.1 coordinate 7,657,702, forward strand.
AAAATGAATCTCTCGTGTGTTTCTCCATGAAGCATTTCTCTTAAGGATCAGGCTCCTGTAGCACCAATAATTTCTAAAGTCGCACCTGTTCCTGTAAACCTTTCCTCCAATAAACATCTGAACTCTTCACCACCAAGAAGGCAGCGACATTTGAATGGTCACATGGCAAATTTACAAGTTCCGCAGCATGGTGCCTTTTCCAGTGCTCCAGATAGCTCAAGGTCAAGTCCTTCTAGAAGTCCAATGAGAGCCTCTGGTTATGAGCCAGTTGCAAATACTGTTTATACAACTGGGAAGCTTTACACTGAGTTTCCTTTTCTTGGATCTGGCCAATGCTCACCTGGGTCAGGTCAGACTTCGGGCCATAACTCAATGGGAGGAGATATGTCGGGGCAATTATTTTGGCAGCCCAGTCGAGGGAGCCCAGAATATTCTCCAAATCCTAGTCCTAGAATGACAAGTCCTGGCCCTAGTTCCAGAATTCACAGTGGTGCAGTGACACCACTTCATCCTAGAGCTGGAGGGGTACATGCCGAGTCTCAGGGTAACTGGCCTGATGATGCGAAACAACCAAGTTATGCTCTGCCACTTCCTCCCATATCAGTTTCCAATTCGTCACCATTCTCTCATCAAAATTCAGCTGTGACGTCGCCTTCTGTGCCTCGTAGTCCTGGAAGAACAGAGAATCTAACAAGCCCTGGCTCACGCTGGAAGAAAGGGAGGTTGCTTGGTCGAGGCACATTTGGGCATGTGTATGTTGGGTTTAACAGGTGTGATAACATGTTTCTGTTTACCTCTGAAAGCTCTTATTTTTTAAAATAATAAATCTCTGAAGCTTACTAAATCAAATTAGTGCATTTTTATTGTTCATCCTGAGTAATCGGTTTGATCTATCTGGTTCAGTGAAACTGGGGAAATGTGTGCCATGAAGGAGGTTACATTATTTTCTGATGATGCAAAATCGAAGGAAAGTGCAAAGCAGTTGGGACAAGTGAGTCTTTTGGCCTTGGAATTTATTGGAAGGCAAGTTGAAGATTCTTACATAATCTTCTATGTTTCCTGCAGGAGATCATGCTGTTGAGTCGCTTGAGACATCCTAATATTGTGCAGTATTATGGATCTGAAACGGTCAGTTCTATTCTTGAAAAATATTGATGGTGTAAACTTTGATAAGATTCACTGGAAACTAGAATTGCAAAGTCTAGTTTCCAAATGCCTTGGTTTTTAATTGGCTTAAACACCTGACAGTTAAAAAGAAACGTTGCACATACTATTAAATGTCTGATTAGCAAATTTGTGGAAATGCCATAACTAAGAGGTCTTTTTTTATAGAAACCACTGTTTTTTGACGTGCAAATTCATATTCAATGGTGCACTGGTCACTTTCCATAATCTCCGGCTGATTCTGTATTGATGATCTACCCCTTAACAGGTAGGGGATAAATTATATATATATCTGGAGTATGTATCTGGTGGTTCCATCCATAAGATTCTTCAGGACTATGGAAAACTAGGAGAATCAGCCATCCGCAGTTACACCCAGCAAATTTTGTCAGGGCTTGCATATTTACATGCTAAAAACACTGTGCACAGGTGAAGTGGGTTTTTTTGTTTGGTCAATGTTTTGTCAGAATTTTCATGCAAATGTGTATCAGTAAACATCATCATGCACTCAATGCTTCACATATATTCAGGGATATTAAAGGAGCCAATATACTCGTGGATCCAAATGGCCGTGTTAAGCTGGCAGATTTTGGGATGGCAAAGCATGTAAGCTTTGTACTCTTCTAGCTAACTTAGACTAAATTTTAATATCCAAAAAGTTGTGGCAAAGAAACTAGTATACATATGGCTGGTTAGGTTTAATAACCAAAAAATTGTGGCAAAGAAACTACTACTATATTGCTTATACTAGGGTCAGGATCCTCCTGGCTTTAATTCTTCTAGTGGCACCTGCGATTTTATTTTTATTGGTTATGTATTTGATAATGCTTTTTTACAGATTACAGGGCATTCTTGTCCTTTATCTTTCAAGGGTAGTCCTTACTGGATGGCACCTGAGGTTAGTCATTTCTGTTATTTCTTGGATGCTGAAAATGAAATCCCTTATGGGTTCCTTTCTTGTCTTGCAAAACTTAGTTACTTTTTTGCTGCTCATTTAGGTTATTAGGAATTCAAATGGATGCAGCTTAGCTGTTGATATATGGAGTCTCGGATGCACTGTTATAGAAATGGCGACATCAAAGCCACCTTGGTCCCAGTATGAAGGGGTCAGTACTTTGAGCTCTGTGGTTGTAGATTTGATGTTCAGTGTATTGATGGGTTATCTGACTTTTCACTTTGGTCTTTAAGGTTGCAGCTATGTTCAAGATTGGAAATAGCAAGGAACTTCCAACAATTCCAGATCACCTCTCAGATGAAGGGAAAGACTTTGTGAGGCTATGCTTGCAGAGGGTTCCACAGAATCGCCCTGCAGCTGCTCAACTTTTGGAGCACTCTTTTGTGAAAAATGTTGTGCCTCTAGAGAAACAAATACCTGGTCCAACCTCCTCAGATCATCCTCCAGTGCCTAATGCTTCAAAATCTGTGGTATTGCTCCTAATTTATCTTGGCTTCCTGACTCAACTAAGATTTTTAAATGCAACTTGTCATCATTTTTTGTAAGGAGGATGTTGCTCTAACATGTTGTTTCTATCTTATGTTTTGGCCTTAATTGAAACAGTCTTCATGTGTGCTGCTAAAGGTCCTCAAAGTTTGGTGTCTGAAGGTTGTAATACCCTCATTATTAATGAACAATGTGGTTAATGTATTCTATGATATTTTATCATCTGGAAATGCATAAAGCAGAACTGTATATGCTTAAGTTAATTGTGATTAGCGTATTGTCTTCTTGCTTGAGGTAGACTTCTTTGACTATCATGTTTAGAGTCTTGGTTGCTAACATATGGAAATGCAAATGGCTTATTGATCCTCAGCCACCGACATTGATCTAAAAGTAAATTACGAAGTTTTTGGTTTGAGATTCCCAATCCAAACCCTCCTTTATAACTCAAGGAAACTCCTGACTGATAGAGAGAGATCCTAGAATGTTTCGTATGGACAAGGTCATCAGTTGGGATATATTTAATCATGTATTGGAGCTTTAATTTACACCACTATAACAGTGCTTGCATTTTTATGTGTTCTTGTGTATTTATTACTAAGACGTTCTTGCATTTCATATAGGGCAAGGGTAACACAAGAAGTCTTCAGCAACCAGATACAGAGAGACTGTCTATCCATTCATTTCGAGTTTCAAAATCCAATTTCCATTCTAGGTCTCTCTCTCTCTCTCTCTCTGTATACATGTGTTCTCCTGATTTGTCCCTTTGTATAATTTGTCTACTTGTTTCCGCCATGTAAAAGTAGGACATGAACAATCTTCTTACCAAAGATAGTTCACACCTTGGTTCGAAAGAAAATGTTTTAGTAGTTACGATGTTGGACTTATATTTTGTTTTTCTTCACTTTCCAGTAACATGTACATTTCAAGGAACATATCATGTCCGGTCTCTCCAATTGGGAGTCCTCTTCTACATCCAAGGTCGCCTCAACATCTAAGTGGAAGAATGTCTCCTTCACCTATATCAAGCCCCCGCACGACTTCCGGTTCATCCACACCTCTTACTGGTGGTATTGGTGCCATCCCATTCCACAATCAGCCTACGTTATCGCAGGAGGGTTATGGGAATGGAAACTTGCAGTTGCCCCCGCGCAGCCACTCTTACTGGGATCCAGACATTCTCCGAGGTGCACAGTCAGGATCCCATGCTTTCCGGGAACTGACATCCTATGATAATGATGCTCTTGGAAAGCAATTCGTAAGGACTGCGAACGGAGAACTTTATGATAAACAGTCGGTGTTGGCTGATCGCGTGTCTCAGCAACTCCTCAGAGATCCACCCAAGCTAAATCAGTCACCGGATCTCTCCCCTTCAGCTGCATCGCAGTGCCACCGTACACCTGGATTATAGCTTTATTCATTATCGACAAGATTAGGAGTTAGGTGGTTGAGCAGTCACTTTTTTTTGGCACACTATGCAACCAACCATCACCCATTGTTTTATTTGTTGAGGATGCTATTTTGAACAGCAGAGATGACGATGCTGAGCAACTTGCTTTTGCAGCACTTACTGTCACACAAAATCACCCCCGCCCCGCCTGTCTATTCCCACCAGAGTCGCCACTGGTTCACCCCAAAACGACGAGTGAGCTTCCAGACGACGATGCATCTTCTAGAAAGTTCGTGTCCTAATATGAGACTTTGACATGTAACTGACTGGTCCTTGCTAGAGCTAGTGAGAGGTTGGTTGGCCTGGGGATTACAGCTTCGATTGTATAGTCATTGTTAAATCTTTAGTCTTGCGAAAAAAAATGTATATTCACATTATTGAATAGAAGGGTAGCAATTATCACCCAGATGATAATAGCTGTAGAACTATTTATATTACAGTATGCAATTGTTACTGCACTAAGAGAAAATGGAGATATAACAAATCCAGATTTGCATCAACTCTCTCAAATTGTACATTTTGTGTGTGTGTGTGTGTTTGCGTCTTATTTTCTTTGGTATACATATAATGATTTACTCCTATTTATTTATCAGGTCCATTGTATAATCCCAAAGTTTAGCAGCCAAATCTTTGTCAGTAGCCTTGGCATCTGCCTTGTCCAAATTGTTGTTCGAAAAGTATTGACCGCTGACACCTTTGAGCTGTGGATGCAACGCCACATAACAGGTAGTTGAGGCCCCCTTCATATTCAGCAACACACATCAGTTTAATCACCATAAATCACTTGCAGAATTCATCACTACTTTTGAATGTTTTTGCGTTTTTCGCCTTGATTAGTACGCACTGAGCTTACCTGTTGAACGTTTTTGAGCACCAGTCGACCAATGCTGCTCACTACACCTGAATAAACAGAAACACTTTTGCTGAGTTGCAACCATGCCTTATACTGTCATTGTACAATGAAGATATGGAACTGAAGGATGAGGCGTTGTAACTTTCTCGAAGTTGAGTCTCAGTTTAAGATATCAACGCATGAAATGACTTTACCTTCGAAAATGCCAAGATTACCTTCAAAAATACCAAGGTGACGGAAAAGATTGGTCGTGATTACTCCAGGATGAACTGAATTTGCTGTTATGTCTGCACCCTCTTCCTGTTCAAGAGAATTGATGCAGCACGTCAGCAACTTCGATATATAAGATATAGTAAAAGACTTTATTAGCGTGATCAACTTAGTGATTGCTAATTGAGATCATTCTATTTCAATATCCTCAGAGGGCTCTGCTTTATAAATGGAATAGTTGAAATAGAGCTGTTTCCCCCAAACTTGAACACATATAATTATTTAACTAATTATAGTGTTTTTTGCTCTCTTTAGCTTAGCATATATCATCTAATTCAAGTTATGTTCAAAATGAGTCCTTCACAATAATGGGAGAAAACATGCTTGCAGATTACCTTTAACCGTCTAGCCAGCTCGTTAGCGTGCAGTATATTAGCAAGTTTTGATTGGCCGTATGCATAAAGCTTGGAATAACTGCATATGTTAGAGATGAAATACTGCAATCATACACCTTATTAATCCTCAATACATCCAAATAAATGTCTTGCAGACCTTTTTTCATCGTTGATTTTGTCAAATCGGATTCCTTCTCTGTACGAACTACGATGAGCCACTGAGGAGAGGTTCACAATCCTCACCTCCCTCTTCGTGTCACGGGCTGTCTTCTTCATCGTGTCCAGTAACAAGTGTGTTAGAAGGAAATGACCTGAAAACAACAAATATGTAGGAGTTTCTTCCAACACTTAAAGCTACATGGTATTAATTAATTAATTAATTAGGCTAATACCTAAATAGTTTGTAGCAAACTGCAGCTCTATGTTGTCTGGAGACAGTGTGAAAGGCGGCACCATTATTCCAGCATTATTACTGGCAGTAGAGAGAGTTGTTGGGAAATTAGCATAATTAGCACATGATTCACATTGGTAATATGATGGTGGTTTGTTTCTTACATCAAAATGTTCAACGGTAGACCTGAAGATTTAAAGTGGGATGCAAAATTTCGAACAGAGTGCATGGAGCTGAGATCTAACTGAACGGCATCAATCTTAGCAGCTGGATTCTCTTTGATGATCCCTTGTTTCACTTTCTCTCCAACACCCATATTTCTTATTCCCATCACAACATGAACACCACGCTTTGCAAGAACACGTGCTGTTTCTAATCCTATACCACTTGATGCCCCTGCACTTTCAATCTTCAAATTATTTAGTACTTGATTGATTTGATTCATATCCTTTTGAAAGAGCTAGAATTACTCAATCATGTAGTATGTAATAAATCTTTGAATAAAAACTCAAGAATTATTTAAAAAGAGGGGTAGGGTAAACAAAGCAAGAAAAGGAGATGACCTGTAACAATGGCAGTGAGGTCAGATGCATCAATTCCATTGGTTACTTCCTCAGCTGTGGAAGCAGAAGAAAATCCAGAAGGCCCATTTCTCTTGAACAGCCACATCTCTTTACAAATTAGTACTCCTACTAATAAATAATCTCAAATCTCAATATACCAATTCCTATATATAGAAAGATTGTATGTCAATATTTTGATTTAATGAAATGAAGTAGAGATTCTGACTCAGACATTTCATGAAAAATAATCTTCTATGGTAGTATACACTATACATAGTTAGGCTGGAGATTGTATATCTTGTCTCTAGCTAAGGCCTAAGTGGGGTTGCATGGAAAGGGATATCAAATATGTGGCGGCCAAAGCCTACTCCTTGCACCTTCTTTTTCCATTTTTTTTAATACACTATGTATTTTTATTATTACCCCATCTCAATATTTGAAATGATTATTATTTATTATTTTCAATTAATTGACAGTTATTATATAAGTATGGATAATGACGATATTATATTATGACATTACTGTTGCGTCCATTTTGTGGGGACTCGACTTCAGTCGCCCCCTCATTCATTGGAATTCAATGTCCTATTAGCTAGTGTTGAATTTGTACAACTACTAATTAAAAAAAACTTAATTGGGTTACTTAATTGCAAATTAGACCTAAATTTTTTTAATATAATATTTCTTACATTCCAATTTCAATCTGAATAGTGAATTTAATTATTCTAAACTTTTTGAGTGAGTTTGGGAGTTAGAAATTTAGATATTTATATGACACCAAAATTAAAAATTGATTATGAAATTAGGAGGCTGTGAAACATATTAGTATTTGAATAGTTCTCATATGTAGTACTAATATTAATTTTGACGCATGACGTTAGAGCCTTAGCTTTGCCAACGCTATAATGAAACCTTCACCTTCAATAAATTTAAAATTTTGACTTTGGTTGAAGATCGAACGTAAATACTCCTACCAAACTCTTTCATAAGATTTGAGAGATTAATTTTTATTACAAATTGAAATATTGAGATAAGTAGCGATTAATTAACTCTAATTAAATTATGACATGACATCTCTGCTAAGACATAGCATAAGAGCATCTCCAGTGGTCGGCGAGCGAGTGGCTCGCCGATTTTTAGCGCTCGCCGAACTATTGCACCCGGCGAGCGCCAAATCGGCGAGAATTTCGGCGAGGGCACGCCGATTCCCGGGCGCTCGCCGATTCTCTCGCCGATCGGCTCGCCGCTATTGCAGCCTCCCGATCAGCGAGGAACCGGCGAGCCAATTTTTTTTTCTTTTTCGAAACACTATATATACGCGATTTGCACGACATTTTCATTCGCACCACTTGTTTTAACGAGTACTCTCTCTATCTTAATTTCTGTACAAGATCAACAACGCGAAATGAATCTCAACAACGAGCCAACTTCAGGGTCGAGCGGGTCTCAAACTCCCGCGGTCCCCGTGGGAGGTGAATGGAATCAGATGCCCGGGTACTACAACAACATGTACCCTTGGCAGCAGATGATGCCCGGGATGGCATCTGGTGGTGGTATGCCGGGATGGCAGGGGATGCCGGGGGGTCAGGGGGGACAGGGGATGCATCCCGGGATGCCGATGATGCCGGCGTGGGCACCCGGAATGCAGGGGATGCCAGGGATGCAGGGGACGCAGAGTACACCGTGGGGGCAAGGGACGCCGGGGGCTCTGACGTCTATCGCCCCAGCTTTGATTTTGGTACTGCTGCTTCGCACACATTGACCCAGCAGATACGCAGTTCCAGGGGATTGAGTCCTTCTCCTTAGAGGAGTTGGGTATAGATCTCGAGGCACCGGACACTCCCGTGGGGCGGGGTCGGGGCGCGCCCAAGAAGAAGAAGGAGAAGAAGGTGGTCGGCGAGTCGTCGCAGACGGAGGTACGGAGGAAGTGGACAGACGCGGAGAACGTCGCGCTGTCCAAGGCGTGGGTGAGTGTTTGCGATGACCCTCTCGCCTCGAACAATCAAAGGATCGTTAACTTGTGGGCTAAAATAGCAGCAACCTACAAGACATTTTGCCCAGAGGGGAGGCCATGCAGCGGGGAGGAGTGCCGGAAGGGGTGGGACCGAATCCGGTCTGGGGTGTCCCGATTTTCGGGCTTGTACACCAACGCCCTCCGAATGAAGTCCAGCGGCCAAACTGACGACGACTGCAGGAGGATGGCGGAGAAAGAGTTCCCCCTGCCCGGGCTTTACAAGGACTTCACCTACTGGAACTGCTACGAGGTGCTAATGGACTCCGAGAAGTTTCGGGCAGGTGTCGACGCGGGCTGGCCGAAGAAGCAGCTCCTGAACTATTCAGTTGATTACGCCGGAGGTAGCAGCGGCGGTTCCCACGACCTCCCCGAAGATGCTCAGGAGACCCCGTCCCCTCCCTCGTTTACTCGCCGCACTCGCCCGGTTGGTCAAAGACGGGCGCAACACCCTCGCCAGAGGTCCCAGGAGGTCCAGTCGGCATCCCCCCTGTTGGCAGCTCGACAGCCGACCTTGTCTTCTTGGCGCGTCAACAAGTGCGGGCTCAGATGATCAAGGTCATAGATCAATGGAAGAATGCAACTGACCCCGAGGAGAAGAGTTTTTTTCACGCCGTGCTAGTGAGTATGCGACAGGATTTGAATCCCGACGCGGCACAGGTGGGGGGCTCTGACGCGGGCTCTGATGCCGCAGATTTGGGGGTCCCGGATAGCGGCGACGACGGCGAGGAGTGAGGCGGCGCCGAAAGGGGTGGGCGTGTGCGTGGATTAGGATTTTTTTTAAGTAATGTAATTTTTTTTAATTAATGTATTTTTAAAAATTTAATATTATTAGAGAATTTTCCCGTATATGTGTCGTAAATTTAATTCCGTATTTTGTATGATTGTTTAATTATTTGTTTTTAGTGCTGATGATGTGGCAAGGCTATGGCTGGACTATTGATTGTCTAATTGCTTGTCCAGTTGCTTGTCCAACTGATGTGACAGGAGGAATTTAGTGCTGCTGATGTAGCATGGCTAGGCTATTACATGTCCGCCGACCACTAGAGATGCTCTAAGAGTTTGATAATTGAGAAATTGTATTGGAGTGAGACCGTTTTGGCCCACACATCAAATTTCTATAAATGAATATGGCAAGGTGGTATCGCTCTCTCTCATTTCTTCTATCTCCCTCTTCAATTATAGTACTAGTAATTGTTTTGTACTCCCTTTAAATGTAGACTAAATTCCACTGTACCTCGTTTTGAATTTTTAGATCAGTCCAACTTAAAAAGGAAAGAAAGAAAAATTGCTTACACATAGTCCGCGCAATTAAAACTGTGAGCATCAGTATCCCACATCAAAGTTTTACTCAATTATTGACAAGTATATGAATTGACGGATGGGAGAATAAGTCACACACTTTACTTTGACAAGTATATGAATTGACGGATGGGAGAATAAGTGAAGTGCGTGCTAGCTAAGATATGACTCAGGAGCGGAGTGAGCAAGTGTGCACAGAGAAAGTTAATGCAGATGCTCGGTCAAGACACCGCGCTTCTTAAATCCACTGGATCACTAGGTCCAGGAACCTCTGAAACACAGAGTGTTTCTGTCGTTGGACACACTCGACTCCCCTTCAACAATTAAATCCCTCAACCCCAAATACTATGGATTAGTATAGGGAAGCGTGGTCGATCCCACGAAGATGGATTCGTAAAGTAGTGCTTAGAGACTCTGGAAACAAGCGGCTGCTGCCACACAAAGGGTTGAGAATTTTACCTAACTCTAGTCCTAGGCACGAAATGTAAATGCTAGACCTAGGAAACTGTAAACACACTGACGTCAAACATCGTCATGATCACGAGGTATTAAAATCACTTCCTAGACCGTATAAACGATTCACTAATTAAGACTAGACAGAGAGAAATAAAGCAGCGGAGACCATGACTCCAAATATAGCAAGTACGGTAAAAGCTGCAAACAACCAACTCATGCCCTGACTAACAACGACATGCATTTTCCTAACCGACTCAAATACGTAAATGGAGAAAACAGAGCACATACCTAGATTCAAACAGAATATAGAAATCAGGACGCCGGAAACTTGCTACGAATCGGAAATACATCAGATCGACATAAACTAGGCGAAGCGAAATGAAAACACGTAAACTAGGCATGAAATTAAATCAGCACTGCTCAGATTCATGTCGGGTGCTTAATCCACTCCGGATCCAAGCCATCCGAACTCAACAACCATCAAAATCAACTCCATAACTCCGATTCTTACAGATCTGCTCCGATCAACTCCGATTTCCAACAATCACAGACAATCCTACAATATCAACAAGACAAAACCCCGATTCATCCACAAACAAACTCCATTCTCCCAGATCCAACCACGAAACTGCAATAATCCACGAAAACAACCAACTCCAACAATTCCAACTCCGGCATTCAAGTAAACACAATCAACAAACAGAAATCAACACGATCAACATAAGCGAAAACGAAACTTGCATTGAGATAAGAGAAATATTCAGCAAAGAAACAGAGGACCGAGCTTCGAACAGCGGAGCTCGGCGAAATCAGCAAAGTACAAAAACGGAAATTAAATTGTTTCTTCGCCCCATAGAAGGACGGTGTTACAACCCACAAATACTTCTGAGAAAACTAAACGTGAACCCAAGGTACGTCACCCTGAATCTCCCCACGAAAAGAACCCAAGTGTGTGAAAAGTGAACTAAGCTACAGGCTGTTAGTGAGGCCTCCAACCGAGAAGGTCCCTCTAGCTTGCATGCTTCTTCCTTTTATAGATGCGGACATAGCCTTCTAGAGTCTTTGTAGAAATCCCTATTCTACCCTTCAACTCCGAGGCTTCCTCCGTCAAGCAATTTTCTTCATAATGTCCACTCTTTCGCCAGTTTCCTAGGACCATGCAAGCGTCCTCTTCCTTTCCTGGATCTAGCGAAAACCTTCACACACCTGGCTTTAAACATGCGTTAGACCCAACGTTTTCACGAAATAAAATCCCAAGACCGATGCATGAAATTAGCCTTATCAAACTGCTCACACTTAAACCATGCTTGTCCTCAAGTATGAAAGACAAGAAAAGAAATAAGGCGAATTTCAATGCACGGTCCCCAAGTACGACTCTACAAACAAAAACAGACTCCTAGACCTAGACAACTAACAGAATCAAAAAAGAAAACATCACAAAAACAAAACACAACAAACATAACAGATAAACATAAACTAGTTTCAACTTTTAGGCGACCGTCCCCACAAGCTTAAGTTCAATCCGATCGTCTACAGTCTTCAAATCCTCCCCCTTCCTTCTTCTATCTAAACGGTCTGTCAGTTCGTCAAGATAGCCTTAAGTTTTACCTTCTGTTGGATTCACTTGATCACTCATTCCTCACCAGGGATGTTAGGATAAACACGCTCCACAGTTAAGGTTATACCACTGATGCGTCGGGTTATGAGAGTTTTTCCCTTCTTTCTTCTCCTTTTTTTTTTGATTTTCCTGGGTCAGGTTGCAATTGCTTTATGCCCTTGAGGATAATGATTTTTCTTTTCTGTTTATTTTTTCCTGTATTATATCCCCTTTCCCCCTGGACTTCGTCCAGCTTATACCTCATTTTCCTGGACTTCGTCCAGCTTATACCTCATTTTCCTGGACTTCGTCCAGCTTATACCACCAGTTCCTGGACTTCTTCCATCTTATACCTCCATAACCCATTTTTCTCCTTTATACTCTACTTCCTAAGCATCAAGTGGTAGCCCATTTTACATGTTAGCACAAAAAGTGTTTAGGCTTATAACTCACTCTTATAGTAGGGTTGCACAGCTAGGTTATCTAAGGCTTTTTCCATCGTCCTAACTTCATTCAGACCGCTTTTAGTTTATTAAGGAAGAAGGTGTCAAAGTTGACATGCATTCTCTCTTTAATCGCTCTCACTAAGGGAAACTTGCCTTATTATTTTGCTAGCTCATGCGAAACACACATCCTAAAGACTCTAAAACAGAAAAACAGACACCATACTTACTCCCCCCGCCCTCTTCGCTCAAGCTTGTCCCCAAGCTATCCTAGTGAAGGGGGGAAAAGAAAGTAAGAACAACAGACAGAAACATGAAACAAAAACAAACAAGGCGCACAAACAAAACAAACTTCTCACACTTAGACCGAACATCGGGCTAAGTGGGAGAAGGTACAACATACAAAACCAAGACATGCAAGAAAAAACAACCCCTTCTCACACTTAGACCAAAAATTTGGCTAAGTGTAGAAGGGTATAACACATATATACAAAACAAAGCATGCTGGCACATAAAAACACAAACGCAAGAAAAACGAAAAGTAAAAGACAGAAAAGTAAAGGTTACTTGGTTTGGGAGATTAATTCGGGGTCTGGCCCATCGGAAGCCAGACTTGGGCGGCACGGCCTGTTGAGTCACTTTAGCTTTCTTTCTTGCCGGCGATTCCGGCTTCTCTGTCCTCTCTTCTGTCTGTCCGGGTACGGTCTTCTTCAGGGTCATGGGTCTAGTAGAGAACGGGGTGATTAGAGGCTTGGAGACTTGTGGCTGCTTCTGGATAGATAGATTTCCTGGACTTGGCGCCTTGTATCCGCTACTAGGTCTAGGAAGTGTCTTTGGTGCGTCCGGGAATTTCTCGCGCAACCACTTCGTCATTGCCATTATCAGCGAGACACCCTCCGTCATCCTCTCAGTGCATCTGGATGACGTCGCCACCAGATCAGAGATGCGCCCCTTGAGGGCCACCATTTCCTCCCTAACCTTCCTAACCTCCGTTTTCATTTCTTCCACTCCCGTTCTTACTCGGCAACTTCTTTCCTGACCCTCTCAGCCTCACTACTGTCCTTTCCATTACCCCGTAGGGCCACGATTTCTTCCCTCACCTTTTTAATTTCGGATCTCATCCATCCGACTTCCTTCCTCATTACTTCCACTTCCACGACTGACTGTCTGGCTCCATCCACATCAGCAACTTCCTTCACCCCCGCCACCTCTTGCTCCTGTTTGATCTGGGCATCCGATTTACCAACTTCATAAAAACAGACATCCTTCCCGTGCGTGATTAGCATCCCCTTGTTAAAGAAGTAATCCATGTTGAAAACCTCTGGGGGTGGACACATCCTCACTTCCCGGCAAGCCTTGTAGATCTTCATGATCACATTCCGCTGTAGATAAGCCCCAAGGAGATGGCATTGTATAGATGCCGAGAAGGGTTAGCAGTTACTTGGTGGCAGGCTTGGTCTAACCAATAACCCAAATGGACACGCACTCCCGTGGCCATACACCAGGTGAAGTATAAGTCGGGGGTCGTCAATGCGTTGTTGGCCGTGCCCATCAGATTGTAGCTAATGAAGGTTTGGGCGAACCTCAGGACCCTGTCCTCGATATGGTGAGCCTTCGAAAAACTAGTTTTAAATTGACCCACCCTCGGGTGAGTCAAGAATTCCCATGCGCTCTGCGCTTTGAAACCTGGTGTGAACTTTGGTGGGCCAACCATTCTCTCGTTCCATAATCCTTCGTCATCTTCTGTACGCGTCAGCAGACCCATTCGTAAAGTCCACTCACGGATGCTCATCACATGCTCTTTATTGAAAAGCCAGAAGTTGATGGAATCGGCATCCAAATCAGTGGTGGACTTAAACCGAAAAGTCGAGAAAAATTCCCGTGCCAAGTCTATCGGAACCTCAAGGGTGCTATGTTTTAGCAACCAGTCAAAACCGATTGCCTCTATATACCCCCGAAACTCGTCATTGCTTGAGATCCCCTTAAGCTCGGCTGAATCGTACATCTTCCCTGCTTTAGCATACTTCCCAACGGCACTCTTCTCCGCATATATTGCTGTGCGTTTTGGGTCTGCGAACTTCTTCATCTCGTTCAGCAGTTCTTTAGTAATCCAGATTTCTTTCGGCTCAAAGTTGAGCTCCACTTCTTGTGCTTCTTCGGATTCACTGGACCCCTCAGGGCTTTCGGACTCAGCAGCGTAAGGTAGAGTGAGAGAGTGTTCAACGGGCTTTCCTTTTGCTTTCTTGGTCGAGGGAGGAGTAATCTGTTTTCCTTTCCTCTTTCTATCCACCGCTTGGCGGCGCTCCTCCTTGTCGCTCTCCCCATCGTTAAGACTAGGAGAGATTACCTGCTCAGGGGCTGCAGTCTCTAGACTCAGCGACCCTTCTTCCGTCTGTTGGACGGTTTCATCTATCTCATCAAGTAGGCTTCGGCGAGCTTGTCTCCTTGCTTCCCTTGCGTTAACCGGTGAATCGGTCCCTTCGGGGACATCAGTCAGGTCCACTATCAAATTCATCCCGTCGCCGACGGGTTCCTGTACATTTTCAGAAACGATGGCCTCTCCCTCTTCACTCAGTAAAGGGGTTGCCCCCGTGATGTAAATAGGGGTTTCTATCCCCTCCAAACCATCTCTAACGTGGGCTTTGGCACCCACCGCTTGTACAGGGGTTTCCCCCTTACTAACATTTTCTTGGGCGTCATCGCCCTTTGGAACATCATTACCAACAACAGGGGTTTCCCCCTCAACAAACTCCTCCAAAATAGAGGTTCCCCCCTCTGTACGACTATCAGTAAGAACAGCAGAAAGATCCACACCCTCAGATTCAGGTAGGGATTCTCTCTCAACAAAATCCACAGCGGCAAACACAGGATTTACCCCCTCAGAAACGCCAACCACTTTACCCTCTACCTCTAAAACAGGGATTTCCCCCTCAGTGACAGAACCTAACCTGGGTTCACTTACGGCCAACAATTCCAACCCCGCGGTCAGATCTGCTTCTTCTTCACGAGTTTCCGCGACGGTGGTTTCTTGAACGGCAGTAGTGATTTCTGGAACTGCCTCCGGCTCAGCGGTGGCTTCTTGAACTGTCTATGGTGGCGGTGCGGCGGATGTTGAAACGGTTGGTACAGATTTCCCCATCACAGATGCGAACATGGCGAACGCCTCCATAGCTTTTTCTGGCCCCCCAAATTTTTTTAGTAAGTCAGCCATGAATGCCGCCGTGTTAGAATCGGCGGATCCTGAAGTGTTTCCGGTATTCTGCTTGTTATCCATGAAGAATTCTGTAGAAATTTTGACAAAAACTTGGACAGAAATTTTCTTGGATTAGGGTTAGAGAAAGAAAACCTAGAGAGAAATTTGGGGAATTCTGGATGTAGAGAGAGAGAGAGTGAGTAAGGAAAAATAAAAGGAGAACACGGTTATTAGCCGATATGTATGGGAGAGGACGGTTTTGCAGGCAGTTGGCAGGCATGACGCTAGCGACTGTAAGCCTCCCCATAAAGGTGTCCATTTCGAACCGGTACCAACTCCCTCCAATATTTTACCCCTCAATTCCCTGCCCAAGTAAATACTCTCTGCAGAACTACAAAAAAAAAAAAAATCAAACTAGAAAATTGAAACGCCAGACCCCCAGGTCTAGGATATGACAATATCAAAAACATTCCCAAGGAGTCTGGTATTTCGAAAATATTTTTGGAAGATTATTTTTTCTGATTTGTTTGGGTTTTCTTGATTTAAGGAAAACAATTAAATATTTACAAATTGTGTTCAAGTGTTCTCACGATTCCTAGGTCAGGTCATGGTAAAACTTCTTGGATACTGGACCTAGGTAGTCCTTAAGAACACTCTCTTCCTAGACCGATCAGGTGATATCTGGGAGTGCGCGTAGTGGCATTTTGTCCACTACACACAACTCCGAGTTATCCCTAAATACCTTCACACGATGACCGTTGACAAGAAAAGGAGTTGAGTTTGAAGCACTTCCCTGGATCTCTACTGCTCCATTTGCACGAAGACTCACAATAGTGTATGGTCCAGTCCATTTGGACTTCAGTTTACCAGGCATTAACTTGAGCCGGGATTGGAACAGCAGAACTTTCTGCCCAACTTGCAGTTCATTGGTCCGGAAATTCTTATCATGCCAAAGCTTGGTCTTTTCTTTGTACCACATCGCTGATTCGTAAGATTCAAGCCTCAATTCTTCCAACTCCTGGAGCTGCAGTTTTCTCTCTCCCTCACAGGCTTGAGGATTCATATTAATCTCCTTGACTGCCCAGTACGCCCTGTTTGATATTTCAGCTTGCCCATTTGATTGAGGATGATATGGTGTGGAAAGGCGATGGTGAACTACGTACTTTCTCATTAGAGCTTCAATAGTCCGGTTACGGAAATGCGTCCCATTATCAGATATTATAGCTATGGGCACTCCGTACCTGTTAAAGATGTTAGCTCTAAGAAATTTCGCTACCTCTTTGGCTTCACACGATGTGGTCGCCTTGGCCTCTATCCACTTTGAAACATAATCAACTGCCACAAGTATGTATGCGTTCCCGTATGAAGACGGAAATGGACCCATGAAATCCATTCCCCAGACATCGAAGATCTCACACACAATCACTGGAACTTGTGGCATTTCGTCCCTCCTGGAGATTCCCCCTGTCTGTTGACACCTCTCACAGTTCTGGCAAAACTCGAAAGCATCCTTACGCAATGTAGGCCAGTAAAATCCACTATGTAACACCTTCCTTGCGGTGTTCCTAGGTCCAAAGTGATCTCCACAAGCTAGGGTATGGCAATGATTCAGCACATCCCTCTGTTCCCACTCCGGAATACACCTCCGGATTATTTGGTCGGCTCCCATTCGCCACAAATACGGGTCATCCCAGTAATAGTACTTAGCCTCGCTCTTCAATTTCATCTTCTGGGCTCGGGAGATTTGTCACGCCCGCATTTCCTAAGGATAGAAAACACGGTTGATCGCGACTAGGGGAGGATTAAAGAAGCGGGGAAGAAAGGGGAAAACAACACAAATCGACCATAGCTCAAAACAAATGAGAATAGCTCGAATAAAATCAGAGTATCTCAACAATCAACAACTCAAAAGCAACAATATTTAGCGGAAGCTTTTGAGAGAAGGAATATGCCACGTGTGAAGACATGACACATTCTAAACACTTAATTTCTTCAACGGTCTTGCTCAACACTCACCGCACCCGTCACGCTCAACCTGCAATTTTTAAAAAGGAAAGCAGGGCTGAGTACTTGATGCACTCAGTGGACTCATGCCGAAAACATTTTATAAAAAATATTTATCATGCCACCATTGAGTGACCTTGGGGTTTTAACTTTAGAAATTTCCCAAGACACTAAAATCATTTCCATCGTAAAACTCGCGACTGCAGTCATTTTCCCATAGATGTCTACCATATCTGATCCATTGATGACAAAGAATGTGGCCACATTCCAAGTCATTAGACCGGCCGACCCAAAAGACGGCTCACGATCTCCATAGGTGTACACTAGCCTGAATAGGGACTCACTCCCTAGACAGACCCGAATTCGATTATCCATTGATGGCAAAAGCCACATCAGATAGGTTCCATAGAATAAAACAAAACACGGCATGACAAATATTGATATCACTTTTCACATAAAAATATACTTAGGGCATTGCCCTTATTTAAAAAGAAAGCCCACCTCGTTCGTTTAAAGCTTTGACTTGTGTGTCATTCTGTCCTCGAAAAGCGTGTGTGAAGTCACCCATAGATTTAAAGTACTCCGGCCCAATCTTCCATTACTCTAACTCCTTATCAATAAAGTAGGCCCAAATATTTTAAGTAATGCATTAGGCCCAAAGAATTAAATCAATAAGGCCCAATATTCCATTTTATTAATATGGCCCAAAAAATTAGATGAAACAAGGACTAAAGCTTTTTCACTTTTTCTCAACTTACGCGGATAGTGAACTCAATTTGAAGTCCCCTTCTTATTCTCGATCTCTCCCTCCGTCTCTCATCTCTCTCAAAAATCTTCTCTCCGGCAAAACTCGGCACCGCCGCTGCCACCATTCTTCGCCGACGCGAGCTGCTGCATCAAGCACCGCCGTTCGGATCTGAATTGCGGGGAGTCTCCGTCAATGCCTTCCTCGCGCTGCTGCTGTCCCTCCTTCGTGACATTGCTGCTGTCTGCTGCTCGTGTAGTGGCATCCGCCGTTGTTCCTCCGTCGCTCCGGAGTGGAGCAACACTGCCGTTGTGGTCCAGATCGGTCATCATCGCTGTCGGAGTGGAGGAGCTCTGCCGTCGTGGTCCAGATCGGTTGTCGTCGGCTGCTGCCCGTCGGTCAGCCTGTTCACCGCCGACGTCGCTCGATTCTCCCACAGCCGCTGCTGTTCGGTTCGTGGGTTGCGCAGTCCGCTCGCCGCTGCTGCTCTCAGTCCGCCGCAAAAATAGAGAATCTGAATTGAACCTCATCAACCTCCTCTTTCTCGGCTTGGTCACGGTGACTTAGCACCGGGCCTGCTCGTCAATCGCCACTCACCGCCGCCTCTGTATCTGCTGTCCGCTGCTATGCCGTCGTGAAACTCCAGCACCGCCGTCACCGTCGCTCAGCTCGGCTTTCGTCATCGTCTTCGCCCTACTACCTCAGCGGCAATCGGTGCCGCCCACTTCTCTCCTTTCTGACTCTCTAGGTTTCTTCTCTCTATTTTTTTTTACTGGGTGGTGACGTGTGGGGTGAATATATATACATGGTTGAAATTGTTTTTTTTGATTGCTTCCTATTTCTAAGGAAACAGATTTGAACAAAAGATTTGGGAAGAAGCATATCGGGTATGGTCTTATGTTGGGCTTTTCCAAAATTGGGCTCAAAAGGAAGAAATAAAAATGTATTTTGGACTCATAACAATTGGGTTCTAAAAGTGAAATACTTCTTTCGACAAATAAATAAAGGCGAAAAATTTTCAGATGCGTAACGATGTCCTTTCGAGAATAAACAAAAAAGTCGGGTGTTACAATCTACTCATCTTAACAAAAATTTCGTCCCGAAATTTGCTTACGTCCTTCGAATATAGAATTTCTCCATCATCTTGTCTTCCAAGCAGCTTCCTCATGTCGTTTAATTAACATTGTAGTTGCTAGTTGTATTTTAATAATATTCTTGGCATGCTGTAAGCGCGTTTCTCGTAAAACATTTTAATCCTCGTGCTTCTTTGTCTGCTATAAAGGTCGTCTCCATCGTGTCGCCACTTTTAGCAAAATTATGCGAGATAATGTTATATTAATTTGCATCGCGAGTATGATCTCTTGTCATTGTATAGCTATATCACTTAGCATCAGCTCTTCTTGTCTCGCACCTTTTCGTGTTTGAAGCTTCATTTCGTCTTCTCTATCCTCATCTTCTTGAAATCTTCCTCGTATTCTTTTGTTCTTGTCGTTCAGGGAAAACGTAGGAAATAGTAAAATAGTTCACATATCAAACTTGCTCCAACGTTTCGCGCCATTCCAAGAATAAAAAAAGTTTCATGGTTCACCGGCCTCCATTCGCACTCTCGATCTTCTTGTCTCGTATTTTTGACAAATCAGGGATTCGTCCCACACTTTCAGATTCTCGTTCGTTTTTGTCACTCGGGAAAGTGATAGATTATTTCAACTTAAAACTACGGTTCGCGCATACACAATCTAGTCTACAACATAAGCACTCTATGTTCGCAACATACTTCATCATCTCACATCTCAACATCTACCACAATTAACGTCATTTATACCACAAGATAAACACACAACATTTTCACATCTCATACCTAAACACTTTCGCACTTCACATTTGCATTCATAAAATTTTGACACAAAAGCTTTCTTCAAACTCTTTCACACTTTCCTAAAATTTCCACATCTCACTTTTAAAGTAAAAGTTTTGACTCAAAACTAAAATATACTTTCGCATCAACTTCCATCCATCGTATAAAACACTCCATAGAATAACGCATCATACTTTGCACCTCATAACATTAATATCATCATACTTCCATAGCTCAATTTTCCAAACGAAAAAGTTAAAACTATTTTTCTCGAAACTCAAAAATTTTCGAATAATTCATAAACACAGTATTTCCATTGATCAATTTTTTTTCATAAAAGATAAGTCACCCCATTGCATATCATACATCTTTCTATCACCATAGATTTTCATCTTCTCGCAAAACACACACACACACACACATATATTCCATAGCTCTTCTATCTCATTGTAAAACTTACTTTGTTTTCATAACCATAGCTCTTCTCATCTCATTTCCAGAAAACTTTCGTATAAAAATTTTCATAAAATAAATTACCTCTTTCTTGATTGAGCGTGGCGAAGCGGGATGTTGAGCCTTCAATGCATAATTATTATTATCATTATTATTATTATCACTATTATTTTAGTCTAGCGAAACAAGTCTAGACTAAGACTGAAAAAGACTCTCGGGTCCAGAGCGGAAAGAAAAATTGCTCTGATACCACTTTGTCACGCCCGCATTTTCTAAGGACAGAAAACACGGTTGATCGCGACTAGGGGAGGATTAGAGAAGCGGAGAAGAAAGTGGGAAATCAACACAACTCAACCATAGTTCGAAACAAATGGGAATAGCTCGAATAAAATCAGAGTATCTCAACAATCAACAACTCAAAAGAAACAATATTTAGCGGAAGCTTTTGAGAGAAGGAATATGCCACGTGTGAAGACATGACACATTCTAAACATTTAATTTCTTCAACGGTCTTGCTCAACACCCACCGCACCTGTCACGCTCAACCTGCAATTTTTAAAAAAAAAAGCAGGGCTGAGTACTTGATGCACTCAGTGGACTCATGCCGAAAACATTTTATAAAAAGTATTTATCATGCCACCATTGAGTGACCTTGGGGTTTTAACTTTAGAAATTTCCCAAGACACTAAAATCATTTCCATCGTAAAACTCGTGACTGCAGTCATTTTCCCATAGATGTCTACCATATCTGATCCATTGATGACAAAGAATGTGGCCACATTCCAAGTCATTAGACCGGCCGACCCAAAAGACGGCTCACGATCTCCATAGGTGTACACTAGCCTGAATAGGGACTCACTCCCTAGACAGACCCGAATTCGATTATCCATTGATGGCAAAAGCCACATCAGATAGGTTCCATAGAATAAAACAAAACACGGCATGACAAATATTGATATCACTTTTCACATAAAAATATACTTAGGGCATTGCCCTTATTTAAAAAGAAAGCCCACCCTGTTCGTTTAAAGCTTTAACTTGTGTGTCATTCTATCCACGAAAAGCGTGTGTGAAGTCACCCATAGATTTAAAGTACTCCGGCCCAATCTTCCATTACTCTAACTCCTTATCAATAAAGTAGGCCCAAATATTTTAAGTAATGCATTAGGCCCAAAGAATTAAATCAATAAGGCCCAATATTCCATTTTATTAATATGGCCCAAAAAATTAGATGAAACAAGGACTAAAGCTTTTTCACTTTTTCTCAACTTACGCGGACAGTGAACTCAATTTGAAGTCCCATTCTTCTTCTCGATCTCTCCCTCCGTCTCTCATCTCTCTCAAAAATCTTCTCTCCGGCAAAACTCGGCACTGCCGCTGCCACCATTCTTCGCCGACGCGAGCTGCTGCATCAAGCACCGCCGTTCGGATCTGAATTGCGGCGAGTCTCCGTCAATGCCTTCCTCGCGCTGCTGCTGTCCCTCCTTCGTGACATTGCTGCTGTCTGCTGCTCGTGTAGTGGTATCCGCTGTTGTTCCTCCGTCGCTCCGGAGTGGAGCAACACTGCCGTTGTGGTCCAGATCGGTCATCATCGCTGTCGGAGTGGAGGAGCTCTGCCTTCGTGGTCCAGATCGGTTGTCGTCGGCTGCTGCCCGTCGGTCAGCCTGTTCACCGCCGACGTCGCTCGATTCTCCCACCGCCGCTGCTGTTCGGTTCGTGGGTTGCGCAGTCCGCTCGCCGCTGCTGCTCTCAGTCCGCCGCAAAAATAGAGAATCTGAATTGAACCCCATCAACCTCCTCTTTCTCGGCTTGGTCACGGTGACTCAGCACCGGGCCTGCTCGTCAATCGCCACTCACCGCCGCCTCTGTATCTGCTGTCCGCTGCTACGCCATCGTGAAACTCCAGCACCGCCGTCACCGTCGCTCAGCTCAGCTTTCGTCATCGTCTTCGCCCTACTACCTCAGCGGCAATCGGTGCCGCCCACTTCTCTCCTTTCTGACTCTCTAGGTTTCTTCTCTCTCTTTTTTTTTACTGGGTGACGTGTGGGGTGAATATATATACATGGTTGAAATTGTTTTTTTTGATTGCTTCCTATTTCTAAGGAAACAGATTTGAACAAAAGATTTGGGAAGAAGCATATCGGGTATGGTCTTATGTTGGGCTTTTCCAAAATTGGGCTCAAAAGGAAGAAATAAAAATGTATTTTGGACTCATAACAATTGGGTTCTAAAAGTGAAATACTTCTTTCGACAAATAAATAAAGGCGAAAAATTTTCAGATGCGTAACGATGTCCTTTCGAGAATAAACAAAAAAGTCGGGTGTTACAAGATTACTTGGGAACTGGGCACCTCTCCAGTGACTAAGTAATTTGCCAGGTCAGCGAACCATGGCTCATCGTTTTGATGACATTTCCCTTTTTCGGCTTTCCCTGGACCTGTTAACGCCATAATCTCTTCCCAGCTGATAGGTCGAGGAAGTTCTTTCACATAGTACAAATGTTCCTCGGGGAATGCATCTGGTATTGCTTCCTCGGTCTCCCCTTGAAATATCCTACTCAGATGATCGGCCACCTTATTTTCTGTCCCCTTTTTATCTCTGACTTCCCAATTGAATTCCTGCAAAAGCAACACCCAACGGATTAATCTCGGTTTGGATTCTTTCTTCGCCAACATGTACTTTATAGCCGCGTGGTCGGTGAAGACTATCACCCTCGACCCAAGCAAGTACGGGCGAAATTTCTCAAATG
Organism: Salvia splendens; assembly: GCF_004379255.2. Classification (NCBI taxonomy): domain Eukaryota; kingdom Viridiplantae; phylum Streptophyta; class Magnoliopsida; order Lamiales; family Lamiaceae; genus Salvia; species Salvia splendens. The sequence goes on from NC_056034.1 coordinate 7,680,973, forward strand.
AGTACACTACCGCCAGCATTTCCTTTTCAGTAGTGTCATAATTTCTCTGAGCCTGATTCAGCGTTTTTGAAGCATAAAAGATCACATAGCTTTTCCCATCGACTCTTTGACCTAGCACCGCTCCCACGGCATAGTCGCTTGCGTCACACATAATTTCAAATGGTAGATTCCAGTCGGGCGCTCTAATAATGGGAGCAGATACTAGCCTATCCTTCAACAACTGAAAAGCCTTTTTGCACTCCTCATCAAAGACAAAATCAACATCGTTATGCAACAGGTGAGTGAGTGGCTGAGCAATTTTTGCGAAATCTTTTATGAACCTCCTATAGAATCCTGCGTGCCCTAGGAATCCTCTTACCTCCTTCTGATTCGTCGGGTAAGGCAGTTTTGAGATAACATCGATTTTTGCTTGATCTACCTGTATGCCTATTTCCGATACCACATGCCCTAGGACAATTCCTTCGGGGACCATAAAGTGGCATTTCTCGAAATTCAAAACCAAGTGCTTCTCCTGACACCTCCTCAGCACTACATCCAAACTTGCCAAACACGACAGTGAAGTCATCCATAAAAATCTCGATGCAATCCTCCAGGAGATCCGAGAAGATACTCATCATACACCGTTGAAAGGTGCCTGGCGCATTGCACAGGCCAAACGGCATCCTCCTGTAAGCATACGTTCCGAAGGGACACGTGAAAGTTGTCTTCTCCTGATCCTCGGGATCCACATAGATTTGAAAATACCCACTATACCCGTCTAGGAAACAGAAATATTGCTTGCCCGCCAGCCTTTCCAGCATCTGGTCAATGAAAGGTAGAGGGAAATGGTCTTTCTTGGCCACTTCATTTAACTTCCTATAGTCGATGCACATCCTCCACCCAGTTACTAGTCTAGTGGGCACCAACTCATTCTTGTCGTTCTTTACCACCTGAATTCCTGACTTCTTGGGTACCATATGTACTGGACTAACCCATTCATTGTCTGGTATGGAATAAATGATTCCTAGGGAGAGCAGCTTCAATACTTCCTTCAGCACTTCCTCCCTCATGTTCGGATTCAACTTGCGTTGCGGGTCCCTGCAGGCCTTTGCTCCTTCTTCTAGACGAATGTGATGCATGCACATATCTGGACTGATTCCAACCAAGTCAGAGAGTGTCCACCCAATAGCCTTCTTGTTTCTTCGAATTACCTTCAGCAATTCCTCTTCTTGACCCTCGGTCAAGTTGCTGTTAATAATCACAGGGAAAGTTTCATTCTCCTCTAGATAAGCATACTTCTGTCCTGGTGGAAGTGTTTTTAACTCTTTCTTGGGAACGTCTTTTTCCTGGGGCAAGGGATTTTTTTCTGTTGCTTCCATTGTCATTCCCTTCGTCGACCCAACAGAACCTTCCACACTCGCCACATAAGGTGTATTCCTTGACCTAGCTATCTCCGGGTTTGCACAGAATTCCAGAATTGCTTCAGCTAACTCTTCATCTGATAACTCACTTGTGTTCATTGCTTGACACCAACTGGCCACTTCTCTATCAATGGCATGACTCATCTCGGAATTCTCAATCTGTTTCTGCATTAATTCGGTCTCAAGATATTCCTGGACCAAGGGGTTAATAACATCCATAGCATGCAGATTTTCAACGTCAAGAGGTTTCTTCATTGCCTCATCTACACTGAATGTATATTTCTTCCCATTATAGTCAAGGCAAATTGTTCCATCAAAAACATCAATGATAGTCTTAGCGGTACGTAGGAAAGGTCTCCCTAAAAGTACTCCGCCAGACTCTGCGGACTCATTATCACTCATCTTAATCACATGGAAATCAGCCGGGTACAAGAAGTTATGTACCTTGACTATCACATTCTCAAGTACCCCTTCAGGACAGATGCATGACCTGTCCGCCAATTGGATCACAACCTTCGTGTCTACCATGCCTACCCCCACTAATTTCTTGTATATGGAAAGTGGTAACACATTTATGGATGCACCTAAATCGCACATAGCATGCTCGATTTTTACATCACCAATAGAGATGGGTAAGGTAAACATACCTGGATCATTGCATTTCGAAGGCATCCTCCGCTTTTGAATCACTGCAGAGACGTCCTCGCCTATCAAAATTTTTCCACTGGGTCTAGCCTTCCCAGCTATAAATTCCTTGATGAACTTGCTAAACACCGGCAATTTCAAGGCCTGTAAAAATAGTAGATTAATCTCCAATTTCCCGAAAATATCCTTGAAATCCACCGGTTCTTCCTTCTTCTTCTTGGCTTCCCCCCGACTTGGGAAAGGCTTCAGTCGCTTCCCTGCTCCTGTAGAGCTTTCAGCTAAGAATTCTCTAGTTTCCTCCCTTACTGCCTCGTTCTCCAACTCCGGCTCTGGATCGAGAAAAAAGGCTCAGCTGACCTTGGCAAGGGTTTCTCCAAATCCCCTGTCTTAAGATAATCCTTAACCCAGGAAGTTCCTCCCTCCGAGTTCCTAGGCCTAGGAATTGTATCCTCGTCTTTGCCTCCCTTGAGGCTTGTCGTTTCTTTCGTTCTTACCACTGGCTCATCATATCCTTTCCCGGATCTCAAGGTAATCTGACTTATATTCGCTCTATCCGGTGGTCTTACGGAGGCGGGAATCTTCCCTTCATTTTCCTCCATATCACTCAAAGAAGTGGCTATCTGGGATAACTGCTTGGCCAGCATATCCATTGCTGCATTTTGCTCCTGTTGAGCTTCTTGAAGCTTGTGCACTACGTCATTGTTCGATTGCAGGTTGTTTTGCATATGCTGCTGAGAACTGACGAGATCGTGCACCATATCATCGATATTCTTTGGTAATTTCGATGGCTGACTGGGCCCTGGACCTATGCTCAGAGTTGGTCCACTCACTTGCCCCTGACGAGCGTTTCCTTGACCTCCTGAAGAGTTGTTGTATTGATTTCCTTGACCCTGGTAATTGTTCTGAAAATTCCTTTGGTGCGGTGGTACATAAGAGTTCCCTTGACTGTTCTGATTTCTGTTTCCCCAGCTCGAGTGGTCTCCTTGGTTCCGATTGATCCAGCTGCCCTGCCCCTCTTGATTCCTTCCTGACCAGTTACCTTGTCTTTCGGGCTGAGGTGCAAATTGATGACTTTGTTAAGGTGCCGGCTGATTCTGCTCATTGTCAGTCCATCTGAAATTTGGATGGTTTCTCCAGGGCACATCTCTCTGTCTCCCTGGATTCCAGCTCCCATCGGGATTTCAACTTCCCATTGAATTGACCTGGGCATGATAATCTCCTTCCTGGGTCCCGTAATATTGCTGAATTTGATTATCTCATGGACCAGGAGATTTCTCCTTCCCTTGTGAAGCCAGTGGAATCGTTTTTTCAATCGCGTTCAAAAGAGCTTTCTCGAGCCTATCAATTTTTGCTTCTACTTTGTCATCTTTTTGCTCTCTTACAGCATGCACCGATCCTCTCCTCACTGCATTCCTAGGTTATCGTATGCTTTTTTAGCGTCGATCAACTTCCCCAGGATTTCTCTTGCCTCACTTCCTCTTTTTCTTGTGAAATTCCCTCCACTCGAGGAATTCATTAGGTCCTTTGACTCAGGAGTTGCCCCTTCGTAAAACAGAGAGTAGGTCTTTGTCTCTATCATTCGGTGGTTTGGGCATGCATCCAACAACCCCTTGAATCTCGACCAATACTGACTCAGCGATTCATCGTAATCCTGCTTACACTCTAGTATTTCTTTTTTTAGTGCATTCGTCTTGTTGGATGGAAAGAAATAATCTAAGAATTCCAACTTGAAGTCCCTCCATGTGCGGATAGAATCTGGGGGCAACCTCAATAACCACGTATTAGCTTCCCCCTTCAAGGTAAATGGAATTGCACATAGGCGATAATCCTCCTCTGTTGCATCATTCGGCCTCTTCTGAATACCACACAACTTACTGAATTCATTTAGGAACTCATACGGACACACATTCCTACGCCCAGAGAACGTTGGCAAGATGCCAAGTACGTTTGTCTTGATCTTAATAGTCCTCTGGCGTGGATTCATCACTATTGCTTGAGCTGGTTCTCCATCTAAATGGGCAGTGAGTGAACCGATCTCTGGATCTGGATCTACTACTTGTGCCATGACTACTTCCTCTGTTTCCCCTGTTTCTGACTCTGTTTCTGATTCGGGTGGTGACTCTGGATCTTCGCGTCCTGACGACGTCCAAGATTCGTCGCTAGTAAATTCACTCGGAAACGGATCTCCCGTGGTCAACCCTGATCTGGTGGTCACAGTAGAGACTGTATCCTTTACCCGCCAGTTAAACTGACCGTGCTTCCACCCAGATGAGTTGCTCCAGTAGGTAGATCTTGAGCCTCTGCTCATAAACTACAAATAAAAGAGAGAGAAAATAAATCAAAACTATTTACACCACAGGCTCTGAACACTAACACAAAGCACGTCATCCATCCCCGGCAACGACGTCATTTGAAGTGCGTACTCGCTAAGATATGACTCAGGAGCGGGGTGAGCAAGTGTGCACATAGAAAGTTAATGCAGATGCTCGGTCAAGACACCGTGCTTCTTAAATCCACTGGATCACTAGGTCCAGGAACCCAAGGAACACAGAGTGTTTCTGTCGTTGGACACACTCGACTCCCCTTCAACAATTAAATCCCTCAACCCCAAATACTATGGATTAGTATAGGGAAGCGGGGTCGATGCCACGAAGATGGATTCGTAAAGTAGTGCTTAGAGACTGGAAACAAGCGGCTGCTGCCACGCAAAGGGTTGAGAATTTTACCTAAGTCTAGTCCTAGGCACGAAATGTAAATGCTAGACCTAGGAAACTGTAAACACACTGACGGCAAACATCGTCATGACTGCGAGGTATTAAAATCACTTCCTAGACCGTGTAAACGATTCACTAATTAAGACTAGACAGAGAGAAATAAAGCAGTGGGGACCATGACTCCAAATATAGCAAGTACGGTAAAAGCTGCAAACAACCAACTCATGCCCTGACTAACAACGACATGCATTTTCCTAACCGAGTCAAATACGTCAATGGAAAAAACAGAGCACATACCTAGATTCAAACAGAATATAGAAATCAGGACGCCGGAAACTTGCTACGAATAGGAAATACATTAGATCGACATAAACTAGGCGAAGCGAAATGAAAACACGTAAACTAGGCATGAAATTAAATCAACACTGCTCAGATTCACGTTGGGTGCTTAATCCACTCCGGATCCAAGCCATCCGAACTCAACAACCATCAAAATCAACTCCATAACTCCGATTCTTACAGATCTGCTCCGATCAACTCCGATTTCCAACAATCACAGACAATCCTACAATATCAACAAGACAAAACCCCGATTCATCCACAAACAAACTCCATTCTCCCAGATCCAACCACGAACCTGCAATAATCCACGAAAACAACCAACTCCAACAATTCCAACTCCGGCATTCAAGTAAACACAATCAACAAACAGAAATCAACACGATCAACATAAGCGAAAATGAAACTTGCATTGAGATAAGAGAAATATTCAGCAAAGAAACAGAGAACCGAGCTTTGAACAGCGGAGCTCGGTGAAATAAGCAAAGTACGAAAACGGAAATTAAATTGTTTCTTCGCCCCATAGAAGGACGGTGTTACAACCCACAAATACTTCCGAGAAAACTAAACGTGAACCCAAGGTACGTCACCCTGAATCTCCCCACGAAAAGAACCCAAGTGTGTGAAAAGTGAACTAAGCTACAGGCTGTTAGCGAGGCCTCCAACCGAGAAGGTCCCTCCAGCTTGCATGCTTCTTTCTTTTATAGATGCGGACATAGCCTTCTAGAGTCTTCGTACAAATCCCTATTCTACCCTTCAACTCCGAGGCTTCCTCCGTCAAGCAATTTTCTTCATAATGTCCACTCTTTCGCCAGTTTCCTAGGACCATGCAAGCGTCCTCTTCCTTTCCTGGATCTAGCGAAAATCTTCACACACCTGGCTTTAAACATGCGTTAGACCCAGCGTTTTCACGAAATAAAATTCCTAGACCGATGCATGAAATTAGCCTTATCAATAAGTCTCACACTTTGCTTGAACATGATCAGTTCTATAGGCTTGTACCTCTGTATTCTTGATTTCTAAGGACACAGGAAATCATGTTGCTTGAACAGGATCAGTTCTATAGGCTTGTACCTCTATATCCTTGATTTCTAAGGACACAGGAAATCATGTCTGGACGATGAACTCAGGCTGCCTGGCTCAAGCTGTGATTAACAGCACCATGGGTTAGGGTTTCTAGCTCATCCTGCGGTAGTTGATCTTTCTGGGTTGACTTCGGTCTAGCTTGGGTGGCCAGGCAGTTGTCTAACAGACTTCTTACCTTCTAACCTATCATTTAATTGCTAACTACAACTAATTTAAGACCATAAGATTTTAGAAATCTTGTGGTCTAAAATTTACCACGTGTAATTTTTGTTTTTATTAATTAAATCAAAAAAGATAAAAAAAACTACCAAATTAAGGTTTTTGATGAAAATGTCAATATAGTGTTTCGAAAATATCAACACAATGCTTTGAGAATGTCAACACAATGCTTTGAGAATGTTAACACATTGCTTATATTGACATTCTGCATGTATTATATTGACATATTTTATATGCTATGTTGACATTTGTTGCTAATCGAAAAAATTGAAATTTTTTTAAAGAAATTTCAAATTTTGACATCGGAACATATGCAAGTGAGATCTCGTTATAATCATTATGAAATTATCTTTAATTTGATATATGTTTTGTGAAAAAATAATTTAAATCGAGCAAGTTATGGGATATTTTTCATAAGTTAGTTATAACTAATTTGTTGTAAATTGACCTTAATACCCTTATTGACGTTTTTTGTTGATCGTATTGACATTCCGGAGGTGATGATCTAGACCCTTGATTTGAATATCTAATTGCTATTATTTAATTATAGTTAATAATTAAGTATTGAATTAGCAATATAACACTCCCACGTATATATATAGGATTGTATTCAATGTCGAACCAATTTTAAATGCCGAACTAGAGAACAAATCCTGTACACCCATTTTTATAATCTGATCTTGACTGATATAATCTTGTGGTCAAATATAATTTACCATAATTTTATTATTTTATTCACAAAATAATTGCTTAAGGGTATTAATGGAAATCAACATACAAGATTGGTTATTTCTATACGTGATTCACCCCAAAAATTGTTCTACCTCCCTCCTCCATCTCCTACCTCTCGCTCACTGCCTTTCTCTCTCTCATGCCTCTGCCTTCGCCGGCGAGTGGCGGCAGGCCACCGGTCATTCCCCCTCTCACTCACGTCTGGCCTCTCTCTCACTCACTCTCACGCACACACTCACTATTTGCTCTCTCTCAAAATGAACTAATGTAGTGAGCCACCGCTGCCGCTGCTACACTGTCCTCGTTCAATCACTTCATCTTATAATAACTGTACTTCATCTTATAATGAAATAACTTCACCCGAGAAATGGAAACATTTCGGTTAAAACCTCCCTCCTCCATCTTCTACATCTCGCTCACTGCATCTCTCTCCAATGCCTCTGCCTTCGCCGACGAGTGGTGGCAAGCCACCCGTCATTCCCCCCCTCAATCACGTCTGGCCTCTCTCTCTCTCTCTATCTGCTCTTGCTCAAACTCGTTTACTCTCATCCCCATCTCCAATTTCGAACCCTAGCCATCCGAAAAATCCTCTTCATCAATCTCCCCTCTCAGCAACTTATAGCCACCCTTGATTCGTGACATCCGGTGCCGGTAACCGCCATAACTCAGCTCCTAACGCCGCGCCTCGGCTCTCCCTACTCGCGGTACAACGTTGTTGTTCAGGCACTGACTCGAGGTCAGTCTCGGGTTGAATTTCACCTGCAACTCGGCCCCGATGTAGTGTGCCACCACCGCCGCTGCTACACTACCGTCGTTCAATCACTTCATCTTATAATCATTGTACTTCATCTTATAATGAAATAACTTCACACGAGAAATGGAAACATTTCGGTTAAAATGAGCCAAAATTTGAACAGTCCAAAATAAATAACTTCATCTTATGATATAATTTCTCCATCTTATAATTACATTGCTTCATCTTATAATCAAATAACTTCACCCGAGAAATGAAAATAACTTATAATAATCTATTATGACTAAATAGTCCCTGGTATGAAGTAAATTGCTCTTAGGATGAATGACGGAAATTATTTGTGGAATATCTCATCTTATCCATCAAAAATTAGATCCAATGGCTAATATTTGGTCTCTAGTTCTACACTAAGGAAATGTTATGCATATAAGGGGACCCTATATCTATATAGGGGTGTGATAAATTACAAACCCTCTATAATACAAACTATACAAACTTTAATCCTACTCACTTAATACAATTAATCAACGGTTAATATAAGAGATTTTTCTAATGTCAACATTTCCTACAAATCTATACACTCCGTTGACATCGAACAATCAGAATTTGTACACCCCCGTTGACATAATTTGTACACCCCGTTGACATCAGCTCCCGTTGACATCAGCCCCCCCCCCCCCCCGTTGACAGAATTTGTACACTCCATTGACATCAGCCCCCGTTAACATAATTTGTACACTCCGTTGACATTAGTTTGTATAGTTTGTATTATAAAGAGTTTGTATTTGATCACACCTATATATATATATATATATATATATATATATATAGGGTTGCGTTAAAGACAGAACCATTCTTAAGTGTAGAACATAGAACTCTACATATTTTATTCATTGGATGAGGAAAAAATGACGGTCAAGATTAAAAATCATACATATTAGACTATGTTTTCACGACATTCCGGACTCAACATGTGAAAAAACTCACATGTTGATGGAAGAATGAATGAAACGAAGAAGAGTCCATGCATGCTTTATTTTTTCACTTCTCTGCATTCACCCATTAATAATAGTTTTGGTTGTAATGGGAAGTTGTTGTGCAAATCAACACGATTGGATTAAAAGATCTAACGACCTCCGTTTGGCATTTGTTCTACGTTTAAGAATGGTTCTACGTTTAAGAATGGTTCTACCTTGATCACAATCCTATATATATATATATATATATATATATATATATATATATATATATATATTGCTAACTACAATTAAATAATAGCCGATAAATATTCAAATCAAGGGCCTAGATCATCAACCTCGAAATGTCAATACGATCAACACAAAACGTCAATAAGGGTATTAAGGTCAATTTACAACAAATTAGTTGTAACTAACTTTTGAAAAATATCCCATAACTTTAAAACGTATATAACTTTCTCGATTTAAATTATTTTTTCGCACAACATATATCAAATTAAAGATAATTTCATAATGATTCTAACGAGATCTCACTTGCATATGTTCCGATGTCAAAATTTAAATTTTTTAAAAAAAATCAATTTTTTCGTATAGCAACAAATGTCAACATATTATATAAAATATGTCAATATAATACATGTAGAATGTCAATATAAGCAATGTGTTAACATTCTCAAAGCATTGTGTTGATATTTTTGAAACACTATATTGACATTTTCTTCAAAAACCTAATTTGGTAGATTTTTTTTATTTTTTTGATTTAATTAATATAAAAACAAAAATTACACGTGACAAATTTTAGACCACAAGATTTCTAAAATCCTATGATCTTAAATTAGTTGTAGTTAGCAATTAAATGATAAGTTAGCAATTGATCACTCCCCTATATATATATATATATATATATATATAGGAAAATGATCAATACAAAACTTGATCTCAATACAAAATCCAGACCAAATCCTGACCATGAGATTTGATAATCCAATGGTCAATAATTAAACAAAAACACGGAGGGTCATTGTAAATCAGTTTTAGGTCATATTATAAACTTTGGGTTTGAGGTCATGTTAAGATCATTTCATGTCATCCTTACTATAATGACGTAAAAATAAGCTTACAATGACCTAAAAATGACTTTTGTATGCTTGGTTCTGCATTTTTGTATTAAGAATGGTTTTGCATGGATCAAAACCCTATATATATATATATATATATATAGGGTTGTATTCATTTCCTTTTTTATCTCGGACATTCATTCTGAGGATCTAACGGCCACAAATAATGCCAACTTTTGTTAAATTAAATCATTAAAAATTGCGCAAAGGCTAGTTTAGGGAATTGACGTTGGTGGTTGTTATGGAAAATCCCATGATTTTCTCTTCCAAACTCAGCGGTTATTTTGATTGTAGATCACGTTGAATTTGTGGTTTCTTCTCAAAATTTTTGCGTCTGCACTCCACAAATCTCATCGCGCCTAAAGTTTGTGCCGGATTTGGTTATTGAAGAGAACCGTCCGTTTATATATTGCATTGCAACCGTTCGTCGCCGGTTTCTGGGTGAGCTTCGTTGGTGTTTGTTATTAATTCAACAATGGAAGAAGGTACATATCGTTTATGTTACAATTCTTTGTTCGCCTATTTATTCGCAGATTGCAGAAATTCTGTTGTATTAAATCGTATGTGATTGATTGTTTTGTTAACAAAATGCACGCATACTATTGTAAATCAGTAAGTTCACTGCGCAATCGTATTTGTTTTTTGGGTGTTGTTAACCAAGGTTTACGAATTTCATTCATTGCTCGAAGGTTGAGGGGAGCCTAAACCCTATTTAGTTTATTATATTTCATAAACGTAATGTACAGTCTAGTATGTAGTGTTTGTATAGAGTTATGGACAGCATAATTTGTGATGTATCCTATAATATAATGCGTAATTTAGTTTCTGTAATGCATTATTTGTAATATGTAATGAACATGTATCCTGACCCGTTTAATATAAGTTGTTCCGTGTGTCGATGTTTGGTGAACGATTCTTGTTTTCCCTAGGGGTTTGACAAGCCTAGGGGCTAGGGTGTAGTATGTGTGTAAAAAAGCTTGTCCAAATACACGAGATGGAGTAATTCTTCTGGGGTTGCACGTGCATAGCGCGTAGGTATTTTTTCAAAACAGATTTACATAATGTACATATTGTGTAGTATAATGCGTTGTTTAGTTTATGTAATGCATTATTTGTGATATGTGCTGAACATTTATCCTGACCCGTTTAATTTAAGTTGTGACGCGTTTCGATGTTTGGCGAACGTTTCTTGTTTTCCCTAGGGGTTTAACAAGCCTAGGGGCTAGGGTGTAGTATGTTGTAAGTATAAAATCGTTCTCCAAGTACACGAGCTTCAGTAATGCATCTCGGGTTGCACATGCATAGCGCGTAGGTATTTTTTACAACAGACATACATAATGTACATTTTAGTATAGTATAATGCGTAGTTTAGGTTCTGTAATGCATTATTTGTAATATGGAATGAATATTTATCCTGACCCATTTAATTTAAGTTGTGTCGTGTTTCGATGTTTGGCGCACGCTTCTTGTTTTCCCTAAGGGTTTAACAAGCCTAAGGGCTAGGGTCTAGTATGTACACATTAATAACAACGTTAACAAAGACCGCGAGTTTGAGTTATACATAATGTACGTTTTATGTAATGTACATATTATACATAATAATGGTAGTCTTAGGTGCATTAATTGTCAGAACATGAATTGTAATGTACATGTTTGCTGACCCCTTTTTTTCGTTTCTGTACAGTGGTGGTTGTACCTGAATGCTAGCCCAAGGGCCACACTAGCAGCTCAGCGAGCCGTCTGATTTCGAAGTGAGAAAAGGCTATAAAGGATGCTACTAGGACTCTTAGACGGTGTAAGGAGTGCGATGAGATGAGTCATCACGACTCCAGGAACTGTCCAATGCTTAAAGAGATGGCGATGGAGAAAGAGACGCAGAAGGGCAAGAGACCAGCTTGACTCAATTTCGATAAACACAACATCACTGATTTTTTTTGCTCATAGTCGTCCTGTTTTCATCCAATGATTTTTCTTGCATTAGTACACTGTTTTCGTTCATTGTTGGATTCTATATCTTCAATTACTATATATAACTGTGAGATTAACTCACTGAAGTACCAATGTGCCCATAGCTACTTCGTAATGCCTACAACATTCAAAATAATGACAACTTCTCAATGCATAATGCAAGGTCTAAATCAAATAATGCACATATCCATATCCCATCATGCATTATTGTATTCTATATCTTCAATTACTCTATATAACTGTGAGATTAACTCAGTGGAGTACCCATGTGCCCATTGATTCTTCGTATTGCCTACAACATTCAAAATAATGACAACTTCTCGATGCATAATGCAAGGTCTCAATGAAATAATGCACATATCCATATCCCATATCTATATCCACTTTTGACAAACAATGCATCCCATATACATAGTAATTATCATAATGTATACTATATTGCAAATAATGACAATTGCTTTACACATAATGCACAGCCTCAAAAAACATAATGCACATACTATATTGCTGAATAATGACACATACTCCATTCATAATGCATAGTTCCAAAATCAGTGTCTTATACCAAAACTCACATAAAAAGTTGTTAAAAATATACCACGCCACAAGGTGGCTGCGTCCATTTTCCATCATGTGTCTACTAAAACCCTTAAAGTTTTAAATAATCAATCAAGCTATCAATTAACACATGAACCTCCATCACCCAAGCCGAGACTCTCACTCACTACAGCCCATAATTCTCGACCCACTGTTCGAAGTTGAACTTCGCCGGTCTCTCTCTCCAATACCTCGTTGCCTTAGACTGGTTTGCGGCACCTCTGGTGTTGTGCGCACAAGTAAGGAGCGTCTTTGCAAACTTGATTCTAAACATCTCTAACCTTTTTGTTTCTTTTGCGCTCAGCCCGCAATCCCAATCCTTCTCCTTCTCCCCGAAGTACGTCTCCATATGGCGCATGACGCACACCCCCGTCTCCATTGTTACTACGTTGTTCCTCCACGACATTGTCACCACATGGGTACTGCAGCTTCGTACAAGCCCTGCTAGTTTCGGTTCTTTGCACTTGGTAAGTGCATCGGCCATGAATATTTTCTACAACAAATAGTAAAAGTGTGTAAGAAATCAATATAATGTAAATTTTGTTTATTATCATGCAACATAACCGAATAACTGCATTACGTACCAAAAGAGACGGTGTGTTGCCATATTTGGCGCTGAAGGATACGTGAGGTTCTGCCAAGCTGTGGTCTATTATATTCATTTTGCCATCTGGGATATCGAAACAAACCACGTACTGATGGCTATCACCCCAAATTGGGAAGAAGAACTACACAATGAAGGGCACATTACATGAATTTTTTCGCAAGTGCTACCGGAATTACGTCGTCGACCCCTTCGTCGGTGTCTAGTCTTAGCTGCTTCTCTGATATGGACCAAACAATATAAAACATCAAAAAATTATCAATACAACAGAATACATCATGATAGGATCTTTATAACGAATAATACTAACAACAACAATCACTTATGAATTCAAATAATGTGTACTTTGAAGTTCAATGAAATAATTCACACATATACACAATAGTCTTCCTAATGGATACTATTTTGTAAATAGTGACAAAAACTTGACCCATAATGCGCAAGACAAATCAAATAAGGCACATATTTATATTGCATACAATAATGGATCATTTTAATGACGTAATTATACACTTTGAATCTTCACTGAGTCTATTAACCAATATAAACAATACCTCTAATAATGCCTAATATACCCCAAATAATGACAATAACCTGCTACATAATGTACTGCATAAACCAAATAATGCACATATGTAATCTTCTCTGAATTGATTAACCCATATACAAAATACATCTCATAATGCCTAATACACCCCAAATAATGACAATTACCTGCTACATAATGCAATGTCTAAACCAAATAATGCACATATGTAATCTTCACTGAGTTGATTAACCCATATATAAAACACCTCTCATAATGCATAATATACTCAAAATAATGACAATTAACTGCTACATAATGCACTGTCTAAACCAAACAATACACATATGTAATCTTCACTGAATTGGTTAACAAATATACAAAATACCTTTCATAATGCATAATATACTGCAGATAATGACAAATTACAGATACATAATGCACTGCCTAAACCAAATAATGTACATATGTAATCTTGACTGAGTTGATTAACCCATAGGCATAATACCTCTAATAATGCAGAATATACTGCATATAAAGACAATTAGCAGCTACATACTGCATAATGCACTGTCTAAACCAAATAATGCACTTATGTATTCTACACTAAGTAGGTTAAGCCATATACAGAATACCACTCAAAATGCATAATATACTCCAAATAATGACTAATTACAGATACATAATGCACTGCCCAAACCAAATGATAAACATATGTAATCTTGAATTACTTGCTTAACAAACACATTGAATACCCCTATTAATGCATAATATACTGTAGATAATGACATTTAGCATCTACATTATGCACTACCTAAATCAAATAATGCACATATGTAATCTTCACTGAGGATATTAACTATTACACACAATACCCCACATAATGCCTAATATACTGCAAATAATGACAAATTATGAATACATAATGCAGTGCTCAAACCAAATAATGTATATATGTAATCTTGACCGAGATGCGTAAACAATATACACAATAATACCCCAAAAAAAGCATAATATACTGCAGATTATGACAATAAAAACCTACATGATGCACTACCTAAACCAAATAATTCACATACGTATCTTTCAATAACCACTTTTCGCACCACAACTAAAGAATCTGGTACATTAATCAAATTTTTAACAAATAATGCATCCAAGTACATCGACAATGTGAATTTTAGATGGCCTAATGCGCACTAAACAAACATGCAATTACAGTTCCAGCCATTAAACAAATATGAAGATGAATTGCACAATTATACACGCAGTTATACCTGCAGCTTGTGAAGGTTGTGAGCGCGGACGACCTCGTTTAGGCATTTCGAATCTGTCATAACAGAAACATATAAGATACCCGAATCCATGATTTTAAACACAAAACAATGTCTACGCTTCGGATACAGAGAAAACCCTGAACAAAACAAATAGTTAATTCTGAATTTCAAAAGTCGCGACCAAGTGGAAGTTCAAATCTTTGTTTTTCGTGTCTAAAAAATCATGAAATCGACTTCCAGTAAGTCCTTTCCACACATACCTTGGCGAATTGGTCGATACAACAGCACCGTTGTTGCCGATTTTGGGTTTGATGTTTGCACCGGTGGAGTGTGGGTGACAGGATCTTGGACGAGTGATGTGAAATCTTTCGTCGCCTACTGAAAATAGAAAACGGCGTCGGAAACTAGGGTTTACCGTATAATGGAAGATGAGGAGAGGGAAAGGTGGAAGAGTGGAGAGGAAGATAGAGAGTGTAGAATGAGAGAGAATGAACTGATTGAGAGGGTTGAATTCATCAAATCGCTTGAATCACGGACTTTCTGAATTCTGGCGGTTCCCATTTTCATTCATTGTCTAAAATACCCTTATAATGCATAGAAACCAGCCTTATAATGCAATGCGGGTTTAAATAAATTGCATCCATCCGGACTGTTGATGAATCAGATCTAGCGACCCATATTAAGAAGAATAATCTACAAACTATATATATATATAGGGTTGCGTTAAAGATAGAACCATTCTTAAGTGTAGAACCTAGAACTCTACATATTTTATTCATTGGATGAGGAAAAAATGACGGTCAAGATTAAAAATCATACATATTAGACTATGTTTTCACGACATTCCGGACTCAACATGTGAAAAAACTCACATGTTGATGGAAGAATGAATGAAACGAAGAAGAGTCCATGCATGCTTTATTTTTTCACTTCTCTGCATTCACCCATTAATAATAGTTTTGGTTGTAATGGGAAGTTGCTGTGCAAATCAACACCATTGGATTAAAAGATCTAACGACCTCCGTTTGGCATTTGTTCTACGTTTAAGAATGGTTCTATCTTGATCACAATCCTATATATATATATATATATATATATATATATATATATATATATATATATATATATATATATATATATATGTTCATGATAATCTACAAACCCTCTATAATACAAACTATACAAACTTTAGGCGTTGACATTGTTGACATTCTCCCCAGTGACAAAATTTGCATTAGGCGTTGACATTCCCCCAGTGACAGAATTTGTATTAGGCATTGACATTGACATATGAATCCCATTGCTAACCGTTGATTACTTACAAGGAGTGTGTAGGATTAAAGTTTGTAGTTTGTATTATAGATAGTGGTTTGTATTTGATCACACCTATATATATATATATATGGGAATGATCATTTGCTAACAAATTAGCAATCACAAATTAAGACTAAATCTTAGCCATTAGATTATGAGATCTAGTAGTTGATATAATGTCACATGGATTATATTTTAAATTAAAAAATTATTAAATAAACTTAAAGGGTATTAATGTCAATTCTATCACATCAAAATCATCTTAAAACTTTTAATTTACGTAACTCGCTCGATTTAAATTATTTTTTCGCAAAAAATATATCAAATTAAAATAATTTTATAAGAATTCAAACGAGATCTCAATTGCATATGTTACGACGATGTTCGGATGATGAAATTTGATAAACTATATTTCAATTTTCGTACATGATGATAAGCAGATTTTATCAACAAATGAAAAAAAAATCTCAATACCGTGTATGCAAAATCTCAATATAATGTAGGTAAAATATCAATAAAATATCAATATAGTGTTGTTATGTTCTTGCACTTGTGTTGATATTTTCATGTCATATTGTCGATATTTGTAATATACTATGTTGATATAAAAAAACACTCACGAAAATTATCATATGATAACATAATGACGATATTACCCTTTTGTTGATATTTTGTCTACTATTTATTGATATATTTTTTTTTATTCAGCCTTTGATTTTTGGATCAAAGGGTCCATATTCAGTCTCAATTTGGGATTAAGGTGATAAACTTAGTAGAAGATGACCATATACGCATGATATTGTTCTGCGTTTCTGTATTTAAATCTAGTTTTGTATATATATATATATATATATATATATATATATATACATATATATATATATGGAGATTATCAAAGTATAACTAAGTGTATAACTAGAGAATAAATCTCAGCCACACATTTTGTTACTCCAATTGGTTAAACAAATTTTCAGATTTTTGTTAAAAATAATAGCCCAAGGGCATTTTCGGAATTCAATATATCAACATGAATTCAGCGCAATATATCAACGTGAATTCAACGTTGATTTCTCCTAAATTCAAAGTGTGATTTCTTCCAAATTCCGTATTTCACGGAGAATCAGGAAATTCTGGAGGCTTTCGCAGGCTCGAATCGTGTTCATGTGATCGATTTCAGCTTGAGGCAAGGGATGCAGTGGCCGGCGCTGATGCAGGTGCTGGCTCTGCGGCTTGGGGCCCCGCCGGCGTTCAGGTTGACCGAGATCGGGCTGCCGTAGCCCGACAACAGCGATGCCTTGCATCAGGTAGGGTGGAAACGATAGGCGTGGAGTTCGAATTCGATGGATTTGTGATGAATTCGCTGACCGATCTCGATGCGGAGATGCTGGAAATTAGGGCAGGCGATGATGAGGAGACGGTGGCGGTGAATTCCATTTTCGAGCTGCATCAGCTGCTGGCCCGGCCCGGCGCGGTTGAGAAGGTTGACGGTGGTGGAGCAGGAGGCGAACCACAATGGCGGCGCGTTTCTGGACCCGTTCAACGAGTCTCTGCACTACTACTCGACCATGTTCGACTCGCTCGAGTCATTGATTCCAGGGTAGAAAAGTCAATCACCATTGGTGTGGGTGCAGGGACCATTTTCTGAGTAAATAATGTAGAGACAGAGTTGATGATGGAGAGTTCCGTGTTGCTGTGAATAAACCCAGGGACGGAGATACCGGTGGCCAAGCCACCGCTCCAGCGGGGGCTTGGCCGGAACCGGACCCATCCCCCACTATGCAGTCGCGCCCCGCCGGATTTCCGCCTCGGCTTCGGTTGGCCTGAATTCTTATGTATAACGTGCCTGCGAGTCTGCGATGGCGAAACTGGAAGAGGAACAGGCGAAGAGCAGATGAAACTGCAGATCCCCAATTTGAAGAAGACGAAACTGCAGACCCTGCAGATCCTCAATTTGAAGAAGATGGCACATTGATGAAATTGGGCTTCTAACTGGGTCATCAATTATTTATATTGGACTAAAAAGACTTGGGCATTTAATATATAATAATAATAATAATAATAATAATAATAATAATAATAATAATAATAATAATAATAATAATAATAATAATAATAATAATAATAATAATAATAATAATAATACAAAACAATAGTAGCACTTGAACAAGCCCAATTATATCTCCTACACAAAAGATTACAGCAGCAGCCGCACAAATCACAATTACAGCAGCCGCAAATTACAGCCTCTACTTCAGAAAATTTAGAGCCTCTACGTGTTTAGCCTCTACTTGCAAAAAATTTAGAGGTTTGATTCTTTAATTGTGATTTAACTTTTGATTTTGAATTAATAGCATGAAATTTGAAATTATTTATTTGTGATTTTAACCATGTTGCTTGAATAGGAAAAACCTAATTAACCTTTTGAGAATTGAGATAATAAATGTTTTGGAATCTTGCAAAGATTTTGGTCGCTACCACAAGAGATAAGGCTTTTCCCTTGGTATACCGTTTGATTGAGTTGACTCTGATCCTCCCTGTTGCGACCGCTTCTGTTGAGAGAGTATTTTCTTCGATGAAATTTATCAAGACTGATTTGCGAAACAGAATGAGAGATGGTTGGATGAATGATATCTTAGTTGTATACATTGAGAGGGAAATTTTTAACAAAATTGAAAATGAGGCCATTCTTCGACGGTTTCAAGAAATGACGTCACATCGAAAACAACTATCATCTAGAGCCTCATAAAAATTGTAAAGACGTTATATTTGAATTGAAATTATTATTATTATTATTATTATTATTATTATTATTTTTATTATTATTATTATTATTATTATATATTTTTTAAGATTTGAGCACCGGCTTATTTGAAAGTCTAGTTCCGTCCATGAATAAACCAAAGAGTGGTCCACATTAATTTAATGAAATGAATAGTATTATTGATTCATGTAGCTTTCATGCATAAAAGAAATCGGTTCAATCAATTCATAATTTATTTCTTATAATTCGAGACCCACTTTCTTGAATCTTCAACTTTATTGTTACGGCATTCGTCCTCCATATTTTACAATAAAAATATAATTAATGACAGTGTGCATTCAGAAAATGAGACACTAATTTGCAATAAAATGATTCGAAGTTACTTATGTATGTAATGCACTTAACAACGCAAGAGTACAAATATGATTATAGTGATGTGTTCCACTGTTAGAGTGATGTATCTTTGATTTTTTGTTATAGTGATGTATTTTATTAACATCAGTGAAGTAAAAACATGGTTATAGTGATGTGTTTCAGTGTTATAGTGATGTTTCTTTGATTTTTTGTTATTGTGATCTATTATGTTAACATCACTAAAGTAAAAACATGGTTACAATGATGTGTTCCACGGTTAGAGTGATGTATCTTTAATTTTTTGTTATAGTAATGTATTTTATTAACATCAGTGAAGTAAAAACATAATTATAGTAATGTGTTCCACGGTTAGAGTGATGTATCTTTGATTTTTTGTTATAGTGATGTATTTTATTAACATCAGTGAAGTAAAAACATGGTTATAGTAATGTGTTCCAGGGTTAGAGTGATGTATCTTTGATTTTTTGTTATAGTGACGTATTTTATTAACATCAGGGAAGTAAAAACATGGTTATAGTGAAATGTTCCAAGGTTAGAGTGATGTTTCTTTGATTTTTTGTTATAGTGATCTATTTTGTTAACATCAATGAAGTAAAAACATGGTTATAGTGATGTGTTACACGGTTAGAGTGATATATCTTTGATTTTTTGTTATAGTGACGTATTTTATTAATATCAGTGAAGTAAAAACATGGTTATAGTGAAGTGTTCCAGGGTTAGAGTGATGTTTCTTTGAATTTTTGTTATAGTGATCTATTTTGTTAACATCAGTGAAGTAAAACATGGTTATAATGATGTGTTACACGGTTAGAGTGATGTATCTTTGATTTTTTGTTATAGTGATGTATTTTATTAACATCAGTGAAGTAAAAACATGGTTATAGTGATGTGTTTCAGGGTTAGAGTGATGTTTCTTTGAATTTTTGTTAGAGTGATCTATTTTGTTAACAACAGTGAAGTAAAAACATGGTTATAGTGATGTGTTACACGGTTAGAGTGATGTATCTTTGATTTTTTGTTATAGTGACGTATTTTATTAACATCAATGAAGTAAAAACATGGTTGTAGTGATGTGTTCCAAGGTTAGAGTGATATTTCTTTGATTTTTTGTTATAGTGATCTATTTTGTTAACATCAGTGAAGGAAAAACATGGTTATAGTGATGTGTTCCACGGTTAGAGTGATGTATCTTTGATTTTTTGTAATAGTGACGTATTTTATTAACATCAGTGAATTAAAAACATGGTTATTATGATATGTTCCAGGGTTAGATTGATGTTCTTTGATTTTTTTGTTATAGTGATCTATTTTGTTAACATCAGTGAAGTAAAAACATGGTTATAGTGATGTGTTCCACGGTTAGAGTGGTGTGTATCTTTGATTTTTTGTTATATTGATCTATTTTGTTAAAATCAGTGAAGTAAAAATATGGTTATAGTGATGTGTTCCACGGTTAGAGTGATGTATCTTTGATTTTTTGTTATAGTGATCTATTTTGTTAACATCAGTGAAGTAAAAACATGATTATAGTGATGTTTTTATATGTAAAAAATAAACAGTGGGTTATTTCTAAATTTAATTTATCTCTTTATATGTAACATATGTCCTTCAGAAAGTTTAGAAACTAAAAAATACATTACATAATAAAACATGTCCTTATACTCTTCATTAATTCTTTGAAACACTTGTTGGTCACACATTCAACAATGTTTTGCCAAAAAGGTGGCTTATGAAATCAAATAATAACATAAAGAACAAATTCCATTTACTAAGAGCATCTCCAGTGGGCGGACATCCCACTAGGACATCCACTAGGACATCCCAAAAACACCTCCTGCCACGTCACTAGGACTTCCCATCCCACTGCCACGTCACTAGGACATCCCCTCCTATGTCCACCCTTCCCACTAGGACATCCCGCAATAAAAAAAAATCATACATTTACAAATAAAACAATTTACATTTACAGAAATAAAATTTGACGTCAACCCCTCCGAGTCCAAACCTCATACATTATTTGAAAAAATTACGGGAAAAATTAACAACTTCATCGGAAAAATTAACAACTTCATCGAAAAAAACATACATGATTCGAAAAAAAAAATTGCATACTAATAAAAAAAACTTCATACATTATCACGTCAACCCCTCCGAGTCCAAACCTCTTCGATGATATCCTGCTGAAGTCGAACATGGGCATCTGTTTGCCGCATGTCGGCAAATGCACGCAGCCGCGCGACCTCTCCATGAGGTACCCCCATATTCACATTCGCGGTGGCCACGCCGTGACTTGGACCTGCACCCGTATCATCTTCGTTGGTCCACTGGGTCAGTTCCGCAGCTTCATTTTCGACAATCATGTTGTGCATTATGATACATGCGTACATGATATCGCCGATGTTGGGAATATACCACTGCCGTGCATGACCCTTCACAACCGCCCACCGACTCTGGAGCACACCAAATGCCCGCTCCACATCCTTGCGCGCTGCTTCCTGACGGCTCGCAAAGTATGTCTTCTTTTGTCCGAGCGGATGCTTGATTGACTTCACAAAGACGGGTCAGTTTGGGTATATCCCATCCGCCAAATAGTACCCCATATTATGTTGGTTGCCGTTGGCGATGAAACTGATGGCGGGACCAACACCATTGCACTGAGCGTTGAACAGGGGCGACGACTGGAGAACGTTGATGTCGTTGTTGGACCCGGCGACTCCAAAATAAGCATGCCATATCCACAACCGGTAGTCAGCTACAGCTTCAAGGATCATCGTGGGATGCTTGGCTTTGAAACCGGTAGTGTACATCCCCTTCCAGGCGGCGGGGCAGTTCTTCCACTCCCAATGCATACAATCTATGCTGCCCAACATCCCAGGGAACCCGTGCACCGACCCATGCATATCTATCAGCATCTGGCAGTCTTCGGGGCTCGGACTCCGAAGATACCGCTCCCCGAATATCGCTCTCACGCCCGCGCAAAAATTCTGCAGACACTCGACGGCTGTCGACTCGCCAATGTGGAGGTACTCGTCAAACATGTCGGCCGCGCCTCCATACGCCAGTTGTCTGATTGCGACAGTGCACTTCTGCAAGGGCGTGAGTCCGGGTTTGCCAGCTGCATCCTCTCTGATCCTAAAATACAGGTATCTTCTCTCTAAAGCACCCACGATGTGCAGAAACAGCGGACGATGCATCCTAAAGCGTCGCCGGAATAAGGCTTCCCCAAAACGCGGTTGCGGAGCGAAGTAGTCCGCATACAACCGAATATGTGCAGCAATGTGGTCACAGGGTACTTGAGTTCGACGATGGATCGGCCGAGGTACCGCCGCCTGCTGCCGCCGCTGCAACCTCTGTTGTAGCAGCCTCTCTATTGCACCTTCAACAGCGACCTCCAACTCATTCTCGCTATCACTTTCACTAGACATTCTAGATATACTTGAAATTAGAGATGTAGAGAGAGTAACTTGTTAACACAAGTGGTGCGAATGAAATAAAATTCGACGAGCCGTATATATAGAGTTTAAAAAAAAATTAAAAACGGGACGTCCGACCGGACGTCCGACTGGACGCCACAATGGCGGACGTCCGCCCGCCCGTCGCGCCGACGTCCGAGGACACCCAACGTCCTCACGGGACGTCCGTATCCGACCCTAAACGCCACAATGGCGGACGTCCCGGTCGCCAGTCGCGACGTCCGACCGGATGTCCGACCGGACGTCCGCTATTGGAGATGCTCTAACACACTATTTTTACTCATAAACACTCCAGTTTTACATTTGAAATCTATCCAACAACTCAAACTAAAACTCAGCAAAATATTTATATATATATTATATTTATCAAACGCCTCCTCACATAGTTACGAACGGATCCGACCCGAAAACGTCCCCAAACTCAAGAAAGAAATCATCACCCGACCCGAATCTCGCTCCCAAGTCCGCACCCAACTCCGAAATCACGTCAGAGCACCACGCGACGACGTAGTGAATCAAATGAACTTTAGGCCCGGTGAAGAAGGCGATGATGACGGTAGGGAATCACTATTTATTAGTGAGAATTGGTGGAGAATTCGAGCAGAACAGGAGAACCGGTAGAGATTTTGAGTAGAAGAGATGACGGGCTGAAGAAAAATTATCTAAATGAGAGAGATTCATGTTTTACCCAGCTTTGTTTGTTAAATGACTATTTTACCCCGCCTACTTATATGGTGAAGTAATTTTCTGGATAAAATTGAAATACA
The DNA here is from genome assembly GCF_004379255.2 of Salvia splendens. NCBI lineage: Eukaryota > Viridiplantae > Streptophyta > Magnoliopsida > Lamiales > Lamiaceae > Salvia > Salvia splendens. Next base: position 7,704,619 of record NC_056034.1, read on the forward strand.
AAGCTGATATTTCAACCCTTTGATTTTTTAATCTTGTGGTTGAAATTTATTCTCTAGTTATATACTTAAGGAGTACTTGCCTTATATCACCATTCTATATATATTGTATGTGTGTATTTAGTGAGTCTAATATAATTTGTTGAAACGATATAGAAAATGCAAGATAGTTTGGCAGCATGAGAAAACAAGATCTATTATATATGAAGCCATTTACAAAGAAATGTGTACACAAAACCATAGAATAGTCTGAAAAAGGTAGTGCACAAATGAAATACAATAGGCATCAATCAGCAGGGAGTGGGTTATTAAGCAGCACGCGACCATATTGATCCTTTTCAAAAAGGCGCTGGATCAGCTCCGCCCAGCTCTCTTTAGCCCTGGATGATGATTCCGCAGAGTGGTTGGAATCATCATCTTCGAAGGTTCCATATTCAGAAGGTAAAAAAGCATGAGGAACTGCCAAAGTCACAGCCCTTCGTAGAGCAGCCTTGTGCTCCTCATTGTGCTCTTTGTCCAGTGTTTGCTGCCTCTCCATCTTCTGTTTTGGAGGAATCATCAAGCTCTCCTCTTTCTCTTGCATCAACTGTTATCTCAAGTGAGACAGAGACACAGGTAAATTATCACTACAGTAAGGGAAGAAGAGAACTCACTTCCAAGGCCGTTGCAGCTTCTTTCTCTATGCAGATAATGGCATGGTCTGAAGTCGCGTTGCAGGAAAGAACTATGTGCTCAAATCTACCATCCACAGGCACTGCAGTCCTCACAACTGGAGGTAATACTCCACATCTGCATTCACATATCACCAATGTTGAGATATTATAAACTTAGTTTGGATAAATTCATGATGATCCACCTGAAAGGTTCTCTCTCAACAATGTGGTAGAGGCGGCCAGGTGCATACAGCCGTCTTGGATCTTTGAGCATCCTCTCCTCCGGTATGCATGTATCTCTCATGCACCTCAGGCATAAAATACATGGCAAACTGTTCAATAAGTAGAGACATATTATTACTTGTTTATATGAAGTCTAACAGGTACAAATAAAAAATCGAGTTTGCCATTTCTTCACCAGAATAGTGACTTGAAGACATCTTCCAAAGGCGTGGCTGTTCGAGGCAAGAAATCATCCTGTTTCAGTAAACAGGATGACATAAATAATAGTATATCCCTTTTGATTTCTCATCAGCTATGAAAAAGATGCAAACACCTCTTTAGCAACTTGCCTGCAGAACTATTGAATTGATCACATCAGCATATCTCACGGCCAAGTTGAGCGACATGCATCTTGCAGGCGCAATAGCATAGCACCTCACCCTCTTCCTCTCGATATCACCCAACCTATCGCGATTCTGCACTACAACAATAGTCAACAATGCTGCCACACCCGACCCCAGGGAGTGTCCTGCAAAAGTCAATCTGTAGTTTGGATATCTTTCAAGTGTCTCCTTCAAAATGTCACATTCTGCATCCAAGATACACCCGGCTGCTTTCAGCAGCCCGTTGTGAACGTACCCCCCATCAAATTTCTTTTTCCCAAGCTTGTTATCAAGCAGGACTGCATAGTCACTATTCTTTGCCATGTTTAGGCCTCGTATGGCAAGAACTATGTCGGAATGGTGGTGATCAAGGTACAGCAAGTATGGAGGGACCAGGCCACACGTATCCTTGTAACCCCGTTTCAAGATCACACAATGAGGGTCGATTCCATAACCTCCAGGAGGCTCCCAGAGAGGCCGGCTGAGGTCATCCTCGTAGACAGCCATTATGTAGCGACAGAGCCTAGGCACAGGCTCGAACTCTTGAGGCGTGGCTAGGCCCCATTCCTCACTGTCATGAGCTGCATTGTGCAGGCACCTCTTCCACGCCCATCGCGCACATCCTATGCAGTACACACACTCCAGAAGAGGCACACCACACAGAATCGACATTCCAATCTTGCCCAATATCTAATCAAATACTCCATTGGAAGAAGCATTTCAACAAATAACTTAAGGAATCAATTATGTAAACAGTAGTACTAATTTGTATTTGTACCAGAAAAAGGGCATAGTACTAGAAATTTTACTTAACAGACACATAACCATTTGTATTTGCACTTACAAACTGCTTCAAACCAAATACAGCCCACAATCGAATCAAAGCAGAAATATCAGAGGAGTCACAACCGAATCAAACATAGGCAATTATCAATGACACCAGATCAAGTGAAGCACCACATGGTACAAGAAGAGCAAAAAGAAGTATGAGTGGTCATTACCTGATCCTTGACTACTCCGAATCCATTCCCAATTTCACAACTGACTTAACAAAGTAAAGATCTTGGGCATCACAGACAGCACACTTACTTGAATTTTCAAAAGGGCACCAATAAAAAAGGAGGTGAGCTAAGCTAGTAGGTGAATGGGAACGACTCCAGCCAATAACATTAGAATTTGCCACCTGCAACAAGGTCAACTACCAATGAGCTGCCATTATTATAAGACGGTTAATTTAACATTATTAGATTAATTAATACAGAATAATGGATTTTGATTCTTTATTACTAATTTTTAATTGACTATAGTATATTGGAAATCAAGTCATGCGACTTATTGTGATAATATCAAAACTGATACTAACAATTTAGCAGTCGATATATCGAAATATCGATACGATAACGATATTGATATTATCCATATCGAAACTTTTGATACGATAACGATATAAAATTCTTTCATATCGATATTTTCGATACGATATACGATACAACGTTTTCGATACGATATCTCGTATCGACCCACCCCTAATCGATGGAATATTTCGAATTATCATAAAGTACCCCCACGAATAACTTTAGTAAAACAATCACTAGTAGGAGTATTTACAATTTTGTTATTTTTACACTAGTTTATTTTTTTTTTAAACTCTATCTTATCTTTTTATTTGTCTTGCTGTAAACCAGTTTCACCACTCATGTGGTTTTTCAATTTAAAGGAATTAAATTAAAAAATCGATTGAAAGTTCATTTTAGTCGGATATTTTGTTATCCAACTAAATACTACTCCCTCCGTCCCGGATTAGGAGTCACTTATTGTTATGGCTCGGGTTTTAAGAAAGAGTTGAAGTGTGTAATAAATGAAGTGAGATGGTGAAGTGTGTAATAAATGAAGTGAGATGGTAGAGTATGTAATAAATGAAGTGAGTTGGATGAAGGTGGGTCCCTTTTGACTTTTTGGAGTGTGTAATAAATGAAGTGAGATGGTAGAGTGTGTAATTAAATGTTTGATTTTTATTTTGGTTTATTTTAATATAGAGAATGGCATTTTATGTAATTTTGATGAAGAATGGGGTAAAATTGTATGACTAAATATGGAAAATTCTAAATGTGACTCTTAAACTGGGACGGATTTTTATGGCAAAAAGTGACTCTTAATCTGGGACGGAGGGAGTATCTAATAATTCTATTTCACAGTTTTATGGAGTATTAAATTTGTTGGAGACTAGATTCATAAAGTGAACACGAAATTGTCAATTTAAATAAGTTTCGTATTTTAACAATTTTTAGGAAAAATAAACTAGCGAGGGTTTTTACCTCTGATATCTCGACAATGCATTTAAATGTTTAATGTTATCTCTTTCATTGCATTTATTTAAAGCTCACTCTCTTCTTCCGTTCTTTTTTCCCCTCAGATATTTATGATCCAATTCATCTTTATTTTCTGTCTTTTTTAATTATTATTATTTCAGTATTTCTTCTTCTTTATACTTTCGTTGCAATTCCAAGCATTTCTACTATTACGAAAATGATAATAAAACTTAGTACTACTTTACATGAAAATATATTATAATTACACGTCCAATTACTGAGATGATACATTCACCAAGAAATGAGAAGAAAAAGTTCAATATGTCAGTTATCTAAATACAAAAATATGGCTTTTTTTATTAAAAATAAGTAAAATATGAAATACGAAGATAATAGTCTATAATTTGAAAAAGGTAACAAGGTATTTATGAGAGAATGTAAAGGAGATACCTGAAACGATAATATGTAATTCGCCGAATACCTAAAATGAAATTTTATTACTCCATGTTACAGTAGTATATTACTTCCATCTTTGGATACCTTTGTTATGATCCCAAAGTTTGTTTCTTTGAAACCTCTAAAACACACATCTCATATTGAGTTTTGTTATTGTAATGCACCATAGTCTCATTGCTGATATAAGAACGTATCTAAAGTTTTACTATTAAGTTTTCATCATTTTTCTGTATTAACAAAATTTGCAATCTATATCAAACTAGAAACTAACGATCTATATTTAAGCTATTTGCCACATTAATTTCATAAATAAACTTGTTATGATATTAAATAGTGAAAAATTCATTAAATACACTATTCTTTTAAACCAAATTTGTATGATTACGTTTTATTTGTTTTGCTCATTATTTTATAATTGTGTGCTTTTATTTTCTTTGTCTTCACCTATACGTACATACTTATATTGTCCAAATAAAAAGAAAAGAAAAATTACTTAGAAACCTTAAAATAATTAGATCACAATATATACATAGAAGAAGTTATATTAATTAATAACGAGAATATATATACACTTTTCATATTTATTAGTGAGTGAAACATAGTTGTAAATTACCCATACATAAATATCTACATCAAACATCAAACATCAAACTGAAACATACCTAATTCTTGTCCTTAAAGGAAATACTCTCTCCATTCCCAAATAGGAGTCTTATTTTTTTTTCTGCACGGATTTTAAGAAATATTAAGAAAATTGAGTGAAAAAGTTAATAGAATATGAGTCTTATTTGTACTAGTTTTAAAAAATTGCGAGTGAAATGAGATAATAGAATGTGAAGCCTATTATGATTTATAATAAAAATTAACTGTACTAACATTTATTTGTGAATGGACCGAAATAGAAAAAACTGGACTCTTATTTGACGTTTGCGGCCGGAAGGAGTATTTGCATACTTCTTGTCTTCATGTCTAATGTAGCTCGAGTCTGAGAACATTGCAATTAATATTAAAAATAATTAAATTGTACTTTCATGGTAGGAAACGAAAATTAAATTTTACATGGAATACAACTTGGAGTTGGGAGCATTTCAATCAATATAAAAAAATTAACTGGATTTTCATTGCTAAAAACGAAACTTTAGGTTAAAATGTTGGGCTAGTAGATGTGTACCGGCCCAATATAAGTAATTGGTGTGCCAAATGTAGCCCAACTTCAAATTCAACGATCCTATAAAAAAAAGCAGTCTTCTAAACCCTAGTTTCATTCTTCTACCTCATCCAAGCGTCGTCGCAAGGCAGATCGGAAAAGGTATGCTCACCATTTTACTCTCAAATTGATTATCTGTGCTTGGTTTATTAGTTTACCTTTGGTGCAAATATCAAAATTTTCATGTGGAATAACAACCTGCATCTATTTATTCTCCTCTAAATGTTTCAGTTTTCTCTCTCAAAGATTTTATTTTTTTATCGAACTCGTTGCTTTAGACACTGTGCTTCGCGACTCTGTCCGTGAAGGGGGATTGTTAACTTTGCTAGGACTTTCATTTGATTTTCGAGTGTATTGTATAAGGAACTGGAATTGATTTTTCGTTTGGTGTGGGATTTAGGTAATGGCTCCAAAGCAGCAAAACAGTGGGATATTTGTTGGGTTGAAAAAGGGGCATGTCGTTACCCCAAAGGAGTTAGCGCCACGCCCGTCTGAGAGGAAGGGTGTAAGTAAAATTTAGATTATATGTGAGATCATTTTGATGGACTTCTATTCTGTTTGATTTTCACCTACATTTTATGTTTCCATTTTCGATTGCTGCCAGTCTTTGTCAATATATGTGATGGAAGTAGGTTTTCGGTTTGTAAATTGTTGAAAAAAATAATGAGTTCAGTAATTCAGTGATTTCCTACCTTGTCCGGCCTCTTCGTATGCTATTATGCCATAAGATTTCTATCATTATTTTTCTAACAGCTGAATTATACATTTCCCATTTCAAATACTTAATATTATTGTGGTAAGAGAAGAAATCACCACTAGCTTTGTTAGCTTAATGGACCAAATGTGCACTAGATTTGTAGTGTTAATTTTCTACTACTAAATTTAACTGGTGATGTTAACTAGAAAACAAGCAAGAGAGTGCATTTTGTGAGGAGTCTCATCAGAGAAGTGGCTGGGTTTGCACCTTATGAGAAGAGGATCACTGAACTTCTCAAAGTCGGGAAGGACAAGAGGGCTTTGAAGGTAGCTAAGAGAAAATTGGGCACCCACAAGAGGGCAAAAAAGAAGAGAGAGGAGATGTCTGGTGCTCTCCGCAAAATGAGGTCAGCTACATGAATGACTGAGTTATGCTTTTAATCGTTCAACTTAGTTTATGATTTAACTGAGTTTGATATGTATGTTGGCCTCTTTCTTCATTTTACTTATGAGATTTTTGTTATGCAGGGCCGCCGGAGGTGGTGAGAAGAAGAAGTGAGATCTATTTCTGTTATTTGCATTCGGTGAGATGTTTGGAACTCGTTGGCCTAAAACTTCAATGTTCTTTGTTCGTCATTTAGAAATTATGATCACAAACACACATATTTTAGTTTTAGCGCCTACTTATGTTCCGTTTGTCTGATTTCTTCTTATATCAATGAAAACCTGAGCTAATTTCCCGTAGTTGACTTGTTATGTTCCGTTCTTTGTCTGGTAATTCAAAGCTTGAAAGTTATATTGACACGATAAGAAAGTTTCCTTTTTTTTTCTGTGCAACATAGGTTTAAATCAAGCCATGATTTTATTCTGTATTACTAATAATTTTGAAAACTTATAAAGTTCTTTTGGCCTAAACTCTGATTGTGTATTTGATTAAAAATCCAATTTTATATAATGATTCATGTTTTGTGTATTTTGCATGCCATTATAGATTAAAAATATAAATTTCTAGTATAAAAATTCAAGGCTTAAGTTTTGTATTTAACGTGTCAATTACTACGTGACAGTAGTTATGTAACGTACACCTTTTCAAGTTCCGCACGAATAATTCTATGGGGTATCAAATATTATGTTACAAGTCATAAAACGTAGTACATCATTTCAAGTTCACATGATAATTCTATTGGGGAATCACTGACTTATCGAACTAGGAAAAAATAAGTTCTATTACACGTTTCGTTTAAGAAATTGATATAACAAGAAAAAACCATACTTGAAAGTTGAAACACTAGTGTGGGACCAACTTTGAGAGAGTTTTTAAATCAGATATTAGGTGGTCAAACTTGTTAAACAGACATTTCTAACCGAAACTGGCATATATAATCACATTACCATACAACAATTTATTGCATCTTCTGCGAAAATCACAATGTGACAAACATTATTTCTCTTGGGCGTTTATTTCCTTAAGAATGTAAGTGAGAAAGAAGCTTAACATCGCAGAAGTAGTATGCCCATAATGAAAGGTTAAAAGTTCAGATACAGACTACAAAAATCATGCCTTGAACTTCTGCGACAATCTCTCCACTCCTTCTTTCCAGTCTCCAGCAACGCGCTTTGCACCCTCCTTAACAGCTGAAGTCAATCCGGCTGAGTTACGCTGAATGCCTTGTAAAGAAGTGTCCCACTTTGATTTTCCAGAATCATTTAGCTCCACTGCCTTTTTCTTCAAGCTAGATATGAATTCAACTATCATCTCAATGATTTTTGTTATTGTCTCTTTGCTTTTCACTCTTACTTCATCTGCCATTTTCTTAAGTTTGTCCACGAGGTTCTCAGACCTCTCAATGGATTCTTCGACAGAGAACTGCTTTCCAGCAGCAATCCATGTATCTCCAGCTTCAGCTTCCTCACGTAAGTCGTTGTCGACCACAACTTTTATGCCTTGTTGCTCCCATCGTTCTCTAGCCTCATCCAGGGCCTTTGCTTGCGCCCTTGCCTTTTTTGCCTCATCTTCAGCCCAAGCCCTGCACAAAAATACTTGACAAGTTATTCCAACTCATTTGATAGATCTCGAACGATCGTTCAAATGATCACAAGGGGTGGAGGAGAAAATATTTTCAAAAGAGTCTGAATAGAATAATAAGATGGACACTGCAGAAGACAAATCGACAATAAGGAGCTTCCATCATTATGCCAGAAAATAAGTTATTTTACCAAGTCCCTAATATTCAATCCTTAAAGTACTCTAAGCGCATGTTTGATAGGGTAGATAACTCATCTAGGGGATGGAATTTTGTGAACAAAAATGACATTTTTGGTCATAATTCCATCCCTAGATGAGTTTAGTCTAGCATGAAACTAGGCCAACAAGAAAAAAAGTGGTCAAGCACACTAGTATTGCAAAGATTGTTATGACGAGCACAGACTTCCTAAGTAGAACCATCATAATTCTATTATGTTGAATTTAAAAAAAGTTTATTTCCCCAAAATTCATAATTGTAATAAGAACGCTAAACCTTTTTCATAAGGAAAAGATGATATGAATTTCTCACCGTGCCATGGATAAGGCTTTGCGCTCAACTTCCAGCTCATATTGTAACCGTGTTAGTTCCTGACTCTCCTTTTCGGCATCTCTCCGAAGTTTATTCAGCCTTTCTTTCTCATATGAAGTCTCCATTTTATCAGTCATAAGGACCTGCAATTGTTCCTCCACTTCTCTTCTTAATCTAGAGAAAATTTCTAACTCTGAATCAACAGCAGCACGCTCCTTCATTAATGAAAGACTTTCCTCCTCCCTTGCAGCACTCAGTCTCTCCACTTCTCTTCTAGCTTCCTCAGCCAATTTCTCAACAGCATTGATCTTTTCCCTTTCCAGGGAAAGCTCCTTCTCAAAACTTGCATTTAGATCCTTCTCAACTTGAGCAACTAGAGCACTGTGCTCAGAAACAGCATTCTCTGCCATAGTTTCTGCTTCAATCCGTGCAAGTTCATCACTAACAATAGCAAAAGCATCCCCAGTTGAAAGTGCAATGGCGGCCTGGGCTTTTGTAACAGGTTTTTCTGGCTGGAAAAGTCTTGTATATCCTGTCATGTAATGCTAATTGTAAAGAGGGAACACGTACTTTAGAAACATAATTCCCAAACAAGAAAACTCACCAAATGCAAGAGTTATAATACCCTGATCTCCAGCTGCTATGTCCGCTACCACTGCAGGCCATGCATCTGGGTTAATCTTGTCAATATCCATGAATCCAGTTAACTGCTGCAAGATCTTAACTCCACATATAACGAAAGAAAACAGAGTTAGCAAAAAGTTCATCAACAACTCGTGTAAATAAAGAGTAAGTTATATTCTATCAATATGTGATAACCTTTTTGTCAACCGCTGGTAGCTGCCTTTTTTCAAGAGCCATCTTCCAACTCACAAGATCTTGACGAGATAAGGAGCTGTTAAAAGAACAAAATTTGAAAAATGGAAAATGATACAAATATTTAACAAGATTAGCAAATAAGCCAAATGGTTATATCAATTCCATTAGAAAGCATAACAACTTCACATCAAGGATAACCGGAAAAATTAACAATAAGACCGGGAACAAAATTTAGGGACAGATTCAAATCTGAATGATGATGTCATCCAATGGAAGCCACCACCAACACAAGAATGGCGAGAGCGGACAAATAATCCTAAACTTTCAACTTACAAAAGATTCAATGTGAGGAAAATAGAGGGACAATGAGAAATAAAATTTGCACCCATGAATCTAGAATGTCCAAGATAAAGGGAAGCATTCATCTTTATCATTATAAATCCAATTTGTCAATTTTATAGTTAAATAGTTGAAAATTTGAAGTCATCAATCACAAGCAATTTAACTGTTTATATACACCTTTCAGGAGAGAAATATAACGGACTAGTATCTTCTTTGCCGTATGATTGCATGTCATGTCTTGAAAGCTTGCTGGCAATAAGTCCAGCCTCTGCCAAGCCTGAAAACATGTGAACTCATTCAGACATCAATATATAAAAAACAAATAGTTGGACGTTCAGAGCTATGGATTGTGACCGAAAAGTTAGATTTCACCTTGAATGAATGGGAAATCAGGGTCTTCAGGTGTAATGTCATCAAAGGCAAGTTCAGAAACATTTTCGATGTACATAGCAGGATAAACTTTGGAAGTTGTGTTCCTACAATAATTCCAACTACTCGAGATTAATATGAATGCTACATTACTTTGAGATTCATTTCTAATAGGCTAATATATGTCTTATTAGAACAACTTAAACCTGGAAAGAGCACTACTGGCTTGAATTAGCCAACGAGCATATTCCCGTCGTGTACATAAGTCTCCAGGTTGAACACAATCTTCAATGACCTAATAAGCACAAAATCTTTTACACTTGGGAATGTGTAACCAAATCCCATCTTGTGCAGAATTCAGTATCTAAAGCAATATTCAACAAACCTTTAAGACTTGCAAAGCAGAAAATACTTGACTTTGAAGTTGATCAACAATAGCAGGAACCAAAACCTTCCCTGAAGGGGACTGCAGAGCTGGAGAGACAAGAGATGGAGCAGGTATGCCAGCTGAAGTGAAATAATTTCCAGGAACCGTAGAGTCAAAAAGGGGTTGGCTAACAATGTCATTTTGATTGTTTTGAAGATTTTGATATCCAGATTGATTGGAGTCTTCTGGTAAAGGTGTCCCAGTCAATACAGTTCCATTTAATGTTTTCTCTACCGACATTTCAACATTTTGATTAATAGAAACCTCATCATTTTTTCTTGAAATGACATCTATTGTTAGGAGCTCCTTGCTTGGCTCAACATCCATTATGGAAAGCACGTCTCCTGACTTCAAAAGCTCTTCTTGGGTAATGCTTGTTCCAATAATTGCATTGGACTCTGATTCGTTTGATGTGTTTGAAATTGAAGACCCAACAGAGGACGGGTTAAGCAACAAGCTGGACTCTTGATTCAAGTTAGACAGCCTGTTCATACTGTCAGTGAATGAATTTTCTGAATCAGCAACAAATTCAGATGGTTCTAGTGTACTGGCATCAGCAGGTTTGTCCAAAGCTGGTTCAATGGGTGAGGAATCTCCATTAATATCATGTAGAGGATGTTTGTCAGTGGCTTCAGGAGAAACCATATTGCTGCTAACAGTTGATTCTGTTTGGACATCTACAGGACCAAAGCCTCCACCTTCCTCCGATGACTGCCTCAAACCAGTATCTTCACTGACTCTACTTTCTATAGCATCAATATTTTCGTTAATGGAAAGAGGATCTCCATCTTTACCTGTCATGCTTTCTGCAGTATTACTATCCAGCATCTCAACTTCCTTCCCATATTTATCCCCCTCAACTTGATTCTGTTTGTCATCGAAGGACAAGGACTCTTCTTGTTCTGCTGTCAATTGCTCCATTTGTTCTCCAATTCCTGCACATAAGAGCTCATTTATTCAAATTTAAATTGACCGCCACATCATCAATTAAGAAGGGCAGACCTTGCCAAGCGATAGAGAGATTAATGCCTGAGGCCAAAGGCAGGTTCGAGCCCTCCGTGGCGCGGCCTTTAAATTTAAATTCATTTAACCATAAAAAAAATTATCATCAATTAAGAAGGGCAGACATCAGGGAAACATTTATCATATAACATGTCAAAAGGTGACGATATTCCTGTAAAGAGATTGCAGGATTGTTGTTACTCTTTGGAAGATAATTTATCTTTTTAGCATCATCATCATTTCTGATTTGCTAAAGAAATGTCAATAGTTTGATGGTTCTATCTGCTCCATGAAGCCCTATGTTTGCTAGATCTTAACAATAGAACTACAAAGGAAGAAATTACCCACTTGTAGTACTCCTTCTACTCATAGAGAATGCAGCAAGTGTGATGCCAGCAACCAGAATCACCCCGGCAACTCCTCCTGCCAGTATCCCTGAAATTCAACTACTTCACTAGTGTTATTAGCCAACAACATAAGCCACCAGCATAAAATTCTATATTTATACTGACATACACTACACACAGAAACAGCAAATCCATCAGCCTGAATAAACATATCCACTGCAAATTTAATTTCAGAAGGCCAACTCTATTCAGGTAGAGCTCATCCAGAGTAATTTCAGTCATCATACAGACTGGAGAAAGCAACATCATTCTTACCTACAAGCGATTTCTTCGGTTTGGGATCACCAGAACGTTTTTCAGCGTCACCAGTCGCCCAGCCAGAGAAATCATCAGCCGCAGAATTCGAGTTCGTCCATGATGAATTGTCTGGACTACGTCGTTCTAAGCCGTTGCCGTTGACCGTGCTACTCCGTACAACGTGCGAAGCGAGTTCCACACGGCGGCGATCGATCTTCGGAAGGCGAGTCTGCACAAAGGCCAATTTAGGTTTCCGGCGAGCGAATGCGAATTTAAGCTGAAACGACGTCGGACAGAACGCCGTCGTGGCCACAGCGTTCATTTCCGATTTCTTTTGGGATATACGCCTCCGCGAAATGTAGCGACTATCTATTCCTGCTGCTCGAAATTGATAATGATCGGGTTTGGTGGGGATAATTTTAGGGGTTTTTTCTTTTAGAATCGCGATAGGGTTTTGTGTACCAATGTATTGTAGGTTTCAATCGCTGTGTGCGTTCTTGTTACCCATCTTATCCGACGAACCGCAAAATTCGAGTTTTAGAGAACTACCGAATCGGGTAATTTGGTTAGGTTAAATTCTTGCTACTTTTAATAGTAAATCGCTTGAACTGATAAAAGAAGTTCAACATAAGAGCATGCACAACGGTGGCGCCGGGCCCCGCGTCCATCCGTGCCGCTGGCAAGGACGAGGCTCGCCGCCGCTGGCACGGCGAACGGCGATTGGGCAACGGCTTGAATATTTTTTTTATTAAAAATCGGTTTGTAATTAAAAAAACAGATTAAAAATTAAAAAAAAAATCACTTCCCAAAAAAAATATATCCGTTTATTACCGTTTTTTAACACTTTTTAATTTTTATTTTATTTTTTTCCCCAAAAAAATACACACTTTCATCTATAAATACCCCCACTTTCACACCCAAAATTCACATCAAACTACACAAATCTCATATCCATTCTCATCTTCATTCTCTCATATCCATTCTCTCATATCCATTCTCTCATATCCATTCTCAATCTTTCTTCCACCCTAAAACATAACAATGTCCGGCCAAGGCGATGACCACCCGCCCTCTCACGGTTGGAACCCCGAATGGTTCGGTTCACAACCGTTTCCTAGTCCGGAAACGTAATATTCGGCCCCTCCTCAAACCCAAAGTTCGGGCGTTCCGGGTGGCTACCGGCCATACCCAATCGGCGATCAAGGTGCCTCCAAAGGGCGATACGGGTGGACACCGGAGCCTAGGCCGACCGCCCCCTCCCAAACTCCGACTCCTCCTACTCGCGGTGTCCACATACGGTACACTCCGGCGAAGATGGATAAATTGTTCAAGGCGTACTTGGAAATCTCTAAAGATGCGGTGGTTGGCACGAACCAATCCGGCGAGCACTTTTGGTGGCGCGTCGCTCGCCGGTACAATGAAAAACGGCCGCCGGGAACGATCGAGCGCAACGAGAGTATGATGCGCAACGCCATCGGCCGAGCCAACGATGAAATTAGCAAGTTCAATGGCTATTCCCAACACCGACCGCAAGGAAGCAAGAAGGCGGCGGCCAACCGCCGTCGCGCCGAACCCACTCCTGAACCCGCTCCCTATGCGCCACCTCCACCCCCGAACAACTCGATGTGGATGCTCTTAGGCCAACTCAATATGGCCGATAGGTCAACTATGACCCCCACGCAACTTCAAACGCACGAGACCATGATATTGGGCCTCCAAAAACAATTGGGGTTAGTGCCGTCGGATCAGTAGTCTTCCACGGGTAATATTAGCCAATAATTATGTAATTTTTTATTTTTAGGAGTTTAATTATGTAGTTTTTAATTTTTAGGAGTTTAATTATGTAATTTTTAATTTTTAGTATTTTAATTATGTAATTTTTAATTTTTAGGATTTTAATTATGTCTTTTTATTTTATTTGTAATTTGTAATATTTATTGTGGTTTTTTAATGAATTTTAATATTATGGAAATGTTTTTGTTTAATTGAATTTTAAATTGAATTGTGCTCGTCCTTGCGGAAAAGTACAGCTGTGGGTGTTGTGCTCTTGCCAGAGAGCATGCAGGAATAGTGGCGCCGGGCCCACAACCGTGCTCGCTGGCAAGAGCACGGTTGTGGATGCTCTAAGCACAAGGCTTAATCCCATTTTTACGCTGACTACTTGGTTTCTTTTATGAATTTATTTTATTGAAGTAGTTGGTTAATTATGTTTTGAGAGGGAAAAATATATGAAAAAAGAGAAAATCGGAGAACAATGCAAAATTTGCTAAAATTAAAAGTTTGGTGTGTCGATTTCATATTATGGAAGAGATGTGACTTGGATCTAATACTGTATCTCATTTGGGTAGGTTAGTCAATTTATGTTTTTTTTAAAGAAATAATAAGTGAAAAATGCAATAATCTCATAAAATAAAAAATCATTTCATCTTATATCCGGAATGACCATTCAATTAAATTTCAAAATCTAAAAGTTCATCCGATTTAATCCTATGTTGTGAAATCTCTCCAAAAATTACTATACTATTAATGATGACACATTTTTATAGATTTATACAATATCCTACTCCATTTATTCCTAAAAAGTATAAAATATTTTTTTGTCTATCCCTAAAAAGTATAAATTTTTTTCTTTTTAGTCCTTCCATGATATAATTATTTTCTTTTTAGTACATCCCTGAAAAGTATAAACTATTTCCTTTATAGTTCGTCCTTAAAAAATATGAACTTTCTAAATTTGAAAAAAAAAATCTCTCTAATGAGGTGAGACATATTTTCCACTAACAATACTCTATTTACTGTTTCTTTCTATTTCTCTTGTATTACCAATTATGCATTAAAACCCGTGCTGAACTAGATGTACTTAGTATTTTTTGAGATGGAGGAAGTAGTATTACTTAACCCAATCAATTCACATAGTGCAAATGTAAATGTAAATGTAAATGTGATTGTGATTGTGATTGTGATTGTGATTGTGATTGTTTACCGATAATCGGTAGATAAGCAATTGAGACACCAATATTCCAACAGTGATCTATGTATTGCTTGAGTTACTACTTGTGTAATTTATTTTGTTAAGTTTTTAATATACATTTATTTCCATTTCTCAATATGTCACTCTCTCCATTCTATAAGAATATGCATTTGTTGAGCACGATTTTTAATGCACACTTGGTATAGCAAGAAAGAAATAGAAAGAAAAAGTAAAATATTGTTAGTGGAGAATGAGTCCACCTCATAAGAGATAAAAAGTTTCCAAATTTGAAAATTATATATTCTTAGAGCATCTCCAAGGGGAACAGGTAAATTTTATCTTCTTAAAAAGGTAATTATACATTCTCAAAAAGTAATGGATTTCAAGAGAAGAATGTAAATGAAGAAGACATATATAAATAATTAACTTTTTACCTTTTGTTCCAAGAAGAGGTAAAGATACATTCTCAAAATGAAAGAATGTATAATACCTTCTCAAATACCTCTTCTCTTAGAGAGTGAAATTTTATATAGAAGAGGTAAATATGGTAGTTATTTCTCTTTAACTCTCCATTTACCTCTTCCCTTAGAGATGCTCTTATTGGACGGACTAAAAATGAAATCGTGCATATTCTTATGAGACGGAGGGACTATTGTTTTATGACGTTCTCGTACTTTCCTTTTTATGAAATAACCTTCAAATTTTTTATAAAGAAGAAACAATATGTATATAAATATAATTTCAAGATACGTAGGTATACTCCCTCCGTCTCAATTAAGTTGGTAAAAAACTTTTGTGCACGTAAATTAAGAAATTATGTTGAATAAATTAAATGAAGGTAAAATAAAATAAGAGAGAGAAAAAAATAAGACAGATAAAGAAAAAATAAAATAGGTGACAGAATAAAGTAAAAGTGATTGAATATTTTTTATTAAAAAATAACTCAAAATTTATTGGATAAAAAATACTACTATTACTCAACTTATTTGGAATAACTTGAAGAGAAAGGGATTACTACTAGGGTTGGCACGGTACGGTATACCGTACTGAAATGAGCATACCGCATACTGTACCGAAAAGTATGATATGAGAAAACACGATACCATACCGTGCCGATTTTTTCGGTATATCGCATTTCGGTATACCGAAAAGTCGGTATATCAAAATATGAAAACATTTCGGTATACCGCAAGTTTAGGGTATATACCATAATTTTGCGGTATATAAAATATGAAAATATTATAAATAATAAATATATTAAATATATAATTATTAATGGTATATACCCTAAAATTACGGTATATATACCGTAATTGCGGTATTATGCGGTATACCGCGGTATATACAAAGCTAATACCTTTGTCGTATCTAAATCTATATCATACCATACCGAAGAGTGCGGCATACCTAAAATTCGGTATTTTTGGTATTTTTTTTGGGTATATTTTGCTAGCCCTATTTACTACTATATCGTGTAAAACGCGAAACGTGGAAAATGAAATCTAGTCTGTGAACAAAAAATTAACTCAAACAATAAAAATAACGAAATAGGAACAAAAGTTGCATTCATTCGAAACAAATATACCGATATACTGCCTGCCGCGCCTGCGTCTCACACTCACTCTCTATAAAGTCTCTCTCCAGTTCACTTTTCACTTTGAAGTTTGAACCTCCCCTGTCAGAGAATGCCCTTTTCGCAAATGGTAAATCTTTTTCTTCAACGGGACCAAGCAATATTTTCCTCTCAGTTCTTCTATAAAATAAACATTTTTCTTGATTTTGTTGGATTAATGCCCCTTTTGTTTATTCACCGTTGAGTGTTTAGTCAATCCTTCTGATAACTTTTCTTTCAAGGTAGACTATGTTTGCAATTTTTAATTAATTTCCTCTTTGCATTTTATGCACTCTTTCGATTTGGGTTTTGGAGAGGTGTTTTGGATCGTATGATATAATGGGGGTTGCTATCCGCTAATCGGTGGATAATCAAGTTTTTCAGGCGAATCATCTGTGATTTTAGTGAAATTCTTCCAAAAATGGATTACTGAAATTCCAGAAAGGTTGTGTTTTTATTGAGACACGATTAGGGGAATGATGTGCAATAGTATTTGTGATTTAATTTTGTTAATTCATAGCAGTCTTTTGTTTTTGCAATCAGATGTGACATTTTATATAGTATGTTCTTGTTAATGTGGGCACGATCGCTTACTCATGAACTTATTCATTTCCAGGTCTTGGGGTGTTGTCGAGCAGATAAAAGTAGAGTCTTGATTACCTTGCTCGTGATCTGGATAAATCTTTTCAAAATTTAGGATTTTGTTTTTGATCCAATCCTTGTCAACAAGTAGGTGTTTTCCAGTGATTTTGAGTTGGAAGTCTACATATTTTGAGCATGGAGCCTCTATGGAAGCTTGCATATTTACTTGAACCGTCGTCACTCACCCTCTTTGTCACAGCCAATAGTAGTGTCATATGCATCTGCTTCTAGAGCTCTGAATTATGGAAAGGAAATGGAGCGCAACCGTGATTTGTCTGAAGCTTCCATTACTCTAGACAGCTCTCAGGCACTGATGATCCCGATAATGAGCTCTTGCAGCTTGCTATTTATGTTCTATCTGTTTTCTTCTGTTTCTCAACTTCTGACTGCTTTTACTGCAGTTGCATCAGCATCTGCCTTGTACTTTTGCCTTTCGCCATATACTGCTCAAGTCAAATCTTACTTTGGTCTGCCCGACCCATATGTATCCCGGTGCTGTGCCAATTCACTTACAAGAATCCAAAGTATCCTGTTATTGGTTCGTGTCTCTTTAGTTGTGGCGTGGCTGGTTACAGGGCACTGGGTTTTGAACAATCTGTTGGGCATCTCTCTTTGCATTGCTTTTGTCAGCCATGTTCGACTTACGAATATCAAGATATGCGCGATGCTCCTTGCGTGCTTGTTTGTGTAAGATGTATTCTGGGTTTTCTATTCAGAGAGATTCTTTGGGGCAAATGTTATGGTATCAGTTGCAACGCAACAGGCATCTAAACCAGTTCACACTGTAGCTAACAGTCTGAATCTTCCTGGCTTACAGCTAATAACAAGAAAGCTTGAGTTGCCTGTCAAGATTGTGTTCCCCAGGAATATGTTGGGCAGTTCACTACCTGCAAATAATACCTCGGACTACATGATGCTTGGTCTCGGTGACATGGTAAGATAAGTTGCTACTCTTATTAATTCACTTTGACTTAGTATGCTTGAAGTGGTCTAACATGCAGCTAATTTGCAGATTAAGTCTTAAAATGGTCAAATTATATTATCAAAAATTACACAGTACACACTTTCATCAAATTCCCGACATCATATTTCCATCCTAACTACCTTTTACTCTTCCTTCGCACTTTCCACCTCGTGTTGAAACCTTTTATAGTCTCTGTTGCTATCTTAAAAACAATTTACATATCCTGTAACAATTGATCTTGGTGCAGCTCTTTGAATTTAATGCTTCCAGTTATGAATGGAGGCAATTCGAGTGTGTATGTTTCATGAGGGGGTCAAAAAATGTCTCATTCACAGTATCACTATGCCCTTATGTGCATAGATCCATTGCGTTTTTCCCTATAACATCCCGTATAATTTGATTGAAGTAAACAAGAAACTATTTGCTCTTTTAAACTCGGTATTCTGATTCCTTGGGTTTTCCCCTGTGGCTCAGGGGCACCCCTAGAGCATCAAAGTACTTTTTTTTCGAGCTGTCTCTAATACTGTTACCCTCACTCGACATGATGAATGCGTAGGTACCTTGTACATTGGGGCCGATCATCATCCTGTCGTGGATGAATAAGGATCTAGCAGAGTTGTGGGAGGGAACGATGGGAAATCCAAACGAGAAAGCACATCTTACAGGAGTA
This sequence comes from Salvia splendens, assembly GCF_004379255.2. Taxonomy (NCBI): domain Eukaryota; kingdom Viridiplantae; phylum Streptophyta; class Magnoliopsida; order Lamiales; family Lamiaceae; genus Salvia; species Salvia splendens. Next base: position 7,723,559 of record NC_056034.1, read on the forward strand.
TGAGCGGTAGTTTAGATCAGCCCTCGGGTCCGATATTTGAGTCTACCAAAGTTCTATGGGGAAAATTTAGGACTTCAACATCTTGGTAGTCAACTAGGCTGTCAAAGCAAGTTTGTTTCTTACCTATGTCAATATTATCACACATATTAAAAAATGGCTAAAATTGCTTTAAAATTTATCTTCTAATTGCTGCATGGAAGAAAATATGATACTCCAGTTTGTAGTTCTGATGTATACTAGTACTATATTACATATGTTAAAAATTTCAATCAAAATATAAAGAAAGCTCTGCCGAACTTTACTTTTGTCACAACTACTTAGATTAGACCTTTCAATTTGATGTTTCTTTGTTTATTTTACTTTATTGTTTTAGTTATATTATTCTCATTGTCACTCAGTTTTTTTAAAAAAACCGTTATTGGTACAATATAATTTAATTAAAATATTTCAATTTCTCAATCTTCACTGATTATACACGTGTGCATGTTTAGACCATCCTCATTTGTTCACTATTCATAACTCGCATAACTTTTTACTCAATTTGAGACAACATCTCCAACTCTCTATAGCTTTATCTATTTCAACCCTTCATTATTCATGGATCCCACTATTTCATTTCATTTTTTTATTTTTTCCAACAAATTCAATTTATATTTAGATTAAATTTTATTTTAATATTAAAATTTATAATTTTATTGATAAACATGAAAATTACATAATTGAAATCCTAATATTATAATGCAATGAAATACAGTGTCCTAAAAGCGAAGGGCTCGTGGAAAATGAAGCGCGAGATCGGCTAATAGTTGTCAAATTTCGTCCAAATGTGCTCGATTAGATGTTCGTGGAGTTGGGTGGTAGTGGATTAATTTTTTAATGCCACATTTTGTTTTGCTACTCTAATAATCAGTGATTCAGAATGAGATACTGTGATTTGCATTTCTGATATCCGCGTGGAATTGTATTGTGTTGCGTTGCGGTGAGTATGTGGAAAAGGTGGAGACTCAAGCCAGAAGGTTGGTAATGGTATCTTCTGACTAATTTAAAATGTGGGGTCGGTTGGTTGTAGGGTGGTGGTAAAAGCCAGCACATTAATTATACTTCAAGGCCCGCTGTCGAAGGAGAGTACTATTATAGTAAAATCTATGATCATCTTAGATCACAAATCAGCATTCCTAATCCTACACTATATAGGAAATGTAACTTCCTTGTACACATTCTGTACCACTAGGCATGCATATATATGTCCGTGCTCCATTTTACTTTATAGCCAAACCTAGTTATTGTAATTACTTGTGTTTTCAAATTTTGGCTAGGTAGATCTTATTTATTGCCGGGAGATTTGAGATAATTTTGAATTTTTAAATATTATTTGGATACGCAACTATGGTATTGGTTAGGCCGCATGTGACGCTCACATGAATGACATAACGTGATGTAGGAGGACAAAACTATAATGCATCTTGAAAAATTATTAGAAATTGACTATTTTGTGGAAATCACAATTGTTGGTAAATAGTAGTAGGGCTTACAACATGACATTTAAACGAACATGTATGAAATTAATGAGCTTATGTTAGTCTTATTCTTATCAGATTAACTTTATAATAATTGTCGGGATAAATTTAAGTTGAGTTTGGATTGAGTTCAGATCAGATTCTAATAAATTGTTAGTAATTAATATTAGTATTTTAATTCATTATTTTTTAGTACTAGTTCTTTATTATAGTTAAAATTAAGTTATCATTCTCTCACCTGCCATATGTGGCTGTAAGTTGTAGTGTTGGTTCGTATGATTGCTATATGTTATGTCGGGTCTGTGTCGTCAACAAAAATCAGATCGTGTTGATAACAGTTTTGTATTGTGTGTGGGTTGAGTTTGTGTTAGTGTTCAAGTTTAGAATTTCCTTAACAAAGTGTGTTCAAGTTTTCCCTTAATAGGTTGGATTGTTAATAAGACTGACTCGAGATAACAACCCAACCCAACCCACGCAACATACCATCTCCCTCCTCGTAAGTCGTAACTATTAGTGGGTGAGCTTTCTTCCTTTTACTATATTTTTTTTCTTGTATCAACAAAGTTACGGTAGCGTAGGACTATTTTGATTGAATTTTGTTGTCGTTAAAAATCCCATGCCGTTTAGACAAAATAACTCCTAGATTTCGATATCTTAGTTGTAAGTTGGGGCCCTGACCATTAACTAGGAGTGACTATAAGAAGAGAGACGTATAGAGATGTTTAGAATGAAGCATTTTGTGCATTTATTGGTTGCACGCAAGTGGACCTTTGTACTAGTACAAAATATTTGGCAAAAGTTCCTAAATACAGTTTAAATTAAATATCATAATTCCAGAAACTGTAATACAGTCCCCTCAATTCTATGCGTAAATATCCGCAAGAAAAAATAAAAAAAGGCCAAACCGTAAATTTCTTATTAGGGCATAACAGAGTGGGCAACGACCATAAAATGCTAAATAAAAATTTCATTCCTAGTCACTTGACCATCAATCTGTTACGGAGTCAACATCATTTGGCAATAATGGAATTCTCATTATTGAATATTGTTGCCCCTCTAACTAATTTTCGTAAACCCACCCCTATACACCACAATAATTTATAATCTCATTTCTTTGGTTTGATATTTGCAAAAAAACAAAACATATAGTATAATAGTAATTCTTAGTACTTTATTTTTCTCTTATTTTTACTTTGTCTTATCTCTTTTATTTATTTATTTGTGTTTCTATTTTATTTTATTTTTATTTAATTCATTAAACATAATTTTTTTAAATTTTGTGTCTAAAAGAGGAGGGAGTATTACTCAAGCAATAATATTTAATGTAAGTAATATCTGATACTTATAGATAATAGTGAAAAGCACGAGATATAAATGAAACATGACAAACAAATTCATTCTGTGTGTGTTATTTTTTGAAATACAGATAATAGCATCCTTCATATTGGTGAGTCTAGAATTCGAAAATTTTCGTGCTTTGTCTCTCTCTAAATCAATTAAACGAACATATGTATTTGGAGATTGACATTAGCGTTGCTTTCTCTGCTCCTTTTCTTGTAAAGTAGGACCGGACCAACTTCTCAATATATTCACACACACACATAGAATCTGAGTCTATATATATCAAGCATTTGGGGAGATAATAACAACTCAGAAATCCGACAGAAATGAAGGCAAATGCGTCGTTTAGCATTCTGGTGCTGGTGGTGCTAACGTGCGCGCCGCGGTGCATAATGTCGCAGCAGCAGCGGCGAGTGAACATGACTCTCGTCAGGAACGCTTCGTCGATCGGCGCATGTAAGTTCTCTCAAATCGTGATTCCGATCAAACTCATTTCAATAATAATAAAAAAAAATGTGAAGATTGCTTGGACGGAAGTTCGCCGGCGTATCATTTTGACAGGGGATTTGGGGCGGGCGCGCGCAACTGGCTCTTGCAATTTGAGGTGATTTTATATATTGCTCTGCCATGTCAGACATGTTTCTTTTATTTAATTATTATTTTTCTCTCTCTCCGATCTCAATCATTTTCCATTTCCATTTCCATTTCCATTTCCATTTGTAAAACCAAATATTTCATCCTAATTTCTCGAAACTGATGTCAAGAGGGCTCAAACACGGCACCTCATGCAATAATATCTAAGCTCCAGCTAGGACAAAGGCTCCGGATATTATTGAGGTTATCTTAGTCTACATAAAATGTAGCATGATATTAGAAATATAACTAGCACAAACTATAATATTCCTAGGTCATTATCCTAACTTGCCTTAACATTGATAGTCTACCCCGGTTATAATTAATATTTTAAATTTATTGTTTTTGTTAAAAAAAAAGGTGAGGATTAATTGATTATTTAGCAATTTGGATAATAACCTAATCTACATTTTAATTTAGTAATAGTGCTATTAATTATTTGTGATTAATAATCTTCTAATAACCACTAGACTAATATTGTTAGGATTGTATGTATATAAAAATGGTACAACAAATGAGGACTATAGGTTATTAATTTCATCCACATGGATCGCCTGTATCGCTATTCATGAAAAAGTAGATTAAAATGGTTGACCAACATATATACTTGACGACAAGATCAAGATGTCTGGTTCAAAGATCAATTATTAGCGGGTAAATCTAAGCTATAGCTAGTTCTAACTATAATTGCAACCCGATTTCATTTTGCAATCTTATCATACTAGTACTCCTATTAAATTAGTTCATTAACAACATGGAGTAATTAATAAATCGTGTGAGTTGTTAATTGTTATAGTAGTAGTATTAAGAAATTAGTTGTCGAAATAAAAGATTGAAGAGGACAATAATGCATGTGATAATACAGGGCGGAGGGTGGTGCAACGACGTCAAATCCTGCCTTGGCAGAGCCTCTACTCGCCGTGGATCCACTCTTCACATGTCTAAGGTTGAGGTTTTTTCCGGCATTTTGAGCAACAACGCCTCCTTCAACCCTGGTTGGTATATCTTACCTTTTTCCCCCTCATTTCTTTGCTTCTACACTTGTATTTGGAAAAATATAAAGCAGACCGGATATACTAATTTATAGCTGTTCAAACAATAAAACAATTGGTGCGTTCCAGATAGAGAAAGTTAGTGTGCTCCAATAGGCCATGACACTTGCACATGTAGTAGATCTAGGTTGCCATAAAAATAACTTATACCCCCCAAAAAAACAATAACCATCAAGGGTCATTTTCCTTCTCAGCACAATAATTAAAGTTTCATCTGTTTATTTTTATTGGTCCAGTCCAAAGAGAAACAAAAAAATGAGAGGCCGCTGTTTTGTTGACTTGTACGTGTAAATGTCAAATTCAGACACACATGGTATTAATTGTTACTCATGTAAAGCCAAAAACAGGAAAGGAGTAGAAAGGGAGAAACCAAGTAACAAACAAATTAAGGTTGAAATGCTACATTATAGTTCTGAAATGTACTTAGTTTTTTAGTTAAAAAGCAAATCTTTTTCAGCTAATTCTTGTAAAAGGATGAGAAGAGCTAATGTTATTCAATTTTAAGGAAATTTTGAGGTATTTATTTGCATGAATTTTGTGTTTAATGACCACTTGTCCAAAACTAACTAGCAAATTCAATGACAGATTTTTACAACTGGAACCGTGTAAAGCTAAGATACTGCGATGGTGCCTCCTTTGCTGGGGATGCTGTATTTGATAATGGAGTAAGCAATCACAATCCGTATTTTCTTTTAATAAGGAACATATTGCGCGGTTTATATATTTACCGAGCATTGTATAATCTGAGGTTTTCGCCATTTTGAATGAACCACAGACATCATTGCTTTATTTCAGAGGCCAGAGAATATGGAAAGCAATCATTCATGATCTTCTCCCCAAAGGCTTAGGCCAAGCAAGAAAGGTAATTTTAAGCTTGTAAGCATAAATTTATATGATCTTGTGCACAAAAATATTCGATTCAGTTAGTGGAAGTTCTATCATGGCAGGCTTTGCTATCTGGTTGCTCTGCCGGGGGCTTGGCCACCTTCGTGCATTGTGACGACTTCACTAGCTATTTGCCAGCAAATGCAAGTGTCAAATGTCTAAGCGATGCTGGCTTTTTTCTTGATGCGTAAGCTGTTAGTGTGGATACAATATTTATTAGACTGAATTTTCTGCATTCATTAGAATCTAAGGTACTGAACTAAATTTAATCCTTGCAGACGAGACATTGCTATGAACCACAGCATGCGATATTTCTACAAAAGCCTCGTTTCTCTGCAGGTGCATAGCAAGTTAAGGGAATCATGTTTTGTGACTTTGTACTGATATTGACATGTTAAACTTGGCAGGGCGTGGAAAAGAACCTGAATAAGAACTGCACGAGTTCTGGTTATCCCGAACTAGTATGTTTCATATTTCACAAGCTAACTATATGATTCATAAGAGGACTATTAACACACTTATCTCTCTGTATTTCCTTTTAGTGCTTCTTCCCACAATACGTTTTGCCATACATCAAGATGCCCTATTTCATCTTGAACACGGCTTATGATGTGTATCAAGTAAGAAGATATCCTGTTTACATGTGGCTCTTGTTATACAGCAATTAAACTCTACATCTCTGTTTGACAGTTTCATCACATTTTGGTGCCTCCGGCTGCTGATCCCCACGGCCACTGGTACCGTTGCAAGCTTAACCCGAAAGATTGTAACGCAGTCCAGATTGCTACTTTGCAAGGTTCATCCCCCTTCATACTATTGTTCTTCTTTTCACCAAACTAATCTAATGGATTAAAGCATAACATTCTCCCAGGATTCAGGAGATACATGCTTGAAACGCTGCGGCCTTTTTACATGAACTCAACAAGTGGAGGGATGTTTATAAACTCGTGTTTTGCTCATTGCCAGAGTGAATCACAGGACACCTGGTTCGCACTCGACTCTCCAAGAGTACACAATAAGGTTTGCCACATTTCTCCTTTCTTACTAGTCCGGAATACACGATTCAACTGATCCGATGTGGAATGAACAGACCATCGCACAAGCTGTTGGTGATTGGTACTTCAGCAGAAGGATAAGCAAGGAGATAGACTGTGCATATCCTTGTGATAGTAGCTGCCATAATCAGTTGAGCTGATATGTAGATTTTGGTATGCATGTTTGTAGCTGGTAGAATGAATATATTTAACTGAAACAAGCTGCTGCTGGTATTAATCTACAGTTTGTTTTACAGGAATTCTTGTATACAAAGAAGCAGCATATATACAAGGGTATTCTTTATCTTCAAGGAAGCAGCTTGGACACATTCAAATTTAGGCCTTGTAGCATATACTTATACTACAGATTAATTGTTGGTGTCACCTCTTCTTTGTAACCCCCTCCACATTGGAGGGAAGAAGCAAGACACTAAAGATGATTGGGAAATTAATATCAATAATTATTTGCTAATTTGAGGAAGTGAACTTCGATTATAGTTGGTGGTGGATCCATTTAAGCCCTACCAAAATGCCACCTTTTTCTTATAGTTGTTATGCTTACTTGTAGACTTGTAGTCATATCCTGAATTCGTTATAGTATTGTATTTCTGAATTCAATTATGTAGAGAAGTTGTAAATGTCACGCGAGTATTAATTTGGTATGGTTGTCCATAGCTGGATAAATTATTTTTCTTTAAATATATGTCAACAAAACAAAAAAACTTGAAGAAAGCGCTTAATGTGTCACCCGAAAAGAAAAAAAAAATTGTTATTGAAAGTCAAAAAATACTTTAGACAATAAAGACTAGAATAATCATACTTTTATGAATATAGATATAGTACAAACAAATCATGTACTTTACCTGTTTATAAAGAATTCAACTATGATGATGAACAAGAAAGGATGCATAGCTCAGTGGTAGAGCAATTAACTGGCGATCAATAGGTCACCGGTTTGAACCCGTTTGGGCCCTTTATTTGTTTTATTTTTGTTTTTATTTATCATAGCTCAATGAAAAGATTTATGTTCGATTTTGTTAATCTAGGGTTTAAATGGCTACAGACAATGTTCTAAGCTTGTACTCATAATTTACTTTCGTAGGGTCTTTGATTAATTTAGTTACAGGCAAACAAGTCCAATGAATTCGGTTGTTATAAATTCAAAGTCCTCATGTAAAACCTCTCATTCAAAAGTGAATATATTCTTTTATGGAAAATTATAAAATGGACCGATTTGTTTGGGCCACTAAGTCTGTACGTATTTTAATAATGCAAATATCAATTGCTTCAAGCCATAATTCATGTGGACTTCAATCATCCAAATTAGTTTAGTGGAGAGTCTGGAGACTGAATTGACACAAACGTGACAAAAAAACGCAGATTTGCTAAACAATACATTTCCTATTAACATTTATTCTCTTATATATTGCTAAAAGCAATATGCAAAGACCTAACACTTATACGGAGCAAAATGTATATAAGCTGAAATAATGAAATCAAATTAAATCAAAATATTAAATTTGGTTAGAATTTTTGGATCAAATGAGATTTATTCCCCCTAAAATTTTCAGATGTTAGGTTCACGTTGCTTGAGTGGCCTAACATTTTCGATCTACCACATCACATATTGTTTCCATTACACATTGAATTTTCTTGTGGCTTAGAACATCTTCAATCATTCAAACTAAACTTAAACCCATAAATGACACATCAAATAGTGATTTTATTCCAACCATTTAAACAAAACTCAAACTTAAAAACATATTCTCTATATTGTCTCTTTTACTCACAAAATTTTGTTTTGTGTTAGTGTAAACCTAAAGATAAAATTTCTTTACTCAAAAACCAAAAATAAAATTGGCTTTGAAATACCATTGGAATTAATTGGCTACTCCATTTTAAGTTTTAGTGTGCTATTAGGGATGGTCTTAATCCTTGTTTCATAGTTCGTTTATCCATTTCACGAGCAACAACTCATATGCTGCCGGTTATAAACTACAAGAAAAGTTATGAGATGCAGAGGAGTATTTTTAAAAAGTTATACATAGCTCAGGCATCAAGTAAAAGAGAAAGCATTCATGATTTATCTGTTGGCTAACAAACTCAATTGATATTCAAGATAGCATTAGTTAATGAAAAGAAAAGCACATTAGAACTCTTGCAACCTAATCCCAGAAAGCAAGTAAATCATCCCTTAAAATACAGCTGAACCACAAACAATAACAAGACAAAAACTTAAGATTCCTCCTGATACTCATCCTCATCTCCATAAACATAGCCTTCCTCTTCCTCGTCTGCCGTTGCATCTTGATATTGCTGGTACTCAGAAACTAAATCATTCATGTTGCTCTCAGCCTCTGTGAATTCCATCTCATCCATTCCTTCTCCAGTGTACCAATGCAAGAAAGCCTTCCTCCGGAACATGGCCGTGAACTGCTCACTAACCCTCCGGAACATCTCCTGAATTGACGTGGAGTTACCAATGAAGGTTGACGCCATTTTCAGGCCAGTTGGAGGAATATCACAAACAGTCGACTTGACATTATTGGGGATCCATTCAACAAAGTAAGATGAATTCTTGTTTTGGACATTGATCATCTGCTCATCCACCTCCTTCGTGCTCATCTTCCCACGGAACATGGCTGACGCTGTCAAATAACGACCATGGCGAGGGTCTGCAGCACACATCATGTTCTTTGAATCCCACATCTGCTGGGTAAGTTCAGGAACGGTGAGGGCTCTGTACTGCTGTGACCCACGAGAGGTGAGCGGAGCAAATCCAACCATGAAAAAGTGCAGCCTGGGGAAAGGAATTAAGTTGACAGCAAGTTTCCGGAGATCTGAGTTGAGTTGACCAGGGAACCGCAGGCAGCAAGTCACACCACTCATGGTCGCAGAAATCAGATGGTTAAGATCTCCAACTGGTAAACAAGAATTTAATAAGATAGGTTATTATGCTGAAATTCAAAATTCCACAAGCGCACATGAACTCAAGATGCAAAGAATCTGAATGCATGTGCCAACTTAGGAGACAGAATTAAGAATGTTATGCACCATGATATCCTTAGCAAGCACATACAAGCTACTCTTAGACCATGTGATGGAAATTATGGAATATGACAGTGAAGTTTATATAAATTGTAGGGAATAAAAAAGGAGAGTCAAAGTTTAACATAAGTATATCTGTCTGTTGGATATCTAGCAGCAATGCAAACTTTAGTTTCCTTAAAAATGAAACACACAACTTGCCTAGCCAAAGATGCACAAAAGTAAGATGGCATAATCATGCAGAAAACTATATTCCTGCAAAACACGATAGAAATCACAGAACCATTAAATAAGCGCAACTTACAGCTGGGAGTGGTAAGTTTGAGGGTTCTGAAGCAAATGTCATACAGAGCTTCATTGTCCAACACCATGCACTCATCAGCATTCTCGACAAGCTGGTGAACGGACAGAGTGGCATTATAAGGCTCAACAACAGTGTCTGACACCTTGGGCGATGGGAAGACAGAGAAAGTGAGCATCATGCGGTCTGGGTACTCTTCCCTGATTTTAGAAATCAGAAGAGTCCCCATTCCAGAACCTGTTCCACCTCCCAATGAATGGCACACCTGAAATCCTAAGAAGATGACAAATAAAACCAATGGTTTAGTCAAATGAAATTGTATAGAACTCACACATACTGCATTAACAATTTCAAACTGCTTGACTTGTATTCAAGATTTTGCCAAACTGATGAGAATGCAGATCAGTAAGAAAAGGACTCCATAGAAAATAAAAATGAGATCTCAAAGCAAATGGATATGCAAATGATAAGGTCTTTAAACAGGTCAAATTGTATTGTCTACCATCCTAACATTTAAATGCATAGCTTAAGTAGGACTCTTTCTTATATGTACACCCAAACTACTAGGAGAGTACAACTAACAAAATATTTACAATCAATAGATTCAACTCATAAAGAAGAGAGCCAACACTTACTCTTAGAAGTTAGCTAAAACTCAATCAAAATCATTAAAGGACTGAAACGAACGGAGTAACTCAAACTTCGCAGATAAGTTTATAAACGCATATTCACTTTATGACTTCACAATATATCCGAACACTGCCACGCAGAACACGAACGGAATAGCTTAACAAATCGAATTTAAATCCACAGATCTATTAAATGATAACTCACCCTGCAAGCAATCACAGTTCTCGGCCTCCTTCCGCACAACATCAAGCACGGAATCGATTAATTCAGCCCCCTCAGTATAGTGCCCCTTCGCCCAGTTATTTCCGGCGCCGGATTGGCCGAAAACGAAGTTATCAGGCCTGAAAATCTGCCCGTAGGTCCCAGATCTAACACTGTCCATGGTGCCGGGCTCCAAATCCATGAGCACGGCACGCGGAACAAACCTCCCGCAGCTGGCTTCATTGTAGTAGACGTTCACGCGCTCCAATTGGAGATCGTTGTCGCCATTGTAGCGTCCGGTGGTGTCGATCCCGTGCTCAGCGCACACTACCTCCCAAAATTTGGCACCGATTTGGTTACCACACTGGCCACCCTGGATGTGCAAGATCTCACGCATTTTGCAGTTGCTTGTTTGCAATGAGAGAGAGAGTGTGTGTTTCTGTGTGTGCAGAGACAAAACTAGGGTTGGTGATGAGAGAAGTGATGAGGGAATGGGGTTCAAATAACTGCCAATTTTCAGTGCGAATTTGAAATTTGAATTTCTTTCCAAAAGAGAGATTAGATTTGGTGCCACGCGATCAAGATTGGGTGGAATATACGCGCTGGTTCACATGGTCAAATGTTGCCGTCACGTGGGATGTTGTCAAAAGTGTACTACGGGCATGTGAGATTATCTCTTTCCCTTATTTTTTCAATTTGATTATTTTTGGAAATGACTGTGGTGTGATCTTGTTTAAAAATTGTTATTTAAATTATATACTTTTAAATCACTTTTTTTTCAATCAGATAACTTATAAAATTAGCCAATTATAATTTTTATATATTTTTTAATTATCCCATATAATTAAACTTTTAATAAAATTTATCACTTAAAACATATTTTTTAGTAATTAATTTTTGGATAATTTAGTATTGTTCTACACATGGTCTATTTATATATAATCATTTTATAATTGGTGAAGATATGATGATTAAAATCATAAAAGCCACAATAATTTCATCAAAATTTTAATCGTATGGATCAATTGAGAAACACACAAAAATTATAATTTGATTGACTGATATAAATGACATTTTTCTCTCACTTTAATCATATGTTCGTTATTTTACCTAGTTATTTATATATTGTGTCTCTTGTCTTAACTTACTACTCGAATCGTATTTTATTCTAAGTTGTTTCAAATAGCTAATACCAAAGATTATTAAATCATCTAATATCATTAGTTTTATTTTTTGTACTTTCTTTTACTTTATTAATATTTCTATTTACTAAACAGATTTTTTTTATATTTTGTAGGAAACAGAAACATCTCAAACGACAAATATTATTATCGTGAGAGATGATAGATTGTGTACTTCAAAACACAACATAATACTACTCTTGTCACACCAGCATTTTATCATCCAGCTCATATTCTTGCAATACTACTATCCAACCTCATTTCCACATCAATATTATTTCTATATTTTATTTTTAATTATTGGTATAAATAAAATAACAAAAAAATAAATTGAAGGTAAAAACATAGAAAAACAAAACATACATAATTTAAAAAAAATAAAAACAAGCTACATTTAACAAAAATATAAAGAAAAAAATAAACTAAAAACACAGTAGAAAGCATAGAAAAACAACACAGAAACACATCAAAAGTTGTCACCATTTAGACCCAATTTTTTCTGGATCTTCTTGATGGTAGCTCTGAGCTCCTTCTTGATTTCCTCATCGGTTTCGGATCTGTGCAACTAGTAACAGCCCAACAGCGTATTAGTAAGCGTCGCAGATGCAACATCCGACATGTCATCATTTTCGTCGGCCCGACGCGATTGGGCTTCTAACCGCTCATTGGTGCCTTCCCCTTCCACTTGACCACCTTCACGGCCATTGGGCGCCATGGGGTAGGTAGATCTCCTCATAGGCTTCGCTCGAGTCGATTGGCTCAGCTACGCCGCTACTGGTGTAGCTCCAGGAGACGTTGAGCCGCAACCTCTTCAGCGCATTCGCCACCAACCCTGCTTGGAATTTGGTGATCTCCTTCAGAACGAGATAGGCCTCCTAGTACTTGAAGGGGGTAGACATACCGTTGAACGTATACTTGTGCATCGTCAACTCTTTGACATCCTCCAGGCTCTGTCTGCTGCTCTGCATCCTTAGGTTGTTTAGGTAGAGACCTTGCTATCTAGCAATTTGGAGCTTCATTTGCTCCCAGTGCTTGTGGAGCTTGTCGGGAGTATGGGTCTTTGCCCATGCGGTCATCACCTGTTCGTATATATCCCTAATACGTCCCCAGAATCCTCTCCTCGCCTGTTGGTTGGACACAATCAGGTCCTTGGAGATGTCGACCAACACAAGCTTGAGCCATCGAGTCTAGCGGGTATAGTTCATCCTCTCTCCCTCTTCCACTCGGGCGTAGGCGCAAACGTCTCTATCGATTTTTTCTTCCCCTTTCCCTTCGGCTAGGAAGTGGGATTCTCCTTCGGAGGAGATGGGTGCATGTCAAACAGCTCGTACTCGTACACGATAAAGGTCAGATCGGCCTCCGGAAGAGATGTGCATCCGTCCGAACCAGGGGAGTACCGAGCATTGGTGGCCGATAGACTTCCTCACTGGTTGTAATTTTGGGATGCCTGCGGGGTTAAGGGTCTACTAGCCCCGATAAAGGCATTGTCGGGGTATGGGTGACTGTCATGGTACAGAGGGAAGCTGAGGTCAGAGAGAAAGTAATTTTGGTTGTTCTCGTGGGGATATTGGTTGTTTTTGCCAGAATTCGGAGAACTTCTATTGGATTCATTGTTTATAACTATAGAGTGAAAGTAAAAGAAATTGTAGATGTGAGAATGGAGAGAGGTAAGGTAAAAATAATGGGATATGAGGTTATATAGAGAGTAAAAAAAAAATTTTGAACGGCGTGAGAATGGCAGTTGGGCACCGGTCATAGATAGCCGCGGACGTGAGTTGGAGGCTGGGGAAGGCTGTCGATCGACGCTTTCTCCATAGGGGTGCCGATCGGATCGCTGATTGATCGATCGGGCGGCCGATCGGTGGCCACAGTGTGAGTGCCCTAAGAAAAAAACAATGGAACTTTACTGGATAATAAAATAGTAAATGCCAAAATTGGTCTTGAACATATGTCCATTTTACGATTTTAGTCCTATACTTTATCTTTTGAATTTTTGCATCCTGAACATTTCAACTCGGATCACAATTGGCCCTACACTAACTGTTCCGTTAGTTTTTAACGGTCGACCACTTTCTATAATTTTGACCGAATTAAACTGTTAATTATAATTTTTACTCCCTAATTATATCTTTAATTATTTTAATAAATATATGAAATAAATTTAAGATTAGGGTTCCCCATTTCCGACCAATTCCCCCAAATTCCTCCATTCATTTCAGCAAAATCACAAAAAAAACCCAAATTTATTTTTGTGAGAATTAGAGCATCCACATCCGTGCTCTTTGGCAAGAGCACGGATGTGGGTCCAGACCCACTTTTATTACTTTTTTACTACATGCTCTTCCCCAAGAGCACAACACCCACATCCATGCTCTTCCGCAAGGACATGCTCGAGGGTTCCACCGTTCCATTATTTAATTTAAATACTTCAATTACTAAAAATACATTAAAATATAAAAATTACATAATTAAATCCTAAAAAATAAAAAATAAAAATGAAAACTTAAAATCCTAAAAATTAAAAATTACATTATTAAAATCCTAAAAAATAAAAATACATAATTATAATCATAAAAAATAAAAAATACTCCCTCTGTTCCGCTTTAGGAGTCCCGGTTGAGTCGGGCACATGTTTTAAGAAAGTGTTTGAGTGAGTAATAAATAAATGTTGTAGTGAATGTTGAACCCACTTTTAATTGAGTGTATAATAAATAAATATTGTAGTGGAACCTACTTTTAATAATTTACTTACTTTGTAAGCATTTTTTATTAGTTTATCCCAACCGGGACTCCTAAAGCGGGACGCCCGAAATTGATCAACCGGGACTCCTAAAGCGGGACAGAGGGAGTACATAATTAAAGGCTAAAAAATACCCCTGTGGAAGACTAGTCCTCCGGCCCTATCCCCAATTTTCTTCGGAGACCCCATATCAATTGCCAAATGTGAATCAAGTTGCTCGGGGGTCATATTTGACCTATCGGCCAAATTGAGTTGGGCCAAAAGGGTCCACAACGAGTTGGTGGGGGGTTGAGGTGGCACAAAGGGAGCAGGAGCGGGGGCGGATAGAGTCGCAGCGCGACGGCGGTTGGCCGTCACCTTCTTCCTTCCTTGCGGCCAGCGTTGGGAACTGCTCGGGCCGGCGTCGAGGCTACCCAAGTTAGCTCTAGCGAGCTGGCTAGCCACCTCATCCTCGCCGGCGTCGGATAAGGATACCGAACTCGACCGTTTGCTGGAGGAGGATGATACGCCTCCCCTATACTTCAGAGGCACACGCACCTCCTGCCAAACGCTGAGGTACTTGAATGGTTTGTAATATAGGGATTGGTAGGTCGCCAAGGCAGCACTGATGATGTCGAGCTCGTTCCTGCCGCTCCACACCGACCATTCTTCCTGGAGGTAATACCCCTAGAACTTTTGAATTTCTTCGTTGGCTCTAAATATGGCATTGCGCATCATACTCTCATTGCACTCGATGGTTCCAGCCGGGCGGTTTTCATTATACCGGCGAGAGACGCGCCACCAAAACCTATCCCCGCTTTGGTTCGTACCAACCTCCGGATCTTCGGAGATAATCAAATAGGCTTTGAATAATTGATCCATCTCCGCCGGAGTGTACGGGGTGCGGACACCACGAGGAGTAGTATTAGGAGTAGGAAGATGAGTAGTTTGAGAGCCGCCGCTCCCTCTCGATCTGGGTTCGGGTGCCCACCCGTATCGCCCATCGGGGGCATCTTGGTCGTCCACCGGGTAAGGCCGGTCGCCACCCGGAACTTGAGACCCTTGGGTTTGAGGAGGGGCCGAGAATTGCGTTTCCGGACTAGGAAATGGTTGTGAGCCGAACCATTCGTGGTTTCAACAGCGGGAGTCGGAGGGGTGATCGCCATAACCGGACATTTTTTTTGTAAGAGTGAAAGATTGAGAATTGATAAGAGAAGATGAGAGAATTTAGATGAGAATTGTGTAGTGTAGTGTGAAATTTTTTGTGTGGAAGTGGTGGTATTTATAGATGAAAATGTGAATTTTGGGGAAAAAAATTGAAAAATAAATTAAAAGTGGGGAGAAAACGGATATAGTTTATAGGGAAGTGTAAAAACATTTTTTTTATTTAATTAGGATTTTTTTAATTAAATCTATTTTTTTAAAAAAGAAAAAATGAAAATGCCAACGGTTTTGCCGTTGGCCAATCCGGTGCCGCCACGTTAGCTGCTCAGCGGCACTGACGTGCTCGATGCATCGAGCAGCGCCGTGCCAGCGGCAAGAGTACAGTGGCGGACAGTACTTCGCCGCGACAGCGGCGCGGACGCTATCCTTCCCTAAGAACAGCGCTGCGGATGCTCTTACAAGACAACTTGATCTCCCCCAACTATAGCTATTAACAGATCCCTCTTCCCTCTCACCCTCTCTAACATGGCAACACATGAGAAGTAAAATTACAATTCACTCAATTACTACATAACCTTCCACGACTCCAGCGTTGGGAAGCTGCAAAACGACTCCAACCCAATCGCCCCCCCATCCATATACGCAGAGGCGGCGCGGCGGTGGTTGAGCCATCCAGCAATCCCGTCGGTGTGTCAAATGACGGCTGCTGCATCCGGCCGAACGCCCTCTGCCGCTCCGGCTTCATTCCCCCAATTATTTTTGTGAGAATTTGGGTTTTTTGTGTGATTTTGCTGAAATGAATGGAGGAATTTGGGGGAATTGGTAGGAAATGGGGAACCCTAACCTTAAATTTATTTCATATATTTATTAAAATAATTAAAGATATAATTAGGGAGTAAAAAATCATAATTAACAGTTTAATTTGGTTAAAATCGGGATTAAACTCGTTGACCATTAAAAACTAACGGAACAGTTAATGCAGGATCAATTGTGGTCCGAGTTGAAATGTTCAGGATGCAAAAATTCAAAAGATAAAATATATGACTAAAATCGTAAAATGAGCATATGTTCAGGACCAAATTTGGCCTTTACTCGATAATAAAATCGCTTGTTGGAATCAATTTTTTAAACAATTATACATGGAATATATATAATATGCAGGTGTGAAATCGCCATATCATTGCTTAAGACGAGAAATACACTATATTATAGACAATTAAAACCAAATCCAAGACCTCTAAATGGATAAAATTTTGTGATGTTAGTATTAGGCCATCCGCAACGCTGTCTCTTATTCGTCTCTTAACCGTCTCATCTCTTAACTATTCATGGGTCATACTGTACTTTTCACTCTATCTCTTAACTAAGAGACAACACCTGCAATCCTCCATCTCTTATCCGTCTCTTAACCATCTCATCCCTTAACTATTCATTCAATTTCATTTTTTATTTTTATTTCCAACAAATTCAATTAATAAAAACACACTTCATTAAATAAAATAAAATTACAACTTAAAATCCTAAAAAAAATACATAATTAAATTCGTGGAAAAATAAATAAAAAAAGACATAATTTAAATATAATTTTATAGAAATTATAAAAACTACTCCGCCGGTGAATCATCCCCCGAAGGCGGTGGCGGTTCACCGAATGGAGGCGGAATACTAAGTTGTCCCGCCAGAGACACAATGCCGGCATAATGGGCTTGATATTGGGAGGGCGTCATCCGGGAAGTGTCCGCCATCGTGGCAGTGAAGTACATGGAGATTAGGGAGGCCCTTGGGAACTCGCCTGGCTTGATTCGTCTCGGGTCCCTTGCGGCCGACGGCGCACACGGGAGGACCCCCTGGATCGTCTGCCGTGCCCTCAACCTCCTGCGAAGCAACCTCTTGTGTGGCGCTGCCTGAACCGCCCCCACTAGACGAGTATTGGCCACCCGCCGTGTGCTTCGTGCGTTTCGAGGTCGAGCCCGTGCTGGACTGTACACCGCCAGCCCACCTTTCGATGTCTTTGACGGCCTCCCAAACATCGACATGTTTGAATTCTTTGCCGTTGTCGTCGAAATAGACTCGCAAAGCCGATCTCAGAATATCGGCTCCAGTGGCTCCGGTTTGGTAATGAGCCGCTTCATTCTTGTAGATGCCGCAGAATTTTTTGACCTCTCTGTCGACTCGGTCAAAATGACTTCGGAGCATCTTCAATGTGCGTCGGCGGGACCCCTTCGGCTTAATCTCGTTGAAGGTCTCGGTAACCTTTTCCCAAAAGCACTTTCGGGATTGTTGATTCCCGACGATGGGATCGTGCGAGACGCTGATCCAGGCGTTGTACAGAGCATCGTGTCCTTGCAGCTGCAC
Source organism: Salvia splendens (assembly GCF_004379255.2). Taxonomy (NCBI): domain Eukaryota; kingdom Viridiplantae; phylum Streptophyta; class Magnoliopsida; order Lamiales; family Lamiaceae; genus Salvia; species Salvia splendens. The sequence continues at coordinate 7,741,620 of NC_056034.1, forward strand.
GGATGACGGCCTACATCCTTCTCCTCCTCGGCCGCCTCCTCCTCTTTCACCACGGCGTCGAATGCCCTGAAGCTTCCACTGCCCTGTCCTCCTTTCGGATTGGGTTCATCCGGATAATCCTCCCTAATTTTGGATAATCCCTGCTAATAGCTCGGGGCGGAGGGACGAGCGTATGCATCCACATCAAAATGGGGTGGTTGGTACCCCGCCGACGTCGACGAACCGGAACTGGAACCACCCAAGACATTGTACAAGCCCCCCAGTTGCCAAATGCGTTGATGTCAAATCCGCCGGAGCCGCCAGAGTTTCCGTCGCAGGACATTTTGTGATGAAAATTGGAGAGGTTAGATGAAAATTGGAGAGGAAATGGAGATGATTTGGGAAAAATAGATGTGTGTTTGTGTGTATAATGAGGATGAAATATGAGTATTTATAGAGTAAAAAAACGATCGAAAACGGTACCATTACCGTTTGAGTTTTTAATTTTTTTTTAAATTCGAATTTTTTATAAAAAATGATTTATTGCGTCTGCGTGATGAAGCCCACTCGCGGGCCGGCGAGTGGGCGTCACGCCTAGCGCCAGCGCGCGCCAGCCATCTCGGTGGGACGGGCGTCTCGGCGAGACCGGGACGAGACGGGACGCTGCAACGCATCTCGCTGCCGTCTCGTCTCGGAGGGACGAGATACGAGACACCCGCGCGACGCGTTGCGGGTGCTCTCATCTATCACCTTATTCATGTAAGTTAATTATGCTTTTGTTGTCATTTTGTAGAATAGTGCTGCTCTTGTGATGTATCACCTTATTCATCACTACTAGGCTTGCTTCTCACTCTAAGACCTAAGTTATGCTTTTAGTAAAAGCAATGAAATTAGGTCATCTGATTCTGAGTAACACCAGATGCCCCCACCATCATCATTATGATCATCACAACTTCAAAGTAAAGCAAGGAATATAGAAACAAAAACATTGATTTTCTTGGATCTTGAAAATATGATTAGTGAACTTTATTTAGAAAACAGACATATTGTTCGGATTTCAGGAAAAAAAATCCAAAGTTCATGAACGACTATAAATATTACTAGTAATAATTTTGTAATTCATCAAATCTATTATTTGAGGCTTCTGAATTTGAAATAAAACAACTTAAAAGTCCCAGAATAATGAATCTATTAATTTTATCCAAGCCTCAATTATATGTTTGGCTATTCATTATCATATCATAAGTCAATATATAATCACAGTTCTCGAAAAACTTAAAATTATTCTTTAAAAAATATAAAGATGTACTCCCTTCGTTCCTTGTTAATATAGACATTTCTTTTCAGCACGAAGTTTAAGAATAGTGTGTTAAATGAATGGTGAAAAAGTAAGAGAGAATAAAGTAAAAGAGAGAATTACAATTTGCCAAAAATAGAAATGACTCAATTAACTTGGAACTTCCCGAAATAGAAAAATGACACTATTAACATGGAACGGAGGGAATAGTATGTATATTTAGGGCCATGTTAAAATGTATTTAGAGCATCTCCAGTGGGCGGATGTCCCACTCGGACATCCACTAGGATATCCCAAAAACACCTTCTGCCACGTCACTAGGACATCCCACCCCATTGCCACATCACTAGGACATCCCCTGCATAATCCGCCCTTCCCATCGCCCTTCCCACTAGGACATCCCGCAATAAAAAAAATCACAATAATTTAATTTTAATATAAACAAAAAGTACGGGAAAGCAAAATACGGGAAAAATTACGGGAAACCAAAAAACGGGCAAAAATACATAGTCATAAAACATAAAAAAAAGAGAATTTAGAAAAAAAGTAAAATACATAGTCATGAAAAAAAGAAAAATACATAGTCCAACATCCCCGGCTCACTCCGCGCTGTCCTCGTCGCTCGTGCCGCCTTCGCTACCAGTGCCGCCCCCGTCGCCCGCGCCGGGCCCGTCGTCCCCTCCGCTTATCTCGGCACCATCATCTCCAATGGGTGGCATCCCCAAATCGCGCCGACATGCATCAATGACATCCTTCAACATCCTCTTGTACGTCGCATCGGTCGTGCCATGCCACCTATGCATGGTCCGGATCAAGCTTTGGGTGATTTGCGCGCGGGCGAGGCGGTCGATATCTTCCGCAGGAGCAGGGGCCTCCGATTAGACCTCGAACGACCCGCTTCCGCTGCTGCTTCCCCGACCCCTCCGCTGCGCTGCTTTTTGCCCAACCGGGCGACGACGACGGCGAGCGTCTGATTGAGGTAGCGGGGACACCTCATCGGCTTCTGGGAGCTCGTGCGAACCAGCACTGCTGCTGTATTCACCGGAAGCGTTGTTCTTCGTCCGCTTCGCCCAGCCCGATTCGACACCCCCACAAAACTTTGGGGAATCCTTCACCACGAGGAAGGCCTCCCACTGGTCGAATTGTTTGAACTTCAAGGCTCTGTCGGGGTACTGAGCAAAGGCACGGCTCCGGACATCCTCCTCGGACATGCCGCTGCTTGCCTGGCGGAGATTGTTTTGGTAGAGGCCAGCAAATCGACTAAGCTTAGGCCTCAAACGCTCTCACTGTTTCCGGCACTGTTCGGGAACGCGACACTTCGCCCCAGCCGGTTTGTGTGTGTGGTAGGCTTCAACGATCCGATGCCACAGTATGTCAATATGCTGGTTGGCACCGACATAGGGATCCTTGAAAATTGCCACCCACGCATTTGCAAGCGCAACGTTTTCCCACGGGCTCCAGACCGTCCTCTTTCCCGTCTCTTCCTCATCCTCCTCCTCTGCCACCGTTCGAGAGGAAGAGCCCGGGGCTTTCCCCTTGCCCTTGCCACGTCCCGTCCCCCTGCCCCTTGCAGCTGCCCCCACATCATCGGGAGTCTCCCTGATTGGAGATAGCCCCAACTCCTCAAAAGAGAAAGTTTCCAAGCCGGTGAACTGAGTCTCCGGAACATAAGTGGAGGGGGTATCAGTAGACAGCGTATCCATCACCGGCCGATACACATCGTCCGCTAGTGGTTCAGGACCCCTGCCACCCCCTCCCCCAGGTATCATCCCGGGCATCATCCCGGGCATCATCCCGGGCATCATCCCCGGCATCATCCCACCCATACTCATACCCGGCATCATCATATTTGGGGTCATGCCCCCCATCCCCATACCCGGCATGGGGTCATGCCCCCTATCCCGGCTGCCCTCGGCATCATACCACCCATACCACCCATCCAATTGTACATATAAGGGGACATCATCCCACCCATTCCACCCATCCCCGACATTCCCGGAACCGTTGATGCACTTCCGCTAACGTTTCCCTCCAGATCGATAGGAAACGCCGGAGTCTGCGACTCGCTCGTGGCCGGGGAGTTCCTATCGTTCTCCATTAGGTAGAAATGAAATTTGTAGTAAAAGAAGAGAGAAACTTGTTAATACAAGTGGTGCAAATGAAATGAAGTTCAACGAGCCGTACATATAGAATTTTTTAAAAAAAATAATTATCGGACGTCCGACCGGGACGTCCGACCCTCGCCACAGTGGCGGACGTCCGCCCGCCCGTCGCCGGGACGTCCGAGGACACCCGACGTCCTCACGGGACGTCCGTATCCGACCTTCGATCCCCCAACGGCGGACGTCCCGGTAGCCCTTCCGCGTGTCCGACCGGACGTCCTACCGGAAGGCCGTCACTGGAGATGCTCTTAGTGTCCAATCCACAACTAAGACCAATCCTACACCATTAGATTTTAAAATGGATGGATGAGATTAAAGTTCACATATTACAAAAAATAGTAGATAAAATATTAATAAAAAGGGTAAAATAGTCAATTTGTTATCACATACTAATTTTCACGGTTCTTTTTATATCAACATAGTGTATTACGAATATCAACAAAGTGACATGAGAATCTCAACACAAGCACCTGAAAATACCACCACAGTTTTATTGATATTGAACATGCATCATATTAAGATTGTTTGGTGCAATTATTGATATAAAATCTGCTTTCAACGTATACGAAAATTGAAATAAAAATTATAAAATTTCATCAACCGATCATCGTCGTAACATATGCAATTGAGAGCTCGTTAGAATCCTTATTAAATTACCTTTAATTTGATATATTTTTTACGAAAAAATAATTTAAATCAAGAGAGTTACGTAAATTTAAAATTTTAACATGATTTTGAAGAGAGATAAAATGATTAATTTTAACTACCATATATAAGAATTGAAACTAATACCAAGTTTATTTAATACTAATTTTTTTAATTTAAAATATAATCTATGTACAACCACTAGATCTCATAATCTAATGTATAAGATTTGGCCTTAGAACATCCACAATGGATGCCCAAGTGGGAGCCCTAGTGGGAGCCACATCACCATTTTTTAGTCCACCCTTTCTTTCTGCAATGGTTTCGCCTTAGTGTTCGCCATATTAATTAAACTCAATTTGCATTTAATTTTTAATATTATTATTTTTAATTACTAAAATACTAAAATATATTATATTAAACACTAGAAATTTTAAAAAACAACTACATTACTTAATTAAAAAAAACCACATCATACTTAGCTAAAAAAATACATTACTAAACTAAATTACTAAATTAATAAAAACCTAACCAGTCATCTAAATCTAACTTCTTGCTCAAATTCTTGATCATCTTCTCAATCCTCTGTCGTTTTTCCGAATCGGTTTCCTGATGAAGGTTGTTTTGTGCATCAAGTATAAACCTATACTCGCACACCTCGCGAAAACCATTGAACTCCTGGAGCGCTGATGCCACGAGCTGAGTAAACGGAAGAGGTGCAGCCTGCGGAGGAGCCGATCCAGACGTGGTCGCCTTCCCTTTGACCTCGGCTTTGACAGTCTCGTTGCCAATGGGACGTCTAAAAGTAGACGTAGGCGTGCCGGAACTCCCTTCCGGCTCAGCGTTGAGATCCATATGTGATGGGCTGCTGCTTGTGTAACCGCCAGTGGATGTGTTCTTTGTCCGCTTTGCAGCTAAGGATGCGGCCGATATCCCTCCGTCGAACTTCAGCTTGTCCTTCAAGATCAACCAAATGTTGTAGAACTTGAACTACCCGTACTTTGACTGGTAAGTGGCCATCGACTTCTGGATGACATCCTCCATGCTCTCACCGATGGCCCTTTCGTCCCTGAACTTCGTGTAAATATCCTTGAAGTTGTTGACATTGAGCTTGATCCTATCCGCCGCCAAACATCGGCATATCGTCGTCGACACTATGCGGGTTTGGGAATTGACTCGGATCCATTCTTAAAGTGTGAAAGTGAGAAAAGAGAAGAGTAAGATAGTAGAGTAGGGAGTATTTTGTGAAAGTGTGTGAAAAGTGAATGAGGATGGGGTATTTATAATGTTTTAAAGAATAAAAAAAATAAAACTAAAATTGAGAACGCGTCGAGATCGGGCTGGGGCACGCCCTTGCAAAGGGCGCCCGATGCATCGCTCGATGCGTCGGGCGGCCGACCCAGAAGACCGATATTTTGGTCGTCCCACTCGGGCGCTCGATGCATCGGGCGATTGCAATGGTCGATGAGGACGCCCGAGGACAATTTTGCCTGATCATCCGCCCGATCTCCTCACCATTGTGGATGCTCTTCTAAGAGCATCCACAATAGGTGGGACTAACCAATAGCTTAACACTATGACTAACTAAAAACACCTCCTACTACATCACTAGGACTAACCACAGTCTACCACATCATCACGACTAACCACAGCACAATAGCCTAGCCGACGCCCTAGCCAATAAAACAAACTGACAAATACGATTAATTCATTTTAATTGTTGGTGTTTATCAAATATTTTAAAAATGAAGTACAATGAGTTGTAAATATAGAGTATAAATAAAAAAATAATAAATAAATAAATAAAAAATCGGCTAGCCGATCGGTGTCCGCGCAATAACGGACTAACCATTTATAGTAAAAGTGACTTGAAAAAGTTAGAGAAGTAAGGGTCCCACTTTTATATACTCCCTCCGTCCGCCATTAGGAGTCTCATTTGAGTTCAGCACGGGTTTTAAGAAATGTAAGAGAAAGTGGTTGAGAAAAGATAGTGGAATATGAGGTTCATTTTTATATATTAGTTTTATAATAGAATGTGAGTGGAATGAGTTAGTGGAAAGTGATGTGTACCTACCATTTATAGTAAAAGTGAACCGTGACTCCTAATGGCGGACAGACTAAAATAGTAAACTGGGACTCCTAATGGCGGACGGAGAGAATATTAGTTTTATAATGAAATGTGAGTGGATTCAGTTAGTGGAATGTAGGGCCTACTTACCATTTATAATAAAAGTGAAAGTGGACTCTTTTTGTAGGACGAACTAAAATGGCAAAAGTGGACTCTTATTGTGGGTCGGAGATAGTAATTTATAATACAATGCGAGTGAAATAAGTTGGTGGAATGTGAGTCTACTTACCATTATTGATAAAAGCGAAATGTGACTTTAATTGTGGAACAGACCAAAATGACCAAATGTGATTTTTATTATGGGACGAAGGTAGTAACACTCAACATCAATATAATTACATTATATCCTCCGGAGAAATTTCATAAAAAAATTAAATTTGTTGATTTTTTAGAATTTGAGATTAAATTTGTTCCTTTATAAAAAATGGTATTGAGTCTCTTGAATTTTTTAGAATAGAGGATTTTTGCCTTTTTCTCTTTTAATTCTCTTATTTTTTTCTTATTATTTCTCTAACAAAATATATAAATGACTCATATTCTAAAATTTCGCCCCATTAAGTGTTCACTTTCTTTTTTAGTATGAGTTTCGTTTAATTTTATACTCTCCTTGTCCCACAATAGGAGTCACATTTGGTGTGAGCACAGATTTTTAAAAATGTAAAGAATAGTGAGTTGGAAAAGTTAGTGGCATATGATGTTCACTTTTTTATATTGCTTTTATAATAGAACGTGAGTGAGTTAGTGGAATGTGAGACCTACTTACCATTTTTGGTAAAAGAAAAATATGACTCTAATTGTGGGACAGATTGAAATGACAAAATATGACTCTTATTATGAGACGGATGGAGTAATATGAAACTTACTTCTATTTTCAAATCTTAGTGATTCTGTTAACTTGAAAACTTTCCCAAACACAAACGAACACATAAAAATGAATAAAAGATATTAATCAATTTCTCCAATATTCTAATTTCATTTAAATATTTTACTTCTATTAGTTTCACCTATAAATCAAACACAATACGATAAGACCTAACATATTTTTCTAGTGAGCATCCCCATTCTAAATCGGACGATCCTTATAACATTTGAAATTCAAGTCCATTACAAATAATTTCAACATACTTTTAGAAATACTACTCCTGCTTATATTTTCCTAATACTGATATTGATTAATAAACTTAAAGATACGAGGTAGTATTACATTACAATTACATCATCACAGAACATTTACACTCATGTTTCCGTGGTAACAAAAGATACTAGGAGTACAACCCAACAAATTTAGACAGACAAAGCAATCAGAACAATCTCATAAGTTGGTCTGTTTCTGATTGATACAACATGCTAAGGTAACTCCGATGGAGCTGGCATAGCACTTTAACCGGAGTCCTCCTACGTATCCTCCTCGGAACTGCTATCGATATAGATAGCTATGGTCAGCTCGCCTAGATCGAGGTCCTCGAGAACTGGTAGTGGCTGTAGAATTGCCTGTGGGATGGACTCCGCTACAGGCGGGTGAGACGGCCCTGCCTCGAACTCATCCCCTGTCCGTCGTCCCAGAATGATCCGCGGTGGGGATGGTATCCTCTCTCGCGGGTGGGGAGCGCGCAATCCTATGTCCTGCCGCTGTCGAGCAAGCTGGAACCCTAATGGGAACAAACCGATCTGGGCTAGATCGCCAGGTCGCATATCCGGTACCCGACCTAGATCGCCTGGTCGCATATATGGTCCCCGCGGAGCCTGACCGTATACGGTGTAGTAGTAGTGGATCTGTCCCAGAAATTGCGGCAAGTCGCCCGCCAAGTCGTACCATGGGTACCGCCGGGTAATAAAGTCTCGTGCCATATCTACTGCCCATCCCCGCCACTCATCCGGCAGCAAGGTGATCAAGCGTGTGATCCCGCCGTACCCGGTGACTCCATGTTTGTGGGCTTCGCTCCACAGTTGATAGTAGATGGAGAGGAACTCTCCCAAGTCATCTCCCTGGCGGGGAGCATACGCCTGGTATTCCTCGATTATGCTTTCCGGGCTCGATGTCGTGTGTCCAAAAGGTGTCATCTACAAGGGAAACATATATCTACCAGGTTCATGCTATACCATAAATATATACATATAGTCTAGGAAAACGAATGAATACTACTAAGCAATATTTGTATCCTAACAATCTATTCAAAATAGTAAGTTTTATCATATACAAAATCCAACCAATTTCAATACTACTATCTCGCAACACACTCTATTTTAATTTTCTACAACACTCACCAAGATAAAACTCCAATGCACAAAAGTTGTCACTATTCAGTTGTTGTAGTATGGAGTACTCTACTTAACTTGCTTGAGAAAACCTATAAATTAATTTGCTTGAAAAAACCTATAAATTCCTATATTGCATTTTAAATATACTACTAGTACCTAACATAGTTATAAAATCAAACAAGAAAATCCAAAATATAGAAATGCCCAAAATATAACTAAATTAAAATGGTCCAACTCTCCACGATTCTCAGAAAAATCCCCAATAAGTTCAAATTAAATCGCATTTATATTTAGCTCTAGGGTTTCAAAAATCATACTCCTAACTAAATCAAAAGTTTCAAATTTTACTAATTTAACTCCTAGCAAACCATTCCGTAGCTAAACGAGCATAATAACATAAAACCCCAAATTTATAACAAGATAAAATTCTTGGCATTCATACGTATTCCACATTTAAGACAAATTTCCATCCAAATAAACTCACAAATGCTAGAGGTAATATAATCATAGAGGAATTCGAAAAAATTGAAATTTGGGGAAAGAATTTCAACCTTGAATCCAACTTTAATGGAGGTTAGGGAAGATGAGATGAAGAAATCGTGTGAAGGGAAAGGAGGGTAGTCGGTAGCAACTGCAGCGCCAGTGGGTAGCGATCAGCGGTTTCCGGTGAGCTGCATGGATGACGTGTGGTCTGCAGAGTGAGAGTGAGAGTGAGAGTGAGAGTGAGAGTGAGATCTTGAGCTTTGTGGGGTGCAACCAAAAGTGTGTTTAGTGTAGTAGCGTATATACGAAGGATCCACCGATCTTTTTTGTACTGTATTTCTTTTAATTTTAAATTTGACTCTCAGAAAAGAGTTAAAACAATTACTACTATAAAAGTTTAGTTGATTTCTCTAAAAAATCGTTTTCATTTAAAATTCTATGACCACTAAATTTATCTATAGACTAAACTTAAATTGGATAATCTGTAAACATTTGAAAATCTAATTCACTGGTTATGGATATGGGGTATAACGGAAACAGAAGAAAATTTTGATTGGTAACTAAAACCAAATGTCTTGGGTCAAGGTTGACGGATAACATTCCTAGGAGTATTATTATATATTCACTATCGTGAAATCTTATCATCTTTAAGCATCAAGGAAATGCTAAATTGATATTTCATTCGTTATCGTTACTCTTTGGACTATAGTCATCTTCAAGCATTTACACGTTAGTATGTGCTAACAACATTCGCTTTCATCTATCTCGCTTGCCTCTTCCTCGTCTCGAACTTCTTCTCGCCAAGTCATTCGTTTTGTTTCCATCACTTAGATAACTGAAACCTAGTATCATACTCCTAATTCTTCTAACTTGGAGCTATATTTCAAACGAAAATTCCAACTTAAAACATTTGCTCTCTTTTAAACTTTAACTTTCCTTAAAATAAAGAGCACATTCTTTTTCTCAAATACTTTTTCCAAGGAAAGTAAATCACATCTTCCTTTAAAACTTAAATAGAAGTTTCCTAGGAAAGTTTAGATTATACTACTGGTATAGATGAATGTGAATATGTTAAAATGATGGAAGAAAAAGTTGGTTAGATTGTGGGAAAAATTAAAATAGCGAGCGAAGTGGGAGTATAACGGTAAGACTATTCTTTATATAATGTTCCCCGCATTTCTCTCCCCTTTTAAAACCATCCTCTCTTTCCATATTCATGCTGTTGCATATATTTGGTGGACATTTATTTAGGCTGAGATTTAATTTGGTCCAATGCCAAATTTTTTGGCCTGGTCCATGTGACCAAGCCTAGTCGCCCGAAGACCCTTGCTCTTCACCGTCTAATCTCTGCCACGTCTCCCTTTCACTTGGATTATGGATCTGCACCGTTGGATGGAGGGTTGTGTTTGTTATGTGTGAAGTGTATGCCGATTTGTTCCCCACTTTACACCTCTCTCTCTCTACTCACTCGATTCAGTGTGTGCTCTCTCTTCTCTCTTCTTCTCCGATGAGTTCTCCGGCTGTTTTCTTCGTGATCCTTCACTACTCTGAATGTGATTGATCAGTGTGGGTGCTGGTGAAGGCAACCTCTTCGATTGGCTGTGTGTTGGTGAGATTTAGGGTTTTGTGTGTGAGAGCTTTGATCTGAGATTGTGTGCGGTGAACCTTGATCCGGTGTGACGGGGTTCTGTGGTGGAGGTATCGACGGTTCGAGGGTGATCTCTAGTCGATTCATCTGTGCTCCCTTGGGTCTGGTTCTGATTTGAATAGATCTGAACTGTTGGCGGGTGTCTGAGCCAAAATCTTCGATCTATTCGGTGTCCCCTGTTCTTCTTGTTCCTCGTGTGTAATATCTTAGATCCAGTTGGATCTTACTTGTTATTACTGACTCGTGTACTTAGTGTACAGACTGTGGATTAATCTAGGCACTAGTTAGGGTTCCTACAGAGAATTGTAATAGCTAGGATATATTACTTGTAATCAAACTTGTAATCTTGATTAAAATCAGCCGCTTAGGTTAGAGTTTGGTTGAGCTCTCTTGTAAGAATAACAAAGAGGTCTCGGTAACTAGTGAACCCGGACTGGTCTGATCCCTATAGATGCCATTCTCAATCATTCTTATTCCTCTTTTGAAGACAAAATGGTACCAATTATATTTGGATTTGAATGAGATTAATCGCATGAATCCACTAACGAAATTAATGATATTATGATTCCAGATTCAATATGTTTTTTCCTTGTATGGTATTGGTATAAGCTTTGTCTTAATTTCCCCATGAGAACTGAAATCGAAACGAAACTACCGTTACATAACCTACAAGATCAAAGAACAAGAGGTGGTGTTCACATCATCTCTAAGAGGATTTAAAGTGACACAAAATAAAACAAAATAAGCGCACTACCTAAAAGCTGTAAACATAAAAAAGGTGACAGAGACTGCAATCCTAACAAACTACTACCTTCTTCTTTGCTAAGCAGCTAAATAAAACAACGAAAACAGAACTAGATAGAGCAACAAACATAAAAAACCGAAATCAGATAAAACAAACCCAGATCCATATGAAATCAACGTAACGAAAAGCAGATCTAAAGTATCTAACCTATTCTCATGCAAGTTGACGAACTAAAATGTAAATCTACCTACTAGAAAACATAAACAAGACGGAACTAAAGTAAACGAAGGCAATCAAAACAGAGAACATCAGATCCAACACAACTTGAACTAAAAACTCTATTTCATAAACGATCTTCGGTAAACGTAACTAAAACATAATTCCAAAAGAGGATTTAAAGAGCGATCAACGATGGAAAGGTAACTAGAGTAGCAACTAGAAGAAAAGCATTAAAAACAACTAAGCTACGGAAAGGATGAACTAAAAACAGAATAAAAATTGTTTTAACCCCTAAGGGTGTAAGAAAAACTCCAACTACGAAGACTTCTACGCAGATACAGGTCCCTCCTTCCTTGACGAGGAAGAAGAGATGAAAACGGAGGTGGAAACGGCGACTCCTGCTACTAACTCCTTACTCCATGCTATGAACTTGAGGGAAAATGAGGTGACTAAAGGTGATGATGGTGTTGAACTCCTTCTTGTGTGCACTCTCTCCATATGTATAGGATGATGTTGGGCCCAAATCCCTAGGGTAAGCTCATCTTGTCTTGACATTTATGCCCTTGAGATGACATCTTTCCTTCTCTCTCCTCTGACTCATCACTTCATGTGGTAAACTCCACTTGATCAACTTGTCGGCTGGGCAGGCTTCACTATTTGTACGCAACTGATCAACTTGGCTTCTTTTCTGGCCATTTTTCTCTCCTTTCCCGAGTTGATCAAGTTGATCCTGCACTTGCCTTTTTTACACTTTATAGCCCCCTGCACACTCAAATTCACCATTATTTTCACACATTATCAGCCATGTTAGTGTAATAAACCCTACAAAACCTTGCTTGTAATGAGCCCTATCGTATACAAAGGCCTGGGCTATTTTTTAGTTTATCCAAATCAAAGAGAATAAAATGATATTCCGGATTTTTTGGGCCTGCGGGGTGATGGCAGTTTAATTAAATGGAAGCGAGAGGCCCAGTTGAAATGGTGGTGAAATATCTCTTTTTATTTTTCTTATTTCTCGCGACTTTGCAACTAAAAAGAATGTAAAAGGAAATTGACGTCAAAATGGAGTTAGCATCAATCTCATGGACACAATGTTGAAGTCAAAAGAGGTGTTTTTGATGTGAATTGATTTTAATTACATTTGTTAAAATTCAGCCTATTTTTTCAGTGTGCCGCATAATATATTCGTCGTGGGAAATTGAATCCTAGCTTAAGGCATATTGTTAAACGATTTGATGATAGCTAAGTGTTTAATTATTTATTATCAAGATCGGGACGTAATTCATGTGGAAAAGGACCTTAGTTTGAATATTAAAGGGTAATTTTCCAAACATCAACAAATTCGAAATACTAAAATAAAACGCCATCTTTTAGTTAGTTAGAAAGCAAGAAAAAATATAAAGACATGAAAATGAAAGTACAAAGGAGTTACCTAAAGTAGATTCTGGGCTTTTATGCATCTGCTGTCAAAAGCATATACATGTTCGTCTTTCTATAACTTCTCCATTCCTTTTTGTCTCTCATTTGGGTCCAATTTTTCGATATCTACATTATTTAATTCCACTTTATATTTTGGAAAACATTGCAAATTTTGAGGATCCAATATCTATTTTCGTGTAAAAAAATATCTGGAGTATATTTGATCCTTCAGTTCATTGATTCAGTGAGCAATTAATTAAAGCCTTCAAGAAAAGAAAAAATGCATCTGATTTTACATTTATTTAAAAGACATTCAAACTGAATATGCTGCCTTTAATTTGTTGACAACGGCAACATATATAATGAGAAATTCAAATTTGAGTGTTTTCCAGTGGTTGACCCACAAAATGTGGGGGGAGGATCCCTGCTGTGGTTGGGAGCACAGCAAGGTGTGCGGTGCATCAAAGAAAGGTGATTGAATCGGTGGGATTTACTTAAGGAAAAATGGAATAAGTATTATGGAAACAAGAGAAAATGGAATTGGAGTCATTGTACGGTGCCGTTTTGATGCACCGCATACCCCAACCACAGCAGGGGATCCTCCCCGAAATGTGAACCACCCCACCACTTTTTTTCTTTATCATGCCTGACTTATGTATGTTAAGCATTTAATAGCCAAACCAAATAACAAGAGCTGCAACCCTATAGTAGAACTTGGAATATCTATCACAATACAATATGGAGTATTGTATTAAGTCCCATCCTAAATATGACACATTTTTAAAATTAGAAACATCACTTTTTCTATTTTTTCATCTCTCTTACTTTATTCTCTTCGCTTTACTCACAAAATAATATTGTACTAAATAAAATCATGTGCCGAATTAGAAATGCTCCACTTAGAGTAGTAACTCCACATTACAAACTAGTAGTACTAAGCTTTTGCATTTTGAAAGTTCTTTTTATCTAATTTACAGTGGCATCTGACACTCTGCAACCTAAACTTCATCACTCAATTTGGTTCAATTTATTGCTTTATTTGTAGCTCCTATACTACCTTAATAATCAACATCTATCTAATGTATTTATGTCCAAAAAAATAAATAAAAAGGTTTGAAAGTTGCAAAATTTTCAATGTGGTGACAAATATAATTATGAAGGTGGAGTAGGGAAGGCAAAAGTAAATCACGCTCTCCCACCCCCACGCCTGACCCCTTCTCTGCTTTCTTGTCTGCATTCAATATCATAACCTGCCTCCCTTCTTCACTACCTTCATCATCACCCCATTTCCAAACTCCATTTTCTTTTATAAATAAATCACCCCTTTTCCTCATTTAACCAAATTATTTTTCAGTTCCATACCCATCTCAATATGTCTGTAAGTTCTTTTTTCCTCTCCCTTCTTCTTGCTTTTTTTTTTAAAATTAAAATTATACTAATACTCCATATATTTGTAGATGTTGGAGGTGAGGGTTCCCAATTTGGATTGCGAGGGATGCGCTTCTAAGGTCAGGAGAGCTCTACTCAAGCTCAAAGGTGACTCCTTTTTCAACTTGATTAAAACATAAGATGAAATTGTTACTAGCTCATTTTAACATATTTTGGTGTACAGGAGTAGATGAGGTGGAAGTAGACATGGAGATGCAGAAAATAACGGTGAGTGGGTACGCATTGGAGGAGAAGAAGGTGCTAAAGGCCATCAAACGCGCCGGAAAGGCGGCCGAGCTGTGGCCGTATCCCGGCGGCCACTCCTATTTTTCCTCATTCTACAATTATCCTTCTCATGTTGTTAGCCATTACTATGAGACGTCGAGAAACGTGGCGGCACCGGGCGTCCACACATTTTTCCACACGCCGGCAGTGTACTCGGTCGCCGTCGCCTCCGACGAGGCGGTGGCCTCCATCTTCAGCGACGACAACCCTCATGCTTGCTCTATCATGTGATTCCATTCTCATTCTCCTTTTCTCCCTATATTTTCTAGTGATGATTCGATTTTTGGATTTCGAATTACTCCATGTTTTTTATGTAGGGAGAGATTTTGTGCTTATGATGTTGATTTGTTGTTCATATTCTTTTATTTCTATTTTAGGCTGTGTTTTGTGCTAGGGTTTATGATGTCTGATTCTTGGTTGGAGGATGGAGATTTGAATGATACTTGAATTCTCTAGTACTCACGAGTGCTGATGTTAGATGTGTATATTTAATGTTGTACATATTCATTTTATTGACAAATTTGAGGAAAAAAAATGTTTGATTTCGTAAGGAGGGAAAGGGATATTAGAGCATCCACGTCCATGCTCTTACCAATAAGCACGGATGTAGGCCCGAACCCACTTTATTACTTTTTTACTCTCTGCTCTTAGGTAAGAGCACAACACCCACATCCGTGCTCTCCCCAAGGACAAGCTCAAGGGTCTCACTATTCTATTATTCAATTTAAATAAAAACATTTCCATAAAATTAAAATGCATTAAAAATACCCGGAATAATATTACAAATTACAAAAAAAATTAAAAATTACATAATTAAAATTCTAAAAATTAAAAATTACATAATTAAAATCCTAAAAATTAAAAATTACTTAACTAAACACCTAAAAAATAAAAATTACATAATTAAAGGCTAAAAATACCCCCGTGAAAGACTATTCATCCGGCTCTACCATCAATGTTCTTTGGAGACCCCGTATCATTGCCACATGCGATCGAAGTTGCTCGGTGGTCATAGTTGACCTATCGGCCAAATTGAGTTGGGCCAAAACCCCTCACAACGAGTTGGTGGGGGTTGAGGTGGCACAAAGGGAGCGGGAGCGGAATCGGAGGCAGATGGAGTCGCGGCGCGACGGCGGTTGGCCGTCGACTTCTTCCATCCTTGTGGCCGGCGTTGGGAACTACTCGGGCCGGCGTCGGGGCTACCCAAGTTAGCTCCGGCGAGCTAGGTAGACACCTCATCGGAGCTGGCGTAGGATAGGGATACCGACCTCAACCGTTTTCCGGAGGAGCTAGATGAGGATGATACGCCTACCCTATACTTCGGATGATACGCCTCTCCTATACTTCGGATGCACACGCACCTCCTGCCAAACATTGAGGTACTTGAACGGTTTGTAGTGTTGGGATTGGTAGGTCGCCAACGCGGCACTGATGATGTCGACCTCGCTTTTGCCGCTCCCCGCCGACCGTTCTTCCTGGAGGTAATACCCCTGGAACTTTTGGATTTCTTCGTTGGCTCTGTATATGGCATTGCGAACCATACTCTCGTTGCGCTCGATTGTTCCAGCTGGCCGGTTTTCATTGTACCGGCGATAGATGCGCCACAAAAAATGGTCCCCGGATTGGTTCGTGCCAATCACCGGATCTTCGGAGATAGACAAAAACGCTTTGAATAATTGCTCCGTCTCCCTCGGAGTGTACGGGGTGCGGACACCACTAGTAGGAAGATGAGGAATTTGAGAGCCGCCGCTCCCTCCCGCTCTAGGTACGGGTGGTTCGGGTGCCCACCGGTATTGCCCATCGGGGGCATCTTGGTCGTCGATCGGGTAAGGCTGGTAGCCACCCGGAGCTTGCGACCTTAGGGTTTGAGCAGGGACCGAAAATTCCATTTCCGGACTAGGAAATGGTTGTGAACCGAACCATTCGGGGTTCCAACCGTGGGAGCCGGAGGGGTGATCACCGGGGCCGCACATTTTTTTGTTGTAAGAGTGAAAGAAAGATTGAGAATTGTAAGAATGAAAATGAGAGAATTTAGATGAGAATTGTGTAGTGTGGTGTGAAATTTTTTGTGTGGAAGTTCAGGTATTTATAGATGAAAATGTGTATTTTTGGGGAAAAAATTGAAAAATAAATTAATAGTGGGGAGAAAACGGATATAATTTTTAGGGAAGTGGGAAAATATTTTTTTTATTTTTAATCGAATTTTTTAATTCAAATCCGATTTAAAAAAAATTGAATTTGCCAACGGCATTGTCGTTGGCCAATCAGGAGCCGCCACGTCAGCTACTCACTGGCACGGACGTGCTCTTAGCTAAGAGCAGCGCTGCACCGGCGACAAGAGCGCAGCGTTCCGCAGTGCCGCTGGCACGGACGGACGGACGTTGTATCCGACCGCTGCGGATGCTCTTGTTTTTTTTTTGCAAAAAGATGATGGGTGTTTTCGAGCTTTTATTATTTACTTAAATAAAGGCACTCTTCTTTCTGTGGAAAGCACTCGAGGGGTCCTTGTCTTTATCCTTTTTGTGTGTTTAATTGCATGCATATATATATATATATATATATATATATATATATATTCATATTTATACACTTCCAGATATTTTAATAGTAATCCTTCCGTTCCATAGTAACGGAGACGTTTCTTTTTGACACGAAGATTAAGAAAAAATGTGTTAGGTAAGTTAAGTAAATGGAGAATAAAGTGGAAAATGAAAAAGTTAGAGAGATGAAATGAGAAAAAAGTAAGAGAGAGTAAAATAAATATGGAAAAATATGTTGATTTTTACTAAAAAAAGAGAAATGACTCTATTACTATGGAACGTACTAAAATGGCAAAATGACTCTATTACTATCAGTGGTGGAACCAGGAATTTTAATAAGTCGGGGCTGAAAATATTAAAATTTACTCCCTCCGTCCCACTTAAGATGACACACTTTTCTTTTTAGTTTGTCTCAAATAAGATGACACATTTCTATTTTTGAAACCCTCTTTCTCCAATTAATACACTCGATCATTTTTCTCTCATCAATTAAATATTCAATTCTCTTTCTCTCTACATTTAATACTTAAGGTCACATTTTCTCTATCCAATTAAACATATCAAGCAACAATTCCTAAAATCTAGTGCCGACAAAAAGATGTGTCATCTTAGTCAGGACAGAGGGAATACTAATAATAGTAAAATATTACATATAACAAACATTACAATTTTTAAAAGCATTAGATAAAGATTGTTATAGACTAATTTGTCATATCTTGAAAATGTAGAAAATTATTTTCGCTATCAATTTCATATACTCAATTGACGAATGACAAATCTGTTTTAAGTTTCACAAACACTTAGTAAATTTAAGAATGTTTGGAACTAAGCTAGTTTTCATTATTTGGATTTTGTGATGATTTGATTTTAATTATTAAGGGTGGAATTAAATTATGATGAAAGTATTTTATAAGAAAAAATTAAATAAATTAGAGATACATCGTTCGATAATAAATTAAATTTATTAGAGATAAAATTAAAATTATAGAGTACTTTCTCAATTGGAGTTCAGATATGTTAGGGAGAACAAAATAAATTAAATAGTCCTGTGATTAGCTCAACTAGATGGACTGTAAATATTAAGATAAGTGGGTGAAAAAAAAGTCAGTGAAATAAGTGTTCTGTATTAGTTTTAAATAAAATATGAGTAGACAATAAATACTAAATAAGGGTTCAATTTATATACACGCCCAATAAATTGGCAGATGGTGACTAAGGAATGAGACTCCTATTGAGAGAAGGAAGGAGCAGTATTTTTGAACACATAGAAAATATGATTAGCTACAATTCAAGTAGTTGAAGCATGCATTGGGCCTGTTATTGGGCCATCTTCCCTAACTACTACTATTCAATTCTAAAATTAAAATTGCCTTACTAATTTATATCTATATATCATCAACAACCACAATTTCTCTCTTTTCCACTATTGTAAACCAAAACCATATGACACGAGCGACACGTATGCCGTAAATTTTTTTTTTGAAACCGCCTTTTTGTTTGACCCAAACAAAATGTGTGGAGTAATTTATATGTCTGACCTTTTACTTTCCGCTATAACACGGAAACAATAATTTCTCAATCAATTTTGTTTTATTTATTTGAGGAGAGTGCTGCTTCGAAACAAAAATGAACATCCCATCATAAAGTCTAACCTATTTATCATACTATTTATCAAACTCTTTTATTCCCTAGCTCCCTCTTCCAGAATTTCTGTCCTCTCATGGCTCAGGTTTTTTCCCCATCGCTAGTAGTAGTATCTAAGAAGCAATTAATGATGAGAAAATCTTAATATCATATTCATTTTGATCTTGCTTTTGTGGAATTTTGAATTGTGTAAATATCAGAAGGTGGTGCTGAGATTGTTAACCATGACGAAGCTGTCACGAGTGCCCTTTTTAAAGTTAATAAATACGGTTGGTCGCGACTAATGGGACATTAAGGAAGAATAATTTTTTAGGGTTTCAATAAAGAGTTTGACAAAGATAATTAATACTCAAATAACAAGGGAAAAATCAGAGTAAGTGTTTAGGTTTTAAAACCCAAGTCAACAATTATCATAATTTATAATCCAAGAGGGAAAAGGGGTTCAAAAACATCATTTGCGAAAAATAGTATTACTTAGCGGAAGCATTCAAGAGTAAGAGTGACACCATGTATGAAGACACGACGCCCCTCGAAGTTCAAAATAAATCCAAGAATAATTAAGGTTCGACTCAACACTACCCAAGCTCGTCGCCGCTCAACCTGCACATAAGGAAAACACATGCAGGGCTGAGTACTATAAAATACTCAATGGACTTATGCCAAAAAATAGTTTATCAAAAATATTTATATTTATCATACCAATTTCAGGTAACCATCGGGGTTTTAACTTTAGAAATGCCCGAGCCACCAAAATATTCCATCATTCAAAAATCGCGGTCGGCCGACCATTTTCCCATAAACGTCAACCATATCTGCTCATACATGACTTGGAATGTGGCCACAAACCAAGTCACTAGACCGGCCAACCCGTATGCTAACACACGGTCTACCGTAGGTGTACACATATCTGCTCCACCGCCAAAGCCCGGCGCCGCAGCAGACGCTGCGTCGCCGCTCCGGCTGTCTCGATCTCACCCCGAACAATCCCACAGATAAGTTCAAAATTTTCGATTAAAAGTTTGATCTTTTACTTGGTTTGTTTCGATTACTCTCAATCAGTCGATTTGGTTTCAAATTTTTGTTAAACGGTAGTGAAGGATGTATGAATGCAGTAGTAAGAATTTGAAATTGGGTGAGAAATGTGTATACCTTCCGGAGAAGTGAATTTGCGACTGGGTGGATTGAAGGGTGAAAGGATTCTGAACAACATGCCTCTAACCTCCGATCTCTGTTACAAAGTTTCATGAGTCTAGGGTGTATTATAGGAATTTGACGATAGAGACAGAGAAGGCAGATTTGTTGAATTACCGGGGTCGAACGGAGAGTGTCAAGAGAGTGAAAGGGGGGTCGGACTTGGTTCTTCCCGGCTACTCCCTTTTCTTCCTTCTGCCATGAAAATTTCACAAGGATGAACACATAGGAAAAAGGGATTGGATAGCAGATGGGGAAGGGATAAAGATTACCTCTCTTGTTAGAGTGGAAAGCAATGGACGATGAAGGATCTTTGTCTCAACTCTTTGCTCTTGGTTTGTGAATTGGAAAATGAGTGAATGTGTAGGAGACTGCTGGAAGAGCAGAATAAGGTATAAATAACCGTTCCTGGAGTGGAGTGAGTAATTGATTCTCCAATCAATTAGAATTAAAAGTGATTGGGTTTGGAGCAATTGAAAATTTGAGGAATTTGATATCACAAATAAATGTGAGATTTAATTGTTTCCTTTGACTGAAATAATTTTGGAATGAAATTTGTAGATCATAGGGAAGTAACGAAGAGGAACGCGTAAGGGAGAGAAGAGGGGGATCTCGGCAGAATATATTTTTTTTTTCAAAGAAAATTGTGATCAGGGAAAGTTATGATGACCAAGACAAGGAAAAAGGGATTTAAATAAAATTGATTTGGGTTCAAATCCTTGTATTTTATTTAAATTGTGGTAAATTGTGTAGCCACAATTTATTTTTCACAAGATTGGAGTTTATATTATTTATTTAACTTATTGAATCAAACACGGAATTGAGTCCTATAAATATTCCTCACGGAAAGGAATTATTTAAGTTCACATTGTGATTTCACCATCGCGATTTCAACCCATAAAACACGTTCTCGTGTCTTGCTAAGAATTCTAAATATCTGGAAAAAAATAATTATATCACAAAACATCAAAAACTCAAAAAGCCACGTCACGTAATCAACAAAGTTGACTCAGTCAAAACTCTAACTCGAAACTAGGTCACAAAAATATCAAATAACAATTCCACTCGACATTTAATCCATGGACTTCACGATATTAAAGCATTAATGCAAAAAAAATTTAGGGTTTAAAAATTAGGGTTCAAAAAGTGGGGCGTTACAGAATCAATAGCTGATATTCTGGGTAGAAAACTTGGACTTAATTTCTCACCGCATATATATGAGTTGCATATATTTGAAGAAAATGTGCAGGTGTGGATTCCATCTCAGCTGATGCGAAGGAGCAGAAGGTGACGGTGGTGGGAGAAATGGATGCAGTGGCCGTTGTCAAGAGACTCAAGAAAGTTGGTAAGGTAGATATTGTGTCGGTGGGGCCAGCAAAAGCAGACAAGAAGTTGGAAGAAAAGGTTCAAGACAAGAAGTAAGAAATCACTCCAAATAATATAACAAGTCCTTCTCCATACTCTACCAGTACCATATCTTTTCATTTTGGCTGTTCCAATTTCATTTCTTTTCCCTCATATATGTATATTTCTTGCCCCTTACATTTGAAAATTGAAATCAATAGTAATTGGTGATGACGTGCACGCAGCGGCAGAACAAAAGTATGTATGTAGTAGCTCAACTATCTACTAATTTGGTTCACATTTGTGGCAGTTAATAATATCTGTTGCCATCAGGCCAGCTCTTCATGACTCTATCCAATTCACAAAAGTCTTTTATTTTCCAGTTCATGTGTCCATTATCACATACATATTCACACCATATCAAAATCTAGTAGTACAAGTGAGAATTTTCTAGTCAAAATTATCTAAGTTGGATTGATTGAAAGTAAATATGAGCGTGTAAACCTTGAACATAATTTCTTAGTGTGGAAGGAATTGATGATGACAGATTGAGAGGCCATTTTCACCGCTCCTTGGAGATGGCCCCGGCTCCACCGGCTGCGTCGCTCACTATTAATAAAACAACGCACACATTAAGCAAAATATATGTATGTGATATGCCATGAGTGTAAACAGAAAAACGGAAATTTGAACTGACCGAAAGCTTGGCCAACAGAATCCTGAGCAGTCTCAATCCCATTGCTCTTCCCAAGCCACGAGGTGACCGCGTTTTGCAGCCTCTCCGCCACTCCCTGGCCGGAACTCTCCTTCCCTCTTATTCTCATGCGTCGTCCCCGGCCACTCTGCCACCTCTCTCGACAACGTCACCTTTCCCCTCTTGGGCTCCTCCTCCTTCTGCAGCGCATTTGTTATTGCAGAAGATAGAGCCTTATCCTCATCTCCTGGTTTCAAGCATTCCTTGATCGACTGCCCCTTGCTACCAACCGAGATAGCAACCGCTGATGATATTTTACCGGCCAGCGTGTCTTTTGAAGAATCTTCTTCGAAATGGTGATTTCCTTGTTCAGAATCATCACTCCTCTCTTCTGATACATCAATCAGCAAGTTACATAATATTGATTCAATACAATAGTAAAGCATCGTGAACAGAAGATGATACCGGTGGGTGTGGGAAGGGGAGAATTATTTGGATTGCTATTGCTTTCCTTGGGGAGGTTTATGCTCTTTACCACAGTGGATTCGTGTACAACAACACAAGAACACATTATTTGTATTAGTAATAGCAATAGGGGAATATATTAGAATTAGTGAGCAATTCAATTTAGGGGGGAAGAGAGAACGAACTGGTGGCGCCTGAGCCATGAACTTGGTGATTTTCTTCTTCTTCTTCTTCTTAGTCGTCGTTGTGGTGATGGTGTCCATGTTTCTTGATTGTGTCCTTCATTTTCTTTGCCTTATCCTTAACCTTCTTCAACACTGACTTTTTCTCATGTCGATGTAGTTGTGCTTCCATCTTCTTCTCTCTATCCTTTGTTAATTTGCTAATTTGTGGAGAGAATTTATATGAGATCTTATGCTTGGAAATTAAGGATAAGAGGGAAGAGAGCTAGGGTGTATTTTGTAGAAAGAAACGTGGGAAATTTGAATGAAGCCAGCTTATCACGGAGATGCATGGCACCTCCTAAACTACACACGTAGTATTTCCATGTGCACGTCAATCCTCCAACAACGATGAATATGATTCATTCTTTTGTTGCATTTTTTCTTCTTTTCCTAATATAGCATTACGACGTACTTTCACTTGTCATATATTGATAAAATATAGTACTAATAGTTTTACAAATAAAAAATTGAGTACGAAAAAAGAGGATTCTAAGTATCTGAAATATCCAATAGTCTTTGTGAAATTATACAATCCATTACTTGCCATAGCCCATATGTAATCGGAGCTAGTATATCTCAACTGGAAAACAAATACTCCTCCTTTCCCCATTAAATGTCCTATATTTCCTTATTTGAATGATCCCTAATAAATATCTCATTTCACTTTTACCATTTTTAATAGTAGACCCCACATTCTACTAACTCATTCTCACTCACATTTTATTATAAAACTATTTTATAAAAGTAGGACCCACATTTCACTAACTTTTTCGACCCATTTTTTTTTTCACAAAGTCAAACAATTTCTTAAAACCCGCACCGGTGGGGATCGGAGGGAGTAACAAATCTTGGTGCATGGAATGATTTTGATCTTAATTAATAAACACACTTATTTTATTTACGTTGAATTTTAATGTGCGGGTGAAGTTTATTTATTAGTATAAGGTACAATAAGCAAAACGTTTAAAAAAAGGTGATAATTGTACGTTACCTCATCTATATTTATAT
This sequence comes from Salvia splendens, assembly GCF_004379255.2. Taxonomy (NCBI): domain Eukaryota; kingdom Viridiplantae; phylum Streptophyta; class Magnoliopsida; order Lamiales; family Lamiaceae; genus Salvia; species Salvia splendens. The sequence continues at coordinate 7,765,427 of NC_056034.1, forward strand.
GGAGTATATAAATAACACAAACGAATTTTAGCGCCAACGGCCATCGCTTAATTCCCCAAATTTCGATTTAAAAAAGAAAAAAGCTTGACCTCAATTCTTCAAAACTCCCAAAAGCTTTGCAAAGTTTGATTGTTCTCCGCACGGATTCAAACCAAGCACCGCGCACCCGTTAATCAGGTAATTCTGATATTCAAATCACATAATCTTATCACTGTATCATTACATTTGTTGCGTTCCGATATTGGATATGGATGATGTGGACTTTCAAGAAACAAATATGAAGATTTATAAGACAATTGCTATGTTTATTTGTATAGCTACATTTGGGAATTCAAAGAAAAGAAAACTGCCTTGTGTCAATTTTAGCAATGCTGGAAATCTGGAATCATGTCTGGCTGGTTCCTGCTGTTATGAATTTTAGCAAAAAGACTTTTTATTTATTTATTTCGGTTTAATTAGTCTTCTCCGACCCCCCAGATGCTCTATTCATTGCTTCCTTTTCCTTTCTTTTGGGGAGGTGAGGAAATTTTCCTGTTTGTGACATTTTATCTCATTCCCTATAAAGTCTTCTCAATTCCTTGTAGAGCAATGTGATCTTCTTTTGATGTTGGTTAAACCTAGAGTTGTCATGTTGTTCATGTTTTTGGAGCGATTGCCTATGCTCTTAGTCTTAGGGCTGTTTACCATTTAGAATTGATAATATATATGATTGAGTATTTTTATCTTTTATCAATGCTCTGTCTTTCAATTAGGATATTCTGAGGTTTATAATCCATCCTTGTAAGATGTGATTGTGATTGTCGGTGTAGGATGGCCTTGGTAACAACAGCTGAACTTTGTGATGCAAACCCACAGTATATTATGAATGGGGAGCTGCGGGCGCTGTTGCCGAATTTCAAGATATACGGGCAGCGTCAAGTGTTCTATGGGCAAGTTGTTACTCTCAGAGTGTTTGAAGACAACGTGTTGGTACGCGAGTTTCTTGAGGAGAAGGGAGACGACCGGGTTCTGGTTGTTGATGGGGGCGGCAGCTTGAGGTGCGCGATATTGGGGGGGAACCCGGTGGTTCAAGCACAGAACAACGGGTGGGCGGGTATCATTGTGAATGGATGCATAAGGGATGTGGATGAGATCAATGGGTGCGACATTGGTGTGAGAGCTCTGAGCTCGCACCCCATGAAGGCTAGCAAGAAGGGACTCGGAGAGAAGCACCTTCCAGTGCATTTTGGTGGGACTAGGATATGTGATGGGGAGTGGCTTTATGCAGATACTGATGGCATTCTTGTTTCCAAGTCTGAGTTGTCTGTCTAATCATATTCTTACCATCTTCCTTCTTCAATTAGCTTTCTAGGTTCATTTCTGTTTCTGCTAAATTAGTTGTAGGTTTGCATTGTTGTCTGCCTAATCATATTCTTACCATCCTTCTTGTTTAATTAGCTTTTAAGTTCACTTCTGTTTCTGGTTAATTGACATTGATAATCACTTATGTTTGTATATGTAGCATTCTCTCTCCATCTGGTTTTTTATGTGATGGCTCTTCTGCTGCTGCAGCTTGTGTACTTAAATATTGATACCCCAATAGTATTGTTTTTGTAAATTTTACATATTTCCCAAAACATTTTCCCTCCCATATTGTTTAAATGTTTGAATTAATTATGAGAAGATTCTACTTGAATATGGTACACGATAAAATTCAATACCTGGTGTTTTTTCCTCTTTCTTTATTTTGCTTTGTTGGCCAATTTGGAAGAGTGTTTTAAGTCTATCTTATTTCTCACTGTTGCTCTTTTAATTAGTTAGTTATGAGAATTATAGGCGGCCGCATTATTTGTTATCTGTGACCAAAGAAACCTTTTTAAAAATCAATTATAACTTTTAAAATGTGTAACAAAATAACTTTATAAACTATTTATAAGTTGTAAGTATAAGTTTCAACCGCTGTCCAACAAATAAGTTTTCTACACTCTAACTTATTTTTTCATACCCTTATACATATAAGTTGCAACAGCTGTCCAGCAAATAAATTTTCCACGCTCAACTTATTTTTTATACCCTTATAAACAAGCAAATAATTAATTTTTAAACAATATAATTCTATTATATTAGTATTATTTATTATTTTCAATCTATTCACTTTTTATTTCATCTTTATTGCATTTTTTCTGTCTAACTATACATTTTTCTCATTTTTACTTATAATTCTTTTTTTAATTTATAAGTTTAATCATTGGTACACTTTCATATCTACTTTCTATATACTGATATACATGATGATTGTTTTAGGAATTTGGTCAAAAAAATATTATGGTTAATAATTTTTGGTTCCAGAGCACCTCCAAAAGGGGAAAAGGTAAATGGAGAGTTAAAGAGAAATAACTACCATATTTACCTCTTCTTCATAAAATTTCATGCTCCAATGGAAAGAGTATTTGAGGCGGTATTATATCTTCTTTCATTTTCAGAATTTATCTTTACCTCTTCTTGATCGAAAATGTAAAAAATTAATTATTTTTGTTTACCTTTTCAATTTACCTTATTTCCTTGGAGTCCATTACTTTTTAAGAAGGTATAATAACCTTTTTGAGAAGGTTAATGAGAAATACACCTTCTCAATATACTTTTTTCCGTTGGAGATGCTCTTAGTACCAATTAGTCCATTTGACCATATAAGTGATGGAGACATTAAATTTTAATACTAGTTAATTTTATTTTGATCAATTAGTTAATTAAATTGTCCTCAACATTAATATTTATTAAATTAGTCATCAACATTATAATTTTGTTTTTATTTCGTTCCTCTTGTTTTTTGTACATATTAGATTAACTAAACAATTAATGTAATTAGTTTTTATGAAATAAACAAACTGCACATCATTTAATTATAAATGTGAAAAAATGGAATGAAAAAGAGAAAATATAATCTGAAATCAAACTGCATCCATCGAGTCCTCTATGAATCCGCATAAAAAAGAGGCTAATATTTTGAGGGACTCACCATCTATCTTAACTAGCAGTTATCTAGCGATACAAGACTCATACACAACAGATCCAAATTAATGTGTACAGTAGATTTCAAAAAATTAGTATATTATTCCTCCAAAGCTAATTAGCGTGTAGGCCAGTTGCTTAACTTTATGTCTGGCTGATTATTTAACAAGCCCCAAACTATAATTCTTGCATTAAAGGAATAATTAAGTTTTGCTTGACAAAGATGCTTTACTAATTAGGTTTGGCTAAACAATATAAGATGACTCATGCTTGAAGGTAAAGCATGAAATGAAAATTCAATATGGCAGTACAATTTATTAAAAGCTCACGCGAAGGTCTACGTGTCTTTGCTATTATATTGGATTAGTGCTAATTAGATAATGAAGAAAATTCTTCATAAAACGAAGGGGTGAAATTATGATCCATTAGAACCAATGCCATCCCCTCTAAGAGGTGGTGACAATGTGTTTCGTCGACCCGATGATAGAGAACAGGCAAAGGGTGATGATCTTTTGGCATAAAATCACTTCCATATATAACAACAACAAATCAAGTTGGGCATTGGAGCGTGATTGGGATCATCTTCTCAAGCACTAAGGTCAAGTTCAGACACATGCATGTCGTCAATAATCTCTACAGTCTCTGGCCGAGTTGGGAACATATTCGGGTTTTTTCTTTTTTTGTTCTAGACTACGATCATCATTCCTCGAGTGTACTAGGCTTTTTTTAAATTTCGGCTTTGGGAGAGACGCATGACCCTCATGCGTCACCCGTTAATGAAACGCATGATCGTGATGCGTCTATGGGTAAGACGCATGAGGGTCATGCGTTTTTCAATTTTTTTTATTTTAATTGAAAGACGCATGAGGGTCATGCGTCTTAAGGTAAAACGCATGACACTCATGCGTCTCTCCTACAAACATAAATTCGCTCCGTAGCTTAGTGGTAAGAATTATGTGTTGTCATTGTGGAGACCCGGGTTCGAATCCCAGCGGCCACATTGCAATTTTTTTGGGAAATTTCTAGTACAAAATACTATTTAAAAATTGTAATTAGTAACAATTCAAAACGGTTACTAAATAAATTATTGGAACTTTTAATTAACATAAATATCTTAAATAATTATGTGCTAGAAATTGGCATAAAATACTCCTTTTAATTAACTTTTAAATAATTATGTACTAGAAATTAATCAAAAAAATTGTAATTACTAGTACAAAATACTATTTAAAAATTATAATTAGTAACAATTCAAAACGGTTATCAAATAAATTATTGGAACTTTTAATTAACATAAATATGTTAAATAATTATGTACTAGAAATTGACATAAAATACTCCTTTTAATTAACTTTTAAATAAATATGTACTAGAAATTTCCCAAAAAAATTGCAATGTGGTCTCCACAATGACAACACATAATTCTTACCACTAAGCTACGGAGCGAATTTATGTTTATAGGAGAGACGCATGAGTGTCATGCGTTTTACCCTAAGACGCATGACCCTCATGCGTCTTACCCATAGACGCATCACGGTCATGCGTTTCATTAACGGGTGACGCATGAGGGTCATGCGTCTCTCCCAAAGCCGGAATTTAAAAAAAGCCTAGTACACTCGAGGAATGATAATCGTAGTCTAGAACAAAAAAAGAAAAAAACCCGAAGATATTCTTGGTAAGACTCATGTGGCGTTCTTCTAAGTAATTTAAATACGAGAACACATCAACATCTATTAGAAGCCACCCCAATTTTTGAATTGTGCCGAGTCAGGTGGCCCCAAGAGCTTCATGCAAAATTCATCGGTAGCAACGGGTTGGCCTTCGCCTTCGACTTGAAATCTCCCATTTTGGAAACCTTAGGCTCTCATCCGCTGACTCACACTAATCCTATGAGCCAAAATGCGGTAAAAAGAGGAAGGCCCTTGCATCTAAATGGAAGGGGGCAAAATTATATGTATAGGATATTTGAGAATTTAAGAAGGGGGCAAATATAAATAAATTTTAAAATTTTCGTAAAATTATTAAATAAAATAGTATATATCAATATATTTGAGGAGGGGCATTCGCCCCACCTAGTAATACATTACATCCGTCCATGCATTGCATGCATGCCACACAACTACTCTTGAAGTGGGTCTCACCTTGGTTCTTTTCGTCAATGTGGTGATTCTTAAGACGTACAAATCAGTGTTTTTCAAGGACACGTTCACGATGTCTCAAATCAAGCGCCAATGCCATGATGCCTTGATCGACTATTCGGAAAGTTTTGGGAACTTAGATAATCCGACCTTTTAAAGTAATTATACGTTTTATATTACTCCCTCCATCCACCAATACAAGAGGAATTTTGACACGGCAGGGGTTTTAAGAAATGTATTAGAAAGTTGGTTTAAAAGGTTGGTGGAAGGTGGGTCTTATTTTTATATATTAGTTTTATAATAAAATATAAGTGAAATAAAGTTAGTGGAATGTGATGTCCATTATCAAAAGTAGTAAAAAACAAATGGAAAATTTGTGGACAGACGAAAATGGCAAAATGGAAAATTTATTGGTGGAAGGAGGGAATATGTTTTTTTATTTATTTTAATCTTAGTTTTTAGATTTTAATTATTATAATTCCTAATTTGATTTATTTTATTTTAATTGCAATTTTATTAATTTACTTATTATTAAAATTTAAATACATAGTAGTAGTAATATAATTTCTTAAAAAAAATTGAATTATGATCAAAATGAGACTCTATCTTGTCTACTTATATGTTGGCGGTTATTTAATTAATGATATCTTGCCCAAATATAAAATTGAACGTAATTTATAATTAAGGAAACTTGAATGCTTAGATAGTAAAGTGATGTGTAATATGAGGCTGGCATTTGGTGCTATCACAAAAAAACAACTCACATTCGTTGGCAGTTTGCGGCTCACATTGAAAGACTCCTATCTGAGTGTATTTCTGTCTTTCTTTTTTCTAGGATACTATTTCAGCAGATTCCATCACATAAATTATTGCTAAAAATGTATCAATATATGCAATCACACTATGATTGTGTATTTTATCGAGTATTTAAAACTCGAATTAAATGTTAGATTACAAATTATAATCAACCATAGTTACTATGTATGCTAATACAGTATATACATATTACAAACAAATTCAACTGCGTATCTCTATATTCTTTTCGTCCTTAATTTGAATTGAATGTGAGAAGGTCCGCTTTATTAATGAAAATAACTAGTACTAGTATTTCTCGTCCTTCAGTATTTCTCCAAAAATATCAAGTTATCATAAAGTTGTCATATATTATTAGTTGGGGGACCAAAGGCAAAAGAGATGAAAGAAGATAATTTTTGTGAAAATAAAGGAAATATGTATACTTGAATGTGATTTCTCTAATTTCGGTCTTCCATTTGCATCTGGACATTATACCATTATTAAAGATTCCATTATTCATATAACAAAATTGAAAAGTAAAAACGAAATCAAGAAAGAAAGGATATAATACCCAAAATACACAGTAGCGGTGAAAATGAGCTTTAAGAGCATCTCCAATGGCGGACGTCCGGTCGGACATCCGGTCGGACGTCGCGACGGGCGACCGGGACGTCCGCCATTGTGGCGTTTAGGGTCGGATACGGACGTCCCGTGAGGACGTCGGGTGTCCTCGGACGTCCCGACGACGGGCGGGCGGACGTCCGCCATTGTGGCGTCCAGTCGGACGTCCGGTCGGACGTCCCGTTTTTTAAATTTTTTTTTTAAAACTCTATATATACGGCTCGTTGAATTTTATTTCATTCGCACCACTTGTGTTAACAAGTTTCTCTCTCTACATCTCTAATTTCAAGTATATCTAGAATGTCTAGTGAAAGTGATAGCGAGAATGAGTTGGAGGTCGCTGTTGAAGGTGCGATAGAGAGGCTGCTACAACAGAGGTTGCAGCGGCGGCAGCAGGCGGCGGTACCTCGGCCGATCCATCGTCGAACTCAAGTACCCCGTGACCACATTGCTGCACATATTCGGTTGTATGCGGACTACTTCGCTCCGCAACCGCGTTTTGGGGAAGCCTTATTCCGGCGACGCTTTAGGATGCATCGTCCGCTGTTTCTGCACATCGTGGGTGCTTTAGAGAGAAGATACCTGTATTTTAGGATCAGAGAGGATGCAGCTGGCAAACCCGGACTCACGCCCTTGCAGAAGTGCACTGTCGCAATCAGACAACTAGCGTATGGAGGCGCGGCCGACATGTTCGACGAGTACCTCCACATTGGCGAGACGACAGCCGTCGAGTGTCTGCAGAATTTTTGCGCGGGCGTGAGAGCGATATTCGGGGAGCGGTATCTTCGGAGTCCGAGCCCCGAAGACTGCCAGATGCTGATAGATATGCATGGGTCGGTGCACGGGTTCCCTGGGATGTTGGGCAGCATAGATTGTATGCATTGGGAGTGGAAGAACTGCCCCGCCGCCTGGAAGGGGATGTACACTACCGGCTTCAAAGCCAAGCATCCCACGATGATCCTTGAAGCTGTAGCTGACTACCGGCTGTGGATATGACATGCTTATTTTGGAGTCGCCGGGTCCAACAACGACATCAACGTTCTCCAGTCGTCGCCCCTGTTCAACGCTCAGTGCAATGGCGTTGGACCCGCCATCAGTTTCGTCGCCAACGGCAACCAGCATAATATGGGGTACTATTTGGCGGATGGAATATACCCAAACTGTCCCGTCTTTGTGAAGTCAATCAAGCATCCGCTCGGACAAAAGAAGACATACTTTGCGAGCCGTCAGGAAGCAGCGCGCAAGGATGTGGAGCGGGCATTTGGTGTGCTCCAGAGTCGGTGGGCGGTTGTGAAGGGTCCTGCACGGCAGTGGTATATTCCCAACATCGGCGATATCATGTACGCATGTATCATAATGCACAACATGATTGTCGAAAATGAAGCTGCGGAACTGACTCAGTGGACCAATGAAGATGATACGGGTGCAGGTCCAAGTCACGGCGTGGCCACCGCGAATGTGAATATGGGGGTACCTCATGGAGAGGTCGCGCGGCTGCGTGCATTTGCCGACATGCGGCAAACAGATGCCCATGTTCGACTTCAGCAGGATATCATCGAAGAGGTTTGGACTCGGAGGGGTTGACGTGATAATGTATGAAGTTTTTTTTATTAGTATGTAATTTTTTTTTTCGAATCTTGTATGTTTTTTCCGATGAAGTTGTTAATTTTTCCCGTTCGTATTCTCGGTCAAATTTTATTTCCGTAAATGTAAATTGTTTTATTTGTGAATATATGAATTTTTTTTATTGCGGGATGTCCTAGTGGGAAGGGCGGACATAGGAGGGGATGTCCTAGTGACGTGGCAGTGGGATGGGAAGTCCTAGTGACGTGGCAGGAGGTGTTTTTGGGATGTCCTAGTGGATGTCCGCCCACTGGAGATGCTCTAAGAGAATAAAAATAGCAAGAAATAAGCATTTTAAAGTGCCAGCAGATTTTTGGACCACTTTTGGTAACTTAGAGCATTCATTCATACAAAATTATTGCATACTCCACAATGGCTATTGCCTACATTATTTTAGGCTTTTATTCTATACATCAAGAATTATACTATCAACCACTGTAGAATATCTACACCATTTATTCTTATTTATAAAGGGTATAATTGTGGTATAGTTGAAAATAGAAAGGAAAATAAAGGGTGTAATTGTGGTATAGTTGAAAGTGGAATGGAAAATGGCATCATAGCTGAATTTAATTACTTTGGGTGTGGAAGAATATTAAAAATAAGAAAGAGTGTATATCTGAATATACAGCAATTCCATATCTGAACTGAATCGACACTTACCTTCCTCCAACCAACTAATCCAATCCTATTCCTTTCTCTCTCTCTCTCACACACACTACACACACATTACATATCACTCGTCTATATAATTTCCTCCCACTGTAGCCCCCTAATTCCCCTTCATCAACTCCTCTCCTTTCCTTCAATTGCTGCATAACTTAACTCAGCAAACATAGCTAAGTTTTCGGAAGTTATGGCGGAGGAGGAAGCAAACAAGGTTGAGCAGCCGGCGCCGGAGACCTGCTCCGAGGCTCCACCGCCAAAGCCAGAGCCAGAGCCAGAGCCAGAGCCAGAGGCGGTTGAAGCTCCTCCCAAAGACGTGGCTGAGGAGAAATCCCTCATTCCACCTCCCGCGGCGGAAGAGAAGTCTGCGGTTGATGACTGCAAAGCCCTTGCCATAGTTGAAAGTAATTCCCTTGAATTCGACCTCTTAATTGTAATTCAGGCTAAATTATTGCAGGAATTGAACTGATTTTCAGTTGGTTCAAAACTATCGATTTCCTTTTCTGCTGAAATTTCGACGTTATTTTGGGGATAAGTTGTATGAGAGGAACAATTAATTTGTGAGTAATTTCTGTTTGTATTGCCAGAGCCTGAAAAATTTGAGGAGAGTAAACGTGAGGGATCTATGGGCAGAGGTACTCACTCTCACTGATTTCATTTGGCTGGAAATTTCATTTGTGAATTAGTTGAATTTTACAGTTATATTAAAATTCTCTCAGATGCTGAGCTTGCGCGTCTAGCAACAGAAAAGAGGCTGTCTTTAATTAAAGCGTGGGAAGAAAGTGAAAAGTCAAAAGCTGAAAACAAGTGAGTGCTTTCTTCTTCAACCATGAAATCTTTATTTTGTCTTGGATGTTATGTTTATTTTATACTCCCTACATAATAGAAACTTATTAGTGTTTCCACCATGAATGAATGATTATGTTCTTCCATATTAAACTCTGTGTTAACTGCATGTCTTTATGAATGAGTGAGAAACTTTTTATGTGAAGTTGGACTTGCCTCTTGCTCATTGTAATGATGTTAGCATGCATGATATTTGCTTCATGACCTTTTTTTCGAGGAATTAGGCTTTGTGCCTCCTTTCTTTTCTCTCCTTGCTCACTTTTTTCTCTGAATGCTCTCTGTTGATGCATCTTTTCCTTTCTTTATCTCTGAGATAGATCTCTTTATCCTTTTTTGTCTAAGGAGTAGATCAATATTGTATCTTCTTTTTAGGTTGTTTTGCTTTAATTTCATGATTGATCTTAGTAATCTATTCATAACCAATTGTATAGGAGGATAGATGGAAAAACAAGTTTAAGACTTTTGAACTGCAAATTCATCATCAAGAGTTGATACCCGTGTTAGATGCTTCAAATACCAAATATGGATCTAAAAATTGTACTTGACTCTCTGGTTGCAGGGCCCAAATGAAAATGTCTTCTATTGCAGCTTGGGAGAACAGCCAGAAGGCGACTTTAGAGGCCCAGCTTAGGAAGATCGAGGTAGTGATTAGTGAATATCATACGTCTTCAACTGTGCATACTTGTATCAACATTTGGGGGCAAGTAATCATCCATATTCTTGCTTCTTATACAGGAAAAATTGGAGAAAAAGAAAGCAGAGTACATAGAGAAGATGAAGAACAAGATGGCGCTACTCCACAAGGCTGCGGAAGAAAAACGAGCAGTGATTGAAGCCAGGCGTGGGGAAGATATTCTCAAGGCAGAGGAGATAGGGGCGAAATATCGTGCCACGGGAACTTCTCCAAAGAAACTGCTGAGCTTCTTTTGAAGCTATGTTATATCGGGTTGTGAAACAGAAGTTGAATTTTTGCATTTGTGTTCCTTTGGATATCTATTTAACTTTGAGATGTATTGTGTGGTAAACTAATGTTTGCTTTTTGATTAGCATGGGTGCATAGAAGGCGTTCATTTGTTTATAGATTCATTTGGGAAAGTCATTTCATTTGTCTGAATCTTGATTCAGTTTTTATATATATGTTGTTTTTAAGCATGAGTACATATAATGATAATCACAATCCCAAATAAGGTTGATGGAAGGTCCATAAATGAAACCCGTTGCCTCTTCGTCACGAAAACAGAAGAGAATATAAGGTGCAGAATGGTCCCCTTGGGCGATGGCTAATGTCTTAAATTCGTACTATGTCGTTGGCAACTTGTTGAGTTGAGTTTGCTTCATCTACTATTTTAAAAGTGTGTTTGCCTCTCCTGTATAGTTTGGACTGTGGGGACACATAAAAACAAGGACAGACTTAAACTCATGCCAAGCTAAAAATAAAAATAAAAAAATTGTATATCATGTCAAATTTTTTGGTATTTTGCATGAATTGCTATGCAAAAACTTCTATGAATGCAATTAAATAACCTAGAATCGCAGTGAGTGAGTTGGAATAGTTTTGGTCTTTTAGTTGGATGAAATGAATAGTGTTTTTATCATCATCAAATTCAAGGTACTTAAATTGACGGGTAGAGGAGAGGGGCCACCACGTTACATGTGAGTGAGCTCAAAGAGATTGGCCCAACGCGCCGCCGGGGACCTCCAATCCCTCACGGATGATATTGTATAATAACGTTATTTTTATTTATTTATAATTTACTATTTTTATTTTTAGTTTGTCATATTAGTAATATATTTTTTAAAAAGGCAAATTACTGTAAATATAATAAAGTTTGATCAAATTTGGATTTGTTATCGATTATTCTATTGCCAAAACATTTCATTCGCTTATGTGTTATAGAGTTCTAATATTTTTTTTTAATAGACAGTGATGACCTGAATGCATGATTTCTCAGCTTCTATAACTCATACAATTTCATAAAAAAAATATCTATGGGATGATTGAGAATATATCCAACCTTCATTCAAATTGTTTTTTGAGTTGGTGACGGACCAAAATATACCCTTTGTTGTGATAGAATAGAGCAATTGTGTAATCGAGACAAACAGAAACGTAATGAGATACAGAATTTCGTGGTTCACCAACGTTGTGTTGGCTATGTCCATAGGCAGAGAACGGAGAACATATTATATTCAGATTGTTTTCAGATTACAGAGTTGTGTGCCCTACTTCTATATAAATAGGCACACGGACGACAGACTAGGCCCAATATAATAATTAAGGCCTAAAACAGAAACATAGCATATCGTCCCCGTTCAGCTAGCAGTAAACTATATAGATTCAAGGTATACTAACACCCTTATAAAATACTACTAGTATACTTATATAGAAATTATTTCGGAGTGTAGTTGGAATAGGGTAAATATGATTGAGTTTAGACAAAATTTACTGGGCCGATCCAATTATTCTTGTGCGATAATGTTAAATGTTAGATGTAACCATGCATCACCTATTGAGAGTCGTTGGATGTTCATGAAATAAGATCAATGGCTGAAAATGGAAGAGAATTGGTTAGATCTTTTGGAAAGAGTTGTTGCGAGTTGTCAACCGTTTTTCTGTTATGTGAAGTGATGAGTGTGAACACTCGAGCTGGGACCACGAGCTACAAGAGGCTGGGAGCTGAGTATATAAAGGAACTCAACACCAAGAGCACACATATCACACACACTAGATTCAAGGAACATATCATCATCATTTGATTAGCTTTGTGTAGCAGAGTGAGATTAGAAGTGATAGGAGATTGATACACAGTAGCCTTGAGATGTAATCCACCCTCACGCATACATCAATAAAGAGTGAATCCATTTCTTGCCCGTGGACGTAGGTTTGCCAAAACCGAACCACGTAAAAATTCCCTCCGTGTTGTTCTTCTTGATCTCGTTCAATCGCGCCCCGATTATAACGAGTGGAACTGGTTGCAGATCGAGAAGATGAGCTCAGCGAGGCTTGATGTTGAGAAGTTCTCAAGGAAAAATGACTTTGGATTATGGCGCATCAAGATGCGTACGATGCTCATTCAACAAGGCTTGGGTGATGCGATCAAAGATGGTGCGGATAAGGGAAAAGAAGCCGAAGATGCCGATGAGAAAGCGGTGATGAAGAAGCAAGAACTGCTGGAAAAGGCTCATAGCGTTCTCATCCTTTCCCTCGCCGATAATGTGCTCCGAGAAGTGTCGAAGGAAACCACCGCGGCTAGGATCTGGCCTAGGCTTGGGTCGTTGTACATGACTAAGTCTCTGGCGAACAGATTGTACATGAAGCAGAAGTTGTACTCCTTCAAGTTCGTGGAAGAAAAGTCGATTGGGGAGCAATTGGAGGAGTTTAACAAATCGATGGATGATTTGGAGAACATCGACGTCAAGTTAGAGGATGAGGACAAGGCTATTATCCTCCTGAGTGCTTTGCCGAAGAGTTTTGATCATTTGAGGGATGCCATGCTCTAGGCAGAGAAAAGACTATCACTCTTGAGGAAGTACAATGCACACTCAAGTCTAAGGAGCTTAGAAAGGCAAGCTCAAATCAAGATTCATCATCAAGCCTAGCTCTGAATGTGAAGGGGCAAAACAAGGGAAAGAAGAAGAAGTCTTTTCAAAATCAGAAGCACCAACATCAGAAGCAAACAGATGGATTGGGAAAGAAACAAGAAGTTGCCATTACTGTAAAAAAACCTGGACATCTTAAGAAGGATTGCTATTCATGGAAGAAAAAACAGAATGAAGATAAATTCACCCAAAATCAGGCAGATTTGGCTGAAGAAAATGAGGTCACTCATGTCATGAATGTGATGGAACCAGGGATTGAGAAATCATGGATAATGGACTCAGGCTGCAGTTTTCATATTTGTTCCAACAAAGAATGGTTTGAGAATCTTGTTAGGGCAGAGGGTTCAGTAATGCTGGGGAACGATCAGGTGTGCTCCATAGAGGGAATTTGGAACATTAGGCTCAGAACAGAAGATGGAGCCATCAATATTATCACTCAAGTCAGGTACATTCCTGACATAAAAAGAAACCCCATATCCTTAGGCATGCTTGAGTCAAAAGGTTTTAAGTCCAGCTCTGAAAATGGATGCATGACTGTATCTAAAAATGGGTAGTTATAATGACTGCTGAGAGAAGGAACAATCTCTATTATTTGGCTGCTGAAACTGTTGTTGGTTCTTCAAATGTTGTTGTGAAGACTGATCTTGTGTTGTGGCATAGAAGGTTGGGCCACATTGGTGAATCTGGGCTGATGCAGCTTTTTAAAAGGGGTGTTGCAGTGAAACCACACAAATGTGAGTATTGCATTTTGGGTAAAAGCAAAAAGCAGCCATTTGAAGTTGGCAAGCACACTTCAAAAGCTATCTTAGATTATGCTCACTCTGACCTCTGGGGGCCTGCACAACCAAGCACTATGGGTGGAGGAAAGTATTTATTGTCCATCATAGATTACTATTTGAGGAAAGTCCTGATATACATTCTGAAAGAGAAGTCGCAGGCATTTGAAAAATTTAGAGAATGGTGCCAAGAGATGAAGTTGAAGCAGGGTAAGGTTCTCAAGTGCTTGAGGACTGACAATGGATTGGAGTTCTTATCTTCAGAGTTTGAGATTTTTTTGCAAAGATAATGGCATTCAAAGACATAGAACGGTGTGGCGGAGAGAATGAACAGATCTCTTTTAGAAAAGGTCAGATGCATGTTATTTTCATCTGGTATGCCTAAGGTGTTCTGGGGGGAAGCAGTCACCACTGCAGCTACATTGATCAACAATTCACCCTCTTCTGCCATAGGAAATCAAGTTCCAAATGTTAGATGGTATGGTAAAGATGCCAGCTACAATCAGATGAGAGTTTTTTGTTGTAGAGCGTATGCTCATTGCAAGCAAGGGAAGTTGGATGTAATGATTGGTCATCAGCATGGGGTAAAGGGATACAGATTGTGGTGCACAGATAAAGGGAATCAGAAGATTATCATCAGTAGAGATGTAATTTTTGATGAAACCTGCATGACTTATGTAAGAGCTGAAGAACAGCTCCAAAATAGTCAGAAGTATGTGGTCTTTTGAGTATTTTGATCTAGGTGGAGCTGAGTCCTCTGCAGCTGCTGAAGAAAGAACTACTCAGGGTGAAGGTGTGTCTTTGACTGATGTGGCTGGGGGTGAACATTCTGAGCCAACCCGAAGCAGTGACAGTGAGTACATGTTGGCTAGAGATAGAGTCAGGAGAGTAGGGAAGAGACCATCCAAGTATAATGACTAAAAGATGAGTTTTTTTGCCTTATGTGTTGCTGAGATTATAGAGCACTCAGAGCCTGCTAACTACTCAGAAGCTATGAAGAGCAAGGATAGAGAAATGTGGGTCAGGGCAATGAGAGATGAGATTGAATCTCTGTTGAAAAACTAGATTTGGGTTCTAGTGAAGAATCCTGGTACTCAAAAGCTAATCAGTTGTAAGTGGATTTTCAAAAGAAAAATTGAGGTTGGGGAAGCAGAAAGTATCAGGTATAAAGCTAGGCTTGTAGCAAGAGGTTTCACTCAAGAGGAAGGGGCGGATTTTAATGAAGTATTCTCACCCGTGGTCAAGCACACTTCTATAAGGATCTTGTTGGCTCTGGTTGCGAGATATGATTGGAAACTGCATCAACTAGATGTGAAAACAACATTCCTTCATGGTGATTTGGAAGAAACAATTTATATGAGCAACCAGATGGCTTCATAGCACCGGGCAGTGAAGGTATGGTCTGCTTATTGAAGAAAAGTCTTTATGGATTAAAGCAAAGTAGTAGGCAGTGGTATATCAAGTTCGATGAGCATATCTCTAGTTTGGGTTTCAGAAAATCTCACTTCGACAACTGTGTATACATTAAGGAAAGTAAGGGGATTGTTGTAGCTTTTCTTCTCCTATATGTAGACGATATGTTGGTAGCAGCACCCAACATTGATGAGGTGAGGAAGGTGAAATCTGGTTTGGAGATGAAATTTGAAATGAAGGACCTGGGAGGCAAGAAGAATACTCGGGATAGATATATTCAGAGAGAGCTCATGTTGGTTCAATCTGATCATATTAAGAAGTTGCTAGTAAAGTTCCCTTGCCAGCCATTTTAAGTTGAGTATGGATCAGAGGCCGAGCACTGATGAGGAAAGGAAGGAGGTCAACAAGATACCATATGCAAATATTATAGGAAGTGTTATGTACACGATGTTGTGTACTAGGCCAGACTTGGCACAAGCCATTAGTGTGACTAGCCGGTTCATGGCTGATCATGGGAGACAACATTGGGTTGCACTGAAATGGATGCTCAGATACCTCAAGGGTGCATCAAAATTTGGTCTGGTTTACAAGGCAGAAAGTGATCATCAAGGTGGAGCTCTCGCAGGTTTTTGTGATTCGGACTATGCTTCCAACAGAGATAATCGAAGGTCACAAACTGGTTATGTTTTTAATTTGTTTGGTACTGCAGTAAGTTGGAAGTCGGGACTTCAGCATGTGGTGGCCCTATCAACAACGGAGGCTGAGTATATTGCTATTACAGAAGCAGCGAAGGAAGCCAAGTGGTTGAAGGGGATTTTGGAATACTTTGGTGAAAGACAAGAAACTGTGGACATATTCTGTGATAACAACAGTGCATTGTCTCTTGCAAAACACCAAGTTTTTCATGAGATGAGCAACCACGTTGATGTAAGGATGCGTTTTGTCAGATATGAAGTTCAGAATGGAGAGATAAGAATGGTGAAAGTTTCAACAGATCACAATGCTGCAGATATGTTGACAAAGTCATTGCCAGCCGTGAAGTTTAAGTACTGTCTAGGGTTGGTGGGACTTCAAGAGTAGATCAGAAAGGAGTTTGGCAAGAATCACAAAGTTGATGTCATGATTAAGGTGGAGATTATTAGATGTAACCATGCATCACCTATTGAGAGTCGTTGGATGTTCATGAAAGAAGAACAATGGCTGAAAAGGGAATACAATTGGTTAGATCTTTTGGAAAGAGTTGTTGCGAGTTGTCAACCGTTTTTCTATTATGTGAAGTGATGAGTGTGAACACTCGAGTTGGGACCACGAGCTACGAGAGACTGGGAGCTGAGTATATAAAGGAACTCAACACCAAGAGCACACATATCACACACACTAGATTCAAGGAATGTATCATCATCATTTGATTAGCTTTGTATAGCAGAGTGAGATTAGAAGTGATAGGAGATCGATACACAGTAGCCTTGAGTTGTAATCCACCCTCACGCATACATCAATAAAGAGTGAATCCATTTCTTGCCCGTGGACGTAGGTTTGCCAAAACCGAACCACGTAAAAATTCCCTTCGTGTTGTTCTTCTTGATCTCGTTCAATCGCGCCCCGATTATAACATTAAATAATTGAAAAATGTGGATAAAACATAAAAATTATTGCGACAGAAAATAATAAAAATAAATACAGTATGCATTAATATGGGGACACCAAAATGATAAATGGGGTCTCTTTGAGGAACAGAGAGATGATGATTAGAGCATCCACAACCGTGCTCTTGCCAGCGCCACGGTTGTGGGCCCGGCCCCACTTTTTCTGCCTGCTCTCTGGCAAGAGCACAACACCCACAGTTGTGCTCTTCCGCAAGGACGAGCACAATTCAATTTAAAATTCAATTAAACAAAAACATTTCCATAATATTAAAATTCATTAAAAAACCACAATAAATAATACAATTACAAATAAAATAAAAAAGACATAATTAAATTCCTAAAAATTAAAAATAACATAATTAAACTCCTAAAAATTAAAAATTACATAATTAAAATCCTAAAAATTGAGATTGAGAGAGTTGTTTAGTATAGTGTCATTTTTTGTGTTTGAAATGAGAGTATTTATAGATGAAAGTATGAATTTATGGGTAAAAATGATGGAAAAAAAAAATTAAAAGTGTGAAAAAAATGGATATATTTTATTAGGAAGTGAGACAATATTTTTTTAATTAATTTTGAAATTTTCAGATTTTTTCGATTTTTTTAAAATAATAATAATAATAAATGATAAATCAACGGGCCAATCAGAGCATGCCACGTCGACGCCTTGTGCTCTTGCCGCTGGCACGGCCGTGCTCTTAGCTAAGAGCATGTCCGTGCCAGCGGCAAGAGCGCAGCGGCGGCGGAGCGCGTCCTTGCCAGCGGCAAGGACGGACGAGCAGCATTCCACCACCGTTGGGATGCTCTTATTAACTTTACTAACTTTCGAACGTTTACCATATTCCAGGAATATTATTTCTCTGATTTATTTTGAAATTCTTTTCGACTTTTAAAAATTCCCTTCCCTCGCTTCTCAAACCTTCTCTTTTTTATTTCTGTCTTCTTTAACAGTTCCCTTTTTTTTGCAATTTTTCAATTGAGTCACACTCTTGTATTTCTATTTGAATTATAGATTATATGTTATAATCACAAATATAACTGACCACACATACAATTAACGAATTAATAACTTGCAAGTGTGGTTTCGGTAGTGTCACCGCAAATATATTATACTGTGGACCTGAAAGTACCGAAACACATTTCCTACATTTAACCCACACTCTGAATACGATATCATCTCTTACAAAATCACAATGGAAACAAAAAAGTACATTATGATCATCATGTGCACAATTTCACCAGAAAAAGGAAACAATATTGTCGTGAAAACACTATCATTTTTTTGTCTTCAACATGAATTATTTTGCCATGCATAAATATAAAAAATTACTATACCGCTCGTGATTCTTTCTCTCTCTCTTGTATTTGTATACATGTTAAAGTGTCCATGATTGAATATAATCTAATGGGATCTGGCAATCCAACTTGAATGCCACGTCATCGAATTATATTCATCAAAAATAGGATCATATCCAAGATTTGAGGTATGATTAAGAGCATCCACAATGGTTTAGGACCTCCCATAGCCCTCACATAGCCTTCCCACTGCCATATCATCCAGCACTAAAATCCTTCTGCCACATCATCTGGACATGCAACTGGACATCAAATAGCCCTCACATAGCCTATCCACATCACTAATAACAATTATATAAATTTAATTTACAATTGTAGCAACATACGAAATTTAATTTACGAGATAAATACAGGAAAATTGAATAATACTATTAAAATTTCAAAAAGTATAATAATTTAAAAAAAATACATTTAAAAAAATTACATAAATTTAAATAAAAACTAATACCTTCCAATCCTCCGCGCCCACAACTCTTCAATTAAATCCTTTTGGAGTCGAATATGAGCCTCCGTCTGACGCATGTCGGCATGTGCTTGGAGGAGGGCTTCTTCATCGTGAGGTACCCCACCTCGTACGTTGGCGGCGGCGACGCCGTGGCTTGGACCGGCTTCATCATCGTCATTGGCCCAATCAGTCAGTTGTACACCTTCATCTTCGACAATCATGTTGTGCATGATAATACAGACGTACATTATATCAGCAATGCAGTCGACATGCCACAACGCGTTGGTCCCTTAACTGCAGCCCATCGCGCCTGAAGCACACTAAATGCGCGCTCCACGTCCTTTCGCGCCGACTCCTGCCGCGTCGCAAAGTAGGCCTTCTTCGCATCTGATGCGCACCAGGTCGTCTTCACAAAGACGGGCCACCTAGGGTATATCCCATCCGCCAAGTAGTAGCCCATATCATGCTGGTTGCCGTCGGCGACAAAACTGATGGCCGGACCGACGCCCTGGCACTGCTCGTTGAAAAGGGGCGACGAGTTGAGGACGTTTAGGTCGTTGTTCGAACCGGATATCCCAAAATACGCATGCCAAATCCACAGCCGGTAATCAGCTACGGCCTCGAGGATCATCGTGGGATTCTTTCCCTTGTAGTCGGTCGTGTAGAACCCCTTTAGGCAGCGGGACAGTTCTTCCACTCCCAATGCATACAATCTATGCTGCCTAACATTCCTGGGAACCCATGCTGCTCCCCGTGCATCCGCAGCAGATCCTGGCAATCTTCGGGGGGTAGGCTTTCGGAGATACTGATCACCGAATACTTCAATCACGCCCTGACCGAAATACTTCATACATTCGAGGGCAGTCGTCTCACCGATGTGGAGTTATTCGTCCCACATGTCTGCCGAAGTGCCGTAGGCCAACTGCCTGATTGCCGCAGTGCACTTTTGAATAGGGGTGTGGCCGGATTTGCCAGCCGCATCGTGCCTGAAGCGGAAATACAGATATCGCTGCTCCAAACCGTTAACAATACGCATAAACAAGTCCCGCCTCATCCTAAAACGACGCTTGAAATGGTTGGGGTTAAAACGCGGCTCCTCTGCGAAGTAATCTGTGAACAGGCGCTGATGTGCAGCTACATGATCACGATCAGCCACTTGTCAACGGCGGACAACTGTTCGTAGGCGAGGTACCGGCGGCTGCATATAACTCTGCATCCATCGATCAACCTCACGACTCGTATAGGCATCTAGCTCTTCGTTCAGCATACGCTCGTACTCATCAGCATCCCCATCACTACCACCACCACTACCACCGGCATTACTCATTTCTTAAATTGATCTTGTACAGAAAGAAAGATAGAGAGAGTACTCATTAAAACAAGTGGTGCGAATGAAAATGACGTCCAAAGCGCGTATATATAGTGTTTTCGAAAAAAAATTAAAAATTAAATTCTGACGCCGCTCCAGAGCCTACAATGGCGCCGTGAGGATCGGCGTTAGAACCGGCGTCACCACACGAATCGGCATGGGTACGCCGAAATTGACGCCGATTTCGCTGACGCCGGTCGCAATGGTTCGGCGTCAGAACCGGCGTCGGTGAAAAATCGGCGTCGCGGTTTTGACGCCTCCATTGCTGATGCTCTAATATGGGAAGAAGAATCACCCAAATCCTGATCCAAGGAAAGCCACTCTGCAAAAATAACCTTTGGCAAACACAATTGTTTCTTGTGTTTGAATGAAGGGTCCGATGATTCCTCAACGTCAATTTTGGCAGCTATTTTCTTGAGATAAGAATGGCAATAGTTTTTTTTTATCTCGTTGTCAAATGTTGCACTATCTGAGACCACCTGCACCCACACATCAAATTCAATACCCCAAACCATCATGTAAACTATTTGTATGTGAAATTCTTGTTGCCTAATAGTTTATGAAGGGTCAAAATGGTGTCCTCTTCCACCGTGCTGAAGCCGCCGCGCTTCAGCCCAGGTCTTAAGTAATTAATCCACCTTAATCTACAGCTCTTGCCATTTCTTTGTAAACCTGAACCTTGTCATTTATCAGATAATAATTGTATAAGATCATAAGATATCCTATAAAAATGTGGACTGACCGGCATTTATAGGAACCGAGCTCCAGCAGCCATGCCCGTGTTTCAAAATATAGTTTCTGAGTCTTTGGTCTTCGTCTTTGGTCTTCGTCTTGGGACCATAACCCTTTATTATGCTTCTTCTTAGGCTTTTCACAACCCGTTCTTATTTTTCCAAATATATGTACTAATAGTATGTTATTTCGCTAGCATGCACAATAAAAGGAGAGTTGTATATATTTATATGAGGGTGCCTAGATATTCAAAATTAAGGATTAGTTAGTTATGCAAATTAAAAATGATTTGACATGAGCTACCTCTTGATAATTAAAAAGACCGGTAGATTTGGGGCATGGGCGAATCTAGCCTATTAGGTGGTGGGGCAAATGCCCCTCCTCAATTCTTGTTTGCCTTTAGACTATCTCCATCCGTGACACTCACTCAATCTAACCTCAATCAACTTTTTAATAAAATATTCATTTCTCTATCCTCCACATACACAACTCTCCCCCAATTCAACACGCATCAACTTTTTTACTTCCATCAGTGACCTCAACCCAACCCAATTAAATATTTTCTTTTTCATATATTTTATATTAATATTTTAATTTATAGTTAATTTAGATATATTAAATAATGTGATTCAAATTTAAAACAGAAAATATTAGATATTCAAATAATTAAAGCACAAAATAATAATAAATTACACACATTAAAAAATACAAGGCGATAATAGAAATAAACAAACCAAAATACAAATGAAGAGTGAAAAAAAAAAGCTAGCTTAAACAAGATAAACATTAGTACAGAAATTAAATAATAATAATTAAATAAATTAAATTAATAACTAAAATAAATTAATTCAAATGGCTTTTTTGGAAGAATGTTTCACAATGAGTATTGGAAGGATATATGGATAAATATAATAATAATTGAATAAAACAAATTCATAACTAAAAGTAATAAAAAAATCAAAAATTAATTTAGTGTAAAATGTTCAAGATTAAAAATGTAAATATATATATGGATAAATATATTTCTTATTGCAATAAAAATATAAGTACAAATTTATACAATAACCAATACAACTAGTAATAAAATAAATCAATAAATAAAAGTAAAGAAATAAAAATAAAAGTATTTCAATATTGACCAATAGGATAAAGTCATGTGTACATGACCTCCACTTTTTGTTTGGGCCGGCAGGTTGACAATGGAAGAAGAGGTTGGGTTGGGTTTATTTAGTTTAGAATTATTTTTATTTGTGTCTTTTTTGTCTTATATGGGTGACCCTCCCTCCATTGTCACGGATGGAGGTGGTCTTATAAATTTGTTATAAATTTTTAAATATAGGTTAAAAAGTGTACTTATTGCCCCTGCTCAAATATAATTTTTTTTTCTATATATCATTTTGCCCCTCTTACGATAAAATCCTGGATACGCCCATGATTTGGGGTATAAAAACAAGGTCTGATTGATTAAAAAATTTAATCTTTTAACCGACGAGTTTAGTTAGTGACTAGGTGTCCTTTGTGAGGCAAGACCATAAAGAGAGTCTACTCAACACAGTATCTCATTCTTGTGTCACTTAGCAGGCTTAAACCTACTAATAGCGACCTCATTTACTATTATTAACCATTTTTTTGGGTCCA
The DNA here is from genome assembly GCF_004379255.2 of Salvia splendens. Classification (NCBI taxonomy): domain Eukaryota; kingdom Viridiplantae; phylum Streptophyta; class Magnoliopsida; order Lamiales; family Lamiaceae; genus Salvia; species Salvia splendens. The sequence goes on from NC_056034.1 coordinate 7,788,079, forward strand.
CTTCCTCAACTATCTATTCTATCTTAATTCTTAATAATCAATGGTTTGCTCAGGAATTAAATTCATCCTTCTCTAAAGACATCGTGTAATTGGTTGCCGTGGGTAATTAAAATGATATACTAGTAGCCAAAGGCCATCTTAGAACAAGCAGTGAGAATAGTTTTCAATTTGGTAACTTGGAATAGATAGTTCCAAAAAAAAGTCAGGAATAAAATAAAGCAGTGTACTAGTCATAATTTGGTACGCGTGTTTTAGAAAAATATATGATCTCATAAATTTAACTGAAATCGTACTATGCTTTCTGGAATTTTATTTATTTGGCCAATTAAATCATACAACTTGCAAAGTCATGCGCGCAGAAGTGAACTCATGCAACCATGGTACTCGATGAATAAACAGCGAAACCAAAGATTTTGTAACAAATTAAATCAATGTGTTGACTTGAGGTCTTTTCATAATGAAAAAATGTATCTTGAAAGTTCTATTAACAACGCTATCCAAGGCTGTACAGCCAAAAAAAAATCAATTGTTGGACCAAAGACCCAAAGGATTACCAAAAAATTTCATTTATTATTAGACCAATGATATCAATACCCAAATGATTTACCCTAAGAATTTAAGATTGCTCTATATCCAAAGTGAAGGATGGAACTCCTGGTCCGAGTCATATCCCATTCGACTACACACACCAAGCATCTCCAACGGTGCTCTTGGCCAACGTTGCTCTTGGGGAAGGACGTTGTCCTTGCTGACGGCGCGGCACCCTGCTGTCCGCCGCTATGCTCTTGCCGTTGGCACGGACGTGCTCTCTCTATGCACAGAGCATGTCCGTGCCAACGGCAAGACCACGAGCAGCCGACGTGGCATGCTCTGATTGGCCGTTGGTTTATCATTTTTTATTATTATTTTTTAAAAAAATCTGAAAAATTCAGATTTAATAAAAAAAATATTTTTCCACTTCCTAATAAAATATATCCGTTTTTTCCACACTTTTAATTTATTTTTTCATTATTTTTACCCTAAAATTCATACTTTCATCTATAAATACTCTCATTTCAAACACAAAAAAATGACACTATATCAAACAACTCTCTCAATCTCAATTTTTAGGATTTTAATTATGTAATTTTTAATTGTTAGGATTTTAATTATGTAATTTTTAATTTTTTAGTAATTTGTAATGGTATCGGGTATTTTTAATGCATTTTAATATCGTAGATTTGTTTTTTAGTAATTGAAATATTTAAATTGAATAATGAAATGGTGGGACCCTTGAGCATGGACGCAAGTGTTGTGCTCTTGTGAAAGAGCAGAGAGTAAAAAATTAATAAATGTGAGTCCGGGCAGCATGGATGGTGATGCTCAATACTAGTAGATTGGTAAAATAGCTCAAAAAGGTGAAAACGTAGAGAAGAACAAAGCGTGCGTTTTTCTGATAACAAGTGGACCACACAAGTGCCTCTTAAAATATTTCAGAGTACGCCTTTTCAGGTAAAAGCTTAGACTGAACAAAATTATTACACCACAGACATCAAAGAAAAATTCTATGCTACCATTGTTCAAAATCTACACAACTGGAAAACGACTTGCAAGAAAATCCTACCAGTCAAGGTGAACAGTCCTCGTCAACTATATCCACTCTCTATGAACTGCAAAGCTCAGCGTATCAATAGATGTTTTATAACAAAATGACACTATAACAAAGGGCAATATAGCGCACATAAAAATTCCTCAAAAATGATGTTTTAGTTCAATTTCAATACATAATTCAAACGTTAAAACTTGATGCACTTCGAATTCAGCCAAAAAAATGATATGATGATTCCACCATCATCAAATTCTTCAGCAAATGGAGTATCATTCTATACATGTTTGAGGTAGGTTAGGTTACAAAATCTGATGGCTTCATGCCATAAGCCAAACAAGTTACACAGGACAACATAAGAAATAAGTAATACATGGAAATCGAAAAAATAGGAAACTGAATTCATAGATAAACAAAAAGATAATTTCTCAGTAGAAGTAAGGCTCAGTCAGGTGCCCAATTGAGAGAAGGATCATGAGTCTAATAGGGTCAACATGGAAAACAAGTTGAACGTTCTGAATTTTCTTGGAATGTATCTAGATATGAACTAGGTCCTGAATTCTCCTCCTCCAAATCTGGGACTGGATACACTTAACCATGATCATCAATCACTTTCTGTCTTTAGTTGTGAGAGCTTTAGAAGGCCCGGTACTCTATGGATGAATCATGTTGAACTGAAACCTGGATAGCTGCTGCGGGATGGTAGATATAACAGGTCCATATCTCTGTGTATGATCAACAATGAGCTCTATAAGGAACATATGACTATTGCATAAACATGAATGACTATAAATGCTCAGAAAGAGTCTGAATGAACATAAATAGAAACGTTTGCAAACTCAAAGGAATGTTTCATTCTGAAAACAGAGCTAGCTTAGATGTTAACATGCTGGTGCAAATGTATCCCAAGTATTCAACATGCTCCGTCAATATGAGGAATACAAATCAAGACATACTATCACAGAGTTGGAAGAAAGTAATTTTTTCACTGACTAAAATAAAGGAAACTAGAACAAGGTGACACACACATATATATAAAATGTGTATACACACACACACGTGCGAGTACACAGTTGTATACGCACATGCACAAAATGAAATTACTAAATTTTTCACACCTGAACATTGTCGTATAGTTCAAACAATGGAACAGCCAGAAGTTTCAAGTTCTTCGGCACAGCAAAATACTCTCGTTCAGACAAGTGAACAACGAAGAGCTTTTTGCATTCCTGCAGCAGCAAATATCAGCAATCGGTACAATTCCATTGAAAATGAATGACAGGTGTTCTACTGAGTCTCATGTTATTTTACCTTAGGCTTGGTTATATGTGGGGGACAGTAAGGATACATGATAGTTTCAAAGTTTGGTCTCCACCAAATTGCCACACACTCTCCAACCTACATGAAAATTTGAAATTTCTCTTAACTACAAAGCAAAATTCAACTGGAAAGAGATTGATATGCGAATAATGGCAACGAAGCAAGTAGTTGTGGATTTTCTTTAAGTATAGACTATAGCATACGGAATCAGGTTACTCAAGACAAATCTTAGCTTTTCTCACGACAGTTAGACCAAAATTACTAATAAAAATGGCATCAATCTGTTATCACAATGTTGCATGAATCTCAAACCTTAGGTGCCTATACATAAAAAACACTTTTACCCATGACACTTTTGAGAGGTGCTCCATAGGATTTTTCTACCTTACAAAATTGAGAGGTGTTCTCCATTTTTTACCTGCCAATCTGGCTGTAGAGAAGGTGAATTAGCTGCAAGTTTGCTAGAGAGCTTCCGCTTCAGACCGTCAATTTCTGTAAATTGAATCAAGGGTAAAACTTAAAAAGGAAAAAAAAGTAAGACCACATTAATTCATACTAATACTTGCCAATCAAAAGTATGCTATGCCACATTATCTTTCTGTGCTTACTTGTTACTGAGATTGACAGCCAAAAAGCTTATAGCATATAACAAATGAAAAAATAGTACCCAGGTAAATATCATACCATTCTCTCCTGGCTTCAATCTACCACCTGGAAGTTTACAAAATGTATTTCCGATTTGCAAAAGGAGAATATGGGGATGATTATGTTCTTGGACCTGGAGGTTTAGACATTTTTTCACCATCAGAAAAGTTAAGGGATTGTCAACTTCTTGAAATTAAGCTTAAAAGTATATAGAATGGCGTGACAGCAGTCAATGAGGTTGATTTTGTGAACGTTATTAAATCCTTAATGCAGATAGAGATAACAGATCAAGATGAATGAACTCAAATTCTACCACTAGAATCCTGCAATAGTGCAGTGCAATTGGAAACTCATTTAATTTGTAGGTCAACTTTTCGTCAAAACTTCTTACATATACAACATTTGACAACTTTATTGTACCCTAAGCTAAAATCAAGCATATTCAATTTTCTATAGGCATACACCCAAGCAACTTCATGGATACGGCAGCAACAAAACTGTGGAAAAAAAATAAAAAGATGGCAGACCACCTTGGGCTCACTTTTTTAGGGCAAATTCACTAAGCAATGATAACATTCCTCAAGAGGGACTCAGAGACAATAACAATAACAGTAAATCGATGGGAGTTTGCACATTTGGCTCCATATTGAATATTTGTTGAGACTTGAGACATCACACCATCAAAAACCATTGTTTCAAAATAGCTTGGATCAATGTGAATATCATGTCCAATCAAAGCAATTGTAGAAGAGTGACAAAGATTCTAGTGCCATTTGAGTAGAAAAAACATGTTTGCATAATGACAACAATAGTAAACAAAAATTGTAGATTTGTTAAGAAACTCATGTGCGTGCTTGTAAGTACACAATTCGGTCAAAAAGTAGTTTAGCTACTTATTCAAAGCATTTTTGTTAGTTTGTTTGCATTCCAAAAGTTCATAAACATGTATCGAATTAAGAACGCAATTATATCCACTTTGGATTCATTTTTACTTGTTATTACCTAGTATATCTAACTAAATCTAATGCAAGAATAAAGAAGGAACAATTATGGAGCCGTGAAATCTTGCTATTGAACACATTTCCAGAGATCTCCCAGAAGTTTGTGAGCCGAAAATACAAACCAAGGTAAGAAGACACGAAAATTTGTAAAATGTAAAAGAAAATGCATACCAGCAAAATACCCTCGACGCTAGTCCTCATACCCTCCTTCATGTAGCTGCAAAAGAACAATCAAATTAAAGATCAATTATAAATTATTGGCGCATTTCTTGGCACCGCACTAAAACCCTAAATCGAATTTGATCTAGGGTTTTACCCACACCTGCCAGAAAACTGTAATCATTAAAAGAGAAAAAGAAAAAGGGAGAGAAAAGGACGAACTTGACTTTCATACGAGCAAGGCGATCGGCGACGGAGGTGTCTTTCTCCATCTTGGGCTCTTTGGTGCCGAAAGTGTAGCTCGAAAGAGGATACGTATTTACCACCTGCGAAGTAACCATTTCGCCCCTGTTTCTCCGATTACTTGTTTAAATTGCTTCTTGTCAGATTTGCGGCAACGGATTTCTTCTACTTTGTGAAGAATTTGCAGCGGGAATGTGGAAAACTTTGAGGGCTCTGCAAATACTCCAAATAATGTCGCTACTCTTCCTTTTCTATTACAAATGCGAGACTTTCTACAAAACGCTATTTTCTGATTTTCTCCTAGCCAATACTTTTAATTTTATAAGGAGTGGTTAGGTATAGTATACTATATAGAGACCTGATCTGCTGCGGACCATTGTGTGAGCGCTCTCTATAGGCGACTAGTGATGTGGAATCTAGTCATCAATTTTCTCTCTCTTAATTAATTTTTCTCTCTCTTAATATTCGATCTTTCGATCGTCATATCCTACCACCAATTCTCATCTTATGCCCAATTTTATAAAATTTAAAGCAATTTAATATATTCGTTCCTTTTGATATGGTTAACTTCCCTATAAAATTTCACTGTCTTCTTCTCTATCCATTCCTACCACTTTACTAGTACCCTCTTCTTATCTGTAACTTTCTTTTTCTGGAGAACTCTGATAAATATTTTCTCCACCATTTATATTGGTTAGTTTGAATTAGGGGTTGCTACTATCATGGATGTAATTGCAAAATCTAATATTGGTTTCGAAGAGAGAATGATTTCAAAACAAGTTCAAATGTGTTAACTATTATTCCATGTTTCTTTGCAAGAACTTCTTGTCAAAATTAAAATCCCTCTTGAATATAGATCTACAAAAGCCATTTAAAGTGTTCGACTGCGAAGCCAATTCGGAATTCCGCAGGAGTTACACGAAAGATTTGCGATTCATTAAATTATGGAAAGTATTAGTCTATGTTTAAAAGCTCATTTAGTGGTTGAGGGAATTTGACTGAGGATGAAGAAATTTGATGAGGGTGATAACAATTAAAGGCAAGAGTCACATAAGAATGAAGGTTTGATGCAAAAGCTTCAATTACAATGGTTGCTTGAAGAGTGAGAGAATTGGTATAGACGTGGTTGGATGAACGAGAATAACGAGGGTAATTACTAAGAGAAATAATTAAAAAATAAGGATAATATTGACATGTCATATGTCGCCGACGATGTGCTCACAAGTGTCGCTCAGCACAACACTTCTCATAGTATATATATATATATATATATATATATATATATATAGGGTATTCATCTATCAAAATACGCCCTTAAGTAAAAAAATACAGACCAAATCTGGAGCGTAGGATCTGACTATGGGCGGCCACGATTTATTCTTGACAACCATTTTGTTATGTCATAATAAGACTGAACAGAGGCATAAAAGGGTAAAATGGAAACAAAAAAATATGAACAGACGTTCCGGTTTTTCTTCGCGTAAATCAAGGGATCATAACTCCACACGCCATTAACCTTAATGTTCGGTTCCCGCCTATTCACTTCGTCTCTCCCCCCCACCATATATCTACCTCCCCCCCAAAAACCCTAATCACCTAAATCAAACATTACCTCTGTAAATTCTGAAGCGGCACAACAATTAGGAACTTCAACCAGTCTTTGTTCAATCGAAGAAGCGTCAGGTAGTTCACCTAAATCGACCATCCACAATCAGCGCTCGAGCCCAGACAATCTATCCCGATTCCTCCAAGCAACGACCAGGAAAATCCAACAATCAACGACGGCAATGGTGAATACTCGGGCATCTGGATCTGCAACGACTGACGGAAAAGGTTAGATGTTTGTAGTATACCATTGCCTACACCGCTTTCAAATACTTCATACCTAAAACGGCTTTTATTGTTCAACCAGTGTATCAGAGGAGGAACACTAAAACCAAGCCACCGCGGATCCCCAAAGCTCAAACCAGTAAATTGCTTTCCCCTTCTAGTTTATTTAATGATGTAATACCATATCAATTTTGGAAGCAGCGTATGTAATTGTGATATTTTTAATAAACAAAAGGCCATTCTGCATCCACACCAACCACAGAAGCAAGCGAGTTTATGCATGACATAATTAACTATTATTATGCCTAATTTGTTTCATTCTTGTACCGATGCACTCTTAAAAAGACAAAATAAAGAGATACAGAACAGAAAAATAATTGTTTGGCTACCAGGCATATTTATGTGAATTTTTAAATGTTGAGTTAAAAGCTAATGTGATTATGTTTCAGGGGTTGTACCACAAAACAAAACAACACCGCAATCCAACAAAGGGAAGGAGGCTGATGCAAAAACTCCAATTCCTGTTAACGGTCTGTGATCTTCCCAACTGGTACTTAGTTGTGATGTTTGGGATGATATATGTAAACGCATTTGGTTGTGGTAAACCCCTACGGCTTAAGATGGAACAACTCATTATTAACTATCTCTGCTATTTAGAACCATGTGATTGTTTGTAGGAAAAAAAGGTGTGACATGGGTGGCATCTGTGTGTGTATAAAAGTATCATTGACTTTAATGTTTGTAAATAATATCTAAAGAGTAAACAAAACACTGAGACGGGATAAAAAAAGTACACGGCTGAACATATTTCAACAGCTAGAACAGGTATACACATGAATATACCGTGCATATCTTGCTGTGTTTGTTATGATGTGAGTATTAAACAACTGTTTTGTTGTGAACAATATGTCTCAATAATGAGTTGATTATTATGGCTAAACTGTACATTGGACATTTATGAAAAAAAATAACTATGTATGCAGTTTAAACTTCAATGAGTAATGCACGTATAATGATTTCTCACTATTATACTACTCCTGGAGCATGTCATTTCTACCTCTAACTGAAATATTGAAATTATGAATTGTTTGTTGAAATAATTTGGTGTGATCATTGATGGATACTATGTGTTTATAAGAATGTCATTGTATTTAGTGTTTGCAGAATATTTCTGTACAAGTAGCACTAATCTGGAATATACTTTCAGATACGAGTCCTACAACCAAAAACGTTGCAGTAGTGGAAAAACCTACTGGAGACAAAGCTGAACCTGTTTCTCAATCTGGAAAAGGTGAGTATAATAAAAAACTTAAGACCACATTGCTGTATTTGAAATGATTTGAGTAATAATTTTTTGATTTGTTATGATGCTTATGTCTCAATTTCAAAATCAAAAATCGCTTTCTAAGTTTGGTATGATTAGTGAATACAATTGAACTAATTTGATCATATTTCTGTTAATGTAACACAATGTGTAGCTGTAGGAAGGACTGGACTGTCCTTAAACAAAGCTAATGAACTGATTATACGAAAAAGAGCCCGGGCCCAGGAAAACCTAAAAAGAATGAATCTGGAAACGACTGGAAATGTGAATGCAGATACATCCCATGCCCAAGACAATGATGCGGTTAAGAATACACCTGAGAAGACGAAAGGTATGCCACTACTATACCCTAGCTAATATAAACAAATATGAATAATATATTTTGATTTGGTATTATTGTTACAGGATCTAAGCGCATGAAAGAATCGGTTTTGCAAATAAACGATCCAGAAGCAGACAAACAAGCTGTAATACAGCATGCTGAAGAACCAAGCAAGGTCCCTGGATCAAAGAAGGTTGCTAAAGATAAGGTGAACAAAGGGAAGGATAAAGTGGGGGAGGGGGTAGAAAAGGGAGAGACAGATGAGGAAAATTTAAGGCACGAAGCTTTGAAGCTGAAAACCAGTCCAAGGAAAATAATCGAGTTGTTTCAATCGCTAAACAAAGAACAGCTGCATGAAGTGATTGACATGGGTTTTGGTGAGTTACAGCATTTTGGAATAGCAGAGGTCCCTGGAAAATTGGCGTATGACCTGGTGAAAGGATTCAACTATGTAGACTGCACTATACAGTTGGAAAACCAACGTCTGTCAATATACCAAGAAGATGTGCATGTTACTTTAGGGCTGCCTATCGGGGGAACCTTGATCAACCGCGTAAGCAGACAAAAGAAGAAACCATTCTTTGATGAGGTGGCTCGACGGGTTGGGAAGCATGTCGAGCGTGTTCTACCAGAAGACCTGATTAAGGAGGCATTAAAGTATAAAACTGGCGGCGAGTGGTTTCGGAAGGTTTTCCTTCTAATAGTTGACACAGTACTCATTAATCCTTGTGGTGATGGTAAGTGTAGGACACATATAGACCATTTGTTCAGAGATATTTCGGTGGTGAAAGAGTACAACTGGTGCGCATATGTGCTGGAGACACTAGCTGTTGCAGTAAAGAGCTGGAGGTCTACAAAAAATACACCTTTCACAGGACCCATATCATTCTTGGTGGTAAGCGATGTATCAACACTTATTGAAGCATTATGATAATATGACCAATATAATAGACATACGTGACTTACATATTAGATTTCATATGTTTCATCATTGTCAATTACTATTAATCTGTTACACATCTATATCAGGCCTTTTATGTGGATCGTGTTTTCCACCAAAAAATGTTGGTTTCGTGCGTTTTCCCAACAGTTTTTGGGTGGACAAGCGAGAAGCTAAGGCTAAGAGAGAAGATGGAGCTTGAATCATCACATACTATCGGGAGGAGAAGCTTAGTAGAAAGAGGTGCCCCTGACAAGCTGCCTCGTCCTTCGAGCATAATTGTTTTTGAAGAGACAGAGACAACGAAAAAGGACCAGTGGGAAGTTGCAATCGAGGGGTTTGCAACAGCAAGTGAAGATGCTGCAAGGGGCCTTCATAATTTGATGTTAAGTATGACTGATCTGAAAAACATGATCCAGAATTTTGAATCTATGAAGATTGCAGGTTCAACTGCATGCAATATGATTGGGGTCATTCCTGAGACGGCGGTGGATGAGAAAAAGACGTTGACATCTCTTGAGGCAGCGTTGGCGAAGGACAAACTCAATTCACCCGAACTTGTAGAAGCTGTGAAGAACATGTTCAAAGTCACAACACAGCTTACCAAGCTTGCTGAGGATGGGCCACCCTTCGACATTCATCCTTCGTTTGAACAAAAGAATGTAAGTTAAAAGCTAACTCAAACCCGAAACTTATTTTGGATGGTGAACCATTTTGGGCTGTACTACATATTTGAACAATTTAGTGCACAAGACCAACCTGATTTGTACTGCTGAAATGACACTGTGAACCCCAGGACCATTTTATTTGTTACAATGTGTAACCTTTTTTATCCATGAGCCAATTATTTGATATATATGTTATTATGACTTCGGTTGGCGCATACCATGACCCAACAATGGCGATTTAAATATTTATAGTATCATCGTAGCAGGACTTCGGTTGGCGCTTATCATGACTTCGGTTGGCGCATATCATGATCCAAGAATGGCGATTTAAATATTTATAGTATACGCGTAAGACGAATTAAATGCTTATTATAAGTAAACTATATTATAATCGTATGACGAAATAAATGATTATCACGGCCCAACTTGTATATATGTTAGTATGACCTATATTAGCGCATATTTTGACCCTGACGTGATCATTCAAATATTAATCTTAAAAGCATATGACATATTAAAAGCTTACTATGACCAAAATGTACTATATGTTATTATACCGTCGATTAGCATATAGTTGGTATGTATTTAATGGTTAGATTATGTATATTAAAAGCTTATTACTAAGTAAATGTTTGTTCTGACCAAACGTAGTTATATGTTATTATGAGTTTGGTTGTAGCACTATTATGACCCAACAGGAATCAATCAAATATTCTTATTATAAACGTAAGACGAATTAAATGCTTATTATTACCAAACTCATCTATATGTTATTATGACTTCGATTAGTGCATTTTTTTTAACCTGAAGTGTACAGTTAATTGTTTATATTGTAAGACTTGTTAAATGCTTATTATGATCATACTGCAATCAATATGTTATTATAACGTTGTTTAGTGTATATTATGACCCTGAATTGTTCATTAAAATATGTAAATATGATCAGCCTACGCTTTAAACGTATGACCCAAATGCATGATATGCAGGCATATTATAAGCATATGTACTCATGACCTACATATTCAATTAATATGGCCCAAACCAGGTAAAATACCTTAGGTGTAATTGTACGAGAAATCTTCGACCGTGATAATACTTGGCAGCCATGATCATGCCTGAATAGAACTGTAAAACAAGTTATCTATTACTTAGCTGGTTTTTTCCATTATATAAACAATACGATTCGACAACCATAGTGAATTGCAGGGTGAACTCGCAAGAAGACGCGGTGTTAAACAAATTGAAATTACAAACGTACATGTAATTCAAAATTGTGATGTTACACCACAGAATGGAGTAAACAAGGTAATTCTATTGTACTAAAAATATAGCTTTATTGGTTACTGCTATAAATATGTTTCTAAACTGACTCTGCCATATAATATGAAACCAATGGCGATTTCTGTACATCATTGACATACGTACACATTCAGTAATATTAATATTTAATGTAGGCTGTGGCGGAGATTAGTAGCTTCACGGCTGTAGGAATGATTCAGAGCTCGAATACAGAAAAATCATTTATAAGTGTTGGATCTGAAGAAGCACGTTTGTGTGCATCAAAGGTAAATGTCAAAATTTAAACTGAATTTAGAACACTATGTGTACTGCAAAGCTTGTTGAGTTCCTATATACGTATTGACATTTTTTATCCAGAGTGATAAACAGGAACGCAACAACATGATTGGAACATCATTTAACGATATTAGCGTTGCATCAAATCAGAAGGGTAAAGAACAGGTACAAACTATATGGATACATATTCTTGTATGGACCCATTATTAACCATATATCAGGCATAACAACATCATCCACATATTATTACACTGCCTAATACGCACTAATATATAAGCAGGAAGGAACTATCAATGTTGAAGAGATTGTAAAATCAGCAATGGCTGACTACATGGATGGCGGTGGTGATGACGCTGCTGATGAATTTTTTTCGGAGGCTTCAGCAACGAAAACGACACCAAGTTTGAATAATCAGCTTATAATCAATGATGATACTAATGTATGTGGATTTCCATACTAATTATGCCATCTATTCATATTTATTATGACATCTTATGAACGATTTTGTTAAAATCAACATGTAGGGTGAGGAAATCGATGTGGAGGCCATAGTAAAATCTGCAGTGGAAGCGTACATGGAATGTGATGAGGCAGATGCGGATTTTGTCACACCTTTCACAAAAAAATCAGAACCAAAATTGGGCGAAGCTTTGGTCATCACTGCAAACAAACAAGTAAGCTTTGTTGTAATTAGAAATGTAGACGTATGTGGTAAGTCGTGTACTTCCTAATCCAACCAAACAAATTAGATCTACATCATGTACCACTGATCAATACCTTCTACTCCTAGCCACATGACAGGCAACAAACATTTAAGATGAACATTCGCACCAAGACAGACATGAGATGTTCTAATGCACTGCGTTCACCATTTCTTGAGAGAGCAGTCACTGTGTCACGAAAGCTTACTCCAGATGAACGAGTAATGTATTATTGGTTGATGACCACTCACCACGGCAATGAGTAAGTGTTTTGATATCATCATAGATTTTGGTTTTTTTGCCCTGAATTCAATCAAATAACTAATTGTAATAATTACAGAGAACAAATTATCTACAATGACCGAGTAGTTGAGGTCATGCTCTTGGAGTTCTGTTCGCTACTGCCGCATCATGAGGTTTCAAGTGGAGTAATTAGCTCCTTCTGCTCTGTACTTAACCATATGGAAGATTTGAAATCTGTCACCTCGCCAAAAAGACTATTTTTCACAACCTACCCTGCTGTGAGTTTAACTATTCGATTATTTGTTAACCTAAACATGATAACTAACCCTACTGATATAAATATTTGCAGCTTTACACGGTTGTTATGAGTAATGGGCGGGATGATGATGCAGACAAACTAGACGAATTTGCCTCAAACATTGACAAAGAGGTCAGCGAAATACCACACTTCGCATGGGGTGACATAGATATGGTATGTTGCTGCATAGTCAATAACATACTATTACGTTACTAAGACAAAAGACAACACTCATTCTACCATTGAGGACTAACCTATTACACAAAATAGGTATTCTTTGCATTCTGCGTTTCAAAAAGGTACTACACTGTGTGCTTTTGTTTCAAACGAAGATCAGTGGTGATTATAGATGCTTGTAAAGATGGAGAAAACAATGACTTGCGATTCACCTACGGATGTATTCCAGAGGCATTGGTATGAATAAAACATTACAACTCACAGTACTACACAATAATTGTTGATACTAACACTTTGCATGCATTACAGAGGACATTCTTTTGTAAGTATTTATCAAGAATTGGTTGTCACAATCAATGCAAATCGGTTATAAACGTGCCTATTCAGAGGATGAAGATGAGTTGGAGAACAACAGACAATGCAGAAGACAGTGGCGTTTATTTGCTTAGACACCTTGAAGTCTACATGGGTGAAAGGGAGGGACAATGGAATTGTGGACTAACGACAAAAAACAAAGGTGTGCTACAGTTTTTAAGAGCTAAATACAACCGTGTGTTGATGTTGGCAGGAATTAATCACAGCGCGTTACTCAATAAAGATGCGGCATATAAACATTTTGCGAAGGAAAACAAGAAAACCAAGATCAACGTAGAACACATGATAGCAAACTACGGATCGGTGCAAATGTATATTGCATAAGTCAAATAAGTTTTTCATTTTGTTCGTTTCTTTATTGACAATGTTACCCTTGTTTAGGAATTGCGTTTTACACAGCTCCTGGATATCAAACACAACATTAAACTGTTTGATCTATTATAAATTATGAAATTTTTTGGAGCAAAACCATCTTATTGGGTTCCTAGTGGATATGTTTATCGGAAACTGGTGGTATAAACAGTACTCCGTATATTGTGTCATAATAGAGTGCATATGTAGGTCATATAATTGTTAGTATACAATGTGTCAAATTATACAATCATTTGGGTCATACTAATTAATGTTATGTGTCATAACAAAAAATATGTTAATATAAATTTCAAGCAATCCACAAATATCATTTAGAATAATAGACAACCATTTGGGTCATTAATTATACCAAACACAACATTAAACTGTTTGATCTATTATAAATTATGAAATTTTTTTCGAGCAATACCATCTTATTGGGTTCCTAGTGGATATGTTTATCGGAAACTGGTGGTATAAACAGTACTCCGTATATTGTGTCATAATAGAGTGCATATGTAGGTCATATAATTGTTAGTATACAATGTGTCGAATTATACAATCATTTGGGTCATACGAATTAATGTTATGTGTCATAACAAAAAATATGTTAATATAAATTTCAAGCAATCCACAAATATCATTTAGAATAATAGACAACCATTTGGGTCATACTCTTTAATGTTATGTGTCATAACAGAAAAAAGTTAATATAGGGTCAAACTATAACTACATTCAAGTCATAACACAGTGATTATATTTTATAACTCAAAAGATGAATTTATTCTATTGTGTCATAATAAACAAAAAATAAGTCATGGTCATATAAATGTAACCTTAAGCATAATAATCCAAAAATTGATCCATACCATATACCTATGACCAAAAATACAGCCACACACAGTAAAAGACTGAACTTCATTAATTTCTATATTCTTAACTTTTCAAACGAAGTGTTCAACATAAATGATTTAAACGAACATCACTTTAAAAAACTGAAAAACTTGTATCAAACATCAGAATTTCTCCTGGACCGCATCTTTTCTTTCTCTTTAAATTTGTCGCAATTCCTAGAATCGTGGTGACCCCACTCCTGACATTTCTTGCATTGACGCATAGCCTTGTTCTTAAGCTTCAAAGCCTTCTCGACTCTTGAAGGGAGTCTACTACCAGATCCCTTGGTGCTGACAACTTCAGGTGGTTGAACATCCACTTCCTGAGGTGCCTCAGCCCCATAAAATTCCTCCATTATTTTCTTCTTCTGTGCTGTAGACGTTACAACCCCGTCGGCAAAAATTTGTTGTCGAGCTTCACGCACTATCGATGTCAACTCATGGATTTGATCAATATCAACACAGACCGCTTGGTAAAGACCCAACATCTCTCCCAACAAAATTGCTTGAGCCTTCTTCTTCTCATCAACATAAACATGAGTTGCAACATCTGAGTTTTGGACGCCATGCACAGCCTTAAGCAAAGAAGATTTCAACCATCGACCTCCAATCAGATACTCCGGAATCAATCGATATTTTTGTTCTTCAACACCAGGAAGATGTGGCAACATACAAGAGCAGTCCTCAAAAACATCTTACAACCACATACACAAACAGAATCCTCCACAGATAATGTGACCGACCATGTGTTTGAAAAATGATCTAAAACCTTATAAACCTCTATACTTGAATCATTAGATATCGAAACCAGACTACAGTGGTTATAAGCCTCCATGATCTGTTCTTGAATTTCCTTGAACGCACCATCAGTAAATATCGTGGATGCATGCTTCTCAATCGACCATTCTGTCTTCAACTTTGCAGTTGTATTATAATCCATATAATCCATCTTTGCAGAGTAGTTTCTTTGGGCATCAACTGCATTATTGAAATTCATTAAAAAAATAACAAGGTTCGCCCTAGACTGAGTGTACCTCTTGAAAAAACTATTCTGCGACTCCGAAACAGATGTCGTCTTTATCAACGAACTATTAGGAAAGTCCCTAAAGTAGGCTGGAACCCAATACCTTCTTGATTCGAACATAGAAACAAACCATTCAGAGCCAACAAGATCATAAGTCTCCATCACATTCTTCCACTTGTCTTCAAAATCAGTAGGTTCAATCAACTCAGACCAAACACATGAATTCAAATCCTTTTTAAAATCATTATTTCCAAGAAGTGACTTAGGAACCTTTTCAGCTACCTTTGCCATGATGTGCCACATACACCATCTGTGCCGTGTATTCACAAGAACTTTTTCAACAGCTACTTTCATGCCCAAATCTTGATCAGTAATTATCAACTTCGGATGTATGCCCATGCATTTCACAAACTGATTAAAAAGCCAAGAAAACGAATCCGCACTCTCACTACAAAGCAAACCAGCTCCAAATGACACTGCACGGCCATGGTTGTCCTTACCAGTAAACGGAGCAAAAATCATTGAGTACCTACGATGGAAAAAATGAGATATACAAGATTTACTCGCGCATACTGATATATCAAATAATATGTCATAATAAAACAAAGTAATAACATAACAGATACATGCATCAATTTTAATTAATTAATTTTTACCTGTTAGTTGAGTACGTAGTATCGAAAGAAACAATGTCACCAAATTGCAAGAAATTCATCTTGGCAATAGGATCGCACCAAAACAAATGATTCAAACGACTCCGGGAATCAACTTCATACTCGTACGTGAAGGCATCACAATTTTCCTTCTTCTTCTTCAACTCATCTATGATCATTTGGGCGTCACATCCTTCAGCGTATCTTCTGATATCCCGTGTATAGTTGCGAATGTCCAACACAGTACAACCAACAGACTCATAACCGCCCATCAACTCAGTAAGCAGCTTGAAAGTTAGAGATGTCCCGATATTAGCTCCAGCACAATCTGAAATAAATTTTTGATGCACTGGTTCAAGTTGACGATTTAGCCTCATGAACTTGTGGTGTTGTACATCAACCATGGGATGGTTGTGTTCTTCTTTAAAGTGTTGAATTACGTAACCACGATCTGAATCAAATTTGAAAGCAACAGAAGCATTACATCCACATTTTTTTTATTTGCGTCGTCTTTTGGGTTGTTGATCGTTAAACTTCTGTTCACCCTCTCTATTACACACCATGTAAAACTATAAGGTGATATCATCAACCTTCTTTGAACCGTTCTTCCTTGTATCAAATCCGACGCGTCGCCCATAGTTCTGGTATAACTCAATTGCGTTGTCCAAAGTAGGGAAGCTACGACCAACATATGGTTTAAGTTCTATTGGGCATTCTGGAATATTTAAATCTGAAATAATTCAAAATGAGAAAATACCCAAAAAATAATACCAAACAAAAATAATCCGTCAGCTGGAATTAGTATGCTAATAGGTAATAATAAACTGAAATCGCTTCATAATTGATACTACTATCAAGAAAATAATAAATTAAATACAAAGATCCAACTCCGAAAATTAGTATGATTATACGTCATAATAGGATGTAATCGCTTCATAGAAGTGATACAACTATCCTTTACAAATATGGGTAATACTAAACACACCTATAAGCATACATTAGGTACGTTGCTACCAATTCTATACTAACAGCCTGCACTAAAATGTCATAGCCACACGCCAACTAAGTAAGAGTTACATCGTTACTAATATTGATAAATACGCAAGATTAAAATAAAGTAATATAAGTATAATTCTCCAAATGATGTTTAAAAGGATAACCTGTATTCTGCACAATGTCATCTACGGGTGACTGATTATCTACATGCGAAGTAGATGGCGTTTCATAATCCATTCCCGGATATCTATATCATAACAAAATAGAGCAAATCTTCTTCTTAAAACACTAAACAATATCAATGAAATTTCAGAAACATAAATTCATACGTCTACATAAAAATTACTCACCGTATATATTTGACAGATATACAAGAACCACAAATTCAAACACTGGATGGAAGATAGCAATTTAAACGGAAATGGCTAGCATCGAGATTTTGGAATGGAAACTCAAATGTTGACAAGGAATTATACTACACCGCAATAATAACATCGACGGAGAATTTTTGCATATCTACAAATGTTAAGACTATGCAGAACTACATTAATTGGAATAGGGTATGCAAATTAGACGAAATATTGAAGAAGAAGATATTATGGGCTAATACACTACACTAAAGAGCAGTTAGGGGAGAGAAGACGGAGCACAATTATAGGAATTACAATAACTAACAATATACTGCATGTACTTAATTAACCTTTGTAGATTATAAATAATTAAAATAATAATATTTTCTAATTAAATCTGGCGGTTAAATACTTTAATCTTAAGATTAGATTGTCTCATCCAATGGATGTAAATCGGTCTGTAATTCTTGGTTTAAGGCCATTTTTATTTTGATCAAATACCTATATATATATATATATATATATATATATATATATATATATATATAGTAGTGACCAAGATATAACTATTTTTAAGGGTATAACTAGAGAACAAATCTCAGCCACACATCTTAATGGAACAAATATTATTAATTTTAATAAAATAAAATATGCTGAGGGTATTTTTGAAAATTACTTTCTGAATTAAAACATGCGATCAAATTACGCGAAATCTTCCAAATCTGCGATCCTTTCTTCTTCCAAATCGTAATTCTGAGATGGGGGTGGCGCCGGAGAGGATACTGGCGGCGGTGGGGGAGCTGGCAAAGGCGATCGGGGCGGAGGGGCTGTTGGCGGATTCAATCGTCGCGCCAATGCTGAAAAAACCCCAAATCAAAACCTACCTCTACGTCGGACTTACCGGAATCAGCGTCGGCGGGTAAGGAGACGCAACGATGAGCTGCCGTAGAAGAGAAGCGGAGTTTCGGAACAAGAGCGGGGCGCGGTGGCTGTAGGCTCTAAGATTCGTCTTCGATATAGTTAGTTTCCGTCTACGTTTATGTTACTGATGTATATTGTGATTTTACTTCACTCTTGTTTACAAAATATCACTCTTGTTCTGATTTTACTTCACTCTTGTTCACAAAACACATCACTCTTGTTCTGATTTCACTTCACTCTTGTTCACAAAACACATCACTCTTGTTCTGATTTCACTTCACTCTTGTTCACAAAACACATCACTCTTGTTCTGATTTCACTTCACTCTTGTTCTGATTTTACTTCACTCTTGTTCACAAAACACATCACTCTTGTTCTGATTGCACTTCACTCTTGTTCACAAAACACATCACTCTTGTTCTGATTTCACTTCACTCTTGTTCACAAAACACATCACTCTTGTTCTGATTTCACTTCACTCTTGTTCTGATTTTACTTCACTCTTGTTCACAAAACACATCACTCTTGTTCTGATTTTACTTCACTCTTGTTTACAAAACATCACTCTTGTTCTGATTTTACTTCACTCTTGTTCACAAAACACATCACTCTTGTTCTGATTTTACTTCACTCTTGTTCACAAAACACATCACTCTTATTATGATTTTACTTCACTCTTGTTCACAAAACACATCACTCTTATTGTGATTTTACTTCACTCTTGTTTACAAAACATCACTCTTGTTCTGATTTTACTTCACTCTTGTTCACAAAACACATCACTCTTGTTCTGATTTCACTTCACTCTTGTTCTGATTTCACTTCACTCTTGTTCTGATTTTACTTCACTCTTGTTCACAAAACACATCACTCTTGTTCTGATTTTACTTCACTCTTGTTTACAAAACACATCACTCTTAGCATGATTTTACTTCACTCTTCACTCTTAGCATGATTATTTTTGGGACAATTCAACATTGATATTATAATTAGATCAGAGCAAGAAGAAACAGAAAGGGGCTACATCTGAAATGCATAGCTAAAATCTCACAAAATTCAAATACTACACTACATCCCATCATAAAAATTGCAACGATAGCTTATCACCTAATGTTAATTCCCTAATTAAAGGAAATCAAAACTAAGAAAAACAGAAGATAAATTGGGAAATGCAGGCTAAATTATATCATAGATCTGTGTGTTCCCGCTCGGGGTCAGATGCCACGATCATGTGCGACAAGATGTCGTAGAGCGGCCCGCCCTTGGCCATCGCCTCCTTCTTCTCCTTGATCACCGCGATGAGCTCCTTCCGGAGCGCCGCCGCCGCCTTGTTGACGGTGGCGGTGTTGTTGGCCGCTGGAAGAGCGATGATTGGAGACACCGATGCAGATTCCTTCGTCGGGGAAAGAGAGTCACTTGAATCGCGAAAATATTGATAATTTCCAATCGAATTCCTCTTCAATCGGACGAATCGGCGGTAGGAGAGCTGAGAACTATTTTGCAGAAGAAGGAAGAGGAGGAGAAGAGAAGAATGCGGTTTCTTATTCAAATGCCAATGATGTAATCTAATTTTGGATGTGCAATGACCATTATACCCCCGCCTTATTATTGTGGAGTAAATTTGTGATTGAGGGAACTAATATCTCATTAAATTCAAAAATTAATACTAGCCCTTGATTTTTTGATCTTGTGGCTATTATTTGTTCTCTAGTTATATGGTTAAGAGGTGTTTGCCATAGATCATGACCCTATATATATATATGTATATACATATATATATATATATATATAGGGGAGCGTTATTCTCCTTTTCACATCTTAGATCCTTTTTCCTTCTTAATATTACGCGTTAGATCTAAGGAATCAACAGATCAGATTGATTCTATAAAACTGGTTCCGTGTTGCATTATATAAGGTGGTTGTATGCATTACAGGGTTATTATTGACATTTGACGGAAAAGTAACTGCCACATTTTGGTATCTGCGAATAATGCACCACATGGTCACGAGTAATGCATATAATTGCCTATATAATGCACAATATGTTAACTGCAATGCATACGAATAAGATGTACCATGTTATGATGTTTGGACACACGTTTCTTGTTTCCCTAAGGGTTTAATAAGCTTAGAGGCTAGGGTATAGTACGTAGACACGTATGTAATCTTCACATGGTAACGAGTAATGGATATAATTGACTATATAATGCACAATTTGTGAACTGCAATGCATACGAACAAGATGTGCTGTGTTATGATGTTTGACACACGTTTCTTGTTTCCCCTAAGGGTTTAATAAGCTTAGGGGCTAGGGTATAGTACGTACGCATTAATAACAAATTATAAAACGATACGAATAATTCACCAAATTGTCACGAGTAATGGATGTTATTAACTATATAATGCACAATATGTGAACTGCAATGCATACGAATAAGATGTACCATGTTATGATGTTTGACACACGTTTCTTGTTTCCCCTAAGGGTTTAATAAGCTTAGGGGCTAGGGTATAGTACGTAGACATTACTAACAAATTGTTGTTATTGGAATATACGTATGTGCATTATTTGGTTTAGGTAGTGCATTATGTAGCTGTTAATTGTCATTATCTCAGTATATTATGCATTATTAGAGGTATTGTGTATATGAGTTAATCAACGGATTGAAGATTACATACGTGCATTTAGTAATGTCTACGTACTATACCCTAGCCCCTAAGCTTATTAAACCCTTAGGGGAAAAAAGAAACGTGTGTCAAACATCATAACATGGTACATCTTATTCGTATGCATTGCAGTTCACATATTGTGCATTATATAGTTAATAACATCCATTACTCGTGACAATTTGGTGAATTATTCGTATCGTTTTATAATTTGTTATTAATGCGTACGTACTATACCCTAGCCCCTAAGCTTATTAAACCCTTAGGGGAAACAAGAAACGTGTGTCAAACATCATAACACAGCACATCTTGTTCGTATGCATTGCAGTTCACAAATTGTGCATTATATAGTCAATTATATCCATTACTCGTTACCATGTGAAGATTACATATGTGTCTACGTACTATACCCTAGCCCCTAAGCTTATTAAACCCTTAGGGGAAACAAGAAACGTGTGTCCAAACATCATAACACGGTACATCTTATTCGTATGCATTGCAGTTCACATATTGTGCATTATATAGTCAATTATATGCATTACTCGTGACCATGTGGTGCATTATTTGTAGCGGTTTCCAGCCATTATTAGATTACTATTGTACCCTCATAATGCACAAAATAGGACAAATAATGCAACACGGGATTAATTACCCAATGTTGATCTTGACCGTCCATTTCTCTAATCTAATGGCTGATATTAAGAAGGAAAAAAGATGAAATATAGGAAAATGAAATGAATACATCCCTATATGTATATATATATATATATATATATATAAATGCAATTGAATATTTTAATAAAAAATGAGAGAGAAACGTATTTTTAAATATAAAAAGTGTACATCTTGAGTGAGTAGAACAAAATGAAAAAAAAATATAAACATTTTAAATGAGACTATGTAGTAATATGCAAATAATAATCACATAATATATGCAAATAATAATAAGATAACACAAATACAGGTAGTTAAAGACTAAGAAATTCATATTGTATTTAATATATTGTTTAATGTTTAGTAACTATATTTTCAGAGATATCATGCATCCTAAGTTAGAAAACATAATTTACTGAATAGGGACGTGATCAAATGCAAATCATATATTTAATACAAACTCAAAATTTTAATCATAGCCATTAATTATAACAGATCTGTTGTTAATAGTAGAATTTACATCTCAATAAGAGCATGTATTTTGTCAACAAAGGGTATTTTTGTAAGTTAAGTTTCTGAACGGTTCTTGCGTTCCTAATTTCTCTCCCACCTTCCAAAACCGAAAATATTCACATCTTCAAAAGGATCTTAACACAACTGTAATTGACGTCAAAACTTTATTCTGAAGACTTAAATTCATTTCTTTGTCGGTGTATTCAAGAATTTATTTTATAACTGTACCGTCACCGGCGTAATATTATCCGGTTGAATCTTGTATTTCATAAAATCAATTCCGGCGTATTCTGTGTCACAACGGTTTTTTATTATATGGAGGGTTCTAACGCAAATAAAGGTAATTTCATGGTAATGAGAATTATATGTTAGTCTTAATGCCGCAAAAGATTTTTGATTTTTCATTTCCAGATTCGTGTTTTCCATATTTCGAAGATTGACACATTCGTGATTCATAATTTCCATACGTTGAAGATTGACACATTCGTGATTCGTGATTTCCATATTTTAAAGATTTTTCATTTTTCAGATTCTTAGGATGTAGATGTCCGTATGTTGAGTCGATTGCGAATACAATTTGTTATTCAGATTGTGTTTGTTTTTCCGTTGAACCTGTGTTGAAATTATTGGAATTTTTGTTGATATGTGAAGCGCGTGGTTACTATGTCGTTCTAAATGATTTGTGTTAATTCTTAGGTCCAGAGGATTCGCTAGAGCACATGGTCTAGGAGATCGTGAACTTTCAGAATGTAGTCGTTGTCACAACAACCTCGTCTCAAAACCTCAACCCTCTACACTGTTGGTTAGTATAGGGAAGTCGGGATCGAATCCACGAGGATGGAAGGGTCGGAATGCATCGAGAGAACTTTTGGAGGGGTTTGGCTGCCACGCAACATGAGGGTCGAGTTTTTAACTACCAGGCCCGGGAAACGAAATTTAGTCTATTTTAACTACCAGATCTGGAGAATTGAAAGTACGTAAAACATAAATGCATGCATGATTCGTATCCGAAAGTAACTTGAGAGCATTCACAAACTTCCTGGGTCAAGTAAAAGAGTTTCCTAAATTAACCAAACACAAGGTAGACAAAAATAAACAGCAAAACAGATTACTCTAATTAGCTACTCACAAAAGCTGCAATTAACAAACTAAAGTAACACGACTACAACTACCGAACGATTTCATCTTCTCCAACAAGCAAGCACGAAATGAACAAAACAGAGCATGAAAAACAGAGCATACTTCAGATCGACGATGAACACTTCAATTAAACTAACAGCTATCAGATCTAAACTACTAGGCTAAGTAAACAAGCAGGAACATGGTTTTCATGCAGATCCGAACACACGTATTCTAGATTCAAACGATTAATAGAAATCTAAGCTAGATCTACCAGAATCATCACCAAACTAACTAGATCCACTGTTTCCAACATCATTTCAACTCCAATTCAATATCAATTCAGAAAACAACTCCGATCAACACCGATCAACAAATCAATTGCGAAAAGCATCCAACTCAGTAAACAGAGCAGTAAACATTAAGATCAAACAAAAACAGAAATCAGAACTATATTAAGCAAAAGCTGAAACGAATCACAAAGTAATCGCCGAATTTCCGGCAAGGAAATTCGGCGAGACAAAAGTACGTGCGAAAAAAGTAAAAATGTTTCTTCACCCCTTCTCGGAGTGATGTTACACTTCCAGCTGAACAAAATAAAACCACCAACTAACTACCCCAGATCTTCATTGAACCAAGTGCGTGAGTGAGTGAGTGAGTGAAAAGCGAGTCGAAAATATCAAGGAAATTCTCTAACTAAAAGCTCCAAAAAAAAAGTCTCCCCAAAAAAAAGTCCCCCTTCCTTTCGTGAGCTTCCTGGTATTTATAGGCGAGGCTCAAATCCCTAGGGCAACTGTATTCCTGATTTGACGATTGTGCCCTTGCGGATCTCACTCTTTTTTTTCTTCACTTTTCTCCTTTATTCCCTCTGCCCTAGTAATTGTCTTTCATTCTTGGGTCTGACAGATTTTTCACGCACCAGGACTTATAAATGCATGTTAGCACCGTAAAATCATAGAATTTATATATAAAATAGATGCATGAAACGAGCCTTATCAATATGTCGTATCACAGGGCTGATCCTATGTTGACATTTGTAAGCTACGGTTGATTCTACGTTGCAATTCTATTGACATTTTTGTTGATTCTATATTGATATACATAGCTGTTGTGCGAGTCCATTTTTTTAATTCTCTGTTGACATATGACTGCTTTGTATATCAGTCTCAATCATTCCAGAAGTGATTCAACACGATTAAAACAATGGACACAAATTCAACAAAAAAAACCAACAAAAAATCAACACAGATTCTAGAATCAACATAGAATCAATACGATTTCAACAAAATATTCAACATCAGTAGAACAAAAGAATCAACGCAATTTCAACGCAAAAAATCACCAATAGCAGAACAAAAGAATCAATCAAATTTCAGCGCAAAAAATCAACATAGATTCATAATTCAACGAAAAAGTAACACGATCGATTCAATACAAATTCAACAAAAAATCTATAAAAAATCAACACATATTTTAGAATCAATACGATTTCAACAAAATATTCAACGTCAGCAGAACAAAAGAATTAATGAAATTTCAACGCAAAAAATCACCAACATCATAACAAAAGAATCAACGTAATTTCAGCGCAAAAAATCAACACAGATTTCAGAATTCAACAAAAAGCAACACGATCGATTCAACACAAATTCAAAAAAAAATCTTCAATAAATTAACACAGATTTTAGAATCAACATGACTTCAACACAAAATTCAACATCAACAAAGAATCAACGCAATTTCACCGCAAAATTCAAGCAATTTTTTTAACGAAAAGGAGAGAGAACGACGAAAAGTTGGAATGAGGGGGAGTAATTGAAACGGTTTAATTAGTGTAAATAGTGGCAGGAGAGAGTTATTGAAAGTGTCTACTATACCATATGTTGATAGATTCATAGAAGTTATTGAAATTTTAATCTAAAAACATAATAAGCGTTGATCTATAATAATTAGTGGCTAGAATTAAAATTTTAAGTTTGTATTAGATATATGATTTATATCACTACCCTTACTAAATATTGTCTCCACCAAACAGAAAAAATATGCTTGGCGTTCATATTGTATTGCGCTTATATATTCGAATATATATAGGAAGTAGTAGTAAAATTAAAGAGAAAACTTGACGGGCTGGTCACGCTTCTATAGCCCATGGGCTATATGACTTAACCCACATCCTAAACAGACCAACCCAGTATTTTTGTAACCGGGTTTCTCTTTATATCCACCAAATTACTAGTACAGTAGTAATTAATATGAGTTGGATAATTTTTATTCCATAGCTCTCATTTTATTTTCTTTAATTTAAAATAACAATTATAAATTTATTATATTACTCTATAATCTATGGTACCTGATTATTAGAATGAAATAATCTTCGTCCGTTTATTACTCCTCACTTCAGATTCATATACTTGGAGGAAAGATTTTTGATTTTTTGTCTTAGTATAAGATTAATAAAAGCATAAAAATAAAATAAGATTATCCACAATGGATGCCCTAGCGGGCGCCCTAGTGGTTGCCACATCAGCAATTTTTAGGGAGCCCATTCTTTCTGCAATGGTTGCGCCCTAGGGTGAGCCCTATCAATTATCCATTTTCATTTTAACTTTAATATTGTTTTTTAAATATTTTTACACATTATAAATGGTAAAATTAGATACTCCCACAGTCCCAAGTTACTTGAGTCATTTCTTTTTTTGGCTAAAAACAAAACATTAAATCTCACATACTTTATTCTTTCTTTTACTTTACTCTCTCATCTTTCTCTTATTTTATTCTCCCATCTACTTTATTTAATTCACTAAACACAACTTTCTTAATTCTCGTGCTGAAAAGAAACACCTCAAGTAACGTGGGACGAATGGAGTATTAAATTAAATAAGTAGCAAAAAATACATTACTTAATTAAAAAAAATTACAACGGAAATACTTAAAAAAGGTACAATTTCAACGACCCCTACGTGCCCAAACTTCATCAATCATGTCGTTCATGAGTTGAAGATGAACTTGTTGGTTGCGCATGTTCTCCCGAGCTTGTACTCTCTCACTGACTCCATAGGGTAAACCTCGAACGACCGGCGGCGTTCATAACCTGCGCTCGATTCGACTTCATCGTCGGACCAATCGCTAGCTCTTGGACCTTCATCGTGAATAATCATGTTGTGCAAGATGATGCACGCGTACATGACATTGCCGATATGATGCATGTACCAGGAACAAGCCGGGGCCTTTCACTATTGCCCAATGATGAGGCTCGTTTCACGCATGTGTTCTATCATAAAACTACATCAAATTCGGTGAACTAACGTCTAATTTTGAGCCAGGTGTGTATGAATGTCCGTCATTTTCAGAGAACGAGTTGATCAACTGGGCGGACGAATGGATCAGGAGAAGGAGTCAAATTTGCTGTGCAAAAGGATCAAGTTGAATCAAATGGCATACAACAGGAGCACCCAACTTGAAAACTGATGCGTCACACCAGAAAGATCCCCAAGGGCAAAGGGTAAAGTGGACTTTTCAGAGAACAAATGCCCTAATGATCAAGACCTCACGCCTTCCAATAAATGGAGATAGAGAAGGAGGAAGGAGATAGCTTCCAACCCTTGACGCTCAGTAGTTTTCAGTTCTCTTCTAGAGTTGAAATGGGAGCTCCCAACACTCCACACTCCAGAATTCCGTAGATTACACACTTGGTTCATGTTTTAGTTTAGTTTAGTTGAGGTTTGGTGTTGGTTTCCTGCTTTCTAATCATTTTGGCCTGTTATTCTGCTTCGAGAAGGAGTGATGAAACAATTTCCTGTTTTCGTTTATTTATTTTCAGTTTACTTTTGATGTTATCAACCCTTTATGCTTTTGATTAAGTAAATCAAGTGTTATGATTTCGACCTTTGTTGGAATGTTTGTTTACCATGCATGAATGCTCTGATCTACTTTCGATTTCCGTTTTATGATGCATGTCTTAGCTCGAAGTGTTTGGTTGTGCTTTGATTTAGTTAGATCTGAGTTTTCGAGTTATGGTTCTGTCTAATTGCGAAGAAATTATGGATGAGTTACCTTAGGATGTTTAGATCTCATAGATGCGTTTCTATTTCTGCATGATCATTGTTTAGCTTCTTGTTTACGTAGTCGTAGTTTAGATATCAAGAGTAGATTTAAGTTTATAAGTTGTTATGATATTTCATTTTCCGTAATAGTTCAGATCTGCTCTTACTCTGTTTTTCATGTTGATTTTGTGAAGAAGATGAAGTTGTTAGAAAAGTTTTACTTTACAGTACACTTTGCAGCCGACTAACAGTCGTCCATTTTATGTTGTTTGTCCATTTCGGGAAAGTTTAGTTGAGTTGATCAGGTAGATGTAGTTAAGTTTTAGCAAGTGGATCAGTTTAGTTAGTTTAGTCTCTCAAGTCAAGTAGTTAACTTAACCCACCCCTGTAACGCGTGGCCGCAGCCATTCTCATTTCATGTCCAACAACAAATGTAAAACACCTCATCTCTGTGGGATCGATCTTTACTTGCATATACTAGTTAATAGTATTGTGGGTTAAGGTTTTGAAAACACTTTTGAGTTCCTCCATTCATTCCACTCAAGTCGGACTAAGTCAAGTTGATCAGTCTGATCTTCCACTGGACCCACTCACTAGCATTTGCAGGTAGAAGGCGCACAAGTGGCCAGCCGGATCAGTTTGACAATCCAACCTGAGCAAGCCACAACGATAAACAAAAAGATAAAGAGAATGAAGGAGAACGTGCAGAAGTACACCATCGTTTTCACCCAACGTGCTTAAAGCACACCGAATCCTCGCTCCACGTCCTTTTGTGCAGACTCTTGCCACTGTGCAAAAAGGGCTCTCTCCGCATCCGTTGGGCAGGAGATCGTCTTCAAGAAAACTGGCCATCTCGGATATATGTCATCGGCTAAGTAGTACCCCATATGATGCTGTCGTCCATTGGCAGTGAACTAGATAACTGGACTGTTGCCATTGCATTGGTCGGTGAAGAGACTCGACCTGTTCAGCACGTTAATGTTGTTGTTGGACTCTGCAACGCCAAAGTGAGCATGCCAAATCCAAATACGGTGGTCAATGATGGCTTCAAGGATCATCGTCGGGTGGGTACCTTTATACCCACTGGTGAATTGTCCTCTCCATGCTGCCGGACAATTCTTCGACTCCCAGTGCATACAATCAATGCTCCCTAACATTCCAGGAAAGCCGTGCACCCTATCGTGCATCCTCATCAGGAACTGGCAATCTTCGGCATTCGGCTTGCGCAAATATGTGGCGCCGAAGGCGTCAATCGCGCCTCACAAAATTTTACCAGATACTCCCGGCCAGTTGTATCCCCTACGTGAAGATACTCGTCAAACATGTCCTTCATGGTGCCGTATGCCAACTGACGAAGCGCAACTGTGCACTTCGTGAACAGTGATAAACCGCTAATCACTCGTATTTGTTGTACTTTATTTTAGATCATTTTGAGCTTAAATTGGATTTAATATACACTTTTTGTATGTTTTGGTGTAGAAAATTGAAGAAATATAAGTGAAGGTATGAGAGAGAAATGATAGCTAAATGTGGATCAAAAAAACAATAAAAAAGGAAAATTGAAGGACTAATCTGCAATTGCCGAAGAAAGGAAGGAGTGAAGACTAATTTCATGGGCGTCTTGTGACCTAGCTCAAGAAGGAGCCGCCACTTAAAAAAGAAGAAAGGAGGGCAGATTGATAGGAAATTCCACGCTGCACATCAGATTTTTCACACAAATGGAGAGAGAAATGTGGGATACAGGCTTAGCACGCCATTTTTACTTCATCGCTGCTAACTTGTTGTTTAATTAGGAGAATCATGGGATATTTAGAGAAATAGTTTAATTGCTTGATTTTGTGCCATCGTTTTTCTTTTTTCTTCTGATGCAAACTCTTAGTTTTTGTCTTAATTTTTTGGCTGGAGTTTTTAATTGTTTCAAACCTTTGATGAAGTTTCAATTTCTGAAAATGTTGAAGTAGTTGATAAATTATTTTAGGTGTGTGGTTTGGTTCACATTTCTTCTTTGAAGTTCTTGTCGTGTAGTTTAAGTATTTCTTCATAGTTTGAACTTTAAGATGGCAGCTTGTACTTAATGATTGTTTCCACTTTCCATTTGTTAGTCATGCTTTCTTGTTAAAAGTTTGAAGTCAGTTTCATTGCTTTTGTAGTATAAATATGAGTGCATGATTTACTTTAATATTTCACAAATTTGCTTTGGTCCAGAGTTTAGTTCCATTTCTTCCGTAATATGTCGCCAGTTTTATTTTGATGAGAATGTGAAAGCTATTGAAATCTCTTGGCTAGCTAGCTTAGTTTAGATGATGCTCGAGCCTCTTAGATTAGAATCTGCTCTTAGTAACGCTTCCCTTATCGAATGCTCTTCTTTCTGTTCAAGTTGTCATTAGTTTAGGAAATTCCACGCCAAGTCTCTGTCTCCGGCTCTCTAATTTTAGCTAATTCCTTCTCACAAAGCTTTCAAAACACTCTTCCATTCATGCTCACTAGGTTAGATTCAGTTTAAGCAATCAAAACTCAGTTTTCATGTTTGAAATTTAAGTTTCCCACTTTAGTGTTTAGGTCTATGTTCAAGAGCTCAAGGCGTGGTGGCTAACACCAACCCCATGTCATAGAATCGATCTCGAGTAGATCCCTAGTCTCTGAGGTTCGACCCCGCTCTTGCCGCTTATACTTAGTAATATTTGTTGCAAAAGTGAGAAACTATAAATCTTGTTGAAGTAGGGATATGTGCACACGACACACGTGCAAAACACATGTCTTCAAATGGCGCCGTTGCCGGGGACTACGGTGTTATCTACTTGATTTTGTTTCTATGACACTGTAAATAGCTTTTGACTTTCTTTAATTTTCTGTTTTTGATCGTTTTCTTTTGTTTAGGAAGTGCTTCTTATCCAAGGTGTTTCAAAGGTTGAAAAAACCATGACTAGAATGAAGAAAGAAAGCTCTCCAATAATATGTGGCTCAAGAAAGCCTATGGGGTGAACAAGTCCAGGAAGTTTTCTTGTTTTCCATTTTATGTTCATTGGTTGGATTTATATAGTATTTGGATATTTTAGAAGCTCATTTTGTAAATACTTTTAGTCAATTTTTTATTTCTTGTGAATATTTTTCTATGAAAATAAAAAAAATTTAAAATTTAGAAATTTACAAAAAGATTTTTGGTTTTTGTAAATACCTCTTTCTAACTAAGTGTACTTCAGATTTTATTCTTAAAAAAATCCAGAAAAACTATAAAACTATAAATAAAAAAAAGAAAAGAAATGTCAGGACTCTTGTTTGTATATACCTTTTTTTCAAAAGTTTGCTTTAGTAAGTTTTCTTTGATCCTTTATTCTGGTTTGGGCAACTGTTTGTATCTAGGATAATGTGTGCTTACAAATTGGAAATAACCATGACGGAGGAGAAGAAGAGAAGCATGGAAATCTTAAGTGGCTGAAACAAGCCTTTGGAGAGCACAAGTCCATGAAGTTTCTCTCATCTTTCTCATTTTGTGGTTATACTTATTTTATACATTGATCTTTAGATATAAAGTCTTGAAGTACTGCTGCTGCTGGAAGTACTCGTCGCTGCTCAGGCTTATACTTATTTGTGGGACGCATCTTGTCGTTGCTGGAAGTACTCGTCGCGCGCCTCCATCGCGTGAACAATCTGGAGAAACAGTTCTCGCCGCATCCTGAACCGTCGGCCAAAAACCGTCGGTCTCCACCGGGGCACATCGGCGAAGTAGTCCTCAAATAGACGTTGATGAGCTAGGCCATGCTCTCGATGGACGGATGTCCGGTGGCGGATGGGCCTTGGGACCTGCTCTTGCTCTTGTATTGCACGAATACCTGCGAGAATCTGGTTTTCGGAAGCACACATTGCGCGTTCCATAGTCCGACTCATATCTTCTCCTGAAAACATTTTGGAAAAGTGAGTGAAAGAGAGATATTGGAATGGAGAGATGTTGTGTGAGGGTTGAGAGATGTGTGAGAGTTGTGTGAAAAATGAGTGAAAATAAGATATATTTATAGATAGAAAATAAAAATAAAAAGGGAAAATGCATGGTCGGGCTCGGTGTTGCAATGGGCGCCCGATCAGGCACCCGAACCTGATGGGGACTTATCTTTCGGTAGTCTCTCTCGGGTGCCCGATCCATCGAGCGCCTGCAGTGGATGTCCGAGGACGCCCGAGCCCGATCTCGGGTGATCGGGCGTGACATCGGGCATCCACTGTGGATGCTCAAATAATGAAAAAGACCCAAAATATAACATATTTGGAAGATATTTGTTACATGAGGGACAAAAATGTCAAGCAATGTCTTTCAAAAGAAACAAGACTTCACACGATATATTTTGTTACTATGAATTTCAAATTAAACCAAACACCAAAGTATGGAAAGTCTATCTAACAAATCAAGAAAATGACACTTTCATATACAATGCTAGAAAAGTGGCTGGCCGCAAATTGGGGTGCCTTGTGCAGCCCATTGCGTTGCGGGTAGCGGTCTGGCACCGGACGGGGTTTGGGCCACTAAAAGGATGGGAAGTCGTACTGATTGTCGGTCGGTCCGGCTCCGAGAGCGATCTGCGTTGCGGAGCTCTGGCCGAAGCTCAAGTCGAATTTTAATATTTTAAAATAAAAAATTTAATTTTTTTATTATTTGGTATATGGTCTATAAATACGACATATTACCATCCCAATTCAAACAACTTACAATATTATAGTTGGATTTTATTTTTTTAAAGAATTTTTATTAATACGTATAATTTTTATGGAGATATGATGAGGAAAAATATGAGGTTGTAGGAGTGGTGGTGGGTTTGAGGAAAAATTGAGAGAAATTGACGTATAGTTGGGGAATAAAATGGAGGACCGAAATGAAGCTCTCGCGTCTTTCATGATGAATTCAATTGATTTGATTTTTAATTATTTGGAGTGGGGCTTGCTATAAATTAGACGACAGTTGTGTGTCGTGTAACTGGTGTGTAAAGAGTAAAGATCTTCATTGTCAGTTATTTTTTCAGCAATAACCACCTTAGAGTGTGAGAGGCCTTGAATCAATACACGTAGAATCGATACAATGAATATATATAGTACTCCGGTTTCGTAGATAAAATAATATCAAAATATAATCTAGAATTGAGTTGTGAGATTATTTTAATCATAGGGGGTTAACTATGACTAATTATCCATTTAGGATTGAGTGGAGAGACTAAATCTCATGAACCAAACACACTACTAATTTAATCTGGGATACAATCTTACAAACCCAACTCCCATATTTAAAAACGTGTACTACTATGATATACAGATATAGACATTTCACCAACCATTGGTGGGTATTATTTCACCAACCATTGGTGGGTATTATGTGTCGTACTGCCATCACTTCGACTTTAGCTAGGCACCTCATCACTTTCTCTCTCATTTTCCACACATATTTAAACTAATCATAATCAAAGTTTAATAGGTATATAATTGTAAAATAGTACTAGTACTACTATATATGTAGTAGGAGTAATATTCGTTTTTGGTGAAGATTTAGTATGTGTACTGTTGGAATAAAGAAATCAATTAATTGGAGAACAAGAAGACAAGGGATGAAGTTACGGCAAGATTAAAGAAGGAAAGCAATTAAAGATTATGGAAAATCAAATACAAAGGATATTAATACAATTATAATATATTTTCCATGTATAGCTAGAATTAGAGCCTATAAAAGGTTGTGTAACCATTGAGATAATCAATTCAAGTCATTCA
This sequence comes from Salvia splendens, assembly GCF_004379255.2. Taxonomy (NCBI): domain Eukaryota; kingdom Viridiplantae; phylum Streptophyta; class Magnoliopsida; order Lamiales; family Lamiaceae; genus Salvia; species Salvia splendens. The sequence goes on from NC_056034.1 coordinate 7,821,411, forward strand.
CAATGTAGTCTTTGAAGTTCTCCCCGTCTTTTACTTTCTGCAATAGTCTTTTATTTTCCGCATTGTATTTTCTAACATGGTATCAGAGCAGCTAACGATCCGTCGTTAGTTTGTTCCAAAAAAAAACTTCAAATATATGTGTTTGAAAGCCAGATCTGTGTCCCTTTCATCACAAAAACCAAATCCGTCAACAAAACTCAGCAAACTAAATCCACAACAAAAAACACCACAAATCAGCAACATGGTGATGGACGAGAGGAGCAGCACGTCGTCGAGAATGTCGGTCATGGAGGCCGCTGGAAAAAGAAACCAGTTGCCTATCTGGCCAACCAGGAGAAGCCCGCCGAAACAGAGTACACAGTCGAGATGGTCAGAGTAGTCAACGAGGAATTGTCCTAGAGGAGAGAAAGTACATTGCTGAACAATTCATCTCTCCCTCTCCAAACCGAGGAAAGTCCCGCCGAAGGGAGAAGAGTTTGAGCTAGCCGAAGAGAAGACCGTCGAAAAGGAGCCAGTGATAGAATGGCCGCTGCCCAACAACCAGGAGAGGTGTGAACATTCAAACTCTGAATCATCTGAGGGGGAGAGACACTGTCAAATGGTGGAATGGAGGTTGTTGATTTAGTAATAATCCAGAAGAGACGACTGTAGAGGGCCCAGAAGAACTGTTGCAGGTAGAGTTAAAGGCCTATGAAGGAGGCCAAAAGACTCAGAAAGGGAAGATGTCGGACGACCATAGTAGGTCTGTTCATTCTTGTCGAGAAAGGGCGAAGAGAAAACAACAATAGTCAAGTTAAGAAAACAAAGAAGGAGTTTACGGTTTGTCTGGCCGAGGGGGAGAAGAAGTATGCGGCCGAACAACTCCTCTCCAAATCTATGGTGGTCGTGAAGGCCAAAGATGACCGACGGTGAGAGGGCGACAAAGCTGCAAAGGCGCAGCCCATACACCAATGGAGCGTCGAGATTTCCACGCAAAAGGATCGATGGCGGAATTGCCCTAGAGAGACTTGCTGAGACTGGCAACAAGGAAGCCAGGGAAGAAGGTGAAGCAGTCAAATAATCATCCGGTGGAGGGGAAGCGGAAGTACACTTCCAGAAGATTCATCTCCAACTATACCGACACAGTGGAGAGCTACAGAAGGCAAGAAGGGAAATGGCGAAATGAATGCCAACAAAAAGGGTATGAATCATCTACCGAGGGGAGAGAACCGCCACTGCTGAAAGAAATTTGATGCCAAGAGAAGAAGCTAGAGGTAGATGTCGTTGGCAGAGGAGAGAAAGAAGAAGGCATGGTGGTGAAGTAGGTGGAACTCATTACACCACCAAGAGCCAATACGGGAACGCTGAGAAGATTGGGACATGTCATATCGGCTTCTAAAGTGGAAGCCATCACAGGGGAGAGACTGTCCCTGGAAAGCTAAGGTTGTGGAAGCAGTCACTGAGGAGGGACAAGAGTGGTGGATTGTCTATGGCCGGAGAAGAAAGCAGTGGCCGGAATGACCAGAGGAAAAGAGCTCAGGTTGTTCGACCATAGAATTGTCACCCACCGAGAAAGGAGACATTGATGGAGGAACCGCCAAGAAAGGAGGAACCAACAAAATGGTTGTTTGACCAAATCCCGAGAAGATGTTGGCGAAAGCATTGTCGCTGGAGGATAGGTTGTTCTCGAGGGCGAGAAACGGAAGGAGAGGTTGTGATATGTCTTCTTCATTGTTAGGGTTTCCAAAAAGAAGAAGCAAATTTGGGTCTAGTGTCCTTAGGCTTAACAAAGAAAAGAAATGGGCCGAGAATGGCCCCAAAATTAAGCTCTGGGCTGTAACTTAAATTCGGTCCAAAGACGAGTTAGCTCCTCAACACGAGTAAAAACTGTCAGTCAGAAAGGTGAATGAGCTCCTCGACACGAGTAAAAACTGTCAGTCAGAAAAAAATGAAGTGGCTCCTAGATACGAGCAAAAACTATCTAGATTAGCTCATTGACAAGAGTCAAAACTGTCTGAATTAGCTCCTCGACAAGAGTAAAAACTGTCTAAGATGGCTCCTGGATATGAGCTAAAACTATCTAAGATGACTCCTTGATACGGGTTAAAACTGTCAACCAAAAATTGAAGCTCCTTGGCACGAGTTAAAACTGTCTAAATTGGCTCCTTGACAAGAGTTAAAACTGTCTAGAATGGCTCCATGACATGAGTTAAAAATGTCAACAAAAATTTGAAGAACTCCTTGAAACGAGATTAAACTTTCAATGATGAATGAAAACCTCCTTGAAACGAGTCTAAACTTTCAATAACTCTTTGATACGAGTATAAATTATCAATGATGAATTGAAGAAGCTCTATGATACGAGCATAAACTATCAATGGAAATTGAAGAACTCTTAAATACGAGTATAAACTATTTATCAAACTAAAGATCGTGCAAGTTAAGTGTCGAAAAATTCGATACTCAACTTGAGGGGGAATGTTGGAATAAGGAAATCAATTAATTGGAGAACAAGAAGGCAATGGATGAAGTTATGGCAAGAATAAAGAAGGAAAACAATTAAAGATTATGGAAAATCAAATACAAATGATATTAATATAATTAGAATATATTTTCCATGTATAGCTAGAATTAGAGTCTATAAAAGGTTGTGTAACCATTGAGATAATCAATTCAAGTCATTCACAATGTAGTCTTTGAAGTTCTCCCCGTCTTTTACTTTCTGCAATAGTCTTTTTATTTTCCGCATTGTATTTTCTAACAACCTTATCCAAATGACCGACCCAAGATACTTTTCTGAGAAAGAATTGGAATCTAGAGAACGATAGAGAGAAAGGAGATAATAGTAGTATATGGATAAGATAGTGAGAGCACTAGGATAAGGTAATACTATAATTAATAAGATTGTTGTACGCATTCATGTCCAACACATACATACATCCAGTGTATGAGACACAGAAAGCTAGATTTCTTCACCACTGCATGTCTTAACTGCTGCTGCTAGATCTCATCCTCAATTCATCCTTTCTTCACCAAAAGGAATTAAGTTACAATGGATATATATATATATATATATATATTCATTTTCCTATATAGGGTTTTGATCCATGCAAAACCATTCTTAATACAAAAATGCAGAACCAAGCATACAAAAGTCATTTTTAGGTCATTGTAAGCTTATTTTTACGTCATTATAGTAAGGATGACATGAAATGATCTTAACATGACCTCAAACCCAAAGTTTATAATATGACCTAAAACTGATTTACAATGACCCTCCGTGTTTTTGTTTAATTATTGACCATTGGATTGTCAAATCTCATGGTCAGGATTTGGTCTGGATTTTGTATTGATATCAAGTTTTGTATTGATCATTTTCCTATATATATATATATATATATATATATATACTCCATGTAACTACTGAAAAATTCTTACTATATATATAGTCGATCGAATGATTTACTATTAAGATTCAACCATTGACTAGATAATTATATATGCATGTATATGACCCTGGACCCCTTCATCTTTACTCAGTTATTTATCTTTGAATTTGGAATATGAAAAGTCTTCACATTTTTAATTGGATACTGCTACTTTAAAAGAAACTGCATGTAGGATAGATTCAACAAATCGAATATATATATATATACCGGACTCAACATGTGAAAAAACTCACATGTTGATGGAAGAATGAATGAAACGAAGAAGAGTCCATGCATGCTTTATTTTTTCACTTATCTGCATTCACCCATTAATAATAGTTTTGGTTGTAATGGGAAGTTGTTGTGCAAATCAACACCATTGGATTAAAAGATCTAACGACCTCCGTTTGGCATTTGTTCTACGTTTAAGAATGGTTCTATCTTGATCACAATCCTATATATATATATATATATATATACTATATATATATATATATATAGTATATATATATATATATATATATATATATATATATAGTCTCATTATTCACAAATCCACTCTTAAAGACCGAACCACCGAACCATACTAAATTAGAGTTTTTAGATCTAATTTTTTTATGGATGAGTGACACAAATTTATCAATTATTTTCGCCTTCATCACGAGCCTATTTTAATTCATCCGAAGGTAAATAAGTCATACTAACATGTTACGAAGATTTAACTTCATTCCAGTAGGTTTTTACTTCATTCCAGTAGGTTTTTACTTCATTCCAGTAGGATTATTACTTCATTCCAGTACGTAAATGCGGTTTCGCCGTTGCGTGCCGTTCTTTCTCTCTACAATATCTATCACCACCGCCACAATGCTGATATGGTGTAATAAACACATGGAATGATGTAATAAATTATTGGAATGAAGTGTGTGTAGAAGCATTTGAAGTCCTACTGGAATGAAGTAAAAACCTTATCCAATGAAGTAATAACGTTTCTGAATGAAGTAATAAACGCACTTGAATAAATTACATTTTTTAATGTAAATAAAGTAAAAACTCAGGTCAATGAATTCAAATGAAACATATGTTGAATTATTTTAAAACCTACTGGAAGAAAGTAAAAACATGTTGTTGTTTCAAGGTATTACGTACAGAATGAAGTAATAAACCTATACAATGAAGTCAAATGGGCTTGTAATGAAGACCGAAAAATTTACACAGCAGCACATCTCATCAAAAAAACTCGATCTAATGGCCCAGATTTGGTCTCTAGTTCGGTGTTTAAAATTGGTTCGACATTGATCACAACTCTCTCTCTCCCTCTCTCTCTCTCTCTCTCTCTATATATATATATATATATATATATATATATATATAGGGTAGTGTTAATCTCCTTTTCCTCCCTTAGATTTAAGTTCCTTCTTAATTGGAACCGTTAGATTTGAGGTATGGACGATCCGGATGAGAAGCTTACTAATGAACCCGTCCTTGCATTATTAGGGCCCTTTTGTGCATTATATGGGTAAATTAGTAAATGTACAGTACTAAAACCGCCCAAAAACGGAATGTGCGAAATTTAAGAGGGATTTTGCTATCACCTTCCATCTACTCCCTCAATTCATCACTGCAAATTGTCTCCCCACATTCCCACCACTCTCTAAACCCTAGCGGCCACCTGAAGCAACCGGGAATCTACAGAGAGACCGCGATTTTTGGAAGGTTTGCCGTCCAAACATTATTCCCGAAGTGCGCGACCATCTTGTTGAAGGCGACGAAAAGGTAGGGTTTCAAAAAGGTTAATTTTTCTGTAATACTCACCGTGAATCGACAATATCCGCCGCCTACCACCCCACCTTCTCGTCGATTCAATAATTTATCCCCAAAAAAGTCTCTGTTTTCAAACTCACCTTGGTCTCGATTTGCTGAAATCATAAATTCGTTTTCCTTTTTTGTTAGGGTTCTGCCTATTATTGGGTGTGAAATTATTTTCTGGTTTACCATGCTTTAGTTGCAGATTTTGTCGACGAAATCTTAGCGGGTTTTGATATTTGTTTCGTCTCGCAGATACATTATGATGAAGAGAGGCCGACCTTCAAGATCTCAACCAACGCCGACTGAAGGTGAGGGATCTATTTCATTTGCATGTAGAATTCCTAGTATTGATGTACATCATTTAGTATTCCTTGGTGCATTCGTCGGCGGTGTTTTTGTAAAAGGGGGTAGGTGGACGAAATTTTTTGTTGTGCATTACTTGATTGATTGGGTACATTATTAGTCACTGTTTACACATTATTCGTCAAGTATTATCCATTATTTGACTGATTGTGTATACGGGTGATTGGGTGAATGCAATATTCCTATGCGCATTATTTGATTGAATCTATACATTATTTAACTATTAGTATTCATTATTTATCAATTAATAGGTATTATTTGACTGCTTGTGTACATGGGTGAATGGGTGAATGCAATATTTCCGTGTGCATTATTTTATTGAATCTGTACATTATTTAGCTAGTAATTTATATTATTTGTCAAGTATTGAGCATTATGTGATTGCTTGTGTACATGAGTGAATAAGTGAATGCATTATTCCTGTGTGCATTTTTTGATTGAATCTGTACATTATGTAGCTAGAAGTTTACATTATTTATCAAGTATTAAACATTATTTGACTGCTTGTGTACTTAGGTGAATGGCTGAATGCAATATTCTTGTGTGCATTATTTTATTGAATCTGTACATTATTTAGCTAATAGTTTACATTATTTATCAAGTATTGGGTATTATGTGACTGCTTGTGTACATGGGTGAATAGGTGAATGTCATATTCATTTGTGCATTATTTGATTGCCTTTGTACATTATTTATCTATTTTTATACATTATTTCTCAAGTATTATGCATTATTTGGCTGCTTGTGTATATGAATCTAGTTGGTGCAATGTAATATTCCGTTGTGCATTATCTGATTATTTCTGTACATTATTTAGCAAGTATTATACATTATTTATCAAGTATTATACATTCAATATTTCTGTGTGCATTATTTTAATTAATCTGTACATTATTTAGCTAGTAATTTACATTATTTGTCAAGTATTGAGCATTTTGCGATTGCTTGTGTACATGAGTGAATAGGTGAATGCATTATTCATGTGTGCATTTTTTTGATTGAATCTGTACATTATGTAGCTAGAAGTTTACATTATTTATCAAGTATTAGACATTATTTGACTGCTTGTGTACTTGGGTGAATGGCTGAATGCAATATTCTTGTGTGCATTATTTTATTGAATCTGTACTTTATTTAGCTAATAGTTTACATTATTTATCATGTATTGGGTATTATGTGACTGCTTGTGTACATGGGTGAATAGGTGAGAATGTCATATTCTTTTGTGCATTATTTGAATGCTTTTGTACATTATTTATCTATTTTTATACATTACTTCTCAAGTATTATGCATTATTTGACTGCTTGTGTATATGAATCTAGTTGGTTGAATGTAATATTCCGTTGTGCATTATCTGATTGCTTCTGTACTTTATCTAGCAAGTATTATACATCGACCATCAAGTATTATACATTCAATCATGTTCTGATGTTGTATATGTTGGACAGCAGTGAAGCAGCTTAGATTGGATATCGACGAAGCGGTCGATGATGTAATTCCAGTTGGAATTGCCCAAAAATTCCGGGAGAGATTAGCAGAGGCCGGGACAAGTACAGCTCAGGAAGAGCCTGAGCATAGGAAACCAAGGGGGAGGAAGGTCGACCATCTATACAGCCTCAGATATGGCCACTGGTGGGGAAGTGCTGAGCAAACTAAATTGCTGTATACAATCATAACAAAAACATATCAGGAAAAATTATACATTACAGTACATACATTGTACATCACTGATTAGATAGATTACATTTTACAGTATTATTTGTACATTACATTTATCGATTAATACTACCCCCTAGTCAAGATGATAAATAAACCCCAGAGGAAGGACTGATACTCGTGGACTTTAGTTATGGTTGCGTTGCTTAAACCATACTACACCCTAGCCTCAAGGATTGCTAAACCCTTGTGGAATAATTGAAACGTGCCCCAAACAAGCAACCAGTGCCAATCTTAAACTATTCATGAAGTTGTATAACATAAACAAACAAAACGGTTCAGAAAACATATATATTGCAGTTCACAAATCGTCCATTATATAGTCAATAACATGCATTACCTAGTAAAATTTGGTGCATTATGTGTATCGGCTTAAACTACTACCCTAGCGACGCTGATAACTAAACCATAGAATAAGGACTGATACTCGTGGACTTTAGTTACGGTTGCGTTGCTTAAACCATACTACACCATAGCACCAAGGATTGCTAAACCCTTGAGGAATGAGTGAAACGTGCTCCAAACAAGCAACCAATGTCAATCTTAAACTATTCGTGAAATTGTATAACATAAACAAACAAAACGGTTCAGAAAACATATACATTGCAGTTCAAAAATCGTCCATTATATAGTCAATAACATGCATTACCTAGTACAATTTGGTGCATTATGTGTATCGGCTTAAACTACTACCCTAGCGACGCTGATAATTAAACCATAGAAGAAGGACTGATACTCGTGTACTTTAGTTACGATTGCGTTGCTTAAACCATTCTACACCCTAGCCCCAAAGATTTCTAAACCATTGGGGAATGATTGAAACCTGCCCCAAACAAGCAAACAGTGCCAATCTTAAACTATTCATGAAATTGTAAAACATAAACAAACAAAACGGCTCAGAACACTTATACATTACAGTTCACACATCGTGCATTATATAATCCATAACATGCATTACCTAGTACAATTTGGTGCATTATGTGTATCGGCTTAAACTACTACCCTAGCGACGCTGATAACTAAATCATAGAAGAAGGACTGATACTCGTGTACTTTAGTTACGGTTGCGTTGCTTGAACCATACTACACCTTAGCCCCAAGGATTGCTAAACCCTTGGGGAATAAGTGAAACGTGCCCCAAACAAGCAAACAGTGCCAATCTTAAACTATTCATGAAATTGTATAACATAAACAAACAAAACGGCTCAGAACACTTATACATTACAGTTCACACATCGTGCATTATATAATCCATAACATGCATTACCTAGTACAATTTGGTGCATTATGTGTATCGGCTTAAACTACTACCCTAGCGACGCTGATAACTAAATCATAGAAGAAGGACTGATACTCGTGTACTTTAGTTACGGTTGCGTTGCTTGAACCATACTACACCTTAGCCCCAATGATTGCTAAACCCTTGGGGAATGAGTGAAACGTGCCCCAAACAAGCAAACAGTGTCAATCTTAAACTATTCGTGAAATTGTATAACATAAACAAACAAAATGGCTCAGAACACTTATACATTACAGTTCACACATCGTGCATTATAGAACCCATAACATGCATTACGTAGTACAATTTGGTGCATTATGTTTATCGGCTTCATCTATGGTGCACTAAATAATTTAAGCATTGCAGCGTGGAATGGGGAGAGAGAAAGAGTTTAGCGACGGAGTAGGGAGAGAAACACGTTTGGTGGGTGTGATTTTAGAAGATAACCGCCAAGATCTTCAAAGGAGAAAAACATGGAAGTTACCATAACAAACAATTTAGTGATTCCCTCTTTTATCCTTTTCGGTTTTTTAGTGTATTTAATTTAATTGTAAAAGCCAATAATTTAGGCCCTAGGATCTTGGAAATAAACGGCTGAGATGAAGAAGGAGATTTGAGAAAATATGGAAAAAGGATATGAATACATCCCTATATATATATATATATATATATATATATATATATGAATGAAATATGGAAGAAGACATGTGATGGTTCAAAACATATGAAACAAATTTATTATACATTATGGAGTAGTACATGTTTTTTTTTGTCTTATGAGGGGATGTGAAAGTTCATGTGGTTAGCTGCTCCAGCCAGCGAACAAAAAGATCTATAACTAACTACAATTTGGTATATGTCATCAGTCATCCTAATCATAAAATGATACTCCTAGTAATGTATATATGCACTTTTATTTGTGAATGATCGGAAAACAAAATCAACAATCAAGAATGAACAAAGCAAGGAATTTGCATTGATATATTGTTACTCATATCATATGGATTAAAATCAACTCTGTTTTAATCTACGCTTTAATTTGCTAAGAAAAGGTAAGATTAAGCCATAACTCAATCCAAATTTGCAGTTAATCAATCCCTTGGTCGACCTTCAAACACCTTCAACACCCCATCGGAGCCACCCGCCACTAGCGTGCAGCAGTCCCCAGCCGTCTGCCGCCAGCACACGCTGCTGACGAAACCTTGATTCTGCTGCGGCGCCGCGTCAAACCCGCATGCCCAAATCGGGTCTCCCCACCTCCTATCGTAGACAAAAACACGGTTATTCTCCGACCCACAGCTCAACAGCCCACCGCTTCCTCTCCACACCGATAACCCCACAAATCTCCGGCTGTTGACGTGTCCTCTATACCTCCGAATAAGCCGACGATCCTCCACATGCCATGTCATCAAGCTCCCGTCGATCGAAGAAGAAACTATCGTTTCCGAATCCATAAACCTCGCGTAGCTCACGGCTTTCTCGTGCCCCTCCAATACGAAAACCGGCTCGGCTGCCTTCCGCACATCGTAGCCGTATATTCTCCTGTCCGCGCATCCCAGGGCCACGGTCGGACCGCCGAGCGGGTCGAACTCCACACAGCAGACCGGGCTGAAACCCGCCCGGTCGGGCCGGACCGCGGCCACGGATGTCCCAGCATCGCAGCGCGTGTCCCACATTTGCATGGTCCCGTCGTCTGAGGCGGACGCGCCGAGGGAGGGGTCCGCGGCAGAGTAGTCAATGCTCCAGACGCGCCTCCCGCCGTGCTCGTCGCGCTCGAAGACAGGGAGGCGCCTCTCGAGGTCGTACTCCATGACGACGCCGTCGTAGTCTCCGGATCCGAGGAGGCGGGATCCGGAGCGCGGCTTCCACTTGAGGCTGCTGAGTTTGGCCGGTGTGTAAATGCAGTAGTCGCATCCCTCTTTTAGTATTGGAAGGTTCGCAGCGGTGTAGATTCTGATTTTGCGGGCGATTCCGCCGGTGGCGAGGAGGGAGTTGGTGGGGTCGAACTCGAGGACGCCGATGGCGTCGGAGGAGGGGGAGGAGGAGGAGGAGATGACGGCGGAGAGTTTGAAATCCCAGTCGCAGCGGGGTGTATCAGCGGAGGAGTTTTTCATTTCCCATTCATATTTTTATGTGGAAGTGGAGGTGGAGGTGGAGGGTTTTCAGCCAATCATAAGCGTTATCCATGCTTTGAAAATTATAACTACGCTTATCGTAGTTAGATTACTTCACCTATTTATATCCTTTTTTAAAAAGGGTTGATGAGGTCGTCTGTATGACTGTATGTGGCAAAATTTATATCAACAGTTAATAGTACTACATTCGACTTGAATGTTGAAATAATTTATAGTTTGCGAGTATTATCTAAAATGAACTCTACGTATGTGTATTTGTATATAAAATAATTTATGTTGTATATAAAATAATTGAACATAAATACAGCTTATCTTCATATGTACTACTAATTATATAGTCTTCTGGTCCCAGGAATACAATGAAAATTAGAGAAAGTGACGATTAAATGGCCACGACGAAAGACATACAGACACATAGCGAGAACCACTTTATTCCATTTCGAGCATTTGGATTTTTTATATATAACAACATGCCAACGTCTCTAGTAAACCAAACTCATCGTTGAATACCTTCAATTTCTTTTTTTAGAAATTAAAATGGAGGATAATATTCCCCAAAAGGTTATTTATCCGGCTTATTTTTCTAATACAAGTGTAGTTACTTCTAATTTGCTTGTAAATTCCTTGATTTTCACTAAGTTTTAGTTTTGCATATTAACTTTAAAATCCATTTATAATCAACAAACTATTAATTGTTCTAGTTTTGCAATCAACCAACAACATCTGGTTGTATTATGATTAATGATTTCATTTGTTGGTAGACAAAATCTCTTACATTTAATTAATACGAGTTGAGGCGAATATATCATCCCCAGAGCTCCCACACCCCGGCCTGGTATAGCCGAAGATGTATCTGAGTCAATTTCTCAAGGAAGCAATCTCATATTTAATGCACACAAAAAGTCACTACTAGTTGATGAAATTTCCACTGTCACGGCCGAGATTTAATATAATCTCTTACTTTTAATTAACACAAATAGAGGAAGAGGCTAGATTAGATCTTTGGGCCTGCAGGTGAAAGTAGTTATGAATCGGTATTTATTAAAATGGGTGTTATATAAGTGGCGGATGGGCAACTGAAAGGGTGGTTGCTTTTGTACCTCAATTCGGTATTGTGGACAGCCCCAGTCCGACGTGGCTCAAGACAAACCTTATATCTCAATCCTAATCTTCACTACAATATGTCGTTATTTAATAATTTTCTTTTACTTTCATAAAAGTGGTGTTATTAATGTCATTAAAGTATGGATTGCGAATTGAACACATACGCCATTTAAAAAAATATATTCAGAGATCTTGCATGAGACGTGGCTAGCTAGTTTGTGAGATATTAATATTAATATTCATATTCATATTTAGTGCTCGCATAAAGATTACTATGGCGTTGCCAATGGTGGTGACTGTAGTGTGTACTATAAAAACAGTTGTCACTTGGTGTTGAGGTTGTATGAGCATAGTATCGGGTATCGAGTTTGTATATGTGCTAGTTGATATGTCTAGTATAAATTCAACTAATTCATATCACGCTTACCAAAAATGTGCATAATCTATCTTGATATTGAGCAGTTCCAAAGGTGTGCACGCACAATTCTGGTTGACCTGGTATGAACTGGTTGAATTCTTAATGTGCGTACTAAAACTGTGCACATCCGCCTCCGCCCATGATATTGCACGTGCTATGAATTCAGACAACTTATATAGTGTCTTTTAGACATGTGCAATACTCGACACTGAGCACCAATTGATACGCATGTTATGAATTGGTCATATTTATGCTAAAACCCTAATTTTACATATTTGTTGTGTTGGTGACATGAAAGTATTCGTAAAATAGATCTGGAGCGCCATTATACGTGAACTGCAGTATCATATGAACAACGATGTGCATATGAATCGGCGATGAAATGTAGTTTCACCCTAGGACGACTCGTTGGAGAAATATCGACAAGACTGTCTGGTGGCATTTTCCCGATTTGATGCATATATATGCGTCCTGCCCTATTTGCTTTGCACCATTGCATCGAGCTCCCCAATCATGGCACATATGACTTCCTCCTATGTGAATGAATTGTCATTGGATGGATTGTCCGATGCGTTGTCCAACGAATCAATGAATCCGCTTGGATCCACAAATTTAGGAGAATTATGTGAAGAAAATTGATGAATTGAAAGAGAGATAGTAAAAAAAAAATGGATAAGGATTGATATGAGAAATAACAAATGATGGTATTTATAGTTGGCAAAATTGAATCACTGAATAAGTGGACCATTATATTGGAAGGCCACAGCCCACAAGGAAAATACAATACCAGTACAATAGAGTTTAATTTCGATTGAAGGGTACTGACTTAAATTTCTTCCACGAAATCTAGTCAATCTACAAAGCGAAGCAACAATGTTATTTATTTTCCACTTTCTTTCCACATCACATAAATAAAACTAGAATCTAAAACAAGCCAACTCTGTTTGCATCTGAAACTTGAGATTTTCGGAATATCACGAAATGAACAAATCCAGTAATTTCTTATTACATGCCCATGCGAGGGGAAAGAATTTTCCTCTTTCAAAGAACTAATAGTCCTTGTTTCCAAAATTTTTGCACCACATCTGGGAGGGAATTGGGCGCACAGGAAGATGTGGACGTTGCTGCAACAAATTAAAGGTACAATAAATCACTTTGAAATTACTATACATAAGCTGCATGTATAATCGTAAACAAGTAACAACTCATCTAGACTCAGAAATATCTATCAAGCAACTGACGATGGACGTTACAGTCAATAAACTAAACCTAACAAACCCCATACGACAGGAAATCAAATCTAGACAAAGAATATACAGCTGTCCAGTAAAGTGTATAACAAATGCTAGTGCCATTTTTTTGTGATCTGTCTAAGGTCATGCGCACAGGTGTGTTTTTTGCAGGAGACAATTTTGGTAGCAGAATTTTGTAAGTAAGAGTATATCTTCAATATTATATTGTGTGAACATACAGATACACTTATAACTCAAAAATAATCTAAAAGCTGCACCATGGTCCTAAGTACTGTAATAGGATGAAAAACTTCATTAGCTGGGGTAAAGAAATCATTCCCAGGGTTAACAACAAAAGCCTAAAATAACTTTCTGGAATGTTCAAAACCCGTGACAACATCCAAACAGAGACAATTTAATGATGTTTAAATGTTTTGAGAAAAGTATACTTGTACACACTTCTATAGCTCATGCAAAAGGTTTTTGTTCTTGTCAAAGCTGCAAGTCAACAGGTTTGTGAAAGTTAACCTCCCTTAAAGTATTTTAAATCAAACAAATAAGTCTCATATTAACTTTATCTGTCGACCAATACTAACTCGTGACACAAGTTAAAGCATGCAGATTATGACCATAAGACACTACTGTGCTTGAGGCCTTCCAATAGGACCAATACAAAGATGTATGTTTTCAAAGAAAAAACTACTTTACTCAGAAGACGTTGCCTCTAGGTAACCGTCAACCAAAACTCAGATGGTATTTATAATAGCATTGGGTCCAGTTGAAATTCCAACCTTGATCTTAGATAAGCTCTATCATACAAACACTTTCACAACTTATAAGCTCTTAAACCATTGCATTCTATAAGCTCTTGAAACATCTTACATCTCTCTAAAATAAGCTTAGCCAAACACTCCCTAAGTCGCTAACAGACCATACGGTCCATATCATCGTAGGAATACAAGGCAAACTCTCTAACATACTGTATGAGGTTTTCAAAAGATGCATAACAAATTAAATAGGATACACGAGTCAATACGGAGTTTGGCATACACAACCACACTTTATGATGCTGCATTTCTTTTGAACCCTTCAATCCCTCCCTCACCCCTTTCTCAGCCAAAAAAACAGAAAAGAAAAAGAACTTCCTGGTTTCTATTTTTCATTTCCTCTTTCATGATTGGATGCTAAATAGTGATGTTTTCAACGATTCAACCCTCAGAGATCTGAACTTTAACAGAAAATGGATAATGTGAACTAGCCAAATGCCCAAAGCTGACGGTAGATAATCCCCAAATCACACACACGCCTCTAAAGCACCTATATTAGGAATGCACAGATCGCGAGAAGCAGACAGGCCGCAATAGCGTAAGCCAATTAAATGAAACAACGGAAAACAATCATAACTGAAAAAAAAACCTACATTCAGTTTGATAGAAGAGTAGAAGGATTAGAAAATTCAGCAGCAAAATCAAACTCGTCTGGCATTGAAGGTGTGTACCTCAATCTGGGCAGATTTCATGGCGATGGGGATACAGATCAGGACGATGCCGGCCATGGCGACGGCGGTGTTGCGCTTCCAGTGCTTGGGGCGGCAGTTGGCCCCTCCCGTCATGCTCCACACTTTGGCCCTGAAATCTCCGCCGTGTGCCCCATCTGCGTGGTGGTGGTGGTGGTCTCCGCCGCCGGCCATCTTGCCGTTAAACAAACTTTCTTGGTGAGTGGAGACTGAAATTTCTGGCTTCGGCTGAGAAGCGTTGCCTTCTGAGATCCGGGCCTTTGCTGGATTTGCTCCTCATAATTCGAGTGAATGGGCCTCATTTTTTTATAACGGGCCGTAGTAAACAACCCAATCAGTAATGGGCTTATATCATTATAAAAATTGGAATCTGAAGTTGGAAGTTGAGAAATTAGGAGTAGTATTAATTTCGTTATTTCTATTTTTTGAATTTTAGTTTTAAGTATGATATTTTTCTGAATTATGATTATTTTGGTTCGATTAGAAAAAGACAGTTCAAAGAGAGTTACACAAACAGAGAAAGTAAATAATAGGAGTATTGATTAGAAAAAAAGTGCAATTTAATTTAAAGAATTATTGGTGAAACAAAAGTCAGAAGCAACAATTGTCACAACCGCTAAATACAAAATAATGACATTTGGGTGCCTGTTTTTTAGTGCGTCAGATAATCTAGGTGTGTGTGAATTGATGAATGAATGGAGTCGAGTTGATGATTTCTTGACCACCTAGAATCTGATTCTTTCTCCTAATCTAAGTTTGCAGAACATGACTGCCTAAAACAGAAAAACAAAATTACTCACTTAATAAATATCCCATTTCAGACATGATGTTATCATTACAATAAACCCGCATACACGCAGATCCCTAAAATTTAAGGTACTCCTTCAATATCTCTCCATCTTTTTAATTGCTAACTTTTTTTCATCTGGATTTTTGCATTTTCTTGGAATGTTGGTGATTGGAGCAAGAGGTGGAAAATTGCACTTGTCTTTGTGTGTGAGCCGAGATTCTTCTTCTTAACAGAAATGAAATGCTTTCATCCGATTTATGTATGATTTGGTGTTTGTTGTAGTTTCTGAGTGGTGCTGTGTGTTCATTTTCGTCTAGTTCTTCTGTCTTAATTTGGCTCCTTCAATTCATGAATTTCTTTGGAATGAGGTTTCCTACTATTTGCTATAGAATTAAGATAATCTTTATCCCTTTTCTTTTCTTCTTTTTCCTGGTGGTTCATATGTGCGCTTTGAAGATATGATAGTAATTGGAGAAAATGAAGTTGGGAATTTCTTATTCTGTAGCAACTTAAGTAGCTCTTGTTGCATATTGTATTTGTCTCCCCAAATGCTTCCTTGTTGTGAGTTAGTCTCATTTTGCTCTTATATCTTGAACAATCTGTTGAGCTACTGTGATTGCAATAGGTTTGAGGTGTTCATTTGCTTCTTTGAAACTCCAGTTGTAACAGAATGCTTCATATGAAGTGATGAATGGTCTTGTTTAATTCTTTTTAAGGTTGGTGATGTTGCAAGCCATAGTTGAGGATTTTGTGAAGCGTGAATCATGGAGGATGAGTATTCTGCTATCAGAAGATGGGAGGACATGGATATTGATATCTTGGTGAAGATTTTCCAAAGGATGAACATCTATGAACTGATCTCTGGAGTTGCTCATGTTTTCACACGTGGAGAATGGCTGCCTGTGACCCTTTGCTCTGGAAGACCCCTGACTTGTCATTGCTAAAGTCGAACTTCATCAAAATCCCACTGGAGCCATACGTGTATGTGGATGGTCGATCTGATAAAACATTTACGCGTGTTTTGAAGATTGCTCTGAATCTCAGCCATGAGAGCATATTGACCATGATTTTCCATTTTAATATGTATGTCAGCGACAATCAACTGACATATACGGCTAAAAGGTAAATGACGAGCTATATACTGCTGATATTACTGATATGATCTTATCATTCATGAGGTGAAATAGCTAATTATAAGACTTAACATTCTGCATCTTTGCTTTACTTAGTATCTGACTCATATATATCTTATTGGAGATACCGATAATTAGCAGATCGTTTGATTCTCACTATATCCGATTTGGTGATCTGCATTGTGGGTGCCCACGGCTCAAGCGCCGGGTGATGCCTGCGTGGAACAGAATAAAGAAGACAGGCATATGCCAGGCCGTTAAGATGTGGGGAGATCTGGGGTCACCCACAATGCCTAGCATATCAAATCCCCCATACCTAATGGAGGAGATTTCGAGAAGCTGCAAGAATTTTGCACAACTGAAAGTGATGGGACCTTGCGACATAAATTTTGCATCCACGCTGGCTCAATATTTGCCAAACCTAAAAGTTCCGAGCCTCCGTTGCTCGGTGCTGTTCAAGGATGCTTTGATCATAATCCTGGAGAGCATGCCGGGACTGGAAGTGCTCAACATATCGCACTGTCTGCTCATGGAAGTCCCTCCGCAGCCAGCGCCTAGGAGAGTCCTCAAAGCATTGGACAAGTCTATTCTAGAGAGGGCAAGCAAGCTGAAGAAGTTTGTGACGTGCATGAACGAGTCCTGCACGATGTGCCAGAGGACGAGGGGCTGATAAGGTGGTACAAGTACGAGGAAGATCTTTGGAGAGATGACGAAGTGAGTTCTCTTGCCATATAGAACTGTACTGTGTAGTGTATAAAATGTAAGTGGGGAGTACTGTGGTTGACACACCAAAACTGAATAAGAATATATGCGCAGATATTTGATGGTAAATACAAGCCATCTGCAATTGACTACTAAATTAATCAATGATCATCAAGCTTTCAGCACTAAATTTTGATTTTTTGATATTCATACTAATTCAATGCTATAGCTTATACTATGTAAATAGAAGGAAAGGGCCAATCTTGATCGAAAACTGTTGGAAATACAAAACATAAATGGCTGCCCCCTACTTATTATAGTGGAAGTTCCTAGAGTACATTCAATGTTGTATTGTTCCTAGCAAAGTAGAGTTCCAAGTCTCATTTATTTTGTATTTGAAGAGTCTCAATATCCCTATAAATACTAGGGTGATGAGTAGTTCAAAGACAACAAACATTTACATAAGAAATATATCTCTACTTCTATCTTCAACATGTCTTACCAATCTTGTTATGCCTCTCTCGATTACCATCTTTAAGATGGTATCAGAGCAGGAAACCAACAAAAAACCTCCAATGGAGGTAAACCAAATATACACTCTCGAACTATTGATCGAGACAATCTCAAATCTAATTGATTTGTACAAATTCAACACAAACCAAAGCCAAAATTCCTACTTGCCGAAAAACCTCGGCGTAGGATCGAAATGCACTGCTGCAGCAACACAGGCGAACAACCGAAGGAGTAACGTGTCTGCAGCTCCACTCGTTACAGACAGCAGTGTCGTCGACGACGGCGGCGGAAACAGCACATGTCCAAAAAACCCGCATATGTCCAAAAGACCCAAATAACACCCCCAAGTCTCAAAAATTCTGAAAACAAACCCCAAAATTTTGAATTCTAGCCCTCAATTACTTGTGCAAACACTTTCCAAGCACTTGCTTACTCTTCATCCTCCAACATAGGACCCGAAGACTATCACTGGATCTTTGACTGTGGGGCAACCGACACCATGTCCTTTGATGAGTCGGATTTCCTTGAAATTACCCAATCCACAAAACATTATGTCCAAACAGCCAATGGGGAGTTAGCACATGTGCAGGGGAAGGGCACTATCATTGTCTCACCAACTCTTCGCCTCTCAAACTGTCTTTATGTTCCGTCATTATCCCACAAACTCTTATCTGTTAGTCATGTCACAAAAGACCTTAATTGAAAATTACTAATGCAGCCTCGGTTTTGTATGTTACAGGATATCAAAACGGGGATGATAGTTGGGCGTGGCACTGAGCGGCATGGACTGTACTATGTGGATAAGATAGCCCAACAGAGTACTGCGATGCTGACTCACGGACTGACTAACAGAAAGATTTGGCTCTTGCATCGCCGGTTAGGACACCCATCTATAGGATATCCTCACCTACTCTTTCCTGAGTTAGTTTCATCTTCGTATGTCTTCAATTGTGAAACTTGTGTATTGGCCAAAAGTCATAGACATTCCTTTAAATTGAACAACACTAAGGAAAAATCTCCTTTTGTCTTAATTCATTCTGATGTGTGGGCCCGGCCCCGGTTACTGGGGGACAAGGGTTTCGGTATTTTTTTGCTATTTATTGATGATTTCTCTCGTATGACTTGGATTTATTTTTTTGAAAACTAAATCATAAGTTTTTGACAAATTCACTGAGTTTTACAGTCTTGTTCAAACCCAGTATAACTCCAAAATTCAAATCCTTAGATCTGATAATGGAAGGGAATATGTGAATTCTAAGATGCAATCTTTCTTCTCCGACAAAGGCCTTGTCCACCAAACCTCTTGTGCATATACACCAGAACATAATGGGGTAGCCGAGCGAAAAAACCGATATATCCTAGAAATCACCCGAGCTCTCTTAATCGAATCCAATATCCCAAAATCCTTTTGGCCAGAAGCCATCGCTACCGCTGTTTACCTCCCAAATCGTCTTCCCACAGGAATCCTCAACTTCAAAACTCTCCTTGACATCTTCTCTTCCATAAACTCGATCCCGTCCTCCCTACATCTCGATCCCAAAATCTTTGGTTGTACAGTGTTTGTTCACATTTCCAAACATGATCGTGATAAATTCTCACCTTGTGCAGTCAAATGTGTCTTCTTGGGATATGGAAAAGATCAGAAAGGTTATCGTTGTTATGACCCTTCAATAGATCGCATGTACACCACTATGAATTGCGACTTTGTTGAGAGTGAATATTTCTATAGCCAATCTAGCGGTCAGGGCGAGAGTGAATCGAAAAATTTGGGATGTGATGCCCTAAATTGGTTACCTCTTTGGGGAGAGGGAAAATACACAAACTGACATGCCTAGCCAGAACCCTGTCACAGAAGTCGGTCCAACAGAGGAAGTTAGCGGTACCTCCGAGCAGTCAGACTCCCTAGAACATAACACGCCGCTTCAGGACACTACCGAGCTATCTGACCAGTCTTTGAATCCTGAGGTAATTCTTTCAGATCCCGATATTGGTAATTCAATTGAAACATCTTACAATGACATGAGCCATGCAGATGAGTTGTGTATAGAACAAAAGACAGGGCACTATGAATTACCCCATAGAAGCATGAAGAGCGTTCCTCCAAAAGGATATTCGCCAGATTGGAAAGAACGGAAATCTCGGTACTCTGTTGCAAACCTAACACAAGGGCACCTCGCTAAAATGGCAAAGGCATTTGAGGCTGCACTTTATGAAGAAGAAGAAGAAGAAGAAGAAGAAGAAGAAGAAGAAGAAGAAGAAGAAGAAATTCCACAGTCCTTCGAGATGGCGATGAAACACAAACATTGGAGGGAAGCCATGAAGAGAGAAATTGATGCCTTGATAAAAAATGAAACATGGGAAAAGTGCACTCTACCTCCAGGAAAGAAACCAGTAGGATGCCGTTGGATCTTCACCATAAAAAGATGTGCAGATGGTTCAATCGAGAGATACAAGACAAGATTGATTGCTAAGGGATATACTCAGGTGTATGGAGTAGACTATGAAGAAACTCTCCCCGGTGGCCAAACTAAACACTGTAAGAGCTCTTCTATCTGTTGTTGCATGTAAGGAATGGTCATTATATCAGTTTTATATTACAAATGCCTTTCTACATGGAGAACTTGAGAAAAAATAAGGAAGTATACATGGAGGTTCCCCTAGGCTTTCACGAAGGCTTTGGGAAAGGGCAGGTTTGCAAACTAAGAAAAACCCTGTATGGGTTAAAGCAATCCCCCAGAGTGTGGTTCGGAAGATTTTGCCAGGCAATGGTCAACCAAGGATTCAAACAGAGTCATTCAGACCACACGCTATTTATAAAGAAGATGAACGGAAAAATGACATGTCTAATCATATATGTTGACGACATGATCATAACTAGAGATGATGCCGAAGAAATCCAAAACCTGAAAGAGAATCTTTCCAAGGAATTTGAAATGAAGGACTTGGGAGATCTGAAGTACTTCCTAGGAATTGAAGTGTTGAGGTCAAAACACGGAATATTTCTAAGACAGAAAAAGTATGTACTGGACATGCTAGCGGAAACATGTCTACTAGACTGCAAGCCCGCCGAAACTCCAATGGTGCCCAACCATAGACTGCAGATTGTGGATGGAGCTAAGCCTACAGACCGAGAAAGATATCAACGGTTAGTAGGAAAACTTCTTTATCTTTCTCACACTAGACCGGATATCACATAAGCAGTTGGAGTTGTCAGTCAATTCATGCATCAGCCTCAAGAAGACCATATGGACGCCACCATGAGAGTAGTAAGGTATCTTAAGGGGACAACCAATTACGGGGTCTTCTTAGAAAAAAAAGAAAGACTTGGAAATTAAGGGGTACACCGATGCTGATTGGACAAGCAATCTGGTTGACAGAAAATCCATTGGAGGATATTTTACCTTTGTTGGGGGTAACTTAGTCACTTGGAGGAGTAAGAAGCAAAATGTTGTAGCTCTATCTAGCGCTGAAGCCGAATTTCGAAGGATTAAAAGTTACTTAATGGAAATATTATGGTTAAGAACGTTGTTAACAGAAACTGGCTTTCCACCTACTCGGAAAAGTCAACTTTTTCGTGACAACAAAGCAGCTATCAGCATCTCAGAGAATCCCGTACAGCATGCCAGAACCAAACATGTCGAAGGTGATCGTCACTTCATCAAAGAAAAACTTGAAGGAGGTATTGTCGAATTCCTGTTCGTCCGATCTGAGTAACAACTTGCAGATATACTGACCAAGGCACTCAGTCCAAAAGTTTTCAAAGAATTTCTTGGCAAGTTGAGTATCGGAGATACCGTTGCTCAACTTGAGGGGGAGTGTTGGAAATACAAAACATAAGTGGCCGCCCACTACTTGTTATAGTGGAAGTTCCTAGAGTACATTCAATGTTGTATTGTTCCTAGCAAAGTAGAATTCCAAGTCTCATTTATTGTGTATTTGAAGAGTCTCAATATCCCTATAAATACTAGGGTGATGAGTAGTTCAAAGACAACAAACATTTACATAAGAAATATATCTTTACTTCTATCTTCAACATGCCTTACCAATCTTGTTATGCCTCTCGATTACCATATTTAAGTAAAACCAATCATCACTTCTTAAATTAATTTTTATCGTATTGATTGGATTTATCAAAGATAAATTAATAGTCCGCGATAAATAAAGTAAATTAGATACCGTAAAATAAAAAAACTACTCGTCTCATTCTATTACAAGTGACACTCTCCTCAATATTATTCTTTCTTTTATTTATTTTCTCTTCATTTTAATTATTTATTAATATAATTTTTTTAAAACATATGAAAAAAGAAATATTTCATTTCTAACTGAATAAAGAGAGTACTTAGTAGTACTCCATGAGCCAAGTGGAGTACCGAGATAGTATAATCGAACTATTGATTCCCGAACTCGAGCTGTAATTATAAATTAGTACTACTACTTATTCATTTCTATTATTATTAAATGAACTACTCAAATATGGGGTACCTTCTTTAATTGCATAAACTTTTCAAACCTTTTAATTCATTTGGCCAATCCCCATGCCTAGTGGTCCATGTATATTTGAGGTTTGACTGTGTGAGCCTCTAATTTCTTTTGAAACAGATTTAATATTGGTGTGAATTAATAAAAAAAAGGCCATTTACTCTTTTTATTTCATTATATCAAATTGAAATTGAAAAGGAAAAGATTGGAGTAAAAACAAACTTAATTATACTGATAAACAAAATAAAAATTCAGCATTGGATAATATTTCTATAAGTCAGATAGTCCAAATAGCCGACTCAATTAGTAGCACTCGTCGCCAAAGCTTTCCAGTCACTTTCTTACCCACCAACCATCATCTCCCTCTCTCTCTCTCTAGAGCGCAATGGCCCTTCAATTGTGGGAGACATTGAAAGAATCGATCACCGCCTACACAGGGCTATCTCCGGCTACTTTCTTCACGGTTCTTGCTCTAGGCCTCACGCTTTACTACGTTGTCTCCAGTTTGTTCGGCTCCTCTGATGGCGGCCACGCCCATGACAGGTCCAGAGGCTTTGAGGAACAGATGGAGCCTCTTCCCCCTCCTGTTCAGCTTGGTGAGATCACCGCAGAGGAGTTGAAACTCTACGATGGCTCTAATTCCGAGAAGCCTCTACTCATGGCCATCAAGGGCCAGATCTATGATGTCACGCAGAGCAGGTCCATCTCCTCCCTCTTCCCCTGTTTTTTATATACTTTATTCCTTTCCGTTTTATCGAAATTTCTGTTTTGGTGGATTTGATGTTGCTGAGATCGGTGTGCTCTCAATTTGTTACGGTTTTGAACTGATTTTCTGGCTTGTGGTGTGTATTTGCTAAAGAGGAGGGTTTAGTGAATTCCCTTTGTTCTTTATATGGCTGACCGATTGATTCCGTATGTCTATTTTTTGTTGTTCCATGGTTTAAATTCTCACTTTTGAGCTTCCTTTTCTTCTGGATTCTTGGGAAAGTGATTGAACTTTTTTGGGGTGTTTTTTCCTTCCCCATTTCTATGCAATTGTGCAAAAAGATTTACTCAATAAGATATTTTGAGTGAGTATTTCCTAGTCGCTGTCTCAATGAATTTTATTGCTTGTATCTTCTAGCTTTCCTCACTCTTAACGACCAAAACAGAGAAGTTCTTTAGAAATAAAAATATGCTATAAAAGTTTATACTCGGTATTCTGTTTGCTTAAGATACTGTTCATATCTAACTAAAGTTCCAAAGAAGAAGATAAGTCAATAGGTCAGTACAAGTCATTACCTTTCTTGTAAGGTTCATGAAGTGTTCAATCTTCTTTTGCGCCTATAAATGTTTGTGCAAATTCAGCGAGGACTGTGCTTGTTCCTCAAATCGGGTAAGGTGAGGGATCTGAAGTTTCCCTCTTTAATTCCTCGTTTTGTTCCATCTAATTGGATCTTGATTGTTGCAACTTATACTACCATTTGATATCACTGTGTTAACAATTCTTCTACTCAGCAATCTAGTTGTATAGTATGTATATGCCATATTCTACACTTATAACATAAAAGCACTGATGATGCTCATCTTTTATTTGCTATTCTTAACTAGTGGTTATAATAATTTCCTTTGTCTAGTTACTCTGGATTAGGCACTTAACTTGTTTGTAATTGCTAAATCAGCAGTATTTCATCTTATACTGCCAATTATCAACTCAGCTGAGAGAATCACTTGACTCTATATTCAATTTGATTGATAATTACAATTAACTATTTTTCTGCCATGCTCCACTACTCTGCCAGCTTGTCGCCACCTATCTAACACAAGCTAACATAGCTTATACGTTGAACGAGTGAAGAATTCATATAATCAACTCTTGGGAGACAAAATGAACTCTTAAGTTGCTGTTTGCCGAGCATTGTGCAAGTGACAACATAGATAGATACTAAAATTCACGTATGATTAGTGAATAAGACTTACCTACTTTGGAACTTTGCCCACTGTGAGAGTAATCCTTTACATAAGTAGAATAGATGCTACATGTCATAATTAACTATTGAGGTCTGCAAACACTGGTAAGCCAACATTGCTGTCACTTCTGGTATTTTACATGATGTATCAATCCAGTGCTTCTTCTTCTTAAGGAAGCTGGAAGTGGAATTTTAGACCCTATAAGTACAAGTTTAAATTCAAAGTGTCAAATGCTGAATTTGTGTAGTTGGGGTCATTCTATGGTTGCAGGATGTTTTATGGACCTGGTGGACCTTATGCATTGTTTGCGGGGAAGGATGCTAGTAGAGCTCTTGCAAAAATGTCATTCGAGGATAAAGATCTTAATGGTGATCTTACTGGGCTGGGCGTGTTTGAGATGGAAGCTCTGCAAGATTGGGAATACAAGTTCATGAGCAAATATGTGAAGGTGGGAACTGTCAAGACAACCGTGCCAGTAACCGATGGTGCCGCCCAAAGTGAAGCAACCGATACTTCTCCAAGTGATGCTGCTAAACCGGCAGAAGAAGCTGCCGAGGGTCATGTTGCTAAACCTGCTGAAGATGGTCCATCGGAGACTGCTGCTCCTAAGGAAACTGAGGAAACCACCACTGCTGCTGCTGATGTTGATGTCGAGAAAAAGGAGTGAAATACTATCAATATGTTAATGCAAATAGGGTTGAATGATATACTTTACCCTTGTTTACATCATTTCTATCTTATGACAGCCCTTGTAGATCACAACTTGTCTATTTTTTTTTTTGGCTCAATAATGATTTGAAGCTTATGAAGTTGGGTTTTATACGCCAATTTATTCAACTATTTAGGTTCCAGTCTTTTCTTATTTTTCCACTGCGAGCTAGAGGAAAAGGAAAAAGGCAGAAATGCTAAAAGGCTCAAAATTACAACTTGCAGGAAAGGTTGCCCACACGAGAATTTTGTGATATAAGATTCAGATTCCATTTGTGGTGTTTCAATTCATAATACTGTATATATTACTCCATAAAAATAAATTTTAAGAGTAATATACTACTAGTACTTAATAAATTTGTAGTAATACAATATAATCGCTACTTATTTGAAATTAGAATTAAAAAAATATTTTACTTCTGCATTTGTTAACTTAATAATTCATTTTTATTTAATAAAAGTAATAATAAAATTTCAAAAATATTTATATACTCTAATTTAGTGCAATAAATTATTGATAATAAATATAAAATTAAATTTAAAGAAAAATAAAAAGAATATGCTTAAATATTGAAAGTTACAACTTTGCATGGAGTAAGATATTGAAACTACTGTCAATTACTACTATTTCCACAATTGGTTGTTTTCTCAAATAAAATTAGTTTTACTGTATCTTTTCATGCTTTCCGGCCCTCTAAACAACACATAAAAATCCCAGTAATTTGAATTCAGTTTTTACGATTGATATTTCCTGGTTTTGTGCCATCTTTTTAAGTAAAGCGCCGAAAGAGAAATATTAGCAGTTGAAAATTGGGAATGGCAGCAGCGGAGTCATCGTGTTCACACTGGTGGCACGCCCCTTTCTACCTGGCCATGTGTTGTACCCTCGCTTTCATGGCCATCTCCACCGCTAGATACTACCCCTCCACCAACCCCCTCCCCACTCCCCACGCCCTCGCCCTCAACGCTTCCCTCGCCCTCCGCCTCCACGGCGGCTTCCACATCACCGCCACCCTCCTCCAAATCTCCCCAGAGCTCTTCCTCTCCTCCCCCCACACTACCCTCTTCGCCATCCAAGACTCCGCCATCTCCCTCCTCTCCCTCCCGCCCTCCTCCATGCGCCACCTCCTCCGCTACCACGCCGTCCCCGCCACCCTCCCCATGTCCGCCCTCCTCAAGAAACCTCCCGGTTTCTGCCTCCAAACCCTCGCCGCCGACGACACCCTCGCCATCACCAACTCCACCAATTACACCTCCCTCACCATCAACCACGTCTTGGTCTCCCACCCCGACATGTTCCTCCACGGCCCTCTCGCCGTCCACGGCGTCTCCGCGCCCTTCGACGCCGCCTCCAGCCAGAGCAGCAAAGGGGCGGTGGAGTGGAAAGGGATAATCAGGGTTTTGAGCTCCAATGGATTTGTTTCATTCGCGATCGGATTGAACGCGGTTGTGGATGGGATTCTTCGAGATTACGCGAATCTTTCCTCCGTCACCGTGCTTGCGGCGCCGAATTTTGAGTTTCTGTCTTCGCCGTCGCCGTTCTTGGATAGAATCGTGAGGTTTCACATTCTGCGACAGAGATTTAGTTATGTGGAGTTGAGTGCGGTGGGGAATTCATCGCTCACTACATTGCTTCCTGCCTCTCATCTCCACATTGCTAATTTTTCTCCAAATTTGGCTCTAAATGGAGTCCAGATTACTAGGCCTGACATCTTCTCCTCCAAGAACTTCGTCGTTCATGGAATTTCAAGGACTTTTCATTTCGACGATTTCTTTCACTAATTCCTTCTTTTTTCTTTTTTTTTTTAATAATTTTTGCTCTGCTTGTACATTGTAAAGACAGAAATGTAGATACGGAGATTGCAGTTTTTGACTTGTTATTCATTTCATTTTATTTTAAGAGTCTGTCAAATTAATTCTGTTGTCTTACAACTGGTGCTCCATATCTTTTTAATCAGTATTGTTTCAATATCCGTACCAGATTCAGTGGTACAACACATTCTAAAAAGAACACAAGATTATCAGTTGACCAAGTAAAACGTGAGGGTGAAGAAGATAAACAAAGATGTCATTGGCCTGTCTGTTCAAGGAAACCATGTAATGTCAACCACTTGTTTATGCTATTTTTTCAGATATTCCTTGTGATTTGATACTAGTATATTAATATCAAATTTCTAAAATTAAATACTTAATGAATTAATGTCACTGCATAGTTGAATTGATAAATGGATATGACCAACTCTAAGATTAAATCCACACAAAACTTGCACAGAAAATGACACTGGGAAGTCTCTTAGATTAGTAGGCTATATATAATTAGGTCACGCCTGCAACAGAGTTGACCTCAAAACACCATCCAAAAAATTCAATTACTGTGTTTTCTCAATCTATTCCCATTTAGGAGCGCTTTAATCTCATCAAATTATAATGTCTTGTAACTGCTGCACTAGATCACTATAAGAGGAATTCAAATAATAATGATTTTCCAAAGCAATACATACAATGTGGAAAAACACAAAGTCAACTACTAATTATTTTATTAACAGTTCACGACGTGAAACCATTGTTTTCTTGAGCAATACTGTGGCACGCGTAGAGACGTTGCTTCTCATCCCTGCCTCTGACTTTCTTCATATATGTATAAAAAAAAGAGGGTTTCTTTTGCTATAAGTAGCTCTACAAAACACCATTTGCAGTTCATCTTGTTTTAGTTAAGGATCTTCTTTCTTTTAAAAAATCATTCGGATATGAGAATCCAAACTAGTTCGACTTTGTTTCTCATATTCATGATTGTTTCAGCAGAGTTCCATGTTTCCAGTTGCAGAGACATCAACCATGCTGCAAATGAAGCAAGAGTGAGGGCTAACTTTTATTCCACTTTTCTTCGACACTTCTCCGTTGTTCCTCGGTACACAGCCGAGAGCAACAAGCTGCACGTGGTATCGCGAAGGCTCGTCCCGTGTGGTCCGAACCCACTTCACAACTGATCTTGCCAATCATCCAAGATAGCTCTCAGTCTTTTTCTATATCTGAATATTGAAGACATAAATAGATACAGATTTTATTCCCTTTTGTTATTTCATTCAATAGATTGGATAATGTTGCAGTAGAACTCTGAAATAAATATCGGGAGTTTGTTGAATTCTTTGGATTGTGAAGAATCATTTATATTCTGATGATGTGTAATAGTTAATGAATTACAATTAAATACTACATATACATGAATGTTACTCCTTTCAAACTCGATGTGATGTAAATTAACAGGCCTATTATATGCAACTATTTAATTCAAATGGTTTTTTCTTGTTTACTTTACTTCAGTAACGTGAATATCGTGAAGAAATCAAGCTTCACAGCACAGTTTATATTGCTAGAAACTTGTATTTATCTAAAAAGGGGTTGACTTGGAAATATGCTACGCCTCATGTTGCCAAAACAAATTATTAGCCGGAGAAAAAGAATTAAAGATCATTTTTTTTCTTGTTATGAAAAAACTGGAACAGTATTGATATTGCGTTGAAGACCCGCAAATTACAAGGCTATAAGGCCATCCGCAACGCTATCTCTTATCCGTCTCTTAACCGGCTCATCTCTTCACTATTTATGGGTCCCACTGTACTTTTTATCTCATCTCTTAACTAAGAAACAACACCTGCAACCCTCCATCTCTTAACCGTCTCTTAATCATCACATCCCTTAACTATTCATTCAATTTCCTTTTTTTATTTTTTTCCAACAAATTCAATTAATAAAAAACACACTTCATAAAATAAAATAAAAATACAACTTAAAATTCAAAAAAATAAAAAAAAAAACACATAATTAAAATCCTAAAAAAATAAAAATTACATAATTTAAAATACAATTGTATAGAAATTAAAAAAACTACTCCGCTGGCGAATCATCTCCCGAAGGCGGTGGCGGTGCACTCAAGCTACCTAGAGGCGGAATACCAATTTGTCTTGCCATATACTCAATTCCAGCAAGATGAGCTTGATATTGTGGAGGTGTCATGCGGGAAGTGTCCGCCATCGTGGCGGTCAAGTACATGGACAATAGGGTGTTCGAGCCCGAGACCGAGACCGAGCCCGAGCCCGCCAGGCTTGATTCTCCTCGGCCCCTCCTCCCTCTAGCCGCCTTCGGGGGAGTCAGTGTTTGTTTGTAAATAGTGCAAAATTGTGAAATGGATGGTGAACGCCCGGAGTGGCTGCCGGTGGACTGGAAAGTTTGTGTGAGAGCTCGGAGCTCTGGAAGAAAAGATAGGGTAAATTAGTTACTATACTACTACATTATTTCAATTTCATAACTTTTTATTTCTGCAATGCGATTTTAGTGGCTGGTTACCTCGGTGTAAGACTTGTCTAGTTGTCTGATGAGTTCATAGTTATTATTTAGTACATGCAGTTTGATTTAGTGAACTGAGAAGAGCAGCCGATCTGTCAACGTGATTATTTTGATTTTTTTATTTTTGTTAGATATTATGTTGAGAAGCACTTGTTTTGGTAATTAAAGTCTGATAAATCAAGATTCAGTCTTTTGCTGTATTTTATTGAGTATGAGATCTTTAGACTTGATCTTCTACTTGCAACAATCTATTATGACACCAATAAAAAAAAGCCTCAATCCTTATTCCTTCTAACTTTTTGTGGCGGAATACTGTTTTTTGAAACTGGTTCTGATTATTCTGTATACATGGCTAGTATTATGTGAGTCCATCAAACAGCAAATTGGATGTTGAAACCATCGGCAAATCTAAGCTGTTGGCTAGTACAGAGATGAATAACTCTGGAAATCTCAACAAGCATGAAGAAGCTTCCACTAATTTTCCATTGGAAGATGTTTCATCTGCTGAAGAGAATGAGTGTGATGAAAAGAAGCTCAAGTCTTCACTGAATGATTTAGTTATGGATCCATGCATCGAGTTTGCAATCAAAACTCTCACCGGTGCAATCCCGATAGAAGATGTGAACAAGATGCATGAGGCGTCACCCATCCAAGTGATATATGGGCCGATCCTTGTTTTGAGTTCGGGGTGAAGATGCTTACCAGTGAAATCCCAGTCGAGGATAGCTCCCATTTTCAGATCGCATTCCAGCTGCTTCTTAGCTCATCAGGAACCACTACCAAATGACAATTCCAACCACTGTATTACAAACAAAATGTTTGTAGCATGTTTCTAGGTTTAGATAGATGTTCTGTTTTGATGCCCTTGTCTAAAATTACTTGAAATATTTGTCATTCTAGTGACTTTTTGCAGCAGCTGGTTAGGCTTTCCTGATTTTGTAAATCTATCTGGATAATCTGAATTATCAGACTTCAGATTACATGGTCCAGACTCCAGAATGATTTTTTGAAGAATTTCAGTGTTCTTAAACATTACTACTGTATGTCACAAATGCACATAATGATAATATAAATTGAAGCGAAATGCAGGTATATGGAGTATTAAAAAAAACAGCAGCCACGTTGCCATGAGAAACCTATAGATTGATGTCGGTTCAATGCCAAACCCATGAGATGCATATAACAATGTGTAATACTAGTATATAACTCTATTATAAGGTTGCTATAGCACTATCAATTCTAGACAACACTGGATCCAGCACGAACTCGTAATGTATCTGTTCTCTCGCTTCTTTCCATAGCATCTACTAGCCACTTAACACTTTCTTTGATCCCAAGCCTGCGGTCACACCCAGAAATTGTCATGTCCACATCTGAACATATCCTACTTCAGTTGCTCTCCTACCAAATAAAGTCTAAGCAAAAGAATGTGTTTACCCATCAGTTGCCGAAACTGCTTGAAATGCATAAACTCTTTCGTTCAATTTTTTTAGGTCCAGATATCGAGCAAGTGCATCAGCATGTACAGCATCTTTGAGATCCTGCAATTTACAATCTAATAAGTTACTAGAGATATTTCTTTGCAACATTTTTATTTACTTCATATATAAGGATTTAGTAACTTATGGTGAACAGATAATAAAAGACTGTATTAAGAGGGCCCTCAATATTTGTTTTGTGATATAGTAACATTCAGGATTACGCAGATGGTCTTGTGAGGTTATCTGTGACCATTATTTCATAACCTCAGTTCAAGAGTACTTAACAAGATCTAGAAGTATAAGACTATGAAATGAAGTGTTTGATAGTACTCTTTTTCATTGTCAAGAACATCCCTTCTGGCACAGGACAAGATGTTTACCTGTTTATTTGCTAATATCAGAAGTGGAGCTCCTAGCAAATCCTCATGCCGAAGAACCTTTTCTGCAAACCAAATTCAAATTGTAATGCCTTTTGAATACAATGTTACACATAATGAAGAAACACACGAATAACAACAAGAAGAATCATTGTAATGCAGTACTATAAATATTCTTGCCTATAAACATTACCAAGAGCAGATATTGAATCTTCAAAACGGGATGGACAAGCAGCATCAATTATATAAACTACAGCATGTGCCTCTTCATAATATTTTTCCCAAATGGAGCGAAGACCAGGCTGGTGAAACATGGTAAGTATCTAATCAGTCAAAATTTTCTCAAACAGAATAAGGAAACAAAAATCAAGCCCTTAAGTGGCCTGCTGAAAAGAAATTGTCATTAGAGTTTAGAGCAGAGCTATTTAATCCCCTTTCCGCTTAAAAGAATTGCGCCTGACCCATAATCAAAGTGAACGTGTGCTCAACTGGGTAGAAACTTCCTCCTTATTCTTAAGGAAGGGGGGAGCTTATTTGAAGGGAACACCAACTATGCATGGCGAAAAGGGCACTCCCCTCTCAAGTCTCAACACACATGTTAAGAGTATTTGAAAGGGAACAAACTTTGATAAGTTTGATGATGCAACGATTAGAATGATGCTGCCAAGGTAAAATGGAACTAACATAATTATATTGTTGATGAATGCAGAAAGCTAGAGTGCATTTCAAACCTGACCTCCCAGGTCCCAGAAAACGAGTTTTGTGTTTGACGCTTCAACACGACCAATATTGAGCCCCACTGTTGGAACAATTCGGTCAGGCGGAAGGCCTTCCAAGTTTGAATACTGTGACTTCACTTTCTCCAGTAATGTCTAAGAAACAGAAGTCATGAGGAACAAATAAAATATAGCAAAACACAGAAAGTTGTTTAGCGATTTACTGTTTTGCCAGCTTTGTCAATTCCAAGAATGAGAACATGAAACTCCATCTTGGTGAACATGTACTTCCAGAGTCCATAAAATAATGAAAACATCACTCAGAGTGTTCCGGTTCTCCAGTTATATCTTCTACGAAGTTTATGAAAATAACTAGGAAGCTAACAGTAACAGGCTACAACAAAAAGAAAAAAAAAAAGTCCCTGTAAGTAAATGGATAGATGTTGAGCATGTAGGGTGAAACTTACAAATATATACTCCTAGATTATATGATCCGAAAAAATAGGCAACATTGCAAACAAGGATAAAAAAAGTAATAGAGGTAAGGTAACAACAACTATACCACACCCCAACCAAATAAAAATAAATCATTCTTATGGATGGCTATAACGCTCAACCAAATGCATCAGACAGTCTGATTTTTACATTGCCATGACTACAGTCTGAATTGCTAGGATACCTCTCAGCTAAAAAGAGTACGCCACAAACATGTTGCATTCCATATAACTTGCATTGGCTTTGGTCTTCTTCATCAAATGC
Organism: Salvia splendens; assembly: GCF_004379255.2. Classification (NCBI taxonomy): domain Eukaryota; kingdom Viridiplantae; phylum Streptophyta; class Magnoliopsida; order Lamiales; family Lamiaceae; genus Salvia; species Salvia splendens. Next base: position 7,854,343 of record NC_056034.1, read on the forward strand.
ACAAGTAAATGTTGATATTAATGATCGGCTCTTAAGGAGACACAGAGTGAAATGCATCTCCTTAAGAGCCGATCATCAATATCATTCCGAGTGAAATGCGAGTCGAAAACACTCCGAGAATGAGTCTCCACTAAAAGAGCTTAAAATTCAATTCATACCCCAATCTTTCATTTCAAAACCCATGACTGCTTTAGTTCAGTGAGCACCAGTGAACAAATATAAGAAACCCAAATCTCATCTGATAACTCGAATGTAAAGAAAGGTAAGTAGCATCACACCGCCTGCGTATTGATCAATTAGATTTCAACCAAATTATCCTAAAACACACCGAGACGATCCAGCATTCAAACACATTAGAATTCGTGTACAGGTCTAGAAAAAACAAATGAAGGCTCGAATAATCGGGATCAAGAAACAAGTGGCAATGCAACAGAAATCAAAACACACAAATCCGTATAATTTGAAAAAGAAACGTTAGGTGATAGGAATTCGTACCTTCGGTTGTTATTTGTTAAAGAATGAAATGAATGGAACTAGCTCCCAAATGTGTCGGTAGTTTAGGCGTAGCAAAATGGTTTGAAGTTTTGAACGAGGCGAGATTTGTCTATTAATTTTGGTGATGGCATCGCATCGTTAACCCCAATTGATTGCTTTGTTTCTTCAATCGTTCCGAAAAGAAAAAACTACTAATACTACTACATGTTCAGAAGAAAAAAAAAGGAAATTATAACGAAAATTAATGTCAACGGCCAATTAAGTACGATTAATCATAGTTATTTATCCTAAATTTTATTCACTTTATTTTTCATTATTACTAGAATAACAGTGTCAAGTTTACCGCTAAAATCCAATCAATTTTTTAGCGATATCTGCTTGTTAAAACCAATTAATTTTTTAGCGATATTCGCTTGTTTGATACATGTGCTTTACCGATTATGTTACGTTGAAAATTTAACATATAACTCAATAGTTGTAATTAAGTCGTAATGAGAAATTTTCATCAAAACAACTCCAACAATTTTTAATATTCCCATTAAAGAAAATATGAAATACATTGTTGAAGGGAAATTTACCCGAATCTTAGCGAATGGGTTTGGAATGGAATCTGGATAGTTCGATTCATTCAACCCGGCCGATATAGTATGACTTTTGTATCGGCGTATTAAGGGGTATATTTGTCATTGTGTAGGCAGCAAATAAAGGAAATTCCAGATTCCTGAATCCGAACTGCAAAACGAAGAGGGAAGACTCATAATTTTGCTTCCATTTCGCAGCTCAGCATATTGGAAGGAACCCAAAAGGAAATCCATCGTGTATCATCAAATGTATGAAAGTCTTATTCTCTTTCTCAATTGATTTCTGTTTCAACATCTGTAGTTTTACCCTTGTCAAAATTATTGGTTTTGACCTCGTTTTTTAGGCATGGAGGTCTTGAATGATTTTAATTCCTTTATTTGTCCCTTTTGTAACAGTTTATGTAACATCGAATATGAAATGTATTAGTTAGGTTTTTCTAGTTTGTTTTTGTTCCTTTTTTTTCGTTTGGGGAAATTTTAATCATAACACTCTCTGTTTCGTCCGACCGAAAATGATCTCATGGAATGTTGATATTCCCAAATTGTTAATCTCCACTTTAGGTTATCTCTCTGTATGAATATGTACTATCAGAAGGTGCTTTATGAGCTATATGTTTTGATTTTGTTGTTTAGTATCGGTTGAGGCTTGATAATTTGATAAGAGTTAAGTTGTTTCTGTATTTCCGTTATCTGAGTTATCAGTTTGCTGCTGCAGAGTATGATTTGGGACTATTAAATGATTTATCAAGTTGACAATCAAGAATATTGTTCCCTTGGCACATTACTATTGTATCGTATCTTATTTTGTTCTGAATGTTTGCTTGTCATAATACTCTATTGCATGATGTATATTGGATTTGGATTTTGTGACTGAATTTTGTTGTTTGAAGTAAAATGGTTCTTTTTAATATCAACCTGTCATGAAACACAGAGCTTTCTTTAAGGGGTGAAATGAGATATCCAGATTGTAGATAATGAGATGTGATTGCTCCCGTGATTTGTTAAATTGGGCTTGCCAACATGTTGTACGTATATAGCAGTAATGTGGTGGTTAATATCCCTCTTGTGACTGTCATGACCCTTCAGGCTTTAGCTACATGAATGTAGGTTATTAAATATTAAAAATGTTTGGTTATCATCCATTTGTGCTAATGCTGGCCATTTTGTTTCTTGTGCTAGGTCACGAGTGAAATGGAATGAAGATAATTTAGCTGAAATTGAGGCAAACAAACCTGTCAGGCAGAAAATAACTGAACCAAAGACACCGTACCATCCCATGATTGACGATGAAGATGATGGTGGTATGTATATACAGTTTCAGTTGTAATTATTAAAGTAAATAGGTCCCAAGACTAAATTCCACGAACGTGTCAGGCCTTTAACTATAACCCCACATGGCCACATGATTAAAAAACTCTGAACACACGTTCAACTTCTTTCCGCACTAGCACTACTACCTCCTCCTTTTGTCCAAACAGCAACCTCTTCAAAGTTGTTGGACACATGATTGTTTTCACGAACATAGGATACCGTGACATTGTAGGAGATAATATACGAAATAAAAGAAATGAGTTTGTATTTATAGAGTTTTGAATTTGAAAAAGAAATGCATGGATAAAATCTTAGTTGCAACTTTACAGATGTTAAAATTAAAGGCAGTATTGCATATGACGTTAATCCGCTGAATGAAATTCTTGTATTGGTCAGATTTGCAAGTGTATATAACTAAAGATTGTTGAACCACATAGCTCAAGTGGTTTGTATATGGTGTATATTGGCTTATAACTTGTTCCTACAATCCTACTGTTGCAGATTCATCATCTCCTTCGAGAAGAGAAGGTTTCGGGGATCATTTTGAAGATGCATTGAATATACTAGCGACATCATCTTCATTTAATGATGTAGGCTCCTCTAGTAAAACTGGCTCACATCACTCAGGCTGGACATCATCTGATGATGATGCAGGCGCAATGGATCAAGATGAAGAAGGTCTGTCTTTTGCCTTTATTATTGGTTCAAGTATGCACTCATGTTTCCTAGATGGTATAGCATGTATCATCACTTAATCATGTGTTCTTTTGACTAAATTAGTTTTTAGAATTGTAATAGTACTAGTTGTTAAAAATGGTTATAAATGTTCGACTCTGTTGGAACTTGGAAAAGTATTGTGCTTAGCCCCTAAACGGTCATTTGTTGATTTTCATGCCTCCTTTTAGCAGCCCTCGGTATTTCAATGTATTATTGCAATGTGTGATGCTTTACTTTTCTTATCTTTTGTTTTTACACTAGATGACTAACTCAAAAACTACTTTGGCCTATCAGATTCTGATTCGGAGAGGCGCAGGAGCTTTAAGGAGCATAGGAAAGATCACTATGACGAGTTTCTCAAAATTAAAGAGTTGCGACGAAATGGATCCCAACTGGAAGAAGCATCTGACGATGAAACCTCAATAACTGCTGGTGTCAAAGACATTGATATTCAGGAATCATCTCGACCTGCAAATGGATCTTAATTTCTGCTTTTGATACTTGCTGGTACTTTGAAACTGATACATTCTGTTTCTCAACTTGTAACATGGCCACTTCATTCAGCGTTTAGTTTTCCAAGCAAAATCTTTTAATCTGTACTGGAATGAATGTTGGCTGATATTCCAGAACTTGTGTGTAATCTTAATCTGTTCGTTAAGCTCAATGTTTGATCTACATCAACAAGGATTGTGTTATTGATGTAACGTTAAAAATATGAAATTGAATATCTGAATATGTCCTATTCTTCTTTTTTCTATTTTTATTGTGGGTGGGGTGATGAGGGAAGTCTGTTGAACAACCTCCATTCGAATGCCTCTAAACTTTAAAGCATCCCGAATCTATTAGCATTGCGAAATATGAGTGGTGTTGTTTATGTTTCTTCAGTGATTTTAGAAATTTTTACAACTCAAAAAGAGGTGAAAATGATATTTGTACTTCTAAAACTTAAAATTCAGTTCTACTTCGCTCAATTGGACTCTCTATTCATGGAAGGAAAACCATTTTTTTTATTAGGTTTTGGTTCGATAACCAATTTTTGATGTGCCCTAGTTTCTTCAACTATGAATTTAAAGAGATTATGATGACAACTTTGTCCAGAGAGTAAACTTTACGCATCAATTAGAATAGAGAAAACAAATTAAAAAAATACTAAACCATAGTCTCATAATCATAATAGATGTAGGAAAAGCCCAGGGCCTGAAACTAAGAAGCAAATTGTGTGATCTTCAAGTTTGACTTCTTCATATCACAATCCATCAAACTGAGAGCTGCGTGAACTCCATGAAGCTTACAACAGAGATATTCTCAACAAGCAATCTCATTCTGCACGCAGCCTTTGCAATATCCCTCACTCTCATCCTCTCTCTTCTCAAGATCCCAGCTTTATTTCTTCATGGCCTCCACACTTACATTCACCCAGATGATGTCAATCCCAACGCCACCACATCTAGCGGAATCCGAGCGGCAATCAGGAGGCCAGGCGCCGCCGACTCCGAACACCCCAAGCCCAGAAAGAAATCCAAGGAGAACTTCGAGTTCGACGAGAATAAAGCTCAGATCTTTAGATTGAAACTCACTGAAGGTCACCTCCAATCCAGAATTTATTTCGGCGATTTTTACACCGCTTTTAATTTCTCCGTTATTGGGTTTCTGTCTCTGTCGCTTCATAGATTCTTGAGGGTCGATACTGATTCCGGATTGGTGAAAAGTGGGACAATAATACCTCTTTTGTTAGGGCTCGTGGGCGTTTCAAGATTGTTCATCTTGATCATTAGGGTCGGATTTCAGAGGTCCGCATCGAAGAGGTCTGAGAGGCAATTGAGCTTCGTGTGTGGGGTTTTGGGGTTTCTGTTTGGGTTGATTATTGCTTTTGGGATTTTTCCTGATTGGATTCTTGATTTTAGCTTTGAATCATTGGATGGTTTAGGTAAATTTTTTCTTGCTGTTTCCATGGGATCTACTGTGGGTTATCTCTACATTCCTGCTTTGCGATATGCACGGGCTTTTTGGCTCGGAACCGATCAAATCCGCTCTAATTTGTCGATAATTTCATGCGGATGGTTGTCAAGAACACTTCTTTATGCTAGTTACATAATGACTGTCTTCACTTCATTGCTTTGGATTAGCCCTTTTGCTGACCTCCTCATTAATGGTGGCGCGAGTAGATCGCATATGGCTACTAATAGAAGAGAGGTCATTGAAATAGCTGGCCGTCTTGGTATGCCAAGATCGAGTTTTGACAATGTGAGGAGCTGGTGTTTGTTTGGTTCAGGAATGCTGCAGTTTTTAACCTTGAGGCCTAACATACAGTTGTTCCTAAACGAAGCCGTGCTGTGCTGGTACCAAAGACTGCACGCCAGCAAAGTTCCGGACTTGGAATATAGCAGGGCGAAGGTCTTTCTTCACAACCACTACCTATGCCTAGCAGTTGTGCAATTCTTTGTGCCTGCCATGATGATACTTCTTCTGTTTGGCTTGTCTCAACTCGATGATGGTTTCCTTAAAGGTACCCCGGGGGTTCATAACTATAAACTTTACTCGGCTTGGGTGAAAGAAGTTGCCTGCTTTATGGCTTGGTGGATTATCTTTGTTTGGAGTGTGCTTAGTTCAGCCATCCTTGCCTTGTATCGCCATGGAACTTTATATGTTTCCTGATTTTACAGCTCTTGGGGATGCCACATATTTTGATCATCCAACACTTTGAACTCATTAGCAGTGTGATTCACCTTTTATGTTTCACCTGGGAACATGACAAGTTTTGCTACAGTTTTGACATTTTTACAGAGTTTTTATTGTCTTTATCGTTCCCGGTTTAAACGCATGCCTATACTTCAATGGGAAAACTTGCTGTTACTCACTTTGAAGTTTTTACTTGTACATGCACCCGTCATGGTAGACTAGAGAGGACTAGCTTCATCCTGAAATCTAATCATTCAGATTCATTAGAGATAAAATGAGGTTCATTTATGTTTTGTTGATCTTTGGTAACTAACTCTTAAGTACTAGTTTTCTACTATAACAGTACTACCGTGGTTAACAACCCTTTGAAACTTTCATTTTGTAACAATCTCATGCCATGACTGCATGTTACTACTTATTAGGCATGATTTAGAATTTTGGCATTCATAGATTTCTTTTAAAAGTTCCTATCATGAACATATTGTCTCATATTTGCATATTCTCGGAATCTCCCTCTTTCTGGTATAATTCAATTACTAAGTCACGCCCTTTCCACTTTAAATGTAGGTGTCGCTCCTTATCCATGTATCTATTATATATGAAGGAAGTTTGCAAAAGTATGATTAAGTAAAATATTGTGTTAATTACAAAGGTACGATAAAAAAAATAATGGGCATAAATTTACAATAAAATTTTGAAATGAAACACTTCATCAAGGTTAAATGGGGAATTCCTATGACGAGAGCAGATTGTTAATCTAGCTTAGGAGAAAGCATAATAAATACGGATCAACGCCACTAAAGTAATCTACAGATACGTGCTTACTGTTTTAATTATCGAGTATTTAGGGAAGATAGCAATCAGCGAATCATTGAGTATCGTGGTTCTTACATAAATTTCAACCACAATGGTAGATATTCAATCCTATTCTGTCCTACCAACTTTCTTTACAGACCTATCAAACTGTCTACCAACCAGAAATACAAGTGTAAGAAACCAAAAACCTAAGGCCTACAATCTCAAGCCCAGAATCAAATTCCAAAATATTTACCAATTCAAAGCATTCCTGCGTTGATCTCAGCATTGCATTGATTCTCCCTACTGCAGCTTCTTCTACCCCAGAACATATTCGAACATGTCGTTCTCTCTGATCTCACCCCCTCCAGTTTTTCCCGTTCCCTTGGTTCAGGCTGTGGATGATGAGGAGGAGGAGGAGGAGACTCTTCTGGAGGTTCTCTTTCTCTGGAATCAAATTCAGGGCAAGGGCCTTCGTTGCACGTACACAACGGGATAGTCACCGAAGGAAACAGACTACAAGTGACCGGACAGAACATATCTGAAGAGACAGAGGCAACACGATTCTTCCTCGTGTCGGGTGAGCCAGCAGCCTCTGATGTGGTGTCCTGCTCGCGTTCTCTTGGATGAAGCATGCAGGGGGTGCATAAGCCGAGGGATAAGGGCAGTTTTATGTCTTTAGATGAAGAACCGGGTATTTTGACAAAATATAGAATGGCGTGCCGGCAGAAGGGGCAAGGAATGGAACCAGGAGGTGTTGAAGATTCCGAAGGAATGTTACAGGTTGAGCAAAGGTAGAGAGCACATCTTACACACAGTTCGTGTGCACATCCTGAAAGCAAATGACATAAAAGCCACAAGTAAATCAGAGAAATATATCTAAATTTTGGAATCTTCTGTCTCACATGTGCAACTCACACAACATATTAATCAATGATTTCACAGTAAATGCCAACATATAGTCAAGTTTCAAATCTTCTACAAGCAAAAGGGATCGATCCAAAATGACGGTCACTTAATAAAAAACGCATAACAGGTGCATATAATATAGGAGAAAATATCCAGGTAAGGAGACAGCTAACCTTCAGCAGCCACGCTACAAGCTCTCTCGAGGCAAACAGCACAGATATCCGTATCATCTGACCCAGTAGCTGAGGACTGCAATCCATAGTCTCTGCAGCAAGTGCCACACTACTCGGTATAAAGAAAAATTGATAAGCAGAAAAGGAATTCAGCTGCTAAATAAATATTGATTTACCTAGCTATATTTAGGACACTCAGAAGTGGAAGTGATAAATAATTAGAATGTGGAAAACTTGGGAGTGGCAAATCAGAATTAGGCGCCAGCAGTGGCTCAAGCCAATGACGCCCCCACATCCTTGCGACATCAATAGGCAGCCATCTGAAACAGTGTATACACTGTTACTTGTAGCAAGGAAAAACTTAATTGACCAGTGTGCAAAAGAGCATAAACACAGGTAAATTACCCGTTGCAGTTTAGCGACAAACGACTAGCACCTTTAGCAAGAAGGATCTGCAAAAGCAGAAAAAGTGTAAATGTAACATATTATATGTAAGCAGTAAATACCAAGAAACTACGGCACAGAATTACTAGCATATATTCAAAAAATTAATGGGGGTGAACTATCATCACCTGGCAGCACTTTATATGTCCTCCACATGCAGCATAGTGCAAAGGAGTGCTCCCAGCCCCTATAAAATACAGATAGAAATTGATGTAAAGTGACAAACTAGAAAATTTATGGAAGTGCGTTATATGTGGCCATGGAATATACCTATCAAATCCATCGATGTGCCATAATGAAATGTCACAGCTGATACACTGGCGTGAAGGTCAAGTAGGAGCTGAACACAGTCAAAATATCCATTCAACGCAGCCATATGAAGAGCAGTAATGCCACCATCTGCAGCCTTGTTTACAAACTTAGAGAGAGCACTGCCATGTAGGAAGGAAAATATTCGATAAGAACAGGTTTAGGCTTTATAGCTCATTTCAAGCTTGGAGTTGGGGAAGAAGCATTTTCTCAGTTTCAGATCCAGATCAAACTAGAGTTACATGTGGGAGTGCATGACCCATGTAATGGATAAATCATTAACGAACAAAATTTCCTAAAGTTTAAGTAAGGTACCAAGTTGATGCTTTCATTGTGTTCATTATTCGAAGGAAATTCATTTCTACCTTTCCAACCCTGTTGAGAAATTATCAAAGCAGCATAACCTACCACTTGCTACAGTTTCCGTTTCCGTTTCAATTTTGACGAGTGATGGCCAAGATAAAAGTCATAGTGGAGGATGAAAAACATAAAACCTCATTATGTACCTGGTTTTACTATTAGAACCATCACTTCCGTCACTAACTGTTTGGGCATTCTGAGGCTCGAACAGAGCACTTGGAACAAAATCACTGAGCACCAATCGCATGCATCGCACGTGTCCATTGACAGTTGCAAAATGGAGAGCAGTCCTTCCACTAAGATAATCTGCTCTAGTAACCTGAAGTATCCCAGAACAGGACATCATAGACAGGTATGGACTCTCTATGAACATCAACTAAATCTTGAAGATTGTAGGATAAGTAAACCATAAAGTTGAAATACTCACATTGCATCTAAAGAGAAGAAGAGTTTGAACAACTTCCCAATGTCCATATCGACACGCTTGCATCAGAGCTGTCTGCATATATGGTATTTAATGACAACAATTTAGCATAGATCCAGCAGCATTCGTTCATCAATCAAACTTCCTAACTAAAGTATCTACATATAGGGGAGTATTTAACAAGTCAAATTCACACCACAGTTGATTTAAAGTCATTTATTGAATAGAGAAATTTAACTTTACGAACGTAATAAACTTGGAAAGTATAGAGAGAGAGCAAAATAGAGAAATTTGTTCACCTGTCCACAATAATTCCTTGAATTGACATCAGCCCCGTTCTGTAGCAACAATGCCACAATCTGAGAAGCCAATCATCCTCAAATCAAGATCAAACGAAATGAATAATTGAAGGGGTAGAATTGAAGTAAAACCTCAGTGTGGCCCTTGGCGGCAGCGAAATGAAGAGGAGAGTTCAAGCCACCGAAAGTTGAGTACTTTGCAAGGTGCGGATTGCAATCCAAAAGCATCTTCGCCTCAACAAAATCCCCATCTCTCGCTGCGGAGACCAATCTTTCTCCTGAAGCTGAGCAGCCAAACGAATTCCCCATTCCTGGTCGACAAAGATTGAGGAACCAGTTGATTTGATTGACTCTAAATCTTTGTAATACGTGGTGATGATGGTTTTGTCTGGTGTTGGAGAGGAGAGTTATAATTGAAGAAACATGATTACATAAATTAGGTCAACTGTCATTATACCATTCTCCTTTTTTTCCTCTTAAAGCAACAAACTGCATAAAACTACTCTTAAATATCCATAGATTAACTGAATTCATTGAGTATGAATCCAAAGTTGAATAAACTTAAACTATTACAAATTACCAATTTTATCGCTATTTCACCATTTCAAAAGCAGGAGTAGTAAAATTTGAGAGTGAAGGTTGTGCTCCAATGGTGGAATATAAATTGATTGGGACTCCTCTTCATTGTGGGAACTGAAAAGAGGAAAAAAGAAGGTTGTTGTTTTCTTCTTTTTTTTAATGTTTTTTTGCGGCTTTAACTTTTGTATTTTTGTAACAAAGTTAGTACATACTTACATGTTTAATTTTCTCTGGAATAATTGGAAGGAAAAAAAGAACCCTATTAAATTCCAATACCATCGAGATAGCTAAGTGGGGAAGAAAATAGAGGACACTTGTCAACATCTCCAAGTGTGAGCTAATTTTCTTAGAGAATTATGAAACATAACAAATTTAAATAATTAAATTGAACAGCACACATGTGTGAGCTAAGCTAATAAGTATGAATGCATGTTAGACTTATTTAAGATGTGATTAAGTGACCAATTCATGGGGAGCTTGAAAATTGAATTATGCGGTGATGCTAAAAAAGATTAAAGTTCAAGTCTATACTTTTTAGAGGCTATTTCTTAGATATATAGTACTTATTCAGTGTAGTGGGACATTGATCTCTTTTATCCTTGAAATCAGGAAGAAATAAATAGTCCAGACTTTTATGTTTTCATTTTCATTTATCACGATAAACTATTGAAGTTCTGCTGCGCCTATATAGTACTATATAGATATATGTATAATCAAGACACAGGTTGGTTGAGGTTGGTAACGCTTACACGACAACTACTTAATTGGCAGTTAAATGTTTCTCAACCCATCATCCTTAATTGGCTTTTTTTTTATTTTTATATTTCAAATTTATTGAAATGTGAAGTCTCGTGTGAGAAAAAAATATTTGACATAGTTCCATCAGCCCATGTTAAGAATTTTACATGATTGGTAATTTATTGCTTCCAACCAATTGGGAAAAATTTACCTTTTGAGTTTTTGTCGTTGTTGCATATGGTAGTATATGTTGTTAAGTTAAAAAAAATTAAAAGGATTTGTGCAAGTGAATCAATCAAAAAGTGGTGGATTGAGGAGTGATGCAGCAGTCTGTGCTTGGGAGGCAAGATATGTGTTATGGGAACAAAAGAACTAAATAAGGCAGTGAAATGGGGCAAGTTAGCACGAAGCCATAAAATTGGGAATTTGTGTTTCGAATTAGGGTATGGCCCTCTGTCATGTCTTTGTTCTCACCAAATGGTCTTGCCCTCCCGAGTGCCTTACAATTATATTTCATTAATATTACAATTAAATATCCCCATCTAGAAAGTGTCCATTAAAAAGTTTTGTTGTTTTGAAATACCTAAGATTTAGTACAAGCTAAAAATATAACAAATGTGAATTAAACACAATCATTTTAAATGATTGCAAGTTGGACAGTCTTTGTTAAAAAAATCAATCAAAGATTACATTTGATTTGACAGACCCCCCCTTTGGGCGTGCTGTTTGCATATATATTTTTGTTTATATTTTGTAATATTAATAATAATTAGTTTAATTATATTATATTTATTGTAGGCGCTCTAAATGTAAAAATATTACCGCTATTACGTGATTTGAAAAAAGCGTAAGCGCATGGATTTATTTTTTAAAATAAAAATGACTACATTTTAAAGGTATTTGTAGTATTTATTTTTTAAGGCTAAAAGGGCAATATATGTATGCTTAATTCGCATGAATTATGCTTTGTAACGTCCTTCATTGATAATTGTTAAAATAAATTGCAAATAAAGATTACATATTGTAAATAAAGGAAAATTGATAGAATTTGGAGATGGAAATAACCAAAAATAGAATATGGCTTCGCCCACGTTCGAACGGGAGACCTTCAGTGTGTTAGACTGACATGAGAACCAATTACACCACGAAACCAATGATGTTAGAGCATCCACAGTGGTGCGGATATCCCGGCGGACATCCCCGCAGACATCCCAAAAATACCTCCTGTCACGTCATAAGGACTTCCCACTGCACAGTGGCGGACATCCCCAAGGACATCCCGACGGACTTCCCAGAATAATAAAAATAAACAAATTCACCAAATTAAACAATTTACGGAATTAAAATTTCGCCGTCTTTATAGAATTTACTCGTTAATACAAGTGGTGCGAATGAAATGGAGTTCAACGAGCCGTACTTATAGAATTTTCGAAAAAAATATAAAATAATCGGGACGTCCGCGCGGAAGTTAGTGGGGTCAAAGTAATGGGGGACGTCCGCAAGGACGTCGCGACAGACGTCCCGGGAACGCCGCGGAACCCCGGTGTCCGCAGCGGACGTCCGTATCCGCATCACCGCTGCGCAATGGCGGACGTCCGCCGGGACGGATGCCATTGTGGATGCTCTTTAAGTAGCCCTCGAGTTCTGATATTATCTTGGTGAACTGATCTCTTCATAGAAAATAAATTCCAAGTCTACAACTTAATTGACTTGACGTTTAGAAAAACAAAAACCAAAACTCAAGGGAGGGGAAGCATAGCACAGTGGTGCTAAAATAATTTTAAATGGTACTAGTATAAATAGCACAGTTGTATTCCTTTTCTGTTTATCCCAAGATAGTTGATTCATTTCATTTTTTGATAAGAACTCTATCTCATTTCTTACGTTACTCTCTTTTCACATCTCTTATTTTATTTCATCTCTTACTTTCTGCTCTCCATTTAAGGGTCTGTTCACTATAGAACATTTCCATATCTAACATTTGGAAGAATTAAATTTTCCAAGAATTAAGGCATAATTAGCCACATAAATAATTCTTTTCCCCATTGTTTAGTATCTTAGAATTGCCCAAGAATTGACCCAAATATTTATCCAAAATAATGACTTTGACCTAATACAATTATAGAAGGATGAATTTACCCCTACACTCCCAAAAACACTCCTAAAAAGGAGAGAGAAGATAACGAGGTGGAATGGGTGGGGGAATGAGTCCTTCCAAGTCCAATTCTTGGTGGAGCTTTCTATGGAAATCCAATTCTTACCTATTTTGAGAGATTTAATTCTCCCCAATTCTTCCCAATTCTTTTCTACCGTAGGGGCACTCTGCCATTTGGGAGACCCCTAATAATTAATTAGTATACTGTGAACAATCATAATACTAAGAATTGACCAATTGTTCCATAGTGAACACACCATAAACCTTTAACAAATTAATTTCTTAAATCTTGTACCTAAAAGAAATGTTTCAACTATCTTGGGATGGATGGAGTATAACAATATATGCACTCCGCCCCACGATAGATGGCATACTTGGATAATGGTTGTTCAATCTTGTCCAATATTCGCTTTAAACGGTTACTAAATCGTTGCAAATTCTTAATTTAGATTAAATTTTTTTAATTGGACGTGAAAACCTTATATGAACCTTTTCTTCTCAAAGAAACTTTAATCAAACCTTCTTATTATATACAGAAAGCCTTTAATCAGCAGGCCTTTTTCAGGTGGGAACCTTAATCAAACCAGTGTTAGAAGGAAATGACAACTATTTTTTTTTCTAAAAGAAAACATTAATCAAACCTTTTATTCATAGAAAGGACACTTCAATAAATTAAACCTTATTAATCAAGTTTTCTCAACAGTCTAATCATAGTTAATCTTCAGCCATGACGGGTTTTGGAGAGATGTAGCTAGAAAGAGAATATAGAATGGGAGTGGAACGAAGGGATACTGGAATAAGGTGAGAAACAATGGTTTATATAGATAAAACAATATATTAGAATTTAAAAAATGAAACATTCACAAAATGCGACGAGCAGCTTAGACTACGGCTGAAAATGGATAGTGGGAAAAAAATGATGCATGTTGGGAATGCTCAATAGATATTTTATTACTCCCTCCGTCCCGCTTTAGGAGTCCCGGTTGATCAATTTCGGGCGACCCTCTTTAGAAGTCCCGATTGAGATAACCTAATAAAAAAAATGCCTTCAAAATAAGTAAAAAAGTGTTAAAAGTGGGTCCCAACATCCACTGTAACATTTATTTATTACACACCCAAACACTTTCTTAAAACATGTGTCCGACTCAACCGGGACTTCTAAAGCGGAATGGAGGGAGTATATTACAATCAAAAATCCCCAACCAAATCTGTCCATTAATAATTACTCCTTCCGTTTCATAGTAGTAGAGTCATTTCGTTATTTTGGATTAGTACGTTCCACAGTAGTGGGGTTTTTTCTCATTTTAATAAAAGTCAACATTTTTCTTTTCACTTACTTTTCTCTTTCTCTAATTACTTTATTCTTTCTACTTTTTCCTTTCTTTTACTTTATTATCTTTTTATTTAATACATTACACATCTTTTCTTAATTTTCTTGTTAAAAAGAAATGTTTCACTAATATGGAATGGAGGGAGTACTTACATGCCGTTTTGAATGATTGCAAATTGGATACAATCATACAAAGATTCATACAACCACTATTAGAAACAGTACGTACGATAAAAGATTACGTTTGACAGACCTTTTGGTCGTGCTACTTACGTATGGAAGCATGGAGCATTATTTTTTTTATGTTTTGTAAACAATACTAATAATTAGTTTGATATAGGAGTATTAGAGTAGTATTTATTTTGGGTGGCGTGCTTGTGTATCTAACATAAAAATATATATTATTTCATTTAGAAAAATCGTAAGGCATCTAGTTATCTAAGGCATTAGCAATGGGGCGCCCCATGCACGCCACGTCATCTTTTTTATCTTCCCACCATTCCACCTGCAGTGGGGCGCCATATAGGTTTTACTATTGTTTAGTTAATTAATTTAAATGTTTTCAAATATATAATGCAAACTAATTAAAAAATACAACGATTAAATAAAAACCGGCGAAGACTGCATTGATTAACAAAAGTTACACGATTCAAGTTGGCTAATCTACGAAATTCTCAACTTTCGGCGCAGCTCATCGATCAACCCCGGGAGGTATTCGGCTTTGGCGGGGTCCGTGCACTTCTCGAGGGCCTTGTGCGTCTGCAACAACGTCCGCGCCATCGAGGCTGTTTCCAATTCCACATATGCGGCGGCCGTCGGGCTCGGGGTCGGGACCGGGATCGACGATGGGGTGGCGGCGGTCGAGGATGTTGTCGCTGTCGCCTTCCCCTTGTTCTTCGCAGCCTTGATGCCTATGGGACGCTTGGAGGACATCGGTGTGCCGGAACTCTCATCCTCCGCGTACGTCAGGTTGAGGTCCACCGGACGAGTTCCACTTTCGCTGCTCGTGTAACCACCAGCTTCGGTGGTCTTCGTCCTCTTTGTCGCACTGGTGTGCAGAATCCCGCCTTGGAATTTCTGCTTGTTCCTCAAGAGCGCCCAGATGTTGAAATGCTTGAAGTCGTCGTGCATGGACTGGTACAACAACAGTGCTCTATCGCGCACATCCGTCAAGCTCTCGCCGCTTCCCTGCTCCCTCGAGCACTTCTCGTACTCTGCCGCGAACATGTCAACTTGCTTCTTCACCTAATCCCAGTGCTTGCAGAGCTGCTCCCGTTGGCGCTTGTACGCGCTCGGCGACTTCGCCTCATTGTAGCACTCGACGATGCGCTCCCCTCCCAGTACGCGAGCTGCTTCTAGTTGTTTGCGAATATCGGGCCCTCCGATATATCCACCCAACACATCGCCAAGACGAGGGTTTCCGCCGGCTGGTAACTTGTACGCGCAGTGTCGGATCCGCTTCTTTCTGGCGGCGGCGGCGGCAGGTCGGTTTGGAGACGGCTCCATGCCCGACAAACCGTACGAATCCGTACTGAATTCGGGGTCGTACTGCGTGTTGGCATCGAACGACCGATATTTGTCAGATTCTGTACCCGGCCAACGCGCATCACCACCAAACATCATACTATTGGGACTTGAATCTATTTCGTAGTAAAATGTGAGTTTCGAGAGTGGAATCGTGAAATGAAATGTTACAAATGAAGGTGGGTAGGGGGTATTTAAACAAATTTTTCGAATTTAGCATTAAAAAAATAAAAAACGTGTGCCATCGTCCGCGTCGCCCACAATGGCGCCCGATGGCGCGGACGATGGCGCGCCCAATGGCCTGTCGGGCGCGCTTCTACCGCGGACGAAGCATAGGGAGTGGGCTTAGGGCGTCGCATCGTCCGGGCACCCACAATGGTGCTCGATGGCGCGCCCGAGGACGATGGCACGCATCGGGCACGCCTTCGGGCGCCCCATTGTGGATGCCCTAAAGATGAACTGCAGACAGGGACGGATCTAATGTATCTTTAGATGGGGCAAATGCCCCACCTCAATTTCCAATATATATACACATATATACATTAAAATAATCTAATACTCACGTATTCACATAATTTACCCCCTTCATTTGATAAAATAAAGATTTACTTGCCCCTCGCCTATGAAAAACAGGATTTGGATCCCCTGCTGTGCTGTGCACAAATGGGATAATAAAAAAATAATTTTTTTTTATTATTAAAAAATTGTTTTGTGAGTGTGCACAACAATGCTGTGCACCGCAGGGGATCCACCCCCATGAAAAACACCGCTTGCACCATCACACGTAACAAAACAGGGGAGACCAAGGCCCAAATTAAAATATATTATAAATATAAGCCATAGAATTTTTTAAAAAAAAAACTAAAATATTCGTGTTCCTTTTGAAAACAGCCGCAATGACAGAGGCCCTCTCCCAACACCCAAATTTTTTCTTTTGTTATTATATTTTTATATTTATTTATTTATACGTTAATATTTTTACCCCTCCTGCTACCATTTCCTGGCTTGCTCCGTCCCTAACTGCATATATATATATATATATATATATATATATATATATATATATATATATATATATATATATATATATATATAGGATTGTGATCAAGATAGAACCATTCTTAAACGTAGAACCATTCTTAAACGTAGAACAAATGCCAAACGGAGGTCGTTTGGCATTTTAATCCAATGGTGTTGATTTGCACAACAACTTCCCATTACAACCAAAACTATTATTAATGGGTGAATGCAGAGAAGTGAAAAAATAAAGCATGCATGGACTCTTCTTCGTTTCATTCATTCTTCCATCAACATGTGAGTTTTTTCACATGTTGAGTCCGGAATGTCGTGAAAACATAGTCTAATATGTATGATTTTTAATCTTGACCGTCATTTTTTCCTCATCCAATGAATAAAATATGTAGAGTTCTAGGTTCTACACTTAAGAATGGTTCTATCTTTAACCCTATATATATATATATATAGGGGTGTGATAAAATACAAACTCTCTAAAATACAAACTATACAAACTTTAATCATACTCACTTAATACAATTAATCAACGGTTAATATAAGAGATTTTTCTAATGTCAACATTTTGACATCGAAAAATCAGAATTTGGACACCCCCGTCGACAGAATTTGTACACTCCGTACATCCCCCGGTGACATAATTTGTACATTCCGTTGACATCGACCCCCGGTGACATAATTTGTACACTCCGGTGACAGAATTTGTACACTCCGGTGACATAGTTTGTATTTTAGAGAGTTTGTATTTGATCACACCTATATATATATATATATATATATATATATATATATATTTTGAAAATTAAATGACAATATAACTCGAACGGAGACCTTCAGTATGTTAGACTGACGTGATAAACAACTGCACCACAAAACCAAGCTTGCTTATTGGCCTCCAGTTTATTAATATGAATGAAAGTAAACTAGTAAGTACTACTACTATATTTGATGATATCGAGACGAGACCAACTCAGCGGATGAAATCGTCTATTCATAGGAAAAAAAAACTGCATCTAAACAATTGACGTTTAGAAAACCAAGCCCAAGGCCCAAGGGAGGGGGAAGCAAAGCACAGCACAAAGTAATTAAAATGGAAATAAAGTAGAAAATCGCGTAATTCAGAACAAACAACGTTAAATGTGATTTAAAATGAGTGTAGTGTATAGTAGAGTATATCATTTTCCCATATAATGATGCATTTAAACTTATAATATCACAAAAGCTACAAATTGGAAATCTGCATTTTCAATATCACTAATGATCATTCAATTTTGTCCATTCATTTTAAACTATCACTAATTAAATCGTTGCAAATTTAAAATTTTTGGATTAAAATTTGAAGTTGGACGTCAAATCCTTATTATATAAACCCTTTTTTTCTAATAGAAACTTAATTAGACCTTTTTATACATAGAGGAAACTGATACAAGTAAGGAAACTGATACAAGTAAGGAGGCAACGTTACCCACTGATGTGGCACCAGTGATGAATTCAGGATTGTAGATTCGAGCGTACGAAAAATAGTTATAGGAGCTTATGTCACACCCTCGCCCATTTGAAGTATAGATTTATAATAAACAAATATAAATTAAAGTAAAGAAATCACATATTAATAATTTCACCATCCAAATACTATAATTGCAAAATCCATCATTTATTAGAATTATTTACAAATATTATAAATCCGCACACATAAATAAACATCAAATATCATAAATAATTTCAGATTCATATGCATATGCCTGTCTACTCAATTTATTATTTTGTGACAAATCAAGTCTGCTATCTGCCCGGGATTCCATTGTATATGACCCGAAGGTCCCATTGCTTTTGTACATATATATATATATATAGGGTTGTGATCAATTGAGATTTTTTAGCCTAATTGAGAATTGAGATGCATTATAAGCCACTCATTTTTATTAAATGAGTGGTCCAGAATTTGCCACATGGAAAATATTTTTACATTAATTAATTGTGAAAGGGGCATATTTGTAATTTCATCATATATTTTATTTAATAAATATTTTTTTATTTTTAAAAAAAAAAAATTTTTTTCGATTTTTATTTATTTATTTATTTTTTTTTTTTGTCAACTACATATACAATTCATGTCAACTACACACATGTAATGTCAACTACATATACAATTCATGTCAACTACACACATATAATGTCAACTACATATACAATTCATGTCAACTACACATATATAATGTCAATTATAAGCTGTTGACATTTGATGTGCAGAGCTATTGACATTTGATGTGCAGACTACACATCGTAGTTGACATAATGTCTCGGTAGTTGACATCGCGCGAAAATTTAAAAAAATTTAAAAAAAATTAAAAAAAAATTAAAAAAATTTAAAAAATTAAATTTTTTTTAGTTGTTGACATTTTAATACGAGTTGTTGACATTTGATATTCTGGCTATTGAAATGAAATGACGATAATACCCCTTAGTTGACATAATCTACTTGCAGTTGACATTTCAAAATGAGTGGCTGAAAATGCATCTCAATTCTCAATTAAGCTAAAAAATCTCAACCTAACAAGACCCTATATATATATATATATATATATATATATATATATATATATATATATATATATATATATATATATATATAACCCGAAGGTATATTGTCATTGTATATATGACGCGTAGGTCCATTACATTGATATCAGACACATGCAAGACTGTCACATACCCTCTTTAATCCAAATGATTCAAATAATTCTAAAATCATGTGTAGGGATGTCAATATAGCCCACAACCCGTAGGCTGACCCGAATAGCCCGCTAAATTTATAGGGTTAGGGCTGGAAATTTCTAACCCGATAAAATTAAAACCTGATTAGCCCGCACCCGATTAACCCGCGACCCGTTAGGGCTAGACCCGAAAACCCGATAAAATTTCTATTATTCTATTTTTTACTCCTAATTCGACACTTCATTGATTAATTTTATAATATAGATAACTACAAAAATAACTTTCAATTTTATATTAAATATAAAAATTATATATTAAATTTTTATTAATATAATAATTGATAAATAAATTAAAAACTTCAAATTCACTTTAAAAAATATTTAAATTTCTAAAACATGCATTAAAATTTCACGAAATATCTCAAATATTAGTATTTGATCATGTTTATGAAATTATGATTGAGTTTGACCATATATCTCAAATTTATCATAATTACATATTTTACATTTTATGAATATAACTAATTTTTATCATTATTCATTGAATTGATAGCATGTTAATCTTATCGGTAGCAACTCGATTAACCCGCTGGGCTAGCCCGAAACCCGAGCTTTTAGGGTTATGGTTGAACTTTTACAACCCGAAAAAAATCCACGACCCGATTAGCCCGCACTCTATTGACCCGAAACCCCATGGGTCAGCCCGAAACCCGATGGGCCGGCCCGATGTGTGAACATGTCCATTGCATCAATTACATATTTCTATCCTAATTCGTCAATTAATTTATTTATAGTATATAAAACATATCCATTGCACCAAGTATATAAATCCATATCATATTTCAACATTCATATTAAATAACATATAATCATAGTCACAACATATAGTTCAATTATTCACTTTATTTAAACACTTTAGCAAAAAGACACATTAAATATATAAAATTAAAAGGGTGATTTATACGATTATGATAAATGGTTTAAGTAAGCCATCGATTCCTACTTCTTATTCATAGCTCCCGAACCATACGAACCAAATTTCTATCTTTTTCATTTTTTTTTTCTCCTTTCCTACCCATCGACTCTAAATCAGTATCATCTTTTTTTCGATACCTCCCTCTCCTTTATATATAAATTCTCCAAGTCGGCTAAACCAATGGTGAGAAAATATATGCTGTATACTTTTGAGTAAAAAGGGTACTATTAAATAAAAATATTATTGCATGGGTGATACGTGCATACAACACGCATACACCCAATTGTATACGTGTAGTTGTATCCTTTTCTTTATTATTGCTATACATACATTTTCCTCCTTTACTATTCTATTTAGAATTATTTTATCTACTACTAAATTCATTTGGTACTTATCTATTTATAATATTGTATTAAATTAATAATCACTATGTTCAAATACATATTCGTACCTATATATACTTTCATGCACAATAATACCATGCAAATACACGCATTATACACATAGTACTTAAATTAACTATTTAATATTTTAAGCATTATATATGCATTATACACATTTTATATATATATATATATATATATATATATATATATATGGTCATGATAATATACAAACTCCCTAAGATACAAACTATGCAAACTATAATCTCATCCATTAAGTATATTTAATCAACGGTTGTAATTTATGGTCTCTACACATGTCAACACAGCTTATAAAATCGGTCACCAAGGGTTACTTTTGGGACAAAAATTATAAGCTGAAATCACAAAATCCGTTTAGATTAAGCAATCCCAATAATGTCGGCTATTCATTGCACCTCTCATTTATCACGTCTTCCCCTCTCTCTTCCATTCCATCAATTAAGCATGTTCAACGCTCCACCCATTAAACACGTCTCACCTCTCCAATTTCCTCCATTCCACCGTTTCGAATTTGTACCCTACGCAATCGCCGTTCTTCAAGGATCGCGTTGACATGAGTTCTGCGAGGCGAGCGGGTCAAGCGGCTGGAGCGTCAGCCGGAGGTGAGGTTTCCGTTGAAAACCCCAATTTTCATCAACAATGGAAAATCATACATTTCCAATAATGTTAACACCAAATGTCAACAGCAAACTAATAATGTCAGCAACACACCTTCAGCAATGTCAACAACAAAAATAACAGGAGGAGCAACAACAAAATCAAAGCAGAATGTGATCAACACACCATCAACGATGTCAACAACAATGTAAACAACAACTCTAAAATCATTCGTTTGGCAACAATGACAACACCAACTCTAAAAATGTACATTTCCAATAATGTTAACACCAAATGTCAACATCAAATTAATAATGTCAGCAACACACCTTCAGCAATGTCAACAACAAAAATAACAGGAGGATCAACAACAAAATCAAAGCAGAATTGGAGTGAAATGAGGATGTATGTAACTGCCGGCAAAAAATATTTCCATATACACCCCCCGCTGACATAAATTGTACTGCCCGGTGACATCGAATTTGTAACCTCCTAACAGCCGTAGATTAGTTACAATGATGGTGTGTGATTAGAGTTTGTAGTTTGCATGATAAATGAGAGTTTGTATTTGATCACACCTCTATATATATATATATATATATATATATATATATATATATATATATATATATATATATATATATATATTATAGTATTTACTTTTAAAAACTTTGAAGAATCAAAACTATATATATAATATATTCTACTATATTGATTTGATCGTAACACTAAATAATACTCCATCCGTCCCTATATAGTAGAGGTATTTCATTTTGAGCACTCGTTTTGAAAAAATTATACTCCATAAATAGCTAAAGTGTAAAAAAAGTATAGTAAAAAAAGAGAGAATAATATAGTCAAGAGTCTTCTCTATATTATTTTTTCTCTTATTTTATATTTTTTCTATTTTAATTATTTATTATCATTTTTTTAAAACGAGTGCTCAAAATGAAACGCCTCTACTACAAAGGGATGGAGGGAGTATCCTTTATGATACCCGCTTAATATATCGATAATACAAATAACAATAATATATAAAATGATGATCAAATATTTTAATAAAATATTTTAAAATCCAAACAATCTTTTTCATTCTCTTAGTTATGAATGTCTTACATAGACGCGAATATAATTACTAAACGAGAAATATATAGGAGTAGTTTAGAAATAAATCTTTATACGTTAATCAAATCTTTTTGACATATAATATTTGAGTAATGTTTCAATTTTTTTTGATAAATTTTAGAAGTAAACCTTGTGAACATAAATAATTTTAAGTAAAAATTCAATTATTTTTATAAAATAAAAATTTTATATTTTATTATTATATATAAATGCTATAGAACTTTGTAATTGTTTTAATAAAACGAAAATATGAAAAAAGGTAAACAAATTGTTTCAACAAAATAAAACAGAAAAAAAATTGAATTAAGTAGAACTTGCAATTGTTACACACAACAGGGGGGGGGGGGGGGAATGGTAAAGAAATCAAAACAGAAAAAAGAAATATAAATTGTGCAGTAGGAGGTTTGAACCCTGTACCTCTCCCTTGAAACTAGCTAGCTAAACCACTGGACCATCGATAGTATTAATATGTCTCAATACATTGTACTTATGCTATTTTTGGCGGTACAGCCGTACCTCTGTTCTAACATGGATCCGCCATTGTGTGGCACCCGAGGGAAGGGACGAAGATTTGGAGGTGAACGAGCAGACAGGAACACCGACAGTGGCGCGCGAAGAAGTAGATCAAGTAGGAGAGACAAGGAAGCCGAAGGACCTGCACAAACAAAATACTTGGAAACTCGACAGATACCAAGACTATGTCTCACGTTGACTTAGTTCTTTTAAATATCTTACGTTATTTCTTTTTGAACTATTTTAATTAAAGTATTTCGAGTCAAACATAATTATAAGCTCTGCTTCGGACTTTCTTTGTTGCCTTGTTGGTTCTTTCCCGAGATACTTAGGAGGTCAAACCAACCCTAGAGTCCTTAGTTATTATAAATAGGGATTCCGTGCATTGTGATCAATGTTAATACAACAGAATTTACCTAATTTTTCTGCTCTTTCTATCTTCGCTAGCTATTTCCGCCGCCCTAACCCTAGCTGGGCGACACACGGTTGCTCGACGGGAAGATTTCCCGCGAATGTACCTTCTATCCTCCGGTGATCCCTCGCCGCCAAACCCCGATACGAGTAAGCTCGTATCAGAAACCTTAATCAAACCTTGTTTTCATATCAGACCGAAACCTTAATCAAGCCTTTTTTTTCAGAAGGAAGCCATAATCAAACTTTTTTTTATAAGAAAATCCCAATTAAACTGACCTTTTATTCATAGAAAGGAAACCTTAATCAATTGAACATTATAAATCAAGGTTTCTCAACAGTCCAATCATAATTAATCTTCCCCAAACTACTGGGAGGGGTTTTTAGTTGATGGCCGGTGGCCGGTGGCCGGTTTGGCTTAACTTAATGAGCCACATAATCAAAATATAACGTGATTACTTTAATCTAACATGATGTTAATAAATCAACCAAAATATCTGCATGACTTATCTAATCCTTAAGTGGAATAACTTGATACCACCTCTGTCCATAAAAAATATTTTTTTTTATATTAGTCGCTCTATTAATTATGATTAGTTTATTTTTAATGACTTTAATTGTATTTTCTACTAATAATATTTCAACCATTTTCTCTCTTTATTTTTTTATATTAAAATATTGGCCATCTGAAATTTAAAACTATTTTTGATAATATAAATGGAGTTAAAAGCCATGCAAATTGAAATGTAGCACACAACTCACATTGTGCACCAACCAAATGAATCCACCAAATATAATGGAAAGCAATTCCAGTAAATGAAAACAAAAATATGAAGGTTGAAAAAATGATGCAATTAATTAGGCATATGGCAGTGGGAATGGGGTGATAGTAATGCTACCGGCAATTCCGGCGGATTCGTCGACGGACTGCAGCACAGTGACGGCGTTGGTATCGTCGTGCTCGAGCTTCGTGAAGGACGGGACGCCCGATCCGATGCCCGGATCCCCCTCAACAACGTCGCTGACTCAGCCGACAACCGCCGCAGCGTCTGCCGCTGCTTGATGGACTTGATTACCCAAAACAACCCTAACGCCACCGCAATCGCCACCTTGCCTGGTTTCTGCGGTGTTTCTCTCGGATTCACGCCATTGATCCTAATACCGACTGCGAATAGTACTCTCTCTCTCTCTCTCCCTCTCGATCTCGATTTGCTGTTAATTAATTAGTATCATAGTATGTGTGTGTAATGAAATTCAATTTTGTGTAGCATCGACCAATTTGCTGAGCTTGAAGGAAGGTGATGGCAATGCTGTGGATGGATGCACGGAAACTGCAAATATGTTTTCTATTTTTTTTTCTTATTTCAAAAATGGGAATAATGTATCGAGTTTTCAATTTTTAGTGGAGTATAGAAATAAAATGCGCTAAGTAACTTGAATTCGAATGTACCAGGGGTAGGTAGTATTTTACAATCTATTCAAATATTTAGATTTTCTAATTTGGGCTAATAGCCAAAAATTACTACTTACCAATTTTTGATATATCAGTTAACGTTTTTATCACAAACTTTAAAATACACAATCTTAAATTTGCTGGAAAATTTAATCGTGGGAAAATTTCTAATAAATTAGTAAAAGTTTGTGGGAAATTCACTAATAAGTTAGAATTCGTTATAAAAACATGAATTGAACAAAACATAGTGTATTTTTTGGATATTAAGTATTAACTCTTATAATTTCAACAATCATGCGTTGTAGTAATTCATAAGAAAGATGAATCTGAGAGAGTGTAACTGTAAATACTAAATAGTAACACAGACGTAATAGATAACTCCTTATTCATTTGAGTATTTCACCTTATGAGCATGTGACAGAATATAAAAAACCATCCCGTGAGCTAATAATTCAAGACATTTCACTTTCAAGGAATGACAAATCTCATCCCTTAAAAAAAGTAAAAAAGACAAAGGAATGAACGACTTGTCTTTTTGAAATTTGGTTCCATGTCTTTTTAGCAATTGTTGTTTAATGGAGGAAAATAGATGGGAGATTTGAATTGTATAGTAGTATATAAAAACTAGAAAATGGGATTTCATTCTATAGAGTGAATTTTTCCAACGACCTCCTAAATAGGCACGGTAAATTTCAAGAAAAAAACTCGCACTGTCCAAAACAATTTGATGGAATTTTGAATTTAAATTTACTATCTATTTGTGGGGTATCTATTATCATATTTTAGCTTATTGTTATAATTGTCATTGACATCATCATAGATTGTTACTCAAGTCAAAAGTGATATTTTGCGTGATTGAAGCAATTAGTAGAGGTGCCTACGATTTCCGGTTCGGGTTCGCCGAACCGTGATAATTTTTACGAACCGGAATCATCGTATTTGGGACAGCGGGCCGGTTCCGGCTCAAGATTTTTTACGAACCGAAACTGTCACCGAACCGCCGGTTAACCGGCGGTTTCACGGTTCCGGCGAGGTATCCGAGGCGTCAGCCGTTGGCAGCTTTTTCAGGCGGTTTTTTTACGGGAACCGACAAAAAACGGAGGTTAACTGTGAAACCGGCGGTTTTCCGGCAATTCCGCCGGTTTTACCCCAAAACCGCCGGTTTCGACCGATTTTCAAAAAAATTTATTCTGATTTTGAATTCAAATTGATCCATTTTCCCCCCATTTTTGAGATCTCCAGCGATCGGATCTACTAGCTTTTCGAATTGAGTGTCGCCTTTGGGTGGTGGCGCCGCCCGCAGCCTCTTGCATTTTCTCTTCTCACTTCCTACACTGGACATAGCTAAGATTGAGCAAATAAAATAAGGATTGTGAAGGGAATGGTGGTTTGAAAAAGTGAAGAAGGTGAGTGTAGTTCAGAATCGGCTGAATTTAAGTAATGAAACGACTGTATTTATGGTGACAGATATGAGAGGGGAATCGGTAATGTATCTTTTTAAAATGATCGTTGATAAAAAAAATCAATTTAACCTGCGGTTATAACCGGAACCGGCGGTTCGGATTTGACTATTTGATTTGGATTTATGAGACAAGACAACACTGGTAAAACGTAAAAGCAACCTTACGTATCTATTCTTGGGAACTGATCGGCTATCGAGAGTGATGGTGAAGACTTTTCCACCGATGACGATGTCGGAAGCGAGGGCGCTCAACAATATCAATGACGGGGGGGGAGGGGCGGTGAATGGCGAGCACGGCCGACCAAAAAGGTAAGCAAGGTAAGAGAACTACGTGAGCTTTGATTCCTCAATAAAACTGTGGATACGTAGGCAACTCAACTTAAATTTGAAAAGTTTAACTTTGAAAGTTTAAGTTGGGCTCAAGCCCTTTTCAATTTTTTCCTTTTTCCCCCTATTTCATGTTTTTTTATTTATGTTCCGATGACACTTGTAAATTATATCACATTTTTGTATGCTTGTATATGTATTGTAAATTGTAATGTATCGTTGTCCGTTACGACTCAAATTCAATAAAATTGATATGATTTTCACTTTATTCGTCTTATTTCAATTTAAATTATCCACTGTCTTGTTCCAATTTATTGTATAAGTCCAAATTTTAAATTATATAGCAAAAAAAAACCCGCCAAAACCGTGAGAACTTCCGAAAACCGGCGGTTCAGAAACGGAACCGTGAAATAGCCTCACGGTTCGATTCCGGTTCCGCCTTTCTCAAAACCGGAACCAGAACCAGAACCGCCGGTTTACGAACCGTGGGCACCTCTAGTAATTAGTAATCCATGTGATCACAACCTTTGTGACTTACTGTTCGGAACCGCCGGTTCGTAAACCGTTGGCACCTCTAGTAATTAGTAATCCAAGTGATCACAGCCTTTGTGACTTACTCCATTTTATTTTAAATATTCAATTTTGAAATCCTTATCCACTTCACTACCTTTTGTAGCATGCCAATTGAGAGAGTAAGAGAGAACATTCATCAAATCACAAATCATAATACAGCAAATTATCAATCTTCTACAATAGTATGTTATAAACAACAGCACAAAATACAAATCAAATATGTGCGATATTGTTTATTATGGTTGGAAATAAACACAAGAGCTCAATCTATTCTTACAAACAATTTCTGATCACAAACAAAACACACTTACAAAGCCAACTTCAAGAAACAAGAAAATCATGGGCTCTTTTCTCCAAACGACTACTCCTTAGTTCTTACCATAAGTTCTACCAACAATTTCATGGCCTGCAATATGTGAATCTTCTGCGCACACTGACTTTTATGATGTAGCTCAGACAAAAATAATGGCAAAGAAATTTATCTGTAGGCCCTACGACCGAAGCCAGCATCGTTTCTGGGAGTCCCCGGCCTCTTTAAAAGACCAGAGTACATATATGTGTTGCTAAATGCAGATCCCCTTTCTGAGATAGCGTCCATATTCCAAGGATCACAGCCATGTGTAGCGTTCAAGGCGAGCTCCTCCTGCTGTGTTGTTCTCTGCTTGGGCGCGCTATGAGACCTGACTTTAGCCCGAGATGACTCGGTATTTGCCATGTAACTGGGGTGACTAAGATAATCACCAAAAACACTTCTTGAGCACTCGCTCCGAGCAGGAGTGAACGGGCCCCTTAGGTTGCTGGTTCGTCTGGACGAAGCTGAGTGTACTCTCGGGCTGTTGTCAGCAGTCCTTGCTTCCTCGGATGATATACTAGGATTCGGTTTTTGAAGCTTTGAGAAAACTCTCTTTGAATAGTCATGTCCTAAGTCATTATTCTTCCATGCTGAGAAATTGTGGGAGTTAGGAATTGCTCTGTTGTCACCACTGGTTTTCTGGCGTGGCTTCCATGTATCTATCTCCAGTATCTTGTCATTTCTCTCATCATCAGCATTCCCACTCTCTAGGGAGGCCTCATCATGGAGGTTGTTCTGCGCGTTTTGTTCCATCCAGTGATTTAACCATCTTGAACCTTGATGTGGCTTCTCTTTGTTGACATTGTTGCCAATATGTGATCTTGAATGCTGTTGCTGCAATTTCAGGAAGCCACGAGGCACAATAAACGAATGTTCTTTGCTTGATTTCTTTAATATCGTGAGTAAGTAGAATCGGGATTATCATCAGTAAACTACCTTAAGAAGAGATCCACCATGTTTCAAAGTATTTGACCTCTCTGCGTTTTTTCCGATGCTTCCCATGCCCTGCAAGTATTTTGAACACAAGAACAGAATGTTAATGAACAGCACACTCCGAGTCATAGAAGTCCATTAATGCAGATGTCTTTTGCAACTCACTAATTCTTGAACTGAACAAAACATGCCCATACTTAAGCACTGAAAAGTAGACTCACTGTATGACTAGAACTACAGAAGAAGTTAATTCTGGCATCTGTGTAAGATCGATGTGCAGAGGCTCGAGCCTGGATCTTGGCCATTGTTTGCATGCGGTAGAGCATATCTGCGCTTTGCTTTCTCACGATGTGCCCTCTCACCAGGGCTTGAAGCTTAACTAATCCCTTAAGGGCCTTCAACGCTCTCTTAGCCTACAAACAAGCATTAGACATCATACCTTCTTTGCTTTGTCGTACGACAAATATGACATAAATAATTTGTAAACAACTAACAAGAATTGACCTTATAGATGCTTAAAAAGATAGTAACCACAATAAAGCAACAGAGTTAAGCCAAACCCTTATGAATCAAGTATTTTCAGGACCGTATATCATGCTGACCACCAGGTCTTTACAAGAAATTCTTAAGATTTTCATAACAAGATCCTCGAGATGTATCTAGTAAACAGTCTTAGTCAATTCAATAAGCAGCAGCAACTGTTTAGATCAAGTGATAGTCCATTGTTGCGTCATTCTACTTAAAATTGGTCACTAATGACATCTAAGTCCCACTCGCCACTGTTTTACACGCACAAAGGTAAGAAAACTTGAGATTCAAAATAGTCGGTCGTTAACTGGTAAGCAGAAAGAATGCTACCAAAACTGTAAAGTTGTTTCGCATGCGCACAGAAAAAGTTCAACTTCACATGTTATGCATCACATGGTTGTTATCCTAAAAACTATCTTTCATGTCTCATACTGGCCAAATAAAAGGACATGTACAAACTTCCCATCAAAGTAAAACACAAAAGCCCCTATTCCATTACCAAAGGATAAACCACAGACAATAATAGGCATCTAAAACTCCCAAAAGAAAAAAAGGAAATATTCATCACAGCTCAGAATTGCTGCAACATCTGTGTTATAAGACAAAGGAACTAATTGTTAGTGATTGTGAAATGTCACAGCCACTAGCTTGGCGGAATTGAGTCCCTCCTTTCCTCTACCACTCCTTTACTTGATGACTTATAACATCAACTAGTACTTCCCCCAAAATCACATACCATATTTGTTTATTAGAGGTGAAAGTCGAAGAGCATCTACTAATATGGGCATGTTGTCAGCATGTGTGAATCGAACTAGTTGTATATGATTTGCTGTCATTCCCCACAAAATATATATGACTGCATCACATAATCCAAGAAACGGAAGAGGGACTCTCATCCCCCCAAACTTCCTGGCCACAAATTGAAGTCCATAACCACAACTCACTTAAAGCTTCCACCCTCTTCGGATTCATTTCCATAATCAAACAAATCACACACTTTTTAACTAAAAGAGAATACCAGAAACATAAATCGAGTAAAAGACACAATTTTTATAGTTGGTGATGAAAAAAAAGCAAAATTACGAACCAAATAAGCTCGGAAAGCAGACTGAATCTTGACTGCGGCCAATAGAGACCTCCGATCAGCAATGTTTGGGGCAGTTCTCCCACTCCCACTGCCGCTGGTCAACCGGACCACCTGAGCGGCGGCCTGGGCCGCAGCCAGCGCGGCCTCGGCGACTGCCGCCGTGGCGGCGGCCACCGCTATTGCATGCTTGTTGGCGTCGATTCCGTCAATGTAGGGACTGGCCAAGGGGTCCTCCCCGTAATTCTTGAAGTTGAGGGAAGCATCGAGGGAATCGGAGGGATTCCACTTACTCTTCTTGTTTCCCTTCGCCGGCGTCTTTTTGGAGGTGAAAAGCGAACGGAACCACCTAGCAGCCTTACCCATGGCGCATTATAGGAATTGGAGATGAAGAGATGGATTGAGGTTGAGATGCGGTGAGCATTTTGGTGGAGAGGGCATAGGAATTTGGATGAGAAGATCAATCGGTGGTATTTAATGAAGTGGGGGAGGTTTAAACTTTTTGACAGAGAGGGAGAGACTGATGATCACGCGCGATGCTGGTGTAGTGGTCGTTGCTACTTATCCATGAAAATTGAAAGTGTGTGTGTTTTTTTTTAACTTGAAAGTTGGACTTTTTGGAGGTGAAAAAGTCCAGTGAGAACTCAATTTAATTTTGACTCTATTAAGTAAGGCGAAGAAATTTGTATAGAGTGTGATGGAGTACGTACTAAACAAGCCCAACAGCAGTAAAGCCCAAGAAAGAGTATCAGTTCGGCATGACTAAAGAGTTCAGTTCGGCACAACCAAAGAGTTCGGCCCCAGTCTACAGCTCGGTAAAAGCCAACCAATCAAACTCTGCTCTCAGGTCGGCATCAAGCTCTACTCTCAGATCGGCAAAAGCTGCTCGGCAATAATTCAGCAGTTCGGTCTCAGTATTCGACCGAACTGGGAGATAGTGGACTCATGCAGAACCTCCACGACCTCCACTACACCCACGATCTATTTAGTGGTGTCAAGCAGTCATTAACTCATGCAGGATAGTGGACCCATGCAAGATCGCCACGATCTCCACGACATCCACTACCTAGTAAATAGCTGCATGCCACGATCTTGGTCCTTTGTATAAATAGAACCTAGATCAGATAGATAGGGTTACATTCTCTCGATCTCTAGAGATAGAATACAAAATAGCAAGTCTGTATTGTAAGCTGTAGAAAACAGATCAAGCAATACAACTCTGCCCTCTTTTCTTCCCCGTGGACGTAGATTTACCTCAGTAAATCGAACCACGTAAATTCTCTGTGTCGTGATCTGCGTTTTTCCTGCATTCACTAACATCAAATTTTCGCGGAACCATCACTGGCGCCGTCTGTGGGAAACAGAGAACCAAATTTGTGATAAAGCGAATTTTTGACCCTTTTTCCACCCCAAAAAAATGCATACCAGATCACATAACACCCATAATACCGTTCGTGATAACCGTGAGGAAGCTAGTCCAGCTCGCAGGTCTGAAAAACGGCCTCGGGAGACATCTACCTCCGGTTCTCACGAAGAAGGAACAAGCCACTCCAGGAGTCATCGCACCGAGTCTTCCCAGCAGCCCGATTTAAATGAAGCTGTCAAGCTGTTCTTGGCCGAGAAGCAGGAGGAGTTCTTAACCTTCCTGCAGAAGAGCCAACAGCCGGAGAAGACAACGACGGATTCTCCCTCCTCATCCAGGCATGAAAGTCACTACCGCAGTAGTGACGTGTCTTCCAGGAGAAAGAATCCTCAACCCCGACATGTTCCTGTTCCTCCTCGGTACCGGAACCACAGGAGAACTCCATCTCCTCCGTACCGAAGAGATGTCGGGTTCGCCATGTACGGAGCATTAAAGACTCCGTTCTCGGACGATATCACCCGAACTCCTTTGCCGCGGAACTACCGAACTCCGTCGATAACCTATGACGGACTCGTGGATCCTCATGATTTCTTGGGACGCTATCAATATAACATGGCGAATCAGGGTCTCAACGAGGTCCACATGTGCAAGCTGTTCCCCGAGCTGCTCATCGGGAACGCCAGAAGGTGGTTCGACAGCCTTCCTCAAGGCAGCATTAGATCCTACCGAGATCTAATGGATGCTTTCCACAGGAGGTTCTTTCAGAAAGCGGAAGCCCGGATCACTTCGGCTCAGCTGCTTTCTATTCGTCAAGGTCGCGACGAAAAAATCAGCGACTTTATGACAAGATTCCACAAGGAATGCCTGCAAGTAGACGATCTCAACGATCTGCTTGTCATCTCGGCATTCCAAAATGGAATCCTGCCTGGAGCTCTCTACAGGAAGCTCGTTGAGTACGGTCCGCAGACAGCTCAGGAAATGTGGGACATTGTGGACCAGTACTCCCGGGCCGATGAGGCAGACCGTCGCAAACGGTCGTTAGACAGCTCATCGTCCCGAGGAGACAGAAGGAAGCCCGATCATAGCGATCAGGGGCATCCTCGCCGGACTCCATTTGAAAGAATTCAAAGGGCTCCGGTGCGAGACAGATTGGGACCCCGTCTCAACCCCGAGAAGCCGCCTGCTCAGTTCGTACCGCTGAACAAGTCAAGAGCGGAAATTTTCGAACTACATTCCGATATGTTCGAAAGACCAAAGCGGATGACGAAATCAGCCGTGCGGCGACCTCAGGATCAATATTGCTCCTTCCATCAAGCCCACGGACACGATACCGAGGAGTGCCGAGATTTGGCTGCAGGTATTGATGTTCTTGTGAAAACAGGAACGTTAAAAAAATACCAAAGCAAGCAGCCGAAAAAGAACAAAAGGCAGAGAGGTGCGAACTGCAATCCTCAGGATCCGAAAAGGCATGAGGATCCCGAAGACGACGACGAGCCGCAATATGATGGAGTAATCCAGACTATTGATGCTCTCCCTGCCGGGAAGACTAAGTCGTCCCTAAAAGCAGAACGCAGAGGTTCCAATCAAGAGGAGCCAACACATAAAAGGCTGAAGAAAGACGAAGTGATTACATTTTCAGATGCCGATCCCGTCCCAGCCATCTCTCCTCACCAAGACGCTATTGTCATTCAAGCCGGAGTGGCAAACAAACTGATCCACAGAGTATTTGTGGATACAGGAGCATCAGTCAGCATTCTTTTTAAAGAATGTTTCGATAAAATGGAAGTGGATCCAGCTCGGCTCAGTCCGGCTCCGCTTCCTCTGAAAAGTTTCGCCCAGGAGGACACCCGCCCGGAAGGTATTATCAGCCTTCCAATCACGGTGGGAAAAGCGCCTACAAGCTCCAATACGATGATCGAGTTCTTTGTGGTGAAAGCTCGGTCCCCGTACAACATCATCCTGGGGAGAGACTGGCTCAACACAGTTCGGGCCGTTTGCTCTACTTATCACCTCACCATCAAGATCCCTACTAAAGGAGGGATAGCGGTCATCCGAGGTGACCAAAAGAGAGCAAAGGAATGTCTACAAATTGCGCTTAGAAGTGCCGAGCAGTCAGATCGGCACCATCAAGCATAGCAATCACAGCAGCCGGAGTCAGAGACGATGACCGAAGTCATACCGGAGCCGAACTCGATGACAGTTCAGCTGTATGAAGACGATCCATCCAGAACGGTTAAGATCGGCTTCGCGGGAACGCCTCTACTTCGGGAAAAAACCATCCAGCTCCTCAAGGAGTATAAAGACGTCTTTGCATGGTCTCCGTTGGACATGACCGGAGTGCCCCCCGAGGTAATCACTCATCGGTTAAATATTGATCCTTCGGTCCGGCCGATAAAACAGAAGCAAAGACTCTTTGCGGCAGAACGAAGTCAAGTCATCCATGACGAAGTCCGTCAATTATTGAAGGCGGATGTGTTATTCGAAGTGAAGTATCCTTCGTGGGTGGCCAATCCTGTCATGATCAAGAAAAAGGAAGGAGGATGGCGGATGTGCATAGATTTCACCGATCTAAATAAGCATTGTCCCAAAGATTGCTATCCCCTTCCGAATATAGATAAAAAAGTAGAAGCTTTGATCGGCTTCGAAATTTTCTGTTTTCTTGATTTATACAAAGGATATCACCAAGTGTTGATGGATGAGAGTGACGCTCCGAAAACAGCTTTCATTACCGATTTCGGCATTTTCGCTTATAAAAAGATGCCATTCGGTTTAAAGAATGCCGGAGCCACTTATCAAAGGATGGTAGACAAGCTTTTCGGCACCTGATTGGAAAGGAGGTCGAAGTGTATGTTGACGATATAGTCGTCAAAAGCAAAAGCACTTCGGAGTACGAGCACAACCTTAAGTCCACTCTCAACGTGCTCAAGAAAGCCAACCTCAAACTTAATCCCCAAAAGTGTACCTTTTTGGTAGATTCGGGAAAGTTTCTGGGTTGTTGGGTTTCAAAGGACGGACTCAAGGCAAACCCCTCAAAAGTTCAAGTCGTTCAGAACATGGCAATGCCGAAGTCCATACATGACGTGCAAAGGCTAACCGGATGTCTAGCCGCACTGAATCGATTCCTTTCCCAAGCAGCCGAAAAGCAACTGCCGTTCTTCAAGGTGTTGAAAAAGGCGCCAAAGTTCGAGTGGGGAGCCGAGCAGAAAAAGGCCTTTGACGAGCTCAAAAGTTATCTAGCCGAGCTTCCTATTCTCTCTGCTCCAACCGAAGCCGAAGTAATATTCTTATACTTAGCGGCATCCGATCAAACCATTAGCGCGGTGCTTGTACGAGAAGAAGGCCTAAAGCAGTTTCCCATCTACTTTACAAGCCGAGCATTAAGAGGTCCAGAAACAAGGTATCAACCTCTGGAAAAAATTGCTCTGGCATTAGTAAATGCAGCAAGGAGACTGCGGCCATACTTCTATGCTCACAAGGTATGCGTCTTAACCGATCTGCCTCTTCGGCAAGTTTTGACCAAGCCAGAAGCATCAGGCAGAATCGCCAAATGGGCCATAGAGCTGGGAGAACACTCAATCGAGTACCTACCTCGAAAAGCCATCAAGGGACAAGCCTTGGCAGATTTTCTTGCAGAGGCCAAGTTCGATCAAGCAATCCCTGTCATTGCCGAACAGAAAAATTCTGCCAATGCCGAACTAGCACAGCCCTTGGAATCCGAAGTAGAGCCGCCAGACTGCTGGAGCGGATTCGTAGATGGAGCTTCAAACAAGATGGGAAGTGGAGCTGGTATTTTACTCGTCGCTCCCGACGGACACGAGGTAACCTACTCACTTCGGTTCCTATTCCCCACTACTAATAATGAAGCCGAGTACGAAGCCCTCCTGGCCGGACTCCAGTTAGCGCAAAGTCTGCTCGTCAAATCTCTCAAAGTCCATTGTGATTCACAAGTCATAGTAAATCACATGTTGGGTACAAGTGAAGCCCGTGACGAGAGAATGAAGAAGTATTTGGACAAAGCGCAAAGCATCAGCCGAAGTTTCTCCTATTTTCGGATAATCCGCGTTCCCAGGGCGGAAAATAGCCGAGCAGATACCTTAAGTAAGTTGGCCTCAGATCCGAGCTCAAAGGCGGAAGAATTAATGCATCGAAGCATTGATGAAGCCGAGGTACATTCAGTGTCCAGCTCGCCGAACTGGATGACGCCAATCTTGCAGTATCTGGATCAAGGACAATTGCCCGAGGATAAGAGAGAAGCTCGGAAGATAACGTGCCGAGCACTCCGGTACGAACTTCATGAAGGAGTCCTCTTTAGAAAGTCTTACCTCCAGCCGTTATTGCGGTGCGTAGGACCAGAAGAGACGGACTACATCCTCAGAGAAGTTCATGAAGGATCGTGCGGCAGCCACATCGGAGCTAGAGCTTTAGCTAAAAAAGTTCTAAGATGGGGATATTACTGGCCAACCTTGGTACAAGAAGCAGTGCAGCTCGTCAAGACATGCCCGAAGTGCCAAATCCATGCAAATATCCCAAGGATGCCGCAGACCGATCTATCCACTATGCAAAGCCCTTGGCCTTTCATGCAATGGGGCATAGACATAGTGGGACCACTTCCTCAAGCTCCTCGGCAAATGAAATTCCTAATCGTTGCCGTGGACTACTTCACGAAGTGGGTGGAAGCTGAACCATTAGCTGCGATAACGAGCTCAAAGGCATTGGACTTCGTCTGGAAGAACATAGTGTGCCGATTTGGCATACCCCACATCCTCATCTCGGATAACGGGACTCAGTTCACCGACAAGACGTTCAAGAATTGGTGCCAAGAGCTGAATATTCAACAGCGGTTCACTTCGGTCTCTCATCCACAAGCAAACGGACAAACGGAGGTAACAAATCGTATCCTGGTGAAAGGGTTAAAAGCTCGGTTAGAACAAGCCAAAGGACAATGGGTAGAAAATCTCCCTCAAGTCCTATGGTCCTACCGAACTACACCCACAACCTCCAACGGTGAAACTCCGTACAGTCTGGTGTACGGCACTGAAGCCGTAATTCCGGTGGAGATCGGCGTACCCAGTCCCCGAACTCTAAATTTCTCCTCAGAAATGAATGACGACGGACTGAGAGCCGAGCTAGATCTTGCCGAAGAAAGAAGAGAATTGGCATGCATAAAAGCAGCCAAGTACAAGGAGCAAGTAACCCGGTATTACAACCAAAGGGTGAAGAAGCTACAATTTCAAGTGGGAGATCTCGTCTTGAGAAACAACGAAGTAAGCCGAGCAGAAAAGCTAGGCAAGCTCGAACCCACATGGGAAGGTCCGTATCGGGTGTCAGAAGTCCTCGGCAAAGGGTCTTACAAATTGGCTCACATGTCAGGAGAACAGGTACCCCGAACATGGCACATTTCCAACCTCAAAAAGTTCCATTTGTAAGAGACAGTCCGGTCAGTTAGTCTTGAGTCTTGTTCAGTCAATGTGCTTTATTTGGTTTACTTGGTCTTTATTTGTCTCTGTGCGTTTTGTCTATATGCGTTTTGTCTGTCTCTGTGCGTGTCGTCTCTTACAAATGTTACTGAGGTATCTTGTTCTTCGAAGGCTGATCCCCTTCTTAGAACATATACAAGCTAAACAATTGTGAGTCAAAGCTTCTACAGAAGATACAAGACCACAATTCAGCTTAAACAAGCACTTCGTCTGAAACGAGCTGCAATAAGCCAACGATTGTGAAGTCAAAGCTTCTAAAGAGGATACAAGACCACAATTCGGCTTAAAAATCAAGCACTTCGTCTGAAACGAGCTGCAACGAAAGTCCGATTCTCGCGATAAAACTTGCCTGAATTAGGACAAGGGAAAGTCCGATCCACGCGATAAAACTCGCCGAATTAGGACAAGGGAAAGTCCGATCCCCAAATTAGGACAACGGAAAGTCCGATCCGAGCGATAAAACTCGCCAAATTAGGACACAAGCTTAGTCCGGTCAAAGATGTTTATTTCATCAGACCAAAGACGAGTCCAGTCAAAGATGTTTATTTCATCAGACCAAAGACGAGTCCGGTCAAAGAAGAGTTCACTTCATAAGACCGAGGACAAACATCAACTTACCCCGTACCTTTATTCAGAATGCCGAACTAATTCACTTCGCTTTCCGGGGGGGGTAGTGATGGAGTACGTACTAAACAAGCCCAACAGCAGTAAAGCCCAAGAAAGAGTATCAGTTCGGCATGACTAAAGAGTTCAGTTCGGCACAACCAAAGAGTTCGGCCCCAGTCTACAGCTCGGTAAAAGCCAACCAATCAAACTCTGCTCTCAGGTCGGCATCAAGCTCTACTCTCAGATCGGCAAAAGCTGCTCGGCAATAATTCAGCAGTTCGGTCTCAGTATTCGACCGAACTGGGAGATAGTGGACTCATGCAGAACCTCCACGACCTCCACTACACCCACGATCTATTTAGTGGTGTCAAGCAGTCATTAACTCATGCAGGATAGTGGACCCATGCAAGATCGCCACGATCTCCACGACATCCACTACCTAGTAAATAGCTGCATGCCACGATCTTGGTCCTTTGTATAAATAGAACCTAGATCAGATAGATAGGGTTACATTCTCTCGATCTCTAGAGATAGAATACAAAATAGCAAGTCTGTATTGTAAGCTGTAGAAAACAGATCAAGCAATACAACTCTGCCCTCTTTTCTTCCCCGTGGACGTAGATTTACCTCAGTAAATCGAACCACGTAAATTCTCTGTGTCGTGATCTGCGTTTTTCCTGCATTCACTAACATCAAATTTTCGCGGAACCATCAGAGTGAACACAAACTTTTCCCACTGCTACATGCATTCATTTTTCTCGGTTGTTTCTTGGTATAGAGATCAACAATTTTTATACATGGACCAAGTTTTAATGCAAGGATTTAATAAATCGATATGAAAGTGCTAAAATTTTGGTATAAGTCAAAGTGCAAGTTAATGATATAACTATGTTAAGGACACAATAAAATGTGAGACTCAAAACAGAATTTTGCTACAAATTAAAATACTACTTTACTGTAGCCGAGTGAATTTGAATCGTATTCGCATAAAACTTTAGAGCATCTCCAATGCTGGCGGACGTCAAATAGCCGTCAAATAGCCTTCACACTGCCACATCATCAGCACTACAATTCTCCTGCCACATCAGCTTGCCACATCAACTGGACATCAAATAGCCATCAAATAGCCTTCATTGGGGGCCCACCCCGGCATCATCTGCATAGGGGGCTGCATGCCGGGTGCCCACCCCGGAATCATCTGCTGCCACGGGTACACGTTGTAGTACCCGCTCATTGGAGGCCAACCACCTCCCCCAGGAGCCGGGGAAGTATGGGACCCTGCCCCGGGAGTCGGGGGCGTCTGAGACCCTACACCGGGAGCCGGGGGAGTCTGAGACCATCCCCCGGGATTAACTGGAGTACCTTCGTAGTTGTTCTCCATTGCTCGTTATTGATCTTGTACAGAAAGTAAGGTAGAGAGAGAGTACTCGTTAAAACAAGTGGTGCGAATGAAAATGAGGTTCAACGCGCGTATATATTGTGTTTTGCGAAAAAAAAAAAAATATATTTAAATCCGACGCCGGTTTGGCGCCGATCCGGGAGCCACAATGGCGCCCGTGAGGATCGGCGTGGGAACCGGCGTCAGCGCGGGAATCGGCATGGCGACGCCGATTTTGACGCCGATTTCGCCCACGCCGGTTCCAATGGTTCGGCGTCAAACCGGCGTGGGCGAAAAATCGGCGCTCCGGTGGTGACGCCGACCATTGGAGATGCTCTTATATGAAAATGAAGTGCTCCAGATATCACTTCATGACTTTTGGACACAATACTTTATACTCCCAATATCTTAAGCTTATCTGGTCATGAGACGAAAAGATTAAATGATTTAAAAATAAAATAAAATAAAATAAAATAGCATCTCTTTTATTTACACAGTACGTAAACTATTGTTTTCTAGTAAGAGTACACTTTATACAGAAGTGTTGTGTTATCTTTGCTCTTAAATAAAAGAGTGAACTGCGCAAATAATTCCTCAATTATGTGTTTTATACGCAAATGATACTTAAACTTTAAAAATATCGTGGGTAGTCTCTGAATTAAGGTGTAATCACATTTTTTATACTTTTCACTATTCATCACAATTTTGCACCAAAAATGTCTCAAATGCATGAAGGGTATTTTTGGACTTTCATATCTAGGTATTGGATTTGATATTTTCTTTATATTTCTCTCTAATACTAAATATGATATTTTCTAGTTTGAGTACCTAAAATGATATTATTCACTTCACTTTTTCAATCACTTTATGTCATATCTTCTTTCTCTCTTTCTCTAACATTTTTAGGAAGTAAAAAATTAAAATAAAAAATTGTACTATGAAATTCTTAAATATATTAATTATAAAAATCAAAATTATAAATTTAATTATAAAAATAATTTGTGACAAAATTTAATTTTGATTTTGATTTGATTATTTTTTTAATATTAAAAATTATTTTTTTTAATTAAAACTAATCTTAATTTTTAATTAATTATAATATTTAATATTAAAAAATTAATCATAATCAAATTAAATTTAGCTAAAATTTATTTTGATAATTAAATTTATAATTTTAAATTTTATTCCATACATTTAAGAACTTCATAGTGCTTTTTTTATTTTAATTTTTTACTTCCTAAAATATCATTTTAGGTACTCAAACTATAAGAAAATATCATATTTAGTACTAGAGAGAAAGATAAAGAAAAAATCAAATCCAATACCTAGATATGAAAGTTCAAAAATGCCCTTCATGCCTTGGGGGCATTTTTTGTGCAAAATTGCGATGAATAGTGAAAAAGTATCAAAAATGTTATTACACCTTATTTCATGGACTACCCACGATATTTTTAAAGTTTAGGTACCGTTTACGTACAAAACGCATAGTTCATGGACCATTTGCGTACTTCACTCTAAAAATTATTTTTATGTGTCAAAATAACTTTAGTTTCTCGGTCAAGTCTCTATGATAAACCCAATTAGCCTGCGTGACTCATGAGGCTTTAGTTTGTAGTACTACAGTAGCATTTATTTATTGATTTTATATGAGAGCGAGGTTTTAACCGTTTCATTCTTTTTAACTAACAAATTGGTATTGCAAAAGGGCTTGTCAATTTAAATAAAGAAAAGAGGTGTTTTTCAAAACAATCGGTGAAGTAATCCATAATTAGATTGGTTGGCAAAAATCTTGCACTTGAAGAAGTACCAAGAGTGATGATGATTGGAACAAATAAATGGGATGATTATTCGGCATCAAGAAAACAATTTCACACGTTAAGAATTAGGTAGTAGTAATATTTTTTGGTGTTAAAAATGATTCCAATTTCCCACTCATCTCATCCACAGTAATAAAAGAAAGGTAATGGGCACACAAAACAGAAGACGTGACCCAAAGATGGGTAAAGCTAACAAGAGCCACTAGTCCTAGTAACCCATTGGCCCCACCCCCACCCCTACTTCATGAAAGTGAAATCACACATTACTGCACCACCTAACCAAATCTCTCCATCTCCTTCATTATCAACCCTTCAACACACAACAACCACAAACATCTACCATGTTATGCAACTACAAATTGAGGATCATATATTCCAACCATCACAACTCACATTCGAACACTCAACACCGACTCTCTAAGCTCGGGATTTATTTACTCTATACACTTACTTGATGCTGTCATCAGTTGCACAATTGTGAATTACATTTCTGGGGAGATAATTTTTAATCCTTTCGCATACAACATGGGCCGCGGGAAACACCATCTGATAAATTAATCAGTATCAAGTCTGTCCCTTGATCATATACGCTTAAGCCACCTACTCTGTATGATGAGAAACAGAGAAACTCAGGCTTTCAAATGCAATATAAGGAAGGAAAATATATAGGGCAAAGCTGAGTAACCTTTAGTTACAGCCAGGACTAGCAGAGCCAAGCTAAGCTCCTCAATAAGGCATTTCCGTTCTCTTGACTCCTGTTAGCAGTATGTCATCTCATGGCCCCTGCCTCACTCGGGGAAGACTGACTTGATATCAGTAAGGAATACTGAACCATGTACTGTATATAACAATACATTGAATCCAGATAATTTATCTTTTTCGGGCAGCACCATTGAAAATTTTCCCAATTTATATCCTAAACACCAGCAGCTCTGTATGTCCATTACCTACACAGGGATCAGGATAAGTGAATCTTGTCAACAAAGCATCACGCCCATCAGATATAAAAGTTCCATGCTGTCTTAGCAGCTATACCTACCTGCTTCAATTGATTACCATTTGACATGGGATCCTGAAACTGGCTATGAATCAGTGAGTCCTGCATGACAGAAGTACAGAGCAGGTTACTGAAAGCTTTTATGAAGAGTAAGCAATATATTTTTATGGCAGGCGTAAATGTACTTACTTGAAAGAATCGAGCATGGCTGGGAGAATGATGTTGGTTAGTGTAAAAACTTGAAGGTTCATATATGTTAGGATTAGATTGTTGGTTAATGGTTAAATTAGATGCTTGATACATACTCTGCACCATATGACTGGATTCAATGGTGTATAAGCCCTTCAATACAAATAAAAATACACAGTAAAACATCTGGTTTAATAGGCAGGACACAAACAGCCAATCAGGAAGTTTTTCAAAATCCAACCAATATACCTGTGTAAGGGGACTTGGTGAAGGTGCAGGACATGGCGAAGAAATGTATGTGGGAGGAGCACATGCAACAAATAGAACTGTCCCAGGTGGAGAAGGACGAATATTTAGATTGCAACTCACACCAGGGATTTGTTCACCACAGTGATTCGGTTGATCTTTATCAGGGACTATACTTTCAGCTTCAGTGGTTCCTTTCATCACATCAACATTCCTGATCCTCAAAGTCATTTCTATCAAGGCCAACATCAGCTAGTTCGTTGTCTGAAGCACGAGGACCTTTAGCTTCCTCAAAAGTTCTAAAATTCAAGATTCTTTCAATTCCTCGCATGACTTCATCAAGTTGCCTTGAAGCATATTCTAAAGCTGGGTCAGATTCAGCAACCCTGGCAGATATTTCCATTATATTACGGCAAATGTCTTTATAACGAGTGGGTATAATCTTTCTGTGGTCATCACCTGCACAACTATGACTTTCTTTAATTGGTGAAATCCTTGCATCTTTTGCCCATCTCTTCAAGATATAATAATGCGGAACAACTTTTATATTTTGATGATCAAGGACTTTTAGAGAATTATATGCAACCAAGAAGTCAGCTGCACAAAAACCCTACGTGCTCAAACTTCATGCAGTTGCAAGAAACAGTACCATCAAAAGAATTATATGCAACCATGGACTTTCCATATGTTTTGGCTTTGTAATCAGTTCTTGTATCACGATCACCACACTTATCAATGATGACATTTAAACATTTCTCATATTCTCTCTGAAACACTTCAAAAGCCTTAGGGGTATACGTCTCACTAGGATGCTTGAGTAAGATTGCATTACCCATTAAAACCGGAGCATGGCTTCCCATGTCAAGGGTTGATTCTAGCTCTCTGTACCTTTGTTCATTGACTACATTCTCAAAATGTTTGAAGAACTGAAGAACATCAATATCTGGCGATAAGCAGCTTCTGAGTTTATAAGACAAAAGCTCCACCAGGAGTGTGCCATTTCTGTCAACAAAGAGAGTATTTCTACCATATGCTACAGCCCATTTCTCTTTCTCTCTATACATCCATCTCAACCATGCATTATTACACAAGCCATGTCTCACCAACACAGACTCCCATGCTTGGATAAAATCTTCCTCCTGGTCATGACCAAAGATACAACTTCTAAGATCAATCACAAAAGAATCATATTCCTTAACCACATGGCGAAGATGTTTAAGGGCAATCAGATACATCTGCCAGGCACATGTGCAGTGGCTTGTTTCTGGTAATACTGCATGAATAGTTTGAACAACCGTTGCATCCTGATCTGACAGAATGAACTTAGGTTTCTTACCAGATCGCTTCAACAAAAGTATGAACAAGCCACTTGAAGGAATTAACACTGTCATCATATAAGAAGGCAGCACCAAAAATGATGACTTGTTTATGATTATTGAGTCCAACAAACTGAACAAGAAGAAGGAAGCTTTTGTTTCTTGTGCACGACGCTAGCCAGACAACATCCCCAAAATGGCCATATTCCATTATCATATTGTCATCGGCCCAAAATACATTGCTACCCTTATCATAAATGCCAAGTTGTAGTGAGTAGAAGAATGAAGAGTTTACAAAATGCTGTCCCTGGAAATAATAAATCAGGCGTGCAGCATCTCCTTCCTTCATATCACTTGTTCTTTTGGAGCTCAAGAAAATCTCATCATCTATTTGAAGGTCATCGAATTTTTCAGGAGGGCAAAACATCTGAAAGGACAGTTATGACTGAATCTCTGAGTTCTTCAATGAGTCAGTTTCAGAAACTTCAGCAGAGTCCCCCCTTACCTGCTGAAGATTCCAGTAACCTCTCAGCTTCAGTCAGATTCACATCCTCGTGATTGTGCTCTGCTTCAAATTGAGTAACAAGGTATTTTCCATCAATATGACGAGTTACTACCATGTAAGTCAAACAACCTGTTCCTGTTTCCTTGCGATGTTTCTTCACATTAACATCCCTCTTGTCTTTCTTCCGGTGACCTTGTCTGGAACAGGTAAACTTTCTTGACATCGCCCGTCCATGGACCTTGCTCCTATTGACCCAGTCTTTTCTTACACTGAACCCAACCAACTCAGCATACATATGGTAAAATCTATATGTTTGCTCATCAGAATCAAACTCAGTACCTAGTTTGAGTACATCATGTTTCAAAGAACGACGAGAACAAACCCCATTGACATTGGATAATTTTGGGCTAGGACAGTCCACATTCAAGTCCAAATGATTTGACATTCCGACATCTGCATCATTATCATGGTTCATAACTTCCTCGCCCTCATTTACATGCATGCCTTCCTTGAAACCGCAAAAGGCAAGAATGAACAATCAAATTTTGTTTTTTAACCAAAAAGCTCCCTAGTAGATTCCTATTTATTTCCTTCTGTTCCCCTCTCCTTCCTTCTAAAAGAAAAGGACGGAAATCAATTAGATGGAAGCAAAGCCTGAATCATAGTAAACAATA
This sequence comes from Salvia splendens, assembly GCF_004379255.2. Lineage (NCBI taxonomy): Eukaryota > Viridiplantae > Streptophyta > Magnoliopsida > Lamiales > Lamiaceae > Salvia > Salvia splendens. The sequence goes on from NC_056034.1 coordinate 7,899,238, forward strand.
AATGAGACAATATAGAGAGTTCAAACGCTATTTAACCCCAAAGAGCAGCTAAAGATCTTGTAAGTTGTATCCTTGCCCTAGACCCCGATTTGTCGCTCAACAAACATGATATAATAGGAGACTGACCAGAATACAAACGAAGACATGAAAACTTATGATCACAATTTATGTATATTTGCAGTCCATATTGGACAGCCCTGGTTGTTAGCACTTAGCATAGTATCAACATGACACCGTGAGTCAATGCACTATATACTGCCACCAATTGCGTCCATTATTAACTGAAAAGAAACCACGAATGGAACATATTCCAGCTGTGTGTAAAGGGTTCTATTTTGTTCTGCGCTTGTTGTTAGTATGTTAGTTTTATTTCGGAGCGATCTCCTACACCACCTTTCCTACTCCATTCCTAATCCACATTCACAACTTAATAAAATAATTCCACCATCACTTAACCATCACTTACATGTTATAAGATTATTTTATTAAGTTGTGAGCGGTGGATTAGGAATGGAGTAGGAAAGGTGGTGTAGGAGATCCGTTCCGCGTTTTATGTCCCTCAGCAAGATTTACACTAAAACCATATATCATGAGAACACAAATTTTGACACAATTAAATAAGTATGGATTCTCACTAAAGTCTAACAAATTGTAGTTTGAAGATTACTTCTGAACATATCAAATAATATTTGGAAATATCTCGTTATGATGTTAGTATACCTTGAACTGGGAAATTAGCAGAAGTGGCAATTGAAGCAATACACAGTGATGAGACTAACAAATGGAGTCGAGCTCGGAAGCTTCAGTTAATGCACAAGGAATAAACAATGAAGCAGAGAAACACCGATGGATTCACGAGTCTCTCGCCGAAAGAGAAGCCGCGAGAATTTGTGCTCTCCGTCTGCGGTTCACCCGAAGTGCCTACCGAGAATTACGGAGAAAGGCAGGTATCGAGACGGCGGCAGCAGATGGTTGATTTAGGAGGGCGGTGGCGGAGATTGTCATCGGAGAAATGGTGAAGATGGCCATTCGTCCGATCTGATCAAATTCAACCGTTAATGTGTTTTGGGTCAGTTACTGTTTATTGGATCCGAACCTGACCCGCTCGTTCGTTCGATTTTATCAAATTTTTTATTTTTTAAATTTGTATACAACATTTCATTTTATTTTATGGTTGTTTAAACTTAATTATCTTACCAAGAAAAAATGGAAGTGATGAATCCGCGAATTTCTGATGTTAGTAAATGCTGGTAGAGAATAAAGACTACGACACAATGAATTTACGTGGTTCGATTTACTGAGGTAAATCTACGTCCACGGGAAGAAAAGAGGGCAGAGTTGTATTGCTTGATCTGTTTTCTACAGCTTACAATACAGACTTGCTATTTGATCTTTTATCTCTAGAGAGCTTAACAGAACTTAACTTTATCTATCTGATCTAGGTTCTATTTATACATTGAACCAAGATCGTGGCATGCAGCACCATTTACTAGGTAGTGGATGTCGTGGAGATCGTGGCGATCTTGCATGGGTCCACTATCCTGCATGAGTTAATGACTGCTTGACACCACTAAATAGATCGTGGGTGTAGTGGAGGTGGAAATCCTGCATGAGTCCACTATCTCCTAGTTCGGTCGAATACTGAGACCGAACTGCTGAATTATTGCCGAGCAGCTTTTGCCGATCTGAGAGTAGAGCTTGATGCCGACCTGAGAGCAGAGTTTGATTGGTTGGCTTTTACCGAGCTGTAGGCTGGGGCCGAACTCTTTGGTTGTGCCGAACTGAACTCTTTAGTCATGCCGAACTGATACTCTTTCTTGGGCTTTAGGCTGATGGGCTTGTTTAGTACGTACTCCATCACTACCCCCCCCCCCGAAAAGCGAAGTGAATCACTTCGGCATTCTGGATAAAGGTACGGGGTAAGTTGATGTTTGTCCTCGGTCTTATGAAGTGAACTCTTCTTTGACCGGACTTGGTTTGTGTCCTAATTTGGCGAGTTTTATCGCTCGGATCGGACTTTTCGTTGTCCTAATTTGGGGATCGGACTTTCCCTTGTCCTAATTCGGCGAGTTTTATCGCGTGGATCGGACTTTCCCTTGTCCTAATTCAGGCAAGTTTTATCGCGTGAATCGGACTTTTGTTGCAGTTCGTTTCAGACGAAGTGCTTGATTCTTAAGCTGAATTGTGGTCTTGTATCCTCTTTAGAAGCTTGGACTTCACAATCGTTGGCTTATTGCAGTTCGTTTCAGACGAACTGCTTGTTTAAGCTGAATTGTGGTCTTGTATCCTCTTTAGAAGCTTTGACTCACAATCGTTGGCTTGTATATGTTCTAAGAAGGGGATCAGCCTTCGAAGAACAAGATACCTCAGTAACATTTGTAAGAGACGACACGCACAGAGAGAGACAAAACACACAGACAAAACGCACAGAGACAAACAAAGACCAAGCAAACCAAAGAAAGCACATTGACCGAACAGGACTCAAGACTGACTGACCGGACTGTCTCTTACAAATGGAACTTCTTGAGGTTGGAAATGTGCCATGTTCGGGGTACCTGTTCTCCTGACATGTGAGCCAATTTGTAAGACCCTTTGCCGAGGACTTCTGACACCCGATACGGACCTTCCCATGTGGGTTCGAGCTTGCCCAGCTTTTCTGCTCGGCTTACTTCGTTGTTTCTCAAGACGAGATCTCCCACTTGAAATTGCAGCTTCTTCACCCTTTGGTTATAATACCGGGCTACTTGCTCCTTGTACTTGGCTGCTTTTATGCATGCCAATTCTCTTCTTTCTTCGGCAAGATCTAGCTCGGCTCTCAGTCCGTCGTCATTCATTTCTGCTGAGAAATTTAGAGTTCGGGGACTGGGTATGCCGATCTCCACCGGAATCACGGCTTCAGTGCCGTACACAAGACTGTACGGAGTTTCACCGTTGGAGGTTGTGGGTGTAGTTCGGTAGGACCATAGGACTTGAGGGAGATTTTCTACCCATTGTCCTTTGGCTTGTTCTAACCGAGCTTTTAACCCTTTCACCAGGATACGATTTGTTACCTCCGTTTGTCCGTTTGCTTGTGGATGAGAGACCGAAGTGAACCGCTGTTGAATATTCAGCTCTTGGCACCAATTCTTGAACGTCTTGTCGGTGAACTGAGTCCCGTTATCCGAGATGAGGATGTGGGGTATGCCAAATCGGCACACTATGTTCTTCCAGACGAAATCCAATGCCTTCGAGCTCGTTATCGTAGCTAATGGTTCAGCTTCCACCCACTTCGTAAAGTAGTCCACGGCAACGATTAGGAATTTTATTTGCCGAGGAGCTTGTGGTAGTGGTCCTACTATGTCTATACCCCATTGCATAAAAGGCCAAGGGCTTTGCATAGTGGATAGATCGGTCTGCGGCATCCTTGGGATATTTGCATGGATTTGGCACTTCGGGCATGTCTTGACGAGCTGCACTGCTTCTTGTACCAAGGTTGGCCAATAATATCCCCATCTTAGAACTTTTTTAGCTAAAGCTCTAGCTCCGATGTGGCTGCCGCATGATCCTTCATGAACTTCTCTGAGGATGTAGTCCGTCTCTTCTGGCCCTATACATCGTAATAACGGCTGAAGGTAGGACTTTCTGTATAAGACTTCTCCATGAAGTTCGTACCGAAGTGCTCGGCATGTGATTTTCCGAGCTTCTCTCTTATCCTCGGGCAGTTGTCCTTGATCTAGATACTGTAAGATCGGCGTCATCCAGTTCGGCGAGCTGGTTACTGAATGTACCTCAGCTTCATCAATGCTTCGATGCATCAATTCCTCCACCTTTGAGCTTGGACATGCGGCTAACCTACTTAAAGTATCTGCTCGGCTGTTTTCTGCTCTGGGAATGCGGATTATCCGAAAATAAGAGAAACTTCGGCTAATGCTTTGCGCTTTGTCTAAATATTTCCTCATCCTCTCATCACGGGCTTCACTTGTACCCAACATGTGATTCACTATGACTTGTGAATCACAATGGATTTTGAGAGACTTGATACATAGACTTTGCGCTAGCTGGAGTCCGGCAAGGAGGGCTTCGTATTCGGCTTCGTTAATAGTGGTTGGGAATGAGAACCGAAGTGAATAGGTTACCTCGTGTCCATCAGGAGCGATAAGCAGAATACCAGCTCCACTTCCCGTTTTATTCGAAGCTCCATCTACGAATCCGCTCCAGCAGTCCGGCGGCTCTTCTTCGGATTCCAAGGGCTGTGTTAGTTCGGCATTGGCAGAATTTTTCTGTTCGGCAATGACAGGGATTGCTTGATCGAACTTGGCCTCTGCAAGAAAATCTGCCAAGGCTTGTCCCTTGATGGCTTTCCGAGGTAGGTACTCGATTGAGTGTTCTCCCAGCTCTATGGCCCATTTGGCGATTCTGCCTGATGCTTCTGGCTTGGTCAAAACTTGCCGAAGAGGCAGATCGGTTAAGACGCATACTTTGTGAGCATAGAAGTATGGCCGCAGTCTCCTTGCTGCATTTACTAACGCCAGAGCAATTTTTTCCAGAGGTTGATACCTTGTTTCTGGACCTCTTAATGCTCGGCTTGTAAAGTAGATGGGAAACTGCTTTAGGCCTTCTTCTCGTACAAGCACCGCGCTAATGGTTTGATCGGATGCCGCTAAGTATAAGAAAATCACTTCGGCATCTGTTGGAGCAGAGAGAATTGGAAGCTCGGCTAAATAACTTTTGAGCTCGTCAAAAGCCTTTTTCTGCTCGGCTCCCCACTCAAACTTTGGTGCCTTTTTTAACACTTTGAAGAACGGCAATTGCTTTTCGGCTGCTTGGGAAAGGAATCTATTCAATGCGGCTAGACATCCAGTTAGTCTTTGCACATCGTGTATGGACTTCGGCATCGCCATGTTCTGAATAACTTGAACTTTTGAGGGATTTGCCTTGAGTCCGTCCTTTGAAACCCAACAACCCAGAAATTTTCCCGAATCTACCAAAAAGGTACATTTTTGGGGGTTGAGTTTGAGGTTGGCTTTTCGGAGCACGTCGAGAGTGGATTTGAGGTTGTCTTCGTACTCCGAAGTGCTTTTGCTTTTGACAACTATGTCGTCGACATACACTTCAACCTGTTTTCCGATTAGGTGCCGAAAAAGCTTGTCTACCATCCTTTGATAAGTGGCTCCGGCATTCTTTAAACCGAATGGCATCTTTTTATAAGCGAAAATGCCGAAATCGGTAATGAAAGCTGTTTTCGGAGCGTCACTCTCATCCATCAACACTTGGTGATATCCTTTGTATAAATCAAGAAAACAGAAAATTTCGAAGCCGATCAAAGCTTCTACTTTTTTATCTATATTCGGAAGGGGATAGCAATCTTTAGGACAGTGCTTGTTTAGATCGGTAAAATCTATGCACATCCGCCATCCTCCTTCTTTTTTCTTGATCATCACAGGATTGGCCACCCAAGAAGGATATTTCACCTCGAATAGTACATCCGCTTTTAGTAATTGGCGGACTTCGTCATGGATGACTTGGCTTCTTTCTGCCGCAAAGAGTCTTTGCTTCTGTTTTACTGGCCGGATTGAAGGATCAATATTTAACCGATGAGTGATTACCTCGGGGGGTACTCCGGTCATGTCCAACGGAGACCATGCAAAGACATCTTTGTACTCCTTGAGGAGCTGAATGGTCTTTTCCCGGAGTAGAGGCGTTCCTGCGAAGCCGATCTTGACCGTTCTGGATGGATCATCTTCGTATAACTGAACGGTCATTGAGTTCGGCTCTGAAGTGACTTCGGTCATCTCGCTTGCCTCTGACTCCGGTTGCTGTGATTGCTATGCTTGATGGTGCCGAACTGATTGCTCGGCGCTTTTAAGCGCAATCTGCAGACATTCTTTTGCTCTCTTTTGATCACCTCGGATGACCGCTATCCCACCTTTAGTGGGGATCTTGATGGTGAGGTGATAAGTAGAGCAAACGGCCCGAACTGTGTTGAGCCAGTCTCTCCCCAGGATGATGTTGTACGGGGACCGAGCTTTCACCACAAAGAACTCGATCATCGTATTGGAGCTTGTAGGCGCTTTTCCCACCGTGATCGGAAGGCTGATAATACCTTCAGGGCGGGTGTCCTCCTGGGCGAAACTTTTCAGAGGAAGTGGAGCCGGACTGAGCCGAGCTGGATCTACTTCCATTTTATCGAAACATTCTTTAAAAAGAATGCTGACTGACGCTCCTGTATCCACAAATACTCTGTGGATCAGTTTGTTTGCCACTCCGGCTTGAATGACAATAGCGTCTTGGTGAGGAGAGATGGCTGGGACGGGATCGGCATCTGAAAATGTAATCACTTCGTCTTTCTTCAGCCTTTTATGTGTTGGCTCCTCTTGATTGGAACCTCTGCGTTCTGCTTTTAGGGACGACTTAGTCTTCCCGGCAGGGAGAGCATCAATAGTCTGGATTACTCCATCATATTGCGGCTCGTCGTCGTCTTCGGGATCCTCATGCCTTTTCGGATCCTGAGGATTGCAGTTCGCACCTCTCTGCCTTTTGTTCTTTTTTGGCTGCTTGCTTTGGTATTTTTTTAACGTTCCTGTTTTCACAAGAACATCAATACCTGCAGCCAAATTTCGGCACTCCTCGGTATCGTGACCGTGGGCTTGATGGAAGGAGCAATATTGATCCTGAGGTCGCCGCGCGGCTGATTTCGTCATCCGCTTTGGTTTTTCGAACATATCGGAATGTAGTTCGAAAATTTCCGCTCTTGACTTGTTTAATGGTACGAACTGAGCGGGCGGCTTCTCAGGATTGAGACGTGGCCCCAATCTGCCTTGTACCGGTGCCCTTTGAATTCTTTCAAAAGGAGTTCGGCGAGGAAGCACCTGGCCGCTTTGATCGGGCTTCTTTTTCTCTTCTCGGGATGAGCTGTCTAAAGACCGTTTTCGACGGTCTGCCTCATCCGCACGGGAAAACTGGTCCGCAATGTCCCACATTTCTTGAGCTGTTTGCGGACCGCACTCCACGAGCTTTCTGTAGAGAGCTCCGGGCAGGATTCCATTTTGGAATGCCGAAATGACAAGTAGATCATTGAGATTATCTACTTGTAGGCATTCCTTATGGAATCTCGTCAGGAAGTCGCTGATCTTTTCGTCGCGACCTTGACGTATAGAAAGCAGCTGAGCTGAAGTAATTCGGGCTTCCGCTTTCTGAAAGAACCTCCTGTGGAAAGCATCCATTAGATCTCGGTAGGATCTAATGCTGCCTTGAGGAAGGCTGTCGAACCACCTTCTGGCGTTCCCGATGAGCAGCTCGGGGAACAGCTTGCACATATGGACCTCATTGAGACCCTGGTTCGCCATATTATATTGATAGCATCCCAAGAAGTCATGAGGATCCACTAGCCCGTCATAAGTCATTGACGGTGTCCGGTAGTTCCGCGGCAAAGGAGTTCGGGTGATATCGTCCGAGAACGGAGTCTTTAATGCTCCGTACATGGCGAACCCGACATCTCTTCGGTACGGAGGAGATGGAGTTCTCCTGTGGTTCCGGTACCGAGGAGGAACAGGAACATGTCGGGGTTGAGGATTCTTTCTCCTGGAAGACACGTCACTACTGCGGTAGTGACTTTCATGTCTGGAGGAGGAGGGAGAATCCGCCGTTGTCTTCTCCGGCTGTTGGTTCTTCTGCAGGAAGGTTAAGAACTCCTCCTGCTTCTCGGCCAAGAACAGCTTGACAGCTTCATTTAAATCGGGCTGCTGGGAAGACTCGGTGCGATCTCTCCTGGAGTGGCTTGTTCCTTCATCGTGAAAACTGGAAGTAGATGTCTCCCGAGGCTGTTTTCCGGACCTGCGGGCTGGACTAGCTTCCTCATGGTTTTCACGAACGGTATTACGGGTAGTGTGTGATCTGGTATGCATTTTTTTGGGGTGGAAAAAGGGTCAAAAATTCGCTTTATCACAAATTTGGTTCTCTGTTTCCCACAGACGGCGCCAGTGATGAATCCGCGAATTTCTGATGTTAGTAAATGCTGGTAGAGAATAAAGACTACGACACAATGAATTTACGTGGTTCGATTTACTGAGGTAAATCTACGTCCACGGGAAGAAAAGAGGGCAGAGTTGTATTGCTTGATCTGTTTTCTACAGCTTACAATACAGACTTGCTATTTGATCTTTTATCTCTAGAGAGCTTAACAGAACTTAACTTTATCTATCTGATCTAGGTTCTATTTATACATTGAACCAAGATCGTGGCATGCAGCACCATTTACTAGGTAGTGGATGTCGTGGAGATCGTGGCGATCTTGCATGGGTCCACTATCCTGCATGAGTTAATGACTGCTTGACACCACTAAATAGATCGTGGGTGTAGTGGAGGTGGAAATCCTGCATGAGTCCACTATCTCCTAGTTCGGTCGAATACTGAGACCGAACTGCTGAATTATTGCCGAGCAGCTTTTGCCGATCTGAGAGTAGAGCTTGATGCCGACCTGAGAGCAGAGTTTGATTGGTTGGCTTTTACCGAGCTGTAGGCTGGGGCCGAACTCTTTGGTTGTGCCGAACTGAACTCTTTAGTCATGCCGAACTGATACTCTTTCTTGGGCTTTAGGCTGATGGGCTTGTTTAGTACGTACTCCATCAGGAAACTTTTCTAATTATAGGTTGCTTTCACTCTTGTAGAATTAGTTTCTTATCAATACTTCCTAAGAATCGATTGTGTTTTCAGTTTAAAATTGATGAAACTTTGCTATCTATTCTTACTTTGTTGGTGTCTCATCTTAGGTTAATTTGTGAAATCTTTCGAACTTGAATTTTGTTAATCTATTTTTATTACGAAGATGGGGTAGCATTTATAAGAAAAAGGGCGTTTATATCATTTCTCTATTAAACAACATTTGTATATTAGTAGTTAATACTTAATAACACTAGCAATAAATATTGAAAATACCAAAATGTCAGAATCAGCAAACTAGGAAGATAAAAATAGTTTTATTCCTGAAAAAAGGAGCCATGTTTATTGGTTGGTTGTCTGGTGAGAATGGCTCTCGAACATTACATGAGGAAAAAAAGATAGAAAAAGAGATTGTTATGATCGAAATCTGTAAAGCATTATTGTTGATGATCGAAATCCCAGGGTCAGTTTGCTGTTGCACGAGAAACAATTTATCAGTATATTAAGTAATCAAGAGAATGGGATGCTAATTAATAAGAAGAAATGTTAAAGAAAAAAGAAAGAGTAGATTACGGCAAGTGAAGGGAGGGAGGTTGCACTGAGCAGGGATGCGAGAGGCGATGCGAAGAGTGCTGCACAAGCAGTCACGGTCAATAGACTGAAGGGCGCCACAGCAGTCGGAGCTGGGGTTGCCCACTGCGCCTGGCACCACAAACGGCGTGCACACGTTCAGTGCCGACAGCGCCGTGGAGCACGTGCTCTGTGGCTGTGCCCAGCTTCCACTCATCATGCCCACCACCAAAACCACCACATAAATACACTTCACTATCTCCATCTTCTTTATGTTTCTCTTTTCTACCGCCAATCCTTGTATATTTATAGAGATAGAAAAGCCTAGCCGCTGTTGCTCAACTTTTGCATGCCCAACCTAATTGCAATCTGTGTGTCATCACATCTGTGCCTTTTGGTTTTGGAACCAGGAGTATCACAACTAACTAATTTCTTTTTTGCAGAATATACAAATAGTTTATGATTAATCTACATGTCCATGTAGAGTGTAAATCCTGAATCAGCATGTATGAGATCAGGTGTTGAGGCCGGGCTGGAGAGGATCCAGTGTCCGCCTGGCCTCATCACCCGATCGACCTCAAAATATTAGTATAAGCACTAAGTTAGTTTGTTTCTAGATATAGAAGATGCATATATGAGCCCAGGGAATGAGGCAGCCATGTCATGGAAGCCTTTTGGAGGCGATGAAACCCAACTCTGCTCCTTGCTCCAAATGCGAACTGCACCATCCCAAGCTGCAAATATGTTCCGAGATATAAGATGCAACCCACACCATGCATCTACATGAATGTGTTCCTCTAACTTGAGGATGTTTATGGCTTAATCTTTACTACTATATCATAATTCAGACCATCTCTCAGTTCATTATCTCATCTTCAACTTCTTGAATTTCTGTCGTGCTCGTTTCTCATTAGGTTCAATCACAGTGCATGATAATCGAAAATAGAAAACAACGCTATGCGAAACAAAGCCAAATGAAAACCATTAAAAAGACGAGAATAATAGTAATTCTTCTGTCCATGCAGACTCAGGTAGAAATTCTTACACCAACAAAAATGATACTGATTAGTATCATCGGTCTACATTAGCCAAAGGCCTCTGTCAGAAAACCATAGCTAAACAAACACATACACTCTACATTAGCCAAAGGCCTTCGTAAGAAAACCATAAGCCAAAAAGACACCTCAGACGGGAGCGAGCAAGCTCTACAGGATCAAGGAACATCCAAAAGAAAAGGGACAAAAAAACTGAAGTAAAACCAGCCTATACAAACACATACGTAATGTATACACATAAATGAAAAGTTATCCCTTCCAACTGAAGTTCATGCTTTCATCAAGATCATTGTTAAAAAAGCCATTTTCGATGAATTGGTGGGCAATGTCCGGAACCATCTCATCAGAAGAATGAAGGCTCTCTGGAATATATGCTGATTTCTGGCCATATCCCATATGACCAACAGATGCCATAGATTCACTATTGAACGAACCAGCTTTAACACTATTGCTTCTGCTTGGTGGCTGCGCTTGAGCATTCCAAGCTGCAGATGTTGCTGGAGAATTTCTGATGCCAAGCTCACCAGGATTTTGAATGGAGTAGGTCTGCTGCATGGCTGCTCCCTCATTATTCTTTTTGTTCATATCATGTAGAAACTGCTGAATCATCTGATGTTGTAATGTTTGGTTGTTTTGCGAGAACAGAGGTTGACTTTGCTTTATTTGATGTTGCTGGGGTGCTTGGCTACCAGAAAAGCCACCCATCTGCGGATTCTGAAACATTCCCGCCAAAGCGCCTGAAGACCCTGGAGTTGCGCGCGGAGGCTGACTGGAAGTATTGAAGGGAGAAGAGCCGTCATGCTGATTTACACTATTAGCTGAGTTCATTGAGTTCTGTCTCATCAGCAAATTTTGGTAGTTAGTCATTGCAAGACCACCATGTGCTGATCCAGTCAAAGCTCCTCCACGACTCCCCGCATGTGAGCTATTGCTATTGAGCCTGGGATGCAATGCCATGAGCTTGTTGAGTGTGTTCTGATCAGTTGGAAGACACTGAAGGCCTCCCATATGTATTTCTTGCATCTGGACCTGGGGTGCAGAAGAACATCTGGGGAAACTGTTCAAGCCCTCTGCAAACAGAATGCATTGGTGAAATGACTATTCAATCTTACATGGGTTTAAGCTAGTAAATCAGGTATTACGCAAAAATGTCAACAACATATTATACAGCATAACACAGAGAATGGCATGCACATGAACGCGACTGCTAAGAAATTTGTTAGAACTACATAGAAATACATAAATACTTATGTCCTTACCTATAGGGCCTTTCTTTTGGTCTCTGCAGAAATCCATCAAGTCTTTCATGCTGTTAACAACATCAGCTATCTGCTAACAGTAGACAAATATGAAAAACTAGATGAAAGGGATTGTTAGCCTTAAAGGGGATGTAATGGTTGAGACATGCCTGGAGGCACCGGACATATCTTTTGGAGAAGCCGAGATCATTTAGTGACTGTAACTCTAAACTTTTAGCAAGTTGGCGCCCAGCTGCTAAGACCCTGCAATAAAATAGCATTAAATTAATACCCAAGCACAATCCCATATGGGAGTCAGTACACCACCAGACCAAGATGAAAGAAATCTAAACCAATCAAAGTCCTTATTTGACTCACATAGCACTGTTTGCCTGTAAATCTGGCTGAGAAACACTGTCTGACCCACTCTCAGATAACGTGCTCTGACATTTCTGGGCAACCTGGAGCAATTGATTAACCTGCAGCAGATTTTTGTTCTATAAGCTCCATGACCTAAATGTAACACTGTCCTCATGCAAGATCTTTTCTATAAGTTAAATGTATACTGTTTCTCTCTATGCTAATCCATATATCAACTTCCCAGACTTCTACGCAATGAAAATAATGTAATATCAAATTCTCAAGAGTGCACAGACATGTCATTGTCAACAATGTCGAACAACCTATTGAGGCATTAGATTACATGAAAATTCAAATGAATGCAGTTGCTGCTATAGCATAACAAATACCCAAGTGAGTACTGTTGAAATGTGTGGCAGATGAAACTAATTGTCATTATTGTATTGCAATTTTAAACATTTTAATAATTAAAAAGTTCATCACTGTGGTACAGGATTCGAGTAACAACATGATGCACAAGAGACGAGTAAAAGATTGTGCACAACTCATTAGCAAGTAACAAACCCACTTATCAATGTTATTACAATGGAGTATTAATCTTATATTCCAAGAGTAAAAAAAAGAAATCTGTTACCCCTAGACAGGTAGCTCGCCAAGCTCAAATAGAGAATATGATTATGCAGAAGTAAAACAAAAAGTATAAACCACATTCACTAGTTATCCAAGCTGCTTATCACAAGCAACATAGAATAAGAAGATTAGATAAGTATAGCAATATGAAATATGTTGTCTTGTGCTGGCAACAAGACTGTAGGGCTCAGCCCATGTAAACTCAATCAAAAAGATGTCTACCTGCGGCGCAACAACCCGACGTGGAAGAAGTTCTTCATGATGCCGTGCACAAAACTCCCAAGACAAAATCTAAAAAAGTTTTGTTGAGGCAAGTGTTAATCAAATTGAAAACAAAGAACAAAAAATCCCAACCAAACTTTCAAGTCAACTAATATTGCAGTTTACCTTTAAATCAGGAGAGAAAAAAATGCGAAGATGACCCTCACGAACCACGCGAAGTTGCTCATATACACTTTCTTGAACTGCCTTCGCATACTCCAGCATCATTACTCCCGAAGGGAATCTACACTCACGAGGCAAGTCCAGAAATAGAAGCTCATCGATTACACCACTGGCAAATTTGATCTCATTAAGTCTAGGGAGAACTTCAAAAGTTGCCTCTGTTAAAACCACAAAAGCAGGCCAAATTTTCAGAGCAGTAAAAGCTAGCTGACTCACAAGTTACTTAGTCAGCTATGCATGCTAGATGGTGTACAATATGGGTAGAATATTATTTTAACAAATAATTAAATTAACTCAAGCAACATCTACAGGTTGAGATTAACACGCACCAAGCCCCCTTCCAGATTTTGAGCCACAAATGTCACATTGCCATGCATCCTGTGGAACAAAAGCAAACAAATTTCATAATCAGCTTTGAAGGACACCAAAAGACAGAAAAGCAGAAACAGGCTCAGGAACAGGCCACAGACAGAGAAGAGGAAGTGCATGAATTTCATGGGGAAGCGGTGTTCCTTTGTAGGACAATAACAAATAGTCAATAAATTTAAAAAAGAAACAATACCATTGCAGCCTGGGGAAACACCCCGAGTGAATGGTGCCCAACATTATTGTACAGGGATAGACACCATCTCTTCTTCGCACGTGGAGAGTAATACTCCGCCACAAATTTTCTCCAATAGGGAATAGCATTGTCCTGAAAGGAAGCAAGTAAGTCCAGCCATCATAACAGGGTATGTACAAGGTTGCTGACACAGGTCAAAATAGAAGAAATTTTTTAAATCAATTAGCAATGACATGAGACCTGTATATCAACACGAAAAGAAGAACATAAGCCAACCAAAATACATGGTCCGCCGTCCGCCATATATAATCAAATGGGATTAAAGTACTCACAGTAGGACGCTGTCTCTGGTGATACAAATATTGCATTAAACGACGCGAGCATACACCACCATCATAAGGCCGTTTAACTGCAGTTCCAGATGGCATCCCCTGCATTTGAAGCTGCTGTCTTAACTGCAACTGCTGCTGTTGCTGCAATAGCTGAGCCCGCTGCAGTGGCGGCATAGCCTGTAGAATCTGTTGTTCTTGCTGCCTTAATCTCTGTTGCTGGATCAAACCTTGCAATTGAGGATTAGAGTTGTGTAAATGCATGGACTCTTGTCTCTGCAACAGCTGTTGGCAAACCTGCTGCTGTACAATATCTTCCTGCTTGATATCCAAACGGGGTTTTTTCTGTAGCTGAGACATTACAGTTTGGTCCTGGGCAAAAGAATTTTGCATCCTTGCAATTTGCCCCATGCGTGGCAAAGACGTAGCACTGGAAACTCCATGATGCTGTTGGGTGTGCTGTGAACCAGGATCTTGATTAGAGCTTTGTTGTACAACTGAGGATCCTCCTGAGATGCTAATATTATTAGATGAGAATGACATGGGCGAGGCAGGCAAGCGCATGTAAGATTCTGTATTGACACTAGCACTTCTTTGAAGGTGGGGGCCTCCTGAAAGTCCTGAGTTCGCATCAGTAACCAAAGAACTTGCCCCAACACTGGGGGCAGAGCTTCCCAGACTATTTAAGACTGTATTGCCGACATCCCCGGAAAAGGGGCCTGTTTGTGCCTGTGCACGCCCAGGAAGAGAGCTTGAACTGAACTGGGAATTTCCTGGAACCTGGCCCTGCCCATCCCCTTGAAAGAAAATTCCCGAGCTTGAAGACGATTGTGCCGTTCCTCCTGCCACCCTTGAAGGCACCATCTGAGTTCCAGTACTTATAAACAATTCACACCACCTAACCAGATATCCCCCAATAATCCGGTCATCATATATGCCAAAATGGTTTGTTTTGCAGCTGTCAGCAAGCAGAGTATCAGTATACAACAAATACAGCTAAAACTCGCATAAAAATAGCACGGAACACGAGTAACAAGCCATCTACACAACAAACGGAAACTTCGCCACCTCGACTACACACCCATACAATTACTTTCACCAAACCCTAATTTCCAACTTTAACATAAAAATTTACTAAAGCCACACAACTTAAAAGTAAAAGCAAAGCAAAGCAAAGCAAAAGCACCAACTGATTACGCACTCAACTGAACCTGGTAAACAAACCAACCTTACAGCCCAGGAATTCCAATCAAGGAGTGATCATACCCAATTTTAATTTAATTAATTCGGGTTCCTCACGCAACAATATTTATTAGATAAAATTACTACATATTAAGCTTCAAATTAGTTAACCTCGGACGACACAGATTATAACCAGAGATCGAAAATTCACAATGAATCCAGATTCGGGAAGACAACAAAATTCAGAGGTCTGCACTAGAAATGTTCACCTTAAAAATTTCTAAAAACTTACTTCTGCGTTCTGAGAGAGAGAGTTTTCACATAAAAAGGGAAAGCAAGTTGAGCTGGTGATCGGTGTTCAGCTCAGCAGCTACCTAGCGGGAAACAAAAGGGGGAGTTATCGGCTGCAGCCAGTTGAAAATTATGAATCACCGGTTGTAGGCGGTAACATACACGTGTCAGACGATTAGTAGGGGTGTAGAAGCAGTACAGGAATCAATGGCTCACGTTTGTCTTAGGTATACGCGGCAATATGTCATTGGATGTCGGAATCGCTCAGCCGAGGTTGTTTTAGGATATTTAAAAGCTAAAACAAATTTGGATGCATTCACAACCAGTCGTATGAATATATCATAATGCTGTGTACAAGCAGACCTACAAATTTTTAATTTAGCTATGAGTGTTGTTTTTGTTAGGAATTCTTGTATTCATCTAATGAGCGCAGCGGAAATTGCAGACAAGAATAACAGATCTAGATTCATAATTACATTGTAAGTTGAGCACGTAATACACAACGGAACTAAATCTTACTTGTTGTGTTGTTCTTCTTCGATTGAATCCTGCAAGTTGAATCCACTACTATCGAGGTCCACGTGCAATCCAATCCGATGCAGGAACTATCCCGGTACAATTGCTCCGTAGACGAAAGCTAGGAATTCTCTCTACAGAGCTTTACGTATTTTCTCTCTAATGTTACGCTATTTCTCATCTCCCACAATGGAGAATAAATAACCATTATATAGACAGAGAGTCATTAGGGTTTCATGATTGTTGGGCTTATGGACTAATTATAATTGTAGCCCAACTATAATTATTTAATCCATATTAATCTAATCTAGCCCATATCTTTTCAATCTCCCACTTGGACTAGCATTAGATATAATACGCAGTTCCAACTTTGTACCCTTGAGCGGATCAAAATACACTTATAGTGTGACCCTTTAGGCCCTCATTATCGACGGCGATCTAATCGAAGTCTGCACAAAACTCCTAGACTGCGTTGGCAGCGTAGCTCGATATATGAAGAACGTTTACGTGAATTCGGTAAACAAGCCTTTACACAAAGTTTATAGTAATATCCTTTCATTCACGAACCACCCGATTGAGCCTAAGATTTGTCATGTGTCATCCAAATAGCTCAATCACTTTATCTTATCTTTATTAAATGACCCATTCGATCATATTCAATTACTTTAATTGAATATATCTTTGCATTGGCCAATGACTTAATGGTCAAGTAATATAGAGAATTTGAGTGTTCTCTCGAAATTCTAATCGAGGAATGAATCTCATTCTTGGCTCAACTACCATTTACATTTATCTTACGATGTACCCAACACAAGTCCGTGTCTTAATCCTCCGAGGGGAGGCAAAGCGTTGTACAAGGTCAAAGCACATCACTCAACAAACAAAATGTGTAATGACCTCAGATCCAAGGACTATTACATACTTCATGTACTAATAAACTGTAGACACTTCACAAAACAGTTTAATAGTAGGGTATACCAATACTCTCCAAAATATACCATGTGTCCATCACGAGTATCTAATATCTCATAGTTGTGAGAACAACTACATTCTCGAAGAATGTGATGCAAACCCCATGCTAACCTATAACATATCACCAATATCCCATTCTTGATGATCATTGGTTAGGGCTATTTTAGAATTATACTATATCATTAATGTCTCACACCATTAACAACAGTCATAATTCAAGGGAACAAATATTTAGAATAAAATCAAACATTTAAAACAATTATTCCAATAAGTGCACAAAACCCATAGGAAATAAAATTTTCATATAATGTGATCAAGTAATATTGTCTCAACACAAAATGTTTCTAAGACATATAAAACTGTAACTCCCACTGATTCAAAGCCATCTACCAACATGCATAACACCTAAGCTCTCAAAGTGCTTGTTGTGTTTTGCTATACATAACGGTTTGGTGAAAGGATCAGCCAAGTTATCATCAGTGGGTACTCTTTCTAATTTTATGTCGCCTCTTTCAATTATTTCTCTGATCAGATGATATCTTCTGGGAACATGCTTGTTCCTGTTCGTAGCTCTGGGTTCTTTTGCTTGCGCAACAGCACCAGTGTTGTCACAATACAAAGGTATTGCACTATTGGCACTCGGAATGACACCCAGTTCTTTAACGAACTCTAACAAAGCAACAGCTTCTTTGGCAGCTTCAGATGCAGCAATATACTCGGCTTCGGTGGTGGAATCGGCAGTTGTACCTTGTTTGGAACTATTCCAACTCACTGCTCCACCATTGAGGACAAAAACATATCCAGACTGAGACTTATAGTCGTCATGGTCTGTTTGGAAACTAGCATCAGTGTACCCGGTAACTGATAACTGTGGTTGTCCACCATAGACTAAGAAATATTCTTTAGTCCTTCTAAGGTACTTAAGAATAGTCTTAACGGTTTTCCAATGTTCCTCACCGGGATTTTGCTGAAATCTGCCTGTCATGCTAAGCGCATAGGCCACATCTGGCCTAGTAGAAATCATGGCATACATAATAGATCCTATAGCCGAAGCATACGGGATCCTTTTCATGTTGTCTCTTTCTTTGTCATTAGAAGGGCAATCCTTCTTTGACAATACAATGCCATGTCCCATAGGAAGAAAACCTTTCTTAGAATTCTCCATTGAGAAGCGCCTTAGCAACTTGTCTATGTAAGTGGATTGTGATAATCCCAACATCCTATTCGGTCTATCTCGATAGATCTTGATTCCAAGGATGTAGGAAGCATCACCCAGATCCTTCATCATAAAGGAACTAGACAACCATTCTTTCACGGATTGCATCATGGAACGATCGCTTCCCATAATCAAGATGTCATCAACATATATGATGAGGAAGACAACGTTTCCATTCTCGCGTTTACTATAAACACATGGGTCCTCTTTGCTTCTGACAAAACCAAACGATTTGATTGTTCTGTCAAAACAAATATTCCAACTCCTCGAAGCTTGCAGAAGTCCATAGATGGACTTCTTTAGCTTGCACACTGCATTCGGCCTTTCTTTCGATACAAAACCTTCTGGCTGTGTCATATAGACATCGCCTTCTAATTCTCCATTGAGAAATGCGGTTTTGACATCCATTTGCCAAATGTCGAAATTGTAGTATGCAACAATTGCAAGTAATATCCTAATGGACTTGATCTTAGCAACTGGCGAAAAGGTTTCATCATAGTCAATGCCTTCGCGCTGACTATAACCCTTTGCCACTAACCTAGCCTTGTAGGTTTGTACTTTGCCATCTGCATCTCTCTTCTTTTTGAAGATCCATTTGCAACCTATGGGGTAAACCCCATCTGGCAAGTCAACTAGTTCCCAGACTAAGTTGAAGTACATCGAGTCCATTTCAGATATCAAGGCTTCAAGCCACTTCTCTCGATCGGTGTCCGACACCGCCTCGGTATAGGTCTTAGGCTCATCATCATCTAAATCAACTTCATCATCTTGGTTCTCAACCATTAGATTCAGTCTCTCAGGTGCACGACAAATCCTTCTAGGCCTATTGAGTTGGTTTTCTTCTGGCTCGGGCTGTTCATTCTGATTGTGAGTAGGCCCAGAAATATCACTATGATCTTCTTGAGGTAGAGGTGATGCAACTATTGTATCATCTTGTATTTGATGCATCTCATTGTCTTGAGGAGGTTCTTCGAGAGTCCCTCTAAGGTCACCTCTAATAGTATTTTCCCCTCCCAATAGATCATCAAAAACTCCCACTGAGTTATTGTTCAACCCATTTGACAATACATCATCCTCATTGTTAACTTGTGGTTCTTGAATTTCTTCAAGATCTACTGTATTTTGACCTTGTTCCTTGCAGACATAACTGTCTTCAAGGAACGTCACATTCCTTGATGTTATCACCTTGTGATTTTCAGGACAGTAGAAATCGTATCCCCTAGTTTGTTTAGGATATCCCACAAAGTAACACTTCTCACTTTTAGATTCCAACTTATCAGTCATTTGTTTCTTAACAAAAGCTGGACAACCCCAGGTCCGCATATAATTAAGACAAGACTTTTTGCCATACCATAACTCATATGGTGTTTTCTCAACTGATTTAGATGGAACTCTATTCAGAATGTAAATAGCAATCAATAAAGCATGACCCCAGAGAAATAAAGGAAGACTAGCTAAACTCATCATGGATCGAACCATATCTAATAATGTCCGGTTTCTCCTTTCAGATACTCCATTCATTTGTGGTGTACTAGGAGGTGTCCAGTCCGACTGAATTCCATGCGATTTCAAGTAATCAAGAAATTCTCGGCTCAAGTATTCCCCTCCTCGATCTGATCGAAGAGTTTTTATACTTTTCCCAAGTTGTTTCTCAACTTCACACTTAAACTCTATAAATTTCTCAAAGGCCTCAGATTTGTGTTTCATAAGATACACATATCCATACCTTGTCAAATCATCAGTGAAAGTAATGAAGTACGAATAACCACCTTTTGCTTGAGTTGGAAACGGTCCGCACACATCTATGTGGATCAACTCTAGCACATCATTAGCACGCACCCCTTTCCCGGAAAGTGGCTTATTAGTCATCTTTCCTTTGAGACAGAATTCACAAGCACCATATGATTCAAAATCAAATTAATTTAGATAGTCTAACTTTCTCAATATCGCTATCCTTTTCTCATTGATATGACCAAGTCTACAATGCCAGAGATAAGTAGCATTATCCGTATTACATAGCTTAAGTCTTTTATTTTGCACATTGAGAATATCCCGTTTGCATTCAAGCATATATAATCCATTCTCTAAAGAGGCATTTCCATAAAACAATCCATTATTAGAAAACGAGCACCTGCTGTTTGCAAAATGGAAGGAAAAACCTTCGATGTCTAACATCGGAATGGAAATAATATTCTTTGAAATAACTTGAACGAAATAACAATTATGTAAATCTAGTCTATGTCCTGAGGGAAGATCTAATCTATAAGTTCCCACGCGTTCGGCAGCAACTTTTGCTCCATTTCCAACACGTAGGTCTACTTCCCCAGGCCACACTTTCTTGCTGTCAATTAAACCTTGCACATTATTACAAATGTGTGAACCACAAGCGGTATCCAATACCCAGGATTGTGAGTTATTCATAGACATATTTATCTCAATGACAAACATAGCTGAGCTCCCACTCATTGCACCTTGTGCCTTGAGTTTTGGGCAGTCTCTCTGCCACTCCGTGAAATTTGACCTAGTCAATTTGTTTGTTTCCATCATACACTCATAAGATAAGTTTGACATATTATCTGAACAGAAAATAAAACGAAAAGCGAATTAGAAAAGCATACAAAGATCACAATCGCATCACTAATCAAACAAGGGTTTATTGTATTGATTAGCTCCCACTAATTTTAACATATATTATGTCCCCCAAACATAAAATACGAATTTATATCTAATATAAATTTTAGTGGTCCAAGATCCAAGTCTATATTATTGCAGCCTCTGCGAGGGCTGATGACTACAATAATATCACCAGGTAGGCCTCCAAGCCAATTGTAACAACAATTTTACAATTCTTGGTTTATTAATCTAATTAATATACGTCCATAAATTATTCTGGTTGCGAGGGCTACTCAAAATAATTTAAGCAAGTCAACCCCATCACACGATGCCAACCATGCATCTATGAATGAGCCTAAACCTTGTACATTTAGAGTAAACGCGAGGGCGTAAAACTCGTGGTCGAAAAGACTAGGAACATCAAACAATTGTGATGGACGACGCGTTTGTTTCAAAACAAGACTTATATTTTGTGGGGAAAAGTGTGATACTAGTTCTGTGAATATAATATCCAATATTAAATTTCAAACAATTACTGGGCGCCGCCTACCCAGACATAGTATAACACGGACTACACATACTGGGCGCCGCCTACCCAGACATAGTATAACACGGACTACACATACTGGGCGCCGCCTACCCAGACAATAAACGGTCTCTAACTACTATAGTTGAAATAAATAAGCATAAAATCAAATAGCATGCTTATCACATAAGATATCAAATAATGCTCAACAAATAAAATCAAATTTTATTCTCTAATTAAATGTGGATTTCATTATATTAATTCTAAATTAATATAATTATACATATTTAATATTAATTCCAAATTAATATTGTGATGTGGAGTATATATTATCATTTCTAGATGATAACCATGTCCCAATTTGTTAATCAAATTAACGAAATTAATTCAATCTGTATTAATTCTAAATTAATAAATTTGTAAATCAAGTAATAACTCCAAATCATCATCAAACACATATATTATTTATTATTCCAAAATAATAATATTAACAAATTCTTGCTCATTAATCCATTAATCCAATTAATAAATTTATCATCTAATCTATATCAATTCCCAACTAATATAAATAGATATTTAATATTAATTCTAAACTAATATTAAAAGCACATTTAGGGTACTTAATATTAATTCTAAATTAATAGATACCCTAAACTGGCACTATTAATAAATAATAATTTCTTGGCATGGATTTATCGGCGGAAGCATGATTTTCTTTTCCAAACGATTCAAAATTGTTTGAAGTCAAACTCCAAAATCAATTTGCAATTTTCGGTAATATCACAAAATTCTTTTGAAGGAATTGAAATCTAATTTCAATTACGGAACCAGTTCTTAAATTTTGAAATCAAATTCAAAACAGACCAAATACGCAACAGTCATGTTTAATACAATATGATACCCATGTAATCATTACTCCAATTCAAAGATTACAAAATCAAATTGATATACATCCATTAAAGGATTGGAGTCAGCGTACATAAGTAAGCAATACACATAATTAATATGTCATAAATTAGGAAACAAAATCCACAAAATACGCATTTACATGATTCGGCCTTCGATGTTGTATATACAATTGAAATCAAATTTTAATTCATTAAATTCCAAATTCAAGTTGCAAGATGTTGTATATACAATTGAGATCAAATTTTAATTAATTGAATTCCAAATTCAAGTTCCAATATCCAAAACCACTCATTGAAAATTGACGTAATTGAAATTCAATTTCAACTTTTTGTCGTTTCGTTAATTTTGGATTCCAAAATCATTCTTTGAAAAGTGATTGAAATTTCAATTCTAATTTCTCGTCGGCGGCTAAGATTGGATTCCAAAACCAATATTTTAAGCATAGTGGATGAAAACAATTTTCAACCTAATTTCCTTTCGAAATCCAATTTCAAAATTCTGATTTCGAAAATCAATCCACGTATAATTAAATTACAAAATAAATATGAATAAGCCCCGGGCTCTGATACCACTGTTAGGAATTCTTGTATTCATCTAATGAGCACAGCGGAAATTGCATACAAGAATAACAGATCTAGATTCATAATCATATTGCAAGTTGAGCATGTAAAACACAACGGAACTAAATCTTACTTGTTGTTGTGCTTTCTTCTACGATTGTGTCCTGCAAGTTGAATCCACTACTATCGAGGTCCACGTGTATTCTGATCCGATGCAGGAACAATTCCTCGGTACAATCGCTCTATAGAGAAAGCTAGGAATTCTCTACAAAGCTTTACGTATTTTCTCTCTAATGTTACGCTATTTCTCTTCTCCCACAATGGAGAATAAATAACCATTATATAGACAGAGAGTCATTAGGGTTTCATGATTGTTGGGCTTATGGACTAATTATAGTTGGGCTACAATTATAATTGTAGCCCAACTATAATTATTTAATCCATATTAATCTAATCTAGCCCATATCCTTTCAGTTTTTTTCATTGGTTTCCTTCAAATATCTTTTGTCCTATAAGTATCGAAATTAATGGAAAAAGAAAACCACATTTGTTTAAAGAGTACTTTATTTAGTTGTAAATGTAAGAAAAATGCACTAGTCATATTAGGTTTTTAATGCTCATTTCATCCCAATTAAGTTGAGCCAAAACTTTTATGCAGGGAGATTAAAAAATTATGTAGAAAAATTGGAGAGAGGAATAAAGTAGAAAAAATAAAGAGAGAATAAAGTATGTGATAGAATAAAATAAGAGTAATTGAATGTTTTATTTTCTGTCAAAAGAAAAAATAACTCAACTTTGTTGGGACATCCTAAAAAGAAATACGGCTCAATTTAATTGGGATAATGATTACCTACAAACATCTAGTGCAATAGATAAAATGTTTCACCTTTTTGTGTTATTTATTAAGCACATCATTTTCAACGCATGCTTTCCGCACACACAAAGTTTATTAATTGGGAATTGTTTTACATTTTACATCTCAGACACTAGAATTCCTCGTTAAGACCTCCAAATATTAATTCGATCATTGTACCAAATTATCAATCGATTTCTTGAATTAACCATTAATTGTTATTAGGAGGCCCATATATTTTTTTGGACCTCCTTTAAGAAACGGTTAAGGCCCATCAATCAATCCACATTCGGGCTTGTCCCACTTTGAGTTTGGGCTAAAAGGTCATTTTTAACCCAGCAACTAATTTGTGTTGAATTAAACCCGCACACCCCCACCAAAAACTAAGCTCCAATAAACCCACCCCACCAAATCTTGCTCTAAAATTGGTCTACATTTAAATTAAATTTGTGAACCATTTCATTAACATTAATAAGAACACAATTAAACAATTAAATTAGGTAATGCATAATTTAAAGCCACATTACAATTTACTAGTACAAATTATTCTTAAAAACACTAATACTCCGTAATATATAAAATAAAGGAGTATAACTATTAATCGCATTTTAATTTTTTTATAAATTACATAAGGTATAATACGTTACTATAATGTCAGTAATATACTGACTCGAGTTATTTTTTAACACGATAATTACCTGCAAATGTACGGGGCTAGTGTATCATAAAACAAGTAAGAGTATCGTATCTCACAGAGACAAATTGTGTAAACTCAAGTACCATAAACCGACTTTAACTACTATCTAGACAATCAGGAAAGTTTGGTTTGATTTTAGAAAACAATTAAACGTGAACAAGCTAAAAGCACGCAACAAAAGATAAGTTTCAAATAAGAGAACAGAGTAGAGCTTTAGATCCAACTACAACGAACACAATGCGAACAATTCAACAACTTCGATTACCCAATTGAAGTCTCTAGGATTACTAGGAAGGCCGCTAGTCTAGGCTAAGCCCCCTCTCGAGTGCACTCAACCCGTTGATTAACCATTAATATTGAAGTCTCCTTCTAATACTTCACAATTAACTCCTTAAAATAAAAGGCTCAAGCCTCACTCTAGAATCCCTTCTCTCGAATGCAAATTATCTAGGTGCCGTTCATTCTTTTATCAATCCTAATTAGGTATCTCTCGATTACTCAAAACTAGGTCAACAAACTCAATTGGTAGCTAAGCAATTGAATTGAAAAAGCATAAGAATGAAACAAAGAAATTACAAAAGCATAGGTAATCAAAAGTCTCTGAATTAATCAAAAGCGTTCATTGTAGTCTTCACCAAAACTCTACAAAAGATTTAGCTGCTCATATTCAACTCAAATTCACAAGAAGAATCCATAGAAGATGAATTGGACATAGGAAAACTAGTGAAAACACTCCCAATGGTAGATTGAAGATTGAATGGCAAATCGTCTTTGTCTTCAATCTTGCTGATGATTCTGGCTCTCTGTCTCTTCAATCTGCTCTCAAAGCGTCAAAACTACTTCTGGGGCGTGTGGAATGTCTACTGAAGTTGAACCCTAGGTCCTATTTATACCCGGATCGAAAAATGCAGCATTCGCAACGCATAAGCAAATCGCAGGGCAGGGCGATTTTAAGTGACAAAACGCCCGGCCCGGGCGTTTGTCTCGAGTCCCGACGATGTTCAAAACGCCCGACCCAGGCGATTTTGAATGGAAAAACGCTCGGATCCAGTGGATACGCCCGGCCTGAGGGTGAAAATGCCCGGCCTAGTGCAGTAAAATGCCCGGTCCGCTGCAGTAAAACGCCCGACCTGAGGTCTTTGGGTGCTGTTTCGTCCGTTTCCACTTGCTGTGACTACAAAAACTCGACAAACTCATCAAAACACTAAAATAGGGGATAATAGATGAAAACTCAAGTAATGTGCTACAAAACACTGAAATATGCACTTTTAAACATCCAAAACACTTGCTAAACTACGAGTTTATCATGTCCCTACCGCACACAATCAAAATACAGTATGTTCTTAGCGAGAGTCTTTTGGTTCCTCAATTATCACATAGTCTAGGCTTCTTACTTAAATTTACACGTAAAGGTTGGAGTAGTAGTTACTATTTTCGTTGTTAGTGAAACATTGTTATCTATTACATCGAAATCTCATTCAAAATAGGTTGGTTAAATATGTTAGAAGGTAGAATTGAAATCGACAAGATTGATAAAAAAAAAAAGTCACAAATGAACTCCAGTAGTATATGTTTTTCATTTAATCACCAAATTTGTGTATATGATGTAGTACTACTATATAAAATTAATTTTGAAACTTAATTTAGTTATGCATTTATTTTTCTCGTGTACTACTATAGACAATAAGATATTGGAACATATTTTATTTATTTAGTAAAAGAACAAAAAATGACCAAAATAAAATAAATACTGGCAGTATAAAGTAAGTTTCAGATATTATTTCTTCTAAAAGAACACTATACGTCTCACCTGAAATAGTAAATGATGTAAACAGTAGTTTCTGAAGGTGGCAAGTTAGTGTCGGTGGATGGGATGGTGTTGGATTTCAGCTTTTCAACTTCAATAATTAATCATCTAAACTTATACTAGCATCGTGAAAAATTTTATCCAAACATTGATTAGTTATTTCATATTTGGAATTATGGTTAGAATTTAATAATGTGCAGTTTTGCTCTAATGAAGCATAATCGCGATTTAATAATTCATAATTATAATTTAATTAAACTCTTATATACATACGCATAAGATTACAATTGGTGCATACCCCTCAATTAGTATAAGGCGGGGACGATATTGGTTCATATAAATAGGTAATTCTATGTGATTAATTGAGTTACTTCTTTTTTGTACTCGTTTTCAGAAAATAACAGCAAATAGGAGTACTTAAAGTGGAGAAAGAGTAAAGTAAGAGAGAGAATAATATAAAAAAAGTCTATCTATATTATTGTCTCTTACTTTAGTTAGTATATTATCATTTTCTCAAAATGAGTGCAATAAAGAAGTGATTTAGTTACGGTGCAACGAAGAGAGTACAAAATTTGTAGTGTAAATCGCTTAGGACAATGCTCGCTCGGGATGCATACGCTATATACTGTACTATTAGTCAGTTTCATATAGTTCCCTGCATGGATATAGCAGTTACTTTTGGATCGGTATTTTAATTTACAACACTTTATTTGTCAATTTATTATTCATTATTATCAACAGATAGCATACAATTAATTCAAGAATGATATACCATTACAAAAACATTCGAAGCCTTTATTCTGTTTATTTTTTAGGCTTTTTGGCTACTAACAATATTATCTGTATTGCCTATTTAATAGTAGTACTGTAGCTTTGTTACTGCTTATGTGGTCTATGAATTTAATTTGAAATACTATATAACATATATTTTCACATTAATAATTTCCTTTTTGACTTCCTATCTTCGTCTTAGGTTTCTTCTTCTTTTTATTTCTCTCTCTTGTTGAACAGACCAAAAATACATATAATTGGATAAGAAAAACTTGATTGGATGCAATTGTAGAGTTTTTATCTAAAAAATAGGAGTAGTACTTAGTTCATATTTAAATTCCAATAAGGACAACACTATATACTAGGAGTTTAATTACTTATTTACACTTGTTACGGTTTAACCAATTCTCTTTATGAAAATTACTCCATAAAAATATATTTAAACTCCAATAATTATAATAGTATTACAATAGCTCCGTGTTATAACTAATATATATTGGAGTGATGCTAAATGGTCATATTAAGCCAGCCATAATATTAAAAAATTATTAAAATTTGTGTGCACTTAATGCTAAATGGATGAAATTTATGCATCTAGAGAGTTGCAATTTTTTAAAGACTAATATGCCCTCATATATTAAATATGTATCAAATCTATTTATACAAAAAATATATCTAAAAAATATCAAATCTAGACACCCCACTCACCGGCTCCCTCTTTTTTTCTTTACTTATTAACGTTATCCTTCATTTTCTATCTTTTCAGATTGTTCATTTATTAAAAATATATTACACCATATAGTTGTAGCGCCGATTATAATCTTAAAATTTATATCATAGTAGTAAATAACTAAATAGTACTGCATTAATTAATAATATTGTGATAACATGCAGTCATTTGTATTTCATTGAGACTATTAATTTATAACGACTCATAATAATATATTATGTCAAACATATTAATCCCTAATATTAAAAATTTTAATAACGATTTATAGTATATAAATTAATAATATCAAGGGTTGAAAATAAAACATTATTAATCTTGAGATGTTACTATATCACATGATAATATAAAATTTGACAAGTGTCTAAATATAAAAAACATATATTTATGTTAATTCATATTATATACACAAAATAGTTGTGATTGGTCAAAAGTTTCAAATAGTCTATGGAAGTAAGTAATAGTGGGTAGAAAATCTAATGTTTCTTTGGGTCTATTAATGTAATATCTACCGTCAATCTATACTCTTCACATCCCGATTGCTGACTTTTCAATCGACATACTAATACAAGATTGAGTTTCTTCTCGTGGAATAATCTCGTGGAATAATTTGACGTCAATTGTGCATAAATTATTTCTTAAATTGTGCATAAATTATTATGGAGAAAGAATGTTGTAAATTTAAATTTGAAGTAAAAACTGAGAAAATGGTAATTAAGTAAAACTATCTTAGCATCTAACTATTACTATTAATTTATTGCATTGACTTTTATAATTATTTACAAAAATGCCATTGTGTGGCTGGCCACATTATGGCCAAGTAGCGTTACTCTATATATTGACGTAGAAAATAGAGAACTCCGGTCTTTGCCTTAATCAGATCCAATCATTCAAGATGGAGTTATGTATGGACACGTGGACTTGGAGAATTAGGGGTCCTAGATTTTGATAATAATAATAATAGATCATAAGTCTAATTAAAATATTTAATATATGTATTTAGATTTATTTACTAGTTAGGGTAGGAACCAATGAACCATGGACTTTGGAGCATTTTCTTAGATGTACATTTGTTTCTGAAGGGGATGTTTAAATTCATCGATTATCTGTCATAATTACTTATATATTAATGATTAAAATATCTGCCAGTAATGATGTATCGAGTCAGCGACATTCCGCGGTAAAATATAGGTTGAAATCATTAACAACTTTTAATTGAGTAACGACTAACAACCGACAATGCAAAATTTTGTTTTCGACCTCTGTTTTGTCTCCTTTATTAAACTCATCGTCATGTAATCTTTGATATGTTAATAAAAATTAATCTATTTATAGTTATAAACTCTATTATGCAAGAGATTATTTTAATATATTAAGTTATTTTCATATTTTCTAATATACCTTGATAAGACCCTCGATCTACTAATCACGTCACAAGATAGTATTTTATTTTAGTCAACTATTTTTATGCGATCTTTATTTTTATAAAGTCTAGTTAGTATCCTATAAAGAGTGAATTATAAAATTGGCCAATACGTATGACAAGTTGAATGATAGAGGTACACATGTTTAAAAATGCACTGTAAACCTCTACGTATGGGTATAATATCATTTCAGACTCATTTTCACTATTTTGAGTCTTTTATGCCCTTTTTCCGTAACTTTCAACCTAAATGTCATTCCAATGGTGTTTTAAGTCTTTCTCGTTTTTATCATTATTTATGATTTTTCTCTTCTTTTCTTATCTATCTCTATATGTTCTCTCATCTTATCTCATCGGTGACAATCATCACCTAATAGTTATCATAGGAATGATTTATGTTTATTTTAGTTAGATATGTTTTTGTAAATATTTTTTAAAATAAAATCACAAATATATACAATTGGTAAGTATGTTAATTCATCAATATAACCAAATTTTATACTAAAATAAATGATGAATAAATGGAAAGGCTGAAATGTCTTGGGTGGCATTTTGGAAAAAAAAGATGATTAGAAGGACGTGAAATACCGGAAACAGTGAAAAAGGATCCCAAATGATATTATACCTATACGTAGTAGGGTCTGTTGCATTGTTTGAAACATAGGTACCTCCAGCATTCGAACGTCCATACGTAGGGGTGTTTTTTGTAGTTTACTCTTCTATAAATTGAAAGTCAATGTAGATCTTTATTCATTGAGAAATAATACACAAATTATTCTCATTCACGGTTCTGACAGAAATTGCCCTTGAACTTCCACTGCGGTTATTCTATTTTCTCTCTACAAAACTCACGTTAATTCCACTCCTTTGAACCGTTAGGCAACCCAAAGCCTAACAATTTAGTGTTTTCATTGTGTTCTCTTTCTTTCTATTCACGCAATAAAGATTTCCACTCTAGAATCTTCAATCATGGAATCGACTCAGATATGCTTAGTGTCTCCCATCACTTTGACAAATCTAATGATTGCCATGACAATTAACACACAAACTTTAATAATCGAGTCCATGAACATCTAGTCCGTGTCAATTCGTTGTCAGATGGCCGAGTTTACCAACGATTTAACCAAACTTGCCGGTGATAGTCCCACAATCTCACTTGTTGAAGAGTATGCTCCATCTTTGTTCCTTCCCGATCCCGATGTCAATACAACACTTGATATCACCTAGGATGGCGTTATCAACACGGAGCCGACGACGCAGATGAACGAAAAACATATCGGGGATAAAACGGTGCCAGTAACGTTGTTTCTGTTGATGACAATGTTTCCAGTAACAATGTTGTTCCCGATGATGACATTGCTCTTTCTGTTGCCTCGGACCAACAACCCGCTGCCTTTGAGATAGGTGAACCAAAGGATCTCCTTCTTAATGAGTTTTATGTGGATGCAACACACAATGGTGTTCCTTTTTCTTTAGATTTCACACAAATCATAAATCATTCATATGAGTCCACCCCTAGCCAACTTATATGGATTTTTGTCCAAAGAAACAAAATTTGTATAATGTTGATAAATGTAAATAGTTTCAAAGGGAACAACCAATCACGTACCATTGGTTAATAGTGATTGCAGTTGATGGACGCTTGATCCTACCGCTCAGATGAAGCCACCGGCATTAACCAAGATGCTATGAGTAGGCAATTGAACACATTCATGGCAGGTGGAAAGGTTTAGGCTAGCCAGAGTCCGGTCAAATTTAAGCAGCATCTAAGGTGCTTGAAGAACACCTTGAGGAGAAGATGATTTTCGTCCGTGGGGAGTTGATAGGGCACTCGATCTACCAAAAGATTGTCCAAGAGCATCACAATAATCTCCATTATATCTTTCTTGATTTTATTTGATTTAGCATGTCTTTTATTTTAGTCAGCTATCTTTATGCAACCTTTATCTTCATCGAATCTAGTTAGTAATTATAAATTGAAGGTCAACTTAGATCTTAATTATTGAGCAACAATGCACAAATTATTCACATTCACGGTTATGGCAGAAATCGCCCCTAGAACTTCAACAAGGGTTTTCTTTACTAAACCCTACCAAATTCACGCCAATCTCTCTTTTCTACACAAATATTGGCTCGTTAGGAATTGATCTCATATTAATTCATATTAATTGGCGCTTTCATTGATTTACTCTTCTCCACCATGTCGGTCATGCTGTCAAGCTCCCCTCGTGCCCCTAGGTTCCTTGGTATTAACCCAGTAAGATGGACTTTAGATAGTCAAAAATATTTTGTTTATTTCAAGTTATCTGATACCGATTGACTGTTTTCATGGGGATATTTTTTACCATCTAGTATCTGAATGGTTCCATTACTATTGAAGTTCGAATCCTTATTGCTCATGATAAGAATTTTTGGAAGCTGTTTATCAAAAATTTGATCCATATGTCATCATCATCAACCAGATGACGCAAATTCTCAATAAAATGATAGAGGTAAATACGTATTTAGAAAAAAAAACAACGTCAAGTCTAATCCCATCATCGAATAGACGGTCAAGAAAGACGATGAATTGCCACAAGCAAAGGACGAGACAATGGCTATGGTGGAAAGTAAATTTCCTCCAAAATTCCATTGCTCAAAACAATATGTTGTCGTCATTGGTCATGTTACTAAAGAAGTCTCACGTCAGCTAAATGATGCAATTTTGATTGCAAACGATAATTAAAACAACGATAATGAGACGGAAGCTTATTTTCTGACTTCCACCTTGAGGGCAATATGGTTTTTAATCGTGTGGAGTTGATAGGGACTTAGACTTTTACTTTATTCTAGGAGTGAGCTGATATTCTCCGCTAATTATTTAGCTTATTTTAAGATTTATTGTTATACTCCCTCCGTCTCAGAAAGATTGTCCAAATTCATTTTTTGCACTCGTTTTGCAAAAATAATAATAAATAAGTAAAGTTGAAAGAGAGTAAAAATAATGTAGGTAATACTATTCTCTACATTATTCTCTCTTTTACATTACTCTCTATCTACTTTAATAATTTATTATTATTTTTGCAAAACGAGTGTGAAAAAGGAAATATGACAATCTTTCTGGGACAGAGGGAGTAGCTGTTAAGATTTCATTTGAATTTCATATATTAGGATTTGATTTGTTTTCCTAATTTATAGGGTATCTTGTTTTTGTATCACATATATTATAAATATATGTAAGTCTTATCATCATTAAAAAGAATGAATTAAATAAAATACTATCTCTGTCACTGAATAATAGTTATATTTTACCATTTCTCTCCGTCACTCATTAAGAGTCATATTTCATTTTTACTATAAATGGTAAGTAAGCTCCACATTCCACCTTATTCCACTCACTTTTATTATAAGTATAATCATATTCCACTAACTTATTCAAACCACTTTTCTTTATATTTATTAAAATCCGTGTCGAAACCAAATAGGAATCTTATTAGGTAGTACTTAGGTACTCCATCCGTCCCAAAATAAGCGAAGCATTTCTTTTGGACACGAGATTTAAGGAATTGATATTTAAAGAGTTAAAGCAAAGAGAAGAAATATAAGAGAGAGAATAAAGAAGGTGAAGAATAAAGTAAGAGATATAATTTTTGCTAAAAAGAGAAATGACTCACTTATAATGAGACATCCCAAAAATGAATATGACTCGCTTATCTTGGAAAGGCGGGAGTAGTATCACTTTTATAGTTTTATGGTTTCTCCCTTATAAAGAATACCGATTTTCTCTTTCTCTACTTAAATCACACATATTCCTTTCTTTTTGCTCTCTCTTCAAATAATTTATCCGATATGTATTAATTCATAATTAATATCTTATCTTACCTCTTTCACAGTTTTCTCCATTTATAGTTTTAAAAACTTACAATAAATGTACTCGTCCCTTTAACAATAATAGTAAAAAAATATACATTCAATAATGTATATTTTAAAATGACAATATAGACATTTAACATCTTACAAGTATTTAAAAGATTGACTCTAATGATTTATCGTTACTAGTATTTGAAAGATTATTTCGTTATAATACATTGTAGTAGTAGTATTAAACAAATTAAGTTATCAAACTAGTGACTTCAGTTTTATTTTTGCCAAGTCAATTTTAATTTGGTCGGGATTTTAAAATGGAGAAATTGATTACAACGTCATAAATTTTCCATCCAATTTTTAAGTTTATGAAAGATACTAGAATTCAACCAAAGTTAATTATTTTAGCGACAAATACCTCTTATTTTCTTTATAATAATTGGTACATAATCACTTTTTAAGCAAACATGATTTGAAATTAGAGCTATCACATTCAAATCACCATGGTTAGTTGGCAAAATATTTAACGCTTTTCGATAAAAGGGAACCAAGTAGTTAAATTAACAACACAACACCCACCCTCCCCATCTATTAGTTCTAGTTGCATTTTCGTTTTCTCCTGTTGTTAGCTTCTCATTTTCATAATCAAGATTTTTTATTTTTAATCCCTTGATCTATGAAAAATATACGAAACACATTAACTATTCCATCACAATTACTCTTGTAAATTGTTATGACATTTAAATGTAAAATATTGAATTTTTTATTCGATAAGTAATAGTAGTAGTAATTCTTATTTAATTGTATATATTTATAAAAATAAATAAATAATTTTAATATTTTATATAGTATTTATTTAATTCTATTTTATCATTCACAACTCAATTAACTAGTGCATGATAAAATAATCAAGCTCGAAAAGGATACAAAATGATTGCATTTTTTAATAATAAAGCAAAAATAGTAGTATTGCTCTAACAAACATACCAAAAGGTTTCTTGGAGGACATCAGACGAAATATCTACTGTACTATTTTCCCACCCCAAAGTAAAAAACAAAACATATAATACAGAATGAAGATATTGAAATTATTTAGTATATGAAGAGAGAGAGAAGAGAGAAGAGAGAGAGAGAGAGAGAGAGAGAGAGAGCTCGCGAGAGAGAGGCGAGACGAGAGAGAGAGAGAGAGAGCGAGAGATCTAGAGAGGAGCTGCTCGCGCGCGCTACGATACGTCTCTCTAGCTCTCTATCGGAGGCTCTCTATCCTCGCTCCTCTCGCTCTCTCTCTCGTCCTCCTCTCTCGCTCGCTCATCTTTCGCTCTCTTCTCTAGTCTCAGCTCTCATCGAGCTCTAATACTCTCTCTCTCGCCTCTCTTCGCTCCTCTCTTCTCTCTCTCTCTCTGCTCCGCTCCTCCTCGCTCCGCTCGCGCGCTCTCCTCTCTCGCCTCGCTCGCCGCTCTCCCTCTCCTTCTCTCGCGCTCTCTCCTCGGCTCTCTCCGCTCGCTCGTCTCCCTCGCCTCCTCGTCGATCGCTCTCCTCGCGCTCTCGCTACGCTCTCGCTCTCCTCCTCTTCTCTATCTTCTCTGCGAGTTTATTTTTCTTTCTTTTCTTTTCGGATCTATTTTTCTTTTTCCTCCTCTGCCTTTTTGTGGATTTGTTATTTTCCAGGACCAAGATTCACATATAAATTAAATGTCGCTTGTGATTCGAGAAGCTCCATTAATATTATTCAAGCAAATACTAAATGGGTCTCCTCTTTGACATAGGTCGGTTAATTAATTAAAACCGACGGTTAATTGATTAAAATCGACCGAAAGGTCTCTCTTCCCATTTCACCACTCAGCCAATGAGATTGTACCAAATGGCACAATTTCATTGGCTGATATTATTTTTTTAATAATTTATATATCTTTAATATATTATATTAAAAAATTATAAAAATTATACCAATATTCATAATTTTTCTTCCTCTATAAATAGAGACCACATTTGCTATAGTTTTGCATACAAAAAATATCATCTTTTCTCCTCCTATAATCTTTATTATTTAAATGAATTTCATATTTTTTAGTTTCCTTTGTT
This sequence comes from Salvia splendens, assembly GCF_004379255.2. Lineage (NCBI taxonomy): Eukaryota > Viridiplantae > Streptophyta > Magnoliopsida > Lamiales > Lamiaceae > Salvia > Salvia splendens. The sequence continues at coordinate 7,934,051 of NC_056034.1, forward strand.
GCTAACTATGGAGGCTGATGAGAATAATATAGGGCTGACAAATCGTGCGGATTGGGTCATTATCGGGTCAACCTGATAATGACCCAACCCAATAAGGCCTAACCTGAACCCGACCTGTTAAGGAAACTGTAAATCCGAATACGAACCCAACCTGCTACCTTAAAATCCGAACACGACCCGCACCCGACACGAACCCGTTATCGACACGATATAATATGGGTTGACACGACACGATAACAACCCGAACCTGATATTACACGATTAAAACCTGATATTACACGATTAAACCTTAATTCTTAACCTAATTTACACAATTAAAATTCGTTTTATACTATTTAAACCTAATTTATAAGAAATTAAAAAATTAAAGTAATATATATTTTTTTAAATAATAATAAAATTAATAATATTATTTCTTAATGGGTTACCCGTATCCGACCCGCATCCGACCCGAACCCAACCCGAAATTATCGGGTTCTTAATGGGTCAACCCGATAAGGACACGGATCCAATAAGACTTGACCCCAACCCAATAATTTCGTGCGGATTCGTGTCGGATTATCGTGTCGTGTCGAAAATTGCCGACCCTAGAATAATATATTCTCCGATTCTCCAAATTTCTATCATTTCCAAAACTTCAACCCTTCCCAAAATTTTAATCCTTCACAAGATTATTTCCCTAGCTTTGATGATTTTCCGAATTCTGAACAATTTCAAAATTTCATTTCAATGATTGTAATTTATGTTTTTTTATTTGTTTGGGTCAGATGAATATTAATGATGTGGAAGATGATGTAGATGAGATAAAAATGAATTAAATATTAAAAAAATGAATGGTTGGGTTGGGTTGGGTTGGGTTGGGTTGGGTTGCTGATAAACATAGTCTCATGTAATGCAACCCAGAAATCATAAAAACAAATTAGATATAAGAATTTAAATATATTTAAAATAAGCATGGAGATTCAGGTTATCAATTTAATCAGGTATATCCATAATTTATCTTTTTCCTAGATGGACGCAACACTATAGTTATATCTATACATACATAAATTCTTACCGACTATAGTTTTTTTCACCGAAGTTAGTTTCTAATATTGGCACTTATTAAACCACTAATTTTATTAGTATTACATTTTTTACTACTATTAGCTACTAGGAGTACTATGTAAGATTGAAATTTTTATATAAATCTTAAGTTATAAATTTAGTTCCATATGAAATTACGTACAAATTTCATTTTTCCGAATTGAATTAATTTTATGTAAGATAATAATTCTATACATTCAATACTGTGATTATAATATTGTCACATAATTAAAAACAAAGTTATAGTTAAACTCGATCCTATTATATATTTGCAACAAAACAATATATTCATATAAACAACAATACTACTCCCTCCGTCCCTGAAAATTTGTCACCTATTTCCTTTTTTATCCGTCCATAAAAATTTGTCACCTTTCACTTTTACTATTTTTGGTAGTGGACCCTACATTCCACTAACTCATTCACACTCACATTTTATTATAAAACTAATATATAAAAATAGGATCCACATATCACCAACTTTTTCAACCCACTTTCTATTATATTTCTTAAAACCCGTGACGGGTCAAATGGTGACGAATTTTGGGGGACGGAGGGAGTACTACTTATTTGTATTTTGCAGAAGTTGCAATGTACCCATGTAACCCATCCAGTGTCGGCACACCAAATAGAAAGCCAAAATTTCAATATTTGGTCGAAGATTAAAAATTCAGTAAACAGTTTAAATAGTCAACAAACGTCACCGCCCCCTGTTTTGTTATTCAGTCGCCATCGAAATACGTCGACACCGAAATACGGCTCACAACACGCCACGTGTCCAATGAGATAATCATGTGGTGGCAAGGTGTCGGTGGCGTTTTAGTGTGTCCTACTTCCCTTTTTTAATGACGTACTTACCCCTGATTCGATGATACCTTTTCTGGATGATAACTACACAAAGTACCACGACTTTTTAAATTCTGTTTTTTGGGTTGTTTTCCATTTTTATATTTATTTTCAAAGACATTCCATTTTTATATTTATTTTCAAAGACATTCCACTTTAGTTGGTAAGCTTGCTTCCATGCGTGCTGTGACATAAATATTGCCAATGAATAATCCACCATTGTTAATCTATGTAACATTAATAAATTAATCACGCAAGCAGCTATATTAATCGTTAATCACGTAAGTGTAAATTAATCGTGTAGTAAGTAAAATTATTACATGACTTTAGTGAGTATTTTTGAATTGGAATTGAAGTCATAAATTCTAGAGGTTGCTTATTTTATTGGAGTTTATTAAAAATGAATTGATTGACAAACTACCATCCACACTTGAGCCAAGTACTTGTTGTGGGAAAAAGGATCGTCTTGATGATATGTCTGAATCGAAGTGAGGCTGATTAACCTACTGCTACTAAATTAGAAGAATACAAAGATTCTTTTGAGTATTCTATGTTTTGGTTTAAATTATGTGTCATTTAATTTGTAGCTAAGTCTAGAATTAGGTTCTGATTATAGTTGTATAGTTCGACTGCTATGAATAATTATCATAGGATTATTCATCTAAAATTAAGGTGTGAGATTATTTTAACTGGAGGTGAGTGACTATGACTTATTATCATATGATTACTCATTTATAATTAAGTTGTGATATTCGATCTCAAGAATAAATCATAATAAATATTCAATTATGTAATATAATCTTTCAAACCGAACATGCCTCTATATACATCTTTTTAATCCACCCATCTATATATACATCTATGTATAATACCAAAAGATATATAGTCCAAATTGGCAAATTTCCTTATGGAGTAGTACTAAATTGATGGCATAAGAGGATCCACAATGGGGCGCCCTATGCTCCGCCACATCAGCATTCTATCCTCCTACTCTTCCATCTGCAGTGGGACGCCCTAAAGTCAGCCCTATAGTTTTCACTACTATTTTGTTAATTAATTTTTTATGTTTTCAAATATGTCATGCAAAATTATAAAAAAAAACACTACGATTAAAGACAAATCCTACATTACTAATTAATTTTTTTTACAAGAGTTAGAAATAAAAACCAAGTTCACTACATTACTAATCCTTCATTCCCAGATTGTGGCACAGATCATCGATCATCCACTTGAGGTATTCGGCTTTGCCCGGGTCCTCGCACTGCATGAGGGTGTGGTGCGTGTCCAACAACGTCCTCCGGTTGGCGGCCGCCACCAACTCTGCGTAGGCATGTCCCGCAGCTGAAGTCGGGGTCGGGTCCGGGGCCGTGGCTTGTGAGGATGTCGCCTTCGCCTTGCCCTTGTTCTTGGCAGCCTTGACGCCAATGGGACGCCGGGAGGGCATCGGTGTGCCGGAACTCTCATCCTCGTACATCAGCTGGTTGAGGTCCATCAGAGGTGGCCGCTGTCGCTGCTCGTATAATCACCGGCGGCGGTGTTCTTGGTCCTCTTCGCCGCAGCCGATAGGGGCATAATCCCTCATTGGAACTTCTGCTTATCCTTCAAGAGGAGCCAAGAGTTGTAATGCTTGAAATCTCCGTACAATGAAATGTACGACGCAAGCGCTTTATCGCGCACATCAGTCAAACTCTCGCCGCTGCCCTGCTCCCTCAAGCACTTCTCATACTCTGCCGAGAACAAATTGACCTGCTTCTTCACCTGATCCCAGTGCTTGCGAAGCTGCTCCCTTTGGTGCTTGTAGGCGGACGCCGGCTTGGCCTCATTGTAGCGATCAACGATGCGCTCCCAGTACGCGATTTGCTTTTGGTTGTTGGTAAACACCGGGTCCTCCAAAATATCAATCCAACACCTAACCAAGACGATGGTTTCATCCGGGTTGTAGTTCGTCCTCCCTGGGGCGAACTCTTCATTCTTCTCCGGAGGCGGCAACTTCTGGGCCCTTTGCCTGTTCCACTTCTTCTTGGTGGCGCAGCCCGAGGCGGCGGCGGGGTGGGGCGTGGGCGCGGGTGTGAGACGGCTCCATGTCTGACAGCCCGTACGAATCCGTACTGAAATCGGGATCGTACTGGTGTTGGAGTCAAAGGGCCGGTATTCATCAGGGTCTGTACCCGGCCACCGTGCACCACCACTGAACATCGAACTATTCGGACTTGGATAATCACCGGGATTCATTTTTAGTGTATGGAAGAGTGAGAATGGAAGAGTGGAGTGAATGGAAGAGTGAAGTTGGGGTGTATATATATAATAAATTTTGAAGAATTAAAAAAATAAAAAAAGGAAAACGCGTTGCATCGTCCGCGTGACCCGCAGTGGGGCGGACGATACCGCGGACGATGCGTGGTCGAAGCCCTATCGTCCGCGGACGATGGATATGCCATCGTCCGCATGGCTACAGTAGCGGACGATAGTTGCATCGGGCGGACTATCGTCCGCCCCACTGTGGATGCCCTAAAAGATGATTTATTATTTTTGAGGAGTAATTACGGAGTATTTTATTTTATTGGGAATAATATGCTAATGATTGTTTTGAAAAACCGCAATATTCTTTTTCTTAATCTCAATTCGGGAAATAGAGGAGGACTTGACACAATCAGAATCAGTACATGTCTTGATAAAAAGGAATGGCATCATTCAAGTTTAAAGGGGGCAGAAGGGACGACCACAGTAATTACTGCCCAGCATTTAAAAATACTTGTTTAATGAGACAAAAAAAACTTGTGTAAGTTTTCACCAGAAGTTCAAAAAAAGAATTACCATTCTTATAAATAGAAAATGATTATTTTTATTATTAGAAATCAAAATCTGTCTCAAATAAGAAGTGACATTTATGGTGATTAAAAATAGTTCTTACTGTATTTTATTATAAAAATTACTGTTTTAAAAAATTATTCAAAATAGGATGTATTGAATCGAACCAATCTTGATTCAATCGCACACACATCAATATGTGTCAAAATTAATAGATATCGGTACCAAAATTTGTATTATCTTAACTTTATTCATTTACTCATAATTGAAGCCTTGCAGATGTCACTCTTAACAATCTTCCAATTTGATAATTGAGTATAGTAATTGTACAGACAGCTTGATTGTGAGTATTTCTAATGTGTAAAGTTTCATGATCTTGATTGTCCAAGCTTGAAGGTATCATGTACTCTACACAGAGCTTGGAAAATATGTACATATATAGCATCAATGTGCAACGATAAAATACTGACAATAATGAAATTATATCGGCTATATAATAATACTACTAGTAAAAATAAGTAATTTTGCATCATCAATACAAGCACTGACAATGACGGACACAACGTAAACCATCCAGGAACTTAAGTCTTTATCAAGTTTTTTTCTTTTTTTTGTAATTTAAGTAACAATATCAAAATTTTAATATTTTTTGCAATTTACTATGCGAAAGTCATAACAAGAATTACATGCAAATTTATGCGTGTACCCATAAGAATAAGAGTGTATCTAATTCGATAATTTAGATTAATTTCGGAAAACATCTTTTCCCAAAATAAAAATATAATAATACGACAAAAATATTGAAAATCTAGTAGACGGATTCGTGTAGATTCGCAACCTGCAACTACTTTTGCTTGAATTTCACTGCTGCAGTAATTTAGCTCTAAATGGTCCCACCATCTACTCTCTGCTCAATTAGGCCATCCACAATAAGAATAGGTCAGCAATAGCCCAGTCATAGCCTAGCCACTACCACATCATCAGCACTAAAAATCCTCCTGCCACATTATAAATAGCCCAGCCATAGCCTAGCCACATCATAAATAGCCCAGCCACATCAATAGCTACATCACTAATAACAATTATATAAAATGACATAATTAACAATCACACAATATACGGAATTTAATTTACGAGACATATACGGGAAACATTAATAATACTATCCACATCACTATTAACAAATATATACAAAATGAAATAATTAACAATCACACAATATACGGAATTAAATTTACGCCACAAAAACGAGAAAATTCACTAATATTAATAAAATTTTAAAAGTACATTAATTAAAAAAAATTACATAATTAAAAAAAAAACTAACGTCGTGCAGTCCTCCGCGCCCATAACTCTTCAATTAAATCCTTTTGGAGTCGAATATGAGCCTCCGTTTGGCGCATGTCGGCGTGTGCTTGGAGGCGGCCGTCTTCATCGTGGGGTACCCCACTCCGTACGTTAGGGGCGGCTACGCCGTGGCTTGGACCAGCTTCATTATCGTCGTTGGCCCAATCAGTCAGTTGTCCACCTTCATCTTCGACAATCATGTTGTGCATGATTATACAGGCGTACATTATATCAAATAAAGCCCCTTGGCCTAGCGGTAAAGGGTGCTGGATACCGCGTCCATCCTGGAGGTCTCGAGTTCGAACCCTGGGTGGCGTAATTTGTCTTTCCTCCTTGTTATAGGAGTTGATTTGTAATTTCCTCCTTCATATATATGATATAAATATATGAAGTTAATTTTTTTTTTAAAAAAAAGGCGTACATTATATCAGCAATGCAGTCGACGTGCCACAAACGCGTTGGCCCCTTAACTGCCGCCCATCGAGCCTGGAGCACACCAAATGCGCGTTCCACGTCCTTGCTCACCGACTCCTGCCGTGCCGCAAAGTAGGCCTTCTTCTCATCTCCTGGGCATCGGATCGTCTTCACAAAGACGGGCCACCTAGGGTATATCTCATCCGCCAAGTAGTAGCCCATATCATGTCGGTTGTCGTTGGCGACAAAACTGATGGCCGGACCGACACCCTGACACTGCTGGTTGAAAAGTGGCGACGAGTTGAGGTCGTTGTTCGAACCAGCTATCCCAAAATACGCATGCCAAATCCACAGCCGGTAATCAGCTGCGGCCTCGAGGATTATCGTGGGATTCTTTCCCTTGTAGCGGGTAGTGTACATCCCCTTCCAGGCGGCGGGGCAGTTCTTCCACTCCCAATGCATACAATCTATGCTGCCTAACATCCCTGGGAACCCATGCTGTTCCCCGTGCATCCGCAGCAAATCCCGGCAGTCATCGGTGGTAGGGCTTCGAAGGTACTGATCACCGAATATTTCAATCACGCCCTGACAGAAATACTTCATACACTCCAGGGCAGTCGTCTCACCGATGTGGAGGTACTCGTCCCACATGTCTGCAGCGCCTCCGTAGGCCAACTGCCGGATTGCCGCAGTGCACTTTTGAATAGGAGTGTGGCCGGGTCTGCCAGCCGCATCGTGCCTAAAGCGGAAATACAGATATCGTTGCTCCAATCCGTTAACAATACGCATAAACAGGGACCTGCGCATCCTAAAACGGCGCCTGAAAAGGTTGGCGTTGAACCGCGGCTCATGTGCGAAGTAGTCTTCGTATAGGCGCTGATGTGCAGCTACGTGATCACGATCAATCACCGCTCGGCGGTGTACCACTGGTCGAGGTCGAGGTACCGCCGGCCGCAAGGCCCTCTGCATCCATTGATCAATCTCACGGTTCGTATAGGCCTCTAGCGCTTCGTTCATTATACGCTCGTACTCCTCAGCATCCCCACCACTCCCACCACTACCACCGGCGTTACTCATTTCTAGGTGTTGATCTTGTACAGAAATTAAGATAGAGAGAGTACTCGTTAATACAAGTGGTGCAAATGAAAATGACGGGCAAGTAGCGTATATATAGTGTTTCGGAAACAAAAAAAAATTAAAAATTTGCGCTAGGCGGTGCGCTAGGCGATCCGGACGCTGCAATAACGCCTAGCGGATCGCCTAGCGCCGCGGAACCGCCGAGCGCTAGGCGGTTTTTTTCCACGAAATCGGCTAGGCGGCTGCAATAGTTCGCCTAGCGCACCGCCTAGCGCCGACGCTCGGCTAGGCGGTGCGCTATGCGCTATTGTGGATGCAATTATAATCGATATCCCAGAGAAAAAGAAAAAAAAATAAAAGAAGAGAAAAGAAAAAACAGAAAATAATAAAGAAAAGAAAAGAAAAAACATAAAAGAATAAAGAAATCAACAATCATTAGCGCGCTAAGCATGACCTAGCAAAACCTACTGCGCATCTTCCCACACTTAACTAATTAAGCATCTACCTAAATCCCAATCATTACCCTATTAATTAACATCTTTGATCAATTTATTAGAAAGATGCTAGATGTTTATTTTATGATTGATAATATAATATATATTGACGAAATACCTTGTTATTAGTACTTCTCATGTTTCATCTTTTTATTGAGATACGGATATGGTTTGACTAAAAAAAAAACCATTGATATGAACTAGGAGTATACTATATATGTTTTCTAAAGTTTACTTGAAAAAATAATTTTTAAGTGATTTAACTAATTGATAACTACTTTTACATAATAAGTTATATACAATTTGGATTAATTAATAAGACAATGTTAAAAAAATAAATTTTAAAATTAAATTCGATCCAGTAGAGGCTTAAGCCCCTTCATCTCCTCATATGGGTATGCCAACAATATAAATTGAGCAAAATTATCTCAAATGATAGAGTACATAAGCCTGAAATTTCATATATATAACACTCTATCCAAGTAAATAATACTAGTCCGTTCAGTTGGCATGTCTCATTATCATATAATTATTTATTTAGATTTAAATTATGAGATTATTTTAATTAAAAAATAATAACTATAGTTAATTATTGACTATCCATCTAAACTTAAATTATAAAATTTAATCTTATGAATTCATCCAAACAAATACTAACATATTCGTCCATATAACATATTCATCCAAACACATACTAACACATTTATCCATATAGACTAACCCTCAAGGTAAGTACATAATGACATGCATAAATTTCATTATCCAATGCGCATTGAACACATCGGCTTCGAGTTTACATAAGAAACTGATGAGCTCAATTATAAAAATATTGATGACATTTATTGTTATCAAGCTATATATATGTTTCCCATGATGCCAACTCCACAATAAAAAAATGTTGCTCGTGAAACTGTTCGGATTTTATTAAAATACATCATCCATTTAATTGTTGTTTCAATTCACATGTCACCCTGTATTGTTGGTGCATTTTTACTTAATTTTTAGACACCGTAATTGCTCGAATGCTAGTTTAGTAGTAATTGATAATAAGGCCACAATCAAGCAATGGTTTTAACGAATTAATTGAAATCCCCAATTCCACTTAGAAAATTATGTGTGCCAATATGTTGGTTGGACCTTGTTTAATTTATTCTCTCATTTACATACATGCACATACATTTATTTATTTCATAACTACCGAAACTTCAACTGAGACATATCTTATGATCCTTAAATAATATTTTGTTCTTAGTTTCTTAGAAAGTCATGTTTGTTATGAGCCTATGACTATAGTCTGAATATATGTATGAAACTCATTTACCTTTAGCACTAATTAAGATGTGGATTTTGTTATATGCATGCATATACATTATAATTAAAATACTAATATTAATTTGTTTTCATGCGTTTGTCACATTTATTTATCGTTCATTAATTTAAACCTCATTTTTGTTGGTCAACTATGCCCTTGCCACCGAAAAAAATATGCATCGTCACAAAATCTTATTAATTGTATTAATACATCAAATCAAATCAAGTCCAGACCGATTGTGATCGCGACGTTAAACCAACAAATCCGAGGGGAAAGTTAAATCTTCAATGTGTTTGATATAATTGGGATAACAAATGCTATGGTGAATATATTTACCAGCATTCTATGTTTTTAAGTATAAACGAAACATAAGAAGATGCTTTAAAGATAGTTTAATCGTTCTATGATTTTTATTATTATTATTATTATTATTATTGTTACTATTACTGTTTCAGGTCAACTTATTTCTTCTTGACTTATATATGTGGAATTTATTAATGGCATGTTACTATGTTAGACACAATTGGGCGTCTCAAATAATGGGTCGATGCAACTAACACCGTATAAAAATAGTAACTTAAAACATGCAAACATTTAAAATAGAACGGATTAATAGGCTAAGAAGAATTAGTTGGTTTTCATCAAAAGAAGATAATAGACTAATTCATAACATAAAAATACGACGCTTAAATGATAATGATATACCTAAAACATTATTATAACTTTTTTAACAGTACAAATGTTGTCATGATTGAAGAATTATATGCGAGTTCATTATATAGTAGAGTAGTTAGTAGTAGTAATTGTTTATGAGATTTTGGCGGCACACGACTAAGCTACTATGCAGAGATCAAATTTGATAAGTTAATACATAGCCGACCACACCCAATATAAAAGTGCAAATAGATAAAAATTTAAGTGAAAGCGTACTAAAATAATGTACTACTGCTGCGTTGGGTTGTTATGACTAATATAATGAGATTATCCATCTAGGATTAAGTTGTGAGATTATTTTAGTTAGAGGGGAAACTATAACTAATCATCATGAGACTATCCATCTAAAATTAAGTGGAAGGGTTCAATCTTATGAACCAAACCTGATACATATTTAATCATAAGATTTAATCTTGCCAACCGAACGCCACACCGTACTTAATAAAATTGATAAATAAGAATGGTACTACTCCTAAGAATGGTACTACTCCTACAGTCCTTCCTACTATTTACTTCAATTGACTATTAGGTTAAACAAATTGTATATTTACTTTTAATTTTTACTTTCGACCCAATAACCAGAGGCGTCGGCGGCTTTCGTGGGTCTTCTAATATCCTCATTTTTTTTTAAATTTTGTAATTTGGTTTTGGTGATTTTATAGAAGTTACTGTATATTTATATAATCTGACCTCAATGCTGTTGTGTTCGCTGTCCATACAATTTGTAATATCTTTACGTTTCTCTCTCTTCGCGTCTTCTTTCTCCAGCCTTGCAGAGAGAGAAGCACGCAGTAACCAACTCAATATTCAGTTAATCTTTCCCCGTTAGAGTCTCGGCATTGTGTTTTTTTTTAGGGATTTTCATCGGAGTTTTTTCAACTTACGGAGACTAGATATTAGTATTTGCAGATTTCACTCTGTAACTGATTCTTTCGAAATTTTGTGAGAGATCTGATTATTTTTTAATTCTGTCGGGCGATTCAGCCTCAACCCAACGCAATTAACAACCTTTCTCAGCCTCTCTTCGCCGATCTTTCCCGAACACTCGAGATTCCCGGGTTTGACTTTTTTAATTTTTACCTTTTTCCTTTTTTCCCCATTCGAGCTCAAACTAAATCTTTGTCCCATTTTATTTGGTGATTTCCTCTCACGAATTTGCGGTAACATTCAGACGCGTGGATGCGACGTTGTGATGATGATATTCAGAAATTTGTGAAGCTTTCGCCTTATTTTTTTTATCTGCGAGGGTTTTTCTTTTCCGAGTCAACCCGTGGATCAACTCGCAGTTTGTTTTTGATCTGCTGAATTCCAAAAAATTATCGGGATTTCAACCGTATTTCCGCGGCTAGTTAATAGTATCTGTGATCGAAGATGATGCGGATGAGGACTAAGAATGAAACTTTACCACCCGATTTTAACGGCGGCAGAGGCGCGGAGAAAGAGTGGGAGATGAGGCCCGGCGGAATGCTGGTCCAGAAGCGTACCGACGGCGGAGAAGAGAGCCGAGTGCCGCCGCCGCCCAACATTCGAGTCCGCGTCAAATACGGTTCACTTTATCATGAAATCCGCATCAGCTCTCAATCAACCTTCGGTAATTTCCTCATCGTGATTTGCTTTTATATGTTTCGTTTTAAAAAATATTCATCATAGGAGTATCTGTTTGTTACTGAATTTAGGGGAATTGAAGAAGATGCTGTCGGCGCCCACGGGGCTACACCACCAGGATCAGAAGCTGTTTTACAAGGATAAAGAGAGGAATTCGACTGCGTATCTAGACAGTGCCGGAGTGAAAGACAAGTCTAAATTGGTGTTGGAAGAGGACGCCATTAGCAAGGAGAAACGCTTCCTAGAAATGAGGAAGAATGCTAAAATGGAGAAGGTTGCAAAAACGCTGTCAGATATCAGCTTGGAGGTTGATAGGCTGGCTTCGCAGGTATTTGCAAGCTTCATTCTGTTATTAGTATGAACTACTAGTATTTATGAAAACTCGTCGTAATTTGTATTGTATGAAATATGGATTGGCGCAGGTATCTTCTCTTGAAACTGTGATTTCTAAAGGCGGGAAAGTGGTGGACAAGGATTTAGTGAACCTCATTGAGCTGTTGATGAATCAATTGCTCAAATTGGATGGCGTCGTTGCTGACGGCGATGTCAAATTACAGAGGAAAATGCAGGTAATTTATTCGATTACATGAATGTGTAGTCTTGTCTGTGTGAGGTGTGGTGTTACAAGGAAGAAGCTGATTCTTGAATCTTGAATTTTATAGGTGAGAAGAATACAGAAGCTTGTGGAGAAACTTGATGCGATGAAACTCAAGAATTCGATGCCTGGAAACCAAGTTCCATCGCAGAAGCACTCGAATGGTACTGATGTGCCTTCTTCACCAGGTCAGCATCAAGCCCGGCATTCCATGGGGGAGTCTTTGATCGACTGTGATTCACCAAAGCTGCAGGATGAACATCAACCTTCAAGGAGCTCGGGCTCGGGCACTTCTGTGGTGATCACAACACAATGGGAGACTTTTGATTCTACTTCGAATCCATTTTTAGGTGGCTCTTGGACCTCCAGTACAACAGAAAAAGGCAACATTCGTCCAGCTTTCAGTTGGAACTTGCTGTGAGTTGGTAGTAAGATCCAACGCAATGCTGTGTCTAGTGTGGATTTGTTTGGAAGTATGTTTGGTATCGATTCTCGATTCTTTTCTGTATTTAGAGCTCTTGTCTTCCCATATGTGTTCCTCTTCATCACAAATAAATGGGGATACTTGCAACGGCCGAGGCCACGCTTGATCATCCCCATTGAGTTTGTTTATATTTTGTAATATGTGTCGTACTACTTGTACTTATAGTTTGCAATTGCATTTGAATGAGTAGTTTTTTTTCCTGATGCAACAGAATCTTATTCGGAGTTGTAAATTTTGTTTAATACTTTACATATGAGTAGTTAAAACCCTGGGGTGATCATGTTCTTCCTTGCATTTTTGAGAATTAATCATTCGTCTATATAGTATATGTACATTTGCTTCCTAAACAACATGAAACAAGAAGAATACATATCTGTGAAGGATTTACTTATTCATCCATCAAAAAGTTCGACTCTTATTTTAATTAATTTATTATTGTACTATGAAGTTGTAAATTGGTAAACATAAGGACAAACTTATGATATGATCATAGCTTATTCTAATTTTCTAACATTGTACAATATATTCATAATTGTTCATATTAATAATTATTATTATTATTATGAGTATGATTTTTTCCGTTTACAATAATTAACCATGTCTTTATATACATTAAAACAGCTTGTTTGCTGGTCCTGACAAGACAAGGACAGAATATTGGTGATGATGTTTCCTTTCTTCTCTCTTTTTGTTTAGATAGAGTATCAAACTATATTATTGCTTGAAATACAATAATGTATATGTATAGTTAATCCACTATAAGCCATAAGGCCATCGCATTTAACCTTGTTCATGAAATTGCAATTATGTTTTGAAATTTTTATTAATAACCCACGATAGTATTAATTGATATACAAATGTAGTGATACAGGGTAGTAATAGGTCAAATCCTTCTAAATTCTATGTTTTTTGTGCACATGACATGAAATTTAGATATTTAGAAATTTAGAATCATACATAGGTAGGGAAATACATAAAGATTTTTTTTCCTTTTGATATTAGCATACAATACATACTCATCATCATCATCCTGTAAAATGTAGGCAGACAAACTGTAAGTGTTTCCAACAGTTAACTCTAAGTTACCATTTCCTTGGATCAGTAGTTCAACTATTTTTCGACTTGAAACCAATTAGTATGTACAGCGGTTAAGGTGTTTCCGAAGCTGCTGAATTCAGATCCCTTCAAGGGTTTGGATTTGATCTTCTCCAAACAGTCCAAAGGCAAGTAAAGATTCCAGAGCAGCGCCGTTGTAGTCACACTGTATTGAACAAAAGTCAGTCATAAGAATTATATCGGGCGCAGTAATTAGAAGATGATGAAGTTACTGAATAGCATGCCTGATTTGTAGATTCAATAGCTTTATGGAACTGAGAAGAAGTAGTGCCAAACACCACAGAGTCTATTGTTCCTTCTACCTGCTGTTTGTAAATAACAATTGTGTAAAGAACAAAGAAACTCCGAGAAAAAAAGTTTTGCTGAAAAAAGTAATATGTGTTTGGACTTGCCTGGTAGCCAGCTAGATCATAAGATGAACTAGTCATGCCAATGCCATCATATAAGAGGGAGGGGCTTTCAGTATATTCACATCCATGCTGCTGTCAAATTCTTCACTTAATCAACAGTTTCTAAAAAGCTGTGTTATGTTTGTGCTAATGTAAAAGTGAAGAGCAAATAGAAAGAGTACCTGTTGTTGATTTTGGAAGTTGATGAGTTGATATGAGGGAATACTACTGTGAAGATGAGTTGGATTCAAGTTGAAGGGCTGTTGTACATGTGAGGCAGGCAAATCATAAACAGAACAAAACGGCGAATCATCAACTATCCCTCCATTGAACTGCTGGTCTTGGACCAGAGACAGATTCGACGTAGGCAGTGGTGGCAGCAGCAACGGTTCATTTAAATGTTCCGCGAAACAAGTTTGGTCTGTGTTGTTCAGCAACTCATCAATATCAAAATTCACAGAGTTTCCTGACTGGTGGTGCACTAAATGAGTAGTAGAAGGCAATGCACAAGCAATTTCTGAATTTTTGTTGATTGAATTTGAGCCAAGACTAATATGGGATGTGGGATGTGTCTGATATGAAACCGGAAAGCTCTCAAACCGAAACTGGGGTTTGGTTAATCTGTTGAGAGAATAATTCGACACATAGCTCGTGGTCCGAATCATAGTCTCATCATCCTCACCAGCCTCGAGTTTGTAACTTGCATCCGAAACTCGTTTCAGGAACATCCTATATTTCTGCAAATGGCTAGCCACATTTTCTCTGGTTAATCCAGGCACATCCATCACTTGAAGAATTTTCTTCGGCACAGCTCCTACATTAATTAAAAATTAAAATAAGTTAATTATGAAAATTGAGATTGCATATATATGAATAGAAAGTAATAATGCTTACTCTCGAGACCAATGCTTCTAATAGCCTCCAAGAAGCGATAATGCAGTGCATTAGTCCAAATAACTTTGGGTTTTTTAGTATTAGCATCACCACATTCAAACCTCTCTTTATTCTGTGGTCTTCTCTTGGAGTTTTCATTACTATTTACTTTCTTTTTCATGGCAGCAAATTGCCATAAATCCTTCAAGTCATTTGGAGACACTGGCTTTGATATGAAAAGTGCAGCGCCACTCTTGTTCGCCTTCGAAAGCACAACCTCTTTGCTATCAACCGACATCACTGCGCCATACCATAAAAATATTCAAGCAATGAATGAATTAAACAAGAAAAAAAATATACAAATACACAAACTTACAAATCACAGGCAGATTGAATTCATGAGTGATGGCTTCTCGAAGCTGGAAACCGTTCATGTCTGGCATGTTGACGTCCGACACCACCAAATCAAACGAGCCGCCCTTGATCCGAAGGGCGCATAGCGCATCATTAGGGTGCTTCGCCGTCACAACTGGAATTCAAATTCAAATACTTATTCATGTAAGATTAATTGAATACATTTCAATAAAAAATTTAAAAAAGAAGCAAATTATGAACCTGAATATTTGAACTTCTTAAGCAGCGCTGCAACAACTGCAAGACATGTTGTATCATCATCCACCACCAAAATACTTATCGAATCGCATGATCTTCTCGGCTTAGACGAACGCTTCAAACAAATATTATTTTCACTTGCCATTTTTATTTTTGGGAAATTGGGTTGACAAATGTTGATGGTAAATAAGAAAAGGGGAGGGAAAAGCAAAGGCAAGTGAGAAATTATATACAACAATGTTTTGGAGGTCTTTTTTGAATACTACTTATTTATTTTGGAGCCCTAACAATCTGTATTTGGAAATAAATAAACAAAATTTGGAGGGAATTTCATTTTAAATTCTGTAGTGGTGGTTTTGAAGTTTTTTTCACGATGTAATTAATGTGGGGAATCTGAGTAAAATATCATATACCATACATATTATAATTAAGATGTATGTTCATATAATGTAGTCTTCTTTTTCGGATCGGTTAATTATATTGATGTATGGCGAATTTAATGTTACTCATTTTGAGGTTACTAATGTCTATATTAGATAGTGCACATAATTTTGGATGAGTTATTGTTATTTAGGAGTATTTAACAGATCTCCTTGTAGGGCTATTTTATTTATATTTATAATTAAAAACAAATAAAATAACTTAATTTACGATGTGCGTCCAGAGAATAATTAGAAGATCTCGAAATTTATTTATTTAGCTAAAATAAAAGAAACTTTAAGTAAAAAGTCTTCATTTACAATCAAATAACACAATGAGATGATTTGTCACATGTATATATCATGTACTGTCCACGTCATCTTCAATTTGTTCGAAATTTATTTGTAGAAAAAAATTACTAGAAAATTTAAAATTCATAGTTGTATATACAACAACATTAACAAATGTAACCAATTGAGGAGATTTAAAGCATCAGCAGTAGCGCGGAATTCCCGGTGGAATTCCCAAAAACACTTCCTGCCATGTTATACGAACTTCCCACTGCACTGCCACGTCATAAGGAATTCCCACTACACAGTGGCGGACATCCCCAAGGACATCTCGAAGGACTTCCCACAATTAAAAAAATTCAAAAATTCAAAAACTAAACAATTTCCGGAAGTAAGAAATTTACGGAATTAAATAGTCGACACAAATACGGAGAAAATGCAATCACTTTATTTAAAAAAACATACTTCATTATAAAAAAATACATAATTACTAAAAAATATTACATTATTAAAATAAAAACCGGCTTCTCACTCCTCGGATTCCCCGTCGCCGCCATCCCCCTTCGCCATCACCGTCCGACATGTCTCCGAACCCCAAATCGCGCCGCATACTGTTGATGAGGGGTTTAAGCGACCGCTTGTAATGGGGGTCGGTCGATTGGGGCCATTCAACCATTGCACGCAACAAGGTTTCATGTGCCGCGATGCGGGCGAATGAGGGGTTCTCGGGATCGTTTTGGGCGGGTGCTGCCGATTGGGCCTCGGCGGATCCGCTGGTGCTTCCCCTTGCCATCCGCGCCGCGGACTTTTGCCCAACCGGGTGACGGCGGCGGGGCCGACGGTGTGGGTGTCGGGAACTCTGCCTCGGCGGGGGGGAGTTCCACGGAACCGACACTGCTACTGTACTCTCCGGAGTCGCTGATCTTCGTCCGCTTCGGCCAGCCAGATTCAACACCCGCAGTGAACTTGGCCGAAGACTGCACCACAAGATACACCGCCCAATATTTGAATCCCCCAAGCCCAACTGAGTGTCGGGGAACTGCTGATGAGACAGAAGCTTCACATCCTCGGCAGATATGCCGCTGGTTGCCGATCGGAGGTTGCTTGTGTAAATACCTGCAAATCGGTTGAGCTGCCTCTTCAGCCGATCCCACTGTTTCCGGCATTGCTGGAGGTAGCTTTGGCTAACGCGCCACCACATCCGGTCGATGTGCTGGTTCGCCCCGACTTAAGGATCCTCCACTACACTGATCCACGGGTTCGCCAGCGCGACGCACTCGTCCATGATTCAGACGGTCCTCCTGTTCCCGATGGATCCCTCCCCCACCTTAGCGGCCCCCTCCTCACCAACGTACATTGGGACGCCCCGTCCCCTGCCCCTCATCCGCCCTGTCCTCCCCTTCCTCACTGTCGCCTGTGTTGCGTCGGTGGGAGAATCCCGGATCAGAGAAAGCCCCAACTCCTCGAGCGAGAACGTGTCATTGCCAGTGAACTGAGTCTCGAGAGGAGAACTCGTCGGGTTGTCCGTCGACAGTAAATCCATATAGGGCCGATAGACGTTGTCCACCGGCGATTGGGGGACCCCCCTGCCTACTCCCCCCGCAACGACATGCGATCCCTACATCATCCCGGGCATCATCATCCCCGGCATTTGGGGCATCATTCCCGACATTCCGGGCATCATCCTCGGCATTCCGGCACTCACCCCGGGCATCTGGGGCATTATCCCATACCACTGCGGGTACATGTTGTAGTACCCGGGCATCATTCCCGATGACGTTTGAGATTAGGGCATCATCCCCGGCATTCTGGCACTCCCGCCGACGGGAAAATAAGGCGCCGGTGACTCGCTAGTGGCGGGGGAATCGCTATCGTGGTGCTCCATTGTTCTTCGTGATGAAATGAAGTTCAACGGGACGTATTTATAGAACTTTTTTTTAAAAAAAACATTTAATGCAATAAACAGGAATTCTGCGCGGACGTTCGTGGGAGTCAACGCAATGGCGGACGTCCGCGCGGTGTCGCGACGGAATTCCGTGTAAACGCCGCGGAACTACGGTGTCCTCGGCGGAATTCCGTATCCGTGCCTACCATACACAATGACGGATGTCCGCTGTGGAATTTCGGCCCTCCGGTCGGAATTCAGTATCCGTGCCTACCATTGCCTTTTATAGAATGAGGCAATGAGTACGTGGGTCATGCGTTTCCGTGGGAAAACACCTGATTAAGAGCATCCACAATAAGAATAGCCCAGCCATAGCCTAGCCACAAACTCATCCTGCCACATCATCAACACTAAAAATCCTCCTGCCACATCATCAAAACAAGTAAATAGCCCAGCAATAGCCTAACAATAGCCTAGCCACATCACTCAAAATTATATAAAATAAATAATTAACAATCACACAAAATACGGAATTAAATTTACGACACAGATACGGGAAAATTCAATTACATTATTAAAATTAAAAAGTACATTAATTAAAAAATTACATTAATTAAAAAAACAACATTAATTAAAAAAAACCCCGCCTCCGTCTCACTCCTCGTCGCCTCCGTTGTCGTCGCCCCCCAGCCGTGCCGCGGTGGCATACATATCGGCTCGCATGCTCACGAGCATTGCGTGAAGAAAACTCTTCTTCTCGGGGTCAATTGCCGTCTTCCAATCGGCTAAGGTCTTGGCCATCTGAGCCCGCGTTTGTTGACGAGCGAAGAAGGCGAGATCGGCTGTCGACTGACCAACAGGGGGGATGCCGACTGGACCTCCTAGGACTTCCAGCGACCCCCCTCGATTCCCGTTGCGCCCGCCTTTGACCAGCCGGGCGAGTTCGGCGAGCGAACGATAGAGGCCAAGACGCTTGTGTGTTGCATCGTAGACTAAAGAAAGGGAAATTTGGTCATTGTAGCAACGTCACAAGCGAGATTTCATACTCATTACGAAACAATATTTTATCCTAGGCCGAGATCATACTATTACTACATAACTTAATTTTTTATCAATCACTTCAACCAAACACCATTAGGGCACCCGCAATGGGGCGTCCGATGGCATGCCCGATGGCGTCCATCGTCCTCGGGCACGGACGATGCCCATATTGTGGGTGTCCGCCATCGTCCGCGCCCTAAGTCCGCGCCCGATGCATCGTCCGCGCTCTACGTCACGGACGATGGCCTATCGTCCGCGCCAATGTGGGCTCGGCGGACGATGGCGCGGACGATAGGCCATCGTCTGCGACATCGGGCGCCCCATTGCGGGATCGGCGGATGATGGCACGCGTTTTTGATTTTTTGTATAAATACCCCTACCACACCTTCATTTGTAACGTTTCATTTCACGATTTCACTCTCGAAACTCATATTTTTATTATTACAACGAAATAGATTCAAGTCCCAAGAGTCCGATGTTTGGCGAGGCGCGTTGGCCGGGTACAGAACCCGCCGAATATCGGTCGTTCTACGCCAACACGCAGTACGATCCCGAATTCAGCACGGAACCGTATGGTTTGTCTGACATGGAGCCGTCACCAAACCGACCCGTCGCCCCCTCCCGCCGCGCCTCCGCCGAGGCCGCCCCCGCCGCTGACGCCACCCCTTCCACCCCCGCCAAAAAGAAGCGAACCCGGCACCGCGCGCAGAAGTTGCCACCTCCGGGAAATTGTAAAGAGTACGCCCCCGGCCGTACGAACTACCAGCCGGAAGAAACCCTCATATTGGCGAGGTGTTGGGTGGACATATCGGAGGACCCGATATTCGCGAACAACTAGAGGCAGGTGGCGTACTAGGAGCGCATTGCCGAGCGCTACAATGCAGCGAAGCCGCCGAGCGCGTACAAGCGCCAACGGGAGCAGCTCCGCAAGCACTGGGACCAGGTGAATAAGCAAATCAACCTGTTCTCGTCGGAGTACGAGAAGTGCGCGAGGGAGCAGGGGAGCGGCGAGAGCTTGAGTGACGTGCGCTCCAAAGCGTTGTTGTCGTACCAGTCCCTGTACGGCGAGTTCAAGCACGAGGTCATCTGGGCGCTCTTGAGGGACAAACAGAAGTTCCAAGGCGTGATTCTGTACACCGGGGCGACAAAGAGGACGAAGACCACCGAAGCTGATGGTTACACGAGCAGCGAAAGCGGAACTCGTCCGGTGGATCTCAACCGGACGTATGAGGACATTGAGAGTTCCAGCACACCGATGTCCTCCCTGCGTCCCATAGGCGTCAAGGCTGCGAAGGCCAAGGGGAAGGCGGCGGCGACATCATCCTCGACCGCCGCCGCCCCCATTGCCGATCGCGGTCCCGCTCCCGACCCCGAACCTGACGTCCGCCGCGTATGAGCAGTTGGCAGCAACCTCGATGGCGAAGACATTGTTGTAGACGCACAAGGCCCTCAAGAAGTGTACGGACCTCGCCGAAGCCGAATATCTCCGGGGGGGCTGCGCCGGAAGTTGGGAATTGCGTAAATTAGCCAACTTGAATCGTGTAACTTTTGTTTAATGAATGCAAACTTCGCCTGTTTTTAGTTAATCGTTGTGTTTTTTAATTTAGTTTGCATTACATATTTGAAAACATTTAAATTAATTAACAAAACAATAGTATATCATATATGGCGCGCCTTAGGGCGTCCCATTGCAGGTGGGGGGTAGGAGGATAAAACTGATGACGTGGCACGCCATAGGGCGCACCTTAGGGCGCTCCATTGCTAATGGCCTTATAACACTGTTTGACTAAGATTATTTATCCAATGTAGGCCTAATATCATGGAATATATCAAACACATTAAGGGCGTGTTTTATTGCATGGATTGGATATAATATGATAAATAATTTGAGATAAAATTTTCAGGTCAAAGGCAGGATAGTGCATGGATAAGGTTTTTATGACGTTGTTTTGTAGATTGGATTATTTTTAAGGTTAAGGTATGTACAAGATGTACTATAACTATTCATCAAGATCGTCCCTGCAATTCATCTATGATTCTATTTTCCAACCCAAACTTCATCAAGGATCGTATATTCTCCAGAAATCAATAAAATTCACCAAAAAAAAACCATAAAAATTACTAAGAACGAATGAATAAGCATAGAACTTAGATAAATTAATTCATAAAAAATTAACATAGAAGTCAAATATAACAAGTAATGCTGAAAAATCGATGCAAATATAGATACAATTTTTTAGCAAGAATTAGATAAGGGCCGCCTGCTCGAAGATGATATGGCGCAAAGGTTGCAGATTACGTTGGAGAGCCTCGCATAGAGAAGAAAATGGAGGGGAGTAAGGAGGCTGGAATCTCCTTTGGAAATTCATCACAGCCGGATTTTGCAAATTCGCTGGTCACCGCCGCTACTATCGCCTGGTAGCGAACGACGGTGTCCATGGTAGCTAGACAGCCATTTCGGTGACCAATTTGAGAATGAAACCCAGAAAATCGACTCACACACTCGGGAACGAACCCAGGAAATTTTTAGAGCAACAGTCGCCACCACTATAGTCTGGACACAAACGACGGCGGATGAGGCATGAACGACGGCCGCTGATTCGCGGGGATCTACAACTTGGTGGTCGAGGCGCATCACCGCCACTAGCGGCGGCCATGGCACGGATGAAGGCGAGGGAGATAATAAGGAGAGAGGGTTGCTCGAGATCAAGAGCAAATAGAGAGATCCAACGCAGAAGTAGCAGGCTATGGCGGAGACCTCATTGGAAGAGAAAGGAGGAAAGAGAAAAGGGAAGGATGAAAGAGAAAGGGGTAGGAGGGGAAACCTGCTGAAACAGTGCATAAACCCACAAAATTTTTGAGATTAATTAACTAAGCCCAATAGTGAAAAATAGCACTATTCACACGGGCCTGGCGGCCGCCGCTTTTTTTTTTTTTTTTTGGCTTTGGGTTGCATTTATCCAAGCTACAAAACAGAGGATTAACCCATATAATAAACATTTTTCATGAAAATCCAGTCTATAAAACAGAATAATTGTATATGGAACATACTGTAGCTAAAGTGACGTAGAAAAGCATGTTTCATTTTCAAATTGACTTTTAGTTAGCACGCCATGACGTCTAGTTCAATGCCCATCTCATAGGCCACAAAATTCTAGTTCAAAATTAGACATCGGTTGCACATGTTATTGTATCATAATAATAATAGGAGTGATATTATTATTATTATTATTATTATTATTATTATTATTATTATTATTATTATTATTATTATTATTATTATTATTATTATTATTATTATTACACACGCGTGTAAAGTACTAGTGCCAATAAATATGTATGAAGCTTTTTATTACAACTAAGAAAATAAAAATAAAATATTTTGAAAAAAACGATCCCTTCCTTTTTTTCTAAAAAATACTACTACGCCAGTTCTCTGCTCTCTTGGGAGAGAAAATGTTTACTCAGTTTAAATAATCTCTCTGATACAGACAGTATTAATTAGTAGTTAATTAATTCATATCGCCAATACAGTGATTGCTGAGAAGAGTTCTTCTAAGTTATTTATGTAAAAATCATGGATTAAATATGCCCGGTCAATGGATTTTGACCAAATAATAAATGTGACGAGACATTTAATTTTGTGAAATTAAATGACATAGCGTCGATCTACATTTTACGTAGGTAAATGTAGTATATTCACTTTCTCAAATCCGATTTCCGGTGAGTGAGAAATAGTAGATTAAAGTTGGGCATAATTAGCTTTTAATTAAAGCTTGGAGATGGAGCTTAGGGAATAATTAACTAGTGTTAATTATCCCACATTGGAGGATTAACACATCTTTAATGTGTATAAATTAAGTGACTTTATGTTACTTAATAATTATAGTGGACCAAGATGGGTGAAAGAGCCCACATGCGCGCACACGCGCGCGCCGCCGCCGCCGCCCGCCCGCCCGTGCCCGAGCCCGTGCTCGCGCTCGCGCTCGCGGGCCTCGGGCCCGATCTCGATCTCGATCTCGATCTTGGACTTGGACTTGGACTTGGACTTGGACTTGGACTTGGACTTGGTCTTTGGGCTTGGTGCTTGGCCCAAACTATTCTTTTTGGACCACCGCCGAGTCAGCAATCCAAGTGGCTTGACACGTCGTCAAGCGAGGCACAGTCACGGTTGCCACGTGAGAAATCCACACGCTCCACACACGGGTGGCACATTCCAGCCACACGCCTGTAACCGACGTCGGTTACGTTTTTGCCATGATGAGCCTTCAATGGCTGGTTGACCCTGCATGGTGGTTGGCCTATAAATAGGCTAGCCATACCACTGCATTAGGACATACATATCTACAAGCATCTGCATAAGCTCTCTCCCTCTCTCTGCATTGTCCTTCTGTCGAAGCTCTGCCCTCTCCTTCATCCAGTTCGCCGGAGCTCTACTGATTGCGGTGCTGCATCAATAGAGACGTAGCCGTTTTACCTTTGGGGACGACACGCCAAACCGAAGAGCACTACCGGGGCGTATCTCGTCTTGCGGGAAGAGGCCTCCTCGACTCGGCTTTCATACTGGTTTAGTTGTTTCGATTTCTATTGTAATTTCTTTAGTTCAGTTTCTCCTTTTCTTTCTTTTGGGTTGTATTACGCCCGGTTTTGTTATCTTGTAATCCCAGAAACCAACAATCGCAAGACGAGATAACTTGCCTTTGAAGGAATTTGAACTTCTAAACTGAACTAAAACTTCCGAAACATTAACACCTTTTGCTGGAGATGTCGACGGAATCCAACACTGCTGCTGCCAACTCCACCGCCGCCATTCCCTCCACCATGGCGACCACTGGACCGGTCAACACTTCATCGATTCCCTCGATGATGCCAACTCCCGGCTTCCCAGCCGCTTCATCCTCTGTCCCTTGGGTTTGGGACAACCCCTTCGGGGCGTCCACTGGTTCCACCTTTGGTGGTTCGGTTGGTTCCACTTTTAGTGGTTCCTTCGGATCCTTTAATGGATCGAGTGTTGGTGCCTTCGGGCTCAATACTGGTGTTGGATCTTCCGGGATCAACACGAATGTGGGGGGCACTATGCCCAACACGAATGTGGGGGGCACTATGCCCAACACGAATGTGGGGGGCACTATGCCCAACACGAACATGAATGGTGGGGGCTCTATGCCCAACCATGTTGTTGGCTCCTTCGGGGGCAACGGAATTGGTTCCTTCCAAGGACCAAGCGCGGCACCTTTGGCACCAAGAATGATGCCACCTGCCGAGAAGCCACCAAAGTTTGGAGGATCTGACTTCAAGCGGTGGTACCAGAAGATGTTGTTCTACTTGACAACATTGGGCGTCGCCAACTTCCTCACGGAGAACGAGCCGCCCGCACCAAGCGACCAAGAGACTAGGCTCGAAGTCATGGCAGATTATGAAGCTTGGAGGAAAGGAGATTACCTTTGTAAAAATTTCATTCTAAGTGCTTTAGATGATAGTTTGTACAATGTATACTCCAATGTAACCACATCTAAACAAATGTGGGAAAACCTAGAAAAGAAGTATAGCATAGATAATGCTGCTGGGACGGAACAAGTTGTAGCATCCAAGTTTATGGACTACAAAATGGTCGACTCTCGACCCGTCATGGAGCAAGTCCAAGAGCTCCAAATGATCATCCACTCATTAGTGGCTGAAGGGATGACCTTGCCCGATAAATTCCTAAGGTGCACGATCATTGACAAGCTCCCTCCAAGTTGGAAGGACTTCAAGAGTTATCTCAAGCACAAGCGAAAGCAGATGACCCTTGAAGACTTGATCGTGAAGTTGCGCATTGAGGCCGACGTGCGCAAAAGTGATCAGAAGGCTAAAGGCTTCACCCCAAATGAAGCCAAAGCCAACCTGTTGGAGCGGGGCGGTCCCTCCAACAAACGCCCTCGCCCAAACCGTCCAAATGACAAAGGGAAGGGAAAGCAGCCTTCAAGGAAGTTTGAAGGCGACTGCTACAAATGTGGCAAACCGGGCCACTTTGCCAAAGACTGCCGCAGCAAGAAGAAGAAGCCGGCAGCCCACGTCGTTGAGAAGGAGTTCAAGGACTGGGATAAGAACGACCTCATTGCAGTGGTCACTGAAGAGGTTAACCTTGTTGATAACAAGGGAGGCTGGTACATCGACACCGGCGCTACTGCTCATGTTTGCTCCGACAGGAGCAAGTTTGCTTCCTACACTGCTGTTGAAGGGAGGAAGATCAACATGGGGAATCAAGCATCGTCCGAAGTCCTCGGCGTTGGCAACGTGATTCTCATGATGACGTCTGGCCTAACTATCACTTTGAAGGATGTGCTGCATGTCCCGGACATCCGCAAGAACCTAGTGTCAGGATCAATACTAGTTAATAAAGGGTTTAAACTTGTATTTGAGTCCGATAGGTTTGTCTTGTATAAGTTTGGAAAATCCATCGGAAAAGGTTATGTAACTGATGGGCTTTTCAAGCTTAGTGTAGCAACTCGAAGTGTTGCAAAGCCATTGGCTAATAATAATAAAGCATCTACTTCCTCTTACTTGACTGAGTGTTCAAATTTGTGGCATTGTAGATTGGGACATGTAAATTCAAAAGCCATTAAAAGATTAGTAAATTTAGATTTACTAAAGGCTAATGAATTGGATATCCAAGATAAATGTGAAATTTGTCTTGAAGCAAAAATGACTAAGTTGCCGTTTCACTCGGTTGAACGAAGCACAAAACCCCTTGAATTAATTCACACGGATGTATGTGATTTAAAGATGGTGCAAACTAGAGGTGGTAAAAAGTATTTTATCACTTTCATAGATGATTGCACAAGATATTGCTACATTTATCTTTTAAAAGGCAAAGATGAAGCAATAGAGGCGTTCAAAAATTATAAGAACGAAGTTGAGAATCAACTTGGTTGTAAAATCAAAATGATTCGAAGCGATAGAGGAGGCGAATATGTAGCCCCGTTTGAGGAGTTATGCAACGCAAGTGGTATAATTCATCAAACAACTGCTCCATATTCACCACAATCTAATGGTGTTGCAGAACGCAAGAATCGAACTCTAAAAGAGATGATGAATGCACTGCTACTCAGTTCAGGATTACCACATAACATGTGGGGGGAAGCTGTTTTGACAGCAAACTATATCTTGAATAAAATCTCTCTCAAAGGAAAAGATGTTACTCCTTATGAGTTGTGGAAGGGAAGGAAGCCATCCTACAAATACCTCAAAGTGTGGGGGTGTTTGGCAAAGGTGATGGTTCCTCCGCCCAAAGAAGTTACAATCGGACCTAAGACGGTTGATTGCATCTTCATTGGATATGCACTTAACAGTAGTGCATATCGATTTGTTGTTCACAAGTCTGAAATATCGACTACCACAGTAGGAACAACAATTGAGTCGAGGAATGCTGTATTTCTCGAAAATACCTTTCCTTGCAAAGATAAGGAAAAAGTATCAACCAATTCTGAGACAAGAATTGAAGAAGCCACTAGTTCTAAACAAGTGGAAGAAGAAGCCACTAGTTCTAAATCAACAGATGCGGAACCTGAATCGCGCAAGCGTGCAAGGCCCGATCCAAAAGATACAGTACTAAGACGTGGTAATAGAGTCAGAACACCAAAAACTTTTGGTCCTGACTACATTGCTTTCATGTTGGATGAAGAACCAACATCGATAAAAGTAGCCTTTGCTGGCCCAGACGGGCTGCATTGGAGAGAAGCTGTTCAAAGCGAAATTGATTCAATTTTGCTAAACCACACATGGGTGTTGGTTGATTTGCCCGAAGGTGCTAAACCTTTAGGATGCAAATGGGTTCTTAAAAGAAAGTTTAAGGCCGATGGAACAGTTGATAAGTATAAAGCCCGATTAGTAGTAAAGGGTTTTAAACATAAAGAAGGACATGACTTCTTCGATACCTATTCACCTGTAACAAGGATTACATCTATACGAGTGCTTCTCGCTATTGCTGCATTGCACAATCTTGAGATTCATCAAATGGATGTAAAGACCGCGTTTCTAAATGGTGAACTAGAAGATGAAATCTATATGGAACAACCCGAAGGGTTTGTAGTACCTGGACAAGAGAAAAAGGTATGCAAGCTCGTGAAATCCCTATATGGATTGAAACAAGCGCCATTGCAATGGCACTTGAAGTTTGATAATGTGATGTTATCAAATGGGTTTAAAATCAACGAGTGCGACAAATGTGTCTACATCAAGAGCACTAATAACGGTCATGTTATAGTGTGTCTCTACGTTGATGATATGTTAATCTTGGGTAGCAACACTCAAGTAATTAACGATACAAAGGCCATGTTAAAGAGAAACTTTGACATGAAAGACATGGGTCTAGCCGATGTAATTCTTGGAATGAAGATTCTAAGAACGAATGATGGAATCATCTTAACACAATCACATTATGTTGAGAAGATATTGAATAAATTCAAAGCCTATGATGGCGCGCCGGTTAAGACTCCAATTGAACTCGACGTTCACTTGAGCAAAAACAAAGGCGAGCCCGTTGCACAAGAAGAGTATGCACGGGTCATCGGGTGCATTATGTACTTGACTAATTGCACTCGACCTGACATTGCTTGTGCCGTGAACAAGTTAAGTCGTTACACGAGCAATCCAAGCAAAGAGCATTGGAGAGCTCTTGTGAGGGTTTTGAGATATTTAAAAACACACTCAAAATCTTGGGCTACACTTCTCGAGATATCCCCCGGTACTTGAAGGGTACTGTGATGCCAATTGGATATCCGATAATAGAGACTCACTTTCGACAAGTGGATACGTCTTTACTATTGGGGGTGGTGCTGTATCGTGGAAATCCACAAAACAGACATGTATAGCCCGATCAACAATGGAATCGGAGTTCATTGCCTTGGATAAGGCTGGTGAGGAAGCCGAGTGGCTTAAGAACTTCCTTGAAGACATTCCATGTTGGTCTAAGCCAGTGCCACCAGTGCTGATTCACTGCGATAGCCAAGCGGCTATTGGAAGGGCAAACAATGGTTTCTATAACGGTAAGTCTCGACATATACGTCGACGACATAACACCGTGAGACATTTGATCACAACAGGGGTGATTACAATTGACTATGTGAAGTCAATAGATAATCTAGCGGATCCGCTAACCAAAGGGTTAAACCGTGATCAAATGAATAAGTTGCTAGAGGGAATGGGTTTGAAATCCACAAACTAAAGAATTGTCATAGTGGTAACCCAACCATGATGACTGGAGATCCCAAGAACTTGGTTCAAAGGGACAACTAAGCTATGAGAGTTCATGGAAAAACACTCAAACTATATCTATTCCCTAGAGAGCAATAGAGTGTTGGAGAACTTGCCTCGTGGTAAAGGCTAAGTCTATGACTTTTAATGGTTCTTAAGGATCTCAAAGAGATGGAATTCTCAAAGAGATCAAGTATGGCAAGGTACTTGACTAAGAATCACCTATGTAAGTGCGAAGTGTGGTCGCTTCATAAAAAACGCACTTATGAATCCAAAGTGGTGTCCAAGACCGCAATGGACACAAAACGTGAGAACGGATGAGGTTGAGGTGTTTAAGTGTTAACACCATTGTCTCGGTGCACGCCGTGGGGGATTAGTTCAAAGCATCGCGCTACTAAGCCGCCTGTGTATCCGATGGTGTCGACTATGGAGGGTTCAAAGTCAACAACTACCTATCCTTATGCTTATATACCTCTCGAGGGTTGAGCTTGTGTCTGCATGCATATGCATTCGGCTATTTCCACTCATGTGGGGGATTGTAAAAATCATGGATTAAATATGCCCGGTCAATGGATTTTGACCAAATAATAAATGTGACGAGACATTTAATTTTGTGAAATTAAATGACATAGCGTCGATCTACATTTTACGTAGGTAAATGTAGTATATTCACTTTCTCAAATCCGATTTCCGGTGAGTGAGAAATAGTGGATTAAAGTTGGGCATAATTAGCTTTTAATTAAAGCTTGGAGATGGAGCTTAGGGAATAATTAACTAGTGTTAATTATCCCACATTGGAGGATTAACACATCTTTAATGTGTATAAATTAAGTGACTTTATGTTACTTAATAATTATAGTGGACCAAGATGGGTGAAAGAGCCCACACGCGCGCACACGCGCGCGCCGCCGCCGCCGCCCGCCCGCCCGAGCCCGAGCCCGAGCCCGTGCCCGTGCACGTGCTCGTGCTTGTGCTCGCGCTCGCGGTCGCGGGCCGCGGGCCGCGGGCCTCGGGCCCGGGCCCGATCCCGATCCCGATCCCGATCTCGATCCCGATCCCGATCTCGATCTCGATCTCGATCTCGATCTCGATCTTGATCCTGATCCTGATCTTGGACTTGGATCTTGGATCTTGGCAATTGGTCTTTGGGCTTGGTGCTTGGCCCAAACTATTCTTTTTGGACCACCGCCGAGTCAGCAATCCAAGTGGCTTGACACGTCGTCAAGCGAGGCACAGTCACGGTTGCCACGTGAGAAATCCACACGCTCCACACACGGGTGGCACATTCCAGCCACACGCCTGTAACCGACGTCGGTTACGTTTTTGCCATGATGAGCCTTCAATGGCTGGTTGACCCTGCATGGTGGTTGGCCTATAAATAGGCTAGCCATACCACTGCATTAGGACATACATATCTACAAGCATCTGCATAAGCTCTCTCCCTCTCTCTGCATTGTCCTTCTGTCGAAGCTCTGCCCTCTCCTTCATCCAGTTCGCCGGAGCTCTACTGATTGCGGTGCTGCATCAATAGAGACGTAGCCGTTTTACCTTTGGGGACGACACGCCAAACCGAAGAGCACTACCGGGGCGTATCTCGTCTTGCGGGAAGAGGCCTCCTCGACTCGGCTTTCATACTGGTTTAGTTGTTTCGATTTCTATTGTAATTTCTTTAGTTCAGTTTCTCCTTTTCTTTCTTTTGGGTTGTATTACGCCCGGTTTTGTTATCTTGTAATCCCAGAAACCAACAATTTATATACTATTTTTCATCGGTGTTCTGTCATTATCTTACTAGTCTTGAGAGGGATATGTTGGATATGATATCCAAATCTTCTCTGAATAAGAAATTTATTTACGTGAATCATAGACCTAAGCTAACTGACTTCCTCGATCGGTTGCATACAACGTTTTGATCGACAGGAAGAAAGTCATATAATTTTGGTTTGCCATCAATATAACTAACTAATACTACTAC
The DNA here is from genome assembly GCF_004379255.2 of Salvia splendens. Taxonomy (NCBI): domain Eukaryota; kingdom Viridiplantae; phylum Streptophyta; class Magnoliopsida; order Lamiales; family Lamiaceae; genus Salvia; species Salvia splendens. The sequence continues at coordinate 7,964,665 of NC_056034.1, forward strand.
TATATATACTCCCATGAAATAAAAGCCTATTTTTTGAAATTTTAAATTATGGCCAAAATTCAAACTGCAGCTCGGTTATCCCAAAAATAAATATAATTAGTTTAATTGGAGAGTCTTATTTTTCCTCTGTATGCCCCGGCGGCCTTTCTTATTGGAATGTGAATAGGAATATATCGACATATCCGGATAATTAGTTAACTGGTTATTCACTTTACAAAATGATCAACTGTAGAAGATTGAACATGACACGTCTACCGCCACACTGAAATTAAGGTGGAAACATGCTGAGGTTGACTGGTTGATCGTGCAGTTAATTAATCTTCATAATAAAATTCTAATTTGACATGATTAATATACCAAGCGGTTTCCACATCCCTTTCTCACCAAATAATTACTCAACAGCCAATTCTGGAGAATTTATGGGAAATTATAACGTGCCCCTTCGAGTTGATGACCTTAGATTCTTTTGAACTGAAAATGGAAACCAAAATGATAAATGAAAGCAAAGAAACAATTATGGTTATTGGTTACATCCCAGATCGAGATCCAATATTGCCTATACTAATTTCAAGATAAGAAAGTACTTTCTAACGTGCACTTTCTATGGCAAAATAACAAACAAAAATTATGAATCTTTTAAAGAATGAAAGCTTACCTTATAACTAATACTACTAAACTAGTTGACAAAACTTTCCTTCAAATGAAATCCATATGAATAATTTGAGGGCACTCTTGGATTGAGTCAGTGTCTATAGATGCTTCACACCTAACATATTTCCAATAACTATATATAGTATTACCAACAATCAATATCACAATTGTGACTTGTTGTAGCACACAAACATAATGAAATCAAATTAGTAAAATAATGAAAGTTCACCACACGAAAGTGCTTAGATGGACCATCTATATAATCCCACTCACCAATACTACCCTAATTCGATTAATTGAAGTCAATCAAAATTATATCCTCGTAGCCTCATATCCCTTATATAAATGGCCAAATACATAAAAACATCGGTAGCCGGCGTGTGGTTGTGGTTTGGCGTTGGTTTAGTTGGTCTGGTCCTCCTAACGACGAATTCGGAAGCGGCGGTACTGAGAGGGCTGGTGGAGAAGCCGTGCGACGAGATATACGTTGTCGGAGAAGGGGAAACCCTACACACCATCAGCGACAAGTGCGCCGATCCTTACATAGTCGAGAGGAATCCGCATATTCAAGATCCCGATGATGTTTTTCCCGGCCTTGTCATCAAGATTGTGCCTCTCACTCACATGTAATACTATAAAGCCACCACTCACCACTCAATATATACATGCATATATGTGTACATACATCTGATACCCATTAATAAAGCAAACTTCGAGTTATTGCTCAAGGCTTTTCAAGTTTGCCTTTGCAAGGTGATGGATGGCCGTATTTTGATTTTATTTATGTGACGCCTGATTTTACAAATAGCTTTTTATTTTTAGTTTTTAAATATCTTATCGTTCAACGCCCCTCTAAAAAACGACTTCTAAATCGACGTATAAATGTTGGAGTGCACAAGTGGTTTTGTTTGAGCCACAGGAATCACATTTTGTAGGTAAGAAAGATTAGATGAAAGAGTTGTTGTGGGTAACCATGTATATACGTCACTCTATCATACTGAGAAATGGGCTTCCCACCAATTCGTATAATCCACAACTAATTTTTTAGTTCGGTTGTTGATGACGTTTATTAATTATGGTCTTGTAGTTCAGCAGTCTCTCTTTGGATTGTAATTGATTATTTCAGGATATACATATTATAACAACACACATTTAATTTAAGGAAATTGTAACAGAATAATCTAAAATAAAATAAAAAACTAAATAAAGGAAAACAAAACAATAAATAAAAAATTTACATCTTAAAAAATACAAATACAAATACAAATACAAACTAAAATCAAAATAATCCATCAACCCAACTCTAAGCTGCCGATGCGGCAAGATCCATGGCTTCCGATTGTTATAGTATACTCCAATTTTTAAATTTAGTTAGTAGTAATATTTTTTAAATTATAAATTGCCAATGTTAATCCTAAATTTTCAGACCTTGGGCTAATCTGTTGGATTAAAAGGGCTCAAAATTTTGTCTGATTTTTAAAACTAATTTTCTACTAATTTTATGTATTTATAATAAAAAATACATACACAAATTAGTGTACTAATGTACAACTCATAGAGTGACGAAAAATAATGATTTCCTGAACTGGCGATTGAAACTAGATATAAAATATAACTATCCCACATCGGTATTCACACGGACCTGAAACCACTATATAACTCTAATAGGTCACTCCTTCTACCATCAATTGGTTTTAGGATGAAACCCATGAATTTCTATCATGGTATCAGAGCGAGTCGCCGAATGCGGGCCAAATTTGACTGTCCCAGCTGTATATTTAAGCTGAAACCGGAAAAAATGACTGACCAAGCAGTATATTTGAGCTTAAAATTTGGGCATGTGGTCTAATCGATCGAAAAAAATTGGGTCAGTTGTCCAACCGATCAGAAAAAAAAGTCTAAACCCTCCAAGTTCACCTTGAAGGGTTTGAGGGATGGTGTTGGCAATTAAAAATAGATACTCCTCAGTTGTCCAACCGATCAGAAAAAAAGTCTAAACCCTCCAAGTTCACCTTGAAGGGTTTGAGGGATGGTGTTGGCAATTAAAAATAGATACTCCTCAGTTGTCCAACCGATCAGAAAAAAAGTCTAAACCCTCCAAGTTCACCTTGAAGGGTTTGAGGGATGCTGTTGGCAATTAAAAATAGATACTCCCTCCATCCCACAATAAGAGTCACACTTTATCATTTTGGTCCGTCCCACAATAAGAATCTCACTTCACGTTTACCATAAATGGTAATTAGGTCTCACATTCCACTGACTCACTTCACTCACATTTTATTATAAAATCAATATACAAAAGTGGGTCTCATATTCCACTAACTTTTTCAACCCACTATTTTTTACATTTCTTAAAACTCATGCTCATAATAAGAGTGACTCGTATTGTGGAGAGGAGGGAGTATAAAAATATAACTATCCCACATCAGTGTTCACGTAGACCTGCAATCACTATATAGCATTAATGGACCACTCTTCCTATCACCAATTGATTTTGGGATGGAACCCATGGATTTCTATCAAATATCATTTCTATCAGATTGTTAGAACTCAACTCTCAGCATAAGGGATTATCTAAGACTTCTTAAGTGAAAATGAGGCACCACCAACACCTCTACGATATGTATAGTAGTAGTATTTCCTCCCGTATACGTATTCCAAACTATACAATGTACACTAAATTTGTCGAATAATGTTAGAGTATTACTGTTTTACTACCCGTGCGACAAATATACTTATGTAATTATAACTATTTTTAGCTAGATTAAAACACGATACATGAAGAATTTAGCTAGATTATTAAAAGTTAGTCAATCACATAAAATTTGAAATGCCTACTTGGAAAACAGTAAATAAAAAAATCCTCAATAAATTATAAGTATACTAAATGATGGTACGGTCGGTATAAGATAGATAGCTATAGGTTCATTATGGCAAAAGGTTCAAATTGGCAATGCTTGGTTCTAAAGCACAACAATGTAGGAGTAGTAATTTTCAACATGTTTTGCCTTGGCATCAATGAGTAACTTAAAAGTATTACACCCTAAAACCTCATGTATTTTCAAATATTTCTCTACTAATTAGTTTATTGGCTTATTTATTCATATAGCTATATATACTACACCGAAATCTGTAGCCATTCCCTCATCTCAATCATCCTCAGTAATTAATATCTGTAGCAAATACACAACGGTTTCAAAAATGAAGTATTATGTCAGCATTCTTCTTGTTTTAGCCGGAATTTATCAGCTGGGAGCTGCTCTTGATGCGCCAAAACATGCCCTGAAGCTGAAAGTATCATCTTTGAAGCTGTTCGCGACGCATCAGCTCATGATCCTAAAGTCCCTGCTCGGTTACTCAGAATGTTCTTTCATGATTGTTTCATCAGGCTACTCTCTCTATCCCTTAATTATAAATAAGAACTACTACTTATTCAAGCTGATAACCGAGAGCTTATGGACTTTGAGAGACACATGTTTGGGAGAAGATATGTTTTGGTTTATTTCAGTGTATGTAAGTCATCGATTCTTCTCCTATATGTAGGAGAAGAATACAACATATTTTTGGTATACAATCAATCTATTCTAGGATCTGCTTTTACAAATAAATTACATATTATTCTCCTTTAATGCCGTTCCTTCCTTTGGTATGTTTTATTTGTGGTATGTTTGACACTCCCCCTCAAGTTGAGCAGGGGTATCTCCTATGCTTAACTTGTTCAATATGTCTCTGAAGACCTTCGGGTGAACGGCCTTTGTCAAAATGTCTGCAAGTTGTTCTTCTGAGCGAACGAATGGGAATTCCACAATACCTCCCTCCAATTTTTCTTTGATAAAGTGTCGATCAACTTCCACATGCTTCGTTCGGTCGTGTTGTACGGGATTTTCAGAGATGCTAATGGCAGCCTTGTTGTCACAGAACAATTGGCTCTTCCGAGTAGGTGGGAAGCCAATTTCTGAGAGCAGTCTTCTTAACCACAAGATCTCCATGAGTCCACTTTTCATTCCTCGGAATTCTGCCTCGGCACTGGATAGAGCTACAACCTTCTATTTCTTACTCCTCCAAGTGACCAAGTTTCCCCCGATGAATGTAAAGTAGCCTCCCGTAGACTTTCTATCTACTGGGTTGCTCGCCCAGTCGGCATCAGTGTATCCGTCAACTTCTAAGTCCTCTCTCTTCGCTAGGAATACTCCATATCCTACCGTACCCTTCAAATACCGCACGATCCTCAATGCTGCCTCCATGTGATTAGTTTGGGGTTGATGCATGAATTGACTCACAATACCCACGGCGTATGCAATGTCGGGTCTCGTGTGCGAGAGGTAGATGAGTTTTCCGACCAACCGTTGGTACCTTTCTTTGTCTGCGAGTTCTGCTCCTTCTTCTATCTTCAAACCATGATTGGGGATCATTGGAGTGTCTGCGGGCTTGCATTCGAGGAGCCCTGTTTCGGTCAACAGATCTAGGATGTACTTTCTCTGCCTTAGGAATATTCCGTGTTTGGATCTTAACACTTCTATCCCCAAGAAGTATTTTAGAGCTCCAAGATCTTTCATCTCGAATTCCTTGAACAGGTTTTCCTTCAGCCTCTGGATTTCTTCTATGTCATCTCCTGTGATAATCATGTCATCAACGTAGATAATCAGACATGTTACCTTGTTATCCCTCCTTTTCGTGAAGAGTGTGTGATCAGACTAGACATGCCCACCGGTTCCGGTTCCGGCGGTTAACCGCCGAACCGGAACCGGCGCAATATTCCCGAACCGGAACCGGCGCAATTTGGTTCGCGGTCCGGTTCAGGTTCAAGATATTTCGAACCGGAACCGTCACCGAACCGGCGGTTCGGGACGGTTCGGAACCGGCGGTTAACCGTGGAACCGCCGGTTCCGGCGCTTAAATCGAGGCAGGGGGATGGGGGCCGGTGGTGATCTTCAAAAACGGTCGAAAACCGCCGGTTTTTCGGCGGTTAACCGGCGGTTAACCGGAAAAACCGGCGGTTAACCGCCGGTTTAGTGGCTTTCGAGGCGGCGCGGAGCACGAGGCGACAATGGAGCAGCTTTTGCAGACGGTTCGTTGACCGAACCGGCGGTTTTATTTCGGAAACCGGCGGTTTTGGCCCGGAAACCGGCGGTTCCGCCGGTTCCGGCGGTTTTCCGCCAAAACCGCCGGTTTTGTGAAAATTCAATTTTTTTTTTTTTTTTTAAATTTCAAATTCGAATTCTTCCATTTTCCCCCTCATTTTTTTCTATAAATACCCCCCTCTATCCTCATTTACATTCACCCCACTCTTGTGTTAATAAGAGTTTCTCTCTTCAATCTCTCAATTCTCTCTCTTTGTCTCCAATTTCTCATTTGTGCTATTGTGCTTCCATTTAATTACGCAATTGCTACTCTTATTACGCATTGTTATACACTTATACAGTTATACTTGTTCCCGTAGTTCTATAAGTTGTCTTTCTTTCTCAATTACTAAAACAAAAAAAAATATATTATTCCATATTTCTACATTTCTACATACCATTCCAATATGTCTTCATCCCGAGAAGGTCGTGTTGATAAGGGAAAGGGAAAGGCCAAGAGGCCATCTCGGAGATCCGTTATTGATGAAATTTCTCAAATGAACATGGATGAGTGGCAGGTTAATATTTATTATCTACTAATTTCATTAATTTTGAATTACATTTCATTATTGTTCATAATTTTATTTTGTATTTACAATACAAATATTATTTTGTAGGCTCGAGAAGAGCAAGATGTGGCACATGCTATTGCTCTCTCTCGCTCTCAATACCAAGGCGATGCTTATGTTGGTACCGGTAGTGGTGCTCCCGGTCGCGGTGCCTATTCCCAACAAAGTCCAACCCCCGTGAATGTTGATGAAGACGATGATGATGATGATGATGACGACGAGGAGGAGGGGGAGGAGGTAGAAGAGGTTCAAGAAATGCCACCCCCACCACCACCAAGGAGTCGGCGTGGTCGTGGTCGTGGACGTGGACAACCTCCTCAACCTCCTAGACCAGCTGAAAGGTCTTTAACCTCAAACATCTTCGTGAAACATTTCAAGAGGGTACAAGATAGTAACGATCCAAACACTTATAATGTGTATTGCAACTATTGCGAAAACGTATACACATTCCGAAAGGGTGGAGGGTACGGTACATTTACCCGTCACCTGGAGAAAGCGCATCCGGTCGAGTTTGGTATCGCTCCAACCCAAACTCAACTCAACTTTCAACATGGAGTCGGAAGTGGGACGACGGGTTCATCCCAAACATCAGGTATGTGTAGCAATACTCTTTTGAAATATGATCACAAAAATGCTCTTAATGTGATGTCTAGATTTGCCGTTATGAAACATTTTCCATTCAATGCTTTTGATAACGATGCTTTTGAGTCGAGTATGCGGCAAGTATATAATGCCGCTGCAAGAAAATTGAGTCGAACTTCAATGACGCGAGCCGTTGTTCGACAATGCATGGAAAAGAAGGCGCAATTAGGTACGTTTATTATTAACTTAGGGCATAAAGTTTCTATTTGTTCTGATGTGTGGACTGATTGTTTTTGTAAAAATTCGTATATGGGCATCACGGTGCATTTCGTTGATCACAGTTGGACTTTAAACAAACGTTTGATTGCATTTCGGGAATTTCCCGCACCACACACTGCACAAGCAATTGCTCAATTGATCATTCAAGTTTTGAATGAATTTCAATTGATCAATAAAATTTTTTCTATTGGTTTTGACAATGCTAGCGCTAACACTGCTAGCATAGATGATTTAATCAGTGCATGTTCTCCTGTTATTGATGGTAAATATTTCCATGTGCGATGTATTGCCCATATTTTGAATTTGTGTGTTCAAGATGCCATCGATTTGTGGCAAAAGTATGTTGATCCTATTAGAACTGCTGTGAAGTTGATTCATAACAAAGCTCCTATTGGTAGAGCTTGGAAGAGATATTGTCATGGTAAGCAATGCAGGTACACCAACTTTCGTTTGGATGTTTCAACTCGGTGGAACTCGACATATGATATGTTGGAGTCGACTTTGAACCACATTGAGTATTTATGTGATTTTTTTAGAAGTTGTCCTCATGTTCCTTCTGATTTGATTTTGATACCCGCTTGTTGGGACCACAGCATGGATTTATTTCGATTATTCCGCGCTTTCAAAAATGCCACTGTTGAGTTATCCGGTGTTTATTATCCTACTTCTGTGCGCGTTTTGGAGCATTGCATGTATGTGGCAATTGGTTTTAAAACTTGTGTGAAAAATACTCAATTCGTTGAGTTGAAGGCTATTTTGTTTTACATGGTTGAAAAATGGTTAAAATATTTTTCACGTATTCCAAATGTGTTTTTGATTGCAAAATGCTTGGATCCAAAGTGGAAGTTGCATGGTGTTTATAAAATTTTAGACATGTACTATGGTTGTTTGCACGCTTTGGATTTTTCTCAACTCCGCGAAATGGGCTTGACAAGAGGAGAATGCTTCGAACTAAGTATTCCGGATGTTGATGAAATCAAACATAGGTTAGATAGTGCACTTCGTTCTCTCTACGCGGAATATGAAATGCGGTATAACACCGCTCACCAGGTACGTGCTCCTCCTAGTCCTTCTACATTTGATTTTGGTGGAGGGGATTTTTCCAATGTCATGATCGATCCCGACGTAGTATCACAATTGCAAGATCTATACGGTACTACAACCAATAGGACTAGAGCGACTAGTGAATTAGATATATATTTGGAATCGCGCTCTATTTTTCAAGATGCAGGTCCTCCTACTCAACAAATTGACGTCCTTAATTGGTGGGGAACACATGACAAAGAGTTTCCGATACTCTCCATCATGGCTAAGGAGATATTCGCCGTTCCCGCTTCCACCGTCGCCGTTGAACAAGCTTTTAGTGTCGGCGGTTGTGTCCTAGACGACAAAAGGAGCAATCTCTCCGCCAAGAACATGGAAGCCACTATGTTACTTGACGATTGGGCAAAGGCGGACATGAGAGCACAAGAGCCGGATTTCGACTTCCGTGTAGAGAGTGATGGTGAAGAATTTTCTTCCGATGGCGATGACGAGGTCAGAAGCGATAGCACTCAACATTAGCAATGAGTCGACGGGGGCGGTGAACGGCGAGCACTGCCGACCAAAAAGGTAAGCAAGGTAAGAGAACTACGTGGGCTTTGATTCCTCAATAAAATTGTGGATACGTAGGCACCTCAACTTAAATTTGAAAAGTTTAACTTCGAAAGTTTAAGTTGAGCTCAAGCCCTTTTCAATTTTTTTTTCCCCCCTATTTCATAGATCATTCAGGATGCGGCTATGTTGTACTTGAAGATCATTAAAATATATTCCCCATTTGATAAATATCAAATGCGGAATATATTTTAATGATCTTCAAGTACAACTTAGCCGCATCCTGAATGATCTATGAAATCTTACCTTGGAATCAACCTTTTTTTCTTGCAAAATGTTGCCCATTTTCTAAGCAAACACATATCAGCACGCTATATACACATTGCTGCATTTCTAATAGGGGCAATTTGATCTTCCAAAGCAATCAATGCATCTCGAACACACATAGTCAGAACATTATTCAAGCATCTAGCATGGAAAAAATCAGAACAAACTATCTATTAGTACTAATTTTTTCCATGCTAGATGCTTGAATAATATTCTGACTATGTGTGTTCGAGATGCATTGATTGCTTTGGAAGATCAAATTGCCCCTATTAGAAATGCAGCAATGTGTATATAGCGTGTTGATATGTGTTTGCTTAGAAAATGGGCAACATTTTGCAAGAAAAAAGGGTTGATCCCAAGGTAAGAGAACTACGTGGGCTTTGATTCCTCAATAAAATTGTGGATACGTAGGCAACTCAACTTAAATTTGAAAAGGTTAACTTTGAAAGTTTAAGTTGATCTCAAGCCCTTTTCAATTTTTCCTTTTTCCCCCCCATTTCATTTTTTTTTAAATTTACCTTCCGAGTCCGACGAGGCGACGAGCCGACGCCCGACGACACTTGTAAATTATATTACATTGTTGTATGTTGTTGTATTGTATACTTATGTATGTGTGTTCGAGATGCATTGATTGCTTTGGAAGATCAAATTGCCCCTATTAGAAATGCAGCAATGTGTATATAGCGTGTTGATATGTGTTTGCTTAGAAAATGGGCAACATTTTGCAAGAAAAAAGGGTTGATCCCAAGGTAAGAGAACTACGTGGGCTTTGATTCCTTAATAAAATTGTGGATACGTAGGCAACTCAACTTAAATTTGAAAAGTTTAACTTTGAAAGTTTAAGTTGATCTCAAGCCCTTTTCAATTTTTCCTTTTTCCCCCCCATTTCATTTTTTTTTAAATTTACCTTCCGAGTCCGACGAGGCGACGAGCCGACGCCCGACGACACTTGTAAATTATATTACATTGTTGTATGTTGTTGTATTGTATACTTATGTATTGTAAATTGTAATGTATCGTTGTCCGTTACAACTCAAAATCAATAAAATTTATTTCATTTTCTCCTTATTCGTCTTATTTGTGCTTGAATTATGCATTGTCTTGTTCCGATTTGTTGTATAAAGCCAAATTTCAAATTAAAAAAAAAAAAAAAAAATAATTGAACCGGCGAAACCGCCGGTTCAAAAACCGGAACCGCCAAAACCGCCGGAAAACCGGCGGTTCCGAACCGGAACCGGAACCGTGAAATAGCCTCACGGTCCGGTTCCGGTTCCGCTTCCGCCAAAACCGGAACCGGCGGTTCCGAACCGGAACCGCCGGTTTTCGAACCGTGGGCATCTCTAGATCAGACTGGCTTTGTTGGAATCCATGTTTGAACATGGCTTGGCAGAACCTTCCGAACCAGACCCGAGGAGACTGTTTCAACCCGTACAAGGTCTTCCTTAGTCGACACACTTTCCCTTCGCCAAAGTCTCCGGAGAACCCTTGTGGGACTTCCATGTATACTTCTTTGTTCTTTTCTAGTTCTCCATGGAAGAATGCGTTAGTCACATCAAACTGGTGCAAATTCTAGTCTTTGCATGCTGCCACCGATAAAAGTGTCCTCACCGTCTCCATCTTAGCCACCGGGGAGAATGTCTCTTCATAATCCACCCCATATATTTGGGTGTATCATTTCGCCACTAGTCTTGCCTTGTATCTCTCAATTGAACCGTCTGCTCTCCTTTTTATAGTGAATATCCATCGACATCCAACTGGCTTCTTTCCTGTCGGCAATTTACACTTTTCCCATGTACCATTCTTTTCTAGGGCGTCTATCTCCTTCTTCATTGCATCCCTCCAATGCTTATGTCTGCAAGCCTCCTCAAATGTTTGGGGAATGTCTTCTTCTTCATACAGAGCTGTTTCGAAGGCTCGAGCCATCTCTGATAGATGACTCTGTGCAATATTGGATACCGCGTACTTGGCCTTTCTCCCCTTCCAGTCTGGTGAGTATCTTTTAGGGGGCACTCCCCGTGTTCTTCTTGGAGGCAGTTCGTATGGATTTCCACTTCTTCCGCTTGTTCCACTCTCCTCATTGTTGCTCCTATCAATGTTAGTGGCTTCCGAAGGTATACTATCAAAATCTGAACTGTTTACCTCAGGAATCGAAGGCGGGGTTGACGGCTGGTCAATGTCACGTTGTTCGACGTTTTGCATTATAGGATTTGACGGCCCGGCGGTGTTGCTAGCTTCCTCAGGTGGACCAACATCTGTGACCGGACTTGGCTGTGACTCTCCCCCTGTCTGTAGTTCCCCCGATGGCTGCCCCCTTAAGTTGTGGTTTTGAGTATCAGGTAGCCAATCTAGGAGGTCATGTTCAGGGCTATTGGCCAAAGGTTCCTCCCCCTGACTACTAGATTGGTCGTAGAAGTATTCTCCTTCCACAAAATCACAGTTCATAGTGGTGTGTATCCTACGGGTTTTCGGGTCGTAGCATCTGTAGCCCTTTTGATTTTTACCATAACCTAGGAATACACATTTAAGCGCGCAGGGATCAAATTTGGATCGTTCGTGTTTGGGTATGTAGACGAAGACTGAGCATCCGAAAACTTTGGGTTCGAGGGATAGAAAGGATGGGATGTCTAAGTGTTTGGAAAAAATATCCAGCGGGGTTTTGAATTTAAGAATGCCTGTAGGGAGACGATTTATGAGATACACAGCGGTAGCTACAGCTTCGGGCCAAAAAAATTTTGGTACTTTGGACTCAATCAAGAGGGGGCTCGGGTAATTTCAAGGATGTAACGGTTTTTCCTTTCGGCTACCCCGTTTTGTTCTGGGGTGTATGCACACGAGGTTTGATGGACTAAACCCTTACTTCTAAAAAAATCTTGCATTTTATTGTTGACAAATTCCCCCCCATTATCGGACCTAAGAGATTGGATGGTTTGTTTAAACTGAGTTTGAATAAGGTTATAGAAGTCTACGAACTTGTCAAACACGTCATGTTTATTTTTCAGAAAATAAATCCAAGTCATGCGAGAGTAGTCATCAATAAAAAGCACAAAATAACGAAAGCCTTGACCCCCCGGGATAGGAGCAGGACCCCAAACATCCGAATGTACTAAAGCAAAAGGAGTTTGAACTCTCGTATTGTTCAACTTAAATGAATGTCTATGGTTTTTGGCCAACACACATGTATCACAATGAAAAGAGCTTAAAGATCTAGCTAGTTCAGGAAAAATAAGACGAAAATATCCTAAAGATGGGTGTCCTAACCGACGATGCCAAAGCCAAGCCTGTCTGTCAGTCGGTCCGGGAGTTAGCATCATTGCAGCACTCTGTTGGGCTATCTCGTCCACATAGTACAACCCGCCTCGCTCAGTGCCACGCCCAACTATCGTCCCCGTCTTGATATCCTGTAACATGCAAAATTGAGGTTGCATTAGTAATTTACAGTGCAGTTCCCGAGTCACATGACTGATTGATAACAATTTATGTGAAAGAGACGGAACAAAAAGACAGTTGGAGAGGCATAGAGTCGGTGAGATATTGATTGTGCCTGCCCCCATAACTTGTGCTAGGTCCCCACTGGCTGTTTGGACATAGGATTTCTTGGATTTGGCAATGGAGACAAAGTCTGTGGCTTCGAAAGAAATTGTGTCTGTTGCCCCACAGTCAAAAATCCAGTGAGGGTCTTTTGGGCCGGAGCTTGAAGTTGAGGCGCAGGCTAAGGCGTCAAAAGAGTTTTGGCAGGGTATTGTTGGCGAATAGTTTATTTGGGACGGTTGGGGTTCAATGTGCAACGTTTTGGCTAATGGGGGGTTGATATGGGATTTCTTCTTTCTATGGGGGTGAAATTGGAATTTCTGGGAATTTTGGGGGTGAAATTGGAATTTATGGGAACGTTGGGGCTGGTTTCGATATTTTCGGGAATTTTGGGGTGGTATTGTATATGTATCTTTGGGTCGGGGGTCATTTTGAGAGAAGTTTCGGCTGGGGTTGGGTTTGTGATATTACGATTTTGGGGGGTGGTTTGTGATTTAGGGAAAGTTGGGTAGTGTATAGTGGGCTAGGTTCAGTTGGGCTCGATTCACTCAGAACCCCAGCCGCCTCTCTCGTCGTTCCTGTGGGAACCCTAGCGTCCCTGGGTTCGATTTCGCCGCTCGTTTCGCTGGCGATGTTCATGATTCCCGGAATTTTACCTTCTGTCCACGTCCGGGCTAGGGAGACTGAGCCGATTTTGGGCCAATCCTCGGTCCTGGTTTCTCCTCCGCCGCTGGTAATGTCGCCGCCACTGTTGCTGCCCACCGATTTGTCGGTGCTGGTGGCGCGGTCTTGAGCGACGGTTACTGCTGCTCTCCCGCCTCCTCGGCCTCCGCCGTTTCGACCTCCACTCCGGGCTTGTCTTGCCCTCTTCATTTCCTCCCACCACTCCGAGAACCCATGGATGTGGAAACACGTCTCTCTGGTGTGTTTCTTTCCTCCACAATGGCTGCATATCATTTTACTTTTGTCCTCCTCCTTAGGGTTCCTCTGTAGTTGGGAGTGTTGTGATATTAGTGCTCGATTTCGGTCAAACACCATGAGGCCTGCTCCGATTCCGGATTCCTTCGATTCTGGATTGAGTAGTCTTTCGTTTACAGCTTCCCTTCTGACTAACCCATACGCCTTCCTTGCGGTTGGAATCGGATCCATATTCAGAATCTCGCGCTTGATTTTGCCGTATCGGTGGTCGTCTAGGGCCCACATGAATTGGTATAATCGGTGCCTTTGGGTGTGTTGGTTGTACTTGTCGATGCTTGATGGGGTATCCATTGGATTTGGGTCTCGGGTATCAATTGATATCCAGAGATCTTGCAATTTCTGCCATAGTTGCTCCAATGATGAATCTCCTTGTTTGATGCTATATGCTTGTCTATGCAGGTCTGAAATATGAAATTGATCAGCGCCGCTTCCATATGTAGTCGCTAGACTATCCCATAAGTCATACGCTGTTTCGTATTGCGATACCTCGTTTACGAGTTTGGCTTCGATGTTATTTATGATCCAATTGAAGCAGCAATCGTCCCTTTGTTGCCACCGATTGTAGCTTGGATCTATCGGAGGGGGAGGGCCTGTAACTCTAGTGATGTGAGACGCCAAGCCCTTCCCTCGGATTCCCCGACTCATTAGTTTCGCCCATAACGGATAATTATCTCCGTTGAGCTTTTCAGCGAGGCGTACTTCGCCTAGTGATTCAACGGATGAAGGCTGGTGGCTTTGGTTGTTTTGAGACATACTTAGTCTCATGAACTCAGCGAATTGTTCGGCTGAGAGGGTGATTGGTGGGTTATTTTTCGGTGGTTTATCAGTTTCTGGATCTGACATGGTTGTTGGTTGTGTATTGCAGGTTTCAAAGGGTCGGGAAAGGTACTTGAGACGATGATGATGTTGTTATGAGTCTCAAGCCCGAATCGTCCCGCTCTGGTACCATATTCAAGCTGATAACCGAGAGCTTATGGACTTTGAGAGACACATGTTTGGGAGAAGATATGTTTTGGTTTATTTCAGTGTATGTAAGTCATCGATTCTTCTCCTATATGTAGGAGAAGAATACAACATATTTTTGGTATACAATCAATCTATTCTAGGATCTGCTTTTACAAATAAATTACATATTATTCTCCTTTAATGCCGTTCCTTCCTTTGGTATGTTTTATTTGTGGTATGTTTGACACTACTATTCCCCTGTCTCTCTTAATTAAGCACTTTCGAATTTAGAAATAATTTTCTTTCGAGACTCATTCTCCATTTGCGATAATTCAGTCACTTTTTCATTCTATCTCTCTCTCTCTTATTTTACCCTATCGTATTAGGGTTGTGATGCATCGGTGTTGGTGGATTCGACCCCAAACAACAAAGCCGAGAAGGATGGCCCTCCCAATCTCTCATTGGCTGCATTTTATGTGATCGATGCCGCAAAAACTAAGCTAGAAAAATCTTGCCCCAAAACAGTCTCTTGCGCTGATATATTAGCCGTGGCAGCTCGTTCTGGTACTAATTCCATAGTCCAAACTGAAAGTTATGATATAATTTGCTATTTTATTTGGAGTTATAGGGACAAATGTGACCTAAAATGTATGTTCTTATATTTATCTTCTCTGACAATTGCTCCTAATAATGCAGTCGGGAGGGCCCACGTGGAGGGTGGCGGGAAAATAGCAAGAGCAAACGAAACCATAAATCTGCCATCGCCATCATCCAACACATCGCAGCTGATTCAAAGCTTCGCGCAGAGAGGGCTATCGGGCACAGGCTGGGGTTCTCGCACTGCTCCTCCTTCGAGGGCCGACTCCGCAACTTCAGCGCCACCCACGACACCGACCCCACCCTGAAGAGGAAGTGCCCAAAGCCCAACGGAGACCGGAATGCGGGCCAGTTCCTGGACATCGATCTTCGACAACGATTACTACAGGAGGGTTGCAGGCGGGGAGGGCGTGTTCGTCTCCGATCAGTCGTTCGCGAGGGATCAGGGCTTGTTTTTCAAGGAGTTTGCGGATTCCATGATTCGGCTTGGGAATGTTGGAGTTGTTGAGAGTGGACAAGTGAGACAGAATTGCAGAATTGTTAATTGAGAACCCACACTTTGATTATTTTCTTCACTGTTTGATTTGTTTTGAGTTGAGGTAACTCGTTTCGCGCCATCCTACTCCTTCAAATGTCAAATTAATATATTAACAAATCTCGTTATATATAATAAATCATGTATTATTTCTTGTGAAATTATTTTTGTTATCTTATTACTACGATTACTTTATGCGATATTCATAGATTAACTATAGTTCATTTCGGTTGTTACTTATTTTGTTTCTCAAAATCAAATTTTCTTTTAATATGCAAAGAATAGGTTTGTCGTGATATAACATAAACGGGGACAAAAAACGTATAATTAACTAAGAATATTCATGAATGCTTTTTTTGGTGAATTTCTCAATTTTCTTGCTTACACAGATGAACACGATCGCTAATCTTCAACGCAGTTATTTAGTAGTAGTAATTTTTCTTTAATGAGTACTGAGCATAGAGGTACTTGGTTAAAAGTATTAGTATGAGATACTTGGTACGAAAGAATCGAATTCGGTGTTTTACGAAAATATTGGCATGTCGATGTAAGGCATCTCCACAATATCAATTCACCTTTCTATTTTAATAACAAAAATAATTATGTGATCAAATTTTCTTTTTACTGTATATAGTTTACAACTAGCATTATCATTACATTAATCCGGAGTCATAGTTATTAAAGGTTATATAATCTCATTAAAGGATGTTTATAGGATGTTGCGCGTGGAACAATAAGAGCATCCATAATGGATGCCCTAGTGAGAGCCCTAGTGGTTGCCACATCAGCATGCTATGCGATGGTGGAGCCCTAGTGGGAGTCCTAGTGGTGCCCTATCTACTATCCATTTTTCATTTCAATTTTAATATTATTGTTTTTAATTTTATTTTTAATTCACATCTAACTTTGTGGAGATAACCCGGGCTCAAGCCATACTGAAAAAAAATGAAGGATGAAGCGCAAGAGCTTCTTAGTTTCAAGGCGTCTAAACCCCCAGGAGTCATTATTGAAGAGATTGAAGAAGCCACACCGAATGTGCCAAGGCAAAAGCCTAGACCGAAGAGGAAGCAACGGTCTCAGTTTGAAGGGCAACGGCAAGAGCCTTTAATGATTGGCTGGTATGATAGGGATGTTGAGTTCGAGGAATATCTTACGAAAAGTTTAGAAGATGATCGTGCTCAGAGGAAGAGGGCTGAGGAGGTAGCCAGGCAAAATTTGGCGAAAGCATTTGAAGCCGTGTCCCCTGAAGCTCCGGTCTCTAACTTTGGAGAAGTATCAATACATGACGTGGAATTTGTAGCAGGAAAAATATGTGTAGTTGACTATGTTGGAGAAGCAGAAGCTGGAGGTGGAGACTCGCATGCACACGTACAAGAGGTAATGACTTGTGTGATTTACATATTGATTTAGTACCTTATTTGTGATTTAGTTCTTGTTTGTAATTTAGTCCTGCATTTGTGGTACTGCATTTTGTAGGATGTAGCTACAGCTTCATCTGTTGACCATTCCAATCCGATTGTCGATTCCCATGCACAAGTAGCAGAGGTAATGAATTGGTGTGATTTTCATATTGATTTAGTACCTAATTTGTGATTTAGGTCTTGTTTGTAATTTAGTCCTGCATTTGTGGTACTGCATTTTGCAGGATGTAGCTACAGCTTCATCTGTTGACCATTCCAATCCGATTGTCGATGTCGCTGAACATGCGACTGAGTCTGAATCTGTAGTTCACCAACCATCTTCGGTCGGGCCAGGAGCTTTTGTAGAAGCAGATGTGTACCGACCGGTATTGGATGATGGTAGTCAGCCACAGTCGGACATACAGGTAGACAATGATTTCTTTCCGATCATTGAGGACATTACTCATGAATTGTTCATGCCCGAAGCTGACACCCAAGTGCAAGAGCCAGCTCCAGCTGAAGCAGCGTGTGCAGAACCCGTACCGGTGGTAGGAGATGTACCCCAACAGGCTGATGAATGAGTTTTTTGTCCGTCAGCCGATTATGTTCCCGACGGATGTCATCTTCATAACGAGGGCAGTAACGACGAAGATGATAATAATGATGTCGGGCACTTTATCTCGTTGGCCAAAATGTGTCGTGATGAACAAATGTTTACCTCGTATTACGAGTCGTTACGTCGGGAACAACAGCCGGAGGAGGTGGCGGGACAAGACGGGATTGAGGAGCCATCGGGCGAAGCAGAAGGGTCTGGCCAAGGCAGCGGCGGGTCCAAGAAAAGGCGAAAGTACTCCCCTGTTGTTGAGAAAAGGAACTCGGCAGACTCAAACCCTCTGTTCGAGCAAGAGACGGTCGATGAGCTGCAAGATCTCGAGGACCTAGAGGATTTGGAAGGTTTAAGTAGAAAGGGTATCAAGTACACCCCATTCAAGCTGACAAATGATTTACCAAATTGGAAGCCTGGTGATTTTTTTAAGGATAGAGAAATTTTTTTCAAGGTTATTCGACAGTACGCAATAATGACGAGACGCCCGGTACATGTGAAGAAGAATGATGGCAAAAGACTTCGTGCTATTTGTAGAGGAAAGTCTTGTGAATGGTATGTATATGCAAGACGGGTCGAATCCCACAACGATACCGATTTTGTTGTACTAAATATGCAGAGAGACCATGCACACACATGCTCTCAAGTGTTGGATCAGAGATGGCTGACGTCAAAATGGCTAGCTGAGCGATACATGGAGAAGATAAAAGCGAATCCCCATATCCCATTGGCAGCCATAAGGCAGTGTGTGGATGAGGAGTTCGGACTCCAAGTTGGCAGGATGAAGGAGTACCGAGCAAGAGACAGTGCATTGGAAGGTATTTTTGGCAAGGTGGGACTCCAGTATCGGAGACTTTTCGATTACAAAGCTGAACTGGAATGGACACACGCTGACTCTAGTGTGCACATACATAACGACAACTTCAGGGATCCTGAAGTTGTGGGCACGAGATTCTTGAGGTTTTATACTTGTCTCGGGCCCTTGAAAAAGGGTAGGATGCGTTTTTGTCGTCCGATTATCTTCTTGGATGCATGTTTCTTGCGTGGTATGTACAGAGGCCAACTTATGACGGCCATGTGAATTGATCCAAATAATGGTTGGTGGCCTATTGCATGGGCGGTGACTGAGGCCGAAAGCTACGAACAGTGGAAATGGTTTCTAGGCTATCTGGCAGAGGACCTCCTCATACATGAAAATGCCCCCAGATTTGTCTTCATGTCTGACCAGCAAAGGTATGTGTAATGTGATTTCATTAAAAGGTGTATACGTTGTTTGTGATTTTTTTTAAAATACTTCACTTGTGATTTTTTAAATATTGTTGTATTCTGAGTGTGATTATAATATTGTTGTATTCTGTGTCAGTGGTTGTGTACATGTAACAATTTGTGGTGAATTTAATAGGGTCTTGCAAAGGTAATGCTTGAGGATTTTCCACAGAGCGAGCATCGCTTCTGTGTGCAGCACATATACAACAACTTCAAGAAGCGTTTCATCGGAGAGAATTTTAAGGAGATGTTGTGGGAGCTTGCGTCGAGTACAACCCAGGAAGAGTATGTTGAGCGGATGAATGCACTGTAGATTATATATCCACAAGCACATCAATACCTACTCGGCGTAGCTCCCAAGGAAAAATGGGTGAAGGCTTATTTCTCTCCGCATGTTTGTTGTGATGTTATCCTCAACAATATATGCGAGACTTTTAATTCGAAGATAGCAATTGCTCGTGAGTTGACCATTGTCACCATGTTGGGGGAGATCAGGACAAGTCAAATGGAGAGGATACAGATTAGAGGCCAGTGGATCAAGACGTACGCTCATGCCCTGCCGCCTGTTATCAAAGAGATTGTTGATAAGTATTTGGCGAGGGCTTCTTCATGGAGACCCACATGGAACGGAGAAGATTCTTACCAAGTCTCTGGACCGTCAGGTCAGTACGTAGTGAACATGCGGGAATTTACTTGTTCTTGCAGACTGTGGCAGCTGAATGGAATCCCATGCACCCACTCCATCGTTACAATAAACAAGAATGGTAAGGATGTAGCAGACTATGTCTCCCGCTATTATTTGCGATCCACCATGACGTTATTGTACGAGAATGTCCTCTACCTAATCAACGGGATGGATAATTGGCCGAAGATCTCAGAAGTTGGATTTGAACTGGCACCTCCTAGGACAAAGCGCCAACGTGGACGGCCAAAAAAACTGAGGCGTGAAGATCCACAGGTTCGTCAGCATGCAAATGGTTCTGAGTCTTTGCGCCGAACCTTTGTACTCAGGTGTCGTCGGTGCGGACAAGATGAGCATAACAGATGAACATGCACTAATGATCCTCGTATAGATGCCCGAACCGAAGTTGGATAGAGTTCAAGTTAACAGCCCAGTAATCCAAGTGAGCCACCCACCGTTCCAAGGCCCAACACTCGTCGGGCTACCCGGTCAAGCCAGGAGGTAATGAGCACCATCACCTTTCGTTTTGATAAGCATTGAAACTCACTTTGACCGGGGTTGTTTGTTGTAGACCAATCCCACTGAATAACGTCCCATCACTCGTCGGTCTACACGGTCAAGCCATGTAGTTTTCAACACCCTTGTTGCACTTTTAATTTCCATAAAATCCAGTTAACAATCACAATTTTTTATGATATTTGTAGGACAATAACACTCTTCCTCCAAGGCCTAGCACTCGTCGGACCAGGACTCAGCCTCAACGTTGTGGCCGTCGAGGGGATCGTGATTGAATACCCGCGCTTGCATAGTTTGGGAACCTTAAAACATGAGGAAATTGTGTTGGGTTTTTTTTTGTCTCGTAAACAATGGTGAATGCGAACCCTTTTTGTCAAACATTATTCGGATATAACCTTCGGTGATCGGTAGGGATCATCATTAGAAGACACTTGTATTAACTATGCATTTTGTATCTCGTAAACAATGGTGTATTTTAACTATGCTTTTGTCAAACTTAATGCCTGTTTTGTTTGAGAACTTTTGGTATGTCTTTGGTGTATTCTGTATGACAAGTGCTCATAACCTACATCACACAAAGTTCTGTACGTCGGGTGTTATTCAATTTGAGGAGATGTGTACGCGAGGTGGTATTTCAACAGAAGATGCGTACTTCGGAAGTGATTATAAACTAAAAACTTCAAAGTGTTAGTTTTAGTGCACACTTTTTAAGCGGGAAATGCATACGACAATGTTCCAAAAACCATATTCTTCAGATTTCGGCAGTGGAACTTCAAATTTTTAGTACCAAAATTCCCCCTCATTGCTTGAAAAAATAAGTGGTACCATTAAATTAAAAAAAAATTACAAAGCATAAAAATAAGATTACAATTTTCAGCATTCGGGACATTTTTTTTGTTCTAAAAAGTTCTGAAGTGAGACCTGCACACTCCTCAGTCTTCATGGTCAATTTCCCTTCAGATCTTCACATTCACCACTTTTCATGCGAAATTTGGCTTCAAGATCACCATGCACAATACTATTGGATCGGAGTTGTTCTTCAAACCTGTCTCGTTCGAGCTTGATTCGTTGAAAGTAAGTGTCTTGGCTTGGCGATAGACCAGCATCAAACCAACGGAAGAATCTGCAATCATCTTCCTTCCAGAATGGACACCGATAGTAATGTCGACCTGGATTAGCCGACGTCTTAGACGTCACCAGCTCGGCCGCGACATCGTGACTGCAGAGAACAACCGGTGGACGAGGCCAATCCCAATTGAAACTTGAACCGAACGATTGCGTACTTGAAGAAGACATTGCAAGAGCGACCTGAATTGGAAATTCAAACCCAAACATATTAAAGTTAATTTATATGTCATTATTTATGAAATTAATTTCACAAATAAAATTGCACCCCACAGCCGACCACACATAACCCCTAAATTCAAAACAGCCAGATTCAGCTACAAAATCCACCCACATTCAGCAACAAAATAAACCAAAATTGATCGGACTACAACAAACATCGCCATCTCATGGACAAATAAAATCCCAAAAACAAACCTCGACCCAGCCAAACAACCATAAACCCTACTTTGAATACACCCAAATTCCGCTGCAATTACGACCTAATAAAAATCCCCAAGCCACGGACAAATTTCAGTGCGGCAGGAGACAGTACATAAATTGGGATCTTACAACAGATTATACGGTAGAGTTCAAACGACGAATGAATTGATTGTTGAACCCTTTTTGCGAGAAGGAAGTGAAGTGAGAGAAGGAAGATGAGAAATTATTTCACACTCTTAACTATATACAAATGAACACGGTAGTTTGTGGACATCAAACTTGAGTTGACCAATGTGCAGCATGTTGTCTGCAAAGTGCATCATCAGAGCAGAGCAGGACTGCGACAGGGAATGGAATTGTCTGAAATGCCCTTCAAGGCAAAAGGGCCTTTTGGTCCGAAAAATGGCTACAAATATCTCATTCGTGATTAGGTTGAAGGTTAGGCACTTGTGGGGATATTTTTTTTGTTAGGGGTCTAGAGTGAAAGAAATGGAAACGTCAGGGACTTTTTATGTAGTTTACTCTTTTAAAAAAAAACTACATTACTAAATTAAAAAAAACATAACTAGTCATCTAAATTTAAAAAGTGAGTAGAGTAGAGAGTATTGGTGCGTGAAAAGTGAATGAGGATTGGATATTTATAGTGGTTTAATTAGGGTTTAAATAATTTTAAAAAATAAAAATAAAAATGCAAAAATCGAAGAGATCGGGCTTGGGCTCGACGCTGCAATGGATGCCCGATCAGGTGCGAGATCGGGACGACTGACCTTTTGGTCGCGCGGCTCGGGCTCGGGCGCTTGCAGTGGATGCCCGAGGACGCCCGAGCCCGATCTCGGGCAATCGGGCGTGAGATCGGGCATCCACTGTGGATGCTCTAAGAGAAATACTAGTAGTTGTCATTAGAGCATCCGCAGCGGTGCTTGCTGCGGAGGACGGCGTCCGTGCCACTGGTACGGCACGCCCCTGTCCGCTGTTGTGCTCTTGCCAACGGCACGGCTCTGCTCGATACATAGAGCACGTCCGTGCTGCTGAGCAGAGCGACGTGGCGCTTTTCTATTGGTCGTTGGCATTTTCTTTTTCTTTTTTTCTTTTTTTAATCGAACATAATACCAAAAATAAAAAAAAATATTTTCGGATTCCCAAAAATATAGCCGCTTTATTACCGTGTTTTTTAATTTTTTTTTTAAAAATTAATCCCCAAATCATCTATAAATACTCACATTCATCATCCATTTGGGCGAAATTCAGCCACGAGTAGTGGATTTTTTTAGTTTTATAAATTTAATTATGTAATTTTTAATTTTTAAGACTTTAATTATAAAATTTTTACTTTTTTTGTAATTTGTAATAGTATTCCGAATATTTTTAATGCATTTTAATATTGTAAAAATGTTTTTATTTAAATTGAATAATAGAATGGTGGAACCCTTGAGCATGGATATGAGTGTTATGCTCTTGGGAAAGAGCAGAGAGTAAAAAATTAATAAAAATAGGTCCGGGCCCACATCCGTGCTCTTGTCTTATACAACCGCATATGCAAAATAAAAAGGAGCAATTTCATTGTACACTTTACCAAACATTAATCCGTTTTAGATAAATTTGAGGTCCAATAAACTCACGTCTTCTTTGGCGAATATATAGACAACCCACCGCTGGCAGCATGTCTGCATTGCAATGGAAATCTACACGGCGACTTGAAGATGCCTTAATCAAGCAAATGCTACATCAGATCGTAAGATATACTTGATGCCCTTACTCACATTTCGAGCTTCATGCAGCATGCACTTATCACCATGAATGTGAAGCAGAGCCATGCCTTCTGTCGGAGCTACCTGCAAAAATTTGATAGTTCCATCATCTAATTACTACATGACATCATCTCTGATGTGCCACAAAATTAGCTAAATAATTCGGTTGGAATTACTGCGCTCCCTAATCTCAGATGCATAACAATTCTACAAATCTAATAATTCAGTTAATGAATATGGTAAGGCCATTATGCTTAGGTGAAATTTATTGCAAATACAAGGAACTTATAAAGCTTTTATTGGATTTTGCGTGTGACAAGTGCAAAACTATAGAGGAGATAGCACAGTGGGAGGCAGCCATATGATACCAACGAGACTAAAGATTTACCCAGTGTTAGTAATTTTATCATTGCACTTTGCAATGTTCGAGATTCAGTGTTTTCATTCTGGACAATAAGATGAAGTGCAGCACAAGATCAGAGATGATTGAACAAGAAAGGGAAAGTTGTTTTGGTATTTAAACACTCAGTAAAAGATTAAGAATTCGTAGGAATGGTCTTAGGATCTCAGGCACAGGTTTTCAAGGATAAGAAAAGGAGTTTTAAAGGTTTATGAATAGGGCTGCCAAGGCAAGGAAAGAAAAAAAAGAGAATTAAAGTTTCCCTCCTGAAGTCCTTTAGGAAAGAAATGCTTATCAACTAAATCTCAATTTATTTCTAGAGAGACAACAACAGAGGAATTGAACTAACAGAATTTTTAAATGTAAGCTACCACTCAAGGCAAAAAAGAAGTTAAATAGGATGTACCTCAGCGACCAAAGCATTTCTAGGGCCATAAAACACAGTCTCCCCTCCAACTAGTGGATCCAAAGAGTCTTGAGAGCTACTGTCGTTTTTAGATTTGGCTTTACTTTTACCAGGGGCACCACTTAGATAGATCAATAGTGTATAATATGTACGTCCTCCTTCTCCCAGATCAACACTCTCATCAATATGTCTACCAAATCGTTGACCAGCAGTGTACCTGTAACTTAGATTATTAAGATCAACCACAAGCATATAGACATCTTCTAATACAGATACATGATTGCCACCACAAGTACAACACACAGGAAGATCACATTGAATCAAAGGATTCTCAAATCTTCAGCATCGTAGAAGACAATGCCTCAGTGACCACATAAGTGGAATCCAAGTCTGCAGATGGTGCAAATGTCACATACCGATAAAACCTTATATTTGGATTCAACCCGACTGCAACTTTTCCTCGAATCTTGAAATCTGAAAAGAACTTGTTGAGTCCAGCACTCCATATTGCCTCTGCAAGAGCAGGATCATTAACAGCTATCCGATCATTGTCTCTATAAGCCTCTCCCATTGTGGGACCAAGACTCCCTTGGTGAACAAAACCAATTGCCTCAGCAGCATCTCTAAATGCTTTTGACTCAGCAGAGGTGAGATAATTTTGGATCTGAATACCTTGAACAGAAACAGGGGAAGAACAACACACATAACGTGAGACGAGTTCGAAAGAACTGAAGGTAAAATAAAATACAAAGCATGGCGTTTATTGTTAACCAAGCTGGCCAATACCATAAAAATGGTCATACCAAGTACTCCGACCAATTATAATCCAATCCCAACTTCTATATACAGCCGAAAGTATTTCAGAACTCAACATCATCTGATATCTAAGTCCAAAATCCTTTAAATCACAAACTATTTATGAAATCAATAGAAAGACATAAGCAATTGAGATACAACTTTGTTCTTAAACATATCCAGCCCAAATTATCACAAAATCGAACAAATTTATTCCCAATTCTGGAACAATTTAGTAAATACAGAAAGAGCGTAGAACAGGATAACTTCTATTACAGCCGTTGCACGCATACTGACAGCATAAAATGCAAAACCTAATTGAACCTCACAAAAGAAGAAACTGCAGTAGATTAATTAGTTCACATGATTAGCGTATTCAATCATTAAAATCAGCACCGGATAAACTTTTCAAAAACAAGGGGGAGTGGAATCCAATCTTCAAAACCGCAATTTATATAAAAAAAAATTGATACAGCAAATGAAAATGGCTGTTGAATAAATGGAAAGGGTAACTCACAGTAATCAGATCATCGCCTTTGAGGTGAGAGATCTTCAAATTAGACTTGGGTTTTACACATGGCCAGTCGGATTTAGATTTCTTGTTTGGCATGGCTGTTCTTTTTCGGTCTCCGATTGTTCTCTTCATTTTCTGGAGGTCATTCATTGAGTTTAGATGCCCTCAAACGTGGAAAAATTGATGGGCCATAAATGGGATGGATCAATAATGTAACTGATTATTTGGGCTATGTTATTCTAACGATTTGGCTAACTTTGGCCCATTAATTTGCCAGAAAATTTATCTGATTTTATCTTTTGATAATTTGACAATTATATAGAAGAATTTGAAAATTCTCATCCTTTAAATTCCTTCTTTCGTTTCTCTTGCTACTTCCTCCGTCCGAGCTAAGATGACACAATTTTTAGTCAGCACATGGTTTTAGTAGTTGTTGGTTAATGTGGTTAATTGGAGAGAGAAATAGTGAGTGTAAGTATTAAATGGAGAAAGAAATAAAATTAAATATTTAATTCAAGAGAGACAAAAGTGGTTGGGTGTATTAACTGAAGAGAGAAAGTTATCAAAACTAGAAATGTGTCATCTTGATTATGACAAATTAAAAAATAAAGTGTATCATCTTAATTGGGACGAATGAAGTATTATCTATTAAAAAAGTTTCAGTCAATTATAGTGAAAATAAGGAACATAAGGATTTTCTTTTATAAATGAAGAGGGAAAAGAAATTAAAAACTTAAAAAGCTATAGTTTTCAATTCTATCGTTTTCTCAATTAAATTTACAAATGAAGAAGAAAGAGAGTGATCAATTGCTAACTCATCATTTAATTGCTAACTACAACTAATTTAAAATCATAAGATTTTAGAAATCTTGTGGTCTAAAATTTATCACGAGTAATTTTCGTTTTTATTAATTAAATCGAAAAAGATAAAAAACTACCAAATTAGGGTTTTGGATGGAAATGTTAATATAGTGTTTCGAAAATATCAACGCAATGCTTTGAGAATGTCAACACAATGCTTTGAGAATGTTAACACATTGCTTATATTGACATTTTACATGTATTATATTGGCATATTTTATATACTATGTTGACATTTGTTGCTGTACAAAAAAATTGAAAATTTTCAATTTTTTTTAAAATTTTAACATCGGAACATATCCAAGTGAGATCTCATTATAATCCTTATGAAATTATCTTTAATTTGATATATGTTGTGAGAAAACATAATTTAAATCAAGAAAATTATATGCATTTTAAAGTTATGGATATTTTTCAAATATTAGTTATAACTAATTTGTTGTAAATTGACCTTAATACCTTTATTGACGTTTTTTGTTGATCGTATTAACATTCCGGGCTGATGATCTAGGTCTTGATTTGAATATCTAACTACTATTATTTAATTGTAGTTAACAATTAAGTATTGAGTTAGTAATATAACACTCTTTAGTAGAAGAATAACGTAAAACTAAACGTGTGTAGAAAAAATGACTCAATTTTGATTAATAGGTATATAGAAAAATAACTCAGGTTTGATTAAAATGCGTAAGTAATTTCTTCAGCATCAAGTAGGGAAAAATGACTCAAACTCTGATTAAAACGTATGTTGAAAAATGACTAACTTTGATTATGTAATCTTCACGTAACTGTGCCCACATATTAAATATTGTTGACAACTGATGTTAAATTTATCAAGTTGTTCCAGAAGTTGGAAAACCATTATTTTTGTTGATGAATGAACAGAAATTTAATTGCTATGGTGGACTCAAAACCAAGACTATTGGTCTTGTACATTAATCATTTTAATTCACGCAGTCGAAGTTGGAGTATGATGACATTAAGGAGATGACGTTCTTCAATATTACAAGGTCTTATCATTATAAATAATTTCAACAATAACTTTATTTTCAATATTAGCAATATAGATACCCAAAAATATTTCAATAACTTAAAAAGGACTTAGGCATGGGTTTTAATTTCTACGCTGGTGTGAAATTTAATTGAGAGGCTGTGTGTACTAAAAGCTAATGCTTTAATCCTGATAATTTTTCCAATTGTAGAAAAAAATGGATGTGTTTACTTCACTACAAATAAAAATGGTATTATTGTTGATACAATTTATAAAATGCAAAAAAATTGTATTGGACCTATGGTAATGGTATCCGTTTCAATTAGGATTTTCAAGTTCATATTTAAAGTTTATTAATGGCAATAAAAATTTAATGGTGCATCTTCCATAAATATGTTGAAAATCAGGATCGAGTTAAAAATGGTCTATTTTTTGCAATTAACCCGTTCATAAACTGATTGCTTAAATTCTTGAGATAGAGTGCACATATCAGTTTGTTGATTAATGAGTTTTGATTACCATTTAATGCACATTTACGACCTTTACCTCCTAGCAATGGGGGTTATAAAATTATTTTTTCTAGCAACGAGGTCTCTTTTCTTAGAGTAGTACTTCGCATAATCATGATATACATCTATATAAGCTTTTTAGATAATAAATAAAGCTAGCACTAATCTATTGCACGTCTAGAAATTAAGTGATACTATAATTTATCAGGTCCACACTTTAGATATTTAACCAGTATCTTAATTTCTCATTAATTATAGCGAGCTATCTCTTTAGGCTGTCTTTGTCAATTGTCACTGAGAATCACTAATCAAGGGATAAGTTGATTATCTTAGACATGTTGATATGTTAATTTGGTCAAATGATTAATCAACGATTAAGTTAATAATGTTAGACAGGTTTGTAAGTTACATTTTAAAAATCCAAAATCCTAATAATTATAATACTTCAATGATCTATTTCATCAATGATGAAAATTAAACACCTTATTATAATTAAATTTTATGATATGGAGTACAAAGAACATCCTACCTATAAATCATGTGTACTACCGTTATAGTAGTAGTACTATATATTGTGAAGATGCATTAGTTTCTCAATTTTTTAATGAATCGAGTATTGGTCTCTTAAATATGAGCTGTCGCAAAAAATATTTGAAATGATGTTTTTTGTATTTCATGTGAGTAATTAGCATGGATTTATGACTTGGTCAAGTAAAAACATGCATATATGTGGGTGAAGGCAACGAATCCACACAGACAAGCTTAAGCCCCTATTGAATTGAATTTTTAAATGTTTTTCTTCTATTCTTTTTAAAAATTTATCCAAATTTTATGCAAATTATTATAAAAAACCTTTATTAATAATCTAAATTACAAAAATAAACTTTCAGAGAAAATAAAATTTTGAAAATATAATTCTTACCAACGCATTTTTGCGTCCGCCCACACAGAAGATGATCACCTGGTTGGTTTATACTTGTTAGATTTTGATTTCTTTTTCTTTGAATGATACCAATACATTTGCTGAATATAAATAACTTATACTACTGACTACGGAAATTTTCAATTAATACTTGACACTTCATCCATCTTGATGCATTTTTTAATAGCACTATAAATACATACAAATATACAGAGTCGGAATAGTATAGCTAAAGGTTAGTACTGGATATCGATCACGGGGAAACCAGACACAAACTGTCTATCCTCTACTAAAACTCAATTACTATTTGGAAAACCGAAAGATTTGAGAATTTTTGAAAACAAAGAAAAGTTTAAAAGCAATAGATAACTAATTGCAAATAAATCACGGAGATAAAAGTATAGAGATAAGGGAATTCCAGGGATGTGCGTTCACAGTTATGGTTATACAAATTCCAACTACAATACCCTAGCACAATTCTTACTTTGATAGAACGAGTCACCTAGATTATGCTCATGCGATGCAAACGTTGATTACAAACATTAGGATTGTCAATCCTAAATACGTAACTCCTAAAAGCTCCTAAGACCCTTGAAAAGTCATCACTCTCAATTAACAGTGCCGTTTTAAAGGAAGCTAATTGTAGTCCTCATCCCTCCGGCGTCGCCGTCGCCGTCGCCGTCGCTCCACCGGCGGCGTGTTACCTCCATCACCTCTTTCCTCTCCCCCTCCTTTCTCTCCCTCGGCTCCCCCTCTCCTCTCCTATCTCTCGTCTCTCCCTCTCTTCTTCTCTCTCGGTCGACTGAACAAAATTCCAAATTCCAGTCTGCTTCTTCCTTGATTTCGTCGGAGTCGCCGAAGTCGTCGGCTTCCGATTTCTCGGTTTTGCCAGAGTCGCCGTCGCAGTGAAGAGGTTCTGACGCCGATCCGCCGCTGCCGTCGTCCAGCCACTGCCTCCGTTAGACGCCGGAAGAGTTGTTGCTGTCGCCGCTGGGTCAGGCTGTTGCTGTCGCCGCCGGGAGCCGCTGCTCCGTCGGTGTTCATGCAGCCCCGAAACATGGTCGCAACCCCCAACTTCAAACGGGACAGTCCCGATCCACCTCCGAACAGCCCCGAAACCAACCCGAACAATCCCGAAAGATAAGTTCTTGCACTCAAATTACGTCTTTTCGCATTTCGATTTTGCCGTGGGAAAGTTCAATTGTGTTAAATGCTTGAGTTATGCGATTAGTTCGGTTGATGCTATGATTATGCATAAATTGCTGATTGAAACTTGAAATTGGGAGGGAGTATACCTTCAACGGATTTTGAGAGAATTATCGATAGCTCCCTCTCTCGAATTTGGTTCTCGATTTCTGCCGGAAGAAGATCGAATGAATTGATTTAAAAAAACGTGTAACATAAATGAAGTTTGCAAGATTACCTTGAGTAGGAAATTAAAGAATAATTGTTTTGCTGCAGAGACTGGACAAATGAATGGTGCAACAAATATTATAGAGGATGAAGATTTGGTTGAGATGTGGAAGAGATTTAGGGAGTAGGGAATGAGATTTATGGAAGAGATGGGAGGGACGGTGTAAGCAAGTTGCCTGACATTCCTATCTCTAATTAAATGCAGCATTTAATGCTCTGTCTGAAAAAATCTGCTCTTTTTTTTCTTTTTTATTTTATTTTATTTGTTTATTAAATTAATAATTTAGTATTTGTTCACTTGTTCATTTAATTTGATGTAGGTATAATCGGTTCAAGTTCGTGACCGTCCGCGTTGAAGTACCCGCTTTCGTAGGATGTATTAAATTTTATTGGACTTTTGTTGGATGTATCGGACATTAAAATTTTGATTATGGCACCTTATTTATTTATTTAAATATATTATATTCATATATGTGTAATATTTTTATGTGTTCTATTTACTTGCATAACGTAAAAACAAACAATGACAATCTATCGTAGCTCGGATTTAGTCGCATAAAAATCACTTATATAGGTAATCAAGCTAATAATATAGTTTGTAATAATATCGTCTTAGCGGGTCGTTACATACTATCCCCCTTAAAAGAAATTTCGTCCTGAAATTTAGGAAGTATTTAGACAAAAAGCTCGGGACATTTCTCCTTCACTGTAGTAATCGACTTGTTCCGAAGCTGCTGCACCATTCGATCTAGTATTTTTACTGGCTTTTCTTCGTAACTCAGGTCAGGTTCTAGAGCGACTTCTTCGTGACGAATCACATGTTTTGGGTCGAACACGTACCTTCGAAGTTGGGAGACGTGGAATACGTTGTGTACGTTCCCAAAGTTGGGTGATAATGCCAAGCGATATGCTACTAGGCCCACTTCCTCTAGAATTTCATAGGGTCCAATAAATCGTGATTTTAGCTTACCTTCGAGTCCATATATGGTTATTCCTTTGGAAGGGGATACTTTCAAAAAGACCTTCTATCCGATGTTAAATTTCAATTCGGTTCGACGTTCGTCGGTGTAGGATTTATTTATTGTTATAATATTTTTTTTTTGGCGTTTTCTACAGTGGTCAATGTCTTGCCTCCCATGAGGGTCCCACGCGAGGAAATATAGAGTTGATCTAACCGTTTTAACTTTGGAACTGAATTTGGGATTCCAAGAGAAATATTCGAATCGTTCTTGCTTTGTGTAGGCTCCAAGGTAACCATGAAAACAAAACAATTATAATTATTTCAATTACGTGAGTGTTTGGTTCACCACAAACTTTCACTAGTAGCTTGCAACAAAGGTTTTCATGAAGTGCAAAGACTAGGCGCAATTGGGCTCATTATGCTCACTCCCAGAAAAGAAAAGATACAACTTCGAAGAATGGACATCTTGAGGTTCATGGTTTCACCGATGCTGATTGGGCAGGAAATCCCAACGACATGAAGTCTACAACATGTTATTTCACCTTCGTTGGTGGGAACTTAGTGACTTGGAGGAGTAAAAAGCAAAAGGTGGTGGCCTTATCAAGTGCAGAGGCAGAGTTTCATGGGATTAAAAGTGGTTTGACTGCA
This sequence comes from Salvia splendens, assembly GCF_004379255.2. NCBI lineage: Eukaryota > Viridiplantae > Streptophyta > Magnoliopsida > Lamiales > Lamiaceae > Salvia > Salvia splendens. The sequence continues at coordinate 7,996,553 of NC_056034.1, forward strand.
ATACTGTGACTGAGAAGATTGATGGGAGAAATCAACTTGCATCCTAACAAATGTCAATTATACTGTGACAACAAAGCTGCTATAAGCATCTCAGAGAATCCAATCCAACATGACAGGAATGAACATGTGGAGGTAGATAGACACTTTATTAAAGAGAATATTGAAAATGGCATTAAGGAGATAGACAAGACCAGCTTGCTGACCAAAGCAGTTAATGCCAGAAGCTTTAAAGAAGTACTGTGCAAATTGAGTGTTGGAGATCCCACCATTCAATTTTGAGGGGGAGTGTTAGAAATAAGACAAGATTTCTTTAGAATCAATTACTCTAATCAAGGAATGAGTTAATATTTTGTATGAATTAGGAGATTTGATTATTCTTTATATGGGAAAAATCATACCATGTACATCATACCCTATGCCCTATTTAAAGGGAGTAATACTCAATGAAAAACTCACTCAATTCCATACAAACTAACCATTTAACATAGGCCTCCAACATGTTGGACATATGGGGGATGTAGACATTTTGCTTTTGGGATGCTCATTGGTGCCGACAGGGGCGGGGCATGAATTTGTAGGGAAGAGGGCAAATTTACCTAGAAAGAAAATTTAAGAATTTGAAGAGGGACATTTAGTGAAAAATTAAAAGAAATAAATTTTATAATAGACGTACGAAAAATTAAAAGAAATAAATTTTATAATAGATTTACGAAGGAGAAAATTTGAGGTGGGAAATGCCCCTCAGTGCTTAATAAGTTAATATATCCGCCCCTGGGTGCCGACATGGAGACATCAAATATGTTGACTTACAATAGTCACTATCGGACACAATGCAAAAATTTAGAATGAAAATCGAGGGTAAAAGAGATTTTTGAAATGTAAAACAGTCATGAATTAAATAAGATAACAGTAGTAAAATATAGTAGGAGTATTAAGGTACTGGGAGAGAACAAAACTAAAAAACAGCAACTTGATAGAAATTCGTTTGATACATATACTCCACGTTTTTTAATAATGTTTTAAAATTATTTCCTCAATTAATAAAATTAAAAAATCAAACAACAAAGGCAACTCGCGGGTCTGCGACTCTGCGAGTAGGCTTCAGATCGCGACACCATTAGATGAAAGGCCGTGGGCACATGACTGAACAACTACCGCCTCACTCTCGGAATTGAGACTACACGAAACACATGCAACATATGCTGACCGCATTCTGTTGTGAGGGAACGGTATCTTCCATTGCTCAAAGAATCCACAATAGCAACGGACTAGCAATAGCCTAGTCAAAAACTCCTCATGTCCCATCATCGTGCCCTTCCCACTGCCCTAGCCAAGCAACAACCTAGCCCAGCAAATAAATTAGCAAATACGATAAATTCATTTTAATTGTTGGTGTTTATCAAATATTTAAAAAAATAAGTGCAATGAGTTGTAAATATAGAGTATAAATAAAAAATTTTAAAAAATCGGTTAGCCGATCGCTCGCCGGTTAGTCCGCGCCCGACTTCTCGGGGTTTGTTTTTTCATCCATTCGGTTAGCCTACCGCAGTAGTGGACTAGCCGAGCGCCTTAGACGCTCGCCGACGGCTAGGGCGGTGTCCAGTCCACCACCGTGGATGCCCTAAATTGTGCCAAATAGGCGGAGCCACGTGACATATGGGATACCCAATTGGCCACTGGCTTCGAATTGGTGTACAATAAGATGCGCTGTCAGAAGTGGATTTGTTGACGCATCACATCAAAGTACGATGATGTTAATGTTATACTTACTTACTGCCTCCATTTATCATTAAAATTTCCTCTTTCTGCAAGCTCATCCTCCCATACCTCTAAACAGTCAAGTTCCATTTTTTATAATATAACAACATTTATAGAAAACTAAAACAAAACACGGATTTTTATTTATTATTTTTATTTGGGCCTTTTCCTCTTTGTGTAGCTTTCCCTTTTCGTGGGAGGACCGGGGTGATGATGATCAATATGGAAAGGTTGGATTCTTTAATTTGCGGTATGAAAATAAAGAGATTGTCTTCATCAATAATTGTCAGATAATTAAAATTGAAAAGGAAAAAAAACCCTTTGTATTATTCTTGTTGCTCAAATATTCTCGGCTCATTCCATTTGTTGAAATGGTTTCTCTTGTTCTTATTCAGTGTATCTCTCTCTCTACTTCCCCATTGTGGTTTCCAGCTCAAGTTCTTCTTCTCCGTACTACTGATTTGTTGCGGTTGATTTTGTTTTTTTAGCACAAGATTTTATCATTTGTTAGTTTTCCTATTTTGGCGTAGTCCTGCCCGAATTTGATTAGTCAATTCTTGAAAAAAGAAATCTAGGGTTCATAGCTTGTAGCGCCTTGATTGAGCACATTTTGATTTCTTGGCTTGTAAAATTAATTAGGGTTTATAGGGTCATTGGAAGGTTCCCCCAATCTCCTGATCTACAATTCTCATTTTTTATCCATAAATATCTCACTCATTTCTCCATATAACTCCCTCTCTCTCTCTCTCTCTCTCTCTCTCTCTCTCTCTCTCTCTCTCTCTCTCTCTCGTTTCTCTTTCTGGGATTCATGGGAGTTCATCTTTTGTCCTTTTTGTAAAACTTTCCCACAATCAAATTGATTGATAGCTAGAAAGAGGGGGGAAATGGTGAGAGGGAAGGTGGAAATGAAGCGGATTGAAAATCCAACAAGCAGGCAGGTGACCTTTTCAAAGCGCAGAAATGGGCTATTGAAGAAGGCGTATGAGCTCTCAGTTCTCTGCGATGCAGAAGTTGCTTTGATCATATTCTCTCAAAAAGGAAGACTTTATGAGTTCTCAAGCTCCAAGTGAGTTATGTTATGCTCTTCACTCATTTTTAATCATAAGATTACTATTTCTTTCTTCATTTTCTTGCAACCAACCAACAAATTAAGTCGGTTTGAGTGGATAATTTGTTCCTTCACAATTAATTATTTAATGTTCTTGATTAACTTTGATCAGTGTGCACTTGTTTTGGCTTTTAATTCCACTTGCTATTGTACTACTCTCATTCACTGTTATATATGCTTCTATCCCTATGATGATTCAAATATTGACTAAGTACATTTGGAACAGTAATTTCTCTCAATGTGGATGTGTGCCTAGGTACTTATTTTCAGAAAATAAGGGTCTAATATCAAATTTTATCTACTACTCCTATAAGGAGTGAGTAAAATGATATTTATTGCCTTATTGGAGTTTACCACAGTATTTTATAAACATGAATAAAATATAAATTAGGTTACAAGTTCGAAACATTTTCAAGTTTTGGAATCCTCATGCATAATTAGGAGCATCGCTAACATTAGATTGGTTTCTAAAATTTAGTTCAACTGTGGCCTAAATGATTATGATGAATATTTTACTTGTACTTGCTATAAATTGAGTGGGGTGTTGCATTAATTTACATGTTTCCTGAGCGATTTAACTGCTGAAATATGTGTAATAGCACTCAATTAAATGACAAAATCTGCCGTTAACTAGGATGAATTTTTATGAGCCATTACTGTCTATGTCTATTCACATTTATACTAATTTATGAGCTAATATTATTGTACTTAACCTTCGAAACTTGGTTGGTCATTGGTTTATAAGGTGTGCACGGTAACTAGATTTCAAATTCTGCCAACATTAATTGTACACTTAGACTAGGTAGCTGGCTGAATAAATGACAAGTTTTCATATGTAGTAGTATTTGCTACCAGCTTCTGCTGCATTACATCTGACCACAGTTCTTCAAAAATATCTGAGTTCTTGAGCACTGTTTTGAAGCTACGCATGATTTGGTATGTGATTATTTTAATTGCGGATGGAGGGGTATTATTTTTTGGTTGTAAAGAAATTTCCAGTATATGTTTCCACTTTATTCAATATTCTAATCGTTGACGGAGGGAGTATCACTTTTAACTGTTACCTTGATTGTTTGGTTGCCTTTGGTGTTAGATAGGTAAACTAAACATACATGAAGTCACTTACTTCTCACTTTATAAGATACTAGCTACTAGCATCTGAACTTGATTTTTATCATTTTAGTTACCAAACAATAAAAGTATAGAATACTAATAATAGAATTTAATTAGCAACTGAAATAGGTTGGTATGATTATACAACTATATATCTTTAGAAAATGTAAGGTTGGAGAGAGATTTGGTTTACCAATATCAGTTAATAAAGAAGATCAGAACATATACATGATAAAACCAGTACCAATTATATGTTTATTAATAAGGTAACTACAAGTATATTTTTCTGGTATTTTCCTATTCATTTTATTATGGTTTCAAGCAACGGTAGTTATTTATATAGGACTTGAGATCAACAATCCAACTTTTGGTGTCTCATTTGTGTTTCACCATGATTTTGTTTTAATTTGTTTTTCAGACTAATTATACAAATATTAAGTAGGGTTCTTTATTTCCATTCATTTGTAAATAATTAGCTTGCAACTCTTAGTTACTGGTATTACTTTATTATTCTAAATGTAGAATGCATAATCCTCTTAAGTTTCATTTTTTTATAATAACTCTAAATCATGCTACTACTATCCTTATATAGTACTAATGGAGTAGGAAATTTAATAGTAAGGCATGAGTAATTTGAACACAAGAAAAAACTATGGGACAGAATTTAAATCTAATACATGCAATGATCAATAAAAACATCATAATTTCACCTGCATTTCAGTAGTGTATAGTAGGAGTATATTTTATCATAGCACTAAAGATGCTTGTAATGTGTAGTTGTCCACATACTAATTGCTATGAACACGTATAGAATTTGATGGAGAATAAATCTTTCACTTTACTTTGAATATATCTCATCAAATCTAATTTTGTTTATAATTTTTAGCATGCAGAAGTCCATAGAGAAATATCTTGAACGTGCAAGAGAAGAGCAGGGCAATGAAGTCGAACAACGCATGAAGGTTTGTTAAATTATTTTTTTCACTTCTATATTTACATGCATGTAATTGAATATCTAGTAAAATTTCAGTGATCCTAACATATTTCCACGTGGTAACTGGTATGTCCTACTAATTAAATTATCTTGAATCTGAATGAAGTTTAGGAATACCACTATCCAAAATATAAGCAAGTTGTGATCCTTTCTATTAAAGGCTCATTTACAATTATTTGCATGACAACATTACATATGCCACACCAATAACAATGTGCATACATGAATTTGGAAGATACCTTTTCTCGTTAGTTGAATAAATGAATTAAATTGGATCTTCTGTGAAACTAAAAGTGTGTGCCTTCAAGGGTTTGACATATGAATCATATATTTCAAAAAAAAATATGAATAAACCTAAATGTTAATTTGGCCTCATGGCTTATTCAATAGCATACTTTATATTAATACAGTTGCAGTATTTAAAGCATGAAGCAGCGTTGATGATGAAGAAGATAGAGCTACTAGAGAATTCCCAAAGGTTGCCTTTTCTCTCTTCTTTCACAAGTTGTAAAAAGTTGCTTCCTTCAAATAAATATTATATGGATGAAACAGGAAGCTTTTAGGGCAAAATCTTGGAGCTTATTCATTGCAAGAGCTCCACGAAACCGAAAACCAGCTCCAGCGAAGCCTGCACAACGTCAGGGCCAGAAAGGTAATTTAAATTTAATCATACCATTTCATCATGATCTATGTGTAAACCAGCTCTAATATACTATACTTTTTCTTCTAGGCTCAACTATACAAGGAGGAAACAGAAAAATTACTTGCAAAGGTACGATCTGCATGCAACACACTTGTGTTAGCTTCTGTAGACACATTGTCATTTGATAAGCATCATAAATTTTTAATATTTTGCAATTTCAGGAGAAGTTTTTGTTGGAAGAAAATTCCAAGTTGAGCCAAAAGGTAACTTTTTTACATCAATATATTTACTTCCATCTCCATGTTGGATTTTAAAGTTTAAAATATGGAATGATTGTGCAGTGTGAAGTGAGAGAGAGTCAGAGCCAAACCACACTGAGCTCCGAGGTTGTGACCGAGTTGTTCATCGGCCCACCAACTACAAGGAAAGCCCTTGATTTCTCAACTTTTACTAGCAAATAAAAATGCTTTTTTTTTCTTCTTGTGGCATACATATATATAGACAAGTATGTTTATCGTAAATATATACGTTAAACAAATAAATGTATTTTGTTGTTCAGTATATATATGACGTCAAATGTAATGGGATAGAATTCATTGTTCAATACTTAGGAGTATAAGGGATTGGACATCCTAAGATAAATTGGGCGATTGTGGGCTGGAAATTCTTTTGGATGCATCTTTAATCTTCCTTTTCACTATAATATACTGAGTACTGTACTCCATATTGTGCCTATGATTCCTCTTCAAAATCCATAGAAAAGCTAACAATACAAATATTTTCAACTCTAGGTTTGATAGATTTTTTTGGAAAATTGATTTGAAAGATGGTTGTGCTGTTGCGTTTGAAAGAAGGTGAGAGCCGAGAGGTAGATCTATAGTGTTGTTGGGTATTTGAGATTTCAAACAAGTCAAATTACTTGTTTATTTGTGTGTTTAATGGAGTAGTAATAAAAGTTATTGTCAGATAATACACAAAACTGCACATAACTTTTTTAAATTGGCCACACAATATGAAGTTTTAATTAATAGTAGTAGTATGTTATGCCAATTACTTGGTCAGATTTTGAATTGGATAATCTACAATCTGCATCCAACAACACACCCAAATCAGCTGAAACATAGCCATCATCACTAGGAAATTGAATCGATCGCATGAGTTTGAAAAGGAAAAGTAGTATTAAAATATGGTCACACAAGAACATGATGATGCACCCCAAATTATAGAAAACATCTTGTGATATAACTGACACAATCCTCCGTGAAATTTGGACATAGCAGTTTGTCAATAATTCATTTTCATATAATTGATTAGGGTGATATTGATACATGAAGTAGTGGTTTGGGTACCTCAAACTTTGTTTGCTTCGAAAAAGGCTAAAATGGCACGTATGCATATATGTGGGATTTGCTGCTATTGAATGTTGTACTCTAATCTTTCATTCCATCGCACCTACCTATCTATCTTACATTTCATGTACTCAAATTTCACAATTTTAAATTTTTTGCACTTGTTTGCATGAACATATTTTACTTCATATGTGACACGGTTTTCTTTTTAAAATGTCTCCAACCTTTTCAAAAAATATAAATATCACTTTCTTTATTTTATTCTCTCTTTACATAACACACAAAACAATATGGAGTAAAAAAACGCTCGACTTCAAACCTAATTTAGAACACATATATGTTTCAATCATTTAATGTGTAGTAAATACTATGCACTCGTTTGTCTCTCAAAGATTTTTGATATAGAGTATGTACATTTATCTCCATTTACACCTTTATGAGTTATGAAGCCTTTGGTAGTTAAACAGAAAGTAAAGAAAAAATCGTTTAACATTGAAATTTCGAAAAGAAGCTTTTTATGTTATGTAGGAATACCAATAGGTCAGTCAAAGGGATTTTAGGGCAATTTTATTCGGATTGTGAGTCTATCAGGTGCGATAATCAAACTATAATTTGATCAGGTTAGAAATTTCGACCTAACCCTATTAATCGTTCAAATTTTGGGATTGCCCAACGGCCTACTCGAAAGCTTCTATGTACTCATAAATAAGGGCAGGGATTGCACATATGTACAAGTAATCTTAGCTTAAATTTTTTTTGAACAGTTGTGACTTTGGAAAAAGTCCTCTAAAATAAGAATAATCAATTAATCATAGTAATAAATTTGAAAAAGGAATAAATGGTAGGAAAAAGGAACAGTGGTCCTACAGAAATTCTAAATGTTAGCAGCTATGGCCTATCTATGGGGACGGTGGATCACCACACAACTCTGATGATGGGACATACATACTTATATCAATCATATTATATTTTTTATTTATTTTTTAAGGTACATACTGGGTCTGTGATATTTTTAAGGTACATACTGGGTTGTTTTTATTCTAAATGTTTTTATTTAACAACTTTGAAAATATCATTTTAGATCTGTGAACTTTGAGTTAGTATCATTTGAGGTACTTTTTATTATTTTCAAGTTTTTTTAGACGAAAATACCCTCAATACCTTAAAGTGTATATATTTTTAATAAATTTATTATATACTCATATTTTTTTATAAATATCTTTACAATATATTTTTGACAAATTTTCTAAATATAATTTGACCTTAAATATTATCACTTAATTTTGTGACATGCAAGTAAAATTGCTTCTTCAATTTTTTATATTATTTTTTTTTTAAATTGAATAAAGAACTTTTCTTTAATAATAAAAAATTGAATAATGATCTTTTCTAGCATGTCACAAAATTAAATGATAATATTGAAGGTCAAATTATATTTAGAAAATTTGTCAAAAATATATTGTAAAGATATTTATAAAAAGATCTTTATTCAATTTTTTATTATTAAAGAAAGTTCTTTATTCAATTTTTAAAGAAAATTAATATAAAAAATTGAAGAATCAATTTTACTTGCATGTCATAAAATTAAATGATAATATTGAAGGTCAAATTATATTTAGAAAATTTGTCAAAAATCTATTGTAAAGATATTTATAAAAAAATATGAGTATATGATAAATTTATTAAAAATATATACACTTTAAGGTATTGAGGGTATTTTCGTCCAAAAAAACTTGGAAATAGTAAAAAGTACCTCAAATGATACTAACTCAAAGTTCACGGACCTAAAATGATATTTTCAAAGTTCACGGACCGAAAATGATAATTTGGCAAAGTTCGTGGACCAAAAATGATGTTCCCTCTTTATTTAATCGTTATACTTAAAATACTATAGAGCTTGTATTTACTTTCTCCGTTTCTTAAAAATATAACTTTCGAAGTGACACAAGTTTCAAAATGAAATTGAAAAAATATGAACGAGATAAAAATAAAAAGTGTGTTAGTAGAAAATAGGAATCATAACTTTTCTAAAATAGAGTGTTTCTATTTTAAGAAAATTGCCCAAAAAGAAAAGAGTTTCTATTTTTAGAAAACAGAGATAGTAGTATTTTATTACTCTGTAGTAGTATGCACTACTCCCCTTCCGTCCATGAAAAGTATGAACTTCTAATTTTGGAAACTCTTTTATCTCTAATAAGGTGTGACACATTCTCCACTAACAATACTTTAAGGTCATGTTTGGTTGTCAGGATTCTATCTGGGAAAGTAATCTGATTCCATAAATTTTAAATTCATGTGTTTGTTTTGGTTTTTAATCAAACTGGGAAAGTAGTCAGAATCCCGAGAACAAGGAAAGTTAATACAACTTTCCATGATTCTGAATCTCAACTCTTATTAGGTATTCTTTTTCCCAGTTTTATGATTCTTACATAATTAATGCAATATATTATTATTATTATTATTATTATTATTATTATTATTATTATTATTATTATTATTATTATTATTATTATTATTATTATTATTATTATTATTATTACTACTACTACTATTATTATTAATTAAAATATTTTAAAAATAATTTAAAATTATAAATCATGCTACTTAATTTCAATATAAAAAATAACTATAATTAAAATTATGATAATTAGAAAAATATTATTATAATAATTATATATAATTGTTAATATTATTATTATAATTAATAATTTATTACATAATTAAAATATATTTATATAATATAAATCATATAATAATAAATAATAATAATTATTTTATAAATTAATAATTAATCAATAAATTCTGGTGAAATTTTAAATTAAAATTTTTATTTAATTATAATTTTCATAAATATAATAATAATAATAATAATAATAATAATAATAATAATAATAATAATAATAATAATAATCATATGTATTATGATTATTATATATTACGATAAATAATCCATATTTAAACTATCCATTGTAATATAATAATATAATTATTATCATTTTTACTTAATATTTATTAAAAATTTTATATTATTATTATTTTTTATAAATTAAAAAAAATAAGTAGTACTCTATATTTTTAGATTGGTGTTTAAATTAAATATAAATTTAAAAAATCTTGATATTTTCCAAGAGTAGGAAAGTAAAGTTATTAGGAATCATATTCCAAGGATTCATTTTCCCAGGAATCATTTTATTTGTCAACTTTACTTTCTCGTCAACCAAACATGGCCTAAAAACTTTTTCTTTCTATCTCTCTTACTTTTCCAATTATACATTAAAACTCGTGACGAACTAAATGTCCATACTCTTTGGAGACGGAGGGAGTATTATGTTATTTGAACAATAAAATCTGAGTCTTGAAGCCAAACAATACATTAGAATATTATAGATAAATAATTTGTTAATCAGAGCCAGTGAGCAAAGCTTAGGGAGAAGGAGTGGAAGTTTATTTCTAAGCTATTGATTACTCCATTTCAGAAAAGGTCTTGTGTTGGAAAATATAAGCTAATTTTTGAGTCTTGAATTCAGCTAAACCGATGCTCACATTAAAAATAAAGAAAAATAATAGAACAGGGAGGTATTAACCGCTTTTCTTGAGGTGTGATTACATTAATTAGATTCTATGTGTCCAATATATTAAGAGCATCTCCAATGGTTCTGGACATGCCATAGGTCAGTCACAACTCCTCCTGTCACATCATCAGCACTTAAAAACTCCTTATGCCACATCATCAAGACAAGCAACTGGACAAGCAATAGGCTAGCCACAATAAACAAAATTATAAAAAATAAATAATTACCAATTACACAAAATACGTAATTAAATTTACGACACAGATACGGGAAAATTCAATAATAACATTTAAATTTTAAAAAGTACATTAATTAAAAAAAATTACATTAATTTAAAAAAACCCCTCTTCTACGCACGAGCCCCCGCCTCCGCCTCACTCGTCGTGGCCGTCGCCGTCGCCGCCGCCCGCGTCTGAGCCCCCCAACTGTGCCGCGGCGGCATCCAAATCGACCCGCATACTCTCGAGCATTGAGTGAAGAAACCTCTTCTCCACGGGGTCAGTTGCCGCCTTCCAGTCAACTAAGATCTTGTACATCTGAGCCCGCGTTTGTTGACGCGCAAAGAAGGCGAGCTCGGCTGTCGACTTGCCAACATGGGGATGCCGACTGGACCTCCTGGGACCCCTGGCGAGCCCGTTGCGCCCTCCTTTGACCAACCGGGTAAATGCGGCGAGTAAACGCGGGAGGGAACGGGAACTCCTGAACATCCTTGGGGAGATCGTGTGAACCGCCGCTGCTGCCGCTCTAATCATCGGTATAGTTCAGTCGCTGCTGTCTCTGTATACACTAGATCCAAATAGATTAGATTAGAAACACTGACTTATTCACGGTCATGTAGTGGCGAAATTTGAAAAAATATTATTGTAAAGAAATGTGTGGTGGTGTGGCATATACATATACTCCATATTGATAATATTGCAGATCCCAATCCTTAAAAATTATGGCACACGCACATGACACACACACACACACACAATATTGATGCATCTCTACAAATAAAAATCCAAGAAAGAGAGCGTGGTCATTTCGTCATCGTTCCTATTCCCAAGACCACCAAACAGAGAGACTGAGGCCCCCCTCCCCTCCACTAAAATAATTAACTGTTTCATTACCATATGCATATTTAGTTACTACATTTTTAAGTATCTCTATCACCACTGCGCTCCCCTCCCTCTCTTCCTCATTTTCAGCGCTTGTCTCATTCATTCATGGGCAGAGAGTGGCTTTGCGCCTCCTCCAGAAGGCGGAGGGCCAAGCAGGAGGAGAGCACCTCCGCCGGTTGCATGTGTGCCGTTTTTCAGCTCTTCGATATCCCTCTCAATCACCAACATTCCCTTCATCCTTTTCTTCAACAAGAAGCCACCACATTTCAACTTCAAGGTACTACTACTACTAATAATCTTTTTCTCTCTCTCTGTCTCTCAACACACAGTACTACCATGCAGGAGTGGAGGCGCCAAGAAACAGCTTGGAGCTGGAGGAGCCGCCCCCCATTAAACAACAAGAGAATTTAAATTTCCCAGTAAGTACTACTAATACTATAGAAATGAAATCTGAGTTAATTAGTTTCCATTTCATGAGCTGAAATTGTAAGGTTTAGGGTGGGATACAGATCAAAACAAGAGCATCGATTTCCAGAAAAGAGGATTCCGAGAGCATTGATTCACCCTCAACGAAGACCCCAAATCTTGTAGCCAGGCTAATGGGGCTGGATTTGCTTCCAGAAAGCAACAGCAGCTCCCCTTCATTCTCCTGTCCAGCAAAATCCCATCTCAACCAAACCAGATGCTTCTACGACGACGACATCAAAGTCGGCGCTCGCTCCCTGCCGGAAACGCCCAGAATGGAGTACCACCGCCTCTCGCTGCAGATAAACAAGGAGAACAGCAACAACACAAACGATGAATTCAAAAGCCCAAGGTCCAGATTCCGACAACAAGATGAGAACAGAAGCCCGGGGCATTACGCGAAGCAGATTTTGAAGCAAGTTAAAGAGAGCGTGAGCAGAAGAGTGGGGCTCGTCGACATCACCAACACAAACAGAGACGAAATCCGAAGAGATCAAAATCTCATCATCAAACTCTCCAAGAAGAACTCCATCGCCGCCAACGATACCAAGCAATCATCGCCCAAGTTGAGGATTTCAGACACCAACAAAAGTCCAAGAAACTCAACTTCTTCCGACACTAATCCGCCGCCACCGTCCAAGCCTAAGCATCAGCCTCCTCACAAGGAAAACAGCAAAGTGAGGGTGAAAATAGGCCCAAAAACAAGCGATCAAGCCATCAGAAACAAGAAAGAAGAGGCATTTGTCCGATCGCCGGCACCGAACAAAATGAACTCTTCGGAGAAGAAAAAGAAGTCCAAGAAAGCTCCATTGTCGAGTGAGTTCATTCATTTAAGTGGTCCCACAATTGTGCCGGTCAAGAAAGGTCCTTCCCCTCCTGCAACTAAACTACCTCAAAAACAGGTATTCAAGGCTCTCTGTTTTTTTTCACCATTTTTTATGGCTTTCTTGTTCATATCTGCAGCCTTTTTTCTTGGAAAGATTATACCTTCCGATAAAATACAATACACCTACTCATTTTCAGGCCCCAATCTATACATGCTAAATCACAAAATTGTTACAAATCGTAGCTTTTCTGGTCAAAAGGGTCATTGCTTGTTTATTCTTTATAATGTTTTTACTCGATAACACAAGTGGAGGAGTATTTAGTAAATCATAAAAATCGCGGAAATCATGAGAGGGAGCTAGAACAAATATAGGATAGAAAATCCAAAAATACATGCCGTTGTCAATATCAAAGTAATGATTTTTATTTGCATTAATATTTTAAAATAATTTAGCTTTTTTTGGGTTGCAGGTATCAGATGCTCTTTCATCGAAAAGGAACACACAGTTATCTAGTGATACGAGCCGGTCGTACAAGCAGCCGGATAAAATATTCGCCACAGCGCCACACAGCGGTAACGGTCGCGCCACCGCCTCCGCGGAGGAATACAGATGCTACATCCAGAAAATCCTCAAACGCTCCGGCATAATCGACAAATTAACCCCGCTAACTCTAGGCAAATGGCACACCCCTTCCCACCCCTTGGATCCCTCAATTTTTTACTACCTCGAGCTCTTCCACCCCGCCGCTGCCCCCTCCGCCGCCGTCATCAGCCGCCGCTGCAACCGGAAGCTGATTTTCCAGCTGGTGGACGAGATCCTGGCTGATATTTTGAGGCCGCACTTGGATTACAAGCCCTGGATTCATAAATCTCCGCCCGATCAATTCTCTTTGGTCGATGATCTGTGTGAGAGGATTGGGAATTTTCCGTCGAAGGACTGTCAGGTGCTTGAAGATATTGACTTGTTGGTGGAGAAGGATCTAAGGAAGACGGCGATGAATGGGTATTTTGAGGAGGAAGGGGAGCGGTTGGTGCGTGAGGTGGAAGCTGAGATTGTGGAGCGGTTACTGATTGAAACGGTGGCGGACGGAGTCCGTACGGAGAGGCAGAGGAGGTGGGCGGCACGTGACCAGATTCCACGTCAGGGAATCATCCACGTGGCATAATGGATTGTTGTACAAAATTACCAATAACTACTTTTTTTTTGTTAAATATATATATGTTTTTTTTAATCTTCCTTTTTTTTATTCTCAAGCTCTCTAATTATGATTAATGTACTTAATTAAATTCCTAGCTATGAATCATAAGGTTGTGTTAATTGCAAAATTAGTTTTAAATACACAATGCAAAATATAATACAGAGGTCATTGTTAGGCTATATGAAGTTTATTAATTTATTTTTAGTTCATTCTAAAAAATTCCGTGTAATGGTTCATTCATCTGGCGTGTGTTAAACATATTGCACATAAAATATTAATGAATTAAAAACAAACTAATAATGTTATCTAACAATGATTTTTCGTGTTTTGGTATGCGTTTTGCATTTAAATAAGTCTTGCATTAATCAAACTCCATGAATAATATAGTAGGAGTACTTAATTAAGAAAATACGTTCTAATTAAAATTTTACATACTTTAGCTAAAATGTGTATCGAACATTTAGAAGTGCACAAATTTCCATCCAACGTATATACACGCAAATGTGAGTATCTTTAAGTGGGGCTCATCTCTTGGAAATGTGTATATATACCCTAGCACAAAATAGCAGTACAGCATACTATTTATAAATAAAAAAAGATTCAAAATTATTTGTTTGTTTCTGTAAAAGTAAATAACGTTGGGAGAAATAAATAAATACCAAAATAAGGGACAAAGGGACAATGGGGCCTTGGGGGCCAGGGGTATTTTAGTAATTTCATAATTATTAATTTTAATTAATAAAAATTACCGATTATTTTCTATTTTCTTTCATTCACCGCTGTAGTCGTTCTCTCCTTTTTGCTAAACCTGGGAATCTGCCATGGAGCTTTCAGCTCGTCGCCGCCGCAGCATCCATTGTCGTTGCTGTTGCCTCCGCGTCGTTGTAGGCTTGTTGCTGCAACTGTCCTCGTTGTTGTCGCTGGCCGCTGCCTTGTCTTGTCTCCTGTCGTTTTTCCCCCAAATTCTGGCAAGTGTAAAATCAAAACTGCTATGGAGCATAGAAAATTAAGAGTCTGTTTGTTTTATGTTTAATTATCATGTTCATTGCAATTTGCATCAATCTTATAAATATTTGTAAGTGATGAAATTAATACCGGAAGAGGATTAAATCAAGAGAAGTCAGTGACACGGCCCGGAGATACTCGTTGGAGTTCGCATTATGGTACTCTCATCAACTTGATGCATTTATTTTCATCTATTAATGATGTTCTTGAGTATGTTGGGGAGAATGGTTATGAGGATGCACATAGGGCTGAAGCTTTGGATGTGCAAGAAATTCTAAATCATTTTGAGTTTATCTTTGTGTTGCATCTCATGAGGAAACTCTTGGGAATTACACATGATCTCTCTCAAGTTCTACAAAAGAAGGATCAAGACATTGTTAATGTTATGAATCTTGTCAAAGTAGCAAAAACACGTTTACAAGTAATGAGGGAAAAAGGTTGGGAGGTTTTGCTTACTGAAGTTACAAAGTTTTGTAGAACAAATGAGATTGATGTGCTTGATATGGAAGATGAGTGTGTAGTTAGAGGAAGAGGAAGGCGTAAAATTGAGAAAATTAAAAATCTCCACCATTATCGAGTTGAGTTGTTTTGTTCAGTCATTGATATGCAAGCTCAAGAGTTGAATCACCGTTTTAATGAAGTCAACACAGATTTACTTCTGTGTATGACATGTTTTGATCCTAGAGACTCATTTTTCTGCATTTGATTCAGAGAAGCTGCTTCGCCTTGCCAAGTATTATCCATCTGAATTTTCTGAAGTTACTTTGTATGAGCTTGAAAGTCAGCTTGATAACTTTATTTTTTATGTGCGCACAGATGAAAGGTTTTCAAAAGTATCGGGAATTGCAGGTCTTGCTCAGAATATGGTTTCTACAAGAAAACATGAGAATTTTCCGTTGGTTTATTTGTTAATTAAACTGTCATTGCTCTTACCCGTTGCCACTGCTTCAGTAGAAAGAGCTTTTTCAGTAATGAAGCTCGTTAAGACTTCTCTACGGAATCGTATGGGAGACCAGCTATTGAATGATTGCTTAGTTCCTTATATTGAGAATGATGTGTTTGTTAATGTAACTAATGAGGCTATTATGCAGCGGTTTCAGAAGATGAAAAGTAGAAGATGAATGTTATAATATCATTGTATGGAACTATGTGTTTACAACATTATATTTATATTATGTAATATTATTTATGTTTCATTTTATTATTTGAATTTTTTTTAGACCTTAATCGTAAATTCTGGCTTCATCTCTAACCAAAATAATGAGTTTTTGAGAAAAATTTATGAACCTAAAATTATCCAAGTGCTTTTATGAATTACTTTTCCTAAAAAGTGGGCACAAAATGAAGAATCATGAGCATATGATTCTCAATTTATGGAAAGATGAGCTAGCACCAATATACAGATATAGTCCAACCTCAATAAAATCTCTAGTAGAAAGGATAGAAAGTTGATTTTCTCCCAATAAATTCTGATTTAAAAATCCCTACTTTTTCACTTTTTTGTGTCCACCAATGAAATCTACTTTCATGTGGAGGCCCTTTTATCGTGTAGAAGGAAAGAGAGAGTACGAAACATCTTGTCATCTCAAAATAAAGATTTATTCTTTCTTAAACGATTAGATTATTAGTATATTGATACAGAGTAATTAGTTGAATTATTAACAAAAAAAAAAGCGTATAAATAGGTATGGGGCATATGCATTGACTTATTTTTAAATTCACAAGTCATCCAGGTTGCTACTTGCTATCTGATGGATCCGCGAATTTCTGATGTTAGTAAAAGCTGATAGAGAATGAAAACTACAACACACAGAATTTACGTGGTTCGATTTACTGAAGTAAATCTACGTCCACGGGAAGAAGGGAGGGCAAGATTGTATTGCTTGATCTGGGATTACAGCTTACAACACAGACTTGCTATATGATTTTATCTCTAGAGAGCTTAACCCCCTTCTATCTGATCTAAGTTCTATTTATATCTTGAACTAAGATCGTGGCTTGCATCACCACCCTAAGTCGTGGATGTCGTGTAGGTCATGGCCTAAGATCGTGGATGTAGCGTAGGTCATGGCCTACGATCGTGGCCTGAGTTGACACCACGTGGTAGTGGGTGTGTTGGACATCCTGTATGGGTCCACTAACTCCTTGTTCGGTCGAATACTGAGACCGAACTGCTTTGGTTGCCGATCTGAGAGTAGAGCTTGATGCCGACCTGAGAGCAGAGCTTGATTGGATGGCTTTTACCGAGCTGTAGGCTGAGGCCGAACTCTTTGGTGATGCCGAACTCATACTCCTGCTTTGGTTGCCGATCTGAGAGTAGAGCTTGATGCCGACCTGAGAGCAGAGCTTGATAGGTTGGCTTTTACCGAGCTGTAGGTTGAGGCCGAACTCTTTGGTAATGCCGAGCTCATACTCTTCCTTGGGCTTTGGGCTGATGGGCCGTCATTGCTGTTGGGCTTGTTTAGTACGCACCCCATCACTACCCCCCCCGAAAAGCGAAGTGAATCACTTCGGCGAAGCGAGTCACTTCGGCATTCTGGAAAAGGGTACGGGGGAGGCTGAAGTCAGGGGACGTGCCCTGCGCGTGACTGCATTAAATGCGGCATTAAATGCGACAGTAAAATCCGGCCGTCGAATCCTGAAAAGGTGGAATATGAAACGGTGCGATGATTTGAAATCTTTTCCAAATCTGATAAATACCGCCTTTCTTCATCATTTGAACACCTTTGCTATTGGCTTCTTCTGCACTCTCTATCTTTTGCGTGAAAAATTTCCTTCCGCTTTCAAAAATTTCCTCAGGATTTCTTCAAACTTTCAAAGAGTAAGAACCATGTCTGCTTCCTCTTCGTCTGAGTCTGGTAGCGGTAGAAAAGGGGGTAAGGGGTCTTCTAGCCGGAAAGAATCCGGGGAGAAGACCGTAGAGTATTTTCACAGTATCTTGAGTAAGGATACTGTGATATCCCTTTACGAAAAATACTCTTTTCCTGGGGGGAAGGCGGTGGTTCCCGACGATGATCATAGGGCTAACGACCCGCCGGAGGGTTATGCCACCGTTTACGAAGCCTGCTTAGAATGCGGGCTTCGTTTCCCTCTTCCCCCACCTTTTGTAGAGCTTCTTGATTTTTTTCAACTCCCTTTAGGTCAGGTGACTCCGAATTCTTGGAGGCACTTGTCGGCTTTTGCTGCCGAACTCCGTAGGTTAGATAAGGATCTGTCTCTGCGGGCAATCCTTAATTTTTTCCAATTTAAAAGGAAGGGATCTTGGTTTTACTTGATCCCCTTACAGCCTTTTAGGGCATTCTGCAAAACCAAGTGGCCGAAATGGCAAAACCGCTTCTTTTTTATAATAGGACAGCGGCTCCGGGCTTCCCCTGGAGAGGGCCGAAGTCCGTGATTCCTCATCCTCGGTTAGAACCATTGGCCGAGCTCGATGGCGAGCTCAACAAGATTCCCATAGTTAGGAAACAATACACGGAGTCTGAGCTCGTCAAGGGCGACGTCGTGTTCGACATCTCGTCTTCGGACGAAGAGGCCGAGGGTGAGGAATTCTCTTTACCTTTATGTTCTACTGCTTTAACGAAGAAAACTAACCTTGCTTTCTTGCTTTTTGGCAGTGTACATGCTGAACAAGGCTACCCGAAAATCTTCGGAGTCCAAGGAGCCGGAGAGGCCGAAAACCACCAGCTCGGCGTCTGATGCCGAGAGGACTCCGAAAAGGCAAAAAACCTCTTCGGATCCGAAGAAGCCGGAGTCAACTTCGGCAAAGGGGAGGGGGAAGGCCCAGAAGCCCCCGAGAGCGCCAGAGAAAGACGTAGTCTTGGCGCCTCCTTCGGAACATATCTGTGAGCCGTTTTTATGGCCCACGGACTTCGCCGAGGTGAATTCTCTTCTTGATTTTCTGGCCTTGCTTTTTTCCTGTATTTGTTGTGGTCCCTTTGTTGACTTTTTTCTTTATTCATTTTCAGAGGAACGATATGCTCTCCAAGCTCGTCGCCGTCGAACTCTCCAAAGCGTCCAATGACTATGCTGAGATGCAGAGGAAGTTGGCGGCTGCTTGTCATCGGGCCGAACAGGCTGAGGCTAACTTTGAGAAGGCCAGAGCTGCTAGGATTTCGGCCCAGGATGAAGCTCAGTTTGCCAAAAACCAGCTCGTCATCCAGCGGGAGCAGACGAAACGGAGGGATGCTGCTGCCGTGGTTGCCCAAGGGGAGGCTCTCCGTGTTTACACGGAGAAACTCTTTTTGAGCAGCCAGTTCTCGGCCTTTGTCGGTAGTCTGGTAAGGCTAATTGCCGATAAGGGCGAGCAGGGGGCCGACGTCGTGCTGCCTCTGTACAGCCGAGAGATAGCGGCTCGGCTTCAGAATCTGCCGCTCCTTGAGGAGCTCGCTTCATCTTCGGTCCTGCTTTCTGCAGACCGAGTCCGGAGTTGTCGAGCTGATCGGGACGAGAACCTGGAGGCTATCTTTGCCTCCGTGGGACCCGTTTCACCCGCTTCGACTTACCACGGAGAGGGTGAGGCCGAGCTGCTGGAGCGGGAGGCCGAAGTCGATCAGGCCGGGCATCCGGAGAAGGAAGCCGATCAGGAGGCGGAGGCGAGGCCGGCAGGAGGCGAGGCTGAGGCTGAGGTAGCCCAGGAGAAAGAAGCTGTACCAGACCGAGGAGCCGGAGACGAAGCTGGCGGAGTATGATTTCGTCTCCCTTCTCTTAGTCTAGTTTCTTCCTTGTAAAATGGCCTTGAAGCCCGAGTGTAAAAAATTTTCCTTGTGAATGAAAAATTCTCTACACTTGTCTTCGTATAGCTTTTCGTACTCGCCTTTATTCCTGTTGTATTTTACTATCTGCTCGGTACAGCTGCCGAACTAATATAGCTGCTTTGTACCCAAGGAGATGGAGATACTTCACTGGAAACGGCTGTACTCTTCGGCTTTGGACGAAGCTGAGAGAAGAGCTATAGCCGATCAGACGAAGAATGACGAGCTTCTGGCTCGTTTAGTGAAGCTGGAGGCCGATATCAAGGACTTAGAGTCCGATAAGAAAGATCTGGAGGCCGAGCTGAATACGGCCATTGCTGAGAGGACTGCGTATGAGGATTACATCCGTGTGCGCGGGGGAATGACCATATCAGATGTTCAGAGTCGAGTTGACGAACTGTGGGAGGAATATCATGTACTCCGTATGAAAAATGTGCTGGAGAGCCCGGCTTGCCAACAAGTTGTGACATCACTGCGGCGTTGGGCTTCTCGGTACAACATTGTTCTTTCTCGGCGCCCCTCCATAGAAAGATTCCTTCGGCATATCGCGCCAACAGATGCTCGCACTCCAGATCAAACCTCTGGTTCCCTTGTTCAAAATCCTACTCCCAGCCAACAACGAACTCCGGAACAGCCGGAAACGTCAAGACGAGAACGGGCTCAGGAGCAACCGGAATCGTCAAGATAGGGACGGACTGAAATTCGCCGAGGAGTTGTGACTATGAGCGAGCAAGATCAGCAGATGCTTATTGCAGAGACTCTTCATCGCCGAGGTGTTAGGACTTCTCGGGCTCGGGGAAGAGGCGTTGGGTCGAGGATAGCATCTCGTCGACCTGCTTATTCTTCATCTGCTCGGAACAACCGAACTCGGCTTCCAGAGGATTTTGCAGATAGGTGGCTTAACTTCAGCAACCCTGGACAGTAGAATAGTCCTTTGTAATAGCGTAACGCCATTTTGTAGGGTAGCTAAGTTGTATGCCGAACAAGATTTGAAAAATGAAATTTTGTTTTCGCTTCTAACACTGTATTTACAGCTTAGCGAAAAAATTTCATCGTACTCGTCCTCGGTCTTATGAAGTAAACTTCTTTGACCGGACTTGGGCCTTGGTCTTATGAAGTAAACTTCTTTGACCGGACTTGGTCCTTGGTCTGATGAAATAAACATCTTTGACCGGACTCGTCTTTGGTCTGATGAAATAAACATCTTTGACCGGACTCGTCTTTGGTCTGATGAAATAAACATCTTTGACCGGACTCGTCTTTGGTCTGATGAAATAAACATCTTTGACCGGACTCGTCTTTGGTCTGATGAAATAAACATCTTTGACCGGACTTGGTTTGTGTTCTAATTTGGCGATTTTTGTCGCCGGGATCGAACTTTCCCTTGTCCTAATTCGGCGAGTTTTATCGCGTGGATCGGACTTTCCCTGTTAACCGAAGTGGTCTTATGCAGTAAACCTCTTTGACTAGACATGGTCGTCCCCGGTCTTATGAGGTAAACTTCTTTGACCGAACTTGGTCGTCCTAATTCGGCGAGGTTTATCGCGTGGATCGGACTTTCCCTTATTGCAGTTCGTTTCAGACGAAGTGCTTGTTAAGCTGAATCGCGGTCTTGTATCCTCCTTGGAAGCTTGGACTCACAATCGTTGGCTTATTGCAGTTCGTTTCAGACGGACTGCTTGTTAAGCTGAATTGTGGTCCTATATCCTCCGTAGAAGCTTGGACTCACAATAGTCTTTAATAATCGATCTAAAAAGGAGATCAGTCTTTAAAGAACGATATACCTTGGTACCATTTGTAAGAGACGACAAGCACATAGAGACAAAACACATAGAGAAAAAATGAAAAGGACGAAGGAAAAAAACTTTAAACCCTTTTTTTTTTTTTTTAAAAACGACAAGTAAAAGGTACAAGTAAAAAACAAACAAATAAAAACACATACCCCTATGACCGAACTAGACACGAGACGGACTGACCGGACTTTTGTCTCTTACAAGTGGAACTTCTTGAGGTTGGAGACGTGCCATGTTCGGGGTACTTGTTCTCCTGACATGTGAGTCAATTTATAAGACCCTTTGCCGAGGACTTCTGACACCCGATATGGACCCTCCCATGTGGGTTCGAGTTTGCCCAGCTTTTCTGCTCGGCTTACTTCGTTGTTTCTCAAGACGAGATCTCCCACTTGAAATTGAAGCTTTTTTACCCTTTGG
This sequence comes from Salvia splendens, assembly GCF_004379255.2. Lineage (NCBI taxonomy): Eukaryota > Viridiplantae > Streptophyta > Magnoliopsida > Lamiales > Lamiaceae > Salvia > Salvia splendens. The sequence goes on from NC_056034.1 coordinate 8,018,649, forward strand.
TTATAATACCGGGCTACTTGCTCCTTATACTTGGCTGCTTTTATGCACGCCAATTCTCTTCTTTCTTCGGCGAGATCTAGTTCTGCTCTCAGTCTGTCGTCATTCATTTCTGAGGAGAAATTTAGAGTTCGGGGACTGGGTACGCCGATCTCCACCGGAATTACGGCCTCAGTGCCGTACACCAGACTATACGGAGTTTCACCGTTGGAGGTTTTGGGTGTAGTTCGATAGGACCATAGGACTTGAGGGAGATTTTCTACCCATTGTCCTTTGGCTTGTTCTAACCGAGCTTTTAACCCTTTCACCAGAATCCGGTTCGTTACTTCCGTTTGTCCGTTTGCTTGGGGATGGGAGACCGAAGTGAACCGCTGTTGAATGTTCAGCTCTTGGCACCAATTCTTGAACGTCTTGTCGGTGAACTGAGTCCCATTATCCGAGATGAGGATGTGGGGTATGCCAAATCGGCACACTATGTTCTTCCAGACGAAGTCCAATGCCTTTGAGCTCGTTATCGTAGCTAATGGTTCCGCCTCCACCCACTTCGTGAAGTAGTCCACGGCAACGATAAGGAATTTCATTTGCCGAGGAGCTTGAGGAAGTGGTCCCACTATGTCTATGCCCCATTGCATGAAAGGCCAAGGGCTTTGCATAGTGTATAGATCGGTCTGCGGCATCCTTGGGACATTTGCATGAATTTGGCACTTCGTACACTTCTTGACGAGCTGCACTGCCTCTTGTACCATGGTTGGCCAATAATATCCCCATCTCAGAACTTTTTTAGCTAAAGCTCTGGCTCCGATGTGGCTACCGCACGATCCTTCATGAACTTCTCTGAGGATGTAGTCCGTCTCTTCTGGTCCTACGCACCGCAATAACGGCTGGAGGTAAGACTTTCTAAAGAGGACTCCTTCATGAAGTTCGTACCGAAGTGCTCGGCACGTAATCTTCCGAGCTTCTCTCTTATCCTCGGGCAATTGTCCTTGATCCAGATACTGCGAGATCGGCGTCATCCAGTTCGGCGAGCTGGATACTGAATGTACCTCGGCTTCATCAATGCTTCGATGCATTAATTCTTCCGCCTTTGAGCTCGGATCTGAGGCCAACTTACTTAAGGTATCTGCTCGGCTATTTTCCGCTCTGGGAATACGGATTATCCGAAAATAGGAGAAACTTCGGCTGATGCTTTGCGCTTTGTCCAAATACTTCTTCATTCTCTCGTCACGGGCTTCACTTGTACCCAACATGTGATTTACTATGACTTGTGAATCACAATGGACTTTGAGAGATTTGACGAGCAGACTTTGCGCTAACTGGAGTCCGGCCAGGAGGGCTTCGTACTCGGCTTCATTATTAGTAGTGGGGAATAGGAACCGAAGTGAGTAGGTTACCTCGTGTCCGTCGGGAGCGACAAGTAAAATACCAGCTCCACTTCCCATCTTGTTTGAAGCTCCATCTACGAATCCGCTCCAGCAGTCCGGCGGCTCTATTTCGGATTCCAAGGGCTGTGCTAGTTCGGCATTGGCAGAATTCTTCTGTTCGGCAATAACAGGAATTGCTTGATCGAACTTTGCTTCTGCAAGAAAATCTGCCAAGGCTTGTCCCTTGATGGCTTTCCGAGGTAGGTATTCAATTGTGTGCTCTCCCAACTCTATAGCCCACTTGGCGATTCTGCCTGATGCTTCTGGTTTGGTCAACACTTGCCGAAGTGGCAGATCAGTTAAGACGCATACCTTGTGAGCATAGAAGTATGGCCGCAGTCTCCTTGCTGCATTTACTAATGCCAGAGCAATTTTTTCCAGAGGTTGATACCTTGTTTCTGGACCTCTTAATGCTCGGCTTGTAAAGTAGATGGGAAGCTGCTTTAGGCCTTCTTCTCGTACAAGCACCGCGCTGATGGTTTGATCCGATGCCGCTAAGTATAAGAATATTACTTCGGCTTCGGTTGGAGCAGAGAGAATAGGAAGCTCGGCTAGATAACTTTTGAGCTCGTCAAAGGCCTTTTTCTGCTCGGCTCCCCACTCGAACTTTGGTGCCTTTTTCAACACCTTGAAGAACGGCAGTTGCTTTTCGGCTGCTTGGGAAAGGAATCGATTCAGTGCGGCTAGACATCCGGTTAGCCTTTGCACGTCATGTATGGACTTCGGCATTGCCATGTTCTGAACGACTTGAACTTTTGAGGGGTTTGCCTTGAGTCCGTCCTTTGAAACCCAACAACCCAGAAACTTTCCCGAATCTACCAAAAAGGTACACTTTTGGGGATTAAGTTTGAGGTTGGCTTTCTTGAGCACGTTGAGAGTGGACTTGAGGTTGTGCTCGTACTCCGAAGTGCTTTTGCTTTTGACGACTATATCGTCAACATATACTTCGACCTCCTTTCCAATCAGGTGCCGAAAAAGCTTGTCTACCATCCTTTGATAAGTGGCTCCGGCATTCTTTAAACCGAATGGCATCTTTTTATAAGCGAAAATGCCGAAATCAGTAATGAAGGCCGTTTTTGAAGCGTCAATCTCATCCATTAAAACCTGATGGTATCCTTTGTATAGATCAAGAAAACAAAAAATTTCAAAGCCTATCAGAGCTTCTACTTTTTTATCTATGTTCGGAAGGGGATAGCAATCTTTGGGACAGTGCTTATTTAGATCGGTGAAATCTATGCACATCCGCCATCCTCCTTCCTTTTTCTTGATCATGACAGGATTGGCCACCCACGAAGGATACTTCACTTCGAATAACACATCCGCCTTCAATAATTGACGGACTTCGTCATGGATGACTTGACTTCGTTCTGCCGCAAAGAGTCTTTGCTTCTGTTTTATCGGCCGGACCGAAGGATCAATATTTAAACGATGAGTGATTACCTCGGGGGGCACTCCGGTCATGTCCAACGGAGACCATGCAAAGACGTCTTTGTACTCCTTGAGGAGCTGGATGGTTTTTTCCCGAAGTAGAGGCGTTCCCGCGAAGCCGATCTTAACCGTTCTGGATGGCTCGTCTTCGTACAGCTGAACTGTCATCGAATTCGGCTCCGGTATGACTTCGGTCATTGCCTCTGACTCCGGCTGCTGTGATTGCTATGCTTGGTGGTGCCGATCTGACTGCTCGGCACTTCTAAGCGCAATTTGCAGACATTCCTTTGCTCTCTTTTGGTCACCTCGGATGACCGCTATCCCTCCTTTAGTAGGGATCTTGATGGTGAGGTGATAAGTGGAGCAAATGGCCCGAACTGTGTTGAGCCAGTCTCTTCCCAGGATGACGTTGTACGGGGACCGAGCTTTCACCACGAAAAACTCAATCATCGTACTGGAGCTAGTAGGCGCTTTCCCCACCGTGATCGGAAGGCTGATAATACCTTCAGGGCGGGTGTCCTCCTGGGCGAAGCTCTTCAGGGGAAGCGGAGCCGGGCTGAGCCGAGCTGGGTCCACTTCTAGTTTGTCGAAGCACTCTTTAAAAAGAATGCTGACTGACGCTCCTGTATCCACAAACACCCTGTGGATCAGTTTGTTTGCCACTCCGGCTTGGATGACAATGGCGTCTTGGTGAGGAGAGATGGCCGGGACGGGATCAGCATCCGAGAACGTAATCACTTCGTCCTGCTTCAGCCTTTTATGCGTTGGCTCTTCTCGATTGGAGCCTCTGCGCTCTGACTTCAGGGACGACTTGGTCTTCCCGGCAGGGAGAGCGTCAATAGTCAGGATTACTCCATCATATTGCGGCTCGTCATCGTCTTCGGGATCCGGCTGCCTTTTCGGATCCTGAGGAGCGCAGTTCGCACCTCTCTGCTTCTTATTCTTCTTTGACTGCTTGCTTTGGTATTTTTTCAATGTCCCTGCCCTCACAAGAACATCGATACCTGCAGCCAAGTTTCTGCACTCCTCGGTATCGTGACCGTGGTCTTGATGGTAGGAGCAGTAGTTATCCTGGGGTCGGCGTGCGGCAGATTTCGTCATCCGCTTTGGCTTTTCGAACAGGTCAGAGTGTAGTTCGAAAATTTCCGCTCTCGGCTTGTTCAGCGGTACGAACTGAGCGGGCAGCTTCTCGGGATTGAGACGGGGTCCCAATCTGTCTTGCACCGGAGTCCTTTGAATCCTTTCAAAAGGAGTTCGGCGAGGATGTCCCTGATCGCCAAAAGGAGTTCGGCGAGGATGTCCCTGATCGCTATGATCGGGCTTCCTCCTGTCTCCTCGGGACGATGAGCTGTCTAACGACCGTTTGCGACGGTCTGCCTCATCGGCCCGGGAGTACTGGTCCGCAATGTCCCACATTTCCTGAGCTGTCTGCGGACCGCACTCAACGAGCTTCCTGTAGAGAGCTCCGGGCAGGATTCCATTTTGGAATGCCGAGATGACAAGCAGATCGTTGAGATCGTCTACTTGCAGGCATTCCTTGTGGAATCTTGTCATAAAGTCGCTGATTTTTTCGTCGCGACCTTGACGAATGGAAAGCAGCTGAGCCGAAGTGATTCGGGCTTCCGCTTTCTGAAAGAACCTCCTGTGGAAGGCATCCATTAGATCTCGGTAAGATCTGATGCTGCCCTGGGGGAGGCTATCGAACCACCTTCTCGCGTTCCCGATGAGCAGCTCGGGAAACAGCTTGCACATGTGGACCTCGTTGAGACCCTGGTTCGCCATGTTATACTGATAGCGCCCCAAGAAATCGTGAGGGTCCACGAGCCCGTCGTAAGTCATCGACGGAGTTCGGTAGTTCTGTGGTAGGGGAGTTCGGGTGATGTCGTCCGAGAACGGAGTCTTCAGTGCTCCGTACACGGCGAATCCGATATCTCGTCGGTATGGAGGAGATTGAGTTCTCCTGTGATTCCGGTACCGAGGAAGAACAGGAATGTGTCGGGGTTGAGGATTCTTCTTCCTGGAAGACACGGCACTACTGCGGTAGTGACTTTCATGTCTGGATGAGGAAGGAGAATCCTCCGTTTTCGTCTTCGGCTCTTGGCTCTTTTGCAGGAAGGCTAAGAACTCATCCTGCTTCTCAGCCAAGAACAGCTTGACAGCCTCATTCAAATCAGGCTGCTGGGAAGACTCAGTGGGACGATTTTTGGAGCGGCCTGTTCCTTCGCCATGAGAACTGGTGGTGGATTTATCCCTAGGCTGTTTTCCAGACCTATGGGATGGATTGGCTTTCTCCTGGTTCTCACGGGCAGGAATACGGGTACTCTGCGATCTGGTATGCATTTTTTGGGTGGAAAAAAATGGATCAAAAATTCGCTTTATCACAAATTTTGTTCTCTGGTTCCCACAGACGGCGCCAGTGATGGATCCGCGAATTTCTGATGTTAGTAAAAGCTGGTAGAGAATGAAAACTACAACACACAGAATTTACGTGGTTCGATTTACTGAAGTAAATCTACGTCCACGGGAAGAAGGGAGGGCAAGATTGTATTGCTTGATCTGGGATTACAGCTTACAACACAGACTTGCTATATGATTTTATCTCTAGAGAGCTTAACCCCCTTCTATCTGATCTAAGTTCTATTTATATCTTGAACTAAGATCGTGGCTTGCATCACCACCCTAAGTCGTGGATGTCGTGTAGGTCATGGCCTAAGATCGTGGATGTAGCGTAGGTCATGGCCTACGATCGTGGCCTGAGTTGACACCACGTGGTAGTGGGTGTGTTGGACATCCTGTATGGGTCCACTAACTCCTTGTTCGGTCGAATACTGAGACCGAACTGCTTTGGTTGCCGATCTGAGAGTAGAGCTTGATGCCGACCTGAGAGCAGAGCTTGATTGGATGGCTTTTACCGAGCTGTAGGCTGAGGCCGAACTCTTTGGTGATGCCGAACTCATACTCCTGCTTTGGTTGCCGATCTGAGAGTAGAGCTTGATGCCGACCTGAGAGCAGAGCTTGATAGGTTGGCTTTTACCGAGCTGTAGGTTGAGGCCGAACTCTTTGGTAATGCCGAGCTCATACTCTTCCTTGGGCTTTGGGCTGATGGGCCGTCATTGCTGTTGGGCTTGTTTAGTACGCACCCCATCACTATCAGAAAACATCAATTTCTTTAAAAAATTTATTTTAAAAAAACCATACTATATACTCGTATTGATTTGAATTTGTTGAAGATACTCACCAATTTGAAATTGGGGATAAGCCCGACCAGACACAAAGCACAGTGATCTCAGAATTATAATTAATTAAATATTTGTAAGTATATAATAATAGTATATACTGAGAATTTCTACCGGTAGGTGTCAGTGCAGATTGGAAGAAACAAAACATGGAGAATATATTTAATAAGCATATCACCATTTCTTGCACTGAATAACCTCAGCAACCATGGGCCATGGCATCATCATCTATCTCAGTACTTCCTCCAACATAACATTAATTTTTATTGCCATCAAATTAAACTACATACCTAAGTATCTTTCATTTCAAAATAAAATGGACCGTAGTGGAACTAGTGTTGCCCACGGTTCGGAACCGGACGGTTCCGGTTCGGAACCGCCGGTTCCGGTTTGGTCGAAGGCGGAACCGGAACCGGACCGAGAGGCTATTTCACGGTTCCGGTTCCGATTCGAAAACCGGCGGTTCCGGTTCCGGTTCGGAACCGGCGGTTTCGCGGTTCGAAATTTTTTTTTTTAAATTTGAAATTTGGATTTATACAACAATTTGGAACAAGAGTACAAGACAATGTATAATTCAAATAGAAATACGACGAATAAGGAGAAAATGATATCAATTTTATTGAGTTTGATATTGAGTTTGAGTTGTAACGGACAACTATACATTACAATTTACAATACATATACATCTACAACTACAAGTATACAACATACAACAATGTAATATAATTTACAAGTGTCGTCGGACTCGGGAACGTAAATAAAAAAACATGAAATGGGGGGGAAAAATTGAAAAGGACTTTAGCTCAACTTAAACTTTCAAAGTTAAACTTTTCAAATTTAAGTTGAGTTGACTACGTATCCACAATTTTATTGAGGAATCAAAGCCCACGTAGTTCTCGGGATGAAGACATATTGCTATGTAGAAATGTAGAAATATGGAATAATATATATTTTTTTATTTTAGCAATTGAGAAAGAAAGACAACTTATAGAACTACGGGAACAAGTATAAGTGTATAACAATGCGTAATAAGAGTAGCACTTGCGTAATTAAATGGAAGCACAATAGCACAAATGAGAAATTGGAGACAAAGAGAGAGAATTGAGAGATTGAAGAGAGAAACTCTTATGGAAGAATTCGAATTTGAAATTTGAAAAAAAAAAATTGAATTTTCAGAAAACCGGCGGTTTTGGCGGAAAACCGCCGGTTTCCGGGCAAAACCGCCGGTTTTCACGGTTAACCGCCGGTTAACCGCCAAAAAACTGCCGAAACCGGCCGGTTTTGCTGCTGAAAAGCTGCCGCCGTCGTCCCCATCCCCGATGCCTTGATATACGCGCCCGAACCGGCGGTTCCGCCGGTTAACCGCCGGTTCCGAACCGTCCCGAACCACCGGTTCGGTGACGGTTCCGGTTCGGAATATCTTGAACCTGAACCGGACCGCGACCCGAATTGCGACGGTTCTGATTCGGGAAAATTGCCACGGTTCCGGTTCGGAACCGGAACCGGTGGGCATCTCTAAGTGGAACATGAAAAATTCTCCGGAACCGGAACCGGTGGGCATCTCTAAGTGGAACATGAAAAATTCAAAAACATATTTTATTCCATCAAATAATAATACATACACAGGGTGCAGGGGGAGTATTATTGAAGCATACAAATGAGTGAGTGTGACTGACACCCACCATGTCGTAAGGGGGAGCTATCATTCCTCTGTAAGGTAATAATCTCAGATTCAGTCTCTACTTATCTCTTTCCTATTTACTCACTTTATTTATTGTGGTGTTTTCTTGTATCACCAATCCAATCCATTGCATGTAAGTTTATGCACACATTCAAAAGATAAATTATGAGTTGCACATTTATTTATTTGATGGAAATACAGTTGCCATAAATGTAAAAAGTCAAATAAAGAGGGGGGTGGAAATGATTTACCAGATAGGAAAAAGATGAGAAATGGAAAAGTGCACATGCAGGGTTAAATGCGAATTTGAATATAGGGAGCACATGGGTTATTATAACATATGACAACAAATTGGCTACCACATTAATGAAGGAAAGAGATCCAAGAAGAGCTCTCTTCATTTCAATGTTGCACCATCAATTTTAATAAATTTCTTGTTTTTGTGAAACTAGGCTATCAATAGAATAGATGGGGTCAATTTAATATAGTAACACATTTTAAACCATCAATTACTTACTTGTCAGTCTCAAACAAGGATGGTTGCCAGTTTCCATTCTTCAGCAGGAAAAATCTGGCAGGTACAAATGGATCATCAATCACCCAAGTTGAAGCAAATTCACATTGATGAAAAAATCATTTTAATTTGCAATTGAAATCTACAACTAGCAAGGCTGACTACTTGTCCATAGTTGAGGGTCATTCTCATCACTTCAAGTGGAATGCCAAAATATTTCATTTGTGAAATATGGACAAGTTTATTCATGTTAGATAAATCGAATATTACATGATCAAGGGAAAAGATATTATAACCTGTTAGTTTATGTCATGGGGAGACTAGAATTTGTCCAATAAAATAAAGGAGAAATGGATTTTAGAAAATAGCCCAACGCCACAATTTGGTAAGGATTTGTGTTCACTCTCAACCTCTGCCATCCACATCAAAACCAGCTCCAGTCCAACCAGGTGCTGCATGCCCTCTGCCCTTAGGTACTGCCCCTATTCCCCTTATTCTTCCTTGGTTTGAACTTTTCTTCTTTCCTCGTCCCTCGCTGTCGCTAGAAGGCTGTCGGTTTTGTTCAGTTATTGCGGAGTTCTGTGCATTAACTTCAGTAGCTATGGTTCCCATAGCTCCACTGGGTGGTCCCGATGATGTACTTTGAGCAGCAGAAGAAACTTCAACTGTACTACCCTGTGGCAGCCTTTGATTTCCCTCCTACACGTTGTAATCAGTGTTGTTAGGGTCGCGGGGCGCCCCGGGGCGATGAGGGGGGACCCCGGGTCGCGGGGCGATGGGGCGACGGGGCGAGAGACCCACGAATCGGGGCGCCAGAATAGCCAAATGATGATTATATTTGTATCTCTTTTATAAGCTTGTTGCTTGAATGTTTATCACATCAAATAAATCTACATACATCATTACTCCATATTAAAAAAAGAAGATTAGATGAAAAATATAAATTTTTAAACAACATAACATAACTAAATAACTGAATTTTATTATCAAAAATCATCAAAGTTCCAAAAAAAGTTGCAAAACATAAAATAATTAATTAAATAATATCATCATCACTCATAGGTAAGACCTCTTCTCCTTCATCGGATACAACCAAATTAATATCTCCTGCTTTGTGATGCTGCCGCTGTAAAAACTTGCTGTATTTTAGCATCCTCTTTTTTCTTCATATAGTTGATCATCTCCACTCTCACATGTGGTGGGCATTTAGTACATTTCGTGATGTTTTTAATTCCGCCAACAAAATGTTCTTTGAGCCTTCGAACTCCCGATGCAATCACTTTGTCGCAAAAGTTGTATGTAAGTTTATATCTGGTATCCAGATCAGCTCTTGCATATTTCCTAGCTGGGTCTTCAGACATTTTATATAAAAATGATACGTAGAAAGAAACAATCATTTATAATTAATGATAATTCACAATGTCTAAATTCTGTTATAAAATTTGCACGGTTGCACCCACATAATCAACTAAAGTTTAAAAAGATATTAACAGTACAGTAGAATCAACATAGCAAAGAGCAAAAATATTAAACAATTCTATACATAGTACAGTGCTACATTATTAAATAAATAAATGCAAGAGTGATTCATATTTCATAGGGCACGTGTCATCTACACCTACAACATGGAAAGATAAATAACTTTTCCATTCCACATATGCATGCAGTTCATAATAATCTAGTATTATAATTTTAGCCTGGAAAAAAGTAACATTAAAAATAAAATAGGAAGACGGTGACCAATATATACGTTGAGAATCTGGACGTACGACTAGAAAGGCAAAGGAGTGGCGGCTGAAGAATAAAGTGATTTTTGTTTTTGCTGAAGAAGAACGTGGGTTTGATGAAGAAGAAAGAGGAGAAGGCGGCTGAAGAGAAAGGTAGGTGTAGGTATTCCATGAATAAGAGAGTTGGAAGTTACCTTTTTTTTATTTATTCAAGGAAGAAGATGAACAGTCGCTAATATTTAAATCCTAAATCGGCTCGCCCCAGACGACCCAGACGCTCCACGGCGACCCGGACGCTCTAGGCGCGCCCCACACTCGCTCCATGGATCTCGCACGACCCCGCCGCATCGGGGCGATTACATTCTCGCTTTGACCGCCCCGCGCCCCGAGCGCGCCCCGAACGCGCTTTTCACAACACTGGTTGTAATTAGCCGAAAATTGTCAAAATTTCTAAACTAATGCCTAGTTAGAGTTATTCGATTTTTGTTAGTCGGTGATTATGTCACAGGGAATGGGTGAGGATCAAGTATTAACAAATGTGTTATGTATGACCATAAGGAACAAAATAATTATTTATGCACTTCAAATTTTGGAATCCGAAATGTGACATCAAATGATCAAATAGGATATAATGATATAGGGAGGTAAGTCATATTTGTTCACTGGGAATGCCAAGTATATGAACCATCACCAAATGCATTAACCATACACAAATTAGGTGCATATGAATAATCGGAGATGAAGGTACATGTGAATCATACTGAGGGCATGTGTATATTGGAAGATCTACTTGGGTTCAGAGACTCCATACGGCGCTTCAGTTCCTCCAGTCTAGCAAGCTGGCTGTTGCTACTTTCCTGGACCTGCAAGAGCATATAATTTAAGATGAGATAAAAGTACTCAAATAAACTAACATGATCCGTTTCCATTAAATATCAATACCAGATTATTTAGATCGTCGCAAAGCTTCTGTTTGATTGCTTCCTCATCCTGCACATCTTTTGCTGCTGCTTCCCAGGCCTAGTGATAAGCAGAATGTTTACCAGAGAATACACAGAAAAGTAAAAATGATCATCTGAGAATTTCAGAAGAAAACTTCATCGTTAGAGAAGAATGAAAATCTTAGATAAAGTATACACCAAAGACAACATTTTCAGGTAAAAAAGGACCCACTTAGCATAGCACAAATACAGAAGATTACAAATATTATCATATATTTTCATCCCATTTATGAAGAATATGACTGGGAAAAAGTGAAAAATCAAGTACAGAATGAGTTATGCTCACTACTTCTAGTTCTCACTAACAGCTGACAAAAGAAGCCAAAGAAAGAAATCAGATTTTTAGTTTGCTTAATATTCTGAAGATACCTTCTAAATAAGATTACTAAGATACAAACTAGGTGTCTGATGAGTAATGCCAGCGGTGGTAGGTATCAGTTTATCTCAAATGATCTTTTACAGTGTATTTGAACCTCATTCTTTTCAATGGAAAACAAAGATAAATGTGTATATTACTAATCAATTAGAAGTGGAAACATCAAACAGATAGAAAGAATCCACTGTCCCTGAGGGTAATTTAAAGTGTACATGAAGAAGTTCACGTCTTGGACCTTTTAGTATATATACATTGGATAAATAACAAAGATCAGCTCCTTTACAGAAAGAATCATACCTTTTTAGCTTGTTCTTCTTTCACCTTAGCCAAACGAATTCTCTCTGTTGACATTTCTATTTTCTTCCGTAGGTGTTCAAGTGCTAATAGAGTAAGACAAGAATGACATTATATACTACAGAACATGCGAAATTATTCTGAGTAATTGCTGACAAAAAACATACCAGCTTTCTTTGGACCGGCAGTAAGCTTCATTTCCATTGAGAGGTTTGCAAGTTCTCGTTCAACATCACGAATCTTAGAATAGTTTTCTTCAATGTACCTGAGCGGACATATGATACATTTTACACACACCTGATAAGTTGAAATGGATATTTGCGTGGTGGGATAACTGGAGAGGAATTGCTAAACGATGACTCTATCCAGTGTGAAATGAAAATGCATAATATATATACATATCTGTGAATTCTCTCCAATTATAAACTGAATAATGGTAACTCAATTGCAGCCAAGAACTGAAGCTTCCTATGAATTATTTTATGTGAACCATTATAGGTATGGTAATCTAATCAAACTCTGGCATTCCACTTAAACTTAGTTTGGACGTCAAGAATACTTGAAGATCATAAATGCATCCAAATATTACATGCCACGAATGAATAATTAACAACGCCACTACTGATTTAAATATTAAACACAAATAAACTACACCAGAGAGGAAAGTCTTGATAAGTTATCACATCACACACTCAGAGATCGCTGGGATCAACACTAAATTACAATAAATACGTAACACTGGGAAAGATTGACTTGAATCTTGATCATCAGTGTGTTCATTAATCTAAAATTTAAAGATAGTAATATACAAATTCTACTAAGAGAAATTCACATCAAAATATAAATTTATAAAGAGAAATTTAGCTAGCGTACTTCCTCAACTGAAGCTGCTCTTCTTCAATAATCTGAACCCAAAATTGAAAACAAAATAAGCAATGAAAACAGTAATTGGAGATTTGTAGTGGCAGTGATATCTAAAACAGAATTCGGGAACTATACCTTCTCGGTGTAAGCTATGATAGGAGATTCTCGGGCCAAGCCATCCGGCCCGATCTCAGGAAGCAAGACTGTAGCCGCCGCATTGCTGTTGGAGCTGGGGTTCTGATTCGTCGACATGCCAAACAATCTGACGCCCAATTTGCCTCTCAAAATCGAGCTGGAGTTACTGCCGGCATAATTCAGGGACATATCACTTCATTTTAGTCAATAAGAGTACAACACGTTTTCTGTATAAAAAATTAAGGTTTTCATCATTGTGGAAACTAGAAGCGCTAGTTTGGGTTGCACACAATTCATTCATTAATTAATATTACTAATCGAAAATGTAGAAAAAAGAAATACTCATCTGTTTAGTTTTCTTGTTTTGTCAAGAAAATAAATCTTATTTACACAATTGCTCTTCGAATTAAATATGCTAAAGTGATGTATTAACAGGCAAATAGGTAATCTAGTATAGGTTTTTAAGATCTAATGGAAGTACGCCTTTTATTTTTCTTTTCCTTTTATCGAGAATTAGTACAAATTTGTATAATAATTAATTATTCAAAAAAATATGAGCGACTGACTTAATTTTAGCAAGAATCTTATTGAATTTTTTTTACCAGACATATGAATGTAAATATGATGTGTAAAAGACTGCTGGAGCTGAAAGACATCAACCCAATCTGATTAAAACAATTTATCTAATCAAAATGAATACAAAAACTGCATAGACAGTTAAACTTTCCCATACAACTTCTACATTCTTCTACTCTGACCAAAATTTCACCTTTGAAGTCATCTGATCAGCTCATACATGGAAAATTATGTTTATTTTAGCATCAACAGCTCTCAAGAAAGAGCTAACTAATGCCACAACTACTTCATATTTTCTGTATAATTTTTTCAATTTCGGGTTTTGTGGGCAGAGCAGGAATGGCGCCACTCTTTGTAACGGTGAGTGCTCCGCATGCATTCGCAAATAACAGAGCATGCCTCAATCTCGCCTCGTCCTGTCAGTAGCAAAATCACTTGTCACATATAGTCTTTAGCTATCACAGCTTATGAGGATATAAGAACATTCTGTTACCTTCAAAATATTCAAATCTGCAGCTAAACAATAAAGTATTGCTCCAGTAAATGCATCACCAGCACCAGTTGTGTCAACAGCTTTGACTTTGATACCATCAACTTTTCCCTTGAATTGCTGTCAAGAAAATTTGAACGATATCAATGAAACCATAATTGATTAGGAGAGGGATATATACACGGTTGTTTCAACTACATAGACTGAATGAAATATCTCAAACAAACCTTAGTGTAATATCTGCAGCCAGCCTTTCCTTCGCTTACAAGCAAAAGACTTAGATTGGGATGAAAAAGCTTCTTCAACACCACCTTATCGTCATTTGGATTATCACCTTCAGTCAGAAATGAGATTTCATCCTCGCTTATCTGTGATGTCGAATAAATTATGTTATGGTGGAACATAGAGCCTCTCAAATGGACATAGTTTCTAGGATTCACCTTGATGATATCTGCTTGATTCCATATGGACATTATATTCTTGCGAGCAGCATCTTCCGAGGGCCACAAGGCCAATCTAAGATTTGGGTCATAAGAAAGTATACTATTGGATTGCCTGGCAATGCGCATGGCAGCAAGATGTGTCGATCTACATGGTTCATCAATCAAACTGATTGACCCATAGTGAAAAATGGATGCCTGCATCAAATACTTGTCACTCAGTGTACCTGTATACTATCAAGTGTGCCTCAATCTTAATGACATTGAGCTTTGAAAATCAAACCTTATTAACAAGATTCAGATCAAGCTCTGACTCCTTGAGAAGCATGTCAGCACTTGGATGGCGGTAGAACATGAACTCACGCTCGCCATCTGCTCTGAGTGTGACAAATGCCAGAGCAGTTCTTGCATAGGGGTCGAATCGCACACCAGAATTGTCAACTTTGTTTTCTTTCAACATGTCAGCAAGCATTTGCCCAAATTCATCCTTGCCTACCTGAGAATGTGCTACTGATTTTCAGGTGTGTAGTTAATCAAATATGAAGTTTGATAAGAAAAGTAGTGTGCCATATTCAGCATGTCGAAATTGGAGTAGTAATGGAAAAAAAGGAATTCAAAAGGAGTGTTACAAAGGAAGATCAAAGAGCATGAAAGGTAAATCCTTAGACTTTACTGATATCTCATCAAGGTACACTGAGAACTGCTCGATTAAAATTACGAGCAAAGACAGCAGACAATGTCATCATCTACAAAAGGCCTCAAAATATGTTCATTATTTCGTATCTAGCAATAGCTAATTAGCAGGAGCACAATTAATAAAACATACACAAGAGAAAGAGGCAGAAGAGAAATGCACCTTTCCAATAAAGGCAGCAGAACCTCCTAGTTTTGCTACGCACACAGCGACATTTGCAGGAGCACCACCAGGAGCCTTGTGAAAGGCAGGAGCTTCAGCAAGTGAAACTCCACCAACCGTAGGCACAAAATCTATCAACATCTCTCCGAAGCAAACGACAAGATGACTTGTCTGAACTGAACCTTCACCATTCATGGAAAGTCTACTAAGATCACCTATAAATCATGGAACAAGTCACAAGGATGCACGATAAGAGTGAACTGTATAGTTACAAGAGACAATTCAAAGCACACAAGATTGCATGCTAAAAATGACAACTGACATTTATTCTATGATCCACATTTTGAGATTCTTAATTCTAGGCAAAGAACATTTCAAAACTGATCCATCGTCATCTAGGAACTCAGAATCTAGTGAAGGCAAAACACAGAAATGAACATACTCCCATGGGCTTATTCACTATCGATTTATCAATAAGATTCAATGAGAAGAATTCGGAATCTCATTTATTGATAGGTATGCCATATTTATAAACAAGAAAGTTGATTAGCTTTGTCAAGTTTACCATATTAATGGCTATAAACTTTCTGAAATGCACAAACCATAAAGACAATCCAAGAAAGTTGATATCTTGGTCAAGATTCAAAAAAGAGATCCTAATTCAACTGTCAGCTCATTCAACAATCAACTAGTGAAACCCAATTTTTCAAGAAATCATAGTATCACAATTTTCTCATATGTTTAGTCAGCAAAAAAAACACTTCAACCGAATCCCATCTGATCATTCATCCAGGCAAGTTAATGAAAGAAGAAGAACCTGAAATGGGTTTTTCGGCCATGTGAAGCGGGTATCGCGGCAGGAGAAAAAAGTGAGCTTTGAGAATATCGCGACAGAGAGAGAATCGTAATTAAAAGCGAAAAGAACAAAACAATTTTGTTTTATCGGCTACGTCTAAGAGAGCTAGAGCTAGAGCTAGAGCTAGAGCTAGAGCTAGATTCAATGAAGTTGGTAAAGAGGATTAATAAAAACCTGGATAAAAGATGATCAGCTAAAAAACGTAAATGAATGCGTCGTTTAAAAAAGGGAAAGTGAGTAGATAAGATTCATTCATCTCACTTTTCTTTGGGCCTCAATTTCGCTATTTCTCCCGCTTAGCACTTTACTTGTGATCCTTTTACTTAATATTCAATTCAATGTCTTTTATTTTTTTTTCAATATTATTTTTAGTTTATAATTATTACAACATTTGTTAATATAATGTTCACATTTCTATCATCGATTAGATATTACTATTTAGTACTTAGTATATTTATATACAACACAAATTCAACCGTATAATTTCATTTTCAAGATTAATAGTACTCCATATTAATTTACTATTACTACACCGTTTCTTAATATAATATTCACATATCATCATCGATTGGATATTATTTAGCTATACAACACATATTCTAAATATAATATTCACATTTCTAAAAAGATATAAATATATTGAAGTAATAATTTTTAAAAATAGTGCTTTTAAATTTTAAATGTTATAAATATTGATGATTTTTTTGTCAATTATGCCTCAAATAAATGAGGGCCATAGTGGGGAAAATATTAATAACGATTTGAAATATGATCAATTATTTATGGTAATAGAAAATTCCTAATTATATTTGTTTTGTCTATTCAAACTCTTGAATTTTTATTAGAGTGTCCACTATGGGTAGGATGCGGCTATAGCCGCGTCTGGGGGCGGTGGGCGGGCGGCTATAGTGGGGAAGGTGGGCGGACAACATTTTGGGGCGGTGGGGGTGGCGGACGCGGGATAGCTGCGTTCGGGGCGAGGACGCGGCGAGGGGGGCATAGCCGCGCCTATAGGCGCGGCGACCATAGTGGCGGAAACCGCCGCGGCGCATGCGGCGCCAATTTAATTTTTTTTATTTTTTATTTTTTTTCTCTATAAATACCTCTCCGCACCACCTATTTTTCACCATTTTCACAAAATCTCTCCACTCACTATCTACACAACATCTCTCTAAAAAATGCACCGAGGATATGCGCCTCCGTCCCAGCCTTGGACTTGGAATCAATCTCCCCCACCGGTGGCGGAGTTTTGTAGTTGTATTTTATTTTAATTATTCGTTGTATAATTTTACCGGTTTGCAATACAACGAATATTCGGCTCTAATTACCTCGTATTCTAGTTATTTACACTGCTATTATTTAAATTACACTTGATTGACACTAAAAAATATTTAAAAATGAAAATTGATTATAAAATTTGGGGGCTATTGGAGGTGTCCGCTATAGTGGCGGAAATAGAATTTTGGGGCTATGGATAACAAAATTGAAGCTATGGACAAAAATTGGGGCGGGGCTATTGGGCGTGTCCGCCTTATAGTGGACACCCTTAGGATCCTAAAAAGCAAGTGGATATATAAAAGAGGTCCACGTCTTTGGTACACTTCATTCTTTACTTGTGCAGGAAGCTCACAACCTTTTGATATGATCAAAGAGTTAGAGTAATTATGTGCTATTGTATTTAGTTTAATAAGAGAGAGTTTTTTTTCGTGTGATCTTATGCACTTCACTATACAAAATCGCAACTTATTAGTTGTCCTTACAATTGGAAAGCAATTTCAAAATATTGATAGTCACAGTCCATAAGATGTGAATCCAACCTTCAAAGTTTAATTTTAAAAGATACATGATCGTCTATATAAAACAATTCTAACTCTCATTATCCACGAATCTAGTCTTAAAGACCGAACTAGAGATCAAATTAGGGTCATCCATTTTTTTAATCTTGTGGTTAGCATTAATGTACAATTAATTTAATATTTTATTCAATAAAAACTTTTTTTTATTTTAATTTTAATTTTTTATTTTTTTAAAAAAAAATTTAATTTTTTTTTTATTTTTTTTAATTTTTTTTAGTCAATAAAAACTTGCCGGAGTAATAATGAACTATATTCACTAAATAATGAACTAAATGGAGTATGTTATGAAGTAATTTTGACATGTTATTCAAAATACATTAATGATACAACAAATTTTGTGTTAAACGTTAAGCGGTAGTAATGAGTTATATTCAATAAATAATGAACCAAATGAAGTAAATATGAAATTTTATTGAAAATATTAACTGTGTTAAACGTCAAGCAGTAGTAATGAATTTATTACTTCATTCAGTCATGACATTACTTCATTCCATTAGTTTATTACTTAATTCCATTAGATTATTACTTCATAACGTGTTATGACATAATTATCTTTCAGTTGAAGTAAATTTGGTATGTAATGAAAGCGAAAAATTACTTCATAACATACATTCATTTAGTTCATTATGTAGTGAATATAGTTCATTATTTACTCAAGCTAGTTTCCATTGAATAAATAAAAAAAATTCAAAAAAAAAATTTAAAAAAATTTAAAAATAAAAATTTTAAAAAAGTATTTATTGAATAAAATATTAAATTAATTGTAAATTAATCAAAGATTAAGAAAATGGATGACTCTAATTTGATCTCTAGTTCGGTCTTTAAGAAATGTTCGACATTGATCATAGGGTAACAATGTCCAAAATAGAGTCACACTACATCAAGAGTTAGATTAAATTCTAACACGAAATCGCTTTTTATTTTACTAATGGCGATTTTTAGTCGGTTATATGCATTAAAGTATGAATAACAAAATTGATCAAATGGCATATGCACTTTATTGAGTATGCATCCAACATAAGGGCATCATACATTTTACCACCGCCCAAATTGTAAAACGTGTACATGTTATTTCAAAAAAAAAAACAAATTTTATAGAAATTGTGAGACAATTGTTAAAAAATAAAAAGTGAATTTTATATTTAAGTTTCAAAATTTATGGAACTAATTAGGAATCAATGAAAAGTTATCATTTTCAACAATCTTATAGTAACTATAATTCTCTTATAAAAATTATTTTATTATAATTTAATTTATTCATTTTTTATCTCTAACATTTCTCTATTTAATTTAAGTATTATTTTCTTCCATAAAAATAGTTATCTTTTTTCATTTTGATTCATCCACCAAAATTAATATTGCTACTATTCATCTATTTGAGATAAAATTCTCTCTAATAATGCTAGAGCATCCACATCCGTACTCTTGACAACGAGCATGAATGTGGGCCCAGACCCACTTTTATTATTTTTTTACTCTCTGCTCTTAGGTAAGAGCATAACACTCACATCCGTGCTCTTCCGCAAGGAACCTCAAGGGTCCCACCATTCTATTATTCAATTTAAATAAAAACATTTCCACAAAATTAAAATGCATTAAAAATACCCGGAATAATATTAAAAGTTACAAAAAAATTAAAAATTACATAATTAAAATTCTAAAAATTAAAAATTACATAATTAAAATCCTAAAAATTAAAAATTACATAATTAAACACCTAAAAAATAAAAATTACATAATTAAACTCCTAAAAAATAAAGATTACATAATTAAAGGCTAAAAATACCCTTGTGGAAGACTATTCATTCGGCTCTATCCCCAATGTTCTTTGGAGACCCCGTATCATTGCCACATGCGATCGAAGTTGCTCGGGGGGTCATAGTTGACCTATCGGCCAAATTGAGTTGGGCCAAAGGTGGCACAAAGGGAGCGGGAGCGGGAGCGGGATCGGGGGCGGATGGAGTCGCGGCGCGACGACGGTTGGCCATCGACTTCTTCCTTTCTTGCGGCCGGCGTTGGGAACTACTCGGGCCGGCGTCGGGGCTACCTAAGTTAGCTTCGGCTAGCTGGGTGGACACCTCATCGGAGCCGACGTCGGATAGGGATACCGACCTCGACCGTTTTCCGGATGAGCTAAAGGAGGATGATACGCCTCCCCTATACTTCGGATGCACACGCACCTCCTGCCAAACATTGAGGTACTTGAACGGTTTGTAGTGTTGGGATTGGTAGGTCGCCATCGCGGCACTGGTGATGTCGACTCGCTTCTGCCGCTCCCCGCCGACCGCTCTTCCTGGAGGTAATATCCATGGAACTTTTGGATTTCTTCGTTGGCTTTGTATATGGCATTGCGCACCATACTCTCGTTGCGCTTGATTGTTCCAGCCAGCCAGTTTTCATTATACCGGCGACAGATGGGCTACCAAAAATGGTCCCCAGATTGGTTCGTGCCAATCACCGGATCTTCGGAGATAGATAAAAACGCTTTGAATAATTACTCCATCTCCCCCGGAGTATACGGGGTGAGGACATCACGAGTAGGAAGAGGAGGAGTTTGAGAGCCGACGCTCCCTCCCGCTCTAGGTACGAGTGGTTTGGGTGCCCACCTGTATTGCCCATCAAGGGCATCTTGGTCGTCGATCGGGTAAGGCCGGTAGCCACCCGGAGCTTGCGAACTTTGGGTTTGAGCAGGGGCCGAAAATTCCGTTTCCGGACTAGGAAATGGTTGTGAACCAAACCATTCGGGGTTCCAACCGTGGGAGCCGGAGGGTGATCGCCGGAGCCGGATATTTTTTTGTTGTAAGAGTGAAAGAAAGATTGTGAATTGTAAGAATGGAAATGAGAGAATTTAGATGAGAATTGTGTAGTGTGGTGTAAAATTTTTTGGGTGGAAGTGGGGGTATTTATAGATGAAAATGTGTATTTTTGGGAAAAAAATTGAAAAAATAAATTAAAAGTGGGGAGAAAACGGATATAATTTTTTGGGAAGTGGGAAAATATATATTTTTATTTTTAATCAGATTTTTAAATTAAAATCCGGTTTTTTTTAAAAAAAAAATTGAATTTGCCAACGGCATTGTCGTTGGCCAATCAGGAGCCGACACATCAGCTGCTCGTTGGCACGGACGTGCTCTTAGCTAAGAGCAGCGCCGCGCAAGCGGCAAGAGCGCAGCGGCGAGCAGCGTTTCGCCGCGCCGCTGGCACGGACGGACGGACGCCGTGTCCGACCGCTGTTGATGCTCTTAATCTCTTTTTCTACTAGATTTCTTCAATCATTTTTATCTCTATTTTTCTTTATTTATCATTTTATATTAACATGGAGTACGTATTATTTTTAAGAAACATGGAGTATAAAAAAACATATTAAAAAAAAACAGAAATGAGCAACGTAGTCACGTGGGCCAAGTGACACGAAAACCACAACATTATCTAACTTACACGTGGCACACCCAAAATACCTCCCTGGGTTTGCGGACCACATTAACTCCATGTTTCGTCTGCTCAATTTCTCTATCCCCTTACTCCATTCCGCTCCACTGCACCACTCTTATACAACTACAATTCACGGAAACAAAGTAAAAAGTGCGCAAATTCCTGAAAAGAAGAAATTTTGAAATCCTGTTTCTCTGATCGCCGTAGCCATGGCTTTGAACTCCAGGCCCACCTCCTCTTTGTTATCAAGAAAATTGAGTAATTCTGCTGCAAATGATCCTGCTAAATCCCTCTCTTTCTTCAATCGCGTTCCACTTTTCTCCAACATTTCCTTCAACAATGCTTCACTATCTCCACTTTTGCTTGTCTCGGTTAAGGCGTCATCACCATCATCAACTTCTCCTTCCGCCACTGTTGCTCACTCCCAAGAACTCAAGGTCCATTCTCATTGCAAAATTGCTTAAGCGACGTGTGCTATTTTTCTTTATTTGATTGATTGATTGATTGATTTTATTTCAGATTAAGAGCGTGCCAACGCAGCCAATTGAGGGGCAGAAGACTGGCACAAGTGGTCTTCGGAAAAAGGTATGATCTTTGGGTGCTACATTGGATTTGGGGCAATTATGTCTGGAGATACTTGAATTTGATTGTTTGATTTCTGCTTTTCTGTTAGGTGAAAGAGTTCATGCAAGAAAATTATCTCGCCAACTGGATTCAGGTCTGACATTCAATACTAGAGTAGCGAACCACATAATTTGTTAGATTGGTGGCTTATGCTGATAAAGCAAATGAATGCATGCTTTGTGTGTGATTGAAGGCATTGTTTGACTCATTGCCACCAGAGGATTACAAGAATGCAGTCTTGGTTTTAGGCGGTGATGGTAGATATTTCAACAAGGAGGCTGCACAGGTGTTTTAATTTCAGATTGATTAACACGTCATGAGGGTCGTCTTGTCTTGTTCTAAATGCTCATAGGGTTGCTTAATTTGAAACACAGATAATTATCAAAATTGCAGCTGGCAATGGTGTTGGGAAAATCTTGGTTGGCAAGTGAGTTTTTCCACTTTGGGAATTTCCAATATTGCTGTTTCCAAGACCATGTATAAACCTCCAGATTATGTGTTTATGAAAAGCATTATTGCTGATGATAATGAGCAGGGAGTTAATTTTGTAACTGCAGGGATGGTATATTGTCTACACCAGCTGTATCTGCTGTAATAAGGAAGAGAGAGGCATGAACTACTTGTCTCTTTTTCTGCATTGTGTATGTCATTTCCTTTTATATGCTATAACTTGCAACTCGTATTAGTTCCACTTCTTTTGTTTATATAGGCTAATGGTGGATTTATAATGAGCGCAAGCCACAATCCTGGTGGTCCTGAATATGATTGGGGAATCAAGGTATATTTTGATCTTAGTAATTTGTCACGAGCCTTGTTTTTCCTATATAATTTCCTGCAGCAAGTGTGTCTCTCTTGAACCCTACATCATCGCAGTTTACTAATTCTTATTGTTCTCTTGGTTCCGACTTTTCCAGTTCAACTACAGCAGTGGCCAACCGGCACCTGAGTCGATTACTGACAAGATATATGGAAACACTCTTTCTGTATGTATCTGATGCTTTATCTTTTCTTCTGTAGAGCTTTCTCATTGTGCATTTTTTTATTAGGACGGTCTTGCTATAGTATATAATGATTCTCTATGTTAGTGTCTGTAAGATTTGTATCCCTTCATTTATCCTAACAGAGTATGAATTATCTGTGTTGAAAATATCTAATGATAGATTTTGTAAAGCATGTGATTGTAATTGTTTCTTTAGCAGACAGTGTTCAGCTCATGGTGAAGGGAATATTCTAGTTTATGTTAAAGAAACAGAATTCTATGTCAAGCTCTCAACATTCACAAAGAAGGATTGGCTCATTTTCAACTAAGAATATACCTTTATCAAAGATACTGATATTCAAACTGTGCATAACTAGCTAGTCTCTTTCCTTCTCTCTCTTCAAAGTATAAATCTACAATGACTTTCAGGTCTACTACTGAATAAACAGTCTGTTGAAGGGGCTTTTCAATACAATATATTTTTGATAAATGTTGCTGAATGTTTTAGGTTTTATTATCTTTAGCAGGAATCTTTGGATTCGGTCAAACGATTATTAAGCTTGGAACTTCCATTTGACTTGTCTTAGTGTCCTGCAGATCTCTGAAATCAAAGTAGCTGACATTCCGGACATCAATCTCTCTCAGCTTGGTGCAACAAACTATGGACCTTTTAGCGTTGAGGTAATCGATCCAGTAGCTGATTATTTGGAGCTTTTGGAGGTGAGCAGTCCAAATTCAAGTGCTTGATGCTTCAAGTTCTCCTCAAACAATTGTACCTATATTGCATCAACATTTGTTTTCATTTAGATCTATTCCATTCTAAAATTGAAAATGTTTGACACAACTTGGATTGTTTTTGGTAGTAGATGCAGTTTATAGTTCATGATCTAGCATACACTGAAACTTCATTCTCAACTTTAGAAGAGTATTTGTGAAACCTTTAAATTTGATTCTCTCTGATGGGAATTCCGGTTCCAACTTATTTTGCAGCAAGTATTTGATTTTTCACTTGTCAGGAGCCTTATATTACGGCCAGATTTCAGGTACACAAGAAGCATTATGCTTCATGATTCTGATGCTTTTCTGCTTCTTCTTCACTACTTTGTATTGTTTCTTGATGCATCGTTTTAAAATGGTTTAGCCATTACCACTTGTAGTTCTTTTTACAAAACTTGAAAGGAAACACTGAAGGATGATCAAACATTTTACTGTTAATCATGAGTAGCTTTTATAGCTGATATTTACTCAGCTTTTGGCTCTTAACCATGAATGATACTATTGTAGTCCTAGTAGGTAGAGACGAAAACCCCTCGATACAAAATAATCATGATGTTAAAATTTGCTAAAACATGACTTAAATAATCTCTAGAGCACATAAAATGGAAATCACTGAGGCAAATGCAAGATTTACACATTGTAGCTGATATTTACTCAGCTTTTGGCTCTTAACCATGAATGATACTATTGTAGTCCTAGTAGGTAGAGACGAAAACCCCTCGATACAAAATAATCATGATGTTAAAATTTGCTAAAACATGACTTAAATAATCTCTAGAGCACATAAAATGGAAATCACTGAGGCAAATGCAAGATTTACAGAACAGTAAATAGTATTCCTGTACAATTTTATCTGATACTTTCTGGCTTTCTGGCTTCCTAGTTTGAAGGTTCGAAGGGATAATATAATTTGAACTTTTCTGTGCATCTTCTTCAGGCTTAAGAATAAAGTTTCTTTTGTCAAAGTCTGATTAACAGAAGAGCTACATATATATAGCCCAAACACAAGGTTCATAAGGTGATAAGGTCCACTATGACAACTAATCAATGATTTTTTCTGTTCACTATTTTTTATAAAAAAAGAGAGAAGAAGAAGCTGAAGGTCCTTTATCATTCAAACATTTTCCTGTTGTCTTTTAGAAAAGAATACTGTTTCTCTTATCTACCATAAAGTGAAGTTCATAAACTCAATATTTGGTAGAAGAAATAAACTCGTTCTACTCTTTTCAGGTTCACATTTGATGCCATGCATGCCGTCACTGGTGCATATGCCAAACCAATTTTTGTGGACAAGCTGGGAGCTAGCATTGTATGTTTGTTTGTTTGTTTCATTTCTGAATAACCAAATTTAATGAACAATGAATGATGTTTCCATATCAAATTACCTCTCCATGAACAGGATTCCATTTTAAACGGGGTGCCTCTTGAAGATTTTGGACATGGCCATCCAGATCCTAATCTCACGTAAGAAGTATACTTTTGAAAAATCTAACATAATTCCTTAAATGCTGATTTTAATTTGTTGATCTGGAATAGATATGCGAAGGAATTGGTGGACATAATGTATGGAGAAAACGGACCTGATTTTGGCGCTGCAAGTGATGGTACGTGTCAGTGTACTTCCATTGTAGAAACATATTTAGTGAAGACTAACAACATTACTGGTTTCTATTTTTATAAAATTGATTTGCAAAGACAAATAAAATTAAGGAAAAGCAACAGAAATAATTTATTCCTCCCTGATAAACAGATCTTTCATATTCTATCGCTTTGTGCAACCTCCATATTAATGCTCAAGCCAGCCTATAATCTTATCACTGTCACACTTTTTTCAGGAGATGGTGATAGAAACATGATTCTTGGGAAAGGATTTTTCGTGACTCCTTCAGATTCTGTTGCTATTATTGCTGCCAACGCAGAAATGGCCATCCCATACTTCAAAACTGGCCCAAAGGTTTAAATACCATGAAGATTCTACTACCATTGTTTTCTCTTCAAAGAGCTTACACATCCCCAGCTTATATATAATATAACAGGGTTTGGCTCGATCCATGCCGACTAGTGGTGCTCTGGATCGTGTAGCAGAGAAGTTAAACCTTCCCTTCTATGAGGTTTGGTACTCTACAACTCCTTGTAATGAGTTTTGGCTGATTTATATTATAATGGAAGGAAAAGTATATTCTGATGTCAATCCTCTCTTATGAACAAACTTTGCTTTAGGTGCCCACTGGTTGGAAATTTTTCGGGAACCTAATGGATGCAGGGAAATTGTCGATCTGTGGAGAAGAAAGTTTTGGCACTGGTTCTGATCACATCCGTGAGAAAGATGGTATCTGGTACGTGTATATCAATTCACTTGTACATAAATGTTAAAAGAAAGCTTAATCCACTTCATCTAAAGGATTAAGCATATGATGAGTGCACATCTGATTTGATATCATAAGGAAATCTTATGGTTGATCACCTCATCTGCTTTTTTAAGAAGATTTAGTTTGAGTTGGTTAACCGAATATTGCTTATTGACAGGGCTGTTTTAGCTTGGTTATCGATAATTGCTTTTAGAAATAAGGACAAGAAACCCGGGGAAAAGTTGGTTTCTGTGTCTGATGTTGTGTATGAGCATTGGGCGACTTATGGAAGGAATTTCTTCTCTAGATATGACTACGAGGCAAGCCTTAGATACTCTACTACTTTGTTATATCTCCTTGTAATGTGTGCATTTTACTGCCACTGAAATACCTCGATCCTTGCACAACAGGAATGCGAGTCCGAAGGGGCTACTAAAATGATTGACTATCTTAGAGACTTGATTTCCAAAGGCAAGACCGGCGATGTATATGGTAAGTATCGATCACTAACTGATTGACCAAGGGGTTGGCTATTTAGCTAAACGAGATATGTTTATTGTAGGAGACTACACCCTGCAGTTTGCAGATGACTTCACCTACACTGATCCTGTAAGTTGATCCTAACCCAAAATCTTGACCTTAATTTTTGACTATGGTTTATATTTATGACACGATCTTCCCATACTTCCGCAGGTGGACAGCAGCTTAGTTACCAAGCAAGGCGTGCGTTTTGTGTTCACTGATGGATCCAGGATTATATTCAGGCTATCGGTATGTGTCTTCTCTGATCTTGAGCTGAACTCGGCTCTCGGTTACAGTTTTCTACATGTCAACATCATTTTTCAGCTTCCCTTTTCCGGTTTCTCTATCCCTACTAAGATGATCAAACACAGGGTACCGGGTCTGCTGGTGCAACTGTTCGTATATATATTGAACAATTTGAGCCGGATTCATCCAAGCACGACGTGGATGCACAAATAGCATTGAAACCATTAATAGGTTTGATTCTTGTTCTGTTATTGTTTCCCCGTGTTTTTGTCGAAGTTTCTAATTGTCTGTGTGGTTAGATCTGGCTTTATCTACATCGAAGCTGAAGGAGTTCACTGGAAGGGAGCAGCCAACGGTCATCACATAGATTGGGATCTTTGAGGACGAAACGACAGCGTTTGAGCATAACTGAGGTTGGATATTCATCCTCGTGTCTGATTCACAATTGGTTAGTTTAGTACTGTTTTTTTCTTTATAACTTGCATCAGTAGTCCTGGTTGAGAAACTCACTCTATTCACATGCTGATGCAAAATCAACTTAACATATTTATACAAATCATCATCGGTATGTATGGGAAGTCGAACAGAATGCACGTTTTACCCTTGTGAGGTAGCATATGTTCTACTATCACTCATAGTAAAAGGTCACATAGGGATTGAGGAGTTGGACTATAGGATTAGTAGTCCTTCACTTGTGATACAGGTGTTGATTGGAGTTATATATTGTCAAAAAGATTTGGATATCTTTTCAAAGAGAGTGTGTGTGTGGGTGCTCAGATGATTTGTCTGAAAGTAAGCAACAAGTTCACGTGAATATACACGATACTTTTGGTTTGAACTTTGAATAAGTGGAAGTAGCCAAGTTTAGGCACATTTTTGAGGTCATCCTCCATCTCAACATTGTCCCCCATTTCTAACCACACTGATTTTTTGAACTTTTTATAATAGTGCATCTCAAAACGATGCCTATCATGATCGTGAAATTCATCAAAAAATCTAAGGGGCTTATTTTAAGTTATTGAGAAGGAGATTCTCTCTATCACTTTTGTAGGAATTAGGTATTTATTTGTATATATTGGAAGAAATCAATCACTAAAAAGTAAAGTTGAATTGGGGCAGCAAGTGTGGGAAAATCTTGTAGTGGATGTAATGAGTGCTTGATTGCAAAGAAAGACTAGAGGTAAAAAGTGGGACATTACTATAAACATTAGTATGCTTGTTGATCAGACTCTCACTCACAATCTCAGTGATCTGCTTCGCTAACTATAGTTGTCATCTCCAATAATTCTTGTGTTAAGTGCCCAAGAATATGTTTTGAACATTGAAAATCTACCACTAACACCACCCCCTTTCCTACTTGGAAGAGAGATTATTTTGTTGCAAGTGATAAATCAAGTCAAGAAGATTGTCTTGTCGTTGGTTGTGTTGGACTTCACTTAATTAATCATGGAGATTCACATGTTGCTGCTGCCAACATTATTTCTTGATTAGTAGTTGACACACAAATTAATATTCCATATGTTTAACTTGCTTTGGACATCTTTTATATGGTCAAATCAGTTAGTGTATGCAACAATGCTAGTCCACTTGTAACTAATTCGTCTTATGTGAGGAGTTTAGTTTTGGGTCAAGATCACATATAATCTAATCATAACACGATTTTACATTATATTTTGTGCACACGAACAATAAACAAATATTGTTAACATCGTTGAGGATAGATTGCAAGCAAGCTTTTCACTATTATGGACAAGCATTACAAAATTTTCTTAGTTACTAAGAGCATCCCCGTCCGTGCTCTTGCCAACGAGTACGGATGTGGGTCTGGACCCACTTTTACTCCCAGCTCTTAGGCAAGAGCACAACACCCACATCTGTGCTCTTCCGTAAGGACAAGCTCAAGGGTCCCACCATTCTATTATTCAATTTAAATAAAAACATTTTCACAAAATTAAAATGCATTAAAAATATCTGGAATACTATTACAAAATACAAAAAAATTAAAAATTACATAATTAAAATCCTAAAAATTAAAAAGTACATAATTAAAATCCTAAAATTAAAAATTACATAATTAAATTCATAAAATTAAAAAAACCTACTACTCGTGGTCGAATTTTGTCCAAATGTGTTTGATTAGGTGTTCTTGTAGCTCAATGTAGGCTCGGGTATCGCGCACCGTGTTCCTTGTTTCGATCCTCTCGCCGTGGGGGAGACCTCCCGGTTGAGCTTTCGGCTTCATCCTCGTCGTAAAAGCTAGCCGCCATTGGTCCTTCGTCAGCTATAATCATGTTGTGCAAGATAATACACGTGTACATGATGTCGGTGATATTTTTCACGTACCACAACCGAGACGTGGCCTTCACAATGTTGAATCGGGCTTGAAGGACCCCAAAAGCTCTTTTGACGTCTTTCCGAGCGGACTCTTGACGCTGCTCAAAGAGAACCTGTCTCGGGTCTTGCGGGTTGCTGAGCGTCTTCACGAAAGTCGACCACCTTGGGTAGATACCATCGGCGAGATAGTAACCCATGTGGTATGCATTTCCGTTGACGATGAAGTCGATTGCCGGTGCTACACCATTCAAAACATCATTGAAGAGTGGTGAAGAATAGAGCACGTTCAAGTCGTTGTTGGATCCGGCAATACCAAAATATGCATGCCAAATCCATAGGCGATAGTCGGCGACTGCTTCAAGGATAAGTGTTGGGGCGCCGCCTTTGTGCCTGCTTAAGTGTTGCCCGTTCCAAGTAGTCGGGCAATTCGTCCACCTCCAATGCATGCAGTCAATGCTGCCAAGCATACCGGGAAAACCATGGACAGTTTCGTGAAGACAAAGCAACCGTTGGCAATCATCGGTGGTGGGTGCCCGAAGGAATTCCTCACCTAAAGCTGAACGAACGCCATCGCAAAAATTTTTAAGGCAAAGGATTCTAGTTGATTCACCGACATACAAATACTCGTCGAAGAGGTCAGCCGTTTGCCCAGTAGCAAGTTGTCGGATGGCACACATACACTTCTGCAACGCCGAGAGACTTTGCCGACCGATTGCGCCTGTACTTGTTTGAAAGTATTCAACACGGGTGGATAATGTGTTGACAATACGCATAAACAAGCGTTTTGACATGCGAAAATGGCGCCGAAAGTAATCTTTCGGAAACCGCGGCTGGTCGGAAAAATAGTCGGCAACGAGCCTTTCGTTGGCTCCCTCCCGGTCACGATGGATGTAGCGGCGAGTTGATCTAGTTGGTCGAGGAGGAGGGGCGGGGGTATTCGCGGTGACATAGGCTTCATAGGCGGCACGATATTGTTCATAGTATTCTTGTTCTTCGCGCTCCGCTTCCGCAATGAGATTGGTGAAATCCATTTGAGAGGGTTTCAGTGAGAGAGGAATATGTAGATAAGTTGTATGAAAAAATATGAATGAGAGATGAATGAGAGATGATTTGATGTGAAAAATGGATGATAAATGTGTGTATTTATAGATGACTTTGGGAATAAAAAATAATAATAAATTAAAAAAATTCCAGAAAAATGGTAAAAAAACGGCCATATTTTTGGGAATCTGTAAATATATTTTTAAAAATTTTTGATATTATTTTCAATTTAAAAAAATGAATTTCCAATGGAAATGCTGTTGGCCAATCAGAACGCGCCACGCCAGCTGCTCGCTGGCACGGACGTGCTCGATGCATCGAGCAGCGCTGCGCAAACGGCGAGAGCGCAGCGGCGGACAGCGGGTGCCGTGCCGCTGGCACGGACGGACGCCGTCCTTCAACCGCTGCGGATGCTCTAAGAGCATTAGCAGTGGTGCGGATATCCTGGCGAACATCCCAAAAACACCTCCTGCCACGTCATACGGACATCCCACTGCACAATGACGGACATCCCCAAGGTCAAGGACATCCCGACGGACTTTCCCCAATAATAAAAATTCAAAAATTCACAAATTAAACAATTTCTGAAATTAAATAATTTATGGAATTAAAATTTTGACACAAATAGGGGGGAAAATTCCATTAAATAAAAAGAAAAGAAAAGTACATTTCACCAAATTAAAAAAATTACATTTCAATAATTAAAAACTACATCAACGACGACCCCTCCGCTGTCATACTTCTTCAATAATATCGTTCTGGAGTCGAACATGGGCTTGTTTTTGGCGCATGTCGGCAAATGCACGGACTCGATCGACTTCGTCGTGGGGTATCCCCATGCGTACATTGCTAGTGGCCACGCCGTGGCTTGGACCCGCAGCATCAGCATCATCATTGGTCCAATCAGTCAATGCTGGACCTTCATCTTCGACAATCATGTTGTGCATGATAATACATGCGTACATGGTGTCGGTGATGCTGTCAACATACCACAGCCGTGCTGGACCCTTCACTGCCGCCCATCGAGGCTGGAGCACACCAAATGCCCTCTCCACATCCTTGCGCGCTGACTCCTGATGACCCGCAAAATAGACCTTCTTTTCTTCTGTGGGGCATCTGGTCGTCTTCACAAAGACGGGCCACATATGGTATATCCCATCCGCTAAATAATAGCTCATATTGTGCTGGTTGCCGTTGGCGACGAAATTGACGGCCGGACCAACGCCCATGCACTGGTCGTTGAAAAGGGGCGACGACTGGAGGACGTTGATGTCGTTGTTAGACCCGGCTATTCCAAAATAGGCATGCCAAATCCACAGCCGGTAGTCAGCTACCGCTTCAAGGATCATCGTGGGATTCTTGCCCTTGAAACCAGTAGTGTACATCCATTTCCAGGCAACGGGGAAGTTCTTCCACTCCTAGTGCATATAATCTATGCTGCCTAACATTCCCAGAAACCAGTGCTGATTCCCGTGCATATCCAGCAGAGCCTGACAATCTTCGGGGGTAGGCTTCCGAAGATACCTATCCCCGAATATCTCACTAACGCCCTGACAAAAATACTTCAGGCACTCGCGGGCAGTCGTCTCGCCGATGTGTAGGTACTCGTCGAACATGTCGGTCGCGCCTCCGTATGCCAACTGCCTGATTGTGGCAGTGCACTTCTGAATCGGCGTGTGGCCGGGTTTACCAGCCGCATCCTCCCACACCCTGAAATACCCGTATCGACGCTCTAAAGCGCTCACGATACGCAGAAAGAGCGGACCATGCATTCTAAAACGTCGTCGGAATATGTCCTCCCCATATCGTTGCTCCGGAGCGAAGTAATCCTCGTACAACCGACGGTGTGCAGCGAGGTGATCCCAGGGTACTATAGATCGACGATGGATGGGTCGAGGTACCGCCGGCTCCAAGGCCGCTTGTTCCTCCCTATCCACTGCCTCCCGTACACGTGCATGAATCAGTCGCTTCATGTGTTCATAATGCTCACCACTACCACTACCACTACCACTACCACTACCACTACTAGCCATTACGGATATATAAAAGAAATTTAGAGAGAGAAACTTGTTAAAACAAGTGGTGCGAATGAAATGAAGTTCAACGAGCCGTATATATAGACTTTTAAACAAAAAAATTAAAAATTAAAAAATCTAGACTTCCGCACGGACGTCCGTCGTGTCTCCTTAATGGCGGACGTCCGCGGAACTCCGGTGTCTGCAGCGGGCGTCCGTATCCGTCGCGACCTTGCACAATGTCGGACGTCCGCCGGGACGGACGCCATTGCTGATGCTCTCAGGCGACAAAAGGTTAAAAAATACTTTTCAAGAAAATAAATAAAAACATATAATTATGCGTGAATCCAACATTAATGCCGAAAGGGGGTATAAGGAAATGGACAGTGTTGCATAATTAGACAAACGTCAAGCATCTTAACAAACTTTTGTGGTAATTTTTAATACCATTTCCTTGATTGGTTAGTTCCTTTTTCTGACGTTTGAAAATATGATATACCGTTTTTTAGAGTTTCACTTTTGTACGGACCATACACCATTGATATGTTCAGATTTTCTCTTCAATTCCATTTTTGTGTTATGATTTTTGCTTTTATAATTGTTAATTCGGATTGATTACATGTAATTTGGATTTGTATTTATTTCTCAATATTATTTAATTGGTTTTCTTATTTCGTATTTTGATTTTACTATTGTTAATTAGGATTGATTACACATAATTTGGATTTGTATTTATTTCTCAATATTATTTAATTGTTTTTTTGGGTAATGGGGAATTAAACCTTTTTATTTCAATTTTTATTAGTTAATTGATGGAGGGACACATGTGTACTGTATTTTTTTTTGTTGGTAAAATGTTTGATATCCAAAAAGGGGCAAAACAAGCAATACTTGAAAGTTGTGGAGTAAATAAAAAGAAGTAAGAGATTTAAATGAAGAAAGAGTTACAATTAATCAAAGTAAATGTATAGGTTAGAGCATCCACAGTGGTCGGCGGATAAGCAATAGCCCAGCTATAGTTCAATCATGCCACATTAGCAGCACAAAATTCCTCCTGCCACATCAGCTGGACAAGCAACTGGCCTTGCCACAGCTTTGCCACATCATCAGCACTAAAAATAAATAATTAACAATCACACAAAATGCGGAATTAAATTCACGCCACATATACGGGAAAATTTGATAATTTCATTTAAATTAAAAAAGTACATAATTTAACAAAATTACATAATTAAAAAAAAACTATCGTCGTGCAATCCTCCGTGCCTACAACTCTTCAATTAAATCCTTTTAGAGTCGAATATGAGCATCCACTTGGCGCATGTCGGCATGTGCCTGGAGGTGGCCGGCTTCATCGTGAGGTACCCCGCTTCGTACGTTGGGGGCGGCCGCGCCGTGGCTTGGATCGGCTTCATTATTGTCGTTGGCCCAACTAGTCAATTGTACACCTTCATCTTCAACAATCATGTTGTGCATGATAATACAAGCGTACATTATATCAGCAATGCAGTCGACGTGCCACAAACGCGTTGGACCCCTAACTGCCGCCCATCGAGACTGGAGCACACCAAATGTGCGTTCCACGTCCTTGCGCGCCGACTCCTGTCGTGCCGCAAAGTAGGCCTTCCTCTCATCTGATGCGCATCGGATCGTCTTCACAAAGACGGGCCACCTAGGGTATATCTCATCCGCCAAGTAGTAGCCCATATCATGTTGGTTGCCGTTGGCGACAAAACTAATGGCCGGATAGACGCCCTGGCACTGCTCGTTGAAAAGGGGCGACGAGTTGAGGACGTTGAGGTCGTTGTTCGAACCGGCTACCCCAAAATACGCATGCCAAATCCACAGCCGGTAATCAGCTACGGCCTCGAGGATCATCGTGAGATTCTTTCCCTGGTAGCCGGTCGTGTAGAACCCTTTCCAGGCAGCAGGGCAGTTCTTCCACTCCCAATGCATAAAATCTATGCTCCCTAACATACCCGGGAACCCATGCTTCTCCCCGTGCATCTGCATCAGCTCCTAGCAGTCTTCGGGGGTTGGGCTTCGAAGGTACTGCTCACCGAATATTTCAACCACGCCCTGACAAAAATACTTCATACATTCAAGGGCAGTCGTCTCGCCGATGTGGAGGTACTCATCCCACATGTTTGTCGCGCCTCTGTAGGCCAGCTGTCTGATTGCCGCAGTGCACTTTTGAATAGATGTATGGCCGGGTCTGCCAGCCGCATCGTGCCTGAAGCGGAAACACAGATATCGACGCTCCAAAGCGTCGACAATACACATAAACAGGGCCCTGCTCATCCTAAAACGCCGCCTGAAAAGGTTGGCGTTAAACCGCGGCTCCGGTGAGAAGTAGTCTTCGTATAGCCGCTGATGTGCAGCTACGTGATCCCGGTCAATCACTGCTCGGCGGTGGACAACAGGTCGAGGTTGAGGTACCGCCGGCTGCCAAGCCCGTTGTAGCAGCCGGTCTATCTCTCGGGACGTATAGGCATCCAAATGTTCGTTCAAACGCCGTTCGTACTCCTCAGCGTCCCCACCACTACCACTACTACTACTACCATCCGCATTACTCATTTCGCGTTGTTGTTGATCTTGTACAGAAATTAAGATAGAGAGAGTACTCGTTAAAATAAGTGGTGCGAATGAAAATGTCGTGCAAATCGCGTATATATAGTGTTTCGAAAATTGTAAAAAAAAATTCGTTCGCCGGTTCCTCGCCGATCGGAGGCTGCAATAGCGACGAGCGCCCGAGAATCGGCGTAGCCTCGCCAAAATTCTCGCCGATTTGGCGCTCACCGGCTGCAATAGTTCGGCGAGCTGCTTGTTCGCCGACCACTGGAGATGCTCTCAGTGAAATGAAGGAAGTGGTATGCAAATTTGAATCACGAATATTGAGAGCGACAGACAGCCTTTTAAAATTGGTGAGCCATAAGAATCCATATTCCTCCATTTATAGTAGAACCAAAGCATCGGGAATTGTTAAAATGGCAAGTCACCCCTATTTTGGAGGGTATTCTAACACGTACCTCAATAGAAGCAAAAAAACCACCTGTTCCATTTAATTTTTTAATTCTCACCAAACAAACAAAAGCCTTGGAAATGATAGGACTGGGGGAGCCAGCTGCCTTGTCTAGCCATATATAGAAACTAATAATTGTCTTTAAATTCCCATTTATATTTTATTTGTAGTATAAATCTAGAGGCGCAAGTGTTATCATCACACCTTCTAGTATATATATATATATATATATGGTGGGACTGGGAATGGAACGCAACGAGGTTGGGGTACTGAGTTGGGCATTCATAGACAAACACAATATACATAAAGAAGCAACTCAAATCTTCACTACGACAAGTCAACTCAACAAGTCTTACAAAATTTCAAAATCCATACTACATCATTCCAATTTGAATACTAACCTCAGAAAGCAGAAAGGGCGAGGCGCTTCCATAGAAATTAAGACTATTTTATCCTAAGTTGGATTTTTTGTCTATGATCACCCCAAATGATTATGAGTATCTAGTACTAGTAGTAAATACTAGTAATAAAGAATGTGAAACTCACCAATTTTGGCGACGCAGTTTTAATAAATTTTTAAATAATCAACAATCTTTAGAATTATGTACTATAAAAGTTAAAAGTAAAATGACTCAAACAACCAAATAGTTGGATTCTGGATGGCTCAAACTCAAAAATTTGAAATCACAGAAAGCTCCAATGAAAATTTTCTCCATCCTCTCTTGACATAAATATATAATAACGAAGAAGTTAATTAGATTAGATCACAATAGGAATAGGATGCAACAAAGCATTAATATTTTCAAAAAGAAAAGATGCCATGCATCGCAACACCGAGGGGTCTAGAATTGGACTTTTACATTACACACCACTATTTATTAATTAATGTAATAAATTTCATGTTTCAAGTAAGTTAATGAATTTCACACACCAGTATTTATTTACATATTTTTAAAATTTATTAAGTATACTTA
Source organism: Salvia splendens (assembly GCF_004379255.2). Taxonomy (NCBI): domain Eukaryota; kingdom Viridiplantae; phylum Streptophyta; class Magnoliopsida; order Lamiales; family Lamiaceae; genus Salvia; species Salvia splendens. The sequence goes on from NC_056034.1 coordinate 8,054,711, forward strand.
CTATTCACAAATTTATTAAGTGAAGTCATTAATTTCACATACACTAGTATCTTTACAATCTAACAACTGATCATAATAGTAATTCTTTAGTCTCTACTGCGTTGCTACTAGATTAATTAGGGTTGTAATGATGATAGCCGTCTTGCTTACCAAAGGAAACGCCAAAACCCATTTGAAAGAGTGAGTAAGAGCCCTCTTTTGTAAAAAGACTTCTCCTAGAGCCCTTGTTTGCAAACAATCCCTTTTTTGTTGTATGCGAAGAGAGCCTATAAAAGGAACCTAATTTTGTTCACAAAAATCCTAAACAAACGGCCTTTTAGCTTTTCTATCATCACACCTCCCTAAATATTCCTATATAAACCTCCCAAAATACAAATATTGAAGAGCATTACAACATTTTCATGCAAAATGAGCACGATAACTAGCGACGCATCCCATTCCCTCCCTCAACGCAATTATGATCACCCAAACAGGTCTCTCATCTTTGACGCAACGGTGCTAAAACACCAGTCCAACATCCCTCCCCAATTCATCTGGCCCGATAACGACCGCCCTAACCCGAACCCGCTCGAGCTCGACGTCCCCCTCGTTGACCTCCGCGGCTTCCTCTCCGGTGACCCCTCCGCCTCCGAGCAGGCGTCGCACCTCATCGCCGAGGCCTGCCGCAAGCACGGATTCTTCCTCGTCGTCAACCACGGCGTCCACGCGGATCTCATCGACGACGCGCACCATTACATGAATAGCTTCTTCGAGCAGCCTCTTCATGAGAAGCAGAGAGCTCTGCGGAAGCAAGGCGAGCATTGCGGCTACGCCAGCAGCTTCACCGGTAGATTCTCCTCCAACCTTCCATGGAAGGAAACTCTCTCCTTCCAATATTCGCCGGAGAAAGCTTCGTCTCACATTGTCGAAAACTACTTCCACACCAAATTGGGGGAAAATTTCGCACACTTAGGGTAATTCAAAATAGAATTGAATTGAATTAAATTATAAGGAGTACATGAAAATTAATTAACACAAATTGTAATCCGTAATTGCAGGAGAGTATACCAGGACTACTGCAGTGCGATGAGCAATCTCTCCCTCGGAATTATGGAGATTTTAGGGATGAGTTTAGGAGTGGGAAGAGAGCATTTCAGAAACTTTTTCGAAGAAAATGAGTCTATAATGAGACTGAACTATTATCCGCCATGCCAGAGGCCGGATCAGACCTTAGGCACCGGACCGCATTGCGATCCAACATCGCTCACCATCCTTCACCAAGACACCGTCGCCGGTCTGCAAGTCTTCGTCGACGATCAATGGCGATCCATACGCCCTAACCCGGAGGCCTTTGTAGTCAACATAGGCGACACTTTTATGGTACTAATTAAGTAATATAAATTATATAAATCGCACTGTTAATGATGTATTTTAATGCTAATTGATGAGTAATTTGGGGGCAGGCGCTTTCAAATGGGAGATACAAAAGCTGTTTGCACAGAGCGGTGGTGAACAGCGAGAGTCCACGGAAGTCTCTGGCTTTCTTCTTGTGCCCGAAGAAGGAGAAGGTGGTGGCGCCGCCGCATGAGTTGGTGGACGGCGAGAATCTGAGGATGTACCCTGACTTCCAATGGCCGGCGCTGCTTGAGTTTACGCAGAAGCATTATCGGGCTGATATGAATACGCTGCGATCTTTCTCGGATTGGATAATATCAGGAAAACAATCTAATTAATTAATCCCATCAATAATCGTTTTGTCGACTTTTTCTTTGTTTTATTGCATGTCGTCTCCACAAAAGAAAAAAATGAATAAACAAAACAAAACAAAAATAGATCAAGGTGAAAATGGAATCAAGCTTAAGGGATTAGTAACTTTTGTAGTTTTGGAAAGTTTGTAATTTCATATACTATATATATGATGATGTGTATATTACATCGATATGATTGGACTATATATATATATCAACGTCCTCGCAGTAGATATATATATATCAACGTCCTCGCAGTAGATTCGTCTTTACATGCAAACATATTGCCTTTTTCATTTACTTTTCTCCTAATGAATAAATTAGTGAATTTCGCATATTAATACTAATCCAAAAAAAAGAAAAAAACAATTCATGTTCATTTGAAAGATAGTTTATACTCTATCAAAATTATTACGAAATCATATTTTGTTCATACAAACACTAAATCTATATTTTTGCTCCGTTTGATAGGATAGGATAGATAACTCATCTTTGTTGAAGTTATTTAATCTAAAAGTAAACTAAATTGTATAGATGAGTTATATAGTATTTGTAGGGGACCCGGTTCCACTTCTAATTCCTAAACACTCACATACGAAAGTACAGAGTATGCCAATAACATTTGAAAAAAGGAGCAAAGTGAAATTACTTGATCACAGCTAGCAACAGGATAATAAATTGTAGTGTATATTTTCTGTACAAATGGATCAAATGTCGGAATATATCCATTCATAAAGTCTGTTATCCATAAAGGAATTAATAGGCTAGAATTTAGATGCATGCATTGTTTATGGAGAGTAGGGCTTGGTTGGGCCACCTTGTTAGTTTCTCATCAAACTCGTAAGCTTGTTAATGTAAAGATTATGAAAAGATTACAAGTCCTGAGTTGTAAAGAAGAAACTTTGAGGAAGGAAATAAAAGTAATTAATGTTAAGGCGAGGAAATGCATAGAGAGGGAGGCCTTTGTCCATGTGAAGAGTGAACATAGTAGCATTCCTACTCTCCTCCACAAGCTTGAATCTCAAAAACATCACCACAGTTGCTACAATAATCTTCATTTCCCTATATGCAAATTCCTTCCCCAGGCATATCCTAGGCCCACCCTAATCACATTTCTTAACTTCAGATTATGTATGAAAAATCAAATAATATAAAAAATAATAATTGGATGGTTTTCTGGAAAATGTGCTAACCTGAAAGGCAGTGAATTTAAAAAGGACTTTCACCCTGAAAAACACCATCTTCAAGCCGTCTCTCGGGGCGAAATTCCTCAGCATCTTCTCCCCATTGCATACGGCATGTAGCTTATGCCGTCGCCTTTCTTTATCCTGTGGCCATCGGGCAGAATGTCGTCTTCGTCTGCAGACTTTCCGTCCTGCAAAACCATAAGTAAACACAACACCATTATGCATGATTATTATTATTAACTTATTAGCCTCATTTCATTTCAGTGTCTCTTATCAATATTTTTTACCACAGGAACTGCAGGATATAGCCTGAGAGTCTCTGTATCAAGATCTGCCTCAGTCAAGTTGAGCACAAATTCATCAACCGATGATACATCTCTGACCTCTGTACCTAATTTCACATCTTGTAGCACCTTGTCTTGAATCAATGGATGCTTGCATAGCATATAGAAGAACCAAGCAAGTGTGTTCGCTGATGTGTCCTTCCTTGCGATGAGAAAACTAAGAATTATGTCCCTCAGATACTCATCAGTCATGTTCTCCTATCCTTTTCGCTTTCAATCAGAAACCTAGATAGTATGTCCTCCTTTTCACCCTAAACCCAAGCAAAAGTTATCAAAAAATGAATGGCATAAATTTGATCAACAAAACAAAACCATGACTCCATGAGAGTTGTTGGGTTACTCTAGTTCAGACTGACCTCTTCGTTCCTCATCTGCTCCCTCTTGCGGTGGATCAAGTTGTAAACAAAATTGTCGATCACTTTCCAGAATACATCAACGTATCTCCAATATACAATGACATTGGAGTCAGTCAAAGGCTTTGATAAACTGGTTACTGATTTCATCCGATCCAGATAGAGTATCGAGCTCAACCCCAAATCCCACCTTGAACATTGTATCCGTAGCTGATTTCATTAGCATATCCTGCATCAATAGTATATGATTTTTATTGGCATTTTCAGAATAAGATGCTAAGACATGGTTGACCTAACATAGACAAAATTAGAGAAATAATAATAAAAGTGATGGGAGATGAGCATTGATTATAAACCTGCAAATCCATGTCTCTATTAGCCAGCGCTTCTACATAAACCTTGGAAGCTAGTTTAGCAGCATTAGATCGAAACACGGAGCAGCTGAAGCCTCTGAGGACTTTAGCCGAGAACTCATAGCTGGCAAGCTTTCGTTGGTGGTGCCATTTCTTCCCATCTATTGCAAAAATCCCTTCACCAAATAGATCCTTCATAATACCACGATTGTACTCTCCCTGCACGAAACACATAAGATGGAAACTCAAATATCATTAGCACACTCATTTAAACAATGACAACTCCAAATTACTATATATACCTTTCCATAGTTGGGGAAGTTGGTTTTCAGGATGCATTCAACATTTATGGGATCAGCAGTATATACTTCACTGTGCGAGTCAGTTATCAGACGGTATGTGCGGTACCTCAGAGCAAGTTTGATCAGGTAATCAAAAAGTCTACGGAAGTGTATGAGCTGACAGGTGGCCGATGAGAAGATGATATCACTTCTCTGACATAAGTGAAAAGTGAAAACACGATAAAACAGGCCACAATGTAAAGTGGAAAACAAAGAAGAGGCAATATGAAAGATCTTGTGGCAAGAGCTCCCAGCAGGAGAAACAGCAAAGCTAAAACGAATACGGGGATAACCATCTCCTAAAACTCGGAGGAAAGATTAGATGCAGAAACCAAGTGGTTAGGATATTATATGATGCAGAAACCTACATAAATCAAGCTTCTGAAAACAAATATGGATGTCGACTCTTACAAAGTACTCTTACAAATAAAGAAAGGAATAAACAAATTAAGGAAATCAATAAACTCAACTCAAAAATTCAGAACTCCCAATAAATAATAAAGAACTCCCAAATAATTAATGTAGTACTAGTACAATTGAGGTGTTCGAATCAGAAAGGAAACAAAAATAGCTAAAACAACATTTCGTAAAACACAAAAACTACTACCACTACAAAAAAAACAATAAAATTATCAATGTGTCAACACCAAAATTTGATGCCCCTTGGGCAATTGCATCTCTCTGCCAATAGGTTGCAGCCACATGAAAAAGCTTACCATCTGCTGTTCCTATTGCCACCACCACGACCTCTAGAAAAGGATCCTCTACCACCCCCTCCTCTTCCACCACCAAATCTGGTACCTCTCCTATCCCCGAAGCCACCACGGCCACCACCGCCACCACCAAATCTTCCTCTTGATGGCTCTCTTTCCTGCAAATTTGGCAACAACGTCACCACTTCCAAGCTCACACCAGCAGCATTCTCTTGCCCTGCAACACCATCAATGCAGCAAGTATGAAACATTAGAGAGTTTAGAAATACAAATAATATAGGACATAAATCTTAGGACATTAAATAGATAGTGCCACGAATATGTGAGATCATATCACATGTCTAGATGTATGCATTCCAGAACCCAACTTCTATGCCTTTTAAATTTTAACAAGATTTTCAAAAACTAAATATTTCCAAAAACTAACCTGCAAGGAAAGCATCAAGATCTTCGACAGCAACGTCAAATACAGCACCTTTCCCATCTGCAGTTAATGAAAGACCCTTTATAGATTCAACCTTCTCCTCAGGCAAAAACCTCCTCAGAGCTCCATAAGCAAACCTGAAAATAGTTTACAGAGACAGCAGGTTACACAGACAAATTCATTATTGAACTCAAAAGGTAGTATGGTATCATGGTAAATCCAAGTTTTAATGAGACATAAGATGCTTCTCCAAATGGAAAAGCATGATGAGCATGACAAGTGGGATTCTGTGACACAGAAATTAATTGAGTATAATTCCTTTGATCATGCATTTATCATATTCCTAAACATAAAATAACTGAGGCACTCTCGTGATGGTGTTTATAGGGTGAAGATAAAAAAAATCAATCACTCACGATGGTGAGTAGATGGGCTTTCCACACTCGAGCAGTACAGTAACATGATTTTCCAATGAAGTGAGAAGTGACCGATTCTTAATTTCAGTGTAACCCTGCAAAACACAAACACATATCATATCAAAACTAACAAATTATAATCTGTTTAATACAAGTACAAGAAATAGACTTACAGCAGCATTGGCCAATGCCTTAGCAAGTAGGTCTGCTGGAGTTAAATCAGACAAGTTGAGTAAATCTTCAGCTGCAGCTTTGAATACCGGAATCACACTGCAATACTTTGAGTTAGAAACAAAGGAGCTATGAGTACTAAAGTTTAGACAACTGCATGCATATCAGAAATACCTATCAGAAATTTCATTGATTTTTTCTGCTGCTTCAACACCAGCAGATTTAGCTATATCAGATGGCTGCGGAGCACTTATACGTTCAAATTTAACACCTGATTCTCTTTCGATCCTAGAAAAATTTGACATCCTTGGATCATAAAGCATCACAGCAACACCACTTTTCCCTGGAAAAAGGCATCCAAATGATTAATAGAACTCCAGCACCACCTTGTAAAAATCAAAATATTAGTAACTTACCAGCTCTTCCTGTTCTCCCAGATCGATGAATGTATGCCTCTACATCACGAGGTGGCTCACACTAAACACAAAAATGCATTCTCATTTAATCGTTATGTGGGGAACAAATACTAGCCAAACAAAAAGAACATGCTGATATAAACAGACCTGAATAATTAACTGGACATCATCAATGTCTAGTCCCCGTGCTGCAACATTTGTAGCCACAAGTGTAGAAAATTTCCCTGATCTGAAGGCATTAAGAGTTACCTGACAACATCAAAGGACATTAATAAAAGACATCCACAGAAACGATGTGAAGGTCTCTAGTCATTTATTAAGCCTCTGTTTGCAACAACTGATCTTAGAGAAACATTTTTCCAACGGAAACATCAAAGCATCAAAAAACAAACAGCAGAACCTACTGGAGTGAGTATATACACTTAAACAGACCAACTAATATTGATATAAAAAACCAAAGCTTGAATGGTGCTCACATATAGTACAACTTTCCTCATAATAAATACTCCATATTGAAACAAAGAGTTCCTTACCTCACGGGTAGACTGTTGTATATCACCGTGCAATGCACGTGCTCCAGGAAGCACACCAGCAAGTGTGGAAGCAGAATCCTTCGTCTCTGTGAAGATAATAGTGCGTCCTCCACTGGATTTTAAAAGAGAGCTATAAGCTTAACTCTGATAAGACATTAGCAAAACAGAAACGAAGCAAATTATGAATATATTATGAAAAGGGCCAAGAAATAACAAACCTGCTATAGCAACGAATGATGTCAGGAATGAGCTGAGCTCTGGCAGATACAGAGCAGGGAAGGACAAAATGCCTTACATTGGTGCTGGCTTTCATTTTCTCATTACCAACAAGGTCAGCAGTTTTCTTGTCTGGTTTCAAAAATTTGGTAGATATCTGATATCACAAACAAAGTAATAATTAGAGAACAATGTTGACAGTCTGCAGTGGAATATTCTAGATTAAATAGACAACATATTTAAATTATAAACATACTTGCTTAACCCAAACTGGCAATGTAGCACTGAAAAGCAGCGTTTGGACTTTGCTAGAATCCTCAACCTTGCCTTCAGAAATGAATATTGGAAAAATTGACTAATTATGCAATTAAACAAGAGAAATAACAAATGCAAATAAGGATGAGATGACACAACAATATTATAATCTTAAACATAAGCCCTTCCTTGCATCAATGGTCCAAAAGATGAATAGAAAGAAATAAGTTCAACATACCAAGAATAAGTTCAACGTCGTCAACAAAACCCATTCTCAGCATTTCATCAGCCTCATCAAGCACTCGGAACTGTAAGGACCGGAAGTCAATATTTCCTCGCTCTATGTGATCCTGCCAGATAAATATCGTTAACACACTAACAAAGACTGATTCTGAACCAATTGAACAACTAGTGAAACTAGAAGGAAACAAATGGACAGCACACCTTAATACGGCCAGGGGTTCCAACAATAATGTCCACGCCTCTTTTCAATTGATTCTGCTGTGGCGGATAAGGAGAGCCCCCATACAGGCAACAACAAGTCAACCCTAGAGCTCCACCATAAACTTCAAAGTCAGCAGCCACCTGTAACATAAAAACAACAAGACATGTAATATAAATTTCATAAAGAAAGATTGGGACTATGGCCAAAGTTCAATAGAAAAGCGTGAAAAAAGTCTGCATGTAACTGTACACCCAACATATAAGAGTACCTGTGTGGCCAACTCCCTTGTGGGTAAGAGAACAAGAACACTTGGCGCCTTCCCATATCCAGTCTTCCTCAAAGCTTTAACACGTCCATTTGTCAATGATTCCAATATAGGTAATACAAATGCCAAAGTCTTACCCTGATGGAGATTACAAAAGCAAAATTAGATACATAAAACAAAGAAGTTGGCTAACAGATCATGGAAGATTAAAAAAGGGATTCATTATAACCAATAAGATAGTCCATAGTGTACAACAATCTGAGATGTAGTCACAAATCCAACAACCTAACATAGCTACAGAAACCATATCATATGAGCCAGCGATAACTAGAACCATATCATCTATATATTGGAAATAAGTTTTGGAGTCATGGACATTATGGCATTCATACAGAAGTTACAAACAAGAGCTGGGAAGAGTAATAAAATATCATCTAAAGGCTAATATGTTTAAAGAATTTGCAGACATTGTCTAAAAGCTTATATGTTGGAACGAAAGAACTCATCTTGAAGGTAACATCAAAGAAAAACATATGCACAACCGAAACAAAAGAGAAGCAAGTCATATGTAAATCCACATTGGGCAGAAACCCGCCCTAACAAACAATAACGGCAAGATTTTGAGAATAATAAACCATAAAGGCGGCAATAGTAACCAGTAGAGTCGAACAGATAAAAGGTCAAGAAGCCCAACCTGACCAGTGCGAGCCCTTCCAATCATATCGGAACCATCGAGAATGGTATCAAATGTCATTGCCTGAATAGGGAACAGCGCCTCAATTCCCTTGGCCTTCAAAGTCTCCCTAAGCGGCGCCGAAATTCGGAAATTGGAGACAGAGTTGGGGTTCTCTTTTTCGTCGTCGTCGCCGTCCTCCTCCTCTCCATGTCCATCCTCAAATTTCATCTTCTTCTTCTTCTTCTTGGTAGGCTCACCCATCTCGGAGGTGGTGTCGCTTTTCTCCTCCTCATTATCGATTTCCAAAGCCTTGCGTTTCTTTTCTTTCTTAATTTTGACAGGGCTCTTGGAATTAGAATCATCGCGGGCAGTTTCCGAGGTCAATTTGGACTTTTTCTCCTTTTTCGTCTTTTTCTCAGCTGATTTCTCCTCCATCGCCTCCGCGAGCTGGGACTTCTTCATGATCTTCTTCTCGTCGGCGAATTGAGCCTCAGCATTAGCCATAACAACAGAAGGCATCACGGTCGATAGATATTATTCTGTATGTATAGCTAGTAGAAAAAACCGAGATTGTTTACACAGTTTCCCTGCGTGTGAGATTGCGTCGAGGGTGGGGAGGGGTGCGGCGGGGGCTGTTATGCTCTGCTGCCGCAACACAAGTTGAAGGCAGTAGTAAGAAGCAGGGAACAGCGAATGAAAGAGGCGTTTCAAAAGATTTAGGGTTTGCGTATTTATAGGCCTACTACCTGTCAGAGAATTTTTCCCGGTGGATTAGTTTTCTTTGAGGCCGTCGAATTCTAGTGTTGAATTCAGACCTGAAGTTGGGCCGCAACCACAAGGCCCAAACCGTATTAAAACTACCATCTACACAAAGTCCATTCGTTAATAGCTTCCCATTCACAGCCATTTTTTTCTTCGAAGTATTATTGCAAGCCATCAATCTCAATTGCAATCGACTTCTCTGCCTCACCCCTCCCTCTCCCAACAACCTTCTCACATTCCTCCCAAATACATCTTGCCAGTCATTAAGTTCTCTCAAAAATATCTTTACCCCTACAATAGCCTTCAGCCCTCCCAACACCCATTCCAAGAGCAATTCTATTTTAATTCATTTTAATTTGTTGGTATTTCATCAAATATTTTAAAACAACGATTATAAAAAAAAAGGTAAGTCTATGTGGCCATAATGTGGCTGGCCATAAATGGCATTTCAGTAAATATAGGTATTTTTAGATATTAATAAAATAATCATCTTATTTAATGTTTAATTCAGTTGACAATATTACCCTTTCTTTATAACTCACTTATTCTATTCTTTTTTTAGACGTACTTTGCCACTTAACATTTTTACTACTACACTTTATTTCTATTTATATTATACTTTAGTATATAATCTTAATAACAGTGTTTTTAATTTTATTTTTTAAATTTTGTACTTGTTCAATTAAATTTAAGGTTAATTAAAATTATCAATTCAATATAAAATCAATAAAACATCCAATTATTTCAACTATGTATGGATCTACCATTTGAATATCAAATTATTCAATTAAATATAAAATCGAATTGAAAATCGATTGACTTAATAAGATATCAATAAAAAAAATGATTTAAAGCATACTCATAGAAAGTTATAGTTTGCGTTTATCGAATAATATCATGAATATAATTAAAGCATACTGTTAAATGTTAAATGTATCATAATTTATTTTAAGCATACTCATAGAAAGTTATAGTTTGCGTTTATCGAATAAATTCATCGTTTAGTTTCCCTCTAGTCATGGATGCATTTATTACTTGATTTTGCACTTCTCTAAATATTGTATAACAATGTAACTAAACAATTCAATACACAAAACTATCAATTCTGCAACAAGTACTTTATATAAATAAATAATAGAAAAAATGCATTCCCATTTCAGATCCATCTCCATAGTTTTGAATTTGAAATGAAATTATTGGAAAATAATTAATCAATTTTTCTTTCAATTTCCAGTTATACTAGTACTAGTATTTTATATTCTTTCTATTATAGTTTGTAGGCCATTGACAGATTTCGAGCTGGTGATATATTATTGGCACATGTGTGATGTGTCAAAGGTCTTGACCTTGATTAAAAAATAGATATTCTACATAACTATTTTATATTTAAGGGTATATTAGTCTTTAAAAAATTGTTACTATGTAGATGCATAAATTTCAACAATTTGGCATTAACTATACAGAATTTTAATAATTTTTTAATATTATGGCTGGCCATAATATGGCCATTTAGCACCACTCAAAAAAAAAAGGAGGAAACACAAACATACTACATTAAAACTAAAAAACAAATTACACTACAATGAACTGCAACCACGGTATTTCATCAAATATTTAAAACAACGATTATAAAAAAAGGAGGAAACACAAACATACTACATTAAAATTAAAAAACAAATTACACTACTGCAACGACGCAAATATAAAGAGTTCAAATTTTTTTAAAAAAACAAATAAATAAATCAAAAATCGGACGGCGGCCGAGCGACCGCCGTCGACCGCCTACCTAACGCGCCCCTACCCACCCATTTTTTCGCTCGGCTAGCATAGTGGCGCCGAGCCCACGGCAGTGGCACGGCTGCCATTGTGAGTGTTCTTAGGGTTATTCGTTTGCAAGATTGTATCTCAAGATTAAATATATAGTGTATTTAGTTCATGAGATTAAATCCTATAACTCAATCCTAAATGGATAATTATGGAATAATAGTCATAGCCAACTCCATCAACTAAAATAGTCTTACAACTCAGTCCTACATTATATATTAGTAGTACTATTTTATATAGGAAAACACCACCTTAATTTACTCTTTTCTCTACTTTAAATATTTATTAGTATTATTTTCTAATAAAATAAATACAGAAAATAAAATGTCTTTGCTAACATGGAATGAAATACTGAAAAAAGGAAATTACTCTATCATTATGGCACGGAGGGAGTAATAGAGGATTGGGTGCGGTTACCCATTTTGACATTTTTATTTTAATTTTTTTTACATCCTTCCAATTAGCCACGTGTAGAGTTAAATCGTAACAACAGCATATAAAATCATTACTGTCTGATTCAAATTTAAACCTGTCCATGCGCATATTAATAAAACCCTGTCAATTTCTCGGGTCCTAACGGTCAAATTTTCCAAAGTATCGCACTCCCTATTTCTCAGCTTTTCCTCGCAAATTCCAACTTTCGCTAACACAATTTAACGAAACAAACGTATGTCATTGTTTCTGCTTTTCGATTTTCAGGTGCGCTTCCCTCTTCTCTGTCTACCTCAATCTTCGTTATTTGATTGATATTGGAGTAGTATATTACGCGTTGCGTATGTAATTAACTGAGATATGTCGAAGTCATATGAATTACTTGGAAAAAGAGGGAGATTTGACAGGAAGAGGAAATATCTTATTTCTGAATAGCTATATAATTTCTGAAAATGACAATTTTTAAGTCTTGCACCTACACTGAAGATGAACTTACTTTTAGAGTCTGCTATTTCACTCATTGGGCAATAATATTGCCTCTAGCTAAGATAGTCATTTCAGAACCTCATATGATGATATTCATAATTTAAAACAAGTTTATTGTAAAAGATAGAAAAGGTTTTGCCAGATGCTTGTTTTATGGAGTACTATGAACAAAAGCTTGAGCAATTAGGTTGGGAGTACAACTGTGTGTATGCTGAAGATAAAAGTTAATGAGTTGATATCAAAGACCTGAGAGATAGTCCAATGAGGGCAGATTTATGAGTGGCAAGTAATTTGTTTCAAACTCACATTCAACCACAGCAGAAATGAAATGACATGCTTTTTATGCCAAATACACCACAAAGAGTAATGTCTCAAGTAAGAGTCTCTTACATAAAACATTAACAAGTAGTCTCAGTTTCCAATGTCTCACAACAGCATCTAAATAAAAGAGAATATTGCGTCCATGTTCTAACCTCGAGCATTTACTTCAACTTTGGGTTTGGCTGATGTGACATAGGTCCATAGTTCTATAAGAGCATCTCCAAGGGAAATGGTAAATGGAGAGGTAAAGAGAACTAACTACCATATTTACCTCTTCTTCGTAAAATTTCGTAAAAGAAGGTATCTTTACCTCTTCTTGATAGAAAAGGTAAAAAAATTAGTTATTTTGTTTGCCTTTTTAATTTACCTTCTTTTCTTGGAGTCTATTACTTTTTAAGAAGGTATAATAACATTTTTGAGAAGGTAAATGAGAAATATACCTTCTCAATATACCTTTCCCCCTTGGAGATGCTCTAACAGGTGTGGTTTATTGCCTTCAATAGTTGAAACACCACCCTACCCTACTCATTTTTATATTTGCACAATTTTGTTCCACATTATCTTCCTGTGTGCTGCGTTATTTTACCACACTTCTTTCCTTTGGTATGTAAAAACTGAAACCAATCTTTTGGCAGGTCTAGTCACCTTAAAATGTCAGCATGCCAAGGCAATGTACTTTTGCGCATGCAATCAGCATTTAGATCTCTTCTATATGAATTGCAGGTAAATATTTATATGCAACCCCTTCTTCTTGCCTTTTAACCATTAGAAAATGCGTATTTCTGTGATGCTCTTGAGTCCATCACTTGATTGGATGTCAATGTTACAGAATGTAATTTGTATCGTTTATGATCTTCTGCTCTGTCCATCAGTTAATATGGGAGGAGATTGGGGAATCTGATGATGAAAGGGATAAGGCGATAGTTGAACTTGAACAAGAATGTTTAGAAGTGTTCAGAAGAAAAGTAGATCAGGCAAACATGCGTAGAGCTCAGTTGAGGCTGGCAATTGCTGATGCTGAAGCAGAGCTTGCTGCTATCTGCTCTGAAATAGGAGAGCAACCAGTGCATATCAGGCAGGTGAGCCTTTGATTTGGTCAATTAGTCTATATGTTGAATCTTCCTTCTACTCCGTATTATTCTTTTTACTGGATATCATTTTCTCCAACATCTCAACTTGCTGATCAGTGTCAAATCCATCTGAAGCTTCTATAATTCAGAAGTTCCGAATTGACATGATTGCATATCTATATAAGATTCACTGTTTAATTTTCAAACACCATTTGAAGTAAAATAAATTAGGAAGACTTGGTGGTCACTGTTTTGAATAGGATTTGCTGAACAAAAAAACATATATACTGCCGAATTAATTTGAAAGCTTTCATTTGTCTGTATGTTGTTTGTCAATGAAATGGTCTTTCTTTATTCAGTTTGATCATAAACCTGAAAGCTTGAAGGCTGAACTCAGAATGATCCAACCACTGATAGAGGAGTTGAGAAAGAGAAAAAATGCTAGGAAGAATCAAGTGTCTGAGATCCTCGCTGAGATGCAGAGCATAAAGAATGAAATTTGTAGCTCAAATGGGGTTTCCTCTAATGAACCACAAACCATTGAACCTGATCTTTCGATAAAGAAGCTTGAGGAATTGCACAGAGACTTGAGGGCACTTCAAATGGAAAAGGTTTGTGATTTCCCTCTCTTGCATTTGAAATTCAATTTTAATTATGTATTTAGCCTCTGGTATATTTATGAGTGATCTTTGTGTAGAAAAAGTGTCAGAAGATGACACAAGGCCGCCTGAACTCTTTGCACTCCCTGTGTGTGGTGCTTGGTTTGGATTTTAAAAAAGTTGCTAATGAAATCCATCCGAGTTTAGGAGAAGCTAAAAGCTCAAAATATATTAGTAACAGTACTATAGAGCAATTGGGGCCTGCAATACAACAACTAAGAGAGCTTAAATTACAGCGAATGCAGCAGGCAAGCATTCGCCTGCTTATTTATTACTCTTTGTTCCTCCATGAAACAGCTTTGTATGACTGTGTTTACATTGGCAGTTACAAGACCTTACGGCTTCATTGTTGGAGCTCTGGAACTTAATGGACACACCAATCGAAGAGCAACAGATATTTCAGAAAGTTACTTGTAAGCTCGCTGCTTCAGAAGACGAGATAACGGAGCCCAACATGCTTTCTATTGACCACATTAATTGTGTGAGTCAAATGCATCATTGTTACATTTGGCTTGGATTATATGGGCTGAAAAATGGTAAACCAGAGTGGTTGTGAGCAATTTCACTTTTAATTTTCCAGGTCGAGGCAGAAGTTTCTCGCTTGGAAGAGTTGAAAGAAAGCAAGATGAAGGAACTTGTTCTGAAGAAGAGGGCTGAGTTGGAGGCTATTTGTAAGAAGACTCATCTTACTCCGGAGAGAAATAGTGCAATGGCAAAGGCAATGGCAATGGCAATGGAAATAAATGCTACTGAATCTGGTACTACTTGTGATCATTATAATGAAAATTCTCTGCTTCTGATACACGGTTACTTGATGATTGTATTAGTGGGTAATTATTTGAACTTAGTGGGGAATTAATGGGTGGTTACATAGTTATTATTGTAGTTAATAGTAATTATTATGTTTATTTCCTTAGTAGTACATATAGGTCCCTTAAGGTTTTAGAGATTAGGAAATATTAAGTTTAGATTAAGGACGGTATTTTACCGTAGGGCCTCGTGAGAGGATTATCGTTGTTCATTTCAGTTTGTATTTCTATTTCCTATCATATTTCAGTTCGTGTGGAGAGACTTATCATGGCCGTCTTTCACTCCGTATCAGCTTCACCATAACCCATATTTCCTACTAATTTCTTGATTGGTAAAAGGATCTGTTGATGCTGCTTGTGTGCTTGATGCAATTGAGCTTCAAATAGCTAGAGCTAAAGAGGAGGCTCTCAGCAGGAAAGAAATTCTCGAGAAGGTTGAGAAGTGGATGGCTGCGCGTGAAGAGGAAAGCTGGCTCGAAAAATATAATAAGGTTGGTCTTGCTTCTTGTTTTTAAGAGATGCTTTTTGGTACAACTGCTTAAATTATCATTATATTCGTGTAGGACGGTAATAGGTATAATGCTGGGAGAGGTGCTCATCTTACACTAAAACGTGCTGAAAAGGCTCGTGCTTTGGTCAATAAGCTTCCAGGTACATAGGCATCATACATAAAGAAGCCTTCTTATGCAGCAGTCTTATGATTAAATCACATAGTTAATTTTAATGTCTTTCCGTTCTCTATTGCTGTTATGCTACAATAGCAATGATGGATACACTTGCTTCAAAAATCTTAGCTTGGGAAAATGAGAGAGGAATTGACTTCATTTACGATGGCGTAAGTTCAAGTTTACAATGTAAATTTCCCGCTCTCTTTTGCATTTATCCGGACAGACTTTCATCTTCTTTTCCTTTTTCTCCATTCTCCCTCTTTATAGGTCCGTGTGCTTACTATCCTTGAAAGTTATAAAGTTCTCAGGAAAGATAAAGAAATACAGCGGAAAAGACAGAGGGTATACATTTCTACAACCTAAATTCTTGCTCAACTTTTTATTCTCTCCCCTGCCTGTGCATTTATGGGCATTTTTTTCAGGACCAAAAGAAACACCAAGGACAGTTATTAACAGAGCAGGAAGCTGTTTATGGTTCAAAGCCTAGTCCCATAAAGAACCCGAATGTGAAGAAAGCACCTAGATTATCATATGCTGGGGCAAGTAATAGAAAATTATCTCTTGGTGAACCTATGCTACATTCTCATGTGACCCCTGCAGTGAAAGCTATACCTAATATTCAGACCGCCAAGAAAAATGAGTGTATAAATCAGAAAGCACCTAGATTATCGTATGCTGGGGCAAGTAGTAGAAGAGTATCTCATGCTGAACCTATGCTGCAGTCTCATGTGACCCCTGCAGTGAAAGTTATCCCTAATACTTGGACCACCAAGAAAAATGAGTGCATAGATCAGAACCGTCGCAAAGATGATAGACATGCAGCTTCCTCATCGGGTAAATCATTTTCTTATTTCCAGCACGTAAATCCTTTATTTTCTGTCTTCCCTAGCCTCTGCAAGTTCACTGGATGATGATGATGATGATGAGCATTTAAAAAATACAGGAAGTAGAGGATGTGATCAATGAATAGATTAAAAATAAGCAAAGCTGAAAGATGATCATTTTTTTTTATTTTGTTTCTGGTTCTTGGTTTGCAGTTCAGAGAAGAGGTCTGAACCGGGCTGGCATTACCACAAAACAACATTCTTCCAACTTATCAAATGCTCGTGAAGCAGGGCGACAATTGGTGCGAAAGCCTTTCTCTCCTCTTTCTTCCGCAAATCCATCAAAAACAACTGCAGCAAATGTCATGGAAGACCTGAACAGGAAACACGATGAGTTATGGCAGAAGCTGCTTACAATCAATAGGACACCTCCCAATATTAAGTTGAGAGCTGAGCAAGAGAATAGAACACCTCAGAAGACACCAACAACTGCACCTTTAACACCCAAAGCAATATCCATTCCAATGCAGACAGCTGTAACACCAGCTTCCATCAAGACGACATCCATTGCTCGAGTTGAAGAGGAGCTTGAGTACTCGTTCGAGGAGAGGAGAGCTCATTTTGTGCTGCCTAAATCACCTCTGATTAATGTGGCGCGAGTTTGAAATATGAACATTGATCATGGCGCCTTAAGTTATACTGAGTTATTTGATTATTCAATGTTGTGAATACAGGTGAGTTCTACTGTTCTTTCCTTGTGTGCGTAGTGTGTATACAGTATAGAGGCTCTCGAATTTGGATGTTGTAGCGGCGATGCGAGTTTCAAACTCCAACATTTATTTATAATTGTAGTAGTTGTTTTGGAAGGTTGATAATGATATCCATTTGTTTCATGTTGCTTCTGCTGTAACATTTGTTTATAATCCAAAGAATCAAAATCACATGCCTCGATTTGCAGCATTTATTCTGTTATACACATTTCATATTTATAGATTTTTAAGATGTAAAAATCATGGATTAAATATGCCCGGTCAATGGTTTTTTACCAAAGAATAAATGTGACGAGACATTTAATTTTGTGAAATTAAATGATATAGCGTCGATCTACATTTTACGTAGATAAATGTAGTATATTAACTTTCTCAAATCCGATTTCCGGTGAGTGAGAAATAGTGGATTAAAGTTGGGCATAATTAGCTTTTAATTAAAGCTTGGAGCATGTGCTTAGGGAATAATTAACTAGTGTTAATTATCCCACATTGGAAGATTAATACATCTTTAATGTGTTTAAATTAAGTGACTTTATGTTACTTAATAATTATAGTGGATCAAGATGGGTGAAAAAGCCCACACGCGCGCGCGCGCCGCCGCCGCCGCCCGCCCCGCCCGAGCCTGTGCTCGTGCTCGTGGGATCTTGATCTTGGCAATTGGTCTTTGGGCTTGGGGCTTGGCCCAAACTATTCTTTTTGGACCACCGCCGAGTCAGCAATCCAAGTGGCTTGACACGTCGTCAAGCGAGGCACAGTCACGGGTGCCACGTGAGAAATCCACACGCTCCACACACGGATGGCACACTCCTGCCACACGCCTGTAACCGACGTCGGTTACGAATTGGCCATGATGAGCCTTCAATGGCTGGTTGACCCTGCATGGTGGCTTGGCCTATAAATAGGCTAGCCATACCACTGCATTAGGACACAACACATACAAGCATTCTCTGCATAAGCTCTTTCCCTCTCTCTGCATTGTCTTTCTGTCGAAGCTCTGCTCTCTCCTCCATCCAGTTCGCCGGAGCTCTAGTGATTGCGGTGCTGCATCAATAGAGACGTAGCCGTTTTACCTTTGGGGACGACACGCCAAACCGAAGAGCACTACCGGGGCGTATCTCGTCTTGCGGGAAGAGGCCTCCTCGACTCGGCTAAACTTAGTTCACGGTTCTTTGTTTCGAATTCTTACGTTGTAATTTCATTTAGTTCAGTTTCTCCTTTTCTTTCTTTTGGGTTGTATTACGCCCGGTTTTGTTATCTCTTGTAATCACCAGAAACCAACAATCGCAAGACGAGATAACTTGCCTTTGAAGGGATTTGGACCTTTTAAACTGAACTAAAAACTTTCGAAACTTAAACCTTTGCTGGAGATGTCGACGGAATCCAACACTGCTGCTGCCACCACCACCTCCGCCATTCCCCCCACCATGGCGACCACTGGACCGGTCAACACTTCATCGATTCCCTCGATGATGCCAACCCCCGGCTTCCCAGCTGCCTCATCCACCGTCCCTTGGGTTTGGGACAACCCCTTTGGGGCGTCCACTGGTTCCACCTTTGGTGGTTCGGTTGGTTCCACTTATAGTGGTTCCTTCGGATCCTTTAATGGATCGAGTGTTGGTGCCTTCGGGCTCAATACTGGTGTTGGATCTTCCGGGATCAACACGAATGTGGGGGGCACTATGCCCAACACGAATGTGGGGGGTACTATGCCCAACACGAACATGGGGGGCTCTATGCCCAACCAAGTTGTTGGCTCCTTCGGGGGCAACGGAATTGGTTCCTTCAATGGACCAAGTGCGGCACCTATGGCACCAAGAATGATGCCACCCGCCGAGAAGCCACCAAAGTTTGGAGGATCTGACTTCAAGCGGTGGTACCAGAAGATGTTGTTCTACTTGACAACATTGGGCGTCGCCAACTTCCTCACGGAGAACGAGCCGCCCGCACCAAGCGACCAAGAGACTAGGCTCGAAGTCATGGCAGATTATGAAGCTTGGAGGAAAGGAGATTACCTTTGTAAAAATTTCATTCTAAGTGCTTTAGATGATAGTTTGTACAATGTATACTCCAATGTAACCACATCTAAACAAATGTGGGAAAACCTAGAAAAGAAGTATAGCATAGATAATGCTGCAGGGACGGAGCAAGTTGTAGCTTCCAAATTTATGGACTACAAAATGGTCGACTCTCGACCCGTCATGGAGCAAGTCCAAGAGCTCCAAATGATCATCCACTCATTAGTGGCTGAAGGGATGACCTTGCCCGACAAATTCCTAAGGTGCACGATCATTGACAAGCTCCCTCCAAGTTGGAAGGACTTCAAGAGTTATCTCAAGCACAAGCGAAAGCAGATGACCCTTGAAGACTTGATCGTGAAGTTGCGCATCGAGGCCGACGTGCGCAAAAGTGATCAAAAGGCTAAGGGATTCACCCCAAATGAAGCCAAGGCCAATCTGTTGGAGCGGGGCGGACCCTCCAACAAACGCCCTCGCCCAAACCGTCCAAATGACAAGGGGAAGGGAAAGCAGCCTTCAAAGAAGTTTGAAGGCGACTGCTACAAGTGTGGCAAACAAGGCCACTTTGCAAAGGACTGTCGCAGCAAGAAGAAGAAACCGGCTGCCCACGTCGTTGAGAAGGAGTTCAAAGACTGGGATGAAAACGACCTCATTGTTGTGGTCACTGAAGAGGTCAACCTTGTTAACAACAACAATGGTGGCTGGTATATTGATACCGGCGCTACTGCACATGTTTGCTCCGACAGGAGCAAGTTTGCCTCCTACACTGCTGTCGAAGGGAGGAAAATCAACATGGGGAATCAAGCATCGTCCGAAGTCCTCGGCGTTGGCAACGTGATTCTCATGATGACGTCTGGCCTAACTATCACGTTGAAGGATGTGCAGCATGTCCCGGACATCCGCAAGAACCTAGTGTCAGGATCAATACTAGTTAATAAGGGGTTTAAACTTGTATTTGAGTCTGATAGGTTTGTCTTGTATAAGTTTGGAAAATCCCTCGGAAAAAGGTTATGTAACCGACGGGCTTTTCAAGCTTAGTGTAGCAACTCGCAGTGTTGCAAAGCCATTGGCCAATAATAATAAGGCATCTACTTCCTCTTATTTGACCGAGTCTTCAAATTTGTGGCATTGTAGATTGGGACATGTAAATTCAAAAGCCATTAAAAGATTAGTAAATTTAGATTTACTAAAGGCTAATGAAGTGGATAATCAAGATAAATGTGAAATTTGTCTTGAAGTAAAAATGACTAAGTTGCCGTTTCATTCGGTTGAACGAAACACAAAACCCCTTGAATTAATTCACACGGACGTATGTGATTTAAAGATGGTGCAAACAAGAGGTGGTAAAAAGTACTTTATCACTTTCATAGATGATTGCACAAGATATTGCTACATTTATCTTTTAAGAAGTAAAGATGAAGCAATAGAGGCGTTCAAAAATTATAAGAACGAAGTTGAGAATCAACTTGGTTGTAAAATCAAAATGATTCGAAGCGATAGAGGAGGAGAATATGTAGCCCCGTTTGAGGAGTTATGCAACGCAAGTGGTATAATTCATCAAACAACTGCTCCATATTCACCACAATCTAATGGTGTTGCAGAACGCAAAAATCGAACTCTAAAAGAGATGATGAATGCACTGCTTCTAACTTCAGGATTACCACATAACATGTGGGGGGAAGCTGTTTTGACAGCCAACTATATCTTGAATAAGATCCCTCTCAAAGGAAAAGATGTTACTCCTTATGAGTTGTGGAAGGGAATGAAACCATCCTACAAATACCTCAAAGTGTGGGGGTGTTTGGCAAAGGTAATGGTTCCTCCGCCCAAAGAAGTTACAATCGGACCTAAAACGGTTGATGGTATCTTCATTGGATATGCACTTAACAGTAGTGCATATCGATTTGTTGTTCACAAGTCTGAAATATCGACTATAACAGTGGGGACAACAATTGAGTCAAGGAATGCCGTATTTCTCGAAAATACATTTCCTTGCAAAGACAAAGAAAAGGTCGTAACCAATTCTGAGACAAGAATTGAAGAAGAAGCCACTAGTTCTAAACCAGTGGAAGAAGAAGCCACTAGTTCTAAATCAGCGGATGCGGAACCTGAATCGTGCAAGCATGCAAGGCCCGATCCTAATGATACAGTACTAAGACGTGGTAATACGGTCAGAACACCAAAAACATTTGGTCCTGACTACATTGCTTTTATGCTAGATGAAGAACCGACATCTATAAAAGTAGCTTTCGATGGCCCAGACGGGTTGCATTGGAAAGAAGCTGTTCAAAGCGAAATTGATTCAATTTTGCTAAACAACACGTGGGTGTTGGTTGATCTACCTGAAGGTGCGAAACCTCTGGGTTGTAAATGGGTACTTAAAAGAAAATTTAAGGCCGATGGAACAGTGGATAAGTATAAAGCCCGACTAGTAGTAAAGGGTTTTAAACAAAAGGAAGGACATGACTTCTTCCATACATACTCACCTGTAACGAGGATTACTTCCATCCGCGTGCTTCTCGCGATTGCTGCATTGCACAATCTTGAGATTCACCAAATGGACGTAAAGACTGCGTTTCTAAATGGTGAACTAGAAGATGAAATCTATATGGAACAACCTGAAGGGTTTGTAGTACCTGGACAAGAGAAAAAGGTCTGCAAACTGGTTAAATCCCTCTATGGATTGAAACAAGCGTCATTGCAATGGCACTTGAAGTTTGATAATGTAAAGTTATCAAATGAGTTTAAAATCAACGAGTGTGACAAATGTGTCTACATCAAGAGCACTAATAACGGTCATGTTATAGTGTGTCTCTACGTTGATGATATGTTAATCTTGGGTAGCAACACTCAAGTAATTAACGATACAAAGGCCATGTTAAAGAGAAACTTTGACATGAAAGACATGGGTCTAGCCGATGTAATTCTTGGAATGAAGATTCTAAGAACGAATGATGGAATCATCTTAACACAATCACATTATGTTGAGAAGATATTGAATAAATTCAAAGCCTATGATGGCGCGCCGGTTAAAACTCCAATTGAACTCGACGTTCACTTGAGCAAAAACAAAGGCGCGCCCGTTGCTCAAGAAGAGTATGCACGGGTCATCGGGTGCATTATGTACTTGACTAATTGCACTCGACCTGACATTGTTTGTGCCGTGAACAAGTTAAGTCGTTACACGAGCAATCCAAGCAAAGAGCATTGGAGAGCTCTTGTGAGGGTTTTGAGATATCTAAAACATACTCAAAATCATGGGCTACTCTTCTCGAGATACCCCCCGGTACTTGAAGGGTACTGTGATGCCAATTGGATATCTGATAATAGAGACTCACTTTCGACAAGTGGATACGTCTTTACTATTGGGGGTGGTGCTGTATCGTGGAAATCCACAAAACAGACCTGTATAGCCCGATCAACAATGGAATCGGAGTTCATTGCCTTGGATAAGGCTGGTGAGGAAGCCGAGTGGCTTAAGAACTTCCTTGAAGACATTCCATGTTGGTCTAAGCCAGTGCCACCAGTGCTGATCCACTGCGATAGCCAAGCAGCTATTGGAAGGGCAAACAATGGCTTCTATAACGGTAAGTCTCGACATATACGTCGACGACATAATACCGTGAGACATTTGATCACAACAGGGGTGATTACAATTGACTATGTGAAGTCAATAGATAATCTAGCGGATCCGCTAACCAAAGGGTTAAACCGTGATCAAATGAATAAGTTGCTAGAGGGAATGGGTTTGAAATCCACAAACTAAAGAACTATCACAGTGGTAACCCAACCATGATGACTGGAGATCCCAAGAACTTGGTTCAAAGGGACAACTAAGCTATGAGAGTTCATGGAAAACACTCAAACTATATCTATTCCCTAAGAGCAATAGAGTGTTGGAGAACTTGCCTAGTGGTAAAGGCTAAGTTTATGACTTTTAATGGTTCTTAAAGATCTCAAAGAGATGGAGTTCTCAAAGAGACCAAGTATGGCAAGGTACTTGACTAAGAATCACCTATGTAAGTGCGAAGTGTGGTCGCTTCATAAAACGTACTTATGAATCCAAAGTGGTGTCCAAGACCGCAATGGACACAAAACGTGAGAACGGATGAGGTTGAGGCGTTTAAGCGTTAACACCATTGTCTCGGTGCACGCCGTGGGGGATTAGTTCAAAGCATCGCGCTACTAAGCCGCCTGTGTATCCGATGGTGTCGACTATGGAGGGTTCAAAGTCAACAACTACCTATCCTTATGCTTATATACCTCTCGAGGGTTGAGCTTATGTCTGCATGCATATGCATTTGGCTATTTCCACTCATGTCGGGGATTGTAAAAATCATGGATTAAATATGCCCGGTCAATGGTTTTTGACCAAAGAATAAATGTGACGAGACATTTAATTTTGTGAAATTAAATGATATAGCGTCGATCTACATTTTACGTAGATAAATGTAGTATATTAACTTTCTCAAATCCGATTTCCGGTGAGTGAGAAATAGTGGATTAAAGTTGGGCATAATTAGCTTTTAATTAAAGCTTGGAGCATGTGCTTAGGGAATAATTAACTAGTGTTAATTATCCCACATTGGAAGATTAATACATCTTTAATGTGTGTAAATTAAGTGACTTTATGTTACTTAATAATTATAGTGGATCAAGATGGGTGAAAAAGCCCACACGCGCGCGCGCGCCGCCGCCGCCGCCCGCCCCGCCCGAGCCCGAGCCCGTGCTCGTGCTCGTGGGCGTGGGCGCGGGCGCGGGCCTCGGGCCCGATCTCGATCTTGGACTTGGATCTTGGCAATTGGTCTTTGGGTGGTCTTTGAGCTTGGGGCTTGGCCCAAACTATTCTTTTTGGACCACCGCCGAGTCAGCAATCCAAGTGGCTTGACACGTCGTCAAGCGAGGCACAGTCACGGGTGCCACATGAGAAATCCACACGCTCCACACACGGATGGCACACTCCTGCCACACGCCTGTAACCGACGTCGGTTACGAATTGGCCATGATGAGCCTTCAATGGCTGGTTGACCCTGCATGGTGGCTTGGCCTATAAATAGGCTAGCCATACCAATGCATTAGGACACAACACATACAAGCATTCTCTGCATAAGCTCTCTCCCTCTCTCTGCATTGTCTTTCTGTCGAAGCTCTGCTCTCTCCTCCATCTAGTTCGCCGGAGCTCTAGTGATTGCGGTGCTGCATCAATAGAGACGTAGCCGTTTTACCTTTGGGGACGACACGCCAAACCGAAGAGCACTACCGGGGCGTATCTCGTCTTGCGGGAAGAGGCCTCCTCGACTCGGCTAAACTTAGTTCACGGTTCTTTGTTTCGAATTCTTACGTTGTAATTTCATTTAGTTCAGTTTCTCCTTTTCTTTCTTTTGGGTTGTATTACGCCCGGTTTTGTTATCTCTTGTAATCACCAGAAACCAACATAAGATTTAATGCACAAAAAGGAAGTATACTTGCTTGATCTTGAACTCCATCAACATAACCTCCCCCAAAAAGAACTGAGAAAAAACACACTGTTTTGTGGGCTAACTTACCAGCTAGCAGCTGATGGAATATATGGGACATGTTATCTTTATTTTATTATGTGGATCTCTTTTAAAAAGGGGAATCTCTACCCTTATTCTTACTCTTTATTAATCTAAATTTTTTCGATTTTCTTGCTAATATAGTACTTATACATAACATGTCGCATGCAAGTAATCCGAGTTGTCATCAAAGTGGCAGTTACAGTAAATTAACCAAAACTTAAGGGCACATCTTTTTGAAAATGGTCAACTTTTTTTATCGTATAGACAAAGAACATGCTGAAATATAGAATACTTCCAACCTTAACTTTTATAGCTTTAAATAATTACACTCTCATTTCAATATTCCATGACAATACCTCTTTTCCCGTATTTTCAAATTTATGTATTCCAATTCCTTAATCTGTCATTTACTCATTTTGAAAAAAAAAATTCAAGACGGACCTGAAACCATTTTATTAGCCGTAATTAATACTCTGAATTTTAAAATTAAAATATTGCTGCTGACCAAATTAATTGGCTTATTATATCTAATCGACTCCAACATTTATCGCTCCTAGTTTATTTTCTTCTCCAACTTTTATTTCCTTACAAAAACCCTAATTTCATTACATCTCAGGAAAAAAAAAAGTCTGCAAGAAACCAAAAAAAATAAATTCAATAGTGGAATAGTATTTCTGAAGCTACGTAACTTCTCTGCAACGGCAGAGATTAACCCTCTGATTATTACTAGACACTAGTAGTTGAGAAATCATGGTAACAATAGACTCTGCTGCACTGAACTGATATCATATCAGAATATTCAGCCATCATACTTGAATGCCCTTTTTTATGTATCGCTACTACTCTACATTCTGTAATCTTATTTTGCTTAGCTTTGAGTGTCGAAGCTGAAAAAGATTCCACCTTTACCCACTCGGTGAACCTAGGATTAAAACGTCGTTGTCTCTTGTTGAGGGTTTAAGGATTTTTCTGTCGAACTGTCTGTTTTAGTACATGATGGAGGAATCACAAGAAGGGTTGAATGGTGCTGATGTCACCGTGAAAGGTGATGAAGCTCCCGAGAGCTACAGGGTGGAGCTGAGAGTTGAAAGCTCCGACCCAGCTGGAGGATCAACCGCTCCTCCCACGGAAGGGAAGAAGAAGAGGGGACGGCCGAGAAAGTATGCAGCGGCGGATGGCTCGATCTTGGCATTGTCTCCTATGCCCATATCGGCCTCCATTCCGTTTAACGGCGACTATTCGGAACGACCCCTCAACTCTTCAATGAAAAAACATAAATTGGAATTTTCAAGTCCAGGTATGATTTGTAATGTTATTAATGCGTTGATTGAAATTGCACCTTTTGTGTTTTTGGGCTGCATTGTTGTTTTCTGACTCAACTTTACATGTTTTATGCTTATCCAGTTTGGTATTGGGACACTTGTCAGGAGAAACCTGTCCTAGTTTGGTGATTTTGGCACAATGAGTGAAAATTTTCATAGAATCACTAGTGTTTGTTTATACTTATGCTCCTCGAGCTGATGTGACAAAACAAAAGATATGTCTTTACTCAATAATTGCGGTTGTGCATTTGGCAATCTGAGAATAAACAACTCGAATGAGTGAGAGATGATGTAAACAATTTGGGCTTTCTGCAGTTTCAGTGTTATACTCGTAAACAAGATGTTTAATTGTAGAGCTTACCCCCAAACTCCAAAGTAGTTATTTGCACCTCTTTTATCCTTCCAACATGTATATATTTCATTCTTTGCTCGAAACTAGCCTCTCTAAGCTCATGTTTTTTTTGCATCTGTAGACATCAAACCAGAGTATCTATTTTCTGATTTCTAGAATGATGCATGTTCACTGTTTCTAGATGAGGGAATGTATGTAATACACATTGGGGTTATTTGTGAAAGAATGAAATTCCTCTGGCTACTGCAGGATTAGTAAAACTGCATTTCCGTGGTGAAGTTCTTGAAAAGTTAATGAGGATTAGTAATGTGCTAGTATTCCAAATGGTGAACTGGACTCAGCTGAAAAAAAAACCTGTGGAGTTGATTTACAGTTGTACTCTTTTTGGCAATATTTATTACTGTAGTTATTACCTTAATAGATTTATACTTGCAATTGATCTTAAAAGTTTCACAATTTTCTGAATCTGATCCTGCAAATGCCATATGTTTCTATATTGTAGGGGGCGAGCTGGCATGCTCCGCAGGGGGAAGTTTTACACCTCATGTGATTACTGTTAATGCTGGCGAGGTACTTCTGATTATGACCAATTAACTAATACAGTATTGATTTAGTTTCTTTACACACCTTAATGTGCTTCTCTTTACAAATTTGTTCTAACCTGAGTCATGTGATCCTTTACAAATTTTATTGTGATAACAATATCATCTTTAGTGAATAAAAATCATGAAATCACAATTAAGATAGATTGTGCGAGGGTGAAGTATATTGTTTAGATCCTTCACTGCAGTAATTAATGTTGTTGGTGGTGTTATTTTGATCGACTAATTAAAAGAGTTGTGCTTATCTACTTAGTAAGAGCGCATGTCTTTACTCAATGTTGGTGGTGGTGTTAACTCATTATTACTGTGGTTATATTATGATCTTGCATATCTTCTAGATGATACAAATACTTACTGCTAAGGTTGATCAGAAGGTTCTTTATCTCGTGTTTTACTGTCTTATAGCTTCACTCTTTAATGACAGGATATTAATATGAAGATAATATCATTTTCCCAACAAGTATCTAGAGCAATTTGCATCCTGGCTGCAAATGGTGCCATCTCAAATGTTACATTGCGTCAATCAAATTCTTCTGGTGGTACTTTAACGTACGAGGTAACATCTTCTTTCTTTTATACTGAATTTCATATGGTAATATATGTAGAAGAAATAGTATTCTCATTTTTTGTATTGCTTTCCACAGGGGTGTTTTGAGATACTTTCTCTAGCAGGATCTTTCATTGTAAGCGATAACGGATTGACAAAAAGCAGATCAGGAGGGATGAGTGTCTCTCTAGTGGGCCCCGATGGTCGTGTATTTGGAGGAGGACTTGCTGGGATGATAGTAGCAGCTGGCCCTGTTCAGGTAAGACGGTTATTCAAGCTGATGAAACTGGCCTCATTATGTTAATGATTGGCATAGATAGAATGGTAATCTAATGTTTTGACAAGCATGAAATATAGGTTGTCTGTCTAAACTTTGGTACTTGCCGTTAAACATCAGAATGCAATTTACAGTTTGATCTTGCAAATTGATACTCAATCTTGAAATGCTACAAACAGGTTGTTATCGGCAGCTTTGTTTCTGGAAATCAGGTGGAGCAAAAGCCTATGAAGCCAAAATACGAGCACACAATTTCATTTGGCGCCGTCCCTTCTAACCCGGTCTCTGAAGAAAGATATGAAGCAGCCTACAATAGAGCAAGGCCAAATCTCACCTCCTCTGCTTCATATCCCAGCAACAACTTGCCTTCTGTACACTCTGAACATAATGCTGAGGATTCTAGAGTGCAAAGCCATGAAATAGCGTGCTGATTGTATCCCTATCCCGTGTGAATCTTTAGCCGTTTTTCATTAGAATTAGGGATTTTAGGGCCGTGCCTTTCTTACGTTGCCAAGGAGTGTATGTCAACTCAGAGCAAAGGCATGATTTGCCTGACTGAATCTGCTTTCTTTCTTCATAGTTTAGTTGCTGAGTTAGGAACTTCTGATGCTTAGCAATGTGTAGTAATGAAATTGGAGACAGCATTTTCACTTCACAATTTCAAGAAATTACTTCACATTCAGGATCTTACAGGAGTCTGCAGATTCTCTGACAAAAATACAAGATTCTTTGCATGAACCTCAAAATATTGAAAAAACGTATGTTCTCATCTCACTTTGTTATCCCTTGTTCATTTAAACTCTTCCACATTTGAGCTGCTGCTGACAACGATGACGGCTACTATGATGAGATTAAATAGACAGAAAATCAAGTGGGAGTTGGAAGTTGCGAGGGTGATCAGCTCAAATGTGGACAAAAGCCTGTTTTACTTACTGTAGGAAGGTGAATTGTGAGAGATTTTGAGGAGGTAAATAAGCTCTTGGTTTTGTTAAGGATTTGCTTTGAAGTGTGAGAGAAGCTACTTCCTGAGCAATATATACAAGTAACATGTGAAAGCATCCTAAATTGAAATTTTGAATTAATCAATACTAGGGGGCAATTGGCATCATTCGATAATTTGAGAGTACTGTATGTGCCATAATTTTACTTGTTTCGGAAGTATTTAGTGATTTGAATATGATGAAAATCGACTTCCTAATCCACTATTGAAAAAGGCAAGATGATTGAGTGGTACTTAAATTTGTGAAGCCGATTAACAACGTAAGAGCACCCGCAACGCGCCGCGCGGGTGTCTCGTATCTCGTCCCTCCGAGACGAGACGACAGCGAGACGCGTTGCAACGTCCCGTCCCGTCCAGGTCTCGCTGAGACACCCGTCCCACCGAGACGGCTAGCGCGCCAGCGTGTGCCACGTCGCGCGGGCGTGACGCCCACTCGCCTGTCTGCTAGTGGGTTTCGTCACGCCAACGTAATAAATCTTTTTTTTTTAAATTCGAATTTAATAAAAAAAATTAGAAATTCAAACGGTAATGTTACCGTTCTCGACCGTTTTTTTATTATTTTTTATTTGTATTTCCCTTTTTTACTCTACAAATACTCTTATTTCATCCTCATTATACACAGAAACACACATTTATTCTTCACAAATCATCTCCATTTCCTTTCCAATTTTCATCACAAGAATGAAGCGGTTCATTACCAAAGCGGAGCCACTGGAGCGGACATTCTGAGATCGACTTTGTGAATCTATTTCGACGACAACGGCAAAGAATTCAAACATGTCGATGTTTGGGAGGCCGTCAAAGACGTCGAAAGGTGGGCCGGCGGTGTCCAGTCCAGCACGGGCTCGACCTCGAAACGCACGAAGCACACGGCGGGTGGCCAATACTCGTCTAGTGGGGGCGGTTCAGGCAGCGCCGCACAAGAGGTTGCCTCGCAGGAGGTTGAGGGCACGACAGATGATGCAGGGGGGCCCTCCCGTGTGCGCCGTCGGCCGCAAGGGACCAAGGCGGCGAAGACGGCTAGAGGGAGGAGGGGCCGAGACGAATCAAGCCAGGCGGTTTCCCAATGGCCGCCCCCCTCCCTAATGTCCATGTACTTCACCGCCACGATGACGGACACTTCCCGGATGACGCCCGCCCATTATCAAACCCATCATGCCGGCATTGTGTATCTGGCGGGACAACTTGGTATTCCGCCTCCATTCGGTGCACCGCCACTGCCTTCGGGGGGATGATTCGCCGGCGGAGTAGTTTTTATAATTTCTATAAATTTGTATTTTAAATTATGTCTTTTTTTATTTATTTAGCCACGAATTTAATTATGTATTTTTTTTACGATTTTAAGTTGTAATTTTATTTTATTTAATGAAGTGTGTTTTTATTAATTGAATTTGTTGGAAATAAAAATAAAAAATGAAATTGAATGAATAGTTAAGAGATGAGATGGTTAAGAGATGGATAAGAGATGGAGGGTTGCAGGTGTTGTCTCTTAGTTAAGAGATGAAGTGAAAAGTACAGTGGGCCCATGAATAGTTAAGAGACGAGACGGTTAAGAGACGGATAAGAGACATCGTTGCGGATGGCCTAATACTCCTTCCTTCACACTCAAGATGTCCACATTCTTGAGTGGCACGAGACTTTAGGAGGAATTGTTAGGTTGCAAAAGTAGAGAGAAAAAAGTATAGTTGAATATTTTAATAAGGAGAGAGGATATAGATTTATTTCTAAATATAGAAAGTGGATATCTTGAGTGGCAAAAAGGAAAAGTGTACATCTTAAATGAGACCGAGAGAGTAACATTCAAACCAATACATAAAAAGAATGCAGTACCTTTGAGCAGCAACATAAATAATAATAATAATTAGACATATTTCATTTTTCGTCTGTCTCATACAAATAATCCATATCCATTTATGGCAACATTTTTCTCCTTCTCTTTTACCTATTATTTAGGGGCCCCACTATCCACTACACAATTTCAACTACTTTTTCTTCTTCTTTCTTGCTTTACTAGTTATGCATTAAAACTCGTGCGCATACCAAATGGCCTATTTCTATGAGACGGGGAGAGTATATATTTTATGTGTGATACTATTATAGAGAAATTTGCTTAAACTTTTATTAGAGGGAATATTTTTTTAGTCTATGAACTTTGGATTCGTACCAATTTAGGC
The DNA here is from genome assembly GCF_004379255.2 of Salvia splendens. Classification (NCBI taxonomy): domain Eukaryota; kingdom Viridiplantae; phylum Streptophyta; class Magnoliopsida; order Lamiales; family Lamiaceae; genus Salvia; species Salvia splendens. The sequence continues at coordinate 8,086,000 of NC_056034.1, forward strand.
CCGTAACGTTTAAAACTATTATCTGATGTCTTTCAACTTCGATCTAATATCGTTTGAACTTCTTTTTTACAATTTGGAACTTTTATTAGTCAAAAATACTACCTACCACATGAAGGGTATTTCAATCAATTAAATAAGGGAGAGAGAAACACAACTTTATGCCATAATTCAACTTTTGAAGTGATTTTGACATTTTTGCTTCGTGCCAATTTCAAGCACTTTTCCGGTGGCTAACGAGACCAGGGTCGATTTCTGGATCCGTGTTCCTTCTCCTGTCACCACCACGTTCTACAATAACACCATGCACTGCTGGCCAAGCCTACGACCAAATTATGTGATTGTCATCAATTGGATAGTGATCGCGGTGGTCAGGTTTTGCGACATGAACCATGGTCGTTAATGTAGGATCATTTTGATGTTGTAAAATTGAAGAATTTTTGTGGGTTACGCCTCCTCAGGTGAAAATTGTTTCTCATCCTTGACGTTGTGTAAAATGTCTGAGGGAACCTCAATGGTGTTGGCGGCGTCGAATTTGAGAACAAAGGATTACTTTCATGATTTCATTTTAAGCCCTAGAGCATCCATATCCGTGCTCTTGCCAACGAGCACGGATATGGGCCTGGACCCACTTTTTCTGCCTACTCTTAGGCAAGAGTACAACACCCACATCAGTGCTCTTCAGCAAGGACGAGCACAAGGGTCCCACCATTCCATTATTCAATTTAAATAAAAACATTTCCACAAAATTAAAATATATTAAAAATACTCAGAATAATATTGCAAAATACATTAAAAATTAAAAATTACATAATTAAAATCCTAAAAAATAAAAATTACATAATTAAAATCATAAAAAATAAAAATTACATAATTAAACTCATAATCAATAAAAAATACATAATTCAACTCCTAAAATAAAAAAACCACTACTCGTGGCCGAATTTCGCCCAAATGTGTTTGATTAGGTCTTCTTGTAGCTCAACGTGGGTTCATGTATCGCGCATTGTGTGCCTTGTTTCGATCCTCTCACCCACCGTAGTATGCACACCTCGGCGTGGGGGAGACCTCGCGCTTGAGCTTCCGGCTTCATCCTCGTCGTAAAAGCTAGCCGCCCTCGGTCCTTCGTCGGCTATAATCATTTTGTGTAAGATAATACACATGTACGTGATGTCGGTGATATTTTTCACGTACCACAGCCGAGACGGGGCCTTCACAATGTTGAATCGAGCTTGAAGGACCCCAAAGGCTCTTTCGACGTCTTTCCACGCAGACTCTTGACGCTGCGCAAAAAGAACCCATCTCGGGTCTTGCGGGTTGCAGAGCATCTTCACGAAAGTTGACCACCTTGGGTAGATACCATCGGCGAGATAGTAACCCATGTGGTATACATTTCCGTTGACGGTGAAGTCGATCGCTGGTGCTACACCATTCAACACATCATTGAAGATGGGTGAAGAATAGAGCACGTTCAAGTCGTTGTTGGATCCTGCAACACCGAAATATGCATGCCAAATCTATAAGCGGTAGTCGGCGACCGCTTCAAGGATAAGTGTTGGGCCGCCACCTTTGTGGCCGCTTAAGTGTTGCCCCCTCCAAGCACTCGGACAATTCTTCCAACTCCAATGCATGCAGTCAATGCTGCCAAGTATACTGGGAAAGCCATGGACTATTTCGTGAAGACGAAGCAACCGTTGGCAATCATCGGTGGTGAGTGCCCGAAGGAATTCATCACCGAAAGCTGAACGAACGCCCTCGCAAAACTTTTTAAGACAAAGGATTCCAGTGGACTCACCGACATGCAAATACTCGTCGAAGAGGTCGGCCGTTTGCCCAGTAGCGAGTTGTCGGATGGCACACGTACACTTCTGCAACGCCGAGAGACTTTGTCGACCGGCTGCATCTGGACCTGTTTGGAAGTATTCAACACGGGTGGACAATGTGTTGACAATACGCATAAACAAGCGCTTTGACATGCGAAACGTTGCCTAAAGTAATCTTCTGGAAACTGCGGCCGGTCGGAAAAATAGTCGGCAACGAGCCTTTCGTGGGCTCCCTCCCGGTCATGATGAATGTAGCGGCGAGTTGATCTAGTTGGTTGAGGAGGAGAGGCGGGGGTATTCGCTGCGACATATGCTTCATAAGCGGCACGATGTTGTTCGTAGTATTCTTGTTCTTCGCGCTCCGCTTCTGCAATGAGATGGGTGAAATCCATTTGAGGTTTTGAGTGAGAGATGAAGGTATAGATAAGTTGTATGAAAAATATGAATGAGAGATGAATGAGAGATGATTTGATGTGAAAAATGGATGATGAATGTGTCTATTTATAGATGATTTTGGGGGAAAAATCAAAAAAATAAAAAAATACAGAAAAACGGGCAAAAAAATGGCCATTTTTTTGGGATTGTGAAAATATTTTTTGGTATTATTTTCGATTTTAAAAAATAAAATAAAAAAATGATTTCCAACGGATATGCCGTTGGCCAATCAGAACGCGTCACATCGCCTGCTCGCTGGCACGGACGTGCTCGATGCATCGAGCAGCGCCGTGCCAGCGGCGCGAGCGCAACGGCGGACAGCGTCTTCGTGCCGCTGGCACGAACGGACGGATGTGTCCCTGCTCGCCGATGTGGATGCTCTTAGGCAGCGATTTTTGGTCATTTTGTGGAGTCGCTATTTTATATGGGGTTTAATTGGCTCGGTTATTCAAATGGCAGGGTAATTTTAATTTTGTTTAATTTGATAAATTTGTAATGTTTTATTGAATTTTATTCCAGATATATTACTCCATCCGTCCTATATAAATAGGTCATATTTCTTTTTTCGTCCGTCTCATACAAATAGTACTTCATATCCATTTATAGCAACATTTTTCTCCTTTATCTTTTACTTTATTATTTGGGCTCATTATCCACTACACAATTTCAACTACTTTTTCTCATTTTCTCTTACTTTACCAATTATACATTAAAATTCGTGTGAAAACTAAATAGCCAATTTCTATGGGACGGATGGAGTATTAATTTGTAGTTGGGACCGATGTCGGGCTGTCGGGAGGGCTAGGTTCGTAGTCGCGGTTGGGAGTGTGAGTCCCTACCAGACTAGGTGTAATTATAGTAAGGTTTTTAACCTTAGGCTTAATTCCCTTTGTTAATTAGGGAGCAGTAATCTGGTTACCGACAGGGGAAAGGGGAAAAATAACCAATTCATATTAACAAGTAGCTGTACTAAATCTCAACTGATTAAGCTAATCTCCTTTAGCAGTAATTGTCAAATCATGCTATGTTAGCCACAGTTGTATTTAAATCAACCACTTCATTAAATTCTATGGGTTGTTTTAGCTAACAACTCTTACTAACATTGCTTACACTTGTCCCACTAATTTAATATACGAATTTAATCAAAGTTCAAACCAATCGATTCAAGCAGTATTTGTGAAATATTCCAAAGGTTTGATGGCGTGTTTGACATTTGAATGAAGACATAAGCCACTTTTTCTAATTAACAATAAGTTTGATTTCCATTACCATTTCTGGTGTATTCTTAAAATCCACATACTAATTATCAAAACCTAATGAATGCTGAAATACTCAAAGTGGAGGCCGGATGCATCAGTGATAGTCAAATAACTACAGGTGTTTTTTTGAGGTAATAATTGTAGATGTTTAAGCATGCAGTAGCCTAATTTTATTTTAAGAAATTTAAGTGAAATTGTTTTTGAATTATAATTCGCTTAATCTCAATTACTGTTAAACAGGTCCAGTTAACACATTATGTTCGACTTATAGGTTACTAATATTGCTTTTATTTTCCTGATTCAAATTTATTATATTACGAGCATGTTGGGCTCTATATTATGACAAAAGGTCGCCATTTTACAATCAGACCAAATTTTGGATAATCAAACCAGGCTGTGCAAATTCCCTTGCCCAGACTCTCCTAATCAAATGCCTTTCCTAGCCCTTCCATCAGTCCATATAATTAGGACCATAATTTTTGACATAATACGATAATTCAATACGAATACGAATACGCATGAAGTTTTTCTGATACAAACAATTTTTAGGTTTCATCTAATAATAACCCAATTCAATACGATTTGTCAGCCCTATACGTAACCACCTTATTTTCATGTTGACCGAATAGTCAATATGATTGTCTCATTTCTAGTGTGCCATATATTAACGAATCCTGCAGCTTTTCATTCGTTGTTCCCACCCACGCCATAACTAGCACGTGGTACACTACTCTAATTTCATGCCACCCTAAATTTTTTATAAAAAATTTAAAATAGAGTATTAAAATAAAAGAAATGGATAAAAATTTTATGACTCTTACTTAAATTGTGGTTCATAGTAAGACCATAATCTGACTAAATTTTAGGAGTATAATTTTTTCTGAACAGTCGTAAAATAAAAGCATTTAGTCTTTAAGATCACTAACTTTGATCGAATTATGTTATTTTTCATTAACTAAAAATGTAAATAAAAAGTCATGAATTTAAATTTGTAGCCAGTTTCGTACTCTTTTGAATTACAATCAAACTAAATCTCATGTGACAAATTAAAATTTACGTGAAGAAGAGTGATTGGATTCGTGGTGGAGGCAGTTGAGCAGCTGTCCCGCCGCAGATGCATTGCAACTCTCCCCCCATGTGGCCTCCAACAGCTCAAACTCTTGCGGGCGCCAGCAACAACTTTTTTTTCTTTTTTTTTTTAAATTTTAAATGTCCCTAATTTCTTCTATAAATACTCCTTTTTCCTTTCATTTTTATACTCAAATACTTCAATATGATATATAGAACAAATTTGGGTAAGTAACAATTAAGGCTTTATTTTAGAAATTTAAATTAGTAAGTACTCCGTACATAATTTTTGTTATTTAATTGTAATTTATAATTTTCTATTTTTAATTAATCTGAATCAGGTTTTTCTAGTTTGTGAAATTGATTTGTAGCTGAAAAATAGAATTATGGCTGAATATTTAGTAGGCATTGCTGATGCCTGATGCCTGATGCCCTTGGCTGTTCACATCAAAATCCCCATTTTGGTTTTTCTTTCTTCTCCCCTACATCTCTATCTCCATTCTCCACACAGAACAAGTCAAGAACACTTCACTCACACCTTGTGTCCTTGTCTATATATATATATATATATATATATATATATGGTTGTGATCAATTGAGATTTTTTATTCTAATTGAGAATTGAGATGAATTATTAGCCACTCATTTTTATTAAATGAGTGGTCCAGAATTTGCCACATCAAAAATATTTTAGGATTAATTAATTAAAAAAGGTCAAAATGGTAATTTGAGTAAAAAACTGTCGCTGCTTTAGCCCCTTCTCCAGCCCCAATTCCTAGGGTTTCTGCTAAAGGAAGATCACATAGCTCTTTCTCTGGATCCAATTCATAGGATTTTCGGTAAGAGTAAATCTCACATAGTTCCTTCTCTGGCACCGTCGCCGGCGCACAAGGAGAAATCCGAGAGTCCGGCACCAGCTCCGGAGGCCTTCGACGGTGCAGCTGATTCATATTCGGACTGGATGGATCCGTCTACTGCAGCGGAGCTCAACCGAAATGAAGATTTTCTGAGCAGAAGTCCGTCGCTGGCTCCTGAGACTGAGGGTGCGGAAAATCTAGTAGCATCACCGGTGCCGTCTCCGGAAACGCATGGCATCAAATTGGTGCTGCTAATTCTCACTAATTGGGACAATAAAGGTCACTCGATCAGCCGATTACTTTTGAGTTTTTTTTATAAAGTATTTTAGATTAATTAATTCCTTTATGTAGAGTCAGTAAGCTATTTTTCTGCTGCAAGCTTTGAATAATTTGGATAATGTCTTGTGTATTGATTCACATAATTTCGATTATATCTCTCGTCATAATTTTGATTCACATAATTTCGATAATTTCGATTATAAGTGTTATTTTTTAGTTGTTGACAATTTAATACGAGTTGTTGACATTTGATATTATGGCTATTGATATGTGAATTATAAGTGTTATTTTTTAGTTGTTGACATTTTAATAGAGCTGTTGACATTTGATATTCTGGCTATTGATATGTGATTATAAGTGTTATTTTTTAGTTGTTGACATTTTAATAGAGTTGTTGACATTTGATATTCTGGCTATTGATATGTGAATTATAAGTGTTATTTTTTAGTTGTTGACATTTTAATAGAGTTGTTAACATTTTAGTGTGATTGCGTGTGTGTGTGTGTGTGTCCAAGAACTGATGTTTTACTATGGATTGAATTGAAATTGTTTTGCTTGGACAGGTTTAGGGGTAAAGAAGCTGATGCTTTGTAGCTTCTTCTAGCAAATAGCTTTTCTGTCTGAATTTGTAGATTATTGTGGCAGGTATTAATTCCAAATTTCCTCCCTTAAATAAATGAAAAATGAAATTTTGCTTGATGTTTGATGCTTGAATGCTACATTAATTAAGTCTCTCATGGCTTTGAATTAGTAGCATCTAATAAAATCTCACAGAAATTGGCTTTGAAGAATTTATGGATTGTCTCGGAGTCGTCGGGGAGCACGGGCATCTCGTAGGCAGCGGCCGACGTTTGTGGAGATGAAAGGTAGGAACATTGGGCCTACTGTGATTACGTATACGACTTTGATCGAAGGGTGTGTTGCAGTGGAGAGGGTGGATGATGCATAAAGGTTGGTGGAGGAGATGAGAGGATATATGATTAAGCTGAATGTTGTAACCTATTCAACCTTGTTGTCGGGCCTGTGTGATGCAGAGAAGATGTCTGAGGCTCGGGCTTTGTTGAGGGAGATGGTGGAGTAGCACATTCCACCTAAGGATAACTCGATTTTCATGAAATTGATGCTTGGCTAATGCAAGGTGGGTGATTTTGATGCTGCAGTTGATGTGTTACAGTTGATGATTAAGCTGAGTATAACGGAAGCAGGGCATTACGGTGTTCTGATTGAAAACTGCTGCAAGGCTGGTCAATATGATAGAGGTGTGAAGTTGCTTGAAAAGCTCATTGAGAAGGATATCATATTAAGGCCTCAGAGTACATTATATATGGAACCGAGTGCTTAAATTTTGAAAGGTCAAAAAAAATTTTCACTTAAGAGGAGGGAGCTTGTGCGCCGGAGTTCGGGAGCGCGTGAACATGTACGCGCTGCTTAGAGTGACGAATTTGAGCGCCAAGAGTAGTTGTTGCTTCATATCTCTCTGATTCAAGCTTCATGGCTGTGAAATTGACCGATTTTGCTTTTGATTCGGAAATGTGGGATTGTTGGAAAGTTATAGATTTGTTGTTGACTAGCTGTTGACATTTTTTACTATAAGTTGTTGACATTTGATATGCAGGCTATTGACATGTATTGTATGATCATGATGCCAGAACTTGTTCAAATAAAAAAATTAAATAAAATAGTTGTTAGTATTTTTTAATTACAAGAATTGTTTTTGAGTTGTTGACACTATATACAAGTTGTTGACAAGTCGTTGACATTTGATATACAAGATGTTGACATTTTTCTATAAGTTGTTGACAATTGATGTGCATTCTATTGACATGTATTGTATAATCATGATTTCAGAACTTGTGTCAAATAAAGAAAATAAGAAAAAAGAGTTGTTTTTTAATTATAAAAATTGTTTTTGCGTTGTTGACATTTGAATACGAGTTGTTGACATTCATTAGAAGTTGTTGAACTGATTGACATTTGATATATATTACACGTTGCTAAGTTCAAAAGTCAGAAACCACAATAGTTACTTTAAAACCCATCCAAAAAATAAGTTAACATCAAACATTAAAACCACTTTTTATTCACTTCTTATTTTGTCCATGTTTGCTTTCTATATCCAACGCAAATCACACTTAACCTCAAATGACAATACTAATCCTAATAAATTATCACATCCATCAAAATTATTCCATGTTTTATTATTCACATAGTGAAAGAAATGAATAATATATTATTTGATATTCATTCAACCCTGCAATTGAATGCAACTAGTAGATTATTAGGCTTAGTTACGTGGATGAAATCATAAAGCAACACCGAAAAATAATTGTTGTTTAATGGAAGGCTAATTACGTCATTATGCAGTTGCGTTAAAGCTTCAGTGATCGACTGTAGATTGTTGAACCCCTTTTCCCCAATTCTACTCACACTTGCAAAATTCAATTAATCGATCAACAGATTATGCGACGAATTATAGCATACTCTCCGAATCTATGTGTTTTGCATGTTTTGCATAAAACGCGTAGTGATTAAAGGGTGAACAATTATTTGGTTGTTGATTTGGTCAGACCGGAGCTTCGATGGCAGCCACGACAATGGCAACGGTGGTGGGGGCGGTGGTGCTGCTGTACTACGTGGTGAGCTGCTGGATTTCGGCGGCTGCTGAAGGGGAGGATTCCGCCGGTGGGGATTGCTCGAAATCGAAGAGCAGACCGCTGAAGAAACGGCTGTTGCGGGTTAGGAGATGAATAACAATGTTTGATTGATTTTTGAAGATTTGAATTGTATAAGAGTAATTGAAGATTTGCAGAATTGTATAAGAGTAATTGGGAGAGAAATGAATGTAAATGTTCGAGAGGGTTTTGACCATAATTCAAAGAGTTTAGAACTGAAATGACAAAAATACCCCCTTGTTGACATAAACTAAACGCTGCTGACATCGCATGAAAATTGTTAATGAGTGGCTGAGATTGCATCTCAATTCTCAATTAAGCCAAAAAATCTCAATCTAACAGGACACTATATATATATATATATATAGGGTTGCGTTAAAGATAGAACCATTCATAAGTGTAGAACCTAGAACTCTACATATTTTATTTATTGGATGAGGAAAAAATGACGGTCAAGATTAAAAATCATACATATTAGACTATATATATATATATATATATATATGTCTCCCTAACCCAAATTTTATTTTCGCGGTCTCTGTTTTTTACCCAAGCTCCAATTTAGCCTCAAAACTTCGTCACTTTTTTTTTCTTCCGGCAGAACATCGCCGCCGGTGAGAAAATGCTGTGGAACCAAAACCCGACCTCTTAAAAGAACTCATCCTTTATGATTCATCACTTGAAAGCTACTCAGCCCGAAATGGCGAAACAAGGATCGTAAACCTCTACCAACCCACAAAAGCAAAAGCTAAAAAAGCTCCGATTTTTACGAGGAGGAGACGACCCGCCGCCGGAATCCAGAAAAGAAAGCCCTCGTCAATGTCTAATGCAAACTCATCGGCTGAAGATGTGGCGGCGAACGCCGTGAGCAAGCGGTATGAGAGGCTACTGGCGCTCAGTACGAAGGCGGTGAAAGGGAAAGGAGCATGGTACTGGGCTCATTTCGATCCTATCTTGATCACAAACCCCGACACCAACCACCCAAAATCAGTGAAGCTGAAGTGCACCCTCTGCGATGCTACATTCTCGGCGTCAAACCCATCAAGAACTGCTTCCGAGCATCTCAAACGAGGAGCTTGCCCCAATTTTAGCTTGATGCTGAAGCCTATCACCCAGTTACCCCCTTGATGGGGTACGAACTAAACAAGCCCAACAGCAGTGACGGCCCATCAGCCCAAAGCCCAAGGAGGAGTATGAGTTCGGCATTACCAAAGAGTTCGGAGGAGTTCGGCATTACCAAAGAGTTCGGCCTCAGCCTACAGCTCGGTAAAAGCCAACCAATCAAGCTCTGCTCTCAGGTCGGCATCAAGCTCTACTCTCAGATCGGCAACCAAAGCAGTTCGGTCTCGGTATTCGACCGAACAAGGAGTTAGTGGACCCATACAGGATGTCCAACACACCCACTACCACGTGATGTCAGTTCAGGCCACGATCGTAGGCCATGACCTACGCTTCACCCACGATCTTAGGCCATAACCTACACGACATCCACGACTTGGGGTGGTGATGCAAGCCATGATCTGAGTTCATTATATAAATAGAACTTAGATCTGATAGAAGAGGTTAGAATCTCTCTAGAGAAATAATCATATAGCAAGTCTGTGTTGTAAGCTGTAATTCGCAGATCAAGCAATACAAACCTGCCCCCATTTCTCCCCGTGGACGTAGATTTACCTCAGTAAATCGAACCACGTAAAATTCTCTGTGTCGTAATTTATTTTTACGAACATTTATCATCATCAAAAATTCGCGGAATCATCACTGGCGCCGTCTGTGGGAACCAGAGAACCAAATTTGTGATAAAGCGAATTTTTGACCGTTTTTTCAACCCAAAAAATGCATACCAGATCGCAGAGTACCCGTATTCCTGCCCGTGAGAACCAGGAGGAAGCCAATCCATCCCATAGGTCTGGAAAACAGCCTAGGGATAAATCCACCACCAGTTCTCATGGCGAAGGAACACGCCGCTCCAAAAGCCGTCACACCGAGTCTTCCCAGCAGCCCGATTTGAACGAGGCTGTCAAGCTGTTTTTGGCTGAAAAGCAGGAGGAATTCTTAACCTTCCTGCAGAGAAGCCAAAAGCAGCCGGAGGCGAAAACGGCGGATTCTCCCTCTCCCTCCATACGAGACAGTCACTACCGCAGTAGTATCATGTCTTCCAGAAGAAAGAATCCTCGGTACCGGAATCACAGGAGAACTCCATCTCCTCCATACCGAAGAAATGTCGGGTTCGCCATGTACGGAGCATTGAGGACTCCGTTCTCGGACGATATTACCCGAACTTCCCTACCACAGAACTACCGAACTCCGTCGATAACCTATGACGGACTCGTGGATCCTCATGATTTCTTGGGACGCTATCAATATAACATGGCGAACCAGGGTCTCAACGAGGTCCACATGTGCAAGCTGTTTCCCGAACTGCTTATCGGGAACGCAAGAAGGTGGTTCGATAGCCTCCCCAAAGGCAGCATTAGATCCTACCGAGATCTAATGGATGCTTTCCACAGGAGGTTCTTTCAGAAAGCGGAAGCCAGAAGCACTTCGGCTCAGCTGCTTTCTATACGTCAAGGTCGCGACGAAAAGATCAGCGATTTTATGACGAGATTCCACAAGGAATGCCTACAAGTAGATAATCTCAATGATCTACTTGTCATTTCGGCATTCCAAAATGGAATCCTGCCCGGAGCTCTCTACAGAAAGCTCGTGGAGTGCGGTCCGCAAACAGCTCAAGAGATGTGGGACATTGCGGACAAGTTTTCTCGTGCCGATGAGGCAGACCGTCGAAAACGGTCTTTAGACAGCTCATCTAGAGAAGACAAAAAGAAGCCCGGTCATAGCGATCAGAGGCATCCTCGCCGAACACCTTCTCCACTAAAGGAGAGATAGCGGTCATCCGAGGTGATCGAAAAAGAGCAAGTGTGTTCGCAGATTGCGCTTAAAAGTGCCGAGCAATCAGTTCGGCACCATCGAGCATAGCAATCACAGCAGCCGGAATCAGAGGCCGGCGAAATGACCGAAGTCACACCGGAGCCGAACTCGATGGTGTACGGCACTGAAGCCGTGATTCGGTTGAGATCGGCATATCCAGTCCCCGAACTCAATTTCTCCTCAGAAATGAATGGTGACGGACTGAGAGCCGAACTAGATCTTGCCGAAGAAAGAAGAGAATTGGCCTGCCTAAAAGCAGCCAAGTACAAGGAGCAAGTAGCCCGGTATTACAACCAAAGGGTGAAGAAGCTGCAATTTCAAGTGGGAGATCTCGTCTTGAGAAACAACGAAGTAAGCCGAGCAGAAAAGCTGGGCGAACTCGAACCCACATAGAAAGGTCCATATCGGGTGTCAGAAGTCCTCGGCAAAGGGTCTTACAAATTGACTCACGCGTCGGGAGCACAAGTACCCCGAACATGGTACGTTTCCAACCTCAAAAAGTTCCATTTGTAAGAGACAGTCCGGTCGGTCAGTCTTATGTGTTTTCTTTGTATTTTACTTGTTCTTGTCTCTACGTGCGTTGTGTCTATGTGAGTGTCGTCTCTTACAAATAAAACTGAGGTATCTCGTTCTTCAAAGGCTGATCCCCTTTTTAGAACATACAAGCCCACGATTGTGTGTCAAAGCTTCTAAAGAGGATACAAGACCACAATTCAGCTTAAACAAGCAGTTCGTCTGAAACGAGCTGCAACAAGCCCACGATTGTGTGTCAAAGCTTCTAAAGAGGATACAAGACCACAATTCTGCTTAAGAATCAAGCACTTCGTCTGAAACGAACTGCAACAAAAGTCCGATTCTCGCGATAAAACTTGCCTGAATTAGGACAAGGGAAAGTCCAATCCACGCGATAAAACTCGCCGAATTAGGACGACCAAGTTCGGTCAAAGCAGTTTACCTCATAAGACCGAGGACGACCATGTCTAGTCAAAGAGGTTTACTGCATAAGACCACTTCGGTTAACTGGGAAAGTCCGATCCACGCGATAAAACTCGCCGAATTAGGACAAGGGAAAGTTCGATCCCGGCGACGAAAATCGCCAAATTAGAACACAAAGACAAGTCCGGTCAAAGATGTTTATTTCATCAGACCAAAGACGAGTCCGGTCAAAGATGTTTATTTCATCAGACCAAAGACGAGTCCGGTCAAAGATGTTTATTTCATCAGACCAAAGACAAGTCCGGTCAAAGATGTTTATTTCATCAGACCAAAGACAAGTCCGGTCAAAGAAGTTTACTTCATAAGACCGAGGACAAGTACGATGAAATTTTTTCGCTAAGCTGTAAATACAGTGTTAGAAGCGAAAACAAAAACAAAATTTCATTTTCAAATCTTGTTCGGCACACAACTCCGCTACCCTACAAGATGGCGTTACGCTATTACAAAGGACTATTCTACTGTCCAGGGTTGCTAAAGTTGAGCCATCTATTCACAAAATCCTCGTGAAGCTGAGTTCGGGCGTTCCAGGCAGCTGCAGAATAAGCAGGTCGACGAGATGCTCTAATCGACCTGCCACCTCTTCTCTGAGCCCGGGAAGCCCTAGCACCTCGGCGGCGAAGAGTCTCTTCACGAAGCATTTGTTGATCTTGCTCACTCATAATCACAGCTCCTCTACGAACTTCAGCCTGTTCTCGTCTTGACGTTTCCGGCTGTTCCAGAGTTCGTTGCTGACTTGGAGTACGGTTTTGAGCAAGTGAATCAAAGGTTTGATCTGGAGTGCGAGCATCTGTTGGCACGATATGCCGAAGGAATCTCTCGATTGAGGGGCGCCGAGAAAGAACAATGTTGTACCGAGAAGCCCAGCGCCGCAATGATGTCACGACTTGTTGGCAAGCCGAGCTCTCCAGCGCATTGTTCCTCCGGAGTACATTATATTCCTCCCACAGTTCGTCAACTCGACTCTGAACATCTGATATGGTCATTCCCCCGCGCACACGGATGTAATCCTCGTACGCAGTCCTCTCAGCAATGGTCGTATTCAGCTCGGCCTCCAGATCATTCTTATCGGACTCTAAGTCCTTATTATCGGCCTCCAGCTTCACTAAACGAGCCAGAAGCTCGTCATTCTTCGTCTGATCGGCTATAGCTCTTTTCTCAGCTTCGTCTAAAGCCGAAGAGTACAGCCGTTTCCAGTGAAGTATCTCCAGCTCCTTGAGAGTTAAGAATACAAAGCAGCTACGTCAGTTCGGCATTTCAGCTTACCGAGCAGGTAGTAAACCACAACAGGAGTAAGAGAGTACGAAAGGCTATACGAAGACACAAGAGCAGAAAGAAGAATTTTTTCATTCATAAGAAAAAAATTTTTCTATACAAGGAGGGCTTCAAGGCCATTTTACATAAAGGAAGAAACTAAACTAAGAGAAGGGAGACGAAATCATACTTCGCTAGCTTCGTCTCCACCTTCTCGGTGAGGTTCAGCTTCCTTCTCATCTGCTTCAGCTTCAGCCTCTGCCTCCTTGCTCTCCTCAGCCTGCTCGGCGCCACCGTAGCCGATCTGCTGCGTCTCCTGATCGGCTTCCTTCTCCGGATGCCCGGCTCGCTCGACTTCGGCCTCCCGCTCCAGCGGCTCGGCCTCACCCTCTCCGTTGTAAGTCGAAGCGGGTGAAACGGGTCCCACGGAGGCAAAGATAGCCTCCAGGTTCTCGTCCCGATCAGCTCGACAACTCCGGACTCGGTCTGCAGAAAGCAGGACCGAGGATGAAGCGAGCTCCTCAAGGAGCGGCAGATTCTGAAGCCGAGCTGCTATCTCTCGGCTGTACAGAGGCAGCACGACATCGGCCCCCTGCTCGCCCTTATCGGCAATTAGCCTTACCAGGCTACCGACAAAGGCCGAGAACTGGCTGCTCAAAAAGAGTTTCTCCGTGTAAACACGGAGAGCCTCCCCTTGGGCAACCACGGCAGCAGCATCGCTCCGCTTCGCCTGCTCTCGCTGGATGACGAGCTGGTTTTTGGCAAACTGAGCTTCATCCTGGGCCGAAATCCTAGCAGCTCTGGCCTTCTCAAATTTAGCCTCAGCCTGTTCGGCCCGATGACAAGCAGCCGCCAACTTCCTCTGCATCTCGGCATAGTCATTGGACGCTTTGGAGAGTTCGACGGCGACGAGCTTGGAGAGCATATCGTTCCTCTGAAAATGGATAAGGAAAAAAGTCAACAGAGGGCACCAAAAATACAGGACAGAAGCCAGGCCAAAGAATCAAGAAGACAATTCACCTCGGCGAAGTCCGTGGGCCATAAAAATGGCTCACAGATATGCTCCGAAGGAGGCGCCAAGACCACGTCTTTCTCTGGCGCTCTCGGGGGCTTCTGGGTCCTCCCCTTCCTACTTGCCGAAGTCGACTCCGGCTTCTTTGGACCCGAAGAGGTCTTTTGCCTCTTCGGATTCTTCTCGGCATCAGGCGCCGAGCTGGTAGCCTTCTCTTTCTCCGGCTCCTCAAGCTCGGAGGACTTTCGGATAGCCTTATTCAGCATGAACACTGCCAAAAAGCAAGAAAACAAGGTTAGTTTTCTTCGTTAAAGCAGTAGAGCATAAAGATAAAGAGAAATCCTCACCCTCGGCCTCTTCGTCCGAAGACGAGATATTGAACACGAGGTCGCCCTTGACGAGCTCAGTTTCCGAATACTGTTTCCTAATCATAGGAATCTTATTGAGCTCGCCCTCGAGCTCGGCCAACGGTTCTAACCGAGGATGGGGAATCACGGACTTCGGCCTTCTCCAAGGAAAGCCCGGAGCCGAAGTCCTATTATAAAAAAAGAAACGGTTTTGCCATTTCGGCCACTTGGTTTTGCAGAAGGCCCTAAAAGGCTGTAAGGGGATCAAGTAAAACCAAGATCCCTTCCTTTTAAACTGGAAAAAATTAAGGATTGCCCTCAGAGACAGATCCTTATCTAGCCTACGCAGTTCGGCAGCAAAAGCCGATAAGTGCCTCCAAGAGTTCGGAGTCACCTGACCTAAAGGGAGTTGAAAAAAATCAAGAAGCTCTACAAAAGGTGGGGGAAGAGGAAAACGAAGCCCGCATTCTAAGCAGGCTTCGTAAACGGTGGCATAACCCTCCGGCGGGTCGTTAGCCCTATGATCATCGTCGGGAACCACCGCCTTCCCCCCAGGTAAAAAATATTTCTCGTGAAGGGATATCACAGTATCCTTACTCAAGATACTGTGAAAATACTCTACGGTCTTCTCCCCGGATTCTTTCCGGCTAGAAGACCCCTTATCCCCTTTCCTACCGCTACCCGACACCGAAGAAGAAGAAGAAGACATTTTTCTTACTTTTTGAAAGTGAAGAAAGTCTGAAGAAGCTCTTGAAAGCGGAAGAAAATTTCTCGAGAAAGAGAGAGTATAGAAGACGCAACAGCAAAGATGTTCAAATGAGGAAGAAAGAGCATATTTATCAGATTCGGCGAAGATTTCAAAATCGTCGCACCGTTTCGAATCCCACCTTTTCAGGATTCAACGGCCGGATTTTACTGTCGCATTTAATGCAGTCACATGCAAGGCACGTCCCCTGACGTCAGCCTCCCCCGTACCTTTATCCAGAATGCCGAAGTGACTCGCTTCGCCGAAGTGATTCACTTCGTCTTTCGGGGGGGGTAGTGATGGGGTACGAACTAAACAAGCCCAACAGCAGTGACGGCCCATCAGCCCAAAGCCCAAGGAGGAGTATGAGTTCGGCATTACCAAAGAGTTCGGAGGAGTTCGGCATTACCAAAGAGTTCGGCCTCAGCCTACAGCTCGGTAAAAGCCAACCAATCAAGCTCTGCTCTCAGGTCGGCATCAAGCTCTACTCTCAGATCGGCAACCAAAGCAGTTCGGTCTCGGTATTCGACCGAACAAGGAGTTAGTGGACCCATACAGGATGTCCAACACACCCACTACCACGTGATGTCAGTTCAGGCCACGATCGTAGGCCATGACCTACGCTTCACCCACGATCTTAGGCCATAACCTACACGACATCCACGACTTGGGGTGGTGATGCAAGCCATGATCTGAGTTCATTATATAAATAGAACTTAGATCTGATAGAAGAGGTTAGAATCTCTCTAGAGAAATAATCATATAGCAAGTCTGTGTTGTAAGCTGTAATTCGCAGATCAAGCAATACAAACCTGCCCCCATTTCTCCCCGTGGACGTAGATTTACCTCAGTAAATCGAACCACGTAAAATTCTCTGTGTCGTAATTTATTTTTACGAACATTTATCATCATCAAAAATTCGCGGAATCATCACCCCTCTTGCCTCGCCCTCGTCGCAGCGCAAGCGGAGCTCTGACTCTTCCTTGGACGTGTCTCCAATAAACATGTTTGATTCGTCTCGATTAATGGGCTTTATGCCTCACCAAACTAGGCAATTGCAAGGCCTGAGGATTTTGTCTGGTGGTAGAGATGATTTGAGGCCATTGGCAATGCTGGAGGAGAGTGTGAAGAGGCTCAAGAGCCCCAAGGCCTCACCAACTTATGCATTGAGTAAAGAGCAAGCTGATGCAGCATTTGGTCTCTTAGCTGATTGGTTCTTCGAGGTCTGTGGATCGGTGGCATTTTCGAGCCTCGAACATCCCAAGTTCACGGCTTTTCTTAAACAAGTCGGCTTACCTGAGGTGTCAAGACGGGAGCTTCTATGCTCGAGGCTCGATTCCAAGTTCGAGGAGGCTAGAAGGGCGTCCGAAGCAAGAATCCGGGATGCAGCTTTCTTTCAGGTTTCTTCTGATGGATGGAAGAGCCAAATTTGCATTGAAGGGGACAAGCGTCTGGTCAAATTTATGGTTAATCTTCCTAATGGAACCAGAGTCTTCCACAAGGTGGTCTACTCGAACGGTGGAGTAGTGCCATCGCAGCATGCGGAGGAGGTCTTGTGGGAGACCGTTGGAGATATTTGTGGTGGCAATGCACATAGATGTGCAGGCATCGTTTCAGATAGGTACAAAGGGAATGCATTGAAAAGCTTAGAACTCCAGAATAATTGGATGGTTAATTTATCTTGTCAGATTCAGGGATTCTGTAGTTTGATCAAGGACTTCACTCGAGAGCTTCCACTATTTGGGAGTGTAACCGAAAAGTGTATGAAAATCGCAAATTTGATTAACTCTCAACCGCAGGTTAGGAATTCTTTCCTCAAGTATAAGCTGCAAGGGGTTGAAGTTCCTGCCTTTATTACAGTCCCCACTCCTAAATGTGATATTTCTAAGAATTCAGGTCCTTTTATTGCCATGTTGGAAGGTGTCCTAACATGCTCACAAATTCTTCATTTGGTTGTGTTGGATGACACATTTAAAGTTGCTTGCTTAGAGGATCTTGCTGCTGCAGAAGTGGCTGGTGTTGTTCAGGATGTTGGATTTTGGAATGAAGTAGAGGCTGCTCATTCATTGATAAAGTTGATAATGTCGATGGCCGAAGAGGTCGAGGCACAGAGGCCTTTAGTTGGGCAATGCCTTCCTCTTTGGGAGGAGATGAGGTCTAAAATCAAGGAGTGGTGCACCAAATGCAATGTAGCTGCGGGGCCTGTTGAGAGGATAGTCGAGAGGCGGTTTAAGAAAAACTACCACCCTGCATGGTCAGCTGCCTTCATTCTTGATCCGCAGTATTTGGTTAGGGATGCCAGTGGGAAGTACCTCCCCCCTTTCAAGTGCTTGACAGACGAGCAAGAGAAGGACGTTGAACAATTCGTTACCCATCTCGTTGCAGGGGAGGAGGCTCATATCGCGTTAATGGAGCTTATGAAGTGGAGATCAGAAGGTTTGGAGCCACTGTATGCTCAGGCAGTTCAGCTGAAGCAGCAGGATCCTGTTACCGGGAAGATGAAGATTGCTAATCCACAGAGTAGTAGGCTTGTGTGGGAAACTTGTCTTAAGGAATTTAAATCACTTAGTAAAGTTGCAGTGAGGCTTCTTTTCCTTCAGGCAACCTCAAGTGGGATCAAGTGTGATTGGTCATTCACAAGATTGTTAGGAGGAGCCTCAAGATTAGGGTCTGAGAAGGTACAGAAGCTCATTTTCGTCGCAGCTCATGCGAAACTTGAGAGACAGGACTTCTCCAGTGTAGAAGAGAATGATGCAGATATTCTTAGAAGTGTGCATGACGAGGATGAAATGCTTAATGAGGTTCTTGCTCATACGTCATCAATATAATGTTTTTTGGTTTAACTCTCTAGATTTGTTGGTGTAGGATTTGTTAATTTATTTATTTATTTTCATTTTCTCAATCAGTTTAGTGAATGAATTAGATAGTAGTACTACATTATTGCGTTCTGAATGGATCATCTCTTTGTTCCATCTGGTGTGTAGAGAGGAAAAGCATTATTGGTTATGCTTCTGTTTTTGATTCAGAAATGGAGGTGGAAATCTCAAACTTTATATATGACTCACAATTTGTTCTTTTGATATTTGATGAGATAGGTATAATTTTTGGTCTTTGACCTCATAAAATTCAACTTTATTCTCATGATGTAATGACAATTACTACTATAGTAGTACTCCCTCCGTTCCACTTTAGCAGTCCCGGTTACTTTTGCGTACTCATTTTATAAAAATAATAATAAATAGTTAAAGTGGAGAAATGGTAAAGTAAGAGAGAGAATGGTGTAGAGAAGACAAAGCAGGACGGAGGGAGTAGTATTTAACGAGGTTGCAATTTATTTTGTATTGCTATTAAACAAAGACAAA
The DNA here is from genome assembly GCF_004379255.2 of Salvia splendens. Classification (NCBI taxonomy): domain Eukaryota; kingdom Viridiplantae; phylum Streptophyta; class Magnoliopsida; order Lamiales; family Lamiaceae; genus Salvia; species Salvia splendens. Next base: position 8,105,034 of record NC_056034.1, read on the forward strand.
CAGTTTGCTGCTTCTGGAGTCTTGATATTTCCCTATTCCAGTTATGAACTCTTGTTGTTTCATTCTTTACTTAAACCATTAATTCACTTTGTCTTCCTAATTGAAGACATAAATGGGCTTGTTGATATCCTAAACAGCCTCAGCTGAACATGATTGTTGTCAAACGCGTTGTGTGATGAAACTGCAGAGCTAACATCAATGCGTCCGTCCCATACATGAAATAGACGTTGCAACGAAATAGTAAGCTGGTTTTTAAGCAAGGCAGGACAGGTATAGGAGGTGCTGGTGAGATTCATGCTTTGTGCTTGGATATTTTCATGCAAATGGAAAAAGGTATGTGCACATGAAAAGGGTGCTCCATTTGTGCAGGTATTACGGCACCTGTCAAGTAAAATCAGCTAAAGATGTTGATGATTGCCCATTAAAGACTCAAAGATGAAATTGTACAATCACAATGGTAGCAAAAGTTAGAGAGAGAGATGGAAAAGTACTGAACGTATGGCAACACCACATATGGGATTGGGATCTATTGAAATTGAGCTTATCTCATTCCACAGTTATAGTTGTAAAGCTGTGATTGTCTTCCAATCATTCTTATCGTTCCATCAATCCCTTCCCTTACTAGTACTAACTCCCTACATCATAATGTTAGTAAATTACTACATTATTCTCCGTTCTTGGTTAATTGAGATATTTCTTTTTCAGTATGAAGTTTAAGAATAATGTGTTAAATTAATGGTGAATAAAGTAAAAAAAATAAAGATAGAATAAAGCAAAAAAAAAAGTTACATTTTACCAATAATAGATTTGACTCAATTTTCTTGGAACTTTACAAAAAAATGACTTAATTCAGATCGAGTAGTATCAATTTAGGTTGATGCTTGAGGACAATTGTCTCTGAATACACAAACTTTGAGTTGTGCATAAATTTAAAATTCCTGTACAAAATAAAAAAAGCCCGAAATTTATTTATTTCAAAACAGTTGATATTGTACTAGCATTATTTAGTTTAGGGAGTACTAGTAGTATTTTTTGTTTAAACATCAAATAATAGGGAAAAAACCCCCCCTAATTCTTGGTTTGGTGTAGAGGCACATAATTGTGTCGGTACTGACTACTCACCAAACTTAAAAAAGGAGAATATGGGTATTGATTTCAGTCACGTTCTTTGTTAACAAATGAAGGAGATATCATGATTACATAGTAGTACACAACAAACTTCGCTTTTTTCTCTTCATAATTCATTTGTTCACCGGTATTCCTAATCAAATTTGAAGAATTCAATTTTACCATTTTTTTATTCTGTTAAACAATTGACACACACTGATGGATCAATTATGTGTTGGGCAATAAATAAAGTGATTTATTCGAAAATTAGAAATTATGGCAGTACTACTGAAAGTGACTAGAATAAATTGGATTCCACAAAATTCCGTGAATTATGATACAGTATTTAACTTTGATTTAATTAACTCCATTATTATGTGGGTGACCCCCTTTTAGCTGGAAAATTAAGGAGCTATGTTCTACCCATTGTTATCTTGCTTCACTCATTTACTTTCTTTCTTCTTTTATTGAATTTTATTGTGTCATCATTCCAGTGGTGTTCCTTTCACGTCTTCAAATTGAACCTACCATTATTGCTGAGGTTGTCTGAGTCAAGACCCAGGATTCTTCTGGAATCTTTGTGGTATCATATTTTACTTTCTCTCTCTCTAATTTTTCACTGATTGTGGTGTTGACAAAAGGCGGCCATTCATATTTTGGTGTCCATTTTCCAGATTGAAGGTTTTGATGATGTCCACTATTTTCCACTTGTCGCATTCTCAAAAGTTAGAAATCTATAGCATAGAATTGGTGAACGCTAGATTGCTTCACCTCAATCCAAGATTTGGAATCACAAAATTAAATTTTCATCACGTGTTGAAGACGATTGAACTGAAAATTTGATCCTAATTTTAAAACCATTTGACATTCACAAAAGGGAACGGGAATTAACCCAATTTTGAGTTTTTTAGTTTTAAACATAACATTAAAATTTAAATCACAGTAGATGGTCCGATCTTGATAAATGGTCCGGTGTTAATAATTACTGCATCGTCAAACATTAGTGGCAGACATCCAATAAGAGCATCGTTAACGCTCGCGGCCGGGCTGCAAAAAGCGAGTCCCGACTCGAGCGTCGCGTTGGAGGGGGAGGATTTGCGGCCTGGGCCGGTCCCGGGGTCCGGCCCGGGCTCGCGTTAGATAGTTCGGGACGGGACGCAACGCGGCCCAGCCCAGGGTTAATTCGTGTTCGGGCCGGGCCGCAACATAATTTTTATTTTTATTTTTAAAAAAATGAATTTTTTTTTATAAATACCACTCCATCCATCTTCGATCGAAAATTAATTTTTCCGTGTTATAAATTTCTTGTGTTTTTTTTATTTTACGTGTAAAATAAGTTAAAGTTGTGAATAATGTCATTTATTAGTTGCGGCTCGGGTTGTGGCCTGCAGGGTTAGAGCAGTTGGGGCCTGAGACTCAAATTTGGGAGAATGATGACGTGGAGGGGACTTAGGGCCTGAAACCGGGCCGGGGTTAATGATGCTCTAAAAGATTATGAGTTTACACATTCTTCAAGAAAAACGATGCAAATCAGGAAAACTAAATGTTACGCTCTCTATTAATGGTTTATTAGACATAAAATTAGGAATGATTTGATATAAATCTAAAATCTATATGTTTTGTATTGTCAAGCTTATATCAATGTATTTTTAACCTAATTATTTAGTTATATTTTGATTCACCGTATCTTTCTCATATTTGTTTAGATATTTATTTCTTGTTTCTTGTTCGATAAGTTAGGGTAGTAGTATTCTAGTATTATGACCTTTACTTCGAGCTTGTCAAAGGTTCGATGACCTTATCACTCTGAGAAGTTAGTTAACCGGCATCGTTACGGAAAACGTCGTAACAAATGATGAGTATAGTTTTGTGTAAATATTTCAGTAAATTAATATTTATAGTAAATGAGATTTTTTATTTTGGTAAAGAACAACAGGCAACAGCTACCATCGATTAAAATAAGACAACTAACTAGTACTACTATACACGCTTTAGAGCATCCACAATGGCTTTCGTCCAGCAATAATCCAGCCACAAACTCCTCCTGGCACATCATCAGCACTAAAAATCCTCCTGCCACATCATCAGGACAAGCAAATAGCATAGCAATAGCCTAGCCACATCACTCCTAATTATATAAAACAAATAATTGACAATCACACAAAATACGGAATTAAATTTACGACACAGATACGCGAAAATTCAATAATATTATTTAAATTAAAAAAAAGTACATTAAAAAAATTACATTAATTTTTAAAAAAATTACATTATTTAAAAAAACCCGACCTCTGCCTCACTCCTCGTCTCCGTCGCCACCGCCGCCGCCTCCGTCGCCGCCGGTACCCCCCGTGCCCCCCTGTCTGCAAATCGTCACGCATGCTCACGAGCAATGCGTGAAGAAAGTTCTTCTCCTCGGGGTCCTCTGCCGCCTTCCAATCGGCTAAGATCTTGACCATCTGAGCAGGCGTTTGTTGACGCGCAAAGAATTTGAGATCCTGGCCAAGGGGGGATGTCGACTGGACTTCCTGGGACCCCCCGGCGCCCCCCCGCCTCTCGTTGCGTCCGCCTTTGACCAACCGGGCGAGTTCGGCGAGCGAACGATGGAGGGGACGAGAGCTCCTGAGCACCCTCGGGGAGGTAGTGGGAACCACCGCTGCTGCCGCTGTAATCACCGGTATAGTTCAGTCGTTGCTTCTTCGGCCAGCCAGCGTCGACACTTGCCCGGAACTTCTCGGAGTCATTCAGCACCTCATAGCAGTTCCAGTAGGTGAACTCCTTATACAACCCGGGTTGGGGGAAGGCTTTCTCCGCTATCCTCCTGCAGTCATCCTCTGTTTGGCCACTGCTCTTCATGCGGAGGGCGTTGGCGTACAAGCCCGAAAATCGGGAGACCCCAACCCTGATTCGGTCCCACGCCTTCTGGCACTCCTCCCCATTGCGCGGCTTCCCTTCCGGGCAAAATGCCTTGTAGGCTGCTGCTATTTTGGCCCACATGTTGACGATCCTCTGATTGTTCGAAGTGAGGGGATCATCGCAAACACTCACCCACGCCTTGGACAGCGCGACGTTCTCCGCATCTGTCCACCTCCTTCGTACCGAGCAGTCGTCCTCAACCGGCTGCGACGACTAGCCGACCCTCTTGCCCTTCCCCTTTGGGGGGCCTCGACCCCGCCCTACTCCCCCCCGTTTGAACGGGAGTTTCCGGAACACCGAGAAGATTAAACCCCAACTCCTCTAAGGAGAAAGTCTCATATTGCGTGAACTGCGCCTCCGCTGGGGTCGATGTGTGCGAAGAAGCAGTCGAAAAATCAAAACTGGGGCGATAGACGTTTCCTCCCCCCCTGCATCGCCGGTACCCCTCCCGACATCATCTGCATCTCGGGTGCCCACCCCGGCATCATCTGCATACCGGGTGCCCACCCCGGCATCATCTGCTGCCACGGGTACATGTTTTAGTACCCGGGCATCGGACCCCATACACCTCCCACGGGTACCGGGGGAGTTTGAGACCCGCTCGTCATTGGAGTACCTTCGTTGTTGTTCTCCATTTCACGTTGTTGATCTTGTACAGAAAGTAAGATAGAGAGAATACTCGTTAAAACAAGTGGTGCGAATGAAAATGACGTGCAAAGCGCGTATATATAGTGTTTCGAAAATAAAATAAAAAAAATTTCGCTCGCCGATCGCTAGCCGGTCCGGAGCCTGCAATGGCGGCGAGCGGACCGGAGAGCGCATCGTCCAGCGCTCGCGAATCGGCGTGCGCTCGCCGATTTTTTCGCCGAAATGGTGCTCGCCGGTTATAATGGTTCGGCGAGCGAACCGGCAAGTGCCGGAGATCGGCTAGCCGGTCCACTCGCCGCAATTGTGGATGCTCTTATACAAAGAACTGATGGTGGCGCCTCTAAAATATGAATATGCCTATATGAAAGCGATAAACCAAATGCGACAAGAAATTAGCCGAAAACTTTCCTTATATCTCTGAAAACCAACCTGCGGCCATCAATGGTGTCTCGGGTAAGTGAGTTATAGGTATGGGGTCAAATATAGGCGGGCCTAATCTTTAAAATATTTGACTTTAATAGATTAAGCCACAAAAATTATCTCATATTTTATAATTAAATCATACTCCCTCCGTCCCGCACTACTCGCACCTTTCCTTTTGGGCACGAAGATTAAGGAATGAGTGATAGACAAAGTCAACAATTACGGCTGTAGGTATAAATTGTTACTAAAAATGGAAAGAGTGCAAATAACTTGGGACGACCAGAAAGGAAATAAGTGCAAGTAGTGCGGGACGAAGGGATTACTTCGAAATGGATCAACCCATTCTAAGGTGCATGTCAATGCATCTATGAAAAGAACGGTCAAGCATCTCTCGAAATTTCACGTGAAAACTTATCTTATTCAACTATACTACTAATTCAATCACTTTTTTCGATGCCTACGTAAATTCATACTGCCATAACTATTATTTCCGCTTCTCTCTAAATAGCTCATCTTTAATGATACACTAAAACCTAAGATATATAATTAACTCCAATTATATTACAAAATCAATCTCATTTTTTTTAGAAATACATTTTTAGGTTTACACTAAACCAAAACAAAAAACTATTACATTTTTTTAGAATAAAAAAGACATAATATAAAATATATTCTTTTAAGTTTGAGTTTAGTGTAAATGGTTAAAGTAAAATTATATTTGATGTGACACTTATAATAAAATGAGTTTAAATTTAGTGTAAATGGTTGGACATACTCTAAAATAAGAAATAATGATACCAATTTCTATTTATTGGTTCAATGCAAAATTGTCATTCTTGTTTTCGTTAACAAATACTCCCTCTGTCCGCGAATAGGAGTCCCGTTTTTCCATTTTGGTCTGTCCCTCAAATAGGAGTCTCGGTTCATAATTACTATAAAATATAGAGAGACTCCCACATTTCACTAACTCATTTCACTCACATATCTTTTTAAATTAATATATACAAGTGAGACCTCTATTCCACTAACTTTCTTTCACCCACTTTTTTTAACATTTCATAAAACTCGTGCCGCAAAAAAATGAGACTCCTATTCGCGGACGGAGGGAGTACTCCCTATTCGTTAAAAGCGAATATCTTTGCAGCTATGGAATTATATTTTAATTGATTTTCCATTTAATTTTTTAAGCGCCATTTCGAGCTGATACAAGCCCATTAAATTTTCTGTATATGTGACCCATTAATTAAAGTTCTTACTAATTAGTGGGCTGATTAAAAAGCCCAATGATATTTCAATCTCGTCTCCAATCATATTAATACCATAACTCGAGGATATTCAGAAAGCTAGGGTTCGTGGCCTGCTTATTGGATTTGGGTGTTGAACCAGCTTCATCGGAGTGAACATACAGCCGCGCCGCCAGCTGCCATGGGTCGTATGCATAGCAGAGGGTAATCTCATATCTTTTATCCATATGATTTTCTCGCGTTCGAATTAATTTTGCTTCTTTTATCCATATGATTTTCTCGTAAGCATTGCATTTTTATTGATTCTGCGTCCTATTTTTTTTTCAGTAAGGGTATATCTGCTTCAGCCCTGCCTTACAAGAGATCTCCTCCTACATGGCTCAAAATCTCGTCTCAAGATGTAAACTAATCTAACGTAATTATCACATTTGCGCTATGATTGATACATTATGTATGACAATGTACTTGCTTTTTTCAATTTGATATTCGATAGGTTGAGGAAAATATTTGCAAATTCGCTAAGAAGGGATTGACACCATCACAAATCGGTGTGATTCTTCGTGATTCCCACGGTATTGCTCAGGTGAAGAGCGTTACTGGCAGCAAAATCCTTCGTATTCTCAAGGCTCATGGTATTGCGAATTTCTGCTGTCAAAATTGATTTTATTTAGTGAATTAGAGGTGTTATTGATCATTGGTTGGTGTTATTGCTCTGCCTCAGCGCTTGCGCCTGAGATTCCTGAAGATCTTTACCACTTGATAAAGAAGGCCGTGGCCATCAGGAAGCATTTGGAGAGGAACAGGAAGGATAAGGATTCAAAGTTCAGGCTGATTTTGGTGGAGAGCAGGATTCACCGCTTGGCCCGTTACTACAAGAAGACCAAGAAGCTTCCACCTGTGTGGAAATAGTAAGCCCCTTTTATCTTACTGTTCATGTTGTCTTACCTCTTATATTAATTGCCTCTCATTTTCATCTTGTAGTTTAAAGTTAACAATGTAGTACTTCATTATTGGTTGGGCAATTTCTGTTGGTGAATTGTGTTATATTTTCCTTAGCATACTTCTTTAGATATAACTATTACTGCTATTGTATGCTGTAGCAAACTGCATTTTAGTTTATGAACAAATGCATATTTAAAACAGTTTGTTGTTCAACCTCCTTGGGCAGTTTGTCATCTGAACTTTGTGCTACTTGTGTATGAATCTTGTTTAGTTAGAGATTTGCAGGAAACAAGGCCATTTCTTCTGAATATGAAGAGCCCTTTCCTCTATAACTTCATGAAGTTACTTATGGAGTATGTCATTTTGGATTGCATGCACTTCTGTATTCCCCTTACTTGGGTATTCAAAAAGTTTCACAACATTGATTTTATCCTTTTCTAACTCCATGATGTTAACTTTGCTCCTACAGCGAGTCCACCACTGCCAGCACCCTTGTAGCTTAGGCTGGGAATTTTCCCGTGGTGCTGTCTTGATGAGCAGCTGGAGGTCTAGGCTATCTGGAGCCAACAGGGGAAATCCATTTGTATTTTGGCAAACAGATGTTGATTTGGATTTTTGTTCTTTTTTATTACTTATTACGAATGATGATTAATCAGCAATTCAGTTCTTGTTGGTTTAATTAATTTTTGGCAAACATCATAGTAAGATGTTTTTGTGCTTAATTTAGTTGTATTTCATTATTCTTGTCATCAGAATCTCAAAAGTATTGTTAGATTTTGTTTCAACAAAAAAAACACATTGTAAGGTTAAGTTCTGTCCTATTCGCCATATCAAACATTTCTTAAAATAATGTGAAATCATTGAATGGATGGAGCCCAAAAATAATAGGTATTTCGAAAGCATTGTGCAGTCTGAGGAAAACATTAGGCTGTCATCTGCCGCTCGTATGCTGAAGAATGATTTTTTTCAGAGCAGAGCAGCCCAACTAATAGTGGTAATTGTGCTGATATATATATACTTCATGTGGAATTGTGGATAGATTGATATGGAAATCATACTTTTCATTTTAATTATCAGAATGGTATATTCGAATATAGAGTGATATAATGAATTTTTTAGTTAAAATTTCACACATGCCGAAAGTGAAATGATAAGAAGTTTTAACTTAATAAGAATGCTGAAACAAAATATAGTGCAAATTTTCAAGATTAGTTGTGTTTCCTAGCAATTCTTAATATTATTTTATTAAAATATTATTAATAATTATAACAATAATATTAATATTTTCAAACAAGAATAGTAATCATGGTTATAATAATAATAATAATAATAATAATAATAATAATGCTATCAATTAATAACTTATTGAAAAAAATTACAATATATTTTGTAAAATTAATACTACTTAATTATAATAATGATAACTACTAACTACTACTACTATTATTATTATTATCAATATTATTATTACTATTATTATTAGGAATAAAAAACATATAAATCAAATTTTAATACAATTTTTTTTAACTTACGTAGCACATTTTTATCATAGTAATGATTACTATAATGTTAGTATTTATTAATATTCTTATTATGATGTTGTTCTCAATTAATAACTTGTCAAGCAAATCTTAATGAAATTTAAATATTATGAATTATATTTTATGTTGTGGTATCTTATTGTTACTATTAGTAGTAATTTAATGAAAATCATTGCTCTTAATGTTGTTTTTATTAGTAGTTAGCAAGAATTAAATAATACTGTGCTAGGAGTAGTAAATAGGGGGTAGTATTAGTTTATTAATTTGTTGACCTACAAATAAACACTAAATAACTTTTCCTTTATAAATAAAATAAATAAGTATTGGGTGCATTTTATAAATAATCAAAATGCAGGGTACGCAAACGCAAATAACTGATACGGAAAAAAGCCATAGGTTTAAAATATCAATTACATGTCAGCTACAGTTTTATTTCGTCGAACTCTTTTCTGTTTTCTCAGCGCTGCCGCCGCACCCCTCTATCCGCCACCGGTAAAGTCACTAACTAAAATGTATTTCATGATCGCCTACTTATTAGAAATTTGTTTCGCTAATATGAATTTACGTTTTCTGATTGATTGACTGCACTATTCTGTTTGTATGTTTGGGGCAGACGAAACAATGGCGTTCGCAACAATGAAGCCTACAAAGCCGGGGTTGGAGGAGCCCCAAGAGCAGATTCACAAGATCCGCATCACTCTGTCCTCCAAAAATGTCAAAAATCTCGAGAAAGGTATAACCTTTATTTATTTATTTTAATTGAATTTCATTGTTTGATTGCTCTTTGTAATCTCTGGATTTCTCAGGTGACATGTTCCGATGAAAAATTTATTTTTGATGTCGCATAAAATGCAATATTGCGATGCCTGCCTACCATAATTCTACTAACCGCCTTTCTGAAGTAGGCTAGCATTACAGCCCAGTTGCACCTTTGAATAATAGTAGTAGTAGTTTTAAGTATATGGATAATTGATAAAGGTCATATAAAATGTTAATCAATAGTATATTTATAATGACAGGTTTTCTATGCAAATGGTGATCAGTGTTTCAGCATTAAGTTTGAGTACTTACAAGTTTCTAATAACATAGTTTTGGAATAATTTCTTCTAAATAATGATTACCACCACTTTAAGTAGTATAATAGTATAAGTTATTTTATGTGGCAGTGAGCTTCATATATTACTCTAATGTGCTAATGGCATGATGCTATATGAGTCATCTTAGTGAATAAGTTTTCATAATTTAACCTACCAATTTGATTGACATGATTGTCTGAATAGGTTGTTACTGTTTATTTGGTTGATACTCATCAACCAAAATACCAAATATGGTTGGGGATTTCTTGGAAATGACTAATGTTTAATTGTATGATTTATAGTCTGTATGAGCTTGTCATCAATTATACTATGCTCTGTCTTACAACGCTTCATCAACTCTTAAACTGGTTGTTTTTATTAAGACTTGATGTTAGTCCAACGGAGCTATTCATGAATCATGGTTGTGCTCTGAGTTATGATGCTTTACCAACGTTACTTTGTTCTGTGTAAGATTGAAGCATTGTTGACCTGAAGGTTCTTGTTAACAGTTTGTGCTGACCTTGTACATGGTGCCAAGGACAAAAGGCTGAGAGTCAAAGGACCAGTCAGAATGCCTACTAAGGTTCTCAAAATCACCACCAGGAAGTCTCCTTGCGGTGAAGGTATGGATCCTATATAAACTGTAGAAATTATATATTGCCATCATTTCCCCCCTTGATTGTTTGCTTATGTGAAACTCTCTCAACTATGATCTTGTATTGTTTCTTAATTTGAAATTTCAACCTAATTTTTAAGTATTAAGTTCTTGTCCATGTATGTAATGAAAGTTTATGGTTTGAAAAAACCTAACTTTTGTTAATGTCATAGGTCTTTGGTTAAATTAGTTTCACATCTACTTGCTAAAATGATTTGGAATCACATCTTAGTGCTAATTTAGTTTGATGCTTTATGTTTAAAATATTTACATTTTGTTGATTTTACTCATTAGGAACAAACACATTCGATAGGTTTGAGCTTCGTGTGCACAAGCGAGTGATTGATCTTTTCAGCTCACCTGATGTTGTGAAGCAGATTACTTCAATCACCATTGAACCTGGTGTAGAGGTCGAAGTTACCATTGCTGACTCCTAGATGATCGGCACTGTTGCTGTATTTCTGCTTTTGCTAGTTTGAAGCTTGTTTATTATTCATTGACCTTTTTGATGTTTGATATTCGAATATAAGAATGTTTCTGGACCAATGAGTTTAAATGCTTTTTTAGGGCATTTAATTTTTAAATGGCGGTTTGTAGGTATTTTTATATTTTACGCATAAATAGAAATCCAATTTAAAATTATGTCCATCAGGTGTGTTGTTACTGATCTGCATGATTCGCTCTCTTTAAAAGGTTTGGGTTATTAAGGAGTACTGAATAGGAGTACAAATTGCTTCATTCATTCTATTCAAATTACTTTAACGGCTGTAGATTTTACTTTTCCCATTTCAGTTTTATATCTAGCGAGTACATCAAATAAGACCTGGGATAAAAAAATAGTTAACTATGAATTGCAAGAAATTGTTGAGGTCCAAGAAATGATGTTTTTGTCATTTATGATAATTTAGAGTTTTTATATTTTTAGTTACAAATAGATTAAGTAAATTGATGAATTTATTAGTATGTAAACATGTTATAATCCATACTTCTGGTGAATATAACTATTGTTTAGTTCATTTATTAGCCTTATTTTTTATTTTAAAATTAATTTTAATAGTTTTATTGACATATTTATTTCATAAATTAAATAAAGATCATATCACGACTGGTTTTATTCATTTATTTTAAGTTATACTACTAATAAAAAATGAATAAACCTGGCATTGATATTTATATAGTAATTTGTAAAAATAATAAATTTCAATAGATATGTTTAAATTTTGATATCAAAATAAATATACATAATAAAATAATAAAACTATTATTTTAAACAAATGTTATTAGCATTATTAATTTTTTAAATTTTATAGTAAAAATTATAACTTGATTTGTTTCTTATTCATTTATTTGAAGTTATTAAAAAATGAATGAATCGACACTGATGTTTATATAATTTGTAAAGTTAATGGTATCAATAGTAATTTTTAATATTTTGAAATCAGAATAAATGTACATGACAAAACAAAAATTGTAGAATGGACTAAATAAAAGAGTGGGGCGTTATAACGTTAAAATTTTTTAAATTGCTAATTTGCTAATTCGTCAACGCATTGTATTAAAAATATCAATACGATTATATTAAAATGTCAACACAAATGACATTTTAATATAGAGTGAACTACAAAAATGGTCCATAAACTATGAGTTTATCTCGCCCATAGTCCCTGGACTTTAAAAATATCATCAAACATCCCTGGACTAAGGGTTTATCTCGAAAATGGTCTTTTTCACTGTTTTCGGTCGAAAATACCCTTTTGGGGGGTTTTGGGGGTTTGGGCATTTGGTCTTTTTACACTTTTAACATTTTAAATCTGATATTATTTCAGTTATGTACTAAATCTGATATTATTTCAAAATTATCATTCTTCTTCCCTTTTGTCATCCTTCACTTTGTTTCTTTATATCAATACTAGATTTAATTTTACAAAATTAAATTTTAAATTTCAATTTTTAAATATCAATAATTTTTTTAATTATAAAAATTGTTAAATAACAAAAATTAATAGTCATAATCAATATTTGATAGTGTCTAATATTTAATCAATAAGGTATGACAACGCCTTAGTTTTAATCAATATTTAATAGCTTTAATCATAAATAGATCATATAACACGATTTATTCTGAAATAAATATGCATCTAACGTAAGATTAATATAATTTTCATTTATTAATTTGAAAACAATCAAAATTTACTAGAAAATTTCAACAAATATACTCCTATATAAAAATTTTAGTAGGATCAAATTTTTAGTCAACTTCATAATATTCAATCACAAGCAATTATAACAACCGAACGAAGGCTAAATAGAATAGCTCTTATTTTTCCACCATGATTATTATTATTTTTCTGTACTTCTTCAATTCAGCTGAATATTATATTAAATAACAAAAATTAATAGTTTTAATCAATATTTATAGTGTCTATGAATTAATAGTTTTAATTAAAAAATTTATTGATATTTAAAAATCAAAATTTAAAATTTAATTTTATAAAATTAAATCTAATATTGAAATAAAGAAACAAAGTGAAGGATGACAAAATGGAAGAAGAATGATAATTTTGAGATAATATCATATTTAGTACATAACTGGAATAATATCAGATTTAAAACGTTAAAAGTGTAAAAATACCAAATTCTCCAAACCCCCAAAACCCCCAAAAGGGTATTTTCGATCGAAAACAATGAAAAATGATCATTTTCTATATAAACCCTTAGTCCAAGGATGTCTGGTGATATTTTTAAAGTCCATGGACTATGGGCGAGATAAACCCATAGTCCATGGACCATTTTTGTAGTTCACTCTTTAATATATTGTGTTGACATTATAAATATCAATGTCAATACAGTGTATTAAAATATCAGCTAAGTTTATGTTGGCATTTCAATATGATCGTGTTGACATTTTTAATACACCGCGTTGATAAGTTAGCAGAGTTAGCAATTTAAGAAAGTCAGCAACGGATCACACCTTATAAAAGAGTTATTCACATATATCGCTCACATATGATATGTAACCTATATAATAATAATTCTACCCTCGTCCCACTCAAGATGTCCACTTTTATTTTTGAGTTTATCTCACTTATCTCCACTTTATATATTGGAAATAAATTTCTCTCTCTCCTCTCATTAAAATATTCAACTCCTTTTTTTTGTTTTATTTACTTCACCTAACAAATTCTCATAAAACTGCGTGCCATTTGTTTTTTTTTTTTTATCTTACTTCGATAGCTATATTCAAAACATTGCCAAGTTGTTTATTAGAATCAACGAAAAAAGGTAAGTAAAGAAAGGAATACAAATTTGTCAAGTGAATAAAAAAAACGTGAATTACTATGCTCTACACCTCTACTTAATTCAATGTTAATACAGTGACGACAAAATCACGGGGACTGAAGGGGCATTTATAGCAACTTTAATGAGGTTTGAAATTTGATGTGTTTCATTGAATTATTTTTCTTGCTTCTTAATAAGTCAATCGATCATGTAAATACCAATGGTAAATTTTAATGTTTGACTTTTGTTTGCATCGCGTTTGAGAAAGACTGACTGCTGCAATTCAAAGGAAGAAGACGCCTTACAGATTTTATCCGTATTATAGTTTGCTCGTGATCCAATAGTAGTATATTTGTGAATATTGTCATGATAAAGTGATATTAACAAGATAACATTACTTTTTAGGGTAAAAACAATAAATAGTTGAAATGTTAGAGCACGCGGCTGAGCTCATATTAATAGTTAAAATTTGGTTAATTTTTTATCTGTCCATAAAATTTGAAATTAAAACACTCCTATTAAATACTCCTACAGTCCTACTTAGTAAAATTCATTTTTTTGCCATTATTACATATATGCACGACATGTCATTTGTTAACGCCGTCCACAAACTTTGAAATTAGAATACTCCTATTAAATACATAACAAAATTCAATTTTTTTCAATTATCACATATATGCACAACATGTCATCTCTCAATGGTATTGAAAATGAGGTGTTTTATTAATATAAATATTTTTTATTTTTTATTTATTTTCTTATTCTATTAAAATACTATTGTTTGTAAAATCATCAAAAGATATCGATTTGTGCATGGATATGACAATTTAAAAAAAGGGTAAAACTTCATAATTTAATATTCTAATAAATTAGAATTTAATCAAATTTCATGATTAAATAAATGTTATCCCTTTAACAAAAATAAAAATGTTAAGTATTCTTTGCATTACACTGAGGGTGTGTTTGAATTGGGAGATAGGAACATTTAAAGGGTATTTAGTGGTCAAATCTAGTGTTTGAATTGCAATATAATTATTATGTGTAGCCCTTTCATAGGGCAAGGGCCCGTTGTATTAGGGCAAGAAAAGAGTGTATTACTATCAACAAAAATTCAGTGATAGTAATAAAATGTCAATCTTAAATTACTAATATAGCCTTCAGATTCAATATACTATAAAAAATTAGAGGATAGTTTTGAAATTTCACACTATAAAGTGGTAGTATATAGCATATCAAACATATGTTATTAAAGACTATAGATAATATACCATCAATTCAAACACCATAAATAGAATTAGAAAATCAAGAAAAGCATTGTTGCAAAATGATTTTACTCTTATCTAAATGTAATATAAACTCCGATTCAAACCCTCCCTAAAGTTGTGACATTTTTATTTAAAAGTACTCCATACGATTGGCCGAAAAAATTGGAATATCGTTCAAGAGAATTGGATGGAGAATAAAAAGAAAAAGGGAAATGGTAATCAGTCAGGGAAAATGGGCCCCACGGGGGCGATTGCAGTTTGTTTTGGAGCTTCGGGCCGTAAAACGGGCCCCACAGCTCGGTTTCTTGGTCACTTTGTGTAGTGGGCTTCAATTTTCATTTGCTTACCATTATCTAAACACACACTTGAGCCATTCACTCCGTCATTCACTTATCAACTTTTGTCTTTTGTTCCATCCCTTAAATAATTCATCTACGTCAAAACGCAATTTAATGGCAGTTTAATAGAGAAGATAAATAAATAAATCACATATTTTAATTTTTTTTTGTTCATATAACTTTAGAAATAATCTTGTGAAGATTTTTGGTAGCTAAGAATATCTCCATTTATTTATACTAAACTCAAATAATTGTAGTGTAAATGTCACATCAAATATGATTTTATTCTAACCATTTACACTAACCTCGAACTTAAAAGAATATTCTTTATATTATGCTTATTTTACTCACAAAATTTGAAAAACTTTTGAGTTTTGGTTTAGGGTAAACCTAAAGATAGATATTTTTTTTTCAAAAATAAAAAAATGAGATTGATTTTGAAGTACTATTAAAGCTGTTTACCTATCTCATTTTAGGTTTTAGCGTACATTTGGATATAGTCTAAGCAATAACAAAATGTGCACACTCAAATTTTATAACGTTAATTTGATTATTCACACCTTTATTTATGGAATTTCTTCTTGCAGCAACATTTTACTACATTTTTATATAAAAGAGAGGCCTGAATAAAAGTTCTTCTAGCGTGCACTAATATTGAATCTGAGTATTTATTTTTAATTTGGTATGATTGTCATAGAAAATTTAAAAATGTAGTAATAGGATCATGTTAGAATGATTATGAATCCTACAATATTAGAATAAAATGAATGGATGAAATTAAATCTCTCAAACTTTAATAGAGCAGTAGATAAAATATCAATAAAAGAGTATAATCATCAAACTGTCACAATATTAGTAATTTTTATGATTTTTCTGATGTCAACATAGCGTATTAAAAATTATCAACACAATAATATATATATATATATATATATATATATATATATATATATATATATATATATATATATATATTACATACAATATATTCTAACTTTTTTATGCATTTATTGTTACATAATCTGTTTATCAACATATATGAAAATAAAAATAAAAATTAGTACTAAATTTCATCATCGTCGGAACATATGTAATTGAGATATCGTTAGAATCCTTATAAAATTACCTTAAATTTGATATATTTTTTTATAAAAAAATTGATTTAAATCAAGAGAGCTACGTAAATTTAAAGTTTCAAGATGATTTTGATTAGAGATAAAGTAGTTAGTTTTACTACCATGTATAAGAATTGACATTAATACTTTTTAAGTTTATTTAATACTCCTTCCGTCCCAGATAATTATCCTATTTTTCCATTTCAGTCCGTCCTACGTAATTTGTCTCATTTCACTTTCTACCATTTTTAGTAGTGGACCACATATTCCACCAACTAATTCTTACTCACATTTTATTATAAAACTAATATATGAAAGTAGGACTCACATTCCACTAACTTTTTCAACTCACTTTTCAGTACATTTCTTAAAACCCGTACCCGGTCAAAGTGAGAGGAATTATCTGGGACGGACGAAATAATTTTTTAAATTCAAATTATAATTCACTTGACATTATATCAATCATTAAGAGCACTCACAATGGAAAGGCCTTTGCAGAGGACCCTTCCATTCCACATCAGCATTTTACCCAAGGGCCTATCCCACCTGCAATGGAAGGGCCCTTTCAAAGGGCCTATTGCACTTCCATTTCATTTCCACATCATCACTATTTTGGTTTAATTTTTTTGCACTTCTATATTTAATATGTTATCAAATTAAATAAACATAAATGCAAAAATTTTAATACGCAATTCTTCGTTGTATTATAATATTGGCAATGTAATCTTCGTACAGCCGGATTGGCCTTGTGATCGCCTCCTGGTTCGCTTCTTCACGGCGTCGTTCCACCCTCGCAATCACGCGTTGTACCACGCGGTTTATTACCTCGTCGTCGAAATCGCAATCAGAAGACATTGATATTCTACTAGAGAGAGAAAAGGTGTAGAAAAATGAGAGAAAAAAGATGTTGGTGTGTTGAATGTAAAGAATGTAATGAGGTATATATATTAGATAAAAATAGAATTAAAAACAATGTTAGGGCTGATGATCGGCCTAATCCCCGCAATATGTGGCCGATCATCGGCCAATGTCGATCGGCTAGGGCCGCCATACGGCCATATGGAGGGGGCAGTTGATCGGCCCTTTTTCCTGCAGTAGAGGCCTTCCGATCTGTCCTTCCATTGTGCGTGCTCTTAATCTCCTAATCTAATGCCTAATAATTAATCTTAGTTCTTTTATTACTAATTACTCCATCCATCCGCGGATAGGAGTTCCGTTTCTTTCAGGGATGGGTTTTAAGAAACGTTAAGTAAAGTTGATGTAAAAAAGTTAATGGTATATGGGTTCCACTTGTATTTATTAGTTTTAATTGAAATGTGAGTGGAATGAGTTAGTGGAATGAGGGGTCTATTACTATTTACAGTAAATGAACCGGGACTCCTATTCTCGTACGGACTAAAATGGAAAAACGATACTCCTATTCGCCACCGAAGGGAATAGTCATCAATTGATCATAACCTCGTAGTAATAAACAACATTATTTATATTATTGCAACTATTGATGATGTAGGTGATTATAAATACGTAAAATGATTCCGGATCAAATTTCAACTATTTACACATTGGACCAGTTTGGTATGAGATATTGGTATTTTATGGAATTGAATTGTACAGAATTGGATTCCAATTCAATTTCAAATTCTATGTTTTGTAAAATTAAGTAATTAGTACTATAAAATTACATTTGAAGAATTTATGCATACATAACATATTGGGCCACACACATGCAATATATGTTTGTAGGTGTGTATTTTGTTTATATTGTATGCACAGTTGTGTAGTGAGTGCAGTGTGTGTATTTTGTGTATATGTGTGTTAGTGTATGCTATGGATATATGTGTGGATATATCTAATTTATAACCATACGAAATTCCAATTATCTACTTTTCAATTTGTAGAATTGAGAGATCTCAAATTATAAATTCAACTTCAATTTCAAATATTTTATAATACCAAGTGTTGAAAAGTAAAATGAAGAAAATAAAAGGCTATTGCACAAAGTAAAAGATGAGGAGAACTGTAAATACTACATTGGGTTAGACTTGAATTGAATTCTCTCAATGGTTACACAACCTTTTATAGGCTCTAGTTCTAGCTATACATGGAAAATATATTCTAATTATACTAATATCTTCTTGATTTTATTTTCCATAATCTTGAATTGATTTCTTTCATTATTCTTGCCATAACTTCATCTCTTGATTTTCGTGTTCTCCAATTAATTGATTTCTCCATTCCAACACCAAGTGTAGTATATATTCAATATGAAATTGAAGACTCCAATTCCAATTATCAACCAAAAATTGCACTTTCATAACTTCCGTGTATGGGTTAGTGTTTTCCCTTTTCCTATCATAGTCCATAGAGACATGCAACATTGAATGATGAAATACTATAGATGTAAAAAATAAATACAGTGCCTAATAAAAGGAAAAATTAATGAATATATTGACATATGGGTAGTGCATGAATACTGATAGAATCGTGGTGACCGAATTCATAAATTTCATGGGCAGGAATTCATAGCATATTGTACTGGAAAATGACGAACAAAATAATGTGGGATGGCTTAAAAATTGTGGGTGAAAGTGGGGTATCACTCACTTAAGAAATTTGCACATCATATCCCAACTCATTTAATTTCTACCTGTCTTTTAATGGTGCTGCGAAGACTTACACAGTACTCGCTCATAATTATAGATCAAAGTAGGTCTGTTAAATACAAATCATAATTTCCATGGGCTGCCTATATTCCATCAATATCAATTCTTTATATAAAAAAAACCAAAAGAAGATATATACTCCTATATCATGAACCATCTTCATATCGCCTCCTATCTCAAAGATATTTGCATTCACTGAAATAAAATTTAATTTCTAAACATATAGAAACATTTTCGTCTGATGATAAAAATAAAAGGTTACGGATCGGAATTCATATATAATTGAACCCACGTCTTTAAATTGCTTCAGTGGTATAGAAGAAATCATTTAATTTTCCTTATAATTATTGTATTTAAACTGATTATTTCTTTTATAAAGTTTGGGTCCTATCATAAAGTCTGAGTTTGAAAACGTTGAGCTGCCTATAAAGTAGTTTAAAAATAAATACACGTAGATATGCCAAACTTTTATTAAAACAAAAAGTTCATTCATTGACTATATATAAAGCTGATGGCCTGATGGGTTAATTAGGACACTTCCAGCATAATATTACCCTATGCAATTCAATAGTATATTGAACTAAAAAAAGCAATAGTAAAACTACTTGTAAGAAAACTTTAACCAATACAAATTATTTCAATCCTCATGATTTATAACCATCAATTTATACCGAGTCATGAGATTTTCTATTACTAGTACCATGTACGGCTGATTTATTGCCTACTTACATATCGAACTTAAAAACGCTCACTTAATTACTCATTTAAATAGATTTATTATTGTATACTAGTACGATTTTTAATTTTATTTTATGGCAAAATATCCTCATTGACTATTTTCAAAATTTGAGTTCAGCTGATTCGCAGTCAAGTAAATTGAATTATATGATCAAGCATATTTGAGGGTCGTGAAATAAAATATATAGAGAGAATTGATATGTCATTTACTTATTTTTAGGGAATTATTAATACTATTTAAGTGCATTTTTAATTAAGCTAAAAGTTTCTTAATACGCGATCGAGATAATTAACTATGAAACACATGAAGTATTGTTGGATTATATTTCTTGATGTGCAAGTATGTGAGATTATGCATTTAACATTCACAGAAAATCTTAGCCCTGCCAATTAATTGGATAAGGCTGTGCCTACCATATGTGTTTTAATTCGAACGATATCAATCCTTATATATATACTCCTAAAAGATCATTTTTATACTCTAGCTATTCTTCTCTTACATTATATTATATCTATAAAAAGATAGAGATGTAATTCATATCTATCGATATTAATCGACATAAATAACGGATTATTTCATAAAATATACTCCTAAACACACTTCATCAGGATGTGGACTTTTTTAGACAAAGGAAGCATAAGATTAAGATAATAGAGGCCGTGCACCGGAGACGGCCCAAGCCCCAAATTATGAGTCCGTGTGCTTATCGTTTAAGCACGTGGGTGCAACTACCCAAAGCACGCAGCTCCATTGCGTGCACACATTAAAAAACATGCAAAGGAGTAGGAAAATGGGTGAAAATTTTGAGATCATCATTAAAAATTTTTATTAATTTGAATTTGAAAATTGATATTCAATTTATTTAAAAATAGACATCCACATATTTTCAAACAATCATTTTCAGAATATTTTATTTATTTTTCCTTATTTTATCTATAACTATATCCACACACTCTGAGAGCATCCACAATGGGGCGGACGACGGACGATGCGTCGTCCGCAGACGAAGCGCGGACGATACGGCATCGTCCGCGCAATTGTCCATCCACTGTGGGCGACGCGGACGATGGCGCAAACGATGCAACGCGTTTTAGTTTTTTTCTTAATTCGAAAATTTTGTTTATATAAATACCCCATCCTCAGATTTCATTTGTAACATTTCGATTCACTTTTCAACTCTCAAATTACGCTAAAAAATGGATTCCGGTGGATACTCAAGTCCTGGTAGACCGATATTTGGAGATGGCGCACGGTGGCCGGGTACACAACCTGGCGAATATCGGTCGTTCGACGACAACACGCAGTACGACCCCGACTTTAGTACGGATTCGTACGGTCTCTCTGACATGGAGCCGTCTCCAACTCGCCCTGCCGCCCCTTCCCGTCGCGCCACCGCCGCCCCCTCCGCCGCTGCCGGTCCCGCCAGAAAGAAGCAGACCAAGCACCGCACGTACAAGTTGCCACCTCCGGCAATGAATGAAGAGCACGCCCCGGCCGTACAAACTACCAGCCGGCTGAAGCACTCGTCTTGGCGAGGTGTTGGGTGGATATATCGGATGTCCCAATATTCGCGAACAACCAAAAGCAGCTCTCGTACTGGGAGCGCATCGCCGAGCGCTACAATGAGGCGAAGCCACCGAGCGCGTACAAGCGCCAAAGGGAGCAGCTCCGCAAGCACTGGGATCAGGTGAAGAAGCAAGTCAACCTGTTCGCGGCGGAGTACGAGAAGTGCTCGAGGGATCAGGGAAGCGGCGAGAGCTTGAGTGACGTGCGCGATAGAGCGTTGTTGTCGTACCAGTCCATGTACGGCGACTTCAAGCATTTCAGCATCTGGGCGCTCTTGAGGGACAAACAGATGTTCCAAGGCGGGATTCTGCACACCGGTGCGACAAAGAGGACGAAGACCACCGACACTGGTGGTTACACGACCAGTGAAAGCGGATCTCGTCCGGTGGACCTCAACCGGACGTATACGGAGGAAGAAAGTTCCAGCACACCGATGTTCTCCCGGTAGCGTCTCAGAGGCGTCAAGGTTGCGAAGAACAAGGGGAAGGCGCAGGCGACATCCTCCTCGGCCGCCGCCCCCCATCGCCGATCCCGACCCCGACCTCGGCGACAATTGCCGACTCGGATTTGGCAACGACCTTGATGGCGCGGACGTTGTTGGATACGGATCCGACCAGAGCCGAATACCTCCAGGGGTTAATCGATGAGTTGCGCCGGAAGTTGGGGCTTTTGTAGAATAGTCAATTTTTTTATTTATAACCATTGTAACTTTTTTTAATCAATGTATTATTTGTCGTTTCTATTTAATCGTTGTGTTTTTTAATTAGTTTGCATTTATATATTGAAAACATTTAAATTAATTAACAAAACAATAGTAAAACCTATAGGGCGCCCCTTAGGGCGCTCCACTGCATGTGAAAGGGCAGGAGGATAAAATGATGACGTGACGGTGCATAAGGCGGGCTTTAGGGCGCCTCTTAGGGCGTCCCACTGTGGATGCCCCGATTGAATTATGGAGCAGTACACTATTTTTATTTTATTTTGATTTATAATTAATTATATTAATTACTTAGTATTTTTAATACTTACTGATTGGAGTAGTTGCCTGATTGATTCGGCTCAATCTTTGTTGTTCTATTTCCATCGACCATCTAAATACAATTTAAAAAATTTAGTAACCTCAAAATCTATCGAGATGTCTATTCCAACATTAAAAAACATCACATCCACTGCAATTCAAGTTTTTTCTCCCTCTTTTGTAATTACTGTCTCCCCAACACTTGACTTATCTCTATCATTCAAAGAGAATAACAAAATACCATAAAATGTGACACAAAAGAAGTAAAATAAAATAAAATAAAATTAGCAGTCCTCCAATTCAAAAGCATCCCCAAGACAGAAATCCAAAGCAGGAAGCGGTCCCAAAAAAGGCGTGCCCCCAATTCCAAAACCCGCGATTCCCGAAATACCCTCCCCGGCCCCTCAACACTTTCCACGTCAGCAGCGGCGAATTGCACAATCATGCCGTCACGGGCCCCATGGCTCCACCAACACTTTTTAAGAATCCATCTGTCCAAACATTACCCTCTATTCCCCAGTCTCCACTTTCCATTTATTTATTTCCTTTTGTTCGTACATGCAAAATATTTTCATCACTATATATCCCATCCAATCCAATTTCACTCTCACAACCCAACCCAACCCAACCCTTCTCACAATTCCCTCCGCCGTCCCGGCAATCATGTCCCAACTAGCACCGCTCATTCTCACCCTCTTCTTCGCCGCACCCGTCCTCTGCTGGCGGCCGTGGCCCAATTCGACCGATTCGCTCTACGGCGGCTCAAAAAAATACGAAGGCTCGTCGGAATTCGTCCACCTGAAATACCACATGGGCCCCGTCCTCACCGCCAACATCACCGTCTACCCAATCTGGTACGGCACTTGGAAAAGCTCACAGAAGCGGATTATCCGCGACTTCATCGACTCCATCTCCGCCGCCGACGCCAAACCCCCCTCCGTCTCCGGGTGGTGGAAAACCGTGCGCCTCTACACCGATCAAACAGACAACAACATTTCCCGGACCGTCCACGTCGGCGAGCAGAAAAACGACCGCTTCTACTCCCACGGGAAGTCCCTCACGCGCCTCTCCGTCCAGTCCGTGATAAAATCCGCCGTCTCCGCCTCAACCCGCCCGCTCCCGATAAACCCGAAGAGCGGGGTCTACCTCCTGCTGACGTCAGACGACGTCTACGTTCAGGATTTCTGCAACAACGTCTGCGGTTTCCACTATTTCACCTTCCCTTCCATCGTCGGCTACACGCTGCCGTACGCCTGGGTGGGGAACTCGGCCAAGCTCTGCGCCGGCGTGTGCGCCTACCCCTTCGCCGTACCGGATTATATCCCGGGTTTGAAGGCCGTTAAGTCGCCTAACGGTGACGTCGGGGTGGACGGGATGATAAGCGTGATTGCGCACGAGATAGCGGAGCTGTCCACGAATCCGTTAGTTAACGCCTGGTATGCGGGTCAGGACCCGGTTTTCCCGGTCGAGATAGCGGATTTGTGCGAGGGCATTTACGGGACGGGAGGAGGCGGCTCCTACACGGGCCAGATGTTGAACGGCAGGGATGGCGCCACGTACAACATGAACGGAATCCGACGGCGTTTCTTGGTGCAGTGGGTTTGGAATCATGTGTTGAATTACTGCACTGGCCCTAATGCGCTTGATCAGTAAACTTTTTTTAAACGCTTCATTTCTGTTTTTTGATTTTGTGTTGGCTTCTTTTGGCTATAAAGAAACTATTGTTTAATCCGTGATTTTTCGGTTTTTAATGTATGTATGTATGCATGTATGTTTATTAAAAAATTTCAAGTATTCCGGCTCTGATAACCGATTTTTTTTTAATACGTTTGATTGAATGAGTTTCTGAGTATCAAAATAACTTTCCGAAATTGGAAAGTATTTCACCATTGAAAGAAAATTCGAGATGATCTGTGAGATTTTTCAGTTGAAGTTGGGTCATTCGCTTTATTACATCATTTCCTGAAAAGTCATTTTAATTTTTGATAATGTGGATTATGATGGATTGCTTTGCCACACTTGTTAGAATTGTAAAAACAAGATGGAAAACGGCATATTATTGTTGAAGCTTCTAAAATTTTAGGTTGAATTTTTAACCAATGTTTCGTATGTTTGGAGAGAAATATTTGAAAATGTTCAGAATTTGTAAGAGTAATTTGAAAATGAAGGCATTGAAAATGAGGGTCCCACAGTTGCGACAACAGTGGTAGATTTAGCACATCCCAAGGGTCGTCGCGGACGCTTTTTTGGGATTTGAGCCTCTGTGCTAATTATTCACTCTCCTTTATTTTTCTCCTTTTCTTTTTCTCGGTAAACACCCGAAGCTATTTAGTGACAAATTTTACCAATGGTTAAAATACTGTACAGTGGTAATCATTGTCAAAAGTCTTTTTGGTCAGTTTTTGTTTTGCACACTATGCGTGTATGATTATGAATGTATATATTTTGCCTTCTCTGGTAATAGAGTATATGGACTATAATACACACACACACACATTGTGTATATTGGTTACACCGATTAATACATCTTCAATACACAAACAGGAGTAGTCTGGAGTCTAGCAATAGGTACTAATAATATCTCTTTTCAGGTGTCAAGAAATGTGAAAAAAGTAATCTGTGAATTTTTATTTTTTAATTAATAAAAATGTCAGTAAAATAAGTTAGTAATAAAATGTGAATTATTTATCATTTATAACCTAAATATTAAAATAAGGAGTAAATAATTTCAATAAGGAAAAAGATGAAAGGAAACGTTTAACATTATACTCCTACTATTATCTTGAAATTTGAAATGACAGACTTATGCGGAGACATAACGCATCTCCAAATAAGATAAATCCAAACCGAAAAGACCAACTCCGTTGAAATCATTTCATACTCGTAATAAATACACTACTACTAGTAATATGCACTCAAAATAGTAGTTCTCCGTATATACTATTAAGCAGTAAATTTTGACAAACTGTGCTACTATTTGAAACGTGGGTTCTTCACTAGTGTGTAATTGACCTATACAACTTCAAAAGTTAATTTTGTGCCACTTGCAAACACTTTTCATACTTACTGTCTTTATTTTTCTCAAAAAATAATGCACAGATTAAGAAAGCCCTCTTGGTTAGATTATTTATTAGCTAGGTTCCACCATATCAATGGGCAATAGCTATCACAAACTTAATTGCATCAAAGTTAAAAGTTATACTAATAGTTACTACTCCACCAACTAACAAAAAGATAGGTTGGTTTGATTTATATTTCAGGCTCCTTGTAAATGCCTTCATTCGTTTGAGATACAATTGGTATCAACATTTATTACATCAACTATTGTTACTTGTTAGTTAAACAATGTTATGTACCAGCTGTAATGGGGTTAATTTGACATCACGGTTGTTACAATACATTCAAAGTTCAACTTTTTATAATTATTATGTGATCTATTACTTTACTATCGATCATAATTGGCCTCCAAAATGGGTATGAGTGATACAAGATGCTATATGTGTGCGTACAGCACATGCATGGGTGGATTCAATTTGGGTGCTGTTTCAATTACTATTAGTAGTAGTGTTTTTTATTTATGTTAAAGGCTTTTTTGTAGGAGTACTAATTTTTAATCACCTTTCATAGTATTTTTCCATGTCAACCCAAATAGGGATAAACAGTGTATAGTGATGATGCGACAATCTAAAAATTGCATCATGCAATAATCTAAGGATGGTGATTGATAGTATTAGACAAGTCACTCTGCCGGAATTCCAATCAAAATATATACGTTTGAATCTTATAATATTTGTTATTATATTGTTTCATCTAAAATGAAAAAATTATCACGTACAATCTTTGGACACGATCCTCTATCTTACGATGATTTGCTCCCTATTCTATATTGTCTTAATTGTTTAATGGGCGGCTATAACGAACAAGAGATTAAGTGTGATTAATTGATAATCATTTATAGCAATTACAACAGTAATAATTTAATTTAAATATATCAGGAAAAAGAATAGGAGTACTTCCGACATTTAATTGCCCTAGTTCCTTGCTTGATAGCATGACACGTCCTATTTCTTATCATATGCTCAGGGTATAAATTCTATTTCTTAAAAGGAATCAAATTATCACTCATACTCACTACTTTTTGGGTGATTTGAGCCTTTTGTTTTACATATAAAAAATGTCTAAGCGAGTTAGAGTGGAAAACACACTCTAATTAATAGTTTTATCTGGCTAGTTGGATTAAAATTTATGAAATTTTAGTTTTACATAGAGACTACTATTAAATTATTTTATAGGAGTATTACAACTTTCACCTGTTTTGCTGCCGGAACGGTACCATAGTTTTTTTATGCAACCAATGATTTCGTTTTACATTTTTAAATTCACATAATTATTTTCCATGGCATCTTGTAATTAAGAGAAAACTACAAATTAATGGCGTGAACTTTGTGTTTGAGAGTTAGATTTTGAAAATCATGCGCAAGATCAAACATTGGAACAAGATTAATGTATTTGAACCAATTTAATCCTAAAAATTAATAATAGAAAGAGTAGATACTGATAAATATTAACTTTTGATGGGTCTAGCTAGGGAATGAATGAATGCCTTGGCCCCCAATGATGATATATGCATTCTTCCACTGAAAGCAATGGAGAGTTCATATAATTAAAAGCACAAAAGTATAATAATGTCTGAGACATTAGAAATATTTATATAAAATATGATACTAATACATATTATAAGCGATAGAACAACTGTATCTCCACTTAAAATGAGAGAATAATTAAAAATAGGGAAAATTAATTCGGGAGTCAACTGAATACAAAGATGTTGTTTGTTTGACTTGATAATAACAAACAAGGGAGCAATTTCTTTTAAATGCTTGAAATCATAAATAATCATTTCGTATTTTTTTTATGTGATAACTAATCATTTCTTTGCATTACTGTAGTCCATCTTTCTTTGCATTGTTGATGATGATTTTTGTCTTTAATAAAGACTCTCAACCCCACATTGATCTTTAATTCACTCTCTTTTTAACTACTAATTCATATTAATGCATGTTTGGGTTACAGCTAGAGCTCAAATTTTGCATTTTTAATTGTGGGACGGGCCACCATTTATTATTTATAATTTGGGGTAATTTCTATCATTTGGGAGAGTGGTTTGGATGTGATGTCAGAGTGAAACATTTGTTGAAGCACATCTTTTTACAAAAGAAAAGATAAAAAAATTCACGTGCAATAGAGTAATAGTACACTAATTAGTTTGAAAAAGAGAGAATAATGTATTTTTTTTGTTAGTAAATATTCCCATGTTCCATTGAAGATGACTCATTTCCTTTTTGGTTTGTCCCAAATCAAGATAATTCATTACTAAAAATAGAAACATCTTTATCTCTACTTTATTTCACCGCTGTTACTTTATTCTCTCCACTTAACACAAAAAATAAACTACATAAAATCTCATGTCACCTAAGAAATGAGTCATCTTACTTGAAACGGAGAGAGTAAGAGCTATTTTTTCTGACATGTTTTAAGAGATGTGAAGTAATGTAAGTTACTTGTCACTTAACAAACACCACAGTTATTTGTCACCACACAATGTATTTATTCAAATATGAAAAAATCCCCTAACAAATCAAGTATCCGTGCACATATGGGTCCCATATTGCTGGCTCAATAGTGATGCACCGTCATTGGAGTCAACGTCTTAACGTTATCCGTCAATCTCATCCATAACAAGTCAAATGAGAAGTTTGAAACACCAATCAAAATATTATAAGATGGGATATAACTTTTAAAGTGTGATTAGTTAATATAAGTATATTATCTTAAAACAATAAACGAAATTGGATATACTTTTTAGGAAGGGAGAACAGAGACAATTGGTGAGGATAACATCAAACAAGCTTGTAGTATTACGTAGTCCAAGTTGGCTGCTATAAAGGAGTAATGATTGGTAAGTGTGAGTTTGGATGAGAGTGATTGGCCCTAAAAGTCATAAGGAGGCAGTGAGAGCAGAGAAAACAAGAGAAATAAACTGTAAAATGACAATGGAATTGGAGGGGACCTCATTGAAAAGGATAATTTGAAGACAAAAGCCACCACATAATGAATTGGCTGGAGAAAGAAGGACCAACTTCAACTTGAGTGACTCTATCATCATTCTTTCAAAAGCACAAAATCCTTGGACCAAAAGCACACATATTTTCTGGCTAAATTGAAGATACAAATTTCAAAACTCCCATGTTTTCACGAGGATCAAATTGGTTTGGTAGTACCTAATTAATCAGGTGAATTGCTGAACGGTAAAATCGGGTTGACAGTAGTACCTAATTAATAAGGCTACAAAGATAAATATCTGTATTTTCTGGATAACTAATAAGGTGACAGATTATACCCCCTTTTAACCAACTTTAGTGTGATCGCCCAACTTTCAGCCCAATTAATGCCATGATAATATTCTTCTATAATGCATTTGTGGCCAATTGGGCTGGATTTTGAGCCCAATGCATGGATAGAATGGAATTGTCAAAGTATATTGGAGGTCGGAGGAGTACTTTTTTAATGTAAAATTCATAAATATAATAGTACTATTAATTGGTTTGATACGAATTCACTCCCGCGAAATATAACTTCCGGCACCTTTTTTATATAAACGAGCAACAATGCAACATAGTACGACAAAGATTTGATTATTGAGTCGCTAAGAATATTAGTACTCCATTATTGACGAATGTACTGTTATCAATAGTCCTGGTGGTGTGCTTGCTGCTTCAAGCTGGATCGAAGTGGTTCAAGCTGATTACAGCTGAGATGAATCAAGAAGAGGTGGAGGAGTTTCAGCAGTCGTCAGATTTGGCTTAGTTTAGATGTTTTAATCTGAGCCGTAGGATCTTACTAGCTGTTGGTTATTTCTGTTCTGTTCTGTTTTAAATGTTTGTTTCAGCTTGGTTGTCAAGTTAGTTTGATTCATTGTTCTCTCTCGATACAGTTCCGATTCACATTCCTCTCAATACAAAGTTTAATTCTCGCTTTCTTGTGTTCTTTGACTTAAACAAAGATAATCAATATTTAGTACTGAATATTAATGAAAATCCTTGTTATTATAGTTGGTTTTAATTTAAATAATATAATTTCTTTTTAAGAAAAAGGGAAACGCAAGATTATACCAATGATACACATAAGATTATTTTAATTTGGGGTTGGGGGTTTACAATATTGTTCTTCATAAATTGTCTGCAAAACTAGTACTCAGCCCAAATATTACAAACTCTTACAAATTTTTTAGGGCATCCACAGTGAGGCGGACGATAGGCCGCCCGATGCCTCGGGCGCGCCATCGTCCGCCACTATGGGTGCGCGGACGACGGACGATGCGTCGTCCGCGCCCTAAGCTTAGTCCGCGGACGAAGCGAGGACGATAGGGCATCGTCCGCCCACTGTGGGCGACACGGACTATGACGCGGACGATGCAACGCGTTTTTATTTTTTTTTCGAAATTTGTCTATTTAAACCTCGATTGTCATTCTATTTTTCATATGAACATTTCTCACATCTCTCATTTCTCTCATCTCTCACATTTCTCCATCTCTCACAAACCAAAATGAACCACAACGACGACCGGAGTTCCTCGGAGGACGGTAGTCCGACCTTGACTCGAGCCATAAATGCAGCCGAGCAAGACGCAATGGCGGAATGCTTAGCCATAATGCAACGCGAGGAGGCGGAGGCGGCGGCGATCCCCAGGCCTATTCGACGTCGGACGTTTGTCCTCCACGAACACGTCGCAGCTCACGAACGTCTATTTGCAAACTATTTTGCCGAGCAACCACGGTGGGGCCCGACTGTTTTCCGCCTCCGGTTTAGAATGCCTCGTTACCTTTTTCTCAGCATTGTCCAGACGTTGGAGTCACGTGATGAATATTTCCAGTATCGGGAAGATGGCATCGGCAGACCCGGACTTACACCGTTGCAGAAGTGCACAGTTGCACTCCGTCAGTTGGCCTACAACACCTACGCTGGCATGTTCGACGAGTACCTCCTCGTCGGGGATACAACAGGTTGCGAGTGCCTGAAGAGATTTTGTAGGGGAGTTGTGGAGGCCTACAACGACACATATTTGCGAAAGCCGACTGCTGTAGATTGCCAGGGCCTAATGAGAATGCACGAGATGGCGCACGACTTTCTTGGGATCCTAGGGAGCATCGACTGTATGCACTGGGAGTGGAAGAATTGTCCGACGGCATGGAGAGGACAATTCACTAGTGGATACAAGGCAGCCACCCGATGATGATCCTCGAAGCTGTCGCTGACCATCGGCTCTGGATCTGGCATGCTTACTTCGGTGTGGCCGGGTCGAAAAATGACATCAACGTCCTCAACTCATCCACCCTCTTCACCGAGCAATGCAATGGCAACGGCCCGAACATCGAGTTCACTGCCAACAGGCGCCAATACCGCATAGGGTACTACTTGGCCGATGGCATATACCCATGGTGGCCTGTTTTTCTGAAGACGTTTAGCTGCCCAATTGGTGATAAGAGAGTTTTATTTGCGCAAAAGCAGGAGGCGGCGCGGAAAGATGTGGAGCGGGCATTTGGTGTGCTCCAATCACGATGGACAATAGTGAAAGGGCCAGGGCGTCTCTGGTTCAAGGAAATCCTCGCCGATGTCATGTATGCGTGCATAATCTTGCACAACATGGTAGTCGAACTTGAAGGTAGGAGCATCACCGATTGGACCGATGACGAAGGTGCATCTAGCTCCTCCAGTACGGCGACCCCGCCCCCCGCTCAAGGATTACCGACGGGTTTTAGTGAGGTTCTATCTAGACAGGCCTCAATGCGCAACCAACACGACCATGCGCAACTCATGAACGACATGATTGAAGAAGTGTGGGCCCGTAACCGCCGTCGCTGAGTTTGCGTATTTTTTTTAATTCGTATTGTAATGTATTAATTTTATAAATGAAATGAAGGTTTTTCCCAATTTTTATAGTTATTTAAATATTTAAATAGGTGGATGCTCTTATAGTCTATCGGCTTATTTGGGCCTATGACTTCATCATTAACCAATGTTCAATGCTATAACGAATGTATTGCTATTGTTATTCCATCGTTTCTGAAATTTTTTATTCAGGAAATTTTATAAATTAGTTACCAAAATCTGAATTTGTTTGAATATAAAAATAATGATGGCACGAACCAAAATATAATATCCGTGTCTGTAATTATTTGTTTTTGGTATGTGAAGGTGTGGACGGTGGTTGTTTTAAGTAAAAGATATACAGTTGCTTTATTATTTATTAAAAGAATAAATATTTTGTTCCCACTACTTTCACGTGCAGCGTCTGAACGCTTTGATTACAAGCTTCACTCATTTAATCTCTCTTTCTCTCTCAACTTCGATTAGATTCCTCCGTGAGGTCGCGGGAATCATTTGTCCGTCGATCGCACACGACAAGAACTAGGGTTTGTATGTTGAAGAAGAAGAGAAAGTAGCGTAAAATATTTTATTTCTTGATTGTCAATTATGAATTATTCCCACATATTTATAATGCGGAATCCTCAAATAAATAGATCTAATCTAATCTTAACCAACTAAGCAAAATATAATGTAAAAATATTAATTACTAATATATGAGAGATATGGAAGATATGTCTCATATCAACTCCTCTACGGTTGAAATCCACCTTGTCATCAAGGTGGAAACCACGAAGCAACGTCTAGAGTCGAAAGCCAAAAATTGTTGAGAGACGTCTCCTCCTGGATCAAACGCACAACGAACAACTGAACGTCTCCCTTCATCACCTCCATCAGCAATCAACAAAGGATACCCAATGCGGTCGGCAAAATTCCATCCCAAAACGAAAAGCTTGTCCACGCTTCCAAGAATGCTTAAACATGACGTGTCATTGCGCGGAGGGATCAACCTCACAACGATGTCGAGAGATGTTGATCGAGGATTCAAACGTGTAGGATCCCAAACATGCAAATCCCCACAGATAAAGGCAATCTCCTTCAAATGTATTGGAAAGGACGGTGCAACTTTATTTCCAACTAATGCACATAGATAAGCACCACAATTTTCACTCAAGCAATTCTCCCCAACATCGTGAGATGTTATTCGAGCAGCCTCGAGAGATGCGGCGACCTTCTTCACTTCCTCAATGGACTCAACCTCCTCGTCGTCATCTAACAATGTTTCTTCATCATATCCCTCAAAGTCATGCTGCGGCCCATGAATTGAAGAATCACCGCCAAGCCCTAATCACGGTATTGACGCTACCACCGACGCCGTCGTCAAAACTGCTCTCTGCCGCCCCGATGCCTCTCACCCCCTCTGCCAATCCGTGTATGGTGGATCGGGGTCGGGTCGCGGCGGTGGTTGTGCGATGGTCGCATTCCTTTCCGACGCTTCGATCCTCGCCTCTAGCCTCGCCAACGATGCTAGGACATGCTCAAACGCCAGCGCCGGAGTATCCAACGCCAAAGTTGCTGAAGAATGCGACTCCACCCCCACGCTGACATTGGCGAAAGTCGTTATGATCGGCTTCGTGCGGCTCCCCCCACGATTCGCGGCGTAACCCCCAAGATTCGTATCGCCCCCAAGGGCTGTCCCATGCCGTCGAGCGTCTCACGGCGCTGAATTCCTGTATGTGGTCGGGATTATCCCATGCAGTAGGTCTTCTCCCTCGAAAACCATCGCTGACTGCCCCGTATCGGTCCCACTGCGTCGTCTCCGAGTACGGTAGAAGAAATTTGCTCCGAGTCGGCCCGTCGAACCCTTGTTGCGTCTGAGTCCCCCGAAAGCCCTCGCTGCTTGGGCCGCATACATCCCACGACACCTCCTCCGTGTGATGCGAAAGATATGCGTTCTGAGTCGTCACCCCGTCAAACCCTAGATGCGGCTGAGACGCCACTGCCGTCGTCGCTGACATGACAACCTGTTTCTCCCTGAATCGCCCCTCCCCCGATGCCAATCATCATACGGAGGGTCTGGATCTGGCCTCAGCAGAGGTTGCGCGACGCTCTGCCGCCGCTCCGTCGAGTCCAAGCGCGCCCCCACGCGTGCAAGCGACGCCAACACATGTTCAAACGCAAGTGCGCTGGAGTCCAGCGATCCAGTCGACGCCGGAAACTACTCTAGGTCGCGTATGATTCCAGCGGACGTCACAACGACCGCTTCCAGGCGGCTTCCCATTCGATTCGACATGGATAATCTGAGTCGTCAATGAAAGCACCACTTGTTAAGGATGTACTCCTTAACCTCGATTAGATTCCTCCGTGAGGTTGCAGGAATCGTTTGCCCGTCGATCGCACACGACAAGAACTAGTGTTTGTATGTTGAAGAAGAAGAGAAAGTAGCGTAAAATATTTTATTTCTTGATTGTCAATTATGAAATATTCCCATATATTTATAATATGAAATCCTCAAATAAATAGGATCTAATCTTAACCAACTAAGCAAAATATACTATAAAAATATTAATTACTAATATATGAGAGATATGGAAGATATGTCAGATCCTTCACACAGCGTGAAAATCGTGTTCAACCAGTGTTCTTGTTTTTCACTTTTCCTTTGGCCTTTGGTTAAACAAAATGGCTGCCATCTTTTATTATAGGATCGTACTTTATTGGGAAAAAGTTAAAATTAAATAGTACAATCATACGTGTCAAAAGTAATACTATATGATAGATATGGATCATTAATACTAAACGTTTTTATTACTCCAATTTTCTTTATTGGCGCATATTCGAGACAAATTTGTAGATTCGGTCTATTCGGATTAGCGGAAAACAGTGCCCATGTTTAATTTTTTTTATGCTTGTTGATTAGGCCGAGCGTCGATCAGTAACGTCAAATTAATTTTCAGTTGTTTCAGCCTTCAAAACTACAATTAATAGGAATAACAAATACTAAAACACACACACTGTCACAAACATACAAGAAGATGTAGGTGAAGGCTACACACACACCAAGTTCATGTCGGTAGCAAAATGTCAAAATTTGTCAACATACTATACTTTAGAAAAAGATTAATGTCTCTCCGATCAAATATTCAAATCTGCCTACCCTCAATAATGCGAATTAAAATATGATAATAATATTATACTCCCTCCGTCCCGCACTACTCGCACCTTTCCTTTTGGGCACGGAGATTAAGGAATGAGTGATAGACAAAGTCAACAATTACGGCTGTAGATATAAATTGTTACTAAAAATGGAAAGAGTGCAAATAACTTGGGACGCCCAGAAAGAAAATAAGTGCAAGTAGTGCGGTACGGAGGGAGTACTATGTACGTTTTAAATAATTTATCATACCGTACCATAAATTAGTGCCGGATTGCAGGTATTTTCTTGTTGAAATTTCCACTAAGTGGGCCCAGTGAGCCTAACCACAGCATCTTCATAATAATACTACTCTTACAAAGATCTTCGATGAAAAGACTATATAGGATGTTGAAGTCGTAACACTAAAGTCGATACACATCAAATCTGATATACAATCGTAGGGACGTTTCGTTAACTGACTTAAAAGTACAAATATTTGTAACTTGAGTTAGTTAAAATCTCCAAACTATAAATTAAGTCTAATTAATTAGACAGTCAATCGAATTTATGTTCAACTCTTTGTAGGAAGTTTTGTGTTTCATTTGGTAATTTTATGAAATAATCCGTACAAAGAGACGAATGTAATTTGTTCAAGGATCGAGAAAATATTTGATGGGGTACGTACTAAACAAGCCCAATAGCAGTGACGGCCCATCAGCCCAAAGCCCAAGGAAGAGTATCAGTTCGGCATTACCAAAGAGTTCGGCCCCAGCCTACAGCTCGGTAAAAGCCAACCAATCAGTTCGGCATTACCAAAGAGTTCGGCTCCAGCCTACAGCTCGGTAAAAGCCGACCAATCAAGCTCTACTCTCAGATCGGCAAAAGCTGCTCGGCAATAGTTCAGAAGTTCGGTCTCAGTATTCGACCGAACTGGAAGATAGTCAACTCATGCAGGATCACATGCAGGATAGTGGATCAAGCACAGAGATAGTGGACTCATGCAGGATCTCATGCAGGATAGTGGACCCATGCAGGATCTCCATGACCTCCACGACATTCACAACCATCATTAGTGGTGATGCAAGCCACGATCTTAGTTCAATGTATAAATAGAACTCAGATCAGATAAAGAAGGGTTAAGTTCTCTAGAGATCAAATATCAAATAGCAAGTCTGTATTGTAAGCTGTAGAAAACAGATCAAGCAATACAACTCTGCCCTCTTTTCTTCCCGTGGACGTAGATTTACCTCAGTAAATCGAACCACGTAAATCTCTGTGTAGTGATCTGCATTTTCCTGCATTCATCACCATCAAAAATTCGCCAAACCATCACTGGCGCCGTCTGTGGGAAACAGAGAACCAAATTTGTGATAAAGCGAATTTTTGACCCTTTTTCCACCCCAAAAAAATGCATACCAGATCACATACTACCCGTAATACCGTTCGTGAAAACCATGAGGAAGCTAGTCCAGCCCGCAGGTCCGGAAAACAGCCTCGGGAGACATCTACTTCCAGTTTTCACGATGAAGGAACAAGCCGCTCAAAAGGTCCACACACCGAGTCTTCCCAGCAGCCTGATTTGAATGAGGCTGTTAAGCTGTTCTTGGCTGAGAAGCAGGATGAGTTCTTAGCCTTCCTGCAAAAGAGCCAAGAGCCGAAGACGAAAACGGTGGATTCTCCTTCCTCATCCAGACATGAAAGTCACTACCGCAGTAGTGCCGTGTCTTCCAGGAAGAAGAATCCTCAACCCCGACATGTTCCTGTTCCTCCTCGGTACCGGAATCACAGGAGATCTCCATCTCCTCCATACCGAAGAGATGTCGGGTTCGCCATGTACGGAGCATTGAAGACTCCGTTCTCGAACGATATCACCCGAACTCCCCTTCCACAGAACTACCGAACTCCGTCGATGACTTATGACGGGTTGGTGAATCCTCATGACTTCCTGGGACGCTATCAGTATAACATGGCGAACCAGGGTCTCAATGAGGTCCACATGTGCAAGCTGTTTCCCGAGCTGCTTATCGGGAACGCAAGAAGGTGGTTCGATAGCCTCCCCCAAGGCAGCATTAGATCTTACCGAGATCTAATGGATGCTTTCCACAGGAGGTTCTTTCAGAAAGCGGAAGCCCGAATCACTTCGGCTCAGCTGCTTTCTATACGTCAAGGTCGCGACGAAAAGATCAGCGACTTTATGACGAGATTCCACAAGGAATGCCTACAAGTAGATGATCTCAATGATCTACTTGTCATTTCGGCATTCCAAAATGGAATCCTGCCCGGAGCTCTCTACAGAAAGCTCGTGGAATGCAGTCCGCAAACAGCTCAACAGATGTGGGACATTGCGGACCAGTTCTCCCGTGCCGATGAGGCAGACCGTCGCAAACGGTCTTTAGACAGCTCATCCCGAGGAGACAGGAGGAAGCCCGATCACAGCGATCAGGGACAAACTCGCCGAACTCCTTTTGGCGATCAGGGACATCCTCGCCGAACTCCTTTTGAAAGGATTCAAAGGACTCCGGTGCAAGACCGATTGGGGCCACGTCTCAATCCTGAGAAGCCGCCCGCTCAGTTCGTACCATTGAACAAGTCAAGAGCGGAAATTTTCGAACTGCATTCCGATATGTTCGAAAAACCAAAGCGGATGACGAAATCGGCCGCGCGTCGACCTCAGGATCAATATTGCTCCTTCCATCAAGACCACGGTCACGATACCGAGGAGTGCCGACATTTGGCTGCAGGTATTGATGCTCTTGTGAAAGCAGGGACATTAAAAAAATACCAAAGCAAGCAGCCGAAAAAGAACAAAAAGCAGAGAGGTGCGAACTGCGCTCCTCAGGATCCGAAAAGGCAACAGGATCCCGAAGACGATGACGAGCAGCAATATGATGGAGTAATCCTGACTATTGATGCTCTCCCTGCCGGGAAGACTAAATCGTCCCTGAAGTCAGAGCGCAGAGGCTTCAATCGAGAGGAGCCAACGCATAAAAGGCTGAAGCAGGACGAAGTGATTACATTTTCAGATGCAGATCCCGTCCCGGCCATCTCTCCTCATCAAGACGCTATTGTCATCCAAGCCGGAGTGGCAAACAAACTGATCCACAGAGTGTTTGTGGATACAGGAGCGTCAGTCAGCATTCTTTTTAAAGAATGTTTCGATAAACTAGAAGTGGATCCAGCTCGGCTTAGTCCGGCACCACTTCCTCTGAAAAGTTTCGCCCAGGAGGACACCCGCCCTGAAGGTATTATCAGCCTTCCGATCACGGTGGGAAAAGCGCCTACAAGCTCCAGTACGATGATCGAGTTCTTTGTGGTAAAAGCTCGGTCTCCGTACAACATCATCCTGGGAAGAGACTGGCTCAACGCAGTTCGGGCCGTTTGCTCTACTTATCATCTCACCATCAAGCTCCCCACTAAAGGGGGGATAGCGGTCATCCGAGGTGATCAAAAGAGAGCAAAAGAGTGTCTGCAGATTACGCTTAAAAGTGCCGAGCAATCAGATCGGCATCATCAAGCATAGCAATCACAACAGCCGGAGTCAGAGGCAAGCGAAATGACCGAAGTCACACCAGAGCCGAACTCAATGACCGTTCAGTTATACGAAGATGATCCATCCAGAACGGTCAAGATCGGTTTCGCGGGAACGCCTCTACTCCGGGAAAAGACCATCCAGCTCCTCAAGGAGTACAAAGATGTCTTTGCATGGACTCCGTTGGACATGACCGGAGTGCCCTCTGAGGTAATCACTCATCGGTTAAATATTGATCCATCAGTCCGGCCTATAAAACAGAAGCCAAGACTCTTTGCGGCAGAAAGAAATCAAGTCATCCATGACGAAGTCCGCCAATTACTGAAAGCGGATGTATTATTCGAGGTGAAATATCCCTCTTGGGTGGCCAATCCTGTGATGATCAAGAAAAAAGAAGGAGGATGGCGGATGTGCATAGATTTTACCGATCTAAACAAGCACTGTCCTAAAGATTGCTATCCCCTTCCGAACATAGACAAAAAAGTAGATGCTTTGATCGGCTTCGAAATTTTCTGTTTTCTTGATTTATACAAAGGCTACCACCAAGTCTTAATGGATGAAAATGATGCTCCAAAAACGGCTTTCATTACTGACTTCGGCATCTTTGCTTATAAAAAGATGCCGTTCGGTTTAAAGAATGCCGGAGCCACATATCAAAGGATGGTAGATAAGCTTTTTCGGCATTTGATCGGAAAGGAGGTTGAAGTGTATGTTGACGACATAGTCGTTAAAAGCAGAAGCACTTCGGAGTACGAAGACAATCTCAAGTCCACTCTCGACGTGCTCCGAAAAGCCAACCTCAAACTCAATCCCCAAAAATGTACCTTTTTGGTAGATTCGGGAAAGTTTCTAGGTTGTTGGGTTTCAAAGGAAGGACTCAAGGCAAATCCGCTAAAAGTTCAAGTTGTTCAGAACATGGCAATGCCGAAGTCCATACATGATGTGCAAAGGCTAACTGGATGTCTAGCCGCACTGAATAGATTCCTTTCCCAAGCAGCCGAAAAGCAAATGCCATTCTTCAAAGTGTTAAAGAAGGCACCAAAGTTTGAGTGGGGAGTCGAGCAGAAAAAGGCTTTTGACGAGCTCAAAAGTTATTTAGCCGAGCTTCCTATTCTCTCTGCTCCAACAGATGCTGAAGTGATATTCTTATACTTAGCGGCATCGGATCAGACCATTAGCGCGGTGCTTGTACGAGAAGAAGGCCTAAAGCAGCTTCCCATCTACTTTACAAGCCGAGCATTAAGAGGTCCAGAAACAAGGTATCAACCTCTGGAAAAAATTGCTCTGGCATTAGTAAATGCAGCAAGGAGACTGCGGCCATATTTCTATGCTCACAAGGTATGCGTCTTAACCGATCTTCCACTTCGGCAAGTTTTGACCAAGCCAGAAGCATCAGGCAGAATCGCCAAATGGGCCATAGAGTTGGGAGAACACTCAATCGAATACCTACCTCGGAAAGCCATCAAGGGACAAGCCTTGGCAGATTTTCTTGCAGAAGCAAAGTTCGATCAAGCAATCCCTGTCATTGCCGAACAGAAAAATTCTACCAATGCCGAACTAGCACAGCCCCTGGAATCCGAAGTAGAGCCACCGGACTGCTGGAGCGGATTCGTAGATGGAGCTTCGAATAAAACGGGAAGTGGAGCTGGTATTTTACTTATCGCTCCCGACGGACACGAGGTAACTTACTTACTTCGGTTCTTATTCCCAACTACTAATAATGAAGCCGAATACGAAGCTCTCCTTGCCGGACTCAAGCTAGCGCAAAGTCTATTTATCAAGTCTCTCAAAATCCATTGTGATTCACAAGTCGTAGTGAATCACATGTTGGGTACAAGTGAAGCCCGTGATGAGAGGATGAGGAAATATTGGGACAAAGCGCAAAGCATTAGCCGAAGTTTCTCTTATTTTCGGATAATCCGCATTCCCAGAGCGGAAAACAGCCGAGCAGATATTTTAAGTAAGTTAGCCTCATATCCAAGTTCAAAGGTGGAGGAATTGATGCACAGAAGCATTGATGAAGCTGAGGTACTTTCAGTAGCCAGCTCGCCGAACTGGATGACGCCGATCTTACAGTATCTAGATCAAGGACAACTGCCCGTGGATAAGAGAGAAGCTCGGAAAATCACATGCCGAGCCCTTCGGTACGAACTTCATGGAGGAGTCCTATACAGAAAGTCCTACCTTCAGCCGTTATTGCGATGTGTAGGGCCAGAAGAGACGGACTACATCCTTAGAGAAGTTCATGAAGGATCTTGCGGTAGCCACATCGGAGCTAGAGCTTTAGCTAAAAAAGTTCTGAGATGGGGGTATTATTGGCCAACTTTGGTACAAGACGCAGTGCAGCTCGTCAAGACATGCACGAAGTGCCAAATCCATGCAAATATCCCAAAGATGCCGCAGACCGATCTATATGCTATGCAAAGCCCTTGGCCTTTTATGCAATGGGGCATAGACATAGTGGGACCACTACCACAAGCTCCTCGGCAAATGAAATTCCTTATCGTTGCCGTGGATTACTTTACAAAGTGGGTAGAAGCTGAACCATTAGCTACGATAACGAGCTCGAAGGCATTGGATTTCGTCTGGAAGAACATAGTGTGCCGATTTGGCTTACCCCACATCCTCATTTCGGATAACGGGACTCAGTTCACCGACAAGACATTCAAGAATTGGTGCCAAGAGCTGAATATTCAACAGCGGTTCACTTCGGTCTCCCACCCACAAGCAAACGGACAAACGGAGGTAACAAACCGTATCTTAGTGAAAGTGTTGAAAGCTCGG
Source organism: Salvia splendens (assembly GCF_004379255.2). NCBI lineage: Eukaryota > Viridiplantae > Streptophyta > Magnoliopsida > Lamiales > Lamiaceae > Salvia > Salvia splendens. The sequence continues at coordinate 8,145,943 of NC_056034.1, forward strand.
TTAGAACAAGCCAAAGGACAATGGGTAGAAAATCTCCCTCAAGTCCTATGGTCCTACCGAACTACACCCAAAGCTTCCAACGGTGAAACTCCGTACAGTCTGGTGTACGGCGCTGAAGCCGTGATTCCGGTTGAGATCGGCGTACCCAGTCCCCGAACTCTAAATTTCTCCTCAGAAATGAATGATGACGGACTGAGAGCCGAACTAGATCTGGCCGAAGAAAGAAGAGAATTGGCCTGCATAAAAACAGCCAAGTACAAGGAGCAAGTAGCCCGGTATTATAACCAAAGGGTGAAAAAGCTGCAATTTCAAGTGGGAGATCTTGTCTTGAGAAACAACGAAGTAAGCCGAGCAGAAAAGCTGGGCAAGCTCGAACCCACATGGGAAGGTCCATATCGGGTGTCAGAAGTCCTCGGCAAAGGGTCTTACAAATTGACTCACATGTCAGGAGAACAAGTACCCCGAACATGGCACATTTCCAACCTCAAGAAGTTCCATTTGTAAGAGACAGTCCGGTCAGTCCGTCTTGTGTCTAGTTCGGTCCTAGAGGTATGTGTTTTCTTTGTTTTTTTACTTTGTCTATGTGCTTTTTGTTTGTCTATGTGCGTCTCGTTCGTTTATGTGCGTCTTGCTTGTCTAGGTGTGTTTTGTCTGTCTATGTGCGTGTCGTCTCTTACAAATGTTACTGAGGTATCTTGTTCTTCAAAGGCTGATCCCCTTTTTAGAACATATATAAGCCAACGATTGTGAGTCCAAGCTTCTAAGGAGGATACAAGACCACAATTCAGCTTAAAAAACAAGCAGTTCGTCTGAAACGAACTGCAACAATAAGCCAACGATTGTGAGTCCAAGCTTCTAAGGAGGATACAAGACCACAATTCGGCTTAAGAAACAAGCAGTTCGTCTGAAACGAACTGCAACAAAGGGAAAGTCCGATCCACGCGATAAAACTCGCCAAATTAGGACAAGGGAAAGTCCGATCCGAGCGATAAAACTCGCCAAATTAGGACACAAGCTTAGTCCGGTCAAAGAAATTTACTTCATAAGACCAAGGACGAGTCCGGTCAAAGAAGTTTACTTCATAAGACCAAAGACGAGTCCGGTCAAAGAAGTTTATTTCATAAGCCCGAGGACTAAGTCCGGTCAAAGAAGTTTTCTTCATAAGACCAAAGACGAGTCCGGTCAAAGAAGCTTACTTCATAAGACCGAGGACGAGTCCGGTCAAAGAAGTTTACTTCATAAGACCGAGGACGAGCACGATGAAATTTTTTCGCTGAGCTGTAAATACGCAGTGATAGAAGCGAAATGAAGATTTCATTTATTAAAACTTGTTCGGCATACAATTCTGCTGCCCTACGAGAAGGCGTTACGCCATTACAAAGGACTATTCTACTGTCCCTGGTTGCTAAAGTTGAGCCATCTATTCACAAAATCCTCGTGAAGCCGAGTTCGGGCGTTCTCGGCAGCTGAAGAATAAGCAGGTCGACGAGATGCTCTAATCGACCTACCGCCTCTTCCCTGAGCCCGGGAAGCTCTAGCACCTCGGCGGCGAAGAGTCTCTTCACGAAGCATTTGTTGATCTTGCTCACTCATAATCACAGCTCCTCTACGAACTTCAGTCCGTCCTTGTCTTGACGTTTCCGGTTGCTCCTGAGTCCGTTCTCGTCTTGACGTTTCCGGCTGTTCCTGAGTTCGTTGCTGACTTGGAGTAGGGTTTTGAGCAAGTGAATCAGGGGTTTGAGCTGGAGTGCGAGCATCTGTTGGCGGGAAATGCCTAAGGAATCTCTCGATTGAAGGACGCCGGGAAAGAATGATGTCGTACCGAGAAGCATAGCGCCGCAATGAATTCACGACTTGTTGGCAAACCGAGCTCTCCAGCGCATTGTTCCTCCGGAGTACATGATATTCCTCCCACAGTTCGTCAACTCGTTCCTGAACTTCAGAGATGGTCATTCCCCCGCGCCTGCAGATGAAATCCTCATACGCAGTCCTCTCAGCGACGGCGGTATTCAGCTCGGCCTCCAGATCTTTCTTTTCGGACTCTAAGTCCTTATTGTCGGCCTCCAGCTTCACTGAACGAGCCAAGAGTTCGTCATTCTTCACCTGGTCAGCTATGGCTCTTTTCTCAGCTTCGTCTAAAGCCGAAGAGTACAGCCGCTTCCAGTGAAGTACCTCCAGCTCCTTAAGAGTTCAGAATATAGAGCAGCTATGTCAGTTCGGCATTTCAGATTACTGAGCAGGTAGTAAACCACAACAGGAGTAAAAGAGAGTACGAAAGGCTATACGAAGACACAAGAGCAGAAAGAAGAATTTTTTCATTCATAAGAAAAAATTCTTTCTACACAAGGGCTTCAAGGCCGTTTTACAAGAAGGAAGAAACTAAACTAAGAGAAGGGAGACGAAATCATACTCCGCCAGCTTCGTCTCCGCCTTCTCGGTGAGGTTCAGCTTCCTTCTCCTTGTCTGCTTCAGCTTCAGCCTCGGCCTCCCTGCTCTCCCCAGCCTGCTCGGCGCCACCGTAGCCGATCTGCTGCGCCTCCTGCTCGGCCTGCTCATCGCCGGTCTGCCGCTCATGCTGCTCGGTCTCACCCTCTCCATGGAAAATTGGAGCGGGTGAAACTGACCCTATGGAGGCAAAGATAGCCTCCATGTTCTCATCGCGGTCAGCTCGGCAACTACGAACTTGGTCTGCAGAAAGCAGGACCGAGGACGAAGCAAGCTCCTCAAGCACCGGCAGACTCTGAAGCCGAGCTGCTATCTCTCGGCCGTACAGCGGCAGGATGACTTCGGGACCCTGCTCGGCTTTATCGGTCATCAGTTTCAGCAGATCACCGACAAAGGCTGAAAATTGGTTGCTCAGAAAGAGTTTCTCCGCGAAAGCACGGAGAGCCTCTCCTTGGGCAACCACGGCGGCAGCATCCCTCCGTTTCGTCTGCTCTCGCTGGATGACGAGCTGGTTTTTGGCAAACTGAGCTTCATCCTGGGCCGAAATCCTAGCAGCTCTGGCTTTCTCAAAGTTTGCCTCAGCCTGCTCGGCCCGGTGACAAGCAGCCGCCAACTTCCTCTGCATCTCAGCATAGTCGTTGGACGCTTTGGAGAGTTCAACGGCGACGAGCTTGGAGAGCATATCGTTCCTCTGAAAATGGAAAAAGCAAAAAGTCAACAGAGGGGCCACAAAAAATACAGGAAAAAAGCAAGGCCAGAAAATCAAGAAGAGAATTCACCTCGGCGAAGTCCGTGGGCCATAAAAAGGGCTCACAGATATGTTCCGAAGGAGGCGCCAAGACCACGTCTTTCTCTGGCGCTCTCGGGGGCTTCTGGGTCTTCCCCTTCCTACTTGCCGAAGTCGACTCCGGCTTCTTTGGATCCGAAGAGGTCTTTTGCCTCTTCGGATTCTTCTCGGCATCAGGCGCCGAGCTGGTAGCCTTCTCTTTCTCCGGCTCCTTAAGCTCGGAGGATTTGCGGCTAATCTTATTCAGCATGTACACTGCCAAAAAGCAAGAAAGCAAAGTTAGTTTTCGCCACAAAAGCAGTAAGGCACAAAAAAGAATTCCTCACCCTCGGTCTCTTCATCCGAAGACGAGGAGTCGAACACGAAGTCGCCCTTGACGAGCTCAGACTCCAGGTACTGCTTCCTAATCATAGGAATCTTATTGAGCTCGCCCTCGAGCTCGTCCAACGGTTCTAACCGAGGATGAGGAATCACGGACTTCGGCCCTCTCCAAGGAAAGCCCGGAGCCGCTGTCCTATTATAAAAAAAGAAGCGATGTTGCCACTTTGGCCACTTGGTTTTGCAGAAGGCCCTAAAAGGCTGTAAAGGGATCAAGTAAAACCAAGATCCTTTTCTCTTAAACTGGAAAAAATTAAGGATTGCCCTCAGAGACAGATCCTTGTCTAGCCTACGCAGTTCGGCAGCAAAGGCCGATAAGTGCCTCCAAGAGTTCGGAGTCACCTGACCTAAAGGGAGTTGAAAAAAATCTAGCAGCTCTACAAAGGCAGGGGGAAGAGGGAAACGAAGCCCGCATTCCAAGCCGGCTTCATAAACGGTGGCGTAACCCTCCGGCGGCGAGTCAGCCCTATGAAGGTCGTCGGGAATCGCAACCTTCCCCCCAGGAAAAAAATATTTTTCGTGTAAGGATATCACAGTATCCTTACTCAAGATGCTGTGAAAATACTCTACGGTCTTCTCCCCGGATTCCTTCCGGCTAGAAGACCCCTTATCCCCTTTCCTACCGCTACCTGACTCAGAAGAAGAAGAAGAAGACATGGTTCTTACTCTTTGAAAGTCTGAAGAAATTCTGAAGAAATTCTCGAAAGCGGAAGGAAATTTTTACGCAAAAGAGAGAGATTGCAGAAGAAGCAATAGCAAAAGTGTTCAACTGATGAAGAAAGGACGTATTTATCAGATTCGGAGAAGATTTCAAAATCATCGCACCGTTTCGAATCCCACCTTTTCAGGATTCAACGGCCGGATTTTACTGTCGCATTTAATGCAGTCACGCGCAAGGCACGTCCCCTGACGTCAGCCTCCCCCGTACCTTTATCCAGAATGCCGAAGTGACTCGCTTCGCCGAAGCGATTCACTTCGCTTTTCGGGGGGGGGGTAGTGATGGGGTACGTACTAAACAAGCCCAATAGCAGTGACGGCCCATCAGCCCAAAGCCCAAGGAAGAGTATCAGTTCGGCATTACCAAAGAGTTCGGCCCCAGCCTACAGCTCGGTAAAAGCCAACCAATCAGTTCGGCATTACCAAAGAGTTCGGCTCCAGCCTACAGCTCGGTAAAAGCCGACCAATCAAGCTCTACTCTCAGATCGGCAAAAGCTGCTCGGCAATAGTTCAGAAGTTCGGTCTCAGTATTCGACCGAACTGGAAGATAGTCAACTCATGCAGGATCACATGCAGGATAGTGGATCAAGCACAGAGATAGTGGACTCATGCAGGATCTCATGCAGGATAGTGGACCCATGCAGGATCTCCATGACCTCCACGACATTCACAACCATCATTAGTGGTGATGCAAGCCACGATCTTAGTTCAATGTATAAATAGAACTCAGATCAGATAAAGAAGGGTTAAGTTCTCTAGAGATCAAATATCAAATAGCAAGTCTGTATTGTAAGCTGTAGAAAACAGATCAAGCAATACAACTCTGCCCTCTTTTCTTCCCGTGGACGTAGATTTACCTCAGTAAATCGAACCACGTAAATCTCTGTGTAGTGATCTGCATTTTCCTGCATTCATCACCATCAAAAATTCGCCAAACCATCAATATTTTATTTATAATATTTTAAATAAATATCTCAAAAATTTAAGTTCGCAAAGATAATTTCCGACAAGCAGTTGTGGCCCTGATTATGGGCATAAAGACTTACAGATAAGGATGAAATTGTGTCTATAAATAATGAAATATAGTGTACAACAAGGGCATATTCCCACAAACAAGAAAAAAAATGGCTTCTCCCACCAGTCTCACAATATTCACACTCATAATCCTCTCTCTCACATACGCCTCCGCCGCCGCAAACCCAGCGGCCAGCTTCATCCGAAGCTCATGCAAAGCCACAACATACCCCGCCGTGTGCGAGAAGTCCCTCTCAACATACGCCTCCTCCATCAAAAAAAGCCCGCGGCAGCTGGTGATGACGGCGCTTACAGTGAGCGTCGACACTGCGGAATCGGCCAAGTCATTCGTCGCCAAGCTCACAAAGTTTCGCGGGTTGAAGCCGAGAGAGCGGTCCGCCATCAAGGACTGCTTGGAGGAGATCAGCGACAGCGTCGATAGGCTGAGCAAATCGGTGAAGGAGCTCAAGAACTTGGGCCGGGGCAAGGGCCCAGAGTTCACTTGGCATATGAGCAATCTGCAGACGTGGGTAAGCGCTGCGCTCACGGATGACTCCACGTGCTCGGACGGGTTTGCTGGCCGGGCCTTGAATGGCCGGATCAAGAATTCCATCAGGACCCGGATGACTAATGTGGCGCAGGTTACTAGTAATGCGCTCGCGCTCTGTAATAAGTTTGCGGATAAGTATACTTAAGTTGTGCTTCTTTTTAACTGTAAAATGTGTGTGTTTTTTTTAGTTGGGATGTACGAGGTTGAGTGAGTGGTTTTGTCCGTCGATGTTTTAGTTTTGTGGTATGATTTATAATGATGGTGATCTCGCCCCAGTTTTGTAATATAATGAAATTATACTAGTGATATTTGATGGAGTAATACTAATTAGAGCAATTTAATTGAAGAAGTAACAATAACATTATGAATGAATATAAAAATTTATACTAGTACTATTACTAGTTTACCATGGAATTCAGAAAGGAGCCACTTATTGAGGATAGGTGGAAAACAAATTAAATGCAACAACTTGACAACCAGTGGCTAATAATTTGTTGAATAATAGGCGTTGGTGGGCTAGATAGCAGAAGTTCTTGCGGAAAATCCGCATACGGTTACAAAAGAGTAAGAGCATCACTACGCGGCGTGCCGGCGTCCCGCGACCCGTCCCGGAGAGACGAGTCCGTCGAGCGACGCGTTGCAGCGCGCCGACCCGTCCCGCGTCTCGTGTCTCCGAGACAAGCAACGGGCCGTCTCGCCACGCGCCTCGGAGACGTGGCGCGACCCGGCGTCGTGCGTGACGCCCACTCGCCGGCCCGCGAGTAGGCGTCGTCACGTGCTAACGCAATAAATATTTTTTTAAAAAAAAATCGATTTTTTTTTAAAAAAAATAAAAAATAAAAGAAAAAAATTCTATTACCATTTTTTTGTTTTTTGTTTTATTTTTTAATTAATTTTTTTACTCTATAAATACTCCTAACTCATCCTTATTTCACACACAACTACTCATCTATTCTTCCTAAATCATCTCAATTTCCTCTCCAATTTTCATCTGACAACTCTTCTCCAAGATGTCCGGCGACGACAACTACGGCGGTTCCGGCTCCGGCGGGTGGGATCTCAACGCGTTCGGCGATTGGGAGACCATGATCAACACACTGGGAGGTTCCGGTTCGTCGATGCCGGGGACCCAGGGTTCGGTGACGCCGGGGGGTAACAACCACCCAATTTTGACGTTGATGCTTCTGCCCGTCCCTCCGCCCCGCGGTATTCGCAGGGATTATCCCAGATTCGGGAGGATTTTCCCGTTCATCCCACGCCGGGAGTAGGCCGAGGCGGTGGAGGTGGCCGAGGCGGTGGAGAACCCCAGGCGGGTGAGGAGGAGGAGGAGGAAGGGGAAGAGGAAGAGGATCTAGGCCGGCATCCGTACAGCAACCTCGAAACGCTGGCGGTGTACAACGCCTGTGTTACCGTCTCGTACGATCCCATCGTCGGGAATCAACAACCCCGGAAGTGTTTCTGGGAAAAAGGTCTGCGAGCTCTACCACCAGATGAAGCCGAAAGGCTCCCGCAAGCGCACATTTAAAATGCTCCGCTCTCATTTTGACCAAGTCGACAGACAGGTCAAAAATTTATGCGGCATCTACTCGACCGAAGCGGCGCACTACCAAAGCGGCGCTTCGGGAGCCGACATTCTGAGGGAGGCTTTGCGCGCCTACAACCAGGACACCGGCAAACAATTCAAATTTGTTGATGTTTGGCAGGCTGTCAAGGACGAGGAACGGTGGGCCGACGGTGACCGCTCCAGCTCGGGCTCAACCTCGAAGCGCACGAAGCACACAGCGAGTGGCCAATACTCGTCTAGTGACACCGGTGAGGGCAGCGACGCACTAGAGGCTGCCTCGCAGGAGTTTGCGGGTACGGCCGGCGATGCAAGGGGATCCAGCCGTGGGCGCCGTCGGTCGCAAGGGACGAAGGCGGCGAAAGCGGCTAGAGCGAGGAAGGGCCGAGGCGAATCAAGCCAGGCGGGCTCTAGATCGGGCTCGCGGAGAGGCTCGGACACACTTATGGCGGTGTACATGACCCCCACAATGGCGGACGTTTCCCGCTACTCGCCCTCCCAATACGCGGCCTGGTGGAACGGAATTGTGCATATGGCAGCACAACTTGGCCTTCCGACTCCCCCTCCACCTCGACCGCCTTCGAGGGATGATTCGCCGGCGGAGTAGTTTTTTTATTTTCTTTAAATTTGTATTTTAAATTATGCAACCGTTTAATTTTTTAGGATTTTAATTGTGTGTTTTTTTTCATTTTAAGTTGTACTTTTTTTTATGTTGTGTGTTTTTTAGTGAAGTGTGTTTGTTTTAATTGAATTGGGTTGGAAATAAAAATAAAAAATGAAATTGAATGAATAGTAATGTAAGGGACGGTTAAGAGACGGAGCGTTGCAGGTTTCGTTCCTTAGTTAAGGGATGAAGTAAAAAAGTATAATGGGCCCTCAGTTTAAGGGACAGTTAAAGGACGGTGGAGGGACAACGTAGTCGATGCTCTAATAAACTGGTTCACGGGCTGGCTTTAATGTTTATTATTACTAGTACAGTATGTCACAAGTTCACAACTCAGCTTGATTCGGTTCGAGTATCATAACTCACAGTAAATCCTAGTTGATCAATAACTTCAATGAATTAGAACGAAACATCGGTGTGATGGATTCAATTAAAATAACAATCCCATTGATCTTTTGGTGGTCAATAATATTTCCCCTTTTTTATTAAATATTTTTATTTGTCAATCATAGAGTACATATTAAAAGAATTATATATAATCTTGTTAGTTAGTGGAGTATAAGTAGTAGTATTTGTAGGTGTCAAACGGTGAACGGGATCGGTAAAGAAGGGTTTCTCTTATTCATTCATATATTAATCATACAATAGGCACTATTATATAGGACTAAGATAGATTATACAATGAAAAACTAATTAATTACATTGATTGATATCTCCTATATTTGGTAAGAGATAATCTCGCGTATCTTCCGTGATTTGGAGTATATTTTCCGTGATCTTCTCCAACACTCCACCTCAAGTTAAGTAACGGGATTCCTGATACTCAACTTGCACAATACTTCTCGAAAAAACTTCGAGTTCACCGCCTTTGTCAATATGTCAGCCAGCTGGTCCTCGGATTTGACATAGGGCATCGCAACTATCTTTGCTTCAATATTGTCCTTTATGAAGTGCCTATCAACCTCCACATGTTTAGTACGATCATGTTGAACTGGATTCTCCGAAATACTTATGGCCGCCTTATTATCACAGAACAACTTGCACGTCTGAGACGAAAAAGAGTTCTAATTCCCTCATAAGCTTCCGCAGCCCAATCAGCATCAGTAAATCCATGTATCTGTAGGTGCCCATGTTTCTCAAACAGGAGCCCGTGTTCGACGGTACTCTTCAAATATCGAACAATCCGCAAAACTGCCTCTCAATGCTCTTCTTGGGGTGCGTGCATGAACTGGCTTACAACCCCTACAGCATAAGCAATATCTGGTCTTGTATGTGATAGATAAATCAACTTCCCGACCAATCGTTGGTATTTCCCTATGTCAGCCTATTTTGCTTCTTCCTTTATCTGCAGTCCGTGGTTTTGGACCATTGGAGTGTCTGCTGGTTTACAATCTACCATCCCAACTTCAGCTGGCAAATTCAACACATATTTCTTCTGATTGATAAAGATTCCATTCTTTGATCTCAGTACTTCTATTCCCAAAAAATACTTCAGTTGCCCCAAGTCTTTCATCTCAAACTCGCTGAACAAATTTTTCTTTAGTTCGGCCATTTCCTCTGTGTCATCCCCTGTAAGGATCATGTCATCCACATATATGATCAAACATGTGATTTTATCCCCCCTTCTCTTGATAAACAACGTGCGGTTGGAATTACTATGCTTATACCCATACTTCATCATCATCTCTGTGAACCTTTCAAACCATGCTCTCGGGGACTGTTTGAGCCCATATAAAGTCTTCTGTAGTCTACACACTTCTCCTACTTGAAACTTGTCAGTGAACCCAGGTGGGGGCTCCATAAAAACTGGTTTTGGCAACTCTCCATGTAGAAAGGCATTCGTCACATCAAATTGATGAAGTGGTCAATCCTTGTTGGCAGCAATCGAGAATAGTATCCTTACAGTGTTAATTTTCTCCACGAGTGAGAAGGTTTCAGCGTAGTCGACACCATAGGTTTGAGTGTATACCTTTGCCACAAGTCTGGCTTTATATCTCTCTATCGTGCCGTCTGACCTCCTTTTTATTGTGAACACCCATCTACACCCGACAGTTCTTATTCCTTCAGGCAGCTTACCTTTGACCCAAGTATTGTTCCTCTTCAGTGCCTTCATCTCAGTGAGCATGGCCTCTCTCCAGTGTTTATGCTTCATTGCCTCCTCAGCTGACCGCGGAATCTCTTCTTCTTCTTCTTCATATAGGGCAGCTTTGAATGCTCTTGCCATTTTTGCTAGATTTCATTGCACAAAATTCGCCACTCCGTATCTGCTTTTCTTCCTATTATTTTCGGGGGAATATCTCTTTGGCGAAATTCCTCTTGTACTTCGGGGAGGAAGAACATATCTACCAGTGTCACTGTCAATTGTATTGTTTTCTTCCGATAGTTCTGCACTTATCGGGTCAGTAGAAACCGTATGGAGACTCGGTTCAGTAATTACCTCGGATATCGGCGAAGAAGGATCGAGGGATCGCGGTTGAGAAGACTCACTTGGCGAGACATGCTCGGCGGCAGTAACAATTGGTTCTGTTAGATCCTCAATTAAAGAGTTTGGAAGTGGCACAACCCAACTTAGATAGTCCACGAATTATCGGGACCATTCCCCCCTGACTACTAAGGTGGGTGTGGTAGAAAAATTCGGTTTTCAAGAAATTACAATTCATGGTGGTGGTTATTTTTCTGGTATTGGGATCAAAGCACTGGTAGCCCTTTTGGTTCACCCCGTACCCAACGAAGACACATTTGGTAGCACATGGGGAGAATTTGGTCCTCTCGTGTTTGGCGATATGAACATAGACCGTGCAGCCGAAAACTTTGGGTTGAAGGTTCAAGTGTTGAGGGATTTTGGATAAGGAGGATGATATATCAAGGGGTTTTTTTTTTGTTTAGGATTTTTGTGGGCAGGCGATTCATAAGGTAAACAGACGTGGCTTCTGGCCAAAAATGTTGAGGAACTTTGGATTCAATCATTACGGCTCGGGCTATTTCTAGGATTGTCCTATTTTTCCGTTCGGCTACCCCATTTTGTTCAGGTGTATAAGCACACGAAGTTTGATGAACCATCCTCTTTTCTTGACAAAATTGTGTCATGGGGCTATTAATAAATTCCCTCCCATTATCGGATCGAAGAGTTTTGATTGAGGTATGAAATTGAGTTTGAACCATTTTAAAAACAAGACAAACTTATCCATAACCTCAGACTTATGTTTCATGAAATAGATCCAAGGCATCCTAGTGCAATTATCAACAAATATAACAAAGTATCGAAAACCATTCCCCCCGGCAAAAGGTGCAGGACCCCACACATCAGAATGAACTAAGGAAAAAATAGATTGCGTATGAGTGTTTGAGAGTTTAAAAGATTGTCGGTAGTTCTTTGCCAAAATACAAGTCTCGCAAAAGAAATCTGTAGGAATAGAAAGATTTGGAAAAAACAGTTTAAAGTAACCAGGGGAAGGATGTCCTAGTCTTCGGTGCCACAACCAAATTTCTTGTCTCATGGATCCGTGAGCCAGCATCGCACTACCATGTTGAGCTATCTCGTCCACGTAGTTGTGTCCACACTTCTCAGTGCCACGCCCAAGTATCCTCTTCGTCCGAATATCCTGTAAAATGCAGAAATTGGGGTGCATCAGAAGAGTACAATTCAATTCTCTCATCACATGACTGATAGACATCAATCGCTGAGATAAGGTCGGAACATATAAACAGTTTTGGAGACACAATGTAGGAGAAATTTCAATCGTGTCAGATCCTTCAACAATAATCAACTCCCCACTTGCTGTTTTAATATAAGTCTTAGTGATTTTACCCATATTAATAAAATCATTTCTATCTGGGGTCATAGTATCCGTGGCCCCACAATAAAAAATCCAACCCTTCGTCATATTACCCTTTTTATTTACATGAAATGCATCGGAAATCTTTTCTAAGGGAGCAAAAGGGGTTTTTGACACAAAATCACATATATGAGGGCTAATATCATAATTTCCATCAAAATGGGGGTCGAAAGCTAATTTCAAGTAGTCTGGGGGTCTTCCCTTTAAAGAATGGGGTCGAGTTTTTAATTGGGCATAATTTCGGGGAGGTTGGCATAATTTAGAAGAGATCCTAGGGTTTGGTTTAAAACCAAACCAATTACCTCCTAAGTTCGGCCCCGCTCCTTCCCTTCCGAAGAAATTGCCGGCTCCCCGGACGTTGCCGCCGTCGGTTGGGCCCTCCAGATTCACCGCCGGTGCACGACCGGTCGTTCCCCCACGATTTCCATTCTGATTTCGTGGTTGTCCATCCTCGGTAACTCCGACGACCATTTTTGCTTGAGGTTGCGCCGCTGCTCCATCCTTCTTCCTGTCTATTTCTCGCCCTGCTCCCCACTAGTCGTCGGCCGGAGGTGGCGAAGGTTTGGTGCCGGAATTGGATACTACTTCGGCATATGATGGCGGTTGGTGACGCGTGACAGCGGTGGTAAGTTCCTTCCCGGCATAGGCAGCCGCTGGCTCTCTCCTAGCGGCGGCGGCTGCTGCTGCTTGTGCTGTTGATCTTCTTTCGGTGGCTGGAGGGGCTGATTCTGTCCCGGCCGAAACATTGAGGAAGGATGTTGATTCTTGCCCAGCAGCGGCGGTATGTTGTTCGTTGCACCGCTGGTAGGTTAGTTCTTTGTATTGAGCAATCAACTTTGATATGCATTCAAGGAGCGATTCAGAATCGAGAATCTGGGGTATTTGGATTGTATTCGTGATTTTTGTATTTGTGAACTTTTCTGCGGAAGGTGTCTAGCTAGTGACCGATCCACGGGATCGACACTGCTCTGATACCATGTCAAACGGTAAACGGGATCGGTAAAGAAGGGTTTCTCTTATTCATTCATATATTAATCATACATTAGGCACTATTATATAGGACTAAGATAGACTATACAAAGAAAAACTAATTAATTACATTGATTGATATCTCCTATGTTTGGTAAGAGATAATCTCGCATATCTTCCGTGATTTGGAGTATATTTTCTGTGATCTTCTCCAACAGTAGGGAAGCGAAATACTACTTGCACTAAAAGTCAGGAGTAATTCAGTATGAATGGGAGAAAACTAAGAACCGAAAAAAGTAGTGAGTGCAGTATGAATGAAGAGTTGAAGCTGATACAATTGGGAATTGGGTATAGCAACAACAGTCAAAGGTAGTGGGCTGCGACTTGCGATTCTGTTTTCGGTTTGAGGAAGACAACTTTCACCGCCTCACCTCGCTGTTTCCGACACGTAACATCACTCCTCGAGATTGCAAATCTTCACACCCGTTTTTTCAATTATTGGAAATCAAATTAGGATTCGACTAATGTGTTTTGTACTTTGTACTACTCATATGTGGAGTATATCACTAGTAGTTACTCTCTTCGTTTTTAATTGTCCTATGACAAATAATCAAATTTGTTTTTTAAGCTAAAAACAAAACTTCAACTACCTCTTACTTTATTATCTTTTTTCTACTTTACTCTTCACTTTAATTCATTATATATCATTTTCATAATTCTCGTGTCCAAAAGAAATCAATCACTTGTAATGAAACGGAGGAAGTATACGTTATTATAAAATTTTTGTTGACCACCATATTCTAAAGATAAAAATTGAAATGAGTTGATTGCAATCTTCTGTTTTCTCGTTGGTCGTTTAAGGTCTAATTTGTGTGGCTTCAAAAAAAATACTAGGTCAAAACAACAATCTAAAACAATGGCTTAAGTGAGGTATATATGTCTATCATTTGGTTACTAATTTTAAATGTTTCGTAAATACTATATATGTTGATTAGTATCGGTGATAAAACTTATTATAAATGTTTTAAATGTTTCCGCTAACTCAAATATTCCACTAACATTTTATTATAAAACTAATACTACAATATATAAAAGTAGAGCATATATGTCACTAACTTTTTAAATCAATTTTTTTATATTTCTTAAAATCTGTGACGAGTCAAAGTGGGACACATATTAGGGAACGGTGGTGTATTAGAGTGAGGAAATTTGCATGTTGTGTCTCACGGGTGGGATAGATCTTGGATTTGGTTCTAGTTCAAGTCCAAAACTTATACTCCTTCTGTCCCAACTAAATTGAGTCGTATTTCTCTTTGAGATGTCCCAACTAAGTGGAGTCATTTTATTTTGAGTGAACTACACTAATCGTTCCTGATCTGGTTGAAAAATGAATCAATGGTCCCTAGAAAAATTTTATATCCTTTTTGGTATTTTAAGACTAAAATAACCCCAGACACTAATTATGTGAATATTTGATGTTTAAGGATATTTTGGACTTTTCAATTTTAAAAATACTGCAATTTATTTTGAATTGTAGAAATTCTTGGTAGTCTTAGGATTCCTTCTCTCTCTACTATCACTAAAACTCCATAGATTTATTATACTGCGTTTCTTTCTTTGTTTTGAGATTTTCAAAGAAAATGGTGAACCCAACTCTAGAACTCACGCGTTATATGCGGAGGATTTGAACAAGATCAATTTAATTTCGAAAATGGATGCGTACGTCGTCGTTTCCAAGACTAGAAAACCGTTCGATCTTGGCAGAGAAGCCAACCCCACCTGGACTTTTCCGATAAAGTTCGCCGGCCGTCGAGGAGGCGGCGCTGCTGCAAAACCGCCTCGTGTTGGACTTCAATATCAAGTGCTATCGCGCCTTAGGCAACAGACTCATCGGCTAAGTTTAAGTCCCCGTTAAGGAGCTTCTTGATTTTCCGGCTAAGGCCCGCGACGCCGCTACCAAGAATTTTGTCAATCAAATGAGTTTTTATCAATCAAATATTCTCCCCATCATTGGGTGCTTCACCAAAAGTATTACCCCCACTACAAACTTGTTGAATTACTCGGGGCACCCGCAACGCGTGCCGCCGGCGTTCCGCGTGCCGTTCCGCCGGAACGGTTTCGCCGCGGAACGCGTTGCGGCGCACCATTCCGCTCCCATTCCGTTCTCATTCCGGGCCGGGTGCCGACGGCACGGAACGCGACACGGCTTGTGCCGCCACGCGCTGGGGCGACGTGGCGCTCCCCGCTTCGTGCGTGCTTCCCACTCGCTAGCCCGCGAGTGGGACACATCAGCGATGAGGCAATAATTAAATTTTTTTAAAAAAATTGATTTTTTTTAAAAAATATTTTTAACGGTAATATTACCGTTTTTTTAACTTTTTTTTAATTTTTTTTATTTTTAATTTTATTTTCTTATTCTATAAATACACCTAATTTATTACATTTCACACACAACTACACATCTACTCTTCCTAAACCAACATCATATCCTCTCCAATTTTCTATTTCAATCTCCTTCACAAAATGTCCGGCGACGGGAATTACGGCGGTGGCGGCTCCTGTGGGTGGGATCTCAACGCGTTGGCGATTGGGAGACCATGTACAACACACTTGGTGGTTCCGGGTCGTCGACGCCGGGCACCCAGAGGTCGGCAACGCCGGGTGGGTACCAACCACCCACTTTCGATGTGGATGCCTACGCTCGACCACCCGGCTCGCGGCTTTCTCAGGGTTTGTCCCAGATTCGGGAGGATATCCCCGTTGAACCCACCCAGGGAGGAAGCCGAGGCGGTGGAAGCTCTAGGGCTGCGTCTGAGGCACCCGAGGAGGAGGAGGAGGAGGAACTGGAGGATCTGGGCCGGCATCCGTACAACAACGAAGAAACTAAGGCGGTGTACACCGCCTGGCTCACCGTCTCGTACGATCCCATCGTCGGGAACCAACAAGCCGCCAAGTGCTTCTGGAAAAAGGTCCGTGATGTCTACCACCAGACTAAGCCGAAAGGGGCCCGGAAGCGCAAATATACAATGCTCCGTGCTCACTTTGGCCGAGTCGACGCACAGGTCAAAATATTTTGCGGCATCTACTCGGTCGAAGCGGCGAACTACCAAAGCGGAGCTTCGGGCGCCGACATTCTGAGGGCGGCTTTGCGCGTCTTCTACCAGGACACCGGTCTACAGTTCAAATATGTTGATATTTGGCAGCTCGTCAAGGACGAGGAAAGGTGGGCAGGCGGTGTCCGCTCGAGCTCGGGCTCAACCTCAAAGCGCACGAAGCACACGCCGAGCGGCAACTACTCGTCTGGTGACACCGGTGAGGCCTGCGAGGGTGAACCGCAGGTGTTTGGGGGTACGGGGGATCCAACGCCCGACGAATACGGGGGATCCAGCCGTGGGCGCCGTCGGCCGCAAGGGACGAAGGCGGCGAAGGCGGCTAGAGCGAGGAAGGGCCGAGGCGAATCAAGCCAGTCGGCCTCGGGATCGGGCTCGCGGGGAGGCTCAGACACACTTATGGTGGCGTACATAACCGCCATAATGGCGGACACTTCCCGCTTCTCGTACGCCCAATTCACGGCCTGGTGGAACGGAATTGTGCATATGGCAGGACTACTTCGTCTTCCTCCTCCCCCTAAACCTCGACCGCCTCCGGAGGATGATTCGCCGGCAGAGTAGTTTTTTTATTTCCCACGTTTAATTGTGTGTTTTTTTATTTTTTTAGGATTTTAATTGTGTGTTTTTTTTTTATTTTTTTAAGTTTAAGTTGAATTTGTTTTTAATGTTGTGTATTTTTTAATAAAGTGTGTTTGTTTTTTATTAAAGTGTGTTTATTTAAATTGAATTGGGTTGGAAATAAAAAAAATGAAATTGAATGAATAGTAATTTAAGGAACGGTTAAGGAACGGAGGGTTGCAGGTTCCGTTCCTTAGTTAAGGAATGGAGTAAAAACGTATAGTGGGGCCCTCAAATAGTGGTTTAAGGAACGGTATAGGAACAGCGTTGTGGATGACCTCAAAACACTAACATAGTTGACATTAGAGAGAGAGAGTCAGAGAGGGGTGAAAGAAGAGAGAGGGAAGGCAAGGAAATACTGCATAAATATTAAATAAAATGCCCAAAAAATAGCATAGTTGAAGAAGTACCAAAATGTTATTTTCAATGCTCCTCCATGGCATTTAGGATTTTTTTCAAATTTAGAGGGATATAAAAGATCGACAAGTACAAAAAATGTAATTTTTAGGGACTACAATGGATATAAAATTTTTCTAGGGATCATTGATGCATTTTTCGACAGGATCAGAGACTATTAGGGTAGTTCACTTTTTTATTTTTTAACAAAAAAACAAAACATTCAATCACTCTTACTTTATTCCACTATCTACTTTATTCTCTCTTTATCTTTCCTACTTTATTACTCTCTCATACTTTTCAACACAATTTCTTAATCTCCGTGCCCAAAAGTTATGTCTCAACTTAGTTATGACGGATGGAGTAGCTTAAAACAGAACTTTTTATAGGATTCGCTAATTTATGTTATAAGTATATTATTGGACTATAGTGTCTCTATATTAAAGTTGAGAAGAATGTCAAAATAATTTCTAGCTTTTGCTTTTCTTGTTTACTCCATCCGTCCGCTATTAGAAGTCTCATTTCTTGGCGGCACGGATTTTAAGAAAAGTAGGTGGAAAAAAGTTAGTAGAATTGAGGTCTCACTTGTGTATATTAGCTTTAAATGAAATATGAGTGGAATGAGTTAGTGGAAGGTGATACCCTATTATCATTTATGGTAAAAGTGAACCGAGACTACTATTCGCGGGCAGACTAAAATGGAAAAACGAGACTTCTATTCGTGGACGGAGGGAGTATATATTAATGTTTATAGGAATGTCGAAATAACTTCTAGCTTTTTTTTCTTGTTTGTGTTTTTATATTCCTGTGTTTATTGTCACTTTGTGTTTATTTCGGCCAATACACAACATTCTTATGAATTTTGATAGCTTCATTTCTGATTCTCTATTTCAAGCATCTAGCCACAGTATTTTACATACAATTTCTACAAGAAATATGTATCACCATTTTTTTTTATCTTAATTACTTATTTTATTACAGTATTATAAAATTAATTTTTTTCACTTACAATTTTAATCTAAAAGTCAATTATTAATAGCAACATGATTTTGTTGGGCTTTATTTATTGATGGAGTAAGGCAATGGGCTAAAATGGCTAACTTGAACGGATTAAACTTTAGGGTTTAACGCAGCCCATTTAGTACCAATTATTACGTTTGATTCAACAAAAAGTAAATGAGACAATAAATTGAAGAGATAAGATCAAATTATTTTCCATCTTAATCAAAATGTTTCCTACACAACATAGTATCGAAAGCCCAAATAAATTTGGACCATAGAAAATCACGGATCTAAATTCCGGTGTTTAATCCCAAATACTGAGAAAGAGGTTCATTCGATTAGCCATAACTAATTCTTCTCCATTTTCAACAATCAAAACGGCTGAAAAGAAACTCTCAAACCACGCAACGGAATGGCTAAAGCCGCATTCCACATAATGCTCATCCTCTTCCCCATCGTCTACGCCGCCGCCGCCGAAGAGTCCACCGACGACGGAGTGGTGACGGCGTGCGAGAAGACCTCCAACGCCAGCTTCTGCGCGGAGTTGCTGCTGCCGTACGCCTCCCAATTCATGGACAACGACGGCAACAAAATGGGGTACGCCGCCATCTCCGCCACCCTCGCCCAAGTGCAGTCGACGAGGGCGTACATGGTGCGCCAGACCACCGAGCCGACGGCCACTGAGAAGGAGCGCTCCGCCGTCACGTCGTGCCTCGGAGATATCGGCAACAGCGACGACAGCCTCCGCAACGCGTCGCAGGAGTTCGACCTGTTTCGCGCCGCCAAAGGCGAGCAGCGAAGCAGCCACAGAGAGAGCGTGATCAAGATGATCGATTCCGCAAGGAATGATCTCACCGCCTGCTCCGATTTGTTGAAGAAGCATAATGATGTTGTCGGCGCCGGAATCATTAGCGAGTCGGCGCGCATGACGGAACGCTCCATTCAGGCGTGTTCCGTGGCTGAAGCTTTCATACACTGAATAAAAGGAGTAGATTAATTTGTAGATTCGAGAAATTTACCGTTTGCCCTCATCTGTTACAAATTGTAGGTATGACCAGTTTCAATATCAATAATTTTATGACAAATCGAATTTCATTAGTATTCACTGCATATATCGTTTTTACCATATATGTTGATGTCGGTATATACACGTTATGCCATAAATTACGGTATCTATTGAAATATCAATATCACAGTATATGAAAATTCATACCACTATCATACCAAATTCTTTCGAGTAGGTATCATACTGTACCAAAAATCACCAAATACCAAAAATTAAATATTATCAATATTTTTTCCTATAAGATAAGTCTGATATACCAATTTTCAATATTTTTCTCCCCCAAGTTACTACTACTCTTTATGTCCCCAAAGAATATGTACTTTGAGTTCAACACGAATTTTAATGTAAAATTGGTAAAATAAGAGAGAGGTAGGGAGAAAAAGTAATTAAAGTATTGTTACTGAAGAATGAGTCATACCTCATTAAAGAGAAAAAAAGTTTCCAAAATTAGAAAATGCATATTTTTGTGGGACAGACTAATAAGGAAATAGTGCATCTTCTCGTGGGACGGAGGGAGTACAACACGTCAACATATCATATCTTTCACTCCCACCAAGTAAATAGGGTAACAGTAGTAGTCCACTTATTAGATATTCACTCAATTGGAGTAAATATAACCACAATATTTTACGCAGTTTGATCAAGATTCAATCAAATATTATTTTCATTTGATAGCCAAATAAAGTAACTGACCACCACCTTGGGAAGAAGACCACCAAAAGTAATTTCTAATTAAGGGAGAGGGGGGTGTGGAATAGTAAATCTGAGTTCTCGCTGGTATAGCTAAAAAATATAAATATAAAAATGACATAGCAATGAAATTAAAAATTGATGATAGAGTAATAGTGCTAATGAATGACAAGAAAATGAAAGTATTGATTAATAGAGATGGTTAATAAGGGCCAAGGCGTTGCTGATATGCCTCTCAACTCCAGTGACACAGCTAGTGATCTTCTTCTTAACCTTCCGCTCGAGGAAGTCGTCGATGCACGTCTCAGCGTCGGTGATGGCGGCGCTGGCGTAGGTCTTTGCATTTGCCCACTCGAATTCCCTGTCACCGCTCTTCATGTGGCCCATGGCGGTGAGCGTGTCCTTGAGCTCGGTGACAGCGTCTTTGAGGTCGCCGATGCAATCCTTCACTGCCATCGCCTCCGCCTTCTTCACCCCCTTCTGCTTCGCCAGCTTCGTCACGGTGGCCGAGCAGTTGTAGGTGGCCAGCACCGCCGCCTTCAGAGCTACCTTGCACAGCTTCAAGGGGTTCGTCCCCACCGTCGACGCGTAGGGCCCCAGCGTCTTGATGCACAGCGACGAGTACGTCGTCGTTTTGCACGATTTCACGATGAAGTTAGTCGAGTTTTTCTTTGACGTGGCGGCGGAGGTTGGAATAGTGTTGCATGAGATTAAGACCAAGAGTGTGAGGATGGCTGTGAGGAAATGTTTAGTTCCCATCTTTGGTTTTGATCGATTTGTGTGATGATATTGATTTACTTTAATTTGTGGGGATGGATTTGCAGAGAAGGAAGCAAGGGGTATATATATAGTAGTACTAGTACTATACAATATAACTAATGTAGAAAAAAGTTGTCAGCAGGTGAATTAATTGTTGAATCTAGCGGGGATAATTTAGGTATTTAAAAACTGTTATTTTAGGTTGTTGATAGTCCGAAGGCACATGCAAATGCGAATGCGTTTTGTCAAAAGATTAGTATCTGTTGAAGTCACATGCGTATTCTAAGCCATATTCCTAGCCTGTTCATGAATTCAGATAATTGATCTATTACTGTCAGAATAATATCGCACAAAATCGGGAGGATTATATGCAATTGATATGATATGGGAATATATTGTGTCATATATAGCATAGTAATTATTGTAAATTAGGTTTACCATATATGTAGAGATACTCTAGCCTATATAATATTGTAATCTCTGTATTCACGGTACAATGAATGAGAAGATGATTTCTCCTATCAATTTCTAACATGGCCTCAGAGCAGGACGATCTTGGCTCAGAAAAATTTCATCACAACCAATAATACCAATTCTCGACACTTTTTTCAGCCAAAACCAACCCGAAATACCAAAATCTACACCCAAATATGTCAGATACAGAGGATACAAAGGATCTGGAACAGACGGCAAGTCTCAGAAACAACAAAAGCATCACAGTACCGTTCAAGTTGAATGGTAGGAACTACCCATTGTGGGCACGATTGATCAAAGTGAAGATTGGAGGCAGGGGCGCCTACTCGTACATCAGGAATGATCCCCCAGAACCGAGGAGCACGGGGTATGACGAGTGGGAAGAAAACGACCTCGTGGTGTTCTCGTGGATTGTCGACAACATTGAAAACGACATCATCGCAGACTTCGCCCATCACCAGACGTCGAAAGCCCTGTGGGACAACCTCGCGGTGACGTTCGAGAGTAAAGCAGATCGGTACCTCATCTATGACCTGGAAGAGAAGGCGATTAACATCAAACAAGGCAACATGAACCTAGAAACATACTACAGAAAGATTCACGGATTGTGGATCAATATAGATCTAAGTCAGAACCAACCAATTAGTTGTTGTGATAAGGGGATCGACCAATTCCGGACATTTTCAAATTGCAAAAGGCTCATCAAGTTCCTGACCGGATTGAATCAGGAATACGACTCAATCTGACGTGAGATTCTGAAGGAAGAACCGATGCCATCAGTGGAGGCAGCGTATGGATGGGTGAAGACAGAGGCGGCTCGACGTCGAATCATGCCACCAGCGTCGTCCTCACCCACCGACGAAGCCAACGACAATGCCGAATCATCATTTGGCGGGGAAATCGGACAAGGCTTCACCGCTCAAACCCAACGACCTCCACACAGGAACGACGCACCACCGCAGCGCCCTCCGGCCACCAGCCGACCGGGAAACAAGCCAGACACGTCGAAATTGTGGTGCTCCCATTGTGGGAAACAGAAACACACTTGGGAGACCTGCTTCAAACAGGTCGGATACCCAGATTGGTGGGAGGAACGGCAGAAGGCGTGAGCTTCTCAAGCCCAGGCGAAAGTAGCCGTAGGCGTGAGCGGAGAAGGGGTTCCGCGGATAATTGAGGCCGAAAACCATGGGGAATCAACCGGAGTTGGAACGGGGGTACGTCAGGAGCCTCCACCGGCAGGCGGCAACGTGAGGGGCGCCGGGAATTTTGCTAAGTGGACGGAAGTCGGAGGCGGCGCAGCTAAATGAGGTAAAGGGTTTGGATTAAATCCAAACCCTAAATTGAATTTTTTGGACTTATAATTTTCCTCCACAAAAGTATGTGAAATTTAAAAAGGGACCCCATCTACTTGTACACGAACCCCCAGATTTCCCAAAAATTTGAAAAGAACCCCAATCTATCCAGAAATCCGAAAAATACCCCAATTTTGTGTCAGAAAATGCTTTTGCACCCTTACGAGAAATTTCCGCTGCATTTCATGTTTATGATATCACTGATAAAAATTCGAAAGGCTGGATATTTGATTGTGGGGCAACTGATACCATGACTCCGGATAAAAATGATTTTCTTGATTATAGTGAAGACGCTGATAGATTATATATTAGAACTGCAAATGGGGAATTGATTACTGTTGTAGGATCTGGCACTATTGAAATATGACCTACACTCCGGCTTAAGAACTGTCTTTATGTTCCTACCTTGTCTCAAAGATTGATGTCTATAAGTCATGTGACAAATGAGTTGAATTGCACGCTGCTAATGCATCCCGACTTTTGTATTCTGCAGGATATTCAGACGAGGAGGATTCTTGGGCGTGGCACTGAGAAGAAAGGGCTCTACTACGTGGACGAAATAGCTCAACATGGAAGTGTGATGCTGGCTCACGGATCCACGAAATAGGAAACTTGGCTTTGGCACCGAAGACTAGGACACCCCTTTCCTGGTTACTTAAATTGCTTTATCCGAACCTTTCTATTTCTTCTGATTTTTCTTGCGAGACTTGTGTTTTGGCCAAGAGCCACAGACAGACTTTTAAACCCACGAACACTCGTATGCAATCTATGTTTTCTTTAGTGCACTCTGATGTTTGGGGCCCTGAGCCTTTTATTGGTGGAAATGACTTTCGATATTTTGTGATCTTTGTGGATGACTGTACTAGGATGATGTGGATTTATTTTTTGAATCACAAGTCTGAAGTCTTTGATAGATTTACATCTTTTTTTAAACTAATCCAGACACAATTTCATACCACCATCCCTTAGGTCGGATAATGTGAGGGAATTTGTTAACAGTACTATGACCCAATTTTGTAAAGATAATGGAGTGATTCATCAAACTTCATGTGCCTATACATCTGAACAGAATGGGGTAGCAGAAAGAAAAAATAGGGTGATTCTAGAGATGACCCGAGCTCTTATGATCGAATCCAAAGTTCCAAACATTTTTGGCTCGAAGCCGTCGCTACATCCATCTATCTCATCAATCGCCTCCCAACCAAAATCCTAAACATGAAAATCCCTCTCGATATCCTATCCAATCAAGCCCAAATTCCCGAATACCTTAGCCTACCACCCAAAGTCTTTGGTTGTACCGTTTACACCCATATACCTAAACAAGAAAGAACGAAACTCTCCCCTTGTGCAATCAAATGTGTTTTTGTGGGGTATGGGTGAACCAAAAGGGGTACAGATGCTTTGATCCCAACACCAAAAAAATCACTACCACTATGAATTATAATTTTTTTGAAACCGAATTCTTCTACTACACCCACCTTAGTAGTCAGGGGGAGAGTGATCCAGGTAGTTCTAGGGTTGGAACGGTACGGTATACCGCGCCGAAATAGCCATACCGCATACCATACCGTACCGTACCCTGCGGTATGACCAAAAACCATACCTTTATCGTACCGCTTTTGTCGGTATACCAAAATTTAGATATCGTTACCGTACCGCTTTTGTCGGTATACCGCAATTGCAGTATACCGCGGTATACCGTGATTTCCGGCACATACCGCAATTGCGGTATACCGTAAATTTGCGGTATGATGCGGTATAACGCGGTATACCGCAGTATATACAAAATGCATACCTTTACCGTACCTAAAACTGTCGGTACAGTATGATACCGTACCGAAAATTTGGAATTTTTCAGTACAGTATGATACCGTACCGAAAATTTGGAATTTTTCGGTACGGTAAATGCGCTATTTCGGTATATTTTTCCAACCCTAGGTAGTTCTGCGGACTATCTAAGTTGGGTCGTGCCAGTTCCAAGCTCCCCGATTGAGGAACCAACAGATCCAGTTGTCACTTACGCTGAGCAGGTCTCACCACAAGAACCATCTCACCCAAGTCCTTGTAATCCTTCTCCGACGATATCCGAGGTAATCTCTGAACCGAGTATAGTTGAGATTCCAGTTATCATGACCCCACTGAAACAGAACCTCAAGACAATACAGTTGATGGAGACACAGGGAGATATGTGCTCCCTTATCGGAGTACAAGGGGAATTCTGCCAAAGAGATACTCCCCAGAAAAGATTGGGAAGAAGAGTCGTTATGCGGTGGCAAACTTTGTGCAAGGAAATCTGACCAAAATGACACGAGCTTTTAAGGCTGTGCTGTATGAAGAGGAAGAAATTCCACAGTCAGCCGAAGAGGTAATGAACATAAAAAGTAGAGGGAACTAATGTTCGTTGAGATGAAGGCATTGATGAAAAACAATACATGGGTACGGAGCAAGTTACCCGAAGGGGTGAAGACAGTCGGCTGCAGATGGGTGTTCACGATAAAAAGGAGACCGGATAGTAAGATAGACATGTACAAGGTTCGTCTCGTGGCGAAAGGATACACCTAGACTTATGATGTAGATTATGATGAGACTTTCTCACCAGTGGCAAAAATCAACACCGTCAGGGTACTATTCTTAGTCGCCGCTAATAAGGAATGACCACTTCATCAGTTTGATGTGACCAATGCATTCTCACATGGAGAGTTGCCAAAACCAGTGTACATGGAGCCTCCACCGGGATTCTCTGGAGACTTCTTAGATGGGGATGTATGCCAACTCAAGAAGACATTGTATGGGCTAAAATAATCCCCAAGGGCATGGTTTGGAAGGTTTACGGAAGTGATGAAGAAGTACGACTACAAGCAGAGTAATTCGGACCATACATTATTCATCAAGAAAAAGGGCGGCAAGATAACGTGTTTAATTATATACGTGGACGACATGATCATTAACGGAGATGATGAGGAGGAGATAGCCGAACTAAGGAAGAATCTGTTTCATGAATTTGAGATGAAGGATCTCGGTCTTCTCAAGTATTTCTTAGGAATTGAAGTGCTAAGGTCAAAAAAGGGAATTTTCATAAATCAGAAGAAGTATGTTCTTGATCTATTGGTAGAAATTGGGATGATCGACTGCAAACCCGTGGACACCCTGATGGAGCAAAATCACGGACTACAGATAAGGGAAGAGGCAAGCCAGATCGACAGGGGGAGATACCAGAGACTAGTCGGAAAGCTTATCTATCTATCCCACACAAGACCAGATATTGCATATGCAGTAGGAGTGGTGAGCCAATTCATGCATGCACCTCAAGAAGAACATTGGGAAACAGTCTTGAGAATTGTCCGATACTTGAAGGGAACGGCGGAACATGGGCTTATGTTTGAAAAACACGGACACATGGAAATACATGGCTTCACCGACGCTGACTGGGCATGGAACCCAAATGACAGAAAGTCAACTGCCGGGTTTTTTAATTTTGTAGGAGGGAACCTTGTAACGTGGAGGAGCAAGAAGCAGAAGGTAGTGGCACTGTCTAGCGGAGAGGTAGAGTTCAGATGAATCAAAAGTGGACTGACAGAGATATTATGGTTGCGAAGACTGATGATGGAATTGGATCTCCGACCGGCCCTTCCGTGTAGATTGTTTTGTGACAACAAGGCAGCCATTAGTATCTCCGAAAACCCGGTACAACATGATAGAACCAAACATGTGGAGGTGGACATGCACTTCATCAAGGAGAATATTGAAGCCAAGGTAGTACAAATGCCTTATGTCCAATCTGAAGATCAACTGGCGGATATTTTGATGAAGACAGTAAACTCGAAGTCGTTTCAAGAGGTACTATGCAAGCTAAGTATCGGGAATCCCATTACCTAGCTTGAGGGAGAGTGTCAGAATAATATCGCACAAAATCAGGAGGATTATATGCAATTGATATGGGAATATATTGTGCCATATATAGCATAGTAATTATTGTAAATTAGGTTTACCATATATGTAGAGATATTCTAGCCTATATAATATTGTAATCTCTGTATTTAAGAGTACAATGAATGAGAAGATGATTTCTCCTATCAATTTCTAACAATTACGTTGTTTTAAGATGTACAGTACTACTTTAATTGCATTGTCAGGATACATAAATACTAGTAAGAGTTATAAGAAAATTGTTGATATGTTTTATTTTTCAATTACATTAATTTTTTTATTATTATTTGTGAGAAGTACAACAATAGTATATTTTTGGGTTAGAGGGTGATATTACTTTAATTGCATTGTCAGGATACATAAATACTAGTAAGAGTTATAAGAAAATTGTTGATATGTTTTATTTTTCAATTACATTAATTTTTTTATTATTATTTGTGAGAAGTACAACAATAGTATATTTTTGGGTTAGAGGGTGATAGCAGTTTCTCGTTATCATATTAATATATAATCATACCAATTAAGAAAGTAACTTCTGTCTGAAATTTCCTCTAAAATATACTCCATATATGATGGTTTTTTATAGCTTATAGCTGTAGTATTACTTAATGTTATTGGATATATGGTTATCAATGTTTGTGATCAGTTCTCATCCCCTGATAGAGAAGAGCAGCGAAATATATTCTTTATAATAGGAGTACATGACTACATGTTTCCAATTGTACAATCGTTTCTTAAAAATAGAAACTTTTGAAATAACGTGAATTTTAATGTAAAATTGATTAAGTAAGAGGGATATGAAGAAAAAACAGTGTTAGTGAAAAATAGATTACACCTCGTAAAGAGAAAGAATTTTCTAAAATAGAATGTTTCTATTTTTAGGAAATGACCCAAAAAAGAAATAGATTTTATTTCTAAAAAGCGGAGGAAGTATATTATATATAGGGTTGGGGACAATTACGTTAGGGCACCCGCAATGGGGCACCCGATGGCACGCCCTATGGCGTCCATCGTCCTCGGGCGCGGACGATGCCCCCATTGTGGGTGCCCGCCATCGTCCGTCCCCTTCGTCCGCGACCGATCCATAGGGCGCGCCCTATGGCGCGGACGATGACCTATCGTCAACGCCATTGTGGGATCGGCGGACGATGGCGCGGACGATAGGCCATCGTCCGCGCCATCGGGCGACCCATTGCGGGATCGGCGGACGATGGTCGCGGACGATGACACGCGTTTTTGATGCCTATTTAAACCTCGTTTCTCATTCACTTGTTCGTACGAACATCTCACCTCTCTCATTTCGCTCATCTCTCACATTTCTACCTCTCTCAAATACCAAAATGAACAACGACGATGACGCCACTAGTTCTAGCTCCTCGGAGTCGGGTAGTTCGACCTCGTCCACCTTGGAAGCCTTAGATGCAGCCATTGAAGAGGCCATGGCGGAATGCTTAGCCCAAATGCAGCGCGATGCGACAGCGGCGGCGGCGGAGCAGAACCACGGGCCTATTCGACGTCGAAATTCTCTCCGACGCGACCGCGCTGCAGCTCACGAGCGTCTGATTGCAGACTATTTTGCCGATCAACCACGGTGGGGAGAGACTGTTTTCCGCCGTCGGTTTAGAATGCCGCGTTACCTTTTTTTCAGCATTGTCCGCACGTTGTCATCACGTGATGAATACTTCACGTATCGGGAAGACGGCATCGGCAGACCCTGCCTTTCACCGTTGCAAAAGTGTACGTCTGCACTCCGTCAGTTGGCCTACGGCACCACGGTGGACATTTTCGACGAGTACCTCCACGTCGGGGAGACAACAGGCCGGGAGTGCCTGAAGGGATTTTGTAGGGGAGTTGTGGAGGCCTATGGTGACACATATTTGCGCAAGCCGACTGCCTCTGATTGCCAGGCCTGATGAAGATGCACGAGACGGTGCACGACTTTCCTGGGATTCTAGGGAGCATCGACTGTATGCACTGGCAGTGGAAGAATTTTCCGGCGGCGTGAATAGGCCAATTCACAAGTGGATACAAGGGCAGCCACCCGACGATGATCCTCGAAGCCGTCGCTGACCATCGGCTCTGGATCTGGCATGCTTACTTCGGCGTAGCCGGGTCGAACAACGACATTAACGTCCTCAACTCATCCACCCTCTTCACCGAGCAATGCAATGGCAACGGCCCGGCCATCGAGTTCACTGCCAACATGCGCCAGCACCACATGAGGTACTACTTGGCCGATGACATATACCCACGGTGGCCTGTTTTTCTGAAGACGATCAGCTGCCCAATTGGTGAGAAGAGGGCTTTATTTGCCCAAAAGCAGGAGTCGGCGCGGAAGGATGTCGAACGGACATTTGGTGTGCTCCAAGCACGGTGGGCAATTGTGAAAGGGTCGGCTCATCTCTGGTTCAAGAAAGTCATCGCCGATGTCATGTACGCGTGCATAATCATGCACAACATGATAGTCGAGCATGAGGGTGGGAGCATCACCGACTGGAACGATGATGACGGTGCATCTAGCTCGTCCAGCACGGCGACCGAGCCTCCCGCTAGAGGATTACCGCCAGGCTTCAATGAGGTTCTAACTAGCCAGGTCTCAATGCGCAACCAACAAGACCATGTTCAGCTCATGAACAACATGATTGAAGAAGTGTGGGCCCGTAACTGCCGTCTCTGAGTTTGCGTATTTTTTTAATTCATATTGTAATGTATTAATTTCTATAAATGAAATGAAGTTTTTTTCTAATTTTGTGTGTTATTTAAATTTTCTATAAATGAAATGAAATGAAAATTCATAGGTCGCGCCTTAGGGCGCCCCATTGCAGGTGGGGGGTAGGAGGATAAAACTGATGACGTGGCGCGCCATAGGGCGCGCCATTGCTAATGGCGTTAGAAGCACTAAATGGGATGAATTGAGTCAAATAATAATTTGTGCAATTTTATTGTATGCAGGTAATGTTTCCGCCGCTTAACTTCATATACATGCTTTCTCTGACTTGATAACCGGCGAAGTTTAGTAGTACTAATACATCTAAATTCAAGTTTAAGGGTATATAGGGTTCGTATATTTTTCTAATATGTTCGTACATTGTATCACATAATATAAAAAAGATAATCCTAGAAATTTATTTTCCAGAATGATGTCTATTTAAATTGCTCCAAGCTGCCTCCAATAATATTAGAACGTGGGCCTTCGTATGCCTACATTAATTGGAGGTATAGTTAGAGAGTGCTAATTATTTGAATTTGATAATTGAAATAATTGGAATTAGATTAATACGTTGCTCTGATCCTTAATTACATCATGCGATGGTGGATGTTAGGGGCATGTGTTGTGAGCACGTGCGCGTAAGGTGCTGCTTAAACAATGCTGCCTTTTCTGGATTAACCTCGACGAAATTTCAATCCACTTCCATTTACGTGACCATTCATACATATACTATTTCATATTTCAATTAAGTAAGGTGGGAATTTAGTCTTAGCTTTATTAATCGAACGCTGTCAGTTTGAAATTTGCTAACAACAATTTAGACTGAGTAAATCGTATACCATGACTTGACAGCTAGGCGTTGATTATCTTAATTATGCCCTAATGATATGCATGAAAGGTAGCTATTTAATATTTGTAAGTAGTATTTGTACGTTAAAATAATTACGCTTTAAATCCATTATTATTTTGAAGTAGATACATATTACTACTATTTGGGCATATGGCAAGATTTATATACAGTATATATGAATAGGACTGTGATCAATACCAAACCACTCCTAAATCTTAAACGCCGAACAACATCATTATATGATAACCTGAAGTTCATTATAATGAACTAATAACAAGCTTATAATGAACTTCAGATTTCTAAACTATGCATGATGATGTCATTGTTTTTAAATCTCAGAATTCCCTATAATGAACTATAAATAAAGTTGTAATGAACTCCGCATTATTATATAATGATGTGTTTGACGTTTAGTGTTTTAAACTAGTTTGGTATATAATATAACCCGATATGAATATATCGAAATTAGGGGAAAAGAAGAAAGATATTCAATCCATATTTCGTGGATCAGCCAAGTACGACTTGAATATATATTTATGTGAAAAAGCTATTATGAGTAGGATGATTAAATAGACCAAATTAAAGATTTTCTACAAAATACCCCTCTAGTTTGACGCAGAATATATTTTTTTATTAAGATTGTTAAATGTGGATTGTGAAATATACAACTCAGTTCAAATACGTCTGCTTTCCCATTAATAAGTCGAGAGATTGGTATCGATATCAGGTAATTAGCTAATTCTGTCCTAAGTTATTAGGAGGAACGATTTACTATTTTGGTATGTCCATATTAATTAAAAATTTCAGTTCACGTAAGCCTCAAATTTCATTAATTATTCTCATCACATTATATTATAAATTAATAGTATATAAAAATAGGTCTTATTTTATTATTTTTTTCACTCACTTTTTCTTTATATTTCATAAAACTCATATCGAACTAGACTGAGATTCTTAGAGCATCAGCATCCATTCTCTCTACGGAAATCATGCTCTCCACTATTCATAAGCCCGGCCCATTTTTACTCATATTTTATCATAACAAATGCACAACACCCACAATCATATTCTTACCCAAGAGCATGTTTTCACTATTCATGCGTTCCACTATTCTACTATTCAATTTAAAAACTACAATTACTAAAACCATTTTCTTAATAATAAAACTTCATTAAAAAATCCGAAAATAACATTATAAATTCCTAAAAAAATTAAAACTTACATAATTTAAATCCTAAATATTAAAAGTCACATAGAAATTATACTCCCTCCGTCCTACCACAAGTGATCAACTTTCCATTTTAAGTTTTCCCACCACAAGTGATCAATTTCCTTTTTTTAGCTAAAAATAAAACTTCAACCATCTCTTACTTTATTCCCCCTCTCTTACTTTATTCTCTATTTCTTTCTTTATTCTTTCTTTATCTCTCTTACTTTTTCCTCTCTTATACTTACTCTCTCAACTTTAACTCAATACATATCATTTTCTTAATTTCCGTGTCCAAAAGAAATCCATCACTTGTAGTGGGACGGAGGGAGTATATAATTTAAAAACATTGGTTAAAAATAAAAAACATTGGTCCAAAAGAAAAACATCACTTGTAGCTCAATTCTCTCTCCACCAATATACAAACTCGATGATATAGAGAGTAGGGCTGGCAATTTTCGACACGACATGATAATCCGACACGAATCCGCACGAAATTATTGGGTTTGGGTCAAGTCTTATTGGATCCGTGTCCTTATCTGGTTGACCCATTAAGAACCCGATAATTTCGGGTTGGGTTCGGGTCGGATGCGGGTCGGATACGGGTAACCCATTAAGAAATAATATTATTATTTTTATTATTATTTAAAAATATATATATTACTTTAATTTTTTAATTTCTTATAAATTAGGTTTAAATAGTATAAAATGAATTTTAATTGTGTAAATTAGGTTAAAAATTAAGGTTTAATCGTGTAATATTAGGTTTTAATCGTGTAATATCAGGTTCGGGTTGTTATCATGTCGTGTCAACCCATATTATATCGTGTCGATAACGGGTTCGTGTCGGGTGCGGGTCGTGTTCGGATTTGAAGGTAATAGGTCGGGTTCGTGTTCGGATTTATAGTTTTCTTAACAGGTCGGGTTCAGGTTAGGCCTTATTGGGTTGGGTCATTATCAGGTTAACCCGATAACGAACCAATCCGCACGATTTGCTAGCCCTAATAGAGAGAGAAAGTTGGTGATTGGACCGATTTAGGGAAATGGTCATCCTTCTCAGCTCTTCTGCTCTTCTACCATAGTAAATTAAATCCATCCGTTCACGACCCCCACCCCCGATTTTCCTCTCCTCTTTCTCATCAGTCATTCTTCCTTTCATTTATTCGCTGGACTAATTTTGTCGTAGGGGTAGGGGCGGATGGTTTGTCATGGATAACTGCCGAAAATACATCACGGGCGACAGGCCTAGATAAATTTATCTCGAGCCGAGTTGTAGGAAAAAATAGAAGCGAACAACAGATTAGAGGCGATGAAGATAAGAAGTCATGTGCTATCTCGCCAGCTGAACGGAGCCGTAGTAGATGAAAGATTTCTAAGTTGATTCCATGTTGATATGACAATATACTATACGGAGTAGGAGAACTACTATATAAGTCTCGGCCAGTAAAACTATAGTACCCCCTCCGTCACACAAAAGACGTCACACTTGTGGGACGGCACGAGATTTTAGGAGGTTTTGTTTTGTATGTTAAACGGAGAGAGAAAATATAATTTTTATATTAATGTAAGAGAGAATTTTTTCAAAAATGGAAATATGACATCTTTTGTGGGACAAACTAAAAAGGAAAGTGTGACATAGAGGGAGTACTAAATTACTAATTGGCATGTGGGCTGGACCGGTCTGTCCTAGCTCCGTCTTAGTCCATGTCTGAAATGCGTCGAACTGGGTTGGTATTTACTTTTATAAATCTGGGTCGAGCCCAGCCCAAACTCAATTTGACACAAAAAATATTTTGAAGGACTTTTGTAGCTTAGATGATTCCATGTTAGTATGTCTTTTTGCACCACCACTACTCTTGCATCCATAATTTCCGATATAAAGCAAACAATTACTTACTACACTTCCATATCTACTTTCAAATTCTATTACACTAGAAAAATTTACCAAGTGAAACAACACCAATATGTCAAAACTTCCAATTTTGATGTCGCTCACCTAGCTATTCAAATCTTAGATAATCTGCTGTTCACATGTGTCAATTGTTATTTAAAAAAAATGGCAATGATGCGATTGGTCATGGTGAAGAACGCGATTTGAAATAAGCCAATAATCCGAGAAGTGGTGCATTGATATAAGTGGCGGGCTCGGATTTGGTGGAGTCGACGCGATCATCAGCAAAGGAGTCGTCCACGTTGGGGCCTCCGACCACCGCCCCTGTGAGCTCATTGGGATTGGCGTCGGCGCTCATGAAATAAGGCGTTCCGTCTTTGCAGGCTATGTGGTCTGGATGCTGAGCCACCGATGGCAGCGACGATGCCCTGTGGTGTATTCTCCGTGGAAACTTACTGCCGTATCCCACCATGTAAGACATGCTCAATGGATTGCTTCCCAGTATATATCCCACCAACTGCATCCATAAGTTATTTTGTCAAGGCTCATTGAAATCAAATTTAAGAAATGAGGGGGGGAATTCAAAAACTTACTTTAGAAACAAGAACATTGATTCCAGCATGTTTTGCATCCCATCCAAATTCTGAGATGCCTGCTTCAATCTGAGGTTTGAAATTTATGATGTTTTGCATTACATAATTCAAATATATGGACTTTTTGCTAGCTTTGTATAGCCATGCTGCACCCCACAACAATTCATCCTGCAAATTAAAATTACATTATTACTTTAGTATTTTTCTATTTACTATACAGTGGTTACATATTTATATGCATACATACCTGATAGCCACTATAATCACAATAAACAGGGCAAGCTCCTCCAGCAATACTATCATTGTAAGAGCCTCTATATTTGTCTGCAAACTCAAATACCTGCACACAAAATATATAAATAAACCATGAAAACTAAATATATAAGAAAAAAGAACCTTGCTTATTTGGGTAAATAGTCATTTGAATCACGAAACTTGGTTAAATTTTGATCTATCCCTTGGAGTTTAAAATTGGAATGTTAAATTTTGAAGTTTCATTTTTTTTCTCAATTGTCTCATCTATATACAAAAGGTCATCACATATTTGTTTACCTCGGAGGCCTTTTTCAGTAGCACTTTAGCGTAAGCCTTATCTCCGAAAGCTTTGAAAACCAAAGACGAGGCGAGGCGGCCAGCGCTGCGGCTATCTCAGCCGATACTTCGGATCCAGGTGCGTTCTGAGTGACCGCATACACCGTACGAGGAGTGTCCATGTCTTCTGGCCTCTGCCAACAGTTGGGGTCTCCCACCTGAGCAAAAACAACGCCGGGACTGGCGGTGGCTTTCAGGAAGTACTCCGTCGACCACCGCACTGCCTCCGCCGCATGCGCCAACTCCGGGCCCATGGACTTGCCGTATTCGATTACTCCCCACGCCATCATCGTCGTTGAGAATGCCATCGGAAAATTGAACTTCACATTGTCTCCCGCGTCGTAGTACCCACCTGTTAAGTCTACCTGTTCAACACAAAAAGAAAGTCTTTTTGACACCGTATTTAAGAAAGTAGTGTTTGATAAAATGAAAATAAATTAAAATAAGATTTTTTTAAAAAAAAAAAGAAAAAAGGAATGCGAAATGAATTTGGAAGAATATGAATAAGAACCCAAGACCTCTCCTATTGTTAATATAATGCTGTTTGGTTTGGGTAAAAGATTGAGGTCAAATATTAATTTGCTTCTTTAAGTGAAATCAACATCAACTTTAACTCATTAAGTGAAGCTTACACATGCAAAACTCAATATTTTGCTCTAAACTCAGTATGGTGATTAATTGGTTTCATCTTTGTGATAATTTTCCTCAGATCGATCGCTTTCACTTGTCATATATTTATTTGGACTTGATAGAAAATAAAGATTCGGTTGATAAAATATACATAGAATATTCATTGGTGAGCGTTTTCTTTGTAGTAGTATTAATTAATTAAAGGATTCACTTCGGCAATTATATAAAGTAGCATCATTGACATGGAAAAAAGGGGCGATATCAAGTGAATAAAAAGTTGAACTTCAAGTTGTCTTGCCACAGAGTTGACTAAGAGCATCCACAATAACCGGCGTCACCACCGCCACGCCGATTTTTCGCCCACGCCGGTTTGACGCCGAACCATTGGAACCGGCGTGGGCGAAATCGGCGTCAAAATCGGCGTCGCCATGCCGATTCCCGCGCTGACGCCGGTTCCGACGCCGATCCTCACGGGCGCCATTGTGTGATGCAGTCAGCGGGAAAGAGTTTCCTAATTTACTTTCTTTAAATTTTTAGTTATTTTCTTTAATTTCCGTATTTTCCTTTTATATCTCTAGGGTTTTTGGGACCACTTATATATAGTGGGAATAGCAGTTTTCGTAGCAGTTTTTGACATTGATTAATTACAATTTCTTGAAGCTAAGGCTTTTGTGAATTTATCGTGTGATCATTCTATCTCGTGGTCGATTGTCATCAAGTGGTATCAGTAATCCAGGTTGATAATCCATGGCCGAACGTGCTCGTGGACGCGGTCGTGGCGGTCGTGGCGGCAGGGGTCGTGGAGAGGAACCCCCCGCTGATGACGGGAACCGACGACGAGATCTGCGTGACGTCGAGAATGACGATCTGCGATGACAAGTGCGAGCTCTCCAAGAGCGCTTGGATAGATTGGAGACCTCAACAGACGTAAATTCAGATACAGATGTGTCCCTCATTAACGAAGAAGAAGATGAGAATCCGTTCGCTCACCTGAATGGTACCCGACGTGGCGAATACGGACGTGATCCGGCACGGGATATCGGCATGAGAGTTGAGATTCCGGAATTTGAAGGTCGAGCCCAGCCTGACGAATTCATCGATTGGCTGAATACGGTTGAGCGGGTGTTTGATATTAAACACATCAGTGATAGCGATAAGGTGAAATTGGTTGCAATTAAGTTGAAGAAGCATGCTTCAATATGGTGGGAACACACGAAAAGGCAACGATCAAGGGCGGGCAAAAAGAAAATTCAATCATGGGAAAAGATGAAGAAATTATTGCGTCAAAAATTTCTCCAAGCTCACTTTAGGCAGGAGGCTTTTATTGAATATCACGGCTGCAGGCAAGGGGATCTGTCTGTAGAGGATTTTACGAATGAGTTTGATCGGTTGAAGATGCGTTGCGATGTTGACGAGGAGGATGAGCAAACGATTGCTCGATATTTTGGGGCACTCCGCCCTGAAATCGCTGATGTTGTGCAGTTACAACAATATTGGACTTATGAAGACGTGTGCAGGCTAGCTTTGAAGGTGGAGAAACAGTTGACGAGGAAGAAGGCAGTTAATCGCTGGTCAGGGAAAGACGCAACACCTTTTCGTGGCAGTAGCAGTACCACGGGTCAAACCAAACCATCAGCTCCGACAGCAAAACAGCCAGCGGCGGTTACACCTAGAGAAACTGGGCAGCGGTCAAGAACACTGGTGCGATGCTTTAAATGTCAAGGCTTTGGGCATATTCAAGCTGATTGCCCCAATCGACAGATGGTTACATTTGTGGGTGACGATAGTATTCCTACGTTTGACAAATCAGATGACGAGGATGAACTCTCAGATGGGAGTACCGAGTTGGTGTATGCGGATCAGGGGGCTACTTTGGTGGTTCGGCGTGTGTTGAATGTAGCAGCTGCAGAGGAAGAGCTATGGTTGAGGCACAATATTTTTCAGACCAAGTGTACTGCACAAGGAAAGGTATGCAACGTGATTATTGATGGGGGTAGTTGTGAGAATGTGGTTTCTTCGATCATGGTGGAAAAGTTGGGATTAAGGACGATTGCTCACCCACAACCCTATAAGCTTTCATGGTTGATCAAAGGTAGTGAATTGAAGGTTAGTAAGCGATGTCTAGTTCAATTTTCCATTGGGAAGCAATATGAAGATGAGGTCTGGTGTGATGTAATTCCTATGGATGCCTGTCATATTTTGCTTGGTCGTCCTTGGCAATTTGATCGTAGGGTCAAGCATGATGGGTTTAAAAATACATACACTTTAAAAAAAGATGGTGTTAGTATCACCTTGTGCCCTTGCCCGGATAAGAAGTGTGATCCTGTTGTTGACAAAACAGCTAACGAGAATAGTAACCTACTGACACGATCAGCTTTCGTGGCAGCAGCATCGGAGGCGCCAACATGCTACGTGTTAGTCGTGGTCGAGAGCAACAGCGTGGAGTTGAAGATCCCCGAGGCAGTGCAGCCACTTTTGAACTTGTATGAGGATGTTTTACCAGCAGCCATTCCGCCGGGTTTGCCTCCTATGCGAGATATACAACACTGTATTGATTTGATTCCAGGTTCACCTATTCCTAACAAGGCTGCGTATCGTCTACGGCCAAAGGAGCATGAGGAATTGCAGAAGCAAGTGTTGGAGTTATTAGAGAAAGGTGTCATTCGAGAGAGCATGAGTCCGTGTGCTGTCCCGGCGTTAATGGTTCCGAAAGCGGATGGGTCAATGAGAATGTGTATGGACAGTAGAGCGATCAACAAGATCACTATCAAATACAGATTTCCCATCCCACGGTTTGATGACTTGTTGGATCAGCTTCATGGTTCGCGAGTATTCTCTAAAATTGACTTGCGCAGTGGTTACCATCAGATTCGCCTAAGACCGGGAGATGAGTGGAAAACAGCCTTCAAGACGCGAGATGGGTTGTATGAGTGGATGGTTATGCCATTCGGATTGTCAAATGCACCGAGCACATTTATGCGGCTCATGAACCAAGTTTTTCGGCCTTTCATTGGCAAATTTGTAGTGGTTTATTTTGATGACATTCTGGTTTTTAGTCGGTCAGTGGCTCAACACTTGGAGCACTTGAAGCAGATTTTTATTGTGCTGCGTGAGCAAAAGCTGTATGCTAACGCAAAGAAGTGTCATTTTCTGACGGAAGAGGTAACATTTTTGGGATATGTAGTTACTAAGGAGGGAATCAGGATGGATGCAGCAAAAATAGAGGCCATCACCAGTTGGCCGACACCGTCTAGCATTCATGATGTTCGGAGTTTCCACGGGTTAGCTTCTTTTTACCGCCGTTTCATTCGGGATTTCAGTAGCATTATTGCTCCCATCACTGAGTGCCTGAAAGAGGGCAAGTTTGTGTGGAGTAGTGAAGCGGACACTGCGTTCCAACTGTTGAAGTTAAAGGTAACTCAAGCCCCTGTGTTAATTTTACCAAATTTTGATTATGTGTTTGAGGTTCATTGTGATGCTTCCAACGTGGGAATTGGGGGGGTACTGAGTCAAAATCAGAGACCGATTGCTTTTTTTAGTGAGAAGTTATGTGAGGCGCGGCGAAGGTACTCTACTTATGATAAAGAATTTTATGCTATTATTCGCAGTTTGAATCATTGGCAGCATTATCTCTTGTCCAAGGAATTTGTGTTATTTTCTGACCATGAAGCATTGAAGTATATACAAGGTCAGCATAAGTTGAATTTTCGACATGCCAAGTGGGTTGAATTTATTCAGTTGTTCAATTTTGTGATCAAACACAAGGCTGGGACACTAAATAGGGTGGCTGATGCTTTAAGCCGCCGACACTCCCTACTGTCCACCATGCAAGCTCGGGTGGTGGGATTTGACACCTTTAGTGACTTATATTGTGACGATCCTGATTTTCGTGATCCATGGGAAAGATGTGTTGGCGGAAATTTCCAGCAGTTCATTCTACAGGAGAAGTTCTTATTTAAGGGAAACAGATTGTGTATCCCACAGTGTTCGTTGAGAGCAGCAATTATTTCAGAGGCGCATGGGGGCGGCCTTGCTGGTCACTTTGGTAAGGACAAGACCGTTGCCTTACTTGCACTTAATTTTTATTGGCCTCGAATGGAGCAAGATGTGGCTCGATTTGTGGAGAGATGTCGGACATGTCACATCGCAAAGACTCATCACTCCAATGCAGGTTTGTACACACCTCTTCCTGTTCCAAATGCACCGTGGGAGGATGTCAGCTTGGTTTTGTGTTAGGGCTGCCACGTACGCAGAGGCAGAAAGACTCAGTTATGGTTGTTGTGGATAGATTCTCAAAGATGGCGCATTTTGTTCCTTGCAATAAAACGTTCGACGCTAGTCAAGTTGCACAGTTGTATTTTCGAGAGATCGTGAAACTGCATGGAGTTCCCAAATCTCTGACTTCTGACCGTGATGTGAAGTTTGTGAGTCACTTTTGGCGCACGTTATGGAGACGACTGGGTTCGCAGCTTAAATTTAGTAGCTCACACCATCCGCAGACTGATGGACAAACAGAAGTTGTTAATCGTAGTTTGGGGAGTCTTCTTCGCAGTTTGATTGGAGATAATCCACGGCAGTGGGACTTGGTGTTAGCACAAGCGGAGTTTGCCTATAATCATTCAACGAACATAACCACAGGGAAGAGCCCGTTTCAAATTGTTTATGGACGGAATCCAATTACCCCATTGGATATGGTACCTATACCTACAACAACGCAGTTTAGTGGTGATGCGGAGGAACGGATCAAGCAGATTAAGGAGTTGCATGAGGAGGTTCGACGTCGTATTATCCGACAGAATGATGGTTATAAGTTGCGAGCTGATAGGAGGCGCAAGAGGGTGGTTTTCGAAGAGGGAGATCTGGTCTGGATTCATCTAAGGAAGGAACGTTTTCCTGGAGGGCGTTGGGGAAAGTTGCAACCACGAGCAGATGGCCCTTTTCGAATTGTGAAGCGCATCAATGATAACGCTTACAAGGTGGATCTGCGGGGTAAGTATAATGTATCGGCTACATTTAATGTGGCAGATTTGTCACCGTATCAAGGCGATGGTGCCGACGCCGCAGATGAAGGAGACGAAGCAGCTGATGGGGCCGAGGCAGACTCGAGGTCGAGTCTTCTTCAAGAGAGGGAGTATGATGCAGTCAGCGGGAAAGAGTTTCCTAATTTACTTTCTTTAAATTTTTAGTTATTTTCTTTAATTTCCGTATTTTCCTTTTATATCTCTAGGGTTTTTGGGACCACTTATATATAGTGGGAATAGCAGTTTTCGTAGCAGTTTTTGACATTGATTAATTACAATTCCTTGAAGCTAAGGCTTTTGTGAATTTATCGTGTGATCATTCTATCTCGTGGTCGATTGTCATCATTGTGCGTCCCAGATCGGCGCCAAACCGGCGTCGGATTTAATTTTTTTTTTTGTTTTTCGAAAACACTATATATACGCGCGTTGAACCTCATTTTCATTCGCACCACTTGTTTTAACGAGTATTCTCTCTACCTTACTTTCTGTTCAAAATCAATTTAAGAAATGAGTAATGCCGGTGGTAGTGGTGGGGATGCGGATGAGTACGAGCGTATGATGAACGAAGAGCTAGATGCCTATACGAGCCGTGAGGTTGATCGATGGATGCAGAGTTATATGCAGCCGACGGCACCTCGCCCACGACCAGTTGTCCAACGTCGACAAGTGGTGCATCGTGATCATGAAGCTGCACATCAGCGCCTGTTCACAGATTACTTCGCAGAGGAGCCGCGTTTTGACGCCAACCATTTCAGGCTTCGTTTTAGGATGAGGCGGGACTTATTTATGCGTATTGTTAACGCATTGGAGCAGCGATATCTGTATTTCCGCTTCAGGCACGATGCGGCTGGCAGACCTGGCCACACCCCTATTCAAAAGTGCACTGCGGCAATCAGGTAGTTGGCCTACGGCACCGCGGCAGACATGTGGGACGAATACCTCCACATCGGTGAGACGACTGCCATCGAATGTATGAAGTATTTCTGCCAGGGCGTGATCGAAGTATTCGGTGATCAGTATCTCCG
The DNA here is from genome assembly GCF_004379255.2 of Salvia splendens. Lineage (NCBI taxonomy): Eukaryota > Viridiplantae > Streptophyta > Magnoliopsida > Lamiales > Lamiaceae > Salvia > Salvia splendens. Next base: position 8,186,776 of record NC_056034.1, read on the forward strand.
AAAGCCTGCCCCCGAAGATTGCCGGAATCTGCTGCGGATGCACGGGGATCAGCACGGGTTCCCGGGAATGCTAGGCAGCATAGATTGTATGCATTGGGAATGGAAGAACTGTCCCGCTGCCTGGAAGGGGTTTTACACGACCGGCTACAAGGGAAAAAATCCCACGATGATCCTCGAGTCCATGGCTGATTACCGGTTGTGGATTTGGCATGCGTATTTTGGGATAGCCGGTTCGAACAACGACCTAAACGTCCTCAACTCGTCGCCCCTTTTCAACGAGCAGTGCCAGGGCGTCGGTCCGGCCATCAGTTTTGTCGCCAACGGCAACCAGCATGATATGGGCTATTACTTGGCGGATGGGATATACCCTAGGTGGCCCGTCTTTGTGAAGACGATCCGGTGCGCATCAGATCCGAAGAAGGCCTACTTTGCGACGCGGCAGGAGTCGGCGCAAAAGGACGTGGAGCGCGCATTTGGTGTGCTTCAAGCTCGATGGGCTGCAGTTAAGGGACCAACGCGTTTGTGGCATGTCGACTGCATTGCTGATATAATGTACGCCTGTATTATCATGCACAACATGATCGTCGAAGATGAAGGTGTACAACTGACTGATTGGGCCACCGACGATAATGAAGCAGGTCCAAGCCACGGCGTCACCACCGCCAACGTACGAGGTGGGGTACCGAACGATGAAGAAGCCCTCCTCCAAGCACATGCCGACATGCGTCAGACGGAGGCTCATATTCGACTGCAAAAGGATTTAGTTGAAGAGTTGTGGGCGCGGAGGATTGCAAGGCGTTAGTTTTTATGCAAATTTATGTAATTTTTTAAATGTAATTTGTTTAATTATTGTACTTTTTTTAAAAAATTAATGTACTTTTTAAATTTTAATATTATTATTCGAATTTTCCGTATTTGTCTCGTAAATTAAATTCCGTATGTTGATACGAGTGTAAATTAAATTATATAATTGTTATTAGTGATGTGGATAGGTAGTGTGAAGGCTATGTGAGGGCTATTTGATGTCCAGTTGATGTGGCAAGCTGATGTGGCAGGAGAATTGTAGTGCTGATGATGTGGCAGTGTGAAGGCTATTTGATGGCTATTTGACGTCCAGTGCTATTGGAGATGCTCTAATAAACTGACATATTTGTTGATAAGGGTGTTATATTTGGGCTTTGAATAGAAATTATGATTACATCTTAATTTATTTAAGAGCGCTTATCACAATTCATACATTGTATGTGGATGTATTAGGTTCCTGCTGGGCCGTCCGCGTTGCTGTAGGTGGGCTTAGTCAAATGGTGACAGGCTGCTGTAGTTTGGGCTGAGTAAACTATATGGGCTCTACTCATGAGAAAATGGGCCATTAGTCATGAGAGGAATTGGGTAATTAGCCCAGTAAACTGCATGGGCTCTACTGGTTGGCTAATGGGCTGTAAGAACTGATATCCACAAACCCTTTCAAATTCAAATATGATGCGTTGCTACTAAAACACAGAATTATAAAATTTCTATCCAAAAATGCAAAAATATATCGAAATAGAGGAGCCGATCCCGCCGTTTGTGGTCATTAAAAGATAGAAAAATAAATCATCTATAGCGAACTAAAACTTGAAATACAGAGTCCCACAATGATCTTTTTTCTTTATTAGTCATTCCCTTATTTCTTGGCAGATGAGTTTCATGATAATTATGGGTGTGTTGACCATAAAACAAAAGAAGAAATAAAGTTGTGATTTCCTGAGACACTAATTAAAGCATGATTAGCGTAATTAAAACTCTTAAGCGCATGGGGTAACCTGCAAATTTCAATGCTTAGGTTGTTGGAGAAGATTGAGGAGATCACGAGATATTCTCCTAATTACACAAGAGATATGCTCGAGATTATACCTTACCATACATAGGAGATAGCAATCAATTAGAGTAATTAGAGAATATTTACCTTGTATATTCCTTATACTATAAAGTGGTGCCTAATGTGTAATGAAAATTAATCCAGTGAATAAGAAATTCCCTTACTATTCAATTCAGCCGTGTTTAACATAGGTGATCAGACATTTGGGTTATCTAATTTAAAGGTGGAATATAGGCTCCTTACTTAACGCTCAGATCTCCCTCATGTGTACTGCTTCACCATCGATTATCAGATGAGGTACGGAATCGCACTTAACTTCTTATTTGCTTTTGTTTAACGTAATTATTCTTCACAATTTACAGCTCGCCATTTTTTTTATATAATTAATTTCAACACTTGGCCGCCGCGCGAATATCGTTAAGCAATTCAGCCTTGAAGCAATATAACTATATTATTTTCTCGTGCACAAAAGTGGTACTACTAAATAATTCAAATCGCCAAAGATTTACGTCAGCAACATCATTTTCAACTTAGAAGATTGGGCATCAAGAATGGCTTAGTGTTATAGTAATTAAATCTTATCATTTCAATCACAATTATGCACGAAAGATGTTATTGCAGACAGATCGAGTTAGATATATCTATCTATAAAATATGGCTTTTATACACAATTTCATTTTACATGGGTTGTCGGTCAGGATTAATTAAAAAAACTTCTATTTCCGATTAGAATTATATTTAGATTCCAATTCTATTTTCCACTAAATATGGCTACAAAAACCTTAACTTTCAAAATTTGAATGAATACTAGACACTAGTGCAGCAGAGATTTTGGTTTGCCCCTGCAAATATGCAATAAAACTTTGATTGCATTGCATGCATCAGCTATGATCTCACAAAGTGTTTAAAAATACTAGGTTGAGACAGGAGAATTAAGTTTGCAATAATAGTACAGACAGTAGACTTTAGAAATAGATTCCCAGCCATTTCCAACAAATTAATGCTTCCTCCAAAATTGTTCCAATCAATTAATGGCTCCTGACACGATGAGGAGGCAAAACATTTCTCTTGAGTGTAATGGCCGTGATCCATGAAACAAGGATCTCTTCATTTTAAAGACATATCATTAAAATTTCATTCAAATTCATTATTCAATTGAACTCTCCCATTCCCTCCTTTTCAAACAATTCCAACTGTCACAACATGATTTACTTGTATAAAGTCATCAACCCTCCAACAAACCCAAGATCTTTTTAAGACCTCCCTCAATCTCCCCTTTCATGCTACCACCCTAATTAATCACCATGGCTTCAAATTCCATGCTATTATCTTCTTCTTCTTCTTCTTCTTCTTCTTTCTTCTTCTTCTTGTTCCCCTTAATAGTATATGCCAGTGATGCTACAACTAACAGTAGTAGCAACACTGGCATAGCATTGTGGTGTAGTACCACACCGCACCCAGGTCCATGCAACTACTTCATGGGTCGGGACCTGGCCAGGTTCAACCCCAATTCCCGGGAGGATTTCAGGACAATGACGATCATGGCCGCCCTGGAGAGGGCGGCCGACGTCCAGTCCCTGGCAAGCAAGATGCGCTGCATGAGCAAGCGAAGGACTATTGTCTACCGCGACTGCAACAATCTCATCGAGAACACAGTCGACCAACTAAACACAACGCTGCAGAGCATCCAAAACAACGCCAGCTTCACCGACTTCGACGCGCAGACGTGGCTGAGCACGGCCTTAACCAACATTGAGATCTGCCGCCGGAGCTCCAACGACCTCAACGTGACCAAGTTCAGCTCGCCGATCCTATCCGGAAACGTCTCCGAGCTCATCAGCAACAGCCTCGCGACCAACAACGCGCTGCTCGACACTAACTCGAGCACGGTCCACCACGGTGGGTTCCCGGCGTGGGTGACGGGGCGGGAGAGGAAGATGCTGCAGGATTTGCAGCTGGCGACTAGGGCGAATGTGGTCGTGGCTCAGGACGGGACGGGGCAGTTCAAGTCGATCCAGGCGGGGATAAACTACGCGACGTCGAGGCGCGTGGGGAATGGGAGAGTGGTGGTGTATGTGAAGAGAGGGGTTTACAGAGAGAATATTCTGATAAGCAGGACGATGAATAAGGTGATGCTGGTAGGAGATGGCCTCAGGTACACCGTCATCACCGGCAGCCGGAGCGTCTCTGCCGGCTTCACTACTTACAGTTCAGCAACCGTCGGTGAGTTTCGTCCTCATTAATTATTAACCCAATAATTAGTAAATTAACTTTTAAAGTGATTTAAATTGCATGTGCAACTGTGTCTATAATTGGTAAGAGTAGCTCAAAATTAATGATATTATAGTGAATTAGGTTTTTTGTTAGAGCTAGTTAATTGGTTAATTATCTTTATTAGCGCTTTTCGTATTAACAAGTTAAACTCAACTGATCATTATCATAACTATTAATATTAATACACGCATTGAGCAAATATAAGTAGTTATTATCAGTAGTGCAAGTATAAAAATGGAATAAATCTCAATGAAGATGATCACGAACGAAATTAGTACAACGAATTACAATCTCAATATTCAAGTTCATATAATATAAAATATCTGTGCTGCACTAGTGTCATGTGCGATGTTGTTATTTTTACATCGCCATATATGTGCAGAAGTCTGTCTTGATTAATAAATAACAATTCATGTGTAAACAGTTGACTAAACAGGGGATTTTATTTTATCCAGTGGTATGATATGTAATGTAAATCAATATGTATATACCTTCTGGCCAGAAAAATTCTTTCCCCACTATTTTAATTATCGCAATTGAAACTACGCATGTTACATTAATTGTGCTCGTACAGTTCTCAGAATGAACCAATAGGCATTAATCAACTAAAAAGCTAATTAATTGACATTTGAGATTCTGCTCGATCTGAAAACAACTAGAAAATGATTAATAGATCGTCTAGTATTATTTTCTTTTTCCTTGCAATAATTGTTTCATTAGGCCATCCGCATCCATGTCTCTTATCCGTCTCTTAACCGTCTCATCTCTTCATTATTTATAAGCCCCACTGTACTTTTCACTTCATCTCTTAACTAAGAGACAACACTTGCATCCCTCCATCTCTTAACCGTTTCTTAACCATCGCATCTCTTAACTATTCATTCAATTTCATTTTTTATTTTTATTTCCAACAAATTCAATTAATAAAAACACACTTCATTAAATAAAATAAAATTTCAACTTAAAATTCTAAAAAAATAAAAAACCACATTAATAAAATCCTAAAAAAAATAAAAAATACATAATTTAAAACTCAAAGAAGCAGAAGAAAGAGTTGTCTAATGACGATCATGTGCGTCTACTGGTTGCCAAATTTTTCCCAATGACGATCATGTGCGTCGATCTTCTTCTAGCGATTCTTCCATTATTCGACGCATTTGATCAAATGGATCCATGAATGAATTAAATTTGAGAGAAGAATAATGTTTATGGTGAATAGAGTGTTGGAGTGAGAATAAATAGTTTTTTATGGTGGATTAATTTGTGGGAATGATTTGATATTTATAGAAGTGATTGGGGGCTTAAAAAAATTTTAAAAAATTAAAAATTTGCAAAAAACGGCTATAAACGGCTAATATATTTTTTGAATTTTTTTTTTAATTTTCGAAATTTTCCTGAATTTAAAAAAAAAACAAAAAAAAACCATTTTTCGGATAAAAACGACGCCCACTCGCGGACCGGCGAGTGGGCGTCACGGACGAACCGGAGCTCGCCACGTCACCAACGCGCGTGGCGAGCTATCTCGCGAGACTTCCCTCCGCGGCGAGACAAGGGACGGGATGGAGAGGAGACGGATCCCGCAACGCTGTCTCAATGCGGTCTCGTCTCTCCGAGACGAGATAGAGCCCGCAACGAGAAGCGTTGCGGATAAAAATATATACACCTCACAAATTTCAATACCATAAGGGCTCGTTTGGTTTCCTTGATAGCCATAGATAGTCATTTGTATCCACCCTCTATTCCATGTTTGGTTGGCATGATAGCAATCACTCTGACCCGCATCTTCAATCTAACGACCCGACTCGGATTGAGTTATGGATCTCCAAAAAACCGATAACTCCATCGGTGCTTCGACGTGCGATTGTACGCAATCAACAAAGTGAAGATTTCAAATTTTGCATCAATTGACTCCAGTACCCCTTCATTTACTCCATCTCCATCTACCTCTTCCACATTTGAGCAACAATTTCCAGAGGTCGCCGAAATCGGTGAGAGGCTGTAAGTGAAGAGTTCATGGTAAGCCTGTTTTTCATATGTTGGTTCCCGAATTGAGATGGTTGAACTACTATTCGAATTTCTCACCGCGCCTGCGTGTATTTGCAGGTTGCAAGTGAGGGTTCGGGCTACATCGGACGACGAAGAGCCATGGCCGACCAAGACGTTGTTCAGAAGGTAAGTTCTTAAAAAATCCGATCCCGAAAAATGTGTACCCAGCCGAGATTGAAATTACTCCAGCCAATTCGGTTAATGATGAGATTGAGTTGAATGTGTTCATTCCCATGGCCTTCTCAATGTGAGCATAAACTGTCGAACGTGTGCTGTTAAATAATTTTGGGTGTTATTGTATTAATTTTGTTGCATAAACTGAATGGAATTTGTTTTGTTCTTAAACGAGAATGGAGTTCTGCGTAGACAGATCGGCCTTCACAAATACAGCCTATTATGTTTTGCAGATTTGTTTGTGATAGGGGGTTATTGTATGTTTTTTGTTGCATAAACTTTCATGAATTTGAGGCCAAGTCAAATAGGTTTATGCAATTGATTTATGATTCAATGTTAATGTTTATGTGATGCTTCAGCAGTGATTATTATGTCCAATGTCATGGTGTTGTGGTGTGTATTTCAATCTGAGGAATCTTGTGCATATTGTTCGTGTAGATTGCAAGAACAGAACCAACAGAGCTATTGATCTTACTTGAGGAAATACTGAGAAATCATCGGATGAACATGCTTCTAATCACCATGTTTATCAATTTGGCCAGATCCAAATCACAAAAAAGGAAACGGAGGGTGGGGGGATTAATTACCGAGGCTATGATTGAAGCCATTCCAGCACATGTAAAGCAGGTGGATAGGCTTGTCCGGGTTTCTGATCGTTCCTGTGTGGACAATTTGCGTATGGATAGAAACATTTTCGATAGATTGTGTCGCATTCTACGGGACCGGGTAGGATTATTCGACCAAAAATTTGTCACCGTTGAGGAACAAGTTGCTATGTTTTTGTCCATTTTGTCCCACCACAAAAAGACACGGGTTGTAGGACACGATTTCATGCGTTCTTCTGAAACAGTTTCTAAGTACACTCATGTTGTGCTACGTGGGGTGCTTACTTTGCATGACATTTTTTTGGTTAAACCGGAACCGGTTGGGGATGACTGCACGGACTCACGATGGAAGTGTTTTAAGGTATGTGTAATCTCGCTGTTGGGTGTATTATACGGTATACTAATGCTATTCCAACTGTTGACATTGTAGGGTTGTCTAGGAGCTTTAGATGGAACATACATACACGTGCGCGTGCCCATAGCTGACGCACCACGTTATCGTAACAGGAAGGGGCAAATATCAACAAATACACTTGCAGTGTGTGATCGCTACCTTCGGTTCGTTTACGTGCTGCCAGGATGGGAAGGTTCAGCTGGTGATTCCCGAATATTACGCGATGCCATTAGCCGGCCCCTCGGGCTTAAAATACCTAAAGGTCAAACTCTTTTTCATTGTTGTATAGTTGGTTGGCTGCTTAATCACCTTTTGACATTTGTTCTCATTGGTAGATTGCTATTACCTCTGCGACAATGCATACGCCAACAGTGAGGGATTCATCACACCGTACAAAGGCGCCCGGTACCATTTGAAGGAGTGGGGTAATGGCGCTCAGGCACCTCAATCGCCCGAGGAATTGTTCAACTTGAAGCACTCTAAAGCTCGGAATGTTATTGAGCGCTCATTTGCAGTACTGAAGATGCGTTGGGGAATACTCCGCAGTCCAAGCTTCTATCCTATTGATGTCCAAACTGGATTGATCATTGCCTGTTTCTTGCTCCACAATTTCATCCGCACGCAGATGGAGGTGGATCCGTATGATGCATTGGTTGGAGAACATTATGAAGATGGGTATGGAAGTGATAGCGATGATCCTGTTGTTCCCACTATAAGTTCGGTCGCACCAACACCGGCGTGGATGAAGAAACGGGACGACTTTGCTTCTACAATGTGGAATGATAGGACAAACATGTGATCGTCGCCGCTGATCTCACCCGTTACCTAACATGTGGCTATGTATCCAGACATTGATTCGTAATGTATCATACTCTTTAACATTATTTAGTTGACTTTGCATTTGTGTTGCGCCATTATATCAAATTCTAGAGCTATCACGTTTTTATTGTTGCTATGTGACTTTGTCCAACTAGCTTGGGTTTTCATTACGGAATTACGGAAGTTTAATACAATACCTACTAGACCAGTCTCAATCTTGTACATCCCAAAATAGATAAAACATGCTAAACCTACATTCAAGTGTAGGCTACTAATTACACGTACACAACAACATATTACTACATCGGCAAAAGTGATCGAGACCGGTCGGGGGCAAGACTTAGGTACTTATGGGGTGGATTTGCGCCCTGGGGCTGCAGGACTCCAAGACGCGCACGAGGAACCTTTCGGCGATGAGTACAATGGCATCAGTGGAAACAACTTAGGAGGATCCATTCGTCTCCCAAAGCCTCCAGCGTTGCTTGATGATCCTTGTTCCGTATTGGTCAATTGCTCATCAAACAGCTTCCGGCGAACCATGGTTGATGGCTGAACAAAAGGCGAATTGACTTCATCGGGATCAAGGGGTGAAATCGCATGCTTCGCACGAGTTGGAGCATTTGGTACGGGGGAATCGGTAATCACGATTACCGACGTAGTGTCGGATATGGCTATCACTTCCGTCGACGGTTCATTCTTCCCATCACGCAGCCCAAACATGGTCGTTAAGCGGCTGTATTCCACCTCGTCGCGGTAATAGTACGCGCCGGCAAGGGGGTTTGTCTGCAAAAAATTAATATAAACGAGTTGGATTAGACCGTTTATCATATTATAAAGCCCCTAGCATTCAACGCATATATGCATATGAGTGAACGACATACCCGGAATATAAACTTCCAAGTTTCGTTGTCAGCAATGATGCGCTTCTCATCAAGGTCCCATCGGACTCCCAGTGTTCTAACAACTTCGTTGAAAGTCTGGAGTCGAACTCGTAGGAGCTCCAACCGACTCACAATGTCAGCACAAGTTATTGCAGTGGTAAAGCAATTATTGATTACCATACACGCATGGTTGAGAACCGCATCCGTCACAAAGTCATCTGCCGATGAGCGGCTAGGTCGAACCTTGATCACAGTAGAAAGCAACAACGTATCCATAGATGCGGTCCACTTGCCCCTGTAGAAGAAAGTCGCTTGATTTGGGATAAGTGGGTTCATGGCGCTTATTGGCTGATTTGTGTGTTAGAGAATTGGTGCGATCTATGGAATGGAATGGAGGTTCGTTTATGTAGAATTAAGTAAACATGCATGCATGTGCACCGCCTAGAGTTGGTTCATAGATTTATTTACTCAAGTTAGATAAATGTCATTTCAATTGTGGGAAGGTACTTCCCTTAATTAAACACCACGATAAATTGCATAGCATTATATTGTACATTAATTTTCCCACCAAACCACACAACTATCGACTCATAGCTGTATGAAGTGAATATAGGCACCCCCATTAAATTGGTTTGTTCTTTGTAATTCAACTCCCACCTACCATAAAGTAATCGGCAGTCTTTGGTCAATCACCCATGCAGGGATGTTTAATTTTCGTCACTATTCACTACATTGTTTGATCAGAAACTTATCTTCTGTATTTGATGTATAGTAGTAGCTCAAACATAGCCTCAAACAGTTACTCTGCATGGTCAATCACCGACTGAAACTCCATAAATGAACTCCTCCTTCCTCACCCATTAAAGTTAATGCAAATGCCGTAGATTTCATAATATATCACACTACTAATTCGGTAAGCCAGTTATAGAAACTCTCGTCAAATTATATCAATAGTCTTTGTTTAAAAAATGGCACTTGATGGCTCTAACGCCGTCCCGGACGTCGACCCGGACTATCCACGACTCCCTGCTTTCATGACGGTTTTCCACGCGGGGCGATTCCATGACGACATGGTATGTGGGTTTATGTGTTGATGATTTATGCATGAGATTGGCCGAGTTTTGATTGCAAGTATGAAATTGTTGCATGCAGCGTCTACCAGACCAATTCGTTGGGATGTACAGCCATGAGCTACCATTCGACTGCAGGCTTGTTTGGCCGAATGGTATACGGTATAGAGTGCGAATGCTAAAGCTGGGCCATGGGTTCTTCTTCGCATCCGGATGGAGAGATTTTGTTCGAGAAACCGGCGTTCTACACGGAGATACACTCACATTCACTTTGGTAGGTAGTGGAATTTTCAACGTTAAACGGTTCAATAGCGAAACGCACTGTCCCCCGCAAGGAGACGTTCACGGTAAGACTGATTCACATCATGGGGGGATTTTACAATATTTGGTTTTAAAACCCACATGCATTTGTTTTGTAGTTGTTGAAGACGACGAGGGGGAAGGTAGCCATGCAATGGACATCGAAACTTCCGAGGAATACGTGCCATCGGGGACTGAATCGGAAACAACATTTGATGACGATTACGCGGACGATAGCAGGGCACTACAAATCGACGGGTTCCCTACATTCGCAGTTACACTCACCTCTTCGAACATCAATCGCCGATTTGAGATTCCATATGGCTTTTGGCAACGCCATATTCCGAACGGGGCACTACACGCGGGCGTGTATCTATCAACCGAACGGGGAACGTGGCTATGTACACTCCAACACAATTCGCGGAAGATATGGCTGAAGCTTAACTACTTCAGATAACCGAATAACAGACCTGTGGTGGAGCTTCAACCTTCGTTCGCCGTCGTCGATTCCACAAGGTGATTGAGAAGTCCTTCGGAATCAATTGCGTGGGCGGGAGCTAGGGTATACCGCGTATTAAATTGGCAGCCCCAATTTAGGGATGAAGAGGGCAAATTGGGATTTTAACAAATATTTGAGGACAACACCGTCATTCCGTATTGCCTATCTATACTTTATGCAACCCAAACCAAACAGAGGTGTTACAATCTCGGGATATGAATCTCTTCAACCAAACACGAGGGTGTGATTGTTAACTCCATCCTCCAACATGCTTTTGGAGTCTACTATCTTCAAACCCATGTTTGGCTATCAACGAAACCAAACGAGCCCTAAAACCCTACACCTTACTTCTTGTCCAAGGTCATATTACTAACTTCCCTTTGAATCATCATATCTTTGAAGCTACCTAACAAGATGCTCCAACTAAAGCGTAATTTTGTAACTTATATCTTTACGTTGAATTCATACAGTTCTTTACTTCACTTACTACTATCTCTTAAAGAAAATTATACTCCCCCGTCACCAATTATGTTTCCACTTTGATCCGGCATGAATTTTAAGAAATGTAGAGAAAAATGTTAGTTAATGTGAGTTCACTTTTATACTACAAGTTTTATAAAGTAAAGTGAGTTAGTAGAATATATTATCCATTACCAAATATAGTAAAAACTGAAATAAGACAATTAATACTAATAGACATTCCAAAATGGAAAATTGGGTCACGGGACGAAGGGTGTATAGTTCACTTAGATAATTATTAATAGGATTAGTACTGAAAATATTTGTAAATTGATATTAGGAATCATCGGATTCATAGCCCGGGGCATCACCTTCCGCAACACGGCGGGCCCACAGAGAGGGCAGGCGGTGGCGCTCCGGTCGGCCTCGGATCTGTCGGTGTTCTACGCGTGCGGATTCGAGGGGTATCAGGACACTCTGTTCGTCCACGCGCAGCGCCAATTCTACAAATCGTGCTACATCTACGGCACCATCGACTTCATCTTCGGCAACGCGGCCGTAGTCTTCCAGAACTGCATCATCTACGTGCGGAAGCCACTGTGGGGCCAGGCCAATGTGGTAACAGCCCAGGGCCGGGGCGACCCGTTCCAGAACACGGGCATATCCATCCACAACTCGCGGATCATGCCCGCGCCCGATCTCAAACCCGTGGTGGGCTCGTTCAAGACCTATCTGGGCCGACCGTGGCAGCAGTATTCCCGCACCGTCATCATGAAGAGCTTCATCGACGGCTTCGTGGTGCCGGAGGGCTGGTCGAGGTGGGAGGATTCCGATTTAGACTCTCCACTCTGTATTACGGGGAGTATATGAATTTCGGGCCGGGCGGGTCCACGAGGAAGCGGGTCAAGTGGCCCGGTTACCATATCATAACGGGTACGAATGTGGCGTCGCGGTTCACGGTTGGGAGCCTCATAGCGGGTCGGGCGTGGCTGCCGTCTACGGGCGTACCCTTTACGGCCGGGTTGTGATTCATTATATATGCACGTGCCTTAATTATCATTGTGGACATTATTTATTTAGTTATTTTTGTAGTGATTTAGTTTTGTACATGTCAGACCGTTATGATATTATATTTATTAATCAAAGTTCACTCCATCGGAATTGTTTTCCCTCTATCTTTCTTTTGTTGTGCATTATTGCTATTTATTGTATTTCTAAATTATATAGATGCAAAAAGTTATTCTAAATTATATAGATGCCCACTTTTTCAACTCCATATCAGTATTCCAGTAGAAGCAACGTCCGTGTTGATATTTCATAAGTAGTATACTATATGTATAAATCATTTTTTTTATTTAACCTTTTTGTTAAATGAAGTTAAGAAAAGACATAAATATAGATGTACAGTAGAAGCTGTCCATTATATCTGGGCTGGGCTACACAATCTTGTAGTAGGAGTCACTGGATTGTCAATTGGGCTGCTCAGCCCAATTAATTAAGTACTAAGGTACACACCAGAAGAAATTGACATGCAATCCTTTTAGACGTTGACTTAATTTTTATAATTAGGTTTCTTAATATAGTTAGTTGTTTGAAACCAACGATTGTTTCATCTCACTGAGTACACACGAGAATCATAAACTCATAACAAAATACACATGTATATAAACAAACGTTGAATGGGACGAAAATTGAATAATCATATAACTCTTTTGATGCGTTAAAATTCTTACTGAATTGTCATTTTTCGATCTATATACTACTACTATAATTTATTTAAGACCAATTATTATTGTTTGGAGTGTTACAAAGTATATTGGCGTTTCATATATTTCGTTAGGGAAATGTCCTTTCATCCATACTACTTTCATTTGTCAAATATTTTGAATTTGTAAAAGTAAAAAAGTAATACTATGTGATTTACTATGTTTTTTAATGGATGTGTTGTGATGAGTATATATAGATTTGATGATGGTGGCTGACACTTGCAAATGGCGTTGGCTTGAAATTCACGATGTTTAGGTATGCCATAGTTTTTCCCCCACTCTTGTTTAGCCATTTTAGACCCTCATCATTCCACATCTTTTCCTAGTAATTATAGTGTTGGTTTGTCAACCTGCTTAAGTGGCATTTATATCATTTTTAAAACTTCATTTGCATGCAGTTAATAATTTTAGAAGGCGAATTACATACTCATGTCATCAATATACAACACTATTCAGGCTCTTTCTCTAGAGAAAGGAAAAATGACATGAATAAGTGAATTGAATACGTCATTGTTTAGTGTTCTAGAATGCCATTAATAACATTTTAACTGTTTCATCAGTATAATTTGCAATAAGCCTTTAAAAGTAAACTTATCAATTGCTACTTTTGAAAAACAAGAGCAAGGACTCGGATTTATGCAGATTATTTTTGTTGAAGAATCATGTTACTTCCAAAACAATGATTAATGATATTCTTTATTTGATTAAGGATGTTAATCGGTGCTTCTAAAACATCACTTGTGCTTTGAAAAAACATCCGTCCTAACTAAAAGTAAAGAATGCAAATAAAATCATCCATGCCAGGCAAATAATTTAGATATAATTTTGGTAATTTTAGTAATTTTTCAAAAATTTCAATGCAAGCATTAATTTGTGTCTCTGATTTTGTACCCTTATAAAATGAGTTTTGTTTTTAGTATATGTCATATTAAACTCATTGCTACATCGATCTAAGAGCATGCGCAGCGGTGGACGGACGGCGTTCGTCCGTCCGTGCCAGCGAGCAGGCGACGTGGCGGCACGCGATTGGGCAACGACATAGCCGTTGCCTTTGAATTTTTTTTAATAAATTAAAAAAAATCGATGAAAAAAAATTTTCACTTCCCAAAAAAAATATATCCGTTTATTACCGTTTTTTAGCACTTTTAATTTTTTTATATTTTTTTCCCCCCAAAAATACACATTTTCATCTATAAATACCCCCACTTTCACACCCAAAAATTAACACCAAACTACATAATTCTCATCTTCATTCTCCCATATCCATTCTCATCTTCATTCTCCCATATCCATTCTCAATCTTTCTTCCACTCCTACACCATAACAATGTCCGGCCACAGCGATAACCCCCCGGGCTCCGGTTGGAACCCCGAATGGTTCGGTTCACCACCGTTTCCTAGTCCGGAAACGGAATACTCGGCCCTCCTCAAACCCAAAGTTCGGGCGTTCCGGGTGGCTACCGGCCATACCCAATCGACGACCAAGGTGCATCGCTCGCCGGTACAATGAAAATCGGCCGCCGGGAACAGTCGAGCGCAACGAGAGTATGGTGCGCAACGCCATCTTCCGAGCCAACGATGAAATTGGCAAGTTCAATGGTTATTTCCTCCAGGAAAAACGGAATGCGGGGAGCGGCCGGAACGAGGTCGACTTTATCACTGCCGCGATGAGCACCTACCAATCCATGAACTACAAGCTGTTCAAGTACCTCAACGTTTGGCAGGAGACGCGGACGCACCCGAAGTATATGGGAGGCGTAACATCCTCCTCTAGCTGCTCCTCCAAACGGTCAAGGTCGGTATCCCTATCCGACGCCGGCTCCGAAGAAGTGGCTAGCCAACTCGCCGGAGCTAACTTGAGTAGCCCCGACGCCGGCCCGAGCGGTTCCCAACGCCGACCGCAAGGAAGGAAGAAGGCGTCGGCCAACCGCCGATGCTCCAGTTCCCGCTCCCGTTCCATATGAGCCACCTCCACCCCCACCAACTCGTTGTGGCAGCTTTTGGCCCAACTCAATATGGCCAGTAGGTCCACTATGACCCCCTCGAAACTTCGATCGCACGAGGCCATGATATTGGGCCTCCAAAGACAATTGGGGGTAGTGCCGCCGGATGAGTAGTCGTCCACGGGGTACTTTTAGCTTTTAATTATGGAATTTTAAATTTTTAGGAGTTTAATTATGTAATTTTTAATTTTTAGGATTTTAATTATGTCTTTTTATTTTATTTGTAATTTGTAATATTTATTGTGGTTTTTTAATGAATTTTAATATTATGGAAATGTTTTTGTTTAATTGAATTTTAAATTGAATTGTGCTCGTCCTTGCGGAAGAGCACAATTGTGGGTGTTGTGCTCTTGCCAGAGAGCAGGCAGAAATAGTGGCGTCGGGCCCACAACCGTGCTCGCTGGCAAGAGCACGGTTATGGATGCTCTAATATTCAGAAAGTACAGTAAACAAAACCATATCTATATATCCACTTCTATATATCCACTTCTTATAAATGGTTGTTATGTTTCTGATTTAAGGTATCGGAATATTAAAATTTGTAAATATTAATATTGATTGTAAAGTGGAATAAACAGAGAGAAAAAAAATAGTTAAATATTTTAATAAGAACAGTGATTTATTTCTAAATATAATCAGTGGACATCTTGAGTGTGATAAACTAAAAAGGAAATGTGGAGGAAGTACCAAGTATATATTTAGTACATTTTCAAAACTAGTAGTACACGTTAATCACACTAAAAACAGTACTCCGTATTTATGAAAGGCATTTTTACTTTCTATTCAGCATTTTGATATTTTCTTCTTTCTCAAACTAAATTTCTACAACAATTATTCTTCATTTATTCTCTAATTTTAGCCCCTCTAACCTTTGAAATTGGTCTTTATTTGCATCAATTTAATGAGATTAATATGATTTTGGTTAATTTTGATAAATTTAACTATAGAAAAAAAATTCCTACTCCATAAGATAGGGGGCGTAAGCTCCTCACCCTTATAAATTTTTGTTGTTGATCTATGCTCCATCATTCACACAAAGCATGCATTAATTTGGAGCTGCATACACATAATGACTTTTCTGTCCGGGTGACGATGTTGTTCCACGCTCCAGGCCTTCATTTCCCATCACGATTCGCATAAGGAACGAAAATTTCATTAATTTTTTTTTTGAGTTTATTTATTTTCACAGTAAAAACAGAAAGTTTACATTTTTAGTACTGTTTGCGATAAATAAATATTTTGACTTTAACTTAACCCGTATATATAATGTTAGTTGTTGACTTAGGAAACACCCAAAGCGATAGCCGGGTGGGCCAAAAATAAAGGCCTCTCCTTGTATGCAGGAGAACTCGGTTTGGAGTAGGTACACCGTTTTAGCTTACGAGGTTGGTGGGTCCATTCAAATAGTACGGATCCCGCAATCCTATTGGTTGGCTTAAAATCCATCCAATCACATATTGTCACCTCATTCATTAACGCCGTCTCTCCACCACAGCCCCATTACCACGGCCAACTATTCTACTTCTGCTTCGCTCTTCGATAGAGTCTTGATCTATCGGACTAGAGCACCAATGAACACAGAACAAGATCAACCCTAGTTGAAGTGCTAGGGAGTGATTTCCGTCAGAACCGGGAATGAGAATAGAAGTTTATTTCATATTACTTAATGAATCAAAATACTATAGAACTCTATTATTTATAGAATTC
Source organism: Salvia splendens (assembly GCF_004379255.2). NCBI lineage: Eukaryota > Viridiplantae > Streptophyta > Magnoliopsida > Lamiales > Lamiaceae > Salvia > Salvia splendens. The sequence continues at coordinate 8,203,630 of NC_056034.1, forward strand.
TAAACCCTAAAACCTATCTTGCTAAGCAAGCAAAATAAATAAATAAAAATATTACAAAAGATATGCAAAATCAAATACAATACTATTAAAAGATTGAGAGAGGTTTGGACGCGATCTTTATCGTGATTTGGATGCTCGAGGGCCCTATCGCTCTTTCTCTTAGTCAATGGAAAGCTACCATAGATTCACTCCTTGCTCTTTTATTTTTCTTTTCTAGATTATTTTTATATTTCGATTACATCGGTTTGCTCTTATTAATTTGCGCATAGAGCGGACGGAGAAGCAATTTCTCTGTATATAAATATTAATGGAAATTAGCACCAAAAAGTTCAATTATATTAATGTTATTAACAAACAGGAACAATAGATCAATCTGGTACTCCTACTTTGTTATGCGCTAAGTATTATGTATGTAATGATATTTACGTGACAAAATTTATGGGAGGAGGGAGTATTATGTTTAGATATATTCCCTCTGTGCCATAAAAATATGAGCAATGAGTATGACACGAGAATTAAGATAAAATTGGTAAAGTAAGAGAGATTATGAGAATGGTATGGTAAAGTAAGAGAGATGAAGAAAATAGTAGTTAAAGTAGTGGATAGTGGGACCTACATTATTAAATTGATATAACTTTTCAAAAATGAGTTGCACATATTTTTGTGGGACATACGAAAATGAAAAGTGAACATATTTTTATAAGGCGAAGGGAGTATACATTTATATATGTATTCATATATAGATGAAGATTATATTATTACTTGCAAGTTGCAACATTACAAGCCTATTATTTCATTTTAGAACAAGTTACTAAAGGAGTACTAATACTAATAGAGCAAAAAAATTCATCCCAACAACATATAGTAGTAGTGTTCCAAGAAGTTAGATTATCATTTTAGAACAAGTTACTAATGGTTCATCAAATTTTTGGAGTTTCAAATAATTTTAATGTTTTATGCATTTGTAAATAGAGACCGACGCCACATGAGTAGCCTGACTTCGAACTCCTCATGACATTTTAGACTTAAGAGCCCAACAATCATTTATGCCGTTAGTGGGTAAGCAATCATATGTTGATGGTATTAATTCGCTAAGTTTATTTTACTAAACAAATTTCGAAGTTGTTACATTTAAATTTTAATAAACAAATTGGTAGAGCTTTGAATCGTTTAATGTTGTTCAAAACATAAATTTTTTGACGAGTGCTTGATAACCTCCTTGACAATAATGCGACAAAAAGGCTTTCTAGAATGAATATTTTATTGTTCAGTTGAATTCAAGCTTCTTAATAATCGAATTATAAGGAATTCTCAGTTAAAAATATAGGAGTATATGAAAACCTGAAAATGGTACGTAAAGTGGGACATAAAAAGTGAATCATTGGATCTCAAGTCAATTAGCTACAATTTTAATTTAATTATTAACTTAATATTTATTTAAAAAAAAATTAACTTTCTAAATTATATATATACCTTGCTTCAAAATTTATCAACTCTAATATCACTTTCTAATTTGTTGCAATAAAGTCTTGATAATAAGTTGTTCAATGGAGTATATGGAATGGGAGTCAGAGACACAAAAATTAATTAGAACTGTAAATTCCATCTGTGTCAAGATTTCCATATCTAATTGCAGTTTATGCATTTGTGTGTGTGTGTTTTAATTGAGCTATAAATAAGGTTCATTATTCACAATTTCATTTTTTTTAAAAATTATAAAGGGACGTTAAAAATGCTATTAAAGAAAAAACTTTTATAAGCAAATTTCATTGGCGGATAAATATATATTATGAAAAATCAATTTATTTCCAGTTTCTTACTTTTATCATGCTCCAATCTTCAATTCTTTTATATACTTTTATGTCATAAATATATGTTATCCAGGGGATATGTATATGATAATTAGATAACAGTGAAGAGAGTGCACTGATCTGTTAAAGTAAATATAAAACGGTGTTCCTCTTAACTCCATGTGAAAGTTATCAATTACTATATTGCATCTATATATGATAATATAATGATTTAAATTTGTGAGGATATGATTTTAAATTAGAGTAATTAATTACAAATAAGACAACACATGGAACGCAACGCCATTGGCAACTTAATTGAAGCCGAACAAGCTTAAAATATGTCACGCCGGACCACTAAATTGGTATTACTGATTACTCAACTTATATTTCATTAATTGTTATTTCCACCACAACCACCATATGTCGCTATTTCCTAATTACCACTTTTCATCGCAGCTCGGCGCGCTTCGCTAATTACAGTATATAATTAAGCCGGCTTCTCTAGCGGCTAAATTACGCTGTCTCAATTCTATTTGTGGAAATTAATATATAATTTTATCGAATGAAATTTCAATTGCTATAATTTTGTGCAACTATGTCTCGTGAATATTAGTAAATTCTTAGGTGCTTTATTAATTAATTGAGGTTTAATTATTATGTAAAATGAAAACGGGGATAATCCAACAGGTTGAAGCTCCGTTATAGTCAGCTTAAGTGAACAATATAGGACCTTGTTTTTAAAATATATAGTGATGAAAAGTACTTGATGATGACAAATAATAATATATAGAAAAATATACTTATATATTTAGACATAACGGGGTACAATGATGACAGTCGGTGGTGGAGCGGGAGGCGTATAGCTCACGAGGAAGAAGCAGCTGGTAACTTCAATGATATCATGCAAATATATGTTCATTATGATGAAAGAGTGAATATCTATACCAAATTTTTATTGCCTTTGGACCATCTATACATTATACTTTCATCTTTCACTTAATGGCTCTTTTTTTTTTATCTTACCTATTTTAGTACCAAAATTGTGAAAAATTATACTCCCCCGTCCCCAAGGTAGTTGAAACATTTCTTTTGGGCATGAGATTTAAGAAATTGATTTGTTAAATGTTAAAGCAGATAGAGTAAAGTTAGAGAGAGAATAAAGTATGTGAGTGTAAAGTAAGAGAGAATAAAGTTTTTACCAAAAAAGGGAATCAATCAATTACCTTGGGACAAACTAAAAAAGGAGTAGTAAGATTTTCTTGTTTTCCTTTTATTCTTCTTCTAATTGTGGCAATTTATGTGATAATGTGATTGCGATCAACGACAAAGAAGGTTGCTAGACACTTCAGTTGTTTTGGAGTACTACTCTAGCATCACATGATCAAGAATTGTGCTACAAACACGGTTGGATAGAAATACAATCTTGGTAAAACTTTTGTGACATTGAATTGTGTAAGAAATTAAAAGCGTTGAAAAAGATAAATAATGTATTTTAACCTGAGGGGACGAGATGGGTGGGACAATGATGGTGGTAATAATTGAGAAAGTTAACAAGCTAACAACCCTCAAAATAAATGAAAGATAGGACAAGAATTAATTACAATGATTCACATAACAAACACCAAAGTTATTTGTCACCACACAAAGTATTTATGGGCATAATTATCAAAAATGAAAAATCCCCAAACAAATCAAGTATGCACCGTGCGCATTTGGGTCCCATGTTGCTGGCTCATTAGTGATGAACAAGAATTTGGTAGGGACAAATTTTAACATAGATATCTAGGGTTGATAGGGTCCATTTTCCCCATTTCGACACATGGGGTTTTTAATTGCCTTTGAGAGTTAAATATTTCCAATTTGTAGTCATCAAAAACCCACAAAAAGAAATAATAGAAAATTAATTACAAGGGACCAATCAATATTTTATTGTCCCTTTTTGGTGTCTTATTGAAGTCTTGGAGTAGACTATTTCCTATTGGTTGGTAGGTTTTAATTTACTGTTGATCCTTTTTTCCCACTGAAACGAATTGTCTCATACACTCGAATTCAAAAAAATACGGCTAACTGAAATATTAGTATTACTAATAGAAAAGCAACAATTTACTGAGATCAATAAATCTAACATGAAAAGCTTCTTCCAATCTTCCTGAAGGATCTTCAGAGGGCATCTAGTTCAAATTTTGAATTACCTTTTTAAAATATATGTAGTCATAAAAGAAGAAGAGAAAGCACCAAGAAACTTTAATAATTTGAGATTTTATTTATAATGGGAAAAGGATCTTTATTGGTGACGAATTGGAGAATGCCCATACCAGCCAATACTATTGACATCAAGTAGTGTGATTAATTTACCATGACGTGGTAGGTTTAAGTACTACTACAATATAATAATCATAAAAGTTACTAATTCAAAAAAAATCTGGCTATGATTAAATGAGTACAAATGACAAGGAGGCGAACACTGAACACATACACATATTTCATACAAATAAAAAGACAGATAAGTACTGCTTTTTTTTTTCTTTTTGCTTTTTGTGGATTGATGTAGGATGACTAATTTAATCATTTAAGAAATGAATGATTAGTTATAGAGTTAAATGAAATGTGTACTTTCAAGCAGGGAATAACATAACTGTTGAAAAATTCAAAACAACAAAAGGGAATAAATGTATCACATATAAGAAAGTATAGGAGTATAATCAAATAATAAAATCTATAAAAAAATGGGAAAAGAAATAGAGTTGGAAAAGGAAGGTGTTTAGTAGTAGTAGAAGAAAGAGAGAGAGGTCCCAATCAGTTGCGGGTGGCCACCTTTTTCTCGTGCCCAAAAAAACTTTCCCAGCAATTCAGCTGAGTCTTGACAGCGAGCGAGGGACAATCAACACAAATGTTAGCCTTTCATCATTTAGGGCTCCATTCTCTTTCTCTCTCTCGATCGACAATTCGACATACATAAATATATATATATATATATAAGTCCCGTTTAGGCTTTCCATTCTCTCCTTGCTCAGCCTGTAGGGTTTTGAAAACATAAACTCTCTTCCTCGGGATCAGACCCGACACCTGAGAGACATTGCGTGCACGGGAGTCTTGGTCCCGAGAAGAACTACTACTACCTTCTTCCTCTTCTCACATTTGTCTGCTGCTTTCTTACAACTTCATTTCCGCCTCCCTTTTTTTGCACTTCGCCACGCCCCGATTCAACTGCTGTATCCAAGATCCATCCATCACTTGTATTATTTTCCATACATCTCATCAAGGTTTAGATTTATTCACTTCATCTCTCTCTCGTGTGTGTGTGCGTGTGAGAAAAAATGGTTTGTAGGTGATAGCCATTAGATGGTACTAAAAAAATATGGATTGACGACTATTACTTTAAGCTGATTAAGGTTAATTTGACAACTTGCTGATTTAGATTTAGCTGATGATTATTATTTCATGTTATTGAGAATGAGGCAGTTGATATATCGATTGATTCGTGCTTGCAAAAGAATTTGAGGTTTTCAATCTTTTGATTTTTGAGAAAGTAATATTTCTTGTGGCTTGATCCAAATCATGTTTCACGTTTGTTTCTTGTTTGTCACCTAGTTTCATTTCAGTTTTTGAATAAGAGTGTGCAATGGAAATAGTATTTGATACTGCAAATTGATTCTACATGATCTCTTTTAAAATGTGCATAATTATAACGGGAGTGATGAGAACTTTGCATGCATCTCACATGCCTATTTTTATTTTTCTCTATCATAATGATCACAGCACTATATAATATAGATTTAACCATTCATCTTGCATTGAGAAATTTTTGTGGTAATGAAAGATGAGATTATTATAGCCTTACAATTTCTAGTTGGAATCCCTCATCATTTGACTGCACGCTTAAGACTCAATATGCACGTTAATTTATTTTGTGATATTTTTCTTTTTTAGCCTTAGAAGGTGTATGAAAAAACTTTATAATTTCAATCCATATGAATTTCAAATGGTGTCATATTTAGATATTCCAAGTTTACTAGACTCTGATTGTGTTGGTCCAAATGGATAAGTACTTAGTACCATTATTAGTACTCTATGAAGATCACTTATTTTTCGTGAAGACACCTTTTGTTTTAGCCACTTTACTAATTAAATAAAAGTGGACAGGCATGTAATTGTGTGATGATGTTATATTTTCCTTTCATTTTTCCGTTGATAACTAATGTTGATATTAAATTCAAAAGGGAAGCAGTGTGATCTTAGATATGCATGCTTGCTTCTAGCTAGACATGAACTGAGTAATTCACTTATGTATGTTCTTGTTTCTTTACCTACACATAAAAAACCCAAAACCTATAAAGTAGTGCAACAAAATCTTAGCACATAAAAAATTAGGAAATTATGACACGCGCAAATGATAATATGAACATTAAGCAGACCAGCCACGGTAGGTTTTATTGAGTTCTTGGATGATTAGGCAGGTATTTGATGAACATGATGCGCCGAATTCTTTCCTTTATACAATCAATGAAAAAAGAGAAACAAACCCCTTTACTTTATAATAATTTGCTGTTTAAAAAAAGTAGAGTACTGGAGTAATTAATTTTGCTGAAACAGCAGGTGTGAGACGAAGAAACCAATTGACTGAGAGATCATGAATACGTTTTCACACGTTCCTCCGGGCTTCCGTTTCCATCCTACCGACGAAGAACTCGTCGACTATTATCTCCGGAGGAAGATCACTAACAGGAGTATCGACATGGACGTCATCAAAGATATTGATCTCTACAAAATTGAGCCCTGGGATCTCCAAGGTAGTACAATATCATCATTCCATTAATTGATACAGTATATACTGAAATCTGACATAGTTATGGTTGATTTTGGTAGAGCTATGCAGAATAGGAACGGAAGAGCAAAACGAATGGTACTTTTTCAGCCACAAAGACAAGAAATATCCAACGGGAACACGCACGAATCGAGCCACAGCAGCCGGGTTCTGGAAAGCAACCGGCCGCGATAAGGCCATCTACTCCAAGCATGACTTGATCGGAATGAGAAAAACCCTAGTTTTCTACAAAGGCCGAGCTCCAAATGGCCAGAAATCAGACTGGATCATGCACGAATATCGCCTCGAAACAGACGAAAACGGAACCCCTCAGGTATGTAGTAGACATTAATTAATTCCTCCATTTTTGCAGTTTTTGTGATATTTAACAAAACTTTTTTTAAAAATGTAGGAAGAAGGATGGGTGGTATGCAGGGTTTTCAAGAAGAGGATCGCGACGACGCAGAAAATGAGCGAGCACGATTCTCCAGTGTGGTACGAGGATCATGTCTCCTTCATGCCGGATATGGAATCACCTAAACAGCAGACGTTCAATCCGAATCTCTCATACAACAGCTATCCTTACAAGAAGGAAATGTCATTGCAGTACGGAATCCCGGCCGACCACTTCCTCCAGCTGCCCCTTCTAGAAAGCCCTAAGGTTCTTCAGCCTCCCTCCTCCATCAACTGCCGCTCCTCCGGCTTCGGTAACCACCACCAACACCTCGATCAAGGTTACCCCTCAGCATTCAGGAACACGAACGACCAATCTGGGGATCAGGTGACAGATTGGAGGGTTCTCGACAAGTTCGTGGCGTCGCAGCTCAGCCATGAGGAGGTTTCTAAGGACAATGAGACTTTTCCGGCTGCTGAGGAGGCCGGTCTGATTTCCGGGGATTTGAGCAAGCCAGAGAATGCAACCACCTCGTCTTCCAGTTGTCAGATTGATCTGTGGAAGTGATCGAATGGTGGAAGTGTGGCAATCGATTATACTGTTTCTTGTAAATAATAAAACTGATAATATGACCTAGCTATTGATCTTGCAATACGTACTACTACTATAGAAGCTAAATTAAAAAAAAAAAGTGGGCCGAAAAAACTTAGTACATATGTTATTCTTGTAAGATAATTTGAAGTGGTCCGAGGAAGCTAGCCTTGGCTGCTGCATGAGTTGAAACGGCAGCGTTTGCCTATTTGTTTTGATCTCATATAACCACAGAGATGTTTATGTTGTAATTGTGGTTGCAGAAGATCATCTGTGTAATGCCTCTGTATTCATCGGTGCAATATATATTTCCCTTTTCTATTATTGTAAAAACGACTTATTTTTATTTTTATGTCATTAACCAAGAAATTGTAATGGAACAAACGTAGGAAGAACATTTTTCATGAACTTAGATATTTTTAAAAGTATTAAATTGTATAGCCTTTATTTCGTATGTAGGCAATGTTGATCGAGTGTAAAATTTTGCTTATTGTAAATGAGAAGATATATTACTAGTAGTATTTATGAATATACCAGCACTACTAAACTTGATCAATAAGGAGGAGTCGAAAATCATAAATGTATAATAGTAAAAGCGCGTTAATGCTAATGGGTAATGATACAAAATAATTATGCAGTGCTGAAATGAATGTGAGTGATCTCAACAGAATAATTTCCTTTTCTTTAGTTTACTTTTGGTGTCCGAAAAGAACGTCACTTAGAAGGTCAGGCTTGTGCAATATTTGGTTTTGTGATCTTGATAGTTGGTATAGGATGGTCCGATACTTTTACAAAAGTTTTCTTATCCTTTACACATAAGTAAACTCATCTACTTGTAAAAGCTATCGAGTTTAATTGATAGATCGATGATGATGAAGATACAAATGGTCCAATGCCTGTCTACCTACTTTCTGTATGTATATATATAGATACACACACACACATATTATTAGTGAAATATATGTGGAGTGAATTGACTGAGTTGAACGATCAAATAAAAGTGACCACAAATGAAATTATAAGTGAAATATCTGTGGGGTGAAATGAGTTGAACGATCAAATATAAATGACCACGCATGAGTATAGAAACCTTTTTAAACTTTATGATAATTAATTCAACAAAGATATAGTTGTAACATTTAACATTTGCCAGTTGAATCTTCTGCAGCACTTCAATCTGCATTTGTGTATATTGCTACATGTCGGATGCAGAAATTGCAAAAAATAGAGACATATAGTAGTAGTATATTTTAAGAAGAGAAATTTAAATTTCCGGCGCTTTAGCTTGTGGAAGCTTCAGAAGGGTAGGGGGATTAGGAAAAAATGTGTTCCAGAATGTATTAGAAGAGGCATTGCATGTGCATGCTTTAAAATTTGTGAAGTTGAAGAATTAATGGTACATACAGACTATAGATATTATGGCCAGAAATATATAGGTATGTCCATGCATGTAGAATACATATGTATGAAAATGCAATGAATGCATGTGTGATCGTATACCATTACCAAGATGTGGGGAGTCTTCTTTGGCAGTTTCCAGTTTGTTGAATTGCGGCATGCAACCCCCCAAGTATGGAGATGGTAAGAAAAATATTGGTGTTTATATGGAGATATGTTGGCGCAGTTGGAGTGTCTTATCAAGAAATGTCGCAGGATTTCTAATTTGGGAAAAGATGGTTTGAAATTTCACTACTCATTTGACTTGAATCTAAGGAATCCTCTAGTCAATGCATGTTTCTTACGGTCAAACCAATGTGCGTTATCTAGAGAGAGAGAGAGAGAGAGATTTATAGTATATGTGTGCAAGTGCAGGAGCAGCATGATGATGGGGTGATTAGTATATTGTGTGCCGCAGAAGTAAACATGATTAAACAGACTTAACTGATCATGTGAAATGGTATAATGTTCCACCACCACTCTCCGCAGCCTGCATTCTAACAATTATTACCCCATTTTAGTACTATGTACTCTCTTACACTTACAAGTACTAGGTAGTATCTACGCTCACACTCAATACAAGAAATATGTTCATCACTAAAAGTGATGTCTCTTTATCTACATTTTGCTTTTCCATCTATCTACATATACCCTACTCTATAAATGATTTGAGTTATAATATATACTAAGTCGAAATAATATTCCAAGTGAGTATTGGAACATAAAAAATGTGAATTTCCTAAATACCGACCCCTTCCGAAAAGGGAGTGTATAATAAAATAGTGTGTATATATTTCTTCATGTCTAGTAGTCAGTCTGCCACTAGGGAGACAGCACATTCTTCTGTCCATCATTCTTCCTCCCCAGTGTTCTTTTCCTATATATTACAGTCAACTCCAAAGCAAAAACATAATCATTTATATTTTTCCTGAATGGATAATTATGTCTGGTATTATTTCTTTTCTCATAATAATACATGTCACCTCCTATTGCATTTTTAATACTAACTACTAAAAGTTAAATTTAATGCTTCAAATCGATATACATTGGATTTTGATATAGTTGTTTCTCTTCCTAACTTCAAATAAGTATGATAATATTCATATATAGCCTAAATCCATCAACGTGTATGATTTACCATCTATTCTTTATTTTAATTCCACGGACTGATCTTGGAAATTTTCATTATATGGATCATCTTGATTATAGTCCATGTCTGTATTTTACCAAATTTAACAGCACTATTTAAAAACTTAAATATGTATTTAAATTAGTTTAGTCATTTTATAGATGCCATTTTGTAGTCCTAGACTCCTAGTAGTGCCACAACACTATTTACCAGATAATCATGCATGTTTAAACTATAACTAATTACATGCATGTTTATATAATGCATTATTAAAGTAGGCATGTTCATTGATTATCAAAATTGACTTGCAAAAATTAAAATATCTGTACAGCATATATATAATTAAAAATTTCTAAAAGAATTAGATTTAGTAGAGAAGAATTATGTTAACACAGTTTGATGTACTTTGAAAAAAATTAAATAAATAAAAGTAAATTTATATATGTTAAAAACACTTTTAAATATCATATCAGGTGCCCGGGTTCTACTAGTATTATATACCAAACTAGTTTAAAACGTTAAACGTCAGACACATCATTATAAAATAACACGGAGTTGATTACAACTGTATTTGTATTTCATTATAAAAATTCAAAGATTTAAAAACAATGACGTCATCTAACGTAATTTTAAAAACCATAGATCATTATAACTTTTTTATTAGTTCATTATAATGAATCCAGATTATCTTATAATAATATTGTTTGGCGTTTAGCGTTTAAGATTAGTTATGTATTGATCACAGTCCTCAAGTGCCTAATAGAAATATTATACTCACAAGTCAGATACTCAATCTATTACATAAAATCTAAAATATCTTTAAGATTTACAAACATTTTGGTCCTAAAAGGTTAAAACTTAAAAGGTGAAAATTGACTTTATGTGTTATTACAAGCTTAAGTTCATTACTTGAGAAGCATAAGATTATATCATAACACGGTTGCCTTCTTCATGGAGTATTATTCATGCTTTGATAATTTTTTGGTTATTAGATCTAAGGGTTATACGACAAGCCTAGTGACTATTCTTTATACTGATGTTTTGATTAATTTAATGAGTTATGAATAGTAATGATAATTTCTGCAATTTAAAAAGTATATAATTGTACTAATAACCTTAATTAAATGCTTTCAGTATGTTGATTAATACTAGGATAACACATGGTCCACTGGGACAAATACAAAATTCCGCCCTTGATTCCTTAAATTGCGCCATAATATTGGCACAGTTACACCGCAAATCCATGTTTTAAAAAAATGAATACTATTACTTATTGAGTTATGAATTATGATGCCCGCAGTGGCGTAGCGCAGTTGGCAAGGGGCAAATCTCATTGCTGTCGTGTAGTTGCTTTCATCTCTCAGGCACAAGTGTGTTGTCGTGTAGTTGCTTCTATCTCTCAGGCACAAGTGTGAGGCCTTGAGAGATGAGCTTCTTGCAGTTAGTGGGTTAGGCATCCCTCTTAACGGGCTACTGCGTACCCTGATTTAACCTCCCACATGATGTCGGGCCGGAGTGTGTAGTTGCTTCAATCTCTCAGGCACAAGTGTGAGGCCTTGGGAGATGGGCTTCTTGCAGTCAGTGGGTTAAGGCATCCCCTTAATGGGGTACTGCATACCCTAATTTAACCTCCTCACATGATGTCGGGCCGGAGTATGAGGGCTGCCTCGCCTTTTTTGCTGCAATGAATTATGATGCTTTAGTGAAGTTTTAATAATTTCGTACCCGTCTTTCTTAGACAGCATAACAAATTTTTCTTGTTTTATAGTATGTACATGGTTTTGTAAGCAGGTTTATAAAATTGTAATGATCACATTAATTTGAATCCATTGATTATGTATTTTGACTTGAATTGAAAGCGGATGAAACCGTGGAATAGGTGAGAAAATTGTGTGGGAATGCATGCGGTCTACGAGCATTTTTATCTATTACACTCTGAAAGGAATCAGAAACAATAAAATACAATATAAAAACAAAGAGCACAAGTAACTGAAATAGTATAACCTGCGGATGCTACCACAAAAACAAAAAACAAAGAACCCTCTATCACCAAGATGAATTACGTTTCCGTTGATACTCTTGGATTTGCATATCGTTTCCAAAATTAAAATGATTTTTCATCTATTTTCATGGACCGGGCTAAAAAAATATTAGTACTAAAATTGCTAAGTGATGAAATGTTTGTGCTTTTGTTATTAGACCAAGGGTATCCACTTGGGGACTAGTGACTATTTTTCGTGCTGATGTGGCACCTTGAATGATGAGATCCACTTCCCATTTAGTTAAAGATGAATGGGTCTATTGCCACTCAAAAGACTTTGAAAGACTTTGATTCGTGATAATATTTGCATTTTACCTCTCAAAAGCTCACCATTATATATTGCAACCAATTAAGAGAATCTGTTCAAGTTCAATTTATTTGGGTGTTTCACTAAGCCTTTTGGAATTAGAGATCCAAATGGAAAGCTATTCCAGAGATAGCCCAAGCCCAAGCCCAAAATGAGGTAATTCACTAGAAATCATTAAATATATCAATAAATATTTTAGAAAATTACATGAAAAATATTTTTGGCTAATAAATCTAAAATCATTACAATTAAATAAATAAAATAGGACAACATATAAAATTAACAAAATATTAATAAACCAGCATTATTTCCATTTTCTGGACCACAAATAAAATATTGACGAAAGTGTGTGAAAGCAAGTTAGTTATGCAGTAAAATCGCAAAAACTCAAATAGCAATTTTATTTCCAGCGTTACACAATAAACTCAAATAGCAATTTTATTTCCAGCGTCACACAATCAACATGGATCTCTATTACAGCCTTACATAAACTACGTGATATAAAACATAAAAATAAAGAAGGGAAAAAACCAATGATTCTAAAAAAAATTAAAGCAATCATCCCTGAAAGATGTGAGGCTTTTTTTGTGCAGAAGAATTGCATGTGGCAGATGCAAATGAATCAGAGGGGAAACTGGCGAATATCGGCAGACCCCATTTTCCATATCTTAAGAGATGCAGTGACGCTCGCTCCAGTAGCGTTGTTGAACAAGAAAACTCGGGCTGCGCCGTTGATGGCCTTTGTAGGATACACTCTTGAAGTGATCACTCTTCTCCCTCCTTGAGCAAAGCTCTCAACGATCGAGTGGTCCACCTGCACCCACACCGTCATCATTTATCAAACTAAAATCAGAATAAATAAACAAGTTAGAGTTTCATTCCTGTCTCACATACCAATGATCTAATACTGAACTTTTCCCCATCAACAACTGGAACGCTGCTTCCATAAACTGTTTTCACCACATCAGGAGCTTGGGAAGATCTAAATCAAAACAAACATTACACTAATGCTTAATTTGTAAGCACTAAGAAATCGAACCGAATGTGAATTGACCAGAAACTAACCTTAGTTCATCAGCACAAAAATGAGACTCTGTCTTGCCATTAGGCCCTTTAGCTACATAGAAGTAGATTGGTGTCGACTCGGTTAGATTGTCATCAGCCAGAACAAGGATTCCGAATGGTCCCAAGAATCCCCTATTGGCAGCACCACCGCTGGTAGTGCAGTCGTATCCTGCGCCAGCTTCAGGGGCTGCCTCAACGGCCTCTTGCTCGACCTCAAACGACACCTCCACGTCTAGCTGAGAGGCGGAATCAATTGCAACCGGCACAATCGAACCCGGTCCAAGCTTCACATCAGCCTCAACACTGTCACCTCGTAAGCTCTCAAGTTCTTCCACTGGCCACTGAAGCAAGTCCGTACCTGTCTTCTGGTCGTACACAACCGTTCTAGGAATAGACTGATCCAAAACAACAATTAATGTCATGTCAGCAAAACTAATGGGACACCGTCTCGTACGTACCCAGTCAATCATAATTGCAGGAATAAGCTCTCTTCTCATTTTTCTCTCTATTTATACAATTATGATTGGCTGGACACACCAGATGACAATATGTCCAAATCATTGAATTTTTACTCGAATGCAAGAGCAAAACTGGTTAATGAAATGTACCTGAACACAAGCCCATCCCTTCATGAGATCAAGTCCTTCAGCATCAGATTCACTAATCCAACCCCACAGAATCCTCCTCTGCTTGTTGAGGTCGTAGAACGTCTTTGAAGCGTAGAATATGCCGTACCAACGTCCAGCTCCGGGTTGTCGGGTGTCCACTTATTGCCGATCGGGTCATATGTCCCGATGGCATAATAGTCGTGCCTGTCATCATCCATGCTGGCCTTCATCACATGCTTCACCCCGGGTCCGTTGACCGACGTGTCCAACCCGTTTGAGTCGGTCAATGAGACAGGGTAGAAGTCAATGCACTCCCACATACCCGTGCCCGCAACGTGGTGCAAGTAGCCATCCAACAGGTCGTATTTGATGAAGTCGGACGTCTCGTAGACCATGGAGATGCCGGTTTTGTTAACCTTGGAACCGATGGTGATGCGCCACTTGTCGCCGCCGGGGCTGAGCCAGGCGGTGGTGGGGTCCCGGAAGTCCTTGGAGCCGATCCCGGGAGGGGGGAAGAGGACCGGGTTGCTGGGGCTCTTGACCCAGTCGATGAGGAGCGGGTCGGATAGATTGGCCGGGTAGGCGAGGCACTGGACCTGAACGGCGTCGGTGGTGTCGCCGGTGTAGAGCATGATGATCTGGCCGTCGGGGAGGATGGTGGCGGAGCCGGTCCAGACGCCGTTGACGTCGTACCATTGGTCGGGGACCATGGCGTAGGGGAGGTGGAACCAGTGGATTAGATCCTTGGAGACCGCATGGCCCCATGTGATGTTACCCCACACAGCTGATTCTTGATTGTATTGGTAGAACAGGTGATACCATCCCTTGTGGAATAATGGACCTGTCGTTTTGCACCAAATCATTGTCGTTTTATATATATTTTTTTTCAATACAATAAACAACTTAACATGATTTGAATCATTGTCGTTTTATATATATATTTTTTTTCAATACAAAAAACAACATAACATGATTTGTCCATCTTTCATGTTCATATAAATGTGCAACCATGTGGCTATTTATTAACTACTGATTACATATATCTATTAACATCGTCGTTTATTGATTTATTACTACTAAATATAGTAACAAACTAACTCATAAATATTTTTTTTATTAATAAACCTCCGTAAGTGAATCGCCAAGGCCAATTAAAGCAATTAAATCTTCTTTGTGGTGAGTAATGAGACTACTTCGAAATTCAAAGTACATGTCAAATAATCAATCTAGTATTTACTCGCGTATATAATAAAAACATAAATTGAAGTACTTATGTACCAATATACTCTATTAATTAGTTTACATAAATAGTGGGTTAATGATGAAGATAAATTAGGGGGAAATCAAAAAATTATCAAGAAGATCCAAAACGATGCATATTTTGTAAGTGATTTTATACTTTTGGACTAGGGGTGGGTCGGTACGGTATACCGTACCGACCGTGCCATACCGCATACCGTACCGGAAAGTACGGTATGACAAAATTCAATACCGATACCGTACCGAATTTTCGGTATACCGAAATTCCGGTATACCGGAAATTCGGTATGATATTTTTTGATACCGTTACCATACCGTTATTACGGTATACCGTACCGTGTTTCGGTATACCGTTTTTTAATGGTATACTGAAACACGGTACGGTATACCGTAATAACGGTAACGGTAACGGTATACCGAAAAATAATTAGTTTCTTGATTTGTTCATTTACTAATTGGTTTCTCGATTGTTCATTATTTTTTGCTATCGGTAATTCGTCCATCACTCTATTCAATTTTATATTTTGGTTAGCATGTTATCAAGTACCATATTATATTTGTTGTTGCCGATGATGTTGATCTTTAAGTATCTTTTAATATATATTTATGGATTATTTTGATTACATATATTCAGAATTTTATCTCATAATCGTGGTTAATGATAAAATGAAGGTACTTATTGATTATTTTTGGCTATTTAGACCAATAGTAGTAATAATTGGTCTTACAAATCCAAATAGATTTACAAGTGTAATGAAATAAAGATTCAATTTTTTCCCCCTAGACTTTAATTTCAACCTATCATTATAAACATGCATACAAATTCTCAAAAATATAAACAAGGCACGGTCTTCCTTTGATTTGAATAAATTTTTAAAATACTAGCAAATAATATTTTTTTAATGTGAAAATACTAAAATTCAACATATATCAAAATTTGGCTCATTTGTTGGTTATGATGAGTATATTTTAAAGTTTTTTTTTTTTTTTTTTTTTTTTTTTTTAAATTTACTTCATATATTTATATCATATATATGAAGGAGGAAATTACAAATCAACTCCTATAACAAGGAGGAAAGAAAAATTACGCCACCCAGGGTTCGAACTCGAGACCTCCAGGATGGACGCGGTATCCAGCACCCTTTACCGCTAGGCCAAGGGGCTTGGATTATTTTAAAGTTAAGGGTTTAGGATTTAGGTTTCAAGGTTTGGGTTTTTAGTGTATAGGTTCGCTATATTGCAATGAAATGAATCTCGACTAGAAAGTGTCTCACCAGTGCAATATTAAATTATTGCAACGTAAACTTGCTCCTACAGTTATAACTCAACGATTAATTCATATTTTCACAGATTTAAAATGCTTTTTAATTTTAAGTCTGATATTTAAATGTCAAGACAGTTTATTAAAATGTCAACACAAATATGTGTTGAAATTTTAATGTGATCGTATAGACATTTTTAAGAAAATGTAGCATTTAAACACACTCTTGTGTCTATGTGGGGTTAATGTGATTGAAAAAGTATAATCCAAAGTAAGAGGATGTCGAATATTCTTTTGTTTATCATTTCACAACTTTTATTTCGCAAAATGAAATAAATATGAAGAAATTAAAATGGCCCGTGCATCGCACGAGCGTGACACTAGTTAGTAATTTAAATTGGACATTTATTTCTCTTTAAGAATTAAGAATGACTGATCAATTTATTCATCCTTCAATTTAAGTAGTATATAAAATAAGATAACATACAATGAATTAAACACTAATTAAACGATTTGATTCATTTTCAGCTGCACATATTTTTAATTGACATTTTATGAAGTGGGACGAAGAATAAAAGAAAATTTTTAATTACTTTGTATATTTGGAATATGACATTACACAAAGAATCATATACTAAATGGTGTGAGTTAATACAAATTCTTTCAAATATGCTCTATTGAAACATATTCCCGATATCGTATTTCCAATCTTCTTTCGGTGTTATGTGCTATTGTGTTTATTATATTTAATAGGATGAGTTGATAAAAAAATAATTCAGGTTAATTTTGAATTTGTTTGAATAAATTATCATTTGAATGTTTAATTTTATTGTATTAATTGATGTATTAAATTTTTTTTGATATAATATATATAAATGTAATATATATATATTACAACATATTTAATATTAATATATATAGGGATGTATTCATTTCCTTTTCCTATATTTCCTCCTTTTTCCTTCTTAATATCAGCCATTAGATTAGAGAAATGGACGGTCAAGATCAACATTGGGTAATTAATCCCGTGTTGCATTATTTGTCCTATTTTGTGCATTATGAGGGTACAATAGTAATCTAATAATGGCTGGAAACCGCTACGAATAATGCACCACATGGTCACGAGTAATATATATAATTGATTATATAATGCACAATATGTTAACTGCAATGCATACGAATAAGATGTACCATGTTATGATGTTTGGACACACGTTTCTTGTTTCCCCTAAGGGTTTAATAAGCTTAGGGGCTAGGGTATAGTACGTAGACACGTATGTAATCTTCAATTATATCCATTACTCGTTACCATGTGAAGATTACATACGTGTGTACGTACTATACCCTAGCCCCTAAGCTTATTAAACCCTTAGGGGAAACAAGAAACGTGTGTCCAAACATCATAACATGGTACATCTTATTCGTATGCATTGCAGTTCACATATTGGCATTATATAGTCAATTATATGCATTACTCGTGACCATGTGGTGCATTATTCGCAGATACCAAAATGTGGCAGTTACTTTTCCGTCAAATGTCAATAATAACCCTGTAATGCATACAACCACCTTCTATAATGCAACACGGAACCAGTTTTATAGAATCAATCTGATCCGTTGATGCCTTAGATCTAACGCGTAATATTAAGAAGGAAAAAGGATCTAAGATGTGAAAAGGAGAATAACGCTCCCCAATATATATATATATATATATATATATATATATATATATATATATATATATATAAAATAATCTATCGGTATACCGGTATACCGTGGATTCGGTATATACCAAAGTTTCGGTATACCGTGGTATACCGGTATACCGTGGATTCGGTATACCGCGTATAGAAAAATTGATACCGTTACCGTACCGAAACACTGCGGTACGGTATCATACCGTACCGGAAACTGCGGTATACCGAAAAATCGGTATTTTCGGTGTTTTTCCGGTACGGTAAGTCCGGTATTACGGTATTTCGGTATAATTTCCCACCCCTATTTTGGACCATTAGTTGATTTATTTATCATTCCTCTAAAAATTTATGACATAGATATACTACTCCCTCCGTCCCATGTTACTTGCACTTTTGTTTTTCGGCTCGTCACAAACTCCTTACACTATTTATAGTTTAAGTTAGAATTAATGCATTTAATTAATATGTTAGTTTAAGTTAAAAGTTCATTTATTAAATGATGTCTCATTACACTTAAAATTCAAATTTAATTACACTAAAAAAATGGATCACAAATTTATGGTCTAAAATGAAAAATGCAAGTAACGGAGGGAGTACAAAAATGGGCACTATCAAAAAATCATCTCAACAAGGAAGCAATAATGCTAATCTATATATGCCCGCCCCTCCCCCCCAAAATCTAAATTTAATTTAATTTTCACAGATGTCGTGGGTAACTTACCTGCCACTCATTTGTCCAAATTCCCACATAAAGTTCAAAATTTTCAAGATACGCCAAAATGACAATGTAAAAGAACCGCAGACTTACGAGAAGATAATAAACTTTAAACCTAATATAGTTTTAATGAGCACATAAAAAAGGAAAAAAAAAAGGAAATAAAGTAAAAAGGATTTGGTGAAAAGCTCACCATTAGGATCTGCGCAGAAGCCGCCAGAGATTCACCAGTAGAAAATAATTGGAATAACAAATCAATCGAAAGAGTCAGATCGATCATGTGGGAAAGCGACGTATAATTATTAAACCCAAAATCAAATTAAAAAAATAGGAAACCGACCATTCATCCAATTCTGTTCCGGTTGAAAGTGGAAAGCTGTTCTCTGCCAGGATAGCATGATGTTGTTCCATGGGAAAGTCAAAGCATTGCTGCTGACTTGACGGAAAACCTTCTCCGACAAGCCCTGCGACACCCCTCGCGAGAGCGGAGGTGCGGTGTGATCTGCGGCGGCGGCGTCGTTGAGTTTGATTAGAGAGGGTGGGGTTTGGTTTGTGAAGAGGAGGAGAATTAGAGATATGAGGAGGAAGGATGAGAGGAGAATGGTGGGGAGGAGCTTTTTGGAAGGGCGGGGCGGAGTAGGGGAGGAGGGGAGAGGGAGGTAAGAGGCGGCGCCTTCCACGTCATAAGGAGAGGCTGTGGCCATGGCTTGCCGCCGTCGATGGAGGACTGAGAAATCAAATCGGAATGGTTTAAGAGTGCTTAAAATACTTCAGATTTAAAGCACCATGATTGGCTGGAATTATTAGGTGTGTGTGTGCTGAGTTGGAATTTTGTCGGATCGATATTTTTTTATTTTGATTTTGTATTTTTACTAGAGTGAACTACAAAAATACTACTCCTTCCGTTTCGTCATAGTTGAGTCATATTATCATTTTGGGAAGTTTCTTCATAGTTGAGTAATTTCCAAAAAAAGAAATAATTAGTAGATTTAATGGTGATTTATGTATATTTATTAACTATCCTAATTACACTTAATTAGTGTAATTAAATGAAGAAAACAAATCGCCCTTTTGTTTGGCTCATTATCAGCGTCTGCCTTCTCTCTCGACACAACAACTATCCCTTCTCTCTTCCCTAATTCTGAAACCCTAGATCCACCGCCTTCATCCTTTCTCATTTCGCCGACCACACAATGGACCAATCGCACTACCCCGATGGTGATGGATGGATTAACCCTCGCATCACCCGCGTTCCAGCTGGCTCGCGCAGTAGAGGGCCGATTTCGTCCGCTTCCGGGAGAAGAGGTCGTATCTCGGCTAGTTCCCGGGAAGAGGTCGTATTTTGAGCAATTCCCGCCGTTGATCTCGACAATCAGCCCGAGATGATGAAGGGTTAATCCACCATCTATTCTAGTTCATCTGCCGTTCCCACGTCGGAGAAACCCGCCGAAAGCGTTGGTGCCTCTCCCTTGACCGGAGGCCTTGAGGGTGGTGTCGACGGCTCTCGAACTCCGGCCGGTTGTGTAATTGGCGGTGATGGCAGCGCCTCCCCGACTGAAGGCGTACCTGGAGGTGAAGGCCGCGCCTCCCCGACCGGAGGTCGGACTGGTGGTAAAGGCGACGCCATCTATGAGGTGACTGACAGCCCAGTAATGTCTGATGAAGAGTTTGTAAGGCGATATGTCATCACCGAGGCTGACAAGGAAGCATGGGAGAGAAACAAGGCCGAGGCAGAAAGGGAGGTGAAGGCACTCTTCGGTGAAAATTGCTTGGATCCGTAATATGGGTGAGATCTTTCTGTATGCTTACTTTAGGGTTATAGATTGTCATTTGTGTTTTGATATGTGGTCGTTTGTTATGTTTGTGTGATTCGTAATATGTACTCTAATTGAATGGGCTGTCTTTGGTTTATATATCTGTGATTGTGCTGGTGATGTTGTGATGATTTGAATTTGGTTGGTGATGGTGTTGGTGATGTTGTGAATTTGGTTGGTGATGGAGCTGTTGATGTTGTGATGTTGTGAATTTGGTTGGTGCTGGTGCTGGAGATGTTGTGTTGTTGTGAATTTGGTTGGTGATGGTTCTGGGGATGTTTTGATGTTGTGATTTTGGTGGTGATGGTGCTGTTGATGTTGTGTTGTTGTGAATGTGGCTGGTGATGAATTGTTTGCACAGTTACATGCATTTAGATAAACATAATCCATGATTTCTGCACAGTTACAACATTGTACAAACACAAAATGCATCATTTCAGCCTATTGACTGCATATTCAAAATACTAGCATGATATGTGCATTCATGTGTATTCACTGAATGCATCATTCATGCATAAAGGCAGCCTATCCAAAAACACAAAAGCTTCTTCTATACTTTCATAATCCTAATGACTGTGCAATCATCTCCAATCCCTGGTTGCTCCCTTGGTCCCGCATATAAGCAATTGCTTGCATAGCCAGCTCCACCGGAACTCTTAGATCCATTAGAAGTTGATTAGTCCTCCTTAAATGTGCTTTCCCTATGTGGGGCAGCTTGTAGCTGTTATGACCCCGGACTTTCATGATTTCCATGAAACAACCTTGAAGACTTAGGAAAACATTGTCCAAAGTCTGTGGCTGTAATTCATTGAATGATTGCACCACTGCATTGACTAAATCATCCACATTTTTACATGCAATCTGAGTTTGCAGTGATTGTATTGCTCTGAACCAACCCAAATCATTGACATTAGTGTCAGGTGAGTTAGGTGGTTGTTGCACAAGTGATATTGAGAAACCATTTTGTTGTGCAGCTTCTTTGAAAGCTGGATCATTGTCTTTGATGTGTGGTCTTGCATTGTCTTGTTGTATCTTGAGAACTTTAGTTGCCCCATCAGACCACTTTGCTATGATGGCAGGTAATATCTGTTCCCAACAAGGTGCCATGCATTAAATCATCATTTGCACAACATTACAAAGCTTCAGTACTAGTGTATCATGAGTATGTAGTTACACTGGTATGTAATGGCTGATGTGCACACATTTATTGCATTACAGAGATGTAAACATTACCTCATTTGCACAACATTACAAAGCTTCATTACTAGTGTATCATGAGTATGTAGGTACTTTGGTATGTAATGGCTAATGTGCACAAATTAATTGCATTAAAGAGATGCAAACATTACCTTGTTGATCAAGCAGTCCCTGGTCATATCTTTTGTGATACTCTCTATGGGTTTTGTCTCCAAAGTGCCTGCCATTCTGTTCTTGCTTGACCTTTTGGCTGGAACTTGTTTGGTAAATGGAAAAATTCCAATTTTTCCATCAAACAAGACTTCACCATTAACACCAAACAAGGGCTTACAAACTGCACACATGAACATAATTTTTTATATGAACTGCTTATTTTTACATGTTCTATGAGGTTCTTCCTCTCCTGGAGCAAGATAGAATCTTTGAGCTCCTTTTGTCATGTAGAACCACATTTCATCAATGTGTATGATGTTGTACATGTTCCTGAACTTGGTCTTGTTCAAGATCCTATCTAGTTCTAAAGATTCAACTGTGAATCTCAGTCTCAACAACTTGTTTGCAGCTGTTAAGCTGGGCTTAATGGCTGATGTGTGTGGCCTAATTAGGCTAGCCTTAACCCACCTCCAAACAGTGGCTTTTGAACAACCCAAACAGGCTGCCACACTTAAGAGGTTGCATCTCTTTGAGAAATGCATACTCTTGAGTACCTCAACATCCAGATACAACTTTTTGGGGTAAGTTCTCATTTTTTTAGACTTACTAATTGCATTGATTGTCCTCTTTGTTGTTGTTTCTTTGCAGCATTCCACCACCGTGTACAGGTTTGACGAGAGATTTTGACTTTGAGTTGTGCCTCCTTAAGTGTGCTGCGAGGAGGAACAATGCCGATGCGCCTTCCAATGATGAATTGAACCACTTGGTTCTTGAATTCTGAGGAGTACTCTTGATGCCTCATTATGAGCATTTAAGGCAGTGGTTGAGCAGTGGTTGGATAGAGAGCATTTCCTCCATTTGGTGTAATAGTAGTGGTTGGGAAATGCTTTGGTATTAGTGGAGTATTAATACAGTGAATGGAAAGTGGCGCCACCTTTAAAGTGAATGGAAAGTGGCGCCAATATTTTGGTGAATTTTTTGTAATGTGTTTGACTTGAATTTTGAAAAGTTACAGAATTCATTGTGAGTTAATAAAAGACCACCTTTCATTCTACTGTCTGTTTTAAATATTGAAAAGTTACAGAATTCATTTTGCACATTGTATGTCTATCTCTTTTTTATCTACAGAATTTAAATATTGAATGTGAATATTTAATAATTAAATAAATAAATCATTTAAAAAAGAGAATTATGTTTTCAAGTTTAAATAATAATTCAAATCAAATTTGAAATTCAAATCTAAAAAGTCCACCTACTTCATCTACTTTATTATCTACCCACTTAATCCACTAAATATCCCTTTCTTAGACTCCGTGCCGAAAAGTTCCGCCTCAACTATGACGAAACGGAGGGAGTACTATGCATTTATTTTGCCAATGAACACTGGACTTTTAAAATAACCCCAGACAACCCTCTGGACTAAGGGTTTATCTCGAAAATGGTTTTTTTTCACTGTTTCGTGACGAAAATACTTTTCTGGGGGTTTTGGTGGGTTTGGGCAATTTGGTCTTTTTACATTTTAAATTTGATATTATTTCAGTGATATATTAAATCTGATATTATTTCAAAATTATCATTCTTCTTCCCTTTTGCCATCTTTCACTTTGTTTCTTTATTTCAATATTAGATTTAATTTTATAAAATTAAATTTTAAATTTCAATTTTTAAATATCAATAATTTTTTTTAATTAAAACTATTAATTCATGGACACTATAAATATTGATTAAAACTATTAATTTTTGTTATTTAATATAATATTCAACTGAATTGAAGAAGTACAGATTAATGATGATGGAAAAATAAGAGCTATTCTATTTAGCCTTCGTTCGGTTGTTATAATTGCTTGTGATTAAATATTATGAAGTTGACTAAAAATTTGATATAGGAGAATTTTTGTTGAAGTTTTCTAGTTAATTTTGATTGTTTTCAAATTAATAAACGAAAATTATATTAGTCTTACATCAGATGCATATTTATTTCGGAATAAATCGTGTTATATGATCTATTTATGATTAAAACTATTAAATATTGATTAAAACTAAGGAGTCGTCGTACCTTATTGATTAAATATTAGACACTATCAAATATTGATTAAAACTATTAATTTGTTATTGAATAGTAATTTTAATAATTAAAATTTTTTATTGATATTTAAAAATCAAATTTTAAAATTTAATTTTATAAAATTAAATCTAATATTGAAATAAAGAAACAAAGTGAAGGATGACAAAAGAGAAGAAGAATGATAATTTTGAAATAATATCAGATTTAGTACGTCACTGAAATAATATCAGATTTAAAATGTAAAAAGACCAAATTGCCCAAACCCCCCAAAAGAGTGTTTTCGTCACGAAACAATGAAAAAGGACCATTTTCGAGATAAATGCTTAGACCAGAATTGTCTGGGGATATTTTGAAAGTACAAGATTCAATGACGAGAAAAACGCATAGTCCAGGGACTATTTTTGTAGTTCACTCTTTTTACTAAGTAAAACCGTTCATCTAATAAATTTTCTACTTCTTTGGTGTAGCAACGGGAAAGATTTAAATATGCTCACATGTGTATCTATAATTTGCTGTGACGCATAAAAATGTGAATGAATTTGTTAGATCTGAAAATTTGTTTAATATAATGATATCTGTTGTACGTATACATAACCAAATTTTGCTATACCTTTTATAGTGTTTCAATTTACATTTCCTCATTATCTTAACCTTGACCCTAAAATAACAATAAACGGTAGTAGTATAAATGTATAATGTTCCGTTTTATATTTTGTTGTGTTTAGTTTAATTCCCTTCATGTACATTAAATATTAGTACTACTCATAATTTTGTATTGAACGAACACATAATGTTTACATCCCTAAAAAAACAAAAATAACTCACTCAATCGACTTTATGCAATGACAGATTTACCATCCTTGAGTGAAGACAGACACCTTTTGAAACCTCCCCCACTTATGAACTTGTAATTGCAAAACCATTAACAACATCGGACACACCCACAAGAAAAGAGATCCCACATGATCAGAAACAGACAGTGGCAAATACATAATGTGTAACGATATTTTATTGGATTCTCTTATTTATGAGATCAAATTATCACATCTGTATACATTTGTGTACAGCTTTTAGGTTTATATATAGTAAATTAATACTCTCTCCCTCCCTTAAATTTTGTCACATTTTCCATTTCCGTTCATCCTATAAAATTTGTCACATTTCACTTTTTATCATTTTTTTTATTATATCTCATATTCCACTAACTCATTCCAACTTAATTTTACTATAAAACTAATATATAAAAGTAGGGCTTACTCTACACTATTTTTTTTTCACTTTTTATCATTTTTTTATTAGATCTCATATTCGACTAACTCATTCCAACTTTCATTTTACTATAAAACTAATATATAAAAGTAGGACTTACTCTACACTAACTTTTTTTACTCACTTGCCATTATATTTCTTAAATCCGTATCTGGTTACGTGTGACAAAATTTAAAGGACGGATGTAGTAATTATCAAGATAACTATTGGACCTTATTTCAGATCACATCAGGCATAACAAATGATTGATATTAAAGTAAAACTTTCTATGTTTGTTTCACCTGCAAAACTCCGAAGATCTCATTAAAATTTTTTTAAATAAACAGACAAATTACACCCTGAGGAGAACCATGCTCCATGGTCGGTTCCTCTCACTTGGCCACTCCAAAAGTATCTAGTATCTAGTATCTACTCTTTAATATAGTACTAGTACCAATTCGATTCCTATTCTTTATTAAATAGTACTCCTTGTACCAAAAAAGTTAGAATCACTTCTTTTTTTTACTCATATAAAAAAAAATCATAATAAATAGTTAAAGTAGATATATGGTAAAATAAAAATGAGCCTAATGTAGATAAGACTCTTCTTTACATTACTCTCACTTTTATTTTACCATATATCCGCTTTAATTATTTACTAGTATGATTTTTTTTAAAACGAGTGCAAAAAAGAAGTGACTCAACTTAGTTGGGATTAAGCTTGAATTCTATTATAAATATAACGATTTAAATCTTATTTCCATCAATTAAAACATTTGTAGATTTGAAATCAGTATTTGGATTCTCTTTTTTTGTTAGCATTACCAATCAAATGCAAATAACTTTTTCCTAACCAACTTCTTCGGGTCTTTTCGTCAACTTTCATCCTTATACTTCGATTTCTTCTCTATTTCAAATTTTTACATGTTGTGATGGTAAGTTAAAACCAATTACTACATCAAATGGATATTTCAAGATCTTTGATAACTTCTACTTTGAGTTTAGCGAATTTTACTTAATTAGTAAAGATATTCATCTAAGTAATAGTAAACGCCACTAGTTACTAGCTACTACACTACTTAATTAAGTGGCTAAAGTAACGATGCTTAAATTGACGCAATAATTTACTAAGTATTACTCGTTTTTGTTAATTTCTTATAAAACCTGCTATATGAATTTAGGAAAAATTGATATTTTTTATAAGAATTATTAGTAGTGTTTAATGGTAGCATAAGTTGTAAATAGGTTGATATTATGAGTTATAAATTGGCATAACTTTTTAAAAATTGAAAGAACATATTTTTGGGGGATGGGAGAAATATGAAAAGTGCACATATTTTTATGGGATGAAGGGAGTATATATATATGGAGTACTAATTCTGTTTTGGCTTTGAGACTCCTTTGATATGATATTCAGTTGGTATAATATATCGATATGACTTACTTATGCCACTTTGAACTCTCATGTTCGAACACTCTGACAGGAGTTGGTATCAGGGAACTAAAATCTTACTACTGTGTCGTGACATCTACGGAAATTTATATCATTAGTATCTTAAATTGATGTTGGATATTTTGCCTTAACATTTGGTTTGATAATAAACAAAAGCATTGGAATGTGGTAACCAGGAAGCATAAGAGCATCCACATCGGCAAGCTGTTGCTCGTTCGTCCGTCCGTGCCAGCGGCGCGGCACCGCTATCCGCAGCTGCGCTCTTGCCGCTGGCACGGCGCTGCTCGATGCATCGAGCACGTCCGTGCCAGCGAGCATCATACGTGGCAGGCGGTGATTGGCCAACGGCATAGCCGTAGGCAATTTGATTTTTTTTTATTAAAAATCGGATTTTAATTAAAAAATCTGATTAAATATATATAAAAAAATTCTCACTTCCCAAAAAATTATATCCGTTTTCTACCCACTTTTAATTTATTTTTCAATTTTTTCCCAAAAAATACACATTTTCATCTATAAATACCCCCACTTTCACACCCAAAAATTCACACCACACTACACAATTCTCATCTACATTCTCTCATTTCCATTCTCAATTCTCAATCATTCTTCCACTCCTACAACATAACAATGTCCGGCCACGGTGATCACCCCCGGCTCCCACGGTTGGAACCCCGAGTGGTTCGGTTCACAACCGTTTCCTAGTCCGGAAATGGAATATTCGGCCCCTCCTCAAACCCAAGGTTCGGAAATTCCGGGTGGCTACCAATCTTACCCGATCGACGACCAAGATGCCCCCGAAGGGCAATACGGGTGGACACCCGAGCCTAGAGCGAGGTCGAGCGGCCCCTCCCAAACTCCGACTCTTCCTACTCGCGGTGTCCGCACACCGTACACTCCGACGGAGATGGAACAATTGTTCAAAGCGTTCTTGTCAATCTCCGAAGATCCGGAGGTTGGCACGAACCAATCCGGCGATCATTATTGGTGGCGCATCTGTCGCCGGTACAATAAAAACCGACCGGTTGGA
Organism: Salvia splendens; assembly: GCF_004379255.2. Classification (NCBI taxonomy): domain Eukaryota; kingdom Viridiplantae; phylum Streptophyta; class Magnoliopsida; order Lamiales; family Lamiaceae; genus Salvia; species Salvia splendens. The sequence goes on from NC_056034.1 coordinate 8,231,692, forward strand.
ACAATCGAGCGCAACGAGAGTATGGTGCGCAACGCCATATACAGAGCCAACGAATAAATCCAAAAGTTCTAGGGGTATTACCTCCAGGAAGAGCAGCCGGAGCGAGGTCGACATCATCAGTTCCGCCTTGTCGACCTACCAATCCATGAACTACAAGCCGTTCAAGTACCTCAACATTTGGCAGGAGACGCGGTCCCATCCGAAGTATAGGGGAGGCGTAACATCCTCCTCTAGCGGCTGCTCCAAACGGTCAAGGTCGGTATCCCTATTCGATGCCGGCCCTGAAGATGTGGCTAGCCAACTGGCCGGAGCTAACTTGAGTAGCCCCGACGCCGGCCCGAGCGGTTCCCAACGACGACCGCAAGGAAGGAAGAAGGCGGCGGCCAACCGCCGTCGCGCCGCGACTCCATCCGCCCCCGATCCCGAACCCGCTCCCGTTCCTTATGTGCCCCACCTCCGGCAAGAAGCACACACAGGCACATTGCAGAGATGGAAATTTCGCATGTCTATATATAACGGCACAAACTGGATTTGATATGGGAATTTTGCGTCTTGAGGAAATAGATAATCTTTCTTTGTTCTTTTCTTCTCTTGTATCGTTGCGGATTGCTCAAGTTGGACTGTCAAACTGATCCAACCAGCTTATATATGTCTGCTACCTACAAAATATAGATGAGTGGATCCAGTGGAAACTCAGGCTGATCAACTTGACTTACTCCGACTTGAGTGAGAAGAACAGAAGAGCTCGAAATACGTGTTCTCAAAACCTTAACCCACAATACTATGTAACTAGTATAGGGAAGTAATGATCGATCCCACAGAGATGAGGCGTTTGACATTTGTTTGCATGACACGACTTGGGGATGGTTGCTGCCACGCTTTCTAGGGGGTGTGTTAAGTTAAACTACTGGACTTGAGAAACTTAAACTAACTAAACTGATCAACTCATAAAAGCTCAACTAATCTACTTGATCAACTCGATTGGACTTTCCATAAATGGACAAACAGAATAAACGGGGGACTGCCAGTCCCCTGCAAAGTGTACGATAAAGTAAAAACTTTTTAACAACTTCATCTTCTTCATAAAATCAATATGGAAAACAGAGTAAGAACAGACTTGAAAAGCTATGGAAGATGAAACTTCATAACAACTCATAAAATTGGATTTACTCCTAAAATCTAAGCTACGACTACGTAAACAAGAAACTAACCCATAATCATGCAGAAATGAAACATAAACTACTATATCTAGACTTCCTAAGAACTCTCAAACATAGAACATCAGATCTGACCAAATCAAAACAAAACAAGACACTTTTATACCAAGACATGCAACATAAAAAGGAAACGAAAACAGATCAGAAACATCACGCATGGAAAACAGAACACATCAGCTGGAAACGAAAACATAGCTTCAAATTCACTAAATCAAAAACATCAAAGCGTCTACAACACCAAAAATAAACTGAAAATAAACAACGAAAGCAGTAAATTATTTCATCATTCCTTCTAACTAAGAAAGCTTGGGAGACCCCCCTTTCACCACTGGCTGGGACTCCCTTATTCTTGTGTTGGGCTTCCTTTATATAGAGAGGCGTAGGGCTCTGATCCTTAGGGTACCATCCTCTATGAAATGTCATTCCTGCCCTTCACATTTGTGGTGGGGTCTTTAGCTCTATCTTCCATGCGGAACTCCTGCTGGCTCCATTTGATTCATGACTTGATCAGCTCAATGCCGCAGTTTTTGACCTCTTTCCTTGATCCATTCATCCGCCCACATGATTTGTTCCTTCTTCTGAATATGGCGGTTTTCACACACACCTGGCTCAAAATTGATTATTAGTTACAGAATTTGATTTAGTCTTACTACATAACACATGCATGAAACGAGCCTCATCACATCTCATATGTATAATTTATAAAACCACATTTTAAAATAGAGTTTCTAATGACTTTTAATTTTAAACTATTATTTGTTTCTTTTAAAGAAAACATTTTATGTACTAACTATTTAGCAGTATTTTTTATGATTAAACTTTATAGTTGGTGATCAGCTTGAGTATTGTAAACTAGTTTTATTTATTTTATTTTTATTACAATTTATATTAATTGCGACAATCATCTACTCTATTTTGTTTCTAGTGTTTTTTAATGGTATATTGACGAAGATTTAATATAATAAAATCATTTTTTGGCTCACAATATTACCTATCTTTATATTTTTAAATAGAATATAAATACTAACGTACTATTGAAAAATAAAATAAGATCCATAGTAGTAACTATATAAGCATTCATATAGATTTATTGGGTTCAATGCTAGCAAAAACGCAAAAACAATTTATTAAATATTATGCGAAATACTAGCAATAAAAAAATATAACTAAGCAATCCCTTGTAAACAGGTGATGATTCTTGCGTGATAATTTATTCTTTTCAATAGCAGCAGTGTATATACTGTATATATGCATTATATATGAACATGCCAAATTTCCATCTCTTTATTATCAAACCAAATGTTAAGCCAACATATCCAACATCACTTTAAGATATGATATAAAATTCCGTAGATGTCACAATAAGTAGTAAGATTTTAGTTCCCTGATACCAACATGAGTTCAAAGTGGCATAAGTTGAGACAAGTAGGTCATATCGATATATTATATCAAGTGAATACCATTCTCCTCTCATCCTTCCTCCCCATATCACTAATTCTCCTCCTTTCCACAAACCAAACCCCACCGGCAATGCTTTGACTTTCCCATGGAACAATATCATTCTATCCTGGTGTTGGAATAGTGTTTATCAATAGATTTTGACCAATAATAAATATGACAGAGACATTTAATTTTGTAAAATTAAATACAATAGCGACGATCAATCTTCGGAGTAGATGACCGTGGTATATTCATTTTCTTTATACCGATTCCCAGTGAGTGAGAAATTATGAATTAAAGTTTATCATAGTTGTGAGCTATAAAGAAGCTATGAGATAAAACCAAGGGATTGATTAAAAGTGTTAATTATCACACATTGGAGGAGATAACCTTATTAAACATGTATTTAATAAGATGAATTATTACGTGTAATAATTATAGTGGACTAAGATGGGCAGTAGAGCCCACGCGTGCATGCTGCCTCGTCACGAGCCGCGCTCCGTGCATCGTGCCTTATGACCTGTGCTCATTGCACCGTGTCCCGTGACCTGTGCACCGTGCCCCATCTGTTGGGTGCCATGTGACAAAAGGTCAACGATGGACCCGAACGCACAACGGGTGCTAAAAGGTCCACGACGGACCCAGACACATAGCGGGTCCCAAATGATCCACGATGGACCCCGACGCCTAGCGGGTGACAAAAAGTCCCCAATGAACCCCGACGCATCGTGTGCCAATAGGTGCACAATGAATTTTGTCGTGTAGCGTGTCCAGATGCATCATGTCTCTCCAACTCCTGTAACGGCTTGTAACCCCTGGCGGTTACAGTCAAGTCATCATAACACACATAATGGCCGTTGACTCCATCAATGCCTAATGAGTGGACTTGGCCTATAAATAGGCATGCATCAATTGCATTCTCTACATAAGAAAACTAAACATATCATTTGCATAGCTCTTGCCCTCTCTGTGCATAGTCTTCAGTCGAAGCTCTGCCATCGCCATCATCCAGTTCACCGGAGCTTGTTCTGTTTGCGGTGCTGCAACGAACAAGACGAAACCGTTTTATCTTTAGGGACGACATGCCAATCCGAGAGCACTACCGGTGCGTATCTCGTCTTGCGGAAAGAGGACTCATCGACTCGGCTTACATCTTTATGGTTTACAGTTTCGATTATCGTTTTGTTATTTCAATTCAGTTTATTGTACTTTTATCTTCATTTTTCATTTGGGTTGTATTACGTCCGGTTAGTGTATCTTTGTATAACAGTCAATAATTTCAAGAAGAAACCAACACCCGGCACAGAATTGGATGAATGGTCGGTCTCCTATTTTTTTTATTTGTTGATTTTGGGTTTAATAATTTATCACACATGATCGATCTGACTCTTTCTATTGATTTGTTATGCAATAATTTTCTACTGGATGAATCTCTGGTGGCTTCTGTGCAGATCCTAATGGTGAGCTTTTCACCGATGCTTTTTTTTTTACTTTATTGTCCTTTTTTCCTTTTTTATTTGCTCATTACAAATTAGATTAGGTTTATTATCTTTGCGGTTCTTTTATCTTGTGATTTGGCGTATTGATACGAGAACGTCACGGTCCGACATACATCAGACAGATAGAGTTGACACTCATCAGCTTCATGAATAACAACAATCCTGTTCTGGAGGAAAGAGGAAGGTGTGTCCAAAGAGGAAGACTCGGCACCCCAATCGCCTTTTCGATTGTGTGCCGAAGTGAGTAATGTATGAGTTGCTACGTAGTAGTTTAGTATTTCTATTAATTATGTACTCTCACCGTCCTAAGAAAGTTGAGTCACTTCTTTTTTCATGTTTTGAAAAAAAATCGTAATAAATATTTAAATTGGATATATAATAAAGTAAAAGTGAAAATAATGTAGAGAAGAGTCTTATCTACATTATTCTGGCTTTTACTTTATTATATATCCACTTTAACTATTTTTTACGATTTTTTCAAAACAAATGCAAAAAAGAAGTGACTCAACTTAGTTGGGATGGGGGAGTATTTAATATGTTGCAAGTGTCGGGCATACCTATAAGCCCCATCTCGGACACAATTTTGATCAACATCCTCGTCAATGGTCTCATGGACACAATTAAAACAAGACATACAAAATTAAATGTAAGACGGAGGGTAATAATAATACTCCCTCCGTTCCGAGTAGTGGAGAAGTTTCTTTTCGGAAGAAAATTTGTGTTAAATGAGTTAAGTAAAAGAAGAATAAAATAGGAAATGAAAAATGTAAAAAGATGAAGAGAGAATAAAGTAAGAGAAAGTAATTAAATGAGAAGAAATGTGTTGACTTTTACCAAAAAAGAAATAATTCTACTGTTATAGAATGTAACAAAATGACAAAATGATTCCACTGTTATGGGAACAGAGGGAGTAATAAATAGAGAATGCGCTTATCACTATAAATTCTCTTCTTGGCCAAGCAGTGTGATTACCTTTATAAGCCCAATTAGATTTTAACTCAAACTTTATTTGTAGAGGCCCATTTTCTGTGCTTCAATACCCAACTCAAAAAGATCAATTTGAAGAGGCCCACTTTCTATAGCAAAATATATCTATAAAAAGGAAAAAAGAAAAAATGAAGACACGAGGCGAAAAAAAAGAAAAAAGATAAAAACTAAAGACACAGAAAAATAGAAAAAAAGAAATTCTCTAATTTGTGCCCATCGTATTCTACCATATGCCTTTGTGCAGTAATCAAGTTTATTCGATCACATCACCTAATTACTCGTAAAAGTTTTTCTTATCAGGAAATAATTTAATAAACATTAACTCTCTTTTTTTACTTCAAATTAAAAGTTCTTAAAAATAAAACCAAACAAAACCGAATTGGAAATCCTAGAGCTCTCGAGTTAAAAATATGTACTCCCTCCGTCCCATAAAAGATATCTCACTTTCCTTTTTATTTTGTTCCACTAAAAATGTCACATTTTCATTTATAAAAAAGTTCTATCTCACATTAATATAAATATTATATCTTCTCTCTCCACTTAACACACAAAACAAAATCTCCTAAAATCTCATGTCATCACATAACTGTGACATCTTTTGTGGGACGAAGGGAGTATTATTTTCGTCATATTCATGCCAGTTGGCATACCACACATCATTATAACAAATAAAATACCACTCATATTAATTTAACTTTAAACAAGATTATTAGAGCAATAGAACAAAAACTCATTTAATCTTTCACGTAGAAATTAAACAGAAACTTTGTTTCTGAACATGTGGCTTGTTAGAGCAGTGGACTAGCGCCCGCCCTAGTTCATTTAATCATTCACATAGAAATTAAATAGAAACTTTGTTTCTGAACATGTGGTTTGTTAGAGTAGTGGATTAGCGCCCGTCATAGCCTAGCAACTAGGGCGGGCGGCTAGTCCACTATTGCAATCAGCTAACGGTATAGAAGAGCGCAGAGCGGACGAGAGATCAGCTTGGACTAATCGGCTAGCCGATCGCTCGCCGCCTATTGTGCGGCGAGCGAACGGCTAGTCGAATTTTATTTTATTTTTTAATTTTTTTAATTTATATTCTATATTTACCAACTGATTACACTTCATTTTTTTAATATTTGATAAACACCAACAATTAAAATGAACTAAGTTGAACTCCCTCCGTCCGCCATTAAATGTCCCATATTTGACCGACACAGTTTTAAGAAATTGTTTGACTTTACGAAGTAACGTGAGTAGAAAAATTGGTGGAATGTGGGGCTTACTTTTATATATTGATTTTATAATAAAATGTAAGTGGAATGAGTTAGTGGGATGTAGGGTCCACTTACCAAATATGGTAAAAGTGAAATGAAATATTTATTGGCGGACGGAGGGAGTATTTGTCAATTTATTTGTTGGGCTAGGACATTGGCTAGGCCGTTACTTGGTTAGGGCAATAGGTAGGCTGTGGGAAGGGTATGATGATGTTGCAGGAAGAGTTTTTTGTTAGGCTATTGCTAGTCCGATGCTATTGTGGATGCTCTTAGATCCCTCAATCTGAAATGTATGATCCCACAATCATAGTCCTATTTTGTCATTTCGGTTCGTCCCAAAATAAGAATTATATTTCACTTTTACCATAAATGGTAAGTAGGCTGCACATTCCATCAACTTATGTCACTCACATTTTATTACTATAAAACAAATATATATATATGAGACGCATATTCCACTAACTAATTCAACTCATTTTTCTTAAAACTCGTGTCATAACTAAATAGGACTCCTATTGCAAGACGGAGAGAGTATTTTATTTTTCCATTCTAATTTTGTCATGTTATACTGATATGATAAGGATATTGGAGTATAAAGTTTTCATATCTTTAAATTTTAAAGTTTGGAATAAAGAAATGGTGTTCGCCTATTTGTTACCCAAGATATCAAAAGGTGAGGCACAACAGGGGATGTTGTGGTAATCCAAACCTTTCATTTTTGAAATGAAAAATAATAATACAAGTATGTGAAATTAATCTGTAGTGTAGCAAAATATGTCTGCATTAATCATATTATCCCTTATCAATTGAATGATAAGACAATTAGGATTAATCCAACTTCGCATTCAGCTCAATTGGGTGATGTTGATATTCATATTTGTTTGGCGGCTTCCTATTATGAATATTGTTAGTATTTCACTTCATATTCATGCATCCATCACTCTTGATACCATGCTTTTGTTTTTTTTGTTTTTTTAATTTGATCAAAATCGACTTATTTAGTGGATACTAATATGCACAAATTACATAACAAGCTACTCAACTAATAGTATCCACAAAGAAGTGTGGAATAAAACCAATTTTGTACAGTTTCTCATATGCAACTATGTGGGCTATCATCGTGTTAAATAATTTATACTAGTATATTCAAAACACACATCCATAAATTACAACCATTTATGCTTTCAACAAATACAGAAAAGTATCAATTAAAACCATCATGAAACTCATTAATCTTCATCCTTCAAATTATCATTAGTATAACAACAAAAAAGCATTTCTTGAGAAGAACCTAATAAGGCCACCCGCAACGCGTCACGCGGGTGGCTCGTAACCCGTCCCGTAGGGACGAGACGGTGGCGAGACGCGTTGCAGCGTCCCGTCTCGTCCCCAGCCCGCCGAGCGTCCCGTCCCGCCGAGACGGATGGTGAGCCGTCTCGCCACGCTCCCGCGCGACGTGGCGCGCTCTGGCGCCATGCGTGACGCCCACTCACCGGCCCGCGAGTGGGTATCGTCACGCTGATGCAATAAATCATTTTTTAAATTTAAATTTAAAAAAATAAAAAAATTGAAAAACAGTAATATTACTGTTAATATTATCGCTTTTTATTTATTTTTTATTTTTTTACTATATAAATACTCCTAATTCATCCTCATTTCACACACAAATACACATCTATTCTTCCCAAATTATCTTCATTTCCTCTCCAATTTTCAACTAACCTCTTATCACAAAATCTCCGGCGACGGAAACTCTTGTGGTGGCGGCTCCGGCGGGTTTGACATCAACGCGTTCAGCGACTGGGGTAGGGCATGTACAATGTCCTGGGTAGTGGTTCCGGTTCGTCGACGCCGGGCACCCAAGGTTCGTCGACGCCGGGGGGTACCAACCACCCCATTTTGATGTGGATGCATACGCCCGTCCCTCCGCCCCTAGGTATTCGCAGGGATTATCCCAGATTCAGGAGGATTATTCGGTTGAACCCACTCCGGAAGGAGGCCGAGGCGGTGGAGGAGGCTGAGGTGGTGGAAGCTCCAGGGTAGAGGCGGATGAGGAGGAGGAGGAGAAGGAGAATCTAGGTCGGCATCCGTACAGCCCCAAGGAAACGCTGGTTGTGTACAACGCATGGATCAGCGTCTCGTACGATCCCATCGTCGGGAATCAACAATCCCGGAAGTGCTTCTGGGAAAAGGTCACCGAGGCCTACCACGAGATTAAGCCGAAGTGGTCCTGCCGCCGCACATTTAAGATGCTCCGTGCTCACTTTGACCGAGTCGACAGAGAGGTCAAAAAATTATGCGGCATCTACAAGAGTGAAGCGGCTCATTACCAAAGCGGAGCCACGGGAGCTGACATTCTGAGGTCGACTTTGCGAGTCTATTTCGACGACACCGGCAAACAATTCAAACATGTCGATGTTTGGGAGGTCGTCAAAGACGAGGAAAGGTGGGCCGGCTGTGTCCGGTCCAACTCGGGCTCGACCTCGAAGCGCACGAAGCACACGGCAAGTGGCCAATACTCGTCTAGTGAGGGCGGTTCGGGCAGCGCCGCACAAGAGTTTGCCTCGCAGGAGGTTGAGGGCACGACAGACGATGCTGGGGGTTCCTCCCGTGGGCGCCGTCGGCCGCAAGGGAGAAATGCGGCGAAGGCGGCTAGAGGGACGAGTGGCCGAGCCGAATCAAGCCAGGCGGGCTCGGGGGCATCCTCGAACTCCCTAATGTCCATGTACATGACCGCCATAATGGCGGACACTTCCCGCATGACGCCTCCCCAATACCAAGCCTATCTTGCCGGAATTGAGTTTATGGCAAGACAACTTGGTATTCCGCCTCCAGGTGGCTTCAGTGCACCTCCACCGCCTTTGGGGTATGATTCGCCGGCGGAGTACTTTTTTTTATTTTCTATAAAATTGTATTTTAAATTATGTAATTTTAATTTTTTTTGGATTTTAATTATGTGTTTATTTTTATTTTTTTGAATTTTAAGTTGTATTTTTATTTTATGTTGTAATTTTATTTTATTTAATGAATCGTATTTTTATTAATTGAATTTGTTGGAAATAAAAATAAAAATGAAATTGAATGAATAGTAATTTAATAGACGGTTAAGGGACGAATAAGAGATGAGGGGTTGCAGGTTCCGTCCCTTTGTTAAGAGATGGAATAAAAAAGTATAGTGGGCCCAAAGAATAGTAATTTAAGAGACGGTTAAGGGACGGATAAGAGATAGCGTTGCGGATGACGTAAAACTGACAATAACATAGATTCATGAGGGACAATTTTATATTTTTCTCCTTCCTATTGGATTCACATGGGTGGGACAGGATAAGTCATTTTAACACAATTTTTCCTTATCCTCAATTTGCACTTTCTTTTTCACTGATTTCGTTTTCATTGTTCAATTGGGAGTAGAATGGGAAGAAAAAATAATTAAAGCTTTTTAAAATTTATTTTACGACCAATAAGTATATTATATGTTTAAAGACTCCAAAATGTGATCTTGATGCATTGATATTTAATGATCATATATATCTCATCCAAATCATGGTCAAATCTTAAAAAAAACAACTACGATTATTCACTATCATTTATTCTTCTTCTTTCATCTTATTATTAGTACTTCATTCGTCCCATAATAGATATCACACTTCCTTTTTAGTTTGTCCCACAAAAGATATCATATTTCATTTTTTGGATAAAGTTCTCTCTCATATTTATATAAATATATTATTTTCTCTTTCCACTTAACACACAAAACAACACCTCCTAAAATCTCGTGTCAATTCCCAAGTGTGACATTTACTATGTGACGGATGGAGTATTATTTTGTCAACTAGATTATTTATGTAGTTTCTCTTATCATTACAAATATTATTATCATCGTATAAGTAGAATCCTTGTTACCTAGATTTAGTAGTACTACTAGTAAAGTAATTAATAAGTGCGAATCAGCCGTCATGGTTGATGACACACACATCATCAAGCACTGAATTTCCTTATCAATTTCAATGACTTGAATTTGTTGGTGCCTTAACGTGGCCACGTCCATTAGTTCCAATTTCATTTCAATTGCAGCATGGCCTCTCTCAAATAATCCAATCAAACTGTGGTTTCATATCTCTCAAATTTCAGCTGCAGCTACTAATTTCTTAATATTACAAACAACCAATCATAGCTAGCCATGATTCCCAATTTCAATATCATCAATAATTAATTTTGTCGTTGCATTAAATTTGATGACAAAGATTGAGAGAGGCACCCATATTCCAGGGCTCAAATATCATGGAGCGAGCTACCATATTAGTCCCTAAGGGCATTAGCAGTGGGGCACCTTAAGGAGCGCCCTATGGCGCGCCACGTCATCAGTTTTATCCTCCTCTCTCCCGCCTGCAGTGGGGCGCCCTAAGCGCGCCACATCATCATTTTATTGTTTTGTTTAATTAATTTAAATGTTTTCAAATAACAAGTAACGAGTAAATAAAAAACGTCTAAATAACAAATGGCGACGCATTAATAAAAAAAAGTTACACCATTCAACTTACAAAAAAAAATAACTAAGTCGGTGCAATTCTCAACTTCCGACGCAGCTCATCGATTAACGCCCGGAGATATTCGGCTTCGTCGGGGTCGGTACACTTCTTGAGGGCCTTGTGCGTCTGCAATAACGTCCTCGCCATCGACGTTGTTGCCAACGACTCAAACGCGGTGGCCGTCTGGGTCGGGAGCGTTCCCGGGAACAGAGATGGGTTTGCAGCGGTCGAGGATGAGGTCACGGCCGCCTTCCCCTTAGCCTTCGCAGCCTTGACGCCGGGAGGACGCCGGGGTGCCGGAACTCCCTTCATCAACGTACGTCCGGTTGAGGTCAACCGGGTGATTGCCGCTGCCGCTGCTCGTGTAATCACCAGCTTCGGTGGTCTTCGTCCTCTTCGGCGCACCAGTGTGCAGAATTCTACCTTGAAACTTCTGCTTGTCCCTCAAGAGCGCCCAGACAGCCTCGTGCTTGAAGTCGCCGTACATCGACCGGTACGACAACAGCGCTTTAGCGCGCACGTCGCTCAAGCTCTCGCCGCTCCCCTGTGCCCGCATGAACTTCTCGAACTCCGCCGCGTACAAGTTCACTTGCTTCTTCACTTGATCCCAGTGCTTGCGGAGTTGCTCACGTTTTCGCTTGTACTCAGTCGGCGGCTTGGCCTCATTGTAGAGGCCGGCGATGCGCTCCCAGTACGCGACCTGCCTCTGGTTGTTCGCGAAAATCGGGTCTTCCGATATATCTACCCAACACCTTACCAAAATGAGGGTTTCGTCGTCGGTGTAGTTCGTACGGCCGGGTGCGTACTCATCGCAATTTTTGGGAGGCGGCAACTTCTGCGCCCGATGCCGGTTCCGCTTCTTTTTGGCTGGGGCGGAAGCAGTCGCGGCGGGTTCGGGAACGGCCGCTGCGGCGTCACGGCGGGAGGGAGCGCTTGGTCGGTTTGGAGACGGCTCCATGTCAGACAACCCGTACGATTCCGTACTGAAATCGGGATCGTACTGGGTGTCGGCATCGAACGAACGATATTCGCCGGGTTCTGTACCCGGCCAACGCACCTCTCCGCTAAACATAGGACTATTGGGACTTGAATCCATTTCGTAGTAATTATGTAAATGTACTAAGTTTCGAAAGTGAAATCGTGTAATGAAATTACAAATGAACTCTATTTATAAAAAAACGAAACCGCATGCCATCGTCCGCGTCGATTGTTCGCGTAGCCCACAGTGGGCCGGACGATGGCGCGGACGATGGCCTATCGTCCGCGGCCATCGTCCGCGTAGGCCGCAATGGGGCGGACGATGGGCATCGTCCGCGCTATACTCCGCGCCCTTAGTATAGGGTGCGGCGATCGTCTGCGGCCTATGTCACGCACCCGCAATGGGGCGGGCGCGGATGATGCGCGCCATCTCGCGGTGTCTCGGTGGCTCTCGGACGAGCCACCGCTCCGCGCCAGTCACCGCCGTGTCGACCTTGACCCGGGTTCCGTCTGGTGCGTGTGGTCTCTGCCGGCAGCGCGCACGAGTCCCCACTCGTTTGCGCGTCGCCCCGTGATCACGGCTCCCGGCTCCCACTGTCTCGACATCCCTATCTCGATCGCACATGGTTCGTTCGAGCAATTCAAGTTCTTTGATTCGATAGTTCTTGAGTTCATCATGCATAATTAATTAAACAAAACACCAAGAACATGCTTCGCAATCAAATAATACATGCATACATGAATTTTGCGAAATTTAAATCCAAATAATCAGAGCCAAAGACTGGCTCTGATACCAATTGAAGGGGCTGGCAGCGGAAGCGTGCGGACAAAACGGATCACATGAATTTGATCTATTTAGCAGATTATTTAGACAAAATCTATTCGCGTAATTATCACATGTATCATGCTAATAACTTGAATTAAAACATGCTTTAGCACATAAAATTCCTAAAACATGCTTATTACGGAATTAGCCAATTTACCTCGTTGATTCAATCAAGAATCGATGATGGCTTGCTCCGTCTCCACGTGAAGATCTTCAATACAAGACCTCGGATCTTCTGACTGGTGTCCCGCACTATACGCTGATATTTGTGTGGGCAAATCTCACCAACGTACTAGGACTCGAATAATGGAAGACAGAACTCAGCTCACGGAGGAGAGCACAATTTTCGAAAATCACTATTTTGAGGGGGGACGAAAATTTGACAAATTAATTATTGTGTTTTCTGTCTCCTTTATTCTTCTATTTGTTTAAGTTACATATTGGGCCCAGTCAGGGATCTAAGGAAGAATCTGGAACAGGCCTCACCCAATTAGCTTTTTACTAATTAAATTGAACCCACAATTTAATATAAGCTTATATTGGAATATTACGAGTAGCCACTACAGATGTAATATTGCACTGCCTTCCAAATCCGAAATTACAAGTATTCCGGGTTTCCTTTAATTGTATTTGATTTATTTCCCGCGCTTAAGATGGAAACATCCATTAATTAATTAATGTCTCCTATAGACATAATTAATTAACATATTTCGAATTCCAAGAGTGGACTTAGCAAAAAACTCTTATTTATTATTCATAGAGTAATCAAACTCCAACTAGCTAGGTTCCGAATAATTAAACCTCGTTTCGAGCTCCTCTTGTGGATGTTATCAAACGAGACTCTCCTCGCGCACGTTTCAACATAATAGCAATCCTAGCACCTCTAGATAATGATCACCACTACCCAATATACCTGGATCGTTGGGTTACGAAAAACCCGTACCTTTGGTAAGTCAAAGTAGTGGATACTCAATATCGTATGCTCAATGCTAACGTACATTGATTAAGAAATTAATTCTCAAGACCTCGTCTTTCAGTAGATAGCATAAAGACTCGTCTTGCTGTTAGATCCATTCAGTGCTATACCACACCAACGTCATCTTATTTCAATAAGGTTTAGAAATAATCGGACTGACATTGCAACCTTTCGCGATAGGTAGTCTAGGCCTATCTAGGTTGTGAAATTCTTATTTTTCTTTGTTTAGAACTGACCGTGTTACCTTAAATTGGACGACGCCCACAACCGGTCTACTAAAACAAAGACTTAGACTTTGTTACGTTTGCTCATACATTTAAATATACAATAAACAACCATTAAATGTAAAACATAACAACATTATGACAAAAATAATCTGTTGCATTTATTGAAAAATAACCATTAGAGTTTTACAGTATCCAATCACTCGAAATGTGATTTCTAGTATACAAAACCCTAACACTCCATCCGTCCCAATAAATATGCAACATTTGGTTTCTGGCATGGAATTTTATGCAGTGTTGTTTTATGAGTTAAGAGCATCCACAATAGTGGACTAACGCCCGCCCTAGCCAGCGGCTCAGGCATGACGTTAGTCCACTATTGGGTTAGGCAAACGGGACGGACGAGAGCCTGACGGATGAGAGGTCGGGCGTGGACTTTAGGCGTTAGCCGATCATTCGTCGATCGCTTGCCGCCTATTGTGCTGCGAGCGATCGGCTAACGCCCTAATTTTTTTTATTTCAAATCTATATATACGACTCGTTGCACTTCATTTCATTCGCACCACTTGTTTTAACGAGTATCTCTTCCTCCTCTCTTATTATCTGTAGATAAAAATGGCTCATGATGGTGATGATGATCCAATGCAGCGAATTGACGACCGAGTTATGGGCCCAGACATCCGCAGAGATAGATCGGTTGGTGCAACAGCACGTGCAGCAACAGATGCAGCCGGTGGCCCCTCGACCCATCCATCATTGACTTACAGTCGCCCAGGACCACGTCGGTGCCCACCAGCGGTTGTTTGACGACTACTTCACTAAGGAGCCACGGTTTAGGGAGTCGTTTTTCCGTCAGCGTTTTAGAATGCACCGACCGCTCTTTCTGCATATCGTGACGACGTTAGAGGCTCGGTACAAGTATTTCCGATTCAGAGAGGATGCGAGCTGTAGACTGGTCTATCGCCGATAAAGAAGTGCACCGCTACAATTAGGCAGTTGGCCTATGGAGGCGTGGCCGACATGTTCGACGAGTAGCTTCACATAGGCAAAACGACTGCCCGTGAGTGTCTAATGAATTTTTGTCGGGGCGTCATCCACATATTCAGGGATACATATCTTCGAAAGCCTACCCCTCACGACGCCAAGGTCTGATGAACTTGCACGGTTTTCCCGGAATGTTGGGCAGCATAGATTGTATGCATTGGAAGTGGAAGAACTGCACCGCCGCTTGGAAAGGGATGTACACGAGCGTCTTCAAAGGCAAGAATCACACGATGATCCTCGAAGTCGTAGCTAACTACAGGCTATGGATTTGACAAGCATATTTTGGGGTTGCTGGGTCGAACAACAACATCAACGTCCTACAGTCGTCACCCTTTTCAATGAGCAGTGCCTTGGCGTGGGTCAGACCACCAGTTTCGTCGCCAACGGCAACCAGCACGATATGAGTTACTATTTGGCTGATGGGATATACCCCAGGTGGCCCGTATTTGTGAAGACGATCAGATGCCAACATATCCTAAGAAAATTTACTTGGCGCAACGACAAAAGGCTGCGCGCAAGGATGTGGAACGGGCATTTGATGTGCTCTAGTCACGATGAGCTGCGGTGAAGGGTCCAACATGCCTGTGGTATGCTGATTGCATTGTTGATGTCATGTACGCATGTATCATCATGCATAACATGATAGTCCAAAATGAAGTTGCAGAACTCACTGATAGGGCCAATGAAGATGGTGTCGGACAAAGCAACTGTGTGGCCACCGCCTCCATACGAATGGGGATACCCCGAGGTGAGGCTGAAAGGGTCCAAGCATTTGCTGATATACGCTTGCAAGAAGCCTATATTCGACTCCAGCATGATATAATTGAAGAGTTATGGGCACGTAGGATTGCACCTTGATATCTTTGTAATTTGTTTGAATGGTTGTTTAATCATTTTTTTATTGTAGTAGACCTTTTTTTGATTGTAATGTGTTTATTATTTTTATTGTATGAAAATTATGTTTGCACTTTTTCGGTAATATGTTCAATTTTAATTTCGTATTTGTCAATTTATTTGTTGGGCTAGGGCGTTGGTTAAGCTATTGCTAGCCTATTGCTAGGCTGAACTATTTACTCTCTCCAGATGTGCAGGTATGACATAAGGGTGTGCATGTCTGGCAGAAACAATTTGATTAAATTGCTCTTCAAGTGATTTAGGCATTTTCGTCTGAAAAGAGACTAATAAAATCGCATTCATGATTCATTAAATGTTAGGGTCATCTGGGAATTTTTTTTTGTTAGGGATCTGTGTTGCTGCAACCTCGAACGGTAGAAACTAATGAGCCAGTTCACTCAATATCATGATAGTATATGAAAAAAATAAGATCCATTCAATTAGGAAATTCTTTTTTTATGGAGTATGATAGAAAAGAAAACATCTATTATTAATGAAGAATGGATCTCGAGAAAGGAGTTTCTAAAATTAAAAAGTTTATACTTTTTAGGGATGAATTAAAGAGGAAAAAGTTTCACTATTCCGAGACGGAGGCAATATAGAAGTAGGGTGGGTTAATTGTTTATTTCGATACAAACCCGTATTACTGCAAAAATACATTTTTAGTTTTACTATGAAATAAGAGAATCTAAAGTGTGTGAAATGGTAGAATTGTGATGTTACGACAAAGAAGATTTATGGGCATAAAATTTCCATCAATTGGCAAGAAGATTGGGGATCAGTAAAAATAGGATCCCCTTGACCTTGACTCGGTCATATACTGTCTATGCATCATACATCATCACATTTACAATTTTACCATATTCCATAATTAATGATTTCCGGCTATTGCCAGTGGTTGCCGTTGTGAATGAGGCGACCGACGCGGCAACCATTCCCCTGCCCAATCTGATACTGATATACGAATTGGTGAGGAATTTTTCCGCTAACTTTCTGTCCCACAATAATAGGATACGCCGGCGGCTTTGACGAGATCCGTTTGAACTGCCGACCGCCGGAGATCGGGCACCTCGGAGGTAAACCTCCGCCGCCGGTGTACATACCGAAGGCAGATTTCGAGTGGCTGCTGAAGGAGGTAGGCGGAGACACCTTTTTGCTGGATTTGGGGGCGGAGAGGAAGGCTCTGATCTTCAAGGACGACGACCGATCGTATTCCTCGATGAGATTGGTTAGATCCTCATCGGAGGTTATCGATATCAAAGCGTCCAGATCATCCGCGGGCAATTGGCACCTCAAACTCACCGATGATCCACACATCTCTCCCATCTTCACCAACAGCTCTATAATTTCATTCATATTAGAATTTTCCCCAAATAAAACCTAAATCTGAAACACTCATGCTAGATGTGCTGTGTAACAAATTTCCGAAAATTCACCAATTATAAGCATTTGAATAAATTGCTCACCGGAAAAAGAAATAGAGCTATGAACAGAGAGGACGCGAGTTTCGCCGCCGTGATAACGGAGTTTCCCGTCGGAGTGACGGGGGAGAATCCGTCCGCCGTAGCTACATAGAAACTTGATGGATTTGGGAGTGAGATTGTGAGAAGGAAGTGAAGATCCAACCATAGTTGTGGTGTTGTGGGGGATTTCTATGGGTATTGTCTGCTTTTTGGTGGTGGAGGTGGTGATGAGAGACAGAATGTTAACAAGAAGAATGAAGGAGTGGCAAAGCCTCTGGAAGCTACCAAATATCGAACACTTATTTATAGAGTTTTCTGGCTCCTATTTTTATACGTATCTTATTGAATATTTTAATTTTCTAATATCTCTAATATGAGTGAGAGTTATAGAATATTTGTAGTATGCTAATGTTTTTATTTTGTTGAATGACAAATATTGATTAAAAGATACTCTCTTTGTCCCTCTGTAGTAGAAATGTTTCTTTTTTGCACGAGATTTAAGAAATTGTGTTAAAAGCGAGTTAAGTGAAATTGTGTTAAAAGCGAATTAAGTGAATGAAGAATAAAGTAAGAAAGGAAAAAAGTAGAAAGATGAAAACAGAATAAAGTAATAAAGAGTAAAATAAGAGAGAAGAAAAATCGGTATTTTTTATTAAAATAGAAAATGACTTAGCTATATTTAGACAGCCAAAAAAAGAATACGACTCAACTATATAAAGACAGATGAAGTACTTATTTAGAGATATTGGAAAATGGAGAACTTTTACGATAGATAATCCTACTACTATTAAGATTTGATGATTATTTTGAAGGACTTTTTTGCATTTTTACTTTTTTAGAATAATTATGAATACAGAATACATACTGTAATGCTCAATATGAAACAGTACTTTATCCAAGAATTTCGGATATGAAAAATGATTCCGCATGGACCACAACACAATGAATATATATAATGACTTAAAAACCTGCTAATTTTGTTTTATTACTATATTTATTTTTAATAATATGCATTTTCTACTTTTGAAAATTGTACACCACCAGTCTTTTCAAACCAATTTATTTACATAAAATCAAGCATAGCATAGCTAATTACAACTATCTAAATTTGAAATTTAGTACAATATCCTACAACAAAATGTGGAGTATGAGAGTATCTAACATTGAAATTTAATACCAATAACCAAAAAGAATATTTACCTAAGAAAACGAAGAAGAGTAAACATAATTTATACTAATAATATACGAGTTATGACACACACCATTTCTGATAAATTTTCAAAGAAGGTCCTAGATGACGAAGACCGAATTGTTTGAAAGGAAAATTTGATGGCCACCAGCAACAACTGTCGTGATAAATTAGATGATTTGCGTTTCTTAGCTTTTTTCTTTTTATTTTTCCTTTAGAAAAATATGAACAAAATTCGAATTCGAAATAACAAATTGTCAAATTGCATGCCATCTTTTTCATTAATTTATTAAACTATTTTTTAATACTATTTGATCACCAATGAGAAATACCCGACTGGATTTTGGAAAATGACGTGCGGATTTAGCACTTTTGTTGGTTGGGGTGGTGGGGTGAAATTACACAAAAACGACTATTTTTAATTAGAATGATTTTAGAAAGAAAATACTAATAATTGAATATGGCGAGATTTTTGTTTACAACGCTGGACATATTCACATTGCATGTGGATCCCAAAAATTATTTCAGTCATTTAAATAAATTTACTTCTTCGAAATCAGAATATCAGTCAATAGTTGAATTTTCTTTGACTAATATTGAAAAGGCTTATTTTTATGAATTAATTGACTACAAGTATACATATTATACTTTCAAATTGTGAATTTTAAGCAACTCTGGTTTTTTATAAAAATACATGAATTTTTTATAAAAAAAAACTTGATTTTTAATATGAGATATTGACCCCTAATATAATAGAACTTTCAAAAAGGTGAATTTTTCCCATAAACTTTCAACTTGGCAAATAATATCACAAATTTTACCTGAGTTTCTTATTTCATACCGGCAAAAAAATTCGGACAGATAATATCGTGATACGAATTTTTTTCATAATTTCTCGACAATAACTTCAAGAGTTTCAAGTTCTTCAATCTTTGAGGATAGTTTTTCTTGAAGCACACCTTCCAAAATTGTTCTTCATTCCATTATTATAGCTAGAATTATTTCGCTAGTGGGAAATAGTGAATGCACGTAAAATTCGTTATATTATTTACCAAGTTGAAAGTACGTGGGGGAAAACCTAATTTTTTGAAAGTTCTATGATATTAGAGGCTAATATGCTGTAATTTTGAATTAATACAAAATTTATAGGCTTATGACTAACTCATGCTATTTTTGCAATTAAAACGTCACCCACAAGTGTACGGGATAAGTAGCACGTGACAAGCTAAAATTATCGATCCACGAAGACTAAAATCCGGTTTGAGTATTATGAAGCAACTTTGAACACTATCTAGACTAATAAAATGAGTTTTTGGTTTTCTTAAACTAAGAACTAAGAACAAGTAAGCAAATAGAGACAATTAACTAAGCAAAACAAATAAACGATGGTTTTCACACAAATTGGGAAATGATAGGGAAATGGATCCGTTAGAATGGATCAAAGCTGTCAACTAAGGGTCATGCTCATCTATTGGGCCTCAAGGGTGGTTAGGAAAGTCGGGAAGGTTGGTTAGACCCCTCTCGGGTGCCTCTAACACGTGGATCAATCTCTAGAGTAGGAGTGTAACACCCCTTACCCGATTAATTCAATAATCGAATAAGTGATGTCACCTTTCAGTACCAATCCCGACTTAATAGAAAATCATTGATTTTTTTTTTTTTATACAGAGAGATTATTTTCCTTTACTTGACAAACGAAAAAAAACTGCTATATATCGTCTGAAATTAGACCATAAACCTGTTTCCGAAAGTCTATATATATATATATATATATATTTATACAACCTGGATAGCGAAGTAAATGAAACGTCCGAACTACAATACACTTTCTAAACATGCCACATCTAGAATATCTGAAAGAATTTTTTTGAACACAAAAAGGCTGGCTAGTGACCCAACTTGAGCAGCTGTACATCGAAAGAATTAATCTGCAGGGGGGAAAAAGAGGAATGGAATGAGCTTCAACAAGCGCAGTAGTATAATCAACAATAGAGCCTAATTTCCGGAGTTAAGTAAACGTTATGCAACCTATGTGTTTTCATTATTATTAATCCAGAAAACACTCCAAAGCCTACCTCATCATATCTATTTACATATGTCTAATATCAGAAACCCCCAACATCATAATCACAAGTTTAGGTCATCATTCCTGGATCTCATGGAATTTACCAGATACATAGTCACATATAAATTCATAAACCAATAAGATAGAACACAAGGTAAAGTGCACATCACCAATTATCGAGTTAACCACAGAATATGTCACAATATTAATTATACACCAACGCGTATACAGATCGCCAACATTCTCATAACCATATACATATCAAAATAACCAACAATAAAAGTCTGACCTTTCCTCTTTTGATTTCTTGGGACTTACTGAAGGCATAATCATATAATCACATAATATACCAATAAACATGATCAATTATCAGTTGCTAGTGTCGAGCAACATCATAACTTCATAGAACGTCAAATCATATCAAACAATACCAGATTCACCCTTTTTGCATCAGAGGATCATTAGCATCAGAATATATCATTTAGCATCACATAATATCGTTTTTCACATAAGAATATAGTTTTCACATATCCAAACACATATAACAAAATCTGCTCTCATGTACCAGATATATCATAACACATAACAATCACCATTGTTCTCACATATCATAACACATATAGCCCCATTAAGTGCTTAGTGACAAACTAGGGTACGCGGACCAGATCAGAAACAGAATCAGATACAGACGCGGCCATGGTCCTCGAGAGGACGCCGCCCAGACCACCCATTAGGGTGCAGACAGATAATCAGATCACCCATTAGGGTGCATATCAGACAGATCAGATAGGGGCCCATCAGATAACAGACGATCCTCGCTTCGGTTATCCAGAAGACGAGAGATTACAGATAATGCAGCGCTGCTGTCCTATGGCATGCCAATTGTACCCACAGAACACACTCAAGCACGGGGCGTAAACACAGTCAAATATACTCATTTTCATATCAATACTTATTTTCAATAATTACTAACATAACACATCAGTATATTCTTTCCATACCTAATGTAGAATACACTACCTCGAGTCCAAGGAGCCTTGACATCGAAATCCTTGGTTCATGTTCCTCCTTGCACGTGTTACACAAAGGGGAGACAATTCCAACTCACAGCTGCCGGAAAACGGGGACGGTGGTGGTGGAAAATCCGTCGGACATCCGCTGCAGAGAGAGAGATGTACGTGTTTTGGTGTGTAGGGAGGTGAGATGTGACGAGGCAGAGAGGGAGACACGGAGGGTTGCCACGCTGAACGGAAGGCGATGGTTGCCGGAGGTGCGGCAGCGCTCCCCGGAGGAATGTGTGCGTGTGTGTCCATGGTGAAATAGAGGTGTAGAAATGTGATGGAGGGATAGAGGACTCCCGTAAGTTCCAGAAGGGAGAAATAGGTATAAAAATCTCATTCAATTTTCCAATTTCTTTAAATCACTCTTTTTTTTCTATTCTTTCTCTATACTTCTAATAATAAACACCACAAACAAATAATTCACATTGTAAGAACTATCTACACACTTCTGGAATTAATTTTTTTACCAACCCAACATACTAAGTTATAGTACTAATTAAGACCTATAAATTAATTTATTTACGACCTCCAACGCATTTGAACTAATTTAAATTTTCAAAATTTTCGGGCCGTTACAACTCTCCCCCCTTAGGAAATTTCGTCCTCGAAATTGATACCTGAATCGAAGAGACAAAATATTTTTTTCATATCATATTCTTTCAAGGAAATTTTATATCCAATTCATGCAAAAGTTAGTCCTAGCCAAGCCCACCACACTAAAGACAAAAAGAACAATTGGCATTGATATGATTTTTTTTCCCTCAAATCTCATCAACATCAGATAGCAGAATCCCAAATGATCACATAAGCATGTAGTGAAGTTTCTGTAAGCCAATCACTATCTCAGTAGTTCAAAGATTTTAAATCATAGTAACCAAACCAACTTGAATTCAAGAGTTTTAAATCTTCAGTTTGTCACAAGTCACAATCTCTCACCAACAATTAGTTTTGCAAGATAATCTCAGATCCAATCATCGTAGGCTCAAGGATTAATATCAGTGAGCACAAATTATAGGTTTATCGCAACTCAGATTCGAATGAACCTCAAGAACTTTCATAACATAACAAGTGTAGGAAAATCTTAAGTCAGTTCCATTTCCGATCGAACAATTCGTACTCAAAAAAAAAAGGAAAGAGAACTTTATATAAAGTAAATGATTGATTCGAAGATAACACGTGATATAAGTTTGGGGAGAGGAATCGGTATGATTGTCAATGAGATTGGATTGTTCAATGACAGAGAAATGCAAACCGTACTTCACCAAAAGCAATGTTTGTAATATAAGAGCCATAAGACATCCTGTTCAAATGCAGACATAGAGACACTATTCACCAGAGAGAGAGTGTTTAGAAAATACCTCGATATCTCGAGTGGATTATTCAGAAAGGATCATAAGAAACTTACCAACAAGACAATCAATTTATCTTTGATAGAAGTTCTGGTAGCAGAAACTAACATCAGATGGTCAAAAATATCACCAACTCCAATAGGCAAGGGTACAGAACAGTATCGAATTATAGAAGGTTACACGTTACGGAAGAAATATGTATGGAGACACATATTGCCTTCTAGTAAGCCAAAACAGAAGATCCTGGACAAGGTGATCCAAACTCAGATACAAAGGAATCCATTAAGGCATGACTTTCTAGTGCAGATGTACGAGAAATATTAGATGACAGGAGACAGAGATTGACACAGAGATTGGTTAATACGGTTCACATGATTTAGGAAATTATTGAGGCAAAAATGGATCATTAACTTATTGGATGCATCAAGTGAATAATAAGTGGTTAAACTTGATCTTCAAAAGAAAATTCAGAGATTGACCATCTCAGATGTTCAACGAATATGATATCACAAAAAGATATTTCGGATCAAGACATGAAGATACCAATTGGAAGAGTTGATCCACAAATTCCATGGAATGGAAAATCAACATGAAACAACTATGACGAGAAAATAGATGATCTCTTTAATACATTGTAGTAGAGTGACTGATCAAAAGATTTCATCAAATAATTACCGAACAGGCTTGGAAAAGGTAACCGATGGTAAGGATGAATTGACAATAAGTCCAATGAAATGACTTCAAAGTTAAAACCCATCGGTTTGTCGAAGAAGGACGCTACTGAGATTCGAGTTACATGGAGTGGCTAGTTCCACTTAACTACTTTCTCAGTCACATGGAAACTTTGCTCAGATATTTATTACCTCCCAGAACAATTTAAGCATCTGTAGGACATAAGCGAATGGTCAATAATCTGAAAGTCAAAAAGCATGATTGAAGTGGTAAAAATTTCAACAGAACAGAGACTGATTGGCATATTCTCTGAGCCACATCTGGTCTTAAGTTAACAAACATCATGGTTAAGGTTCAATAGGAACATACGAATCATATCGTGGCTGGCTCCATATGTTTCGAAGATAGTTCAAAGAAAAACAACTCATAGAGATGATGATTGAAGCAGAGTCGTTGGAGATAATGGTAAAACATCAACTCAAATCTCAAGTTGCAGAAAGGTCTCGAGATAGAAGACAATTTAAACAATAGGGCTAAAGAAGGAATCAGTGTAATTTCGGCAGGAAAGAACGTCAATAATTTATATCGAATGGGTCAATCAAAGATACTATGGTTAATGTGTCATCTCTTAAAAACAGCTATCGAAGAGGTTTTGTCAAAATGAAAGACATAAGCTTGAATAACTTCTTCAACAAAAATTTAGTGACAAAAGCACACAAGTAAAGGATTATTGTCATTAGAGACAATAAATCACAAAGGACAGAAGGTTCAACCAAAAGTATCCCAAGTTTCAAGGGTAAGAATCATGTTTCACATAAACTGCAAGTGGCTCCAGACTCGGTATAGAAAATAATGACACAGTGGTGGTAGATAAGTAAACACTTAATGTTTAGATGACCCGGAAGGATGCAATTATTAGGAATTAATCAAAGAAGATAATTCTCCAAGGTAACAATACTAGCAGGAAAAATCACTTCCTTCAATTATCTTATAGGGTCAACAAAAAAGCAAACACGTTGGAGGGTCCCAAACAACAATTCTCAAAGGAAGAGATCACGAAGGATAACTCTCATTTGGCATATTCATATTACTACACCGTATCAGTTAAAGGAGCTTTAAAGCCTAGTTTTGATGGATGATCAGATCAGTGGGCAACCAGAGTGGACTTTTTCGTGGTGTTGTTGAGAAAGTTCTACTCAGAAAGCGAGGGCAAGCCAAACTTGAGGAAGACATAAAGCAAGAACACGACGACGCCTAGCATCGTATATAATATAAGTTGAAGAGCCCATTTAAAGAGCAACAGATGCAAGCTTTTTTTTTCAATAGCCGGCCAAATGACTATACGATATCGGTCTACTCAACCTCAATTCACCATTTCGAACCTAATACAGAAGGGTTTTCAATATCACTCAGAAACTAAAAGTTGTCAAGTCTTGAAGCCAGAAAAACATGTACACATCAGGCCACTAGCAATGACAAATCAAAATCCTATGTGGCATGTTTCTAGACACATCTAAACACGTCTCAAGCCTAGGACCGCCTAAACCTGAGCTCTGATACCAAAACATGTAACACCCCTTACCCGATTAATTCAATAATCGAATAAGTGATGTCACCTTTCAGTACCAATCCCGACTTAATAGAAAATCATTGATTCTTTTTTTTTTTATACAGAGAGATTATTTTCCTTTACTTGACAAACGAAAAAAAACTGCTATATATCGTCTGAAATTAGACCATAAACCTGTTTCCGAAAGTCTATATATATATATATATATTTATACAACCTGGATAGCGAAGTAAATGAAACGTCCGAACTACAATACACTTTCTAAACATGCCACATCTAGAATATCTGAAAGAATTTTTTTTGAACACAAAAAGGCTGGCTAGTGACCCAACTTGAGCAGCTGTACATCGAAAGAATTAATCTGCAGGGGGGAAAAAGAGGAATGGAATGAGCTTCAACAAGCGCAGTAGTATAATCAACAATAGAGCCTAATTTCCGGAGTTAAGTAAACGTTATGCAACCTATGTGTTTTCATTATTATTAATCCAGAAAACACTCCAAAGCCTACCTCATCATATCTATTTACATATGTCTAATATCAGAAACCCCCAACATCATAATCACAAGTTTAGGTCATCATTCCTGGATCTCATGGAATTTACCAGATACATAGTCACATATAAATTCATAAACCAATAAGATAGAACACAAGGTAAAGTGCACATCACCAATTATCGAGTTAACCACAGAATATGTCACAATATTAATTATACACCAACGCGTATACAGATCGCCAACATTCTCATAACCATATACATATCAAAATAACCAACAATAAAAGTCTGACCTTTCCTCTTTTGATTTCTTGGGACTTACTGAAGGCATAATCATATAATCACATAATATACCAATAAATATGATCAATTATCAGTTGCTAGTGTCGAGCAACATCATAACTTCATAGAACGTCAAATCATATCAAACAATACCAGATTCACCCTTTTTGCATCAGAGGATCATTAGCATCAGAATATATCATTTAGCATCACATAATATCGTTTTTCACATAAGAATATAGTTTTCACATATCCAAACACATATAACAAAATCTGCTCTCATGTACCAGATATATCATAACACATAACAATCACCATTGTTCTCACATATCATAACACATATAGCCCCATTAAGTGCTTAGTGACAAACTAGGGTACGCGGACCAGATCAGAAACAGAATCAGATACAGACGCGGCCATGGTCCTCGAGAGGACGCCGCCCAGACCACCCATTAGGGTGCAGACAGATAATCAGATCACCCATTAGGGTGCATATCAGACAGATCAGATAGGGGCCCATCAGATAACAGACGATCCTCGCTTCGGTTATCCAGAAGACGAGAGATTACAGATAATGCAGCGCTGCTGTCCTATGGCATGCCAATTGTACCCACAGAACACACTCAAGCACGGGGCGTAAACACAGTCAAATATACTCATTTTCATATCAATACTTATTTTCAATAATTACTAACATAACACATCAGTATATTCTTTCCATACCTAATGTAGAATACACTACCTCGAGTCCAAGGAGCCTTGACATCGAAATCCTTGGTTCATGTTCCTCCTTGCACGTGTTACACAAAGGGGAGACAATTCCAACTCACAGCTGCCGGAAAACGGGGACGGTGGTGGTGGAAAATCCGTCGGACATCCGCTGCAGAGAGAGAGATGTACGTGTTTTGGTGTGTAGGGAGGTGAGATGTGACGAGGCAGAGAGGGAGACACGGAGGGTTGCCACGCTGAACGGAAGGCGATGGTTGCCGGAGGTGCGGCAGCGCTCCCCGGAGGAATGTGTGCGTGTGTGTCCATGGTGAAATAGAGGTGTAGAAATGTGATGGAGGGATAGAGGACTCCCGTAAGTTCCAGAAGGGAGAAATAGGTATAAAAATCTCATTCAATTTTCCAATTTCTTTAAATCACTCTTTTTTTTCTATTCTTTCTCTATACTTCTAATAATAAACACCACAAACAAATAATTCACATTGTAAGAACTATCTACACACTTCTGGAATTAATTTTTTTACCAACCCAACATACTAAGTTATAGTACTAATTAAGACCTATAAATTAATTTATTTACGACCTCCAACGCATTTGAACTAATTTAAATTTTCAAAATTTTCGGGCCGTTACAAGGAGTCTCCTCCATACAATTCGAGATTGACTCCCTAAAACAACGGACCCAAGCACTCTCTCTAGCTCATGCATCTCTCGATCACATGTAATGCACGGAGTTGTTGATTACACATCTATCCTAATCATTCATTTCTCAATGACAACAATTAGGCAAAAATGATGTATCTAATTGGTAGCTAACCAATTAGATATTAAAAGCTCAAGAATCAACAAAACCAACAAAATGAGATAGATAAGCATTCAACCATAGATTAAATCCATACAATCTAAGCGTGCACAAACCGAACCGGCCCGACGGTTAACCGCCGGTTCATGAACCGGGACCGGGACCAGAACCGGCGGTTTGAACCGTCCGGCGGGTTGCCGGTTCCAACGGGCCGGTTCAGGGTCGAAGTAATGTTGAACCGTGAACCGGCGGTTCGCCGATTTGAACCGCCGGTTCAACCGAATTTTTAAAAAAAGATTATTTATAAAAATTGATTTTTGTATTTAAAAACAATTTTTACAAATAAATGAATACAAGAAATTCATACTAGCCCATATATATTTGATGGGCTTGTGAATTTATGAAACAATTCTTGGTTGTTTCTCTTTTATAGAGACATCCTTGAATGTTTTATGTTTCATTTTCGATGTGGGACAAAGTCATTCTTGGTTGTTTCTCTTTTATAGAGACATCCTTGAATGTTTTATGTTTCACTTTCGATGTGGGACAAAATCATTCTTGGTTGTTTCTCTTTTATAGAGACATCCTTGAATGTTTTATGTTTCACTTTCGATGTGGGACACAATATGTTGAAGTATTTTCTTTAATAACTACATGTTTAGAGCATCCATTGATCTTTTTCCAATGTGAGATACAAAACTTTCTTTTGACTTCTACTTTTCTTCATCTTTTGTATGATATATATAAACAAAATTATTATTCAAATATATTCTTGATTGATAAAAACAAAGAATTATTGAGAAATATGATTTGTATATAGAAAATATTTATTTGTATAATAATTATTGTTAGGTTTATACTCGGAGTGAAAAATGTGTGAGGTTAGGGTTCGAAAATGTGTGTGAGGTTAGGGTTCGAAAATGTGTGAGAACCCTTTTATACTCGCAGTGAAAATGGGCAAAAATGGGCATCTAGCGTCATCGCCCGGCCGGGCGATTTGTAAGTGGGAAAATGCACGGCCGGGCGTTTTGGAAGAACCGCGACATTATCTTCAAACGCCCGACCGGGCATTTTGTCGGATGAAAAATGCCCGGCCGGGCAAACTTTCTGGAATCCTAGGCTGAACGCCAGACCGGGCATCTTGTATCTGGAAAACGCTCGGCCAGGCGAACTCTCTGGAATCAGCTCGTTCGCTCCGTTTTACCCGTTTTAGACCTATTTTTGCATCAAGACTCCGACAAACTCGTTAACTCTAAAAATAGCAAATAAGTGGATGAAACCTAGACTTTATACCTCAAAATATTCAACAACATGTGTTAATCACCCACCTGAACATCCTAAACTATGAGTTTGTCAACTCCCCCAAACTTAAACACTGGTTTATCCTCGAACAAGAAGATAGAAGCAAGAATCACAAACTCATGTAAGGATGTTGGAGTGTCATCATTGCCTCAGTAGAAATGAAATAAAGAACAAGTATCAATGGCCTTGTAAACATGTAAAATATATTATAAAATATAGCTTCAAGTTACTATCATGTAATCAACCTTGCCAATTTGCCCTCACAAGGAGAAAATGCAACGTGCATTTTAGAAATTTCACTCACTCTCAAAGTGTATAAGCTCATGACATAACTCTCAAATCATCAAGTCATGCATAGGTTACCATAAGCTTGCTCGAAATCTACACTCTCATCTACTACGGTGTGACTAAAGATCTAAGGTCCGAAAGGTCTTTTCTATAGGTTGTAATGTAGGCTCTTTGGATAGGTGAGGTAATTTTTTGGATAAAGTGACTGTAATCCCCAAGATATAACTTATTCATCTTTACCAACTTTCTTCCCCAATCTTAGCTACCTTTAGGCTTTGCCTAGACTCTACTCACCTATCAACATTCCACTTTTGTTCTTCACCTCTTTTTCAACCTTCAAGATACCCCTTTTCACCAAATACCAATTATTGACTCTTTTCATTTTCATTTTCCTTTTCTTCTCTTTTTTTCTTCTTCTGTTTCTCAATGCTTTGCATGGTATTATCACTATTTTTTTCTTTGTTTTTCTTTTCTACCTCAACAAGCTTATTTTTCATTTGTTAACACTACTTCCAAACTTTCATTTCTCTTTGATTTTTCAAAAGTAACACAAAAGAAATCCAACCCCTTGGTTTGTCAAAGAAAAGGCTTATAGGCTCAAAGTGGGCTAACAAGGATAATTAACATAACGAGTAGGAATAAGATTTGGCTAATAAAGAAGGCCTAACATCCTCCCTTATCTCAATAACCACTATGTAGACTCAAGGAGATCGCGAGCAAGTTCTAGAAACATATGACATGCTTGAGATAAAACACACATTTAAGAACAAAATAGTTCAGTACTCACAAGGTGTTTTTGGCAAAGGACAAGGCACCATGCAATTCACTTTAGGCAATTTGAATTGAATAATTACACTTTACTTAGCCATATCAACAAGATTTTTGAAATTTTTTTGCACAAAATCATCATTGGCAACTCCTCCAACATGTCTCACACTTGTTCAAACTTCAATTTTTCACCCTATTGTCATCCTACCCAAGGGAGATTATTCAAAACACAAAGAACATAAGAAAAATAAACCTAAAAACATAAACACAAGAAAAACAATCCTAAAAACATAAACTCAAAAACACAAGTGGAACAAGGAAAACATTCCCCAAAATCCAAAAACAAAGAAAATCATAAGCTAGGTTATATGCCCAAATATCATAATCAAATATAGCCAAAAGAATAGGGGTACAGGCCGGGGTATCATCAAATCAAATCAACAAGAGAGAGAAGTAAAAGGAAATCCACTAGACACCCCCTCAAACTTATTCCAAGCAAAGCTAGGATAAGTTTGAAAGAGAATGGATCTCCCATGGACCTTCACTGCGGAGGAGGTGGCGGATGCTGCCAGTAGCCTCTGAACTCATCGAGTCGGGCATTGAGGTTGGCCTACTGTGCATTGTTGAACTCAGTGAATTGGTTCCACCGTGCTTCATTCAGTACTCCTCTTGGCCATCCGCGCCATCCTCTCGTTGAGGGAGCTATAGTCCTCCTTTTCGCGCTCTTGCCGGCTCTGTGTCCTTTGGGTGCTCGTCCCTACTCCATATCCATCATGATGTGGGATTTCTTCATCGGCCTCCTCTTCGTGCACTTCCACATCTCCCGCTCTATCATCCGGTTGCTCCACCATCAAGTGCTCCGGAAACTCCGCATGCTCAATGTGAACATTTGGTTCCGGGCTAAAATCATGGAATCTCTCAGTCGGGTGGGCAGCCACAATGGCTTTGTGGACGGGGGAGTTCATCTTCCAATTCCTCTTATCAACGGCCCCATTGATGTATGTGTTTATGGGGTCCGAAAGAGGAAAATGATCACCGGCTCTTTGTAGGAAGAAGACACGGCGACCCCACTCTACTCCGATGTCGTGAGACCACCGGAGGGTCTCGATGTCAAGCAAGGTGGCCCCTTGATCTTGTTGGAAGCCCCTAGTGTTGACCCCCAGATGTTGCGCAATTACACCCAATATTGCTCCACAACAAATGGTGCACACCGTCCTCTTGGAGGTTCGCTCCTCATTTTTGACAATGAAGTGGGCCATGTTCATCGACCTCCCATAGACGAGGCAGAAAAGTAGGAATAGCTCATCTCTCTGTACACTACTCGCCTTAGTTCGGGCAAAAGGATGGCTATTGCATGCCTTTTGGATCATGCGGAGGACTGGGTTGCGGATCATTGAGTTCTTAGCCCTGTTGGCCCTGAACCCCTCGGTCTCAAGGGTGATCTCAGTCCAGAATTTGCTATTCCAGAACTCAAAAGGCATCTCGAACTCATCAGAAGTGATCCCATAAATCTCTTTCAACTCACCCATGGGCAACTCATATTCCTCGTTCCTTAGTCGAAACTTGATAGATGTAATCGCTCTTCTATTCATCACCACCTCCAATGTAGTCAAGAACTCTAATGTTAGGCGATAAAAGGAGACAATTTCCCTAGTGAATATCCAGGTAAGCTCCCCCACCTCACAAAATTCGTCAAAGCATTGGAGGAGACCTAGCCTTTGAAGCAGGTCTCGGCATGGTTGCTTAGCAACATTGTAGTCTAGCTTGGCCAAGGCCTTCCATTTGTCAATCTCGTCATCGCTTCTAAGGTTGACCCCGCATTTCCGTGCAACAAGAACCATTTTTGTACCTACAAATAGGTATCATTAGATAGCAATGTAACCAAAACCTAGAAAATCTATCAACCAAACAAAGTAAAAGTACTCCCCCAAACTTAGCTCAAAGTCTAGCATACAACAGATTAACACCGAGGAGTACTTTTCACTAACCTCTATCATCAAACTAATCATTCAAAACACAAGTGTAGGCATCACCCCCCCCCCCCAATATGTGCTTATATATCAACAATCAAACCACATACCCAACATTAAGCATAAAATTCAAATATGAAGCACAAGTGATGTTCAAATTCATCCTACAACTTGTCCTAGCATGCAAAGATTGTAAATTTCACTCAAAGACCAAGATATTCCTCACTAATCCACATGCTTGTAACCAAATTTTCTCCCAAAATCCAATTAAAACAATTATCAACAATTCAAACCTCCAAACATCACAACTCTACCTCTTTTCAACAGAACGACTCCTCACAATCTCAATTCTATCCCAACAAGAAGATTCAAGCATCAATATCAAACAAAGGCAACATATCAATTCATTCAAGTCCATCCTATACAATGTAAACATGCATCAACACCAATTTCAACAATTCAACTAACACATCTACTTTTAACCAAAATAAAACACAAATATCCTCAAGATTCTTCAAATTCATCCATCAATCAAACAAATAGCCACAATAAACCATGGGTAATGAAGAATAGAGGGAGAAAATCATACCTTTTGGGTTTAATTTAGGTGGAACTCGGAAATTTAAGTTCTTGCATTGGTTTTGCAAAAATTTCACCAATTAAACAGTTAAAAATGTGTAGAATAGCGAGTAGAAGATAGATTAGAGTGTAGAAGTGAGATTGGAAGGGAGGAATTGAGAGGAAATCGCCGGAATTTGAATTTGGGGGCTAGGGTTCGCGTCAAACCGGGCGAAATGAGGCTGAAATCGCGCGCCTACTCTATATAGGAGTCAAAACGCCCTACCAGGCAATTTGAAAATTAGAAAACGCTCGGCCGGACGAAGTATCTGTATTGCGGCCCAACTTTTTTGCTCCTTCCATTTTTCACCCTTTCGTTCCCATTTTCCTGTTCCAAAACACTAAAACAAACACAAATTCAATTCAAAAGCATTTTGGGGTATCAAACATACCCTAAACAATAAAACAAAATAAACACTAAGAGAATTCCTAAAAATGAGAAAAAAAAACACATTGACTTAAACAAAATTAACTTTAAAACTTGTACCTACTAGGGGTTGCCTCCCCCATAGCGTAATTGTTTAACGTCGTTTGCCCGACGGTCTTCAAGCTTTCACTTAATGATCCAACCTCACTCGGATTACCGCATCCGGCCTTGTCCTAGCTTTTGCGGCCAAATAGAGCTTGTTTAGCCGTTTTTTCACCAAATAGGCTTGTCATTTTCTCCAAAGTCAACTCCATGAGATTCACCATTTGCCAATTTTGGCACCTCCTTCTTTTTCTCCCCCAAACTTGTTTCATCCTCAAGCTCAAAGAACCAATTGGGGAGCAAAATTTCCTCCAAATGCTTCTCAACCTCATCATCCTTAGCTTGCTCATATGCAACATTCATCACCTTGCACTCTTCTACCTCCAAAGGCACCTCTTCCACTCTTTTGGATTCTTCTATTTCATGGCGTTTCATCTTGTCCAATATGGAAAGGATGGTCGTCTTGTTTCCATGCCTAAAAGTGAGTTCACCCTTGGTGACATCAATTAGAGCTCTCCCCGTTGCAAGGAATGGCCTTCCAAGAATGAGTGGGACATTAGGATCCTCCTTCATATCCAAGACTACAAAGTCCACGGGGAAGATAAAATCATTCACCCTAACCAATACATTCTCAAGGAGTCCATTGGGGAACTTGACGGATTTGTCCATCATTTGAAGGGTGATGGTGGTCGGCTTCAAGACACCAAACTTCAACTTCCGGAAGAAGCTTAGGGGCATGAGATTTATGCTTGCCCCCAAATCATACAAGGCTTTAGATTTATGTTATCATTCCCTATCACACAAGAGATGTTGAAGCTTCCCGGATCCTTCATCTTTGCCGGCATCTTTTATTGGATGATTGCACTACAATTCTCGGTCAAGCTCACGGTTTCGTAATCAACCAACTTCTTCTTTTTGGACATAATCTCCTTCAGAAACTTGAGATAGCTGGGCATTTGTTGGAGTTCCTCAATGAGAGGTATGTTGAGGTGCACCCTCTTGAAGATCTCAAGGAATTTTGCAAACTTCCCATCTAACTTCTTCTTTTGCACCACTAGGGGGAAAGGAATTTTGCAAACTTCTCATCTAACCTCTTTTGGCTTGGGAGGAGCAATTGCTGCGGAATGAATCTCGGGTGGCGTATTAGGTGATTCCACCTCTATCTCCTCATCTTCTTTCTCTTCTTCGGGTTGTACAAAGGCTTCCTTTTCAGGCATAGGGGGACTCTCATAGCTTGTCCCACTCCTCAAGTAGATTGCCTTGCAATTTTTCGGATTTGGAATTGTAGTACTTGGGAATTGCCCTGGTTGATGTATCTGCCCAACAGCTTGAGCAATTTGACTCACTTGGTGCTCTAAGGCCCCCAATCTTGTGGTGACCTCCACTACCGCCGTCTCAACTTTATCAATCCTCATAGTGGAGTGTGTCATGATCCCATCAGTCTTCTCCATGAGAGCTTTTAGAAGCTCTTTTGTGACATCACTCGAGGATTTTGAGGTGCTAGGTACATTGGTGGCCCCACTTGATGCTCCAAATCCGGAAGGTCGAGGTGGTTGGATAGCTTTACTTGGATTTCTGTATGAGAGGTTTGGATGCGCATTGAATGGTGGACGGTAGCCTTGATAATTACCACCCCCATTATTAGGGCGATAATTGTTGAAATTCCTTGGATTACCCCCTTGGTTTCCTCCTTGATGTATATAATTGACATCTTCAACGGGCGGTTGAGGCTCTCCAATAGGTGCCACCCTAAACTAATGCTATCCACCTTTTGATTGAGAATCATCATTTGTTGGTTGAGGAGATTGAATGAATCCGAATCAATGACCGAAGCTACCGGCATTGAACCATCTCGACCCGAGCTCCAACCCTTGCTAGTGTATGCAAGCCTTTGAAGCATCTTCTTGCACTCATCCACCCCCTTGTCCAAGAATGATCCCCCGAAGCCAAAGTCTGGTTGATTTTTGATTAATTCCGAGCATCCATTATAGAAGAGGCTCACTTGATGGCCCAGAGATAGCCCATGGTTGGGACACTTCTTCAACAAAGCGTTGAATCTCTCCCATGCTTCAAACATAAACTCTTGGCTATTCATTTTACAATGGGAGATCTCCGCTTGTAGGTTGAGAGTAGAGCTAAGAGGGAAAACCAAACTAGATGTTGAACTTATATAACCTTATGACTTTCAAATTACTATGCTTATTATGCCCTTTAAAAAAATAATATTTACATGTTTATAATTAGTGATTAATTTCTTACTTACCCACTCCACGAATAGTCTATATCGGCTTATAAGAAATGGAATAATTTTGTTTCTATCATTCATAATTATTGCTTAGTAAATTGAATTATAAATATACCCCTAAAAGATAGTACTCCATTGCTTCATATTAAAGGTAAAATGAATAGTTTCACAATTTTTAATATGGATCCATAAAATGAGACACTTGCCAGAATAAAGTTAATACTGAAATGAGACAAGGATCACACTAAACTCTAAACTAATGTATTTTGAAATGAGACAAGGATGACAATAAGTTGGATTTAAAAAATCTATTTTTATTGTAAAAATTAAAAATATTAATATAATTATAATGTTTTGATATTTGATTACACTTCTATATCGAATATAGTACTACTTGTTAAGGCCAACTCTTAGCAAAACCATCTCATTTTAGTTTTGCATTCATGGACTAAATCAACGTCGATCTTGAGATATTGAATTAACAATAATATGATGATATGTGATATGTCAATGATCTTAGAAAATAATGTGGACTATAAGTAACACACAAATTCTGATTACGGCCATGGGGACGCATATAGAATTGATTATTCCGACCTAAGACAATTAATATTTTATCTAAATGTTCACATAAAATATTTCAAATAAAAAATATTGTCACCTAAAAAGTATATATGCGAATTCCTTTATAATAATATCACAATGATTGTAATTAACAATTATCCAATGGTAATTTGCTTGAGCCGCGCTCAATTATAATTAATGATTGATTTTGAAGATTTGAGTATTTAACAATCAATTGATTTTCTTTCTTTTTTATTAAATCAAATATTCGGGCAGAAGAAAATGGGGAATGGGCGGCAGGTAAATTCAATTGATACAAGTAACTCCACAACAAATTAACAAGAAGAATTGATGTTTTTTCTTAGGTCCATCCATTACAAAAATTATTCACATACCATTAGAAATATCTATAATGCGACAAAATTTACGCGTATCACACTTGAAAAATCCATAACTTGATGAATTTGCATTTGTACTTCAATTTTGTCCCCATTTTGTTACATCTGTACACGTTAGTGAACATAGAAAGCAGATTTGCTCCCTTGAAAAGTTGTAAAAGCTGTTAGTCAAAGAAACCTATTTTTAAATATCTCATCATCACGGTATAAATCGTTTTCATGCTAACATTCGTGTTAATGGGACATTGGAGAGTATATCGCTATATGAAAACGATATAGAAGTAGTAGTTTTTATTAAGAGAGTGCAGAATAGGCCAATCATAATATCATATACTCCATTCATACTCCCTCCGTCCCATAGTAGATGACATAGTTGAAGAATGACACGAGATTTTAAGAAATGTTGTTTTGTGTGTTAGATGGAGAGAGAAAATAGTATATTTATATTAATGTGAGAGATAACTTTTTCCAAAAAGGGATATGTGACATCTTTTATGGGACAAACTAAAAAGGAAAGTATGACATCTATTATGGGACGGAGGGAATACAAGTACACAATATAAAACTGTAATGGTTGTTTTGTGGCAGAGATAAGTAACTGGTACTTTGAATAATTTTATAAAGAGAATAATGCAACTTCCATATAAGGGAACACTACAATCCATATAGACTTATCTAGTTATAATATCCTACTAATATGAACCGTTAGATATACAGATGTGGGGTTATGATTTCATCGACTGGGATTGCATTTTTTAGTATTTTAGTTGCATTTAAGGGTAAATTAGTCGGTTCGTGTATTTAACCCACTCCTCGAATTAGAGGCGCGAGATTTCAGGGGTCACTCAATTACACGATCCGTCTGCTCATTACTCTCATTTCAAACATTTCCACTCTCTTTCCAATTTATTCAACTTCTCAATTTCGTTGCGTTCACTTCCGAAAACCTCCAAAACACATTGTCAAATCAAAACCCTAGCCCAATCCCGCCGCTGACCACAATCTTGGCGGCAATAAAGTCCAGTTTTTTTCCAAAAGAGCGTGAACTGCTTGCATCGACCGACCACCAATTCGATAAATGGCTAAATGACGAGCAATTTCAAACAACATAGAGCCTAGCGTCGAAGAATCTTCGCGAATAGGTAATTTACTGCTTTTTCTCGGTTCTTGTTTCATGAATTTATGTTTGCGAATTCATGTTTTGTTGAATATTTCTCTGTTTCGTGAATTTATGTTTATTTGCTTTATTTTGTTTGGTTAGATGTTTTTTGTTATTTCAATTTGGTATGGTGTTTGTGCTTATTATCGTTGTATTCCTTTTGCTTATTGCGACTGATTTGTTGCTTAATTTAGTTTTTTTGTTTGCTTAATTTCTTGTTGAATGTACTTATTGTTGGGTGATATTTGTGTGTTCAAAAGCTTTGCTTAATCCATTTGAAATGTTGCTTATTTTGTACAAATGATTGTTTACTATGTGCTAAACTATGCTTATTTTGGCTACAACAAATTGCTTATTGTTTTTTCTACATTGCTTAATTTGTAGTGATATTTATCTTATTTCTTGTTAAATGTGCTTATTTTTGTTTGATATTTTGTATATTGAAAAGTTTTGGTTGAGCTATTCGAAATGTTATTTTTTTTGGACAAACGATTGCTTACTTTGTGCTTAACTATGCTTAAATTGGCTAAAACAAGTTTTGTTTATTCTGTGCATTACTAAATTCTTTCTGTATAATGATTATTCTATTCGAGAATCTGTAATTAATTCCTTGTTAAATGTTCTTATTTTTGTTTGATATTTTGTGCACATTAGAAAGTTTTGATTGAGCTATTCGAAATGTTGCTTGTTTGTACAAAATATTGCTTACTTTGTGCTTGGCTATGCTTAATTTGGCTAAGGGAAGCTTTGCTTAAGCTATTTGAAATGTTGCTTCTTATTGAGATACTTTGCTTACTTAAAAAATTTGCTTACTATTATGGTCTGACTCGAGTTTTTTTTAAACCCTTAGTGAACAAGCGACGGAAAGAAAAGAATTTAGCTGATGAGGCAACTGATCGCGACGCTCAACAGATTCGGCGAATTCTAAGGATCCCGGTGACAACGGTAAAGTTCCTGAAAACAAGGTAACCAAATATGTTTGAAAGACCATAACTCATTCACCTTGAACCATTGTCTTCAATGCAGAAGAAATACTTTCTACATATGTTGGACTCCCGTGGGAATATGAAAGAAGTTGTTGCTTTGAGAAACGTTGAACCAACAGTGCTGCCAATAGAGTGGACAACTGCCACAAACAAGGTCGACAGTGGAGTGTACCTAATGAGGCACATGGAGACATTCATGGGCCAAAAAGCAAATGAATGGAAGTGCGGATTACTCCTAGAAGCTCGCTGTCATTGCAGTACTTGAGAGCCAAAATGAGCAAAGAGCTTCTCTTTGGGAATTCAAACGCAGTGATGTATAAAATCCTGCATCTTACCCAACAGTGCAATGAGGAAGGGAAGAAGAAAGGGCCAATTGATGTTGAGAAAATAATAGCAACATATACTAAATAGTGACGCACGAGAGTTTTATGATTTTCAAGAGCTTGCTGTTATCTGTTGGATACCATGTTGTGAAGCAACTTTTTACCGTACAATGCAATTGATACTTGTTAAACATGCAATTAGGTTTATGTTATAAGTTTGTGATGGAAACAGTGGTTTATGACAAAATAGATTTTGGGACTGCTAGTTGATCTTTATTTTTGACTTGGAGATTTCTATTGTATTTGAATTGTGAATCATTTTTTTGACAGCAATGCGAATGTCTGTTAATGTTATTTGTCTATTTTATGCAGCCAAATCATATATGTTTATGATGCAATTATTTTGTGTAGGTGTTATGCTGTCTATTTTTTAATTTTTTTAATTGTCTTAATGCAACTTTGTAATGACATTAATGCAACTTTGCATGGACAGTAATGTAAATATTGACTGTAACAAATATAATCATTTCATGGTGAGATAAAAACTTTCACCTATCCCAATTCAAATGGAATTGCACTGTAAAAACTGTAAAGAGTCATTGGTACAATGTAATTTTGTTCGAAAATGTATAATTAAACCAGCGTATGCAAGTTAAATATAATAAAATAACATTGTTCTTCAAACTTTATAGTTTCAGCAAGTAAAAACCGTTCTTCTAACTTTCTCCTTCCCCTTGCCCTTGCTTTGTCTGCTACAATTTCTCGAGTCATGATAACCCAATTCATTGCATTTTGCACATCTTCGTTGTGGTTTACTAGCCATGAAGATGGTCGCCTCTTTATTGGACTTTTTTCGACTGCATGAACCCTTGGTCCTGACTACTTTGGGAGGATGAACATCAATTTCAACTGGCCTAGGACGACCATAGAATTCTTCAATCATGCTCTTCTTCTTAACAAGTGAGAGGACATGAAAATCTGATTCAATGCTTTTCCCAAGCTCTTGAACGCCCTCGTGAATGCAAGTACAATTTCAATTTTAGCTTCCAACTTTCTACCAAATCCCAAGAGTACTTCGTACTTTTTGTTCACGGCAAGCTGCTTCGGATCGGCTTCAACCATCACTTCAGAGTCAATGTCAACTTGTCTAAAGTTCTGAATTTCTTTCCTACAACGGACTTCAACTCATCTGGACACTCAGGTACGCACCGCATTGAAACAGAAACATAATTCTCAGTACATAAAATCTACATGATATCAAATGCACAATATCTACCAAATATTGCATCGAAAGTCGTATATGTTGCATTCTATTAGATTGCGATTTTCTGGAATATGTGTGTTTATTTCGAAAGTTGTACTGTTGCATAAACATATGTACGAACAACTCTGATTACATGCCTATGACATCTTGTAGCATAAAATCGTAAATTTATTCAGATTCACGTTCATAAACGCGTTCTTCTAGAATTTATATTCATTTAAAAAGGCAAATGAAAAAATATAAAAAACTGAAATTTAAATTCAATCACAAAAGTCAAAAAACGAAGAGCAAATTAGAACACCAACTGAACGTGAATCAACCAAAATAAACAACTGACCTTCGCATGAATTGTCAAATTCCAATGATGCCATTCTTGGTGATTATAGATTTTGGCAGTATAGAGATTGTATATTCTGTATCGTATAATTCGACTGAACAGATTATTTAAATCTTCTTCAACTATGGAAAAGATGAAATCTTGGTGAAGATTGATTAATTCAACCGTAAAAAAAATATAAAAAAAAGTAAAGATTGTAACTTCCCATTTCTCCTACATAAATGACGGCAGTTTAGGGATTTAGTATAGCTGATCAATATGTACATTCCAACTTCCAAGCTTATCCTTCGTACATGCAAATATGAATATTAAATCAAATTCCAAGCAGGTGATGTGGCAAAATCATGTGCGTTCGTGACTGAAATCAAATGGCCTATATTGATGGGAAGTTGTGAACTTGAAATGTGATATTTTTGAAGTGCATCCCCTATATCATAAATATGTGTATCCGCTTGATTGATTTCTAAAGTTGTTTAATTTTAAGTTTTGGAGTTGTACATTTAAATTATTTTATACGTTTGTGATTTTTAATTATTTGATAAAATTGTACCTAATTTTAAGTAATTAATACAAAATATAAATTTATTGTGATGAAATTAAAGCAATCCATGTATCATCGGTTGTGACATTAGTTAGATATAAAATCCCAACTCAACTATACTAAACTAGGCCTCAGTGAATAAAGTTGCGACGAAATTTTCCTGCATGGATATAGGTTAAGCAATACTTTGAAAAAAGAGTTGTAAACCAGTTCACGTTTTTTTAAGAGTGATAGAAATTAGTATAAAACAAACCGATGCCA
Organism: Salvia splendens; assembly: GCF_004379255.2. Lineage (NCBI taxonomy): Eukaryota > Viridiplantae > Streptophyta > Magnoliopsida > Lamiales > Lamiaceae > Salvia > Salvia splendens. The sequence goes on from NC_056034.1 coordinate 8,272,734, forward strand.
AATCCTTTTTCCTATAAATTATTATTCAAAGTAGTCAATTCTAAATTTCTAATAGGTTATTTGTATTAATAAAATCAATAAAAATTGTGTCTAATTTGCAAACATTCATAATTAATTACAGTTGTTTTGGGTTGAAATATATATTTTCTAATTAAAAAATGGGTTATTTTGCTTGCTGACAATTAACTCCATGCTAGTTTCATCGAAGAAATTTCGGTAACGTTAAAAACACTCAAAGTAAAAGTTTGTGTTAGGCTTAAAATTTAGAGGGAATATCTTTTTTATCCACGAACTTTGTCAAACTATCATTTTAGGTTCGTGAACTTTGAAAATATCATTTGAGGTCCATCAACTATGAAGTAATATTAATCGAAGTACTTTTTTATTATTTCCAAGTTTTTCCGGACGAAAATACTCTCAATACCTTGAAGGGTGTATATTTTTAATAAACTTATCACATTCTCATATTTTTTATAAGAGTGAACTGCACCAAATGACCCGAACTTTTGCACTTGTTACACCAGCGACCCCTAACAAAAAAAATAGCATCAGTGGGCCTAACGTTAAATATAATCACAAATGAAGTTTTTTTAGCCACTTTTCGGATGAAAATGCCCAAATAGCTTGAAGAGAATTTTTGTCAATCCCTAAATTCGCTGACATATGAATTCTGTCACATTTCTGTCAGCAGCTTCTTAAGTGATTTCTTAATAAGTTCTAGTACTTCATACGTGATTAAAGTTTTGTCAATATTTGTAAAAAAAATTCTTATGTCCCTCTAGTTATATCATGTAGGAAATTCATTGAGAAACAAAAATATGGAAAAGTGAAGTTATTTATGCAATAAAATCCGAATCAATAATACACATAATAAAAAATATTTCACATTTAATTAAATGATACAATAATTATTTTATTGCAAACATTAACATTTCAAATATTATTTCATTATATCATCGAACTAATTTGTTACTTTAAGCCTAACTTTAAGATGATTTTTATGATTGATATTTTATTGATGTAATTTTAATTTAGCTCAAACTGAAATTTTTAACATCATATGAACATTCAATCTTTAGATATAAATTTGCATAGTTTCTTGCCATTCATGATAAAATTGAAATATGAGTAATATTTTGAAAATTTTCAAGCATGTGATATTAGCTATTTAATCCTTCATGATTTATAAATTAATAATAGTATTTGAAATAAGACAATGTAAATTTATAAATTAATACTGCAAAATTAGGATATTTTCATAATAAATAAAATTGATCCATAAATCAATGTAAATAAAATAAATTACGGGAAATAAAAACACTGAAAAATACCAGAAAATGAGTTTTATACGGAAGAAATGGTCTCATTTTATTATGTTCATATTAATTAATGCAGATAATGATAAATATGTATATTATAAAAAAACTAGAAAGTGTAAATAATGATAAAAATTTAATTACGTATGAAGTACAAAAACTTATTAGAAAATTACATAAGAAGTTGCTGACAGAAATGTGGCAGAAATCACATGTCAGCAATATAATGGAGTGAAAAAAATTCCCTTTTAGGGCCTGAGGGTGTTTTGGTCCGAAAAAACTTCATTCGTGATTATATTTAACGTTAGGCCCCTCTGGTGCTATTTTTTTTTGTTAGGGGTTACTAGTGTAACAAGTACAAAAGTTAGGGTCATTTGGTGCAATTCACTCTTTTTATAAATATCTTTACTATATATAATTTTGAAAAAAAAAATAAATATAATTTGACGTTCAATATTATCACTTAATTTTGTGACATACAAGAAAAGTTCCTTCTTCAATATATCAACATTCAAGTATCGTCTATTGATTGTAACATTAATTTTTATGAGTATTCATACCTCAAATTTTTAAATTATTTAATTATAAAAAGTTGAAGAACGAACTTTTCTTGCATGTCACAAAATTAAGTGATAACATTGAAGGTCAAATTATATTTAGAAAATTCATAAAAAAATGTATAGTAAAGATATTTATAAAAAAATATGAGTATGTGATAAGTTTAGTAAAAATATACACTCTTCAAGGTATTGAGGGTATTTCCGTTCGTAAAAACTTGAAAATAGTAAAAAAATACTTCGATTGATATTAACTCGTATTTGACGGATCTCAAATGATATTTATAAGGAAGGTGCTAGGACAATTCTACTAGTACATTCTCTTTCATAATTTTTCTTTTTCAGCCTAACAATCCAAAAACAAAATAAACCAAAACAAATGTTTATAAGTTATCCTCGTGTCAATTGGGCCCCATATGAACATGCGAAAAACTGGCATGCGGGTCCCATCTGTGGGCCCAACATATTCGATTTCGTTTTCTATCATTTTATCTTTGAGAAATTTGGTTAGGAAGGTGACAGCATACATCAGCTTATCCATATTCATCTTTGATTGTGAATGGAGAAATATACATATACAAGAAGATGCATGTTCTTGGTTTCCTAATCATTTATCTTTTAATAAATATCGACAAAAAATGTTATCCGAAGTTTCAGGAATATTTTTGGCAAAATTATTTTTTTCTTGCATTATATCAAATATACCAAGAAAAAAAAATCTGAGCAGTGGGGACATTGATTTCCCATTTGGAAATAACGTTTCTGCTGATTTTGCATATTGATGAAGTTTATTTCCCTTCTAAAAAATAAAATTTACTAATGTATACACGCTTTAATAGTTAATATCGGTTGTTTCTACCATTGTTTTTATAAATAAGTTTATGGGGAGCAAAGCTATATCTGTTGAATGAGTACACCGGGTTAAAATCAAATCGTGATCTATTTAAATTTGAATTAAACTCATATCGAGTGATATGTATATATAATTTATATATTACTTCTTCGTTCCATAATTATAGATGTCACACTTGAATAATGACACGGTATTTTAGAAGACGTTGTTTCGTGAGTTAAGTGGAGAAAGAAAATATTATATGTATATATATATAGAGTCGTGATCATATGATAACCCCTAAATATCGTAATAACCATATAACCAAATCTGGACCACACATATTTCTAATCATGCGGTTGAGATTCAAACTTAGATTTACTTCGTAAAAAAAAGCGGGGGGTAAAACTGTCATTTCCCTCATTTAATTTCTGAATTTCGCCAAATATCACGTAAAATGATAAAATGATAAAATGATATGTTTATTGCATAGAATGATAGTTTTGCCAGATAGAATGATACTCTGAGTTGATAAAACGATACTTTTGACTAACTGATAAAATGATAAAAATGATAGGTTTATTGCATAGAATGATAGTTTTGAGGGATAGAATGATACTCTGAGTTGATAAAATGATACTTTTGACTGACTGATAAAATGATAAAATGATATATGTTAGGTTTATTGCATAGAATGATAGTTTTGCCGGATAGAATGATACTCTGAGTTGATAAAATGATACTTTTGACTGACTGATAAAATGATAAAATGAGCGAAATTCAGAAATTAAATGAGCGAAATTTGGATACGTAAATTTTATCATGAGCGAAATGGCATATTTACCCCCGCGCTTTTTTTTATGAAGTAAATCTAAGTTTGAATCTAGACCACGTGATTTTAAAAATGTGTGGTCCAGATTTAGTTATAGGGTTATTACGGAAATTGAGGTTATCATTATAATGCACCCCTATATATATATATGTTAATGTGAGAGAGAACTTTTTTCAAAAAAATAAATGTGACATCTTTTGTGAGACAAACTAAAATGAAAAGTGTGACATCTATTATGGAACGGAGGGAGTATATGATTATTATTCATTTTTGTGCGTTGTTTCAATTTACAATAGTGACTTGTTTGTTTTAATTAGTGTATATATATATAGGAGATTTCATTATGATTTCGCAGTTACTATTTTTATATGAAAAAATAGGGTTTTTATCTTTTCTGGGTATTCATTAATATTGATTTAATTAGTATATATATAGGAGATTTCATTATGATTTTGCAGTTACTATTTTAATATGAAAAAATAGGGTTTTTATCTTTTCTGGGTATTCATTAATATTGATTTAATTAGTATATATATATATATATAGAGGGATGTATTCATTTCCTTTTCTCATATTTCCTCATTTTTCCTTCTTGATCTCAACCGTGTGTATTTTCTACATCCTAAGGCCGAAAATATTGAACTTAAATATTACATTTTAATCCAATTTTAATCGTGGAAGGCCAGAATAGGGAAACAATATCTTGGTAGTTATGGAAATTTCCATGAAATCCTCCCTTGAAGATCTGCTGTTTTTTGCTTTTTTTTCAAGCATTCCAGACGCAATTTTTTCAGTCTTTCATCTTTGCAATTCTTATTTTAGTATTTGGGTCGTTGTAATTTTCGTCTCTCGGCTGCTGGAGTTTCGGTTTTTCTATCTTGTCACGACGGCGTTGTTGCAATCTTTTTTTTTGTCATTAATGGAAGAAGGCGTGTATTTGTTTATTGACTAATTCTTAGTTTTCAAGCGTTCCAGACGCACTCACGCTGACGTTATTTGGGTCGTTGCAATCTATCTTGTCACGTAGGCGTGTATTTGTTTATGTATCGGAGGTATCAATACCAATTCAGATCCGATTTGTTATCCCAATACTTATTGAGCACGTATTTCGTGTGTTGCGATATATTGCAAAAAATTATTTGGCCAGGTTTCAATTATTGTCCGTTAGGGTTCTTGTTATGGCCTGTGGTTGTCCAATTGTGGGGGATTGTTGATTTAGTATAGGGTGAGAGACAAAGCCATGTAATATATAAATATGAAGATGTAATGCACTATGTCTGAAGGGTAATGCGCACCGTATGTCATATAATGCATATTAAGCTTCACATGAATTGTTTTGTGATTAATAACAACGTTTAAACTGATACGAATAATGCACCGAATGTGAACGAATAATGGATATTATTGACTATATAATGCACCATATTTGAACGGCAATGTATACGAATAAGATGTGCCGTGTTTCGATGTTTGCCACACGTTTCTTGTTTCCCATAAGGGTTTAATAAGTCTAGGGGCTAGGGTGTAGTATGCACTCATTAATAACAACGTTTAAATTGATACGAATAATGCACCGAATGGAAATGATTAATGGATATTATTGACTATATAATGCACTATATGTGAACTGCAATGTATACGAACAAGATGTGCCGTGTTTCGATGTTTGGCACACGTTTCTTGTTTCCCCTAAGGGTTTAATAAGTTTAGGGGCTAGGGTATAGTACGTACACATAAATAACAACGTTTAAACTGATACGAATAATGCACCGAATGGTTACGAATAATGGATATTATTGCCTATATAATGCACCATATATGAACTGCAATGTATACGATTAAGATGTGTCGTGTTTCGATGATTGACACGCGTTTCTTGTTTCCCGTAAGGGTTTAATAAGCCTTGGGGCTAGGGTATAGTACGTACTCATTAATAACAACGTTTAAACAGAAACGAATAATGCACCGAATGGAATGAATAATGGATATTGTGGACTATATAATGCACCATATGTGAACTGCAATGTATACGAATAAGATGTGTCGTGTTTTGATGATTGACACACGTTTCTTGTTTCCCCTAAGGGTTTAATAAGCCTAGGGGCTAGGGTATAGTATGTACTCATTAATAACAATGTTTAAACAGAAACGAATAATGCACCGAATGGTAACGAATAATGGGTATTGTGGACTATATAATGCACCATATGTGAACTGCAATGTATACGAATAAGATGTGTCGTGTTTCGATGATTGACACACGTTTCTTGTTTCCCCTAAGGGTTTAATAAGCCTAGGGGCTAGGGTATAGTACGTACTCATTAATAACAATGTTTAAATAGAAACGAATAATGCACCGAATGGTAACGAATAATGGATATTGTGGACTGTATAATGCACCATATGTGAACTGCAATGTATACAAATAAGATGTGTCGTGTTTCGATGTTTGGCACACGTTTCTTGTTTCCCCTTAGGGGTTAATAAGCTTAGGGGCTAGGGTATAGTACGTACTCATTAATAACAACATTTAAACCGATACGAATAATGCACCGAATGGAAACGAACTGATACGAATAATGCACCGAATGTTAACGAATAATGCATTTTATTGACTATATAATGCACCATATTTGAACTGCAATGTATACGAATAAGATGTGTCTTGTTTCGATGTTTGCCACACGTTTCTTGTTACCCCTAAGGGTTTAATAAGTCTAGGGGCTAGGGTATAGTACGTACTCATTAATAACAACGTTTAAACTGATACGAATAATGCACCGAATTTTTTGTTCGTTATTGGATTCTATAACACTGAATTACTCTAATAACTGTGAGGTTAACTCATTGAAGTACTCATCAGCCCGTTGATAGTTCGTATTCCCTACAACAATCAAAATAATGACAATTTCTCGATAAATAATGTAACGTTCGTTTTAATCAAAAAATGCACATAATGCACAACTTACAAAAAGTAATGCACATAGTATATTGCTGAATTATGATAATTTCTGGATGAATAATGCAAAGGTTTAATTGAAATAATGCACATGTCCATATCCCTTAGCTTCATCCACTTTTGACAAACAATGTATCACAGAACATAAATATGCAAAGTGTTGGCTAATCTCCTAATTACGAAATTAACAAAAAAAATAAACAACAGATCCATTATCCCTTTTCTATTGTGGATTCAACTGCTTCAAGCAGTTAAGTAAACAACAGATCCGTTATCCCTTGTTGGTGTTTCGGCTCCCCCTTATTCCCAGACGTACTAGGGCCTATCTTGGCCAACCTAGCGCTTTATTTTTTTGCCATAGCAACGGGAATAACGTCGTCGAGGGCATCGTCTATGTCGACTCTAAGCTGCTTCTCTGATATGGACCAAACAACATAACACATCAGAAAATTAAACCTTTGCATTATTCATCCAGAAATTATCATAATTCAGCAATATACTATGTGCATTACTTTTTGTAAGTTGTGCATTATGTGTTATTAAATTGTCATTATGTTCAATATACTATGACTTTTATTTGTACTAGCCAATATTTTATGCATCATATAATCAATCAACCGAGACATACAGAATCTAAATCTGGTAAGAGTTGTGGAAGTGAAATGAACCAAAAAAACAGAACTAAAATGGCTGAATCAGCACAACATGTGATGACTCATCTTTCATCAACAATCATATATTCGGTTGCATGTGACTTTGTACCAACTTTTTAGCATGCATTTTTGTGCCACTAATTTTTCAAAGCAAATGCACGCATTCTTAAATTTCTTTTAATTTCACCCAAGACATTTATGTTCTTTTACTTTCACCCAAGACAGATAATGACATATATATATATATGTACATGAACCACACTATATAGATATGTATATGAATCACACGAGTATGGAGATTTATGATTTTCTGTATTTTAGGCATAATATATGTTTCCTACTCTAAATATGATTTGTTTCCTTAACATATAGTATTTCCTTAAGGGTATGTTTCCCTGGGACGGATCTAATATATGTTTAGAAGGGGCAAATGCCCCACCTCAATTTCCAATAGATATATACATATATACATTATGTTAATCTAATACTCACGTATTCACGATAATTTGCCCCCCTTCATTTAATAAAATATAGATTTACTTGCCCCTCTCCTATGAAAAACACAGCTTGCACCATCACACGTAACAAAATAGTAACAAAATAGGGGAGATCCAAGGCCCAAATTAAAATATATAAATATAAGCCATAGAAAATAACAAAAAAGAAATCTAAAAATATGTGTTCCTTTTGAAAAAGCCGCAATAACTGAGGCCCTCTCCCAACACCAAAATTTTTTCTCTTTTTATTATATTTTTTATATTTTAATATTTATTTATTTATTATATGTTAATATTTTGCCCCTCCTACTACAATTTTCTGGCTCTGTCCCTGATGTTTCCTATTTTGACTAGGATTAGGGTTCTCTACAATGCTTATATAGATGTTCTCACATTGTAATAAGTATCCAAAAGTTATACTATTGAAATCTCTAGCTTGACGAGTATGGCTCGAGGGAGAGAAATCAAGATGAGAATCAACGAGAAGACCGTTGTGAAGAAGTTCGATGGATCTGATTTTATCTTTTGGAAGATGCAAATTGAGGATTACCTGTATGACAAAGATTTGTATCAGCCCTTAAAATCTAAACCCGAAAAGATGGAACAAGAAGAGTGGGAGTTGTTGGACAGAAAAGCGATGAACGCAATTCGTTTGTCGTTGTCCAAGGATGTGGCATATCACATGATTACAGCAAGGTCGACGAAGGAGGTCATGAAGACCTTGGAAGAGATATATCAAAGACCATCCACATCAAATAAGGTACATCTGATAAGGCGATTGTTTAATTTGAGAATGCTAGAGAGAACACCCGTTCAACAATATCTGAACAAGTTCAACATGACTAATGTGCAATTGAACATGGCTGATGTCAAATTCGATGACGAGATTTGTGGCCTTATTTTACTATCGTCTCTGCCAGACAGTTGGGTCTGCGCAATGACAGACAGTTGGGTATGTGCAATGACAGGAGTAAGCGTCGAAGAGTCAAAACTAACTTTTGATAAGGTAAGAGATCTGATGATTGACCAAGAAATTTGCCGAAGAGAATCGAGATCTTCTGCTTCAAGGCCAACACTGGATACAGAACAAATTGGTAGATCGAAGAGACAGTAGGATACGAAAAAGGAAAGAAGATCAAATTACAGAAAAAATGATCAATCCAAGTAAGATAAAGATACGTTTAAGTGCAGGACATACAGACGTGTATAGATCAGACATCATTACAATGCAACTTGCAAGTCATCTAAACTACATCTGCACTTAACAGAGCTCTTAGGATTTAGGTTTTCATTAGGTTGCAACTTGCAAACTGATTTTAGAGAAATGTAAATTTAGTATTTCAATTGTTGTACCCACATCCATTCCATGATTCAAGAAACTTTTTCGACATGCTCCAATGTTTACACATTGTAACGTTGAGAAGTTGACAGTAAACCTAAAATGACTTGCTGAAGTTCTGTTAAGGATTAGTTCATCATGTGACGCAATATGTATTAGCCATGGCTTTAAATAAGTGAACACAAGAAATTATATTGCTGGACTAGACAAGTTTTATGTCAATTTTTGTAGATAAAACCGATGTAAGAATGTGCCGAAAAGGTATTGTGCAGTCGAGATTCTACATATTCTACATACAAAGTGAAGATTGCATAAGTAGTTTGATTACATTGAAGGAATAAGGCAGCAGCTAATACTACAGCTTAAACAAAGGTTGAACCTGCATCAAAACCATGAACATTGACTCGGAAGCTGTGTAGCTGATTTGATGGACATCAACCAACAAAATCAAGACCAGCACTGGCAGGTAATCCAATTATAATAGAAACTGATACTAGACAACAGGTTATAGTACCATAACACCATTTGAAACATGAGTCTATGTCCAGAAAATGCTGAATGGTGGCTTTACAGCATCATGTCGCCATCTCCACATAGCAACCCTGCAGACGTATCTTGACTTCTTCCAAGATAGTAATCAATTCCCACCCAATCAAAGGTTGTGAGCTGATACCTTAGCTTCTCCACATTGTTCCTGTGTGTGACTTCATATCATCATTCATGGTGGCAGGATATGGCTTAGCATGGAGATAAGTCGGGCTTCACCCAGTTTCAAACCTACTATCGTCGGCGGTGCACAGGCGATCTGGATCTCGATCTTGATGGCAACAGTGATGGTGATCTTTTCCCCCTGAAATTTCAAATCATACCAATGCAACAGTAAATGTCATTGCTGCAAACAATACTTTTCACCTGAGTTGCAGACTGCTGAGTTGATGGATGGCAAGTCTCATAAATAATTACAGAATACAACTAAAACGGATTAGAGGGTACCTGGTACTCTCAAGAGAAGAGTAGGGAGAATTCCTGGGCTTAGAATGCTTGCTATGGGGTGACCGCAAAACTTGTCTAGAAGGAAACATTACATACTAAGCCAGTGAGAATAGAACATAAGATTTACTTGTCTAATTTCTAGCTTAAGACAGACTCCAACCATAGATCTAAACAAAGCTCATGCCTTCACATTACCAAAATCTCTTTTTAGGCTAGAGATTGTAGCAGCAGCAAGAGATGTTAACAATTTGTCAGAAATAAAATCAAGTCAATATGTTGAGAAGAGGTCATAATGAGGGACGGAGACAGACCAATAAAAATATAAGGAAAATAAAAGTATGTACCCTGAAAGGACTAAAATATTTCCCAACATAAAAATCAGGAAATATAGATGGTATAATGTACATGAAGACTGGTTAGAGTAAACTTTTGAGGTAGAGGTACCTTTTTCTTGTCCTGGTGGGCAATGGAGATTTATGTCTTCTCGAGTGATGTAATTTCCTGGCCACCAAATTATATTATATATACATTTCAACAAAGTATGTGGGGATTATTAACAAGATGATAATAATTTCTCTCAGAAAAAACACCTTCTAGAATCATCTGATGACTCATCACTTGACTCATTTGCACGACTATCCAAGGAGTTATCCTTGGTCCCTCTATCCCTGGCACCAACTGAAGATGACCGGCGCCGTTTATGTCTACTGGGTTCAGTACCACTTTTATGTCTAGATCGTTCTTTTCTGTCATCCCCTGTTCTCTCTTTCCTTTTCCCATCATTGTCTTTTTTACTACTACTTTTATCTTTGTGTGCCTCAATTGTCCCTTCCTTGTCATCGGAAGAAGAGGGCCGCCTCCTTGGTTCATTGTTAATTGCTTTTTCATCAGTCTTACCTTTCTCCTTCACTTTATCTTTGAAATTATCATGATGGTCATTCCTACCAGCTCTTGCTCGCCTTTCTTCATGTCTTCTATGTTCTTCATCTCCCTTCTTATCCAGTTTACCCTTAGAACTTTCTGATTTTTTTTGCTCTTTCTTCATTGAGCTTCTTTTGTTTTCAAGCTCATAATTTTTATCAGGTCCGCTCCGGGTATTTTGGGTCCGGGAATCATTGTTCATCCACCTTTGAGCTTCAAAATTCCCATCTGGTATTTCATCTCTCTCAACAGCCTTTTCAGTCAAATAGTTGCTCGATATAGAAGTATCATAACCTTGCTGGTACTCATTTTCTACAGTGCCAGACAATCTCTTAGAGGAATGCAGACTATTATCTGATGCAAATTCTTTAGCAGCCATATTATCATTTGGCAGATTTTCAGCAGCACTAGCTGGAACATTTCTTTGTTCCTGGGAACCACTGTTCTCAATGACAGGATTAGAGTCCAAAAGCTTGCTCTGTTGCATGGAGCCGTCCTTTAAATCTGGCTTGCCTGGATTCTGTATCTCATCTTCCTCATCCGAGGCATAATTACCCAGCCCCAGTATATCTCCAGCAGAACCAGAAGTAGATCTTTCACTAGCATCCTCATTGTCACTTCCCTTGGCCTTGGTTGGGATCAGAATCTTGGCAGAGGCCTTGGGTGTTGAAACTGATGGAGCAGAAGGCAATAAGTGGTGGTTTGACAAGTCACCATCTCGATTAACTACACAAATGAAAAGGACATAAGAAACTTTATCATGCAAATAGAAAATATGAAAAAGCATCGAGTTGTTCTTCTAAAACTATCCTATTGAAAATCATGTAAAAACATGGCATATGGAATCAATTTGATATGGAAAGACTGTCCACTTGTAGTCAGCCACCTTCAACAGAGGGACCATCTTCTTTCAGAACTTTGGTAGCTATTTCATCAAACAGATAATCAGTAACCTGCCATATACCATATGGTCAAAACATGCTTCTAAGGCAAAATGAACTTTAATAGTAATGGACCATCTGGAACCTTCAGAAGAACATCAGTCAGAACACGCTTTATCTCCTGGTTAATAGCTGCAGTTCTAGCAACTTCAACCTCATCCTACAAAGAGGAAGAAGTATTAGCATCAATCTGGAACTCATTTTTGCTTTTTGATATCAAGACCAGGTACAATGAATAATACTCCCTTTGTCCCACTCAAAGTGACACATTTCTAAAAATGGAAACACCACTCTCTACTTCTCTCTGCTACTTTATTTTCTCTGGACCTAACACACTTAAACAACACTACATAAAATCCCTTGCTGAAAAAGAAATGCTTCCCTTTGAATGGCACGGAGTAATATATTGATACTCAAGCTAGTAAAAACTTATAAATCACAGAGTGGGATTGGTAGTGACTGGGACATAGCAAAGTGGGTGGGTAAGTGACTGGGACATAGCAAAGACTTCAAACAAATTTTCATTGATAAATAGACACGAGTGTATAGTGCAATTTAAAACTCAAAGAAGAGGTAGAACATAAGATACAATGGAATATATGGCCATCCATCAACCACAGAACTCTGAGTCAACATTTAGAGAGGGGATACCTCATCTTCATCTTCTGTTGATGAATCGTTGCTTTTGTGGTCTGATTGATCTCCCTTCCTAGAAGGCTTATCGTTATCATCATCATTCATGAATTGTGATTCCTCCTTGGGAAAATTCAGGGCAGAACTTGAACTTGTGATAACAGCCTTGTTTTTAATGATTTCTTCCCTAAGCCAGTTAGGTACGGATGCCTATGATACAAAACAAATATCTCTAAGTGACTGGACTAGTTGTTAAACTCAAGCTGACAACATGTTAATCAGGAAAGAGAAAAATTATATTGTTATTAACAATTTGTTATGACTATCTAATCTACGATCATAGAAGGTTATAGTTCCTAACAACATATGGTGATACTCACCTTTTTAGGACGGTCAGCTGAACCAAAAGCATCTCCTGAAAATGTGGTGGGATGAGGTGTTACTCCTGCACCAACCCCAAAAACACCACTACCTACCATTGGAACAGTAGGCTGGAAACCAGGACCAGGAGGAAATATTGGAGCAGTATGTCCAGATACTGGAGAAGGCATAGCTATTGGATGATCAACCTTAAAGAAGCCAAATGACATTAGTAAGTGTAGTGAGGATATAAATTACAAGCATATGCAGGCTCGATGTAAAACCTGTGACCCTAATGGCATTGCCGGAGGTGGTGGAGGATAAGCAGCCCCAGGTGCAGCATGAGGAGGCCACGCATAGTTTGAAGACATAGCCACAGTAGGATCTCCGCCTCTAACAGAATCGCAGGAAGAGTGAGCATAGTTGGGTTGGACATGTGTCTCAGGATCACGATTGTAATGTGGTGCAAAATTCAGTGGTTGATCGCTCATGTCAGTTACAGACTCAGTTGGCTGGCTATTAAGTACATGATGAGGTTCTTCCATCCATCTGCCAGTTGTGTGCGGCATATGATGAAAATGATGTGGCGGAAAAGAGGCAACTGGAGTAGATGAAGAGCTATTGAGCTTTTCGTATCTATCCACAGACTCCACATTACCTGCAATAAAAAACAAGTAAGGAACGTTTTTCATAATAATAGAAAATTTTGATAACAGTAAATGCCTGATTTCAATTTGAGATTTATAAAGCCAATACCCTGATAGTTCTGTTGCCGTCCTATTGGTTTATCCACTTGATAGTGGATAGTACTACTAACAATTTCATGTCTTTACCTAAGCATTCAAGTAGGCCTACAACGTCTTCCCAGACTATAGTGAGGATCCTAATGAATGGCTATAATCACTGTCTAGGAGTAGGACACCCTTCCCAACTTAAGCTGTTTAGTTGTTGCTTTTCTCTACCTCATGCATGTCTAAGATTTGAAAGTGCAATGGTATACTTCACATGCTTGTTCGAAACATATAAAGCAAGGAGAATCAATAGCTTAGCACAGATTCACAGCAGAACTGATATACTAATTAAGTTTTTACCTGCAACAGAAGAATAACTAGAAGGTACCTCCTGCTGATGGACTATTGGACTTATAGGTGATTTTTCTTGTGGAGGGAAAGGTGGAATTGAATCTCCAGCTGTGCCTCCATCTCTAGCAGGAAATGGAGTGTGTACATCTACACCTGTCCTGTTTGACGACCCCATTGCAACTGGGAATTGATGATAGTTTGATGCTGGAGCTACTGGCACATGCCCATCAAGAAATTGTTGAGGATATTTCTCGTGGAAATGATTTTGCTCTTCTGGTCTCCCACCTGGTCCAAAATGTGATGGAGTGTGTTGATTGTCCGAGGCAGATTTAGCAGCAGCCCATGCCTTAGCTCTAGCTGCCCAGTCTTCTTCATTGTTATTAGCTGCAGCTTTAAATGCGATTTAAATTAGCAGACTCACAAAGAAAGATGCTAATCAAACATTTCAGCTGACCAGAACTCCAAGCGGGATTAGAGGTGAATGGGAAAAAAATTGTGTAAAAAATCAATATTTTCCCCAACATAAGAATTGGATTGCGTCTAAGATATAAAAGCTTGAGAATGAGTTTTCCAGAAGAGTAGATCCAAAAGTGAGTGGTAGACATTAACTGATTCCGATCGTACAAAACTAACATCAGTTCCTAGAATTATGCTCCACTTTAGCCATATTTTGAAATCAGAAAATTAACTAGGTATTAATGTGTTTTATTGGTCGTGATCAAGTTTGAACTTTATAGTTTGGTCGTATAATAATTCAGAAAGAACCCTGCAACTGCAATGATACAAATTTTCTATGAAGAAAGTTCCGTGCAAGACCAAAAAGAAACACTTATAGATCTTAGCCTAAAGCATAAATGAACAAAACATTCCCAGCAAAAGATAGCATATCCTGGACTAACTTGGGTATTGCCAATTTTGATGATGACTCCAACCGCCACTTCCCCAGTCCTACAATAATAACCATGCAATGTTAAAAATCACATATGTGGTCCGAGAATGTTCATCGAGATCAATCATAAGTAAGCTAGAAAATGAAATAGATGAGCAGAAAATTACCTGCTGTAAACAAAAGTGACAATGGGCACTTTATCACTCTATAAATATTTAAAGAAATTGAAAATGCCCGAATTAAAGGTTACAGCAGTTATTTTCAGTGCATTAATACAAAATGTTAGACAACAGAGATAGTAGTCTTTTCGGTTCGTAGAAGGTTAACGCAAAATCCTGTCAGATAATAAAAAATTTTACATTACAATGACCTCCAAATGGATTATTAGAATATTTGATATCACCATTATCTCATCATTTCATTACCATTAAAAAGCAACCAGTTCATGGATGTTCTCATTTATTTTCTTTACAACTCAGAAAATAGTTGGTTTATTAGCAGACGGTGCATCAGCTATAGGATTGAAATTACATGACCTCAGCCAATAATCAATTTTCTACGATGAGTCAGTCATCATACATCCTTATAATTTCAGAACTGAGGTTATGAGGCTCTTTTCATATTCTTCCAAAAAAATTTGCATTCAACCACTATGCGATGAAAATGAAAGTAGAAACAATTCTAGTTGATAAAGGTAAACAAATACTACAATTACAATGACATATTACTCTCATATCCATATGAGACCAGTTCAATTGTAACAAAAAATCATATGGAAAGCACATAAAGGCTAAAGCAAAACTGCTTGCACAATTATTCAATATCCTCAAAGCCAATTCATGGACTTCAAACGCACTATAAAACCTAGTTCAATCATTCAATCATTAAACAAAGCCGGAGACAACACGCTAGGCATGTCTATTAGAAAAAATAGTCCAATCATTTTTCTCAAAATCAAATCGAATACGAAAGATACCTGAGGGTAGGACTGAGAAGCGTGAGGCGGTCTAGGCGGAAGCTGGGGCGGAGGCGGATAGTGAGGGTGGGCATGGTAATGCGGAGGCTGATGCGTCTGATAAGGATGTTGAGCGTATTGAGGATGGTCAGAGGACTGAGGCGGCGGTAGCCACTGCGGAGGAGGAGGGGAAGGGGAGTGTTGTGTTTGGGGTTGGTATTGAAATTGGGTAGGGGGATAGGGCCACGGATGATTGGATTGGGGCGGGGGGAGTGGTGGTCTTTGGAACGGATCCGCCGCGGGCGGTGGCGGGGGATGCCTCATGTAGCCGTGGGGCTGCTGGTAGTCCATGTCCAATTTTTGACGCGAGTATGATTTGGGTTTTAAGGGTTTTATCTTTGTAACTGGATTTGTATTCTGGCACTTCGATTCATAGAATATAAATTTGGCAGAAAATGAGGGAAATAGATAGTATTACTACAATTTTCTTACAAATTTCTAATTTCATTAAAAAATTTATTTACTTTTGAGGGAATGGTCAGTTTTTTATAGCAATATATTTTCATTTTATTAGTAGTATTTAAGTTGGTGTGAAAATTAGGGATGAAGCCATTCTATTTCAACTTATTTATGGGCGTTTGCATCATCTCTAATTTTCAATTATTACTCAAAAACCCTTCACCTCAAATAAAAAATTACCGATGAAACACGACATATTCAATATTGTTTTTTGTTTGGAAAGAAAGAATCATCTGAAAAAAAAAGGTTAAAATATTGAAATGCTCAACCAGCCAACCTCCTCTGATGGAAAGAGGCAATATGAATAGATGAAAAACATCATAATTTCCTTTCATATCAATGGAAGAAGTCGAGCAAAAGAATACACTTTCTTTGTATCTCAAACCCCATTTATAAAGATTTGAGGCGCTCAAGGTTTCCTCTTCAGTTAGCCAATGGCGCTGCCAGATATTGTCAATATTTCCTCTTCAACCAGCCAGCAACGACAGATATGGTTGTTCGTGCTCGAGTTTGGTCGTCCTACTCTGTTTTCGTATAAGATCTATAGGAAGTATATGTGCTCTACAAGATCAGGCAACTGCGTCCGCCTGTCTTCTTATCAATCGTGCGTATAAACCATCTTTCATAAGCAGATCCGTGTGGTTGCCCATCTGAATATTAGAAGAATAGCAATGCTCAGACTAACTGCAAGCAATTGCCTGTCTCAAATAGCGTTAAAACATCGTACCTCAACGATTTTACCACTATCCATTACAATTATCCTGTCTGCGCTTTGGATTGTCGATAGTCTGCAAAAAAAGGTTCATCAGAAAAGGAAAACTGCAGGAAATCCACCTGCAAAGGCGTGCAAACTCACCTGTGTGCGATCACGAAAACTGTCCTCTTATTTTGCATCTCGGTTTTCGCAGTGCGAAGAACACCCTGTTGACAATGCCAGAATCAGCAAAGCAAGATTGTGTTATTATGCATATGTATGTCTAACTTTGTCTACCTTAACATTGTGTTCGCTTTCTGCATCTAGAGCACTCGTAGCTTCATCCATGATCAGAATGCTCGGGTCTCTAAGGATGGCCCTAGCAATAGCAATACGCTGCTTCTGTCCTCCGCTGAGCAAATCATCATCAACTAGGGTTTGGTAGCCATTCGGCAGGGCGAGTATAAAATCATGAGCAAAAGCCTGCTTGGCAGCCAATTCCACATCCTGCTGAGTAACAGCTCGAGGGCATCCATACTTTATATTTGAACTTACATCCATGCGGAAGAGTCGGGGCTCCTATATATTTACAATATATATACAATTAAATAATTCTGCTTGCATTAAATTTTTAGTAGAACACAAGGTGTAGTACCTGTCCCACATATCCGACCCTTTCTCTTAACCACTTAACATTCAGTGATTTCATTGGGTGGCCATCAACAAGTATCTGAAGTTGGAAATAAGAACGACATTAAAACGTGCATATCATAAAAAATAGAATATGGATGAGACAGACTATAATGTTTTGACCTCCCCATTTGTTGGTTCATAAAGACGGAGCAAAAGGTTCACTACGGTGCTCTTCCCACTACCACTCAGGCCAACCTGAAAACTTTGAAGCATTACACAGCATCCGGGCCCAAAATTCATTATTTTGATGTAAAAGACAAATACTGATTGGGAAAATAACAGTTTGGTAATGCCATTATGATGTCACTTGATACAAACTGAAACAGAACTGTACTAAACATGCTAAAGATGAGAAGAAAAACATCCAAAAAATTACTGTATATCGCACACCATAACACAAATGAAACAATAAGAAACTATCTTACAATGGCAACTACTTCCCCAGGATGAACTGTCATGTTGAAGTTCTGCAGTATAGACAACTGTGGGAAAAGGGTAACAAGATATTAGCAGCATGTAGAGTGTTCGAGGCAAATGAGGCGTGCTACTGCAAAGCATTCTATGTCATAGTTTGGATTTTAGAATTTATAACAATACATAAGGTCAATGATGTGAAGCTTACCGAAGGCCTGGAAGGATAGTGGAAGGACACATCCACAAACTCAATCCATCCTATCAACTTTTGTAGCCTTAAGCCTGTATATATTAGAGCAAAAATCCAAGTAAATGCTATTAACCTAGATATTTGACATGAAAACAATGGAGAATGTGTAGTTTGTGAGACGTCTAAAGGAGTTCTTACGGGTGATATCTTTCTCTATCTTAAAGGCTAAAGTTAGGAGCAGGTGACACTAATGTTCATGTTTTCGAGTAGGGGTGTAAACTGAGAATCTCACCAACAACTTCAGAAAGCAACACAAATCCTCCGAGAACTTTGATTTTTCTGTTTTTGAGGCATCCCAGGTATTATGCATTACATTAGCACAAAGCAAACCAAAGTCCAAACATTGATTTTATAAGATTAATATAAGTTTGTGCGGCGTGATAAAAATATATCGAGGGACTTAATCCTCAAGTCACCATCTATTAAGAAACTATGCACTCTATGCATCTGCTCCACTATTCACTGATTAAGAAATGCCTAGATCCTCATTCAAACTACTAAATGTTGAGCTCTGCATTATCATTACACTTCTGCACAGTCAGTGTGTAGTGCCAATTCAAACGAAACAGTGCCTAAAAAGCAAAACCAAAATAAAATTCTAAAACTAAATGGAAATTTTTTATGGGGTGGGGGGATATGGTAGTTGAATACTCATGTGTTAAGAGAAAGTACATGCCTTTTGCAGTAAACTGATCGCAGGGTGAAAGATCTATCAGGTGAAAAACTTTTTCACTTGCTCCAATAGACTGCATCAAATTTGATAAATTATCCCCGACCCACCATGTAGAATAGATTAGCCATTCACTGTATAAAATGAACTTTGTCAGTTGCTCCGCTGTAATTTGACCACTCAGAATGGACATTCCTCCTATCACCACAGCAATGACCTTCAACATGACACAGGAAAACTTATGTCAAATTTACTAGTCCCAAATGATATCTACTATGATGATCCAGATAATATTCATATCAAATGCAATTGACTAACTCAAATGCTACATCAGAACCTTATTACTTTATAATCATAAAGATATACCGTATATCTTATAGGAGAGAAACCCACAAGCTACAACAATAAAATGGAAACTTCAAAGGAGTTAAGAAAAGATAAACCAATAAAACTTCATTCATCAAAGACATTTTCAAGAGTCGGCCCAAAGTCAGAAAGGGACTTGAGATACACGACACATAAACTAAGAAGTGGTGGAAAAAGATGTATGGATTATGGAAGTTCATGATGAATATAGAAAAGGAAACGTTCAGACTTTAATTGAGATTGAACACTGAGCCAAAATGCTGAAAATTACATTTATATTATCTGTGAAATTGTCTAAACCTGAGTTGCATGGTATAGAGTGTTGAAGCCGAAGTTCCAGAACCCGTAAGCTGCACTCTGTCGCAAGTTTATGCTAGCTAATTTCTCCAGCCAACTTTCGTACCTAGTCACCAAGATAATGAAAGATTGGGGAACTTATTAATTTCAAAGCAGATATTATTGAACTCCATTACATTACATAATGTGTAGATAACCAAAAGAAAAAAATGAATCCAGATTCCAGAATAACTAATTTACCAACTGTTATTAGTCCTTCATTTTCACAATCACATAAACACCCTTTTTAATTTACCCCCCTTTTAAATTTACCCCATTTACTACAATTGTGACTTTTGACATTGGAGAGAAAATGATGACACTGATTAAGACTCCCAACAAAATTTGACTTAGTTAAGAATAGGATTACAAAGATGAATTCGAGAATGAAGAAAATCTATAATAAAGAAATTTACCTTCCAAGTTCTTGTTGCTCTGTACCATATACCCGAACAGTTCTCATCAAAGAGAATGTCTCTTGGGCAACCTATATCATTCCAAAGAAATTCATATACCATGAGAACTTTAGTGCATGGCTGTGGACCCAGAAAAGAAATATTTGTGTTTTACATTATTGGCTGAAGCAGTAAACTCTTGAGTTAACTTGGCTGATTTCTTTTGGTACCTATACAAGAGAGAGAACAATTTAAATAATATGGAAGTAAAAGAGATGAAAACATGGACTCCTAAATAAAAGAGTAACTTTTGTTAAGAGTTAAAAATCCTATGATCTGAAGAAACCAGCTACAAATCCAATAACAAGGCCATATCTCAGACCCATCCCAATATCAAGAAAATTCCATAACTTACTACTGCATCTAGGAGAATATAGCTGAAGGCTAGAACTTGTTACCAGAGCAAATTTATTATTAGTTGACGAGAAATATAACTACGTATATCCCAAGAGAATTTAGATAAAAGTATCTGATGTACATAATAAAAGGATGCAGAAGATACTTACTGGCCATATATCAGCATAATAGTTGAGAGGGAGACGCAGATGCCCAATACACATAGTCCAAGTGGCAACGACAAAACCAATAAGTAGATCAAAGCACCTGAACCCTACAGAGGGTAGTAATGAGATCCTCATATTAAAGACCAACTGTACTAAGCGTTTCTATGTAAAACAGACAAACCTGAAGAACATTGCGCAGTATCAGATTCAGGTCATTTCCTATCACACGTGATACTTGTTGGCAATCCGAACCAAGCCTACTTGTCAAATCACCAACTGTTTCAGAGTCAAAAAAAGATATGTCCTACAAAAGGATATATTCAAAAAATCAAATGATGATGTCAACATGCAAATTAGGTTTAATGCTGCGTAACTGAATTTATTTAAAGCTAAATATGGACCTGCAGAAGTAGAGTTGAGTATAGTCTTTCCCTCACTCGTTTGACCTGGACAACATAAATTATACTATGTAATCAATATAACTAGATTAGAACGAGGACATTGACAAAATGAGGAACTAAAAATCTTAGTGGAGTAATAGAAGGGGTGCATGTCCATTCTTTACATTTGGTTTCCATCAACAATTTGGAAAGTTTCCTCTAGCTTAGTAATACATTAATACAACATTCATAAAAAAAGCAACAAAGTTTCCTGTAGAATAGAAGCTGTAGAAAGATAAAATACAGTTGAGGGAACTCACAAGGATCATATTAGCAATGCCGAACAAGCAACCACGCACACCACTACAAGTATAAGCCAGAAACGGAGGTATTAGTAGTGTAGATATCAGTCCAGAAAAGGGTGCAGCACTTTTGTTACAGAAGATATATAATTATGTTGTGTTGTGGAGTTTATACAATTGCCCTATATGCTATGAAGGAAAAAAGGACATTTAACAAGGTGAGAGCAAGTATCTAATGAAGAAGGGAGCTTATGACCGTAAACGATCTTAACCTGCATATTGCTGCAGTGATGCACAGCATAACTAAGAGGCGCAGATTTCGATGGAACAGGGCAATGGTGCTACTTTGGGCAGAAAATATCGACGCAGTCAGATAATGTGGGATCGATATCTCTGAAAGCTGAGCCAAAACAACGAAATTCAGCAATGATAAAACTTCTGCAAATTAGACACAATGTCGAAGGTAATGGAAGAACACAACAGGTGTAACTTGGCACGTATACAATACGTATAGAATAATAGAAAACAAGTAAATTTCAAAACCTTAACGATAATAGCATTCTTATATCAACTACTCAAATAAGCAAAGGAGAAACTTGCCACTCTTAACTGTTTAAGACCATCTCCACTCAAGCAACAGAGAACACTGCATAAGCAACTCATTCGAGTACCAAAACAACGAACAAGTTCAACTCGATTTCAAGGCCTAACGCACTAACTCACCCACCTAACATCCACAGCTTAAGCACATATCTTTGTAATGACACTCAGCAAAACCAGTCGTTCATTGAAAACATAATATACTAGATTGCACATACTGCTGTGATGACGAGTGTAACAAAAGCGGTAAATATAACCCATCGATCCTCCGCAATCAAGTCCCACATTTTCTTTAGTGCACGAAAAACAGTCACGGGTTTCGCCACCATTACATCTCCAATATCCTCCGTCGGAAGCCTCCACCAATCCCCACCGGGAAAGATCTCCCGCGCAAACTTGACCCATTTCTTCAGCTTCTCAGTCAATTCAATTTTCTCACCGCCGGCGGAAGGAACCCCATCCTCTTTGGTGATTGGGTACCCGTTTACAGAAGCTGATTTCACAGTAGAAATGTGGCGGAATCTTCTACTAGAGGCGAAGCGCTTAAATTGGGGTTTTTCTTGATTAAGATTTTGATTTAAGGAATGAATTTTGGTTAAAAACTTCCTCCGTTGGACGGGGAACGGATGGAGGAGTTGGGAGTTGCAGAGAGAGAGAGCCATGACTGAATTTCAATCAGAAATTACAAGTGGGAAAATAGTCCTCCAAGAACGATTTCTGGTATTAAATTTAATCAAAGATGAATTTGTGTGGACACGTTGCCTTGCGACAACGCACACACAATGGCAGCAGGTACAGACAAAAGTAAGGAAAATAATGAAATGAAGCAATGCCTCTCTTAAAGAAGTGCACGCTAAGAATTAAGTACTGTACATATCAGTATTTGATGTAGGAATTTAAATTAAATCGTGTTGGAGAAATTTAGCGTGATCCTGAAATTGTATAGGGCGGCGAATAGTAGACTAACTAGCATATCAATGTAGATTTGAAATTACCAGAAAGTTTTGAACTTTTAACCGTAGAGATGATGAATCTCCGTGTCTGAGCCGCCACCACACGGCATCTCACTGCGCCACGCCTCTCTTTTTGTTCTGGACGTTATTGCCCCTGTGATCCCACGCTGCCAACCCAAAACCGCGAGCCCTTTTCCGTCCTTGGTCCTGAAATATCTCCACCATATTTTTCCAACAGAAATCTTCTCCCATCAGAAAGCAACACAGATAAATCTCAAAACTTCCTTCCTCTCGACGCCGCTGGCATGGCCGTAGTGCTCGGAAACGTCTCTCCATTCCTGGACCTCTCCACGTCGCCGCCGCGGACCGCGCTCCCCGATCGCCGGCCCAGGCCACTCCCCTCCGACGCAGTATTGAACCTCTTCAGGAAGGATCTCCACCAGAACCCCAATTTCCACGCGGCGTTTGAATCGGTGTTCGATCACAGAGAAAAGCACGTGAACAAGCGGAAATCGAACCAATCCAAGGTGAATGAGGTGGAATACGAGAATTCGAGCGACGACGAGAACGGCAACGGCAACGGCTTAGGGGACGAGCTCGAAGACGACGGTGGTTTCAACTGGGAGAAGGAGATGAGGAGGAGAGTTAAGGAGATCGAAGAAATGAGAGAGTTGGAGAAAAAGGCCGAGGAGCTGCAGTACCAAGTTGATCAAGAGTATGGCGAGGGCGATAGTAATGGCGAACCGGATGAGGAGACTGAAGAGCAGAAGCGGATGAGAGTGAAGAAGGAACTTGAAAAGGTTCGATTTTTTTCAGAGTATGCGTTATCCTTTGTTTCAATTTTTCATAAAACCTTGCTGCACCAGATAATACAGTAATGATTTACTTGCCAATTCTTTCTTTGAAAATACTTCATGTAGTTTCTTCTTCAGATTTCAATACTGGAACTTTCATCTTACTGGTTTCGTTAGATTAGATTACTATAAATGATATTAACTTGGTGTGCCGTGGCTGATTGTTGGAATGAAGAATTTAGAGGCCTTTTGTTTTACTTGAAAGTCAATTGTGAATGAACTATGTTAAGATGGAAGAGTCTTGGATGAATAATACTCCGTAGTAGTACTTATTATTCTATCTGCTGTACAATCTAATTGTTTATTATCTAAAGGGAGCAATGGATAGATGGAAGAGTCTTGGATGAATAATAGTATTATTCTTTTTGTTATACAATCGAATTGTTGATTATCTAAAGGGAGCAGTGGATGAGAATGAAGTAGAATAATCAGCTCATAGTTATCATCCTTCTGTATACTAATATTATTACCTCAGTCAATTTCTTTTTTCTCTTCTCCAAATAGAGCAGCTAAATACTAGTGCACATTACCTTAGTAAAATGTACTGTATTTGCCTTTATGTTGCAATAGCTTTGAATTGGGTGTATATTAAAGGTAGCAAGGGAGCAAGCAGAACGAAGGAAAACAGCTCAGTTAATGTTCGATTTGGGTCAGAAGGCATACGGAAGGGGTATGTATGGGCGCGCCATCGAGTTTCTTGAAGGCGCCCTCACAATCATCCCTCGACCTACTCTGTTTGGCGGTGAGGTTGGTAATGCTCTCTATATAGCATCCAACTTCAGATTTTCCACCACATTTCTTAAACTAACTTTCCTTGGTTCTCATCATCAGATACAAATATGGTTAGCTATGGCTTACGAGGCTAATAACCGCCACGCAGACTGCATTGACCTGTACCAGCAATTGGAAAAGAGACATCCCAGTGTCAGCATCCGACGCCAGGCTGCAGAGCTGCGCTACATACTGCAAGCGCCTAAGCTGAAGATATCGCAGGAGGAGATGGTAACAATCCCACTCATAGGTTCTACTTATGATAGGTAAGCCTTTTTATTCATGAAAAATTTCTTGAAATATTCTCAGAATATCTGATATACATGAACCTGTGATTGCATTTGACTGCATTATTATCAGTTATGCGGCAACTTGGAGTGATAAAAACAAAGACAAGGATGAAAGGATGAGTGGTTCAACGAGTAATCAGCTTCCATCAGACAAGGACTATTTGGGGGATTTTATGGTGTGGAAACCGCCCGTCGGCCTGGAGAAGAACAGTGCTTTCTGGGTTTCTTTAACTCTGTGGATAGGTCTTGTTGGCGCCGCTCTTCTTCTGCAAAGATGAAGCCTTATATATTTTGTACAGATGCCATTCTTGTATTACTGTTTCACTGTATCTGTATGTATACGTGATTTGTTACTCTTTAAGTTTGTAATATAGTGGAATTTATGCTTTTATGTTACGCTTGATCATGTACTTGTACTCCGTTCTGCTTTCAATATTTTGTTTTGTTTTGTTTTGTTTTACTTCATTATTAATTTATCATTATTTGTTATGGACCAAAACTGTAAAACATAGAGCATCCCCAGTGCGGTCCGGCCTGCAGCCCAGCGCTTTAAACAATGATGTTTTCCGGCCTGGGACCGTACCGGTCACGCAGTAGCATCTCGGGGCCGCGCTCGGGGTCCGGCCCGGCTCAGGGTTAGGCGTCTCGGGACGGGATGCGATGCGGTCCGGCCAGCGTTAGATGGGGTTCGGGTCGGACAAGGCCGCAATTCAATTTTTTTTTATTAAATTCAAAAATTTATCTATAAATACCACTCTATCCATTTTCATATCTATTCAACTTCATTTCTCTCCCTCTCACACTATAAAATTCGAAAAAATGCCTCCTCGCTGTGAAGGTCAAAGAGCAATCGAAACTCAAATGGCTCGAATGTTAGAGGCGGCGATGTCGGCAATCCAAGAAGAAATCAACAACGAGGTGGAACGCTGCCAAGTTGCTGTTCAAGCGTGGAACAAACAACACGTTCGGGTACCACATACTCAGATGTATATCCACCAAGACCGTGAACAAGCTGGTTTGCGGTTTTTCACAGATTATTTCTCTAGAGATCCTCGATGGAGTGATCAGATGTTACGTCGTCGGTTCCGGATGCGGAGCCTTTGTTCCTGCGCATCGTCAACGCAGTTGTAGCTCATGACTCGTATTTCATGCAAACCACTGATGCTGTTGGGCGGCAAAGTATATCGACTTTGCAGAAATGCACATTCGCCCTACACCAACTCGCTTACGGAACGACTGCAGATATGTTTGATGAGTACCTCCGTATGAGCGAGCAAACTGGACGCGATTGCCTAGCTAGATTATGTCGGGCACTAGTCGAAGCATTCAAGGATACATACTTGAGAAAGCCAACGACCGATGACGTTAGCAAGTTGGTGAACATGCACGAGCGGACCCACGGCTTCACGGGGATGCTGGGCAGCATCGACTGTATGCACTGGCAGTGGAAGAATTGCCCAACGGCTTGGAGAGGACAATACACTAGCTGGCACAAGGGCACACATCCAACGATTGTGTTGGAGGCCATTGCCGACCAACGATTGTGGATCTGGCATGCCTACTTTGGTGTCACTGGGTCGAACAACGACCTCAATATGTTGAACGAGTCTCCATTGTTCAACGACTTGTGTGACGGGCGAGCGTCGGACGTAGAGTTCACGGCCAACCACTGTCGGTACAGTATGGGGTACTATCTGGCAGATGGGATCTACCCTCGATGGCCCGTGTTCGTGAAGACTATCACATGTCCGACAACGGAAAAGAGGGCATTGTTAGCCCAAAAGCAAGAGGCGGCTCGGAAAGATGTGGAGCGTGCATTCGGAGTCCTCCAAGCACAGTAGGCTATGGTGAAGAGAGCGGCTCGTGGTTGGCACTGTCCACTAATCAGTGACATCATGTATGCATGTATCATAATGCATAACATGATCGTTGAGGACGAGGGAGAAAATGTCACTTTGTGGTGCGACGATCCGCTCTCCAGCACAGCCAATAGCTACATTGTCACCGCCCCGCCCGTGCATGGTGTTCCTCCTGACATGTGCAATGTCATGGCTCGTTTAGCTACGATGCGCCAATAAGAACTACACACTCGCCTCCAAGCGGATCTAATTGAAGAAATTTGGACACGCACCAACATTTTCCAGCATTGACGTTATGTTTTATTTATTTTTTTGTATTTTTAAATTTCTATGTTGTAATTTTCTATTTCCGAATGAGGAACAACTTTTTTCGTGTTTGAATATGTTAGGCATTTTTAATTTCACGAGTAAAATAGGTTGTAAGTTGTTAATAGTACAATTTAATAGTTGTGGCATGGGATGGGGCCCGCAAGGTTAGAGGAGTTGATGTCTGATGCTCAAATTTAGGGGAATGATGATGTGGAGGGGACTTAGGGCCAAAATTGGGGACGGGATTGGGGATGCTCTTACGCTAGAACCTACCATACTCAATTGTAAGACGGAAAAGTTTTTTTTGCACAAATCTACGATACTAATTTTGTTCTTTAATGCATATATATATATATATATATATATAGGGGAGCGTTATTCTCCTTTTCACATCTTAGATCCTTTTTCCTTCTTAATATTACGCGTTAGATCTAAGGCATCAACGGATCAGATTGATTCTATAAAACTGGTTCCGTGTTGCATTATAGAAGGTGGTTGTATGCATTACAGGGTTATTATTGACATTTGACGGAAAAGTAACTGCCACATTTTGGTATCTGCGAATAATGCACCAAATGGTCACGAGTAATGCATATAATTGACTATATAATGCACAATATGTGAACTGCAATGCATACGAATAAGATGTATCATGTTATGAAGTTTGTACACACGTTTCTTGTTTCCCCTAAGGGTTTAATAAGCATAGGGGCTAGGGTATAGTACGTAGACACGTATGTAATCTTCACATGGTAACGAGTAATGGATATAATTGACTATATAATGCACAATTTGTGAACTGCAATGCATACGAACAAGATGTGCTGTGTTATGATGTTTGACACACGTTTCTTGTTTCCCCTAAGGGTTTAATAAGCTTAGGGGCTAGGGTATAGTACGTACGCATTAATAACAAATTATAAAACGATACGAATAATTCATCAAATTGTCACGAGTAATGGATGTTATTAACTATATAATGCACAATATGTGAACTGCAATGCATACGAAAAAGATGTACCATGTTATGATGTTTGACACATGTTTCTTGTTTCCCCTAAGGGTTTAATAAGCTTAGGGGCTAGGGTATAGTACGTAGACATTACTAACAAATTGTTGTTATTGGAATATACGTATGTGCATTATTTGGTTTAGGTAGTGCATTATGTAGCTGTTAATTGTCATTATCTCAATATATTATGCATTATTAGAGGTATTGTGTATATATGGGTTAATCATCGGATTGAAGATTACATACGTGCATTTAGTAATGTCTACGTACTATACCCTAGCCCCTAACTTTATTAAACCCTTAGGGGAAACAAGAAACGTGTGTCAAACATCATAACATGGTACATCTTATTCGTATGCATTGCAGTTCACATATTGTGCATTATATAGTTAATAACATCCATTACTCGTGACAATTTGGTGAATTATTCGTATCGTTTTATAATTTGTTATTAATGCGTACGTACTATACCCTAGCCCCTAAGCTTATTAAACCCTTAGGGGAAACAAGAAACGTGTGTCAAACATCATAACACAGCACATCTTGTTCGTATGCATTGTAGTTCACAAATTGTGCATTATATAGTCAATTATATTCATTACTCGTTACCATGTGAAGATTACATACATGTCTACGTACTATACCCTAGCCCCTAAGCTTATTAAACCCTTAGGGGAAACAAGAAACGTGTGTCAAACATCATAACACAGCACATCTTGTTCGTATGCATTGCAGTTCACATATTGTGCATTATATAGGCAATTATATGCATTACTCGTGACCATGTGGTGCATTATTCGTAGCGGTTTCCAGCCATTATTAGATTACTATTGTACCCTCATAATGCACAAAATAGGACAAATAATGCAACACGGGATTAATTACCCAATGTTGATCTTGACCGTCCATTTCTCTAATCTAATGGCTGATATTAAGAAGGAAAAAGGAGGAAATATAGGAAAAGGAAATGAATACATCCCTATATATATATATATATATATATATATATATATATATAGTCGTGATCATATGATAACCCCTATATATCGTAATAACCCTATAACCATATCTGGACCACACATATTTCTAATCATGCGGTTGAGATTCAAACTTAGATTTACTTCATAAAAAAAACGTGGGGGTAAAACTGTCATTTCTCTCATTTAATTTCTGAATTTTGCCAAATATCACGTAAAATGATAAAATGATAAAATGATAGGTTTATTGCATAGAATGATAGTTTTGAGATTCAAACTTAGATTTACTTCATAAAAAAAAGCGCGGGGGTAAAACTGTCATTTTCCTCATTTAATTTCTGAATTTCGCCAAATATCACGTAAAATGATAAAATGATTGGTTTATTGCATAGAATGATACTCTGAGTTGATAAAATGATACTTTTGACTGACTGATAAAATGATAGGTTTATTGCATATAATGATAGTTTTACCGGATAGAATGATACTCTGAGTTAATAAAATGATACTTTTGACTGACTGATAAAATGATAGGTTTATTGCATAGAATGATAGTTTTGCCGCATAGAATGATACTCCGAGTTGATAAAATGATACTTTTGACTAACTGATAAAATGATAAAATGATAGGTTTATTGCATAGAATGATAGTTTTGCCGGATAAAATGATACTCTAAGTTGATAAAATGATACTTTTAGCTTATAAATGTTAGGTTTACTGCATAAAATGATAGTTTTGCCGGATAGAATGATACTTTCAGCCGATAGAATGATAGGTATTTTTGGTGTATAAAATGACATTTTTGTTTAATAAAATTATACTTTTACCTGATAAAATGATAATCTAAGCGGATAAAATTACAGAAACCTTATAAAAATGATAGTTTTTCCGGATAGAATGATACTCTGAGTTGATAAAATGATACTTTTAGCTTATAAATGTTAGGTTTACTGCATAAAATGATAGTTTTGCCGGATAGAATGATACTTTTAGCCGATAGAATGATAGTTTTGCCGGGTAGAATGATACTTTCAGCCGATAGAATGATAGGTATTTTTGGTGTATGAAATGCCATTTTTGTTTTATAAAATGATACTTTTACCTAATAAAAAGATAATCTAAGCGGATAAAATGACAGTAACCTTATAAAAATGATACTCTGAGAGTATAAAATGATACATTTACTGCTTTGTAGGTTTGTATATTATGTATTGTGCCGATTATATTAGGTTTATTGCATAGAATGATAGTTTTACCGGATAGAATGATACTCTGAGTTGATAAAATGATACTTTTGACTGACTGATAAAATGATAAAATGATAAAATGATATATGTTAGGTTTATTGCATAGAATGATAGTTTTGCCGGATAGAATGATACTCTGAGTTGATAAAATGATACTTTTGACTGACTGATAAAATGATATATGTTAGGTTTATTGTATAGAATGATAGTTTTACTGGATAGAATGATACTCTGAGTTGATAAAATGATACTTTTGACTGACTGATAAAATGATAAAATGAGCGAAATTCAGAAATTAAATGAGCGAAATTTGGATACGTAAATTTTATCATGGGCGAAATGACATATTTACCCCCGAGCTTTTTTTATGAAGTAAATCTAAGTTTGAATCTAGACCACGTGATTTTAAAAATGTGTGGTCCAGATTTAGTTATAGGGTTATTACGGAAATTGGAGTTATCATTATAATGCACCATATATATATATATATATATATATATATATAGTGAAAAAACTCACATGTTGATGGAAGAATGAATGAAACGAAGAAGAGTCCATGCATGCTTTATTTTTTCACTTCTCTGCATTCACCCATTAATAATAGTTTTGGTTGTAATGGGAAGTTGCTGTGCAAATCAACACCATTGGATTAAAAGATCTAACAACCTCCGTTTGGCATTTGTTCTACGTTCAAGAATGGTTCTACGTTTAAGAATGGTTCTATCTTGATCACAATCCTATATATATATATATATATATATATATATATATATATATATATATATATATATAGGGAGCGTTATTCTCCTTTTCACATCTTAGATCATTTTTCCTTCTTAATATTACGCGTTAGATCTAAGGCATCAACGGATCAGATTGATTCTATAAAACTGGTTCCGTGTTGCATTATAGAAGGTGGTTGTATGCATTACAGGGTTATTATTGACATTTGACGGAAAAGATGTGCTGTGTTATGATGTTTGACACACGTTTCTTGTTTCCCCTAAGGGTTTAATAAGCTTAGGGGCTAGGGTATAGTACGTACGCATTAATAACAAATTATAAAACGATACGAATAATTCACCAAATTGTCACGAGTAATGGATGTTATTAACTATATAATGCACAATATGTGAACTGCAATGCATACGAAAAAGATGTATCATGTTATGATGTTTGACACATGTTTCTTGTTTCCCCTAAGGGTTTAATAAGCTTAGGGGCTAGGGTATAGTACGTAGACATTACTAACAAATTGTTGTTATTGGAATATACGTATGTGCATTATTTGGTTTAGGTAGTGCATTATGTAGCTGTTAATTGTCATTATCTCAATATATTATGCATTATTAGAGGTATTGTGTATATGGGTTAATCAACGGATTGAAGATTACATACGTGCATTTAGTAATGTCTACGTACTATACCCTAGCCCCTAACTTTATTAAACCCTTAGGGGAAACAAGAAACGTGTGTCAAACATCATAACATGGTACATCTTATTCGTATGCATTGCAGTTCACATATTGTGCATTATATAGTTAATAACATCCATTACTCGTGACAATTTGGTGAATTATTCGTATCGTTTTATAATTTGTTATTAATGCGTACGTACTATACCCTAGCCCCTAAGCTTATTAAACCCTTAGGGGAAACAAGAAACGTGTGTCAAACATCATAACACAGCACATCTTGTTCGTATGCATTGCAGTTCACAAATTGTGCATTATATAGTCAATTATATCCATTACTCGTTACCATGTGAAGATTACATACATGTCTACGTACTATACCCTAGCCCCTAAGCTTATTAAACCCTTAGGGGAAACAAGAAACGTGTGTCAAACATCATAACACAACACATATTGTTCGTATGCATTGCAGTTCACATATTGTGCATTATATAGGCAATTATATGCATTACTCGTGACCATGTGGTGCATTATTCGTAGCGGTTTCCAGCCATTATTAGATTACTATTGTACCCTCATAATGCACAAAATAGGACAAATAATGCAACACGGGATTAATTACCCAATGTTGATCTTGACCGTCCATTTCTCTAATCTAATGGCTGATATTAAGAAGGAAAAAGGAGGAAATATAGGAAAAGGAAATGAATACATCCATATATATATATATATATATATATAATGATAACTCCAATTTTCGTAATAACCCTATAACTAAATCTGGACCACACATTTTTAAAATCACGTGGTGTAGATTCAAACTTAGCTTTCCTTCATAAAAAAGGCGCAGAGTGTAAATATGTCATTTCGCTTATTTAATTTCTGAATTTCGCTCATGATAAAATTTATGTATCTAGATTTCGCTCATTTAAATACGTAAAATCTTATTTCCCATGATATACAGATGTATGAGTTTCAGTTACACGTATGTATGAGGTTCAGTTATACGTAAAATCTTATTTCCCAAGATATACAAATTTCGCTCATTTAAATACGTAAAATCTTATTTAAGTATCATTTTATCATTTTATCAGTCAAAAGTATCATTTTATCAACTCAGAGTATCATTCTATCCGGCAAAACTATCATTCTATGCAATAAACCTAACATATATCATTTTATCATTTTATCATTTTATCAGTCAAAAGTATCATTTTATCAACTCAGAGTATCATTTTATCCGGCAAAACTATCATTCTATGCAATAAACCTAACATATATCATTTTATCATTTTATCAGTCAAAAGTATCATTTTATCAACTCAGATTATCATTCTATCCGACAAAACTATCATTCTACGCAATAAACCTAACATATATCATTTTATCATTTTACCAGTCAAAAGTATCATTTTATCAACTTAGAGTATCATTCTATCCGGCAAAACTATCATTCTATGTAATAAACCTAACATATATCATTTTATTAGTCAGTCAAAAGTATCATTTTATCAACTCAGAGTATCATTCTATCCGGCAAAACTATCATTCTATGCAATAAACCTTACATATATCATTTTATCAGTCAGTCAAAAAGTAGCATTTTATCAACTCAGAGTATCATTCTCTCCGGCATAACTATCATTCTATGCAATAAACTAACATATATCATTTTATCATTTTACGTGATATTTGGTGAAATTCAGAAATTAAATGAGGGAAATGACATATTATCATTTTATCAACTCATAGTATCATTCTATCTGGCAAAACTATCATTCTATGCAATAATCATAACATATATCATTTTATCATTTTACGTGATATTTGGCGAAATTCAGAAATTAAATGAGGGAAATGCCATATTTACCTCGCGCTTTTTTTTATGAAGTAAATCTAAGTTTGAATCTGAACCACAAGATTAGAAAATATGTGTGGTCCAGATTTGATTATAGGGTTATTACGTGATTTGAGGGTTATTATATGATCACAACTCTATATATAGACACCACCATGAAATGATAATAGACGTTCTTAAACGAAATCTATTGTACAATATGAAATTTAGGGCCCAAGGTTAAAAGCCCATCCCTAACTTCGTCAGTAGCCCAAAATTCCAACCCTAAACCACTTAAATCTCCATTTCTGCTGCCGCCTCCTCATTCATAGAATACAAAGTCCCTCTTTCTGCTTCTCCTCACACAGAATCAGCGATCGATGACGACCAGCTTGAGGAAAAACAGGAAGAAGCGCGGCCACGTGAGCGCGGGGCACGGCCGCATCGGGAAGCATCGCAAGCACCCTGGCGGTCGCGGAAACGCCGGCGGGATGCACCACCACCGCATCCTATTCGACAAGTACCATCCAGGGTATTTCGGGAAAGTCGGTATGCGCTATTTTCACAAACTGCGCAACCAGTTCCACTGCCCCATCGTCAACGTCGACAAGCTCGTCTCTCTGATCCCTCAGGAAATCAGAGACAAGGCCTCCAAGGAAAACGTGCCGTTGATCGACGTCACGCAATTCGGCTATTTCAAGGTTCTCGGCAAGGGGATGTTGCCCGATAATCTCCCTGTAGTCGTCAAGGCCAAGCTCATCTCCAAAACGGCGGAGAAGAAGATCAAGGAAGCCGGCGGCGCGGTGCTTCTCACTGCTTAAGGTTATTGATTCTATTTCTGTTTTATTGTTTCACTTTTAGAAATGTTCGAATTTCAGTGGTTTATGATCAAGTTTTGGACTTTTAGGGTTTTTGCGATGGATGTTGTTGAATTGGTTTCCGTAATGTTCTTCTTTAGTTTATTGCTCTGGATCGGATCTGATCTGATATACTTCCATATCTAATAGTACTATTTGATTGATAGATTTGAAATTATAGAATCGCATAACAGATCTAGGAGTATTTAATTAGGATGAATCAATCCAAACGAAACGATCCTGAATGGTAAATGAACAATTCATGGGATCTTCATCTCTCAACGTCGATAGTTTTAGCTCCTCCCCACGTATTGATTCTTTCAGCTGCTGCAGAAGCCTAAATGCAGAAAAATCCAAGCAATGAAATTTCGAGACATTTTGTGCGAATGGTGTAATTACAGTAGAGTTACAAAAACATATACCTCTTTCTCCCAATTAGTTCGGTAACAAATGAAAAAGAGAGCCAGCGTTTGCACAATTGTTCCGATCACCATTCCAATCCATATTCCCTGAAAATGCACACTCTTCTTTACTCGATTTACCAAATACCAACTTGAAAATTGGTTTCTTATTGAAATTCTGACTAACCTCAACGCCCATGTCAAGTGCGAAGCCTAGTATTAGACCCAATGGTATCCCGAATATGTAGTAGCATCCAATATTAACGAATGCGACCAACGATTGCCATCCAGCTCCAATAGCCACACCTGCAGATTCAAAACCATCATGTTTACATTATTCTTCAAAATCTTGAATCATGATAAAACTCACCTGAAATAGCGGGTTGAATGTTGTTGGCGAAAATGCAGAATGAAAGCAATGGCGTTAGCTGGTACACAATTTGTTTGACTTCTTCGCTGTTTGAGAATAGTGAAGGATATTGATATTGGAACACGAGAAGGATCGTGGCAAACAGGAGGCCGACGAAGAAGGCTGAAACCACCACCACTACCACAGAAAACTTGGCCATTCTTGGATGCGCAGCCCCCAGTTCATTAGACACTCTTACACTGCTCGTACACCATCATCATATACAATTATAATTAAATTGACAATGTTACAATGTAAAAAGGAACTTGTGCTGTTTTGTACAATGTGTATTATTGTAGATGAACGAATACCTTATTGCTACATTGAATCCGAAAGCTACCATGACTGCCCACCCCAATATGTTTGTGCTGCAAAACATAAGCTTTGACAATAAAATTCATGTGTATATAATTAAGTGGTATTTAATTATCACTCCTTGGCTCTCAAATTTGAATATTATCGACTCAAAAACTCAATTCATTTCTGTCCTAAATATATAGATTTGGATCCCTACTTCAAGTGCAAAGACACTAAAACAGACCTTCAATGTATTTTGGTGGGTTTGAGAGGGTATTTCCTTTTTCCCAAGCTTATAGTGATAATCTAAAAGTATATTAGAACTATTTTCCATGTAAAACAACAGAGACGCCTCGATCAAAAATCAAGTTCAACTACCAGGAAAAGCTAATTTGGCAGTACATTTCTTTTCTAGTGAAAACGTCAAAAAATCACTTAGTAAAAAGAAGAAGAAAAAAGACTTTAATACCGGATGAAAAGATTTTCAAGGTCTTTATCATGTGGTCCAAATGGTTGCTCTATTTATTCAAATTCCTTCTAGTTTTTATAGATCCCTAGTTATCTATTCTGATATTGTCCTTACATATATTAAAAGAGAACGAATGGTTATTAATAAATTGATTAGCACAAAGAAAGTGACACTACGAAGATCTCATGAATCATTTTCTCATTTAATAGTCATTATGCAGTCCATTTTATCTTACATTATGTCATTTCTGTATTTGAACACCATTATCGAATACTCTTTTCGTCCAAAAAATAGTTCTCGTGATACAATTATAAAATATAGTAGTAATAAAGAAAGAGAAAAAAAATTGGTAAAATAGTGAGCCACATAAGTATGAGTTGTAGATAAATAGATATGTGAGGGTACTAAATTGCGAAAGTTTAAAATAGACATGGATTAATTTTGGTGGATATAGCAAAATTAAAAAAAAGACTATTTTTTGTGGATTGAGAAAATATATACTACTCCTTCAGTCTCACTCAAGATGTTTATATTTCTTTTTTAGTTTGTCTCACTTAAGATGTCCACTTTCTATATTTGGAAATAAATCTCTCATCTTTCTTTATTAAAATATTCAATCACTTATTCCACTTTATTTTATCACACACAACTACTCCATCTGAAATCATGTGTCATTCAAGAATGTGGACATCTTGAATGGAACGGATGGAGTAACAAAGTCTAAAATGTATTCAACATAACATAGGAGAAGTATTATTTTGCACGGACAAAAAAATCATGCCTTTTCTTTTATAAAAATAAATTAGGGGTATTATTACCATATGGAGAGGGCATCCACGGCAATTTCTGCATTCTTCAAGTATCCGGCAAAGAGCACCAACGCCATGAAATACCATGTTTCCAAGCTGTGCCAGTAAGTAAAATTAGAATATACTGTAACATTAAATCAAATTATTAATTAATGCACTAAAAATAAATTACTATAAAGTTTACTTAAACTTTTAATTGTAACTAGGTTAATTTTCAAGAGTATATAACAAAATATCACACTAAAGAGCTAAGTTAATCAAATAGAGGAGGGCCTTATATTATCACAAAATGTTATCTTTGGGGACATTATTAAACTAAACAACAAAATGAAGAACTAAATCACAAAGAAGAAACGAAAATTAATTAAGCGACATCTTTATGCATTATAGTTCAACTATCAACACCTATATTAGACCGATGTTTTAACATTTTGTAGAATCATTGTCAACTATAATGCGGTCGGAAAACGGCAACGTAATTAGAGTTTAGCTAAACTTGAATTATGAATTAGTGAACTGAAATTTAAATTTTAAACCATTAGTAATTTATTTATTTTTTTTAAAAAAAAGTCGCGGTCATTAAATACAGTGCCAATGAGTTGGATGAACGATAAAATGAAGAAGTGGGCCTATTATGTATATTAATGTACGGTGACAGGGTAGTTGGATTGTACCAATAAAGAATAGATTTGTTGCAGCAAAAGGCGATTCTGTCGCCTTGGCTGCCCTACACTCTGGCCCGACATCATGTGAGGGGGTTCAATCAGAGTACGCAGTAGCCCGTTAGGGTGAGGCCCTAACCCACTGGCTACCAGAAGCCCATCTCCCAAGGCCTCACACTTGTGCCTGAGAGATGGAAGCAACTACACGACAACAGTGAGATTCGAACCCAGGCTCATTGCAGTAAGATCTGCCCCTCCGTTATATACTTACGTTAATTGAATAATTTCATGAGACTGGGAAGCACTCAAATGATTATGTGCAGATTTGCAAGTAATTACTCACAAAACCGATTATCAAACCAACATTCAGTAATAAGTCAGGGCAGTGGGCCTGCAATTGATGCATCACATCACATGTGATTATGGATGGGTATGATATATTTTAATAAAAAATATTAGAACGTTATAAGCAGAGAATGAGTTTATTTTAAAATCAGTGTTATTAATGATTTAAAATGAAGAAAACGATAGATCATGTTCTAATTTTTTAAAAAAAGTAAATAAATTGATATATTAACTATTGAGAAGAATATGATGGGAGATACTAGTTACTACTTACTAGGAAGTTTAATTTAAAGAACCTACTCCCTCAGCCAAGCCAGTCAAGTGAAATATTTTCTTTTTTTAGCGATAATTAACGTTTTTCTCTATTACTCTTTTATTCTCTTATTTTTATTTTTTTCTTCTATTTTTATATTAGTAGTACAGTACAATTTTATTCATCTCATACCATATCTAAATTGATGTGCTAAAATAGAATCAAGAAATTATAAACCGACAAGAAAACAAAAGTTTTTGGTCTGGAAAATGTCATAAAAAAAGCAAAAAGAGTTACAGTAGTTACCAGAGCATGATGGCTGAAGCGACAGACAATTTGACGAAGCTCCACAGGTTATGAAAAGCCCCTAATGAGAAACCCGTCCACGCCCTTCCGCACGTGCCGCTCAATATGTACACCATCTGCCCCACCACAATGAACCACCAAGACGCGTTCAGCACCACCGCACCGCCCGCCATCCCCCACCCGAGCCTCAGCATCAGCAGCCAGCTGAACGCCACGTGCAGCACAAGCGCCGCCGCCGCTATCCACGCCATCGCCATGATCTTGCTCTGCGCCTGCAAAAACTTCGCCATCGGGAACACCATCGCGTAGGCATACAGCTGCGGGATCATCCACGCCGCAAGTCTCCCCGCCGCCACCGATATCACCTCCTTCTGCCCGATCGCCAGCAGGAACGGCGTCGCGAAGATGTAGAGAAACATCAGGAGGAACGCCGTCGACAGCAGAATCACCAGCGATCTCTGCATATAAACCCCCAGCATCTCGATCTGCCCCGCGCCGTAGGCCTGCCCGCACAGCGTCTCCAGCGCGCTCCCCATCCCCATCTATCATCTCAAAACCCTTCAATTTTTCCGAAATCGAAATTCAAATTAATTAATTAAGGTCACGTACGTACGTACCATGACGCCCAAGGATAATCCGGCGATGACGGAGTTCTCGACGGAGAAGGCAGCCAGATCGAGCGTGCCGACGTGGCCGGCGAAGGTTTGG
This sequence comes from Salvia splendens, assembly GCF_004379255.2. Classification (NCBI taxonomy): domain Eukaryota; kingdom Viridiplantae; phylum Streptophyta; class Magnoliopsida; order Lamiales; family Lamiaceae; genus Salvia; species Salvia splendens. The sequence goes on from NC_056034.1 coordinate 8,311,716, forward strand.
GTGATGGCGCCGAGCGAGTATTGGCAGACGGAGGTGAAGATGGCCGGGCCGGCTAAATACCACAGCCTTTTCGACTCCGCTATGAACTCCTTGCAGAATTGACCGGGGCTTGTGATAGGAGAAATGTCTTCGCCTTCAACGACGGAAGAGTGATCGAGGACGGGAGGCCCGGGTTCTTGGTGTTCGAGAAGGGGCTGTTTGGCTGAGTGTTCCATTTTTTTTCCTCAGTTGAAGAAAATATGAGTGAACTATACGTACTGTATTTAAGTGAAACACATAATAGTTGAGTAAAAAAAAAAAACTATTATGAGTTGAGTTGCATTATCATTTTTTTATGGGGCCTTTGGTTTAACCCAAAAAAAAGCAACTATGGGACCTCTTTATTATTAGATCTTCTAATCTCATGTCATGAGGTGTGTTTCAAAGTGCACAGAATAAATTACTGTATTATCAGTATTGAGCTCGTATTTTAGATGATCTACTAATGGGCAAATTATATTTAATTGACAGATTAGTAACAGCAACATCAAATTGAAGGCATCATTACACCGTATAATATTAATGTCATTTTTCACTTGAATATCAATGTGTTTATAAAAAAAAATTTGACACCATTCTATAAATATTAGTACTAGTACTTAAAACAAAATACACATATCAAACTTGAATATATTCTATACTAGTGGAGTAGTATATTTTCTACTACTATATAATAATTTCAGCACATAATTCATCTTTCCGATTGAAAAGTTGCATATATAAATCACCCACATGCAATACCATAATGGGTTGCAATAATTTGCACCACAAATGCATTAGCAATGTTATGTGCGTACTAATTAGACTTTTACAGAAGCCTCAAAATCTAAAATAGCATAATTATTCATCCATGTAAATGATTGGTATATATATATATACATCTGATTCATATACAAGAATATTGCAATGATATAATTGCAGCTTCACATAATCACAGACCAAGAAAATTAGTAGAACAACCAACCCAGGTAAATTAAGTAAATTACACGCGAGTGCAATTACGTGTTATTATGTTTTTTTATTAGAACACTTGTTAATATGTTTTCATTCTAGATTATTTGATTACTTGTAGTATAAGTTAATACTACTATATGACAGGAGTTTTCACGTAATCTACTTTGTACTATTCTCTAACCTGGAATTTCTGCAGCTAAATAAAACAAGAGTCAGTAAGCAACCAATTACTGTCTGTGAATTTCACTAGACATTTAATGCGTGATTGGGTACCAGCTGACATGAACAATAAATGAAAACAAATAAAACATATGAGATATCGTATTCAATTAAGATCTTTGCAATAATAAAAAGAGCAAATTGTCTATAGAGTCCTAAACTTTTAAAAAGTTTTGGTTTTTCCATAAACTTTAAATGTTGCATGAAAAGTTTATCGGACTGTGTAAATTTTCCATTTAACTCGACCCAATAAATTTCCGGCCCAAACTTATCCAACGTGGCACGCCGGAGGTATGACTTAGCAAATCGTCGGCAATACATAAAACGAGCGCCGTTTTATGCGTTTTGAATTAAATTAAAATTAGGCTTTCATTCTCATGTGTTGAAGATAGGATGTTCGAAGTTCGCGTTTTGATCTTAGGGCTGAAGTTCGCGTTTTTTATGTTAGGGCAATTTGGGCATAAGGGTTTAGGAGAATTAAAAAAAAAGTTTTGTCATGTCATCACACACTCAACATCCACGCCATCATCCACGTCAACTTAAACACACTCCAGCACACTACTTAGCCAGAAAATCCGACTTGGGAAATCAAAGCAGTGGGGTAAAGCTCATGACTTTTCATGCAACATTTAATGTTCATGGGAAAAACCAAACTTTTTTTAAAGTACATAATTTTTCAGGCAATTTGCCCTAATAAAAAAAACAAAATACTTCACTAACGCACAATCAATAGTCTTGCTTTTTTTTTTATGATTCATCGTCTATAAAAATGAGTCTCATTCAACTTTTAGTAGTAAATGTCTCCAATGATATCAATCTCATTTTTGTTAACAATACATTAACAAGAACTTCATGAACAAGAAAACTACAAAAAAGATGTTCACATGAATGGCCACTCAGAGCCATCGAGCATAACTCTTAGGCCTCTGGCCTTGACGGAAGGTGATCAACTAGTAGATACTACACTTACTAAAAAACAGATATTTAGTCAGTGTGAGATCGAGCATTCATGGACGGAGTTAGCATACAGCTAGAATGGGCAAATGCCCCTCTTCCAATTTCCTCTCATATATACTCCCTCCGTCTCAAGTTACTTGAGTCGTATTCCATTTTGGGTTATCCCAAATTATTTGAGTCATTTCTCTTTTTGGCTAAAAAAAAATCATCTAATCACACTTACTTTATTATTTCTTTTACTTTACCCTCCCTCCTCTCTCTTAATTTATTCTCTCTTCTACTTTATTTAACTCATTAAACACAACTTTCTTAAATCCCGTGCCGAAAAGAAACGCCTCAAGTAATGTGGGACGGAGGGAGTATAATAATTATTTACTATAAAACTTATTTATTTTAATTTTTCACTAATTTCCCCTCATAAAACTCTTAAATTTTATCTATGTACATTTTTGTGCCTCTCGCCTCTCAGTATAAATTTCTGGCTCGGTCCCTGAGAGCATTGAAGTCTGAGTATTGGAGTTGTGGCGCATGTTGCTCTAGAGTTTAGAGTTTAGTGGCATGCATTCCCTCCTCATTGAGTTAAAAGATCAAGGATGAAAAGTGCACTGTTATATGGGTTGATAATCTTAGTGCAATACTTGCACAGTTTATATGATTTCTTGGGTTTGTTCTTTCATTCACAAATAACTATAGGCCTGAACGATCACGACGTTTAAAAACCTAAGGCCTAACCCAGCCCATATAACCTCAAATCATTTTAATAAGAGTAAAGACCAAAACTGGTCCATGAACATATGCCTATTTTATAATTTTGGTCATATACTCTATCTTTTGAATTTTTGCATCCTGAACATTTCAACTCGGATCACAATTGGTCCTACTCCTACACTAACAATTCCGTCAATTTTTAAACGGTTTTAACCCGAATGGGACTGTTAAAACCATCAAAATCGGGTTAAAACAGTTTAAAAATTGACGGAATTGTTAGTGTAGGTCCAATTGTGATATGAGTTGAAATGTTCAGGATGCAAAAATTCAAAAGATAAAGTATATGACCAAAATCGTAAAATATACATATGTTCAGGATCAGTTTACTCTTTTAATAAATCCCACATTTTCTGCCTGATTGATATCAAGAGTTTATCCTAAACTCCTTTCTTTGCACCATCTAACCCTATGCATAGTCTTTGATTTAATGCTTATATAGTTAGATTCATAAAATTCAATCCAAATCTTGCTTATTACATTAGACAAGCAATATTTTATATGTCATTCACCTCAGAGTATATGCTAGCCTTAGCATTATTCTTTTAGTTTTGTATCATATATTTTGATTTTAATATCTCAAAAATTGTAATCAACTTTGTTAAATTATAGAATAAAAATAAAAAAAAGTTTGATTTATTTATTTTATTTATTTAAGCAAAATAAAACAAAAAAAATTATAATTTTTATGTCGTTTGTAAAATAATACTAATAATTATTATTAAGATATTAAAATTAAAATAATATGTAAGCAAAAGGATGATGTTATCTTAAATAATAGTACTACTTTTTTTCATAAAACGCCTTACTATGGAGGGTTAGGCGAACCTTCAATGGCTCAACCCGATCATTGAATATATAAAATGGTACATATTGTGCCCGAGAGTGGCAACAACAGTTGTAAATGATTATAGTCAATACTTATCGGAAGATACTAACAGAAAGTGGGTAGCATAAGCACTTCTCTGATAGATTGAAGTATTGAACCATAACATATTGCTAAAAATTGTTGCAGTGGAAAAAACAATTAATTGGAAAATAAAAAAAATCAAGAGATGAAGTTATAGCAAGAATAATGGAGGAAATCAATTAAAGATTATGGAAAATCAAATGAAGAAGATATTGGTAGAATTAGAATATATTTTTCATGTATAGCTCTATAAATGGTTGTGAAATCATTTGAGAGAATTCATTCCAAGTCTAATACTACTATGTAGTTGGAGAAGTTTAAGTTATTTATTTATTTTATTTTCTCCATTTTACTTTAGTATGTAATTATAAATTTATGAAATTCTAATCAAACAAATATAAATCCTGTGTATGATATCCTAAGCTAGACCCTTTTAACACTCCAATTAAATAACATAATCAAAGTTTTCTTAACCAATATAATATGCGTACGGATTCAACAGATATAATCCGACCAGGATTACGGATTTACGCAGATTCTCTATGAAGAAAATGAATTTCACATACAGAAAATTATAACAGTAACAATAACAATAACAATAACAATAACAATAACAATAACAATAAAATAATATATTCCCAGATGTAAAAAAGAAACCAAAATCAGAAGGTACAACTGTCTATGGCACAAACATGCGATGCACAAAAAAAGAAAAAAAAATAACTTTTTAATTCCATTTCCCCAACCTGCTCATTCCGAATTCTCAGACCAATCAAAAGAAAGAGAGAGCGTGTTGAGTTTGGACACAGTCAATGAGTTGGCGAAACCGCACAAAACTTCCCTAAAATCCCCTTCGACCTCGATTGACTGATAATGGCGGCGAAACCCACATCGGCGGCGACGACGCTGTCAGCCATCTCCCAAAAGCTCCAGCCCCAAAAGCAGACCGCAATCGAGCAGCAAGAGAAGCGAATCGAGGAGGTTTTATCCTACCCGATCCTCTTATCCGACCAAATCAGCGGCGCCGTCAAGGAAGCCGAAATCTTCAAATTCGAGTGCTCCGAGGTCGGCAAGCAGGTCGACCGCCTCTGCCAGATGCTCCGCACCGCCGTCCGCCTCGCCACCTCCACCGCCCCCGGCGCCACCTTCTACGTCCGCCCCGTCCGCCGCATCGCCACCGAGGTCACCAAAAATCTCGAGAAATCCCTAACCCTCGTCAAAAAATGCCGCCGCCGAAACCCCCTTCGCCGCGTCGTCACCATCGTCTCCTCCGCCGAATTCAGGAAGCTCCACAACCTCCTCGACTCCTCCGTTGCTGACATGAAATGGGTCCTCAGCGTCTACGAGGCCGGCGGCGGGGGTATCGTCCTCACTTTACCCCCAATCGCTAGTAACGATCCTATGATTTCTTGGGTTTGGTCTTTCGTTTCTTCCTTGTATATGGGTCAATTGCCGGATAAAATCGAAGCTGCCAATGAATTAGCTTCGTTAGCCAAAGATAATGACAGGAACAAGCAGATTATAGTTGAAGAAGGCGGTATTCCGCCATTGTTGAAGCTGTTAAAGGATAGTACATCGGCGGAGGGGCAAGCTGCTGCTGCTTCTGCTCTCTATAATTTAGCTACTGATGTGTCAAGAGTTCGAGCAATCATCGATGAATCTGGTGTTCCAACTATTGTGCAAGTTTTAAGCGATTCGCCTATGAAGGTTCAGATTAGGGTTGCGAATGTGGTTGCTAGAATGGCGGAGCACTGCCCCTTGGCTCAAGAGGATTTCGCACGGGAGAATGCGATTAGGCCTCTTGTCACATTGATGTCACATGATTTGTTGATGGAGGATTCGAAGCTCAAATCCGGGTTGCAAAGCATCCATTCCATTGTTCAGATCAACAAGGAGATGGAGAGCAAGAGTTTGTATAAGCCGGGATTAGGCACTTCTAAGTCTATGCATTACTCAGAGGGAAGTGGCAAGGGAGGTAACAGGAAGGATAGAGAGAACGAGAAGCCGGAGGTGAAACACAAACTCAAAGTCAGTTGTGCTGAAGCATTGTGGATGTTGGCTAAAGGGAATGTGCCAAATAGCAAGAGAATCACAGAGACCAAGGGTTTGCTTTGTTTAGCTAAGCTGGTTGAAACCGAGGAAGGGGAGTTGCAGTTGAACTGCTTGATGACCATAATGGAGATAACAAACGCAGCTGAATCCAATGCTGACCTCAGAAGGGCGACTTTCAAGACAAATTCCCCGGCTTCTAAGGCCGTGGTGGATCAGCTCCTTAGAGTGATCAAAGATTCAGATGACTCCCAGCTGCGCATAGCAGCTATAACGGCCATAGGGTGCTTGGCAAGAGCATTCCCTGCGCGAGAGACTAGGATCGTTGGCCCCTTAGTGGAGCAGCTTGGTCACAGAAATCAGGATGTGGCGATAGAAGCTGCTATTGCACTCGGGAAATTTACCTGTCCTGATAATTTTCTGTGTGTGGAGCACTCGAAGACTGTTATTGAGTTTAGGGGTGTTCCTCCTCTGATGAGATTGTTGAAGGGAAATGAGAGGGCGCAGCTTCACGGATTGATCCTGGTGTGCTACCTTGCTATCCACGCAGGGAAGAGCGATGATTTGGAACGAGCAGGAGTGGTGAACGCATTTGAGGGGGTGGACCGTGCTTTTGTTGCTCAGCACCCAGAACTGAAAGAACTCATAACTCAGGCACTCTACCATCTTAGTGTCTTCCATCAATCTCACTCTGGTATGCTTGCTCAGAGGCCGTTTCTAGCGCCATAGGCCGCCATACGGATAGCTTGCTTGTTTTTTACAACGCATCTCGTCTTCACAGGAGCTGAAGTATAAAACTACAGAGGCATGTCCTGTTAGCTTCTATATCTTTGTTGGTTATTGTCAATTTCTAGCTGCTGTTGACATTATAGAGTCAATTGTTTTGGGATGATGTGTGAAAATCAAATTTTTTGTACAGGGAATCATTCCTTTTAAGAAAATGAATTGGCTATAGTTTTTGTGCGATTAAAACTTAACCGTAATATGCTCAGATTCCTCAATTGATCATTGATTATAAATTACAATGTTAAATCACAACATCCTTTTAACACTTTCATACTATAATTACATCGAGCTACATATCTAGTTTACTTTGAGAGACAAAATGAAGATAAAATGCAACACTAAGCTAAAGATTGCCATTTGTCAGCAAGAAGCATGGCTCTTATTGAGTTTTGCTATGGCCGTCGTCATCTCCCTCATCCATTTTCTAGCCAACAAATCAGATTGCTCCAATCCTTCACCGAGTGAGTAGAATAGGACTGTATTATACATAGCATGCACATATCCCCCCTCTGCAGCTCTTGCATATCAGCAAGCCTATCAAAAGTAGGAATTTACCATTAGTGAGCAATAGAAGAATTCATCAATCTACCAGAGCAACTACGAGCTCTATTATCTTAACCACTTCATTTTTTAGTCCAAGTTTAGTAACAAAAACAATATAGTTTCTTTTAAATTATCAAGATACAGGAGATCATTCATATCCAACCCAAAAACAAACCAACTCTAAGTCTCTAACTCACTAACAGATAATTATGCCACAGGGTGCTCAGGTTCTCTACAAAAAAGAGTCAGTATAAATTGGTTTTGTTTACTTCAAACGGGGATGAGCAATATATAGAACACTGATAAACTGAAAAACTAAACAGGACCATAATACAAATCATGGTCTGTTATAGTAGTATACTCCAATCCATGTCTGTACAGTTACAGTTGTAGAACTGAGGCCTAAGTGGTCCAGTTCTGCTTCCCGTCAACAAATACAAAAGAATCCAGATTTGGCCTTTATTACAGGATTTTGTTTCCAATTATCTTTGATTTTAACTTTTAGTAATCAATTGCTTGGCACTGCACGCTTTGGCCAGAGCCAACCCCTAATTTTAAGGTCAAAACAGTTCATGCAGACACGGAAGCTGAAGAAAAGGTGGAGGAGAACATCATACCGCCTCTTGTACACTTTGTTCTACCCCTTGACCTTGATGAAAACTAACCGCTAGATGGTATTGAGCCAAGTGAAAGCCTTGTTTAGCCACTCAACTGCCTCTTTAGTCAGATTCTTTTATTGTGGAACAAGGCCACTAGGTCAAGGGAATCATTTAAGAAGTTTTGGTTAACAGTAGTTAAGAAGCGTCATAATCAACTTAAATGACATAGCTCAATTATCATTTACCATGAATACAACTTCGTGTGAAAGCAGTCGCCTTGCAAACACAGACTGCTCCACTATCTCAGCAGCAGATATAGGAGTATTTCTCATGAATCCCATTCTGCCAAAGAAATCAACAGGAACAATCATTACTTGGATCACAAAATATACATTCAGAATAGCATTCTTCTGTTAAAATTTGCAACAAGTGTTTTAGTCTGAGCACATCCTTTTTAAGCTCAAAAAATTTCAGTCCCAACTTCATCTTCATAGAAGACAAAAAGGAGCATTTGTCCACTTACATACACGTATAGTAATAAGAAACTAAAAATATATTTAAAGAGAATTAAATCTACATATAGAATAAAAATCTTACTTCATGGTGTAGCAAAACTGACAATTCATAGCACACCTCACTTGAGTAGAACACATACTGAGGCCCGGCCCCTAAGGCAAGGAATCACGAATGGTTTTTATCACTAGTCCGTCCTCCAAAGTGAACAGTATCTGTAACTCCCAAATGTATGATACAGTTCTCTAAACTATTTAAGTGCATGAAACTGAAAGTACTACATATGCATCTATATACAGCACATAGCTATACAATGATGATTCACTAAACTGTTGGGATATGTTTTTCTCTTCGTGGTTCCCTATGAAGACATAACCATATCCTTTAAGTTTAGTCCCTTGAGTTCAGCATGTAAGCTGAATTTTTGAAATCGTTATCAAATTTATGCTACAAAAAATTCATTAGAAGAACATCGAGCAAGCAAATCATAGGCCGCTAAAAGTAGGCAGGTTAACTATAAAAAGGTGGATACGCTTAATAAGTTTTAAAATTTTAAATAAGTTACTACAATTCATCAAGCGTTTGTAGTCCAACGGTTAGGATAATTGCCTTCCAAGCAATAGACCCGGCAAACGCATGTTTTTATTACCATTTTTTATTTCTATTTTAAGTTTTATGACAATTTTTAATAAGCAAACAGAAATTATTTCCCAACTGTTGTGCTGTTTGGCTCCAGTAAAGTTTCCTTTCTTTTTTTGTTGTTTGCAGTCCACTGACTGTTACTGTTTGGCATAATCCTGCGTCGTTCTCACTTGGGACAAGTGAGATCGAGAGATTAATCATTGCGCATTTACGACTGAATTAAAAGTAAGATTAATTGGAAATTTAGAAGCACATATCCTGAAATCTGGTAGATGCTATTGTTTAATTACTTCAAAATATAGCTTATAGAATTGACCCATGCAATAGTGCGGTCGTATACATGACCAAAACAAGATATTACATCTCACTGTTCTGGACAACTGGAAGAGGCATAAATAAAATTACATGTCTCTCTCTTACATTGGGTAGGTATAGTATACTACAACACATTGCTTTTGGCTTCTTCTCAACCTCAGACCGTTTGTGGAGCTTGTCTTTGTAGCCCTCCCTCCCTCCCATCATCTGATACCGGGGATATCGCATAACCAACCCAATCTCTCACCTACAATTTAATCCCTGAAAATAATAACCACCAAGTAAGGAATTAGTTGCCATTTGAAGAAAGCACGTTGGCTTATAATGAATCACACTACTTTGTTCCCAATGAAAATACCTAATCTAGTATACCAGCTATTCCAGAAATTGAATTTATAGTCCTTTACAGGTTAAAACTTAAAGCTATAGCTGGCAAATCATCAACTCGATTTTTACACAGAATAGAAGAGGAATGTAACTTGGAAGGTATGCATCAAAGAAACCATTTACAAAAATATTCATATCAGGCAGAGCTCACATATATGTGATTTCAATTAGGGAGAAAGCTGGGCCTGTAAAGGGGAAGGTCTGATGATATTAGAAAACCACAAAGCACATTGCACGATTGCAGTGACAAGAAAAGATATGACGGAAGATTAATCTATAAAGCTCCCAACAAAGGTAGACAAGCAAGCCATTACATATGCAAATAGCTCACAGAAACAAGAAAAAGCAAGGGTTATATCCAAGATTCCAAGGTTGGAGAAACTAAATATAAGAGAATATAAATCTAAAAACAGACTTTGGGTGTAATAGCATGTGCCCCTGTTGCATTCAGTGCATAATGCAGATTTAGTGAAGGCCCTATACTCAGATGCCAATACAACCACTAATAATTGTAATCACAATCTGGCTCTATTCGGCATAATCTGTTCTAACCTCCTGGTTAATTTCTAGATCCACCACTGATAAAGTGTGCTAAAAAAATACATATTAGGTGTTCGTAATCACTTTCAAGCTTCCTGATAAACAAACTACTCCCTCTGTCCCATTAGAAATGAAACGTTTTCCTTTTTGGTCTGTCCCATTAAAAATGAAACGTTTCTAAAAATGGAAACAATACTCTCTCTACGTTTTCTTCTCTCTTACTTTACTCTCTCTTCACTAACTCACAAAACAACACTACATAAAATCCCGTGCCGAAAAGCAAATGTTGCATATTTAATGGGACGGAGGGAGTACTAGGTTTCTCAGCCAACGGACTCTCTCATACCAAGAATTAGGGACCAATCAATGACAATTTTGCTTAAGATCACAATGTAGTCTGGTTCATTACATGAAATTGGCTTGCAGAATCCAGATGTAAATACCCAATGATGCCATGCATATCTTAACATTTGCTTCTTAAATGAAGCACTATCATCCTTCACCAATAATAACATACAGAGTATAACAAACTTTGAATAATGCACTCAGTAAACTAGACGGTATTTGGTAAGACTAAGGGGGTGTTAGGCTAAGCTTATAAGCTCCTTAAAACAAATTATAACCAGTAAAAATAAGCTCCCCAAAAAATAAGTTTCAACAATTCCATCATATTTTTTCATAATCTTATAAGCAACATTCAATTTACAAAATAACACGACTATAATTTGTTCTCACCAACATATACCCTTCCAATTTCCTATATCATTAATCTTCTCTCTCTAACTAAGAGTTCCTTTCTCCAGCTTATAAGCTCAACTATCCAAAGTATTCAATACTTACAAGCTCTCGAGACCTTAAAACTCATAAGCCCTCTAATGTCTAAAATAAGCTTAGCCAAACACCCTCTAAGGCAAGTGGATAGATCAAACCACAACAATAAGACAAGAAGATTTCTCCAATAGAGATCCTCAATCAGATAGAGAACAAATTTCAAATCATGTATAGAAGCTAGAGCAATGATGTCAATTAAGTAGTAGAATAGTAAGTTTATTGTTCCACATTGGTTATAGTGGTGGCTTAACAGTTAACACAACTAATAATTGATTGTGCATTCAAGTATAGTATTGTCAGTTTAATATTACTCTTGGGAACAAGATAATACACCAATGGGAAGTCAGAATTGTTAAGAAATAATTGAACCTCGAGTCACTCTGCCACTCAAAGGGATCACTACTCTTATAGTACAAGTTAGCAAGCAAACAAGATGACTCGACTCTCTGTACTAAACTATAACTTAAGTGATACGCAAGACATAAATGGTTGCAATAGTTGCTACAAAGCTAATAGACTTTTGTACTAAGCTCTGATTTAAACCTTAACACATGCATATTTCTTTATTAAAGACATAAATAACATGTTGAACCAGAAATGAGTATTGTACCAGTATTTGATCAATCCATCCCAGCCACAGGTAGCAACTTTACTTTGTTCCAGCGGATGCCATGCAGCACCAATACAAACTCCATCGTGGCACTTGAGAGTTCTAAATACTTTGCAACTCTTCCAATCCCAAAACCAGCATCTACCCTCACCGTCTCCAGACATGACAAACCGTCCATCAGGTGAAAAGTTAACCTGACAAGCATACCCAGCCACAATATGCCCAGCAAATCTCTTCTTCTTATTGAGCTGGAATCTCTCCCTTGTACTGTATATAAGTATCTGATTATCCAAGCTCTGGCAGGCCAGCCAATTGGAATTCGGATGCAAAGAAATCGAGGGCATTGAGTGCATATGGGGTTCGCTAATATACTTGATCACCACAGGGATCCCAAACTCCCATACACGCAGTGACTTGTCATCACTTGAAGTAACAAACCTCCTATTGTTATCCACAAAAGTAATTGTATTCACTGCCCCTAGATGCTGATCATACTCCTGTGTGATCTGCCCGCTGTTTATATCCCACTGAACAATCTTCTTATCACTCATTCCTGCAAGCAAAACATTCTGCTTATCCTCATCCGGGTTAAGCCTCACTACATACGGAATTTTGCCAGTTGAAAAGGTCGATATCACTTGCCCCGTCTCAGTATCCCAATACTTGATATTCTTATCATAACCAGCACTCAAAAACTTGGACCCATCATTATTAAACCATATATCTCGCACAGCCTTACCATGCCCCATGTAGGTTCTCATACATTTCCCGGAATTGAAAACGTCCCAAATTTTGACCTTTGTGTCCATCCCAGCAGACAATATCAAGTGACCATGATTGGGGAAGAACCTAATAGCTGAAACCCCCTTGGTATGTCCACTCCAAGTATGCACTAATCTCTTGGGTATATAACAATGATTGTTACTTGCTTTGGCATCCTTAGGAGGCGCAATCCACGACCGTCCTTGATAATCTTTGTCCTCGTTCCCATGGAACGTAGACTTGTCAACATGTGCTTCTCCTTTCTCCCTCTCACCTCCCTCCTTCTCTCCCTTCTTCTTGGCGTGCTCTTCAGCATATTTCTTCTGCTCCTCGGTCAGCTCTCCCTGCACCCAATCCCTTTTCCCCGCCCATGGACTCTTCCTGTTCCTCATCAACCAGGTATCCGTAGAAGGATTCTCCAGCTCCGTCGAATCCACCTCACCGCTTTCCTCATTCTCTTTCAGCATCTCCTTCTTCTTCTCCAATTTCCTCTTCTTCTGCTCGTGCTGCGGAATATTATACACCGAAATCCCGTCGTTGGTCTTAAACCCTTCCACATCACCAACGTAATTGTTCTCCGATGGATCTGCCGCGTACCCGAACTTGTAGAAAGTATTGTACTGCTCGTCAAACACAAACGGCTCGATATTCGCATTCTCCACAAACCCTAGCTTGTGATTGCGGAGGCCCTGCGCTAGGCCATCCTTGGCGTACGGATGAGAGGGGCCGACGATTGGAGCCCACAGCTGGTCGTAGGTGGGGTTGAAGGAGACGAGGTGCTGGGTCGGGTCTATTGGCTTCTGCGCCTGAAACTGGGCCTTCCCGGCTACGGTAAGTGAGAGCATTGTATCGTCGACTTTAGGGGCGGCGGATTTGGCCGGAATAGCCCGCACCGGGGACGAATCGGGAGATGGGTCGGGTTCAGATGCCGGCGATAAAGTGTCATCTTCCATGTGGGTATCTTTGTATGATTGCAGTAGATCCATTAGGGTTTAGTGAAATCGGAGAGAAATAGTGAGGGGAAGATATAGAAATAGGGCTTTGTGAAACAAGCTCGGAAGAGAGAAGTTCTTCCGATGAAAATAGATGGGGCTAGATTGGTTAATAAAATTGGGGGAAGTCCAGAGATGTAATCAAAAAGAAACTGGGGAAGATAGTTGATGACGGCTAGTTTTACAATTTCTAGGGTTTAAAAAAAGGAAGCTTATGTAATTCGGGTTTTTAGTTTTATTTTGGGTGATTATATAATGTATACACAATATACAATTGAAAAATTAATAAGTTAACATAATTATACAAAATATTTTATTCCGATACTCTCGTTGTCCCCTAAAAATATAAACTTGTGAAACGATATAGCTTTTAATGCAAAATTGAGAAAATAAAAGAAAAATAGAAAGAAAATTGTAGTATTAGTGAAAACCGAGTCTCACCTCATAAGAAATAAAGAAATTTCCTTGAATAGAAAATTTCTATTTTTAGGGACAAATAAAAAGAATTCTATTTTGAAGGGACGGAGTTTAACATCCTTTTTGGCCTATGTATCGCATATGAGTCATTGCCAACGTGACATTTGGGCCAGCGACTAAATTACCGTAAAATGGGATAATACAATTACCATATACAGAATTTACGGTACAATCGATTCATGTTGGTAAAAAGTTCGAGTTAGCATAAACAGATTACTCCTACAAAATATTTCATCTAGTCTCAATATTATACGTTCCGTCATCAGCCATTTGATCATGTCAACTTTTGCCTATCTGTTATCTGAGTCCTCGACTTAAATAGCAAAATTACTAATATAACACCTTCCTCAATTTTTTGCTATTATACTCTATCCGTCCATAAAAATAGTCACATTTGTGGACGGTATAGTTTAAAAAAAATTGGTAAAGTAAGAAGAAGTGAGAAAGAAAAAAAATAGGTAAAGTAAAAAAATAGGTAAAGTAAAAAAATAGTCTGCGCTATAACATATCAGCATTATACCACTGGACTATTTGCTATTTTGGGGGTATACTCGTACCCCTTGTTCTTAACTAGATCCGCCACTGACCGGAACCGAACCGATCCCCGAATAGGTAGTTCCCCAATAATGGACTTTTTAAGTTCAGTTCTCGAATAATCGAATAACTGAAAACCATTTACCCAATCTTACTTATAGAATAACATCTCTTGCCTCAAAAGTTGGGAAACTTGTGAATGAAATCTAAGAAGAAAATAAAAAGATAAACATGAGAAAAATCAATAAATTCATAACCTTAATTTCCTAAATTGAGAGAATGAGATTATGTTAACCGTTCTTTTGCCATATACGTTGATGAAACAGATGTCATGTCAGCAAAATTTGTCAAACTCCATCTAACGGATTGTATCATAAATGGTGATTATCTTGTACTACGATGAAATAATGATACTACTATAATTTTTGTATAAATGGTGATTATCTTGTTTTTAAGTAATGTAGGCAAAACTGACGCAGTCAAATGTCCAGTGATGCAATGTAATTGTAAATACCATGATATCTAATGAAACATAGTACTACTGTGTTAAGGGGCTGAAAAACAAATCACAAATTAGGTAGGGGGGGTGGGGGGCTGAAGGAGCCCAAGTCTGAAACTCGTATCGGCTTTTTTATTGTAATTTCCACATCTTTTGCTTAATTGATTGTTGCCGAGTTATGATTATTGGAAGAGATAACAAAGTTGGTCAGGCCGCTGCATACCAAGTTGATCAAGCTGTTGGTCAAGTCGTTGCATGTCAAGTTGATCAAGCTGGAAGAGATAATAAAGTTGGTCAAGCCGCTGCATGCCAAGTTGATCAAGCTGTCGATCAAGCCGCAGCATGACGAGTTGATCAAGCTGCAGCTTGCAATGCTGAGATTACGTGTGATAAACAAGTAATCAACTCCAGACGATACAAGGCGACAGAAAAGATAAAAGAGACGACAAAGGCTGTTGTGTAGGAAAACACATGTGATAATTTCAAAAGGCTAGGCCTTTGGCTTTTCACATGGTGTAACCTTTATGAGGTGCCCTTATTACAAGACCTTTCACTTGTGTTTCCTAGCCTATAAATAGGCTTGTTTTGAGGAGAAGAAGACACAACAAAAACAAATCTTCTCTCTACATCACTTAAGCATTCTAGTGGGCATTCTAGGAGCATTGTCTAGCTCGGTTCTCGCCTCCAATTCAAGTTCGCCGGAGCCTACGAGTTTGAGGTGCTTCAACTCGATAGGAGGAAAGTCGTTTCATCTTTGGGAACATTACGCCAATCCGTGAGCACTAGCGGGGCCGTATTTCGTCTTGCGGAGAGAGGGATACCTCGACTCGACTTGAAGAATACTATAGTTTGCATCTCTTTACTTTCGTTGTAATTTATTTGTTACATTTACCTTCCAACTTTGTGTTCTTTGTAATAGCAAGGGTTGCCAGTGTAAAGGCCATTATATTTCCAACAATCGCAAGACGAAATATTGTACTCTTGTTGAATTCATGTCGACCGATGCCGGAGGAAACATGAAATTCAAAGCTGGAATAAAGCAACGAACGGTCGCAATGTCGATGCGCTATGGAGTGGTTAATTCCTTGAGATCTATTCTCTTGAGAATGATGTTTATCGTTTGTCATTTGACAAGCAAGACCAATTTAGATTTGGTAGTAGTAATTGGGATGCATGGGTTGATGAATATGCCAATGCACATTTGGTTCAATATAATTGTGTACTTATTGTTGGAAACAATACTGTACAAATTATTTGAACGTGTTGTTATAAACAACAAAGATCACGAGGTGATCGCAATGGTCTCCGACGTGGACCATGGTAATAATCCAAATGAATGGTTTGTTGATACGGGTGCCACATGTCATGTGTGCTCAGAGAGAAGCGTTTTTTCTACTTACAAATCTGTTGGAGGTAGAAAAGTACGTATGGGAAACCAAGCCTCTTCCGAGGTGGTTGGTGTGGGAAATGTGTTCCTAAAATTAGGATCCGGAAAGGTTCTTACCCTCAAGGATGTGCTGCATGTCCCAGACATCCGAAATAATTTGGTGTCAGGCTCACTTCTAGTAAATCATGGATTTTCACTAGAATTTGAGTGTGAAAATGTTATATTAACCAAGTATGAAAAGTTCATAGGTGAAGGTCACCTAGTGAATGGGCTTTTTGAGCTGAATGTTATGGTCATTCACCGTGGAAAAGGAATAAGCAATAAGGAAAATGACACATCCTCTTATTTGCTTGAAAGCTCTGACTTATGGCACAATAGATTGGGACATGTAAATCTAAATGCTATAAAAAGATTAGTAAATCTTAATTTACTAAAAGTAGATAAGTTTAACTCACAAGAAAGATGTGAAGTGTGTGTTGAAGCCAAAATGGCTAAACTGTCGTTCCATTCGGTAGAGCGAAGCACAAAACCTCTTGAATTGATCCATACAGACGTATGTGATTTGAAATTTGTGCAAACAAGATGTGGTAAAAAGTACTTCATCACATTTATAGATGATTGCACAAGGTATTGTTACATTTACTTATTAAGAAGTAAAGATGAGGCAATTGAAGCGTTTAAAGACTTCAAAAATGAAGCCGAAAATCAACTTAATTGTCGAATTAAGTGTGTTCGAAGTGATAGAGGTGGTGAGTATGTAGCTCCGTTTGCAGAATTATGTCATGCAAGTGGTATAATTCACCAAACCACAGCTCCATATTCTCCTCAATCAAATGGTGTTGCTGAACGCAAAAATCGAACACTAAAAGAGATGATGAATGCTTTGTTGATTAATTCAGGATTACCCAAGAACATGTGGGGGGAGGCTGTGTTAACAGCGAATCATATCCTGAATAAAATTCCACTAAAAAATAGGGATGTGACTCCTTATGAGTTGTGGAAAGGGAAGAAACCTTCATATTCTTACCTCAAAGTGTGGGGGTGTTTAGCGAAGGTAGAAGTGCCACCTCCGAAACAAGTTGCAATAGGCCCTAAAACAGTCGATTGCATCTTTATTGGCCATGCACTTAATAGTAGTGCCTATCGTTTCCTAGTCCATAGGTCAGCTCTGCCTGGCGTGGCTGAAGGAACAACGATTGAGTCAAGGAATGCTATATTCTTTGAGAATGTATCCCTTGCAAGAGGCAAGAAGATCGTTCTAGTGAAAGAATGATGGATGAATCCACTAGTTCTAATCCTCCAAAAAGGACGAGGTCAAGTCCTGAGGATGTTGAACCAAGACGTGGTAAAAGAGTTAAAGTTGCTAAAACATTTGGTCCTGACTTCATAACTTTTATGTTGGATGACGAACCAAAGTCATTGGCGGAAGCTCTGTCTGGCCCAGACGCGGCGTGGTGGCAAGAAGCTATCAACAGTGAAATTGAATCCATCATGAGAAATAACACCTGGATGTTAGTAGACTTGCCTGAAGGCTGTAAGCCTTTAGGGTGCAAGTGGATTCTGAAAAGGAAATATAAGCCTGATGGTACTATAGATAAGTATAAAGCTCGCCTAGTTGTCCAAGGCTTTAAGCAGAAAGAAGGGCATGACTTTTTTTATACCTATTCACCTGTTACGAGAATCACTTCCATTCGGGTACTTCTTGCGATTGCTGCTTTGCACAATCTTGATATTCACCAAATGGATGTGAAAACTGCGTTTCTGAATGGTGATCTGGAAGAATGAATATATATGGAACAACCCGAAGGGTTTGTTGTGCCTGGGCAAGAGCGTAAAGTATACAAACTGGTAAAGTCATTATATGGGTTGAAGCAAGCACCATTACAATGGCATTTGAAATTTGACAACGTGATGTTGGCAAATGGATTCACCATCAATGAGTGCGATAAGTGTGTTTACATTAAGAACACAGATAACAGTTTTGTTATTGTGTGTTTGTATGTTGATGATATGTTGATAATGGGCAGCAATAGTGCCATTATTAACGAGACAAAAAACATGTTGAAAAGAAATTTCGATATGAAAGATATGGGTCTAGCTGATGTGATTCTTGGAATCAAAATATTGAGGACTAATGAGGGAATTGCCTTAACGCAATCTCATTATGTTGAGAAAATGCTTAAGAAATTCAACTCGTTTGATTGTAAGCCAGCAAAGACTCCTTTGGAGCTCAATGTCCATCTGAGCAAGAATATGGGTGATTCTGTTGCTCAAGAAGAGTATGCAAAGGTCATAGGAAGTTTGATGTTTATCACAAACTGTACTCGACCTGATCTTGCTTGTCCTGTAAACAAGTTGAGCCGATTTACGAGCAACCCAAGTAAGGAACATTGGAAAGCTCTGTGTAGAGTTTTGAGATACTTGAAGTATACTCTTAACTTTGGGTTGCATTGCACAAGATATCTCCAAGTACTTGAAGGGTACTGTGATGCAAATTGGATCTCTGATTCAAAAGACTCATTTTCTACAAGTGGGTATGTGTTCACTGTGGGGGGTGGTGCTGTCTCGTGGAAATCAACGAAACAGACGTGTATTGCTCGTTCCACCATGGAATCTGAGTTTATCGCTTTGGATAAAGCAGGGGAAGAAGCCGAGTGGCCTAGAAACTTCCTAGAAGATATTCCATGTTGGAAGAAGCCAGTGCCGACAGTAGTGATACACTGTGATAGCCAAACAGCTATAGGTAGAGCACACAGTGGCTTATACAATGGTAAGTCTCGACATATTCGTCGGCGACATAATACCGTCAGACAATTGATCACAAGTGGTGTTATCACAGTTGACTATGTAAGGTCAGTGGATAACTTAGCGGATCCGTTAACAAAAGGTTTAAACCGTGATCAAATGCATAAATTGCTAAAAGGAATGGGACTGAAAACCACATCTTAAAAGATGAGTATAGTGGTAACCCAACCATACGATTGGAGATCCCATGGGATTGGTTCAATGGGAAAACGAAGCTATACAAATCTAGCTGTAACACTCAGAAGATTTTAATCTTCGCCCATTCTTTAGAAAGCTTTGAGTGTTGTAACCTGCAGGTGGTAAGAGGTTAAGTCTTTTGACTTTTAATGATTCTTGAAATCTCAAGGAGATGCAGTATGGCAGGATACTCATGTAAGAATCACCTATGTAAGTGAGAAGTGAGGCCGCTTCGTGTGTGTGAGTCACTTATGAATTCCAAAGAGTTGTTCCACGGCCGAAACGGACACAAACGTGAGAACTGATGGAGTTGAGACAATATTGTGTTAATGCTATTGACTAGACATACACCAAGGAGGAATAGTTCAAGGCATCGCGTCCACTAGTCCGCCGGTATGTCCGATAGTGTTGACTATGGAAGGTTCAAAACCACAAGTTACCTCTCCAAATACAGTATCGTTTCCTGAGAACTGAGCAAAAGAGTCTGCATACATGCATACATGTCTAGTGTTGGTTTGAGCTTGCAGCGCTCTAACCAATGTGGGGGATTGTAGGAAAACACATGTGATAATTTCAAAAGGCTAGGCCTTTGGCTTTTCACATGGTGTAACCTTTATGAGGTGCCCTTATTACAAGACCTTTCACTTGTGTTTCCTAGCCTATAAATAGGCTTGTTTTGAGGAGAAGAAGCCACAACAAAAACAAATCTTCTCTCTACATCACTTAAGCATTCTAGTGGGCATTCTAGGAGCATTGTCTAGCTCGGTTCTCGCCTCCAATTCAAGTTCACCGGAGCCTACGAGTTTGAGGTGCTTCAACTCGATAGGAGGAAAGTCGTTTCATCTTTGGGGACATTACGCCAATCCGTGAGTACTAGCCGGGGCGTATTTCGTCTTGCGGAGAGAGGGATACCTCGACTCGACTTGAAGAATACTATAGTTTGCATCTCTTTACTTTCGTTGTAATTTATTTGTTACATTTACCTTCCAGCTTTGTGTTCTTTGTAATAGCAAGGGTTGCCAGTGTAAAGGCCACTATATTTCCAACATGCTGCACCAAAAGAACCAATCTGAGAGCTCACACAAGCTACAACTGTGATTGAGCCAAGCATGCTAGCTAAGTTGGAGGACCACCGTTGTACTTGGAGAGACGTGTTTCTCAACGGAATGAAGAAGAGAGAGATTTTGCAGAGTTTGTTAAAGTAGACTAGTACAATGTTCAGAGTTTGTTAAAGTAGATTAGTACAATGTCCTAGAGTGAAGAATATATGTATTGTAACTTGTTACATTCGGTGTAATGAAAAATGCTGATTTGAGAGCTCTCTCCAAACATAACTCTAGCATGTGTATCTTCATAGCTTTCGCAGCTTCTTTTTCATGGTATCAAAGCAGGATCTCTCTGATCCTGGCTCTCTTACTCTTGTTTTTTGTTTCCTTTTCTTCACTACTCAAAATAGCAGAAGCCAATGAAACTATTCCAGTGGCAACACTGCCACCAATCTTCTCTCAACTACCTCCAATCTCAGTGAAGCTAACTAATGGTAACTTCTTCATGTGGCAGCAACAAGTTGATGTTGATGTGTATGGCTACGGCTAGGGGTGGCAAATCGTGCGTGTCGGGTCGTTATCGTGTCGACACGATAACGACACGAACACAATAACAACAAACACGAACACGACCCGTTAAGAAAACCTCAAACACGAACACGAACACGACCCCCTACCCTCAGACACGAACACGACACGAACCCATTAATGACACGAACCACTTCGGGTCAACACGACACGATAACAACACGTACATGAGATGACACGATAACGACTCGATAACAACACGACCTGATAACGGTTAAACCTATTAAAAACATCCAATTGCTAATTAAAAAATCTGATCTAAACATTAAAACATCAATAATTTCTTAGTAACAAAATCCAGCAAAAATCCAACAAGAATCCAACAAGAATCCAACAAAATTTAACACAAATGAAAATAATAAAAATTAATAATATTATAATATTATTTCTTAACGGATAACACGAACCCGACACGAACACGACACGAAATTTTTGTGTCCTTAACAGGTCGACCCGATAAGGACACGAACCCAATAAGCTCTGACCCAAACCCATTAATTTCATGCCGGTTCGTGTCGTGTTATCGTGTCATGTCAAAAATTGTCAGCCCTAGCTACGGCCTTGAAGGCTTTATCACAGGGGACACCGATCCCCCTCCACAACTGATTCCAGATCAAGATGGAGAGTCCATGGTTTCAAATCCATCTTACATAAGTTGGCAGAGACAAGATAGGAGAGTAGCTGGATGGCTCTTGTCTTCATTATCAGAGAATGCTCTAACCTTGGTTGTAGGGCTCAGATCTGCTAGAGACATATGGTGTGCACTGGAGACTAACTTCGCAAGCCGCTCCACAACTAAGGTGATGCAATATCCCCTGCAAATGCAAAATTTGAAGAAAGATGGAATGTCTATGACAGATTATCTGGGTAAGATGAGAGCATATTTTGACTTGCTTGGTTCAGTAGGGTGTAGAATCTCAGAGGCTGAGCAAGTACTCCACATTCTTGGAGGACTATGGCAGGACTATGATCCAACAGTATGTGCAGTAACTTCAAGGTCAGATCCTTGGAGTCTTGGAGATGTTAGTGCTTTCTTGCTCAGTTTTGAGTCAAGAATGGAATCAACTAGAGCCAATTCCATCAGCTCAGATGGATCTCAGCCATCATTGAATCTTGTCCATCAGCAGTCTGGGAAGAAGAGAGAGTCTCAGAATTTCAACAACAATAGGTTTGAAGCAACGAATGGAAGAGGTTTTGGAGGAAGATTTCAGAGAGGGGAAAGAGGTGGTAGAGGTTTTGGCCAAGGAAACAACAAAATTGTTTGCCAGCTGTGTGAGAAGCCTGGTCATTCTGCAGCAAAATGTTGGCATAGATTAGAGCAAAACTTCACACCACCTCAAGTCCAGTTCAGAGGAAGTACTTCATAGCAATAGAATCAAGGATTCTTTAATCCTTCAGCTCATCTTGTGCAGTCAGTGCCTAGGTCTCCTTCAGCATCCTTCTCTGTTGGAACTCCATCAGAGTTTAGCTATGGATCAAATGCATCTTCAAGCTGGTATCCAGACTCAGGAGCAACACACCAACACACCATGTGTCCAATGACTTGACCAATCTCAACATAAGCACTGAATACACTGGAGGTAAGAATCTCTTGCTTGGAAATGGATACGTTGTTAATATTGCAAATATTGGAGAAAGTGCATTTAAATCCCACTCAGCTAAATTCTCTAGAATGCTTCATCTTAAAAATCTTTTGCATGTGCCTAACATCACTAAAAATCTTCTGAGTGTCTCCAAATTTGCTAAAGACAACTCTGTCTTCTTTGAATTTCATCCAAAATTTTGTTTTGTCAAGGACCTGAGCACCGGGGAGGTAGTGCTCAAAGGAACTCTTGAAAAATGCCTATATCATTTCCTAGTAGATCATACCCCAATCAAGCGTGGCACTGTCCCCATCTCTCCTTCCAGTCCAGAGAGTCCAGCTGTCCATTCCCTGAGCTTGAGCAACTCAAATTCCAGCAGTAGTTCCAACCAAGTTTCTAATTCTGTTTTGTCTTTGTGGCATAGTAGACTAGGGCACCCTACTCTAGATGTTGTTAAACTTGCTCTCAACAGTTGTAATATTCCCTATAATTCAATGGAAACTGCTTCTCTTTGCTATCCTTGTTGTGTGTCTAAAAGCTCATTGATTACCATATTCACATTCTGTCTCTCAACACAGTGCACCACTGGAACTTGTTCACAGTGGTCTTTGGGGGCCTTCTCCAGTTAAATCTAGAAAAGGATACTCTTATTATGTCTCATTTGTTGACCATTTTTCTAGATTTACCTGGAATTACTTACTCAAGAATAAAAGTGATCTCACTGCTGTTTTTAAGCAGTTCAAGGTTATGAGTGAAAACCTGCTAGGATCAAGCATTAAGATTCTTCAATCATATTGGGGAGGTGAATATCAGGGATTAGTTCCTTTTCTAAAGGAGAGTGGGATAGTGCATAGAGTCTCCTGTCCATACACCCCACAACAAAATGGTTTGGCTGAGAGAAAACACAGACACATTGTAGAAACTGGCCTAGCTTTGTTAGCTCAATCCTTCTTCCCTTAGAGGTTCTGGGATGATTCTTTTGTCACAACCGTTTATCTTATCAATCTTATGCCATCTAAAATTATCAACAACATTTCTCCACATGAGGCTCTCTTTCTCTCCAAACCTGATTACTCAGCTCTCAGAATCTTTAGTTGTCTGTGCTTTCCTCTTACTAGGCCTTATAACAATCATAAACTCCAATTTAGATCTGCTAGGGGCATTTTTTTGGGATATAATACCTCTCACAAATGATACAAAGTTCTTCTGCCTGAAGGGAAAGTCATAGTGACTAGAGATGTCATTTTTTATGAAACTGTTTTTCCATTCCAAAATTCTCCATCTCCTTCTGCTATTGTTGTTCCATCACCACCATCATGTGATCATTCTTCATCATCATGTGTTCACTCTTCCTTGCTTCCTATTCTTGCACCTATTGTCTCACTTTATAGGGAAAATGCTGCACCAGATCACTCATCTGGTACAGAGTCAGTGAACAGTCGTTCACCACAGCCACCACCTGATGTTCAATCATCTGATCCATCACCTCATCATATTTCTCTAGTTGTTCCAGCAACCACTCAAGCAACTCATTCAATGACAACCAGGTCAAAATCTGGAATTTTTAAGCCTAGAGTCTTCACTCTTTCTGTGTCATCTCATCTGCTTAAATCAGCTCTAGAAGCCTTATTTGTTCCTTGTTGGAAATATGCTATGTTGAGTGAATTTAATGCACTTCTTAACAATAAAACATGGATATTAACAACACTTCCTCCAGGCAAGAATCTTATAGGGTGCACTTGGGTTTTCAAGATTAAACTTCACTTGTATGGTGCCATTGCTAGATATAAAGCTAGATTGGTTGCTCAAGGCTTCTCTCAACTGCCTGGGTTTGATTTTAATGAGACTTTCAGCCCAGTTGTGAAGCCCACTACAATCAGAATCATCCTCAGTCTTGCTGTGTCTCTTGGCTGGGCAGTAACTCACCATGATGTGAATAATGTCTTTCTTAATGGTGAGCTTAAGGAGGACATATACATGAAGCAACCAGTTGGTTTTGAACAAGGGGGTCCTCACTTGGTGTGCAAACTCAACAAAGCAATCTATGGACTAAAACAAGCTTCTAGAGCATGGTTCTTCACAGTTCATTCTGTCCTGATCAAGCTTGGCTTCTCCCGATCCAAATTTGATGCTTCCATGTTCATTAGACAGAGATGTGGGGAGGTTATCTACTTGCTTATCTATGTAGATGACATGCTCATCACAGGGACTTCTCAAGACTCCATTCAGAAGGTCTCAGCTCAACTCTTGCTTTTCATTAAAAGATCTTGGGGATGTGAGCTTGTTCTTGGGAGTTGAAGTTGTCAAGACTACTAATGGAGGTCTACATCTTTGCCAATCCAACTACATCAAAGATCTTTTAAAGAAAGCTAACATGATAGGAGCTAAAGGCTAGAGATGCCCAATGTTTTCGGTTCCGGCGGTTAACTGCGGAACCGTGACTTTTTTCTTGAACTGGAACCGTCATATTCTAAACCGCAGGCCGGTTCCGGTTCCAAATTTTATGAACCGAAACTGTGCCAGAACCGCCGGTTCCGGATGGTTCAAACCGGAACCGTGAAAAACCGTCAGAAAATTGTGAAATCTAGCCGGAACCGCGAAAAACCGCTGGAAACCGGCAGTTCGGAACCATGAAAAACCGTAAAAAACTACCGAAAAACCGACGGTTCCGAACCGAAACCGTGAACCACCCTCGCGGTTCGGTTCGACAATTTCATACTGGAACCGGCGGTTCCGAACCGTAACCGCCGGTTCCGAAACCATGGGCATCTCTACTAAAGGCTGTCCAACTCCAATGATTCCAAACTCAGAATTGAGCAAAAACTCTGGAGAACCAGTTTCTGATGCAAAACTCTACAGAAGCATTGTAGGAGCTCTGCAATATGCTTCTATAACCAGACCAGACATCAATTTTGTTGTCAACAAAGTAAGTCAGTACATGGCTGAACCATTAGACACACATTGGAGGGTTGTGAAGAGGATCTTAAGATATCTTTCAAGGACTTTAGATTATGGAATTCAAATTAGAAAGTCTACTGGTGAGGTTTGTGCATTCTCTGACTCAGATTGGGTAGCAGATCTAGATGATAGGAAATCCACCACAGGAGTGTGTGCCTATCATGGAAGGAACCTTGTCTCATGGTGTGTTAAAAAGCAAACTGTGGTTGCTAGATCCAGCACAGAAGCTGAGTATAGGAGCCTAGCTCAAGCAGCTGCTGAAGTGAGTTGGTTGTCTTCAATGCTTGGTGAATTGAAGATTAAGAAGAAAGGGAGTCCAGTGATTTGGGTGGACAACTTGAGTGCAATTGCATTGGCTTCTAACCCTGTCTTACATGCAAGAACTAAGCACATTGAGATAGATATCCTCTTTGTTCGAGATAAGGTTCTAAGCAGGGAGATTGAGCTGAGGCATGTTCCAACAGTGGATCAAATAGCAGATATATTCACTAAACCCTTGAGTCATCAACCATTCGTGAAGCTGAGAGAAAGGTTGGGAATAATATCTCTAGCCTCACTCGGTTTGAGGGGGCGTGTTGGAAGAGATAACAAAGTTGATCAAGCCACTGCATACCAAGTTGATCAAGCTGTTGGTCAAGCCAATGCATGCCAAGTTGATCAAGTTGGAAGAGATAACAAAGTTGGTCAAGCCGCTGCATGCTAAGTTGATCAAGCTGTTGGTCAAGCCGCTGCATGCCAAGTTGATCAAGCTGTCAATCAAGCCGTTGCATGGTGAGTTGATCAAGCTGTTGCTTGCAATGTTGAGATTACGCGTGATAAACAAGTCATTAACTCCAGACGAGCCAAGGCGACAGAAAAGATAAAAGAGACGACAAAGGCTGCTGCACCAAAAGAACCAATCCGAGAGCTCACACGAGCTACATCTGTGATTGAGCCAAGCATGCCAGCTAAGGTGGAGGACCACCGTTGTACTTGAAGAGACGTGTTGCTCAATGGAATGAAGAAGAGAGAGATTTTGCAGAGCTTGTTAAAGTAGACTAGTTCAATGTTTAGAGTTTGTTAAAGTAAATTAGTACAATGTCTTAGAGTGAAGAATATATGTATTGTAACTTGTTACATTCGGTGCAATGAATAATGCTGATTTGAGAGCTCTCTCCAAACATAACTCTAGCATGTGTATCTTCATAGCTTCCGCTGCTTCTTTTCACTGATTTTGTGCAAGTTTTTGAAATGATGCTGCTGAACAAGCATACTAGTAGTATTATTTATAGGGAGGGAAGAAAACAGAGATGTAACCATATGGAGTACTTTATAATCTGATCAATACATACACTATAAGAGATTGAGGAACTTTGTGCGCGCGCCTCTGTATTTGCACAACTAATAAATCAATCAAATGATTCCTGATATTATCTAAAATCAGGGATTCTTCATCCTAATCCTGAGCTTTCTGGCTATGATTGAAGCTCTAGGGTGCACTGGCCTTTTGTTTGGGTCACTCTGCTCCACTTCCACCCAGTTTATCACTTTCAATATAAGAGATTGAGGAACTTTCTGACTATCTGTTTCTTTGGCTTTTCGGCCTCCTTTCTCCAATGCTTTCTCCAAGAACTCCATGAACCAGTTACCCGCTTCATTCTCGATCTGCTTTCCAAGTCTGATGGAGCTGGACATGCTGCAAGAAGATGTCGGTTTCTTGTTTTCGTCGTTCTCTGCTTCGGAGGCCTTTTTCTCCTTGTGGCTCAGGGTTGACGACCTTAAATGCTTCCCCAATACTGACTTGTTTGAAGAAGCTGGTTGTTCAGGACATGCTGAGATGGATTTGGGAAGCGCAGCCCTTCGTTTGGATGCGACCGACTCTAAGCATGGCTGATGCTCCATGGAGTTGGGTGCTATCTCATTCAAAACTGCTGTGTCTTCTTCTCTTGATTCGGTAGAAGCCGTTGCTGCTTGAATGGATGTCATCTCTGCCAATACTTGCAGAATTTGGGTGTGGAAGTCCAGGAATTGATCGAAACAGGGGGCAGGGGACTCTGGCTTTGCCTTTTTAGTCAAGTTTGAAAATATCCTACAAGAAGCCATGGAATCATCAAAGTTCATTTCATTCATTATAAAGCAATCAAAGAAGATGTTATCTGCATAAGAGAATAAGTAGTGCTTACTTGAGAGAGCGAACGAGATTCTCAGTTGCTGAGGCGTCTCTTAGCGCTTGAAGTGCGATCTTCTGCGCCGTCTCTCGCTGCTGCACGGCCTCCTGATGTCATTAACCAACGAGTTAGCCAATTAGCACACACTATATTGAAGATTGAAGAGACTCTTTTACCTTTCCAAGAATGCTGAGCTTTCCAGGAAGATTCATGTGAATACTTGTGTTGATGGAATTTGAATCATCATTGGAAGAAATTTGAGAGTGCGAGGTCATCTTGGCGGGAGAAGGTGCAATGGGGATTCCATTACTCCTCAACGATGGAGGTGGAGTGGAACTCTTCTTCTCCTGCAAAATCAGAAATAGCATCAGCAACAATGATTTGGAATTCTTCTTGTTTAGGCCAAAAAGAGCAAAGATGTACCTACAGCTATGGTGAAGGGAGTCTTGGAAATCCGCTGCTCTCTGTCGCAAACACTCTTGCTTCGAGAGAATTTGGAGGGCGTGATGACGCAGCTCTTCCGCATCATCGGCGACTCCATCATCTTCGAAAGGAGCCCGCCACCGGCCGAGGATCTGACGGCGCTCCCATCCCTCATCGCCCGCCCTCTGATCGCCGGCGACATGGGGAATTTCACCGCACTCGGCGGCCTCTCCTTGAGCGGCGTACACTGATCAAAATCAAGCGGCACCGGCTTCAAAGTCAGCGGCGGCGACCCTGTCTCCCACGAAGCCCTTTTGGGGACGGCGGCGGCGCTCCTCTCGCCCTTGGCCCTGAGCCCCATGAGCGGCTCAGGCGTCCCGATGAGAGGATGCCGGCCGGGGAGGGGCTTGGCGCCCCTGACGACGGGGACCGGGGAGCCCGGGTCGAGGCGGTCGACGTAGATGAACTGGCCCAGCTGCATCTTGTTGCTCATGACGAGATCGCCTTGGTCGAAGGGGAGGCTGACGTAGATGGAGTGCGAGGAGTCGGAGACCTTGATGTAGAAGCCGTGCTTGGGGAGCAGATTCTTCTCGTCGAGATCGGCGGGGACGATGTCGGTGACCTGGACGAGGGAGCTGCGGTGCTCGCTCGTCGCCTTCAGGCCGGTGGCCATGCCGTCCAAGAGCTTCAACAGAATCCCCGGTGCCAAGGCCGCCATTATCTGATTGAATTTCTTGAAAAGAGGATTGAATTGATGAATCCAAGAAATGGGGGAATTGGGGTTTTCTATTTTGTTTTAGCTGCGGAGGCGGATTGCGTGGGTCAAGTAAATGGGGAGAGGGGAGGCTCAACGGTCGGCAACAATTTTAAAATCTGGGAATTTGGAACGTTGCGGAAGAGTGCAACGGTCATGTTTTACTATGCTTTCTAAGGGCATCATTAGAGCGTCCACTATAACGTGGACGCGGCTATAGCCGCGAGCGGGGCGGAAGCGGGGCAGCTTATAGTGTGAAGGGTGTCCGCCGCGGGGGTGGACGCGGCGGGTGGAGGGAGGGGCGGCGGACGCGGAATCGCCGGGTGCGGGGCGAGGACACGGCGGGGGGCTATAGCCGCGCCTATAGTGGGGGAGGGAGGCCGCGGCGGCTGCTAAGAAAAAAGAAGAAAGTCTTATTCTTTTGGCTGACGATTTTGTTTATTTAGCATTTGACATTTTGTTTATAGTTTTAGACAATGTATTGGCACTTGTATCAAGATTTTATGTTCACTGTATGCTTCTCCAATCCTTTTGTGGATATCTACTAGAAAATCTATTGACTCATTGATAAAATTCTTCTCTCAGTAGTCAGCTTATGGTTGCTTGTTTTTTTAACAACAATCTTGTTTTTTAGTTTTATTCGTATAGTCGGCTTCTTCTAATAAATGACACTATTCACAACTCCAACCTATTTTGAAAGTAAAATAAAAAACGCTGAAAATTTATAACACGGAAAATTTAATTTCATCGAATACTGCAAAATTACAACATATAAATTTTCAAACTGAAAATAAAATACATAAAAACATAATCAATGCTGAAAAACGTTGTTGCGAGTCCAAATTTCTTCGATTAGATCGGCTTGGAGGCGAGTGTGTTGTTCCTCTTGGCGCATCGCAGCTGAACGAGCCATGACATTGCGGATGTCGTGAGGAAGGCCCTGCACGGGTGGCTCGGTGACAACGTAGTTAATCCCGGTGCTGGCGAGCGGATCGTCGCTCCACAAAGTGACATTATCTTGTTCGTCCTCAACGATCATGTTATGCATTATGATACATGCATACATTGTGTCGGCGATGTTTGACCGCTGCCAATCACGGGCCGCTCCCTTCACGATAGCCCACCGCGCTTGGAGGACTCCGAATGCACGCTCGACATCTTTCCGAGCCGCCTCTTGCCTTTGGGCAAACATTGCCCTCCGATCGGTTGTCAAAGCTGTGATAGTCTTCACGAACAGGGGCCATCGAGGGTAGATCCCGTCTGCTAGATAGTACCCCATACTATACCGACGGTGGTTGGCCGTGAACTCTACGTTCGGTGCTCGCCCAGCACACAAGTCGTTGAACAATGGAGACTCGTTCAACACATTGAGGTCGTTGTTGGACCCCGTGACACCAAAGTAGGCATGCCAGATCCACAATCTGCAATCGGCAACGGCCTCCAACACAATCGTGGGATGTGTGCCCTTGTGCCCGCTAGTGTATTGTCCTCTCCAAGCCGTTGGACAATTCTTCCACTGCCAGTGCATACAGTCGATGCTTCCAAGCATCCCCGGGAAGTCGTGGGCTCGCTCGTGCATGTCGACCAACTTGCTAACGTCGTCGGTCCTTGGCTTTCTCAAGTACGTATCCTTGAATGCTTCCACGACTGCCCGACATAATCTAGCGAGGGACTCCCGTCCAGTAGGCTCGCTTACATGGAGATACTCATCGAACATATCTGATGTAGTTCCGTAAGCGAGTTGACGAATGGCAGGCGTGCATTTCTGCAACGTCGATATACTTTCCTGGCCCACAGCATCGGTAGTTTGGCAGAAATACGGGTCACGAGCTACAACGGCGTTGACAATGCGTATGAACAAAGGCCTCCGCTTCCGGAACCGGCGACGGAACATCTGATCACTCCATCGCGGATCTCTAGAGAAATAATCCGTGAAAAGCCGCAAGGTAGCTTGTTCACGGTCTCGGTGAATATACATCCGGGTACGTGGTACCCGGGTTCGTTGTTCGTTCCAAGCTTGAATAGCAGCTTGGAAGCGTTCAACTTCGTTGTTCATTTCTTCTTGGATTGCCGGTACCGCCTCTCCTAACACTCGGGTCAATTGATCTTCGAATATACTTTGACGAGGAGGCATTTTTTCGAATTCTAGGAAGAGATTTGAATTTGAATGTGAAGTTGAATGTGTATGAAAATGGAGTAGTATTTATAGAAAAAATTTTCGAATTTAAAAAAAAAAAATTTGGTTGCGGCCCGGCCCGAGGATCGTGTAATGCTGGGCAGGGACTCGCCAGTTATGGCCCGTCACCGTGCAATGCCGTCCCGGGCCGTGACGCGGGACGCTTCCCAGGCCGGGAACGCGGCTCCGGGACGGGCCTGAGCCGTGCCGGCCTTCCGTGTAATGCATGGGACGGGCCGGGACTCGCGATTTGCGGCCCGGCCCATGGCGTTACGCATGCTCTTAACGCGCCAGACCGAGCCGCAAAAAGCGAGTCCCGGTCCGGGCGCGGGGTTAGACGAGGCGGAGATGCGGCCTGGGGACGCTCCCAGGGTTCGGCCCGGGCAAGCGTTGGAGGGTGTCGGGACAGGCCGCAAACCCCCAAAATTTATTTTTTCTTTTTTTTTGTATTTTTTTGCCCATTGATACTCATTTCTTCAACATTCTTCCACCAATTTCTCCATTTCTATCCTCTAAATTATTTCAATATTTTTTCTAGGACTTGTATTTTTTATTTTTTAGGGCTTAATAAAAAAATTTTAGGATTTGTAAATTTTTTTTTCTAGGATTTGTAATTTTCTTTTTTCGACTGAACAATAAATTTTCCCAGTTTGAATTGTTCAACGTATTGCATTTACGTGTAAAATAGGTTGAAGTTGTGAATAGTGTCATTTATTAGTTGCGGTCCGGGTTGTGGCCTGCAGGGTTAGAGCAGTTAGGGCCTGAGACTCAAATTTGGGGGAATGATGACGTGGAGAGGACTTGGACGTGAAACCTGGCCGAGGTTAATGATGCTCTGACTATAACTACATCCCTCTTAGCAATTTTTACTTTTGTTTGAATGCATATAAATAAGAATAATTAGTCAGTAAACGTTCATAAATATTTAGGTAATATAGATTTTTTTCCCAATATATCCTGTTGAATTCAATTGTTTTTGGACTTCTGACTTGGTAAAATTTTGAACATATAATTTTGCTCCTTTGTGATATTTCGTTTAGAATTGTCATTTCTCGAATTGGCCACAAAATCATGTGAAGATGAAGCATATAAAATATATACATCGTTCAATATGCTTATAAAAAGACATTAAAAGCTAAATCTTGTTAGATAGTCTTCTTGATCTTACTAATTTTGTATTTTTAGGTAAATTGTGAACAAATATATTCGTTGGTTTCGAAAATATTACTTATATACTAAGTGCCCGTTCGGTTAACCATATAAAATAATAGTGGATAACAATATAGGATACAACAGAGATGAGCTTTTTTGATAGGATGAGTTTTATCTAGGATTGATTTAGTCGGAGGGGGTAAGACTAAATGGGCTTTATCTAGGATTGATTTAGTTGGAGGGGGTAGGGCTAGATAAATAGTCTAATTAAAATAGTCAAATTGCATAAGCTTCTGTGCGGGTGATAAACCGGAACTATTCATCTTTTATATAATTCTTATCATCACCTTAAGGTAATACTGATCCCTCCAACCGAACGGGGGCTAATAGTATTAAATTATATTTCATTTGTTTATAAAAAATAATATATTTGTGGATGGAATGTATTTTAAGAGCATCCGCAATGGGCGGACGATGGCACGCCCGATGGCGCGCATCGTCCGAGCCATCCATCGTCCGCACCCATTGCGGGTGCGTGCCATAGGGCGCGGACGATAGTCGCGCCCTATACTTCGGTCGCAGAGGATAGCGCGGACGATGACCATCGGCCGCGCCATCGTCCGCCCCATTGCGATGGCCGCGGACGATGGTCATCGTCCGCGCCATCGTCCGCCCCATTGTGGAGGTCGCGGACGATCGACGCGGACGATGGCACGCGGTATTATTTTTTTTTAAATTCGTATGGATTTTGTAAATATTAAAAAAATGATGACGTGGCGCGCCATAGGGCGCGCCTTAAGGCGCCCCATTGCTAATGCCCTAAAATAAATTTGGTAAAATAAGAATAAATTACAATAAGAAATTGGGATATGTTTACTTTTAGGAATGTGTTGAGTGCTTAGATTTGGAATACGGAGGATCCATTTCGAAATTCACTATTTAGCATGACTAAATATTTGGGTTGGAAATTAAGTTTTACTTAATAATATGCGACACACACTAAAAAATTGCATCCCTATTGCCCCTCTCTCCCAAATTTATTTTTAACCCTTTTTTCGTTTGTTTTCCTTATCCATTTTTATTTTTTTAAATGATATATAAGTGTATGAATTTTAAAATTTTAAAATTATTACTCTTTTAAAAGTTAGCATGACTGATTTACTTTTCACTTTTCAATGTAATGTTATAGTATCAATTACTCAATTTCACCTTGAAATTCAATTACATAAACTTGCAGGTAAAACACAATTACAAGGCTATAATACCAAAACACCCTTCTGTAAGAGAAGTATAAAATAACAACTATTTTCATATTGGTTGGTGCTTAAAATTGAAACTTTATATTTTATGATTTTTTAAAATAAGGTGAGACTCATTGTTATGTAATACTTTAGTTTTTTTTAATCTCTCTTATATTTTACCAACTGTGGATTAAATATATACCGTTTGAATTTTTTTAAATGATGGAGTAGTAGGTTACATCATGTATTGTCACCCATGGATAGAAATTGTCCATTTTGGGCTCATAACTAAAGTCATTAGCAACTCTGACTCTAATCCAGTGGCGAAGCCACGTTGGGAGCAGGGGGCCCCTGGTCCCCCATCAATTTCTCTTTTACCTATATATTTTATATGTAAACTAAAGGTTATATGTGAAGGTGATAGCACAGGTGGTTTGAGACCGTGTCTCCTATCCACAAGGTCCCGAGATCAATTAACTTTTTAATTGTTTTCTTCCATAATTGTACTCGTAATAAAATAATAATAATAATAATAATAATTAATGTATTCTATTTGTTATACTCTATCCGTCCCACTTTAGGAGTCATGGCTTAACATTTTTTCCACCCACATTTTATTATAAAACTAATATATAAAAGTAAGACTCACATTTCACTATCTTTTTCCATCAACTTTCCTTTACACTTCTTAAAACTTGTGCCGAACTTAAATGAGACTTCTAAAGTGGGACGGAGGGAGTAATTTATATGTTCGTTGATATTTTCTATGGTGACATTTAAACATTATAAAAAAATCGTTTCCATCAATTATATTTACCTAAAAATTGAAAATAACGATTATTTTTAGCTTCCCACGTTACAAACATAAAAAAAATCATATAACTATTAACAGTAATTTGGGCCCCATCGTAAAACGAAGCCACTGCTCTTATCCATCTATTTTCTTCATTATTCTTGGGTTCACACCTCTTTTTACCCGTCTCCTAATAAAGAGACATCATCTACAATCCTCCGGTCTCTTCTCTAACATTTGGTAAATCATAGTACTCCATAATACACATCAGACAGAAACAACATTTGGTAGACCAAGCAAGACATAAGATTAATACATGATTTGTATCGAACTTGATAACTAGCACACAAGACTAGTGCCGTAGCATAGTAAAAATGGCTTAAAGATGTGAATAAAGGTCTAAACTACAATTATTTATCATCTACTAAGTTATTAACAATTCATTCCATTCCCTCATAACATCATTCCGCCACTGATTAAGGGCACGTTTGAAGTGATTACAAATTCAATTTTGACCCAAATTTGTCATTTTAAATGTAATAATGGAGTGCTCATTTCAGTTGGAAGAAGCTCGGCCAGAAAGGAGTTCGGTAAGCTCGGCTTACCGAGCTGGAACTAGCCTGGAACTAGCCGAGAAGAAGAAGGCAGAAGTCGGTAAGCTCGGTAAGTAAGCTCGGTAAGGCAGCTCGGCGTTGAGCTGGAATGAGCCGAGAAAGAAGGAGTTCGGTTGCAAGCCGAGAAGGAGTTCGGTTGTAAGCCGAGAAGGAGTTCGGTCTTGAACCGAGGAAGGAGTTCGGTCATGAACCGAGAAGGTAGGAGCAACCTAGCCGAACTAGCCGCTGGAGCAGCAGTTAGTTAGCTGAGATGTAGCGGTTATTCTTCTTGCTTTCTTGATTCTTCTTGTAGTTAGTTAGTAGCAGTTGCTACTTGATTATAGAGCTTTAAATAGCTCACCGTGTAAGTAGTTTAGATAAGGAGTTTAAGCAATAAAGAGTTTTCCAGTTTTCTCTCCAAGTTTACCAACTTCAATACTCAAAGTGTGAGTGTGTGTGTTTTCTGCATTGTGTGATCTCATACAACAGTGAGTGTGTGTGTGATCTTATTGAGTGTGTGAAAGCCTTGTGTGTGCGAATCCTAACAAGTGGCGCCGTCTGTGGGAAAGGGATATTGAAACTGATTTGCAGAGGATCAAACGGTTTCAGAGATGGCAGCAAGGCTTGATGCAGAAAAGTTCACAGGCAAGAATGATTATGGCCTGTGGAAGATGAAGATGAAGGCGGTTTTAATTCAACAAGGCTTGGCGGCAGTTCTTGCAAAACCAGAGGAGAAAGGAAAGGCTCCAGTGCTTGATGAAAAAGCTCAGGCAAAGATGGAGGAGATGCAGCTCAAGGCACATTCTGCAGTGATTCTGTGCCTTGGAGATAAGGTCTTGAGGGAAGTTCAAGAAGCCAAGACTGCGGTGGAGATCTTGGACAAGTTAGATGAAGTTTACTTGGCCAAATCCTTGGCTAACCGGCTGTATCTCAAGAAGAGGCTGTATGCCTATAGTTTTTCTGGAGATAGGTCCATCATTGAGCAGCTAGAGGAGTTCAACAAGATCATTGATGACCTGGGATCTGTTGATGTCAAGATCTCAGATGAGGATAAGGCCATTCTCACATTGAATGCCTTGCCTAGCTCGTATGACCAGCTAAGTGATGCAATTATCTATGGAAGAGATAAACCTATCACCTATGCAGAAGTCTATTCAGCCTTGATGGCAAAAGAACTCATGAAGACAGCCAACAGAGGCTCTGCAAGCTCCAATGTTCAAGCTGCAGAGGCCTTGAATGTGAAGAAGTTCAAGAAGCAGAACTTCAAGAAGAAGTTTGAGGGCCCTAAACCCTCAAGTTCTGATGCTCAGAAGGAAACCAGAGCTTGCTATTGGTGCAAGAAACCTGGACACTTGAAGAAAGATTGTCATGCATGGAAGAGAAAGATGGCCTCTGAGGGACACAATCAATCTGATTGTGTGGAGAGTGCTGATCCCCCGGCTCAACTCATGAATATCAGTGATAGTGGGGTCAGTCATAGGTGGATAATGGACTCGGGGTGCAGCTTCCATATGTGCCCCAATAGAAGCTGGTTTCATGATCTTCAAGAAGCATCGGGTACGGTTGTTCTTGGTAATAACCACATTTGTCAGATCAAAGGAATAGGGAAGGTAAAGCTAAGCCTACAAGATGGCTCTATAAAGATCCTAACTGGGGTGAGGTATATTCCAGAAGTAAAGAGGAACCTCATCTCATTGGGAATGCTGGAACAGAAAGGGTTCACCATATTGATGAGTCAAGGAAAATTGTTTGTGAAATCTGGAGATGTAGTGATGATGGAGGCTGACAGAGAGCATATTCTCTATTATCTGAAGGCTAAGGCTGTTGATGGAGAAAGCAATGCAGTGTCAGATGATTCCATAATGCTATGGCACAAGAGATTGGGCCACCCAGCCGAAGGAAGCTTGAAAGAACTCATCAAGAAGGGTCTGATCTCTGGAGATTTCAACAAGATGGACCCCTGTGAGCAATGTATACTTGGAAAGGCTAAGAAGGCACCCTATCCTACAGGTATTCACTCTTCTACAGCCCCTTTAGACTACATACATAGTGATCTTTGGGGGCCTTCACCGGTGTGTTCAATTGGTGGAGGAAAGTATTATCTAGCTATCATTGATGACTATACAAGAAAGTTGTGGGTATATATTCTAAAAGAAAAATCTGAAACACTCACAAAGTTCAAGATATGGTGTAAGGAGGTTGAGCTAGAGAAGGGTAGAAGTGTTAAATGCTTAAGGACAGACAATGGCCTAGAGTTCTTGTCTGCTGAGTTTGATCTGTTTTGTAAAGAGAAGGGTATGAAGAGGCACCGGACTGTTCCTGGTAATCCTCAGCAAAATGGTGTTGTGGAAAGGATGAATAGGACAATCCTAGAGAGGGTGAGGTGCCTACTTCTTGGGTCTGGTTTGAGCAGCAGATTCTGGGGTGAGGCTGTGTATACAGCAGCCTATCTCATCAATAAATGCCCATCTACTGCCCTGAAATCTGAAACTCCTGATTACATGTGGTATGGAGCTCATAGTGACTACTCAAAATACAAGGTGTTTGGGTGTGTGGCCTATGCTCATGCTAGGCAAAGTAAGCTTGAAGCTAGGGCTCTGAAATGTATCTTGCTGGGGTATCAGAGGGGTGTTAAAGGGTATAGGCTCTGGTGTATTGAGCCCGGTAAGCAGAAGGTCTTGGTGAGTAGGGATGTGGTGTTCTTGGAGGATCAGATGCCATTCCTGAAAAATAAGCCGGACTCCAATGAAGATGAGGGTGATTTCTTCAAGGTGGAGCCTGGGGGGGTTGGCCTAGGAGCAGGTGGAGCTATTGACTCAGGGAGTGAGTCTGATTCAGATAAAGAAGAGGCTCCAACTCAGGGCAACCAGGCTGGTGAGTCTATATCAGACTCTATCAGAGACTATCAGCTTGCAAGGGACAGAGTTAGAAGAGAAACAAGGCCACCAACAAAGTTCTCTGATGTTGTGTATTATGCTCTGTGTGCAGCTGAAGGTATTGATGGTGCAGATCCCCTCACATATAAAGAAGCTATGCAGAGTAAAGATAGAGAAAGATGGATTGAAGCCATGAATGAGGAAATAGAGTCTTTACTCAAGAACAAAACATGGATTTTGGTGGACAAATCCAAGCTGAATACAGATGGAAAGGAGAGGAAGCTGATCAGTTGCAAGTGGTTGTTTAAAAAGAAGGTAGAAACCACTGATAAAGACAGAATCAGGTTCAAGGCAAGGCTGGTGGCTAGAGGCTTTACACAGCAGGAGGGAATCGATTTCAATGAAGTGTTTGCACCTGTTGTGAAGCACACTTCGATTAGGATTCTATTGGCTGTGGTGAATCAGCTTGACTGGGAGCTACAACAGCTTGATGTGAAGACAGCCTTCCTCAATGGAGATCTAGAGGAAACTATCTTCATGGAACAGCCAGAGGGCTATGTGAAGATTGGAGAAGAAGGCAAGGTGTGCCTGTTACAGAAAAGTCTTTATGGACTTAAGCAAAGTCCTAGACAGTGGAATAAGAAGTTTGATGCACAGATGAAGAAGATTGGCTTCTCCAAGTCAGAATATGATGATTGCATCTACATCAAGAAGGCAGGCAGGACTCCCGTTGCCTACCTATTACTCTATGTGGATGATATGCTACTTGCAGGGCCTTCTATGACAGAAATTCAGAAAGTTAAACAAGATCTGAAGTCAAGCTTTGAAATGAAGGATCTAGGAGAGTCAAGGAAGATCCTAGGCATACATATTCAGAGAGATAGAGGCTGCAAGAAGCTGTGGATGCTGCAAACTGACTATATTGAGAAAGTTTTGCAGAGATTCAAAATGGAAAATGCAAAAGCTGCATCAACTCCTCTGTCCCAGAGTTTTAAGCTATCAAAGGAACAAGCCCCTAAAACTAAGCAAGAGGCTGATGAGATGGAGGCTATCCCTTATGCTAGTGTGGTTGGAAGTGTTATGTACACTATGATTTGTACAAGACCAGATTTGGCTCATGCTATCTCAGTGACTAGCAGATACATGGCAGACCCGGGGAAGGAGCATTGGAATGCTCTTAAGTGGATATTGAGGTACATGAAGTCAACTAAGGACTGGGGGATTGTGTTCAATGGCTGGGAAGGTGAATCTGAGGAGGTTGTGCAGGGCTATTGTGATGCAGACTATGCTGCAAACCTGGACAACAGAAAGTCTCAAACAGGTTATCTTTTCACCATGTTTGGAACTGTAATCAGCTGGAAGTCAGGGTTGCAAAGTGTTGTTGCTCTCTCAACAACAGAATCAGAGTATATAGCTCTCACTGCAGCTGTACAGGAGAGTTTTTGGATTCAGGGAGTGATTTCTGATTTTGGTTTTGACCAAAAGACAATGGTGATTCATTGTGACAGCAGCTCAGCTATGTGCTTGGCTAAACATCCGGGTTTTCATGAAAGGAGCAAGCACATAGACATAAAGTTGCATTTCATTAGAGATGAGATTGAAAAGGGGAGAGTGAAGGTGATTAAGATTAACACCTTGCACAATCCGGCTGACATGCTAACAAAGTCTCTAGGTAGAGACAAGTTTGATCATTGCAAGAAATGGATCAATGTTTGTGCAAGAACTGAGATGAGCCCTCAGGTGGAGAATTGTAATAATGGAGTGCTCATTTCAGTTGGAAGAAGCTCGGCCAGAAAGGAGTTCGGTAAGCTCGGCTTACCGAGCTGGAACTAGCCTGGAACTAGCCGAGAAGAAGAAGGCAGAAGTCGGTAAGCTCGGTAAGGAAGCTCGGTAAGTAAGCTCGGTAAGGCAGCTCGGCGTTAAGCTGGAATGAGCCGAGAAAGAAGGAGTTCGGTTGCAAGCCGAGAAGGAGTTCGGTTGTAAGCCGAGAAGGAGTTCGGTCTTGAACCGAGGAAGGAGTTCGGTCATGAACCGAGAAGGTAGGAGCAACCTAGCCGAACTAGCCGCTGGAGCAGCAGTTAGTTAGCTGAGATGTAGCGGTTATTCTTCTTGCTTTCTTGATTCTTCTTGTAGTTAGTTAGTAGCAGTTGCTACTTGATTATAGAGCTTTAAATAGCTCACCGTGTAAGTAGTTTAGATAAGGAGTTTAAGCAATAAAGAGTTTTCCAGTTTTCTCTCCAAGTTTACCAACTTCAATACTCAAAGTGTGAGTGTGTGTGTTTTCTGCATTGTGTGATCTCATACAACAGTGAGTGTGTGTGTGATCTTATTGAGTGTGTGAAAGCCTTGTGTGTGCGAATCCTAACATTAAAAGTGATGTGGAAATTGGAATCGGAGGGGGTTGCCTGGCGCAGAAAACCATAATGATAGAAGCCCAACTTTCCTATTATGCCCCTTCTTTGCCATTACGCTATCATCTGCTCCTCCACAAAATTTCAGAGCAGCTATCGGGTGCTAGGGTTTCCATACCGCCGTTGAAGCCGTCGATTGCCTCCGGCGACGCTGGATTTCGGTGAATACGCATCTCACCAAGACCTTCACCGAGTGGAGTCGCAACCCCAAGGTAATTACTGTTGGCTTTCCTTACGAAATCAAATCGCTGGGAGAGGGGCTGCCGACTTTTTACTTCTGCGTGATTAATGTTTCCCATTTTGCTTTCTGCCTGCACTTGAAAGGCGCGTCACTTATGCGAGATTAATGCAGTTAGGGCTTAACCCCTTTAACATTTTTCTGTTAAGTTGGGTGCGTGTGTATTGGGGAGGAGTCCAAGTTCGAGATGTGGGTTTATGTTGTGCAAATGCAATAGCTAAGTTATCTTTAATAGATTTATGTGTTGTTGGGTGTGTGGGTGTAGTTGGGTGGTGGCATAATTGGGTTTGTGGGTGCATTTTGTGTGCAAATGCAGAGACCGCAAGAGGGTGTTTTGTTTCAGATTGGTTCTTTTTTTATTTGAGCGTTTTTGGTCCATTAAAATTGATTGTTTGGAAAGCCAAATCCTTCATATCAGCTGAAAATTGTATTTGGCTGGGTTTCAAGGTGCAGCTTCCGTCTGCGTGGCCAGATATTGTCCTGTGTGGCTGTTGTGTCGCATTCGCAAAAGAGTTACATATAGCTACGCCACGCCTGTCAGATCGGCGGACAAGGGACACAAACCAACCACCGGTGGCAGCCCAAATTTCACCTGCTGCGGAAACCCTATTTTCAAATTTGGTGTTTGAGGTGAACAAAAGTGTGAAAGTGCTGCTAAATGGGAATAATAGCTGGAAGGATTCTATTGGAATAAAATTATTTTGACGAGGTTAAAGTTTAAACTGGTCATATTGTTATGCTATCCGGTTTTCAATCTTCGGTACCAAATGCCAAAAGCATGCTATCAACAGTTTTAACTTTTCCACCAAACAAACTCTTATGTTACTATATCATACTGAATCATGTCACCGTGTCTTCATCACTATCTGAATGCCTCCTATCGTATCGCTGCTAGCAAACACGGCCTAAGAATTGTTTTATCCGATATAAATTTTGGTATTTGATAAAACCTAGTTTTGATATATTTTTATTCCTTTTACTTGACACCTATTTTCTGCTTGTTCCAATTCTTGTGGGTTAATAGCTAGTTAGATACATGAAGATATTGCATGTTGCCTTAACTGTGGAATCTAGGATGAGTTTCAGTCACTTTTGCTATGCCTTTGCCAAACGAGAGTCTCCTGGACAAAGTAATCTTCGCATATGGAATCAGTTACATGGGAAACTATTTTTTGCAAATTATATAAAAACTGTTCATGTGGGAACTGTTTTCAGTTGTACTGCATATACAGAAGCTATTGGGTTAAATATAATCTACTTAACTATTAATATTGCCTGTGCTATTAAGTTCAACTGTGTCAAGTCGTTGTTAGAAACTGTGCTTCACCAATTTGCAGTTAAATAAGATCTGTAGGAGGCTACTTGTTGAACTTTAAATTGCAACTTTGGAATCCAATTTACAGGATTCGTTCGTGTTGAACTTTTGCAAGCCATTGATCTAAATTTAAATTCGCTTTGCTTATATGAATTGGCATCTAGAGCAGACTTCTCTTCTCAAAATCACTTTTGGTTTAGTGAAGACGTTGTGAACATCATATGGAAAATTTAATAAAAAAATAAAATTTAATGTGAATGTGCAGTTGATTTTTCAAAGTGCCAGATTTTGGTGTCCTTATAATGCCTTTTGATGATCTTTGTTATTTTGGTTCCATGATATATCTATTTGTGTTCTTTTTCTGACTTATACTGACAGGTGCATGCTAACTCTACTTTGATGCTGCTATCGTGTTATTCTGCTGGGTGAAAGTTGATGAATGAGGGCTCCAATGCAGAGCTTATTATATTAGACTAAGAGGAGTCTATATTTCTTTAAGAATTTTGGTTGGAGAAAGGAACTACATATGGCTAGTCAGCTGGCTGGTGAGCCATCCTCCTTTGCATCTGATGGAAATTTTAAGGTTACTCAGGAGAAAACAGAAGAATCTGGTGAGCAATGGTATTTTTCAAGGAAGGAACTAGAAGAGAACTCTCCATCTAGACAGAATGGCATTGATTTGAAGAAAGAGAATTACCTGCGCAAATCATATTGCACATTTTTACAAGATTTAGGC
Source organism: Salvia splendens (assembly GCF_004379255.2). NCBI lineage: Eukaryota > Viridiplantae > Streptophyta > Magnoliopsida > Lamiales > Lamiaceae > Salvia > Salvia splendens. The sequence continues at coordinate 8,354,038 of NC_056034.1, forward strand.
ATGCGGCTCAAAGTGTAAGTTGTCTCCGGATACTTTTGTAGTTTCATAATGTTACTCATATTTATGAGGATTCAAAACTGAAAGGTCCTTGTGGCCTGTGGGTGCCTGACTGCCTGTAGATTTTTTTATTATGATAGATGCTGTTGCTCCAGTTATGATTGGTTTCTCCCTTTGTTTTTAATTTTGAAGAGCATTAGAATGCATGTCCCTGGTTCAATGGTAGGCTAGTAAGCTGTGAATAATTGTGGGGTTCAATTAACGCTCATTGATATTGTTGTGTGAAATGCTCCATCTCATTAATTGTAAATGAGTCAAATTGTTGTGAATTTTGTGTTACTTAGTGATTGAATAATAGATGACAGATGTTTAGGTTTTCTTCCAGTATTCGTCACTTTGGTCTTCTTAAGGAATTTAAGGTCAGGATTTTTTTGGTTTCTTGTGAGCTTCTTATAACTCATTTGCATGCATCCTCATAAAAGAAACATGAACAGATATGGTAATAGATCTGTGTACTGATAGTCCATCCTGCTTGTGTTATTCGATGGCATTCTAGTTCTGCAATCAAATACCATGCTACCTTTGCAATTTTCTTAGCTCACTGCTTGACCTTTCATAATGCAGGCCTCAGGTGACAATTGCTACTGCAATTATATTTTGTCATCGCTTCTTCCTTCGTCAGTCCCACGCGAAAAATGATAGAAGAGTGAGTTTTTTGTTTAATTTTCAATTATATTCTTCATAAATTATAATGATGAGAGTTTCATGCAAAAGACTCATGTTGAGTTGTTGAACATTAATATATGGTTTTGTGGAACTGAATGCTATCTTGCTGATCGAATATCTAAATATGGCATTCTTTTTTTCAGTAAAGAATTACTTAGAGGTTCAGTGCTATAATATCTAGTGGGTGACATATTATATACTCTTATTGTAAGTTTGGAACTGGGGCCCATCTATCTCGATAGAGAGCATAATTCATATTCTTATTTGTTGTATCTTGTAAATATTTGACCCTGACATAACATCTGGGAATTACCAGAACTTATCAGCAATGCAATTGTTTTAGTGAATTTGTTTCTAAGTTGGTTGTACAAGTAAACATGTATTGCAAAATTGTCAAGCAAATGCCAAGGCCTATTCAAATGCTAAAACATATAAGGAAAAGTTAGTATCTGTTATTATTCTTCAACTTGGGCGTATTTCCTTACAATTAATGTTCGTAGTGTTGGGTTACAAACCCATCCCACATCGGATGAGGGAGGGAAGTTGGAAGGTGTATATAATTCCTGTCCAACCCCAATTAGTTTGAGGCCTTTTGGGAGTGACCCTAAAACAAATCCGTGCGGGCTTGACCCAAAGCGGACAATATCAAGCTAATGTGGCAGTCGACGATCCTAACAAGTGGTATCAGAGCCCAGGTGGCTATGGGTTGTGCCTGGATGAGCCCCGGTTAGGGTCGGGCCCAGGATGACCCAGGGGCCAGGGCTGGAACAACCCATGTTCGTGTCGACTGCGTTCCCGATGTGGTCTCGGTTTGAGGGGAGGTTTGTTGGGTTACAAACCCATCCCACATCGGATGAGGGAGGGAAGTTGGAAGGTGTATATAATTCCTGTCCAACTCCAATTAGTTTGAGACCTTTTGGGAGTGACCCAAAAACAAATCCGTGCGGGCTTGACCCAAAGCAGACAATATCAAACTAATGTTGCAGTCGACGATCCTAACACGTAGGACAACAATCGTGAGTTCTAGACTTGGACACTGTACCATAATATAATTATAGGTTAATCCAGATGCAGTGTGTCTCTAATATGTTTTCTTGTGGGTGTTCATGAGTTGTTAGTTGTTTATAGCTAGTTTTCAATGAGCTTATACTGTTTCAACATCTGTTTACGATAACTATAGAATATTAAATCTTATGTTGTCTGAACTAAAACTATTTTGTGCTGGCTTTATGTATATATAGATTTTGAAAGCCGATGTATCTACATGTTTTTGCAGACCATTGCCACAGTATGCATGTTTTTAGCGGGTAAGGTTGAAGAAACTCCTCGTCCTTTAAAAGATGTAATTCTGGTGTCATATGAGATTACTCACAAAAAAGATCCTGCTGCTGTGCAAAGAATCAAGCAGAAGGTGCTGAAAATTACTCTCTTGTTGGCTTGATACTAGCCTTGATTCTTTCACATTTGATATGCCATTTCATACTTTCCACATGTTTATTCATGTCCGTTAGGTTATAATACCTAAAATCTGCATTGACACACATACACATGTATATATGACAATACTACAAAGGGAATTTTGAAATTTCATTTATGTATCCGTTATTTGATAATGGATCGTTTAGTACAGGAGGTGTATGAGCAACAAAAGGAACTTACTCTATTGGGAGAAAGGGTTGTTCTTGGAACACTTGGTTATGATCTCAACGTACACCATCCTTATAAACCCCTTGTTGAGGCAATTAAAAAATTCAAGGTGGCACAAAATGCCCTAGCGCAAGTTGCATGGAACTTTGTAAATGATGGGTATGATGCACTCATATAGTTATAAATTAGCATTATCCTTGGCCATCCTACCTGTTTCTCCTTTTGACCCGAGAGTGGCATGCAGGCTTCGGACATCTCTGTGCCTGCAGTTTAAGCCGCACCACATTGCAGCAGGTGCCATTTTCCTTGCTGCCAAGTTTCTCAAAGTAAAGCTTCCATCTGATGGTGAGAAGGTTTGGTGGCAGGAGTTTGATGTCACCCCACGCCAATTAGAGGGTTGGAACCCTACCTGCCTTTGATTGCATGTGCAGATTGAACTCATAATGCTAAATAGAACAAACGTCATGCTAATCAGTAGACTATTTCCTCATTTCACTAGATCATTTTAAATGTTTGAAAAGATGGTTTATCTAGTTTTGCTTGCTTTTCTTAACTATATATTTCTGGCGTAAATGGAGAAAAAGGGGGAGGGTCAAGGATGATTCAACTATTGCATTGAGTTTATATATCTGCTAGTTTGGTTGATCATAAATAATATTTCCCATTTAATTGGAGTTTTTTCCTTGTAGAGGTTAGCAACCAGATGCTGGAGTTGTATGAACAAAACAGAGTGCCACCATCACAGGCTAGTGAAGCAGAGGGAAGTGCTGGAGACAGTCAACGACCTCCATCTAAAGCTCTAGCCAATGAAGAACATGGTACTGGTTATAATTCCTTCCATGGTGGAGCTACTTCAAAGATGTCCGTGAAGTCAGCACCATCAAGGCCAGGCTCAGATGGTCATCATAATCGAAGTGGACCTCCTGGAATTAATCAAGCAAGGTATAATGAACATGGAAGTTCTGAAAATAATAGTATTTCAGACCATCAGGGAGATGATGAAATTCATGAGCGAGAGGCCATGACACATCAAGGGAACTCAGGGGATACTGAGAATAAAGGGCATGAAGATGAAGATCAGGAAAGGGATGCGGTTGAACCGAAGGATAAATATCATGGACAAAATGTGTCTAACATTGATGATTCAGCTGGCCAGTTCCCTCAAGGTTCAACTAAAAAGCTGGACAGGGAGAAGCTTAGAGCTACCTTCTTTGAAAGAAGGAAAGCTCAAGGGGATATAACTCATAAAATAGATCCCCTGGACGAGCTTGAGAGGGAACTGGAAGATGTGGAAGTACCAGGCGACAGCGACAAGACTAAGCGCGAAAGAAAGCAGAGCTGCCCAAAGCCTTCAAGGCCAGAGCATGAGAATGCTCAGAGCACCAAATACAGCAATGAGGCTGGAGACGCAGATTTACCTCAAAAGAAAGGTCAATCCTCACATGAAGATGATTTTGATACTGTTGAAGAAGGGGAAGTTGAATCATCTGATGAGGCTGACCGGGAATATCAGTCACCTAAGTCAATCCGCAAGAGGAAGCCTGGTAGTCCCCTGGATAGGAATGGTTTGGGGAGGCATGAGTATTCAGAAAGAGACCACAAACGGCATTTGCAGGAAAACCATGTATGAGAAGAACCGCATAATTGTTTATGCATGTTTGAGGTGTGGTGGCTGGATCTTCTCCATATAGTCACTAAGGCATAAAAATAGAAGAAATTTATTGACGGCTTGAACAGACAATCAGCCTACTCAGATGAAGATGATGGCGGCTGAATATTCTTAGGTGGTTGTTTGACCAGCTCTTGCATTTGGATTTCCTTTTTCTGCTCATATCCCAAATTATATGTCGAGGAACCACTAAACCAGGTAAGATGATCAAATAAGTACATTTATCATAACTCGTGCGGACAGAGAAATAGAGAAGTTTTGCTGCATTTCTTGTTAACTAGTGGACCTCTTAAAATTCAAAACTCAGTAGACTCATCTTGCTATATGAGCTGCAGTTAGTAATGTTTGAAATTGGATTCTGCTTTTCTGATTATGCACTTTATACTTGTTCGCTGGTTAAAGATGGGATATGTTGGGGTATATACATTTTATGGCTGGGGATTTTCAACCTGTGATTCATCTCACCCTTACTTCGATTGCAATAACTATTGAGTTATCGTACGAACTATGTTTGTGTGTTGGGTTTTTTTTTGTACTTTCAAAGTTATGGTAATTACTAAACACATTCACTGTTGGGCAATGTTTGATAGGGACTCTGTATATTTTCTCAACGTAGAGCTAATTTTTGTTGATATAGATAATTTAGCACTATATGTTCTTTATCTTTATTTTGGGTTCATTTTTACATCCAAAAATAACAATTTCTTGGAATCTTGGTGGAATATTTTGTTTTCATATGTTACATATGTGACAAAAACGAATAGAATACACAAAGTTTGGTAACAGTCTACTAATTTTATGCCGGCATTGTACTGCAGTAAATTGTGTATTAAAGTACTATATTTCTTTTTAAGCTTGGGACTGATCTATGTAATAGAGAAGCTTGGCAAAAAAGTTTTTGATATTTCAATGTCTAATCACATGTAGCATATGGGAATTGCAAAAAATTGTTGGCATCATCTAAAGGCTTATTCCAACTTTACAGTAGCAATACTCATCATGTTATCACCAATTAATTCTCACGTGACTTTAATATCAAATTTATTTATACTAATGTTGCATTTCAGCATGCTGATCTTGTGACACAATTAATGTAGGATATTTTATTTTTTAAAGTCCCGAGTTATATTTATTGCAACTAATTCAAAGAAGTTGTAGAGTTATACAACAACAATTAATGACAACATAGGCAAGTATTTGTTAGTACTAGTACTAAATTTAATCAATGATAGATAACACAGCATCCATCAATTGGACATATAGCTCTTTAAAACCTAAGTTTTTTATTTTTTATTTTTAAGTTAGTGGTAGTCCAGATCGATATATATTTAAAATTTATACTACTATTACAAAGAAAACAAGAAAAAATGCTACTGATGTCGATATTTTATTTGCATCCTTGAAATCATTTGATTTTTTTCTGAAGCAGGAATTCCATCATATATGTCCACCATGCGTAAACAACATTCTTTTAAATTTGAGGTAACAATTCCCAGCTTTTACAGTGTAGAAAATTCTGCCAATCAATTCCCAAAGCCTGCATTCAACACACAAATACAATTAAACTAGTAATAATATTAGTGCATTTAGAAAATGGTTTCATTTGTCATAATTGTAGAAAATGAGACAAAGATAAATTCGATTCTTTAGGACATAAACAAACACGAGCAAAATATCAAAAACAAGTACAACAATCCAACTGAACCCGTGTTAATCAGGTAATAATGTTGGATCATTTTATTTGGACAAAATTAAGTGGCTGCCAGTTGTTTATCCAATTAAGTTAATGCATAAAGGGTTATACAAGAATTAAAAAAATGAAGGTTTTAGTCAGATAAATAAAAGGTTAACTAAATAAAATTTGGAATAGAGTATTGTGAATAAAATTGAAACAAAATAGGAGATGAATTTGTAGGGGAATTGAGTCACAAGAAAATACAAGGACATGGACATATGGTGATGGCCCCGTGACTCAATCTCAAAACTTTTCCAATTAGAAGTGAGATAAATTATTACAAGACTACAAGTAAGTTTCACATGTGAATCAAAGCATTATCGGATTTTTGTGATCCAACAATACAACACCACAAAATAATAAGCTATTGATGTTGCTCTATCACCCTATTTTCAGAATCTTATATATCCTCTTTTCTAACGCGGCTTTTCTTTGTATTGACGCAATAAAACATGATATATTCATCATACTAACAAAAAGGAAATTCAAGATAATAAAGAATTGAATGAAGATAAGTACTAGTAATATTGTTTGTGCATTTCCATGTAAAATAAAGTGACTTTTGAAGTGATATTGAAGATCGAAACTGAAAAAAAGTGTAGCTTTAGAGGTCTTTTGTGATTTGATGTAAATTTAAATTAATTAAGTAAATTATCCATCCAAAGTCGTCAATGTCTTAATGAATTGAATTTGCACTATATATATTATTGACATTTTACAAGAAAACATAAAAAATAAAAAGCATCGTGGCCAATAAAGTTCGGGCCGATTTTATAATTTTCAATAAAGTTACAACCAATTTTACTACTTTCATTAAAGTTTATGTTATTTTTATAAAGGATTCCAAAGTTTGGCCACAAATCACATTTAACAATAGATAAGTAGATGCCAACGTCATTCGATTAGATGAAAGTTTCAAAAGAAGTAAAAAAAGCCATATATCCAAATGTGATGGATAATGCATAATGCCCATCCCACCATAATCAGTCATCAGCATCGAACAGTATTATTTCCTTATTTATTTGTTCACTTTTTGCAAGAAGATAAAACAGTAGATGTGTTCTCGAAAATGGAAAATATATATTTATATACACAAGTTATAGTTTTTTCATGGAACAAAAAATATAGTCATTAAGTTACAAAAATAAAGTGGCCCAAAAACAGCTGGAAAATGGCTTTATCTCCCACTCACATTCAACAAGCAAAGAAGGTGTGACTATAATAAATAAATATACACAGTGGACCACAATATTTTTGCCACATAAATTCTACATACATAAATCTATAGCATACATAATAAGAATATGATTATGAACAAACATCTCATTTCACTCCCAACTGCCTCAGCATTCAATTCTTTTGACATTGTTTCATCTTATTAATATTCTACTATCGCTCTATTTATTTCTCCATTCCCATTTCAAATTTGTCAGTTCTTCACCAAATCTCCTTTTTTTTAATTTCCCTTTTTGTGCTTACTCGAGCCTCTATATAAATTAATTAGATAAGCTTCTACTTCAAAAAATTGTAATTAAAATAATGAGACACTTCCAAGTTTGACCAATTACCGACGACATCTTTGTCTAACAAAATCCAAAACCAATGAAGCATTTAAAATCCCAATCAATCTCTTAATCGCGGCTAAGAAAATAAATACTACAAAAGTTTGCTACATTATACACTATGTTAAATCACAGCACAAAGAAAAATACGAAAGGGAAGGAGGCGTGCGTAGGCCATTTATATTAACTGATTGATCAACATGGAACATTGAATTGAGCAACTATTAGAGATTCCAGAGTTGAAATAAATAAATAACTTAGGCTTAGGCTTAATATAGAATGAGAGTTGAATTATAATAAGGTCGAACCAGTGGTTCACCCGTTCCGTAACACGACTGGTCCGACTCTAACCCGTATACCCTACCCGGATCAATCTGCAATCGCCCATGTCAAATCGTTCTCGAATATCCAGTGGCACACCTCTATTTTCCCAGGGGCCGACCCCAACGAGATGAACGCTCCATGGCCCGGGCTCCACGAGGACGTGTCGACGTGGCAGATAGCGACGCCGTGGTTGATTCTCGACTCGGATTTCGGATCCAGGATATCCGCTTCGTAGACCCGGACTTTTGGGACGGAGTGGCAATAGTAAAGCATGTAGGGAAACAAGCTCTGGTGACACGACACTGATTTCGTCACTTTCCCACCGTTGATCCCTTTGACTTCTCCAATCTTGATCTCCCCATTATACCCCCGAGTGCTCTCCGTCGTCCGCGCCGCTACATTCCGCCCCAGCACTGACGTGGCGAAGTCGATCATGTCCTCGATCGAGGCCACACACTGCTTCGTCTCCCCCGGGCTGGGAGCGCGCTCGCACTCCGCCAGCGTATCGGTCAGCATTTTGGTCATGCTGCCCGAGTCGTCGACAGCGTGGAAGATCCTCCTAAGGTCTGCCAGCTTGGAGGTGGAGAAGGGCAATTTGGAGACAATCAGGCGGGGTAAAAAGGACCTTTTGGGCATTTTATCGCGGATGTCTGGCATTGGCATTATGGTACCAGTCTTCAACATGGACTCTCTGAAGAACTTCCCTGGCTCAACCACCCATTTATTTACCTTTTTGCCACTGGAAACTAATGAGGCCACCACAGCAGAGCTCTCATTAATGTACCTAGAAAATTTGGTGCCCTGCTTCGAGTAGTCTTTGAAGGTGTTGTTAACGCCGTAAATCTTGAAATCGGTCTCGGCGCCGGTGGAGCCTTTGCCGTAGCCGGTGAATTTATCGGTGCCCTCATTGAATGACTGGCCGTAGTTGACGAAACCGATTTTAGCGGCGTTGGAGGCCTTGCCGTAGGAATCGAAGGTGTCGTCGCCGACGTTGGATTGATCTCTGTAATTTTTGAATGTCTCCGTGGCGGCATTGCCCTGAGTGCCGTAGTTCTTGAAGTGATTCTCGGGGACATTGGTGTTGGTGCCGTAGTTGGTGAAGGTGTCGTTGGCGCCGTTGCCCTTCTCGCCGTAGTTGGTGAAGGTGGAGCCCATCACATTGGATTCGTTGCCGTAGCTGGTGAATTCGTTTTCGGCGCCGTTGCCGTTCTTGCCGTAGCTGGTGAATTTCTGGTCGCCGGCATTGGCGTTTCCGGTGTAGGCTGTGAAGGATTGAACGCGGCCGTTGCCGCTGTCGGAGTAGGAGGCGAAGACGAGGTTGGGCACATTGACTTGGTCGTTGTAGTTGCTGAATTCGCCTTTGCCGCCGGTCGCCGCCGTGCCGTAGGTGTTGAAGGTCTGGTCCACCACGTTGGCGTCCGTGGCGTAGGCGGTGAATTTATCGCGGTGGCCGGTGGAGTCGCGGCTGTAGCGGCGGAACGTGTCGGCGACGATATTCTCGTTCTCAGAGTAGCTCCGGAAACCGTCGGTTGCGCCGACGCGATTGGTGCCGTAGTTGGTGAAGTTCTTGCCGACGTAGGCGGCGAAGTTGGCATTGTCGCTGTGCTTCTCCAGGCTCGGGGACAAATCGGGGAAGCAGAGGAGATTGGCCTTGGAGCAGAACTCCGGGAGCTGCGTCGACAGCGAGCTCTGATCGGAGGCGAGCTTCGAGAAGACGGCGTATTGGGTGGCGCTCAGCGGCGAAGCTTTGTCGAACAGGAACTCCGGCCTGGGCAGGTCATTGGAGATCTGCTTCTTCCAGTACCGCATTGCGTAACCCTTGGGCGTGAATGGGTTTTCTCCGGCGGCTGCTACCTGCATTCACAAAACAACAAGAAATTAAAGGACCACAGGTGTTTGATAAAATGCTTGAACCAGCGGAGATAAAGAAAAAGGATAAGGATAAGAGATATTTGTGTGGGGATGGAGGGCTTACATGGAGAGAAGAGATGGAGTAGAGGGCGAGGAGGAAGAAGGGGAGGAGAGGCGGAGCGGCGGCGGAGCGCATTGTTCTAGTGAGAGAAAGAAGAGTGAGAATGTTGGTGATGGGTTGGTAATTGGTTGATGGTTGGAGGCAACATTTTTTATACTAGAGTGTGATGGAGGAGAAATGGAAGGTGGGGTTGAGTTGTGTACCATTTTGAGTTTTTAATACCGTCACTGCTAATATATTTATCCGTATTTTTGGTAAATATGCACCATCCAATTAATTCCATTTGTCATATATATAATTATTCATTTAATATTAATTTGTAACACTAGTTGAAATGTGTGAGACTGATTATTATGAAATTATCTATTTAGGATTTAGTTGTGAAATTATTTTAGTTGGAGGAAGATGACTATGACTAGTTATCATAAAAATATCCATCTAGGATTAAGTTGTGAGATTATTTTAATTGAAAGATAATGATTATGACTAGTTATTATAAGATTATTCATCTAGGATTATGTTGCGAGAGTAATTTAATTGGAAAGGTGTGAGTATGACTCATTATTACATAATTATTCATTTAGGATTAAATTGTGAGATTCAATCTCATAAACTAAATTTAATTATGAAATATAATCTTCTAAACTGTACAGTCTCGTAAAGTATATAGCGGCACTCGATTTCTTATCGAGAATTATGTAATTATTGTAGTAAGTTTTTTTTTAATATTTTTATCTTCAATATTTGACATTAAAATATACTATTGGCAGTGAGTTTTTTGTACTCCATATGCAAGTAAACTTTAAGAAGTGAAATATTACTACTATAAAGAAACTGTTAGCAACATTCGACATAGAAAGGTGATGATGAAGAAGAAATTGGTACTGTAATATATTGTTTGCTTTATAAGTCGAAGCTCGTTAGGATTTAGGTCCGACAGTTTACACACATCAGAGGTGTGATACATGATTCAAAAATATAGGTACATACTCCCTCCGTCCCGGACTACTTGCACTTATTTCCTTTATGGGCGTCCCAAGTTATTTGCACTATTTCCATTTTTAGTAAAAAATTTCACCTACAGCCGTAATATTTGACTTTGCTATACACTTATTCCTTAATCTCCGTGCCGAAAATAAAACGTGCGAGTAGTGCGGAACGGAGGGAGTACTATACTAGTATATATTTATTTTTTTGTTGAACGAGTTGACCTTTAGATCCCCGGTAATATGCTTTGTTGGATCTTTGTACAATAAAACCTCTATAGAGCAATACTTTTAGGATTATTCTGAAATTAAAGTTTTTAATAAATTATGGTCTAAGATAAATTTTATTTTAAAATATACAGTACAGAAATAGTACATGCTAGTGATCAAACTAAAGGGAGTGTATCTTCTTCCGGTGAGACCTCAAAATTTATAAGTTACTGTATTACAATTTTAAAATTAATTGTTATTTTAATTAATCCTAAGTTGTGATCGTTAATTTTTATTTCCAAATATAATTTATTTCTCAATTTAGTAGTATTCCTTTAGATATCTAACAGCAATGGTAATACATAACATAAATACCTTGAATATTGTTCTCCTAAGAAAAATGGTTTCATTTCACTTTTGAAAACTAGCTTGAAAATGATACTTTTGTAGTAATATTTGCTCATTAATCTTAGTTTGTAACATTACGAACTTACTGTTAAAATAATAATGTTTATAAATGATTGAATTATAACCTGCATGTCACTAATCAAATAATTGCAAATATTTATATAAAAAATTAGTGTCATTAAACCCTTTCAATGCATTAAATGTGTAATTATACAAACATTATGTGAAGAAGTTCATCTCCAATAGGATGCTTTGATGTGAAATTTGCACTATTTCAATGCCAACCAAACTCTATATTCAACACTATTTTTAGCATGAAATGAACATATTATTAATTTCCACACTGCTCTAAATTAACATCACTAACTAACTTTTGCAGTCATAATTAGCACCACTCATGTTCCCATCATATTGTCTAAAATATCTGGTAATTTGGTGTTAATTGCTAACTTTATACGGTAGTACATTTTAATTACTAGTAGTCGAGTATTTCATCATGTGAAAGAAAAAATATTTTAAACAAAACATTAATTAGGTGAAAGTTGCAACAGCGAGGCTCACAGTGAGAAGTAAAAACGCGTTATTGACACGTGGATAGTGGCGATTGGGTGGATCTTTGATTTGAATAGTGGATAGAAAACGCGTTTCTAGCCTTTGCGAATTGGAATGTGTATTTTGTTTTATGCAGTGAATGTTTTTTCATGGATTTATGATTATAAAAAAATTGTTTTTGAATAGGATCAACTCCCAACATTGGTTATTATAATTAATATTCTCAGTTGTTGCTAGGGACAGACGCCCGTGACCAGGGCCAAAATCCGTAATTTTCTGAGGAGTTTCAAGGGCACTCTCGTCATTTCTAGTCTCGTTTATGTGGCTCGCAACCACCTACTCTAATAATTGCTGTCTTTTTCCTCTTTAATGTTATCCATTTATTTCTATTTTCCTTTTTCTTATTTAAGTGATGCTACCGTAACTATTATTCTTGAGGTCTTTTTTTTGTATGTTTGAGGTGAAAGCGACGCGTGTATCATGAACCTTCATTCGATCTACATCGGCACAAATTTAAGGGGGGGCAACATAGTTAAAGTATAATTAATGACATCGACTTGTACGATGGAATGAAATAAGGTTTATATTTAATAAGAAAAAGAAATAAATCTTGAATTAATTTTATGTTTAATACAAAACAAGCGAAAGCAAAATTGAGAGAGACGCTCCATATCACCATAAAATTTAAAGTTTGAAATATATAAGAGTAATACTGTAATACTTTACTTGCATTTTACTTCAATCGTGCTGTATTATATTGCTAACTTTTTAAATTGCTAACTCTGCTAACTCATCAATGTAGTGTATTAAAAATATCAATATAGTGATATTAAAATATCAACACAGTATATTGAAATGTCAATAAAATTATGAGTTAGATATTTTAATACACTATGTTGATAATTTAGCAGAGCTAGCAATTGATCACACCCTTATTTCAATAAATATATACCAATAATGATATTTTATTTCATCTTGTACACAAAATGATGGATCCACCTATGATTACATCCAGTCTCTTCGAAAACATATAAAATTGGATAAAATTGGAATAATACAGAGAAGATTAACATGACCATGCAATGACAACTGTGATTACATCCAATCAATTGACATACGATATTTACGCGTGTATAAAAATTCTCTTCATGTTAATTATGTGACAGTCAATAAATTAATAAGCTCGTCTAGTTAGTTGGATATTCCGTGGACTTTAAAAAAATTATTAAACTCTTTTAATTAATTAGTTGGATATTCCGTGGACTTTAAAAAAACATAGATAAGGCATGCATTAATTTTCGGTAGAAAATCCTAAAATATTTTGGATTTATTGGAGTCCAACTACCTGCACCTCTTGTCAGTGCACTACATTCAAACGAAGTTAAGAAAAATACTGAAACTATTACGTATACAACACCTTATAGCATCATTAACCCCGACCCAATTTCAGGTCTCAAGTCCCCTACACGTCATCGTTCCCCTAAGTTTGAGTCCCAGACCCCAACTGCTCTAACCCTGCAGGCCCCAACTCGGGCCGCAACTAATAAATGACACTATTCACAACTTCAACCTATTTGACTCGTAAATGCAACACGTTGAACAATTCAAACCGGGAAAATAAATTGTTCATTCGAAAAAAGAAATTACAAATCCTAGACAAAAAAAATTAAAAGTCCTAGAAAAAAAAATAACAAATCCTAGAAAAACTATTTCTTCATTTGGGCGCGAAGATAGGCGATCATCTCATTGTGCAATTTGAGATCGAACTCCGACATGGTCGAGGTATCCCTTGATGTCAACTCCGTCAGCTGGCTCATCCGCCAGGTAATACTCATCTCCAACATAGAGTCGACGATCTTGTCCAGAGACTGATTGGCCGGCGGTGGCGGCATAGCGGAGTAGCTCGCAGTTGCCTTCCCCTTCGCTTTCCTCTTTGCCGTCTTTGTTCCCATCGGACGGCTTTGAGTGCTAGGGGATGAGAAGAAGACGTCGTCGTCCGCCATGTTGAGGTCGATCGTCGGACCTCCTTCGCTCGAAGAGTAGTTTCCGGCGGCGGAAACTTTGGTTCTCTTCGGTGCCCCACTTGCCATCGGTTCGGCACCACCGGTGTACTTCAGGCTCTTCTCTACAATCTTCCAAACGTCGAAGTACTTGAAGTGCTTCTTCCCGTCAGCGAAGAACTCCTCCTTGGCCTTCTCCACGAGGTCCATCTCGTTGTGCCCGCTCGGCCACATCCGGACGACGTTAGTCCACTTGCCATTCCACTTGCTCATCTCCTTCTGGACCCGACCACAATGCTTGCGCAGCTTCAAGTAGCTACGCTCGAACGTCCCTTTAGGACGCCCAGCGTTGCACTTCTCAGCAATCCGCTCCCAGAACACCTTGCCGCTCTGCTGGTTGCCGATGATAGGATCCTCGGCGACGTCGACGTAGTTCTTGTCCAGCCACAATGTCTCTTGCGGACTATACTTCTTCGACCCCTCGTCATCCGCAGCCTTGCCCTTGCCCCGCCCTTCAGCGGGCTCCATATCACTGATCTCGTACTCATCAGTGATAACTGGCGATGTTATGTCGATGTTGCTACCCACACCCGGACTAGGCTTCGGTTGCGATGGGGGTGATGCCGACATGTACCAATTGTTGGCGTTGACGAACTCGTTCATCTGACGTTCATCGCTGTTAAACCAATCCATTGAAGCCGAAATATGGGAATACTAGAGGATTGAAATGGGTAATGTACGTAAGAATGGTGCACAATAGTTCCGTATTTATAGACACAAAATAAAAAAAATAAAAAATTAGGGACTTGCGGCCCGGCCGAGAGAGCATGCAACGCAGGGCCGGGACTCGCGATTTGCGGCCCGTGCACGTCTAACACCGGCCAAACTGGACCCCGTGACCGACCTGGGCCGAAACGCAACAGGCCGGGCCGCAAATCGCGAGTCCCGGCCCGAGCTGCGCCCAGGCCGGTCCCGGGGCCGCAGTTTACGAGTCAAATAGGTTGAAGTTGTAAATAATGTCATTTATTAGTTGCGGTCCGGGTTGGGGCCTACAGGGTTAGAGCAGTTGTGGCCAGAGACTCAAATTTAAGGGAATGATGATGTGGAGGGGACTTGGGGCCTGAAATTTGGCCGGGATTAATGATGCTCTTATAATAAAAATATATCAAAGTTTAGCGTCATGGAAAATAAGTACATAAGTCAGAGGAGTATTTATTTGCCCATCTTGCTATGGTTAAATCAATTCATTTTTAACAAAAAAAAACAACATTTTTAATACCTATTATTTTATTTTCATATTTATTCTCTCTTCAGTCAATTCACCAAATATAATTTTTTTAAATTTTGTACCTAAATAAATACCTCAATTATAATGCAACTATGAGTAAATAAAAATTTGTATGCGCTGTTTATTACAATATTTTTAAATATCACAATAGATAGGTGATATCTGTTAAGTCTACTGCTTTATAAATTAAAGTTTTAGATTTTAATTTATTTATTTAATATGCACAATCTAATGTATTTATTGTACTTAATAATACTAGTAAAATAGACCGTATTATAATACTTACTCCGTCCCATATTAGACAAGAAAAATACTCAAAATAAATAAAAAAAAGAAGCACATACAAAAATGAGCGACTAAAATTTGTACAATTAACAAGGACACAATCATTGTTTATAACTAATTCATTCAGACGAGATAAATATTCAAAATAAATTAAAAAAAGAAACACATACAAATTGAGCGAATAAAATTTGAACAATTAACAAGGATACAATTATTGTTCATAACATCATTCATACGGATTGTGTTTGTAGGGATCAGACTAGGGTCGGATTCACTATTTACCAAGACCTCTTTGTTCTTCATTAGGGAGCTCAGTCAAACTCCAACCATGCGACTGATATTACAATCAAAGTTACAAATAATCTTGAATACCGAATAGACCTATCTATTACACAAGATTACAGTTCACTCCCAGCTTCAGCTTCTTCAACCCTGCACACTTGACAAACGAATTAGTACTACAAGAAACAGATCCTTTCGGATCTGGAGCAGTTACACGTAAGAACACAAGATGCAATGAAAGAAAACACAGAAGAAAAGCTGCTTCGGCTCAGACACTCGCCGATAGCACAAATCTATTCTCAAGAACACAGATCCAAAGGAGCACAGCAGAATCAACCGATGATTAACCTCACCCTCCAGATTCCAGCTCAACCAGACTCCTACATCCCAGATCTACACCGTCCGAGAACACCTCACACCGAAACCCTCAAAGACAGAAACCCTATTTCTCAACCAACACCGGCAACCGAAGTAGTTGCCCTCACTGTTACTGTAGCAAGGTCTACAGCCCTTTCAACCGAGAGAAATCTCACAGAAACCGCCGGAGAATCGTCGGAGAAGAGAGCAGAAAAGAGAGAGAGAGACAGAGAGAGTTTTCGGAGAGCTTCGAGTGAGAGAGAGAGTGAATATCAAAAGAATGAATGAAGTGAATGGACTCACCTCTCACATAACAAGCACACACCACAATCCAACGGCTGAAAGCCTTGATCCGGGTGAGAGTACACGTGGCTGCATCTGGAGAGTGAGAATTAGTTTTGGGCCAAGCCCAACACAGCATCGTCTGGGCCAAAGATAAAACCAGCCCAAATGAAGGTCCACCAATTTATTCAACATACTCCACCTTGGACTTCATTCTGAGAAACCAACTTGTGCTATAAGCTAAAGTGAAATAATCATCACAGCCTGCAAGGTAATTCCCCCTTAGCTTTAAAGAACAAAAAAGTTCACTTGCACTCAGGGGAACCACCACACTGCCTCCAGACACCAGAGGGATAGACCCATTAGTCTAGGAGGACTTCCAGCCTCAAGTCATATACCAGCTGTACCAAAGCAAGTAAAATGACTGAGGACTTTACCCCGGGACATGCAATCTAACCTAAATCAAAATGCAAAAATTTGATGCAGAAAACAAGTTTTTCAGCAGGCAAAGGTTTTGTACCCATATCAGCAGGATTCTTATCTGTATGGACCTTATGCAAGAAAACTTCACCTTTTTCTACTATGTCCCTAATGTAATGGAACCTTACATCAATGTGCTTAGTTCTATCATGAAAAACAGGGTTTTTACATAACTGAATTGCAGATTGAGAATCAGAAAACACAGAAGGAGATAACTTCAGAAATTTCAGTTCAGAGAGAACTCCCTTTAGCCAAACTGCTTCTTTCATTGCTTCTGTGATAGCAATGTACTCTGACTCTGTAGTGGATAGAGCCACTATTTGCTGCAATTGGGATTTCCAACTGATACAAGACCTACAAGCAGTGAACACATAGGAGGTAGTTGACTTCCTCTTATCCCTGTCATTTGCATAGTTAGAATCCACAAACCCAGTTAAGGAAACACCATCTTCACACTTAGAGTAACACAAACCATATTTTGCAGTATTTTTAAGATATCTCAGAAGCCATTTCACAGCTTCCCAGTGCACAGAGCCAGGATTAGACATGTATCTACTGAGGCATGACACAGCATAAGCAATGTCAGGTCTGGTGCTTACCATCAAGTACATCACTGACCCAATAGCATTTGCATAGGGAATCTTTTTCATAGCATCAATATCAGACTTGGTTTGAGGACACTGATCTTTACTCAACACAAAATGAGAAGCCAAAGGAACAGAGACAGGCTTTGAATCAGACATATTAAATTTTTTAAGAATTTTGTACACATAAGGTTCTTGATGCAACACAAGGGTAGAAGACTTCCTATCTCTTACAATATTTATCCCTAAGATCTTCTGAGCATCACCCAAATCCTTCATGTCAAAATTCTCACTCAAAGCAGACTGAACTGACTTTATGGTTTTCAAGCAAGGTCCCATTATGAGCATATCATCCACATATAGCAGCAAGAACACAGGCACAGGAGAATCAAGGTCTTTAACATACAAGCATGCATCAAAAGTACTTCTTACAAAACCCAATTTATGCATGCAACTGTTAAACTTAATATTCCATTGCCTAGGAGATTGTTTCAACCCATAAAGAGCCTTTTTCAGTAAACACACATGATTGGGAAACTTGGGATCAACAAAGCCTTCAGGCTGTTTCATATAGATAGGTTTATCTAAATCACCATGCAAGAAAGCAGTTTTTACATCCATCTGTTTCAATTCCCAATTAAAGTGAGCACACAAAGCAAGCATCAATCTAACAGTAGTGAACTTAACCACAGGAGCAAAAATTTCAGTATAATCTACCCCCTCTTGTTGAGTAAACCCTTTTGCAACCAATCTTGCCTTGTACCTAAGGCCCTCCACCTCATTTTTGAGTTTATATAACCACCTGCAATCAACCACAGATGCACCAGGGGGCAAGGGAACAAGTATCCAGGTAAGGTTTATCTTTAGGGAGTGCATTTCCTCTAACATTGCTTTATGCCATTCATTCCAGTACTTTGACTTAGTGGCATGCTTATAGGACTGGGGTTCATCCCCATCAGATTCAAAAACATTAAAAGCCAGGTTAATAAGAGCAACCATGCCAACAAATCTATTTGGTTTAGACACATTCAATCTTCTAGTTCTATCTCTGGCTAACACATAATTGCTCAAATCAGTATTATCAATTGCATTTTGAACACCAGTTGGACTATGCAAAATATTCTGAGCAGGAGAGTTTTGCCTAATAGGACTATCATGCATCTCATTGTCATTAACATTCAGGGGCAAATTATCAATCAAATCTCCCTCATGAGGTGTCTCAACAGGTGTAAATACTGGATAGGTATGCCAGAAAGACTGCTCCACCTCACTTGGAGTATCATTTTGATTCTCCACATCAGTGAGTGGTACTGTGGGCTCTTCCTCCATAAGAGGTTCACTGTCCACAGGGAGTGGAGCAGGGTCAGTGGTCAGACCTAAGCAAGGGAAATCAGTCTCATTAAAGACTACATCCCTGCTTATAATGACCTTAAAACCTGGTTCATCCCTTAGCCAGACTCTATAACCCTTAACACCCTCAGGATATCCAAGAAAAACACCTTTCCTAGATCTAGGCTCAAGTTTATCAGACTTAGTATGTACAAAAGCAGTACAGCCAAATACCCTCAGGTGAGAAAGAGACAAATCTTTTCCAGAAAACACATGCTCAGGACACTGACCATTTAAGGGTACAGAAGGAGATCTATTTATCAGATAAGCAGCAGTAATTAAAGCTTCACCCCAGAACTTCTTTGACAAACCAGATTTGGCAAGCAAACATCTCACCTTTTCAAGCAAAGTTCTATTCATCCTTTCAGCCACTCCATTTTGTTGGGGTGTATAAGGAACAGTTTTATGTCTTTTAATACCATAAGCAGCACACAAGTTATCAATCTGGTTATTGCAAAACTCAAGACCATTATCAGTTCTGATAGCTTTTATCTTCTTACCTGTCTGAGTTTCAATCAACATTTTCCAGGTTTTAAATCTCTCAAAGACATCAGACTTATGTTTCATGAGAAAACACCAAACCTTCCTAGAGAAGTCATCAATGATAGATAGGAAATAGACAGAACCAGAGTGAGAAGATACAGAGGCAGGACCCCACACATCCATGTGCAAATATTCAAGCACACATTTGCTCACATTAACAGGCACAGGAGAATGAAAAGAAACCCTGTGCTGTTTACCCAGCACACAGGTATCACAGAAGGGCATACTGCCTTGCACATCAGAGTCAGATAAAATAGCATGCTTCTTTAAAATATTTAAACCTTTTTCACTCATGTGTCCTAGTCTATCATGCCATAGCATAGTTTTATCACTTTTAACCACATTGGCAGAGGCACTAGCACATGAAAGAGGTTCTGCAGTACAAACATATAAACCACATTTCTTTTTGGCCTTAAAAAGACACATAGATCCTCTGCAAATTTTCATGCATCCATCCCCCCATTTTCCCCCCATACCAGCAGCTTCTAAAGCAGTACAAGACATCAAATTGTAGCACAGATCTGGAACATACCTCACATTTTTCAAGCAGAGCACAAAACCATCATTAAACTTTAAACACACAGTACCAATACCATGGATTTCACATTTTTTATCATCAGCCATAGACACATAGGTATTAATAACAGGTTTCAGCTCAGAAAACACCTCCTTAAAAGGACTAACATGATAAGTACATCCAGAATCACACAGCCAATCATTTGAATTAAAAGGACACATAGGGGAAGCATTAATATACATCAGATCATGAACCATGAACACACATTCATTATTTGCATCATATTTTGCCACATTGACAATACTTTCAAGCTGAGTGTCATTATTTTGGATTTTCTTCTTCTTAGGCTTAGTGCACTCCTTTTTGTAGTGCCCCACTTCCCCACAATTAAAACACTTTCTGAAAGATTTAGGATCCCTGCTATTGGACCTAGATCTATTCTTTTTCTTTGAATTAGAGTTGGAACCTGATCCATTATTGGTGTCTTTACCCCCTCTAGACTGAGATCTACCTCTGACACTCAGAGCTCTATTAAAAGCACTCTTATCAGCTGCCCTTTCCCTTAACTCAAGTTCTTTAGATTTTAAGGAGCTAACAATCAATTCCAAAGGGGCAGTATCCCTGCCATACTTAATGGCTGCCTTAACATCACTATAGGAATCAGGTATGGCATTCATTAGAGCTATACTTGTGTATTCATCTATGGTTTTATCACCAGATCTTTTTATATCTTGCACAAGCTTCTGGAATCTATCAATGTTATCATCAATGTCTTTAGTTAAATCAAGCTTAAATTTGAACAATTTTTCAAGCAGATACATTCTAGAAGACATAGAGGTCTCTGTATACAGAGAATCAAGATTTTTCCACATTTCAGAGGCAGATTCAATATGATCAACTTTCCTAATCACAGAATCAGACAGATTTAACACAATGGTGGCTCTAGCCAACTCATTCATCTCATCAATTTTGTCCTGAGCAGTTGCCTCAGGCAAAGAACCATCAACAACTTTAAAAACCTTTTGTTGAATCAAAACACATTTCATTTTCTGTTTCCAGATCACAAAGTCATTTTTACCATTGAAAGGGATCAAACCAACAGGCTGAGTCATTTTTGCAAAGATTTTTACAAGAGCACAGGAAGCAAGGCAAACACAGAGAGCTTTACACACCTTTAAGCACACAGACATATAGCAAGCACTTAGAACACACTTTCTCACAGAGAACCAGACTCAATTCCCTGACTGTCACGAGCACACTGGCAAAGGCTATCCCAGTTCGCAATCACTCGCTCTTGGAGGGCGCAGGGGTTCACTTTGGCAGTATCAGTACTTAGTGGCCAAGTGAAGTGAGATCAGATTAGGGATCAGACTACACAGAGCACCACACAACAACAGCAGAAGCGAAAACAAAAAACACAAGAAATCAAGTAAAACCTAAGTTCTTGCCAAGAACCAACTACCAGCAACAAAAAACCCAAGCCTATGTTGGCACTATAACAGAAAACCGTAAAACAAGAAGGTCACAGCCAATTTACCAGAGTGAATCCCCACTCGAAGGAGGATTCCACTTGCCCACCGCCTTACGCGACTTGGCGTGCCGACCTAGTCCCCCCGTGGCTCTGATACCACTGTAGGGATCAGACTAGGGTCGGATTCACTATTTACCAAGACCTCTTTGTTCTTCATTAGGGAGCTCAGTCAAACTCCAACCATGCGACTGATATTACAATCAAAGTTACAAATAATCTTGAATACCGAATAGACCTATCTATTACACAAGATTACAGTTCACTCCCAGCTTCAGCTTCTTCAACCCTGCACACTTGACAAACGAATTAGTACTACAAGAAACAGATCCTTTCGGATCTGGAGCAGTTACACGTAAGAACACAAGATGCAATGAAAGAAAACACAGAAGAAAAGCTGCTTCGGCTCAGACACTCGCCGATAGCACAAATCTATTCTCAAGAACACAGATCCAAAGGAGCACAGCAGAATCAACCGATGATTAACCTCACCCTCCAGATTCCAGCTCAACCAGACTCCTACATCCCAGATCTACACCGTCCGAGAACACCTCACACCGAAACCCTCAAAGACAGAAACCCTATTTCTCAACCAACACCGGCAACCGAAGTAGTTGCCCTCACTGTTACTGTAGCAAGGTCTACAGCCCTTTCAACCGAGAGAAATCTCACAGAAACCGCCGGAGAATCGTCGGAGAAGAGAGCAGAAAAGAGAGAGAGACAGAGAGAGTTTTCGGAGAGCTTCGAGTGAGAGAGAGAGTGAATATCAAAAGAATGAATGAAGTGAATGGACTCACCTCTCACATAACAAGCACACACCACAATCCAACGGCTGAAAGCCTTGATCCGGGTGAGAGTACACGTGGCTGCATCTGGAGAGTGAGAATTAGTTTTGGGCCAAGCCCAACACAGCATCGTCTGGGCCAAAGATAAAACCAGCCCAAATGAAGGTCCACCAGTTTATTCAACAGTGTTCATATCAATTCTTAATTCAGTTTCATGTCTTCAGAAATATTACATCAATTTTCACTCTAAAAGTAACTATTGTCGTGATAATTTTACTTAGATGAGTGGAAAGTGATGAACAATTTTCACTCTAAAAGTAACGATGTTGTTTTGAATAATTGAAAATAACAATTTGGAGTTCCAGCGAAATTTATGAGAAAATTTAAAAAATTCTGAAGACATGAAACTGAATTAAGAATTGATACGAACACAGTCCGTCTGAATGATGTTATGAACAATAATTATTTCCTTGTTAATTGTTCATATCAATTCTTAATTCACTTTCATGTCTTCAGAAATATTGCATCAATTATCACTCTGAAAGTAACTATTGTCGTGACAATTTTACTTAGATGAGTGGAAGGTGATGAACAATTTTCATTCTGAAAGTAACGATGTTGTTTTGAATAAGTGAAAATAACAATTTGGAGTTCCAGCGAAATTTATGAGAAAAATTTAAAAATTCTGAAGACATGAAACTGAATTAAGAATTGATATGAACACAGTCCGTCTGAATGATGTTATGAACAATAATTGTTTCCTTGTTAATTGTTCATATCAATTCTTAATTCAGTTTCATGTCTTCAGAAATATTGCATCAATTTTCACTCTGAAAGTAACTATTGTCATGACAATTTTACTTAGATGAGTGGAAGTTGATGAACAATTTTCACTCTGAAAGTAACGATGTTGTTTTGAATAAGAGAAAATAATGTCATTTTATTGTTACTTGAAATTTTTAAATTTTCTCATAAATTTCGCCGGAACTCCAAATTGTAGGAATCTCACTACTTTACATAAGTTTGTGACTTGATGATTACATTTTAAGTTCATGAGAATACTAAATTCTAACCAAAAAGTATAATTTTCATGACTATAAGCACCACTACAAAAAACTTATCTCCCAGAAGATAAAAATTGAGAAACAATTACTTGCGTCGGAAAGTTTTAAAGAACATCAATAATTTAGGATGCAAAGAAAGTGTTCCTAAATTAAGGAAAAATTAACTTAATCTTTTGCTTTTTTAGGATGCTAGCTTTCATTTGCGTCCTCTAATTTTAATAGGGACACCAACAATAAGGACACTAATTGATTTCATAAGAAACACTACTTTGACCTAATTGTATTTGTATTAGCATGATGTTTGAAGTGTTCTACCGTTGGAGAACATCAAACCATGCGATTTCCTGATTCATAGCAGAAAGATTAGGGGTTCAAACTTTATTGCTCTTCTTCTTTATATTTCAGTCTCTAGCAAAATTTAAACTCTCAAAACCTTCCGATCATTACCGGATAATTGCCATGGATATTAAATACATGTAGACGGGCACATGAGTGTCAAATATGAAAATTTAGCATGCCATGTCAATGGGACCGAAAATACAAAGTACTGTACGTATTAGTTTTACAATAAATTAAATCAAAATTGATGATATGATTTACAACGTTTTAAAGGTTTGTAAAATAGAATAAAATCGTGCATCAGATAATAAAAGGTTTAGTTAGTATCCAAAATATATTTTAAATTTAAATAACGTAATCATTGATTGTGATATTCTATTTTGTGCCCAAAAGATATGATTCTGATAAAGGAATAAATCATGATGTTTAATCCACTATAAAAGAAGTAGACTTTATAAATTATGTTGTCCTAAATATTCAAACAATCTCTCCACTATAATAGATATGATTCTAATGGAACAGTTTATAGTACTATAATTTAATTTGATCCTACTTAAGCTATCAGACTATATTAATTTGTTCGATATATTAAACTGATTGAAAATAGACAAGACCTGTATAAGTAAACAATAATAGACTTTCTTTCGTATTTTGACACAGTTTGTGTAACCTGCAAAGACTTAAATATCGGTGGTAGGCAGCAGATGAAATTTTGCTTGATTGTGATACTATAAATGTGACCTGAATTTATTGGGGTCAAAAGTTAATTTTGACAAGAAAAAGTAAAACTTAAGAAGAATCAAAGCACATCTAAAGAAGTTGACATTGCCTAGGAACATCTAAAGAAGAAGAATCAAAGCACACCTATTAAGACATTCAAAACTGTCAATATAAATAAAATACATTACATTAGAAAATAATACTAATGAACATGACCTATTAGGATATTAAAAAGTGTATTACCTATTCGTGGTCATTATACTCCAGGATTGTTTATGATTAAATATAGAGTATTATGTTTGACTCATAAGATTGAATCTCACGGAAGAGAAATTTCAATTTAAACTGGGATTCATTTTCAGTTTAAACTGGGATCCATTAATAAGTAAAGTTTCTCGTATCAAGTGGAACTGCACATGCCGATGATATATCATAATGATTCTCTCTTTAATCATATTCTTTATAACGACATATCAATGTCAATCCATGTTGGATTATAACGTTGAACGCAACCCAATTAATAAATATAGATATAATTAAAATAAACATATGTATGGAGATATAGCCCACATGATGATGGAGGTTTGGGATGATATGTTAGAACATCTTCAGTGGTCCTGGACATGCAATAGCCCTCCCATAGCCTTGCCACTGCCACATCATCCGCACTAAAATCATCCTGCCATATCATCTGGACATGCAACTAGACATGCAATAGCCTCCCATAGCCTATCCACATCACTAATAACAATTATATAATTTAATTTACAATCGTAGCAACATACGAAATTTAATTTACGAGACAAATACAGGAAAATTGAATAATACTATTAAAATTTAAAAAAGTACAATAATTTAAAAAAAAGTACATTAATTTTTTTAAAAAAAGTACAAAAATTAAAAAGTACAATAAAAAAATTAAGCGCGCTAACGTCTTCACCATTTGAGCGCGCGTTTGTTGACGCGCAAAGAATTTGAGCTCATCGGTGGACCTGCCGAGGGGGGATGCCGACTGGACCTCCTGGGAACTCGTGGTGCCCCCCCTCGCATCCCGTTGCGCCCGCCTTTGGCCAACCGGGCGAGGTCGGCGACCGAACGAACGAGGGGTCGGGACCTCCTGGGCCGTCTCGGGGAGGTCGTGGGAACCACCGCTATAATCACCGGTATAGTTCAGTTTCTGCTTCTTCGGCCAGCCAACGTCGATACCAGCCCGGAAAATTAAAAAATTAAAAAAAAATTAAAAATCTGACGCCGGTCTGACGCCGATCCGGGGCCTACAATGGCGCCGTGAGGATCGGCGTGAGAATCGGCATGGGCACGCCGATTTTGATGCCGATTTCGCCGACGCCGCTCGCAATGGTTCGGCGTCAGCACCGGCGTCCGTGAAAAATCGGCGTGCCGGTGACGACGCCGCCATTGGAGATGCTCTTACTGAGTTTGATTAACTTGGTATAAACAAATGAAGTATGCATGCATTATCCGAAGATTTTAATAAAGATATGATTCTTTGTAGATTTGTTAAATTTCTATAATTTGATCTTAATTTTGTATTGATTTCAAAAGAAATGTCAAGTAGGCAATGAATTGTCTTTCTTGGTCCAATGTATAATATATATAGCCTCGGCGGTCATTGTAGTACTAGTACTCCCTCTGTTCCTTGTTAATAGATGCATCTCTTTTCGATACGTAGTTTATGAATAATGTGTTAAGTGGATGGTGAATAAAGTAGCGAGATGAAGAGAAAGTAAAGTAAAAGTGATGATTATTTTTACCAAAAATAGAAATGACTCAATTATGTTAGAATTTTTTAAAATAAAAAAATGACTCTGTTAACATGGAACAGAGTGAGTGGGCATCCAAAAAATTGCAGGACCAAGCTATCAAATTGAAGGTTTCATTTATTTAGGCAAATTGAAAACAACTTGTATGCATTGGCCAAAAAGAAGAGTCTTTCGAACTTAACTTCTACCCTTGATTTAATTTGAGATCATGTTTCTTAATTAATCCAATTAATAGAAGAAAACCGACCTCTTTGATGTGCCAATCACGTTCATAAAATCAAACATTGTTAGTTATACGTCTCATATTCAGATTACCAAAAACATCGAAGATGTGAGTAATTTGACATTTTTCTTTATGTTGGGAACATATATTCCATTTAAATTGAAGAATCGGCACATGTCATTCATATGATTGAGATTTGAGACACATTTATTAGGAGGCAAAGTGTAATACTGGTGCATAGCATGCATTAACTATTCCCTTAAAAAACATGCATTTACTGTTACTCCCTCATTCCCCCAAATTTTGTCATAGTTTGACGGGACATGAGTTTTAAGAAATGTAATGAAAAGTGACCTGAAAAGTTGGTAGGATGTGAGTTCTACTTCTAAAATATTAATTTTATAATAAAATGTGAGTGAGAATAAGTTAGTGGAATGTGAGGTCCATTACCAAAAATGGTAAAAAGTGAAATGTGACAAAATTTCAAGGACGAAGGCGTATGCAGGATTTTTGATTTGGGGTATGATAAATAATACTATGAGAGTTTGAAAATTCGAACAATCCTTTGTACATATCTAGTCCCTGCTTTAGCCTTGTACTACTTTCTGAAAAAATAAAAAAATAAAGTTCAAAATAATTAAAGCTACAACTTACAAGAATATAATGAAAGTATGAAATAACAAATTTTCAAAAGTATAAAGCATATTAAAGTAAAGGGCGTGATGAAACGAGGGAAACATATGTATAAGTGGCCACCAGAGGTGTGGCTATCAAACTCGTCTTTTTTTTTATTTAGGTGAATAATAATATTAATATCATAAAAGAGAAATATTATGTGGCTATATAATCTCATTCGAAAAATTATGACAACATATTCGAAATTCAAATTGAGTCAAGTTGTGCATTAAAGTACGTATGGTGCAAATGGGCAGAAGATCATTAGTGGGAAGAATATTAGCTATTTATAGTTGGGAAAAAAGTTGTAGACCCAATAATTTAGGAAGTGAAAGACAAAAATAGCCATTATAATTTATATGTGCATAAATAAAACTTTAACAAGTCTTTTTTGCGTTATATACTACTCTCGTGTTACGTCATTATAGCATATTTTATTTCTTGGTAAGGGAAAGCAACATTTGCACATTAAAGTTTTCAAGTCTAGTCATCATTCACTATCTTTTATCTTGGTTCGGTTTTTTAGAGAAATACTAGAAATTAGAATACTAATTTATTTTGTACTCCTAGCTACTACTAATTCTTTATATTGTAGTAGTAACAAGGAACATATTCGCTAGAATTTATGTTAAATCTAGACTTCTTTTATTAGAGTGAGGTGATCGGCTTTACAATCGACAGATGAGTTATAAACATAAAATAATACTCTCATTGTCCCTACGTAGTTGAGGCAATTCTTTTTTATATTCTGTTTAGAAAAAATGTTAATAAGGAGTACTCCCTCCGTCCCATTAAATATGAAACATTTGGTTTTTTACACGAGATTTTATGTTGTGCTGTTTTGTGAGTTAATGAAGAGAGAGTAACGTAAGAGAGAAGAAAAAGAAGAGAGAATATTGTTTCAAATTTTAGAGACGTTTCATTTTTAATGGAACGATAAAAAAACGTTTCATTTTAGTGGGACAGAGGAGTACTAGTTAAAATGGAGAGAAAGTAAATAAAAGAGAGAATAATATAGAAAATAGTCCACAGTCCTTGTATAAAGAAACGAAAATACATGGGTCAAAGTCCGAGTCAGAGCATGGACTCGAGGCATCCGAACTGGATTAAGGGTTTGGTTATTGGGCTTTATACATTGGCCATAATTAAAACGGACCTCTAACTCCACACATTTCAATATTTATTTTGAAACACAACGCTTGATGAATTGATTTAATTTAAAGTTCCCTTTTCTATGAATAATATTTAAACTAATACCCGATATCATATTATTGGAATACGAAATAGAATATTACTTTATATATTTATTTTAGGGCTTACTCGAATTAATTGTGATGGATTAAGGTACACAAAGTTTCATTAGATTATAATGGGGTTAGATCAAATGTTATAAATAGGCACAGAACTATTAGTCGTGGGCCTGTTGGGGCAGCTAAGATTTTAAATGGGTTGAGCTCACTGTCATAAATTAGGGCCGTCATCTAATCAATTTCTTAGGCCAGCCTATATATAATCCAGAAACCAACTAATTAATTCAACAAAAAATATAATCTGAATCAAAATCTTGGAGAAAACAATAAGAACATCAAGTAAACGCTGGTTCATAAATCATACTGTAGGTATTTATGAGACAAAGAAAATTACCTGTTTTTTTTTTTTCTTTCAGAAAATCCATATCGCAATAATTTAAGTTAATGTTTCAACTTTCCGGTTAACTGCTAGTACTATTTAGGTTAGTTAATTCATAATTATACTTTAGGTTTATTCATATTTCACGTATCCCTCCAGATTGAAGATTGAAAATCTGTCATTGCAGATGGTCCCAAAAAATAAATAAATATTTGCCGTGAACTGAAGATATTATATTTAGACAATGTGACGAAGCATTAATTTATGCATTACATCGATGGTGTTGACTTTCCATTTCCATTTGGCCCAAACAATAAAAGAATATAATTACGCCATAATTTTTCTATTTAATATCCACGGCTGATTCTTCAAAATATAAAAGGCAGAAAAACAGAGAATGGACTTACTAAATGTAAAGAGATTATTTGTTTTAAATATAAACAAAATATATAGAAGAATCAAATAAAACTATTTTTAAAATCGAATAACACTTTTATAGTCTTATTTGTTTTAAAGAGAAGTCTTATCACTATAGATACAATTCTTATTTGATTTTACGATGAGTATTATCGACTTGTAATTATAAATAGAGAGAAAAAGAGAGATTTATTTGAGTTTCACAAAAAGTATTATTTGTAGTAAATAAAAAATCTTATTTAAATTGTGAAAATATGAAAAATGTATTTATAAGTTGTGAAAGAGAGCAAACACTTTAAGTAATAATTTTTTTCCAAAAATTTAGTTCCTCATTATCCACTTTACCTACAATTACTTCACCTAGTATAAATTTAAATTTACAAATCAACGTGCCATCTCTTTTTTTCTTTTTCCTAATATTTTCTGCTATAAAAAACCTTTGGCAGTTAACTTCACCATTAAATAATTACTATGATAAAAAAAATTCCATCTTCTCTCAATAACAAAAAAGAATTTTTGTACTATCAAAAGTACCTTTTGTATTTTTCTAAAAACTGATTTAGCAATTAATTTTATTTTCCCTTTCAAACGAATAGAAAAGGTCGTAGTAGAATTCAATGAAACAACCAAGTATTCCGGTATATACATATTTGATTAATATTCAAAATTGATTCTCTATATTTGAGCCACAACGGCCAACTTCGTTTTGACCATATAAATATGTTAATTATCATTCTAATTAATTATTTTTAATATAATTAATTTAATATTTAAAATTCATAAATTATTTTACTTACAATAAAAACTAATTTAATTAAAAAGAAATTTTCTTTTAAAATACGTCATGATATAAATTGTGGGATTTTTTTATAAAAAACTTTAGTATTTTAAATCTTTTAATTTATAATGATAATTAACTCATTAATTTAGTTAATTAGAATGATAATTACTTCACTAATATGACAAAAATGTAATTTAATGATTATGCCAAAAAATATTATTTAGGATTAGAAATTAATATACTTAAAGTGTAAACTGATTTTTTTGAATAAATATAGAGAATCAATATTAGACTTTAATCTTAATATATTAAAGTCATTTTTCCTCTTTGGGTTTACAAATCGCATCCACATACAGATTTAGGATCTTATCTCCATATAAATTGGCTATTACTAATTAATAAAATATGCCATAAATTTTGAAGGAAAATTAGTATTATTGGGGAAAGAAGGATAAAGAAGATTGCACTATATGCAATGATGCATCTGTCTTTTACTTTCGTTTCCAGTTGTACTATATAAATTAATGACAGAAGAAATACACTAATTAATTATGAATTTATCCATGTTTTTTTAAAATATGATTATTGCCCAAGGCTGGTCCAGAATTTGATAATGAGATAACCTAATCACTAATTATCACCAAAACCCATCGAACAAATGTAGATAATAGTATTACATTGTCGGGTTCGATAACTTTACAATTTCGAAATAATTTAAATAGAAGCATTCTGATAAAAAGTGGTTAGCACACTACAATAATGTGTGTTCCGGCAACCTGCACATTTTAAAACAAAAAATAAATGCATAAATGGGTCCTTAATTATAATTAATTTATACATGCTCTTCTACCTTTTGGATTTAAGTCATACTTTTAGTAGAGCACATAAGAAAAAAATTTATAAAACACTAGAATTTGACTAAATTAATGGATACATATAGGTAGGAATGAAGAAGATAATCTATGATTCGAAAGGTTGGCATTTGACTTGCCCATCTAAAGCCCCCACTAGCCACACTATCCTCTCATGACTTAATTAGGCCATCGGAAAGTAGTGTTTTTGTTATCTAAAATTATTACTTAACTTTGACGCAGTTTCATTTAGTTTTGATCCATTCTCAACCTCAATAAGATTGTTTAAAACAATTAAATATTGATAAGGAAGAGCTTGTCAAATATATCTACAGATAGAAGTGATTCGAGATATTGTACTATGATGTATTATTTTAAATTGGATATCACTTTATGGAGTTAATTAATTTAAGTTATGTTTTGATGTAAGTAAGAAAATTGATATTGGAGCATAGGCAATGAGCCGTTTAGGGCGGAAGCACTTCGACATTGGTCCCCACTGCAATAATATAGATAGGCAACGTCAATTAAGTTTGCAGTTTTCTCTTGCAATCTGACAATTATTGAACAGCTTGGAATTTTCTGTCACTAAATTATATAGTACATAGTAATAAAAGGATAAATTCTCCTTCCAATGAAACCGTCCCAAATTCTTTCTTGTTCTTTCAACAGCAACAGTACCAATTTAGATAACATTTCTAAAATAGTAGTACAATATATTGTAATTGTCAGGTTATTTCCATTTAATTAAATCATAAATGTAATCAATGAATTGTAATTAAGGATGAGTGAATCCGTAAATTATCATCCTCGTAACTGTTTGAGCAGTTTGTCAGATTTTATTAACCGAGCGACCAGATTTAATGAGACTTTACAAAATACACATATTAGTATAGTAGTCAGCATAATATAGAGTGAACAAATATAGAAAGCAATCGAGATTAGGAAAATGTAATTAGAAAGAGGAAAAAAATGAGAAAAAGGGTGAGTCGGTCCACTCCCACACGCTTTGATGTGCGCCATCCATCCATACTTCCATACTGCTGCGTTGAATATTCAGTCAT
The DNA here is from genome assembly GCF_004379255.2 of Salvia splendens. Classification (NCBI taxonomy): domain Eukaryota; kingdom Viridiplantae; phylum Streptophyta; class Magnoliopsida; order Lamiales; family Lamiaceae; genus Salvia; species Salvia splendens. Next base: position 8,385,690 of record NC_056034.1, read on the forward strand.
CTCTCACTAACCACGGTTAGGCATCATCTAACCATGGTTACTTCCGGCACTGCTATAATAGAACAAGATCAGCCTGGCCTTTAGGACGCATTGGTTTATTCCCAGTCAGAGACAAAAGATTTCTCAGGCGAAAAAGGTTCGTATCATCATCATCATCCCCTCCCCCACAATTCATTATTCCCCCTCTTTTTTCCCTCTTCTTTCTTCCAATTGCTACCTCCATTCCTTTCCATTTATTTTTAATTCTGACACCGTGAAACCAACATCCAGCATGCGATCTCTCTTTTTTTCTGAGTTATAATTGTTGTTTTGGGGAGAAACAATCTAGAAACAACAATTTTCAAAATTAGCTAGATGCTTAGCATGTTTTTTGGGCGGATCATTGTGATCAGAGGCCATGGACTTACTTATATGGTTGAATACAAAATCTATATTCCAGCAGATTTCTTAATTTCGATTTGACCTACCTGTGATTCTTTTTGGAGCTAAAATTGGCGAATTTAGGCAAGTTTTTTTGATGATGACGATGTATTTTTAGATAAATTCTGGACATTTTTTGTTTTGTGCAGAAAAGAGAGTGAAATGGCTTTGGAGGTATACGAGGAAGCCATCGCAGGACTTAAGAAGCTTCTGAGGTATTCAATTCTCTTTCCGAATCTGCCCTCGGGATTCCCCCACCAGAAAACCAAATTTCGCCTTTCCCGAGGCAGATGAAGCTATCATCTTCTACGCCTGATTAGTCGGCCTATAAATCATGAGGAATTTCATTTTAACTGTTTTCTAGGACCCATTTAGTGGTGTCATGGAATTGTCATGATTCATCCCTGGGCCCCCACCCTTACTGCTTTTTTTTATTTCCTCCAGTGAGAACGGCGAATTGGAAGGTGCAGCAGCGGCCAAGGTTAAGAAGCTGATGACGGAGCTCTCAGGCGCGGCAGCCTCAAAGGCGGGCTTCGACCCGGTTGCCAGGATTCAGGCCGGGTTCGAGCATTTCAAGAAGGAGAATTACGAGTATGTTGACTTTCATTTCAGATGTTAGAGGACAAGATGGAAATTAAATGCGTTTTAAAGCATAATTCATAAAAAAAAACTGCGAGATTCTTGGAGATGTTAATTTACGGCGTTAACCCTATTTTTAGTTAGGTTAGTATTTAGATAGTACATTTTTTATTAGGACGTGATGATGCATGATGTTTATAAGCATTGATTAGATGGGATCTTTCCACTATTTTGATGGGATTGATTCAAGTGGGAAATAAGTGGTCCTCCTTCATTTGCGCCAATAATTTATAGGTGCAGCAAGTAGTGATAAGCATTAGTCATTTTTTTTTATCGTAATTACAATCAACTTCCTCGTTAATTCCCTTTGTGATACGTCATTTGGCATGCTACCATGTCTAGTTTTTATTTTACTAGCACCATTAAACTCAAATTTGTTCTGATTTAACCATAGGAAAAATCCTGCTTTGTACGAGGAACTGTCCAAAACCCAAAGTCCAAAGGTAATCACAAGATCAAAATTAATGTATACAACAAGACAGGATTATTTGATAGTTTACAATTTAAAATTTGATGTAATGAATAAACGCAGTTTTTGGTATTTGCTTGCTCTGATTCGCGAGTATGCCCTTCGCACATATTGAATTTCCAACCTGGTGAGGCTTTTATGGTGCGAAACATTGCTAGCATGGTTCCACCCTATGATCAGGTAAACACCAAACCCAAATAATAATACCACTTTTAAATCTTTAATAAAGTACTGAAGTGTCTTTATCTATTTATTCGTCATGCTTTTCCAAGTAAGCTAACCATGGTTAATATTTATACGTTGCAGAAGAAATATTCAGGGATGGGGGCTGCAATTGAATACGCAGTGATTCATCTGAAGGTGGTTATTATTCTTTACTTTTTATATTTTAATTTTACTTCAAAACTTTTAATACTGGAGTCAATTAACTTAGAAAGATGCGTCTTTCAATCAAGTATACAGGCCATCTCAATATTTGTGTATCAATTTGCAAGAGTATAGAATTGCTACGTACAGCTAAATTAAAATTTTGGATTAAGTTGCAAAAATCATAAAGTTTGTCTACTTTTTTTTGGTAGATAAACCTTAATTCTTCTTGGTGTCAACAATTATTTGTACGTGCTTATCTATAACTAAATAAGTTGATAATCAAAAGTAAAAGTTGTGGTTAGTATATGTGGAAAGATGAAAAATTCTGCAGACATATACCACAAACTTCTTAATATATATGTGCCACTTTCTCAGCCACAGGACAACCTAATTCCACAAAGACTTTTTTGCTAGTGTTGTTTTCTCCTTTAGGATAAAGTGTTCCTTAATGTGGAAGTCAAATAGTCATAATTTCCAATCAAAACTTAAATTTGGCTGTGGGAATCAGTACTAAACAGCTTCACATTCTCTTTAAGAAAAAGGAAGATCCATCTTATAGTTAAAGGGTGATCAAGTAAATAGTTTTAGGTATATTCTGAATTAAATCGCATAAACTAATCAATATTCAGTAATCATATGCCAGTACTTTTCGTACCCTTCACCAAAGAAGGTGCTCACGCATGTTGAACTAGCTGGGAATAGATTCCTCATCCTCATAATCATTACTTTGTTCAATGATTTAATTTGACTAATGTAGACAACGCCAAATGAGTCATTTTATTAGTTGAAAAAATGTTTACTTTAGTATTTATTCCTTGATACATGTGATTTTTATTGACTAGAAGAAATTTGTAATGTTAGGTGGAGAATATATTAGTGATTGGACACAGCTGTTGTGGAGGGATAAAGGGCCTCATGTCCATCCCTGATGATGGGACCATGCAAAGGTTAGTATTCTGCTATGTTCCCTTCACATCCCTTTGTTATTTTATTACAATGACTCATACAAAAGTATCACTACTTGTACTTGGAATGTGCTTATTTTATGCTTCTTATCCTTTTTTTTTATTGCAATCTTGCCTCATGTCTTATTCTATTGTCTTTGTTGCATACTTTTGTACTTTAATTTCATCCTGCATTTTGTGTTAATTTCACCATTAGTTACAAGACTGGAAAATGGTCGTTAGTTACAACTTACAAGAATGGAAATTTTGTTGTGTCTTACTGTATTTTTTTCTGCAAATGGTTGTAGTGATTTCATAGAAGAGTGGGTGAACATCTGTAAGGTGGCTAAGGCGAAGGTGCGGACCGAATGTAAAGACTTGGATTTCGGCGAACAATGCACTCATCTGGAGAAGGTAACGAATCCTCAACCAGTCATTCGATGCTTTGATATAATGCAAGAAAAAAAAGAATCTGATATATATAAACTGGTTATGGTGATGATGATGATGATGATGAACAGGAGGCAGTGAATGTGTCTCTGGGGAACCTATTAACATATCCCTTTGTGAGGGAAGGTGTGGTGAAAAAAACTCTGTCGCTTATGGGAGGCCACTACGACTTTGTCAACTGCGCATTCGAGCTCTGGAATCTCGACTTCAACCTCTCCCCTTCTCTCTCACTATGAGCCATACCAACTTTAATTCATGCTTTTTTGTATATTACTGGCATTTCATCGCCACTGAATAAGGTCTGGTCTCTTCACTGTAAAATGAGGTTACTTTCTACATTTTTTTTTGGTATTTCCGTTATATATATAGCCAAGGTCTCGAAACCTTGCAAGCGTGTGCATTGTGTGAAGTGACTTGTATTTTGAACAATACCAACCTTTCCCTTATTGAAATGGCCAAAAAGGCATGTGAAAGTTAATGTTCTCTATTCTTATAACTGTTGTGATTTTGATTATATATTAATCTAAGGAATAGGATATATGACAACCTTTCCAGTAGCACGACCGGTTTCCAGATACGAGAAAGCTTCATGAACCTTGTCAAAAGGGAATGGCCCCTTAGGATCCACAATGGCCTTGAGCTTCCCACTCTCCAAATAAGGATTTAGCTTCTTCAGGGTCTCTCCTGTCGAAGTTATCACAAACCTAAAACCGGGTGGCCCGGCCGGGCCAGTTAGGACGACAGCGCTCCCACCTTCCTTCAACGCCTTAACAGCCCTATCACCTTGCCCTGTTCCCATTTCCCACATCAGCAATCACCATTTTACTTTGAGACATCCATTTTTAGCTATGTTATCTTACCAACTGTGTCGAAAACTAGATCGAATTTGTCCGGCAAGTTTTCAAAGTTTTGTTTAGTGTAGTCGATAGCCAAATCAGCTCCTAAGCTTCTGAGAAGATCCAGCTTTGGTGTGCTAGCAGTAGCAGCCACTTTCGAAGCGCCAAACACTTGCTTCGCCAACTGATAGGAGAAGAAGAGAGAGTTAGGCACATTTCATGAACACAATTTCGCTGCTCTCATCACTACCTGTATGACGAGGGATCCGACGCCACCGGCTCCGCCAAGAACAAGAATGGATTTGCCCTGGGAAAATGCAGCTCTTTCAAGGCCTTCATAGGCAGTCTCAAGTGCAAGAGGGAGGGAAGCTGCCTCTGCAAATCCAATGTTTTTGGGCTTAAGAGCAACCAGTTTCTCCTCGACGGCGGTGTACTCCCCTAAGGATCCAAACTGTTTAGGCCCCTCCAAGGTTTTCTCACTCACATCTGCATTCCTTCAAATCCTTAACTTCCTTCCCTACTTTCACCACCACTCCAGCAACATCATACCCCGGAACAGTCTAATATGCATTTGGATGAACAAATTATCAATCTATGTTTAACTATCAACAAGCAGAAACAGAATCATGCTAGTTTCCAAAAGGGGAAAGGAGAGTTACCGGAAGAGGCGAATCAGTGGCCTTGAATTTGCCAGCTCGCCTTTTGGAATCGACAGGGTTGAGAGCAGCGGCAACCACTTTGATCAGAACCTGGTCCTCCTTGATCTCAGGGACTGCGACATTGTTGTCAAGCTTCAACACGTCGACGCCACCATACTCGGAGTAGGACCATGCCTTCATTTCAGATGGCACGAAGGAAGAAGCCGTGGCAGCAGATTGTGAAGCTGCAGATATTCTGAGAGGCTGGTGAGGAGAGGATAAGGCTCTTTGTGATTTGTTGAGCCTGTTTATGGTGAATTTGGAGGACAATAATGGAGTTTGGTGGAGGGAGAGAAGGGGGTTTCTCAGTTGGAAAGTGGTGGAGGAGGAGAGGATTGAATCCATGGCACCAACTGAATTACCAACTCATCATTTTCAACATCATGTTTTTATATCATCTCATTTTTGGGTTTCTCAATATGTGGCATTCATTCAGAGGTCCACATTCTGGTACGTTCTAGAACAACCCCACATTACTAATTTTTGCCAATTCAACACGTATTTAGACATACTATTTCTCAATGGAGTAGAAAAAAATGTACAAAACCATGCTGTTTAATCGAGCAATTTTAACCTAAAAACATGGTAACATAGTGAACATTGAATTCTAAAGAACTTTGAAATTATGGGAAAGGCTTGCAGTGTTTGTCCTGATTGCCCATCTCTCTTTCATGTTATACACATACCATTGTTGAATTTTGCTAGTTTTTCCGTCATCTGCATTGCCTGATTCAGCTAGCAAATCAGAGAGATCGACCTTTTCAGTGGTCTTTCTAGTGATTATTCAGGACTATCGATGCAATTCTTCCTCTGCCATTGCTGCAAGTGACGTACTCCCCCACAGAACTGAGCTTGAAGGGGGCCATAGCTCTTCATCCTGAGCTTGTCTGTTAGAACTTCATGACGGGAACAACAACAAGTATTACGAACTACAACGAAAACTACTCATGTTTTTGAAAGACAACTATAGAGCTAAAACATGTCCTATGGGAGAAATATAAACCTGTCCTTACGGATGGTTAGTTCTTCTCTGTTTTGGTGTAACGCAGAGCTTTATGGAAAAATTCAAATAGCAAGATTCAAGAAAGTACATAATTTAAAAAACAAAGATCAGTAGCACATCCTTAAGTCCAAATAGTTAATAATAGCAACTGTTCTCTATTAACACAAACATTAAACCATATTGTAATAACATGGGGATTCAATCTCCAAACTTTTTTCACCTTTGTATATGGAGGACGCTCCACGCACTCTTGATTTTGTTTCCAGGCTTCCATTTGCCTCTCTAAACCCAAAATTGTTCTTTGTTGTTTCTTGCAAGTCTTCTTGAATGGTTTAAAACCAAGCCACTGCAACAAAAACAATGTGCTTATAGTAAAGTCAAGAACTGAACTTCCACTCTTCAGATAAGTTAGCGATATAAAGTTAATAAACCCAACAATGGAAAAATTGGAAAGAAACCGCAATCATAAAAAATAAATCACGGCCCAGTCAGCTAGAATTCATCAACAGAGTACACATATTCAGGATGCAATTTTTTACCCTAAACAGTTACGGTGGTAGAAATTAAGCTGAGGGAATGCCGATCACCTTCAACAATCTGCTCCAAGAATCCCAAAAAAAACGAGCTGAAGCCATACTGTATTTATTGAAAGTGGGATTTCTTTGCTTTTTTTAGTAGAACAATCTTCACAACATAACAAATTCAATTTTGAGAAATCAACATGTGTCGCGTGACATGTGAAAATGCTCGGCAATTTTTGTCTTCGTTGCTTTCTTCTTCTTCTTGCTTCTTTCTTTCTTTCTTTATTAATGCGTGTTATTGGGCTTCCTCGTAGTTGAAGGCCCAATATACATTGGGCCAACGAGCTAATCCCATTTAACTTAAATGTTCGTTTATTGTAAATTTCAAGGCCTCTGCGTTTTAGCTTGTAAATGGAGTGTTTTAAACCATCAAACTGCATTTATATTTACATGTGAGGTGACATGCAATTTCAAGACTAGAATTCACCTATTATAGATTAAGTTTCATCATTCCACATAGGGGTTTCATGATACAATAAAAGTAAGTGAGATAACAACAAATGTAGCTAATTAAACCTAATATCATAAGCCTTATTTCCATCAATCCCAAAAATCCCAAAATGCTTCTCATACTCAGTCCCAGTCTTGCCATCCTCATCAAACAAATCAAACAAGAAAACCTCCACCCCAACACCCGGCCTCTTGGGCGTCCCAACATCCCCCAACGCCCTCCTCACCACATTCCCATTATAAGCAAACGCATTCTCCGCCGAGCCCCCGTCTCCTCCTCCCGTCGGCCACCCTGTCTCCGTCACCACCACCGGAATCCCCTCAAACCCCTCCCTCTCCATCGCGTACACGAACGCATCCACCGCCGAATCAAACATGTTATCGTAGGCCAACCCCCCATCCATCTCAACCTCCGACGACCTAAAAGTAGCATACTCCAACGTCACATGCTGATGATCATTCTCAACGTAGGTGAAAAAAGGGTAAATGTTGACCATCAATGGCGAATTAGTATCGCGCAAGAACTGAAGGAGAGGGATCAAAGCCGGTTTCACATCATTGTGGAAAGCGCCGGTTGAAGGAGGGTAAGAAGTGGATAAAATCGTTGCTGCGTGGGACGATGAAACCCTAACGATGTCGTTTAGCCCTAATATTTGAAGGGCTTGGTGAATGTTGAGGATTGCGGGGACGATGAAAGGGGTGTAGAATGGATCTTTTTGCAAGACCTCGTTTCCGACGGCTAAGTATCGGAGTTGAGAGGGTGCGATGTGTGAGAAGATGTTGGATTGGAGCCAATCGAGAGAGGCGGCGACGGTGCCATTGGCGAGTGTGGGGAGGATTTCGTTGGGGACGCCGATGGTGAGCTCGATTCCGGTGCCGGAGAAGGGGGCCAGGGCGGCGGGGTCAGGGTTGAAGAGGCGGATTCTTGATATGCCGTTGGAGTTGAGGAGGCCGATCACGGAGGCGGGCGGCGGGAGGTCGGCGGCAACCCTGCCGTAGCATACTCCGACCGGTGCGGCCCCTGCAAATGAAAAATAATTAGGCCATGATTAGGGTTTATAATGTGAAATTAACTAGTTGTGGAAAGTGGTGTTTGATGCAAACCTGTAAGCAGGGGAGAGAGGGAGAGGAGAGAGATTAGGAGGATGCTATGTGTGGTTTTCATTTTCTTGACAGATGGATACAATTGTTGATGGCATGATTTTGATCGTTATATATGGAGTGTTTTTTGTGATGTTTTGGTTTGATTCTGGTCTAGTTTTATGTTTCTGTGATCGTGTTTAAGATTGATGAACTGCATTTTTAAGTTCATCATCTTGAGTTGGTAGAACTTTGTTAATGTTTCTCAAAATACAGTTGAACAGACCCAGCCAAGTTTATTACGCCATTTGCAAATGATAACATAATAGTACTATGTGAATTAATTTGTATATGCTCTGTTAGTAAGAGTGAGCAAAAAAAATCGAAAACCGAATCGAAACCCGATCGAATTTTGAAATTTGATTCGGTTATTTTTTGGATTTTGGTTCGGTTCGATTTTATTTTTAGAAAATTTTGGTTTATCGACTGGGCATATTAGTACTTGTATTGCCTGAAGAAGACAGTGGGACACTGCTTTTGGTGTTTTATTTTTTTGCATCAAAATCTGTCTTATTATAGGATTTGGACAGAAAAAATTGGTAGGTGATCTCGAGGAGGTTGGGCTTACTTACCCTCTGCATATACTACTAATATTCGCTTCAGCTTTTTTCCTGTTTCATTACAAGTAAACTTCACATCTTTATTTGGCCCTCTAAACCACTAATCCATGTCTCACGGACATAATTCCATTAATCATAGCAATTAAACTCGAATCCAACTAATTTAAGCTATATAATAATTATGTCATTTAATATTATGAGAAGTCGAAGAATATACATAAAATTATAATATTAAAATGTAGGTAACAAATGTTGGTGGTAGTGGAAGTCTTAAGTAATGATCAGTTTGATGGTGGAAACAATAATCGCCAAAAGCGTGGTATGTTTCCAGTGATAACTTTTAGCACTTTTGAATCATTATTGGGCTCCAGCCCAAAATAATCATAATAAATTGAAGAAGTAAAAAGTAAAAAATCAAGCCATATAATAATTGAGCTTCATCATTATTAGAGTGGATAAAATGACTTAATCAGTTAATTAAACATGAAAAATCTCCCCATTATTGCGTTATTGAACAGAAGAATTAATCTTATAATTATATCGATCACTATAATGATTGCGGATTTTTTATGGGTTGATGGATCTAAAGTGGGATCTGTAGTAAGAATTATTGATTGATATAAAAATATTTCTTTTCTCATCAATCTACAGTACCATTAGAATATTTCTAGTAATAATTGCACGCCATCGTGCCCTACCCTAACAAAAGCAATAAAAACAAAGATAAAAAACAAATAAAGCATCGAATAGTTTATCGGGGCACTCGACATGATATTTGCACTGTCATGATTCTTAAAACTTTGTTTTATCATGTACTCCCTCAGTCCCGGATAATTCGTCTCACTTTGACCGGGCACGGATTTTAAGAAATGTAATGAAAAGTGAGTTGAAAAAGTTAGTGGAATGCGGGTCCTACTTTTATATATTAGTTTTATAGTAAAATGTGAGTATGAATGAGTTAGTGGAATATGTGGTCCACTATAAAAAATGGTAAAAGTGAAATGTGACAAATTATGTGGGACGGATCGAAATAGAAAAATGAGACAAATTATCCGGGACGAAGGGAGTACTATTGTTTCAATAATTTTATTTCCTTTTCTAGATCAAGATATTAGATAGTACTAGCTAGTACTATTATTTAATGATCAAATAGGTTCTTTTCTACATGAGGTGTAGTATTAGATTAGTACTGATACTAGTAGTATTTTTGAGATCAAATGTTTAAGTTACATCTTACCAATACAGTATTTTTTTAAGATTTAGTTTGTAATGTTTGTTAGTACCTATATTTTCACGAATTTCCATCATTATTGAACAAAACTCTATCAAAACTTTGAATCATAGTACTATAGGAAAGGCCAGCATGCTAATGAGATAATTAATTGTCTTACTACCACAAATATATTTCCACTTCAATAAATCTTTAAGTAATACTCCTAATTACTTATAATAATAATGCTAGTAATAATTTTGTACCTGATAATTAAAAAAACACAAGCTAAAAACACAGATATGTGAAAGATGCTTTAGCAATGGGAAAACTTGGTCTGTATACACATTGATGAAAGCAATAGCGATGTGTCAATTTCCAACAATTGTTCAAACCAACAAAAAAAGCAAAAGCTCTCACAAGATGTTCCTCCCATATCTTTCATAGATTATTGTGATGTTTTAAAGGAGCCAAAATATTTCTTTCTCTCCTCACTAAGCTACAAAACCAATCAAACTCACAAAAAAAAAAAAAAAAGCGACAACGAGAATATATCTTTAGTTGTCACTCCCTTTATTAAAGAAAAGCCCTTCCTTTTGAATTCAAACTTCCCCTCTCATTACAATCTTGCATAAAACCACCTCCTCACTCCATCACATTCTTGTTTCACTCCTCTCTCTCTCTCCAAAAACCATAATTCCTTGCTTCTACCAAAATAGTTCAATATTAAAAAAAATGTCACAACCAATTGATGCATATCCAAATCCAGAGATGACTGATCAAGCAAGCCCTTCGCGCTCCAACGGCTCGTTCGGGCCAGTTTTTGCGGTGTTGGCTGTGATTGTGGTGATATCGGCGGTGGCGTGCGTGTTGGGGCGGCTAAGCAGCAAGCGGAGCCACCACACGAAGAAGAAGAAGGCGGAGCACGACCACCCGGCCAAGGGGAGCAAGGGCCTCCCTAAAGAGTGGGAGTCTAAGCAGAAACCCTTGGATATCGAATTCGGATTTGATAAGAGAATGCCGCCAAAGAATGGAGGAGGGAAGCCGAAGCAGCCGCATCAAAATGGGGGACATAATAAACCAGTAGATATCAGATTTTCAAACAATGTTTAAATTTTAATAGTGATTGGATGCGCATGGGCAGGGGGTATACTTGGTGGTAGTACTACTATTATAGTAGTAGAAGTACTGGTATTATTTTGGGTTTCAAAATCTCATGGTTAAGTTCTGGCTTAATTAGTTTTCAAGTGTCTTTGTGCAAGTTGTGGACTAAATTTCCAAAGAATGGTCAAAGTTTAATGAATGTATATGAAGGGTTTTAAGGAATTACGGAGTAAGTACTGAAAAGAAAGACACAAAGCCATAATTGTGAAAGCAAGAATAAAGATATCCGAGAATAGAATGAGAATCTGAAGGCTACTGTTTCATTGATTTGTTGATATTGAATACAAGCAGCTATATATACTAGAGTATGGAACAATCTAGATCTCTCAAACAATTCTGATTACACAACTAAACACACTTAAGAATCTAATCCTAACAAACTGCCGTGCTCCTCATTCCTTGTAGCAACACGTCCTTGAACGTACGGGAGTGGTCCCATGCTTTATAAGCAACAGCTGGACATGATGCCGAACTCCCTTCTCGGCTCATAACCGAACTCCGGCGTGCATCTTTCTTTCCAGCCGAACTCCCTTCTCGGCTCATAACCGAACTCCCTTCTCGGCTCATAACCGAACTCGGACGAACTGCAGAGTGCGGAGCCGAGGACGAACTCGGACGGACTGCAGAGTGCGGAGCCGAGGACGAACTCGGACGTTCAATCTCAACACTTCTAACATCCCCCCTCAACCTGAGGGAGGCTAGAGAAACTACGCCGAGTTTTTCTCTTAGCTTCATGAAAGGTTGCAGACTTAGAGGCTTAGTAAATATGTCCGCTATTTGATCCTGTGTAGGAACATGCCGCAGATCTAAATCCTTGTTTAAAACCTTGTCTCTAACAAAATGAACATCAAGTTCAATGTGCTTGGTTCTAGCATGCAAAACGGGGTTGGATGCAAGAGCAATAGCACTGAGATTATCAACCCATATGACTGGAGCAGATTTAATAGGTAGTTTCAGCTCATGCAGTGTTGAGTGGAGCCAAGCAACCTCAGCAGCGGTGTGAGCTAAACTCCTGTACTCAGCTTCTGTACTGGAACGAGCCACGACGGTTTGTTTCTTGACACACCATGATATGAGACTTCTCCCAAAATACGTGCAAAAACCAGTGGTCGACCTTCTATCATCAATGTCTGAGGCCCAGTCAGAATCAGAAAATGCAGAGAGAAGTCCATTCGATACTTGAATTTGAATCCCATAATCTATGGTGCCTGAAAGATACCTCAATATCCTCTTAACAGCTTTCCAATGAGGATCAAGAGGGAAAGCCATATATTGACTAACTTTGTTTACAGCATAATTGATGTCGGGCCGGGTGATAGCAGCATATTGGAGAGCACCCACGATACTCCTATAAAGCTTAGCATTAGATACAGGCTCACCAATAATCTTGCTGAGTTCACAAGTGGAAATCATGGGTGTAGGACAGCCCTTAGCTCCAGACATGTTGGCCTTCTTCAGAAGATCCCTGATATAAGTTGACTGACAAAGATGCAAACCAAAGTCAGTTCTAACAACCTCAACTCCAAGAAAAAGGCTGACTTCACCAAGGTCTTTAAGAGAAAAATGAGTATTAAGCTGAGAAATGACACTTTTTATAGTGTTAGGACAACTGCCTGTGACAAGCATATCATCCACATAAATCAAGATATAAATGGTCTCTGATTCTGACTTTCTAATGAACATAGAGGCATCTGCTCTGGATTGAGTGAATCCTAGAGAAATGAGTACAGAGTGTATAGTGAAGAACCAAGCCCTTGAAGCTTGCTTAAGCCCGTAGATAGCTTTGTTCAGCTTGCAAACAAGATGTGAACCACCCTGCTCAAATCCCTGAGGCTGCCTCATGTATATATCCTCTTTCAACTCTCCATTAAGAAAAGCATTGTTCACATCTAAATGAGTAATTCCCCAGCCACAACTCACAGCAATAGTTAGGATCAGCCTGATGGTGGCTGGCTTCACTACCGGGCTAAAGGTTTCAGTGAAATCAAAGCCGGGCTGCTGTGAGAAACCTTGTGCAACAAGCCTAGCCTTGTGCCTAGCTATCTCTCCAGAGAGGTGAAGTTTTAGCTTAAAAATCCAAGTGCACCCCACAAGATTTTTCCCAGGTGGAAGAGTTGTTAACAACCAGGTTCTATTCTTAAGGAGAGCTAAGTATTCAGCTTCCATAGCAGCTTTCCAAAGTGGAAGGATAAGAGCTTCTGAAGCTGACTTTGGAGTATAGTGTGAGGTGACAAGAACATTATAAAGCTTAGGCTTAAAAATACCTGCCTTAGACCTTGTAGTCATGTGATGCTTGCTGGTGACATTTGTATCATCCATAGAAACAACTGGAGCTGCAACCACTTGTTGAGTACCCAAGACAGATTCAGTAGTTGTATCAGCAGTTGAAGACAAGCCTTGACCACCTGTGTCATGAAGAAAACCAGGAGGTGAAGAAGGTGGAGAAAGATTATCATCAGGAGAGAGCACTGGAGCAACAGATGTGCTAGCTCGTTGACTCTCCACAACAGGAGCTGCAGAAAAAAGTGGAGCAATAGTGGAATCATTCAAAGTTTCAGCGGGAAAAATGGATGAGTAAGGAAAGATTTTCTCATCAAAGATAACATCTCTGGAAATGATGACTCTTCCATCTGGAAGAAGAGCCTTGTACCCCTTGTGTGATCCACTATATCCCAGAAAAACAGATTTTTCTGACCTGCCTTCTAGCTTGTGATTATTGTATGGTCTAACCAAGGGATAGCACAAGCATCCAAACACCCTCAAGGCAGAATAGTCAGGTCTTTTTAACATCAACTTCTGAAATGGAGATATGTCTCCAATCACCTTAGATGGCATTCTATTGATCAAGAAAACCGCAGAGACAAAGGCATCATCCCAAAAATAAATTGGAAGAGAAGCTTGTGTTAGGAGGGCAAGACCTGTTTCAACAATGTGCCTATGTTTTCTCTCAGCCAAACCATTTTGCTGAGGAGTATAGGGGCATGAAACTCTGTGAGATATGCCACTTTGCTTGAGAAAAGAGTTCAAGCCTTGATACTCCCCACCCCAGTCAGACTGTAGGCATTTGATTTTGGTTCCCAGAGTATTTTCTGATGATGATTTGAACAATTTAAAAACATCCATAACAGCACTTTTAGCCTTTAACAAGTATATCCATGTAAACCTTGTAAAATGATCAACAAAAGAGACATAGTACTTGAATCCATTTCTCGAAGTTACAGGGGATGGTCCCCACAGATCAGAGTGCACAAGCTCTAGAGGTGAATGAACCTCAGATTCAGAAGCATGATAAGGGAGTCTATGAGCCTTAGATACACAACATGAATGGCACAATTGATTTTCATTGATTGAACTTGCAGAAAGATTACAGCTCTTGAGGACACTCTTAACAACATCAAAAGTAGGGTGTCCTAATCTATTATGCCACAAGGATAATTCAAGGTTAACATTATGATTCAGATTATCACTATGAGCTGGAATGGCTGAACTAACAGAGTAGACGGCTGGATTGCCTTGATTGAATGAAGAAGGAAAAGGAACGGCTGGAATGTTGGAGCTATGGCTTCTCTTGATTGGTGAGTGGTCAACTAGAAAGTGGTATAGTCCCTTGTTAAAAACTCCCTTGAGCACGGTTTCCCGGGTTTCCAGATCCTTGACAAAACAAAGGTCAGGATGAAATTCAAAGAAGACACAATTATCTCTAGCAAACTTAGATACACTAAGAAGGTTCTTGGTTATACTAGGAACATGCAAGAGATTCTTCAATGCTAGTTTTCTGGAAAAATCACAATGAGGTTTCAATTCTGATTCACCAATGTTAGATATAGATACAGAAGATCCATTCCCGAGTAGAAGCCTCTTACCTCCAGTATACTCCGAGCTAGTGTTGAGATTGCTAAGATCTCCAGACACGTGATGAGTTGCTCCGGAGTCCGGAGACCAGCTTGTTGAAGTACCTGGTTCAAATCCAAACTCTGATGCAGTAGCAGAATTTAAAGATGGAGGAGGCCTTGCTGTGGCTGCCTGAACCAGATGTGCTGAGGGGTTGAAATACCCTTGATGCTGTTGACTTTGAGAGTTTCCTCTTAACTGAGGTTGCGGCTGTGGAGGTGAGTAATTCTGCTCGAACCGATGCCAACATTTGGCTGCACTATGCCCAGGTTTATCACACAACTGGCAGACTACTTTATTGTTTCCTCTACCGAAACCTCTGCCTCCTCTTCCTCCTCTTTGGTTCCTTGAACCACCTCTGCCACTTCTTGGATTGGAGCTAGAGTTGTAGGGATTGAAATCTCTTTTCTGATTTGTCTGCTGCATCAGATTGAGAGAAGGCTGTGATCCTTCTGAGCTGGAAGAGTGAGATCTTGTAGTCTCTATCCGAGACTCAAAAGTTAGCAAGAAGGCAGTGGCATCTCCGAGGCTCCAAGAATCAGACCTTGAACTTACAGCACACACCGCCGGGTCATATTCTTGCCCAAGACCTCCAAGAATGTGCATGACTTGCTCATCCTCTGACACTCTACATCCCACAGATCCTAGTAGATCAAAATAATTTCTCATCTTACCAATATACTCACTCATAGTGAGTGAATCTTTCCTTTGATTTTGCATCATCTGCCTATATTGCATAATCTTCGCAGTGGATCGGCTGGCAAAATTGGTTTCAAGGGCATTCCAGATGTCCCTTGAAGATCTTAGTCCAACAACAAGGCCAAGTGCTCCTTCTGATAGAGAAGAAAGAAGCCAGGCCGCCACTCTTCTGTCTTGCCTTTGCCAGGCGACGAAATCTTCATTTGCAGTGATGGATCCTCCTTCTCCTTCTGCAATGAATATGGTTTGAGGTGGAGGTTGCTTCTCACCATTCAAATAACCTTCAAGGCCATATCCATAGGCTGTGACATCTACCTGCTGTTGCCACATCAAGAAATTGGAATCATTTAACTTCACTGAAATCGGTGGAAGCTGCGCATATATGGGTTGAGCTCCTTGGCTCTGAACAGCTCCTCCATTTGTTGAACCGGAGCTTGCCATTTGTCAAAAACAAACAAGAAAAGAAAAGGAGTATAGAGACAAGATCACAAGGATCCTGCTCTGATACCATATTAGAAATGGGCCACTCACCCCCTAAAAGGCCTCATAAGGGGAAGGGTTATCCACACTTATATAGATTAGATGAGATCTTCACCAAGTCGATGTGAGATAGAATTTAGAGAATTTAACACGCCCCCTCACGTGTGGGCCGGAAAGGACATCGGTCTTCCATCACGTGGGTAGGCAATGCAAGAGAAACCATCATCGATGTGGGCCGGAAAGGACATCGGTCTTCCACTCGTGAGGTAGATAAGAGATAAAGAGAAAACCATCATCGACTTGGGCCCGCTCTGATACCATGAAAAGAAAGACACAAAGCCATAATTGTGAAAGCAAGAATAAAGATATCCGAGAATAGAATGAGAATCTGAAGGCTACTGTTTCATTGATTTGTTGATATTGAATACAAGCAGCTATATATACTAGAGTATGGAACAATCTAGATCTCTCAAACAATTCTGATTACACAACTAAACACACTTAAGAATCTAATCCTAACAAACTGCCGTGCTCCTCATTCCTTGTAGCAACACGTCCTTGAACGTACGGGAGTGGTCCCATGCTTTATAAGCAACAGCTGGACATGATGCCGAACTCCCTTCTCGGCTCATAACCGAACTCCGGCGTGCATCTTTCTTTCCAGCCGAACTCCCTTCTCGGCTCATAACCGAACTCCCTTCTCGGCTCATAACCGAACTCGGACGAACTGCAGAGTGCGGAGCCGAGGACGAACTCGGACGGACTGCAGAGTGCGGAGCCGAGGACGAACTCGGACGTTCAATCTCAACACTTCTAACAAGTACTACTTTGTAGTGTTTCTTTTCTTTTTCTTTTTTTAAATCATCAAAGTTTTACAGGAATTAGGATCACTAATAAAATGTTTATTTTGCCCCCTTTCTTTTGTAAAACAGCGTAATTTTTTGGTCTATGATGAGGGCCATGTCTCTTGCGGCCCATATCAACACAATCAAAATTGAATTAGTAAAAATTATTTTTGGGATCCTATTTTGTTTCTTTTTATCTAATCATAAAATCCACAAGCTAGAATATGCAAGGATATAAAATGGAGTATTGCAAATGGCCACCAAGATAAAAAAAAAACACAGTTGGTCTAATCCATGTTTTCATACATAATGCAAAAGCAAAATGTTTTGGCTTGACGATTAAGAACCTAACCTAAATATGCACAAACTTTGATAAACTTCTTTAGTGTAATACTCCTATTTGTTCAATGAATTAAACTTTATGGGGTATATTATCTTTTCCAGTGTGTTCCACGTCAATTCTTATACAGCCAACCAAAAAAAAGGGAAGGAGTTTTGTGAGCGCCGCCGCCGCCGTGACTGCCGCTTTCTTTCTCTAGTTTTATTTTGCTTCCAACCGCAATGTAAAAATAAAATCATTAGTTGATTTGCAAAATACTTACATCAAAATAATGGACTCGTAGACCCATAGTTGGTAGTTGGTACGTAACGCCGCTTGGCGTAAGCAGAAAATTTTAATATTAGAAATTTAGAATTAATATATCATTGCAATTTGATTATTAATTAAATTCAAATTTTAATTTGAGATTTATTTACTAAATTTATAGTATATATCAAAACAATATTTAAAATTGTAAAAATATGATTAAAAGCTCACGTATTTAAACAACTGAGATTAAGAATGTACTACTGAAAAGCGGTTGTAGTATTAAAACTGAAATATGCGTCGCTCCTTAATATTATACTTCAATGAAAGTAGTACTACTATGTAGTAGTATAACATAAAAATATTCATCGGGATTGCAGTACTAGAAAGATCCCACTACAGCCTACTATCACGATTTTAAAGCGGTATATCTAATTTACTAACGATCACGGTTTTTTAACCCAGAAAAGTACGAATAGTAAAAAAATTATCTTCATACAAACCAAATTACCAAACCAAATGTCTATTTTTTCTACGCAGATTAGGCTATATGCAACGCTGTCTCTTATCCGTCTCATCCATTAACTATTCATGGGCCCACTGCACTTTTCACTCCATCTCTTAACTAAGAGACAGAACCTGCAACCCTGCATCTCTTATCCGTCTCTTAACTTACTATTTATTCAATTTCATTTTTTATTTTTATTTCCAACAAATTCAATTAATAAAAACACAATTCATTCAATAAAATAAAATTACAACATAAAATAAAAATACAACTTCAAATTCAAAAAAACAAAAAAAAACACATAATTAAAATGGGGTGTTTGGTACCCCGCCGGCGTCGACGAGCCCTGGGTGCCCGGCGTCGACGAACCGGAGCTGGAACCACCCAAGACATTGTACATGCCCCCAGTCTCCAAACGTGTTGATGTCAAACCCGCTGGAGCCGCCACCGCCATAGTTGCCGTCGCCGGACATTTTGTGATGACAATTGGAGAGGTTATATGAAAATTGGAGAGGAAATGAAGATGATTTGAGAAGAATAGATGTGTATTTGTGTGTGAAATGAGGATGAAATAGGAGTATTTATAGAGTAAAAAAATAAAAAAAATAAAACGATCGAAAAACGGTAATATTACCGTTTTTATTTTTATTTTTATTTTTGTTAAATTTGAATTTAAAAAAAATGATTTATTGTGTCAGCGTGACGAAGCCCACTCGCGGGCCGGCGAGTGGGCGTCACGCATGGCGCCGGAGCGCGCCACGTCGCGCGAGCGCGTGGCGAGACAGCCCGCGATCCGTCTCGGTGGGACGAGGGTCTCGGCGCGACCGGGACGAGATTGGCCGCTGCAATGCGTCTCGCCGCCGTCTCGTCTCGGCGGGACGAGATACGAGCCACCCGCGGGACGCGTTGCGGGTGGCCTTAGAAAGCCCCTCAACACCTGTACAAAATATAGCGAATTTTAAGTTTTTAACACACCACAGCCTTCGTCATACATCAAGAACGAAGACATTAAACAAAAAATAAAAACTAAGCTAACCAAAACACAAACAAGATAATTGCGCTGCAAGAACAAAGACATCGGTGCTCGATGGCATGGCGGGCCACTGTGCCGCTGGAGCGGCAATCACCTGCTCGATGCATTGAGCACCGCTGTGCAACTGAGCAGGGTGACGTGGCCGAGCGTGATTGGCCAACAGCTTATCCGTTGGCATTTTCTTTCTTTTTTTCTAAAAAAAATCAAAATATATTTTAAAAATCGATTTTAAATAAAAAAAATATTTTCATACTTTCCAATAAAATATATCCGTTTTTTCTCTACTTTTAATTTTTTTTATCCCAAAATCCACATTTTCATCTATAAATACCTCAATTTCCACATAAAAGTTTTTACACTACACTACACAAAATACATCTCTCATCAATTCTCTCTAAATTCTCTCATCAATTCTCATCTAAATTCCCACTCTTTTACTCTCGCAAAAACTGTCCGGCTCCGACGATCACCCCACCGACTCCCGTGGATGGAACCCCAAATGGTTCGACTCATCGTCATTCCCTAATCCGGATATGGATTTCTCGCCCCCTCCTCAACCCAAGGTTCGCATATTCCGGGTGGCTACCGGCCTTACCCGGTGGACGAGCCCAGATGCCGAGGGGTACGGGTGGGCTCCCGAAACTGGCACGAGAAGGAGCACCCCGACGCCACCGGATCTTAAAGTGCATGCCCTCTTTGCATTCAATTCACTCCATGCTCCAATACGCCAAAATAGCTAGTAGTACTTTTTTTTCATCTCCTAATTGGATTGTAGTGCTTAAAACGATGCTTTATTTCGAATGTTTCATATGTACCACGCTACGACATAGAACACTGAAATCCACACCAAAGTAGAAATTGTGTTCGTTGTAGGGTGAGGTTCTTTCATGCAAATTATATTGCTCAGGTGATGTCTATCAGATTAATTTTTCGCTTTCATATTATTTGTAACTAGCAAGACAAAGTTAAAATCTAGTAACTTTAATTTTTCAGAATATCAAATGTTATGGATAAAAATACCATAAATTTATCACCATATAAATCAAATAATATCAAAATAAACCTCATTTCTTGTTATGGATCCGGCTCATACATCCAAAATTAGATGTAGAAAATTCCTGAAATAAAAAAAAAAATCGGAAAAGAAAGGATGTGTGTGGAATTTGTATATATATCAGCTTGCTTTCTATACCGCCTTATTAATAAACCTTCAAACTAACTTATAACGGCCCCTTTCCATTCAAATCTGATTTGTGTGAGCTGGAGCAGGAACCGCAGATTTCAATGACGGTGGACGACTACGACGCCGCCACCGATTCCGACTGCCAATCGTCGTCCGCATCGGCCGTCCCCCAATTCGGAGATTTCGCGAGGAACGGGATGGTGAGGGTGGAAGTGGATGAGGCCAAGTACGGCGAGGTTGAGAGGATGTTTAGGGATGGAATGGGTCGGGCTCTCGCCCAGGATGTTAATGTGGTTGCCCTACACAAGCCTTCTTACTCCACCTTCGCGGGGCATGCCAGGCTCGAAGCTTTCCGCCTCTACTCTAATGCTGTCGCGGCGATGCTAATATTGTGTATGCTTGGTACGGCGGTGCGCGGGATGAGATCTTGGGGATTATCACTCATGGATTTGGGAGGTGTGCCGATTTTGAAGACAGCGTTTCCAACGGCATTGGGGTTTATTTATCTCCGGCGAATTTTCCGGTTGATTGGTGACTCACTCACATTATCTTATCTCCCCTTTTATTTCACATTAACAATTTCAATTTCAAAATTGGTGATGTTTGGCAGCGCAATGAGGGCGTAGGAAGATGAATATGGAGTGAAGCACCTGCTGCTCTGCCGCGTGATATTGGGGAACACGGAGAAGATCGCGGCAATTCCAGCCAAGCTCCACACATTTCGACTCCGGAGTCGACAATCTCATCCCACCTTTACAATACACAATTTGGGGTACTTATATGAATTCACACGTTCTCCCAGACTTCATCTTCAGCTTCACTGCCCCTTCTTTAACAGGCAATTATTATCATTACTATTACTTTCTCTGTAATTGGATCATTTCTTGCCTGCATTATCGTATTAGTATAACCACTTTCTGCAGTTTCTGCAACACATATATTCCGCTATTCACGGCGCTTAAAGTTTTATGTGCTCATGAACGTGCTTTCGCGGTTCCTCAATCCTTCACCGATCATCTCGATTAAGAAATGTTACACCGATTTTCGAGTATGCATTCTTGAATCCTTGGTTAATAATAGGAGTATAAACATTGTGGTTTTTTCATATTTCAATTTTTCATATCACAGGAGAGAAAGATTAGTGAGCCTCATCTGCTGACAAGATTGAGGACTTTGGATGGGTACCCGGTGTTACTTTCATTGCGAAGAATGTTCATATTTCGTCCGAGTTAAATAAAGGATTTTCTACACTTTCTTCATTTTGGATTTTGTGTTTCTAATTCTTGTTTAGATTTATTTTTATTTGATTGTTGCAGAGATTTGTTTGATGTGTAATTCTTCACTGCATTAGTTTGGAAGGAGAAGGGGGCGGGGCGGGGTAGTTCATTTGTTATAAGTAGAGTGTAGACGAATGTTTTGGACCTGATATAGTATTTTATTATCGGCGAACCAACATGTGTACATTTCTCTTTATTTTGGTCATTAGTGAGACAAATAGAAATGGTTGGCCAATATTTGATTATTGAGTACATTTGATTGAGATATATTTTCAAGATTTATGTGTTTACAATACAAAATTTAAAATTGTAAAAATATGATTAAAAGCTCATATATTTAACAACGAATGAGCTTGGCACTTGGAAAATTTATGCGATCTATTTTATCTTCATTGTTCCAACGAAGAATGTATATAAAATAAAAATAATCCAAGTTATTAGCGACATCAATAATTGTCCTTTCTTGTTATCCACCGAAATCCAAGTTATCAATCCAAAATTAGGGACCAAGTTTTATCCAAAATTAAAAAAAAAATCGGAAAACAGAGGATAAGTGTGTGGATTACGTACGTATATCAGCTGCTTCCTAAACCGCCTTATTTATGAATCTTCAACAATCTTATAACGCCCTTTCCATTCTGCCTTGTCCCCTAAGTTTCCCACTCTTTTTATGCACACAAATAGTTGCATAATTCAAATCTGATTTGTCATTGTGTGAGATGGAGCGGGAACCGCAGATTTCTATGACGGTGGAAGATTACGACGCCGCCATGGATTCCGACTGCGAATCGTCTTCCGCATCGGTTGTCCCCCAATTCGGAGATTTTGCGAGGGTGGAAGTGGATCAAGCCAAGTACGGCGTGGTTGAGAAGATGTTTAGGGCTGGACTGGGGGTTCTCGGCGAGGGAGTTAATGTGGTTGCTCTACACATGAATTCTTCCTTCAGCATCGCCAGGCATGCCAGGCTTGAAGCTTTCCGCCTCTACTCTCGCGCGGTGGCGGTGAAGCGCGGCGGCGATGCCAATATTAGGTATGCTTGGTACGGCGGTGCGCGGGATGAGATCTTGGGGATTGTCACTCATGGATTTGGGAGGTGTGCCGATTTTGAAGACCGCGTTTCCAACGGCATTGGGGTTTATTTATCCCCCGCGAATTTTCCGATTGATTGGTGACTAAACATTATCTTATTTCCCCTTAACGATTTCAACTTCAATTTCAATTAGAATGTGGGAGGAGATGATTTATTGATTAAAAAAATGGTGATGTTTGGCAGCGCAATGAGGGCGAAGGAAGATGAATTTGGAGTGAAGCACCTGCTGCTCTGCCGCGTGATATTGGGTAGCACAGAGAAGATCGCGGCTGGATCGCGGCAATTCCAGCCAAGCTCCGCCG
Organism: Salvia splendens; assembly: GCF_004379255.2. NCBI lineage: Eukaryota > Viridiplantae > Streptophyta > Magnoliopsida > Lamiales > Lamiaceae > Salvia > Salvia splendens. The sequence goes on from NC_056034.1 coordinate 8,408,517, forward strand.
ATTTCGACTCCGGAGTCGACAATCCATTCTCACCTTTACAATACACAATTTGGAGTGCTTACATGAATTCCCACATTTTCCCACTCTTCATCATCAGCTTCACTGCCCCTTCTTTATCAGGTTATTATTACTACTATTTGTTTCTTGCCTGCATTATATTTTTTATTAACTGCTTTCTGCAGTTTCTGGAACAAGTAAATTCCCAAACCCACCACGCGTGGAGTTTTCAGTGCTCATGAACGTGCTTTCCCGGTTCCTCAATCCTTCACAGATGACTTTGATTCTGAAATGTTACAACGATTTTCAGGTATGCATTCTGTGTTTTTGATATGAATAGTGTGGTTTTTAAAATTTTGAATTTATTTACAGGAGAACAAGATTGGTAGGCCTCATCTGATCAGAAGATGGAGGAGTTTGGTTGGGGACAAGTTGTTACTCTTAGCGATAAGAATGTGCGGAAGTCGTCCGACTTAAAAACAGGTTTCTCTACGCTTTCATTATTTTAGATTTGTGTTTTAAAATCTTGAGATTTGGGCTAATCTTAGGGTTTCTATAAAATGATTTTTATTTTATGGTTGCAGAGATTTGTTAGACGTGTAATTAGTGTTCAAAGTTTGGATAGAGAAGGGGGCGGTGCAGTTTTGGGCATTTTGTAAATCACTTTTCGCAAGAAAATGGGTATATCCAAGATTCTACAAATTTTTGGGCCTCATCACTCTTGTTCTTGTTTCTATATTTGTATATCTAGATTGTAGACTGATGGGGTACGGACTAAACAAGCCCAACAGCAGTGACGGCCCATCAGCCCAAAACCCAAGGAAGAGTATGAGTTCGGCATTACCAAAGAGTTCGGCCTCAGCCTACAGCTCGGTAAAAGCCAACCAATCAAGCTCTGCTCTCAAGTCGGCACCAAGCTCTCAGATCGGCAACCAAAGCAGTTCGGTCTCAGTAAGAGTTCGGCCTCAGCCTACAGCTCGGCAAAAGCCAACCAATCAAGCTCTGCTCTTAGGTCGGCATCAAGCTCTACTCTCAGATCGGCAACCAAAGCAGTTCGGTCTCAGTTTTCGACCGAACAAGGAGTTAGTGGACCCATGCAGGATTTCCACGACTTCCAACATACCCACTACCACGTGGCGTCAACTCAGGCCACGATCTTAGGCCACGACCTCCACGACCTAGAGTGATGATGTAAGCCACGATCTTAGTTCAATGTATAAATAGAACTTAGATCTGATAGACAAGGGTTAGAATCTCTCTAGAGAAATAATCATATAGCAAGTCTGTGTTGTAAGCTGTAATTCGCAGATCAAGCAATACAAACCTGCCCCCATTTCTCCCCGTGGACGTAGATTTACCTCAGTAAATCGAACCACGTAAAATTCTCTGTGTCGTGATCTGTATTTTCCTGCATTTACTAACATCAACAATTCGCGGATTCATCACTGGCGCCGTCTGTGGGAAACAGAGAACCAAATTTGTGATAAAGCGAATTTTTGACCATTTTTTCAACCCAAAAAATGCATACCAGATCGCAGAAGACCCGTATTCCTGCCCGTGAGAACCAGGAGGAAGCCAATCCACCCCATAGGTCCGGAAAACAGCCTAGGGATAAATCCACCACCAGTTCTCATGGCGGAGGAACAAGCCGCTCCAAAAGCCGTCACACCGAGTCTTCCCAGCAGCCCGATTTGAACGAGGCTGTCAAGCTGTTTTTGGCTGAAAAGCAGGAGGAATTCTTAACCTTCCTGCAGAGAAGCCAAAAGCAGCCGGAGGCGAAAACGGCGGATTCTCCCTCTCCCTCCATACGAGACAGTCACTACCGCAGTAGTGTCAGGTCTTCCAGAAGAAAGAATCCTCGGTACCGGAATCACAGGAGAACTCCATCTCCTCCATACCGAAGAAATGTCGGGTTCGCCATGTACGGAGCATTGAGGACTCCGTTCTCGGACGATATTACCCGAACTTCCCTACCACAGAACTACCGAACTCCGTCGATAACCTATGACGGACTCGTGGATCCTCATGATTTCTTGGGACGCTATCAATATAACATGGCGAACCAGGGTCTCAACGAGGTCCACATGTGCAAGCTGTTTCCCGAACTGCTTATCGGGAACGCAAGAAGGTGGTTCGATAGCCTCCCCCAAGGCAGCATTAGATCCTACCGAGATCTAATGGATGCTTTCCACAGGAGGTTCTTTCAGAAAGCGGAAGCCCGGATTACTTCGGCTCAGCTGCTTTCTATACGTCAAGGTCGCGACGAAAAGATCAGCGACTTCCTGACGAGATTCCATAAGGAATGCCTACAAGTAGATAATCTCAATGATCTACTTGTCATTTCGGCATTCCAAAATGGAATCCTGCCCGGAGCTCTCTACAGAAAGCTCGTGGAATGCAGTCCGCAAACAGCTCAAGAGATGTGGGACATTGCGGACAAGTTTTCTCGTGCCGATGAGGCAGACCGTCGAAAACGGTCTTTAGACAGCTCATCTAGAGAAGACAAAAAGAAGCCCGATCATAGCGATCAGAGGCTTCCTCGCCGAACACCTTCCCCACCAAAGGAGAGATAGCGGTCATCCGAGGTGATCGAAAAAAGAGCAAGTGTGTTCGCAGATTGCGCTTAAAAGTGCCGAGCAATCAGTTCGGCACCATCAAGCATAGCAATCACAGCAGCCGCAGGCGGAATAACCGAAGTCACACCGGAGCCGAACTCGATGGTGTACGGCACTGAAGCCGTGATTCCGGTTTAGATTGGCATACCCAGTCCCCGAACTCAATTTCTCCTCAGAAATGAATGGTGACGGACTGAGAGCCGAACTAGATCTTGCCGAAGAAAGAAGAGAATTGGCCTGCATAAAAGCAGCCAAGTACAAGGAGCAAGTAGCCCGGTATTACAACCAAAGGGTGAAGAAGCTGCAATTTCAAGTGGGAGATCTCGTCTTGAGAAACAACGAAGTAAGCCGAGCAGAAAAGCTGGGCGAACTCGAACCCACAGGGGAAGGTCCATATCGGGTGTCAGAAGTCTTCGGCAAAGGGTCTTACAAATTGACTCAAGTGTCAGGAGCACAAGTACCCCGAACATGGTACGTTTCCAACCTCAAAAAGTTCCATTTGTAAGAGACAGTCCGGTCAGTCGGTCTTGAGTCCTGTTCGGTCAATGTGCTTTATTTGGTTTGCTTGGTTTTTGTTCGTCTCTATGTGCTTTTTATTTGTCTATATGCGTTTTGTCTGTCTATGTGCGTGTCGTCTCTTACAAATGTTACTGAGGTATCTTGTTCTTCGAAGGCTGATCCCCTTCTTAGAACATATACAAGCCAACGATTGTGCGTCAAAGCTTCTAAAGAGGATACAAGACCACAATTCAGCTTAAACAAGCAGTTCGTCCGAAACGAGCTGCAACAAGCCGAAGATTGTGTGTCAAAGCTTCTAAAGAGGATACAAGACCACAATTCAGCTTAAACAAGCAGTTCGTCCGAAACGAGCTGCAACAAGCCGAAGATTGTGTGTCAAAGCTTCTAAAGAGGATACAAGACCACAATTCAGCTTAAACAAGCAGTTCGTCCGAAACGAGCTGCAACAAGCCAACGATTGTGCGTCAAAGCTTCTAAAGAGGATACAAGACCACAATTCAGCTTAAACAAGCAGTTCGTCCGAAACGAGCTGCAACAAGCCGAAGATTGTGTGTCAAAGCTTCTAAAGAGGATACAAGACCACAATTCTGCTTAAAAATCAAGCACTTCGTCTGAAACGAACTGCAACAAAAGTCCGATTCTCGCGATAAAACTTGCCTGAATTAGGACAAGGGAAAGTCCAATCCATGCGATAAAACTCGCCGAATTAGGACGACCAAGTTCGATCAAAGAAGTTTACCTCATAAGACCGGGGACGACCATGTCTAGTCAAAGAGGTTTACTGCATAAGACCACTTCGGTTAACAGGGAAAGTCCGATCCACGCGATAAAACTCGCCGAATTAGGACAAGGGAAAGTTCGATCCCGGCGACAAAAATCGCCAAATTAGAACACAAACCAAGTCCGGTCAAAGATGTCTATGTCATCAGACCAAAGACGAGTCCGGTCAAAGATGTTTATTTCATCAGACCAAAGACGAGTCCGGTCAAAGATGTCTATGTCATCAGACCAAAGACGAGTCCGGTCAAAGATGTTTATTTCATCAGACCAAAGACGAGTCCGGTCAAAGATGTTTATTTCATCAGACCAAAGACGAGTCCGGTCAAAGATGTCTATGTCATCAGACCAAAGACGAGTCCGGTCAAAGATGTTTATTTCATCAGACCAAAGACGAGTCCGGTCAAAGATGTTTATTTCATCAGACCAAAGACGAGTCCGGTCAAAGATGTTTATTTCATCAGACCCAAGACGAGTCCGGTCAAAGATGTTTATTTCATCAGACCAAAGACGAGTCCGGTCAAAGATGTTTATTTCATCAGACCAAAGACGAGTCCGGTCAAAGATGTTTATTTCATCAGACCAAAGACGAGTCCGGTCAAAGATGTTTATTTCATCAGACCCAAGACGAGTCCGGTCAAAGATGTTTATTTCATCAGACCAAAGACGAGTCCGGTCAAAGATGTTTATTTCATCAGACCAAAGACGAGTCCGGTCAAAGATGTTTATTTCATCAGACCAAAGACGAGTCCGGTCAAAGATGTTTATTTCATCAGACCAAAGACGAGTCCGGTCAAAGATGTTTATTTCATCAGACCAAAGACGAGTCCGGTCAAAGATGTTTATTTCATCAGACCAAAGACAAGTCCGGTCAAAGAAGTCTACTTCATAAGACCGAGGACAAGTACGATGAAATTTTTTTCGCTAAGCTGTAAATACAGTGTTAGAAGCGAAAACAAAAACAAAATTTCATTTTCAAATCTTGTTCGGCACACAACTCCGCTACCCTACAAGATGGCGTTACGCTATTACAAAGGACTATTCTACTGTCCAGGGTTGCTAAAGTTGAGCCATCTATTCACAAAATCCTCGTGAAGCTGAGTTCGGGCGTTCCAGGCAGCCGCAGAATAAGCAGGTCGACGAGATGCTCTAATCGACCTGCCACCTCTTCTCTGAGCCCGGGAAGCCCTAGCACCTCGGCGGCGAAGAGTCTCTTCACGAAGCATTTGCCGATCTTGCTCACTCATAACCACAGCTCTTCTGCGAACTTCAGCCCGTCCTTGACTTGACGTCTCCGGTTGTCCCTGAGTTCGTTGCTGACTTGGAGTAGGGTTTTGAGCAAATGAATCAGAGGTTTGAGCTGGAGTACTAGCATCTGTTGGCGGGAAATGCCGGAGGAATCTCTCAATTGAGGGACGCCGGGCAAGAACTATGTCGTACCGAGAGGCCCAGCGCCGCAATGATGTCACGACTTGTTGGCAAGCCGAGCTCTCCAGCGCATTGTTCCTCCGGAGTACATTATATTCCTCCCACAGTTCGTCAACTCGACTCTGAACATCTGATATGGTCATTCCCCCGCGCACACGGATGTAATCCTCGTACGCAGTCCTCTCAGCAATGGTCGTGTTCAGCTCGGCCTCCAGATCATTCTTATCGGACTCTAAGTCCTTATTATCGGCATCCAGCTTCACTAAACGAGCCAGAAGCTCGTCATTCTTCGTCTGATCGGCTATAGCTCTTCTCTCAGCTTCGTCCAAAGCCGAAGAGTACAGCCGTTTCCAGTGAAGTATCTCCATCTCCTTGGGTACAAAGCAGCTATATTAGTTCGGCAGCTGTACCGAGCAGATAGTAAAATACAACAGGAATAAAGGCGAGTACGAAAAGCTATACGAAGACAAGTGTAGAGAATTTTTCATTCACAAGGAAAATTTTTTACACTAGGGCTTCAAGGCCATTTTACAAGGAAGAAACTAGACTAAGAGAAGGGAGACGAAATCATACTCCGCCAGCTTCGTCTCCGGCTCCTCGGTCTGGTACAGCTTCTTTCTCCTGGGCTACCTCAGCCTCGGCCTCGCCTCCTGCCGGCCTCGCCTCCGCCTCCTGATCGGCCTCCTTCTCCGGATGCCCGGCCCGCTCGACTTCGGCCTCCAGCTCCAGCGGCTCGGCCTCACCCTCTCCGTTGTAAGTCGAAGCGGGTGAAACGGGTCCCACAGAGGCAAAGATAGCCTCCAGGTTCTCGTCCCGATCAGCTCGACAACTCCGGACTCGGTCTGCAGAAAGCAGGACCGAGGATGAAGCGAGCTCCTCAAGGAGCGGCAGATTCTGAAGCCGAGCTGCTATCTCTCGGCTGTACAGAGGCAGCACGACGTCGGCCCCCTGCTCGCCCTTATCGGCAATTAGCCTTACCAGACTGCCGACAAAGGCCGAGAACTGGCTGCTCAAAAAGAGTTTCTCCGTGTAAACACGGAGACCCTCTCCTTGGGCAACCACGGCGGCAGCATCACTCCGTTTCGTCTGCTCTCGCTGGATGACGAGCTGGTTTTTGGCAAACTGAGCTTCATCCTGGGCCGAAATCCTAGCAGCTCTGGCTTTCTCAAAGTTTGCCTCAGCCTGCTCGGCCCGGTGACAAGCAGCCGCCAATTTCCTCTGCATCTCAGCATAGTCGTTGGACGCTTTGGAGAGTTCGACTGCGACGAGCTTGGAGAGCATATCGTTCCTCTGAAAATGGATAAGGAAAAAAGTCAACAGAGGGCACCAAAAATACAGGACAGAAGCCAAGCCAAAGAATCAAGAAGACAATTCACCTCGGCGAAGTCCGTGGGCCATAAAAATGGCTCACAGATATGTTCCGAAGGAGGCGCCAAGACCACGTCTTTCTCTGGCGCTCTCGGGGGCTTCTGGGCCTTCCCCTTCCTACTTGCCGAAGTCGACTCCGGCTTCTTTGGACCCGAAGAGGTCTTTTGCCTCTTCGGATTCTTCTCGGCATCAGGCGCCGAGCTGGTAGCCTTCTCTTTCTCCGGCTCCTCAAGCCCGGAGGACTTTCGGATAGCCTTATTCAGCATGTACACTGCCAAAAAGCAAGAAAGCAAGGTTAGTTTTCGCCGCTAAAGCAGTAAAGCATAAAAGAGAAATCCTCACCCTCGGCCTCTTCGTCCGAAGACGGGATATTGAACACGAGGTCGCCCTTGACGAGCTCAGTTTCCGAATACTGTTTCCTAATCATAGGAATCTTATTGAGCTCGCCCTCGAGCTCGGCCAACGGTTCTAACCGAGGATGGGGAATCACGGACTTCGGCCTTCTCCAAGGAAAACCCGGAGCCGAAGTCCTATTATAAAAAAAGAAACGGTTTTGCCATTTCGGCCACTTGGTTTTGCAGAAGGCCCTAAAAGGCTGTAAGGGGATCAAGTAAAACCAAGATCCCTTCCTTTTAAACTGGAAAAAATTAAGGATTGCCCTCAGAGACAGATCCTTATTTAGCCTACGCAGTTCGGCAGCAAAAGCCGATAAGTGCCTCCAAGAGTTCGGAGTCTCCTGACCTAAAGGGAGTTGAAAAAAATCAAGAAGCTCTACAAAAGGTGGGGGAAGAGGGAAACGAAGCCCGCATTCTAAGCAGGCTTCGTAAACGGTGGCATAACCCTCCGGCGGGTCGTTAGCCCTATGATCATCGTCGGGAACCACCGCCTTCCCCCCGGGAAGAAGATATTTTTCGTGTAGAGATATCACGGTGTCCTTACTCAAGACGCTGTGAAAGTGCTCTACGGTCTTCTCCCCGGATTCTTTCCGGCTAGGAGACCCCTTATCCCCTTTCCTACCGCTACCCGACTCCGAAGAAGAAGAAGACATTTTTCTTACTTTTTGAAGGTGAAGAAAGTCTGAAGTTCTTGAAAGCGGAGAGAGAATTTTCGCAAAGGAGATAGAGTGCAGAAGAAGCAGTCGCAAAAGTGCTTCAATGATGAAGAAAGGAGGTATTTATCAGATTCGGCGAAGATTTCAAAATCGTCGCACCGTTTCGAATCCCACCTTTTCAGGATTCAACGGCCGGATTTTACTGTCGCATTTAATGCAGTCACGTGCACGGCACGTCCCCTGACGTCAGCCTCCCCCGTACCTTTATCCAGAATGCCGAAGTGACTCGCTTCGCCGAAGTGATTCACTTCGTCTTTCGGGGGGGGTAGTGATGGGGTACGGACTAAACAAGCCCAACAGCAGTGACGGCCCATCAGCCCAAAACCCAAGGAAGAGTATGAGTTCGGCATTACCAAAGAGTTCGGCCTCAGCCTACAGCTCGGTAAAAGCCAACCAATCAAGCTCTGCTCTCAAGTCGGCACCAAGCTCTCAGATCGGCAACCAAAGCAGTTCGGTCTCAGTAAGAGTTCGGCCTCAGCCTACAGCTCGGCAAAAGCCAACCAATCAAGCTCTGCTCTTAGGTCGGCATCAAGCTCTACTCTCAGATCGGCAACCAAAGCAGTTCGGTCTCAGTTTTCGACCGAACAAGGAGTTAGTGGACCCATGCAGGATTTCCACGACTTCCAACATACCCACTACCACGTGGCGTCAACTCAGGCCACGATCTTAGGCCACGACCTCCACGACCTAGAGTGATGATGTAAGCCACGATCTTAGTTCAATGTATAAATAGAACTTAGATCTGATAGACAAGGGTTAGAATCTCTCTAGAGAAATAATCATATAGCAAGTCTGTGTTGTAAGCTGTAATTCGCAGATCAAGCAATACAAACCTGCCCCCATTTCTCCCCGTGGACGTAGATTTACCTCAGTAAATCGAACCACGTAAAATTCTCTGTGTCGTGATCTGTATTTTCCTGCATTTACTAACATCAACAATTCGCGGATTCATCATAGACAATGTTTACGACTCATTTTTTTCTTCTGTTATTCGCGAACCAACATGTCATACTAATAGCAAAATATATGAAGGATTACACTGATTTTTTTTTCTTCATTTTCCTTTATTATCAGCGAACCACCACCAATACCACAACTTTTTGTCTTTTACAAGATTTTAAGCTTTTTTTTTCAAAAAAAATGAGTAAACTGTAACGCTGAGGATTGAATCATTTGCTTTGCTGTTATAATATATTTTAATATATACCCCATCTGTCCCGGATAATTCGTCTCACTTTGACCGGGCACGGGTTTAAGAAATGTAATGAAAAGTGAGTTGAAAAAGTTAGTGGATTGTGAGTCCTAATTTTATATATTAGTTTTATGATAAAATGTGAGTATGAATGAGTTAGTGGAATATGTAGTCCACTACAAAGTGAAATGAGATAAATTATCGGACGGAGGGAGTATAGTTTTAATTTACATATGACATTTGAGCTATAATAAGCATGTTATTCGTAAATTCGTAATAGACGAAAACTTGTCTACGGTTGAATCCAAATTTAGATATTGTAATTTATTGGTATTTTAACAGGGGTTGGATTCGAATTTTGGATCTTTAACTCGTTAGACACAATGTACAATTAATATTATATTCATAAACGTACATAAATAGTATTTCCTCCGTTCCATCTTAAATGATTGACTATTTTAAACACATATTTATGGGAAATGATAATAAATAATTAAAGTAAAGAGAAAGTTAAATACAAGAGAGAATAGTGTAGATGAAGCTCTTCTACATTATTCTCTTTTTTTACTTACTTTATTTTCATTTTAAATACTTATTATCATGTTCTCAAAATAATGGCTAAGAAAAAATCAATCACTTGAGCTGAGACAAAGGGAGTAGTTTATACCTATATATATATATATATATATATAATTATTATTTTTTTGATATTTTATGATTTACATACATTTATCTTTATTTTTATTAAATATCTGAAATTGTTCATATATAATTACACTTTTTCAAAATTTTATAATTTATATACGTTTATCTTTATTCTTGATTGATGAATGGCATACTGATTTCGAATAATATAATTATTCGATTACTGGACAAGAAGCCAGAAAAAAATGAAAAAGGCCTATATTTGTCGAATGGGTTCATTCAAAATTGTGTTAATATTTTGATCATCAGAATCCCAATTCAGAAAATTAATAAATCGTTGGGCTGCCTATGCTTATTTTCTCTTCTAAAAAGCCCATCAACAATCAACCTTATTTTATTCCAACAGTCTCAATAAAAAAGTATAGTAAGTCATTTATCCAACTGTAAATTTATGCAAACAACGAGGGGCTTCTTGGTACGATGGAATGAAATGAAGATGGGAATGGAATGAAGGTGAGAATGAAATGGGGATTCCATTCCATTCTTATGCTTGGCAAGCACAATGAATGCAAAAGGAATGGAATTGTTATTCCTTGATTGATTCCATTCCTATGTTTGATAACTACAAATTAATGTAGAAATAGAATGGAATGAAATATGAATAATTAGTATGTTGATTCTACCAAAAAAAATATTCATGGAATTGAGGGCTTGGAGTTGGAATATGAATAGTTATATCCGAAACACACACTTCACACACTTCACACACTACACACACTACACACATTACAAACACTAGACACACTTCACACACTACACACATTTCACACACTACACACATTACAAACACTACACACATTTCACACACTACACACCACACATTTAACACACTACACAAACTACACCTTTTACACACTACACACACTACACACTTCACACACTACAAACACTACTCACATTTTACACATTTCAAGCATCCTATTTTTGAATTTTTTTTTCAGCTTTTAGAAATTTTTTTATCCAAATCAAACCGAATCGAAAAATTAAAATTTTTCAAAAGTTTAAACTGAATCAAACCGAAACACTGAAATTTTTCAAAAGTTTAAATTGAATCAAACCAAAACACTGAACTAAATTTGAAATTTTAGTTTGTGTAAAGTGTGTGTAGTGTGTGTATTTCGTGTAAAATTTGTAAGTGTGTGTAATGTGTGTACAATGTGTATAGAGTATGTAGTGTGTTTATTTTGTGTGTATAGTAATGCGTCGTGTAGTGTGAGAACTGTATGAAATGTGTGTAGTGTGTGAAGTGCGTGTAGTGTGTGAAATGTGTGTAGTGTATGAAATGGGTGTAGTGTGTGAACTATGTGTAGTATGTGTAGTGTGTGTAGTGTGTGAAATGTGTGTAGTGTGTGAAGTGTGTGTGAATATTTTTCAATTATTAAAAATTTTAAAATTTTAATTTTATTATAAAATTGTGATGATATTAAATTTAAATATAATAAAAAAATAATATTTATATAATTTTGTTAAAATTTAAAATAAGAAGAAAGGAATATGAAATGGAATGGAATGACCATTCCTTAGCTAAATGGATGAATGGCTATTCCCATGTGGAATGTGAAATGGTGATTTCTAAGAAAAAAAATTTACCAATCAAATAAATGGAATGGAGGTAGGAATATTATTCCATTCCACCGTACCAAGAAGGGCCTGAAAGTGTAGAAGTTGATACTTTCCACGATACTTTTACAATTTTGTCGTAGCAGAATAATATTATTAGTGGCGACTTTTTGTTTTATTCATTAAAAAAGTCGTGTATATTAACATGTAGCTCTAATTCAACAACAGCTTCGATTAAGTATTAAGCAATGACGTGTGGATAATTAGTGGATTAGTGATAAGACTAAGTCTGCCATTTCATTTATCTTGCTAAGCAAGAAGATTATGACCTCGAAGGCATCGAAAAGCGTATATAAAATAGTTAAACACCTAAAGAAAAACAAAATTATGAGTACAGTTTTAGATATATGAAATGTGTTTCAAGACATGGGTGGGGTGTATACTAATTAATTAACTAAATTAAGGTAAAACGTAAACCACTAAAGTCTTTGCAATAAAAGATCCAAACATGCCAAAGTGTATAAAAGTAGGCAGAATAGCAATATAACTACAATAGGCAAAAGAGAAGGTTCATTGAATTAATTTCCCAAAATACAAAAGAGAGAAATAAATTCGTTGAACACATATGTTGTTTTTTATAGGGTCCATATAAGCATATACCACGTGACTATAATTTTGGAGCAATGCCAAAAGTAATCGAAGCATTGATCACTTGAATTTGGGGCAGGAAACTCACTCGAGAAATTATTATTTGGGAAAATGGGCTGGAGTACATATAAAGTTAAGTTAGATATCCAAATTTTAAGAAAAGGCATATATTGTCAAAAAAAAAAAATTAGGGATATTGATTTCTAATATCATAAAACTTTTTAATAATTTATTTTTTTCAACAAACTTTGAACTTGACATATAATATCATGAATTTGAAGAGCTATTTGATTTTTCTCACCATCGACAAAAAATCTAACTATATTAGTGTGATGTAATAATAAGTTAAATGTACTCGAATTTTGCCGCTGGTGAAAAAATTAAACAATTACTCAAGTTCGTGATATTATATGCCAAGCTTAAAGTTTGTGGAAAAAATAAATTTTTGAAAAGTTTCGTGATATTAAGTTCTAATATCCAAAAAATTATGATATTTGATCAAATTTTGTTCTATCTAGCAATTTTAAAAATCAACTAAAAAAATCACAAATTTTGATTTGTTCAACAATTATTTCATGATGAATTTCTGATGAAAGTGTAAAGTGTAACAGTCGAAAAACTTACGTGAAAAACACAGCCCATGTATTAAACGTTGTTGCCTCTACATAGAGAAAATGACATTTGTTTGGCTAGAAATTCATAATTGAGAGCAAACACAAAATTCATACTCCACACTATAAAATTCACACATTCCACCAACTCATTTCACTCACATTTTATTATAAAATTAATATAAAAAAGTGGGCTCATATTCAACCAACTTTTCCAACCCACTATTTTTTTACATTTTTTAAAACTTGTGCCCACATCAAATGTGATTCCTATTGTGGAACGGAGAGAATAATTTTTTACCAGATTTTAAATTGCCAGATAGACCATAATTTAATAAAATTTCATTGTTTTTATGGTAATTTTCCAATTAAGAAAATAATATTAAACCAATTTGGGAGTATTATGTTCGAAATAAAATATATGCAGCTACGATTAGACATGCATAGTTAATAATTATGGTAAAATACTATTTAATTATTACTATATACAACTCCATTCCTTATTGTAATTTATTAATAATATAAAATTTTAATTTACAGAGTTGAAACTTAAAAAGAATTATAAAAAGGCGTGGGTATAATGTGAGGAAACAAGGCTGAAAATTGTAAAATATAATTAAAAAAGAAAAACGAGCAGTCAAAGTCAAGCAAGTTGACATGTGAAAAACACGGCATATAATTGGGTGCGCATCAACTACTCCTACGGAAGTGGATTTCTAGCACAACATGTAATTATCAATTAATCTTACAACATTTCATCAATCAAATTATTCAATTGTATTACTAATCTACTCAGTTGACCTGAGACAAATATAATCATACAATTGTTCTCCCACTTAATGTTTCTGTGATTTTGTTGGAAAAGTTGACTTATATACATTTAATTGCAGAAATATTAGTTTTGTAAAATATACTATAACAGTTTAATTGCAGTGCAAATAGAATTGTGTACAGAGAATTAGTCAATAGTATCTGTGGATAAATTGAATGTCTAAGGGCAAACTCTAAGTAGTTTTAGACATGTAAAATATATTAGGATTGTAATACAAAATTATAAATATAAGTGAAATATAGAGAAAATATGTTCAACATTATTAGAGAGATAGATTTATAAGAAATAGATTATGAGCCATTTTTATAGAAAACTTAAAATATAAAAATAAGACTATTAATTGTGAATAAAAGTAATATTATTCATTACTCCTATTATACTATCGGGTCCTTATGTAACACATTATAAATTTAATTTTTAGTTGGGGAATTTATAAATGGAGCATCATTATATTCCTCTTGTAGTATTTGTTAGAAATATTGGAACGTTGTATTCTACAGTTTCAATTTCATTGTCACTTCAATAATTTGTGCCCATTCGACAAAACGAGGTTTGGATCAGTGTGGCTTTTGATTTGTGATGAGGATCTGACTAACAAATTTATCAAAAAGGATCTTATGATTTAATGTGTATTATGTTTGATTCATAAAATTAAATCTCATAATTTAATTTTAGATAGATAGTCTTATGATAATTAGTCAGAATCAACCCCCTCCGACTAAAATAATATCAAAATTTAATCATAAATGGATAATTATATGATAATAAGTTATGACAATGGCGGCACCTAAATGCATTATATAATATGGATAATTGATCATGAAATTAATATGTGATTAGAACAAATGTATTTGAACGATGCAAGCTTAATTAACATTATCAAACTGTCTGAGGGCGTCCCTTAGTATCAAATCATAATTATGGTATGTTCTTCAATTATTATTATTATTATCGGAATCGTAATTGTTTTTATTTAACATGTGATTATTTGTAAATAGTAAGCATTTCCTGTTTTAGGCAATGGATTTGTAGCCTTCCATCATGGCTTTATTTACCCTCAAAATATCTGCAATAGTAAATGCATAGATTAGCTTGCCTATAAACAGAATCCCTGCAACCTTAAAATTTAATTGCATACACACATTTTGCAGATGTAATAAATCCATTATTATGAGGCAAACTCCATGCATCAAGAATTTCAGATGTCCTAATTGAATTCAGTAACTTTAATAATTAATTGCAAATTGATGAATCCAAATTAGACTAATTAGGCACACAAGTGATTGCCTTCAACTTTTCAATGGAAAACTGGTATGATATCTTATTCATCGCAAAGAACTCATACCCACAAGATCGGAAATCATCTAGAACATACTATATAGAAGAAAACTCAATAGAATTTGTCTTCAAATTTATAGTAATGGTATTTAACGACACGTGTACGTAGAATTTTATTGTTGTGGAGTTCACAAATACGTATTTGCAAATTCATTTGCATTACAATTACAAGTATCTCCGAATGAGTTCATAAATGCACATTGCAATTCAAGTAGGAGTATAATGATTTCACGAAGAAGTTGCCATAATATCGCTTTGAATTAAAGAAAATAATCACCATTTCTATTTTTTTATTAATAAATAAATTTAAATTCAACTCACACACACAAATAATCACTTCAATATTCAATCTTGGGAATAGTAGTAGCATTTAGAAGCATCAACAGTGTAAATGTGTAATTAGGAAAAATATGTTAGGCTTAGTGAAAGCGACGTAAAATTAGCTGTAAAGTTATTTTATAACAGTACATTAGATTTGTTTGAAAATCGTGATTTATTAATACTTAAAGTTATAGCGACGAAATCCGAATGATGGGTACATCGTTAAGACAAGTGTTTTGAATTTTATTTTCTCGAAATGGTAAATTAAATGCAGCTTATCCATACAATATCATCGAATATGTGTCCGCATTGGTTGGAATACATATACTTCCCCCTTTTCAAAATTAGAAAATTTTAAAATGGCACATGGTTTATTATAAAATTAGTTAAGTAAGAAAGTGATACTAGAACAAAAATTTGTTAGTAGAAAATGGTTCCAATCTCGTAAAAAGAAAGAAGTTTTTTTAGAATTAAAAACTTTTATTTAAAAAAAACAGACCTCACATCGAAAAAAAAATCTATTTTTAAAAAATAGAGGGAATATAATCTTTTTAAATAGATATAACATGAAAAGTTTTCTTATACAGATTGCCCGTAACACAGAAAAATAAATCCAAAAATAAATACTTACCAATTTTTAGACCGATGGATGTGTTTTTCATTTATTTTCTTTATTTAGTAATTTTATTTAATTCGCTAAACTTTGATTTTATTAAAAATGTTTATGCTAAGAATACAAGATAAACAAATACAGGAAGCACAATCAATCACGAGAATGATTTGAACACAAGAAGTAAATGTTGCTCCTAATAATCTTTGACGAACTAAACATCATCTCCTAATTCATTTTCCTACTAATGGGGAGTCACATACTGAATGTTGTGTCATCCCACCATTTATATTTTTGGAACACCATGAGCTTATTTGTTCATTTAAAATTGCAAAATAAATCTAAAAATGTGATGTGACAAGTGAACATTTTTTTTCCTTATAAAAACTTGAGAAACAAGGGTTTATAGTCTAAATTAGATAGACGAATATTCGTCGATCGTGGGCGCATACCACAGTAATATTCCTCTCTCAAATTTTCCTTCTTTTAGTCAATAGTCAACAAAATATACTTGCTCACAGCCATTGTGGAACCTTCCAAGAAATTACAAACTTATCCATCACAATTTAATACACATCCATTTTTCTAATTGCATTTAGATGTGATAATAACATATCGTATACCGTCATCTTATGATATTAAAGCAATATTCCATATAGTAAAATATCTGACGAAGTATTATCTGTAAAAATAAGTGTAGGTTGCCAAGGAAATTTCTTGACAACCAAATAAAGTTAACAATGTAGATGGAGACAAATATGATACCATCATCTCCTAATTCAAACTTCTACAGCAACAAAATATTAGTATTAAAAAAGTATAACCAAACATAAATTTCCTTCTAACCAACCAACCACCTATATAAAATAACCCCTCATTTAATCAGATCTTCTCATCTCATCAATCCAATCTCCCCCTTTCTCTCTCTAAAACCAGACACAACCAACCTTGAGAGAAAATTTGAGATATGCAAACTCAGATGAGCCAAGATTTCCTCACGCATCTGAAACTCAGCAGTGATGAAAAAGGCCTAGTTGATGTGAAATTTGAAGAAAATCAAGCTGATGTAGAGCATCGCGCCGTCGATGAAGAAGAAGTCGAAGAGGATGAGGAAGAAGAAGAAGAGGAATTTTCGTTTATGTGCGGAGGAGCGAACACTTCGCCTATAGCGGCGGAGGATGCTTTCATCAATGGCCACATCAAGCCGGTTTTCCCCTTGTTCAGCCGCGATTTGCTATTTTACGGCGAAGATCCCGCCGCCTTGCACGATAATTTGCCGATGAGGCCTCCGGTGAAGGTGTTCGTGGAAACGGCTGGAGGTGCCACGTCATCGGCAGCTGAGACCGAGCGAGCCGCCGGTCCGAGCTGTGACTGGTCGGACCGGAAGGCGGTCGAGGCGTCGCCTGAGGTCTGCAAAAAGAGCAACTCGACCGGGTTTTCTAAAATTTGGCGGTTCAAGGATTTGCTCGGGAGGAGCAACAGCGACGGCAGGGACGCTTTCGTCTTCCTGAACAACAGCCACGCGATGGGAGGGGAGAAGTGCGAGAAAAAGGAGGCGGTGAAAGTGAGTGGAAAATCGAAGAAGGGCGGGAAGGTGAAAACGGCGCCGTTGTCGGCTCATGAAGTGTACTTGAAGAGTAAGGCGAAGGGGGAGGAGCGGCGGCGGTCGTATTTGCCGTATCGGCCGGAGTTGATGGGGTTTTTCACTAATGTTAATGGCGGATTAAGTAAAAATGTACATCCCTTTTAAGCATTGAGGCTTTCCTAGTTTTTTAACTGTATATTGTTATCTAGTTTCTACTATAATTCTATTTCATTTTTTTGGTGTTTTATTGGCCATATATTAAAAAGATTTGTGGTCAGGAGAGTTACTGACACTAGGAAGATCAATTAATTTTTCATTCATTGTAATTTTTAGACAACATTATAGTGTATATGGGTTTGATTAAATTGTACTCCATGATACAAAATCAACTAAAAACCTCTTTGAAAAACTTTGAATTTATGTTAGCGGCAAATTCTCAATCATCAAGAGTGAAAAAAGGAAAAAAGTTGGGCTATGCTATGGCAGGTCTCAAGTATTTATGAATTTATTTATCAGTTAAAGGCAAAAAAGTTGAGAGACAATAGTGTATGAAATAAAGTTGTGTAAAATCTTTAATTCCGATGATAGTATATTAATTGGTGTTGAAAAAGAAATTATTGCAACAGTAGGAGCGGGCGCAAGTTTCTAGTGTGCACAATTGGACATCTCTCACAAATTCCAACCATGAAAAGAAGATAAAATGAAGAAGATGATTAATTACATTAGGTGAGAAATGGTAACAACTTCTTTAATACTGAGGGCACCAAACCCAACTTTGTTACCACCCATAAAAACTGAACACCCAAAACTAACATTGCTTACCAACTACTCCAGGCTTCTTGATGCAATCAAATGTAAAAAAAATCTCACCAGAAAAATAAAATCACCTATGCACACACGTCAATATATACAAGATACATGTGTGTATATATATAAAAAAAAAAGGCAGCACACCCCTTCCCCCAACAAACAGCCAACAACCCTTATTATGAGTTATCCCCTATTATCTGAATATAAAATAATCTGAGGAAGCATATAAATTTAGGAGAAAAATATGCAGATTATTGTAGGAGGAAGAGATTGGTTTATTCTGTTGTCCACAAGCATTTTGCACATGGGCTGCCTTTTCTTCTCATGTTGAATGGTACCGTAGGGGCCGCCACCCCTTCCCTACACAAAATATACTTGAATTGATTGCACATGTATGCTCAGTACAAACGACAATCATGCTCTACTTAACATTCTCCATTTGCTAAACTCCACTTATCATCTGCATAATACTTAATAAACCGAATCAGTTTATGCGCTTATATTAACATGTGTAACGGGCAATACTGGTATGTGGCGGTGCATTGTGAATATGGAAGCCCCTCTCCACATTCTTCGATGATGTTCGTTCCATTCCATCAGGGTCTGCTACCTTCAATATACCGCATTGTCTGTCTGCACTAAGTTAAGGGGGATTTAGTAACAGATCATGTTTATATGTTGGTTTGGAATGCAAGTTGTTACTAGTTTAGACTACAAGTCTTTAAAACCATGAACTCTGACTTATAATATGATTCTTCATAATACTAATACTAGTCGATGATATTTAAAATTAAGAAAATATGAAGCATATCAAATACACATCTTTAAGGTATAGGATTGAACAAACAAGGAACCACTTACATATATAGCTGCATAGAAACTAATATCTGCAAAGCTCCACCTAAACCTGAGAAGAAAGAAAGCTGGACAACTTACATGGAAGCATCCAATAGGAAATAAGGCTTTTCCATGTTGTATGGCATATATATCCTCCTCGTTTACTGCCTGAAACCAACAAAAAAGAAGAGAAAATATACAAGGTTGATGTGCTAGGAAATGGAGTTAGACTCCTGTTTTGATATTATCGAAGCAGTAACATAAAAAGTCCATTGCTGCAAAATTCAGGGAGTACCAAGTAAATTTCAAATTACAAGTTCAGGCTTTGAAGTCATTCCATAATATCCCGAGATGAATGTTGAATCAGAAACTAGGAAACATGAAATAACATTCCACAAAGCCTTGACAATGACACCATCATATAAATAGACCGCTAGGAAAAGGTTGTACAGTACCTAAGACCATTGGAGTTAGTCATATTATACAAAGCTTCAATGAGGAAAACTCAACTTAGGTTTCATAGGAAGAGAAGGACAAGAAAGAAAGTACTAGTACTGATTAAATTGAGCATCTATCAATAATAATTAAGAATAAAATGCCCAAAGACAAGGCCAACTGGCTGTGGAAAACATTCTAGGCAGAAAATCTAAGTTTCAGTTTCACTATCTTGACAAAGATTGTTCATATTTTGAACCTTCATCAATGGGGCATAATACAGTTATTCAGAGTCTGGAAATTTGGTATTTGGTTGCTCATTACACAATATAATGCCAATCCTCATATTATCAAACATAACATAATCAGATTTTGACTAACAAGGAAAGCACCAAGAACTCCACATGTTTCGAGATTCTTTTTTCGTATTTTCACAACGGAAAAAATCCAAACACAATGATGGAACTACAAATTGAAAAACATCCTAAATCAAGCTCCTGATTAATGATATTTCACACACAAAGCATCTGTTATGAGTGAATTACATAAGATTGTATTTAGAACTGAAGGATTTTGGACTTAAATGAGTCAATAATACAGAATTTTTAATTTTTAATTATTATCAGAATACTATTATGGACTCTCTTACCCTGTGTATACCTTTGAGAGGTTTAGAAGCTTATTGCTCTTTGCTTGAGTAGTTTCCGTGAGACATCTGGTCCATGAGGAGGAGGCTGCAGAAAGGAAGCCCCTGGGGATAGAGAGGACTTCGTAACAGGATGAACATCAACCTGGCAACAAATTCCACCATCCATGGAACTGCCTAAGTTGCCAACAAACTCTATTATTTAATATGCTGAATATCACAAAAAACTAGATTAAAAGCATTTATGACTAACTTGTGACAAATTGGGAGATAAAAGAAAGGCATTCGAAGGTTCTCACTTAAGGTTAACTTGAGACTGTAAAGTGTAAACAAGTTCTTAGAGAGTAAAACAATGAGAATAGCATCAATCCCCGCCAGTCAAATAATTTCTGACTAAGGAAACATACACTAATATTCTGTGGATAATAATATAACAACAAGAAGAAACTACTTGTGATGATCCCTCTCCAATAAACTAGATAGAGGGTGTGGGTTGGAAATCTTAATTCTCTAGGATTTGTATGTTAATATACGTTGCTGCAAAGTGCAAAGTTAACTCAGCACTGCAGCAAGTAATTGCTATACATTCTACCGACACCTATGGGGTTAGGTTTGACTTTATTGTGTCGGTGCTGAGAAACGCATCACTAAATATCTTCATCTTTGCAGACCAAATCTTGTGCAATTTCGCAGGATTGTTCCATAAATTGATGAGTGATATCTGTAAATCCATTTTTCTTGTAGTTCATAAAAGCTCCCAGTGCCCCAAGAAACCCTTCGTGCCGCAAAAATAGAGCTTTTGCTTCACCTTTCGACCTGAAAATCATGCAATGGTTTTTCAGAGAATCAAAATCCACATGTGATCATTTAAAACATACAAAGATAACTATTTATAGCAAGGGATCAATGAAGATGGTAATTGGATTTTCCTTATGAACATCATACTATATATTATTTGAGCAGAAAAGCAGGTCACTACCAGAAATTAACTGCAACTGAAAGTGTGTCCATTGTGTATGCATGTCCTCGAATGAAAAAACCTCCGAAAAATATCCTCTTCAATCCAAAACGTAATGCGTTCAAGTAAGCAATCTGACATTGGCAGATAGAGGAAACAGTTACACAAGTATACCTCAAAACCAACATAACATGCTAAAATGATGCTAAACAGATACGAAAAAATGTTTACCCACAACTTTCTAGGTGTAAAATAGCCGCTTTCATTTGACTGACCTGTCCAATATTGTTTGAGATCATTCTTAGTAGGGACCTGGCTACATCCTCAGGTCTGTAATCATCAAGCTCTTTGTTTGCAGATATTGCCTTACCGAAGCTAGAAGCAATTGTCGTTGACGTAAGACCAATCTGAAATAATTAAACAGAAGTCGATATTGTCATACCGCCTACATGGCCACTCTTCTGAAAGTTACAATATTCTCACACGAGAGGATGCAATATATTGTTAAAGCACTCACTTCAAATACAGATTACTGAATTTACTTTGCCGTACTGAAATTTCTAGACACTGATTGAAACAAATAAAGAAGGACATCGAGGAGATGAGGACATGCACTCAAGCAAATATACCTTCGAGTAATCTGTTCCACCGTATATGTCTCCAACGAGCATGTCTATCACTCTGTTGTTTCCTTGGCGACTCAGTTCTAACAGCTCATCAAAACTGTAACCATAAATGATCATGAGGCAAATTATGTGGGACAGTAAATTGCACCACAAAAAAAGGTCTAAGAGCAACCTTTGGCACTTGGTCAAAAGTCTTCCCAAACCCCAGAATGTGCCACCACCAACACTTGTTCCACTGACTCGCTCAAAATTGTTGTCGCCATCCACCTAAATTCACATGGAAAGATAATATAAGATGTTACATGAAGGAACTAAAACCTTTCAAATTCTCATACACGTGCAAAAGATGCAACAGAGTCATGTCTGCTATAGAATAATAAATTAACAATCATAATATGTACGAGGAGTAACAGATCAATGTATTCCGTTAACTAGATGTTATCTTTCATACACCGAGTTATTCAGAAAAAAGTACATATTTTGCTCAAATCAAATATAGTTTTGGCTAGTTGTAGTTAGCAACTTTTATTCTAAAACATGAAAAGCAAAGGGCAAGGAGAAAAAGAACAAGATAGAGTGAAACAGAATAAGATTACCTTGATCATGCTGACTCCAGATCCCACATTAACTAGGAGATAAGGGTACAAATCTTTGTGGTTGATCTGGACATAGTCCTTCTGGTCATCCATATAGGTAAATGCTTCATGGTTCACTGCCTAACCAGTATAAGTAAAATGTAAACTTCATATGCAAGCCTAATTAACAAGATGCACAGCAGAAGGGCCTATAGGCAATGAAACAAAATAGACAACAAAGGAACTTGAAGTATTTGTAAAAATTGTAATCTGGAGTGTAACGAAATATGATGACTCCGTAGTAGGCATTTATCCTTATTAAAGGACATGAAAAAGTTTCAAATTGGTGTTGTACCCTAAATGGAGTTTAGAGACAGAATTGCTCATAAAAAAATATCAAAGGAGAAAGAGTAGATGATACAATATGAACTGCAGTAAAAGAGTCACCCAGAGCTAATGAAGAACGAAGAAAATTCAAGAATGTAGCATTAAATGGTCTATACCTTAAGTAGGAAATTGGCTCCAGCAACAAGGCAGCTCATTTCATCTACCTTGTCCAGAACAATACCTAGCTTTTCTTTGAATAAATCAGCAAATTTAAATGCCCCGCCACCCGTGGCCTTCAGGAACACGATCAATCAGATTATCAGTTCATATATCTAAGTGCCAAGACAAAATTGTATGCTTGACTTGAAACTAATCTGCTGTCTACACATTACATGATCAATTGAATAAGGGAAGTAAGGATAGGAAAAACATCCTCCAGTTCCGGTCCATGATAGAAAGATATTCAGATCTATATCCCACTCTTATTAGCAGAAAGAGGGAAAAACAAGCTACAACTGGCAGAAACTATTTATTAGTTAATTCATAATTTTTGTTTCAAATTCACTAAAATGATTTTCTCATTATGTTTTTAAATTACAAATCATAAACATCTTTAGAAACCATATCAACTCATAAAATATCTGGAGACCAACTAGAAGAAACCTACTTGGTTTCAGGACAAGGCCATGACAAAAAGGACATTTTCTAATTATCTAATTGGCATTATTAAAAAAATTACCTTAATAATAATTTCCTCACTGGCAAGGTCCTTATCATCCTGACCACCTGGATTCAGAGAGCCTGTGAGAAGGCAGAAATATGCAATACTACTGTACAGGACTCACAAGCCTCTAAGAAGGCATATAAGTATGCAGAAATACAGAGAAACTGTTCAGCTAAACATGCATGATTATCTACAGGGTTGAACAACCCCAAAACGGTTGCTCATAATCTTGATGTTACATCTAGCGTCTCATACATCTTTTCAATATGTACCAAAGAAATTTGAATGCTTAAAACTAGGGAACACGCATGATTACATAATGTATCAATAACTCAAAAATGGCTGTGCATAGTCTTGACGTTACATCTAGCATCTCATTAAGCTAATAAAATGTACCAGACACATATTTGAAATTGCATGCTTGCAAATAGTAAACATAACACAACCATGTGATGTAAATCAGGAAAATATTTTCCCATTCATATTCACTGTAAGAATAGGAAAATTATGTTCCAGCTATCTTGATCCTTGGAGTATAATGGGAAATTAGCAGTTAAAAAATTTAGCCCAATTCACAAATTCAATGCATTACCATCTCATCACAAGCAGATCATAGCAGAATAACATTACAATCATTTTCCAAAGCTACAATAATGTACTGAAGGAGCAGGCAGAAAGGCACCGTTTGTACATACGACATAGTATAACATAAATGCATAAATCACATATCTTGATGTATTGATCATCATATAAAAGTTCGTTTGTTTACCATTATTTTGAAGGAGCTTGGAAGATATGAACTTGATGCATTCATCGATTTGGCTTGTTTCAAACTTCAGAAAGTGAAGCTTCCCTCTTAGGCCATTATGATTGGAGGTTCCAATGGATGTGTTAGTTCCATCCTTTAGATAGCTGTGTTTCTGATCATCAGAGGGGGAGCTACTGCCACTAGAGAAGTAAACCATCTTTATTAAAGAACCTACAAATAATAAATGAAAGATTAATGTAAATCTTGACTGGCCAATCAACTAACTATTTCAAATGTTGGATATTATGTATCTCCAACGCTGACAGGTAGAGCTTTACAATCCCGCAATGTATAGTTTTCACCAAGCAGAGGGATAAATGATCCTTAATCCAATAGTATAACTTGAACTAAATCTAATTATATGAAGCAAAACTAAAATGTAGTATGGAGTAGTTTTTTTCAAGCAGAACGATAATTAATCTTCAATCCAGTTCCAAAATCCCGACTAAGCTTATATCTTGCGCTGTAATCAGCTAACCTGAATTAAAACTAAAAGGTAAAGAGGACCACAAAGGCACAAAGGCACAAAGAAAGAAAAGGTCGAATTAACATTCCTTTTAAGTTTCAAGAAAGACCCCACTTGAACTTTTGCTTTTTAAACAGCAATCGCCCAAATCACAACTGAAAACGGCAATCATAATAATCCGATAGCGCAACAAATCAATTATAAGAATAATTGCATTTGCGAAGAAACGATTTAGCAATTAAACAGGCAATTACCTCCTATATCAAGAGAAAGATGCGAGACATCATCTCGATCACATGACTTGAATTCCCTCTCTCCCATATTCGGTGCTTCATCAGTTCCAACACTCTCCATCCCCTTCACGGCTATCACTACAAGGGTGTCCACTATAAAGCGGACAAGCCCAATAGCCTCGCCCCAGTTTTTGTCCATAGCCCAATTTTATTGTCCATAGCCCCAAAATTCTATTTCGCCACTATAGTGGACACCTCTAATAGCCCCCAAATTTTATAATCAATTTTCATTTTTAAATATTTTTTAGTTTCAATCAAGTGTAATTTAAATAATCGCACTGTAAATAACTAGAATACGAGGTAATTAGGGCCGAATATTCGTTGTATTGCAAACCGGTCAAATTATACAACGAATAATTAAAATAAAATACAACTACAAAACTCCGCCACCGTCCACTCGGTGTCGGAGTCGGCTTCCTCGTCTTCTTCTTCTTCTTCTTCTTTTTCTCCTCTCTCGCTGCTGCCGGCCGCGGTATCCCCAGGCGCATTATCAACCAACCCCAGTCGACTCTCAATCCGAGTGATGAGCCTCGTGTAGACGTTCCTGACGTACGGGTCAGTTTCCCCTGCGTATTTGCTGCATACGTCTTGCAGTTGTTGCATCAACTGCACGTCTATGATATTGAACAAAACCTCGTGGAGTTGCACCGTGGGCTGTGGGATTGGGGTGGATTGGTGGATGCGCGATCCGGACGCGCCCGCCGATAGGCGGGAGCTACTTCTACCCCCTCTGGCGCTGCGGATAGAGGCTTGTTGTCCCATGGGCCGTCGTCGCCTAGTGTGAGTATCGGCTGGCTCTTCGACTTGCTCGTCGGACTGCTCGAACTCGTGCGAGCCGCTTCCACTGCTGTAGTCGCCGGCAAGGTTGTGCCTTGTGCGCTTTGGCCCAGGAGTTGTTCCCACCTCGTTCGCCACGATCGACCTGAATTTCGGACAATCCGCGAGGACAAGATACTCTTCCCACAAAGTGAACTTCGGCCAGCCCTCCGTGTGGTATTGGCCCTCAGACAGGTTCTTAACATCTACTGCGCTGCGGCCACTCTCAGCGTGGCGAAGGTTGTTCTCGTATATGGACGCGAACCGCTTGGTCGCATGGAGAATCCTACCCCACTTTTTCCGAAGCTGTTCTGGGTCGCGCCTCTCGGCGCCGGCGGGTTTGAACTCCTCGTATGCAAACATGACGCGCCTCCAAAAGCTCCCCTCGGCCTGATCTGTGCCCACCACGTGATCTGAAGTGATAGAATCCCAAGCCTTCGCCACGGCAATGCTCTCGTCTTTGGTGTATGGCTTGCCCCGGTTGGACCCAGAACCAGAGCCACTGCTACCGCCAGTGCCACTGCCCTCGCCACTCGGAATGTCGGCCCCGCTGCCCGTGCGCCCACCGACGTGGCCGGTGCCACAACTGCCTCCTCCGCCCCTTCCGCCTCCGCCCCGACTGCCGCTACCTCCTCGGGTCGGAACGGGCGTTTCCACCCGTGCTGCCAGCGTATCTGGGATGCCAGAACTGAGCAGACCCATCATAGTATCAAACGCGTCTTGATCTGCCTCGGTGAACGGAGATTGGATGGCTTGGAAAGGGGAACCCGGACGCGGCTGGTGAAGCGTGTCTAGGTTGGGTCTGTAATCTCCAAATGCGGAACGACTTAGATTCCGCTGTAAAGGTGGCGGAGTTGGAGAAGACCTCCACGACTAAGATGGAGGAAGGGGTGGACTCGATGCCCACGGTGGGGGAGATTGATTCCAAGTCCAAGGCTGGGACGGAGGCGCATATCCGCCAAAGCCCGACGGCTGAGAAGCATATTCGCCAAAACCCGATGGCTGCGAAGGATAGCCCGAGGGGTTTGATGGATTGCTGCCATATCCCGATTCCTGAGAGTCGGGTGATTCGTCGTCTCCTCGGTGCATTTTTTAGAGAGTGATTGTGTAGATAGTGAGTGGATGGATTTTGTGAAAATGGTGAAAAATAGGTGGTGGGGAGTGGTATTTATAGAGAAAAAAACAAAAACAAAAAAAAATTAAAATCACGCCTCATGCGCCGCGGTGGATATTCACACTATAGTCGCCACGCCTATAGGCGCGGCTATGTCCCCCCCCCCCCCGCCGCGTCCTCGCCCCGCACCCGGCGATCGCCCGTCGGCCCACCCCGCCCACGTCCGCCGCGTCCGCCCCCCGGGGCGGACAACTCCCCCACTATAATTCGCCCGCCTACCGCCCCAACCCGCGGCTATAGCCGCGGGCGTCCCGTAGTGGACACTCTAAATCCGCCTCGTTGCGTTGAATTGGACTAAATTCGAATGTGTAGAGAATCCGGGTACTGACTTCATGATTTATACATAGAAAACATGACCGATTGTCAACTATCGCTGCAGAGTCAAACCCACCTAAAAGCAGAGAAATCTAATGAAGGGGGGACATCCCTTTTCACCAAAATTCGATTTTTATTCATTTATGATGTGCTTTAAAAGTTAGATGGAAAACATAGCGGAGTAAGTGTTAGAGAAGAGGCATTGTGAGAGCATCTCCAATGGAGGCTAGCGGACCGGCTAGCCGATTCTCGGCGCTGGCCGGTCTGCTAGCCGAACCATTGTAGGCGGCGAGCAGAAAAACGGCGAGCACACGCTGATTTTTAAGCGCTCGCAGATCGGTTGGCCGCCATTGTAGGCGGGCGATCGGCGAGTGATCGACGAGCACTTTTTTTTAAAAATTTTGAAACACTATATATACGTGATTTGCGCGTCATTTTCATTAGCACCGCTTGTTTTAACGAGTTTTCTCTCTCACTTAATTTGTGTACAAGAGCAATAAAGTAAAATGGAGAACAACAACGAGTCTACTCCAGTGACAAGCGGGTCTCAAACTCCCACGGTACCCGTGGAAGGTGGATGGGGTCCGATGGACGGGTACTACAACATGTACCCTTGGCAGCAGATGATGCTCGGGATGGTAGCCGGGGGTAGTATGCCGGGATGGCAGGGGATGCAGGGCGGGCAGGGGGTACCGGGGATGCAGATGATGCCGGGGTGGGTAGTCGGGATGCAGATGATGTAGGGGTGGCAGCGGGGATGCAGGGGACGCCGGGGGGACAATGTCTATCGCTCCAGTCTTGATTTTTTGACTGCTTCTTCGCACACATCGACCCCATCGAAGACGCAGTTCACTGTGTGTGACTTTCTCTTTAGAGGAGTTGGGGATAGATCTCGAGGATGCGGACACTCCCGTTCAAACGGAGTGAGTAGGGCGGGGTCGGGGCGCACCAAAGAAAAAGAAGGGCAAGGGGAAAGGGCAAAAGGGTGGTCGGCGAGTCGTCGCAGCCGGCTGATGACGACAGCCCGGCACGGAGGAAGTGGACGTATGCGGAGAACTTCGCGCTGTCCAAGGCTTGGGTGAGTGTTTGATATGATCCCCTCCATTCGAATAATCAGAGGATCGTCAACTTGTGGGCTAAAATATCAGCAGCCTACAAGGAATTTTGCCCGGAGGGGAGGCGCCACACAGCGGGGAAGAGTGCCGGAAGGGATGAGACCGAATCAGGGCTGCGGTCTCCCGATTTTCGGGCTTGTACACCAAC
The DNA here is from genome assembly GCF_004379255.2 of Salvia splendens. Lineage (NCBI taxonomy): Eukaryota > Viridiplantae > Streptophyta > Magnoliopsida > Lamiales > Lamiaceae > Salvia > Salvia splendens. Next base: position 8,436,807 of record NC_056034.1, read on the forward strand.
GCCCTCCGCATGCAGATCAGTGGTCAAACTGACGAGGACTGCAGGAAGATAGCGGAGAAAGTGTTCCCCGTGTCCGGGCTTTATAAGGAGTTCACCTACTGGAATTGCTATGAGGTGTTGATGGACTCCGAGAAGTTTCAGGCAGGTGTCGATGCTGGCTGGCCGAAGAAGCAGCGAGTGAACTATGCCGGTGATTACAGCGGCAGCAGCGGCGGTTCCCACGATCTCCCCGAGGATGTTCAGGAGTTCTCGTCCCCTCCATCGTTTACTCGCCGCACTCGCCCGGTTGGTCAAAGGCGGGCGCAATGTGTAGCGAGGGGGGTCGCCCAGGGTCCCAGGAGGTCCAGTCGGCATCCCCCCTGTTGGCAAGTTGCAAACCGAGCTCGCCTTCTTCGCGCGTCAACAAACGCGGGCTCAAATGCACAAGATCTTAGCTGAATGGAGGGCGGCAACTGACCCGTGGAGAAGAGGTTTCTTCACTCAATGCTCGAGAGTATGCGGGTCTATTTGGATGCCGCCTCGGTACAGTTGGGGGGCTCAGACGCGGGTTCAGATGCCGCAGATTTAGGGGTCCCGGATAGCACCGACAACGGCGGCGAAGACGGCGACGGCGACGGCCACGAGGAGTGAGGCGGGGAGGCGGGGGCTCGTGTGTGGAAGAGGGATTTTTTTTAAATTAATGTAATTTTTTTTAATTAATGTACTTTTTAAAAATTTACTATTATTATTGAATTTTCCCGTATCTGTGTCGTAAATTTAATTCTGTATTTTGTGTGATAGTTAATTATTTGTTTTTTATAATTTTGTTTATTGTGGCTAGCCTATTGCTTGTCCAGTTACTTGTCCTGATGATGTGGCAGGAGGAGTTTTTAGTGCTGATGCCATTGGAGATGATCTGAGTATGGAGGTCAATGTAGCAACTCGTGGGCTGACCCGAATAGCATGTCAAATTTATAGGACTAGGTTTGAAAATTTCTAGCTCGATAAAATTACAGTCCGATTAGTCTGCACCCGATTAACCCGCAACCCGTTAGGGCCAGACCCGAAAACCCGATGAGCTGGCCTGGAAACCTGATAAAATTTCCATCGTTCTATTTGTTTAACTCTAATTCAACACTTTATTGGTTATTTTATAATATAGATTACTAAAAAAATAGCTTTCAATTTTATATATTAAATATTAAATATATAAATTATGTATTAAATTTTTATTAACATAATAATAGATAAATAAATTAGAAACTTCAAATTCACTAAAAAATATATTTAAATTTCTAAAACATGATTTAAAATTTCTTGATGTTTATGTTTTATTTTGCATAAATCTCAAATATTAGTATTTGATCATGTTTATGTTTGAGTTTAAGCATATATCACAAATTTACCATAATTAAATATTTTACATTTTATAAGTATAACTAATTTTCACCATTATTTATTGGATTGATCGCATGTTAATTTTATCGGTAGCAACCCGATGGGCTAGCCCGAAACCCGAGCTTTTAGGGTTATGGTTGAACTTTTATAACCCGAAAAAATCACAATCCAATTAGCCCGCACTCGATTGACCCACAACCCGAATAGGGTTGGCCAGAAACCCGGTGGGCTGGCCCGATTGACATCCCTAATTGTGCGGAAGGGCATTGGTGAAACAAAATAGTACTATAGCATCATATTCCCTCCTTCCCATTAAATACGCAACATTTACTTTTCTGCACATTATTTTATATAGTGTTGTTTTGTGAATTATTGAAGAGAGAGTAAATAAGAGAAAATAAAAAAGTAGAGAGTATTATTTCCATTTTTAGAAACGTTTCATTTTTAATGGAACAAACTAAAAAGAAAAACGTTTTTTTCTAATGGGACAAAGAGAGTATTAACTTGTACGCTGGGAGTGTAATGAATATCCTCGACTATGCATATGTATATATGCATATATACACGCATAGGAATATGATCAATTGCTAACTAATCATTTAATTGCTAACTACAACTAATTTAAGACCTTAAGATTTTAGAGATCTAATGGTCTATAAATTGCCATGTGTAATTTCATTTTTTATTTTTAATATTAAAGATAATAACAACTATCAAATTTAGGGTTTAGGAACTCAATGTCAATATAGTGTATAAAATATATCAACATGAAGATATGATAATGTCAACACAATTTTGTATTGACATTGTGCAAACATTATATTGACATATTATGTAAGTTGTATTGATATTACTTGCTTCTTAATAAAATACGAAAATTTATGAAAATTTTTTAAAACTTTGACATCGAAACATATGCATGTAGGATCTCGTTGGAATCCTTACAAAATTATCTTTAATTTGATATATGTTATGCGGAAAAATAATTTAAATTGAGATAGTTATATGCATTTAAAATTTTGAGATATTTTTTAAAAGTTAGCTATAACTAATTTATTGTTAATTAACATTAAAACCCTTATTGACATTTTTCGTATATTGTATTGATACTGGGGGTTGAATGATCTTGGCCCTTAATTTGAAGATCTAATGTCTATCATTGAATTGTATTTAACAACTTAAGGGTGAGTTAGCAATATAACACACACATACACACATATGTATATGCAACCACACATTTGTACATAATAGTTATTGTGATGGTGACGCATATATGTAATATTTACTACACACCCACTTCATAGGTCATGCATTGAATAAAGTTAGGCATACTTGCTTTCTATAAATTGGGGGGTGGAGTAGAGGCTTTGTTCACACACCATCACCTCAATAGGCTTCTTCTATATGAGATTTATACCCTCTAGGCAGCCGCGGTCTTTCCAAGCATGGTCGGTGGATTTGCTCGCGATTTTCTTAAGTGAGAGAGTTGTATTCTATTTTATCCTACATGCATCGTATACTTCAGATGGTTATACTTATATATTTTTTCCTAAAATCTTTGATACAGTGCTATCAACGGTGTTCCGCCGTCGTTCATCATCATATTCGGCCGGCTGATGCACCGTTCGCGCATGGTTAGCACTCTCTATTCCTCAATCGACTTCAAAATCTATGTTTTACATAATGTAATTTTAACTCTTTATTATCTTCCAAAACGCAGCCACTGTCGGTGTCGTGGGCGGTTTTCGGCGTCATATTACCGATTTTCTGCCGGCTGGCCCTTCCCAACCAAGCACATTGGTTTGTCAACCTATGTATGGACGGACTGACGTGGTGTTTTGGCAGAGGGTGGGACCTTTTGACGGACTGGAGTGGTGTTTTGGCCGAGGGTGGGACCTTTTCGCAAATGGTCGACAAATCAATGTGCTTGGTTGGGAAGGGCCAACCAACAGAAAACCGGTAATATGACGCCGAAAACCAACACCCACGACGCCGCATGCGTTTTGGAAGATAATAACGAGTTAAAATTACATTATGTAAAACATAGATTTTGAAGTCGATTGAGGAATGAGGAGTGCTAACCATGCGCGAACGGTGCATCAGCCCGCCATATGTGACGACGAACGGGGGTGGCGGCGGCGGAACACCGTTGATAGCACTGTATCAAAGATTTTAGGAAAAAATGTATGAGTATAACCATCCGAAGTATACGATGCATGTAGGATAAAATGGAATACAATTCTCTCACTTAAGAAAATCGTGAGCAAATCCACCGGCCATGCTTGGAAAGACTGCGGCTGCCTAGAGGGTATAAATCCCATATAGAAGAAGCCTATTGAGGTGATGGTTTGTGAACAAAGCCTGCTACTCCAACCCCCAATTTATAGAACGCAAGTATGCCTAACTTTATTCAATACATGACCTATGAAGTGGGTGTGTAGTAAATATTACAGATATGCGTCACCATCACAATAACTATTATGTACAAGAGTGTAGTTGCATATACATATGCGTGTATATATGCATATATACATATGCACAGTCGAGAATATTCATTATACTCCCAGCGTACAAGTTAGTATGATGCTACTATTTTGTTTCACCAATGCCCTTCCTCACAATGATGTCGTGTAATAAATATAACAACACAGTTAGATGGAAATTTAAAATAGGCGATGGAAATTTAATAACTGCTTTTATAAATTTGTTGTTCTCCATCCAAAAAAAATAGTTACACGTATTTTAATGAGAAATTAATAGAATAAGAGAGATGAGAGAAAAAGTAGGGTAAAGTAGGAGAAATATGGACAAAAAGTAAGTAAAGTATGGTGTGAGGAGAAAGAGTAGGTAAAGCACGGGATAGAAACTTTCTACTAAGTATTGAGACTATTTTTTATGATCATCCAAAAACGGGAAAATGAGATTATTTTTCGTGGACTGAGGAAGACTTTTAAGGTGTTGTGAGTAAATCCTGCAAAAAGATGGGTTCTTCACTAACGGAGGAGTGTTGCCTTGGCCTTCCGTTGGAATAAACCTGGAAAAAGAAGAGCAAAAAGATAGTAATACCCGCTATCGTGCTTGGCCACCGATGGCTGACAGAGAATAATGTCAGGGAGAAAGAATTAAAGGAGTCCATTTCACAGTTTCAAGCTAGCAAACTCAAAGACTGTGTGTATACAGAAGACAAATTTGACAAATTTGATGTGTAAATATTTGGGACTAATTTGATTTCTTTTAGGTAGGGATATTACTACATCACAACGGTGTAATGAAATAAGTTAAACGGGAAAGCCGCATACGCATGACATTTTGTTTTTTTGTTGCTGAGTTCTTTGTGGCTAATTTTTTTATATTTGAATGAATTTAGATTTAATACTACAAAACAATCCCATGCAACCTGTTTAAGCAAAAAAAGGTAAAACGATGGTTTTCCTTTTGATTGGACACAATTTTGATTTCGAAGAGCATAAGATAAGCACGCCAATTAAGAAACTGCACCAGAGGTGATATACTGAAACTTACAAAATTTATAACTGTTGCAAATTATTCCATCTCTAATACAAGATATGTGTGGTGCCGTGATCAATATACGTTGATTAAACCCAACATGTTTATTCATTTCGCTCAGGCCCTGGGCTTCAGACCCAAGCCAGTCTCTACCTTCTTGATCTCAAAAATAAGCATTCTCCACATCTTGAGCACAAACATTTCAGCTTCATCATCTAATATAGTTTGGAGCCTCTCGAGCATCTCACCTGCATCGACATGCTCCTGAGTGCCAGACACGATATACTCTACTAGTGTGACCTCTTCCTCCCCCAAAAAGTCTGTTATCTTCTTTGATACCCATGGTCTCATTCTCTCATGCAGCACATTCTGTATAGTACAAAAGTAGGTTTGCTTGGAAACTATTATGCACATAATCTTTCAATCATACAGTCACAGTAATAAGAATTCAAATCATCCCCTAAAAAATAATCACATTAACAGAAAAACTAACATAGAGTGACAATTCACCTGTCTAACAATTTCTATATGAAATTAAATGTTTGGTCTTTAATATCATGATCTTGAGGAGTTTATTTAGGGCACCCACAGTGGGGCGGACGATGGACGATGCGCCGTCCTCGCACGACAGATAGTCCGCGGAGGAAGCGCGGACGATATGGCATCGTCCGCGCCATCGTCCGCCCACTGTGGGCGACGCGGACGACGACGCGGACGATGCAACGCATTTTTTTTTTCGAATTTTGTCTATTTATTAAACCTCGTTTCTCATTCTATTTTTCATACGAACATTTCTCGCATCTCTCATCTCTCACATTTCTCCATCTCTCACAAACCAATATGAACCATGACGACGACCGGAGTTCCTCAGAGGGCGGTAGTCCGACCTTGACTCAAGCCTTAAATGCATCCGTTCAAGACGCAATGGCGGAATGCTTAGTCAAAATGTAGCGCGAGGAGGCGGAGGCGGCGGAGCAGATCCCCAAGCCTATTCGACGTCGGACGTTTGTCCTCCGCGAACACGCCGCAGCTCACGAACGTCTAGTTGCAGACTATTTTTCCGAGCAACCACGGTGGGGCCCGACTATTTTCCGCCACCGGTTTAGAATGCCTCGTTACCTTTTTCTCAGCATTGTCCAAACGTTGGAGTCACGTGATGAATACTTCCAGTATCGGGAAGATGGCATCGGCAGAACCGGACTTACGCCGTTGCAGAAGTGCACGGTTGCACGCCGTCAGTTGGCCTATGATACACGACGGACATGTTCGACGAGTACCTCCACGTCGGAGAGACAACAGGCGAATTATGGAGGCTTACAGCGACACATATTTGCGAAAGCCGACTGCTGTAGATTGCCAGGGTCTGATGAAGATGCACGAGACGACGCACAGCTTTCCTGGGATGCTAGGGAGCATCGACTGTATGCACTGGGAGTGGAAGAATTATCGGACGGCGTGGAGAGGCCAATTTACTAGTGGATAAAAGGGCAGCCACCCGACGATGATCCTCGAAGCCGTCGCTGACCATCGGCTCTGGATCTGGCATGCGTACTTCGGTGCAGCCGGGTCGAACAACGACATCAACGTCCTCAACTCATCCACCCTCTTCACCGAGCAATGTAATGGCAACAGCCCGGCCATTGAGTTCACTGCCAACAGGTGCCAATACCACATGGGATACTACTTGGCCGATGGCATATACCCAAGGTGGCCTGTTTTCCGGAAGACGACCAACTGCCCAATCGGTGAGAAGAGAGTTTTATTTGCGCAAAAGCAGGAGGCGGCGCGGAAGAATGTGGAGCAGGCATTTGGTGTGCTCCGATCACGGTGGGCAATAGTGAAAGGGACGGCGCGTCTTTGGTTCAAGGAAGTCCTCGCCAACATGATAGTCGAACATGAAGGTGGGAGCATCACCGATTGGACCGATGATGAAGGTGCATCTAGCTCCTCCAGCACGGCGACCGCACCCCCCTCTCAAGGATTACCGACGGGCTTCAATGGGGTTCTATCTAGACAGGTCTCAATGTGCAACCAACAGGACCATGCTCAACTCATGAACGACATGATTGAAGAAGTGTGGGCCCGTAACCGTCGTTGCTGAGTTTGCGTATTTTTTTTAATTCGTATTGTAATGTATTAATTTTATAAATGAAATAAAGGTTTTTCCCAATTTTGTATTTATTTAAATATTCAAATAAAAGAAAATGCTTAGGGCGCCCCACTGCAGGTAAAAGGGTAGGAGGATAAAAATGCTGACGTGGCGGTGCATAGGGCGGGCTTTAAGGCGCGCCTTAGGGCGCCCCACTGCTGATGCCCTTAATATCATGATCTTAATGAGTTTATTTTATAACAGCCTTTTGAACAATAAAGCAAAATGAATAAAATGATAATAAATTACGCCCTCCACCCCCAGAGGATATGATTAATCAAAAAGGAATAATTTACGACATCAAAGAGGCATAGAGGTAGTCACCTGATCATAGATAGCCCAGTTGATCTCATAGGAGAACAACTCATCTTTGGTCTTTGGGATAGTGTCAATCAACTGCTTAGCATCCAAAAGCTTCTGCTTTTCTGGGGTCTTTGTTTTATTTGATCTTTCTCTTTCAGAATGATCTCTTCTGCTCTCCTCGCGGATGCTATTGTTCTCTTCCTCATGTCTATCACGGTCACGTTGGCCGGATCTCTCATGAGAGCGTCTACTTTTTTCTTTTTCTCCATCAATTTCTTTAGAATTAACAGTTGAGATACACTTCACAAATTCTGCTGCAGCAGCCATATTAGCTGTTGGGGCTTCGGCCATGGAAGATTGAATAGCTTCCCGTTCCTCAGTTGAGTAATCAATTGGAACTAGAGGTCTCATTTTCTTTTCCTTATGTGCATCCTCATCCTCATCCTCATTAAAAACTGAAGGTACAGCAGCTCGCTTTCCGAATCCTGAAAGCCCAAAGCCCAACTTTTTAGTTGGCACATTGCTATTTTGTTGAATGTCCGGAGCAAAATTAGATGAATCGCTGGTGCCATTCTGCACAATCCCTTCACCTGTAACTGGTAAAAGTATATGTAAGTTCAGAGGTGGTGAGCCCCAAACTGGAATACGACCACAAGTTAAGCCAGAAGAAATAAATACCTTCATAAGTTCTAGGACTTGGTTTGAGCTCAAAGGTCTGATCAGCCTTACCCTGGTCTTCAGCATTGATATCATTTGGCGAGATAGCTTTCTCTAATCCATTAACTGGCAGAACAGTTTCTGTTTTCAGTACCTCAAGCTGTTTCTTCTGATCTTCGGCTTGCATTTTAGCTTCAGCAATTTCTTCCTCCTCTCTCACTCTGTCATCCACATCCTCTTCCTTCTCCCTCTGTCTTCTTTTCCTCTCTTCATCACTGATCTTATATTTTCTCTTCTTTCCATACCCATCATCACCGTCACGTTCTTGGTCCACAACTTCCCACTTCCTTTCATGAGCCCTTTCTCTCTCTCGTTCTCGCTCTCTCTTCCGCCAATGTTCTCTCTCTCTTTCTCTGGATTCCCATTCTTTTTCACGCACTTTATACCTCCGTTCATCTTCCCGACTCCTATTTTCTCTCTCCTTCTCCCTCTTAGCTCGCTCATGCTCTCGCTCTCTCTCGTATCTTTCAAGTTCCCTTTCTCTTTCTCGTCTTGGGTCACGGTCTCGATCCCTGTTCCTATCATGCCTTCTACTTCTATCAGGAGAACCTGTTCCTGCTCCATCAGGCTCACTAGAGGGTTTGCTCTCAGCAGTCTTGTCATCATCATTTTTGTCTTCTGTATCTGCATAATGAAGTGTAAGCATTTCATCAGTGTCTGGAACAACTACTATGGCATGGAAACAAAAAGTCCCGGACAGATTATCAGGTGTTTGTCAGAATTACATACCGTTCTTCACCCCACCTTCTGGTTCTCTATCCTTTGAACCAGAAGGCTGCTCTGAGTTTGAGTTTCCAGGTCCATCAATAAGTGTTTGTGGGGGTGGGGGTGGAGGAGGAAGTGGTTTGTTCTTCAGCCGTTCCTCTAACATACCTGTGAGCTTCTCGCAAGCATCACGGTCTGCATCCCTGTCTTCATCAGTTACAAGGCTAAAACTGCCAGCCTCAGGATTTTCCTTATTCGTCTCACTGTTATCCTTTGTCTGTTGTTCATCTGATGAAGGCTTTAGAGACTCTTCAGTCAACTTAACAGCTTTGTCAGTATCAGAGCTCGACTCTCTTGCTTCCTCTTTGTCAGAACCATCAGTTGCAAATTCCTTGGCTTTCGAACCTTCTATCTTTTTCTGTACATAACGCTCAAGATATTTCCGTGTTGTTTGATTAACATTTAACTGCAGACCATTAAGGTGATAATAAATCAGCAGAAGAGCAAAAGTCCTTCTCAACTTTCATAGTTGGGAGGGATATATGATACACACAATACACATAAGAGTAACTAAGTATGTGAACCAAAAAGCCAGAAAACGGTAACAACTTGTAGTATAAGAGTTCTAATGTAAGAGAAATTTGTAACATGAGGCATCAGCATCTTGCATAAATATGGTGAAGCTAACACAGCAAAGTTGAAGAATTACGTATATCTCTAATAGAAGGCAGTAAATCATACCATCAACTCTTGTCCATCAACTCTTAGCTTATTAAGTAATCGCAATGCCCGAAGAACTCCTTCAGCAGATTCAAATTCACAAAACCCAAAACCTTTCAAAGTTCCAGTGGGGTCTTGTGGACGTTTCCAATTCTTTACTGGCCCACAAAGCTTCAGAAAGAGTTAGAAGTCAGGCTTGGTTGATATGAACATCAAGCTATATTATTCAAACAAAATTCCATACATATACAAATTGAATCCCACAAGAGAATGGAATAGGAGAGAACAATATTTCAAGATACTACATCAAACCTGCAGGAGAGACAACATGAAATCATTTTCCACAGTTGATGATATCTTCCCAACATATACAGTCGTCTGTGGCTCCTCTGCTGATGTCACGCTTGGAGTAATGGGTCTAACAACTGGAGGAATAATTGGACCACGAATTCCAATAACTGGAGGGCGTGCCAATGGTGGCATAACACCAACCAATGGCCGCAGAGAAAACGCTGGCCGAAGCATTGGTGCATAAGGAGAAGAATAACGAGGTACTCCTGCATGAAGAGGCCACAAAAACTAGGCAGATTGTCAACAACATGCTAATCAAATTACATATCAACTGACTATAGATTGAATCAAGCATAAATTGATCTAACAAGATGAATCAACTGTTGTTACCAAAAACATCAAAGCAATAAGAGATTGCAGCACAGGCATGACAACACTCACCAGCTGAACATATAACCTGAAGGAACATCAAGAAAATAACATTGGGATTCATGAAGCAAGGAAATGCATGAACAGGGCATACCTTAAGCATTGACTTGCAAACAGAAGGCATGCCAAAACTATCCAATTGGAGGTACCATAGGTGAAGGTTTAATTCGAGAAGTGAGATGACTAAACCAAATTCTCACTCAAACCACAACACATTTCAGACATAAAACTAGTATTTAGGGCTTGATTTCTTAATTACATGCATCATAAAATCACATGGGAAGATTGTATGGTTAGGAAGATTTTGATACCTTGAATGAGAGGCATAGCTGCACTCAACTGTTAGCATAGTCTGCTGTCGCCAGTTAAAAAATTAATATCCCATAAAAGGGCTAAACATTCTTATCACTACAGTAATAGCCTACTCAGTAAACAGCAGACCAGAACCGCTTCAGATTGGAATGGAAAAATCACATTTTTCAGTCATTAATTTTAAAATATCCTATGTTTTTCCTTATTCTATTCTTTCTGAAGCATTGGACTTAAAATATTACTATATATTCCATTAGAACACATGCAGTAGAAATCAATGAAATCAAGCAAATAAAAAATGTGTGCATACCAACAAAAGGAGTTGAAGTCTGAGGGATACTCAGTCTCTAATGAAGCCCTCCAACCTTTCCCACCGTAAACAATCATGAGACACTGTAGAGAAAACATCTCGTCATCGATACCCCTAATCTGACTAACATGTACCCCTCCCTATCCCTTATGCCTCGTATGCTCTTTCTGTTAACACATTGTAAAATACAGCATAGCAGCACACTTATTGGCACATAAAATCAAATCAATTAGGGACCGGTTTTCTTAAAGCATGTTACTTTGTAATGATCATGAGAGATGATTCAGCTAATAGCCCAATTTCGTTATACATTAATGGAAAATCGTCCAAAATGTTACTAAAAGTTAAAACCACTAACTCCACAAGAAAGTGCATCCGTATGCAAAATTAAGACACACACACACACACACACAACTCATATATCCATTCTATCCAGAGACAAATTTAATCGGAAATAGAGAGAAAACCCACCCAGAGGCATGGCACCTTGGTGAAGAGGCTGAGGCATACCAGGGTAGCCATTCGACATAGGCGGCCCGTATCTCATAGGCTGACTGGGCATGGCGTAAGGCGGCGCCATCACCGGATGCACCGACGCCAACGGGCCGTTCCCAACTGCGGGAGCTGGTAACACTCCTGGAGGTGGAACACTAGGAGCCTGATAGGGGAGAACATGTTGGAATTGCGGGGTAGCGGCGCCAAGCGTCCCAGCCAGGCGGAAGGAGGGCTGCATCGCCGGTGGAGGAGCAACGAGAACTGATGGAGGCGGAGGGCCGCTAGGACTAGGGTTTGGAAATTGGGGAAGCGATGTGGGAGATGGATCAGATTGGGCGGATCGAGATTCCGGTTCGGGTTCAGATTTATGGAGAGCGGGATTGTGATCGGCGGCGACGGCGGTTGTTTCCGGGACTGGCGTTGGATCCGCCATTGGTAGATGATGATGAAGTTGTTGCTTTTCCAGCTGAAGGGGGTTTTCAGTTTTCACAGAGTACTTAGATTTCTAAGCCCTAATTTGGGTTTTGTTGTACGGTAAATATTGAATTTCAAATTTCACGGCTGACGTGTATGCTCCTGATTGGTTACTAAAACTTCCTATGGTTCAACAAGATGTCATGACATCTTTCCCATACCATCCAATTCCAACGACGAGCCTTTTGTTCAAGTTAATCATGTCCATCATTTGTTCTAAGTTCTATTACCCAGGATTGTCTCCGGTGAGACTTGGCCGAACTAGATCGTGCTGGGCTGCTCATACGATGTAGCTTTGATACCAACTATTACAATCTCTCGCTGATCACTCGAAAATGACACTATAAAGTATGCTAGGAATCTCGCATAATTGGAAAAGATACAAAGGGTAGAGATCAACACCCTTGAATACACATTCAAAGAATAGTAAACAAGAATATTAAACAAGACCATATAATTCATTAAACAATTATAGCTCAATCAAAGATATAGTTTTAATATAATAACTAGAAAAGTAGAAATCTGTTTATGTGATAAGTGATGCTCAAAGAACAATACTAAAAACAGATTCAAAGACGTCCTAATTTTCTAAAGTTACTCGAAAAAAATTAAAGCTAATAAAAATAATTCTAATCCGAAAGCGAAATAAATTAAAACTACAAACATTCTAGTTTGCTGAATGGATGCAATTCTGTAACAACATAGTATCTGAGTTAATTTAAGTAACACAACTGCCTCATTCTCTTATGTGAAACAGGTGCCTCAACAACAAAACGAATATGACTGTGGCCTTTTTGTTCTCTTCTTTATGGAACGTTTTATTGGTGAAGCGCCTGAACGTCTGAAAAAGCAGGACTTGCATATGGTACTTGTTTCCATTCCAATGTGTTGCATGAGAGCTCTCCATTTTCATATTTTTTAATCTACTAGTATTAACAACTTTTGCACATTGGTATTCATTATCAGTTCGGAAAGCAATGGTTCAGACCTGCGGAAGCTTCTAGTCTGAGAAGGAGAATTCACAGTTTACTAACGTTAGAGTTTAAGAAGGCACCCATGTAAATCGGACTCATTGATGGATGAAGTGAACATATGGTGAATATCAACACAGACTCTGACCTACATTTTAGAGCCATTGCGTTAGTGTTAACAACTTAACACTGTATTTTAGGGAATTTCGATGTATATTGATGCCAACTACAATGTAAAGATCGGCAGTTGTCAGTTTTAAGAATCCACTTCTCTAAAATGGAAATGGAAATGGAAAGTGGACAGAGAAATAATACCTCTAAACAAATTCTGCTAATAGTCTTCATTTGCAGTAACGTAGTGTATATTAAAGTGGACTTTGAAAGGAAAGTGGTGTATTCTAAATCTTGGAAGCCAAGAAATTATACGGCTACGAGGCAACGTCCGTATCTTGGATATAATTTAGATAAGAGTATCCACAATGGCGCCCGTTCCGGCGGACGTCAGGCCGGCGTGCTGGAGTTCCGCGTGAGACGTCCGCAATTGCGCAGCAGTGACGCCGATAGGAACGTCCGTTGTGGACACCGGAGTTCCACGGCGTTCCCGAAACGTTCGTCGCGACGTCCGCCATTGCGTTCACCCCACGGACGTCCGCGCGGACATCCCGATTATTTTATATTTTTTTCGAAAATTCTATATATACGTCGGGATGTCCTTAGGGATGTCCGCCACTGTGGGAAGTCCTTATGACGTGGCAGTGCAGTGGGAAGTCCTTATGACGTGGCATGAGGTGTCCGCGGGGATGTCCGCCGGGACATCCGCACCACTGTGGGTGCTCTAATCTGATGCATTTACGTCTGCGAAGATTAATTAAGGCAACGTCCGTATTATAAGGCTATAACTCAATCTTAGAAATTCATGTTTTATACTCAACTTTGATAATTGAATAAATTCTAGAATAAAGATAAATTAACAAACATTGTATAAACAAAATACCCTTAAATTTTAAACCTGTTTTTATTTAAACCGGTTTTCTTATCCACCATTATTTCTTTACTGCATTACCCTTTCTTTTATATTTGTAAAGTCAAATCACTCTCAAATTACATTAATTGTGGAGTATATGGTATGAAATTCTTGCACAATACAAACCGTTCCATTATTAATCCAAATTTCAAATTGTGTCTTATGTATGTCTTAAACAAATCAATTTAATATTTAGCAAGTCCCATAAATTTAAAAATTATAAGATTTTTAAATATTTTAAACTTATTTCATAAAGTGCTTGAATCCTCAAAAATTTGAGTAATATTCATGGCGAACAGTACCAATGATATTTTATACTATTACCAGTGGCGGATCCAGACATTTTAAATTGGGCTACAAATTGTATAAATAAACATACAACCTTTCAAAAATAATACATTAAAATATAAACAAGATAAAATAAATTATATACTACATATAAACTACCACAAAATAGTAAAAAAGAAAGAACGTAAAAAAAACTTACTCCATACTAATAATATAAGTTAACAGAACTAGTATAGAAAATAGAAACACAATAATAATCAAAAAAATAAATCTACAGTAAATATTTATACAAAAATAGGGCCACATCATGATAAACATGCAAAAATAGGGACACGGACGGATGAGACAAGGAGGAATCAAACTTGGATCTTTGCTACAAGGAGATAACACGCCAACCACTGCACCACCAATGATTTTTGTAATATCAATCTCAATACTATATTACATATGAACTGATTTGGGGTACAATTGTACCTCCTTGTTCTATGCTGGCTCCGCCAGTGACTACTACTAACATGTTTAGATCTAACGATGAAGAGAAGTATTGTGTACGAATGAGTTGAACAACGCCCCGAGGATGAATTTCAATTCCAAAAATTTGTGTTAAGATGATACACACAACTCATAAGACGAGATAATACGAGAAGGTTTACAAGACGAGATAATACGAGAAGGTTTACAAGACGAGATGTTACGAGAAGGTTCACAAGACGAGATGATATGAAAAGGTATTGTTTGGATGGCAACATTAAGAAATTAAGAAATTAGATATGAATTAGTGTTAATTTAATTGGATGTGAATAACTATTATTATTAAGTATTTCATTAGATGATAACATAAAAAAAATTAATTACATATGCATATAGTCATTTTTATAAAATAATAATTTAGTAATAAAAAATTCATTGAATGTTAATGACTAGTATTATTCATTGGATGATAACATTTAGAAATTAAGTATATAAACACACATTCATTTTAATAACTTAGAATTTTAAGAATTATTTGGTAATAAAAAATAATTGGATGTGAACGACTACTAATATTCCATTGGATGATGACGTTTAGGAATAAAGTATATGCACATGCAGTTGTTTTTATAACTTAGAATTTAAAGTTTAATTCATAATAAAATAATTGGATGTGAATGGATATGATTATTTCATTAGATGACAACAATAAAGAAATTAACTTAAAATTTTAAGATTGATTTCGTAAAAAAAAATGTATCTGAATGACTACTAATGTTTCATTTGGATGATAACGTTTAAAAATTAAGTGTTTGCACTCATTTTTATAACTTAGGATTTTAAAGATGAATTAATAATAAAATACTTGGATGTGAATAGATATGATTATTATGTATTTCGTTGGATCATAACACTAATAAATTAATTATATATGCAAGTAGTTGTTTTAGAACTTGGAATTATAATACTTATTTAGTAATAAAAATTAATTGAATGCGAATGACTATTATTATTTCGTAGGATGATAACATTAGAAAAATTAAGTATATACGCATGCAATCGTTTTTATAGCTTGGAATTTTAAAGATGAATTAATAATTAAATAATTGGATGCGAATGGATATGATTATTTCGTAATTTCGTGGATGATAATACTAAGAAATTAATTATATATGAATGTAGTCGTTTTTATAACTTGGAATTATTAAAATTATTTAGTTGCCCACTCTGTCCCTGAATAAGATTCATGTTTTGCTATTTTCGTTCGTCCTTAATACGAGTCATATTTAACTTTTAACATAAATGGTAAGTAGGCCCCACATTGCAACAAGTTATTCCACTCACATTTTATTCTAAAACTAATATATATAAGTGAGACTTATATTCCACTAACTTATTCAACCCACTTTTATTTACATTTCTTAAAACTCGTGCCATAACCAAATATGACTCATATTGCGGGACATGTGAAGTAATAAAAAATTAATTGGATATGAATGACTATTATTATTTCATTGGATGATAACATTAAGAAATTAAGTATATACGCATGCAATTATTTTTATAACTTAGAACTTTAAAGATGAATTAATAATAAACTAATTGGATGTGAATGAATATGATTATTTCGTATTTCGTATTTCGTTGGATGATAACACTAATTAAAAAATTAATTATATATGCATGTAGTCATTTTTATAATTAATAATTGTTTAGTAATAAAAAAATTAATTAGATGTGAATGACTATTATTATTCAATTAGATGATAACATTATAAGAAAATAAATATATACATATGCAATCGTTTTTATAATTTAAAATTTTAAAGATGATTTAATAATAAAATAATTGGATGTAAATGACTATGATTATTTCAAAAAAAAATTTTGATAATAACACTAAGAAATTAATTACATACATGTTGTCATCTTTAGTAATTATAAACACATGTAGTAATTTTCATCCTCCGAAAATTGGATAATATTGTGAAATCAAATATTTATTCATTCCTATTCGTCATTCGTAAATTATGCAATCAAAAATCATAGACTTCATTACTTTTCCAAAAATTGGTACGTCTTTATAATAAAGGTATATTTGACAACAATAAATTATTTGTATAGAAGGTAACTTTGATTCATTTTTTTTAATTTAAAAAAATTATCTTTTATATTTTAAAAAAAATATTACTAATTTTATTATAGTATGTTTCAATTATTCATATTCATTATCCGAAATGGCGAAGATTATGAAATCATATTGTGTACAATATATCCATTAATTGCAAATTAATTATAATTTTCAGAAATCTCATTAGAGATATATAAAGCAATTAAATTATGCCTATAGTTAAATAGTATATGATTTATTAAATTAATATCTGTTGTCGATTTTCGCACAACGAATTCAGAATCTAAAGAAGTCTAGCTATTGAATAAAAAACTAATTATGTTAGAAAAATCAATATTTATTTTTTCGCTCGACAACCAGAGGCAAGTTTCGGAAGACCTTGGGCCGAGAGATATAGGACGCCATAGATAAATGAAATATAATCATTCTTGGAAGAAGAAATTATGCAAACATATATATCATATGGTTGTTACGTTAATCTAAATAATTAATTTCAAAGATCTAATACATCATTTCCTAAATGTGTGTATATTGATTACAAAACACCTGTTCTTTCCTAAATAATCATACAAGAGTAACTACGTAATGCATTAAATTAATTGATAAATTTATTTTGAATGTAAAATATCTAAAATGTCCACAATTGTATATACAATTTTTGTTAATTTATCACTACTCTAAATTCTATTCCAACTTTTTAAACCTAGATCTATGTATCTTTTCAATATGTATCAATTTACCAATCATTTGTAGATAGTTTTTTTAGTAAATATAAAAAAATAGCATTCTTGTGTAGTACAACTTATTATCAAGACAAAGGTAATAGTAAGTCATAAACCGTTGAAGTGAAGTTTCAATTATAAAAAATTCAGATTTAATTGGTAACTTTAAAAATTAGGATAAGCTTACTGTAATTAAAAAAAATTAAAAATAAATTCGAAAATTTTAAGCGTTGGGATAAAAATGATAAGACCAAAATGTTACATTAGAAGTTGATATTAAATATACAATTATTCAAGTACTTATTTTATTGAAAAATTAATACTCCTACTGAAAGTATTTACTGCAAAAGTCAAATTTAAGGAGAAAGGGGCTATCGCTAAAATTAAAAAGATGAGTATTACGTGCTAAAACGATTAAATGGGCTGATACGACCATAGCAATCTATTACTAATATTAATTCGAATTCAATAAAAGACAAACAATAGATTTAAACAATACTAGTATCACGCCCGTGAGATGCACGGGTCATTTTAATTTCTTCATATTTATTTCATAATACGAAATAAAATTTGTGAAATGATAAACAAAAGAATATTCGACATCCTTTTACTTTGGATTATACTTTTTCAATCACATTAACCCCACAAGGCCACAAGAGTGCGTTTAAATGCTAATTTTTTTTTAAAATGTCAATACGATCATATTAAAATTTTAACACATATTTGTGTTGACATTTTAATAAACTATCTTGACATTTAAATATCAGACTTAAAATTAAAAAGCATTTTAATCCTGTGAAAATATGAATTGACCGTTGAATTATAACTGTAGGAGTAAGTTTACGTTGCAATAATTTAAGATTGCACTGGTGAGACACTTCCTAGTCGAGTTTCATTTCATTGCAATATAGTGACCCTATACACTAAAAACCCAAACCTTGAAACCTAAATTCTAAACCCTTAACTTTAAGATATACTCATCCAAGCCTCCTAGCCCAACTGGTTGAGAAGGGAGGCAAGGATACCGCCCATCCAGGAGGTCATGGGTTCGAATCCTGGATAGCGCAACTTGGGATTAATTTCTCATGTGGGCCTTTGGGCTTGGCAAGCTTGTAGACCCCGACCCGCTTGATGGCGAGAATTTACGGTCCCGACCCCGGCTGCCCCGGACCCGTCGAACGTGGGGCTAGAGAACGAGCCTGAGGAGGGGCTTGCTCACAGGCTGGTGCGCGGCTGCGTGTGTCAGGGCTAGTCTTCGAGCCATGAGGGGATGTGTGTCAGGGTTAGCTCGCTTGCCAAATGTATCACGAACTCCGATGTGTGTGTGTGGGTGTGGGTGTAAAAAAAAACTTTAAGATATACTTATCATGACCAACAAATGAGTCAAGTATCAATAAAATTCTCCCTCCGACCCAGTTCAATTTTACTTTGTTGATCACTTATTCTATTTTGTGGGTTTTAGATTTGTATTCGATATCTTACACTGGGTTGGCCTACTTGATAATCCTTACCGATAGTAGAGGTTTTTTTTACCTGAATCTTGGCTGTAAATCCGATTATATGATCATATCAAGAAAGTGCAATTTTAATTAAAAAACATGATGACATTCTGTTTTTTTATTTGTGCAAATCTATACACATATAAAAGAGAGTTTTGGATCAATAAGAGTCGATCAATCGATACATTTGAATCATAAACCATAAACACTAAACTCTGAACTCTAAACCATAAATACTAAACTAAACCCTATTAGCTTCTAGATTTGAGATCAATTAGAATGGCTCGATACACTTGAACCCTAAACCATTAATCATAAACCCTAAAAGCTAAACATTGAACCCTGGATCTAAATCGTTACCTTCATCTCAATTATATGGAGATATGTATTAGTATTAATTTTCATAAACTTTCTCACTAACTCTTCGCCTAATTATCATAAAAACAAAAAAAAATATTTCCAACTTCTAATTTTATTGAAATATACATAATAATTTATTATTTTCTATTATCATAAAAACATTTAAATGTCTTTTGTGATTCAACATTTAAATTCCACAATTAATATTACCCTACCTACATTATAAGAAAAAAAATCTGTCATTATAGCTTTGAATGCTAATCAATTTTTAAATTTAATATTCAGTTTTCTGACCTAATTAGCATACTTAAAACCTGTGTAAAATTCATGGTCCAAACCTATGATGAGAACTCCATAGCCATCGTCAACCCATGAAGAAGAGCTAAAAGCTCCGCCTCGAAGGCCGACGCAGCTACAAGGGGCGTGCAAAAGGCCCTCAAGAGAGAGCCATCTGAACCACGAACCACTCCCCCACCACAACCTGTCACGTCGAGGGTTTAGTTTTTTTTTTTCCTACATAGGAGTTCGAGATACATTTGGCAAGCGAACTAGCTCTACACAGCCCCTCGTGGCTCGAATACTAGCCCCCCAGCCAAGCACTAGCCTGTGAACTAGCCTTTTCAAGCCCGTTCTCTAGCCCCCCTGGTCAGCCGGGTCCGGGCCCCTAGACTACCCACCACCCTCAGACGTGCCCAGGCTCGAAAGCTTGCCAAGCCCCAAGGAAACAACCTTGATCAGGCCCACAGGGGACATTAATCCCAAGTTGCACCATCCAGGATTCGAACTCAAGACCTCCTGGATGGTGCCATATCCTTGTCATCCTTCTCAACCACTTGAGCTAGGAGGCTTGGATACGTCGAGGGTTTAGGTTTTAGGGTTAAGGGTTTAGGTTTTAGGGTCACTATATTGCAATGAAATGAAGCTCTAATAGGAAGTGTCTCACCAGTGCAATCTTAAATTATAGCTTTGATAAACAATATCTTAAATTAATATTACATTTCATATGCTACAAAGTTGGGGATTTTCAGTCTTTTGGTATATTTTAATAATTTTCAAAAAAATGTTCTTATTTTTCAAATAATTTTATAAAATAATTATTATTGTTGGATATTTAAAATATATCTATATATACATATATAAAATGGTAGTTTTGGAAAAATTTAAAATAATGTTGTTTTAATTAAAAATTATCTATCAATTGAAATTATTTTTATTATTTGAAAGGTCAAATAATTATAACTCCATATATAAAAGGAGAGTTTTAAACAAATTTAAAATAATGTCATTTTAATTAAAAATTTATATATAAATTAAAATTATTTTTATTATTTGAAAGGTCAAATAATTATAACTCATTTATATAAATGTTTAAAACTAAAATACTAGTAACTAATACCCTAAATAGTAAGCTCATTAACAATCCATATTCCTCAATTTTAGTTTTACTCCTATTGTCATCACACTCCATCAAATGGCGTGAGTAATGGAATGTGATCATGGGGAGCGCTTTGGCTTTTCACTTCTTATAACATTCATTGCCTTAATTTTCTTATTTATAGAGATTTAATTTCATGTCTTTTTATATTCTTATTTTGTGCCTATAAAAAGTATCAAGTTGTATATGGATTACACACCAATAAAAGCATTCTCCCTCATCTCTCAAACTCTTGACATTTTTTTGTGTATTTTAGGACCACTATATTGCTTGATTCTCGGAGCTCCATCAACTTTGTCGGTGCCTACAACAACATAATTTGTCTTGTGGAAAGAAGTCTTATCTCGATGCAATTATGGACAAAAGTTATAAAACTGTATTGTTTTGTTCTTTTTCTTTTTTCATATATTGATTATAGTGTATATTTATTAAAAAACAAACATCAGACATTGTGAGTGTTGAGAATTCAAGAGAAAAGATTTATAGGGATCAGTATTGTTCATTTAAACGCATAATATATAATTGCGAGAATTAATGTGGCAACCACAAATTTTTTATTTGACTTTTGGGATGATTTGCACATAAAAGAGCCGTAGTTATTATTTCGAAATAAATTAACGACAATTCAAATACTCCTAATTAAATGATATGGTTAGATATCAATATTCCAAGCGTTTTTTTTAAAATGGCCGAATAATCTAATTTAGCTAACTTATTCATATAAAAGGCGAGTTTTAGGGTAATTACTATATGAGTTTAAAATTATAATTATATTTGTATTAATAAACATGTATAATAGTTTATATAAATTCTGGAATACATAATGTAAAGGGAAAATTTATTTAAATACATAAGTAATCGATATCATTTTAATACAAAGTCAGATTTAATGATTCTTAAAACCCTAGGAAGCTATTTTCACCTCCAATTTTATTTGATTTTATAACTTTAGGGTAGATAGAATAAATGGCTAAAAGTGCGTAACTATTTTAGAGTTATAACAAAAGTTTTCTTGATTATGTCTTATTTATCGGAATTCCAGTTTTAATATGCTTTCAACGATAAAAAAATCTATATCAAATTGATATTATCCCTAAAAAAGAAAAAAAAGTTATATCCTACAACTGATCCACATTCGCATGTCCGATTTTTAATTATTGTAGGAGTTTGTGTCACAAATTAATTCACAATTAGTTGTAGAAAAGTTTATATCACTAACTATTCTCGATTGCAAAAGTTAATACCATTGCACATATTTGAGAATTTAATAAAATAAAATTTTGAATGTTCATTATAGAAATAAAGCCAATTTAAATACAAAGTTAATCTAATATTAGATGCTCGTTGTCCTCATCAGAGTCCTCCTCTGTTCCTCGTCCATTCAAATCAGGTATGTCACTCTCTTTCTGGCTTTCTATTCATTATCTAAATTTCTACCTGAATATAGTAAAATCTCATAAAATTTTTCAACAACAAATTTAGGAAGAACAAGAAAAAATTGCACGAACCCATTCACATTTGGCATGCGATCTCTAATAACGCAAACCGAAATTTAAGAGAGAGAGAAGAAATTTTTACAATCCAAAGAATCATTATGCACACGAAAGCTACGATGGTCGAAGGGAAAGCACATCAAATTTCACTCTGTAATTACACTGTAAAAACAAAATTCGAGATGAGATACATAGATCAATGCAAAGCTTTGATGTTGCTAATATGCAATGAAATGAAATATTTGATTGCTGGTATTTATAGGGATTTGCATAAGAGTCTCTTCATTTCAATTAATTATTCTTATTTCTATGTAAATTCTTATGAGTCCGTTCATTGTCGGTTAGGCTTATAAATAATCAATGGCAATATAATAAGCACAATTTAATATGATGGCCGTTTTTAAATAATCAATGGCAATTATCAATGGCAGAATTATTATAAAAAGCACAACTTAATGCTCTTAATTAATTGGCTCTCCTAATAATATCATTATTTGTGTGATTAGCCGGCTGTAAAAAAATTGCTTAGAGATACAAATGAAGCTTGCCCCTCTACTTCTTCCTATAGGCATAAGTAACGCCTCAGCTTTTCTTATTTGCATTTATCTCCCCTGCACAAAATTATTATTCAAAACGTCCCAAAACTCAAATAGATATAACAACAAATCGTACAAAGATTATCAATATCTAAGCTAGCTATATATAATATAGTATGTCTATATAATTTCGCATATATTTATGCGTGTGTTTGAATATATAGGATTTCAATTTCAACTCTGCAAAATACTATGCTCACGTACATATATCTTGTCTTTAATTTTGCATAAACTTAATCAATGGATGAGTTATTAAATGGTGTATGAATAAAACAGACATGAGGTGATCAACATCATTTTGAATTTTGAGACCTTCCTAAATTATTGTACATGGATATATTTTTATGGCAAACTTGTGCCATCAACTCTGTGAATAATGATTATTAGTTGCTGAGTGTGAGGAAAATAGTAAAGTTACGAGCTGCCGAGAAGAGTCCCGAGCTGCCGAGAAGAGTCCCGAGCTGCCGAGAAGAGTCCCGAGCTGCCGAGAAGAAGGTCACAGCTCCCGAGCTTCAGGAGCCGTCCGATCAAGCGCGCCATCTGCAAGATTGAATGTCAACCGCAGATTCAACTAGCCGTTGGATTTGTAACAGTTTTTTGTGTTTGTTTCAGCTTTCTAGTTTGTTAGTTGTTAAGCTCTCTTATTCGGTTCTCATACATAAGAACGAGAGAGAGATGTTTTCAGTTTGTAACAAATAACATCCATTTTAGATTTTTCTCAAGAAAGCTTTCCAAATTTTTCCCAAAAGTGTGTTCATCATTCTTGTTCATTGATTCTTGATTGTGTTTCTCGATACTTGTCACGACCGCATTTTCTAAGGATAGAAAACACGGTTGATCGCGACTAGGGGAGGATTAAAGAAGCGGGGAAAGAAATAAGGGGAAAAAATAAAATCAAGCATTGGTTGCGAGACATGACTAATTAAATGCTGATACATAGAAGAAAGATACTCGATCACGAAGACTCGAGTAATTGTTTGAAATTTTTTTTCAAAATATCAGAGTTTTGAACAAAATAGACTTGAGTCTTTTAAAATGCACAACAGAAGCAAATGAACGCGGTTCCATGTATGAAGACATGAACCTCCGAGAGTCAAAATCTGACTGAATTAAATGTCTTGTTTCAATAGCACTTCCTCCACCACTTCGCTGCTCAACCTGCACATTTAGAAATATATGCAGGGCTGAGTACAAAAAGTACTCAGTGAACACATTGCCTAAAATTACACATATACATTTGAAAATATTGTCAAGCCATCATCACAGTAACACTCGGGGTGTTGTTGAAAAGACCCGAGCTTACTAAACATATCACATTGGACTGCAGTCCCTTTATCCTGTACTTAGCCATATCTGATCACATTGTGCCGTTGAGATGGTGTTCTCACACGGTCACCTTACATACATGTGCCGGGAAGGTGGCCACCTTCCACGGTCACCTTCTCTGCCCAACATGTCAGAGGTATCCTTGTGCCGGGAAGGTGGCCACCTTCCTCGGTCACCTGCTCTGCCCATCATGACAGAGGTAGCTTGTGTACACTAGTCCGAGCGGGGACACCACCCTCACTGGGACCCGAATTCGACTTATAACATCATTCATAATTCACTTGGCCGTAGCCAACAGATAGGCATCATACACAAAACATTTATGGCATGACAACATCATTAAAATCACGAACATGTGTTCTTGTTTTCATAAAATACGATTTGTATTTTAGTATAAGAAAGCTCACCTTGATCGTTTAGTTTCTCTAACTTGAATTTTCCTGACTCCACCCTTAACTCACGGAGATAGCCTTTTGAAAACAAACAACGTACTAATAAGACTCGAGAAATTCACATACTTATAGGAATGCATGCCCTTACTTTATTTCTTTTATCATTTGTTCACCGTTAGAAAATTTTAGAAACTTGCATATTAATTAAATTGAGAAATTTAATTAATAGCACTTCTTTATTAAACTTAATTATTTCTGTGACTTGAGAACGTCGTCTCCCTCTTTCTTTCCATTTCCTTAGGGGCCGCCCGAGGCGTCGCGGGGCGATGCCTGTCGGCCGCTTACGCCCATAATTCCTCTGTTAGCTCCTCGTATTTTCCATCATAATCTCAAACAAAAATCCCAAAATTTATTTAAGCGCATAATTGAATTATCGCAACTATTTCCCCTTTGTTAATAAAATTTATATGTTTTCCGGGCTTGGGATAAATTATTCATACTTCAAAATTATTTTGAAATTAAATAAATTACTCCTAAAAATTTATTTAATCCCATGATTAACTTATCGTAATAATTTCCCACCGAGAATTTATATTTATTTCGGCCTTGGAAATATTCTAAAATTAATTAAACAATTTCCCACAATTAATTCAATTATAAACCCAATGATTTATTTATAAAACCCAAATCCTCCACCTTATCTTTCAAATTAATTTTCTAAAGCCCCAAAACAATTTAATTGGAGCCCAACTTAAATAGATCATCCAATTAATTTATTAAGCCCAGAAATTAAATAAATTCGAAAATGGGCCTCACACTTACTAGGTATTGCAGCCCCAAAACATTTTATTCATTAGCCCAAGTTAAAACTAGCCCAAATTAAGAAATCCTAAGTTAAAACCTAAGTCTTTCTTCTTCCTCCCTCATTCAACAAAATGCACCGCCTCTCTCCCCTCCCTCTCTCGTCGCTGCCGATCCGCCGCCCTGCCGGTGCCGCCGCTCCGGGCGGCGTCTCTCTCCTCCCTCTCGTCTCTCTCCCTCTCCTATCCCTCTCTCTCTTCTCTTCTCTCTACACCGTCGCGCCGCCA
The DNA here is from genome assembly GCF_004379255.2 of Salvia splendens. Taxonomy (NCBI): domain Eukaryota; kingdom Viridiplantae; phylum Streptophyta; class Magnoliopsida; order Lamiales; family Lamiaceae; genus Salvia; species Salvia splendens. Next base: position 8,462,392 of record NC_056034.1, read on the forward strand.
TCATTTCCAGATCTCCCTCTCGTTCAGGTCAGTCGCCGCCGCGGAGGCCGCTGTCACCTCGCGCAGCCCCAGCCACCGTCGTCGATTCCCGTCAGGTAGGTTGGTTGGAATTTGTTCGTTCATTGCTTCTCTTTTCATTTATTCCTAAAGATTATATTTTTGAGTTTGAAACCTTGTGAATTCAAATTTTCAGATTCTAAAGAACGAAATTAGTGACGAATTGTTGGGGCGTGGGCTGTCACCATTGGCGACGGAGTGCTGAGCTCGCTGCCGGAACCCGGCAGATTCATGGAGATAAGCTTTTCTCCTTCTTTCTAGTTGTTAAGGCTGTAGGATTCTATATTATTTCTATTTACTAAATTTGGTGAATTTTGAGTATATGCCTTGCTATGTGGGAGATTTGGGTGACTCATATTAAACTTACTGTATTGGGGTTGCGAATTCTAAATCTGGGCAGATCCTATTTCCAAATACATATATGTATGCTTGTACATATATAAATAAAAGGAGATGTTTGTTGTTTACCTTTTGAAGTGGAAGGTAAAGTGTTGGTTTGTAGTATTTGAACCCAAGTGCCATCTCCCTCCTCGGACTCCTCTTTTGTGGGGTTATGTGAGCAGAGAAATTTGGATGTTTGATTGATTGTATATACATACATACATATACATCTTGAAACTTATCTTCCAAGATATTCCGTCAGAGGATATGGTCTCCTTCCGCCATGCAATTAATGCAGCATTAAATGCTGTCGGCCCTTTTTTTTTAATTTTATTTTATTTGTTTATTAAAATAATTATTATTTGTATTTAATTTGGTGCAGGTATAATCGGTTCAAGCTCGTGGCTGTCCGCGTTGAAGTACCCGATTTTTCTTAGAACGTAGGATGTAATAAATTAAATTTTCGTTGGACATTTGTTGGATGTATCGAACATTAAAACTTAAATTTTTGGGATCTTGTTTATTTACTTAAATTTATTATAATCTTATAGGTGTAAAATATTTACGTGTTCTATTTACTTGCCTAACGTCGAAACAAACAACAACTGCAATCTATCGTAGTTCGGATTTAATCGCAGTAAAAGTTACTTATATAAGTAATTTAGCTAATAATATTGTTTCTAACAATATCGGCTTAGCGGGTCGTTACATACTACCCCTCTTAAAAGAAATTTCGTCCCGAAATTTAGGATGTATTTAGACAAAAAGCTCGGGATATTTATCCTTCATTTTCTCTTCTAGCTCTCATGTTGCTTCTTCATGTCCGTGGTTTTTCCACAAAACCTTCACTGTAGCAATTGACTTGTTCCGAAGCTGCTGCACCTTTCGATCTAGTATTTCTACTGGCTTTTCTTCGTATCTCAGGTCAGGTTCTAGATCGATTTCTTCGTGGCGAATCACATGTTTTGGGTCGAACACGTACCTTCGAAGTTGGGAGACATGGAATACGTTGTGTATGTTCCCAAAGTTGGGAAGGTAATGCCATGCGATAAGCTACTGGGCCCACTTCTTCCAGAATTTCATAGGGTCCAATAAATCGTGGTTTCAGCTTTCCCTTGAGTCCAAATCTGGTTATTCCTTTGGAAGAGGATACTTTCAAAAAGACCTCTCCGATGTTAAATTTCAATTCGGTTCGACGTTCGTTGGCGTAGGATTTATTTATTTATTTATTTATTTATTTTTCTGAAGTGGTCAATGTCTTGCCTCCCATGAGGGTCTCACGCGAGGAAATATAGAGTTGATCTAACCGTTTTAACTTCGATAGGAATTGAATTTGGGATTCCAAGAGAAATATTCGAATCGTTCTTGCTTTGTGTAGGCTCCAAGGTAGCCATTAAAATAAAACGACTTAATTAGTTCGATTACGTGAGTATTTTGGTTCATCACAAACCCTCACCTATAGCTTGCAACAAAATTTTCATGAAGTGCAAAGACTAGGTTCAATTGGGCTCATTACGCTCACTCACAGAAAAGAAAAGATACAACTTCAAAGGGCTTGAGCTATACCCATAGAACTTGAGAATTTTATTGTGGGAAGAGCTTGTCAGATGGAATAAATTGCAAAAGTGGGGTATGATGAATAGAATGTAGATGTCAATAATAGGTTACCAATAATATAATCAAAATGAACAGTGAGGTAGAAAAGTTTCATGTATCCCCAGATGATAACAGGAAGACCTGAGATGGTTGGTTACAAATGGATTTGAAAAGAATAGGAAAAACAAACAATTGCAATTTGCTCAACACTGTGATAGAAGATCATATCAACGAAATTTTTAGAGTTTATAAGAAATTCAGGGAAATTAACTAATAAAGAGGGCAACAAGAGGAAACTAGCCAAGGGAGAAGCAATGTGTCAGCTTTAACATGGAGCTTGCAGAAAAGCTCAGATCAAAAGACAACAGTCATATTTGAATTCAGAAGATGAGAGTACTCATGTGAAACAAAGAGCTTGTCAATAAGTATGTCTGAAAACACAAAGGGTCAAATTAAAAGGTTTAAGGTCTCAAGTGCAACTACCCTTTTGGGTCAACAAATTCGTGATACTATATCACGTTAACGAATTCACAAAATTTATAACCAAATCACGGAAGTTAACTAGTAGAGAAGACAATCAGAACAAACTAGTTCAAGGAGAGAGCAAATTGCTTTAGATCTGGAGTTGCTGAAGATCTCACAGCATGATGGAATAATTATAGTAGAATTAAGAAGAGGTGACTATCCTTTATAAATTAAAGAGTGTCAACAAGCACATTTGAAATCACAAAAGGTCTACTAACGATCTTTGAAGAATATATCATCATTGAAGAGACAATAGTTTAGGGAAACACGTTCATTCTGAAGGCTATAAATAAAGCAGCTCCTAGTATAGGAGTTTGGTGGCAAGAATTCAGAGAGTCAAAGTATTGCTTTTATACAAAATGAGTAAAGAAGGACAGTGGTCACTGGAGGTTATCAGAAAACGTGAGGGAGCAAGCTCAAAACTGAAAGTGATTCAGAACCTTGGCATAGAAGAGGGGGAAAAAATGGCACATTACCTTGTAAAAGGAGTCATTTAAGTTCTTAATTCAACAAAAGTATTTTGATCAAGGGAGATGCGAGAAAATGAAATTCATGGGAATCCAAGTAAGCATTGCTGATGAATCTTCCTGGTTAACTACGATGGTGATACTCCGTTGTTTAACTCTTTATAGAGGATAGTGAACGAGTTATGGGAAACCTTGGTCACAAGCTACTTTCACCTTACGATCACGTCAAATGACCATATGTGGGGATTATGACTCTCTGGTACTCTCGGTTCGTCATAACGCCCATCCTCGTAACACGCCATTTCTGTTTACTTATTATTGTGAAGCTAGGTTCTTTGTTAACATTGTAATCATATTCTCCTGCTATGTATGTGTACATCGCTTAGTTGGATCAAAGGTATGATCCTTTGGAGTGATTGGATTGTCAAGAAAGACAATGGCTAACCCAGATTATTCATGTCATTGGGACGTAGAAAATTGCCTTTAGCCCCCACCATCTTTCTAGAAACATCGTTTTGTTTTGTTCTATGCTGGATTGCTTTTCTCATGACGAAGTTTCTTTCTTATCGCGTACTTTCTTTTCGTCGCTCGGGAAAGCGAGAAATGTTCATACTGTACTTCTAAGTTCGAGTTCATATTGTGTTCTAAAAGGAACGCATAACTAAGTATTCTAAGTTCTTGGAAATTTCGATTTCCCCATACTAGCAACATGATTCAATGACTACTCAAAAAGAGGTATCATTTCACATACTCAAAAAGAGGCATCATTTCAACAATTGGTACCATACTCCTATACTTTATACTTTCATATTTCAGTACCCTTTTTTTTTCATTCAAGAAATTTATTTCTTTTATTCATACATTCGCAGTCTTTAGCCAAGAAAAGACATACTAACTCTTTCTTTAAGCACGCTACCAAATCAAGAAACACCAACTCTTTCTTTAAACTCAGTATTTTCATATGTTCACTCAAATTAACTACATGAGTTATTTCTCCATTCCAAACTTTTAAACATCTTGACTTTCTTTTGAAAAAGAACAAGTTACCTTTTTCCTCATTGAGCGCGATTGGTGGGAGTGCTAAGAGCATTTTCATAGATTAGACAGTCTAGTGGAACAAGGCTAGACCAATGATTTTCAAAGAAGACTCTCGGGTTCAGAGCGAGAAAGAATGCTCTGATACCACTCTGTCACGACCGCATTTTCTAAGGATAGAAAACACGGTTGATCGCGACTAGGGGAGGATTAAAGAAGCGGGGAAAGAAATAAGGGGAAAAAATAAAATCAAGCATTGGTTGCGAGACATGACTAATTAAATGCTGATACATAGAAGAAAGATACTCGATCACGAAGACTCGAGTAATTGTTTGAAATTTTTTTTCAAAATATCAGAGTTTTGAACAAAATAGACTTGAGTCTTTTAAAATGCACAACAGAAGCAAATGAACGCGGTTCCATGTATGAAGACATGAACCTCCGAGAGTCAAAATCTGACTGAATTAAATGTCTTGTTTCAATAGCACTTCCTCCACCACTTCGCTGCTCAACCTGCACATTTAGAAATATATGCAGGGCTGAGTACAAAAAGTACTCAGTGAACACATTGCCTAAAATTACACATATACATTTGAAAATATTGTCAAACCATCATCACAGTAACACTCGGGGTGTTGTTGAAAAGACCCGAGCTTACTAAACATATCACATTGGACTGCAGTCCCTTTATCCTGTACTTAGCCATATCTGATCACATTGTGCCGTTGAGATGGTGTTCTCACACGGTCACCTTACATACATGTGCCGGGAAGGTGGCCACCTTCCACGGTCACCTTCTCTGCCCAACATGTCAGAGGTATCCTTGTGCCGGGAAGGTGGCCACCTTCCTCGGTCACCTGCTCTGCCCATCATGACAGAGGTAGCTTGTGTACACTAGTCCGAGCGGGGACACCACCCTCACTGGGACCCGAATTCGACTTATAACATCATTCATAATTCACTTGGCCGTAGCCAACAGATAGGCATCATACACAAAACATTTATGGCATGACAACATCATTAAAATCACGAACATGTGTTCTTGTTTTCATAAAATACGATTTGTATTTTAGTATAAGAAAGCTCACCTTGATCGTTTAGTTTCTCTAACTTGAATTTTCCTGACTCCACCCTTAACTCACGGAGATAGCCTTTTGAAAACAAACAACGTACTAATAAGACTCGAGAAATTCACATACTTATAGGAATGCATGCCCTTACTTTATTTCTTTTATCATTTGTTCACCGTTAGAAAATTTTAGAAACTTGCATATTAATTAAATTGAGAAATTTAATTAATAGCACTTCTTTATTAAACTTAATTATTTCTGTGACTTGAGAACGTCGTCTCCCTCTTTCTTTCCATTTCCTTAGGGGCCGCCCGAGGCGTCGCGGGGCGATGCCTGTCGGCCGCTTACGCCCATAATTCCTCTGTTAGCTCCTCGTATTTTCCATCATAATCTCAAACAAAAATCCCAAAATTTATTTAAGCGCATAATTGAATTATCGCAACTATTTCCCCTTTGTTAATAAAATTTATATGTTTTCCGGGCTTGGGATAAATTATTCATACTTCAAAATTATTTTGAAATTAAATAAATTACTCCTAAAAATTTATTTAATCCCATGATTAACTTATCGTAATAATTTCCCACCGAGAATTTATATTTATTTCGGCCTTGGAAATATTCTAAAATTAATTAAACAATTTCCCACAATTAATTCAATTATAAACCCAATGATTTATTTATAAAACCCAAATCCTCCACCTTATCTTTCAAATTAATTTTCTAAAGCCCCAAAACAATTTAATTGGAGCCCAACTTAAATAGATCATCCAATTAATTTATTAAGCCCAGAAATTAAATAAATTCGAAAATGGGCCTCACACTTACTGGGTATTGCAGCCCCAAAACATTTTATTCATTAGCCCAAGTTAAAACTAGCCCAAATTAAGAAATCCTAAGTTAAAACCTAAGTCTTTCTTCTTCCTCCCTCATTCAACAAAATGCACCGCCTCTCTCCCCTCCCTCTCTCGTCGCTGCCGATCCGCCGCCCTGCCGGTGCCGCCGCTCCGGGCGGCGTCTCTCTCCTCCCTCTCGTCTCTCTCCCTCTCCTATCCCTCTCTCTCTTCTCTTCTCTCTACACCGTCGCGCCGCCATCATTTCCAGATCTCCCTCTCGTTCAGGTCAGTCGCCGCCGCGGAGGCCGCTGTCACCTCGCGCAGCCCCAGCCACCGTCGTCGATTCCCGTCAGGTAGGTTGGTTGGAATTTGTTCGTTCATTGCTTCTCTTTTCATTTATTCCTAAAGATTATATTTTTGAGTTTGAAACCTTGTGAATTCAAATTTTCAGATTCTAAAGAACGAAATTAGTGACGAATTGTTGGGGCGTGGGCTGTCACCGTTGGCGACGGAGTGCTGAGCTCGCTGCCGGAACCCGGCAGATTCATGGAGATAAGCTTTTCTCCTTCTTTCTAGTTGTTAAGGCTGTAGGATTCTATATTATTTCTATTTACTAAATTTGGTGAATTTTGAGTATATGCCTTGCTATGTGGGAGATTTGGGTGACTCATATTAAACTTACTGTATTGGGGTTGCGAATTCTAAATCTGGGCAGATCCTATTTCCAAATACATATATGTATGCTTGTACATATATAAATAAAAGGAGATGTTTGTTGTTTACCTTTTGAAGTGGAAGGTAAAGTGTTGGTTTGTAGTATTTGAACCCAAGTGCCATCTCCCTCCTCGGACTCCTCTTTTGTGGGGTTATGTGAGCAGAGAAATTTGGATGTTTGATTGATTGTATATACATACATACATATACATCTTGAAACTTATCTTCCAAGATATTCCGTCAGAGGATATGGTCTCCTTCCGCCATGCAATTAATGCAGCATTAAATGCTGTCGGCCCTTTTTTTTTAATTTTATTTTATTTGTTTATTAAAATAATTATTATTTGTATTTAATTTGGTGCAGGTATAATCGGTTCAAGCTCGTGGCTGTCCGCGTTGAAGTACCCGATTTTTCTTAGAACGTAGGATGTAATAAATTAAATTTTCGTTGGACATTTGTTGGATGTATCGAACATTAAAACTTAAATTTTTGGGATCTTGTTTATTTACTTAAATTTATTATAATCTTATAGGTGTAAAATATTTACGTGTTCTATTTACTTGCCTAACGTCGAAACAAACAACAACTGCAATCTATCGTAGTTCGGATTTAATCGCAGTAAAAGTTACTTATATAAGTAATTTAGCTAATAATATTGTTTCTAACAATATCGGCTTAGCGGGTCGTTACAATACTATTCTAACAAGTGGCGCCGTCTGTGGGAACTATCCGGCAAGAGTATCGATCAAAATCAGATTGAATCGGTGTTGATGATGGCTTCAAGATTCGAAGCAGAAAGATTTACCGGGAAAAACGACTTCAGCCTTTGGAGAATGAAGATGAAGGCGATGTTGATCCAGCAGGGTTTGTCTGAGGCTCTGGCGCCGGCGAGCAAGGAAGGTGAAGGCCAAGTGCTCGATGAAAAGGCCAAGGCCAAGCGCGCAGAGGTTTTTGCAAAGGCACACAGCACGGTGGTGCTGTGCTTGGGCGACAAGGTGTTGCGGGAAGTTGCAAAAGAGACAACCGCCGCTGGGGTTCTTGAGAAACTTGAGGATCTATACATGACAAAGTCCCTCGCAAATCGCCTCTTCATGAAGCAGAGGCTATATTCATACCGGTTTTCGCAGGAAAAGGGAATACTAGAGCAGCTGGAAGACTTTGATAAGGCAGTGGATGATTTGGAAAACATTGATGTTTCCATTGGTGATGAAGACAAGGCCATACTATTGTTAAATGCCTTGCCAAAGTCCTATGATCAATTAAGAGATGCCATACTCTTTGGAAGGGAAGGCACGGTTACTTTCCAAGAAGTTCAAAATGCTCTGAGGGCCAAAGAACTGCACAAGAAGGGATGCAAGGAGGCTGAAGTTGTTCCAGAGAGCCTCAATGTCAGAAAGTTCAAAGCCAAGAAGATGTTCAAGAAAATTGGTGAGAATAGCAAGGCACCCTCAATTGATCAAAAGGAGACTCGAGCTTGTTTTTGGTGCAAGAAGCCGGGTCACCTAAAGAAGGATTGCTTCGCTTGGAAAAAGAAACAAGCTGCTGAATCTGGAAAGGGGAAGAACACCACTGATTTTGTGGAAGAAGCTGAGGAGTCCCCTGAGGTATTGAATATTATGGCATATGAGGATGGGAGTTCATGGATTCTTGACTCCGGGTGCAGCTTCCACATATGTCCATGTGTGGAATTTTTCTCTGATTTGAGAGAGTCAACTGGGACAGTTATACTTGGGAACAATCAAGTATGTCATGTTGAAGCTATAGGGAATGTAAAACTCAGGCTGGATAATGGCTCTGAGAAAATCTTGAGCGATGTTAGGCTGATCCCCACAGTGAAGAGAAACCTTATATCACTAGGGATGCTTGAGAAGAAGGGGTGCACTTTTGAGTCCTCGGATGGAGTGATGAAAATCAAGAAGGGGGCCACTGTGATTATGCATGGAGAGAGGAAGGGAAGCCTCTATTACTTGTGTGGAGCTGCAGTCAGGATCAGGGGCAGTCAACTGAACAACATTGTGCCAGAATCTGTGAAAACTTGGCACATGAGACTCGGGCATCCAGCAGCTGGGAGCATTAAGGAGTTGATTAAAAAGGGAGTTATTCATGGGCTGGAAAGCAAGAATGGTGAGCCATGTGAAGAGTGTATTCTTGGCAAGTCAAAGAAGCTCCCTTATCCAAAAGGTAAACATCTATCACAAGCACCTCTTGATTATGCACATAGTGATTTGTGGGGACCCTCCCCTGTGAATTCAGTTGGAGGAGGGAGGTATTATATGACCATAATAGATGATTATTCCAGAAAAATATGGCTATATATCTTGAAGGAAAAATCTGAGGCCTTTACTAAGTTTAGAGATTGGTGCATTATGGTTGAAAGAGAGAAAGGCAGATCTCTGGGCTGTCTGAGGACAGACAATGGACTCGAATTTTTGTCAAAAGAATTTGATAGATTCTGCCAGGATAGAGGGATCAGACGCCACAAAACCGTTCCACTAAACCCCCAACAAAATGGGGTGGCAGAAAGGGCAAACCGCACCATATTAGAGAGAGTAAGGTGTATGTTGCTCAGTTCAGGAATGGAGAAGAAATTTTGGGCTGAAGCTGCTGCAACTGCTGTGAAATTATTGAATAAATGTCCCTCTTCAGCCATTGAGAGTGACACTCCAGACTTTAAATGGTATGGGACATATGGAAACTACTCAGATCTCAAGATATTTGGCTGCCAAGCCTATGCACACCTCAAGCAAAGTAAGCTGGATGCAAGGGCAGTGAAATGTGTGCTTCTGGGATACCAACCTGGTGTAAAGGGATACAGGCTTTGGAGCATTGAACCTGGAAATCACAAGATCATTGTGAGCCGAGATGTAGTCTTCAATGAGTTTGTGATGCCCTTCAATAAGTCACAAGGTTCTGCAAAGGCTGCTGCAGTATCTGATGAAGCTATGAGATCTGGAATACAGCCTGAGGTGGAGCCTGAAGTGGAGTCTGAAGAGGTGGTTCCAGGTGGAGCAAATGATGGAAATATTGATCAGCCACAAGAAGGGTCAGATGCAGAGACTGAGGATCTCAGCCAATATCAGTTAGCTCGAGATAGAGTCAGGAGAAAGAATGTCAAAATGCCAGCCAGATATGCTGACTCAGAGATGCTTTACTTTGCATTATGTGTAGCTGAGGAGGTGGAGTTTGGGGAACCAGCCACATATAAAGCTGCTATGGAATGCAAAGAAAGAAGTGAGTGGATGAAAGCCATGGTTGAGGAGATAGACTCCTTGCTGAAAAATGGGACATGGATATTGGTAGACAAAGTTGAAGGAAGAAGGATTGTGAGCTGCAAGTGGATATTCAAAAAGAAATTGGAGTCGGCTGATAATGTGAAAATCAGATACAAGGCTAGACTTGTAGCAAGGGGCTTCACACAAGAGTATGGAGTTGATTATAGTGAGGTCTTCTCTCCTGTGGTGAAGCACACATCCATAAGAACTCTCTTGGCAGTGGTTGCAAGGCTGGACTGGGAGCTGGAGCAGCTCGATGTGAAAACGGCTTTTTTGCATGGAGATTTGGTGGAAACAATCTTTATGCAACAGCCAGAGGGCTTTGCCAAAGCTGGGGAGGAAAACAAAGTTTGTCTATTGAAAAAGAGTATATATGGCCTCAAGCAAGCTAGTAGGCAATGGCATATCAAGTTTGATAATCATATCTTGGCAAATGGCTTCACTAGATCGAAATATGATGAATGCGTTTATATCAAGAAGAAAGGGGGTCTGGTGGTGGCTTATTTGCTCTTGTACGTGGATGATATGCTAGTTGCTGGTTCAAGCAAGAAGGTGATTCAAGAGATCAAAGAGGATCTGAAGTCAGCATTTGATATGAAAGATCTTGGGAATGCTAGAAGGATCTTGGGCATGAACATTGTTAGAAATAGATCCAAGAAGGAGATTTGGTTGAACCAGTCTGATTACATTTCGAGATTGGTCAGAAAGTTCAAGATGCAAGACACAAAACCTACAGCAACTCCTCTGGCCCAACACTTCAGATTGTCTGTTGAGCAGAAGCCACAAACTGAGGAAGAGAGAGCTGAGATGCAGAAAGTCCCTTATGCCAATATTGTGGGGAGTATCATGTATGCAATGATCAGCTCGAGGCCAGATGTGGCTCAAGCCATCAGTGTAACCAGCAGGTTCATGAGTGACCATGGCAAGGAGCATTGGTCAGCCTTGAAGTGGATATTAAAGTACTTGAATGGAGCAGGAAACCTTGGGATCCTGTTCAAGGGAAATAAGGAGGTAAAAGGGGATGCGTTGGTGGGTTATTGTGATAGTGATTATGCTGGGAATATTGACAGTAGAAAGTCCCAGTCAGGTTACATTTTCACCCTATATGGAAGTGCAGTGAGCTGGAAATCCAGCTTGCAAAGTGTGGTTGCATTGTCCACCACAGAGGCCGAATATATGGCCTTGGTAGCAGCTGTGAAAGAGTCATTTTGGTTGAAGGGGATAGCTGCAGATTTTGGTGTTAGTCAGAAGGCAGTAGCCATTGGTTGTGACAACCAAAGTGCCATCAGCTTAGCTAAGAACAATGTGTTTCATGAGAGGAGCAAGCACATAGATGTGCGTCTGCATTTCATTCGTGAAGAGATAGAGAAGGGAAGGGTGAAGGTGTTTAAGGTAGACACCTTGGAAAATCCAGCCGACATGCTCACCAAAACCTTACCGAGGGAGAAGTTTGAGTTGTGTTTGAAGTTGGTTGGGATGTGTAAAAGAAGTTGATCACTCAGCAAATAATATTCAAGGTGGAGATTGTGAATAATGATTATTAGTTGCTGAGTGTGAGGAAAATAGTAAAGTTACGAGCTGCCGAGAAGAGTCCCGAGCTGCCGAGAAGAGTCCCGAGCTGCCGAGAAGAGTCCCGAGCTGCCGAGAAGAAGGTCACAGCTCCCGAGCTTCAGGAGCCGTCCGATCAAGCGCGCCATCTGCAAGATTGAATGTCAACCGCAGATTCAACTAGCCGTTGGATTTGTAACAGTTTTTTGTGTTTGTTTCAGCTTTCTAGTTTGTTAGTTGTTAAGCTCTCTTATTCGGTTCTCATACATAAGAACGAGAGAGAGATGTTTTCAGTTTGTAACAAATAACATCCATTTTAGATTTTTCTCAAGAAAGCTTTCCAAATTTTTCCCAAAAGTGTGTTCATCATTCTTGTTCATTGATTCTTGATTGTGTTTCTCGATACTATTCTAACAAACTCATTCTACAGTAAGCACCAGCACGAATCTATAAGCTATAAGTAACCAACTAAAAGTAAAAAAGCCATTAATCTTCCCATTGAAAAGGGTGAATAAAACATGGTAACTCAAAGTCCAAAATCATTTTGAATAAATACAAATCATAGTAGTACATGCAAAATACCAGAAATGAATGAAAATGAGAAAGATGTACAAAATTTTAAAAAATGTATAGATTTGAGGATCATGAGTATGGAACAGTAAGTAGTGTCAGAAATTGCATAGAATATTCCCAGACTGATTTAAGTATAATAATTGCAAAGATTTATTGAGTGCATATGAAATGAAACAGAAGCAGGCTTATGCAGACAGTTTAGTTGAACATAAAAAAATCAGGCCAAGTAGCCTAAGGAAAAACAGAGAATATGTTAAAAAGAAAAGGAGAATACTAAGTAATAAAGATTGCAATGCATATAGTAGTAGTAGTAGTAGTAGTAGTATATATTGGTTGGTGTGAATTAAGCAGAAGAAGGAGCAGGTATGTATGAAAACCGCAGGCTCGGGGAGAGAAGCCAAGATGGATGGCCTTGATGCAACTGCCTTGAAATCCAACGACTCAACGTTGTACACGTCCCACCATTTCTTCACCAGCATCTTGATATCTTCCCTCTCCATGTTCGCTTCTTCCCCTGTGTACCTCCATGGCTTCGATCCCTGCACCCAATTCATTGTTTTTCTTACTACTACAAAAATTACACTTTCTTGCACCCAAAAGTACTACTATTTTGTCCAGTAGTGAACAACTTGGACTTTGTTGAGCTCAACATTTTCCGGGTGGCGCCACAGCATCGCAAGAACGAGGTTGTAGATGAGAGGAATTGGCTTGTACACTTTCTCAAAGAACATGTTTAAGAAATCCTGCTCAGCAAATGGTGATGCGTAGGGTGTGTAGGAGGTCGTCGTAGGTGGCCTTGCTGGGCTCGAACACGAACATGCCCGCGTTGAAGTAGAGCGCAGGAGGTGACCCCATCTCACCCGGCCACGCCACCCTCTCCGGGCACTGTTGGCAATATCCAACCGAGTATTGTTTCGAATGGCTCCATGTCTTCTCGCAGAAGCAGTCCATCACCGCGTAGAAATACCCGTCCGGTGTGTCCAAGAGGTGATCTATGTTTTCGTATACTTGGATGTCAGCATCAAGGTACACCATCTTCTTGTACTCCAAAAACTGTCATCACATACAGAAATTTTCCATCAGTAATTACCGAGGGATTGCCCACTGTCGGTAAACCACCCTTTTTTTGTAAGTCTGTTAAACGAGTTAATGCATTTAGTCTATAAATCCCACACCAGTAAAACTACTTACATTCCATATACGGAGTTTGGAATAGTTGATGACGTATTAGGCCATGGCGAACTGAATCTGGTTTTCGGGCGGGTAGATGGGGACGATCTCCTTGACGATGCAACCTTGATCCCTCAAGATCTGGCGGTGCTCCTCCGGGACATCTGGCAAGATCGCCACCACCAGAGGGTAAGCGCTCTCGACCTTCCTCAAACCCTTGGCCAACCCGACCACGCCTTTCACATAGTCGCCCGCCCCAGCTAGGAACGTCACGTAGGCTTTCTCTGAGTCGAGCCCCGAGACTTTCCCGTCGCTGGGGAGAGCAGATTCCACCGGAGCCATTGATGCTGAGGAGTTTAGGAAAATAGGAAACCCTAGTTGCCTTTTCTTCCAGGCATTCAATGGCGAGGCTACTCGTCTTTATATACTGCTCAAATGACATGCTCATGCACTGCAAATCAACCCCAAATGAAACTCGAATAAATGGAGGAATATTCTTTATTTGTCTCTTTTTCTTTTCATTACGCCTTTTTGGTTATAAAAATGTGATAGTATGTGGAGGGAATGAAAGAAGGCGAGCTGATGTTTCAGTTAACTCATCATCTGAGCCTTATCAACTGAAGCAAAGGCTGAGATTTAATGGGCTTATTAAGTCATATTAGCGACATTATGGTTAGATATTACTCCTCTTTCTATTTCCTAATTTCTTCCACGGGATTTTCCTAGAAATTTTGTCGATGGAATTTAAGCTAAATGAGAGGTGCATGTATTGGATGTCATTGTCTTCGTGGAATATAATTTTTCGATGAATATATATGGAGAGAAAAAAGTGATCGAGTTGCTTTTATGTATCTTTTTCTATAGTCGTCAATATGTCGGTCGACGCATCAGAAAAAGATTAATGTATGGGTAAAATTTTGCAAACTTTAGATAAGATAAATTAAATCAACTGAAAAGTGGGAACAATGAAACAAATATAGGTAGTTATTATTAATGTCATCCATATGAAGGGATCTAAAACAAGGGTTTCTTTTAATGGTTTAGTGAGAAAAAAGTACTCTACAAGCTTTTTAATATATACTGTAAATTGGACTTATCACTTATGCAATGCTAGTGTTTTTTATTTACCTTTTTCTTTTCTGGTTTTTAAGCCTCCTATATTAATTATACTATATATACTATAAAAGAATTCATTTACTCTTGGGGTGCAAACACATACTACATCGTAATTAATGTATAATCGACTATCCTAACATGATCGCTCAATTTGCAAAAGAAGACAAAGAAATAAAAAGAAACCAACACAGTACTTTTTATGGAGCCTAGCTACTTGGCCACTTGGAATTTCTAAATTACTGGTTCAGTTTCCATTTCTGACTAACTAAATACATTTAAATATATAATCTCGCACTCTGAATTAAGTATATCACTGTTAATTCGATTTATGTGAACACAAATAATTGGCATGAACCTGACGGTGAGAATGGAGTTACCCGTCGCCAACTATGAGAGAGACATAGAGAGAGGGACTTACACAGCTGTATATACAGCTGCAGAAAGCGGCCGAGGTGGCGCTATGCTCCGGCCATGAGCTCAGCTGAGGTGATGCTTCTCAACACTCCCGCCATGCATAATTTCTATGGTCATTTCTCACTCTTCATATCCTATATTTTATGCTATACATAGGGCACTGATGAACAAAAAATATCGAAATCTTTATGTATAATCAAATAATTAAACACAAAGATTATTTTTTTTAATAACAATTAGATCATTTTTAGATCGATTTAGCATATATCCTAGGCTATTCTCTAATATTAATGATTCTTAAAATTTAATTTAACAATGAGTACAGAAATTGCAATTTGGTTACAAATATAGCCACACAAAAATGAAATTGCTGAGCCAATCGATCATGAAGCTAGCTAAGCTATGGTTATCATCAATTTCATCATCAAAAATGTATTATCGCTATCTTGGTTTGGCTACATATCAAAATATTTATTTCTTGATGTATACGTCCTTTAAGATCGATTAACACGTGCTCTGGAATTTATCATCCTGCTGGTGCTCTCCTTCAATCACAAGCAAATTAATATTATTAGTATTCTTTTGTATACAAAAGAATACTAATAATATTTTAGTATAATTTGGTCACAACATATTTTATTTTTATATGAAATTCCTCACAATGGGGGGCGATTAATTCGCCACTTGATTTTAACCAAATTTAGCTCGTATCAATAGAGCATTATAACATTAAATGTAACACAGTATATATGTTACTCCTTAATTAGTGATGTTTATCTTTATGCTTTCACTATAGAGAGATTAGGCCATGCCGAAAATGGTTTGCTTTACTTTTTGGTTATCAGAAGGGAATAGGAAGAAATTAATCCCTGGCAACACATTCCAAAAGTGGGAATATGCAAACTTTAATGTATCAAACTAAAACTCGAATCTTTCCTTACGTAAGTGGAATACAAATCTAACGGGAATTTTGGGAACTGCAAATGGAAATCATATTTAGCAACTATTGCAAATCAAAATTATTCAGTTGTTCTTATTCCTTGTATTGTATGTATACTTAATTTAGTTAAAAGTAATAACAGCTATCAATTATGAGAGTCAAAATTAGAAAAGAGAACCAAGTTCGATGTCGAATACTTAGTCGTAAAGCCTCTTCCTTTCAGATTTTGTTACATAAGTAACTCATGTTTTGTGTTAGTATAAGTTAGTACTCCCTTCGTTCGACTCTAAGTGAACCATTTTCCTTTTTGGGATGCTCACTCTAAATGACATGATAAATACTTCATTGATCCCATAAAAATACACTTCTCCATTGTTTAATTCACAAAAATAGCCCAATTCTATTTTTAGTAAAAAAATCTCTAATAAAACAAACCTCATCCATCACTAACCATATTTATTCACATTTTCTTTCTATCTCTTACCTTATTTTTATGTGACAAAAGTAGTGCTACTAGTATACAAAAAATGTGAAAGACTGAAGATTTAGCAGAATTATGTAAGTCCTTTTATTTTAGACAATTTCATGGAAGGAACTTATTTTCTCTTTTTCATACTATATACTACTCCCTCCGTCGCATAATAAATGTCACACTTTTCTTTTTAGTTTATCCCACAAAAGATGTCACATTTCTTCTTTTGGAAAAAGTTCCCTTTCACATCAATTATAAAATTATATTTTCTCTCACCACTTAACACACAAAATAACATCTCTTAAAATCTGGTGTCATCTCCCAAGTGTGACATCTATTATGGGACGGAGGGAAGACACGAGTATACTGTATATTCGAGAAATACAGCCTATAGCAACAATCTCACCCGTCCAAATACACCAGTCCAATTACAAAAACATTTCAAAATAATGAAAATATAATTACTTTGTCAATTACTCCCTCCGTCTGCAAAATATTGTCCATGTTTAACTCGGTGCGGGTTTTGAAAAATGTGAAGAAAATGAGTAAAAAAGTTAGTGTAATGTAGGCTCCACATTTATATATTAGTTTTATAATAGAATGTAAATGTAATGAGTTGGTGAAAAGTAGATTCCATTTATTAAAAATGAAAAAGAAAAAAAAACAAAGTGAACAACATTTCACGGACAAACCGAAATGACAAAACTGGACAACATTTCATAGATGGAGGGAAGTACTAAGACTCGAAGATTAAAATTTAAGCCAAATAAAAAGTAATACTACTAGAAAACAGAGATCATCTATCTATACGGTGGTATTCAAACAAACGGAAGTCACCTAAGAAATAAGGTAAAGTTCATTCTAGTCGATATTTCGAGCAAAGATGCCACAACTAAACGAAAAACTGGGACATGACACACCTACCACAATATGACTACCAAGTTGTCGGGGCAGTGAAGCAGACAATATTAAAAACAGTTTTTATGAATGAATGTAGCAATACATTTAGAACTAGTGTACCGCAAACATATGAAACAGTTTCATTTAGTTTTTACACAGCCATTTCACAGGGTACTAAAGCACTTCCAAAAATTTTGAAACCAAAACATCCCACACAGGCTAGTATGAAAAACACAGCTGCACGCATTATCCAAGCAACTCCCAAGAACACTTAAGCCTGTAACAAACGAGTCGCAGATTGATCAAATAAGGTCATCAAAGTCTGCACAAAATACTTCTGAACATAATACTATCTCAAGAACTTGCCTTGTTAGCAATATTGTTTGAGAGCCAATCCAGCCCCTCGTATAGCCCCTCCCCAGAGGTGGCACATGTGCTCTGGATGTACCTGGAGGCAACACATTGGGGTAACATTTGGAATTGCAAATTCAAAAGCATTCGGGTTTACTACAAACCAACCAAAATAGGGTGAAAATGCATACCAGTGACGCTGCCTCAGTGAGTGCAGGCCAAGCTTGTCGGTGATTTCAGCAGCATTCATTGCATTGGGAAGATCTTGCTTGTTTGCAAATACAAGTAATACAGCATCTCTCAGCTCATCCTGAAAAGGAAAAAACAAAATCAGAATATTTTCAGTGTTAATCCAAATAATTAACCAGTTTGCAGAAAAAGCAACGTGATCACTTGAATGGAAATGTTCAAAGCTGCTTGGAGGACAGTTGATAGAATGCAACAATCCACTCAAAATGCTTTAATTTATTATTGGCCTCCTAACTAAGCCAATGATGACAAATTAGCTTAAGCAGCTATTCACCAGGCTACTCAAAGAGGCACATAGAATTAGATCATTCCATAAGTTACGATTCACCTATGACACTAGACATGATACAACTTGACAAAGTTCGACTCAATTGCGTGCTTTCCAACATTGCATATATGATAAAGCAAATGAAATATAGAAAACTGTGAGATTTTAACAAGTTATTTAACTGGATTATAAGGATTTTCTTTAAAAAGTTATTTCCCCTGATTAGAAAAAATCCCCAACAAAAATAACAAGTAAATATCTGAGGGCAATTTCCCATCAAACATCGATCTTTGCATGACTTCTCCTGAATGATAACTAATCTTATGACGCTATGTTGTCTAGGTAACATGGACATAGTATAGAAAGGATTATTACCTCATTTAGCATCCTATGCAATTCATCCCTAGCCTCCACAACACGGTCCCTGTCATTGCTGTCAACCACGAAAATGAGACCCTGTGTGTTTTGGAAGTAATGCCTCCACAATGGGCGGATCTGAATAAAAGTAGATAACATGTCACTACGAGCATGACAGCTTAAATGAAAATTCTATAATCTTGCTGATACAGATTACAGATATACGCAATAGGGATGTTGGTATCTGTTTACTTCAACAAATAAACGAGAAAAACAAATGAAACGTTAAAAAGCATCAGTCCCACCTTGTCCTGACCCCCAACATCCCACACAGTGAAGCTGATGTTCTTGTACTCAACAGTTTCCACATTGAAACCTGCACATAAATGGTTAGCCTAGAGAAATTGATACCAGAAAATTGTTCGATGCAAAAATGCGAATTCCACAAATTAGGTAGGCTTCTACTATGTCCTAATGAAAAAGTTGTATAAACAAGACAAAAAGAAGTTAATGTAGTTCCAGTAGAGCACCACAAAGGATAAAGCATACCAATGGTTGGGATGGTGGTGACAATCTCTCCGAGCTTGAGCTTGTACAGGATGGTGGTCTTACCAGCAGCATCAAGACCAACCATCAAAATGCGCATCTCCTTCTTAGCGAAAAGCCGGCTAAACAACTTTGTGAAGGTCAGCCCCATTTCTGTTTTCTACTTAGGTCCCTGCATATCATAAGGATGGAAGTTGGTGATTTATATACGTACGAAACAAGATTCCCGCCAGTTTTAACATTCACATTTATATGTGCATACAAGTTTAAGCTAACAAGTCACACAAATATGGAACTTGAATAGGTGCATTAACCATACGTAAATATGTATAGAACGAATTCTGAAACAGTAAATATCTGATATTATGGCTAATTCTAAGCCACCTAAACTATAACGAATACTGCAAAGAATGAATTAACGAATAACAAGACTGTGCATGTAAACCACAATCAATGTTGAGAACAGGCTAAAATTTTTACAATTGCATAAGTATAAATAATTTTCCTAATACTGCATCATTCTAAGTATATAAATCTATAGAATATGTCATTCTAAGATGCAGATTCTCAAGCGAATGGCATTCTAGACTTCTGAAGATGTATGGAACAATTCACTAATGGCAATTCATTTTTAAATGTACCCATCAAATGAGCACCTAACATGCAGCAATATGATCTGCATCTTTTAAGTTCTAAATCAACCAAACGCAGTTGTAAAATTTATTTCTGATCCAAAAATTATCGGCATGCAACCGCTTCGAGAATTTCTGATGTCACAATCTTTATGAAATATAGAGCCATATGCAACGCATCCCCCCAATAACTGAACCATAAACCGATTCCAAATATTTTCCAAAATTCTCAAACTACAAAAAAAGTTTCAGATCGAGATCATTAGGTTAAAAAAGCTTTCAGATCAGAGATCACGAGAGATACGAAAGCAGAAATTATCAACTCCGCCAAAAATTAGCTGAATCGAAATCAAACGCATATTTGAATAAAACCTTAACATAAATTGCAATTGCATAGAAAACACGAAGTAATATAAACCGACTTATTGGAAAACTCATATATACCAAAACAAATCAGAGAAACCCCAAATTCCGATATTTCTCCCCACACAGAAGATTTTGAAGCGGAAAAACACGATCGCAAGCATAAGAAATTCGAGCTATATCAGATCTAAAAATTGGCATCCGATCTCAAAAATTTACGTACCAGAAAACGATAGATCTGGGGAGGTGGTAGAGAGTGTAGGCAGAGAAACAGGCACAGCTGCTTCAGAACAAATTGTTAAACTTCCTATTTTCCTTTTCAGAGAAGTAGTAATGAGAAAACTCAACCTGCAGATATTTATAATAGAATGCCCCCCTCGGATGTTCCACTTAAATGACTATACTGCCACCAGAATTTGTCTAAAATAACAGCGTTGCCCTTTCAAGAATGACACTGTTTCTTAAATTATTCGCCGTCGATTCCACTGGGTTGAGCTGGCCAAGTAAACAGGATCTTGCCACGTCATTTTTTATTACTCCTATATGTTATATTTTCGTGTATATAATTCACAGACAAAACGAGCATCATTGGCTGGATTACGATATCTGCTTTCTAGATTGTCGATGGAATATTGTTGCTTAATC
Organism: Salvia splendens; assembly: GCF_004379255.2. Taxonomy (NCBI): domain Eukaryota; kingdom Viridiplantae; phylum Streptophyta; class Magnoliopsida; order Lamiales; family Lamiaceae; genus Salvia; species Salvia splendens. The sequence goes on from NC_056034.1 coordinate 8,482,887, forward strand.
AAATTTGTAAATGTAATTAACTTAACATGACAAAGTCTCCTTTTTCTCTCATTGTTTTGTGGAATTGGATCCCCTGCTGTGGCTCTAAGCACAGCAGGGGCTGCTGTTACATACCGCCCATTTTTTAATAACAAATTATAATATTAAAATAATATATAAAATATTAATTTTTTTTTATTTTAAAAAAATTGCTGTGTGAAACAGCAGCCCCTGCTGTGCTTGGAGCCACAGCAGGGGATCCAATTCCTTGTTTTGTAATTGCAGAGTCGCATATTTCTGACGAGGCGTTTTGAAAATGAATAAAGAAAATTATTCCCCTTCAATAAATAAATCAAATTATTGATATTCTCACATTACAAATCAGATTTTTTCCCCAATTGGATTCGATCTGAAAATTTAAAATTTTATGATAATGAATCCGATTTGAATTTTCTGAAAATTCAAATTCGATCCGATCCAAATAATCCAATATTTCATAGAAATATATAAAAAACAAAAAATTCAATACCAAAAATCTGAAAATTAGAAAATCTAATGCCAAAATTCAAAAATCTAATATACCTAATACAATAGAATTTTTAATCACAAATGTTTTGTATTCTTTAGATTTATAATAACTAGTGCAAGTGCAACACACGTGCATAAACACTTTTAATTTAATTTAATTTATTTATTTAAATTTTAACAGTTATCGAAGAAATACATATTCATTACTTCATAAATAACTCAAATTAGAATTACAATATCATTTCAACCATATGCTAACAGGTGGCACTTATAAGCAACAAAACAACGTTATTAAGCAACAAAATTAGTGAATGACATTGATGGATTTTCGTGGATTGCATAAAAGACTATTTATGTTGCATTAAATGTAGTTTATTTTGCACTGTAGCACTGTAGTACAGTGCAAAATAAACTACATTTAATGCAACATAAATAGTCTTTTATGCAATCCACGAAAATCCATCAATGTCATTCACTAATTTTGTTGCTTAATAACGTTGTTTTGTTGCTTATAAGTGTCACGTGGCAGCATATGGTTGGAAGGATGTTGTGATTCTAAGAGTGAACGAACACTAGTGCACCCCATAACTTATATTTTTATCTTTGTTATTGTGTATATTTATTAAAAAGTACTTTCATCTTTGTTATTGCGTATAGTTATTAAAAAACACAATAAAGTATATTAATGGTAACAAAAATAAAATACTCATAGCACACGGATTTTTAATTTATTTTTATATTTATTTAAATTTTAACAGTTATTGAAAAAATACATATTCATTTAGCGGAGCGGATCTCCTACTCCAATATTCTTACACCATTCTTACTCCAACACTCACAACAAAATAAAATAATCTTATAAACATGTAAGTGATGGTGAAATTATTTTATTTTGTTATGAATGTGGAGTAGGAATGGTGTAGGAATGCTGGAGTAGGAGATCCGCCCCAACTCAAATTTGAAACAAACATACTATAAAATAAAATTAGGGCTATCAAATCGAGTACCCAACCCGAAAAACCCAAAATTTGCTACCTGATACCCAATCCGAAAATGATTCCGGATACCCGATTCTGGTATCCACTCCCGAAAAATCGGGTACCCGATCCCGATTTTTAAAAAAATTCTTTATTTTTTTTTTCATATTTTTCCCAAGTTCCAACCTGTTAAAAGGTGATGGAGATATGTTTGGATAATGTATGTATACCTTCTTCAATCTTTAGATGGCGGCGGCGGCAGAGGCGGCGGTGGCGGGGCGGCCACTGCTTGGGCGGCGCGGGCCGAGAGGGAGAGCAGGAGAGGGCTTGGCGGTCTGCGTCTGCGTGAGGGAGAGGGAGGAGCAGAGGAGAAGACGACAAGCTCGTCGGTGCAGGCGGTGGTGCTCGTCAGTGGGTCGTGGGTGAGAGGCAGCCCGCAGCCGAGAGGGAGACAGAGTGAGAGTCAGACAGAGAGCTGAGAGCTGGGAGCGGGAGGGAGTGTAAAATGTGTAATGTGTTGATCCCTAATTCCCTAAATTCAAATTGATTAATTGAGTCAAAGTCAATAAGTAAATAATAAATTGACAAATTAAATAAATCATCATTAAATTTATATATTTTTTCAGATTTTCGGGTATTACCCGATCGGGTATCGGGTAACCCGATACCCGAAAATTCCAATAACCCAATACCCGATCCCGATCTGAAACCTGATTTTTCGGGTATCGGGTATCCAATTACCTGATTTTTTCGGGTTTGGGTATTGGGTATCCAATACCCGATATCCATTTTGACATGCCTAAATAAAATAACTAAGACCGTAAATAAGATCCTAAAAAGTCGAGAGAGAATACAATACACACCTTATATACTTCCCAAAAATGATTCTCACTATTTTTTTTCTTAATGAAATTGGTACTGCATTTATAGAACCTCAAAACTTCTTTTTAAGCTAATATTACAATATAAGGGCAGACAGCGTTTTGCATTCTTTTCAATTTGAAAGACTTTTAGCATTCTTTTCATGACTTTTAATGAAACTGAGAAGTGTTATATTGCTAACTTAATACTTAATTGCTAACTACAATTAAATAATAGTCATTAGATATTCAAATCAATGGTCTAGATCATCAGTCCCGGAATGTCAATATGATAAAAAAAATGTCAATAACGGTATTAAGGTCGATTTAGAACAAATTAGTTGTAACTAACTTTTGAAAAATATCTCATAATTTTAAAACCCATATAACTTTCTCGATTTAAATTATTTTTTCGCACAACATATATCAAATTGAAGATAATCTCATAAGGATTCTAACGAGATTTCACTTACATATGTTCCGATGTCAAAATCTGAAAAAAAATTTCGCAAATCTTCAATTTTTTCGTCCAGCAACAAATGTCAACATAGTATATAAAATATGTCAATATAATACATGTAGAATGTCATTCTTAAAGCAATGTGTTGACATTCTCAAAGCATTGTGTTGATATTTTCAAAACATTATATTGACATTTTCATCCAAAACCCTAATTTGGTAGTTTTTTTTATCTTTTTCGATTTAATTAATAAAAATGAAAACTACATGTGGCAAATTTTAGACTACTAGATTTTTAAAATCCTATAATCTTAAATTAGTTGTAGTTAGCAATTAAATGATTAGTTAGCAATTGATCAATCTCTAATGAACCTAATGTAATACAAATATTAGCCTTTTACTAGCATTCTTCTTATTAATGAATTTTAATGAGCTTAATGCTATACTAATATTTTTGACTTTTTCAGATCACGTTTGTACAAAATTATAAGTATTTTGGAATACATAGTACTTTAAAATATCCAATCCGAACCTCGGATATTTTTTTAAAAAAATTGATCCGAATTGAACCGAAAATTCAAAAAATTGGAATCAAATTTTAAATTTCAATTTGGTTTAGATTAAATTTTCAGATTTCGAATATTTTGCTCAACCCTAAAAACAAGACTAATTTTTCACACCTTATTATGGATGTCTTAAGAAACAACCACATACACTGTGGTAATATTATGTGCCCATGTGCACATGATTTTAATTTTAATCTGACATAAAATTAAGACTGCAAAAAAACACACATAAAATGGAAATGTCTCATTTTCCTCTGTCAATGTCTACATCCCCGCTAAGAGCATGCACAACGGTGTGCTTAGCGGTTGCCCGAGCATACCACCACATGCTCAACCGCTAAGCACGTCGCTGTGCTGCCCAAAACCACGTCTGATCTCGGATTATGGTTGCAAAAGCACGTGAATGGTATAGGATTCATGGGGTTATTCAAATGCTTAGATTAACTTATTTCTAGATTGATTGATCCGAGATTACCCTAAATTAACTTTATCATGATGCAAAGGTCAAGACTTATAAATCAAGATTAATCATATGTCGTTATCTCGAGATTAAGTACATAATCATACCTTCAATTGAACGATGTTCATAAAATTCACTTATATCTAATTCAACGTGATATATCACATAATAAGACAAAATTATATTTAAGATTCTCATAAATATTGAACTAGTACATAATTTTTCAACTGAAAAATTTCTTTGAAATCCATGTAACATGAGGACAAGCAGATACAACGTCTCTCCCCTAGAGAGAAAATAAGAAGGGAGAAACTACTTATTCCACTAATCCAAACACCAAAACAAACACATATTTGCCCCTCACACTTGCAAAATTATTATTCGAAACACACATTATTTAGTTCATAGTGATCATTGATCAACATAATACGCTCAAGAGGCGGCAAGCAAACTCAAGGCAGACGGGGAAATCTCGAGAAATCAGGTTTCCTGCGCTGCAAGTAGGCGTTCTTCCCCTCCGTGCCTTCCTCCGTTCCATAGAACAGAAGGGTCGCATCTCCTCCCATTTGCTGAAAGCGAAAAACATCACAAAAAAAATCACTATGCATTGCCTAACTCGTAAGTCGTACGTACTACCTACTATAACACGAGACCGACCTGAAGTCCAGAATGGCCATCATCAACGGCATTGAGGGCAGATTTGGCAACACGGATCGCCATAGGACTGTTCCTTAGGATCTCACGACACCATTTAATCGTCTCCTCCTCCAACTTCTCCAGCTGCAAAAATACATGAACAAATTCACAGATGAACTTACTACTGTTTGGGGAATAAAACTCACTTACAGGGACAACGGTGTTGACTAGCCCCATTTTATCTGCTTCAACAGCATTATAAAACTTTGCCATAAACCACATCTCGCGAGCTCGTTTCGGACCAACCTGTTCAATAAGCACCATTAGTCACTCCCTATACAGAAAAATGGCTCAAACAAAATGTGAGTTGAAGATTCTGAAATCACCAAACGATCCATTACAGAAGCTCCATAACCAGCGTCGACGCTTCCAACCTGCGAGAGAGTAATATCATCTGATCTCAGACATAATTATATCAAATTGTTCCATGATTAATCAAATATGTGTGAGGGAGAGATGACCTTGGGCCCTGTTTGGCCAAAAACTGCATTATCTGCTGCAATTGTTAGATCACAGACCATGTGAAGTACATGTCCACCTCCAACTGCATATCCGGCAACCTTTTTTTCAATAAATTTGAAGAAAATATATATAAGTATAACATTAACATGGAAATAAATGCTATAATTAAGAATAAATATAGAAAAAAGGTTACCATAGCTATCACTGGTTTTGGGAGACGACGGATTTGGACCTGCATCGGTTGATTAAATTAGTTGAAGGAATATATTTTAGTTGAAACAAAATTACAACTTTGAGGATTATTTATTTTTTTTGGAGAATAAATTTTACCTGCAAATCAAGAACATTTAGTCGTCCGAAACTATCATAATCAGCGTAGCCTTCCTTTCCCCTGAATGATTGGTCACCGCCACTGCAAAATGCCTTCGTTCCCTGCAACAGCGTGCAAATTAATTGGAAAGGTATGCCTAGAGAAATAACAGAGTTGTGGTTTTGATAACATAGGGGTGGAGAGAAGGTTGGGAAGGCATTGATTGTAGATGCTCCAACCAACTAAAATAACCATGAAATAAATGGCAAAAATAAAAAATGTAGAGATATAGTACAACTATACAAGTTAGTACATGCTTAATATATGGAGTACTATAATTTTACCTTTCCTGTGAAAATAATAACTCCGATAGAGTTATCATCTCTAGCATCATTGAACGCACGCATAAGCTCCTTCACCGTTTGAGGCCGGAATGCATTTCTCCTCTCCGGCCTATTTATAGTTATCTTTTTGCAATAACAAAAAAAAACATATCCATTTATTCAAGGATAAAGTTTAATAAAAAAGTTGCATGGGATAGGGAAAAAGTTACTACATCTAACATTACCTTAGCAATCCCTTCAGCCTTTTCATAGATGATATCGGTGAAGGGGTTGGCGGGATCATCAAACACCATTTTCCAGTCAGGAATGTAAGTCGGAACCTCACCGTGCACGCGGTGGTAGGTATCGTCCATTCTGGAGCTGCAGTTTGACAAGGCGATGTTGGCATGTTCGGCCGGAATGAGATGCCCCGAAACAGAGCCCATCCGCCTCTTGATGGTCTCAATATCTTTATCGGTCATTCCAACTGCCATTGGAGAGGAGGAATTGAATTGGATTAGTTAGTGGTCAAGTTTGAGATATGCACACTTGCTTGGCCTAGCTAGTGCACATTTATATACTACTACTATAAGTTGAATGAGATGAGATTGATAAATACAAAGTTGAACATCAAATCCCTATACTGCCCCTATCCGTTTACTACTATATATTTATGCCTAATTATCTATGGGCTGTCTTTTTAAATTCATGACGTATTTGTAGGGGTGACAAATAGTCTCGATTGAATTATTATTGGGTCAGCGTGATAACCATTCAACTCAATAAGGTCTAACTTGAACTCGACCTAAAATTATCGGGTTCTTAACGGGTCAACCTAATAAGGACACGAACCCAAATAAGCTTAACCCAAACTCATTATTTTCGTGTCGAATTATCGTGTCGGGTCAAAAATTGACAGAGCTACGTATTTGGGCAACAAACAGGCTAATCTGATATTCTGATTTCTGTATAAAGAATTTCTAGTTAAGAAAACCAATAAAACCTTCCTAAATCTCATGATTGACTGCAGATATATAATATCATAAATGATCCTTTTGGAGATATTCAGATTGTGAAAACATTAGTTATGTGTTACTTTATAGGGTAATTTTCCAAATCAGATTGTGCATGAATGTGTTTTTATATGTGGTCTACGCAATTCCACACATTAGCAATGAAATTGCTCAATCTATCAAGAAATTGTTTACTTTTTTCCAAATGCAGTTAGTCCTATCTTCTCACGGTTTGGTAGCAATTTTTTCTCTTCTTGGATAAATCATGATTTATTTTCTATTCCATGTTTTTTTATTGATCCTACACTGAATCATAAGCATGATAGGAGTCGGGCTATTTAAGAAATGTGGCATTTTATAGGAGTATCTTTTAATTTTTTTATAACTCTAGTCAAATATTAGGCAGCATGCTCTTGGTAGAGAGTAGCTGTTAATGTCTTGATTCATGCTTCAATTGCTTGAGTTTAGATCTGTATTTAAATGATTGAATCGATTCTTATTTTTATTGTGTTTGGTAATATTAAGAGGAAATATAAATATTCCATACATCTGTGAAGTCCTTTTTTTCCTCCTCATCTTCTTATATTTTTAGGATTTCTTCACTCTAAAACTGGCATACCAGATCGAGTATGAAATGGTAGTAGTACTATAAAGTTCAAAATTCATCTCCCTCATGAGTTTTTGGCTCAAACTAGGAAATTAACATGTAGACTTGATTAGAAAGCCTAAACAATAATAATTTATTATAAAAAAAAATACTTCAAGCCTTCAACTATAGGGGTATTATATGAGTAATAAATGCTCAACTATTGTGAATATACTGTAAGAGGCTAATAGGAGGTTGTAAGTTGTTTAAATACATATATGGCTCATAAAGTCATACGTACATTTATCCATAATGAGCTTCTACCGATCACTTAAACCTAGCCAAGTTGAGGAGACAAACTTGTTTGTCATTTTAAGTTGATGAGTTCAAATCTCATATCAAAAGTTTAGGGGGTCACATTTATTATTGTTGGTATTATTGCTATTTAGATTATATTTTTCCATTGAATTCTGATCAATTTAATTTATAACTTTCGAAACAAGAATATAACATTTTTTTTCTCTATTATCTTACAATGATCAAAATACTAATTCCTTCCACAAAATATAGTTATGGACGACCAATGGCGAAGCCACATGAGGGGCAGGTGGCCCATGGTCCCCCCATGAATTTAGTTGTTTATTTTATACAGGAGAAAAACTCAAGCTGAGGGCGCAGCGAGCAAAACAGTCGATAACAAACAAACGAACAAAGCAAAAAAGACAACCAAAAACAATGCAGAGACCCCCCACTAACCTGCCACTGAAACAAAAACCAATAAGCTAAGCAAAGAAACACTACAAGTCAGCAGCAACCCGACCACGAGCCATCTCTCAACAAAAAGCCACACCACCAACTCAACCAAGAACAAGACACCAACAACAGAAAAGCAGACATCGGAGTAAAAGAAAGAAAGAAAAAACAACAAAACCACAAAAGAGCACACCTCAAATGCCTTCTTCCATCTAGTTCCTTTTCCTTTCAAAGCCTCGCCAGCCTCTAACATCGTTCAAGTTTTCTGCCATTTGTGTAGGGGAAAAAGGGAATCCTGAGCACCAACCCCTCACTCATGTCCCAAGTCGCCACAGGAGTCTTCTCTTTTCAAACTCCCAGTTTGGTGTGAAGTCTTGGATAATTATTTTATTGCGGATGTCCCAAATCGTCCACGAGACAACATAGAACATGGAGATCCATATCTTCTTGTCAAACCTCTTGAAGGGGGCACCAAACCATGAGAGAAAGCATGCTTCTGGTCCCTTTGGCAAGAAAATCGACATACTCCAGCAGTCACAAGAAAAATACCACAGTTTTGATGAAACTTTGCAGCTGAAGAAAAGGTGCTCGATCGATTCAGATTCACCCTTGCAAAAAGTGCATAAGTTGTCTTCAATCCTAGGAATTCCTAATCTGAAGAGTCTCTCTTTAGTGTTGAGTCGCCCAAAAAGTACCAACCAAACATGGAGCTGAGCACGAGGGGGAGCGAGGTTCTTCCAAGCTAGTCGTCCGGGTTCATTTGTTGCCTGCTCATTTTCCGTTTGCTTATTAACCTGCAAAACAAAGTTAGAAACTGAAAAAAAAAAAGTATGATTGTCCGCGGACCACACCCTCACATCGCTCGTGTTTTCCTTCATTACTATCAGATTCATGGCCATTAGGAGTTCTTCCACTAATTCCTCCTCCCAAACAAAAAACCTCCTTCTCCATAAAAGGTTCCACCTCCAGACACCTCCATCGGCCATCCCATCTCCCCATCTTCTCAATAAGCTCTTCTTTTTGTGTGGATAACAAGAACAAATGAGGAAACGTCTCATTTAATCTCATCTTTCACACGAATACCATTTGCTGCCACTTCCTGGATCTCTCTTCTGAAGCTTCTGAAATCAGTAATCTGGCGCCAAATGCTGCTATGTCTCTCTTGCAAGTCGTTAAAATGCTCTATACCATGATTAGATTTAATGATTTGCTTCCAAAGTGGATTTTGCTCATCCGTGAATCTCCACCACCATTTAAAAAGCAAGGAAGCATTCTTCAGGTATAAATCTCCAACACCTAAACCACCTTGTTTCATCGGTTTCTGCCTTTTTACTATATTGTATGTACATATATCCACAAGTCATGTTCTAGTACCTAGTGCAAGTGGTTCACCATTCTACCCTTTTACCACCAGGTTTAGAGTTCGAATCCCATAGGTGCCCCAAATCTTGTAGACTGAATTTTTAGTTTCACAATGTTCATTTTCTTTTAATATTTATTACTCCTTAGTTTTTGTTCCATAAATTTATCTTATAAATGTTATTAGTACATTTTTAAAGTGATTATGCACATATTATTCATCCTTTCAATAGTTCCCACCTAGGTGGCATAGGTTTTCGGTGATGGAAAAAACAAAAAATATCTCATAACCATGAAGAGTAAGTTGGGCCCCCCAACATTAAAATTCTGGCTTCGCCACTGTGGACGACACAAGTTTTAATGCAAATTGATAAAGTAAGAATTACATAGATAGAAAAAATAATTAAAGTATTGTTAGTGTTAAATGTAATCTACCTCCTTAGATATATAAAATTACCATAAATATATATGGAACAATTTTGATCACAACCTAAAATGAAAAAATGACTATTTTTTTGGATGAAGGTAGTACACTTAAAATATGTTGTTTTTACCAAAACGATGTCTTTTATTTTGAGTGTCAATTAAAATATGTTGATATATTCAAAATGGCGTAATTTTGTTATCACAACATAATTGATTGTGTAATAGGATCATCATAAAACAGTTGCAAAAAAAAAAAAAGGATTTTATATTTTAATTTCAAAAGGTATAAACTCCCCACACGTCCATAAAGATGTGAATGACAATTTCTTCTTTAGTTATTTATAGACAAGTTGAAAAGCTAAATTTTATTTGTTGGCAGGTATCTGTATTTTGTCTAAAGATACTGGATGTATGTATTGGGCCATCAGCCCATTAAGCCCATAGCGGAAACTCTGCATAGGAGTAGTTAATATCAGGGGCGGATGCAGAAAAAAATATGATTATGGGCTGTGATTTCTAAATTTTGTTCTAAAGTTATATTTTTGGTGTTTTAGATCATTTATAAGGGCTTTTATATAATAATTTACATTAAATTAAATTTTAAAAATTTATAAAAGAAAAAATATTTTTATCAAGGGCTTTAGCCCTACCCTATTTCTACATGGGTCCGCCCATGGTTAATACTCTCACCATCTCGTAAACGATGTTTCACTTTCCTTTTTAGTTTATCCCACTAAATATGTCATATTTTCATTTTTGAAAAAAATTCTTTCTCATATTAATATAAATATTATATTTCTCTCTCCACTTAACTAATAAAACAAAACCTCCTAAAATTCCGTGCCGTCCCACAAGTGTGACATTTTTTGTGGGACGGAGGGAGTATATTATACGGTCTGAATAAATTATATTTAGGCAGCTTTTACAATCAGCTAACTTGGGATGTGGTCAAATGCAAACTCTATATATTGTATAGACTTTAAACTATGATTTGAACAATTAGAAAATATCAACAGATAATAAAATAATAGCAACAGAAATATCAATATAGTGTCAACAGTTAATGTTGTGTTGACATTGTAGTGACATTGTGTTGACATCAAAATCTTAAAATTTTACATTGTGTTGACATTGTGTTTACACCACGTTGAAAAGTTTAAGGTTTGTACAATATATAGAGTTTGCATTTTATCATTGTACTGTCTAACTCAAACATAAGTTTATACTATAAACTCTTTCTGGGCACTGGCGGATCCAATTAATAACAGGGTACCATTGTACCCCAAAATATGGATGTAGCATAGTGGTAAAACAATCATTTCTTGACAGCAGCAATCCGTGTTCAAAGCATGTATGGTTAAATATATGTTTATGATTTCTATAGAAAATATGATGCGGCACCAGTTTGCAATTTAATTCCGCTCATATCTCACATTCAATTGAACTGGACGTAATCTTAATACATACAGAAAATTGTATGTTATCAAGCTCATATTCCGCACATAAAATCCCCTTTACACATGATTCTTCTCCACACCACACAAAGCGTAAACAACAAATAAATCGTGTAAATCTAACACTACTAACATATATATTTATATAGTAATATAAAAATCTAGTGGGTGCGAATTCAGGGGCCAGCCAAATCCTGGCCGTCCACTCCAACGTTGGCACCAATTGAATCTAAAATTGTAGAGCAATTAGCAAACGTCGTCGTCCCCCTGAATGTGGTTGTTGGCCGGCTTTCCAATCTGCAGACAATCGAGCGGCGGAACGGTGGGCGTGTATAGCTGCCCAAACGTCTGCCAGCAAAAGGGATCATACATATGGTATCCTTCCTGCTGCGGCTTCAGCTGTATGTTCATCAGCGTCACCTCCGTGCACGGCGCGTTGTCGCTGCACGAGAAGTGCACCGGCTTCACCGTGTACGTCCCCCTTATGTTGGCGTAGTTGATCCCAGACAGCGCCACCGCCTCCGTCTGGTTCCTGCAGCTCCTCTTGTCGCAGTAGTACTGGTCGATCACGATCGGCACCTGCACCTCCGACACCTGAATATTCGAAAACTGAACATTCTTCACCGACCCCGACCCCCCCTGCCACGTCTTGATCCTCACCCCGTTCATCGTGTTGTGCATCACGATGTCCCGCACCGTGATGTTGGAAACGCACGCCTTGGTGTTGTCCTTTCCTAGCCCCCCGATGCTGATCCCATGCCCCGGCCCACAGTTCACGTTGTGTATGTACACGTTAGTGCACCCTGTTTGTATCGACACGCAATCGTCCCCTGCAATATGTTACGATAACTAATTCACGAGCTAGTCTCAATCGCAATGTAGTTTTTTTTTTTTTTCATTTTTGTCTTTTCTAATGTAGGGGCCTCAACACATGTTCTCGCATTTCCTCTTTTATTGGTCGGAAAGCGACACATCTGTTTCAAGTCTGAAGCATTGTGCGGTTGATATGTGTCCATTTCTCAGTGGTTTGTTTTCCGTTTTCACGGATAAGATTTTGATCACGAATTAAAAATGGAATTAAGATTAAGAGTAATTTATTTACCGCAGGCGAGATTTGAGCTGCGAATGAGCACATCTTTAGAGTTCTGGAGATGGATTCCGTCGGTGTTGGGGCTGTTGCCGGGCGATGACACCGTCAAATTGTACACCGATACTCCAATGCAGTTGTCGAACTTCAGATGGCATTGTGGGCTATTTTTTATTGTGATCCCTGTCACCGTTACGTTGAAACTTCCGTAGAATCTAAGCGCCTGCATTATACTATATGTTAGGATCGTCGTCGACTGTGCTACATTATCTACTAGAAAAGTTTCCAAACTACTTACAGTTGGTTTAACGCTTGGCATTTTTGCAAGTGAGCTACTTACCTGAAAACAGACAAAGATGTGTTAGTTACATAAAAAATGCAGTGGTTTAACACAATTGAGTGGTAAATTTTGATTACAGGGAAGGGAGACTTTGGCAGTGCGGTGGCGTTTATGGGGATGATGTATTTTGATTGGTCGTCAAGGGGATCGTCTTCGTCTGAGGCGCTCTGCCACCATACGGCGCCGTTTCCATCAATGGTGCCGCTTCCCTTGATCGTCAGCCCCACCAATTTGGTGAATTGGAGCCACTGCAGCAGGCCTGAACCCCAAGGACCCGAGCTCGTCGGAGCAATGATCGTGCCGTCTAACTACACAAATTAAATTAGAAAACAGATTAACACAATTTTATTACTGAAATTGGGGAGTTGTGATTTTGGCTTTGATTTTTTCACCTGGAAAACAATGTTGTGTTGACAGTATGGGCCGGAAAATGAAATGGGGCCGACGTGGAATACGTAATCTGGTGGCACGTTAACGACGGAGGCTTCGACCTTACATGCAGCAGCCCATGCTGCTTCGAATGCCTGCATTTTCACCACATGATTTCTTCATCAAAATGTTTGCTAATCATACTTTTTTTTTTTAAATATTTGTTGGTTTATGAGGATAAAATGTTGGAGTCAATAATAAACCGCCGTAACAAGAATAACTTTCAATGGTCCCTCTCCTTATTCTCATGTCTATTTCCTTTGTCATTTTGTATTCTCACCAGCTACTATTTGGGATAAATTAATCGTTTTGGGGAGTAATTTTTTTGACCATATAGTCTAGGAAATGTGTTATTAGTCACAGGTGCTTAACTTTTGTCATTGATTCCCGAAATTATATATTTGATGGATCTTCCTCGTAATTTTAACTAGCTGGCACATGATAAAATAATGGTATACTAATACTACTAATTTATGACTAAAGCAAAAGTTATTGCATCTAATGGTATACTATAATACCAGTGGGAATGAAAACTGTCACAAGTTGCTGATATGATAGGGAAACTTTTTTGTTGTAAGCAGTTATACTAAAGTAGTTAAGAGAGAGAGTAATAAATGTAGTCATCAACTATAATCGAATTTCAAATTTATGTGTATTAAATTTTGCAAAGTTTGAGAAAAATTAAAATTTGAAAACAGAGCATTCATGTTAGTTCATTTTTTTACCTTAGTGTCATCAGTGCTTCCATCACCTTTGGCTCCAAAACCCAGCACATTAAAGACAGTGGAATCAGGTGCATTCTGGTCTGGTGGCGGAGTTTCAATTGGAGTGGCGGCTGGCGGCGGCAATGGTGGCGAGGGCAAGGGCGAGGGCGTGGGCGTGGGCATTGCTGGTTTTGGAGATGGTGCTTTCTGTTTTGGGTTGCTACCGTGGCTGTTATGGTGACTGGAGCCATGAGCTTTTGCTTTCTTCTTTGAAAGAGAAGACGCGATGGCTTGATTTTTCCTCCAATGCGAGCCTACTCTTCTCGCATTGCAAGTTTCTATGTGGAAACACCACATGAGAAGAACCATCAAGAGTAGGAATGACATGTTTTTGAAGCTAAAGCCTCTCATTTTGAGCAACTCCGGAGAGGAGGAGGGAGATGAAATGAGGAAGAGTTTGAGAGTTAGGCAGGGGAAACAGAGGAGATGAGGTGATGGTTTATATAGCAGAGAGAGATGAGGTTTAAAAGGTAGTAGTAAAAAAATTCAAAGTGTTGTGGACATGAACAAAAGATCGATTCACAATGGACCTGTGTTTGTTGCTATTGCTACTGTATTCTTGTATTGAATGTTTGGCATCCCTTTTTTGTGAATTTAATTTGAGCTCAATAAATGGTCCGAATTTTGTATATTACTAGTACATAGTTTGTTTGTAGCACTTGTTCATGCAAACACATTGATTTGAACAGGTTAGTTTATGCTAACGGTGTCTTAATTAACCACTCTAATTAATCAAATGATGCCCAAGTACAGGGTAACACGGACGGCATACAAGAGACAAAAGTGGGACTAATATATAAAATCATCTACTAATGTTTTGAGAAGAAGAAGAGAAGTGAATAATATGCTGGTTGGAGGAATAATTAGTGAAATAATAAAGAAATGTGATGTAAAAGGCCAAAAATACACGTGAGTGGGTGTGGGTCTACAATAATATGTTGAGTGATTAAAACAGCTCAGTTTTTAAGCTTCACATGCAACCTTCACGGGCTTCGTTTTTGTACTTTGTCTTCTTAAACCACCAGGAATTATCTGAAAGATATGCCCCACACCCTCAAACCTACCTACCCTACTCCATTTCTCTTTTTTCTCTCTATTAAAAACAAGAAAAATAAAAGCTTGTAGTGTAGAACATAGAATGTATTTATTCTCGACACTACTTCCCACAACATACTTATACTATTAAGTTCTGGTGTGCATCAATGAATCCTCACAATGTAATGCTATAGCGATCCTACTTGATTAAAAGATTACAATATTTGTGGAATTTTAATATACATAGGTCTCAGAAGGAAACAACTAAAGTACAGACGCCCCTGGTTTTCACAAATCTTCATGCTTATTAGGATCCTGTTCCTCACACTACGTACTAAACAGATTTTAGTAATTTCAAACAAGTGTCCAACTACCAATAATTTATGTGTGGACTCCACATTTATTCATCAACAAACGACACAGTCAATTTAAACCAATTAAATACCAGTCTTATTGGTCCAAAAAATTAAATAAAATGTACACCAATTTGCAAATACTATATTATATAACAAATAATTCCAAAACATTCATTTCTTCATCTTCTTCTTCTGTTTGGTGAATGTGGTAGGTTTGTCTATACATGATGGTGATACTAGCACCACATTTTTTAACCGATGATTAGAGTTGATTATTCCATAATCAGGGCATATAAAATGTTAATTATGATAACTTTTAGTTTAGGAAAGTTCTATGAGGCATTTGGTAAGATACTCTATCTAAATTGAGCTATAACCAGCTTACCAAGAAGGCATATTAACAACTGAATTAATTAGTTAATTCTCCCATAGTCGAGGACACATGAGGATTAAAGTGAGAACAATGTTACTGGGAAAAATAAATAGTAATAATAAAAAATGAATAAATATGGACCACATTAATGAAAATGAAATGAATGATGGAGGGAGTTAGCCGTCTTTTGATTTAGGGTAGACATACTCGTGAACTTATGCTTATCTCGTGAACTTGGGATATATGGATTAGGCTTCTCCTACTTTTAACTTTAGCTCCATCACACATTTTGTTCTGCTTCATTCAGCATTCTTTCCCTAAATGCCTCTGCTTTTTTGCTTTCACTTTTTATTCTCTCATCTTCAAACTTCTTTAATTTTATGGAGAAGAATATCGTATGTTCTACTCAAATATTATTGGTAATTATTTGTGCAAATAGTTGACTCTAAAGTAAACAACCACCCTTCTTTGTCAAATTAGGTGTCTTATTTCCCAGTTTACTTGACATGTGTTCGGATTGTCGACTGCAACAGATGTTTGATATTGTCCGTTTTGGATCAAGCTTCAAACTAATTGGGAATTATATACACCTTCCAAAGCCTGTATGGATTTGTTTTTGGGTCGCTCCAAAAATGTCTCAAACTAATTGGGGTTGGACAAGAATTATATACACCTTCCAATTTCCATCAGACTCACGATGTGGGATGGGTTTGTACTCAACAAACCTCCCCCTCAAACCAGATCACATCGGGAACAGACAGACTCGAACTTGAGTCATCCTGGGCCCCACTCGACCTGGCTCTGATACCACTTGTTCGGATTGTCGACTGCAACAAACGTTTGATATTGTCCGCTTCTGGTCAAGCCCGCACGGATTTATTTTTGGGTCGCTCTCGAAAGGCCTCAAACTAATTGGGGTAGGACAGAAATTATATACACCTTCCAACTTCTCTCATACTCTCGACGTGGGATGATTTTGTACTCAACAACATGTTTTGAAACCGAAAAAAAAATGAAAGAATGTACTTTACAAAAATGCAATTACAACAAAATTAATTTAGAGAGAATAGTCACACAAAGATTTCATTCCACACCAGATACCACTGATTGATTAGAATTAGATGCCGTCGATTTGGCCTTGAATTTTGGGTTTGGATTGAGATTAATTGGGTCGATCATATTAATCTGACCTATTATGGGTAAATTTTGTATTGGTGTCATCAATTAACTTATAATTGCAGGAAAATGTTTAAAACAAAATCACAACAATCAATTTCAATAAGTTTCTCAATTGATAAACGTTATTCTTTTTCACTCAATTGAATCACCAATTAGACACCATTTATGTCCTACTTTTAAAGTTAAGTTTAATTCACTAAGTATTAGGTAAATTAAGATTTTCCCCATAAATTTTAAATTAATGTCTAAATACATAAATAGACATGTGCATTGAAAATTGACAACTTTTTTACTTTGGTTATTAAAAATTAATAATAGAAAATTGAAATTTAAATAGTTATTTGAATTCATGGAAATTTTCAAAATATAATTAGACACCTTAATGAAATAACTCAGAATTGACTTATAACCAATTAATTCTTTTAAATTTTAGATATATTGACTTTAGATTATATTATCTCATGACCATGTTAATGTCGTGACTAGATATATACCAATAATATAATTACGAATTGCCATGTTCAATAATCACCTGATCCATATACATATATGATACTGACAATCCAGATTTACATTTTGTGCACAGATTATTAAATAGATAAGGTGGACATAACATATGAACACTGATGGTTCCGCGAATTTTTGATAATGATAAATGCTCGTAAAAATAAATTACGACACAGAGAATTTTACGTGGTTCGATTTACTGAGGTAAATCTACGTCCACGGGGAGAAATGGGGGCAGGTTTGTATTGCTTGATCTGCGAATTACAGCTTACAACACAGACTTGCTATATGATTATTTCTCTAGAGAGATTCTAACCCTTTTCTATCAGATCTAAGTTCTATTTATACATTGAACTAAGATCGTGGCTTACATCATCACTCTAGGTCGTGGAGGTCGTGTAGGTCATGGCCTAAGACCGTGGCCTGAGTTGACGCCACGTGGTAGTGGGTGTGTTGGAAGTTGTGGAAATCCTGCATGGGTCCACTAACTCCTTGTTCGGTCGAATACTGAGACCGAACTGCTTTGGTTGCCGATCTGAGAGTAGAGCTTGATGCCGACCTGAGAGCAGAGCTTGATTGGTTGGCTTTTACCGAGCTGTAGGCTGAGGCCGAACTCTTTGGTAATGCCGAACTCCTCCGAACTCTTTGGTAATGCCGAACTCATACTCTTCCTTGGGCTTTGGGCTGATGGGCCGTCACTGCTGTTGGGCTTGTTTAGTTCGTACCCCATCACTACCCCCCCCCCCCGAAAGACGAAGTGAATCACTTCGGCGAAGCGAGTCACTTCGGCATTCTGGATAAAGGTACGGGGGAGGCTGACGTCAGGGGACGTGCCTTGCATGTGACTGCATTAAATGCGACAGTAAAATCCGGCCGTTGAATCCTGAAAAGGTGGGATTCGAAACGGTGCGACGATTTTGAAATCTTCGCCGAATCTGATAAATATGCTCTTTCTTCCTCATTTGAACACCTTTGCTGTTGCGTCTTCTATCCTCTCTCTTTCTCGAGAAATTTTCTTCCGCTTTCAAGAGCTTCTTCAGACTTTCTTCACTTTCAAAAAGTAAGAAAAATGTCTTCTTCTTCTTCTTCGGTGTCGGGTAGCGGTAGGAAAGGGGATAAGGGGTCTTCTAGCCGGAAAGAATCCGGGGAGAAGACCGTAGAGTATTTTCACAGTATCTTGAGTAAGGATACTGTGATATCCCTTCACGAGAAATATTTTTTACCTGGGGGGAAGGCGGTGGTTCCCGACGATGATCATAGGGCTAACGACCCGCCGGAGGGTTATGCCACCGTTTACGAAGCCTGCTTAGAATGCGGGCTTCGTTTTCCTCTTCCCCCACCTTTTGTAGAGCTTCTTGATTTTTTTCAACTCCCTTTAGGTCAGGTGACTCCGAACTCTTGGAGGCACTTATCGGCTTTTGCTGCCGAACTGCGTAGGCTAGATAAGGATCTGTCTCTGAGGGCAATCCTTAATTTTTTCCAGTTTAAAAGGAAGGGATCTTGGTTTTACTTGATCCCCTTACAGCCTTTTAGGGCCTTCTGCAAAACCAAGTGGCCGAAATGGCAAAACCGTTTCTTTTTTTATAATAGGACTTCGGCTCCGGGCTTTCCTTGGAGAAGGCCGAAGTCCGTGATTCCCCATCCTCGGTTAGAACCGTTGGCCGAGCTCGAGGGCGAGCTCAATAAGATTCCTATGATTAGGAAACAGTATTCGGAAACTGAGCTCGTCAAGGGCGACCTCGTGTTCAATATCTCGTCTTCGGACGAAGAGGCCGAGGGTGAGGATTTCTCTTTATCTTTATGCTCTACTGCTTTAACGAAGAAAACTAACCTTGTTTTCTTGCTTTTTGGCAGTGTTCATGCTGAATAAGGCTATCCGAAAGTCCTCCGAGCTTGAGGAGCCGGAGAAAGAGAAGGCTACCAGCTCGGCGCCTGATGCCGAGAAGAATCCGAAGAGGCAAAAGACCTCTTCGGGTCCAAAGAAGCCGGAGTCGACTTCGGCAAGTAGGAAGGGGAGGACCCAGAAGCCCCCGAGAGCGCCAGAGAAAGACGTGGTCTTGGCGCCTCCTTCGGAGCATATCTGTGAGCCATTTTTATGGCCCACGGACTTCGCCGAGGTGAATTGTCTTCTTGATTCTTTGGCTTGGCTTCTGTCCTGTATTTTTGGTGCCCTCTGTTGACTTTTTTCCTTATCCATTTTCAGAGGAACGATATGCTCTCCAAGCTCGTCGCCGTCGAACTCTCCAAAGCGTCCAACGACTATGCTGAGATGCAGAGGAAATTGGCGGCTGCTTGTCACCGGGCCGAGCAGGCCGAGGCAAACTTTGAGAAAGCCAGAGCTGCTAGGATTTCGGCCCAGGATGAAGCTCAGTTTGCCAAAAACCAGCTCGTCATCCAGCGAGAGCAGACGAAACGGAGTGATGCTGCCGCCGTGGTTGCCCAGGGGGAGGCTCTCCGTGTTTACACGGAGAAACTCTTTTTGAGTAGCCAGTTCTCGGCTTTTGTCGGTAGTCTGGTAAGGCTAATTGCCGATAAGGGCGAGCAGGGGGCCGACGTCGTGCTGCCTCTGTACAGCCGAGAGATAGCAGCTCGGCTTCAGAATCTGCCGCTCCTTGAGGAGCTCGCTTCATCCTCGGTCCTGCTTTCTGCAGACCGAGTCCGGAGTTGTCGAGCTGATCGGGACGAGAACCTGGAGGCTATCTTTGCCTCCGTGGGACCCGTTTCACCCGCTTCGACTTACAACGGAGAGGGTGAGGCCGAGCCGCTGGAGCGGGAGGCCGAAGTCGAGCGAGCCGGGCATCCGGAGAAGGAAGCCGATCAGGAGACGCAGCAGATCGGCTACGGTGGCGCCGAGCAGGCTGGGGAGAGCAAGGAGGCAGAGGCTGAAGCTGAAGCAGAGAAGGAAGCTGAACCTCACCGAGAAGGTGGAGACGAAGCTAGCGAAGTATGATTTCGTCTCCCTTCTCTTAGTTTAGTTTCTTCCTTTATGTAAAATGGCCTTGAAGCCCTCCTTGTATAGAAAATTTTTTTTTTTTTTCTTATGAATGAAAAAATTCTTCTTTCTGCTCGTGTCTTCGTTTAGCCTTTCGTACTCTCTTACTCCTGTTGTGGTTTACTACCTGCTCGGTAAGCTGAAATGCCGAACTGACGTAGCTGCTTTGTATTCTTAACTCTCAAGGAGCTGGAGATACTTCACTGGAAACGGCTGTACTCTTCGGCTTTAGACGAAGCTGAGAAAAGAGCTATAGCCGATCAGACGAAGAATGACGAGCTTCTGGCTCGTTTAGTGAAGCTGGAGGCCGATAATAAGGACTTAGAGTCCGATAAGAATGATCTGGAGGCCGAGCTGAATACGACCATTGCTGAGAGGACTGCGTACGAGGATTACATCCGTGTGCGCGGGGGAATGACCATATCAGATGTTCAGAGTCGAGTTGACGAACTGTGGGAGGAATATAATGTACTCCGGAGGAACAATGCGCTGGAGAGCTCGGCTTGCCAACAAGTCGTGACATCATTGCGGCGCTGGGCTTCTCGGTACAACATTGTTCTTTCTCGGCGCCCCTCCATAGAAAGATTCCTTCGGCATATCGCGCCAACAGATGCTCGCACTCCAGATCAAACCTCTGGTTCCCTTGTTCAAAATCCTACTCCCAGCCAACAACGAACTCCGGAACAGCCGGAAACGTCAAGACGAGAACGGGCTCAGGAGCAACCGGAATCGTCAAGACAGGGACGGACTGAAATTCGCCGAGGAGTTGTGACTATGAGCGAGCAAGATCAGCAGATGCTTATTGCAGAGACTCTTCATCGCCGAGGTGTTAGGACTTCTCGAGCTCGGGGAAGAGGCGTTGGGTCGAGGATAGCATCTCGTCGACCTGCTTATTCTTCATCTGCTCGGAACAACCGAACTCGGCTTCCAGAGGATTTTGCAGATAGGTGGCTTAACTTCAGCAACCCTGGACAGTAGAATAGTCCTTTGTAATAGCGTAACGCCATTTTGTAGGGTAGCGGAGTTGTGTGCCGAACAAGATTTGAAAATGAAATTTTGTTTTTGTTTTCGCTTCTAACACTGTGTATTTACAGCTTAGCGAAAAAATTTCATCGTACTTGTCCTCGGTCTTATGAAGTAAACTTCTTTGACCGGACTTGTCTTTGGTCTGATGAAATAAACATCTTTGACCGGACTCGTCTTTGGTCTGATGAAATAAACATCTTTGACCGGACTCGTCTTTGGTCTGATGAAATAAACATCTTTGACCGGACTCGTCTTTGGTCTGATGAAATAAACATCTTTGACCGGACTCGTCTTTGGTCTGATGAAATAAACATCTTTGACCGGACTCGTCTTTGGTCTGTGTTCTAATTTGGCGATTTTTGTCGCCGGGATCGAACTTTCCCTTGTCCTAATTCGGCGAGTTTTATCGCGTGGATCGGACTTTCCCAGTTAACCGAAGTGGTCTTATGCAGTAAACCTCTTTGACTAGACATGGTCGTCCTCGGTCTTATGAGGTAAACTGCTTTGACCGAACTTGGTCGTCCTAATTCGGCGAGTTTTATCGCGTGGATTGGACTTTCCCTTGTCCTAATTCAGGCAAGTTTTATCGCGAGAATCGGACTTTTGTTGCAGTTCGTTTCAGACGAAGTGCTTGATTCTTAAGCAGAATTGTGGTCTTGTATCCTCTTTAGAAGCTTTGACACACAATCGTGGGCTTGTTGCAGCTCGTTTCAGACGAACTGCTTGTTTAAGCTGAATTGTGGTCTTGTATCCTCTTTAGAAGCTTTGACGCACAATCGTTGGCTTGTTGCAGCTCGTTTCGGACGAACTGCTTGTTTAAGCTGAATTGTGGTCTTGTATCCTCTTTAGAAGCTTTGACGCACAATCGTGGGCTTGTTGCAGCTCGTTTCGGACGAACCGCTTGTTTAAGCTGAATTGTGGTCTTGTATCTTCTGTAGAAGCTTTGACTCACAATCGTTTAGCTTGTATATGTTCTAAGAAGGGGATCAGCCTTCGAAGAACAAGATACCTCAGTAACATTTGTAAGAGACGACACGCACATAGACAGACAAGACGCATATAGACAAATAAAAAGCACATAGAGACGAACAAAAACCAAGCAAACCAAAGAAAGCACATTGACCGGACTGTCTCTTACAAATGGAACTTTTTGAGGTTGGAAACGTACCATGTTCGGGGTACTTGTGCTCTTGACACGTGAGTCAATTTGTAAGACCCTTTGCCGAGGACTTCTGACACCCGATATGGAACTTCCCATGTGGGTTCGAGTTCGCCCAGCTTTTCTGCTCGGCTTACTTCGTTGTTTCTCAAGATGAGATCTCCCACTTGAAATTGCAGCTTTTTCACCCTTTGGTTATAATACCGGGCTACTTGCTCCTTGTACTTGGCTGCTTTTATGCAGGCCAATTCTCTTCTTTCTTCGGCCAGATGTAGTTCGGCTCTTAGTCCGTCACCATTCATTTCTGAGGAGAAATTGAGTTCGGGGACTGGATATGCCGATCTCAACCGGAATCACGGCTTCAGTGCCGTACACCATCGAGTTCGGCTCCGGTGTGACTTCGGTCATTTCGCCGGCCTCTGATTCCGGCTGCTGTGATTGCTATGCTTGATGGTGCCGAACTGATTGCTCGGCACTTTTAAGCGCAATCTGCGAACACACTTGCTCTTTTTCGATCACCTCGGATGACCGCTATCTCTCCTTTAGTGGAGAAGGTGTTCGGCGAGGATGCCTCTGATCGCTATGACCGGGCTTCTTTTTGTCTTCTCTAGATGAGCTGTCTAAAGACCGTTTTCGACGGTCTGCCTCATCGGCACGAGAAAACTTGTCCGCAATGTCCCACATCTCTTGAGCTGTTTGCGGACCGCACTCCACGAGCTTTCTGTAGAGAGCTCCGGGCAGGATTCCATTTTGGAATGCCGAAATGACAAGTAGATCATTGAGATTATCTACCTGTAGGCATTCCTTATGGAATCTCGTCAGGAAGTCGCTGATCTTTTCGTCGCGACCTTGACGTATAGAAAGCAGCTGAGCCGAAGTATTTCGGGCTTCCGCTTTCTGAAAGAACCTCCTGTGGAAAGCATCCATCAGATCTCGGTAGGATCTAATGCTGCCTTGAGGAAGGCTGTCGAACCACCTTCTGGCGTTCCCGATGAGCAGCTCGGGGAACAGCTTGCACATATGGACCTCATTGAGACCTTGGTTCGCCATATTATACTGATAGCGTCCCAGGAAGTCATGAGGATCCACGAGTCCGTCATAGGTTATCGACGGAGTTCGGTAGTTCTGTGGAAGGGGAGTTCGGGTAATATCGTCCGAGAACGGAGTCCTCAATGCTCCGTACATGGCGAACCCGACATTTCTTCGGTATGGAGGAGATGGAGTTCTCCTGTGATTCCGGTACCGAGGATTCTTTCTTCTGGAAGACATGACACTACTGCGGTAGTGACTGTCTCGTATGGAGGGAGAGGGAGAATCCGCCGTTTTTGTCCCCGGCTGCTTTTGGCTTTTTTGCAGGAAGGTTAAGAATTCCTCCTGCTTTTCCGCCAAAAACAGCTTGACAGCCTCGTTCAAATCGGGCTGCTGGGAAGACTCGGTGTGACGGCTTTTGGAGCGGCTTGTTCCTCCACCATGAGAACTGGTGGTGGATTTATCCCTAGGCTGTTTTCCCTACCTATGGGATGGATTGGCTTCCTCCTGGTTCTCACGGGCAGGAATACGGGTACTCTGCGATCTGGTATGCATTTTTTGGGTTGAAAAAATGGTCAAAAATTCGCTTTATCACAAATTTGGTTCTCTGTTTCCCACAGACGGCGCCAGTGATGGTTCCGCGAATTTTTGATAATGATAAATGCTCGTAAAAATAAATTACGACACAGAGAATTTTACGTGGTTCGATTTACTGAGGTAAATCTACGTCCACGGGGAGAAATGGGGGCAGGTTTGTATTGCTTGATCTGCGAATTACAGCTTACAACACAGACTTGCTATATGATTATTTCTCTAGAGAGATTCTAACCCTTTTCTATCAGATCTAAGTTCTATTTATACATTGAACTAAGATCGTGGCTTACATCATCACTCTAGGTCGTGGAGGTCGTGTAGGTCATGGCCTAAGATCGTGGCCTGAGTTGACGCCACGTGGTAGTGGGTGTGTTGGAAGTTGTGGAAATCCTGCATGGGTCCACTAACTCCTTGTTCGGTCGAATACTGAGACCGAACTGCTTTGGTTGCCGATCTGAGAGTAGAGCTTGATGCCGACCTGAGAGCAGAGCTTGATTGGTTGGCTTTTACCGAGCTGTAGGCTGAGGCCGAACTCTTTGGTAATGCCGAACTCCTCCGAACTCTTTGGTAATGCCGAACTCATACTCTTCCTTGGGCTTTGGGCTGATGGGCCGTCACTGCTGTTGGGCTTGTTTAGTTCGTACCCCATCAAACACAAACCCAGCCTCATTTGAAAACATAACAACCACTCATATTTATCTTCCTATCTTTAAAATTTATAGTATATGGTTATTTTTTTGTTATTTTATACACGGAAATGTGTCTTGTAATTCGAAAAGCTAGTTTAATTGGTCTATTGTTTGACTCTAGCAACATCTTCACGTGTCCAATTACAGTTTTGGCGGATTCCCTTCTCTTTAAGTTGGCTTGGAATTGTAACAAATGAAGCGTAACTTAGTTGTTAATATGTTTCTCCCACGTCTAATAAGAAAGGGTTCGATGTATCGGTTGGGCTAATTGGTCTAATTTTAAGGGCGTGTCCCTCTCTCCTCTCACTCACTTACTAACACACACACACAGATTGAGAGCGATGTGTGCGTAAGTCGTAATTCACCAATTCTGACATAGCCAAAACACACACACACAGAGGGAGCTCTGCTACGTCCACAAATTTGTGAGGGCATTATTGATCACATGCTTAATTTGCTGGTAGGTATCCTATTTATGGTATATGGGTATATGGTATATATGTTCTAGTTAAGACAACATAATCTTATTCTCATCACCTCATCAGTTTATGGGTAAGAAAATATATGCATCTCGGTTTCAGACATTTTTATTTTATGAAAATTGGAAATATGGATGCATACACATACATTTTATACGCGAATGAAATAGTGAATAAATCTTATGTAATGTAGTAGTAGTAGTATTTTATAGTGTGATATTGTTGAACTAGTTCCTACTAGCATTTTTTATATGTATATAAATTGATAAGCCAGAAGTTCTCCATGCATCTCAATCTATTATCTGGCAAGTCATGAAGTTATAAGCTAGACGACAAATATGTAAATATAGATAGAGGAATTTCAGTGCAATAATTGTGAGTGCATATGGTTGTCATAGCTTTCCTTTGCCACCTATTATATCTATATGCCAAGTGGGTTATTGTAATCATAAGAAAAATATATTTTGGTTGTTTTTTATGCTTTCTCATATTCACACTACACTTATTGTGTGTTTCATAAACTCCTGCATTAGAATGTATATATGTAAGAGTGAATTTTTTTTTTATTAGGTTCCAAAAGAACGCATAATAAGTGACAATAAAACCTCTTTTAATTATCAAATTTCTGTTACAAACTAGGTGTATATAAATAATTCAGCTATTTACAAACTAATCCACGAAGAGCATCTCCAATGGCGGCGAGCGGGCCGGCTAGCCGATTTCCGGCGCTCGCCGGACCGCTCGCCGAACCATTGGAACCGGCGAGCGTCATTTCGGCGAAAAAATCGGCGAGCTCTGGCCAATTCACGAGCGCTCGCCGATCTGCTCGCAGCCATTGCAGGCTTAGGACCGGCGAGCAATCGGCGAGCGAATTTAATGTTTTTTTTTTAGATTTTCGAAACACCATATATACGCGATTTGCACGTCATTTTCATTCGCACCACTTGTTTTAACGAGTACTCTCTCTATCTTAATTTCTGTACAAGATCAACAACGGGAAATGAGGCACGTTGGTGGTAGTAGTGGTGGTAGTGGTGGGGATGATGAGGAGTACGATCGTCGAATGAACGAAGCGTTACAGGCCTATACGAACCGTGAGATTGATCGGCTGCTGCAGAGGGCCTTGCAGCCGGCGGTACCTCGACCTCGACCACGACCAGTTGTCCACCGCCGAACAGTGACTGAACGTGATCACGTAGCTGCATATCAGCGCCTATACGCAGACTACTTCGCACAGGAGCCGCGGTTCAACGACAACCATTTCAGGTGCCGTTTTAGGATGAGCAGAGCCCTGTTTATGCGTATTGTTAACGCCTTGGAGCAGCGATATCTGTATTTCCGCTTCAGGCACGATGCGGCTGGCATACCCGGCCACACACCTATTCAAAAGTGCACTGCGACAATCAGGCAGTTGGCCTACAGAGGCGCGGGAGACATGTGGGACGAGTACCTCCACATCGGTGAGTCGACTGCCCTTGTGTGAAGTATTTCTGTCAGGGCGTGATTGAAATTTTCCGTGATCAGTACCTTCGAAGCCCTACATGCGAAGACTGCCAGTATCTTATGCAGATGCACGGGGAGAAGTATGGGTTCCCGGGTATGTTTGGCAGCATAGATTGTATGCATTGGGAGTGGAAGAACTGTCTCGCTGCCTGGAAGGGGTTCTACATGACCGGCTACAAGGGAAAGAATCCCACGATGATCCTGGAGGCCGTTGCTGACTACCGGCTATGGATTTGGCATGCGTATTTTGGGATAGCCGGGTCGAACAACGACCTCAACGTCCTCAACTCGTCGCCCCTTTTCAACGAGCAATGCCAGGGCGTTGGTCCGGCCATCAGTTTTGTCGCCAACGAGACCCAGCATGATATGGGCTACTACTTGGCGGATGGGATATACCCTAGGTGGCCCGTCTTTGTGAAGACGATCAGATGTGCATCGGATGAGAGGAAGGCCTACTTTGCGGAACGCCAGGAGTCGGCGCGCAAGGACGTGGAGCGCTCATTTGGTGTGCTCCAGTCTCGATGGGCGGCAATTAGGGGTCCAACGCGTTTGTGGCATATCGACTGCATTGCTGATATAATGTACGCCTGTATTATCATGCACAACATTATTGTCGAAGATGAAGGTGTACGACTAACTAGTTGGGCCAACGACGATAATGAAGCCGGTCCAAGCCACGGCATAGCCGCCCCCAACCTACGAAATGGGGTCCCGCACGATGAAGCCGGCCTCCTCCAAGCACATGCCGACATGCGCCAAACGGATGCTCATATTCGACTCCAAAAGGATTTAATTGAAGAGTTGTGGGCGTGGAGGATTGCACGGCGTTAGTTTTTTTTATTATGTAATTTTTTCAAATGTACTTTTTTTAAAATTTAAATAAAATAATTGGATTTTCCCGTATCTGTGTCGTAAATTTAATTCCGTATTTTGTGTGATTGTTAATTATTTGTTTTATATAATTAGGTGCAGTGGCGGATCCGGGGGGGTAGGAGGGGGCGGTCGCCCCTACCCGACCGTCCGGAGAGCCTAAATTTTTCATTGAATCTAGCCGAAAATAGCATATCCGCCCCCTCCGTAGAGTGTAGAAATATTTTTGTTTTCAATAAATGTCATATAAAATGTAGTAGTTCAATGGTTTGGTTGTTAGATTTTTAACTAAGATGTCAAGGTTTCTATCCTCAACAAAAACATATTTTTTTTCATTTTTCATTTTTTATTTTATCCATTCATATTTCTTCTTATTATCAAAATAATACCTTTAAATACTTTATGTAATCTAAACTTTTACTAAGTTGCATATATTATGTTGTTATATTTATTCTTTAGTTAAAATCATTTTTAATCTTGTGTTAAAGTCTTTTTTATCCTATAGTACTTATAATTTGATCCATGCATCTTAATTATTCTCTATGTAACAAAATAAACATTTTAAATATTTTTGAAATATAAATATTTAGTGCTCTACTTATATCACTTTTGTATATAATATTTACAGTGATTTAAAATGTACATATATTTACAATAATTTTATATTTTAAAATGAATAATACATATTTGCAAGCTAAAGCATGTTTATATTTATATATTTTTTTATTTTAAAATGAATAATACATATTTGCAAGCTAAAGCATGTTTATATTTTATTAATGAAGCTAGTGCTACTTAAATATTAATATAATATTTATTTATTTTATTATTAAAAATAATATTAAATTTAATATTTAATATTTAAATATAAGTTCCGCCCCCGCCATTTTCGGGTCATGGATCCGCCACTGATTAGGTGTGATGTGGCTAGGCTATTGCTGGGCTATTTGCTTGTCCTGATGATGTGGCAGGAGGATTTTTAGTGCTGATCATGTGGCAGGAGGAGTTTGTGTCTAAGCTATTGCTGGGCGAAAGCCACTGGAGATGCCCTAACTAAATAGGCTAAGCTGAAAAGCATTAAACTGTAAATATACATATAAAAGGCCTGATAGTTAAACCAAGTAATTAAAATAAAATACTCCACTCTTATACTTCTATCATTTTTCATCACGTGTTTGTAGGAACGACTTTCAAGTATTTATATTTCTAATATATATTTAACTCTAATTATAAAATTGCCTAGATAATAATGGGCCGCCGACTCAATATGTGACCATCCTATTGATGGATTTTACTCTGCCCCGCTGTTACATTTGGTCAGGCCCAATGCACAAAAGCCTCATTTCATAAGATCAAGGTGCAATTTGAGATCTCATAATTTCGTCACAAACTTTAACAAATAAATAATGATCATCTATTCAGAATATCTATTCACAATGTAGATTGATTCTAAATTATTCAATTTTATTTCACAAATTTATTTTTTTATCACTGGTATAATACGGTTTAACTGTATTAATCGGGCAAGATTCCAACATTACTTATAAATAATTACTCAAAGGTGTCATATTATTTTCTCTGAGTTGGATGTCTCATTTGAAAAAAATTATTTGAGTCAAAAGGCATCAATTGATAATATGAATATATTACTTTTTATGTACTTTATTTATCCATAAAAAACAGTAATTCCATATTTCCATTATCTCTTATCCCATCAACTAAAATTAGTCTCATTTCTATTTATAGAATTTTTCTCGTTATTTTTTTCTCAACCTAGCTTCTCTCAATTTATTACATTTTTAACTAAAATTAATCTCATTTCTATTTATAGAATCTTTCTCGTTATTTTTTTCTCAACCTAGCTTCTCTCACTTTATTACATTTTTTTCCGTTTTCATTCAAATTTTATCGATTGTGTATTACTCCCTCCGTCCCACTTTAGTAGTCCCAATTTAATTTTTAGGTGTCCCACTTTAGGAGTGCCCCCGGTTGAAATATTCCATAAATGGTAACAGGCTTCACATTCCTCTCACATTTTATTACTATAAAACTAATATATAAAAGTAATGTATAAAAATATATAAAAATAGGACCCACGAATTTTAAGAAATGTAAAGAATTGTGGATTGGAAAAGTTAGTGGAATATGAGGTCCACTTTTTTATACTAGAATGTGAGTTAAGTGAGTTAGTGGATTGTGAGACTTACTTATACCATTTATGAAAAAAATGAAATGTGACTCTTATTGTGGGAATGTGTCTCTTAGTGTCGGACGGAGAGAGTATTTTTTTTTAACTTTCTTTTATATTTTTTAAAGCTCGTGTCAAACTTAAATAAGACTCTTAAATTGGGACGGATGGAGTAAAACTTATGTCTTCCTAAAATGAAACTTGTGAAACTAGCATTAGGCGGAATACCAAACTGAATAAATAAAACTAACAAATGCGTAATTAAAAAACACAATGCTTAATTTATTCAGCATAGAATCGATCCTTTTTATTTAAAAGTAAAAGACGTTAAATAAATGTAAATCCAGGGATTAAGCTGATACATCCTCGACTCCTTGTATTATTTGGAATTTGCATGTGGGCCTCATAACTATTCGTCAGTCACCTCTTTTTTAGGAGTTTTTTTTCAACCAAATATTGATGTGTGCTCTTTCGTCATCTTTAATCCAAGCTTAATCACTTCCAATTAAATTTCTTTTACCTTTAAAAATTCCGGCCCTCAGACGTGCCTAATATAAGGTGAAAATGAATTGGGTCGTATATCAATTAGCATGATTAAGATTTAAGTCAAGTCCAGAACCGCGAAAAACATAGATGATGGGGTACGTACTAAACAAGCCCAATAGCAGTGACGGCCCATCAGCCCAAGGAAGAGTATCAGTTCGGCATTACCAAAGAGTTCGGCCCCAGCCTACAGTTCGGTAAAAGCCGACCAATCAAGCTCTACTCTCAGATCGGCAAAAGCTGCTCGGCAATAGTTCAGCAGTTCGGTCTCAGTATTCAACCGAACTGGGAGATAGTAGACTCATGCAGAACCTCCACGACCTCCACTACACGATCTATTTAGTGGTGTCAACTCATGCAGGATCTCATGCAGAATAGCGGACCAAACAAAGAGATAGTGGACCCATGCAGGATCTCATGACCTCCACGACATCACGACATCCACGACCTAATTAGTGATGATGTAAGCCACGACCTAATTAGTGATGATGTAAGCCACGACCTAGTTAGTGGTGATGCAAGCCACGATCTTAGTTCAATGTATAAATAGAACTTAGATCAGATAGACTAAAAAGAGAAAGCTCTCTAGACATCAAAGATCATATAGCAAGTCTGTATTTGTAAGCTGTAAACCAGATCAAGCAATACAATCTTGCCCTCCGTTCTTCCCGTGGACGTAGATTTACCTCAGTAAATCGAACCACGTAATTCCTTGTGTCGTGATCTATATTTTCTTTTACCCGCATTTGTTACCATCAAAAATTCGCCCAATCATCAATAGATAAATCAATATGAACACTGTCCTTTTTCCATATTCTTAACAACAATGTTTATCGAGTCATTTTATTCATAGGATTTCTTAGTAATTTATTTTTAATTATGTAGTACTTATTTCATAATATATTTTGGATGCATCAAAGATCCAAATCAAGAATTCAAACAAAAACGCCAAATTGAATAATGCGGGACCAAAAACTGCAACAATTAGAGTGACATTGAATTGAAAGGATTGGCTAAGATTGAAGACAGTGTCATCATCATCAACAACTAATCTTTTCCAACCCTAATGCAAAAGAATATTAATGCTCTTATCTGATATGAGATGAGGTGAAAGGTTTTGTTTGGATTGCTCCTGCTTTTTTGGCCCTTGGATTGGATCTTCTGGATAACACTTTTATCATGCCTTATGACCACGATAAGACCTCCCAAATATCTTCCCTACTTTTATTGCATTTGTTTGCTTCCTAAATTCTTACTCTTAAATTTGCTTTTCTTGAACAACCTTGTTCTTGTTTTTTCTAGAGAATCATGGATAACCATCACCATCTTCACTCTTTCCCTTGTTTGGATTGCCAACCTCACACCTACATTAGAATGGTACTACTTATTAAATTCATGCAACATCTATTCGATAATTTATGCAAATCTATCATGAGTTCATTTTGGAGTTACAGGTTCAGAATATGATAGAGAGGTGCTTGCTATTCCGTATGGACAGAGATGAATGTGTGAAGGCGTTGGCTGAGCATGCTCGTATTCGACCTCTTGTAACTCTCACAGGTTTATCTTCACTTCATATCATAAGCCTTGCTTAATTTGTGGAGTTTGTAGTGTGTGGTTAATTTGGAGATAGGTGCAAACAGTTTTTGCATGTTGTGTGTTGATCTTTTTTGTGTGTGTTCAGTGTGGAAAGAGCTGCTGAAAGAGAACAAGGACTTTTTCCAAGCATACTTCCAATCTCTATCTCTTAGGCCATACTCAAGTAAAAACTCTTTATTCTCATTTCACCTCATTATAAAACTACTTTTTATTCATTAAGTCTCACTTTGGATATTTGGTTTCAGATATAGATATGTTCAAAGGACACCAAGATTTGGAAGAAGAAACCAGTGCAAATACATGACTAAGATGAAAGGATTCTATAAGGAAATACATGCATGTAGCAGTATTGAAGTGCTGCATTAGTTAGAAACTCCTAAATCCATAATTATCTTATCCCCAATAATTTTATAGTATTGTTTTTTTCTGGATGAATCAAACTTGCACTATAGTTATTATTTTGTTTGATATTGTTGTATCAAGAAGAGTGTATGTGAAAAAAAATCTTATATGAAAGCAATTAGTAAATGTTTACTTTTCACTACAAATTTGAAGGTTCATGGTGCTGCAAAGATATTGTCCTTGCATAGCTTCAATTTGGACAAAAGCAGAAAAAAAGCATACTTAATTATTAACAAAGCACAACCAACTGTAATCAATGAAGTCAATTCATGATCTATAAAAAGAAAGAGAGAAAATAAAACTCAATTTTCATTAAGCACCTTAATCACCACTTGCAATTCTCTCTTTTTGAATGGTGCGTTGCCCGAGAAATTGACACCCCTTCAATAGAAAGGTGTTGTGGTTCAACCACATTGTCTCAATGCCTTTGTTTCATGTAAAGCATTGCCAAGAAAATGCACCTGAAATTTTTGTAGCAGCAGATAGCAGTTTAGCAATTTCCAGCAGCATAAAATTGACCTCTTAACATGCTACATTTGAATGAGTTCTACTTTCATTATGTGGATGTTTCTGGTTGATACTAATTAGCTGTTTCTTTTTCATACTAATAGAACTACACTTGCAGCTAGAACATCAAAATTATACAACATCTTGTTCTAGTATAACAGTGATTACCTCATGATGGGCAATGGATTGCATGACCATGGTAATTTGTGTCTCCTTCATCACAAGCACTGACTTGTCCATCTCTATACTCTCTTTGTGGGCAATGTGCCCACTACACAGTTTCAACATGTGTAAAGAAATTACTACTAATAATTAAGCCACAGTTCAAAATTTCCTAACAAAAAAAAACTTACATTTTTGGCAGCAGCACTAAAAGCTTCCTTGTGAGTGATGTTGGGATGCTCAGCCTTGAGCCTCTTGATTTCATACTTGATGAAACGGTTGTATGCAGTCGGACCGCGTTTCTTCTTTTCCGGTGCTGCACCACAACAAATTTCCACCAGATCATTTATGATAACTAACAATAACACAACAATTCATTAAGATTGAGAAACAGCTTTACGTTTCTGGATAACATGGTTGCACCATACATAATCCCTGTCTTCATCATCATCATCTTCTTCTTCGTCCGCAACCTTCTCGACACATACACACTTGAATTGAGTTCTTTGCAGTTAAAACAGTATTACGGCATTTTTACCATTTTACGTTGCTGGTTGAATGATGGAAAGAGGTGTAGCATGTTGAGAGGGAAGATGTTATCGCAGTGGCCGCAATTGATTGTCACCACCATTGCTAAGCTGTTGTAAGGAACGATAACCTGCACAAAATATACCAAATTAAGCTATGCAATTAGCCAACTAATCACGCCACTAATATTAAAATGGTGGGTTAATTAACTACAAGTAGGATGGTATTGCAAATGCAGCATTCCACATAGCAAATTTGCTCCAGCAAGCTCTCTAATGCTGACATTTCTCACAGAGAGAAACAAGGGAAAATATTAAAAGCAGTTTGAAGATAGATGAGAATGTAGAAGAAAGTATCAACTGTGTTTCCAGTTGTATCAAACTCATGTTTTCATGTGCATAAGTTTCTATATACAGTGACACATTTATGTCTGATACATACATTAAAATTTCAGCCTGAACTAGGAAAATGAGGAGAGAAGTCTTATTACAAGTCCAGTGCATCCTATAATGAACTATAAATGCCAATTCTTTCCCATGTGATCAGACTATTTATTTTTCTCTTGAAAAATGAAACTGATGCTAACTAGGAAATCTGCCATCTAAGATCTAACCAGTTTTGTCTTTCTTCAAACAAAAAAATCGTTTGGTGTGACTATTATTAATTATCTAATATATAAACTATAAACAATATAATAAAAATTATCTTGTGATAAAATATCTTCCTTTATTAGTATAATATTAGAAATATTATCTTGTACATAAAATTGTTTCTTCCATTTCTTACATAGTCCTTAGAGGAAGTATGTTAATTTGTGAATTTTCAGTTAGTATAGTTACTACTCCTACTATTTTGTAGAATAGGTTTTGAGCAAATTGATTTGATGTTCTTATAACTTTAGAAAATTAAGCTCCCTTGAATGCATGAAATAGATCAATACAAATTTTCTTGTGAAGTTAATTAATCGAATTTTCGATGATTAAGAATTTTAATACTCCCTCCGTTCCATGGTAATGGAAGAGTTTCTTTTCGCCACGAGATTAAGAAAAATTGTGTTAGGTAAGTTAAGTAAAGGGAGAGTAAAGTGGAAAATGAAAAAAGGTAGAGAGATGAAGAGAAAATAAAGTAAGAGATAGTAAAGTTTGTGTGGAAAAATGTGTTGACTTTTACTAAAAAGGCAAATGACTCTATTATTATGGAACGTACTAAATGATAAAATGACTCTATTAATATGGAACGGAGGGAGGGAGTATTTGCCACACCTTAAAAACATGACTTCATATTACTACTAAACTAATTTTTCGGATATAATTTAATTACAAATTCTGTTGGACGGCAGAGGTGGGGGCCTCAGACGCAGGCTCAGATGCCGCAGATTTGGGGGTCCTGAATAGCAGCGACAACGGCGACGACGCCGAGGAGTGGGGCGGGGGCGGGGGGGGGGGGGGGGGGGGGGCTTGTGTGTGGAGGAGGATTTTTTTTATTTATGTAATTTTTTAAAAAAATTAATGTATTTTTTTTAATTAATGTACTTTTTAAAATTTTAATATTATTATTGAGTATTCCCGTATCTGTGTCGAAAATTTAATTCCGTATTTTATGTGATGGTTAATTATTTGTTTTTATAATTTTGTTTATTGCGGCTAGGCTATAGCTGGGCTATTGCTTGTCCAGTTACTTGTCATAATGATGTGGCAGGAAGAGTTTTTAGGGCTGATGATGTGGTCGGAGGAGTTTGTGGCTTGGCTATGGTTGTGCTATTGCTTGTCCAAAAACACGGTGGATGTTCTTAAAAGCATGACTAACACTCTGGATGTTCTTAAAAACATGACTTCATATTACTACTAAACTAATTTTTCGGATATAATTTAATTACAAATTCTGTTGGACGACGCGATTCTGTTTTTATTTTGTGTGCCATGGAGTCCTGCTTCTGGCTCAGATAATGGAAAGCAAGCGCCGAAGTATTTGATATCAAGAAGACAAAGTTAGTGCTTGATGGTTGGGCGAATTTTTGATGGTAACAAATGCGGGTAAAAAATATATAGATCACGACACAAGGAATTACGTGGTTCGATTTACTGAGGTAAATCTACGTCCACGGGAAGAAAGGAGGGCAAGATTGTATTGCTTGATCTGGTTTACAGCTTACAAATACAGACTTGCTATATGATATTTGATGTCTAGAGAGCTTTTTTCCCCTCCCCTCTAGTCTATCTGATCTAAGTTCTATTTATACATTGAACTAAGATCGTGGCTTGCATCACCACTAACTAGATCGTGGATGTCGTGGAGGTCATGAGATCCTGCATGGGTCCACTATCTCTTTGTTTGGTCCGCTATCCTGCATGAGATCCTGCATGAGTTGACACCACTAACTAGATCGTGTAGTGGAGGTCGTGGAGGTTCTGCATGAGTCCACTATCTCCCAGTTCGGTCGAATACTGAGACCGAACTGCTGAACTATTGCCGAGCAGCTTTTGCCGATCTGAGAGTAGAGCTTGATTGGTCAGCTTTTACCGAGCTGTAGGCTGGGGCCGAACTCTTTGGTAATGCCGAACTGATACTCTTCCTTGGGCTTTGGGCTGATGGGCCGTCACTGCTATTGGGCTTGTTTAGTACGTACCCCATCACTACCCCCCCGAAAAGCGAAGTGAATCACTTCGGCGAAGCGAGTCACTTCGGCATTCTGGATAAAGGTACGGGGGAGGCTGACGTCAGGGGACGTGCCTTGCGCGTGACTGTATTAAATGCGACAGTAAAATCCGGCCGTTGAATCCTGAAAAGGTGGGATTCGAAACGGTGCGATGATTTTGAAATCTTCTCCGAATCTGATAAATACGTCCTTTCTTCATCATTTGAACACTTTTGCTATTGCTTCTTCTGCATTCTCTCTCTTTTGCGTAAAAATTTCCTTCCGCTTTCAAGAATTTCTTCAGAATTTCTTCAGACTTTCAAAGAGTAAGAACCATGTCTTCTTCTTCTTCTTCTGAGTCAGGTAGCGGTAGGAAAGGGGGTAAGGGGTCTTCTAGCCGGAAAGAATCCGGGGAGAAGACCGTAGAGTATTTTCACAGCATCTTGAGTAAGGATACTGTGATATCCCTACACGAAAAATATTTTTTTCCTGGGGGGAAGGTTGCGATTCCCGACGACCTTCATAGGGCTGACTCGCCGCCGGAGGGTTACGCCACCGTTTATGAAGCCGGCTTGGAATGCGGGCTTCGTTTCCCTCTTCCCCCTGCCTTTGTAGAGCTGCTTGATTTTTTTCAACTCCCTTTAGGTCAGGTGACTCCGAACTCTTGGAGGCACTTATCGGCCTTTGCTACCGAACTGCGTAGGCTAGATAAGGATCTGTCTCTGAGGGCAATCCTTAATTTTTTCCAGTTTAAGAGAAAAGGATCTTGGTTTTACTTGATCCCTTTACAGCCTTTTAGGGCCTTCTGCAAAACCAAGTGGCCAAAGTGGCAACATCGCTTCTTTTTTTATAATAGGACAGCGGCTCCGGGCTTTCCCTGGAGAGGGCCGAAGTCCGTGATTCCTCATCCTCGGTTAGAACCGTTGGACGAGCTCGAGGGCGAGCTCAATAAGATTCCTATGATTAGGAAGCAGTACCTGGAGTCTGAGCTCGTCAAGGGCGACTTCGTGTTCGACTCCTCGTCTTCGGACGAAGAGACTGAGGGTGAGGAATTCTTTTTTGTGCCTTACTGCTTTTGTGGCGAAAACTAACCTTGCTTTCTTGCTTTTTGGCAGTGAACTTGCTAAATAAGATTAGCCGCAAATCCTCCGAGCTTAAGGAGCCGGAGAAACAGAAGGCTACCAGCTCGGCGCCTGATGCCGAGAAGAATCCGAAGAGGCAGAAGACCTCTTCTTCGGATCCAAAAAAGCCGGAGTCCACTTCGGCAAAGGGGAAGGGGAAGACCCAGAAGCCCCCAAGAGCGCCGGAGAGAGACATCGTCTTGGTGCCCCCTTCGGAGCATGTCTGTGAGCCTTTTGCATGGCCAACGGACTTTGCCGAGGTAACTTCTCTTCTTGATTCTTTGGCTTTGCTTCTTTCCTATGTTTTTTTGGTGGCCCCTCTGTTGACTCTTTCCTTTTTCCATTTTCAGAGGAATAGCATGCTCAGCAAGCTCGTCACAATCGAACTCTCTAAAGCGTCCAGCGACTACGCTGAGATGCAGAGGAAGTTGGCGGCTGCTCGTCACCAGGCCGAACAGGCTAAGGCAGACTTTGAGAAGGCCAGAGCTGCTAGGATCTCGGCCAGGATGAAGCCCAGTTTGCCAAAAACCAGCTCATCATCCAGCGAGAGCAGACGAAACGGAGGGATGCTGCCGCCGTGGTTGCCCAAGGGGAGGTTCTCCGTGCTTTCGGGCGTTCGGGCGTTCCGGGCAGCTGAAGAATAAGCAGGTCGACGAGATGCTCTGATCGACCTACCGCCTCTTCCCTGAGTCCGGGAAGTTCTGGCACCCCTGACGTCAGCCTCCCCCTTACACTCATCCAAAATGCCGAAGTGATTCACTTCGCTTTTCGGGGGGGTAGTGATGGGGTACGAACTAAACAACTAAACCCTAATGGCGAGCCCAATAGCAGTGACGGCCCATTAGCCCAAAACCCAAGAAAGAGTATCAGTTCGGCACGACCAAAGAGTTCAGTTCGGTTCGGCACAACCAAAGAGTTCGGTCGCAGCCTACAGCTCGGTAAAAGCCAACCAATCAAGCTCTACTCTCAGATCGGCAAAAGCTGATCGGCAAAGTTCAGCAGTTCGGTCTCAGTATTCGACCGAACAAGGAGATAGTGGACCCATGCAGGACCTCCACGACCTCCACTACACCCACGATCTATTTAGTGGTGTCAACTCATGCAGGATCTCATGCAGGATAGCGGACCAAACAAAGAGATAGTGGACCCATGCAGGATCTCATGACCTCCACGACATCCACGACCTAGTTAGTGGTGATGCAAGCCACCCGCTCCAATTTTCCACGGAGAGGGTGAGACCGAGCAGCTTGATCAGCAGCCCGGAGACGGGCAGGCCGAGCAAGAGGTGCTGCTGATCGGTGATGGGGGCACCGAGCAGGCTGGGAGGAGCAGGGAGGCCGAGGCTGAAGCTGAGGCAGACAAGGAGAAGGAAGCTGAACCTCACCGAGGAGCCGGAGACGAAGCTGGCGGAGTATGATTTCGTCTCCCTTCTCTTAGTTTAGTTTCTTCCTTGTTGTAAAATGGCCTTGAAGCCCTCCTTGTGTAAAAAATTTTTTTCTTATGAATGAAAAAATTCTTCTTTCTACACTTGTGTCTTCGTATAGCTTTTCGTACTCTCTTTTACTCCTGTTGTGGTTTACTACCTGCTCAGTAAACTGAAATGCCGAACTGACATAGCTGCTTTGTATTCTTAACTCTTAAGGAGCTGGAGGTACTTCACTGGAAGCGGCTGTACTCTTCCGCTTTAGACGAAGCTGAGAAAAAAGCCATAGCTGACCAGATGAAGAATGACGAACTCTTGGCTTGTTTAGTGAAGCTGGAGGCCGACAATAAGGACTTAGAGTCCGAAAAGAAAGATCTGGAGGCCGAGCTGAATACTGCCGTCGCTGAGAGGACTGCGTATGAGGATTTCATCTGCAGGCGCGGGGGAATGACCATCTCTGAAGTTCAGGAACGAGTTGACGAACTGTGGGAGGAATATCATGTACTCCGGAGGAACAATGCGCTGGAGAGCTCGGCTTGCCAACAAGTCGTGAAATCATTGCGGCGCTGGGCTTCTCGGTACGACATCATTCTTTCCCGGCGTCCCTCAATCGAGAGATTCCTTAGGCATTTCCCGCCAACAGATGCTCGCACTCCAGCTCAAACCTCTGATTCACTTGCTCAAAACCCTACTTCAAGTCAGCAACGAACTCAGGAACAACCGGAGACGTCAAGACGAGGACGGACTGAAGTTCGCAGAGGAGCGGTGACTATGAGTGAGCAAGATCGGCAAATGATTCGTGAAGAGACTCTTCGCCGCCGAGGTGCTAGAGCTTCCCGGGCTCAGGGAAGAGGCGGTAGGTCGATTAGAGCATCTCGTCGACCTGCTTATTCTTCAGCTGCCCGGAATGGCCGAACTCGGCTTCACGAGGATTTTGTGAATAGATGGCTCAACTTTAGCAACCATGGACAGTAGAATAGTCCTTTGTAATGGCGTAACGCCTTCTCGTAGGGCAGCAGAATTATATGCCGAACAAGATTTAATAAATGAAATTTTCATTTCGCTTCTATCACTGCGTATTTACAGCTCAGCGAAAAAATTTCATCGTGCTCGTCCTCGGTCTTATGAAGTAAACTTCTTTGACCGGACTCGTCCTCGGTCTTATGAAATAAACTTCTTTGACCGGACTCGTCTTTGGTCTTATGAAATAAACTTCTTTGACCGGACTCGTCTTTGGTCTTATGAAGTAAACTTCTTTGACCGGACTCGTCTTTGGTCTTATGAAGTAAATTTCTTTGACCGGACTAAGCTTGTGTCCTAATTTGGCGAGTTTTATCGCTCGGATCGGACTTTCCCTTGTCCTAATTTGGGGATCGGACTTTCCCTTGTCCTAATTCGGCGAGTTTTATCGCGTGGATCGGACTTTCCCTTTGTTGCAGTTCGTTTCAGACGAACTGCTTGTTTCTTAAGCTGAATTGTGGTCTTGTATCCTCCTTAGAAGCTTGGACTCACAATCGTTGGCTTATATATGTTCTAAAAAGGGGATCAGCCTTCGAAGAACAAGATACCTCAGTAACATTTGTAAGAGACGACATGCACATAGACAGACAAAACGCACATAGACAAATAAAAAGGACGAACAAGAAGTAAAAAACAAAGAAAGCACATACCCCTAGGACCGAACTAGACACAAGACTGACTGACCGGACTGTCTCTTACAAATGGAACTTCTTGAGGTTGGAAATGTGCCATGTTCGGGGTACTTGTTCTCCTGACATGTGGGTCAATTTATAAGACCCTTTGCCGAGGACTTCTGACACCCGATATGGACCTTCCCATGTGGGTTCGAGTTTGCCCAGCTTTTCTGCTCGGCTTACTTCATTGTTTCTCAAGACGAGATCTCCCACTTGAAATTGCAGCTTTTTCACCCTTTGGTTATAATACCGGGCTACTTGCTCCTTGTACTTGGCTGCTTTTATGCAGGCCAATTCTCTTCTTTCTTCGGCAAGATCTAGTTCGGCTCTCAGTCCGTCCTCATTCAGTTCTGTTGAGAAATTAAGAGTTCGGGGACTGGGTATGCCGATCTCAACCGGAATCACGGCTTCAGTGCCGTACACCATCGAGTTCGGCTCCGGTGTGACTTCGGTCATTTCGCCTGCCTCTGACTCCGGCTGATGTGATTGCTATGCTTGATGGTGCCGATCTAATTGCTCGGCACTTTTAAGCGCAATCTGCAAACACTCTTTTGCTCTCTTTTGATCACCTCGGATGACCGCTATCCCACCTTTAGTGGGGATCTTGATGGTGAGGTGATAAGTAGAGCAAACTGCCCGAACTGCGTTGAGCCAGTCTCTTCCCAAGATGATGTTGTACGGGGACCGAGCTTTTACCACAAAGAACTCGATCATCGTACTGGAGCTTGTAGGCGCTCTTCCCACCGTAATCGGAAGGCTGATAATACCTTCAGGGCGGGTGTCCTCCTGGGCGAAACTTTTCAGAGGAAGCGGAGCCGGACTGAGCCGAGCTGGATCCACTTCTAGTTTATCGAAACATTCTTTAAAAAGAATGCTGACTGACGCTCCGGTATCCACAAACACTCTGTGGATCAGTTTGTTTGCCACTCCGGCTTGGATGAC
Source organism: Salvia splendens (assembly GCF_004379255.2). NCBI lineage: Eukaryota > Viridiplantae > Streptophyta > Magnoliopsida > Lamiales > Lamiaceae > Salvia > Salvia splendens. The sequence continues at coordinate 8,524,253 of NC_056034.1, forward strand.
AATAGCGTCTTGATGAGGAGAGATGGCCGGGACGGGATCTGCATCTGAAAATGTAATCACTTCGTCCTGCTTCAGCCTTTTATGCGTTGGCTCCTCTCGATTGAAGCCTCTGCGCTCTGACTTCAGGGACGATTTAGTCTTCCCGGCAGGGAGAGCATCAATAGTCAGGATTACTCCATCATATTGCAGCTCGTCATCGTCTTCGGGGTCCTGTTGCTTTTTCGGATCCTGAGGAGCGCAGTTCGCACCTCTCTGCTTTTTGTTCTTTTTCGGCTGCTTGCTTTGGTATTTTTTTAACGTCCCTGCTTTCACAAGAGCATCAATACCTGCAGCCAAATGTCGGCACTCCTCGGTATCGTGACCGTGGTCTTGATGGAAGGAGCAATATTGATCCTGAGGTCGACGCGCGGCCGATTTCGTCATCCGCTTTGGTTTTTCGAACATATCGGAATGCAGTTCAAAAATTTCCGCTCTCGACTTGTTCAATGGTACGAACTGAGCGGGCGGCTTCTCAGGATTGAGACGTGGCCCCAATCGGTCTTGCACCGGAGTCCTTTGAATCCTTTCAAAAGGAGTTCGGCAAGGATGTCCCTGATCGCCAAAAGGAGTTCGGCGAGGATGTCCCTGATCGCTATGATCGGGCTTCCTCCTGTCTCCTCGGGATGAGCTGTCTAAAGACCGTTTGCGACGGTCTGCCTCATCGGCACGGGAGAACTGGTCCGCAATGTCCCACATCTCTTGAGCTGTTTGCGGACTGCATTCCACGAGCTTTCTGTAGAGAGCTCCGGGCAGGATTCCATTTTGGAATGCCGAAATGACAAGTAGATCATTGAGATCATCTACTTGTAGGCATTCCTTGTGGAATCTCGTCATAAAGTCGCTGATCTTTTCGTCGCGACCTTGACGTATAGAAAGCAGCTGAGCCGAAGTGATTCGGGCTTCCGCTTTCTGAAAGAACCTCCTGTGGAAAGCATCCATTAGATCTCGGTAAGATCTAATGCTGCCTTGGGGGAGACTATCGAACCACCTTCTTGCGTTCCCGATAAGCAGCTCGGGAAACAGCTTGCACATATGGACCTCATTGAGACCCTGGTTCGCCATGTTATACTGATAGCGTCCCAGGAAGTCATGAGGATTCACTAACCCGTCATAAGTCATCGACGGAGTTCGGTAGTTCTGTGGCAAGGGAGTTCGGGTGATATCGTCCGAGAACGGAGTCTTCAATGCTCCGTACATGGCGAACCCGACATCTCTTCGGTATGGAGGAGATGGAGTTCTCCTGTGATTCCGGTACCGAGGAGGAACAGGAACATGTCGGGGTTGAGGATTCTTCTTCCTGGAAGACACGGCACTACTGCGGTAGTGACTTTCATGTCTGGATGAGGAGGGAGAATCCACCGTTTTCGTCTCCGGCTTTTGGCCCTTTTGCAGGAAAATTAAGAACTCTTCCTGCTTCTCGGCCAAAAACAACTTGACAGCCTCGTTCAAATCGGGCTGCTGGGAAGACTCGGTGCGATGAGTCTTTGAGCGGCTTGTTCCTTCTCCGTGAGAACTGGAAGTAGATTTCTCCCGAGGCTGTTTTCCAGACCTGCGGGCTGGACTAGCTTCCTCATGGTTATCACGAACGGTATTATGGGTGTTACGTGATCTGGTATGCATTTTTTTTTTTTTTTTTTTTGGGGTGGAAAAAGGGTCAAAAATTCGCTTTATCACAAATTTGGTTCTCTGCTTCCCACAGACGGCGCCAGTGATGGTTGGGCGAATTTTTGATGGTAACAAATGCGGGTAAAAAATATATAGATCACGACACAAGGAATTACGTGGTTCGATTTACTGAGGTAAATCTAGTGATGGGGTACGTACTAAACAAGCCCAATAGCAGTGACGGCCCATCAGCCCAAAGCCCAAGGAAGAGTATCAGTTCGGCATTACCAAAGAGTTCGGCCCCAGCCTACAGCTCGGTAAAAGCTGACCAATCAAGCTCTACTCTCAGATCGGCAAAAGCTGCTCGGCAATAGTTCAGCAGTTCGGTCTCAGTATTCGACCGAACTGGGAGATAGTGGACTCATGCAGAACCTCCACGACCTCCACTACACGATCTAGTTAGTGGTGTCAACTCATGCAGGATCTCATGCAGGATAGCGGACCAAACAAAGAGATAGTGGACCCATGCAGGATCTCATGACCTCCACGACATCCACGATCTAGTTAGTGGTGATGCAAGCCACGATCTTAGTTCAATGTATAAATAGAACTTAGATCAGATAGACTAGAGGGGAGGGGAAAAAAGCTCTCTAGACATCAAATATCATATAGCAAGTCTGTATTTGTAAGCTGTAAACCAGATCAAGCAATACAATCTTGCCCTCCTTTCTTCCCGTGGACGTAGATTTACCTCAGTAAATCGAACCACGTAATTCCTTGTGTCGTGATCTATATATTTTTTACCTGCATTTGTTACCATAAAAAATTCGCCCAACCATCAGTGCTCAACACTCAATCAATATCTACTTCTATCCCATTCTGAAAAAATGAAAGGAAAAATAAAACCCTCATTCTCACCGTACAAATTTGACTGCCAATTCAGTTAGTATTTCTCTTTTCTGAAACGTACAATAGTTATGAGGAATCTTTAATTCCTTCAATTGCGGAGAAAACAGGACACGCTTGTTTCATTTTTCCCAATCACAGCTGCTGAATCACTCGCATGTGTTTGTCGTGGAGTTGTTACTTCGATTTTCATTTTCCAGCTTATTCGCTTAGATATTGGTAAATCAGAGCTGTTAGTTTCTGCAATCACCTAATTCATTATTTATTGTTTTTAATTGCTTCGATTACGCTTCGGCGAGTTGGTATATTTACCTGCATATGTGCATAGCTCCGTTATTTAGAAAATAGAATAGATTGATGAATGGAAGTGTTTGAAATAAGAATGAGATTCTTAACAAGACTGCTTGATCATGCTTGGCCAGTTATGGTGGATGATACAACGGCTCCAAGTTATTGGTTGAACTGGAGATTCTTGCTCTGTGCACTATTGATTCTGTTAGCCATGTTGGTTTCTGCATTCCTAATATGGAGACACGAAGGGCATAGGGAATCCGGTGGGGATCAGCTGGAGGCAGCAGGGGGCTTGTATTGGGATGAAGTTTGGGGGACTTGCTGAAAATCAATCCATCCTATTTGGTTGCTTGCTTATAGACTACTTGCTTTCTCTCTGCTGTTTGCTGTGCTTCTAGCTGATCTAATCATCAGTGGTGTTGGGAAATATTATTTTTATACTGAGTAAGTTTAATTATTTGAGAATTTGCTGTTTTCCTGATTGGTTCGTGTTTGTAGTCATAGTTGGAAAGGATGGATTATATGGTTATGAATTTTCTGTATAGTTTTTTAACTGTTGCTTGGATTCTTCCATTTATTAATTTCAGTTGCAACTGAGAGGTTCCACTATATATTTGAGTAACTCTATGGCATCAATTGTGATATTTTGGGGGGTAATAGTGGGAAGGTAGACAGATTGAACTGATATTGTGGTTGTTCTAACTTTTCCGTTCGCTCTTTCTGTCACGACCGCACTTCCTAAGGATAGGAAGCACGGGGAATCATGACTCGTGGGGGATTTAAGAGGCGGGGAAGAAGGGGGAACAATCAAAAGGAGTACGACATATCGATCAAAAGATGAAATTTCATTTATCAACAAGGTTTCAAAACTCGAAGATACACAACGTGAATGACATAGTTTGACAATTCAAAGGAAATCAAGGAAATTCTTATAACTTGGCATAGCGGAAGCATTTGAGAGTTAGCTACTACTATGTATGAAGACACAATAGTAACCAGATCATTTATTGAATACTGTCTCTGTCCAATGCTCAACATCCTCCGTCCTCTGTCCACGCTCAACCTGCACATAGGGAAAACATATGCAGGGGCTGAGTACTTGATGCACTCAGTGGACAAATGCCAAAACAGTTATATCATGCCACCATTGAGTGACCTCGGGGTTTTAACTTGAAAAGGCCCGAGACACTAAAAATATCTCAATCACAACCTTTCAACTCATCCTCAAATCATTTTTCCTCATCATTTCAAAACACAACCATTTCTTCTTGATTTATTTAAGAAACTGCCATATCTGTTCTTTAGGGTGCCGTGTAAGGGGCCACTTTCCACGAGCACGAAAACCGGCCAACCCATTCGATGACTCACGGTCCTCATCGTGTACACTAGTCCGAGTAGGGACGTACCCTTGCTAGGACCCGAATTCGATTAAACGCATAGTAGGGACTCACTCCCCACTAAGCAATCATCAACATCATCATCAATCTCATCAACATCAATCTCATCAACATCAATCTCATCAACATCAACATCCTGTGAACGAGAATGTGGCCGCAAACTCGATCACTGGACCGGCCGACCCAAAAGACGGCTCACGATCCCTATTGGTGTACACTAGCCTGAGTAGGGACTCACTCCCTAGTCAGACCCGAATTCGATTTCAATAGGTCTAGTAGGGACAACTCCCTTGCTAAACAAACAGATAGGCATTTCTCAAAACAAAACATGGCATGATATTCCTTTTACAAACTTTATTTTCCTCAAAAACGTATTTGAAACATAAATCACTTTTCTGTTAAGGTCGAGCATCAATTCACATCACATCAACAAGTCGAGCATTTCACTACCACTTAAAAAGCTACACAGCGCAACACTTGACAATCACTTTCACTTTAAGCACATAAATCACATAATCATGTAATAATCGCAATCACAGGCATTTCGTCACATAAAATGATGCTCAAACCAATATATCAAATCGAAAGCTCTTAAAAATACTTTAGTTCGAAAGCCCACCTCGATCGTTTAAAGCTTTAACTTGTGCTTCATTCCATCTTTGAAAAGCGTGCGTGAAAAGCCTTCGTCATCATGAGTGTTTCCCTTAGCCTATCTCTTTTAATTTGTAATCTGGCCCAAATTAATTTTCTTCTTGGCCACCTTAATTCTCCACCAAATTAATTTTCTTCTGAGGCCCAAACAAAAGTGGCCCAACATCATTTCCTCTTCACCATCGGTATTTCGCCTCTTCCTCCATTTTAAATTCTTCCCAAAAAAAAAAAAAAAGAATTTCCCAAAGTCTGCGCCGCATCAGTTTGCAAAGGCACAATGAATTCCTTGCATAATTTCCAATTTCCTCATCAATTGGAATCTTCCCCAAATCATCTCCTCTTTCTCACGTGACTTACATTGCTGCAACTCTTTCTCTCCATCTAATTATCTCTCAATTTTGACAGCAACTCTCCCTCTCTATCCCTCCGTTCTCGGCCTCTCTTTCAACCTCGTCACTTCTCATTCTAACTCGCCGCTGCCTTTGCTTCGCGGCGCTGTTGCTGTCTCGGTTGGCCGTCATCGCCGAGCAGCCGCTGCTGCGGTGGCTCTTTGTCACCACGTTCCATCCGTGAGTCCATCGCCGTCACGATCAGCCCTTGCTGCCCGTTGTTGCTGCTGTCCGTTGGTTGCGAGGCTGCTGTTCGGAGTAGGAGTCGTCGCCGTCCAGTCCTCCATCGCCGCCTCTGTCCAGCGCCGCGTCAGCCACTGTTCGTCGCTGTTACAGTGCAGCCCGTGCTGCTGCTGTCTGCCGTTCGTGTGGTAGCTGATCGGAGCAGAAGTCGTTGCCGTCATCCCGATCAGCGCCAATCTCTTCTTACAATAGGCCATATGCTTTCACCTTAACTCTTCCTTCTGTTTTGATTGGAATGGCTAAAGATTGTGAAGAGTGAAGGGGTTGATATAATTAAATTGTGTGACCCTTGGCCTGTAGGATTAATGAGGAAGATGGAAGGTTTGAAAGGCGGAGGGTCTTCATGAACAAAGGAACCGGCCGAGAGGGAAGGAAAAAGAAGAAGAGTTCTTGGGCTTACCCCATTTTCTTGGAGAGATATTGGGCTCCAAATAAATTAAAAGGTCTTGGGCTCAATTTAATTTGGAAGCCCAAGTTAGAAATACTATTATTATTTGGTGGATTTATCATAATTAGGATCCAAGCTATTTTGTAGGTAATTGGACTCTAATTTATTTTGAAAAGCCCAAATAAATTCATACTTTATGTTTTCATATTTTCCTTCGATAATTAAAACTCACGGGACTTTATTAAATTTTGTTATCTCGTTCTTCACAAACAAAAATTAAAGAACGCTTAACGGCACGACTTATATTTGGTGTTGTTCCAAATATAATTCCTTCAACCATTAATCGATTTACGCGCGTCGTCTTCCAAAAAAAAAAAAAATATCCATCTCCACGTATTTCATCCGTCTTGCCAAAAATAGCAACTTCATCGTCATTCTTTCAACGAGTCCTTCAAACACGTCTCCTAGAAAACTCCATTATTTAACTAAAAGAGACGTCATTTCTTCATGACACCTTTTAATTAGTACTTAAAAAGTACGGGCGTTACACTTTCCTTTGTCGAACAGGTGGACGTTTACTTTGGTCACTATTGAAGTCTTAAACAAAATTTAAATACAAATGAGACTACTAGTGAAGAACTAATTACAAATGACAAGAAACGACGTTGAAGTTCTTAAACGTATAAGTGTATTATATATATACTCTTAACCGGCGAAGAAGATCTTTCTACATAACTAAATTAAGGACACCTTTAGCAATTCAACTTTAAATGTTGAGTTTCGTCTAACAATCAACAATTATAGTAGAATTATCAAAAGTTTCCCTCATTAAGCCGTATAGAGAAATATACTTCATCGACTAGAGTATATACAAATACAATTATGCAATTGTATTTGCATATTTTTAAAGTAGGAATTAATGGGAAAAAAAAAGAAATAAAAGAAAAAGGACTTGAGCTCAACTTAAATTAAAAATTTAAGTTGAGGTGCCTACGTATCCCAATTGCTCATTTGCATTAGGGAATCAAAGTCCACGTAGTTCTCTTACCTTACATACCTATTTGGCTTGGCCGGCGGCGGTTGACGGTTGGCCTAATCTTCATCCCCGGTGAATTCATCTTGTGATCCCTCTTGACGATCATTCCAATCATTTTCTTGTTCTCGGACGTCAGCTTTGGCCCAATCATCAAGTAACATCACGGCTTCCATATTTTTCGCTGAGAGCTTACTTCTTGATTCATCCAAAACGCGCGAGCCAACACTAAAAGCGGACTCGACGGCGACGGTGGAAGCCGGAACAGAAAAAATCTCCTTGGCCATTGAAGCAAGGATGGGAAAATCTTTCTCGTGGGTTCCCCACCAATCGAGGACGTCGATTTGGGCGGGAGGAGTAGGACCTTCATCACCAAAGGAAAAGAGTGATTCAAAATATAAATCTAATTCACTGACCATACCTGAGGACCTTCCGCCGGTGCTGTAGTTGTATAGGTCGGCTAGTTGGGATTGCGCGTCGGGGTCATCATAATCGGCTTGAAATGCAAAGCCATAGTTATGTTGTGGAGGAGGGGGTCTTCTGACTTGGTGAGTGGTGTTATACTTGGTTTCATATTCGGTGTAGAGAGAGCGCAAGTTATACTCGAGGTTTTGTTGCACAACTGACCGGTCCGGGAGGTTTATTTGAAAGGTTTCTGAGAGGTCGACTCCAAATTCGTCACTGGTATCGGATTGGATTGCTTGAAGGGGACCAAGATCAATTGAACTCAAATTGTTATAATAAAAATCTAAAATTCTAGAGGTACCTGCTAATTTCCATTTTGGATCCAATACCTTTGCAATCAAAAACACGTTAGGAATCTCACTGAAATACTTGAGCCATTTTTCAATCATATAATACAAAACACACATTAACTCGGGAGAAGAGGAAGCATTTTTCATTGAAGTTTTAAAACCAAGGGATATGTACATGCAATGCTCCAAAACACGAACAACAGTGCAATAATAAACACCCGACAATTCAACAGTAGCATTTTTGAAATATTTGAACAATTTAAATAAAGCCAAACTGTTATCCCAACAACTATGCGAAAGATATAAATCACGGTAGGGGTTAGTTCTATAAAAATCACATAAAGCATCTTTATGTGTCAAGGTAGAATTCAGACAATCATATGTCGAATTCCATCTATGAGACACATCCATAGTAAAATTCGTGTACCTGACATTCTTTTGATGGCAATATTTCTTCCATGCTTTGCCAATAGCTGGCTTTTGATGGATTAATCTAACTGCATTTCTAATAGGAGAGACATGCTTTTGCCATAATTCAAGCGCATCCTGTACACATAAATTTAAAATATGGCAAATGCATCTTTGATGAAAATACTTACCTCCAATTACCGGTGTACAAGCCGCAATCAAATCGGCAATACTTGCGGTGTTGGCAGTTGCATTATCAAAACCAATAGAAAATATCTTGTTGCATAGCTGAAACTCATTCAACACTTGTATAATCAAAGAAGCAATTTCTGGTGCAGTGTGTGGACTTTCAAATTCTCTAAAACCAATTAAACGCTTGTTCAAAGTCCAACTGTTGTCCACAAAGTGAACCGTAATACCCATGTATGAATGACGGTTAAAACAATCCGTCCAAACATCTGAGCAAATGTTCACCCTGTGGCCCATGTTAACTAAATAATGTGATAATTCTACCTTTTTCTCCAAGCACTGTCGAACGGTAGATCGTTGCACGGTCATTCGACCTATTCTTTTGATTGCTACATTCAACCCACTTTGCATAGTAACCTCAAAACTTTTGTCATCAAAAACATTAAAGGGCATATGCTTCATAGCCGCCCATCTAGTCATTGTATCATCAAAATTCTTTTTATCATATTTAAATAGAGGCGCACCTGACGAACCCGAGCCGGCGCCGGCGGGTTGGAAGTTTAGTTGGCTTTGGGTAGAGGCAGTGCCGCATTCTACCGGATGCTTTGCCACTAAATGGCGACGGAGGGTGCCATATCCACCACCGGCGGACCATTTGTACACTTTATCGCAATAGTTGCAATAAACATGAAAGTCCGAAGTCTCTTCTTGAGAGTTCGGATCGTGAGGACTTGGAATCACCACCGCCACCTTCTTGTAGTGTTTGATAAAAATGTCCGATTTCAAAGGTTTTGCCGTGTTAGTGGGTGCAGGGGGAGGCATCTCCTCATTTCCGCCGGTGCTAGAAGGAATACGAGAATGCGATCTATCCTCGTTGTTGTCCGAGTCCGACGATATAGTAACGTCGAACTCCTCATCTCCCCTACCCCCGCCTTGTTGCATTTCAGCAAGTAGCATGGCGGTCCTATGATCTTCTTCCATCTACAAATATTATGTACGTAGAAGTTAAAAGTATGAACGCAAAAAAAAATTAATGAAATTTTGTGCATGTGAATTGGAAAACAAATTTTTCATTACTTACTTGCATGCGTTCGGCTGCCAATCAGGAAACCTCGTCCATAACATCTCGACGACTAGGTCGTCGAGATTTTGAGGGACGCGTAGTGCTTTGATCTTGGGCTATTCCCTTGCCCCGATCACCACGTCCCGATCCACCACGAGAAGAAGACATATTGAATATATTGATAAATGAAAAGTAATATGGACTTGGAATAAAATATGTATGAAGTATAAAAGAAGTGGTAAATTATGAGCACAACAAATATAGTAGTGAGTAGAAAGTGTAGAATTAAACTTGCGCAATTAGAGAGAATGATGAGAGAATAGAGAAATGGAGATTGAGAATGAAATCCTTGTTAACACAAGAATGGGGTAAGGAAATATGAAGGAGAAGTGAGGTATTTATAGGAGTAAAATTGGAAGAAATAAAAAAAAAAATTCAAATTTCAAACTTTCAAATTTTCGGCCGAACCGCCGGTTTACCGCCTGAACCGGCGGTTCAACCTCAAAACCGGCGGTTTTTCCACGAAACCGGCGGGTTGGTCCACGGTTTTCCGACACAAACCGCCGGTTTCTGACCTCACCTAGCCCCCTACGCCTGAAAAGCTTCCGGAACCGGCGGAAACCGGTCGGAACCGCCGGTTCAAACCGGCGGTTTTCCTCCAAAACCGGCGGTTTTCGCCCAAAACCGGCGAACCGCCGGTTCATACCTATCCCTACTTTGAACCCCTACGAACCCCTACGAACCCTAGCCGTTCGACCCTTTGAACCGGCGGTTCGAACCGCCGAACCGCCGGTTTTGAACCGCCGGTTCACGGTTCAAGTTATGCCCGAACCTGAACCGGCCCTTATGACCCTCCGACCCTTCAGCCGGTTCAACCCGCCGGTTCCGGGCCCGGTTCCGGTTCATGAACCGGCGGGCCCGAACCGGCGGTTAACCGGCGGGCCGGGCCGGATTGTGCATGCCTACAGCCACTGTTCGTCGCTGTTACAGTGCAGCCCGTGCTGCTGCTGTCTGCCGTTCGTGTGGCAGCTGATCGGAGCAGAAGTCGTTGCCGTCATCCCGATCAGCGCCAATCTCTTCTTACAATAGGCCATATGCTTTCACCTTAACTCTTCCTTCTGTTTTGATTGGAATGGCTAAAGATTGTGAAGAGTGAATGGGTTGATATAATTAAATTGTGGCCTGTAGGATTAATGAGGAAGATGGAAGGTTTGAAAGGCGGAGGGTCTTCATGAACAAAGGAACCGGCCGAGAGGGAAGGAAAAAGAAGAAAGAAGAAGAGTTCTTGGGCTTACCCCATTTTCTTGGAGAGATATTGGGCTCCAAATAAATTAAAAGGTCTTGGGCTCAATTTAATTTGGAAGCCCAAGTTAGAAATACTATTATTATTTGGTGGATTTATCATAATTAGGATCCAAGCTATTTTGTAGGTAATTGGACTCTAATTTATTTTGAAAAGCCCAAATAAATTCATACTTTATGTTTTCATATTTTCCCTCGATAATTAAAACTCACGGGACTTTATTAAATTTTGTTATCTCGTTCTTCACAAACAAAAATTAAAGAACGCTTAACGGCACGACTTATATTTGGTGTTGTTCCAAATATAATTCCTTCAACCATTAATCGATTTACGCGCGTCGTCTTCCAAAAAAAAAATATATATCCATCTCCACGTATTTCATCCGTCTTGCCAAAAATAGCAATGTCATCGTCATTCTTTCAACGAGTCCTTCAAACACGTCTCCTAGAAAACTCCATTATTTAACTAAAAGAGACGTCATTTCTTCATGACACCTTTTAATTAGTACTTAAAAAGTACGGGCGTTACATTCTATCCACCTTAACAGAAATTTCGTCCCGAAATTTGCTCATCTCTTACGAACAACTCCGGGTACTTCTCTTTCATTATCACGTCCAACATCAATTGCATAAACATTCCTCATTTCAAAACATTTACCTTCTCTCTTGTTGAGCGCGGCGAGACGGAATGTTGAGCCTTCAATGAATACTCTTTTAGTCTAGTGAAACGAGTCTAGACTAGATTGAATAAAAGACTCTCGGTCCAGAGCGGAAGGAAAAATTGCTCTGATACCATTCTGTCACGACCGCACTTCCTAAGGATAGGAAGCACGGGGAATCGTGACTCGTGGGGGATTTAAGAGGCGGGGAAGAAGGGGGAACAATCAAAAGGAGTACGACATATCGATCAAAAGATGAAATTTCATTTATCAACAAGGTTTCAAAACTCGAAGGTACACAACGTGAATGACATAGTTTGACAATTCAAAGGAAATCAAGGAAATTCTTATAACTTGGCATAGCGGAAGCATTTGAGAGTTAGCTACTACTATGTATGAAGACACAATAGTAACCAGATCATTTATTGAATACTGTCTCTGTCCAATGCTCAACATCCTCCGTCCTCCGTCCACGCTCAACCTGCACATAGGGAAAACATATGCAGGGGCTGAGTACTTGATGCGCTCAGTGGACAAATGCCAAAACAGTTATATCATGCCACCATTGAGTGACCTCGGGGTTTTAACTTGAAAAGGCCCGAGACACTAAAAATATCTCAATCACAACCTTTCAACTCATCCTCAAATCATTTTTCCTCATCATTTCAAAACACAACCATTTCTTCTTGATTTATTTAAGAAACTGCCATATCTGTTCTTTAGGGTGCCGTGTAAGGGGCCACTTTCCACGAGCACGAAAACCGGCCAACCCATTCGATGACTCACGGTCCTCATCGTGTACACTAGTCCGAGTAGGGACGTACCCTTGCTAGGACCCGAATTCGATTAAACGCATAGTAGGGACTCACTCCCCACTAAGCAATCATCAACATCATCATCAATCTCATCAACATCAATCTCATCAACATCAACATCCTGTGAACGAGAATGTGGCCGCAAACTCGATCACTGGACCGGCCGACCCAAAAGACGGCTCACGATCCCTATTGGTGTACACTAGCCTGAGTAGGGACTCACTCCCTAGTCAGACCCGAATTCGATTTCAATAGGTCTAGTAGGGACAACTCCCTTGCTAAACAAACAGATAGGCATTTCTCAAAACAAAACATGGCATGATATCCTTTTACAAACTTTATTTTCCTCAAAAACGTATTTGAAATATAAATCACTTTTCTGTTAAGGTCGAGCATCAATTCACATCACATCAACAAGTCGAGCATTTCACTACCACTTAAAAAGCTACACAGCGCAACACTTGACAATCACTTTCACTTTAAGCACATAAATCACATAATCATGTAATAATCGCAATCACAGGCATTTCGTCACATAAAATGATGCTCAAACCAATATATCAAATCGAAAGCTCTTAAAAATACTTTAGTTCGAAAGCCCACCTCGATCGTTTAAAGCTTTAACTTGTGCTTCATTCCATCTTTGAAAAGCGTGCGTGAAAAGCCTTCGTCATCATGAGTGTTTCCCTTAGCCTATCTCTTTTAATTTGTAATCTGGCCCAAATTAATTTTCTTCTTGGCCACCTTAATTCTCCACCAAATTAATTTTCTTCTGAGGCCCAAACAAAAGTGGCCCAACATCATTTCCTCTTCACCATCGGTATTTCGCCTCTTCCTCCATTTTAAATTCTTCCCAAAAAAAAAAAAAAAAGAATTTCCCAAAGTCTGCGCCGCATCAGTTTGCAAAGGCACAATGAATTCCTTGCATAATTTCCAATTTCCTCATCAATTGGAATCTTCCCCAAATCATCTCCTCTTTCTCACGTGACTTACATTGCTGCAACTCTTTCTCTCCATCTAATTATCTCTCAATTTTGACAGCAACTCTCCCTCTCTATCCCTCCGTTCTCGGCCTCTCTTTCAACCTCGTCACTTCTCATTCTAACTCGCCGCTGCCTTTGCTTCGCGGCGCTGTTGCTGTCTCGGTTGGCCGTCATCGCCGAGCAGCCGCTACTGCGGTGGCTCTTTGTCACCACGTTCCATCCGTGAGTCCATCGCCGTCACGATCAGCCCTTGCTGCCCGTTGTTGCTGCTGTCCGTTGGTTGCGAGGCTGCTGTTCGGAGTAGGAGTCGTCGCCGTCCAGTCCTCCATCGCCGCCTCTGTCCAGCGCCGCGTCAGCCACTGTTCGTCGCTGTTACAGTGCAGCCCGTGCTGCTGCTGTCTGTCGTTCGTGTGGTAGCTGATCGGAGCAGAAGTCGTTGCCGTCATCCCGATCAGCGCCAATCTCTTCTTACAATAGGCCATATGCTTTCACCTTAACTCTTCCTTCTGTTTTGATTGGAATGGCTAAAGATTGTGAAGAGTGAAGGGGTTGATATAATTAAATTGTGTGACCCTTGGCCTGTAGGATTAATGAGGAAGATGGAAGGTTTGAAAGGCGGAGGGTCTTCATGAACAAAGGAACCGGCCGAGAGGGAAGGAAAAAGAAGAAGAGTTCTTGGGCTTACCCCATTTTCTTGGAGAGATATTGGGCTCCAAATAAATTAAAAGGTCTTGGGCTCAATTTAATTTGGAAGCCCAAGTTAGAAATACTATTATTATTTGGTGGATTTATCATAATTAGGATCCAAGCTATTTTGTAGGTAATTGGACTCTAATTTATTTTGAAAAGCCCAAATAAATTCATACTTTATGTTTTCATATTTTCCTTCGATAATTAAAACTCACGGGACTTTATTAAATTTTGTTATCTCGTTCTTCACAAACAAAAATTAAAGAACGCTTAACGGCACGACTTATATTTGGTGTTGTTCCAAATATAATTCCTTCAACCATTAATCGATTTACGCGCGTCGTCTTCCAAAAAAAAAAAATATCCATCTCCACGTATTTCATCCGTCTTGCCAAAAATAGCAACTTCATCGTCATTCTTTCAACGAGTCCTTCAAACACGTCTCCTAGAAAACTCCATTATTTAACTAAAAGAGACGTCATTTCTTCATGACACCTTTTAATTAGTACTTAAAAAGTACGGGCGTTACACTTTCCTTTGTCGAACAGGTGGACGTTTACTTTGGTCACTATTTATTTTGGGGTATGTTAATATTTTCTGGATCTGTCTCTATTGCAATTCAAATTTCTCTTAATTTTGCGGTGTATACCAAATTTGATTATGGCATACATTTGGTTGTAGCTTGGTTCTTCACTATCAGTTCAGGGCTCTCTGCGTTGCCACCATGAAGTTGAACCGGATAGGAATAGTTATATATCACCCAATGCAGAGCGTGGCTCTTATGAACCACCCCAACTTGTGGAGCATGGAGATCTGCCCAGCCAAACTAGAAGCTCAAATTGTTGTGGTGAATCTAATTGCAGCTCTGCATTGGCTCTTATGAACCACCCCAACTTGTGGAGCATGGAGATCTTCCCAGCCAAACTAGAAGCTCAAATTGTTGTGGTGAATCTAATTGCAGAACTGCTGCATCCATATGGGGCTATATCATGCAAGTGGTATTTCAAGTAAGAATTCACCTTCAGTCCTACAGATTATCTTAGCAAAGATTGCTCGAATGGTATTATGGATAAAAATGCATCTCTTTTCCCTTATAATTAGGCAGAGATTCATTTTGTCTTATTTTGAGCATCTCAATTGCTGTGGACAGAGAACTTACATTATAGGCTTATACGCAGTCCTGCTCTCAAGTTGCTGTTCAATAGCAATGTGTATCTACATGCTTATATGTGAATTTTTCCTTGTTAGTGTAACTTAGGAAATCTGCATCATATTTTATTTGTCATCTGCAGAAAGTAATGTGTTACTAAAATTTGTGTAACCTAAGAAACATATGCAAGGTTCTCATACTTTCATTTCATTCTGGTGTAGATGTCTGCTGGGGCTGTGATGCTCACTGATTCTGTCTTTTGGTTGGTACTCTATCCATCTCTCATTGCCAGAGGTTACAGATTAAGTTTTGTGAGTATAATATTTCCCAGTTATTTTTTTATGATTATCTTTCCACCATTGTGTTGTTTCTAGCGTAGTAGTTCCAACATGAAGGCCAATATCAATTTTTTTCTTTATTGAGATGTCTTACTTCACCATATCTGCCTTATTCCGGTCATTGAGTCAACACTTTATTATTTTCTGCAGCTAATTGTCTCTAAGCATTCTGTCAACGCCATCCTTCTCCTTGGTGACGCAATTTTGAATCGCCTGGTAGTATCTCAATGACCAAGTTACTATCGTTTCTAATGAATTTTTGATTAACGGATCTCTAATTACTTACAGAGATTTCCCTTCTTCCGTATGGCATATTTTGTTTTATGGACGTGTATCTTCGTCATTTTCCAGTGGATCATACATGCCTGTGTATCAATCTGGTACAGTTTCCCCATTCATTGCTGCCTGACATTTTATGATAATTCTTGCAATTTTTGACAAACAATGTGTGAAACCTTCTTGCTGAACAGGTGGCCCTATCCTTTCATGGACTTGTCGTCTCCATATGCTCCTCTGTGGTATGTACTACCATTCTTTGCAACGGTGCAACTTATACATGTTTTTCCGTTTATCCAAGAACAGCGGATTCTTTAACCCTCGTCTTCTCCCCCTTCTCTGATTTTTGCTCTCGTTGCCATTTCTACCATAGTTTAGTTGTCGTTAGGTAATCCTGTTAAACAAAATTTTGCAGGTGTTTAGGCATTGGCCTTCTGGCCCTTCTCTGTTATGGAATATGTTTTTCATATTCAGAGCAAAACAGAGTTATTCATCAAGATAAAATACTCAGATGCCATCGGAGTGCTTGAGAGCTTGAGCGATGTGGCTGCATACAGGTCCTCCGCATTTGTCCACATTTCTCATAACATTGTTGAGTGATATGAGATATGTGTAACTTTTACCAACTTATATAAGCTCTGATTTTCATCTACAATTTTGTAAATAGAGCTTGATTATACCATAGACTCCCATTTTATGGAGTATTTCATTATGAAATACAAGGAATAGAGACAACCAACGAATCCATAATCTTGCAGTAATCAAAAAATGAGACATCAATAAAATTATTATCAACACATGCATGGTAGGCCACAAAGGTTTCAAACAACCAGGAAACATTTGCTGTTGGTAATTCTACAGTTTCGAAAATACAAGATATCATCAATCGGCCTCTTTGAAGTTGTATTCACGGCTCCCACAAATCATGTTAAGGCTTTACACATTCTCTGATAAACTGCTCTAGATGATAGATATCACCTGTTAAGGCAGATGCTTCTGCAGTTGTAACTTTGTTATGGAACTGAGAAAATGCAAAAGCTTCTCCGACTACACCCAACGTATACTCATTTACTCGTATTTGCTGAAGACAGCGCTGTCCTTGAAGCACGAAGTTTGTTGCTGAGGTGAAGACGAAGTAGAGTAGGTTAGTTATGAACCTTTGTGAGAAACATACTACTCAAAATTCACTACTAAGTGAAGAATAATAATGGACAGATCAGAGATGATGGATGAAATGATCTCACATTTCCTTCTCCAGCTGTCGTCGGATGAAATCCGTTGACATCTTGTTGCACAGGAGTAGTAATGGAGTCTTTCCTTTCACTACGCTTGCATTGGTCAGAATATCGTACAGGTACCTTCACCAGGAAAGACGATACAATATGAGCAAGCGATGGCTCTCAAAGTGTAAACGTGTGCATTGCATTTATGGACATACTCAGAAGCAACACGAAGATGTGGTAGAAACTCCACAGAATCCACCCAGCTGCTTGAGACAAGAACTCATCCAGTTTAGCTACAAGCTGCGAATGACCAGGAACATCAACTACGTGAACGGGCTTCATTTTGCCCTTCTGCAACTATTAGCACCACCCCTTACCTCGGCATGAATAGTTGTGCAAAGATATAAGGGAGTATTACCTTATTAGCCTCGGAGTGCAGTAAAAAACGCCCTTCATTTGGTTTCATTGATGTTACAGAGTCCCGGTGAGAGAAGCCATCACGAAGCTAGAGGAGAGACAGCATACATGTATACCAAAGCAGATAAAGGGCCAAAATTTTTCATTGACAGCATCCACATAATCTTACTTACATGGTAAAAGAGAACAGTTATCCCACTCCCACTAAGGCCAGTGAATAGAATGGTGTTTGCTGATCTATGCTTTAAACGATATACTGCAAAGAAAGAGTTGTTTAATTGTTAATGTCAGCCAATTTGTAGGCAATGTTGGTGAAACAAGATCACAAGTTTAATTGAACTGAAACAGAGTTGAGACTTTGTCGATATCAAAACTTACTGACTGTAAATAGAAAAGCGGTGAATAGAACGATCCCAATCGCGGTGTATAGCTGCCCCGGCGGGATCTCTTGAATAAATTCTTGCGCTTTGCTCAATAATTGCTGCCATTGGATCTTCAATTCATCTAATTTCTCTTTTTCCATCGTCTCTGTTCACAAAATCGAGTACAGTTAGAACCGAGATTCTAATTTGAAATTTGAGATGAATTTAGCACAAGGGAAGTTAATGGTGATGGATTTTCTCAGCTTAGAGTGGCAGTCTTTTTGGCAAAATTCCAAGAAAGGACGTCATGGGAGCTCTTATCCGCCATTTGTACCCGCAAAAAAAAAATTTCCAATGAAGGGAAAGACGCGAGCGTGTCTCGCGTGTATAAATATGAAACACGCGTCTCTCTCTCGCGTGTATAAACAAACACGCATCACCGTGTCGCGTCGTTGTTTATACACGCATGAGGCTCATGCGTGTTTGCCTCACACCTGAATTTCGTCGGAGAAAAATGGCTTTTACGGCCTTCATTGTAAGCTCCGCTCTCTGCAATTCATGCTTGTTTATGATTAATGTGCTCGATTGTTTTGTTTATGCTCGTCTTTGCAGCACTGTAACAATTTGTCGGAGTCACTCAAGTGCAAGGACAATGGGAGACCGGTGGTCCTCGGCCGCGATTCTAACGGTCGGCAGTCGCTGCGCTTCCAAGCTTCTTGACCACTTCCAATCAGTTCGTTGACGGCATCCTGGTTCCTAAAGTGATACTCGTCTCCGCATTTTCTCAGGAACTGTCAATCCTTCTCTGTCTCAGGTCTCTGCTTCTTTATACACGCATGAGCCTCATGCGTGTATAAACAACGACGCGACACGGTGATGCGTGTTTGTTTATACACGCGAGAGAGAGACGCGTGTTTCATATTTATACACGCGAGACGCGCTCGCGTCTTTCCCTTCATTGGAATTTTTTTTTTTGCGGGTACAAATGGCGGATAAGAGCTCCCATGACGTCCTTTCTTGGAATTTTGCCCAGTCTTTTTCAGGAAGTCTCTTCCCCAGAAAACTGTTTGTCGGTAAGTTAGCTAATTATGGTAGTAGGGGTGTGAATTACTAGTATCTTTTGCATACAATTTTTTAGTTATTTCTAATATGTAATGATGGCTAAAATAATGGAGTTATTGATACTAGTACATAACTTTTTTTTTCCTTCATATTTCACATTTATGAATTTCGATAAATAAAAGTAATTGATGAAATTTGATTTTGATGTGGTAATACAAATATCCATTAGTATTTGTAACATTTTGACCCAAAATATTAAGATTCATTAATTGATATTCATGTCATAGAATCATGTATAGCTTTTATTAGTACATGTTAATCTCTAGACTACTATTTGTAATAATATAAACTTTGATAAAGTCACCAAGAAATACATGCCTTCAAATTCACATTTCCACGCACATGGCGTGAGACCAACGTTTTAAACTAAGATCGAATCATAATTTTGAAATTTGTTTAGTTGTCCCATAATTTTAAATTTGAGGGAAATTACTTACTACTTCTGGCCACGAAAAATAGACAAATTTATAAATAACACGGGTTTTAATGCACAATTGGTAAGTAAGAGAGAGATGAAAGAAAAGTGTGGTGGAAGTAATGTTAGTAGATTATGAGGTCCACTTTTAGAATGATTTGTAAGGTTGATATTGGTTTAAAACTTTTCATTTTTAGAATTAGTCTAATTTTGGTGGACGGTCTAAAATAGTAAAATTGGTCTATTTCTTGTGTACGGGGGATGTAGTATGATGTGGAATAGAAAGTATTATGTTATATTGATAAAATATTCGACTACTTAAAAGGCATGGTTCAATTGTGATGCTCCGGAATTTCGTTCCTTTCTTTCGAGATAAATCGAATTTATTAGCTCAATTAATTCTCGTTTAGAAGGCATAGAATTTTCGTTGTAATTTCCGACGTTGGAATAAATTAAGTATTGTTGTTGAAAGAAACAAAGTGCAAAGAAAATTATTTCAAGGATAAAAGTAAAGGATATACTTTTATTAGATAAATACTTTGAGGAGTATTATTTCATGAATAATGGAGATACAAATAGTACATGTTTACATACGTGAAAGAGACAACACACACCTACACTACTCCATTCATCCTACCAACTCTAGTAAGCAAATCTAGAAGTTAACTAATTTGGTATGGGAACCAAATAGCTACAAGAAGAGATCCTCTTTCCCCCACCTTCTCCCTTCTCGATTCTTGCTCCCATAAAACTCCAATTTTGGATAGCCATTGTACCTACAATGTTAACACAAAAAGGAGTATCAAATTTTGACACATAAAAGAGGGGAAAGGAGACACAAGCTCAATTAAGAGCATCTCCAATGGAGGCTAGCAGACCGGCTAGCGCCTTGTGTATCAAATTTTGACACATAATTGAGGGGAAAGGAGACGCAAGCTCAATTAAGAGCATCTCAAATGGAGGCTAGCGGATCGGTTAGCCAATTCCCGGCGCTGGCCGGTCTGCTAGTCGAACCATTGTAGGCGGCGAGCGAAAAAACGGTGAGAATTTCGGCAAGCGCACACCGATTTTTTAGCGTTGGCCGATCGGCCAGCCGCCATTGTAGGCGGGCGATCGGCGAGCACTTTTTTTAAAAAAAATTCAAAACACTATATATACGCGATTTGCACGTCATTTTCATTCGTACCGCTTGTTTTAACGATTTATCTCTCTCACTTAATTTATGTACAAGAGTAATAAAGCAAAATGGAGAACAACAACGAGGGGTTTCCAGTGACGAGCGGGTCTCAAACTCCCATGGTACCCGCGGGAGGTGGATGGGGTCCGATGGCCGGGTACTACAACATGTACCCTTGGCAGCAGATGATGTCCGGGATGGCAGCCTGGGGAAGTATGCCGGGATGGCAGGGGATGCAGGGCGGGCAGTGGGTACCGGGGATGCAACCCTGGATGCAGATGATGCCAGGGTGGGCAGCCGGAATGCAGATAATGCCGGGGTGGCAGCCGGAGATGCAGCCCGGATGCAGGGGACGCCGAGGGGGGGGAATAATGTCTATTGCCCCAGTCTCACACCTAGTGAACTGCATCTCCGATGGGGTCGATGTGTGTGAAGAAGCAGTCAAAAAATCAAGACTGGGGCGATAGACATTGTCCCCCCCCGGGCGTCCCCTGCATCCACGGCTGCCACCCCGGCAACATCTGCATCCCGGCTGCCACTCCGAGTCATCTGCATCCCGGGTTGGTACCCCCTGCCCGCTCTGCATCCCTTGGCATCCCGGCATACTACCCCCGGCTGCCATCCCGAGCATCATCTGCTGCCAAGGGTACATGTTGTAGTACCCGGCCATCGGACCTCATCCACCTCCCACGGGTACCGTGGGAGTTTGAGACCCGCTCGTCACTGGAGTAGACTCATTGTTGTTCTCCATTTTGCTTTATTGCTCTTGTACAGAAATTAAGTGAGAGAGAAAAGTCGTTAAAACAAGCGGTGCGAATGAAAATGACGTGCAAATCGCGTATATATAGTATTTCGAAAAAAAAAGTGTTGGTCGATCGCTCGCCAATCGCCCGCCTACAATGGCGGCCAGCCGATCGGCCAGCGCTCAAAAATCGGCGTGCGCTCGCCGAAATTCTCGATGTTTTTCCGCTCGCCGCCTACAATGGTTCGGCTAGCAGACCGGCCAGCTCCGGGAATCAGCTAGCCGGTCCGCTAGCCTCCATTGGAGATACTCTAATAGGCAAGCTAGGACAGCCAAGGGGCTGCGGTTCTGGCTGTGAGAACAGCCACAATTTGTCCCATTGCAACTTGCATCATCTAGGAATCAAAACCAAGCTGCCACCAAGTAAGAAGACTCAACCACGAGCCAAAAATTGAGGAGTAGAGACCCCTTTATCGAGACTCAAGGAGCAGCCAAGGGAGGACTTTTCTTTCCCCAAGAATTTCACCAATTTAGTATAATCAACATAATCACAAAGCTCAAAAGTAAGCCAAGCATGTGGCCTCGAAATGGAAGGATCACCCCCCAAGATTTCAGACGCAAAAGGCTAAAAAATCGAGGCCTATATAGGCTGCCATCACCCTCTCCTCAGTCCCCACCACTTCGACACCATAAGCTTACACACACCAACGAGTTCAGCGAGGAGTGGAGGGAAAGGCGAGGAGAGGCAGCGGCAACACAGAGGGACAGACCAAAACCGAGAAAATCACCAAGCAAGGTATCCTCCACAAAACCCACAGCTTGCATCAATTAGGAGCATCATAGATAGTCAAGGAACTTAGAACATAGATGCTCAGTAACTAGATACGAACCATAGCAAAATGTAACATTTAAGGGGAGACAACGAATGCTCATTTCAGTGAGCTAAATTCTCATCTCAAAATCAACTTTAATGCAACGCAATGAATTTTCCCCATCACCACTTAGCTACTGAGGTAAGAACTCAAAGCAAGGAATCAACTTTAATGCAACGCAATGAATTTTCCCCATCACCACTTAGCTACTGAGGTAAGAACTCAAAGCAAGGAATCAAGCTTCAAAAGGGAAGGGGGAGCGGGACTTAGCTTGGGGCAGAGACCCACGGGCCGTCCGGAGATGAGCGAGCACCGATGGAGCCCCGAATATCGCCGTGAAGACCGGCTTTCCACGCGCGACGGGGAGAGAGGGACGGAGGGAGAAAGGTGACGCCTTTCCCCTCAATTGGTGACTTCGCCGAGAGGGAGAGCGCTCGCCGGAGGGCGTTCGACGGAGGGAGCGGGCGTGAGCCTCCGGTGAGTGCCGTGGGCCGTGGCTGCCTCACGATGGAGGCAGCGGTGAACGGCGAGCGGTGAAGGAGGCAGCGGCGAACGGCGAGGGGCGAACGGCGGGAGGAGCTGCTGCTCGCGGGGTAGAGGTCGGCACGAGAGCTGGCACAGTGCCCCGACTACGACGGCGGAGGAGCCGCGTGTCCCCGGAGAGAGAGCACGCGCTGCCAGAGACGACAACTCGCCAGGCAGCGACGCCTCCTCTCCACCATTGATTTCGTCAGAAGGAAGAGAAGCCACTCCGGGCGTGAGTTCGCCGGAGAGGGGGAGTGATGGCGGCGACTTCTCCGGAGAAGCCGTGAGGAAAACCCGCCTTTCAGAATTTAGAATGAGAATGGGAGAGAGAGTCATGATGGAGAGGGGGTATATTTGAGCCTATTGGGCCACTTGATTAAACTAGGCCAATGATTTAATCTTTAAAGGAACTTGGGCTATGGGGATTAAATTAATAGTTGGCCCATTTCATTTCTATAATTAAGTGGTGTATTTATTTGGGCCAAGGCATAAAATAATTGTTGGACTTGAAGTTTAAGTGTGTTGATTTGGAATTAAATTTAGAATTGGGCCGAGCGATTTTAAGGACTTAAGGTTGGACTCCATAAATTATTTTTGATGGACTTGGAATTAAATATTGTTGGAGTAGAATTAATTTAAGGATTTGAGCTTGAAGCTTAATAAATTAATTCCCGGATAAGGTATTAAATTACCAAAGATGGAAAGGTGTTAAGGGAAGGCGTGAAGGGCAGACCGGCGTCGCCCCGCGACGCCATGGACGGCCTTAAGAAAAATCCGGAGGAAAAGGATTTAAGAAGGGATTTCTCAAGAATCCATATATTATTAAATAAGTGCCCAATTATTTATTTTAGAGAAAATAGAATTTCTCCAATATTGGTAAAGAGAATAATTAGATTCTGTAGAGCATTGAAGCCCGAGATAGGATTAAGAAAAATCCTATAAGCCGAGACTAAGATATAGGTGCTATCCTTTAGGATGCATGCGTTCTTTTCTCATAAAAATAATTCAAGTACTAATTAGCGTGCTACGCTATTTATTTTCAAAGGATAAATTGTTCAAGGGCAAGTGAGGCCAGACGAGAGTTGTTAAGTGGAGATAAGCGTATCAGGTGGGCTTTCTTTTAAATATCCAGCACATTAGTGTGGATATGAAGCAAATACTTTTGAAGTTATGAAATATCATCTTTTCTCAAAATGGAGCTGTGGTTATTTTAAAGTTGTTGTCATGCCATAAAATGTTTGTTTTCGAGGCCTGTCTATTGGGGCTATATGCCGAGAGTTTTGACGATGCCAAAACTAAGTAACGAATTCGGTTCCCAATGGGACCGCAAATCCTGTTAGGAATAACGTGCACAAGAGCCTTGAGCCATCCTAGAGAGCTTGGCCGGCCATGGTATCCGTGAAGGTGGCCACCTTCTCGGTACACGACTTTTCAGACAAGGTATGAGTTTAAAGAACTTAGACTGCAGCCGGACTTTTAAGATCACAAATGAATTTAGTATGCTCGGGCCTTTTAAGAAAAACCCTGTGTGATACTGTTGGTGGATGACAACTATATAATGTATGCTTTGTTTTTGGCAAGTGTCCACTGAGTACTCCTGTACTCAGCCCTGCGTGTATTTATAAATGTGCAGGTTGAACGTCAAGAGGAAGGAGTATGGATCGAAGTCGATGTTATTAAATAATCAAGTGGATTTCTCGACGATTCATGTCTTCATACACGAAGTCATTTAGTAAAGACCTATTCCGCTGTACTTTTGTTAAGTGAGAACTTCAAAGTCTCACCATCGAACTCTGATTTAGTTGATAAGAGCAATTATTCTATTTTTGAGACCTTGTGATTAAATACTTGGCTCCTATTTTATGGTACCTTTCGATCGGCTTTTCGGCAAGTTCCTTGAATTTTACCCCTTTCTTTTTCCCGCTTCTATAATCCCCCTTATTAGTCGCGAATTACCCATTTTCGCTATCCTTAGCAAAATAGGGTCGTAACATCAATATACTTAATCAGTCAAGTCTTTAATTTTTACATATATAAGCGTCACACCAATAAATTCAGACATGTAGTATGCCAAAATTTAACCATAAAACTATTTTTAAAAATGTCAAAATAGCAGTATTAACCATAATTCCGACTAAACTTGTGTTTTTTTTCGGTTTATCCTTTAAACAACCTGTGTTACTCAGATTGAATCTAAGATAATATTGGTCTTGACTAGATCATTAAAAGACATTGTAACGACTAGAAATCACCCTCTTCCATTTAAGAAAAGATTGAAATAAATGGAACCAAAATAAAAGATTGAAATAAATGTAGCATTATTAGTTGGATAGGGATGAGCAAAAACCTCACAAATCGAATTTCCGAACCAATCCAACTCAAAATTTGAAATTTAGTTTTTTTTTTTTATTTCGTAACGTGCGATTTTATTTTTTAGAAAATTTTGATGTTTTGTTCCAGTTCAGGTATAAAAAATTGAATTTAATTTTATTATTATAGAACTATATATTTCTATTTTTATATATTTAACTAATTTATATTTTCCTGTTCCATAGTAGTAGAGTTATTTTGCCATTTTGATACGTTCTATAGTAGTCGAGTCATTTTCCTTTTTAGTAAAAGTCAACATATTTCTTCTCAGTTACTTCTCTCTCTTTCTCATACTTTCTTCTCTCTATTTTTTCCTCTCTCATACTTTATTATCTTTTTATTTAATACATTACACAATTTTATTAATCATCATGTAGAAAAGAAATGATTCCACTACTATGGAACGAATGAATACTACTTACAAACTAAAAGTCAACTTAATGAATCGTTGAAATATATGCATGTGGCACACATAATATTTGAATAATTGATTTTTTGAATTTTTTTATTTTATATTTTTGGATATTGTTATACAATTTCGGTCAGTTTAGATTGGTTTTGTGGTTCAATTTTTCTGGTTAGATATTATTTAAATTTCAATTTGGCTTTTTTTTTTGTCACAAGTGTACCAACCTGCCTTTGGCTCGATTTTTAGTTATTAGGAAAGTTCAGTTTTTCCGTTCGTTTTAATTTGGGTGTTCCCCTAATTATACCATCACCATATCCCTAGATTGCTTCGCATTGTTCATGGACTTTGACAGGTCAAATTAGGGAGGCTGAAATTAGTGCTACCTTAACAACTAGTGGGTACATTTAATAAACACTAATTAATAAATAAATGCATAAATAACTAGTGCTTGCAATGGTTGTAGAGTATTTATTTTAGCCAGGTCATCACCATATATTATACCTATGCTAAATGATATTTCATCTTATATTTCGCATTATTAAGTTTCTGTCACCTATAATCCCTTAAAGAGTGAGATAATACTTAAATTCCACGGGTGTCCTTCGTCGCAATATTTTTCCTACATCCCATTATTAAATTCATATTTTATAGTATAATACTAGTTAATAATAATATATTTTAATTACGAAATAATGAACTTTACTTAAAATTTATTACTACTACTTGAAATTAAAACTAGATACCGTATTACCGTTAATATACATGATTAGTTATTAACAACAAACCTAAAATTCAATACAATTGTAAACTCTTATACAGTAAAGGGACAAAAAGACAAGAAATTAAAATTAGACAAAAGTTTAAATCAACTTAATAATTGAAAATAAAGCACCGAAACATAGAGATTGGTTTAGATAGATTGAGATAGCATATCCAAGTACGTACTTTAAATCTTATGTAAACTTTCTCATCTGAAATCAAAACTTGGAAAAGCTATTTGACTAATATATGGTAATTATAATATACATTTATTTAAGAGTATTTATAATAAATAAAATAATAAATTTAATCCAATTTACATACATAAGCTTATACAGATTTTTATAGATTAGAGAAAATATTTTGTGATCAATCATAATATCCAAATAATGCTGCTCAACCATAAAACGAGAATAGTGCTATGGGAATTTGAGGCATTCCATTTCCCATTATAGCATTCCATCTCTATTTTTCTATTACAATGAAATTCGCATGTGAATGGGAGTCTTCCATATTTTTGATATGGAAAATGAAGTACTTATTCAGCAGTCCAGTATTGACTTGACTTCTTGCATCAAAACTTCAAAATCGATCGACTCAACTCAAACGTATTGATTTCAAACTTGATAACTAAACTAAAATACAGTAGTAGTACTATTAAAGAACAAATCACACACTCACCTATTCTTATGCATACCGATTATATTGACTTAAAAATTATTTCCAATATATATAAGTGGCATATTTTAATAATGTATATTTGGAAAATGGAAGTGAGATTCAATTCATATATCTGGTATTATGAATATAAATATATGTGATGTAAAATTACATACCAAACAAAGTGTGCATTTTAGGATTATTAATTTTTTAGCACAAGTAGGTGTACCAGGGTATATGTCAAATTCGGCGGTCCATTTCCCGCTTGATATAAATATAACTAATAAATATATAACAAATTATACTAATTTTTGTCATGTTAATTGAACCCCCTAACTATAAATATAAGTAGGTGGATTACCAGATTTCAAGCTGTGAGTCGTTCTAGTCTGCGCCAACAAATTCTCTCAGTCTCATCTCCAATCCGCTTTCGTTCAAACAGTAATATCTCTGCTCTCTTTCTATCTTCTAATCTCAGCTATATGAGATATATGCAATGTTGAGTTTTGATTTGTTGATTTTGGACTCTGAATCTTAGATTTATTAATGCTTGTTTCTGATCTGGGGATTGGATCAGTGTTTTTCTTTTAATTAGCTGGTTTGGAAATCAGGTTAATAGGAAAATGGCGAGGAAGAAGATCAGAGAGTACGACTCCAAGAGACTGTTGAAGGAGCATTTCAAGAGGATTTCTGGATCCGATTTGGAAATCAAATCTGCTCAGGTGAGCTCGATGTTTGTGGTAGTTAGTTAGACTGATTGGTTTTGTTGAGATCTAGTCCTTTTTATATTGTTTTCGTATTATTTGGCTAGAGATTTACATTCTGCGTGTTGTTGGGGAAGAATATGTGGTAGAATTAAATCTAGCATAATGAATATAATGCGATCTAAGGAAGATAATGATACTCCTAATATGCTATGATTGGCGGTGCAGTTCACCTGATTCTCTTTTTCCTTGTTACTCAAAGTAGCTGTACTTTAAATAGGTTTCTCATCTGAGCTAATCATATAGAACTGTACCTAACTCATGCGCCTTTTGATTGGAATTTGGAAATTCATTTTTCGTTTTCAGTGACAATATAAATTAAATCACCTAAAGTTAGGTAAATAATCAGGACAACTGTATTGAGCAAATTTATAGTGTACTTTCTTGAAGATGTACTGAAAATGTGGAAGAAATGTCAACAAAGTTTACTCATTCTGAATGGACAATACGAATGTCGGAAAACCTGCATCAAACCGGTTTGTACATTGATTTTACTTTGTACTATTATCAGCTTTGTTGAAAATTGATGCAACAGCCATGCAATGATACTTGGCTTGTATGTGGCAGAGTTTACATTTATAATTCAAACTGTTAGCTTGCATCATCTTGATTAAGAACCCAGTTTCAAGCCTCTTCAGGCTTCAATAAACCAAAATCTGCTTGTAATGTTTTAGGTGACTGAGTCTACTGATTTTAATCAACTAGTAGACAAAGAGCCATGGCTTTCATCTACAAGATTGGTTGTCAAACCTGATATGCTGTTTGGGAAACGTGGTAAAAGTGGTCTTGTTGCTTTGAACCTAGATTTGGCCGGAGTTGCTGCTTTTGTGAAAGAGCGACTTGGCAAAGAGGTACATGTTGATTTTTAGTATTTCTTGTGCTAATTCAGTGTTATACTGGCACAATATCAGATATCCTATGATAAGAAGTGATTTTAGCTTAATTCAATACTCTGCCTGACACATATCTTGTGTGAACAGGTAGAGATGGGAGGCTGCAAAGGACCCATTACTACATTTATTGTTGAACCATTTATTCCTCACAATGAGGAATTCTACCTAAACATTGTCTCTGATAGGCTTGGTTGTAGCATTAGCTTTTCAGAATGCGGAGGAATTGATATTGAAGAGAACTGGGACAAGGTCAAAACTATATTTGTCCCAACAGGTGCATCCTTTACAGTAGAGCTATGTGCTCCACTCGTGGCGACACTTCCCTTAGAGGTAAATTGTCAATAAACAATCTTCCTCTTAACATTATTGTTGCTGTTTCACTTATTTACTGCACGTATTGAATATATACTTCCATTTCGCCATTGCTTATACATAATTTTTTGTGCTGCAGGTCAAACCTGTAATTGAGGAGTTCATCTCATTTGTATATGCTCTATTTTTAGGTAGGTGTAAGATCTTGCAAAGCAAGCCTCCTTCTTAAGGTTAAGGTTGTAATCTTCTCTAGAGTTTTGAAAATAACCTGGTTTATCTTTATTTAGATTTGGACTTCACTTTCCTTGAGATGAACCCTTTCACCTTGGTTAACGGAAAGCCTTATCCTTTGGATATGAGAGGCGAGCTTGACGATACTGCTGCTTTCAAGAACTTCAAAAAGTAATACTATGATCGTATTTTTCTGTTCGTTATATGAGATTAACTTTCAGGCAGTTCATAAACATATTAACCTTTGTGTGCATGGTATTGCTTTAATATGTGTAAAAAATCATCAAACTATATTAATTGCTTATATAACCTCGATCTTGCAGATGGGGAAATATTGAATTCCCGTTGCCTTTCGGAAGAGTTATGAGTCCAACAGAGAGCTTTATTCATGGACTTGATGAGAAGGTACTCATTGATATGTAGATTCTCTTATAAAGCTATTTGTCTCCGAATTGGTATTCACACCATTTTAATCTCAAATGTGGAAGCATTTTTCCCCCTTGCATTATTCACTCACAAAACCGGCACCTGCTTTTTTAATGCACAATTAAAGTTCGTATATATCATTATTTGCAGACAAGTGCATCATTGAAGTTCACTGTCTTGAACCCCAAAGGGAGAATCTGGACCATGGTTGCTGGAGGAGGTGCAAGTGTCATCTATGCTGATACTGTATGTTCCTCGTCTTAATGTTATTATATTTCACTTGACTTTACTGAAATTGTTCTCCATTTTCTTGTCAATTGGTAAATATCCAAGTTTCACACGGTTTCTCAAACCTGGTAATAGGTTGGAGATCTTGGTTTTGCTTCTGAGCTTGGGAACTATGCGGAATACAGTGGTGCTCCCAACGAGGAGGAAGTCTTGCAGTATGCCCGAGTAGTGATTGATGTAAGAATCAATTTCTTGCATTGAGTAGAAACTCAGGATCACTTCTTACGCATGCTAATGAGTTGTTTACAGTGTGCAACTGCAGAACCTGATGGCAGAAAGAGAGCCCTCGTGATAGGTGGTGGAATAGCTAACTTCACTGATGTTGCTGCCACATTCAGTGGCATCATCCGTGCTCTAAGAGAAAAGGTATATACCAAAACCTCACGCAGACTAATATATGTATAACTTCTCATCGAGAAAGCTCGGCTCCTGATGTGGTTGATGTTGTACCAGGAAGCAAAACTCAAGGCTGCCAGAATGAGCTTGTATGTCCGAAGAGGAGGGCCTAATTACCAGAAGGGACTTGAGAAAATGAGGATTCTTGCTGAAGAAATCGGCCTTCCTATTGAGGTATACATACATTGTTGATATAATGTGGTTGAAACCTGCAAAGGTTTTCATGGCAAAAGTCCTTACTGATTGATTTGTTTGGGATGTAGGTTTATGGACCCGAGGCAACCATGACTGGAATCTGCAAACAGGCTATTGAATGCATCAGTGCAGCTGCTTGAAGATGCTATAATCCTCAATTTCAACTCTTTTATCTGTCTTTTTCTTTTAAGTTTAACCAATCATTTTGGATTGCGTTTCTTCACTGTTTCGTAAATGGGTCTCAGAAATTGGTCTGTATGCCCTTATCCAGTAATATTGTGAGTTAGAAGGTCAAGGATTTATTATGAATGGTGAAGCACCTCTCAATTTACTTATCCCAATAAAATGCTGTATGAAATTGCAATGAGATTCTGCTTTTGCTTTTCTATTTCTATATACCTGAGAATGTATACGCATAATGCCGTACGTATAAAATTAATACAACTATAAATTTGTGATCATCACCATGAATTCAATATTCTATATCAGTTAGCGTAAGATAATTGGTTTGGGGTTTATGAGCCAAATGAGCTTTTTCTTTTGATAAATTTGTTTTTAAGTTGAATTTTCATGTTTAGTTTGTAATATTTGTATTTTTTTTAAAGATCCGTGGATTTTGAAGTTATGGTTTGGGAAAGGACCAATGTGATCGTAAACCAATGACTTCGTTTGAAAAACAATTAAAAATAGTAGCTTGGTAAAAAAAATCAATTGTAATCCACGTTGGCCCTTTAGAAGGTCCATTGTTATCGACTTCAATGTCTCACACCACTATGTATGTAAGATAATTAGTGTGGGGGTATACAGACGTTGGCCATTAAGTGAAGTCAGATTTGTATGCAATTTATAGACTAAATGAATTCTCTTTTATTATTTTCTCTATCTAATTTTAACACTTTAGAGACAGATTGCAATACATCAGTCACATGCCAAGATTTTTTAGAGAAAGAGCAACCAAACAATTTTTTCCTATAAAAACAAATATGGCCTCTAATCATCAGCTATAGTGGAAAACTGAACGGACCTTTATCTTAATCTAATGCTTTGTACAACACATTTTTCATACATATCACAATAATCACAAAATTATGTTGGTACATATAAATAACTGTACAATCTTTTTGCCAGCATTTTACTTTCTGTATAGAATATGTTTGGCAACAATAAATGTAAGAAAACCTAACTAAACAGGCTCAAAAACAATGGCAATGTCTCGCACTATGATCATCAGAATAGCATCTTGTAACGAATAAATGAACTTTACGGCAAAGACAATCCTTTGTACTAATTAGTTGAATGAGGTTTGAATAATTAGATTAAGAAATTGTAAAAGAAAAAAGAAATACTGGAACCCTAAAATGTAAATTGCCAAATTGGCTCCTCTTAAGAAAGTACTATTACAGCTGAAAGAGTTTGAATAATATAAATAATATAGTAGTAATATATTACTCCATAAGCTTAATTATTGTCGTGAAATAATTTATATCCTTATATCTGAATTTCCTTTCCCAACAAAATAAATTGTCATAAATTGGACGAAGTAAGTTATGTTCAAAATTGAAACGTGGTACAAAGAAAGTAGTAGTATGTAAAATAAATGAGTAGTCTCAGTCCATGTGCACTTGCATAAGCTTTTTCATGTGATAAGATGTCATGTCACACAACATTTAGTTGACCAAACAAAACATGACACGTAGACACGGTGGAGAACAGATCTTCCATTTCTCTAAGAGCATCTCCAATGCCGGCGTCAAAATCGCGACGCCGATTTTTCGCCGACGCCGGTTCTGACGCCGAACCATTGGAACCGGCGTCGGCGAAATCGGCGTGGCCATGCCGATTCGCGCGATGACGCCGGTTCTGACGCCGATCCTCACGGCGCCATTGTGGGTCCCGGATCGGCGTCAAACCGGCGTCAGATTTTATTTTTTATTTTTTTTTCTTTTGAAAACACTATATATACGCGCTTTGAATGTCATTTTCATTCGCACCACTTGTTTTAACGAGTACTCTCTCTACCTTACTTTCTGGTGAAGACGATCCGGTGCGCATCAGATGCGAAGAAGGCCTACTTTGCGACGCGGCAGGAGTCGGCGCGAAAGGACGTGGAGCGCGCATTTGGTGTGCTTCAGGCTCGATGGGCTGCAGTTAAGGGACCAACGCGTTTGTGGAATGTTGACTGCATTGCTGATATACTGTACGCCTGTATTATCATGCACAACATGATTGTCGAAGATGAAGATGTACAACTGACTGATTGGGCCAACGACGATAATAAGGCCAGTCCAAGCCACGGCGTCGCCACCGCCAACGTACGAGGTAGGGTACCTCACGATGAAGAAGCCCTCCTCCAAGCACATGCTGACATGCGTCAGACGGAGGCTCATATTCGACTCCAAAAGGATTTAGTTGAAGAGTTGTGGGCGCGGAGGATTGCAAGGCGTTAGTTTTTATGTAAATTTATGTAATTTTTTTAAATGTAATTTTTTTAAATGTATTTTTTTTAAATTATTGTACTTTTTGAAATTTTAATAGTATTATTCAATTTAAATGTATTTGTCTCGTAAATTAAATTCCGTATGTTGATACTAGTGTAAATTAAATTATATAATTGTTATTAGTGATGTGGATAAGTAGTGTGAAGGCTATGTGAGGGCTATTTGATGTCCAGTTGATGTGGCAAGCTGATGTGGCAGGAGAATTGTAGTGCTGATGATGTGGCAGTGTGAAGGCTATGTGAGGGCTATTTGACGTCCAGTCTTACTGGAGATGCTCTAAGAGCAACTCCAGTTGGCGGATGTCCCACTCGGACATCCACTAGGACATTCCGAAAACACCTCCCGCCACGTCACTAGGACTTCCCATCCCACTGCCACGTCACTAGGACATCCCCTTCACAATCCGCCCTTCCCACTAGGACTTCCCGCAATAAAAAAAATCACAAATTCAAAATAAAACAATTTACGTTTACGGAAATAAAATTTCAACACGAATACGAACGGGAAAAATTAACAACTTCATTTAAAAATTACAAATTCACATGATTTGAAAAAAAAATTACATAGTAATAAAACAAAAAAAAGTACTAACATCAACGTCAACCCTTCCGCGAATGAAATAAAATTCAACGAGCCGTATATATAGAGTTTAACAAAAATTAAAAAAAATTTAAAAATCGGACGTCCGACCCACGCCACAATGGCGGACATCCGCCCGCCCGTCGCGCCGACGTCCGAGGACACCCGACGTCCTCACGAAAAGTCCGTATCCGACCTCCCCTGCCATAATGGCGGACGTCCCGATCGCCCGTCGCGCACGTCCGACCGGACGTCCGCCATTTTAGATGCTCTAAGACCATGTTTATCGCTGCATGAGGTCGACCGCCATATCAGCAAACAAATTAAAAAAAAAATTTATTCAATCATGGGTCTCTCTCTTTGACATGAGTTGCATTCTCTCTTCAAACAGACCGAAAGGTCTCTCCCCCACTCTCACCACTCAGCCAATGAGATTGTGCCAAATGGCACAATTTCATTGGCTGATATTATTATTTTTAATAATTTATATATCTTTAATATATTATATTAAAAAATTATAATAATTATACTAAAATTCATAATTTTTCTTCCTCTATAAATAGAGATCACATTTGCTATAGTTTTGCATACAAAAAAATATCATCTTTTCTCCTCCTATAATTCTTATGTTTTTTATTTGTTTGTTTTTATAATTTTTAGTTTGTCATTTATTACGTTTTTTCGATAAATTTACAATAATAAGTATTTCATGTAATAATAATAGTATTAAAAAATAATATAAAAATAAAAATATAATAGTGTGGTTGGGTGGTCATTGATAAACCATGAAAATATGTATGGTTGGGTTGGATGAATATTAATGATGTGGAAGATGATGTGGAGGAGATAAAAATGAATTAAATATTGAAAAAGTGGATGGTTGGGTTGGGTTGGGAGGTTGCTGATAAACATGGTCTAAGGGCACCCGCAACGCGTCTCGTTTCGGGCTCTATCTCATCTCGGAGAGACGAGACCGCATCGAGATAGCGTTGCGGGCTCCGTCTCGTCCCCATCCCGTCCCTTGTCTCGCGGAAATCTCGCGAGACAGCACGCCACGCGCGTTGGCGACGTGGCGAGCTCCGGTTCATCTGTGACGACCACTCGCCGGCCGGCGAGTGGGTGTCATTTTTATCCGAAAAATGTTTTTTATATATTTTTTAAAAAATTCAGGAAAATTTTGAAAATTAAAAAAAAAAAACCAAAAAAATATACTAGTCGTTTGTAGCCAATTTTTGCAATTTTTTTTATTTTTTTATATTTTTTAACCCCCCAATCACTTCTATAAATATCAAATCATTCCCACAAATTAATCCACCATAAAAAAAACTCTCTATTATCACTCAAACACTCTACATTCTTCATCTCAAAACATTATTCTTCTCCAAAATTTAATCTATTCATGGATCCATTTGAGCAAATGCGTCGAATAAAAAAATCAAACACCCTGAATTTTCAAGTATCGTTGAAATCCACAGACTAAAAGTTCGTCGGAGCTCTCTCTCAAATTCGAAATAAAATCCTTCACCTCCCCAAGTCTATCGCTGCAAATTTTTGTTGCCTCGAGCTTTGATCCCACGGAATAAGACGTCGCAGCTAATGATATCTTCTTCTGCTTCTTTGAGTTTTGAGATTTTGAATTTAGAGAGAGTGAGCGGAAGATTTTAAATTATGTATTTTTTTAGGATTTTATTAATGTGATTTTTTATTTTTTTTTAGAATTTTAAGTTGTAATTTTATTTTATTTAATGAAGTTTGTTTTTATTAATTGAATTTGTTGGAAATAAAAATAAAAATGAAATTGAATGATAGTTAAGGGATGAGATGGTTAAGGGATGGATGGATGCATGTGCGGTCTCTTAATTAAGAGATGTGGTGAAAAGTACAGTAAGACCCATGAATAATGAAGAGATGAAACAGTTAAGAGACGAATAAGAGACAACGTCGCGGATGGCCAAGGCTTTGCCTATTCGGCTATTTCAATCATTTTCGTAATGGATAGCTAATGATTTTGAAATTCAGTTGTCTAGACTGTATGCATAAAAAATATTGGATTTAGTTTAAATACACAAACAAATAAAGAATACAGTCAAAACTAGTGGCAAAGTATTGACACAGTATGTAATTAAGTAAGGTACAATCTTGATAATATCGGATTCATCCGGGGCTCCTTTTACAATTTACAAAAACTACAAGGGTT
Organism: Salvia splendens; assembly: GCF_004379255.2. Taxonomy (NCBI): domain Eukaryota; kingdom Viridiplantae; phylum Streptophyta; class Magnoliopsida; order Lamiales; family Lamiaceae; genus Salvia; species Salvia splendens. The sequence continues at coordinate 8,559,655 of NC_056034.1, forward strand.
GAGAAACATAGTTCTTTCTTATGCTGGTGGTCCTCGAGGCTAGAGAAAATATCTCTAATTAATAATGTAAATTGGAATCGGGAAAAGGGAAAAATTCCTCATTAATCTAAGCTAGAAAAAATAATAAAGAATACGAGTTTGAAATATTATAATCAAGAGATAAATCAGTTTTCAGCAAGTGTAGACCAGAGAATATTCAGCTTTTCCAATGCGACAAAAATACCTTCAGGCCTAGGGTTTCACAAATAACAAAGATTAAGGAACCTTTTCTCAATATTTAATTATGTTTTCTTTTTTTTTGAGGTGAAACTTTTACTCTCTACTGCTGCTGTTAATGTTATGCATATGATCTATCCTAATTTTGTGGGGTCCTCGCATAGAATGGAAAAAAATTAATTAAAGAGAGAATATTTTGGGGGAAATGATAACTTCAACGATTTCTTTTCAATTAAAACATAAAATAAGGATAAGAACAAATTAATTTTCTGAAGCAATAAACAAAAAATGTGACTATTTTGGAGAATATAATTGTTAATTTACTCTCTAATTAACTAGATTAACACCAAAGTGACAATAATCCTACAAGGTATTACTCCTACTAATATTGGATCTGTCATATGCACATTAGTCTATCATGTATTAAATAACATCACGTTTTTGCTTTCTTAATAAAAATAATGGTACTACTAGTATTATAAGCAGTTGCTGTTTCATGTTTGGCATGGGTAATGAATCAAAACCATCCTTGATCTTATTGCTGTGATTTATTTTATCCATATAATATATATAAAGGTATCTGATTCTTCTATACCTATAATTGTGTACGTAGGATATATCTTCTTAAATATAAATTTAAATAAAATAAAAGTACAGTAATATAAAGAAATTTGGCGTAATTGCGAAGTTTATATGACCTTTATATTAAATGCCACTTTGATTATTGTTATCGACCGTGAGTTGTTGCAACATTTATAGTACTATTATTTTTAATTTGTTATCTAATTAAAACCATATAGTCCCCCGACCCTCATATTTTCATTTTAGAGTTTTTTTTTTGTAACAACACCACTATATATAAATACAAAAATACTACTACTACATACTTTAACTTGTTACCCTCATCTTTTCATTTTAGAGTTTTTTTTTATAACAACACCACTAAATATGAATACAAAAATACTACATACGATATACACCCTCACGCTATGCCCCATATAATTTTTTTTTTCGTTTGCCCGTCAAAATATTTCAATTTACAAACTTTTTCTTTATATTTCTATATATCCGTATGAAATTTAATCAGAAATAGGAAATACAATAGTATTGTTTTTTCGCAAATGATCAGATGGTGAAGTTTCTATAATCATTAAAAATAAGTGTCATCTTACAAAATCTCAATAATGGAATATTTTATGCGGTAGAAATGAAAATATATCTTCTTACAAAATTCTCATGTCTAATTAATTATATTACCTATTTATATATCAGGTAGAAGCGAAAATATATCAAAACTTTTACCATATAGTAGTAAATTTTAAGATTGTGTAGTATAACTTGTTATTCAACATTCAAGTAAACTTATTTTTATAGAATGAAATACCTCAAAAGTTCTAAACTTTTCAGTTTGTGACACTGCAGGTCTCTAACAAAAAAATATATCGCTAGACGACACTAACTTAAACATAATCACATATCTTATTTTTTCTGACTAAAATACCCTTAAGCCCTAAAAGGACATTCTGGTCATCTTAGTAAGAATGTTGACAGTGGCGGCCTGCATGCTGCACATCATTTACTGTTCACACTTGTTCCTAAATAACTGCGACATAATTATTATTTTGGATGGATTAAATTTATAAATATACCTTACCCGCAGATAATATTTTTGTCCAACTTAAATAATTTCGTACGGAACGCTATTTATGAAATGGAGAATATTTTCTCCATTAGCAAACAGTGCTTAACATTTTTTAAATTACATACACGATCTTACTTGATTTTTTTTAAATTATAAAACTTCATTTTATTGGATAGTTATCTTTTTGCTTCGACCGTGGGAATGGGATGTAATTATTCAATAAAAAGTAGGATAAAATTTTTTTCTTTAAAATTACAAATTCTACTGAATTTGTGCAATCATTATTCATTCTTTGAAGGGAATTATTTTGTCAACTAAATTTATCAAAAAACTTTAATATAATGAATATTTATGGCGCCGGATCGGAATAAAATTAAGTTGCAATTCCAACGCACCATTTTTGCCACATTTTAAATTGTGAATTATATACTACCCTCCGTCCCAACTAAGTTGATAGATTAAATGTGTTGTGACAGAAGGAGTATAAAAGAAATGTGTTGAATAGATTAAATGAAAGTAAAATAAAATAGAAAAGAGGAAAAAGTAGGAGAGATAAAAAGAGAATAAAGTAGATGATAAAATAAAGTAAAATCGATTGGATAATTATTTTTTGTCATAAGGAAAATGATTCAATTTTGTTGGTACGTCCAAAAAAAGAATACGACTCAACTTAGTTGTGACAGAAGGAGTATAAAAGAAACTAAAACGATAATGATCTTAAAAGAATTAGATCTAAATTTATTTTTTAAATCTTTTCCAAAAACAAGAATCCAAAAGCAATCAAATCACACTGATGCAAAATCTATAATTAAAATCCACAAATCACATGTAATTAATTGAAATCCAAAAACAAATGAACAATCACATGTAACTTGATCATGAGAGTATTTTATTAATACTAAGCCCATAACAGTTTTCAAATTTTAATTTGCGACGAGAATTATTATTGAATAGACTAAATATCTTTTAATTACTAATATTCCAATTTATGAAGAAGAGAAATGAATTGAAGAAAAAACTCTTGAAATATAGCAAGGGAAATATACGCGCTTGGAAATATCAAATATGATTTGATAAAAGTCTGGGTAAGGTTTGCAAATCAATGTAGGTGTGCGCAGAGTAGGTCTGTAGGTTGCAAGTACTTTGACTGAAATGCCCTTCAAGGCATTTAGGTATTTTAGTACGAAAATTGGCTACAAAAACAAGATATGTGATTATGTTTAAGGTTATGGTCGTCTGGCGATATTTTTTTTGTTAGGGCCTATAGTGTCACAAACTGAAAAGTTATGGACTTTTCATGTAGTTCACTCTATTTTATATTTTACTATAATAAATTAAATTAGAGGCAAAACCATATAAAATTAAGAAGTACTCCTCCATAAGAATGTGATTATTATTTTGTACTGATATTAGTAATAAATTACTCCCTCCGCCCGTCATTAGAAGTCTCATTTGTTGGCGGCACGAGTTTTAAGAAATGTTAAGAAAAGAGGATGGAAAATAGTTAGTGGAATAGAAGTCCCACTTGTATATATTAGTTTTAAATGAAATGTGAGTGGAATGAGTTAGTAGAAGGTGAGACTCTATTACCATTTATGGTAAAAGTGAACTGAGACTCCTATTCGCGAACGGACTAAAATGGAAAAACGCGACTTCTATTCGCGGACGGATATATTAGTTTTAAATGAAATGTGAGTGAAATGAGTTAGTGGAAGGTGAGACCCTATTACCATTTATGGTAAAAGTGAACTGAGACTCCTATTCGCGAACAGACTAAAATGGAAAAATGAGACTTCTATTCGCGGACGGAGGGAGTAACTGTTTAGATTGTTTGATGAACCCATGTGAGCATGTGCGCTGTAAGCGAACTTTATAGAAAAGAGGAGGTGTTGATACTAAGTTGTTATCAAATTAAAATCATTGTCCTATAATATATTATGGAATAAATACTTGTAATTATATTGGGTAGCTTTTCAAAATTTAAACCATACCAACTCTTGCCTAACACCCATCAAATAAATACAAATATTTCTCTCTGTCAATAACGTCATCACTATTCCTTATCTCACTTACCAACCATATTTTATTCAAGAATTGATGGAACAAACTTTGAATACATACTTTACTCTGTAAACTATAATGAGGCACCATCAATAGATAGAACATCAAGGGCGTGTTTGACATGATATGGTACTCATAAAAATGAGGGTAGTTAAATATTCAAGATAAGGTGTGAGATATCTATAGATAATAAGGTTTCTTGACGTTTAGTTTTGTATGATAGCGAATCAAATTACAAACTCTGAATCTTGTTTGGTCAATAGACTTTGACCAAAATATGACGTGACATTTAATTTTGTAAAATTATTGCAATAGCGACAATCTACTTTTGGAGTAAATGATCATGGATATTCATTTTCTCTAACCCGATTCCCGATGAGTGAGAAATTATGAATTAAAGTTTGTCATAATTGTGAGCTATAAAGGAGCTATGAGATAAAACCAATGCATTAATTAAAAGTGTTAATTATCACATATTGGTGGAGAGAACCTTATTAAACATGTACTATTTAATAAGATGAATTATTACGTGTAAGAATTATCGTGGACTAAGATGGGTGGTTGAGCCCACACGCGCACGCTGCCTCACCGTGAGTCGCGCTCCGTGCACCATGTCCCGTGACCCGTGCTCAGTGCACCGTGTCCCGTGACTCGTGCCTTGCGCCCCATGTGCATTGTGTCAAAAGGTCCAAGATGGACCCAGATGCACAACGAGTGCTAAAAGGTCTACGACGGACCCCGACGCATAGCGGGTCCCAAACGATCCACGATGGACCCTGACGCATAGTATGTGCAGATGCATCAATCTCACAAGGCCGACGATGGACCCCGACGTGTAGCGTGTCTAGATGCATCAATCTCCTCAAGCTCCCGTAACGGGTTGTAACCCCCAACAGTTATAGTCAACCCATAATGGCATGCTTAATGCCCATGTTGACACCACCTCCACATGCATTGGACTTGGCCCTTATAAATAAGCATATGCATCCCTTGCATTCCCCACACAAGTACACCATTGCGTTGTCATTTGCATAGCTCTCTCTCTCTCTCTCTGCATTGTCCTTCCGTCGAAGTTCTTCCCTCGCCATCATCCAGTTCGCCGGAGCTTGTTCGACGAAGCCTTCGGGGAAGACACGTCAATCCGAGAGCATTACCAGGGCGTATCCCGTCTTACGAAAAAAGGACTCCTCGGCTCGACTTACAAATTACGTCTACGGTTTATAGTTTCTGATTTGTATTTCAATTTAGTTTATTTCCATGTAATTTCTATATTTTTCATTGGGTTGCATTACGCTCGGTTAATGTATCTTTGTATCAAAGTAAGTTCACCAACAGAATGGACATCTCTGTCTATAGCTAATTCTATTATTTCCCCTCTTAGTCCTCTATTAACCTTAAATTATAATTGGTCTCTTTTGTAGCTTCTCCGTCACATTTCGTTCGTCTTCAGTGGCAGAATCATATGTAGAGGAATCTGATATCATACACAAAGCGGTCTTTGTTGGTTCCAACGATTTTTTTATGTTACGAATATGCTTGGATTTAACAAAAGGAAGTGGCTCCCTCAAGCCCCCAACGGGCTCAGATTACATGTCAAAAGCGAAAAATATGGGTGGAATTGAATATTAACGTGAAGTAGCCACAACATCTCACATTAGTGAGTGATGCTCTCTCTGCCTATTGCTACAAGATGCATACTATGAGACCATCGTAACCCAATACATATATGCATACATATTACATATGCGGCAAAATTAATTGCACTGAGAGAAAATGAAGATATGCATGTGCAATTAGGGTTCAAATGTCTTCGCAAAAAGAACCCTAGCTAGTAGCGAAGAAATGATTTAGGGACAGAGATATTGGCATAATGACATTCAAGGAAAGTGGTAGAATTATCTGGCTTCATAAATCATGCATAGTTTCCGTCAAATTTGATCCGAAAAGGTAACCAATAAGTGTGAGATTCCTTACTTAAATTTTGTCGGCCAGGGGTTTTTTTGCGGGCTAAGAGATAATCTAACTATGGTATCAAACGTGCGTAAATATAAAAGACGTAGTTATTTAATTGTCTATTTCTATATAAATAAAAAAAATGTGATAGTATAACTTTTGTATCTCAAGTAAGAAAAGCACATCAATAATCTCATGTTCAAATTCGCCGAATACGCCATCCACTTTTTCATCATAAAACTTTTTATGTTAAAATATTTCAATTTAAAGAACTAAAACTAGGAATTATTGGTGACTGAATTAACAGTAAATCTCTGTGATAATCTACTTGTAACAAATAGAGTAATGGTAGTAAAACAGCCATGTCTGCCCAAAAACTTTAACAGACCAAAATCACAATAATTTAAATTGCAAAAAGATAAAAACAGTTCATAAACCAACAAAGACTGGACTAACCAAGCACGTGACCTGCCAAAGAAATTTTCCTGCAAAAATTTCTTTATTTTTTTGCTTTATGTAATTTGATCTGCTTTTTGGACCAAAAGACATACCATTGTTCTCTCTGAATCAATCACACGCACATCCCTTCAGTCCAAATCACTGAATATAAAGCAAATTTTTTGCTTCCCCAAAAATACAACTAGCTTTTTTCATTACATAAAATACATTTTTATAATTTTCAAATTACAATCCACATCTGTATCTGTGATGCCTTGGCCTTTTGTTTTGGACCTTTTTGCAGTATGTTGTTTCTATCTAGATATATGAGCACTACTCCTATTGAAATGTGTGAATTATGGGATGATTGAATAGAGGTTGCGAGTGTACGCTGTTCATCAAAAAACAAGTTGGATTTTTTACATTTTTGTGAGGAATCAGAAGCGATAAGCTGTAGAGATTTTTTTTCTTTTACTACCTCTTTGCTAAGAGATAGGAATATCTAGGATCAGTTCAAGTTGCGTGGAATTCACATACAAACTCAATTCCCAGATCTCAAGGCTTGGTTTTCAAGAATATACCCCTCATTTCTTGGTTTCACTTCATCTCATAATTGTGAGCATTAAGGGTCCGTTTGGTTCAAAATAGCATCTTTATCATCTGGGCCTTTTGTTTTTTGGGGTTTTTTGGTTGTCGAATTTCATGGAGATTCAGTGAGAAGATTGTGGTGAATTGGGATTTGAACCGAGTGAAAAGTGGGAAACTTTCTTTGGTTATGGTGGTTTTGGGCTGCTTTAGTTGGTATCATTTGTTCTATGAAGGGAATGAGAATTATGCAGAGAAGGTGAAATTAGTGGATTGAGTATGGAAAGAGGAATGTTTCTGCTGTGGCAAGTGGGATTGCTGGTTTTGGCAATAATTGAGGCTTCTCATTCAACTCTATCTCCTTCTGGTGTGAATTATGAAGGTAGATTTTCTTCTTTCTCAATTCTTTTTCTTTGCATATAAAGACAAGATAATTTCTTTTTTTTTCTCAGTAATTTGGAAATTCGATGGAATGTTCTTTGTTTGGAACTCAATCCCTGTGCCTAATGTTCTAGATTGTGTTTTCCATTCAATTTTTCATTTGATTCGGTTTTTATAGTGGCTCCACTAATAAATGTTTCCTGTTTTTTCATCTACTTGTTTGCTATCTTTAATGCTCTGCCTTACACTGCGTTTACTTGTGTCTTTTGGCTCTCTTGTGAGGAAAGTATAAGACTGATATTAGTAGTTTTGTTTCCGTATCTGCTGCATCTCCCTGCAGTTGTTGCTCTAATGGCGATAAAGAACGACTTACATGATCCTTACAATGTGCTGGAGAATTGGGATGCTAATTCTGTTGATCCTTGTAGTTGGAGAATGGTTACCTGTGCCCAAGATAATTATGTCTCTGCTCTGTAAGTTTCTTGGCTGGACAAAATATTGCTTAATGATGTAATAATTTCTTAATCTCATCACTAATCTTTCTTTTTGCCAATGCTTCGTGGTTGACCAGAGGACTACCTAGCCTTGGCTTGTCCGGAACTTTGTCGCCCGGAATAGCGAACCTCAGTAATTTGCAATCTGTGTGAGTATATTATCTGTATCTTATTTCCAGTGGATTAAGTGTGGTTTTGCTAATGAGATAAGTTGGAAATGCTTTCATGTGTCGGTTAGGTTACTGCAAAACAATGCAATCACCGGTACTATTCCAGCTGCTGTTGGGAGGTTAGAAATGCTTCAAACACTCGACCTCTCTAATAACGAGCTGACCGGTGAAATTCCCAGTTCTTTGGGAGATCTGAAGAACTTGAACTACCTGTGAGTTAACTACCAGTTTAAAAATTGCAAAATATCAGCACTTAACATTTATTTAGATTGACTCTCATGTCCGCTATTCTTATGGCAAGACAGGCGGCTTAACAATAACAGCCTTACTGGACCCATTCCCGAATCGCTGACCAAAATCGAGAGCCTCACCCTCGTGTATGCCAATCCTTCATTTACTATGGTCATTGAGGGGCCGAAGTCTCTTCCTTTATTCAACATATGTAGGCTTATTGTATTACATTTGTTGCAGGGATCTTTCCTTCAATAATTTCAGTGGCTCGTTGCCTAAAATACCTGCTAGAACGTTTAAGTGAGTTATCATTTTAGCTACGTGAACGTTTAAGTGAGTATCTTTTAACTAAAGTAGCTTCATTGCTCCAACCATTTTTCAGATTAGTTGGGAATCCTCTAATTTGTGGACAGAATCAAAACAATTGTTCTGTTGTCTATCCAGAGCCTTTGTCCTTCCCACCAGACGCTGTTAAAGGCAAGCCCCGTCTCATCTTCAAGATGTAGCATCTATCACCTGTGGCTCTTGATCGAGATGATATATTGTCTGACGTCTATTTTTTCTAACCAGGTCAATCAAACTCTGGAGCGAAACATCATGTTGCAGTTACTTTTGGAGCAAGCTTTGGTGGTGCTTTTTTTATAATTGCCGTTGTTGGCTTGATTTTTTGGTGGCGTTACAGGCGCAATCAGCAGATATTCTTTGATGTTAATGGTAAGTTTACATTTTGGAATTAGAAATGAATGCATTATACTAATTCATTTTGATATGTTGATGTTTCTCATCTGGTAATGGTGTTCTCCTTTTATATTAGCATGTGCACTTTTGCAGGCCTTGAAAGTTTATAAATATTCTGTTAATGGAATTAAGATTTAACCACTGATCCTGACAAGTTTCTTTGTTCGATAGTTTCTTCGTATTGAACTGATCTTTAACATGCTTCTGGTTGCCCTTTTGTTGTAGAGTTACACTCATTTATGTAAAGCAAAAGTTATGAGATGTGTTTACTTCTGTTATAATACCTGACATGGCAGCATCCCTTGCAACATCACCAATAGAAATCGAAAACTTTACTCGTCTTGTTATTCTTCATCGATCATCTTTACCTGTGGATAATCAAGTGATGCAAGCTTTGTTTGCTCCTTGTTACATCATATACAAATACTATGTTTAAGTGAATCGCAGAAAATTATCTCATCCCTTGTCTTCTTCTTCTAAGCAGCATTTATTTGGTTTGAAACTGATTTCCGTTTCTACGACTTTTAACAGAGCAATATGACCCCGAGGTACGCTTAGGGCATTTAAGAAGGTATACTTTCAAGGAACTCAGAGTCGCAACGGATCATTTCAACACAAAGAATATATTGGGAAAGGGGGGATTTGGTGTTGTATACAAGGGTCGCTTGAACAACGGGACTGTGGTGGCCGTGAAAAGGATAAAGGATTACAATGCTGTTGGTGGAGAGATACAATTCCAGACGGAAGTAGAGTTGATCAGCTTGGCTGTTCATAGAAATCTCCTCCGGCTTTGGGGGTTCTGCTCGACTGAAAGTGAGCGACTCCTAATCTATCCTTACATGCCAAATGGCAGCGTCGCATCCAGACTCAAAGGTATGCAACAGTTAAATCATTACTTAGGTCATTCTGAAAAGGAAAGAAACACGTCATATCAAGCGAGATTAATATAATTTGATTTTCTTCGCAGACCATATCCATGGAAAGCCGGTACTGGACTGGTCGAGGAGGAAGAGGATAGCGCTGGGCACTGCACGTGGCTTGGTGTATTTGCACGAGCAGTGTGACCCCAAAGTCATCCATCGCGATGTCAAAGCAGCCAACATTCTGTTGGACGAAGACTTTGAGGCTGTGGTTGGCGACTTTGGATTGGCAAAGCTCTTAGACCACCGCGATTCTCATGTCACCACAGCTGTCCGCGGCACTGTTGGTCACATAGCGCCTGAATATCTCTCTACAGGGCAATCATCCGAGAAGACTGATGTGTTTGGGTTTGGAATCCTACTCCTTGAGCTGATCACAGGGCAGAAAGCAGTCGACTTTGGTCGGGGAAAAAACCAGAAAGGAGTTATACTGGATTGGGTACGACCTTATAACTCTCTCTCTCTCACACACTGTCAACGATGTGATGGCGTTGCTTACTTGGTCTTGATTTAGGTAAAGAAGCTCCACCAAGAAGGGAAGCTGAGCCTTATGGCAGACAAAGATCTAAAGAATGAGTATGACAGAATGGAGCTTGAAGAAATGGTTCAGGTGGCACTTCTGTGCACTCAGTTCAATCCGTTGCATCGCCCTAAAATGTCGGAGGTCTTGAGAATGCTGGAAGGCGACGGCCTAGCAGAGAAGTGGGAACAATCACAGAACAACGAGACCACACCTAGATTCCGAACAATTGAACAACCTATTCAGAGATATTCGGACTTCATTGAGGAGTCCTCCCTCGTAGTCGAGGCTATGGAGCTCTCGGGGCCAAGGTAGCGTAGCATCTTTTCATGAGGTTCGTTTGCCTCCTATTACTACTATTAAGCTAAAAGCTTTAAAAAATTTGCATTCACTCATCATGTCTATAGTGTTTGTTTGAACCGCTGTATTTGAAATCAGCTGTATAAAAGAAAGAAAAAGTTATGTGCATTTACTTGTTTGTTCAAAGTATTAGATTCATTAAGCTCAATCCAAATCCTATATTTTCAAGAAATGCTGCCTCTAATGTGTAGTTAGTAGGAGTACTATATTATTTTTTTGAGAGCTTCCACTACGTTATGCAACTATATTATTAATTAAAACCAGTAAAAAAAACCATAATACTCATAGCAAATAAAGGGTTTTGCTATTGAAAATAAATGTGGCCCAAAATATGGAGTACATTATATTGAAGACGAGAGGATTTGTGTGGGGCATTGGGGCAAGAAATCAAATACAATTGGAGAGAGATTAGAAATAGATAAAAGGGTGATTTAAAAGGTGAATTGATGTGGAAAAAAACAGCAGCACGTGGGCGTACATAGATTCGCCGGCAGACCGCACAAATAGGAAACGTATTGCGTGGCACAAATATTCGCTTCGCCGATAACTTTACGGTTAATTATTTCACTCATCTCACCAAAATATCCTACACCTCTAATTCACTCAATCACTTTTTTTCTAATGCAAATATGAAACAATTCACTCCGTTCAATTTTTATTTTTATATTTGCAATTTTAGTATAAGCACAAAAAATACCGAGTATAAACTTTTATTTTTTTTTATCATTTAAATACGATCAATCATAGTTCCTTATTTATATCTATGCTAATTTGAACTATCAGATTTAGATTAGAGAGAAAATATCACTACCCTTGATTGAAATACGTTTCAGTAGAAAATTAGAATTTGGAGAGATTTTAGAAAATATAAATTCCAAATAAGAATTTTTATATTATGCAAAAGGGGTTTCATTTAACAGCAAAATAAAGTAAAATTTAAAATTTGAATACACCAAAAATAAAAGGGTTCCCGTTATAGAACCCTTTTTCATAAAATCACAACAAATTCGAAGTTTGGTGCACTTCTTTTACATTTATATACGTAATAAGACATTCGTTCTGCATTCATTATATATTTTTGTACTAATATTTAGGGAGTAGTATTATTTTATATATTCAAGTGATTGATTAAATTTTTTTTAGTTGCTATACCATTGGTTGATTTTTACTGTTAGTAAAAAACAATATATTTATGTTTGCTTACTTTATTATCTTTCATCTATTATTATTATTTTTTATTCTTTTTATTTTACTATCTCTTTATATCTTTATTTTTTTACTTTATTCTCTCTTCTCAAATCATTAAATATTAGTATTTTCTTTAATTCCTTACTCAAAGGAAATTAATCACTTATAACGGGATGGATAGATAACATTATTTTTAAAGTGAGATTAATTCACTACTGATTATATTTTAATCAATTTTTTTTTATTAAAACTCATACTAGATTTCTATCATTTTTTTTACTAAAATTAATGTAATAGTATTCCATTCAGTCCATCATAAACGATGCCCTTCTATTGAACATTGAATTTAAGAAATTGATATGTAAAGAAATAAGTGGGAAGAGAGTGAAGTAAGAAAGAGAGAAAAGTAGATGAGTTAAGACTTAAGAGAGAATAAAGTAGATTAGAGAATAAAATAAGGAATGAAATGCTCTATTTTTAGCTAAAAATTGGGATACTCTACAAAGAAAATTAACCTAGTTTATTATAAATCGAATGAAGTACTACTAGTATTTATTTTCAGTGGATGAAGATAACACTTCTAACTGTTTAACTGAACAGACAAAGATGAATTAATATTTAAATTTACATTTACTATATAACAAGATCACCCATGGATGGTGATGCTTACTTAAAAAAAATTAAATGTAACAAGACGTATTTGTTCATTAGTAAAAAAAATTGATTTTATCTCATTGGTGTAAGTATAAAATATCAATTTTATTTGAAAATGATATACACAAGCTTAAAAAATACTACCACTACAAACTATACTAATTTTTAGGTTTTAAAAACAAAATCTCTTAAAATCAACAAAAACAAATCTACAACATCATATCTTTCTCATGATGCCCTTGTGCAAGGTAACTCGAAAATATCAAAATAAAGTGCTACTTGTGTCAATGAAAATTATTGAAGATAAATTACACGGAAATGCTTTTGTGGAAATAAGATTAGAGTGGAGTAATTTAGTGGGCGCGCATCTAGCGTTTACATTCAAAAATCTCGTTGATTAGTTAACAGCGAGGGTACTTTCGTCATTCCGTTACTAGTATGTTGCCAGTGAAGAACTATCACCAATCCCTCTTCAGTTCAATCACTCTTTAACGACTTTATTAAATTCTTTGGTTTTTTTCGGAATCTCATCATAATCACTCTTTAACGACTTTATTAACGACTTCACATTTCTTGATAATTAATCCGCACATAGATACACTCCGTCACTTTTACATCTCAAGAAGAGAAAGGAAAAGGAAAAAAGAATTTGCCAGTTCTTTCTTCTTTGAGCCAAGATGGTGAATTTGTATTCTAGTCTATCGTCCATGAATTTGAAAAAGATTGCATTTTCAGATCAGGTATTATCATCTCAGAGGAGGAAGATAGTTTCGCCCTGTAGCTTCGGCATCGCGTTGTTCTTCATCGTCTTGAGCGCATTGCTGTTTAGTGTTACATCCAAAGGCCCTTTTCTTCAAGGGTTGTACAATCATGGCTCACGCGGTAATGATACTTCTTTTGTTTCTTGGACTAATAGTACTAGTTCTAGTTTTAGTTCAAGTGTTACTCCCAATTTGCAATTTCCTTTGAATGAAACCCTTGATGCAAATGTAACTCTGAAATCTGGAAAAGGGGAGAAGGGTTTTGAGAGTGCCCCTGCGGGGGATCAGTCGGTGAAGTTCGAAGATGTGAGCTTTATTGTTGAGGGAAGTGTTGGAGTGGAGAGAGGTGCCAGAAACCGGTCTCAGCCTGTTGGGGGTGCAATCTTGGTGGATGATAGAGGGGGAAGAAGGGAATCTGGGGTGCCCCGTGCTGGTGATTCCACTGCTAAGTCTATTGGGGATGAATGTGGGCCGGGGATTCAATCTTTGGAAGGAGGCCGTGTTGGTAATTGTTCGAGTGAGGGTAGTAATGGAGATTTAGGTTTAGAGAATGAAGGAGTGACTGCACCTGCATCTGCTGGAAGTGATAGATCCTACAAGAACTGTGACATCTTCAATGGTAGATGGGTGAGGGATGATGCAGAGCCATATTATCCTCCTGGTTCCTGTCCTTATATCGATAGGGACTTCGATTGCCACCTGAATGGGAGACCTGATAGTGAGTATATTAAGTGGAGATGGCTGCCATATGACTGTAGCATTCCCAGGTATGGTTTATATTTTGATTTCGATTATCAGAGGATCTAGGGATTACTCTATTTGGGTAATTTTGGAATGCATGTCCAATAATTGTTTCCTATATTGGTGTGGCTTGTTGTAGGTATAACAATGTTGACAATTTGAGTTTGAAATATATACTTATGGAAGCAAATGATGACTGTTCTCGTGCTTGTTTCTAACTACAGCAATGTAGTGGAGAAGATGCTTACATGAATGATCTAGTAATTCGAATAATTTTAATGTGTATTGCATTATCTAAGTTTCTCAGATATGTGTTACTTTTGAGCTTTAGAGCCTCCACCAGTGATCCTGCTAGTATTCCAGGTCAACAAACAAGTTCTTATAGAGCTAGGCTTCTCGATAGCTGATGATTTCTTTTACTGATTTCTTTCTTGCTAAACTATGTACATTGTTGAGATACTTTGAGGAAATTTGTCAGGGATATGTTGTTAGCAACGTGTTTTTCACAGTCGGAATTTATGGAACTGCAGTTTCTTGTTATTGTTAAAGAAAATGAAACCTCTAACATAAGTTTGTTAAGAGGGACGTAGTGAATGCTTCAGATTGCTTTGCATCAACTTAATATCTAATTGTAGAACTGATGATTATGGCTTAGCAAACAATATGGTAATGCTTACTTTTAATATGGTTTCTAGGTTCAATGTGATTGATTTTCTCGAGAGACTTAGGGGGAAAAAGCTAGTATTTGTTGGCGACTCTTTGAATAGGAACATGTGGGAATCTCTTGTTTGCATTCTCCGCCATGGAGTTGCAGACAAAAGCCGAGTCTATGAGATATCTGGGAAGCACGAATTCAAAAAGAAAGGATTTTATGCTTTCCGATTTGAGGTATGTTCTCTACATTTCAAATTGAAAACTAAAAATTGAAACACACGTTTCTAATTCTTTATACTTCGACTATATTTGAAATTTGAAGGACTACAACTGCTCTGTAGACTTTGTTAGTTCTCCTTTCCTTGTAAAAGAATCATCCTTCACCGGAAAGAATGGCTCTGTTGAGACATTAAGACTGGATTCGATGGATGCTACAACTTCAATGTATCATGATGCAGATGTGCTCATTTTCAATACCGGCCACTGGTGGACTCACGAGAAAACTTCCCGTGGGTGAGTTTGTCTTATATCTCTCATGAAACAAGGTTTCATTGGAACACATACCGTAGTTTAAGTACAAGTACTAGTACTAGTATATGTCGATTATTCCTATTAATTGTAATATTTATACTTTTTATAGAGAAGGCTATTACCAGGAAGGTGATTACGTGCACCCGAGACTTAAAGTTTTGGAAGCATTCAAGAGGGCGCTCACCACTTGGGCCAGATGGGTCGATAAGAACATTGATCGTAACAAAACTGAAGTTATTTTCAGAGGATATTCGGTCACACATTTTAGGTATGTTTTGCTTCCCCATGCCTCAAATCTGACTTTATATGCTATTAATGTTAATCTTCACTTGTTTTCTATCTATGACCTGCATGACGTTTGTGAAGATTGAGGTACCTATGAATTGATGTTAATTTGATTTACCTGGTTGAAAAAAGGGGGGAAATGCATTTATTCTGAAAAAAAGGACAATCTTTACCTCGAATCATGTATGAATATATGTTTAAGATATTTTATTTTCTTAGATTGTGAATGGATTGATTATATCAGGTTTAAGATTAGATTTTTTGTTAGGGAGTTACATTAAATGTTTGAGCGATGCATTTCCCATTAAGTCTAAGTAATACAACTGCATTGATAGGTGCATAATACCAAATTGCATAATGTATTTACATAATTAACTTTTAGGCATTAAAGACTTGAAATAATTGAGCTATGTATGGTCGAGGTTGATCTGAAATGTTGGTTTGGTGCAGGGGTGGGCCGTGGAACGCGGGAGGTCAGTGCAGCAACGAAACGGAGCCAATAATGAAGGATGCTTATTTAGCAAAGTACCCTGCGAAAATGAGGATTCTAGAACACGTGCTCAAGGAGACGAAAACCCCGGTGGTGGCGTATCTAAACATAAGCCGGCTTACGGATTATAGAAAGGATGGGCACCCGTCGGTGTACAGGCCGGAGTCGCAGAACGAAGTCCACGCGCAGGACTGCAGCCACTGGTGCTTGCCTGGAGTGCCGGATACATGGAACGAGCTGCTTTATGTCTCACTCTTGAAGAGTGGAAAGGGATCTTGGAGTGGTTCCCTTTAGATTTGTTTCTTTACACCATTGTGGTTATATTTTTTGTTTGCTGTGGTGATAAATGTATAATAGAATGTTTGATGCAATACACCATTGTTGAAGTGTTTATAAGTATTTCACATAAAAGAGAGGCAACAGAAATAGAGGATAATATGGAGTACAAAGTGAGTGAAGTTATGAAATACAAGAGCCAAATAAGGTGAGTCCTTGCCGTAGGGTGACTTGCCGGTGAGGTGGAGAGATGGAGCAACGCTATTGGTCGCTTCCAATCGGCGCCGCTGGGTTTTCAAGATGAGTTGAATTCCTCATTCCACCACATTTCTGAACTCTCACTGTGACCGCTGATTACACCAGCCGCATAGAAAGCTGAGGAGGAATTTGTATCTGGATTTAGGGCGTTTAAATAGAAGATGTTTGTATCATTGACTGTGTGTGTGTGTGTGAGAGGTGGTAACTGGTAATATACTCGCTAATATAGACGAGATGCTCGTTTAATACTCGATTTTTAATGATCGCTAAAACCTGTTTTTTAGTCAAGGGTGCAAAACATATTTAAGCCTGATTTTGAATGGAAATGGAACATTTATTTATCAGCAGCTCAATAAGATTTTAATTAAAAATGAATATAGAAATCGTCATTATATTTGGCTTTATAACTTTATCAACATATACTTCTATTGATATTAACATGCTTGCTTTTGGTAATTGAGCTACTTTAGTGTGGTATGAGTAGCACTGCACCCACTAATTAGTGCTACTTCACCACTTTCTCTATTTCACAATCAACTAATCTTCCACTAGTATCACATTACGTGTCACCCATTAACAATAACATCTACTATTATCTTTTTCTAAATTTTATAAAATTAATTTCAAGAAATCATTCCAAGAGTTGAGTCACCATATATATTTGGTGACCAATCAATACTAATACATAGAAAAAGTTGTCCATGCGAGGTGACTCGACTCTTGGAGTATTATTTTTATTTAGCAATTTTATTTCACTGGTATTGCAGGTTTACTTACTTAATGCTACAATTATCTAAAAGTAATTAGCTTACTCAATATTAAAATTAGCCATCATCATATAATATAGTTATAGGATTGCAATATAGTATTATGTAGTTTGTTTGAATGTGAAATTTTAATTAAATCATATCACATATATATAATCGTGGCTAAATTTAAGGTAGTCATTACATAAAGTGAAAATTACAAATTATTCCATTTTCAGAAATTCGAATAGATTGTTTTTAGAATAAATACAATCAATATGACAAATTGACAATATCATTACATTGACCAAAATTTAATAAGTACATCTAAAATTTATTACTATATGGTATAATATAACTTTTCATTTCCACTATCCATTTTGAATAGTTCTCACCATTCACTCTATATCATTCCTAGGTAGGTTTCTAACAAGAAATACACATACTAATATATGAATAATAAAGTGACATCTATTTAAATGATAGAAAGTGGGAAAGTTTGAGCGGTGTGAACCGAAGATAAGGAGACACAATATTGGATTGGCCGACACAAAAATCATTATAAGTAATACTATCAATAAAGAAGTCTACTTTTATGCTACTGGAGATTATTATTTGGTCTATATTTTCGTGACTCACCAAGTTTCAACAGCTACCTTCATAGTCAGAACAACTCGTGAATATGAATAATAAAAAGAATAAAGCTATGCGGCCATATTATGGTCAGTCATAAATTAATTAAATAATAAAAAAAATTAATTTTTTTTAAAATTTTTGGTTTAATACTACTTGATTTTACTTTTATATCATCTTCATTATATGTTGCTCAACATGTTAGTGTTGATCTTTCGTAGTTTTTGCTCAACTTATTACTACTGTCATTTCTTGATTGTTGTTCAACGTATACAGTAATTCGTGATATTAATGTGTTTTACGTAATGGAATTCAAAGATAAGTATCAACTCACAAGTTTATTCACACACATATAAGTTTATATCGGTAATTCTAATTTTTTTATACATGTAAATGGACTAAATTAACTCTTTATGGCCGGCCACATTATGGCCATTTAGCATCACTCTAATAAAAATGGGGATTCACATTATATTTCTTGTTTGAATATGTAACAATGATCTCATACACAAAAACTATTTAGAAGTTCATAACTTCAAGAAGCTAAAATGTTGACTAAACGTATCAAAACACAAATTTTCTTAAAATATGTCATCGGTAGATTCCAACCTTATAACCATAACCTAATCGAGTTTACTAGTTAATTACGTTGAATGAGTCCTCAAGAAACCAAGCGATGAAGACTTATGTCTGTAAATAGTGATATAAGGTTCAAACTCCACCTCTTCTATCTAAGTAAAAAGACTTTCACTACAAAAAAAAGGTTGTTTTGCAAGCACCAAAGTGCTAGCAAATAGGCATATATGCTCGCAAACAGTCATTTTGCAAGCACTTTGCGAGCAAGAGAGGTGCTACCCATTTGGCTTGTGTCGCAAAATTGCGTGTACTTTAGCAAGCACATGATGAAAATTTTGCGAGCACATTGACTGGTGCTCGTAAAATGACTTGCAAAGTCTAGTGGTGGTATTAGTACTTTGCAAGCACTTTTTGGTGGCAAACTTCCTCAATGTGGTCGCAAAATTCAACTTTGTTAGCATTCTTTTGTGCTTGCAAATAATTCCATTTAATGACTTATTTTGCAAACACCGCCGTGCTCACTAATTCAGTATCTTTTCAAAATGTTTTTCTATTATATTTTTATTATTTTTAAAAAATTAATATTACTATTTATTTTTTCAAATCATAGTAGTATGAAATAATTCAATAGAATAACGAAATTAAAATGTTACATAGATACAAAATATTGTTTTACACTTCAATTCAATTAGATCACATGATTTAGTTCAAATACTACTAGCTCCCACAATTTAGTTCAAATACAAGCTCGTCGCCTGTACAGCTCCAGGACCTGTTTCCTTTTCTTCACCTCCCAAAAAGCTCGAGAAAGATCGCATTGTAATCTGGTTCTCTTCTCTTTAGCACGCAACTCTTCAACCCTTGCCAAAACTTTTTCCTTCAAACAAACAGACAAACAAACGTCCAATAGCAAACAATTAACAAGAGATAATAAGCTAACAGATTTTATAATGTCAATAAAAATCATTGAAAAAGCCATAGCTTAATAAAACAGTAAACTATATCTCCCACTTGAACTACCTAGAAGAGTATTGCTCAATAAAGTTTATATAAGTCCTTTCATGTGCAGTCCTCTACAATAAGTGTGTTGTCATTTCTACATGCAATGAAGGACTTCATAAACTAAAATTCACTGGTAATTTTTTCTTACTAACCAAAAGAGAATGCACCATTAGTAACAATATAAGTTGCACCCCAATGAATCCTAAGTTGCGAATCCAAAAAGAGGGATCACACGGCTATTCGAACAAATCAAGGCCATTTTAGCGCAGGATGATACTAATTTCAACAAAGATAATAGGGGAAATTTCATGGCATTCAATACAAATGACAAAATAGATCTCATGAACTGATAGTATGTTACACCAATTCACCTAAACTGAAAATGTAAAGAAGGAAAACTCCATCAAGTCGATTTCTATAAGTCTAGCTACTCTTAACAAAAAAATCATCTAGAAACAAAGAGGGTGAGGGTCTGAAGTTGCATGTCATTTATCAACTGTTTCAACAGACATCAAATTCAGAATTTCAAAGACTAGACTTTTCCTTTCTACATGACAATCTCAAATTCTCAATCATATGCAAAGTAGGTAGTCGAATAAATGGAACATATAGAAGCATGCTGATTTGAATTACCTCATAAACTCACTTAGGTAACTGAAGTTGAAAGGAAATCATGCTGAGCCTGAGAGCGAGGAAGTCTGAGAACTAGATGATTCTACACAAAACAATCAATCAGATATCAGTGATCCATTTTATCAGCTATCAAAAGCTTGTTGCATATAGCATCTTAGATATCAGTTTCACCACATGAGAAGAGAGATCCAAAATCAGGAAGTTAATAACATATCATCACTTTCATTTATTACACATCATAAAGCTTCCACCACAATACAAAAACATACATCAGTCAGTGAAAGTAGCAAACAATTTGACATCAAAATATCAAATATTAATCATCTAATAAATCACACTAACCAAAATTTTAAGATCCACAGATTCCAATTAAAGTAACACGAGCAGATTTGTAGAAGAGGTTGACCTGATGAGCAAATATAATTAAGGATTCTTGGTGTTGTGAGTTGAAGCCGAGAAGAGAACGGCGAGCTCAAGCCAACGACATCTGCAGCAGTTATCTGATGAGCTCAAGTCGAAATAAAATTAGTGAGCTCATTCAAAATTTGCACATGTTGTTTATGGATTCCTCAAATTTGTATGATCAGTAACTTAACTCTAGTTTCCATCATAAACACATTCTTTGCTAGCCAAATCAGATCAAGCATTTTCCCACAAACATACACTATAATGTTAGAAGTGCCATAAACACTATTGACATTTACTATATGGAGAAATGTGGGAAGAGATGGAGTTTTGAGTAACTGTGATATGCCTATTTTTCTACTTTTTTTCATTTTGGAAGTATTCATTACATACTAATTCTGCCATCGTTTTTTTTCTTTTCTGCTTTCTTTCTTTGTTACTCCATAATATTCACTACTGCAAAAATCTGAACTGCAAAATACATCAAATTGGATTCCACATGCTCAATCAAAATGCAGTTTTCTTAAACAATTTGACCACAAATCAAACCTAACTAGCACCAGCATTTCATATGATTTCTAATTTCCAATTTCTTCAGCAATCTCGCGGTGCATCCAACAACAGTTGAATTCCACTACAAGTCAATCAAAATCCAATTAATAGGAGCTTCAACTACAGAACTCATAGCTTCACGATTTCAACGGATTCAGTCGTCTGTAAAACTAGATGAACTCATACCAGCGGGTTCTACAAATAGAGCGTCAATTGAAATCAAATGCCGCCAAAAAATGGGAAAACCAGAGTAATCATTTGGTAGAGGAAAAAACTCAATTAAAAAGCATACACAACGAATTGATTAATCTATTCCAATCATGAGTCGCAATTATGAATCGATACGAACGAAAACTGAAGTGGGACAATTTAAACAGCGCAACCATCTAACAATTTACAATGAGAGGTCAGCAAAGAAGCTAAACACAGTATAGTGACAAAATCGCACCTACAAATGAGCTTCTTCTTCTTCTGGCTGCTGTTGAATTTGTGGTCAGGAGCGGATTGTTGAAGAGCAGGGATTCGGTGGCGGAGCAAGGGAGAGAGAGAGAGAATTTAGGTGAAAATTTTGAGTAATGAGAATTAGGCAATGAGTATAATTTAGGATTTAGGCGAGGGAGATGATACTTCACCCCTTGCCAAAGCGTACAAGTTGGAGATTATTTCTCTGAAATTGTGTTCACAATGCAAGTTCGGATAAGAGTTAAATTTGCATGCACCATAAAATTTGCTCGCAAAACAAAAAAAAGAGTTAAATTTTGCCAGCACCATAAAATGTGCTTGCAAAATCAGCAAGCAATATAGCAAGCACAAATACATGTACTCGCAAACTGTCCACACAAAAAGGAAGCTCGGCCAAAACATACGTTTGCAAGCACTGCTTGCTCGCCAAACTTCTTGCAAACTATTTGCAACCAAATATTTAGTATTTTGCTGCAATATTGCTAGAAAATCTCTCGCAATTTGCGAGCACGACCTGTGCTCGCAAATTTGTGCTTGTAAACATGCATCTTTTTTATAGTGTTTATTGAATAAATATATAAATCTCACTATCAATACACTTCATATATATTTATATGTACAATATCTATAACCTTATATGTAGAGAGGTAGAGTACATTGACAAAAGTAACACAATAATTTCAAAAATTATTTTAAAAGTAAACTATCAGCTCCACTATTGTGCAATTATTTTGGTCCACTAGAATTTATTAAACAGCGCATGCAGCCCATGAAAGGATAGATACAATAGGCCCTTTATATATTCCACCCCAAAGAAAAAAAATGAAATTAGGGCATTATCCACAACTTAAACTGAGATTTGTCAATCAAGTGGATCGCTATAAGCCCAAACATATATAGTCGTTTTATTATTAGATCCGCGTTAATATTTTAAAGCTGTATATTTTAGTGGTATCATATGTGGAGTATATTAAATGTGAAAAAGGGAGTACAGTTCCATTTCGAACATCCAATCCAACGATAAAGATCCTAGTTAATAGAAAAGTATAGGATTCAGTGCCGGCCGTACTAATTCTTTCACGTATAACAACATGGAATAATGCAATTTTCATGGATATCAATAATATTATATCATATCTTGCTATTTTGCAGTGAGGAAAAGGCGAGAGATAATGGCGCACCTCCATGATTAGGGTTACGAGACGATGATAATATAATAATTCAACAACTTGATTTGCTCGTCTATTTATGTCCTATTGACTACCATTTAAAATAGCATCACTTTATCCTAAAAATGGTTAAAGCCCAAAGAATCTATGCATCTTTTTTACTATTAACTCCAATCCACGACTATATTACAACCCACTTGCAATAAACTACATTAGTATTTAACCACGTAATAAATTAATTAATTAGTCTCAACAATTTTTATTTTATTAAAGGATATGATGCCAAGTGCCAACACCTGGGATCTTTGCAAAGCTTGTCCAACAAAGAAATTAATGACTACCCAAGAAACTAATTTTACATAATACTTATATGATTTCAAATTAAATTTCTACTATTATTTAACCATGAAAAAAATATAAAGAAGAATCGGATATTTCTGACTAAAATAAGTCAATATATTGTACTCCATTATATATACATGAGACATGCATGTAACGAGGGGAATGAATTAATTTAAGTCATTACAGCTTCTAATTAAATACTACATGTATCCATGTTGCTTTAGCTATATTTTATCTCTAGATTTCCTACCCCAAAAGATTTTTTAATCAAAGATAATAACTGGTTTTAACTTTTACATATGTTCTAAAGTTAATTAACAATTCTGGATATGGATATATGATGTGTTCTGTCTAGTCCATCACACAATTTTTGATCAATAATTTTTTTATCATGATAGGCTAAGAACCTAATCGTGAGTGCAGTAGTAAAAGTCAACTAGTATTCCACAAAATAAAATAAAATAACAAATAGAAGTAAAAGTCAATTAGTTAAATGTAGCCAACCAATGACCTCGTGATTTTGCTTACTAATATATATATATATATATATATATATATATATATACTATTGTTTACCTTGTTTTATAATGACTCTTTTCAATCCCAAAGTTGTTCTAGGCATCCACGTGGCTTTTTTACTAATGACAAGCAACGTAAGAGATTTATGTTTTGAAGTAGGAGTATAAGGCAGAAGCAAAATGATAGTTTAAAATGTATTACGAAATGGCCCTTCTACAAGTTCTTTTATCCAAATAAATGCATTCAATACCCAATATAAAGTTATAGAAAGAATGGCGTACTATAAAATTGATGGAAGAGTCCCATTCTCATGGACCATATGTTGTTGGGCATGGCATATAGCATAATATACACTTTGGAAAGACATAGTATTCCATCTTTAACACAAATACTCCCTCCGTCCCACATAATTCGGGTCAGTTTGACCGGGCACGGGTTTTAAGAAATGTTGTTTGACTTTGATTTAAATGAATGTAGGTAGTGAAAAGTGGGTCCCACCTTGTGTATTTATCTTGTATTTTGATGAATATCTTGCATTAGTGATGAATTGAGGATAATTAAATTTGGAAAATTAAGTTTTGTTAATTGTAATTAGTGTTTTAGTGTGCATAAATTGAAATTCAAAGTCCTAATTGACAATGCTCCAGATTATACACATTCACTGCTTTTTCAAACCAAATTGCCTCTTCTATTAAACTCCACACACTACAACTTCTCAATGTATGTCTACTGATGATTACAACTGCTTGGAGGGAAATCTAAAATCAAACTAAACTTAAAACAAATTTTTTTGGAGGGAATGTAGTAGGGTATGGCCAACTATCACTAGCTACAAAGGCATATCTACTAAACAAAATGAGATTAATAGAAGTATTGCCCTCAGAAAATTTTCATCATTGGGCAATGGAGTATGCTGCTGGAGGCAGTGCCGGAGACAGTGACGGAGATATCACCGGCGACAAAAACTCGCGCATTGTAGGAGTGGACACCAAAAATCTGATAGCTCAAAGGCTGCTACAACTGAGCCATGAAGGTAAAGTAGCATATGGAGGTTTTGTGAAGACAGCAAAGGACTTTGGAGTGAGCACGAAGACTGTGCACAGAATCTGGGCAGAGGCAAGCCACCAAATCCAGCTTGGAGTACCTGTGAGCATACAAGATCGTGTTAAAGGATTCAAGCGCAAAGATAGAATTCAGCTTGATTCAAACAGAGTAAGAGCTCTTTCATTCCTTGAAAGATCAACCATCCGCAAGTTGGCTGCCAAACTGGAGTTAAGTAAGAGTGCAGTGGGCAGAAAAGTGAAAGCAGGGGAACTGAGGCCACACACAAATGCTGTGAAACCCCAACTTACTGCCGCAAACAAGTTAGCAAGAATGAAATGGGGTCTCATTCATGTTCAGCCTCAGGTGCACAATGGTATGCTCAAATACCACACAATGCACAATGTAGTGCACATAGATGAAAAATGGTTTTTCATGACAAAGACTACGGATAGATACTACCTGCTGCCAGATGAGGACGAACCATATAGGTCATGTAAGTCAAAGCGGTTTATAACAAAGGTGATGTTTATGTGTGCTGTTTGCAGACCATACTTTGGAGAAGATGGGGATGTCATATTTGATGGAAAAATATGCATCTTTCCATTCACAACAAAAGAGCCAGCACAGAGAAAATCCAAGAACAGAGCAAAGGGCACCTTAGAGACAAAGCCAATTCAATCAGTGAACAAGGAAGTCATGAGAGACTGCCTTATTCAAAAGGTACACTATTTTTGTTCCCTTTTCATAATCCAGAACTCACATAAGCACCCCT
The DNA here is from genome assembly GCF_004379255.2 of Salvia splendens. Lineage (NCBI taxonomy): Eukaryota > Viridiplantae > Streptophyta > Magnoliopsida > Lamiales > Lamiaceae > Salvia > Salvia splendens. The sequence continues at coordinate 8,585,057 of NC_056034.1, forward strand.
TATGCAGATCATACCAACAATCAAGGCTAAATGGCCAGATAACATAAGCAAGGACATATTCATACAACAAGACAATGCAAGACCCCACATCATGCATAATGATGCAGAATTTCAGGCAATTGCAAACACAGATGGCTTCACATTCCATATCATTTGTCAACCACCCAATTCCCCAGATTGTAATGTCTTGGATTTAGGTTTTTTCAGAGCAATACAGTCTATACAAGATGACAAGCTGGCTAGGGGAGTGGATGACTTGTTGAGCAATGTGCAAAGCTCATTTGAAGAACTTATTGCACAAACACTCAACAAAGTGTTTCTAACTCTTCAAACTTGTTTAACAGAGATCTTGAAAGTGGAAGGGGGAAATGACTACAAAACTCCACACATCAACAAAGATAGGTTGTGAAGGATGGGCATACTTCCACACACTCTAGAGGTTGAAGAACATGTTGTCAAGGCTGCAGTGACATACCTCCAACAGAGTGAAAATGATGCTGGCACAGCATATGACATCTCACATATATGTAGGGCTGTAGGTTTATAATTTCAGTCATTAGGAAGCATTTTTTGGCAGTTGGGTGTGTAAGCCTCAAGATTAGGTGTGGCTTATGCTATCAACTGTTTTTTGACATCTTTTGTACAGCCTCCAAACCTACATGTATAGGGGTGGCTTCTAAAATCCTAATCCCTCAGAAAATTATCATCATAGGGCAGCCTCCTAACCTTGTAAAGGGGTGGATTCTGAAACCTAATCCCTCAGAAAATTGTCATCATAGGGCAGCCTCCAAACCTTGTAAAGGGGTGGCTTTTGTAATGTCAGTGTATGGCTTTTGTAATCCCTCAGATCTTAGTGTTTATATAAACTCACAAATAAGCCTCCATACCTAACTAGAGGGGTGGCTTTATCATGCATAAAGTATCAGTAATATCAACACACAACAAATCATCACAGGGCCAAAGAGTATCAGCATGCAACACATCACAAGGAACAATATACAACCATCAATTAAGCCAACAACCAGAGAACCCCCAAACAAATTAACACAGCCTCCAACCAACCTCCAACCCACACAATCACTCCAACAACCAAACTCCCCTCCCCCAAACAAATTACCACAGCCTCCAACCCACACAATAACTCCAACAACCATACTCCCATCCCCCAAACAAATTAACACAACATCCAACCCAAACTGACCCAACCACAGCCTCCAACCCAAATGACACAACCACAGCCTCCAACCCAAACAAACACATCAAACACAACTGCCTCCAACCCAATGACACAATCAACAACACAACCAAATTGAGGGACAACATACTTAGATTCAATCTAAAAACCCAGGCAGCAAAATAGCAAGAATCTGCCTCTCGAAGTCGGAATACACGATGGGGGCGGCTGTAGCTTGGACGTTGGTGGAGGTTGGTTGCCCATTGTAGGGGGTGGCTGGTGGTGGTGGCCCGGCGTAGGGGGTGGCTGGTGGTGGTGGCCCGTAGTAGGGGCAACCACGGTCATCGTACACGATGCCACAGTGAGAAGGCCACACGTCTACGGGTATGAAGAGATCAGCTGGGGTTTCGGGGACAACGGTGTCAACTTGATCTCCGGTGTCGAAGGCGAACTCAGAACCCCAAAGATGATCTGGGGTGTCTGGGGCGACGAGATCGTCCAGATCCATCGATAAAAAACGAGTTGGAGAGTCGGGATAAGCATCCATCGATTTGTGTGGAGGCGGTCGAATTTGTGGAGGAACCCGTGTAGATCTAGGGTTTTCACAGCGAGTACTTGGAGTGGATGAGGAGGCGAGGTATGTGGAGACGGTGGGATTTGAGGGGAGAATGAGTGTAGATCTAGGGTTTATAGATGGTGGGAAGGAGTAAATTGCAATGAGAGCCGAATTGAATGGGGGAGACGGTTGGGAGGCGAATTGAATGAGTGAGCCGGTGGGAGGTGTCTTCAATGGGAGAGAATTGAATGGGGTAGCCGAATTGAAGGGGGAAGGTGGGAGGAGTAAATTCTACCAGAGGAGAATTGAAGGGGAAGAATAAGGAAGACGAAATGAATGGGTCATTCGAAATATGGGATACAGAATCAAAGGCTAATTAAACACTTAATTGCATTAATTGTGTGATTTGAGTTCCCTTATTGTAATTAGCATTGGTATGATTTTTTTGCCATAAATGGAAAGTTTGAAGTGGGACAAATTATGTGGGACGGACCAAAATGGAAAACTGGGACGAATTATGTGGGACGGAGGGAGTAACTTCTTCCACCCCAGATTATGCAATGCTTTTCATTTTAGCATGATCATTAAGAAATTAGTCTTTAGTGAGTTAAGTTAATAAATACGAGGGAGAAAATAGAATAAAACAAGAAATAGAATAAAGTAGCAGAATTAGAAAGTTACGTTTTTGCTAAAAGATGAAATGTAGAAGTATAATTTATCTTACGGTCCCAATAAAGAATATAATCAATTTCCTAGTGAACTGGGATGGATGAAGTATATGATTCATGTCTCATTTGAGGCTACTTTAAATAATACTCGTGCCGCAAATTTTCATGACTTAATCTTATTAAAAAGGGTGATTTGAAATTTCTATTGTTCATCTTCGATAACACATTCATCATGCATGCTTGTTGGTTTTATATTTTATCTCTAAATATACAGTGCAAAAACCATGATGATCATCACTCACGTAGTTGTTGTCTATATTACTACTAAAATGTAAAATGATTGCCAGTTAATAAATATTCATTATCCACTTATAAGTTGAAAGTGTGTATCATTTCATAAATGACTTTGTTAATTTGGTAAAAATAAGAAGCTAAAAGATTTTAAAAGTGGAATTCATCCAACCATATAAAAGCATCCTTAACGCTAGAAAAAATTGGGGCTGGACCGCAACTGGGGTTCGGCCTGGGCCCAGCAGCGTTGGAGGTGGCGGTGGAGAGGCCGTGGCCGCGCCTGGAGATGCTGGAGAGGCCCAAGGCCACGCCCGGTTGCGGCCTGGCCTGGCGTTGCAAGCTCCTGGGTCGCGCCCTGTTGCGGTCCGGCCTGGGGTTGCGGGCTCTCGGGCCGGAACCGAACCCCAATTTTATTTATTTATTAAAAATTGATTTTTATTTTAATTTATTTTCCTATTTAAACTCCACAACATTTTCATTCCTTCTATATTATTCCTATGAATTTTTTGAAATATAATTGTTCAAAGTTTTCAATTTTTAGGAATTGTAATTTTAATTTTTTAGGACTTGTAAATTTTAATTTATAGGGTTTATAAATTTTTTTTATTTCTAGGGTTTGTAATTTATAATTTCTGAATGAATAATGATTTTTTTTGAAATATAATTATTCAACGTTTTCAATGTCAAGAGCAGCTTATAGTTGTGAATAGTGCAATTTAATAGTTCAGACCTGGATGGGACCTATAAGGAGTAGGAGTTATGGTCTGGACCAAAAAATTAGGGGAATGATGACGTGGAGGGGACTTGGAGCCTGAATCCGAGACAAAATTAAGGAAGCTCTGAGTATATCTCAGTTGGAGAAAGACATATCAATGAAAATTTTGTAAAATATTCATCAATCTAATGAACCTTCACATCTCTATTGTGCACACGGGAATCAAATCTGCAGGTGGACGGCAACTATCCCTACCCACAACGTAAGCATTCTATGCTTTAACCTTTATATATATATATGTATGTAGGAGTATAAAACTTTAAAATAGTTATGGAGTAAATAGTTATTTGCACTCGGTATATTTTGACAAGAAGAAATACCCTCGAACATTTTATTATCTTTACAAAAAAAAAATTGTTGGAATCACAAATTAATACTACATGTAATTAGTGAAGTATAGTAGAATGAGAGCAGAAGCGTAAGTAGGATTGATCGTTTTCTAAACGATAAAGTATAAATCATAGAGAAATTTTTATTCTCGTGTGGCATAACCCTTTAGAGAACTACTAGTTCATAATATCATTATAATTTTAATTTCCCCGTATAAAATCGAAGTTATCTAAGTATTTGGGCAATAAATATCACACTTATTGTAGATGGTTCACTATAAAAAAAATTGTGAATTAGTGGCGGAATATTCCATTGGTAAAGTTGAAAATTCCGCGGGTAAAATGAATTACCGGCAGATCAGCGACGGAATATAATGAGGTCGCCTCATATTTATATGAACATACTATACTAATTATTTAAATGGATCAATCAATAGATACTCCACCTTCAAAAAATTATGTTCGGACCATATAAAATGTTCCAATATAGTATAATTCTACTACTACATTTATCTTGTTGAAGCATCCCTTAATCCATAGACAATGAAAGATTAAAAAATGAATTGGGACCAATGGAACATTTATATTGTCGTGCAGCAAGGAAAAAAATATTACATTGTTACACAAAAATAAGCAATCAGTGTGACGAATATATCAGTATTAAATTGTGTAACTGACTTACTATAAATATAAATGTATAACTGGGCATTCATTAGACATTAAGTTGTGCAACTAATATCCTACGCAGATTAGTTCACATGTGGAAAATTCAACGCTAAACATATATGACTATACGTAGCATTAATTACTTTCACCTTCAATTCAATAAGTTTGATTATTTTTGGAGTGATTATTTCGGTAAAAGGACTAATATATCAGTGTAAAAAATGTTTCTATTTTGGGTACGTAGCTTGTATGCGTCAGTAGATATTTCACAACTTGTAATAAGGAGTAGAGGTGGGTCGATACGGTATACCGTATCGAGAACGTCATACAACATATCATACTGAAAACTGCGGTATGACAAAATATCATACCGATACAATACCAATACCATACCGAATTTTCGGTATACCACAATCTGGTATACCGAAAATTCGGAATGATTAATTTTTGATACTGTTACCTTACCGTTATTGCGGTATACCGAAGTATTGTACGATATACCGTAATATCGTCATACAAAAAAAGATATTTTATACCCAAAATATTTAAAAGTAGGATTTTCGGAGATTTTTTCTTTTTAATTCTATTTTATATCTAAATATAATATAATATTTCAACATATACTGATTTTTCGGTATGCACCAAGGATTTCGGTACAATATGATTGCGGTGTACCGAAAAAATGTTATCTTCGGTATTTTTCGGTACAATAATTGCGGTATTTTGATATTTCGGTATTTTTCCTCACCCTTAATAAAGAGCGTATTTTAGTAAATCAGCAAATATATGTATATATACATAGAAATTATCATACTAAATTACCCAATATGTGATAAATGAGTCAGTCACCCCTTCCATAAAAAGTGTAAATCCAAAACAACGATGCAACGCAAATATAGAAACAAGAATCACCATAAAAAGTGTAAATCCAAAACAACGATGCAACGCAAATATAGAATCACGACACAAGGTTCGACGTAAAAAGTGTACATCCATGGGAAAGTACTTCTCACAGTAATCGGTTCTCAACGATGAAGATACAAGAAGGAAATAGCAGCAATCACAAACTATGAAGAGCAGAAAATACGAGCTCACAAATCGCAGTATGAATCGATCAATTTTCCCTCGATTTCTTCTTGGACTGAACCCCCCTTTGATCTTCCTCACTATTTTCCCCCCTTTCTTCTCTTGATCGACACTGAAAAACTTACTCAACCAAATTCAGCTCAAGACTCTTACCAAGGATTGACGGCCCAGATTAAAAAAGCCCCATTCGACGCATCTGAACCGTTCATCTCCAATGACTATAAGGGTATCCACAGTGGTGATAGCCCAGCAATAGCCCAGCCACAAACTCCTCCTGCCACATCATCAATACTAAAAATCCTCCTGCCACATCAGAAATAGCCCAGCTATAGCCTAGCCATATCATAAATAGCCCAGCCACATTAATAGCCACATCACTAATAACACAATATACGGAATTTAATTTACGAGACATATACGGGAAACATTAATAATACTATTTTAATTTTAAAAAAAGTACAATAAATTAAAAAAGTACAATAAATTTAAAAAAGTACTAAAATTTTAAAAAAGTACATTTCTCGGTGTTGATCTTGTATAGAAATTAAGATAGAGAGAGTACTCGTTAATACAAGTGGTGCGAATGAAAATGAAGTGCAAATCGCGTATATATAGTGTCTCGAAAATTTAAAAAAAAAAACAAAAAAACCGCTGGGCGATGCGTTGGGCGATCCCGACGCTGCAATGGCGCCGAGCGGATCGCCCAGAGCCCGTCGACCGCCTAGCGCTAGGCGATTTTTAATTCCGAAAAACCGCTCGGCGGTTTTCGGAAGCTGCAATGGTTCGCCTAGCGCCGGCGCTCGGCTAGGCGCCATTGTGGATAGCCTAACAACACTTGAAATTGGCCGTTGACCCCCTTTTGAGATGAGCGGAATTTGACTCATCCGATTCATTCCATTTTGTGATCACAATTCCTCAACAAAATGCTTTATATTAAGAATATTTTTTACTCATTTCTATAAGAGTCAGGATCACTATTTTCTTGATGAAAAGAAAGGTTTTAATATAATTAACTGTATTTTTTTTATCATGATTAGATTTTTACTTTATATTATTTCTTAATATAAAATTATCTAAACAATTGATCGACACCTTAAATTGTTTTATTTGCTCGTACAATTCACAATGAATTCACGAGTGCTAATTACTTGGACTTAATTTATAACCGTCCATAATAAAGCAGAACCTTTTTTATTTGTTTATTTGTAAGAGAATTTTTACTTTACAGTTATAATATTATTACTTACGCATATTATACAGTAGTGTGATAAACTTCGGATATTCTTTTTGTTCATCTCGTTTCTTTGTTTTCATAATATATACGTACATATAATTGCCGAACCACAGTCGTATATCTATTTACATAGAAATTGACCCTAATATATTGTATAAAATGTCACTAATTGCAAAAGGGCAGTATTAATTTTCTTAAGTTGTCTAAGAAAGAATTTTTGTATGGACAATTTTTATTGTCTTCAGGCTGACAAATGTGTCACGCTAGCTAGCCAGTACATAAAATTATTGATGAGTATTATTGGTCCAAAGATAAGTTGGGATTTTTTATTTGTTTCTAAAAAAGGGAATTGTTTGTAAGCGATCACTTATCTTAGCCATTCACTCCATTTCAAGCGTGATGTTTCATTTTGTAATGGATTGTTTGTTTTTGCTTCAAACAAAATTATGTTATTTAATAGGCATTGTTTACTTTGATAGATAATGATGGATTATTAAGAATATCCAAAGTCGTTCGTTGCTTTGCCTTTTATTAAATGAAGGACATGAATTTTCAGTCAAACCAAAAATTCATGCACATTTGAATATTAAGAAAATTCAAAGTCGTTCGTTGCTTTGCCTTTTATTAAACGAAGGACATGAATTTTCAGTCAAACCAAAAATTCATGCACATTTGAATATAACTGATAAATAGTGATCATCATATCGTTACGAGTCAATCTGATAACGATCCAGTTAATTAAGATCAAATCAAAATACGACGTGCTACATTCAAATTCAAACACAAATTGCACAATGCACTGGCTTATTACCGACACGATTTCATTTGTGTTGACACAACACAACTTGGTAATGTCACAATAGCAACAAAAATCCGACAATGGATGATTCAAGAGTGTTGCGAATGAGATATGACTCAGAGTCGATGTGGTAGTGGAGGTCGTGGCAGTGAATGCAAGGAATGGAAAGATGATAACCTAATTTTAATTCTAATAGAGTAATAAAAAAGTAATTAAAATTATAATTTAACTATAAATGGGTTACCCAAATCCGATCTGAATCCACCCGAAATCCTTATGTCCTTATTGGATTGATCCGAAAAGGATACAAACATGTTAAAGCTTGACACTAACCTATTAATTTCACGCGTGTGCATATCATGTAAAAAATTGTCAACCCTACAACTGAATATCTTTAGTAGATTCACCTCGACTTGATAAGGACACGAACACGATAAAACTTGACACTAACTTATTGATTTTGCACGTGTTCATGTCGCGTGTTTGGGTTATGTTGAAAATTTTCAGCTTTATATTTGAATATGTACAGTATATGTACCTTAAATAAGATTAATGCAGTTCCAACAGATGACGTCGACAACACCAAAAACATTATACGTCTTAGAATGACTTGGATTTCGTACTGAACGAAACTGAATAATCAAACTCACTGCATGAGATTCAAACACAATCATTTTCTAATATTAGCTATAGGGATTAGACCATTCAGGATTCACTAATTACCGGGACCTCTTTATTGATATTGATCTGAGATGGCTAATCTCAGAGGTACAAGCCAAGTACAACCGTGATATCAAGATTACACACTAACTAAGTACAAGCTAAACCAATCAGAAACCCTAGCTCTAAGTCAGCCTTCCACCAAACATGGCACCAATCATCTTCTGATTCTTGCACACTTAGTAGAAAGATTAGTCTCACAAGAAAATGATCCCGAGGGATCTAAACAAGAAAAGAGACTAAGTCAGAGAATCGGGCCACAAATGACTCAGGTCACAACAGTGACTGCACTAAGCCTCAGACCTCCCCAATCCTCACTGCAAGTCTCAAAGGAGAACACCGTTGAACGAACCACTCAACCAGAGATCTGTGAAACCCTAGATCTCACCGGTCATCGCACATCACGACCATCTCAACATAAGGATCCATCAAATACCTCACGGAACACAGCCCTACACCAAAGAAACCTTCGCACAACAACTTCAAGCACAAATGATCGGTCACAGAAGAAGACCGAGTCCTACGGTTTGAGAAGGAAACTGAAGAAGTTGCCTAACACTCAAAACTAAACTGGTAGATCTCTTAGAAACTGGGAATCATCAGTAGAAACAAGAGCTTGAAGGAAATCGCCGGCTAAAACCGCCGGAAATCTAGAGAGAAGGTAGAGAGATGACGGAGGGTTTTCTGTGAGAGAGAGAGAGAGAGTTCTAGAATGAGAGAAGTGAATAGTCTAACTCTCACTTAACAAGCATAACACAAAATCAACGGCTCAGGAGAGGGATCCGGGTGGAGGTGCCTTGTGGCATGCATTCAGAGTATCTAGTAAGTAACCGGGCCAGCCAGTGTTTGGCCCATAATATAATCACATGGGCTCAACAAATAATCAGCCCAACTGATTAATATTAGAAGCCCAAAGCAAGGAGTCCAATATTCAACATTCTCCACCTTTGGGCTACTTCAGGAGAAACAGGGGAGAGCCTTGGTCTACTGCATCATAGCCTACAAGGTATTCCCTATCACCAAAGAATACAAAGTTCATTATATAAAGAATACCAGGTTGTCTAACAAAACACCAAATGGTAAACCAATTAGTTTTGTAAGACTTTAGGTGCCTTGCGACTTCAAAGAGTCAGCAGGTCTTTCCCCGGGACATGCACATGCTCAACCAAAATCAAAATTCAACTTTTTGATGCATGGGAGCAATTTATCCACAGAAAGACATTTAGTACCCATGCCAGCAGGGTTATTATCAGTGTGCACCTTTTGTAAAAGAACTTCACCTTTTTCCACAACATCTCTAATGAAATGGAACCTAACATCTATATGCTTAGTTCTATCATAGAAAACATGGTTTTTACACAGTTGTATGATAGACTGACTGTCAGAATATAACACAGGAGCAGATTTAATAACCTTGAGTTCAGAAAGAACTTCCTTTAACCAGATTGCCTCCTTCATAGCTTCAGTGATAGCTATATATTCTGACTCTGTTGTAGACAGAGCTACAATATGCTGGAGTTGGGATTTCCAACTAACACAAGACCTGCAAACTTGAAACACATAGGAAGTGGTTGAGTTCCTCTTATCCTACTCATTAGCATAGTTAGAATCCACAAAACCACACAACTCAACACATTGATCATGCTTAGAAAAACAGAGACCATACTTAGAAGTATTTTTTAAATATCTGAGCAACCATTTGAGAGCTTACCAATGCACATGACCTGGGTTTGACATGTATCTACTTAAACAAGAAACAACATAGACAATGTCAGGCCTAGTACTAACCATAAGATACATCATAGAGCCAATAGCATTAGAATAAGGGACCTTGTGCATAGCTTTATTTTCATACTCAGTCTTAGGACAAAGATCCTTACTCAACATGAAATGGGCAGCTAAAGGAACAGAAGCAATTTTAGCACCAAGCATATGAAACTTTTCAAGAATTTTTTGCTCATAAGGTTCCTGGTGAAGAACCAGAGTAGAGGACTTCATATCCCTGAGGATATTGATCCCCAAAATCTTTTTTGCATCACCAAGATCTTTCATGTCAAAATTTTCACATAAAACAGATTGCACATGTTTAATAGACTTAATGCAATGACCCATGATCAGCATATCATCCACATAAAGCAGCAAGAACACAAGCACTTTATCAAGATTTTTCACATACAAACAAGCATCAAAGGTACACCTAACAAAGCCTAACTTCTGCATGCATGTATTAAACTTAATATTCTACTGCCTGGGGGATTGTTTTAAACCATACAAAGCATTTTTTAGCAAACAAACATGGTTGGGAAAGTTTGGATCCACAAAACCCTCAGGCTATTTCATATAGATAGGTTTATCCAAATCACCATGAAGAAAATCAGTCTTGACATCCATTTGTTTCAATTCCCAATTAAAATGAGCACATAAGGCAAGCATCACTCTCACAGTAGTAAACTTAACCACATGAGCAAAAATTTCAGTATAATCTATCACCTCTTGCTGAGTAAAACCTTTTGCAACCAACCTTGCCTTGTAATCTCATCTTTCAATTTAAACAACCACCTGCAATCAACCACAGAGGCACCAGGAGGCAAAGGCACAAGGATCCAGGTCTTATTAACAAACAGAGAGTGGATCTCATCTTTCATAGCTTTGAACCACATATCCCAAAATTTGGACTTTTGAGCCTGCTTATAAGACCGAGGCTCATTCCCATCAGATTCATACACATTAAAAGCTAAGGCAAGTAAATTCACAAATTGACCATATCGATCAGGGGGATTGACCACCCTTCTATCTCTATCTCTAGTCAATTGATAGCTGTGTAAATCTGGATTATTATTGGATTTTAGCTCATTGTCAAAAACATTTTCAGGATCAGGGTCTTGGTTCTCCTAGGGCTCAGGAGGGATAGGATCTGAGTTTATAGGGGAAGAATTCAACACCTGCTCCACCTCAGTCCTATTCATCCACTAATTAGACAAACCCCTTTTGGACAAGAGACACCTAACCTTTTCAAGTAAAGTCCTATTCATCCACTAAGCAACTCCATTTTGTTGAGGGGTGTAAGGAGTGGTTTTATGTCTCCTAATCCTAGATTTTTGATACAAAGAATATATTTGAGCATTGCAAAACTCAAGGCCATTATCTGTCCTAATGGTCTTGATACTTTTCCCAGTTTGATTTTCAATTAAAACCCTCTAATTTGAAAAAGTTTGAAAGACATCAGATTTGTGTTTTAAAAGAAAGCACCAAACTTTTCTTGAGAAATCATCCACAATGGACAAAAAGTAAACTGTCCCAGAGTGGGTAGTAACAGAGGCAGAGCCCCAAACATCCATATGAAGGTACTCTAAGACAGAGTGACTGATGTTTTCAGTCACTGGGATAGGGAAAGAAACCCTGTGTTGCTTTCCCATCACACAAGTTTCACAAAAGGGAAGCTCATTTTTGAAATCCAACTCACTTAAAATTTCAGAGTTTTTCAAAAGTTTTAACCTCTTTTGACTCATTGCCCAAGTCTATTATACCACAATATAGTCTTATCCATTTTAACCAGATTTACACTGTGATCATAACTAGTTAAAGGCTTAGCAGTACACACATACAGATTTCACTTTTTCACAGCTTTAAACAGGTATAACACACCCTTACAGATCTTCATAACACCCTGCCCCCACTTACCCTCAAAACCCTCAGATTCAAGACAAGAGCAAGAAAGCAGATTGTAACTCAGATCATGCACATATCTCACATTGTTCAAAGTCAGCAAGTAACCATTCTCAAACTTTAACATCACAGTACCAATGCCAAGAATTTTACACTTCTTGTCATTGGCCATTGACACAAAAACATTTTCAACAGGTTTGAGCCTTATAAAAGTATCTTTGAATGGACATGTGAAAGGTGCATCTCGAATCAATTAGTCAATCATTCTTGGTAAAGAAACACTCAGAGGCAGAGTTCACAGAGAACACATCATGATTCATGAAGTATACACCATCTGAACCATCATCTTTCGCCAGATTAGCAACAGGTTCTAACTGATTGTTATTATTGTGATTCTTACCTTTCTTGGGTCTGGTACATTCTGCCTTGTAATGACTCACTTCACTATAATTAAAACATTTTCTTTTAAACTTAGGGTCTTCACTTTTAGACCTAGACCTGCCTCTACTATTTCTCTTACCATTTCCAGAAGAATTACTGCCATCCCCTCTTGATTTAGACCTCCCTCTCACATTCAAAGACTTAGTTTGAGAGATTTAGAGTTATAGTTTTCTTTAATTTCCAATTCCTTAGATTTTAAAGAATTTATTATGAGGTCTAGAAGGGCACTATCCCTGCTATACTTTATAGCTGCCTTGACATCACTATAAGTATCAGGGATATCATTCATGAGGGCTATGCAGGTATACTCATCAATAGTTTTATCTCCATACCTTTTAATGTCCTGGACAAGTTTTGAAAATCTATCAACATTATCATGTATTTCCTTTGAAAAATCCAGTTTGAATTTAAAAAGCTTTTCAAGAAGGTACATTCTGGATGGCATAGAAGTTTCAGTAAAGAGAGTATCCAATTTAGTCCACATCTGAGATGCCGATTCTATGGAATCAACCTTTCTGATCACAGAATCAGAAAGGTTGAGAATTATGGTTGACCTAGCTAATTCATTCATCTCAGCCACTTTCTTAGCAAATTCAATATCAGGGATAGTCCCCTCCATAGCTTTGAAAACTTACTGCTGAATTAAAATACACTTTATCTTTTGTTTCCAAATCACAAAATCATTTTTCTCATTGAAAGGGACAATACCAACAGGTTGAATCATTTGAAAAGAACTTTTACACACACTAAAGAACCCAACACACAGAAGGCATAATAAGCAACTCTGCTTTCACAGATAGTGGATTTAAACAAGAAACAGTCAAAGAGTCCACTAGAAATAGATATGCAGAGATTTTTCATGCAAGAAAACTCACAGATATAGATAACAACAAGCATACACAGGAGAACAACCCAAAGTGATCCCAAACACACTTTTATCAAGTCCAGGGGAGTTCCTCCCTATCTGCCACGTGTACCCCTGCAAGAGGATTTCCCAGTTCACAATCACCCAATGTATGGGGGCACAGGGGGTCACTCAAGGCGGTTAAGGCACATGGTGGATAGGTAATTCACTCAAGACACAGAGACAAAGCTCTGAGATACACACTTTGAGTAACTGCAGTAAAACAAGCAAGCAACGGAAGCAAGGAAAACTGTAAGCACCAAGATCATGCAAGAAAAAACAAGAGCACCGAAACCTAACCGCGGCCAGCGGTGTCTACCAGCAGCAAAAAAACCAAACCTGGAGCTAAGAAAGCATTAAGGAGAGGTTTCGCCAATTTACCTGAGCGGTTACCCTTCGTTAAGGTGTAACCGTCTTACCTCAGAGCCTATACCAGAGGCTGAGCTTTACTCTGAAGAGCCCACCTCATTTAATTTTGCGACCCGGCGTGCCCGAATGATCCCCACGTGGCTCTGATACCACTATAGGGATCAGACCATTCGGGACTCACTAATTACCAGGACCTCTTTATTGATATTGAACTGAGATGGCTAATCTCAGAGGTACAAGCCAAGTACAATCGAGATATCTAGATTACACACTAACTAAGTACAAGCTAAACCAATCAGAAACCCTAGCTCTAAGTCAGCCTTCCACCAGACATGTGACACCAAGCATCTTCTGATTCCAGCGCACTTAGTAGAAAGATTAGTCTCACAAGAAAATGATCCCGAGGCATCTAAACAAGAAAAGAGACTAAGTCAGAGAATCGGGCCACGAATGGCTCAAGTCACAACAGTGACTGCACTAGGCCTCAGACCTCCCCAATCCTCACTGCAAGTCACAAAGGAGAACACCGTTATATGAACCACTCAACCAGAGATCTGTGAAACCCTAGATCTCACCGGTCATCGCACACCACAACCATCTCAACACACAGATCCATCAAATACCTCACAGAACACAACCCTACACCAAAGAAACCTTCGCACAACAACTTCAAGCACAAAGGATCGGTCACAGAAGAAGACCGAGCTAGGGTTTGAGAAGGAAACTGAAGAAGTTGCCTAACACTCAAACTAAACTGGTAGATCTATTTGAAACTGCGAATCATTGGTAGAAACAAGAGCTTGAAGGAAATCGCTGGCTAAAACCGCCGGAAATCTAGAGAGAAGGTAGAGAGACCACAGAGGGTTTTATGAGAGAGAGAGAGAGAGTTCTAGAATGAGAGAAGTGAAGAGTCTAATTCTCACTTAACAAACACAAAAAATCAACAGCTCAAGAGAGGGATCCGGGTAGAGGTGCCATGTGGCATGCAGCCATAGTATCTAGTAAGTAACCGGGCCAGCCAGTGTTTGGGCCATAATATAATCACATGGGCTCAACAAATAATCAGCCCAACCAATTAATATTAGAAGCCCAAAGCAAGGAGTCTAATATTCAACATTAGCAAAAACATGATTGTTTTTATCATCTCTGGGATATATTATGTTGTGACATGTATAAATACAGTAGTAAAATTTAAATACAAATGATTTAATCAAGAAAGTGAACTAAGATTTTTGTTCCTTCGCCTCAGTCATTCAGAGGAGCCTGCTTAAAGCCTAAAATAGAGTTTGCCCCAATCAGATCAGTTTCCTATTAAAACATAAATCCTAATTATGTTGAATGGAATACCCTGTTGATAATCACTAGCTTCAGCGACAAAATTTTCTTTATATTATATGCATGGGCAAAATAATAACAAAGAAATATCACTACAAAAAAATTAGACTACTACTAGTATTTTTTTTAAGATACAAAAATCGAGATGTAATGATCCGTGTTAGAAAATTTTAAAAAATAACAACAATTTAGAATACAAAAAAGCATTCTTAAATTAAAGACAAATTAACTCATAAACCTTTTGCTTTTTTTTGAACACTTTCATTTGTGTCCTTTAATTTTAATTGGGACAACAACAATAAAGATGATTTTAAAACGTTAGTAATATAATTCAAAATTCAAATTAGCATTCTTAATTATGTTAAAAAAAATATCTTTAACTAATTTTTTTATCGTTGTATGTACATGTCTAAAGGAAAAAAGTATGGTGATTTTTCTAATTTCTTGATCTTTACGCATTGTCTCAATAATTGGGGCTCGAATTAACGTCTCTCTTTCTCTCTCACACAGAAAAAATGCAAGTAAAATTTAATGCGTTAAACTCCGTAATCAAATTTGGTTACTCTAAGCACAATGCAAATATTAACGATCTAAATAAAAAATACTAGTTCAAATTTTTATTGTGTTAATTATTCGTAATTCTTTTCCAAAGGATGATAAATTAATGCGTTATTTGGATTGTATGTATCTTAATTATCTAAAACCACATTGATATTGATCAGTTTTGAAAGAGGCTAGGGGTCGGGAGAGTGTAAATAATTTATATTAAGACGGGATTTTAAAGCTTTATAATGTTAACTATGCATATTACTAATTTGATTACAAATAATAGATGGTGGATAAAATTTTTTGTTAAAATGACATATTTATAAAATAAAATTTCAAAATGATGAGAAAAATGTCATGATTATATTTCTAAGTTTTGAAATGTACACTTATTAGGAAAAATGGACAATTATTCAAATGAGGGCGAATCACGACGACTTACTTTCTAATCGATAAATCAAATCAATTCATGTGTATGACTCGTAATTGTAGAGTCTTGTAAGTGTATATAAAACTCTAAGGGCTCGTTTGATTGCCATGTTAGAAAATAGCAAGATAGTTATCTTAAGATAGTATTTTCTGGCCGAAAGTAAGATAGTGTCAGATAGTATTTTTATGATGTTGTTTGATTAATTAGATAGTGTTTTATAGATAAGATGTAAAATGACAAAAATGTCCTTATTACCAAAGCTCTTCATTGTAAAATTTCCTTGCTTATTATCAGTATCTTCATAGCCATATTCTTGATTTCAATTCTCATGCATCGCCTTCGTCCAATCCCCAAGCAGCAATTGCTTTTCCATGAATCAAAATCCTAATGACTAAATAAAAGATTCAGCAAATGAACCCTAAAAAAGAGAACATTTCAGTCTGAAATCTGACCAAGTTACCAGAGCAAGTTCCAAATCCCTAACTCAAGACCTACCAAATAAATTGAACAAGTTCTAGGAGCAAGAAGAGGCCAAAACAAAAAGGTCATCACTGCCTCGAAAAGAAGGTTTGACGGCAGAGATGGTGCAACGAAGGCCGTGGGGAGGGTCCAACACTACCGTCAGACGCACTAAACTCTAGACGAAGAAATGATCGGCACCTAGGGCGATTCCAGTACGGAGAGTCAATGCGGAGCTCTCTAACAACACGAGCCACGGAGCGCGTGAGATGCCGGTGCAGAAGGGGAAGAGGAAGAGTGCGCCTCGTCCGGATTGTGAGTGAGGAAGGGACTATGGAGGAGGGAATTGTAGAAGAGATAGACGAGTTGTAGAAGAGAGAGAAATAAAGGGTGAAAGTGGGTGAGAGAAAGAGGAGTTGGAGAGAGAGTGAAAGGGGCAATAATGACTATTATGGATAAACAGTACACTATCACAGCATTTTGGTGGTATAGTGTAATCTCTGATTTATGGTTAGTCAACCGAGCCTCAGCTGGCTTTGACCATTTTTTCGGGCTTAGAGTAGCAATAACAAGGCAACCAAACAGCATAAAAGCATAGATAAAAGGGACTATCAAGGCCTAACATGGCAATCAAACAAGGCCTTAGGGTTCATTTGCTGAATCTTTTATTTAGTCATTAGGATTTTGATTCATGGAAAAGCAATTGCTGCTTGGGGATTGGACGAAGGTGAGGCATGAGAATTGAAATCAAGAATATGGCTGTGAAGATACTGATAATAAGCAAGGAAATTTTACAATGAAGAGCTTTGGTAACAAGGACATTTTTGTCATTTTACATCTTATCTATAAAACACTATCTTGTTAATCAAACAACATCATAAAAATACTACCTGACACTATCTTACTTTCGGCCCGAAAATACTATCTTAAGATAACTATCTTGCTATTTTCTAACATGACAATCAAACGAGCCCTAGAAAAGAGAACATTTCAGCCTGAAATCTGACCAAGTTACCAGAGCAAGTTCCAAATCCCTAACTCAAGACCTACCAAATAAATTGAACAAGTTCTAGGAGCAAGAAGAGGCAAAAACAAAAAGGTCACCACTGCCTCGAAGAAGAAGGTTTGACGGCAGAGATGGTGCAACGAAGGCCGTGGGAAGGGTCCCTCACTACCGTCGGACGCACTAAACTCGAGACGAAGAAATGATCGGCACCTAGGGCGATTCCAGTACGGAGAGTCAATGCGGAGCTCTCTGACAACACGAGCCACGGAGCACGTGAGATGCCGGTGCAGAAGGGGAAGAAGAAGAGGTGCGCCTCGTCCGGATTGTGAGTGAGGAAGGGACTATGGAGGAGGGAATTGTAGAAGAGAGACGAGTTGTAGAAGAGAGAGAAAGAAAGGGTGAAAGTGGGTGAGAGAAAGAGGAGTTGGAGAGAGAGTGAAAGGGGCAATAATGACTATCATGGATAAACAGTACACTATCACAGCATTTTGGTGGTATAGTGTAATCTCTGATTTATGGTTAGTCAACCAGGCCGCCTCAGCTGGCTTTGACCATTTTTTCGGGCTTAGAGATAGCAATAACAATGCAACCAAATAGTATAAAAGCATAGATAAAAGAGACTATCAAGGCCTAACATGTCAATCAAACAAGGCCTAAATTGTACTGCTAGTAGTAACTCAAAAAGTACTATATCATTTTTTTTTCAAGTACTATATCATGTTAAATAGCACTAGATGAAATTTCTTACATAGCTAGGTAAATAGTTATAATACTTCATTTTAGTACCAGTAAGTGTACATTTTTTTTTCTATATGAGAGAGTGACGACTCAAAATTGAACAAGTAGAGAATATATAGAAATTAAAGGCAGATAGTTGTGCAAAGAAAGAGGAAAAGAAATATATTCCAGTATTACTATAGAAAGTATAAAAACTGGAAAATGTTGATAAATTAATAATGGAAAGAATGGGCCTCCCCCATCACTCCTCCACCTCACCTTCACCATCTCCACTTCTTCTCCAAACACCTCTCAACTCTCCACCACCACTTCCGCCGCCGCCGCTGCTGCCCTACCAAACTACAGCATCCACACAAATACTAGTACATATTAAGTTTTCTTCATAATAACAATATACTGTATATCCAGCCTGTATACTGCATCGAGATAATTGGTGGAGTATATATATGGATGAAATGTATGGGTTTCATTCGGCGGGAGATTACTATGTTGACAAGGCGTTGATGTTTCCGGAAAATATGATGATGCCGGAGGACTACAATCACTACCACTACCACTACCATTCTCCGATCAACTCTATCGCCGGCGACCACTGTATTCGGACTCCGATGTTGTTTAATTCTGATGAATTGGGGTTCCAGTGCTCTGTCGTATCTCACGATTCCGCTTCTGTGAATGTCCAGAATCAAATAGATGAGGATGATTCCAGTTTGATCAAGGCCAAAATTGCTTCACATCCTTCCTATCCCAAATTGCTCCATGCCTATATTGATTGCCACAAGGTTCAATTAAACTCAAATCACACTTTTATTAGTCACGTGTTTGATTATTTACTTATTTTGTGTGTGGTCACTGGTCAGGTTGGAGCTCCCCCAGAAATAGTGTCTGTGTTGGATGAGATCAAGCGAGAAAACGACTTGTGCAAACAACACGCTGTTTCCCTTTGCACACAGACTGATCCTCACCTCGACGAGTTCATGGTCTCTCTCTCTCTGCACACGCACGCCTCACACTTCTTTTCCTTTCAAGTACACGGACACACACATATAATAGTTATTTATTTCCTTCAATTAATCGATTTTCTTCTTCTTTATATGAAGCAATCCTACCGCGACATACTGGTCAAGTACAAGTCGGATCTGTCGCGGCCTTTCGACGAAGCAACCTCTTTCCTCACCCAGATTCAAACACAGCTCCTCAATCTTTGCAATGGTACTCATCTCATAATCTCTCTCTCTCACACACCACACGCACAAACAAGCGTTATGATTAATTGTCGTAGCCATTTATGAGCTAAGGACAACTGTGCTGCTGATTACGGAATATTCCCTGCGGAAAACCCTAGAATTCAAAGAAATTCTAAATCTGAATCCAAAATTATGTGTTTCGAATGTCCGTAACTATTCTAGGAAAGTGCAAACCTTAAACCGTTAAGACATCGTTTCTGCAAACAGTATCACACCACTTTCCCCTTTTTTTCATCACTTTTTTTTCTGGGTTTCCGACTACTCCAACCGTGCCCATTTTTTTTGTCGTTTAACTTACTAATAAACCCCTTTTTCCTTTTTCTACCTTCGTCTTTGTTTCATGTCAGGGGAAATTAAAGCTTTAAAATATACACATTCATTTGCTAGAGATTCTGATTTGACCTATCATTGACCAGTGACGCGATTCACAGTACTACTCACTTCCCTTTTTCATTTTTCTTGCCACAGTAACATTTTTCTTTTATTTACTCACATACAATGTTGTTAGGTGCTTCTACTAAATGAGCAATTCATTTAGAAAGTGGACTTTAGGTTAAAATGGACTAATTTCACTTGTGTGCATAATATGTTGGCATAAAATGTGGCTCCATGTGTAAAATTGTTATGCCTCATAACTTATTATCCAATCAATTAATGGAGTTAAACTAATCCGGGAATTGATTAGTATAATAAATAAAGTGTCACATGAACATAAATTTAAAGACCGAGTCACGATTGACTCTTCTCGTTGACCCTCTTGTCTCTCTCTCACACACACACACTAGGTAGCTTGTTGGATAGTACTTGATTTCATAGATAAAATCATGAGAACTAGTAAAAGTGATCAGAAGGCTAGATAAGAATCTATTTATGCATGAATGACTGTCCCATGATAAAGATCTTACAAATTTTATTTCACATGTTACAGGAAATTGAGGAGTAGTTGTTGCCATAATTATGATAAGGTGAAATTGAATTTATAAATTTGCATATATAGGTCTGGCAAAAATGAGATAGAGGCTCCAAGTTCCAACAAATCATGTGTTGAACGAGCGTGCATGAAATAAGACAAGATGTATAAATAACATGTGAAAAGCTTCAAGTGGTTTATTAGTTGGCAGTTGAAGGCCTTGTCTTCTATGTTTGTTGTAGTTGCTCCCTCCATTAAATGATTCTTAAAAGAAAAAGATGATGTACTTGCACAGAATATAACAATTCATCACTTAACTTATGAAAAATCTATCCTTGTCATAAGACTCCAATTACTATGAGAATCTCATCACATTGTTTAATTGCCATCTTTAAATATTACTATACTCCTATATTGGATATGATTTTCTTGTTCCTTCCTTTTTTTTCACTTGTACATAGATTACCGAGCTTAAGCTATAGTAAATTGCAGTTAACTACACTTGGGATCTGTTGCATGCACAAATCTCAGTCAGATTATATTGATTTTTTAGTTACAAAGAATCTGGGAATTTTGCAGGGCGTGGTGGTTATTTATATATGTTGTGCAGCTTTAGATGTTGTGCTAATCCAATAATATTAGTTAATTAGTGATAACACGTAGATAGATAGATTAAGCTCGTTTTCGTTTGGTTGACAACGAATCATTCTTTTAAGTTGGAAGTACAAGTTTATTTTCCAGATGTGTTAATTTCGGAGCACATTTTCACGTGCTTACGACACCAGTAACCTCATGGTGCTGTCTGCATTTGGAATTAATTTGATTCGCTTTTCTTGCTTTATCACTTTCTTGACAATATAATTTCTTGATCATCATCATCATCATTATAAACTGTTTTTCACGTGCCTGGCTTGGATTCTGTCAAAAAACTGAGAATATCTGCAATATTTGTGGATGTGCATTATTAGTCTATCAAAAATTGTGTTTTTGGTGGCGCCTTGTGTTGTTTTTACATATCTCAGTTTCTACATGCGTGTGTTGTGATTTGTGTGGTATGGTTTCTTTGTGCATTTTGGCCTTGCAGAACTGTCGCGCTCATTCGTTTCCATTTTGCTCTTTCATCTTCCCTAGTTTCATCAATAAATTGGCGATCTTGACTTTTCTTTAAATAAATAGATAATCCTTTTTTAAAGAGCCTTGATTTCAAACATGTTATCGGAGTGAGCCCAAATTGTGTTGCGCATATAGACCAATATTTTGATATTGAAAACACACATTGTGCATTATTGTAATTTAGTGGACTTAATTAGTGCCTACATCATACATACATTAGTACTAGTTACTAGTGAGGTGATCAAATTAAGTAGTTCAAATTGAGAGTGCTGTAAAAAAAACGTAGTGAGGATGGAATGGGTAGGATGTGCATGAATTGGAAGGAAGTGGAACCTAGTGGAGAGTTTGGCCAAATAATTGAAGAGAGGAAAAGCTTTAAAGGGTAAAAACCCGGATAGCGCGGGTGGTCGTATATTCACATGGCCGCCCGGGGTTGACGCTGACGCACGGGCCCTTCCCTCTCTCATTCAAAATTCCAAGTTAAATTAAATTAAACACCAATAATGATTTATTTCATAGACGAATACGAGTATATAACAAGGTTTGATAATTTATATGTTTTGGGCCCATCACTAGTGATGTCAGAATTGAATCGAGGAAAATCGGTCGCCCCATATGTATTGACCGGTTTGGGGCCCAATACCAAAACATAAACATGAAATTAATTGTTGTTATTTGGGTATAGATGATGGAGAAGGATCGGTGTGGTCGGAGGGGGAGTTGATACAAATGCAAGATGCAGAGACGAAGAGGGAAGATCGGCAGTTGAAGGATAAGCTGCTGCGGATGTACGGCAGCCATATCAGCAGTTTGAAGCTTGAATTTTCTAAGAAGAAGAAGAAAGGGAAGCTGCCAAAGGAGGGGCGCCAGACTTTGCTCGCTTGGTGGAATTTGCACTCCAATTGGCCCTACCCTACGGTTTCTTTCTCTCCAATTCTCTCTGTAATTTGATTCAAAATCGGATTGATTTGATTTGCAATTTTGTAGGAATCGGATAAGATTGCGCTTGCTGAGACAACGGGTCTGGATCAGAAGCAGATTAACAATTGGTTCATAAATCAGAGGAAGCGCCACTGGAAATCGCCCCACAACATGCTTGCGGTTGCGGATAGGATCACCACTCCACATTAACATTTATCTTTTCTTGTATATTATTCCCATACCATAGCATACTCTCTAATTTTAAATAAACTATACTTTTATCATTTTTTGCTTTTCTTCTTCGCCATTTTTATGAGTATCATCCATCTATGACTATATATACATACATACAGATTTCTCTCTCTAGTCTCTAATAGTAGTAGTAGTAGTAAGTTTTCAGTAAAAAGAGGAGAGTAACTTACTTTGCTCTTATTTTGTCAACTTTGATCCCTCCCGGGCCTGGCATACTCAAATAATCTCTACATACAAATCAATAATTTTATTTTTCTATTTATGATAAGTCTTTTTTCTAATAACATGGTCATTTTTAATAAAATAAACTCCCTTCTTTATTAATTTTATTTTTATATGTAAGTGTTTTTTCTTAGAATTCTTATATAGTTAGCCTACTGGACTTTACTTAGTCTATATATGATTATTTTTATCATAAATTAATGGAAATTTAGTTTGGACATTTATTTTTTTTTCTTTTTATAATTAACAATGGTATCATATTCTTGGGATATATTCATGCCTTATCTATAACACTAAAGGAGAACTGATCTTTTGATTCGGTCCATAAACATTGTTTCAATTGAAACATGCTAATTCATTTTATTTTTATTGAACAGCACGTAACTTAAAAAATATAACGACAAATTACAAAAAGTGTTTTTTTGGGTTATTATTAGTATTAGTATGCAGTTGCGTACATAAACCAAAAAAAAGAACTCTTAGACCAACTTACTCATCTCATGGTGTGTGCTATATATATAGACCATTATGAGCAGATGAAACATGATGCAAAACCCCAATCCATGTCACCTGGGATATAATATGCTGTGAGAAATGTTTGCAACTGAAGCTGCACCATTCCCATAATGGCTGGGAATCTCACTGAGTTCCATTGTGGTGTCATCCAAGAATGGGGGGCTGGTTGGTGCAGCCAGTTCTGCTTCACTCACCAGCATCTGCATCACTCTCGACATCGTCGGCCGCAGAGAAGATATTTCTTGAGTACACAACAGACCTATGTGAACCACCCTCACTGCCTCATCTTTTCTGCTGCTACTCAACATTAGGTTAATATCAAAGAGTTCTTCAACTCTCCTTTCTTGGAAATGCTTCCATGCCTGTTTTGTTCAAAACATTTCATCATCTTATACTAATACTACAATATGCGTGTTTGTCATGTAGATTGAAACATTAACTCACAATATTGATCAAGCTATCAGAGTAGTCTGTGTGTTTGCTTCTGTTGTTCTGCCTGCCCGTTACGATTTCCAGCAGCAGCACACCGAAGCTGTACACATCTGCCTTCTCAGTCAGCTGCCCGTGTGCCAAATACTCCGGTGCCATATATCCCCTGCTTGTAAAAGTTCATGAGTACATATGTAATACTAACACAACTAAATGTAACATGTAAAACACTTACAGAGTCCCTGCTATGGCAGTGCTGATATGAGTCTTATCCTCCTGAAACGACCTAGCCAATCCAAAATCTGCAATTTTTGCGGCAAGTCTGGAGTCGAGGAGGATGTTACTAGCCTTGATGTCTCTGTGAATAATCCTCATGTTGCTGTTCTCATGAAGGTACACTAACCCTTCTGCTGTTCCTAGAATGATCTCCAGCCTCGTCTCCCACCTCAACGCTTTGCCTCTGCTCGAATCTGCCCACATTCCACATCCATTAATCACCACCATGACTTCAAACATTCTACTCTACCTACAACTTACCAAAGATGAAGCGGTCGAGGCTTTTGTTTGGCAAGTACTCGTACACGAGTAGGCTCTCGGGTCCTGAGCAGCTGCACCCCAACAACCTCACTAGATTCTTGTGCTCTACGGTGCTGATGATCTTCACTTCATTGTAGAAATCTGCTGCTCTGTGTTTGTTATTGAAGTAGAGCCTCTTCACTGCAATCTCCCTCCCGTCTGCCATTACTCCTTTATATACAGAGCCAAAACCGCCTTCGCCAAGCTTGTTAGCCTCGTCGAAACAGCCAGTGGCTTTCTCCAGAGTCGAATATTTGAAGTTCAAGCTGCTGTCATTAAGGCTCTTCACATATCTCTCTGCTTCACCACAACCTTTTCTCTTCTTTTGGATCTTTCTCTGCTTACAAATATAGACCCCAAACATAGCTCCAATGGCAACAACAGCACCGACACTAACCGTTGCTATTACAATAACTATCACCACCCCTGCAAGTTATTCAAACCGAATTAATATATAAAATATCCTCCCGCTGTCCTAATAAAAATAGTAGTAAGGAAAAATAGAAGTCGGAAACCAATGTGTGTTATCAATACCTCTTTCACTGCGATTACGAGGAACAGGATTCATGAAATCGGCGTCGGAGTACCTCAGGAAGCAGCCGGTGTTCAACGCCCGGCCATCAGAGGAAGGCAAGCACCGCAACACAGAATCAGAAGCATTCTCAAGGCAAGCTCTGCAAGATCCGGCGTCGATAGTCCTCCAGCATTCTGCCAAAACATACGCCGACTGATTGGCTTCAGCCACACGCGCCGCCCGGCCAAAGCCACCGCCATTGACAGCGTCAGAAACCGCCTCGGACACAGCCTGCCTCGCGGCGGCCTTGAACGCAGGGGGATCACGCGTCGTGTTGCCGCAGAGTGCGCGGTCTCCTGGGCCGGAGTGCTCACGAAAGAAGGGGTAGTTCTCGGCGCGCATGAAGCAGCCGTCGAGGAAGATCCTGCCGCCGTTGGAGGGAAAGCACTGCGGCAGGAGGGTGCGGGCTTCGGCGTAGCAGAGGACGCAGTCGATTAAGGAGAGATCGCCGTAGCATTGGGCGAGGCCGTAGTTGGCGTCGGGACCGGATCCGGTGATGGCTTGGCCGAAGCCTGAGGATCGCATCTGCGCGCTTATGGTCTCCATGGTGGCCACGAAGTTGGGCACGTACAGAGTCGCGTTGTGCTCCGCCTGCTTCCCGCACATCATTTTAACCGTTTCCGATCTCGGCGACGCCAATGCTGCGTCGGGATATAGCATGGCTGAAACTACTACTATCGCCGTCAAGATTGTTTCCTCAAACATTATTTCACCAGTAGAGATTGTTTGATACTACTACTATTTGAGAAGAATGATTAGGGGATCTAACTGGAAGTATTCACACCGGAATTTCAATCCTACGATAATGATTGTAGCGCCGGCCACATTAATTTCAAGAACCGGATATCCGGCCCCACTTTTAACTTCAACTACGCCTACAATTACATACACCACCAGCCTTTCACATCGCTCCAACTATAAAATTAATACTGCAGTAATATTCATAATTCACGTGAATGATTAGAATTACTTTCTGGTGAGACCATATTCATTATTCAAGATATTAAAATCTGCAATTAATGCTCTGGAAGTATATTGAAAGTATGCGGTAGATTAGATGATGATTATATTTGGTGTATTTCTTTCATCTGCTTGCATCGTTAGAATATCCATGTAGACATTCTCTATTACTATCAAAGTTGTCATCAAATGTTACTTGCGTCTTAACTTCAAATTTATACGCAGATTCTCTGTTTGGGTGAATTACTTATTTGCTTTGGATTCGGCCCACTGGAGTTGGTTGACGAAATTGATTGTTTTAGTTTTAGGAGAATTCTCTAAATTAAATTAATACTTCTGTATATTTGTGCATTCTAGGAGAGAAGAGAACTACTTTGACTCTAGTAGGCCAACAGGGAATTTAACTTGTGCTAGTATTTTTGAAAAGATTTTGTTGGCAAACTCAATTTTAAGTCAGGAATTAACATATGTCTTCTCTCAACAATACATATATACACCACTAACTTTGGTTGCTTAATGGTAGACCGTAGACTCAATGACAATATGAATAAGTGTAATGTGATAATACAGCAAGTGCAAAATAATATGTTGAGGATGATTTCATGTACATATGTAGTACTACTACCTTAGCTAACCTTGTCACTGAAACCGACATTAAATTATCTTGGCTCCACAATGCTCTCTGTTATTTCATTGTTACCAGAAGACTGCGTGTAAGAATCTGGCCTCCTAAACGGGCTGATAAATTCTGCAGAGGCAGAGTTGAGAAAGGGCGGCTGCGTTGGCTGATAAATGTCTCGATCACCACCGTTGACATGGCTGGCCTCAGCTCTGCATTGGCCTGCACACAGAGTAGGCCGATTTCAAGTAACCTAGCCGCCACCTCTTCTGGGAACTTCCCTTTTATCGACTGATCAACTGCTTCGGTCAGATTACCTGACCCATACAGATTCCACACCTAGTCAAGAATGCCAAAAAATCATGATCAGTTTGGTTTTGAGCCCTTTACAAACCACTAGCCACTGAGCACAGGAACAAACATACCCTTTGGAATATTGATTGAGAATTCTGAGAGAAAGCATTGTTCCTCATCCCGGTCACCACTTCAATTACCACAACTCCGAAGCTAAAGACATCTGCTTTCTCTGTTAGCTTTCCACGAACTATGTATTCCGGTGCCATGTAGCCACTGGTCAAATCATAACCAAAAGTATTATAATGTGATATCATATATAACTTGGACATAAGCATATATGGAGAGAGAGCAAGTGGAAATAGATAGACTCACAGTGTACCAGCAAGACCAGTGCTGATGTGAGTCTTGTCTTGTGGAAACATCCTAGCAAGCCCAAATCAGCAATTTTGGGAGTGAAGTCCTCCTCCAGAAGCACATTGCTCAGTTTTATGTCCCTGTGTATTATCTTCAAGTTTGAGTTATCATGAAGATAAGCCAGACCCTCAGCAGTACCCTTTATGATCCTCAGCCATTGCTCCCACTCGAGAGGGGGAACATCCTTCCTAACTGGAGACAACGAAGTAGGAGTATTAGATTAATAACCTCCAAACTTGGAAAAAAAGTGGATTAGCCACGATTCAACTAGTACCGAATAGATAGTCGTGGAGGCTTTGGTTTGGCACGTATTCGTACACAAGGAGGCTCCCGGGGCCAGTAATGCTGCAACCCAAGAGCTTCACCAAGTATGTATGATCCATGTCTTTGATCAAATTAACCTCGTTAAAGAAATGATCAGCCCATTGCGTCGTGTTGAAGAATAGCCTCTTCACCGCAACAGTCTGGCCGGTTGGTAACACACCCTTGTAGACAGAACCAGACCCCCCTTGGCCTAGTTTGTTGGAGCTGTGGAAGTAATCTGTCGCCCTCTCAGCATTTTGTACGACAAGTTGATCTTTGACTCTGTAACAATGGACAACAGAGCACCTAGCTTCTTCTTCACTGTCACACCAAATCATGTTATTTATCTCCCATTCCATTGTTATATTCTAACAATCATATTAATTGTTACACTAACCTCTCCTTCGTTTAAGAATTTTGTTCCTTACAAAAAATGAAACCATAGCTACAAATAGCAGGAAAGAAAATGCACCACAAGTTGAGGCAATAATAGCAGCACGGCGGCGAGTACCCCCTAACACATCACAAGATTAATCAAGAATCTAAATCTTACTATTAGGAGTAGTAACAATGAAAAAAAATCATAGTCACCTCCATTTCCATTGGCTGAATCGATGATAGAATTATTGTAAAATTTGGTGGTGGAGAATCTCAAATAACAGCCTGCATTGAGAGCTCTCCCTTCCACCTTAGGAGGGCAAGAATCAACTCTTTTAACTGCTTTCTCTAAACAATCCACACAGCCACTCCCTCTCACAGATTCCCAACACTGAGCCAAACCATAGACACTCAAATTCCCATCATTCACAAATCCAGTAAAAAAAAGCCATTATTCGTGGTGCCCACCGCCGTAACGTTCCTCAACAACTTGGAAACATTATCCTTAAAGAGAGACCGATTCCCGGCAAAATCAGCGGCGGCGCAGACGGCTCTATCTCAAGCTCTCGTTGAAGAAGATGTAATCGTCGTACCTCAGAAAGCAGCCGTTGTAGAAGAGCCTGCCACCTCTGGTGAGCCTCTGGAACGGGAGGCAGCTCGAAATGTCGGTCTTGCAATGAGCGAAGCAGATGTAGCAGGCATTTTGAGAGATATCCTTCATGCACTCGCCCATGGCGTAGACGGTGTTGTTTCCCGTCCCGTTTATGATGGTGCCGTGTCCTTGCCTTGCGATCTCCGGCGTGATGGAAGTCATGCTGGCGAGGAAATTAGGGACGAAGAGTTGCCGGTCGGATTCCGGCGCTGTTTTGTTGGTGCATATTTGAGCCGCCTCTGTGGCTCTTTGCTGGCTGAGTGATTGCTTCGCGTTGGATAGGATTAGTACAAGGATCATCAAGAGGGTTGACGATGACATATTTTTTATTACATCGGATTGGGATGTATTGAAACTGCGGATTTCTATTTGTGCATAGATCATTTGCGAGCAGGAGAGACATTGTGATAGGATAAACCTCCAATCGGGCTGATCGGCGTCCGTAGATCGGCGATCGATAAATGTTTGTCGCGGGCGAGTGCCCGTCGAGCACGACGTTTTCTCACTTGGAGAAGAGAATGAACGATAATATTGATATTCTTGATTGATTTCTCAAATGATTACAATAACTCCTATTTATAATGCTAATAATAACTTAATGAACAAGAAAACAAAGATATGGAAAAGATATGCAAATCTTAATTTATCTAACTAATAATGCTCGTATCAACTCCCCCACGGTTGAAATCCACCTTGTCCTCAAGGTGTGAACTACGACACAATGAAGAGAGTCGAAAACATCAGAAACCAAATCTGGTGCTGTGCGCGGAACGTCTTCCGTCGGGCAGCGGCGCAACTTTGGTTCGAGATGGTGGGAAGGCATAACTAGTTGCTGTGCGCGGGTGGATTCCCGTCGGGCAGCGTCGTAGCTATGGTTCGATCGGTGTGGCTAGTTGCTGTGCGCGGTGGATTCCCGTCGGGCAGCGACATAGTTGTGATTCGATCGGTGTTTTGGAGGGTGAGCTCTCAATGAAAGCACCAATTTGATAGGATAAACCTCCTATCGGGCTGATCGGTGTCCGTAGATCGGCGATCGATAAATGTTTGTCGCGGGCGAGTGCCCGTCGAGCACGACGGTTTTCTCACTTGGAGAAGAGAATGAACGATAATATTGATATTCTTGATTGATTTCTCAAATGATTACAATAACTCATATTTATAATGCTAATAATAACTTAATGAACAAGAAAACAAAGATATGGAAAAGATATGCAAATCCTAATTTATCTAACTAATAATGCTCGTATCACATTGACTTGGATTTTCTACCGTGGCCTCCAAACTAGTGGGGTCCACGGTCCACTAAGAGCATCAGCAATGGGGCGCCCTATCCTCCGCCACATCAATATTTTATCCTCCTACCTTTCCACCTGCGGTGGATGTCCTATAGTCCGCCATATAGTTTTTATTCTTCTATTTTGTATTTAATTTTTATGTTTGCAAATATGTCAACCAAAATAAATAAAAAAAACACCACAATTTAAAGGCAAATGCTACATTTACTTAATTAAAAAAAGTTACAAAAGTGGAAGATAAAGAGGCTAGTCTAAAGCATTCCCAACTAGCGCCGGAGATTCTCGATAATCTGCTTGAGGTATTCGGCTTCGGCCGGGTCATCAGTCTGCCTGAGGGAGTTGTGTGTGTCCAATAACATCCTCTGGTTGGCGGCCCTCACCAATTCCCCGTATGCATGTGCCGCAGCCGAAGGCGGGGCTGGGGCCGAGGTTATGTGAGATCGTCGCCTTCGCCTTGCCCTTGTCTGGCAGCCTTGTTGCCAATGGGACGCAGAGAGGGCACCGGTGTGCCAGAGCTCTCATCCTCGTACATCGGCTGGTTGAGGTCCATCGGAATTGCGCCGCTGTCTCTGCTCGTATAATCACCGGTAGCGGTGTTCTTCGTCCTCTTCCTCGCAGACGAAATGAGCATAATCCCTCCTTAGAACTTCTACTTCTCTTTCATGATGAGCCAGGAGGAGTAGTGCTTAAACTCGCCGTACAGTGAAATATACGACGCCAGCGCTTTATCGCGCACATCGTTCAAATTCTCGCCGTTGCCCTGCCCCTCAAGCACTTTGTATACTCTGCCGAGAACAAATTGATCTGCTTAGATTGAATTTAGAGTGTTATCGGATTTAGAAAATAGAGTTATTTCCCAATTTAGTTTCTGAAAAATGAGTCTTTGCATATTTCAAAAATAAAAAGTACTTAATCATCGAAAAAAAATTCCCTAGTCTAGGCATACCACATGGCAATATGATGTGGTATGTCCCACCAATATTATTTTGCCAAATGAAAATATATGACATGCATGGCCAACTGATAATAATGGCATAATATAATGTTTTAAGGTAATTTTTACAATTTCCGTATATGAAGTATATACAACCATACACAGACACACAATGTATATACGCAAGCTCTATCTTTTTTACTTTTAGTCAAGTAAATATGAATGTTTTTTACTATATTTACTATAAGTAATTACAATAGACTACATAATTATGTCTATTAAAGTTTTATCTTCCTAATTTTATAGTTGATGGTAAACAATATAATCTCATTTTAATTGGATAAAGTAAGATTGTAATCGTTAATTGAATACAGTAATATAGTACTCCAGTATTTTAATTTCTTGAAATTCATAATGAATTTTATACTACATATTTTGTCCACTGTATAAAATCCATAAGATCATCTTATTATTATTATTAGCTATCTTAATTAATATATTAACAGAACACATAATCATTATATAGTTAATAATGTGTAGTGATAAATAAAAAAGAACATAAAAATAGTAAATCCATTGTGTGCAATGTTAACAAATTTTAAATCATGTATACATCGATAAAAAAAACAAAAATAATTCCATTAAATAAATAAATTGAATTTATGTACATATCTCAATATAAAACAAAATCAGTCTAAACTAATAAATTGGTGGTGCAATATGATACTAAGAGCATCCACAATGGCGCCCGTCCCGGCGGACGGCCGGCCAACGTGCCGGAGTTCCGCGCGGGACGTCCGCCATTGTGCAGCGGTGACGCGGATACGGACGTCCGCTGCGGACACCGGAGTTCCACGGTGTTCCCGGGACGTCAGTTGCCACGTCCTTGCGGACGTCCGCCATTGCATTGACTCCACGGATGTCCGAGCGGACGTCACGATTATTTTATTATTTTTTAATAATTATGTATGTTTTTTGTACTATGTATATTTTTTTAAAATAAAGTGGTTGCAATTTCTCCGTATTTGTGTTGAAATTTTAATTTCGTAAATTGTTTAATTCCGTAAATTGTTTAATTTGGTGAATTTGTGAATTTTTATTATTGTGGGAAGTCTGTCGGGATGTCCTGGGGATGTCCACCATAGTGCAGTGAGAAGTCCTTATGACATGGCATGAGGTGTTTTTAGGATGTCCGCGCGGATGTCCGCCGGGACATCCGCACCACTGTGGATGCTCTAATACCATTCATTTTAGTATGCACGTAAAAAGAAAATGCATATTATTAATAATTTGCATATAATTCCGCCAATACCAAATTGTATAATAAATAACTCTCTTCTTCCATTCTTAAGCTAGAGAGTGAAATAGTAGAGAGAGGAGTTTCGCTACTCGTTGAAAAAGGAGAGTTAAATCCCGTGAAACCCTCTCGTGCAAGGAAGGTGATGTTGTGGTTGGAACAATTCTTTGTTCTATAGAATTAATGGAATTCCATTTTAATGAAGGAAATTAGATTTATTCCGAATGGGGGAGTGACGCACAAGGGTTATGTGTCGTTATTATTGAACGACGCACAACGATTATGCGTCGTTGGTTAACGACGCACAAGGGTTATGCGTCGTTCAAAGACGCATAAGCATTATGCGTCTTACCCTAATGATGCATAACCCTTATGCGTCACACTGGTAAGCATTCCAGCCTGTCACCCGGGTGACCCGAGTTCAGTCCCTGGCAATGGCGCATTTTTTTAAGTGATTAGTATTTGATAAAAATGAGTTATTCTAAACATTTATTTTTGGCAAATAGATATTACTCTTATAAAAGAATTAATTAAAGAAGTTAAGAATAAATGCCTAATCTAATTGGTCCCCCAAAACGAATACATGTACATTGACAAATTAATTTATACTACTATTATCTATGACCACTGTTTATTTTATTTTATATATTATGTTTATTTTCGAATATCTTAAAAATTACTATTGTTTAAGCCGTTAATTGTATAATAACATAAAAATCAAAACTTTATTCACTTATAGATTACGCTTATATAAAATACATGGCATAATATTATATACTATTAATTAAATAATCCAAGTCTTTATGTTATAAGAAAATAAAATAAAATAATTTCCAAAAGTCCTTGCTGCAATATTGATTAATGAATGTTCTACCCACTATTATAAGAAAATAAAATAATGCTTATTATAATAGCGGTGACTATACTCTAATAAATAATAGTAATAATAATAGTAAAAATGCGCCATTGCCGGGGATCGAACCCGGGTCACCCGGATGACAGGCGGGAATGCTTACCAGTGTGACGCATAAGGGTTATGAATCATTAGGGTAAGACGCATAATGCTTATGCGTCTTTGAACGATGCATAATCCTTGTGCGTCACTCCCCCATTCGGAATAAATCTAATCTCCTTTATTAAAATGGAATTCCATTAATTCTCTAGAACAAAAATAGAATTGTCTCTATTGTGGTTTGCTACTAGAATCTTGGGACAAAATGGTTTGCCCCAAAATTTTCTCTCCCGTTTTATCACATTTATTGATGGAAAACAGAGAGAGTACAAAAGTACAACTCCTAACAGCATCGAAATTTGACTCAATTGTACAAGGGATTTACCTATATAAGCTATACAGAATGTTACATATGGTAAGCACAATTCTAGGGATTTTAATCTATTTTCATAAAATATCAATCTCCATATCTTCTTCTGATTTCTCTCTGATTCCCTTCGTGATTTTGGGATTTATTTCCAATATAATACAAACACAACATATAGTAGAATTTAGAAAGAACATGTTTTTACAGAATCAGACTCTAGCCTATAGTACAAAAGCAAACGACATATATTCTTGAGTTGTCCAAAACAAGCATAAGTGGTATGCTTTGTTTTAGACATATGCATTTGGAGTGGCAAGAGTTGGTGTAGGTGCTGGTTGTACTCGTTTGCCCCTTTCATTTCTGCTGTTCTCCGAGAATTTCAAGCTGGCGGTGTGGAAACCTTGGTCCTGCTCAGCCGCAGTCCATTCAGACAGGTAGTAATCTTCCTCCGTGGCACCTTTTGAAGACGGCCCACAGAACATCCCTCCCCATTGTGGGAAGTGTATCAACATGATCACTAGGGTGCAGCACACTATCATCACCCCCATCAAGGTTATACCTGTTTCTGTAGTATAGTGTGATCCTCTAAAAAATATCACCTGAGTTAGAACCGCCCCCACGTTTCCACCACCACCCGTCATCCCTGATATAAACCCGAGTGACCTGCCAAGAAACCATATTCTACTTTATGAGGTCACTTGAGATCATTTTTGAAGTTCATACTTTTTTCTTTTTTTTTTTTTGCAACTGATCATACCTTCTTGATACAAAAGGTGCAACCCCGAAGGTGAGGCCACACGCTGCCTGAACGAATACGGAGAATATGAGCATGACTGCTACTGATACCCCAAGAGATCCTACTTTCCCCAAAAGGATGCAGAAGACGCCTCCTAATGTCTGCACAATCCAAAGAGTCCAGAGCCGGCCCCTCATTCCATACCTGTTTGCCACAATATCTGATAGGATTCCTCCTCCTGGCCTGGAGAAGAGATTTGCTATTCCGAAACTGGCTGCTATGATCCCCGCAGTGTGGAGCCTCACGTTGAATCTGTCGTAGAAGTACTGCGCGATTATGTTGTCTATTGTCAACTCAACACCAAAGCAGTAGCCATAGGTCAGTGCCAGGATCCATCCCCTGTAATTTGTGACCGCGTGATACAAAACCTTCTTGAAACTATCCTTGTGCTTATCTCCTGATTTGTGGAGCTGAGAGTAGTTCCCATCTGGCAAATCTTGGCCTAGAAAGAAAATTCCATATGCAGACAGAGTCTGAAACAGACCAGGGACAAAGAAGGCAATCCTCCACGCTGTGAATTGTGTCGCGCCTATACGCTCAATCAAGTTGAACACCAGAGGCATGATCAGCTGAGTTGCTCCACCACCTAGGTTCCCCCACCCTCCGGCCACGCCATTGGCTGTCCCAACAACTTTAGATGAGAACAACGAGCTCATCCAGAACTGTGTTGACACGAAGGTGGCTAGGGAGAAGCCAGTGAAGAAGCGGACAAGGAGGAAGGAGGTTGGAGAATTAGCAATGGCAGTGCAGTAAACTGCTGGTGCAGTAAGAAGGGTAAGAGCCGCAGAGGCAAGGCGAGGCCCGAACAGATCACAGGCTGTCCCCATGGCAATCCTGGCAAACACTGCACCGGAAACAGCAGCTATGCCTGCATTCCCAATGTCGGTTGCAGTTAGGCCAAGATTGTCGCGGATGACTGGAAGCAGAGGCGGAGCAGCAAAACTAGAGACAAAACAGGCAAAGAAAGATATCCACGAGAGATGAAACGCCCGCATGTGAGGCGCTGCCACTGAGAACAGCCTGAACTCGGTGGATTTGTGCTCAGAGTCCACAGGAAGTGCAAACTTCTTTTGATAAGTCTCTTCTGCTCCATTGGACACCTCCATTTTGGTAGGGTCGGTTTAGGATAGTGGGATCCTTTGCTATCAAATAGTTTCTATATTTTGGAGGTTATATCAATGAGATATTGGGATTATATAGCATCAAAATCTTGGTTATGGCATGTGAATCTGCATTTAGGTGTGGAGAGATTGGCGCTCAAGCTTGGATTTTTAATGCCTTGTTGTGAAGAAGTTTAAATCGTTCTAATGTAGTGGGAAAAGGATGCTTCATGCTTGAGTTTGCTATTGGCTGCATCCATTGACTTTGGAGCTTGCTTACTAGGAATCTAAGAGATTGAAAGAGAATGTGGCAATATGATTCTTTGACTTTGTTGGAGATTCCTTTCTTACATGGTAATTTAATTCTATTTCATGTGTTTAATCACAATTAAGCCATCCTATTTTTTTCAATGAACATGAAACGCTTGACTTTCTTCTCATCTGAATTACTGTGTTAAATCTACTACTTCTTTGTATTTAGATTTATTTAGCAGTTAATAATGGTGTGAAGAATAACAGAGATTAAAGCTACTTTTTTAATCAAAGTTGCATCTCTTGCCCTTATAGCTTGCATCACATATAACAGGGGGAAATTTATATAAAAAA
This sequence comes from Salvia splendens, assembly GCF_004379255.2. Classification (NCBI taxonomy): domain Eukaryota; kingdom Viridiplantae; phylum Streptophyta; class Magnoliopsida; order Lamiales; family Lamiaceae; genus Salvia; species Salvia splendens. Next base: position 8,620,979 of record NC_056034.1, read on the forward strand.
AAGGATTCCATCACATATGAACATCAATTTAAATCCTAAAATTCATACATTGTGTTATTACCTGAGGTCTGAGGTCAGATCATTTGAAGTCCACAACATATTTATATGCATTTAAAGAAATGCTTTATTCAGTGGTTGAATATAGAAGGGATATTGGTCTCTAAAACCATGAATTTTGCCCAAAATTTGGTATTTTTGATTAACTTTAAAATTGGTTTAGAATATTACAAACTTTGCACTTTGTTTTGTATTTCCCAAACTGATCCAAATAAGATATTTTCATCAAAATATTAATTTACGTGGGCAACTGTGATACGTTTTATGGTATGTTAAACAACTTTTTAGGTTTATTACAAGTAGGATAAAAAATCGCATAGAAAACAGCGTTGATTTAATTGTGTCAAGTATGATAGAAAAGCCTCGTAAGTTAGTCAAATATGGTGATAGACATGTTGTGAGAAATACCAAACAAAGTGCAAAGTTTGTGATATTCTAAACCAATTTTAAAGTTAAAGGGAAATACCAAATTTTAGGCAAAGTTTATGGTTTTAGGGACCAATATCACATTATAGAATTAATCTTGATTGGATTGAGTCATTACATTGATATGTCATTCATCCTTGACGTCTTCACTTCTTATTACCTACTAACAAATATTATGTGTAGTTTACCCATAATCCAAATCGGTGGTTGATCCAGGATCCGAAAATAGAAGGAGCTGAATACCCGTCTGCTAACACATGTTCAATATTTATTTTTTGGTCCGTCCCTCCATTATTTTTGGGACGGATATTCGTGGGAGGATGGACTATATTTCAATATCTAATATCACTTTGTTTGTTTTGGTGTAAACTATTTTTATTAATGGCTGAATTTTTTTTAAGTGCAAATTTTTAGATTATTAACACCATAACAAGTAGTAGTTGGGAAACACGACAAGTGTCTCACTTATATTTTCTTCCACACTTTATTATTCATTTCCAATACTAATACTACAAGAACCGAAATTATAATTCTTTTCAAATAAATTTTTCAATTTATCTTCTGAAACAAAATACGAGTAATACACAATTTCAATAATTAACTAACCAAATAACAAATTAATTAACAAAAAAAACAATTAATCTAACCAAATAATCAAAACATTAGACTCTGATGTTCAAAACTTTGACACAATTCACACCAATTGACAAAGAGACAATTAAAAAAAAATCAACATAAGACAATTTCAATTTCCATTCCATGTTTTCAGTTTCCAACAAATTCACCACAATATAATTATACAAACACATTTTTTGATATTCACACCCAACTCAATTAAGACAAACTCATCTGACAAATAGTAGTGCGATTGAAATTTTAGGATTGTTAAAAGTTATTGTCATTTGCTGTTGCTAATGACATCTTGCTTCAATTAGGTGTGAAGTGAGATTCGGCGAGACAATGCCCTCCACAAAGTTGAGCATTTGCCAATCCAACACGTGTGGTATATGCATATCGCAGCGCCGCCTTACCGTCACATCAAAACTGGCAACCGTTTTGGCTCCAAGGCGGACCAGGATCCGGCCTGGCTTCATGAACCACAACGGCTGAGAGAAGACGAAGGCCTCCAACCTACCGATTAAATTGGTCTCCTCTCCTGGATCAAACTTACGATACTAGTTTCCTTCTATAACGGAGTTTATGCTTTTTCCATCTATATCTATCAAAACTCGGAATTTCTATCATTAATCTATAACTAGGTAGCACTAGTATTCAATGATCTATTTGTGCGTCACAGTACGGGTGATCGATCTCAGAATATTGGATAACGCAATACTAAAAAACTAATCTACTATTTTAACATATTATTTGAGAAATCTTAAAACTCTATCATCACATAAAAGCTTTAATTAATTTGTTACACATGACATGGAACAGTTAGGGCTGAGGTTTTAACCTCTAAAAGAAAAGGAAAAAGGTAGGATTTCTATTTATTTACTCTCAAACTACAATTAATCACGGTCCATAAATGGTTATAATGGATAAGCATGAATTAAGGATTAAGATGCTACAAAAACCATATACATGAAACTGAATCTAATTTTCAAAATCCCATAAAAATATAGAATAGTATAAATAGTCGATTAATCTAATCCGAAACCGTGAGAATCAAATTAATTCATCATACATATATATAGTTCTCATCGCATGCATTCATATAATAAATTCTCCAACAACACAAAACCGTAATATTTTTCTTTTGAATTTCTAAAATTCTTTCCTTAAAAAAAAAAAAAACTAGTCCAACATAACAAGAGGTAGCAACCATGAGAACCACCATCTGGCTATGCGTTGCCGTCGTGGCCGCTGCCTTTGTGGCCTCGGCCTCGGCCGCAGCATCCTTCTGTGACACGGCGGACGACAAGGTTCTCTGCGGGCAACTGGTGGGCAGCGCGGGCACGTGGGCTGAGGCGATGACAAATGCGCTGAACGGCGTCCAGAAGCGGGCGGAGGGCGGGAAATCGGTGGCGGACGTGGTGGCAGCGAAGCTCCCGGCGGACGTGCTGCCGCAGACGAAGGATGCGATCGTGAGCACGTGCCATTGGGGGTACGACAACGTCATGGACAATGTGAAAGAGTGCATTGAATTCGTGAAGGATGATCCGACTTCGGCAATCAATTCTCATCTCTCGTCGATGAGCTACTCCGATTGCACCGAGGGACTCAGCGAGTTCAACCTCTCCGTGCCCGAGGCCACTCAGTTCGACGACGAGATGCAGAAGCTTAGCAGCGCGCTCTTGGCCGTCGCCGAGAAGAAGCCATGAAAATGCATTTTCTTATATTATAACTCTTGCGTCTTTTGGATTTTCATACCTTAATTCAATATTGTATCATTGTATGGTTATTTTATGCCATAATTAATACTATATGATATTGTTCTTGTTTAATATACTATGGTGGTGTTCAGTTTCCAAGATAAAATAATATCAAGATACAATATAGGATTGAGTTATGAGATTATTTTAGTTATAGGGGGTTAGCTATGACTAATTATCCCATGATTATCCATCTAAGATTGAGTTGTGAGGTTGAATCTCATAAACCAAACACACTATAAATTTAATTCCGGAGAAGCCGAATGCCCCTATATAGAGTAGTAGTACTATTATATTATCATTAAGGTGGTGTTCGGTTTTCCAAGATAAAATAATACGAGATACAATCTAGGATTGAGTTGTGATACTATTTTAGTCATAGGGGGTTAGCTATGACTAATTATCTCATGATTATCCATCTAGGATTGAGTTGTGGAGTTGAATCTCATGAACCAAACATATTACAAATTTAATCTCGGTTACAATCTTGCAAACTGAACACCCCTAATTGGAGATGAATAAGACTGTGCGTCTCTCATTTATACGGAATTTAAAAGATTAAACTTTATAATTTGGAAAGCTTATTTCGAATTGGACCAAGTTGCCATCAAATCGTTGATAATATATTCACTTATTATAGTAGTAGTAATATATTTCCTGTGAGAATGCAATTTAAAAAAGAGATTGGAAATCTTATTTGGTGTGGGGTGTCAATTGTCATCGTCATATCAGCAAATCTATGTCGCCAACGGTTATAAATGGGTATTTCAGTAATATATCCATTATAAATAGCATCACTGTTTTCATATTGGTGATGTCAAAATCATAACGATTATATTTTGATAGCATAACTCGTGTGCTCGCCACATCGGAGACTACATTACTCACTTCTAATTAATAGTTTATGAAGTAAATTAACATTTAATTGTCCTAATAAATACACTAAATACTGCATTGTGATTAATGCGAGCATTTGTGCTCGACGTGTATTTACTTCCTTCATTCCACAAGAATATGTTTTTTTATTCGACACGAGTTTTAATGCATAATTGATAAATTAAGAAAGAAGTTGAAAAAAAGAAATTAAAGTATCATTAGTGGAGAATAAATCTCATCTCTTAAGAGAGAAAAGTATTTTCAAAGTTAGAAAATGCATGCTCTTGTGGGACGAATTAAAAAGGAAAAAGTGAATACTCTTGTGGAACGGGGGAGTACTAGTTAGCGACCTATATTTTGGAGTTTCATTCTGAACTCAAGAATATTAAATCTTAAATTTTATCTGTTATAAAAAAGTTCTATTGGTTTGAAAAATCTTATGAACGTTTAAGTAAAAAAATCTGCACTCCTCGTGTATAAATTGGTGTGGATGAGCCCTCGGCAGAGGTTGGTGTGGGCGAGTCCTCGACAGTTTGGCAGGGAAAATGAATATTCATATTAAGATGACTAATAATTTTAAAAAAGAAATGGTACTTAAAATAAAGCAACTGACTTTAGAAAAAACAACCATACTAGAGAAATCTTCTAACTATCCAACAACCATATGTTCGCCAAAGCTCACATGGTAACAATTGCTTATATATAATTTTATTAGTAATGTATTTTACAAAAATTTCTAAAAGATAGCTATGAATATTGAAGGAAGAATCATTTAAGGAAATAAATCAGAATATAAGTGATGGTTTGGCGAATTTTTGATGGTGATGAATGCAGGAAAATGCAGATCACGACACAGAGATTTACGTGGTTCGATTTACTGAGGTAAATCTACGTCCACGGGAAGAAAAGAGGGCAGAGTTGTATTGCTTGATCTGTTTTCTACAGCTTACAATACAGACTTGCTATATGATCTTTTATGTCTAGCGAGCTCCCTTTTCCTTCTGATCTAAGTTCTATTTATACATTGAACTAAGATCGTGGCTTGCATCACCACTAACTAGGTCGTGGCTTACATCACCACTAACTAGGTCGTGGCTTACATCACCACTAAGTATGTCGTGGATGTCGTGGAGGTCATGAGATCCTGCATGGGTCCACCACGAAATAGATCGTGTAGTGGAGGTCGTGGAGGTTCTGCATGGGTCCACTATCTCCCAGTTCGGTCGAATACTGAGACCGAACTGCTGAACTATTGCCGAGCAGCTTTTGCCGATCTGAGAGTAGAGCTTGATTGGTCGGCTTTTACCGAGCCGTAGGCTGGGGCCGAACTCTTTGGTAATGCCGAACTGATTGGTCGGCTTTTACCGAGCTGTAGGCTAGGGCCGAACTCTTTGGTAATGCCGAACTGATACTCTTCCTTGGGCTTTGGGCTGATGGGCCGTCACTGCTATTGGGCTTGTTTAGTACGTACCCCATCACTACCCCCCCCGAAAAGCGAAGTGAATCACTTCGACGAAGCGAGTCACTTCGGCATTCTGGATAAAGGTACGGGGAAGGCTGACGTCAGGGGACGTGCCTTGCGCGTGACTGCATTAAATGCGACAGTAAAATCCGGCCGTTGAATCCTGAAAAGGTGGGATTCGAAACGGTGCGATGATTTTGAAATCTTCTCCGAATCTGATAAATACGTCCTTTCCTCATCAGTTGAACACTTTTGCTATTGCTTCTTCTGCAATCTCTCTCTTTTGCGTAAAAAATTTCCTTCCGCTTTCAAGAATTTCTTCAGACTTTCAAAGAGTAAGAACCATGTCTTCTTCTTCTTCTGAGTCAGGTAGCGGTAGGAAAGGGGATAAGGGGTCTTCTAGCCGGAAAGAATCCGGGGAGAAGACCGTAGAGTATTTTCACAGCATCTTGAGCAAGGATACTGTGATATCTTTACACGAAAAATACTTTTTTCCTGGGGGGAAGGTTGCGATTCCCGACGACCTTCATAGGGCTGACTCGCCGCCGGAGGGTTACGCCACCGTTTATGAAGCCGGCTTGGAATGCGGGCTTCGTTTCCCTCTTCCCCCTGCCTTTGTAGAGCTGCTAGATTTTTTTCAACTCCCTTTAGGTCAGGTGACTCCGAACTCTTGGAGGCACTTATCGGCCTTTGCTGCCGAACTGCGTAGGCTAGATAAGGATCTGTCTCTGAGGGCAATCCTTAATTTCTTCCAATTTAAGAGGAAGGGATCTTGGTTTTACTTGATCCCTTTACAGCCTTTTAGGGCCTTTTGCAAAACCAAGTGGCCAAAGTGGCAGCATCGCTTCTTTTTTTATAATAGGACAGCGGCTCCGGGCTTTCCCTGGAGAGGGCCGAAGTCCGTGATTCCTCATCCTCGGTTAGAACCGTTGGACGAGCTCGAGGGCGAGCTCAATAAGATTCCTATGATTAGGAAGCAGTACCTGGAGTCTGAGCTCGTCAAGGGCGACTTCGTGTTCGACTCCTCGTCTTCGGATGAAGAGACCGAGGGTGAGGAATTCTTTTTTGTGCCTTACTGCTTTTGTGGCGAAAACTAACTTTGCTTTCTTGCTTTTTGGCAGTGTACATGCTGAATAAGATTAGCCGCAAATCCTCCGAGCTTAAGGAGCCGGAGAAAGAGAAGGCTACCAGCTCGGCGCCTGATGCCGAGAAGAATCCGAAGAGGCAAAAGACCTCTTCGGATCCAAAGAAGCCGGAGTCGACTTCGGCAAGTAGGAAGGGGAAGACCCAGAAGCCCCCGAGAGCGCCAGAGAAAGACGTGGTCTTGGCGCCTCCTTCGGAACATATCTGTGAGCCCTTTTTATGGCCCACGGACTTCGCCGAGGTGAATTCTCTTCTTGATTTTCTGGCCTTGCTTTTTTCCTGTATTTTTTGTGGCCCCTCTGTTGACTTTTTGCTTTTTCCATTTTCAGAGGAACGATATGCTCTCCAAGCTCGTCGCCGTTGAACTCTCCAAAGCGTCCAACGACTATGCTGAGATGCAGAGGAAGTTGGCGGCTGCTTGTCACCGGGCCGAGCAGGCTGAGGCAAACTTTGAGAAAGCCAGAGCTGCTAGGATTTCGGCCCAGGATGAAGCTCAGTTTGCCAAAAACCAGCTCGTCATCCAGCGAGAGCAGACGAAACGGAGGGATGCTGCCGCCGTGGTTGCCCAAGGAGAGGCTCTCCGTGCTTTCGCGGAGAAACTCTTTCTGAGCAACCAATTTTCAGCCTTTGTCGGTGATCTGCTGAAACTGATGACCGATAAAGCCGAGCAGGGTCCCGAAGTCATCCTGCCGCTGTACGGCCGAGAGATAGCAGCTCGGCTTCAGAGTCTGCCGGTGCTTGAGGAGCTTGCTTCGTCCTCGGTCCTGCTTTCTGCAGACCAAGTTCGTAGTTGCCGAGCTGACCGCGATGAGAACATGGAGGCTATCTTTGCCTCCATAGGGTCAGTTTCACCCGCTCCAATTTTCCATGGAGAGGGTGAGACCGAGCAGCATGAGCGGCAGACCGGCGATGAGCAGGCCGAGCAGGAGGCGCAGCAGATCGGCTACGGTGGCGCCGAGCAGGCTGGGGAGAGCAGGGAGGCCGAGGCTGAAGCTGAAGCAGACAAGGAGAAGGAAGCTGAACCTCACCGAGAAGGCGGAGACGAAGCTGGCGGAGTATGATTTCGTCTCCCTTCTCTTAGTTTAGTTTCTTCCTTCTTGTAAAACGGCCTTGAAGCCCTTGTGTAGAAAAAATTTTTTCTTATGAATGAAAAAATTCTTCTTTCTGCTCTTGTGTCTTCGTATAGCCTTTCGTACTCTCTTTTACTCCTGTTGTGGTTTACTACCTGCTCAGTAATCTGAAATGCCGAACTGACATAGCTGCTTTATATTCTGAACTCTTAAGGAGCTGGAGGTACTTCACTGGAAGCGGCTGTACTCTTCGGCTTTAGACGAAGCTGAGAAAAGAGCCATAGCTGACCAGGTGAAGAATGACGAACTCCAGGAAGGGGAAGACCCAGAAGCCCCCAAGAGCGCCAGAGAAAGACGTGGTCTTGGCGTCTCCTTCGGAACATATCTGTGAGCCCTTTTTATGGCCCACGGACTTCGCCGAGGTGAATTCTCTTCTTGATTTTCTGGCCTTGCTTTTTTCTGTATTTTTTGTAGCCCCTCTGTTGACTTTTTGCTTTTTCCATTTTCAGAGGAACGATATGCTCTCCAAGCTCGTCGCCGTCGAACTCTCCAAAGCGTCCAACGACTATGCTGAGATGCAGAGGAAGTTGGCGGCTGCTTGTCACCGGGCCGAGCAGGCTGAGGCAAACTTTGAGAAAGCCAGAGCTGCTAGGATTTCGGCCCAGGATGAAGCTCAGTTTGCCAAAAACCAGCTCGTCATCCAGCGAGAGCAGACGAAACGGAGGGATGCTGCTGCCGTGGTTGCCCAAGGAGAGGCTCTCCGTGCTTTCGCGGAGAAACTCTTTCTGAGCAACCAATTTTCGGCCTTTGTCGGTGATCTGCTGAAACTGATGACCGATAAAGCCGAGCAGGGTCCCGAAGTCATCCTGCCGCTGTATGGCCGAGAGATAGCAGCTCGGCTTCAGAGTCTGCCGGTGCTTGAGGAGCTTGCTTCGTCCTCGGTCCTGCTTTCTGCAGACCAAGTTCGTAGTTGCCGACCTGACCGCGATGAGAACATGGAGGCTATCTTTGCCTCCATAGGGTCAGTTTCACCCGCTCCAATTTTCCATGGAGAGGGTGAGACCGAGCAGCATGAGCGGCAGACCGGCGATGAGCAGGCCGAGCAGGAGGTGCAGCAGATCGGCTACGGTGGCGCCGAGCAGGCTGGGGAGAGCAGGGAGGCCGAGGCTGAAGCTGAAGCAGACAAGGAGAAGGAAGCTGAACCTCACCGAGGAGGCGGAGACGAAGCTGGCGGAGTATGATTTCGTCTCCCTTCTCTTAGTTTAGTTTCTTCCTTCTTGTAAAACGGCCTTGAAGCCCTTGTGTAGAAAAAAAATTTTCTTATGAATGAAAAAATTCTTCTTTCTGCTCTTGTGTCTTCGTATAGCCTTTCGTACTCTCTTTTACTCCTGTTGTGGTTTACTACCTGCTCAGTAATCTGAAATGCCGAACTGACATAGCTGCTTTATATTCTGAACTCTTAAGGAGCTGGAGGTACTTCACTGGAAGCGGCTGTACTCTTCGGCTTTAGACGAAGCTGAGAAAAGAGCCATAGCTGACCAGGTGAAGAATGACGAACTCTTGGCTCGTTCAGTGAAGCTGGAGGCCGACAATAAGGACTTAGAGTCCGAAAAGAAAGATCTGGAGGCCGAGCTGAATACCGCCGTCGCTGAGAGGACTGCGTATGAGGATTTCATCTGCAGGCGCGGGGGAATGACCATCTCTGAAGTTCAGGAACGAGTTGACGAACTGTGGGAGGAATATCATGTACTCCGGAGGAACAATGCGCTGGAGAGCTCGGCTTGCCAACAAGTCGTGAAATCATTGCGGCGCTGGGCTTCTCGGTACGACATCATTCTTTCCCGGCGTCCCTCAATCGAGAGATTCCTTAGGCATTTCCCGTCAACAGATGGTCACACTCCAGCTCAAACCCCTGATTCACTTGCTCAAAACCTTACTCCAAGTCAGCAACGAACTCAGGAACAGCCGGAAACGTCAAGACGAGAACGGACTCAGGAGCAACCGGAAACGTCAAGACAAGGACGGACTGAAGTTCGTAGAGGAGCTGTGATTATGAGTGAGCAAGATCAACAAATGCTTCGTGAAGAGACTCTTCGCCGCCGAGGTGCTAGAGCTTCTCGGGCTCAGGGAAGAGGCGGTAGGTCGATTAGAGCATCTCGTCGACCTGCTTATTCTTCAGCTGCCGAGAACGCTCGAACTCGGCTTCACGAGGATTTTGTGAATAGATGGCTCAACTTTAGCAACCAGGGACAGTAGAATAGTCCTTTGTAATGGCGTAACGCCTTCTCGTAGGGCAGCAGAATTGTATGCCGAACAAGTTTTAATAAATGAAATCTTCATTTCGCTTCTATCACTGCGTATTTACAGCTCAGCGAAAAAATTTCATCGTGCTCGTCCTCGGTCTTATGAAGTAAACTTCTTCGACCGGACTCGTCTTTGGTCTTATGAAGTAAACTTCTTTGACCGGACTTAGTCCTCGGTCTTATGAAATAAACTTCTTTGACCGGACTCGTCTTTGGTCTTATGAAGTAAACTTCTTTGACCGGACTCGTCTTTGGTCTTATGAAGTAAATTTCTTTGACCGGACTAAGCTTGTGTCCTAATTTGGCGAGTTTTATCGCTCGGATCGGACTTTCCCTTGTCCTAATTTGGCGAGTTTTATCGCGTGGATCGGACTTTCCCTTGTCCTAATTCGGCGAGTTTTATCGCGTGGATCGGACTTTCCCTTGTCCTAATTCGGCGAGTTTTATCGCGTGGATCGGACTTTCCCTTTGTTGCAGTTCGTTTCAGACGAACTGCTTGTTTCTTAAGCCGAATTGTGGTCTTGTATCCTCCTTAGAAGCTTGGACTCACAATCGTTGGCTTATTGTTGCAGTTCGTTTCAGACGAACTGCTTGTTTTTTAAGCTGAATTGTGGTCTTGTATCCTCCTTAGAAGCTTGGACTCACAATCGTTGGCTTATATATGTTCTAAAAAGGGGATCAGCCTTTGAAGAACAAGATACCTCAGTAACATTTGTAAGAGACGACACGCACATAGACAGACAAAACACACCTAGACAAGCAAGACGCACATAAACGAACGAGACGCACATAGACAAACAAAAAGCACATAGACAAAGTAAAAAAACAAAGAAAACACATACCTCTAGGACCGAACTAGACACAAGACGGACTGACCGGACTGTCTCTTACAAATGGAACTTCTTGAGGTTGGAAATGTGCCATGTTCGGGGTACTTGTTCTCCTGACATGTGAGTCAATTTGTAAGACCCTTTGCCGAGGACTTCTGACACCCGATATGGACCTTCCCATGTGGGTTCGAGCTTGCCCAGCTTTTCTGCTCGGCTTACTTCGTTGTTTCTCAAGACAAGATCTCCCACTTGAAATTGCAGCTTTTTCACCCTTTGGTTATAATACCGGGCTACTTGCTCCTTGTACTTGGCTGCTTTTATGCAGGCCAATTCCCTTCTTTCTTCGGCCAGATCTAGTTCGGCTCTCAGTCCGTCATCATTCATTTCTGAGGAGAAATTTAGAGTTCGGGGACTGGGTACGCCGATCTCAACCGGAATCACGGCTTCAGCGCCGTACACCAGACTGTACGGAGTTTCACCGTTGGAAGCTTTGGGTGTAGTTCGGTAGGACCATAGGACTTGAGGGAGATTTTCTACCCATTGTCCTTTGGCTTGTTCTAACCGAGCTTTCAACCCTTTCACCAAGATACGGTTTGTTACCTCCGTTTGTCCGTTTGCTTGTGGGTGGGAGACCGAAGTGAACCGCTGTTGAATATTCAGCTCTTGGCACCAATTCTTGAATGTCTTGTCGGTGAACTGAGTCCCGTTATCCGAAATGAGGATGTGGGGTAAGCCAAATCGGCACACTATGTTCTTCCAGACGAAATCCAATGCCTTCGAGCTCGTTATCGTAGCTAATGGTTCAACTTCTACCCACTTTGTAAAGTAATCCACGGCAACGATAAGGAATTTCATTTGCCGAGGAGCTTGTGGTAGTGGTCCCACTATGTCTATGCCCCATTGCATAAAAGGCCAAGGGCTTTGCATAGCATATAGATCGGTCTGCGGCATCTTTGGGATATTTGCATGGATTTGGCACTTCGTTCATGTCTTGACGAGCTGCACTGCGTCTTGTACCAAAGTTGGCCAATAATACCCCCATCTCAGAACTTTTTTAGCTAAAGCTCTAGCTCCGATGTGGCTACCGCAAGATCCTTCATGAACTTCTCTAAGGATGTAGTCCGTCTCTTCTGGCCCTACACATCGCAATAACGGCTGAAGGTAGGACTTTCTGTATAGGACTCCTCCATGAAGTTCGTACCGAAGGGCTCGGCATGTGATTTTCCGAGCTTCTCTCTTATCCTCGGGCAGTTGTCCTTGATCTAGATACTGTAAGATCGGCGTCATCCAGTTCGGCGAGCTGGCTACTGAAAGTACCTCAGCTTCATCAATGCTTCTGTGCATCAATTCCTCCACCTTTGAACTTGGATATGAGGCTAACTTACTTAAAATATCTGCTCGGCTGTTTTTCGCTCTGGGAATGCGGATTATCCGAAAATAAGAGAAACTTCGGCTAATGCTTTGCGCTTTGTCCCAATATTTCCTCATCCTCTCATCACGGGCTTCACTTGTACCCAACATGTGATTCACTACGACTTGTGAATCACAATGGATTTTGAGAGACTTGATAAATAGACTTTGCGCTAGCTTGAGTCCGGCAAGGAGAGCTTCGTATTCGGCTTCATTATTAGTAGTTGGGAATAAGAACCGAAGTGAGTAAGTTACCTCGTGTCCGTCGGGAGCGATAAGTAAAATACCAGCTCCACTTCCCGTTTTATTCGAAGCTCCATCTACGAATCCGCTCCAGCAGTCCGGTGGCTCTACTTCGGATTCCAGAGGCTGTGCTAGTTCGGCATTGGTAGAATTTTTCTGTTCGGCAATGACAGGGATTGCTTGATCGAACTTTGCTTCTGCAAGAAAATCTGCCAAGGCTTGTCCCTTGATGGCTTTCCGAGGTAGGTATTCGATTGAGTGTTCTCCCAACTCTATGGCCCATTTGGCGATTCTGCCTGATGCTTCTGGCTTGGTCAAAACTTGCCGAAGTGGAAGATCGGTTAAGACGCATACCTTGTGAGCATAGAAATATGGCCGCAGTCTCCTTGCTGCATTTACTAATGCCAGAGCAATTTTTTCCAGAGGTTGATACCTTGTTTCTGGACCTCTTAATGCTCGGCTTGTAAAGTAGATGGGAAGCTGCTTTAGGCCTTCTTCTCGTACAAGCACCGCGCTAATGGTCTGATCCGATGCCGCTAAGTATAAGAATATCACTTCAGCATCTGTTGGAGCAGAGAGAATAGGAAGCTCGGCTAAATAACTTTTGAGCTCGTCAAAAGCCTTTTTCTGCTCGACTCCCCACTCAAACTTTGGTGCCTTCTTTAACACTTTGAAGAATGACATTTGCTTTTCGGCTGCTTGGGAAAGGAATCTATTCAGTGCAGCTAGACATCCAGTTAGCCTTTGCACATCATGTATGGACTTCGGCATTGCCATGTTCTGAACAACTTGAACTTTTAGCGGATTTGCCTTGAGTCCTTCCTTTGAAACCCAACAACCTAGAAACTTTCCCGAATCTACCAAAAAGGTACATTTTTGGGGATTGAGTTTGAGGTTGGCTTTTCGGAGCACGTCGAGAGTGGACTTGAGATTGTCTTCGTACTCCGAAGTGCTTCTGCTTTTAACGACTATGTCGTCAACATACACTTCAACCTCCTTTCCGATCAAATGCCGAAAAAGCTTATCTACCATCCTTTGATATGTGGCTCCGGCATTCTTTAAACCGAACGGCATCTTTTTATAAGCAAAGATGCCGAAGTCAGTAATGAAAGCCGTTTTTGGAGCATCATTCTCATCCATTAAGACTTGGTGGTAGCCTTTGTATAAATCAAGAAAACAGAAAATTTTGAAGCCGATCAAAGCTTCTACTTTTTTGTCTATGTTCGGAAGGGGATAGCAATCTTTAGGACAGTGCTTGTTTAGATCGGTAAAATCTATGCACATCCGCCATCCTCCTTCTTTTTTCTTGATCATCACAGGATTGGCCACCCAAGAGGGATATTTCACCTCGAATAATACATCCGCTTTCAGTAATTGGCGGACTTCGTCATGGATGACTTGATTTCTTTCTGCCGCAAAGAGTCTTTGCTTCTGTTTTATAGGCCGGACTGATGGATCAATATTTAACCGATGAGTGATTACCTCAGAGGGCACTCCGGTCATGTCCAATGGAGACCATGCAAAGACATCTTTGTACTCCTTGAGGAGCTGGATGGTCTTTTCCCAGAGTAGAGGCGTTCCCGCGAAACCGATCTTGACCGTTCTGGATGGATCATCTTCGTATAACTGAACGGTCATTGAGTTCGGCTCTGGTGTGACTTCGGTCATTTCGCTTGCCTCTGACTCCGGCTGTTGTGATTGCTATGCTTGATGATGCCGATCTGATTGCTCGGCACTTTTAAGCGCAATCTGCAGACACTCTTTTGCTCTCTTTTGATCACCTCGGATGACCGCTATCCCCCCTTTAGTGGGGAGCTTGATGGTGAGATGATAAGTAGAGCAAACGGCCCGAACTGCGTTGAGCCAGTCTCTTCCCAAGATGATGTTGTACGGGGACCGAGCTTTTACCACAAAGAACTCGATCATCGTACTGGAGCTTGTAGGCGCTTTTCCCACCGTGATCGGAAGGCTGATAATACCTTCAGGGCGGGTGTCCTCCTGGGCGAAACTTTTCAGAGGAAGTGGTGCCGGACTAAGCCGAGCTGGATCCACTTCTAGTTTATCGAAACATTCTTTAAAAAGAATGCTGACTGACGCTCCTGTATCCACAAACACTCTGTGGATCAGTTTGTTTGCCACTCCGGCTTGGATGACAATAGCGTCTTGATGAGGAGAGATGGCCGGGACGGGATCTGCATCTGAAAATGTAATCACTTCGTCCTGCTTCAGCCTTTTATGCGTTGGCTCCTCTCGATTGTAGCCTCTGCGCTCTGACTTCAGGGACGATTTAGTCTTCCCGGCAGGGAGAGCATCAATAGTCAGGATTACTCCATCATATTGCTGCTCGTCATCGTCTTCGGGATCCTGTTGCCTTTTCGGATCCTGAGGAGCGCAGTTCGCACCTCTCTGCTTTTTGTTCTTTTTCGGCTGCTTGCTTTGGTATTTTTTTAATGTCCCTGCTTTCACAAGAGCATCAATACCTGCAGCCAAATGTCGGCACTCCTCGGTATCGTGACCGTGGTCTTGATGGAAGGAGCAATATTGATCCTGAGGTCGACGCGCGGCTGATTTCGTCATCCGCTTTGGTTTTTCGAACATATCGGAATGCAGTTCGAAAATTTCCGCTCTTGACTTGTTCAATGGTACGAACTGAGCGGGCGGCTTCTCAGGATTGAGACGTGGCCCCAATCGGTCTTGCACCGGAGTCCTTTGAATCCTTTCAAAAGGAGTTCGGCGAGGATGTCCCTGATCGCCAAAAGGAGTTCGGCGAGTTTGTCCCTGATCGCTGTGATCGGGCTTCCTCCTGTCTCCTCGGGATGAGCTGTCTAAAGACCGTTTGCGACGGTCTGCCTCATCGGCACGGGAGAACTGGTCCGCAATGTCCCACATCTGTTGAGCTGTTTGCGGACTGCATTCCACGAGCTTTCTGTAGAGAGCTCCGGGCAGGATTCCATTTTGGAATGCCGAAATGACAAGTAGATCATTGAGATCATCTACTTGTAGGCATTCCTTGTGGAATCTCGTCATAAAGTCGCTGATCTTTTCGTCGCGACCTTGACGTATAGAAAGCAGCTGAGCCGAAGTGATTCGGGCTTCCGCTTTCTGAAAGAACCTCCTGTGGAAAGCATCCATTAGATCTCGGTAAGATCTAATGCTGCCTTGGGGGAGGCTATCGAACCACCTTCTTGCGTTCCCGATAAGCAGCTCGGGAAACAGCTTGCACATGTGGACCTCATTGAGACCCTGGTTCGCCATGTTATACTGATAGCGTCCCAGGAAGTCATGAGGATTCACCAACCCGTCATAAGTCATCGACGGAGTTCGGTAGTTCTGTGGAAGGGGAGTTCGGGTGATATCGTCCGAGAACGGAGTCTTCAAAGCTCCGTACATGGCGAACCCGACATCTCTTCGGTATGGAGGAGATGGAGATCTCCTGTGATTCCGGTACCGAGGAGGAACAGGAACATGTCGGGGTTGAGGATTCTTCTTCCTGGAAGACACGGCACTACTGCGGTAGTGACTTTCATGTCTGGATGAGGAAGGAGAATCCACCGTTTTCGTCTTCGGTTCTTGGCTCTTTTGCAGGAAGGCTAAGAACTCATCCTGCTTCTCAGCCAAGAACAGCTTGACAGCCTCATTCAAATCAGGCTGCTGGGAAGACTCGGTGTGTGGACCTTTTGAGCGGCTTGTTCCTTCATCGTGAAAACTGGAAGTAGATGTCTCCCGAGGCTGTTTTCCGGACCTGCGGGCTGGACTAGCTTCCTCATGGTTTTCACGAACGGTATTACGGGTAGTATGTGATCTGGTATGCATTTTTTTTGGGGTGGAAAAAGGGTCAAAAATTCGCTTTATCACAAATTTGGTTCTCTGTTTCCCACAGACGGCGCCAGTGATGGTTTGGCGAATTTTTGATGGTGATGAATGCAGGAAAATGCAGATCACGACACAGAGATTTACGTGGTTCGATTTACTGAGGTAAATCTACGTCCACGGGAAGAAAAGAGGGCAGGGTTGTATTGCTTGATCTGTTTTCTACAGCTTACAATACAGACTTGCTATATGATCTTTTATGTCTAGCGAGCTCCCTTTTCCTTCTGATCTAAGTTCTATTTATACATTGAACTAAGATCGTGGCTTGCATCACCACTAACTAGGTCGTGGCTTACATCACCACTAACTAGGTCGTGGCTTACATCACCACTAAGTATGTCGTGGATGTCGTGGAGGTCATGAGATCCTGCATGGGTCCACCACGAAATAGATCGTGTAGTGGAGGTCGTGGAGGTTCTGCATGGGTCCACTATCTCCCAGTTCGGTCGAATACTGAGACCGAACTGCTGAACTATTGCCGAGCAGCTTTTGCCGATCTGAGAGTAGAGCTTGATTGGTCGGCTTTTACCGAGCCGTAGGCTGGGGCCGAACTCTTTGGTAATGCCGAACTGATTGGTCGGCTTTTACCGAGCTGTAGGTTAGGGCCGAACTCTTTGGTAATGCCGAACTGATACTCTTCCTTGGGCTTTGGGCTGATGGGCCGTCACTGCTATTGGGCTTGTTTAGTACGTACCCCATCAATAAGCTTGCTTCAGTCCTAGAGATGACTTCTCTTCTTTTGACAAAGAAAGTATACTTAAACTTGTAACTTTTTATCCTTTCAATTTTTCAAGCATTGATTTGAGGTCTCTTGATTGTCAACTTGATATATTCATAGAGGATACAAGAAGAGATAATGACTTTCAGAATTTGCAAGATCTTAGTTCTCTTTCAATGAAGCTTGTTGAAACAAAGAGGGACGTGGCTTACCCATTTGTCTTTTTGCTTATCAAGTTGATTTTGATTTTTCCGGTTGCTACTGCAGGTGTAGAGAGAGTATTTTCTGGAATGACGTTTGTAAGAATAAGTTGCGAAATAGAATTGGTGATCAACCTTATGATTGCTTAGTGACTTTCATTGAGAAAGAAATGGTTCTACAAGTCTCTAATGATAGAGCCCATCGCTTTGAGGAAATGAAGACTCGTAGAAAAATAAATTAGATGTTATGTATAGTTTTTATTTATTTTATTTTAAAATACACGACTTCAAAATTGAATAATATTTCAAATATTATTTTACTGCTATTTTCTACTATTTTTTAGTATTATGTAATTATTTATCATACGACTTGTATCTCCAGATGACAAATCCTGAATCTGCCACTGTTTATATTGACATATTTTAGTTAGCATGTGGAAAAGAGAAAAGTTATAGAAACAGATCACATGGTACATTTCCGGTGCCACTAGTAATAAGAATTTGGTTCATATGTTTAGTCAATTCCGGATTCGTTAATTCAAGATCTAGTCAATTCATTCAGTCCATAAGTCAACTTAATTGAGTTATATGCCTTATGTGTTGTCTTAAACAACTTGATCACTTTCAATTTTAGGAAAAAATGGAATTGCCTCATTAATCTCTAACGTTTTGGGTTGTAACATGGACCTCTAACAAAAAAAGTAGTGCCAGAGGACCCTAAAGTTCAATATAATCACGAATGCAGTGCTTTTAGCCACTTTTCGGACGAAAATGCCCAAATGACTTAATGGCATATTTGGCAATCCCTAAATTCATTGACATATGAATTATGTCACATTTCTGTCAACAACTTCTTACGTGATTTCCTAATAAGTTCTGATATTTCATACGTGATTAAAGTTTTGTCTTTATTTGCAAAGAAAAAACTTCTCATATCCCTATATTTCTAGTTAGTTGTAACAATATACTAGTTATAACATGTAGGAAATTAATTGAGAAACAACGAAAAATATGAAAAAATGAAGTTATTTATGCAATAAAATCTGAATAATACACAGAAAAAAAAATTTCACATTTAAATAAATGATATAGTAATTATTTTATTGAAAACACTGACATTTAAAATACTACTATTTCATTATATATCATCGAACTAATTTGTTATTCTAAGCATAACTTTAAGATGATTTTTATGATTGATATTTTATTGAGAATTTTAATTTAGCTCAAATTGAAATTTTTAACATCATATGAACATTCAATCTTTAGATATAAATTTGCATAGTTTCTTGTCATTCATGATAAAAATGAAACATGACTAATATTTTGAAAATAGTCAAGCATGTGATTTTAGCTATCTAGTCCTTGGAGAATTTTTTTTTCACTAATAATAGTATTTGAAATTAAGAGAATGTAAATTTATAAGTTAATACCTCAAAATTATGATATTTTCATAATAATAAAATTGATATGTGAATCAAGGTAAAAAACAAAGAAAAATTAGGGGAAATAGAAGCATGGAAAACTACTAGAAAATGAGTTTTATAAGGAAGAACGAGTATCATTTTATTATTTCATATTAGTTAATGCAGATAATGATAAATCTATATATTATAAAAAAAATTAGAAAGTGTAAATAATAACAAAATTTTAATTGCGTAGAGAACTTATTAGGAAATTACATAAAAAGTTGCTGATAGAAATGTGACAGAATCAGCAATATAATGGATTGACAAAAATGCCCTTATAGAGTCTAAGGGTGTTTTAGTCCGAAAAAATATCATTCGTGCGCTAGAATCCTCTGGCACTTTTTTTTTGCTAGGGGTAGGTGGTGTCACGGTCCAAAACGTCAGACACTAATGAGGCAGTTCACGAAAAAATTAAAAGATTTCAATGACGAAATATATATTACTACTAACTATACAAATTTTAAAAATAAAGTGAAATATAGTATGGCATAATATCCAAACGCTACGCTGGACGGAACCCACGCCTCATGCGTCTGGCACCTGATTAATCTAGAAACCCAGAGCCCTTTATTTTTTTTATAATACTCCATGTCTCTTGTGTCGCCACGTTTCCTTTTTTCTCCCAATAATAATTAGGAGCGTAATTACAAAAATAACAATAATATCAGCAGTAACGTATTAACACCGTTTCTTCTTTCTAAATCTTCCCATTCTCCACTTTTCATCATCGCGTCATTCACTTCGAGCTTCCAACTTCTCTGTAGATTTCATTCTTTATTGCTGAAGTCAGGTAATTTTGATTGCTGAATTGTTGTTGTTAGTTCACTGGTTGCAATGTTGACACTTTTTTCTTGCGGAACTGTAAAATTTGCGAATTTGTTGTATTTTGCACTTTGGTTTAATCATTTGATCCTTCTGTGGAGCAGATACTTTGATTACTCGCCAATTTTCTTTGTCTAAATGATTGAGCTAAATGCTTACTTTGCATAGTTGATTTAAGTCCATTCCATGAGATTCTAACTGTGAGTGTGATCTCTGCGGAGTTAAAAACTTTAGTATCGCACTAATGGAATTCAAATTTAGCTATATGCTGCTAGTTTCGTTGCTGAAATGTTCGCATATTTTTTTGTCTGTGTACATGTTAGCTCTGTTTGTATACGTGCTGTTTCGTTTTTGGCGATAGCGACCACCTTCCGGCGCATGATCCTCCAATTGTGATTTTGTATCCTTTTTCCTTTTTACTGAGTATAGACCAATAGTGTATGTGTATGAATGTGATTTTGTTTATACTCGTATATCCCAACCATGGTGTTATGTGTTAATGATTTGGGATTTAGTTCCTTTTTTTGACAGCTTAAATATTGAGGTCGAAATTGTGAGTTTTGAAGTTGATTATACAAGTGAGGAAACATGAGCAATGCGATTGGGAATTACTTGCTGCATCAAAGTTTTTTTTCTCCGACAGTTTTAGATCATCAGAGTCGAAGCAATACTTCAACCTCTGTTTGGGGAAATACCTTCCTCCAGCCTCTAGCAAATTCACTAACACGCCGAGCTCCTACATCTACTGAGTTCCGGGGTAGAAGACTCACCCTGCAGAAAAATAAATTACAGATGGGAAAGGTGCATACTATTTTAAGATCCACAAAGGCTGTATTGGCTGCTGATCCATCTTCTACGGTAAAATTGTAAAACTCTTGATGAAATTTAACATTATACGCCTATTAGTTTCTTTGTGTATGTTTCCCTGTTTCTTCTAGTGGAATGCATATCTCCAGAGGTAGTAGCTTAAGATAATTCTATTTTATCCAATCAAGTTGTATAAATCAACATCTGGTTGGAACCCTTCCACTCGATTAATGATGTACCAGTCAAGTTGATTCACTTGGTAATAGTAGCCATTTCTATTTTCAGGCTTCTGGTCTTTTGTTTATATGGTCATAAGAATTGGAAAGAACACCCTCATCTGTACTTAAAGGCTTGATTGATTACATATTCTTCAGTTTTTTTGTGGCTATACCATGATTTGTTTCCTTAGGAAATTTCCTTACTACTCCCTTCAATGCAGTATCTGAGTTAATTGTCTTTACTGTTTACTGTTTTTGTTCTCTAGCAACAGATGGAAAAGTTCAGACTCGACGAGAAGGTTGAGTTACAGGTATGTGTATACTGATCTTTGATTTGGGACGAAAAAGTACATCTCTGTCCACTGTGCATGTAGGATGATACTTGGATGAAATGTGCTAGCCAATCTATTTATATGGGATGTATATAAACAGATTGATGTTGGGCTTCCGACATCTGGTTCTGCTTCAGTAGTAAATATTCAAGTTACAAGCAATAGTGACTGCCTGCTTCTACACTGGGGAGCGATAAAAAAACAACAAGAGTAAGTGCAGCTGAAGTATAGGTATCTATTTTACAATCCTATACTGAGTTTTAATATTACTTCTCTTGGTTGGTTAGTAAATGGAGTCTTCCACAATGTCGTCCAGTTGGAACTATGGTGTACAAGAACAAAGCACTTAGGAGTCCTTTTGTGAAAGTAAGCTTCAGAACGCCACTTTAACTAAATGTGTCTCCTTAATTGTTATAATTTGCAGAAGTGCATCATTTTCGGTGGATAACATAATGTGTCTATTCTTAGTCTGGTGCTAATGCTGCACTGAGCATAGAGATTGATGATCCTGCAATAGAAGCTCTGGAGTTTCTGATATATGACGAAGCCCAGAATAAATGGTAAAGTGATGCTCACTTATAAAAATTTAGAGCATATGTGTTGAACCTTGTCCTTAGCTTTGTCTTTCTTATACTCTCAGGTATAAGTACAATGGGGGAAATTTTCATGTTAATTTGCCAAAGACAGAATTAACAACTCCAAAAATTTCAGTTCCAGAGGATCTTGTTCAAATCCAAGCTTATTTGAGGTGGGAGAGGAAAGGGAAGCAGATGTATACCCCAGAACAAGAGAAGGTTTGTGACTGTTCCTTGCTTTAGCTTCAGCTTGAGAACACAGTAACTACCAAATAAGATGGCCCATTTCCCCTTTGGTTTACAACAGTTCTATTTTCAAACACTATGCTTGGTTCTTTTCTTGAACTACTTTTTCTGTTTTCTCAGCAATGAGGAAGAAAATTTGATGTTGTATGTTGTTAAAATGTCTTATATCTTATCCCACGTCGACTTTAACTACCAAATAAGATGGCCCAAGTCGATGATTGAGTTCTCTTTATCTCACGAGTGGAAATGGGCCACGTGATGTCTTATCCCACGTTGACTTTAACTACCAAATAAAATGTCTTATATCTTATATCTACCTCACGAGTGGAAGTCCAATATTCATTCCAGCCCATATCGATGATGGTTCTCTTATCTCTTGTCTTGCCTACCCACGTGATGGAAGTCCGATGTGTCATTCCGGGCCACACGTGAGGGAGCGTGTTAAAATGTCTTAAATCTTGGAGAATTCCTAATTTTCCAAGTAGATTCTTGACTCCGATCATCTCAGAGTAGTATGAGCCATAGCTCTATACTCGACCTCGGCACACGATCTCGCAATTGTGCGTTATTTCTTTGGCTGTGTTTGGAGCTATTTCAGGGGCTGTTGCAAGTCGATGACGTCGTGTATGGACATGTAAAGGAGGAGCAGAAGACATAGGATATACAAAAGTTTGGAATGCTGCTATTCGAATTCGATGGGACGATTATCCGGAAAACGACTATCCCAGTGAACTTGATTACAAACTGTAGAACAGTAAAATATAGATTAGATGAGACTTATATAGATTTGATGGAATCTTCACCAAGTCGACGTGGGACAAGATTTAAGACATTTTTTTATGTCTCCTTGTGATCTGCTAGTTTGATGTTTCTTTTGGTTTAATTGAAGTTTTTGATCCTTCGTCATATGCATTGAGGTCTTCAGATAACCATTGGTCAATGTATCTGTTTGATTTTGTTCTTATCTTATGCTTTTTAAATAGGAGGAGTATGAGGCAGCTCGAATGGAGCTGTTGGAAGAAGTAGCTAGGGGTGCTTCTACAGAGGACCTTAGAGCAAAATTAACAAGTAAAAGTGGTGCAAGTGAAAGTAAAGATAATTTTGTTTCTGAATCAAAAAGCAATATACCTGATACAGAAAAAGATGGTCAAAGGAAAAAGATACAAACCAAGGGTACGAAAACTAATTTTTCCACTGATAGAGTTCAGCGCAGGAAAAGGGACATAATGTCGCTTCTCACTAAGTTTAAACCAGAGGCCATCAACGAAAATATCTCCCATGCACCAGAAGTTTTATCTCCTATTAAACAGTTCTCTATGGATAAAGAAGCTCATATTGATGGCCATATAATGAACAAGAAAATTTATAAGCTTGGTGACAAGGAACTCCTGGTATGTGTCTGTACCATCCTATCTTTTTTACCTTGCGAGATTTTGAACATTGAACAAATACTTTATGATATTATTTTTTTCTGAAGGTACTTGTAGCGAAGTCATCTGGCAAGACAAAAATCTACTTGGCTACAGATCTTCCCGATCCTGTTATTCTCCACTGGGCTTTGTCCAAAAATGCTGGTGAATGGACAGTACGTCAAAAAACCTATTAATAATTATGAACCCTTACAACGTAGTATGTTGTGGAGATATTTTTCTCATTCTTTTTGGTTTGTAATATATTTTTTTTATTTTTCGTTGATATTGACTAATTATATTCCAGGCACCTCCCTCAACTATGATGCCCCCTGACTCAGTTTCTATAGACAAGGCTGCAGAAACAAACTTCACAACCACTTCTGTCAATAATCCGCCATACAAGGTTTGTGTGTGTACATTTGTATGTTTTTTATGCCTTGACACCATAAGACTAGGTATCAACTCATCGAGCTTAAGAGAATAACATCTTCCTAGGCTACTCTTTCAGATTCAATCATTGGAAATAGCAGTTGAAGATGAAAACTTTGTGGGGATGCCATTTGTTCTTTTGTCTGGTGGAAACTGGATAAAGAACGGCAGCACAGACTTTTATGTTGAGTTCAAAACTAGCCCAGCAAAGGTTCAAAAGGTATGAATAAAATCATTGTTGTCCTTTTTTTATTATCATTGGATTTCTGTTTCCATATTACATGTTGACTATGCTGAATGTTTATTTTGTGGAAAAGGATGCAGGTGACGGGAAGGGAACATCAAAGTTTTTGTTAGAGAAAATAGCTGACTTGGAAAGTGAAGCCCAGAAATCATTTATGCATAGGTGATAAATCTACTTGTATATCTGAAAGTCCGAATAGAGCACCTTTCACATTCCAAACACATGATAACATTTCTTACGAGCAATTTCATTCTCTATTTCCCTTATATCCGAGCTTCTATTGATATTTGAATTACTTTTTGGCTTTGCGGGCATGATAGAATATGTGGTGTAACGTGTATATCCTAAAGGTTCTAAATCTCCTGCTTCGAGTTTAGTATAATTCATTTATTATGAGAACTTTAAAGCATGTAACTGAGTCTTGGATTTCCAGATCTTGGACTTTGAATAGTCAACTGGAGCTGAGATGCATCCCGGCTTGAGTTAAAACTCTTTCAAAGTGACTTCTCTAATTTTTGTGCCTTCACTTAAATTGGCTAAAACTGTTCATATGTATTGTCAAGTTGTACTTTAATTAAAAACATTGCTTGTATTTCCACTTGGTGTACCTTATTGCATACTTATATATCAGGATTTAATTTACTGTATTGTGTTAACATCTGATGTTTCCTACAGATTTAATATCGCAGCAGACTTAATGGATGAAGCGACAAGTGCAGGTGAAGTAGGTCTTGCTGGCATTCTTGTGTGGATGAGATTTATGGCAACAAGACAACTCATCTGGAACAAAAATTACAATGTAAAACCAAGGTAGGAATCCTAAACAGTGGCTGCAAGTGTTCAGTGGGTGGCTTTCTGTTCCTGGAAGTTTGGGTCCCCTCCTTTCTGTTGTCCTTGGGCATGGTATCCTATGAATGGCCCAAGCTCATAGTTTCTGAAAAAATTGGTTCAGGAACAAATACTTTTGAGGAAGTTGAAAGAAAAGGACTCTGCTATGGATGGCTGAGAATCATGTTCTCCATGCATTTTTTTTCTTCTACCTCTTTTCAATTTCAGTTTAAACTGAAATTTAAATTCTTGTTTTTGTGCAGAGAGATAAGCAAAGCTCAAGATAGGCTTACGGATTTGCTGCAGAATGTCTACAAAAGTTTTCCTCAGTATCGTGAAGTTATACGCATGATTATGTCAACTGTCGGACGTGGAGGTGAAGGGGATGTTGGGCAACGAATTAGGGATGAAATATTAGTCATTCAGGTTGTTTTATTAAGCATGCCCTTTTCCCCTTTATTTTCTTTTGGTGGGTATTTGGATTTGATAATGCTGTATAAGTTAATATTCAACTGCAGAGAAACAATGACTGTAAAGGTGGACTGATGGAAGAATGGCATCAAAAGCTTCATAATAACACTAGTCCTGATGATGTTGTGATCTGTCAGGTATTCAGGATATAAGTAAACAATCATTTGGCTGATCTTAAATCTTAATAATACACACTCACTTGCATGTGGAGAAGTTTCAACTATTAAATTTAATTGCATACTACCTATCACAGGCACTGATGGACTATATCAAGAGTGACTTTGACATTAGTGTTTACTGGAAAACCTTGAATGATAATGGAATAACAAAAGAGCGTCTCCTTAGTTACGACCGTGCTATACATTCTGAACCTGATTTTAGGCCGGATCAAAAGGATGGGCTTCTGCGTGATCTTGGACATTACATGCGAACATTAAAGGTTAGAGATTTTGGTCACATCTGTATGGCCTATTTAACATTGGCATTCACAGCTGATTCTAACAACTACTTGTTTGTATGTGTCTGCGTTATTCAAGGTGAATACATTCAGAGAAGATTCAACATGTTTGCTAATTATAATCCTTTTCATTTCACATAAAATGACTTCCACATTTTCAGACCCCCTGTTTTTCCACAAAATCTTGGCCAGCTTGATTTATTGCTGAGCAGTCAGTATTCCCAACTACTCCTTAATTTCCAAAATTTTTTACTCTACTTTGGTGCAGGCTGTTCATTCAGGTGCAGATCTTGAGTCTGCCATCGCTAATTGCTTGGGATACAAAGATGAGGTAATTCCATTATGTGATAATCTCATCCCTCATGCAACTTGTCTAAGATGTAACTGCTTCACATCAGGGACAAGGTTTCATGGTTGGAGTACAGATAAATC
Source organism: Salvia splendens (assembly GCF_004379255.2). Taxonomy (NCBI): domain Eukaryota; kingdom Viridiplantae; phylum Streptophyta; class Magnoliopsida; order Lamiales; family Lamiaceae; genus Salvia; species Salvia splendens. Next base: position 8,646,704 of record NC_056034.1, read on the forward strand.
CTGTCCAAGGCTTGCCAGGAGGATTTCCGGTATAGCCAATTCTTCAATATGTAATGATCCCCAGAAATGTGAAATTTTGAAACATTTTGCTATATTTTTCTGACTATGAGAACAGGAACTACTCCGATTTGTTGTGAATCACATTGAAGACAGAAATGTCGAAGCCCTGCTAGAGGTATATCGAAATTTTGTAATTGTTCCTCTTTTAATCTTGGAAAATCCTTAGTGTGTCAACATTTTAATGCATTCTTGGTGGATATTATTTTGCACTTAGGGATTGCTTGAGGCTCGCCAGGAGCTTAGACCATTGCTTTCCCAGTCGAGTGACCGCTTGAAGGATATTTTATTCCTGGATATTGCCCTAGACTCTGCAGTTAGAACAGCTGTAGAACGTGGTTATCAAGAGTTGAATAATGCTAGCCCAGAGGTATCATATGAACCTTGTTATTATACTCCACTTTATAATCCATTTTCATGTAAGTTCCCCCTTCTTTATTATAATTTGACTGGGAGTTGCAACACTTAATGCCAATTCTGCAGAAAATCATGTACTTCATCTCTCTTGTTGCTGAGAACCTCACACTTTCCGTGGGTGATAATGAAGATCTCCTTTATTGCTTAAAGGTGAGGACCAATGAAACAGATAAAATGATTCTTCACGAGCCTCGTATTTTGAGTCCTTATAAACACATCTACATGCATTTGGAACTATCTTGCTAATAGACGTCTATTTGCTCTTGGAATATTCGGATGCCTCATATTTTTTGTCCTTGTAATACACGTCTGCAATGTACTCTCTCTGTTCCTTAGTAGTGGAGTCATTTTGTCATTTTGGTATGTTCCATAGTAATGGAGTCATTTCCCTTTTTGGTAAAAGTTAACACATTTCTTCTTACTTACTTTACTCTCTCTTACTTTATTCTCTCTTCATCTCTCTAACTTTTTCATTACCTACTTTATTCTTCCTTTATTTAACTCACTTAACACAATTTTTTTTAAATCGCGTGCCGAAAAGAAACGCTTCCCTCTACCGCGGAACGGAGAGAGTATGATATTTCTTCGCTAATGCATTTTCTGGTTAATGGGAGATTGTTTTTGTTGAGCTGATTTTAATTTTCTTCTTATACTAAGGGGTGGAACTTGGCCCGGAGCATGTTCAAGAGCAGTGATGAGCACTGGGCATTGTTTGCCAAATCAGTCCTTGATAGAACTCGGCTTTCACTGGCAAACAAGGCTGAGGCCTACCATCAATTACTGCAACCATCGGCAGAGTATCTTGGCACACTGCTTGCGGTGGATCAGGGGGCCGTATGTATACATGAGAACTTGTGTAGTCCTTTTGATATCTTTCCCCATCACAACTCATAAGTAACATTTTAAATATTTCATGCAGGTCGATATATTTACTGAAGAAATAATTCGAGCAGGATCAGCAGCTTCACTGTCCTCCCTTCTCAATCGACTTGATCCCATTCTTCGAAAAACTGCTAATCTAGGAAGGTCATAAATTTTACTAGCTCACAAAAATAGAAATCTTATAAGTTGCACTAATCCACCCTAAACACCAGGTTGCCATGACCCTGTTTACACAGTCAGATGAGGAATGTCATTTCTGAGATTACATGCATGAAAATGTAAAAATGTAGTTGTTGAGATAGCATTAGTAGCTTACTAATGCATGTCCCCTGTTCTGTTACAGTTGGCAGGTCATCAGTCCAGTTGAAGCTGTTGGATATGTTGTTGTAGTTGATCAATTGCTTTCTGTTCAGAATAAGTCTTACTCAAGACCAACAATATTGGTTGCAAAATCTGTAAAAGGGGAGGAAGAAATTCCTGATGGTGCTGTAGCAGTACTTACTCCTGACATGCCTGATGTTCTGTCGCATGTTTCTGTTCGAGCCAGGAACAGTAAGGTTGTATTTCCGTTACCTATCAGTTGTTCAGTGTGGTTTCTGGCTCACAATATCCCTCTGTAGCTCCAGTAAGAGTTCTCTTCTTTTTGTAGGTTTGTTTTGCCACTTGCTTTGATCCCAATATATTGGCTGACATTGAGGCACATGAAGGAAAGTTGTTGTGTTTAAAACCAACATCTGCCAATGTGGTATACAGGTAAGTCAAGATATACCAAGTTTACTTTTCATGTTTATGAACACTGAAGAGATCAGCGACATTTGAGTTCTTTTTCGCTTCTTTTTGTTCTTCATATTTGCAAATAATCCTAAACGGAAAAACTGCACTTTATGATATATGAAGGCCAAAATTGATGCCTTCTTAATTGCATCTTTTCTGCAGTGAGATGAAAAATAACGAGCTAGTAACTTCAGCTGACTCAAATGAAGCTTCATCTGCTCCATCCTTGTCTTTGGAGAGAAAGCAGTTCTCTGGAAGATATGCGATAGCATCTGAAGAATTTACAGATGAACTGGTCAGCCTCTTACATTCGCTTTATACTTCGAATATCTCCTCTGTTGCTATCTTATTTCATGTTCTTTATCCATTTAAAGTTTCAGGAGATCAATCTTCCTGTTGAGGATTCAGCTGTAAACTAAGCTTATACAAAATGTATGATTTTCATTTGTCCAGGTTGGGGCCAAATCACGCAATATTGCACATCTAAAAGGGAAAGTTCCTTCTTGGGTTAACATTCCAACTTCTGTTGCTTTACCATTTGGTACTTTTGAAGCAGTCCTTTCAGATAAGTCAAATCAGGTTATACTATTTGGTAGATGGACCTTCTCATGCATCTCCATTTTGTACACATTACCTATCATCCGAATATCCAATTCTTCTAAATTCATTTATCTGCATGATTGTGTGGGGGTTGTGCAATCGATCGTGTTTTCTACTGTTGATTGAACTTCTCCTGGGAACAATTTTCCTCTAATAATATGCAATGTCCTCACTGAACCTTAATGTGGTAAGGACTTTATTTTCTCAAGAGAATATTCTATATTCCCTTTATAGGGTCTTTTCACAATTATTATAAAAATGTGATATTAATTAGCTGAAAGAATTGATGTGTGCTTTGGATGGTAAAACCTTCAGCTGCATTTGCTCTAATAGCTTTGTGGATTAAATCCTGTGAAACATTAAAAGGAATTAGAATATTTTCGGGTATGTGGTTGATTTTCTCCAAGACGATAATATCCCTTTTCGGTTCAGGACATATGGGTGGTATATATCTGTGGTAGCAAATTTTCTTATGAAAATGAAACCCCTGAAATCATCATTTCACTGTATTGAATAATGTGAACATAAATTCTTAGTAGTCTGTTAATCTTCTATTTTTATCTGGAACTATGCAGGTTGTGGGAGAGAAATTGCTAGTTCTGAAGAGAAAGTTATATGAAGGAGACTTTAGTTTGCTTGGTGAGATTCGAAACACAGTTTTGGATCTTGCAGCACCACCACAGTTGGTAAGTCCCCTTTTTGTGGCACCACTTTTTGGTGACTTGGAATTTGCCCATTTTTTAAATTGAGCAAATATGAACTTTTCTTTCTAATACTTTCCAAATATAATTGACCTTTACGTCAATAGTCAAACCTCAATAGTAGTTTTGTAACTATACATGGGACTAAGATGAAAATTATCCCCCGAAATTCACAGTGTTTACATTTCAAATATTCCATATTTTACTTGAGAAACCTTGTCTCAGATTAAAGAGCTCAAGGAGAAGATGCAAAGTTCTGGCATGCCGTGGCCTGGTGACGAAGGTGCAGAGAGATGGGAGCAAGCATGGATGGCCATAAAGAAGGTAAGCATAACATAACGCATCAATTCTTGCATGTTTTATGGAAACGCTGCTGTCTTTCAAAGTTTAATAACCATTAATGCAAGGATAATGGATCTTTATATAGCAAATATTTAATTTTCTGCTTCCAGGTATGGGCCTCAAAGTGGAATGAGAGGGCATACTTCAGTACAAGAAAAGTGAAGCTTGATCATGACTGTCTTTGCATGGCTGTCCTAGTTCAAGAAATAGTAAATGCTGACTATGCATTTGTTATCCACACCACTAACCCATCTTCTGGGGATTCATCAGAAATATATGCTGAGGTAATATATGCAATACTTTGTTTTAACTTTATAAACAGTTAAAAGTTATGGTATCAGCATCGAATATTCATCAACTGCCTATTTTTAATCATACACAAGAAATGTCAAAGTACAAAAAAGACGGTTATGGGCTCACTGAGGAGTGACAAGTCTAGACCGCCCTATCTATGTCCATAACCTCTGGTGGTAACATTTGAGCCCAAGAGCTGGACAGGAAACTGGTAAAGTGTCACCTATACCTAAAATCAGAATCCAAGAAAATATATTGGTTGATTAGTACTATAACTAAAGAAGATGTAAGAAGAGTTTCTGCATAAAAAGCTTTATTGTTGAAGATCTCCTGTAGTTGTGAGGCATTTAACTATCTAACAAGGAATATTTGCCTATGCGTTTCTCTTAAATAGGTTGTCAAGGGGCTTGGTGAGACACTTGTGGGAGCTTACCCAGGTCGTGCTCTGAGCTTTATTTGCAAGAAAAATGACCTGAAATCTCCTCAGGTAAGTTATTAGACTGAGGCTTTAGCACATCTGGATGTGTCGTATCATTTCAATGTTAAATATTTTAACCTGTCAACAGTTTACTGTCCAAATTATTTTTTCCCTTTTGTTGAGCTTTCTAGCAAAATATAACTTCCGCAAAGATAAAAGAATTCTAGTGCACAGTTTATCATCATGAAAATTGCACGAGGTTATTTTGTACAAAGCATCGAACTATTGACTGATGATAAGTTTGTCCTTTCAGATTTTAGGTTACCCCAGCAAACCTATTGGCCTTTTTATTAGGCGGTCTATAATTTTCCGGTCAGATTCAAATGGTGAAGATCTAGAAGGTTATGCCGGTGCTGGGCTTTATGATAGGTAAAAGTGTTAATACTGTAAGCTTTATTTTTCCAGGAGTGAAAGCGAGTAGTAGTATTCGGAAAGGTACGCTTTTACTGGCAGATAGGATCTTCGGAATATAACTAAGTCTTGATGGTGTTTGTTGCAGTGTCCCAATGGATGAAGAGGATAAAGTGGTGCTTGATTACTCATCTGATGCATTAATAGTTGATGGTGACTTCCGCCATTCAATTCTGTCTAACATAGGTGTTGCAGCAAATGCCATCGAGGGGCTATATGGATCCCCCCAAGATATCGAAGGTGTTGTCAAGGATGGTAAAATTTATGTAGTCCAAACAAGACCACAGATGTGATCAAATTCCTTGGACATGGTCTACTACGGCTAAACATAAGTCGCAACGAGTAGCATCTCCTATTAGGGTAGGTGTCTGAAAGAATGAGGTAGCATACACGGATGCCACGAGTAACTTATTATTGGGAGAGATGGTATAGAAATGGTATTTTCTGGGTCTCCAATAGTTGAATTATTTATCACTAATAAAATGTCGTAGAGTTGGATGGGCTAAAAATAAATGAATGCTTGACATGAAGTGCAACAAAGGCCACAATTTGAGGAAAGATGATTACTTATTTGAGTGGTTGAATATAACATTTTTCTCACTGTTTGTCATATTTTTCCTCTGATAAACGGATACTCAAGGCTTGAAGCCCAAAACAGAAGTCATCCTTCATCTTTTTTTAGATGGTAAAATTCATTTCACTTTACTAAAATATACCATCCGCAATTGCACCGATTAGGGAGTGTTTTGCAAAATAGATTTTGATATATATGAAGCTAGACTTTGTTTGCTTCGCATGTGTTTTTTTTGTATTTTAATAAATTGAATACCACCTTAACTAATAACTATAGCAAGGCTAAATTGGATACCACTAACTATAACAGAGAACCAATATAATTTTTTTTTCATTTATAGTACTACTATTTTTATGGTATTTTTGTATTAGTTGGAATCCAAAATCTTGCCACGATATTCCTACACGATGGAGAATCTTTATGCCACTTAATACCAACGGATTAGACGTTTTTCTTCATAGTCGACATACACAATGTGGATGTGACATTATATGGCAAACATGCAAAGGGAAGTTTCGCGAATATGGGGTTTGCATGCCTATGTTTGATTAACATGTTATGAACAACATCATCTTGTTGAAGATGATAATGGCTAATGGCCAAACAGCTATGATGGTGGTGGCTTGGATTAGTCATCATCGCACCAGCCAAAAGCAAGAATATTCAACACATAAGAAACATCTATTCTTCATTTTTTAAAGAATTAAGATACACTCTTCTTCAATCATGCTTACCCAAAATCTCCACTTTGGACGTTTACAAAAACATCCACTGCCCCTTGACCCTATAATAATTAGGTGTTTCAATAAATAAACCTAATTTGTGTGTGTTTTCATCTGGCTTAGAAGAGTGTATGGGTCCGCAGATGGGACATAATCATTGCCTTACATTCATCTTTAAGGGGTCTATGTTCTTTAATTCCCATTTCGAAGTCACATTTTGTATTAATAAAGCTTAAATTTGCGGTGGATATGTGATCTTTCAAAAGTGAAAAACGAAACCCAAGAAACCACTACTCTTCCTTTCCAAACCATAGTAATACTGATTCCTCAATTTTGGGAAACAGTGTGATATTGCTTTCTAAGAGTTTGTGACAATCTCTCTTTTTTCCACTTCTTCCATCACTTGGATCTCAGTGATTCTTGAACAAAGACCTGTGTGTTTAGATGTACAGTTAATTTTTCATAATTAAAGATTCATGCATTCCTAATTAGAATATGTTACTCAAATGAGTTACTAAAAATTTGTGCAATTCAGTAAAGCTCTTAGGCAATTTCCCACTATATTTTAACTTTTAGATTCTTAATAACTGAAATTTTTTCTAAAGTGAAATGTATAATTATGTTAAATAAATTGAGCCTGATTGAAACATAGGCCTGAAAGAATCCAATGGTCAAACGTATTTTTAACAATATATGGGCCCAAAACGTAGTCCCTTCAAAAGATTTGGGCCTTTTTTACCCACTTCATCTTTATCCTTTCCTTTTATTTACACGCTCGACAAGATAATAATGATGTCTTTCTTCTAAATACATCACATATATATTTACAATATATTTTATTTATAACTACTACACGTAGTCGTTTTCAATTGTAGTATAAATTTAAATGAAGCACCATGTCCATGTCCTAGTATTTTTGGTGTAGGGGACCATAATAGTAGTAAATAATTATTTATGTATGCAGTGGCGGACACAGAAAATATTGTTGGCGGGGGCTTCATTACACTATATATTATACTCAATAAATAAATAAATATATTTAATAAAAATAATATATTAAAAAATACAAATACAACCACAAAAATGAATAAATATTACTCTCTTCGTCCGTGAAATGTTTTCCACATTTAACTCAGCGCATGTTTTAAGAAATCTGAAGAAAAGTGAATGAAAAAAGTTAGTGGAACGTGAAATATAATAGTATTAGTTTTATAATAGAATGTGAATATAATGAGTTAGTGGAAAAAGTGTTTCATTTACTAAATATTGAAAAAATGCAAAGTGGACAACATTTGACGCACGTACTGAAATGACAAAAGTAGAAAACATTTCACGGACGAAGAGAGTATATCTTATTCTAAAGGAGTATATAATTTAAAATATAACCATGCCGTAAATATAAACAAAAGATAGATAATATTAAAATTAAATTTGAACTAAACTCTAAATCCAACTAAATACACCAATTCTTAAACTCAAATCAAATACTGCGTGAATAGTCGCCAATTTACATAGAGAAAACAACACATTAAATATATTATTAAAAATATACTTATCAATTCTTTTTGTAAATGACCGAAAATATTGTGGCAAATTTTTGGCTAAAAAAGGCTAAATTATCAATTTAGAATGTTGTTACACTCTCTAAAATAATATTGTGCTAAATTTTTGGTAAAAAAGCTAAATTATCAATTTAGAATGTTGTAAACAGAAAATGTTATTAAAATTTTTAAATTGATTTTACTTTTGTGTTTGTGAAATAAGGCAGTTTATTAGAACTAGTCCCAATATCTACACTTGCATTCGATAAAACTTTTTACTATTACTAATATAATATTGTTAACTTTTGTAAAAATGTGTCTTCTTCCTTAAAGCGATGACAACCCTTTTCATCTCTAAAAATTCACCTCTGCAATTTTATTCCAAAAACTCAGTTCATCCCCTTTTGTTATTCCATTTTTGATGATTTACTCTCTAATACAATTAACTTAGCAGGGGCTAAAGAGTGTTTGAGAATTTTTTTCAAAAAAATTAAGTAGAAAAAAATAAAAAAAAATACTTCTTGGGAGTGGCTTAAGAGCATCCGCAACGGTGGCGCTGCTCGCCACCGCCGTCCGCGCCGCTGGCAAGGACGCCACCCGCCGCCGCTGCGCTCGCGCCGCTGGCACGGCGCTGCTCGATGCATCGAGCAGCGCCATGCCAGCGAGCAGCTGACGTGGCGCGCCCTCATTCGTCAACGGCATAGCCGTTGGGTTTAAATAATTTTTTTTTAAATCGGTTTTTAATTAAAAAAAAACCGATAAAAAAATAAAAAGAAAATAATTTCACTTCCCAAAAAAATTATATCCGTTTATAACCGTTTTTCCCACTTTTTAATTTTTTTTTATTTTTTTTACCCCAAAAATACACACTTTCATCTATAAATACCCTCAATTTCACTCCCAAAAATTCACATCAAACTACACAATTCTCATCATCATTCTCTCATCTCCATTCTCATCTTCAATCTCTCATATCCATTTTCATCTTCATTCTCTCATACCCTACAACATCACTATGTCCGGCCAAGGCGATAACCCTAAAGGCTCCCACGGTTGGAACCCCGAATGGTTCGGTTCACAACCGTTTCCTAGTCCGGAAGCGGAATATTCGGCCCCTCCTCAAACCCAAGATTCGGCCGTTCCGGGTGGCTACCGTCCATACCCAATCGACGACCAAGGTGCCTCCGAAGGACGATACGGGTGGACACTGGAGCCTAGGCCGACCGCCCCCTCCCAACCTCCGCAAGCTCCTACTCGCGGCAGCGGTGTCCGCACACCGTACACGCCGGCGGAGATGGATAAATTGTTCAAGGCGTACTTCGAAATCTCCGAAGATGCGGCGGTTGGCACGAACCAATCGGGCGATCACTTTTGGTGGCGCGTATCTCGCCAGTACAATGCAAACCGGCCGCCGGGAACGATCGAGCGCAACGAGAGTATGGTGCGCAACTGCATCGGCCGAGCCAACGACGAAATTGGCAAGTTCAATGGTTATTTCCTCCCGGAGTCGCGGAATGCCGGGAGCGGCCGGAGCGAGGTCGACATCATCACTGCGGCGCTGAGCACATACCAATCCATGAACGGTAAGTCGTTCAAGTACCTCAACGTTTGGCAGGAAACGCGGTTCCACCCGAGGTATCTGGGAGGCGTAACATCCTCCTGGTGTAACATCCTCCTCTAGCGGCTCCTCCAAACGGTCAAGGTCGGTATCCCTATCCGACTCCGGCTCCGAAGAAGTGGCTAGCCAACTCGCCGGAGCTAACTTGGGTAGCCCCGACGCCGGACCAAGCGGTTCCCAACGCCGACCGCAAGGAAGGAAGAAGGCAGCGGCCGAGCGCCGGCGCTCCGCGACTCCATCGGCCCCCGCCCCCGAACCCGCACCCTATGTTCCACCTCCACCCCCGAACAACTCGTTGTGGGCCCTTTTGGCCCAACTCAATATGGCCGATAGGTCAACTATGACCCCCACGCAACTTCAAAAGCACGAGGGCATGATAGTGGGTCTCCAAAAACAATTGGGGTTGTTGCCGCCGGATGAGTAGTCTTCCTCGGGTAATATTAGCCAATAATTATGTAATTTTTAATTTTTAGTATTTTAATTATGTAATTTTTAATTTTTAGGATTTTAATTATGTCTTTTTTATTTTATTTGTATTTTGTAATATTTATTGTGATTTTTTAATGAATTTTAGTATTATGGAAATGTTTATGTTTAATTGAATATTAAATTAATTGTGCTCGTCCTTGCGGAAGAGCACAGTTGTGGGTGTTGTGCTCTTGCCAGAGAGCAGGCATGAATAGTACCGCCCGGGCCCACAACCGTGCCGCTGGCAAGAGCACGGTTGTGGATGCTCTAAGCCCTTCCTCCCTCCTTAATGTGTCCGCCACTGTATGCATGCATCTTAGTTTGTGGGGAGTAGGCAAACATACAGTGTACACACTTTATACTCAACAAATGCTGCCTTAAATTGTTTGTTTGTTCCATATTTGTAGACAAATATCCCTGAGATTTCAGCTTTTCTTATCATAACATTCTATTGCAAGAAGGAAGGTAAACATAGTTTGCCACAATATTCACATGCATGTCAGCCACACAAATGAAAGAGCACTCGAAACATCTAGCTTTGTTTTACTCCAAGTTCAACATACAAAAATACAGATTTACTGTCTGAACTTTTAGGGTGGTCTAGCGATGAGGTGAATACTCGAGGCCAAATATTTGAAGCTCGAATCTTATAAGATTGAGCTTGTCACACTTGATTTTTATATACTCAAGTGTCTCATTTGTGATTTGTTGATTATGGATAAAATTACACGAAAATATACCTATCTCAACGTATTTTCAACGATAGTTAATTACCAAACCCTTTAAATGGTATAGTACAGTAACATTTTACTTTTTCATATTGCAAACATCATATTATCACTTAAGGTATTGATCATAAAAATTGAATTCAAATTAAAATTAAAATTAAAATAACAAACAAGTGTGTTTAATTTTTTGCATGCTAATTACAACTCGATCGAATTTGTTCACACGCATGCATGATCTTGTTGATCACCTTAGGAGTTAGGAATTACTATAAATTTTACTACTATTATTTAGATTAGAACAACACACAATCATGTGGTCTAATAATTATAAGATGGCCCTCTATATTATAAAGAGAAAAAACGCATATATTTATAATATTGTCCCCTCTACTTAAAAGCAAACCTACGACTTTCGCAGCTTTCAAATAAACAACTTTTCATAGAAATTCTGTCTGAGTTGATCCGTTTCTCTATGGTTTAATTATAAATCATTTGCATGTTTTCTATGTATTTGCATAGGTTTTTTTAAGTCAATTGGGATATCTGTAAAGTATAACAAGAATTTTGAAATGAATATACTCTTATCATATTACATTTGTCAATCATATTTCTTAACATTAAAGCACACTATTTGTACATGCATATGTATGCTGGCATACATCAACAATAAAAAAGTTGTAGTTAAATACCTAACAAAAATAAATTACTATTGTCTCAAAAGAATTACCGAACGAATGAAGAGAAAATAAAATTGTAAAAATCTCTTCAGTGGATCATGATATATAAATATATATATATAGAGGTTATTCTAGATAGGGTCCTCTTCTAATACTTATAACACCATAATCCAAAACTAAGGCACTCTTAGATTTTAAAATGAGTGGGTGAGATTAAAGCTCACAAATTTCAATAAATAGCAGAAAAATATCAACAAAAGGGTAATATCGTCATTTTGTTATCATATGATAATTTTCGTGGGTATTTTTTTATATCAACATAGTGTATTACAAATATCAATAATATGATATGAGAATATATCAACAAAAGTACAAGAAAATATCAATACAGTTTTACCTAATTGAGATTTTGCATACACTATATTGAGATTTTTTTTTGCATTTGTTGATAAAATCTGCTTATCAACATGTACGAAAATTGAAATATAATTTATCAAATTTCATCATCCGAACATCGTCGGAACATATGCAATTGAGATCTCGTTATAATCCTTATAAAATTATCTTTAATTTGATATAATTTTTGCGAAAAAATAATTTAAATGTAGAGAGTTAAGTAAATATAAAGTTTTAAGATGATTTTGATTAGAGAGAATTAAAATTTTAATAATTTATTTAAAGTTTTAAGTTTATTTAATAATTTTTTTTAATTTAAAATATAATCCATATGCCAATATTTCAACCACTAGATTTTCTAATCTAATAACTAAGATTTAGTCTTAATTTTTGATTGCTAATTAATTAGCAATTGATCACTTCTCATTCTAAATATATTATAATGATAAGTATATAGGTGCAAGTTGATTTTAGTGTACGTCTAGTTAAATAATGAATCTATCGATGTGATAATTCATGAAAAGTATCATTCAATATTTATTGAGTCTGATAATAATGGGTGTTCACATTCAAATTTTAGTGTAAATCACAACGATAATACATAGAAGCTACCACACAAGACACTATATATAATGTTGTCTCTGGTTTGTTACCAAATCTAATAATTCTATAATTAATTAACAATTCTATTATCGAGGAGAGAATTCACTTAGCTTCATTTCAACTTAAAATATTTCCATTCTGATTTATATAATCGAATAGTACTCGTAGTACCGACTTACGCCTTTACTAAATCTAATAACAAAATTGAAGATTTCTTTTGTAAATGATCTTACTATATTTTTTATGTCTCACTCTAATTGGTACATTTTTCTTTTTTATATGACTATCGATCTCTATTCCCTTCCCATTTAATTTACAAATATTGCATAAAATTCCATGATAAATATAAAATGTGTCTATTTTTATTGTTTATTCATTTAACTCAAAAATAACATTGCATAAAAAATTTATGGTGAACAAATGGGATAGATAGAGTATTTATATTAAAACCTATACATAAGGGTGAGCAAAATATCTGAAATCTAAAAATTCGATCCGAACCAAATCGAAATTCGAAATTCAGTTTTGATTTTTTGGATTTTCGGTTCAAATTGGATCGATTTTTTTTAAATTATGTTCGTATCGGATATTTTAAAATTTGAAATCTTATATATATAATTAAAATATATTGCAAGTAAAAACCTAACAAATATGGTATTTGGTTATTAGATTTTCAGATTTTAGTATCGGATTTTCGATATTAGGTCTTCAGATTTTTATATATTTTTATACAATTTTGCATTTTCCAGATGGGATGGATTTTGTAGTTTGGATTTCATATTTTCAGATAATTCAAATAGCTATGATATTGATCATATTCATTTTTCATAAAATTTCAGATTTGTGGACCGGACAAAAAATCTGATCCCAAGTCCAATGGCTCCTCCCTACTACTATACATACTAAAACTAAACCTTTGAAATTGAATGAATATGGTTGTTGGATAGGTCCCCCAAAATAATGAGAAATCCAACAAAAATGCGCATGCACATGCAATTGCATTATCACACACTTCAAATAACCATGCGCATGTCTACATTATTAAAATTGTGTTGCTCTAACCAAAATCCCACTTTCGAATGAACTGCCCTATTTTATTTATGCCGTCGTCAATAAATAAAATGACATGCAACCAAACCCTTCATTATTTTTATTTCTGAAACTCATTATATTCATTTTAAATTTCTTGAAACTCCTTTTTAGATATATGACTCAAAAAAAACAAAAGAGAAGAAGAAGACATTTGATGCGAATATACAGTGGCTGCTGACAGAAAGAACATCTTGGGAAGTGAGAAAGAGAAACATAAAACAAATTTAAAACTATAGTCCAAAACCCAAAGTGTAAATTTTACCATAACAGAAACCACCACTCATTATCTCAATTGGATTTCACTATTTGCCCCATGTTTTATTTTAACAATAAAAGTTAAAGTTCAGTCTTTGTATTGGTGACTGAAATGAAAACCAAAACATACCCCTCACATTCTTTTGAGGGGTATGTTTCCCCCCTTCCCTTCACATTCTCAATCACTTGCAAATCCCATCATATTTATACCACCCCACCTCCACATGAACTAAACTCTCAAAATCCCATTAATTTCTCCTTGAAATCATACATTCTGTCCGAAAATAACAAGCACTCGAGCATTGAAGCTTATTAGGGAGAAGGAGAACCAAATCACCTTCATTTTCTTGAAACCATTTCTCACTTAAAACAAAATTAGGGAATGCCAAGGAAGTGATTTGCTATCTTGATGGATTGGCAATTTGCAAATCTTACCAAGATATGTTTGGATCACAGAAGCAGACAGCAACACCAATGCAAAAAATCGTTACTACAAAGAATCTACAAAAGAGGCTCTTGCACCTTCATCATATTCCTATACATCATCTCCGCCATCTGCCCTGTCCGATCAGTAACCTTCAACGACACCAATCAAGACTTCCGACCAAAGAAGATGAAGCTCATCAGAGCCCATCTCGCCAGAATCAACAAGCCCTCCGTTAAGACAATTCAGGCATGTTCATGCGACATGCCTTACTCCTCTGTTTATTTTGTCCTGTCACTCTCTGTCCCACCTCTGTTTTGTCCTGTTTTATGACCACTCATTTAACACTGTTTTTGTTGTTTTCTGTCCTTCCACAGAGCCCGGATGGTGATATAATCGACTGCGTGCCATCGCACAAGCAGCCAGCCTTCGATCACCCCAAGCTAAAAGGACAGAAGCCATTGGTAACTAATCTAAGTTTCTAAGGTGAGAAAGGAGAAAAGAATGCTGATGTTTGTTGATGAATGAACAGGATCCACCGCAGAGGCTGAGGGGGCGGAAAACAAGAGTGTATGAAGAAAATTTCCAGATGTGGAGCATGTCTAATGAGTTCTGCCCACAAGGAACAATTCCCCTTAGAAGAACTAGAGCCAAAGATGTAGCCAGAGCTGCCAATGTTCAAACCTTCGGAAAGAAGATTCGCCCCGTTGTCCGAGATACATCCAGCAATGGCCATGAGGTAGTTATACATATTTATAAGTAGAAATTTCTGTTAGTTTAGTTACAATATTTATGATTTGGTGTTGAATTGAGATTTGCAGCATGCTGTTGGATATGTGAGTGGAGATGAGTATTATGGGGCAAAAGCAAGTATAAATGTATGGGCTCCTGTGGTTTCAAATCAGTATGAATTCAGCTTATCACAAATGTGGGTTATAGCAGGCTCCTTTGGGGATGATCTCAACACCATTGAAGCTGGCTGGCAGGTACAAATTCTAACTCATACTATTTAATTATCTTTCAGCAATTAATGAATACTAATATTAATTCAATCTTTTTTTTTGTTTTGATTTGTCTTAACCAACAGGTTAGCCCAGAGCTTTATGGAGACAACTATCCTAGGTTCTTCACATACTGGACTGTAAGTTTGATTTGTTTTGTGCTTACTAAGAAAAATCTCAATCTCTAACTATTCCACTTGATTAATTAATTGCAGAGCGACGCGTATCAGGCAACGGGATGTTACAATTTGCTATGCTCGGGATTTGTTCAGACCAACAATAAAATAGCGATTGGTGCAGCAATTTCACCAACTTCATCTTACAATGGTGGCCAATTTGACATTAGCCTCTTAGTATGGAAGGTAATTCACTATATTTTTATTTCATTTGTTTAATTTATTTATGCAGCTTCGGCATTTCTTGATTTCTCATATTCTTATGTAGCTGAAATAAACAGCACAAATTAAAATATTAGAAACTTCAAATTTTAGTAGAATTGGCTGGGGCTTCAGGAGGCTTAATGCATAAGAAATAGGAATATGAACTTGGGTTGAAATTTGAATCTCCCAATGTATTTTTTTTTCCATTAATAAACAAAAATAAAGGGTTAGATTCTTTTCTCTCTTTTGTTTGTTCATTTTTTTTGTGTGGCATTTTTTCTCACTCCTTTTCTTTATGGGGTTGGAAAATGGTGCAAGTGAGGAAAAAAAGGTTCAATGCGCTTAACTTTCATCATGCATGTTATCAACCTAGCTAACATACGCATGTTGTAAGATACACCGTACACTCAATATTGCTCTTACCGTAGAGTTACTCCATCGACACCATTATATTGCTTTCTTCCTTTTTATGCTTTCTATGATTCTCCCCACTCTTCTTTTTCAAGTAAATATATCTTCCCATATTGCCCCTCTACTTTCTTAGTTTTTTCAATGTAGTGCCCCTATTATGTTTGCTCTCATTAAAGGTTTTCGGTTCCGGCGGTTAACCGCAGAACTGTAACCGCCGGCTCTGATTCCGAACCGGAACTGTGACTTTTTTCTTGAACCGGAACCGTCATATTTTGAACCGCGAGTCGGTTCCGGTTCCAAATTTTACGAACCGAAACCGTGCCGGAACCACCGATTCTGGACAGTTCCAAACTGGAACCGCGAAAAACCGTCGGAAAACCGGCGGTTCGGACCCGGAACAGTGAAATAGTCTCACGGTTCGGTTCCGGTTCCACATTTCTCGAAACTGGAACCGCTGGTTTACGAACCATGGGCATGTCTACTCTCATTCATTAAGGCTTATCTAATAAGTGAAGAGAAATAACATTACTAATATGTTAAAATACAGGATCCGAAACACGGAAATTGGTGGTTGGAATTCGGGAACGGCGTTTTAGTGGGTTATTGGCCTTCGTTCTTGTTCACACATCTAAGGGATCATGCGACCATGGTCCAGTTCGGAGGAGAGATTGTGAATAGTGAAAGTTCGAGTTCACATACATCGACACAAATGGGGAGTGGTCATTTCGCAGGGGAAGGATTTGGAAAAGCCTCTTATTTTCGAAATCTTCAAGTTGTTGATTGGGATAATAATTTGATGCCATTATCCAATCTTCGAGTTTTGGCGGATCATCCCAACTGTTATGATATACAAGGCGGGATCAATAAGGTTTGGGGAAATTATTTTTACTATGGAGGGCCAGGCAAAAATGCCAAGTGCCCTTGAAATCAGAATAGAACAACTGAGTTTTCATGTAATTCTTTTTCTTTTTTTTTATTTTTAAATTATATCCTATTTGGGGTGAATTTAGGTTATCTCCTCTCAAGATGGTCCTTCAGCTTGGGTTATTCTTTCCATTTTTCCTTCCATCTAACAGGTGTACTTAGGGGCTTGTAAATGGTAAATTGAATTATTAAATACATACTGTGATTTTGTTATCTCTCTGAATACTTTTTCTTATTTAATGCACAAAGACCAAATTTGGTGTTCATTTAGCAATAGAATAACACCTACAATGGAAATATTCAATTGGATAGCTTGATTATAAGTATAAGATAGTGAAATTCTAAGCACCTTCAAAGTTTTTGACAATTAAGTAGAAAAAGGATCTAAATAAATTGTTCAAACAAAATTTTTGGAAAATCCCTATAAGCTTAAGAGAAACTCATAAATTTCCTTAAAACAAAGAAAGATCTTATAGGGTAGCCTCATAGACGATAGTAAGCTCTACAAAATCTATACACTTAAATGGCAGTTGGATGAAAATACTTCAATACCCTTCTGGAGGAAAAATGTGAGACATAGTGTATAATTATTTTTTTATTTCTTTTACAAATATTGCAATTTTTTGTGAGAGGTATCTGACTATAGCCATGTCAAAATAATTGGACATAAAATGGTCCAATCAAATGCAAACTTCTTGAAGAAGATTTAAACACTTTTAAATAGATGCACTAGAATCTATATTTCGTGGACTGATTTTGTGATTGGAGTATAGCAGGTATGGTTCTGCTTGGAATCCGACAACAGCTCCGGCGACTGCTAGCGGGTGAGGCGACGAGAGAGATGTCGGAGATGAAGAGGAAACGGCGACAATGCTACTATCCAGCGAGGGACAAAGGTAAAATCTTTTGAACACCAAATGACCAAATATAAGTTTTAAATTAGAACTCTTGACAACAAGAAATAAAATGAACCGAAAAATATATCAACTGGGCGACGCTGGCGTGAATTAGACGACACGGGTGACAGCGGTGAGTCCAGCCACTGAATGCAGTGACGACAGTGACGTGAGAGAGGCGTGAGACCGTGTATTAATGATGCTATCTCACCATCTCCATCATGCAGCAACAGCCAGCCATGCAACTCCCATGTAGCTCACTTACACACGAGCTCAGCTATGGAATGCGAAGACTGAGTTAGAAGTTAGTTAGATAATAGTTAGTTAATGACAGTTGGATATTTGTTAGTTAGTTGAGTGAGTTAGTTAGATATGCACCGATTATATAAGGTGTTTTGTACTCATTTGAATTGATTAAAATAAGATTTGAATATTCTCTCCAAAATATCTTTTCTCTCTTCTTCTCTAACTCCTTCACATTTATGGAGTTAATCTTCATAGATTTGTTATGGTATCAGTGACAAAAGCCGCATTCTTTCTCTAATCTCCTTCCAATCTCGATCTTCTTCGATTAATCTTCTATCTCGCGATGAACAATCGCAATTGAGTTGCCCAGCTACCAAACAAAGGACACAGTCGCTATCTAAAAAGGTTGCACTTTCTATGTCAATGTAATTTTTATTTTTTTTAAAATTCGGCAGTGGCGATCCGACAATGTACGAGGCATATTGGAAGAAAGCTGGGCAAAGGTGCAGTGTGACTATGTCTGGATTCCAATCTCTGAGTTACTTCGGTGACGCCAAAACTCTGTGCTGGTTCATGGAGAAAAAACTGGAGGATGAGATCAGGAAGCTGCATAAAGTCGCCGGAAACGCAGTTGTCGACGCCAGGCACATCGTCGTTGGAACAGGATCGAGTCAGCTGATTCTAGCTGGGCTCTACGCCCTCGCGTAGTGTTGCCGTCGACGTCATCTCCGCTGCCCCCTACTATTCGGTAACTACTCAATTAATTTTGTTAGATGCATTCTAGTTTCACCCTAATGAGGCTTTAATCTAAGATAATCGGTGATTAGGAGTGTTTTTTTACTTCATATTTTCTATCGTGAGTCTTTTGTTAATTGAGTATTAGAACATGAGACATGCTTAGATACCATATTAAATTTTATCATAAAGAACTGAAATATCTCATTTATGCTTCAATGAATAAGATCGTAACTATCGGACCAATCTAACAAATTTAAGATTGGATCGATCTAGTGAATATAAATAAATGAAAACTACTCAAATCAACTTTGTCATATAAATAAAACAATAGGAAGTAGCAGTGTCGTGCGACAACCCTTGTCAGCTGAGACTTTTGTTGGTTTAATGCTCAAGATCTCGTAACATGACAAACATAGTAACATGGACATATATATACAAATAATTTAACATGTACATGAGTGTCCTTATTTAGACATGTGGGCATTATGCAAAATAATCTCTCTGTATTTATGGTGTATATAGTCGTATCCAGAGATGATCGAGTTTCTGCGGACGGGGCTATTCAAATGGTCCGGCGATGCACGGTGCTTCAACAAGGACGTACCCTACATCGAATTAGTGACATCCCCCAACAATCCCGACGGCTCCACCAGAGAGGCGACGGTGATGAACCGGGGCGAATTAGGCATGCTTGTTCACGACCTCGCTTACTACTGGCCTCAATACACGGCCTTCACATCCGCTGCTGATCACGACCTCATGCTCTTCACTGCTTCCAAATGCACCGGCCATGCAGGATCCAGAATCGGGTATTTGCCTATACTGTTAAGGGGTCGTTTGATAGGAAAGATAAGATAAAACAAAATATTTGAGTTTGTTGGGTCCCCGGTTGTCACGACCGCATTTTCTAAGGATAGAAAACACGGTTGATCGCGACTAAGGGAGGATTAAAGAAGCGGGGAAAGAAATAAGGGGAAATTAAATCAAACATTGGTTGCAAGACATGACTAATCAAGTGCTTATACATAGAAGAAAAGATACTCGATCATGAAGACTCGGGTAATTGTTTGTAAAAATTTCAATATATCAGAGTTTTGAACAAATAGACTTTAGTCTTTTAGGATGCACAACGGAAGCAAATGAACGTGGTTCCATGTATGAAGACATGAACCTCCGAGAGTCAAAATCTGACTGAATTAAATGTCTTGTCTCAATAGCACTTCTTCCACCACTTCGCTGCTCAACCTGCGCATTTAGAAATATATGCAGGGCTGAGTACAAAAAGTACTCAGTGAACACATTGCCGAAAATTACACATATAGGATTGAAAATATTGTCAAGCCATCATCACAGTAACACTCGGGGTGTTGTTGAAAAGACCCGAGCTTACTAAAAATCTTTATTCGACTGCGCAGTCTAAGTTCTTTCCATTCTTTGCCATATCTGATCACATTGTGCCGTAGAGATGGTGTTCTCCCACGGTCACCTTACATTCATGTGACGGGAAGGTGGCCACCTTCCTCGGTCACCTGTTCTGCCCAACATGTCAGAGGTAGCTTGTGTACACTAGTCCGAGCGGGGACACCACCCTGACTGGGACCCGAATTCGACTTATATCATCATTCATAAATCCTTTGGCCTTAGCCAAACAGATAGGCATCATACAAAAACATTTATGGCAAGACAACATCTTTAAGAATCACGAACATGTGTTCGTGTTTTCATAAAATACGATTTGTATTTTTAGTATAGGAAAGCTCACCTTGATCGTTTAGTTTCTTTAACTTGAATTTTCCTGACTCCACCCTTAACTCACGGAGATAGCCTTTTGAAAACAAACAACGTACTAATAAGACTCGAGAAATTCACATACTTATAGGAATGCATGCCCCTACTTTATTTCTTTTATCATTTGTTCACCGTTAGAAAATTTTAGAAACTTGCATATTAATTAAATAGGGAAATTTAATTAATAGCACTTCTTTATTAAACTTAATTGTTTCTGTGACTTGAGAACGTCGTCTCCCTCTTTCTTTCCATTTCCTTAGCGGCCGCCCGAGGCGTCGCGGGGCGATGCCGGTCGGCCCTTCGCGTGTTCCCTTAACACCTTTCCATCCATTGTAATTTAATACCTTATCCGGGAGTTAAATTATTAAGCTCCAAGTTCAAATCCTTAAATTAATTTCACTCCAACAATACTTAATTCCAAGTCTAATAAAATAAATCATGTAGTCCAACCTTAAGTCAAAAAAAAAATCTCTCGTTCCCATCTAATTTAAATGAATGCCCCATGGTCTATTTCAACAATAAATGAGGCAGCCCATTTATTCCCTTAATTCACTTCTAGGCCCAAATTCTCTTAATCAATTAAAATGGCCCAACTTAATTAATTTAATGGCCCAATAATTAGAAATGGGCAGCCCCACATTCATGTTCCCTTTCACCCATCGTGACTTCTCCAGATTCTTCCCCAAACATTTCTTTTTCCTTTCTCCTTCATTAATTCGACATCCCCAATTTGGGAAGAACAGCCCCACGCCTCCCCCTCATGCCTCTCTCTCCTCTCCGGCGAAGACGTTGCCACTTCGACGGAAATCTCGGAGTCCGCCGTCGTGCGGGCCCTCGCGCCGTCCTCTACTTCGCGCCGCGAGCAGCAGCTCCTACCGCCGTCGTCCCGTGCCGTTCGTCGTTGTCTCCTTCGCGAGGCAGCCACAACATACACCGGAGCTCACGTCCGCTGCTCCTCTGCGTCACCGGCTCTCCGTCGCAGTGCCCTACATGCGCTCTCCATTGCTCCCTCCGACGAGTTCTTCGCCGTCAAATGCTCGTCGCAGGAAGGCCTAAAAGCTAATTCACCCTTCCCCTTATTCCCCTTACTTATTCCGTTAATTTTGGAGTTCTCGATTGATTATTGCTTTCGATACTTGGGTGTTCAAAGTTTGGGGATCGTACTGCTTAATTCTAGCAGCCTTTATTGGCGTGTAAACAGCTTGATTCTTGATCACTGAGTCATTCTTATTGTTGCTACGAGATGAGATTCCTATTGAATTTTCTAAGTTCTTGGCTAACACTGTGGTTGTTCTACACATGATGCAAAGAGAGTGTTTTGTGAAGTTACCTCTCGGTTTTTTACTACCGCTTGTGTCGATCTTTGCCCGACCTCACTCCCTGCTCCTTCCCCTTGCTGCCCTCCTTATGCTATGCGAATCCTTGGTGCCTAAAGTGTGGGGAGAATGGAGTGATGAGGGTTGTTTATATAGCCTCAGCTCTTGGCTGTTTGTGACTGAGACTTGGGGACAAAGCCTCCTATTTTGGGGCTGCCGGCTTGCTCTCTTTTGAGCTTTGTAAGTAGGATATCTATGCCTTTGGAGATGAGTATTTTTGGTAGGGGTGGAGCAGGTGAAAGTGACGGTGGTATTTATGCAAGGAATGCAAGTGGCCTAACTTTCCTCTCCCAAATATTTTCATTTGTTAGAGAATGATCATTCCAATTAATGTGGCATTAAATGCTACAGATTTCACTTATCCTTCCAGGATCTGTTCCCCTTTTTTTATTTATTATATATATTTATTTATATATTTTTATTTAATTAAATAATTATTTAAGTAATTAGTTGAATATTTATTTACTTGTTTATTTAATTGGTGTAGGTATAATCGGTTCAAGTTCGTGGTTGTCCGCGTTGAAGTATCCGTTTTCTTAAAACCTATGATGTATAAATTAAATTTTCGTCGGACTTTTGTTGGATGTATCAGACATTAAAATTTTAATTTTTGAGATCTGATTCTTTTATTATACAAATATATATTTTATATATATTTGGCTAACGTTATAAACCACAACGATACTCTATCGTAAACAATTCTCTATGGTAATTCGAAATTAATTACGCAAAAAGTCACTTATATGTGTATAATTACGCCATCATTATTGTTTCTAATAATATCGTTTAAGCGGGTCGTTACACCGGTGGTGCACACCCGAACTCCACATTAGTATGATATTGTCCGCTTTGGGCAAAGCCCTCACGGTTTTTCTCTTGGGGTACTCCCCAAAAGGCCTCATACTAATGGAGTTGGGGTAGCCCATTTATACGCTTACAACTCTTGCTCATTCTCCGATGTGGGATATGGTTTGCTTCACCGCAATCCTCCCCTCAAACCAAGACCACCAGACCAAGACCACATGTCTGTGCCCCCATGTTACAGGTCACCACAAGTCTTGGTAGAGCTCACGCAGAGACATCGGAGAACTTGCAAGCGCAACCCACCGAACCCCGAGCCACACAGGCCCAGCCCCTGAACCAGGGCTCTGATACCACTGTTGGGTTCCCGGTGGTGTACACCCGAACTCCACATTAGTATGATATTGTCCGCTTTGGGCAAAGCCCTCACGGTTTTGCTCTTGGGGTACTCCCCAAAAGGCCTCATACTAATGGAGTTGGGTAGCCCATTTATATGCATGCAACTCTTGTCAATTCTCCGATGTGGGATATGGTTTGCTTCACCACAATTCACCACAATCCTCACCTCAAACCAAGACCACATGTCTGTGCTCCCATGTTACAAGTCACCAGGTTACCACAAGTCTTGGTTGAGCTCACGCAGAGATATCGGAGAACTTGCAAGCACAATCCACCGAACCCCGAGCCACACAGGTCCAGCCCCTGAATCACGGCTCCGATACCACTGTTGGGTTTCCGGTGGTGCACACCCGAACTCAACATTAGTATGATATTGTCAGCTTTGGGTAAAGCCCTCACGGTTTTGCTCTTGAGGTACTCCCCAAAAGGCATCATACTAATGGAGTTGGGGTAGCCCATTTATATGCTTGCAAGTTCTCCGATATCTCTGCGTGACCTCGACCAAGACCTGTGGTGACCTGTAACATGGGGCACAGACATGTGGTCTTGGTCTGGTGGTCTTGGTTTGAGGTGAGGATTGTGGTGAAGCAAACCATATCCCACATCGGAGAATGGATAAGAGTTGCAAGCATATAAATGGGCTACCCCAACTCCATTAGTATGAGGCCTTTTGGGGAGTACCCCAAGAGCAAAACCGTGAGGGCTTTGCCCAAAGCGGACAATATCATACTAATGTTGAGTTCGGGTGTGCACCACCGATACCCAACAGTGGTATCAAAGCCCTAGTTCAGGGGCTGGGCCTGTGTGGCTCGGGGTTCGGTGGGTTGCGCTTGCAAGTTCTCCAATGTCTCTGCGTGAGCATGACCAAGACCTGTGGTGACCTGGTGGCCTGTAACATGGGGCATAGACATGTGGTCTTGGTCTGGTGGTCTTGTTTTGAGGGGAGGATTGTGGTGAATTGTAGTGAAGCAAACCATATCCCACATCGGAGAATTGACAAGAGTTGCATGCATATAAATGGGCTACCCCAACTCCATTAGTATGAGGCCTTTTGGGGAGTACCCCAAGAGCAAAACCGTGAGGGCTTTGCCCAAAGCGGACAATATCATACAAATGTGGAGTTTGGGTGTGCACCACCGGGAACCCAACAGTGGTATCAGAGCCCTGGTTCAGGGGCTGGGCCTGTGTGGCTCGGGTCGGTGGGTTGCGCTTGCAAGGTCTCCGATGTCTCTGCGTGAGCTCGACCAAGACTTGTGGTGATCTGTAACATGGGGGCATAGACATGCGGTCTTGGTCTGGTGGTCTTGGTTTGAGAGGAGGATTGTGGTGAAGCAAACCATATCCCACATCGGAGAATGAACAAGAGTTGCAAGCATATAAATGGGCTACCCCAACTCTATTAGTATGAGGCCTTTTGGGGAGTACCCCAAGAGCAAAACCGTGAGGGCTTTGCCACCCCATGTTACAGGTCACAGGTCACCACAGGTCATAGTCGAGCTCACGCAGAGACATAGGAGAACTTGCAAGCGCAACCACCGAACCCCGAGCCACACAGGCCCAGCCCTGAACCGGGGCTCTGATACCACTATTGGGTATCGGTGGTGCACACCCGAACTCAACATTAGTATGATATTGTCCGCTTTGGGCAAAGCCCTCACGGTTTTGCTCTTTGGGTACTCCCCAAAAGGCCTCATACTAATGGAGTTGGTGAAGCTCATTTATATGCTTGCAACTCTTGTCCATTCTCCGATGTGGGATATGGTTTGCTCTACTAGACTAAGACCTGTGGTGACCTGTGGACCTGTAACATGGGGTAGACATGTGGTCTTGGTCTGGTGGTCTTGGTTTGAGGGGAGGATTGTGGTGAAGCAAACCATATCCCACATCGGAGAATGGACAAGAGTTGCAAGCTTATAAATGGGTTACCCCAACTCCATTAGTATGAGGCCTTTTGGGGAATATCCCAAGAGCAAAACCGTGAGGGCTTTGCCCAAAGCGGACAATATCATACTAATGTGGAGTTCGGGTGTGCACCACCGGGCTCCCAACAGAGTTGGGGTGGGTTTTAAGAAACATAAAGAAAAGTTGATAGAAAAAGATACTCCTAGTAGAATCAGTTTTATGGGTGAGTGGAAAGGATTAATGGAATGTGTGATCTACTTACCACTATAAATGTGAATTGATAGATGAACCAAAATGAAAAAACAAGACTCTTAATTAATGCGGATGGATGGAGTAATAAGAACACGTGCACATTATAAGTCCGATGAGTCCTTATTAATGTTTGTTGATGTATGTGAAGATGGGCAGTTGTTCGAGACAAGAATGTAGCGAGGAAGATGGTGAAGTTCATTGAGATGAACACGATCGGAGTGTCCAAGGAAGGGCAGCTGAGAAGTGCAAGCGTGATGGAGTTGATCTCCCTGAGCTGCCAGAAACGGAAGCCTTGCGAAGTGGAGAATTTCTTCGACTACAGCCAATGCACATTGGCGGATAGGTGGAAGAGATTGAGAGACGTCGTCACCAAGAATCAACTCTTCAGCCTCCCCAAATTCCCAGCCCACTACTGAGAGAAGTCGTTCGAACATATCCTGGTAACTATAATAGGAGTATTAGTCAATCAATCAATATTGGTTGCAGCTTTCATGTTTTTATGTTTGTTGACAGCATTTGCATGGATGAAATGCAAAGAGGGGATAGATGGGGAGCGGCTGCTGAGAGAGCATAAAATAGGAACAAGAAGCGGAAGGCGATTCGGGTGTGAAGCAGAGTATGTGAGAATCAGCATGCTGAGGACTTTCATCTCTTTCTGCAAAGGCTCTCAACTATTCAACCCACTGCTAATGGAAATCAGAATTAACTTCATCATTTTACTTATTACTACTTGAGTCCCACTTTTATACACACATTTTTCCCTTTTTTAATTTGGGATGTTCTCATTCTATTTGACACATTTTCTAATCTTTATTTACTTTATTCACATTCCAGATATTTGATGCGAACGAAAAAATGTGTTACTACATTGAATGGACTAGTTCTTTTTTGGCACCCAGCGCCTGTCTCGGCATTGCGGTGAACAAAATATATAAATTGATTTTTTTTTTGTCTTCTCCCCAACTTTAGGCCAACTCTGGACCGTATTATATTGAGTAAATCAAGAACGATGTAATTTCAAACGAAATGACACATTTTGATAGTATTATTAAAGTTAAACACTGTTTCTTGCACCTTTAAGCTGATAGCGCAATGTTTTCATCAATGGTCTTGGATTAAAAAACATCATACTATTTCCTGTTAGGATAGGATCTCACGGATCTTTACATATTACTACCTCATTCTCCCAGATATTGTCCCACTTTGACCCGACACGGATTTTAAGAAATGTAATGGAAAGTGAATTGAAAAAGTTAGTAGATTGTGAGTCATAGTCTTACATATTAATTTTATAATAAAATATGAGTAGGAATGAGTTAGTGGAATATAGGGTTCATTTCCAAAAATGTTAAAAAGTGAAATGAGACAAAACTTTGGGGGACGGACCAGAAACGGAAAAATTAGACAAACTTTCAGGTAGTATAATTTTACACGAAAGTAAAGTACTCCCTTCGTTTCTTCATAGTTGAGTCATTTTTCCATTTCGGGAAGTTTCTTCATAGTTGAGTCATTTCCATATATAGTAATTATTTTCTCTTTCTTACTTTACTCTCTCTTACTTTTTTATCTCTACTTTATTTACTCTCTACTTTATTTTCTCCACCTTTTTCTCTCTCTTACTTATTTTATCTATTTATTCAACACACTCAATATCCATTTCTTAAACTCTGTGCCGAAAAGTTTCGCCTCAACTATGGTGAAACGGAGGGAGTACAACAATAAGGAATGGAGTACAAGATTAGATTTAAACTAAATACCTATAAATTATGTAGTGTAGCTAGCTACTACAAGATCTGTAACAAATGATGACTCATATGCATGTTGCACAACTCAGATAAATATTACTCCCCTTCGTCCCAAAAAAATATGTACATTCGGGAAGGCACAATAATTAAGAAAAAATTGATAAAGTAAGAGAGATGAGGAGAATGGTATGGTAAAGTAAGAGAGAGAAGGAAAATAGTAGTTAAAGTAGTGTTAGTGGATAGTGGGACCTATATTATTAAATTGATATATCTTTCTAAAAATGGAATGCACATATTTTTATGGAACGGATGAAAATAGAAAGTGCACATATTTTTATGGGACGGAGGGAGGGAGTAATATCTCTTACCCGAATAGCAATTGCTCGCATGCGGTAGCTTGAGGTGGGGCGCCCGAGGGCAGGTTGGGCTTTAGAGTTTAGATTGATAGGCCCATTGAGATTGGGCACAGTAAATAGGCCATAAATACCCACACACACTCTACCTTGTACCATATCAAAAAGAGCTTATACAGATTTTAAACAAGCTTTAATTTCGTCATTGTCTAATGCTTGCTTAAGCAATCGATCATTGATAATTCATTAAATTATCAGAGTATTAAACTATTGTGTCATCGTGTAATCACTAATGTTTTCAACTACATCGTCTAATTTTTTGTTTCAATTAATGTACTTGTTCAAATTTTAATCAAGTAATTTTATTATTTTTAGCTCTTTATTTTAAAATTTTGGAATTTTTTTAGTTGTAGTTGAAACAATAGTTTGTGTTATTGCCGAACTAGTAGCTGAAATGAAATTTGCTGATGTGGCAATGGAAAAATGAAATTGTGGCAAAATTATGACCTGTAATTTGACCCTTAATTGTAGATGGCATTAAAGAACAAAGACCATGTAACTTTATAATATCTGTGAGCCTAAAAAATGGCATAGTATTTGGAAGGAGGAACCGTAGGAAAGCTAAAAGTAAGAAATAGCATTACCCTACCCATAAAGGACTTGCTAGTTCATGTAGAATCTCATATTTGCTTTTATTCCTTTGCCACCTTTTTTTGTATATGAACTCGCTTCATTTTTACGATTGATATCACGAATTTATTAGGGCCATCGATCCTTGTTTTGTGGACTATCATACTTAAATTACTAATGCAGAAACTATCTTAAGTGCATTCACTATCGATAGATTTTATTGTTTATTTAAGATATACGTATGTAAGTATGTGTTACTATATACGTACATAGGCAGCAGTACTATAATATAATTTTGGGATTATCAAAGTAATCGTGAATTTACAATTCTCTGGCATATAATTAAAGGCCTGGGTGGAGCTGTGTATAACCTTTTTCTTTCTCTGAAAGCAAGAATTCCAGTTTACATGCTTGGAAGAAGCGTAAAGATGAATGAGCTTAAAAAAGCACCAATTGATTTACTATAAAGTAAGGGTATTTTTTTTATTTTTTAAAAAAAGATAAAAGGCACTCGTGTCACACGTCAACTATATATTAATATTAAAAAGACTCCAAATTAATATTTTGCCCATCCCATGCATTAATGGCAGAAAAGCACTGCTTTGATACATGCATATATTTATCCAAGTCAATTATGTCAATAATAACTCTGTGCCCTAATCAGGAAATCTCACGAGCTGCACCACTTCTTTTCCCTAGCCTTTAAGCTACTCTTGCTTAGTTCACGATTTTCTCGGCTTCTTCTTTTTTTAATACTATACTTAATTAAATACTTTCCATTTCCTTGGATAAATATAAATACACATAACAATATTTTCGTCTCTTTTAAGTTCCAACGACATTGTCAACGAGCTAGGCAAAAAAAAAAGAAGAAAACACATTGCTTTTTATCGAATTCTTTTGCATCCCTTTCTTATCAAAATTTTCCCTTCAAGTTTCTTGAGAATCTATTCCTTCTTCCCTACCATTCGAAAAAATAAACATAGAAAAAAGAAAAGAAGCATGGCATTTTGGTATTTATACATCCCTCGAGAATCTTGATGGAAGCCGAAGTACTAATAACAAATGGGTGCTTGTGAAAATCTTGAGTTGCCAAGCCCAATGAAGCCGATTCTGACGAAACCAATGGAGAGAAGCAGTGACGATGAAGAAGATGGTTACATTTCAACTACTCCGACAAGTGCTAAATCAAGAATTCCGAGCAGCCTGACGTGCCCTCCGGCACCAAAGAAGCGGAAGGCTGCGGCCGTGAGATGCCACTGCGCTCAACCTAGGGAGTTTTTCTGCCCCCCTGACCTCGAATCCATTTTTATTCACCGTGTTGAGGGCGCCTAGTGTTCGACTTTCTTTGTTGATCCTCAAATCTATAGCTTTTTCTTTGTTCCATTTTTTTATTTTATTTTGGAACTAATGGCATGTACTAGCTAGTGTTGTTGATATAATTTCCCATATGGGGTGTTGTTGATCTTTCTCATTTTTATTCATTTTCTGGAATTTTGCATGTATGTAAAATTTGGTTGTGTTGGACTTTGAGTTACCTGTTTTATTAACCCTTTTTAATTGGAAAATTAGTGACTTTTTTTAGTTTAAGTATAGACTTATAGAGTAATATTTTTCCATACAGAATGATCAATGAAGTGATGGCACAAGTTTGCCATAAAAATACTTACTCCCTTCTTCCACGGTTAATTGATTTCGTTTGACTTGTCTTGGATTTTACGAAATGTAGTGAAAAGTAAGTTGAAAAGGTTAGTAAAATGTGGGTCCTACTTCTACATACATATTAATTTTATAATAAAATATGAGTGTGATTATATATGGAATGTGAGGTCTATTATCAAAAGTTGTAAAAAGCAAGGATGTCAATTAATTGTGGACGAAAAAAAAAGAAATTGATGTCAATTAATCACAGAGGAAGTACCACACAGCAAAATAGTTTAGGAAGGTTTTTTAAACATCAAAATGAGGCCTCACTTCTGTTTTAACATACTCCGTATTTACTAAGTACTAGTATCATTTGATAACTAATCCATTAAAGACAAGGTATATGTAATTAGTGATCATAATTTTTTGCAGGGTCGAAATTGAAATCCTATATACACATTACTAATATAGCTGGCTAGCTAGCTATTGGCATCTTCATAGCCGTTATATATGGGCTGGGCTAATTATACACACGTAATAAATTATTTTATAATAAAAGAAATTAATATTTTAATATTATAATTTATAAATAAAATAATAGGTTGTTCGAACATCATCCCCTACTGTAAAATAATAGGTTGTTCAAACATCATCCCCTACTGTACTATCAATCGCCCGTATATATACTTATATACGGGCGGTTGTATGAATTATATTGTTACAGTATATTGTTTAAATCTATTGTTCGTCTTTTACGAATTAATATTAGTAATAGATTGCAATCATGGGTGGATATCCATGTGGAGGCTTAAGCCCTTAATGAACTAGTAGTATTGTTTTTAATATTTTCTTTTATAAAATTTTTAAATTTATTTAAATTTTATGTAAAAGCCTTTATCATTCATCTAAATTACTCAAAAATATTAAAATTTTTATAGAAAATATAGCTCCTACACAAGTTTTTTTTCTGCATCCGCCGTTAGTTAATATGGTCGTATCCAGTCCATTTAATTGTTTTGGCACATCATACTCTTTTTCAATTTAGCGAAAGCCCCTTTTCTCCTTTAATTTGACTTTTTCAGTAAATACTTTTAGTACATTTATTTTTCAGTAATACTTGAATTCAATATGAACTTCTAATTTCTTTCACCATCATCGTAATTTTGAAGGTGTAATATTATGATACTGGGTTGATGATGGAATTTATTACTAACATTTTGGTCTTATCATTTTTATCCCAAATTTTAAAATTTATCAAATTTATTTCTAAATATTTTATAATTATAGTAATATGATCCCAATTTTTTAAAGTTACCTCAATAATTTTAACGGTGTAATCATGATTCATGAAGATGACTTATTACCCTTGCCTCAATAATAAGTTGTAGGAGTATGATTTTTATTATACCCCTATATAGTATTAAAAACATTATCTAAAAATGATTGATGAAATTGAAACAAATTGAAAAGATATATAGATCTAGCTTTAAAAAATTGTATAGCTTTTATTCATTGCAGCAATAAAGGCGATTACGTCGCCTTGGCGGCCCCCACACTCCGGCCCGACATCATGTAAGGGGGTTCAATCAAGGCGGCCCCCACACTCCGGCCCGATATCATGTGAGGGGGTTCAATCAGAGTACGCAGTAGCCTGTTAAGGGGGAGGCCTTAACCCACTGGCTGCCAGAAGCTCATCTCCCAAGGCCTCACACTTGTGCCTGAGAGATGGAAGCAACTACACGACAGCAGTGAGATTCGAACTCAGACTCATTGCAGCAAGATCTGCCCTTCCGTTGCCAACTGCGCTACGCCCCTGCGGGCAATATAGCTTTTATTCAATCATTAAAGGTCGGGCATAAAACATGAATTTCAAAGTTTGAGCTATACTTTGATAAATAATAATAATACTAGCTTATAATACTAGTACATATATACCGGAACCGAGAAAATCAGTAGGACAGCTGGTTTAATTAAGTGCATCTTCATACCGTTGTCTTAATTAATTTCGTAGATGTGTGATTTCTTGGCTTCCAAGATTTAGAATACACCACTTTCCTTTCAAAGTCCAGTCAAAGTTAGGGTTATTTCATCTATATATAGAGCACGCATATTCAAAATTCTTGAGGAAAACCAGATTTAGAGGATTGCGATAAATTTTATTGAGAGAATTGATTCGTGAGGAAAACCATAGAGAGGGAGAGAGAGAGAGAGAGTTTAGTTAAGAGCATGGAGAATACCAATTACTAGTGTGGGTCTTGTGAGAGCCAATTGAAAGCAACAAGCAGGAAAAGAAAATCATACTCTGCTTCCAACGAGGAGAGTTCCACCCAAAAATCCAAGAAAATCCGACGCAATCCAACGAGGAGAGAACCAGAATCGGACGACGAGTGTTATGGTTATGGATGTGGAATTGGGGAAGCATCTCAATCACAATCTCAATCGGAATCACATGGTGGTGATTCTAAGCCTAATCCCTGCGAATACCCGACGCTGGTAGAAAAAAAATGCGCCATAAAACAACACGCGCAGCCTGTGATTCGGTCGTCGTGGGCAGGGCGTTTTGTGGTTTACTCTGACTTGGAATTTATTTGACACTGTATTTCGACCAAGGCGTGCTCGGCGGTGCGATCAATTGGGAGAAGGTTCCGAGGTGTGGCCCAAGAGGCCCCACCGATGATGATATGGCGCTCTTCTTTTTCCCATCGGTGCTCACGGCAGAGGTCATGGGCTCGGAGTTGCTGCTCTTCACTTCCATTTTCCGGGGCGATCAGCCTTGTTGCTAATGCTGCCTCTGAATACCTAGTTTACATTGTTTTAATTGGTGCATAAACTCATTGTGATGTAAAAGGCTGCATATCTTTGAAATTGTTCATAGGAGTATAAACTTAATTTCAATGATAAACTCAAATTTGTGTGCATATGGTAGCTGCAATGGAACACGTACATGCAAATACAATACAATACAATCCAATCCCCCGAAGATCAATATATACTTATACACAAGTAGTAGTAGTAGTAGTAGTAGTAGTAGTTCTGAAAAGTAATATGTATCCTTGGTCGCTTACCTAAACAATGTGGTAATATTTTTGCAGAACTGATGTAATTACACTGCACATTGCTTTAGCATTAATGAAGAGTGAGTGCATCTTCGTATAATCTTCCTTTATGTCATACGCTGATTCATGTCTGCTCTTAAACCACCAAAATGTTTGTTAACGAAAGCTACACATCTCTGTTGTAAATCAAATTCCACCAGAAATCGTAATCATGGTCCATGTGATTTAACTTTGACGTTTACTCCATTTAATCAGTATACTGTCGCATCAAATAAAAATAGACACGTTCTTGCAATAACAGTTTTAGCATTTGCAAGAACCGTGAATCATCATGGTAAGACCTAGGAATTTCAATTAACCAATGTTATTTCTCTGTCCACTTTCCATTTCCATTTCCATTTCCATTATAGTGAAGTGGATTCTTAAAACTGACAACTGCCGATCTTTACATTGTAGTTGGGCATCAATATACATCGAAATTCCCTAAAATACAGTGTTAAGTTGTTAACACTAACGCAATGGCTCTAAAATGTAGGTCAGAGTCTGTGTTGATATTCACCATATGTTCACTTCATCCATCAATGAGTCCGATTTACATGGGTCCTTCTTAAACTCTAACGTTAGTAAACTGTGAATTCTCCTTCTCAGACTAGAAGCTTCCGCAGGTCTGAACCATTGCTTTCCGAACTGATAATGAATACCAATGTGCAAAAGTTGTTAATACTAGTAGATTAAGAACAAAAAAAAAATGAAAATGGAGAGCTCTCATGCAATACATTGGAATGGAAACAAGTACCATATGCAAGTCCTGCTTTTTCAGACGTTCAGGCGCTTCACCAATAAAACGTTCCATAAAGAAAAGAACAAAAAGGCCACAGTCATATTCGTTTTGTTGTTGAGGCACCTGTTTCACATAAGAGAATGAGGCAGTTGTGTTACTTAAATTAACTCAGATACTATGTTGTTACAGAATTGCATCCATTCAGCAAACTAAGTTACTTTTACTCTCTTATCAACATCTTTAGCTTAACAATTTTTTCACATAAGATTCAACATGGTTGAATTGTCTTATGATCCATAAAACACTCAGGTTTATAAAAAGGTATACAGATATAAAGATATTTAAAGAAAATTTACAAAACAGCACATTGCAGAAAAATTTAAACATGCCTTGCTGTTGGAAAGAAGCATATTGTGTATCCTGCAATGGTACAGGAGTAGAGATTCTCCAGAGAAGACAAACAAAATTTCTTTCTAAGGAAGAAGAACTATACCTCAATTACTTTCTCTACAATTCTTCGAGAGAGCCTGTTCCAGATATTCTCTGCGATGGGGAGTTCAGGCAGCACTTCTTCTTTTTGTAAAAACTTCCACTCTTCTACTAGAAAGCTGCCAGATAACAAATCATGTGACATTTGACAACAAATAAGTTTGCAAGAGAAATCAATTGAATAACGTGATGTTGATGACTTCGGCCAAAAGGTCAAGTTAACTTAAAGCAAGCCAACTAAACAAGCCGATCAAAATGACAATTTTTTATATGAACTACAGGTGGTTATTAGGAATTAGGAAAGACAATTATTTGCTAGTACTCTGATGATAGACAACTCTACATAAACAGTAATGTTTTTGCAAAGGCATACAGCACATGCTGAATATTCAACTTATTATCTGGTAAAGCTTAAATATGCTCCTATGATTAAGGATATATATTCTGTAGTACTTAGAGAGAACCAAATGAGATCAGAAAATTTAGATGAAAGAACCTTGAACAAGTTCTATTATTTAATGATTTAATAGAATATATTACTGTGCAACTATAATGAAGGCATAAAGCAAAATTGCATGTACATTGATGCACAGTTGATACTTGCCATACAGCACAAATTTTGTCTCTCCTACCAATTTAGGTATCATGTACTCTTAAGAAAAAAAATCAGGGTACCTACAGAACAGTAGACAGTCTGAAACACCAATGATATGAAATGCTATAAAATATACTCCCTCTTTGCCAGCCTTGTGGTTAAAGAAGAGGGATAATGTTCCTGGTGTTGCGCCAAAACATTACAACTTATAATTTTCTCCCAGTATGATATCAGAGTTAATATCCAATATAAATGTCCCATAAAAAATATCGTAAATACTGTTATACACACTCTGACAGTATTTTAGCAGACTATCAGTTTTTATGATCTACAACCAGTTTCTGCGACCAGTATAATAGTGTGCCTCATGAGTCATGACATAACCAAAAGCAACATCTACTGACCTCTTCACATTACTGAAAATTGACTTGCTGGAATGAAGTCTTAAAGAATCCAAATGCAGTATAATTGGCCCCGACCCGTCTTCTTTATTTGGTATGGATATAATAACCAAGCTCCAATGATGACTGGCACAAAGAGATAATGCAAAATATGGTCACTGAGGTAGCCATGGCCATACAATACGAGGTTAGAAAAGAAGATCCGATAAGTTTCAGAAAATACTTCACATAACATGCAGACTCACCAAATGTAATGCAAAGGACCACAATGGTATTGTATCTAAGTTTATGGATCAAATGTAAATGTACACATGACTCAGCAGTTCTGGGGTAGCATCTATACTTCTTATAAGTGTCATTTTACAGCTCGCTCAATTTTAGTAGAGTATGCAAGTAATCATCACCCCATTTCTGAATGGCAGAAGATTGATTCCATTATTTCAGTAGATATTTGCATCTTTTTTCTATATATTAGTTTAACTTTAGGTATTGATATTTCATCTGTGCTGTTGTCTCACTCGTGGTTAAGAATTGAACTTTCTCTCGAAAAGGGGTCAGTGAGCCCAACACACAATGTAGGGTGGCTTGAAATCATAACTGTTCTTACTGCTTACTTTTCATGAATTGGGAGGAAGATGTATGCTTTCTCGAATATATTCACACCTTTCCACCATCTTCGGAACTTCATAAATAAATCTTCTCTATCAGTCTGCATCAGGGAAAAATAATTAAGTACTAAAACATAATACTAGGAAATTTAGCTTTCCTAAAAGCACTCCGGTCTTGCAAATGATGTTAGGACTAAGAAATAATTAAACATTCTATGGAAAACTCATTGCAATCAAGATGATTTTGAGTTGACAAGAACTTCAAATTCTCATACAAAGAAATCTTTCCATGCCTGTCCTGTGCCTCCTGTCAGAGTAAAACTTTCTCAAAGATAAACTTGATAAACAGTCCATTGTAAATGACATTAACATCTTTCTTGTTTCATGAATATGAGAAGATTCTATGGACAGAACTACAATCAAATTGATCATACATAGGGATGAGTGCTCCAAGAGTTTCAGAAACTACCTTTGTCAGAACATCCTGTTTCAACTTCTCATAGAAGTAAGTATTGAACATGTGATAATTGTATTTTCTTCTAGTACTTGAAGTTGGGGATGTTGGTTTCTGCAAATATCTAGACAAAATAAATCAGTTAGTGAACTATCTAATTACAAATTTACAGCATCTAACCTGCAGTCCCAAGTGATAACAGTTAGCATGCAATAGCAGTACCATTAGTAAAGAAGTTGGAGAATGATAGGACACCTACAAAATTTTCTTAATTTTTGCACAAGAATTTTATTAAGCAAGTCTCCCACTAGATAGGCACTTATTAGTAGTAGGATTTTTCCGTGGTTAGAACAGGATTAAATCATTAGTATAATTAATAATCGAGACCAATGATGACAAACATGAAGGCAACTCATGAAGGATGAAAGTCATAATGATAAATTAAACTATGGCATAGGTTAAGTGAACAACACAAGCACTTTAGCAACAACGATACCAAATTGAACCACTAGTCTTTTTTTCATTTCTTTTTCCAAAATGGTTTAACATAATTCTCAGCATTGATAATTAATGGTCTTAGCTTAGGGTGGCAGGACAGTATCCAGATTATATCCATGTAATAGCTCGAAGATTTAGTGTTAACCAAGCTTGGAGACAACTCAAACAATGCAGTAGAAGTGTAGAACACATAAAACTAAAACTACGAGCTCAAGTTTCTTCATTTTAAAAGGTAAATGTAATTTAAATTACAAAGTTGCTAGCAGCACATAAAGTGGACTACCAACTGTCAAATGAGTTTCTATGAAACATCAAACATGCTAACATCAGAGATCTCAACCTTAACAGTACTATCAATTAAACAAAGTAAAAAGAGGAAAAGAAGATGAATAAGGTTGAGGTAGGAAATATAAATATTCATCAACATTTACTGGAACCATTATTACTGCCAGTCATATAGCTACGGACTTACGGTCACAAGCATATTGACAAGAAGTAGTAGAATAACTAACAACCGTTTATTGAGCTTACCGAATGTAAAAGTTCATGATAGGTGATGATAAATAAGACTCAGGAGCCAGACATTCCATGTCCAGGTAACAGATTTCAATGGCTTCGGGATCATCCCTATTTTAAGACGCGGTAATATAGGATGCATAAGAACTAAGAAGGAACACTATTAAAGAAGAACAGAGCATTCTGTGAAACATACTGCAGTAAGACGGTACCTTGATGGGTAGTATATGCGGGCGTCTTTACTGCTGAAACAAATTAAGAGGAAGGAATAAGTAAATGCTGATCCCAACTACACATACCATGTCAAAGCTTTATGAAAGCAGGCATCAAGTTTACAATATTGCTAGATTGTTGGATGATCTATAGTACTGTACCTTAGACCCACTAGGTCTGTTTCATCTACTACATCGCCCTCAAGTTCCTCCTTCTCTTCATCTACTAGAACAAAACTTCTCCGCTGAAAATTATACATTGGCTTATGACCTTCTTGTGTTGATTAATAATAACAGCTGATAAACATAATACACTGCACCACTCTAAACAATCGGATACGAGCATAGAATAGAATTGATCAACAAAGGGCATATACAAATTAGATAGGCAACACAGAGAAGTGGACAGTTAATTGACACATAACAAACGGATACAAGAAAATAGCACTAGCTATATTGGCTATAAATATTAACATAGATAGGACTTCGGACATACTCATCAATTTCTGAACATATTTTTGCCAGCAGAGTTCTCATGGATAACTTGACTAATGGCTCAATTCCAGCCATCATCCCAAGATTTGCATATTATAGTCCCCTTTTTTAAATATCTATATTAGTTCTAATTACAGGACTTCATGGCTGCCTTAGAAAATATCATTTCAGCAACAAGCCAAGAAAGCAGTAGGAAGTTAGGTACACCCAAGAAAGCTTGCAGATAAAAGTTATGTTAACAGATATTGAAGTGTGTGTGTGTGTGTGTGTGTGTGAGAGAGAGAGAGAGAGGAAAGAGAAAACAGTTGGGGAAAAGGCTATTTTAATAATTCAACACAGGACAAAGTGAACTCACGGTGTTCCTTCTGGTGTTATGTAGATGTAGACTATGAGCGCTACTTTCCCTACAAAACAACAAAAGGAATATGTCAAGATTATGCAGCATCATTTATGATGTGTTGCTTTTTCTGTTAAGGAAACTATATTTCTCATATAGATTATAAAGATTCTTCAGAGAGACAAGTAAACAAATATCAGATTTTGGGCTCAGAGACAAAATAAAGGGATCAGCCATTAGAGGGAGGAAATTTCCACAGCACAAGTAACACCAAGGAATCTCCCTTAAAATAAATAAATAATTATCTTCAACTGAAACCCATGCCCAAATTCGACATGAGACAATAAGATCTTTGTTCATCAGAAACCAAACTTAACAGATCTGACCTTTTCCATTATCTCTTCCTTGTTTTTACCTCCAACACTTCCATTTCAACTAATACCTTAACCCAGAACCTGCTACTAGCATGAGATCCATATATATTCATAAAAAACGCTTGCATGCGTGTATGGAGAATGAGAAAAGGTGCACGAGCGACACAATCAAGCCGCAGAAAACTAGCAATGGACTGGAATGAGGGGACAAACAACAGGTGGCTAGCATATCTATCTACTCAGTATTGGTCAGATCATCAGTTAGAGGCTTACAGCTGGAAATTCACATTCACAAAAATGCTGATGTGTTGTGATGGGTAGATGTGTAAGGGAGATGACAGAGTAAAAGGTTATGATGGCTTTGAACCATTACTAGAGCCCACAATAGAACAAGCATTACTTACTTTTTTGTTGAACCGCAAGAAACATTTTTGTCAGACGGATGAGATGATGAATTAGAAGCATGGATTCCTCTTTTCTCGCCATTGGTTTGCTGCTGGTCACTAATGTTTGCTGAGAGATGATTTGGAGATTTAAAAGGTGTTTGTATTGATGATAAATCTTGCTTTTGAGTTATCTGAGCTAAAAATGGTTTGCGCTCTCTGATTTTTTTGTGATCAGATTGCTCCAACGTAGATTCTGCTCCGGGA
Source organism: Salvia splendens (assembly GCF_004379255.2). Taxonomy (NCBI): domain Eukaryota; kingdom Viridiplantae; phylum Streptophyta; class Magnoliopsida; order Lamiales; family Lamiaceae; genus Salvia; species Salvia splendens. Next base: position 8,685,710 of record NC_056034.1, read on the forward strand.
CAGTCGTTTGCCCTCTGTTTGAGAAGGAAAATGAACAAATGAAGGGGATCTGATACCAGGTTATCTCATTGAGTAATCAGGACAATCAAGTAAGTCATGAGAAACACATACTTCAGTGTCCAACTTGCTGCAGAAAATCAAACCAAATTCTGAAGCAGGAGCTCGTGGATGTGATAAGTCATCCGTGCCACCTACAAATACATTAGACTTTAACTTTCGGTCTTAAGATCAGGTAAGATACTTAATCATTCATTTGATTTTCAGAAAATGAATACGATCATTTACATACCAAAACTTAATCATACATCCCACCCCCTCCCTTTCATAAATTAAAGTTCAATTTACAACACTCTATTTTACTTGTTTCAAAACCCCAACGGGAAGCTTTTTCACTGCACCACATGATTCATTCCCCAACGCAAATTTAACATATTAATATGTGATCCTCGAAAAAGAAATGCCAAATTAAGTTATCAAAATTATTGGTCATGTTATGCAAGTAAGAATGCATTCATACACATTTTCTGAGTATCTTTTGAACAGCTTCCGGCAAAATGTTAAAATAAAGATCCTTCGGGTTCGGGGACATCCAAGCAAAGAACAACATTTGTGTTAATAGAGAGATCTAGGGATCAATCCCCACCATCCCCCTTCCCCAACTAAAAAAATATATTAAAATGATTATATATTCAAACTGAGTTTCGAACCCAAGGTCTATTCACCCTCTCTGTTGTATCATAAACTTTCTTTGTATGTGTGTGTGCCTGCGTAGCTAAGAAGACTGCATTTGTATTTAGCTAACATTTTCATTGTCTATAGGTGAAAGATCACTATATTATGTTAGCCAAAGTTTTTGAGAGCAGTAGGCCTAAGAGTTACACCCCACAAGAAAGAACAACCAGAGAACAAGAACAACAGGAGGGATATAGAATTGGGCAAATAAAAAAACCAACAGCGACAATAACATCATGCAACCTCACCATTGTCAATAGACTCATCGGCTGATATTATCGACTTCCTGCCTTTTAGGTTATCCTGAAAAGAAAATATCATCACAAATAAATGACCAATCATATAGCGATAACAGGAATACCATCGATAGAGTCCCCATACCAATAGAGCACCTCAAAAATAAACATGAAATTAATGTCGAGAAACCAGATTCAAGCATGAGTTTAGCGGCAATATAGGACACCAGGTGAGGTAACAGACTTACAATGCCATCACCTATCCAAAAATCCATTTGATGAGATCACTTTGATAGAATGCCACAGCATAATGTTAAACAAAACCCAACTATCATCATCTCTGAGAAAAGCTATTCGTCTCCTATTTTATTAAATTATTGTTTCCTGCTCTATACATACTTTTGATGAAACAAGGGCAACAATAAAGATTTTCTTCCTGGCAATTCCTATTCAACAACAGATATCATCAATCAGATATCAGCAATGTCGTATGACCAAATAGTTTCGGTTCTCACAGACAAGCACCGCGGCGAAAGCAAATAGATCGCAACTAAAAAAAAGCCCAACCTTTTCAAGCTTTCTGCGCGCCAATTCCGCTTCCATCCTCTTAATGTTAGCTCTCAATTTCTCGCCGCCGTCGGGCAATCTATACATACTTTTGAAATTTACATCCCTAGTAATCTTCTCAATGAGTTCTTCCTCAGAGAGATGCCTGAAGCAGTTAATCGGCCCCGATTCCCCCTCCTCGTCGTATCTACCGGGTAGCTTATCAAAGTCGAGGTCTTTACCCACTTTTCTCTTTCTCTCTCCTTCCCCTGCCATGCATCTGTTCACAGCCGAGTTCCGGTGAGTGCACTCAGCAGTCAGCAGCTGCTCACCTCTGTTTTACCCAATTATGAAAAGAGGATCCATGTTCCTGGATTGATTTTTTTTTTAGTATGTTTGTAGTTTCATTTTTGGATTAGAATTATTTTTATTAGTTTTAATATATTTCGAGTAGCTTTAGAAAATTACCGCACTCACAACCGTGCTCGCTGGCACCCACAACAGTGCTCTTACCAGCGAGCACGGTTGTGGGCCCGACTCCATTTTTTCTGTCTGCTCTCTGGCAAGAGCACAACACCCACAGTTGTGCTCTTCCGCAAGGACGAGCACAATTCAATTTAAAATTCAATTAAACAAAAACATTTCCATAATATTAAAATTCATTAAAAAAACCTAAATAATATTACAAATGACAAATAAAATAAAAACGACATAATTAAAATCTTAAAAATTAAAAAGTACATAATTAAAATCCTAAAAATTTAAAATTACATAATTGAACTTCTAATAATTAAAAATTACATAATTAAAAGCTAAAAATACCCCGTGGAAGACTACTCATCTGGCGGCACTACCCCCAATTATCTTTGGATGCCCAATATCATGGCCTCATGCAATCGAAGTTGCGAGGGGTCATAGTTGACCTATCGGTCATATTGAGTTGGGCCAAGATGGTCCACAACGAGTTGGTGGGGGTGGAGGTGGCGCATATGGAACAGGAACGAGAGCGGGTTCGGGAGCATTGCCGGTTGCAGCCGCGGCGCGACGGCGGTTGGCCGCCGCCTTCTTCCTTCCTTGCGGTCGGCTTTGGGAACCACTCGGGCCGGCGTCAGGGCTACCCAAGTTAGCTCCGGCGAGTTGGCTAGCCACTTCTTCGGAGCCAACTTCGGATAGGGATACCGACCTTGACCGTTTGGAGGAGCCGCTACAGGAGGATGTTATGTCTCCCCTATACTTCGGGTGCGTCCGCGTCTCCTGCCAAACGTTGAGGTACTTGAATGGCTTGTAGTTCATGGATTGGTAGGTGCTCATCGCGGGAGTGATGATGTCGACCTCGCTCCGGCCGCTCCCCGCCGACCGCTCTTCCTGAAGAAAATAGCCATTGAACTTGCCAATTTCTTTATTGGCTCGGTAAATGGCGTTGCGCACCATACTCTCGTTGCTCTCGATTGTTCCCGGCGGCCGGTTTTCATTATACCGGCGAGCGATGCGCCACCAAAAGTGATCGCCGAATTGGTTCGTGCCAACCACCAGATCTTCGGAGATTTCCAAGTACGCCGCGAACAATTTATCCATCTCTGTCGGAGTGTACGGTGTGCGGACACCGCGAGTAGGAGGAGTCGGAGTTTGGGAGGGGGCGGTCGGCCTAGGCTAGGGTTTCCACCCGTATTGCCCTTCGGGGGCATCTTGGTCGTTGATTGGGTATGGCAAGTAGCCACCCGGAACGCCCGGACTTTGGGTTTGATGAGGGGTCGAATATTCTGTTTCCAGACTAGGAAACGGTTGTGAAGAGAACCATTCGGGGTTCCAACCGTGGGAGCCCGGGGGGTTATTACCTTGGCCGGACATTGTTATGTTGTAGGAGTGGAAGAAAGATTAAGAATGGATATGGGAGAATGAAGATGAGAATGAATATGTGAGAATGAAGATGAGAATTGTGTAGTGTGGTGTGAATTTTTTGGTGTGAAAATGGGGGGTATTTATAGATGAAAATGTGTATTTTTGGGGGGGGAAAATAAAGAAAAATTAAAAAGTGGTAAAAACGGATATATTTTTTTGGGAAGTGGAAAAATATTTTTTTCTTATTTTTTATCTATTTTTTAATTAAAAACCGATTTTTAATTAAAAATATAAATCAAAGGCAACGACTATGCCGTTGCCCAATCGCTGCGCGCCACGTCAGCTCGTTGGCACGGACGTGCTCGATGCATCGAGCAGCGCCGTGCCAGCGACGCGAGCGCAGCGGCGGCGGAGCTCGTCCTTGCCAACGGCACGGACGGACGGACGCCGTCCGTCCACCATTGCAGATGCTCTAAGGAGTCTTCTAGTTTCTTTTAAGTATTGTTCTTTGAGCATCTTTAGCTTACTCATAAAAGAAATAAATTTCTAGTTATTATATTAAAATTATATTTTTGATTAAGCTATAATTGTTTAATGAATTTTATGGTCTTGTTAAATATTCTTGTTTGCATTTAAGAGTGTCAATCCATGTCCTTCGTATCTTTTACAGTTACACAATATTCCTAACATACGTTATAGTGTCATTGTCGAGCAATCACATAGATTGTATTAGTTGGTATTAGAGCTGGAACGTACCAACACCCCAGCACTATCTGATTCAACCAAGTCTCACCGGGGACAATCCTTAGAACAAAAGATGGACATGGCTAACTCTAACTTTAACTTGAACTAGTATTAACACCCGAGCTATGCACGGGACATAAGAGTTTCAAATAATGAATATAAAATATAATAAATATATATAAAATAAGAATTGAAAGAAATATGGAGATTTAAAAAAACAGAAATGTATCTTGTCTCACTCCAAATGAAGAATTTACTACTCCCCAGTGAATGAAACAATTATGCAATTTTAATTTATAATCTGAGTGAAGTAAAAACAATAAAATTAATGACAAAAATAAGATGTGTGACTAATGATCAAAGAGTATGAATTAATTAGAATAAGATATACAAATAAAGAAAATATGTGTGAGTAAAGATGTTTATTGAAAGTGCTATGCAAGTCATTAATCCAAATAAAAGGTAAATTAATATATAAATTTAATAGCTTAATTTATAAAAAATTAATTTGAAAAAAATATATGGAATATTAAGCATATCCACATTAAATATATGAATAATTTAAATCATATAAATTTAAAACTTCTTTGAGAAGTCAAGTTATAAAATTTGTATTATCCAATAATCACATTTTGGTTGACTGTTTATTTCTTTCTTTTAATTTCAGAACATAGCATAACTTGATATACATTTCCAAAGACTAAATGAATTTTTTATATTGGAAAGAATAAATTTCTTACTTCCCGCCACATATACGTATAAAAAGTAAATTACTACTATCACTTAAAATAACGATAATATTTTATGCATCTTGTTTGTTTTGAATAATGTGAGAATTTACACTACTCTTTATATTAAGAAGTTAGACTAAGTTAGATTTAATTTTAAATATATATAATGCCATCTTATTCCTTAGTTTAATCTATAAACTTAGTAGTATTGTTTAATTAGAGGTGAATTAAAATATAAGAACTAAAAACTTTAATTGAGTAAATATAGGATGAAAATTGTAAGCATTACATATCTGTGTTGTCGTTTAGCTTGTGAATTAATTAGGAGAAAAAGTATTGCAATAAATGATTAAATCTCAATTTTAACCTAAATAAATGAAAGGCAAACTAAACTCTCTAGCACAATTCCAATTTAACTCAAATATAATGCTAATTAATATATAAATTTAATAACTTAATTATAAATTTTTTTAATGACAGTGCACTATTTAAATGTGTTTTAACACTTTTTCAAGAAGTTAGCATTTTATTGGTCTATTATTTGTCCAATTGTTTTTGCCTTAAAAAATTATTTTAAAGTAGAAGACACCTCATCTTTCAAATTTTCCTCTAAAAGAGCGTTAAGGACTTTTCATCAAACTTGCAATTTAGATTAGGTAGACGATAGTCTCGGTTGGAATTGGATGGTACGGTAAATATGTCATGACATCTTGTAACCAGTCAGGAGCATACACAGCTGTCAAATTTGAAATTAAATATTTACCGCACAACAAAACCCAAATTAGGGCTTAGAAAAATCTAAGCAATCTGTGAAAACTGAAAACCCCCTTTGAACTGGAAAAGCGACAACTTCATCATCATCTACCAATGGCGGATCCAACGCCAGCGCCGGAAACAACCGCCGTCACCGCCGATCACAATCCCGCTCTCCATAAATCCGAACGCGAACCTGAACCTGAATCTCGATCCGCCCAATCTGATCCATCTCCCACATCGCTTCCCCAATTTCCAAACCCTAGTCCTAGCGGCCCTCCGCCTCCATCAGTTCTCGTTACTCCTCCACCGGCGATGCAGCCCTCCTTCCGCCCGGCTGGGACGCTTGGCGCCGCTACCCCGCAATTCCAACATGTCCTCCCCTATCAGGTTCCTGGTGTTCCACCTCCAGGAGTGGTACCAGCTCCCGCGGTTGGGAACGGCCCGTTGGCGTCGGTGCATCCGGTGATGGCGCCGCCTTACGCCATGCCCGGTCAGCCTATGAGATATGGGCCGCCTATGTCGAATGGCTACCCTGGTATGCCTCAGCCTCTTCACCAAGGTGCCATGCCTCCGGGTGGGTTTTCTCTCTATTTCCGATTCAATTTGTCTCTGGATAGACTGGATATATGAGTTGCGTGTGTGTGTGTGTGTGTCTTAATTTTGCATAGGGATGCACTTTCTTGTGGAGTTGGTGGTTTTAACTTTTAGTAGTAACATTTTGGACGATTTGCCATTAATTTATAACGAAATTGGTCTATTAGCTGAATCATCTCTCATGATCATTACAAAGTACTCCTACCATGCTTTAAGAAAACTGGTCCCTAAGTGTGCTGCTATGCTGTATTTTACAATGTGTTAACAGAAAGAGCATACGAGGCATAAGGGATAGGGAGGGGTACATGTTAGTCAGATTAGGGGTATCGATGACGAGATGTTTTCTCTACAGTGTCTCATGATTATTTACGGTGGGAAAGGTTGGAAGGCTTCATTAGAGACTGAGTATCCCTCACCCTTCAACTCCTTTTGTTGGTATGCACGCATTTATTATTTGCTTGATTTCATTGATTTCTACTCCATTTGTTCTAATGGAATATATCGTACGTAATATTGGAAGTCCAATGCTCTAGAAAGAATAAAATAAGGAAAAAATGACTGAAAAAATGTGATTGTTCGATTCCAATCTGAAGCGGTTCTGGTTTGCTGTTTACTGAGTAGGCTATTACTGTAGTGATTATCACTTCTCGAATTAAACCTTCACCTATGGTGCCTCCAATTGGATAGTTTTGGCATGCCTTCTGTTTGCAAGTCAATGCTTAAGGTATGCCCTGTTCATGCATTTCCTGTTTCATGACTCCCAATGCTATTTTCTTGATGTTCCTTCAGGTTATATGTTCAGCTGGTGAGTGTTGTCATGCATGTGCTGCAATCTCTTATTACTTTGATGTTTTTGGTAACAACAGTTGATGCATCTTGTTAAATCTATTTATACTTGATTCAACAAATAGTCAGTTGATATGTAATTTGATTAGCATGCTGTTGACAGTCTGCCTAGTTTTTGTGGCCTCTTCATGCAGGAGTACCTCGTTATCCTTCTCCTTATGCACCAATGCTTCAGCCAGCGTTTTCTATGCGGCCATTGGTTGGTGTTATGCCACCATTGGCACGCCCTCCAGTTATTGGAATTCGTGGTCCAATTATTCCTCCAGTTGTTAGACCCATTACTCCAAGCGTGACATCAGCAGAGGAGCCACAGACAACTGTATATGTTGGGAAGATATCATCAACTGTGGAAAATGATTTCATGTTGTCTCTCCTGCAGGTTTGATGTAGTATCTTGAAATATTGTGCTCTTCTATTCCATTCTCTTGCGGGATTCAATTTGTACATGTATGGAGTTTTGTCTGAATAATATAGCTTGATTTTCATATCAACCAAGCCTGACTTGTAACTCTTTCTGAAGCTTTGTGGGCCAGTAAAGAATTGGAAACGTCCACAAGACCCCACTGGAACTTTGAAAGGTTTTGGGTTTTGTGAATTTGAGTCTGCTGAAGGAGTTCTTCGGGCATTGCGACTACTTAATAAGCTAAGAGTTGATGGACAAGAGTTGATGGTATGATTTACTGCCTTCTATTAGAGATATACGTAATTCTTCAACTTTGTTGTGTTAGCCTCACCATATTTATGCAAGATGCTGATGCCTCATGCTACAAATTTCTCTTTCGTTAGAAATCTTATACTCCCTCCGACCGCCATTAGGAGTCCCATTTCTTTGTGGCATGGGATTAAAAAATGTTAAGAAAAGTGGATGGAAAAAGTTAATGGAATAGGGGCCCCACTTGTATATATTAGTTTTAAATGAAATGAGTTAGTGGAAGGTGAGACCCTATTACCATTTATGGTAAAAGTGAACTGAGACTCCTATTCGCGGACGGACTAAAATGGAAAAACGGGACTCCTATTCGCGGACGGAGGGTGTACTACAAGTTGTTGACGTTTTCTGGCTTTTTGGTTCACATACTTAGTTACTCTTATGTGCATTATGTGCATCATATATCCCTCCCAACTATGAAAGTTGAGAAGGACTTTTGCTCTTCTGCTGATTTATTATCAACTTAATGGTCTGCAGTTAAATGTTAATCAAACAACACGGAAATATCTTGAGCGCTATGTAGAGAAAAAGATAGAAGGTTCGAAAGCCAAGGAATCTGCAACTGATGGTTCTGACAAAGAGGAAGCAAGGGAATCGAGCTCTGATAATGACAAAGCTGTTAAGTTGACTGAAGAGTCTCTAAAGCCTTCATCAGATGAACAACAGACAAAGGATAATAGTGAGACGAATAAGGAAAATCCTGAGGCTGGCAGTTTTAGCCTTGTAACTGATGAAGACAGGGATGCAGACCGTGATGCTTGCGAGAAGCTCACAGGTATGTTAGAGGAACGGCTGAAGAACAAACCACTTCCTCCTCCACCCCCACCCCCACAAACACTTATTGATGGACCTGGAAACTCAAACTCAGAGCAGCCTTCTGGTTCAAAGGATAGAGAACCAGAAGGTGGGGTGAAGAACGGTATGTAATTCTGACAAACACCTGATAATCTGTCCGGGACTTTTTGTTTCCATGTCATAGTAGTTGTTCCAGACACTGATGAAATGCTTACACTTCATTATGCAGATACAGAAGACAAAAATGATGATGACAAGACTGCTGAGAGCAAACCCTCTAGTGAGCCTGATGGAGCAGGAACAGGTTCTCCTGATAGGAGTAGAAGGCATGATAGGAACAGGGATCGAGACCGTGACCCAAAACGAGAAAGAGAAAGGGAACTTGAAAGATACGAGAGAGAGCGAGAGCATGAGCGAGCTAAGAGGGAGAAGGAGAGAGAAAATAGGAGTCGGGAAGATGAACGGAGGTATAAAGTGCGTGAAAAAGAATGGGAATCCAGAGAAAGAGAGAGAGAACATTGGCGGAAGAGAGAGCGAGAACGAGAGAGAGAAAGGGCTCATGAAAGGAAGTGGGAAGTTGTGGACCAAGAACGTGACGATGATGATGGGTATGGAAAGAAGAGGAAATATAAGATCAGTGATGAAGAGAGGAAAAGAAGACAGAGGGAGAAGGAAGAGGATCTGGCTGACAGAGTGAGAGAGGAGGAAGAAATTGATGAAGCTAAAATGCGAGCCGAAGAAGTTCAGAAGAAACAGCTTGAGGTACTGAAAACAGAAACTGTTCTGCCAGTTAATGGATTAGAGAAAGCTATCTCGCCAAATGATATCAATGCTGAAGACCAGGGTAAGGCTGATCAGACCTTTGAGCTCAAACCAAGTCCTAGAACTTATGAAGGTATTTATTTCTTCTGGCTTAAATTGTGGTCGTATTCCAGTTTGGGGCTCACCACCTCTGAACTTACATATACTTTTACCAGTTACAGGTGAAGGGATTGTGCAGAATGGCACCAGCGATTCGTCTAATTTTGCTCCGGACATTCAACAAAATAGCAATGTGCCAACTAAAAAGTTGGGCTTTGGGCTTTCAGGATTCGGAAAGCGAGCTGCTGTACCTTCAGTTTTTAATGAGGATGAGGATGCACATAAGGAAAAGAAAATGAGACCTCTAGTTCCAATTGATTACTCAACTGAGGAACGGGAAGCTATTCAATCTTCCATGGCCGAAGCCCCAACAGCTAATATGGCTGCTGCAGCAGAATTTGTGAAGCGTATCTCAACTGTTAATTCTAAAGAAATTGATGGAGAAAAAGAAAAAAGTAGACGCTCTCATGAGAGATCCGGCCAACGTGACCGTGATAGACATGAGGAAGAGAACAATAGCATCCGCAAGGAGAGCAGAAGAGATCATTCTGAAAGAGAAAGATCAAATAAAACAAAGACCCCAGAAAAACAGAAGCTCTTGGATGCTAAGCAGTTGATTGACACTATCCCAAAGACCAAAGATGAGTTGTTCTCCTATGAGATCAACTGGGCTATCTATGATCAGGTGACTACCTCTATGCTTCTTTGATGTCGTAAATTATTCCTTTTTGATTAATCATATCCTCTGGGGGTGGAGGGCGTAATTTATTATCATTTTATTCATTTTGCTTTATTGTTCAAAAGGCTGTGATAAAATAAACTCATTAAGATCATGATATTAAAGACCAAAACATTTAATTTCATATAGAAATTGTTAGACAGGTGAATTGTCATTCTATGTTAGTTTTTCTGTTAATGTGATTATTTTTTAGGGGATGATTTGAATTCTTATTACTGGGACTGTATGATTGAAAGATTATGTGCATAATAGTTTCCAAGCAAACCTACTTTTGTACTATACAGAATGTGCTGCATGAGAGAATGAGACCATGGGTATCAAAGAAGATAACAGACTTTTTGGGCGAGGAAGAGGTCACACTAGTAGAGTATATCGTGTGTAGCACTCAGGAGCATGTCGATGCAGGTGAGATGCTCGAGAGGCTCCAAACTATATTAGATGATGAAGCTGAAATGTTTGTGCTCAAGATGTGGAGAATGCTTATTTTTGAGATCAAGAAGGTAGAGACTGGCTTGGGTCTGAAGCCCAAGGCCTGAGCGAAATGAATAAACATGTTGGGTTTAATCAACGTATATTGATCACGGCACCACACATATCTTGTAAGTTTCAGTATATCACCTCTGGTGCAGTTTCTTAATTGGCGTGCTTATCTTATGCTCTTCGAAATCAAAATTGTGTGCAATCAAAAGGAAAACCATCGTTTTACCTTTTTTTGCTTAAACAGGTTGCTTTGATTGAGGTTATCTACCTCAAAAGGTTATTCTGCATGGGATTGCTTTGTAGTATTAAATCTAAATTCATTCAAATATAAAAAAAAATTAGCCACAAAGAACTCAACAATAAAAAAAAAGGTCATGCTTATACGGCTTTCCCATATATACTTATTTCATTACACCGTTGTGATGTGGTAATATCCCTATGTAACTATCCTCAGCATTTATAAAACCCACCAACAATTTCTTCGATATTTATGTTAGCATGTTCCTCCAGCAGTAAACATGTATAGAATATTTGAATTGGGACCACTATCAAGTAATATGGGACAAAAATGGAGAACATTTGAACATAGGCGATGTCTCAGAAGACACTGTACTTTCACAAAAACACGGAACCACAATCACTTTTTTCAAAAACATTACGCATTAATCCAACATTGGACCACTATCACAGTCGAAACTGAATTAAAATTCCAAATAAAATCCAGACTAACATTCTCTGTATTCAATCAATCTTGAACTTTTTCCTCCTCTTGTGGGAAAATCCAGGTCTTAGTTTTGAAATATAGTGTGTTTTTAAATTTCTGTATCACTCTCAAATTGATTTCGAGAAATTCATAATCCAATTTAGACATGGACTAGTATACTTATTGGGACGAAAAATGGTAGGCCAACGTCTGCGTCAAAACCAGGCAAAAAATAGACCAAAACAATAAAACGGAAAACCAAAAATGTACTTTAGATGTTTTAAAGCAAACATTGGCACTTGAGTGAATGACACTATTGGTGTCGATTCCTCACTCTGTGGACATTTCCATTTACATAGCTGATAGAAAGTGGAAGAAGCAGAATAAGAGGAATAACAGAAACATAATTATACTTGCAATCTCAGGAGGAAATATAATTGACATTTCTTTGAAACAATCATCGTTATGTAGTACTACATTATACAACATTTCTTTGACCTTTCACTGTTTCACATACATAAACAAAAAACGAGGCTGAAAATTACAAAGACAAATACTTGAGTTTACAAGATAGGCTATATACATATAAACCCGTTTCCTGTGCCTCGAATAAAACTGTAGTTTTAATCAGCTCTGTAACTCCATCGATGTACACACACTAATGAAAAAATGACAAACAAGGGGAGCAAAGCATATCTGCCTCCATCTTCTTCCACCGAAAGGTGTCTGAGGACCCCCCCCCCCCCCCCCACGGTTTTAATGAAAAAACTTGTCCGGGGCACTGCCCAAAAAAATTGTAAATAAGCAGTTCGAGTTTATTGCGACATCAGATAAATACCAACTTGTTTCTTCCTGTCTCAGCTCAGATCCCTCCTCCACTTGCTAGATCTACTCCTAGTTCTTGGATTCTCAGGAGAATCTGGCTCTGGCTCAGGTGTATTCTGCAGCGTTGGGCTGCTAGGATTTGCAGGATTCTTTGGAGTTGGACTTTCATGAACTTCCTTATCTATTGCACAACTTGGCTCTGAGACCTCCATTCCAGTGCCGGGCAGGGGCTCCCCGTAAGAGATGGCTGCATCTAGAGAGTAGATGCGCAAAGCAAGAGCTGAGAGAGTAGTGATTCTAGCAGCAGTTGAAGGTGATGACCAATACCACCAATCATTTTGTAAGTACTCACTTTTAATTGTGTCCTCAAATACGATTGTAGCCTGTACCATCTGAAAGAAGAGAGTACAAAACAACAATGAGATGTGAAGCAAATCAAGACCATAGAATTATTTGCCTAAAGTGGTACCATCGATATAAGCCACAGTGATACTTATAGTCAGAACATTTGAAAGAACCAGATATGTAAGCTTCAGGATTTGAAAAAAAAAAAGAGATGGCATCAGTAAACTCAAAAAAGAGACCTATTGAATATTACAAAAAGTATGGTCTGCACTCAAAAGCAGATTATTGATTAGCATGTATATTTCACCTTGAGATTTGGGCATATAAAATGTTGAGAACCAAAAGGGTCAAAAAAATACAGAGAGCATAAATGAGAAAAATATCCATCATGATACAACTTACGTGACCTACATATCAAACTAAAACACACAAACTGGCAAGACATCAAATAATAGAAAGGTGTGACTAACCTCATAGATTGATTTTGCAGATTTAACAAATGCACGCCATGCACATCTTCGATCTTGACCTGACCTTGATTTTCTAAGAGCATCTTCTGGTAGAACAGCATCCATATCAAGTAGACTAATCTTAAGAAATCTCAAAATTTCAGAAGCTCTGCCTATTAATGGTCTTGATGAAGATTCGCGAATTATAGTGCTTTTTGACAACCCAGATACTGATGAACTTTTGTCCTTCACTGAAGTAACTTGATCCTTCTCACTCATCAGTATGGTTTTCAATCTGCCAGCAATAGATAGTTCATCAGATAGGCCATTTTCTACAGATCTTGATGACCTATGTGAATCTTTAAAGCCCCTGCTGTGCATCGCCGCACTGGGTGGAGTATTCTGTTGTCTGCTTCTCAAATCAGTAGGCCTTGAACTGGCCTCATTTGTTACTGCAAGGCTCAATGCTAGTGTGGAATCACTTAGATAGGGAGACTGGCCTGCCAACAGGGACGGGACACCACCACTGCCAATAAGTCCTATGTCATTCACCCCATCCTTAACTGAGCTGGGAACAATGAACCTTGTCATAATCTCCTCAAAATTAAAGGGGCGATCAGCACGGTAGCCTTCCAGAGAAGTACGTCCACCAATTTGTTTCTCATCTGTTGATCTTTTTTGAGGTACGCCAATACTAGTGAGGCGTTTTTCCTCAGAAGCCACATTTCTTGCCTTCTTGCGTTTGGTGGTATCTTCAGCTGTTTGGCTTCGCTTAGAGCCAGATATAGAAGCTTTACAGTTTTCTTTAGTATGTTGGCTTAGTTCCTCAGAGGTAGAAAAACTCTGATGACAAGAACTGCAATGGTCTTTAGAAGGCCACAACATCTCTAGGCATTGACATCTATACATTCTGCCACTCTGACTTGCTCCCGTAACAAGATTCTGAGGAATAGCTGTTGCCTCAAACCTTTTGCAGGAACCATATTTTTCCTCCAAAGCATTTTTAGCCTTTGTAGCCAAAAAATCGGCTGATAAAGTTTTTCTTCCATCATAGCTTATTTCTCTTTTTTTAAGGATATGATCTTCTGTATACACAGTATCTTTCAGTTTGCTGGCTTGAAACTGTGAAATGGACTCCTTCAATTCTTTCTCCCTGACATTATTCTCTCTCAGCCATCCTACCAGTTTCTCAATTTCAGTATCAGATTCATAATACATCCACTTGTCAGAATCAGGAATACTGGCAAAATCTCTGGGAGGCCTCTCTTTGGATGCTGTATCGCCACAAGCTATTATCCATGGCCGAGCACTAGGATAGTAAAAGGCCCAGTATACTCTGCCACTACAATCTCTCCCCAGGAAATCCCGCCGAAGAGATAACTCGACAAGTTTCAGCTCTATGTTAGCAATTGACTCCAGCAAATGAGAAACTTCATCCTTAACAGCGCAAACCTTGGGGCTGTTGCCTTGTGGAGAAACCATATCAACTTGGTTGGGGCATTGATTGCCCCCAGATTCGTGAATTGAACTCACAGTTGCAGGTGTCACAAGTTCTGTCTCACGATCAGAGGTGGAGCTGGAGAAATTATTACCAGGTAGCACCTGAGTGGTAGAGAGGGAACCCTGTGCATCATTCAGAACAACGGTATGCCCTTGGTCGCTTTGCTGCTGCTGAGTGAAAATGGGTATCTCATTTTGCAAGTTAGGTCCTTCTGATGGTTGGGCTTCGACAAAGATCTTCTCATGTTGACTTTGCTCCACTGCAAGCTGCTGACATTGTGTTTGATTCAATAAATCATCGTAACATATAATTTAACTGCTTCTTGAAGGAGGCACATAAGACTGTAAAGTAATCAAAACGTTGAGAGGAACCAGAGATGAGCGAAAAAGAAGACTGACCTTTTCAGGTGGATTTCCTCTTGAGATATTTTCGTTAGCGTGCTGGGAAGACGATGCATCTGATTTGAGATCTCCACGTATGTTGAATAAACTAGAATTTGTTTTCTCAACGCTTAAACCAAGCATATCTTCCTTAGCATTGAGAATTTTCAGTTCAGAAGTGAGAGAACGCAGTTTATTCTGCAAATCAGCAGATTGAGAGGCACAGTGATCCATATGATCCCGGACAGTAGCAGAGTTCAGTGCCCCATCAAACAAGAACTTCAGGAAGAATATTCTCTGCCAAAAAGAAGAAAAAAAAACATTGCTCATCAGAAAGGCTAAAGGACTATTGAAAATCATTAAGTACTGAATATCACAGAGTAGGAAAAAAATATTCATCAACAAAAAGGAAAATGGTAGGTAGAGAAACAAATATGAACAGCAAGGGTTCTTCCAGATGATTCGACTGGATATCTGGTTTCCTCAAACAAATTGAACTCAGAAAAATCTTGAGAACATACCTCCTCGACCGTGAATTCCCAATGTTCTTTCACCTCCATCACTTTTGCTAATCTGGACAGTTCTCCCAGAAATTTGCACGAGAATTCTCCAAGATTTCTTTTTTTACTGTGCTGATTTGATATTGACCCATAGGTTCTAATGCAAGAAAGAGATTGGCCACTAACGCAGGAGGGGCAATACCAGTTTCCTTCTGGAATTCTTAAAAGTGGAGGATCCAAGCAATATCTATGATACTCAGAATCACATTTATCACACAAAAGGACATTGTCATCATCCTTGTCCCTGCCGCATACTTTACACAGTCCCTCATCCCAAGGAGCTCTAGGGAGCGCATTATTACACACCTGAACAAGAAGGTCATCTCTTTCCTTCAGAGCATCAGCACTTGAATCTTTAACATTGGAAATTTTAGCCATTTTATGGAGAAGGGTCAGAACCTGTAAGATACATCAAGCATAAAAAGTTCAGGAAGAAGAAGAAGAAGAAATCCAAAATGAACACCACAGTCTGGGCAAACTCAAATCCGCGTCACTCTTTGACTGGACAACTACACACACCATTAGCTTAAGTTTCAGCAATCATTTCTGAATAAAAAAGTGGGAAGTTGTTGGACACATGCTCACAAGTTGCCAATATCTATTAAAGTTCTTGAACTGACAGAAAAGGGAAACTCGGCTCAAACGGAAGCAAACCCTAATTTCCAGACACTAGTAGTACAAGATACCAAATACCACCTAAAATTAGTAAGAAACACACATGCACGAAGAGAATAGCAGATCAACCTCTTTCTCATACAAATCTTCAAACTTATTCCACAAGCTCTGAGCCACATCAATCAGTTCAGATCGATCACCATATGCAGTTTGTATGTTGCGCCAAACCTATAGATAAAAAGGAGCAAAAAATAAGGCATTTCAAACTCCAAGGCATTATGTCACAGAGGGTGGGAAGTCTTATATTTCAAATTTTAAAATTATTGAATTTCTACATACCAAACAAGACAATGACAAGAACTGTGTCTACCTCTAAACGAATTATAATTATCTTTGAATCCAATCACAGACTGAAAATAAAGAAAAATGCAAACAATGGATTGCTAGGAGCTCTGTCATTTAGTTAATATTTAGAAAACAGATGGCAGCTAGAAATAAAATGAAATGGCATGAACTTTGAACTTCCTATCATGTCCTAAATCTTTAATCTCACATAAAAAAATGGTAGACACTAAGTAGAAAATTTATGCAAGCATTTGCTAATCAGGCCTAGCACTTTCCTGACCAATATTTCTGGGAGCATTTGATTTTTTAAATGAGCGAACATTTGCAAATACACAAGAAAATTTACTTCATGACTATGCATGTTGAGAAATAAAAGGAATCTCAGGCTTCCATATCAAGAAGGGTCCACATCAAATGCAGTAGAAACTGGGAAGCACAAAAGTGCAAACGCACAGAAGGATCTAAAGAAGCCTAGGCAAACTGTATACCAAGTCCATGAACTATGGGGGCAAGCAATTATAAAAGCGACAAATCTCTACACAAACAGTGGTCAGGACGAAGGAAAAAGTAAAGTCATTAGTAAATCACAAACCTCCCGAACATCTTCAGCAAACGCTTCATGAGATCCACCATAAGCACCAGCAGCCAACCTGAGATCAATAGTTCTAAAGTCTAAAGGACGAGACACCATTGCAGGATAGCCAAGAAGCCCTTCATCATCATTATCATTTGGGTTCAAAATAATTCTTCCTAACAGGTTGCAGAAGACTTTGTCTTCATCTGAAGCGGCAGCACACCGAAGCACCATACGACATTGTTTAGTAATGATATCAGACATGTTGGTCTTAATCTTAACATTTTCTTTTTTAGCAGGCTTCTGCTGTGGATTCTCACTAGTAACTCTTGCGAGGACTGAAATAACAGCTCTCTGTAGTCAAGCAGCAGCAATAAATTAATTTACCATATACAGGTCAAAAGACCTGCCATATATTGTTTCAAAATGAACGCATCTAATCATTTCTAACTAGAATAAAGACATCACCTTGGTTGGTCCTGATGCATTTCCTTTGTATACTTCCTTGCTTATGGCATGTTCCAGTTCCTGTTTAGCCCATTCTGGGGGATTTTTGTTCAAAGCATCGTGGATACAATTTCGGATTCTGGCTCCGACATTTGTGGGTAATTTTCTCACAGGTTCAAGCGCGTGAGCCCACTCAGGGATAACACCATCATTCACCTCAATTGTTTGAGCACCATTGGCATCAGACTCTGACAAACATAAACTTATTATGTCATTTTTAGTCTTTAATGAACCAAATATTTCCTTCATAGCATCTGCAAGAACCTGCAATAAGATACAATGCAACATTACTAATCAAAACATTTTTCATGTTTTACAATTAGAGAATGTGAAGAATTTTTGGAAAACAGCAAATTGGCAGGACGATCACATTCGACCATCACAATTTTATTACACACTAGTATACTGTATACTAGTACATAATTAGGGAACATTAGCTAGCCTTTGGAGATTGTATTCTGATCAAAACTCAGAAAGCTCTACATTTACCCCATATACGCAATCAGTTCAAATCAATAACACAGGCTTGCCAACCAATAAGTCACTGATTTCCTTTTCATGTTCATTTGTGTTTTTTCTGCTTGCATTCTTCATTAGTACTTACTTATGCTGCGTGATACCGATCGTTTACCTGCAGATTGTGCAGATATTGATGTAGGTTCATTGTCCAACCCAAAAGAAGACAAGGATCTTGATACCCATAACCATTCACATACTTACTTTTCTTTTGGGGTTAGTCATCAATTTCCTATTTTTAACTAGTGGTGATTATAGAACTAAAAACATACAGAAGTGGTGAGAATGAACGAAATGCATTAGCATAAAAACTCAAGATTCTAGAGTTTTATCTAACTGGAAAAATTAGTTATAACGATCAAATGATACAAAGTAAATGATAATGCCTACCATTGCATCTCCCTCCATTGCGGCTATGCCAGTTAGAGATCCACAAAGAACCCCACCATCACCTTGTAAGCAATGGAAAACTCTCCCACTTTCACGGCTAGCAATCTCTGCAGAATCAAGATTACCATCCATGGACAGCACAGCTAAAATGTATCGACGAGCAATTTCATGCCATGTAAGTTCATTAAAAGGAAGCATATCAAGTTTGGTTTTCCTTAACTCAGCTAGCCAGTCCAAATCCTTTTTCTTGCCTCTCTTGGATTTAGATTCGCCAGCATCAAGATTAAGGCGCACATATACTGCTGCTTTTGACAACAGCTCAGTTACGAGCAATTTCAGCAGCGAGCCAAGAATCTTAGCCAAAAGAAGACCAGTACATCTGCCAACGGAGGCTGATCCACTTTGAGAAGCCTTGTCACAACTGGAGGAGCCACCGACTCCAGACTCGAACGTTTCATGCCTTGAATCCAAAGGGTAGCTATCTAACCAAGGATTTACAAGCTCAGACTCAAGTTCCTGAAAAGTGAAAGGCTGCCCAAGCTGTAGCACCTCTAAGAAACGCCAACCTAGCTCCCAGACCTGAAAAAAGATACTAACAAGTATAAGCATGCAGACTGTAGATTTTATACCACATAAGAGAACTGGGTTTCACCTGCAGAGCATCTCCCATCAGATATGATGGTAGCCTTCTGTTAAGTTGCTTGCCTAGAGGGCAGGGGTCCCTTTTTATAGTATCTTCAGTCCCACCCAGTTTTAGCAGAAATCTCTTAGAAGTTTCAGAGGCATTGTTGGCTTTCTGCTCAACCTGCAGAAACCCACTTTCAACTGTTTGTAGGTCAGAAATCTGCTTTCTTTCTTTCAGTTTTTCATATTCTGAACAAGCAGTGACTTGAGGAAGCTGTTCTAGAATCTCTTGAACAAAATCTTCATTCAGACCAAACCTGTCTTGCTTCAACCATGATGAAAGCATTTCACAGGCCTTGTTAAGCTCATTCTCACTCTGAACCAATGGAGGGATACTAGCAGGTCCTTCAAAATAACAATACCTTGATAAAGAATCAGCACCATCAAGGATTTCGTTATTCCTTTTGAACACATCATGACTGCAGAAGAACTTGATTGCACCATTTTGCTTGTACATCTCACGGCAAGCATACAAGAAAGCTTGAGAAACGTTTTCCCACACAGATGATATTGACCTGCCCTCAACTTGAAATTCCCCAATCATATCATTTAGTCCTACAGCTTTGTTTACCTGATTGACAGTTCTCTGAGGTGTAACTTCTAAATTTGAATTTGAAGAATTATCTTTGCGGGGATTACGGGCTTCTTCTCTCTTTGAAGTAGAGAGACATTTTTCTAGACTTGGGGCGGTTTCTTCATTTAGCAGTGTGATTGTTGATATACTATCATCATCAACCATCTTGAATGCGGCTAAATCATCTAAACCCTCAATGTCATCACCTTTGCTGAAAGTTGATTTCTTCTTAACAAGGATAGTTGAGCCAACTGGTATTGACTGCATGGTGCATGGGTATCTTTTAACTTTGAAAATTGGGCCACTATCACCACCATCTGAAACCTCACACATAAAAAGAGACCCAGTAATCCTATCATGCCAGCTACATCTGTATCCCACAGGCCAGATTTGGTTTCCATTGTGGTATGACGGTCGTGGATCAATATTGCCAGCTGAAATAAGATAGAAGTCATGGTACTGAACTGGGAAGTCCTCCTGGGAAATAGAGAAAATATATGTCAAGAGATGTACATTAAGTTCACAGTTACTAAAACATCAAGAATAATTAATAGAATTGTTGTTGCCCAAGCTGCCATATTCAGATATCAAAACATTTCCAAGAGCAACTTTTAAAAGCCGCAGATATCCTATTCTGCCAGCACGCTGACTAGCTCCAGAAGTAGTAGAAAGCAAAGTTGACAAATAACTGATCATTTAAGGATGGATACCAAAGCTCTGTTTTTAGCTTCTAAGTCGACTACTGAATGTATGTGCATAGAGTGCTTCACTTCACTTGGCACTCATGACATTTGAAATGATTTTTAATCATAAATGGTGAAGATATCAGTTACACATGCAATTAAGAGTAAGCATAAAAACAGCAGTTCTTGTATTAAGTCTCTATTGTAGTTTGAGAATACACTTACATGGATACTATCATGAAGACCACCATGTTCTGAGGAGCCCAATTCTCCTACAATCTTGTTATAAGTAGTTCCAGGACAACTTTTGACCCCTAAGCTGGACAAAAAAACCTGGTTCTTGCTGGCCATTGACATCTTCTGCCTTTGCCTGCAGTTTTGAGCGGTCATAATCGCAGGGGATTCCTTCTTCATTGAGTCAATCTTCACCTCACTCCGAACGGAGGCAGGTTCTGCACTTACATTACCATTCTCCAAATAATGGTAGCGTGAAGACAGCCCAAAGTGGAAAGCAACTTCTTCCATAGATTTGAACCTACTTCCATCAGGTGCAATATAAACAGCAGAGGTTTTATATATTTTGTCACAAAATTCAAATTCAACACGCCAACCTTCTCCCAAAGTACCCGATCTTGCAGCAATGTATTCTCTAAGGGTTTGTAGATACAACACATTTGGACTTGCAGGAGGAAACTCCAGTGGAATATGACTAGCCCGGAGCCATGCAGCGAATGTAGATTCTTCGTGAATTGTACCTAACCTTCCATCAGAATGCACCTTTTGCAGCAATGCATCGCGAAATCTAGAATGCGCAGAATCTACTGCAACGGTAGATGTATTTGGGAGACCATGCACCATACCATCCAGCATAGGATTTATTTTTCTTGTATTCACATGATGGCTATAGAAAGAAGGGTGGACATAAGCCTGTACTCTGCAGATTGGAATTACATAAAAATCAATAAAAGTTCAACACACGAGGCACTGGGGAGGGATGAAACAGAAAAAGAGGCTCCAGGAGGAGAAACAGCAATAAAAATTATTCATGTGGAGATAGAGTTTTATAAGCAATAGGCGTTTATCATGCCTTTAATCATGTATATATACCAAAACAAGAACCAATCAGCAAAATAAGAACAGATCGACTATTCACTAAATGCAATATAGAGAGAGATATCATGAGCTCGGTATGGCTATTCTCTCGCAGTCATTTCAAGGCAATTATTGTGCTTTATATGTTAACAAGTTTCAGAAACAAATTTGTTTCCATAAGGAAACATATCACTAGACTTTCCAAGCACAATCGTCTTTTATTGGCCTCAACGAACATATTTAACAAACAATGATAAGAAAAGGAAGAAAAAACTATGAATCTTTTTTTTTTAAATGCTAGCATAATCCTCACACCTTGTCTCTGCTCAGGTATACGTGTACAAAAGTATTATGTAGTCCATGTCCATGACAAGTGCAAATAAGTGAACAAACATAGAAAGATTACTTTTGTTACCTCGGATGTAGCAATTAAATCAAGAAGAAATCAAGACTGAAATAATGCAAACATAAATAAGAAAATAAGGAAAAATAATCATATGTTAATAGTAGGGAGATTTCTGGGCATAAATAGTTCATATTCACATGGAAAATATGCATGTTTACATCAACAAATGGCTATAGCCTTTTAGGAAATAAGAAAGTGATTCAAACAAACTAGTCCTTGGTTAGGTGTGAGCATCTAGATCCATTTTTAATATTTTAAGAAGGCATTTTTGAGACATTCATGTATCAGAAACAACAAAAAGTTGTCCATTGAAGCAAAAAAAAGTACACCCCCGAGAAGGCATGGCATGTCTAATTGACAAATAGTTGTAGCCTAGCACCGTAACTCACACAACACCAAATATTTGGTAAGTTATAGGTCTCTCAATGAAGATTCACCAACATGAACAAAGAGATGGAAGGAGAATTATGTCAATCATGTGCACCATGGACTAAAACAACTAAAAAATTCAAAGAAACTAGCAATCAGGTCATACATGTCTTTCAATGATGAAACATTTACTAAGGGAAAGCTTCAATTAGTCTAAAACCAATGTTATTAAATAGCAGATATGGTGATGCCATGGCGCTATATCGTGATGGGTTTTAAAAAAAAAACATCACCACGAGGTTGTGGGGCAGAAAAATGATGGCGATCACCATGGCATGTATGGCCGAGGTTTGGAGTTGCTGAGCCCTAAACCCGCCTCAATTGCCTGAATAACCCAGCCAATTTGCCCATTTGCCCTAAACCTGGCCCAATTGCCCAAATGACGCCTAGCAGCCCAAAACCTGACCCGTTTCCCATTTGATATAGGGTGTTATGTTTTCAGATTTGAGAGTCCCTCCACATTGACACACAAAAAAAGAACTAGTACTTTCCTCTCTATCCCCCAACCGCCTTCCTTCAGTATCGTGGACTCGCTGCCCAGCGTCACCTCTTGTTCAGTGCCCCGCCATCCTAGCTGCACCGCCGCATGTTCAGCTGTCCAAATGACTTTACATTTTATTGTTTATCGAAGACTTTAATTATTAGACATATTATATAATTGTTACTTTATGCTTCAATTGCTGTTCTAAGATTTGAGATAGTATATTTTTACTATTATTTTCTAAATTTATTTCGTACTTATTTTAATTTATATATATTAGCAATACCGACATAGCCCGCCATGCCGACCACCATAACCTTGTGGCGATTTTTTGGTCGACTGCCATAAGCCACCATTTAATAACATTGAAAAAAACTTTATATCCAAAAATGGCATGTAGCCTATATTAACAAATGGGGAATACAAGTATACTAGGTAATCCAAAATTAAAACGTTACTCCAGAGGAAATAATTATGTATAACTATATAACCACATTATAAAAAATTCCTCATGTGAGATTTATTAGATTAAATAAGAAAATAAGGGTACACATGCAGCAGAGGAACTTCAGCAGCTGATTGATGCATAGTATAAAATTAGAAGATAAAGGGTAAGAACCAACAAGAAAATTGCATGAAAATGTGTTTTGTTTACCATATTGTTATACTTTACGTATAAGATTGGAACTATGCACCAACAATGATTAGGTTCATAGAATCACTTTTTTGATATGCACCCAACTTTGGTGTATTGAAGAAGCAATTTAAAGGGGGTGGTGAGTCTTCAATGCAGCCAATATCATTATCATTAGTAGATGGCAGTAAAGTGAAGGTGGAGGATTGTTCCTATGTATCCATTATCATGATCTTTATTATTTCCATGAATAAGAGACTTTTGCAATTCCTTGTAAGAAGTACAATATATTGTCCCTAAGAGTTGGAGAAATGATCATTAGAAAAAATTGTATTGAACGTCAACCGATAGCCAAGGCTTCCCTTATAGGAAAGAGAGATTACCTAAAAAAAGAAAAGAGTTATATATTCATATTCTTATTTTCGATTTCGATCCTATTCAATCTATTTACTATGGCCAAGGTACAATATGTTTATTTTGCAAACATCTTATCAAGAATAAACAGACTCGCCTTCAATTTCGTATCAAATGGTGTGGTAAACGTGGACTGTTGGAGGGCAAACATCGACAAATCGAAGAAGCCGGTCAAGATTATCCATAACATGAAGGCTCAGCTTCGTACATACAAAGATGAGTCCGAAATAATTGCGACCAAGTACGTTGGTTGGTGGGCTGAAAGGGATATTAGGATGGATGTCATTATGAAGGAGCTACGGGTTTTTCGCCTTCAATTTCGTATCAAAAGATGTGATAAACGTGGACTGTTGGAGGGAAAACATCGTCAAATCGGAGAAGGCGGTCAAGATTATCCATAACATGAAGGCTCGGGTTCGTACATACAAAGAAGAGTCCGAAATAATTGCGACCAAGGACGTTGGTTGGTGGGCTGAAAGGGATATTAGGATGAATGTCATTATGAAGAAGCTACGGGCTTTTCGCTTGGATAAGGTGAGTGAGTCGGACGTCAACGTTAAAGTAGATGGTTAGTTGTAAGAGGGTGTAGCGACTAATGCTGATGAGCAGAGTATTGCCAAATATGTTCAACCCAAGACAAATGACATTAAATATGGTTCATAGGCAGGAGATCAAGTTGACCACAAAAAAATATCTAATATTGTGCCCACACCTATCCCACCTTTTCGGTAGACAATGGCACTACAACTCCCGACAATAATTGAAGATCAAAGGAACCAAACCATCTTCATGGCTGATCCAGAAAGATAACCGAATTTGTTGGTTGGTACTAAAGTTGTCATTAAGTTGTCACTAACGCATTTGTTGGTAATTGAAAGACTACACAGGACATGAAGTTGTCACTAAAGCATTTTCCAACTCTCCTTGGTTCAAGGTGCAACATCTGATCTTTCATGTTCTTAGTCGTCTTCAATTTTGATCGTTTACTCAGTCCGTAAACTTGAGTATTATCCACCACCAAAGCATGCAAAGTGTTATGGTTTCAAACCCAGCCTCCTCATCGTCCAGGTATGAGGACAAGGCTAAAAATGCAACTATAAGGGAGGGGGTGAGTCTTCGTGAATTTAGGAGATGTTTTTTATGTTAAGTGGAGAGAGAATATATATTTTTATATTAGTTGGAGTAATGATCATTAGAAAAATATTGCATTGAACGGAAATTGTTAGTCGAGGATTTCCTTATAGGAATGAGGGCTTTACTTGAAAAAGGAAAGAGTTATATATGTATACTACATAGAACATGAAGTTGTCAATGACGCATTTGCCAACCCTCCTTGGTTCAAGGTGCAGCATTTGATCTTTCATGTTCTTAGTCATCTTCAATTTGCTTGTTTACTACGTCCGTCAACTTGAGTATGATCCACCACCAAAGCATGTAAAGTGTTATAGTTTCAAGCCCAGCCTACAGGTCTGAGGACAATGTTGTTTCCGAGGGGCCGTGTATTGAAACACACCCAACATTGGTGCACTGAAGAAGCAATTAAAAGGGTGGGGTGAGTCTTCAATGCAGCCATTATCATTAGTAGATATGGCAGTTAAGCGATGTGGAATATTATTTCATTGTAAAAAATACTAGTACTATATAATTGACCCTAGAAGTTGGAGTAATGATCATTAGAAAAATATTGTATAGAACGGAAATTGTTAGTCGAGGCTTTCCTTATAGGAAAGAGGGCTTTATTACTTGAAAAAGGAAAGAGATATATATTTTTTGTACTACACATGACATGAAGTTGTCATTGACGCATTTGCCATACCCCCAGCCACTTCTTTCTCCCATTTCCCTTTCTACAACTTCAACGAAGATCTGGATTGATGATCAGAAAAGTGAGCTATTCTACCTCCTTTTTCATTTGTTTCTCAAGTTTGCAACAATTAATGCATAGAAGATCATGAGTCAGAACAGGACCAAAAATTACGATCTTCTATTTCCTTTGTCCTTAGGTCCCTCGTAATGCCTTGTCCATAATATCGGAAACTTCAAGACCGGTTCGCAAAGATGGGAGGTATGCTCTTTTAGATTCTTCGTCTTCAACTATCATGGTTTAACTGAACTGGAATGAATCATATGAATCACAGTGGTATCTCTTTTTGGATCAATTTCTGAAATGAGCGTAGTTAATTTCAGAACTATACATCATAGTCAAAAAATTTGACGAGAAAGAAGCTTCATATGTAAGTTGCTTAGCCTTGGAGCCAGAGGTAACTCAATATTAGCCAAAAAATCTGAGCTTTTGCAGACTTTGACCCTTACTATTAAAAAAATCAAAAACTTTATGGGAGGAGAAAACTACTCAGCCTGAACATACTATAACATTGTGATTAAAAAAAAGTCCACCTGATAAGAGATCTACTTTAAACTTAAGAGCAAAGAAGTTTTAAAAGGCAAAATAGATCGAGATTTGAAGAGAATGCACTTTAGATTTTATGTATAGTTACAAAGAATCAATACAGGTTTTTTATGAGATTGGAGAATGCCGAGCACCAATCCTACTCACATACATGTCAAATTTGTGTCCTCCATAACATAGGATGTACATCCACTCCAGTACCTAGTCTTTACTTGCAAAATTTGTGATATTTGACAAAGGTTCCAAAAATTATTCTACCGTATGCACATATAACACAAGCATTTAACAAACTTAAACACAATAAATTAATTTATATAGAAAAAAAAGAAGGAAAACTGTTATATAGAAAGATGAGAACTAATCCAAAGAACAAAAACTAGTAAGATAAGCATAAGCATGACACAAACAAACCAAGGAAAAAAATAAAACAAAAGGATTCACAAAGTCCTGGCACATAGAACGGTGAAATACACCATAAACATTCAACAGCATTGTATAAACAGCAGGAATGTCAATAATTAACTTGAAAATATCGTAAAGAAAAGGAAGGGGGTGGACCAAAAAGTAACATTCATACCTCCCCCGACCGATCCCTTGCCGGCCGGCCGCAGCCCTGACGATTTCTCTGTCATCTGCCTCGCGTGGAGGCGGTGCATTGATGTCAAACCGCCTCGCCTCGCCTCCAGCAGCGCCGCTGTCGTTCCTGAGCAAGCACTGGAAGCACTTTTTCTCCAGGCGCAGCTCTCCCGTGACTTTGTCGGGAACATTCCCAACCGGAACCCCTTTCCGGCACAGCACACAGACGGAAGCTGGCGGAGCGGCGTCGTCGGGTGCCTCCCGGGGTGACGAAATTGGCATCTCGTTCAGATCGATTTGGAACGACATTCTAGCGCGGTATTGGTTTTCAGCTTCAATTACTCGGTTTCTGCTTCGATTACTCAAATGATGTTGAGCTCCTAATGCAGCACCGAGTAATTAAGATGTAAATATGAAGAGAGCAGCGGGAGTTTGGTGGAAAACGACGAGAATTGAGTGGGTGAATGAAGGGAGGGGTTAAGGAGCGACGCAATCAATTTGGTGAAAGCGGGCACAGAGAGCGACGAGTGATGACGAATTTGTTTGGTGGAAAACGCAATTCACTCGCTTGTAACGTATGCAAGAGGTTGAGTTGTGAGAATGAGGCGAAAGCCGCTACTTTTTTGGTTATAGCAATTCAGAAATTGAAGAGAGAGAGGAGAAGAAGGGGGGGGAACTTCGCGGCGGGGATTCTTGAAATCGGTGTGTAGTGATTCGGAGAAGAGCGGGGGAGGGGCGAGGTGGGGTAAGGTAGGGTAGGGGTATGGCAGTCTTTGAATTACGAAATTACCCCTTTTTTTGCTCAGCGCCTCAACGAATTCACGAATTTACCCCTTCCATGACGGTTTTTTTCTCTGTACTTGTGAAATTTGACGATGTAAGCATCTTTTGACTTTTGTTCTCATTAAATGTCATTTGCCATTTTCATATCTGGATTTGCAATTTTTAAAAAAATTGGGGTGGTGAAATAAATGAATTTTTCCTCTCATTCGAATTTAAGTGAATAACATTAAATATCTGTTGCCATTTTTAATTTTATATATTAAAAACTGTCCTTTAAATAAATTAATATATTGTCAGTTTAAATATAAAGTGCAAATACACAAAGTTTAGACAATCAGACTTTTAGATACTCACGTTGTCCGTCATTAAGTGATTCATTGGAGATAGACACGAACTTAATGAAATGCGAAAGAATATGGTTGGAATACAGTAGCAAAATATAAATTTTATTACTATACTAAAAGTGTCCATCAAATAAAGAATACATTGTCAATATGAACTGTTCAAAAATATAAAGTGCAAATAGACAAAGTTTAGATAACTGACTCACGTTGTCCATCATTAAGTGATTCGTTTGAGATAGACGCGAATTTAATGAAATACGGATAAATGTGATTGGAATACAGTAGTAAAATATAAGTTTTATTACTATATTGAAAAGTCTCCATCAAATAAAGAATATATTGCCAATATGAGCTGTTCAAAAAATATAAAGTGCAAATAGACAAAGTTTAGATAACTGACTCACGTTGTCCATCATTAAGTGATTCGTTGAGATAGGCACAAATTTAATGAAATGTGAAAGAATGTGGTTGGGAAAATGTTGGTAAAATAGTAGTAACTTTTAAATTAATTAAATTTGAATAAAATAAATTAATGAAATATTGAGACCTATTTACTAAATTTAAAAATAAAATAAAACATGTAATTATGAATATCGAAGAGTGGCAAAATGTAATATTTAATGGGTGACAAATATAGAGTATTAAAAATGATTTTATAAAATGAGACGTTATAAGAAAAATAGAAAGGATGTCTTCTAAGTATGATGAGGAGTACTATACAACGATTCTATTAAAGAATAATTTAGAATTGTAATAATGGCATACTTAGTGTCACATTTTAAATATTTGTGAAATGAAAATTGATTTGGGTGAATTTTAAACATTATATTTTGCGGAAGATTAATTAGACGAACTGTTCATTTTTATTGTGACTTTACCTTTTATTTCAAGTAAATTTCATTAACACCGCAATTTTGCTTATTTAGTAACTTCTGAAAATCATACCGCAACAAGTTCACTATTTTACCCCCGATACTGAGTTCTGCCGATGTAAGAATCTTTTGACCTTTGCTATTATTAAATGTCATTCACCATTTTTATATTTGGATTTGCAATTTTTATAATTGGGATGGGGAAATAAGTGAATTTTTCCTCTTATTCAAATTTAAGTGAACAACATTAAATAGCTTTTTCCATGTTTATTTTATTACTTGTGTTAAATTAGAGTCCTAAATATAAAATTAATATATTGTCAATTATGAGCTGTTCAAAAAATATCAAGTGCAAATAGATAAAGTTTGGATAACGGAACTTTTAAATACTCATATTGTCCATCATTAAGTTTTTTTATTTAAGATAGACACAAAGCTAATGAAATGTGAAAGAATATGAATAAAAAAGGTTATTCCGATTTTTATAATTAAATTTGAATAAAAAAGAATTAATGAAATATTGTCATTTCACTTAACAAATACATTATACTCCATTAAATAACACATGTGATTGTGGATGTTTAAAAATGGTAAAATGTGATATTCAACCGATAACAAATAGAGTATTAAAGAAATAATTTTAAAAAGTAAGATCCTATAAGAAAAATGAAAACGATGTCTTTCAAATAAATAAATATATTGTCAATTGTGAGCGGTTCAAAACAAATAAAGTGCAAATAGACAAAGTTTAGATAACAGAACTTTTAAATATTCACGTTGTCCATCATTAAGTGTTGCGCTTGAGATAGATACAAATTTAATGAAATGTGAAAGAATGTGAATAAAGGTTATCACTAAGTATTGAGGAAATATTTATGACAAATAGAATATTAAGGAATTATTTTTAAAAATAAGACAATATAAAGAAAAATGAAAAGGATGAATTCTAATTAGGAATGATACAGTACAACCAACGACTCTCATGGAGTCTGATTTAGAATTGTAATAATGCCGCCACATTTCAAATTTCATTAACCTTACAATTTTGGTTATTTATTAACTTTTGGTAATTACAATAGTACAGTTTTAAATTTGAAAATCATACATCCGTGGACTTCCATGGAGACTGGCTTAGAATTGTAATAATGCCGCTAAATTTCAAATTTCATTAACCTTCCAATTTTGGTTATTTATAAACTTTTGGTAATTACAATAGTATTAAATTTGAAAATCATACCCCAATGGACTAAAACCTAAGACATTTGGATAATTGAACTCAAGTAATTTGTGCTGCGATTAGAGTAAGAAGTAAGAATACACGAAAAATAATTTGAAGGAAATTTATTTGACGTTGGCTTATGTATAAGAATATGATATACCGATATTTTGCATTTTCAATTAAACGGAATAAAATTATTACAAATGTAGAAAAGTCCACAAGTTAACGAGCAGATGGTGAGGCAATCTTTGTTGTTACATTTCACCAATGTATTTCTAAAAATGGATAATAGTACTTTCATTCTGATTTGATATTTCAATAGAGGTATAGAGATTGACTAAAATAAAAATATTTTATGTTACATATTTATAAGAAACTGTTATGCATTTTACCGCTTAGCGTATAAATTCATTCCCTTCGCAAATTCATTTAAATGGAGGTATAGAGATTGCTCGAAATGAGTATTAATTAAAATGGAAGTATAGAGATTGATTAAAATAAAAATATTTTATGTTATATATTTATATAGAGAAAAATTATATGGAAGTGTCATGCATTTAGCGTATAAATTCATTGCATTCGCTATTAATTTAAATGCATTAAAAAAATATTGGCTCTGAGATCAAACCCGGGAAATGTATCCTAGCGATGGCCGTTTTTTTTTCTTCTGTACAATACAATTCATTTTCACAGCTAATGCAATTTCTTTGTGCCTGAAATACAAATAGTATTCTCATATTATCATGGTTTCATTTTAACCAATCACTATGCATACATATATATGTGTGTGATAATTGGATTTTTCTCGTAAATGAGTATAATAAAAAATACATAAGAATAATGAACAAAAAGTAAATGAATAAATATAATTTTTTCCCTCTTCAAAATCTGTACCTATATTTGGGCAATAATTTTTTATACGATACGAAAATCCGACACGAACACGCACAAGTTAATGGATTTTGGTGAAATCTCATTGAGTTTGGGTCCTTGCCAGATCGACATAGTAAGAATCTGATGATTCTGGATTGTGTTTGGATAACTCATTTAGAAATAATATTATTATTTTAAATATTTTTAAAATATTAAACATAAATTTTATTAATCAAGTTTGAGCTATGATAAAGTTTTTATATCTGATTTAATTGCGTAATATCAAGTTTTAATTGTGCAATATCAAGTTTTAATCGTGCAATATCAAGTTTGGGTCATTACCGTGTCGTGTTGTGTCAACTCAAATTGTATCGTATCGTTAACAATAGAGCTGGAAAGTTTTGATACAACACGAAAATCTGACACAAACATGCACGAAATTAATGGGATTGAGTCAAGGGTTAGAATTTGGATTCTTATTGGATTGATATTGAATTTATCCAATAACAACTCAATCTGGATGATACCAGCCTAGCCTAGATGTTATATTTATTTAGTTAAAATGCATCCACTATAAATCTTGTAAATATTTGTGATCCAAGAATGATCTCATTTTTCATTCTCACTTTGACCTATATATACGAGCAATTCCCAGTGTGAGAGTTAAGATAGGAACCCATACCATACATATTACTCATTTTATTTGACTTAACGTTATTAGATGAAGGATCAAATGAAGTCTAATCCGTGAATAATGTAACAAAATTAGTTCCTTTATCTACTAAATCAATAATATTTCATCTTGTTATTTCGGTTCAATGAGAACTAGGATAGCCGTTACCATAAATATATACTCTACTTATTTTATTTGACTTACCAAGATTAAAGGAAGGATCGAATGAAGCCTAATCCATGAATAATGAAATAATAGTTCCTTTAGCTATTAAATAATGTTTCATTTTGTTATTTCAGTTCAGTGAGAACTAGGATAGGAACTGATACTATGCATATATACTTATTTTATTTTACTTAACAAGATTAAAGGAAGGATCGGATGAAGCCGAATCCGCAAATAATGAAAAAATTAGTTCCTTCATCTACTCTTTCACACTTACATTTTACTTTGTTATTTCGGTTCTGTTAGAAAGGAAAATATGTAAGTAAGGAAAATAGGTAAGCAAGGAAAAAAAATTAATTAGGGAATGAGTATTATGGCAAATCTTGCCAATTTTATGTAACTCTTGGCCTATTTAAAGGAGGCGTACCTATTGTAATTCTCTGAACAAGTTGAAAGAATAATACTCATATCTTTCAACATGGTACCAGAGCAAAGGCTCATAACAAAATCATCATAGCCTAATACCTTTCCCGACCAAGAAGGCGGTTATTTTCAACCTGCAACATGTCAGACGATGAAGAGAAACCAAATATGGAGGAGACACGATTAAAGATGAGTAAGAATGTTACTCTAGCCGTTAAACTCAACGGGATGAATTATCCCCTATGGAAACGGCTGATGAGAGTAGCCATCGTGGGAAGACGAGCAAACAGGTATATCACCGGTACACCGTAGCCGCCGGAACCTGGAATGAAGGGGTACACAGAATGGGAGAAAGCCGATATGACAGTGTTCTCATGGATAATTGACAACGTCGAAACAGAAATTGTTGTCGACTTTGCACATCACCAAACCGCGCAAGCTCTGTGGGAGAGCCTACAAACTACATTCGAAAGTACTGCAGATCCATATCTGTTGTACGATCTAGAGGAAAAGGCAGGCCGAATCGTGCAAGGGGAACATGGGCTAGAAACATATTGGCGACATCTCCACGGAATCCGGGTCGAAATTGACCGATGCCAACATCAACCTGTGGATTGCTGCGACAAGGGGATTAGTCAACTTCGAACGTATGTAGCAACAAGACGTTCAAATTCCTAACAGGCTTGAATGCAAGATATGACGGGATCCGAATGGATATTCTCAAGGAAACCCCGTTGCCCTAAGCCGAGACCGCATACGGTCTGGTAAAACGAGAAGCTACGCGGTTAAAAATCATGCCGGCAGCAGACATCGATCTCCAGACCGGCGCAATCAACGATGGATCATCATCGGGCCAAGTCGGACACGGGTTCACCGTCAGAAACCAGCCACCACCGCGACCAAAACAGCCACCACCACGAACCGCCGCGCAACAGCTCAATCGCCAAGGCGGTTTCAAACCCGACAAATCAAAATTTTGGTGCTGTCATTGCGGAAAACAAAGACATACTCGAGATATATGTTTCCTCCTCGTTGGATTTCCGGAATGGTGGGATGAAAATCAAAAGGCTAAAGCTCGATTAGCCATCGGAGTCGAAGATGGAGGCGGATTATTTCTGCAAGGAGCAGGGAATAGGGAGATGACTAACACCCGTGGGAGAGTAGGAGATACCGGTCCTCAACCGGATGGAGGCGGCAGCCCGGCGAGGCAGCCTTCACGGAGAAGAAAGGAGGCGGGTCATATGGAGGTAACGGATTGGGGTTGAGAAACCCCGATCCCCAATTTGATTTTCAGAATAAACCCCAAAGCACGAGTAATTTAATTTCTGGTCCTTATAGTTCAGAATATATGCAATATGACCCGGGAAAATTACAGTTAGGACCCCAGAAAAACTATATTCCACGTTTGACCCCAAAACTGTCTGAAAGTTCCGTCTTAAGCCCAAATCGTTTTGCACCCTTGGAAAATATACCTATTGCATGCATTGCCCAAAGTAAAATTGACCCTAAGGAGAGTGAGTGAATTTTTGATTGTGGGGCAACTGATACTATGACCTACGATCTGAAAGATTTTTGTGAATTTAATGGGGC
The DNA here is from genome assembly GCF_004379255.2 of Salvia splendens. Taxonomy (NCBI): domain Eukaryota; kingdom Viridiplantae; phylum Streptophyta; class Magnoliopsida; order Lamiales; family Lamiaceae; genus Salvia; species Salvia splendens. Next base: position 8,719,353 of record NC_056034.1, read on the forward strand.
AACTAAAAGCCAAATTCAAACTGCCGATGGAGAGTTGACCGCTGTGGGTGGGAGTGGAACCATTGAAATATCCCCAACCCTGAAGCTTACAAATTGCCTCTATGTGCCCAAATTATCTCATAAACTTATGTCTATCAGCCACGTGACGAAAGAATTAAACTGTACGTTACTAATGCATCCAAATTTCTGTGTATTACAGGATATCAGGACGAGGAGGATAATTGGGCGTGGCACTGAGCGTCAAGGTCTTTATTATGTGGATGAGATTACTCAACAAGGTGGCACCGCGATGCTTGCTCACGGATCTGCAAATCGGGAAGCTTGGTTGTGGCACCGCAGATTGGGGCATCCATCCTCGGGGTATTTAAAATTGCTTTTTCCAAAGTTTTCCCATTTTAAGGATATTACTTGCGAATCTTGTGTTTTGGCAAAAAACCACAGACAATCCTTTAGATCAAGTGATACTCGTGTTAAGACTATTTTTTCTCTAGTGCATGCCGATGTTTGGGGTCCAGCTCCTATTGTTGGTGATCATGGTTTTAAATATTTTCTCATTTTTGTGGATGACTGCACTAGATTGACTTGGGTATATTTTTTGAAGCATAAATCTGACGTTTTTGAAAAATTTACTCGTTTCTTTACAATGATCCAGACACAATTCCAAACCACGATCAAAATTCTTAGATCCGATAATGGTAGGGAATTTGTTAACAAAGACATGACTGATTTTTTTAAAGAAAAGGGGTTAGTTCATCAAACTACTTGTCCTTACACTCCTGAACAAAATGGTGTAGCTGAACGAAAGAATAGGATAATCCTAGAGGTCACGAGAGCCCTGTTTTTTGACTCAAATGTTCCTAAATTTTTATGGCCCGAAGCTGTTGCCACTGCTGTCTACCTGATTAATCGTTTGCCTACAAAAATTTTGGGTATGAAAACTCATTTGCAGACTCTCGCATCCCTAACTGATATTCCCCCACCTCTCATACTTCCGCTCAAAATCTTTGGTTGTTCCGTTTATGTGCATGTACCGAAACACGAAAGAGGAAAATTTTCTGCATGTGCAATAAAATGTGTTTTTTGGGGTATGGGGTAAATCAGAAGGGCTATCGATGCTATCACCCGGGGTCTAGGAAGGTTATAACAACCATGAATTGTAATTTTCTAGAAAGTGAATACTTCTATCACACCCAACCTCGGGGTCAGGGGGAGTGCTATTCAGGGGGAGTGTGATAAAATTGGACCCCTCAGTTTTCCGATGCCACATCCAAGTATCTCGAACATGGAACCAACAGAACAAGCTAGTGTCACTGCCGAGTCAGTCACATCTGCTGTAGAGCCTCCTCAACCGCCTACGCCTGAATCGAGTCCTCCTCCAGTGATATCCGAGGTAATTCCTGAAACTAGCTCAGATAATACAGTTATTACTCCTGACACTTTTGGTGTAGACGAGAATGAGAATGCAGCAATTGATGGTGATACCGGCCGGTATATACTCCCCAACAGAACTACTCGTGGGGTCCCGGCTAAGAGATACAGTTCTGAGAGGATTAGTAGAAGACGATATTCTATGGCGAATCTGGCTAAAGCAAATCTAACAGAGATGGCTAGGGCGTTTGAAGCAACACTTTACGAAGAAGAAGAAATCCCATATACGGCCGAGGAGGCTATGAAAATTGCTCACTGGCGAGAAGCAATGCTAGTAGAAATGCGGGCTCTGATGAAGAACAATACATGGGAAGTATGTCTTAAACCTGATGGAGTTCGAACTGTGGGATGCAGATGGGTCTTCACTATCAAACGGAGGCCAGATGGGTCGATTGAAAGGTATAAGGCGAGACTTGTGGCCAAAGGATACACTCAGACTTATGGAGTTGATTATGCTGAAACATTCTCACCGGTAGCAAAAATGAGTACTATTCGAGTGCTCTTCTCAATAGCGGCAGTCAGGGAATGGCCACTACATCAGTTCGACGTGACAAACGCATTCTTACATGGGGAACTGAAGAAGCCCATTTATATGGAGCCACCACCTGGATTTGTTGGAGATTTCGAAGGAGGAAAGATTTGCAAACTAAAACGAACACTATATGGGCTAAAGCAGTCACCTAAAGCTTGGTTTGGGAGATTCTCTGAGGCAATGAAGAAGTATGGGTATGAACAAAGCAACTCTGATCATACATTATTCTTGAAGAAAAGAGAAGGAAAGATTACATGCCTCATCATCTATGTAGATGACATGATTCTCACGGGAGATGATGAAGAGGAAATAAGCAAGCTAAGGAAGAATTTGTTTGCAGAGTTTGAAATGAAGGACTTGGGATTACTAAAGTACTTTCTGGGTATAGAAGTGCTAAGGTCAAAGAAGGGGATCTTCATCAGTCAGAGGAAATATGTACTTGACTTGTTAACCGAGACAGGACTACTGGACTGTAAGCCAGCAGATACTCCTATGGTTCAGAATCATGGTCTACGGATAGTTGAAGGAGCTGAAGCCACTCACCGCACGAGATATCAACGTTTAGTTGGGAAATTGATATACCTATCCCACACTAGACCCGACATAGCTTATGCAGTTGGAGTAGTTAGTCAGTTTATGCATGCACCTCAAGTAACTCACTGGGAAGCAACACTGAGGATTGTTCGATATCTGAAAGGGACAGCGAACCATGGGATTCTATTCGAGAATCATGGACATTTAGAGATTCATGGATTCACGGATGCTGATTGGGCAGGGAACCCAAATGACAGAAAATCAACTGCTGGATATTTTACCTTTGTGAGAGGAAATCTTGTCACTTGGAGAAGCAAAAAACAGAAAGTGGTAGCCTTGTCAAGTGCAGAAGCTGAATTTCGAGGGATTAAGAGTGGGTTGACTGAGATTCTGTGGCTGAGGAAATTGATGACTGAGTTGAACTTAAACTCACAGAAGTCATGTAAGTTGTTCTGTGATAATAAGGCGGCAATCAGTATATCTGAAAATCCAGTTCAGCATGATCGGACAAAACATGTCGAGGTGGATAGACATTTCATCAAGGACAATATAGAGGCCAAGACGGTAGAACTTCCTTTTGTGAGATCTGAAGATCAGTTGGCGGATATACTCACGAAAGCTGTCGATGCAAGAAGCTTCCATGAGGTATTGGGCAAGTTAAGTATCGGTAATCCCATTACTTAACTTGAGGGGGAGTGTTAGAAAGGAAAATATGTAAGTAAGGAAAATAGGTAAGCAAGGAAAAAAAATTAATTAGGGAATGAGTATTATGGCAAATCTTGCCAATTTTATGTAACCCTTGGCCTATTTAAAGGAGGCGTACCTATTGTAATTCTCTGAACAAGTTGAATGAATAATACTCATATCTTTCAACAGGTTCATCTATGATTTAAAATTTCATTTAATTTTTTGTTATTTCGGTTCATCTATGATTTAAAATTTCATTTAATTTTTTCCATTTAGATAAGTTATCCCCAAACTCTTTCACGTTCACGTTTTATTATAAAACGAATATTCTCTCCGTTCATGATTTAAAGATTCGATTTGGTTCAGAATGAATATTAAAAAATTGATTGATTCTATGAATGAAAATGAGATTAAAAGTTAGTATAATACGAGTCACACTTTTATAATTATATAAGTGTGATAATTTACATAGTACAAAACAAGTAAAATAGTAGCAATACATAGTTTTTAAATAGTGCATTCCATAAATGACAAAATGGGTCATTATTCTGTAGACCGATGAAATATATAAAAATGAGATTGTTATTTTACTAATTTATTCAATCAATTTTCTTCACCTTAATATTAATCGTACCAAAACGAGACTTTAAATTATGGACGGATGAAATGTTATTCGCGCACTTTTCAGAATAAAGAATCCTGGAAATCTGATACGAGTATATCTACAGAATATCACCATATCTCTATTATTCCATATATTATTGATTTCCATATATTTCCTATTTCTTGATCACTAAGTTAGGTTATTAGGAAGTATTATAAATATGAGTCTTTGTTATCTTTTGAAGGAATCATTGAAGAAATACAATTTATCTCTTTATCGTCTTTTACTTTTCTGCAATTTACTTTTCCGTCTTTGTTCATCGGTTGCTCGACGGAATTCCTTCCGCGAACGGACCTCCTTTATCCAGCGATTCCTCGCCATTATTCTCCGATACGAGTTTACTCGTATCATCTGGTGCTTTCATTGAGAGTCATCCTCCGCATTACCACCGTCTCTACCACTGCCACGCCTCTATCCGTCAACATGTACCAGCAACGACAATTCTGGGAGTTGCAATCGCTCGACCAAGGATTGCAATATGATGTGCCGTCGTTTAGGGCGGCGGATCAATTACAACCCGATCCCTACCACCAGGGCCATCAATTCGACCACCACACACAACCGCCGCAGCCACGGCCTCCTTCCTGTTGGGACCCGCCTTGGTATCATTTGCAGCAAGAGTACTGATCATATGTTCAAGAATCCCCAACCGGCTGGCCATCTACCTGCTGGGACTTGCCGACGCCCTATCAAACATCAGAGTATCACAACCGCCAATTTGAGTACCAGCCCCCACTAGTCCAGAATCAGTTTACTCACGACGCCCTCAGCGCCGGTCATTTCGGATGGTATCAACAACCTCAGCATTCGAATCCTAATATTGACGAGCAGACCGTGAATCCTAACTACCAACTAGAAGCGTACCAGCAACAGGCTGTTGACCAGCTGCCTGCGCAGCCGCCCTATACGAGCTTCGATTTATCGGAACCACCGCCATATCCGGGTTCGGAGCCTCTCGGCATGCCACAAGTTCCGATGACACCGAATTTGGAACCGAACCTACAGTTGGGAGTTGGCTGCCTTGGTTTCACAGCTTGAGCACTTGACCGAAACTGTCGAGCAATTGACGTCTCGGATAGATGCAAACAAACGCTGCCTGGGCGATCCACACGCCACAATGAGGCTGACTAGCCATCTACGCACAACTGCCCCACTGGCCGCTACAACTGCTGTCTCGTCCATGAATCTGCCCCCGCCAGCTCCTCCGTGCAGCCCCGATATCAGTGGAGATGGGGGCCAATTGTTAGACGATGACCCATCCCCACTAGCCGTGATCTCTCAGTCGGCGACTCCAATACCATTCCTACATCGGTCCCTCATTTGGTACCTGTTGTTTTTCCTGGTTCTATAAAATTGGGGATTTCAGAGGGTGTGAAACGCGACTGCTTTAGTTCTTCTCTCGGTAAGAGTAGAGCTACAAAGAAATTTCACAATTTAGATGATATAGGTTTTAATGATGACGCGAATCCAATTGATGGTGATGTTGCAATAATGAATCATCGGCCAACATCGCTTGACGGTGATACACGGTGGATTCCTCCGCGCAAGGACACGTCGTGTTTGATCATTCTGGGACACGTGGACAAGCTTCCCATTTTAACGATGAATTTTGGCAACCACAATGGTCATCCTTTGATGATTTTTGATGGAGGTGATGAAGGGAGATGCTCTACTGTTCGGTGTGCGTTTGATCCGGGAGGAGATACCTCGCCAGAGCTTCGGCTTTTAACTCTCATCGTGGCTTCATGGTTTCCACCTTGAGGACAAGGTGAATTTTAACCGTGGGGGAGTTGATACGAGTATATCTACAGAATATCACCATATCCCTATTGTACCATATATTATTGATTTCCATATCTTTCCTATTTCTTGATCACTAAGTTAGGTTATTAGGGAGTATTATAAATATGAGTCTTTGTTATTCATTGAAGAAATACAATTTATCTCTTTATCATCTTTTACATTTATGCAATTTACTGTTCCGTCTTTGTTCATCGTTTGCTCGACGGAATTCCTTCTGCAAATGAACCTCCTTTATCCGGTGATTTCTCGCCATTATTCTCCGATACGAGTTTACTCGTATCAAAATCAGTGGCTAGATCGGCAAAATAATGTGGTAGCCTATATGATTAATATATAAAAATATAAACAAAACAAAAAACATGAGAGAGAGGAAGTGTGTTTGAAACTAAAAAGATTAGAAACGGAAGTAGGGGTGGAATGAAAGCATAGGACATGCCATAATTTTATTGAGGTATGAAATGCATGCCTCCACTTCACTTTTTACCAAACCACAAACACTCATACTATTCCTACTGGAGTTGTGTAATCCACGTTTTCACCACTATTCATTCATAATTCTCCCGTGACACCCCTACCCGTTTTGATTCCATCAACATCTATAAAATCACTTTGATTTATTTACTGTATTTTTAAAATTTTAATAATCTAGTAGGTACTTCAAATTTGGGACTAGCGGTGGTGGGCCACAATGAATGAAAATTATGATCCAATACTCGAACAACCCACAATCCAAAGACTAAAATGTTATACACTTCAGAAAATTATGACCCAATACTGGAACAGCCCACAGTCCAATGACCGTACAAAACACATTAATGTCTCGATAGGAATGTTACGATAGGTGAGATGAGATCCAATTGAAAATCTAAGATATTATTGTAGAATTTGGTGATAGCGATGAAATCAAAACAATCAAGAACGAAGCAACACAAGAATTTTACGTGGTTCGGTTTAAATCAAACCTACGTCCACGGGAAACTATATGAGAAGTTTATTCACGAGTAAAGATGGAGATTACAATGGGAAACACAACTAGGAATGAAGAACAATACACGCACGCTATCTACTCTCAAGATACGAGCTCAAGTATTTCTCTCTTCTTTCCTTCTTTGATTCTCCTCACATTCTTGCTGGAAAGAGTAGCTCCTTATACATATATACTCAGCATGCAAACGTCCAAAACCGCAATGCCTTGATGAGAAACAAGTTTGTTACAACCGACTCTCCAATCGCATGTATGGTTAATTAGTTTCAGTTTCATCCGAGCCTATGAGCTAAGCTATCTCATCCGAACTAGCCTCGAGCCGAGTCACATGGCCATGAGCCTAACAATCTCCACCTTGGACATGTGAATCATTCCCTCATACTTTGTCTCCATCTCAACACTCCACCTCACTGTGCAACCACACTTACCAGCCTTAAGCAATGTTCTAGCTTGGAGACTGGTAGTGCCTTAGTCAATGCATCAGCTGCATTATCTTCAGTGTAACCTTCAACACCTCTGCTTCATCCTTCTCAATCATATCTATGATGAAATGCAGCCAGATGTTTATGTGTTTACATCTTTCATGGAACACTTGGTGTCTTGCCAGACTAATGGCCCCAGTATTATCACAAAACACCTTAACTTTCTTTTGTTCTACTCCAAAATCAGCCAAGATTCCCTTCAACCAGATCCCTTCCTTCACTGCCTTTGTAAGAGCAATATACTCAGCCTCTGTGGTAGATAGAGCAACAACCGGTTGAAGTGTGGATTTCCAACTAACTACAGCACCATAAAGCTTGAATATATAACCTGTCTGAGACTTTCTGCTGTCCAAATTTGCAGCATAATCAGAGTCACAATATCCAATCAATGGATTATCAACTCCAGAATCAACTCACTTGAACAATATTCCAAGGTTCTTGCTGCCTTTTAGGTATCTGTGAATCCACTTCAATGCACACCAGTGCTCTCTGCCAAACTCCTTCATGTATCTGCTTGTGACACTCACTCCATGAGCTAAATCTGGCCTTGTGCAGATCATGATGTACATGATTCTTCCTATAATATTTGCATAAGGAATTTTGGACATTTCTTGCTTGTCTTCATCTATGTTAGGGATTTGCTGCAGAGATAGCTTGAAATGTTGAGCTATTGGAACATATACCTTTTTGGGATTTTCCATCTGGAATCTCTTAAGAACTTTGCTTAAGTAGTCAGCTTGCACCAGATAAATTTCCCCCATGTCTCTGCTTCTCTAGATATCCATTCCAAGAATCCTTCTAACCTCCCCTAGATCTTTCATCTCAAAATCTCTACTCAATTCAGAGTTCACTAATCTTATCTCATCCATGTCAACTGCAGCCACTAGCATATCATCAACATATAGCACTAGATAGGCCAATGTCTTCTGTCCATTAGACTTTATGTATACACAATTGTCATAAGCTGACTTGATGAACCCAATGCTGTTTAAATGTGAGTCAAACTTGAGATACCACTGCCTACTACTTTGCTTTAGGCCATATAGGCTTTTCTTCAACAAGCAGACTCTGTCCTCCTGCCCTTGAACAATAAAACCCTTTGGCTGCTCTATATATATGGTCTCAACTAAATCTCCATGCAAGAATGCTGTCTTGACATCGAGTTGATGCAATTCCCAATTCTTCTGAGCAATCACTGATAGCAGGATCCTGATAGAAGAATGCTTCACTACTGGGGAGAATACCTCATTAAAATCCACTCCCTCTTGCTGCAAATATCCCTTTGCTACTAATCTTGCTTTGTACTTGATCTTGTTCCCATCAGAAACCTCCACCTTCTTCTTAAATATCCATTTGCATCCCACTGGTTTATGAGAAGATGTCCTGTCAGATATGATCCATGTTTTATTTTTCATGAGGGACTCTATTTCTTCTTTCATAGCCTCAAACCATTTTTCCCATTCATTCCCTTTCATTGTTTCCTCATATGTGGCAGGTTCATCAAACTCTATGCATTCTCCCACATGAAGTGCAAAATAGGCCATCTCATAATCTGAGAATCTGGATGGCAGCTTTGGTACCCTCTTTGGTCTCTCTCTTGTCGCATTTGGTATTGTGGGGGTAGGCTGTGAAAGAGCAGCATCATGCTCAATCTCTGAGTGTCTTATATCATTATCTGCATCAGTGGCTATAGTGTCATTATTATCCATTGGCTCCACCTCAACTGATGCAGTCCTTCTTTCTTTTGCAAGGTAAGGCATAAAAGCCTCAACAAAAGTGACATCTCTGCTCACTATCAATTTTCCATTTCTAGGTTCAGTACACCAGAGTCTATAGGCATTGTAACCACTCTGATATCCTAGAAAAATACACCTCAATGCTCTTGACTCCAACTTTCCCTGCTTGACATGTGCATATGCTCTACAACCAAAGGATCTTAGCTTGCTGAAATCAGGTAGATGGCCATGCCATCTAGCATCTGGTATGTCAAAATTCACTGCTGATGAAGGGGACTTGTTTATTATCACAGCAGCAGTGGCTACAGCCTCACCCCAGAATCTCTTATCAACTCCAGATGACAACATGCATCTAACTTTCTCCATAATAGTTCTATTCATCCTTTCAGCTACTCCGTTTTGTTGAGGATTTCTTGGTGTTGTTTTATGTCTCTGAATCCCTTTATTCTTGTAGTACTCAGTGAACTTTGAAGATAGGTACTCTAAGTCATTGTCTGTCCTCAAACATTTGAGGCTAATCTCCTTTTCCCTTTCAACCATCAAGTGCCATTCCTTGAAGAATTTGATAGCTTCTGACTTTTCTTTGAGCACTTGAACCCAGAGCTTCCTTGAGAAAACATCTATGATGGTCATGAAGTATCTTCCTCCATTCATGGTCAGTGGCTGAGCAGGACCCCAGATATTACTGTGAGCATATTCAAGAACTGATGCAGATGTGTGTCTTCCTTTTGGAAATGGAAGCTTCTTGCTCTTTCCCATCATACACTGCTCACACTTGCTGAGATCTTCATCCTTTCCCATTTTGAGCACACCTTTATTTGCAAGACGCAGCAATCCCTTTGTGCTGAGGTGACCCATCCTGATGTGCCATGTACTAATCTGTTTTTCAGCAACATTTGCGCTTCCGTAATAACACTTGCTTCCAGATAATAGAGAATTTGTCTCTTCATAGCATTCATCACTATCTTGGAGCCCTTGTAGATGACCAATCTTCCATCCTCTGATCTGAAAACATACCCTTTTGTCTCAAGAAGTCCAAGAGAAACCATATTTCTTTTGATCTCTGGTATGAACCTCACATCAGTGAGTAGTATCACAGAGCCATCTGCAAGCTTCAATATGATATTACCCATCCCCCTTATCATACAAGTCTGATTATTTCCAAGAATCACAGAGTCGTTCGATGCTTTAAAATCCTCAAACAATTGCTTGTGAGAGCTCACATGACTGCAGCCAGAATCTATCATCCAGGCTTTTCCTATTGCCTCTGCAACTACATTCATGATCTGATGTGCGGGCTCTTCTTGCACTACATGAGTGGAGCCTTGATCATTCCCTTCTGCAGCCTGCTTTCTCTTCCATGGGAAACAGTTCTTCTTAATATGCCTTGGTTTATTGCAGTAATGACAATTGTGGGTCTCCTTCCTTTCTCCTTTTTGCTTTTCTTGGAAATTCTTGGAGGCTCTAGATTTAGGCTTAGGCTTGAACTTGAACTTCTTGATATTCAGGACCTCTACAGAAGCCTCTGATTGCCCATTCTCGGACCTTTGCAAGATTTTTGACTTTAAGGCTGTTAGTACTTCCATCAGTGTAATGGACTTCTCCCTTCCATACAACATAGTATCCTTGAAATGTTCAAACGATTTGGGAAGTGCATTCAGCAATGCAATCGCTTTATCCTCCTCTTCCATCTTAGCATCAACATCCTCCAGATCATCTAGAATCTTGTTGAATTGATCCAATTGATCCTCAATCGGCTTATCATCACTAAATCTGAAAGAGTATAAGAGTTGTTTAAGATATAACCTGTTGGCTAACGATTTGGTCATGTAGAGATCCTCCAGTTTCATCCATATCGCAACTGCAGATTCTTCTCTTGCAACCTCTCTCAATACGTTGTCATCCAGATTCAGAATGATCACGCTCTTGGCTTTCTTCAAGATCTCGATCTGCTTCGCATCAGATTTATTATCCTTCTCTCCTTGCTCCAAAGCTTCATCTAATCCTTGATGAGTAAGTAATGCCCTCATCTTGATTTTCCAGAGACCAAAATTGTTCGAGCCATTGAACTTCTCGGTCTCGAATCTAGCCATCGCCATCGCCTTCCTCGCTTCCCACAGACGGCGCCAATTGTAGAATTTGGTGATAGCGATGAAATCAAAACAATCAAGAACGAAGCAACACAAGGATTTTACGTGGTTCGGTTTAAATCAAACCTATGTCCACGGGAAACTATATGAGAAGTTTATTCACGAGTAAAGATGGAGATTACAATGGGAAACACAACTAGGAATGAAGAACAATACACACACACTATCTACTCTCAAGATACGAGCTCAAGTATTTCTCTCTTTAGTATTTCTCCCTTCTTTCCTTCTTTGATTCTCCTCACATTCTTGCCGGAAAGAGTAGCTCCTTATACATATATACTCAGCATGCAAACGTCCAAAATCGCAATGCCTTGATGAGAAGCAAGTTTGTTACAACCGACTCTCCAACTGCATGCATGGTTAAGTTTCTGTTTCATCCGAGCCTATGAGCTGAGCTATCTCATTTGAACCAGCCTCGAGCCGAGTCACATGGCCAAGAGCCTAACAGTTATCAATATCATATTAATGTGTAGAGGGTAGTTATATCTATTTTTCAGATTGGTAAACATAATATTGATAAGTTATAGATATATATTCACTGAAGTGAAGAATTAGTAACAAGTGATGGTAATTAAACTAAATCTAGTGCTAACTCACTATGCGCAACTCTACTGAATTTATTAATTTCACATAGTTAGTTAATTAAATAAAATGAGAAACAACACTACTAAAAGTAAATACTACTACTAATTATAAGTTATTAGATAATTAAAGACATAAAATTAAATAAGTTTGAAATCAAATCAACATGAAAAATATACCTAGAGATGAACACTCAATTTTTGGTTCATTTTTTTATACTCAAATCGAACCGAATCGAATTATCAAAAAATCAAAATCCAAACTACAAAAACTGATCTGAACTGAAAAACTGAAATTGCACAATTATATCCAATGAAATTCGAAAACCAAAATCCAAACTACAAAAACCAAACTAGAAACTACAAATCTTTAGAAATACGATGAAAAAAATTACATTTTCCGATCCAACGCGAATGTCACCACCTTTTTCTCATAGCAGCTGCACACTTTTCCGATCTCATAATAACAAAGAAGCATTACTACTAGCATCAACAACATTAACAACAAACAACACTCTCTTTGTTTCATAGTAGTGGAGACATTTTGCCATTTTAATACGTTCCATAGTAGTGGAGTCATTTCCTTTTTAGTACATTCCATAAAATTTTGTCATTTTGCCATCAACAACATTAACAACAAACAACAAATTTCTTCTCACTTACTTTAATTTATTCTCACTTCATCTTTCTACCTTTTTCATTTCCTACTTTATTCTTCTTTTACTTAACTCACTCAACAAAAATTTTCTTACGAAAAAAATGTCTCCACTACTATGGAACGGAGAGAGTACATATTAACATATCAACGTAAAAATAAACCCTCAAACAAAAACAAATTAGAGAGCGAATTGACGGTTGCAAAACGAACATTCAAATAAAAAAAAACTATAGGAAAAATTCATAAGCTAACTTCATGTCAAATAATAATTCTAAAGAGTCAGAATAATATCAAAAACCGATAAAAAAAATTTGCAGAATATTCAGTAATGTAAGAAAAAAGATAATGAGTGAGTGGATTATAAGCTAGACATATATTTATAGATAAAAATATTACTAATTAGGATAATTTCTCCAAACCTTCATTTCCCCACTTAATTTTATATTTAAAAGAAAATTTATACGAGAGATTATTCTTGATATAATTTTTGTTATTATGTTAAAAGAAAATAATAAACTGTAGACTATTATCTTAAATTTATAATAATAATAATAATAAAATGTATGAAGCTTGGTTATTAAGTACTCACCTCATCCCACCATAAGCTAGACGCTTCTTTTTCGCACTCATTTCGAGAAAATGATAGTACTCTATAAAATAGACAAAGTAGAGAGAATAATGTAGAGAAACGTATTCTTTATATTAAAAATGAAGCGCCTCGCCTTTTATAGTTTTTATACGTAAGGTAATTTATAAATTCTACGTAAGGTAATTTATAAACTATTCATCAATTTGTTACTATTGCATCTAAAAGTTTTTCGACAATTTTTAGAAAATATTTATATGCCTTTAATTCATGATAAAGATGAAAATTGAATTATTTTTAATTATATTTATAGATACGTTACTAATTTTAAAATCTAATTAAAAAATTATCATAATTCAACATTAATGTGGAAACTGCCAATTTTGGCCAAAATTCAAAGCATGCGTCTCTTGTTAGCATGTTGACACAATTTATTTATAAATCTCTTTGTCCCACTTTAAGTGGAACATTTTTTATTCGACACGAGATTTTATGTAATTTTATTTTTTGAATTTTGTCGAAAGTAAATAAAGTAGGTGAAAAAATAATATAAAAATAATAATTTTTCTATTTTAAAAAACGTGTCAATAAGATTGAAACATCAAAAAAGAATGTGAGTAGACAGTAGTACAACTTTTCACCTAGGTATTAAAAATAATACTATACCAAAAATTAGTACATGAATTTAAAAGGAAAAACATTTCTCAATGACATTTTTAAAAATAAATCCAAAACTACCCTTTTATATTAGTATATATAGATAGATTTTGACCTCCCAAATTTATTCTTTTGTCCATGTTGTTAATGGTCAGGCGATTTCTTGGAACTCTGAAAAGGAATGACTCCCAACCAAGGTTTATCAGATTTAAATTGTCTGAACCATATTTTTGGAAGAAAAAGAGTTCGAGGGGTTAATGGGAATTTTGTGCTCTTATCACGATGTTCTTTCCGAGGCAGATGCTTCAATTAACCCAGAAAATGACCCTTTTTCATGCAGGCTGATGCTCAAACACAGGCCGCAATGTCGGTCAACATAGTCCCTATCAAACAAAGTTGATGTCCTAAATAACTTTGCTGACTGGGATTTATCAGCACTGCCTCTAAGAGTAGGTAACTATGAATTGAATGACTAGAGCTCTAAAGATACATGGCTCGTGATCAATGCAAATCACACAATGTAGAGGAGACATAGATGCCAGAAATCTGGGTAAGGCAAGAAAGCAGAGATACTAGCAACAACCCATCAACAGATATTTGAAATGGAATTCGAGCGATATTGCAGCATGTTCTTAATTACACAACACTTTCCGTGTGAAGGCTAGGAACATTTAAAAAAACAGCATGAAGCATCAGAATAATTACAAATAAAGCACATAATTGTTATACAAACTCAACTATTTGTAGAAGCCAGGATTAAGAGAGAACTGGCTGTTACCAATGTAGGGCGAGGCCGGGGCTTGGAGTTGGAGGCATCCAGACAACTCCAGATAAGCCGGTCACTCATAAGACCCAAAACCAGGATAGGATAGAACCAATTGCCAGACCAACAATCAAGTACAACACCAGCACGATCCCTGCCATCTCAGCATGCTGTAACCGGACAGTTTTGGGTGCCAATATCATCAGGACGCAGGTAAAGTAGCCATTTGTGAGACCAAGAAGACAGGTGAGGATCATGACTGGAATTTCTGATCTCAAAATATCAGGGCCGTGCAAGCAACCATAGAAGAGAGGCAGAAACAATAGCCTTGCGAAAGTGACACCAATAGCAGCTTTGGCATTATCCATGAGATACAGAGGAGTCAGAGTTTTACCAACCAGATCAAAGACGTTGTAACAAGCAATAAGAACAATTGGGAACCAGTCCTTCAGAATGTCAGAGTGTACATCTTCTGTAATAGAACCGGGAAAAATACACAATGTCACAACATATATGACCATGATTCCATACCCATACCATTTCACGGTCCCAACAATCTCCCACAATGTCGACCTCCATAGCTTTCCAGTAGGTTCCCCTTTCTGTTCCTTCTCCTCATTTGCTGCAACCTTTTTCAGATCGTTGTAATATTTTATGACTGGAAGCTTATGTGCTACATTATAGAAAATTATGTTTAATATCATCACAACAATGCTGAAGATGAAGTAAAGGTTGGCGCTTTTTCTCAGTCCACTGGCATCTTGAGGATATATAGCCTTGGTTAAAACCCTTAATAATGACACAAGGACTCCTGCAATTGACAAAATTCAATATTAACAAAGTAGCAAGAACACATTTTTAGGAACACGCCTAAAATAGTGCAAGGAAGTAACTATATTAGTAGCATCTAATTTCTGAAGCTTATTCATCAAGTTGTATCCCGTTATGCAAGTGAGCAAATGTACAACCTCTTTATCTAAAGAAAAATATGTTAATCTTTTTTTTTCTTCGGCACATAACACGGTATTCAAACAGCTGAACTTGAAAGACATGTAATCGAACTACAAATATCATGCACCAACAATGCATTCAGACAGTTGCAAGCATTTACAAAACAGTGTAAATCTTTGCAATAAATACACGAGATAATGTAATTCTGGCATTACATTATAAGCAAATAGTAAAGACAAATCATCATTGATAATTCCGAAAGATATCTAAACACCTAAAATCTAAATAAATGAAAGAGCTTTGCCATTGATGCCGAACTATGACACAGCTGAACTAAACATGGTTGAATTTCAAAATGTGTTGAGCTAAAACAGAAGGTGAATCACATGCTTAGATTGAGTTGCCAATATAGAAACATAAACCATCACATCGAAGTATAGCCGAATCCACTAACCCCCAACTCAAACCAGAAACACCAACAGATGCATCTTTGAACTAACACACACAAAAAAGTCAACATCACGGTTTCATTCTTGAAATTGCTACCAATCAACTCATAAGGATGAAAACTAAAATTGGGGAACAATATGAGATCCCAAAATCCCTTGTTTTCACAGAGTTGACCAAAATCCAATGCAAATCAAAATCATCAAACAGCCAAAAGCATTTTCAACCAAAAAGGTTATTATTCACCAGAAGCTGCAGTTCCAGCCACCACAGCCTGCATATATCTCTCCGGCAGCTCCCCGGCATTCCCCACGACACCCCCCTGCACAAGGCCGTCCGCCACTCCGCACAGCCCCATCACTCCCACAGTCACATAGTATGCGCCGTAAACGCCGACGCGCCCCTGGACATACCACACGTCCATCAGCGGCACCACTACCAGCGACAGCAGGAACAGCGCGTAGCCCGCATTGATCCTCACGAAGGCGTTCGATCTGTGGGCGAAAGCGATGACGATCAACACTGAAGTCAGCCCCAACAGCATGTAAACTGTTGAAGTTACTGCTTATAGCTGAGGAATGAAGAGCCACGGTTGTCGAAGAATGAAGAATAAAATTCAAACAAAGTAGCCGTTGGAAACGGTTATGAAGTTAGTTAGTCGGATAGTCGGTTAGTCGTTGTACAGCTGTCATTCCGGCTGGAAAAATATCTTAGCTGGGTTAGTTAGGAAGATTAGCTCGTGTAGTATATATAGAGCTATCTTATCTTCTTCATTTTTTTCTGTAATTTTCAGATCTCATATCAAATAAAATTCTTCTCTTTCGTCTATCTCTTTTCATGTATATCAGTGAGTATGCATTTGGTATTTTTGTGTGTGATGTTTAGTTTCTCAGTTTCTACATGGTATCAGATGTAATCACATCGTTTCCGCTTATCTCTCTGCATTGTTTTCCTCTCTATTCTCTTTTTTCACCATGAATACCCGTGGAAATCGTGGAAATCGTGGAGGTGATGTGATTGTTCCGATTGAAGATCACACCAGCCCCTATTATCTGCATCCTAGCGATAATCCTAGTCTCCAGCTCGTTTCTCAAGTTTTGATCGGCTCTAACTTCATCAATTGGAGCAGATCTGTTATTACTGCCTTGGTTGCCAAAAATAAAATTCAGTTTGTCGATGGATCATTGCTACGACCACAAGATGATGATCTATTATTTTCAGCTTGGATCCGATGTAATAGTATGGTGGTTTCGTGGTTGCGGAATTCCGTTTCTCCACAGATTTGTTCGAGCATCATGTATTTGGATAATGCTCATGAAATCTGGTCTGATCTCAGTGATCGCTTCTCTCAAGGTGATTCAGCTAGATCCTATCAACTAAAACAACAACTTATGGCTCTTGTGCAAGGAAGTTCTGATGTCAATACATACTTCACCAATCTCAGGATTGTTTGGGATGAATATAAACACTCACAACCTGCTGCTTGGTGTACTTGTGGCACATGCAGATGCCACAGTGCTATACGATGGCACACACATCAGGAAGCTGAATGTACAATTCAGTTTCTCATCGGTTTGAATCCTTCTTATTCTCAGATCCGATCCACTATCTTATCCACTATTCCTTTGCCTTCATTGTCTAAGGCTTTCTCTTTAGTTATCCAAGAGGAGAGACAACGCACCATAGATGGAAGTTTGATCCACTCTCCCTCAATTTCTACCAGTGAGCAGCCTTTCAATGTCAATGCTGCTGCTTCTAATTTTGGTCGAGGAAGATTGCTATGCTCTCATTGTGGTCGTACGAACCATACAGTTGACAGATGTTTTTCTCTCCATGGTTTCCCTCAAGGTTATAGTCGAGGCAGAGGCAAACCGATCAACAGAGATTTCTCTAATTCTAAAGTGATCAACTATGTTGAAGATTCTGCCTCTGACATCTGTGATAAACCGGCTGCTAATGCTGTGTCTAATCTGTCTTCATCTGATCAACTACAACAGATCATCTCTCTATTGCAAACACAGCTTGCTGCCACATCAACTCCATCTCCATCTCCATCACATATTCCTGCTACTTTTCAGCCAAGTCCTCCATCTCCATTCCAGTCCACTCAGTCCAATCCTTTTACGGGTACCACTCTATTCTCACCTTTTGTTGCTGTTTCCTCTTTACATTCATCTCTTTGGCTTCTTGACACTGGTGCTACTCACCATGTTTGTTGTGACATTACTTGCTTCACTAATGCATCCCCTGTTCATGATGCTTTTGTGAACCTTCCAAATGGTGCTAAGGCAAGTGTAACTCACATGGGAACAATACACTTAACACCTACTATCACCCTTCAATCTGTGTTATGTGTTCCCTCTTTCTCTTTTAACCTAATCTCTATCAGTTCCCTCACTTCTTCTTTGTCTTGTTCTGTCTCATTCACTCATAACTCTATCATCATCCAGGGAGCTTCTCCGGGGACTGTGATTGGGAGGGGTAGCAGACTTGGCAACCTCTATTCCCTTGAAATTCCCACTGATGTTCCCCCAGTTCCCTCAGATTTGAGTTTCTGTGTAAATTCTACAGTTGCTATTGATGTTTGGCACCAAAGACTTGGTCATTTGTCTTTTAATAAACTCAAATCTATGAATGATGTTCTTCCTTTCTCCAAACTCTCTCATTCTGTTTGTGAAGTATGTCCCTTGGCTAAACAACATCATCCATCTTTCTCTACTTCTGATTCAATTGCATCTGATATTTTTGATCTGATTCACTGTGACATTTGGGGACCTTTCTCTCCATCCACCACACAAGGATATGCCTACTTCTTGACTATAGTTGATGATAAGTCTAGGTTTGTGTGGACCTTTCTCATGCAACACAAATCTGATGTCAAAACCATACTGACTCAGTTTTTCCACACCATTTCTACACAATTTTCCAGAAAAATCAAAACCATAAGATCTGATAATGGACCTGAATTCAACCTTACCTCTTTATACACATCTTTTGGTACTTTGGTTCAACATTCTTGTGTAGAAACTCCACAGCAAAATGCTAGAGTGGAAAGAAAACACCAACACTTACTCAATGTGGCTAGAAGCCTTCTATTCCAGTCTCATCTACCCATTACATTCTGGGGGGATAGTGTTCTTGCTGCCTCATATATCATAAACCGTACTCCCTCTTCTGTACTTCCTCATAATACCACTCCTTTTCATGTTCTCTTCAACAAAAATCCATCTTACACTCACATGAAGGTGTTTGGTTGTCTGTGCTTTGCCTCTACACTTCATAGAGACAGAGACAAGTTTTCTCCTAGAGCATCTAAATGTGTTTTTCTAGGATATCCTTCAGGCTACAAAGGATATAGAGTCTTATGCCTTGACTCTATGCAAGAAATAATAACTAGGAATGTGGTTTTTCATGAAGACTCATTCCCTTTTTCTCACTTGCATCCATCCTCTTTCCCTTCTGCCGCACAACATCCTTCAGCCACACTAAATAATTCTGCCGCACAAAATCCCTCAGCCTCACTCAATAATTCAGCCTCACAAAGCAACACTTCAGCCACACTCCAAGATTCTGATGCACATCATTCATCAAGCTCTTCTGCCTCACAATCTATTTCAGATCATACCACCTCTGTAACCACAAAAGCTGGCAGAATCATCAAGCCTCCTACTCACTTGACTGATTACCTGTGCAACTCTGTCTCCTCTTCAACACCATACCCCATATCTGCTTTCTTTTCTCTATCCAAATTGTCTCCTCCACACATGAAATACATAGTCCTCATGACTGCTGTCTTTGAACCAAAATCATATTCACAAGCCTCATCCTCTCCTGAGTGGCAGCAAGCTATGCAAGAGGAGTTGTCTGCCTTAGAAAAGACAAATACTTGGAAGATCATGCCTCTACCTCCAGGAAAAATACCTATTGACTGCAAATGGGTGTATAAAGTCAAATTCAAAGCTGATGCTTCCATTGAAAGGTTCAAAGCTCGTTTGGTTGCAAAAGGTTTCACACAACTTGAAGGTGTGGATTTCCTTGACACTTTCTCACCCGTTGCTAAGCTAACCACTGTCAAATTTCTTCTTGCCCTTGCTGCTGTCAAAGGATGGACATTGTCACATTTAGACATCAATAATGCCTTCCTCTATGGTGATTTAGAAGAAGAAATTTACATGAAACTTCCACCCGGACTTATTGTTGAGGGGGGCAATTCTGATGGATCAAGGCTTGTTTGCAAACTCAACAAATCTCTATATGGTCTCAAACAGGCATCTAGACAGTGGTATCTCAAATTATCTGAAGTTTTTGCTAAGTTTGGTCTTCAACAATCAGCCTCGGATCACTCATTCTTCTTCAAGAAAAGTGATTCTGATTTCTTTGGTATTGTGGTATATGTTGATGACATGATGATTGCCACTAATAAGCCAGAAATGATACAATCTTTCAAGGAATTTCTGTCTCAGTTCTTCAAGTTTAAAGATTTGGGAACCCCAAAATATTTCCTTGGCCTTGAGATAGCAAGAAGCAAAGAAGGAATTATGATATCTCAAAGAAAGTATGCCATGGATTTGCTTAGAGATGCAGGTTTGCTTGGCTGCAAACCATCCTCAATTCCCATGGATTCAGTAAATCATCTAAGGCAAGATACAGGACATGCCATGAAAGATCCATCCAAATATAGAAGACAAATCGGCAGATTGCTATATCTTTGTATAACGAGACCCGATATAACATTTGCTGTCCATAAGCTTAGTCAATACGTTTCAAAGCCTTGTGATGAGCATTGGGAAGCAACCGAGAAGATACTGAGATATGTAAAGAGAACTCCAGGACATGGCTTATTATATTCGAGCAAGAATGATACTACACTTAGCATATTTTCGGATGCAGATTGGGCAGCTTGCCCGGATACAAGGCGATCCATGACGGGCTATTGCTTGTTTCTTGGTACCTCTTTGATCTCTTGGAAGGCAAAGAAACAACATACAATATCAAGATCATCGGCTGAAGCCGAGTATAGAGCCATGGCACATGCTACATGTGAAGTGGTGTGGGCAAGAGCATTGTTGGATGACTTCGGTGTTAGTATTAAGAAGGCAGTCCCCTTGTTTTGTGATAATCAAGCAGCCGTTCATATTAGTTCTAATCCGGTTTTTCACGAACGAACAAAACACATTGAAATTGATTGTCACACTGTAAGAGAGAGATACTTAGAGGGGGTGATCAAACCTATGCCAATTCGAAGTGATCAACAATTGGCTGACATATTCACCAAGCCATTGGGGGCCTCTGTTTTTGAAGGGATTCTTACCAAGATGAACTTTCATAGTCTATATTGTCCATCTTGAGAGGGGGTGTTGAAGTTACTGCTTATAGCTGAGGAATGAAGAGCCACGGTTGTCGAAGAATGAAGAATAAAATTCAAACAAAGTAGCCGTTGGAAACGGTTATGAAGTTAGTTAGTCGGATAGTCGGTTAGTCGTTGTACAGCTGTCATTCCGGCTGGAAAAATATCTTAGCTGGGTTAGTTAGGAAGATTAGCTCGTGTAGTATATATAGAGCTATCTTATCTTCTTCATTTTTTTCTGTAATTTTCAGATCTCATATCAAATAAAATTCTTCTCTTTCGTCTATCTCTTTTCATGTATATCAGTGAGTATGCATTTGGTATTTTTGTGTGTGATGTTTAGTTTCTCAGTTTCTACATAAACCACGGCGAACACGCGATCCACGGACGCGTCCGGGTATAGGAAGGAGAAGTAATCGACGGCGGTGATGAATGCATTCCACGGCAGGAGATAGCCTGCGCCGAGCGTGAAGTATATAATGTAGGCTAGGTGGAACGTGTCCCTGGGGATCTTCACTTGGTTGGGGCTCAGGAGGAGGGCGGCAGACTCGGAATCTCCTCTCACCGCGGCGGTGTCGGTGTCAGCGTCGGCGGTAGTTGTACCCATCGGCGGTTTATTAACGAATTTGGTTGACTTTGTTTAGTTGAGCCGATGAGTTTGTTATGAATCCTCAATTTTGGGGATTTGAGATAGTTTGTTGGGATATGGGGCGAATATGCAATTTGTGGAATATGAAGGGGTTTTTTCAAGTTTAGACGATTACTCAAGAGTCAAGTCTAAGACCATCCACAACGCATCTCGCGCCGGGCTCGCGTCTCGTCTCGGAGAGACGAGACCCCCGCGAGACGCATTGCAGCGGCCATCTCGTCTCCAGCTCGCGACCGTCTCGTCGCGTAGCTCGTCTCGGAGAGACACGAGACGAGCTGTCTCGCCACGCGCCCGAGACACGTGGCACGTCCCCATGCGTGCGTGACGCCCACTCGCTGGCCCGCGAGTGGGCGTCGTCACTGATGACGCAATAATTCATTTTTTTTAAAAAAAATCGATTTTTAATAATTTTTTTTTTTTCAAACGGTAATATTACCGTTAAATATTTATTTTCATTTTTTAAATTTTTAATTTTTTACTCTATAAATAATTCTATTCCATACTCATTTCAAACACAAACACACATCTATTCCTCTCAAATCCTCTCTATCACTCCAATTTCCATCTTCAATCAACTCAAACAAATGGATCCTTTTGAGCAAATGCGCCAATTAATGGAACAATCACTCGAAGAAGATCGACGACGAGAGGCGGAGGAAGCCGCACCACCCCCACGACGCTCCCGGAAGTACATCAATCGGAACCGGGAGGAAGCCGCCGCACGGTTAGTACGCGACTACTTCTGCGATAACCCGATTTGGGGAGATACCTATTTCCGTCGCCGTTTCCGCATGCGGAAACCGCTATTTCTCCACATAGCGAATACTTTGGCGGCCAGGGAGGAGTTCTTCCGAGAAGGGTTCGACGCGGTCGGTCGTCCCAGCCACACGACGCTGCAGAAATGTACTGCAGCCATCCGGCAGCTTGCGACTGGACAAACGGCCGACATATTCGACGAATACCTGCACATCGGAGACAGCACTGGGCGCTTGTGCTTGCTCAACTTCTGCAGAGGCGTCCGGGCAGCCTTCAGTGACGAATTTCTCCGGAGGCCAACCACGGAGGATTGTCAGTTCCTCCTCAACCTGCACGAACAAGTGCACGGATTCCCCGGGATGCTTGGCAGTGTCGATTGCATGCACTGGCAATGGAAGAATTGCCCGGTGGCTTGGAGGGGTTCCTACACGAGCGGCCACAAAGGCACCCACCCAACCGTTGTACTCGAGGCCGTTGCCGACTACCGACTTTGGATCTGGCACGCGTACTTCGGGGTCCCTGGCTCGAACAACGACGTAAACGTGCTCCAACAGTCCGACCTCTTTACCGAAGTTTTGGATGGTAAAGCGCCGGCCATCAACTTCGTCGCCAACAACCGACGGTATAAAATGGGGTACTATCTCGCCGACGGCATCTACCCGAAGTGGCCGACCTTCGTGAAGACGTGCGGCAGGCCAGCGAACCCAAAGCAGGCTCTTTTTGCGCAGAAGCAGGAGGCTGCGCGCAAGGATGTGGAGAGGGCTTTCGGGGTTCTCCAAGCGCGCTTCAACATCATCAAAGCCCCGGCTCGTTCGTGGTTCATGGAGAGCATGGTCGACATCATGTATACGTGCATAATCTTGCACAACATGATTGTCCGAGACGAAGGACCCGATGCCGGAAATTGGTTCGACCCCGAATCCCCCGGAAGCTCAACTGCAAGTAGTCCGCCGCGAAGTGGAGCGCATCCATCTATACAAGAACGGTTCGCTATTCGGGCAAGGACACGCGACTCTAGCGCCCACACCCAACTCCAAGAGGATCTAATTGAGCACATTTGGGAAAACTTTGGCGGAGAATATTAAATTATGTCATTTTTATTTTTTTAGAATTTTAATTATGTCTTCGCTTTTTTAATGTTAAGTTGTAATATTGTTTTAATTTTAATAAAGTGTGTTTGTTTAAATTGAATTGGGTTTTAAAAAAAATTATAAATTAAATTGAATGAATAGTAATTAAGAGACGGTATAGAGACGGTTAAGAGACGGAGCGTTGCAGCCTCCGTCTCTTAGTTAAGAGATGGAGGAAAAAAGGACAGTGGGGCCCTCAAATAGTGCTCAAATAGTAGTTAAGAGACGGTTTAAGAGACGGTATAGAGACAGCGTTGTGGATGGCCTAAACCATCAAATTAGAATAACAGGAGACAAAAGATACTCTATATTTCAGTTTAGGGTTTAGAATTAAGAGTATTGATAAATTAACAAAAATTGTATAAACAAAATTGGAGAGTTTAGTTATTTTACATTAAAAATGAATTTATGATGATCACTTAATTTATTATATTACATAAGTAACCTTCTAGTCCCATATAGGAAAATTAAGTTTTCCATAATCAATATTTACACTTTTAGGAAACGTTTTAGTAATCAATTATAACATACATTAATTGCACAATTTTGTCTACTTATAAAAAATGACTGCATCATGTATATAGTAATTTTTACTTTAATCTTATTGTTATTATCTAAGGAAATAATATTAGTATTTTGTGTTTAATTTTTTATTAGTAAATAATAATTTTAAAAATTTTAAGTTATAAACGATTGCATGCCTATATACTTCATTTCTAAGTGTTATAATCCAACAATGTAATCATAGACATTCACATCTAATTATTTTATTATTAAATAAATTTTAATTTATAAATTATAAAATTAACTACATGCATATATGCTTAATTTCTTTGTTTTACCATCAAACGAAATAATCATAGTCTTTGCATTCAATTATTATACTATTAAATAGTAATTTTTAAAGTTTCAGAGTTATTAAAATGACTATATGATTATGCAATTAATTGATTTGTGTTATCATCCAACGAAATAATACTAATATATTTCGCATCTAATTATTCTATTATTAAATAATTCTTAAAATTCTATTTTATAAAAAATCACTACATGCATTTATATTTATTTCTTTCTTCGTGTTATTATTCAAAAATTTAATAATAGTCATTCACATCCAATTATTTATTATTATATAGTTTTATAAATTCTATGTTTTAAAAATGAATGCATGTATGTATGCATACTTAATTTTTAATGTTATCATCCAATGAAATAATAATATATTTGACATCCAATTATTTTATTATTAATTAATTTTAAAAATTTTAAATTATGACTACATGTATATATATACTTAATTTTATAGTGTTAGTCATTAAACGAAATAATCATAGTAATTCACATCCATTTATCTTTATTATTAAATAATTTTTAAAATTTTCAAGTTACTAAAAATATAAACTACATAGTTATATACTTAATTTTTTAGTGTTATCATCCAACAAAATAATAATAGTATTTCACCTCCAATTATTTTATTATTATATAATACTTAATATTCTAATTTATAAAAATGACTACAACATATATACTTAATTTCTTAGTGTTATCATCCAACAATTTAATCATAATTATTTAAATTTGTACTTTTATTTTATTATTAAATAAGTAACTTTTAAAATTTTAAATTGTAAAAATGATTACATGCATATAAATACTTAATTTCTTAGTGTTACCACCAAACCAAATAATCTTAGTCGTTCACATCCAATTATTTATTATTAAATAATATTTTCAAGTTATAAAAACGACCACATGCACGTATACTTACTTTTTTAGTGTTGTCATCAAACAAAATAATCATAGTCATTTACATCCAATTATTTCATTATTAAATAATTTTAAAAATTTTAAATTATAAAAATTTACTACATGCATATGTATACTTACTTTCATAGTGTTATTATCAAAAAAATAAGCATAGTCATTCACATCCAATTGTTTTATCGTTAAATAATTTTTAAAATTCCATGTTATAAAAATGATTACACGTAGATATACTTAATTTCTTAATTTTATCTCGAAATGAAATAATATTAGTATTTCGCATCTAATAATATTATTACTCCTATTAAATAACTCTAAAAATTCTAAGTTGTAAAAACGACTACATGCATATATATTTACTTTCTTAGTATTATTATCCAACGAAGTAATAATAGTATTTCACATCCAATTATTTTATTATTAAACAATTATTAAATTTCAAGTTAAAAATACTACAATATACTTAATTTCTTAGTGTTAGCATCAAACGAAATAATCATAGTTATTTACACCCACTTATCTTATTATTAAATGAGTTTTAATATTTTAAATGAGTGAACTGCACCAAATAATCCTAACTTTTGCACTTCTTGCACCAGTGACCCCTAATAAAAAAAATAGCATCAGAGGAGCCTAACAAAATATATAATCACAAATGAGATTTTTTAGCCATTTTTCGGACCAAAATAACTAAATGACTTTTAAGAGTATTTTTGTCTGATTACTTGAAGCCTGCACACCTACTCTGCAGCTTCACAGACCTATATAGTTTCACAAAACACAGCATGAGGTGCTGTGTACTGAATGGAACGCAGGATTTGAAAAAGTGGGCCATCCTTTTCTTACTTTTTACATTTCTTTACTCGTTGTATAGATTTAATTCTGTATTACTAAATAAATGCATAGATAACTATTTTAGGCTGTATGAATTTTCAATTAAGATTAAAAAACAGCTAATGTAGTTCGCGACACCGCAAATTTTTCCCTACAATTTTGCTAGTATATTTTTTTTACTTTCAAAGAATAGTATAAATTTCAAATAATCATGTAAACTAAAATACTTATAAGTGGTAGTTATGACATCAAATATTAGTTATAGAATAGAATAATTAGCTTTAAGTATTTAAAGGAAAAAGTTTTTTAGAAAATAAAATAAAAATATTAAACAAAAAAATTAAAAAGTGTAAAACAAAAAATAAAACATATACTAGTACTATACTATAATATTTGATAGCATTATGAATTTATAAGTATTTTAGCTTATTATCGGATTGAATTTTAAAATATCTATGAGTATTTAAATTAGAAAAATTTTCCACAATGGGAATTATTCAACCATATAAAATATACTGCATGGTATGAAAATTAATATCATTACAAATGAATAGGAAAAGTTTTAAATAACTGTCTATCATATTGAGTTTTTGTTTAAAATTTGTCGTTGTAATTCAACTACATCAATAATTCTTCATGTCTGCATTCCATTATTATTATGAAATGTAAATCTATAAATTCAGTAAAGAAATATAAAAAAAAGTAAGAAAAGGATGGTCTAGGTGTGCACAAACTGAACCGGACCGGCGGTTAACCGTCGGTTCGTGAACCGGACCCGGAACCGGAACCGGCGGTTCGATCCGTCCGGCGGTTCGGCGGTTAACATGGGCCGGTTCAGGTTCGGCAAAATCATGAATCGTGAACCGGCGGTTCAAAACCGGCGGTTCGGCGGTTTGAACCGCCGGTTCAACGGTTCAAACCGCTAATTCCGGGATAGGTTCGTAGGGGTTCAAAGTAGGGACTGGTGTGAACCGGCAGTTTTGACGAAAACCGCCGGTTTAGGGCGAAAACGGCCTATTTTGGACGAAAACCGCCGGTTCAAACCGGCGGTTCCGACCGGTTTCCGCCGGTTCCGGGAGCTTTTCAGGCGTAGGGGCTAGGGTGCAGAGCTTTGGCATGCGTGTCGGTCAGAAACCGGCGGTTTTCTGTCGGAAAACCGTGGAAAAACAGCCGGTTTTGTGGAAAACCGCCGGTTTCGAGGGTGAACCGCTGGTTTGGGCGATAGACCGGCGGTTTGTCCGAAAATTTGAATTTTTTTTTATTTCTTCCAATTTTACTCCTATAAATACCCCACTTCCCCTTCATTTCTCCTCGCCCCATTCTTGTGTTAATAAGAATTTCTCTTCTCAATCTAAATTTCTCTATTCTCTCCTCATTCTCTCTAATTGCTCACGTTGTTTACTAGTTTCTGCTTACTACTATATTTGTTGTTGTGCTCGTAATTCATCACTTATACTCCATACATATTCCATCCATACTACTTTCATATAATCAATATGTCTTCTTCTCGTGGTGGATCCGGATGTGGTGATCGGGGCAAGGGAATTGCCCAAGATCAAAGTACTACTCGTCCCTCAAAATCAAGGTGACCTAGTCGTCGAGAAATTATGGAAGAGGTTTCTCGAGTGCAGGCTGAACGCATGCAAGTAAGTAATGAAAAATTATTTTTACAATTCATATTTCATAAAATTGAGTTCATAATTTTTTTGTATTCATACTTATACTTATAACTTCAACTTATATAATATTTGTAGTTGGAAGAAGATCATAGGACCGCCATGCTACTCGCTGAAATGCAACAAGGTGGGGGTGGGGGAGGTGGTTCCCAACAAGACGACGTTGCTATATCGTCGGACTCGGACTCGGATAACAACGAGGATAGATCTCATTCTCGTATTCCGTCTAGCACCGGCGGAAATGAGGAGATGCCTCCCCCTCCACCCACTAACCCGGTAAAAGCTTTGAAATCTGACATTTTTGTCAAACACTACAAGAAGGTCCCGGTGGTGATTCCAAGTCCTCATGATCCGCACTCGCAAGAAGAGACATCGGCGTTTCATGCTTACTGCAACTATTGCGATAAAGTGTACAAATTTGCGAGTGGTGGAGGATATGGCACCCTCCGTCGCCATTTGGTGACAAAGTATCCGGTAGAATGCGGCACTACCTCTACCCAACCCCAACTCAACTTCCAACCCGGGCCGCCCGACGGCTCGGGTTCGTCAGGTACTGTCACGACAGCACTTTCTAAGGATAGAAAACACGGTTGATCGCGACTAGGGGATGATTAAAGAAGCGGGGAAAGAAATAAGGGGAAAATAAAATCAAGCATTGGTTGCGAGACATGGCTAATCAAGTGCTGATACATAGAAGAAAAGATACTCGATCATGAAATCTTGAGTAATTGTTTGTAAAAATGTCAAAATATCAGAGTTTTGAACAAAATAGACCTGAGTCTTTTAAGATGCACAACGGAAGCAAATGAACGCGGTTCCATGTATGAAGACATGAACCTCCGAGAGTCAAAATTTGACGGAATTAACTGTCTTGTCTCAATAGCACTTCCCCCACCACTTCGCCGCTCAACCTGCACATTTAGAAATATATGCAGGGCTGAGTACAAAAAGTACTCAGTGAACACATTGCCGAAAGTTACACATATACATTTGAAAATATTGTCAAGCCATCATCACAGTAACACTCGGGGGTTTATTGAAAATGCCCGAGCTTACTAAAAATATTCACATTGGACTGCAGTCCCTTTTTCCTGTACTTAGCCATATCTGATCACATTGTGCCGTCGAGATGGTGTTCTCGCACGGTCACCTTCTCTGCCCAACATGTCAGAGGTATTCTTGTGCCGGGAAGGTGGCCACCTTCCTCGGTCACCTGCTCTGCCCAACATGCAGAGGGAGCTTGTGTACACTAGTCCGAGCGGGGACACCACCCTCACTGGGACCCGAATTCGACTTATATCATCATTCATAATTCCTTTGGCCTTAGCCAAACAGATAGGCATCATACAAAAACATTTATGGCAAGACAACATCTTTAAGAATCACGAACATGTGTTCGTGTTTTCATGAAAGACGATTTGTATTTTTGGTATAAGAAAGCTCACCTTGATCGTTTAGTTTCTTTAACTTGAATTTTCCTGACTCCACCCTTAACTCACGGAGATAGCCTTTTGAAAACAAACAACGTACTAATAAGACTCGAGAAATTCACATACTTACAGGAATGCATGCCCCTACTTTATTTCTTTTATCATTTGTTCACCGTTAGAAAATTTTAGAAACTTGCATATTAATTAAATTGGGAAATTTAATTAATAGCACTTCTTTATTAGACTTAATTATTTCTGTGACTTGAGAACGTCGTCTCCCTCTTTCTTTCCATTTCCTTAGTGGCCGCCCGAGGCGTCGCGGGGCGATGCCGGTCGGCCGCTTACGCCCATAATTCCTCTGTTAACTCCTCGTATTTTCCATCATAATCTCAAACAAAAATCCCAAAATTTATTTAAGCGCATAATTGAATTATCGCAACTATTTCCCCTTTGTTAAGAAAAATTCATATGTTTTCCGGGCTTGGGATAAATTATTCATACTTCAAAATTATTTTGAAATTAAATAAATTACTCCTAAAAATTTATTTAATCCCATGATTAACTTATCGTAATAATTTCCCACCGAGAATTTATATTTATTTCGGCCTTGGAAAAATTCTAAAATTAATTAAACGATTTCCCACAATTAATTCAATTATAAACCCAATGATTTATTTATAAAACCCAAATTCTCCACCTTATCTCTCAAATTAATATTTTAAAGCCCCAAAACAAATTAAGTGGAGCCCAACTTAATTTAATCATTCAATTAATTTATTAAGCCCAAATTTCTTAAATAAAGCAAAGGCCCAATTCTTTAAATAAAAAAGAAAACAAAAGGCCCAATTCAAAAAAAAATATAAGTGAGCCCAAATTATACTCCGCCCTTCCACCACACGTATCATCTACTCTCTCTCTCTCACCTAATCACTATTCACCTTCTCCCTCATTTCACAAAATGCACAACCTCTTACTCTCCCCTCTCTCTCGTCGCCGATCCGCCGTCGCCATCCTCAGCACCACCGTTCGCCGACGTCTCCTTCCTCTTCTCTCTCTCTCCTTTCTCTCTCTTCTCTCTTTCTCTCTTCTCCATACCGCCGCCACCACCGCTGCGGATCCGCTCCCGCCGCGGATCCGCCTCAGCCGCCGTCGCCGAGGGCCTCCCCAGCCGCCGTGGATCCCGCTATTACCTCGTGCAGCTCCTCCCGCCGCCGTTCGCGTCGCTGCCACCTCCGGCTGTGTTTCTTTTCCCCTCCTCTCTCTCCCGATCCGCCGCCGCCGTTCAAGCACATGCGGCGGCTTCGGCCTCCTCCGCGCCTCATGTTACCGGAGCAGCCTCCCGGCGCCACTCCAGCCCCAGCCGCTGCCTCCTCGCCGAACTCCCGGAAGGTATTGTTAATTTTTAAACTTCTTTCTCTTTTCTTTTTTTTTTAATTTCCTTCTCTTAAAGATTTAACATTTGATTTAAGTGTTTTGTGTTTTCATCTTATAGATTCATCAAGATTGTGAAGTTATCCTTGGCACGGGGGTGTGGGCTGTCCTCGTCGTCTCCGGGCTGCCAAAGAGCCATCGCCGGAAATCCGGCAGATTCTTATTCTAGAGATAAGTTCTTTTTTTTTTTCCATTCTCTCTAGTTAATTTAGGTGGTAGGATTTTAGTTGGTGTATTTACTGAATTCGGTGAACTTGAATATTATGGATCATGTATTATGTCTACTTCTTTACTTGGTATTACTTGGTATTGTTGGTGTTCTAGATTTAAGATGTATGCATGGTTCGTGTGTGTAAAGAGAAAGGAGTTCTTGGAGTTTACCTTTTGATGGTGAAAAAGTGTCGTTGGATCGTAGTGATCGACTCTACAATGGTTGCAAATCTCCCTCTCTATCCTATATTGTGTTGGTGTGGGAAGAGAATTTAGAATGTTTGATGGTGACGTGGCTGAGTGAAAAAGATTTGTGTATGTGTATATATGTATAAAAGATGGCAAGTGGGACGGATATGTATCAAAAAAAATTCTGTGAGAGGATAAAGATTGTTTTTTTTCCTCTGTAACCATTAATGCAGCATTAATTGCTGCTGCATATATTTGATTCTCACGGATATGCCCTCCTTTTTTTTGTTTATTAATTTAATTATTTGAGGATTTGTTCACTTGTTCGTTTAATTTGAGTAGGTATAATCGGCTCAAGTCCGTGGCTGTCCGCGCTGAAGTACCCGATTTTCTTAGAACGCAGGATGTATAAATTAAATTTTGTTCGATGTATCAGACATTGAAATTTTAATTTTGGGATCTTATTTATTTATTTAAATTTATTATATACATATAGGTGTATTATATTTTTACGTGTTCTATTTACTTGCCTAACGTCAAAACAAACAACCACGGAAATCCATCATAGCTCGGATTTAATCGCATAAACGTTACTTATATAGGTAATCGCATATAAATTTTTATTTGGTGTTACTTTAGTCTTTCTTTTTTTTTTTACTTTTTTTTTAGTTGTACTTGAAATATTCGTTCGAGAACGAAGCAACGATTATTTATAATTCCAAGATCAATTATTATACATGAAAATGGCAGATTCTACAACGATCACTTATTATTTATCTTTAGGTTAATAATAATAATAAGGTACGAAAGTTCGGGTTGTTACATTCTACCCCCTTAAAAGAAATTTCGTCCCGAAATTTAGAAAGTATTTAGGCAAAAAGTTCAGGATATTTCTCCTTCATTTTCTCTTCTAGCTCTCATGTTGCTTCTTCCTGTCCGTGGTTTTTCCACAAAACCTTCAATGTAGTAATTGACTTGTTCCGAAACTGCTGCACCTTTCGATCTAGTATTTCTACCGGCTTTTCTTCATAACTCAGGTCAGGTTCTAGAGCGATTTCTTCATGACGAATCACATGTTTCGGGTCGAACACGTACCTTCGAAGTTGGGAGATGTGGAATACGTTGTGTACGTTTTCAAAGTTGGGTGGTAATGCCAAGCGATATGTTACTAGGCCCACATCCTCCAGAATTTCATAGGGTCCAATAAATTGTGGTTTTAATTTCCTTCGAGTCCAAATCTGATTATTTCTTTGGAAGGGGTTACTTTCTAGAAGACCTTCTCCCCGATGATAAATTTCAATTCCGTTCGACGTTCGGTGGCGTATCATTTTTTTTTTGGCGTTTTCTGCAGTGGTCAATGTCTTGCCTCCCATGAGGGTCTCACGCGAGGAAATATAGAGTTGATCTAACCGTTTTAACTTTGATAGGAACTGAATTTGGGATTCCAAGAGAAATATTCGAATCGTTCTTACTTTGGGTAGGCTCCAAGGTAACCATGAAAACAAAACGATTATAATTATTTCAATTACGTGGGTATTTGGTTCACCACAAACTCTCACCAGTTGCTTGCAACAAAGGTTTTTTTTTTTTTTTTTTTAAATGCGGAGACTAGGTTCAATTGGGCTCATTATGCTCACCCACCAGAAAAGAAAAGATACAACTTCAAAGGGCTTGAGCTATACCCATAGAACTTGGAAATTTTATTATGGGAAGAGCTTGCCAGATGGAATAAATTGCGAAAGTGAGGGTATAATGAATCGAATGCAGATGCCAATAATAGGTTGTCAATAATATAATCAAAATGAGCAGTGAAGTATAAAAGTTTCAAGTATCCCCAGATGATAACAGGAAGACCTGAGATGGTTGGTTACAAATGGATTTGAAAATAATAGGAAAAACAAACAATTGCAATTTGCTCAACAACACTGTGATAGAATATCATATCAACAAAATTTTTAGAGTTTATAAGCAATTCAGGGAAACTAACTAATAAAGAGGGCAACAAGAGGAAACTAGCCAAGGAAGAAGCAATATGCCAGCTTTAAATATAGAGCTGTAGAAAAGCTCAAATCAAGAGACAACAGTCATATTTGAATTTAGAAGATGAGAGTACTCATATAAAACAAAGAACTTATCAATAAGTATGTCTTAAAACACAAAGGGTCAAATTAAAAGGTTTAAGGTCTCACCAGATGGCTGTTCCAATATAGTAAGACTGAAAATCACTGGTCTCAAGTGGATTTGAGAAAGAAGAATAACAAGGAACTACCCTTTTGGGTCAACAACATCGTGATACTATATCACGTTAATGAATTCACAAAGTTTTTAACCAAATCACGGAAATTAACTAGTAGAGAAGACAATCAGAGCAAACTAGTTCAGGAAGAGAACAAAGTACTTTAGACTTGGAGTTGCTAAAGAGCTCAAAGCATGATGGAATAATTTTTAATGGAATTAAGAAGAGGGAACTACTCATATAAAATAAAGAGCTTGTCAAGAAGCACCTTTGAAAACAAAAAAGTCCACTAATGATCTTTGAAGAATATTATCATTGAAGAGACAATAGTTTAGGGAAACATGTTCATTCTGAAGGCTATAAATAAACCAGCTCCGAGTATAAGAGTTTGCTGGCAAGAATTCAGAGAGTCAAAGTATTGCTTTTATGCAGAATGAGTAAAGAAGGACCGTAGTCACTGGAGGTTATCAGAAAACATGAGGGAGTAAGCTCAAAACTGAAAGTGATTCACAATCTTGACATAGAAGAAGGAAAGTAATGGCACATTACCTTGCAAAAGGAGTCATTTAAGTTCTTAATTCAACAAAAGGTATTTTGATCAAGAGGGGTGCGAGAAAAATGGAATTCATGGGAATCCAAGTAAGCGTTGTTGATGAATCTTCTTGGTTAACTACAATGGTGATACTCCCTTTTTAATTCTTTATAGATAATGGTAAATGAGTTATGGGAAACTTTGGTCACAAGCTACTTGCACCTTACGATCACGTCAGATGACCATATGTGGGGATTATGACTCTTGGGTATTCTCGGTTCGTCATAATGCTCATCCTCGTAACACGTCGTTTCTGTTTACTTATTATTGTAGAGCTAGGTTCTTTGTTTACATTGTAATCATATTCTCTTGCTATGTATGTGTACATCACTTAGTTGGATCAAAGGTATGATCCTTTGGAGTGATTGGATTGTCCAGAAAGACAATAGTTAACCTAGATTATTCATGTCATTGGGACGTAGAAACATCGTTTTGTTCTATGTTGGATTGCTTTTCTCGAAGTTTCTTTCTTATCACGTCCTTTTCTTTTCGTCGCTCGGGAAAGCGAGAAACGTTCATACTGTACTTCTAAGTTCAAGTTCATATTGTGTTCTAGAAGGAACGCATAACTACGTATTCTAAGTTCTTGGAAATTTTGATTTTCCCATTCTAGCAACATGATTCAATGACTAACTCAAAAAGAGATGTCATTTCACCAATTGGTACTAGACTGGTATACTTTATACTTTCATATTTCAGTACCTTTTTCTATTTAGGAAAGTTACTTATTTTATTCATGCATTCACAGTCTTTAGCCAAGAAAAGACATACTAACTCTTTTTTTTAAGCACGCTACCAAATCAAGAAACATCAACTCTTTCTTTAAACTAAGTATTTTCATCTTTTCACTCAAATCAACTGTATGAGTTATTTCTCCATTTCAAACTTTCAAACATCTTGACTTTCTTTTGAAAAATAACAAGTTACCTTTTTCCTCATTGAGCGCGATTGGTGGGAGTGCTAAGAGCATTTTCATCGATTAGACAGTCTAGTGGAACAAGGCTAGACCAAAGATTTTCAAACGAGACTCTCGGGTTCAGAGTGAGAAAGAATGCTCTGATACCACTCTGTCACGACCGCACTTTCTAAGGATAGAAAACACGGTTGATCGCGACTAGGGGATGATTAAAGAAGCGGGGAAAGAAATAAGGGGAAAATAAAATCAAGCATTGGTTGCGAGACATGGCTAATCAAGTGCTGATACATAGAAGAAAAGATACTCGATCATGAAATCTTGAGTAATTGTTTGTAAAAATGTCAAAATATCAGAGTTTTGAACAAAATAGACCTGAGTCTTTTAAGATGCACAACGGAAGCAAATGAACGCGGTTCCATGTATGAAGACATGAACCTCCGAGAGTCAAAATTTGACGGAATTAACTGTCTTGTCTCAATAGCACTTCCCCCACCACTTCGCCGCTCAACCTGCACATTTAGAAATATATGCAGGGCTGAGTACAAAAAGTACTCAGTGAACACATTGCCGAAAGTTACACATATACATTTGAAAATATTGTCAAGCCATCATCACAGTAACACTCGGGGGTTTATTGAAAATGCCCGAGCTTACTAAAAATATTCACATTGGACTGCAGTCCCTTTTTCCTGTACTTAGCCATATCTGATCACATTGTGCCGTCGAGATGGTGTTCTCGCACGGTCACCTTCTCTGCCCAACATGTCAGAGGTATTCTTGTGCCGGGAAGGTGGCCACCTTCCTCGGTCACCTGCTCTGCCCAACATGCAGAGGGAGCTTGTGTACACTAGTCCGAGCGGGGACACCACCCTCACTGGGACCCGAATTCGACTTATATCATCATTCATAATTCCTTTGGCCTTAGCCAAACAGATAGGCATCATACAAAAACATTTATGGCAAGACAACATCTTTAAGAATCACGAACATGTGTTCGTGTTTTCATGAAAGACGATTTGTATTTTTGGTATAAGAAAGCTCACCTTGATCGTTTAGTTTCTTTAACTTGAATTTTCCTGACTCCACCCTTAACTCACGGAGATAGCCTTTTGAAAACAAACAACGTACTAATAAGACTCGAGAAATTCACATACTTACAGGAATGCATGCCCCTACTTTATTTCTTTTATCATTTGTTCACCGTTAGAAAATTTTAGAAACTTGCATATTAATTAAATTGGGAAATTTAATTAATAGCACTTCTTTATTAGACTTAATTATTTCTGTGACTTGAGAACGTCGTCTCCCTCTTTCTTTCCATTTCCTTAGTGGCCGCCCGAGGCGTCGCGGGGCGATGCCGGTCGGCCGCTTACGCCCATAATTCCTCTGTTAACTCCTCGTATTTTCCATCATAATCTCAAACAAAAATCCCAAAATTTATTTAAGCGCATAATTGAATTATCGCAACTATTTCCCCTTTGTTAAGAAAAATTCATATGTTTTCCGGGCTTGGGATAAATTATTCATACTTCAAAATTATTTTGAAATTAAATAAATTACTCCTAAAAATTTATTTAATCCCATGATTAACTTATCGTAATAATTTCCCACCGAGAATTTATATTTATTTCGGCCTTGGAAAAATTCTAAAATTAATTAAACGATTTCCCACAATTAATTCAATTATAAACCCAATGATTTATTTATAAAACCCAAATTCTCCACCTTATCTCTCAAATTAATATTTTAAAGCCCCAAAACAAATTAAGTGGAGCCCAACTTAATTTAATCATTCAATTAATTTATTAAGCCCAAATTTCTTAAATAAAGCAAAGGCCCAATTCTTTAAATAAAAAAGAAAACAAAAGGCCCAATTCAAAAAAAAATATAAGTGAGCCCAAATTATACTCCGCCCTTCCACCACACGTATCATCTACTCTCTCTCTCTCACCTAATCACTATTCACCTTCTCCCTCATTTCACAAAATGCACAACCTCTTACTCTCCCCTCTCTCTCGTCGCCGATCCGCCGTCGCCATCCTCAGCACCACCGTTCGCCGACGTCTCCTTCCTCTTCTCTCTCTCTCCTTTCTCTCTCTTCTCTCTTTCTCTCTTCTCCATACCGCCGCCACCACCGCTGCGGATCCGCTCCCGCCGCGGATCCGCCTCAGCCGCCGTCGCCGAGGGCCTCCCCAGCCGCCGTGGATCCCGCTATTACCTCGTGCAGCTCCTCCCGCCGCCGTTCGCGTCGCTGCCACCTCCGGCTGTGTTTCTTTTCCCCTCCTCTCTCTCCCGATCCGCCGCCGCCGTTCAAGCACAGGCGGCGGCTTCGGCCTCCTCCGCGCCTCATGTTACCGGAGCAGCCTCCCGGCGCCACTCCAGCCCCGGCCGCTGCCTCCTCGCCGAACTCCCGGAAGGTATTGTTAATTTTTAAACTTCTTTCTCTTTTCTTTTTTTTTAATTTCCTTCTCTTAAAGATTTAACATTTGATTTAAGTGTTTTGTGTTTTCATCTTATAGATTCATCAAGATTGTGAAGTTATCCTTGGCACGGGGGTGTGGGCTGTCCTCGTCGTCTCCGGGCTGCCAAAGAGCCATCGCCGGAAATCCGGCAAATTCTTATTCTAGAGATAAGTTCTTTTTTTTTCCATTCTCTCTAGTTAATTTAGGTGGTAGGATTTTAGTTGGTGTATTTACTGAATTCGGTGAACTTGAATATTATGGATCATGTATTATGTCTACTTCCTTACTTGGTATTACTTGGTATTGTTGGTGTTCTAGATTTAAGATGTATGCATGGTTCGTGTGTGTAAAGAGAAAGGGGTTCTTGGAGTTTACCTTTTGATGGTGAAAAAGTGTCGTTGGATCGTAGTGATCGACTCTGCAATGGTTGCAAATCTCCCTCTCTATCCTATATTGTGTTGGTGTGGGAAGAGAATTTAGAATGTTTGATGGTGACGTGGCTGAGTGAAAAAGATTTGTGTATGTGTATATATGTATAAAAGATGGCAAGTGGGACGGATATGTATCAAAAAAAATTCTGTGAGAGGATAAAGATTGTTTTTTTTCCTCTGTAACCATTAATGGAGCATTAATTGCTGCTGCATATATTGATTCTCACGGATATGCCCTCCTTTTTTTTTGTTTATTAATTTAATTATTTGAGGATTTGTTCACTTGTTCGTTTAATTTGAGTAGGTATATGGAAGGGGGGGAGAGTGGATTCAGAGAGACGCTCTTTCGTACGTATGCACAGAAATTGATCAATGCAAGCGCTCGGTCAAGACACCATGCTTCTTAAGTCCACTGGAGCACAGGGTCCAGGAACTCAAGAGAACATACAGTGCTTTAGTCGTTGGACACTCTCAACTCCCCTTTCAAAAAATAATATAAATCCCTCAACCCGAATACTATGAATTAGTATAGGGAAGTGGGGTCGATCCCACAGAGATGGACTCGCAAAGTAGTGCTCAGAGGCTTTGGACAAACAAATGGCTGCTGCCACGCAAAAGGGTTGAGAATTTTAAACTAACTCTAGA
This sequence comes from Salvia splendens, assembly GCF_004379255.2. Taxonomy (NCBI): domain Eukaryota; kingdom Viridiplantae; phylum Streptophyta; class Magnoliopsida; order Lamiales; family Lamiaceae; genus Salvia; species Salvia splendens. Next base: position 8,757,698 of record NC_056034.1, read on the forward strand.
CCTAGGCAGGAAATGTAAATGCTAGACCTAGGACATGTTAACTTGTAAATTCAGACTTCGACAGCAAGAAACATAACCACTTCCTGGACAGTGTAAACAACTACCTAATCTAGCTAAACAGAATATAACTGAAAGTGGGGACCATCATTCAAAAAGTGGCAAGTACAGAAAGGACTGCAGACAACAAACTTTGACGCTAGCTCGTAGCACAATGCATCCTCTCAGCTGGATTAAACTTGCAGATGAACAAAACAGAACACAAAGCGAGATTCGAACAGAATATAGAAATTTGCTCGTCGGAAACTTGCCACAAAATGGAAACACATCAGATCTGCGTACACTAGACGGAATGAAAGAAAAACACGTAAACTAGGCATAAAAATCAGATCGAAACTACTTCAGATTCACGCCAGAATACTTGATCCACTCCGGATCCAAGACATCCGAACTCAACAACAAACAAATTCAGCAGATCAAACACGGATTCCTCTACAATCCAACTCCAATCTCCCAGATCTGACCATTAACCTGCAATGACTCAAAAACAGCTGCGAAACGCATCCAACTCAGACAATTTAAAACACCAAAATCTCAACAACGAAACAATCAAACTAGAAATCAACACAATTGCCATAACAGAAAATCAAACTTGCATTAAAACCAGAGATTCTTCGGTAAAAACAGCGAACCGAGCTTCGAACAACGAAGCTCGGCAGAGTAAGTAAAATCCGGAAAGCGAAAGAGAAATTGTTTCTTCGCCCCAAATAAGAGCGGTGTTACACACTATCGAAAGCTAAGATGAAACCCCGGACGTGTGAACTGAAATCTCCGCAAATTAGTACCAAGTGTGTGTATGGAAAAATGAACTAAGCAACAGGCTGTGGTGAGGTCTCCACCGAGAAGATCCCTCCAGCTTGCATGCTTCTGCCTTTTATAGATGCGGACATAGCCCTCGAGTCTTCGTAGAAATCCCTATTCTACCCTTCAACTCTAGAGCTTCCTCCGTCGAGCAATTCTCTTCATAATCGTTCACTAAATCGCCATTTCCTCGACCCTGTGATTTTTTGGTCTTCTTTCCTGGATCTGGCGAATTCCTTCACACACCTGGCTTAAAACGTGCGTTAGCCCCAATAAAATCACGAATTAAGTCCCTAGACCCATGCATGAAATTAGCCTTATCAGTATAATCGGCTCAAGTCTGTGGCTGTCCGCGCTGAAGTACCCGATTTTCTTAGAACGCAGGATGTATAAATTAAATTTTGTTCGATGTATCAGACATTGAAATTTTAATTTTGGGATCTTATTTATTTATTTAAATTTATTATATACATATAGGTGTATTATATTTTTACGTGTTCTATTTACTTGCCTAACGTCAAAACAAACAACCACGGAAATCCATCATAGCTCGGATTTAATCGCATAAACGTTACTTATATAGGTAATCGCATATAAATTTTTATTTGGTGTTACTTTACTCTTTCTTTTTTTTTACTTTTTTTTTAGTTGTACTTGAAATATTCGTTCGAGAACGAAGCAACGATTATTTATAATTCCAAGATCAATTATTATACATGAAAATGGCAGATTCTACAACGATCACTTATTATTTATCTTTAGGTTAATAATAATAATAAGGTACGAAAGTTCGGGTTGTTACAGGTACGCCTCTGTTTAAATATGATCAATTTTTTTTTTGTGATGTTATGACTAGATGGGCGGCAATGAAGCACTTTCCTTTTAACGTTTATGATGATAAAAAATTTGAGGCTACCCACGAGAAAGATTTTCCCATCCTTGCGTCAATGGCCAAGGAGATTTTCTCTGTTCCGGCTTCCACTGTCGCCGTCGAGTCCGCTTTTAGTGTTGGCTCGCGTGTGTTGGATGAATCAAGAAGTAAGCTCTCGGCGAAAAATATGGAAGCCGTGATGTTACTTGATGATTGGGCCAAAGCCGACGTCAGAGAAGAAGAAAATGATTGGGATGATCGTCAGGAGGGATCACAAGATGAATTCACCGGGGATGAATCGTAGGCCAACCGTAAACCGCCGGCGGCCATGCCAAATAGGTAAGTAAGGTAAGAGAACTACGTGGGCTTTGATTCCCTACTGCAAATGAGCATTGGGGATACGTAGGCATCTCAACTTAAATTTTAAATTTAAGTTGAGTTCAAGTCCTTTTTCCTTTATTTCTTTTTTTCCCATTTGTTCTTATTTTAAAAATATGCAAATACAATTACATAATTGTATTTGTATATACTCTAGTCGATGAAGTAGATTTCTCTATACGGCTAAATCCGGGAAACTTTTGACAATTCTACTATAATTGTTGATTGTTAGACTAAACTCAACATTAAAAGTTGAATTGCTAAAGGTATCCTTAATTTAGTTATGTAGAAAGATCTCCTTCGCCGATTAAGAGTATATATACTTATAATTTTTTTAATAAGAACTTCTAAGTCTTTTTTGTCAACACTTGTAAATTGTAATTGTTGTAGCTTGTATTTAAATTTTTCGATTTGTAATTGTTGTAACTTGTAATTGTTGTAACTTGTATTTAAATTTTTCGATTTGTAATTGTTGTAACTTGTACTTAAATTTTTCGATTTGTAATTGTTGTAACTTGTACTTAAATTTTTCGATTTGTAATTGTTGTAACTTGTAAACGTGTAATTTCAGTAAAATTGCAACTTTCATCGTACATTTTTGAATAAATATTACACGTTGGAGTCGTAATTTAATTGAAAAATGCAAAAAAAGGCCGAACCGCCGAACCGGCCCGAAAACCGGCAGTTTTGAACCGCCGCTTGAACCGCCGGTTTTTTGAACCAGAATCGGAACCGCCGGGACCCTAGGCGGGCCAGTTCCGGTTCATGCATTTCGTGAACCATGAACCGCCGGTTCATGAACCGGAACCGGCGGTTCATGAACCGTGTGCACACCTAGGATGGTCTACTCAACTTTAAGTCAAATCATATGTTGTTGTGTCAGGTTGCATGCAGGGCGGAGTCATCATTGTGGGTAATTTGATAAAAATGCCCTTTTAGGGCCTCAGGGTGTTATCGTCTGAAAAAACCTCATTTGTGACTATATATATTGTTAGGCCTCTCTGATGCTATTTTTATTTTATTATGAGTCACTGGTGCAACAAGTGCAAAAGTTAGGGTTATTTGATGCAGTTCACTTATTTTAAATAATCATAATCATTCACATTTAATTATTTGATTACTATAAAATTATAAATTTTAAATTAAATAATTTTTTAAAATTTTAAATAATCATAGCTATTTGCATCAAATTATATTTTTGTTGTAAACATAAATTTCTATAAGAAATTAATTTAAGATTATAGAATAATTATATTCACACTCTATTTTAAAAGTGTTTTAATTGCAGTTTAAGAATTAAAAATAATTGAACTCTGATTAAGATATAATTGCAAGTAGATGGAATAAAATGACTAGGCAAATTATATGATGCAGCACTATTAAAATCGGCTACCAAAATTTTGTTATACTTCAATTTATGAATTTCTCTAAATAAATGGCACCATTTTGTTGCATTAGTCATCCATAATTTTTGTATTTCCATATATAAATCCATGTAATTTGGTAATGAGTTAACTTAACAAATATAACAAAAGGACAACAAGTAAAGGAATAAATAGTTTATAAGAAAACCGGTGTAAATAAAAATCGATTTAAAATTTAAGGGCATTCTGTGTATACAATTTTTGTTAATTTATCTTTATTCTAGAGTTTCAAATGCTTATAGATTTAATTGTGTTCAATTAATTTAATGAAGCCACTATGTCCACGAAACACCGCGTCGCGGCACTATAGCTCACAATTATTGCCACTCTAATCGTTTATACTAACTCACAAGTATTGTGTCCACATTGACGAATCCAAATAACAAAACTCGTAGAATCAGGGATACAAGATAAATAATAAATAATATGTTCAAAATTATTATTTTAAAAAAGATGCAAAATGGAGTATTACTATTCTATATATGAATGTAAGAAAAGTTAAAATTAAAAGCATAAAAATATAAAAAATGTAGAAAAGTGTTAGAAAATTAAAGTACATCAGGCTATTAACATTATAGGATTTTAAAATTTGGACTTATTTATAAAAAAATAATTATTGAAAGATCAGTTATTTATTTTTAATCTAGACCAAGGGCTACTCCCTCCCTCCGTCTGCAAAATTTTGTCAACATTTAACTCAATGAGAGTTTTAAGAAATGTGAAAAAAAACGAGTTAAAAAGTTAGTGGAATGTAGATTCTACATTTATATTAGTATTAGTTGCAGCAGAAAAAAGACGATTCCGTCGCCTTGGCAGCCACACTCCGTCTTGACATCATGTGAGGGGGTTCAATCAGGGTACGCAGTAGCCCGTTAAGGGGAGGCCTTAACCCACTGGCTGCCAGAAGCCCATGCAGTGAAATTTGAACCCATGCTCATTGCAGCAAGATTTGCCTCTCAGTTGCCAACTGTGCGGTCGATGCGGGTACATTTTATATTAGTATTAGTTTTATAATAGAATGTGAGTGCAGTGAGTTAGTGGAAAGTGAACTTCAATTATCTAAAATGAAAAAAATGGATAACATTTTGTGGACGGATCAAAATGATAAAAGTGGACAATATTTGAATGACGGAGGCGCAACCGCAAAAGTGCGTTTGCAAATAAAAATATGCTACACCTATGGGCTGTAGAACTTCTTGATAAATAGAAGCCCAATAATTACTATAGTAAGTTTTTAGTAGTGAATTGCTTTTGTGATATTTCATCTATATAAGCTATTTGGTGCATAAAATTGATTAAATGATGAGCGATGAGAAAAAGAAATAATGAAATAAATTGGGGTGACAAAAGAAAAAGAAAAACTAAACTAAAGAACGCATATCAAAATGAAAGCCGTTTGCATATAAGAAAAGAAAGAAGATGGAATATGAGGCAAAGTGACATCGTTTTGCTATCCACCCACTAAAAGATAGAGATCGAATAATGAAACAACCATTGATGTACTCCATTACCAAATAACAATATGCAAATAAACTTAATTATATCTTCATTCAAGCTAAGACAAATTTCAAAGTCTATAGTCATCAAATCAAATTCAGAGAGTTGCAACATTAAGTTACGAATCTATGATTCAGAGAGCTCACAGCCATGCTGGGTTCTTGATAGGGGTAACAACTGTCCACACTCCTGCAGCAAGACCGTACATGCTATTGTTAGCCCTCAATAAATAACTAAGTTGGCTCTTCACTTTCATCTGCATACCTACTTAAACTTCAGGATTGTCTGCACAGGTCCGAAGATCTCCTCCCTTGCAATCGGCATATCATCCGCACTAAACTACTAAATTAGTAACGGATGATCAATAAACTATCAAGTACCAATTTTGACCTTTTCACGCTTCACATAACTGATTACCTTAACATTGGAGAAAACAGTTGGCTGAATGTAATATCCCTTTGTACCCAGTTTCAAGGGTTGCCCCAGCATCCTGTCCAATTCTGATATACTTGAGGATCTTCTCAAATTGTTCCCCATCGATCTGAAGTTCAAAACTGATCGATGGAGAAAACAGTTGGCTGAATGTAAACTCGTATCGAGAGATAACTGTGAGATCGCACAGAAGATGATGGTTCGTTCGCGGGATCCTCCCGTCGAGCAGCCAACTATCGTTCAACTAGAGTTTTTGATAAAATAAATTGCAGAGAAAAGTAAAAGACGATAAAAAGGATAAATTGTATTTCTTCAATGAATGATTTAAAAGATAACAAAGACTCATATTTATAACACTCCCTAATAACCTAATTTAGTAATCAAGAAATATGAAAGATATGCTAAATCAATAATATATGAAATAATAGAGATATGAGAATATTCTATAGATACACCCGTAGTGCCTTATAGCATAATCTATGGCTACACTGATTATTATAATTCTAAAATTACTAATGACCTCCTATACAAATATATATTTACATTTCTCCCTGCAAATTTCTGCAATTTACATTTTTATCTATATATATATATATATAATTTATATTTTGCTCCTTCAAACATATATAAACTTTTCATTCTTCAATTATTTAAACTTTCTCCCTTTCAAGAGGCATAATTATAATAAACATTCAAAATACGAAGTAAAACAGCTATCATATCATCAATTTACTTAATACTTTCAATAAAATAGAAGTCATACAATATTCGAATATGAAGTGTTAAAAATATCCTACAAAACTACATTCCAAGATCGCTTCACCTATTCTATTAAGCCTCCATTCTCATATTCTCCCCAATATTTGACCATTACGATCGTCCAAGCAACTCAGTTCCCTGCATCCAATACACAATTAAATCAAAATTTAAACAAAACCAATCAATTAGACAAAGACATGTAAAGGAAACAGGGCAATATATTGATATGGGACTCCTTGGTGGCACTTGTTAAAAAACTTAGTCAACACCTAGGGAATATACAAATCCTTATATGGAGTCCCAAACATAATAAAGAAAGCAAAATTATATATGTATCAAGCTTCGCTGTGCGAAACAATCTAAATTTTAAAAATATTAAAATACTAATATGCATTTGATAACTGTGAAATCAGAAATAAAATGTATCAAGTCTCACTGTCAAAGCTTACTCCACGAAAGTAATAAACAATGCACTATGCTCGCATGATCGTACTTGGATGTAGTAATTTGAGCACCATTTCCATCATTGCAAGATGTTCCGAATGAATCTGGAAATAGCTTCTCTCTGCCTCAATTTTGTAATATTCAACCATAGAGATTATATCACACTTAAAAACAATAAACAATTTGAAATATGAAACTTATAGATCACAATTCATCAAGTATGCAATCTCTATACTCCACATATCCTGGACATGGGTAGTTGCATCCAAGACCTTGTAGAAACAAACAAAGATGACTCTTAGACATAAAGTGCAATATATCAAATATGAAAAGCAAAACAGTGAGAACAACCTATAATCTAAAATATGTATACATAGAACAAAAGGCAAAAAATGGAACGTAGTTAAAAAGGAACAAAGCTTAAGCATACTTTTAACTATGTTTTAAATTCTTATCAGATTACATACTCAAATGAACACCAAAAAACAAACAAAAAACAATAGTTTTTACCTTTGTGACATATTTGGTTTGTCTTGCAAAACAAAACAAGCATTGCTCCGTCCTTAGAAGCCATAAGTGCTTACATTGAGTAAAAAACACATATACAACCAGACTATCGATAAACAGAGTACAATTTAGAGATCCAACAGAAGTAAAAATATATTTGCTAAATAGAAAAATATATACTACTTTGAAAGAAGGAAAATTAAAACTCACTTTGATAAACCCAACTCACAACCTATCCAAGCCCCTTGGCCTAGCGGTAAAGGGTGCTGGATACCGCCTCCATCCTGGAGGTCTCGAGTTCGAACACTGGGTGGCGTAATTTGTCTTTCCTCCTTGTTATAGGAGTTGATTTGTAATTTCCTCCTTCATATATATGATATAAATATATGAAGTTAATTTAAAAAAAAAAAAAAACCCAACTCACAACCAAATACTAAGTTTTCTCAATCTCCAACCCAAGGCATCCCAAACTCCAGAACTTATAAAATTCAGTCCAACAACGTTTTTAGTGACTTAATCTACACCAAATTATCCAAATTCTAAACTTGGAATTGCAACATAACTGTAATCCATAAATAAAATTGCAAAATAAATTCATTAACATCTAGGGTAAGGAGTACAATTTTTAGGACCATTGTACACAGTGAGATAACAAATGAGTGAAATCAAGGGTCGTATTATTTCGTCTTGCTTGACTCGCTACAAAATTCACATACAAATTAAATGGTTCAAATTAATAAATTACACCACAAAATGTAGAAATCAAAGAGAAACACTTTAAATATCTGTAGATAGTGCAAGAACGGCAAAATTAAAGAGAACTGCAAATTAACCAATTACACCACAAAATGTAAAAATTAAGGAGAAGCGCTTTAACTACCGGTGGATAGTGCAAGAACGGTAAAATGCAGGACTACACCAACATACAATCCTGGCACTTGCAGATTAATTCGAGGCTTCTTCGATTTGTTAGATGAGAAGGCGTTAGGGTTTGGCTGGGAGTTAATGGCGGTGAGAACGGTGGGGTAAGTAACGGGAGTATTAGTGGTAAAGTTTCCACCAAATTAAGTATATCAAGGTTTCAGTTTTTTAAATTTTGGAGTACTAATTGAGTTATAAAATTTTAGAATATACTAAATCTTAACAAGTTTAAGTAGTGGAGTATAAGTTACCGCCAAAATATTTACTAAATGTTTCTTTCTTCATTTACCATTCCAATATTCCATTGATAATCAAAAGATGTTGATTATTGGAAGTGCCAGTAAATGACTATTATTATGGCTTTTACTTCTCAGTGTAATATAGTGTTCGGCATAAACGTGATAAGAGACGAATGTAGTGATGAAGCATTTATAATGGCATTTTTTATATAGTGTAGTGAAATAAGTGAAGTGAAAAGTCAATTTTCTAGTAGTGTTATTAGCTCTCTTGTGTTGTATGAGCTCGGACAATGTCCACTCAATTAGTGTGAACGTTTTATCACTTCCGGCCACAAACATGTTCAAAATGAGTGCTTTAATAGAGATATCACCGAGAACAAAGCCACATCTCTCATTCCTCGATAACTCAAGCAAAACATCCACAAATGGAGGAGCACCAGTTGATAGCCGAGTTGCAAAGGGTGACAATCTCTTGATCTTCTCATCAAGCCGCTTAACAAAAATATCAAGCTCCATCGTCTTCACAAAATGGACTTCATAATATATATCACCGAATTTGCTTGAACTTCTCCAAATAATATGCAAATAGAGATTATTTGACTCTTGCAAGTCTTGTAATGACCCATTGATGCATTTCTTCCATTCACTACTCTTCAATAAAGTTGATATATACTCAAGTGGAGTCGATATACACCCAAATGGTGACTTAACAGAGTCAATGACAGATAGGGGGTTGGATCCACCATCTCCTTCATTATCTAACAATATCTCTTCGACTTTAACCACCTGTTCAATCTGCAACTCCAAAAAGGGACCCATATGTGAGCCCGACAGTTGTCCGTTGGGCGGGGCTAGTGGAGGTCGAGGCTGGGTGTGCAGTTCCCCCACGTGGCGGTCGGTGTCATCCAAGAAAGACTCCAATTTGGCGATTGAAGCAAGGGGGTGCTCGATGTGAGCGGCATTCTTGGTGAAGGGTCCGGCAAGCTGCTTCCTGCAGTGATGTGGCTGTTGCAGGCTGCCTGCAGTGTCGCGGTTCACGAGCGATTGCAAATCGTAGGGTGCAGCGGAGTAGGACGACATATCGGGCGAGTACGGAGTGGAACGTGACGGAGAACAGCTGGGGATGCAACGGTCGGTTGCTGTAGGGGACACAATACCGGCGTTGTGTATGAGATGCTTAACGGAGGGACTGGATGGACGCTGAACGCTGGGGCTGGTGGAGGACGCATTGCAGCGTGTGAATCGCTCAAGCGACGCTCGTTTGCATCCATCTGGGACACCAATTGCTTGACAACTGCGGTCAAGCGCTCAAGCTGTGAAGCCAAGGCAGCCAATGGTAGGTCCGGTTCCAAATCCTGCATCTCCGTGGGTGGAGTACTCCCATATCCTTTCCCCTTCACAGTGTCACTTTGGTAAACAATTTCATGAGCCAATAACCAAGTCTTCTCACTATAGCCAGCAATCATGTCTTCTTCGTATTTAGAAGAATCCCAAAAATCATTAGGACCATTTACGGATTCCTTCTCTCCATAATTGATAGTTGTTGTTGTGCGTTGATGCTTCGGTGGATACCGGGAAGAGGGTGAGCGCTGCGGTGGCGATGACCAGTCAGGAGGGCTGCGTTGTCGTCGGTAGGGATCTAGATCACAAGTCGACGCTGTTTCGTAGCCATAAGGCGGCTGGATCAGATCTTGGTGGTGGTGTTGAGGTGTGTGTTGTCTCGGTAAGTCCCAGCAGGTAGATGGCCAGACGGTTGGGGATTCTTGAACATAGGATTTGTACTCTTGTTGCACGTGATACCAAGGTGGGTCCCAACAGGAAGGGGGTCGTGGCTGCGGCGGTTGTGTATGACGGTTGCCGAATTGAGGGTTCTGGTGGTAGGGAGTGGGCTGAAATTGATCTGCCGCGTTGAATGATGGCACATCATATGGCAATCCATTGTTGGAAAATTGCAACTCTGAGAATTGTCGTTGTTGGTACATGCTGACGGAGGATGAGAACACAATGAAAGCACCAGATGATACGAGTAAACTCGTATCGAGAGATAACTGTGAGATCGCAGAGAAGATGAAATAATAGAGATATGAGAATATTCTATAGATATACCCGTATCAAAAACGCTGTTGTATCAGTATTACGGACAGGATGACAAGAGACGTCCTGAACATGTAATAATGCTATAAAATTGCACCCAGGGATAAGGAAGTACGGGCAGGTTTACCTGAGGGCCTTGCCCTATGCCTGCCTTGAATGGATCCCCAACAGTACGCTTCAGTTTTCTGATCTGCTTGAACAATATAGAGGAAATGAGGCATATCAGAATACAGAAGCTATTCAAGCTAACACTATACTTAATCTAGCAGTAGTAATAGATCTATCAAAAAGTGACAAGGATCGTATTCTGAGATTAGGAAAGAAAATAAAAGAGAGAAACTGTAGTATTGACTCTAAATCACGGCAAACAACCCTCATAGGAAAAGCCACTATACGAATCTTTGGCAGTGACTACATTCATGACTCGGGCAACAACTTTATAAACCAGAACTGTAATTTTGGAATAACACTGAATATTGAAAAAGTCAAAAATAGGTTTTGATTTTAGTGTATGGTTAGAGAAATTGTCTAAAGACTTATTTTTGTTGACGGGATGATTCAAATCTTAAAATTCTTAAATTCATATTTTAGCATGGTACAACACAATTATCATTTAATCCAATACCTAAAAAAAAATCATGATATTCGCAACAAATTAGAATCAACCCACCTTCATAATAAAATAATTTTAAATTCTAAAATTCATATATCCGACAAATCAACAATGTCCACATTATAAAACTCTAAAAACCATACATTCCCAGACTTCTAAATTTCAACTCCTTCCAAGAAGTTCATTTCGGTTTATTGAAAAGTATATGTAATAACTTAAAAAATTTCGACATTCTAGGCTATTTAGTTACTATATCAACATCGTATCCTCCCATTTGGATTAACATAAAATTCTGCAGAATATTAAAAAATTTCCTCACCCAAGTCATTCTTGATTTGTGAAAAAGATGGATAAGGACGATGTGTGATGCTTAGACAACATAGTCGTCCTTGAAATTGTTATCTGATTATCATAGTTAAACTTTAGAGATTGTAATTGGCTGTGTGACACTTTTTTAACAAAATGATGTCATTATATATAATGTTAATTTAATTATTCTTATATATACAAAAACGGTGTAGTTTCTTGCGTTGTTATAGTATTATATTTGAGTTTGCCATATTAAATTCAATTTTGATCATCATAGGACAATTGGGAATTATTGAAAAAGTTAGATTTTCTATTCCAGTTCTAACAATTAGAGAAGTCAACGAAAAGTTAGTACTACCTCTATTCTTAAAAATAAAAGTTATTTTTATTTTAATTTGTCCCTTAAAATTAAAAACATTTTACTTATAGAAAACTTTTTTCTCTCTAATGAAATAATACTCATTCTCCACTAATAATATTTCAATTATTTTTTTCCTCTCTCTTACTTTAACGGTTTGCATTAAAACTCGTACTATTTTAAAAGTTTGTATTTTTAAAAAACAGAGACAATGAAGTAGTATGATTTAAATGACAAATATTCCAAACAAAAATTGTTCTCTTAAAACCAGCATTATAAAAATGAACCGGATCGATCAATTCAACATTATTTGGTTTGATCTGATTTGAACATAAGACCGTTGAACCGTTTTCTGGAGGCCGTTGATCCCTGCAAGGCACTGGAGGTACCTAGAAGCATTGTGGTAGAAGAGCATATACAAATAATTACTACTATTTCCATTTTTCAAACTCAAAGCAAATTTTAGAAGCAAGTTCTTCATCCGTATACAGAAATCAAAATATGAAACTGAAACATGTGGTCAAATTTAGCAATTTCACAAAATAATTTCCTCGTATAATTAAACATAGCGGGTTTAGTTAAAGCGACGAGTAGAATCAGCAAACAGAATACGTTACAAAAGTTGCATGCAGCTAGTTACACCAGAATAAAGGCCGAATCTCACGATAATGCCCACGGGGGTGGAGTAGCAGACTGTTTTTTATGTTCTCTTGATCTTCGAAAAAGTTCCAGTCTCTGAAAAATAAGTACTCTGAGTTCCTCCAAACTGGTTCGCCTGAGGATTTGAAAGCTCGATTCCCTGAAAAGCATGTCAAATCTTCACTCAGTAAACCAAAGTACAAGCAAGTTAGCAAATGTTATACTACCTCTGTCCCACTTTAGGAGTCCTGGTTTACCATTTTTGGGTGTCCCACTTTAGGAGTCCCGGTTGGAATATTTCATAAATGGTATTAGGCCCAACATTCCACTAACTTTTTTTCCACTCACATTTTATTATAAAACTAATATAAAAAAGTATGATTCCACTCACATTTTATTATAAAACTAATATAAAAAAGTATGACCCACATTCCACTATCTTTTTTCACCATCTTTCCTTTACATTTCTTAAAACCCGTGCCGAACTCAACTGGGACTCCTAAAGTGGGACGGAGGGAGTAACAAATTAAGCTTGGGTAGGGTCCATTTAATAGGGTAGATAACTCCTCTATCATCTTGGAGTTATTTGAACTAAAATGAGTGTTCTTATCATGTTTTGTCTTAATCTAACTTCCCTATCAAATTCCCCCTAATCGTGGAACTCAGCTGTGCCCCTTTTTGAGGCTAGTGTTTCAATGCTAAATAACCGAAACCAATGTCACAGGGAAGCATCAAACCTGGACGGGTGTGAAAGCCAGACTTGATGTCAGTCCAGAAGTTGCGCCACTGGTTCCATAACTCCTGTCCTTAAACCTGAAAAAAATATATTGCATCAATGAATAGTGATTGTCACTCATCAGCTATGAAAGCAGCAAATGTGAAGTAGAACTTCAGAGCAACTCAACTATTAAGCTTATTATAAGTTTGGAAATCGAACGAATCCAATGCGACATCAATAAAAAAAACTGCTATACTTCAACAGAAATGCGAGGAAATCATACTTCTTGGCTACTTTAGCAGCAAGTTTGCTCTGTCCAACAGATACACGAAGCTTTCCGCTACCAGCCTGACCGAGCATTCCATAACCTTCGCCAAGTCCATCACCTTCAAGAAATCATGAAGTCTTAGGATTAGCATATATTAGCAGCCTTAACACCTTCAAAATAAAAATGTACCAATCCTACTTTACATAACAAACAACACAGTTAGTATAATGGTACCTAGTGAACTCTCCTCTGGTATCCCGAACTGCATCCTGTTAGCCAGCTTCCGCATGTCTGTAATAGCATATCTGATGGAAATTGCAAGAACATTAGGATTTTGACTTGGAAGTTGGAAAATATTAATTTCAACTAAAAATTGAAAAATAAAATTTAATGAAGAAATAATCAATAAGGAAATTCAAGCACCTTTCTTTCATCTTCCTTAAACGCCGACCTCCTCTCTTCTTTCTGGGCTCTGAATCAGGAACCGGAAGTGGTTTAGGCTGCTTAGCAGGAGGCGGCTCTTGCCACTTCTCTATCTTTTTGTGAATCTCTGCGCGCAAAGTTCTCCCAGTTTTTCCAGCTGGGTCTCCCCTAGTAGAGTCTACACGTGCAGCAAGAGTGGATTTTGAAGCCAAAAGTCGACAAGCACGCATTCTTAAGGAAGGCGGAGTACTCTGGAAAATCTCAGTTTGCTCCAAATAGCCAACACGAAATTGGGATGTTGCTGTTGAAAACCCTGCTAAATTCTTCTTTTTGGCACCAAGAAGCTGAACGTTGCATGCAGGCATTTTTGCTAATGCCGAAAGACCACCAGCTGTACCAATTATTTTTGCCGCAACAGCACTTCCAACTATGGCTGAGAGATTTGGGGCAATATACCCCATTCGACTCTCCACAAAATCAAGAACCTTTTTCTTTGCAGAATCTAGAGCAAGTGCGCGATCACAAGCATCAATTGTCTTTTGCAAGACATCCTCCGGAAGAGGCTTTCCACTAGTAGTTGATGCTGTGACAGAAACCACCATAATAATAGCAGACGGTAAAAATCCTTCAAGATCAACAAGCGTCAGATCCATTTCATTAGCAATCTTTTTAACAACCCGGGCATAATCAATTGGGTGGTGAACAAGAGATTCAAGTTCTGGAAATTTCAAGCGATACTTGTCACGGATGAAATTGTGAATTATCACAATCTCATTTTCAATATCGACAGACAAGGCATTACAATCAACTATCAACTGATACTCTGGATCATCTTCTAAAACAATTCCATGAGTGGAGTTCTCAGACCCATTTTCCAATGCATCTTCAACTTTCTGCAATAAAAATCAGATGTTACCAACTATTACATTAATAATGAGAAAGCAGGGGCTTATCATTCACTCTAAATACAGACCTATACAAGGAAATCAGTTGCGGAATAAGACAAGGGAAATGCAACAACATAACCACCCTAAAGAAAAAGCAAGCAGCATCAGATAGATTAACTAATCAAAAGACGCATAGCATAACATAGTGGATATTGGATACATAGCAGTAGTCTAAACTAAACCAACCTGCATGATGTCAGTAAATCGCTGAGTTTTTTGTAGCTTCGACACACTATCAAGATCATCATAGTTAAGTGCTTCTATATCAGCTAAATCACCATCTACATCTTCTTCCATGTGCTCAGCATCGTCGTTATCTGCTTCCTTAATCAAAAGTACTATCAAACTAGGTCCACAGCCAAGAAAATAGCAAAAGCGGAGATGAACATCATGAACAGAGGACCCCAGTCATTACATGCAATATCGTATTCACATGCTAATAAAACCACATATACTTACCAGAAGATCATCTTCATTATCAGACAATTCATCAAGATCAGCCAGAAAAGAGTCATTCAGAGTTGCCTGAAACAAAATAATGCCCTGTTAAATTTAAAACATCAAGAGATGGTCTTCACTGAGTACATAAATCTACTCTAGACGAGGCGTGCAGCAATTCCAGTGTTGTTAGGGTCGCGGGGCGCATCGGGTCGATGAGGTAAAAATTCGGGTCGCAGGTCGACGAGTCGAGAGACCCACAAATCTAGGCTAATTGTTTTGCCTTTTAATATTAAATAAAATAAATATATTGCTCTAATGTTTATAATATATCAAATAATATAAATGTAGACGCAATTCATGTGAATAGAGATCAGTGTTGTGAAAATCGCGACCCAGGCGCGCTCGGGGCGCGGGGCGATCAAAGCGAGCCTGTAATCGACCTGATGCGGCGGGGTCGTGCGAGATCCGTGGAGCGACGGTGGGGCGCGCTTGGGTCGCCTGGGTCGCGGGTCGATTTAAGTTAAATATTGATGACTCTTCATCTTCTTCATTGAATAAACCAAAAAACAGTAACTTACCAACTTCCCACACTCTTATTTATGGAAAACCTACACCAACCCTTCTATTCAGCCGCCTTCTCCTCTCCTATTTCTTCTCCTTTCTTCTTCATCAGCCACCACTCCTTCGACGTGGGTTTCCTCAGCAAAAGCAAAAATCACGTTATTCTTCAGCCATCACTCCTTCGACGTCCAGATTCTCAAGGTTTCTACGGGTATGAGCATCAATTGTTATGGGGATTCACGAAATTTCAGTTTATCTAGAGTTTGTGTATGTGTTTTTTTGTAAAGAATTGTTTTTAGAGATATTGGGTACATTTGGATTTGTAGAACTGTTTTGTAAAGTCTCTCTCTCCTCTAATTTGCTGCGACTCCACAAGTAAGAAACAGAAGCCAAAATATATAAAAATAATTCAGAAGAACAATTAAAAAAAACATTCTCAATGTTTACATGTTTTCTAGAAAATAACTATATAATTTTATTTTAGTTTTCTGAGCTTGCAATCAAAATATATAAAAACAATTCAAAAGAACAATTCAAAAAAAAACATCTCAATGTTTACATGTTTTCTAGAAAATAACTATATAATTTTATTTTGTTTTTCTGAACTTGCAATCAATGTGGCTGCTTAATATGCATTGTTTATTTGTTGCTTAATAACCATATTATTTATTTAAATTGTAACAATAATTATTTTTATTTTTTATTTACTTCAGCTGAATGGTGGAATACTTTTGGATCTGACGCACCAAATTTGCGAAGTTTTGCAATTAGAGTATTGAGCTTAACTTGCAGTGCTACCGGCTGTGAAAGAAATTGGAGTGTTTTTTCACATGTAAGTAATTAGAATTTGAATGAGTAACATTCTTATATTTTAACATATTATTTTTCTTTTTATTTCCAGATCCATAGTAAAAAGAGGAATCGTCTAGCACAACAACGATTGAACGATTTGGTATTTGTGAAATATAATAGAGCGCTCGAACGAAGATTCAAGATTAGTGACACCACCGATCCTATTCTATTGAGTGATATTGATGAAAGTAACGAATGGTTACTTGGTAGGATGCAGGATGAGGATAATGATTTTGATGATTTGGTGTTTGATGATGATGATCTTCGTTGGACGGATGTTGGTAGAGCTTCTGGAGCGTCGGAAACAGTGTACCATACTAGAGGTAGCACAAGCACAAGAGAACAAGCCTCAAGCTCTATGCGTTCTTATACTCTTGTGGATAATGAAGATGACAGTGAAGATATTAACTTGGTTGTATCCGATGAAGGAGAAGAGGACTTACCTATGAGTGATGATGATATTATTTAGTTAATTATTTTATGTTTTGCAACTTTTTTTGGAACTTTGATGATTTTTGATAATAAAATTCAGTTATGTTGTTTAAAAATTTATATTTTTCGTCTAATCTTTTTTTTTTAATATGGAGTAATGATGTATGTAGATTTATTTGATGTGATAAATATTCAAGCAACAAACTTATAAAAGAGACAAATATAATCATCATTCGGCTATTCTGGCGCCCCGATTCGTGGGTCCCTCGCCCCGGGGTCCCCCCTCATCGCCCCGCGACCCTAACAACACTGATAGAGATAAAGTAGAAAATAGAAATGATCAAAATATCAAAACAATTCATAAGTCATAACACAATAAATAATTGATACAATTGTCTAAAATATCAAAACAAATGAATATATGAAGGGTGACAGCAAAAGATCTTTGAATTGTTTATTTGTTTAGGAGTGAAGAGGCCGAATTCTAAAGTGTAGAAAGTAGGTTTGAAATGTTTGATGTGGTGCATGCATATATATAGAGAATTGTGAATCAGAGAGTCAGAAAACATGTGAGAGATTTGAGAAAATCAGAAATAGCATATGTTTAGGGCGACCCAGGCGACCCACTCGACCCAATGACGACCCTATATCTCGATCAACACACCCATGTTGGGGCGGTGATGGTCTCGACCCAGGCGACCCGGGCTACCCGAACATATGCTATCGCCGGTGGGTCGCCTGGGTCGCCCTAAACATATGCTATCTCTGATTTTCTCAAATCTCTCACATGTTTTCTGACTTTCTGAATCACAATTCTCTATATATATGCATGCACCACATCAAACTTTTCAAACCTACTTTCTACACTTTAGAATTCGGCCTCTTCACTCCTAAACAAATAAACAATTCAAAGATCTTTTGCTGCCATCCTTCATATATTCCTTTGTTTTGATATTTTCAGACAATGGTATCAATTATTTATTATGTTATGACTTATGAATTGTTTTGATATTTTGATCATTTCTATTTTCCACTTTATCTCTATTCACATGAATTGCGTCTACATTAGAGCAATATATTTATTTTATTTAATATTAAAAGGCAAAACAATTAGCCTAGATTTGTGGGTCTCTCGACCCAGTCGACTCGTCGATCCGCGACCCGAATTTTTACCTTATCGACCCGATGCGCCCCGCGACCCTAACAACACTGATTAAAATGCATGAAGACTCACAAGCAAAACATTAGAAGATGTCTCTCAATAATCAGAGAGAAAATGGTTGGCTCTAGGTGATCTCAATAAACATTAAACACGACAAGGAGAAAAGGAGATTGAGCACGACAGATACGCAACCACAAAGACAACACACTTCACTGTAGCCAGAGGCCTACAGCATTATGCAGGAAAGCATGGGATTAGGGAAAGTTGGAATTGATTCTTTTACTAAACGATTAGATAAGCCAGTTGATTTAACAGCACCAACAAGGAAGATTATCAATTCCATTCGACTACCCATCTATTCTCCAGACTCCAACAGCAACCCAGAGTTCGTATAAACAACAATTGCATAAATTATCGATAAACATGATTTAAATTTTAAACACATGGAATGCAGCCATCTCATGAAATCTGCAACGCCTATCAATAAAAACAACGTTCGCATCATTTTAATTTAACCACGACTCAACTTAAATCCAGGCACGTATGCAATACAAACAAAAGCTATATTCAGAAGTAGTACGCAACACCAATTCATGAGTGTCTAGTAAAAACTAAAGCGATAAAAAAAAATCCAATCGAATTACCATATCCCACCGATGCCCTAAATTGCTTGATGCGAACGGATTACTGCTCGAGAAAAAAAGAGCGGAATTGCTAAATTCCTGCACAGAATCAGATAACGAAGAACAGGTTCAAATTAGAATCGTAGGGCTCCGAGAAGCGTATTGCTCAGCAACTATTTTGGAATAGAAAATATGGAAGTAATTGGAAATCGGTTTATTGTATACATGCCCAAAATTATAAACTTATTTCTCTTAGCCCACATTCTTTCTGTTTGGATGTCCCGTACTCATTGTATGATTAAAAAAATATTTACTAGTCCATTTGTGTACTACTTATTAATCTGACCCGTTCGTATTAGTTGTATATTTCAAATAATATTAAAGTTGATTAATCATTTTTTTATTGCGATAATATAATTACCATTTGATATAAAACCATATCATTATTTAAAACTCAAATATTGTACATGTAATTGTGGAACATCACTTTTTAGCATCATCTAGTTAAGTAGTTATAATCATAAAATAGCACATCTTACGTTTGGATAGTTAACTTATGAATATCATCTCATATGGAGCTTGAAAGATCATAATTAACTTCTAAGCATAATCTCATATGAATAATTACTCCTATGAAAGATCAATTTCGAACTTATATATATTCATGCATGGGATGAAGCCTGAAACCAACATTTGAACATAATATCATACAGTATATAGCTTCAGAAATCATAAGGAATTTCTGAGCAATATTTTGTCTGAAGCTTGTAAGACCATAGTTAACTTATAAGCATTTGTCTCACCTTTGTAGTTTGACATAACATCAATAATATATATGAGCATCTTCATCGTTTTTTACATAGGTCTTGCTGCATTGTGATGCGGTAGCCTTTGATATAAGATCTTCATATCTCATAGTTGTTCGTTAAAAATTCGAAAGTAACCCTGTCTTGCTAATAGCTATAGTTAGTTTTCATGACAAGCGACTAAGATTTTCAAAAATATATATTAGACCTACTAAAGGGTTTGGGGGTCCCATGGAACCCCTAACAATTTCACTATTTATACAGCATATAGTCAATTAACTAAAATTCACTCATTAGTTCAAGTGGCATATCACCAGGCTAGCAGTTTTCATGCCTGAGTTCGATTCCCTTAGAGCGCTTTTTATATTTTTATTTGTTTTGTTGCTATTTTTTGTATTGCTTTTTGTATTTCTTACAGCTATTAGGCACAAAAAGTTTATGTTTTGTACTCCTCCTTCATGACTAACTTATTTAAAAAATTATTCATAATTAATAATAATAAATGCATAAATTTTTCTAGTTTCCATATCATTAATTATTTTTATCTCATTATTCACCTCTTTCGCATCTTTATAATGTCGAAACTTTTGGCAACACCGACATTTTAAAAAATATCTTAGTGTTGGACCCCCAACGTCAAAATCCTGCATCCGCCACTGTTTAAGCATATTGAGAAACAAAAAAAAAATGATATTTTTGAATTAATGGTCTAATACCTTACTTGTTGGTCATGAGCTACAAAGAAAGTATTACTTGTGTTGAGGAGAAGAGAATTGTCACATCCTCACTTTTTTAAGGATAGCAACACCCAAGGCACCGTGACAACCTCTTTCGCATCTTTATAATGTCGAAACTTTTGGCAACACCGACATTTTAAAAAATATCTTAGTGTTGGACCCCCAACGTCAAAATCCTGCATCCGCCACTGTTTAAGCATATTGAGAAACAAAAAAAAATGATATTTTTGAATTAATGGTCTAATACCTTACTTGTTGGTCATGAGCTACAAAGAAAGTATTACTTGTGTTGAGGAGAAGAGAATTGTCACATCCTCACTTTTTTAAGGATAGCAACACCCAAGGCACCGTGACAGGGGTGAGATATACGAAGAACGAAACAAAAATTAAGGGGACTACATTCACGTCAAAAGAATATTCCAAATAAGTTATTCCATAATCGTATCTAACAAGAGGTCTCAAGTATGAAATTTACGCATAGACATGGACGGACCCAGGTAGAAATAGGGTAGGGCTAAAGCCTTTAATAAAAATATGTTTTAAACTATTTTCTTTTTAAAATTTTTAAAATTTATTCAAATTTAATGTAAATTATTATATAAAAGCCCTTATAAATGATCTAAAACACTAAAAATATAACTTTAGAACAAAATTTAGAAATCACAGCTCCCAATCATATATTTTTTTGCGTCCGCCCCTGCGCATAGATGATAATTAAACTATTACAACAAACATCAAGGAATACAATAGAAAATATAAAGGGAATCGGCAACTTGTATGAGGGCATTTTCCTTCGAGAGTCTACACAACTTCAGAAAAACATACATAGTTGATTACGAGGTTCTAAGTGGATACAGGACAAAACTGTATATGGAAAATCAATTTTCACATTTGACAGTCCAGTCTAAGTTATCTTCAATAAGTGTCATATTTGAACAACTAGTGCAGGGAAAGGTAACCATCTTCCATGGACACTCGACCGACCAACTCTCTCGATGATTCATAGCTATAGTATACATTAGTCTGAGTAGGGACGCTTCTTTATTCAGACTAAAATTTGATTTACTTAAAATCGACATAACCTTTCTCAAAACGGAGTATTGGCGAAACAAATATTCTTAAAAGTATTTCATGAATTTAAATCATATAAGGCATACTTGAAACTCATTTTACTTTAGTTATATACATGGTAAAAGCCCACATGATAAGCTTCCAAAAACCTCAGTATAAGCTTACCACCTTTGGATCGAGAGGAATAAGTTTTTCAGCTATAATAAACTTTAATAGAAATGTCACGTAAAGGTTTCTGCTAACTCACATTAACTAAATCTGACAGTTTAACGAATGGAAATAATTATGTAGTGATGTGATTTCAAGTTTGATTAAGTTTAAGAACTTAATTACTTATGATTAATCAGTAGATTATTTATGTTGGGTCTCAATAATTATATCCAAACCATTTAATTAAGGAGTCCATATCCACAACCGTTGTAGTACATCCCATCTGAATTAATTAGTTCAAACCCAAAGTACCATTTAAATATCCACCCCAAGAGAAATTCTTGGCCCCAATTTTTGCAAGACTCAGTTTCATAAAATAGGGAGCTCCAAAATTTCAGCCCAAAAAAGGGGCAAAAGGAAATTAAATCCCGCAAAATGTCACTTAATTAAGACCTTCAAGCTTGAATCACTTATCTTATAGTACTAGTATATAATAAATTAAACCCAAAGGAGAAATAATTTTTGAGCTAAAGAAACTACAAATTTATTTCTGATACTATGTATATTTGAAAATATTATTCTCATTTTCTAACTAATACAATTAATAATTTAATAGTAGAATAGTAGTATAGTAGTATAAAGTTTCGCTTAGTTGAAAGATATAATGTGTAACAATCACCGCAAACAAAATAAATTAAGAGGTTGAAATTTTCACAACTTTGCTAATGAGAATTTTGTTTACAATTATATCACACATATTTTAATAATACTAAAAATCTCACTGTCGTATTATGTAAACTTAAGTAACGGTATTACTCCATTAAACTAGTTTCAAGCTCAAAAGTCTCTTAGAAAAGGTTGAACTTCATTCAAAAGATATTTTTTTGATCTTGCAAAAGATAGTTGTGATTTAGAACCTAAATTGCGCTATCAAATAAGAGAATTTATTCTAAAAGATTTAAGCGGAAAAGAGAAGACGACATCTTAACTATTAAGGCATGCTTTAGCCAATAAAAAATTTTAAGTGCGTCAATAATTTAAGTATCATGTAGCCATTTATACTCTTTGTTGATGTACATTATTATATCATGGAATTGGATTCGTAAATTACCTAAATTCACGAGCAGCATCTTTTATTTTAACGACATCCATAATTTGGGATAATCAATTATCAATTATGAATTAATTAGAGTTTATAATCTTCACGTGTACTACTTTATTATGACCTGACGTGAAAACTGATAAAGATTATGATCAAACAGTATAAAGATTTCTAAAAAGAGCCTTGCTTTTTAGTATTTTATATTGTTCTCCAACACTTTAATCTAGTAAAGATAAACATATTTAGCAAAAAAAAAACAAGAATAAATGATAATGGCTCTATAGATTCCTCAAAGGTCATTCAAAGATGTAATTTGTTAAAGTACTAAAACACACACATGCACACGCTTGTTTGAGCTTCCAGTAATCTCCACTAAAACAATCATTACAATCCATTATTCGTTTTTTATTGTTATTACTCGATGGCAATTAGTATTTCGTAAATGACAAACACAAATTGATGCCATATCAAAATTGAAAATCATGCATCTCGATGGCAATTAGTATGATTTCTCATGCAATATTTATCATTTGATTAAATGACAAACACAAATATGTGCGTAATTATATTTTTATTTTTGAGATCTCATTTTCTTTTGAAATCTTAATTTATTTTAAATAAAAATCTAATTTACATAATTAATAAACTCATTCTTTGTGGGCATATTCTTATTTTTCTTAGCACATAAACTTTCAATCCTATATCCCTAATATTTCGTACCAATTACACTATTCTATTAGAAACGCTTTGTTTTAATGATAGGTCTAATATGTCATATTTGCATTTTCAAGGGACAAGTCAACTTTATTTTGTATAAAAATTAGAAAAACCAATGTTCATGTTTATAGATTAAAAAAATAAAAATTATAAAAAATAATAAAATATAGTAAAAAAATCATAAGCAAAATATCCAATTTTATTGAAAATTGTGTTGTTATATGGTCGGTCGACATGTCGCATGACATACTGATATTTACGATAAACACGTTAGCTTTAATTAGGATAAAATTGGGTTAATTATATAGTTAATACAAAATGTTTCACATATTTTTCAAT
Source organism: Salvia splendens (assembly GCF_004379255.2). NCBI lineage: Eukaryota > Viridiplantae > Streptophyta > Magnoliopsida > Lamiales > Lamiaceae > Salvia > Salvia splendens. The sequence continues at coordinate 8,781,390 of NC_056034.1, forward strand.
TTAGTACAAAAAGTTTTAAGTTTACATATTTCATACAAAAAGTTTATTTAATGTTCCAAATTGATACGTCCCGTCAAATCCCTTTAACACCGTTACTTTTCTTAGGAGTATTTTTCTTCTTCTTTATATTCTCCATCCATTTTAATATCAGAATCAGAATACCCCCAAATCTCCCTCCATCTTATATCTATAAACAAAAAGACAGCAAGAATATAAGCATAAAAATGTTCTGGACTCAATATCTTTTTTTAAAGTAAAGAATATCAGTATGAAACCTCTATTTGTACAAAATATTCTTATGAAAAGTACTCTTATCACATTTTTGCCATTTGCAATCTATCACTGCAAGTCTGCAACACTTCCTTCTCTCTTGCTCATACACATACAAAGCAGCCCACCAATCTCTATCTTTCCCTTTCTTCCCGACAAAATTTTTTATCGTATCCAATTAAGTTTTTGCAAAGCTTTTGTAAAAGTTTTATAACTATGCATTGACAGAGAGCAATAAAAAGAAAGGGAAGATCCATGAATCTGGAGAGAGAAAAGAACGATCTTGAGTACTTTGGAGTTCTTCATAGTGATTTCTAGCGATACATAGTAAGTCTTCTTCTTCTTGCTTCTCAGAGTGATATTTTATAGTAAATTAATTTGTAAATGGGAAGAAAAAAAGAGAAGTAACGGTCTTAAAGGGATTTGACGGAACGTATCAATTTGGAACCCCAAGTAAATTTTTTGTATGCAATATGTAAACTTAAAATTTTTTGTACTAAATTGAAGCAATGGTGAAACATTTTGTATGTAATATATAATTACCCCGATAAAATTTCATTGCAGCAACAAAACAAAAAAAATTCAGAATTGATGCACTATTAAGTTAACGGGATTTTATGGTCGGTCGAATATATAGACATTCTTGAATGACACGAGATTTTAGAAGGAGTACTAAATACTCTCTCCATTCATCATTTAAAGAACCATTTTGTCATTTTGGATTGTCCATGATTTATAAAACCATTCATCTTACTTCAATTTTAGTATGCTGACCCCACATTCCACCAACTTTTTACACTCACAATCGAACATAAAACTAATACTCCTCCCGTCGCAAAAGAATATGCACTCTGGGTTCGACATGAGTTTTAATGCAAAATTTGTAAAGTAAGAGAGAAGTAGAGAGGACAAATAATTAAAGTATTGTTTGGGGAGAATAGGTTCCAACTCATTAGAGACAAAAGAATTTCCAAAATTAGAAGGTGTATATTATTGTGACACGGAGAGAGTAGTACTTTAAATAAGTCTCACATTCCACTCACTTTCTCCCTTTATTTTTCTTCACAAACTCAAATAATTTCTTAAAAGAGGGAACATTTTTTAGGTCCACGAACTTTGCTAAAGTATCATTTTAGGTCTGTGAACTTTTAAAATATCATTTTAGGTCCATCAACTACAAGTTAATATCATTTGAGGTATTTTAAACTTTTTTCGGATGAAAATGCCCTTGAGGCCTTCAAATGGCAACTTGGACAATTCTTTCTCCACTCATCTTGACGGCAAATTTTTATATTTAAATTCAATTTGGATGGTAATTGATCTTCATTCTGAAATTTATATAAATAATACTCCAAATGACAATCCAAATTAATATAACTATCTAATTCCAAAATAAATAAACTAAATATAATTCACAAATCACCTATAGTAAGTTCTTAAAATACAATTTAGATTGAAAAAAATAAAATAAAGTATCAAGTCCCAATTCATTATCCCTAAATAATTGGTCATCTAATAATTGAAAAATTAACACATATTTTTGAAGGCAAATTTTAATTATATTTAAATTCAATTTGGATGGTAATTGAATCAAATAGTAGTAAAAAAAATTGTTGGACTCTAGGTCTTTGACGCAAGATGAGTGGCGAAAGAATTGTCCAAATTGCCCTATGAAGGCCTTAAGGGCATTTTCGTCCGGAAAAAGTTTAAAATATCTCAAATGATATTAACTTGTAGTTGACGGACCTAAAATGATATTTTCAAAGTTCACGGACCTAAAATGATACTTTGGCAAAGTTCATGGACCTAAAAAGATGTTCCCTCTTCTTAAAACTCATATCGAGTCAAAAAGACTCTGTAAATGGTGGACGGAGGAGTATATAAAGGAGAGTGAAAAAAATGATTGTTTCCAACTATGGAAAGTGGACATCTTGAGTGAGACAAGCTAAAAAGAAAAGGTGAACATTTTGAGTGAAACGGAGGGAGTGCTACTCTCTCCGTTCTGCCGTAGTGGAAGCGTTTCTTTTTGGCATGTGATTTAAGAAAAAATTTGTTAATTGAATTAAATAAAGGAGAAAAAAAGTAAGAAATGAAAAGATTAAAAGATGAATAGATTATTATTGATCTATGCCTTTTGGTATGAAGCAACTTTAAATTCTTGAGTCAGTTGTCACATACATTGATGTGCCTACAAATCAGTGCGAGAAATAGTTCATTGGCTCATCGATGAATACCCTTAATAATTATAACAAAAATAAAATAAGAATAAGAATAAGAATAAGAATAAGAATGCTAGAAAAAAATGAATCTATTACTAAAAAAAATGGCAAAATGACTCACTGTATATTATTACTGCAGAGATTATGCGGATACCAAAAAAATGGATACTATTACCAACAAACAAACAATAACAAAAGCATACAGTTACAGACGAAACATATACATTCGGCGATGGACCCACTCTGCGAAATTACATTATTGACCCTCTGCAAAACCCTAAATGAAAAGCCGCAATCATGGGATTTGGCCATTTGGGTTTATCTTTCTCTCAAAGGCTAATCGATAAACTCAATGAAATATTCGAAATTTGCGTCTGACAATAATAATAAGACAATCATTATATTTCTCACCCTGAATTCATTTTTTAAGTTTTAATAAATTAAGATAATAAGTTACTTCATAATGAACCTTCCACTATGGAAATTGCTTTGTATTTATGCACAATATTTGCAGATTTACTTTCCATATACATTCTCTATCGATTAAACAAAAAGATTAAGTCATATGAATAATTAGATTGCTATATATTGAATGTTTCATTTATTTTAATTTGGTTTGTCACAAGATAAAATTGTAAATTAAGTAAGAAAACCAAAAAAATGAATAGAAAGATTTGATCAGAGATTTGAGTCCAAAATAGGACAATATTCACTATCATTAAGAAAACCCAACATAATCAATTTATTGGTTTCTTCTTACTGGAATTACAAGAAATAAACAATACCGGACGTAAAAACTCAAGAAGGAGGAACTGAAAACTGAAAATTACACGAAAATCAAAACTGTAAAAGGAAATTAAACTTAGCCGAGTCGAGGAGGCATCTTTCCGCAAAACGAGATACGCCCCGGTAGTGCTCTCGGTTTGGCGTGTCATCCCCAAAGATAAAACGGCTACGTCTCTGGTGAAGCAGCACCGCAATCAACAGAGCTCCGGCGAACTGGAAGAGGAGAGGGCAAAGCTTCGGGAAGAAAGACAATGCAGAGAGAGTATGATGCTTGTGAGTATGTTCGTATGTTGTTCTGTTGTACTAATGCAAGGAATGACTAGCCTATTTATAGGCTTGGTCCACTGCGGGGGTCAACTCAACCTTGATGGCTGTCATCATGGCAGGCCTGTAACCGCCGGCCGTTACGAGTTTGAAAGCTGGAGTGGTCGACGTTGCACGCCCTAGTTCAACCGTCACATGTGGACTTCGTGACTTGATCAAGACACTGATCAAGCCATCGCTCAAGGCGCAGCAGGCCGAGTTGATCAGGCTGCTGATCAAGGAGCAGCATGTCGAGTTGATCAGGCCGCTGCCCAAAACTGAGGTGGTCCAAAACATTAAGTCTGGATCCAGGGACAAGCCCAAGAACCAAGCCCAAAGACCAATTGCCAAGATCCAAGTCCGAGGGCACGGCTCGGCTCGGCGCGCGTGCGCGCGCGTGTGGGCTCTTTCACCCATCTTAGTCCACGATAATTACTAAGTGTAGTAAGTCAATTAATAAATACACATTTAAAGATGTGTCTCATCTCCTATGTGGGATAATTAACACTAGTTAATTACTCACTACACTTTCAACTCATAGCTTTATCAAAAGCTACAATGTGACCAACGTTTATCCACTATTTCTCACTCACCGGGAATCGGATTTGAGAAAGTGAATATACTACGGTCATCTAAGCGGAACGTAGATCGACGCTATATCATTTAATTTCTAAAAATTAAATGTCTCATCACATTTATTATTGGTCAAACTTCATTGATCGGACATCTTAAATTCTAGATTCCAACAATCCCCCACATGAGTAGAAATAGTCAAATGCATATGCATGCAGACACAAGCTCAACCCTCACGAGGCATATAAGCATAAGGATATGTAGTTTTTGGCTTTGAACCCTCCATAGTCGACACCATCGGATACACAAGCGGCTTAGTAGCGCGATGCTTTGAACTAATCCCCCACGGCGTGCACCGAGACAATGGTGTTAACGCTTAAACACATCAACCTCATCCGTTCTCATGTTTTGTGTCCTTTGCGGCCTTGGACACCACTTTCGATTCATAAGTGTGTTATTTGAAGCGGCCTCACTTCACACTTATATAGGTGAGTCCTAATCGAGTATCTTGCCCTACTCGGTCTCCTTGAGAACTCAATCTCCTCGAGATCCTTAGGAGTCATTAAAAGTCATAGACTTAGCCTCACCACTAGGCAAATTTTCCAACACTCTATTGCTCTCTATGGAATAGATATAGTTGAGTGTTTCTCATGAACTTTCATAACTTAGTTGTCCCTTTGAACCAAGTTTTTGGGATCTCCAGTCATCATGGTTGGGTTACCACTATGACAATTCTTTAATTTGTGGATTTCAAACCCATTCCCTCTAGAAACTTATTCATTTGATCACGGTTTAACCCTTTGGTTAGTGGATCAACTAGATTATCTATTGACTTCACATAGTCAATTGTAATTACCACTGTTGTGAACAAATGTCTCACGGTGTTATGTCGTCGACGTATATGTCGTGACTTATCGTTATAGAAGCCATTGTTTGCCCTTCCAATAGCCACTTGGCTATCGCAGTGGATCAGCACTGGTGGCACTGGCTTAGACCAACATGGAATATCTTCAAGGAAGTTTTAAGCCACTCGGCTTCCTCACCAGCCTTATCTAAGGCAATGAACTTCGATTCCATTGTTGATCGGGCTATACATGTCTGTTTTGTGGATTTCCACGATACATCACCACCCCCAATAGTAAAGACGTATTCACTTATTGAAAGTGAGTCTCCATTGTTGGATATCCAATTTGCATCACAGTACCCTTCAAGTACCGGGAGTATCTCGAGAAGTGTAGCCCATGATTTTGAGTTTATTTTAAATATCTCAAAACCCTCACAAGAGCTCTCCAATGCTCTTTGCTTGGATTGCTCGTGTAACGACTCAACTTGTTCACTGCACAAGCAATGTCAGGTCGAGTGCAATTAGTCAAGTACATAATGCATCCGATGACCCGTGCATACTCTTCTTGTGCAACGAGCTCGCCTTTGTTCTTGCTCAAATGAACGTCGAGTTCAATTGGAGTCTTAACCGACGCACCATCATAGGCCTTGAATTTATTCAATATCTTCTCAACATAATGTGATTGTGTTAAGATGATTCCATCTGACGTTCTTAGAATCTTCATTCCAAGAATTACATCGGCTAGACACATGTCTTTTAATGTAAAAGTTTCTCTTTAACATGGTCTTTGTATCGTTAATTACTTGAGTGTTGCTACCCAGTATTAACATATCATCAACGTATAGACACACGATAACATGGTTGTTATTAATGCTCTTGATGTAGACACATTTGTCGCACTCAATGATTTTAAACCTATTTGATAACATCACATTATCAAACTTCAAGTGCCATTGCAATGGCGCTTGTTTCAATCCATATAGAGACTTTACGAGCTTGCATACCTTTTTCTCTTGTCCAGGTACTACAAACCCTTCAGGTTATTCCATATAAATTTCATCTTCTAGTTCACCATTTAGAAACGCGGTCTTTACATCCATTTGATGAATCTCAAGATTGTGCAATGCAGCAATAGCGAGAAGCACTCAGATAGATGTAATCCTTGTTACATGTGAATAGGTACCGAAGAAGTCATGTCCTTCCTTTTGTTTAAAACCCTTTACTACTAGTCGGGCTTTATACTTATCCACTGTTCCATCGGCTTAAATTTCCTTTTAAGTACCCATTTGCAACCTAGAGGTTTCGCACCTTCAGGTAGATCTACCAACACCCAAGTGTGGTTTAGCAAAATTGAATCAATTTCGCTTTGAATAGCTTCTCTCCAAACTTCAAGTGCCATTGCAATGGCGCTTGTTTCAATCCATATAGAGACTTTACGAGCTTGCATACCTTTTTCTCTTGTCCAGGTACTACAAACCCTTCAGGTTATTCCATATAAATTTCATCTTCTAGTTCACCATTTAGAAACGCGGTCTTTACATCCATTTGATGAATCTCAAGATTGTGCAATGCAGCAATAGCGAGAAGCACTCAGATAGATGTAATCCTTGTTACATGTGAATAGGTACCGAAGAAGTCATGTCCTTCCTTTTGTTTAAAACCCTTTACTACTAGTCGGGCTTTATACTTATCCACTGTTCCATCGGCTTAAATTTCCTTTTAAGTACCCATTTGCAACCTAGAGGTTTCGCACCTTCAGGTAGATCTACCAACACCCAAGTGTGGTTTAGCAAAATTGAATCAATTTCGCTTTGAATAGCTTCTCTCCAAACTTCAAGTGCCATTGCAATGGCGCTTGTTTCAATCCATATAGAGACTTTACGAGCTTGCATACCTTTTTCTCTTGTCCAGGTACTACAAACCCTTCAGGTTATTCCATATAAATTTCATCTTCTAGTTCACCATTTAGAAACGCGGTCTTTACATCCATTTGATGAATCTCAAGATTGTGCAATGCAGCAATAGCGAGAAGCACTCGGATAGATGTAATCCTTGTTACATGTGAATAGGTATCGAAGAAGTCATGTCCTTCCTTTTGTTTAAAACCCTTTACTACTAGTCGGGCTTTATACTTATCCACTGTTCCATCGGCTTAAATTTCCTTTTAAGTACCCATTTGCAACCTAGAGGTTTCGCACCTTCAGGTAGATCTACCAACACCCAAGTGTGGTTTAGCAAAATTGAATCAATTTCGCTTTGAATAGCTTCTCTCCAATGTAGCCCGTCTGGGCCATCGATGACTACTTTTATAGATATCGGTTCTTCATCTAACATAAAAGCAATATAGTCATGACCAAATGTTTTTGGTGTTCTGACCCTACTACCACATCTTAGTATTGTATCCTTTGGATCGGGCCTTGCACGCTTGCGCGATTCAGGTTCCTCATCCGCTGATTTAGAACTAATGGATTCTTCTTCCACTGGTTTAGAACTAGTGACTTCTACTTCAATTCTTGTCTCAGAATTGGTTGAGACTTTTTCATTGTCTTTGCAAGGAAATGTATTTTCGAGAAATACAACATTCATTGACTCAATTGTTGTTCCTACTGTAATAGTCGATATTTCAGACTTGTGAACAACAAATCGATATGCATTACTGTTAAGTGCATATCTAATGAAGATACAATCAACTGTCTTAGGTCCAATTGTAACTTCTTTGGGCGGAGGAACCATCACATTTGCCAAACACCCCCACACTTTGAGGTATTTGTAGGATGACTTCCTTCCCTTCCACAACTCATAAGGAGTAACATCTTTTCCTCTGAGAGGGATTTTATTCAAGATATAGTTGGCTGTCAAAACAGCTTCCCCCCACATGTTATGTGGTAATCTTGAAGTTAGAAGCAGTGCATTCATCATCTCTTTTAGAGTTCGATTCTTGCGTTCTACAACACCATTAGATTGTGGTGAATATGGTGCAGTCGTTTGATGGATTATACCACTTACGTTGCATAATTCCTGAAACGGGGCTACATATTCGCATCCTCTATCACTTCGAATCGTTTTGATTTTACAACCAAGTTGATTCTCAACTTCGTTCTTATAATTTTTGAATGCTTCTATTGCTTCATCTTTACTTCTTAAAAGATAAATGTAGCAATACCTTGTGCAATCATCTATGAAAGTGATAAAGTACTTTTTACCACCTCTAGTTTGCACCATCTTTAAATCACATACGTCCGTGTGAATTAATTCAAGGGGTTTTGTGCTTCGTTCAACCGAGTGAAACGACAACTTAGTCATTTTTGCTTCAAGACAAATTTCACATTTATCTTGGGTATTCACTTCATTAGCCTTTAGTAAATCTAAATTCACTAATCTTTTAATGGCTTTTGAATTTACATGTCCCAATCTACAATGCCACAAATTTGAACACTCAGTCAAGTAAGAGGAAGTAGATGCTTTATTATTATTAGCCAACGGCTTTGCAATACTGCGAGTTGCCACACTAAGCTTGAAAAGTCCATCGGTTATATAACCTTTTCCGAGTGACTTTTCAAACTTGTACAATGCAAACCTATCAGACTCAAATACAAGTTTAAACCCCTTATTAACTAGTATTGATCCTGACACTAGGTTCTTGCGGATGTCCGGGACATGCAGCACATCCTTCAAAGTGATAGTGACGGCAGACATCATCATAAGAATCACGTTGCCAATGCCGAGGACTTCGAACGATGCTTGATTCCCCATGTTGATCTTCATCCCTTCAATAGCAGTGTAGGAGGCAAACTTACTCCTATCTGAGCAGACATGAGCAGTAGCGCCGGTGTCGATGTACCAGCCACCCTTGTTATCAACAAGGTTAACTTTTTCAGTGACCACAGCAATGAGGTCGTTTTCATCTCAGTCTTTAAACTCCTTCTCAATGACGTGGGCTGCCGGCTTCCTCTTCTTGCTGCGGCAGTCCTTGGCAAAGTGGCCAGTTTTGCCACACTTGAAACATTCGCCTTCAAATTTCTTTACAGGCTGCTTTCCTTTCCATTTATCCTTTTGACTTGGGCGAGAGCGTTTGTTGGAGGGACCGCCCCGCTCCAACAGATTGTTTTTGGCTTCAAGTGGGCTAAAGCCCTTAGCCTTTTGGTCGCTTTTGCGCACATCAGCCTCAATGCGTAATTTCACGATCAAGTCTTCAAGGGTCATCTGCTTTCGCTTGTGTTTGAGATAGCTCTTGAAGTCCTTCCAACTAGGAGGAAGCTTGTCAATAATCGTGCACCTTAAGAATTTGTCGGGCAAGGTCATCCCTTCAGCCACTAGTGCGTGGATGATCATTCGGAGCTCTTGAACTTGTTCCATGATGGGTCGAGAGTCGACCATCTTGTAGTCCATAAATTAGGATGCTACAACTTGTTCAGTACCTGCAGCAATATCTATGCTATACTTCATTTCTAGGCTTTCCCACATCTCTTTTGATGTGGTTACAACGGAGTATACATTGTACAAACTATCATCTAAAGCACTTAGAATGAAATTTTTACAAAGATAATCTTCTTTTCTCCAAGCTTCATAGTCTGCCATGACTTCGAGCCTAGTCTCTTGATCGTTTGGCGCGGGCGGCTCGTTTTCCGTGAGGAAGTTGGCGACGCCCAATGTTGTCAAGTAGAACAACATCTTTTGGTAGGTGGCTTCTCGGCAGGTGGCATCATTCTTGGTGCCAAAGGTGCCGTACTTGGTCTATGGTAGGAACCAATTCCGTTGCCCCCGAAGGAGCCAAAAACGTAGTTGGGCATAGAGCCCCCACCATTCATGTTGGGCATAGGGCCCACCATTGTCGTACCAGCCCCGAAGGAACTAGCACCCGCGTGAGACCCGAAGGCCCCAGCATTCGTGTGAGACCCGAAGGCCCTAGCACTCGATCCATTAAAGGATCCGACCACTAAAAGTGGAACCAACCGATCCACTCGAGGTGGATCCACCAGTGGGCCCAAAGGAGTTAACAAACTCCCAAGGTGTTGTTGATGAAGATGGATAGCGCCCGGGAGTGGGCATCATCGTCGGAATCGACGATGTGTTGACCGGTGCAGTGGTTGACATGGTGGATAGAGATGAGGCGGCGGTGGTGGCAGCGACAGTGTTGGATTCAGTCGGCATCTCCAGAAAAGTATTAAGTTTCGAAAGTGATTAAGTTCAGTTTAGAGGTCCAAATTCCTTCAAAAGCAAGTTCTATCTCGTCTTGCGATTGTTGGTTTCTTCTTACAGGAATTACAAGAGATAAACAATACCGGACGTAATACAACCCAAGAAGGAGGAACTGAAAACTGAAAATTACACGAAAATCGAAACTGTAAAAGGAAATTAAACTTAGCCGAGTCGAGGAGGCCTCTTTCCGCAAGACGAGATACGCCCCGGTAGTGCTCTCGGTTTGGCGTGTCATCCCCAAAGATAAAACGGCTACGTCTCTGGTGAAGCAGCACCGCAATCAACAGAGCTCCGGCGAACTGGAAGAGGAGAGGGCAAAGCTTCGGGAAGAAAGACAATGCAGAGAGAGTATGATGCTTGTGAGTATGTTTGTATGTTGTTCTGTTGTACTAATGCAAGGAATGACTAGCCTATTTATAGGCTTGGTCCACTGCGGGGGTCAACTCAACCTTGATGGCTGTCATCATGGCTCATCATGGCAGGCCTGTAACCGCCGACCGTTACGAGTTTGAAAGCTGGAGTGGTCGACGTTGCACGCCCTAGTTCAACCGTCACATGTGGACTTCGTGACTTGATCAAGATACTGATCAAGCCATCGCTCAAGGTGCAGCAGGCCGAGTTGATCAGGCTGCTGATCAAGGAGCAGCATGTCGAGTTGATCAGGCCGCTGCCCAAAACTGAGGTGGTCCAAAACATTAAGTCTGGATCTAGGGACAAGCCCAAGAACCAAGCCCAAAGACCAATTGCCAAGATCCAAGTCCAAGTCCAAGGGCACGGGCACGGCTCGACGCGCGTGTGGGCTCTTTCACCCATCTTAGTCCACGATAATTACTAAGGTGGCGTTCTGTTGCCATAACTAATATCATGAGACTATCTATCTAGGATTAAGTTGTAGGATTATTTTAGTTGGAGGGGGAAGAATATGACTAATTATCATGAGACTATCCATCTAGGAGGGTTCAATCTTATGAACCAAACATGATACATATTTAATCATGAGATTTAATCTTGCCAACCGAACACCCCTAAGTGTAGTAAGTCACTTAATAAATACACATTTAAAGATGTGTCTCATCTCCTATGTGGGATAATTAACATTAGTTAATTACTCCCTACACTTTCAACTCATAGCTTTATCAAAAGCTACAATGTGACCAACTTTTATCCACTATTTCTCACTCACCGGGAATCGGATTTGAGAAAGTGAATATACTACAGTCATCTATGCGAAACGTAGATCGACGCTATATCATTTAACTTCAAAAAATTAAATGTCTCGTCACATTTATTATTGGTCAAACTTCGTTGACCGAACATCTTACATTTAAGATTCCAACCCAATTTAATTTATTAAATAAGAAAACATCTTGATACTTCAGGGAAACACTGACCACCTTTATCGAGGGGGGTGGGAGAGATATTTATGCTTTTATAAAGATAAATAATAACAAAAAAACAAAAAAAAAACAGAGGAAGGCTAATTATATTAGGTCACTAAAAGCAGAAAGCAGCGGCGCCTATAGCCTTAAACAGATTCTCTCCAATCAATTCTCACACACTAGCACATTCTACTGCGTGAGCATATACACACACATATAGCTATACTATATAACCACTCGTGCTGAGCGTATGGCAGAGGCGGCGGCTCAATCTGTAGGTGAATTGCCGGTGAAGAGACCTCGCGCTGAGGAGGAGGAGGAGGAAAACGGCGGCGTTTCGGTTGAGATGGAAGTGAATAACGGTGCCGTTACGGAGCTTCCCGAGTGCATGTCGTCCGTTATCCCCGGGTGGTTCTCGGAGATGAGCCCAATGTGGCCAGGTGATTTCTTATTCATTCATTGCGTATTTTCATCGATTTCCTTCTTTGCTACTGTATTTTATGTTTTGATTTTCGGAACGCATGTATTGTATTGTATTTTCATCTCAATTTGGTTCATAATCTGGTCTGTGCATAAGCTTTTGTTCAATTGTGTTCTACAAGTTGGAGTTTTGATTGTTGGCTGTTTTGTCTAAAGATTTTTATTCGAGGCGAATATGCTGTGGTGCTCACACACGCACATCTATATGATTTGATTTATTCACTGCCTATGAGTGGGAATAGAATACATTATCTTAGATGCAATTTTAGCTCAAGTCTCTGTGACGCTTGTTTTGTGAATATTGTTTTGCTAGTATAATATTATTGCTATTTGTACGGCATGTTTTTCCCTTTAATAATGCCTGTGCCTGATAATAATCAGGAGAATAAGTCCCTCTAGTACACCCCACCCATATTCTGTTAAATGATTTTTGGTCGTTATATGTTGCCGTACCAACTCACCGTTTTCTTTGTTACGTTGTTCTAATTTAATAAGGACTACTTCTCTATCGTCTCTATAATCATGAAAAACGAGAAAAGGAAAAAAAAATGGCACAGCTTTCTGTTTATGGTCAATTTTTTCACTCACTGAAGACCTACCTAGTCCTTTATTAATGTTAGAGACAGCAACAGCTTTTAGATTACTCCGTATATGCTGATGATGATGTGTACTTGTAATTTTTCTGCATAAGTTGTTTTTTCTTTATGTATTACAGCAGAGAAATGCAAGTGCATATAATTTCCATTCATCTGTGTTTTTTATTTGCACCTATGTGTTGTGCTTTAGCTTTCCTAAGCTGATAAAGCAACAGTTCATCATCTATGTTACAAAATACCATCCACTCAGCCGGTTGCTTTCTTTTTAAAATGCATTGTTTTGTGGCTTTCCTTGATTCTTTTTTATTTGGATTAATATTTGAAACCTGAAGCTTCTAATCATGCTGTCGAGATTGCATAAATAATCAGTTAATAATTACTTGTTTGTTTTGGTGTATCTGAACTCTGTATATATGTAGTAACATGATCCTTACTGCTATTTTGCTGGAACACATACAGGAGAAGCGCACTCACTGAAGGTTGAAAAGATATTGTTTCAGGGAAAATCTGATTATCAGAATGTCATTGTTTTCCAGGTACCTGCCGCTTTGATGAGTACATGATCATTTTAAGCATTAGTTTTCTGTTGTGCCAATTAACTGCTATATTTTGTCTTATTGCATGCTAATGCCCTTGTCAAATGTTCTACTGCAGTCATCAACATATGGGAAGGTTCTTGTCTTGGATGGTGTAATTCAACTTACTGAGAGGGATGAATGTGCTTACCAAGAAATGATAACTCACCTCCCACTTTGCTCAATCCCAAACCCAAAAAAGGTATTTTCACTCGTGGGAAGCCTTTAACATATGCCATAATATGATACTCACTTACAATAGGGGCATTTCTTTGCAATGACTATGAGCATATGCTGTAATCTGTGAATGAATTGTTGTTTGGCTATCTTAGTATTATTGGTGGGCAAACACTAAAAGCATCAAATATATCCAACTGTTCTTTCTTCATTGACTACTTTCAGCTGATTTTTGGAAGGCCATTTCTTTATTAATAAAATTACTTAATACATTTAGTTCATCATTCTTAGGTCTGAAAGTAAGTTTCTTTCAGGTTTTGGTGATTGGAGGAGGGGATGGTGGTGTCCTGCGTGAAGTATCGCGTCATGCCTCTGTTGAGAAGATTGACATCTGTGAGATCGATAAGATGGTTGTTGATGTGAGTTATTCTAAATGTATTTTGGTTCATTGTCTTGATCCTGTAGTTGATGTGCTGGAGCGTTGTTTCTGAAATATATGATAGAACTAATATGGTCCTTCCTCACAGGTTTCTAAGCAATTTTTCCCGAATGTAGCTGTGGGATATGAAGATCCCCGAGTCACACTGCACATTGGAGATGGTACTTTCAGTCCCCTGCTGCTTCAAAACCCCCACAAAAAAAACATATGCATGTTTTATGCTTATGTTTAGTTGAATTTGGGATTTTTTTCTTGAATTCTTTGCAGGGGTTGCATTCCTAAAGGCTGTTCCAGAGGGAACTTATGATGCAGTTATAGTGGATTCTTCGGATCCAATAGGTAAAGTATTCCTCTTAGCGGCACTTCCGAAAAAATCCCGTTCAATTGTTGAAGTTGTATGTTTCACGTCTCAGGCCCTGCTCAAGAGTTGTTTGAAAAGCCCTTTTTTGCATCAGTAGCTAAGGCTCTCCGACCAGGAGGCGTCGTGTGTACTCAGGCCGAAAGCATATGGCTTCACATGCACATTATTGAAGATATTGTTGCGAATTGCCGCCAGATCTTCAAAGGCTCTGTCAATTATGCTTGGACCACTGTCCCCACATACCCAAGGTATTTCCTGTCACACAATGTGGTGCAGTTCTCCTAATTGTTTCGCTTTTCCACGATTTCCCATATACGTATTCCTTCACCAAATAACCCACCATACGATTAACAAGGTGAAGGCGAAGGCTATATCTGTGATGATGCTAATGCAATGTAATGAATCTGTTTTTCAGTGGTGTGATTGGTTTCATGCTTTGTTCCACGGAAGGCCCCCCAGTTGACTTTAAGAATCCAATCAACCCGATAGATGCTGATGATAATCATGCCAAAACAAATGGACCGTTGAGGTTCTACAACTCCGAGGTACTACACTTAGCATTGTCTGCAAAACTACCTCACATTTAGCCATTGACGATTTGTGTCTTTTGATCTCATCTCCAGATCCACTCGGCTGCGTTCTGCTTGCCCTCGTTTGCCAAAAAGGTGATCGAAGCAAAAGCTGCGGCTAACTGAAGAAATTCTGGAGGCCGGGAAGAGCAAACGTAGGAATTAGGCTGTTGTTTGGTTCCTAATTTATGTCTATTTAATGCATTTGACTAAATACTAACAATCTAGAAATGTACCAGGGAGTTTGGACATCATGTTTTGTTTTTGATCATTCATGAGAACTTATGATATTTTGCCGTATTATATGTTATCTTTGTTGCATTCAAGTTTCGGATGACAGAGTGAGGTCAGGGAAGTTGAACAATGATTACAGGATGATCTAAACACCCACATACCGTTTATTTTGTAAAACCTCGGATCACGTATTATTCCATTATTTTAGTTGGTGAGGCGTCAAAAAAGGATGTGTTTCTAAAATCATTAATTTTGGGAAAAATTGATGTTTCTCCAACTTGACCGATTAGTTCACTTACATAATCTGACTGGCACATCGAATTCAATCTCTAAGACATAAATTTGTGATATTAACAACCAAATTTTAAGTTAGCGGTAAATATCATATTTTGGCCAAACTTTATGACTATTACACCTATAACTTTTCTTGTCATAAGGGCCAAAATATTGTTGCTTTGTAGGATATACTATCATAGTATTTTTTAACTTTAGTAATCTATCTTTGTAAATAGAGGAGTAAACACTAAAATGCAATAAGATTTGTAGGAGTTGTTGATGGATTTCGACAGATTGGATTTTCGTTATATGCATATTGCATTTTATATTGTTGAGTTTTGTATTGTAGACAATTTATGTTAAAAACTCAACCATATACTATAATGCAATCTGATGTAATCTATCTATAACTAAAATGTAATCTGCCAAAATTCATTTACAGCTTCACAAATGTGTATTGCATTTTAGTGTTTACAATATTGCATATTTCGTGCCTATCTATAACTAAAATGCAATCTGTCAAAATTCATTTACAGCTTCACAAATGTGTATTGCATTTTAGTGTTTACAATATTGCATATTTCGTGCCTATCTATAACTAAAATGCAATCTGCTAAAATTCATTTACAGCTTCACAAATGTGTATTGCATTTTAGTGTTTACAATATTGCATATTTCGTGCCACATGGTAGCACGAGATTGAATGTATATTGTGACTCTAATTAAGGATGCGCCTTAACTTCCCTAGAGGATTATGTTTACTTTTAATACGTGAAGAAATATAGCGGGAAAGAGTGAACGAAATGGGGGTTGCTTAGCTTTGCTCTGGTTGTAGTATATAATATAGGAGTACTCCTTATCAATGGTCAGATTAGATTATTGTTGTCTGGTCTCTTGGCAAATTTATTAATTTCAAAGAGAAGTGAAGAGCCATACTATCCTAGCCCAATAATACATCAATTATTGTTCTATTCAGAAAAAAAAAACCATAAACTTGTTGTCGTCGGAAAGTTATTTAGCTCCGATGGTACTTTTTACACATTCTAAAAATAGAAAGGTACCACTGTCACTATCAAGTCCAACTCTTTTCTTTGCCCATGAAGGATTTGGATTATAGTAGTAATATATTTTTCTTGAAATTGGCGTGAAATTTGATTGGTGGTTCGCGGAATCGTTTTTTTGAGGAGTAAATTGCCCATTTCTTGATAGGAGTGAAGCAAATGGACGGTGATGGTGATTGGATTGAAGGGAGCAGCGAAAGGCTGCTAGTAAGCAGCGGCGGCGGGGAGTCGCGGCGTTGGGTGGACGGGAGTGAGGTGGACTCGGAGTCGCCGCCATGGTCGTTGGCTGGCGATGGGGAAGGGAGAGAAGGATATGGGACTGTGAGAAGAAGGCTGATTAAGAAGCCCAGGAGAGTTGATTCCTTTGATGTTGAAGCCATGGAGATTACCGGCGCTCATGGTCACCATCACAAGGTTTCCAATTTTATTATCAAGAAATAAAAATTACTATATTTTTGAAAATTTTCTGTTGAATGCTCTTTTCCCTCTCTTGCTGTAACTCAAGACATCATTGCTTGTGTGTGATTGGTTCCTTTGATTGTTACTACGTTTGTGTGGGGTTTTTGTAAGAAAAGTTTATCTTCTCTATGTTTCTTGGGGGTTATAAGCATTTTTAGTACTAAAAGCAGCTAGGAATTGGTTAATGTTTTATTCTATGATACTATATTTTAGTACTATATATATTTGCTACTATTATTGAGAGATACTACTAATTTGCTAGTGAAATGTAATTATATGCCTCATACACTAATGAGAACTAGAAAATTACTGATGCATTTCATCTTTAGCAGAATTTGCTGTATGCATGTTGAACTTGCGGAATTTGGTGATCTGATTCACTGTAATATGTATTCCACAGACCACAAACCTGTTCTTGATTATCACGTGATGTATCTAGGAGTATTATGCTTTAAGTTAGTCTAGCTTAGAATATCACACTTGCAGTTTACAACTGGACTTTACTAATGCAGGATGATTCTCTTTGGAGAACTTTGGCTTTGGCATTTCAAACACTCGGTGTTGTATATGGTGATATGGGAACAAGCCCTCTCTACGTCTTCTCTGATGTATTCAGCAAGGTGCCTATCACTTCAGATGTGGATGTCTTGGGGACTCTGTCGCTAGTAATCTACACAATTGCTCTCATTCCATTAGCAAAATATGTCTTCGTCGTGCTCAAGGCAAATGACAGTGGGGAAGGTGCAAGATCTTTTTTGGAAAACTAGAGCTCCATTTACAATTTGCTATTGATACCTCATATTGATCCAATCCAATGACAGGTGGAACATTTGCATTATACTCATTGATTTGCAGGTATGCAAATGTTAATCTTCTTCCAAATCGTCAGCCAGCCGATGAACGCATTTCCAGTTTCAAGCTCAAGTTACCCACTCCTGAACTGGAGAGAGCTTTGACCATAAAGGAGGCCTTGGAGCGTAAGGCTTTCTTGAAGAAGTTTCTCTTACTACTTGTTCTTATGGGGACTTCTATGATTATAGGGGATGGTATTCTTACGCCAGCTATTTCAGGTATACCCGGTCCCTTAATTTTGTGTTGGTGATAGTCAAAAGGTTACACTAACCAAATGATACTTCCATTAGTTCATATTCACTGCTGATTTTGGTGCAGCTGTTCCCTTTAGCGGGTAACTCTGATAGACAATTTTGTAGTCACTTAACTATCTTTTGCGTTGAATCGACTGTTGGATGTTTCTTCACGTCCTGTATACAAACGAACTCCGGGTCATTGAAGTATTGTGAATCTCAAGCATATATGCATGCTAAGACTGCTATTATGGATTTAGTTTTTTATTAATCAGATGCACTGCAAAGCAAGCACAATTCCCATATTTTGAAGGCCAGAGGGTCGTGTTTGCACTTATTGTTGGTTGATTTTGCATTATTTTGAAGTTCCATAATCTACTTACACAATTCTCGTTCACAGTTATGTCTGCGGTGAGCGGTCTGCAGGGTCGGATACCAGGATTTGGCACAGGTCAGTGAACAAGAGCTACCTACCATCCATTTCTTACTTCTCTAATGATACCCTTTGTAGCAGAACAAACAAAACAAACACATAATTACTTTTACCAAGTTGTCTTTCTTCTTTTCTAGTTCATGAAATGGCTTAATAGGGGACTGCTACAATATTGCTTGACATAAAATGGCTCAGAAAGGGACTGCAACAATATTGATTAAACTGTCCTCGTTTTTTTGCAGATGCTCTTGTTGTTACATCAATTATTATTCTTGTGGGGCTGTTTAGCATACAAAGGTTTGGAACAAGTAAAGTAGGCTTGACATTCGCTCCTGCACTTGCACTGTGGTTCTTCAGCCTGGGAGCAATTGGACTCTACAACATGCTCAAGTACGATGTAACTGTTATAAAGGCCGTGAATCCTGCCTATATATATCTTTTCTTTAAGAAGAATAGCAGTGAGGCTTGGTCAGCACTTGGTGGTTGTGTTTTATGTATCACAGGTGAGTTGTTTTCTGCTATCTCCTGTTCTGTGATACTCTACAGGCCCGTTCGGTTTGAAAGATTATATCTCAATATGTATGTAGTATTATGTTTGGTTCATGAGATTGAATATCACAACTTAAATTTAGATGTATAAACTCAAAGCCATCCCCTCCAGCTAAAGTAATCTCACAACTTAATCATAGATGGGTAATCATATGATAACAAGTCATAGCAACCGGACAACACCTACATGATATCAATCCTGTCGCTCTTCCTCAGTTTGAAAAACTTCACTCCCAAATCGAAACAATGAAACTGAAATCACAAGGAAATAGTGTGCTGTTTGAAAAATATGATCATAGTGGTTACAGTTGATAGAAATTTGCTAACTCAAGACGATTCACGTCTTAATTTAAAAACTATGACCCTTTTGTGCATTTGATGCATATACTAAATCACTATATAGGCTTAGCTTCTTACTAATCTTAATAACAGTCAACAATGAGTTCTAGTATTCATCAAACTATTAGTCACTTTGTAAAGGGATAGAAAGACAATGCTACTGAATCCATTGAGATTAAATTGGCTGCAGAAATCCACATTCTATGTTTATGCAATAAATGAACTTCTTCATCAATAACATGTTATATAAATGACATTTACAGGTGCAGAAGCAATGTTTGCTGATTTAGGCCATTTTTCAGTGCCATCCATACAGGTTCTTATTTTGATTTTTCTGAAACCTGCAATTATTCTCATGCATCCTAATTTTGTATTCAACTATTGCTGCAGATTGCTTTCAACGTTGTTGTCTTCCCGTGCCTTCTCTTAGCTTACATGGGTCAAGCTGCATACCTTATGAAAAACCCTCATGACACAAGCAGGATATTCTATGATTCTGTCCCAGGTAACGATTTCTCGTATATATAAGAAATCCGACATCTTTCGCTCCCAAAATTTCCTGACCTTGGATTGGCCTCTTTTTGACAATGTACTGGTAAATGTTGCAGAGAGTTTGTTCTGGCCTGTGTTTGTCATAGCAACAGTTGCAGCTATAATTGCTAGCCAGGCTATGATCTCCGCCTCGTTTTCATGTGTCAAACAAGCCATGTCCCTGGGGTGCTTCCCTAGGCTGAAGATCATCCACACTTCAAGAAAACTCATGGGCCAGATCTACATCCCTGTGATCAACTACTTCTTGATGGTCATGTGCATCATTGTGGTTGCCGTTTTCAGAAGCACAACGGAGATAGCAAACGCATATGGTTAGCCTTCATCCTAATTTCCTGTTTTTGTACAAGATCAAGGATAATTTGGGGCTAAATCATCTGTTCTTGCAGGCATCGCTGAGGTTGGAGTTATGATAGTCAGCACTGCATTGGTGACGCTGGTTATGCTTCTCATATGGCAGACCAACTTGTTCGTCGCGCTCTGCTTCCCCCTCGTGTTTGGAACTATTGAGCTGATATACTTATACGCCGTTCTGTCCAAGCTATTAGAAGGCGGGTGGCTCCCTTTAGCATTCGCGTCCTTCTTCCTCTGTGTGATGTACACGTGGAACTACGGGAGTGTGTTGAAGTACCAAAGCGAGGTACAAGGGAAGATCTCGATGGACTTGATGCTTGACCTCGGGTCCTCCCTCGGGACAGTAAGAACACCGGGGATCGGGCTGGTGTACAACGAGCTGGTTCAAGGCATCCCCTCTGTTTTAGGGCAGTTCCTACTCGACCTCCCGGCTATCCACTCGACCATAATCTTTGTCTGCATCAAGAATGTCCCTGTGCCGGTTGTGCCTCAGGAGGAGAGGTTCCTGTTCAGGAGGGTCTGTCCCAAAGACTACCATATGTTCCGTTGCATTGCTCGTTATGGATACAAGGACATACGGAAGGAAGATCACCGTGCGTTCGAGCAGCTTCTTCTCGAGAGCCTTGAGAAGTTCCTAAGGAAGGAAGCTCAAGAAGTTGCTCTTGAGAGCAGCATTGGGGAGCAGGATCTTGACAGCATCTCTATGTGGTCAAGAGAGGTCCAAGATTTAGACGAGATGAGGGCCCCCTTGATGCGCGAAGCAGCACAGACCTCGACATCTAGGGAATCAAATGCAGGGGATGATCTGCCAGCCAGTGTGATGTGTGCAGATGAGGATCCTAGCCTGGAATACGAGCTGGCCGCGCTGAGGGAGGCGTCTGAGTCGGGGTTCACGTACCTGTTGGCGCATGGCGACGTGCGGGCGGGGAAGAAGTCTGTGTTCTTGAAGAAGCTGGTGGTGAACTACTTCTATGCATTCTTGAGGAATAACTGCAGGGGAGGTGTTGCAACTATGAAGGTGCCTCACATGAACATATTGCAAGTTGGTATGACTTATATGGTTTGATATTTTGTACTATATCTAACTTGTGTTTTGGATTTTAAGACCGTTTTATTGAATATTCCTTGTGTTTGTAAGCATCTTGTAATAATATGTTCTATTGGATTTTGGGCCACTTGCCCATAAATGATGCCTTCCATGGCTTGTTATTATTAATTTTTTAATATTTTAGATTATATACGAGTCATTTTAAAAGCCTGAATCTTTTTTTTTTTTTTTGGTCGGCTTAATAATGAATTACGAATTTAACACATGATGCACGGCTTATGGGGACCTAAGTTGAAATCAATTTAATTTTCATGATAAAAAATCACGTCTTCATTTCTTTGGAGACAAAAAATTTGTGTGGCCGAGAAAACAGAATAATTTATTTTACACGAGGGTTGAATGTTGATTAGTCGTCCGCATAAGCATAATTGGGATTTGGGAGTCGCCCGTTCAAATTTAGCTACCGACGTCGAAATCACGGGTCAACTTAAATATTCGTTTTCACAAAATTGTTGAATTCGATTTGGGATGTTTTATTATCTACTATGATATACCCCAAAAAATCTTGTGGCTAGACATTAAGTGTTTGAAATGTATAGACCTCATTTTTACACAGCTCAATTTATTGGTTGACACTAATTTCGAATGACAAGATAGAAAACACCAGCAAAAATCCCTCATTTCCTACTAAACAACATTATAAACGATAGATTCTTTTAAGAGTTGAGTAACATAAATTTGAGACAATTAAAGAATAAAAATAATTCAACTAAAATCTTAACTCATTCAAAGCCAAGCTACAAGTTCCATACAACAACAAAACTTGTGAAATTCTAGGGATCTAACAATCATTCCCCATTAAATAACTAAACTAGACAAGATAGCTTACAAATCTGAGCTACAGAGAATGTATTAGTTTTCACTCAAATCGAAAGAAAATTAAGTCCTTATTTACATCGCGGTCGGTCGGTCGCACCCTCACGCCCGACTTGGATCCGTAGATTCCAATGACATAGGTCATACTATAATTTAGACACTGGTAATTAAAACATACATATTTCCACATGCTATTGAAAAAAATGCTGGAATCCCATTTGAGGTGAAATGTTCCAAGAATTGGAAACAAGAGTAGAGAAGTAGAGGGCCTAGCCCATTTCTGAAAAATAGGGACACAATAATCTTTCAAAATTATGAAATATGGACTAATTTCCCATGCTCAAACAATTATCCACGTGTGATGAAATTGCATAAAAAGGTTGTTTATGGGTTAAGCTAGCCTTCCATAGTGGTGTCATTTTCTTGCTTCGTTAATGTTGTTGAGTGCTCAATTAGGGGAGAAGTGGCTGTGCACTAAATTAAATTAGGTCATGGAATAAAAAGAAGGAAAATTAGGTATCAATTAATTTTGTTTCCCAATTGTAGCTTTTAATGGACCCAGTTGGAAAAAGATGTTGGTGTGCTGATTCAAAGATAAAGTAAATAATCTAAAAGCATTTGTTTGTGATTGGAGCAAGTAACATAAAGTTTGTGAGAGATGATGCAAATATTAGAGGTCGGTAATTATTTTTAAATCGTTCAATAAATAGGAGTTTTAATTTGAAGATTACGTTATCATTTTGAAATGGGAATCCACATCTTGGCCTATTTTTGGGCTGTCATCAAGGTCCACATGTTTTGATTTTATATATACGAAGTCTGTAGCTAATTACTTAGTATTTTGTAGGATAATAGATTTTGTTTTTATAAGTGAACTATTAGATTATTTGGATACAAATATATTTGTCACAAAAAATAAGTAAGAAATTTATAGTTTGGCAAAGAAACTCTCAAAATTGTTACTACTTATTTATGTTTTACACAAAACTTGGGTATTAATTTTTTTTATCATTTCGTTTATTGAAATCTCATTGTATATATACTTATAGATTTTTATAGAGAACTAATAGATTATTAATTTCAAACATTATGTATTATGTATTATTATTATTATTTGTGATGTTGCAATTTATACCAACTTCTGTGCTTCACGGGTCACCACAATAATGATAACAATGATAGATAAATAAAATATACAATACGAATATATATTTAATTCGATTCCAGCAATGGAACATACTTAGTGTGTCCGAGTCCGAAAATAAAAGGGCCAAATCATATATATCTCCACTTTGAATTCATTTATCTAAATGACCAAAATCAATTTGCTGTTTGCAGAGTATGATGTTTCACCTAATATATTGATAAATGCAGTTGTTTATATCATATTGGGCCTAATTATTATATATATACACGCAGTCGTCGTTCAACTTCGCCCAACGCTTGGTTTTACCATTTGTCACAACAATCATCATATCATATCATTTTGAATATTCTTTTTTTTCTTTCTTCCTTATTTGTTTTTTTCTTTCATTTCTTTTTCTCTACCTTCTTTTTCTCACCACCATACGAGAGTAATAGAGAATGTGTCCATTTTTTATGACTTGCCTTTTAAAAACCATAATAGAGAGTTTTTTGTAGTTAATTGAACAGACTCTCTCTCTCTCTCTCATTTTTCTTTTCTACTACTACTACTACTACTACTATTATCGAAGTCAATTAATTGCAACTACTAAAAAGTACTATTCCTTTTCATGTCGTTATAAATCAAGAAATGTGATGAGTAGTTTTGATGACCGAAGAACTACAATTTATGGTCAATTGGAAATATATGGAGCATAATACAAAAATTAATATGTTTAATCCAGCCATGGTTGTAAAACTCAACCATAGAAGCAATTAGTGTTATTATATGTAAACGGGACTGATAAAATTTATGGAGTAGTATTATCATACTAGTATTATTTTATAAATGAGTTAGGTTATCTTATCACTTTACGATATTTATCAAACTTAGCTTGTATTTAATTTATAATTTATTTATAAAATTTATACTTCATATATAAAATATACTCCATATATTTATCTTTATATTATTATCAGTGTTATGGTTTTAAATTTGGATTTTATGATTTAGAATGAAATTATAGCATAAATTGAAGTTAGAACATGAATTTGATTTGGAAATGTGAGGTACACTCGAAAAAAAACATGTTTTAACCGTTAAGTGCTCAAATTGGATTAATTACAATGGGAGGAACTTAAATTAGAAGATGTATATCTAGATTCTCTTTATGGAAATAAATATATAAATGAATAATCCAACAATCTTAATCATTTTTAAAAAGTATTAATATTAATTATAGGAACAAAGTATTTCGAAGTTGTATGTGTGTGTGGATATGTGTGTTACTTTTCGTCTACTTTGGGGTTTACGTGAAAAGCATAATGGCCCCCAACTTACAGATGCCCAATGTTTTTTTAATCGGCGGTTAACCGTAAAATCAGAACCGGGACTATAAGAATAACCAGGAACTAGAATTGTGACTTTTTAAATCTTGAGCTGGTCGCGATTTAAAAATAATTGAATTGGAAATGTGACAGAACCACCAGTTTCACGGTTCCGGCGCCAAACACAATGCATTAGGCGTGAGAGGAGTGCATGGCAGGCGTTACAGGCTTTTGTGACGTGGTTTTTGACAGAAACTGGTGGTTTCAATCAAAATCGATGGCCGAAGATTTTCAATTTTTTTAATTCAAATTTACAATTTAATTAGGGATACATAGACAATTCAACTTAAATTTGAAATGTCCAACTTTAATAGTTAAAGTTGAACTCAAGCCCTATTCGATTTATTTCTTTTTTTCTCAATTCATGTTTATAGAATTACTTTGATTACCGACACTTGTAAATCGTAATACATTGTACATATACGACTATTACCGTTACAACTCTAATTCAATTAAATTGATTTTTTTCAGCTTCCTTGTCTTATTCTGAATTTTATTTATTTCATTCGAATTTATTTTATACATTATAATTATATATCAAAATACTTTAAAAATAAAGAAAATCGAGAAAACGCCAAAACCAGAACTGAAACCGTGAAAATCGCTGAAAAACGGATAGTTTTGAACCGGAACTGCCAAATATGCTCACGGGTAGGTTTTCCGGTTCATGATTTCTAAAATCGTAACCAACGGTTTCGAACAGCAACGGTCGGTGTACGAACCTTGAGCATCTCTAAGTTCACCAAATGAACCAGATGTTCTGTGCAATACTCAACGCCAATCCTTACAATTTTACTATCATATGTGTTCACATTCTCAAACAACCTCGAATTTGGCAACTGTGGCACTCTATTGACATGACATACATAAGAGCATCTCCAATAACCGGCGTCACCACCGCGACGCCGATTTTTCGCCGACGCCGGTTTGACGCCGAACCATTGGAACCGGCGTCGGCGAAATCGGCGTCAAAATCAGCGTCGCCATGCCGATTCCCGCGCTGACGCCGGTTCCGACGCCGATCCTCACGGGCGCCATTGTGCGTCCCGGATCGGCGCCAAACCGGCGTCGGATTTAAATTTTTTTTTTTTTGTTTTTCGAAAACAGTATATATACGCGCGTTGAACCTCATTTTCATTCGCACCACTTGTTTTAACGAGTATTCTCTCAACCTTACTTTCTGTTCAAGATCAATTTAAGAAATGAGTAATGCCGGTGGTAGTGGTGGGGATGCGGATGAGTACGAGCGTATGATGAACGAAGAGCTAGATGCCTATACGAGCCGTGAGGTTGATACGAGTGTAATTTTTATGCAAATTTATGTAATTTTTATGCAAATTTATGTAATTTTTATGTAAATTTATGTAATTACAAGGCGTTAGTTTTTATGCAAATTTATGTAATTTTTTGAATGTAATTTTTTTAATTATTGTACTTTTTTTAAAAATTAATGTACTTTTTAAATTTTAATATTATTATTCGAATTTTCCGTATTTGTCTCGTAAATTAAATTCCGTATGTTGATACGAGTGTAAATTAAATTATATAATTGTTATTAGTGATGTGGATAGGTAGTGTGAAGGCTATGTGAGAGCTATTTGATGTCCAGTTGATGTGGCAAGCTGATGTGGCAGGAGAATTGTAGTGCTGATGATGTGGCAGTGTGAAGGCTATTTGAGGGCTATTTGACGTCCTAACCTATTGGAGATGCTCTTAAGAAAGGGCATGTGACATATATTCCAAAGCATCGAGTATTTTCTCCTTTAAAGTGCTTTTGGGTACAAGTACAACAATGCAGTGTTGGCTATTTTCTACTCCAGTATTATATTCGATCAATGTATAAAAAACCTCTGCATTTGAGCTTTTTTCAAAGATATATCTCTCAGTAAATCATGAATCTTGCAAGATCTCATATTTCCATGTAATCCAACTCATGAACTAGAATGAATTTCTAATAAGCATCTCATTCAAATACTCTTTGGCAATAGTGCTTAAGCTGTTGTTAAAGAGAGGTAAATGAGGTAATAGAACTATGTGTAATTTGATGCCTTAATAAAATCGGTGATACGTAGTCAACTCAACGTAAATTTGAAAAGTCCAACTTTAAAAGTTAAAGTTGAACTCAAGTCATTTTCAATTTATTTCCTTTTCCCCAATTCATGTCGGTTATCGACACTTGTAAATTGTACCAATACATTGTAATGTTGTACATGTACGGCTACTACCATTACAACTCTAATTCATTAAAATTGGTTTTTTTCCACCTTCCTCAGTCTTACTTTTAATTTAATCTGCGCATTGTCATGTTCGAATTTAATTTATGTACGTTATAATTATATATCGAAATACTTAAAAAAAAATTAAAAAAATAGAGAAAACCGGGAGACTGCCAAATCGGAATCGAAACAGTGAAAAATGCCGAAAAACACGGTTTCGAACCGGAACCGGAACCGGAACTGGCAGTTTACAAACCGGAACCGCAACCGCAACATGCTCATGGGTCGGTTCTGCTTCATGATTTTCTAAAGTCGGAACCAACGGTATATGAAGCATCTCTACCCCCACTTCATGTTTCTTTGATTTGGGCCCATGGCTGGTTAAGCTAACTGACTAAATAATGATATTTAACAATTAATTATTCCTAATAAAGGTGATAAGCAGCAAATACGAAATGCAGGGTGGCATCTCGAGAAGCGAGATGGCATATAATAGTAAAAGTTAAATGATGATTATTTGCACCCTTTTTAAAGGGATTAGATTAGGTCTCGATGATGATTAGATTTATAGTAGTAACATTTTAATTGATATATGATATGTATAATTCTTTCTATTGAAACTAATCCATAACCCTCTAATTTAGCTGAAACTGATAAACTTGTTGGTCTTTATTTAATGAATTTCTCTATATTTTGTTCTTAACCAGTAGTAGTAGTAGCATTTAGTTTTTGCAACTTCTTTATCGGGTAATCCTCAAATTTATTCAGGAAAGTAGAAAAGCAAAATGACTAGCTTACATAAGATAGTTTCAGATAATGTTCAATAAATATTTTAGATTCTCAACCATACAAACTTAAAAAAAATATAAGATTCCATTTAGTTTAACAATATTATTTAATATTCATGCTGGATCTGAGTATTCGAAGTATTTAAATTTTGGAATCCAAAGTTAAAAAACTTCATAATGTTCCAACAGAAAATTATTAAATCTTTAATTTATGTTGTTCTAGAGAAAAGACTTATCTTAGTACTTAATTAATAAGATGGAAATTCTAAATAACGACAAAATATGCAGGGTAGAATATAATCGAAATAAATTTAGGTATCCATCTTCAACAAAAACGGCATCTAAAAAATATTTTAGCCTATATTTAGTAAACGGCATTGGTTTACCATTCAATAAGTCAATGGTTAAAACTTGCATAATTGTGCTTATAAATCTTGACCCTTCACTAACACAAGCTTTCATGTTATGTGAAACGGAAAAAAATAGCTTTATTTTATTCAGTTAAGGTCGAAAAAAACTGTTTAATTATACGTTACAGAAAAGGCAGGCTCAAAATATTTCCTAGAGGCTATTTAAGTAGGTTTTAAATTAATTAACAATTCTTAATTACTAACATTTGGTCGTTGAAATATTGTTACTCTTATTAGCTGTTACGTAAGGGTTATGTTTAAAACATTAAATATATTTCATAAATACATAAAAAAATATGTAGAACCTAATTTTGAACACCCAAAAGCCAAAATATAGGATATTTAGTTCACCAAACACACACAAATTTCTCACCAATCAACAACTTTAATTCGTCAAAAAAGGTATCTGCCAAAAATTAAAAGTAAATATTTCTATCTGCCAAAAATTAAAAGTAAATATTTCTCGAATTAGAAAAAAAATAATAATTATATACTAGAAATCAAGAACCAGTAATAAATCTGATGGTCACTTTCATATCTTCAAGAGTCAACTAAAATAAGAGAGTAAAATCAGCAAAACATGAAGAAAACTTTTCTATAATCCTCACTGAATATCCATATATTAATATCTATTGTCTGCTTGAAGCACACGTCTACACGTTCCTCTCTCTCTCTCTCTCTCTCTCTCTCTCTCTCTCTCTCTCTCTCTCTCTCTCTCTCTCTCTCTCTCTCTCTCTCTCTCTCCCCCCCTCTCTCTCACACACTAATACGTGGAGCATTGCGTGTGTGATGTCCGAGATCACTCCTAGAAATAAACTAAACTGAAGCAAACAAGCTATATCTCACTTACCTCAACATAAAAAATTAGTTTTCAGTAATAAATGGAAAGTGGAAGTTTCTTTTCGGGGTCACAACAGAAATATTCCTCCCACTATTTATGCTCCTCTGTTTCAATTTCCAACTGCCTATTAATAATAGTATTTTGTTGTTATTACATCATCACACGTTTGTGATTTCTTTTCCCTGTTTATTCTCTCTCTCTGGAGGCTGTTGAACTGCGGCACATTTAGGTACTATCCGAATAAATTATCCATTTCTGTGGTTGTGTTGAGTATATAATTTCCTATTGTGTGAGTCAGTATGTGTTTTGGTGGGAGTTCTCTACTGGGGAGGGTGGTTTGGAGAAAGGGTCATGGTTGAAATTCTTGAATTTGCAGCGGGCATGAATTTCTGAGGGCATTACCATGGATCTTGAAAGTGGGTTTTATCAGAATCATGTTAAGGTGAGTTCTTTTAGCTTTTTTGTCAATAAAGTTGCAATCTTTGAACAATTTGAGCATTTTTTTTAATTATGCCCTTTATTAAATGATTGGATTGCAGAGAGAGTCTTGGAGAACTGTATTTACATTGGCGTATCAGAGTTTAGGTGTAGTGTATGGGGATTTGAGCACATCGCCATTGTATGTGTACAAGAGCACTTTTGCTGAAGATATAGAACACACTGAGACAAATGATGAGATTTTTGGAGTTCTTTCCTTCATATTTTGGACGTTGACTTTAGTCCCTCTTTTGAAGTATGTGTTCATTGTGCTGAGAGCTGATGACAATGGTGAAGGAGGCACATTTGCATTGTATTCACTCTTATGTAGGCACGCCAAAGTTAATTCGCTGCCTAGTTTTCAGTCGGCCGATGAGGATTTGTCGACTTATAAGAAGGATATAACGAGCCCTGCTCCCTCGACTGTTAGGGCGAAGATTAAATCCACTTTGGAGAAATACAGAGTGTTGCAGAGGGTTTTGCTTCTCTTGGCTCTGCTTGGTGCTTGTATGGTGATTGGAGATGGCATATTAACTCCGGCTATTTCCGGTATTGCCTCACACCTTTTGTTGATTTAATTTAGCCCTGTGTCTTTTGGAGTTTGTTGGTATCTATCTGAGTAACCTTTTTGGGTTGGTATTGCAGTTTTCTCAGCCGTTTCTGGCGTAGAACTTGCCATGGCTAAGGAGCATCATAAATGTAAGATTGTAAAATTCCTTCTTTTCCTTATATTTTAGCTGTCATGTTTATTGGAACTCATGTTTATTGGAACCCTTGACTCCAAGTGTTTACTGTAACAGATAAATAGTATTCATGCTTTGATTGTCAAGCTGTTTATGGTTTTCATTTAGGCTTGGGAAATCATTTAGAATGAATCGTGATGTGCGAACAACATGTTCCGACTCTTTATGTGAAGATTCCCATTTTTATCAAAACATGGTTATATATGCTGCTGAAAGCTATAATTTACCTTTCACGACAAAAAAACATCAATCCAATCTTCCTTGATTGCTTGCTGTTACCAATCGCTGCTCCAACAAACATCCGTTGCTAAATGAATTGTTTGTCGATGGATGATTCTTTTAAGCATTTCACCATGGATAATATTGGAATGTGGCTGAATTTGACATCATATTTATGAGCAGTCAAGATCTAAGAAGTACTTCATTCTAATCTTATTGATTAAGAGTTTGATTAAGTACAGTATGAATATTTACATGATATATTTCCTTTTCTGATGCAGTGATGCCTTAACTTTTCTTGTCTTCCCTCGGCATGTTTGTTCGATAAATTATGACCCTCTTTTCATACATGCCTGCACTACTCAATCCTATAATTTTGCAGATGTAGAAGTCCCAGTTGCTTGTATCGTACTGATAGCCTTGTTTGCCCTTCAACATTATGGCACTCACAGGGTTGGATTCTTGTTTGCACCCGTGGTCATAACATGGCTCTTGTGCATCAGTGCTATCGGTTTATATAACATTTTCTACTGGAACCCTCACGTGTATCAAGCTCTCTCTCCGTACTACATGTATAAATTTCTCAAGAAAACCCAACGAGGAGGTTGGATGTCGTTGGGTGGAATTCTACTGTGCATCACTGGTAAATACAAGTATTTGTCGCAGATATTTTGCTTTCCTTCACAAGATTTCCTTTAACACTTGATTTCAAATTTCCAGGTTCGGAAGCGATGTTTGCAGATCTCGGACACTTCTCTCAGCTGTCAATTAAGGCACGTATACTGTTTTCTTTAATTTTTACATAACAATTTAGTGAAAAATGATGCCTCGTCTAACATTTAATTGTCGTGAAATGGCAGATAGCATTCACATCCATTGTCTATCCGTCACTAGTCCTCGCGTATATGGGGCAAGCTGCTTATCTTTCCATGCACCACGATTTTCAAAGTGATTACCGTATCGGCTTTTATGTGTCCGTACCTGGTATTGCCTTTAACCGATGCTCTTTGAGCGTATAAGAATGTGTATAAAAAAATTTCACCTCATGGATAATATCGTTCTTTTCTTAGAGAAATTGAGATGGCCGGTGCTGGTGATTGCTGTTATGGCAGCGGTGGTCGGAAGCCAGGCCATCATAACCGGAACCTTTTCCATCATAAAGCAGTGCTCTGCTCTAGGGTGCTTTCCAAGAGTCAAAATAGTGCACACGTCGTCGAAAATGCACGGGCAGATATACATCCCAGAAATCAACTGGATTTTGATGGTTCTATGTTTGGCTGTGACAATCGGTTTTAGAGACACCAAACGGCTCGGTAATGCTTCAGGTACGACACACACTACAAGATCACGTAAAGATGCCTATGTTGATCTTTTCTATTTAGTTTCTTGATTTCTTATTTTCGTTTCGATCAGGTCTAGCAGTGATAACTGTCATGCTGGTGACTACGTGCTTGATGTCTCTCGTTATCGTTTTATGCTGGCACCACAACGTTATACTCGCCGTCTGCTTTGTGTTATTCTTCGGGATGATCGAAGCCTTATACTTCTCTGCTTCGCTTATAAAGTTTTTGGAAGGAGCTTGGGTGCCTATTGCCCTCTCATTGACCTTCATGATTGTGATGTGTGTGTGGCATTACGGAACGCTAAAGAAGTATGAGTTCGACGTCCAAAACAAGGTCTCGGTTGACTGGCTCCTCGGCCTGGGTCCGAGCTTGGGCATTGTGCGCGTCCGTGGAATTGGCCTCATCCACACGGAACTCGTTTCTGGGATCCCGGCCATCTTCTCCCACTTCGTCACCAACCTCCCCGCCTTCCACCAGGTTCTCGTGTTCCTTTGCGTAAAATCGGTCCCCATCCCCCACGTCAAACACGAGGAGCGGTTTCTCGTTGGACACATTGGCCCGAGAGAGTATCGCATGTATAGGTGCATCGTCAGGTACGGTTACCGGGACGCTCACAAGGACGATCTGCAGTTTGAGAACGACCTCGTGTGTAGCATCGCAGAGTACATCCGAACCGGAAGCACGGGGCTCAACGGTAAAGACAAGGACGTGACGAGACAGAACGAGGACATGATAGTGGTCGGGACTCCCTCGACTCATCTGCACGGGATTCTGTTATGCGAGGACGACGGGGTGAACCCGGACGTGGCTGGCACGTCCGAGCACAGAGAGATACAGTCGCCTCCGGCCCCGCCCATGAAGGCGAGGAAGAAGGTTAGGTTTGTGATCCCGGAGAACCCAAAGATCGACCGAGGGGCGCGGGAGGAGCTGAGGGATCTGATGGATGCTAGGGAAGCTGGCATAGCCTATATCTTGGGGCATTCATATGTGAGAGCTAAGCAAGGGTCAAGTTTTATGAAGAAGATGGTAATAAATTGTGGTTATGATTTTTTGAGAAGGAATTGTAGGGCTTCAACTCTTGCTTTGAGCTCACCTCATTCTTCAACATTGGAAGTGGGAATGGTGTATCATATATGAGTCTTCTTGATTTGAGTTACTCTCAACAACTTTGTACATGTTTTCTTTTTCTTCCTTTTCTTTTGCTTTTTGTTTATTTATATTGTAGATAGGAAGCTTTACATGTGTTGCTGAGGATGATGAGTTAAAATAGCAAAATCTATTGTAGGAGTTGATAACATTTTGTTTAGATTGGTAAGTTTACTACACATACTTCTTCCAATTTAAAGTTTTGTTTTTTATTGTTCTACTTATGTGTAAGAAGTTATGGGCTTATGAGTTCAACATTGGGCCTACGTGTTTTGGGCTGACTATAATAATTAAATTCTTCGATATATGAAAAGAAAAACAACGAGTTAATATTATTTGCATGTCAATTTTAGAAAACTCGAAAATGACAAATCTTGTACTAATATTCATAGGACAGTTAGGCCTACATTAAATGACTATAAAGAGTGTAGCCTATTTTTTGATGTAGATTCGCACTACTATGTTACTTATATCATGCGTCAAGTGTACATAGATATCAAAATGAGGTGACAAGTGGCCAGTGTATAAAAATCTGGTTTAGACATATATAGGTGACGAGTTAATACAGGGTGCCGGACTTCGGCTTGTCAAGGCAGGTCGGGCGACACATTGTAGTGCAAGTCGAGTTGTTGACGATTTATGATAGCATGAAATCAGCCCCGCAACGAGATATTCAAAATTTATTTGCTCAGAGCGATAATTTGATTGTTGTGCACATGTTGTAAGACATGGAAGTAGAACAAGTGCTTTGGTGTTGGTGGAAAACATTCAAATCGCGATACAATGAGAGTAGATTGTTCGATTTGGCCATGTTTATAACTAAGGAAACTAGGTGATTGACTTTCATGCGAGCTTTGGTGAGGAATCAATGTCTGGATAGATTTACTAGATGAGGCTCCAAGGATCAACGGGGGTTCGATTAGTTTTTGCGTGACCAATTAGGGATGATTTCAGACCGATTGTGTTCAATATATGAACAATGTTTGATTTTAAAGAAGTGTCTTTTTCTTTGAATGTGAAAAAATGGTTCAAACATATCAAGAAATGGACGGTCAAGATCAACATTGGGTAATTAATCCAGTGTTGCATTATTTGTCCTATTTTGTGCATTATGAGGGTACAATAGTAATCTAATAATGGCTGGAAACCGCTACGAGTAATGCACCACATGGTCACGAGTAATGCATATAATTGCCTATATAATGCACAATATGTGAACTGCAATGCATACGAACAAGATGTGTTGTGTTATGATGTTTGACACACGTTTCTTGTTTCCCCTAAGGGTTTAATAAGTTTAGGGGCTAGGGTATAGTATGTAGACACGTATGTAATCTTCACATGGTAACGAGTAATGGATATAATTGACTATATAATGCACAATTTGTGAACTGCAATGCATACGAACAAGATGTGCTGTGTTATGATGTTTGACACACGTTTCTTGTTTCCCCTAAGGGTTTAATAAGCTTAGAGGCTAGGGTATACGTACGCATTAATAACAAATTATAAAACGATACGAATAATTCACCAAATTGTCTCGAGTAATGGATGTTATTAACTATATAATGCACAATATGTGAACTGCAATGCATACGAATAAGATGTACCATGTTATGATGTTTGACACACGTTTCTTGTTTCCCCTAAGGGTTTAATAAGCTTAGGGGCTAGGGTATAGTACGTAGACATTACTAAATGCACGTATGTAATATTCAATCCGTTGATTAACCCATATACACAATACCTCTAATAATGCATAATATACTGAGATAATGACAATTAACAGCTACATAATGCACTACCTAAACCAAATAATGCACATACGTATATTCCAATAACAACAATTTGTTAGTAATGTCTACGTACTATACCCTAGCCCCTAAGCTTATTAAACCCTTAGGGGAAACAAGAAACGTGTGTCAAACATCATAACATGGTACATCTTATTCGTATGCATTGCAGTTCACATATTGTGCATTATATAGTTAATAACATCCATTACTCGTGAAAATTTGGTGAATTATTCGTATCGTTTTATAATTTGTTATTAATGCGTACGTACTATACCCTAGCCCCTAAGCTTATTAAACCCTTAGGGGAAACAAGAAACGTGTGTCAAACATCATAACACAGCACATCTTGCTCGTATGCATTGCAGTTCACAAATTGTGCATTATATAGTCAATTATATCCATTACTCGTTACCATGTGAAGATTACATACGTGTCTACGTACTATACCCTAGCCCCTAAGCTTATTAAACCCTTAGGGGAAACAAGAAACGTGTGTCCAAACATCATAACATGGTACATCTTATTCGTATGCATTGCAGTTCACATATTGTGCATTATATAGTCAATTATATGCATTACTCGTGACCATGTGGTGCATTATTCGCAGATACCAAAATGTGGCAGTTACTTTTCCGTCAAATGTCAATAATAACCCTGTAATGCATACAACCACCTTTTATAATGCAACACGGAACCAGTTTTATAGAATCAATCTGATCCGTTGATGCCTTAGATCTAACGCGTAATATTAAGAAGGAAAAAGGATCTAAGATGTGGAAAGGAGAATAACGCTCCCCTATATATATATATATATATATATATATATATGTCCATGATCAATTGAGATTTTTTTTGCTAATTGAGAAATGAGATGCAACATCAGCCACTCATTCTTATTATATAAGTGGTCCAGATTTTGCCACACAAAAATTTTTTTTTAATTAATTTATTATGAAAGGGTATAATGGTCATTTCGTGGTTTAATTAGGGTTCTCAACACACCTCTGCGCCTCCTCCAAACTCGTCCAAGCAGATTGAGCAGCTGCTCTTCTCTCACTATTCACAACCACCATCTTCTCGCTCCTTTTCCTCACTTACTCCTTCTTCCTCTTTGGTTTTCTCTCACCACCCGCCGCTGCCGATGTGTCGCTGATCGTCGGAGCCAAATACCACACAATCGACGTGCACAGAATCGTGAACGACCTGCCGTAGATCGCCAGAAACAGCAGAATCAGCACCACCATCACCGGGAAAATCAATTGAGGACGTTTCAGATCCTCTATCTTGAAATTCCCCTTGCTTCTCCGCGATCTCTTCTTCTTCATCATTTTCTCGCTCTCCGCCTCCGGTTCCGGTGATGGCGGCGGCGCAGCGTTGATCGGTGAAATTCTTCGCCAATTTAGGCGGAGATCTATCCTTGACCTTGATTATGATCTGTTTAGCGTTGTCGGAGTCGTTATCGTAGACGAATCGGACAAAGGAGATGTCCTCGGAGCCTTTCTGCTTGTAGATCTTCTGATTCTTATCATCGAGATCTGCTAGGAGCGCGTAGAATTTGTCGAGGCCTCGATCGGCGTAGGGATTTTAGGAGGCACTGTCTCTTGACATGAGTTTGCAGAAGCTGGTATTGACATGTGAATTATAAGTGTTATTTGTTAGTTGTTGACATTTTAATACAAGCTGTTGACATTTGATATTCTCGGTATTGATATATGAATTATAAGTGTTATTTTTTAGTCGTTGACATTTTGATACGAGTTGTTGACATTTGATGTTCTCGCTAGTGATATGTGAATTGTAAGTGTTATTTTTTAGATGTTGACATTTTAATACGAGCTGTTGACATTTGATATTCTCGGTATTGATATATGAATTATAAGTGTTATTTTTTAGTTGTTGACATTTTGATACGAGTTGTTGACATTTGATGTTCTCGCTAGTGATATGTGAATTGTAAGTGTTATTTTTTAGTTGTTGACATTTTAATACGTGTTGGGTGATTGATTGCATGATATACATG
Organism: Salvia splendens; assembly: GCF_004379255.2. Classification (NCBI taxonomy): domain Eukaryota; kingdom Viridiplantae; phylum Streptophyta; class Magnoliopsida; order Lamiales; family Lamiaceae; genus Salvia; species Salvia splendens. The sequence goes on from NC_056034.1 coordinate 8,817,933, forward strand.
GAGCTTAATCGAGCTCATTGTGTGACTGTTGGAAGAGGTTTTAAATAGAATAATCTGAGCCGTTCTTTTCATGTTTAGTTAGCTGATAAATACTAGCCGTTGGATTGGATTCGGTTAGGTGTGAAATGTTAGTTGAAGTAGTATACATATACAACACGTGTGTATCTTCTTGTATTCTGTATTCCCATTCAATTGAATAAAATTTCCCTTTCCAAATACGAGCTCTCAAGATCATCATCTTTCAATTCGCGTTCTTCACAATAACATTTACAATTGGCGCCGTCTGTGGGAAATTGTAGTTTTCCCCAAAGTTCCAACCTGAGAATCGGAGTGAGGTTTTCAATCGCGATTCTTAAAGATGGCAGCTCGACTTGAAGCTGAGAAATTCACCGGCACCAACGATTTCGGGTTATGGAGAATGAAAATGCGAGCAATGTTTACGCAGCAAGGGCTCGCATCGGCTTTGGAAACGAAGCAGAAAGATCCGAAGGAAATAGGGGTTCTCGATGAGAAGGCTTTATTAAAGCAAGCCGAGATCGAAGCCAAGGCTCACAACACGATTGTATTGTGCCTCGCCGATAAAGTGTTGCGGGAGGTGGCGAAGGAGACAACGGCTGCGGGCATTCTTGCCAGGTTAGAGGATCTTTATCTCACGAAATCTTTGGCCAACCGGTTGTATATGAAGCGTAGGTTGTATTCGTATAAATTCTTGGAGAATAGAGGGGTGTTAGAACAGCTAGAAGAATTTAATAAATCGGTAGATGATCTGGAAAATATTGATGCAGCTATAGGAGATGAGGATAAGGCTATTCTGTTATTAAATGCTCTTCCTAGGTCTTTTGATCAATTGCGTGATGCATTATTGTATGGGAGAGATAAGGCGATTACTTTTGTGGAAGTTCAAACCGCTGTGAGAGCTAAGGAAATTCACAAAGAGGGAATAAACAGTGAAGCTGGATCATCTATTGCAGAGAGTCTGAACATTAGGAAGCATAAGTTCAAGAAGGATCATGATGGCTCGAAATCTTTCCAGAATGGCCAGAAGGAAAGCAGGTCTTGCCATTGGTGCAAGAAACCTGGACATCTCAAGAAAGATTGCTTTGCTTGGAAGAAGAAGCAAGCACAAACTGGTGAGAAGCTGGTTAATGCCACTGATGGTGAAAATGAGATGGATGAAGATCAGATTCTTAATGTGATGGAGAATGGGATTGGTGGTTCTTGGATTATGGATTCAGGCTGCAGCTTCCACATGAGCTCCAATTTGATATGGTTTCAAGAGTTGAGTGAAAGCACTGGGTCAGTTATATTGGGCAACAATCAAGTTTGTCAAGTAAGAGGAATTGGCTCTGTGAAGTTAAAAATGAAGAGTGGCTGTGTGATAACCCTTACTGATGTAAGATATATTCCTCAAGTAAAGAGGAATTTAATATCCCTTGGACTTCTTGAAAGGAAGGGATGTAAATTTGGTTCATCTGATGGAAGGATGACTGTCAGTAAGGGAGGAAAGACAATTATGGAGGCTGACAGAAAGGGCAGTTTGTATTACCTGCTAGCCGAAGTGCAGATCTCCACTGATCAGATAAACTCAGTAGTCTCAGATGAGAGGCTATGGCATATGAGGCTTGGTCACCCTGCTCAAGGGAGTTTGAAGGAGTTGGTCAGGAAAGGAGCAGTGCAGACTCAGATTGATAAGCAACAACTCAAGTGCGAAGAGTGTGTGCTGGGAAAATCTAAGAAACAATCATTTCCAAAGGGAAGGCATCTATCTACTCAGCCGCTGGATTATGCTCATAGTGACCTTTAGGGGCCTGCTCAAGTGAACTCTATAGGTGGTGGCAGATACTACATGACCATTATTGATGATTTCTCACGAAAGATATGGATCTATATACTAAAGGAAAAATCAGAAGCTTTCAAGAAGTTCTCTACTTGGTGTTCTGAAGTTGAACTTGAGAAAGGCTTGGTACTGAAGTGTCTCCGGACAGATAATGGCTTGGAGTATTTGTCGAAGGAGTTTGATGATTACTGCAAGAATAAGGGCATCAAACGCCACAGAACTGTCCCTATGAACCCACAACAAAATGGTGTGGCAGAACGAGCAAATAGAACAATTGTGGAACGAGTAAGATGCATGCTACTTTCTGCTGGTCTAGAGAGAAAGTTCTGGGCCGAGGCTGCCTCCACAGCTGTTAAACTGCTTAATATGTGCCCAGCATAAAGTATTGAAGGTGACATTCCTGATTACAGATGGCATGGAGCCCTTGGTGATTATTCCAGATTGAGAATTTTTGGCTGCAAAGCCTATGCTCACGTGAGGCAGGGGAAACTGGAAGCAAGAGCAAGGAGATGCATCATGCTGGGTTACCAAAGTGGGGTGAAAGGGTATAGATTATGGTGCACAGAGCCTAGAGAAGCAAGGATTATCATTAGCAGAGATGTAGTATTCTGGGAATCTGAGATGCCATTCTCAAATAAAAGGTCTGAAACTGATCAAAGGATGATGGTTACTGATCTTGAGGTGGAGCCAGTAGAGGCCCCACCTGAGGCTGAGGATGCTGACAAAGACCAAGGATTTGATGTTGGTCCAGAAGAATCAGCAACTGGTTCAAATGTTTTGAAGGATTATCAACTTGCAAGGGACCGAGTTAGAAGGAAGAATGTCAAGATGCCCTCAAGATTTTCTGATTCAGAGATGTTATTCTATGCTCTCTGTGTTGCTGAGGAGGTGGAGTATAGTGAGCCAGCTTCTTACAGAGAGGCAATTCAATCTCCTGAATCTGATAGATGGATGCTAGCTATGGTGGAGGAAATTGAATCTCTACTCAAGAATGGCACTTGGATACTTGTAGACAAGGTGGAGGGTAGAAAGATTGTTAGTTGCAAGTGGATTTATAAAAAGAAGCTTGAATCAGTGGCTGATGGTGATCACATCAGATTCAAGGCCCGTTTGGTTGCAAGAGGATTCACACAAGAGGCTGGTGTGGACTTCAACGAGGTGTTTTCTCCAGTTGTAAAACATACCTCTATTAGGATTTTGCTTGATGTGGTTGCCAAGAAGGACTGGGAAATGGAGCAGTTAGATGTCAAAACCGCCTTCTTGCATGGTGAGCTAGAAGAAACCATATATATGGCTCAGCCTGAGGGTTTTATCAGTACAGGAGATGAGGGAAAAGTTTGCTTGCTTAAGAGAAGCATCTATGGCTTGAAACAAGCAAGTAGACAATGGCACAAGAGATTTGATGATCACATGCTCACTTGTGGCTTCAAGAAATCTCTATATGATGAATGTGTATATATCAAGAGCAAGGATGGAGTACCTGTTGCTTACCTTCTACTCTATGTAGATGATATGTTGCTAGCTGGAGCATGCAAGAAAGAATTACAGCTGGTGAAGGATGACTTGACTGCAGCCTTTGATATGAAGGACTTGGGTCCAGCCAAAAGAATCTTGGGTATGAACATAGTCAGGGATAGAAAGAGGAGGCTAATATGGCTGAATCAACATGATTATGTTCAGAGGCTCTTGAGGAAGTTCAAGATGGACAATGTCAAGGAAGCTGCAACCCCACTGACTCAACATTTCAAGCTGTCAGTGCAGCAGATACCAGAGACAGAAGCAGAGGCAATTGAAATGCAGAAGATTCCTTTTGCTAACATAGTTGGGAGCATCATGTATGCTATGATATCAACAAGGCCAGATGTGGCTCATGCTATAAGTGTGATCAGCAGGTATATGGCCAACCATGGAAGAGATCACTGGAAGGCACTTAAATGGCTAATGAGGTATCTGAAAGGAGCTGAGGGTGTTGGTATATTGTTCAGGGGTGATGATGAGTACAAGGGTGATGTGATAGTTGGTTATTGTGATTCTGATTTTGCGGGAAACATTGACAATAGGAGATCACAAACCGGGTACTTGTTCACTATGTTTGGAGCAGCTATAAGCTAGAAATCGAGTCTTCAAAGTGTAGTTGCATTGTCAACTACAGAGGCTGAATTTATGGCTTTGACAGCAGCCGTGAAAGAAAGCTACTGGTTGAAGGGAATAGCTACTGATTTTGGCTTCAAACAACAAGCTATTTCGATAGGTTGTGACAACAATAGTGCATTGTGTTTGGCAAAGCACAAGGTGTATCATGAGAGGAGTAAACATATCGACGTACGTTTACACTTCATCAGAGAAGGTATAGAGAAGGGTGAAGTAAAGGTGTTTAAGGTGCACACCGATGACAATCCGGCTGATATGTTGACAAAGCCAATAAACCGAGACAAGTTTGAAAAATGCAAGTTCTTGGTGCGTATATGCAGGTTGAAGGAAGGTTGATAACATTCAATCAAGGTGGAGACTGTTGGGTGATTGATTGCATGATATACATGGAGCTTAATCGAGCTCATTGTGTGACTGTTGGAAGAGGTTTTAAATAGAAGAATCTGAGCCGTTCTTTTCATGTTTAGTTAGCTGATAAATACTAGCCGTTGGATTGGTTTCGGTTAGGTGTGAAATGTTAGTTGAAGTTGTATACATATACAACACGTGTGTATCTTCTTGTATTCTGTATTCCCATTCAATTGAATAAAATTTCCCTTTCCAAATACGAGGTCTCAAGATCATCATCTTTCAATTCGCGTTCTTCACAATAACATTTACAATACGAGTTGTTGACATTTAATATTTTCGGTATTGATATGTGAATTGTAAGTGTTAATTTTTAGTTGTTGACATTTTAATATGAGTTGTTGACATTTGATATTTTCGGTATTGATATGTGAATTGTAAGTGTTAATTTTTAGTTGTTGACATTTTAATACGAGCGGTTGACATTTGATATTTTGACTATTGGAATGAAATGACACTTATACCCCCGTGTTGACATAATGTGATAGCTATTGACATTTAGTTAATCTTGTAGATTAGTGGCTGATATTGCATCTCATTTATCAATTTAGCTAAATAATCTCAACCTAATAGGACCCTATATATATATATTCTTCTAATTATTATAATTGTGATTTAACTAACATACCACATAATGTGTTCGGACTATTAAAATTTTAGGCACAAACAAAAGCTATGGCATGAAATGCCAGCTAGTTTACGGGTAACAAGTCAGCATGCATATACCCAGCATTTATCCTATTCCAAATATAAATAAATGGTGGATTATTGTGTTTTTCGTTTTGGGTATCTTCTTCCCATATACTTTAATTAATCAATATTAATTCACGTGCCTCATAATTTTAATAAATGTATTACCCATACAAGAACCTGGACATATACAGTTTTTTTGGATTGATTTGATTAAGATGGAATCTCTATGTTAGAGCACATTCTAGAAATATAACTTAACTTCAACCAAAATAATAATACTGATATCCTTTGAACCATTGAAATATGAGGACTATATTCAGAATTCAGAAAGAAAAGAAAAGTATAAGTACACATCTTGATGTAAGGATCATCAGACTTGTCCAAGATTCACTATTAACCAAGACTTCATTTCTATAAGACGAACACATCTTTTACAGAAATACTAATACTGAGAATATACAAAATTTGTAACAAGAAGACCCTAATTGAGTTAGATTTAGCTTTTATCGATTGTGATCTATAATATTACAAAATTTAAAGAAAACACAATGCGAAAATATAAAAGTTGATGTATTCGTTATACGAGACACATGCCTTTGTCCTCGAAACCAACCATGAAACCATAGTAAGTCACTTGAGCGACTAATACCAGGGTTAAGTTTTGGGTCCACTTGGGCCATTAAATAATTGTTAAATCTAAAGTGATCTCACAATTATAATATATATAAAATTTGAATTGTAGTCAACTTTCGATGTAATTAGAAAAAAATTGGATCCAAATCTCACAGAATCCCCTCCACAATTCGGAAAAGCGAGATCAAATGATTTGGAGTAGTATGATTGTAATTTACTACCAAAAGTCCAAAACCGATTGATTGATGTACAAGGATTTTCACATAAAGCCACTACAAATATCATACTCCTTCTTAACACTTTTCTCTAACACAAAAGGAAAATCCTAGCATACAAAAATGGAATCCGAGGAGGCCCAAAAATGTCAAAATCCTAGACAAAGGTTTGCAAAATTTGATTGGATCAATGATAGCTCTACTTCTAACAAAATTCGTCCAAACAAACACTACTTTTCCACTCAAAATAAAGGATACTATTTTCACAAAATTATAGAACGATTTTTATTTGATACTAGTACTACTTTCACAAATAAATAAGTACTATCATGTTTAGTAAATTATCAACAACTAAACTATGGCGAATATTGACCGTGAATGATCATCATAAACTAAGAGGCATATCCTGATCTGTATATACTATAGAAACACCCACTTATTATAGAGTATAAATTGAAATTGATACTATAATATAGGTTAATATATTGTAATTGAGCATTCATTTGACTCTGAAGGTAATTGTCCGATTGTGGAAGAGAATAAGCTTTCAAAGTTACCCAATAAAGGCTGCAAATTGGCTGTGGAAATAATTTAGGACTTGCAAATTTAAGATTGAAGATCATTTGTGGGACACGAGAATCTTTGAGATTTGTAATAAAGACTTTGCAAGTGGAACAATAAATGTAACGAGTCATTATGTTGTACAATATCCATGCTGTATCAATATGTCCATATGCACTGCAACTTGGTAAACACACACCACACACACTTATTTCAAAGAACATACGTATCAATTATTCTCATTCCTCTCTTATCTCCCACTCACAATTAATGAAAATATGTAAAAGAACACAAGATTTGTTACTTGAGTTTAACGTCAATCTAAGCACAATATAAGTACTTCAACTGATCAAACATAATGCCATTTTTAACAGCAATGTATATGAGTTTATGTTATTAATTGTATCTAGCAAACAATAAATTTCTTTTAGCGGATATAATTTGTGATGTGCTAGTTAGATCTTGCTCAATGTGGTGGAATAAAATTAAATTTTACTACTTTGAAAACCTTTTTCTTCCTATATAAGGTTTCAATTTTGAAGTTAAAGTAAGTCTTTCTCCTCGTATAACGTTTCATTTTTCAAGTTTAAGTGAGTCAATGATGAATATAATAGACATTACAAATCAAGGAATTCAATGATCATTAATAAGTTGATATAAGTCAAGAAAACAAATTCCCACCACCTGTGGATCAGAATGCACACCAGAGATTAGACTTCCATACCGGAACAAAGAGATTCACATCGACCTGAATTGTTCTAGTACCATATAGAAATGAGTTACTCATCCCCTTAAGAAGTATCGAGGAGATTATCCAAAATAGAATGAAGTTTTTTTAACATACTCTTTTTTTCATGGTGCAATTAAAAATACCAGCTAAAAAATACTTTACCAAATTAAAATACTCTCTCTGTCTCTAAGAAGTACTATATGAACTATTTCTTTATCAATCCAGCCCGTTCTTGAAAAGTACTTTATTTGTCCCAACTAAGTTGAGTCAAAACTTTTGGGCACAGAGATTAAGAAATTGTGTTGAAAAATATGTAATAATAATAAAGTAGGAAAGATAAAGAGAGAGTAAAGTAGGTGATGGAGTAAAGTAAGAATGATTGAATGTTTTATTTTTTGTCTCAAAAAGAAATTACTCAACTTACTTGGATCATCCCAAAAAGGAATATGGGGCGAATGGAGTATGAGTTTTCTAATTTTTGAATAGTTAAACAACTTATTTACAACTTATATCATTATACTACATTATAAATGATGTGGAGTCCACTCTCCTAACACTACTTATACTACTACTATTTATCTATATCTCTCTTACTTTATTAATTATACATTAAAATTAATGCCGAATCAAATGTTCATATTTTTTTTGATAGAGAGAGTAACAATTTGCATGAAAACCGTCTTACTTATACTCAGAGTACTAAGAATAAGATTGATCAAAACAATTTGCATGAAAATCGTCTTAGTTATACACGGAGTACTAAGAATAAGATTGATCAAAATTTGAATTGCAAAAACCGTCTTAGTTGTACACGGAGTACTAAGAATAAGATTGATCAAAATTTGAATCTGAATTCATATCCCCATTAAATATATATCCACCTAAAAGCGGCTAAATGTTGCTTGAAGATGCGGTTGGAATTTGGAACATTCTTATTTGAGTGGGTAGAAAAAAGAAAGAAAATGGAAAAATCAAAAGGTGTGGGGTCAAATTAGAGGGGGTGGTGAAACAGCAGCCCACACGCCATCCATCTCTCTAGACATAGCCTGTCCGATAAATACGGCCTTTCGGATAACGTCGGCCCCACGCTCCAACTTCGGACCACGTGGTTCTCACGTGCCCATCTTCTGACGTAGACAGTTGGATACCATTTTTGGAAGACGTGTTGTGCGCTAATTGGTACGTCGGCGTCGATGTGGGCCCGTCGGCTGGACGTCGACGGTGGGTCAGTGGGTGGATGAGGAAAATAGAAATTGTGAATCCGAAAATATCCTTGTCGGAATACTCATAATTGTCCGATTTGAACAAACTTGTCGCCGCACAGACCTTATATTACCGTTATTTACGCTTCTGCTACTTCTTTTTTTCTTCTGGCTAATTATTTTACTCCTGTTAAAATACTCCCTCCAAAAATATTTTATTCCTGTTAAAATACTCCTTCTAAAAAATAGAAACATCTGAAATGACACAAGTTTTAATACACAATTGGTAAAGTAAGTGAAAAATTGATAAAACATGAGAGATGAAAAAAATTAGTGAAGTAAAAGAGGGGAAGAAAAAAAAATGAAAGTAGAGTTAGTGGATTTGTGAGATCCATATCCTAAAATAGAAAAATTCTAAAATTTCTATTTTAAAAAACGGCAAAAAATGAAAATAGTTGTTATTTTTAAAAAACGGAGGGAGTACTACTACTACAATGTTAGCCATCTTGATTTTTCTTTCTTCTTTTTGAGATAAAGAAATCAATCCTCTCATAATTAATTAGCATTAATCCATCTAAAATCGTATACAATTCTGATTAGCATGAAATATACTCCTACGAGAAACGTATAAGGATCAGTACTACAATTTACCACATGACAAATTAGTACTTCCATAATCAATGAGACAACAACACAATGACATAGTGTAATTATTATACGGCGTATTTATTATTGAAAAAAAATATCTCGAAAGCAGATATACATAAGTAGTATGATAGAAACAAGAATGTTCAAACCAAAATACAAATGAAAAACCTCATTTTTTGAATAATAAATCATAACTTAATTATGTGTCGTGTATTTTGTTTTTGAAAAATGTTTTGGAGACATAATGTCTAAAACATAATGAGGTTAAAGTAGTCATTTTAGATTGTTTTATATTTTTATTTAAATAAATGTTTTGTACATATACCATACTACCCTTGTGCATATAAAAACATTTTTTTATATTTACTTGCTTAGGAAAGTTGTGTGTATTTATATGGATGGCTTGATTTAAGCAAATTATATTCAAATTGTATGAAGTGTATTAAATACTCCAATGATGCTAAGTCACGATTTTTAAAAAAATATAATTTTAAATAATGAATTTAAACTTTATTTAAATAATACATTATAAAATTATATTTTTTTAAATTCTAAACTTATAGGTACTAAATAGATTTAACACTCAATCTTAATTTTATCATTACAAAACATTATTGAATCTATAATTTATATGTATAAAATTAATAAATCAATTTAATTGCTTGAGTTCTTAGAGCATCAAAATTAAGATTTGAAATTTATACATGTTTTAATTTATTAATGGACAAAATGTTAGGGAACAACAATTTAAATTTGTATACTAGAATTAAATTGTTAGATAGTGTCAAAATAATTTAATTAAGTAATAATTTCTATAGCTAAAATAATTTAGCTATAGAAATTTAATAGTCATATTTCACAATTAAAATTTTTCATTTTTCATGCACAACCCTTTCTTTCATGAGATCATAACAAGTAAAAAATTAAGTATCTATACATACATCTATTTACTACTAGTATTTTAAAATTTAGAATTTTAAACATTATTAATAAAAAAAAAATTGGACGTGAATGACTATTACTATTTCGTTGGACGATAACACTAAGAAACTAAGTATATATGCATGTAGTCATTTTTATGATTCAGAATTTAAATAATAATTTAATACTAATAAAATAATTTGATGAGAATGACTATTACTATTTCGTTATACTAACGATTATTTAATAACAAAATACTTGGATGCGAATGAATATTCCTATTTCGCTGGGTAATAACACTAAGAAATTTAGTATATATACACATGTAGTAGTTTTATGACTTCAAATTTTAATAATTACTAATAAAATAATTTGATGCAAATGACTATTATCATTTCACTAGATGATAACAAGTAGAAATTAAGTATATAACATATTTATACTACTACTATTTTAAAATTTAGAATTTTACACATTATTTATAGAAAAAAAATAATTGTATGTGAATGACTATTATTATTTCGTTAGACGACAACACTAAGAAATTAAGTATGTATATGCATGTAATCATTTTTAAGATTCAGAATTTTAATAATTATTTAATTCTAATAAAATAATTTGATGAGACTGACTATTACTATTTCGATGGATGATAACAATTAGAAATTAAGTGCATATACACATGTAATTATTTTTATGACTTAGAATATTAATAATTAATTAATACTAATAAAATAATTTGATGCGAATGACGATTACTATTTCGTTGGACGATAACACTAAGAAATTAAGTATGTATATGCATGTAGTCATTTTAATGACTTAGAATTTTAAAAATTATTTAATATTACTAATAAAATAATTTGATGAGAATGAAGATTACTATTTCGTTGGACGATAACACTAACAAATTAAGTATGTATATGCATGTAGTCATTTTTATGACTTAGAATTTTAACAATTATTTAATATTACTAATAAAATAATTTGATGAGAATGACTATTACTATTTCGTTGGACGATAACACTAAGAAACTAAGTATGTATATGCATGTAGTCATTTTTATGACTTAGAATTTTAACAATTATTTAATACTAATAAAATAATTTGATTCAAATGACTATTACTACTATTTAGTTGGACGATAACACTAAGAAATTGAGTATCTATATGCATGTACTCATTTTTATGACTTTAAATTTTAATAATTATTTAATACTACTAATAACATAATTTGATGTGAGTACTATTACCGTTTCGTTGGATTATAACACTTAGAAATTAAGTATATATATACATGTAGCCGTTTTTATGACTTATAATTTTTTAATACTAATAAATAATTTTTTAAAAAATACAAGAATTTTTAATTTTTGAAATGTTATAAAGTTAATTTTCTAAGCATAATTTTATAGAGTCGAAGTCTAACTAGTAGTTGTCAATCAAAATATAAAAAAAATATTACATGTGATAAAAGCTAAGAAAATTAATACAAAAATACAAAAGATAACACAAACAAATGATTCATCATAATAACTACTACTATTATTTAATCATACAATTCAAATTTGAATAAGAAATTTAACAAAAAAAATAATAAAACCGGCTGTGAAAGTATAACATAAAAAAAGAAAATAACTCATAATTAAATTATCAACTGATTAGATAAAAATTTATTTTAAAAATAATAATATATGAAGTTATCAAATTATTTTATTATTAAATAGTAATAATTTAGTATGTATTTTGATAATTAATACTATAGTAACTAATTTATAATCTAAATTCATGATTTTTAAATAAATAATATAGTATAAAATTAACATGAAAAAATGATATGTAAACATATAAAAAGTTTCGAGGTTTATCTCTAATCATATCAATAAATATGCATTTAGACAAAGATATTTAATTTAATTTAATATTCCTTAAATAGATTTGTATCCATTTAATATGATATTGGGTAAATTAGTCATAATAAAAAATATATCTATGTCAAAATGCCATAAGGGTATTATGGCTTGGAGACATTATGTCTCTAAATCACTACCCTTTGTTTTTATTCGTTTTGTGTTCTGATAGTCACTTGATATTGTCATTTTATAGGAGGTAATTACTGAGGAATTTATAGTTTGTGCGTGAGATCAAATTTGGGAGATTGCACAATACCAACCTATATGAGTATAAAATATTCATAAATTTGGCAATTTGTACAAACATTCAAAGTTTACTCTTTTGTATACCAGTAATTTCATATATGGCAAATATGTGTACAATAAAATAGGAAAGATGTTGTATACTCCCTCCGTCCCACTTAATTCGGGTCAGTTTGACCTGGCACGAGTTTTAAGAAATATTGTTTGACTTTGATTTAAATGAAGTTAGGTAGTGGAAAAGGGGTCCCACCTTGTTTCTTTTTCTTCTATTTTTATGTAAATGTTGAAGTAGTGATGATTTGAGGATAATTAAATTAAGAAAGTTAAATTTTTTAATTGTAATTACTGTGTTTATGTACACAAAATAAAATTCTAGGTACTCAATTGTAATGTTAGCCACTTAATTCGTGGCATGTTATAAACATGCAAATTCTTAATGTAAAGTTAGCCAAATTGCCTCTTCAATTCAACTCCACACAATACAAATTCTTAATGTACATAATGAAGATTACAAATGAGAAATTCTGGGAGGGAAATCCCAAATCCAAGTAACTCAAACAATTTTTTTTTGGAGGGAACTTAGTAGGGAATGGCCAACTACCACTAGCTACAAAGGACTACCTACACAACAAAAAGAGATTCATTTATGTATTGCCCTCAGAAAAATTTCATCATTGGGCTATGGTGTATACTGCTGGAGACAGTGCCGGAGACAGTGCCGGAGGCAGTGCCAGCGACAAGAACTCGTGCATAGTAGGAGTGGATACCAAAAATCTGATAGCTCAGAGGCTGCTGCAATTGAGCCATGAAGGTAAAGTAGCATATGGAGGTTTTGTGAAGACAGCCAAGGCATTTGGAGTGAGCAGGAAGACAGTACATAGAATATGGGCAGAGGCCAGCAACCAAATCCAGCTTGGAGTACCTGTGAGCATACAAGATCGTGTTAGAGGATACAAGCGCAGTGATAGAGTTCAGATAGATTCAAACAGAGTAAGAGCTCTTTCATTCCTTGAAAGATCTACCATCCGCAAACTGGCTTTCAAACTGGAGTTAAGTAAGAGTGCAGTGGGAAGAAAGGTTAAAGCAGGGGAACTGAGGCCACACACAAATGCGGTGAAGCCCCTACTTACTGCCGCAAACAAGTTAGCAAGAATGAAATGGGGTCTCATTCATGTCCAGCCTCTGGTGCACAATGGTATGCTCAAATACCACACAATGCACAATGTAGTACACATAGATGAAAAATGGTTTTTCATGACCAAGGCTACAGATAGATATTACCTGCTGCCAGATGAAGAAGAACCATATAGGTCATGTAAGTCAAAGCGGTTTATCACAAAGGTGATGTTTATGTGTCCTGTGTGCAGACTATGCTTTGGAGAAGATGGAGATGTCATATTTGATAGAAAAATAGGCATCTTTCCATTCACAACAAAAGAGCAAGCCCAAAGAAAATCGAAGAACAGAGCAAAAGGCACCTTGGAGACAAAACCAATTCAATCTGTGAACAAGGAAGTCATGAGAGACTGCCTTATCCACAAGGTAATGTTTTTGTTCCATATTTTTTCGTCAAACTGTAACAAATCAGAAACCAGCCCTCACATAAGCACCCTTAATGCAGATCATACCAACAATCAAGGCTAAATGGCCAGCCAACATAAGCAAGGAGATATTCATACAATAAGACAATGCAAGACCCCACATCATGCATAATGATGCTGAATTTCAGTCAGTTGCAAACACTGATGGCTTCAAATTCCATATCATTTGCCAACCAGCCAATTCCCCAGATTGTAATGTGTTGGATTTAGGTTTTTTCAGAGCAATACAGTCTATACAAGATGACAAACTGGCCAGGGGAGTGGATGACTTGTTGAGCAATGTGCAAAGCTCATTTGAAGAACTTAGTGCACAAACACTCAACAAAGTGTTTCTAACTCTTCAAACTTGTTTAACAGAGATCTTGAAAGTGGAAGGGGGAAATGGCTACAAAACTCCACACATTAACAAAGATAGGTTGTCAAGGTTAGGAATACTACCACAGACTCTAGAGATTGAAGAAAATGTTGTCAAGGCTGCAGTGACATATCTACAACAGAGTGAAAATGATGCTGGGACAGCATATGACATCTCACATATATGTAGGGCTGTAGGTTTCTAATTTCAGTCATTAGGAATCATTTTTTTGGCAGTTGGGTGTGTAAGCCTCAAGATTAGGTGTGGCTTATGCTATCAACTGTATTTTGACATCTTTTGTATAGCCTCCAAACCTTGTAAAGGGGTGGCTTCTAAAATCCTAATCCCTCAGAAAAGTTTCATCATAGGGCAGCCTCCTAACCTTGTAGAGGGGTGGCTTTTGTAATGTCATTGCATGGCTTTTTGTAATCCCTCAGATCTTTGTGTTTATATGAACTCACAAATAAGCCTCCTAACCTAACTAGAGGGGTGGCTTTATCATGCATAAAGTATCAGTAATTTAGACACACAGCATATCATCACAGGGCAAAAGAGTATCATCATGCAACACATCACAATGTACAACATACAACCAACAATTAATCCAACAACCAGAGACCCTCCCCCAACAAAACATCCACAGCCTCCCACCCAAATAACACAACCACAGCCTCCAACCCAAATGGAACAACCACAGCCTCCAACCCAAAACCTCAAACCCACACAATCACTCCAATCCACAGCTTCCCACCCAAATATCACAACCACAGCCTCCAACCCAAATGACACAACCACAGCCTCCAACCCAAATGACACAACCCCAGCCTCCAACCCAAATGGAACAACCACAGCCTCCAACCCAAATGACACAACCACAGCCTCCAACCCAAACAAACGCATCAACAACACAACCAAATTGAGGGACAACAAGCTTATATTAAATCTAAAATCCCAGGCACCAAAATTGCAAGAATCTGCCTCTCGAAGTCAGAATACACAATGGGGGTGGCTGGTGGTGGTCCGGCGTAGGGGGTGGCTGGTGGTGGCCCGGCGTAGGGGGTGGCTGGTGGTGGTGGCCCGGCGTAGGGGGAGGCTGGTGGTGGTGGCCCGTAGTAAGGGCAACCGCGGTCGTCGTACATGATGCCACAGTGAGAAGGCCACACATCTACGGGTATGAAGAGATCAGCTGGGGTAACGGTATCAACTAGGGCTCCGGCGTCGACGGCGGAGTCAGAACCCCATACATGCTCCGGGGTGTCTGGGACGACGAGATCGTCCAGATCCATCGATAATAAACCGGTTGGTGAGTCGGGATACGCATCCATCAATTTGGGTGGAGGCGGTCGAATTTGTGGAGGAATCCGAGTATATCTAGGGTTTTCACAGCGAATAGCTAGGGTTTACAGACGGTGGTGGGAGGCGGTGGGATTTGAGGAGGAATGAGTGTAGATCTAGGGTTTATAGACGGGGGGAATGAGTAAATTAAAATTGAATGGGGGAGACGGTTGGGAGGAGAATTGAATGGGTGAGGCGGTGGAAGGTTTCTTGAATGGGGGATGAAGTGAATGGGGTAGGTGAATTGAAGGGGGGGGCGGTTGGGAGGAGTAAATTCCAACAGAGAAGAGTGGATGAAGGTGGGAGACGAAAATGAATGTGTTCATCAATTAGGGGGACACAATCAACAACTAATTATATGCTAATTGTGTGATTTTGGGTCCCTTATTGTAATTAGTATTAGTATAAAAATTTGCCATAAATGGAAAGTTTGAAGTGGGACAAATTATGTGGGACGGACCAAAATGGAAAACTGGGACGAATTAAGTGGGACGGAGGGAGTATATGATTTTGCCAAAGAATAAAGATAAGTGTACATAATTCCTTTATACTTAAATTGGATTATATTTATATTAATTAATTTGTTATTAGGTAGATTATTTTGTAGAAATAAAAAATAGTAGATGAATAAAATTTCTATGACAAATTCACTTGTGATTTCGAGCTTTATTTGGATCACTTAGTACTACCATACTTTAATAAATCATAGTATATTATATCGTATATGTTACTTTTATTACAAATTACCATGATCCATTATCTTGGTTGTGTCAATATCATTAGCGTTAATTATTTATTAAACAATTAAGTGATATTGTAAAGAACTAAGGCGCACCCCACCTATTTTACAACAATTGATAGCTCATTTCTAATACGAGAGAGAATTAAAATAAGTATTATGAAATACATAAAATCGTAGCAGTTCATTCAAAAATAAAATATAGTACTGTGTAAATAAATATTGTTATCATTTCAAAAAGTTATATTGTACTCCATATAAAGTTGTTACATGGAGTATGATAAATGATATAATAATCATATAAAATGGGTAGATGTGCAAAACAAAAAATAAATATAATATACTACTACTACAAAATATAGAAATATTCTACTAGTATTAAGTTTGAAATACATTCGATTTTTAGGTTTAAAGAAGTATCAGTTGTATAATTTGCATTTAACGATGATATAATAAAGGAGATAGTATGATTGAAATTTTAAAAATTGTCTAAGAGCATCCGCAATGGGGCGGACGATAGGCAGCCCGATGCCTCGGGCGCGCCATCGTCCGCCCACTGTGGGTGCGCGGACGATGCCCGATGCATCGTCCGCGCCCTATAGATCGTCCGCGGACGATACGTGGACGATGGCGCGGACGATGCAACGAGCTTTCGTTTTTTTTTCAATTTTTTTGTCTATTTAAACCTCGTTTGTCGTTCTATTTTTCATACGAACATTTCTCTCATCTCTCACATTCCATACGAATATTTCGATAATCTCTCACAAATAAAAATGTACCACGACGACGACTGGAGTACCTCGGAGGGCGTTAGTCGGACCTTGACGCGAGCCTTATTCGATGTCGTCAATGACGCAATGGTTGCTTAGCCGAAATGCAGCGCGAGGAGGCGGCGTCGGCGGAGCAGATCCCCATACCTATTCGACGTCGGACATTTGTCCGCCGCGAACACGCTGTAGATCACCAACAATCACGGTGGGGCCCGACTGTTTTTCACAGCCGGTTTAGAATGCATCGTTATCTTTTTCTCGGCATTGTCCAGACGTTGGAGTCACGTGATGAATACTTCTAGTATCGGGAAGATGACCTCGGTAGACCCTGACTTACCCCGTTGCAGAAGTGCACGGTTGCACTCCGGCAGTTGGCCTACGGCACCACGGCGGACATGTTCGACGAGTACCTTCACGTCAGGGAGACAACTGGCCGCGAGTGCCTGAAGAGATTTTGTAGGGGAGTTGTGGAGGCTTACAACGACACACATTTGCGAAAGCCGGTTGCTGTGGATTGCCATGGCCTGATGAAGATGCACGAGATGACGCACGACTTTCCTAGGATGCTAGGGAGCATCGACTGTATGCACTGGGAGTGGAAGAATTGTTCGAGGGCGTGGAGAGGCCAATTTACTAGTGGATACAATGGCAGCCACCCGACGATGATCCTCGAAGCCGTCGCTGATTATCGGCTCTGGATCTGACATGCTTACTTCGGTGTAGCGGGGTCGAACAACGACATCAACGTCCTCAACTCATCCACCCTCTTCACCGAGCAATGCAATGGCAACGGCTCGGCCATCGAGTTCACTGCCAACAGGTGCCAATATCACATGGGGTACTACTTGGCCGATGGCATGTACCCAAGGTGGCCTGTTTTTCTGAAGACGATCAGCTGCCCAATGGGTGAGAAGGGAGTTTTATTTGCGCAAAAGCAGGAGGCGGCGCAGAAGGATGCGGAGCGGGCATTTGGTGTGCTCCAATCACGGTGGGCAATAGTGAAAGAGGAGGCGCGTCTCTGGTTCAAGGAAGTCATCGCTGATGTCATGTATGCATGCATAATCTTGCACAACATGATAGTCGAACACGAAGGTGAAAGCGTCACCGATTGGGCCGATGATGAAGGTGGATCTAGCTCCAGCACGGCGACCGCGCCCCACGCTCGAGGATTACCGACGGGCTTCAATGAGGTTCTGTCTAGACATGCCTCAATGCGCAACCAACAAGACCATGCTCAGCTCATGAACACATGGTTGAAAAAGTTTGGGCCCGTAACCGCCGTCGTTGAGAATGCGTATTTTTTTAAATTCGTATTGTAATGTATTAATTTTAAATGAAATGTAGGTTTTTTTCTAATTTTTATAATTATTTAAATATTCAAATAAAAAAATGCTTAGGACGGTCTTTAGGGCGGCTTATAGGGCGCCCTACTGCAGGTGGAATGGTAGGAGGATAAAATGCTAATATGATGGTGCATAAGACAAACTTTAGGGTGTCCTTTAGGGCGCCCCATTACTAATGCTCTAATGATGACATTTATCCCAATTATGTTAGAAAGTGTTAAAGATTATTATACTCAATAGTTACATGGTAACGTGGGAACTGGGGTAGTCACGAAGCCTATGAGTGTTGTTGACTTGTTGTAATTTTAAAATTTAATAATACATTTAAACTTTTAAAATTATGATGTGGTTTTCAAATTTTAAGATAATCTATGTTAAAATTTGATATTACTAGACACATGTATATAAAAAAAATGACGTGTCATGGAGTAAAACGTTTCGTGCTGTTGATGTGTCCGATAAATCTTATCCGAATACGTACACTCCAGCTCGGAAGTGGGGCCCAGCGTGCTGTTTTTGCTCATTCCACCTCACCCCCATAAATAGATATTTTAAAATATGAGAGTATAAGAGCATCCACAATAGCGCCTAGCGCACCGCCTAGCCGAGCGCCGGCGCTAGGCGGTCTATTGCAGCCGCCCAGCGATTTTCGCGAAAAAAAATCGCCTAGCGCTCGGCGGTTCCGTGGCGCTAGGCGATCCGCTAGGAGCTATTGCAGCGTCCGGATCGCCTAGCGCACCCCCTAGTGCAAATTTTTAATTTTTTTTTTGTTTCCGAAACACTATATACACGCGGAGGACTGCACGGCCGTAGTTTTTTTGTTAATTATGTAATATTTTTTAATTAATGTACTTTTTAAATTTTAATAATATTATTGAATTTTCTCGTATATGTATCGTAAATTAAATTGCGTATTTTGTGTGATGGTTAATTATTTGTTTTATATAATTTTGAGTGATGTGGCTATTGATGTGGCTGGGCTATTTATGATGTGGCTAGGCTATGACTGGGCTATTTATGATGTGGCAGGAGGATTTTTAGTGTTGTTGATGTGGCAGGAGGAGTTTGTGGCTAGGTTATGGCTATTCCTATGGTGGATGGCCTAAGAATTTATAAATACATATAGACTTGAGATAATGAGGAATAGGTAATCAGAGTTGCCCCGCCATCATACATACATATGATATTGACTTTTCAATAAAATACAAATAGGACTAATTTGTATATTTCGAATAGAAATAATGAATACTCCGTTTGACTCATTTTTTTTCCTAGCGAAGTTGATTGCTCCCTCGGTGTTATAATATCAGTCACAATTGTGTATAGGCACGAGTTTTAAAATTTTTTAAAAATAATGAGTTAAAAAAATAAGTGAACTATGAGGTCATTTTTTATATCGATTTTATAAAAAAAATATAAATGAAGTGAGTTAGTGGAATGTGAGATCTACTTACTATTTATGATAAAGGTGAAATGTGACTTTTATTATGTGATAGATCAAAATAGCAGAATGTGACTCTTAATGTAGAACGAAGTGAATAATTGTTAAAAATCAAAATACTATCTTCTCAAATTTACTCTTTCACAATTTGACAGGTCAAATAATACATATAAAATCTTGTATCGTCTAAAAAAAGGAAATTATCTTAGTTTGAATGGAAGAGTACGTGAATATTGTCATTTACTTTTTAATCTCTTTCCACTTCATAATATTTTAATACTACTATATGATAGCTAGAACGTGGGGATCTATAGCTACTCGCAACTCTATAGGTCGAAAATGTGATTATTTTAACTAACTGAGACAAGACATCGCGAGAAGAAAATGATACTAATAAAACTTTGTTTTAGTTAACACTTAGCAAAAAAAACGGCAAAGGACATTTTTTAATGCTATTAAGGATACTAACTTATGTTCCAATTATAACACCTAACACTTTATAAAATGTCTTTATTATTGATTTCACAACTAAAATTAGAGGACACAAATAGAAGCGTCCTAAAAAAACAAAAAAAAATAAGATAATTTGTCATCAACTTAGGAACGTTTTCTTTTGCATCATAAATTGTGATTATTTTTCAAACAAATTCAAACACTAGGTATTGCATCTCAATTTTTGTGTCCTTAAAATAGTACTCCTTCCGTCCCATAATAGATGGCACAATTGGGGATTGGCATGAGATTTTAGGTGATGTTGTTTTGTTGGTTAGATGAAGAGAGGAAATAGTATATTTATATTAATGTGAGATGAAGCTTTTTCCAAAAAAGGAAATGTGACATATTTTGTGGGACAAACTAAAAAAAAAGTGTGATATCTATTATGGAGAGTTTTTTGTAGTGTAAAGATATTAATTGACCGTAACTTTTCTTTTTTAAGCTATAATGTGAAACCTTCTTATTAACAAGACCTACATCGATTGACAATTTGACGTTGCGACTAAAAACTAATCCAAAGAAACAGTTTGGAGAAATTAGATGCAACAAATGGTGATGGTGAATCGTTGGAGAAGTTGAGAACAAACTACACCTTACACATTAATTGCTAGGAGGAATTGTAATTTGGTAGAGACATATTGAATATCAACACAAATAAACTGAACTTTATTGCACCATGAGATTATGTTTAGTTTGGATAAAATCTATGGTGGTATCAGATATTGCAGATGTCTTAGTACAACTAAATTTTGCTAAATGTTTCTTCGCAAATACTCCCTCCGTTTCGTCATAGTTGAGTCATTTTACCATTTCGGGAAGTTTCTTCATAGTTGAGTCATTTCCATATATGGTAACTTTTATCTCTCTTACTTTACTCTCTTTTACTTTATTCTCTCTACTTTATTCACTTTATACTTTATTCTCTCTACCTTTTGCTCTCTCTTACTTTTTTTATTATTTATTTAACACACTCAACATTCATTTCTAAAACTCCGTGCCGAAAAGTTCCGCCTCAACTATGGCGAAACGGAGGGAGTAATAATTTTAATAAACTCAATCATAAACTAACATTTTTTGTAACTCCTTGTCCTTCTTGACGTGTATGGAGTATTAATTGAGCAAGGCTAAGAGCATCACCAATGAATGACGTCCGGTCGGACATCCGCGACGGGCGATCCGGACGTCCGCCATTGTGGCGTTTCAACTCGGATACGGACGTCCCGTAAGGACGTCGGATGTCCTCAGACGTGCGGGCGACGGGCGGGCGGACGTCCGCCATTGTGTGGCGTGGGTCGGACGTCCGGTATTTAATTTTTTTTTAAAACTCTATATATACGGCTCGTTGAACTTCATTTCATTCGCACCACTTGTGTTAACAAGTTTCTCTCTCTACATCTCTATTTTCAAATCATGTATGTTTTTTTTAATGAAGTTGATAATTTTTCCCGTTCGTATTCGTGTTGAAATTTTATTTCCGTAACCGTAAATTGCTTTATTTGTGAATTTGTGATTTTTTTTTATTGCGGGAAGTCTTAGTGGGAAGGGCGTATTGTGAAGGGGAGTCCTACTGACGTGGCAGTGGGATGGGAAGTCCTACTGACGTGGCAGGAGGTGTTTTTGGGAAGTCCGAGTGGGACATCCGTGATTGGAGATGCTCTAAAAGGATAATTAAAGTTCAAGGCTAAGAGAGTATACGATGCCAAAATAATGCAATGTATAAATATGCTCCAGGCTTCTTTAAACAAAAGGCTAGTTTAGCAGATATAGACATTGTTAATTATGAATAAAATATTTTTACTTAACAACTACAAATAAACATAATACAATGTAGAATAACGTCTATTGCATGTACTCCTATAATTTATATCAACCGAGTGAAGCAGATGAAAGGCAGGCAGATCCATATTTATATCATTGTTGTTGATAGAATAATTTTGCACGTGTCTATATGTTTCTAGGTATATTAATATAGGTTGAAAATAAAGACTGGTTGTAAGATGCAATTATTGCAGTAGATGAAGGAGAAATGGATAAGTGGATAAAGTGCATTTAATTGAAGGCAACAAATTTAGATTTAGACCTCCTTTTCTTCATCACAACCTTCGAAGAATTACAACAATCCACTATAATTTTTATCTAATCAGGTGGCGTTCGGTTGCCATGACTAATATCATGAGATTATCCATCTAGGATTAAGTTGTGGGATTATTTTAGTTTGAGGGGGGAGGCTATGACTAATTATCACGAGACTATCCATCTAGGATTAAATTGAAGGGTTCAATCTTATGAACCAAACATGATACATATTTAATCATGAGATTTAATCTTGCCAACCGAACACCCCTCAATATACTAGTATTAGTTTGCCGTGTGATTGAGTCTCACTTAAACTTTGGAATAAGTTAGACTAGGTTTATTTAATGTTGAATAGAAATTTACCTATCAACAACTGTGAAACAAATATAAAAGATGGACTTATGTAGGACCAAAAGTCATATTCAATTAGCATTAACATATAGTCCTGTTAAAAAAAATACGAATACAGTATTGCTTGATCTGTACATAAGTAAAAAGAATGACCTTAAGTTTAGGTTTGATGATTATACAACATTTCTTGTGATTTTAATGGATTCAAGATTAAGTCAGTTACTAATGATTATATATTTCACATTCCACTTCACCAAAACAAACTTTAGAACGTCTCTTTGATTATTTTTCTAACGAATTTTAAACTTTTTTATTAGTATATGTGTGTATATAATATAGTATATGTGTGTATATAATATATATTAGATCTCACTCGTGATTAGTCAAAAAATGCAGGCTACAGGTGGTGGTGGACTAACTTTATTCTTTAGGAAACTATTTGTCTTAATCTTTTACCAAATTAAATACTCCAATTTGGAAGCACTAGTGATTTGCATATCTACATTTGACTTAGAATATCCAATTAAAATGCTTCATGGCCACCAAGTTACACGCCTCCTTCGATAAACAATGGGCCAAAATGAAATACACTACTTTGCATACGGCCATTCTTTTTTTATTATTATGATCTGTTTAGGATTTTTCTTATCGCAATAAGATAAAACAAAAAAGTAATTTTGATCGTCTTTATCGATTTGAAAATGACCGTATTCTATTCTCTATTGAATTCCTTGCAATTGTATTCAAACTAACAATTTTATTCTGTATTCAATATTTCAGTACGACTAGAATTTTGCCACCTCTTAATAACCCTTCATTATAACTTAATATTTTTTTCTGTCTAATAACATCTCCAACCATCTACACTAAACTCAAACTTATTTTAGTGTAAATGTCACGTCAAATATGATTATACTCTAACCATTTATACTAAACTCAAACTTAAAGGAATATTCGCTAAATTATGTTTTTTTACTCACAAAATTTGAAAAAGCTTTTGGTTTTGGTTTAGTGTAAACCTAAAAATAGGTATGTTTTACTCAAAAACGTAAAATGAGAATAATTTTAGAGTACTATTGGAGCTAATATCTCATTCTAGGTTTTAATGTACCCTTGGAGATAGTCTTACAACACTCGTTCAAGAAATAAGTAAAGTAAACGCAAATAGCTCTTGCGTTTGCTAATACTCTCTACGCCCCAAAGTGATGCATTCCTTATTAGAGCATCCACATCCGTGCTCTTTGGCAAGAGCACGGATGTGGGCCTGGATCCACATTTATTACTTTTTTACTCTCTACTATTCCCCAAGAGCACAACACTCACATTCATGTTCTTTCGCAAGGACGTGCTCAAGGGTCCCACCATTCAATTATTTAATTTAAATACTTCAATTACTAAAAACATTTTCACAATATTAAAATGCATTAACAATATCTGATACCATTACAAATTACTAAAAAATTAAAAATTACATAATTAAAATCCTAAAAATAAAAAATTATATAATTAAATTCATAATATAAAAAAAACACACTACTCGTGGCCAAATTTCGCCCAAATGTGTTTGATTAGGTCTTCTTGTAGCTCAGTGTGGGTTTTGGTATCGCGCATTGTGTGTCTTGTTTCGATCTTCTCGCACACCGTCGTATGCACACCTCGGCGTGGGGGAGACCTCGCGGTTGAGCTTCCGGCTTCATTCTCGTCGTAAAAGTTAGCCGCACTCGGTCCTTCGTAAGCTATAATCATGTTGTGCAAGATAATACACTTGTACATGATGTCAGCGATATTCTTAACGTACCACAGCCGAGACGGGACCTTCACAATGTTGAATAAGGCTTGAAGGACCCCAAAAGCTCTTACGACGTCTTTCCGAGCCGACTCTTGACGCTGCGCAAAAAAACTCGCCTCGGGTCTTGCGGATTGCTGAACGTCTTCACGAAAGTAGACCACCTTGGGTAGATACCATCGACGAGATAGTAACCCATGTGGTATGCATTTCCGTTGATGGTGAAGTCGATCACCGGTGCTACACCATTCAAAACATCATTGAAGAGTGGTAAAGAATAAAGCACATTCAAACATTCAAGTCGTTGTTGGATTCGGCAACACCAAAATATGCATGTCAAATCCATAGGCGGTAGTCGAGGACCGCTTCAAGGATAACCGTTGGGCATCCGCCTTTGTGGCCACTTAAGTATTGCCCCCTCCAAGCAGTCGGTCAATTCTTCCACTTCCAATGCATGCAGTCAATGCTGCCAAGCATACCGGGAAAACCACGGACTGTTTCGTGAAGATGAAGCAGCCGTTGACAATCTTCGGTGGTGGGTGCCCGAAAGAATTCCTCACCGAAAGCAGAACGAATGTCGTCGTAGAAATTTTTGAGGCATAGGATTCCAGTTGACTCACCCACATGCAAATACTAGTCGTAGAGGTCAGCCATTTGCCCAGTAGCAAGTTGTCGGATGGCACAAGTACACTTTTGCAACGCCGAGAGACTTTGCCGACCAGTTGCGTTTCTACTTGATTGAAAGTATTCAACACGGGCGGACAATGTGTTGATAATACGCATAAACAACCGTTTTGACATGCGAAAACGGCGCCGGAAGTAATCTTCCGGAAACTGCGGCTGGTCGGAAAAATAGTCGGCAACGAGCCTTTCGTTGGCTCCCTCCCGGTCACGAGGGATGTAGCGGCGAATTGATCTAGTTGGTCGAGGAGGAGGGGCGGGGGTGGTGGCGGCGATATAGGCTTCATAGGCGGCACGATATTGTTTATAGTATTCTTGTTCTTCGCGCTCCGCTTCAGCCATGATATCGGTGAATTCCATTTTTAGAGAGGGTTTGAGTGAGAGAGGAAGATGTAGATAAGTTGTATGAAAAATGATGAAGGAGAGATAAATTTGATGTGAAAAATAGATGATGAATGTGTGTATTTATAGATAATTTTGGGGTTTTAAAAAATCAAAAAAATCCAAAAAAAAAACGGTAAAAAACGGCTATATTTTTTGGAATCTGATTTTTTTTTAAAATTTTTGTATTATTTTCGATTTTTTTTAAAAAAAGAATTCCAACGGAAAATCCGTTGGCGAATAGAAACGCGCCACGTCGCCTGCTCAGCGGCACGGACGAGCTCGATGCATCGAGCAGCGCCGTGCCAGCAGCGAAAGCGCAGCGGCACGGACGCCGTCCGTCCCAGCGAGCACCGCCACGGATGCTCTTATAAAATCTTGTGTGAAAGTAATTTTTATTTGCTCTAATACTTTGGTGTATCTTGTTTTTTCTATTTAATTTAATTTAATAAATTCTATTTTCTTAATTTTTGTGTTAGAATAAAATGCATCACTTAAAAAATATATATATAGAAGTATGAAATTTGTTGTCTTGATAAAAGAATGTAAGAAGGGATAGGAAAAATAAAGTGAATTAGCATTTTTTTTGGCATAGTTAAAAGGGATTAAGATGTAAATCACCTTATGTAAATTTGATTTGGAATAAAAAAAATAGGGTGAGCATTTGAATTTTGGTTTGGATTTTAGTCCAATTCAATTTGATCAGAAAATCCAAAATTTTATAAAAGATGAATGTGATCTAATTTGAAATGCCCGATATCTGAAACTCGAGATATGAAATTCGATCCAAAAATTTCAAAATTAGTTATACGTATATTAAAATCCAAAATTTCAAAACTGAAAACCAAAAGATGGGAAATCAAATTATTTAATTCCTTCAGATTTTTTAAACACAGATATTTTATAGTATTTGTTAGATTTTAACAATAATAATAATAATAATAATAATAATATATTTATTATATATATAATAACCCGATCTCAAAAATAGTATTATTATTCAATTTCGGTCATGACAAAAAGTAGTTTATATCTAATCTGTTGTAAGTTTTCAATCTCTAATGAGGTGAGTTCTATTTTCTTGTGATGACACTTCAACCAATATCTTTAGTTACCAATTCTGTATATAAATTCGTGGTGTCCACCACTAAGACTTTTTTTTAATCGACTGAAGTGGTATAAGTATATAAATGTATTTCCAATTTTGCATTACTTCAAATTTTAAAATATCAGATCCAGTTTGATCCAAATATTTGAAATATTTAAAAAATTGAATGATCCGAAATGAAATTTGAACCAAATTTAAAATTTCAATTTCGTAAGGTCAGATTTTGTATTTTTAAATATTTTGCTCACCTCTATAGAAAAAATGCTCTCTACCTTTTCTTATTTTGGAAAGTTCCATTATAGGTAAGTCGTTTTTTCATTTTAGAAAGTTTCATTATAGTTGATTCATTTTTCGCTAGTATATTACTGACATTTAACCTATTTTCTCTGTTATGTCATTTTTTCTTTCATGCTTTACTACATCTCCATTTAATACAAGTAATAAAAATTTATTTTGTTAATTTTTTTATGCAAAAAGAAAACGCTTCCACAATAATGAAAATATTACTTAAAGCGGCATGGTATATATATATTTTTTGGAATACAAGTGGGAAGGCAATGAACGCCCTAAAAGTAAAACGAACAAATTATTGTATGGCAGATGATCCCATCTTCACCCTTTCATCGTCGAGCAAGTAAGTGGGAACACTATGATAGATTTTCAGCATATACTTGTCCACATATACAACTCTGGCCATAAGAGCATCCACAATAGCGCCTAGCGCACCGCCTAGCCGAGCGCCGGCGCTAGGCGGTGCGCTTGGCGAACTATTGCAGCTGCCTAGCCGATTTCACGGAAAAAAACCGCCTAGCGCTCGGCGGATCCGCGGCGCTAGGCGGTGAGCTAGGCGATCCGCTAGGCGCTATTGCAGCGTCCGGATCGCCTAGCGCGAATTTTTAATTTTTTTTTGTTTCCGAAACACTATATATAATGAACGAAGCGCTAGAGGCCTATACGAACCGTGAGATTGATCAATGGATGCAGAGGGCCTTGCAGCCGGCGGTACCTCGACCTCGACCAGTGGTACACCGCCGAGCGGTGATTGATCGTGATCACGTAGCTGCATATCAGCGCCTATACGAAGACTAGGGCTGGCAAATCGTGCGGATTGGGTCGTTATCGGGTCAACCTGATAATGACCCAACCCAATAAGGCCTAACCTGAACCCGACCTGTTAAGGAAACTGTAAATCCGAACACGAACCCGACCTGCTACCTTCAAATCCGAACACGACCTGCACCCGACACGAACCCGTTATCGACACGATATAATATGGGTTGACACGACACGATAACAACCCGAACCTGATATTACACGATTAAAACATAATATTACACGATTAAACCTTAATTTTTAACCTAATTTACACAATTAAAATTCGTTTTATACTATTTAAACCTAATTTATAAGAAATTAAAACGTTAAAGTAATATATATATTTTTAAATAATAATAAAAATAATAATATTATTTCTTAATGGGTTACCCGTATCCGACCCGCATCCGACCCGAACCCAACCCGAAATTATCGGGTTCTTAATGGGTCAACCCAGTAAGGACACGGATCCATTAAGACTTGACCCCAACCCAATAATTTCGTGCGGATTCGTGTCGGATTATCGTGTCGTGTCGAAAATTGCCAGCCCTAACGAAGACTACTTCGCACAGGAGCCACGGTTCAACACCAACCTTTTCAGGCGCCGTTTTAGGATGCGCAGGTCCCTGTTTATGCGTATTGTTAACGGATTGGAGCAACGATATCTGTATTTCCGCTTTAGGCACGATGCGGCTGGCAGACCCGGCCACACTCCTATTCAAAAGTGCACTGCGGCAATCCGGCAGTTGGCCTACGGAGGCGCTGCAGACATGTGGGACGAGTACCTCCACATCGGTGAGACGACTGCCCTGGAGTGTATGAAGTATTTCTGTCAGGGCGTGATTGAAATATTCGGTGAGCAGTACCTTCGAAGCCCTACCACCGATGACTGCCGGGATTTGTTGCGGATGCACGGGGAACAGCATAGGTTCCCAGGGATGTTAGGCAGCATAGATTGTATGCATTGGGAGTGGAAGAACTGCCCCGCCGCCTGGAAGGGGATGTACACTACCGGCTACAAGGGAAAGAATCCCACGATGATCCTCGAGGCCGTAGCTGATTACCGGCTGTGGATTTGGCATGCGTATTTTGGGATAGCTGGTTCGAACAATGACCTCAACGTCCTCAACTCGTCGCCACTTTTCAACGAGCAGTGTCAGGGTGTCGGTCCGGCCATCAGTTTTGTCGCCAACGACAACCGACATGATATGGGCTACTACTTGGCGGATGGGATATACCCTAGGTGGCCCGTCTTTGTGAAGACGATCCGATGCCCAGGAGATGAGAAGAAGGCCTACTTTGCGGCACGGCAGGAGTCGGCGCGCAAGGACGTAGAACGAGCATTTGGTGTGCTCCAGGCTCGATGGGCGGCAGTTAAGGGGCCAACGCATTTGTGGCATGTCGACTGCATTGCTGATATAATGTACGCCTGTATAATCATGCACAACATGATTGTCGAAGATGAATGTGGACAACTGACTGATTGGGCCAACGACGATAATGAAGCTGGTCCAAGCCACGGCGTTGCCGCCCCTAACGTACGGAGTGGGGTACCCCACGATGAAGACGGCCGCCTCCAAGCACATGCCGACATGCGCCAAACGGAGGCTCATATTCGACTCCAAAAGGATTTAATTGAAGAGTTATGGGCGCGGAGGACTGCATGACGTTAGTTTTTTTTAATTATGTAATTTTATTAATATTAGTGAATTTTCTCGTTTTTGTGCGTAAATTTAATTCCGTATACTGTGTGATTGTTAATTATTTCATTTTATATAATTGTTATTAGTGATGTGGCTATTGATGTGGCTGAGCTATTTAGGCCATCCACAACGCCGTTCCTATACCGTTCCTAAACCGTTCCTTAAACCACTATTTGAGGGCCCCACTGTACTTTTTTACTCCATTCCTTAACTAAGGAACGGAACCTGCAACCCTCGTTCCTTAACCGTTCCTTAACCGTTCCTTAAATTACTATTCATTCAATTTCATTTTTTTTTAATTTCAACTCAATTCAATTAAAAAAACAAACACATTTTATTAAAAAACACACAACATTAAAACAAAGTTACAACTTAAACTTAAAAAAATAAAAAGCACACAATTAAAATCATAAAAAAATAAAAGTACACAATTTTAATAATTTCATCCGCCAAAGTTTGCCCAAATGTGCTCAATTAGATCATGTTGGAGTTGGGTGTGTTTGTGATTGAAATGAGTATGAAATAGGAGTATTTATAGAGTAAATAAATAAATAAATTAAAAAAAAACGGCTATAAAATTAACGGTCTCATTACCGTTAATAAAAAAAAAATTTATTTTTTTTTTATTAAATTCGATTTTTTTTTTAAAAAAATGAATTATTGCGTCATCGGGACGAAGCCCACTCGCGGGGCAGCGAGTGGGCTTCACGCGTCGAATGGGAGTCCGCCACGTCGCCTCGGCGCGTGGCGGAACGTTTCGTTCCGCGTTCCGGAGGAACGAAACGCGGCACGTCATGGGAACGGTGGCGGCACGGAATGGCGACGGAACGCACGCTGCAACGCGTGCCGCCGCGAAACCGTTCCTCCGGAACGGCATAGGAACGGCGACGGCACCGCGTTGCGGATGGCTATGGCTGGGCTATTTATGATGTGGCAGGAGGATTTTTAGTGCTGATGATGTGGCAGTGGCTAGACTATGTCTGAGCTATTGCTAGGCTATTCCTATTGTGGATGGCCTAATAATTGAGAAAAATGAATAACATAATAATTGTGATAAATATATAAAGACTAAGTAGGGGTAAATGCGGAAATGCAGAAATAGTGGGCTGAGAAGTAGCCTAGGTTTTAGATCACACATCCGGGCTATAGTAGTCTACTCGTCTTTATCCATTTCTTCTTCCGCCATTTCCACTTCATTTCCATTTTTCTTTTCTGCCAGTTGTTACATTTATCCATCTTCCCGCATTTATTATTTTCTCTCTCTAATACTATATTATATCCTTATCTTTATCTTTCTTTCTCTCTCTATCTCTAAACTCTCTCTCTCAAAACTATATCCATCTGGTTGCCGAATACTAATTTCTCAATTTCTTCTTTCTATCAAATTTGTTCGGTGATTCTTCAATCGTCTTCTCCTCTATTCAACCACGGACAAATTCCGGAAGGTTCATCGGCGCTGGCGTCGACGGCTTATTGTTGTGATCGAAGGTGTGCGATTTTGCGTCTTCTCCCTTTTCTTATTCTTTTGACTCTTAGATTTCTCTTCTGTGTATTAGTTACAAATTGTGGAATATGTCCAGACTTCTTCTCATTTACAGTACTTCTGATTTTCCTATTTTGATGTTACTACATGAATTATTCGAGTTTGGTGTGCTTTTTGCTATTTGATCTGCGTTTCTTAATCTTGTAGCGTTCAACTAACTTTTACTACAACTTTATTTTCCTGCCTACAGGAGTTGAATTCCGAGTATCGTGACAACGCTCTTTGTGAAGAAATCTCCTCTTTTTAGGCTAAGGTGAATAAATTTGTTTTTTATTTCTTTTTCTCTTTTTTCTTGGGTGTCTCTTTGGATTTTTTTAGAAAATCAATGCTTTGAGTACCTTGTCTAAATATAAGCCAGTGGTTTCTAGAACATGTTTATCGCACGAGAGCCATTCTATCAAATTTTTCTTGATTAACTATGAATTTAGCAGTCATTCATTTTATACAAGCATATTTTGCGGTGGATGTGTTTCTTATCTTTCTCTAAATGCTCTTCTTTGGAAACTTGGGTGGATATATCCGTACAAGTTACAGCATCCTTTGAATATATCATGTTTCAAAAGTTTAAATATTTGCCCCAATTATGTACTCCATTAGTATAGGTATAACTGCACAGTGATGGCTCTTGCGATTTGTGACTGCCGTTCAGCTCGAGTTTTGATCCGCAACTAAAAATCTATGTATGTGGCTTCTGCTGTTCAGTCATCCGAAGACTGCTAGTGCATCATGTATTATCTATAAAATTCTGTTAGATATCAGTTGTGTTGTGCATGATCTTTAAATGTATCTCTTTCTTGTTTATTATTCCCTCCGTTGCAACTAAGATGTCCCACTTTTTTGTATGAGATTTTAGGAGGTTTTATTTAATGTGTTATGTGGTGAGAGTAAACTTGGTTGAATGTATTAATGAAGAGAGAAAAAGGTAAATGAAGGAATAATGCATAGAGAAAAAATATAGTTGGATGTATTAATGATGTTTACTTGTCCAAATATGGAAGTGTGACATCTTTGTTGGGACTTGGGACAGGCTAAAAAGTAAAAAAGTGAGACATTTTCATTGAGACGGATGGAGCACATATGTATAAACAGTTTTGTGTCTACTCAGTCAACCACATTTTTCTGTTAGACATCAGCATGTTGATT
Source organism: Salvia splendens (assembly GCF_004379255.2). Classification (NCBI taxonomy): domain Eukaryota; kingdom Viridiplantae; phylum Streptophyta; class Magnoliopsida; order Lamiales; family Lamiaceae; genus Salvia; species Salvia splendens. Next base: position 8,850,035 of record NC_056034.1, read on the forward strand.
TTGATAGCAATATTTTTATCGCCTAGGCATGCTTTGATCAGCCAATGCTATTTAATTTGGACATTAACTAATGCAACAACATTTCAATGTTTTTTCTATACATTTGTAATTTTGTACTTTCCTCTAAAGTTTGGTTTGTTATTATCTTCTTTGTCTTTCTTATGCAGTAGACCTACTTCACTAGTTTTTTGTTCTAGATTGTCATTTTTAGTTGATCAACTAGATTGATGTGATACTTGCAGACTAGAGTATCTATTTAATTAGTGGAGAAATGGAGCATTTTTGAATCCCCCTTTTCTCTTTTTATTCCCACTACTTTATTTATCGTTCAACTTTTGTCTTACAAAGTTTAGTACTGAAGAACTTATGTTAACCAAAGTGTAGAAGTGTACTTATATTTAGTACTCTCTAAAATGCTCTGTTATGTGATGTAGACTTGTTGATAGAAAAGTTATGGCAGCCTTTTCATTGACTTCTATAATTGCAGTTTCTAAGGAGCAAGTTTGTGGGGACTCTTCTCTGGAAGTTCCATGGCCTCAAGATCATGTGGAAATTTCTTTGACTTGGCTTCTGGAGAATTGGCGGACGTTCCTCCAACTCCCAGAAGCCTTCCAAGAGTGATGACTATTCCTGGAATTATAGGTGATGGAAATGGGAACAGTGATGTAGAATCAGATAGCGCATCAGCTGTTTCCCGTGAGAGGAAAATTATCGTGACAAATATGTTGCCATTGATAGCTCAAAAGGATAATGAGACTGGTAAATGGCGATTTAGTTGGGATGAAGATTCACTATATTTACAAATAAAGGATGGGTTTTCGCCTGAGACTGAAGTTATATATGTTGGATCTCTAAAGATCGAAATTGAGGCCAATGAACAGGAGGAAATTGCACAGAGTCTTCTAGATGAATTCAATTGTGTACCCACTTTTCTTCCTCCTGATATCCAGAAAAAATTCTATTACGGTTTTTGTAAGCAACAGCTCTGGCCTCTTTTTCATTACATGCTGCCTATGTGCCCAGATCATGGAGATCGATTTGATAGACAACTGTGGCAGGCCTATGTGTCTGCAAATAAGAAATTTGCTGATAAGGTCATGGAAATAGCCAATCCAGAGGATGATTTCATTTGGATTCATGATTACCATCTCATGGTGCTGCCTACTTTTTTAAGGAAGCGCTATAACCGTGTCAAGCTTGGCTTTTTTCTTCACAGTCCATTTCCTTCATCAGAGATTTACAGAACATTGCCTGTTAGAGATGAAATTCTGAAAGGACTACTAAATGCCGATTTAATTGGTTTCCACACATTTGACTATGCTCGTCATTTCTTGTCTTGTTGTGGTAGAATGCTAGGCCTTGACTATGAATCCAAGAGGGGGCACATTGGACTGGATTACTTTGGTCGAACAGTCTACATCAAAATCCTCCCCGTAGGTATTCACATGGGGAGACTGGAATCTGTGTTGAATCTGCGTTCTACATGCAATAAAGTCAAAGAATTGCAAGAACAGTTCAATGGAAAGAAAGTGATTCTTGGAGTTGATGACATGGATATATTCAAAGGAATCAGTCTAAAGTTACTAGCTTTTGAACAGCTCTTGCTGCAGCATCGAGAGTTGCAAGGTAAACTTGTGTTGGTTCAGATAGTTAATCCTGCAAGGAGCTCTGGAAAAGATGTTCAGGAAGTAAAAAAGGAAACATACAATGCTGCTAAAAGAATTAATGAGCTATATGGTTGTTCAAACTATGTACCTGTTATTTTAATTGATCGTCATGCTCCTCGGTATGAGAAGACCGCCTACTATGCTGTTGCCGAATGTTGCATAGTTAATGCAGTGAGGGATGGGATGAACTTGGTCCCATATAAATATATTGTTTGCCGGCAGGGATCTTCTATAATGGATGAAGTTACTGGTACAAAACCAGAATCTCCCCGGACAAGCACACTTGTCGTGTCGGAGTTCATTGGTTGTTCGCCCTCTTTAAGTGGAGCTATTAGGGTTAATCCATGGGATATTGATGCTGTTGCCGAGGCCATGAACATGGCGATCACCATGGCTGATGCAGAAAAGCAATTGCGGCACGAGAAACACTATCGATATGTTAGCTCTCATGATATCGCTTATTGGGCTCGCAGCTTCATGCAGGACTTGGAGAGAGCTTGCAAGGATCACTACGACAAGCGCTGTTGGGGCATCGGCTTGGGCTTGGGTTTCAGGGTTGTGTCACTTTCTCCAAGTTTTAGGAAGTTGTCAGTCGATCACATTGTTTCATCCTATAAAAGGACTCACAGAAGGGCAATATTTCTGGACTATGATGGTACTGTTGTATCTCAATCCTCCATGGTTAAATTCCCCAGTCCTGAAGTGGTGAATATGCTCAATGCTTTGAGCAATGATTCTAATAACACGGTGTTCATAGTTAGTGGTAGAGGAAGGGATCCACTAAGTGAGTGGCTTGCTCCGTGTGAAAATTTGGGATTGGCTGCTGAACATGGGTACTTTCTAAGGTATTGAACATAATCTTGTTCTTGTACTTCTGTTTTATCGAATGTTGGTGTGCCCTTTGATGCTACTCAACATCATTATTTCCTTTGTTTGTCAGGTGGAACAAAACCTCGGAGTGGGAGTCATTAGCTGCGGATCTTGATTGGAAAGGAATTGTCGAACCCATTATGAAACATTACATGGAGGCAACTGATGGATCTTCAATGGAAGTTAAAGAGAGCGCATTGGTCTGGCATCACAGTGATGCTGACCCTGACTTCGGTTCCTGCCAGGCCATGGAACTCCTAGATCATTTGGAAAATGTTCTTGCAAATGAACCTGCTGTTGTCCAAAGGGGTCTGCATATAGTTGAAGTTAAGCCGCAAGTATGTCTTTCTGTCACACACAAATACTTCAACTCTCTGACTTTATGGGTATAAGTTTTCATATTGATGTATCTCTCATCTGTAGGGAGTGACCAAAGGTTTGGTTGCTGAGAAGGTGCTCTCAATGTTGGCTGCTGATGGCGAGGCACCAGATTTTGTCATGTGTATCGGGGATGATAGATCGGATGAAGATATGTTCGAGAGCATATCAAACACCGTCTCTAATTCATCCGCCACTGCAGTTCCGGCGATATTCGCTTGCACTGTTGGGCAAAAGCCGAGCAAGGCTAAGTACTATCTTGATGACACTGCAGATGTTGTGAGGATGCTTCGAGGTCTTGCCAGAGCTTCTAACCCGAATCCTCGGCGTAGTGCCCAATTCAAGGTCGCATTCGATAGAGTTTTCTGACCGAAGTCGAAGGTAGGTTTTGTACTATATTTTTGCTTTTGGACTTCTGAGTTGTGACAAGGTTAAAAAAAAGAAAAAAAAGAAAAATTGACACGGGTTCTAACTTTGAATAGGGTGTGGTGTGGAAACGTTGAGGTAAAATCTTCTCTTGGGATGTTGTGAAATACTTTATAGTGTAGAAGAGCATATTGTAGTTATGCAGATGTTGATAATGGTTGCTCTTCATTGCTTAGATGCCACCATTATTTTGTATATAGTTGAAATTTCCCCTTCAAATGTAATCCTAATTTCATCACGATTTCAGCTTATATCTTTTTCTGCATCCTTTTTTTTGTTTGAAGTCTTTGCATCTGGAATTTTCAATTATGTAGTTGTTATCATATTGTTAGTTAGGTGATTAACCATATTGAAGGATTACAATTTTTAAAATCATAGCTCATTTCCTTTTGTTTATGTTTTAGCCTAGCCGCTATAAAAGGAAAATTTGGAAAAGTGTGATGAATTGTCTACATCGTTATCGTGTTTATCAAGATGGATGAATAATAGTGGGTACCAGTACTATATTTAATTTATAAATCTTATCATGTTAGTTTTCGTGACAATAAGATAAGAAGCACATAAAGCTGGCTTGCATGTGATTACACCTAGCTATATAGTGGATATTTTGGTCATGGTACTTTGATAAATAACACCAAAATATACAAAATAGAACTATCCATACTAAATCTTTTTCTACAAAAAATGATTGACTTGTTGACATACACAAGATCAGAAATAAAAAGGACACATTAATTAAACATCGTTCTCAAACAACACATCCAAAGCTTAAACTTCATTACAGTGACATCTTAAATTATAAAGTATCATTATATTATATTCTATTTTGCGAAAAATATTTACATTAGTAGACGTCTAGACTATAAATCTTTTGATGCACAATTAATAAAGTATATGGGAGAAAAAAAAGTGATTCAAGTATGGGATAAAAAGAGAGAAAATTGGCTGAAGTGATGAGTTGTATATGTATAAGTTGTAAATATGCATATGTATATGGATAATATATTGTGATATATTTTTTTATAAATAGATATGAATTAATTTTGGTAGATGAATTAAAATGGAAGTATATAGCTATTTTTCGTGGAAGCAAACAATACTTCCTTATAATGTCATACTATGATTTGCACTTTTGTTAGATCATTATAATAATTTTCAAGATTGACGTCCAATGTTTCGTGATCACTTTTAATTGTTGGTCGTACATAGATAATTAGATTTGCATTTCCCTTAAATTTGTACTCCTATAAATTATAATAGCAGTAAATCTTTTTTCAGGTAGCCATATTAGGTTTTGCAAACCATATTTTTCATAAATGCAAAAGGCTAAAATGCCCACTAGCCTGTTGATGTGTGTGTGAGAGAATAAAGTTAATGGGCCAATCTATTGTGGACCTACTTGCCTTTTGGCAAACTTGTCTGGGGCCCTGAAATAAGTCCATTTCCAACAATTGATGGTGAATATTGAATATCATTATTTAAAAATATAATAATTGATTAAAAGTAAATTCCTCTAATAGGCCATGGGATTTAGTGTCCCACAACATAATTGTTAACATTTCTTTTGTTGCTTAAAATGAAAGCGATTAATGAATTTTGACAATGTATATTACACACATTTATTGCACATTCTTATTTTGAACAAGTCAATCATTTTTACGATTGACATATAGCCAAAATTGGTCCTGAACATATAGCCATTTTACGATTTTGGTCCTAAACATTATCTTTTGGATTTTTTGGTCCTGCACATATGGACATTTGATCATTTTGGTCCTCTGTCAATATTTCCGTTAAAAACTAACGGTCAACATTATCTTTTGGATTTTTTGGTCCTGCACATATGGACATTTGATCATTTTGGTCCTGCACATATGGAATTTTGATCATTTTGGTCCTCCGTCAACATTTTCGTTAAAAACTAACGGTCAACGGCCGATTTTTGACTAAAACAATGGGTTGGGTCGGGTCGTGTTTGGGTCGGGTTTGGGTTATACGTTAAGAAAAAAAATAATATTTTCTTAAAATCTAAGCATAATATTTTCGTTAAAATCTAAGCATAATATTCTTAAAAAATTAATTAATATTTTTTAATTAATAAAATTAAAGTATAGTATTTTTTAATTAATTTTTTCATGAATTTGAAGAAAATATTATGCTTAGATTTTATTACAAATAATTTTTTAATTATTTAATTTTATTATATAGATTTAATATTAATATACTTTAATTTTATTATTTTGATTAAAAAATGATTATTTTAATTTGGTAATTTTTTATTTTATTGTGTAATATCATGTTTAAATCGTATAATAACATCATGTTTTAGTCGTTATAATATTTTAATCAACAAAAATAACTAAAAATTAAAGTTTTATAATTTTTTAATTAATAAAAAATAATTATTTTTTTTCTTAACGTGTAACCCAAACCCGACCCAAACACGACCCGACCCAACCCATTGTTTTAGTCAAAAATCGGCCGTTGACCGTTAGTTTTTAACGAAAATGTTAACGGAGGATCAAAATGATCAAAATTCCATATGTGCAGGACCAAAATGATCAAATATCCATATGTGCAGGACCAAAAAATCCAAAAGATAATGTTGACCGTTAGTTTTTAACGAAAATGTTGACGGGGGACCAAAATGATCAAATTTCCATATGTGCAGGACCAAAATGATCAAATGTCCATATGTGCAGGACCAAAAAATCCAAAAGATAATGTTTAGGACCAAAATCGTAAAATGGCTATATGTTCAGGACCAATTTTGGCCTTTACTCTTTGAATTGTCAAAATCTTAGATAACATTTGAAGTAGCATTTTTTAGTTTTCAAACGTTATATTATAGGATGATGGACTTGATTCACTTTCCTACTATTTCATTACTGCCTGGAAAGAATGTTTTCAAAAGTTTATATCTAGAGCACTCCAATCCAATGTGATTTGAAAACAGAATTTATGTTAAATTGTAGTATTGGAAAAAAGGTAGATGAGAATCTATTTGACTAACAAATACTAGTAATTGGTGTTAAATTATGTTTTTTTATTAATTGATTGAAAATTAAACAAAATTACTAGTAAGCAACACACACAACTTTTGTCTCTTTTCATCCCATTCTCTCTCCTCTTCACGCACTCGCCCCTCACAAAGTCCATAACTTTTTTTTCCTCCACCTTCCCTTTTTGCTTCAAGAATCTCAAAATCCACAAAGAAACCTTTCACCCCACACCCTTTTCTCTGCTAGGGTTTGATTTCCGGCAAATGCCGAGCTTCTCACTCCGTTTCTGAACCGGTTGCATCATATTTTGCTAAAAATGGTGTTGAAAATGGGAAAAAATGTTGTTGTGCTGCTTTTCACTCTTACTCTCCTCTTTGGCGGCGTGTGCTGCGTTTCTGCTCCTTCCTCACCCGCCAGTAAGTGCACGCATTGTGCGTGCGAATTTCTAGAATTTTCTCTCTCCATTGATCTGTGCTGAAATTCTTTCATTTTTTGGGTACAGGGATTGTTAATGGGGCTTTCTCGAACGCATTCTCGATGCTGATGAAATGGACTCTGTCGCTCAAGGCAACTACTAAAACTGGTAAGGATTGGATTCTGATTCCATTCCTTTTCCCTTCCTCCAACACTATTTTGAAAAACTCTACTGATTTGCAGCCATTTCGGGGCGTCCGATGATGAAGTTCGAGGGCGGATACAATGTGGAAACCGTGTTTGACGGAAGCAAGCTCGGAATTGAGCCCTACTCCGTCGAGGTCTTGCCAGATGGCGACCTTCTCATTTTGGATTCCGCTAACAGTAATCTCTACAAGATTGGCTCATCCTTGTCATTGTGTGAGTTCCGTTTATTTGCTTCCATTTTTGTGAATAATGTGTGTTGATTCGGGAAGAGAACAAACAAACTGAGAGTGTTTTTTTGGTTTGTGATTGATCAATTGCATAAACATCAACTGTATGATTTCCTTGATTGCTATTGGAGCTCCTCTTGTTAGCAGTTTTGATTTTAGGGATCTGCTTTTCCTTGTTGGTATGAGGACTAACTTATGCAATTTTGGTGAAATCAGATAGTAGGCCGAGGCTGGTTTCAGGGTCGGGAGACGGATACTACGGACATGTGGATGGGAAACTTAGGGAAGCAAGAATGAATCATCCGAAGGGGCTTACCGTTGATGACAGAGGCAATATCTACATTGCTGACACAGATAACATGGCGATCCGGAAGATAAGTGATACAGGTGATTTGATATACTTCAGCACTCACTGCATCTAACTGCTGGCTTCACATATATGAAATCAACTACAAGCGATTCAGATGCGTTATTAAGTCCTTTCATATGTACTTGAATCACTAATAGAACATGACTCATTCTTGATTTTGCTGTGGTCAATTTTTTTTTCAGGGGTCACAACAATTGCTGGGGGCAAACGGGTTCGTGGAGGTGGACATGTGGATGGACCAAGTGAGGATGCAAAGTTTTCAAATGATTTTGATGTGGTGTATCTTGGAAGCAGCTGCTCCCTCCTTGTTATCGATCGTGGAAACAAGGCAATTAGGGAGATTCAACTCAATTTTGATGATTGTGCTTATCAGTATGGGAGTGGCTTCCCCCTAGGTAAAATTAGCGTATGATTATCTTAGTTACGTTAAGTTCACAAATAGTAATATACTAACTCTTATAACTTCTTTTTCTTTTTTTTTGCAGGAATTGCTGTGCTTGTAGCAGCTGGCTTCTTTGGTTACATGCTGGCTTTGCTTCAACGCAGAGTTGGTTTGATTGTGTCTTCTGAAAATGTGAGTCGTCATCCACTTATTGCATCTCACTTCATCTCCGGAAAGTAGTTCTCCATATAATTGTTCTTGTGGTGAGGATTGTTGGCAATGTGTAGAAAGAAGAAAAATGTGTTATGGATCTTTGTTCTGAATCTGCTGCTTCTTATCTATATTTGATAACAGTATGCTGTTGTTTGCTCTTGAAGGATCAAGATGCCGTGAATGAGAGTTTTCCCCAAAGTAAGTTTCAGAAGCCATTAAAAACTATGATGAGGCCACCACTGATTCCATCTGAAGATGAGCAGGAAAAGCAAGAAGAAAGCTTTCTGGGATCTTTGGCGAGGCTGGTGGCACAGACGGGGGAATCTGCTGCCGATATTCTAGGAGCAGTGTTTCCCATGTTCAAGAAGAAAAAACCGAACACTCAATATCAGACCCAATATCCGTATCAGCAGCAGTTCAAGTACTCAAATGCTTGGCCAGTGCAGGAGAGCTACGTTATACCACATGAAGACGAGCCTCCCTCCATTGAAACCAGAGCTCCTACTCCTAAGAAGACGTATGCCTTCATGACTAAAGACTCGGAGAAAATGCAGCAGCTTAGGCAAAGCCGTGCCTTCTATTCTGGATGGGATGGCGATCTTCAGAAGCAGCAGCAAACCAAGAAACAACAGCATCTTCATCAGTATCACGCATCACCTGCTCAGACCTACTACGAGCAAAGCCCTGAGACAACTAATGAGATACTTTTTGGAGCAGTACAAGAGCAAGACAAAAGGAGAGAAACTGTGGTGATCAAGCCCCTAAACCATGGTGTTTCTTACTATGATCGTCAAAACATTCAGTCTCGACCTGGCTACAATCATGACCATTGATCAGTTATGCATACAAAGCTACTGTTCTTTGATTTGATCAAGACTACTTACTTGCCAAAGGGTTTCGGTTGTGGAATCTGGAATATAGCTAGATGCAAGATTACAGTATTAGTATACCTTCTTTGAGAGTGGAATCTGTTTATTCAAGTAGGGTAGTGCAAAGTTTACAATGGCTATTTCTGTTGTAGCTCTTTGAAAACAGACTTCACCGGTCCTGTGAAAATGGGTGGAAGTTAATTAAATTTTCCTCAGTAACTAAATACTAGTCCTTTATTTTATTTATTGAATTATGCAGCCAAAGAGACTTCTCAGTTGATCAGGTTAATTTAAGCTCTGTTTTTTAGAGTGAAGTAGTTGGGGTTGTCACTTGTCAGCGGATCCAATGTTCCTAAATAATTTATATCGACTCACATTAATATAATACGAGTAGTGAGCAACAATGAACTAGGCAGATACAGACATTCATCTTAATAAAATTATTTGTGCAAGAATGTCTTTGAGTTAAAAAATATCTCATGCTGTTGGACGTTGCATTAGTTTAATTTAGATCAGTGGACTGTCACTACAATTTGAGGGTCCGAGTCCGAGCACGTTCTCACGTGACCAAGTAAGGGTAAATTATTGGGATCTGTTAGCCAGGTCACAATTTAGATTTATCTCAGTTTTATCCATATTCTTGGAATGTTAGAGCATCTCCAGTGGGCGGATGTCCCACTCGGACATCCACTAGGACTTCCCAAAAACACCTCCTGCCACATTACTAGAACTTCCCATCCCACTGCCACGTCACTAGGACATCCCCTTCACAATCCGCCCTTCCCACTAGGACTTCCCGCAATAAAAAAAATAACAAATTCACAAATATACGTAACGGAATTATAATTTTGACACGGAATACGGGAAAATTGCAAATGCTTCATTAAAAAAAATTACATAAAAAAAGAAAAAAAATACATAATAAAAAAGAAAAAAGTACATAATAAAATTTTTGACTCGGCTCACTCCTCGTCGTCCGTGCCGCCCTCGCCGTCGCCCGTGCCGCCCCCGTCGCTAATCTCGGCGCCATCATCTCTAATGGGTGGCATGCCCAAATCGCGTCGACATCCATCGATGACATCCTTCAACATCCTTTTGTACACAGGATCTGTCGTGCTATGCCACCTATGCATGGTCCAGACCAAGCTAGTCGTTATCTGCGCGCGGGCGAGACGGTCATACTCTTATGGGGGAGCAGGGGCCTCCGATTGGACCTCGAACGACCCGCTGCTGCTTCCCCTAGCCTTCCGCTGCGCAGCCTTTTGCCCAATCGGGCGACGACGCCGGCGGGAGTCTGATTGAGGTAGCGGGGACACTTCCTCGGCTTCTGGGAGCTCGTGCGAACCAGCACTGCTGCTGTATTCACCGGAAGCGTTGATCTTCGTCCGTTTCTACCAGCCCGATTCGACACCCCCGCAAAACTTTTGGGAATCCTTCACCACGAGATAGGACTCCCACTTGTCGAAATCTTTGAACTTCAAAGATCTGTCGGGGTACTGCGCCAGGGCACGGTTCTTCACATCCTCCTCGGACATACCGCTGGTTGCCTGGCGGAGATTGTTTTGGTAGAGGCCGACAAATCGACTAAGCTTAGGCCTCAACCGCTCCCACTGTTTCCGGCATTGTTCGGGAACACGACTCTTCGCCCCAGCCGGTTTGTGTGTGAGGTAGGCTTCAGCGACGCGATGCCACAGTCTGTCAATATGCTGGTTAGCACCCACATAGAAATCCTCGACTATTGAAACCCAAGCCTTCGAAAGCGCGACGTTTTCCCACACGCTCCAGACCGTCCGCTTTCCCGTCTCCTCATCATCCTCCTCCTCAGCCACCGTTCGCGAGGAAGAGCCCGTGGCTTTCCCCTTGCCCTTGCCCCTGCCACGACCCTTGCCCCTGCCCCTTGCCGCTATCCCCACATCATCGGAAGTCTCCCTGATTGGAGATAGCCCCAACTCCTCAAAAGAGAAAGTTTCCACGCCGGTGAACTGAGTCTCCGGAACAAAACTGGAGGGGGTATCAGTAGACAGCATATCGATAACCGGGCGATAGACATCGTCCGCTAGTGGTTCAGGGCCCCTGCCACCCCCTCCACCAGGCATGGTCTGCATCATCCCACCCATCCCCATCATATTTGGGGTCATGCCCCCCATCACCGCTGCCCTGGGCATCATACCACCCATCCCACCCATCCAATTGTACATACCGAAGTAAGGGGACATCATACCACCCATCCCACCCATCCTACCCATTCCACCCATCCCCGACATTGTCGGAACCATTGTCGCATTTCCGCTAGAGTTTCCCTCCAGTTCGGCGGGAAACGTCGGAGTCAGCGACTCGCTCGTGCCGGGGGAGGTTCTGTCGTTCTCCATTAAGTAGAAATGAAATTTGTAGTAAAAGAACAGAGAAACTTGTTAACACAAGTGGTGTGAATGAAATGACAGGCAACGAGCCGTATATATAGAGTTTAAAAAAAAAAATTAATACCGGATGTCCGACCCACACCACAATGGCGGACGTTCGCCCGCCCGTCGCCCGCACGTCCGAGGACATCCGACGTCCTTACGGGACGTCCGTATCCTACCTTCCACGCCACAATGGCGGACGTCCCGGTCGCCCGTCGCGGATGTCAGACCGGACGTCCGCCATTGGAGATGCTCTTAGAGAGAGAGAGGGGGGGAGGGGGGGAGGGAAGATACCAAAACAAACATAGAGCTGCCATAATGCATTTGAAGCATCTGCTACAATCGAAACAAGCATTGTATGGTTATATCACACTTACAATACGACAACGAAGACGACACATTGCGTGGATGACATATACTTCATCTTCGCCTCACCAATCCCAACCGGCTGTCAAAGGAATCGACTTTAAGAGCTTCACCTTCAAAACTAGCTAGATTTGCCTTAATCATACCATCAATCGTTTGGTGCTCATGCTTGCTTACTGGCTCCACAATTTCATCTGTATTCACGGGTGCCATCAAAAGCCCTTTGTCAAAAGTGAGCAGATCTTTCAGTTGATCTGCCACCTGCTGTGAGATGACTGTATTACTACTATTGCTACTGCTACTGCTATTACTATTACGTACTTCATCCAAGTCCAACAAAGACACTTTTTTTACAGAACTAGGACGAGACTCTAATGGCGTACGCCTAAACATGAGGGATAAGTGCGAGAGAGTGAGCAAAATGATCTGTTGACCGCGCAAATATACTGTAGATTTAACAACTGCGCTTCTCAAGTCAGAGAAGAGCATCGGTACATGTCTCTCCAGACTCATTTGGCAACGTGTCCATGTCCAGAGGAGCTGATGACGTCTGACGCCTTCCTGTCTACAAAGTATAGTTAGATAATGGTGGTTATTAGTATTACGCAACTCACTTATATAAGCGGCCAGACTTACATATGGAATAACATATGGGCGGATCACAAGGCCAACAGCAAGGCTGATTACGCTGCAGAGTCCCAAACCAAGAAGCCAGGCAGAGGTGGTTCCGAGAACTGCAAAGAATGAATGGCATCTTAAGACAGACACGATAATGTTTAATATATGCAGTCATCTCACGAAAGAACTTAAAACTCCTCATATGTTTAGCAGTAGGGAAGTACTAAGTTAAACACCTGGAGAGGATTAATGAAACTAAACAAAGAACCTAAAAATACGGCAGTTCTCACCAGAGCCAGACTGCCTGCTACAATCTTCTGTTCTCAAACTTATTTGACGAACTAATCTGTTGCCATGGTCAGATATCAGCAAAGCACACATTTCAGAGATAAAGGTCAACTCAAAATCATCAGAAAATGATGCATCACGAGCAGGTCCATCAGCATGGCCAGCCTTTTGTGAATAACCTCCAGCGATTGTGGTCACACCTGCAATATACAATATAAGAAAGGAATCAAACACGACATGTAAAGAACACGATTATTGTTCTCCAGCAGGAGGCCAGATATGAAGTGTTTAGATTATTTAGAATCAAATGATTCTTGTAGTATGAGAATAAGAAGGAACAACAGGGGTATCAGCAAAACCTGTAAGTTGTAATATAAAACATAAATGCATCACATAAAAGTATCCCTTAAATCAGTAAAAATTTGTGAATATGCTTCACTAAATGTTTTTAAAAAGAGCATATGGCAAGCCTACTTCAACCAGTTAAACTGATTCAGGATTTCATTGGTCTCCTCGACACTGAAACAATGATGTATGTTTGTAAGCAGGCAAAAGAATGTATTGTCTGCTTAAACATGTCCTTGATGTATCCACCTGATTTGGTGATCTTCCGAATGGCATGGTTACGATGGTCAGCAACATATAAATTCCCGCTGAGATCAACGGCAAAACTCTTTGGCTTATTGAACTTTGCTGAAGCCAAGTCACCATCCACATACCCAAACACTTCATTTCCTGCCAGCTTCTTCATCACAGTCTCTGCAAGACAACGATCCCAAGAAAAGTTCATTATATCATAAATTCCCTTCACCCTTCCATTATTAGTATTCACCAATAAAAGATAAGATAAATTAAAAATTTGAAGTATGGACTTCATGTATTAACTTACAACCTCCTAAATACGGCACCGCGTCCTCTGATTCCAACCTACCCATAACACACAAACATATAGAACACGTTCTTGAAATAGCATATTAAATCAAACCATCAAATTTGGGGCACCTTCTACGATAAATGCATTTCTTTGAAAACCACCTCCAAGTCTCCAACCCAACTCTATATCACCAAATACATAATTTTAGCATACAACCATTTCCCACTCATTCTTTAAATTAAGTGTGAAACAAAATTTACTGTTTTTGCTTGAACTTAATTAGAATAAAATCACTAAAGAGACAAAAAATAAAAGCCTGCACTAAAGGATCATTGTTGCACAATTCTATCAAAACCACCTCCATGTCATGAAACAGCCATTTGAGTTTGGGACAGTGTTCTGTTAGTTTGAGACACTACAATTCATTCCCAGTAAATGTAGTGTAGCACTGTTCCTAACCCTAAATTCAGTAAAAAAAAACACAGTTTGGTTGGAGTACTAGATAAAAAGATTAAAGTTTTTAACCGTTGGAGGTTGAGGTTGTAGGCAGCAATGCAGTGTAGAAAGTGCTGGCAACGGAGTCGAGAATGATGAAGAGATCGGACGGCGGAGATTGATGCAGGATGGACTGAGGATTGACTTTGATGTTAGACTTGTCACCATCGATGAGTGTGGTGACTGTGTAGCCGTCTTCATAAATGATTTCCCCACTTCCACCAGCCACTGGAAATATAAGAATTAACTTAATTTCCAAATATCGTAATGATCAAATGGTTCGATTTTTAACCGACAATTTTGATATTTTCTCGATTCTTTTACCTTGGACTAGAATCACACAAAATTGCAGGAAGACAACGACGAAGCAGATGAAAAAGTTAGAATGCGCCATGATCGATTTGCAAGGGGAGAGAGACGATGACTGTTATGTGCACAAGTGAAAAAGGCAAAGCAATGTTACTTGCACCATATCTTCAAGGGGGGAAAGGGTAAAATACTAAAATGAGCTAACTCCAAGATAAAAGGTAAATGGAGAGCTTCAAAGGAAAATATAAAAATAATATTTAGATAAATGAGGAGGTAAAGAGAAATAACTATAATATTTATTTCTTTTTAATAAAATTTCATGTTCTAATAAAAAAAGTATTTGAGGAGGTATTATACTATTTTTTATTTTGAGAAAGTATTTTTATTTCTTCTTGAAGAAAATATAAAAAGTTAGTTACTTTTATTTGCCTTCTTAATTTATCTTTTTCTTTTGGAGTCTATTACTTTCTAAGAAAGTATAATCACATTTTTTATAAGGTAAATAAGAAATATACTTTCTCAACTTACCTTTTCTCTTGGAGATGCTTTAATATTTACTGTACTATTTTCGAAACCACCCCAAATCTATTTGCAAACATTCCAAAGACCCCCTAATAAAAGGAAAGGGGAAAAAAGGAAAGAAATTTCTCAACTAAGTTCATCTACTACTATTATTTTAATATATTTAACAAATCTTTCTTCGAATTTAGCAGCTACTCTGGCATGTTCATTTCCGATTTCCAGATCCAATTATTGAATTCCAGCTTCTCCAGATCTCTGCATCAACGCTCTGTTTCTTTGTGATCTCGTATACTATACTGCGGCGGTTAGGCCGTTAAGAGTGTGTGAAATTCGACACAGCTGGATCTGGTTGAGCTTTCTCGGAGCTTCAAAACGGACCCAATCATGAACCCCTTCTCCTCCGGTACTCGCCTGAGGTTAGTCGTAACTTATGCATGTTCATAATTTGTAGTCTATTTATTTCATACTCGACTCTGGATGGATCAAGTGTGGAAATGCGCGCAATTGCGATAGGTCTGCTTCGTCTTTGTTTGTTTTGGTTCTATTTTTGATGAGTGTTCGGTAATGTCGCATTGGGGCGTATGTATAGGTTTATTTCAACATTGTATTGGACCTATTGCTGTGGATGTTCGTTTAAATTATTGGACGCGGGATTTCTGTCTTTCTTTTGGGTTATATGAGGAGTTCATTGATGAATTGTGGGTTGAATGAGGAGTTCATTGATGAATTGGTTGATAAAAATGATGTGTAGATAATTCAAATAAAGCTAGTAGGGATAAATATAAAACCTAGATGTTGCGAACTGAAGATACTCCTGCATTCTTGGTACTTGGTAGAACAATTAAATCATCATTTTGTGATTTAAACTAATTATATAGCCTTAGTACTCTTAGGTAATCGTGCTCCTGCGCTTAATAGAAATCCTCCGTGTTTCCTGTTAAGCGTAAAAGTATCTTCTTGTTTGCTGTAAAAGTTAGTTGTTTAGTTGTAGTGAAGAATCTCCCTACAGAAGAACTCAACACTAAGGGGTCGTTTGGTAGGTATGTTACGGCAAGATAGCGAGCTTTTTATGGGTTTGCCATGCGTTTGGTAAGTAAGTTTGCTTTTTGAGAGCCCGTGTCATGTATCTAGCCCGCCAAAAAAGCCTATGTTTCACCATGAAACACTAACCCACCAATACTTGCCTCATGGGTTAAATCTAGATAGTAGGAGAAATTTCCATGAATGCCCTTCATATTAACCAAACCAAAATGGTTAGTATGGAGGTTATTTTTGTCCACAAAAGATATACACCATCCGTCCATGAAAAATAGTCTCATTTTACCATTTGGGGATGTCCACAACAAATATTCCCATTTCTAAAAATGGAAAGTTTCACTTTCATACTTTACCTATTTTTTTTCCTTCTCTCTCTTACTCTACCAATTTCTCATTAAAACCTGTGCCGTCCACAAATGTGACTATTTTTTGTGGACGGAGGGAGTAACATGTTTTTCTGTCTTATATATCAAACATGGATTCATGATAAAGTGAACTTTTAACTAAGCTATCAAACATGTCAATAAGATACCTAACTAGTCATGATACATATCATGGTTATTATCCTACCTAGCAGAAATATAGTTAGTCTACCAAACGCGCCCAAGTATGTACTATGATATGTTTATCTATTTTCATTCATTTGCATTGCAATCATATTATGGAACATTAGCATAAATACCTCAAAAACCCAACTTGAATTCGGGGCCATGCATACAGTTGCATTTCGTTGTGCTGATTATATCGATAAGATTGTACTGAAATAAGTTCAATGTTTCTGCTAGGGATATGATTCGGGCTATACGTGCTTGTAAAACTGCTGCAGAGGAACGTGCTGTTGTTAGAAAAGAATGTGCTTCTATTCGAGCTTCTATAAGTGAAAATGACCAAGATTATATGCATCGCAATTTGGCGAAGCTCATGTTCATACACATGCTTGGTTACCCAACACATTTTGGTCAAATGGAATGTTTAAAATTAATTGCTTCTCCAGGATTCCCAGAGAAAAGAATAGGCTATCTTGGTCTAATGTTGCTCCTTGATGAAAGACAAGAAGTTTTGATGCTTGTTACGAATTCCATAAAACAGTATCCTTCTTACTATGTAGGATGAAGCAACATACACAACCATTTCTACAGATAGTAAAATAAGAAAAATGAAATCACTACATATGGTCCATCTCTTTCCTTGTCCCTTGTTCTTTATTTTGCCTTAACTTATGTAAAGAGATCTAAATCATACAAACCAATATATTGTTGGACTTGCTCTTTGTGCTTTGGGTAATATCTGCTCGGCAGAAATGGCTCGTGATCTTGCACCAGAAGTCGAAAGATTGCTTCAATTCAGAGATCCTAACATCAGGAAGAAAGTAAGCTCTTTAAAGACAGTATGAGTCTAGAGATCTACCTATATTGTCTGTCACTAGTTTCCAGTTAAGCTATACCACTGTTGTGATGTCTTCACCTATCAGAATATAATGCTCAAAAACATCAAGCACTGTACTGATATTACTTGCTTATTGGCTATTTTCGGTATTTTTGTCAGAAGACTCAGAACATGGGAGGTCCGACATGTTTCATTCCCTATGTAGACCTTATTTTTTGTGACATAAACAGGCAGCACTATGCACAATAAGGATAATCAAGAAAGTGCCGGACCTGGCTGAGAATTTTATAAATTCTGCTGCTGCCTTACTTAAAGAAAAGCACCATGGAGTTTTAATAACTGGTGCGCAGCTTTGCACAGATATGTGTAAAGTCAGTACAGAGGCTCATGAACATTTTAGAAAGGTATGTTTTGTGTCAGTCGTGTGTGCTTCCTGGAGAAAGGCAAAATGACCCAACATATGAAGATCCAACTTAAAAAGATTCTAATGTTCTCTTTGTTTTATTCTTTCATTTTCCAGAAATGCATAGATGGTGTGGTCAAACTTCTAAGGGATCTTGCAAACAGTCCATATGCACCCGAGTATGATATTTCTGGGATCACAGATCCTTTACTTCATATTAGATTGCTCAGGCTTTTGCATGTGTTGGGCCAAGGAGATGTTGATGCTAGCGATACTATGAATGATGTCCTTGCCCAGGCAAGTTAGCTGCATTGGTCTAAGCTACAAAGAGAAAATTATTGATCACAATTAGCTGTTTATACTAATTCCTCCATAAAAGCCTTAATTATGATGTTTGATGCTTAACTTTCAATATTCAGCACTTTCAAAGGAAAATCGGGTACCCTATTTCTGAATGTTATTTTGTTTCCCTTATGTTTTAGGTGGCTACAAAGACCGAGACAAATAAAAATGCAGGCAATGCCATACTCTATGAATGTGTTGCTACAATCATGAATATTGAAGATAATGGTGGATTACGCGTGCTTGCTGTCAATATTCTGGGAAGGTTTTTGTCCAGCCGTGACAACAATATTAGGTAATTTTCTATGAACAAGTCATGGGACCACGAAAAAGTCAAGGAAGCTGTACGGTTTGGTCTTGCATAACATCATGTTTGCCGTGATATACTTTTTTCAGCTTATCTATACTTTATTGTGAACCGAAGCTCACATGCTGCTAAATGTTTTAGTGAGCGCTTGGCATACTCAGTAATGGGCACTGCAAACTGTATCTTTAAGTATAACACTAGCAGAATGATGATATTTTGCCTTAACTTCAATAATCTTAAAGAATAATTTTGATGCATAATTTTGCTCTTCAACTAAAAGTCTCTTTCAGGGATATTTTGATGCATAATCTTGCTCCATGAACTAATGATATCAATCATGCTTGCATCATATTTATTTTCTCGAATTCATTAGGGAAGTTGTAACGATGACCTGTTCTCTGAGGCTTATATATCTTCTACTCTTAATGATGAATCCTTGTGTGGCAAGCAAGGGCATTGGTGGCTGTATTATTCTATTTGGAGTTCTTCACTTCAATGTTGGTTGAATGTACCTGGATGGTACTCCAATTTTTCTGGATCTTTTTTCTACCTAATTGACCTAATTGAATGAATGTCATCCTCCAGATACGTAGCATTGAACATGCTGATGAAAGCTATTTCATTAGATAGTCAGGCAGTACAGAGGCATCGTGCAACAATTTTAGAATGTGTAAAGGTATCATGTGACCACAATTTATTTTGTTTCTTTAACTGCAAAGTTTTCCCTTTTAATTTTCATATGTTCAATTGAATTCTTCTGTTTCAGACATGATACTGTTTATCTACGGGAATTCACCATGCATTTTATTATTTGAATCTTGACTTCAGTTCTTCCGTTCCAAGTGGGTTTCCTTTACTTGGTAGTAATATACTCCCTCCGTCCGTGAAATGTTGTCCAATTTTACCATTTTGGTCCATCCGTGAAAAGTTGTCCACTTTGCTTTTTTTTTTTCTTTCTATTTTTGGTAAATGGACCCAACTTTCCACTAACTCTTTACACTCACATTCGATTATAAAACTAATATATAAATGTGGGACCCTCATTCCACTAATTTTTTCAACTCATTTTTCTTCACATTTCTTAAAACCTGTGACAAGTTAAACTTGGACAATATTTCATGGACGGAGGGAGTATATGGTAATGCATGACTTGACTTGTGAAATCAGATTAATCCAGTGGGGTATTTAGTTCCGTGCCATCTTATAACTTTGATGATATATTCTCCTAGATTCCCAATCCAATTTATAACGCTGTTATGTGAATTAGTTATATACTTCCCTGGAATCCCAGATTCGCAATCCAAATTTTCAATCCTGTTAAGTGAATGGATTTTATTTATTTATATCCATGGAATCCACAAGTTTCTGCTTAAAATGTTCCTATTAGAACCATCAATTTAAGTTTCTCAGTTTCTTAAATTTCTTTCATCCCGTTTCTCCAACTACCTTCAAACCGTATTGTTCTAGGATAACATATAGGATAGTTATAAAGCCAGCTGATTCGTTGTCAGGATCCAGATGCTTCAATCCGTAAAAGGGCCCTGGAGCTTGTTTATCTTCTGGTAAATGAAAGCAATGCAAAGCCTTTGACCAAGGAGCTTGTTGACTATCTTGAAGTAAGTGACCCGGAGTTCAAGGGAGATCTGACGGCCAAAATATGCTCAATTGTGGAGAAGTAAGTTGGTTATTCTGAAGTTGATAAAGAAGATTTTCTTTCCTTGCTAATAATTTATAATTGTCCTGAGTTGTGGCTATATTTGTTTGTCCCTTTAGAAACCCACAAATATGAAAGGCTTTAAATTGTTTTTGTTCAACTGTAGATGGGTTTTAAGCCACACTTTTGAGCTATAAGAAATTTTCATCAGTGATTCGTTTCACTTTGTATAGGAACCAGATCATGGTTTGTGAAAATAATAGTTTTAACAACAGGACATTTAAAAGTTCTTTATTTCCATTTTCTCTAATACTAGTTAGCTCCTGCAACTATTCTTACAAGTCACAATTACAGGAATGTACTTTTCATGTTAAAACATTGTTTTATCCCTTCATCTGTAGTTTTACTCACTTTATCACAATTTTATTCTCTGAACTTCCATAACTGTTCTGTTTCTCGTCATTTAAAACAGTGAAAGAATGCATGATTGCAATTTGTGTTTAGCAATATAAATAGCTTGAATGGATGTGGAATCTGATATATTTTCCAGTTTATTGCATTTGTTCATATCCTTACTCGTCTGTTTTTGTTACTCCAGGTTTTCCCCTGAAAAATTGTGGTATATTGATCAGATGGTGAAGGTTCTGTCAGAGGTACGCCTTTGTCTTAAATACTTTGAAGAATTTCTGTGTACTTCTATTATTTCGACTTTAGAGGTTTTTCTTGATGATTGATGAATAAATATTCATGTATTTAAGCTCGAGAAGCAGGTTATTTTCTTCTTGGTATAGGGAATGTTCAATATAGGATGCTTAAAGCTTATATGTCCGTGGTTTGAGAATGCCAAGTACTTGTGCTGCTATTGTCCTCATCGAAGTATTTCAGAGAAATCTTTTGATTCACATTAAAATATAAACTTAACGAACCCCCTAGTTTGACTCTGTATTGTATATATCTCTTGATTTGTTATCATAATTTTGTGCGTTTCAATTTTTGAAAAAAAGTTGCTGTCATGTTCATCCTGTTGCTTGTATGTATTTTTTGCAAAAGCAAGATATGCTATTGAATTTTCGTTAATCCAATTTATCTCCTACTTTGATTCTGTATTGTATATATCTCCTGATTTGTTATCAGAATTTTGTGTGCTTTTCAATTTTAAAAAAAGTTGCTGTCATGTTCATCCTGTTGCTTGTATGTATTTTTTGCAAAAGCAACATATGCTATTGGATTTTCGTTAATACATACTCATTCATATTTTCTACAATCAAATTCCTATAGACAGAACTGGGCCTCATTAAATTATCTTTATTTCTTGTCATAATGAAGAGAATTGATTTTTGTGATAGTGTTTCAGGCTGGAAACTATGTAAAGGATGAAGTTTGGCATGCACTTATTGTCGTTATTACTAATGCTCCTAACCTACATGGATATACTGTTAGAGCTCTATACAAGGCTGTTCAAAAATCAAGTGAACAGGTAGGCATGCTGCAGAGGTGTAATCCTTCTGAAATTTGGTTAAATTGTCTTGTCTGAGCGTCATGCTTATTTTTCTATTTCTTCATAAGGAAACACTTGTTCGAGTTGCCGTGTGGTGCATTGGTGAATATGGGGAAATGTTGGTGGGTAATGCTGGTATGCTTGATGTTGAGGATCCCATCACTGTGAGTTGATGCTTCTTCGGATTTTCTTAAAAAAAATTGCCATCTTTAAATTCTTTGACCTTTCTATTAATGGAACTTGGAACAGGTAACTGAAGCTGAAGCTGTGGATCTTGTAGAAACTGCAATTAAGCGCCATTATTCAGATCTCACAACTCAAGCAATGTGTTTGATCGCACTGTTAAAGCTATCAAGTCGATATCCTTCATGTGCAAAGTATGTTGGCATTGGTTCCCTGCATATTATCCCAGGGTTGCCTGTTTCTAGTTACTGTTTATTAATCTTAATTATATGATCAGTTACCATTATGAAGCCGGGAATCATTTTTTAATCTATTGCAGGAGGATAAATGACATTGTCCTTCATCAGAAGGGAAGCCTTGTGCTTGAGTTGCAACAAAGAGCCATTGAATTCAACTCTATTATTGAGAAGCATGGGAAAATTAGGTACAGATCCAGGCTTTCAACCATGATTAGAAAATTTATACTTTCTTTTCTTTGCTTCTATATTCAATGTCAACTTCTAAGATGATGCTGTGTGGTCCAGATCTGCATTGGTGGAAAGGATGCCGGTGCTTGATGAGGCAACTTATAGTGGGAGGAGGGCTGGTCCTGTACCAGCTGTGGTTTCAACTTCATTAGGAACTCAACCGAAAATGTCAAATGGTGTTGCTAAACCCACTTCAGCTCCTCTTGTTGATTTACTTGATCTTAGCTCTGATGACGTTCAAGCACCAAGCTCTTCTGGTGGAGATTTTCTTCATGATCTTCTTGGTGTTGATCTGTCTCCAGCTTCCACAGGTTGATTTTCTTATTTTTATATCTGATTTTTTTAGATTGAATATTTGGCAATGTCTATATGTCATCTTTGAAGTTTTTATATGATGCCAAGACTTATTCGATATACATGCATTGGCATTGATCTGCCTTTTCTTCTCTTGAGCACTTGCAAGGGTTTAGGAATTATGAAATCCATAGGTTGTAAAACAAGTATCATGTTTTTTGGACAGTCTTGTTGCATTGAGTTTACTGTTAAGTTACTCTCAGGTGAAAACACTTTATGATCCCAACTATACTAATCTCTGCACTTTACCATCTCAACTTTAATCATAACAGTTTACCATTTAAACTATAGATTTTCTTCAATCAAGTTCCTACTAGTTTTAGTCTTTTATGACCACTAGTTACAAAAACCAAAAAGTTAAATACACTGTGGTGGCACCATTATATACCCCTTCATTAATTTTCTATTTCTTCTTCTATATATCTTTTGTTTATTATCTGTATTTTATATTCCATATTTCGAAAACTGAAACATGACAAGATGAATTTCTGTCGAATGTTGGATAATCATCAAGTTATGGATAAAGTTTGGACGGTTATCCAGGGGAAGATGGTAAAGTGTAAAAACTCTCATAGTTGCAACGGCAAAACACTTTTACCCCTTCTCCTTATTTCAACATTGAGAATAAAATTGTTCTAAATTAGTTTTTGGTTTCTTTTACCTCTTTCACTAACATCTGCATGTCTTCAGTTTCAGGAACTAATAATAAGGCCCCAAAGAATGGAACAGATGCATTGCTAGACCTTTTATCCGTTGGAGCTCCTACAGCACAAAGTAGTTCTTCCATGCTTGATATGTTATCATCTGAACAAGATAACAAAAGGTCTGAGGGTCTGCTAGACAATTTTGCATCCCTTTCTACATCTTCAGCACACTCCTCTTCAGCTGTTTCAAGTTCTTCAATGATGGATTTGTTGGATGGATTTGGAACCAGCTCGTCTGTTCCTGGTATGTCCTTTTCATCAGTCAAGTTCCCTTGTTTTTTATATTACTACATTTCTAGTACTTTGATGCCCTAGCTATAGTTGCAGAAACAAGTGGCCCATCCTATCCATCAGTTGTTGCATTTGAGAGTGGCTCGTTAAAAGTAACTTTCAACTTTTCGAAAGAGCCTGGAAATCCTCAGACCACAACAATTGAGGCTCAGTTTGTGAACAAGTCTCCTGATATCTACTCTAATTTTGTATTCCAGGCTGCTGTGCCAAAGGTATTTTAAGCATGCAATTGAATTTATATGCATCTGTTTTCCTGTGCTGGAAGTCCTAAGAGATTATTCTGCTCAAAGTGACTCCTTTCTTGTCCTTGTACAAGCTGGAGAATTACTGTTTTGTTACTTTGTATTTATCATATGATGGTTTCTAAGTCAATCATCTTCCCTTTCTGTTATTTGTGGTGATATAGCTCTTATTGCTAAGCCTTTTGTGCACAGCCTCAGTTATTTTGTAGTGTCGGCTTGCAGAATCGTGCTCTTAATATTTTTGTCCTTGGTGGTTATCGCATCTATCCTCATATCGTTTTGTGAATCCAATGTACAGTTTCTTCAATTGCACTTGGAACCAGCCAGTGGCAGTACGCTTCCAGCAAGTGGTAATGGGTCGATCATGCAGAAGCTAAAAGTTTCAAACAGCCAGCATGGCAAGGTAAGATAATCCATATCTACTCACATTATTTACCGGTTGCATATTATTAGAATTAATATTGCTTAGTATAATGTTACATATGTATGTGTATATATCTTCAGAATTATGTATTGAGCAATAGTATTGCATGACCTGTAGCACCCTTCTATCTTAAAATAGAAAAGCATTCCAATGTCAGTCAATAGGTTAATAAATGAAAAGATGCAAGAGTAGTTTTGTGAGTAATCTGCTAATCTGCATTTCATAAGAGTATGGTTTCACTTTCAGAAATCCCTGGTCATGAGAGTAAGAATAAACTACAAGGCCAACGGCAAAGATGTTTTGGAGGATGGTCAAATAAGCAATTTCCCCCATGGTCTGTAGACTCATGATTCTGGAACGGGGAAGCACGATCAGTTTCAGATGAAAATACTAAGATACGGTGGCAACTGGAGTACGATGATTTTGAACGACGGCCGGTCTTTGCCTCATCACTACCTCCAGGAAAAGTTTCTTTCTTTCTTGACAATCTTTCGACTTAATTTTAACCTTTGGGTGCATACATACTTGTTTGTAGTACAGATATCTTATTTGAATGGATTATCGATTGTATTCAGGCTGTGTGTAAATCTTAAAGAGAGAAATGAATCTACATTTGTTTTTTTTTGTTAATTTTAAATGTTTGTTAACCTTCCGTAATATTATCATGAATATATATATATATATATATATATATATATATATATATATATATAGAGAGAGAGAGAGAGTAGTGATCAAGATATAACTAATTTTAAGTGTATAACTAGAGAATAAATTTCAGCCACACATCTTAATACTCTAAATTAATCTTATGGCTAAGCTATTTTTACATGTTTTAAGTAAAAAATAATTAACAAGGGCATTTTTGGAAACCATATTCAACTCCAACCGTCTCCTTCAAATTTCCAACTCCAATTTTAGAAAAAATGAGGCTTTTGTTCACACTCCTTTTCCTCTCCCCTCTCTTCCTCCTCTCCCCAACCTCCGCCGCCGAGCTCAACATCACCCACCGCGCCGGCGCCGCCAATTGCAACCTGTTTTAATCCTGTTTTAATCCTGCAATTAAATTAATTGCTTTAGTTGCTGATTTAGTTTTGAGTTCCGATTGATTTGTAATGGTATACTTGTGTGAGAACAACAATCGAAAGGGAAGGGAGTGCAAACAGGGAATCGGCTTCTCTGTTATAAATTCCTTTGAATTTGGTTTATTTTGCATCTTGCAGAAGGATCCCTCCAATTATATTCCAAACAAACATAAGTACCTGCTTTTCTGTTTCAGCTGTGATTATATTATATTGGATGCATTGATTAGAGATAATGATTTATAATTAAAGACGACAAACTTAATTAAGAATGCTTTCGTGTGAGATCGGCCTTCTTCCCAATCATTTTAAATTTTATTTTAAATAATTATTAAATTTGATTCGAAACTTAATAAACTCTAGCTAATTGAGGAAATTATAAATCTAAATTAAAACTTAAAAATTTAATCAAACTTAATTGAGTTTTACAATTGGATTTATTGGGATCAATTTTGTCACTATTAGCATTATTTTACTTCACTCTTGTTTACAAAACACATCACTCTTAGTATGATTTTACTTCACTATTGTTTACAAAACACATCACTCTTATTATGATTTTACTTCACTGTTGTTAACAAAACACATCACTCTTATTATGATTTTACTTCACTGTTGTTTACAAAACACATCACTCTTAGCATGATTTTTACTTCACTCTTGTTTACAAAACACATCACTCTTAGCATGATTTTACTTCACTCTTGTTTACAAAACACATCACTCTTAGCATGATTTTACTTCACTCTTGTTTACAAAACACATCACTCTTATTATGATTTTACTTCACTCTTGTTTACAAAACACATCACTCTTATTATGATTTTACTTCACTCTTGTTTACAAAACGCATCACTCTTATTATGATTTTACTTCACTCTTGTTTACAAAACACATCACTCTTATCATGATTTTACTTCACTCTTGTTTACAAAACACATCACTCTTATTATGATTTTACTTCACTCTTGTTTACAAAACACACCACTCTTATTATGATTTTACTTCACTGTTGTTTACAAAACACATCACTCTTAGCATGATTTTACTTCATTCTAGTTTACAAAACATATCACTATTAGCATGATTTTACTTCACTCTTGTTAACAAAACACATCACTATTAGCATGGCTATAGTGATATGAAGTAAAAATATGGTGCTTTAATTACAATGTTTTTAAAATTAAGAGTCTAGTTAATTAAGCCCCACGGCAGCTGCCACATCATCTATGGATGCTTCACATCCATATATTCGCACGCAATTAAAGCTCAATTCTGCGTATAAGCAATATCAGAGGGGTTAGAGCTGCAGAGAGGAGATGCTTTCTGTCGATTTTGCTGCTCTATGACTGCGGGCGAGGAGGCGGAGGAAGACGAACGAGGAGAAGCTGCGCGTTTTATGACCAATCTCTTCCCCTTTGTCTTCAGCAACAACTCGAAGCGCACGCGGTGGGACTGCTCCTTCGCCGTCCGTAGCCGCGGCCGATGGGGCAAATGCGGCTGAATTTGTGAGTTTGAATGCTGATTGAGTTTTATCTATTCAATTGGGGATTTTTGTAGCTGTTGCTGCTGCTGAGAATTCTAATTTGGGGGAAGATTTGAGTGTTTTTTTTTTCTGGCAATGCAGCCTGATCAACGGAAGAAAGTGAGCTCTTTTTTTTAGTAACGTGAAATATGGTTTCCAAAAATACCCTTTTTAATTACTTTTTATTCAAAACATGTAAAAATAGCTAAGCCATAAGATTAATTTGGAGTATTAAGATGTGTGGATGAGATTTGTTCTCTAGTTATTTGGTTAAGGGGTGTTTGTCATAGATCACTACCCTATATATATATATATATATATATATATATATATATATATATATATATATATATATATATATATATATATAGGGTAGTGATCTATGACAAACACCCCTTAACCAAATAACTAGAGAACAAATCATAGCCACAAGATCAAAAAAATCAATGGCTAGTATTAATTTTCAAATTTAATGAGATCTTAGCTCTCTCAATCACAAATTTACTTAATAATAACAAGATAGGGGTATTATGGTCTTTGCACATACATAATTAGGCTACGTCATTGGCAAATTCAATTCATTTGAAAAAGAAACATTGTTCTCCTTCGTCTACGCCGTTGTTGTCGGTTTTCCTCCAGGATTCCGCCTCCTCCTTCGTCTACGCCGCTTTCGGATTGCTCTCAGCCGCTGAATTCATGCTTTGGATTCGCCGGAGACTCATCGAGGAGGATGCTGCCGCTGTTGTCGGTTTTCCTCCAGGATTCCGCCTCCTCCTTCGTCTATGCCGCTTTCGGATTGCTCTCAGCCGCTGAATTCATGCTTTGGATTCGCCGGAGACTCATCGAGGAGGATGCTGCCGCTGAGCGTTAGATTCGGAGATGGCGGATACTCCGTTTCTTCAACACTATCTATGGAGATTTGGGGGGCAAAGGATTTTGCCGAGATTGCCAGTTTGAACGTGTATGGCAGTAGAAACAGATTTTGTTGTATTTTTTAGTATAGTTTATAACTCTTACGTTCTGATTAAATAAATATTCCACTGAATTTTATTTTATTTTCTTGTAAGTCTTACTACTATAGTTAATGATGTGTTGTGTACTCCATTTTATCTTGTAAATCATGGTAAGAGTGATGTGTTTTGTAAACAAGAGTGAAGTAAAATCAGAATAAGAGTGATTGTTTTGTGAACAACAGTGAAGTAAAATCAAAGTAAGAGTGATGTGTTCTGTGAATAAGAGTGAAGTAAAATCACAGTAAGAGTGATGTGTTTTGTGAATAAGAGTGAAGTAAAATCAGAATAAGAAGAGTGATGTGTTTTGTGAACAAGAGTGAAGTAAAATCAGAATAAGAGTGATGTGTTTTGTAAACAAGAGTGAAGTAAAATCATAATAAGAGTGATGTGAATTGTAAACAAGAGTGAAGTAAAATCAGAATAAGAGTGATGTGTTTTGTAAGCAAGAGTGAAGTAAAATCAGAATAAGAGTGATGTGTTTTGTAAACAAGAGTGAAGTAAAATCAGAATAAGAGTGACGTGTTTTGTGAACAAGAGTGAAGTAAAAATCATAATAAGAGTGACGTGTTTTGTGAACAAGAGTGAAGCAAAATCATAATAAGAGTGACGTGTTTTGTGAACAAGAGTGAAGTAAAATCATAATAAGAGTGATGTGTTTTGTGATAGTACTATATTTTTAAATTTTAAACTGCATAGTAATATTATTTCTCATTTTTAATATACAGCAGTTCAAAATGCATGGTGGGTTTTACACACTCGGCATTATATATTTATAAAATCTGATTTTCTAAATTTATAATAGAAAATTAATTTATGACATAATTTGTAAAATCATAGAAGATAGTAGTAAATCAGATTCTTATTCAACTGGGAATTAGATTGAATCATTATAAGAACACAGGTAGCATGCAAACGCACAATTAGTGTGTGACTGTGTGTTGCTGGTGCTTGGTTCTGTGTATTGAGGAACGAAAATTGACCAACCCTCTGTTCTCGGACTTTTTCAGCGGCGGCCACCACACTGCCGCCTCTAGCTCTGCAGGGAACTTCTCCAGCATCGCTCCGATCAGGGGGAGAAGTTACGCTCTGTTGAAAGCTAGAACTCTCTCCATCGCGCATGGCACGTCGGTTTCGGTAATGAGATCGGTTATGATCAGCGTCGTTTGGATCTCTTTGTGTAGTTGCTTGAACAATCTGGTGGCGTTGCGCTGCTCTTCAGCGAGCTGCGAGGGTTGGAGCTTGTTCACCACCACCGTCATCTCCACGAACAGCCCGGCGGAGGACGCCTTTAGGGGAAGAACCGGCGTGTGCTGCGGCGGCGGAGAGGCCGGCCATGCAGAAGCGAGTTCTCCAACAGAATAGCCTCTTATGAATTTAAAATGATTTCCAAAAATACCCTTGCCTATTTTACATTATTAAAATACATAATATTTGTTCCATTAAGATGTGTGGTTGAGATTTGTTCTCTAGTTATACACTTAAGATTAGTTATATCTTGATCACTACCATATATAAGGGTAGTGATCTATGGCAAACACCCCTTAACCAAATAACTAGAGAACAAATTACAGCCACAAGATCAAGAAAATCAAGGGTTGGTATTAATACATGTAATTTTTGAATTCAAGGAGAAATTAGTTTCCTCAATTACAAATTTACTCCATAATAACAAGACGGGGGTATAATGGTCCTTGCATCCAAAATTACGAACCGAGATCACATATTCTTTTCATTTGGAGTTTAATTACGACTCGCAGATCAATTCAAGCTCAGCTCACTGTACTCCAATGGCGGCTGAATCCCCAATCGATTAACATTGAATTAAGCTGGTCTCGGTTTCAATTCGCTGATTTCAATAAAATTTATCGATTCAATTCGTCGAAAATCGGGTTTCTGTTTGCTGTTTGTTTCTCTCTTCGATATGTTTCAATCGAAGTGAGAGAATATAGCAATTGGCTCCATTTCAAGTCAGCAGCAGGTGTTTCCGACCTCCATGGTGCTGCAGGAGTTGCGGTGCGAGAAGAGAGGTTACGAAGATGAACATCAGCCATGAATTAAGTTTTCATTCTGCATTTAAATGTCAGTGTAAAATTAGGCGCAGAAGATGAACAATATTGCCAAAAATGGATGAATTAGATTGGAAATAACATCATCTCGGTTTTAATTCAAAAGTTGTCGCATGTTTGTAATTAATTAAAATTCATTTTACAACAAAATGCTTCAGCGTCATTGAATCCAATACGAAACCTAAGCAACATACAGAAAGAAAACTCATATACTCCAACGCGGCTCGATTATTACAAAAACAACAGTAAAGTAAGATTATGCTAAGAGTGATGTGTTTTGCAAACAAGAGTGAAGTAAAATCATGCTAAGAGTGATGCGGTTTGTGAACAAGAGTGAAGTAAAATCTGAGTAAGAGTGATGTGTTTTGTGAACAAGAGTGAAGTAAAATCTGAGTAAGAGTGATGTGTTTTGTGAACAAGAGTGAAGTAAAATCAGAATAAGAGTGATGTGTTTTGTGAACAAGAGTGAAGTAAAATCAGAATAAGAGTGATGTGTTTTGTGAACAAGAGTGAAGTAAAATCAGAATAAGAGTGATGTGTTTTGTGAACAAGAGTGAAGTGTTTTCTGAACAAGAGTGAAGTGTTTTGTGAACAAGAGTGAAGTAAAATCAGAATAAGAGTGATGTGTTTTGTGAAAAAGAGTGAAGTGTTTTCTGAACAAGAGTGAAGTGTTTTGTGAACAAGAGTGAAGTAAAATCAGAATAAGAGTGATGTGTTTTGTAAACAAGAGTGAAGTAAAATCATGCTAAGAGTGATGTGTGTATTAATTCATGATAATCACTTTTGCTAATCACTTGAACAATGACAACTAACATCCCCGAATCATGAATAATATACACACATAGAAAGGAAACGCATGTTTATCTCAAAAAATATGAAAAAAAGTCCAGGTTAATTCAGTTTCATAATTATATGCCGATTTATTACACTATCCAAAGTTCCATACAATATACACACTACTAACTTCCGCAAAACTACTCAGCCCCAAAACAAAACCTTCATAACTGAAAAAAAAACATAAAAAATGAAGAAAATAAGAAGAAAGAAAAGGTAAAAATCATGGATAATCTGGAAAAGAGTTATAGGGGGACTAAACGCCTTAAACACATGGAGCAGTAGAGTTTGCGCTTAGTTTTGAAAAAGAGCGGCACGAAGCAGAATCTCCAGTTGCTCTGCACGTCCAACGCCTGCACCATTCCGCCGCAGTAGGGGCACGCACCGCCCGCCACCTACCGCCCAATCACCCTCTCGTCTCGGCGCATGTTCGGCTGCGGCGGAGAGGCCGGTCGTGGCGGTGGCTGGAGACAATTCAGATTCAGATTGTACAAATTGCGCAGAAGACAATTCACGTTGATACATTTGAGATATTGAATTCCAAAAATGCCCTTTGGCTATTATTTTTTATAAAAATCTGCAAGATTATTTAAGCCATAAGATTAATTTGGAGTATTAAGATGTGTGGCTGAGATTTGTTCTCTAGTTATACACTTAAGATTAGTTATACATTGATCACTATCATATATATATATATATATATATATATATATATCATTAGCGGCGGATGGAGGTGGGGTCGGCCGACCCCACCGCCATCCCTGGTGAACTGCCGGAATACTCCTCCCAACGGCCCCCGACCCCACGGCGTTCGGAACTCTGCCCCATGATTCATCTTCAAGCTGCGCGTAGCTTTTGCACCTCTATTGTTATTTCCTCTACTGCTAAATCTTTTATGCGTGGGTTTAGGTTTGGGCCTTTTCATTTATTTTAATTAAAACATGCAGGGAATACTTTCTTCATAAATAATTTATCTCTATTATAATGGTTAATACTTTCTTTACAAATTACAACTAAGATTGCTCGGTATCTAAATTAATTTTAATTCAAATTAAGGGTTTGAGGCGTAGAGCATAGGCTGTGCAAAAAAAGATTCGGTGCATTATATTATAGGAGTATAGTTTATTGAACATCTTGTAGTCATGTTTTATTAATTAATTTATTTTATTATCGTAGTAACTGATAAATTTTAACCTAATTTTAATAGATATTCCTTCCGTCCGATAAAAATATGAATATTTGGAATGAAACGGAAATTAATGTACCATTGTTAAAATAAGAGAGAAATGGAAAGAAAAAGTAATTATAGTATTGTTAGTGGAGAATGTGGCTCATCTACTAGAAAAGGAAGTTACGAAATACTATAAAAGGAGATAATTTTATGTGACATTCCAAAATGAAAATGTATTTATTTTTATGGGACGGATGGAGTAATATCTATCTTTTACTTTTAGTTATTGATTTTAGTTACCTTCTATTTTAGATTAACAGATACTCCATTCGTCCCACAATAAAAGTCATATTTTGTCATTTCAGTCTGTCCTACAATAAGAGTCGCATTTCACTTTTTATCATAAATGGTAAATAGGTCTCACATTCCACTAGCTCACTTCACTCATATTTTATTATAAAAAATCAATATAAAAAAGTGGGCCTCGTGTTCCACTCACTTTTCCTACCTACTATTCTTTACATTTTTTAAAACTCATGTCTACATCAAATGTGACTCATATTATGGGACGGATAGAGTATTCATTTTTTAAAAAATCTCGAGTTTCCATCAACTCTTCTAATGCTAATGGCGAACAAAAACAACAGCAACTAGAAGATATTTTCGCAACTAATTTTGACAGTTTCATAATATCGTAGAAGTACATATAAAATAGAGATATTTCATTTATAATGTATCTTTATAAGTATATATATTAGTATATTTTATTATTTCTTTTGACCCACGGCATTTTATTCATGGATCCGCCATTGTATATCCTATCACTTGTCGCCATGCCATCTCTCTTTCTCTCTTTCAAAACACATAGTAGTAAAAGATTACTAAGACACAGCATAATTGTGTAAATAAATTTGTTGCTAACAAATGAAAGTATGACATCGTTAAAAAAAAAAATTTTAAGTATGACATCGTTGTCTCTTGATTGGTCAAAAGAATCTATAGCTCAATCACATAAATGTCGAATCAAATGCAACCCTTTTCCAATCGTCCGTATACGGCTGCTCTAACTTCAACATGATTCTTATTTTTTTATAAAAAAGATATCAATATTATATTCAAAGCTTTTTGATAGAAATACTGACATTGAATGGTAGGAGGTTCGTATTTATGCGACGGTGCGTGTTCATCATTTTTCAATACAGTACGTGATTTTTCAGCATTATTGCTAGTGCCCATTGAATTTAACGTTTCCAATGATCGTTTGGTTATGATCGGATTCACTTCCAAAAACTAATGCTCTCTTTGTACTAGACTAAAATTTTCAATTTGACTCCGCATTGTTTTTCATAAATCTAAAAAAAAGTGAGTGTAAAAAGTTGATCGAATATGAGTCATACATTATACTATATATTGAATTTATAATAAAATATGAGTAGGATGATTCATCGTGAGGTAAAGAATTATTCTTAAATAAAATACAGAAGATCATTGGGTTGTGTCCAAGGCATGGCTTTCTTGGTTATTTAAACCAATTATTTAATTTGAAAGAATAAATGTTATTAATATTAACAAATATACTAGTAGTATATGTAAAATGAGAAAATATCATTGTCTATTACTCCTTCGCCGTGAAATAATGTCTCATTTTTCATTTTGGGATGTCCGCGATTCATTTTCCTTTTTCTATTCTACTAAGTAAATGGATCTCACCATTCACCTAACTTATTACACTCACTATATGTATATCTACTATTATAAAATCAATATATAAAAGTAAGGTCCACTTCCATTAAGTCGTGCCGAATCAAAATGAGACTCTAAATGGTGAACGGATGGATGGAGTACTTCATTAATCCCTTTTTAATGCATCACCTTAATTATCTTATTTAACTCCTATTTTAATAGGCTAGTATTACTTAAATGAGAATTAAAGGAGTAACAAACACCTGAGCCTCACTCATTATTTATGCTATACGTGATCATTTGTTTTCCCTATCTTATACTCTTTTATTAATTGAAATTGATCTATATATCATTAAAATTAACATTCTCCCATATTGTGTAATCTGGCCACAGTTAAAGACACAAAATCGTGGTAAAATTGGAGAA
The DNA here is from genome assembly GCF_004379255.2 of Salvia splendens. Classification (NCBI taxonomy): domain Eukaryota; kingdom Viridiplantae; phylum Streptophyta; class Magnoliopsida; order Lamiales; family Lamiaceae; genus Salvia; species Salvia splendens. The sequence goes on from NC_056034.1 coordinate 8,884,027, forward strand.
GAAACCCTATATATATAGTTGAAAATGAGCATCAAGTGTGAGCTTAGATGCAACTCTGCACCTTACCATTTTGTATACACGCTTACTGCATTTGCCATATTAATATATATATATATATATATACTTGCTCAGACTCAACCAGGGAACTGCTATTTACAGCATCGTCTGCCTCTGTGTGTCTCTGTTTTTGTGTGTATGAGAGAGAGAGAGAGAGCGATGTTTTAGAGAGCTGGTAAAAATAGATTAGCATATAGTACTATAAAATGGATTGAATAAATATATTTGGCCCTTATTCTAGACTGACCAAGATGAAATTAGAAGGCTACAAACAACATATTATCAAATTAAATCCTAATAATAAACAAGCATACAACTTACTACAATAGTGAAGAAACATGAACACCATCAGCATCCACTGTTGTTCATGCTGCTACTCACATTCAAATCATGATGATGAAAACCGTAGTAGCCCGGCGGCATGCTACTCATTCTCCTCCTCCTCCTCCTCCTTCATCAGCTCCACCGGCCTTGATGAGGGCCCCACCGAGGGCAGCTTCGACAGAAGGGCTTCGAGGCTGCTCATCGATAGGGCTATTCTCATCCCCTCAGCTTGAAACTGATGATCGTAATACTCATTTGCAAGCGGATTCATCATGTTGTTTTGATAATGCCACGCTTCTTGAGGCGCACCGTATGCATCCATCTTCATAGGGTAGCCTGCTGACGATGAAGACGATGACGGATGTGGCAACAAAACTCCCGGTATGCTCTCGATGTAGATCACCTTCTTTCTCAGCAGCACTACATAGCTCAGGTCCTCAACAACCTGCACCACATTTTCAATATTTATCCATCTATATTAATTAATACTAATATTTAAGAGAGTGAGAACCTTGTGGACAGCTCCTAATTGAATGACACCTTCTCTAACAGCAATCAAAGCAATAGTCTGCAATAATGGATGTGGGCTTCAATTTAATTCCTTACTAATAGTATTAAAAAAAAATTGAATGATTGAGGTTCATTGTACCTTAATACCAGACCGGAATTGAGCTTCCCAAGTCCTGGGGTGCTGTTTGTTCCCAATTATTATACTGTTATAAAACCAATTTACTAATTTATTGATTTGAAATAATTAAACTATACTTACAGAATCAGCTGAGTTATGCCATGCAGATAGGAAGTTGATTTCTTGATCATTTGGCTCTTTGTGGATCCATTTGTGGCTGTGATCAGCCGCCACTTTCCCAATCAAACTGAGAATTAATTAAACAGTTTAATGAAATAATTAATTAGTAAGTAGTACTCACTTCTCTACATACAAAAATACATACCCTTCACCATAATTGTAGATTTCATGTGACATTTTGAAGAAGAGGTCAGGCTGCAACCCACATTCCTTCACCTCACCAGCAGAAGCTGCAAAATTGCAAAAACCATCTTCCCAAACCAGTATCCTGATTCAACTAAATCCACATCAATACTACTTACTACTATATGGACTACTATTATTAGTAACCTAAAGCTTACCAGTTCTTCCTCACACCTCTTGACCTGTCATACACCCCTCCTTCCCCATCCCACCTGTCATAAAAAACCATCAAATGAATATACATACATACATAGAATAAAGAGTATATATGTAAACACTGACTTAGGAGGAGGATAGTTTCTAGGGAGAATCCTCCAAAAAACAGCATAAACCCATTGGGAATTCTCATGTATGCAGAGACTCCTAAGAGTGTGTTGGAGAAGATGAGTTACAGCTAGAGAATTGAGTTGCTCTTCCATTCTCCTTTTCTTTTTTTGGTGGGGGTAGTGAGAGAATTGAGTACCTCTCACTCTTTATACTATTGTGAATGTTTGTTGAGCCAATTTACAAAACAAGTAAAACCCCAACATCTCTTTAGACCCTTTATATAAGGGTAAGGCCACCACCAACGCCTCTCTCTCATTTCTAATACTATAGTAGTATAATTTGAGATGGCCAACGCTTTATGGTGTCGAGTTTTTCAAACCTCCATTCAACACAAGAGCCCTCTATAGTCGTATGCTTTTTTCGTATCATCCATAATCACTACCTCCCATTTATTTCTCTTTTCCTCCCTGACACACTACCACTCATTATCACACTCATTATCACTATTTACACACATCTGCCTAATCTCAATTATGGACTATCAAATTAAATGCCTCCAACTCCAACTAGCTATAGGACTAGTTGGTAATGGTATTGGTAGCTAGAATTACAATTTTAATTAATTATTATTATGCATTCTTACTAACTAATCTACATTATTTCTCCCAAAACCACCAAACATCCTATAAGATTAATTCAGAAATTAGGGATATATAGCAAACATAATTGTATAGAATGTGTCACGTGTTAATTCGTTATCTATAATGAATGACTGCAAATGTATATAGACAACATTATGATGGTACTATATTTGATCAAGCTGTGTTAGGGGTTTAATTAGGATCGTGCAAATTTATTTGATATTAAATGCACCTAAAATTGATGTTTTCAATAATACACCTAGTCACATCATGCTAACGCACTTAATTATAGGCAGGAATTAATCATCTTCCCTATTTAGGACAAGTGTTTGTAATCTTCTTGACTATCAAAATCAAGAATTTACTCGCAGTTAAAACCTATGTACTGTAAATTAATAATCGAGTTATATTTACTGTTAGAACACATTCTAGAATCTAGACAGCCTAGGCGGCTAGGCCTAGCTAAGCCAACACTATACAAACTTTATGAAATTAAAATACAACCATGTATATATTTGAGAATTTATTCAAATAATGATTAAAATCTAAATATTAACAAAGACCATTATTAAACACTATATTTGGCGATCTAATGATTCTAATGGCTTGAAATAATGTCATGTGGAATTTTATTTTCTTCGAAAGGGTTAAGCCATTGCACAAGGTCCCCCAAACAAAGAGGGGCCTGGAAAATATTTTTGCAAAGAAAAGAAAAAATTATAAGTAAAATGAAACTTATGAGATTTAATAAGGACACAAATTGCATAATACTAGTAGCCAATTTTTTGTCAATATAACCACAAAGACTCAAACCACAAAAAGTGGTGAGCAAATAAGTACATAATGTGCCCATAAACTCATAACCCATTTTTAATGTGCCCATAAGTACATAATGTGTCGATAAATTAAGCATGAAAAAAATCAGGTGATCTTGCCCGTTTCTAATTTAAAATTTCTCTTCGGTTGACCAACCAAGATCTATTGCCACCTAACTTCGGTTAAAAGAACATAAGAAAATTAGGTAAAAAAATAATTAAAAGAAGCCCACAGATGTTTTTTTTTTATTTTTTTACATTTGTCATGGTAAGAAGATGGAAAAAATAAATGCATATATGAATGTGATGTGAGTAGAAGGTTGTGAGAGTACTCCTTTAAGGGCATCCGCAGTGGTGTGGATGTCCCGGCGGACATCCATGCGGACATCCTAAAAACACCTCTTGCCACGTTGTACGGACTTTCCACTGCGGATGCCACGTCATACGGACATCCCACTGCACAGTGGCGGACATCCCCAAGGACATCCCGACAGACTTCCCATATTAAAAAAATTCACAAATTCACCAATTTAACAATTTACGGAATTAAGCAATTTACGGAAGTAAAATTTCGACACAAATATGGAGAAAATGAGAACACTTTATTTAAAAAAAAACATATTTAATTAAAAAAATACATAAAAAATTACATAAATATAAAAAAAAACTGCCTTCTCGGGGGAATCCGCCGCCGGTACCCTCGTCGCCACCGCCGCTGCCACCCCCCCTCGCCGTCGCCATCCGACGTCTCGTCGAACCCCAAATCGTGCCGCATACTGTTGAGGAGGGGTTTAAGCTTCCGCTTGTAATGAGGGTCGGTCGCTTGGCGCCATTCAACCATCGCACGTAACAAGGTTTCATGTGCCGCGATGCAGGCGAATGAGGGGTTCTCGGGATTGTTTTGGGTGGGTGATGCCGATTGAGCCTCGGCGGATCCGTTGCCGCTTCCCCCCGGAGTCCCCGCCGCGGCCTTTTGCCCAACCAGGCGACGGCGGCGGTTCGACGATGTGGGTGTGGGGAACTCTGCCTCGGCGGGGGGGTGGAGAGCTCGTAGGAACCAGCATTGCTACTATACTCCCCGGAGGCGCTGATCCTCGTTCGCTTCGGCCAGCCAGATTCAACGCCCGCAGTGAACTTGGCCGAATCCTGCGCCACGAGATAGACATCCCAATACTTGAATTCCCCGAACCCCTTTGAAGGATCGATGTACTGCTGGTGCGCGGCAAGCTTTACGTCCTCGGCGGACATGCCGCTGGACGCCATGTACAGACAGTTCGTGTAAAGGCCGGCAAAGGGCTGAGCTGCCTCCTCAGCCGCTCCCACTGTTTCCGGCATTGTTCGCCGTTGTGAGGCTTCCCCCCTACCGGTTTGAACTGGAGGTAGCTTTGGCTAATGCGCTACCACATCCTGTCGATGTGCTGGTTCGACCCGACGTATGGATCCTCCACTACACTGATCCACGCCTTCGCCAGCGCAATGCACTCCTCCATGCTCCAGATGGTCCTCTTGTTCCCGCTGGACCCCTCCCCCACCTCAGTGGCCCTCGACCCACCATCGTACACCGCCGCAGACGATGTAGTGTCTCGTCCCCTTCCCCTCCCCTTTCCCCTTCCCTTTCCCTTCCCCCTTCTCCACGTGGGCGTCGACGCGTCCGTGGGAAAATCCTGGATCGGAGACAGCCCCAACTCCTCCAGCGAGAACGTGTCGAGGCCAGTGAACTGGGTCTCGACATGAGTACTCGTCGGGTTGTCCAGCGACAGTAAATCGATGTAGGGCCGGTAGATGTTGTCCACCGGTGATTGGGGGACCCCCTGCCTACTCCCCCCCGCACCCGCCGGCGACCCCTGCATCATCCCTGGCATCATCATACCGGGCATCTGGGGCATCATCCCCGGCATTCCAGGCATCATACCCGGTATTCCGGGCATCATACCGGGTATTTGGGGCATTCTGGAACACCCCCGGGCATCTGGGACATTTAGCTCATCATCCCATACCACTGCGGATACATGTTGTAGTACTCGGGCATCATCCCCGCCGGCATTTGAGGTTAGGGCATCATCCCCGGCAGTTGGGGCATCGCGGCAGACATCGGCGTCGTTCCGCTGACGGGAAAAAAAGGCGACGGTGAGTCGCTCGAAGCGGGGGAATCGCTATCGTGGTGCTCCATTGTTCTTCGAAAGAAAAGTGTGTTACAGAGAGAGAAACTTGTTAAAACAAGTGGTGCGATTGAAATGAAGTGCAACGAGACGTATTTATAGATTTTTTTTAAAAAAAATTAATGCAAAAATCGGGAATTCCGCGCCGACGTCCGTGGGAGTCAAAGCAATGGCGGACGTCCCGACGGACGTCAGCAAAAAGGCGCAGACATGCGGTGTCCGTATCGGACGTCCGTATCCGTTGAACAGTTGCACAATGGCGGACGTCGCGCACGCCGGTCTGACATCCGCACGGAAGTCCGCGGATGCTCTAACAGTGTATACATCACTCTCAATCTCTGACTCATCGTGTACACACATATCACAGTTTTAATAAAGAGGGGTCGAATTCCTCAGTGTACTTTTTTTTTTCAGTCTTTGGTAACTTGTACTGTTTTTTTCCTTACATACTGCTGCATGATTACAACAGCTGATCATATAAAAATACATGCATATATACATCATATATATGTGTGTGTTCCACCAATTATAATCTACTACTATGAGTGTTGTGCAAAGCTATTTTTGCAGATTCTTTTTAAAAAAACTCCTAAAAAAACTGTTCTTTTTGAAGCTCAGTAAATATAAGTGTGTGTGTGACTATATAAATAATTAAAATAAAGCAATATATTATTAGTATATATATAGATGGTGTGAGTGGTTTCATATCTACAAGGCTGACAGAAACATTAAGAAAGTCCTTTTGACCATTCATTAACAAGAAAATGTACTGTTTATGCAGTGGTGAAAATTGATGCAACCAACTCCACATGATTTATTAAAAATAGAAACAAGAAAACAACATCACAATTTTAGTTTCACTTCTTTTATCCCTCCCTTGGATTCTTCTTACCCAAAACCCATCCCCTTTTTCACACACACCACACACTAGAGATAGATAGAGAGTAGGGTTTTGTGAAGCATATAGTATTGGCAATGGCATTGTACATTGACATAATATTGGTTGGGTGCGTGTATGTACGACGGCACAAGTAGAGAAAAATTGGGACAAAATCTGAGGAAATGATGTAAGCAATGCTTGGGTTTGGAAATAATAATTTCACAGTTTTATTAAGACTATTTGCCCTAAAATTCTTTTTGTTCTCGTACATTAAGTTATGACTTTTTAGTCCCTAACATATTGATTTGGTACCTTTTAGTCCCAAACATATTGTTTTGGTCCTAAATAACCATTTTCTATTAAAATTAACAGTTAAAATGTTTGATCAATTTAATAACTTAATTATAATCTAGGACTAAAGTCCAATTTTGGTCCCGTACATTTTCCATAAAATTCTTTTCGAATCCCATATATTAAGTTTGAGACCTTGTTTGGGACCAAAATGTACCAAAATAATATGTTAGGGGCTAAAAGGTCACAAACTTAATGTAAGAGACCAAGAAGAATTTTAGGGCAAATGTAAAGGACCAAAATTGGACTTTAGTTTTTTATTAATTTTCACATTTATTGTTTCTGATTTGGGATAGTGATGGTTGTAGTGTTATTGGATTTTGTTCTTATTTATAAAATTTAGCTACATATATTAAAATTTCCCAGATTTTCTGTGGATTTTGTTTGAAAAATAATGGCATGAGAGAGAAAGAAAAGGTTGGGTGAAAGATAACAAAGTGTGGGAATGCATTGCCCCATCCCTTTCCTCCATTAAGGAAGTGGAATCTCTGCCCTTCCGGCCCATCCTTTTCATTGTTGTCTCTCATTATTTTATTTCAATTAAATTATTACACCCAAATATCCAATAGTTTTCATCTACTGTACATATATCTACTGAACATTATTCACCATTCATATGTAAAAATTCAAGAACGGGTCTTGATGACAAGTTCATATACTCCTTCTATCCCAAGATAAGACAGTAGAGACATTTCTTTTGGACATGAGATTTAAGAAATTGATGTGTTAAAAATTAAAGTGGAAAGAGTAAAATAAGAGAGACAACATAGATTTTTGCCAAAAATAACTCAACTATATTAGATCCATTTAAAAAAAACACTGACCCAATAATCTTAGGATAAAGGAAGTAGTATAAATTAGTGCTATACTCAAAATAAATACTCCGTATGATACGGCAGCTTAGTATATATAATACGATTATATCTCCCGAAATATCTCCCATATCTCTATTAATATATTACCATATCTTTTTCGTATCTTTATTATCTTGTTCACCAAGTTAGGTTATTCATAGGAGTATTATAAATATGAGTCTTTGTTATCTTTTGAAGGAATCATGAAAGAAATATAATTTTCTTTATCGTTCTGTCTTTTATTTTTCTGCAATTTACTTTTCCGTCTTTGTTCATCGGTTGCTCGCCGGGAGGATCGCGCGAACGGACCTTCAATATCCGGTGAATTCTCGCCAATTATCATTGATACGGGTTTCTCCCTATCAATATAGGAGACAAATATTGGTCTTTCTCCTCGATTCCCGGTAGAATTCTCCCTAAAATTATTTAATGATGATGATCTGACATCTTGGATACTTTTTCATCATAAATTGGTTTTAGAATGCTGTGAAATAATTTGTTTTTCGTCTTTTAAGTAATATTGCATTCGTGCAGTAAAACGAATTACGTTGATTAAATAACTAACCATTTAAGCGGTAGCCTACGTCATTATATATGGTCTTTGATTTTCTTTAATTACGTTAACAGAATCAGGATTTCGGAAGATTCTGAAATTTATAATGTTAATCATTTACTTTCTTAATACTACTAATTTTCACTACAAAATAGTTGCACTTTTGATCGTTGAAATTGGATACCATATAAATGACTTGATCGATATTGGTTAAAAGAGTGCACAAATTTAATAGATATTGGTTGATATAAAATTCAGTGTATTTTGTTGGAGTGATGAATTTAGATACTCCCATGATCTTATACTAAAAATATATGCAGTTATTAGTTAAATTTCTACAATTTCCCACATGTCTCTGTAATTTTTTGACATTCTTAATTCAGAGATCGGCGTTTAGCATTCAATCCTTCCAGCGGCCAAATATGCATATTTATCTCTTCCCCTTGCCCCATCCTTCTTTACGCCACCGCCTTTGCCGCCGCTGCCGTCTTCTCACCCCCTCCTCCCCCATATAAAAGGGAAAGAGACAGTAATCATTTAAATCATGAATTTGAGTTAAATTCAGATTTGTCCATAATCTTTGAAATTGAAATCACCAAATTTCAATTTTTCTCATTTATCATATTAATAAACAAATCTACGTATTTTGGTAATGTCATAAACAACATTGTTTCAACATAATAAGAAAAGAAATAAGAGCATAAAGAAAAAGAAAAGAAAAAATATTTATTTTAGTTAAACAAGTTGTACTAATTGAACCTCATAAAAAAACGACATTCTATGCATGCATGAGATAATAGGAAAATCTAAAACTTTGTAATTTAATATTCTGATTTCAAAGATTATGGGATTGACTAGAATTTGATTAAACTTTATGATTTAAATGTCTAATTAATTTTTTTATCTCTTTTCTACTTTATTAATATTAATATTAAAATATGTTTTATTTGCTATCTTTATTATTTTGTGGACGGAAGGAGTACAATTTTAGCTTAACTGACCTTGATGCATGAAAAAGAAAATTACGCAGTACTCCATAAAATATGTCCTAATCAAATCTAGAGATGGTGGTTAATTAAGTATTTTGATCATACATCAAAATATAATTAAATATTCAACAACAAAAAAATCTCATTATCTTATGACAGCTTGTGGTATAATATTTCGCACTAAAATTAAATAGGTTGGGTTAGTGGAAGACTTGATGAGAGCATGGGTGTATATTTGTCAAAGAAGCAAAGGGAAAATATTCAGAGGCAGTGATGAAAGAGCTGGATGCCACACAAGTTAGTCAAAATGGTTCCTTTTGGCATTTGATAGTAAGATATAATTATTCATATATATAATGAATTATATTATGCCAAAGCTCTTTTGTGGGAGCGCGCATCGTATCCTGAAGACTTGATCTAAACGAGTTTTAAGAAATTGTTTAACGATATGATAAATTTTGGTAGAAAAATTATTAGAATACAAAGTCCATTTATTATAAAATATACCCCAAAGTCCATTTATTATAAAATATACCCCAAAAAAATATGAAACATATAAAAGCGGTTAGAAAAAAAATATACTGGAAAAAGAAGACATGAAACATATAAAAGTGGGTAGGAAAAATATAACGCTGCTATATTACCGACGTGACTGATGTTGGTGGCCAAGTTTTGAAATGCAATTGAGGATCTATATATTGTATTGATTGGTCATAGCGTTGAGGAGAAACTAAAGAAGTAATAAAAGCATTAATTGTGCTTGTAAATTATTGAAGTAATCAGTTATATGTTATTCAATCTATTATGAATTAGAAAATTAAATTTTGACATGGACAACAGTCATTCTTTTCATAATGAACTAGGAAGTAAGCACCATAAATTAGCCCATTTCTCATGCTTAATTAGTTAATAAATAAAAGAAACCTAGTTATTAAGAAAAATGCTTGTGTAACCCTAATTAAGAAAAGAGTTCAATCATGTCAACCCATGTAATACTTATTATGAATTATGATTAGAAGATCTAGGATGCAGTTTCTGTTAATTACTTTTTGCAATCATTGGTTCTTCTTATTCGTGGATTAAAATATTAAGAATGATTATGTTAACCAATGAAAGTAATTGTTGAGTAGGGTTGGATAGGCTATGGAAGAAAAGGAAATATATTGAGAAAAGCTCTTTTGAATGTGGTCCTTTTAGTGCGCAATTACGCATACATACCTTAATTTTCGGGGTTGCCTCATTGTTTCCTTAAAAACAATTATTCAAAGTAAGTCTTGAAATGATCACATTGATTACATATTTTTTTTATTAGAATGTACTCATATTTTAAAAGTTCGAACTTCCCTATAAGACTAAAATCTTTGTACTGCCTTTCAGTATATCAACCATCGGCATCGGCACGTTTGTTGTGTACATGCCACTTACTCCATCAATAGTAAGTCCTATTTTCTTTTGGTGGGAATTTTTTAAAAATGTAAAAAATGTAATGTGAATGAGTTAATAAGGTGATATGTCTACTTACTATCATTATAAAATGAGACTTCTATTAGTATATATACCAAAATGGTAAAATGAGATTTCGATTAGCATAGGAATAAAACAATATGAGTATTATCCAAATTGTACAAGTACATATCTAGTTCAATTCTTTTTACATTATCATTGAGTTTCATCATGTAATTTGGAATAATTGGGGTGGGGGTGGGACAATGGGTGATGCTAGCATCTTTAGGCAACAGATGCATTGAAAATGACTCGATGGAATGAGCATCTATCTAAAGCTTTCTGATTTGTGAGAGAGACCACGCTTAAATTTAAAATTCTGGCATGTACAATATTTTAGCAACTTGAATACTACTCCTACTTAGTAGTATAATCTTTTAAACAGTAGTATAATATACTACTTTATCACAAAAATAGTCACGTTTTGCCATTTTAACATTTCCATCAAAATTATTATCTAATTTATTTATGGTAAATTTATCTCTAGTTAACTTGGTTATATTTTTCACTAACAATATTTCAACTTTTTTTTCATCAATTATGTATTAAAATCCGTGTCATAAAAAATAAAATTATTTTTCGTGGATAATTTTAGTGTTATGAATATTACCTCCATCCATCAAAATTAGTCTCAATTTCTATTTATGGAAACTTTTCCAGCGGTGCTTTTTTCCCTCTCCTATTCTAACCACATTTTGTACAACAAAAAACTGGTTTATTTGAGAAAAAACTGATTTATTTATGTATTTAATTAAAACATATGGGCGCTTATATAGTACATGGAACGTGCATAATATTATTGTCATATATTAATGATTTGGCGTATAAATTTTTTACTTTTTTGGAACTATATAATGTAATTAATGCATACTTTAATTCAAATTTGAAAAGTAATAGAAAGTCAATTCAAATATAAAAATTAAAAATTAAAAATTAAAAATGAGGCTGAAGACTAATCAAGTCTTTTTAACTTGTCCACTAACTACATTTATTATTTTAACATATATTCATTAATATATCAAATTACTAATATAATCTTATTTGGTCGTACAAAAAATTTGGTTATTTATCATCACTCTTTCTATTTAGCCCTTATAGTTTACTATCAATTTCCGTATCGTCCATGAATGAGATTATTTTTTTTATAGTTGGATGAATATTTATTTTGCGGTGACATGAAATGAAGAGGGATGTGACTCTTTTATGGAAAGACTCAAAAGGGGAGGTTGTGTTTACCAACTCCATTGGCATATTTTGCACTATCACAACATCACTTCAATGTCAACCGGCAGCATCGTCTGTACTTTGCTTGATTTGAGTTCATCTTTACAGAAGAATTGCACATGCTCAATGGTTTCCATCTATCCAAGATGCTCTTTGTTCTTCTCTTTTTATTGTTAATAGTTACCAATTTCATATTCTTCATTTTCATTACTCCATATAATATACCGACGTGATGGTACTAATATTTATAATTGGAAGCCAATTAGGTAACCCTAAAAGTGAAATTGGATAATTTGATTAGTCTAATCATGAAATTCTTGATTTGGAAGGCCCATTACATATATGGTGATGGTGGGTCTTGGTTGGTGAAATTTGTTGCTTTCTAATGTGAACATTTCTTTAACAGATATTTAGGATAAGTAGTCACATGATTATTGCATGGTATAATTTTTGGGGGGTATAACGTTTTTAGAAATGAGAGTTAGTGGTTCAAAATGAAAATGGTCTATATGCTTATGAAAGTTAGGCCTAGAATTGGGGCCCACGGCCTTTGGGGCTTTAGTTGGTCGGACCTATTTAGTAGGTAGGCCTAACCTTACTGCGAATCATTCATTCATTCATTCGGATATTGGACTCCAATTATTATCTCATGCTATAAAAATCATCAATCTTCATATAAACTCGGCTCACCGTCAATAATTGGGGTAAGATTTAGATTTAAATTTTGATTTTGACTAGCTAATGAGACGGTCTCATGAAAATTTCTATGGTTTATAAAACAATTAAATAACTTAACACAAGTCAAATTGTTTTATTCTTATTAAATTAGAAAAATTAATGGAACAGAAGCAACTACCATAGTACAATAGAATGGAGTATAGTTTTAGAATCATGTATAATGGATATTTCTTAATATGCAGCAAATAAATCCATGATGGTAATTGCGATTTTTTTTTTGGAATTATCATGATTCCCAACTGACATTTTTGTTATCATCATAACAAGCCTAGTCAATATTATGAGAGTTGGGTCTGGCCGTCTGGGCCCATTAAAACTTCAACCCATGCAAATGCTGCCTGATATTTTAAGGATATAGTTACGAGTAAGCTGAAGAATTGGGCCGGCCCACTACGACACATATATTAGACAAACGAAAAAAAAGAGGGACACTTTTAAGGCCTCGAAACTGAGTAATGAGTATATATTTCTTGAAGGTTGATGCAGTTATGCTGATGTAGAAGAAAAGGTTTCAATTGCAAAAGAGGTGTGTGATTTTTTCTCCAGGGATTAGATAATGCCATTGTATTGTCTATAAACAGTGAACGAGCTGCATATATACAAATTCATCAATTTATTTTAATTTTGAAAAGCAAAAGCCTAGAGGATGAGATGGAAGTGGAAACACAAATGACAAAGATGGAACTAATGCTCCTCTGTCGTAAATGTAATCCTCTCTCAAGCACCTTCTTCTTCATCCTTGGATTCATTTTAGCATGTCTTGTGTTGTGAAGCAAAGATGAATATGGAGAATCCACAAGCCATGAGGTCCCCTTACTGAAAGATCATGTTGTTCAAGCAGCCATAAGCTTCCCAAATATTGTTGTGTCTGAAGCTCAAGTGTGGGAGTATATATGTAAATTATACTCCATGATATGGGTCATAAGTGTTGGAAGTAGCAAGAAAAGTGAAAGTGATTCAGCCTTGTTGTGCAATGTGAAGATGCCAAACGTGAATGCAAGGCATGGTGCACGAGCGAAAGCAGCTGCCAACTTCACACAAGCTGGAGCTATGGACCAGTCAAAAGTGAATGCAGTAGCTGGTACAAATGAGAAGGCCAATCATCAAGCTCACACGAGTTGAAGCTGAGAATGATCCAAACAAGACTGCTATGGTGCAAGACCACTCTTGTACTTGGAGAGACGTGGTGATCAAGGGATTAAAGAAGAAAGATGCTTTGCAGAGAGTTAGTTAGATTAAGAATGTAAAGCACGATTAGTTTTGTACTATGTAGATTAGAGCATATGGTAGTATATGTAAAAGAATCTTGCTCTATTGATCATCATGGAAAATACAATATGAGTTCTTAACAATATTTAGTTCATCCTTCTTCTTCTTCTTCATGTCTTTAGCTGCATGTTTTCAATAAGAAATGTAGATATTTTCGATTAGGGTAGAATGGTCAAACAGAATTGTTTTTTGATCAAGTGGATGACATGTCCCAGATTTATATAGTGTACAGAATAACATTCACGTGGGCGTCGTTGGAACACCATTAGTATTATTCTGTTTAATATAATGTTTAATGAGTGGTGGGTTTTAAAATATGGCATGAACGATGAATGAAGCATGTGCTGATACTATTTTACCTGCCAAATTAATCTTATCTTGACATGTAAATATTTGAATATTTTAGTTATGCCAACTTGTCCAAAGGCTCCTTTACTTACATCAAATTAATTCCAAATCTTCATCAATCATCACAGTCCTCCAATGGCGACGACTTGGATTCGGAGCTCGCTGCCGTATGCAGGGATGGTGTCGGCAGTTATAGCTATAGCCATAAACCAGATAACAAGCAAAATGGCCATGTCCAATGGCACCAGCTTCTACATTTTGTCCGTCTATTCTAATGCTTTGGCCGCTCTCATTCTTTTCCCTACCTCCTATCTCTTCCATCGGTACGCAACACGTTTCCATTTTGCCTTTTTTTTCTCTATTTATGGCTGATGGTTTCATTCTTGGCAGGTCAAAGCGCCCCCCTTTATCGTTCTCGGTGCTCTGGAGGATTTTCTTTCTTGCTTCTTTTGGGTTGGTGGATCAATTTTTGAATTTTGTATTGACTTCCATCTCATGACAAATGTTGTTTACTTCACTGTGTTTTACATGCTAGATTTCAAGAATAAATTTTTTTGACTGTGCTAGCTTAATTACCATGGTAATAGCATGATCAGATGGGGAGTTATTTCCGCATCATATTTTAATGACACTAGTTTTTTTATGCACATTTTGTTCAATGATTCATTCAATATGTTTTTATCTCAACAAAGACTGACTAGTGCAGCGGAAAGGGATGGCAAAGAATTTATGTTTAATACTAGTGTGCTTATTTGTTGAATCTTTTGCCAAATTATATGCTAAAGTTTACTGCTTCTTGACTTTGGTAAAGAAAGGCTTCAAGATCATACCATTTGCTAGATGAACTCGGATTTGGCACTTATGGAAGACAAGGATGCTAATTGAATTTATGGATTTTTTGCTGCTAGATGTTTCTCAGAATGGTTAATGAAACTGCATAATTTCTGCTTTAGACACATCATCATTATTAACAAAATGTGCAATCAAGAGTAAATAATTTTTTTTTGAATAAGACACTTTGCCCCATTCTGAATCAAGATTTGTTGGTGGATGATTATTATTGGATGAATTCTCAACTACTAGTAATTACGGAATCAATTAAGTTAATATTTACGTCACATTTGGATGTGAACCTTAGAATTAGATATATAACCAATGCTTTAAAAAAGAAGTCTTAATTGCGACATTAAATCTTTTAGTTAATCATACTCTCTGTACTATCACAACTCACAAGCAACATTGTTGGATTTCACGAAACGAAACCATGTGAGTTACCTCGATCAAAGGTGCATATATATATATATATATATATATATATATATATATATATATATATATATATATATATATATATATAATTTTGTATTAAACCTTGTTTGTTTTTATAAGTTGAGATAGTGAATAGTGTGTGGGAGAGAGATGGGGATGATGGAGGCGCTTCCATACATAGGAATGGTGGTGGTGCAGTTTGCACAGGTGGTGATGTTGTTAGCAGCGGAAACTGCCATAGCAAACGGGATGACTACTTTCGCATTCCTCTCATACTCCAATATCTTCTCTGCAATTCTTCTTCTTCCCATTTGTTTCTCCATTTACAGGTAAATCAATTCCGCTGCAAATCTCAATATTTTTTCATGATATTCTGTGTGGTTGTAGATCCGATCCTCCTCCTCTCCTGCCGGCCTTCTTGTGTGGCTTTTTCCTGCTTGGATTCATAGGGTACGACAAATAATTTGTGATTACAATAAATGTGAGTGTAATGACAACGGCGTATATATGTAGATTCACGGTGCAGGTGTTGGGGATGACTGGGCTTATATTCAGCTCCGCATCACTCTCCACTACAATACTCAACCTCATCCCAGCCTTCACCTTCGTCTTCGCCGTTATCCTCAGGTCTGTGAGCCCTAATTTCGTTCAATACAACTCATACTCAACGGCTGAATTGAATTGAATTGAATTGAATTAAATCAGGCTGGAGAAATTCAACTACAGAAGCTCGACTAGTTTGGCGAAATCAATGGGCACCGTGGTCTCGATCGGGGGAGCGGTGGTGGCGACTCTGTACCAGGGGCCTTCCCTTTTGGGGAATTCCAGTGATCTCCTGACGGCAGTATCGTCTACTTGGGTGGTCGGGGGGCTGCTCCTGAGCTTGGACAGCGCTGCGGCGGCGATCTTAATCATTGTGCAGGCGTTGGTGGTGAGGAAATGCCCTGCTGTGCTCATTCTCATGCTCTTCTACAGCTGCTTCATCGCCGTTGTAACGGCTGCGGCGTCTGCGATCGTGGAGAAAGACCTTGACGCTTGGAGCCTCAACTCCACAGGGAGGTTTATTCCTGTTATATTATCGGTAGGTTGGTGGAGCTAGCACAGTGTGTGTGTGTGTGTGTGTGTGTTTGATTAGTACTCCTACTTAGTATATGAAGTGAAATTTGATGCAGGGGCTATTTGGGAATGTATTTCAACTAAGTATAGGGATGTGGTGTGTGAGAAGAAAGGGTCCTGTGTTTACGTCCATTTTCCATCCAATTGGAGTCATCGTTTCCATCGTAGCGGGCGTCCTCATCTTGGGAGAGACCGTCTATCTTGGAAGGTACACTTTTTTTTTATTTTATTTTATTAAAAAGGCTTTATCGAACTCGAGATTTTTGGTATTGGGAATTGTATAAAATACGGTACTCAAACTTAAAAAATATCTCCATCCGTCCCTAGACTTTGATGTAATATCATTGGAGGGTCGGGTCGGTTGCACTTTTGGACTTTTTTAGTCCAAAATACCCTCCAGCCCCTTAGGGATTTTAGTCCATTTACAATTTTCTAAACACATCAACTTTTTATGCAGATTTTCTTATTCTATTTTTCATTGATCTATTGTACACAAAGTTTATACTAGTATGTAGTAATGGATAGTGGTGATGTCTTTGCATATTCAGATTTAGAAATGGTGGCACTCTCTCACATCACCAATAGACTAAAATAAAATGTCATTCAAGAATTAGAGAGTATTTAGAGCAAATAAAAGTCTAAAAATGTCAAAAGTCCCTCCATTGGTATTACATCAAAGTTTAGAGAGGTTTGAGGATAATTTTAAAATTTGAATGTCGCGTTTGATGCAATTTCACAATTTAGGTACCATAAATATAGTTCACTCCAACTACACTACTAGTAAACCAACACACGATGACCCAATTTATATAGGAGTACATGGTACATTCGTTTTTTAAAAATCAAAACTTTTAAAACCACATGTGTTTTATTGAACAATTATTAAAGTAAAGAAAAAGTGATTGAAATATTATTAGTGAAGAATGAGTTCTACCACATTAGAGAAATATTATTAGTGGAGTATGAGTTCTATTTAGAAAAAAAATTAAAATAGAAACTTTCTAATTTTAAACATCGAACCAAAATAGATTATTATTTCTAAAAGACGGACTACAACCAAAATTTTCCGCACCCGCCCTTGCACCTAAGTAATGGAGTATTTTAGTTACATGGAGAGAAGGGATTGTTTAGTTAATATGGTTGAAATTGGGTTGCAGTTTGGTCGGAGCGATGGTGGTGATGGCGGGATTCTACGCTGTGTTGTGGGGAAAAGCTAAAGAAGCGAAAGTGATTGACAATGAGGACGGGAAGACTACGACGCCGCTGCTGCAGGAACAGGGACAGGAACAGGGCCAACTAGCTTGATATATGCAAATCTATATTGGGAAAAAACGCAATTACTAAGGTGTTCATCCATCCCATTTTCAGTGTCCATTTTGAATCGCACTTCAATTTTTAGTCAATCTTTCCCTTCATTATTTTTCCTTATTCTTGACTACACTAATTACATTTGTATTATTGTATACTCCTACCTAACTTTTATAAAATACAAGTATCAAAGTGACAAAGTTTGTAGAACCGATGATTTCATCGAAGCAAAGGCAGGGAATTCATTAGTATAAATAATTTAATTGGAATAATAAATTTTTGAGCAAATTATAGCATGAAAGATATGACAGTGCTTTTAAATTTCTAGTAGTAACTAGTACTCCCTCCGTCCCACAATAACAGTCACACTTTGTCATTTTGGTCCGTCCAACAATAAAAGTGACGCTTCATTTTTACCATAAATGGTAAGTAGGTCTCACATTCCACTAACTCATTTCACTCACATTTTATTATAAAACCAATATAAAAAAGTGAGTCTCATATTGCACTAACTTTTCCAACCCACTATTCTTTTCATTTCTTAAAACTCGTGCCCACTATAAAAGTGACTCCTATTGTGGGACGGAAGAAGTAATATATTAGGTACATATCCGGATGTATTCAGATTAATGTGTATAAAACTGTTAGAAAGGAAAACTAATTACTCCCTCCATATTCAAAAAATAGAAACATTTGAAACGGTGCGGGTTTTAATGCACAATTAGTAAAGTAAGTGGAAAGAATTGGTAAAGTAGGAGAGAGGAAAAGAAAAATGAGTAAAGTAAGAGAGATGAAGAGAAAAAGTAGTGAAAGTAGATTTAGTGGATTGTGGGGTCCATGTCCTAAAATAGAAAGATTTTAAAGTTTCTATTTTAAAGAAATGGCCCAAAATGGAAATAGTTGCTATTTCTAAAAAAACGGAGGGAGTACATTCCTTGATTAGGTGTGATCTAATGGTTAATATAAGATCCACTTGGAATTAATTAAAATAATTAAAAATTCGAAAAGGGTATGGATGGTAGAGCCAAAAAATGTCTGGTATGCTTAGCCCATGATTCATGCCTCCCATGAATTTGATCAAAGAGTTGTGATTAATGTCGAACCAATTTTAAAGACCGAATTAGAGACCAAATTAAGGCCATTAGATCTAGTTTTTTGAAGAGATGTTCTGCTGTGTAAATTATTTCGATCTTCATTACAAGCTCATTTTACTTCATTGTATTAGATTTTTACTTAAAAAAATTAACTCCTATATAAGGGAGGAAATTACAAATAAACTCATATACTATAGATAGGATGAAATTACAACTGATGTCAAGAGGGCTCGAACTCGGCACCTCATTCAATAATGTCTAAGCTCCTTGCCGCTAGGACAAAGGCTCTGGACGTATTAGGTTTTTACTTCATTCCAGTACGTAATACCTTGAAACTACAGTATGTTTTTACTTACTTTCAGTAGGTTTTGAAATGATTCAACACATGTTTCATTCAAATTCATTGACCTGGGTTTTTACTTTATTTACTTTAAAAATGCAATTTATTCCAGTATGTTTATTACTTCATTAAAACGTTATTACTTCATTGGACAATGTTTTTAATTTCATTCCAGCAGGACTTCAAATGCTCCTACCAATACTACATTTAAATTGTTTATTACATCATTTCATGTGTTTATTACACCATTCAATTAGGCTATTATTCATTTTTGTTGTGAGTGCCGTGGCGACGGTGATAGACATTGTAGAGAGAAAGAACGGTACGCGATAGCGAAACCGCCTTTACGTACTGGAATAAAGTAATAATCCTATTGGAATGAAGTAAAAACCTACTGGAATGAAGTAACATATTCTGGAATGAAGTTAACTCCCCTAATATGTTGTATGACTAATTTGCCCGGACGGAAGTAAAATAGGCTCGTGATTAAGGTAAAAATAATTTATATATTTGCATATCTCATCCATAAGAAACTAGATCTAAAAATCCTAATTTGGTATAGTTTTGCGGTTCAATTAGGCTATTATTCCATTTTGTTGTGAGTGACGTGGCGACGGTGATAGACATTGTAGAGAGAAAGAACGGTACGCGATAGCGAAACCGCCTTTACGTACTGGAATAAAGTAATAATCCTATTGGAATGAAGTAAAAACCTACTGGAATAAAGTAACATATTCTGGAATGAAGTTAACTCCCCTAATATGTTGTATGACTAATTTGCCCGGACGGAAGTAAAATAGGCTCGTGATTAAGGCAAAAATAATTTATATATTTGCATATCTCATCCATAAGAAACTAGATCTAAAAATCCTAATTTGGTATAGTTTTGCGGTTCAATTAGGCTATTATTCCATTTTGTTGTGAGTGACGTGGCGACGGTGATAGACATTGTAGAGAGAAAGAACGGTACGCGATAGCGAAACCGCCTTTACGTACTGGAATAAAGTAATAATCCTATTGGAATGAAGTAAAAACCTACTGGAATGAAGTAACATATTCTGGAATGAAGTTAACTCCTCCTAATATGTTAGTATGACTAATTTGCCCGGACGGAAGTAAAATAGGCTCGTGATGAAGGCAAAAATAATTTATATATTTGCATATCTCATCCATAAGAAACTAGATCTAAAAATCCTAATTTGGTATAGTTTTGCGGTTCAGTAATAAGGAATGGATTTGCATATAATGGGACTCTTTGATCAAAACTACATTTTATTATATAATAAATTTGATGTATTTATATAATATATATTTAATTATATATGCTACAGCAAAACGGCCCGACCAGTGGTTGGACCAATCCGACCAGTTGAACCATGAACCAGTAACTTCGTCGGTTCGCTTGCCGGTCCGATTTTAAAACATTGGTCTTGAACTAATTATTGATTTTGAGATACAAGTGTAAGAATATAAATGATATTCCCTCCGTCCCATAAAAATATGGACAATGGATATGGCACGGGAATTAAGATAAAATTGATAAAGTAAGAGAGAGGAAGAGGATGATATGGTAAAGTAAGAGGAGGAGAATGATAGTTAAAGTAGTGTTAGTGGATAGTGAAACCTACATTATTAAATTGATATAACTTTCCAAAAATAGAATGCACATATTTTTATGAGAAGGACGAAAATGGAAAGTACACATATTTTTATGGGACGGAGGGAATACTTGTTAAGTTCATGATACGCAATAATCAGACAAACATATCTCTAATCATTACTTAGATGGAATAGATAAAAGTATTACAACAACAAATGCTAAGGTAGAAACTTAACATAAATCTAAGATTATATCTTCATATACATACCTATTATACTTTTATGTATACACATAAATGTCAGAGTTAAGTTAGTAGTAAAAACCTAATTTCTGATAACAATTTTCATGTACATAGAGCTTTGGATCGAGCACATGCATTCCCCTTACACAGATTGCTTATGAGCCAGGCTCACCGGGGAAATGCCTGAGCTTCTTTTTATAAATTCAGACCCAGCTAAGCCTAGGACCACCGGTTAATTGGGCTAAGCCCAAGGGGGAAATATATACTTTTATACAAAATTTAATTATAATTAGTCATTTGCTAAAAATAATCATGACGAATCGCCTAATCGGAACTATGAAATAAAAATGACGTAAACATTAATTATGCTAAACACTTAATAAGTGACGACACCGTTTTACTATACCATATAAAGTATGATAACTTAAATAAACTAAAAAAGAATAAGACGTAGAAATGTCAAGAGACTCTGCACTCTACAGCAAATCCCCGACGTCCAGAAGATCAATTTCATCATTTATTCTACAACATCACATTTTGAAGCTCAAAAAAACCACCTACGTTTCTACAAAGAAAAACATCTTAAAAGGAAGCTAATCAAGCGAGATCGAAATCGAAGTCTCATGAATCTAGCTTTGGAATCAGTTCGTCATCTCACCACTCATGGATTTAAGAATGAACCATGGAGCCAAGACGCGAATCCATATAGTCTACGTCTTTCCATATGTTTCATTTTTTTGGTTGAGGGAACGAAGATACTTGATCTGTGACTCTGTATACATGGTATATGGAGTTGTCCTATTTTACCTTGGGTTGATCCTTCTAAACTTACGCCTGAAGATTCGAATAAGCATGATGTGGAAATGAATGCACTTCTTCAATCTAGTGTAGTTCAAGAGGTAATCATATTAAGTTGCTTTGCACCCTTGTTTATTGTCATTTAGAAGATGATCTTTTGTCTACATAACTAATTATAGTTTTTTATAGATGTTTGAAACTACGCGCTAACAGGAATTCATGGAGTATTTTCCCGACGTGACCGATCCAGCTAATGCGACTCTAGCATTTAGGTCGCTCGCGCGTCAATGGAGAAAACATGGGCTATTTGCTAGAAATTACCTGGGCCAACGTACATTCTTTGTGCTCTCGCAATTGGAGCAGCAATACATCCCAGTGAGTGGTACGAATTCCATATTGATTATTTCTTTTATTAATTTAATCTTACTTAATCTTTTTCCGGTCTTTAATATTCATGTAGAGTCCATTTGAAGCAACAAGTTGTGGCTAAATATGCACGGATTCCTATGAGAATATGAAACTCTTTGGATAGAGGATTGGAGCAAATGTGTGTCCTGAGATACACACATTACCGTGCATACGTGATCGATGAAATCCGACCTGAGTTCGAGAAAGTTTATGAGAATGGTGTGCTTAAACCGAAGGTTAAGAAGAATCTGAGAGGCAAAAGGTTTACTTGAGAAGTCAAACGTGGACAATTGGTGATTGTGTCAACTATGTATATGTATTGATTGTAGAGATACATCTAATACTTAATCCAATGTGTCAAACAGATTATGAAGGTTGTGGCCCACTTGTCAAGTTCCTGAGAAGAGGAACAAACATCTTCTTAGATCGTATGAAGCAAATACCAAATACTCCCTCCATCCCACAAAGATTGTCCCATTTTTCTATTTCCGTCCGACCCACAAAATTTATCTCATTTCACTTTTTATCATTTTTGGTAGTGGACTTCATATTCCACTAACTCATTCCTACTCATATTTTATTATAAAACTAATATATAAAAGTAGGACCCACATTCCACTAACTTTTTAAATTCACTTTTCGTTACATTTCTTAAAACTCGTGTCCGGTCAAAGTGAGACAATCTTTATGGGACGGAGGGAGTAGTATTATGCAAGAAGTTACTCGCTTTTCGAAAAATAAGATAGAAGACATTTCCTCTGGACGTTAAACCAAATAGATTTGGGCTTCAATGGCAAGTGGCAACAGCCCAATATGGAAACTTTCGTCCAACTTTTTCGACAACGACGAAGCTAGGCTTGTGAGTTGTGTGGTGTATTTTTTTGGATGGAGAAGTGGTGGCGCGAATAGACAAATAGTATGCGATATAGATGCAAGACGAACGGCGGCATGCAGACATGATGGTTTTGATATTTTTATTCATATTACTTCTGTTATTTCATTGTATATAAACTTATTTTTATGGAAGGACCCAAAAAAATAAGACTATTTTTATGCAAGTGAGATCACCTACAATATTTGATGGTGCTACATCTCATATTACACACAGATGTAAGATGTAGGAGATGTAACATCAAATGTTATAGTTTATGACAAGATAGTACTCCCTCAATGCTCCATCCCTCTGTAGTAGGGCGTCCCTCTCAATTCTTTGTGCTTCTGATTAGTGATTAAGGATTTGTAATAGCATCTCCAACTATTTATACAAAACTTAAACTCATTTTTGAATATGTGTCATACCAAAAAGTAAATTTTACTTTAACCATTTACATCAAAATCAAATGTTACACCATTTTTGAGTATACGTCTCACGGCATTTTTGCATAACTCCATATTTGGTTTGTTATATAGAAAAAAAACAAAAATGGGTTTAAATTTGCAGTATATTTAAAAAAGTTTTCTTACACCAGAAAGGAGATTTGGAGTACGATTAGATAGTCTACAACTATATGCGTTTGTACTATTCAAAATGCAAACCACCTTTTTATTTTTAAAATATTGCACTCATTGTATGTAGAAAAATACTTAGGGAGAAGAGAAGAGACAGACATACTGTGATAGGGAAGAAACTTGTGGGGACGAACCAAAGAAGTGCCGAAAACTCTGACGAAGAAAACTCGTGGGGGAAGAAGGCTAAAGAATGTTGTGTATATTTATTTAGTGATTTATGTTTAAAATGAGCTTAATAAATTGATTTATTGTTTAACATGGGATTAATTAATGTTATTTGGCTTGGGAAAAAGTAACTAACAAGAGCTGAGAACTTTTTATTACGTGAATTTATTTTATTATTACTAATTAAATTAACTTTTTTTTCTAATTTTTTATTTTTATGAGAAATAATTTTGGTGTTTGTAAAATATAATATAAAATTTCATGATATACCATGAAACTTAATAAATTATTACTTAATTAGAATAGTTAAATTAATTAATCAAAATTTATTACTTATAATTTTAATTTTATAAAAGAATCATTGATTTGATAATGTTTTGAGGTTAGTGTGTGATTTAAATGATTTATATTGGTATAATTGGTAAGATATAAAATAAGTGAGGAGTGAATATACTAGTATTAGGTTTAAATTTGGTGTATATGAAATTTTATACGGCCAGGCTACAACTTATGCAATCTCTTCTACTTCTCTCTATGTACCTTACCTCTACTTATACCACCAACATAATCTTTTTTTTTTGTATTACTATCCAAATTTTTATTTATTTAAAATTTTTGTTGTATATAATATTAAAATATATAGCTAAAAAGATATTAATA
This sequence comes from Salvia splendens, assembly GCF_004379255.2. Classification (NCBI taxonomy): domain Eukaryota; kingdom Viridiplantae; phylum Streptophyta; class Magnoliopsida; order Lamiales; family Lamiaceae; genus Salvia; species Salvia splendens. The sequence goes on from NC_056034.1 coordinate 8,908,498, forward strand.
AAATATAATTAATTAAATTTTCTAAAAATTATGTATAAAATTTGAAATCCTTAATTTTTATTAAAAAATAATTTCCAATTTAAAAGTTATTAAAATAAATAATTATAAATATAATTTTACAATTTAAAAATAAAAAAGTATTGAGGTCCGGCCTAGAGCCCGGTCACGCATAGTCTTGTTTTGGACCGCACTCCTCCGAACAACTAGGCATGGGCGGAGCCAGCCAATGGATGAGTGTGAAAATGCCCCTCCCCCCTTCCCACTCCACCTTATATATTTCTGTACACGTATTTTTAAATATAGAGTGAATTACATAAACCATCCCTGACGTTTCCATTTGTTTGACTCCAGGCCCCTGACGTTTAAAAATATCGCCACAAGTCTCTGGCGTTTAACATAATCACATATAATATATTTGTAGCCATTTTTCGGACCATAATACCCTTATGCCTTGCAGGGCATTTTAGACATATTACCGGTGTGTTGCAGGCGTACTATGCCCGAGGCTGGGTCGGCATCGCTGTCACATCAAATTTTGTCCATTTATTCTTCAGTAACTTCAGTTTAATCCAGAATACCCATGATTAGATAACATTCAACTATCACTTTTTTTCGATTCCATTTGATTTGGTCGCATATTTTGGTCATTGCACTTAAATTACAGCGGAAATGGATATCAAATTGAACAAAGGCGGTAGCCTTCCATGTCAGCAAACGAGTAGACCAGACAACAACAGGTAGGGAAAAGTTTTGTGTTGTATTTCTTGTTTAGAAAAAATTGTTCATATTTCTTGCTGAAAATCCCTTGTATCTGGTTGGTCACAGGGACGGACCTAGCGTATCTGGTTGGTCACAGGGACGGACCTAGCGTATGCCAAGCCGCCGCTCCAGCGGGGGCTTGGCCGGTGCCGGTCGGTACCCACCATGGCCGCCTCTGTCTGCAACTAAGCTACATCTTTTAAGTTTTTTTTACAAAAAGAATGAGGAAGGAAGGAGAGGGAACGAAAGGGAACGAGAAGTAGTAATTGTGAGCATTTAATTTACAGCTATGTGGGGGTCCACTTTTAATTTACCTTTACTTTTTTGTATATTTAAGTTTTTTGAAGAATACGTATATGCTTATTAATCCAATTGATTTGGAAATAAATTGCAGATTTACAATACACTGATATAACCAAATTTGCGTCCTATTTACATGTGGAATACTACTACTACATGCTATTTTTTACATTTAAATGAAAAAAGGTTAGTCAAGATCTAGTTAATTTATTTCAAAATAGAATATTAAATTATGCTTTTAATTTTTTATTAGAATATATTTTTTCCTTTTTCTCTTATTTTAATAAAACATACTATCATTTTAAATATCATCAAAAGACAACTTTAAATTGAAAGTTTGTAATTTAATATTCTGATTTCAAACTTTATGAGATTGACCAAAATTTTATTGAGTCATTATTCTTTAATGAAAATTCAACATATCTCCAAATAAAAAAAAAGAAAATTCAATATTTTAGTGTTTGTTGGAGTAAATATCAATAGTCGGAAAAGTAAATTATAGTAAATTATAATGAATTCAATTACTACAATAATATTGTAAGTATTAATTTGCTTGCCATTGCACTATATATACCCAGAAAATAATTCATGTGTACTGAATGAAATATTAGTGATGATATTTAATTGATAAATTGTAGTAATTGAATTGATTATATAAACACAGAAAATTCAAACAACAATGACAAATCAAAAGAGAAATTAGAAAAGCTATCAGAAGAAGGTAAGAAACTTTTAGGCCGTCAAATCACGCCAAGGTTGCAGCAGCAACCGCAGAGTACAGGCTGCCATTGCAGAATATCATGTGGTATGACCATAAGGCCCTTTTAGGGCTGACGTGTCTTTTTGTCCGAAAAAATCCGATATGTGATTAAGTTAAATGCCGGAGATTTGTGGAGATATTTTTAAACGCTAGGGGTGTGGAGTGAAACAAATGAAAACGTCAGGATGGTTTATGTAGTTCACTCTTAAATATAACTCTAAGTTATTCACTAAATGTCCTCTTATTAAATTCTCAAAATTACTCTACATATAAATTTGTCCATGCTGTAATGATTTTTTAGCTACGCCCCTGCCCTTGCCCCTGCCCCTGCCACCCCCACCCCTAGATATGTGTTGCATATCATCATATGCCCTAATTAAATGGTTAAGATGAATTAACTACCCTAACTAGTACTGTGGACAAAGGCATCACTTTATCAGTTAGTAAAAAAACATGAATCAAACAAAAGGTTTAGCTAGGAATTAGTACTTCGTAAGTAGCTTTGCTAATAATACTAGTATTGAAATATACATCCATTAGAATCTGACACACATATATTGATTTTTATTTGCAATTGAACGCCGTCAGTATATATGGATTTATTATTTATAGGTTTGTCCATATAAATGATCTAATTTGATCCCGAACCGACCAATAGCAATAATTTTGTTTAAAACCATTTGCAAATTAATGTAAGTGGCGAGGATATACTAATACTTAATCGATCTAAAAAACGTGCTTAGATCATCTTAAAAAGTTGACAAAATTCCACGTAAACATGCCATAATTAATTGGCAACAACGTGACGTATTGTTAGGTCTTATTTCCGTCAAGACCCCAACAATTAATTCTGCTGATGCACCACTAAAAAACACTGAAACTACATAACCACTAATTAATTAATTAAAATAATGACGTCCATTTATTATTCCGAATTAAACAACTGTCTAACAAAACCTTTAATTGGTGCATATATAGAGTACTGGGATCACACGTTAATTAATTAGTGATCTTACTACTAATCTCGTTACCTTTAATTTTATTTTCTTTTTGAGATAATCTCTGGAGCTTTTAAAGGAAGCAGTAATTACCGAAAAGGAAAAAAAATGGCCTACTATTTTTATAGGTACACGTAATTAGAGGGGCAGTAGTTGACTAATTGAATTTTTGTAGGGTCTTAATTGATATCAACCATTAATAATCCAATTTCGTAAACCAGTTTAATGATTTCATCTCCGCCCCCCCTGGCCCACATCATTTTTTTTTCTTGGTAGAACTTATATAAAGAAAATAACTTTTTCGATTTGCCATTTTATGCCATTTTATCACCCTCCGTTTTGCTTATCGTTTATCCAACTTTTACGTTTTTCAATATTGTCACTTCAACTTACTATTTTCAACTCATGTTTTGTGTTTTTCTAGTTGTACCATTTCACATTGTTGTACAACTTTAGAAGTATAAAGTCCATTATTCTAGATATATAATGTATATTCAAATAGTGGTGTTTAAAAGTATGACACAGACGAATCGTTGTTGATGCGGAATAATAAAAAAAAAAAAAACAAGTTAGAATTGCTCATACAAAAAATAAATTAAAGTATATATGACGAGCGACAAATTGACAAACTTGGAAAAGTTAATATTACCAAATAATAATAATGCAGTAGTATTTTGTAATAAAGGTTTAGGTCAGAAATGGACAATACGAGCAGAAAATGTGAGAATATATGTGAATAAATCTAGATATGTATGATGTATATGGGCTTTACTAAGTATGCATGGGGCAGAACGAGTTGCAAAGTCCCTTAAGTAGCTTCACATGAGCATGAAGGGTTACATTGAATTCCTTCAACTTTTTGGAAATACATAATGCAACTTTTCGACTCTATAAATATGAAGGAGAATTGAACTTGATCGACCATTCATTTCACGGAGTGATCAGAGAGAGATACTAATAGACTATATATATAGAGAGAGAGAGAGAGAGAGGGGCCGGAAAGATGAGGAGGGTGGCGACGTTAAGCGATGTGATGGCATGCGGGAGCATGGTTGTGGTGGAGGGTTGCATTATTGGGCTGACGATCATGGCTAGCACCGCGATGGCTAAAGGGATGAGCCCTTTCGTGTTTGTTGTCTATACAAATGCCCTTTCTTCACTCATTCTCCTCCCATATTCCTTCTTTTTTGATACCAATAGGTATATATATAGCACATGAATTTGATTCTTCTTCAACCTCAGTACCCTAACATAAAAACATTTATGTGTGTTTTTGGCGTATTTACATATACATATATAAAATGTAGGTGAAGCTTAACGTACGAATTCATGTAACGCAGATTAACTAAGTAATATGGTTTGTGAAATGGTCAGGTCGGAAGGGACATGGCTCACCCTACCTTTTCTCGTTCAAGTCTTCGTCCTCGGTTTAATAGGGTTTGCTCTCTTTCGCTCTCCACGCACACACGTTCACATGAAGTTGTCATAGACAAGTAATTATATAGTATGTTGTTAAAAATTGCTTTGCAGGGTAACAATTGCTCAAAACCTAGCGTTTGTGGGTTTGAGCTACAGCTCTCCCATTGTTGCATGTGGCTTCGCAAATCAGATGCCTGCTTTATCTTTCATTTTGGCCATACTCCTCAGGTGCTTAATTATTCAAACTAATCTATTCCTCAAACCTGACTTTAATCTTTTTTTTTCACCTACTGCATATCTATTCCTAATCAAGTAGTACAAATCAAATGAATAATTTAGAAATCGAATATTGACATTATTCTCTACGTATTTGTTAGCCCTAAAAGCAAAAGATAGTCAATAATTTAAACGATATTTTCATAGTATAAGAGGAGATCAATGAGTTGTTATTGAATATTGTGTGTATTTGGTTTGCGCTGAGCTGTGAGATTCATCAAATCAGTTTAACAGATATTAACTGATCACGTTGATTCTACTTTATTAAAGTTACGTATTTAATTTATCTTAACTGAGCACTCAATTTAAAATTAATTTAAAGTGATTAAAAAATTAACAGTAGAAACGTGATAATGCACAGTACTAGTAAAAATTAAAAGCATAAAAAGAGAGTTGTGTGGCTGCTGCGGATTCGAGCCCAGGCCACAACGTGGAATTCTTACCACTAAACTACAGCCACATCGTTGTTAAATAACCTCACTACTAATTATATGTTCATGTGACACGGAGCTCAATTCAAGTTTGGGATTTAATGAATATTTATAGAAACAGTGTTGTTGAAGTTGAACAACTAATGACTTGATGGTTTGTAAATAGTTATATGAGAAGAGATAGCGTATTTATTAGTGATCAGTATGACATGGACTCCATAACATATGTCTGTTGCTTCCGATAATTATGCATGTGATTGTCATTCTTTTCCACTCTGGCTCATTTTTTTTGTAGTATCATTTTGTTGATATAGTTACTTTTCTATCACTTAGTCATCTAAATCTGACATTTCTTCAGTATCTCATCTATGACATGTTACTATTTGAAATCATGTACTACTACTATATAACAAAAACATTTTTACTATCGTAGGAAAAAGTAGTTTTCACGTATTCTGAAATTTAAATACCTTAATTAACATAAAAGTTGGATATAGATAGAATAATTTGCTAATTCTACTAGCACTGTACTAAATAATTAATGTTGTTTTAGGAGTACAAAATTTGATTGGAAGAGGTCAGGCAGCCTAGCAAGATTGATAGGTACCCTCATATCTTTTGGTGGTGCAATTTCACTCACTCTTTACAAAGGCCCGACCATCAAAGCTCCCTCCCTGACCTTTCCTTCGCGGCCGCCGCTGCTAGTCTTCACTTCAACTCATGAAAACTGGGTTCTTGGTTGTAAACTCTTTGCTGCTTCTTCATTTGCTCTAGCCATCTGGAACTTTCTCCAGGTATAACCATTTTTTTTAATTACTCACCTACATATGATTTATGTTAATTACTGAATATTTGTTTAAATGATCATCAGGCGAAAACTCTCAAAATATGCAAACAAGTGATGAAAATAATCTCATTTTACACCTTGTTTGGGACCATCCAAACAACTGGTGTGGCCCTCTACTTTGAAAGGGATCCTGAGGCATGGAAGTTAGGGCTTAATTTCGAACTTCTCATCATAGTCTTAACTGTAAGATCAATTAATTAATACATTAATGTAAAAAAATGAAGGTAAAATATTTACATGAAGATGATGATGATGGTAACAGGGAATATTCAGCAGCCTGATTCGGACGAAAGTTCAAATGTGGTGTACACGTTTGAAAGGGCCTTTTTTTGTGCCCTTATTCAAGCCTTGTGGGATTGCCTACGCCACCACCTTTGGCTGTTTGCTCTTTTCCGATACTTTTCATTATGGAAGGTAAATTAAATCAAACCAATTCCAAACCTACCTTTCATAATTTCAATCTGAATTTTAGTAAAATGGTGTTGTGTGTGTAGCATTATGGGAGCGTTCATCTGCGGTGTGGGGTACAACACCGTGCTGTGGGGCCAGATGAAGGACGAGGAGGCGAGTAAATTAGACGGTCGTAACAAGATCGTCAGTCCATCAAGGGATGAGAAGGTCCCTCTTCTGCAGCAAGATTCTCAAGTGTGATTTTATTATGGATATTAATCTTAATTACTATGATACTATAAATTATAATGCTCTCATCAGAAGATGCATGCACTTTCTTTTTCTGGAGGGGGTTGTTATTTTTCCATCTCCCCATTTTCAATATTTTAATAATCATGCTGTACTTTTGCATCTTATGTAAATGTCGCTTTGTGTTTACGAATATTTCAATTTTTCTTAGCTTTTCCTGTAGTAATTTCCCTGTCAAATATGAAAATGGAAACTTATATAAAAAGGGAATAATATATATTAATTAGACTTATGGATAATTTATTATAGTGCTTCGGTGAAGCCATTAGTTCTTCTTCCATAAGTAGAAACATAGTAGTAGTGATTAATTAGCAAGAAGATAAGCATCCAAATCTTGGAAAGTTTTGAGGGCGAAATCCTTGATGAAATCCGGGTTGGGGGTATCCTCGGTGGCCTTGTCGAATTCGCAGGTCCATTTCAGCAAAGTTTTGTTGTCGCCGTTGCTGTTGCTGCTGACGCTGAGGCTGCCTTTGAAGTTCTTGTAGTACTTGAGTATGTCGCCGTCTATCACACTGTAACTCACGAATTTCTTCTCATCGTCTACTGCTTCGATCTTCTCTTTGATGCTTGAAACTGCTGAGATTCCTGCATTTGTGAAATTGATATGATGACAAATTCATTCACTCAAATTCATTGACCTTGTGCGGGCTTGATGCAAAACAGACTAGCTATATCAAACTAATGTACAGTCGACAATCTTAACACAGAGAGAGAGAACCTTGTGGATAGGTGACGAGGCGCACAGAGTTGACGGACTTGCCATCGCCTTCAAGAATTTGGATGCTTTGGTAGTGCTGAGGCAAGGCTTTGGGGAAGAGAGTAGTGGATTCCCTCATGCTGTTCCAAACCTTTTCTACTTCACTTTTCAACTCAACCTCCATTTCAATCTTTGATGCCATTGCTTAATTATTTGTAGCACTATCACCAATTGATGATGCTAGCTATGTATTAACTTGTTACACACCCCTCTCTATATACACTCATTTTCTCCTTATCTACATTCAATTTCCTTTAACAACCTCACCACTTGATTCCATGCATCTATTAATGCACAACTATTGTTTGCCCAACCACATTTCATTATGCTTCAAATCTCAATTCAATACTACCCAAATTCGTGAATTGCTTCAAATATGTTTAGACATTAAATTAATTAGGGCTGTAAAAAAATATACTGTCTCGAAATAGACTAGGGCTTATTCTAGTTGACCCATGCTGTCTGCTATGATAATGATGATACAGTAACATTTTACTTCGAACAGCAACGAGATCTACTGCAAATAAATTATTATTGAATTACAACCGTACCATTTCAAACATGGTTGTTATCATTCAACTAATTTTTTCGTTTTTTAATGCGTTACGACAACAAAATTACCAGTTTACGGATTGATAGTAGTACTACCTATATGAAAGTTTTAGGACTTCTACAAAATTTGATGGTCCAATTGAAAATATTTCGACACGGGTATTTAATACTTTAATGCCTGATTGCAAAATGTTACACCATGCACGAAAAATAGTCTTATTATGGTTGTCCAATAAAATTAGTCTTGTCTTTTTATAATATGTTAGTAGTACTTTGTAACAAAGTGAGTCCAATTTTTCATTATTAATACTCCAACTCCTTTTTCCGTCTATCTCTTTTACTTTACCAATTATATATTAACACTCGTGTTGTTTACTATTAAAACTATTTTTTATTGACTAATATAATGTTAGTAGTATATTTTTTTAATCTCGAGATATATGAATATAAAATACTCATTTTTGGGGGACATATATAAAAAAAAGAAATAATCATTAGTAATATATTAGAGAGGAAGGCAGTGTTAATTAAAACAGATGGATGGATGGATGTTGTGAATTTTACTTAGCTGTATTATTTTGAAAGAGTAGTGAGGTGATGAATTAATTGAGAAGTTAAAGGTGGGTATGAGTTAGTTCCGAAAGGAAAAAGATGGGTAAGAGATGGATGTGTAATTAATTGCTTGTGTTGGACCTTCAATTTCAGCAGGTGGAAATACAGTAGGCAGTTACAGAACATTAATGCACCACACTTTCTTTTATTTATATATTTACTATTTGTTTATTTCTATAAATAAATAGCGTTGCTAAATTGTACCTCCTAATTCTATGTTAATAGAGTTATTTTTTCTATTTTGAAAAATTCTAAAATAATTGAGTCATTTTTATTTCTGACAAAAAATAATTTTTTCTTTTACTTTATTCTCTCTTACTTTAGTCACTATCCATTTAACACACTATTCTTAAACTATGTGCCAAAAATAAATGCATCTATTAATAAGAAACGGAGAGAGTATTGTACATAAGGAAATCAAAATGCCTCTTTCTATTATCTCTCTATGAGGGTAGGGGTATTAAAAAATGATTAATAAGAATTTTAGTTATTAAGAATAAATAAAAATGGAAGTTTCTTTTTTTCTCAATCTCGTAGACAAGATCTAAGCGTAACAAAGAATAACAATATTAGAAAGAATAACAATATTAGAACGAATGAATAATAATGGAAGTTTCTTTTTTTTTTCTCAATCTCACATACAAGATCTAAGAATAACAAAAAAATAATACTAGAATAAATCGAGAATCAATTGAAATCTAGTACCATTATTCAACTAAATCAGTAATGAATTTAATCTCAATCGAATTAAATATAAATTGAAATCCATTTGGTCAATCAAATCTATAATCAATGATGCCCCAATTTCTTCAATAAAATAAATTGAAAATCATCAAAATTACCAATTATCCAATATTCCAATGGAATGTATATTTATTAGGGCTGGGGATTCGGTCATCGTTTAGTCGGTTAACCGATAACCGAACCGAAAAAATCGGTTCCCGGTTAACCGATAACCGATTCGGTTATCGGTTTGGTTCGGTTCCCGTGTGAAGGTCATGATCGGTTCTCGGTTATAACGGAGATCCGATCGGTTATAACCGTAAAGAACCGATTGGGCTTAGCTGTTTTAATTTAATTATTTAAAACTGGCTCAAAGACTAATTTTAATTTTGAGCCCAAGTTACATGAAGCTCAAACTTGATAAAACAATTACACAAACCCTTTCTCCCACAGTCCCACTCTCTGAGCTTCCCTCCCACACGCCACAGTCCACACCGCCCCTCCCACACACCACACCCGCCGCACCACACTCCCACTCTCCTTCTTCCCAGCGGCCGGCGACTCCTTCCCAGCAGCGGCTTCTCCAGCACCAGCACTCTTCCCAGCAGCGGCGGTGACTCCCTCCCAGCACCAACGACGGCTCCTTCTTCCCAGCAGCCGGCGACTCCTCCCCCCCGGCCGGCGACTCCTCCCCCCCGGCCGGCGACTCCTTCCCTTCCCAACAGCCTGCGGCGGTTCCTATCGATTAGAACCGAACCGAACCGAACCGATTCCTTCTCGGTTCCGGTTCCAGTTCTTCATTTTCGGAAAATTGGAGAGTCGGTTAACCGACTTTTCGGTTCGGTCTAACCGAATCGAACCGATTCCCAGCCCTAATTATTTATCAATTGAGACAACCAAATATTTAATTAAATTCTATATCGATAAAAAAAAAATTCACAATTAAATTTATAATCAACTGAACCGATCATTTAATAAGCAACACTACAAATTAACCAAGAAAGAATGATTAAAAATCACCAATTGAACAATTTCAATATCATTTATCCAACTGAATCTAAAATCTAATTACTATAATATAATATCTTGGATGTCATCATATTTATATACTCCTGCAGGCTACAGTACTAAGTCGTACCCTTACTCAGTTACTCCTATAACTTTACGAAGATTATCACTAATATTTTGTCATACTATATACTCCACTGGTGTTATATTGCTAACTCTCTCTTAAATTGCTAACTACAACTAAATAGTAGTCATTGGATCATTAAATCAAGATACAAGATCATTCATCCATAAATATCAATATGATGCACAAAAAATGTCAACTAGGGTATTAATGTTAATTAACAAAAAGTTAGTTATAACCAATTTTTAAAAATTATCTCAAAACTTTAAATGATTATAATTATCTCAATTTATATTATTTTTTTACACAAAATATATCAAATTAAAGATAATTTTATATGGATTCTAACGAGATCTCACTTGTATATGTTCTGATGTAAAAATTTGAAGAAAAAAAATTTGAATTTTCGTATTTTTGTTGTAGCAGGTTTATGTCAACGTACCTATGATAAGATGTCAATACAATACATATACAATGTCAATGCTAAATTGTGTTGACATATATAATTAATTGTATTGATATGTTTAATACAATATACTAAAACCCTAATTTTAGTAGTTTTCGTATCTTTTTAAATTTAAATAATAATAAAATAAAATTACACATGATAATTTGTAGACCACTTGATTTCTACAAATCTTATGGTTTAAAATTAGTTGTAGCTAGCAATTAGGGAGTGAGTTAGCAATTGATCACTCCCCCTCCACTATATACATAATTAAATAAGAATAGTAACAGTAATATTATTATTTAATTATTTATAAAACTATATTTTATCGGCAGAACTTAGTTATACAAATTATTATTGAATTTAATTTTTACAATTAAATTTAATTAATAAGAATTAAAAGAAAAGAAAAATGAAAAAAATGAATGATTCGAAAAAAAGTAGTGAAACTTAACATAATGAATTCCACCACCACCCACCCTTGTTTCTCTTACTGCAAGACAAAATTAATAATCATACCATCTAGTATAAAATAAGTAGGAAATGATGCTAGTGTAAAATACTTGAATATTAAATGAGGATTAATTTATTATTTTTTGATAGAGTATATTATTGGAAAGCTATTTTGTGGGTTGTACATTATGGCTCCATAGTTTTACTAATAAATAAAAGAAATAAAATGCACAACACTTTACGGTCTAACAGATCTCGTGAAATAGCAAAAACTTTAGTGCTATATATCAAAGCTCATAAATTTCCTTTGCTGATATGAAGTTCTATTTATCTCATTTGAATCTGGATGAACGAATTCCTTCTTACTACAATCGGATTAATGAATTCCTTTTTAGGGCTGTTTTTAAAAATAATTCTGGTAGGATATCTATTTATTTCCTCGTTTTATTAATATATTTATATAAATTGTACAACGAATTCTAAAACAAAGAGAGGGTAGTGTATACTTCGTGTAGATGGGAGGTAATGATTCTTTTCTTGATTGAAACAAACCCATAACTCATTCCTCAAAAAGGCCATATACAAATGGAAATCTTTTCAAGATATGGCACACATTCAAACCAATCTAGTGAAAAAATCAAGAATCATCAAAAGCCCATAATTCTTAGTTTGAAATAATACAGAATCGAGAAATAAAAATATTATTATGGTTCTATGGGGATTGATGAATTGCTAACTAATCATTTAATTCCTAACTACAACTAATTTAAGACCATAGAATTTTAAAAATCTTGTGGTCTATAATTTGCCATGTGTAATTTCGTTTTTTTATTTTTTAATATTAAAAATATAATAACAACTATCAAATTTAAGATTTAGAAATACAATGTCAATACAGTGTATGAATTACATCAACACAAAGATATGACAATGTCAATACAATTTCATATTAACATTGTACAAGCATTGTATTTGTATTGACATATTATGTGACGTGTATTGATATAAAGCTGTTAACGAAATTTATGAAAATTTTCAAATTTTTTTTCAAATTTTGACATCGTAACATATACAAGTGAGATCTCGTTAGAATCCTTATGAAATTATCTTTAATTTGATATATGTTATGCGAAAACATAATTTAAATCGGGAAAGTTATATGTGTTTTAAAGTTATCAGATATTTTCCAAAAGTCAGTTACAACTCATTTGTTATAAATTGACCTTAATACCTTTATTCACCTTTTTTTTCGTATGACATTCCGGGACTGATGATCTAAGCCCTTGATTTGAATATCAAATGGCTATTAGTATTTAATTGTAGTTAGCAATTAAATATTGAGTTAGCAATATAACACTCCCCATGGTTCTATTCTAACAAACAAAAGTTGATTTGAAGAATAAGGACGTGCGATCAAATGAGAAGTTGAACAGAAGATTGATTTGGAGCAGCAATGAAAGCCACCCCTTAACCATATTCTTTCTCAATCTCACAAATATTCAAAACAATAAATTATGGAACAAGATTTTGCAGATGCTCTTTCCCTTTCAGACATACATACGCATGCACAAACCTAAGCAAATTACACCTCTTTCTTTAACTTAAGTGCCAAATCCTGGCTGTTGTTGGAACTAAGTATGCTCAAATCCAACTTACCTCACTTGCTTTGTACACACTCATATACCGATTCTCATACTTCCAAACAATATAACCTCTCCCCGGGCTCATATTTACACCTGCTTCTAGTTTAAGGAAAACTCAACTCCTATGTTGTTGTGTTAGGACTACTTCTTCCTAGAGCAAAGCAACAAAAGATGCCTTTTGGATTAGTTTCTGCGTGGAACAAACGTAGGAGAAGCAAGTCCGAGGATCAGACCAATCCTTGTAATTTTTCTATTTCTCATACTTTCTAAGATGATATGATATTTATGTTTTAGTTCTGAGATTTTTGTGGTTGGTTTAGGGGTGTACAAACCAGTGGAGCAGTGGCAGATCGAGTGCAAAGGGCCCCCGCCGAAAAGAAGAACTGCATCAGCAGTATACACAGTGAAGGAGATGGAGGAAGCGACATGTTCCTTCAGTGATGAATACCTGCTTGGGAAAGGAGGCTTTGGCCGGGTATATAAAGGCACTCTAAGGTCCGGGCAGGTATGTTGGAGTCGCACGTTCCTTCAGTAAAACAAAATACCTGAAATCAAAAGTCGTAACAATAAGCTGCAACTGAATCGACAGGTTGTGGCGATCAAGAAAATGGAGCTACCACCATTCAAAAAAGCAGAAGGAGAGAGGGAGTTCCGCGTAGAGGTCGATATCCTGAGCAGACTGGACCATCCCAATCTTGTCAACTTGATTGGATACTGTGCAGATGGGAAGCAAAGGTTTCTGGTGTACGAGTATCTGCACAAAGGGAATCTGCAAGATCACTTAAATGGTGGGTTAGTAAGGACTAATAAAAAGAGGTTTTCAATTACTACATTTTCCCTTGCTTCGTTGATTTATATGCAAATCATCCTACAGGAATCGAACGTGTAAAGATTGATTGGCCTTCGAGGCTAAAAGTTGCTCTCGGAGCAGCAAGAGGACTTGCGTACCTCCATTCAGGTTCTGATGTCGGAATTCCTATTGTCCACAGAGACTTCAAATCTACTAATATTCTTCTTGATGCTACTTTCGAAGCAAAGGTAACATTTTTTCCCAGAAACTTTAACATATTACAACTGTTATTATAAGCATATTAAGACTTATCATCCAAGGCTTTATTTGCAGATATCAGACTTCGGGCTAGCAAAGTTAATGCCAGAAGGCCAGGAAACTTGTATCACAACCGCAACAGTGCTTGGCACTTTTGGCTATTTTGATCCCGAATATACCTTGGTATGACTACAAACTTCTTTCTATAGTTTTCATCTTAAAGAATGTATTGTTTGGTTTCTTTCTTGACTGCTTTTACTAAATTCTCTATGCCAGAGACTGAATTTTGAACTAGAAACTTGGGAGATGAAAGCAATAAATCCATCAATAGCTATCTTACTATAAGCTAAATTTTTATATTTACAAACATAAACTCTTATATTTTTGTCTTGGTTGCAAATTTTTTATAAAGCTAGGAAACTAACTAACATTTCCTTACTTTAGGAATCATTTAACTAACATTTCTTTACTTCATAATAAACCAGTTAAACTGAATATAGACATTTTCCGTTTTATAAATCTTGGAGATCATTGCCTTAAGTGGGAGCTAATATAAAGGAGTAAAGAAGGGATTATCTAGTTTTTTTTTCTTGAGATAGGGCTTTCAAACCAACCAACAGGGAAACCATTTCTAACATTAACTTATGGAATGGCAAGAGGGATCGAGATATTTATGTCTACCTTGCAACAGACAGGGAAACTTACTCTACAAAGTGATGTCTACGCATTTGGAGTTGTACTACTCGAGCTTTTGACTGGACGGAGAGCAGTTGACCTGACCCAAGGACCAAGCGATCAAAATTTAGTGATCCAGGTACTGGATATAATATAAACTGTACTTTCTTTGAACATCCTAAACCTGTTACCAATATAAAGTGGTGTATATATCAAATTCCACAGGTTAGGCACATATTAAATGACAAGAAGAAACTGAAAAGGGTGATTGATCCTGAAATGGGACGGAGTTCATACACAATGGAGTCAGTAGCCATGTTTGCAAACCTGGCGTCACGCTGCATCCGAGTAGACAGTCACGAGAGGCCCTCGATGATAGAATGTGTGAAAGAACTCCAACTGATCATCTACATCAATTCTAAAGGATTAGGGATGACAATGCATGCACTTAGAATTTTGTGAAACCACTCGAAGTGATTCTGTTTGTAACAGAATAAGATAGGCAGTCAACCGCAAGGTTTAATAAGATGGGCAGTCAACCGCAAGGTTTTCCCTAAATCTTCATAACAGGGAACCATTCAAAGTGCTTCAATTCAAACACATCAGAGATGTTGATGTGCTTCTTAGTAATCTGATAGTACTAAAAAAAACAATCATAAATTCCAGCTAAAAAACATTCATGTGGACGAGACATGTTCCTGTTGTATTCATAAGAATTGTATTCTGTTGTGTTTGATATAGATGTTTCTGGTCATTACAAGCTAGAGTAACTCGAATAATAGGAGTAATGCCATCTGGATTCTTACTACAGTTATGTCGAAATTACAAGCTAGAGTAACTCGAATAATAGGAGTTCCATACCCATATACCACAATAACTAAGAGTGTAATGCACTTAAGCAAATAAAAAACAGATGAGAATATGAGATAATCCCATATAACACAGTAACTATAAGAGTGTAAGCAGCTCAGCATCACCAGACTATAGTAAAGAAAAGAAGAAAAAACAGATTAAAAATTATATATCCAAGCAAAATGGAAAGATGAGATAAGTCAACCAGCCAAATTAAGAGCACCATCAGTGTAACAACAATGGTCAAGGATACAAGTGATGGCATTCATAAGATTCAGTGTAAGACACAATCCGAATACTGAAGCTACATTGACCTACTAATTGGGAGCTTCGGGCCATTTTCTGGGACATAACATCCCACAGAAGTTAGATTAGATCAGAATAATTGTTTATTACAGAGTGGCACCACTGAACTTGGTAAAACAAAGTGGAACTTATGTTGCTTATTACTCTTCCGTCTTCAGACACCTCTGATGAAACTATGTCGTGTGCAGAAGTCGGTAGCGGGTATATTCTATTTCTTGGTCATGTATAGTGTACAGCAACAATTCTCAGCAAGTGAAAAAAAATGAAGCAAATACATGAGAAGCTTTCATGGGAAATTTCCAACATTTTCCCCTTGATTCGTACCTCAAAGGATATTTTACAACCGTTCATCAATAAGCCGGTCATCAGGAGGAGCATCTACAACAGAAGCATCCTCAGAGGTAGGAAGTTCTTTGCGCATCAAGCGCCTCCGCCTCTGTAGCGTTAACAAGGTCAAGATGCTATCCGTCTGAACGACGCTGTAACCTGCTTTTGTATACATGTTGAATGGACCTTCATCAATAATTCTGCAGTGCAGATAGACCTCCCTAGATGAACTCATTTTTGTAATAAGTTCTTCACCCGCTCTCAGTAAATGCCAGCCAATGCCTCTCCTGGAATGCATTTTTACATGAAGACTCAAATCATGCTTTGATAACCAATAAGATTATGAAACTAATGAAATCCAGAGACAGGATGATATTCAACATAGAAATACAGCCGATATATAACTGTTCCCATGAATGACATAGAACGCATTCCATCTGAAAAGATTGCTTCCACAACGGTAAGCCAGCAGTTAATCAAATACCTCAAACGGTGGTAGAGTTTTAAGTCAAACACAAATATCACTCAGAAAATCACCCATCTCATCCCAGCATCCAAATCCATATTTCATACATATACTAAGTGAGAAACTTGATCTATATTTCCAAACCCTGGGTAAAGAGCACGTCTTGATATAGCTAATACACAGATGGATTCATGATTGCTACAGTTTGAGCTTAAAATCATTACTTATTATATACAAGTAAAGAGCACATCTTGATATAGCTAATACACAGACGATGGAATAAATTACTAAATTGAAAATGAAGAGTGGATGATACCTCCTGAGAGGCTTCCTGACAGCCATATTACAAATGTAAGGCGAGTTGTTGGGCGGCGTAGGAGTAGGAGGATTAGCATTCGCCCCCTTTCCATCAAAAGTCAATTCCACAGTTCCGGCCAGCTCAAAATCCTCTTCCCCATTCTCCCTGTACACTCCAAGAAGCGTAGCATTGTGAGGCATCATCTCCCTCCTCTCAATCAGGTAATTCTTCACCAAGAACTCCAACAATTTCACATAACCGCTCGCCATCATCATCGATTCCGCGAAGGATTCGGACAGCAGAGTCACGGTCAGGTCCATCTCCTCCTCCCTCATCGCGCGGACCCAGAGAAGCCCCGGATTCCAATTGCTGGTGGTAGCTGTAGTTCCCGAGAAGCTCGAGCTTCCCGAGGTCGTCGTCGGTGAGAAATCGGCCGGTTTGAAGTGGGTGAGACGACGAAGAGGGAGAGGGAGAGGGGGAGTGGGAGGCTGAGAGAGAGAGGGAGTGATTGTGTTGCTTGTGGTTGGGGAATTGGAGAAATGGGTGTCGGTGGGTTGCGGCTGGGAGGTGGTGGTGGTGCGGCTGCAAGTGTAGGAAGATTGAGAGGGAAGCTTCTGCTGCCATTGAAAGTTGAAACAACACCAGAGTTGATATGATTTGGGAATTCCAGATTTAGTGAATGGTTGAGGCAATTCAACAACTTTCCTTCTTGGAGGTACTCTTCAATCACTATAATTATTTTCTGGAAATATTATTTTCATTAATGAATTCCAAACTCCTAGACATATATGGGGTTCTTTTTGTCCACTAAATACGGGGAACTAAGAGCATCAACTGTAAGGCGGACCCTTCTAATAGTCCGGCCACATTTTTTGTCCACAGCCACTTCTTATTTATTCGCGCCCATAAAAAAAAGTATCTGCAGCTATAGAAGACACTTTTTTAGCCACATTTCAAAAAATAAAATCAAAAAATCCATCTCCTTCATCTCTTTCATCAACCCATCTTCTTCTTCAACCCATCTTCTTCTTCACTTCAAAAAATCAAAAGAAAACGAAAAAAATAAGAAATCCGGCGACCGCCGCTTGCGCACCTGCGTGTCCTAGCCGCCTGCTCGCCGATGGATGTTCCGCCGCCTTCCATTCGTCCGCGTCGGGGCGGACGCTTTTCCTACAATAGTTCGCCGGGGCGGCCGGCGCGCCGCCCCAACAGTGGATGCTCTAATATTAATGTTCTCACTTTCCAAGATAAGTCTTTTTTTTAAATAATCATAACAATATAATTCACAGTATTTTACTCGACAACTCATACCTACCTGGGTGTGTTTGAACTGAAGTTTATCTTTCATTTAGATAAGAACACAACCATTTTGTGTAGTAATAATTTTCTTGATTTTCTATTTTCTATTTTGTGATATTTGAATTTATGGTATGTTATCTATAGTCAATTATCACATATTTGATTTGTTATTTAAAGTCATACTATAGAAGGAAATTCTAAAACTGTCGTCTGACTTTTTCTATATTTCCAAGGCCGAGGGCTATATTAGTGAATTCCAGGTAATTTAATATTGAAATAGTATTGTACATATTATTATCATTGAATTTTTCATGGTAATAAAAGTTAAAACAATCATTTTCAGCTTTAATTTAACGGGCTCTTGCCCATTAAACGAACCACACAGAAAATTTAACCTTCCAATCAAACACTAGATTGAGCTATTAAATACACTTATGAAGGTCACTTATCTACCAATTCAAACACGCGTGTTTAATGTACATAGTCTCAGTCATACAACTCAACGGCAGAAATGTGTGTTTCTTCTTATTATCCAAATTTCATCACCCGAACATCGTCGGAACATATGCAATTGAGATCTTGTTGGAATTCTTATAAAATTATTTTTAATTTGATATAGTTTTTGCAAAAAAAATTAAATCGAGCGAGTTACGTTAATTTAAAGTTTTGACATGATTTTGATGAGAGAGAATTGACATTAATATCGTTAAAATTTATTTACTAATTATTTAAATTTAAAATATAATACACTTGTCATTATTTTAACCATTGGATCTCTTAATCTAATGGCTAAGAATTGATCTTATTTTTGGATTATTAATTAATTAGCCATTGATTATTACTCTTCCTATAGTAATATGGAGTTAGGGTTTTTTAAATCACAAGTTTTTGTTAAAATTTCATATTTTTCATGAACTTATCAAAACTTCATCATTGATATCATAAATTTATGTCTTTTAAACAAAATTCCAAGAATTTAATATTTCCCTAAATTAAATTCAATGTTACATGTCAAATTGTAGGTGGATAAACTGGTTAATATAAAAAAAAGTTGTTTTTAATGGGTATAAATCGCATAGATTTTGTGAGTTGTTTGAGTTTCAAATTTTCTCCCAATTCCAATCAAAATTCTACATCATGGGAAATTCACTACATACATAACCTTATGATTTTTTTTGCAACTAAATTTTAAGTCCATAGAAAATAATTTTCAGCAAAAAATTAGCTCTATACGAAAACACCATTCGGTGTTTAACCCTACAAATGTTCCCTTTCATAACACTAATTAAACAAAACCCCTACTATACTCTCGTAAAATGTAAAGAACGAAATTACAATGATATCGTAGAACGTCGAAAGCCTTATAAGAAAAAGGGAGGGTATAGTATCAGAGCATCCGCAATGGGGCGGGCGATAGGCCGCCCGATGCCTCAGGCGCGCCATCGTCCGCCCACTGTAGGTGCGCGGACGATGCATACAGTGGGCGGACGATGCCCGATGCATCGTCCGCGCCCTATAGATCGTCCGCGGACGATACGCGGACGATAGGGCATCGTCTGCCTACTGCGGACGATGACGCGGACGATGCAACGCGTTTTTGTTTTTTTTTTTTAATTCAGAAAAATTTATTTATATAAATACCCCCACCTTCATTTGTAACATTTCCATTCATTTTTCCACACTCAAATTACACTACAAAATAGATCCCGGTGAATACCCAAGTCTGAATAGTCCGATGTTTGGGGGTGGTGCACGTGGTGCACGTTGGCCGAATAGTCAACTTTTTTTCATTTTTAACTCGTGTAAAACTTTTTTTTAATCAATGTAGGATTTGCCGTTTTAATTAATCGTGATATTTTTTAATTATTTTGCATTGACATATTTGAAAACATTTAAATTAATTAATAAAACAATAGTGAAACCTATAGGGCGGTTTTTAGGGCGCCCCACTGCAGGTGGAAAGGTAGGAGAATAAAATGCTGACGTGGCGGTGCATAGGGCGTCCCTTAGGGCGTCCCTTAGGGCGCTCAGTGCTAATGCTCTGATTTCTGTCGCATTATAGTTAGATTATGAAAATTTCCTAGCATTAATTATTAACCAAAAAGAGTTTTAGTAGTGTCACAATTTCAAAATAATTTCAGAAAATGGATTATAGACATTTTAGTATTGAACCACCATAAAATTATACTATGTCGGTATGTCCGTCCATCAATAAATGTTTCATTTTGCCATTTTCATCCATCTACTAATACATGTGTAATTTTTTTAGTAATGAATCGCATGTTCTACTAACTTTATTTCACTGTAAAATTAATAGTAGTACAAAAGTAGGATTCACCTTCCATTAACTATTTTTTTCATAAACTTTTTACTTCATTTCTTAAAATTTATGCCTAGTCAAATTGGTTTGGTATTGATGGAGGGAGGGAGGGAGTAAGGGCACCCACAATGGGGCGCTCGATGGCACGCCCTATGCGTGCCATCGTCCTCGGGCGCGGACAATACCTCCATTGTGGGTGCTCGTCATAGGGCGCCCTATGCCCACGCCCTAAGCTTCGGGCGCGGACGATGGCCTATCGTCCGCGCCATCGTCCGCGGCATCGGGCACCATTGTGGGCTCGACGGACAATGGTCGCGGATGATAGGCCATCGTCCGCGACATCGGGCACCATTGTGGGCTCGGCGGACGATGGGCGCGGACGATGGAACGCGTTTTTGAATTTTTTTTTTCGAATTTTGTCTATTTAAACCTCGTTTCTCATTCACTTGTTCATACGAACATCTTGCCTCTCTCATTTCTCTCATCTCTCACATTTCTACTTCTCTCACATACCAAAATGAACCACGACGACGATACTAGTTGTAGTTCCTCGGAGTTAGGTAGTCCGACCTCGGAAGCCTTAGATGCAGCCGTTGAAGAGGTCATGGCGGAATGCTTAGTCGAAATGCAGCGCAAGGAGGCAGCGACGGGCTTCAATGAGGTTCTATCTAGACAGACCTCAATGCGCAACCAACAAGACCATGCACAACTCATGAACGACATGATTGAAGAAGTGTGTGCCCGTAATCGCCGTCGCTGAGTTTGCGTATTTTTTTAAATTCGTATTGTAATGTATTAATTTTTATAAATGAAATGAAGTTTTTTCTCAATTTTTATAGTTATTTAAATATTCAAATAAAAGAAAATGCATAGGACACGCTTAGGGCGCCACATTGCAGGTGGGAGGGTATGAGGATAAAAATGATGATGTGACGGTGTATATGGCTCGCCAAAGAGCCCCAAATTCTTAATGCTCTGAGTAGAAAAAGGGCGCCACATTGCAGGTGGGAGGGTATGAGGATAAAAATGATGATGTGACGGTGTATATGGCTCGCCAAAGAGCCCCAAATTCTTAATGCTCTGAGTAGAAAAAAAATTACTCCACTAAAGAAATGAAAAAAAAATTACTCCACTAAAGAAATGGAAACCGTAGTAGCGTGCGGCCATTTCTACGGTGACCTTACAAAGTCCAGCAGCATTGGGCTAATGAGATCATGCCACGCGTTCCAATGTTGGACTTCTATGGTTGGTACAATGCTGGTGCACAATGCCTAGTGCCTGAATTCTAGAGTGTATTCTTGCAGAAGCTATCGCCTCTAATTATACCCAAATAAAAGCATCTTGTCCCACAACTTAAATTATTTTAAAATAGACTAAAGTCTAATTTGATCTTTAATATATGATGTTTTTCGATTTTGTTCTAAAATATTATCTTTTGAATTATTCGGTCCCTCATATTTGAAATCGGATCAAATTTAATCCGAAATTGACGGATCCGTTAAAAGGTAACAGTCAACAAAATTTAAATCAATTTTGACCAGATTAAGAGTTATAATTATGTTTTATTAATAGCTAATATCTAATTAACCTAAAACTAAAAAAATTAAAATATAAATTAATTTAAAATAAAACAAAAAATTAAAAAAAAAAACTAAAAAATGGATAATGCTCAGCGAAGAAATCGTGGCCTCAATCTGCCGGCGTCGATGTCGGAGACGTCTCTGCTGCTGAAGACGCTCTCCTCCGTATCGCTGATTAAGCTCGCGTCGCCGCTGAAATCGATGTCTACGAGGACCATCGCGAATTTGTCGCACGAAATCGACGTCTTCCTGCAGCAACAGATTCATTCCCAGCAGATCTTCGTCGAGACTGCACACGTTCGGCCTGATCAAGAAGGCGTCTCCGGTGAAGGAGGGCGGCGGCGCGAGCGATGCGTACAATAGGTTGCTGAAAACGGAGCTCTTCGGGACTGATTTTGGATCCGGTGATTTTGGCTCGGGTGGTGTTAGGGGAGGGGGATCTCCGATTAGTCCGAGCAAGAACATGCTGAGGTTTAAGACGGAGCAGCATTCCTCCGGGCATAATTTGCCGTTTTCGCCGTCGATTTTGGGGCAGGATAGTGTGAGTTCTGGGGAGGCGGCGACGCCGCCTAAGCCGCCGAGGAAGGTCCCCAAAACGCCTCACAAGGTACATTTATTTGTGAACCTAATCAGCTCATGTTTTTCACTAACATTTGATAGTGTTTATGATTTTCAATTCGTTGTTAAACATTACTGCATAGAAGTCGAAATTGAGCTGAATTTTAGTGGCAAAACTAGAAGAATTAATTTGTTCAGATTTAGACCTAATGTGTAACTGGTGTTAGTATAAGAAATGGAACTGAAATCAGTAGTAAAGCTGAGCATTATCCTCTGAGACATCGATTTCAGCGGCAACGCGAGCTTAATCGGCGGTAGGGTTTAGGGTATCGGCGATACGGAGGAGAGCGTCTTCAGCTGCAGAGACGTCTCCGACATCGACGCCGGCAGATTGAGGCCATGATTTCTTCGCTGAGCATTATCCATTTTTTAAAGTTTTTTTTTGAATTTTTGTTTTATTTTAAATTAATTTATAATTAATTTTTTTAGTTTTAGGTTAATTAGATATTAGCCATTAATAAAACATAATTATAACTCTTAACCCGGTCAAAATTGATTTAAATTTAGTTGACGGTTACATTTTAACGGATCCGTCAATTTCGGACTAAATGTGATCCGATTTTAAATGTGAGGGACATAGTAATTCAAAAGATAATGTTTTGGACCAAAAAAAAAAAAACTTAATATGTGAAGGACCAAATTGGGACTTTCTCTAAAATATAATCTCTCAGTTCCTCCATAGTCATTTTTCCATTTTGAGAAGTTCTCTCAGTTACTCTCTCTTACTTTATTCACCTTTTACTTTATTTTCTTTACTTTTTTCCTCTCTTACTTCTTTATTTATTTATTTAACATACTCAATATCTCTTTTTTAAACTCCGTGCCGAAAAGTTTGCCTCAATTATGAAGAAACGGAGAGAGTACTGTGCATTTGCATATACAATTTTTAATTAAATGGAATACAGGGAGTATTAGTTTTCAATTTGTGTGGATGGTCTAACAAAGGTGGCAAGATGCTCCACAGCTTTATCTTTTGCTTCAGAGAGAAGTTGAATTTGATTTTATTTTTTGTGAGTGTTTGAAATTGCATGACACAGAATCGCCGAGGAAGGCGCTAATTGCATTTTTGTTTTTGCTTTATCTCTTTACTCTTGTTTCTTTTTTTTTGTTTGCCATCTTTCCTCTCACCCCTGCCTTGTTTTTAGGCCCATATTCACATTTGCTTTATCATATTCTTGAATTTCTTGAAGAAGTTTGTTAGTCCTTTTCCGCTGCGTGTGAAGTACTCTCTTATTTTTCTCCCTCAAAACCTCACTCACAGTACTAATTTTGTGGCAGGGACTTTGCATGGTTTCTTTTTCTTAATCACTTGCGCTGTCAAAAAGACTTTCTTTTTTTTCCATCATTTTTGGTAAATTTATTAATGTTGTTGATTTGTTCTGTCTAAGGTGTGGGCTGTAATAATTGAGATTGTTGGATTTTAAGGCTTTTTACTGAGAGTGAAAAAGACGCAGAGATCATGGCCGGAGGAGGAGCAGCAGCGCCGCCGCCGAAGCAAGAGGAGTTAATGCCACATCCAGTCAAAGATCAGCTTCCCGGAGTTTCTTTCTGCATCACTAGCCCACCTCCATGGCGTGAGCCCTTCTTCCATATTTTTAATTTCAAACTGTGTGTGTAATTGGAAGGTATGATTTGAATTTCTAAAATTTTGGTGATGTTTATAAATGAAGCTGAGGCCATATTGCTTGGGTTCCAGCACTTTCTTGTGATGCTTGGCACAACTGTGTTCATACCCTCCATTTTGGTCCCCCAAATGGGAGGAGGAAAAGTAAGGATATGCTTAGTTCTGTATAAGTTTTGAATAAGTCCCACAAATCCTTTATTTTAATTGAGGCAAAATGGATTTGTCCCCTGTTAGGAAGAGAAAGCTTTGATGATTCAGACACTGCAGTTTGTTGCTGGTTTGAACACTCTTGCTCAGACATTGTTTGGCACTCGCCTACCGGCTGTGATCGGAGGCTCTTACACCTTTGTGCCCGCCACTCTGTCTATCGTCTTAGCTGGCCGATATAGTGATATTTTGGATCCTTATGAGGTGATCATCAAATTAAGACCCTTTTCACCCTCTTTAGCTAATTAGTTAACTTGATGCCTTCATTGATTTATAGAAATTCAAGAAGATTATGAGGGGAATTCAAGGGGCTATGATTGTAGCTTCCACTCTTCAGATTGTCATCGGCTTCAGTGGCCTGTGGCGCAACGTGACCAGGTGACATGCCTCGTGTGTGTATGTGTCTGTACAATGGTCTGTTTAGGACATAAATTTAGTAATGTAGTTCAAAATTTCAGGTTAATGAGCCCCCTTTCCACAGTTCCATTGGTAGCTCTCACCAGGTTCGGTCTGTATGAATTAGGCTTTCCTCTGGTAACATTTATGTGAAGAATGCAAGCAAGTTTTTAGAGGTTCTGTTTCCTTTCTTACATGATATCCAATTTGATCTGTGATTCCAGCTTACAAAAATTTTCTTGAACATTGTTGACATTGATTATCTGAATCTGTGAAGTGCAGTCAACTGGTGCTTTCATTGCTGTGTCAAGGTATGCTAGTGCAACTCCCATACCACATTCTGTTCTCAGCCGTGGCATCGGCTGGCGGGTATGTGGACTTGCCTCCTGCTTATTTCTCTTTACCTCATTTCATTTGTCTAAATCAACCCGAAGTTGTTATAGGGTGTCGCCATATTGTTCTCCGGGATATTTGGTACGGGAACTGGATCTTCGGTGTCTGTGTAAGTTGCCTCTTCTTCATCATCACAACACATACTACACAGATACACACTCACATTGTCTTGTTACAGTGAAAATGCTGGCTTGCTTGGGCTGACACGCGTTGGCAGCCGTAGAGTGATACAAATATCTGCTGGTTTCATGCTGTTCTTCTCCATACTAGGCAAGTAGTCACCATTACTACTCTGCAAGCTTGCACATGAATTATGTTTGTTTACTAAAAAAGGCTATTTTCTCGTTACACCTCAGCGAAATTTGGAGCTGTCTTCGCCTCAATCCCTGCTCCCATCATCGCTGCTCTGTATTGCCTTCTCTTTGCCTATGTTGGTATGTAATGACTAATGTGTGTGTTGATCTTACTTTATCCAAATCATATTATATTCATCTCATTAGTACATTGATTGTTACAAACAGGTGTTGGTGGGCTTACTTTCCTGCAGTTCTGCAATCTCAACAGTTTTAGGACAAAGTTCATTCTTGCATTCTCGGTGTTCATGGGACTGTCCGTGCCACACTACTTCAACGAGTACGAATCTCTGAAAGGCTATGGACCTGTTCACACCAAAGCAAGATGGGTAAGAAAGAAGCCACCCATATTCGTTCCTTTCACTAATGTTGGTTTCGAGGATTTGAGCCTAGACATGAATGTTTGTGCAGTTCAACGACATGATCAACGTGCCCTTCTCGTCTGAGCCATTCGTGGCTGGTTTTCTGGGTCTGGTTCTGGACCTGACTATGCCTCCCAAGGACACCACGACGAGGAAGGACAGAGGCATGCATTGGTGGGACAAGTTCCGGTCTTACAAGACTGATACTAGGAGTGAAGAGTTCTACTCTCTGCCTCTCAATCTCAACAAGTTCTTCCCATCTGTCTAGATCTTTGCAAAATATCACACTATCTATGTTTTCTTCGCCTACTGTAGACTGTAGTATCAAGGTTATTAATATACTGTGTCAAAATTTTGTGTTTTCTTCTTGTAAAATGAGATCAATATTTGCTTATGATTAGGAAGGAAACTTTCCACTCAATGAATCCCTTAAGCTTATGTAGTGACAAACTTATGCTACTCTTGTGTGTAAATTTTTGTGATTATTTTGAAGTAATGTGAAGTTTTACACACCTACAGCAAAGATTATAAGAGTCATGGGGAGTATATCTCTATGAACCAATATCTTCAGTGATTTATAATTTTTTAATCAATTTTTTTATATGCCGGATATACTAGAATTTGGCCAAACATAATAATTTTATGACAATTTTTCCTTATAATTATGTTTTGGTTTTCTTCAATTATTGTTGTGACAGTGTCTGGCATTCCATAAAGTAATAATCCAAGTGCTATATCTATATACAAAAAAATGTTGATATGCTTAATTGTGTCTCCCTATTCCCTAAATCTTGCTGAAACATCCCAGCTCTTCTGCAAATTGTCTTGTTTTGTAGTATTCAAAATAAATAGATAAATTTTTTGTCTAATCGAGTCCAAAATCGAACTCGTCACTGACGTCCACATGTATTGACCAAAAAATCAATTGAAAAAAAAACTTTACAGATAAAAGTTACTACAAAACAAAAATTAATTGTGCCAGATTTATAATTTGCACTAGGGAAACATGCTAATTGTAGAGCGAGGGGGGGGGGGGGGGGGTTCAAAATTAAATTTTTGGTCTGATAAAGGGCCAATTACATGGCTAACAACATTAGTATTAATTATAATGAGGTGATCACTAATTTATTATTAATCCACATAAACTATGTCAGTTAGCATGTCTTCAAATAATAGGAAAGTCGTAGCAAAATGTGACCTCAGTTTATAGGGGCAACAAAACCACGTCAGATACACGTATCGCCTCGGGATTGGTTAGAGCATCCACAACCGTGCTCTTGCCAGCGGCACGGTTGTGGGCCCGGGCGGTACTATTCATGCCTGCTCTCTGGCAAGAGCACAACACCCACAACTGTGCTCTTCCGCAAGGACGAGCACAATTAATATAAAATTCAATTACACAAAAACATTTCCATAATATTAAAATTCATTTAAAACCCACAATAAATATTACAAATGACAAATAAAATTAAACATTGCATAATTAAAATCCTAAAAATTAAAAATTACATAATTAAAATCCTAAAAATTAAACTTTCGTGGGCTCCCTCCCGGTCACGATGGATGTACCGTCGATTTGATCTGGTTCGTTGAGGAGGAGGAGCAGGGGTATTCGCCGCGACATATGCTTCGTAAGCGGCACGATGTTGTTCGTAGTATTCTTGTTCTTCGCGTTCCGCTTCCGCCATAATATGGGTGAAATCCATTTGAGATTTTGAGTGGGGGATGAATGTGTTGATAGTTTGTATGAGAATTATGAATGAGAGATGAATGAGAGATGATTTGATGTGATAAATGGATGATGAATGTGTGTATTTATAGATGATTTTGGGGAAATAAAAAATAAAAAAAAATCAAAAAAATTCAGAAAAAACGGGAAAAAAACGGCCATATTTTTGGGATTTGGAAAATATTTTTTTTTATTTTTTAGCATTATTTATAATTAAATACCGATTTTTAAAAAAAAATAAAAAAAAGTTTAAACACAACGGCTATGCCGTTGACGAATGGGAGCGCGCCACGTGTGCGTCCGCTGGCACGGACGTGCTCGATACATCGAGCAGCGCCGTGCCAGCGGCGCGGCTGCAGCAGCGGCGGTCCTGCGCCTTGCCAACGGCGCGGACGGCGGTAGCGTCTTTCGCCACCGCTGCGGATGCTCTTAAGTTAGTCGACATGTTCCTAATCCTGTGCATAACCAATAATTTCGGCCACTGTCAAATTCTTTTATTTTATTCTTAATTTACAACAAATCTAAACATGAACTCAGCCGCAAATATTTCAAATAAATAATTTCACATAATAATTTATCTGGACATGGAGTTCTATTATTATTTTTGGAAACTTTCCGTTTATTATTATTATTATTATTATTATTATTATTATTATTATTATTATTATTATTATTATTATTATTATTATTATGTGGGGGTGACGGCCGACGGGTCACTAGGCACATTTATTGGTGGGTTGGATCATGATACATGCCAAATCCAATCCGATGCAAATGCCTCTCCATCCTTTATTTTGGGGCAAATTTTACCATACTCGTATAAACTTATAATTATGAATTTTCCAAAATGATAATATGAGCGGGGGAGTATTGTCAAATTAATTGATGTTATTATTTGTAAATTAGACATAGAAATTAAATCATTAACGCGGTTTTAGTTATTTTTAATTTTCTTAAAGCCAAACACATGATATACGCGGTCCTGCTTCTCCGATCGGTTTCCATCACATTAGTTAATAGTAATACTTGTAGGTTCGTTTTAGGTAAGTTTAAATGTTGATTTCTTTTTCACTAACAAGAATATATGCTGCATTATCTTGCAATTAAGAGTACTGATTCTTTATTCTTGTAGGGTTCCTTTAGATAGCTAAGAATTTCCGTACTGATCGATGTGTTCTTCTAGTCCTTTTCTTTTAAAAGATAGAAAATGTTGTCACACTTAAAACATGGGTCTCATTAAATATATAAATTAAAATATTAAACATAATTAATTGACACTCATGAAATATCAATAATGCATTCACTGAATTTGTAAATTATGCGGTTTAGTCATAGCTAGATTTAATTTTGTCCCTCGCATCATAGGTATACAACTTATAGTTTGAAGACTAGTTACATAAATATACACACATGATATAATATTGTACTATCACAAAATGTGGATTTTATTTATAATCATATGCCTTTTGGAAATGCTTTAATGAGATCGATGCAATGTACTGGCGCTTAATTAATGGTTTCTATTATTGATAAACCCTTTCCACAAAGTATAGCCTACTACTACATTAGAATTTCTTCCCTAAACAAATTGTTGTGCCCACATATTCTACAAAACCCATAGAAATATAAAATACAATCTTTAATTATCATGTTAAACAGTTTAATGTAGTACAATAGCTTGCCTCTCATATTTATTAACTAATTAGCACTAGCTGGATTATATATATATAGTCCCATTATTCACAAATCCACTCTTAAAGACCGAACTAGAGACCAAATTAGGGTCCTTAGATCTAGGGTTTAATGGATGAGATTAGACCATGCTATATTAATTTCGCTCCTTCATTAGGTAGACAATTTACTTCAATGCAGGGGTATTTCGGTCAAAACATAAATGAGCTCATCTTCTACCCCATCTCATCTTCTCTTATTTCCTCCGTCTAAATCTCTCCTCCATCCATCTCTCTCTCTCTCTAAACAAAATTGAAATCCCCAGAAGTCGTCGTCCTCAACGCATTTGGCCATCCTTCGCGGTACCACTTCCGTCGCCGGCGTGAGACGGCATGTGCTGCCGTCACTCTCACGGCTGTCACTCCCCTTTAGCGACGTCATGTGAATTTGTATAATCTTTCACCAATCTCCTAATCATCCTCCCACTTTATCAATGGCTCCATCTCTTCATCTTCGCCGCCGCCTGACTACGGATCTGGATAGCCGGAATCCGATCAATGTAAGGATACTCATACGATCCACAATATCCCATCCCCTTGCACCAATCATGAAATCTCGAGAGCTCCTCCGCCTGCACGGCCGCCTTCGACGCAGCTCCGGTAGGGCATCCAGATCAGATTCTCCAAAACCTTATCCATCTTCGCAGCGTACCAGCAGATACTATCGCGGATCACGTGCTTCATCGCCGACCGCACCAGGAAGCTTCTCGAAGCCGCACCAACCGGCCAGCAGCCTATGGCGCGATCGATCAGACTCTGAACCTGAGGCATAACTTCAATCGTGCTCGTCAATTTATCCGCATCGTCACCATTGGTAGAATTGAATGCGTGTGCTTCTAGTGCTTCGTCGAGTAGCCTAGCGTAGGATTTAACAAAGGCGGTGTAATCGTTGGAGGCGGATGAGGTGCTGTCACGGAAAGTTCAAGGGTAGAGGGATGTGCTGCCGTCACTCTCACGGCTCTCACGGCATTTGAAACGAAGTATTTGTAGAAGAATTTGGAGTCCTACTGGATGAAGTAAAAACCTAGTATAATGAAGTATTAACTTTTTAGAATGAAGTAATAAACCTACTGGAATAAATTGTACTATTATTTACAGTGAATAAAGTAAAAAACTTTGTTCAATGAATTTGAAAGAAACATGTGTTGAATCATGTGAAAACCTATTGGAATGAACTAAAATCCTATTTGAATTAAGTAATGACACATTTGAATGAAGTAATAAACCTACTAAAATAAAGTAAAAACATGTTCATTTCAATTTATTACGTAATGGATGGAATGAAGTAATACACTTACTTGAATGAAGTACAAACGTACTAGAATGAAGTAAAAATATATTCATTTTTAATTTATTACGTACTGGATTGAAGTAATAAACCTATTGGAATGAAGTAAACACCTACTAAAGTGAAGTAATACCCACTGAAAATAAGTTCTGCTCTAGTATTTTTTAATTTATTAGTATAATATGTCATACGTCAATATTAATAGTCATTTGATTCTTTTCATTTCTAATATTATTCATTCATTATATATTACTTCATTTAATCAAGTTATTACTTAATTCAGATAGTTCCATCACTTCATCTATTAGTTTGTAATTTATTACTTCATTTATTTATTTTCTGACAATATAATGATACATTTATTTGTTTGTAATTTGTTACTTCATTCCAGAAGTTTTGATACTTCATTTCAGTGGTTAATTACTTCATTACATGTGGTTATAACTTCATCAAGTACGTTATTTAGTTCATTACAAATATAATTTTTCGCAAACTATGCATACAACACGGTTCAATTCATATTACTTCATTACTTGATGTTATTACTACATCAAGTGTGTTATTCAGTTCATTAAAATTATAATTCTTCACAAACTATGCATATAATACAATTATGTTCATATCACTTCATTATTTGAGGTTATAACTTCATCAAGTTCGTTATTTAGTTCATTACAATATTAGTTCTTCGCAAACTATACATACAACACAGTTCTCCAACTGTTCTTCTCCACTCCCCAAAATTCCTTCAATCTACAGCGACGATTTCCACCAGAAATCCTTCTAAATCAAACTGGATGACGATAAATTACTGGAATGGAGTAATAAACTAGTGGAATGAAGTAATAAACTACGACATTGAAGTATTGAACATACAAGAATGATTAATAGGCAGGTTCAGTCTTAGAGTACGAATACATCATAATAAAGAATAAATACTTCATTAATAAAACACTTCATATAGTCTATTTGATTTAATGTGTGCCAAAAATTTAAATAAATTCAAATTCAAAGTGTAGTGAAGTAATAAACAACTGGAATGAAGTAAATAACTACATGAATGAAGTACGATACTGGAATGAATAATTTACTATAAGGAAATAAGCTAATCAGTTCTTCTTCTTCTTCTTCTTCTTCTTCTTCTTCTTGTCGCAATTCCTTGAATCAAGCCGGCCAACCTCGCCACATTTGACACATTTACACTCAGACGTGAACATATTCTTTATTTCTTTCTCAAATCGTGAAACTTTCTGACTACTTCAACCCTTGGCGCTATTTGAATGAAGTAATAGAACAGAAAATGAAGTAATAACCCAAGTGAATGAAGTAATAATCTAACTGAATGAAGTAATAATCATTTGAAAACCTACTGCATGCAATGAACTAAAAACCTGTTTGAATGAAGTAACGACTCATTTAAATGAAGTAATATTGAATGAAGTAAAAATCTATTCATTTTCAATATATTACGTGCTGGTATGAAATAATAAACTTACTTAAATGAAGTAAAAATCAACTGAAATGAAGTAAAAACCAACTGGAATGAAGTAAAAACTTAGTTCAATGAATTCGAATGAAACATGTGTTAAATCATTTGAAAACCTACTACATGCAATGAACTAAAAACCTGTTTGAATGAAATAACGACTCATTTACCACAAAGACAGCAATCCTACTGCGGCTTCCCAGTCTTCGCGATCAACTACAGCAGCACTAGATTTCCACTTCTCCACCTCTCGGAAAATGAGTATATAATCAAACACATTTTTTACCACAACCAATCTATCCACGTGGTTGACCCGCAGCTCAATCATCAACAAATTGCACTATGTATTCAAGCCGAAAAATGACTCTCCAAGCCGGCATACGGAATTACGTCGGCGGTGAAGATTTCCTTCTGTTTTCCGGCTGCAGAAACGTGACGGGCGAGCTACTGACTACACCGTGACAGCAGTGGCTCTGAGTGCTGCTCAGTGACAAACAGCTTGGAGAGGCGACGGAGTACAGACTGTTGGCTGTTCCACAAACTGAACAGCAATGGCGGCTGAACGCCAACAGCAGCGGCAGGGAGACCTTCTCCGAGACAGCAGCTGGCGTCGCAAAGGGAAGGCAGCAGTGAAGATGAAGGAAGGATGGAGAAAGAGAGATTTGATCTTCCAAAATTACCCTTTTATCAATAAAAAATATTATAATATTTGATTATTAATAACCATTAGATGTGATTAATGGGTGGATGAGATTTGGTCTCTAGTTCGGTCTTTAAGAAGGGTTCGACATTGATCACAACCCTATATATATATATATATATATATATATATATATATATATATATATATAGGGTAGTGATCAATATATAACTAATCTTAAGTATATAACTAGAGAACAAATCTCAGCCACACATTATCTTAATCCAATGATCAAAATAAGTAAACATTTTTAGTTAATAAAAACTGCATAAGGGTATTTTAGGAAATCAACTTTGTTCTCATATTTTCACGTACACACACAAACACACACTCTCTCCTTCTCAAAACGAAACAGAATTTAACAGAGCTCCCTCCCCCATAGCTCTCGTCGATCCAGGGACGAGTTGATTAATTGATTACGCAACAATATCACTTCCAGTAGCCATAGGTGGCTAGTTGATTAATTGATTAGGCAACAATATCACTTTCCTTAATTTGCTCTCGTCTATGTACAGTTGCTGCATTTTTTTCTGACTGTTCCTTTATATTTTCTAACGGAGAAGGCGATGCGGTCGTCGTTGTTGCTGGAGATGCGGTAGTCGTGGAAGAGGGATTCCTTGCTGAATTGAGTGACGGAGAGGACGCCGTCGACGGAAAGGAGGTTGTGGAGGAAGAAGGTGTGGTCGCTGGTCAGGTACAAGTGGCATACCCGCCCCATTTTGTCCAGGGCGGGTAGGATCCGCTTCTCCAATAGGTTGATGCCGTTGTATGTGAGGAATGCTTTGAATTTCATCTTTCAACTTTGAATTTTCAATTTTGTGTGGGTGAGAAATTGGGGGAAGAAGAAGACGAAGATTTAGGAGGAAGGGTTTCAACTCCCAATATAAGGATTTAGTAGTGTTCTGAATTCTCGGCCACTGTTCTCTGATTTTCCGGCAGCCCTGAAAGAGTATCACACTAGCACCCCTTTACCAAGTCGTATAAGAGCAACTTTCCAGCACTTGCAAAATGGTGTCCCAGATGCACTCCGGTGACATGCAAATGTGGAGGCAACTCAGGCAACTAACTATCAATGAATTGGTTTTATTGTATTGAATATACAACATAATGAGCTTATGAATAAACTACAACAGTGATTCAATCTATCCAATTGAAACATTGATTATTTATTTTATTTTATACATAATGAGCAAATCAGAATAAGAGTGGTGTGTTTTGTGAACAAGAGTGAAGTAAAATCAGAATAAGAGTGATGTGTTTTGTGAACAAGAGTGAAGTAAAATCATGCCAAGAGTGATGTGTTTTGTAAACAAGAGTGAAGTGTTTTCTGAACAAGAGTGAAGTAAAATCAGAATAAGAGTGATGTGTTTTGTGAACAAGAGTGAAGTAAAATCAGAATAAGAGTGATGTGTTTTGTGAACAAGAGTGAAGTGTTTTCTGAACAAGAGTGAAGTGTTTTGTGAACAAGAGTGAAGTAAAATCAGAATAAGAGTGATGTGTTTTGTGAACAAGAGTGAAGTAAAATCAGAATAAGAGTGATGTGTTTTGTGAACAAGAGTGAAGTAAAATCAGAATAAGAGTGATGTGTTTTGTGAACAAGAGTGAAGCGTTTTCTAAACAAGAGTGAAGTAAAATCAGAATAAGATTGATGTGTTTTGTGAACAAGAGTGAAGTAAAATCAGAATAAGAGTGATGTGTTTTGTGAACAAGAGTGAAGTGTTTTCTGAACAAGAGTGAAGTGTACTCGGAAATGATGTGGAGGAATTGGCGAAGATGCCGTTTTGATGAAAAGGTGTTGTCGTTTACTCATTTTTCATTTTTTAAATTCATTTTTCTGCCCCACAAAAGCATTATTTTACTTCACTTTCGTTTACAAAACACATCACTCTTAGGCATGATTTTACTTCACTCTTGTTTACAAAACACATCACTCTTGGCATGATTTTACTTCACTCTTGTTTACAAAACACATCACTCTTGGCATGATTTTACTTCACTCTTGTTTACAAAACACATCACTCTTGGCATGATTTTACTTCACTCTTAGGCATGATTTTACTTCACTCTTGTTTACAAAATACATCACTCTTAGGCATGATTTTACTTCACTCTTGTTTACAAAACACATCACTCTTAGGCATGATTTTACTTCACTCTTGTTTACAAAACACATCACTCTTGGCATGATTTTACTTCACTCTTAGGCATGATTTTACTTCACTCTTGTTTACAAAAATCTTAGACATGATTTTTGTTTAATATATGATGCATTATTTTATAACGGGAAAATTAATGGTTCCGTCAAATAAGGATTGAAATATATCGAATATAAAAGTACAAGGACTTACTAAAACGAAAAAATTGTATAAGGACCTATTGAAATAAACAATCAAAGTAGAAGGATTTAAAGATGTGTTTTGTCTATTGCAAATATTGATTTTCATTTCCTCGCATAGTTTGCTCAATGTGTTATTTTAAAAATTGATGAAATTATAAATCAACAAATTAAAAGTGGAGATAAAATTGCTATTTTTAAACTCGTGTTATAATGACAAGTTTTAGAAAAGAAATTATGGAACAAGCAACTTATTTTCTTCAAATCTGTCGATCTACGCAGTAAGAATTTGGGAAAATAACATCACTCATATTGTGATTTTACTTCACTCTTGTTTAAAAAAACATCACTCTTAGTATGATTTTACTTCACTCTTGTTTACAAAAAACATCACTCTAGTTTACAAAACATATCACTCTTAGCATGATTTTACTTCACTCTTGTTTACAAAACACATCACTATTAGTATGATTTTACTTCACTCTTGTTTACAAAAAAACATCACTCTTAGCATGATTTTACTTCACTCTTGTTTAAAAAACACATCACTCTTAGCATGATTTTACTTCACTCTGGTTTACAAAACACATCACTCTTAGCATGATTTTACTTCACTTTTGTTTACAAAACACATCACTATTAGTATGATTTTACTTCACTCTTGTTTACAAAAAAACATCACTCTTAGCAAGATTTTACTTCACTCTTGTTTACAAAACACATCACTCTTAGCATGATTTTACTCCACTCTTGTTTAAAAAACACATCACTCTTAGCATGATTTTACTTCACTCTTGTTTAAAAAATACATCACTCTTAGCATGATTTTACTTTACTCTTGTTTACAAAACACATCACTCTTAGCATGTTTTTACTTCACTCTTGTTTACAAAACACATCACTCTTAGCATGATTTTACTTCACTCTTGTTTACAAAACACATCACTTTTAGCATGATTTTACTTCACTTTTATTTACAAAACACATCACTCTTAGCATAATTTTACTTCAGTCTTGTTATATGGTCATCATCATCAGCTTCTATATATGCTTCATCTCTTCTTCCACTAAAATAATAATTGCAAGCAGTTTACAAGTATGAGATTCCCATGTTTTCTACTTGTGATCTACTTATTCAATTTTGTAAAAGCAGAAGAAACTCTAGAGACGTACATCGTCCAAATCGACCCACAAATCAACAATATTAATCAATATTCATTTTTGGCAGCCAATGTCTAGCTCCAGTCACGTCTTCTCCATCACTATAACCACGTTTTCTCTGGTTTCTCAGCAAGACTATCGGCAGCTGAAGTGAAAGTCGTGGCAAATACAGAGGCCCCCCTCCTCGCCGTCCCCAACCCCCTCCTCCGCGCCCCCTCCTCCCCCAACCTCGCCGATGTCCTCCGCTGCCACGTCCTCCTCAAATACCTCTCCCTCCCCAACCTCCGCTGCATCCCCCGTCGGCAAGCTCGTCGCCACTCTTCTCCAAACCTGATTTTGGCTATGCAATGACCATAATACCCCCGCCTTGTTATTATGGAGTAAATTTGTAATTGAGGGAACTAATTTCTCCTTAAATTCAAAAATTAATACTAGCCCTTGATTTTTTTGATCTTGTGGCTATGATTTGTTCTCTAGTTATTTGGTTAAGGGGTGTTTGCCATAAATCACTACCATATATATATATATATATATATATATATATATGAGCGTGTGTGTATGTGTATACATATGGAGTATATATTTAACTTAATTCCGCGGTCCATAATCATATGAGGTTCAACTGACTAATAAAATATTATGGAATAATATAATAACCAAGTGTTATAAGGTAGTCCCCTAGTTAGGTCACGTTTGAACAGGAAATAGTCCATTTCACCATTTAATGTTTTTGGAACTAAGATCCCCAACATCTCACATGGCTTACACAAACTGGCAATCAGTCAGAAATTTTTGGAATTGTGAAAGTCATGGTTCACAAATCTTAGGGGATTTCTAGTTTAGTTGATTGTAAATCTGATTTTCGAAAGTCAAAGATATTTGACAAGATTTAGGGGATTTTCTGCATTAGTTAATATAGTAAATCTTGCAAGTACTCCGAAATCTATAACAATACACACGAGAATAAAAAAAAGTTTGCCCAGGAAAGAAATTAGTCAATTTTTACGGGTGTAGAAATGTATACTGACTGAACAACACAATTCTTGTTTTTTTAATTAGTACTCCACAATAAGATGTTTTTTCTTTAACAAAAAAATTTGAATGTCGATCTATTTGTGTGTGAGTTTTAAGTTGTACAGTAGTAACTAAAAAAATCATCTTGTTATAGCTATTTTTAATTTAAGGGCATATGCATGTATTAATTAGGGGCAAATTAATTATTTTGTAGGAGCTAATCATTATTAGGACAGTACAATTTCTTAATAAACTACTCCATTTAGATATATAGACAGACGAAGGTTGGCCGATTGTTAGCAAATCGAGACTGTCTCCACGCATGGTTAGTAGAGTGTGTGGATCTATTTAAAAATTTCAACACCATGTTTCTTCTTTTTTTCTCCAAGTTACGATTTACCACCATTAATAAGCTTGAATTTCTTCAATTTTGAATTCATGATGACTGATGAGTCTACAATTCGAAATAAAGTTTGAATTTATATTTGGATAGAGTGAGATGCTGTTCAAATATGTTGACGTGGCTTTCAATTATTTTGAAGACGCAATTATTTATGCAACTTGTCTCACACAACATCTTTTCAAACCAATATAGTAACTAGATTTTTAAGAAATTTGGTTAAAACGCGATAAGAGATATAAGGAGGCGGTTTAAATAAATGCAATATTTTCTTTATATTAATTTATACTATTGTTATAAGAGAAAGATTATTGACTTATTACAATGTGGAGTACTATAAATAAACCATATTTCTTATAAAAATTAGCTTTGACCCGTTGACCGTTTCGACTAAGAGCATCCACTTCCGTGCTCTTTGGCAAGAGTACAGATGTGGGCCCAGACTCACTTTTATTACTTTTTTACTCTCTGCTCTTTCCCAAGATCACAACACTCACATCTATGCTCTTCCGCAATGATATGTTCAAGGGTCCCACCATTCCATTATTTAATTTAAATACTTCAATTACTAAAAATACATTAAAATATAAAAATTACATAATTAAATCCTAAAAAATAAAATTTACAAACTTAAAATCCTAAAAATTAAAAATTACATAATTAAAATCCTAAAAAATAAAAAATACATAATTAAAGGCTAAAAAATACCCTCGTGGAAGACTAGTTCTCCGGCCCTATCCCCAATGTTTGTCGGAGACCCCGTATCATTGCAAAATGTGAATCAAGTTGCTCGGGAGTCATATTTGACCTATCGGCCAAATTGAGTTGAGCCAAAAGGGTCCACAACGAGTTGGTGGGGGTTGAGGTGGCACAAAGGGAGCGGGGGCGGATGGAGTCGGGGAGCGACGGCGGTTGGCCGTCGCCCTCTTCCTTCCTTGCGGCCGGCGTTGGGAACTGCTCGGGCCGGCGTCGGGGCTATCCAAGTTAGCTCCGGCAAGCTGGCTAGCCACCTCATCCTTGTCGGCGTCGGATAGGGATACCGACCTCGACCGTTTGCTGGAGGAGGATGATACGTCTCCCTTATACTTCGGATGCACACGCGCCTCCTGCCAAGCGCTGAGGTACTTGAATGGTTTGTAATGTTGGGATTGGTATGTCGCCAAGGCGGCACTGATGATGTCGAGCTCGCTCCTGCCGCTCCCCATCGACCGCTCTTCCTGGAGATAATACCCCTGGAACTTTTAGATTTCTTCATTGGTTCTGAAGATGGCATTGCGCACCATACTCTCATTGCGCCCGATGGTTCCAGTCGGGCGGTTTTCATTGTACCGGCGAGAGACGCGCCACCAAAACCTATCCCCGCTTTGGTTCAAGCCTATCTCCGGATCTTCGGAGATAATCAAATAGGCTTTGAATAACTGATCCATCTCCGCCGGAGTGTACGGGATGCGGACACCACGAGGAGTAGGAGTAGGAAAATGAGGAGTTTGAGAGCCGCCGCTCCCTCCCGATTCGGGTTCGGGTGCCCACCCGTATCGCCCATCGGGGGCATCTTGGTCGTCCACCGGGTAAGGCCGGTAGCCACCCGAAACTTGAAAACCTTGGGTTTGAGGAGGGGCCGAGAATTGCGTTTCCGGACTAGGGAATGGTTGTGAGCCGAACCATTTGTAAGAGTGAAAGATTGGGAATTGATAAGAGAAGATGAGAGAATTTAGATGATAATTGTGTAGTGTGGTGTGAAATTTTTTGTGTGGAAGTGGAGGTATTTATAGATGAAAATGTGAATTTTGGGAGAAAAAATTGAAAAATAAATTAAAAGTGGGGAGAAAACAAATATAATTTATTGGGACGTGGGAAAATATTTTTTTATTTAAAAATATTTTTAAAATTAAATTCAATTTTTTAAAAAAAAGAAAAATTGAAAATGCCAACGGCAAATCCGTGCCGCCACGTCAGCCTGCTCAGCGGCGCGGACGTGCTTGATGCATCGAGCAGCGCCGTGCCAGCGGCAAGCGCACAGCGGCGGAAAGCACACCACCGCGCCAGCGGCACGGACGCCTTCCGTCCAGGAGAGCAGCGCTGCGGATGCTCTAAGCACACCAAAATTATGTCGAGGACCATCATATATGAAACAAATGAGTACTACTATTTCTTATTAATTGTTTCAGCCACTGATCACATAGATAATAGAACAGCATTATAATAAAATTATCCATGCATAACCAAAAAATTCTTCATATAAATCATTGAATATATCTCTCTCTCCGTCGCTTGAGAATAGAGACTTTGGAATCACAAAATGAATGGATGAATTATGTTATATGAATATCAATATAAAAAAAAGCACGGATATTATCATATGGATCCCAAATTATGAGTGCATTTATTATGTAAAAATTGCTCTAAAAAAATATCTTAAAATTTTGAATTTCAATGTGAGTACTAAGATTAATAGGTACCGGTCAAATTGAATATATCTTTATTCGTCCCTCACATCATATTTATTTGCGAAACTAGTAAATAAAAAAATTAAAGAGAAACACAATAAATATGCTAAATTAAATGTATATTAATTTTGAAGAATAGACTATTAATATGATAGTAGATAAGAATATGGAAAGGAGGGTACGAAGGGACCATGTTTAGCTTCGTCGTCTCTTCTTCTCTTGGTTAGTATAATTAGTTTGGTCGTCCATGTCCTTCACAAACATTCCTAACTGAAAGAAAACTACACCAAACCAACCATATTCCCCCCTTCATTAATTCATGTCATACAATTACATTCTATAGAGAGAGAGAGAGAGAGAAAGAGAGAGAGATGGGCAACTGTCAGGCCGTGGACGCCGCCGCGCTGGTGATACAGCACCCATGCGGCAAGCTGGAGAGGATGTATTGGCCCATCTCCGCTACCCACGTCATGAAAACCAACCCCGGCCACTACGTCTCTCTCATCATCCCCCTCACTCTCCCCGATCACCACAACCAGACCGTCCGCTTCACCCGCGTCAAGCTTCTCCGCCCCACCGACACGCTCGTTCTTGGCCACGCCTATCGCCTCCTCACCACTCAAGGTCTTTTCCTAGTAGTATTTTTTATATAATTAAACTAAACATGATAAGAACTCTAAGGTAGATGAGTTATCTGCTAAATATGAAATGGTTTGGCAGAGGTGATGAAAGTGGTGAGAGCCAAGAAGCATGCAAAGATGAAGAGGAGCGAGCCTGAGCCCGAGCCAGGACTGCCTGCTTCGGAGACCGACCATCATGAGGTAATAATTAATCTTACACTCTTTACCTTAAGACTTGTAGTGATTTTAGTTCCTTTTTGTATCTATATGAGATATTGTTATACTTCTTTTATTTTAATATCAGGGTGATGCGAGGCTCCGGCACCGGGAAGGCGGAGGAAGGTCGAGATCGTGGCGGCCGTCTTTACAGAGCATATCCGAGGCTGCAACCTGATCAATAGTCGTATAGCTATTAGATTACATAATCAACAATTTATTCCTTCCTTTCGACCGGAGTTCTAAATTGTCCCCAACTCCACGTT
The DNA here is from genome assembly GCF_004379255.2 of Salvia splendens. Lineage (NCBI taxonomy): Eukaryota > Viridiplantae > Streptophyta > Magnoliopsida > Lamiales > Lamiaceae > Salvia > Salvia splendens. The sequence continues at coordinate 8,949,823 of NC_056034.1, forward strand.
AGTATATATATATGTCACTCTCATGGTATAGATTAAATCTGTGAAGGTTGGTCGATGCACCCGAACTCCACTTTAGTATAGTATCATCCGATTTGGGCAAAACCCTCTCACGGTTTTATGGTTAGGACTCCTCAAAAGTCTCATACTAATGAGGTTCGGATAACTCATATTACTTGCAATTTTAATTACTTATTTCCCGATTTCAAATGTGTGGTTTGAATCCCCAACAAAATCCAACAATGGCTTACTTTGCTATGATATGAAGATATATTAGAGAAACACACTCAGCTCGTACCTCCTCAACCACAGAAATAAGTTGATTTTGTTTATGCAATTAAAAAGGAAAAAAAGGAAATCATGTCTTGGACTGTAGCTACGACAAATTGGCCTTGCTTTTAGTGAACAGATATTCAGGTTTAGTTAAAAGCAAGTTGTGTTGAACCATTTTGTTGGAGAGATATTGTGTACAGAAACCTAGGAAAATATATGAAAGCTGATGATATATATATATATATATATATATATATATATATATATATATCTAACTAGGCTCCATGTGATATGGATAATGATAAATCATGCTACAACTTTTTCTAAATTTTTGCTTTTCTAAAGATTCCGACCAGATTCTATCTTATACTACTATTTTGTTCAATTCATGTTTTGTAGCATATGTATATCGTCTAGTATAATTATAAAGATATACAGTTTATAAAGGATTACTAAAATTTTGATGCCTTTACGAACAATATCTAAATCTTAGAATATTTATGGCTTGAAACTTTGGATCTCATATCGATTATTGGAATATGTTTAGTGAAATTTGTTATAAAAGAAAGCTGAACAATCTACAGATAGTTGATGTGATAGGCTTAACCTACGTAGTTAATAAATATTTTGATGAATTTCCAACTTAAGACATTTTTGTTAAGAATAGGAAATTTGTAGAAACCATTAAAAGCCAATTTGGCCAATAACCGAACCAAGCCATGATTGAGGTTGTAGGAGAATGGAAATTGGACCGAACGCCGAAAATTGAGTTTATAGTGAGTGTATTGGGCTAGGTATCTCAAACATTAAAAACTAATACTAGTTGTAACAAATAAATAAAATATGTTGGGCTGAGTTTAATGATATATTCAAGTACACAAAACTGGGCTGATTTTTTGAGCCGAGTAAGAATTAAAAAAGACCTCTCTTTTTCTCCATCAAAAGTTCGAAACACAATAAAATTAGGCCATATTAATAAATAAAACTAATTAAAAGCTGTTAAACAATCTTACGTGGCCCAATCTCGTAAAACACGCAGTAAAGTGCAGAATTGACTGGAAAAAGTAGTAAATGTCTGTTTCCATATTAAGAAATTAGTACATTGCATATTCCCAATGAAACAAAACGTGCAACAGCCATTAGCCTATGATTTTAATTCATGATCAACAAAGTGAGGTTTGTCAAAAAGTAGAAAGAGTATTGTTTAAAAAAAAGGTGAGGTTTGTCAAATCTTGAAATATATAATGTACTTATCAGTATATATATAAAATGTAAACTTATATATTGTACAAATATTAACATATCATAAAATAGTAGCAATAGAAAATGTCAACACAATATCAACACAGCATCAACCGTTGACACCGTATTGACATTTTCTATTGCTACTATTTTATCATCTGTTGACATTTTCTAATGGTTCAAATCATAGTTTAAAATCTGTACAATATCTAGAGTTTACATTTAATTACATTCCATATAATACATGTATACAAATCCTCTTATAAGTGGAGTATTAAACAAAGAATCAAACAGAAACCCAAATTTTCTGGTTCGTTGTCCCGGGCAAAAAATGTACCAGTGTCTAAATTTTTTTTAAAATAAATAAATTAGGAGTAATATTTCTATAATATATGTATATAAAAGGTTCTGAAAAGTAAACTTAATTATATACTCCATTTATAAATGAGCAATGAAAAAAAGAACTATGCCTATACATATACGTATGGAACTGAACGCATGTATTGTGCTCAGCTCATCCTACAAACAGTGCTTTTCAGATATTCTTTTACCTTTGATTTTATATTCATATTATTTACGCCAATTGAAATTTACAATAAAATAAAATCTCGATGATATTTCATGAGGTGTATCTTCTTCTTTTTTAGGTATAATAGCTGTTGATTGATTTCAAATAGGATACTTAAGCCAAAAAGAGAAAAAAAAAAATTCATTCATTTCCCACATATTTGCTATAATATAAACTAATCTTTACATTCTCTCTATGTGTACTTTGCTACCCCTTTTCTTTTCCCCCTTTATTGGTAAACTAAAATTTTACTAATTGGTAAAAAACGTAGTCAAATATCGGAAGCTTTTGGCAAAACACAATCTTTTACCTTCCTTCACTTTCCCTCATAAACTTTATATTATAAAAAATAATTAAATTTCAAACAATTAATTAATTAAGCCACTTTAGTCAATTCCGCTAAACACAATAAAATCTCAGAAACTGCCAATATTTAGCTATAAATAAGCCGGGCGATGGTTCCTATTTGCTTTATGTGACTAAGACAGGAAAATATAAGATAATGATAAAAAAAAATAATATGATGAGTTTATAAAATTGATGATTATAGAGATGACTCTTTTGTCTCCACTCTTTATGAATTGGAGGCCACTATCACATTTTTTTGCAGACGCTCCTCTCCATTAATACATATATATATATACTAGCTCTATAGCACCTCTATTCTTATTCCACTCTCTTTATTTTTTTCAGCTCCTTTTGTGGCTTTCCAATTGGGATCCAAAGCCAATTTTTTCTCATCCTTTTAGAGAGAATTGAAACACATCTTTTAACAAACCTATCATGTTCTAAGCTTACATTGCTTGCAAAGTTTCACGTGTGATCTTTGCTTTTCATTAAAAAATCTTGAGGAAAATGCCATTTATCTATTTATATACTAGGACTACTATTTATTGCATTGGGAAAATTTGTGTTATGAACTTTATTGTCCCATGTCGATTGTAAAAGACCACTGATATCTCCCTAATAGTGTGATTAAGTTGGTGTTAGAAAGAGAGACAATATTAATATGCCGCTCAATATTCATTATGGAGAGTTCCTAAATGATGCATAGTTCCTAAGCTTTGTAGAGTACCAATTTATATTTATTGATGTACTAGAATATTCTCATTCACCCTATAAATACTAGGGTCATGAACATTTGGAATACACAAGAAAATACAAACTTTTTCCTCTCTACATAAACTATGTCTTACCAATCCTGCTACACCTCTCTCGATTACCATCTTTGAGATGGTATCGGAGCAGGCCGAAGTCGATGATGGATTTTATATTTTTATCTCTTCTATTGCCTACCCACGTGATGGAAGTCCGATGTGTCATTCCGGCCAACACGTGAGGGGGCGTGTTAAATTTCTTAATATCTTGTCCCACATCGACTTGGTAACGATCCTAGCTCACCTATAAAAGTATGGATAACCCTCTCCCTTATAAGGCATTTTAAGGGATGGGTGACTCATTTCTAATATGGTATCAGATCTGATAATGGGAGGGAATACGTGAACTCTAAAATGACATATTTTTTCATTGAAAATGGCCTTGTCCACCAAACTTCATGTGCTTATACACTAGAACAAATGGGGTAGCCGAGCGGAAAAATTGATATATCCTAGAAATCACCTGTGCCCTCCTCATTGAATCAAACATCCCAAAATCCTTCTGGCCAGAAGCCATCGCAACTTCCGTCTATCTCTTAAATCGTCTTCCCACAGGGATCCTTAACTTCAAAACTCCTCTAGAGGTCTTCTCTTCCCAAAACTCGATACCATCGTCCCTCCATCTCGACCCCAAAATTTTTGGTTGTACCGTGTTTGTCCACATCCCCAAACATGACCGTGACAAATTCTTACCTTGTGCAGTCAAATGTGTCTTCTTGGGTTATGGAAAAAATCAAAAAGGGTATCGATGCTATGACCCTTCGACAGATCGTATGTACACAACTATGAACTGCGACTTTGTTGAAAGCGAATATTTCTATAGCCAATCTAGCGGTCAGGGGGAGAATAAGTTAGAAAACTTGAGTAGTGACGCACTAAATTGGCTACCTCTTTGGGGAGAAACCATTCAGGGGGAGGGAGAGAACAACCAAACAAAAGAGTCAGACCAAAATCCTGTCACAGAAGTTGGTCCAACGGAGGAAGTGAGCAGTACCATCGGGCAGTCAAATCCCCAAGAACATAATGTGTCGCTTCAGGATCCCACCGAGCTATCTGACCAGTCTTTGAATCCTGAGGTAAACACTTCGGGTCCCAATATTGGTACCCTACCTGAAACCACTAACAGTGACAGGGAAAACCAAAGTGATACAGAAGAGCCACCGACAGAACAAGAGACTAGGCAAGATAGATTTCCTTACAGAAGTACAAGGGGTATCCCTCCTCGAAGATATTCACCAAACTGAAAAGGGCGAAAATCTAGATACTCCGTCGCAAATCTCACCCAAGGGCACCTCACTGAAATGGCTAGGGCATTAGAAGCTGTACTTTATGAAGAAGAGATTCCACAATCCTTCAAGATGGCAATGAAACACAAGCATTGGAGGGAGGCCATGAAGAAGGAGATTGATGCCTTGATAAAAAATGAAACATGGGAAAAATGCATTCTACCTCCAGGAAAGAAACCAGCAGGATGTCGTTGGATCTTCACCATAAAAAGACGTGCAGATGGTTCAATCGAGAGATACAAGGCAAGATTGGTTGCTAAGGGATACACTCAGGTATATGAAGTAGACTATGAAGAAACTTTTTCTCCTGTAGCAAAACTAGAGACAGTGAGAGCTCTGCTTTCAGTAGCTTCATGTAAAGAATGGCCATTATACCAGTTCGATGTTACATGAAGAATTTGGGAATGGTCAAGTATGCAGACTGAAGAAGACCTTGTATGGATTAAAGCAATCCCTTAGAGTTTGGTTTGGAAGATTTTGCCAGGCAATGTTCAAACATGACTTCAAACAAAGCCATTCAGATCACACTCTATTCCTAAAGGAAAGGGATGGAAAAATGACATGTTTGATTATCTATGTTGACGACATGATCATAACTGGAGATGATGCAGAAGAGATCCAAAATCTAAATAAAAATCTTTCAAGGAATTTGAGATGAAAGACTTGGGAGCTTTGAAGTACTTCCTAGGAATTGAAGTGTTGAGATCCAAGCACGGAATATTTCTAAGGCAATAGAAGTAAGTACTTGACCTGCTTGCCGAAACGGGCCTACTAGACTGCAAGCCTACTGAAACTCCGATGATACCCAACCATGGGTTGAAGATTGTAGATGGAGCTAAGCCTGCAAATCGTGAAAGATATCAACGATTAGTAGGAAAACTTATCTATCTATCTATCTCACACCAGACCCGACATCATTTATGCAGTTGGGGTTGTAAGTCAATTCATGCATCAACCTCAAGAAGATCATATGGACGCTGCCATGAGGATTTTAAGATACTTAAAGGGGACAACCGGTTTTGGAGTATTCTTAGAAAAAATGAAGGCTTGGAGATTGATGGATACACTAATGCTGATTGGGCAAGCAATCCGGTGGATAGAAAATCTACCGGATGATATTTTACCTTTGTTGGGGGCAACCTTGTCACTTGTAGAAGCAAGAAGCAAAAAGTTGTAGCTCTATCAAGTGCAGGAGCCGAATTTCAAGGAATCAGAAGTGGCCTGATGGAGATACTTTGGCTTAAGAGATTGTTAACAGAAATTGGTTTTCCACCCACTCGGAAGAGTCAGCTTTTCTGTGACAATAAAGCTGCAATTAGCATTTCAGAAAATCTCGTACAACATGACAGGACCAAACATGTTGAGGTCGATAGTCACTTTATCAAAGAGAAACTTGAAAGCGGGATTATCGAGTTCTCATTTGTCCGATCTAAGGAACAACTGGCAGACATTCTCACCAAGGCACTGAGCCCTACAAAATTCAAAGAATTCCTTGGCAAGTTAAGTATCGGGGATACCGTTCTTCAACTTGAGGGGGAGTGTTGGAAAGAGAGACAACGTTAATATGCCGCCCAACATTCATTATGGAGAGTTCCTAAGTGATGCATAGTCCCTAAGCTTTGTAGAGTACCAATTTACATTTATTGATGTACTAGAATATTCTCATTCACCCTATAAATACTAAGGTGATGAACATTTGGAATACACAAGAAAATACAAACTTTTTCCTCTCTACTCTCTACATAAACTATGTCTTACCAATCCTGTTATACCTCTCTCGATTACCATCTTTAAGAGTTGGTAATAAAGATTTTGACAGGGAATTAATAAGGATTAGGAAAAGAGATTAAGGAATTCGCGTATGAAGTTTGGGGTGGTGATAATGATGATAACATAAAATTCTAGACCAAAATGATTATAGCTAGAACAGTCGATAAGTAATCATGCACATTGCATCATGTTTTTATTACATCTACATTCCTCTCTACATCACAACCATGGCACTTTGCATCTACACACACATATTGCATATATATATAGGCCCCTATGTATATATGATTGCCTCAAATACTATGATAACGAAATTTTATCAACATATACTTGAATGTTCTCTGAAAAACATCTTCTCTCTTTTGCAATACACACTGGCAATTTTCAGTTATGATGTAAAGTTTTAAATAAAAATTGAATTATTTAATGGTGATTTCGAAAATTATTTCAGAGTGGTGTAATTTAACTAGCCATAACGTTGTTTGATTTTACAAAGAAAATAAGTTCATTTGCTAGTGGTTTAGTAATTAAAACACTTAATTCACCTAAATATAATAATTTTGTTATGAATTATAGTACTATGTATTCATTTGCAAATCATCATCTCTATCCGAAATAAGTAAAAAGAGGTACTAATAATTTAAAGAGATTTGAGCAATAAATATAAATCATTAATTTAGCATTATTATTAATGCTTTTATTAATTATTATAAAAATAAATTTTTATAGCTAGCCACAATGTGGTTGCAAAGCTTTATTCAACAAAAAAGGCATAAAAGAGCATAATGTTTCTTATGAATATTATACTCCTCACTTAATCAAATCGTCTAAAATAAATAGAAATGAGTAATGATGTAAATATATATGAACACATAAATAAGATAATTCATTTATTATTATTATTATTAAAATTTATAAAATATACTTTTATGGCCAATGATATTGTGACTGCATAGCATTATTCAATACTAATATATTTAGTGCGACGATAACTTACATGTTTGATAACTTATGTTAACTATTTTCCCTCAACTCGAAAAAGGGGAACAGCAGAATTGCAAGTGATGCTGTCTCGCATTCAGCATAAAATCTCAGCTCTATCTGGAAAAAATAAGAAAAAAATTGTAAGAGAATTATTCCAACTTCTGAAATAAACATTCATTTCAGGGTCCAATAAAAACGCCCCACGAGATGCACGTAATAGTCTTACACACAAAAATGAAATAAAAGTTTATAAAGCTGGATTTTTAGGTCGTCTTTTATCTTTGTCACACATATGCCTAAAAATGTTTGAAAATTTGGATTTTAATTGAATTAATTTTTATGTAAAAAGAATAGGAGAAAGTGACTGAAGAACGCTCCCCTATACCCCTCCAATAGATGGATTTCATGGGGAGAGAGAAGTTTTTTTGGCTTTTAGTAGAAAGACCACTTGGGATTCTCTTTATATTTATACTCACTTCGACTATTCAAACATAGAGTGTAGTGTTGGATTTTTTTCTTGTTCATATTATAAACTCATCTCCTTTTCCATTTTGCCACTCCTTGTTTCTTTTCTTTTTTATAGTTATTCTCTTTTTTTAATTATTAAATAGATATGAATTTTAAAAGCGCGTTATGATGAACTTGAACTCGAGACATCAACCTCTGGCATTAACCACTCTACTGTTAGCTCAAATCAATATACTGATAAGGAGAAATAAAGTGAAAAAAATGACTAGGAAGGATGCGAAATCATATTTTCTAAAAGCGGAATCAAGTAATATCATGAATATATACTACTATACTATGTAAGGAACCACCCCCCCCCCCAAAAAAAAAGAGAGAGAGAGATTGTAAAAGAAAATAAATTGAATGGAGTATTTCATCAATATTTTGTTCAAAAACGAAGATTCAAGATGCTAGCTATCCATAATATTTGTGATTGATCGATATATCTATACTGTGTAATTAATTCTTTAAAATTTAGTAGTATAAGTATTGTGATGGAATTGTGGGACGTGTAACATGCAACTGATGGAGCTTTTCCAGAATTGTCACTAAATAAAGTGGAAATCCAATGCTAGCCGAAAGAGAATATTCAAATAATTATCTACTTTACTTGGCTAATTTTACAAATTTTTGAGCATTGCATTACAATTTACAATACGACCCCACATCCTAAACAAAAATTTCCATGCATCGTGCCAATATTATTTATTAAACTCTTATCTCTAACTCTCTTATCTTTAACTTTTTCTAATACACACATGCATTAAATAGTTAGCTTTATGACTGTTGTGGATAAAATTAGCAACACCAAAAAACATTTAACAAGTAGTATTAAATATGTTCATTCCTCCTTGGCAAACTGCCTATTCACATCATAACACGTACCCAAATTATGGTTTCCAATTAACACAAGCCATTACATATTAATACATAAATGTGGGCTTTGTAATTTATGTACTGAGAGACATGGCCAAAAAAAAAAATCAATTAGTGAAATGTCGACTTTGCCCTTTCACTGCAGTCTCTTCAATTCATGTCAAGAATATGAAAGAAAGTTAAAGCTGCCACTGATATTGCACGCCACTCGTGTCTTATATATTATCTCCTTTTTCATTAATTTCCTTTCATTGCATAAAGTATTTTTGTTTTGATGTAGTTAGTCGTGGCCTGGTGGCCTGGCTGCTATTGCATAATTAATCACACTTATTGGTTGCTAATTACCTAACAAACCCACAAGTAACATTTTTTAGAGGGAAAACATCAAATATCAATATATATTGCTCAAAATTCAAATAGTCCAAATCTTTAAGACTTTTTTCTAGAAAATTGATCTCTAATCTAATTGGCATTTGCCACGCACCCAAAATAATTGAAATGTAGATAGCTACTTCTATCATGATCCATCATCTTAAATAATTAGCTAAAATGAATTCAATTTTTTTGCTTATGGGGGCCACTCCATATGGTTAGATTCAAATTGGTATTAGGACTTTGCCTAAAGCTTTTGTGCAATTTCAAAAGTTACAGCCCAAATTTCTAAGTTTTATCTGAAAATGTAAACTGATATCAAGCTCTGAAGATCTGGTCCCACTTCCCCCTTAGTAGATAAAAAAAGATTACAAAATGCACATATATATATTGGGGTGGATTATTCAGTGTAAAAACCAATCATGGCCATCCATTTGATCAAGATCCACGGATCACATTGATTATGAGAAACCCTATGGGCTGACGAATCTCTATATATGGGGGCAAGGTGTTTTGTTTTTGCTTATTCATTATTAAATTAGATGCCAGTCTAATGAGGTAATCTCAAGCCTCTAGCTGACAAAAATTGTCACAGAGTGGTTATATTATATGTGCAAAGTGGAGCACACACCAGCTGTTGGATATAATAAAAAAGAAGCATGATTGACAGAGGGAATCCCCTCATTTTTGGGTACTTAGTAATTTTGTACCATGTTAGATCTTATGTTTAAAATAGGAGGTGGATTATGAAAGCAGGGTCACTCCCTTTTACAGACCACATTTATATGGACACGAGCCATGTTTCTTTTTTAAAACAACTAAAATCGACAAATTGTATGTCGGGTATATGGGGGATATGAACAACGATTATTCTCAAAATTAATTAAAATTTATATATATATGCAAAGGCAAGGTCACGAGAAGGGGGAGGTTAAGGAGTCACATTCATTGATTTGGATGAGTCGTTTATTGCAGGAGAGGGACCAAGGTTCAGTCCCTTCATCTACAATCACCTCCACCACTGATAAACCAAATGGCTAACCTACAAATTCTTCGTTTTCAGTCACATGCACTCATGGGTCGAGGTCGGTTTGGTGGGGGCGAGCTCACACTATAATTTTATAAATAATACATTTTCATTTTTTTTATTATTTCATCCAAGTACAAACAACAAGAGCAAAAAAATGAAAGAAATTCCACAAAATTTAAATAAAAAAGGCCCCAAAGACCTCTGTATGGTTAGGCCACCTCTTATTGGCCAAAGAAAGAAAAAAAAAGAATTCGATATATGTGCGTACATCCATATACCCACATATGTTCGATCTTCACCCGAGAAAAATTGAGTCCAGTATATGGTTAGGACAAAAAAAAGGGGAGAATTCCCGCCAAAAAAAGCACACATACTCAAAAATTGACAAACGGAACGGTAGTCTTGTTTTTCTGCCTCTCCTCGTTGTAGCAACCTTGAATCTTGATTGATATTGGAATCCCCATATAAATAATTATTTCTGGATTCTGGATCCCACCAAACTCAAATCCAAATATCACTCCTCTTTCTTTCCACACTCCCAACTAAATTATTGATTTTCACTTTCTCACACGAAATTATATAATTACTATGTACCAAACCCCCCCTTCCCCCTTGGGAATCTGCGAGATGTAGCATTTCCCACTAAAGAAATGGGTCACCAATGAAATCTCTCTTGTACATAACTTACCATACATTATACTCCCTAATTATCTACATCATATTCTTCACCCTCACTCACCCATGGAATTAAAAGAAAAACTTGAGGATTTGAAGTCTAGACAAACCTTGGACCACCACCACCATTATTATTATTATATTATTTTAGTCCCCTCCCCTCCTTGTTTTTTCTTAATCTGAGCTCCCCTTGTCATCACCCACCCACGCCTTGCTATTCACTCTCCTCCTCTTATACGGTGGTGGTGGTGTGGACGACGACGACGAGGAGGCTGACGACGACGTGTCACTAGACGACACAGCACTCACCCGGCCAGTCGCCACCCTCAGCTGCGGCAACACCTTCGGCTGCTTCCTCGGTTTGTTCTTTCCCGCCACTTTTTGAATCAGTTGGTGGCATCTTGTGATGCTCTCCTGCAAAATAAATCATTTCTTTTTGTTTCAGTTTTAATCACTTGCGAAATGTACGTAGAATAAGTGTCAAAAAATTGTACTTTGTCGAGTCCATCACTCCATGATTCGGCATGTTGAGCGCTGATCAACGAGAACTTAGGTAGATCGTTTGCCGCGGTGAGTATGGCTGCCGCAGCAACGCATGATGGCCGAAACTCAATGAAGCTCACCTCTGTTTAATTTAACAATTCAAATTTTTATTATTGTCTTTTTTTTTGGTAGTTAAACATAATTGATGTAAGCAACACATTAATGTGTATAAAAGTCAAAACTAAATAAGTATAGTAGATTAAGAAGATTTTGTATAAAGAATACCTTGCATTGTTGAGAGGATGACTTCTTTTGCCCTTGAAACAAGGAAGCCGGTATATGTTGCAGTCGGGTCGATTTTCAGTGCAAAAAAGCTTAAATACCAAAATGGAGAAATTGATCTCAGTCTCCACTCCAAAACTCTTAGCACCAGAAGCTCCATTCTTTGGATATTTTTTGGTTCAAAAATAAATTTTGAGCTTTCAACCTATAAATCAATGAAGAATTATCAAAACCATTAAACCCCAAAAATAAATAAGTATTAGTATTATAAAAAGTTAGATACCTGAAAATCCAAAAGAGAAGGAACAATGGGTTCCTCCATCTTAGCAGCTAGTGACAAGCATGCAACCGACAACAGTTGCAACGGCCACCCGTTCATTTTCTGAAATTATTGTACAACTATATTCATCAGCATGCAAAAAAACAAAAATAAAATAAAAAGATTAGGTGTACATACTAGTACAATAATACGATGCATAAATTCTGAGGTTGTAGCAGACCACCAGGGGACAAATGGACCAGTCCTTATTAAATTATGGAGAAGATAATTTTGCTAATTAATTATGATTAACAAGCATGCTTAATATTGAGTCATCATTCACAAACTGCATAATCTCATCCAAGTCATCAAATAATAATGTAATTAGAAAGATGCTACCCCTCAACAGTATTTATTGGTAGATTATATATAAATTAATTGATGTTATTTATTAGTGTTTAATTAGGAGGAAGCGGAACTAATTGCCTTTAATTAATGAAAGCGCCCTCCATACGTGTGACACTTTACGCCAATTGGTATAGTATTAATTTAATTAGTGGGCACCAAGTGGTGGGACAAAGAATACTATTTATATATATAGGAATATACATGGATTTAACCAAAAAGACATATATGATACTTTTTAATAATTTTAACTCAAAATCATAGAGTTTAATTAATAATTTATTTTAATATCTAGCCAATATAAATTTTATAGTATTGAGGAAGGATTCCTTATTTACAGCTATAGGTCATTGTCATATTGGTATTAAAAGTCGTTTTATATCTAATGCTTTGGAAAGGAACAAAGTCAATACTATTATTTATTCACGCTAATTACTGAGTGGAAGAAAGTTTGGAGATTACTGCAGGATGATTTTGACTAAAATGAATAAGATTTTGTACGAAATACTTTCATTAATTATGTTGTCGAGATTAAATGGGCAGTTCAGAAGTTGATGGATAGATATTAATTGCTGGACTGGTGAAAAAATAAGATTTAGATTAAATGAATATTAAAATATTAATAAGCATTGCATTAATTAGTGTTATTGGTGTATTTGCTAACTAAAAAGTAAGGGATATTGGCATCTAATATCATGGAACTTTTCAAAAGTTGGGATTTTTCTCACGAACTTTGAAATTGACAAATAATATCACGAAATTTACTCCGAGTTTGTTATTTCCCACCAATGAAAAAATTTCGGAAAATAATATCATGATACGGATTTTTTTTGTAATTTCTCGATAACAACTTCGAGAGTTTCAAGATTTTTCAATCTTTGAGAATAGTTTTTTTTGAAGCACACCATCTAAATTTGTTCTTCAATCTAGTAATATAGCCAGAATTTTTTCATTGGTGGGAAATAACAAACTCGGAGTAAACTTTGTGATATTATTTGTCAATTTCAAAGTTCGTGGGAAAAATCCAACTTTTTTAAAGTTTAGGAGCCAATATCCCAAAAAAGAAAAGTAGTGTACTTGACGGTATCGGAGTCTTACCGGCAAATGATGAGAGTAAAGGAAACGATCGAAATAGTTGACGGAGAGATACGCCGTTAGTGGCTGGAAACAGTAATATCGTTGTACCTGTATCAAAGCAAAAAAACTCTCCCGTCATAAAATGCGCTGAAAACACTAAGGTGCGCCGCGAGGCACTGTTTCATCGCGTTCTAGAATACTCCGCGGGTTGAGTTTAGCGCCACCTGACCAATGAAACGGAGTCTGGAATGAGGAAAATACCTTGAGAATCCATGCAACGGAATCCGCTCTTGTAGATGCGTCGATCGATTCATGAGAGAGAGGCCAATTGATTCCGGCGAGATCTCTCTCGTCTTCCAAAAGCCCGGCGACGGATTCCTCGACGTCCGGCGGACCGGAATCGATGTCCGATGAATATTCCGGCAATTCATCCACGCCGGCGGCGAATATGATATTGGAATCCTCGCCGCAGAGAAGGTCGGAGCACGACAGTGACATAGCGATTGGCGAATGCGACCACCGATGATCGGCCGTTAATCTCTTCTGATCATTCCACCTCGAAATTTTTTGATTCGGTTATTGCCGGATATTCATCGGAATTGTCACCGGAAAATGTGGCGGCGGCGGGAGGTGTGTGCTAGGGTAGAAATGTGTGTGTTTTGGTTTGGGTTTGGAGTCTCTCCTGTTTGCTTCGGATATATAGATATATAAAATTAATTGGCTAATATTTATTTTCTTTTTTTTCTCTGTAAAGTTTGTGGTATGTTTTTTGTACGTTTCTATAATATAACGAATCTCTAATTTAATGGAGTATAATGTATTCTTCTTAATTAGTTAAGAATAGAAAGTAAATATTTGTTAAGAAATGGTAGATTGAAATGAATGGATGGGAAGGGGGTGGGTGGGGAAAAGAAAATAGAAAAACTGAATGTGTAATTAAGAATGCACGAGTAGGTTTGTTATCAAATTCTAACTAATTTATAGTAATAACTAATATTAATTGTGTATGTTAAAAATATCAACACAAAGACATAAATTTATCAATATTCTTCTGTTGATAAACTTATGTGTTTATGTTGATATTTAAATTTACATGTTGTATTGATATAATTATGTCTTTGAGTTGATAATTTTAATACACAGAATTAAAAGTTATTAGTTATTACTGTAAATTAGTTAGCAGACTAACGCAACTCGAGTATATATAAAGATATTGTAATATGTGTATGAGCTATCATATTTATACATACGTATAGATAGTGATGGTGTAAGATTTAACCTCTTGTTTGGTTCCATTGTTTCTCTTGATGTGTATTTGTCCCAATTTAATTTTATGAGGACCACACTTATGCTACTTGGAGAAATTATTTAACTGCCTCTATGCACGTTATACGTATTGCTAATGCTATAGATTTTATATACTCCGTGTTGGATATTCAATATTGATTCTTTAAGCCGTTTAATTTGACTTGTGCCATTGTTGAAGCAATTAATCAATGATGATAATCTACACATACTCCGTTTATTGTTGTAACCTGCAAGAGTGATATCTCATGTGAAGGAAGAAGGATTAGTTAAATAATTTTTATCTTTTTATAGTTAAGTATCATCAAACAATGTGGTGAACTAGACCAAAAGATGACCTACAAGAGTATTGACAGAGACAACAAAAAAACGGCAGCATAACATTTACTACAAGACAAGATTTCCAAACCAAAAAAAAGCAAAGGAACAACAACCAAGAACCTAGATCGAATCAGCATTAACATCTAAAGCTACCAACACCAAGCAAGCCACGGCCACAGAGCACAAAGAGAAGGAATCCTCAAGGCACGGAATCGATAAATCAAATCAGTGTACTCCCCATGTAAGAATTCACAATGTCATCCGAATGGCTATACTAATTACATCCCAAATCAGATCTAGAATTCTGAGTTCATTAGAACATGTATAATGGAGTAGTAATTAGCAATAGAAGAATAAGTTTTACAACTCAAATAAGTGGGCAAGTTTGTGGAGAAGCTTGAATATCGTTCAATGTCGGCAAGCGTGCGAATTATAATGACAAGTTTAAGCTAATGACAATCATCAACAAATCGATTTCATGAGCCCAAACTTGGGTATATATATATATATATGGAAAAGAATATCTTATTTCATTAGAGCAAGGATCGAGTTATTCAAATTGTAATTATGTCTGTCTGTTCAGTTTTAGCAAACTCGTAGAATTTGAGAATACACATTGATATAAGAAAATTATGTATTTTTATACTTCCTAAAATTATGTATTTTTATACTTCCTATTGCATAGTATCTTTGCACAAGTAGTCACTAACCCAATAATGCCGGATCCAGCAGCAAGATGTTATGTACGATTGCTTTTGACAATTTTAAATTTTATTGTATTTTTTTAATTGGCACAAAAATGTGCTATTCCCACATTTGAACTCTCGATTTTCATATTCACTCATTAGCATCCGCAACCATAAACAATTAATACTCTAATATATGTGGGTACGTATATATGTAACACAAAACTAACATCCTGAAATAAAATTCAACATTGTGATTATATATAATGATGTAGCTTTGCATAACACAAACAATTGCATGCATGCTACCAAACGATGTGTTTGGGCTGGGCCGGGATAGCCCAATTGCATGCACGCAACCCGCGTAATATGAACTAAACAGGAACCACAATCCGAATCCTAGCTACCAAAATCTGGCTCAAATATACACAACTTATGATTCAATTTGTAAAAGTAACTATTATGTACTAATAAATAAAATTATTATTCACAGTATATAGAACAGTAAATTCCGTTCCTGGCATTTTTAATGTTCTCATTGACGACGTCGTTTTGGCTGGGAGCATGAACGCAGAGTATGACGGCGTTGGAGTCTTCCTCCTCCGGCGAGGCCTTGTCATCCGTGGCGCTAGCATGGTGACTTCCGGCCAAAGTGATGATGCTTACTTCTTCGTGGTGGGTCTAAGCCTCTAACTCTCCAACTTGCCTTGATCGAGATTCATTTTCGTCGAATACTCGGCGTAGTTGCTTAGTTGTTAATATTTGAGAAGGTGAAAGATGGGTTTATTTTGGTAGTAAGTAGTATTATTTTGAATATAAAAGATCAATTGAATTTAATGTTGATTCATGATGGGTAAAATTCATTTCTAACTTATATATTACATACTACTACATTTTATTATTTCTCCAATATTGTGTGCTCCCGTCTTGAATTGTTAATTCTCAATTAAGATTCTTTCCTACGAATAATTTTGTCCCCCATTAGTTTATTTTGTTAGAGGAAAGCATATATTTTTACTAAACTCTTACTGTTTTCACGCGTTTACACGCGTTACGTAATACATTGATATTAAGGGACGTCGGTGCAGCACGTAATCAGTGAACTGGCATGAATAGCCAGCTAATTTTAGAGGGTTATGATTGAAAATTTTCAATCCGATTAGTCTGCACCCGATTAACCTGCAATTGAATAGGGTGGGCAAAAATTCGTTGGGCTGACTCGATTGACACCCATAGTGATATTGATCATTTTCGTTGGACAACATGGACTAAATCGAGCAGCCACTTTTCTTTATTTTCATTAAATTTATGTATAATAATTAATTATGAGTTATTAGTGTGGATATTTTCCTATGTTTTCCGCTCTAGCTAGAGTATAATACGATTAATATAAGTAATAGCAGTATGATAAAGCTTTGCCATCTTTTTTTTTTTGTTTTATAGGAGTATTTTTTATATAATAAATTTACAATGAAACACATGGATATCAATCAGGGGTGATTAATTTATTGATCGTAAATATGTAGTTATTCATTTGGTACTCGAGGCAGTCCTTGTTCAAGTATATATATGTATTTTTCATGATTTTCGATATTTCTATTAATTTCATTTTAGATGTACTTTAATTATGAATTGGTATTTTAATTTATAGTATGTGGTTTAATTTTTTCAATCCAGCGATGTAATTAAGATAATTTATTACTTTATCATAAATGTATAATTAAATTGATATAATTAATGTGATAGTAATGATCATTTATTTATAAGCATAAGTGTATCCACCCATAGATTGTTATGTACATTATTTAAATATAAAAAATAAACATTAAATATGGGGTAAATGAACTTAAGCTACACGATAACTCTTGTGACCTGCAACATGATTAGGTGAACAAGCTAATATACATGTTTGTTGCCGTCTGACTTTATTTATTTATAATCGTTTTTTTATTATTTAATAAATACGTACTCCTATATTTTATTCAGAGCATGACTTTAATTTATATTATCATAAAGTCACGCTTCCAATTTTTGAATTAGTAAATCTTGTGTGCATGTGTAAACTAAGATAGAATTACGCTTCCAATTATTAAATTTATATTTTACATAACAAAATTAGTGGGAAATTGTGGAAGGGTTACAATTTAAAGATTTTGACCAATTCAACTATATATATATATATATATATATATATATATATATATATATAGCCAATATAAATCACTATTTACACCATATATGTTTCCAACTTTTCTAGTGTTATACATGACAAAAGTCTCATTTCACTTATGAAAACGTGACGAGTTTGTGCACTATAATGTAAATCAATAAGCTTAATATGGAACATAAATTGCATTGATCTCATCTAGTACACCCCACGAATTTTCTCCCTTTTTCCTTTCTCATATTTTTCTCTTTGCCAATTAAATCCATGAAGAAATAAAATTATTATGGTGCCCTTCCCACCAACAACTGAAGTTGAACCAAATAAATAAGAATAAATAAATATGGAGAAAGAAAAATCTGCCCAAAATGTGGGGACTACAAACATTTCTACCTCTGCCTAATTCAATTAATACTCATCGCACTTCTCAACTATATATTGCTAACCTACTAGCACATTGTCTGTCACCTCAATTTATTGCCCATTCATATATATAATTCTTCAATTACTTTCATGTCCATATACAAATGAAGCTAATCAAAACTTATTTTAGACTAGTCAAAGTTTAAAACACATTTTGCTTGGTATAACGAAAATGATCTCGATTTACATCTTGTTATACTAGTCTCTGGAAGGAAAATTCCATACCAATACAGTGATGCACAAACAAAAATCCTCAAATTATAGTGGTTCAAAATGGCACTAATTTAAGGCAATAATGAAAATAGAAATGTAGTCAACATCCCATGAATAAAGCATAGTGCCCATATCCTGAGGAAGAGAGATGGGGTGTTGCTGGCTGGATGTGGGATATGCATATGCTTCTCCAAATTGAGTTTGTTTTCTAACACACCTCCATAATTCTATGCTTTGTGACACAATATATGAATCATGTATGCATACTATACTATTACTATAGCATGCCCAATTTATTATTATGAGAACGTAAAAACATAAGCATTATTTTAACGTGTAAAAAATAAAGATATTTGCTAACAAAATTAATTAAACTCAACAAATAAAAATTTTGTCTCCTCCAAATTTTAAAGCAAGGTCTGCATCATTCAGCAAGAGAGAAACATCCACAGTAGATCTTTATCATCTAATGACTAAATATACTTCTTAATTTCTATAACCAAAAAATGATTTTATTTGAATTCCCCATATGTATATTGCAAAGTGGAAGTGTCATTTGCATATCACTTCTCACATGGTTTGATCAATATCACTCCTCTTTATGTCTTTCAACATTGCAATATTGCACTTTGACAAAACCTTAATGGTCACTGTTATATTTGTGCGTTGTGCATTTCCCATTTTTCCCATTTCCTATTTTCCATTATTGGTCTAAGAGAGTATTAGTTTGTCACTATTTCTCCTTGAGAGCCGGATTTGGTGGAGTAGAGCTTTGCAATTGGGTGGTGTAGGTCCAATGCAAGATCTAACAATTTTAATCATAAATAAAAATAAAATTGAGCCCTCATCTCTAATCCTTATATGAGTGAAGGATAAGTACTGGACTACAAGTTTGTGCTTAAGTTTAACAGCCATTTTTATATATTAGTACTCCCTAATTATTACTATAAATTGAATCCAATATCCTATATCACTGGGGGATTATTTATAATAATTTTAACATTTTAATTGAAGCCATTAATTAATCTCGACCTATATAGCTAATCTACTTTGGGAATTAAAAAGCCACTTGTAGTGCATGGTGGGTAGATATAAAATAATATGCACTCACTTTGTATAATTCATCACTTAAATTATTATTCAAGGTAAATTTATTACACATGTGGCGAATACAATTTTATACAAAAGTCATTAATCAATTTCCACATCAGTGAAAATTTTTATTACACATGTGACGCTAGTCAATCTCTAATACCTTAATGCATGCATCTTTGTCGCTTTTTCAAGTCCGATGACTAATACTAAAGTCCAAACAAAGTCTAAATTTTTTTATTAGATGAATGTATAATGTCTCTATTATTTATAGGTGGCTGCTGTATATAAAAAAACATTGGAAAAATCAAGGTAGCATGATGCCACTGAATTGGAGGTTTATGATTTGATTCCAAATTAGTATGTAATTATTAAATTATGAATAAATTGTATATGAATCTATATATTTCCAAAGGAAAATAGACAATACAGAACTTTTCAACATAAGCTCAAAATGATGTCTTTTCTTGAAGAGAATATAAGATATCCATGTTTTAATGATAATTTATTGTGGTTGTTTGACTAGAAATCGGTAATATTAGAACAAAATGTGGAAATGGACAATTATGCTAACAACCAAAAATATAGTGAAAGTGGTGTTTTCATTCTTGTTATTCGGCACAACTCTTGTCTTAACTCTTAACATTTCCTCTGCTAAGTGTCAATTATTTGGCTTGATTGTATAATCAATAAACCCTAAGCTTATCTGCTCCAGTAATTATATAGGGATTGGTTATACATCAAATCTTCTTACTATGAGAAAGTGACAATATATTTGTATTTCAATAAAATTTTAATCATATGATTCAATCAAATCCTCATTTATGACTAGCTATATGTGCAATATAACTATTTCGAATTCTTTTTACAATGAAAATTAACTACACTAAAAAAATAAATATACTCCTTAAGTGATATAGAATCGAGAATTTTTAGGCCCGATTTTTTAAAACAAAAGGGACTTCTGAGCCCAATTTCCTAAATTCTATATATATATATATATATATATGGTTTATTTACACTGGGTGAGATGCTATTAATTATCTTTTGCAAAGTAATATGTATCTAGTTATTATAATTTGTTAGTAATATTTTATGACAAAAATAATTTATTCACATAAATATGCTATTGTCACTAGACTAAATAACACCTATAGTGGTTATAAGAAGTATATAAATCTGCACTAATTAACTCATAAATTAACATATGAACAGTGATTGTCACGGTAGATGCGATTATTTTTTTTAATGCAACTGTAGAAAACGACTGATTGGAGCCATTCCGACAAACTTGTCAAATCTAATTAAGGATTAGTAATTATTATTTGGGCCGTCTAAAAGTCTATAAAATTTTAATCATATGATTCAATCAAATCGTCATTTATGACTAGCTATATGTGCAATATACCTATTTCGAATTCTTTTTACATTGACAGTTGAAATAAAATTTCATAGTAATATTGCAACCGGTAAAGCTAGATTGACACCGTTACCACTAAAAACACATGGTTATGCATGAATGGTAGTCACTTATATTGAGGGGGCATAAATTAATTATTATGATAGATTAAGAAAACATAAGAACGATGATTGAGTATTTAAATGATAAAATGATCAAACAAATTCAAAACTAATCAATATATCAGAAATATACTATAAATTAATTTGAATTATTAAATCCATGGTATTAATCAAAGTAAACACTTTTTTAGATTCAATATCCATTAACAATTGGGCCATTATTTTCGAGAGAGGTGTTAATATGGGCCTAAAATAAAGTAATTAATTTGACGGACTGGCCCATTCTGTGCTTCCAAACAGATTTTCCAACTCCCCTTATCTGAAATTCAGTCGCTTGTAACTGAGAGAATCGCGAGGAAGAAATGCTGAGCCTTGGAAGATTTCCTGCGAACTTACAGCACAATCCCATCACAAACAATCTTCAATTTCCCCCCAAATCCCACTTCCCGTATTCAACCCACCTCAACTTCGAAGCTGTTCTAGCAAAGACGCGAAGTGAGCTGTGCTGCAACGCCTTGAAAACCAAGAAGAAAGGCGGCGGCGGCGGCTATATCGTGAAAGAAAAGGAGGAAGCTGACGAATTCGAAGATGAAGATTTTGACGGCGAATTCGTTGATTCGACTGAAATTGAAGACGGCGATGACGAGGATGAGGATGATGACGTCTTTGTTCCTTTGCGGGATATGAAGAAGTGGCTTGAGAGGCGGCCGCGTGGGTTCGGCGAAGGCAAAGTGTATGATACTTCAATTGAGGATAAGTTGATGGAAGAAATCGAGCAGAGTAGGGTAGCCCAGATTGCAAACCTGAAAAAGCTCAAGGAAAATTCACTAAAACCGACTCCCAACAAAGAGAAAGGTTTGCCATTTTTGGGGATTTAAATTCTGTAATGTTTGATTTCTTCATGTTTTGGAGAAGTGGGAGGGCTGAAAATGATTTCTTTGCAGTTAAATTGTTTGTACATTTGTTTAAGATATAAGTCGAATACTGGTTTTGATGTCTTAACCGTTGTGCCTCGCTTGTTTATGCTTACTTGACTCGCTTAGCGAATGCCATCGATTGAGTAGAACCATGTTAGGATACTTAATTTGTATCCAAAATGTTTGTTAATCCTCAAAGGCTCTGCTCTGTGCTAACAAGGCGTTGGAATCCACCAATTTGTAGTGGATGACCCTAACCTTGGATAGCTTGTATGAGCCGGTTTAGAGGTTCATCCTTATGAGTGTGTAGTTGGACCAATATCGACCAGATCTATTTGTTTGAGAACTTACTATCTACCTGTTTACTATCCTATGTTGCAACGGCTCCTCACTTATATTCTCTGCGTGTTTATGGCATTTTGTTTTGGAATAACAAAACGTGCACGGCTTCTGCAGGACCTCAGCCTCTCTTTGATGGATTTCGAGTGCGTTTGGTCAATCTCCCTAAGAAGAAGAATATTCACAAGGATTTACGAATAGCATTTCAAGGAGTTCCTGGAATAGTAAATATAATCCCAGTAGTTTCTGGAAATGAAAAAACCAGGGATCCAGTTTGCAAAGGGGTTGCTTTTGTCGACTTCAAGAAGGAGGACGAGGCACATAGGTACATCTCCCAGACTTGCATATGTAATTTGAGTTTTCATATATATGAAAATATTCAGTTGGCTGCACTTGTTGTTGTATTTTGCTAGATTTATGCAGAAATTCACAGGTAAAAGCATAGCCTTCGGCAAGGTTGAAAAGCAGATAAAATGTGAGACGGTGAAACCAAAGCTGCCAAAGCCTGAACTTGATCAATCAGTTGATGGTAGTAGTAAGGGCCCCTTTCAACAACAACGCATTCTCAACTCTGATGAAGAGATCTGTGGTTCACTGCTGCATTCATCGGAAGAGAGTGTAGCTAATGAAGCGGGTGAGATGCATGATGTGCCTGGACAATGGGAAGAAGATGATGGAGGGATCAGTGACGCCTCAACTACCACCGGCTCTGAGTTAGCTGATGAACCGGAAGAAAGAAAAGAGCCTGCTATTGACAAAAAGGAGACAAGAAAAACAAAGAAGCATCCGAAAAAGGTGGCATCAAGACGAGTGAAACCCAATGTTCCAACCCTAGACATACCGGGATCTGCCAAGAAGTAAACCCCCCAAATACTATACAGAAGCACGAGAGCAGTAAACCTTCTTGTTTCCTTACTAACATTTCTTCTTCATGCAGGTTGAAAGTTAGAGAGCAAGCGGTGCTCTCAGGCGTGTTTTCAAAATATGGAGCAGCTGCTGCTTCGACTGTACAGGAAGAGAGTAGATAACAAATGACACTCGTGAACAATAATTTTGTGTTTTCAAGAATGTGAGATAATTTCTCTTGCAACTCGTTCAGAAATGGAGAGTTCTTTTTGGGTTTATATTGCAAAATGTGGTTAAATTCATTCGACCTTTATCTTTACTGCTCAGTATATTTCCAGCTTAGAATGATGGACATGGTTGATCATTCGACTCTGCATTCCATTTTCAGCTCAGTAAATGTGAAATTTACTCGGTCAAAGAAACAAGATGTCTACATTTACACACACCAAGTTTACATGATACAACAAGGTATTTATGCATAAAATTTCATGGTAGGAGTAATTTGCAAATGCATTAATAATTAATCATTTTTTAAATATCAATTCAAGCTCAACGGAAGGGGACCATTTAAAACCTCAAGAATCACGATTCAAAAAGAGTCAACTAAATATGGACATCCCCTCCAACAATGAGAGATTTAAGAATATGGATTAAATTGGATGAACTTTCAGAATATGGGTCCAGGCATGCAAATTTTTCATTTTAGAGGATTATTGCATTTCCTTTTCTTATTATTTTCATCACAAAATACAAAAATTAACCAAACTATCCAACAAGATATTTCAGTATTTGGGAACCAATTTAATCTCATATTTGCGCTTACTACTTAGTTTCTTATAGTTGGACTTAAGATGGGTTTTTTTAATCCATGTTTTTGTGTAAGTATTTAGTTAATTCTTGTATTTTTTTTAAGTGAAAAGAATAATAAAATAAAAGAAAATAAGAGGAAAATTGCAAATTTTACAATAAATGAAAAAGTTCGCATGCTCTAATATCACATTTTTTGATAGAGGTGCGAATTTGATACGATCTCATATCTTAGTAAATCACAATTATTTAGTTATCTTTTATTACCCAAATCTTTTCCATATCTTTATTTTCTTATTCAATAAGTTAGGTTAGTAGTATTCTAGTATTATAAATAGGAGAGTTTGTTATCATTTTATGCAATGAATGAAAATATATTATTTTGCCCACAAAGAACGAGTATTCTTCTACCCCTAGTTTACCGCTGCCCGACGGAGAGACATCCGCGCACAGCAGGAGCTAGAAGCGCCGACGATCCTGTCGGAGAGATCTTGATCGCCGAGCAAATCAGCCGCCGATCACCGTCGAGGAATTGAGTCCTTAACAACTGGTGCTTTCATCGGTTTACTCATGTCCCGCTTCCATAGCAACGGGAAATCAATGTGGGGGGGGGGGTCACCGCCCCGACACTTTTCCAGACGGTGCTTCCCGCCGCACTCACGTGGGAGGCCACCGCGACAAGTCAGACTTTCAGCGCCCTCCCATGGAGGAGGACCCGATTGACCGCCCGTCCGACGAGGGACACATTGACGACTCAATTGGCAACAAATTGGATCGCGTGATGGATAGGTTAGATAAATTAAATGCTTGGAGAGAGGAGACGGACCGGCGGTTTGAGAATTTGGAACCTGCAATCCCGCGCGCGTTCAGTCAGCCGCTTGACTACGATGACGGTGATGAATGACGAGTATTCTTCTACCCCTAGTTTACCGCTGCCCGACGGAGAGACATCCGCGCACAGCAGGAGCTAGAAGCGCCGACGATCCTGTTGCAGGACGCCGGAGAGATCTTGATCGCCGAGCAAATCAGCCGCCGATCACCGTTGAGGAATTGAGTCCTTAACAGAATTACATCCCAAATACTAAAATATTTCGCTGGGCAGTTTGGTTAATTCATGTATTTATGATACTAGAAAAGAAGAGAAAAATGCAATAATCCCTTAAAATAATAAAAGATTTGCATGCCCTGGTTTTATATTTTTTTAAAAATCATCTAATTTAATCCAAAAAATTGAAAGATCATCCAATTTAATTACATATTCTGAAATCTCTCTATTAAAATAAGAAATCGATATACATGACCTAAATTTGGTAAATTTTATTGTAACCTTGAGCAGAAAAAATGAAAATGTCCTTAACTGGGATAATGGCATAAAATAGTACAGTAAAAATGAAAGTTGAAGATAATAAAACAGTTTCAGGGTGGATTGGCAGGTGAATAAGCTCGAAAAAATAAAACAAACTTTCTTTTTCATTGGTTTCATTTAAATCACACCTAAAAACCCAACTCCCATCCACCCCACCCACTCCCTAATCTCACCTCCGTCCACAAACTAGCTGACTCTATTGCTAACCAACTACGGACTACTTGTTACAGTAAGGGTTTCGCTAATTTTGCTGCGTTACTTGATGTTTTATTTTGTGTACAATTGATCACTCATTTATGTACGGTTTTCTGTTCTGTATCATTCATATTTTGTGTTTATTGGGCTATTTTATTTCTGGGTTTTGCTTTCTGTTATTTGTATGTTTTGGTTGATGAGAAGCTTCAAATTTGTTCAGAAGTTGGGGAAGTTTGCTTCTTCAAGTAGGAGATACGGAAACTCTGTAAGTTGATCGCTCTTAAACTATTTATGCTATCTTTATGTCTGGTTAATCTATTTTTTTATTTCTTCAACTGATACACCAGAAATAGCAGTGTTGTATAACTTCTCCACAATAAAGGAATCGTCTTTATTGTATGAAGGTTTTGAACTTTGTGGTTTGAGCATGTAATCAGGGGCTAATTGAACGCCTCAATAATTGGGCCAAAATTTGTTCTTGTGTTTTACTTCTGAATGAATTTGAGATGTCTGGTTGAGTGAAATGCTATAGTGACATTAGGCATGTGTGTCTCATTGCAGTATCCTGCCTCCCATCTGTTTTTCTTTTTTTTTTATGGATTTCTTGACGAGGAGAGGGATCTTTTTTTCAGCAAATCTTGAGAACTGGAGGGAGATAAACTGTAATGATCGGTTTGTTTCGTGCATGTGCTTCGTCAATATTCCCGGGAACTAGGCATTTCACTACTACAAGCCCATCGTGCAAAACTCTTTTTAATTCATGGGGAGCTAGCTTGCAGCATTCCAGTGCTAGGACAGTGAAGTTTGAATTGTTGTTGACAAGGCTTCAGTGTCAGAGCTATTCATCAAAAAAGTTGGGGGGAGGTAGTTCCCGTAAGGGGAAACTCGAGTCTAAACCATTAATGAAGGACGACAAGGAAGCCTTTTTTGTTCTTCGCAAGGGTGATCTCGTTGGGGTTTACAAAAGCTTAAGTGATTGTCAAGCTCAAGTTGGAACCTCGGTAATCACAAGTTCTCTGACATTGGTTTAAATTTCTGCATATTTCTTTTCTATTTGGCTATATAATTATGCAGTGATTCCTAAAACTTGAAGCAATTTTTGTTCACTGTTTGGTTCTAATTATCCTCTCTTTATTGTAGACTTGTCATATATGGTTTTATCTTGTGTAATCATGCCCTTTCAATCATCCAACTTATGTGGTTTGCTAAATTTTTTAAATTATTTTTTTGGATATATCTTCCAGAAAACTGCACTTCCCTTTTCCATGGTTGAAACTATATATCTCAAATTTGAATTCAAACCCAAACTGTGTTTCCATGGCTACGATTTGGTTGGAAGCAATTGAAACTGTTGTTGTAATTGAAATTGTTGGGCATCATTAAAAATAACTTACTTGTTTCTTTATTTCCTATCAGATATGCGACCCTCCTGTCAGTGCATACAAAGGTTATAACATGCCCAAAGACACTGAGAAGCATCTCATGTCTAGTGGGCTTAAGAATGCTCTTTACTCCATTAGAGCTTCTGATCTTACTGAAGAACTTTTTGGCACTCTTATACCGTTGGTAATATTACTCTTTCTCATCTACTGAAACTTGTAGAAACAGTGTGATTATTTTCATTTTTTTGCTGTTATATACATAGTTCAACCCTGCATGTTGCTAAGATATGAAATTTACTTGTCATTTACCTCTCTGAAACTGATAGGTACATGACTCTTTCCTTTTGGAAATATACCAATGTAGGGTTAAATTAAGAATGTGTTTGTCAATATAGTGTGAAATGTGAAAATACAATATGTTTATTATCTGAATAAAAAAGTGTAAAAGTGTATAATTCTTTTGGGAGACAAACAGTATGATAGTGATTGTTTGTGGGATTCATATTGCAACATATATTGATAGTTATCAAATATAATGTATTGTTATTTTGATAGTTGATAGGATAAGAAAATAACGTTTTACATTTATGAAAAGCAATTTCAGGCAGGAAAAGTACTACTTTTCTTTTCCAGAGGCAACGTGTTTCACTAAATAGATATAGATTAAGTTTAATCATTCGACCACTCCGACAAGTTGTAACCTATCTTTTAGATTGGATCTGAGTTCTGACATACTATAAGGTAAAACAATGTCTTTTAAGATGTCAGAGTTTTATATATTCCTTGAAATAAACTCTAGCCAAATACCCTCTTAAATCAATGTAGATAGTAAATGCAACAGACTCAATGATGGTATAAAATTTTGTGGGCAAATAAAAAAAGTTGTGAAGGAAACTTACTCTTCTTGAGTTCCAACATTGTCTTTTATTTTACTGACTGGTTAAAATGTTCACACCAACAGTTGAGATATTTACAAAGATTTAATTCTTCACTCTGCAGCCTGCCTCATATAGAGGTGAAACATCTAGTGAACCTGTGTCAAAGAAGAGGCCACAGGAACCTATGTGGTCAGAATATGGGGTAAGTCAGATGTTTACCAATCTCCAATTCATTTTCAGTGAGTGAACTGAATTTTCTGCATTGTTGATTCATAGTTAAGTTAACATTCAAGTTTGAAGTGTCATGGGCCCATGAGTGCACTGCAATTGAATACTGTATAAAAGATCTTCTACTCTCTATGTTACCAAAATTTGTAATCGGAGGAAAAATATATTGATCATTTTCTTTTGGATATGCTCTTGATAAATGAAGTTGAGAACTTCTTGTTATTCAGGAGATTTGAAAATGCCCATGGTGTTCTTTGCATGCATTAGTTTGTCTGTATAAGTATTCTATTGGCTAAATATAGTCAGTGGAGGGTCTTTTTAGCCTGAACACAACTTCCTAAGTGTTTTCATTTATGTGATCAGTTTGATTGGAAATTTAACTACACACTGGTTTGTTTGCATTCAATTTGCAGGAGGCTGTTGGACCCGTCTTGACTGCTAGCGATGCATTAACAAAGCATTTTAAGTTAGACCCTTATAGAGTTGATCAGAATCAATCAGTTTGTGTGAGTGGCATATGGTTGGAATTCATAGTACTCATAACACTTTCTTTTTTAATTAGCTCCAAAATAAAGTTTTGTCTACTTATAAAGTGTCACTCAATTCATAGTAAAAGATACAGTAAAGTTGAAAATAATAAACACAAGTTTCTGTGCTTGAAAAGCTATCTATGTGTCCTTAACAGCGGTCTTGTACTATCGAGTTTGATGGTGCTTCAAAGGGAAATCCTGGTCAAGCAGGGGCTGGAGCTGTACTGCGATCTGATGATGGAAACTTGGTGAGTAGATTGCTCTGTTTAGAGGTTGTATGTCTTTATTGCTCTGCTAATGAGTTTGACATTTTTCACATGTTAAGATTTGCAGGCTACGTGAAGGCTTAGGTGTTGCCACCAATAACTTTGCTGAATATCGTGGCTTTATACTTGGGTTAAGATATGCACTCACAAAAGGTTTTACAAGTGTTCGAGTTCGAGGTGACTCCAAACTTGTTTGCATGCAGGTATATGTCCCTGTTAACGAATTAGAATTTCTATATCTGAGCAGGGGGCTGGCAAAAAAAAAAGTCATACTGGCTCTTTTTCTCCAATTTTTGGCACTAGTGATAGCTGCAGTTTCTTGTTTATGGCCGCTTTATTCAACACTTTCTGTGTCCCATTTTCACTTTCTTCTTTTTCTTTTAAAAAATTTATTAAGTCAGTAATGAAAATGTTAAACTAAACATATAGGTGCCTTTTAAATTGTTTGACAGCTGTTTTTAGTTGATGTCAATCTATCATTGCAGCATGTATGTTTCCTATATTTGCAGCATTAAGAGGTTTAGATCCTTCAGCATGTGTGTTTTAGTATGCTTTTTGGTCTAGCATAGCTTCCTTTGTTTGTTTATGCTTGCCTATGAGGCATGAAACCTATGATTTCTCTGGCAGATTCAGGGATTATGGAAGGTCAAAAACCAAAATATCTCTGGCTTGTTTGATGAGGCAAAGAAATTGAAGGATAGATTTCTCTCGTTCCAGATTATTCACATTTTAAGGGTAAGTTCACAACTATGACATGGTCTGCATAGTGCAACTACCCCTGCTAATTATATCATCATGATTGAGATTAACTCGTTATTTCTATCTTCTTCAAGGATTTAAATTCGGAGGCCGATACTCTGGCTAACTTGGCTGTAGATCTTGCTGGTAATCTATTACTCCTCTTACTGTAATTCAATTTAGTTATGAAAGCTACATCGTTTTGATCTGGTTTGGTATGTGGCTGCAGAGGGACAGATTCAGGAGGAGATCGATAAATAACTTCGACTGACAAGAACCTTGCGCTTCTTCTTCCTAACGCAATTTTGCATTTTTTATTGCCATTTTCTTATTTTCTTGGATTTATTGGTTGCCTCTGTATCATCTGCTGTTGCAGTTTTGAACAGTTAATATGTTAAAGTGGAATGTAAAGTATCAGTGGCAAAGGGCTTTTAGTTTTCATTTTTAGATGCATGATCTTGAACTAGCTAGCTAGGTCTTTATTCAACATGGATGCTTGTCAAAATTTCTCAGTAATTGTAAAACGTTGCCCACAAAATCTCTCCTCTATACACAGTTTTATACTTGTACTAACAAAATTTGTGTTGGAAATTGGCTATTTGAATAAGCTAATTATAGTTTGGTTTGTCATTTGTCAGTAAACAAAAAAGAATCATATATTCAGTAACTATATTCTAGAGGATATAAAGTTAGTGCATTAACTTTCTCACAATAATGTGCTGAGAATGTGTCTTCAAAGTGCGTAAAAAGAAGGGTAATTTGCTTGAAAATTGTATTTTGTCCTGCAATTCTAAATATCTGTAGTAGTAAAAATAATACTCCTATCCTGTTAATTATGCAACATTTGTTTTTTGGCGTGACATTTTATCTGGTTTTGTTTTGTGCGTTAAGTTGGGATGGAGTGAGTAAATTTTAATATTTTCCTCATTTTTGTACAAGGTTTAATTTAGGGTGAGTATCTAATGTGTCATCTTAAATTTTCAACATTTACAACACCACTGATGAATTTAATTATTTTTCTCAAAACATTTAGCAAATTAACTATGTCATCAATTTAAAACACATGTGTGTTAAATTAAAACACACTATGAAATTTAGATAAACTTTAGAATTCATTTTCATGGTTGATAAACTTGAGATAAACTTTATAATTCATAACTTTACTACTCATTTTCATGGTTGATGGACTTATCAGAATTTGACATGTATTCATAATTTTTATGATAATTTATCAAAACATTAATTTGTAATTAGGAGTACTATTTTCTAAAGTATACTTAGCCCCACATGATAGCTTTAATTTTAAAGTACTCTTGATAATTTTATTTAATAAACTTTGACTTTATTTTGAATTAAACACTTTTATTATTGTGATTAATTCACACACACATAGTGATCTAAATTCAGTATATGTGTATTTTTTAATTATATGCCCCTGGGATGTGCTTAAAAAATAGTAGTATCTACTTTTAAAGTTACAATCTACGTCCAACCACGTGCTGCCGCGTGGCACATGATTTGCAATATTGTAAACATAAATATGCAATATACATTTATGGAAGTTTTAGATTGATTTCTGGCATATTGCATTTTAATTATTGGCAGATTGTGTTTTTTATTGTTGAGTTTTGCATTTTAGACATAGACCTTTTAATTTGCATTATATATATAGATGAATTGGATTTATATATAGTTTATTTTGCATTGTGGACAATTATGGTTTTTAATGCAAAACTCAACAATATAAAATACAATCTGCCTATAACTAAAATGCAATATGCGGAAATCCATATACAATTTCACAAATGCATATTGCATTTTAGTGTTTACAATATTGCATTGTTATTGCCACGTGCAGCATGAGATTGGAAGTACGTTGTGACTCTAATTAAGAATGCGCCCTAATGCTCTCTTGTATGTACTCCCTATGTCCCATTAAATATGCAACATTTGGGAATCGGCACGGGTTTTTATGTAGTGTTTTTTTGTGAGTTAATGAAGAGAGTAAAGTAAGAGAGATGAAAAAGTAGAGATGAAGATGTTTCCATTTTAGGAAACGTTTCATTTTTAATGGGATTAACTAAAAAGAAAGCGTTTCATTTATAATGGGATAGATGGGGTATATAATATAAATATTAGTTGAACATTTAACTCATATAACGTCTTATTCGTGTGTGTGTGTGTGTGTGTGTGTGTGTGTGTGTGTATATATATATATATATATGGGTGTGTTAAGGTCTTTCGCAGCTTTTCAGTCCAATGTTCTTTTTAATCACAGCCCTTGGATCCTTGAATTGGATGGTTGTGATGATCTGCATTATTAGTCGGTGTGCATTATTCAACTGAAAAACTGCATGATTACACTATAATGGTGCATTATTAGTCGGTGTGCATTATTCAACTGAAAATCTGCATTATTAAATGACACGTGGCATCAATCTAACCGTCGGATGACAAAATCGTTTGGCTGAGATTAAAAAGAACAATAGAACAAAAGATATAAAAAGGAAATGAATACATCTATATATATATATATATATATATAGGAGTGATCAATATTTAACTAATTTTAAGTGTATAACTAGAGAACAAATCTCAGCCACACATCTTAATACTCCAAATTAATCTTATGGCTTAGCTATTTTTACATGATTTAAATAAAAAATAATTAACAAGGGCATTTTTGGAAACCATATTCAACTCCAACCGTCTCCTTCAAATTTCCAACTCCAATTTCAGAAAAAATGGGGCTTCTATTCACACTTCTTTTCCTCTCCCCTCTCTTCCTCCTCTCCCAAGCCTCCTCCGCCGAGCTCAACACCACCCGCTGCGCCCTCGCCGGCGCCACCAATTGCAACATTTTCCGCAGTAAATTGGTGTACGACGCTTCCTACCCGTTCTACGACTTCTCCTCCTGCCCCTTCATCGACGACCAGTTCAATTGCCTCAAATACCGCTGTCCAGATCGGAATTACCTCAAGTACCAGTGGCAGCCTTTCTCCTGCAACCTAGCTAGGTAATCAATTGATTCAATTTCTTTTGATCATCGCTTTCGGCGAAGCAGCGGCAGGCGGATGGAGGTGGCAGAGGAAGCCATGGATGAACCACGGAGCTTCCGCAGTCCCCACGATCGCCTCGTGAATCCAACGGCTGAGCATCCGTTTCAGTTCCTAAATTGTCTATTTAGTTTCAAAATCTGACGATTTTGCTCTGTTCGTGTAGGTGTGGTCCTACTGCCAAGAGAAACTATCATTTGTATGGTGATATTGTTTCTTTTGATACGACATACTCAACAAATAGGTATGTGCACACTAATTACTATTTTTCACTTCAGTGAAGTATATTGAGCATATCGTGATGTATATTGTGCATTACAGTGATGTATATTTCTGCATGCTTATAGTGTATTGTTTTTCATTTTATGGAAGTATATTGAGCAATTAGTGAACTACAATATGCTTACAGTGAAGTGTATTGAGCATGCCTTGACATTGAGTATATTGAGCATATAGTGATGTATATTGTGCATTACAGTGATGTATATTTCTGCATGCTTATAGTGTATTGTTTTTTTTATTTTTATTGAACATTCAGTGAAGTATACTGAGCATGCCTTATAGTGTACTATTTTTATTCATTTAGTGAAGTATATTGAGCATTTAGTGAACTTAGTATATGTTTATAGTGATGTATTTTGAGCATGCATTATAGTGTACTATTTTTTCATTTCACTGACATATATTGTTCATATAGTGAAGTATATTCTGCATGCCTTAGAGTGATGTGTTCCATGGTTAAGTAATGTTTCTGTGATAAATGCGTATAGTGATCTATTTTATTCACATCAGTGAAGTAAAAACATGCTTAGAGTGATGTTTTCCACGTTTAGAGTGATGTTTCTGTGATATTTTCTTATAGTGATCTATTTTGTTCATATCAGTGAAGTAAAAACATGCTTAAAGTGATGCGTTCCATGGTTAAGTGATGTTTCTGTGATATATGCATATAGTGATCTATTTTCTTCATATCAGTGAAGTAAAAACATGCTTAGAGTGATGTTTTCCACAGTTAGAGTGATGTTTCTGTGATATTTTCTTATAGTGATCTATTTTGTTCACACCAGTGAAGTAAAAACATGCTTAGAGTGATGTATTCCAAGGTTATAGTGATGTAAAAACATGCTAAGAGTGATGTATTCCATGGTTAGAGTGATGTGTCTGTAATATTTTCTTTTAGTGATCTGTTTTGTTCACATCAGTGATGTAAAAACATGCTAAGAATGATGTGTTCCATGGTTAGAGTGATGTTTCTGTTATATTTTCTTATAGTGATCTGTTTTGTTCACATCAGTGAAATAAAAGTATGGTAAGAGTGATATGTTCCACGGTTAGAGTGATGTGTCTGTGATATTTGGCTATAGTGATCTATTTTGTTCACATCAGTGAAGTAAAAACATGCTTAGAGTGATGTTTCTGTGATATTTTCTTATAGTGATCTATTATGTTCACATCAGTGAAGTAAAAACATGCTTAGAGTGATGTATTACATGGTTAGAGTGATGTGTCTGTGGTATTTTCTTATAGTGATCTATTTTGTTCACATTAGTGAAGTAAAAACATGCTAAGAGTGATGTATTACATGGTTAGAGTGATGTTTCTGTTATATTTTCTTATAGTGATCTGTTTTGTTCAAATCAGCGAAGTAAAAACATGCTAAGAGTGATGTGTTCCACGGTTAGAGTGATGTGTCTGTGATATTTGGTTATAGTGATCTATTTTGTTCACATCAGTGAAGTAAAAACATGCTTAGAGTGATGTATTTACAAGAAACATTCTGAAAAAATGAAACATCATATTTACTAGAAATTCTATAGAACATGTGTACGTAGCCAATCTCAAAACTCGAATCAGTAGAAGTTATGCACTCGGAGTTTGATAAATTGAAATGTGGATCTGGTAGCTCGGAATCCCTTCAATCCGGTCTCGTGGCGCTTGTGCAGCTCTACAATTCATTCGAGGAATTCAGCCGGAATAAATCATCAGGAGTCGATGGTGCTGATCAGAAATCGATGGAGGAATCTCTGTCGTGATCGGTGGATCTGCTCGACGCATGCGGTGCAGTCAGAGAGGTGCTTCAGATGATGAGAGAGAACGTCCGCACGCTTCAATTGGCGATGTGGCGGAAGGGAACTGATTTCGATTCCGCGGTGCAAAACGACGACGGAGAGGTCACTGGTTTCGAGGCGACGGCGACGAGAAGGTTGAATCGCGTGAATTTGGCAGAAGAGAGAAGAGAGGTTGAATCGCGCGACGAGGTTTTTTCAAATGAGAGCATTTTACTTTTTACCCTAATTTTGTCTGTGAAGTGACCATTATACTCCCGCCTTGTTATAGTGAAGTAAATTTGTGATAAGAGTGAACTGATTCTCCTTTAAATTCAAAAATCACATGTATTAATACTAGCTCTTGATTTTCTTGATCTTGTGGCTGTGATTTGTTCTATAGTTATGTACTTAATGAGCACTTGCCCTAGATCACTACTATATATATATATATATAAGGATGTATTCATATCCTTTTTCCATCTTTTGTTCTATTGTCCTTCTTAATCTTGGCCATTCAATTTCCAGATCTGATGGTTGATTTTGGTGCCACTTGTAATTAGTTTAATTATTAAAAAAAAACTGAAAATGGCAAGAATGGAAGATCAATTTCACGCTCTATTTTTCTGCTCAACTCTCCAACGCCGTCTCAACACTATTCCTCTTCCCCTCTTTCACAAATCATTCCGTGATAATTTATCCTGTATCGTTATAGACCACTCCACGATAGAGACTACACTTAAACCGATGCACGATGGCTTTGTCAAGGACCTCGATAGCATCGATTTCTCCCAGAAGGTTTCTGCTGTTTTCTTCGTCGCAGCGGTCATAATCTGCACAGTCGCGAGTGCGATTGCTACTGCAAACGCCAATCCCGGGTGGGCATGGGCGGCAATGGCTGGGGTCGCGATGGCTGCCGGTAAGGGGATGTTGCCTGATAATCTCCCTATAGTCGTCAAGGCCAAGCTCATCTCCAAAACAGAAGATCAAGGAAGCCGGCGACGCGATGCTTCTCACTGCTTAAGGTTATTGATTATGTGACTGTTTTATTGTTTCACTTTTAGAAATGTTCGAATTTCAGTGGTTTATGATCGAGTTTTGGACTTTTAGGGTTTTTACAATCGATGGATGTTGTTGAATTGGTTTCCGTAATGTTCTTCTTTAGTTTATTGCTTTGGATATGATCTGATTTACTTCCGTAATGGTTGTTTTATATGTAATAATGGACGATTTGTGAGCTGTAATGTAATTGTTTGTTGACCAGTTTAATTTAGGCGGCCGAGATTGATTGTTCGGTGCACGTTTCTTGTTTACCCCAAGGGTTTAGCAATCCTTGGGGGTAGGATGTAGTATGTACTACGTCTTAAAATCGTCGTCAAAGAACACGAGTTTCAGTCATTCATCTAGGGTTTAGAAATCATATCGGCTAGGTAGTAGTTTTTTACTGATACACATAATGTACATATTATATTATATAATGGTTGTTATAGGTTCTGTAATGCACGATATGTGATCTGTAATGTACATTTTTACTGACCAGTTTAATTTAAGTTTGGCCGTGTTTGCTTGTTCGGCACACGTTTCTTGTTTTTCCCAAGGGTTTAACAATGCTTGGGGCTAGGGTGTAGTATGTAGTAAGTATTAATACCATCGTCAAAGTACACGAGTTTCAGTCATTCATCTAGGGTTTAGAAATCATATCAGCTAGGTAGTAGTTTTTTACTGATACACATAATGTACATATTATATTATACAATTGTTGTTTTAGGTTCTGTAATGCACGATTTGTGAATTGTAATGTACATTTTTACTGACCAGTTTAATTTAAGTCTGGCCGTATTTGATTGTTCGGCGCACGTTTCTTGTTTTCTCAAAGGGTTTAGCAATCATTGGGGCTAGAGTGTAGTATGTACTAAGTATCAAAATTATTACCAAAGTCCACGCGTTTCAGTCATTCAACGAGGGTTTAGAAAGCATATCGGCTAGGTAGTAGTTTTTAACTGACACACATAATGTACATATTATATTATATAATGGTTGTTTTAGGTTCTGTAATGTACATTTTTACTAACCAGTTTAATTTAAGTTTGGCCGTGTTTGCTTGTTCGGCACACATTTCTTGTTTTTCCCCAAGGGTTTAACAATCCTTGGGGGTAGGGTGTAGTATGTACTAAGTCTTAAAACCGCCGTCAAAGTAAAGGAGTTTCAGTCATTCATCTAGGGTTTAGAAATCATATTGGCTAGGTAGTAGTTTTTTTACTGATACACCTAATGTACACATTATATTATATAATGGTTATTTTAGGTTCTGTAATGCACGATTTGTGATCTGTAATCTACATTTTTACTGACCGGTTTAATTTAAGTTTGGCCATGTTTGCTTGTTCGGCGCACGTTTCTTATTTTCCCCAAGGGTTTAACAATGCTTGGGGCTAGGGTGTAGTATGTAGTAAGTATTAATACCGTCGTCAAAGTACACGAGTTTTCCACACATCATTATTGGGTTTTTTTTCGGATTAGTCTTGTGCTTCACTTGGTTGTCTTAGTATTATTAGTATTCTCACTGTCAACATTTAATACATATTATTATTGCATTATTAATCTGTTTTTGTTCATTATCGTTAATGAAGTTGTACTTTATTGGATACTAGCACTTCACTTACTCTATATAGTTGTTCCATTACAGTTCATTATCGGACACAGTATGTACATTATATGTTGCATTACGAAACTGATAATGTACATTGTTGGCCTTGAAGTTTACCATTATTATCCAAACGCACTTAATGGAGTGTACATAATATTTTTGCATTAGTAATATGTTCTCGTTCATTATCGTTAATGAAATTTTACATTATTGGATATTAGCACTTCACTCACTCTACATAGTTATTCCATTACAGTTCATTATTAGACAGATTATGTACATTATACATTGTATTGCGAAACTGATAATGTACATTGTTGACCTTGAAGTTTTTCATTATTATGCACACGCACTTAAAGGAATGTACATTAATAATATACTACAGTTTAGAAACTCAGACGGGGTTCGTCGACAATAGAGATGGTCGACCTTTCTCCCCCTGGGTTTCTTTTGGTCACCCTCTTCTGGAGCTGTGCTTGGCCCTGCCTCGGCCAATCTTACCCTGAATTTCTGCGCTAGTGCAACTGGAATTACATCATCGACTGATTCGTCGATGTCCAGTCTTAGCTGTTTTTCTGCTGTGGAATCGTCAACATACAACATCAGAAAATTATTCTAACGAACAGAATAATGCATAATATTTTATATATAATGTATACTACTGATTAAAGAATGCACATATTCATTCAAATAATGCACAAAGGAAAATTATACAAGCATATTTGTAATTTGTGCTTTTCACCATTTCACCTATGTACACAAGCAGTCCCATAATGCCTAATACCTGGTAAATAATGTAAACCACTAGCTACATAATGTACAAATTCAATCAAATAATGCACATAGGTATATTGCATTCACCATTTCACCCACATCACTCAGCAAGCCATCAAATAATGTATACCACTACATAAATAATGGAAATAGATTTGTTACCTGCAGCCTGGGTAGACTGAGATCTTGATGGTCGGCCTCTTTTCATCATTTTTAATCTGCGAGACGAACAACAAATCAAATTTCGAAACCATTTCATCTAAATAATCGCACAATCCACCATTGTAAACCATTAACTAATTACATTTTGCATATAAGACAAAACACTAACCAAAACGGAAACACATTTGTGATTACACAAAATCGCGACAAA
Organism: Salvia splendens; assembly: GCF_004379255.2. NCBI lineage: Eukaryota > Viridiplantae > Streptophyta > Magnoliopsida > Lamiales > Lamiaceae > Salvia > Salvia splendens. The sequence goes on from NC_056034.1 coordinate 8,988,178, forward strand.
GGCCACTTTAAAAACACTGAATTTTTGGATGAAAATTCCGGAATCTACTTCTAGACGGAGAATATCGGCGTTTAAAGGGTGTTATTCCAAAAAAATAACTCTTTTCAACCCTACCTTTTCGACGCCTTCAAGAATATGGTCTCGCGCTACCGGAGTTCGTTGTAGACAGTGAAATCGACGAAAAACGAGAGATTTCTGGAGATGCCGGGTTACTTCCCTTGGCGGCTAGGGTTTGGAGAGTGGGTGGAATGTGGGGAGACGATTTGCAGAGAGAAGTGAATTGTGGGATTGACGTTTGGAGTGAGAGAGAGTGAGTGGATGGAAGGTTGTATCAAATTCCGCTTGATTTTCGCCAAATCCGTTTTGGGCGTTTTTCCATTTAGTTGTTTTACTACTTTACCCTTATAATGCACAAAATCCACCCTATAATGCAACACGGGATAAAAAAAATGAGATTTCATCTGGCCCCTCCATCCACCAAATCCAACGACTCAAATTAAGAAGAAAGTTTAATCTTAGGGATCAAAAGGAGATTAATGCTCCCCTATGTATATATATATATATAATGAACACAAAATAGATTAGATTTTTACCGTACATTTTTTTATCTAATGCAACACATTTAGGACCCGTTCAATAAGCTAGTAATACCTAGATATAGATTTATATCTATACATTTCTAGATGTTTGGTATCATAATTACACCACCTTACAAGCACTTATTTTTTCTCTAAAGCCCATCTCGGTATAATATTTGGATTCAACATAACCTTTACCCCTACATATATTAGTAAAATTTAGTGATCTTTATAGGAGCATACAGTAATTTTAATTTGTGTATTCATAGTAATATTTTATCGATTTAAATAAACAATTAAAACATCTAATTACGATATGTCGAGATCAAATGAAAGTTGGATGTATAAATTGCAATGATATTTTAATTGAGGAATAAAATTGTAAAACCTACGAGTACTAGTATAAAATATAGGCCCAGCCCATTAGGTTGCTGCCTGAACTAAACTTACTCTCTTCTTCTTGCCGCCATTGTTCCTGACCACAAGTGCGGCCGCCACACCATCGTCGAACACCGTAAGATCCTCACTCCTCTCGGTTTTTCTTCTTGGTTTCCAGGAATAAGTCTTCCAGGAATAAGTCTTCCTCTACGCTGCTCAAGGTTGTTTATAGTTTAATTTTAATTGCTGTTTTTATGCTTTTGTTGAAAATTTATTTGTTGTTTGATGTTTCATTTATGTAAGTGAAATCAGTTGATATTACCACGTATCCAATTTCCGTTAGCCTTATGTCAACAAATTGAAATTACCTGGCTAGGTTATGGTGATTGTTCTATGTCTAGCTGATTTTCCGTTGCTTCTTTTTGTTTTTAATTGGTTGGAAATCTATGCCTCGATGGTTATTTTTGCTGCAGTTGTGTGTCACGTCGTATTTATCCGTGAGAAATTGGTATAAGCTGATTTTTTTTCTGCAAGTTCATTTTTATTATTGCTTCTGTTTGTGTTATTTGCTATATCAATTAGCTTATTTTATTTTGTTTGTCTGGTGATTTGAATTCTCATAATGTTATGTCCTGTAGGATAAAGAGTAAGCCATGGTTCAGTACAATTTCAAGAAGATTACTGTTGTCCCCACGGGGAAGGAGTTCATTGATATTATTCTTTCTCGTACACAACGCCGAACCCCAACCCAAGTGCACAAGGGATATGCCATTTCACGTCTTCGGCAGTTTTATATGCGTAAGGTGAAGTTCACCCAGCAGAATTTTCACGAGAAGCTGTCAACAATTATCGATGATTTCCCCCGGCTGGATGACATCCACCCTTTCTATGGTGATTTGCTGCATGTTCTTTATAACAAAGATCATTACAAGCTTGCCCTGGGCCAGATTAATACTGCAAGGAACCTGATTGGAAAGATTGCCAAGGACTATGTCAGGCTATTGAAGTATGGGGATTCTCTCTATCGCTGTAAGTCTCTGAAGGTTGCTGCCCTTGGGCGTATGTGTACTGTTATCAAAAGGGTTACCCCTAGTTTAGCTTATCTCGAGCAGATAAGACAGCACATGGCTAGGTTGCCGTCTATTGATCCGAATAGTAGAACTGTGCTGATCTGTGGGTACCCCAATGTTGGAAAGAGTTCATTCATGAACAAGATCACGAGAGCCGAAGTTGATGTACAACCATATGCTTTCACCACAAAGTCATTGTTTGTTGGTCATACAGACTACAAGTATCTGAGGTATCAAGTGATTGACACTCCTGGGATTTTGGATCGACCGTTTGAAGATCGGAATATCATTGAGATGTGCAGCATTACAGCTCTTGCACATCTTAGAGCTGCTGTTCTGTTTTTCCTTGATATCTCTGGTTCTTGTGGATATAGCATTGCTCAGCAGGCTGCTCTTTTCGATAGCATCAAGTCTTTGTTCATGAACAAACCCCTGATCATTGTCTGCAACAAGACTGACTTGCAGGCATTGGAAGGGCTTTCTGAGGATGATATGAAACTGGTCATGGAGATGAAGTCGGAAGCTATGAAAACTCTAGTAGGCCAAGGGGGTGAGGCAACTGATGGCAGTAATGTACTCTTGACTATGAGTACTTTGACTGAGGAAGGAGTAATAGCTGTAAAGAATGCTGCTTGCGAGAGGCTATTGGATCAAAGAGTGGAACAGAAAATGAAGTCCAAAAAGCTGAATGACTGCCTGAACCGATTCCATGTTGCCATGCCTAAGCCGCGTGATCAGAAGGAAAGGCCTGCTTGTATTCCCCAGTCTGTTTTGGAAGCCAAAGCTAAGCAAGCTGAGGTTGATGCTGAGAAGGAGAAGAGGAAGCTGGAGAGAGATCTTGAAAATGAGAATGGAGGTGCTGGTGTGTACTCTGCTAGCTTGAAAAAGCGCTATATTCTCGCGCATGATGAGTGGAAAGAGGACATCATCCCAGAGATTCTTGATGGGCACAATGTGGCGGACTTCCTCGACCCGGATATATTAATGAGACTTGAGGAGTTGGAGCGAGAAGAAGGTGTTCTCCAAGGACTGGAGGAAGATGATGATTTTGAGATGGACGGGGCTGAGCTAACCCCTGAAGAACAGGCTGCACTTACAGAGATCAGGAAGAAGAAGAGTTTACTTATCCAACAGCATAGAATTAAAAAGAGTACTGCTGAGAGCCGACCAACCGTTCCCAGAAAATTCGATAAAGATAAAAAGTTCACATCTGAAAGAATGGGGAGACAGCTATCATCCCTTGGACTTGATCCATCGATGGCTATTGACCGAGCTCGCAGCAAATCTAGGGGTCGTAAGAGGGAGAGGTCCACTGACGGAGTAGAGTTTATGGATGTTGATGGTGATAAACAAAATAAGAAAATGCGGTTGAAGTCAAGATCTAGGTCAAGGTCGATGTCCAGACCACCGGGTGAAGTTGTCCCAGGAGAGGGCTTCAAAGATTCTGCTCAGAAAAAGAAGGCTATTAAGATTGCTAAAAGTTCAAGCAAAAACAGGAACAAGGAGGCTCGTAGAGGAGAAGCAGACAGAGTTATACCAACTCTCAAACCTAAACATTTGTTTTCCGGCAAGAGATCAACTGGCAAAACAGACAGACGCTAGTAACATCAAGGTAAATATTAGCTCAATGATATCTACTAATTTCTTACATTCTCTATGTTGCTAAGCCTAAATATTATGCTATTGTTCATTTAATCATCCTTTTGGTCTTTCATTGAAACTGTCTGTTCATTTGTACACTTCATATTATTATAGTGTTACACTGTTATTCCTGTTTATAATTTTTGTGAAATGCAAATGTGTTCTTGTATTCTTGGACGTCCTAGTTATCAATGCTCACCCAAAAATCTGATACTTATTTTGACTTATGTCTGATGCAGATTATCTTTGCTGCTGTGGGACTCTCAAGTTGTGATGGCTAGTGTTTCAGTCTAGATGTTTGTTTTGGTTTAACCCCATATGTTTGAACATGTTTTATTTTACTCAATTTTGGCCGAAGTTTTATTGTTTATGTATGCATTTTGATACTCTTGTTATAGTAAAAGCATATGAATGTTGTTTGTTTGTTATTTTATTAGTGGAGTTTATAAGTTTGTATGCAGCTGGCCGAGGTGATTGGCTCAAGTAATACTTCTCACCAAGTTAACAGCTGCACATATCACAAAATAATGGTATCAACAACCAGCTCTTGTCTCCCTCAGTTTCGGGGTCGAGATAGAGGGTGCCGTACATGTATCCATTTTTTATTTTCTATTTTTAAAAAAAATTATTTGCATACCATTGCTCTTTATTTGTTTTGATAAACATAAATTGGCGTTTGGTGTCTAAATTTATGGTACTTGTCACATATATTTGTTATGGATAAAATTGGATTAAACCACTATTTTAGTACTCTTTGTATTTCGTTTGAACCTTTTTGATTTTGTAGGTTTTAAATCGTTTTACTACTTTTGTCCATGAAAGTAATTATTTTTTCTTTTATTTAGATAGTTTATTAAAATTGGTCTTTATCTATTTAAGATAAATTTTTCATCTATAAGAGCATCCACTACGCTGTCCTCTTACCGTCCCTTAAACTATTATTTGAGGGCTCCGCTGTACTTTATTCCTCCATCCCTTAACTAAGGGACAGAACCTGCAATGCTCCGTCCGTTAACCGTCCCTTAAATTACTATTCAATCAATTTCATTTTTTATTTTTTTCCAACACAATTCAATTAAAACAAACACACTTCGTTAAAATTAAAATAACATTACAGCATAAAATAAAAATACAACTTAAAATAAAAAAAAACATAATTAAAATCTTTAAAAATAAAATTGACATAATTTAAAATATAATTTTATATGGACATCCTTGAATGTTTTATGTTTCATTTTCGATGTGGGACAAAAACTTTCTTGGATGTCTCTATAAAAGAAAAACAACCAAGAATGATTTTGTCCCACATCGAAAGTGAAACATAAAACATTCAAGGATTTAAAAAAAAAAAAGAAGAAGAACAACCAAGAATGATTTTATCCCACATCGAAAGTGAAACATAAAACATTCAAGGTTGTCTCTATAAAAGAGAAGCAACCAAGAATGACTTTGTCTCACATCGAAAGTGAAACCTAAAACATTCAAGGTTGTCTCTATAAAAGAGAAGCAACCAAGAATGACTTTGTCCCACATCGAAAGTGAAACGTAAAACATTCAAGGTTGTCTCTATAAAAGAGAAGCAACCAAGAATGACTTTGTCCCACATCGAAAATGAAATGTAAAACATTCAAGGTTGTCTCTATAAAAAAGAAGCAACCAAGAATGACTTTGTCCCACATCGAAAGTGGAACATAAAACATTCAAGGTTGTCTCTGTAAAAGAGAAGCAACCAAGAATGAGTTTCATAAATTCGCAAGCCCATCAAATATATGTGGGCTATTACGAATTTCTTGTATTTATTTATTTGTAAAAATTGTTTTTAAATATAAAAATCAATTTTTATAAATAAAAAGTATTTTTTTAAAAATTTTTGATTTTTTTAAAAAAATTGATTTATTGAGTCAGCGTGACGGCGCTCACTCGCGGGCCGGCGAGTGGGCGTCACGCATGGCGCAGGGGCGCGCCACGTCGTGTGGCGTGACAGCCCGTCCCGTGTCTCGAAGACACGAGCCGCGGGACGGGATCGGGACGGGACGGCGTGTCGCAACCCGTCGCGCGAGCGTTCCGTCCCTCCGCGACGGAACACGGGACGGTGGCGCGCCGCGTAGTGGATGCCCTAATGAGTCTTATTTTGTACTAATAATATTTTAATCACTTTATGAGGGACGGAACGCGGGACGATGGCGCGCCTCGTAGTGGATGCCCTAATGAGTCTTATTTTGTACTAATAATATTTGAATCACTTTATTTCTTCAATTTTTTTAACTTTGTCGAGGACTACGTGTTAAAATATGTGTTGTCTACAACTAAAACTAACATTTTTTTTGGATGGAGGTAGTGTTTATTTCATCAAATGATAATATAGTAATTTTAAATCATACATATGCAAACGTTAATAACCAGCCAAGAAAGATGAAATCTGAAAAATTATCACTTTAGAGAGCTAGTGCTATACTATAGTATTTTATTTGTGTGAGAAGATAGAGAAAATATGTTTGTCCTCGAATTTGTTGGAGTTCGGCCCAACTTAGGAGTATAAAACTGCACCGACTTGGAGCGTAAGAAAGCATAATAAGGACGAAAATCACGACGGTTTCTCTCAACATCCAAAATCAATGACGTCCAGTGATGGCGGCCGTGTTGAGGCGACCGGCTCTCACCCTAGCAGCGGCGTTCACGACCACCCGAACCTGCTCCACTGCATTTTCGGAGCCGTGTAGCTATCGCGGCTATGCGACGCGTGCACCTTCGGCGGAGCTACTTAACCATGCCGCGCCAACCCAGGTTTAGACGCTACCGGTCAACATTGAGCGTCGTGTGGTCCTGTACGACGGCGTTTGCCACCTCTGTCACGCCGGTAAATTTTCCACATTTCTGTAGAAATATATCTATGCTTCTCTGATCTATGCTTATTATTTTGTTGCGTACGCATTTACATCTTTTAATTCCAGATTTTACCCTTCGTTCTCTCGATTTTGGGGGTTTATCTGACGCATTTTGTGTGTGTGTTTTTCTATATTTCGGTGATGCTTTATTTGTGCTATTTCATCGTTTAATTGCATGTAGATTGTAGAGAGGTTTCGTTCTACATTTTCCCTAAACCCTAAGAATCTCAAAATTAGCATGTGCTATGTTCTTTCCGGTGAGGGTATTTCATTTTCTGAAGCAATATTTCCCTTGAATTCTATCAAATATTGTAGGAGTGAAATGGATCATAAAGGCCGACAAGGATAGGAAAATAAGTTTCTGTTGTGTGCAATCAAAAGCAGCTGAACCTTACTTGAGCCTATGCAGAGAGAAGCGTAAAGATGTTCTTCGTCGCTTCCTGTTCGTTGAGGGCCCCAACTCATACCACCAAGGCTCTGCTGGTAATCGCTTGTCCACAGCCAAGTAGCATCAAATAAACATAATGTTGGCTGATGGTACTTTTTTTGTGTGCAGCTGCTTTACGGGTTTGTTCATACTTGCCCCTGCCTTACTCTGCCTTGAGTTCTCTCATGGTTATTCCGGCTCCGTTGAGGGATGCTGTCTATGACTATGTGGCAAAGCGGCGCTATGACTGGTACGGAAAAGGAGATGACTGCCTGGTCCTCAAGGAAATTGAGCTGCTCGAACGCTTTGTCGATTGGGAAGAGCTTCTGGAGCGCAGCAAATCCAAACAAGAATGAGGCTCCTTTTGGGACATAATGTAAATATGTTGCTCTTCCACTAGAAACAATTCCACCACCTTGTGTGTGTGTGGTGTTTTTGGTTTGATGTTTAGTGAAATTTGAAACCCTCACAAGGGAGCTGATCATGTTAGCATCTCCAACATGATGGTTCTTGAATTTAGATGAAATAAATCAATGTTTCTAGACATTGTGAACTACTTGCATTTCTCAAATAGTACAAATATAGTTGGATTGACAGAAGTTGAAGAGTTCTATGCTGTAGGACCAACTTTACTTTTTGGCTAACTATTCTACAAATAAGATTTGAGGCACAGTTGATGAATTCTAAGTGCTAGTCCATTCTTTCCAGTCTTTGTCTAGATGAGCTTGAGCCCATTTTATGGCTGCTCGGGCAGCTTGTGGTCCTCCAGGCAAGCCCTTTTCGTTGATGGTATCCGCCATATCAATGAAAGGAAGCACCAAGAGTGTTCCTGGACCACCATACTCGGAGTGCAAGAAGTTATCGAATATCTATTACAAGTGAAACACTACACATTCAGCAGTTGCAACAACATTACTTATTCACTCTCATACAGACAAATATATATGTTAGGAATACAGATTTCTGATATCTGATGTTCAGCATGAATATAATCCTCTGTTTTTAAGTCAACAATTATTTGAACTCCATCCCAACCACCAACTGAACTTTCAAAGAGTGAAATACTACTCCACAATTCTACTAGTATATCCTACGAAAACCGCTTTTTAAAATTCAACATTACAACAGCAAACAATCATCAAGAATAAGCATTTAAGCTGCAAGTTAAATCCTCCCTATTAGTCCTAATTTGCTAATACAGTATGATAAAATTAGCATTGAAATCCCAATTCATTATTGAAAGAGAAGTAAAGAGATTGGGGGAAGAACCTCAGTACAGACTCCAACAACTTCATCTAGGGAATCTCCAAACATATCTTTCTTGGCCAACTTCTTCTGCAAATGGGACTTAAACTTTTCAGTCTCCTGTGGAGAGAGTGAGATTCATTATCAGACAACTGAAGAAATTGCAAAACATAGCAACTAAAAAGGAAAAAGAATAAAGCTGACGGATTCAGCAAATTCGGGAATTGGGTCGGGGAATTTGTACTCCTTTTCAGCTCTGCAAATGAGGTTTGATTTGGTTGTCTTGAGAAGCAGAGGAGTTTTAGGTTTGGTAGTGGATGAGGAAGCCAAATTAATGGAAAATAAGAGATTTGACGGCGGGAGGAAAGAGGCAACAGGTGAGGGAGCTGGAGCTGGAGCTGGAGCTGGAGCTGCTCTACATATGCCACAAGCCATTCTCTTATCTTCACCGCTTCGAATAAATGTTTCTCTTTTTCTCCAGTATTTAAGGGTTTATCTGCACATTCTGTTGAACCTTGTCGTCATTTTATACAATTATTAGTTTGAGGGCGGGAGTATGATTAACAATTATTATACGTATACAATTTAAATGCGACGCGACAACTATATTAGATAAGATTACTTATACACAAATGTTTACACAAGATTCAAGATCTATACTTAGTTTACATAGATAATTAGAGTGGTTAGGTTAGCATAGAGAGCTAGAATTTCACAAATTCCTTTGATTGGGCTCCACCCATGGGAACCCAAGGAAATCAAACACTTGTTTTTCAGTTGCAAACTTCAAACTTGCGCTGCCTTTGCTTCCCTGCATTCAAAACATTAGTAGTATATTAGTATTATCACAATTCACAACACTAGTTATCATGCAAACTAAACATTTGTTAAGTTGGATTATTTTATCAATCATGTCTTCTCACTCAAACCAGATGCCAGATAGTGATTAGTGATATATAAACATGTATAGAAAATGATGACAATATCATACCCTTTTTTCCCCTGAACTTTGAGTTGCAGGGAACAACCCTGTGTCATCAAGCCTGAATCCCTTTGATTCTGCTAATATTCTCAGCCTGTTCAAACATAATCAAAACCAACAATTGTTAAATAAAGAGGAGAGTTCAGCACCACCACATAAAAATATAACCAACTCTAGGCAGATCGAAAGGCCCTTAAGCTTTTCAAACATGGCACTAAATAATTTTGCAAATGGGCACACCTCCTGTTCAGCACATCGTTCCCTGTCCATGCTATTAATCCAAATGCATATATATCCCTCGGGTAAACCTACAGACGAGAAACAAAATTAGGACGCAGAATCTCCATGGTTATTTTATGTGATCATTTCTTAATCAGCAAAAGAAGATAAGAGTCTTGGGTAAATACTTATGCATGATGACCTCAATCATTTCTGGTAAGCATTTTATGAAATTCATTTGAATAGTATCCTGTTTTTGATAAGCAAAACATCAACACACCTTCAAATCTATGCGATGTCGCAACTCTCGACCAGGATAGGTGCAAAGACCAAAATATGTATCCACTCCAGAATCTGTACCCTGAGCTCATAGATGAAATCCAAATGAGAATCCTTTGTATTAGGTGGCTTTCCAAACTATTAACAGATGCGGAAAATGGGACAAAATTACCTCCTCACTGTGAATACTGAAGACCAAATCCTCTCTTAAGAAGTTAATATCCTTGAGACGCTTTACATATTTTGTAAGAAAACCTATATGACTGGAGACGAAGAAGACTGAGTCGTCTGTCCATGAAAAAGCTAAAAAGAGTATATGATAACATACTTAGAATTATCCTCTCCTTAATTTCAAATAGATATTACTAGAGATAAATATGCTTTACTAAAATTCCTTTTCCTTCCCCATTTCCATTTCAAATGAAAGAAATAGCTCAAGGAACTACAAATAATTAGTACAATATACGAAAGCCAATACAAACAATATACTGAAGCTATATAACTGTGATACATCACCTTTTCCCATCAGGGTGTGTGATCACAACATCCATATCCCCACAAGAAGCCTTCCCACGTCTGTATGATCCTCCACAAACAATGTCTGCCTGTGGAAACATAGGACCATGAGAAAAAAGATTTGAGAGGTGTTGTCACGTATTAATTCCTACACTTCTTCCAGATTGACTGGCGTGACTAAGAAGGCAAAACTAAACTTGATGATAATTGCATCAACAAATTGACATGTGGGAACGATGTCAGAAAAAAAATATGAAACCGCAGCAAGCATATCTGCGTCTAATGTCTCATTAAAAAAATTAACCGACTTGGTGATGGCGGCCTAAATCTCACTGGTACACGTTGAGTGTATCCTTAGTTGGCGTTCAAAAACTACTCACGAGGGAAATTGACACTGCGCTTTTCCTTATTCTCATTTAGCAAATAACTGTGAGCTTTCAAAGTTAAATCAGCAGCTGAGATTCTCTCACCCCAGGCAATATCTCTTCTCCAATTTTCTTTAGAAGACTCTCCATCTCCTGAACCTAAATGGTGAATAATAAGGATAAATCACATTCTTTGAATGGAAATATTGATAAACTAATTTAAAAAGACAGAGAGCCAACCTCGTGGCGCGGAATTCTGGTCTTGATGTCATCAAAGTATTTTAAGCCTAACCTTTGGGCATTTGTTAATGATTCCTCATTTTCAAGATCATCCAGGGTTCTGTGTCCTTTATCATAAAGTTTTGATGCAGTTGTAGGTCCAATGCCCCATACTTCTCCAAATAAACTGATTGAGCGTACCTGAGAAGAAATAAGATCACACTAGTATCTGGGAGATTAAGCAATAATCTTTGGTTTGGAATGCAGGAAGAAACCTATGGTCTTTGCAGTCTAGAATCCTAATCCCTAAAGGAAAACTGTGTTAATATGCACTTATTGCATCCTTTTTCTGTACTGGCATGAAAACCAATTGGCAAATCTGTTTACCACATCCAATGGAGCCAAAATACAGCAGAACATTTCGGAACCTCTCTGCCACGTTTCAGGAAAAAATGCGTTACCTTCTCATCCTTCTCGAAGTGCTCCAACTTGGATAGCCTTCCAGTGTTCACTATTTCCTGAATCTGTGATTATGCAATTGAGGATCACTAAAATAAGGCTATACCAAGAAATAAGCTATCAATTGTACTCAACATGAGTAAATGAGTAAGATATCAACATGATGACAGAAGTGCTTACATGATCCTGGAGAGACTTTCCAATACCAGGTAAATGTTTGACCTGGTCTGCACTTTCAATTTTGAAAGGCAATTTTTCAATAACTGGAATAGCCTTGTAATAACTAAATGACCTACGATCTTCACCTAGGGCTGTCATAGTGTCATGAAGCATAGGTAATAAAGTCAGCTAAAATATAGAAAAATCATTCACTGGTGACAAAGGCTGTATGACGAATAATCTTAACCTCTGTAAATGTCGATAAGCTTTCCAAATATCTCAGTTATATTCCTGTTCATATCAGGAGGACTATACAATGATGATGCATCGCATGAGGAAACCTGATTACAAATGAAACAATGGTTACATAAAAAAGAAACAGTATCTTCTGTGTTTTCTCATTATAACAGAATGATTGTCTCTTCCAAATGTTCTTGCAAAAGAAAGCAAAATAATGGCAAGCAAATCCCACAAACAGACACAGGACAGAATGTCAAGAACTTACGTCTCTATTTACACTATCCAAACTCGGACTGGTGACTTGAGGGCTTCTAGGGCCTGACGATTGAGACAGTCCGCTAGCATTATCACATTTTGAAGAATATATAGCGGAATCCACTGAAAGCCTAGGCCTTTCTTCAGATTCAACTGTTTTGGAATTGGAACAGGTCTTGATCTTCTTTGATGGCAATTGGTCTTCATTACTTAAATTTGCATCGGTATGCTTCAGATTCTTGTCACTAGCCTTGCTAGCATAATTCTCCGCAGTGTCCTCAGAGAAAACATATGAATCTTCAGGCACCTTTTCTCCTGATTTCAAGCAGTCCTCTATCCACTGATAGTTCAAAATTTTCTGTTACAAGGCCCATCAAATCATCATACCCTAGTTAATCAGACGTGTAAATGCAGAAACAAAACTATAAGATCATATCATCATTTTAAAGTATTTACATAAACAACTTAAAAGCAGCAGGAAATACTAAAGTGTTAGAAATACTAAACAGCCATTTCAGTACAAAATGTAACTGCATGCGTCCTAAACTAAGAAAACAAGTGCCCAATTAAAAAATTATGGCCATACGAACAACAAACATTGACAAATTCTTGGCAATTGCAATTTACAGCAAGCAATCACCATCGAAACAAAACAATTAACCCATCAATTGCACAGTAAAGCATCGGGATACAGAAGAGTTTGAGCAATAATTACACACGTACTCCTTTGAATCGCTTCAGATTCTGGGCACCAACTTTTTTGAGAAGCGAAACCGAATCCGCGGCAAAAATGTGTGTAACCCTTTTGGAGAAAATGTCCTCAATCTTAGCCCCCAACTGCTCCAGCTTTTGCTTCCAAATCTACAAAACAAGTAAACAAATTTAGTACTACTAAAAATCTAGCAACGTCTTCAAAAGTAAAAATTTGGGCAACTAAAAGAAAGTGGAGAAAACCTGAAGGCGACGCGCTTGAACTCCGGTTTCAATAAGGAAGACGGTGATTCCAGAAAATATTCCGTTAGGATCAGACGGCGGAGATGATTTCTTCTTAGCCTTTGGCGCCATTTTGTTTGTGTTTAGCTTTTTTCGCTCTGGAAGAAGTCGTTCAGTTGAAGATTGAAGCTTGCAATAAACAGAAACAGAGAAGGGTATAAAGGTCAAATCCCTCAAAAGAACAAGCTTGGAGTTGGAGGCTGGAGCCCATTTGGGCTTTCAGCCCAGCAATTTCAAGTTTTCAACCCTTGTAAAAAGAAAAGGGAAAATATAAAACATTAAAACCCAGCAAAACCCATCAATCGTCATCCGTGAAAATGCTTCTGCAGCGTTCAATTTCAGCGCTAAATACTTGCAGAATTTCATTACATTCGCCGAGGATTTTCTCATTTTCGGCGACCAACCTATCTTTACTATCACTCCCACCGCCCTATTTTTCCAGTCTCAGCAATTATCGCCAGCTCAAGTCCCATAAACTCCGGGGCTTCGCCACAAACGCCGCCGACGAAAACGGGAGCGCCGCTGACACGTTTTTGGCAGAGGAAGGCGTTTCCTGGACTTCTCTTGGCGTCTCCGATTCCATCTCACGCGCTCTCGCTAATGTTGGGCTCCCTAGACCGTCTTTAGTCCAGGTTAGTACCTCTCTAGTTTTTGGGTTTTGGTTAATCATTTCCTTCAATTCGTTTCTTCTTTACATTTTTTCTTTCTGGGATGTTTAAAGTTTTGGTTTTTTTCGTGGATGGAGTTGGAATTGCTCACTAATTTAGAAACTGTAGGATTGAATGTAACTCTCATTATTTAGAAATCTTAATCAATTTACGCAACACATAATGAATATTCACAACGCATACAATAATGATGAAATCTTGAAATAAAATCGCCTTAGTTTTCTGCGAATATAATGCTTTTTTGTGTATTCTCTATACTTGCTACCCGGGGATAGTGTTTAATCGTGGTGGAGTTAACATATTAGTTGGGATTCAGGCGGCCTGTGTTCCAGCCATTCTCTCTGGAGATGATGTGGTTGTTGCAGCAGAGACAGGGAGTGGTAAAACTCATGGCTACTTAGTTCCTATAATTCATAAAGTATACAGCAACTTGGATGCATTGCATGATCCGAAACTGAAGAAGCATCAACATGTTTCTCTTGTTCTATGCCCAAATGTAATGCTTTGTGAGCAAGTGGTTCGCATGGCGAATTCCCTCCTTGATGGTGCAGGAGAGCCACTTCTCAAAGCGGCAGCCGTTTGTGGCCGTCAGGTACATGGTGGTTGTGGCAAACAGTTTCTCTTATGTAGCATTTTCCCTCCAGATGCTTATTGATGATCTACTGACTGCAGGGGTTGATAGTTAAAGATCCTGATATAATAGTCTCGACGCCAGTAGCACTTCTAAACTATCTTTATGCCATCGACCCAGAAAGGTGTAAACGTACTGATTTTATACGAGGCGTAAAATATGTGGTAATTTTCAGTTGTTGATTGTGGCCTGAACATTGCTAATGTATCCAAGTTCGCTGATTTAGTTATCTATGTCTATATGCATTTAGGTATTTGATGAAGCAGACTTGCTGCTCTGTGGGAGTTTCCAGAACCAAGTGATTCGTCTCATAAATATGCTTCGTTTTGATGAAAAGCAGTTATCTAGATTCAAAGATGTTGATGCCGGATCTCAGGATCCTTTGTCTGTTTCCGCGGATGCTTCTGATACAGAAGAAGAAGATTTTCCGGAAGATTTTGACTTGGAGGAAGCTGAAGATGGTGATGAGAAATCTATTGACGAGCCTAACATCGAGCCCAGGAAAAGAACCTGGAAAGACTGGATGAGAGTGAGGAAAATATATGCACGGAGTAAGCAATACATTTTTGTTGCAGCCACCCTTCCTCTGAATGGAAAGAGAACCGCTGGAGGAACGTTGAAGCGGATGTTTCCAGAGGCAAACTGGGTTAATGGGAGTTATCTCCATCACCATAATCCAAGGTTTTTTCCCTTACCTCAGTTGATTCAGTGTCTTATTTAATCTTTATTTAATCGTTTTTAAAATAGTACCGATTCTACAATTCAAATATGGGAAATTCGGGTTTATGGGGGAGTTTACACTAAATATTACGTAAATGTACCCATTTTGTTATCTATTCCACAAATGGGAAAAACGCCAACCACATTGGCGTTTTTATTAGTAAATACGCCAACGTCATTGGCGTGTTTTAAGGTAAATACGCCAACGATGATGGCGTTTTATACTTGTGCCGTATTTTGGGTGTATGCTCTCGGATTGTAATTACGATTAAACACGCCAACTTGGTTGGCGTGTATAAATAAAAAAACGCATTTGTAAATGGCGTGTTTTCTTTGTTGAAACGCCGAACATATTGACGTTTTGTAAAAGACGCCAACCGGAGTGGCGTATTTACTTAATCATGAAAAACGCCAACCTGAGTGGCGTGTTTAATCAGACTGATATACCAGGCGTTCCTCCCCCAAATCGCGAAAACCTCACAACACACAGCCTTCGCGATTTCTCCAGCTGCGCGCCTTCTCTCCGTGATTTCGGCCTACATTCATCAATCGGTGCTATTCTCCCCCAAATTCATCTATTTTATTCGGTTAGTATGCTTACCTTTTACATAATTATAGTAATTGGTGGATAGCTAGGGTTTGTAATGGGTTGTGAATTGAGTAGAAATATTATGCATTTTGGATTGGTTGAATGATATTATTGTTGATTATTATGTTGGATTGTGTTGGGTTTAAGTTAATTTGTGTATAAATTTGATTATAAGCCTAAACCCTAGGGTTTTTATAGCTAAAAAATTGGGCAAATTGTTTTGATTTATGTGGGTTTTGGTTGATTAGTTTAGATTGTTAAATTTGTTTATATTGTTAGGTTTGTCAAATTGAAATTGGACAAATTGAAAATGTTAGGTTAGGCAAAATTGAAATTGGTAGGTTGGGCGAATTGTTAATTGAAATTGTTAATTTTGTGTAGGTGAATTGGTTTATGATTTTGAATGTGCAATGTTGTGTAACTTGCTTATTTGATGTTGGTGTTCAATTTTGTGATATTGGATTAAATTGTATCTAATTATTGAAATGGTTTATGGTTGGTTATTGTTGAATTTGGTTTATGAAATTGGATTAAATGTTATGGTTGGTTATTGTTCGAACCACATAATGCCCTGCAATTGTGTTGGGTGCTCTCACATTATGCAATTGACCTTTTGCATCATTTTTGCACACCTTTTCATGCGCCCACGGGGTAAGTGGTGTGGCACACTGTGTTGATGCAATTGACCGGTCATTGAACCATTCTATTGTCCTCCAGAATATCATATCAATGCAAGCTTTAATTGGGAGTTGTCTTGCGCCTCTCAACACATTGTTGTAAGATTCCACCATATTAGTGGAAACCTCACCCCATCTTTTGTGTTTGTCATACGCCAGATTCCATTTTTCTAACTCCACGGCATCAAGGTACTGCAAAGCCTCGTTGTTGACGTTTCGAAGTAAACGACGTCTGATCTTAAACTTGCGCTTCTTGGTAGCAATACCAATTTTTCAAACAAGTCTTTTGACCATGATACCTTTGTGATTCTGCAAAACATTCTTTCTAACATGTACCAAGCAAAATCTGTGATGACCCACATTGGGTTCTTCTTTTCATATGGGAGAATTCATTGCATCTATGATTCCCACATGCCTATCAGATATGACACATATTTCATGCTTTGCTACATGAAGTCTAATGCGTTCCATAAACCAATTCCAACTTTCTTTGGTTTCCTCATCAACAATGGCATATGCAACAGGCAAACATTTCTTATTAGCATCAAATCCAACGGCAATAAGAATTTTACCTCGACATCGTCCACGTAGATGAGTTCCATCAACCGTTAAAACTGGTTTGCATAGTTGAAAAGCCTCCACAGCTGGTCCAAAAGCCCAGAATACGTACTTGAATACCTTGTTCATACCATTGCTTAATATGTCATCGTGCATCCATTCCACAATTGTGCCAGGATTTTGTCTTTGCACTTCATTCAAATAAGCTGGTAAAACTTTGAACGACCACTCCCATCCACCGTATACAAGCTCAATCGCTGTCCTCCGAGCATACCATGCTTTCTTGTAACTAACTTTGACATGAAATCTATTTTCAATATCCGCCACAATTGCTTTTACCTTGTAGCAAGGATCGTTTTCTATCTGATGGCGAACACTCAACGCTATCATACCCGACGAAAGATTAGCGTGGCCATTATAGTTACGATCCCCCATGCAAGTATGAGCAGTGCTGAACACTCTAATTTGCCAGTGTTCATCATGCTTCCTCAGTGTTGCTCGGCACTCCCACAAACATTTAGGTAAGGACGTATCTTTCGGATTTCCCTGTGGCCACTTACAAAATGCATGCCATCTCTTTCCTTTACTTTCAACAACTGTATATTGTCGGATTTTTTCCAAATGCCAATGAGTCACAGCTGCCTTCAATTCCAACTTCGTTCTAAATTTAGTATGCAAACCGACATTGGTAGGATCCTTTTCACTCCAATAATGCACACTGGGATCATCACGCTCAAAGTTTTTGGGATCAAAACTATCATATGGACCTGGTAAGGTGCGAAAGTAGTTGATTCCAGGCTGTGGGAACTGTGGAACTACTCTTCCTCCAACTGCCCTTCCACCAACTGATGTTTCTCCAACTGCTGTTTCTCCAAGTGGAATGGATGGTCTTGAAGCAACAAATTGTTCATCATCCGACGGATCACCATCTGAGTCTGTACTAACCGTGTCGGAATCTTCAGAATTATAAGGTGATTGTGGATCAAGAAAGTCGGCTTTATCAGGACCTATTATGTCCTCCACCACATCACAATTGTCACGATCCCCTAAATGCACGCCTCCAGCTTCAAAATCTTGTGTTGCAGCTAAATATGGTTCTTCGGCTCTCGTAGACGTACCAACATCAAAATCTTGTGTTGCAGCAAAATATGGTTCTTGGGCTCTCGTTGACGTACCAGCATCATAACTTATGACATGATGACTATGATGTTGAGTAATTGCCGAATACTCAACATATAATTCAATTACACCTCCAATAACCATACTCTCACTAAACATTAGTTGCATGCATACTTCTTCTAGTTGAACACCTATAAACGTGACTCCGGATCCAAAGCATATAGTACGTTTCCATATTATTTGAATATTGTTTTCATATATGCTTATCCCCATCCTTTCACAAATTTTTTCCACAAGGTCATCGTACGAAATTGTTTCATCCAACATAATGAATCCTTTAGCAAAAGGAGGATCATACGAAATAACTGCTCCGGGAATTATCTTTCCACCCCAATATAAATTGACACACCACGTCATACTATCTGCAATAATGTAAAACACAAATAAATATGTATTATTTTTACATTCATCATTATGTAGAGTCAGCCAAAAAATTGACAAAATAATTCTATTAAATACACTACAATATGTATTATCATAACAATCCATAAAATATACTATAACATATAATAGCATAACAATTGGTCAAAATATTTCCATTAAAATATATACTATCATAATAATCCATCAAAATATTAGTGTACCCATAATAATTGGTCAAACTATTATATTAATTACACTACAATATATATTATCACAACAATCAATCAAATATTGGAAGACTAATGTTTAGAAGAATGAGTCTAAAATTTGATAGACTAACCGATTAGAAGGACTAATGGTTGAAAGAATTAGCCAAATTCAAAATATCCACGCTTAAATCCACCACCGGGTCGACCCGAGCGAAAGGTTTTTATGCGTTTGGGAAGGGTTTTCGCGTTTTGGGGAGGGAAAGTGTTTAGGGTCGCGATGTTGGGGGAGATCTGATAAGAATATGGTTCAACAGAAACACGCCGCTCACATTGGCGTTTTTAAGAATAACACGTCAACCTCAGTGGCGTTTTTATTAGTAAATACGCCTACTGCATTGGCGTTTTATTAATTAAACACGCCAACTACATTGGCGTTTTAGCTTAAAACACGCCAATGAAGTTGGCGTTTTTTACCGCCGCTGTATTTGGCGAAAATACACCTCCAATACGACGCGAAGATAAACGCCAATGAGGTTGGCGTTTTTACTAATAGAAACGCCAATGTGGTTGGCGTTTTTCCCATTTTTGGAATAGATAACAAAATGGGTACATTTACGTAATCTTTAGTGTAAAGTGCCCCATAAACCCGATTTTCCCATTCAAATATTGCTCCAATGGATTAAGAAATGCATTGTTTGCTCTGTCATTAAGAACCTATATCTTGCCTCCTTTCATTGCTTTATTTTATTCTGAGATATGAATTCAATGTAGCCTTAGATTTGCCTGCTAGTTCACCTGTTCATTACAATCTTTCTCCTGTATGAGCATAGGTTGGAGCAAAAGTGGATTGAAGTGAACGTAGATACACAGGTAGATGTGCTGATAAATGCTGTAAAAAATGGATATAAAACCAATACAGATTCGGCCTCTGGAGTAGTTTGGACCATGGTGTTTGCCAACACTGTTGAAGCTGCTGAAGCTGTTGCTAACATTTTGGTGGGAGCTGGAATTAGGTGTGTACGGTATCATAGAGATATCTCTCTGGAGGAGAGGACAGAGAATCTGGTTGATTTCCAGCAGAATGGTGGTGTTTTTGTATGCACTGATGCTGCTGCTCGTGGACTTGACGTACCTAATGTTTCACATGTTATTCAGGTGTCTCTTTCAACTTTTTCACTTTATATCTTTTAAAGCCAATGTTTGATGCTATTTGTTTCGAACTGGTGGTAATTTCTGTTACACACTAATTAATGCGATTCTGTTAATTCCATCTAGGCATGTAAGATATTCAATGCGATTTAATATCTTTTACAAACTAATCAATATGATTCTTCACCTTAGCCTGATCTTGCCATATTTATTTCGTTGTAGGCGGAGTTTGCTAGTTCTGCTGTAGACTTTTTGCACAGAGTTGGAAGAACAGCCAGAGCTGGTCAGCCTGGCCTTGTCACAAGTCTTTATACAGAATCAAATCGGGAGCTTGTTGCTTCAGTTCGTCAGGCTGAGAAACTTAGTATGCCTGTGGTAATTTTTACAATTTACTGCTATTGATGTGATAAGAAACTGTGATATGGTCCCTTGCTTGATCTAAACATCAAATGGATTTCAAATAATGAAAATAGCTTGGTACTGTAATATTCTCTCAGAGACTGTAGTAACCAGCTTTTGTATGGTTGCAGGAGAAGGCATTTAGTCGAAAGAGAAGCTTCCGGAAAAAGCTCAAGAAGAGAGGTAACTCACCATATTCATATTGTGATCACATTGACAACAAAGTGAAGGAGCAATATCTTTTTTCAGTATATTTTTCAACACTAAAGCAAATTCCTCTTCACATCAGGTTTAGGTCAGCGAGATGGCGCATCATCAGCGTCGCGGCCAATCCCAGCGTAGGCTACTTGGTGTCTAGAGCAGCTGTATAAAGCCCTTGACGTCTTGAAAAGATTGTAAAGCTATCCCTCCCCAGGGTTATCGAGAGCCCTGAGTCTAAAAAATGGGCACGATCTCACCATATGAAGGCTGTGCTTGCAGTTGCCCCCTCTACTTCAGTGTGTTCAGTTCTCTCTTTCATTCATGTGAAAGAGGGAAAGGCCATCGTGGTGGATCATAACTAGCAAGTTCATATTCTTTTTTTCTCACTGTTGTGTATGAATTATGATAGCATTACAATATGGGCTTGTTGGAAAAGTGACAACAAATTTGAAAGTAACTTTTGATTCCATTTAAACATCTTAGAGACTATTATTTATTGAAATAAATGAAGCACCTCAAGTTTAGTCATTTTAGTGGTGCTTTCAGTGTGTGTCTGTCTGTCTCTAATTTTGTACAGCAATCTTCAATTTCATTACAAATTCATTAATGGCGGTGTCTGAGGTACCCCCTTCATCAGTTGCTTCAATAGCCAGCTCCCTCCATTTCCTTGCATTGCTCCTCATCTTCACTCTACTCTCTCCTTCCATCACCTCTTTCAAACAATAAAGCAGCTCCTCTCTCCCAGCAACCCCAAACTCATCCTCCTTAGCCCTAACCCCCACCCCCCATATCTCCTCTATGAACTTGGCATCCGTCACCTGGTCCGACCACTGGGGCAGCGCCACCATCGGCACCCCCAGCGCCAGCCCCTCCAGCGTCGAGTTCCACCCACAGTGCGTCACAAAGCAGCCAATCGCCTGATGAGCCAGTATCTCCAGCTGATTGCACCACGACACGATCAGCCCCTTCCCCTTCACGGACTCTGTGAATCCGGCCGGGAGCTTATCGCGCTCGGTCTCCCTGACCACCCAGAGGAAATAGGAGGCGCTCGACTTCACCGCCCACGCCATCTCCTCCATCTGTTTGGACGTCAGCGAAACCATGCTCCCGAATGAGACGTAGATCACCGATTCGCGTGGCTTGGTGTTGAGCCAGGCCGCGCATTGCTCGCTTAGCGGCTTCCATAGGCTCGCGCCGTACCCCTTGTCTCCTTCGATTCGCCCATCCAGATACGTTAACGGCACCATCGGCCCCACCAGCTTCGCCGGCCAGTTCTCCGCGCTTTTCGCCTCCTTTTTTTGTTAACACACAAGCCATACCAGTTAGTTTTGTTTATTTCAATCTAAACACACCTTGTTTATTTCAATCTAAACACACCGATTTGCACTAAATCTAATTTTTTAGTGGTTAGTTATGTGAGATATTGTTGGTTACAAATCCAAAGTTAGAAGCTATATATAAGTATTGTTCAACTCTAATTAGTTTGAGATCTGATGAGATAATTAGAATGCAAGTACCTGTTGTTCTAGTTGGTAGAAAGTATTGGCAAAGACGAAATCGGCATTTTGGAGATTGGAAAACTGGCTCAATTTCATAGCTAAGTAAGCAGGGTAGCTACTAGGGTTCCTGATGAAGGTCGGGACGTCGCAGGCGTTCAAAGGCGGCAGTCCGGGCAAAATCAGAGGCGCATCGTCGACATTCACCGGCAGCGTAATCGTGCCGCCGCTGATGTGGCTGAAGATGGCGCAGACGGCGGCAGAGTTGGTGAAGAACGCTGCAGCCATGGCGCCGTGGCGGTGGGCGACGTCGAGCACCCAGGGGAAGAAGGCGTCGTAGATGACGCAAGTCACTGGGGAACCGGCGGATTTGTAGGTGTCGAGGAGTTTGGCTAGAGATTTGGAGCCGTGGTCTCGGATTGAGGTGAGGTAGTCGCCTTGTTTGCCCGCTTTGGCGAAGTCGGTTTCGTCGAAGCCGTCGGAGATCGGGGCGACGGCGACGGCGGCGGAGGCTTGGATGGACTGCATGGTGTTGGCGGTGGTGGCGAGGGTGGCTCGGACGCCCTTGGCGGCAAGGCGCTTGGCGAATTGGAGGAGGGGGTTAATGTGGCCTTGGCTCGGATACGGGATGACTATGACGTGAGCTTGGTGGTTTGATGTCTCCATTTTTGGGGGTTTGTATTTGGTGAGAGGGATGATCGGGTTTGATCTTAATTTATAGGAATTCAACACCGACTCAAGCATTTTCATTCATTGCATACTGCCGACCTCTTCCAAACCTTCTATATTTGAGGTGTCGAAACGTGTCAAAGTGCTGCATGGAATATTACCTGTAATACTAAAAAGAGGCGGTATTGGTAAAAGTGCAAGGGAGGAGGAGTATGTGTATGTCATTTCAATTAAATCAAAACTGTAGACACAAATCAACTCAATAAGCTAAGTCTAACAAACGAAATATTTACTTACATTTTATTTTAAAATTAATCTTTTTAAAAATATAACTTACTGAAATCCGTGTTAGACTCAATTGATACTCCTAAATGGGACGGAGTCACACAGCCAGTAGTTTAATTCAAATCAATAATGTGAAAAACTAAATGAAATGCTATTTAGTAACTCATTCTATGTTATACTCCATGTAAATCATTGTTAAATCGTTTTGAAGTAATTGCTCTTACAATATTTAGTAACTTAAAATTTGATTAAATTTTAATTAATGCGATGTATCCATGACATTCTCATTTGGTTTATTAGGTTTCCTTTGCTCAAAAGAATTATTCAGAAAAGTTTTAAAATTTTGAAATTATTGTAAGTTATACGATTAAATCAATTGTCAAAGATACTTCACTCAGTTCAATCATATTTTATACCTATCATACTAAATTACTAATTTTAATTTAATTAATAGTAACTGTTGACTGCAAAAAGTTGGTGAGTTTGGGTTCTAAATAAACACTTTTTATTTTTAAAAACTATGCATGATATCTAGTTCAAATAAAAGATATATACTCTTATATTCAATATATATGAGATATAGTATTGCTTTATACGTTTTCTTTTTAAGCGTGGTTTTATGGTTTATGGCATCAGAGGAGAAAACTTTTACTACTAGTATTGAATCTAGTGATCATTTTATCCTCTCCATTTTTCGATGCTGGTGTGCTCTTATGTTAGTTTAAGTTAAAACTTATGCTATTACCTACAAAGCGAGGGTTCAAATATACATATATTCACAACAGTTTAACTAAAAACCAGTTGTTGAATGTAATCAAATGGAAACACAGCTTTTTGCTTAAGAAAAAAATGTAGGAAAGTGAAAAAGAATGGAATAATACAACACACAAAGCTCATGCTGTTTTTGGACCAATGACGAAATAGACACTCCACGAGTTTAGGTCGGAATATCCGCTAATAGCATAGTGACGTCAGTCCTCAACGTCAGCGCGGATTACGTCAGCAATGACGCACATGAAATTGTCTTAACATATAGTAGTAGACTAGTAGTAGTAATTTGTAATCCAACCGCTGGCAAATGGAAAGTGTGACAAAAAATTATTTGAACTCCTAAACGAAACTACTACGACTAAGATAATGACCGACTGATAGTATTTTGTTAGGTTGTCCAAGTTCTAAGTATAACAAATACTCCCTCCGTCCAAAAAAAAGACAAATTTTATCATTTTTGATCGTCCACCAAAATTAGACTATTTTCTAAATATAGAAAGTTTTAAATATTTAAATACTATTAACAATGTGGATCCTACAACCCAATAACGCTACTCATTTCTTACTTTCCTCTCTCTCTTACTTTACCAATTTCGCATTAAAACTTGTCTCATACACAACTATGTCTATTTTTCGTGGACGAAAAGAGTATTTTTTTTATAAAAGAGAAAAGACTCAAACTGCTCTAGGATCGGTGAAAAAAGAACTAAAGTTTAGAACAAAAATTAGTCCAATAAGGACAAGAAAACAGAACACCTCAAACCAAAACAATCAAGCTAAAACAAGATGTAAGAGCATCCGCACCGGTGCTCGCAGGGACGAACGGCGTCCGTGTCGCTGGTGCGGCAACGCGCTGCTCGCCGCTGGCACGGCGCAACTCGATGCATCGAGCTCGTCCGTGCCGCTGAGCAGGCGACGTGACGCGTTTCTATTCGCCAACGGATTATCCGTTGGAATTATTTTTTAAAAAAATCAAAAATAATACCAAAAATTTAAAAATATATATTTTTTCAGATTCCCAAAAATATAGCCGTTTTATTACCTTTTTTTGGAATTTTTTATTTTTTTATAATTTTTTAAAACCCCAAAATCATCTATAAATACACACATTCATCATCCATTTTTCACATCAAATTATCTCTCATTCATCCTTTTTCATACAACTCATCTACATCTTCCTCTCTCACTCAAACTCTCTCTAAAAATGGATTTTTGCCGATATCATGGCTAAAGTGGAGCGCGAAGAACAAGAATACTATGAACAATATTGTGCCGCCTATGAAGCCTATGTCGCTGCCACCACCCCCACCCCTCCTACTCGACCAACTAGATCAATTCGCCGCTACATACCTCATGACCGCTAGGGAGCCAACGAAAGGCTCGTTGCTGACTATTTTTCCGATCAGTTGCGGTTTCTGGAAGATTACTTCTGGCGCCGTTTTCGCATGTCAAAACGGTTGTTTATGCGTATTGTCAACACATTGTCCTCCCGTGTTGAATACTTTCAATCAACTACAGACGCAACCGGTTAGCAAAGTCTCTCGGCGTTGCAGAAGTGTACTTGTGCCATCCGACAACTTGCTACTGGGCAAACGGCTGACCTCTTCGACGAGTATTTGCATGTGGGTAAGTCAACTGGAATTATATGCCTCAAAAATTTCTACGACGGCATTCGTTCTGCTTTCGGTGAGGAATTCCTTCGGGCACCGACCACCGAAGATTGTCAACGGCTGCTTCATCTTCAAGAAACAGTCCTTGGTTTTCCCGGTATGCTTGGCAACATTGACTGCATGCATTGAAAGTGGAAGAATTGTCCGACTGCTTGGAGGGGACAATACTTAAGCGGCCACAAAGGCGGAAGCCCAACGCTTATCCTTGAAGCGGTCGCCGACTACCGCCTATGGATTTGGCATGCATATTTCGGTGTTGCCGGATCCAACAACGACTTGAACGTGCTCTATTCTTCACCACTCTTCAATGATGTTTTGAGTGGTGTAGCACCGGCGATCGACTTCACCGTCAACGGAAATGCATACCACATGCGTTACTATCTCGCCGATGGTATCTACCCAAGGTGGTCTACTTTCGTGAAGACGTTCAGCAATCCGCAAGACCCGAGACGGGTTCTTTTTGCGCAGTGTCAAGAGTCTGCTCGAAAAGACGTCGAAAGAGCTTTTGGGGTCCTTCAAGCCCGATTCAATATTGTAAAGGCCCCGTCTCGGCTGTGGTACGTTAAGAATATCACCGACATCATGTACACCTGTATTATCTTGCACAACATGATTATAGCTGACGAAGGACCGAGGACGGCTAACTTTTACGACGAGGATGAAGTCGGAAGCTCAACCGCGAGGTCTCCCCCACGCCGAGATGTGCATATGACGGTGGGAGAGATGATCGAAATAAGACACACAATGCGCGGTACCAGAACCCACACTGAGCTACAAGAAGACCTAATCAAACACATTTGGGGCGAAATTCGGCCACGAGTAGTGGGTTTTTTTAATTTTATGAATTTTAATTATGTAATTTTTAATTTTTAGGATTTTAATTATGTAATATTTTATTTTTTTGTAATTTGTAATGGTATAAGATATTTTTAATGTATTTTAATATTGTGGAAATGTTTTTAGTAATTGCAGTATTTAAATTAAATAATGGAATGGTGGGACCCTTGAGTATGTTCTTGCGTAAGAGCATGGATATGCGTGTTGTGCTCTTGAGGAAGATGAGAAAGTAAAAAAGTAATAAAAGTGGGTCCGGGCCCGTGCTCTTTGACAAGAGCACGGATGTGGATGCTCTCACCGAAACAAGACCAAGAATCAAGACAAAAATTTAAATATGATTGCCCAATAACTTAGCATACAATTTTTTATATAAGAGAAACAATGAAACAAAATTAAACATTAGGATGTGTATAAAAAAATAGCAATAAACAATAAGGTAGAGTTGATACGATTCATCCAACTTTTACTTGCACTAAAAATAAAGGTGTGCATTAATTGGGTGTATTAAATCCAGAACCGTGCCAAAATTAAATTTAAAAATGTACTGTAAATTGTTATCAACTAGTAAATCTATTTCTGTTCTTAAAATCCAAAATCAAACTGAATGTTAGAAAATCAAACTGAATGTTAAAACTAAGTCGATTTTTTAACAAGTAGACTTTCATCTTTTCAATACTGTTTTCATAGTTTAGTTTCAATTTGATTTTTGACACGCATTTTGAAGCTACATAAATCAACATGAGATACGAATGTGTTATTAAATAAATTACTCTACACCTTTAACAAAAAGAAAGTGTACTTTGAGAAAAGTAGAATGAAAATGTACGAATATGGATTTATTCAGTACATACAAGAGAAAAACAGAATGAAAAATGTAGGAGTACAAGAATACGAATATATAATGGGCTGAAAGCAGACATGGGAAAAAAAATATAAAGTTCTGGTATAATCTCGTGGGCTTTAACAACTGGAGTAACAATTAACAGCTAACATCCTTTAATTTCATATATATAAAAAATACTTAAATTAATCAAAAAAATCTTGATCGGTTAGTCCGTCATCATAGAGAGCTTTATGTAATTGTTCATTCAATTATTCCAACAAGTGGTATCAGAGCCACTCTATTGATGATTCTCTAAGAATTGGAAAAGGAGAATTAGGGTTTATTATTCTCGTTTATATTTGGATTTCAAGAAATTAAAATTCTTGATATTAGGGTTCTGTGATAAATAAAATTTTGTGGACGGCGATACGTCGTGGTGTGGATCGATCTTATTTTGCAAAGTTATAACAATTTGTATGCATACGTTGTTGTTTCATAAATTTGATCAAAAGTCCGTTGTGGACTAATGATTACTTACGCGTTGTGGACTAATGATTACTTACGCATAATAGAATGTATTAATTCAATTCATGGTTGGTTAATAAATTCATGTTTTATGCACGCTTATCGAGATGGTAGAATCAATTGATTGGTGATTACATAATGTATTTTTTGGTAAAAAAAAAAACTTGTTTCCATATAAATTTTTGGTATGGAAATTTTGGTTTATAAATTTGATTCTCAATTCATGTGAAACAAAATTGAGTATGTATACTTGCACAGTTACCTGATTGATTGGTTATTTTATATGGTTTTATGTTAATTAATCTTGCCGAGAATAATTGGCTGTGTTATGTGTTTGGGTATCGCATATAGTAAATTGAGTTTTGGACTGTTCGATTGATGAATCGTGTATCAGAAATGAGAACATGCAATTTATGATTGTATCTTGGTTAATTCAGTTTATATGAAGAACTGTGCAATTTGTATGTTCTTGTTCGGTGATTAAGTTTGGTTCTTGCTTGTTACATGAATCCGTAAAGTTTAAGGTTTATGTTTTATGGATTTGTCTGGTTGTTTTGATGTTGCTTATGGTTATCTATGTTTGTTTGTTCGTTCTTGGGAACATCAAAATTTGGATTTTGTCGATTTTAATAAAAAAATGGATTTGGCAAAATTATATGGAATCCTATTAGGAGTCAGCAATTTTTGATTTGCTGGGGAGCTATTGGGCTGGCCGTAAGGAATTAACGACTTGCTAAGTTTGCAAGATATGCGAACCCAGTGACTCGTTGGCTAGTCACTGTATTCTAGAAAGTAATCAACGACTTGCTTGCAAGCGTTTGTATTCAGTTTTAAAATTATAAATTCAGATTTGGGTACATCTCATGTTCCTTATTTTCTACTAATGAGTGTGTATTTTAATGCGGATATTAGTCGGCCAAAAGGAAGATTAATATTTGGCATGAAATACACATATACTTGTGGTAATAAATACGTGACAATTATTCAGTTTCTTGTGAGTGGTGTGATGCCAAAAGGTGGACGCTACTTAATAAGATCTTATTGTCGTATTGAACCACTGTAAGGAGGTCGCCATTTACAAGTTCATATTACTGTCAAAAGACTTGATGTGAATGTTGTGCTCGGAACCTCGTAATGTTTTACTAATATTCAAAATAGATTAATCGAAACATGACGTTGCCAAAGTAACCTCTCTTGTCTAGACTTCTTTATTGCGAATATTAGGACGGTGAAGTGTGTGTGTATTTTAATGCGGATATTAGTCGGCCCAAAGGAAGATTATTATTTGGCACGAGATACACACATACCTGTGGTGGTAAGTACGTGACAATTATCCAGTTTATCGTGTGAGTAGTGTGATGCCCAAAGGTGGACATTGCTTGACATGATTTTATTGTCAGTGTTTGATCACTACAAAGAGGTTGCCACTTACAAGTTTATATTACTGTCCAAAGACTTGATTTAAATGTTGTGCCGGTACCTCGAGATGTTACCTTCTTATTTGGATTTTAGAATGTGAGCATGACAATTATTTCGGTTTTGTTCTCTGTTCATTTATGATGTCTGCTTCTGCAGTTTCTTCCAACATGAACAATATGTTAGTGTTGAACGGGTCAAATTTTAAGGATTGGAAAGATAATATTCTAATTACTCTGGGTTGCATGGATCTGGATTACGTGCTAAGGACCGAGCAATTTGTTTCTCGTATGGATAATAGTACTCTTGATCAAAGGAGAAACTATGAGAAATGAAAATACTTGAATCGCGTAAGTCTAATGATCATTAAGTATAGCATCCTAGAAGCCTTTCGAGGCACTACATCTGAGAATATTACTAAGGTCAGTGAATACCTTGCCAAAATTAAGGAACGTTTTGTGAAAAACGATAAGGCTGAGATAAGCGTGTATGATCTCAATAAAGTATAAAGCAAGGGCTACATAAGGGAGCACATTATGAAGATGTCTCACGTTGCTTCACATAAGCTTGAATTCTAAAGACTTGCTTGTGCTATTGGTGTTGCACATTTGGTCATTATCTCAAGATATAATCTAAAAGGCATTAAAAAAAAGAAGGTGTATTGAGAATGCTGCTATGGATAAGGGTTCATCACAAAAGAAACAACATAAGGATAATGATAGTTGTTTCGTTTGTGGTAAACAAGGATATATAAAGAAGAATTGTAAATATCACGCATGGCATGCAAAGGAAGTTACAATTCTTGTTTTGGTCTGTTTTGAAGTTAATTTGAATTTAATCCCTAATGATATGTAGTGGGTAGATTTTGGTGCTACTGCTCACATAAGGTTATTAATGTAAGGCTTTCTGAGCTACCAAAAAGTCAATTGATGGTGAAAGATACATCTATGCGGGATATGACAAATCGGTGGAAGTATAGACTATTGGGCATTGTAGATTGTTATTAAAGACTGGAATTATTCTGGTTTTGAAGGATGCTTTATTGTACTGTCTTTAGACAGAATTTGGTTTCTATTTCTGCTTAGAACAAATTTGGTTTCTCTTGTTCATTCAGAAATAGTAAAGTTCCTCCTTCAAATAATTCTAATATTGTTGGCACTGTTTCCTTAAGTGCATATAACAATCTTTGTATGCTCAATTATGTTAGTTCATATTCAGAAGCTTTACATGTTGAATCAAAAGGGACTAAACAAATTAAATAATGAAAATTTGGTTAATTTATGGCACAAGTATTTAGGTCATATCTCGAAATAAAGGATTGTGAGGCTTGTGTCAGATGGTATATTGAATACACTTATCTTTTCAGATGTTGATTTGTGGGTTCAATGTATTGAAGGAAAGCAGACCAAACATAAGAAATTAGGTGCCGATAGAGGTATATACGTATTAGAATTGATATATACAGACATTTGTGGTCATTCCCTTCACATTTTCGGAATGTTCAACAATATTTATATCAATTGTAGACGACTATTCTCATTATGGGTACCTATATTTAACCAATGAAAAGTCTGAGGTTCTAGACAAGTTCAAAATATTCAGAGCTGATGTTGAGCTCCAACTCGACAAAGGCATTAAGAAAGTCAAATCTAGCCCATGGTGGCGAATACTATTACAGAAATGACTGCGCAGGTGAACAATGTCAAAGACCTTTTGCCCTCTATTTGGAAGAGTGATCGTCCCTTAGTACACCATGCCGGGATTGCCTAGAATGAGTGGTGAAGCTGAAAGACGAAATATAACTCTTAAAGATATGTGAAGGAGTATGATTTGTCATTCTTTTTTTTTAACACATTTGCTTTGGGGAGGCATTAAAGACTATAGCATATATTCTCATTTGGTCATCCAGAAAAATTTAGAGATTTTTTAAATTTTATGATCCCACAAAAGGAACTAATTTGGGTTGAGATATATAGTATTCTTTGAGGATGTTGAGTTTGGGGGAAGAATGTATTAAGGAACATTACTTTTGAGGAGGAGTCTGTATAGACACCTACTACTGCTTCTGACAATGTTCAGGTATCAATTACTATCATTGAAGAAGAAGCAGATTAAGAACCTCAAGATGATAATGTTGTAAACATTCAATCTCATGTAGATGATGTCATTTAAAGTCAATCTCAACAACCTCAATTAAGACTCTCGTAAATGGTACCACAAATTTTATAAAGTAGTTCTTTCATTTGGATTCAGAAAGAATGCTATTGATAGTTGTGTGTATCACAAGTTCAGTGGGAGCAAATGCATCTTCTTGGGGAATATTGCACAACACCAAGAATCACTCTTGAAGAAATTTGAGGTGAAAGATCTTGGGAGAACCTCTTTTGTATTTGGAATCGAAATAAATCGAGATAGCTCTCGAGATATTATTCGGTTGTCACGAAAGGGATATATTGGAAAAGTGCCTAAAGTATTTGAGATGCATACTTGCAAGTAAAGAAATGCCCATATGACTAAGGGAGACCAACCTAGTCTCATTCAATGCCCTAAAATAAATCTTGAGATTTAGAAAATGCAGAAGGTTTCATATGCTTCGGCGATTGGGAGCCTAATGTGTGCTCAAGTTTTTATTAGACCCAATTTGGTTTTAATTGTTTATATGTTGGACAGATATCTCAATAACCCGATATGGATCATTATAAAGCAGCGAAACGGGTTATGAGATATTTATAGAGAACTAAGCATTACATGCTTGCATACAGAAAATCAGATCATTTGGAGAGATCTTAAGGCATTTTGATTCTGATTTTGTTAGATATCAATACAGTAAATGATCCATTTTAGGTTACGTGTGTCTGTTGGCCGTGGAGCCATTTCGTGGAGAAGTGCTGAGCAAACACTTGTAGCTACTTCTGCCATGACAACAGAATTTGTAACTTGTTTTGGGCATCTAGTTATTGAATATGACTGAGAAATTTTGTCACTAAGCTGCATATTGTTAAAGGTATTGAAAGACCACTAAAGTTATGTTGTGACAATAACCCTGCAGTATTGTATTCCAAACAACAAGAGCTATGCTATGTCATAGCTTCTTGGTTGTAAATTAAAGTTCAGAATGGACAAATACCTATAGAGCATAAGGGAACGCATTTGATAGCAAATTCGTTCACTAAAGGACTAACACTCAAGGTCTTTCATGGGCATGTAGCCCAAATGGGTGTTATGTTGTTTAAGGATACTTCCGTTCAGTGGGAATAATTTTGGTTATTGCTCTATATTGTGTCTTGAACATGCAGTTATAAAACTCATGTTATTCTCTGCAGAAATAAAGTATTATGTTTTGTCCATTATTTGTGTTATTTGGTTTTGGTTTGATCTCATTAAGAATTTGGGAGGACCAGTTGGAAATAGGCATGTATGATCACCTTGCATGAAATTTTCATGCTACACTCCATAATTGATCTGTTGTTGATTATATTTGCATATGTGATTACTGATGGGTTTAATCATGAAAAAATATGGTGACTGCCTTTTTAGTCCTATGCCGGTATGGTTGATAATAAGATTGTTCGGGAATACACTATGTGATAGCATATTTGAGCGCTCATTCAGTTTGTACACATTTATTTTGTGTCATGAGTTGCCCAAGTGGGAGATTGTTAGAATTTTTGGGCTTCCACATGACTAATTTAATGTGTATGGCTATCTTTCAGTTGTCCTATTAAAGTGATCCAATAAAGATTAAGTTTGGGCTTAAAAGTGTATTTATTTGTTATGGAAATAAGTGTAGATACTATATGAGATTTTCTATTTGATGAGGGACCGAATAGAAAATAAATGGGTTTATATTTAATATAAATATAAACTAGGGTTATGGTCCCCAGACGTCAGAAGAACATTCAATATCTCTGTATTCTCTCGGCAGACTATTGTGAAGGACGTCTCTGATCGTTTGGAAGATCCATAGCCGCTGCAAAGCAATTCCACCGTTTAATTCGTTATGGATCAAGGTAAGCTTCCGCTCTACAGTTTATGCTCCTTCTCCGTCGTTCTTGGTTAATCATCATAGAGAGCTTTATATAATTGTTCATTCAATTATTCCAACAGATATTGAACTGAAATACAATATAATACTAGTAAGTTGAAATCTAAAATAAGAAATGAGAAAAAAATGGATGAAATGGTTATTCCTTTGCTAAATGGAATGGATTGCTGGAATGGAGATCCTAAAAGGAATTATGTTTCCTAAAGAAAAAATGTATCAAGCAAAAAAATTGAGAGTATGATCCTAAATGGAAATAAGAATATCATTCTATTTCATCATACTAAGCACGGCTAAAGTGGGAGTATTTGAGTTGGATTGAGTTGCATAAATTTTGGTTTATGAGTCTAATATGTGTAAGAATTTTAGGTGGGTTACTTTTTTGTTGTTGCTTTATTATAGCCATTGTCACCATCTAGTACTTTTGTTGCTTTTTAATATGGTCCATATATTTCTTTTTATTTAATTCTCTTCGTGTAGCTCCCCCCCCCCCCCCCCCCCTGTAGTTACTCCATGTTATAGTTGAATATATAAAACAAATAAGAATTGCATGTAAATGTATTCAAAGATAATTATAGAACCTTTGAATTAAAATTTACAATTTTGGACTTTAATTCATCTATTCCTCTATATTATAGATTGGACACTAATCTATTTCTGTATTTTTATAGATTGGACAGTAATCTATTCCTATATATTATAATATTAGCTTATTTATGATTTTTTAAAACAATGATGAACATATTAATTTATTATATTCATATATAATCTCAATTTTATAGTTGAAAATTATAAAAGTTAGCTAAACATAATGTATTTAGTGACGGAATTGATTAATATATTTTGAATATGTCTACTATAAGATAATTAAATCGTTTTAAGAAATTTCCTTCTCGTACCTCTTTTAAATCGTTTCATTTTCATCAGTCAATATTGGAGTAGTATACAAATAAATTGATTATGGAACAATTTTTTTTCAAGTGATCTAGAAGAAGTGAAGAACTACGACATACTGGCTCACTGTGCTAACATGCTCTTTTCCTTGTTGATTTCAATAGACGTATTTAGGCCATCTCCAACCATTTACATTAAATTCAAATCCATTTTTTCAGTTCTGTCACGTCGAACAGTAATTCTACTTCAACCATTTACACCAAATTCAAAATCCAAAAGAATATTTCATATTCATCTACTTTTTTTACTTTTTCAATCTTAACTACATATTTATTTAAATTACACATTCACTCCACGACACTTTGTCAATAATTTTCCAAATATAATTAAATAATTTGATACAATTATTTACAATAATATATTTATATATATTAAATATATTATGGATTCAATAAAAAAAATACTATGCATTATTACATTTATACATATAATAATTAATTAGTCTATCTCCGATTCTCAAATCCAAAAACAAATACTCCACATAATATTTAATTGGAGGTGGTTTAATTAGCCCATGCCATTAAATATATTCTAAACCTAATTTTTTCTCTCTCTCTCTCCCAGCGCCGCTATCTTCTTCTTCCCCTTCTCTAATTTTTCGTTCTCTTCTCTGCATCTCAAAATTTCCTTCACAACTTCTTCAACCATCTACAACTCTCCATAGTCGTTGCTTCCATTCGAAATTACAAAGGATGAGGGAGCCAAGTGCAATTTCCAGGAACTTCAAAAAGTGAAATGCAGTTACAATATGGTTGGAGGTGTTTTCAACTGCAAATTTGGGTTTTGGGGATGGTTGGAGATGCCATTATAGAAAGGGCTACTTTTATAACAAGTTATAAATTTATTTAGAACAAACTACAATTCTTGGATTCATTGAACACAAAAACTATGTCAGTCTAACTATAAAATTTGATCGTTTTGAAAGTGGTGGTTGTTGAATCTTTGGTTGCATGTACTATTGACTCTAGGAATTGTCAATCGATCAATATAACAACCAAGAAAAAGTCTTTAAATTTCAGCAATTACTTTTAGTTAACATAAAGTGATTTTGTATAAGCGCATACATACATTTTTGTCTTTAATGACAACATTATGCACATTAAATTGCCTGCAAATTTCATAAATAATTAAATAAATAATTATATTAATTAATAATCAAATATCGTCATACGCATTTGCGTACAAGACAAGTAGACAGCCATAACATATGAAGGGAACAATTTATTCGAGAATGACATTGATAATTTTTTAGATAAAATAATGACATATTACCCTTTTTATAAAAAGGGATTTCCATTCATAGATAAAATTTTGATTGAATTTGCCAACAATTTTTTGAGAGGATTTCCATTAATAGATAAAGTTTAAAATAAATATGCCAATAATTGTTTGAGGATTCTAACAAAATCCTAATGGCTTATATTCACATATATAAAATTATAGTCGTAGTATTCAATATGATCCAAAGTAGAGCCAAACTTTTAAGTGATTTACGGGGTCCAAATACAAATTGTCATATTCAGAATACGTATACGATTTAAATCGATTTATTCTTTCACGTGGTTCAAATGCAAATATGTCAAATTCGTGACTGCATGGCACTAATGAATGTAATTGTCGTCCATAGACTAAATTAAATTTAACCTATTTTATAGGCATCCAAACATGAAACTAGGGGCAAAATATATAGTGGTCAGGAATAATGTGTTTCGTAGTAAGATTTGGCAGGCTAAAAAATTAAACTATATCAGCCAAAGGTTAGTCAAAATGCTAGTACACGAGTTTGATATTGCAACATGGAATTTTTATAAATTGAGATTTTATAGTATGAGTTTCAATTGAAGTATTTGAGAGAATTGTGATTGGAACTGGTCGTATCTTTAAAATAGAGTTATATTGAGATCGATAAATTATTAGATAATGTCTATCAATAATTGTAATGAGTCTAGTGATTTTTTTTTTTTGAATCTACCAAAATAATAAAATGGAATTATTGTTAGTAGACAACCAAGTATTTCATACAAATAACAACGTTTTCTATTTTCAAAGTTAGAGCTTGTAATATCAAATTGAAAGGATTTTTCTCTTTGAGATTTATTATTATTATTATTATTATTATTATTATTATTATTATTATTATTGTTGTTGTTTATATCATAAGAGTTATCATTTCTCTTGTACTCATATGTGAACTTATCCAATCACATCACCGCTTTGGGAATTTTGATTTTAAAGTTTTAATGCACCTATTTCATTTTGGGCCACAAAATTGCTGAAGAAAGCCCAAGATCAAACTAGTGCTTTAACTTCTAGTCTGACTCGAACAATATTTTTATTTTATTTTTTTGTAATTGCTGTGTGTTCACAAATTAAAAATAACTTCAATAATACACAACCAAGGTAGAAAAATACATTTGTATATCATCTCAATGTAACTCTCGTCTCATTTTAATCTAACAGAAATTTTCATGTTTAAATTGGTTAAAGTTAG
Source organism: Salvia splendens (assembly GCF_004379255.2). Taxonomy (NCBI): domain Eukaryota; kingdom Viridiplantae; phylum Streptophyta; class Magnoliopsida; order Lamiales; family Lamiaceae; genus Salvia; species Salvia splendens. Next base: position 9,024,410 of record NC_056034.1, read on the forward strand.
ACCTTTATTCAAATATTACTATATGGTACATTTATTTAAATCACTGAGTGTGCACAACTTCAACATGTCATTTATCACTCCCATCTCTAAACCATAACATAAAAATTACTATATACTTTTTCCATCCATCTCTTGTTAATAGAGTTATTTTCCTAAATCATTTTTCTATTTTGATAAGTTTAATGTTAATGGAGTCAAAACTATAATTGACAAAAAGTAATTTACACATTTACTTTATTCACAAACCATTTAACAAATTATTTTATTCACAAATCATTTAACAAATTATTTTTAAACTCCTGTACCGAAAAATAAATACCTCTATAAGAAATTGGCTTAAATCTATCCAAATAGCATTTTTTTACTGTATGTTCTTAACTGTTTCTGAATCAGTTTAAATTCGTTGAAATTGAGATTGGCATGTTGTGTCACCTAAGTAGGCTGACCCATTAAACCATGGCCCAATCTTAAATAATTTCTTAAAATGTATGTTATGTCGAAGTAAAAATAAGATTATTAGTTATGACCGAGAGTATTTGCACGTGTAATATGCAATTGAAAAGGTGAAAATCAAAATTAGAAAGTGTAAAGCAAAACATAACAAGGCCGCCTCAGCTTTTCGAATTTCGAGAGAGAGTATATAGCAACAAAACAAGGATGATACATAAAAAAACAGAAATTCATAAAAAAGAGGGAAATGAGGAGAAATTAAGGACACTTAGTCCTGTTGCGATGGGTGGTCATATCGGTGTAGCAAGATCCACAAACCTCCCTGTTTCCATGAGTGCCAGGTGGCACACACTTGCACCTTTGGCAGCACGTCCCACACGCTCTATTGCACACGTTCGGCCGAGAGTGCAAGCTGCACCTCCTCTTGCACTCCTGCCCACAATCTGCGTATATTATAAGTAAGTAACAACCTTCATTTTCATTAATTAATTTATTACTACTATATGACATACATACACATACCAACAAAGTCCAACAGCCTTCTGTTATTGCCTTTCGCCACCTGCAAAATTCGATTATTAGTGTGAATAACGTTATGCACATGCAGTAGAGAAGAATGAATATGTGAGAAATGGTTGAACCACTGTGGTTTCTTCTCCACTTTCAATATCCGAGGATACCTGCTAATCGATAGATATCAAAATTATTACTATGGATGAAATAAGAAGAAATCGGTAAGGTTTTTGTGATATTTTACCAGAGCGAGAGAGATGAGAAGGAGAAGAAGGAGGAGCAGGCGATGAGCCATCTTTACTTGTGGTTTTGATTAGGTGCAGTTCCATAGTGCTTCAAATTTATATAGGTGCGCCCCCCGTGTATGTGTATCTCCACACGTGTACCAAATCTAGCTCCACGCATAAAATTGGGATTTTCATTAATCAGTTTTTATTCGGTGAACTACTACACTAATCGTCCCTCATCTTGTATAAAAATTCACCAATGCTCCCTAAATTTTTTTATATCATTTTTAGTACGAAAAGACAAAAGTAATCCTAGGCACCATTACTGTGAATATTTAAAGTTTTGGAGAATTTTGGACCTTTCTACTCTCTTTTTAATTTTTTTCAATTTTTTTTCATCACCATTTTCTTTTATAAAGACAATTATACTTTCATATAAATAATATTTGATGCTTTATGATTTCAAAATTTTAAATAAAAAACCATATGTTTTAATTATGCTTTATTTATTTTTAAAATTAAATATTTTTTATACAGATTAATCTATATTTTGAGAAAAAAAATATTATATTTAATAGTAACATTTTTAAATATAAATATTAAAGTGAATTATAGAAAATTCTTTGTGGGATTTATTTTTATTTAAAAATTTTACTTAAATTTTTAAATTTTGAGAAGAAAAATTATTATAGTGAATTATAGTAATTTTTTATTTAAAAATGTTACTTAAATATTAAAATGTTAGTATACTTAAGTGTATAATAAATATTTTAATTACGTTAATTAAAATATATATAGTATAGTGAAGAATATTTTTTTTAATATAATAATTAAAATTTAAGTGAATTATATATAACATAAATTAAAGTGAACTCTTACAAGTAATATTTTTTATTAAAAATATTAAAGTGAACTATAGTAATTTTTTCATTATAACGCTTAATCTATATCTTATTCAAGTAATTATTTAAAAAATTCAAGTGAATTAATTCAAAAGAAAATATTTTTGTTGTAAAAGGTGCTTTTATATATGTCCAAAATAATTGCATGATTGAAGAGGTACCAAAATTGTAATTTCCAAATATCGAAAATGCCCTCCATGGCATTTAGGAGATTTTTCAAATGCGGAGGGGTGTAAATGTAAAAGACTGTCAATTACTAAAAAAGTAATTTTTTGGGACCAAATAGGCTATAAAAACTTTTTAGGGTCCATTGGTGCATTTTTCGACAAGATGAGAGGTCATTAGTGTAGTTCGCTCAAATTAATTTTAATAGTAGTAGTACTTGTTGTTTTCGTATCCTTAAAATAAATTTTTTAATATGATACTGTAAAATTAGTAAATTAAAAGAGATAACGTGCAAAATGAGTTCTATCTAATAGAAAATTTTATATTTTGTATTTTTAGGAAGCGAAATAAAAAGGAAAATTTTCAATTTTTAAAGAAATGGAGTGAGTATAATTATTAAATCACAAACACCGTGAGCATAAAAGACGAACAAAGCTCAAGTAAATCGTCCTTTTTAACATTTATTGCAACCAGGAATAATAAAAATAAAACTGTAAGTGGTTTTTGTTTTCTTCTGCTTGTATAACAAAAATTGAACACGCAAAATTCTGCATCAGATAACGATGGAATTTCCATATATTGGATATTGTTATCAGCGGCAACCGACACTGGGTAAAATAAATAAAAACTTTATACTAAAATTATTTGGATAATCATTTATCTGTTGCATCAATTTATTTTTTCATAATTTAGTAGGAATGTTGATTTGGAGCACGACGTACGAGGTACTACACTGCGTGGTGCGTCTTGTCCATTTAGTGCGTCATTTCGGGCCGCTAAAAAGGCGTGTTTGGTTATCTTAATAAAGAGTACAGTATAAATACAGTATGAAAATGAATCGTCCATTTAACATGACGCTTAGGTTATATACTACTCCTCTTTCCCATCTTACTCGCAAATTTGAGATTGATTTTTTAGGTCATAAATTTAAATTGATTTTTTAATTTAATTAAATTAAAATTTTAAGTGTAATGAGACATCACTTAATAAAGTAGCTATTAACTTAATCTAATATATTAATTAATGATATTAATTCTAACTTAAACTATAAATAGTGTAAGGAATTTATGACGAGTCCAAAAACAATAGTGCAATTAACATAGAATGGAGGGAGTAGTATTGGAAAATTGTGACTTTTTATGGAGCTTGACAAGTCTCTTGCATTCTATCTGATTCTAACTCCATTAGACCATCCACAATGCCGCCCAGTCGACCGCCCAGCGGGCGAATGGAGAGAGAAACCGCGCAGCGCTGGGCGGTCCGCTCGGCGCTATTGCAGCGCCCGGATCGCCCAGCGCACCGCCTAGCGCGAATTTTTTTTTTTTTTTTCGAAACACTATATATACACGCTTTGCTCGTCATTTTCATTCGCACCACTTGTTTTAACGAGTACTCTCTCTATCTTAATTTCTGTACAAGATCAACAAGGGAAATGGATCTCAATAACGAGCCTAGTTCCGGGAGTAGCGGGTCACAAACTCCGTCGATCCCCGTGGGAAGTGGATGGGGTCAGATGCCCGGGTACTACAACATGTACCCGTGGCAGCAGATGTATTCCGGGATGCCAACGGGGGGAATCCGCCCGGGGGGTTTCCGGCGATACCGGGGTGGACACCAACGGGATGGACACCCGGGATGCAGATGATGCCCGGGGGGTACCGCCGACACAGGGGACTTCGGGGGGGGGGGGGGGGGAGGAAACGCAGGGGCTTCCCAGGAGGTCCAGTAGGCATCCCCCCTTGGCCAATCCACCGAGGATCTCAAATTCTTCGCTTGCGCCCAAACGCGCGCTCAATTGATTAAGACGATGGTCGAATGGTTGGTGGCGACAAATTCCGTGGAGAAGAGCATGCTTCAAACCTTGCTCATGAGCCTGCAGGACGAGTTGGAGGCGGCACGGAGGGAGACCGGCGGCGGCGGCGGCGGTGGAGGCGGCAGCGACGGAGGCGGCGACGACGGAGACGAGGAGTGAATTGGCACTCCTTTTTATTATTGTATTTTTTTAAAATTAATGTATTTTTTTAAATTATTGTACTTTTTTAAATTTTAATACTCCCTCCGTCCCGGGCTACTCGCTCCTTTCCTTTTCGGCGCGGAGATTAAGGAATGAGTGTATAGGAAAGTCAAAAATGACGGCTGTAGGTGAAAATTTTTACTAAAAATGGAAAGAGTGCAAGTAACTTGGAACGCCCAAAAAGGAAATAAGTGCGAGTAGCTTGGGACGGAGGGAGTATTATTATTAAACTTTTCCCGTATATGTCTCGTAAATTAAATTTCGTATATTGTGTGATTGTTAATTATTTCATTTTGTATATATTTGTTAATAGTGATGTGAATATTATGTGGCTAGGCTATTGTTGGGCTATTTGCTTGTTTTGATGATGTGGCAGGAGGATTTTTAGTACTGATGATGTGACAGTGGCTAGGCTATGACTGAGCTATTACTGGGCTATTCCTATTGTAGATGGTCTTAATAAGTTCACGACTGTTTCGAAAAAATTGCATTTGTTTTATTGCCAAAAAACGAAACATATTCATTCATAGCACTTGTAGTTAATTAAGTGGTACACCACCGGTAAAATTTTGAAGAGAAAGAAAGAGATTAAATAGAGATGATCCCATGGTACGGATGTTGCGTTGCATGGCAGACCGACAGGGGTGACGTGACGGGAATCCAGCAATATTCCAGTTGGATGGATAAATCAAACTCAGTCCCGTATTAAAATCTTATTTTTTGGGATATGAATTATCTACTTTCGCCGATATAATTATGTGAATATTATTCCGTCATTTCCAAATCAAGTGAGTATTTTATTTAGAGCATCTCCAGTGGGCGGACATCCCACTAGGACATCCACTAGGACATCCCAAAAACACCTCCTGTCACGTCACTAGGACTTCTCATCCCACTGCCACGTCACTAGGACATCCCCTCCTATGTCCGCCCTTCCCACTAGGACATCCCGCAATAAAAAAAATTCATATATTCACAAATAAAACAATTTACATTTACGGAAATAAAATTTGACCGAGAATACGAACGGAAAAAATTAACAACTTCATCGGAAAAAACATACAAGATTCGAAAAAAAAAATTACATACTAATAAAAAAAACTTCATACATTATCACGTCAACCCCTCCGAGTCCAAACCTCTTCGATGATATCCTGCTGAAGTCGAACATGGGCATCTGTTTGCCGCATGTCGGCAAATGCACGCAGCCGCGCGACCTCTCCATGAGGTACCCCCATATTCACATTCGCGGTGGCCACGCCGTGACTTGGACCTGCACCCGTATCATCTTCATTGGTCCACTGAGTCAGTTCCGCAGCTTCATTTTCGACAATCATGTTGTGCATTATGATACATGCGTACATGATATCGCCGATGTTGGGAATATACCACTGCCGTGCAGGACCCTTCACAACCGCCCACCGACTCTGGAGCACACCAAATGCCCGCTCCACATCCTTGAGCGCTGCTTCCTGACGGCTAGCAAAGTATGTCTTCTTTTGTCCGAGCGGATGCTTGATTGACTTCACAAAGACGGGCCAGTTTGGGTATATTCCATCCGCCAAATAGTACCCCATATTATGCTGGTTGCCGTTGGCGACGAAACTGATGGCGGGTCCAACGCCATTGCACTGAGCGTTGAACAGGGGCGACGACTGGAGAACGTTGATGTCGTTGTTGGACCCGGCGACTCCAAAATATGTGCATACAACCGAATATGTGCAGCAATGTGGTCACGGGGTACTTGAGTTCGACGATGGATCGGCCGAGGTACCGCCGCCTGCTGCCGCCGCTGCAACCTCTGTTGTAGCAGCCTCTCTATCGCACCTTCAACAGCGACCTCCAACTCATTCTCGCTATCACTTTCACTAGACATTCTAGATATACTTGAAATTAGAGATGTAGAGAGAGAAACTTGTTAACACAAGTGGTGCGAATGAAATAAAATTCAACGAGCCGTATATATAGAGTTTTAAAAAAAAATTTAAAAAACGGGACGTCCAACCGGACGTCCGACTGGACGCCACAATGGCGGACGTCCGCCCGCCCGTCGCCGGGACGTTCGAGGACACCCGACGTCCTCACGGGACGTCCGTATCCGACCCTAAACGCCACAATGGCGGACGTCCCGGTCGCCCGTCGCGACGTCCGACCGGATGTCCGACCGGACGTCCGCCATTGGAGATGCTCTTAGGTCATCCACGATAGGAATAGCTCTGTAATAGCTCAGTCATAACCTAGTTATAAACTCCTCCTACCACATCATCAATACAAAAAATCCTCTTGCCACATCATCAAAATAAGCAAATAGCTCAGCCATAACCTAGTTATAGCCAAGTCACATCACTCAAAATTATATAAAACAAATAATTAACAATCACACAAAATACGGAATTAAAAAAACACACTTCATTAAAATTAAAATAACATTACAACATCCTCATTAATGAGTTTGTCCCACACCGAAAGTGGAATGTAAAACATTCAAGGATGTCTTTATAAAAGAGAAACAACCAAGAATGAGTTTGTCCCATATGGAAAGTGAAACATAAAACATTCAAGGATGTCTCTATAAAAGAGAAACAACCAAGAATGAGTTTGTCTCACATCGAAAGTGGAACATAAAACATTCAAGGATGTCTCTTTAAAAGAGAAACAACCAAGAATGAGTTTGTCCCATATCGAAAGTGGAACATAAAACATTTAAGGATGTCTCTTTAAAAGAGAAGCAACCAAGAATGAGTTTGTCCCATGTCTCTATAAAAGAGAAACAACCAAGAATGAGTTTGTCCCACATCGAAAGAGGAACATAAAACATTCACACATGTCTCTATAAAATAGAAACAACCAAGAATGAGTTTCATAAAAAATATTAAATAAAAAAAATTAAAAAATCCGCTGGGCGATGCGCTGGGTGATCCGAGCGGATCGCCCAGCGCCCACACATCGCCTAGCGCTAGGCGATTTTTTTTCCGGAAACTGGCTCGGCGGTTACAATGGTTCGCCTAGCGCCGGGGCTCGGCTAGGCGGTGCGCTAGGCGCCATTGTGGATGGCCTTAGCTCGTTTCACCGCAAATAAATCATTTTCTTGTTTAACAAAAACCAATATTTATATTGTCTTTTAGAGCATCCAATACGCGTCCGGCGATTGGCGCGCGTTTCGTTCCGAAGGGGCGGACCGCCGCGGGACGCGTTGCAGCGACATGTTCCGTCCCTAGCCCGTCTCCATGCCGTCCCGTAGCCCGCGACCACGTGACGCGGGACGCGACGTCGCGCCACGCTCCGAGGGGACGTGGCGAGCTCCCGATGCATGCGTGACGCTCACTCACTGCCCGCGAGTGGGCGTTGTCACGATGACTCAATAATTCAATTTTTTTAAAATTTGAATTTTAATAAAAAAAAATTCAAACGGTAATGTTACTGTTTTTATTTGCCGTATTTCAATTTTTTTAATTTTTTTTTATTTCTTTACTCTATAAATACTCTTATTTCATACTCATTTCACACACAAACACACATCTATTCCTCTCAAATCCTCTCTATATCCACTCCAATTTCCATCTCAAATCAACTCAAACTAATAAATCCTTTTGAGCAAATGCGTCAAATAATGAAATAATTACTTGAAGAAGATCGACGCCGGGAGGCGGAGGAAGCCGCGCCGCCCCCACGACGCTCCCGGACGTACATCCACCGTAACCGGGAGGAAGCCGCCGTAAGGTTAGTACGCGACTACTTCTGCGATAACCCGATTTGGGAAGCCCCGGCTCGTTCGTGGTTCATGGAGAGCATGATCGACATCATGTATAGTGCATAATCTTGCACAACATGATTGTCCAAGACGAAAGACCCGAGGCGGGAAATTGGTTCGACCCCGAATCTCCCGGAAGCTCAACCGCAAGTAGTCCACCGCGAAGTGGAGCGCATCCGTCTGTACAAGAATGGTTGTCTATTCGGACAAGGACACGCGACTCTAGCGCCCTCGCCCAACTCCAAGAGGATCTAATTGAGCACATTTGGGAAAATTTTGACGGAGAAAATTAAATTATGTCAATTTTAATTTCTTAGGATTTTAATTATGTCTTTTTTCTATTTTTTTGAATTTTTAGTTGTAATGTTGTTTTAATTTTAATGAAGTGTGTTTTTTTAATTGAATTTGTGGGGGAAAAAATAAAAAAATGAAATTGAATGAATGGTAATTTAAGGAACGATTAAGAGACGGTTAAGTGACGGAGCATTGCAGGTTCCGTCCCTTAGTTAAGGGATGGAGTAAAAAAGTACAGTGGATGGCCTTATACTCCCTCGGTCCAAGATAAGCAAAACACTTTCTTTAGGCACGTGATTTAAGGAATTGATATTTAAAGAGATAAGGTGAAAAAAAGTAAAGTATGAGAGTGAGAAAAAGTAGAGAAGTAAAGAGAGAATAAAGTAGGTGGATAATAAAGTAAGAGATGCGATTTTTTGCTAAAAAGGGAATGACTCACTTATAGTGGGATACCCCAAAAAAGCATGCGACTCACTTATTTTAGGACGAAGGGAGTATTAGTTTTTCTCCTACCTTATTTACTAACACATTTTTTAAATATTGTGCTTAAAAGACTCACCTCATTTGAGGTGGTATGGAAGGAGTATAAGATTAAACTCACTTTTGTTTACTTCATCTTATCTCAATAGATTTTTCATATTTGATTGGTGCGAGTTTTAAGAAATTTATTTGTACAAGTTTATACCCTTTATCCGTGAATAGGACTCCAATTTCTTTCTGTCGCGAGTTTTAAGGAATGTAGAGAAGTGTAGGTGAAAAGAAGTTAGTGAACTATAGGTCTCAATTATATATTCACTCCGTCTCTGAAAAGTATGAACTATTTTCTTTTTAGCCCGTTTCTAAAAAGTAACTTTCTAATTTTCGAAACTTCTTTCTCTCTAATGAGGTAGAACTCATTCTCCACTAACAATACTTTAAGAACTTTTTCTTTCTATCTCTCTCTTACTTTTCCAATTATGCATTAAAACTCGTGGCGAACTAAATGTTCATACTCTTTTGGGACGAAAGGAGTATTAGTTTTAAATGAAAAGTAAGTGGAATATGGGACTTATATACCATTTATAGTAAAAGTGAATCGAGACTTCTATTCGTGGACAGACTAAAATGAAAAAACAAGACTGTTATTCACGGACAGAGGGAATATTTGAATGTGTAAAGGAAAGTGAGTTGCAAAAATTATTGAAATGTGAACTCTACTTTTATATACTCTTTTCGTGTCACTCTAAGTGATAATACATTCATTTTTGGATGTCACACTCTAAATGACACGTTTCTTATTACCCTCTATATTTTATTTTTCTTGTGTTTATTCACTTTTCATTTAACTCATAAAACAATATTGCATACAATCAAATTACTAAAAATAAAAATGCTCAACTTAGATGGAAATAGATGAAGTATTAGTTTTATAATTATTGTGAGTAAAATGAGTTACTTAGATACTTATGAGATTTACTTATTAAAATTAATTAAAATAAATAAATAATTTATTGAGATACATCTAGATAAGTAAGGAAACGTGAGATATTTGACGATTTTCGGAGAAAATAGAGTATCTCTCTATATTTATGATGTTTTAAAATTTAAAGAAATTTGTATGTGAAGAGAGTCTCTAAAATTTATCCCTATATTTATGATGTTTTAAATACTCCTATTAAAGAAATTTGGAAGTACTAAATGAAGGGCAATGGATAAAAGAGAGAGTCTTATTTGAGTGGGGATGGGCCTAAATAATTCGATAGGACAGCTCTACAAACTGACAGTGAGCTGACAGTGAGCTGGATTCTACTACTTTACTTTGGAATTACAATCTTCTGAAATCGCACCAACTATTTCAGAATACCAAATAAATTTATGTATGGAAGACAACTCAAATGACGTATTGTTTCATGATATTCATAAGAGCATCAGCAATGGCGCGGAGCTCCCGGCGAAATTCTCCGCGAAATTCCCTAAAACACCTCTTGCCATGTCATACGGACTTTTCACTGCACTGCCATATCATACAGAGTTCCCACTGCACAGTGGCAGAATTCGCCGCGAAATTCCCGACGGACTTCCCACAATAATGCAATAAACAGGAATTCCGCGGGAATCAACGCAATGGCGGACGTCCGCACGGAATTCCCCGCGAAATTCCGCGGAACGCCGCAGAACAGCGAATTCCTCGACGGAATTTCGTATCCATGCATGCCACGCACAATGACGGACGTCTGCCACGAAATTCCCGCACGCCGGTGGGAATTCCGTTGTGACGTCCGCCACTGCTGATGCTCTCGCCAAATCTATATAAACTACTCCCTCCGTTCCTGAAAATTTGTCACCTATTTCCTTTTTCGTTCGTCCCTAAAAATTTGTCACATTTCACTTTTACCATTTTTTATAGTGGATCATACATTCCACTAACTCATTCACACTCACATTTTATTATAAAACTAATACTCCCTCCGTCCCGCACTACTCGCACGTATTTCCTTTTCGGGCGTCCCAAGTTACTTGCACTCTTTCCATTTTTAGTAAAAATTTTCACCTATAGCCGTCATTTTTGACTTTCCTATACACTCATTCCTTAATCTCCGTGCCGAAAAGGAAATGAGCGAGTAGCTCGGGACGGATGGAGTATATAAAAGTAGGACTCACATGCCACCAACTTTTTCAACCCACTTTCTATTAAATTTCTTAAAACTCATGACGGGTCAAATGATGACGAATTTTGGGGGACGGAGGGAGTATAAAACAACTACTCTCCCTCAGTCTCTTGATAGTTAGAGGTACTTTTTGAAACAAAATTTTAAAAAATAATGTTAAAGATTAAAATAGAATATAAGAAAGAAAATAAAGTAAAAGAGAAGAAGAGAGAGTAAAATATGAGAGAAGATAATATTTTTATCAAAAAAAAAATTATTCAGCTACCTTAAAATAACCCAAAAAAGATACTACAACTCAACTAACTTGAGACGAGAGAGTAGCAAAATTTGCTCTCCATTAATAATCACAAAACTCTTCAGTGCAATAAAGGAGTAGCAAAATTTGCTCTCCATTAATAATCACAAAACTCTTCAGTGCAATAAATTTCAAAAACACTGTACTCCCTCTATTCCAGTGATCCGTTTATTAGGTGGTACAAGATTTTATATAATTTTATTTTGTGTATTAAGTAAGGAGAATATAATAAGAGAGAAAATAAAAAATTAAAAAATATATAATTCTATTTATAGTAATAAGTTATCTTGATTGAGACAAATCAAAAATGGATCAACTTCAGTGATACTGAGGGAGATTTTCTCAAGAGAAATACTCTAATTTTTTTCCATATAAAAAAAACACTACAACTTATTTTTACTTTAGCATCGAACAGCTGGAGTTAGGTCTGAAAAAATCAATGTGGTGCATGTATTCTCAGTCATGATATAATGTTCGTTAGATGACCCCATACTCATGGGGACCAAGGCCTACACTCTACGCCCCAATTCTGACATGTACCACATTTAAATGGCAAATCTTCAATATATTTTCATCTTTCTCCAAAAAACCAAGAAATCAACAAAAATGTTATCGTGGCTCTGATAAAAACTACTCCCCCCACCTTCCCCTAGCAATACTACAGGAGAAAGTGGGAAAAAGTAATTGCCCATGTTACTACTAAAATGGAAGGAAATAATAGTTGTGAACACCCCAAAATGAAAAAAGAACACTAACTTTTACCCATTGGTAAATTCTTAATCATGCAAAATCATAAATTACACCAATAAAGAAGCAAAAATAAAATGATATAAAGTGGTCAAAATTTATAGTTTTCCCTACTGAAATAATCCCAGTTAATTTTGTCGAAAAGGTATTATCTAGTAGTATGGATTAATATCTTAAGACCGTCACCAAATGGAAACCTCAAAAAAAAAAAGAAGGAAAAAGAATTATATGTTCCTATCTAGAAAACAATAGTAAGCTCCTTCTCATTCATCTCCAATACGTGATCGCTTGCATCTGTGATTGCACTCTGCAGGTTTTTTCAGGTTTATTTCAAGCTACCTATTGATATATTATTGAACAGCTTTGACCATTTCAAAAGAATGAATATGTAACGTGAATTACCTGTCCCAATTTGGTAAGGAAATTGTTCATGAGATTTAATGATGTGAGCCTTACATCTTCGTTCGACTTGAGCGCTTGAGCAATGGCAAAAGCCCCTTCATCCTGAATCAGGAGGGGGAAATGGTGCTATAAAATAATGACACAAGCCTACACTATGTAGTCAGAATATTCGAAGAGGTATTTCATACTCTGATTTCATTGAAGCCAAGATTAAGCGACACCAAAGATTCGTTCACGATTTTCAAGCTGCGAGCAAGGCATATGGCGCCCTGCAGATCATGAGATTATTAGTTGGGATAACATGTATGGGATCATATTAAGAACAATGAATGACAGCATTAATAAGCCAAACCTCATCTCGGAGCCCGTTGGCTCGGAGATCTAGACTTGAAATGGTGCTATTGTATCTCAGCATATCTGCAATATCTTCGGCTCCAGTTGCACCTATCTGTAAAAATTGTCCATACAGTATATTCGAATACATCCTCAAAAAGGGTGGTAGACTATTATATATAAGTTCATACCTGACACCAACCAAGCATGAGGTCTTTTACATTCCCGTGAAACTTAAGAACTTCGGCTAAAGCCTTTGCACCATCAGGTCCGATGGGATTATAACCAATTTCCAACTGGAACAGAACTTATGGCTTTTATTATGTACATCGCATCTAAGATACTGAGAAGTAAAAGGTGAGAAACTCACAGCAGAAATAACAGAATTATCTTTCAGAATTCGAGCAATTGCACTGATCCCTTTGGCGTGGATGTCATTTCCGCCCTGCAAGTAAATCACAATTGTTATTCAAGTATCACAAAAACTCAGGAGAACAAGGGGTCAAGCATACATATTCGAGGATAGAGTCACTTCACAGATCATAATGAGTTCCATACTTCCATTTACTTACTAGATCAACATTTGTAACTGAACGATTATCCTTCAAAGCCTCTGCTACTTTTTCAGCTCCCTAAAGCAAATATATAAGAGAACAATTAGTACATATTGTATCAAAATTGGCAAGAATTGGGTGAAACCATGAGGTCACAACTACATTTTTTTTCAGTAGCAGATTGGAAATACTACCTCATCCCCAATATCATTCATGTAAAGGTTAATCAGCAGCAAACTCTTGCTCTTTTTTATATATTCAGCAACATGAGAGGCTCCACGTGCACCAATCGAATTGTTTGCAAGATCCAAGACGGTAAGCTTCCCTGCATGAACATATTAAAAGCCAGATCTGCTGCAGTACGCATCAGAAGGAATGGAAAGTGGCTGCAACTGACCTTTATGAGAAGACAAGCCAGACATTAGAGCAATGACACCTTCGTCCCCAAAAGAGTTCCCTTGCAAATAGAGTTCCTAGATAATTACAGTGAAACACTGACCTTGGTAATGAATCTAAAATTTTTAAGGAAACTGGTCATGCACATTTACAGCCCATTGTAATATTTCATCACAGAAATCACATGCCCAGTAACTAATAGCAATACATAAGATGCCACTCTTATTTCCATCAAGAAATAAGCAAGCAACCACACTTTTTACATGATGTGTCCATGGAACAAACACGTGTCTATGCAAATTAGGCGGTTTATTTTCCAGGGGAACAAAGTTCATATGAATATGGTGTTGCATCTTTACAGTGCATGAGTCTTCTTGTTTCTAGATTATTGCACGACTGACATAATTTTAAAGGTGAGACAATACGAACAAAGAAAAATTATAAAAATATACCCTCAAGGATTTGTTTCCCTCCAGACCTTTCGCCAGTGCAGATGCCCCTAGGGGACCGCCATAATTACCACTGGAATAGAACAAAAATAAATACTTACACAAATGAAGACAAGTTTCTTCTTAAAGGAGAAAATGCATGTTCACAGAAAACTATACCAAGAGAAGATAAACAGGCATCAGTTCTTTGATATTTATGCATTCGTTAAAAAATATTAAGCATTCTTTTGGTGAAATAGATCATTACTTGAGGTATATAGACAGTATAGTCTTGTTCTCAAGAAGCGCTCCAGCAATGCTTGAAAATCCCTACCTCCATTTCCAAAGTTAATACAAACAGAATCAGTGGTAAGACTCAATGTATTGACCCAAACTGAGATTGTGTGTAGTACAACAAGATATAATTTCATACAGAGTAGTCAATTAGATTGTTATTAAGTTCAATGATACGCAAGGTTGAATTTTTCTTCAACATCTCAGCAATAGCTTTTGCTCCCTACACATACAAAATAAGAACGATAAATTAGGCTATTTCATGACAGTTACCAAGGTATTCACATGATGGAACATGTCTGAATCTTAATAAATCTTCGAAGGCTAAAAAAGTAAGCTAACCTCATCTCCAAATGCACTGCTACTAAGTTGTAGCTTCTGAATACCAGAATTTTTCACCAGAATGTCACATAAACACTGCAACAATAAAAAATCTAAAATAAAAATAAATAAATAAAAACTGTTTGAGTGGGACTAAAACTTTGAACCATGAAAGAGGTTAGGTCAAACAGTATTCAATAGATTAACAAAATTGAGTAATTATATACTTACATCCGTATAAGAGTTAACATGTAATAATTGTATAATTCCAAACAAATAGCGCTATCTTATGTAAGTCTACCTTCACTCCTTCATCTCCAATAGAGTTTCCTGATAAGTTGAGAGATTTCAAAGCAATATTTGACTGTAATATCCCATCAAAAGCCATTATTCCTTTAGCAGTAATCCCATTTGCAGCAAAACTCACTTCTTCTGCAGTCTGCAAATGATACAAGATTACAAGTAGGGAGTGGTAAATGGCAGAAATCTACCAAGGTGATTTATAGCTGAACAAGATATAGTTTAAATAAACTCTCACTTGATTATACGCCAAGCTCTCAGCTAGGAAGAATAACCCTTCATCTCCAAAGTTGCGACCTAATAGCACCGTCTAGTGTTAGACTAATGGTTTGTCATAGTGGAAAATTCAGCATCAACTGAACACAGAATAAACATTCCAATACCTGACATGTCAATGCTGCTAAATGATCTAAGCTCCCTGGCAAAATCATTTAATCTCATTCTGGATTCCCTTTCAACTTTGGCACCAGAAGGTGACAAAAAGTTTATCCCCTGAGAGAAAGACCACTTCTCCCCAGAGGCAGGCTTATCCTCTTCTGCTACAGACTTAGTCAATTTTGGCACTAGAATTTTCTCCACCAATTTCCATAAAACTGTCAGCTGGAAAGCACAGATTAGTTACCAATTGAGAACTACATAACTCCCTCAGACGGTCAACACAAATTACATTATGACAACTCTAGAGCAGTGGCTACTACACTAACTATTTGATAAAATCTCCAATCGAGCATAATGCGTTGAATACTGCTATACAAGGAGCAGCACAAAAATCAAGTTAACTCAAATAATAAATACCATATTGCCACAAAACATCAAATGCAAGCAAATCGGTCAAAGTATCCTAAATCCTACACTTCCCCCAAATTCTACAAATAAAACAAGTATCCTTCTCCATAAATCAAATAATCAAAAAGATGCAAGCTATGATGGAATCCAATACAACCAGCAACACACATTATAAATGCCGAAAACATCTACCTCAGTAAAAAAAAGGTAAACACTCATAACGCGCGAAAGGCATACCGAAAGTGGCGATTACGAATGCGCCTGCAGGCAGAATGTAGGAAGCAGCTTGTGTGACCGGAGCAATGGGAGTTTGCGCTTGAGATTCCTGGTAAACCCTACGAGAACTACCGCTACGCCTGGAACTGCCCCCGCCGGCCGCCGCCGCTCTGATTTCGAATTTTCTAGAGCTTAATGGTTCGGAATTGATGGTAACTAGAGTAAAATGGCGGCCTAAATCCGTCCCCCTGCGCCTTAGCGAAGAGCTGTTGGTGGAGCTGAGGGTCCATAGCTGAGTTGTGTGTTTGCTTCTAAAAGCGAAACTAATCTGAGATAGCAGAAATCAAACCATAAACAAAATTCAGAAGATTAACTAAAGTAGAAGTGAGGAGATGTATGGCGTACCTCTAGATGAGAAGAGAGAGAAAGCGCAGAAGTAGAGACCATTAGTTTAGGTGTATGTTTATTTTGGGCGGAGCGAAGCTGTTGAAGACAGGGATAGAATTTAATGGAACGGCGCTTGAAGAGGAAGAAGTAGATGAAGATGACGACACATCAATCATCAAACATTTCTCAGTTGCTCTTACCAAAGTTGGGCTTATTAAGTGGGCTTACACTACTAGCCCAATTATTTGGGCCTATCAAATAAAAAAAATTAATGATTGTTTAATTATGTTGTTACACTTATAACTTCTACTAGTATTTTCAAGTCAATTAATGATTTAGGGTTAATTATTTAATAATTAGTAAAAGTATAAATTTTTAAACAAATTCATAATTACTAAAATTGTAAATTTCATAATGATCTCACTATAAATATTTTATTTTTTTATAATATTATTAGAATAGAGATATTAATAGTGGCATTGCACATAAAATTGTTTAAGAAATAATTTGAATCGTGTACCTATATAGGCTTTATTATCCTGATAAAAAAACTATGTGATCAATCACCGTTGATCATTTGGTTGTTGGAAACCATAGACAATGTTTATGTAGGTTCGTGTATTTGCTCAAAAAAAAAAAAACTAATCTGCAAAATCGAAATGCACACAAAGTTTGTAGTATATACAAACACCAATAACTCCTCTATGTGTTTTTATAAATGTGCAAAATCGAATTACTAGTATAATATGTACTACTATAATATATCTTGTGCTTCTAGCTAGCATCACTTCATTCATGTGAAGAGAGCGAATCAAAGTTGGAAAAATAAATAGACAATTGTTAGTATTATTTGATGAAGCATATGCATAACTGAAATAATTGAAGCAAAATAGTTGAAGATCACAATAATAGTAAATCAAATTAGTAAGTGGCAAGGGGTAGTTAGGTTGAGCAGATAAGAAATAGCAAAAAGAGCATGGATTGAGGCTCCAATGGGAAGAACATCCTCATCAACCGTGAAGTAAGGGCTGTGAGGTGGGTAAACAGATCCTGCCTTTTCGTTTCCAACTCCCAACAACAAGAATGATCCTTCTATTTTCTCCAAGTATACTGCAAAATCTTCACTCCCCATAAACGTTGGAGCCAAAATCGTCTTGTCTTCCCCAACAACATTCCATGATACTTGCTTCACATGTTCGTATATTTTCTCGTTGTTTATGGTCGACGGAAGCGTCGGATGCTCTTCTCCGTCAAATTCCAGCTCCGCGCTGCACCGCTGCACCGCAGCTTGACCTTTTATAACCTAGAAAAAAAAAAGCATTTGGAAGCGTCCCACTTTTCTTTTCTTTTTATTCTACTAGTATATTACAATATATTTTAAGTTAATAGTTATTTAAAGCATAAAAATTGATCAAATTCTGATGAGTTTCATGAAGTTTAAAATCGAATTATTAAATCAAGAAGTTTCAATTTTTATATAAAATGCGGCATTGTTTCACTATAGTAAAAAAAGAAAAACGAAAAATTACTTAGGACTTAATTTAATAGTATATTTAATTTCAAACTTCATAGAACTGCCATAACTTTTAACCAAATTAATCTAACAATTTAAATGACAATTAGAAATAATTACCTCTTCAATTCTTTTCTTAAGTGCATACATGCTATTTATGCCGAATGCTCTGAACGTTCCCGCAATCATGGCTACATTGGTTGCATCTCCCGCGTGCACCATAGTCACAGAAACCACCTCAAGAAAAGAGAAGTATTGGACTTATGTATATTCAGCTCATGGAGGAAGGAAGGCAAGATATCAAGGTAGTTAGTATTAGCTAGTTATGTTTTAGTTATGAGTTTTGATTCTGTGCTTCATATCTTTTGTACACCGATACACCACGGTATATATGGTTATCTTTATGAACTGTTTCATTCATTCAGTAAAACTGAGAAAAATATCTTCTCTCATTCCTCTTCTCTGCAATTCCCGATCTCATCCTAGATCCAATGGAGTCTAGTTCATGATCTTATTATGGTATCAGTGACAATTTTCTTCCGCATTTCCTCATTTTTCTGATCGATACTTTTTCTCGCTCCTGTTTCACGATGAATGGTCGGGGCAATCGAGGTGGTGGTGGTGATCGCAACAATCAAGCAGCCGATGATATTTCGAGTCCCTATTATCTTCATCCTAGTGATAATCCTGGTATGATTCTTGTTAAACAGCAGCTCGATGGTTCTAATTACACTACTTGGAGTCGATCTTTCACTACGGCTCTTATTGCTAAGAATAAATTGGTGTTTATTGATGGTTCGATCCTCCGTCCTGCTCGTGATGATCTGCTATTCCAAGCTTGGATCCGATGCAATAGCATGGTCATTGCTTGGTTGCGTAATTTTATCTCTACTCAGATTTGTCCGAGCATAATGTATCTCGATGATGCATATTCTATCTGGTCCCATCTGAAGGATAGGTTTTCTCTCGGTGATTCAGCTCGCTTGTATAAGCTTCGCTAGCAGCTCATGAATCTCTCTCAAGGCTCTGCCGATGTGAACACCTACTTCACCAATTTGTGGATCGTTTATGATGAATTAAAAAATTCTCAACCAATTGCTTGGTGTACTTGTGGTAGATGCACTTGTAACAGTGCAACACGATGGAATAAACAACAGGAAGATGACTGCACAATGCAGTTTCTTATTGGATTGAACTCTTTCTTTTCTCAGATCCGGTCTCACATTTTGGCTATGATTCCCCTTCCTTCTCTTTCTAAGGTCTTTGCCTTGGTAATTCAGGAAGAGAGACAATGTCATATTGATGGATCTCACTTCTCTAACTCTGGATCTCACCTCTCTAATTCAGCTCTTCCTGCTGTTCATCCTTCAGCTCCTAGTGAACAGCCATTCACTAATGCTGCAACATCATATGGCAGGGGTTTGAATAAGTTTTTGTGCTCTCATTGTGGAAAGACAAATCATCCGGTTGAAAAATGCTTCTTCAAGCATGGTTTTCCTCCAGGTTATGGCAAGGGAAGAGGCAAACCATTCTATGCTAGTTCATCTTCTAGCAATCAGAATTCTAATCAGCACAGATCTGTGAATTGTGTTGAAGATAATTCCTCTGCATCCCCTGCTCTCATGCCTTATGGAGTGAATTTTCCAACCATGGATCAATATCAGCAGCTTGTTGCTCTCTTGCGAAGTCAACTCCACACTTCAGCTCCAGCCATCACTCACAAATCTGACTCTGAAGCCCAACCTTCAAACTTCTCTGGTACAGTTTTCTTCTCTCCTTGTATAAATTCCATTTCATCTTCTTGCTCTAGATCATCTACTTGGATACTAGATACATGGGCTACTCACCATGTTTGCCATGATCAATCTCTTTTGACTTCAGCCGCACCTATCCAAACTTCAGCCGCACCTATCCAAAATGCTTCTGTGAATCTTCCTAATGGCAACACTGCTCATGTCTCACACCTAGGTACTGTCTTGCTTACACCTCTCATCACTCTTTTATCAGTCCTGCTAGTGCCTACATTCTCTTTCAATTTAATTTCAGTCATTGCACTCACCAAACATTCTTCATGCATTGTCATATTCACTCACAATGGGTTCTAAATCCAGAAAGCTTTAACGGAGACTGTGATTGGGAGGGGTAACCGAGTTGGCAACCTTTACATCTTTGAGTTTCCAGGTTCATAAAGTAGTGAAATAAACAAGACTCAATCTCGATGTTTCTCATACTAATGGTGCTATTTCCAGTATTTCTAGTTCTGTTGCTTCAATTAACTCTGACAGCCTTGATGTTTGGCATCAACGTTTGGGCCATCCATCCTTGAATAAACTCGTCATTTTGTCTGATATTTTAATTCCATCAAATAATTCCTCCTCCACTTGTCAAATCTGCCCTCTTGCAAAACAAAAGAAACTGCCATTTCCTGATTCCACATACACTTCATCTGTCATTTTTTATTTATTACACTGTGATGTGTGGGGGCCTTTCTCCTCTCCTACACACACTGGTTATAGATATTTCCTCACTATAGTTGATGATTTTTCCCGGTTGGTTTAGACTTTCCTCTCACTCAGAAATCTGAAGTAAACTCTGTGCTAACACTGTTTTTCTCCACAATTCTTACTCTGTTCTCAAAAAGATTTAAAATCATAAGTAGTGACAATGCCCATGAGTTTAACCTCACTTCTTTATACTCCTCCTATGGGACTATCACTCAGCACTCTTGTATGGAAACACCACAACAGAATGCTCGAGTGGAGAGAAAGCACCAACACTTGTTGAATGTTGCTAGGAGCCTTTTGTTCCAATCTCATCTAGGCATAGAATTCTTGGGGGGGGGATGTATACTTGCTGCTTCTTTCCTTATAAACAGAACAACTTCCTCAATTCTTCCTCAAAACATCACTCCATTTCAGCCTCTCTTCAATAAGATTCTTGTCTATAGCACTCTAAAGGTGTTTGTGTGTCTCTACTTTGCCTCCACTTTGGATAAAGGCAAGAATAAGTTTTCTCCAAGAGCCACTCGATGCATATTCATAGGCTACCCCTCTGAATATAAAGGTTATAAAGTCATGAATCTGGAGACACATGATATTTTTATCAGCAGAAATGTTGTTTTCCATGAATCTTTTTTTCCTCTTTCACATCAGCCTCAATCTTCCTTCCCTACTGACAAATCTCACAATGAAAACACTGCCCCACTTTCTCCTCACACCACTGATTTATCTCTTCCTCTTCTACCTCAATCTAACCATCCTGCCACAACCTCCTCTGAACTTTCTGATCTTGCACCACAGCCAACAAGGCCAGGAAGAACAGTAAGAACTCCAACTTACTTAACTGATTACATCTGTAATTCAGTGATTTCTTCCACAAATTCTCAGTATCCTATTTCATCTTACTTTTCTCTCAATAAACTCTCTCAGCCTTACTTAAAATTCATCATACTTCTCTCTGTCCTTACTGAGCCTACATCCTATAAACAAGCTACTCAACACCCAGAGTGGGTGTTGGCAATGCAAGAAGAGCTGCAGGCACTGATGAGAACCAATACTTGGTTGATCACTTTTCTTCCACCTAGCAAAATACCCATTTCTTGCAAATGGGTGTATAGGATCAAATTCAGAACTGCTGGTTTGGTTGAAAGGTTTAAGGCTCGGTTAGTAGCTAAAGGCTTTACTCAGCAAGCAGGAGTGGACTTTCATGATACTTTTTCTCCAGTTGCTAAGCTGACTACAGTGAAGCTCATGTTAGCTTTGGCTTCAATTAAAGGCTGAAACCTTGCTCACTTTGATATTGACAATGCTTTCCTCTATGGTGATCTTGAAGAGGAAATATACATGTCTCTCCCTCCTGGTCTAGTTGTGAAAGATG
Source organism: Salvia splendens (assembly GCF_004379255.2). Lineage (NCBI taxonomy): Eukaryota > Viridiplantae > Streptophyta > Magnoliopsida > Lamiales > Lamiaceae > Salvia > Salvia splendens. The sequence continues at coordinate 9,046,222 of NC_056034.1, forward strand.
CACCTGTAGGCTCTGGTCAGTTGGTCTACAAACTAAAGAAGTCCATATACGGCCTCAAGCAAGCCTCTAGGCAATGATATCTGAAATTCTCCCAAGTTCTTTCTGGATTTGGCTTGCTTCAATCACCATCAGATCACTCATATTTTTATAAACATTCTTTTGATGGCTCATACTTTGGGGTTGTGATTTATGTGGATGACATTCTTGTGGCAAGTAGTGATGAACACATGATTTCCAGCTTCAGAGATATACTTTGGGGTTGTGATTTATGTGGATGACATTCTTGTGGCAAGTAGTGATGAGCACATGATATCCAGCTTCAGAGATTTTCTCTCATGACATTTCAAGTTGAAAGATCTTGGTTCTCCAAAATACTTACTTGGTATAGAAATTGCAAGAAATGAGAGTGGCATTTTTGTGTCTCAGCACAAATATGCTCTTGATTTGGTTTCTGATGCTGGCTTGCTGGGGTGCAAACCTGCTTCTACTCATATGGATACAATGAATTCTTTACATTCAGAGGCTGGAGATTTGCTACCTGACTCAACTCCATATAGAAGGCTTATTGGGCGCCTGGTGTATCTTTATCTCACCCGCCCTGATATTACCTTTGCAGTGAACAAACTAAGCCAATTCCTCTCTAAGCCTTGTACTGGCCATATGCAAGCAGGTGAACGAATTTTGAAATATCTAAAGGGTACTCTAGGCCACGGTTTGTTTTACTCTGCCAAGACTTCACCTACAGTCAGCATTTTTTCTGATATTGATTGGGCTGCATGCCCAAACACTAGGAGGTCCATCTCTGGTTTTTGTATGTTTCTTGGTAGCTCATTGATATCTTGGCGCTCTAAGAAATAACACACTGTCTCACGGTCCTCCGCCGAGGCTGAATATAGAGCCATGGCTCTAGCCTGCTGTGAAGTGGTCTGGATAATAGCCTTATTGAAGGATTTTGGTATATCAGTGCAGCTGCCTGTTTCCCTCTACTGTGATAGTCAGGCAGCCGTCCACATAAGTACACATCTTGTTTTTCATGAACGAACGAAGCATATTGACATTGATTGTCACACGGTTCTTGATAAACTAATTGAGGGAGTGATTAGGCCAGTTCATGTTCACAATTCTCACCAGCTAGCAGATATCTTCACCAAGCCATTATCAGCCGGTCCTTTTGCAACTTTGATCTCCAAGATGGACTTCACCACCGTCTACCGTCCATCTTGAGGGGGCCTATTTGACTTATGTATATTCAGCTCATGAAGGAAGGAAGGCAAGAGATCAAGTTAGTTAGTATTAGCTAGTTATGTTTTAGTTATGAGTTTTGATTATGTGCTTCGTATCTTTTGTACACTGATACACCACGGTATATATGGTGATCTTTGTGAACTGTTTCATTCATTCAGTAAAAGTGAGAAAAATATCTTTTCTCATTCCTCTTCTCTGCAATTCCCGATCTCATCCTAGATCCAATGGAGTCTAGTTCATGATCTTATTAAGAAGAAATCGCATTCAAACAAAAATACACAAAGAGAAGGAAATTCTAATTGGGGAAGTGTGTAGAAAGTAGTACCTGAGAGTCCAAAGGGTGAGTCTCTCTAGACACAATATTCTGCAAGCTTATAATCGAAGCAGAAGCAGCTAAGATGTGATCGGCTGCATCTCCACGGCCGCCGATCACAGCCTTGAAGCTACCGCAGCCGGCAAGAAACTTCCCCGGGCGGGAAGCGACGGCGCCGCGCGGATAGCCGTGCACGGTGTGCAGCCCTAAAATAGCGGTGACGTTGTCGACCACGCCCTCTTTCACCATCTCCCTCGCGCCCTCGCCGCTCTCCTCCGCCGGTTGGAATATCAGCACCACCGTTCCCTGCGCCATCTAAATTAATTCCCATCGCTTCTCGCAGTTAAAGAAAGTGTTTTAATTTATGTGTTTGAGTTCTTACCGTCAAGTAGGTGCGGAGCTGGTGCAGAATCGATGCGGCGCCGAGAAGCATTGCGGTGTGGGCGTCGTGGCCGCATGCGTGCATCTTGCCCTTCACTTGGCTCTTGTGCTCCCATTCTCTCAATTCCTACATGCTTATTGCTACGACTTTTAATTAACTCGACTCTTAATTTAAAAAACCTTGTAATTAAAGCACCATATTTTTACAAATTAGAGATCCTAGATTCTTTTTGGTTATGAGAATTCGATGGAAATTAATGAATGATTTGAAACTTGGTAACGTTCGTATGTGACGTGACATAGTATAATGTATCATTATATTATCACGTTATTGTAAGGAGAATGCAACGCAAATTACAGTCTAATCAGCACATACCACTACAAGTTGAAATAAATACTACTCCCTCAGTTCTGCGTTAGAGTCGCATGCCTTTATATTTTTGACAAAAAGTAATAATAGTACGGAGTATAATTTTTCTCTATGATTCTTTTTTTATATCTCTTATTTTATTCTCTCTACTTAACATGGAGGGTTAAATATTTACTGTATTTCTTAATCTCCTATAGCATTGAAAAGAATAAAATTGTCTTAATTTTTTTTTCTGCGGATATTTTGATAAATTTAGAGTGCATATGATCTTCAGCTGTTGATTCTATACCACATACGCATACAGTACTATTCAAATGTCTGCAAGGTACAACTATACCATTAAGGGTGTTTGTTTTGAGTGATATGAAATATGATTGATTATTTGAAGGATGAAATAGACATGTTCGAAATTAAACAATTGATCAAAGTAAAATGAATTAGCTTGAATTATTTCTACGAATTCATCCTATACTAAGAATTAATCAAAGTAAATGGGCCATGGATACCAAACCAACAACTGTCTAATCAACAAAAACTACATAAAGTAGCTGCATTAGGTAGAATTGATAAGACTCATTTCATGCATCGGTTTAAGGGTGATATACATGCTACTTGATCGGTTTATCGCGCAAAACAAGTGTTAAATGTGCAGAAATACCACTTAACCAAGGCAGCAAGGCCGAACTGATCAAGCAAGTACAAAAGGCGATAAAAGGCCAAGAATCGGGAGAGTTGATCAAGGGGGAGCGATCAAGCAGTTAGGTGGGGACCGCTGGCTTCTAGAAGAAGAACACGTGAGGAAATGAGTTGGATATAGCGCACCATTCTGTTATCAAGGACGACGTTCTAGAAGGGGACACGTGCTGGAATATGAGACGCAAGGACGGAGCTGAGTCACGAATCTGTTACCAAAAAGCGTCGTCATTCTAGAATAACAACACGTAGCAATCAATGAGTCGCTCACTCTCAGAATGAGCGAATATTCTCTGTCAAGATCGTTATCCAGCTGGCGGCCGAATCGAGCTTATAAATAGAGGGTGTACTACCACAAGAAGGCATCCGGGACTTTACTTTCCGTCTAGTTTAGCTTAGCTTAGTTATTTAGCGTAGTTCAGCTCTCTAGCTTAGTTTAGTTCAGTTCTCTAGCTTAGTTAGTAGCTTAGTTTAAAGGGCGACCGAAAGGGAGCGCTGCAGAATACTCATTTCTGTTAGCGTTATCTTAAGTTTCCCGCTGAGATTTTTCTCAGTTTTTACCGTTTTCTTAGATTCCAAAGTGTTAGCTTAGTTTAAATTTCACGTTGTACTCAGCTTTTAGTTTAATCAAAGTTATTTTCGCTTTTAATCTGCGCATTTACTTTTCTGTTATTACCTGCAATTCACTTGATCCAATAGTTAAATTTCCATTGATCAAGCTAGCTAGTTTAATTCTGTCTAGATTAAAACCAGTAGTTAAAAATTCTCAAGTTAAAGTGTGGCAGCAGCCAACCCCCCTGTTCACTACTCACACACTCGACACACCAACTTCTCTGTGGGATCGACCCTGAACTTGCCGCTTTACTGTTAAAGTTGTGCAAAATTGAGAGTTATAAATTACTTTGGCAAGGCGGAAAGGGCGAGAGCTAGATTGCATTGATTAAGTGACAACGACATTTGCTAACTGATCCAGTCGATTCGGTTATCATTCCATATAACTTGATCCGCATTCTATTCGTGTTTTCGACCTCTTTCCAAGTCCTTCCAAGAATGAAGGGCTTGTTTGTCTTATACTCCATAATTCAAACTAATTAAACTACCTAGGACCACCTGATCAAGTTATACCTGGATTGGCAGAGCGTCAATGTCAGCTCTAAGTGCCACAAACGGAGGAGAACCCGAACCTATGGCCGCGACGACACCTGTACGAGCCACCGGCCATTGATACCGAACCCCCATTCCGTCCAGCTCATCTCTGATGAGAGAGCTAGTCTCAAATTCTTCAAAAGCAAGCTCTGGATTCCTGTGGATTTGTCTCCTTATCTTCACCATCCACTTCTTCGTCTCCGCTGAATTCGCCATAGCGTTTACCACACCGGAAAGGGAAGAGTTGTGTTTTTGGAGAAAAGGGTTGCAAACATGGCTGCTACAAATCTGTATACATGAGTAGAGCAATACAGCACTGAAAATGATCGAGATTTGGAGATCTTTAACCACTCCCATTTTTTTCTAGCTAATTGTATATGTAGAATTTATACGTGAGATTTATTATGCCATATAAAGCTTTCTCAAGTTTCTTTTATAATTGTATTGTACTGTTAATGAATTTAATAGTACAAAAAAAAGAAGAAAATGGGGGACCATGATATTGATTGGTAGCTATGGACTGGGGAGAAAGAAGTTAGATTTGCTTGGACAATTTATTAAACAAAAAATCTATGGAGGAAAATGAGACAGCAAGATGATGGACGTTTTAGATATTATTTAAAATTTTATTTGGATGGTGGATTAATAATTGGAGGAGAAAGAACATATTTTAAATTTTCAGAACAAAAACGTGCAAATATCGTATGAAAACAACAGATGGTGTGATTCTAGAACTGTTGTCGCCAACTTATATATTAATTTGAGGTCGATAATTCACGAGTTGATATTTGCTAACGGGATATTGGAACTTTATGTGTCCGGTGTCCCCATGTACATAAATTGAATATTTATGAATGAGTTTTTACACTATAAACAAATAAATAATGCAAAAATCGTGCACCATGCCGCCGACGGCAGTTATTAGTAGTTAATTTAAATCTACAACTAACATATATAAAATCTATTTTACATCTGATACGTATCGTTTACTATAATTTAATTATAAATCAATGACCTTAATACAATTCAACTAGTTGAAAAAAAGTTGTTCTTATTAAGCAGCTGGGTACGTCTAAATTCTCATGTTTGATTTAATACAATATACGGAAATTAATAATCACAATTAATGCGCATGCAATACTTACAAGATTATTAATTAGTAATCGCTACGAGATAAGTAATTCTAACTATTTTGCATGCATTCGTACCCCTAAAAGCATTAGAGGTTGGCGAGACCTTTGAAAATAAAAGAAATTAGGTGTTCATGACAGAGGATGATTTCAAACAGTGGTGGATCCATGATCCTAAAACGGGGGGTGAAATAAATAAAATTTATCGGAAGCTAACGGAGGAAGGAGGGCGACAATAGAAAATTCACGTCGGGGTCTATGGTAGCTGGTCGCCACTGGCGGATCCAGGGGGCGACCGCCCCTTCCCGGCCCCCAGTCCCAGAGAGCCTAAATATCCCTTAGGGTTGAGTCGGAAATAGCAAAATTACCCCCTCTGTGTAGAAAAATATGGGTTTTCAATAAATGTGTATATTGAAGTTAGTAGCCTAGTAGTTATGTTGTTGCTCTTTTAACTAAGAAGTCCATAGATCAAGCCTCATTTGAGAACATTTTTATCAATTCATATTACTTCTTTTAACCATTCTTTCTTTATTTTATCAATTCCATCATATTACTTCTTATTACCAAATCAAACTATTAAATACTTTAGGAATCTATATTTTTTTTAGTTCACATATTATTTTTGTTAAATATTTCTTTTACTGTAATTATTACTACTCCCTTCGTTTCTTCATAGTTGAGGCGAAACTTTTCGGTACGGAATTTTAGAAAGGAACGTTGGGTGTATTAAATAAATAGATAAAAAAGTAAGAAAAAGGAAAAGGTAGAGAGAATAAAGTATAAAGTGAATAAAGTAGAGAGACTAAAATAAGAGAGAGTAAAGTAAGAAAGAGAAAAAAGTTACCATATATGGAAATGACTAAATGACTCAACTGTGAAGGAACGGATGGAGTATAATATTTTATGTGATCTTTATTTCAGCAGTGGCTTTTGTTTTATAGCTAGAGGTTTATGAGGTGTGCTCTTTTGTTGCTTTTTGTTTTGTTTCATTTTTCCCTATTTTGCTTTTGTTTTTAGGTGTTGGTGTCTTGTTTTTGGCTGAATGGTTGGTGTGGCTATTTGTTGAGGATTGTCTCGGATGTTGTAATGTAGCTGGGGATATGGTGATACTTTGCTTAGCCCGTCTATATATAATCATGGAGTATTTGTTAATGACTCTTTTGCTTACTGCTTTTTTTGACCTGAGCAATTTTTTTGTTATAAAAAAATTGAAGACTGAAAATTTAGTGCTCGAGATATATTGCCGTGTGATGTGTACATATTTAAGTAGTCTTTACTACGTACTTCATGTCTCTGATAAACAAACATGTATTTTTGCTTTTTCATCATGTTTATACATATATTTAAAATACAAGAAGCCAAAAACAGTAGAATGAAATAAAATCAATTTGGAGTGTCACACCTCCTCCTTACCTCCCCCTGATCCCCAGTCTTGACATCAAGCATGCCCACCTTCTCCATAGCCTTGGCGAAATCCTTGAAGAATTTGGTCCCATCCTTGGCGTACATATCCACGAACGGCTTCGTTCGTGGATCCGACACCAAGATCTGATCGCTCGCCAGCAGACCAAACCCATTTTGCAGATTCACATAATACGCATTGTCGAACTTCCCAGCCGTCATGGGGTCGTTGAAGGCGGCTAAAGTAGGGTCCTTCTTGTATCCGGCGCAGAGCTTGCGGAGGCCTTCCGCGTAGGCAGGGTTCATGGAGGGGTCGTGGTCCTGCGTGGCGCTGAAGTTGAAGATCCGGGAGGCGAACTCGGTGCAATGGGAGAAGCCGATGGTGTGGGCCCCGGAGAGCGTGACCATCTCCTGCACGGAGAATCCCTTGGCGGCGAAGATGTCGATGATCTGTGTGACGGACATGTTGGGGCGGGCGATGTGGCCCTCCACGTCGTTGGCGTGGGCGACGCGGCTGTCGCGGCGGCCGAGGGGGACGGGGTAGAAGGGGCCGCCGACCATGGTGATGAGGTCGCGGGTGGCCTCGGCGAGGATGTCGGAGCAGGAGGTGACGCCGGGGCACTCCACCTCTAGGCGGGTCTTGGCTCGGATGACCACGTCGAAGGCGTCGCCGGGGAGGGAGTGGTTGATGTCGTGGTCGCGCTCGGAGGCGTGGGAGGAGGAGGGGGAGATCAGGAAGAGGGAGGCGTCGCACCCGCCCACCACGCAGTCGTGGAAGAAGAGGCGGAGGACGCCGGCCGCGGACGAGGGGACAGCCAGCTGCTTGTCGGTGGTCACATCTTGGATGATCTTGGCGAAGTTGGGGCACGTCTTCGCGTAGAAGTCTGTTTTCAGCTGCGGCGGCCGCGGCTGCAGCGTGTTGGGGCGGGATTGGACGAGGACGAGGAAAGGGAGGAGTAAGAGGAGGAGTGGTGGCGACATTGTTTGGTGTTGAAGATAGTGGTGGTGAATTGTTTTTTTACCAACTCATGGATTCAAGGGAATTCATTAACAACCGAATTTCGCTCTTTTTCACCCATCTCTTTCCTCAGCAACTCAACCAACCATCTCTTTCTTTTTATTTACTTACACTATTTTTTTTTTTATTTTTCTAAGAATCTGACAGACATTGGTACTTTTCGAAAGGAAACAAGTAGTTTTTCAAATGTGTCGAATATATTATTGTAAAAAACGAATTTAACTAACTACTCCATTTGAAAGATGGTACTCCCTGTTTTTGAGATGATTTTGGATATACTAAAATTTAGTCGAAAAAAATCTTGAGAATGAAGGGTCTGTTTCAACTTTCTCCTCACAATCCAATACTGGTATTTTATATTTTGGTTTAAAGTTGAATGAAAATATAGAATTAAAGTAATTGTGGCATCAAAGGCAACGCTTCTGCCTGAATTTTCCAATTGTGCACCAAAGGCAACTCGACATAAAATTGGGACATCAACAGAATGGTAAGGGTCTTCAAAAGCACAAGATAGATAGATTGTGTAATATTCCAACGTGACAAAATTTCCAATTCTATGTTACCTGTGACAAATGACAAATTTTACATCTCGATTGCTATGTAGCAACCTTTAACAAGGAGTAGATAAAAATGCATCCAAGAGAATGAATTAAACTCGTTCAATATACTATATAATACAAGACAATCTTCAGCTGGAAGACCATACAAAGAAACAGACTGATGAGAGACAAGTAATAGTATTATTACTCAATCCATTCCACAAGGCTTCTTTTTGTCTCCCTTTAGGTGAAGGTTGTACCATTTCTTCTTTTTCGACCTCTCTCCTCTCGACTGCTTCTTATCCTTCCCTTGGCAATCATCACCCTCCTTCACTGTGGCTTTATTCTTGCTTCGACTACTACTGCTGCGCTTTATTTGTGGAGCAGTTGTATATGAAGCATGTATCTCGTTCCTCTGTTGGAGAAGCTCGTCAATCTGCAGAACCACAACTTTTCAAATAGTACTAAGATACAGGTGTTGCTCCCTACATATAGTAGTGGTTTTAACTCAGGCATTACTTACAGCTTGCATTTCTTGAGCGTATCTACTTGTCATCTCGGTGAATTGAGCGAGCACCTGTTAACAATAACGTACAGAAGTAAGTTCCCATGTACCTCGCCATAAAGTGCGAGTTCAGATTAGTCTAACAACAAACCTCTCTATATTCGGTTTCAAATTTGGAAAGCTCCACTCTTTTTGACAATATTTGAGCTTCAACAGATCTAAGGTCCTCCTTCTCTTCAGAAAAGATTTCAGCAGAAAGAATTTCTACAGTGTAGCTTACACTTTTGAAAAAATTATCACCTGCAAAATAATTTGAAAAGCCCAACAGACCTGAGCAGTCGTCTCTTTCAGGTAAAGATAGATATGGAAACAAATTTCAAGGACAAGTCTTACCATAAACTGCAAAATAATGGTTGCCGGCTTTGAGTTCAGTTATTTCAAAGGGCTGAAATCCATCCAGCTTTCTAAAGAAAGCAGCATCTGGATCTTTTACAGCAGTCGCCTGAAATCAGTAGAAGTTATGTGAAATTATGAATGAATTAAGAATAGAAGCGGAGGGTTCACGCATGCAGTTGAGCATACCCGATTTACTTACAGAGTTATGGGCAGGGTCCATTCGATAAACAGGGAACCCAAGAAAATACATCCCAGCAGATGTAACCTTCCCTGCTTTTGAACTATCCTCCTATAAACAAAAATTAAGCACGACTAAAGTTATGAGAATAGAACACCAAATCAAAAATAAATTGCAAGAAAATACCACATTCTAAATGGACAAAAGTGCAAGCCTAGTGCCATGTAAACCAAAAACCAATGACTAGTCCGAAAGACCAAAGTAGTCCAAGAGGAGAGGTTTGATTTTATTCTGAGCATGTATTCCAGGAAAGGGACATGGAAATAACCAATCCAGAGAAAAATAAGTACCATAAATTTCATTTCAGAAAAATATTAATAAAACTATTTCATTTTAATAATACAACTATATGGCAGTCTTTTTATCAGGATAAATGTGGCAAGCTTCCCAGGGGTTCATATCACATTTATTGAAACCAATGAAAATTTATTTATTTATTTATTTATTTATTAAAGTAATAATACACTTCTCCCGGGGAACTGCAAGATTAGAGACTGAATTATACATCTGATTAAAAAGGTCTACACAGAACTAGGAGAAATAAACCTGTAAAGCAAGGCATAGTCCACCATTCTCTTCCTGATCAAAGTACAATAGCTGAAAAAGACCAACATGGATACATTAAAGCAGCAGGAAGCATATTATTACACCACAGGAAAAGGTTATAATGAGCTGGAGAATTAAAGCAAATTAAAAACTGGTTAGCATAATTTTGGAAGAATACAGGTTACCCAATAGCATGACCTGTCACCGCAAATGAATGGAAGACCAGGGCATTTTGTAAGGATATTTTTCTCTCCACATTTAATAGAAGTTAGTAGTAGTAGTAGTAGTAGTATTTATTTTATGGTGGCCGTGGCTAAGATACTACTTTGTCATGAAAAGTTGCTGTTATTTTTACCTAATTATATGAGTTTTAGTATTTCATAACATATGAGATGAAGGAAAGATGAAAATATTTCAGAAGACATGGACACAGTTCACGTCTTCTCACAAATATAAATACAAACCTATTGTTGGATTATGTTTGTTATTTATAGAGTAAAATGAGTTTGAAGCCAAAAAATTCCAATAAAATACAATTATGCAATTTCAGCACAAACAGTAATAAGCATTATGCTGTCTAATGCCCAAGAAAGCCCAAGCTAAGGCTGCATAGAGTTAGCATCTAACATTTAGTTAATAGTATTAACTAGCTACACACAAAAGCTAATAATAAATTAATTCTGTATAAAAAACTAATGCAACTCCCATTTCCAAGAATCTCCACTTATAACGGATGAGAAGACACAATTTCTCAATAACAAAATTGAACGAGAATGATATAAAGCACAACTGAGATATTAGGATATGTCATAATCATTTTCAGATGTTGCATAATAATTTTAAGAAAAACTGAACAACATTTTCCATTCTCTAGACAAAGCTGTAAACTGACTAGAATATATATACCTTAAATTTGCTCTTATCTGATGAAGAAACTCGGCAAACAAGTCCGGCCTGTGCTTCCTTTTCTGTTATGGTTACAGAATAAAAGTGAGCACATTGCTTCTCAACCTGTTGGGAGAAGAAGAATGTATTAGTTTAAACAGAAAAAAATATAAGTATAATATTGCTTACTAATTTAGGGAGATGATTATACCTTCCTGCACAAAGATTGTCCCAGCAGGAGTGGACGAATTGATACTGCCCCATTTAGTGCTTCCTCCAGAACAGTGGCCGATACAGTAGTCTTGATAGGAACTCCGAGTTTACTGATCGCCCAATGAAGTACAGTTTATTTAGGTAAATCAAAAATATAATCCAATAGTTCACAACAAGATTGAAAACATAATAAACAAACTCATTATAAATACCAACCAACCTAAAAATTGCAGCAAACATCGTATTAACAGTTCCTAAACTTGAAAGGTCAAGTTCCAGTTCTTGGCTTTCTGATTCGACAGCCTGAAAAAGGATAAGACATACAACTTCAAGACTGTTCAAACAATCAACTAATTAAGGTTCACATTAAATCCTTAGGCTGGGTTGAGTTCACAAACACTAACCTCAAAACCTGCTGTGTCATACTGCCGCCTTTTATCCGTATCAGACAAAATGTTATATGAGAAAGTGACATCTTTGAACATATCCGCAGCTGTAACATCGTTTGCATTTTTGTCTGGGTGGTACCTACATTTTGTAATACAAACATAACCAACACATAATCGACCCTGAGAAATGCTTCTCAGCATACAACACACATTTAGCAACGAAATTGGATCTATAGGAACCAAACAATACAGTGGAGACAGAGCATCTCATCATTATTTGTTAGATGAATGGTTTGGGAGAGAGAAGACCAATTTTCCTGCATGTTTCATGATCCGTCTTACTGGCTACAAACGGAACATCATACTTTTTGTAATAAAATAAATCATACCCTGAATCACTACCAAATTTAAATGTTGAAAATGGAAATTAGGCAATGGAGAAACATAATAATGCTATATGTCATCCAGTATATCTTAAATAGCTGATATTCATATCAAAACATAACTACAGAGGTGAAAGAAAGCACAACTCAATAATTTATAGCTGGATTTCAACATTAAGCGAAGATCAGAGGAGTAAGTTAACATACTTTAAAGCCAACTTCCGGTAGGCACTCTTAATTTCCTGGTCGGTAGAATTTCTGTTCACCCCCAAAACCTCATAGGGGTCTCTCCGCAGCTGCTTCTCCCCATCCCCTTTCTCAGATTTAGATTTTTGCCCCGGCATTTTCTTTATATGCAAACAAAATAATGAATCAAAGAGGAACAAAACCCAACCAAAGGTCGAATCCTGAATCCATTATACGGATACCCTCATTCTGCTAAGAAATATGAGAAAATTTTCAAAATTTCAAATGGAGATATTGAGCTGAAACACACATGTCCGAAAACCCTAAATGAAGAAATTGACTTTAAAACATTTCAAATTGGAAACTATTCAGAGAAATTGAGACAAAATGCATGATTTTAATCGGAGGAGATAATTTTTTTAAGAAAACCCTAAGCAACAGAGCTCAATAGCTGGAGAAAATGGAGGGTAAATTAGGTGGCTTTTTCTGTTTTTTAGTTTCTTGTTTTCTTTTGATATAATATGAGGTAGCTGTTTAAAATTCAAATTTATTGCTAGCGCTTGCTACCATGCGCCGTGTGGAGAGTATCGTGCGCATCCTGGCGCATACAACCCCTGGTTCACTTTTCTAGTACTATAATATTAACCTTGTTTTTTAGAATTTTTAATAAAGGTAATTAATTTATTAATTGATGATTTGGTGAATGCATATGGAGATAAGTGAAGTAGATCGGATTCGTAAGCATAATTGATGAGAAAAAGGTAAGACATTAATATCGTAATTAATTGGTGTGGTGATGAGAGTGACTGATTTTTGACCTCTTAATTACTCATTACTCATACGATCGCGATCGCTAATTGTCTCATAATTATGCTACAGCCTAAATATCATGAAATTTATTTTCATTTGTTTTTTAAAAATCTCATGGAAATTCTAAATATTAGAACTTGAAATTGAAATTCAATAAAAATATGGGGCAAAGATCAATTGAAAATTGGTAGAAGAAAAATCATGCCTGCAACTAATATCATGACATATTTGATAAAATGCTATAAATTTGATAGAGTTGTTTTTATTATAATATTTCTATATTATGTTTCAGTAAATATTCATTAAGGGTTAATTAGTGAAGTCCAGTTTTTTTTTTTGTGTATTGTGACAAATAGAAAAAAACTCTATACTACTAGTAATAATTCAATACAACAATTTATTTCGCAATAAATGCACCTGTCTATATAAATAATTGAATACTACTCTAGTACAATAAAGTGTAGAAGTGGTTTGATGATTGGGCCACTTTGATTGATCGTAGGCCCTCTAACGCAAACGCTGGCCTATTAAACATGTTAGCTCGACTACTATATAAACGGGCCAATAAATTATATAGGCCCAAGAAATCAATCATTAATTAAATATTGGTCCCAAGAAATCAATCATTAATTAAATATTGTTCCAATTAATTTTACAATTTAAAAAAGTTCATTCGGCCTGTAAAGTAGCTGTCAATTTGCTCCCTTTTCTTTAATTGGTAAGTATATATACATACTAGAGTTGCTATCGATGGCATGCACTAAATGTATCACATGGGACGTATTAGTTTCAGTTTGCAATCACAAAGCTCTTATCTTAAATTTATTGACGATAAATCCGGCTTGATTGATAAAATGTTTTCCTTCCAACCAAAAAGGTAAATGAGGAACAATTATTAATCTTTTAAAAAACAATATCAATATCAAGTGACATATTGATATATATGCACCAACAAAACCACAAAATGAATTTACTGTACGTATCTCTATTGTTGGGGAAAATGAGATTTGTAGGATTTGACCTTAAATCTCTAAGTTCATACCTTGGATGTCTCGGTATGAGTTTTTTTTAGATAGAGATTGGATCATAATTATATCGATATATATCTCAATCGTTTGAAATCAGAGTTTTGAAATTTTTATATTTATATGTTATGCTATAGCCTATACTTATAAGTCTACCTTTTCCTTATTTTCCGTGAATATTAAAACCAGACCAAGTCGAATGTTGTACGGATGCATAAATAATAGTCTTACATATATAGTGTGATCGGAGAATGCTTCATGATCTGATGGGTGTAGCTTAACTACCAGCAACCTTATTTTTTAAGCATGTATTATTATAACTATTCTGAAAAATTATTAATTATTGTTGTTGTGCTATATGGCATATATCAATTACATACCATATGCTATTTCACACACAAATATAATATAATATAATATTACTTTAATAGGCAACATTTAATTGAAATTTCCTTCCATATTAAGACATGGGGTAACTACGAATTCACATCTCTCGTGTGTTTTCCATCCATTATTAAAATAATACCAGCTATAAAAGCAAGAAAAAAATTCGCTGATTATTTTTGCGTCTCCATATTGTTAAATAAAGAATACTCCATTGCTATATAGATTAATATAGCGTCATAACATAAAATAAAAACGATCGTATATAATCATAACAAAGCAAAAAATGGCATTCAAAACTTGATCATAAGCAACGATGCATCTTTTTCATTAATTAATCATATTCCTCTTCAAATTAAAGAGCTGCACAGTTGCAAACCCTAACTTAAAAGATAAATATTGGGCTTTCACACCCCTAATTTTGAAGAAGAATTAGGCCCTATCCCTATATATATAGATATAGAAAGAAAGAAAGTAACGTATAAATTCAAATTGTAGACTGCAAACTCAACCCTAATTGAAGATCCAAATTCTTCCTGGTACAATTCTTATTTGAATTAGGCAAGGATGAACCCTTGTTGATTATGAGGGGCCTCGTTGAAGCATGCGTGAGATTAAACGCACGCGTGTCTTGATGAAGTGAAACACGGTCAACCCCGGCCCATGATCTTGAGATCTCGGGACCGCTAAAGCTGATCTGCGGCTGCTGATCCTCGTAAGCCGAAAATTCGGGAGGATGGGATGATGGATCGTAAAACCATGCAGAATTTGATCCATAACTATTTTGATTATTGTTGTTGTAGTAAAAAGGTTGAATGTAGCAATTGATGCTGGCCTTTCTTGCTTGAAGCTGCAGCCTCTTTTTCCTCAGCCTTTCCTTCTTGTGTGCATTTTGGTGCCCTCCTAAAGCTTGGGAGTTTGCAAACACCTTCAAGCAGTATTGGCAGTCGAACTTCCTGTCCTCCGCCTCGGGGCCGCCCTCGGTGGGGCCCGCTTTGTCGGTCACAGTGGAGGAGCCTGACGAGTTGACACTCTCGTCGCGCTCTGACCATCCTTTGTTGTTGTTGTTGTTGTTGTTGGCATCGTGATCAGATTGATCGAGCTCGACTCCAAATAGCTTTAGCTTTTTATTGCAATTGGAATTTTCTTGGGAGGAAGAGTAGGCACTATTTTTACCCATGATCTTGATTTGAAATAGTATTGATGAATTTGAGAAGGGAGAGTTTTTTTTTGGGGTTTTGGAAGGTGTGTGTTAAAATGATAATGTTGTGCCCATTCTTATATAGCAAAGTAATATGCTAGTGGTTATAGAGTATGCATTGTATCTCCAAAATAGGAATAGTTTTAATAATTGTATAGGAAAGAAAGGTCAACAAAAAATAAAGGATAAAAAAGGAATAGTCAGATAAGGGAAGTTAATTTGTCTGATGCAAAGATATTGTTTAATAAACGGTACACTTGAAGCTTTAATTTTTTTCTTCCCACCAAAGAGGATTCAGTCATGTGTGTCTAATTTAAGAAAGAATTCCATGTTTCGTAACCACTTTAAATAAATTATTTTAAGTGTACAGTTATGGTACCACTTGATCAAATTCAAAAAAATTTACACAAATATTCCATGCTTAGAGAGGTGGAAAAATGGGTTAACTTTTATTAAAATAATCGTGAATATAATTATTTAATGGGGGAAAAAGTCAAAAGAAAGATGGGGATGCAATCACCTGGAAGGATGGCGATCTAGCTTTGCAACAAATCTACCACACTCTACTAAAAAATTCATTAAAAAATATTACTTTGATTGACCAACTAATTAGTGGGTTCATGGATAAATCATTTATTCTCTAACCAAAGCTAATAAACAAACTAGAAAAATCTTGATTAACTAAATATGTTCAGGTGTCAAGTCCCATCCTCTACAGTCCACACATTACAATATTATTGATTGATTGATTATCACTGTAGGTTTTGATTATTCAGCACTTAACCGAAGGTTCGTCATGATAATCCACACTCTAATTCCGCAATAAATAAATCAAAGAAAATTAATGGCAAATATAATCTTGGATGCATTAATTAAAAAAAAAGTGGGTTAGAGCTAGAGTAGTTCGCTAAACAAAGGAATATCAAGAAGTGAGCAATGATGTAAGAAAAAATTATATATAATTTAATGATTAAGGTCTTCAACCAAATCTGAGCAAATCTTCTTAGAGCAAGCAAAACCTTATATTTTATGCCCCAAAAGCATATGTTTAAGGTGAATCCAGTCATCATCTTGTATTAATCAAATGAATTTGGGTTGGACAGTTGTTGACATTTGGACCCACATAGGTTTGGCTTTGGGGGCATGTATATAAATAAATTTAGATTGTGTTGTTATTCCATTGTCTCTTAATATATCTTCAAGGTGGACTATATCTCCACCGATAAATCTTCTCATTCTCATCAATTATAATTTAAATTCCCACTTTGTTTATTTAGTGTTTATTCACCCTTTTTCTAGTTTGTTCCCAATTGCTTTTTTTCGCTCCGGCTTTAGAGAAGAAATTCTAAATAGGCATGCTATTCTCAATCATTTTGAATTACAGTATTCACTATTTAATTAATTACATATATACAGTGAACTGATATTCTCCGTGGCCGGTTGCACCAATTCTTTTGATTAATCAAATCTAATAATCAATAATATATTGGCAATTGCATTTTCTCATTCACTATTCTCTTCAATCAAGTGTTGTTTCAATTATATTTTCTATCAATACATTTGTTCTTGGTTTAGGGAAGTCTAAGGAGAGGTAGCTAGGGTTAGGGTGGGCAATTTTCTCTTGATTGATTTCTTCTCATTTTCCTCAATCTAATCTTAATTTGATAGAAAAAGGTGGGCCATTGTGGTCCTCCTCCCCAAGAAGCTAATTTTCATATTCATTGTATCATAGCGTTTTGGGTAAAATAAAAAAAAAACATGAAGTAACAAATAAATAGAAATATTAAGAGTCAGTTTTGGAAGATCCTGATTTGATATGATATAGCATTGATATGTTCGATTGAATTTAATTGATGAAAGCCGTCCAAACATCAAACTAATCATGTCTTTGCTGATAATTAGCATTTATGAAGTAGTTAATTATACATGTAATCTTATCGCTTGGAAGAGAAGTATATCGCTTTGGAAAAGTTGCATCATATAGTAGTATGTTTTTTTGTCCTACTTTCCCAAACTCAATTTCCTTCTCACGTAATTAATTAGTGAATAAGTTACCAAGATTAAATTGTAGGAGTAGTATTGTATTGTTATAACTGATCTAACTAATTATTATTCCCTCCCAAGATAGATGTAAAATATAATATCATTTGGTAATTAAAACACTATAAGATGATTTATTAATCAAGATTCTTAATTATAGGCATTCTGAAACTTTAAAATCAAATATCGTCAAATAATTGGTGCATGGTTGTCTTTTAACTTTAGTGTTCGTAGATGGTACATCACATAAAAGTGATAGTGTTATGCCCTCCCAGTAGGATTTATTCTAAATTAATTAGCAAACAATCTTATTTTGAAGAAATCTGAAAGTAAAAATAACACAGTAGGATTTATGGGTATATATACTACTATGTAGTATTTAAGTAGTAGTAGTAGTAGTAGTATTATTTGTAAGCTTCAAGTTGAATAATACAATCGGCCAAATTTAAGAATTTTAAAAATAGCGTACTTCAATCTATTTTCAATACGACCTCTATGAAATACGTAGTAATCTCTAATTATATAATTTTCATATAGTACATTTCTCCATTCATGACAGTAACTTGATACCGAAATTACTAAATTATATTCATACATTACATATGTAAGAACAAGTGAACAACTTCAAATTATCTTTTATTGCATTGGCGCATTGTTATCTAAATGAATATCCATTTACCCACTCGTCAATCAAGCAAAGTTATTGGCTAATTTTTGTAGTTGGTGTTCGAGTCAATGCAGGTACAGAGTATTGAATTTTTCTACGATTATTATTATTGATTACGTTTAAAATTAATGCTAATTATCAACAAGGATGAAATTTGAAATTAAGAAAGCCAAGATTGACACTTAACTGCACTAAATAAAACTAGGGATTAAAGTTGATGGGAGGAGAATCTTTTGTGATAAATTAAGAAAATAAAAGAAACGAAGGACATTTTAGATGAGGACGTCGTCAATTTAAAATAATAATCTAGTTATTAATGTTAAATTGGTAATCAACTGTTTGAGGTTTTGTCCTGTGTGGAGATGTTCGAAATCGCAAAACGCACTTGAAATTCCTTCCCCATTTGCCTGTCAAAACTCTACCCCTTTTTTTTTTTTTTACTAACACGTCTATCTCTCAAAAATCAGTTCACATGATGCACATATATATCGATTGATAGTTCTATATATAGACAAAAAAAATAGGCCTATTAATTTGATCGTGTTATATTTAATTACCTTTTATTTTAATCTTTTGGAACCATTAGTGATTACAGTTATACACCATAAGAGCATCTGCAACGGTGGACGGACGACGTCCGTCCGTCCGTGCCGCTGGAACGGACGAGCTCTGCCGCTGCTGCGCTCGTGCCGCTGGCACGGCGCTGCTCGCTGCATCGAGCACGTCCGTGCCAGCGAGCAGGCGACGTGGCGAGCAGCGATTGGGCAACGGCATAGCCGTTGCCTTTGAATTTTTTTATTAAAAATCGGTTTTTAATTAAAAAAACCGATTAAAAATAAAAAAAATATTTTTTCACTTCCCAAAAAAATATATCCATTTTTTACCACTTTTTTATTTTTTATTTATTTTGTTCCCCCCAAAAATACACATTTTCAACTATAAATACCCCTACTTTCACACCCAAAAATTCACACCAAACTAGACAATTCTCATCTTCATTCTCCCATATCCATTCTCAATCTTTCTTCCACTCCTACAACATAACAATGTCCGGCCAAGGCGATAACCCCCCGTGCTCCCACGGTTGGAACCCCGAATGGTTCGGTTCACAACCGTTTCCTAGTCCGGAAACGGAATATTCGGCGCCTCCTCAAACCCAAAGTTCGGGCGTTCCGGGTGGCTACCGGCCCCTCCTCAAACCCAAAGTTCGTTTTTATTTTATTTGTCATTTGTAATATTATTTAGGTTTTTTAATGAATTTTTAATATTATGGAAATGTTTTTGTTTAATTGAATTTTAAATTGAATTGTGCTCGTCCTTGCGGAAGAACACAGTTGTGGGTGTTGTGCTCTTGCTAAAGAACAGGCAGAAAAAGTGGCGCCGGGCCCACAGCCGTGCTCGCTGGCAAGAGCACGGTTGTGGGTGCTCTAATGCCTCTGATTCTTATTCCAATTTTATCCTCCGAAATAAGAACCGACATTATTTAGAGAGATATAATACTTTTTATTTATTCTGAAAATAATAGGAAAATTTTCCCAATATATTGCAAACCTTTTCATGAACCAAACATAAATCTTACCTGTATACTATAATATTCGCTAATTCAATCAATCTTGATAATAAAGAGGGTACTAATGTGATATAAAATCCATCCAATCTCTCACTCTCTTACACACACACACACATGTGCGTATCAGTGTATGTGTGTGTCTAATGGTAATTGGATTATGCAAGAATGTGCATACAACAGTGTTTAATATAGAGCATGACAAGTGCAAATCTATCAACTATCCACTCGAATTAGTCAACATGTTACCAAGTGAAACATAAGCCGGTACGTACCCACTGCAATCACTCAACAAAATAGTACTCATCTTCAAACAGAAATAATGTTATCACTTGGTCACAATAAATCCATGTAAATATTTAATTGCAATTTCTACACAACAATAATCACCACCGTTTTTCGTTTTCCTCAGGTTCCATGATATTTCCTAAATAAGGCATGAGTTATGGTTGAAAAAACAAGGGTGGAGTTCAAATGTGCATGAATTTCCAAACGTAAAAAGTCTAATATGGCTAACTTCCAAAATAAACGAGAAATGCTAAGTTAAATGATTCTTATCGTAGTTGTAACTAACTAGACAGACCCACAATTTTTTTCAAGCGCTAAATGAAAACTCTTTTCTCGTCTGACTTTGCAGCAACAGTTCAATCGTCATCATTTTACAAAACGATCGGATAGAGATGGAAATGAAAAAAGGTGAGGTGTAGAAAAATAGTGACGATTCCTAGTCTTTCTATCTTGAGATAAGATATGCAAAGATGTCAACTCCATACTCACTCTTTACACACAATATTTAGCAACAGTTAAAAGCAGCTTCTTTTTCAGCAACAGTTAAAAGCAGCTTCTTTCACTTCTCCAATACTCCTTTTTCACAACATTCAATCGCACTTTCACACGCACTTCATCAAAATCATATGTAATAAAGGTGATTATACAGCTGTGATTCTGCATCACCAATCTTCTTGTGCCTGTGTTGGGACCCTTAAAAATCTTACAAAAACAATTACTACAACTAGTTCTGAGAAATTACTGTTGCTGTAGTTTGGTCAAAATATAGGGACAGTGCACAACTCGGTTCTCCTTCTACTGGGTAACAGCAAAACAGGGTAGCTTTGTGGCACATACCGCATTTTCACATGGTGCTGGGGATATGCATCAGAGGAGAGTATCAAAATACAAAATCAACCCAAGTGAATCCGTTACATGGAAAAAGGATGAAAAATGTATCACAGTGTATGAACAATGCTCAACAAAATGAGTATCTTGGAAGCCAAATACAAAAGTATGGGATCTGCTAGGTAAGTTCTCCAACTAATTATGGCAGTGATGCTCCAAGTAACCATGCACTTCACATGATCGCATCATACTGGTTGCTTCAAACGAGGTTGCAATGCGAGTAGGATCTTCTTCCTTGGCCCCTGCAATTAGTAAAGCCTTATATAGGTGAAACTGAAAACACAAACTGAGAATATGCATTGATGGTTAACAGTTAGACTTGTGATGATATCGTATCCAGGGGGACATGCATAAGGTGTTAATAGTTCTAAAACGCAAAAATCAAGCATCAAGATGTCATTCTAAACCCCGGATGGTACCCCAATAGATGGATGTCTAAATTTGTCTTGATGGTAGCAGCCCCACATGCCCAAAAATGGTTAATCAATGCACTAGAGAATACTGAAATGTCATTTAGAGCATTTAGAACAATGAAAAGTTCAAGCAGACCACAAACACAGAACTACATAAAGCATGTTATTTTGGAAAGGTTCGGCACAGACGTATATAGAAATTCTAAGATGTTAGATTTACCGTATAAACCAGGCTCTTTTTTTACATTGGGCGAGTGATATCCAAGATGCGATGAGACATTGTCATATATTAAAAGTGGGTTTTTCATCACATGGTAACAAAAAAGGATGTGTTTCCTCCCCCCCTCCTCCACCCAAAAAGAATAAAAAAGAAAAACTAGAAATACTATCAAACAATATCAGTTAGATATAATAATGAACAAGCACACAACTCACTTCTAAATTACACTACCAATAAGTTGTTATACATAAAAAGCACTTTTTGGTTAGGGAGGTTACCATAGGTATTCCCATCTCCTTAAGGTCTCTTTCAGTCATTCGCTTCAAAGAATACATGTCCACCTGCAGGAAAGTATCAAATGTTAATTAATTAACCGGATTATCATACTTCCTGATTTGGTAAACAAAATGATCCTACAGGTTATAGCTGCCCAACAGGCATACAGCCATACACCCTTCTAACAGTCACCAACAATATTCTACAAGCTCCAGTAAAAAGCCATTTCTTTTTTTCATACCCCAAGGGGAGGAGGTTAATTTTCTTTCTTTGTATCTCTTATTTTAGTTTCTTAAACAGACTCCACGTCCATGCTGTAAAAAGATAGCTAGCATTGGGAACTGAATGTGCAGGGAAGTCACAGAAATCACAAAAGATTACGTACCTCCTCAGCCTTAAAGATAACAGTAAATTTTTCAAGACCCAATGTATGCAAGAACCTGTCAACTGTAACTTCATCATCCACCTGCAAGTACAAAAAAGCCAATGAGAGGAGAAATATGGACTTTGCAAGAGAACCATAACAAACTTCAAAAACTAAGAAATTGTTAGTTTCATCAATTAATAAAGGGACCAGAGATGATAAACCTCTGACTGCTTAGGGCAAGAAATTTTATAGCAATTGAAGACAAAAGTGGCACAAACTGAATAAGATGATTCTTAAGTCCATTCAAGAAGAACCACACTGCGGCGACACAATAGAGAGCAACCTAACAAACTAGGTGCCCTAAACGGCTTCATTCCATACAACAGACATGACGAAGTTGGTCCTCAGTATGTTCCAAGAGGAAAACTCGCATACTTATATGTTTATGTTACCAAAAGGGCAGACTATTCAGACAGGTGGGTGACCATCATGTTGAATCATATTCGCAATCATACACCAACACTGATACTTGTTAATAAGCACCAGTTCTAGGTTTAGAAACTATCCAAGGCTTTCATCATCAATTGCCCCTTCAACTTTCTTGGTGCCTTGTAGTCTGATTCCAACGCAGGCTTACAGCAGTTCCAACATAATATCTAAGCAAAAGCTTGTTCAATTAAATAAACTACATAGTAGATCTGCAGAAATGGCACAAAGACTAATGGGTTAAACATAATAGTAAGAAGACTAACCACATATGAACTTTTTTGCATGAAACTCCCAGACCGAGGAAGTGAGGAGGCCACTGGTGTCATGGACTTCATCTGCCCTACAGGTGGAGCCCTTTTAGTCATGAGAGACGAACTCATGGGCCTTGAAATATCAAAAGCATCTTTACTCATATATGTGCTTGTCCTAGAATCATCATATGAGGTAGCTGCAAATCTTCTCGGCAAAATTTCATCCTTCTTTGGTGCAGTAAGAACTCTAGAAGTTGATAAAGATTCATCAGGTGATCTTCGCCTTAAACTGTCCAATGTCCAGGGAGAATAAGAAGTAATCCCAGAGTCCATTCTGGTCACAGTAGTTGAAGGTCTATGACCTGGCATAGGACGTCTGGCATTCTGTGCCTCAAAATAGCTTCTTCCACCATCCCCCATTTCCAGAATGTGTTGTTTTCTTGGATCAGGAGCATGCCCAGCCCCGTATTCAGGAATATGCATGCTGGCATTCCTTGCTACAGGTGTTAAACTTCTGCCATCCATTGTCTCTGTAAAGTGCTGTCTGCCATCTCTTGGTTCCGGATAACGCATTTTAGTGTCTTTTGGCTCAGGCATCCTGTCCCTTGCAGCTACACTATTCATAGAAGGTTGAGCAGGCCTTGATAAAATGTTGCGGAGATCCCCACCATTCTGCTGGCCGTTTTGATTTTGCTTCAGTCCTTTCTTTTGCATGATTTTGTACCGAAGATCACCCTTACTAAGATGCATGTCTTTTATTCAATTGAAATCACCAAATTTAAAAATTATTCACCAACCAAAACCAAACGAGTATTGAAGAATCTTAAATACAAAGACAAGCTAGTTACCATCAAAATCATCTGCAGGCCTGCCATCTCTCCGCAGCCTGCATAACATGATTGCAAAAATTAAAGGTAGTTTCTAACAAACAAAGATTTACTATTTTATTAGCTTTCAGTGTCATAATAATTTAAGACCTCTTCTTTCATGCTGACAATTTATGAGGTCCCTTTTAGTAGCCAATCATTATTACAACATTCCAAAGGCTGCATACTATGCACACCAAGAAGCCAGTTTTCCCAGCAAAGTGAACTTGTTTACTATGAAAGATTCGTTGCCAATTTCTAATAAGAACAACGAATCATAATCCGTTAACCGTGAATGGTTGATAAACACGAGAAACAGACCTTTTACGATTATCTTCGGAAGATGAATCAACATTACTGCCAAGCCTCTCTCGAACAGGCCTTTTGCTTCCTACAAGTGGATGCTCATCAGTGAAAGACCTAGCCAACGAACTTCCGGGTCTTTTCACAACCTACAGCAAAGGAAGAATCACAATAATATCACATAATGCAACGGCTTCAAATAAGCATCCGAGAAGCATATTCGATTAAACCTTTTTCTTCTCTTCAAATTGTAAACTACATTAGCATCTCACTATGCACAATCAAGTTGTTCTAAAGGTAATAAACACACATAAACCGACTCGGAAGATTAATGCCGTATCGTAAATCACGAACATCACAATTGACAAAAGTAGCAATTTTCCCAAACAAATTCCACAGCTCGAAAGGAAAATTAATGAAAGCTTGAAATTAGACAACCAATAAACAACAAAAATACCTGCCCGCTGCGTCCCAGGGTGATGGTAACCCGAGACCTAGAAGCCTCCGACATTTAACCCTCCAAAATCTACGCAAGTTCGTCGGAAGATTGAATCGGCAACTGAACTACGTATGCGCCTTTTAACAGAATCCAGAACCCCCCAATCAAACAGATGCTGCTGATTATTTAATATTTAGGGTTCTTCTTCGCTGTGAGTGAACGAGAGATTTCATAATGGCGAATCGGAAATGGGAAAGTAGGGATCTGGGTAGCGCGTGAATGTTGCAGCGCGTGCGATAAGATTTTGAAAATACACCAAAATCGAGTAGGCGATAAAACCACGAGTCACCCGAAATAGATCGTTTGGGCCTATTATATGGGCTTCGATTTGGACTAGCTAAATTTGTGTAAACACTACAAAGTTCTACTCAAATAAATTAAAATTAAAATTAAAATTAAAATTAAAATTAAAATTAAAATTAAAATTAAAATTAAAATTAAAATTAAAATTAAAATTAAAATTAAAATTAAAATTAAAATTAAAATTAAAATTAAAATTAAAATTAAAATTAAAATTAAAATTAAAATTAAAATAAAGTAAGTTTGTATTTGTACATGTCACACTATTTAGACATGTAAATTGTAAGGTCTCATAAATATGGAATCAAAAGTAGATCCAAATCTTAGCAATGCTGTATAAAATTTTCTGTCGAAAAAGAAATACACAATTATTCATTACACTTCAATTTTTTTGTTTTTCAGAAAAGCTTTTATTTGTGTCCATCGTTGGGAACAATATTGAAAATGAATTTTAAAATACATGTGGTGTATTTAGAAATACAAATGATCGTTCTTAATCGACTACAAACTTCCTTGGACTTTTTAAATTTGTGAAATTAAGAGTGTAATGGTCTGAAACAACTAAAAGTGGTGATCTAAAAAATGTCAAGTTCAATTAATAGGCAACCCGAAAATAAATTACAAATTTTCAAAATGAAAATTGTTTTTAATTAATCTATAAAGTTTTACATGTTATAATTAACTTTTAGTTATATTATTATATTTCACTTATATACTGTATAAACACTATTATTATTGTATAAAAACAGGGCACTATAAGGCTATCCACAATAGGAATAGCCCAGCAATAGCCCAGCCATAGCCTAGCCACAAACTCCTCCTGCCACATTATCAATACTAAAAATCCTCCTGTCATATCATAAATAGCTCAGCCATAGCCTAGCCACATCATAAATAGCCCAGCCACATCAATAGCCACTTCACTCAAAATTATATAAAACAAATAATTAACAATCACACAAAATACGCAATTTAATTTACGATACATATACGAGAAAATTCAATAATATTATTAAAATTTAAAAAGTACATTAATTAAAAAAAATTACATAATTAACAAAAAAACTACTGCCGTGCAGTCCTCCGCGCCCATAACTCTTCAATTAAATCCTTTTGGAGTCGAATATGAGCCTCCGTTTGGCGCATGTCGGCATATGCTTGGAGGCGCCCGTCTTCATCGTGAGGTACCCCACTCCGTACGTTGGGGGCGGCCACGCCGTGTCTTGGACCGGCTTCATTATCATCGTGAGGACGGGCAAGTCGCGTATATATAGTGTTTCGGAAACAAAAAAAAATTAAAAATTCGCGCTAGGCGGTGCGCTAGGCGATCCGGATGCTGCAATAGCGCCTAGCGGATCGCCTAGCGCACCGCCTAGCGCCACGGAACAGCCGAGCGCTAGGCGGTTTTTTTCGCGAAAATCGCTGGGCGGCTGCAATAGACCGCCTAGCGCCGGCGCTCGGCTAGGCGGTGCGCTAGGCGCTATTGTGGATGCTCTAACAAAGAAAACATCTATATGCATAATACGTGTGGAAGTGTGGATGGTCTGAAGTGGTTGACAATTTGTGTAATTAATCAGTAATATACAAGAATAAATGGGTGGATTTAGTACTGATAATCATTAGTGTTAGTACCAGCTTACGGTTAATCAGCAGGCACAATCATTTCTTGCCAGAAATATCCACCATATATTTGGCATTACATATTAATGACCCCTAAAACGTTATCTCCAAAAGCTACAACATTATTCTTCTCAACTAATCGTTGATGATGATATTTACAAATGGAAAACCGGAAGTAAATGAGCTAAATTTGCAAAAATTTATTGAAGCGTTCGTACTTCTTATTAATTTTCATTTTTATTTGCGAGTTGAAAATTAAAATAATCACAGCTGAATTAATTCTCCATTACTAGTTCCTTATAGTGCAATTTAGTGATGGATGAAAGCAAACGCAATTTAATTGATCTACGAAGAACTCCACCAATAGATTTTCTGAAATTAAGTAACTAGTAGTAAGTTATAATAGATCTCATTTGATATCAAACAGCTGTAGCAACAAAAAAGTATAATCTGCCTTTTATTCAACAGGAGGAAAGGAATATGAAAGTATGACTATATATATCTCAAACAACAGAAGACGAATATACATATTTCATCAAACCCTAATTAACTAGGATATTCCAACAATTCGAATAGATAGATAGATAGTTTTCAGAAGATTTTGTCTCAAGTCTCAACAAAGATCAACTGGATTTCACCGATTGTTGAAACACAAAATATTTCTGATTTCAAAAAAAACTAGCTATCATGGAACCAATATAGAGAAATAGAGGTATCCATCTAGAGAGAGAATAACAACCAACAATAAGAAAATCTTCATAGTAAACCAACCAAATTTATATAGACCTAAAACTAATTACAAAGTAAACGCAGACACACTAGAAATTACGATTTCAAACGCAATAGATAGATTTGCTTTGCTGAAAACAAATAATCGGACCGTGAAGCTTCAATTCCCCAGAGAGTAAGTTGAAGAAACAAAACCTTTATCTCATGTATTTCGAAGTAGAAACTAGGGTTTCTTCTTCTTCTTCTTCTCGATTGAAAGAAAACCATCAGAAGCTATGCAAGTTTAATAAAATTCTTCATTTTCCAATGTGTGGTTATGCTCCATTTAAGGGGCTTGATGTTTGCGGTTGAAGAAGAAGAACAGGTGGGTGGTTCAATGGAAATAACAAGGCAAAAAGGGGTCATCTTTAGATGATGGAAGTGAGGTACTAATGATGAAATTATGCTGAGATTGGAGGACACCATTATTAGTGCTGTTTCTCCTTTATATATACGGTACTCAAAACGTGTGTGTTTTATCTTTTGATAAAATACTCCTCCCATAAAAATAAATACTTTTGAAACACAAAGATTTTTAATACTAAGAAATTGGTGAGTAGGAAAAAACTAGAAAGAAAAAATAAGTGAAATATTATTAAAAGGAGAAGGTGGTACACTAATTTATTAGAAAGAAAAAAGGTACTACTAAAAATAGAAATGAACTATGTTCATAGGACGAACAAAAATAGTGTCTCTTTTTATGAAACAGAGGTACTATCCTATTATTGTGTAAGCATGTATTCATGTAGGCGGCGTTCGGTTGGCATGACTAATATCATGAGACTATCCATCTAGAATTAAGTTGTGAGATTATTTTAGTTGGAGGGGGGAGGCTATGACTAATTATCATGAGACTATCCATCTAGGATTAAGTTGAAGGGTTCAATCTTATGAACCAAACATGATACATATTTAATCATGAGATTTAATGATACGATGACTCTCGTATCTGCGATGGCGAAGACAATTCGCCGAGGAGTTGATAGGAGCGTTCGCGGAAACCTTCCGTCGAGCGCCTAGCGTTTTTGTCCAGCCGGCGGCTTGGGCGAGAGAATTCTTGTCGAGGAAGAAAAGTGCAAAAAAAGATTAGGAAAATTCTGTGTATTGATTCTTCAGATCTCAATTTACAGAATCCCTATTTATAATTCTACGGACCCTAGGTTTGGTTCGACTCGATCATTCCGGGAAAGAACCAACAAGAAAACCCGAAACAGAGCTTATAATACGCTCGACGCAAAAAGTTTAAAATAAATAATCCAACAAAAAATAATAATAAAAATAACAAAAACTCAAATACTATATCTAACGTGAAACATAATCGTCGAGCCAATTCAGCTTCTTCGACAGCCTCGAGGACCTTCTCGGCTCATCCATCGTGTTGCCGTCTTCGTCAGAACTGTCCGTTGGTGTAGCGTCTCTCAACTCCGGTAAGTCCTTGGCCTGTTCGTCTGTTATATCCGTATCATTTAATCTTGCAAACCGAACACCCCCGTAATGTATGAAATTATTATACCACATCGTTGTCATCGCTAATCTAATGACTAAGCGAATTTAGCTAGACCTTGCAAGTTGCAACCAATATTTTTAAGTTATCACATTTATATCTAGGTTGTGAACTAGTATTATTCTTTTTTTTACGAGGAACGAGTTAATGATCCCTTAAATGAAGATGCCACTATTTTCTGTACAACGCAGAAAATAATGTGTGTATTGGTGAAGCGAGATAGAATTAATGCCTGAGCTATTCTTAAGCTCAAATTATTCATCAGTAAATAATAGTAATATAATATCTACTCTTTCTGTCCGTAATTAATTATCACAAGTTGACCCTACTCGAAATTTATAAAATATAAAGGAAAATAGAAGGTAAAAATTAGTGAAATTTTTATATATTAATTTTATAATAAAATAATAAATTAATAGAATGTGAATTACATTATCAAATATAATAGTAATAATTGTAAAATGTAAAAATATGATAAAGTATTGGCAGAGTCCTATCCAAAAAGGAAAACTAAAAACATACAAATAAAGCATTGAAAGAGTAAGAGCAACGGAAAATTGGGAGCAATTAATGGGTAAAATAATGGGGTTTGTCAAGATTAAAGGCAAATTTTATTTGACTTTGTAGCCAGTACAATTAAATATTCCAAATTATCCTCTTTTTCCACCTTTTTGTTTGACTCTAAAAGTTACTAGTATCACATTGTTTGCCATCACCACATTCGCTTTTATTCTTCTTATAGTTTTAACAAGCCCTATTTTTACAGTCCTAACCCCTACCTACCAAACAATCGGATTCTGTAAGGGACACGGCTTGTTTTACACTCCTATATTTTCACGTCTTTAAGAGCATCCACAACCGTGCTCTTGCCAGCGGCACGGTTGTGGGCCCGGGCGGTACTATTCATGCCTGCTCTCTGGCAAGAGCACAACACCCACAACTGTGCTCTTCCGCAAGGACGAGCACAATTAATATAAAATTCAATTACACAAAAACATTTCCATAATATTAAAATTCATTTAAAACCCACAATAAATATTACAAATGACAAATAAAATTAAACATTGCATAATTAAAATCCTAAAAATTAAAAATTACATAATTAAAATCCTAAAAATTAGAAATTACATAATTAAAATCCTAAAAATTAAAAATGACACTACTCGTTGCCGAATTTCGCCCACATGTGGTTGATTAGGTCTTCTTGTAGTTGATTGTGGATTCGAGTATCGCGCATTGTGTGTCTTGTCTCGATCCTCTGGCCAACCGTCGTATGCTCGCCTCGGCGTAGGGGAGACCTCGCTGTTGAGCTTCCGGCTTCGTCCTCGTCGTAGAAGCTAGCCGCCCTCGGCCCTTCGTCGGCTATAATCATGTTGTGTAATATAATACACGTGAACATGATGTCGGCGATATTATTCACGTACCACAGCCGAGCCGGGGCCTTCACAATGTTGAATCGAGCTTGAAGGACCCCGAAGGCTCTTTCGACATCTTTCCGCGCTGACTCTTGACGCTGCGCAAAAAGAACCCGTCTCGGGTCGTGCGGGTTGTGGAGCGTCTTCACGAACGTCGACCACCTTGGGTAGATACCATCGGCGAGATAGTAACCCATGCGGTATATATTTCCGTTGATGGTGAAGTCGATCGCCGGTGCTACACCATTCATCACATCATTGAAGAGTGGTGACGAATATAGCACATTCAAGTCGTTGTTGGATCCAGCAACGCCGAAATATGCATGCCAAATCCATAGGCGGTAGTCGGCGACCGCCTCAAGGATAAGCGTTGGGCCGCCGCCTTTGTGACCGCTCAAGTGTTGCCCCCTCCAAGCAGTCGGACAATTCTTCCACCTCCAATGCATGCAGTCAATGCTGCCAAGCATTCCGGGAAAGCCATGGACTGATTCGTGAAGACGAAGCAACCGTTGGCAATCATCAGTGGTGGGTGCTCGAAGGAATTCATCCCCAAAAGCAGAACGAACGCCCTCGCAAAAATTCTTTAAACATAGGATTCCAGTGGACTCACCGATATGCAAATACTCGTCGAACATGTCGGCCGTTTGCCCAGTAGCGAGTTGTCGGATGGCACACGTACACTTCTGCAACGCCGTGATACTTTGCCGGCCGGCTGCATCTACACCTGTTTGAAAGTATTCAACACGTGCGGACAATGTGTTGACAATTCGCATGAACAAGCGCTTTGACATGCGAAAACGGCGCCTGAAGTAATCTGCCGGAAACCGCGGCTGGTCGGCAAAGTAGTCGGCAACGAGCCTTTCGTGGGCTCCCTCCCGGTCACGATGGATGTACCGTCGATTTGATCTGGTTCGTTGAGGAGGAGGAGCAGGGGTATTCGCCGCGACATATGCTTCGTAAGCGGCACGATGTTGTTCGTAGTATTCTTGTTCTTCGCGTTCCGCTTCCTTCATAATATGGGTGAAATCCATTTGAGAATTTGAGTGGGGGATGAATGTGTTGATAGTTTGTATGAGAATTATGAATGAGAGATGAATGAGAGATGATTTGATGTGATAAATGGATGATGAATGTGTGTATTTATAGATGATTTTGGGGAAAAAAAAATAAAAAAAAATCAAAAAAATTCAGAAAAAACGGGAAAAAAACGGCCATATTTTTGGGATTTGGAAAATATTTTTTTTTTATTTTTTAGCATTATTTATAATTAAATACCGATTTTTAAAAAAAAATAAAAAAAAGTTTAAACACAACGGCTATGCCGTTGACGAATGGGAGCGCGCCACGTGTGCGTCCGCTGGCACGGACGTGCTCGATACATCGAGCAGCGCCGTGCCAGCGGCGCGGCTGCAGCGGCGGCGGTCCTGCGCCTTGCCAACGGCGCGGACGGCGGTGGCGTCTTTCGCCACCGCTGCGGATGCTCTAACCATAAAGTCTCCAGAATTAACATCAAATTTCCGAGCATGGAGTTTCATTGAATAAAATTAGGATTCATTGTTATTTAGATAAATGAAAGGTCAACGGGACTACTCCCCCGTCCCACTTTAAGAATCTCATTTGAGTTCGGCACGAATTTTAAGAAATACTCCGTATAAAGGAATTGGTGAAAAAAGATAGTGGAAAGTGAGTTCTACTTTTATATATTAGTTCTATAATAAAATGTGAGTATAAAAAAGTTAGTAGAATATGAGCCTATTACCATTTATGGAATATTCTAACTGGGATTCCTAAAGTGAGACATCCAAAAGTGGTAAACCGGGACTCCTAAAGTGGGATTCCGCCGAGAAATGTGCGAGGACGCGCCGGTCGCCGGGCGGCCGGCACGCCGGCCTATAATGGGGGCGGTTTGCGGCGGGGCTGACGATTTTTTATTTTTTATTTTTTTTAAAATTTAATTTAATTTACCTATAAATACACCCAATTTCACTCATTATTTTTACATCATTCCAATTCTTCACTCATACTTTCTCTCACTAAAATTTGTGGATTCCATTGGTATTTAAAATGGACGATTTGTGGAACGAGGCGTGGAATTCTCTGATTCAAGAGGTGCAGAACCAGGCCGACGAGGAGGATGCGGCGCGCGCGGCGGAGATCGCGGAGGCCGCGATCCCTAGTGCGATTACTCGTCGTCGGACCATCCAACGAGACCATAGCGGAGCGCACCAGCGTCTAATGGTGGACTACTTTGTGGATAACCCCCATTATCCACCCGAGATTTTCCGTCGGCGATTCAGAATGTCGCAACGACTCTTCAACCATATAACGACGAATTTGGCGGAGCGGTACCGGTGCTTCACCCTCCAAAGTGATTGCACTGGCCGAATCGGGCTGTCTACTCTTCGGAAGTGCACCGCTGCAATTCGGCAGCTTGCCTACGCCGGACCGGCTGATATGTTCGACGAATACCTACAGATGGGTGAGATGACTAGCCTAACAGTGCTCGGGCAGTTTTGTTAGGGGATCCGAGAAATATTTGGTGGGGAGTTCCTATGAAAGCCCACCTTGATGAGTGCCAGAGACTGCTAGATATACATGGTGCGGTTCACGGTTTCCCAGGAATGATAGGAAGCATCGATTGCATGCATTGGGAGTGGAGAAACTGCCCGGTGGCGTGGAAAGGCCAGTTCACTACTGGTTTCAAAGGCAGACATCCCTCGATGATCCTGGAAGCCATTGCTGACTACCGTTTGCGGATCTGGCATGCGTATTTCGGTGTTGCAGGTTCGAGCAACGACATCAATGTTCTTCAGTCATCGCCTCTATTAAATGATGAGTGCCGGGGGAGGGTCCCGAAATCAGCTTCGTAGCCAACGGCACGCAGTACAGTAGGGGATACTATTTGGCAGATGGGATATATCCTCGGTGGCTCGTATTCGTCAAGACAGTTCGCCAACCGGTTGGACCGAAGAAACAATATTTTGCGCAAAACAAGAGGCTGCTAGGAAGGATGTTGAGCGAGCTTTTGGTGTCCTCCAAGCGCGATGGGTCATTATACGGTGCCCGGCACGAGTTTGACACAAAGATGATGTCGCGAATATTATGTTAACATGTATCATATTGCACAATATGATTATAGAAGATGAAGGATTTGCGGCAGAGCGCTGGGCACCAGAAGATGGCGTAAGTACAAGTCACGATGTTGCCTCCGTGCCGATACAGATGGATGTACCACATAGTAATGAATATTTACTCCAACGTTTCACTGATATGCGCATGAGCATATCACATACCACACTCCAGGCCGATTTGATTGAAGAAGTTTGGGAACGTAGTGAAGGTGGTGCAGCGTGAAGAACATTGTGATTTTCTATAAATTAAATTTTCGTTGTATAATTTTACTATTACTTTAATACGACGAAAATTTAGTGTTTAATTTTAATTTATTTAATTATAGCTGTTTTTTTCTAATTACGTATAGTCCGATAATTTTAATTATAATTGAAATAAAAAATTTTGGGGCTATTGAAAGTGTCCACCTTATAGCTGCGGACAATTATTTTTGTGGGCGCGGACAAATAAACTGAGGCTGTTGATAAAAAAAGGGGCGGGGCTATTGGGGCTGTCCTCCTATAGTGGATACTCTTAAAATATGGACCTTTCTTAAATATAAATTCATTCATTAATTTTAAATATGGAAAGTTTTCTTAAAATATTATATAATCCCAAGTCGGATTTAATTCTCATTATTTGATTCTCCAATTTTTTAAAACTATATTCCCCAATTCTGAATTTGATATTCTAGTCGGATTTTTCATAAAAAATTTCTCAGATTTCATAATCTGTAATTTCTCCTAATTCATTGCTTGTTTGCTAAAAGCACCCGCAACGCGTCTCGCGGGTGTATCGTATCTCGTCCCTCCGAGACGAGACGGCAGCGAGACGCGTTGCAGCGTCCCGTCTCGTCCCGGTCTCGCCGAGACGCCCGTCCCACCGACACGGCTGGCGCGCGCTGGCGCTAGGCGTGACGCCCACTCGCCGGCCCGCGAGTTTGCTTCGTCTCGCTGACGCAATAAATCATTTTTTTAAAATTTAAATTTAATAAATAAATTAAAATTCAAACGGTAATGTTACCGTTTTCGACCGTTTTTTTATTATTTTATTATTTATTTTTTCTTTTTTTACTTTATAAATAATCCTATTTCGTCCTCATTATACACACAAACACACACATATTCTTCCCATTTCCTCTCTAATTTTCATCTAACCTCTCCAAGTTTCATCACAAAATGTCAGGCGACGGAAACTCTGACGGCTCTGGCGGGTTTGACATCAACGCGTTTGGCGACTGGGGGGCATGTACAATGTCTTGGGTGGTTCCGGTTCCGGTTCGTCGACGCCGGCGGGGAACCAACCACCCCATTTTGATGTGGATGCATACGCTCATCCCTCCGCCTCGAGGTATTCGCAGGGATTATCCCAAATTAGGGAGGATTATCCGGATGAACCCAATCCGGAAGGAGGACGAGGCGGTGGAAGCTCCAGGGCATTCGATGCCGTGGAGGAAGAGGAGGAGGCGGCCGAGGAGGAGGCGGCCGAGGAGGAGGAGGATGTAGGCCGTTATCCGTACAGCCGCAAGGACACGATGGCTCCGTACAACGTCTGGATCAGCGTCTCGTACGATCCCATCGTCGGGAATCAACAATCCCGGAAGTGCTTTTAGGAAAAGGTCACCGAGGCCTACAACGAGATTAAGCCGAAGGGGTCCCGCCGCCGCACATTAAAGATGCTCTGAAATCATTTTGATCGAGTCGACAGAGAGGTAAAAAAATTCTGCGGTATCTACAAGAATGAAGCGGCCCATTAACAAAGCGGAGCCACTGGAGCCGACATTCTGAGATCGACTTTGCGAGTCTATTTCGACGACAACGACAAAGAATTCAAACATGTTGATGTTTGGGAGGCCGTCAAGACGTCGAAAGGTGGGTCGGCGGTGTCCAGTCCAGCACGGGCTCGACCTCGAAACGCACGAAGCACACGGCGGGTGGCCAATACTCGTCTAGTGGGGGCGGTTCAGGCAGCGCTGCACAAGAGGTTGCCTCGCAGGAGGTTGAGGGCACGACAGACGATGCAGGGGGGTCCTCCCGTGTGCGCCGTCGGACGCAAGGGACCGAGACGAATCAAGCCAGGCGGGTTCCCAAGGGCCGCCCACCTTCCTAATGTCCATGTACTTCACCGCCACGATGGCGGACACTTCCCGGATGACGCCCGCCCAATATCAAGCCCATCATATCGGCATTGTGTATCTGGCGGGACAACTTGGTATTCCGCCTCCATTCGGTGCACCGCCACCGCCTTCGGGGGATGATTCGCCGGCGGAGTAGTTTTTATAATTTCTATAAAATTGTATTTTAAATTATATCTTTTTTTATTTATTTTGCCACGAATTTAATTATGTATTTTTTTTAGGATTTTAAGTTGTAATTTTATTTTATTTAATGAAGTGTGTTTTTATTAATTGAATTTGTTGGAAATAAAAATAAAAAATGAAATTGAATGAATAGTTAAAGGATGAGATGATTAACAGACGGATAAGAAATGAAGGGTTGCAGGTGATGTCTCTTAGTCAAGAGATAGAGTGAAAAGTACAGTGGGACCCATGAATAGTTAAGAGATGAGACGGTTAAGAGACGGATAAGAGACAGCGTTGCGGATGACCTAAAAATCTTCTTAACCTAGTATCATGGTTATCGGTTTATATTTGGTGTATGATTTATGAATTGAAGCAATATCAATGGTGGAAGTGAAAATAAAAAAAAAGGTTCACCTCTGTTGCCTTCTGATTTACCTGTGTGGGTTTTATATTTCTCTGCAATGTTGTGTGCTTTGAAATTTTAGGAGAAGTAACAAATTACTAGACGTGTTCTGTGGAATTTGAACTTGGAGAAAAAATATGTTTGAATCTCAATTTGAATAGAAAACGACGACTATATTGAGCAGATGAATTATTGACTCTTTTGCAGAATCTGAACTAGTCAAGGAAAAATATAAATAAAAAGGAAAAATACTGAAGAAAAAAAGAGTCGTTCACGCTGATATAATGCCACTTTCCATGATTAATAGACGTCTATTTTGTGCAATTAGATTTATTGAATTGGTGTTATGCATGTGGGTCCTTTTTTATTTCCATTTGTGAAGAAGTTATTGGTGAGGTACACTAATTCACTATATCAACTTGGTATGGAAGGATAATGAAATTTTTAGTCGCATGTTGGAATTTTATGGCATATTTTACTTTTTTTTTATTGTGTATAAATTGGGATCAAAAGTTGACCTCATGCATGTGTTCTCTTAACAAGCCACTGCATAAACTTACCAAGGAGTAGAAAATAAGATCTCCCATCTATTCAGTCCACATATCACAATTTTAGAGAAACAAACCACTGCATAAACTTACAAAGCAAAAAACAAAACCCTAGTTGAGTAACCAACCAAATCTCAGCTGAGACTTAAGAGAGAAAAAGAGGGGTTTCGTTTACCTTTTACTTGGTAGGGGTGTGATTGGTACATTTGCAATACATTAAGTGCCTGTTCGGTTCCCAAGACAACTCATATCTTCTTCTATAATCTTACGTTAATCCGATGTTCGGTTCCATTTTCCCCCAAAACTCAGCCCGAGACAATTCAATCTTAGCCCGTCTCAACGGTCATTTTTCTACACTTATCCCGCGGCAAGTCGTCTGACCCCAACCCCTGCGACAAAATTTATCTCAGATATCTTCTCTCTGACTTCACCCAACTACTCCTTCGCCACCGTGCGCCCCCTCAGTGGCGCTGATTCTCTCTGATTTTATATGTGTGTGTGTGTGTGTGTGTGATATCAATGTTGTGTGCAAGTACCATTTTTTATTTGTGCGTCGCCGATTGCTCTGTATGTGTGTATAGATGGTTTCAAGTTTTCAACACCGATTTGTGCCTTTGTGGTATGGGTGCATTAATAATTAAGCAATAAAACAACCAATAAATTACTGTCGTTGTTTTTCACTTTTTCCAACAACAAATTATGCAATTAAATGAAATTAAATACTGTATGTTTGGGGAATGCGGTTGGAGGAGGTGGTGAAAATTAAATAAGTAGTAATGCTTGTGGTATAATCATGCTTTATGTTCTGTATTTGTATTAATCCTAATTCCAAATATATGAAATAAAAATAATTTAAAATTAATTAGTTTTAATTTTAATTAATTATGCATTTTAATTATTTTGAATATTTTTTGAAGAATAGATAAATGTAGTTAATCTTGTTTGCCAAACATCATACAAAATTATCCAAGATATAATTTTGTAAAGCAAAGATAAAATTTAGTAATACTAATTTAATCTAAGACATAGTCTCTTCAACCAAACATCAATATAAAATTTAGTAATACTAATTTAGTCCAAGACAAGACCCATCTTATCTTATCCTATATTGAATCTCACTATTATTTATCTTTCCAACCGAACGCCACCTAAGAAGATTATTGAGCTTAAGATTGTTTCAAGCTATTTGTGTTTACATATAGAAGAGTTGTGAGTGTTTGGACAAAAAAACCCCAACGTGGGCTTTAAAGTTTGAGCTCATACAATTGTGAAAAAGAATGCTGTTTTCGTATATCGGCCCTCATTCTATGTCATAAATAGGCCCATTTAGAAAAATATCCGCTTCTGCTCTAGTCTTCTTGACGCATTGACGATTGGATCGCACCATATGAAAGTTTGGGCAGCGGGAAGCCCATTATTTGTGATTCATATGGGTCGGGTTAAAGCCCATCCAGATCTAATCAAACCCGACTACACATTTAAAATTGCGAAATGATGAGCTACAAAAGTATTTTTTTTTCTTATCAATTAATGCATCAATATCCACGCGCATGTATAATTAAATTATAATACAACCTAACATGTGGTGGGTGATGTTATCATATTATTACAAATTAAACATCCTGCTAACATTGCAAAATATATGAAAGTTCATGTATAAAATGAACATTAACACAAGTAATTACTTGCCTAGTGGCTAGTTATAAGTTTATAGAATTGTAAGTAAGTTGCAATTCTTATACTCCCTCCGTCCCACAAAGATTGTCTCATTTTTCCATTTCGGTCCGTCCCACAAAATTTGTCTCATTTCACTTTTTACAATTTTTTATAGTGGACCTCATATTCCACTAACTCATTTATACTCACATTTTATTATAAAACTAATAATAAAAGTAGGACTCACATTCCACT
The DNA here is from genome assembly GCF_004379255.2 of Salvia splendens. NCBI lineage: Eukaryota > Viridiplantae > Streptophyta > Magnoliopsida > Lamiales > Lamiaceae > Salvia > Salvia splendens. The sequence continues at coordinate 9,084,635 of NC_056034.1, forward strand.
AACTTTTTTAACTGATTTTTTATTACATTTCTTCAAACCCATGCCAGGTCAAAGTGAGACAATCTTTATGGGACGGATGGAGTATATGGCTTTTAGCAGATAGCTGAGAACTCTGTTGGTTTCTGGGATTACAAAGATAACTACCGGGCGTAATACAACCCAAAAGAAAGGAAAGGAAGAACTGAACTTAAAAATACAACGTATAATCGAAACTACTAAACCAGTGTGATTAGCCGAGTCGAGGAGGCCTCTTCCCGCAAGACGAGATACGCCCCGGTAGTGCTCTTCGGTTTGGCGTGTCGTCCCCAAAGGTAAAACGGCTACGTCTCTATTGATGCAGCACCGCAATCAACAGAGCTCCGGCGAACTGGATGGAGGAGAGGGCAGAGCTTCGACAGAAAAAACTATGCAGGGAGAGGGAGAGAGCTTATGATGCAGAATGCTTTTTGAATTGTGTAGTGATGCATGGAATGGCTGGCCTATTTATAGGCTCAGTCCACTGCAGGGGGTCAACAGCCATGATGGCTGTCATCATGGCAATTCGTAACCGACGTCGGTTACAGACGTGTGGCAGGAGTGTGCCATCCGTGTGTGGAGCGTGTGGATTTCTCACGTGGCAACCGTGACTGTGCCTCGCTTGACGACGTGTCAAGCCACTTGGATTGCTGACTCGGCGGTGGTCCAAAAAGAATAGTTTGGGCCAAGCACCAAGCCCAAAGACCACCCAAAGACCAATTGCCAAGTCCAAGTCCAAGTCCAAGTCCAAGTCCAAGTCCAAGTCCAAGTCCAAGATCAAGATCGAGATCGGGATCGGGATCGGGATCGAGATCGGGATCGGGCTCGGGATCGGGCTCGGGATCGGGCTCGGGCCCGGGCCCGAGGCCCGAGGCCCGAGGCCCGCGGCCCGCGCCCGCGACCACGAGCACGAGCACGAGCACGAGCACGTGCACGGGCACGGGCACGGGCTCGGGCTCGGGCGGGCGGGCGGCGGCGGCGCGCGCGTGTGCGCGCGTGTGGGCTCTTTCACCCATCTTGGTCCACTATAATTATTAAGTAACATAAAGTCACTTAATTTATACACATTAAAGATGTGTTAATCCTCCAATGTGGGATAATTAACACTAGTTAATTATTCCCTAAGCTCCATCTCCAAGCTTTAATTAAAAGCTAATTATGCCCAACTTTAATCCACTATTTCTCACTCACCGGAAATCGGATTTGAGAAAGTGAATATACTACATTTACCTACGTAAAATGTAGATCGACGCTATGTCATTTAATTTCACAAAATTAAATGTCTCGTCACATTTATTATTTGGTCAAAATCCATTGACCGGGCATATTTAATCCATGATTTTTTACAATCCCCCACATGAGTGGAAATAGCCAAATGCATATGCATGCAGACACAAGCTCAACCCTCGCGAGGTATATAAGCATAAGGATAGGTAGTTGTTGACTTTGAACCCTCCATAGTCGACACCATCGGATACACAGGCGGCTTAGTAGCGCGATGCTTTGAACTAATCCCCCACGGCGTGCACCGAGACAATGGTGTTAACACTTAAACACCTCAACCTCATCCGTTCTCACGTTTTGTGTCCATTGCGGTCTTGGACACCACTTTGGATTCATAAGTGCGTTTTTTATGAAGCGACCACACTTCGCACTTACGTAGGTGATTCTTAGTCAAGTACCTTGCCATACTTGGTCTCTTTGAGAATTCCATCTCTTTGAGATCCTTAAGAACCATTAAAAGTCATAGACTTAGCCTTTACCACGAGGCAAGTTCTCCAACACTCTATTGCTCTCTAGGGAATAGATATAGTTTGAGTGTTTTTCCATGAACTCTCATAGCTTAGTTGTCCCTTTGAACCAAGTTCTTGGGATCTCCAGTCATCATGGTTGGGTTACCACTATGACAATTCTTTAGTTTGTGGATTTCAAACCCATTCCCTCTAGCAACTTATTCATTTGATCACGGTTTAACCCTTTGGTTAGCGGATCCGCTAGATTATCTATTGACTTCACATAGTCAATTGTAATCACCCCTGTTGTGATCAAATGTCTCACGGTGTTATGTCGTCGACGTATATGTCGAGACTTACCGTTATAGAAACCATTGTTTGCCCTTCCAATAGCCGCTTGGCTATCGCAGTGAATCAGCACTGGTGGCACTGGCTTAGACCAACATGGAATGTCTTCAAGGAAGTTCTTAAGCCACTCGGCTTCCTCACCAGCCTTATCCAAGGCAATGAACTCCGATTCCATTGTTGATCGGGCTATACAGGTCTGTTTTGTGGATTTCCACGATACAGCACCACCCCCAATAGTAAAGACATATCCACTTGTTGAAAGTGAGTCTCTATTATCGGATATCCAATTGGCATCACAGTACCCTTCAAGCACCGGGGGGTATCTCGAGAAGTGTAGCCCAAGATTTTGAGTGTGTTTTAAATATCTCAAAACCCTCACAAGAGCTCTCCAATGCTCTTTGCTTGGATTGCTCGTGTAACGACTTAACTTGTTCACGGCACAAGCAATGTCAGGTCGAGTGCAATTAGTCAAGTACATAATGCACCCGATGACCCGTGCATACTCTTCTTGTGCAACGGGCTCGCCTTTGTTTTTGCTCAAGTGAACGTCGAGTTCAATTGGAGTCTTAACCGGCGCGCCATCATAGGCTTTGAATTTATTCAATATCTTCTCAACATAATGTGATTGTGTTAAGATGATTCCATCATTCATTCTTAAAATCTTCATTCCAAGAATTACATCGGCTAGACCCATGTCTTTCATGTCAAAGTTTCTCTTTAACATGGCCTTTGTATCGTTAATTACTTGAGTGTTGCTACCCAAGATTAACATATCATCAACGTAGAGACACACTATAACATGACCGTTATTAGTGCTCTTGATGTAGACACATTTGTCGCACTCGTTGATTTTAAACCCATTTGATAACATCACATTATCAAACTTCAAGTGCCATTGCAATGGCGCTTGTTTCAATCCATATAGGGATTTCACGAGCTTGCATACCTTTTTCTCTTGTCCAGGTACTACAAACCCTTCGGGTTGTTCCATGTAGATTTCGTCTTCTAGTTCACCATTCAGAAACGCGGTCTTTACATCCATTTGATGAATCTCGAGATTGTGCAATGCAGCAATAGCGAGAAGCACCCGGATAGATGTAATCCTTGTTACAGGTGAATAGGTATCGAAGAAGTCATGTCCTTCTTTTTGTTTAAAACCCTTTACTACTAATCGGGCTTTATACTTATCAACTGTTCCATCGGCCTTAAACTTTCTTTTAAGAACCCATTTGCATCCTAAAGGTTTAGCACCTTCGGGCAAATCAACCAACACCCATGTGTGGTTTAGCAAAATTGAATCAATTTCGCTTTGAACAGCTTCTCTCCAATGCAGCCCGTCTGGGCCAGCAAAGGCTACTTTTATCGATGTTGGTTCTTCATCCAACATGAAAGCAATGTAGTCAGGACCAAAAGTTTTTGGTGTTCTGACTCTATTACCACGTCTTAGTACTGTATCTTTTGGATCGGGCCTTGCACGCTTGCGCGATTCAGGTTCCGCATCTGTTGATTTAGAACTAGTGGCTTCTTCTTCCACTTGTTTAGAACTAGTGGCTTCTTCAATTCTTGTCTCAGAATTGGTTGATACTTTTTCCTTATCTTTGCAAGGAAAGGTATTTTCGAGAAATACAGCATTCCTCGACTCAATTGTTGTTCCTACTGTGATAGTCGATATTTCAGACTTGTGAACAACAAATCGATATGCACTACTGTTAAGTGCATATCCAATGAAGATGCAATCAACCGTCTTAGGTCCGATTGTAACTTCTTTGGGCGGAGGAACCATCACCTTTGCCAAACACCCCCACACTTTGAGGTATTTGTAGGATGGCTTCCTTCCCTTCCACAACTCATAAGGAGTAACATCTTTTCCTTTGAGAGGGATTTTATTCAAGATATAGTTTGCTGTCAAAACAGCTTCCCCCCACATGTTATGTGGTAATCCTGAACTGAGTAGCAGTGCATTCATCATCTCTTTTAGAGTTCGATTCTTGCGTTCTGCAACACCATTGGATTGTGGTGAATATGGAGCAGTTGTTTGATGAATTATACCACTTGCGTTGCATAACTCCTCAAACGGGGCTACATATTCGCCTCCTCTATCGCTTCGAATCATTTTGATTTTACAACCAAGTTGATTCTCAACTTCGTTCTTATAATTTTTGAACGCCTCTATTGCTTCATCTTTGCTTCTTAAAAGATAAATGTAGCAATATCTTGTGCAATCATCTATGAAAGTGATAAAGTACTTTTTACCACCTCTAGTTTGCAACATCTTTAAATCACATACATCCGTGTGAATTAATTCAAGGGGTTTTGTGCTTCGTTCAACCGAGTGAAACGGCAACTTAGTCATTTTTGCTTCAAGACAAATTTCACATTTATCTTGGATATCCAATTCATTAGCCTTTAGTAAATCTAAATTTACTAATCTTTTAATGGCTTTTGAATTTACATGTCCCAATCTACAATGCCACAAATTTGAAGACTCAATCAAATAAGAGGAAGTAGATGCTTTATTCTTATTGGCCAATGGCTTCGCAACACTTCGAGTTGCTACACTAAGCTTGAAAAGCCCATCGGTTACATAACCTTTTCCGATGGATTTTCCAAACTTATACAAGACAAACCTATCGGACTCAAATACAAGTTTAAACCCTTTATTAACTAGTATTGATCCTGACACTAGGTTCTTGCGGATGTCCGGGACATGCAGCACATCCTTCAAAGTGATAGTTAGGCCAGACGTCATCATGAGAATCACGTTGCCAACGCCGAGGACTTCTGACGATGCTTGATTCCCCATGTTGATCTTCCTCCCTTCAACAGCAGTGTAGGAGGCAAACTTGCTCCTGTCGGAGCAAACATGAGCAGTAGCGCCGGTGTCGATGTACCAGCCTCCCTTGTTATCAACAAGGTTAACCTCTTCAGTGACCACTGCAATGAGGTCGTTCTCATCCCAGTCCTTGAACTCCTTCTCAACGACGTGGGCTGCCGGCTTCTTCTTCTTGCTGCGGCAGTCTTTGGCAAAGTGGCCCGGTTTGCCACATTTGTAGCAGTCGCCTTCAAACTTCTTTGAAGGCTGCTTTCCCTTCCCTTTGTCGTTTGGACGGTTTGGGCGAGGGCGTTTGTTGGAGGGACCGCCCCGCTCCAACAGGTTGGCTTTGGCTTCATTTGGGGTGAAGCCCTTAGCCTTTTGATCACTTTTGCGCACGTCGGCCTCAATGCGCAACTTCACGATCAAGTCTTCAAGGGTCATCTGCTTTCGCTTGTGCTTGAGATAACTCTTGAAGTCCTTCCAACTTGGAGGGAGCTTGTCAATGATCGTGCACCTTAGGAACTTATCGGGCAAGGTCATCCCTTCAGCCACTAAGGAGTGGATGATCATTTGGAGCTCTTGGACTTGCTCCATGATGGGTCGAGAGTCGACCATCTTGTAGTCCATAAACTTGGATGCTACAACCTGTTCAGTCCCTGCAGCATTGTCTATGCTATATTTCTTCTCTAGGCTTTCCCACATTTGTTTAGATGTGGTTACATTGGAGTATACATTATAGAGGCTATCATCTAATGCACTTAAAATAAAGTTTTTACATAGATAATCCCCTTTTCTCCAAGCTTCATAGTCCGCCATGACTTCGAGCCTAGTCTCTTGGTCGCTTGGCGCGGGCGGCTCGTTCTCCGTGAGGAAGTTGGCGACGCCCAATGTTGTCAAGTAGAACAACATCTTCTGGTACCACCGCTTGAAGTCAGATCCTCCAAACTTTGGTGGCTTCTCGGCAGGTGGCATCATTCTTGGTGCCAAAGGTGCCGCAGTTGGTCCTTGGAAGGAACCAATTCCGTTGCCCCCGAAGGAGCCAACAACTTGGTTGGGCATAGAGCCCCCACCATTCATGTTGGGCATAGAGCCCGCCATGGTCGTACCAGCCCCGAAGGGACTAGCACCCGCATGAGACCCGAAGGCCCCAGCATTCGTGTTGATCCCGAAAGATCCAACACTAGTATTGAGCCCGAAGGCACCAACACTCGATCCATTAAAGGATCCGAAGGAACCACTAAAAGTGGAACCAACCGAACCACCAAAGGTGGAACCAGTGGACGCCCCGAAGGGGTTGTCCCAAACCCAAGGGACGGTGGATGAAGCGGCTGGGAAGCCAGAAGTTGGCATCATCGAGGGAATCGATGAAGTGTTGACCGGTCCAGTGGTCGCCATGGTGGAGGGAATGGCGGCGGCGGTGGTGGCAGCGGCGGTGTTGGAGTCGGTAGACATCTCCAGCAAAGGTGTTTAATATTTCGAAAGTTTTAGTTCAGTTTAGAAGTCCAAATTCCTTCAAAGGCAAGTTATCTCGTCTTGCGATTGTTGGTTTCTTGGATTACAAAGATAACTACCGGGCGTAATACAACCCAAAAGAAAGGAAAGGAAGAACTGAACTTAAAAATACAACGTATAATCGAAACTACTAAACCAGTGTGATTAGCCGAGTCGAGGAGGCCTCTTCCCGCAAGACGAGATACGCCCCGGTAGTGCTCTTCGGTTTGGCGTGTCGTCCCCAAAGGTAAAACGGCTACGTCTCTATTGATGCAGCACCGCAATCAACAGAGCTCCGGCGAACTGGATGGAGGAGAGGGCAGAGCTTCGACAGAAAAAACTATGCAGGGAGAGGGAGAGAGCTTATGATGCAGAATGCTTTTTGAATTGTGTAGTGATGCATGGAATGGCTGGCCTATTTATAGGCTCAGTCCACTGCAGGGGGTCAACAGCCATGATGGCTGTCATCATGGCAATTCGTAACCGACGTCGGTTACAGACGTGTGGCAGGAGTGTGCCATCCGTGTGTGGAGCGTGTGGATTTCTCACGTGGCAACCGTGACTGTGCCTCGCTTGACGACGTGTCAAGCCACTTGGATTGCTGACTCGGCGGTGGTCCAAAAAGAATAGTTTGGGCCAAGCACCAAGCCCAAAGACCACCCAAAGACCAATTGCCAAGTCCAAGTCCAAGTCCAAGTCCAAGTCCAAGTCCAAGTCCAAGTCCAAGATCAAGATCGAGATCGGGATCGGGATCGGGCTCGGGATCGGGCTCGGGCTCGGGATCGGGCTCGGGCCCGGGCCCGAGGCCCGAGGCCCGAGGCCCGCGGCCCGCGCCCGCGACCACGACCACGAGCACGAGCACGAGCACGAGCACGTGCACGGGCACGGGCACGGGCTCGGGCTCGGGCGGGCGGGCGGCGGCGGCGCGCGCGTGTGCGCGCGTGTGGGCTCTTTCACCCATCTTGGTCCACTATAATTATTAAGTAACATAAAGTCACTTAATTTATACACATTAAAGATGTGTTAATCCTCCAATGTGGGATAATTAACACTAGTTAATTATTCCCTAAGCTCCATCTCCAAGCTTTAATTAAAAGCTAATTATGCCCAACTTTAATCCACTATTTCTCACTCACCGGAAATCGGATTTGAGAAAGTGAATATACTACATTTACCTACGTAAAATGTAGATCGACGCTATGTCATTTAATTTCACAAAATTAAATGTCTCGTCACATTTATTATTTGGTCAAAATCCATTGACCGGGCATATTTAATCCATGATTTTTTACAAACTCAATTTGAAGCCAATTGATTAATACCAAGTGCTCTATAGTCGCCCTAATTCGATATGTGAGTGCCGTTTACAGAACAGCAAACATTATAGTGCGTTTGCAATTTATGCTTTACGCAATAATTAATTTTATTCTTTGAAGCATCTATATATTCATGCATGACCAATTATAGAAGACAATTCACAAAACTGTTGAGTCCATTGCTTGTTTGGGTTAGAATTAATTAAATGAGGACCCCCAGTTTTGTTTAATTGGTTAAACATTTAATCTAGCATTGTGTTGGATATCATGTGAACCAATTTTGGTGTTGGACTTATCTATTAATTGAATTGGGCTGGTCTGATTTAATTAATTAGTTAGGCAAAAATCTTTGGTTAGTTTGGCCCGTTGTATGGCTGGCTTGTTACTTACCTTGTGTATCCGATGGCCGCCACGTAGCATCTCCACTCGGATCACGGAGCTCAGCCGTTGGATGAGAAGTGTGTTTGTGTTGTGTGTTATGTACACCACTTACCTTTCTCTCTCTCATTCATTCATCTGATTCTCTCTCTCTCTCTCTCTTGCGATAACTCTCCGCCTTCTCTCTACTCTCTCTCTCTCTGATTTTCCGGCCGTGTTCGCCGATCATCTTCTCCGATCTCTTTGTTCCACCTATGATTCTCGGTTTTAGAGAGGTTCATCGGTTTAGATCTTGAGTTAGGCGACTTCTTCCGTGTCCTTCTCAAATCTAGGGTTAGGTCTAACTCTTGTATTGGATCTAGTTGTGATTGGAGATATTCTTGAGAGTTCTTGTGTTGTGAAGCGGTGTTCCAAGGGATTCGTGTTGATCCGTGTGTTGAGTTGGTTGCATTGGCGGTAGTCGGTGAAACTGAGGTTTCTGACCACTTTGTTCAACGGTGCTCGTCTTGTGACTGTCGGTTGAAGCTGTGGGGAGGTCCTTGGCCTGGTGTAGTCGCTGTTGCGACCTGAGCAATATCCTGATGCTTGAGACTCTGTCTTTGATTGTTCTGAATTGATTTAGATCCTAAGGGATCAAATGATTAGTGTTACTAACAATTCTACTTAGTATGCAAGTATACATTCGGATGGAGCTTGTGGACTCAGTCTAGTAGAAGACTGACTTGTAGCTAGGTTCCTGAGTTGTATAATTTGTACTTAGATTACTTGTAATCTTTTAATCTTCTTTTGTACTTGGCTTGTTCCTCTGTGATTAGCCATATCAGAATTGCGGTGTACAAAAAGAGGTCCCGGTAATTAGTGAACCCATGGTGGTCTGATCCCTACAGTGGTATCAGAGCCATGGGGGATCACCGTGGCACGCCGGGTCGCTAAATAAGGAGGTGGGCTCGTCAGAGTAAAGCTCAGCCTCCGGTATAGGCTCTGAGGTAGGACGGTTACACCTTAACGAAGGGTAATCGCTTTGGTAAATTGGCTGAACCTCTTTTACTGCTTTCTTAGATCTTAGGCTTGAATTTTGTTGCTGGTAGTAACCGCTGGCCGCGGTCTAGGTTCTGTGCTCTTGTTTGTTTTCATGTTCTTGGTGCTTTTACAACTTTCTTGCTTCCGTTGTGTGTTCTGCTATCTTTCTTATTCTCAAAGTGTGAATCTCAGAGCTTTGCCTCTGTGTCTTGGGTGACCCCCTGCGCCCCCATATATTGGGTGATTGTGAACTGGGAAATCCTCTTGACGGGGTACACGTGACAGATAGGGAGGAACTCTTCTGGACTTGATAAGTGTGTCTGGGATCACTTTGAGTTGTTCTCCTGTGTGTGTGTGTGCTTGCTGTAATTTGCATCTGTGAGCTTCTTGCATGAAAAATCTCTGCATATCTGTTTCTGGTGGACTATTTGATTGTTTCTTATTTAAGTCCACTATGTGTGAAAGCAGAGTTGCTTGATGTGCCTTTTGTGTGTTGGGTTCTTTAGTGTGTGTAAAACTTCTTTTAAAAATGACTCAACCTGTTGGTATTGTCCATTTTAATGGGAAAAATGATTTTATGATTTGGAAACAAAAGGTGAAATGTATTCTGATTCAGCAGAAGGTTTTCAAAGCACTAGAGGGGACTATCCCCAATACTGAGCCTGCTAACAAAGTGGCTGAGATGAATGAATTAGCTAGATCAACCATAATTCTCAACCTTTCTGATTCTGTGATCAGAAAGGTTGGTTCCATAGAATCTGCATCTGAGATGTGGACTAAGCTGGATACTCTATTGACTGAAACCTCCATGTTATCCAGGATGTACCTCCTTGAAAAACTTTTTAAATTCAAACTGGATCTTTCAAAGGACGTAGATGATAATATTGACAGATTTCAAAAACTTGTCCAAGACAATAAAATGTCTGGGGACAAAACCATTGATAAGTATACCAGCATAGCCCTCATGAATGCTATCCCTGATACTTATAGTGATGTTAAGGAAGTTATCAAGTTTGGCAGAGATAGTGCACCTCTAGACCTCATAATAAGTTCTTTAAAATCAAAAGAATTGGAAATTAAAGAAAACTATAACTGTAAATCTTCTCAAACTAAGGCTTTGAATGTAAGAGGGAGGTCTAAATCTAGAGGGGAAGTCAGTAATTCTTCTGGAAATGGTAAAAGGCAAAAGCAGAGGCAGATCTAGGTCTAAAATCAAAGACCCTAAGTTTAAAAGAAAATGTTTTAATTGTGGTGAGGTGGGTCATTACAAAGCAGAATGTACTAGACCCAAGAAAGGTAAGAATCACAACAATAACAACCAGTTAGAGTCTGTTGCTAATCTGGCCAATGACGATGGTTCTGATGGAGTGTGCTTCATGAACCATGATGTTTTTTCTGTTAATTCTGCCTCTGAGTGCTTCTTTACCAAAAATGATTGGCTAATTGATTCAGGATGCACCTTTCACATATGTCCTTTCAAAGATGCTTTTACAAAACTCAAACCTATAGAAAATGCTTTTGTGTCTATGACCAATGACAAGAAGTGTAAAATTCTTGGCATTGGTTCTGTGCTTTTAAAGTTTGAGAATGGTTACTTGCCGACTTTGAACAATGTTAGATATGTGTCTGATCTTAGTTACAACCTGCTTTCTTGTTCTTGTCTTGAATCTGAGGGTTTTGAGGGTAAGTGGGGGCAGGGTGTTATAAAGATCTGTAAGGGTGTGTTGTGCTTGTTTAAAGCTGTGAAAAAATGTTACATATATGTATGTACTGCTAAGCCTCTGACCAGTTATGATCACAATGTAAATCTGGTTAAAATGGATAAAACTCTATTGTGGCATAATAGACTTGGGCATATGAGTCAAAAGGGGTTAAAACATTTGGAAGACTCTAAAATTTTGAGTGAGTTGGATTTCAAAAATGAGCTACCCTTTTGTGAAACGTGTGTGATGAGAAAGCAACATAGGGTTTCTTTCCCTACCCCAGTGACTGAAAATATCAGTCACTCTGTCTTAAAGTACCTTCATATGGATGTTTGAGGCCTTGCCTCTGTCACTACCCACTCTGGGGCAGTTTACTTCTTGTCCATTGTGGATGATTTTTCAAGAAAAGTTTGGAGCCTTCTTTTATAACACTAATCTGATGTTTTCAAACTTTTTCAAATTGGAGGGTTTTAATTGAAAATCAAACTGAAAAAAGTATCAAGACCATTAGGACAGATAATGGCCTTGAGTTTTGCAATGCTCAAATGGACTCTTTGTGTCAAAAATATGGGAATAAGAGGCCTAAAACTACTCCTTACACCCCTCAGCAAAATGGAGTTGCTGAGAGGATGAATAGGACTCTTCTTGAAAAAGTGAGATGTTTCTTATCTAAAAGTGGTTTATCAAAAAAGTTTTGGGGTGAAGCTCTTTACACTGCATGTTATTTGATAAATAAATCCCCTTCTGTCCCACTCAAGGGCAAGTGCCCTGAATGTTTTTACTGGAAGAAAACCCAATCTGTCACACCTTAGGGTGTTTGGGAGCAGTGCTTTTATTCATTCAAAAACTGATAAATTAGATCCAAGGTCTAAAAGGGGTGTTTTTCTTAGGTACCCTGAAGGTGTTAAGGGTTATAGAGTCTGGGTTAGGGATGAACCTGGTTACAAGGTTGTTGTCAGTAGGGATGTCATCTTCAATGAAGAAGATTTCTCATGTTTGATTCCTACTGGGTCCCCTGCTTCTCCATCCTCAGATGGTAAACCTCTAAGTGAGGTGGAGCCATCTAAGGAGAGACCCTCAAGTGAGGTGGAGTCTCAGGGCAGTGATGTTTCCACTAAAGTGGAGCAGGTGTAGAATTCATACCCTGTTAACCTAGATACTATCCCCCTTGAGCCTCAGGAGGTCCAAGACCTTGAAAATGTTGACAATGAGCCACAATCCAATAGTGATCCAGATTTACACAATAACAATTGACTAGGGACAGAGTTAGGATGGTTGTTAATCCTCCCGTCAGATTGTTAGGGGCGCACCTCCATCGACGACGGAGGATGTTGCAGGGGTGATAGCTGGCAAGAGTGAGGGGAACACGCCAGCTAAGGAAGAGTCAATGACGGGACCCGAAGTAGCGATGCCGGAGCCCGCGGAAACACCGGCGATCGGATGGCAGTTGAGGCCAAGAGACCAACTCAAGCCACCCAATCGTCTACGGCATTAATATTTATGTTTTTGGTATATTTTATTTTATTTTTGGTAATTATTTTGGAAAGGATATTTTATTTTATTTTATTTTAAACTTACGTTGAGTCGGGAAAATTATAAGCCCTGTCGGGTTTCCTTTGTTGGTTCTTTCCCGATGTCTAGGTTAAGTCGAACCAACCCTAGGGTCCGTAGATTATAAAAGGGCTATTCATTGTTCCGACTTTTTTATCAATGAAGAATTATTTGCCCAAATTACTTGCGTAATACTCTTGAAACACTATTTACTGCCGACGGAGAAGACCTCTGCACTAGTTTTATCTTACAATCACTGACCCTATAGCGAAGGGCGCAGGATTCATGGTATTTCGTGTGTGTTTTGCATATTACTCTTCGTTAGGAGAAGAAGACTCTTAACAAACTGGTGCTTTCATCCAATATTCATGGATTCGAACGAAACTAACAACCCATTTCGTCTACAACTGATCGGGGGTAACGTTCAGGAATTAATGATCGGCTCATCTCGTCGTCCGGCTGTTGGCGGCAATCAGGAAATTAGCGGCCAACTGCGACCCCTACCGCGGGATATAATTCGCGACGTCAGGCGTCCGCAAGAGGAGGAGACCGCCGACCCTTTCAAGCAGGGTTTTGATCATATTATGTCGCGTTTTGACCAATTGGAGATGCGTATGGATAATTCGGATCGTCGGGTCAATAATTTAGAGGTTCCACGATTACAGGAAGAGGAATTTTCGGAGGATGACGATTATTCGGATGATAGGGACTACCGTTCTTACATATTGATTTACCACCCCGAGGTTCTAACCCTAGACAGCAGTTCAGAAATCGTATGGGGAGACAACCGAGATGTGGGCGTCGTGATAATTATCAACCGCGCGAGTCACATCGCCGGCAAGGGGGCTCATCACGGGAACCCCGCCAGCGCCGCACGACTAGCTGGGATCTTCCGGCGTCGCGCCAGCAGGGAGGAAACACTCATCGCCGTCCTACTGCTTGGGACAACCCGCGACACCGTGATCAAGATTATTACCGTTACAGGGGAGATGTTAAAAACGGATTGAAGATGCGGGCGCCACACTTCGACGGCTCCGACGTGACAAATTGGATATCCCGCGTGGAGTACTATTTTAATCATCTCCAGATGCCGGAGGAAGATAGGTTGCACTACGCAGTGATGTTGTTCGGCCCTCTAGCAGCGGAGAAGATTTTTAATTATCAAAAGAACAATCCGTTCATCACATGGCCATAATTTTTGGAGGATGTGCGTCTCAGGTTCGACCCTTAAAGTTTTAAGAGCTATATTGGCCTCCTCGCCAAGTTGGTACAGACGGGATCGGTGGTTGAGTATCATGACACGTTTGAGAGGTATTTGAACAGGGTAGAAGGACTTTTCGAGGCGTCATTAATCCCTATTTTTGTGGAAGGTCTTAAACAACCGATTCAGGAGAAGGTAGAGCTGTAACAACCGCAGTCTTTGGCAGAGGCCATGGCGTTAGCTCTGCGACTCGCAGCAAATCAAGAGCACCGATCACAGCAAAATTTTTCGAACCAGAAGCGACAATGGTCGAACCAGGATTCTCGCCAACCTGCAGCAACACAGCCGGGCAGTTCGGCCCTTCCACCTTTGGGGAGTTCGCTGTCTCGTGACCTGGGCAGTTCCAAGGTGATGCATATTAGAGTTTCGATGGCGGAGAAATCAGAACGTTCGAGGAAAGGCCTATGTTGGCACTGCCTCGAGAAGTACTCTCCGGGTCATGTCTGCGCAGTCAAGCTCTTGTGCTATGTTGGGGAGGACGACGAGGACATTCAGGAGAATGACCCCGAGTGCCAGTAGCAAGACGAGCACTTAATTACCGCAGACCTTTCACATTTACACTCATTAAACGGAAACAGCCGCTCGATACCGTTTCAGGTGACATGAACTATTTGATCGACGGAAGTGGGTATACTTGTTGATTATGGGAGCACCCATGACTTCCTTCATCCACGAATCGCGGAACGGCTACAGTTATCCTTAACGCCTATTCGCCCCTTTCGAGTCTATGTCGGGAATGGTGCATCCCTATTGTGTTCGCACGTATCCCGCCGCACAAAGCTAACTCGGCAGGGTGAACGATTCTTAGTGGACTTGTATATTTTAGATCTTCATGGTTCGGTTATTATTCTAGGTATGACGTGGCTGGAGTCATTGGGCAAAGTGTCGGCGGACTTTGTGGGTAAAACATTGGAATTTCAGCGTGATGACAAGATGATTTTGTTAAGGGAAAATCAGCCGGGTCCGAAGCAATTATCCTTACATTCTTTGATGTTGTTGGCTTCTTACTTGCCGGCACATGAGTTCTATGAAATTGTGCCGTTCGAACCAGAGCAGAAGACATGAATATTGTTGACTGCTGAGGCAGCCTTTCCGGTGGATTTACAGCCAGAAATTCACACCGTCCTGGAAGCACATCAGAAGGTTTTCGCCTTACCGGAGGGAATGCCGCGCAAACGGGTTTTCGATCATAAGTTTCACCTGTTCCCAAATGCAAAACCGGTTAACGTGCGAACATACCGCTATCCCTACTTCCAGAAGAATGAGATAGAACGTCAAGTGCAAGAGATGTTGGAACAAGGAGTCATTCAGAGGATTCAGAGCCCGTTTTCATCACCTGTGCTGTTGATTCGGAAGAAAGATGGCTCGTTCAGGTTTTGCATTGATTACCGGGCATTGAACTTGGCAAATGTACCGGACCACTTTCCGATCCCTACCGCGGATGAGTTATTTGACGAACTAGGGTCGGCCAAATTTTTCACAAAATTAGATTTGCGCTCTGGATATCACCAGATCAGGATGCACGAGGCAGATATTTTTAAGACGACGTTCCGCACTCACGATGGCCATTTTGAGTTCCTGGCTATGCCGTTTGGTCTCACCAACACGCCGTCTACATTTCAGGCAGCTATGAATAGTATATTTTAGCCCCTCATTCGGAAGTTTGTCATCGTATTCTTCGACGACATTTTGGTGTATAGTCCGTCTTTGGAGTCCCATTGTGCACACCTGGCGGAAGTATTATCATTGTTGCACTCCCACAGGTTTTTTGTCAAATTGGCAAAGTGCTCATTCTGTAGCAACCAGTCGAATATCTGGGTCACCTTATTTCAGACGGATTTTTGAAGGCTGATCCTGCGAAATTGGAAGCCATGACGGCTTGGCCAATGCCCAGGAATGTTAAACAATTAAGGGGATTCTTGGGTTTGACAGGGTACTACTGCCGCTTTGTGGCTAATTATGCGGTGATGGCGGCACCACTGACAGATTTTCTTAAAAATGACTCTTTTGAGTGGACTTCGATAGCAAGTGCAGCGTTTGAAGCCCTCAAAGTAGCTATGACCACCGCCCCGGTCTTGAGATTACCTGACTTTAATAGGCCTTTCTGCATCGAGACAGATGCATCTGATGTTGGTATTGGCGCAGTGTTGCTCCAGGATGGCCACCCTATCGCATTCTTTAGTCAGAAATTGAGTCCGCGCCGCAGAGCCGCTTCCACTTATCATAAAGAATTGTTCGCGATCGTTGAGGCTGTGCAAAAATAGAGGCAATACCTTTTGGGAAGAGAGTTTGTAATTCGTTCTGACAAAAAGAGTTTGAAGGAATTATTGCAGCAGGTAGTCCAAACCCCGGATCAGCAGTTATATGTGCGGAAATTAATGGGGTACAAGTTCCGGATTGAATACAAGAAGGACATATCAAATAAGGTTGTCGGCGCGTTATCTCGGCGTGATGAATCTGACCCACAGCAGTGCTGACCGCAGTGGAGCACCCTGTGCCGCTGTTGCTGGAGGTTTTACGCAGCGAGACAACGTCATTTCCGGGTCTGTTGGAGTTGAGCGAGAAGATCCGGTCTGGAGCGGCGCTGACGCATTTGTCATGGGCAGATGGGTTAATTTATTTTAATCGCAGGGTGCTTGTCAGCCCCGCGTCCACTATGAAGAAGCTGCTGTTGGAGGAACAACATTGCACGTCCATGGCTGGCCACCCGGGTCACGAGCGCACTTTTCGTTTATTGGCGGCGGGATTTTATTGGCCGAAAATGAGGAAGGATATAAGTGATTTTGTGGATGCCTGTGTTGTATGTCAGTCAACTAAGTACTCAACACAGAAACCGGCAGGCCTACTTCAACCGATGCCCCTCCCAGTCTCGGGGATATGTCGAAATATGCCCACTTTGCAGCCCTGCCAACTCATTTTGATGGCTTACGGGTAGCACACCTCTTTGTAAATACCGTCGTCCGCCATCATAGGTTTCCGAGAACGTTGGTGTCGGATCGTGATTCGGTATTCTTTAATGTGGTTTGGGAGGAGATATCGCGTCTGAGCGGCACAAAGCTAAACTTCTCTACAACTTATCAATCGCAATCTGACGGTCAGACGGAGATACGGAATAAGGGATTGGAGCAGTATCTGCGAGCCTTCACAGCGGAGAGACCTTCGACTTGGTCAAATTTCCTACCATGGGCTGAGTTAGCACTGAATTGCTTTTATCACGCCAGCCTAGGGACGTCGCCATTTCGCGCTCTGTATGGCAGAGAACCGCCGCTCCTGGTAGCAGCCTCGCCATCAGCCAAAACTCCGCCCAATGTAGCAGAGTTGATCAAGCAGCGCGGCGAACTCTTGGTAGAACTCCGTCGAAATCTGGAAAAGGCGCAGCAAAGGATGAGTGCCTCGGCCAATAAACATAGGCGGCACGTTGAGTTCGAAGTGGGAGATTTTGTGTGGCTGAAATTGCAGCCTTATCGTCTACACTCGGTGGCGAAACCAATATCTGCGAAGTTGGCGAAAAAATTCTATGGACCGTTTGAGATAACAGAAAATTGGTCCAGTAGCGTACAAGCTTCGCCTACTAGAGGCAGTCGTGTGCATAATGTGTTTCTGTTTCATGTTAGCTTGTTACGTGCTTTTGTGAAGGGCGATTCGTCGGTTCCATTGTCGGCAAAGTTCAAAGACGACAGACCAATTGCCCACCTCGTTTTCATCTTGGACTCTCAAATCTTATGGCACGATGGGAAGGCAAAGGAGCATGTATTGGTGAGGTGGTCCGATGGGACAGACTCTCCATCTTGGAAACCATTGGCGGAAATACGCAAGCGTTTTCCGAATATCCCCTTGAGGACAAGGGCATTGCTAAGGGAGGGGAAGTTGTTAGGGACGTACCTCCATCGACGACGGAGGACGTTGAAGAGGTGATAGCTGGCGAGGTGAGGGGAACACACCAGCTGAGGAAGAGTCAACGGTGGGACCCGAAGCAGCGATGTCTGAGCTCGCGGAAGCACCGAGGATCGGATGGCAGTTGAGGCCAAGAGACCAGCTCAAGCCACACAATCGTCTACTGCATTAATATTTATGTTTTTGGTATTTTTTATTTTATTTTTGGTAGTTATTTTGGAAAGGATATTTTATTTTATTTTATTTTAAACTTACGTTGAGTCGGGCTAATTATAAGCCCCGTCGGGTTTTCTTTGTTGGTTCTTTCCCGATGTCGAGGTTAAGTCGAACCAACCCTAGGGTCCGTAGATTATAAAAGGGATATTCATTGTTCCGTCTTTTTTATCAATGAAGAATTATTTGCCCAAATTACTTGCGTAATACTCTTGAAACCCTATTCACTGCCGACAGAGAAGACCTCCGCGCTAGTTTTATCTTTTCAACCGCCGACCCTATAGCGAAGGGCGTCGGATTCGTGGTATTTCGTGTGTGTTTTGCAGATTACTCTTCGTTAGGAGAAGAAGACTCTTAACACAGAAATGGTCAATGCATGAATTTAATTGCTTTAGTCTTTAATGTGTATGAATCTGATAGTAATGAGCCTTAGTCTTATAAGCAGGCTCAGAAATCCAAGTTATGGGATATGCAGTTTAAAGCTATGAAAGAGAAAATTCATTCTTTGTTTTGTCAATAAAACCTGGATCCTTGTGCCTTTGCCTCCTGGTGCCTCTGTGGTTGATTGCAAGTGGTTGTTTAAATTGAAAGATGAGATTGAGGGACTGATAAACACGGATTTTGCATGTTTTAAGGCGTAGATTTGGCTCGTTTTAAATTTCAATCATGCAAATTATGTTCTTAAATTGCGTATATTATATATTTTGGTATTTTGACGTGTTTGTTGATAATTGATAGAAAAAAGGTGCAAAAATGACCAAGGTGTAGCAGCCTCTGTTCGAGCCCATCTGCCAATAAGTTTGAAGTCCAATCAGTGCTTAATACATACCATTCTCTTCATCTTCGAAAGTACTTCGCGTGAGTACCTTGAACATCTAAATCGGAGTTTTGTGAAGAAAGTTATGGTCATTCTACGAATGTCGCGCAGTATAGTCAAAAGCTGGCGGAAATTAAGGAAGGAAAGAAATTGTTGCCAAATCTCTCCTATTAATTGAGGAATTCGAATTTACCATCTTTCCCAATACTTGGAGGATACTTTTTTACCAATTATAAATCTTTTTCAAGCCTATATATACCCAATAACCTAATTCATAATATTCATCTCAGAGCCTTCAATCCTTCTCCATCTTTACACTTTCTTCCATATCTCAGAGCCTCCAATCCTTCTCCATCTTTACACCTTCTTCCAGATCTCAGAGCCTTCAATCCTTCTCTATCTCTACACCTTCTTCCATCTCAGAGCCTACAACCCTCTCCATCTCTATACTTCTTCCATCTCGTATTCCACATATTATTATTCTTCCATCTTCCATTGGAGCGGAGCTCTGTGGATCCAGGAAAGAGAATGCTGAATACTACATCATTCAACCTAGGGTTTTGTTTTGTTTTTCTTCATGTCTAGTATTTTTTGTTGTTTTTACTTGTCTATGAGTAGTAAACATCTTTTGTAGAATTTTTGGTAAACATGCTATAATTGTTGAGTTATTTATTCAATTATTTTTCCTTGTTAGCTCTTGTACTTATTTTAATTTCTCTTGTGCTTGTACATTTGTTTGATTGTCCATCTTATAAATGCATGTGGATTCTACTACAATACTCGAGAGATGAGTAGTTTAATTTGAAAGAAGAGAAGTTGACGTCTTTGCCAATATAATTAAGAGATTTGAGCCTTTGAATGAAACAAATTTATCTTAGGAGCTTTTAGGAGTTGTTGCCTTAGTTCTAGGAATGACACTTCGGTTCTAGGTAGCAATCTAGAAATTGTATGCTTCGGGAGAAGATATAGTTTTACATCTGTGATAGCTTAGTAACTCTAGAGACCGTAATTCAAGGAAGTCCTATGGATATTAGCTTTTGATTGTGGTTCCTAAAATTCTGCATTCCTTAGCCTGTTTTGTATTATTTATTTTTATGTTTTCTGTTATTTGTTTATTTATTTGTGTCTAGTTTATAAATCCAAACCCAAAAATCCTGTGTCTCTAAATAGTATATGACACTTAGTATATAATAGACAGTTGCAATCTTATTCCATGTGTTCGATATCTCGGTACTGACCTTTAGCTATACTAGATCTACCTTGTATACTTGCAAGTATTCTTAGTACTAATAAATAGTGCATCAGGGGCTTAGGTACAAGGCAACGTTGGTTGCAAAAGGTTTTACTCAGCAAGAGGGGATAGACTATACTGAAATTTTTGCTCATGTGGTTAAGTTTAGTACTGTGAGAGTGATGCTTGCCTTATGTGCTCATTTTAATTGGGAATTGAAATAGATGGATGTCAAAACTGTCTTTTCTTTATGGTGATTTGGATAAACCTATCTATATGAAACAACATGAGGGTTTTGTGGATTTAAATTTTCCTAATCATGTTTGTTTGCTAAAAAAGGTTCCGTATGGTTTAAAACAGTCCCCTAGGCAGTGGAATATCAAGTTTAATACATGCATGCAGAAGTTAGGCTTTGTTAGGAGTACCTTTGATGCTTGCTTGTATGTGAAAAACCTTGATAATGTGTCTGTGTTCTTGCTGCTTTATGTTGATGATATGCTCATCATGGGTCCTTGCATCAAGTCTATTAAGCATGCGCAATATGCTTTGTGTGATAATTTTGACATGAAAGATCTTGGTGATGCAAAAACGATTTTGAGGATCAATATCCACATGGATAGGAAATCCTCTACTCTGGTTCTTCACCAGGAACCTTATGTGCAAAAAATTCTTGAAAAGTTTAATATGCTTGGTGCTAAAGTTGCTTCTGTTCCTTTAGCTGCACATTTATGCTGAGTAAGGACCTTTGTCCTAAGACTGAATCTGAAATTAAAGCTATGGACAAGATTCCTTATTCTAATGCTATTGGCTCTGTGATGTATCTCATGGTTAGTACTAGGCCTGGCATTGCCTATGCTATTTATTGTTTTAGATACATGTCTAACCCAGGTCCTGTTGTAACGACCCGCTAAGCCAATATTATTAGAAATTATTAGCTTGATTACCTATATAAGTGACTTTTATGCGATTAAATCCTAGCTACGATAGATTGTCGTCGTTATTTGTTTTGACGATAGGCAAGTGAATAGAACATGCAAATATATAATACACCTATATGAATATAAATAAATATATAATAAATAAATAACTAAATAAGATCCCAAAATAAAAATTTATATGTCCGATACATCCAACAAAAGTCCAACAAAATTTAATCTATACATCCTGTGTTCTAATAAAAATCGGGAACTTCAACGCGGACAACCACAAACTTGAACTGATCATACCTACACCAAATTAAATGAACAAGTGAATAAATACTCAAATAGTTACTTTAATAAACAAATAAAATTAAAAAAAAGAGAGAGAGAGGGGGTAGATCGTTTTTTTTTTCAACACAACATTAATTGATGCATTTAATTAGAGTAGACAAATCTTTTCCCCTCCTCTGACAAAAGAGATTTGAGATAGGAATGTGGCAGGCAACTTGCCACAACCAACTTGCTACCCACGCCACTTTCACCGCCATCTTTTATACATATACACAATTGTTTTCTTCACCCCCACATCACTATCACACCATCTATTCTCTCTGCACACACCAACCCCACAAAACATAGAGGAGTCCGAGGAGGGAGATTTCTACAATCCAACAACACTTTACTTCCCCATCAAAAGGTAAACACCAAGTCCTTTCTTTTCTTTCAATATATGTAAGCATATGCATAATCATAGCATCAACCGAACTAATAGCATAACTCAAGCATTTAACACAATTGAACTTTCTCATGGCAAAATCGAAATGCGAATTGAACAATCAGAACTTATATGTTTACCATGCGAATTGAACAATCGGAACCTTTTTGTTCGGGGTGGTTCGGATTGGTTTCGGGACGAATCGGGGGCTGCCGTGATGTTTCGGGGCT
Source organism: Salvia splendens (assembly GCF_004379255.2). Lineage (NCBI taxonomy): Eukaryota > Viridiplantae > Streptophyta > Magnoliopsida > Lamiales > Lamiaceae > Salvia > Salvia splendens. Next base: position 9,106,286 of record NC_056034.1, read on the forward strand.
GCACGACCACCAACGGAGCAGCGGCGAACAAACAGCCGGCTCTGTGCAGCGGCAGCAGCAGCGGCTGATTTCAGACAGCCGAGACGGTTGCTGGACGACGGCCACCAGCAGCGACGGAGGATCGGCGGTGAGGAGTTGGAGGCAGCGGCGGTCGGTATCGACGCCGTGGAAGGGAGGCGACGCCTCTTTCCTATCGGTAACTTCACAGGGAGGCAGGGAGCGACGCCTTCTCTGTCGGCAACCTCGTCGGGAGAAAGGATTCGACGCCGGTGACAATGATCGGAGGAGAGCGTGAGCGCGGCGACCGACTCTCGTCGGTTTGGCTCCGGGATGAGGAAGGAGAAGGGTCGGCGAGAGGGGGAAAAGAACCGCTGCCACAGTGTTCTCCAAATTAGGGATTGGAAATTGGAGATGAGAAAAAGGGGAGAAAGAGAATAGGAATGGGGGATGCACGACGAAAGAGAGTATGAATGTGGGCTTCATGCCTCTTTTCTTTTTCCATTTAAGTAGTTGGGCTAATAAATTAATTAAAAGGAATTTGGGCCAAGAATTGAATGGAGGGAATAAATGGGCTGCCTCATTTATTGAAATGGACCATGGGGTCATTTATTTAATTATGTTTTGGGCCGGGAGATTTTGTTGGATTGAGCTACATAATTAAACTAGTGGACTTGGAAATTAAATATTGTTGGAGTGGAATTTATTTGAGGATTCGAGCTTGGAGCTTAATTATTTTAATTCCCGAATAAATTATTGAGTTCCCGATGATGGAAAAATTTGAGTGGAGACGCAAGGGGCCGACCGGCATCGCCCCGTGACGCCTCGGGCGGCCGCTAAGGAAATGGAAAGAAAGAGGGAGACGGCGTTCTCAAGTACAGAAATAATTAAGTTTAATAAAGAAAGACTATTAATTAATTTTTCCCGATTTAATTATTATTCAAGTTTCTAAAATTTTCTAACGGTGATCAAATGATAAAAGAAATAAAGTAGGGGCATGCATTTCTATAAGTATGTGAATTTCTCGAGTCTTATTAGTACGTTGTTTGTTTTCAAAAGGCTATCTCCGCAAGTAAGGTCGGAGTAAGAAATTCAAGTTAAGGAAACTAAGCGATCAAGGTGAGCTTTCTTATACTAAAAATATAAATTTTATTTTATGAAAACTTGAACACATGTTCGTGATTTTTAAAGATGTTGTCTTGCCATAAATGTTTTTGTGTATGATGCCTATCTGTTGGCTACGGCCAAGTGAATTATGAATGATGATATAAGTCGAATTCGGGTCCCAGTGAGGGTGGTGTCCCCACTCGGACTAGTGTACACAAGCTCCCTCTGACATGTTGGGCAGAGCAGGTGACCGTGGAAGGTGGCCACCTTCCCGGGGCACAAGAATACCTCTGGCATGATGGGCAGAGAAGGTGACCGTGCGAGAACACCATCTCGACGGCACAATGTGATCAGATATGGCTAAGTACCTGAAAAAGGGGTTGCAACCCAATGTGATATTTTTAGTAAGCTCGGGTCTTTTCAACAACACCCCGAGTGTTACTGTGATGATGGCTTGACAATATTTTCAAATGTATATGTGTAATTTTCGGCAATGTGTTCACTGAGTACTTTTTGTACTCAGCCCTGCATATATTTCTAAATGTGCAGGTTGAGCAGCGAAGTGGTGGAGGAAGTGCTATTGAGACAAGACATTTAATTCAGTCAGATTTTGACTCTCGGAGGTTCATGTCTTCATACATGGAACCGCGTTCATTTGCTTCCGTTGTGCATTTTAAAAGACTCAAGTCTATTTTGTTCAAAACTCTGATATTTTGAAATTTTTTTCAAACAATTACTCGAGTCTTCATGATCGAGTATCTTTCTTCTATGTATCAGCATTTAATTAGTCATGTCTCGCAACCAATGCTTGATTTTATTTTTCCCCTTATTTCTTTCCCCGCTTCTTTAATCCTCCCCTAGTCGCGATCAACTGTGTTTTCTATCCTTAGAAAATGCGGTCGTGACACCTGTGCATTGGGAAGCTCTTAAATGGCTGCTTAGATATTTGAAAAATACTTCTAAGTATGGTCTCTGTTTTTCTAAGCATGATCAAGGTGTTGAGTTGTGTGGTTTTGTGGATTCTAACTATGCTAATGACAAGGATAAGAGGAAGTCAACCACTTCCTATGTGTTTTCAGTTTGGAGGTCTTGTGTTAGTTGAAAATCCCAACTCTAGCATATTGTAGTTCTATCTACTACAGAGTCAGAATACATAGCTATCACTAAAGCTATAAAGGAGGCAATTTGGTTAAAGAGAGTTCTTTTTGAACTCAAATTTATTAAGTCTGCTCCTGTGTTGTATTCTGATAGTCATTCTGCTATTCACCTGTGTAAAAACCCTATTTTCCATGGTAGAACTAAGCATATAGATGTTAGGTTCCATTTCATGAGAGATGTTGTGGAAAAAAGGTGAAGTTCTTTTACAAAAGGTACATACTGATAATAACCCAACTGATATGGGTACTAAATGTCTTTCTGTGGATAAATTGCTCTCAAGCATCAAAAAATTGCATTTTGATTTTGGTTGAGCATGTGCATGTCCCGTGGGAATTAAGACCTTGTTGATTCTTAGAGTTTTGGCTCTTTGAACTCACAAGGCACCTAAAGTCCTACAAAACTAATTAGTTTACCATCTGGAGTTTTATTAGGCAACCTAGTATTTCTTATCTAATGAACTTTGTGTTCTTTGGTGATAGGGAATGCCTTGTAGGCTATGATAAAGCAACAGCTGACTAAGGCTCTCCCCATGTGCTTCCAATAGGTCCAAAGTGGAGAATGTTGGATATTATGTGGACCAATTTTGGTGTTGGACTTATGTATTAATTGAATTGGGCTGGCCTGATTTAATTAATTAGTTAGGCCAAAATCTTTGGTGAGTTTGGCCCGTTGTATGGCTGGCCTGTTACTTACCTTGTGTATCCGATGGCCGCCTTGTAGCATCTCCACTCGGATCACGGAGCTCAGCCGTTGGATGAGAAGTGTGTTTGTGTTGTGTGTTATGTACACTACTTACCTTTCTCTCTCGCATTCATTCATCTATTCTCTCTCTCTCTCTTGCGATAACTCTCCGCCTTCTCTCTACTCTCTCTCTGGTTTTCCGGCCGTGTTCGCCGGTCATCTTCTCCGATCTCTTTGTTCCACCGGTGATTCTCGGTTTTAGAGAGGTTCATCGGTTTAGATCTTGAGTTAGGCGACTTCTTCGGTGTCCTTCTCAAATCTAGGGTTAGGTCTAACTCTTGTGTTGGATCTAGTTGTGATTGGAGATATTCTTGAGAGTTCTTGTGTTTCGAAGCGGTGTTCCAAGGGATTCGTGTTGATCCGTGTGTTGAGTTGGTTGCGTTGGCGGTAGTCGGTGAAACTGAGGTTTCTGACCACTGTGTTCAACGGTGCTCGTCTTGTGACTGTCGGTTGAAGCTGTGAGGAGGTCCTTGGCCTGGTGTAGTCGTTGTTGCGACCTGAGCAATATCTTGTTGCTTGAGACTCTGTTTGTCTTTGATTGTTCTGAATTGATTTAGATCCTAAGGGATCAAATGATTAGTGTTACTAACAATTCTACTTAGTGTGCAGGTATACATTTTCAGATAGAGCTTGTGGACTCAGTCTAGTAGAAGACTGACTTGTAGCTAGGGTGTTCCTGAGTTGTATCATTTGTACTTAGATTACTTGTAATCTTGTAATCTTCTTTTGTACTTGGCTTGTTCCTCTGTGATTAGCCATCTCAGAATTGCGGTATACAAAAAGAGGTTCCGGTAATTAGTGAATCCATGGTGGTCTGATCCCTACTCAATGAATACAAGTTTTTGTGATGTCAAACTCGATCTCGCTTCTATCCCATCATTATGTTTGTCTTGTTGTAATAGAGGCGAGTCAATTTTTTAATTTCATTTTTCTAATTTTTCAATGCACTATATTTAATACTACTACTATACTACTTTTTTCCTTTATTGTTCTCACATTTTCAATTTTCTTGAATCTTCTGCTCTATTTTGAATATTCTCGTGGTGAAAGACTTTCCTTTTTCAAGATTCGATGCATGCCCTTGAGATGCAAATAGTTTAAACGTACATTTTAGGAATTTTTTTCAATGAGTATGCCGCAAATTTGGTTTGTCTCCCTCTTTCACCCTTGTTGATGCTATTGCAACTGCTTCAGCCTCGGTCCAGGTGTTTTTTTGTTAGATATGTCGTTTTTTATACTTGTGTTTTGGATTCATATTGTTCTTGTTGTCTGGATGTTTTTTCTGCAAGATTGCTGCACATGTTTTCTTGGATGCTCTCCTTGCTATTTTGTTTTGGTTTGCTTGGTTTTGTGAATATTGTAGGGTGTTTGTAGCAGCCCTATGCCTTGCTTTTCTTAGTTTTTCTTCTGTTTTGGTGACTCTGAATCGTTTATATTTAACTCTATCATCGAGTCATGGTTTTTGCAAGTTTGAAGTCCATAAAAAATGTTAGCAAATTTGGATTGATAATTGGTCATCCATCTAAATTTAGAGGCGCCAAAATCTGGTCACTTATTACTCTCATTTTGGTGAGAGGCCCAATGTTGGAACTACTGTAATTGATAACATTCTCCATGGAATTTTTTAGATCAAAGGTCACTAGACTCACTACCGTTTCAATCGATCTAAGCTTGTCACAGTTCGATTTTCATATGAGTATAATTTACATATCTAATGAACATATAACTAATATCAATTTTGTACATTAAAAATATCAACACAACAACATAAATTTATCAATCTTCATGTGTTAATAAACCTATGTCTTTGTGTGTTGTAGTATTTAAATTTATATGTTGTATTGTATCCGTATTCAGTAACCGTTGATCTTTGCACCGACGATCTAGGAAACATAATTTATGGAGTCGGGCACAATAAACGTTGTCAATGATGCTCCAATGATGATGATGATGGATGCTGCTGAGAAATTCCAAGCACACTATATACTCACTTATTATGCATTCCTATAATTTATTTAATAATAAGCACTAAACAATCATGCAAAGCTGTTAATAATTTGTCGTTTATCAGTATATTTTTTCCACACTGCCATGTTAGGTGTCGTTTCGTGAAGAAAAATGAAAAATAAAATCATGCATGCATCTATGAATCAGATCGGAATCAAAATCTGATAACTAATATAATTAAGAGCTAATTAAAAATGTAGTACTCCAATATTTACCCATTTTGAAGATGAAGAAGACATTACTTTTGGTCTTATATATCTTTCTTAAATTGATATCAGCAGTTCCACACGTTCGTGTACTAGTGAAAAATATGCTTTGTTAATTAATTACTACGATTGATGATGTGATTAAAGATGATTGCATATTTTTTGTACGAATTTTTAAATTATAGTCAAATTAACACCCCACCTGTCGCAAAAGAACTCGACATAATTAATTGCAAATATCGAATTATGTCAAAACAGATGACGCAAAATTAATTTATTAATGAACCTGACTAATCACATCTCAATTTTGTATTCACACTAATCAAAATCATCAAGTCCAGTTGAAAATGTAGTTGGAGTAGTGTCTGACTTTCAGTCTTTAATATTGCTGATTTTATTCAGTAGATTGCCTATTTTAAAAATATATTTTCAAATTGCAAACATTGTATGGAACGAAACTACCAATATTTTTGTACTACTAATATTAGCGTGTCGTCGTACTAATGGCGTAGATTATACACTATGATATAACATGATTTTATAATAATAAATGTTAATGTTCTAGAACAATTAGGACAAAATTAATTGGGCATCGGCCTACTTATTTATTTAATTTTAATCTAATTAACAATAATCGAGCTTGTGTGTTGCCTCCAAAAGTTAATGTCAATGTCTCAGAAACGAGTAATATTTACCCTCTTTTAACCAAACTCCAGCCCACTTTATCATTAATTATTTTTAAGATGTAAATGAAGGACAAATTTAAAAGAAAATCTAAAATATTGCGCATTTGAAATTGTTTCAACTTTGGATAATTAATTCTCTTTTTGACGTTTTATCCTAATAAATATTTTGATTCTGAAAATAGTACTCCGTTGATGATGCTATATATAGTTAAATTAATGATTTTAGGAATTAATGTAATTGATTAAGTAATTAAGATAATGATTCATTGTTGATGTTAAACCTTCATAAATTTCATAATATTAATTGAAAATTTTTCAACGCTGTTAGGTTTGTAGTACAATCATGATCATGAAGAAGACGAAACAAACAATAAGCATAATTATAATGTCAAACTTATTGTAGCTAGTCTAATCTAGCTTTATGTGGATGATTTTTTTCGTGTGTTCTAGAGAATTATTAGTTTTTTTAAACTACCATCGATTGCATTTTATAGTTTATTGATAACTTGTTTTTCAATTATCATTTGATTACGCTCGTTAGCTTTTAAGCTACATTTATCGAAAGATCTAAAATTTATTTTTCTTAATTTTACTATGTCGTCGTCAGTTGTCACATGACTTTAAAATACTCCGTTTCGTTTTGATTGTGTAAATAATCACCATGGCATCTTATATATATCACATTACTGTTGTAGGGATCAGATCACTTAGGATTCACTAATTACCGGGACTTATTTTTGTTATTAGATCAACACCGAGAAGGCTAATCTCAGTAATGAACAAGCCAATTACAAAATATTTGTTACAACTAGAACCGTATGCAATGAGTACAAGATTACAATAAACCCTAGCCTATATTAGATCTTGAACCGATCAAATATCACAAGCTATACACTGTGAATCTCCTGCACACTTAATACACAAGTTAGTAACACAATATACAAGATCCTTTCAGATCTAAATCGCAAAAGAAAGACAAGAACGAAATAGGACAGAATATTTAGGATATGGCTCAGGTCGCATACACGACTGCACAGGGCCAAGGACCTCCTCAATCTTCTCCAACAAATCACAAGGGAGCACAGTGAAACAATCGAACCCCAAAACCTAGGGTTTCCGATTACTACAACACAGTAGCCACCTCACACATCAAATGACTCACAACCACAGCCACAAGGCTTCAAGAACACACAAATCCCATGAATCTAAGAAATCAACCGAGGATCTTTCACCAAACAGCCAGAATCGAACTCGACCGTTTGAAACCAAAGAAATCTCCGAATCAACACAGGAGTTGAGAGATGCACACTCGATTCTCACTAAAACAGAGAAGGAGTCACCGGAGAAGAAGATCGGAAGCCATTTCAGAGAGAGAGAGAAAGTTCTAGAGAGAAGCCAGAGAGAAAGCATGTAGAGAGAGAGGCAAGTGAACAGACTGAGGGGTCGAGACGGCTCAGGGAGTGTTTAACTCCACAAACAAACACACCCTAGATCCAACGGCTCATCGTCATGATCCGTGTGGGGTGGCATACGTGGCAGCCATCTGAGGGTCCATTTAAGTATTGGGCCAAATCAGGATTGGGTCACCAATAAACATAAACGGGCCATCAATTAAAACCAGTCCAACTGATTTAAATAGCAAGCCCAAATTGAAGTCCACAATTATTTCACAACTATGAATAATTAAGGATATTTGCATATAAATTTTGTAAACTTTTGCTAAATTTCTAATTTTGCATATCACCTTTAAAATAGTACTCCCTCCGTCCCATTGAAGATTACTTACTTTCCTTTTTTGTTTGTCTCAATCAAGATGACTCATTACTAAAAATAGAAACACTTTTATCTCTACCTTATTCCATCTCTCTTACTTTACTCTCTTCACTCTCTCCACTTAACACACAAAATAAATTTGCATAAATTCCTGTGCCGCCCAAGGAAGGGGTCATCTACCTTGGGACGGAGGGAGTATATGGTTAAATGATTCAACTATCGACTTATTCAAGTTTTACAATTAATCCAGATTATGGCATTGAAATGATTACATGACTTATTTACGTGACATTATCAGACGTCAATATAAACAATGTAATGTTATAAACATCAAATCGACGTCGTTTTAAATTAAATAATTTCATTTACTATACTTCCTTCCATCTCGGTTCTTATTTTCTCCATTCCATTTCGTTCTTTTCTTATATAAATCATAATCCAACAAATAAAATTATTTAATTTAATATACTATAATACAACATTGTTATGTTGCCTATATTGTGATATCGTTTTAATTGAAATTTGCTAGTGACATTGTGTAAGTTGTTAAATCATTTCAGCATCAAAAAAATTATTGGGATTAATTTACATACAGATTTTTAACATGCCATACAAAATTAGATTTAGAAGAAAGTTTAGAAATTTACAACTATAATCATTAGGCCGTGATTTTTAAGGCCAAAGCTTTGAAATTAAAGTTCTGATCCTATATAGACAGGCTATAGTTATATACTATGATTCAAACCATTGAAAATTCAAAATCAAACTCGCATAAATTCAATGAAAGATTCTTCTCTATTCAGACCATTCACGCAATATGGGCGTCAACTTGCAAAATAGCAAGTTGCCAATAATAATCATCAGTCATCACTACTATTCCCATTCCTCTATAGAATTTACACATTCGTTCCACACCACTACACTTGTCACGCTACAAGATATTTATCGTTCCTCACTGTTCCAAATTTAATAATTTTTTTTCCAATTACACTGTTATACACCCAAAATCACAATAGTATTTATCAAATTTAGATATAATCTCTACACAAAATCAAAACCTCGGAAGAACAAAAAAAAAGGTATGTAATCCCTCCAAATCTCTACAGAAAATTAGTAGCTAATTAAAATTAAATAATCAAAGGCACCCTAATCTTCCAAACCTTAATCTCAAAATCCAAACTCCCACTATAAATGAGATAAGAATCATCCAAATCAACGTCGCCTTTCACATGATTACTATCCAATCCCGCCGCCAAACACTTGACCGGATTCCGGTGACCTTCCAAAACCGCCAGGCAAGAATAGCTATTTCCACTCCCTCCTCTCCTCCAAACCCTAACCGTTTTATCGGCCGAGCCACTGCACAGCACCTCCCCCACCACCGCGAGGCACAGAATCGCCTTGGTATGTCCCCTCAGCGCCCCCGCCACCGCCATATGGGCGCCGCCGCCGATTCCCCTCTCCCACACAATGATCGACCTATCGCACGCGCCTGAGTAAAGCACCGAGCCGTCGCCGCTCAACGCCAGCGCATTCACAGCGGACTTATGCTTCTCCAGCGTGGAAACTAGCGAATGCTTTTGCTCAGCTCCTTCCATCCTCCACACCTTGATCCTCCTATCCGCGGACCCCGTGTACACGTGGCCGTCTTTGGATAAAACGACGGCGTTTATAGCGTCATCGTGCGCGTTCTGCACAGACTCAACGCACTTGAAATCCGAAGTCCGCCAGATTTTGAAGCTTCTATCCCACGATGCGGAGTAGAGGAGGGATCCGTCCGCGGTGGCGGCCAGGGCCGCCACCGCATCCACGTGGTGCACCCACGTGCAGTGCTTGTGGCGGCGCACTTTGACGTAATTCTTCGCCGACAAGAGGCTCATGCAGCGGTCGCTCATCGTGGGGAGAATCGCCACGGCGGCGTAGTGCTTCCTCCCTTGGCCGGAATTGTTGTCGATTTTCCAGACGCGGATTTTGTGATCGCTGTGGGCAGTGAAGAGATTCTCGTCGGAGACGACGATCGATTTGACGGAGCTGCGGCTCTCGGAGACGGGGTAATTGTCAGATGTCTGTGTATAGGAGGAGGGGTTGCGGTCCCAGACGCGGATTTGGCCGTCGGAGACGCCGCTGTAGAGGTTCTTGCCGGCGAGGGAGAGGGAGAAGATGGAGGAGGAGTGGCCCTTGAGGGTGGCGAGGCAGTTGGGGTGGGCGGCGGGGATGGTGGGGAGGTCGAAGGGAGGCGTGAGGGAAGGGATGGTGGGGAGACTTGGCTGGGAAAGGAGGGATGAGGAGTTTGACTCGTCGGAATCTTGGACTTCGTCGGAAGGGGAAGACCATTGAGTGAATATACTCATTTTGATTTTATATTTATTTGGAGAGGAGAAAATTGGGATTTGTTTATGGACTTGTTTTGTGATGTGAGAAGAAGTTCAAGACTCTTATATAGTGGATTCGAGGAGCTTCAACGAAGGTTGGAGGACTCTGTATTTTCTTTTGTCCTGTATTACTAGAAGACTATAATAGGTAGTAGGAGCATCTTATTTAATTCATATTATTACAAATTTTGTTTCAATAAAATTAATTACAACAATTTTTTAAAACGGAATTATATCTATGTTTTAAAATCTTGTTTTGATTGAGGGTTTTAAAATATGAAAATAAGTAAATATAAAAAAAGTTAATAAAATGTGTATCACACTCTTATGTACAGGATTAGTTTTATATTAAATCTTTTTGGTATTCTTTTAGTGCAAACCTAAAGATAAGTATTTTCATCAAAAACCTATAATGAGATTGGTTTTGCAGTACCTTTGGAGGTAATATTCTACTGCATTTTAGGTTTTGCAGTACTGTTGGAGATGGTAGTAGGGGAGCTAGTAAAGAATATTTTGATAATTTTATGAGGGAATATTTTTTTATGGTACTTGAACTTTGTTAAATTATCATTTTAGGTTGCGTAAACTTTGAAAATATCATTTGAGATCCGTCAACTATGAGTTAATATCAATTGAAGTACGCAATTGAAGTACGTTTTACTATTTTTCAAGTTTTTCCAGACGAAAATATCCTCAATGCCTCGAAGGGCAATTCTGTTAATTTACAAATAGTATTTAAAATTAAATAAAATATTTTAATATATTTTTCAATAATAAAATGATACTATATCAATTTTCAAGTATCACTAGTGTCTATTGACTGTGACATTAATTTCTACGAGTACCCATATTTAAAAAATATTTTAAGATTCTTTAATTATAAAAAGTTGAAAAAGGAACTTTTCTTGCATGTCACAAAATTAAGGGATAATATTGAGTGTTAAATTATATTTAGAAAAATCATCAAACATATATAGTAAAGACTTTTATATAAGATGAGTATGTGATAAGTTTAATACAATTAGAGTGAATGTATAAATGAGGTATCAATATATAATTGAGGGTTTTTTCATCCGGAAAAACTTGGAAATATTAAAAAAGTACTTCAATTGATATTAATTCATAGTTGACAGACCTTAAATGATATTTTCAAAATTCACGGAATTAAAATGATAGTTTGACAAATTTCACGGACCATAAAAATGGACCCTCTAATTTTTTTTAGTAGTACTCCTATTTTCTAACAATTGTAGGAGTACTTTTTCGTATTAATCTAATTTCTCACTATTTGATCGTGCCTTCTCTTCTTTATGAATTAAATTTTTGTTCGATTATGTAAATTCTTACTCTCCGGTCTACTATTTGGCAATACATTCACCACGAGAAATTTCAGAATTTGGGATCATATTCGCTGACCTTTCAGAATTTATGATTAATTTTGCTGACCTTTCATAATATGGGATCGAAACACATGAATTTTTCAGAATAAAGGTTTTTTTTATTTTTTTCTCTTTTTTTCTCTCATTTTTCTTATTATTTTCCTCACAAGAATTATGAATTGACCAAACTACCCCACGTAAGATTTGAAACACAAATTATGAAACGCTTTGAAACTGCAATTCTGAAACTTCCACCAGACCACCACCGATCCACCACCCCACAAAATTTATGAACAGATTTCTTGGCTTGAACTGTCTCTTCTACAAGCAGTTCAGGAATACAGTAATAAACAGTTAAACTAATGTACAAGCGAGGTTGATCAAGTTGCAAAATATGCTTTGCCAACAACTTATTCATCTTGAACATGTTAGTGCAATACGTCTCAAAAACAAGTCGCAGAACATCATCACAGATTCACATATAATTTTGTCTTGTTCTCTGTAATATGAAGGTTGTGTTTCCTAATATACGCCCATAATTGCTTCACTATCTGTACGCAAATGCTTTACCCTTATGCATGAATTAGAACAAGTTAAGCTAGCAGCTCATGAGATCAAAACCTCCGTCCTTGACAATTCTATGTTTTGAGTGGTCGGTGGATATATGGTGGAAGTATCAACTGGGTTTCAAAATTATCAAATTCACGATTGGCATTTTAGAATTGGGGTTTTAAATATTATGTGGGGTAATTTGGGCAATTCATAAATTTTGTAAGGGAAATAATATGTAAAAGAAGACAAAAGAAAAAGAAAAAAGCAAAAACCCTTGCTCTGAAAAATTCGCGTGCCTCGATCCCATATTCCGAAAGGTCAACGAAATTAATCCTAAATTCTGAAAGGTCAGCGAATATGATCCCTTATTCCGATATTTCTCACTACTTCGGTAGTAATCTCTCTCGCCAATCTATCTCATTTTGTTTTACTGATTATATCTATCTTATTACCTCTCTCACACAGCTTACCGTCGACGGCATCATTACCGCTTTCTTGATATTGTCGTTTCTTTCAACGTTGATATTTTTTTTATCAACCACGTATACGTATCGTATGTATCTCTAGCTTCCTCAACTAATTATTTGATTATTTCTCTCAAATGATCATCCCTCGTGCTTCCCTTGCTGCTAAGTACATGAGGCAACATCAGTTGAGAGATGCCTCATGACAACCGTTAAACTGTCAATAGTGACAAAGCTAAATTTCTTTTCTATGAATCTCCATTGATAATCAAGACTCCACCACTGGTTGGGTGAGTATGGTCCGTATGGATATAAAGTTTTTTACTGATGATTCCGCGAATTATTGATGATGATAAATGCTCGTAAAAATAAATCACGACACAGAGAATTTAACGTGGTTCGATTTACTGAGGTAAATCTACGTCCACGGGGAGAAATGGGGGCAGGTTTGTATTGCTTGATCTGCCAAATACAGCTTACAACACAGACTTGCTATATGATTGTTTCTCTAGAGAGATTCTAACCTCTTCTATCAGATCTAAGTTCTATTTATATAATGAACTCAGATCATGGCTTGCGTCACCACCCTAAGTCGTGGATGTCGTGTAGGTTATGGCCTAAGATCGTGGGTGAAGCGTAGGTCATGGCCTACGATCGTGGCCTGAACTGACATCACGTGGTAGTGGGTGTGTTGGACATCCGGTATGGGTCCACTAACTCCTTGTTCGGTCGAACACCGAGACCGAACTGCTTTGGTTGCCGATCTGAGAGTAGAGCTTGATGCCGACCTGAGAGCAGAGCTTGATTGGTTGGCTTTTACCGAGCTGTAGGCTGAGGCCGAACTCTTTGGTAATGCCGAACTGAACTCTTGGGCTTTGGGCTGGCCGAGCTGTCACTGCTATTGGGCTTGTTTAGTACGTACCCCATCACTACCCCCCCCGAAAAGCGAAGTGATTCATTTCGGCGAAGCGAGTCACTTCGGCATTCTGGAAAAGGGTACGGGGGAGGCTGAAGTCAGGGGACGTGCCCTGCGCGTGACTGCATTAAATGCGGCATTAAATGCGACAGTAAAATCCGGCCGTTGAATCCTGAAAAGGTGGGATATGAAACGGTGCGATGATTTGAAATCTTTTCCAAATCTGATAAATACCGTCTTTCTTCATCATTTGAACACCTTTGCTATTGGCTTCTTCTGCACTCTCTATCTTCTGCGTGAAAAATTTCCTTCCGCTTTCAAAAATTTCTTCAGACTACCTTCACCTTCAAAAAGTAAGAAAAATGTCTTCTTCTTCTTCTTCGGAGTCGGGTAGCGTTAGGAAAGGGGGTAAGGGGTCTTCTAGCCGGAAAGAATCCGGGGAGAAGACCGTAGAGTATTTTCACAGTATCTTGAGTAAGGATACTGTGATATCCCTTTACGAAAAATACTCTTTTCCTGGGGGGAAGGCGGTGGTACCTGACGGTGATCACAGGGCTGACTCCCCGCCGGAGGGTTACGTCACCGTGTACGAGGCCTGCTTAGAATGCGGGCTTCGTTTCCCCCTCCCTTCTGCCTTTATAGATTTACTAGATTTTTTTCAGCTTCCTTTAGGCCAGGTGACTCCGAACTCTTGGAGGCACTTGTCGGCCTTCGCTGCCGAACTCCGTAGGTTAGGAAGGGATTTGTCTTTGAAGGCGATCCTTAAATTCTTTCAATTTAAGAGGAAGGGGTCTTGGTTTTACTTGATCCCTTTACAGCCCTTTAGGGCCTTTTGTAAAACGAAGTGGCCGAAGTGGCAAAATCGCTTCTTCTACTATGATAGGACCGCGGCTCCTAGTTTTCCCTGGAGAGGGCCGGAGTCCGTTATCCGTCACCCTCGGCCTGAACCGTTGGACGAGCTCGATGGCGAGCTCAACAAGATTCCCATAGTTAGGAAACAATACACGGAGTCTGAGCTCGTCAAGGGCGACGTCGTGTTCGACATCTCGTCTTCGGACGAAGAGGCCGAGGGTGAGGATTTCTCTTTATCTTTATGCTCTACTGCTTTAACGAAGAAAATCTGACTTTGCTTTCTTGCTTTTTGGCAGTGTTCATGTTGAATAAGGCTATCAGAAAGTCCTCCGAGCTTGTGGAGCCGGAGAGAGAGAAGGCTACCAGCTCGGCGCCTGATGCCGAGAAGAATCCGAAGAGGCAAAAGACCTCTTCGGGTCCAAAGAAGCCGGAGTCGACTTCGGCAAGCAAGAAGGGGAAGACCCAGAAGCCCCCAAGGGCGCCAGAGAAAGACGTGGTCTTGGCGCCTCCTTCGGAGCATATCTGTGAGCCATTTTTATGGCCCACGGACTTCGCCGAGGTGAATTGTCTTCTTGATTCCTTGGCTTGGCTTGTCTTGTATTTTTGGTGCCCTCTGTTAACTTTTTTCCTTATCCATTTTCAGAGGAATGATATGCTCTCCAAGCTCGTCGCCGTCGAACTCTCCAAAGCGTCCAACGACTATGCCGAGATGCAGAGGAAATTGGCGGCTGCTTGTCACCGGGCCGAGCAGGCTGAGGCAAACTTTGAGAAAGCCAGGGCTGCTAGGATTTCGGCCCAGGATGAAGCTCAGTTTGCCAAAAACCAGCTCGTCATCCAGCGAGAGCAGACGAAACGGAGGGATGCTGCCGCCGTGGTTGCCCAAGGAGAGGGTCTCCGTGCCTACACGGAGAGACTCTTTTTGAGCAGCCAGTTCTCGGCCTTTGTCGGTAGTCTGGTAAGGCTAATTGCCGATAAGGGCGAGCAGGGGCCCGACGTCGTGCTGCCTCTGTACAGCCGAGAGATAGCTGCTCGGCTTCAGAATCTGCCGCTCCTTGAGGAGCTCGCTTCATCCTCGGTCCTGCTTTCTGCAGACCGAGTCCGGAGTTGTCGAGCTGATCGGGACGAGAACCTGGAGGCTATCTTTGCCTCCGTGGGGCCCGTTTCACCCGCTTCGACTTACAACGGAGAGGGTGAGGCCGAGCCGCTGGAGCCGGAGGCCGAAGTCGAGCGGGCCGGGCATCCGGAGGAGGAAGCCGATCAGGAGGCGGAGGCGAGGCCGGCAGGAAGCGAGGCCGAGGCTGAGGTAGCCCAAGAGAAAGAAGCTGTACCAGACCGAGGAGCCGGAGACGAAGCTGGCGGAGTATGATTTCGTCTCCCTTCTCTTAGTCTAGTTTCTTCCTTGTAAAATGGCCTTGAAGCCCTAGTGTAAAAAATTTTCCTTGTGAATGAAAAATTCTCTACACTTGTCTTCGTATAGCTTTGCGTACTCGCCTTTACTCCTGTTGTATTTTACTATCTGCTCGGTACAGCTGCCGAACTAATATAGCTGCTTTGTACTCAAGGAGATGGAGATACTTCACTGGAAACGGCTGTACTCTTCGGCTTTAGACGAAGCTGAGAGAAGAGCTATAGCCGATCAGACGAAGAATGACGAGCTTCTGGCTCGTTTAGTGAAGCTGGAGGCCGATAATAAGGACTTAGAGTCCGATAAGAAGGATCTGGAGGCCGAGCTGAATACGACCATTGCTGAGAGGACTGCGTACGAGGATTACATCCGTGTGCGCGGGGGATTGACCATCTCAGATGTTCAGAGTCGAGTTGACGAACTGTGGGAGGAATATCTTGTACTCCGGAGGAACAATGCGCTGGAGAGCTCGGCTTGCCAACAAGTTGTGAAATCATTACGGCGCTGGGCTTCTCGGTACGACATTGTTCTTTCTCGGCGCCCCTCCATAGAAAGATTCCTTCGGCATATCGTGCCAACAGATGCTCGCACTCCAGATCAAACCTCTGGTTCCCTTGTTCAAAATCCTACTCCCAGCCAACAACGAACTCCGGAACAGCCGGAAACGTCAAGACGAGAACGGGCTCAGGAGCAACCGGAATCGTCAAGACGGGGACGGACTGAAATTCGCCGAGGAGTTGTGACTATGAGCGAGCAAGATCAGCAGATGCTTATTGCAGAGACTCTTCATCGCCGAGGTGTTAGGACTTCTCGGGCTCGGGGAAGAGGCGTTGGGTCGAGGATAGCATCTCGTCGACCTGCTTATTCTTCATCTGCTCGGAACAACCGAACTCGGCTTCCAGAGGATTTTGCAGATAGGTGGCTTAACTTCAGCAACCCTGGACGGTAGAATAGTCCTTTGTAATAGCGTAACGCCATTTTGTAGGGTAGCGGAGTTGTATGCCGAACAAGATTTGATAAATGAAATTTTGTTTTCGCTTCTAACACTGTATTTACAGCTTAGCGAAAAAATTTCATCGTACTTGTCCTCGGTCTTATGAAGTAAACTTCTTTGACCGGACTTGGTCCTTGGTCTGATGAAATAAACATCTTTGACCGGACTCGTCTTTGGTCTGATGAAATAAACACCTTTGACCGAACTCGTCTTTGGTCTGATGAAATAAACATCTTCGACCGGACTCGTCTTTGGTCTGATGAAATAAACATCTTTGACCGGACTTGGTTTGTGTTCTAATTTTGCGATTTTTGTCGCCGGGATCGAACTTTCCCTTGTCCTAATTCGGCGAGTTTTATCGCGTGGATCGGACTTTCCCTTATTGCAGTTCGTATCAGACGAAGTGCTTGTTAAGCTGAATTGCGGTCTTGTATCCTCCTTGGAAGCTTGGACTCACAATCGTTGGCTTATTGCAGTTCGTTTCAGACGGACTGCTTGTTAAGCTGAATTGTGGTCTTATATCCTCCTTAGAAGCTTGGACTCACAATAGTCTTTAATAATCGATCTAAAAAGGGGATCAGTCTTTAAAGAACGATATACCTTGGTACCATTTGTAAGAGACGACAAGCACATAGGGACAAAACACATAGAGAAAAAATGAAAAAGACGAAAGAAAAAACTTTAAACTTTTTATAAAACGACAAGTAAAAGGTGCAAGTAAAAAACAAACAAATAAAAACACATACCCCTATGACCGAACTAGACACGAGACGGACTGACCGGACTTGTCTCTTACAAGTGGAACTTCTTGAGGTTGGAGACGTGCCATGTTCGGGGTACTTGTTCTCCTGACATGTGAGTCAATTTATAAGACCCTTTGCCGAGGACTTCTGACACCCGATATGGACCCTCCCATGTGGGTTCGAGTTTGCCCAGCTTTTCTGCTCGGCTTACTTCGTTGTTTCTCAAGACGAGATCTCCCACTTGAAATTGAAGCTTTTTCACCCTTTGGTTATAATACCGGGCTACTTGCTCCTTATACTTGGCTGCTTTTATGCACGCCAATTCTCTTCTTTCTTCGGCGAGATCTAGTTCTGCTCTCAGTCCGTCGTCATTCATTTCTGAGGAGAAATTTAGAGTTCGGGGACTGGGTACGCCGATCTCCACCGGAATTACGGCTTCAGTGCCGTACACCAGACTATACGGAGTTTCACCGTTGGAGGTTTTGGGTGTAGTTCGGTAGGACCATAGGACTTGAGGGAGATTTTCTACCCATTGTCCTTTGGCTTGTTCTAACCGAGCTTTCAACCCTTTCACCAGAATCCGGTTCGTTACTTCCGTTTGTCCGTTTGCTTGGGGATGGGAGACCGAAGTGAACCGCTGTTGTATGTTCAGCTCTTGGCACCAATTCTTGAACGTCTTGTCGGTGAACTGAGTCCCATTATCCGAGATGAGGATGTGGGGTATGCCAAATCGGCACACTATGTTCTTCCAGACGAAGTCCAATGCCTTTGAGCTCGTTATCGTAGCTAATGGTTCAGCCTCCACCCACTTCGTGAAGTAGTCCACGGCAACGATAAGGAATTTCATTTGCCGAGGAGCTTGAGGAAGTGGTCCCACTATGTCTATGCCCCATTGCATGAAAGGCCAAGGGCTTTGCATAGTGTATAGATCGGTCTGCGGCATCCTTGGGACATTTGCATGAATTTGGCACTTCGTACACTTCTTGACGAGCTGCACTGCCTCTTGTACCATGGTTGGCCAATAATATCCCCATCTCAGAACTTTTTTAGCTAAAGCTCTGGCTCCGATGTGGCTACCGCACGATCCTTCATGAACTTCTCTGAGGATGTAGTCCGTCTCTTCTGGTCCTACGCACCGCAATAACGGCTGGAGGTAAGACTTTCTAAAGAGGACTCCTTCATGAAGTTCGTACCGAAGAGCTCGGCACGTGATCTTCCGAGCTTCTCTCTTATCCTCGGGCAATTGTCCTTGATCCAGATACTGCAAGATCGGCGTCATCCAGTTCGGCGAGCTGGATACAGAATGTACCTCGGCTTCATCAATGCTTCGATGCATTAATTCTTCCGCCTTTGAGCTCGGATCTGAGGCCAACTTACTTAAGGTATCTGCTCGGCTATTTTCCGCTCTGGGAATGCGGATTATCCGAAAATAGGAGAAACTTCGGCTGATGCTTTGCGCTTTGTCCAAATACTTCTTCATTCTCTCGTCACGGGCTTCACTTGTACCCAACATGTGATTTACTATGACTTGTGAATCACAATGGACTTTGAGAGATTTGACGAGTAGACTTTGCGCTAACTGGAGTCCGGCCAGGAGGGCTTCGTACTCGGCTTCATTATTAGTAGTGGGGAATAGGAAACGAAGTGAGTAGGTTACCTCGTGTCCGTCGGGAGCGACAAGTAAAATACCAGCTCCACTTCCCATCTTGTTTGAAGCTCCATCTACGAATCCGCTCCAGCAGTCCGGCGGCTCTACTTCGGATTCCAAGGGCTGTGCTAGTTCGGCATTGGCAGAATTCTTCTGTTCGGCAATAATAGGAATTGCTTGATCGAACTTCGCTTCTGCAAGAAAATCTGCCAAGGCTTGTCCCTTGATGGCTTTCCGAGGTAGATATTCAATTGTGTGCTCTCCCAACTCTATAGCCCACTTGGCGATTCTGCCCGATGCTTCTGGCTTGGTCAAAACTTGCCGAAGAGGTAGATCGGTTAAGACGCATACCTTGTGAGCATAGAAGTATGGCCGCAGTCTCCTTGCTGCATTTACTAACGCCAGAGCAATTTTTTCCAGAGGTTGATACCTTGTTTCTGGACCTCTTAATGCTCGGCTTGTAAAGTAGATGGGAAACTGCTTTAGGCCTTCTTCTCGTACAAGCACCGCGCTGATGGTTTGATCCGATGCCGCTAAGTATAAGAATAGTACTTCGGCTTCGGCTGGAGCAGAGAGAATAGGAAGCTCGGCTAGATAACTTTTGAGCTCGTCAAAGGCCTTTTTCTGCTCGGCTCCCCACTCGAACTTTGGTGCCTTTTTCAACACCTTGAAGAACGGCAGTTGCTTTTCGGCTGCTTGGGAAAGGAATCGACTCAGTGCGGCTAGACATCCGGTTAGCCTTTGCACGTCATGTATGGACTTCGGCATTGCCATGTTCTGAACGACTTGAACTTTTGAGGGGTTTGCCTTGAGTCCGTCTTTTGAAACCCAACAACCCAGAAACTTTCCCGAATCTACCAAAAAGGTACACTTTTGGGGATTAAGTTTGAGGTTGGCTTTCTTGAGCACGTTGAGAGTGGACTTGAGGTTGTGCTCGTACTCCGAGGTGCTTTTGCTCTTGACGACTATATCGTCAACATATACTTCGACTTCCTTTCCAATCAGGTGCCGAAAAAGCTTGTCTACCATCCTTTGATAAGTGGCTCCGGCATTCTTTAAACCGAATGGCATCTTTTTATAAGCGAAAATGCCGAAATCAGTAATGAAGGCCGTTTTTGAAGCGTCAATCTCATCCATTAAAACCTGATGGTATCCTTTGTATAGATCAAGAAAACAAAAAATTTCAAAGCCTATCAGAGCTTCTACTTTTTTATCTATGTTCGGAAGGGGATAGCAATCTTTGGGACAGTGCTTATTTAGATCGGTGAAATCTATGCACATCCGCCATCCTCCTTCCTTTTTCTTGATCATGACAGGATTGGCCACCCACGAAGGATACTTCACTTCGAATAACACATCCGCCTTCAATAATTGACGGACTTCGTCATGGATGACTTGACTTCGTTCTGCCGCAAAGAGTCTTTGCTTCTGTTTTATCGGCCGGACCGAAGGATCAATATTTAAACGATGAGTGATTACCTCGGGGGGCACTCCGGTCATGTCCAACGGAGACCATGCAAAGACGTCTTTGTACTCCTTGAGGAGCTGGATGGTTTTTTCCCGAAGTAGAGGCGTTCCCGCGAAGCCGATCTTAACCGTTCTGGATGGATCGTCTTCGTACAGCTGAACTGTCATCGAGTTCGGCTCCGGTATGACTTCGGTCATCGCCTCTGACTCCGGCTGCTGTGATTGCTATGCTTGGTGGTGCCGATCTGACTGCTCGGCACTTCTAAGCGCAATTTGCAGGCATTCCTTTGCTCTTTTTTGGTCACCTCGGATGACCGCTATCCCTCCTTTAGTAGGGATCTTGATGGTGAGGTGATAGGTGGAGCAAACGGCCCGAACTGTGTTGAGCCAGTCTCTTCCCAGGATGACGTTGTACGGGGACCGAGCTTTTACCACGAAAAACTCAATCATCGTACTGGAGCTAGTAGGCGCTTTCCCCACCGTGATCGGAAGGCTGATAATACCTTCAGGGCGGGTGTCCTCCTGGGCGAAGCTCTTCAGGGGAAGCGAAGCCGGGCTGAGCCGAGCTGGGTCCACTTCTAGTTTGTCGAAGCACTCTTTAAAAAGAATGCTGACTGACGCTCCTGTATCCACAAACACCCTGTGGATCAGTTTGTTTGCCACTCCGGCTTGGATGACAATGGCGTCTTGGTGAGGAGAGATGGCCGGGACGGGATCAGCATCCGAGAACGTAATCACTTCGTCCTGCTTCAGCCTTTTATGCGTTGGCTCCTCTCGATTGGAGCCCCTGCGCTCTGACTTCAGGGACGACTTGGTCTTCCCGGCAGGGAGAGCGTCAATAGTCAGGATTACTCCATCATATTGCGGCTCGTCATCGTCTTCGGGATCCGGCTGCCTTTTCGGATCCTGAGGAGCGCAGTTCGCACCTCTCTGCTTCTTATTCTTCTTTGACTGCTTGCTTTGGTATTTTTTCAATGTCCCTGCCCTCACAAGAACATCGATACCTGCAGCCAAGTTTCTGCACTCCTCGGTATCGTGACCGTGGTCTTGATGGTAGGAGCAGTAGTTATCCTGGGGTCGGCGCGCGGCAGATTTCGTCATCCGCTTTGGCTTTTCGAACAGGTCGGAGTGTAGTTCGAAAATTTCCGCTCTTGGCTTGTTCAGCGGTACGAACTGAGCGGGCGGCTTCTCGGGATTGAGACGGGGTCCCAATCTGTCTTGCACCGGAGTCCTTTGAATCCTTTCAAAAGGAGTTCGGCGAGGATGTCCCTGATCGCCAAAAGGAGTTCGGCGAGGATGTCCCTGATCGCTATGATCGGGCTTCCTCCTGTCTCCTCGGGACGATGAGCTGTCTAACGACCGTTTGCGACGGTCTGCCTCATCGGCTCGGGAGTACTGGTCCGCAATGTCCCACATTTCCTGAGCTGTCTGCGGACCGCACTCAACGAGCTTCCTGTAGAGAGCTCCGGGCAGGATTCCATTTTGGAATGCCGAGATGACAAGCAGATCGTTGAGATCGTCCACTTGCAGGCATTCCTTGTGGAATCTTGTCATAAAGTCGCTGATTTTTTCGTCGCGACCTTGACGAATGGAAAGCAGCTGAGCCGAAGTGATTCGGGCTTCCGCTTTCTGAAAGAACCTCCTGTGGAAGGCATCCATTAGATCTCGGTAAGATCTGATGCTGCCCTGGGGGAGGCTATCGAACCACCTTCTCGCGTTCCCGATGAGCAGCTCGGGAAATAGCTTGCACATGTGGACCTCGTTGAGACCCTGGTTCGCCATGTTATATTGATAGCGCCCCAGGAAATCGTGAGGGTCCACGAGCCCGTCGTAAGTCATCGACGGAGTTCGGTAGTTCTGTGGTAGGGGAGTTCGGGTGATGTCGTCCGAGAACGGAGTCTTCAGTGCTCCGTACACGGCGAATCCGATATCTCGTCGGTATGGAGGAGATTGAGTTCTCCTGTGATTCCGGTACCGAGGAAGATCAGGAATATGTCGGGGTTGAGGATTCTTCTTCCTGGAAGACACGGCACTACTGCGGTAGTGACTTTCATGTCTGGATGAGGAAGGAGAATCCTCCGTTTTCGTCTTCGGCTCTTGGCTCTTTTGCAGGAAGGCTAAGAACTCATCCTGCTTCTCAGCCAAGAACAGCTTGACAGCCTCATTCAGATCAGGCTGCTGGGAAGACTCAGTGGGACGATTTTTGGAGCGGCCTGTTCCTTCGCCATGAGAACTGGTGGTGGATTTATCCCTAGGCTGTTTTCCAGACCTATGGGATGGATTGGCTTCCTCCGGGTTCTCACGGGCAGGAATGCGGGTATTCTGCGATCTGGTATGCATTTTTTGGGTGGAAAAAATGGATCAAAAATTCGCTTTATCACAAATTTTGTTCTTCGTTTCCCACAGACGGCGCCAGTGATGATTCCGCGAATTATTGATGATGATAAATGCTCGTAAAAATAAATCACGACACAGAGAATTTAACGTGGTTCGATTTACTGAGGTAAATCTACGTCCACGGGGAGAAATGGGGGCAGGTTTGTATTGCTTGATCTGCCAAATACAGCTTACAACACAGACTTGCTATATGATTGTTTCTCTAGAGAGATTCTAACCTCTTCTATCAGATCTAAGTTCTATTTATATAATGAACTCAGATCATGGCTTGCGTCACCACCCTAAGTCGTGGATGTCGTGTAGGTTATGGCCTAAGATCGTGGGTGAAGCGTAGGTCATGGCCTACGATCGTGGCCTGAACTGACATCACGTGGTAGTGGGTGTGTTGGACATCCGGTATGGGTCCACTAACTCCTTGTTCGGTCGAACACCGAGACCGAACTGCTTTGGTTGCCGATCTGAGAGTAGAGCTTGATGCCGACCTGAGAGCAGAGCTTGATTGGTTGGCTTTTACCGAGCTGTAGGCTGAGGCCGAACTCTTTGGTAATGCCGAACTGAACTCTTGGGCTTTGGGCTGGCCGAGCTGTCACTGCTATTGGGCTTGTTTAGTACGTACCCCATCATTTACTATCAAGAACATTGTTGATTAACTACTTAAAATCTGAAAATGTGGAGTATATTAATGGTATTTTAGTGCTTATAATTAATAATTAATTGAATGCAAGAATCGTATAGTACTAATATTCATAAATTCTAGTAATTAAATTTTAAAAAATATATTTTAACAAAAAAAATGTAAAATTCTATATAGTGGGGATTGAAAGATGGGATATCATATTAGCATCTCCCATAATATCGTAGAATTAAATCTAGAGTCGTGTCATATTAAATCTGATGGCCCATTACTGATGGCAACAATTTTTATTTAAGCACGTTTGCCAACTGCACACACAGGTGAAAAATAAATTTGATCAATAAAATGAAATTTAGTTAATGCGTTTCTGTTAGGAATCATTCTTAATTTGTCTCCCTATTCCTCACTTTCATTTTACACAAATACTCCGTATATACTAACGTTTAAACTTTAAAGGGGTAAAATAAAAGATGCCATACATTTGATAATTAAAAAGTTGAGTGGGTGAGTCAAGCGTACACAAAGTAAAATGGTGATCCACACTTTTTTTCTTTTTCTTTTTCTTTTTTTAAAGAAAGGTAATCGACACTTCCAATGAAAACTATGTACTCCTACATTACAAATCGGATAATGAGCCACGTCGGAAAGAGTAATTTCAGTTCGGATTGACCGTCAATTCAGATTTTGGTTTACACATAATTTTATCTTCAAAAATATAGTACTCAGTACCATTCTAAAATAAATCCAACTTAAATAATAGGTAAAAATCAATAATATTCATTGAATTTATTGTTATATGGTTTCATTCGTACCCCAAATCTCTAATTTTTAGGTAGAATGGAGTAATTTAACTAGAAATGAATATAATGAGCATAATTTCAGAAATGAATAGAATAAGTATACGATAGTAGATTGTCACGTACTATAAAATAGAATTAGTTAGACTTTTAAATCTAATAACTTGATAATCATTAGTATTTATTTTGCAATAAAAATGTGTTATGATTTCAATAATTCTTATGTACATAATATAAAAATAACAAATATTAGTACTACTATCTTGTTAGGCATTTTGGGATATGGTTTTGATGGACCACCATCTTTTTGGAGAGACTTCCATTACCATTAAATCGCTGGATCCCATTCCGGCAAAGAAATTAAAAGCCGTCATTTATGGTTTCTAAACACTTCACATCGTATGGCTATGATGAGATATAAGCTGTTGATTTATATTTGATATTTAGCAAATGAGACATGCATCCATCCAATCAATTATAATGGTCACATGACTCACGTCTCTAACAACATCCCCATCCGTGCTCTTGCCAACGAGCATGGATATGGGCTCGGACCCACTTTTACTCCCTACTCTTAGGTAAGAGCACAACACCCACATCCGTGCTCTTCCGCAAGGACAAGCTCAAAGTCTCACCATTATATTATTCAATTTAAATAAAAACATTTCCACAATATTAAAATGCATTAAAATCACCCGGAATACTATTACAAATTATAAAAAAAAAAATTTACTTAATTAAAATTCTAAAAATTAAAAATTACATAATTAAAATCCTAAAAATTAAAAATTACATAATTAAACTCCTAAAAATAAAATTACATAATTAAACTCCTAAAAAATAAAAATTACATATTTAAAGGCTAAAAATACCCCTGTGGAAGACTATTCATCCAGCTCTACCCCCAATGTTCCTTGAAAACCCCGTATCATTGTCACGTGAGGTCGAAGTTGCTCGGGGGTCATAGTTGACCTATCGGCCAAATTGAGTTGGGCCAAAACCCCCCACAACGAGTTCGTGGGGGGTTGAGGTGGCACAAAGGGAGCGGGATCGGGGGCGGATGGAGTCGCGGCGCGACGGCCGTCGACTTCTTCCTTCCTTCCGGCCGGCGTTGGGAACTACTCGGGCCGGCGTCGGGGCTACCCAAGTTAGCACCGGCGAGCTGGGTGGACACCTCATCGGAGCCGGCGTCGGATAGGGATACCGACCTCAACCGTTTCTCGGAGGAGCTAGAGGAGGATGATACGCATCCCCTATACTTCGGATGCACACGCACCTCCTGCCAAACATTGAGGTACTTGAACGGTTTGTAGTGTTGGGATTGGTAGGTCGCCAACGCGGCACTGATGATGTCGACCTCGCTTCTGCCGCTCCACGCCGACCGCTCTTCTTGGAGGTAATACCCCTGGAACTTTTTGATTTCTTTGTTGGCTCTATATATGGCATTGCGCACCATACTCTCATTGCGCTCGATTGTTCCAGCCGACCGGTTTTGATTGTACCGGCGACAGATGCGCCACCAAAAATGGTCCCCGGATTGGTTCGTGCCAATCTCCGAATCTTCGGAGATAGATAAAAATGCTTTGAATAATTGATCCATCTCCCCAGGAGTGTACGAGGTGCGAACACCACGAGTAGGAACAGGAGGAGTTTGAAAGCCACCGCTCCCTCCCGCTCTAGGTACGGGTGGTTCGGGTGCCCATCCGTATTGCCCCTCGGGGGCATCTTGGTCGTCCACTGGGTAAGGCCGATAGCCACCCGGAGCTTGCGAACTTTGAGTTTGAGCAGGGGCCAAAAATTCCGTTTCTGGACTAGGAAATGGTTGCGAGCCGAACCATTCGTGGTTCCAACTGCGGGAGTCGGAGGGGTGATCGCCGGAGTCGGACATTTTTTTGTTGTAAGAGTGAAAGAAAGATTGAGAATTGTAAGAATGAAAATGAGAGAATTTAGATGAGAATTGTGTAGTGTGGTGTGAAATTTTTTGTGTAGAAGTGAGGGTATTTATAGATGAAAATGTAAATTTTTTGGGAAAAAAATGAAAAATAAATTAAAAGTGGGGAGAAAACGGATATAATTTTTTGGGAAGTTGGAAAATATTTTTTTAATCGAATTTTTTAATTAAAATTCGATTTAAAAAAATGAATTTCCAACGCAAATGCCGTTGGCCAATCAGAACGCGTCACGTCAGCTGCTCGCTAGCACAGACGTGCTAGATGCATCGAGCAGCGCCGCGGCAGCGGCGAGAGCGCAGCGGCGGACAGCGGGTATCGTGCCGCTGGCACGGACGGACGGACGCCGCCCTTTAACTGCTGCGGAAGCTCTAAAAATCAAATACAATGACATACATCAATTTATGTTATGTTTATCACTTTATTGTATCGATTTTAAATAGTTCGATGTAATAGTACTATATAACTGTGTCGGTCATAATATAATTTTGTCATATTATTTTATTATAGGTAAAGTTTGGATTGGACCAGCTACTAAATAAATATGCAAAAACACGAGTGCCAACTATTTCCAATCCTATATACGCGTAGGCCAAGTGCCCGGACCCTCACCTTTTCCCCATTTTCCAGATTTCACTTTCACTCCATTAAAAATATTATCTTATTTAACCCTTTTAATCAACCAATCATGTGTCTTGCTTTGACCCGTTGACTGAAAAAATTTAGTGAAAGTTCGAGTTCTACTTTTAAAATAAAATATGTGTGAATTTAGTAATTTAAACATGAGGTTTATTATAAAAAATACTCCATCCATTTCCTCATAATTGAGTCATTTTTCCATTTTGAGAAGTTCCCTAATAATTGAGTCATTTTCATATATAGTAACGTTTTTATCTTTTTTACTTTACACTCTCTTCCTTTATTCTCTCTACTTTATTCACTTTTTACTTTATTTTCTCTACATTTTTCTTTTTCTTACTTTTTTATCTATTTATTTAACACACTCATCATTCTTTTCTTAAACTCAACTATGAGGGAACATAGAGAGTAGTAAAAATACAATATGTTAATTAATAAGAGTCGTATGAGACACATATGGATATACTAGTTGACAATTTCTGACACGGATTGATAACTCGATATATACGAATCTACACGAAATTAATGGGTTTGAATAAAGTTTTATTGGGTTCGTGTCATTATCGGGTTATCCATTAAGAACCCGATAATTCGGGTTAGGTTCGGGTTCAATGCAGGTTGGATATGGATAGTTCATATTAAGGAAGTAGCAGGCCGGATTCGTGCTTAGATTGACAATTTCCTTAATAGATTAGGTTCATGTTAGACTTTATTGATTTGGGTCTTTATCAAGTTGATCGATTACAACTCAATCTACATGATTTGCGATTCCTATATAAGGAGGAATAGAGGGGTACGGATGAAATAGTATTAAATTATTTTAAACACACATCATGCAATTCAAATTCATGAAACCTAATACAGATTTTTGGCTCTTGGATGAGAATCTTGATGTGGCGGCGGTCAGAAATTTTTCCATATATGGTGAAATGTCTAAGAGCATGCGCAGCGGTGGGGTCCGTCGCCACCGCCGTCCGCGCCGCTGGCACGGACGCCATCCGCCTCCGCTGTGCTCGCGCCGCTGGCACGGCGCTGCTCGATGTATCGAGCACGTCCGTGCCAGCGGACGCACACATGGCGCGCTCCCATTCGTCAACGGCATAGCCGTTGTGTTTAAACATTTTTTATTTTTTTAAAAAAAATCGGTATTTAATTATAAATAATGCTAAAAAATAAAAAAAATATTTTCCAAATCCCAAAAATATGGCCGTTTTTTTCCCGTTTTTTCTGAATTTTTTTGATTTTTTTTTTATTTTTTTTCCCAAAATCATCTATAAATACACACATTCATCACTCATTCATCACATCAATTCATCTCTCATTCATCTCTCATTCATAATTCTTATACAAACTATCAACACATTCAACCTTCACTCAAAACATCAAATGGATTTCACTCATCTCATGGCGGAAGAGGAGCGCGAAGAACAAGAATACTACGAACAACATCGTGCCGCTTACGAAGCATATGTCGCGGCGAATACCCCCTCTCATCCTCCTCAACGCACTAGATCAAATCGCCGCTACATCCATCGTGACCGGGAGGGAGCTCACGAAAGGCTCGTTGCCGACTACTTTGCCGACCATCCGCGGTTTCCGGCAGATTACTTCAGGCGCTGTTTTCGCATGTCAAAGCGCTTGTTCATGCGAATTGTCAACACATTGTCCGCACGTGTTGAATACTTTCAAACAGGTGTAGATGCAGCCGGCCGGCAAAGTATCACGGCGTTGCAGAAGTGTACGTGTGCCATCCGACAACTCCCTACTGGGCAAACGGCCGACATCTTCGACGAGTATTTGCATATCGGTGAGTCTACTGGAATCCTTTGTTTAAAGAATTTTTGCGAGGGCGTTCGTTCTGCTTTTGGGGATGAATTCCTTCGGGCACCCACCACCGATGATTGCCAACGGTTGCTTCGTCTTCACGAATCAGTCCATGGCTTTCCCGGAATGCTTGGCAGCATTGACTGCATGCATTGGAGGTGGAAGAATTGCCCGACTGCTTGGAGGGGGCAACACTTAAGCGGTCACAAAGGCGGCGGCCCAACACTTATCCTTGAGGCGGTCGCCGACTATCGCCTATGGATTTGACATGCATATTTCAGCGTTGCCGGATCCAACAACGACTTGAACGTGCTCTATTCTTCACCACTCTTCAATGATGTGATGAATGGTGTAGCACCGGCGATCGACTTCACCATCAACGGAAATACATACCGCATGGGTTACTATCTCGCCGATGGTATCTACCCATGGTGGTCGACGTTCGTGAAGACGCTCCACAACCCGCACGACCCGAGACGGGTTTGCGCAGCGTCAAGAGTCAGCGCGGAAGGACGTCGAAAGAGCCTTCGGGGTCCTTCATGCTCGGCTGTGGTACGTGAATAATATCGCCGACATCATGTTCACGTGTATTATATTACACAACATGATTATAGCCGACGAAGGGCCGAGGGCGGCTAGCTTCTACGACGAGGACGAAGCCGGAAGCTCAACAGCGAGGTCTCCCCCACGCCGAGGCGAGCATACGACGGTTGGCCAGAGGATCGAGACAAGACACACAATGCGCGATACTCGAATCCACAATCAACTACAAGAAGACCTAATCAACCACATGTGGGCGAAATTCGGCAACGAGTAGTGGTTTTTTTAATTTTTAGGATTTTAATTATGTAATTTTTAATTTTTAGGATTTTAATTATGTAATTTTTCATTTTTAGGATTTTAATATTATGGAAATGTTATTGTTTAATTGAATTTTAAATTAATTGTGCTCGTCCTTGCGGAAGAGCATAGTTGTGGGTGTTGTGCTCTTGCCAGAGAGCAGGCATGAATAGTACCGCCCGGGCCCACAACCGTACTGCTGACAAGAGCACGGTTGTGGATGCTCTAAAATGAAGAAAAAATGGTAGAAAGAAAGTGGAATGCCGAATGTGCATAGTATAGAGATGAGATGGTGGGCTCGCACGGTGCAAGTTGCACGTATTCACTTTACTTATTTTCATCACCAATATGGGCCAAAAGATATTTGTCCTTTTTTCTATCAAACTTTGCTTCGCCTCAAAGAGTAGACACAAATTTAAAAATTACTAATAATTAATAATATGAATCATTGAGCATATGAACCTACACTTTCGTGCATCGATTACAAATTTTGCGTCGTGAATAAAAAAAAAAATGATTTATTTTGCTATCTCCTCCTCAAAGTAACGCCAAATACTAAAGTTAGGTTGCATAAGATCATTTTTAACATGGTATTAGTACTTTATTCCATAACAAGTTAGTGATTAGTTCAATTTGTACAATACTAATAACTGTAATCTGTAAAGGAGCCCCATAAAAGAAATATTTAAAAATAGTCAAGTAAAGCAGCCTATACTTTTTTGTTTTAGCTATTAGAGTATTACTTTACTGAATTTAGTAGAAGATAATAATAATAATAATAATAATAATAATAATAATAATAATAATAATAATAATAATAATAATAATAATAATAATAATAATAATAATAATAATAATAATAATAATAATAATAAAGAATAAGTGGTTTAGCAGTCCTTTTTTAAAATTTCCGTACCATTAATCCGGACACAAGTGGAAGAAAGCATTACACCTTTTTATCCATATTGTTTTTCTGCAGAGTTGTGCTCGACATTTTTTTGTGCTTGATTGCGACAATATTGATTTATACCACAAACTTTTACTTTTTCATACTATTTCTATTTTCTTACGTTCACAAATGTTAAGACTATGACTTCTTTAGATTGATCACGACTTATATAACAAAATGCATTGCGGCTAATACTCTTACATTTTATTTTTTTAATTAACCGCGAGTAGTCTATTTGAACCCAAAGCATGTCACAAATTGTTGGCTCACAAATGGCGATTTCACTTATTCTATGAATTTATAGTTTATACTCCATCCGTCCCAAGCTACTCGCACTTATTTCCTTTTTGGGCGTCCCAAGTTACTTGCACTCTTTCTATTTTTAGTAAAAATTTTCACCTACAGCCGTCATTTTTGACTTTCCTATACACTCATTCCTTAATCTCCGTGCCGAAAAGGAAAGGAGCGAGTAGCCCGGGACGGAGGGAGTACTATATAAATTGTTACTGTTATAGTTTAATAATTTATTTATAACGTTTCTGTCGTATATTCACTTGTAAGTAAAAAAAATTTTTTACTAAAATATTGCTCCATATCACAAAATACTAGCTAAACCAATCTAGAAAAAACAAAAAAAAACTAGTCTATTATTGCATCAACATCATTATCGGAACAGTTGGATGGTTTCCATTGATAATTAATCATCTGTCCAGACTCCAGTTTTTTCAACCCATCAGTAGCACTAATATACATACTACATTGATTTGACAACGATAAATATATAATATTTAATAATTAGTCTAATCGATTTATGTACTGCCAAAATTCTTAAATGACAAGACTTTGTGTAGTCATTGAACACATATATTTATTGAATGTTTATACAAATCACTACACCATGTTTTTCTCGACTTTAGTTCGAAAACAAAACATACTGATCAGTATAGACTTTTTTTTTTTAAATTTCGTTTGAAAAAACATACTTGAAATTTTGATTTATTAATTAGAAGAGAAATACTAGTAGAATATAGTCTCAGCCAGCTGAATGGTATTTCAGCAATTTCTCATCTCTTTTGCAAATAGGACCATGGGTTGATTCTCGTCAACTTCTTCTTCTTTGAACCATCGCACATGAGATATGCGTATGCTACTCACTGTTTGTGAGCACCTGTGAACACTCCTAATATGAAGTGGTAGTATTTCACATTAGCATTTTGTTTTTTCATTATTTATTTTATTTTCTTGTAGTAGTATAATTAGACAGATTGGACTGGAGTATTCAATTTCGAGTTTTATTTTCTAAAATAAATTTGGCTTCGGCCCATTTTCATATGTTAGGTATAGGCCCACACCTTTTTGGTAACGAAAATGTGTGTGGTTAAGCCCACTATTCTACAGTCCTCTAATTACTACTACTAACAAGCAGCGCCATTTAGATATAAGATTTCTTTAATAATTATTTAAAAATAGATTACTCTTACGCTGGTGCTGGTGTTTGACTTGAGGTCGACTATTTACTAGTTACTACTCTATTTTGCATTGAAAAACTCGATCCCAAATCTAAACAATACTCCTTACTTATTAATACTCAGCATTATTATCTCCTACTCCCTCCATCTTCAAACAATATGAATATTTAGTTCGGCACGAGTTTTAATGTATAATTAAAAAAGTAAGAGAGAGATACAAAGGAAATGTTTTTAAAGTATTTTTAGTGGAGAATGAGTCTCACCTTATTAGAGATAAAGAAGTTTTTAAAATTAGAAATTCATTATTTCAAGGATGATCTAAAAAGAAAATAGTTAATACTTTTCAGGGATGGAGTAAGTAACTACTTATTAGTGGTCACCGGAAATGAGATTGGTTGATTTGGTCTTATTCTTCTTCTTCTCTAATTAATAAATTATGGAGTATTTACACGACTAAGAGAAACCTTCAACATTAAGTTAATAAGTTACAATTAAAAACTTGAACCACACAACAAAGATCTTTGCCTTCTACAAGTAACTTAATTAAGCTAAGGCTTATTCCTTGAACCTAGCAATAAACGGTCATAAATCTGTACGTGTGAAAGTAAAATAAAGATAAGAACTTTTTTAAAGATTTTACATTAAAAATTAATTTATAATTATTAATTAATTAAAAATAAATTACATACTAACCATATTACAACAATTTAAAAAAAAATTAAACTGAAATATTTGCATATTTAAAATAATTTTTTACTAAATAATGTATAATTAATTTGAATCAAGCTCGAAATCATGTTACAATTTCGCATAAAGTTTCTATATCATTCATTTCTTATTGCTACATAATAATATAACAAATAATAAAATTAATTTTAATTAAATTCAATTAAATTTAAAAATTAAGGATATTATATACGTGTGTACATTTATCTTTATTCAAATGTATATACGACTACTATTATAAAAAAACAAATGAAAGGTAAAAACGAAAATAAAAAATCAAAAGGTAAACTAGAACTCAGGTGTCTAAATTATAATGATATAACAATAACGTATTAAAAGAATCTGAAATATTTACGTCTAATACAGAATATGATACAAGAAAAATAGTCTAGGAAAAGAAAAAAATCCAAAAATATCTAAACAAAGAATAACAAGAGTGATAATAATCGAATGAGCAATACGAATCCTTGAGTTGGAGGCCCGCGGCCGGTGGAATCACTCTCATCATCCCAGGGATTCAAAGGGCTTAAGGTGGAACCCGACCCGTTATAATTAGGGTTAGACCCATATAACTCTTGGATACCCATAATATCGTCATTTGCAAGCTCCACTTTCCGGGTACCCGACGAAATAGTCGGGTACATAATCGCATCCTCAACAGAACTATGACCCAACCCCAGTAAATGCCCGATTTCATGAACCGCAACCGACTCCAGATCCACCGCCGACATCGGCGATCCGTTGATAAAATTACCGTCCGTCACCCAATTCTCCTCTCCGTCGAAGTGCAGCCAGCGTCCCCAGCACTCCGTCGAACGGCTCCCCGCTGAAGAATCCGATCCTCAGATCCGCGCGGTTAAATGTCGCCGTCTCCACGAACGTCAGCGGCGTCACCTCCGACCACCGCTCGAACGCCTTCACGACCTCCGACCACCGCTCGAACGCCTTCACGAAGATGCCTTTCACCAAGTCGGAGAGCTGGTTTGTTGAAGTTTGTTAAAAATTTTCATCCCACATCGGTGGGGATAGGATAGTTTGGGGGAGAGTTGCCTAGAAAAGGAACTCTCCTGCCCCATTTGTAAACATCCCAAATTCGTAATCTCTTCTCCGTCTATATATAAGCGGGCTCTGCAGAGGGTACTCGGAGACGTAGGCAATTTGACCGAACTCCGTTATCAAAGTTTCGGGTGTGTTCTTTCTTTATTATTTATTTTGTTCCGCATTTATTTCTGGCTTTATTTTCTGTTGGGATATATTCAATATTATTTGCGTGTTTAGTAGTAGTGTTTTGTACGGTTCTTTTGGGTGTTTTTATATTGTGATAAATACACCGACTGATAAATTTTGTTAGGAATCTGGTATTTAAGAGGGACAGTGTCCTCGCCAGTCTTTCCAAAGAATTTATTTGGAGAAGTAATTTTATCGAGTAGACCCCATTGGGTTAACTCTGAAATTACTGAATCGGTTCATTTCACTATTTGAGAGAAAATTACCCGGTTTTCTCAACAAGTAGTATCAGAGCCAAGGTTCGTCCTTGGTTCTATTTGTTTGTAATATTGAATACTTTATTTTGAGTCTGTAATGGCGGGTAATGATCAAGAAAACAAGGCTAGTTCTTCATCATCGTGGTCGAGGTTTCCACTGTCAAATATGAAATTGACGGTGGAGATATTTGACGGTACTGGCCATTTTGGTATGTGGCAGGGGGAGGTTCTAGACTCTCTTTTCCAGCAAGGTCTTGACATTGCCATTGAAGAAAAGAAACCAGAAGATATAGATGATAAAGATTGGAGTACCATAAATCGGTAAGCTTGTGGAACAATTCGGTCGTGTCTATCCAGGGAGCAGAAGTATGCTGTCAAGAATGAGACTTCTGCACATAGATTGTGGAAGACACTGGAGGACAAATTTCTGAAGAAGAGTGGTCAGAATAAGCTCCTTATGAAGAAAAGGTTGTTCCGATTTGAATACCGATCAGGTACCACTATGAATGAACACATTACTTTGTTTAACCAATTAGTAGCAGACCTGCTAAATTTAGATGTGAAATTTGAGGATGAGGATCTGGCATTGATGTTGTTGTCGTCTCTACCTGATGAATTTGAACATCTGGAGACCACATTACTCCACGGTAAAAAGAATGTGTCTTTAGATACTATATGTTCTGCTTTGTATAGTCATGAATTGCGAAAGACAGATAAAATGAAAGGCAAAGCAGTTACAGATGAAGCATTAGTGGCAAGAGGTCGTCAACAAGGCCGATCAAAGGAGAGAAGAGGAAGGTCCAAATCGAAAAAGCGAGTTGCCAAAGATGAGTGTGCTTTCTGTTATGAGAAATGACATTGGAAGAAAGACTGCCCAAAGTTGAAGAAGAAAGAAAAGGCTTCGCAAGATGCAAATGTTGCTGAATGCAAAAATGATGCGGAGTCAGATTGTTCTTTGAAGGTTTCACCTTCAACATCGCATCCAGACGAGTGGATATTGGATTCAGGTTGCACCTATCATATGTGTCCCATCAGGGAGTGGTTCTTTGATTTTGAAGAACTCAATGGCGGACTTGTTTACATGGGGAATGACAGTCCATGTAAGACAGCCGGGATAGGCTCAATCAAGCTACGGAATCAGGATGGATCCACTAGAATTTTGAAGGATGTGCGGTAAGTGCCCCAGTTGAAGAAGAATCTCATC
Source organism: Salvia splendens (assembly GCF_004379255.2). NCBI lineage: Eukaryota > Viridiplantae > Streptophyta > Magnoliopsida > Lamiales > Lamiaceae > Salvia > Salvia splendens. The sequence goes on from NC_056034.1 coordinate 9,141,665, forward strand.
TCATTGGGGGCCTTAGAATCTAAAGGCCTAGTTGTGATGATGCGAGATAGAATTCTTAAAGCAACTTCAGGAGCATTGGTGATGCTGAAAGGTGTGAGTAAGAACAATTTGTATTACTACCAAGGTAGTACAGTTGTTGGGACAGTAGCAACTGCAACTTCGAGTAATAAGAAGGATGCAGAGGCGACGAAGCTTTGGCATTTGCGATTGGGACATGCTGGTGAGAGATCATTGCAAATTCTCGCCAAGCAAGGATTATTAAAGGTACGAAGTCTTGCAAATTAGAGTTTTGCAAGCATTGTGTTCTGGGAAAACAACGAAGAGTGAAATTTGGCACTGCAATCCATAATACGAAGGGAATTCTGGATTACGTGCACTCAGATGTGTGGGAACCTGCCAAGACTCCGTCACTTGGAGGTAGACACTATTTTGTCACTTTTGTTGATGATTTTTCCAGGAGAGTTTGGGTGTACACTATGAAGAGCAAAAATGAAGTCCTTGGGATTTTTCTGAAATGGAAAGCTCAAGTTGAAAATCAGATGGGGAGGAAGATCAAGGTTCTCCGATCAGACAACGGTGGAGAATACAAGAGTGATCATTTCCAAGATGTATGCCAGGAGTGTGGCATAGTTCGGCACTTCACAGTGAGAAATACACCACAACAGAATGGAGTGTCAGAGCGTATGAATCGAACAATAGTAGAGAAAGTTCGTTGTATGTTGTCTAATGCTGGGCTAGACAGAAAATTTTGGGCTGAGGCCATCACATACGCTCAACACATTGTCAATCGTTTGCCATGTTCTGCCATTGATGGCAAGACTCCTTTAGAGGTATGGTCCAGTAAACCTGCAACTGATTATGATTCTTTGCATATTTTTGGTTCTATTGCATATTATCATGTGACTGAATCAAAGTTGGATCCACGTGCAAAGAAGGCTTTGTTTATGGGTTTCAGTGCTGGTGTTAAAGGATATCGGTTATGGTGTTTGGAGTCTAAGAAGACGATTGTAAGTAGGGATGTTACCTTTGATGAATCTTCCATGTTGAATAAGGTAAATCCAAATAGTAGTGATACTTTGCAGCAGATGGAGTATACACCGAAGCAGGTGGAGTTCGAAGAAGCAGTTGTGATCCCAACTACGAACACCACAAATGACTCTCCTATGGAAGAAGAAGAGTCAGATGATGAAGAGGTTCCACCCCAAGAACCTTCGCAGCAATCAGAGCCAATTGCAGTTAGGCGAACGAGGCGGGAAAATAAGAAACCTGCTCGATTTGCGGATATGGTAGCATATGCGCTTCCAGTTGTTGATGATGTTCCATGTATCTTTTCGAAAGCTATTGAAAGTTCAGAAAGCGATGGTTGGAAAGGTGCTTTGGAAGAAGAGATGCAACTCTTCAGAAGAACAAGACATGGAAGCTGATGCTATTGCCGAAAGGCAGGAAGACAATTGGATGTAAATGGGTTTTTGCAAAAAAAAGAGAGATTTCCTGACAGAAATGATGTTCGCTACAAAGCAAGATTGGTAGCTAAAGGCTACGCCCAGAAGGGGGGAATTGATTACAATGAGGTATTTTCTCCTGTTGTTAAACATTCCTCCATTAGAATTTTGTTGGCTTTGGTAGCGCAGTTGAATTTGGAGCTAGCTCAACTTGATGTGAAGACCGCGTTTTTACACGGTGATCTGAAGGAGGAAATCTATATGACCCAACCGGAGGGATTCAAGGTTGCTGGTAAAGAAAATTGGGTTTGCAAGTTGAACAAATCGTTGTACGGATTGAAGCAGTCTTCAAGACAGTGGTACAAACGGTTTGACAAGTTTATGAATGATCAGATGTACACAAGAAGCAAATATGACCACTGTGTGTATTTGCGCAGACTTCAAGATGGTTCCTACATCTACCTACTCTTATACGTTGATGATATGCTGATAGCATCAAAGAGCCAAGTTGAAATTGACAGATTGAAGGCTCAGTTGAGTAAAGAGTTCGAGATGAAGGATTTGGGGGAAGCCAAGAAGATTCTCGGCATGGAGATAATAAGAGATAGAGAAGGAGGCAAGCTTTGGCTGACACAGAAGCAGTATTTGACCAAAGTACTACAGCGTTTTGGTATAAATGATGATTCCAAACCTGTAAGTACCCAACTTGCTCCTCATTTGAAACTTAGTTCTCAGTTATCTCCAAATACGGAAGATGAGCGAGGATATATGGCAAAAGTTCCCTATGCTAACGCAGTTGGAAGCTTGATGTATGCAATGGTGTGTACAAGACCAGACATTTCACAGGCCGTTGGTACTGTGAGCAGATACATGCATGATCCAGGAAAGGGTCATTGGCAAGCTGTGAAATGGATTCTGCGGTATATTAAAGATACTGTAGATATTGGTTTGTTGTTTGAGCAGGATAAATCACTTGGTCATTTTGCAGTTGGATATTGTGATTCCGACGATGCTGGTGATTTGGATAAGCGAAGATCTACTACTGGCTATTTGTTCACTTTAGCGAGTGCGCCAGTTAGTTGGAAGTCTACCTTGCAGTCAACAGTAGCTTTGTCTACGACAGAGGCAGAGTACATGGCCATTGCTGAAGCTGTGAAGGAGGCAATTTGGCTTCATGGGTTGCTGAAAGAATTGGGTGTTGGTCAGAAACAACTTGAAGTATATTCTGACAACCAGAGTGCTATTCATTTAGCAAAGAATCAGGTCTTTCATGCAAGGATGAAGCACATTGATGTTCGCTATCATTTTGTGCGGGAAATTCTCGAAGAAGAGGAAATTGTCATCCGAAAGGTTCCAACTTTGGAGAATCCTGCAGATATGTTGACCAAGGTGGTGACGAGAGCCAAGTTTGAACATTGTTTGGACTTGGTTAATATTCTGCGATTTGGAGTTGGCGCTTGACTGCGCCAATATGAAAGCACTGCGAGTCGTATGTTTGGGTGGAGAAGATTTGTGTTCGGTGGGATTTGAAATTTTGCCAAGGTGGAGATTTGTTGAAGTTTGTTAAAATTTTTCATCCCACATCGGTGGGGATAGGATAGTTTGGGGGAGAGTTGCCTATAAAAGGAACTCTCCTGCCCCATTTGTAAACATCCCAAATTTGTAATCTCTTCTCCGTCTATATATAAGCGGGCTCTGCAGAGGGTGCTCGGAGACGTAGGCAACTTGGCCGAACTCTGTTATCAAAGTTTCGGGTGTGTTCTTTCTTTATTATTTATTTTGTTCCGCATTTATTTCTGGCTTTATTTTCTGTTGGGATATTGTATTCAATATTATTTGCGGGTTTGGTAGTAGTGTTTTGTACGGTTCTTTTGGGTGTTTTTATATTGTGATAAATACACCGACTGATAAATTCTGTTAGGAATCTGGTATTTAAGAGGGACAGTGTCCTCGCCAGTCTTTTCAAAGAATTTATTTGGAGAAGTAATTTTATCGAGTAGACCCCATTGGGTTAACTCTGAAATTACTGAATCGGTTCATTTCACTATTTGAGAGAAAATTACCCGGTTTTCTCAACAAGCTCCGGCGCGAACGCGTAGGTGAGCTGGCTCTTCTCCAGCGGCCAGCGCGGGCGGTTGGGGAAGAAGGAGTAGTGCGCGACCGTGTGGATCGTGGAGTTTGCGCTGTAGGTGTTCGATGATTTGCCTGAACGCATGGTGGATGTGCCGTTGACGATGTCGGCGTTGCCGCAGCGCGGGAGCACGATGTGCTTCAGCGTCGGCGCGTCGAGCTCACCGGTTTGGTTGAGGTTGAAGTTTAATTGGTAGTTTTTGACGGCGGATTCGAGGAATTCGTCGAAGTCGTCGGAGAAATCGTCATAGGAGTGTTGAGGTAGCCGAATAGTTGGAAATACTTTTTGAGGCTTGCTAGGCCTTGAGATTTCACGCCTTTCCGGCAGCCGTGGAGGGCGCCGAATGCATCCCAGATTGAAGCGTTTGGAATTATGGAAGCCGGAATCGATGATATGTTTGGAAAGAAATTAGCGGAAACTGGATTCAGATCGACGGAAGATGAATTTCATTATTGGTAAACCTATTATCAAGCTTTCAGCATTGTACAAAGAATTTATAAATTGAATTGAGAGAGAGAGAAGAGAGAACTGAGCTTAGTCGGGTTGGGTTAAAATATGAACTGTGTATTCTTCATTTCTGAGAAACTTCTACCACACGTTGTTTAGAATTTAGATACTTTCTATTCCGACTTTTCATTACCTTTTTATTTAATCATTATCGTCACCATTTTAAAATAAAATAGTAATAAAAATAGTGAACCTGGGCAAGATAGATTTAGATTAATATTGGTATTTTAGTTATTAGTGGCATTGTAATTCTCGATGAAATTAAGTGTCATGGTTAGTTTAAAATAAGTATGTGGCACTTTTATGTTTGTTTATTTGATTCGATAATTTTGATTTGCTTCTGCGGTGTGTGAATACAAATTAGAAAGATTCTGATAATTAAATAAAAATAGGTGGAAGAAAAGTCAGCAGCGCGAAATTGTTAGCTAACCGAACTTAATTATGTTGCGACTTTTTCAATGTTAACATAAGTCATGTCTTCGACGGCCATATATTCTAGTATTGTATTTTCATCTCAGGTTGTATTTGAATATTAAGGACTTTTAACTTGTACCTCCAAATGTCATCCTTTTATTGTATGGAGTATTTGTTTTTACTAAAATTGCTTTGTGGGTGTGTTTACATGGCATATAATGATTTACGTTTTTGTTAACTTATTCACTTCAATTCTTTTATTAATGGAGCTATTTAGCATTATTTAATGATTAAAATAAATATGAATATATTAGGGAGTTTATTATATAATTCGTTTTATGATGTTTTTTATACTAGTAATAAACTCTATTCAATTTATATTAACTGGGGTCGAGGGAGCAATTATTTTCGTGAGATGATCAAAATTTGTGGGAAAAAGAATAAATCTTTTGGACAACACACTTCGCATAAAAAAATGGAGTGTCATTTTGGAAAAGGTAATAGATGTTGAAACCCAAATACACAATTTAACACTTAAGAAGAATTGTGTTAGCCTGTTAGGTTATTGGCCAATATCAAAAAAATATGTATTTTATTGGTCTAGAAAATGAGTCTAAGCAGGAAACCTAATTACTGATGTAATGTGAAACTGAAAAGAGATTGTTAGTTTGGTCAATCAACATTAATTCTCGACTAGTTTTTTTTTTCTAATTGTCAAATGATAGAACTAATTAAATTCCAGCCTATTTTATTAATTGAAAATTTAAAGGATTTCATCAACCCACGTTATATTTCTAAGTACTGACACATCACGCGTGACGACATACATATATTTTATCTACTATTCTCTCGGTTTCACCATAGTTGAGGCGAAACTTTTCGGCACGGAGTTTAAGAAATGGATGTTGAGTGTTAAATAAATAGATAAAATAAGTAAGAGAGAGAAAAAGGTGGAGAGAATAAACTAAAAAGTGAATAAAGTAGAGAGAAAAAAAGTAAGAGAGAGTAAAGTAAGAAAGAGAAAATAATTACTATATATGAAAATGACTCAACTATGAAGAAATTTCCCAAATTGGAAAAATATCTCAACTATGAAGAAACGGAGGGAGTACCAAAATACACAAAATTCTAGTTCTAGAAGATAAAAAAAATAGATTTTTCGTGGTCAAAAAAGGAGAGGGAAAGTAGCAAGGAATTTACATTTGATAGAATTTGGGACGGGTCAATTGCGCAGCCATTGAAGCTTATTCTTCGTGGAAACAGGAAACTGAGATCGAGTCTCATTCGCCTTCTTATAATTACTTCCATTCCTTTCCATTCTCTCATCAATCTCTGTGATATGGCGTCGAGTAGTAATTCGTCATGGGCCGATCAATGGGATACTCAATCACAGCCTGTGTCCACCTACACCACCTTCTCCCACTCCGGCAGCTCAACATCTTCCAAGCTCGACAAGACCAAGGCGGTGGCTTCCTCCGGCATCAAGAAGGTTAAGGCCGGAGCTACTGCCGGTCTACACTGGATGAAGAATAAATACCATAAGGCTACTACTCACAAGCAATAAATCATTTTCTATCAAAAAATCTAACTTTATTTTGTATATACATCTTCGTTTCAAAGTAGACCTTATATAAATTCTTTATCGATGAATATAGTCATATAGATGATAGATCTACTGAATTTATTTATGTAATTTGCCTTTGGTTATTGTATATACATTATACATACTTGGAACCGATGCGTGGACAATTTTTATGGTACACAAATTGACAAAGATTTGAATTGTGTTTATTTTAATTTTATATTCAAACACTCCTTCGGCCTTCCCCTCTATTTAGAGGTGCCCAACGTTTACGATTCCGGCGGTTAACCGCGAAACTGTAACCGAAACTGTGAGAATTTACCCGAACCGAAATCGTCGATTTTAGAACCATGGTTCGGTTCAAGTTCAGAAATTTTCGAACCGAAATCGTGTCGGAACCTCTGGTTCCGAGCGGTTCCAAACTGGAACCGCGAAAAACCGTGAAACCGAGCCGGAAACACAAAAAACCATCGAAAACCGCCGGTTCGGAATCATGAAAACCTTTAAAAACCGCCGGAAAACCACTGGTTCGAAACCGAAACCGATACCGACGGTTTTAAAACAGGAACCATAACCGCGAAACTCCCTCGCGGTTCGGTTCCGGTTCGGCAATTTTCAAAACCGGAACCGCCGGTTCTGGACATCTACCTCTCTATTATCAAAGAGTAGATTATTTTAGATTCGATTCCTCCATGGCATGATCTTTAAATTTAAATTTATTTATCTAAAAAATTTAAATAGATCGACTTCATACACTGAACACGCATAAATGCATTATAGTACTAAATTGAAGGAGTACTATTTATACAACTAAATTTTCCGCACAACAAAATTTCACTAACAGAAAAGTAATAGTACTATTTTTTGATATAATGTTATAAAATTAATAGTATAATTTTGATAATAAAATATTATTTAATTGATAAGATGTTCTTCTTGAAGTTGAATTGATAGATTGAGAGTTAGATTGAGTTAAAATAGTATAAAGACACATGTGTACACATTGATTCTTGGAGATGAAATTATCAATTACATGGTAATGATAAAATGAACTCATATATTGTACAAACTCTAAAATTTTCAACATAGTAGTATTAACACAATGTCAATACAATATCAACACAGTGTAAAATTTCAAGATTTTGATGTCAACATAATTTCAACACAACATCAACCGTTGACATTGTGTTGACATTTTTTATTGCTATTATTTTATCATCTGTTGATATTTTCTAACGGTCTAGATCATAGTTTGGAGTTTGTACAATATTTAGAGTTTGCATTTGATTACATTTCTATCTTTATATATACATTATTCACCTCTTTATATCTAAAATTTGACTGTAATTTCTGGGTATCCAATTCTATCTGATTTTATCATATTAGTGAGTTAACTTTATTTCTTATTTCATGGACTGTATTATTACTATTCACAATTATATTACTTACTTTATTTCTTATGTCATGGACAGTATTATTACTATTCACAATTATATAACATATTTATAATTAGCTAGTCCCCCCTAAAAGAATATTGTTTAGACTAAAATCTCATTTTGGTCCTTAATATATTGCAATTTTTTTATTTTGGTCTAAGACCATCCACAACGCGTCTCGCGCCGGGCTCGCGTCTCGTCTCGGAGAGACGAGACCCCCGCGAGACGCATTGCAGCGGCCATCTCGTCTCCAGCTCGCGACCGTCTCGTCGCGTAGCTCGTCTCGGAGAGACACGAGACGAGCTGTCTCGCCACGCGCCCGAGACACGTGGCACGTCCCCATGCGTGCGTGACGCCCACTCGCTGGCCCGCGAGTGGGCGTCGTCACTGATGACGCAATAATTCATTTTTTTTTTAAATCGATTTTTAATAAAAAAATTTTTTTTTTTTCAAACGGTAATATTACCGTTAAATATTTATTTTCATTTTTTAAATTTTTAATTTTTTTACTCTATAAATAATTCTATTCCATACTCATTTCAAACACAAACACACATCTATTCCTCTCAAATCCTCTCTATCACTCCAATTTCCATCTTCAATCAACTCAAACAAATGGATCCTTTTGAGCAAATGCGCCAATTAATGGAACAATCACTCGAAGAAGATCGACGACGAGAGGCGGAGGAAGCCGCACCACCCCCACGACGCTCCCGGAAATACATCAATCGGAACCGGGAGGAAGCCGCCGCACGGTTAGTACGCGACTACTTCTGCGATAACCCGATTTGGGGAGATACCTATTTCCGTCGCCGTTTCCGCATGCGGAAACCGCTATTTCTCCACATAGCGAATACTTTGGTGGCCAGGGAGGAGTTCTTCCGAGAAGGGTTCGACGCGGTCGGTCGTCCCAGCCACACGACGCTGCAGAAATGTACTGCAGCCATCCGGCAGCTTGCGACTGGACAAACGGCCGACATATTCGACGAATACCTGCACATCGGAGACAGCACTGGGCGCTTGTGCTTGCTCAACTTCTGCAGAGGCGTCCGGGCAGCCTTCAGTGACGAATTTCTCCGGAGGCCAACCACGGAGGATTGTCAGTTCCTCCTCAACCTGCACGAACAAGTGCACGGATTCCCCGGGATGCTTGGCAGTGTCGATTGCATGCACTGGCAATGGAAGAATTGCCCGGTGGCTTGGAGGGGTTCCTACACGAGCGGCCACAAAGGCACCCACCCAACCGTTGTACTCGAGGCCGTTGCCGACTACCGACTTTGGATCTGGCACGCGTACTTCGGGGTCCCTGGCTCGAACAACGACGTAAACGTGCTCCAACAGTCCGACCTCTTTACCGAAGTTTTGGATGGTAAAGCGCCGGCCATCAACTTCGTCGCCAACAACCGACGGTATAAAATGGGGTACTATCTCGCCGACGGCATCTACCCGAAGTGGCCGACCTTCGTGAAGACGTGCGGCAGGCCAGCGAACCCAAAGCAGGCTCTTTTTGCGCAGAAGCAGGAGGCTGCGCGCAAGGATGTGGAGAGGGCGTTCGGGGTTCTCCAAGCGCGCTTCAACATCATCAAAGCCCCGGCTCGTTCGTGGTTCATGGAGAGCATGGTCGACATCATGTATACGTGCATAATCTTGCACAACATGATTGTCCGAGACGAAGGACCCGATGCCGGAAATTGGTTCGACCCCGAATCCCCCGGAAGCTCAACTGCAAGTAGTCCGCCGCGAAGTGGAGCGCATCCATCTATACAAGAACGGTTGGCTATTCGGGCAAGGACACGCGACTCTAGCGCCCACACCCAACTCCAAGAGGATCTAATTGAGCACATTTGGGAAAACTTTGGCGGAGAATATTAAATTATGTCATTTTTATTTTTTTAGAATTTTAATTATGTCTTCGCTTTTTTAATGTTAAGTTGTAATATTGTTTTAATTTTAATAAAGTGTGTTTGTTTAAATTGAATTGGGTTTTAAAAAAAATTATAAATTAAATTGAATGAATAGTAATTAAGAGACGGTATAGAGACGGTTAAGAGACGGAGCGTTGCAGCCTCCGTCTCTTAGTTAAGAGATGGAGGAAAAAAGGACAGTGGGGCCCTCAAATAGTGCTCAAATAGTAGTTAAGAGTCGGTTTAAGAGACGGTATAGAGACAGCGTTGTGGATGTCCTAAAACATTATCTTTTGAATTATCCAGTCCCTCACATTTGAAATCGGATCACATTTAGTCCGAAATGGACGGAATTGTTAAAATTTAACAGTCAACGTGGATTTATCGGATTTTGACCCTGTTAATCATTTTTAATTAATTCAAAAAAAATAATAATTATTATAAATAAATAAACTTTTATATTATAAATAAAAAAATAATCCCCATCTCACTTCCTCCCCCTCCAGTATCTTCGCCGCCTCCCGATTCCCCCTCGTCGCCCCCAGCACCGTCGTCACCGCCTCATCCCTCAGCCTCACCCTCTCCTTACATCATCACCCCCTCTGTTGAGAATGCAATGGCGTCTCTTCCGATTTCAACCCCACTCCTCCCCTTCCCCCTTCCTCCCTCACCCAGAAACACCCACATCTCTCTCAAACCAATCTGGTGCCTTCGTCCTCGCCTGGGCCCACTCCCGCCCTCCAAATCCTCATCAATGATGAGAATCAGTAGCAGCTGGAGTAGAATAACCCTTTTACCCCAAGCCCACCCCCTTCAAGAGACCCCATCTCCAGCAACAATTCTCCCGTTCCCTCACCAAGACTCTGACTCTCTCCAACGCCCTCCATAGATACGGCGTGGACCCACCTGCAAAATTCAGTCTTTTCCACAATAGGTCTCAGAAATTCTTGACCCATTTCCACCACCACCTCCGCCACCTGCGCCGCCGTCTCCGCCTCCACCTCCACCTCCGCCTCCGCCACAATAGCAATCCTGAGGCTCCCCACGATTAGGTTGTTCCTTGCCAAGTCCTTGCCGATTAAGATAAATGTCAAGGGTCGGGTGAGCCGGCCTCATTTTCCGGTGCTTTGGTCGATTGGTTCGAGGCAGAAGGCGGATAAGAAAGTCATTTCCGGGTGTTATGTTCAAGCATACATCAATGGGGATGTCTATGAGGGCGAGTTTCATAAGGGGAAATGTAGTAGCAGTGGGGTTTATTACTATTACATGAGTGTGAGGTATGAAGGTGATTGGGTTGATGGCAAGTATGATGGCTACGGCGTTGAGACGTGGGCTCGGGGCAGCTGGTATATAGGGCAGTACCGGCAAGGCCTTAGGCATGGTTTCAGAGTATATAGGTTTTACACTGGTGACGTACATTCTCAACAGAGGGGGTGATGATGTAAGGAGGGGGTGAGGCTGAGGGATGAGACGGTGACGACGGTGGTGGGGGCAATGAGGGGGAATCAGGAGGCGGGGAGGGCGGCGGAGATGGTGGAGATGCTGGAGGGGGGAGGAGGTGGGGGGGGGTTATTTTTATTTATAATATAAAAGTTTATTTATTTATAATAATTATTATTTTTTTTGAATTAATTAAAAATGATTAATCGGGTCAAAATCCGATAAATCTACGTTGACTGTTAAATTTTAACAGTTCCTTCCATTTCGGACTAAATGTGATCCGATTTCAAATGTGAATGACGGAATAATTCAAAAGATAATGTTTTGGACTAAAATCAAAAAATCGCAATATGTTAAGAACCAAAATGAGACTTAAGTCTATTGTTTATCATATTTTACTAAATTATTCCTCTTCATTGCTTTACACATATTCATCAACGACGATCAATCATATAAGAAATCGTGTAATATTTATATCATTATCATTATTTTTACTAGTATTATTTTTGAAGGAATCATCATTGTTATTTGAGAATCAGATAATAAATTATTTGAATTAAAAAATACATTTCTCCGATATTGACCGAATTAAAAACACATTCCTCACATATATTCGAGAAAACACGCAAACGCCTAGTTTCCATTTGTACGGTCCACTAATTCACACAGCGCGTTATTTTAGTCTGCAAAAACAAAATAAAAAAATGTACTAATAAAATTAAATTAAAATACGTCGCCTCTCCATATAAAGCCCCCAATTAAAACCCGTCTTCCCAAAACACATCGCAAAACCCAAATCAAAACCACAAATCCGCAAATTCAGCTCGAAAAAACAATCCATGGCATATGAAGATAATCCGTGGGGCGGAAACACGAACGCTCACAATCCGGCGCGGCTGGGCGGAGCACCGCCGACGCTGACGGATAGAGTCGGCCACACGTTCGGCAAGACTAAGGTGGCGGCTTCCACCGGATTCGGGAAAACCAAGGCGGTGGCCTCCGTCGGCTACGAGAAATCCAAGGTCGCCGCCGGGAAAATCAAAGTTGGCGCTACCGTCGGATTCAATTGGATCAGACTCAAGTACAAGAAAAGCAAGCTCGCCAGAAAGTAGATCCAACAAATTGAAGAATTAGTAGAGAGTTTTGATCGCTTCTTCGATCAATTAGGTTTGATGTTATCGATTCCTTTGCCTTTCTTTTCTTTTTCCAATTTTTGTCATATGTATAACTCTGACATTCTGTTTTCTATTCATTTCAGCTTGATATATAATATTGTTTGATTTTGAATATTTCCATCTTGCATGTTTGAATTCTAATTCTTACCGTGAGCTCATTAATGAATTATTAGGGGAAATTAGCTTACAAGATCTGCAATCGAATTGAAATTGATCGATTTATTTACTCAACTTCTTTTCGACAGAGTTTAGATGGGGGATGGCATCCATTTACCTAATTGAGATAGGTTTGGAGAAGTTGAGATAGTTTTACTTTTCAGTTTGTTTATTTGTGAAGAAAGAGTATTACTACCTATATTTTTTTAGAAGGGAAATGCTATGCAGCCATAATGTGGCTAGCATACAGTGACATTTTAGTAAATTTTGATATTATTGGCTATTAATGATTTAAATAGGTTATTAATTGCTCCAATAACTTTACACTATTACCCTTTCTATTTAACTGTAGTTGTTTTTTAGTTTCATTTCTTTATTCCGATTTTTACATTTCTTTCTTTTATTCATTTATTTTTTACTTTTCTGTTTTCAAGTAATTTATTTTTAAAATCAAATAGTCTATAATATTTTTATTATGTTATAGTTTAAGATTATCAACTATACTAACATTATAGGGTGTATTATAATATAATTATATAAATCAATATACTAATTATTTTGTATATACTATGATATAGTTGTGTTTACATAGTTATTCTTTTCTTTTTATTTTAAACACATTACGTTAGTTCTAACTTAAATTTTATTTTAAAAATAATAAATCTTAAAATAGAATAAATATTTTTTTAAACATGAAATTCCCATTCCCATAAGTCTCTGGCAATCTCCCACTCTCTTATAAAAATCAAAATCATTCCTATATTGTATTTGTATATTAGTAATCTATAAGCCTATAATATTCTTTCTTCGTCCCTCAATAATATGCATTTTTTAGTTCGTCTCACAAGAATATATACTTTCTAATTTTGAAAACTTTTTTCTCTCAATTGAAGTGAGAGTGTGAGACTCATTCTCTTCTAACAATACTTTATTAATTTTTGTCTTCTTCTTCCTCTCTCTCTCTTTCTTTCTCTCTCTTACTTTACCAATTGTGCATTAAAATATGTACCAAAATGTAACGTTATACATAATAGTTTATATGTTTATATACTTCCAATTAAGTTGTGATATAATCTAATTAATAATAATAACAATTAATATTATTACTGTTAATATAGACTATAATACTATGTGCTACTCCGTTACTACATAACTTAACATCATTACCATCACCATCACCATCACCGTGTACTCTATAAGTATTAGCTTACAACTTTTACTTATTTCAATAATTTAATTTAAAGAATAAACAAATATTTAAATAATACAATGACACATATATTTTATATTTGAATTAAAAGTAAATCATGATTTCATATTTTATAATTCATGTAAATATGCTAAACCACTAAATAAAGTAAATCATAATAATATTACCTCTAAGAATCCACTCACAGTCTACATATTAATGCATTTATCTTTTATGTAATATTATTTTCATATTTTAATATATTTACTAACAAATAAAGCTAAAAATAAAAATTTGAATTTATCATTGCAATATGCCAATATTTCAATATCGGACCAATACTTTTATTCGTGCGTAAATACTTATCACGATGCGTTGGTATTATAAATATAAGATAAAATTGAATGAATCATGTAACATTATTAAATTTAATTTGGTTTATATAAATTTGATGCAACATGAGTTAATGTATAATCCAATTGAATAAATTATACTATTTTCTTCATATTTATAGTATGTCATAACTAATGGTACATTTGTCCAAATAAAATTTATACTTTTTAGAGGTATTGATTTCACCGAAATGACATTAAATGCACTAACTTTTATTAATTTTTTATTTTTATGGCTGGCCATAATGTGGCCATTTAGCACTACTCTTTTTAAAAGCCTTTGCATCCACCATAAATTTTAATGGAGAATTGATGCTCCTTTCTATTTTAGTCATCCACATTCATGTCTCAATACCGTCTCATCCCTTCACTATTCATCACTGTTTTACCCCATCTCTTAAGTAAGAGACATCACTTGCATCCATCCATCTCTTAACCATCTCATCCATTAACTATTCATTCAATTTCAATTTTTTATTTTTATTTCCAATAAATTCAATTAATAAAAACACATTTCATTAAATAAAAGAAAATTATAATTTAAAATCCAAAAAAATTTAAAAAAAACACATAATTAAAATCTTAAAAATAAAATAAAAAGACATAATTTAAAATACTAGAAATTAAAAATTGCACACTTAAATTATAAAAACTACTCCGTCAGCGAATCATCCTCCGAAGGCGGTGCGGTGCACCCAATCTAGATGGAGGCGGAATACCAAGTTGACTTGCCAGATACTCAATACCGGCAAGATGGGCTTGAAATTGGGCAGATGTCATGCGGGAAGTGTCAGCCATCGTGGCGGTGAAGTACATGGACATTAGGGAGGACGGCGGCCCTTGGGAGCTCGCCTGGCTTGATTCGCCTCGGCCCCTCCCCCTCTCCCTCCCTCTAGCCGCCTTCACCACCTTGTTCCCTTGCGGCCGACGTCGTGTACCGGAGGAGCCCCCTGCATCGGATGTCGGGAACTCAACCTCTTGTGAGGCGTTGCCTTCCCCGCTATCACTAGACGAGTATTGGCCACCCGTCATATGCTTCGTGCATTTCGAGCTTGAGTCCGTGCTGGAATCGTCACCGCCAGCCCACCTATCAAGAAGTTTGACCGCCTCCCAAACATCTGGAAATTTGAAATCTTTTTTGGTGTCGGATTTAAAGACTCGCAAAGCCGCTCTCAGAATGTCGGCTCTACTGGCTCCGCTTTGGTATTGCTCTGCTTCCCTCTTGTAAATCCCACAAAATCTTTTGACATCTCTGTCGGCTCGCTCAAAATGAGCGTAAAGCATCTTCAGGTTGCGGCTGGCCCCTTTCGGCTTTTTTGCGTTGTATACTCGGGTGACCTTATCCCAAAAACACTTGTCGGTTTGTTGATTCCCTAGGATGGGATCTTTCGACGTGCTGATCCAAGCGTCGAAGAGAACCATCGTCTCCGCTAGTGTGTATGGATGACGACCGCCGTCCTCAGGGTCCTCCACCGCCTCTGGAGTGTGTTCCTCCGGAATATCCTCCCTAATTTGTAATCCCTGCTTTTGCGTGCTCCTCGGACTGGCGGGACGATAGTATGCATCAACTGGAAAAGATGGTGTTTAGTACGCCGACCTCGACGAGCCTTGGGTGGATGACGACAAACGCGTTCAAGTCGTAGCTGCCGCCCTCGCTGCCGGAGTTTCCGTCACCGGACATTTTTGCAGAAATTGGAGAGGAAAGAGAGATGATATGATAGTGTTTGTGAGAGTGTAGTGTTTGTGTGTGGAAAAAATGGTGGGAAAATTGGGTTATTTATGGATGAATGTGGGAAAAAAAGGAAAAAATATCTGCAAAAAAACGGCCTAAAAAAACGTCATTTTTTACTTTATTTTTCAGATTTTTTTTAAAAATAATTTAAAAATAATTAAAAAAACGGCTCTGTGAGTGGGCGTCACGCCCCAACCGCTGCTCGCCACGTGGCCGACGCGCGTGGCGAGACCACCCGCCAACCACCCCTCCCCCGGGCTACGAGACGCGATGGAGCACCCGCATCGCTGTCTCGATGAAGTCTCGTCTAGCTGGGACAAGACCGAGCCCGCATCGAGACACCGATGCGGGTGCTCTTAAGTGATCAACTTTTCTATTTTGATTGTCCCACTACAATTGGTTAATTTCCTCTTTTAGAAGGGAAAAAAACAAAACAATTTTCCTCTCTTATTTTATTTCATCTTTCTTATTTTATTCCCTCTTTATCTCTTCTACTTTTTCCCCCTCTCATACTTTATTCACTCAATTTTAATTTAATAAATATTATTTTCTTAAATCTCGTGCCCAAAAGAAATTCATCACTTGCGATGGAACAAAGGGAGTACTATAATAAAAGAGAAGAAGAGAAAATGGTTAAAATAAGAGAGATGAAGAGAAAAAGTAGTATTAGTGGATTATGGACTATACTTACTAAAACAAAAAAAAATTAAAATTTTCTATATTTAAGAAATAGATCAAAATAAATATATTTTCTATACTCTCAGTGTCTCATGTTACTTGCGCCTTTTTATTTCGACTCGTCCCAAACTATTTAAACTATTTATATTTTAAGGAAGAATTATAGTATTTAATTAATATATTAGAGTAAATTAAGTATTTCACTATTAAGATTTCTTATTATATTTAATTATAGTAAAAAATTAATGATATAAAATGAAAAGCGTAAATAATAATAGAAGAAGTATAAGTGTTAGACGACGTCATCAACCTTTTTTTAAACAGAAGTGGGGCATTATTGGTTTAGGTAAAGCTTTGGGATGTCATTTTCTTCCTATCTAGGTAAGGTAGAATTATACAATCTACTACTAGTACTTATTTAATTTTGAACGACCTTTTCATACCAAAATTTTCGAGCGAATTCTTTTTCGGCTCAATATAACATTAATTATCCCCGGAAATTTGAAACCACCTACAAATCTCAACAAACCCTTCTAGATATGGAAAATGATAAATATAGTCCTAATTTTAATATTTGTTAAGATTGTTAAAAGTCAGCAGAATGATTCATTCTTATTCATTGAAAAAAAGTACAGGAAGTAGAACTTATATAGGCTAGACTATTTCTATACATGGTAAACCTAATTTACATATATTTGCATTTTATCTATGGTAAACTATGATTCCATATCAATCACGTGTATCATGCTCCTGATCTCGTGTGATTTCTTTCCAACACTAATGAGATTCCTGATACTCAACTTGCCTAGTACTTCTTGAAATGACTTTGAGTTCACAGCCTTCGTTAAAATGTCAGCCAGTTGGTCTCCAGACTTGACGTATGGCATCTCAACTATCTTTGCTTCGAGGTTCTCCTTTATGAAATGTCTATCTACTTCCACATGTTTGGTTCGATCGTACTGCACTGGATTTTCAAAGATGCTAATCGCCGCCTTGTTGTAACAGAAGAGTCTACACGGTTGAGCTGGGTGAAGCTCCTACTCTGTCATAAGTTTCCTTAGCCACAATATCTCTGTCAACCCACTCCTAATTCCTCGGAATTCTGCCTCTGCGCTAGATAGCGTCACCACTTTCTGCTTCTTGCTTCTCCACGTCACAAGGTTTCATACTACAAAGGGAAAATATCCGGCAATTGACTTTCTGTCATTCGGATTCCCTGCCCAATCAGCATCAGTAAAGTCGTGTATTTCCATGTGATTGTGTTTCTCAAATACGAGCCCATGCTCAGCTGTCCCCTTCAAATATCGAACAATCCTTAGAACCGCCTCCCAGTGTTCTTCTTGAGGTGCATGCATAAACTGACTTACCACTCCTACAGCATAGGCAATATTCGGCCTCGTGTGGGACAGATAAATCAGTTTCCCAACTAGTCTCTGATATCTCCCTCTATCTGCCTGTTTGGATCCTTCCTACATCTGCAATCCATGATTCTGAACCATCGGAGTATCTGTCGGCTTGCAGTCTAGCATTCCAATCTCAGCTAACAAGTCCAGTACATATTTTCTTTGGTTTATGAAGATCCCCTTCTTTGACCGTAGAACCTCTATTCCCAAAAAATACTTGAGAAGGCCCAAATCCTTCATCTAGAATTCTTGAAATAAGTTCTTCCTCAGCTCGGCTATCTCTTCTTCATCATCTCATGTAATAATCATGTCATCTACATATATAATCAGACACGTGATCTTGCCATCTTTCTTCTTTAGGAACAGAGTATGATCAGAAATACTTTGTTTTTATCCATAATTCTTCATCACCTCGGTGAATCTCACAAACCACGCTTGTGGGGACTGTTTCAATCCGTACAATGTCTTCTTCAATTGGCATACTTCCCCTTCTTGAAATTCCTCGGTAAATCCAGGCGGAAGCTCCATAAAGACTGGTTTTGGCAATTCTCCGTGGAGAAAGGTGTTGGTCATATCAAACTGATGAAGTGGCCAATCTTTATTCGCGACAATCGAGAACGACACTCTTACATTATTAATCTTGGCCACGGGGAAAAAAATCTCATCATAATCTATGTCGTATGTCTGGGTGTACCCTTTTGCCACGAGTCGAGCTTTATATATTTCTATCGTGCCATCTGGCCTTCTCTTAATCGTAAACACCCATCTGCACCCAACAGTTTTTACTCCTTCAGGCAGCTTGCCTTTCACCCATGTGTTGTTTTTCATTAATGCCTTCATCTCAGTGAACATAGCTTCTCTCCAGTGCTTAATCTTCATTGCTTCATCGGCTGACTGTGGAATTTCTTCTTCCTCATATAATGCAGCCTCAAAAGCTCGGGCCATTTTGGTTAAACTCCCTTGTACAAAATTCGCCACCCTTTAGCGGCTCTTCTTGTCAATCCTCTCAGGGGAGTATCGTTTGGGCGGTATTCCCCTTGTACTCCGAGGGGAAAGTACAAGCCGTCCCGTGTCTCCATCAATAATATTTTCCTCCTCTAGAGGTTCTGTGTCAGGGGGGTCAGTAGAAACAGACACAGAACCAGGATCGGGTTCAGAAAGTACCTCGGATATCGTCGGAGGAGAGTCCTGAGGTAGTGGATGAGATGACTCGTCTGGTGAGACCTGCTCGGCGGTAGTGATAGCAGGCACTGTTGGATCCTCAATCGAAGAGCTTGGCAATGGCACAACCCAACTTAGTAGTCCACAGTGTTACCTAGATCACTCTCCCCCTGACTACTAAGGTGGGTTTGGTGTTAAAAGAATTCGGTTTCCAAACAATTTCAGTTCATGGTGGTGACAATCTTTTCGGTTTGAGGGTCAAAACATCAATAGCCCTTCTGGTTCAGCCCGTACCCCACGAAGACACGCTTAGTAGCACAGGGTGATAGTTTGGTTCTTTCGTGTTTCGGGATATGGACGTAAACAGTACAACTGAATACTTTGGGTGAGAAGGTGGTTGGGAATTTTGGCTAATTTGGATAAAGTATTAAGGGGGTTTTCATGCGAAGAATTTTAGTGGGTAGACGGTTTATAAGGTAGATGGCAGTGGCAATAGCTTCGAGCCAGAAATGTTTTGGGACTTTGGATTCGATCCTTAGTGCTCGAGTTATTTCAAGTATCGTTCTATTTTTTCTTTCAGTAACCCCATTCTGTTCAGATGTATAGGCACAAGAAGTTTGGTGGATTATGCCCTTTTCTTTGCAGAGGTTAGTCATGGCACTATTCACAAATTTCCTCTCATTGTCGGACCTAAGGGTTTTGATAGTAATATGAAACTGGGTTTGGATTAGTTTGAGAAAGGAGACGAATCTATCAAACACTTCAGATTTATGTTTAAAAAAATAAATCCATGTCATCCTAGTGCAATCATCAACAAATACCACAAAGTATCTAAAACCATTTCCACCAATAATTGGGGCAGGCCCCCACACATCAGAATGTACTAAAGAAAACATGGAATTCATTCGAGTATTCGTAGGTTTAAAGGACTGTCTGTGGCTCTTGGCCAAAACACAAGTTTCACACGAAAAATCAGCAAGAATTGAAATGTTTGGATAAAGAAGTTTAAAATAACCAGGGGAGGGGTGTTCTAGTCTTTGGTGCCAGAGCCAAGTTTCTTGTGCCGGCATCACACTACCAGTTTAAGTTATCTCGTCCACGTAGTAGAGTCCATGTTTCTCAGTGCCACGCTTAAGAATCCTCCTCGTCTGAATATCTTGCAAGATATAAAAATCCGGATGCATTAGAAGTGTGCAATTCAGCTCTTTGGTTACATAGCTGATTGACATCAGCCTTTGAGACAAAGTAGGAGCATATAAGCAGTTCGTGAAACAAAGTGTAGGGGATATCTCAATAGTTTCGGATCCCACAACAGTAATCAATTCCCCATTGGTAGTTCTAATATAGGACTTAGTAACTTCATTTAAATCAATAAAATCACTCTTTTCTGGAGTCATAGTATCAGTCGCGCCACAATCAAATATCCATCCTTTCGTATGTGTATCAGTCATAGTTTGGACATGAAATGCAGCGGAAATATTTTGCAGGGGTGCAAAGGGATTTTTAGACACACATGTGGGGTCAATTTCGTATTCCAAAAAGTCAGGGGTACAAATTTTTATATGATGGGGTCTCTTTTCTAAAAACTCATACTGGTGGGGGTAAAAACTTAATAAATGAGACTTGTTAGGGTTTGGTTTAAAACCAAACCATTTACCTCCTTGATGCGCCGCCGTTCTACCCATTCCCGATTCCGCCCACTCGGCGAGATTTCCGGCACCTCGCACGTTGCCGCCGCTAGATTGACCCTCCTTGCAAGTCTCCGATCCGACACCGGTCATTTCCCTCGAGTTTTCGACCACTATTCGTCGCGGTTGCCGTTCACCGCTTGTTTCGGCGGCGAATTTCTCCTGACCCTGCACGGCCCTAGCCTTCGGTCGCTCCTCCCACCATTTTGGGTATCCCAATGGTTTAAAGCAGGAGTCCAATGTGTGTTTTTGTTTTCCATGGTGAGAACACCACAATTTCGAGGTGTCGGGGCGGTTCCCTGGTCGGCTGGTGGCGGCGGGGCGTTGCGATGATCCGTTCCAGTGCGTTGGTAGATTGCTCTGTGCGGCGAATCCGTGTCCGATCTCCCAAAGTGATGAATCGGCGTTGTTGCCGTCGGCGTCTATGGTGGGTGAGGCGGACGTTGGTGGCATGATTCGACGTCGAGCCGTCTCCGTCTTCACCCACCCGTAGGCTGCCGCTACTGATGGGTATGGTTCCTCCTTCAAGATTTCCTGTCAGATTACATCGTACTTCTGGTTCAGTCTCGTTAGGAACTTGATCAATCGTTTCTCGTTTGAATACACTCTGTACTGATCAACTCCTTTGTCGCAGCAAGTCACAGGCTGCTTTTGGCAGCAATCAATCTCCACCCACAGCCCGTGGAGTTTTCGGTAATATGTCTCTAAATCAAGGTTTCCTTGTCTGATTGTGATTACCTTATCTTCCAGATCGTAGATGAGATACTTGTCTGCCTTACTCTCAAAGGTCACAGCGAGGCTATCCCATAACGCCTTTGATGTTTGGTGATGAGCGAAATCAGAGATGATGTCGTTCTCGATGTTGTCGACGATCCAGGAGATCGTTTTTCTCCCACTCATTGAACCCTTTGCTCCCTGGTTCCGGAGGTTCGTTTCTGATGTAGGAGTACACCCCTCAGCCTCCGATTTTCACCTTGATCAGCCTTGACCATAAGGGGTAGTTCTTTCCATTCAACTTGAATGCTATGGTGATGCCCTTGCTGTTTCTTAAGGTTTTCGTATGTTCTGGATTGGGTTTTGTATCTTCCTCTGTATCTGACATATTTCTATGTAGGGTTCGGTCGATTTACTGATTTGGTTTTGGCTGAAAAACAGGTCGGGAATTGGTATATTGGCTATGATGAAATTTTTCTGAGCCTGGATCGTTTCTGCTCTGATACCATGTTAAAAGTCAGTAGAATGATTCATTCTTATTCACTGAAAAAATATACAGGGAAGTAGAACTTATATAGGCTAGACTATTTCTATACATGGTAAACCTAATTTACATTTATTTGCATTCTATCTATGGTAAACTATGATTCTATATCAATCACGTGTATCGTGCTCCGGATCTCGTGTGATTTCTTTCCAACAAAGATCATATTCTTTTAGCTTTGATTTGGTTTTAAACATAGCCTAAACTTTGAATAATGGTAAACTATGATTCCATATCAATCACGTGTATCATGCTCTGTGATTTCTTTCCAACAAAGATCATATTCTTTTAGCTTTGATTTGGTTTTAAACATAGCCTAAACTTTGAATAATGTGTCGATAGCCAATAAAAAAATAATGTCAAAGTTTGTGGCTAATTCTGTCATTTTATTTCAAGATTGGTTTAACTCATGTATTGAGCTTTATCGGTCGTATCAGTATTAAACCAAAATTACCAAATAATACGTCAGAATCATCATCGTGACATGGCTCACAAAATCCATTCATCAATAGAGATATATTTTGAAACTATAATTATAAAATAAAATGATAAATCTAATTAGTCTAAATGATGTTAACATTTATTGTAGTCTTTAAATTGGTCCTTTGCATGATTCCTTGCAGATATTTCATCCTCATCATCCATGTGGTTTTGAGATATGAGATCCCATGGCATACAGCTGCTAAGCTTGAAAGATCGTGGATCGATAATTATCTTTTCTAATGCACCATCGCATTTGACAAATTGTGTAATTATTTGAAGATGATTAAACACACCACGATAACCAACAAACTCTACCTCCTCGATGTGAGTAAAAGCCCTACAAATTCTGTCATCTCTCTCCCGAAGCCAAACATCACCAATCCAACCATCAGGCCAGTTACAATTACATAGGTTACTACACTTTTTGCTTGTCTCTTGGTGTGATGCCTATTATTCAACAAAGTGAGAGTAATCCATCACTATAAATACATAGTTAAAAGATAATGAAAGAAAAATGAATAGATAGGTACCTCTATCACAAATCTCTGCAAGAAAAGTGCAGGTGCCACACTTAACCATGGCAGGATTGAACACTTTTCACAGTAATCACAGCCAAGAACCACCACCAATTCCTTAAGATTAGGCATGATCTTCCCTATAGTGTCCTGCAATATATATCTATATATTAATTTATAAACATATTAACATAATTTACTGAAAACCAATCACAAAGTGCACCCCATAGCTAATTCTGGATGTGGCGTATATCTTGAGCTTGTGTAGTTGTGGAAGCAATAATCCAAACATGTCTAAAAAAATTTTGATATCTTTAAAAGAATCATAACGTGGCGCCACCGCAATCCAGAGCTCAATAAGGAGAGGAACATGGGCAAGCATGAAAACACAATGTGGATTACCCGCAACCTCCGATTCAAGAACCACGACCGATGCAAGGCTCCTCCTACACTGGCTGATTTCTAGGCATTTGAACTCCTTCGAGGTCCTAACAACCTGAAGAGAATAAAGCTTGTCTATTTCGGACAACGACAGTTCCCCAATATATGCGCCACAGCCTCACCACTTACATCCACTGAATGCAAACTGAGTTTCTTCAGCAGTTTCAGATTGTGAGGGAAATTCTCTTCTTTGTATGGGAATGAGTAACGCTTTTCTAACGATGCGATCAAGACCAAATCAGGAGTCTCAACCTTTCTACTCACAGCGTAAATAAGCCAATCATCGATCTGAATTTCACAAGACAATCAGTAGAGGATTTGGGAAGTATGTGGATGAGTAGACATACATGCATTGTTGTTGGTTTCTGGGATTACAAAGATAACTACCGGGCGTAATACAACCCAAAAGAAAGGAAAGGAAGAACTGAACTTAAAAATACAACGTATAATCGAAACTACTAAACCAGTGTGATTAGCCGAGTCGAGGAGGCCTCTTCCCGCAAGACGAGATACGCCCCGGTAGTGCTCTTCGGTTTGGCGTGTCGTCCCCAAAGGTAAAACGGCTACGTCTCTATTGATGCAGCACCGCAATCAACAGAGCTCCGGCGAACTGGATGGAGGAGAGGGCAGAGCTTCGACAGAAAAAACTATGCAGGGAGAGGGAGAGAGCTTATGATGCAGAATGCTTTTTGAATTGTGTAGTGATGCATGGAATGGCTGGCCTATTTATAGGCTCAGTCCACTGCAGGGGGTCAACAGCCATGATGGCTGTCATCATGGCAATTCGTAACCGACGTCGGTTACAGACGTGTGGCAGGAGTGTGCCATCCGTGTGTGGAGCGTGTGGATTTCTCACGTGGCAACCGTGACTGTGCCTCGCTTGACGACGTGTCAAGCCACTTGGATTGCTGACTCGGCGGTGGTCCAAAAAGAATAGTTTGGGCCAAGCACCAAGCCCAAAGACCACCCAAAGACCAATTGCCAAGTCCAAGTCCAAGTCCAAGTCCAAGTCCAAGTCCAAGTCCAAGATCAAGATCGAGATCGGGATCGGGATCGGGATCGAGATCGGGATCGGGCTCGGGATCGGGCTCGGGCCCGGGCCCGAGGCCCGAGGCCCGAGGCCCGCGGCCCGCGCCCGCGACCACGAGCACGAGCACGAGCACGAGCACGTGCACGGGCACGGGCACGGGCACGGGCTCGGGCTCGGGCGGGCGGGCGGCGGCGGCGCGCGCGTGTGCGCGCGTGTGGGCTCTTTCACCCATCTTGGTCCACTATAATTATTAAGTAACATAAAGTCACTTAATTTATACACATTAAAGATGTGTTAATCCTCCAATGTGGGATAATTAACACTAGTTAATTATTCCCTAAGCTCCATCTCCAAGCTTTAATTAAAAGCTAATTATGCCCAACTTTAATCCACTATTTCTCACTCACCGGAAATCGGATTTGAGAAAGTGAATATACTACATTTACCTACGTAAAATGTAGATCGACGCTATGTCATTTAATTTCACAAAATTAAATGTCTCGTCACATTTATTATTTGGTCAAAATCCATTGACCGGGCATATTTAATCCATGATTTTTTACAATCCCCCACATGAGTGGAAATAGCCAAATGCATATGCATGCAGACACAAGCTCAACCCTCGCGAGGTATATAAGCATAAGGATAGGTAGTTGTTGACTTTGAACCCTCCATAGTCGACACCATCGGATACACAGGCGGCTTAGTAGCGCGATGCTTTGAACTAATCCCCCACGGCGTGCACCGAGACAATGGTGTTAACACTTAAACACCTCAACCTCATCCGTTCTCACGTTTTGTGTCCATTGCGGTCTTGGACACCACTTTGGATTCATAAGTGCGTTTTTTATGAAGCGACCACACTTCGCACTTACGTAGGTGATTCTTAGTCAAGTATCTTGCCATACTTGGTCTCTTTGAGAATTCCATCTCTTTGAGATCCTTAAGAACCATTAAAAGTCATAGACTTAGCCTTTACCACGAGGCAAGTTCTCCAACACTCTATTGCTCTCTAGGGAATAGATATAGTTTGAGTGTTTTTCCATGAACTCTCATAGCTTAGTTGTCCCTTTGAACCAAGTTCTTGGGATCTCCAGTCATCATGGTTGGGTTACCACTATGACAATTCTTTAGTTTGTGGATTTCAAACCCATTCCCTCTAGCAACTTATTCATTTGATCACGGTTTAACCCTTTGGTTAGCGGATCCGCTAGATTATCTATTGACTTCACATAGTCAATTGTAATCACCCCTGTTGTGATCAAATGTCTCACGGTGTTATGTCGTCGACGTATATGTCGAGACTTACCGTTATAGAAACCATTGTTTGCCCTTCCAATAGCCGCTTGGCTATCGCAGTGAATCAGCACTGGTGGCACTGGCTTAGACCAACATGGAATGTCTTCAAGGAAGTTCTTAAGCCACTCGGCTTCCTCACCAGCCTTATCCAAGGCAATGAACTCCGATTCCATTGTTGATCGGGCTATACAGGTCTGTTTTGTGGATTTCCACGATACAGCACCACCCCCAATAGTAAAGACATATCCACTTGTTGAAAGTGAGTCTCTATTATCGGATATCCAATTGGCATCACAGTACCCTTCAAGCACCGGGGGGTATCTCGAGAAGTGTAGCCCAAGATTTTGAGTGTGTTTTAAATATCTCAAAACCCTCACAAGAGCTCTCCAATGCTCTTTGCTTGGATTGCTCGTGTAACGACTTAACTTGTTCACGGCACAAGCAATGTCAGGTCGAGTGCAATTAGTCAAGTACATAATGCACCCGATGACCCGTGCATACTCTTCTTGTGCAACGGGCTCGCCTTTGTTTTTGCTCAAGTGAACGTCGAGTTCAATTGGAGTCTTAACCGGCGCGCCATCATAGGCTTTGAATTTATTCAATATCTTCTCAACATAATGTGATTGTGTTAAGATGATTCCATCATTCATTCTTAAAATCTTCATTCCAAGAATTACATCGGCTAGACCCATGTCTTTCATGTCAAAGTTTCTCTTTAACATGGCCTTTGTATCGTTAATTACTTGAGTGTTGCTACCCAAGATTAACATATCATCAACGTAGAGACACACTATAACATGACCGTTATTAGTGCTCTTGATGTAGACACATTTGTCGCACTCGTTGATTTTAAACCCATTTGATAACATCACATTATCAAACTTCAAGTGCCATTGCAATGGCGCTTGTTTCAATCCATATAGGGATTTCACGAGCTTGCATACCTTTTTCTCTTGTCCAGGTACTACAAACCCTTCGGGTTGTTCCATGTAGATTTCGTCTTCTAGTTCACCATTCAGAAACGCGGTCTTTACATCCATTTGATGAATCTCGAGATTGTGCAATGCAGCAATAGCGAGAAGCACCCGGATAGATGTAATCCTTGTTACAGGTGAATAGGTATCGAAGAAGTCATGTCCTTCTTTTTGTTTAAAACCCTTTACTACTAATCGGGCTTTATACTTATCAACTGTTCCATCGGCCTTAAACTTTCTTTTAAGAACCCATTTGCATCCTAAAGGTTTAGCACCTTCGGGCAAATCAACCAACACCCATGTGTGGTTTAGCAAAATTGAATCAATTTCGCTTTGAACAGCTTCTCTCCAATGCAGCCCGTCTGGGCCAGCAAAGGCTACTTTTATCGATGTTGGTTCTTCATCCAACATGAAAGCAATGTAGTCAGGACCAAAAGTTTTTGGTGTTCTGACTCTATTACCACGTCTTAGTACTGTATCTTTTGGATCGGGCCTTGCACGCTTGCGCGATTCAGGTTCCGCATCTGTTGATTTAGAACTAGTGGCTTCTTCTTCCACTTGTTTAGAACTAGTGGCTTCTTCAATTCTTGTCTCAGAATTGGTTGATACTTTTTCCTTATCTTTGCAAGGAAAGGTATTTTCGAGAAATACAGCATTCCTCGACTCAATTGTTGTTCCTACTGTGATAGTCGATATTTCAGACTTGTGAACAACAAATCGATATGCACTACTGTTAAGTGCATATCCAATGAAGATGCAATCAACCGTCTTAGGTCCGATTGTAACTTCTTTGGGCGGAGGAACCATCACCTTTGCCAAACACCCCCACACTTTGAGGTATTTGTAGGATGGCTTCCTTCCCTTCCACAACTCATAAGGAGTAACATCTTTTCCTTTGAGAGGGATTTTATTCAAGATATAGTTTGCTGTCAAAACAGCTTCCCCCCACATGTTATGTGGTAATCCTGAACTGAGTAGCAGTGCATTCATCATCTCTTTTAGAGTTCGATTCTTGCGTTCTGCAACACCATTGGATTGTGGTGAATATGGAGCAGTTGTTTGATGAATTATACCACTTGCGTTGCATAACTCCTCAAACGGGGCTACATATTCGCCTCCTCTATCGCTTCGAATCATTTTGATTTTACAACCAAGTTGATTCTCAACTTCGTTCTTATAATTTTTGAACGCCTCTATTGCTTCATCTTTGCTTCTTAAAAGATAAATGTAGCAATATCTTGTGCAATCATCTATGAAAGTGATAAAGTACTTTTTACCACCTCTAGTTTGCAACATCTTTAAATCACATACATCCGTGTGAATTAATTCAAGGGGTTTTGTGCTTCGTTCAACCGAGTGAAACGGCAACTTAGTCATTTTTGCTTCAAGACAAATTTCACATTTATCTTGGATATCCAATTCATTAGCCTTTAGTAAATCTAAATTTACTAATCTTTTAATGGCTTTTGAATTTACATGTCCCAATCTACAATGCCACAAATTTGAAGACTCAATCAAATAAGAGGAAGTAGATGCTTTATTCTTATTGGCCAATGGCTTCGCAACACTTCGAGTTGCTACACTAAGCTTGAAAAGCCCATCGGTTACATAACCTTTTCCGATGGATTTTCCAAACTTATACAAGACAAACCTATCGGACTCAAATACAAGTTTAAACCCTTTATTAACTAGTATTGATCCTGACACTAGGTTCTTGCGGATGTCCGGGACATGCAGCACATCCTTCAAAGTGATAGTTAGGTCAGACGTCATCATGAGAATCACGTTGCCAACGCCGAGGACTTCTGACGATGCTTGATTCCCCATGTTGATCTTCCTCCCTTCAACAGCAGTGTAGGAGGCAAACTTGCTCCTGTCGGAGCAAACATGAGCAGTAGCGCCGGTGTCGATGTACCAGCCTCCCTTGTTATCAACAAGGTTAACCTCTTCAGTGACCACTGCAATGAGGTCGTTCTCATCCCAGTCCTTGAACTCCTTCTCAACGACGTGGGCTGCCGGCTTCTTCTTCTTGCTGCGGCAGTCTTTGGCAAAGTGGCCCGGTTTGCCACATTTGTAGCAGTCGCCTTCAAACTTCTTTGAAGGCTGCTTTCCCTTCCCTTTGTCGTTTGGACGGTTTGGGCGAGGGCGTTTGTTGGAGGGACCGCCCCGCTCCAACAGGTTGGCTTTGGCTTCATTTGGGGTGAAGCCCTTAGCCTTTTGATCACTTTTGCGCACGTCGGCCTCAATGCGCAACTTCACGATCAAGTCTTCAAGGGTCATCTGCTTTCGCTTGTGCTTGAGATAACTCTTGAAGTCCTTCCAACTTGGAGGGAGCTTGTCAATGATCGTGCACCTTAGGAACTTATCGGGCAAGGTCATCCCTTCAGCCACTAAGGAGTGGATGATCATTTGGAGCTCTTGGACTTGCTCCATGATGGGTCGAGAGTCGACCATCTTGTAGTCCATAAACTTGGATGCTACAACCTGTTCAGTCCCTGCAGCATTGTCTATGCTATATTTCTTCTCTAGGCTTTCCCACATTTGTTTAGATGTGGTTACATTGGAGTATACATTATAGAGGCTATCATCTAATGCACTTAAAATAAAGTTTTTACATAGATAATCCCCTTTTCTCCAAGCTTCATAGTCCGCCATGACTTCGAGCCTAGTCTCTTGGTCGCTTGGCGCGGGCGGCTCGTTCTCCGTGAGGAAGTTGGCGACGCCCAATGTTGTCAAGTAGAACAACATCTTCTGGTACCACCGCTTGAAGTCAGATCCTCCAAACTTTGGTGGCTTCTCGGCAGGTGGCATCATTCTTGGTGCCAAAGGTGCCGCAGTTGGTCCTTGGAAGGAACCAATTCCGTTGCCCCCGAAGGAGCCAACAACTTGGTTGGGCATAGAGCCCCCACCATTCATGTTGGGCATAGAGCCCGCCATGGTCGTACCAGCCCCGAAGGGACTAGCACCCGCATGAGACCCGAAGGCCCCAGCATTCGTGTTGATCCCGAAAGATCCAACACTAGTATTGAGCCCGAAGGCACCAACACTCGATCCATTAAAGGATCCGAAGGAACCACTAAAAGTGGAACCAACCGAACCACCAAAGGTGGAACCAGTGGACGCCCCGAAGGGGTTGTCCCAAACCCAAGGGACGGTGGATGAAGCGGCTGGGAAGCCAGAAGTTGGCATCATCGAGGGAATCGATGAAGTGTTGACCGGTCCAGTGGTCGCCATGGTGGAGGGAATGGCGGCGGCGGTGGTGGCAGCGGCGGTGTTGGAGTCGGTAGACATCTCCAGCAAAGGTGTTTAATATTTCGAAAGTTTTAGTTCAGTTTAGAAGTCCAAATTCCTTCAAAGGCAAGTTATCTCGTCTTGCGATTGTTGGTTTCTGGGATTACAAAGATAACTACCGGGCGTAATACAACCCAAAAGAAAGGAAAGGAAGAACTGAACTTAAAAATACAACGTATAATCGAAACTACTAAACCAGTGTGATTAGCCGAGTCGAGGAGGCCTCTTCCCGCAAGACGAGATACGCCCCGGTAGTGCTCTTCGGTTTGGCGTGTCGTCCCCAAAGGTAAAACGGCTACGTCTCTATTGATGCAGCACCGCAATCAACAGAGCTCCGGCGAACTGGATGGAGGAGAGGGCAGAGCTTCGACAGAAAAAACTATGCAGGGAGAGGGAGAGAGCTTATGATGCAGAATGCTTTTTGAATTGTGTAGTGATGCATGGAATGGCTGGCCTATTTATAGGCTCAGTCCACTGCAGGGGGTCAACAGCCATGATGGCTGTCATCATGGCAATTCGTAACCGACGTCGGTTACAGACGTGTGGCAGGAGTGTGCCATCCGTGTGTGGAGCGTGTGGATTTCTCACGTGGCAACCGTGACTGTGCCTCGCTTGACGACGTGTCAAGCCACTTGGATTGCTGACTCGGCGGTGGTCCAAAAAGAATAGTTTGGGCCAAGCACCAAGCCCAAAGACCACCCAAAGACCAATTGCCAAGTCCAAGTCCAAGTCCAAGTCCAAGATCAAGATCGAGATCGGGATCGGGATCGGGATCGGGATCGAGATCGGGATCGGGCTCGAGGCCCGCGGCCCGCGACCACGAGCACGGGCACGGGCTCGGGCTCGGGCGGGCGGGCGGCGGCGGCGCGCGCGTGTGCGCGCGTGTGGGCTCTTTCACCCATCTTGGTCCACTATAATTATTAAGTAACATAAAGTCACTTAATTTATACACATTAAAGATGTGTTAATCCTCCAATGTGGGATAATTAACACTAGTTAATTATTCCCTAAGCTCCATCTCCAAGCTTTAATTAAAAGCTAATTATGCCCAACTTTAATCCACTATTTCTCACTCACCGGAAATCGGATTTGAGAAAGTGAATATACTACATTTACCTACGTAAAATGTAGATCGACGCTATGTCATTTAATTTCACAAAATTAAATGTCTCGTCACATTTATTATTTGGTCAAAATCCATTGACCGGGCATATTTAATCCATGATTTTTTACAATTGTAACATGTACATGTCATCATTTCCATAAAAACTCAATTTTTTTAATGTTTCTAACCAATCTATATCTAAATATCAACAAAGAATTTACAGGGTACTCTTCTTATAACATAAACAACAGTTATTAGTAGTGTATAAATATCAACAAAGAATATAGTATCGGTGTAATGAGATTATTAACATAAACAACAATTACTATCAACAAAAGAATTTACAGGGTGCTCTTCTTCGAGTCGGCTCCGTTGTACTATCGCCATTATTATTGAACTCTTCAACGTTTATTTTTTATTTGTTTTTGGTATATTCAATCTTAGCATTCTACTACATACTACACAAATCTATCGGGACGATCTGATTTGATTTCCAATATCGATAAAAAATTATTTTCCTATTTTTTTGGTAGCAAATCTTTTATATTATCGGTACAGAACAATAAACGAAATCTTCTTGTATTTCCCATGAGGATAAATAAGATGGCCTTGAAGAATTTTTTAGGTACTGTTATTATAACAAAAAGAGAGGATATACTAAATCATTTGCGAAAGAAAAGGTCCGAGAGAATATTTTGTGGAAAATGATTTTTTAGCATATATAATATCTTCATAAATACTCCCCCCCCCCCTTCCCCCAACAATTGTCTGCCATTTTCGTCCGTCCCTCATTAATTGTCCACCTTCGTCACTTTACCCTAAGTAAGCTCAGTATTTCACTAACTCATTTTACTCATATTTTATTATAAAATTAATATATAAAAGTGAGACTCATATTCCACTAGTTTTTTCACTCATTTTTCTTTACATTTCTTAAATTCCGTACCGAAATCAACTGAACAATTATTGAGAAATGGAGGGAGTATTATATTGCCTTTATGTTTTTTCATAATTACTAGTACATTTTATGTTTTTACTATACTCCTATATCCTAATGATATTTACCTTTATCTAAAAATATATACTCCGTATTAAAGAGTCTATTAGACTGCTAACTATCTTAAATTGCTAACTAATAACAATGTCAACAACTTATGTTGTAGATATCAACACGAAGGAATTTGTATGTCAACAAAATTTAGTTGACATTTATAATATAGACTATTGACATGGTTGATACTATTAGCAATCAGCAAATAGTTAGCAATTGATAACATCAAATATAAGATCTCAACTAAATGCACATAATTTCTAAATACATAATTGGACTTTTTAGGCATTATTATATTTAAAATCCCTTCACAAATTTTACTTAATTTAAAATGAAATAAATAAAATATTACACATTTAATTAAAATGGATTAATTTAAACTACTATTAAATAAAATATTACACATTTAAGAAAAGATTAACTTTTCCTCTATAAATCATGGGGTTGGATCATCTGTTGTGTGGGAAAACACAGCAGAGTGTGCAGTGCACCAAACGACGTCACTTTGGCTCATATCCCATCCTTTTTACTTTTCTTTGGCGGGTTTTCGGGTTCCGGCGGTTAACTGTCGAACCGGAACCGCGACAATTTTTTCGAACCGGAACCGCGGTCCGGTTCCGGTTCAAGATTTTTTGAACCGAAACGGTCACCGAATCGCCGGTTCCGGACGGTTCTGAACTGCCGGTTAACCGGCGGTTTCACGGTTCCGGCGAGGCATCCGATGCGTCAGGCGGTGCCAGCTTTTTCAGGCGGTTTTGTTGACCGGAACCGGCGGTTTTTCGGTTTTGGTGCGGAACACGAGGCTGACACGTTGCAGGTCGTCAGGCGGTTTTTGTTGACCAAACCGCCGATTTTGGGGTAAAACCGGCGGTTCCGGCGGTTTTACACCAAAACCGCCGGTTTCGTCGGATTTTCAATTTTTGTTTTTATTCTGATTTTGAATTCAAATTAATCCATCCCCCCTCCCATTTGAATCTATAAATACCCCCTTCTATCCTCACTTACATTCATCTCATTCTTGTGTTAACAAGAGTTTCTCTCTTATATCTCTCAATTCTCTCTCTTTGTCTCTCATTTCTCATTTGTGCTATTGTGCTTACATTTGAATTATTCAAGTGTTGCTCTTATATTACGTATTGTTATACTTATACACTTATACTTGTTCCGTAGTTCTATTTCTATAAGTTGTCTTTCTCAATTGCTAAAACAAAAAAAATATATATTATTCCATATTTCTACTATATAATTTGTTACTATCAATATGTCTTCATCCCGAGAAGGTCGTGTTGATAAGGGAAAGGGAAAGTCCAAGAGGCCAAGTCGAAAATCCGTTGTTGATGAGATTTCTCAAAGGAACATGGATGTGTGGCAGGTTAATAATTATTATCTACTAATATTATTAATTATGAATTACA
Organism: Salvia splendens; assembly: GCF_004379255.2. Classification (NCBI taxonomy): domain Eukaryota; kingdom Viridiplantae; phylum Streptophyta; class Magnoliopsida; order Lamiales; family Lamiaceae; genus Salvia; species Salvia splendens. The sequence goes on from NC_056034.1 coordinate 9,174,957, forward strand.
TTACAATATTGTTCATAATTCTATTTGATATTTACAATACAAATATTATTTTGTAGATTCGAGAAGAGCAAGATATGGCCAATGCTATTGCTCTCTCTCGCTCTCAATCCCAAGGCGGACGTGGATATGGTGGTGGCGGCGATGCTTATGTTGGTACCGGTAGTGGTGCTCCCGGTCCCGGTGCCTGTTCTCAACAAATTCCATCCCCTGTGAATCTTGATGACGACGATGATGATGATGAGGGGGAGGAAGAGAGGGAAGAGGTTCAAGAAATGCCACCCCCACCACCACAGAGGAGTCGTCGTGGTCGTGGTCATGGTCGTGGACACCCTCCTCAACCTCCTAAACCAATTGAAAGGTCTTTAACCTCAAACATCATGGTGAAACATTTCAAGAAGGTACGAGATAGTAACAATCCGGACACTTATAATGTGTATTGCAACTATTGCTAAAACGTATACACATTCCAAAAGGGTGGAGGATATGGTACATTTACCCGTCACATGGAGAAAGCGCATCCGGTCGAGTTTGGTATCGCTCCAACCCAAACTCAACTCAACTTTCAACATGGAGTCGGGACCGGGAGTGGGACGGGTTCATCCCAAACATCAGGTATGTGTAGCAATACTCTTTTAAAATATGATCACAAAAATGCTATTAATGTGATGTCTAGATTTGTTGTGATGAAATATTTTCCGTTCAATGCTTTTGATAACGATGCGTTTGAGTCGAGTATGCGACAAGTTTATAATGCCGCTGCAAGAAAATTGAGTCGAACTTCTATGACTCGAGCTGTTGTTAGACAATGCATGGAAAAGAAGGCGCAATTAGGTATGTTTATTATTAACTTGGGTCATAAAGTTTCGATTTGCTCTGATGTGTGGACTGATTGTTTTTGCAAAAATTCATATATGGGCATCATTGTGCATTTCGTTGATCACAGTTGGACTTTAAACAAACGTTTGATTGCATTTCAGGAATTTCTCGCACCACACACTGCCCAAGCAATTGCTCAATTGATCATTTTTGAATGAATTTCAATTGATCAATAAAATTTTTTCCGTTGGTTTTGATAATGCAAGCGCTAACACTGCTAGTATAGATGAACTCATCAGTGCATGTTCTCCTGTTATTGATGGCAAATATTTTCATGTGAGATGTATTGCCCATATTTTGAATTTGTGTGTTCAAGATGCGATCGATTTGTGGCAAAAGTATGTTGATCCTATTAGAACTACTGTTAAGTTGATTCATAACAAAGCTCCTATTGGTAGAGCTTGGAAGAAATATTGTCATAGCAAGCAGTGCAGGTACACCAATTTTCGTTTGGATGTTTCAACTCGTTGAAACTCGACGTACGATATGTTGGAGTCGACCTTAAACCACATTGAATATTTATGTGATTTTTTTAGAACTTGCCCGCATGTCCCTTCTGATTTGCTTTTGATACCCTATTGTTGGGACCACAACATGGATTTGTTTCGATTATTCCAAGCTTTCAAAAATGCCATTGTTGAGTTATCCGGTGTTTATTATTCTACTTCTGTGGGCGTTTTGGAGCATTGCATGTATGTTGCAATTGGTTTTAAGAGATGTGTGAAAAATACTCAATTCATAGAGTTGAAGGCTATTTTGTTTTATATGGTTGAAAAATGATTAAAATATTTTGCGCGTATTCCAAATGTGTTTTTTATTGCAAAATGCTTGGATCCAAAGTGGAAGTTGCATGGTGTTCATAAAATTTTAGACATGTACTATGGTTGTTTGCAGGATTTGGATTTTTCTCAACTTCGCGAAATAGGCTTGACAAGAGGAGAATGCTTCAAACTAAGTCTTCCGAATGTTGATGAAATCAAACTAAGGTTAGATAGTGCACTTCGTGCTCTCTACGCGGAATATGAAATGCGGTATAACACCACTCACCAGGTACGTGCTCCTCCTAGTCCTTCTACATTTGATTTTGGTGGCGGGAACTATAGCAATGTCATGATTGATCCAGACGTAGTATCACAATTGCAAGATCTATACGGTGCTACAACCAATAGAACTAGAGCTACTACGGGAGTTAGATATATATTTGGAATCGCACTCTATTTTTCAAGATGCAAGTCCTCCTACTCAACAAATTGACGTCCATAATTGGTGGGGAACACATGACAAAGAGTTTCCGATACTCTCGATAATGGCTAAGGAGATTTTTGCCGTTCCCGCATCCACCGTCGCCGTTGAGCAAGCTTTTAGTGTCGGCGGTTATGTCCTAGACGACAAAAGGAGCAATCTCTCCGACAAAAACATGGAAGCCACTATGTTACTTGATGATTGGGCAAAGGCGGACATGAGAGCACAAGAGTCGGATTTCGACTTCCGTGTAGAGAGTGATGGTGAAGACTTTTCCACCGATGGCGATGACGAGGTCGGAAGCGAGGGTGCTCAACAATATCAATGATGGGGGGCGGTGAATGGCGAGCACGGCCGACCAAAAAGGTAAGCGAGGTAAGAGAACTACGTGAGCTTTGATTTCTCAATAAAATTGTGGATACGTAGGCAACTCAACTTAAATTTGAAAAGTTTAACTTTGAAAGTTTAGGTTGAGCTCAAGCCATTTTCAATTTTTTCCTTTTTCCCCCCATTTCATGTTTTTTTATTTATGTTCCGACGACACTTGTAAATTATATTACATTGTTGTATGTTGTATATGTATTGTAAATTGTAATGTATCGTTGTCCGTTACAACTCAAATTCAATAAAATTGATATGATTTTCACCTTATTCGTCTTATTTTAATTTAAATTATCCATTGTCTTGTTCCAATTTATTGTATAAGTCCAAATTTCAAATTACATAGCAAAAAAAACAATCGAACTGCGAAAACCGCCGGTTTTTTAACCGGAACCGTGAAAACCATCTGAAAACTGGCGGTTCAAAACCAGAACCGCCAGTTTTCGAACCGGAATCGGAACCGTGAAATAGCCTCACGGTTCGGTTTCGGTTCCGCCTTTCTAAAAACCGGAACCGCCGATTTACGAACCGTGGGCATCTCTATCTAAGGCCAATAATAGTGCCTTTCATTTCATTTATTTAATTTAATTTAAAATACACAATTTTTTGAGTTTATCCCTCATTTTTTTTCCTTTCCTCATCAACTTTATTTCTTATTTTCGTCGCAAATCATTTAATGCAATAAACCAAATTTATTACTCTCTTTTCTTTATAAAAATGCAACACACACTAAACAATTTTTAAATGATAAAGTATTATGCATCTTGCAACGAGTTACACAATAAATTATTAAAAAAATAAAGATGAACATATATGTTTATGGGTGGTGATAAAATGCAAACTCATATACTGTATAAACTCTAAACTTGTCAATACATTGTTAACACAACGTCAACACAGTGTCAACACAGTGTCAAATTTCAAGATTTTGATGTCAACACAATGTCAATACAATGTCAACAAAATATCAACACAATGTCAACACGGTATCAATCGTTGACACTGTGTTGACATTTTCTGTTGCTGTTATTTTGTAATTTGTTGAATGATATAGATCATAGTTTGGAGTTTGTACAATATTTAGAGTTTGCATTTGATTACATCTCGTTTATAATGTCTTTAAACTCTAAATTGAATTAGATTTAATTAACATTAATTAGTTTTATTTTTTGCTATATTATTTTATAAAAATAAGAATGCGCGAAATGATATGAAAATTTTATAAAAGATTCACGCATGATTTTGAGTTTGATTACAAATATTTATATTATATCTAAAAAATTAATTTTCCTTAAATTTAGTAGATATTTAATTTGAAAAGTTAATCTTTTTTCTAAATTATTAAAAAAAAGATTAGTTTGTACTATAATTTATGTATATTTATCATAATAAGATGGTTTGATCATTAGATTGTGATTTAGTATAGTTCAATGTGAGAAATTAATTGTATAACATGATTTATTAGAATGTAGTAACGATAAATTTTGTTTGGATAAAATTAGAGGATAGTAAATTTAGTTTTTTTCTTCAAATTGATTAAGTGATAAGCGACGAGTAGAAGAAAAAAAGTTAAGAGGAAAAGAGGAAATAAAATTAAAAAGACAAAGTAAGATTGACTATGCATATTACAGAAGTGAGGATAAAAAAAATGAAAGAGAAGACATTAGAGCATCTCCAAATGGCGGCGAGCGGACAGGCTAGCCGATTCCCGGTGCTGGCCGGTCCTCTCGCCGAACCATTGGAACCGGCGAGCGCCATTTCGGCAAAAAAATCAGCGACCCGACGTCGATTTTTGGGCGCTGGCCCATCCGCTCGCCGGTCGGCTGGCCGCCATTGCAGGCTCCCGATCGGCGAGCGATCGACCAGCTCAATTTTTTTTAAAAATTTTTCGAAACACTATATATACGCAATTTGCACGTCATTTTCATTCGCACCACTAGTTTTAACGAGTTTTCTCTCCATCTTAATTTCGGTACAAGAGCAACAACATGAAATGAGTAACGCGGGTGGTAGTAGTGGTGGTAGTGATGGTGATGCTGAGGAGTACGAACGGAAAATGAACGAAGAGTTGGAGGCCTATACGTCCCGCAAGATAAACCGGTTGATACAAAGGGCCTTGCAGGCGGCGGTACCTCGACCTCCACCCGTTGTCCACCGACGAGCAGTGATTGATCGGGATCACGTAGCTGCACATCAGCGGCTATATGAAGACTACTTTGCGGAGGAGACGCGGTTTGGGGCGCCTCTTTTCAGGCGGCGTTTTAGGATACGTAGGGCAGTGTTTATGCGTGTCGTTGATGCTTTGGAGCGTCGATATTTGTGTTTCCGGTTCAGGTAATCAGGCAGTTGGCCTACGGAGGCGCGACAGACATGTGGGACGAGTACCTCCACATCGGTGAGACGACTGCCCTGGATTGTCTGAAGTATTTCTGTCAAGGCGTCATTGAAATATTCCGTGATCAGTATCTTCGAAGCCCTACCCCTGAAGAGTGCCAGGATCTGATGCAGATGCACGGGGAGAAGCATGGGTTCCACGGGATGTTGGGCAGCATAGATTGTATGCATTTGGAGTGGAAGAACTGCTCCGCTGCCTGGAAAGGGTTCTACACGACCGGCTACAAGGGTAAGAATCCCACGATTATCCTCGAGGCCGTAGCTGATTACCGGCTGTGGATTTGACATGCATATTTTGGGGTAGCCAGGTCGAACAACGACCTCAACGTCCTGAACTCGTCGCCCCTTTTCAACGAGCAGTGCCAGGGTATCGGTCCGGCCATCAGTTTTATCGCCAACGGGAACCAGCATGATATGGCCTACTACTTGGCGGATGGGATATACCCTAGGTGGCTTGTCTTTGTGAAGACGATCAGATGTGCATCAGATGAGAGGAAGACCTACTTTGCGGAACGGCGGGAGTCGGCGCGCAAGGACATGGAGCGCGCATTTGGTGTGCTCCAGTCTCGAAGGGCGGCATTTAGGGGTCCAACGCGTTTGTGGCATGTCGACTGCATTGCTGATATAATGTACGTCTGTATTATCCTGCACAACATGATTGTCGAAGATAAAGGTGTACAACTGACTAGTTGGGCCAATGACGATGCTAATGAAGCCGGCCCAAGCCACGGCGTGGCCGCCCCCAACGTACGAAGGGGGTACCTCACGATGAAGTCGGCCGCCTCAAGGCACATGCCGACATGCGCCAAATGGATGCTTATATTCGACTCCAAAAGGATTTAATAGAAGAGTTGTGGGCGCGGAGGACTGCACGTCGTTAGATTTTTTTTTAATTAATGTAATTTTTTTTAATTAATGTATTTTTTTAATTTAATTATTATTATTGAATTTTCCCGTATATGTGTCGTAAATTTAATTCCGTATTTTGTGTGATTGTTAATTATTTGTTTTTTATAATTTTGTTTATTGTGGCCATCCTATTACTTATCCAGTTGCTTGTCCTGATGATGTTCCAGGAAGAGTTTTTAGTACTGATGATGTGGCAGGAGGAATTTGTTGCTAGCCTATGGCTGTCCTATTACCATTGGAGATGCTTTATCATTGGTGCTAGCAGTTTCCGCCAAAGAAAATAAAAAGATGGAATATGAGTCAAAGTGACGTCGTTTGGTGCACCGCATACTATTTCCTCCCACCCCCATAAATCATATGCAAATCATCATAAATCTTTGAAAACTGCTTCCTTCGAAATCATTTAATTTCCTTCAAATTAAACTCTTGTTATCTATGCTTTTTAACAAGTTTTAAAAAAAATGGCAGAAGATTATGCTCCGAAGCAACTTCTATTCAACCGACGTCTCCTACTACAACTTTTCATGCATACGATGAGATTCAATTTGCCAATATTCAGGTGTAAAACACAGCTGAGCTGATGATACTCCTTGATACGGATTTGGATACGACGAGACCAAGTACTCGCCTCTCCATCATCCCTCAATATTCCTTATAAATTTTATTATTCATATTTTATTATAACATTATCAAACCAATATTCTACTAGCTAATTTAAATATATATATATATATATATATATATCATATTCTACAAGCTAATTTAAATACTCATTTTTTTAATTTTAATAAAGTTAAATAATTTCTTAGTATTCAAACCAATAAAAAATGTAAATGAACATTTTTCATGTGGGAAAATGAATTTAAATTTAAATGTTGCCCTACGGAGGTTTAAACTTGAGACCCTTGATCTTAAGGTCATCTCCACGCCACGAAGAATTCGAACCTGAGACTTTTGGTCTCAGGTATTAATGAAGATTTAGTACTCCCTCTGTCCCATCGAGACATTTGAACTTAAGGTCATCTTCACGCCACGGAGGACTCAAACTTTAGACCTTTGGCCTAAGGTATTAATGACATTTACTACTTCATTCGTTCCATTGAAGATGACTCATTTCTTTTTTAGTAGATAACTCATTTCATTTTTAGTTTGTCTAAACCAAGATGACTCATTATTATAAATGTAAACATTTTTATCTCTACTTTATTTCTTCTCTCTTATTTTACTCTCTCTATTTAGAGCATTCACATCCGTGCTCTTGCCAACGAGCACGTATGTTGGCCCGGACCCACTTTTACTCCCTGCTCTTAGGCAAGAGCACAACACTCACATCCATGCTCTTCCGCAAGGACATGCTCAAGGGTCCCACCATTCTATTATTCAATTTAAATAAAAACATTTCCACAATATTAAAATGCATTAAAAATAACCGGAATAATATTACAAATTACAAAAAAAATTAAAAATTACATAATTAAAATCCTAAAAATTAAAATTTTCTTCATTAAAGTCTTAAAAATTAAAAATTACATAATTTTAATCCTAAAAATTAAAAATTACATAATTAAATTCATAAAATTAAAAAAAAACCCACTACACGTGGCCGAATTTCGCCTAAATGGATGATGAATGTGTGTATTTATAGATGATTTTGGCATTAATTTTTTTAAAAAGAAATTCAAAAAAATGGTAATAAAATCTGTTTATTTTTGGGAATCCAATTTTTAATAATTTTTTATTTTTTTTAAAAAAAAATGCCAACGGCCAATAGAAACGCGTCACGTCACCCTGCTCGCTGGCGCAGACGTGCTCTTAGCTAAGAGCAGCGTCGTGCTAGCGGCGGACAGCGGTGCCGTGCCGCTGACACGAACGGACGGATAGCAGTGTACTCTCCGCTGTGGATACTCTTAACCTAATAGTACAAAATAAAGTTGCATAAAATCTCGTGTCGCTCAAAAAGAAGTCATCTTCCTTAAAACGGAAGAAGTATTATTAGACCATGTTTATCAATGACCTTGGTCCCTCTCTTTCCTCCATGTCATTTACAAAAAAAATAGAAAATAGAAAACGGTCTCTCTCTCTCCTTGACATGTGGGTCGACCAAATGAAAAATGAGACCATTTGGTCGCTCCCTCTCTTCCATGCATCCATTCACCAATGAGATTTTGCCATTTGGTATAATTTCATTGGTACTTAATTATTTTTCTTAATAAATCATTTATCTTTAATATATTATATTAAACAAAATTAATAATTATACCAAAATTCATAGTTTTTCGTTATCTATAAATAGAGATCAAAATTGCTATATTTTTTTGTAATTTTTATCTTCAATTATAATCAATTTTTATTTACTACAATTTCTTTTTTTAGTACTATCAATTATTTACCCTTAATTTTGTTAGTACACAATGCAATTTTATTTTTGGTTTGTTTGTCTATATTTTTTAATTTGTTATTTTTGTGTTTTAATAATTTTACAATAAAAAAATAATTTGAAACAAATAGAATTATTATTTACAAATAATATAAAAATAATATAAATTTTACCTCATGTGGTCATTGATAAATCACTAAAAATAGATAGGATTGGGTTGGATGAATATTGATGATTTGGAGGAGATAGAAACTAATTAAATATTGAAAAGGTAGGTGGTTGGGTTGAGTTGGATGGTTGCTGATAAATAGACTAAAGTCCCAAAATGGTCCTTAACATATTGCGATTTTTTTTTATTTTGGTCCAAAACATTATCTTTTGAATTATTCGGTCCCTCACATTTGAAATCGGATCACATTTGGTCCATTTTGGACGGCTCCGTCAAATTTTTGACGATTTTAATTGTCGGGTCACAAATCCGTCACTAATCTGTCACTAATTCATTAAATAAGAAATTAAAAAAGAAAATCTAATCCTAATCCCACCGAGACAAATCATCAAACACCTTCGCTCCAAACCCAATCAACGCATCTTCGACAACCGCGGCGAGCTTCTGATTCCGGCGGCGGCAGCCACCACAGCACCCCCAATCTTCCTCACTCCCGTAACCAATTTCCTCTTCTCCCCCTTTTCCCCTCTCCACCACCGCTCAAATTCGTCTTACTCCTCGTCCTCGCCGCAGCGCCGCCCCCAATTTCCCCGCCGGAGCTGCTCGCCATCCCACTCTCCCTCGTCACTCTCTCGAAATCATCCCCCAATTTCCTCACCGGATGGCGCTTGACGTTGAGGCCGCCCATGGACCAGTGGGCCTCCTGCGCCCACGACATGAGCGGATCGGTGACGGAGGGCGGTGGATCGACCCTCTCGGAGTTGAGCTTGACGTCGGTGTAGAAGCGAGGGCGCGGCAGGCTGCTGCCGTAGAACTTCCCCGGACCTAGTTGCACAACCATTTCTGCGGCGGATTGTTTGTGTGTGTGTGTGTGGGGAGATCTGATTGAAGGTGTTGTTTATGCTCGATTGATTTGAGTGTGTGTGAGGGAAGAGGCGCGGCTTTTGTAGGGCGTGGTTTAGGGATTAGTGACGGATTTGTGACGGATTTATTTCTCCCAGTTAGTGACGAATTTGTGACCCAATAATTAAAACCGTCAAATATTTGACGGAACCGTCCAAAATGGACCAAATGTGATCCGATTTCAAATGTGAGGGACCGAATAATTCAAAAGATAATGTTTTGGACCAAAATAAAAAAAAAAAACGCATTATGTTAAGGACCATTTTGGGACTTTAATCCTGATAAATATAGTCTTAGTGAAACGAGTGAATGAGTTGTAGCATGCTACACAGCCCGGAGGTGACATTAAGGTCATGGGTTCGAGCTCCAGCACTTCCTGAGAGGTTCGAGCAGAATTAGTCCGGGAGCGGATCACCTACTCCAAAAATGGGTTGGGAAGTATTTAGAAGTTTGATCGACAATTCGATACCATAGTTGAAAAACATATCCATAATAAATCAAGCATAGATGAGAGACATTTATCCAATGGCTTCAATTTCCATCCCTGAAATCACCCTCAACTCTGGCACAGGCAAAATCCCCGCCTTGGGATTTGGCACCGCCGCCGATCCGCCCGTTGATTCACTCACCACCAAAACCGCCGTTTTGCAAGGCATCGAGCTCGGTTACAGGCATTTCGACACCGCCGCTCTCTACAACTCAGAGCAGCCACTAGGGGAAGCCATAGCCGAAGCCGTGGACCGCCGCTTGATCGGATCCCGCCGCGACTTGTTCATAACCTCTAAGCTATGGTGCACCGACGCTCATCCCCAACACGTCGTCTCAGCCCTCAACACAACCCTCAAGTAAATCAATTTTGCAAAATATCGACTTTACCTTTACCTAGGTTTTTTGTTTTTTTAATCGGATTTGATTTGGTGGCTATGTTGCAGGAATCTTAATACAGATTACATCGATTTGTATTTGATTCATTGGCCGGTGAGTGCTAAGGCTGGAAAAGTTGAATACCCAATCAAAGCAGAGGATTTTGCTCCGATGGAATTTGGGGCGGTGTGGGCAGCCATGGAAGAATGCCAGAGAATTGGACTCACCAGAGCAATCGGAGTCAGCAATTTTTCTTCCAAGAAGCTTCTAGAAATCCTGGCCACCGCGAAAATCCCCCCCGCTGTCAATCAAGTGAGCCCTGCCTCCAGCTTAAACGATCGAATTTTGTAAAAGAAATTCAGCTTATTGTTTGAATCTGTATCATAAAAAGGTAGAGGTGAATCCATGCTGGCAACAAAAGAAATTGATACAGTTCTGCAAGGAAAAGGGGATACTTGTGGTTGCTTATTCTCCTCTAGGGGCATTTCGGACATTTTACGGCACCAATAGAGTAATGGAATCGGAAGTGCTAAAGCAGATAGCCGAAGCCAAGGGGAAAACTGTTGCTCAGGTGAATATGATTGAACAAAATCCTTTGACGCCAATCCCTGTTTTACCCTTGTTGGGATTGTTGAATTTGCAGGTGGCTTTGAGCTGGGCATATGAGCAAGGGATTGGTGTGGTGGCGAAGAGTTTTAAGAGGGAGAGGATGAAAGAGAATACGGGCATATTTGATTGGTCATTGAGCAGTGAAGAAGCTGATTTGATTAGTCAAATCCCACAAGAAAGAGCATGTCTTGGAGTGGATTACACCTCTATCTATGGCCCTTACAAGACCATTCAACAACTTTGGGACGAAGAAGATATTTCATAGTTAGTCTCGTCTTTTTCTCCATATTGTCATCTTTATCCAATAAATGCGCAATCATAATCTGTATACAATATTCTTGAGTTTATAAGCTTCTCAGCATCTTATAACAGCTTATAAACTCAGGCAAACGTAAACGACTTCTTAATCTCCACAAATTGAATTAGGTACGGAGTTGCAGATGTCTTGGATTGGAGACTGAGAAAACATTGCGCTGTGGGGTTTATCTCAGTGAGTTCTAAGTTCCCTTCTCTGAAACATATTAATGTTTAGTAAATTGATTTGCTTTAGTTGGTCTTCTTGCTACTTTTTTCAATATAGTTGTAAGTTAGGTGCTCCACTTGTTTATAGATGTCAAGCATTTTGCCAAGGTGGAACCATGACATCTATGAATGTTGAAAATTGTTGAACAATTGTGATAATGAAATAATATCTCTAAAGCTAAGATTTATTAATCAGGAGGAAGTTTTCAAATTTATTTATGTGCATATTAAACATCCCAAGCTAACACTCTTTAAGACACTATATTTTTTAGCAAAAGAAATTTGAGTCATTATAAGTAGCATAATTATGTTACTAGAGACAAGTTGTACTAAAATAGAGGCCAAATGGAGTACATGGAAGCATGGCTTATGGAGTAGCTAGTTTCTGCCATAACTATCACTATATTTGAAAGGAACCCTTGATCTCCATTGATTATTGGTATTTTCTTTTGGTACGAGTTTTATTTTCTGCTTCTTACTTCCTTTTGGTGTTTTGAAAGTTTTCTTATGAAACTGTATAGAGCAATCAACCTCTTTTTGAATGCTAGATTAAAAGAGGGTCCTCAACTCAACTCCAACTCCTACTCTACCTCTTAAATCTTGATTTCCTATCCAAGAAGCCTCAAGGGAAAAAAGCTTGTCAGTGTAAGTTGCAGAGACTAAAGAAATTTATCTTCATTTTTATTGACTAATACATTCTCTACCTTTTGGACTTTATTTACTTTACTTTTACTTATTTTAATTTCTAAATATTGTGCTATGATAACAATGATGTGTGTATAAGTGCCAAAAGATGTAATAAAACAATTGCACATGCATTGGTTGTGTGAGTGTTGTATCAAATATTGTTTGGTTTTGGAACTTAACAAGAGTATCTTTTTATCATATTAAATATTGTTACGACTTTGTATTTTTTATCTTGAATAATACTCGGTGTTTATCTTGAGCGTGTGTAGTTGTGGAAGCATTGATTCAAACATGTCTAAATTTCCTATGATGACACGAAAAGAATCCGAACGCGACTCCGCCCTAATCCAGAGGTGAGTAAGGAGAAGAATATGGACGAGTACGGAACGACAACCAACATCATCTACAGAGATGTACTTGATAGTCACGAACAACGGAGAGGTCCCAACAACCTCAGGAGACAAAAGCACGTCCGTTTCAGACAATGATAGTTGTTCAAGGAGACAGGCAAGTTCCCAATATAAACACCACAGCCTCACCCCTCACATCCACATAATTCACTGAGTTTCTTTCTTAAGCAGCTTCAGATTATTGGGTAAATTCCCTTCTTTGTATGGGAAGGACTAACGCTCTTTTGATAATGGGATCAAGATCAAATCAAGAGTTTCAACCTTTCTACTTATTGTGTAACTAAGCCAAATCATTGATTCATACTTTAGGATGTGAGGATAAATAGAATGACCATATGAATTTGAAATTTCACAAGATTATTAGTAGATGATTTCGGGAGTAGTGGATAGAGCGAATGAGTAACCCATCTAACTTAAATATTGTAATGTGTGCGTGTCATAAATTTTCCACTTATATGATGTGTCTAACCAATCCATATCTAGATTTTGATTGGGTGTCACATGTACTTCCATCTAGATGAAAGTATGCTGGCTGCAATAGTGTCTTAGGTTTAACAATAACAATAACAATATAAAATTTAATATTTCATTTGGAATCATGCTATTCGATTATCCTCAAAATATGAATTGATTTTTAACATAAACAATAATTAGGAGTATATAAATATCAACAACAAATTTACTGTGTCATTTTCGAGTCGCTTCCATTGCACTCTCTCCATTTTTATTAAGCTCTTCAAGGTTTATTGTGTATTGTTTTGTAGTATTCACTCTTAGCGTTCAACTACAAACTATCTCCAAATCAAGTTTATTTTATCATCTAAGTTTATTTTATTATTCCAGCCTATAGTAATTAAAACTTTAAAAATAGTTATGAATATTATATAATGTAGGCATAGAGATATCGGAAAATAATTCTAATTATACCATCAGAATCCTAATTTTGAGAAAGAAGGGTATTGAGTATAATTAAAATGCCACATTGCTATAACTCTAATTTTCTCATTATTAACCTAAGAATCTAACATAAAGGACCGACAAAATGATATTAATGCAGGAAATTGTGTGTAAAATTTTTATTTCTTGGGTCAAATTAAAATTTATTAAAACAAATTACGTATTTACTATATAATCTATACACAACCGACCTAAGGAGTGTATATCATATATGTATTCAGTAGATTGTTTGTAAACTTGAGGAAAAGAAACTGAATCAATTGTATACAAAAAGTTATATATCTCCACAAGCTCTCTCAAAGAAATAAAATTAATTGTAGGAATAGAATTAATTGTATGCAAAAAGGCAAAAGCTATATCTCCAAAAGTTCGAGAAAAAATTCAATGGTCAATCCACACCAAGGTGTCAATCTTATTTGGTATGTCCTACTAATAAATTTTTGACAAATGGAAATACAATATATTCATAATTCCAACTAGATATATAAACAAATGGAACACTCTAAATTATATGGAAAGCTTCTACCCATTCCATGTATAATGCATACACTATTATGTATTTTAATATTTAATCAATTTTCATGATTATTGTCAAGGTCATCTTAAACATAAATACAGAAAACGATCACATTACCCATTTTAGATTTTAGGTGATTACTTTTTTTTCTCAATATTTATATATACAAAAAATCTAGATAAATAAAACATGTAATTATAACTTGCAAGTTTATTAGTGTTAAATACTTATAAATTAAATTAACAATATAAATAATTCTGAAGTGTATAAATTAAATTAATTATATGACTAATTATATAGTGTAGCTTTTGTTTAATATTTTCATCGCACATTGAATGTATGAATATTATATACGAGTGCTATGTTAAATTATAAAAATAGTTAAATAATAATAAGATGATCTAAAAACTAATACTGGTACATTTTATCCTTTTCAATATACCATCAAAAAGTTCCAGAAAAAAAAATCTATGAATAACATTTAAATTTAAAGTTATAGAAAACTAAAACTACTATAACAAAAGTGATAGTGATCCCCAATTAAAAAATTAATCTTATCAAAGTTAATTGATAGTAGTTAATACATGAAATATCTCCATAGTTTCATAATAAAATAAAACAAATAATAGTTCTAACATAAAGTATAAAACTATCATTTTTTTTATATTTACGTATAAAATGACTGACAATAATTGTGATGATGATTCAACATTTAAATAAATAGAATAATGAATATCTCTTTCATATATAGTGTATTTATTATACATGGAATATGAAGAAACTTTCCATATAATTTAATGTTTCCATTGTTTATATATCTAGTTGGAAGCATGACTATATATATTTTCATTTGTCAAAAATCTATTGATAGGACATACCAAATAAGATTGACACCTTGGTGTTGATTGGCCACTGAATTTTTTCTCCAAAAGTTCTCACTTAATTACGGCCATTGACACGCACAATTTTACAATTTGAAATTCATCCTCCATCAATTATACAACAAATACTTCTTGTGTTCCAACAAATTTATCAAAGCTACAAGTAGAATGGGGAATTTACATTATTCTTAGTCACCCATTCGTCACGAATAAGTGAACATATTAATTATCTATATTTATACTAATAAAATCAATGCCTGAGATCATGGCAACATATTTAATTTAAATAAGGCTAATTGGTCGGAAAAACCATGAATTATGTCAAAATTTGGTATTTCCTGCAATCATTAAAATTGGTCAGATAAATCAATCACAAACTTTAATGATTGAGCGAATTTCTTATGGAGATTTTATTATATTATAATATTTATAATAACATTTTTGTTTAAGTTTTCCAAAAATCTCGTTTTATATATCTATAGATTTGTTGATATACATATTCGGAGTACAATCCAAAAAAATAATTTAAACTAAAAATGTTAGTATAAAATATAATCCAGTGCTTTGTACAATTACATTTAATCTTTTAAATGAAGATTCACAATATATTTCGACCTAAATCGTCTCGTTTTACTGCACATAAAAATTAAACTTCTCGTAACACATTAAAGGGCCAATATAATATTTCTAACCGACAAACATTAAGAGAGTTAATCTTGCTTAAAAATAAATAAAATCTTTTTCACTTTCTCTAATTTTATTAAAAAAGTTATAATGACATTGTTGTTATTTTTTCCAAAACTCCTTTTTTATGAGAAATTTATATATGCATAGATTGAATTATAATATGTTTGATGATACTTATCTAAATCTAAAACTATATAAAAGGCGAGTTTTGACCTTATTTTTAAATATTTATAAGCTATGGGATAAATTTGGATATTTATAAATTTTAAGCCTAATTAATTATATAACATTCTTAAAAAAGTAAATAAGATTAAAATGGAGGTTATGAATCTTTATGATTATAAGAGGACTATGATTTGTAACTTCCAATCATATCCGTTAATTTATTTTCAAATGCGAAACTGACACAAAAAAAATTGTAAGTTATTGAGAACAACAAAGGTAAACCATAAGGCCATCCACAACGCTGTCTCTATACCGTCTCTTAAACCGTCTCTTAACTACTATTTGAGCACTATTTGAGGGCCCCACTGTCCTTTTTTCCTCCATCTCTTAACTAAGAGACGGAACCTGCAACGCTCCGTCTCTTAACCGTCTCTATACCGTCTCTTAATTACTATTCATTCAATTTAATTTATAATTTTTTTTAAAACCCAATTCAATTTAAACAAACACACTTTATTAAAATTAAAACAATATTACAACTTAACATTAAAAAAACGAAGACATAATTAAAATTCTAAAAAAATAAAAATGACATAATTTAATCTTCTCCGCCAAAGTTTTCCCAAATGTGCTCAATTAGATCCTCTTGGAGTTGGGTGTGGGCGCTAGAGTCGCGTGTCCTTGCCCGAATAGCCAACCGTTCTTGTATAGATGGATGCGCTCCACTTCGCGGCGGACTACTTGCGGTTGAGCTTCCGGGGAGCGTCGTGGGGGTGGTGCGGCTTCCTCCGCCTCTCGTCGTCGATCTTCTTCGAGTGATTGTTCCATTAATTGGCGCATTTGCTCAAAAGGATCCATTTGTTTGAGTTGATTGAAGATGGAAATTGGAGTGATAGAGAGGATTTGAGAGGAATAGATGTGTGTTTGTGTTTGAAATGAGTATGGAATAGAATTATTTATAGAGTAAAAAAATAAAAATTTAAAAAATGAAAATAAATATTTAACGGTAATATTACCGTTTGAAAAAAAAAAATTTTTATTAAAAATCGATTTTTAAAAAAAAATGAATTATTGCGTCATCAGTGACGACGCCCACTCGCGGGCCAGCGAGTGGGCGTCACGCACGCATGGGGACGTGCCACGTGTCCCTGGCGCGTGGCGAGACATCTCGTCTTGTGTCTCGCCGAGACGAGCTACGCGACGAGATGGGCGCTGCAATGCGTCTCGCGGGGGTCTCGTCTCTCCGAGACGAGACGCGAGCCCGGCGCGAGACGCGTTGTGGATGGTCTAAGGAGTATAAAGTTAGTGGCATGTTTATTCGTTTAATATTTATATAGGAGCATCGAAACAAGTATCCACGGGTGCCCACACCCAATTTCGGGCAAAACGGCAGTCCCAATACCCGCCCCGTAGTGAGTCGGGTATCCAGCACCCGACACGGCGGGTACCCAACCCAGCACAAAAAAAAATTTAATCTTCTTTTTTTATTATTATATGTATATTTTATATGATTTGCACACTTCTACTCCTATATATCATCGATTTGATTGTAGTCGGGTAAGCTATTTCCCAATATTTCCAGAATCAACATCCCAGTTTAAGAGCAAGATCACCGGCCAGCTTAAGAGCAGCATCGCTTTAATTCATTGCACAAACAACTAGTATAGTTCACAAGCCAAACATGAAGCAATTAGAATAACATGGAAGATAGAGAGCACTTTCTTCAACACAAAGAGGCTGCCTGAATGGGTTTATCTGAATCTGCAGAGTCGTAAAATCACCTTAGTAAGAACTAGGAAGCTGCAAAAATTCAGTGTAATAGAGAAAGAAAGAGACGTACTGGTATTCTAGGAGCATAGCCTGTTACAGATCTGATACATGAAGCTGCAAGATGACAAGCTTCTTCACAGTAATCGGAGAATACTGCTGGAACCTTGAGATCCTTTATTACTTCCTGTGTGAAATGTAAGAACTAAGCATCTATGTATACTCTATTTTGCTAAAAAAATTACTTACAAGAGTAGGTATCCAGCTCTTGTAGGCGGCAACACCTGCGTTTGGGGCTATGATAATATGAGGAAAAGAATCCTACACAAACAAATCTAGTGAGAAAGTGAATAAAGCCATTGATACATAATGGGAAGTTATCTTGCCACTGGTTTCTTGTTGCAACCTGCAGTAATTCTCTGTAACAGTCATGATAACAGCCTGCATGGAGTCGTAATGTGATTGCAGAAGAGAGACGAGTGTCTACCCTTTCGCGGTAACTATCAGCAGAACTCTGGCACTCACAGCCCATGTCATTACACTGAGCATAAGTACACAGATCAATCTTTTCACCGTCCCTGTAATACAAGTAACATGCATATCAATAGGATGATGAATAGATCCTTCAAAGAGTTAACATCTTGAAACCTAAGGCACTAAGCATAATGAAGCTTTTTTGTGGACAAAAGTTGCTGATAGGAAACTGTGACATTGAAACTTTCAAGAGTGCTACAAATGGATTTTGGGAGAATTGCAAAGTTATTGAAAAATTGTGGTTGAAGTCAACTTTGACAAAGAAGATCTTATACTGTCTGCAGGTCCGAGGGAGCAAAAATTTTAAGAGGCATCAGAAATCAGCCTACATAATGATGTCAGTCGTTAGAAAATTTTATGTTACGGACTCAATTAATTGTTGCAATTGACACAACACCTTCCATTTCATTGGTGCAAAGCATAAGTGTCTATACAGGCATACCTTCAGGAAATGCAGATTGGAAAATGACTTTGGTGCGACTAAAAAGGTGCATAGAGATGTAAAATGCATGTCATAGTCAAAGTCAAAGCACAACATGAAAGTCGGAAGTTTATAACATTTCGCCAGACCTGACATTTGGAATTGCAGGTCCAACAAGATCGATGTACAGCTTTACTCCCGGGAAGAGTGCTTGCAGCTCCCCAAAGATTACCAGCTGAAGAAGTTCCCTTTCTGGTCCTTTAAGAATTAAGTTTAATTAAGAATTAAGTTTAAATAATGGTCAAGGGCAACATAATTGGATAATTTGGATCATACGCTAGAGTAAACAACAATGAGAAAAGGCAATCATGAGACATCGTATGTGTAACTGTCTACACCGACCGCAATCAAAGGCAAACAAGTATCACAATTAGCAAAACTCAGATGATATATCATTTTCATATTAAAGATTTAATGTC
Organism: Salvia splendens; assembly: GCF_004379255.2. Taxonomy (NCBI): domain Eukaryota; kingdom Viridiplantae; phylum Streptophyta; class Magnoliopsida; order Lamiales; family Lamiaceae; genus Salvia; species Salvia splendens. The sequence continues at coordinate 9,193,708 of NC_056034.1, forward strand.
AAATTCAATAAACCTAGACCAAATCATGTTGTCGGTTATTTTCGAGTCTCAACATCATTGCACAAACAATAGCACAATTGTAATAAGCATTCTGGTGAAGCATGAAATAATAGCAGGTTCAACAAAGAAAAATTGTAGTAATAGCAGCAAAGAGTTACTGTAAAAGTAACTACTATGGTGAGATACCTAGATAATGTATTCGCAGTTCGTTGGCGAATTCAGGAAGCAAGCTTTCAAGAGTTGCAAGCTGAATGGCCCGGAATATTGTTAAGGGCTGGACAAGTATATTCATCGTATTAGCACATATACCACTTGTATTCAGCATCAGTAAACATCAAAACTGAAGGTCATACATGATAAAGGCTGTGTGTGTGTGTGTGTTTTAAACTTATGGATGAATAGTGATGTTTATTTGTTCTCTATTACACACACACACACACACACACACACACCTCTCAAATAGACAGACAACATACCCAATGAAGAAGTAAAGAAGCAGGGCTACAAAAAGGGATGTGCCTCCACTCGTAGTAGTCCTTCCAAGAAGTTAGGCAGTCAGGTATTGGAGAGGATGGTCCTGGCTATTGGCAAGTGTTTGTAAGTAGAAAGCGTTAAGCATCACATATTACTAATTTATAAGCAACAATAAGTACCTCTGCAAGGACATAACTCACTTGGAAGATTCCAACTACTCATCAACCTACATAACATACTAGCAGAAATCAATTCAATATTTCAATCTGAAATGAACAACAAAAAATACACCTAAAACTTGGGAAAGATTTAGCACCTTGAATGGTCATAACTAGAGGCTGAGACTCCACCACAGCTGCATTCACAAATCCACATTCCTAAAAGGTGGACGCCAAGCCTATTTAAAAATGAACACCTTGTATCCTACAATCAATGCTATTCTCTTTTCAAAACCAAACAAGCGCCTACAATTAGTTAATGTATAAAACCCTAGAAAACCTGGATTTGGGTGAATGTGAAAGGGAAATCATTCAAGGTGTTAGCGCGCTTCATTTGCTGCTCGAACCTCTCACACTCTCTTTTATGCGCACTTCTGTGCGAAACCTATGTATTGTAAATCAATAAATTAGTACAAGGATGAAAACTACTACAAAATTTTCTACAAAACGAGCGGAAAGTAAATAAAAGGGAAGCACCTGATGAGCGAGGGAGCAGTACGCAACGACTTGGCAACGTTGGCAACGGCGGATGGGAGGGCCGGAGCACGGCGTTCCACCGCCCTTTGCGGCGCACTCCATTTTTTCTATGCGTCTCTTACAAAATTGCTAATAGAATCGCTGCACGATTTCTCTCTATTTCACGAAATAATTGAACAAATAAATACGTAAAAAAAGATAGTAGAAGTATAAAAATATATTTCTTTAAATTATTACTTTATTTATAATTTCCAATTAAAACTTATAAGTAATTGAATTAAATAGTTCTTCCTTAAAGCTTAATAAACATTGAGCACTGGGTTCATCTATTTTTTTATTATTATTTCTTACAATCTTCTTGTATAAAATGGCCACACGCATTCAACGATTCAATTAGATAGTAATTGAATTAAATAGTTATTTCTTAAAGCATCAACAACCATTAAAGCTACATTATTCATATGTTTTAGAAAACTAAGTCACAACTATTGAACCATACATACACAACTCATCTATTTCTTAGTATTTTAATTATACTAACTTTCAGTTAAAATATAATGTATCGCATTGTCATTAGCAAGCGAGTAACATCTGCGTGCTAATCGTCATGCTCGGGCATTAAGCACGACGTTACAATCTATAGACCAACAACCTATTTACAATTTGCGGCTGTTGATGCAGTCATTAATTTGTTTAGCATCACTTAAATCAAACCTAGCAGTCTTTTTCCGCCAAACGGTATCTACTATACACTACTCCTATAAGATAACTTAAATTAATAGTAATTTTTATGTAATACTACTATACACTTTGAGATACTACCTTACACTTTAATATATTATGGACCACCGGCCACGGTCTTGCCATTTATTTACCACCATAAACGATTTTGATAGTTAAATTTATCCTTAATCATTTTTATTTAATAATGGTGAATCATGTTTAATCTTTTCGTAAATAGGAATGCTGACGTGTTAAAAAATATAAGAAATGTTGATTATTTTTTAAGACATCCCAAAATAACAAATTATGTGTAACACCCCGTAAAAAAGAAAGAGAAAAAAAAATCAATTTCCTTAATTCAAATTTTAAATAAAGATTATGTAGGGATTTTTCTCCTCCGTAATATGCAAATAAAATACCAAACAAATCCAAATTAAACCAAAATCAAGTAAAATTAAAAAAAAGAATAAAAGGAATTCTAAAAGAGAGAAAAAAAAATCAATTTCCTTCAAATTTTAAATAAAGATTCTGTAGAGATTTTCCTCATCCGTAATATGCAAATAAAATACCAAACAAATCCAAATTAAACCAAAATCAAGTAAAATAAAAAAAAAAGAAGAAGAGGAATTCGAATCCCACTCCCACTCCAACGTTGAAACCGCCTCTCCCCACTCCCTAAATCTCTCCCATATCTATCAAGAGTTCTTTATTTTTTTTGTTAAAGCATGTTAATTGAATTCCATTTTAATGAAGAAGATTAGATTTTTTCCGAATGGGGGAGTGACGCACAAGGGTTATGCGTCTTACCCTAATGACGCATAACCCTTGTGCGTCACACTGGTTAGTATTCCCGCCTATCACGCGGGTGACCTGGGTTCGATCCCCGGCAACAGCGCATTTTTTTAAGTGATTAGTATTTGATAAAAATGAGTTATTCTAAACATTTTTTTTTGGCAAATACATATTACTTTTTCCAATCATCAAATCAATATATATATATATATATATATATATATAGGGTTGTGATCAATTGAGATTTTTTAGCCTAATTGAGAATTGAGATGCATTATTAGCCACTCATTTATATTAAATGAGTGGTCCAGAATTTACCACATGGAAAATATTTTTACATTAATTAATTGTGAAAGGGCAGAATGGTAATTTCATCATACATTTTATTTAATAAATATTTTTTTATTTTTTTAAAAAAAATTAAATTTTTTTTTCGATTTTTTATTTTTTTTATTATTTTTATTTTTTTGTCAACTACATATACAATTCATGTCAACTACACACATATAATGTCAACTACATATACAATTCATGTCAACTGCACATATATAATGTCAACTACATATACGATTCATATCACCTATACACATATAATGTCAACTATAACCTTTTGACATTTGATGTGCAGGCTATTGACATTTGATGTGCAGGGCTATTGACATTTGATGTGCAGGCTACACATCGTAGTTGACATCGCGTGAAAATTAAAAAAATTAAAAAAAATTTAAAAATTTTTTTAAAAAAATTTTAAAAAAATAAAAAAAAAATTTAAAAATAAAAAAATAATTTTTTTTTTAGTTGTTGACATTTTAATACGAGTTGTTGACATTTGATATTCTGGCTATTGAAATGAAATGACGATAATACCCTTAGTTGATATAATCTACTTGTAGTTGACATTTCAAAATGAGTGGCTGAAAAAGCATCTCAATTCTCAATTAAGCTAAAAAATCTCAACCTAACAAGACCCTATATATATATATATATATATATATATATATATATATATATACTATAACTTTTGTTGCTCAAATCAATATACTAACTTGTCTTGCTAGGCTAAGATTTTGACTTAGTAAATTTTGTACGTATTTTTTGGATTATAACTTGAGTCTAAGTCTACACACACAATCGTGAAATTACGTGAGAGAGGCAAAGAGAGAGAGGTGAATTATTGAGGGATGAGACTATAGAATATCATCGACAAAGTAAAGAAATTTGTCACTAAGTTAGAAACTTCTATTGGTGGTATGTAGTATACTTGTAATTATAAATTAATTACGTGATTATTAATTTATATTTTTCTACAACACGTCGTATTCCATAACTCGAGCATCGTGCTAATCAAAGTGCATACCAATCATGAATTGCTTTACTATATTTTACTTACTCTTTTTCTATGAAAAGATTCAAAACGGAAAGTCGCCAAATATGAATCTAAATATTTTATTTATAAATATGTGTTAATAAAAATTATGGAATTATACTGTTCCTATTAAAAGGGTGTTTATATATAGGTGGCTTTCATATTCAAATAAACATCCGATAAATTACGACAAGCATGCGATGCACACTTCATGATTGGCAATTTGAAAGTTCATATATTTAATATTTTTATTTTACTTTTACATTTTATAAATTGTGACAAGAAATACGATTGGTCTGCCAAATGATTTACAAAAACCAAACCTTTTCAACAAAGAAAAATGATAGATATACTCGTCGTTGTGCAAACAATATGCGTTCATATAAATATTTGTCAAATTGATTATCAATTATCATTGAACTATGCATGCAATTATACATATATGAAAGGTTCAATTCAAATAAAAAGAGTGGAATTTTTAAAAAAAAATTATAGTAACTCTCCTACTTTTATATTGTGGGCATTAATTTGATATGGCTAAAGATAATTTTTAATTATATTTATAATATGGATTGATGCATTTCATTTTTTATTGAATTTAATTTTTTAAAGTTTGTGTTGATTTTAAAGTAATCGAGGGTGATAAACATAGACAATAAGAGTAATATGTATTTGCCAAAAACAAATGTTTAGAATAACTCATTTTTATCAAATACTAATCACTTAAAAAAATGCGCCATTGCCGGGGATTGAACCCGGGTCACCCGCGTGATAGGCAGGAATACTAACCAGTGTGACGCACAAGGGTTATGCGTCATTAGGGTAAGACGCATAACCCTTATGCGTCGTTAAACGACGCATAACCCTTGTGCGTCATTAACCAAAGACGCATAAGGGTTGTGTGTTTCATTAATAACGACGCATAACCCTTGTGCGTCACTCCCCCATTCGGAATAAATCTAATCTTCTTCATTAAAATGGAATTCAATTAACATGTTTTACCAAAAAAAGAAAGAACTCTATCTATCAACCACCCCTCCCTCTATATTAAATCTTCAAATCAGTTTATTTTTCTCTCCGATCGTTCCTTGCAATCAAGAAAAACAAACTTCATTCTTTTTTTTATTAGGTAATCTCATAAATTTCTCTCTATTTTTTTGATTCAAACCAACTCATCTAATCCCCTTCCAGCAGAAATCGAGAGGAGTTATCAGTTGTTTTCTCAAAATCCATTCAAGGTATACTCCTTTTCAATCGATCAATTACAGTTCGTAAGCATAGTATATTCATACATCAACCTCGCATCTAACTTAATCAACATTCCTCAAGAACCGAACAATACAACCGACATCCTACGGCAATTAATCGGAAAATATGAATTAACATAAAATTGGGGTAAAGAACGCATCTTTGGGGTTGGTGGCGAAGCTGTTCGGGGCGGAATCGGAGTTAATCGGAGACTGACCGACGGACGCTGCCGACGGCGGCGACAGCAGCGTCTCCCGGCGTCTGACGGCGAAGGCGGCTCGGCTGGACGGCGTGTAGACGACGGCGACTGCAGCAGTGGCGTTGGGTACGTCGGCTCAGCGTGGACGCGACGGCAGCAACTCTTCCCCGGCGAGGTTGTCGTCGTGGATAAGGACGGCTTGCAGTCGCTCTGACTGATGCACCGATCGACTCGACTTACGAGAGAGAGGTCTTCCCGGCGAGCCACGACCGGCGTCGTGAGGAGTTTGGAGGAGCGACGGGTTAGGAGAAATTCTAGACGTTGGTTTGAGAGAAAGAGAGAAAGAAGAGAGGAAGAGGAATGTGGGTGTATATTGGGCCTTTGGTTTTTAAAAGAATTGGGCCTCATTAATTAAAATTGGATGTTTTGTTTGGGCTCTTTTATTTTGTTTGGGGCTTTATAATTAAATTGGAGATATAAGGTGGGGAAATAATTAAGTTTTGGGCCGATAATTAATCGTGATGAATTATTTAATTAATCCCAGAATATTTCGAGGGATGAATAATCTTTATCCTAAGTCCAAAATAAATGTATTTTCGAAGGGAAATGGTCGTGATAATTTAATTATGCACTTTTCTAATTTTTGGGAATTTATTTCGATATCATGATGGAAAATACGACAAGCCAACGGAGGAACGCGGCCGTCGAATAATCAAAAACCGAGAAACGAGATAAGCGATTTTAATTAGGGTGCATGCATCTTATTTATTTACTTAATTCATTGTGTTGATTTATGCGTTATTTAAATGCTAAAGGTGATTCCTTGCAAGCGAGACGTGATATATCAAGGGAAAGGAAATAATTTCGGATTAAGAACTTGAGGTGGGCTTTCTTTTTAAATAAGGGCAATGCCCTAAGTATATTTTTATGTGAAAATGATATGAATATCTGTCATGCCGTGTTTTGTTTTATTCTATGGAACCTATCTGATGTGGCTTTTGCCATCAATGGATAATCGAATTAGGGTCTGTCTAGTGAGTGAGTCTCTATTCAGGCTAGTGTACACCTATGGAGATCGTGAGCCGTCTTTTGGGTCGGCCGGTCTAGTGACTTGGAATGTGGCCACATTTGTCATCAATGGATCAGATATGGTAGACATCTATGAGAAAATGACTGATCAGTCGAATTTTACAATGGAAATGATTTTAGTGTCTCGGGCATTTTCAAAGTTAAAACCCGAGGTCACTCAATGGTGGCATGATAAATACGTTTTTATAAAATATTTTCGGCATGAGTCTACTGAGTGCATCAAGTACTCAGCCTTGCATTTCTTTTAAAAAAATGTGCAGGTTGAGCGTGACGGGTGCGGTGGGTGTTGAGCAAGACCGTTGAAGAAATTTAAGTGTTTAGAATGTGTCATGTCTTCACACGTGGCATATTCCTTCTCTCAAATGCTTCCGCTAAGTAGTTGTCCTTCTTTTGAGTTCTTGTATCGTTGAGATAATATTTATTTTTGAGTTGTTGATTGTTGAGATACTCTGATTTTATTTGAGCTATTCCCATTTGTTTCAAGCTATGGTCGAATTGTGTTGTTTTCCCCTTTCTTCCTCGCTTCTTTAATCCTCCCCTAGTCGCGATCAACCGTGTTTTCTATCCTTAGAAAATGCGGGCGTGACATTATTTACATTAATTTATACTTGGACGGATGAACTACATATTCTTATGTAAGTCTAATTGTTAAGATATTGTAACTCAAATAAATATACGAATATTGTTTAAGGCCAAACTTTTGTAGATATTTTATGGGTGAACATGCCCATGTATCCACTAAATGATAAATATCACGTGATTAAATTAAAGTTAATGTTCGCAGCTAACCTTTTATATTTTTGTGTAATGGTACATGGAGTAGTAGAATGCAATAACATGTGTGGCGCTTCTTTTTAAATTTGAAGTGTTATAAAAATTCATAAATAAGGAGTACTAATTTGCCAAATAGTTTTAATACAACATATATTATGAATATACGAAAAATCATAGTTATAAAAAAAATAATACGATATCATACTATAGGAGCTACTACTACTTATTTATCAATGAGTGAATTGCATTTGAATGCATGAATCTTGGATCAAAATGCAATTGCAAGTTTGCAACATCACTTTTAAATTTGTGCAACGTATTTCGATTTTAAACAAATTATGTCGACTGAAAATTTTAGTTTGAGATAGTACTATAATTTAGGATTTAATGGACTCAGAACAAATAAATATTTTGGCACTTGACATGTAGGACAACCAATATTCATAATTATTGTGAAATTAATCACAACAAAAGTAATAAATGTCAAGTAATACTGGAGTATAAACTTTGCATTTTCAAAGTAGTCAAAGCCGAAGTCTTGATAGATGAATTTGATTACTCAAACATTATGATTTCATTTTAGCTCTAATAGTGTTGTAACTATGGTTTAGCATCAAGTTCATGCCTTCAAATGCGATTAATACATATTGACAAAAACAATTGGTGAGCAAAATTGTGGGAGAGAAATAAAAAATTTTAAAAGTAAGAGTTGTTGGTTAGGAAAATAAGGCTAAGGAAGGCGACGATACATGATATATTGATGAATCAAATTTATCACGCGATAGCGATGGTGAATTAAGTGCAAAGTCCAACCTAATAAAAATAAAGGTAGGGGTCCACCAAAAGATTTCGTTTGGAATGAAGATCTTTTCTATACCTGTTTTTTCAATCAACTTTTTTCTCATTGTTATTTAACTTATTTATTATCCCTAATCTATTTTAAGTCTGGGTTTATTTTCCTTTTTGTTGATAAGGTAATTTAAAAGAAAAGTGTTAATTTACCTTTGGAATTTGTGGTTATGGACCTTTGGTGCCTTGGCCGGTTCATTATAAATGTTTTTATGTATAGTTTCATTAGTTTTAGAGTAAATAATACTCCTTGAAATACTACTAACTAAGGGGACATTTACTCTATATGATAGGATGATTGAAAAAAGAATTCAAATTGGTTTGTTATTTATTTGGATAATTGATTTTATGAGATGATATGATATGATCATCATACACTTAAAATACTTACTATATTTTATTACTAAAAATAAATTCTCAAACTCATAGACTGCTGCAGGGAACATGAACCTTCTCCATGCTAAATCAGTGTTTCCCCCCACCACAAAAGATTGCGTCTCTGAAGTTTTTTCTATGAATACTCTTTTTTCGCAACTATGGGAATATTGATTTCTATTAATTTAGATATGAACCTTATTTTTTTACAAAAGCTCTACTAATTCGACAAAATTTAATTAAATTACATGTAGCATTACTGCATTACATTTCCTAAACATAAAAAAACAAGGACTAATAATAAATAAATACTACTCCTGCTTGGTTATGCATGCCTAACGATTAAGGATTCAAGTAAATATTTGCATTCATGCGGTCATTTGCAGTCAAAGTAACACTGAAGCTTCTGAATAAAACTAGAAAGTTAAAAATATAGTCCAATTATATTATATTTCATGAGAGAAAAAACTAAATTTGCAAATGTTAAGAAATGATCAATACCCGACAAATGACATCTTAAAAATAGTTTCAAATTCAAATCCAGACATAATAATATCATCTCAGAGCAATAGGCAATCAATGGAGTAAGCACACACAAATTTAATGGAGTGTTGTAATAAAATGAATACTTATTTGTTTCTATATCCAACTCATTAACAAAAGAAATTACGACACAAGACAAGATCTTTGGAGACACAACCAAATCCATATCCATGATTTGACAATTACGATGTCCAAAATTTTGAGTGCAAAATTCCACAGTTAATTAAATATAACGACGACCGCCTTCGCCTTGATGATTCGTCAACGGCAGTTAATCTACTCACAGTCACCGCGCAGTCAAATTAATTTCACCTCAAAATCTCACATGGATATTGGAAATCAGATCACCACCAAAGTGGATTTCAGAATCTCAGCCCTATGCTTTTTATATATATTAAAAAGTAGATTTCACCAGATATGATTTCGAAGACTCACAATTTTTTTCATATATAACTCACACAAATATAAGTGGGAGAGAAAAGGACGTTTGCTATCATATATATACTTTGATACGGACAGATTGACCATTATATGTGCATTTTTTCTTACACCAATTTCTCCTTTTTCATTTCTCTTCTCTGTCATTTTTATGGTAATGTGAGCTTCTGGGCTGCAAGATTTGGCTTTTCTTCATCTGGGCTGCTGAGAATTTTGTTGAAGATGGCTAAAAATGGTTTCTTTTCGAGATTGAGGAGAGTGGATGACTTGTCTCATGAGGTTCATGTGTTGGCTGTGGATGACAGCCTTGTTGATAGGAAAGTCATTGAGAGGTTGCTCAAAATCACTTCTTGCAAAGGTCAGAATCTTGAATTTTGGTGGGGGTCTCTTCTGTTTTTTTGGGGATTTGAATTTTGACATGATCTTGTTTGTGTGTATTTGCTGCAGTAACAGCAGTGGATAGTGGGAGGAGAGCTTTGCAGTTTTTGGGATTAGATGAGACTGAAAAAAACTCTGTTGCTTTAGATGTAAGTGAAAATATATAGGATTAAATTTTGGGTTTTATATTTCATTGTATGTTGAATTGATGTAGGGTTGATTTGTTTTTTCTTTATTCAGGGATTAAAGGTGGATCTGATAATCACAGATTATTGTATGCCTGGAATGACAGGCTATGAGTTGCTGAAAAAGATTAAGGTTTGTTCTCTTTATGCTCTGCTCTTTGCAGATGTATAAATATATGACTTCAAACACAGTTTCCAAAGATGACATGAGCTAAATCTGTTTTGTCTGAACAGGGTTCATCAACTTTTCGAGAAATCCCAGTTGTAATCATGTCTTCTGAAAACGTTTTGACTAGGATTGACAGGTAAATTTCTAGTTAATCTTGATTCTATTTGGATAATTGTATTGATAATCGCCTAAACACTATTATTGATTAGTATAATTGACCCCAAATCAAGAACTTTACCTTTTATAAGTGCTGTTTCTGTTGCTCAACATTGATAATCTATTCTAGTAGGAATGTCCACACTTATTCTTGATTACAATCAATGACTCGACAACCACCATTAACATCTTAGCATAAATTGAGTCCTGCAATATTAAATCATACCCGGACCCTAAAGATTTTTAAAATTGGGGAGACAAACTGTAATGTTTTGAGAGCATCCACTGCGCGTCCCGCGCGGCTCGCTTTCCGTCCCGGAGGGACGGTTCCGCCGCGGGACGCGTTGCAACCCTCGTCCCGTCCCCAGTCCGTCCCGTAGCCCGCATCCGCGAGACAAGGGACGCGCCGGCCCGTCACGCGCCCGGGCGACGTGGCGCGCCCCCGATGCATGCGTGACGCCCACTCGCTGGCCCGCGAGTGGGCGTCGTCACGGATGACGCAATAATTCAATTTTTTTTAAAAAAATCGTATTTTAATAAAAAAAAATTTCAAACGGTAATGTTATCGTTAATTTTTTATTTTCTTTTTTTTAAATTTTATTTATTTATTTACTCTATAAATAATCATATTTCATACTCATTTCACACACAAACACACATCTATTCCTCTCAAATCCTCTCTATCACTCCAATTTACATCTTAAATCAACTCAAACAAATGGATCCTTTTGAGCAAATGCGTCAATTAATGGAACAATCACTTGAAGAAGATCGACGACGAGAGGCGGAGGAAGCCGCGCCACCCCCACGACGCTCCCGGAAGTACATCAATCGGAACCGGGAGGAAGCCGCCGCACGGTTAGTACGCGACTACTTCTGCGATAACCCAATTTGGGGAGATACCTACTTCCGTCGCTGTTTTCGCATGAGTAAACCGCTATTTCTCCACATAGCGAATACTTTGGCGGCCCGGGAAGAGTTCTTCCGAGAAGGGTTCGACGCGGTCGGCCGTCCCAGCCACACGACGCTGCAGAAATGTACTGCAGCCATCCGTCGGCTTGCGACTGGACAAACGGCCGACATATTCGACGAATACCTCCACATCTGAGACACCACTGGGCGCATGTGCTTGCTCAACTTCTGCAGAGGCGTCCGGGCAGCCTTCAGTGACGAATTTCTCCGGAGGCCAAGCACGGACGATTGCCAGTTCCTCCTCAACCTGCACGAACAAGTGCACGGATTCCCCGGGATGCTTGGCACAGTCGATTGCATGCACTGGCAATGGAAAAATTGCTCGGTGGCTTGGAGGGGGTCCTACACGAGCGGCCACAAAGGCACCCACCTAACCGTTGTACTCGAGGCCGTTGCCGACTACCGGCTTTGGATCTGGCACGCGTACTTCGGGGTCCCTGGCTCGAACAACGACGTAAACGTGCTCCACCAGTCCGATCTCTTTACCGAAGTTTTGGATGGTAAAGCGCCGGCCATCAACTTCGTCGCCAACAACCGGCTGTATAAAATGGGGTACTATCTCGCCGACGACATCTACCAGAAGTGGCCGACCTTCGTGAAGACGTGCGGCAGGCCTGCGAAACCAAAGCAGGCTCTTTTTGCGCAGAAGCAGGAGGCTGCGCGCAAGGATATGAAGAGGGCGTTCGGGGTTCTCCAAGCGCGCTTCAACATCATCAAAGTCCCGGCTCGTTCCTGGTTCATGGAGAGCATGGTCGACATCATGTATACGTGCATAATCTTGCACAACATGATTGTCCGAGACGAAGGACCCGATGCGGGAAATTGGTTCGACCCCGAATCTCCCGGAAGCTCAACCGCAAGTAGTCCGCCGCGAAGTGGAGCGCATCCGTCTATACAAGAACGGTTGGCTATTCGGGCAAGGACACGCGACTCTAGCGCCCACACCCAACTTCAAGAGGATCTAATTGAGCACATTTGGGAAAACTTTGGCGGAGAAGATTAAATTATGTCATCTTTTATTTTTTAGAATTTTAATTATGTCTTTTTTTCTTTTTTTTTTAAGTTTAAGTTGTTTTAGTTTTAATGAATTGTGTTTGTTTAAATTTAATTGGGTTGTAAAAAAAAATAAAAAATGAAATTGAATGAATAGTAATTAAGGGACGGAATAAGGGACGGAGCGTTGCAGGTTCCGTCCCTTAGTTAAGGGATGGAGGAAAAAAGGACAGTGGGACCCTCAAATAGTGGTCAAATAGTAGTTAAGGGACGGTTTAAGGGACGGTATAGAGACAGTGTAGTGGATGGTCTGATGAGTACAAAATAGCATTGGATCCTTCAGCAAAAGCAAGTAAAAAGTAGTTGCAACCATAGACCATAAATTTGTGGGTACAACTTTTCTATTCCCTTGTGCTTTATAGTAGTAGTCGTAGTAGTATAATATTGTTTCAAAAATTTGGTCCCCATTTCCATTTTTGACAGTATAATTCCATAACTGAACCTAGAGCCTAACTAGACTAGAATATGAATAGATACCCAATTCTTGAAATTCTTTCTCAATTTAGAAGTAGTTATTTATTTTGATTTATCTTTTATATCTCAGATGTTTGGAAGAAGGTGCTGAAGATTTCATAGTAAAGCCAGTGAAACTGTCTGATGTCAAAAGGCTAAAAAAGTGCATGTTTGGAGAAGGGTTGGGGCTTAACAAGAGGAAACTAGAAGAGCATTGTGATGTTGCAATGCCAAGCACAACGCAGTCTGTAGACGAAGACAACATCTCATCAAGCCGGTCACCTCCATCACCTTGCTCACCGAGATCATTCTCGTCCCTGCCTTCAAGCCCAACTTCGTCCACACCCCTCGACTCTCCAACAAGGAGGTTCGAGGCCAGCAGCGAGAGCTGAGAATGTGCGATAACGAATAGTATAGGACGAGCAAGACCGCCCTCGTTGATGTAAGGTGTTTTTTTTTCCAGTTTTGTTATGATCAACATCACAAAGTCAGGGGAATGTTACTAGCAGAGAGTTGAGAGATGATGAAAGAGCAAGCAAGAGAGATTGACTTTTGTGTTGATGGTGAAATGTGGTTTGGGATTAAGAAAATTGTTGGGTGACAGATGCATTGTGGTTGGCATTGAATTGAATATATATGAATTGGGTTTATTATAATGTGATTTCTTGTCTGCTTAAAAGGAATATTTGATTCGGATTTGAGCTAGACATGTTCAAGTGTTACCTTTTGGGATTTTTCTCACTTTTTAAATTATTGGAGGTACTTTTGTTTTGCATTATTGGTTTGTTTGTTGATTGCAATAACAAGAATTGCAATGCTGTCACGCCTTAGACAAACGCATCTTTTGGTGCCTACGCCCCTACATCATGTACAACTCCTTTACTATTTCACCAATTTAATGTGTGTATCCAAATATATAAGTACTATAATAAACAAATTTATTAAGAGTTGGGCAGGCCATCCATTGTGTGGGTATTGCATAGTTGGCAATTTGGCATCCAACAAATTCCCTTTTCTCCTTTATTAGTGCATCCACAGTGGTGCATTTTTCGTCCGGACGATCCCTCGCACGTGCCCTCGTCCGCGGCCGTCCGGCCATTGCAGGTCGGCGGACGACCCCAAAAGTTCAGTCACGGACGAAGGCGTCCCGACTCTTGTCCGTCGCCTCGTCCGCCCACTGCAGGCCGACGAACGAGGGCGAACGAGGACGATGCAAGCATTTTCCCTTTTTATTTTTAAAATTTAGTAATGTATTTTTTTAATTTGATAATAGTTTTTTTAAAATTACGTAATGTAGCTCTTTTTAAATTAAGTAATTAGGTGTTTAAATTTGTTGTGTTTAATATAATATATTTTGGTATTTTAGTAATTGAAAATAAAAATAATTAAATTTATTTGTTAGGGCGGACACTAATCTGAACCGGAAAGGCCGAACTAAAAAATGTTGATGTGGTGATCACTAGTCCGCCCACTAGGGCCGACACTAGCCTGGCCATCATTGTGTATGCTCTAATAAATTTTGTATTGATCATAGATCCAAATTACATATTCCATTTTATAATACACAATTCTTACATTTAATTTATTAAGAATATACATGAAATAGAAAAAATATTTATAAGATTGGGTTGAGGTCATTAATGTAAATAGGTTTTACTATATTAAACTGAGATTGTGTTGTGTGTGGGAATGAGAGAGAAATAATAGTATTTTGTTAGAGATTGTTGAGAATGATATTAGTCCTTAAATTTATTATAAGCCATCGAATCACAAATACTATTACAAACACTTGAGCGGTTAATAATGTACCAAACTAAATTTAAACATTTATAAAAATATCTCAAAACTTTAAATTTTACATCACTCTTAATTGAAATGATTATTTTACAAATGTTGAGCTTTATAATGATATACTATGTTTTACACTGTCAAGATATATATTTCCACACTGTGATGATATATGTAGAATGTACTGCTAATACTTGTTGCATATGATCATGCATTTATGCTCTGACGACGATTCATGTAGCTCATTGAGATGAGTAAAATTAAATAGACATATTACATATTATAATAAGTTGATTGATGATCAACATACTTTATAACTACAATTGTATCTTTATATAGGCTCACATATAAAATTGTATAGTAAGTACTCCTTAATATACAATCTTGAGCATAAATTTTACTGTGGGTCGGCCCAAACATCGTTTGAATTTACCATATTTAAAAATATCATGATACGTATTCATTATTAACCTTTCAACTAAAAATTATTAAATCTATTTTGTATTGTATTGATAGTTACAAAAGCTTAGTTGGGCCACAAAATAGTTTCAAATATTTGGTGGTCCAATCTATAAAGACCTTTCAAAGGCCGGCCAACCCAATTCAAATACTCCCTATGACTTAGCTGCGTAATTATTTCCTAATAATCATTCCTTTCCTTTTTTTCATCATTCCCTAATTTGTATTGTTGTCGTTACACGTTTTAAAATTGTTACATCAAAAATATTATCTGCCTAACTATTACAAATTTCAAAGTTCAGATATTAAGAGCGATATGGACGCCCTTGTCGTCCATCAATATTTTTTTCTTTCTTAGAAAACAATCATTGAGCATCTAATGTTATTATCTATTTAGGATTGAGCTGTGAATTATTTTAGTTAGAGGGGATGTTTATGATTAACTACCACATGATTATCCATCTAGGATAAAGTTGTGAGATTTAATCTCAAATACATATTTAATATGGATATATAATCTTACAAACCAAACAGCCCCATGATAGTATACAGTATACTCCATCTGTCCCACAATATGAGTCACATATTTGGTGTGGGCACGAATTTTAATAAATGTAAAGAATAGTAGGTTTAAAAAGTTAGTAGAATATGAGGTCTACTTTTTTATATTGATTTTATACGTAAGTGAAGTGTGTTAATGAAACATATGACATACATATCAATTACGGTAAAAGTGAAATGTGACTCTTATTATCAGACGAACCAAAATGATAAAATGTGACTGTTATTATGGGACGGAAGGAGTACTAAGTAACTTTATAAAATTAGTGACTACGGGTCCACGCACATTAATGAATACCCCCAATATTGATTAATTACCCCTACAAATACGGTTATTTGACTAATTACGCTAAATATTCAAAAGAAAAAGTTAATTTGCATAATATGCAAGATGCCCTTCAACTTTTAATTGGATAAGATCGATTTATTTGAAAATTAAAGAATTCTATCACTAATTTGTCCTTCCTACAATTTTAGGGGAAAATTATATTATTACTATTTTTATATATTTTTCTTATTAACACATACGGAGTATATTGTTTTAGAATTCTATCATTAATTTTTGCTGGTATTTATTTAAATTTCTAAAATAAAAAAATCTAGAAAAAGATTAAGCATTTTCCTTTTTGAAAATGAACAACGACACATTTGTCGCAATTTTATAAATACATAATACATTTATGTTATCATTACTCTAATGAAACTTATTCAAAATTCTCATCTGTTCTATTGTAGCAATATATTGTGTATGAACATACTTATCCTAAATAAATAAAGAATCGAGATAAATGTGCATAACTTGTATAATGCCTTAAAATTTTAATTTCGATGAAAATAAATTAAAAATTAGTTTTGTTATTATCTATATTATTCTATAGTATTAAAAAATGATATGGAAAATTGATGATAAATTTTCACATGATTTTGAGCTTGATTCAAAATAATTACTCCTAATATTCAATAAAAAGATTTTTTTTAATTTGTAGATATTTAATTTAAAATTCTAATATTTTCTTAAATTTTTGCAGAATGATTAGCACTACTATAATTTTTTAATTAATTGATATTTATATTATTTTTAATGTAAAATATTTAAAACGATCAATTATAAAATAATTTATGTACCTTTATCATAATAAATAGCTTAAAGCTTGCACAAAAGTAGAAAGCTTACTTCAAATAGGTAAATAATTCACCTTTTCGCATTGAATATATAGCAATAAATGACAACCATTTGACCTTTAAAAAAGATTGGGAAACTAATATCGTCACATATAAGAATAACTTTAGCACTAGGCATGCACAAGGGTCACGAACCGCCGGTTCCGGTTCATGAACCGGCGGTTCAAGGTTCAGGAAATGCTTGAACCTGAACCGGCCCGCATAGCTCTCGGTGGTTCCGGTTCAGGTTCAAAAAAACCGGCGGTTTACGCTGCGGTTCAAAACCTCCGGTTACGGGCAGGTTCGATGGTTCGTCGACTTTTTTTTTTTGGCATTTTTCAACTATTCAATTTTTAATCAAATTACATTACACTTTCAAAGTTGTTTATGTATGAAATGTGAGTAAATAAAATTGAAAAAAATACGACTAAAGTTGCAATTTTATTGAAATTGCATGTTTACAAGTTACAACAATTACAAATCGAAAACATATGCCGGTCTTGAAGTCTTAAACAAAATTTAAATATAAATGAGACTACTAGTCAACAACTAATTACAAATGACAAGAACGACGTTGAAGTTCTTAAACGTATAAGTGTATTATATATATACTCTTAACCGGCGAAGAAGATCTTTCTACATAACTAAATTAAGGACACCTTTAGCAATTCAACTTTAAATGTTGAGTTTCGTCTAACAATCAACAATTATAGTAGAATTGTCAAAAGTTTCCCTCATTTAGCCGTATAGAGAAATATACTTCATCGACTAGAGTATATACAAATACAATTATGTAATTGTATTTGCATATTTTTAAAGTAGGAATTAATGGGAAAAAAAGAAATAAAAGAAAAAGGACTTGAGCTCAACTTAAATTTAAAATTTAAGTTGAGGTGCCTACGTATCCCAATTGCTCATTTGCATTAGGGAATCAAAGTCCACGTATTTCTCTTACCTTACTTACCTATTTGGCTTGGCCGGCGGCGGTTGACGGTTGGCCTAAGCTTCATCCCCGGTGAATTCATCTTGTGATCCCTCTTGACGATCATCCTAATCATTTCCTTGTTCTCGGACGTCAGCTTTGGCCCAATCATCAAGTAACATCACGGCTTCCATATTTTTCGACGAGAGCTTACTTCTTGATTCATCCAACACGCGCGAGCCAACACTAAAAGCGGACTTGACGGCTACGGTGGAAGCCGGAACAGAAAAAATCTCCTTGGCCATTGAAGCAAGGATGGGAAAATCTTTCTCGTGGGTTCTCCACCAATCGAGGACGTCGATTTGGGCGGGAGGAGTAGGACCTTCATCACCAAAGGAAAAGAGTGAATCAAAATATAAATCTAATTCACTGACCATACCTGAGGACCTTCCGCCGGTGCTGTAGTTGTATAGGTCGGCTAGTTGGGATTGCGCGTCGGGGTCATCATAATCGGCTTGAAATGCAAAGCCATAGTTATGTTGTGGAGGAGGGGGTCTTCTGACTTGATGAGTGGTGTTATACTTGGTTTCATATTCGGTGTAGAGAGAGCGCAAGTTAAACTCGAGGTTTTGTTGCACAACTGACCGGTCCGGGAGGTTTATTTGAAAGGTTTCTGAGAGGTCGACTCCAAATTCGTCACTGGTATCGGATTGGATTGCTTGAAGGGGACCAAGATCAATTGAACTCAAATTGTTATAATAAAAATCTAAAATTCTAGAGGTACCTGCTAATTTCCATTTTGGATCCAATACCTTTGCAATCAAAAACATGTTAGGAATCCCACTGAAATACTTTAGCCATTTTTCAATCATATAATACAAAACGCACATTAACTCGGGAGAAGAGGAAGCATTTTTCATTTCAGTTTTAAAACCAAGGGATATGTACATGCAATGCTCCAAAACACGAACAGCAGTGCAATAATAAACACCCGACAATTCAACAGTAGCATTTTAAAAATATTTGAACAATTTAAATAAAGCCAAACTGTTATCCCAACAACTATGCGAAAGATATAAATCACGGTAGAGATTAGTTCTATAAAAATCACATAAAGCATCTTTATGTGTCAAAGTAGAATTCAGACAATCATATGTCGAATTCCATCTATGAGACACATCCATAGTAAAATTCGTGTACCTGACATTCTTTTGATGGCAATATTTCTTCCATGCTTTGCCAATAGGTGGCTTTTGATGGATTAATCTAACTGCATTTCTAATAAGAGAAACATGCTTTTGCCATAATTCAAGCGCATCATGTACACATAAATTTAAAATATGGCAAATGCATCTTTGATGAAAATACTTACCTCCAATTACCGGTGTACAAGCCGCAATCAAATCGGCGATACTTGCGGTGTTGGTAGTTGCATTATCAAAACCAATAGAAAATATCTTGTTGTATAACTGAAACTCATTCAACACTTGTATAATCAAAGAAGCAATTTCGGGTGCAGTGTGTGGAGTTTCAAATTCTCTAAAACCAATTAAACGCCTGTTCAAAGTCCAACTATTGTCCACAAAGTGAACCGTAATACCCATGTATGAATGACGGTTAAAACAATCCGTCCAAACATCTGAGCAAATGTTCACCCTGTGGCCCAAGTTAACTAAATAACGTGATAATTCTACCTTTTTCTCCAAGCATTGCCGAACGGTAGATCGTTGCACGGTCATTCTACCTATTCTTTTGATTGCTACATTCAAACCACTTTGCATAGTAACCTCAAAACTTTTGTCATAAAAAACATTAAAGGGCAAATGCTTCATAGCCGCCCATCTAGTCATTGTATCATCAAAATTCTTTTTCTCATATTTAAATAGAGGCGTACCTGACGAACCCGAGCCGGCGGGTTGGAAGTTTAGTTGGCTTTGGGTAGAGGTAGTGCCGCATTCTACCGGATGCTTTGTCACCAAATGGTGACGGAGGGTGCCATATCCACCACCGGCGGACCATTTGTACACTTTATCGCAATAGTTGCAGTAAACATGAAACTCCGAAGTCTCTTCTTGAGAGTTCGGATCGTGAGGACTTGGAATCACCACCGGGACCTTCTTGTAGTGTTTGACAAAAATGTCCGATTTCAAAGCTTTTGCCTGGTTAGCGGGTGGAGGGGGAGGCATCTCCTCATTTCCGCCGGTGCTAGAAGGAATACGAGAATGCGATCTATCCTCGTTGTTGTCCGAGTCCGACGATATAGTAACGTCGAACTCCTCATCTTGTTGGGAACGACCTCCCCTACCCCCACCTTGTTGCATTTCAGCAAGTAGCATGGCGGTCCTATGATCTTCTTCCATCTACAAATATTATGTACGTAGAAGTTAAAAGTATGAACGCAAAAAAAATAATGAAATTTTGAAATATGAATTGGAAAACAAATTTTTCATTACTTACTTGCATGCGTTCGGCTGCCACTCGGGAAACCTCTTCCATAACATCTCGACGACTAGGTCGTCGAGATTTTGAGGGACGCGTAGTACTTTGATCTTGGGCTATTCCCTTGCCCCGATCACCACGTCCCGATCCACCACGAGAAGAAGACATATTGAATATATTGATAAATGAAAGTAATATGGACTTGGAATGAAATATGCATGAAGTATAAAAGAAGTGGTAAATTATGAGCACAACAAATATAGTAGTGAGTAGAAAGTGTAGAATTAAACTTGCGCAATTAGAGAGAATGATGAGAGAATAGAGAAATGGAGATTGAGAATGAAATTCTGAAAACTCAAGAATGGGGCAAAGAATAATGAAGGAGAAGTGGGGTATTTATAGGAGTAAAATTGGATGAAATAAAAAAAAAATAAAAAAAAAATTTGAAAATTTGAATTCTGCCGAAAACCGCCGAAACCGGTGGTTCGTCCACGGTTTGCGTTAGAAAACCGGCAATTTCTGACCGAAAACAGGCGGTTTCTGACCGGTTTTTGCAGGCCTAAACACTGAATCTACGACCTAGCCTCTGAAAAGTTGCCGGAACCGGCGGAAACCAGCTCTCAAACCGGCGGTTCAACCCGAAAACCGCCGGTTTCCACTGAAAACCGCCGGTTCCAACTGTAAACCGCCGGTTATCCTAAACCCCTACTTGAACTCTACGAAGTACGAACCCCTAACCTACGAAACACTATTTGACCCTTTGAACCGGCGGTTCGAACCGCCGGTTCACGGTTCAATATATTGCCGAACCTGAACCGGCCTTTATGAACCGTGAAACCGCCGGCCGGTTCAAACCGCCGGTTCCGGTTCATGAACCGGCGGGCCCGAACCGGCGGTTAACCGCCGATCCGGTTCGGTTTGTGCACACCTAACTTTAGCACCGAGCGAAACTGTATCATTCAATGTCACCTAACAAAACTGTGAAAAATAAATAGTCTACAAAAGTTTGAATTAAGTATAATAATTAATAAATGATGTCATAAAACATTTAAAAAGGCATCATAACAAGATTAAAGCTAGCTCTCAAAAGTCAAACCAATCAGGAAATGCACTAAAGGAATGAGATATTTCAATTCATGAGTAGTAGTATTAGTTTGTTGACTTACAAAAAATACCAAATTTTCAAAACACTAGATTTATCGAATTTTCTCATGTTCAACCACTTTAAAATACAAATTTGTGAGAAGGCTAAGTGGCTAGCTTAACCTTTCATTTTCGTGCAACCACTTCATTACGTTTTTCTTTTCAATTATTAATCTAAAAATCTTTATTTGGAACACAATAGCACATAAACTTTGCCTCTAAAAATGTTCTAGAATATGTTTACATTCTACTTCAAAATATATTTCTAGTAGGCGAAATAATGGCTCCAATAGTGACATAATTGGGTGGATTAAATGAGACTGTGATGGAAAGCAAATGAAAGTGCATTAGTATTAAATAAACTAATTTTCCTCCGAATCGGTTATCTTTTGTAGTTACGGTAAAATTTAACAATAAAAGAACGCAAACAATGTTATTTTTGTCGTTGCTAGAATGTTCTATATTTAGGCTCTTTCAAATTGTAGTTTGTCTAGTTATTTTTTTAAACGAAGTTACAGTTTAGATAGCTAAATTTTTTAACACACTACTTTAATGAAATAACTCTAGCAGTTTTGAACTTAATCATAAAACTTTCTAACATTGAACACTGCAAAGGTGTGGCGAAAACACACTGGCTGCAAATTTCTCATCTTACCAGAAAAAAAATAAAAAAATAAATAGATTGACTGCGAAAAAGGGGAAAGGGATCAAATGTCAAATTTTACTTATTCGAGAAGATGGAGTGTTTACTAGGTTAAAAGAAACAATATAGAAAAGATTCAAAATACAATAACTAAAAAATTATAAAGAAAATCCATCTTATAAAAAATTGCTTTCAATTTTATAATGCTAAAGGGCCAGAAAAGTATTTAGGTGAACCACCCCAATCTGCATGAGAACATTTCTTACACTTTGAACTTCATATTTATTAATTAGGATTGCATGACAAAAATACCCAAATTTCTTTGTAGTTAATCCCATCTAAAACCAACTTGATTGTACACTAATTGTGAAGAAAATCATTTCCAAAAATCACGCATTTCAAGACATAAACAACGATTTAAACAAATAAAATTAGACTGTTTCATAATATAAAGACCAAAACTGACTTTTTCCAATGGCCCATGACCTAAGATCTGATGAACAAAAAAAAAGATTTGTCTGTTTTGATGAAGTCTCCCCTCTGACTTTCTCTCTTGTTACGTGCAAAAGACATAGCTTTCGCTTTCCTAATCCCCACTATTAATATTATTATCCCACGTTTATTCAGTTAAATAATCACACCATTTGTGGTAATATTGCACTAATCCTACCAATTCAAAGCCGAAACTTACTTATTAGGAGATTTCATCACGAAGCTTTCCACAAAATTAACAATGAGTTTAATCGGTCGGTAACCAAGGATTAAAAAAATTAAAATGAGGGGTATTTTTGTCATGGCAGGCAAGGAAGCCTTGTAAAGAGCAAAGTATACCAAATCAACAACCAACTGCTCAGGTTGACTGACACTTTCAGCAACTAAACCAAACAAACTAAAAAAAAAGAGAGAAAAACACAAGCAATGATCAAAACAAAAAATCACACATCTCTCAAATTTCTCACAACCTTTGATCATGGCCGCAACTACGTTTCTTTCCTTCTTCATCTTCCTCATCATCTCTCACATTCCAGAATCTTCTTCTCAGCAAAACATCGAGACGTTCTATCCATTCTCTCCGCCGCCTATTCCTTCCATCCCCCCGCCGCCTCCCCCTCCAGACCCGCCCATCTCCTTCCCTCCGCCGCCCGGGCCTGAAGTCCCGCCGCCGCGCAGGACTTCCACGAAGGCCGCGGTGGGAAGAGCGATAGGCGTCACGGCTGCAAGCACAGTCGTTTTATCCGCGCTTCTTTTGTTTCTCTTTGTGAGGTATAATTCGCGGCGGAAGCGGGAGGAGAATCCTCCCGCTTCTGCCGCAGCCACCGCAAATGGCTCAGCGGCGCGTGGGAGCTTCAGGCGATACGGCGGGAATGTGAAGGGGCTGATTGTGGATGAGAATGGGTTGGATGTGCTGTATTGGAGAAATATGCAGGAGGGGGAGAATCAGAATCAAGCTGGTTACAGGAAACAGAATTTCAAGAGCTTGAAGGAGGAGCAGCAAGAAGAGGAGAAGAGAGTTGTTAGTGAGAGGGAGAGAGAGAGGAGGAGCAAGCCGCCGGTGCAAGAACTTCCTCTGCTTCGAGGGAAATCCTCCACTTCTCAGAGCTTAATCTGGGCGGAGGAGAAGAATGATCAGATCATCGAGAAAGCACCTTCGTTTGCAAACGGTGTTGCTGCAGTTAAGGTTGAAAAGCAACTCTTGCAGAATGGGCCTCCGCCGCCGCCGCTTCCTCCTCCGCCGGGAGCACCGTCGCGCCTCTCCGCTCCACCACCAATAGTAAAGGTTGGAGCAATTGCGAAAAAAAGCCCCGCACCACCACCACCCCCGCCGCCTATTCCGGCCAACATAGGTCCCTCTCCACCACCACCGCCGCCGTCATCGACGAAGCCGCCTAATAAGCGGTCGTCTTCAGCCGGAGAAAGCTCTAGCGAGAAAGTAAAACTGAAACCCTTGCACTGGGATAAGGTGAATCCAAATGTGGAGCATTCCATGGTGTGGGACAAAATCGACAAGGGCTCATTCAAGTAATCATCATTAATTTTGCTCAATTTCTTTTCCTCCGATTCAATTCTCAGTGGTAATTAATAATAATAATAATAATAATAATAATAATGCAGATTTGACGGAGACCTAATGGAAGCCCTCTTCGGATCAGTAGCAGTGAACAGAAGATCCCCACGCGGCGGCGAAACCAATCAACCACCTAGTCCATTAAGCAACAAATTCGGCCCTCCGTCGCAGATATTCCTCCTCGACACGAGGCGATCACAAAACACGGCCATCGTCCTCAAATCCCTCGCCCTCTCCAGAAAAGAAATCATCAACGCTCTAAACGAAGGCCGCGGCCTAAGCAGCGACACAATCGAGAAGCTCGCCGCAATCGCCCCTACAAGCGACGAAGCCTCACAGATCACCGCCTTCGACGGCGATCCGACGAGGCTCGCCGACGCAGAATCCTTCCTCTACCACCTCCTCAAATCCGTCCCCACCGCCTTCAGCAGGTTCCACGCCATGCTCTTCCGATCAAACTATGATTCCGAGGTTTTAAGCATCAAGGCTTCCCTCTACGCGCTAGAATCATCTTGCAAGGAACTGCGAACTAGAGGACTCTTCCTGAAGCTTCTAGAAGCTGTTCTCAAAGCCGGAAACCGGTTAAACGCAGGGACGTCGCGAGGCAACGCGCAGGCGTTCAACCTCACAGCCCTCAGAAAACTCTCCGACGTCAAGAGCTCCGACGGGAAAACCACGCTGCTCCAGTTCGTGGTGCAAGAAGTCGTCCGGGCGGAGGGAAAGCGCTGCGTTCTCAACAGAAACCGCAGTCTCAATAACAATAACAATAACAATAACAATAACGATAACAACAACGCTATCTCCAAAGAAGACCGCGAGAGAGACTACATGATGCTTGGATTGCCCGTGATCGGGGGCCTCAGCGCCGAGTTTTCAAACGTGAAGAAGGCCGCGGCGCTGGACCACGACGCGCTTGCCAAATCCGTCGACGCATTAGCGGATCAATTGAGTGAAACTCGTAACGCGCTGCAGCAATGCAGCAGCGGTGAAGGAGGATTTGCGCGGGAGATGAGTGGGTTTCTGGATACGGCGGAGCTGGAGATGAGGGTGGTGAGGGAGGAGGAGGCGAGGGCGATGGAGCTGGTGAAGAAGACGACGGATTACTATCAAGCAGGATCGTCTAAAGATAAAGGGGCGAATCCGTTTCAGCTGTTTGTGATCGTTAAAGATTTCTTGGGGATGGTTGATCAGGTGTGTATAGAGATTGCGAGGAATGTGCAGAAGAGGAGATCGGCGCCGCCGTCAGTTGAGGGGTCGTCGTCGCCGGCGAGGGTGTTCAGATTCCCTAAACTTCCGGCTAATTTCATGTCGGACAACTCCAAGAGCGGCGGCTCCAGTGATTCCGACACCGACTAGTCAAGTTGTGTACAGACAATTCAAATGCAAAATTGTTACAGTTTATTTAATTTAAATTTTTGCAAATGTAACATTCGTTTTTTGTTCCTATCATTCATTTCTTTTTGAATTTGAATAATTTTATATAGGGGTGGGTAGGTACGGTATACCTTACCGAAACCACCATACCGTATACCTTACCGTAAATTCGGTATGCGAAAAAATCATACATTTATCTTACCAAAATTTTCGGTATACCGAACTTCGGTATACCTTATTTTCGGTATGGAGAATTTTCATACCGATATCGTACCTCATTTTTTGTATGCCGTACCAAAGTTCGGTATACCATACTTTTGCGGTATACCTTACTTTCAATATCAATGAAAATGAAAATTGAATATTTGAGTTTTTAGAATACTATTTATATTTTATAGTAATTTAAATAATATAAGGGGTATTAAATACTAGTATATTTTATTCATATTATATTATATTATATTATATTTCACAATAAATTTTATAATTTAAAAATATATAAAATACTTTATATATTATTATATTCATATTTTACGGTATATACCTTAAATTACGGTATATACCGAATTTAGGTATGCCGCGGTATATAAAATATCATACCTTTACCTTACTGGTAAGGTATCATACCGTACCGAAAATCATGGTATACCGAAAATTCGGTATTTTCGGTATTTTTTCGGTACTATAAGGCCAGTATTTTTGGCATTTCGGTATTTTTCCCCAGCCCTAATTTTATATACTCCATGTAGCATTTGTTATGTTAGAAATGCAAATACAAGTACCACATTTGAGACGTGATGAGGATTAGGAATATGTAAAGATGGATTAAATTTCTTGATTTTAAACTTAAATTGAGGGTCAAATCTAAAACGAATGAATACTAGAACTACCTTTGCCTTTAGTATTTAAAGTTCCACTTTGAATCGATGCAAACTTTAGGAAATGTGAATGAACATGAGTGAAAAAATTTATCATAGAGTGAGGTATATTTACTAAAAATGGAAACAAACATATGAAACATTAAATCTTAGACCGACCTAAATAGAATCATAGACATTATTTCATAGATAGAAGGGATACTATATTGCGAAGGATGGAATTTATTGATTTCAAACCTAAATTCAAAGTTGAATCAAATAATTTTTCCTAAAATAATTTTTCCAAATCAGACAAAATTATCATAAATTACAGTTTTGATGTTATATTTGTACATTAAATTTTGGCAAGGGAGTTGGTTAGCTGTAGCAGTATTACATACCTTACATTTATAAACACAGCTGTAATGAATTGAATGCGTGTGAAATTAATTATACACCCAATTTTCAACTTTGCATTGATGGTGAATTAAAGCCAGTGTGAATTATAAAAGAATAATGCTATGCGGCCACATTATGGCCAGTCATAAATTAAGTAAATAACAAAAAAAATTGATTTTTTTTCAAATTTTTGGTTTAATACTATTTGATTTTACTTTTATATCATCTTCATTATATGTTGCTCAACATGTTAGTGTTGTTCTTTCGTAGTTTTTGCTCAACTTATTACTACTGTCATTTCTTGATTATTGCTCAACGTATACAGTAATTCGTGATATTAATGTGTTTTACGTAATGGAATTCAAAGATAAGTATCAACTCACAAGTCCATTCACACACATATAAGTTTATATCGATAATTCTAATTTTTTTATACATGTAAATGTACTAAATTAACTTTTTATGACCGACCACGTTATGGCCATTTAGCATCACTCATTATAAAATGACGATAAAAAAAAAGGTAGGTGACACTGATAAATGAATCTTTCATCTTAAAGTTAGATCTGCATTCACGCGGAGTTATCCTGAAGTAAAAATAAATAAATATTGGGAATGTCAAACTTCATTTGACTCTGATGTAAACAAGAATGAAATCATTTATTTCCCACCAAATATATGGTGAAATGGATACATGACACGTGTGTAAATGCCATGGAAATGAATTTTTGCGTCATAACTATGATAACGACCATCAATCTTCATCAAACTATCTGATAATGTTGCAAATAGTTTTTGAAATGACAGACATTCCTCCTAAAAACTGCCAGATTATATTTGAAACTAAACAGAGTTCAACAAATAAGCTCATAATTTTAGTTTCAACTTTTAATGCTACTAGTTTTGCTATCTTGTAATAAAACTGCTTGAAACGAAAGTAGCCTTCTATACACACATGATTTTCTCTCTAAGTGGGTAAAAAGCAAAATCATAAGCTCTCTTAAATCTCCTCCTAAGCAAGATGTTCGATCTCAATAGCAAGTGCAGTGTTGTGCTAGTGTGCCTTCTTCCCTTTGTTTACCTACCGCGAAAAAGTATGCTACTGGCTAGCAAGGCCGTGGAGGAGGTCACGAAACCGGTTCGTGTCATGAGCTCTTACTCTTAACAGCTTTTGCCATCAATAGTTGTTATCCAGTCGAGATGCAGTCACACTCGACTTGGAAATATTGAAACAACAATCTTCAACGGGTTGTTATAGGTTTCTGACGCATCCCATTTTCAACACCCACCTGAAAATTCGTTCGAGAGAGGAGATTAGATCTATTGAAAGATAGAGGGTCTGCTGTTTTTCAATGTTTATGTATGTTGCAAGCAAACAACTCGTACCTTTGATTTTGCAGCAAGCTGAGCTTTTTCCGACTCTCTAGCAATTGATTTTTCCCCGAGCTTCTTTAGGAACTGTTAAAATACAAAGAAAACAGTCGTGAGACACCAGACTAGCATGTTGAGAAATGGTGCGATTGTTGGACATACCTCTTTACGCTTCGCAGCTTTATCATCGCTTCTCAACCCTGCAGCCGGTGAGGGAGTTGCGGGACTTTTCTTATCCAGTGCGGTGCTTTTATGCAATCTGTAATTAATTGCAGAAAAGAAATAAAAATATTTGTAAGAGATTTCGTGAACGATATATACTCTATTAAGAGCAAAAAACCTCAAAATGATCATCTGTTCATTTTTCTTTCAAATTAAGGCTGGAAATGTGGAGAACAATAGAACTATAATACTAATAATCATGGCAAAGCATGAAGTAACAAGGGAAAGCTAGTGCTGCTGCATGTAACTGAAATCGATCAATGCATATATGCAAGCTTATGTCTGCTAGCATTAACTAATGTGCTACTGTTTAATTGCATCAACTACATTCTTATGCTAACTATATGGAGCATCAGTAAACCACTTGATACTCGTCCCTTATGTTGTATAATCAGAAATATTAAGTTCTTTCTAGTTTCTATTCCACTCAGTGGCGCATATTTGGCAGTTCCACAGCTTTAAAGATACGTCCATCGTCAACTCAAACATTGTCAGTGGAAATAGATGTATCTATTGATGAACATATCTCAATTCACACATGTCAATTTTTGATTGTCGATGATATTGTAGTTGATGAAGACTAGTAGGTTTTCTATCAGAATAAGCTACACTTGATGCAAACAGTCGAAGCAATATCATAATTGACAGCAACATTAGCAATGAATGAGACTTGAGTTAGCAAGAGGCACGTCTAATACGGCAATAGGATTTAGAAACCAAGTTTTGCACTGAGAGTGGTTAAGAGGATATTGTGAGATCTAACCCAGTAGACAGAGGATTTGATCTCGTTCCTGACTGGATCCTTTGACTAGTTCTCTTTTCAGCTTCCTTTCTCGGCCTATACACAAAGCAATTAGCCAGTTACAAATTCATAGGCTTTGAACCAGATAAGGAAAAACCAAACAAGTACTGTAAATAACAAGATCCAGTCAAAAGATTAGATTATAGAAGTAGGAGTAATACAGAAAATGAGAGTTATCATTACCCTTCATTCCCCTTTGTAGGAGTGCGATAACTGGATGTCTTTGGTTCACGAGCAGTAGATGATGCCTGCAATTTACGCTCTTAGACTATGAAAACTTGCCCCAATATAAAGTGTTTGACATTAAATGACA
This sequence comes from Salvia splendens, assembly GCF_004379255.2. Lineage (NCBI taxonomy): Eukaryota > Viridiplantae > Streptophyta > Magnoliopsida > Lamiales > Lamiaceae > Salvia > Salvia splendens. The sequence goes on from NC_056034.1 coordinate 9,223,158, forward strand.
TACATGTTTTACTGTGGTTGGTTTTTCATCGGTTGCAAACCCATTTGTCCGATTCTGGAAAGTCTTGAAAGCTCGTCTGACAATATCCTTATCCCCCATGCTCTCCATTATCAATGACTTCCTGGTCATTGGGATAGCGCCAAGAGACTCTGCAGGACCCAAGCTAAGAGACATGTGCAGCGAGGTGGGAGCTACTTTCTTGCTTTGTCCAACCAGAGTTTTTGGTGGTGCCGAATGATTCACCTTCTTTTTTAAAGCTTGAGGGGCGGATATAGGTGATGAGACCAAAGTAGGCCTCATGTGTCTAGGAGTGGTTGCTGGCAACGGTTTGGTTGGAGGTGTAACGACTTTCTTTCTTGTCATGGACGAGTTTCTCTCCTTGTTCATTGGAGTTACCTACAAACCAGAATGATATATTCAAATGGACTATTTGTATCCAAAATTACTATAACCGAAAGGAGGTTACAAGTTCTACTCTTTACCTTTTGAGGTACATGCCGCGTATTCAACTTCGAATTTTCCTTTTTCACCACACTTGATTGTTTCAACACGTTTTTACTTTCTCGAGGTCTTTCCAAGATACACTGAGAAACTTTCTGAGGCGTCTCTAACACAACCGACAATGCATCTTTACTAACATTCAACTCAGAGTTATCTACATCAATATTTGTTTCATCCTTAGCTTCTTGAATTGCAGAGCTTCCTGACTCCACCGAAGCACCCATCTCCTCCTCTGAAGCAACATTTTCGATCAAACCATTCATACAAGCTCCTTGCTCATCCCCTTTGGATGATCTAGCATCACAATTTTTCTCCTCATCTGCAGTCACAACATTTGTCAAAGCAGCTGCACATGCTTCTTCCTCTGCAATTCTTTCAACTAATCTCTCGTGACTGAACAAACCGAATTCAGCCCCATTCTCAGACGAATTCTCACTATGATCTTCCTTGCTGGATAAACAAGGACTGGGGATAATAGGGCTCATCGAGTTCTCCTGCTCCATCTCCTCAGCTTTCCTAGCTGCGATCTTTTTGTAGTGAGCTTCGAAATAGGCCTTTTTCTGTGCCACCGATCCCGGTGTTGATAAGCTCCCAACTTCCTCCAAATACTTGTTGGGGGAGAAAGAAGACCATTTCTCCCACGAGAGTGCATCGTTCTCAAACCTACCGAATGAAACCGAAACTTCCAATCTAGCACCAGATTTCGCAGAATCATCCATCTGTTTCGCAACACAAGATCTTAAATTTTATAAATCCTCAAACCACACAAGTAAGGCAAGCCCACAATTCTTGCAGTCACAGGATATTTCAAGCACCCACAGCTACGAATCCAACAAAACAACCTGGAATCTACACAAATTAAAAGGGCACCAATAAATAGGTCAAATCATCGACAGCTACCAACTAAGAACAAGAAAGACATGGTCTCTATAATCATCCACAGCGTTTCTAAAGTTTAACTAATTCTCCATTTCCGGATCTTCTAGAAAGTCCAAAAGATAACCTAATAACCTTAATCAGCAGCACAGAAACAAAAACATGGAAAAAAGTTGAACATAATAATCAGATCAGCAAGTACAAAAGATGTGCTTTTTGCCTATAAATCTATTTAGGAGTAAGATAAAGTTGAAAAGGTGTAACCTTTGACACTAATCTGAGCAAAAATGAACAGAAGATGAGATGGGCCTCAGTTAACGCCTAAAGAAACAAGAAAAAATGCCGCATTTCACCCAAAAGAAAGTAGAAAGCGTGCCAAATCAGAAAGAAAGGTTGGTTTCATGAGTGTTTACCTAAAGATTTGTGCAAAGAAAGGCTTGAAAGAGAGTCAAATTGAAGATAATGATGACGGTGGTGTGTAGATAGTAAGATAGAGATGGTTTCCGCAGGCCCACCAGAGAGAAAAAGAGTGAAGTGAAGTAACAGTAGACAAGAAATTGAAGAAACGGGGATGGCACGTGCGAGATCCTCTCAATAATGGAGGAGAAGGTGGGGCACGTGTGGACCTTTGGATTTCAAAAGATTAAGCTAATAGTGAATAATTAATTTATATCGGATATAATTATAAAAAGTCTCAAAAATGACAAATTATTAGATTGATTCTACTATTATATTGCATTACAAAAATATATCCTCAAACTAATAAATTTAAATACAAAAAATACAAGTTCTTGCTAGCCAACCAACCTTAACTAGCAATTTCAAAATTCATATTAAGACATGTAAGGTTTCATCAATAATTCATTATATAAATTATCATAATTTCCTACGACTACTTTGATAACTTCTTCTCTTTAATCGAAATTTCGAATAAAAATATAAATCCTTCGAAATCATGTATGATGACTAATGAGCAATTAGTACTCCAATATATTGCAATTTGGGCTTCTTCATTAGATTCATAACGCTTACATCTCTATCGAAGCAGGCCCAAATTTAATGTCACGCTAAGCTTTTGGAAAAATATTGGGCTATAGCCCAACCACAAATTTTTTCAGTCAAAATGAACAAATACACCATATATACTTACGTACAAACGGGTATCCGGTCGATTATTGGTTAACCAATTAAGTAATTGGTTCAATTCCAGTTAGTTGTGATTCGGTTAACTAGTTAGTTCGTTTCAATTATAATTGAACCGACCGAATAATTAAGCAGCCATGTTTCGCACCTTTCATTGAATCTATTCGAATATGCTCGATATTTGATTTCATCAATTTTAATGGCATATACAAACCAACACCATTAATATAAATAAGAGTTACTACATTGCTAAAAACAACACACATAATGGCACAACACGCAAAGTTATGTTATAGTAGTACCTAAGACTTGAATGAATCTCATTATCACTAGTTATTTAAAGTTATTTTCAAAACAATGAGTTGCCTTCTTCTCTCCTCCTCCAATGCTCAAAAGCTACTCAATCTTCTTCTTATCAACACTAATCAATAGCTATCATTTCAGTCATGCCTTTATTTCTTTGCTAGTATATAAGGTTTAACATTGCCTCAAAATGTTTTGTCATAAAACCAGAATCAAATCCATCTACCTTACTCCCACAAAATCATCATGAAAATCCAATATATTTTCTTGCTACATTTCCTCTTGGCCTTGCTACATTTCACGAGCCTAATCAAATCGGACCCCGAACCACTAAACGACTATTGTGTAGCCGAAACCAAAAATCAACACAATATTTTCCTAAATAGTGTACCATGCATTAACCCCAATCACACTCTAGCCTCTCATTTCTCCACGTCAGCATTGTCCGAACCCGGTAGCATGAACCAATTTGACTTCAACGTTACACTAAGCAACGTCAACAATTTACCCGGACTCAACACCCTAGGCCTAACCATGGCGCGTGTGGACATCGCTGCCAATGGTCTCGTGCCACCTCATTCTCACCCTAGGGCTTCGGAAGTCACCATTTTGCTCGAGGGCTCTCTCTTGGTCGGATTCGTCGACACTTCAAATAAGCTCTACACGCAACGCTTGCGACCCGGTGACTCTTTCGTGTTTCCTAAAGGTTTGATTCATTTCTTGTACAACACGGGGATATCGAGTCCGGCCTTGGCTGTTTCGGGGCTGAGCAGTCAGAACCCGGGCGCGCAAGTCTCGTCGGTTGCCTCGTTCGCCTCACACCCGGGAATGCCGGATGATGTGTTGCGGAAGGGATTCAAGATGAATGGACAAGATGTTGCTAGAATTAGAAGGAATCTTGGAGGGTGAACGTTGATTTTTTTTGTATGTGTATTTTATGACTTTGCATAATACTATTGATTAATGAATAGTTACGAGTGACAAGTGATTAAATTTTATTGTGGTTTGAAATTAAAGTTAGGTTATAGTCAAATGTGTGAGATGTAATTGTGCACGAGACATATCAACGGCCATATTTTGTTTGAATTTCTTGCCAGCACCACGCTGTAAATGGAGCATTTATATATAAGCACTTTGAATTAAATTATAAGTTTGTATTTCGTTTATTTAAAGATTATTATGTATACATTCATCATTTGTATAGTTGTGTATCGAATAAAATTCTCTATATGTTATTATATGCTTGAACTGCATTTGTAGATAATTTATCACTACTTTCTTAAAAGCGCGCGAAAACAAATTTACGGTGCAAATTAAAACACTCCATCGCCAATTCTAGGTATAAGGGATACTTTTAACATTTATTTGGGTACTATGAGACTGGATTATTAATGAGAACGATCACATTTTACAAAATATAAAAAAAATGGATGGATAATTCAAGACTAGCTATTGATTAATCCATGTCGATCGAGTGATTTGTATATCTAAAACCTATTTGTTTTCAATGCTTCAAAGTTCAAAGTAGACCCCCCTCCCCCTCCAACAAGAAGTATGATGCCTAAATATTTAATGATTTCGATACATATATCAACCAAACTATAAATGCTCAAATATAAATAAGCCGATCTGATAAGCTAACGCTTTGATTTTCCGTATGATATATATGTATGGTATTGGTAGTGCTATTTCACTATTTCCTTTTCTTCAACATAACTTCATGCGTTGCTTAACCCCCACCCTCAACCTTGACTAATCCAACACTCCAAGATTTCATGATTCCCCATACTAACAACTGCATTTATCATCTTACTTTTATCGAATGAGTACTATATAGGATATTACTTATTCTATTTGCTTACTTTTAAGCTTCAATTTATTAGTCAAGCCATGTGATTAAACGCTTGATAAAAGGAGTTCAAACAGTAGAGAGAAGAAAGCAAAGAATCAATTCTCTCGATGAATTGTTTCACAACTTGCACAATTGAATAAAGCTACAGATCAGGTTGCGGCATGCGACGGTTTTCCTTTGTCCAAAAAATGGCATAATTGGATTCAAATATTTTTAAAACAATTTCTCGTACAATTTTGTTTCTTAAATGTATATTTAAAGATAATTTGTTCTAATATTTGCATTTATTTGTTACTAGTCATATATCCTCTTATTTTTCAAATTTATCAATTATCTTTATATTCCATTCTCTCATGATTGACATATAAGAATCATCATCTAATTAAGTTCGTTCTAGTGGTTTCGATTTGAGTTGTAACACGATTTTATAATTGTACTAGTACATACATACAACAAGTCTAATTTAATTAAATAATAGTGGGACAATTGAATAATACACTATCACTATATATGATTCCCACGACAGAGGGTAAGCCAGCTGCTGATTACAACAGGTATAGCGACTTGAATAATATATCCACTTGGAATATCCTTCCAATAATATAATCATATTGGCTTTTCTTTTTCTTTCAAACGTGGCCAGCAAATATATTTCAAGAAATTTCCGTGTATCGGATAATAGTAATACTATGTATATATGCTGCAATTGAAATTAGGCAAACACGTAACCCCAAAAGGTTCCTTTTTAATTGGCTCTATCTATTATCTTAGCTTTAAATCATTCTCAACCACACTATCATTCAAATTCAATCATGAAATGCTTAATAGTAGTAACATTTTTTTATTATAAAAGTTGGGCACTTCTCAAAGTAAGTACTAACCCATTAGAAACAATGTTACTGTATTATTAATTAGCTAATAAATAAGTACAATAAGAAATGGTAAAATTCCAAAACTGGGTCCAATCAATTTTCGTTTTGTGACAACAATATTTTTTATGTAGAAAAGAATTATGAACCTATGATCTTTTCTGTACAAAAAGAATGAACAATAATTTTTGTATCAAAAGAAATAGGTAGAATATGATCCATAGAAATTGGTAGTGAGGCCCAAGTGTAGTTCCGGGTGCTGCAGATATTGTACCTTCCCTCTCCCATTGTACAAATCGTAGGGCTGCCACAGATAATCCAATGGACAGGGCTTCCTCTCATCAAGCCGGACCCACGGCTTCCCCTTTCCGCTCCAGTGCAGCAGGCTCACTGGACCAGGGTGCAGCGCCCTACACGATCCCGCCACGTTGTCACCTCCCAATCCGTGCTGGTTCCACCTGTGATCGATGGGCTCCACGTTCCCACCAAACACTAGTAAAAACGGAGGCAACGACCCCAGCTCGTATATCCGGTTCTTTCTCTGCAATTCCATCCAATTCTCGATTTTCTTCCGGAATTGCCCCTCCCTCCATTTCTCCAAATCCATCACCATAACCCCGGTGTTAAAATAACACGGCCTTTTTGAACCGAATACCCGGCTCAGAACCGGGTCGGACCAGAAACTCTCGGTGAAGTACTTGGTGAAGTTCGCGTGGCAGTATTCCGGGGCCCCGATTACTCTCGACCCGGTTATGTTGATTTCCCAGAGCTTGGCTACGTCGTCGACTAGCACAAGATCCGAATCCAGATACACCACCCGTTTCACGCACAGGTCGATCATATCGCCCAGATAGTTCCGAGCGTAGTTGAGCGGGTTCTCCAAAGCGGGTCGGATCGAGGAGGATATGAGACCCGTGACCGTTTCTTGGCTGAAAATGTAGAGCTTGAAGCTGAGGGAGGGGAAAACGGACCTGACGGTCCGGGTCAGGGCGCCCGGGTCGGACTCGGTGGCGATGAAGTGGAAGAAGATCTCCTCCGGGCAGGAGGCGTGGCGGAGGACGGAGTGCACCGCCGCGACAGAGCCGCGGAGGTACTCGGAGTCGAGCGTCATCGCCACGTGGACCACCGAGGAGTCGCAGACTGCTCTCTCCCCGCCGGAATGCGGCCGGCATTCCACGCCGTTGGTGTAGTCCGGCGCCTCGGCGAAGCCCACGCTGTTGGGGAAGGATCGGATTGCGAGACACGTGTGGATGAGGAGGATGATGAATCCGATGGCGGCGATTAGTTCTGACGAAATTCTTGAAATACCCATTTCTTGGAGGGGAAAAAAAGCGGTGGGGAGAAATGGAGAAATGGGCCTTTTCCTCCTTCACTTCATTTTTCTTGAAAATGGATGGTGATTGATGGAGAAAAAGAAATTGGAATGTTGTACTATTCTATTTCTACCAGCAGCTATGCATTTCTGGAGAGATGCAGAGAGAAGGGAATAGTCTCAATAACTCTTAAATCTTGACATTCATATATATGTATATATACATACAGGTTGTATGCGTCTTTTACTGCTCATTAATGATTAACAGTTAAAACAATCACTAAATAATTGTCAATTTTAAAAAGAGTGAATTAATGGTACATAATCTTTCACTCTTGCAATAAATGGTACATGAATGGGTGTTCGTTTAACAAGATTAAATCTCATGATTAAATATATATCATGTTTGTTTCATAAGATTGAACCATTCAACTTAATCCTAGATGGATAGTCTCATGATAATTAGTCATAGCCTCCCCCTCCAATTAAAATAATCTCACAATTTAATCCTAGATGGATAGTCTCATGATATTAGTCATGGCAACCGAACGCCACCGAAGTGCATAAACTACATAAATAGATAAATGGTACTTAAGCTACATAAACTACATAAATGGTACCTGATCTTTAATTTATATCATTTTTGGTACCTATAAATCACATTTTTTTGTACTTGATGCAATTTTTATCCTAAAATACCCTCTAAACAAATTCATTTTCCATTTATGTCATAAGGGACATTTTGGGCATTAACAAAACTAGTACCAAAAGTGATATTATGATATCTTCTCTCATTCTCCTCACTCTTTTATACTATTATTATTAATCAATATTAATATTATTATTTTGATGTTATAAATTAATAATTAATTTAATTTTTAATATCATTTAAATATACTTAATCATAATTATAGTTATATTTATATTTAATTATTATAACAATATTATTGTTATATGAGTAAAAACTAGTAGTAATTAATAAATAATAATTATTATTTTATATTAAATTAATAACTAATCAATATAGTCCAATCAAAATTTAAAATTGCGAATTGTATTCATAAATATAAAGAGTTGAATATATTTAGTTAGGTGTTTCAACTCTAAAATGAGTATAAATAATTTAATTAAAAATATTGAATTGATTTAATTACTTTAAATAATTATTTTAATTAGGTGTTTTGTTATTGATTTATATTATGAATTCTAAAATGAGTATAAATAATTTAATTAAAAATATTCAATTGATTTAATTACTTTAAATAATTAATTTAATTAAGTGTTTTGTTATTGATTTATATTATGAATGCAATTAGATGTATGTATGAAACACTAAAAAGGAAGAAGAAAAAGAAGAGAAAATAAAAAAGAGGAAACATAAACTAAGGAGAAAAAAGAAAGAAGAATGGAAGATAAAATACTAAAAAGAAAGAAGAAAATGAAGGAAAAAGAAAGAAGAATAAACTAAAGAGGAAAAAAAGAAATAAGAAAGGAAGAAAAAAAATCACATATTTGGTTCTATTTAATTGAAATTTATAAAAATATCCTTCGTAACAAAAAAATCACATGTTTGGTACCTAGGGTTATTTTTGTCATGGGGTACCAAAAATGATACTATAAAATAAAAATAGGTACCATTTATGTGCGAAAATGAAAGATAAGGTAGCATTTACGTAGTTCACTCTTTTAAAAAACGTTATACTGATTGAAAAGTTTGTCCATGTATATAAACTGCACATGATACAACACCGCGGACATTTAATGATTTATAACCAAAATTTAATTGTATCGCGGACATTTAATGATTTATAACCAAAATTTAATCTTATAATGCTATTGAAATGATTATTTATTTTAATAATTGTAGTGTTAATGCTCTGATGTATTAAGACATCTTTGAATATACTCCTATTCATTTGTGTAATACGGTTTCCAAGAGAATGCGACCGAATACTTATACAGTGAAAGATGGTGTAATTGTTTTAATGAAAAATAAAATAAATAAATTATTTGGGTGGGCAGGGGTTTCTAATGTAAATAGATTCTTTGGGGTTATTTGACTAAAAACTAACTATGCAAGAAAAGGATCCCACGACATTTATGTCTATATTTTAGTATAGTGATTCGCATTTCTCTTTAAGCAATTTGATTTTTTTCCCCCTAATTTATGTATAATAAGTGATGGTTAAAAGCACACATTAAAGGTGCATGCTGTGTTGGCGAATGTCTGTTTTATGTCTTATTCGTTAATAGTGGAATATGGCAGTAAATGGAGGTTGTTAATTTGTGGGGTATAATCATATCAATAAAAAAGTTGAATTTGAGGTAAAAGAAAATATAATACTACTACTACTACTTATTTCAGTAGTTGGTAAATTCCGGTTCATGTAAATAGTTTCACACGTTTTAGTTGAAAATGTAAAAAATTTATGAGAAAATTATTTGTTTATCTTTGTTGCACTTTTGGACTAGAATATTATTTGCTTCGTTAACAAGGCTGGGGTCGCCAAATTTTGTTGTCTAGTGTTTGTGTCGTGCCTTGAATGATTTGTTCACAAATGCAATGTATCCAACTTTCATACCTATTCGCATTTATATTGTTTGTTACTAATATATATATAGTGTGTGTGTCAACATAATTTTGAACAAGTTACTCTTTTCTTTCTGAAACAAAACATAATTGACTCCTCTCAATATAATATTCAACATAATCGGAGCCAAAACATTTTACATCAAAATTGAAATGACTATCCTCTCAACCCTCAATATTATTCGTACTTCATTAATAGTATGAGGCGTTTTGAATGGGATATTGGAAAAATAGTTTAATTTGTTACCCACATCAACGCATTTGGGCAAATAACCTTCTCTATGAATCTTTAAAGAGGCGTTTTATGTCAAATGGTCCACAGCATAACACACCTTTGGATCTAATTCTAGTAGCAGTAAAAAGTTGTAACTGAATAGATTTGAATACATCTCACCTAACAGGCTAACACACTTTAATTCGTTGGTACCGAATAATGATAATTATTAGTAATAAATAACGGAGTATAATTTGAAATTTATAACAAAACTAATGTCAAACCATTTTGTTTTACTTATCCTCGATGCGTGGTACTCCCTCAATCTGTCATTGGAAGTCCCATTTCTTGTCGGCACGAGTTTTAAAAAAGATTAAGAAAAATATATTTAAGTACGGTCTAAAATGGAAAAACAAGACTTCTATTCGAGGATGGAGGGAGTAGGTAGTATTTAAGTACGGAGTATGATTCATATTTCTTTTGTACTACACGACTATTTTAGTATTGAGTCATGTATAGTCATAAAAAGATTTTTATCTTGTTATTCATAAAATGGATATTTGTTTATCATGGAAATGTAGAGAGAAAATTTTTCAAAATTAAAATTTCATTACAATTTTTTAAATATATTATCAATAATAATTAATAAATAAATTATATACTCTCTTTGTTTCATGTTAATAGAGTCATTTTTCTATTTTGGGAAGTTTCAAGATAAATGAGTCATTTCTATTTTTAGCAAAAAAGTAATTCTCTCAGTCTCTCTTTTACTTTATTATCTCTTCATCTCTCTTACTTTATTCTCTCTTACTTTATTCATCATCTATTTAACACATTATTCTTAAACTTCATGGCGAAAAGAAATGTTTCTATTAATAAGGAACGAATGGAGTACTTGAACTGTTCTTCCGAAGTTATTAGTAATCTCATGAACTTTGTAGTCCTCATTAGAAAACTTTCAACATAGAATTATCAAAATCATTTGGATGCAACGAACCTCACATACTCGGCTCGGGATGTGAATGCTAGAAAATTAGAGACGGAAGATACTCTCTCTTATCTAAGGTAATTTTGTAGTACTAGTACTCTCTATGTTCCCTCATAGTTGAGGTGAAATTTTTCAGCATGGAGTTTAAGAAATGAATGTTGTGTGTGTTATAAATAAATAGATAAAAAAGTAAGAAAGAGAAAAAAGGTAGAGAGAATAAAGTAAAAAGTGAATAAAGTAGAGAAAATAAAATAAGAAAAAAGAGAAAAAAGTTACTACTATATATGAAAATGACTCAACTACGAGGGAATTTCCCGAAATAGAAAAATGACTCAACTATGATGGAACAGAGAAAGAGGGAGTAGTATTTTTTAAAAATTGCCTAAGATAGTTAAAGTGTAAGGGGTATTTCCTTTTTCAAACAATTTATTCTCTATTATTCATATATTTTTTTAATTATTATTAGATATTAATTTCTTAAATTTATGTGTTGAAAAAAATACGCCAGTTCAACTAAGTTGATAAAGGAGGAAGTTTGAATTAATTTTGGATTTTTGGGGATAAATTGATTAGAAGGAAGTAAGAGCATCCGCAGCGGTGGCGGTTGGCGCCACCGCCGTCCGTGCCAGCGGCAAGGCGAAGGACCGCCACCGCTGCAACCGCGCCGCTGGCACGGCGCTGCTCGATGTATCGAGCACGTCCGTGCCAGCGGACGCACACGTGGCGGTCTCTGATTCGCCAACGGCATAGCCGTTGGTTTCAAACATTTTTTTATTTTATTTTTTAAAAAAATCGGATTTTTATTAAAAAAATCGATAAAAAATAAAAAAAAAAATTTCACTTCCCCAAAAAATTATATCCGTTTATAACCGTTTTTCCCCACTTTTTAATTTTTTTTTATTTTTTTTACCCAAAAAATACACACTTTCATCTATAAATACCCCCAATTTCACTCCAAAAAATTCACACTTTCACTACACAATTCTCATCATCAATCTCTCGTATCCATTTTCATCTTCCTCTCACACCCTACAACACCACTATGTCCGGTAACGACGACAACCCAAGCGGCTCTCACGGTTGGAACCCCGAATGGTTCGGTTCGCAACCGTTTCATAGTCCGGAAACGGAATATTCGGCCCCTCCTCTCACCCAAGATTCGGGCGTTCCGAGTGGCTACCGGCCATACCCAATCGACGATCAAGGTGCCTCCGATGGGCGCTACGGGTGGACACCGGAGCCTAGGCCTCGCGCCCCTTCCCAAATGCCGAATCCTCCATCTCGCGCCGGTGTCCGCACACCGTACTCACCGGCGGAGATGGAAAGATTGTTCAAGGCGTACTTGGAAATCTCCGAAGATGCGGTGGTTGGAACGAACCAATCCGGCGATCACTTTTGGTGGCGCGTCTCTAGCCGGTACAATGCACACCGGCCGCCGGGAACGATCGAGCGCAACGAGAGTATGGTGCGCAACTGCATCGGCCGAGCCAACGAAGAAATTGGCAAGTTCAACGGCTATTTCATCCAGGAGTCCCGGAATGCCGGGAGCGGCCGAAGCGAGGTCGACATCATCACCGCCTCGCTGAGCACCTACCAATCCATGAACGGTAAGTCGTTCAAATATCTTAACGTTTGGCAGGAGACGCGGACGCACCCGAAGTATAAGGGAGGCATAACATCCTCCTCTAGCGGCTCCTCCAAACGCTCACGGTCGGCATCCCTATCCGACGCCGGCGAAGAAGTGGCTAGCCAACTCGCCGAAGCTAACTTGGGTAGCCCCGATGCCCAACCAAGCGGTTCCCGACGCCGACCGCAAGGTAGGAAGAAGGCGGCGGCCGAACGACGTCGCGCCGCGACTCCATCTGCCCCTGCTCCCGAACCCGCACCCTATGTTCCACCTCCACCCCCGAACAACTCGTTGTGGGCCCTTTTGGCCCAACTCAATATGGCCGATAGGTCAACTATGACCCCCACGCAACTTCAAACGCACGAGTCCATGATATTGGGTCTCCAAAAACAATTGGGGTTGGTGCCGCCGGATGCGTAGTCTTCCTCGGGTTATATTAGCCAATAATTATGTAATTTTTAATTTTTAGGAGTTTAATTATGTAATTTTTAATTTTTAGTATTTTAATTATGTAATTTTTAATTTTTAGGATTTTAATTATGTCTTTTTATTTTATTTGTAATTTGTTATTTTTATTGTGGTTTTTTTAATGAATTTTAGTATTATGAAAATGTTTTTGTGTAATTGAATTTTATATTAATTGTGCTCGTCCTTGCGGAAGAGCACAGTTGTGGGTGTTGTGCTCTTGCCAGAGAGCAGGCATGAATAGTACCGCCCGGGCCCACAACCGTGCCGCTGGTAAGAGCACGGTTGTGGATGCTCTAAGAAAAGAAGAATGGCAGCAGAAAAGAAAAGGCAGCTGGGAAGCACAAGAATGATAATTGATATGATGTGACGACTGCCATCAGTCTGGCACACTTGAAACACCGCGTGCTCCCTTTTCTTCCAACACCCTCCATCTCTTCAAATATTAGAGCATGCGCAGCGGTGGCGTCCGTCGCCACTGCCGTCCGCGCCGCTGGCACGGACGCCATCCGCCGCCGCTGCGCTCGCGCCGCTGGTACGGCGCTGCTCGATGTATCGAGCACGTCCGTGCCAGCGGAAGAACACGTGGCGCGCTCCCATTCGTCAACGGCTCGACCGTTGCATTTAAACATTTTTATATTTTTTTAAAAAAAAATCGTTTTTTATTAAAAAAACCGATAAAAATTAAAAAAAAAATTCACTTCCCCAAAAAAATATATCCGTTTATAACCCTTTTTTACACCTTTTTAAAATTTTTTTTTCATTTTTTTACCCCAAAAATACACACTTTCATCTATAAATACCCTCAATTTCACCCCAAAAATTCACATCAAACTACACAACTCTCATCATCATTTTCCAATATCCATTCTCATCTTCATTCTCTCATATCCATTTTCATCTTCATTCTCTCATACCCTACAACATCACTATGTCCGGCCAAGACGATAACCCTTCGGGCTCCCACGGTTGGAACCCCGAATGGTTCGGTTCACAACCGTTTCCTAGTCCGGAAACGGAATATTCGGCCCCTCTTCAAACCCAAGATTTGGCCGTTCCGGGTGGCTACCGTCCATACCCAATCGACGACCAAGGTGCCTCCGAAGGGCGCTACGGGTGGACACCGGAGCCTAGGCATCGCGCCCCTTCCCAAATGTCGATTCCTCCATCTCGCGCCGGTGTCCGCACACCGTACTCACCGGCGGAGATGGAAAGATTGTTCAAGGCGTACTTGGGAATCTCCGAAGATGCGGTGGTTGGAACGAACCAATCCGGCGATCACTTTTGGTGGCGCGTCTCTAGCCGGTACAATGCAAACCGGCCGCCCGGAACGATCGAGCGCAACGAGAGTATGGTGCGCAACTGCATCTGTCGAGCCAACGAAGAAATTGGCAAGTTCAACGGCTATTTCATCTAGGAGTCCTGGAATGCCGGGAGCGGCCGAAGCGAGGTCGACATCATCACCGCCGCGCTGAGCACCTACCAATCCATGAACGGTAAGTCGTTCAAATATCTTAACGTTTGGCAGGAGACGCGGACGCACCCGAAGTATAAGGGAGGCATAACATCCTCCTCTAGCGGCTCCTCCAAACGATCAAGGTCGGTAGCCCTATCCGACTCCGGCTCGGAAGAAGTGGCTAGCCAACTCGCCGGAGCTAACTTGGGTAGCCCCGACTCCGGACCGAGCGGTTCCCAACGCCGCCCCCAAGGAAGGAAGAAGGCGGCGGCCAACCGTCGTCGCGGCTCGACTCCCGAAGCCACTCCCGAAGCCGCTCCCGCTCCCTATGTGCCACCTCCACCCCCGAACAACTCGCTGTGGATGCTCTTAAGCCAACTCAATATGGCCGATAGGTCATCTATGACCCCCACGCAACTTGAAACACAAGAGACCATGATAAAAGGTCTCCAAAAACAATTGTGGTTGATCCCGCCGGATGCGTAGTCTTATTAGGAGTTTAATTATGTAATTTTTAATTTTTAGGATTTTAATTATGTAATTTTTAATTTTAAGGAGTTTAATTATGTAATTTTTAATTTTTAGGATTTCAATTATGTATTTTTTTAATTTTATTTGTAATTTGTAATATTTATTATGGTTTTTAAATGGATTTTAATATTATGGAAATGTTATTGTTTAATTGAATTTTATATTAATTGTGCTCGTCCTTGCAGAAGAGCACAGTTGTGGGTGTTGTGCTCTTGCCAGAGAGCAGGCATGAATAGTACTGTCCGGGCCCACAACCGCGCCGCTGGCAAGAGCACGGTTGTGGATGCTCTTAGGTCATCATACGTATTTTTAATGGATACTAGTATAATTTCAGAGGAATTGTTGCTGATGTGATTAACTACAAATAAATAAATAAATAAATAAATAAATACTGGAAGTAAGTATTTATTGGAGATAGAAAAAAAGTTAAATATTTAATTGAAAGAAAAAAAATTAGGTGTATTAATTGGAAAGAGAAAGTTATAAAAAAATAAAAATATGTTATTTTAGTTGGAATAAATTAAAAAGAAAAGTGTGTCATCTTAGTTGGGACGGAGGGAATAGTAGTAATTTCTCAGTCCTACTAAGTTGAATCCACATTTTTGGGCACGGATATTAAAAATTTATGTTGAAAAATAGGAGAAAAGAATAAAGTAGAAAAGATAAAGAGAAAGTAAAATATGTGAAGTGAGAGTGATTGGGTGTTTTGTTTTTTGTCAAAAAATAAAATGATTCAACTTAATTGGGAAATCCAAAAAGGAATATACCATCCGTCTGCGAATAGGAGTCTCATTTTCTTTCTGCCACAGGTTTTAAGAAATGTTAAGAAAAGTTGATGTAAATAAATTAATGGTATATGGGTCTCACTTGTATTTAATTTTAAATGAAATGTGAGTGGAATGTGAGTTCTGTTACCATTTATTGTACTCCATAAATAAACTGGAACTCCTAATCACAGACGGACTAAAATGAAAAAACATGATTTCTATTCGCGGATGGAGGGAGTACGACTTAACTTAGTTGGAACAAAAGAAGTACTTATTTAAATTTCTGCATCACATTTTAATACTGTTCTACTCGTCAGTTTCTCATTAATTATTTACTTTTTTCATTTTTATTTGTTTTTCATTAAGTGTCATGATTTATTTTTATTATAAATAGTAAGTAAGTCTATATTTGACTAACTCATTCCGCTCATATTTTATTACTTTATTTGTCCCACAAGAATATGCACTTTTGGTTAGATACATGTTTTAATGCGCAATTGATAAAGTAAGAGAGAAATAGAAATAAAAATAATTAAAGTATTATTAGTGGAGAATACTGAATAGGTCTCACCTCAATATAAAGAAAAGAATTTTCAAATTTAGATAGGGCATATTTTTATGAGACGGACAAAAAAATAGAGGGTGCATATTCTTGTACAATGGATGAAGTATAAAACTAATAATACTCCTTCCGTTACATCTTAAGTGGAACATTTATTTTTTCGGCATGAAATTTTATAGTATAATTTTATTTTATAAATTAAGTGAAGAAAGATAAATTAAGAGTAAGAGTGAGATTACTATTTAAAAAAATATGTTATTTAAGTATAGAACATCCCAAAAAAAGGAAAATGCACTGTGTATCACTTAAAATGAACGGGTGGAGTATAAAATTAGATTCATATTCCAACGTTTTCAACCTAATTTTCTTTATATTTATATATTTTCTTGATATTTATACATTAACAATGTTTTAGACGATTGTTTCGTTCGTGTCTGTGAAATAGAATCACGTTTCTAACCTAATCTCAACAAAATGAATGTTAAAGCACGTAAAAATTAAAATAGTACTCCGTATATACGCAGTTAATAAACACAGACATTTTTAATATCCTCTCTCATTTTTCAGCGACGTTTATATTATGTGGACGGATTTAATTTACTATATCGCCAAATGATGGATCTATTTTATCAAACATTTCGATTTAATATATTAATGCCTGTTTTTTTAGTAGGTTTATGGTTATGAGATATGCATGAGAATATTCCTTGTAAGTACAGAGATGTTTAGAATTTGGGAAGATCAAAATATATTATAAAGTAATATTTTTTATTCAGAAGTATTTAATTGAAAGTAATTGTTTTATAATTGAAAACTGTTGCATTGAACTATTGAAGTCACTGTTATTATGAAAAAAAAATATAATTCTTCATATGAATAAAATAATTATTCTTATCAATGAAAGTTACTTATAATGTGTTTCAAGAAGTTAATGTCTTTAAAATTGATTACTACAAAAATAAATGTTTTTCAATAAGACTACAATAAAACGATAGTAATATTTTATAAAAATACAGAGTAATGAATTATGACCAATCAAAGTGACATGCGCTAGAGAAAACTACAGCCATAAATAAGCCATTAACAGTCTGAAAACTGAAAAGCAAAGAAATGGGCAACCGTAAAAATGTGAAAGCTTTGATTCAGATTTGCTTCCAATTTCCATCGCTCTGCTCTCTACACAAGGAAAATAACATTTAATACAAAAGCATTACTAATTAGCAACAACCATTTATGCTGACCGAGAAATGTGTAAGAAACTGCGTTGTTATCCCAAAATTTTGCAAAGAAGATAGGTAGGAATGGGTCATTATATTTAACTGAAAAAAATTCCATGGACGACTAGGTATACCAAGTGTCAATCTTACTTGCTATGACCTTTCATTCATTTTTTTGACGTGTGGAATTATATGAAAAATTCCTTTCCACCTAGATGGACATACACAATGTGATATTTATGGAAATTTTCTTGCATCCTATTTATAATAATTTTCGACCATATATACACAATACATGTATATATTTGCAATGAGAAGCTCCATCTATTATGTAAAATTCACTGAGTACTTTTTTTTATAGGATTAAACTTTTTGATTGGTGATCTCTTTGATTATAATCATAGTAGTTTTATGTTTTTTAATTTAATTATCATTTTCCAATTTTATCTACCGTATTTTGTTTCAAGAGAATTTTAGTAGTAGTTTTTATATTTTTTTTTATCATTTACTATTTTTTGGTTTCAAATAATTTCCATTTTTAGTAGTTTTATTTTTATTTCAAATAATTTCCATTTCTATTAGTTTTATTTTTTATTAACTTTAATTGTCATTTTCTAATTTTCAAATCACCTTGTTAGTATTAACTAGTACCTTTGTATTTTAACATAATTAATAATTATAATATAATTAATGTGTATAGTAAAATAAAACAAGAATTATATTATATACGTAGTAATTATTTATTTATGTGAAATATAGCTATCAATACAAAGGGAAATCAGTCTCTATCATATGAATTGAAAATGTAATATGATAGTAATTTAATTTAGTATCAACTTGAAAATCTCATATATTTAGGTAATACTTCACCCGTTCCTTGTTAATAGAGACATTTCTTTTCGGCACGGAGTTTAAGAATAATATGTTAAATGGATGGTGAAAAAGTAAGAGAGATGAAAAGAGAATAAAGTAAAAGGAGAATTATTTTTTGCCAAAAATAGAAATGACTCACTTAACTTGGAATTTCCCGAAAAAATGACTCTATTAATATAGAACGGAGGGAGTACTATGTACTAGTGTATATAATGCCCAAATTTGTTTCTCATAATTATTATAATTACCTAGAAGTATGAGATTATTTCCAAATAACTCGTGATATTATTGCATTTACCATATTTTGTGTGGCCATCTAGTTGGAAGGTGATTTTTATACAATTCCACATGTAAAAAATAATTAATAGGACATACCAAGTAAGATTGACACTTTTGTATACCCCGTCTATGGAATTTTTTCTCCATTTAACTACGACATACACTACTCAACATAGCCTCGTGTTTTTAATTTACTTGTAATGACTTTATAATTCATATTTGTAATTGGCATGTGTTCACGTCTAAATCATACGTGGTGCACATTTGTAGCACTTTTCCTAAAAAAAAAGAAGGCAATTTCTAATTTATCAAATCGAGTGCAGAAAGTTAAAAACAGCAGTTGGGTAATGTTGATATAAAAGTAGACCTAAGAATAAGTAATCATAATTTTAATTATTAAAAATTAAATTTAAAATAAGAAAATCGGGTATTGTTTTGTAGTACATGACATATCGGTATCTATTATTACTTTAGAGTATAAAAGATTTCACTTTTAAGAAAATTAAATTTTGAACCAACCCATGAAAAATAAAATATTTTGAACGATACTCCAATGTAACGCTCTCCAAAAATATAACTAAGGAGAGTAATTCTCTTTGAATTTCAGTTTTCGCATTTGAGTTCTGCTGCAAAAAATGTAATCAATAAGAGTAGAAACCAAACACAATCAACTTCTGTAATATCCACACATTGGGAAAGGGCGAAGAAGGAAAACAAAAAAATGAGTGACACTTTCATCAGGATATCGAGATTCTCCAACAGCAACTCTTATTTTGTCTGGGCTATAATTGCTTTATTGCCAGTTAGTCCACGAATGGGTCTTGGCATGTTGAATCATTATTGATGTTCTCACTCATGGAAGTACAGTTCTCACTTCTTTTCTGTCTGCTCCGAATGACTGCAGTCAACACAAACTCCAGTCAGATAACATCTTACAGTAATTAGCATAATGTTTTTTCTTACACCTGGTAACAAATGGTCCATCTAAGAATACTGTAATTTCTAATAAGTCGATAATAGGTAAGTAAATCAACAGACAACGAGAAAGAAAGCAACCAAATCCTTCAGTGCAAGCAGGAGATAGTTGTAGGTGATTTGAAGGGTACCTAGTTATACTGAATCACAGGCTAAGTTGCATACTTAGACAAAAGAAAATGATAAAATGGCACAAAACAATTTCTCAACCCACGCACGATTTGAGTAGTTTGATAAGCTAGTTTTGTGTACAATAGTCCAATACAAAACAGGTCAAGTAAGAAAACATATACCAGATCTTTTCCAGGTTACCTGTCTTGTGCTTAAAATCGATACCAAGATGCCCAATTGAACAGTTGACAACGTAGGTATGATTGTAAGAACTTAACATGTGTGTTAAGAGAACCTTGAGTTCTATAGTTGTTAGATTCTCTTCAAAATTAAATGGGGGTAATGAAATATTTTACCTCAGTTCCAAGGCCTTTGGCATATACATTGCTGAACAGCTCTGAAGGGTCAGGCATGGGACTCTCCTGCAAAACCAGATAGGGATCAGTTGGATACAAACATAAGTTCATGAAGTATTCCTGTAATGCTATGGAAAGTATGGGACTTCAAACCTTAGCTTGTGCAATGGCTTCATCCACCTCTTTTCTTACTTCTTTCTCAGTATCCTGTTGATCATAGAAAAGAAACAATATATAACACCTCATCACATTTTCATTCCAGAATTGGAAGATTGTGCACGGAAATCATCCCACAAAAATCTAGACTAGGAGGATCTAGAGAAGGACCTGATTCCAGGATAATCAAATCCTCCAGGATTGTGTAAAACGAGATGTATTACTACATAAGAAGATGAGTAGAACTGTTTTTACCTTTAGTTCCTTCTCAGTGGCAAGATCATGAGCCAGGACAAGCTTTCTGATTCTTTCAATTGGATCACGCTCCTGCAGAAAGGAGAATTAATCGAGCACAGGACTAGCATGAGGTTCAAGGATGAAGGATCATGACAAATATTGAAATTTACCTGTCTAACACCAGAAATTTCATCACGTGTACGATATGTGCTTCCAGGATCAGACATGGAATGTCCATGGTATCTGTAGGTGTCCATTTCAAGAATCTGAACATATTAAGCAGATGAATGAGTGTTATCACATTGCAACAGTTGAGAACTGAAATAGAGTTCTTGTCTTGATATCAAGAAAATATCCACCCTTGAGCGATCAACATCGAACATAATGTATACAGGAACTTCTAGCAAGAAGGCCCAGAATAATGGATGTCCAAATTAAATAAAAACAAAATCGAGCTATTAAGAGGATATATATTCCTCCACAATGTGTCTTTGGCTTTCTATAATAAATTGGGCAAACATCTGGCATCACTTGTTTATTGGCAAGAAAAGACTGAAATGAACACTCTTGTATGCACATGAAATAAGATAGAAAGCTAACAGCAGCATGAGGACAACAGAAGAAGGGAATTAAGGTGAAGAATAGGAAGGAAATAAAGTGCACTCACAATTGGTCCATTCTTGAGGGCATGCTCCTTTGCAAACTTGCATGCTTGTTTCACAGCAAGGGCATCCATACCATCCACCTTCAAAATGCAAATATAAATTAGATGCCATATAAGTAGCAAATTAAGTAATTAAACCAATCCCACAAAATAAACTTAGCAGATTCACTTTTAATCAATTTTCCCAGTATCATTCCGCTTAAACTGGCAGCGCCCTTGTTCTCCCAGAGTCCATAACAATGAAAATATAGTTAAGGACCTAAACTCTTTCTGTCAGCACTCAACAGACTCAACACCAATCAATGTATCCTAATCCTACACATGAGTCTGATTCAAAACATAGGTAACCATAAACAAGACATTGTTGAAAATTTAAAATTCCACCGGCCCAAAGTTTCTGACTGGAAAATCCATATTCATTGTGTGATATACAATTAACTGCCTTAACATTAAATGTATTTTATCATATATGAAGACAATTTTCACAGAATCATTCCTTTTGAGCTCTGAAGTGATGAAGCATACATTTATGAGACATGACGTTTAAAAAATCACAACATAATACTTGTTGTAAACTCAACCAAAACTTGTAAGTAATTACATTCATACTTGGCCTGCACTAGCACACGGCACTACACACAATTTGGCTACTAAACATCCCAATACGAATTGTTACATATAGCATGTTAAAATGTGCAGCTAAAAATATATTGCAAAAGTGCACAAGTGATGAAACTAGAAGCCCATCTTACCTTCAAACCTGGAACATAATCTCCTCTCTTGTAATAAGCAGGACTCTTTGCTGCCCTCCATTCTGCTGTGCCCATTCCATCTATACGACAATTCAATTTAACAAATTAATAATCAATAGTCAACTAAACATAAACATGAACATGAGAAGATATATACTGCAAGTCCAAACAAACATACATACATGACAGCACGCACATACTACAATAACTGCTCATGTTTGGCTTTGTGAAATTGAAAATTTATCAAGCATCAAGTAGATAGTCCTTAATTCTCCTTTATATTTAAAGGAAACTGAAAGAAAATTATACGCGGAGCTCTTCCAGTTGTCTGTTTTTACACTACATCCATGCAAGTCAGGAAGCTGCCAATTAGACGAGTTTTACGTGCATTCCTTCAGTAAATGATCATAACTCCAAAGTCCGCATCATACTCACAGAGCAAAAGTGAGAGATGATATTTCTAAAGCATATTATAACAATCCTTCTCCTATCATAATCAATACCACAACTGTCACACATTTCCTTGCAGATGGCCATAAATTGGAACCGATGAAATTCAATCATTTCTAATTAAGTTCAATAAACCAAGCACCTTTTTACTATGTCACCGTCTCAAATCACAGAAAGTTGAAGAAGCATCTTACAGTGATTATTCTCGCAGACCAAAATAGCAGGCAGATCCCACAGTGCGGCCATGTTCAACGCCTCAAACAACTGCCCCTGGTTGGCAGCACCGTCTCCGTACATCGCGAACGTCACACTCTCATCCTTGCTGTACTTCTGAGCGAAGGCCAATCCACATCCCAACGGAACCTGCGCCCCAACGATTCCATGTCCGCCGTAAAAACCCCCTTCCTTTTTGTAGAAATGCATCGATCCTCCCTTCCCCTTGGAGCAGCCGTCCTTCCTCCCCATCAGCTCCGCGAACGCTTCGAGCAGCGTTCCCCCGCGCCCTAGGAAGATGCAGTGGTCGCGGTAGGCGGTGATTATGCAATCCTTCCGATTAATAGCGGCCTCCATCCCGACGCAGACGGCCTCCTGGCCGTCGTACAGGTGGCAGAATCCGCGAATCAGCTTGGCCTTGTAGAGCGAATCGGCGGCGATTTCCATTCGGCGCATGAGCGCCATGTCGCGGAAGAAGGTGAGGAGCTCCTGCGGGGAGGTCTCGACGGAGCGGGAGGGCGGATCGATGTTGTGGCCGGTGAAGGGGAGGGAGGTCTCCACCGTGATTGGGGATGTGGAGGCGGTGGCGAGGCCCCGAGCCGCGAAGGAGGCGGCGGGGAGGGATTTGTTGAGAGCGGCGGCGCGGCGAATCAGCTGAGCCATATCAACCGTCGATTGAACGGCGCGGATTTGGTAAAGCGAAGCGGTGGCTGTTGGGAGATAGAAGGGGTGGTTTTGGTTGGTAGCAGCGGCAAAAGGAGTCAGTATACTTGTAAATATTGGGGAGGATATGCGTAGGGGTATCTTTGGAATATTAAAAAGTCAGAGATTGGGTGCTTATTAATCATTTTACCTTTACTAAATTAGTATTCCTATAACAATAATGAATTTAAAGTCAATTTACACACACTTCAAAATTCTAATCATGCTATTGGCAGTTTATGATGGTAATAAATGAAATGATTTTATTGCCTATTATTCGTTACAAAGGCAGTTGAGTGATTTCGGGTTATAATTAAAACAAAAAAAATTAGTTCTTGTGGTACGGTTTTGGAATTTGAAATATTAATAATTTTGCTATGGGAGAATTTTATTTACCCATTTTAAAACCAATTTAGCTTTCAAAATAAAAATTGTTCTCGGTAAATAGTACTCCTATTAGTATTAGATCTTTATCCACTCGTATAGTATAGCCATGTCAATTGTCACCTAATGAAAGGAATATCGTGTTTAGTTTTGCTATTAATCAACAATAAAATTATTCCTTTAACTTAAAAAATAGACTCTTTATATAAGAGTAACTTAAGCAAATTGTCCTTGAACTTTGTGTTGCGCATTAAAACGGTCCCTGAATTTTAAAAATATCATGAGTAGTACATGAACTACGCATTCATAATACTTTTTCACTATTTATCATAATTTTGTACCAAAAATAACCCTCAATGCATGAAGAACATTTTAGGACTTTCATATGTAGATACTGAATATGTTAATTTCTCTATATCTATTTAGTATTGGATATGATATTTTATTTTAGTTTGAATACATAAAATGATGTTTTTCACTTCACTTTTTCAATCATTTTATGTCAAATCCTCTTTTTCTCTCTTTCTCTTAAACTTATAAAGTAAAAAATTAAAATTAAAAATACTACTCCCTCTGTTCCTTATTAATAGAGACATTTCTTTTCGGCACGGAGTTTAAGAATAATGTGTTAAATGAATGACGAAAAAAGTAAGAGGGATGAAGATAAAATAAAGTAAAGGGAAAATTACTTTTTGCCAAAAATAGAAATGACTCAATTAACTTGTAACTTTCTAAAATAGAAAAATGACTCTATTAACATGGAACGAATGGAGTATGAAATTTTTAAATATACTAATTATAATAATTAAAACTATAAATTTCATTATCAAAATAATTTATTGCTAAATTAATTTGATTGTGATTTGATTAATTTTTTACTATTTAAAATTAAATTTTTTAAACTAGCCCTAATTTTTTTATTAATCTAAAAATTTTAATGATTAATTAATCCAATTTTTTTAATTTTTAATATTAGAAAATAATCGAATCACAATCAAAATTAAACTTAGCTACTAATTATCTCAATAATTAAATTTATAATTTTATTTTATATAATTAATATATTTAAGAATTTTCTAGTACTTTTTTAAAAAAAGTTTTAAAGAAAGAGAGAAAGATGATCTAACATAAAGTGAATGAAAAAGTAAAGTGAAAAATATCATTTTAGGTACTCAAACTATAAGAAAATATCATATTCAATGCTCAAGAGAGAGATAAAGAAAATATAATTTCCAGTACCTAGATGTGACCTTGGGACATTTTTTGTGCAAAATTATTATGAATAGTGAAAAAGTACCATAAATATGATTACACCTTGGTTCAGAAACTACTCGTGATATTCTTAAAGTTTAGGGATCGTTTGCGTGCACAACACCTAGTTTAGGGATCATTTGTGTAGTTCACACTTTATACAAACGACGGGTTAGTTTATATATGTATTTAAAACAAATTAATATTATTGTTCATTATAATAACTCAATAATTGTTATTGGGACAATCAAAATGCAAATTACACCATATGACAAGAAATTTAACTCGATGACATGTCATTTGTATGGATTATTAAGGTGAGCAGATCAACCGCTTTTTGTCAATGAGTCGTAGTAGTATCTTTAACCCACTTTGTTAGTGCTAGGCAAATAATTGGCTATATAAGATTATAAGGATCCTTAACCACCCAATATTGGCAAGAATAAAATGTACATGGTCAAAACTACTAGTAGTAGTACTATAAAATAAGCGCTTGACGTACTATAATAAGCCCAATTTGAAACTAGTACTGATAAAGTTATGTCTTTAAATACTACTCCTATTATGAATTTAAAGAAATTAATGTTCGCCTAGAATAAACTAGATATACATGGAGAAACAATTAATCACCGCATCATTAACGCCGAATGTTTTGGAAAGTCGATGGTGTGAAGTGATTCTCGCCATAATAAATAACATGTCTACGTGAAGATAATCTATTTTTATTTGGCAGTGATAATATCGTACATAATTATACATATATAATCGAACTTTTTTTTAACATTTTATATTGAAAATTGATTTATAAATATTACT
Source organism: Salvia splendens (assembly GCF_004379255.2). Classification (NCBI taxonomy): domain Eukaryota; kingdom Viridiplantae; phylum Streptophyta; class Magnoliopsida; order Lamiales; family Lamiaceae; genus Salvia; species Salvia splendens. The sequence goes on from NC_056034.1 coordinate 9,248,650, forward strand.
GTAATTGATTTAGAATAAGTTTCATATTAATCATTTTGCAGCACTTTGAAAAAAATTTAAATTGTAACTTAAATATTTGTAAATTTAAGAAAAAAATTATTTTTTTACTAAATATTGTACAATTAATTCGAATCAAGCTCGAAATCATGTTAGGATTTGACATAAATTTTCTATATCACTTCTTTTTATTGTACAATAAATAACAAAATTAATTTTTAATTAAATTCAATTAAATTTAAAATATATTATGTACTCGTACCATTTATGGACACTTATCTTTTCTCTTTTTATATAGTACTCCAAGATCTATACAGTCTATAACTACATCTTTAATATTTACAAAATAGAAAAGAAAATTAACAAATTAAAGTTTAGACACATATAACTACTAGTCATTTATCGAATATCTCATATAATAGAGCGTGACAAGACAAAAGTGTTTCACAAAACCACCACAACCTCTAATCCAATCACCTGGCCACCGAGTAATCGTCACACATAAGCTCCGATCAACGGACACAAAAATATACATCAATGAACTGATAAGGGGAAAAACCCTTATCAAGTGAAAAAACGATAAAGAAAGTAGCAGAGAAACTGTGCTTTGTCGATAATCGGAAATTCTAACGAAAAACTAAATAAAGATAAAAGACAATAATTATGATTTCATTGATTGATCGAAGAAAATAACAATAAACCTATTTATAATACTAATACTAACTTAATGAGTAACACAAAATATATGGAAAAGATATGCAATCCCTAAATTATCTAACTAAATAATGCAACTAAATAATAATTCAAGATATGAAAGAGATATGAAATATTGAACGTATCAACTCCCCCACGGTTGAAAGCCACCTTGTCCTTAAGGTGGGATCCACGAAGGAATCAAGAGAGTCAATGATAACAGAAGCTTTGAGTTATCTCCTCCTGAATCAAAAACCTTTAGAAAGAAATCAACATTGGGGTAAGACATGTAACTCCCACTGCTCTTCTTAGAAGAAAACAGACCGCACTTATGTTTCAAATGACTGAGCTCCATACATTTGGTCATCAAAAAATCCCATACTACTCTAGAAACTTGAAACCAAGAAGACGATGCAGGGAACCAGGGGAATGGCGTGTAGTGGCGCAGAGGGACCAATCGGGCATCGGTGTCTAGTGATGTCGAACGACGAACAGTACCCTTAACATCACAAACAAACAAATCCCCATAGATAATTATCTTCAAACCGGTATAAGCACCTCCTCTATTGTTCCAACAATTCTCAACATCTTGAGATGACACACGAGCAACATGAATTGACGCGATGATTTCCTTCACTTCACCAATAAAATCCTCTTCCACTTTATCTTCGAACAACGCCTCTTCTTCCTCACTAACATCGAGGATGTACAACTGCAAAATTGGGGACGGTTGGGGCGGTTCGTCGTCGAACAATTTCCCCTCCTCCCCACTGATATTGCTAGTCACGACAATAGCTTGGTTCGATACGCTTCCTGTATGAGAATAAGCAGCCTCACGATCTATGATTTTAGTCATTTTCGTTGCTAATATAGAGTCCGTGGACACCCCCTCTCTGAAATATCACAATGTTCCCCTTCCACCATACCACGATTAGAAACGCAGTCGAAATCTTTGGGATCATCACATGAATATTCAACCTGGGCATCTAAAATCAAAGAATCTGACATTGCACCTTCTTGCTCCCTCATTCGATGCTTACTTCCATACACATAACTATAAATCCCTTCTTTGCTTTCAAATTTAGTAGCTGCCACGGACTGCATAGGAGCTACATCGAATGAAGTAGATTCTGGTCTCCATGAAGGGGTATAAGCTGCAGGTATCTCCGTTTGAGTTTGATTGTAATAATCAAGCCACTATTTATAGTGTTGCTGATCACATCCTTGGTATTCTTGCTGCACGCGATAGTCCCAAGTAGGGAGTTCGTAACTCGGCGCCCCGTAGGCTAGGGTTGGGTCCAGCTGCGGCTGCGGAGCGTGGTAGGATTGATTGTGGGACGGGAAGCCGTGAAGGGCTCGTTGCGCAGGTGGATCCCAACAGCAAGGCGGGCTCGACAGCGGCTGATTTTTCTCCCGGTGGTGGTATGGCAACGGATATTGGTCATAGGGCATGAACCCAGATTGTTGGCGGTAGCCGAGAGGGTCCCGGCTCGTTGGACGTCGCGTCTGGACCGGTTGTGTGTGGGGCTGATGCTGTTGCCACCGCAAATCCTGCATCTCCGGTTGTTGCGGTTGCTGCCATTGCAAAACATCTGGTGGAGGAGCTGGCGGTTAGTATGGTTGTTGCGGCTGCAGATATTGTTGGGGCAGTTGTGCAGCATGCGGATGCTGAAACGTGGTCTCCGGTTGGTACGAACCGACGACCATGGTGACTGGTAGGGCAGTTATGCGACGGTGTACAACATGGCCGTGTCGGGTGGATCAGGTTCAGGCGGGAGCGGAGGGTGCATGGTTGCTGCGCTGAGCTTAAGCCCCTCCAATCGGGTCTCAAATTGAGCGAACTTAGCAAGAATGTACTCCACGGCTTTTGGGTTCAATTGCAAGCCGTCGGCTACTTGCGATATCTCAGGCCATGAATGAAGATTGATTTCTGCCATGAGTTCGAGGATGAAAGCACCAGTTGATAATGAGAAAAACCCTTATCAAGTGAAAAAGATAAAGAAAGTCGCAGAGAAACCGTGCTCTGTCGACAATAAAAATTCTAACGAAAAACTAAATAAAGATAAAAGACAATAATTATGATTTCATTGATTGATTGAAGAAAATAACAATAACCCTATTTATAATACTAATACTAACTTAATGAGTAAGACAAAAGATATGGAAAAGATATGCAATCCCTAAATTATCTAATTAAATAATGCAACTAAATAATAATGCAAGATATGAAAGAGATATGAAATATTGAACTTATCATGTACTCATAGCTCGGTTTCTTTGAACCCTAAACAACGAGAGCCACAAATCAAGTCCATATTAATAGACGATTTTCATAACCAAAAGATGATTATCATCATAACTTCGCTCACCACACATACGATCGAAGTGAGGAAGACAAAGGAATCAAATTTCATAAGAAGGTTGACTCATGCAGAAAGAATAAATGGGGAGAAGATGGAAGGCCTCGAGAGGGGCGCGAATTCGGACCAAGTTATATTGAAGATAACCGAACCGATTGGATCAGTTAGCAAATGTCGTTGCCACTTGATCGATGCAAACTCGCTCTCACTCGTTTCCTACCAACGTAATTTGTAAACTCCCAATTTTGCACTACTTTAACAGTAAAGCGGCAAGTTCGGGGTCGATCCCACAGAGAAGTTGGTGTATCAAGTGTGTGAATAGTGAACAGGGTTTGACTGCTGTCACGCTTTAACTTGGGAGTTTTTAACTACTGATTTTACTCTAGGCAGAATTAAACTTGCTAACTTGATAAAGGTAACTTTAACTACTGGGTCAAGTGCATCGTAACGAAACTGAAACTAAAGCAGTAAATGCGAGGATGAAAACAAAAACAACTTTGATTAAACTAGAACAGTACAACGTGAAATTTAAACTAAGCTAGCACTTCGGAAAATAAGAAAGCAAATAAACCGAGAAGATCCTCGGCGGGAAACTTAAGAATACGCTGACAGATAATAAGTATTCTGCAGTGCTTCTTCAATCGCCCTCTCTAACTAAGCAACACTTTATCTAAGCAGCTAAGCTATCTAGAAAACTGGACTAAGCTAGAGAACTAAACTAAGCTAAACTAAGACGGAAAGTAAAGGATCCCCCCCTTGTGGTGGCACATCCTCCATTTATAGGCGCAGCACGACCTCCAGCTGGATAATGATCTTGGCAGGGAATATTAGCCCACGCTGAGTGTGAGCGACTCATTGATTACTACCTGCTTTCCTTCTAGAATGACGACGCTTTTTCTGTAACAGATTTATGACTCAGCTCGTCCTTGCGTCTCATATGTAGGCACGTGTTCCCTTCTAGAACGTCGTCCTTGATAACAGAACGGTGCGCCACACCCAGCTCATTTCCTCACGTGTTCTTCTTCTAGAAGCCAGCGGTCCCCTCCTAACTGCTTGATCTCCCCCTTTGATCAACTCCTCCGATATCCAGCCTTTTTCGCCTTTTGTACTCACTTGATCAGTTTGGCCTTGTTGCCTTGGTCAAGCGGCATTCCTGCACATTTAACACTTGTTTTGCGCAATAAACCGATGCATAAAATGAGCCTTATCAGAAGAATAGAGAGAGGACGAGATCACAAAATGAATAATTTGAATAGCTGCAACTCGAATAAGGTCCACCAAATGCTCCTTGGTCAAAGCTCGGATAAAAACCTAATGGGATATTTGGGTTGGATAGATTAAAGCAGGTTAATTTAGTGGTACGTGAAATCCACCTATCACGAGAAAAATAGAAAACGTGAAATACATATTAATTCACACATTATTTATGGTATATTGAGACTTCATTTCGTAGATCCGTAAATATTGCTCTCCCATTCTTTATTATGTGTCTTAGTTTTATAATTTGATTCACTCTTATATTAATTGTTTCATTTCATTTTTACCTTCTTTTTGTTGTGGACTCAGTGGAGGATCCAAAATCCTAATTCAGAGGGAAGAAATAAAATTTATCCGAAGCTAACGGAGGGGGAGGGGCGATGTCGGAAACTAAAAGATTGGGCGACCATGAAAAATTCATGTCCGGGTCCATGGCAGTGGGTCGCTGGGAGAGGCGTCATTAGAGGTGGACGCATAAAATAACATCAGTATGGCTAAATTTTTAAAATTAAAAAAAAAAACAATTTTGAAGTAATTTAGATTATTAATAGGGTTTTTATATAATTTCATTACATAATACTATATATTACTTCATTCCAGTACGTACAATCAGTTTCGCCGTCGTGCAACATTATTTCTCTCTGTAGTGTCTATCACTGCCGCCACGACACTGACAACAAAATTGAATGATAGCCTAATTGAATGGTGTAATAAGCACATGAAATGATGTAATAAACTATTTGAATGAAGTACGCGTAAAAGCATTTGAAGTTCTACTGGAATGAAGTAAAAACTTTGTCTAATGATGTAGTAACGTTTTTTAATGAAGTAATAAACCCACTGGAATGAATTGTACTCTCTCCGTCCCCGAAAATTTGTCACCTATTTCTTTTTTCGTCCGTCCCTAAAAATTTATCACCTTTCACTTTTACTATTTTTGGTAGTGGACCCCACATTCCACTAACTCATTCCACTCACATTTTATTTTAAAACTAATATATAAAAGTAGGACCCACATGCCACTAACTTTTTCAACTCACTTTCTATTACTCCCTCCGTCCCAAGATAAGTTAGCACAAACTTTTCGGCACGTGATTTAAGGAAATGAGGTTTTGTTAGTAAAGTGGAAAGTGAATAAAGTAAGAGAGTTAATAAAGCAGAGAGAAAAAGTAAGAGAGAGAATACCAAAAAAGGAAATGGCTCACTTTTCTTGGGACGTCCCAAAAAGAAATGTGTGTCGCGTATCTTGGGACGGAGGGAGTACATTTCTTAAAACCCGTGCCAGGTCAAATGATGCCAAATTTTAAGGGACGGATTGAGTATTTTTTTAAAGTGAATAAAGTAAAAACCCAGTTAAATGAATTCCAATGAAACATTTGCTGAATTATTTCAAAACCAATTAGAAATAAGTAAAAACATACTGTAGTTTCAAGGTATTACGTATCGGAATGAAGTAACAAACATACTACAATGAAGTAAAATGAGCTTGTAATGAAGATCGGAAAAATTTACACATCAACGCATTTCATAAAAAAACTATATCTAAAGGCCCTAATTTGGTCTCTAGTTCGGTCTTTAAAATTAGTTTGATATTGATCACAACTCTATGTACTAATATGTTATAAAATTTGAATAAATTTTAAAATTTTTTAATAGATTTTTTTTAAAAAATGGATTAGTTAGGAGATAAAGCCCCTCCCCTTTACGTCTGCCCATGACTGAGTGAATCCTACTAATTCATTTGTACTCATATTTTATTATTATAAAAATAATAAATACTCTCTCCGTCCCACAACAAGAGTCTTGTTTTGCCATTTTAGTCTGTCCCATAATAAGAGTTCTATTTCACTTTTATCATAAATGGTAAGTAGGTTTCACATTCCACCAACTTATCTCACCACGACTGAGCTATACTTTATATGGTGCATGCTTAAGGGCGTAAAGGTGCATCTAGGTTATTGGATGGCCCAAGCATGCCACCTGGTCAGGACCCACTCAGATCGCCATCTCTACACTTGCAACCTCATATGAGCCTTCATAAAGAGGAACGTGGCCATGAAGATAGCCGATTCAGTCACCCACCTGCCCATGTGCGATGCCCCATGGAGTTTTGATCTTCCTCTTCTTTTCAACAAGGGACTCACCATAATTAAGGATGGCGAAGTCCGATTCTATGAGGTCGAAAAACAGGAAGGGGTGACAGTGAAGACCGAGAGAGAGAAGAACGAGGTGCCAGCGAAGGTGGCTGATGATGGGTGGAAAGCCAGGATGGAGGAAATGATGTTGAAGTTGAGTGAGAATGCAGTGGCTCAGAGGGGACTGATGGAGGTGCACACAGAGAAAATGACCCAGGCCGTCGACGTGATGATGAGAATGGTCGATGTGGTCGAGCCGCAGATCCTCCCGGCCCAGCAGCGCATAATTCCTAAAGCGCCTGCAGAGCCCAAACAGCTAGCCCCAGGAGCCACCCCAGTGAAGCCAGTATCCAGCTCCCCAGCAACTACTCCAGCCAAGAAGAGGAAGGACACCACTACAACAAATATACCAGTGAAGAAGGATATCCCGAGGCCAGCAGGACATAAGGCTAGGAAGGATGATGAACCAGCCCCACCACCAGCAAAGAAAACAAATATGGTAGCCAGGAAGTCTGATCCCCCTGGGGACCAAAGTCAGAATTGATCCCCCCTATACACCAAGTAATTTTAAGTTTCCGTTTTAGTTTTTATTTTTAGTTAAGTCTTATATATATTATGTTCCGTCTCCCACTTAGGCCATTGCTGGGCCTAAGTGTGAGAAGTTCGTGTGTCTAGTATGTGTTTTGTTAGTCTATGTATTTTAGATATATGCTCTGTTAAGGATGTTCTGTTTTTTGATTTCTGTTGTTATGTGTCTTCTCCCACTTAGCCCAGTGCTTGGTCTAAGTGTGAGAAGTTTGTGTTTTTCTTGTGATTGTTTCTGTGTGTTTTTGTGTGCACACTAACTGTCCTGTTTTCCACTTCATCGGGAATGCTTGGGGACAATCAGGAATGAAGTGGGAGGGGGGGTTAGTGTGATAAGTGTATGAGCATGCATGTGTCTACTAGGTTTAGGAGTCAGTAGAATTTTTTTAAGATTCTATGTTTATGCATAACTGGTGAAATAAATAAAAAAACAAGTGCCCCTTAATGAGAGTGATTGAAGAGAGACTACATGCCAATTTGTGAAACCTTCTTCTTTAATAAATTGAAGTCAGTTTGGACGAAGCAAGGACGATAGAAAAAGCCTTAATTTAAGTCAACTGTGAAGCCCTCTAAAAGTGAGTTAGAAGCCCAGAGTAGAACACTTTCTACTAAACACTAAAAAAAACAGATTGGCTGTCGTTGATGCTAAGAGAAAAATGACACAATTAGTGAGGACTAAAGGCAATAGGGATAGCCATTTGAGCTCAATTCTTTTGAACCTGCTGAACCTGCCTCATTGGAAAGGCACCCTTTAGTGAACACTTTGGGCCTACAATGAATTTTTCCCATTTTTCTGGAACCATTAGCCTTCATGCCATGTGAACAATGGGACAGGGATGGAGCAGCTTACCATTTTGGGTACGAAATAGAATGATAGAACATGGGAGAAAATGGAAAAAATTCAGAAAAGAAAACGGGTAGGAAAAGTTGTCACCTGACCCAAGAAAAAGAAAAAAATCAGAAAAGAAAATGGGAAGGAAAAGTTGTAACATGACCCAAGAAAAAATATATATATGTATATAGAAAAAATTAGAAAAAATAGAGAAAAGAAAAACAAATGGCAAAAAAAAAAATTATCTGACCCGGTAGCAAAAGAGTAGAGAAGAAGGCTAAGTAGCCAGGGAACATCTCCAAATTTTGAGAAGTTAGAATTGTACATAGGGAGGTTGTTTCCAAATTTTGTCCCTAAGTTCACATGTCCGCAGTGTGTTTTCACTTATACTTCTTGAACTTAGGACCCCTAGGACTCTCACCTATATACACTGTAATCCCCTAGTCCCATTACAACCTAATGAAAGACCTTAAGGAACTATTCTGTGTCAGTCAATCTCAAGGCATCAGTGGTATGGCAAAATGATAGCGAATGATCCTAACATCCCTGGTGAGGAATGAGTGATCGAGTGAATCCAACAGATGGTAAGAACTAATGCTATCTTGACGAACTGACAACCTGACCAGATAGAAGAAGGGATGGGGAGGAATCTGAGGCTATAGAGGCTTGGATTGACCTTAATCTTGTGGGGACGACTGCCAGAAAATAATACCAGTTTATGCATTTATGTGTCGATGTGTTTTTTCTTTGTCTTGTTGTTTTCTGTATGTGTGTTTGTGTCTGTTTTCTTTGTCCAAGTCTTTTTGCGTCTAGGTCTAGGAGTTTATGTCTTTTTCTTTTTCGTAGGGTCGGTTAAAAGGGGAACCATTCATTGAAACTTGCCTTATTTCTTTTTCTTGTCTTTTATACTTGAGGACAAGTATGGTTTAAGTGTGAGCAGTTTGATAAGGCTCGTTTCATGCATTGGTTTTAGATCTAAATTTTGTGTTTGCGGTGCACTAATGTATGTTTCTAAGTTCAGGTGCGTGTAAAATCTGCCGGACCAAGGAAGCGCAGATAAATTACCAGGGGCAGAGGAAAATGAGGAAAATGAAGTGAAAACGCCAGCAATTTACCAGACCGAGGAGATGAAAAGAAATGCTGTCAGAATACAAAAAATGGAGCAAGGAGCAAGTATAAGGATCAAGGGCAAAAAAGACAAATTATGAAAAAGTAGTGCCCTAGGGATTGCTGCCTATATAAAGGGACGACCCCTTTTTGAAGAGAGAGCCTTCTTTTGGAGCACTTTCGATCTTTTATTCTTAGTCTCCTTAGTTCATTCTCTAGTTTTAGCTCACTCACACGTACTTGGCACATATGGGGTGACTTCCGGCTACCGTGGTGGTTTTTAGTTCGTTTGCTGCTGTGTAACACCATCCTCACGAGGGCGAAGATACAATTTGCTTTTAATTTATGTCATTTATTCTGGCTGTGAACTTCCTTGCCGGAAGCTCGGCGACTGCTTTTGTGTCCTGGATATTATTTTCGTGGCTATAGCAGTTTCTACTTTCTGTTTTACTTTGGTCTTTGATGTTTGATGTGGTTTTACTGATTTTGGATGCTTTTCGCAATTGACTGTTTTGCATTGGAGTTGGGATTGGTTGAATCTGAGGTTGTTCATTGAGTATTTGTTTGAATTGGAGCTCATGTTCATGGATCTGAAGGTTGTTGAGTGTGGATCAGTTGGATCTGGAAGGGATTGTGAGTCAGAGTTGTGGATCTGATACGTGGTGAATTGAATCTGCATGATTATGACTTTTCACGGTTTTTCTTGTATCTGTTAGGTCCAGTAGTTTAGATCTATTGAGTTTAACCTTTAATTTCTTATTTAATTTCAGATCTGGAACTTGCTCTGTTTTCATGATGTTTATTACTCTGTTTTATTTTGTTTTCCCATTGGATTCCTGAAGAATATGAAGTTTGTTAGTAGTTATGATCAAATGTGTAATCTGTTTGTTTTCTCTGCTTTGTCCTTTTACTTTTCTGTAGCTTTTCCAGAATCATGACACTTAGGGAAATTGGTCCCCACTTTTTGTGCTAGTTTGTTCGGTCATTTTAGGAAGTCAGTATAGTCTCAGTTCGTTGATTTTGTCTCTAAAGTTGATTTACCTTTTGAGTCATGCATGTGCCATACGTACCAGTTCCTGGACCTAGTAGATAGAGTAGTTAGCTTTCATTTTCTAAGTCCAGTAGTTTAAAATTCTCGATCCACTTGTTGCGTGGCAGCAGCCAAACCCTCCAAAAACCCTCCAAATCCATGCTAACTCATCCGTCCTCGTGCGATCGATCCTTTGCTTCTCTATACTAGCCAATAGTGTAGTAGGTTGAGGTTTTTGAAGCGGAAAGGTGTGTGTCCAACGACCGAATTTTGAAGGTTCCACGATCTCCTAGACCCTGTGATCTAGCGAATCCTCTGTACCTGGGGGTTGTTATATATCAATAGCACAACACTCTTACGTCTCTTCACATTTCTTAAAAGCCGTGTCGCCAAGAAATTGAAAACATAATGGGAACAAAGAGAGTAGTATTATTCTAGAGATCAAGACTAGTGTATTTTTCTAGAGATCACTTTTTTTATTTGCCGAGAGTTGTTTGGTTGAGTGTCGCAAGTTCCAACCAATAGACACTAGTAGAGATGTCGGTGTACTCGATTAATCCGCAACCTGTTAGGGCCAGACCCGAAAACCCGATAAAATTTCTATTATTCTATTTTTCGCTTCTAATTCGACACTTCATTAATTAATTTTATAATATAGATAACTAAAAAAATAAGTTTAAATTTTTTATTAAATATAAAAATTATATATTGAATTTTTATTAATATAATAATTGACAAATAAATTAAAAACTTCAAATTCACTATATATTTTTTAAAATCTATAAAACATTCATTAAAATTTCACGAAATATCTCAAATATTAGTATTTGATCATGTTTATGACTGAGATTAAGCATATATCTCAAATTTATCATAATTAAATATTTTACTATATTTTATGAATATAACTAATTTTTATTATTATTTATTGGATTAATTGCAAGTTAATGTTATTGGTAGCAACCTGATTAACCAGCTGGGCTAGCCCGAAATCTGAGCCTTTTAGGGTTATGGTTGAACTTTCATAACTCGAAAAAAGTACAACCCGATTGACCCGCAATCCGAATAGAGTTGGCTTGAAACCTGATGGACAGATCCGATTGACATCCCTCTCTAGACTACGAAGTCGAGTGATTTTATAAATTTATTTAAAACGGATAATCTGCACATTGGCGACTAAAGAAAAATAAAATTCATAAAATCGAAATTGGTCACCACGAAAATTATCTCCTTGGACAGGAAAAAAGGGTGTCGTACTTCTGAAACTCTCTCCCGCCATGAAAGCATCCTTCATTCACTCCCTCCTCTCTCCCTCATCTTCTCCATATCCATTCACAGCAACCACTACCAAGGGACTCTCTCCATTGCCTCTCTCCAGGCCTTATCTCCGCCTCCACTACCAGTACCCGCAATTACTCAATTCCAACAGGTACTCGCGTTTCGCAGCAACTCACAAATTCCAGAATTTAGTATTCCCCGTCGGTTCGTCTTCTCAACTCTCCGACGATGATATTGAAGTTGAATCCGACGACGAAGAAGAGGAGGACGACGTGGCGGCAGAGGAGTACGACGTCGTTGCTGGTGAAATAGGGGGAGACAGCGAACAATACGAAGATGAAGAGGACGAAGAGGTTTTGGAGGCGACCGAAGGTGTTGGCCCGAGATATGAGGAGTTCAAGTGGCAGAGAGTGGAGAGGATTAGGAATGAGGTGCGGGAGTTTGGTGAGGACATCATTGATGTCGAGGAGCTCGCCTCTGTTTACGACTTCAGAATTGACAAGTTCCAGGTCTTCCCTTCTCTTCCTAGGTCGAAAGACTAAAATACAGCAATGTTCTGTTTATGACATTGCTAGGTTTCAACAAATTCATGCTGTACATTTGTCATGCGTTAGTTATTTGAAACACGATTGAAAGCAGAATATTTATTTAGTTTTCATAAATGTTGCAGATGCATAAGGTTGTATTTTGGCTACTGATTATAATAATCAACGTGTTAACTAAAATTGCATACAGGTGGATGAATTAGTAGTTGCAGTCTTGTTAAGAATTTTGGTGTATTATATGTACTTGTGAAGTTCAATTTCTGTCTCTTTGCAGCGATTGTCCATTCAAGCATTCCTGAAAGGTTCTTCAGTTGTAGTTTCTGCACCAACTAGTAGTGGAAAAACGTTGATTGCTGAAGCTGCTGCAGTTGCTACTTTTTCCCGAGGAAAGAGATTGTTTTACACTACTCCTTTGAAAGCCTTGTCAAATCAGAAGTTTCGTGACTTTCGGTAAGAATGCGGGTGTCGTTAGTTGTTATTGATAAAATTTTGGGGATCACTAATTTCATATGTCGTACGCGGTTTCACAGTGAGACATTTGGTGATACTAATGTTGGACTCCTCACTGGAGATTCTGCTGTCAATAAAGATGCTCAAATTTTGATAATGACCACAGAGATTTTGCGCAACATGCTATATCGGAGGTGATTATTTTAATGCGATGTTTCTTAACTTTCTTTCAATATTGTTCAGTAGGAAAAAGGATATGAAAGTTTGTCTTATGCAAACCCTTTCATTTATGTTGGTGATACTGATCAGCATAGCTTCTTTGTTGACTTTGGAAGAATTAATATTTATCATAAAGTGGTTTGTTTGGCTCATAAATTTATTTCTGAATAGTTTTCTGCATTTTACTCTTTGGATTCAATGCTATTACATTGGCTGATGTCTCTTCCAGGGTAATGTTTTCTTATCTGTCGTACGTCTATGTGACTGAGACATCGTTTATTTTTCTTATGCTTGTGGATATATTTGTGATTCAGTGTTGGAACAGATTCTTCTGAAAGTATGCTTTCTGATGTGGATGTGATTGTTTTGGATGAAGTGCATTACTTGAGCGACATATCCCGGGGTACAGTTTGGGAAGAAATTGTGAGTCATTTTATATTATACAGAAAGCCAGAATTTAAATAATTACTCACACTGTAAATTGTTGCTTATATAGGTGATATACTGCCCCAAACAAGTGCAATTAATATGTCTTTCTGCCACTGTTGCAAATCCAGATGAGTTGGCAGGTTGGATTGGTCAGGTACTGCATCTTCTCTTGAACTTTCATGCAGTTCTTGTGCAAGGTAGTATATGAAAAAGCACTTTTTCAGAATTACTAAGAATTCTGTAGGTTAGGATTCTTAATATCATGTAAGGATGTCTACCTAAAATGTATAACTTCAATTAAAGGTGTGATAAACTATCATTGTACATCATCATAGTTCATCCTGGTTAAAAGTGGAGTACTAATTTCTTATTTTAGTGTATGAGGACTTATTAAAAATTAAGCTGCAGCTTATTTTCATTTATTCACATTTTAACTCATTTTCAGTTTTTGTTTTTCTCATTAAGTTTGGTTTAGGGAGTTGGAGGGAATTTTTTGTAGAAGGTAAGACCATGTTGTTTTTTGAGCTTGATAAATGAGCTACAGTACATTTCTAATGCAAGAAAGAGTCCCATGTATGAGTGTTTTTTGTAGTATTGTATTTCATTACTTATCTGCAATTGGTCCTCTAGAGAACTAGCAATAAATTGGCATCCATTTCCTTATATAGTATTCATATCTAATGCTTTGTTCTTCTGTTGTGCATAAAAGATTCATGGAAAAACTGAGTTGGTGACATCATCCAAGCGTCCGGTTCCGTTGACTTGGCACTTCTCAACAAAGACAGCATTGTTACCACTTCTTGATCAAAAAGGCACTAGCATGAACAGGTGATTTCTTGTAGATATTGCTAGGGTTTGGATTTTGTATTTCTATTCGGGTTAATTTTAGTTAGGTTGATTCACATTTGGGGAAGTATCATCTCTCTGAACCGACTTGGTTATCTGGACATTAGCTCGTTGCATAGTGAATTACATGAAAACCGTAATAGTGATTTTTGGCCCCTAGCTTTGGAAGACTCCGTCTGGGCTAGCTTTGTGGTGCAAGTGGTGAGAAAGTAGCCCTTGGATTTTTTCTGATCTTCTCTCTTCATGCTAAGAAGAGAGAGGTGCCAAAGTATCTCGTCTTTGATTTCTATCATATATGGATTATCAGTGCAACATACATCAATGCCTGAAGGGATGGCTCCTATACAGTTTGACAGTTTTCCTATAGCTATTTTTGCTTTATGAATTTGAGTTTTTGGTGGAAAAGAAAGAGAAGTTGTGATACTCTTGACAGTTTTCCTATGGCTATTTTTACTTGATGAATTTGAGTTTTTGGTGGCAAAGAAAGAGAAGTTGTGATACTGCTCTTAATTTGCAGTTGAAACTAGTACTAACAGTTATGGCACTCATAATTATCTGCAATCTATTTTACTTAGTACAGGAAGCTGTCCCTAAATCAGTTACAGCTTGATTCTTCAAGAGATAATGTATACAAGGATGAGAATCCTAGAAGAAGGAAATCAAAGAAATATCAGTTTGATGTTCCTCCACTTACAAAGCATGACATGAATTCTATACGCCGGTCGCAGGTATGAATTATCATTAGTTCATCCTCAGTGGAAAATTATATCCGGATCAGAGATCATTTTTCTCATTCTGGTAGAATACAGGTTCCTCAAGTTGTAGATACATTATGGCATCTTAAAGCAAGAGATATGCTTCCAGCAGTCTGGTTCATCTTTAGCAGAAAAGGTTGTGATGCTGCTGTTCAATATCTTGAAGACTGCAACCTGTTGGATGATTGTGAGATAACCGAAGTAGAGCTTGCACTTAAAAAGTTTCGTGTTAAATATCCTGATGCTGTCAGGGAATCTTCTGCAAAAGGACTTCTTCGAGGTGTTGCTGCTCATCATGCTGGTTGCCTTCCCCTTTGGAAATCGTTCATTGAGGAGCTTTTCCAAAAGGGGCTTGTGAAGGTTGTTTTTGCCACGGAGACTCTTGCTGCTGGAATTAACATGCCTGCAAGAACTGCTGTTGTGTCATCTCTGACCAAAAGGATTGACAGTGGTCGCACATTTTTAAGTTCCAATGAGCTGCTACAAATGGCAGGACGTGCTGGCCGTAGAGGCATTGATGAAAAGGGTCATGTCGTTCTTCTTCAAACACCATATGAAGGAGCTGAAGAATGCTGCAAAGTTCTCTTTTCTGGACTAGAACCTCTTGTTTCACAGTTTACAGCTTCGTATGGGATGGTGCTTAATCTACTTGCGGTATGCTCTTAACAAAACACTCATCAGTATAGTGATCTCCATTTTATACAGATCCATCATCCTTTGCAGGGGGCAAAATTTGCACGTAGCTCGGCTGAATCAGATGACTTGAATACCTCACAATCTGGTCGGACATTGGAAGAAGCAAGAAAGTTGGTTGAACAAAGTTTCGGAAATTATGTGGGGAGCAATGTCATGCTTGCTGCTAAGGAGGAGCTCGCTAGGATACAGACTGAGATACAGTTGCTGGCATCGGAAATTACAGATGAAGCTATCGATAAGAAGAGTAAAAAATTACTGTCACATACATCTTACAAAGAGATTGCCGATCTTCAGGAAGAATTGAGGGTATCTAACTTTGCTAACTGTTCTACCTTGATCAAAGAATCCTGTTGTTATATATATTGTAACATGACCTTCTGCTTATTGTAAGAACAATCATTCTGACTTTTCTTATCAGGTAGAGAAACGTATTCGATCTGAACTTCGGAAAAGAGTGGAATGGGAGAGAATTTATTCTTTAAAGCCCCTACTCGAGGAGCTTGGAAACGAGCACTTACCTTTTATGTGTCTCCCGCATACTGATGCAGACGGTGTTCTGCATCAAATCCCTGCTGTTTATTTGGGGAAGGTTGATTCTTTAAAGACTTTAAAATTGAAAGATATGGTAAGCCTGACTCGCTTAACTTTTTCTCTCCCTTTGTTCTAAATGGAAATCTTCTCAAGTTTATCACTAAAATCATCATAAAGCTTTGGAGATGTCATTTGACTGGTTTCAACAATGGACACATTCTGTGTCAATCTTGCGTGTACATGGTGGTTCGTGGCATCCTGTCCAATTTTAGCAATCACTCAAATATGTTTCTTCCTTGTTGATGCTTTTGCCTTCAAAGGTTGCTATAACTGATGAAGATATCATACACTTCCATATCGAAGTGTATGCTAATATAAATTTGTAATGAAGAACACCTATTTCTTAAAGGTGTCATACTCTGTTGTTTGATTTAGTAATGCATAGAACCGCATTTGTTAGAGAAGAAGAGGATGGAGAAGTAGAATATTCTGGTTCAGTGTCTTTAGTTTTCACTCCTTCCCTTTGCTGAGATCTCTTTAATGCGTTTTATCCCGGATTACAGGTTCACGAATCTGAATCTTTTGCGCTGACTAATGGAAGAAATTCAAGTGATGCTGAGCCTGAACATGCTGCTGAACCATCATATTATGTAGCACTTGGTTCGGATAACTCTTGGTACCTTTTCACTGAGAAATGGATCAGAACCATCTATAAAACTGGATTTCCCAACGTTGCCTTGGCTCTAGATGATGCTTTACCTCATGAAATAATGTCGAGTCTGCTTGATAAGGGAGATATGCAGTGGCAAAAGGTTGCAGACTCAGAATTTGGTGGTTTATGGTGCATGGAAGGATCACTTGAGACGTGGTCGTGGAGTTTAAATGTGCCAGTCTTGAGTAGTCTCTCCGATGATGATGAGGTAATTGAACAATTAATTAGTAAGATGCATACATTGGTGTTTATTAACATGCTGCAATTCATTCGAAGTTGTGATCTTTAATGTGTTCTAAACTTTTTTGCAAAACATGGTTGCTTAAAAGCTACCTATCGTGGTTGATTTTGCAGCATCATAATGTATATTTTGGCCATGGTGCATCAGAATAGTATATTAAACAGTGGGCTAGGAGGCTTATCAAGTTTGAAAAAAAATAATGAAATTAATGCTAACAATCTTTTTTCATTATAATATACAAAAGTAAATAGCAGATTATTGATAATGCTTATCAATATACTTGCATAGTTGGTTAGACCATAAGGCCATCGTATGAGCAGAAAGCAAGATGGTTTCTTACAGTGCTAATCTCAACTCTGTATTTGAATTATAATTTGCATGTGACATAAGCGATGGCTTCTATTTTGATTTATCTTATAATTTCAGTTCCTCAGTAGTTCACAGTTGACAGCTGGTTGTCTCTGCTATGGCCTTAGGTCTTGAAGTTCTCTGAAGCATACAAAAATGCTGTCCAATGCTACAAGGACCAAAGAAACAAAGTTTCGCGTCTGAAGAAAAAGATAGCACGAACAGAAGGGTTCAGAGAATATAAGAAGATTCTAGATACAGCCAAATTTAATGAAGAGAAGATACGGAGATTGAAGGCTAGATCACTTCGTTTGTCCACTCGAATAGAGCAGATAGAACCATCTGGCTGGAAGGAATTTCTTCAGGTAATATGAAAGTCACTAATGCACATGCCAGCTTCATGATGTTTTTTTTTTCTTAAATAATAACAATGATGCAATATCATTCTTTTAAGCTTAACTAAGTGCAACAAGTAGAAAATAGTAGTATTTTACTAAATCATTTGTGTCTCCCAGATCAGCAATGTCATACATGAAGTCAGGGCATTGGATATCAACTCACACTTTATATTTCCCCTGGGTGAAACTGCTGCTGCAATTCGTGGGGAGAATGAACTCTGGTTAGGAATGGTACTTCGAAATAAAGTCCTTGTCGATTTGAAACCTGCACAGCTTGCTGCGGTTTGTGGAGGTTTAGTGTCTGAAGGAATCAAGGTTCGGGCATGGAAAAATAATAGGTATGTTTGAAGTTAGATTTGCTCCAAGTACTTCATGCTGAGGGTTGCAGTCCATTACTTATAGCTGTATGTAACATTGAGAAAATGAATGAAAAACTCCACCAACCTCCATTTCCGGTTTGTGCAGCTATATTTATGAAGCCTCATCCACTGTTATGAATGTGATCGCCTTTTTGGATGAACTGAAGAGCTCACTTTTGGATCTCCAGGAAAAGCATGGAGTGAAGGTAACTAGTCTTGTTTGAGTGAAGGGAATAATGTATGTAGTAATAGGTGGTTTAGTAACGCTGAAGTGAAATGGTGGGTTTGTAGATTCCTTGCTGCCTGGATAGCCAATTCGCGGGCATGGTTGAAGCTTGGGCTTCTGGTCTAACATGGAGAGAGATTATGATGGAGTGTGCCATGGACGAAGGAGATCTAGCACGCCTTTTACGACGAACCATTGATCTATTAGCACAGGTGAGGCTCTCTTTCCGTTGGGAGTTTCTTGCTAAGTAGAGTATCAACAGCTCTTGTAATTGACCTGTTGGTTGGTTGGTTGCAGGTGCCTAAATTGCCTGATGTTGATCCACGGCTCAAAAGCAACGCGGTGAAAGCTTCGAGCGTCATGGACCGTCCACCCATTAGTGAATTGGTAGGATGATAACACTAGTATTAATTTATCATCATTCTTTGCTTCCCAAAGAATAAAAAGGAAAAAAAAAAAGAGATCATCATTCTTTATACGTATATCTAAAGCTGTAGAAACTTGTAACCTTCTTCTTCATCCGCATCCTCATCCTATTGCTATCTTATTCTTTTCTAAATTTGGGTTCTTGGTGGGAAATGCAATTACTCTAAAATTAGCCTTATACTTTTTCCTTCATGCTCAAACAAAAAAAATGGCAAACACCAGTGCATAATAAATGTAGAATAATTTTGACAAAATAATGAAATTCAACACAATACAATTATTTTGATTCCAACGAATTATCATCCAAAAATAATATTCCATCTGGAGTATTGGCTCATTTCCATCTATGAAAAATAAAATTAGCTCATTTCCATTTATGAGAAATTCTCTTCAATTTATTATTTATATACATCAATTTATTTATAAATTATACCACTAGAATACACTGTTAAATATTAATAATTATGTAGGTCTACTATCCACTAATAATATTTTAACTATCATTTTCCTCTTTTTTATTACTTTACTAACTATACATTAATTTTCGTACTGTTTCACACATTCCTATTTTTATAGGGCGGAGGGAGCAATTAATTGTAGTTAGTTGAGCCTTTCAAAATTCAATTTTTACATATGTTTAGAAACAAAAATAATTTTCTATTTGTATTTTGCTTATATAATCTTTCTAGAGACAGTAATTTTTGTTTATGACTATTAGCTTTATTAGAAAAAAAGTTACCCCCTCACTCAATCTCAAAATGAAAAATTTCTGACATTAAGTAACTATATTTTGCACGTTAATAAAAATGAATTAAGTTGGGAATTTTGGGAGGGAAACCGGAACCGACTCATTCTCCTCTGACAGCCAGTCAAATTCGACACGCGTCTTCAATCTCAGCCGTTCTCTACCCAACAGATCTTCAACCGTTGATTGCCTTGGTGAACCGCTATAAAAACTGCAGGCATCTCCAAATATTCTTTCATAAAAGTTCTCAAATTCCCAAATTTTTAGAAACGTAAAGCTTGAATTCTCGCGAGCGATTTCTTGTATGGAATCCGTTTAATCGACAAACCGTCTCAGCTATTTAGTGTTGAATTTCTATTTTCACGAATACAGTTTTTTTTTTTTTTTTTTATCTCGAAGCTGTATTCCCGGATCCGGCCATTTCTGATTCCCAACCTCTTTTATTTTTGTAGTTTTATATTTCTTGGGGTTCCTCGACCTTCGAAAGAATCTGGAATTTTACATGTGTTAGTGACAAATATATCATATATTAACTCGATCGAAATTATAGTTTCTGATCTATTCCCTGATTTCTACAATCAATTTTTTGATAAGAAAAGTTGAATCGATCAACTGAAATGAACGACCAAGCAGGAATGATGAACCAGCAGCAGCTGATGAATATGAATCGGAATATGTTGAATATGCCGCAGGTAACCGAATTCAACTTTAATAAACCCTACACATTCGTTCCACTCATTTCGAAACAAACTGATTCGTTTAATTTTCAGCCGCCAATTGTTCCGATGAATCGGAGCTACGGGATGTGGGGGCAGCCGCAGCAGTTTCCAAACCCCAATCTGAGCTCCGACGCCATGAAACCTCCCCCTCCGGCCTTCAGCAATCCGTTAGTTCATCGGCGCAATTGGAAGGGGAAAAGGGTACATAAACCGATTGATAAATGGAGGATGGAGCAGCAGTCGTTAGCAAGCTCCGGTGGAATTGGGGGCGGCGTTGGTGGGAGTTCGAATTTTAGGAATTATAACCCTCCCACATTGAATGAGCTGCAACATCAGAATTGGCTGAAGACACGGAAAACTTTCACAAAAAAGAAGTCGAACAAGAATATGGCTGGTAACGGTGGCAGGTCCGCCCCATTTGCACCTAGGAACACCAC
This sequence comes from Salvia splendens, assembly GCF_004379255.2. Lineage (NCBI taxonomy): Eukaryota > Viridiplantae > Streptophyta > Magnoliopsida > Lamiales > Lamiaceae > Salvia > Salvia splendens. The sequence goes on from NC_056034.1 coordinate 9,269,006, forward strand.
TTCATTTCTGATTAGAGCGAAGAAAAGTGGAGGGATAGCACCGGTGGTTTCTCCATTCCCGGCTACTCCGTCTGTTTTGCCGACCCCAATCTTGTCCCCTTCCACTGAAGTTTTGGGGAACATGGCGAAGGAGGAGTGGGGAGTGGATGGCTATGGCTCGATGAAGGGTTTGATAAGGCTGAGATCTCTCGGGAATGAAGACGAGGAGGAAGATGGGGGCGGGTCGAGTGAGAGCGACATGGAAGAGCATGTTGAGGTAGAGAGGAGGCTAGATCATGATTTGAGTAGGTTTGAGATGCTCTATGATCCAAATAGTAGCAATGCTGTTGGTGGGATGGAGCATCACAATATTTTAGAAAATCGGGTCGATGATCAAGATAGTCACATTGCACAGCTGGAGGAGGAGAATTTGAATCTCAAGGAGAGGCTGTTCTTGATGGAGGGGGAGATGGGTGATCTGAGAAGGAGGCTGCTGTTGCTGGAAAGGCAGGGAGGGCGAGGAGACGACGCTGGTGAGGAGGTTGTTGAGAATGTGTCTGAAAATGGGACAGAGTTCAATGATGAGAACACACATTCAACAGGGGAGAATGATGAGAATCTGTGTGGGAGAAATGATGAGGAAGGTGTATTTGATGGTGGATTGGAAGCTGAAGCAGTAGAAACTACAGAGGGATTTTGTGTAGAAGAAAGTGGAGATGAAAGGATCAAGATGAGTAATAAAGATGATGATATTAATAGCAATGAATTTAGTGAAGCAGATGGATCTGATGGCGATGAAGCTTGCAAACTAGTGGTTGAAACTGTGAATTGTGTGTTAGAGAGTGAAGTGGCTAAACTTGGTAGTTAGGTTATGCTTTGCTTTTCATTGCCATGGTTTAAATCAATGTGTGATTAGGTTTTAATTGGAGGGTTTGGCTGCCTAATTTTCTCCACACTCTTGTTTATAATGAAATTTTACTGCCCAAGTATTCAGTTCATGTGTGATGTGTCATTACATAATGGACGCAAGACACTCTTTAATTGTTTTTTATTGAGCATAATAACACAAATTCTGAGTGCAGATTTTAGGTTAGAATTTGAGATTTTGTAATGAAACTAATACTAATAATTGGTTTACAAACACGAGTATTTTTTTATACTAGTGTGGAATTTGAAATTGCAAGGCTAATAGATTTGGTCTACGAACATCACAACAACAATATTAAAGCGATGACCTATATTACGCGAAAAGAAGTGTCTAGAAGTAACAGTTTATTTTTATTTCAACTACAATTATTTGTAATTATTAAGTCAAATATATTGAAATGTAATGTAGATTGCTAATTGAACCCTTAACATATTTGTGATTTTTTGTTTATATAATAGAATTGGGTGTGGGAGGATGAAACATATTTGTGATTTTTTGTTTATATAATAGAATTGGGTGTGGGAGGATGAGTGATTCGGTAAAGATGGTGAACAATAACCCCGAATTTTGATTCCGGTAATTTTGTGAACAATAACAACAATGTGTTGAGTGTTAACATATCGTTTTGTTTAGTCCAGAGCCTTTGTCCTAGCGGCTAGGAGTTTAGACATTATTGTATAAGGTGTCGAGTTCGAGAAAAAAAAACATCATTTTGTTTAATATTCCGGCATAGGATTTTAAAGAGGCCACATAGGTTAAATTACACCGGAATCGGATCGGGTTGAGTAATTGGCACAATCAAACATAGTTTATGATATCATAGTCAATATCTGAAGTTCACAAAAAAAAAAACCAAAAATGACCCTCAATTCATAGTTTTAGTGACCATTTACTCCATACTCCATACTCCATACTAGTACTGTAGTACATACTAGTAGTAGTAGTGTTTATTAATTCTTCAATTCTACTCGGAGAAACATAAAAGACAGTCGGCCTATGTTATTCAACTATCAAAATAATGGGTCACAAATGGAAAAATCAACTCCAGTCACCACATAAGCAAACCAGCACTTATTTAAACATGTCACTATATAGCCGAAGCTAAAAACATTTAGAGCATTACTATTTCACTCTCAAGCCTTTTCTTATGAGAGCATTCTCAAGCACAATAGAAATCCAATAGATTTTGGAAGGCTAAATATAACAATAGTAAGCAACCATAAATATAGAAATGTAGTGAAGTAAAAACAGTTTATTGACTTCATTAAAAGTAGTAAACACAGAAGCCTCAGAGAATGCAGATGACAATCGGAAAGAGTAGACAAAACCGAAAGAATAAATATTCTTTATTTTAAATAACTCGAGTTTTCATCAATTCACCTTTATTAATTGAAGAGCTCAGTCTCACTGCATTCTGCTGCACTTACAGGGAAGTTTAGCCCCACTTGTTGTTGGTGAATGGTGATTGACTACTTCTAAGCATCAACTTGCATCGTTTCGCCTTGCAACTGCTCATGTCCACACAGAGCCTTCCTCCTCTTCTTTGGCCGATACAAGAAATCTTCCGTGCCTAAAACATACGAGACCTACAAACCAGCCAAATAAAAGAGTCGGTAAAAGAGAGGATTAGTATGTGCAGCACAAGAAATGTAAAATCACCTTCAATGAGCTACAGTTCACCCTCATCTCTACACCATTTTGAAATAAAAGTCCTTCCATGGCTTTGCAAGTATCAGAATATTCGTCTCCGCTTGAGTATAGCTTTTTGTTCCTGTAAGTGTTTAGCCGGGATTAATATTTTTTGGAAGGAATGGCTTAGAAAATCAACAATACCTCTTCAAGAATACCCCGGGATTTTTGTTACTTTCGGGAATGGCCAGGAGTTCATCATTCAAGTAAGACACGAATTTGGGGTCTATGGAGTTGGCTGCTGGGTCGAGTTTATAGAGCTCATTTTTCATCAACTGTATGGTCAAACGCATTGAGCCAGGCAACTGTAGCAGTTCAAATTGGGCCTCATAGTCAATATATATTTGAACAAGATGATTTTCACTAACTTTCCAATGTTGAAACAAAGAGCGATTAGGAGGAGGTACTTACAAACTCCATTCGGTACAAGTTATCATCTGGAAAAAGAAATTGGGCATTGTTATAGTACACTGCATCAGAAAATGATTCGGGACTTCTTGTTTTTTCATAGAAATAGAGTTGGAGGAGTTTATTTTCTGTCTCCTCAGTTGCAATGAATTGTAGCTGCAGAAATTACAGGGACCAATATCTTGGTCAGAAGCGGCAAACTCTATTAAAAAATGTAGCGGAAGGGGGAAAAAATGTAATGGCAATAACCTGTTTGACAAGTTTATGTATCAGCTTGTCCAACGTAAAAAGGATGTAGGATTGAGAACCAACTAGAGCTCGACAGTCATCCTCAAACTTCGCGTTATCAGAGGATCCACTTAGCAAACTGTGTAGCGCATCCTTCAATCTGTTACAAAATATGTTGAGTATACTATTAATGTTCATATGAGCTTCATCCAGAGAAAAGGAGAGCAAGTAGAAGATCAAGGTAAACTACCTAGCATACGAATCCTCCGAATTCGCATCATTTGAAACCCTCCATTTATTGTCAGGAGATGAAGAGTGCAACTTGGCAGTCTGCATTCTTTCATACAATATCTGTAAAAGCATGGAGAGCGAGTTAAGAGGATGAAATTTGATGACTGCACTACAACCACATATACTCTTTACCTGATGAAGCCTGAAAAACAAATAGAGCGAATCATTTCCATAGAAGACATGAGAATACTTCTCTTTGCATTTTAATGCACTAGGGATGTACAATCTGATAGGCTTTGCCCATAAAAGATTATCAGGCATGGATATTGCTCCTTCAGTGTCATTGACATCTTCCATACAGTCTGCCTCCATGCCTTCACTCTCAGCTTTCTTATCATGGTCTGCATCATTATCAGGTTCTTCAGGAGAGGACTCTTCTCCATTTGCAGACTCACTTCTCGAATCTTCGCCATTTTCACTTTTTGATGAGATCCGAGTACTTTCCTCGCCTTCATTATCAGCATTAGCATCAGTTTCTTCTACAGCTTCCTTGATACACATTTCTACTGCTCCTCCCATTTCCATAGCATTAGGGTCACTTCTGCAGAGAGTCTGCTCCACTTTGGTGTTGGCAAACACGTTCTCCTCTAAAATTCCATTGGGAGATAATTCGCCCTCTTCACGCTCACCTTTACTGCTACTTTCATTTTCTTCGTGATGCTTCTGAACCTTGACCTCTTCCACATCCATCGCAGTTGAACATGAAGTGAGTTTAGTGATGGCATCATTCTGCAAGAATCAGAAGATATATGAGCAAAATAATATTTATATCAGATAATGACCCATGTAGAGACGTATATTCAAGAAAATTAAACTACAGCATGTATAGGCCACAAATGTTTTTTTTGACATCTATAGGACAGCACTTAATGGAGTTGTTGAAGCAATATAATTCTGATAGGAAAATATCACAAACTCTTCAATAGCCAACAATTAAATAGTAGGAGGCATTGGCATGTACACATGTACTAGCTCATTAATTCTTCAACATTAACTAGCCACCTCGTTCAAATGCACATCTGTGGCATCTTTCAAAAGCTCAGGAAACCCAAAACCTAACTTAAGCATATATGTTAAGAAAATTTTCAATTGGATAGAAGATGTCAGACAGTAAACTTCAACAAGAAAATATTACCCAAAAAGTTCAATGTACCTGGATTTCTCGACTAGGAGACACTGCTACCCCACGATCTGCATTTGCATGGCCGGCTTTCGATAAATGAGCAACACATCAAACAATTAATAGATGTCCATAATTCTGACTGTAGAATTGTAAGGGGGACTAGATGTGGGATAATAATGTCAATGGGATGTTTCATACTCATATTGATCTAACGGTTAGATTAATGCCACGTGTAATCTAATAATGTAGATTATTAGTCTAATAATGTAACTTAGCTAATAATGTACAAGTTTTGTAACATAATGTAGCCTTTTAGTCTAATAATGTAGCTTGGCTAATAATGTAGCATCTTAGTCTAATAATGTAGACTATCACAACCATCAAATCCAAGGATACAAGGGCTGTGATTTGTACTATGTTTGATACTCCCTCCATCCCAAGATAAGCAACGCCCTTCTTTTGGGCACAAGACTTAGGGAATTGATATTTAAAGAGTTAAAGTAGAGAGAGAAAAGTAGAGAAGTAAAGTGAGTATAAAGCAGGTTGATAATAAAGTAAGAGAGGGGATTTTTTGCTAAAAGAGGAAATGACTCACTTACAGTGGGACATCCCAAAAAGGAATATGACTCGCTTATCTTGGGACGTAGGGAGTACTAAAGAGCTGTGAGGACCCTAATACACCCCTATTGTCAATATTATAAATGATAGAACTCACCCTTCAATGTTTCCACATTCATGTCATTTTCTTGCAGAGCAACTAGAGATGCCTTGCATAATATACCACTCTTACTGGCAACATTATATGCACCATGAGAATCATCACTAATATCCCCATTAGTATTGTGTGTGTCTTGCACCCCGCTGCAAAAGGAATTCTCTGGTTGAATTTCATATCCACCTTTTGATATTTCTGCAGGTTCGCAGTAAGCAACCTCATCGGCATTACCTCTATTCTCGGGACCAATTTGGTTCAAGTTTTGCTTTGTATGATTGTTAGCCTTAACAACATATTTTTTGTCCTCTGCACTGGAAGGACGGGAAGGAACACAAAGCAAAGGCTCAACGAAGGCTGTCCAGATCTTCATGACTTTGTCACGTTGTTCAGGTGTACAAATTTCTTTGCAAGAATATTTCACAAGCTGACATATATCGTCTTGGATATCCAGATCAGGATAATCGAACTCCATATCAGGTTTAGTGGGCTGTGTATATGCAGCAGCAATAGAGAGGACCATTTCGTCTTCAGTCTGATTCTTTTTGCTCATCTCTTTGATATCAGCTAGCAATGCTGAATAGAAGAAATAACAAAAAAAATACATTGTCAGAAAAAAACCTATTATCAATTGCCATTTTAGAAAGAGGATATATAAATATAACTATTTAGAGCAATATGTGGATAATTAATTATTCATGCTTGAAAATAAGATGATTCAGAAGATAGCTCTAGAACTCATGTGTCGGTTCAATTGGCCGAGAGCTAACATGAGATAACATTGACCTTCCATATATATAGATATTTTACTTGATTATTAAATGATAAAAGAAAACATATAAGAAACCAATAATGTCACTTCATACCAAACAAACAATTATACTGTACATAAAAAAAGCATCAAGGCGGCCAAAATCACCCAAGTAAAAAGAGAATATACAGTGTGCCGAGAATGACTGATTAGCTATGCCAGAGAGATTTAAACGAGTTTCTCAGTTTCCACATATCATATGATCCTTTTACCAACAAAATGAAAATGATGTTACTCTTTCTCAAAAAAAAAGAAAAAGAAAATGATGTTACTCAGGTGCAGCAATATGCAACCAAAAGTTAGAATTCTTCATTTAAACGGAGAAATATCTACAATTTTTTAAAACATACTCTTTCAATCTGAATTTTGTAGCAAGTATATTTATGACAACGGAACTAGATTTCATATCTAGTTAACTCCATGAATCTAAAATTAAATTCATAGTAAACTTTCCGACAGAAAAGAAGGTTAATAGGCATCATTTATGCAGCTGTCCTTTTTCATTTCAATTTCAGTGGTTACATGTCAAGTCATGAAAATTTCTGATTATAATGATTACTCCGCAAAATCTACCTGAACCGCACATGACGTGGAAGCAATGGCTAGAAATTTGTAACGCCACAAACAAGTTACAGCCATATTACAACATAAATATCAAAATAACACAGATAAGGGGGTTTCATCAAATATGGAGGAGCACAACAAGTTTTCTTTGTTTGATTTCTCTTTCACAAATATTGCAACTCAGGAGCACAGATGAACTGTGTATACTTCTGATAACTCAAAAAAGGAACTTTATCTATGAAAATGGTAAAACATTACATTTCCATGAATTCAATTATTAAAATCATAGAAAGCCAATATGGAATGAAATTGGGAATAAGTAAATACCATAGATACCTGACTCTGAGAAATCAATGGCAAGTGCGTTCCGCATGGCCATATATATGGAGGAATGGATGAGAAGTGAACCCACGGGAAAATTCAGGCGAGAAAAAAGGGAAGCGAGAGAGATAACGGGCGGCGGTGGAGAAGCGGAAAAGAAAGGCGATGAAAACGAAGACCAAAGGGGGAACTTAAATTACAACTACTCTGAAGACGACAAATTTTATAGTGCGTAAATGCACTGGAAACCGGTGAAATAATAAATATCAAAGGTCAAAAAGGGGAAATAATGATAAATTTGTGCAGTTGGGACTGTCATTTTGCAATATATATATCGTCATATAGGACCAAGCAACATTAACATAAACCAAATCTTCTGCCAACAATGAACCATTAAACTCCAGTAAGAACATATGACAGCTAGAAAGTACGCCTGGACAAAGTATCAAGTGACCAAGAAGAAACTCCAGCACTTACATATAAGACTCAAACAGAAGAAGCCACAAACAAATATGCACAAAGGATGCCAGAGCAGACATACTTCAAAATTTCCCAAACAAGAAGCACCAAAGCAGGCCATCCCTAAATTTTGTGTGGAAAAGCTTGCATCTAGCAGATGTTGCATTTGTAAACTTGACACAATTTTCAGAAAGTTTCATGGACCCCTAGTCACACATTTAGCCAGGTTTGCAGAGAGCACATTTTTTTATTTTTCAAGTGTATATTTTTCTCCATTGAGCCAATCTACATCCCCTCACAAACTAGAGTCACCCACATTTCACGAACCATATTTATAAGGAGCAAATGTTCATAGCAAGCCAGTCTAAAAAATTTCTTGTGCACACACATTGCAAGAGAAAACAAAAATAGATGCTTTTTCTAGGCTACACATAGAAGATAATCTTTATATGTGTGATCTCTCGTACCTAAATTTGTGCCTTGTGATTATATGAGTACTAATCCTTCAATAAAAATACTACAATGCAGAGAAACATAGCCTTATGATGATTTAAGAAGGTACCAAGTCAAATAACATTATCCTAGTACCTTTGGCGGTCAAGTTCTTTGTATCCTGCTGTTTGAAGTAGAAGCTCCTGTAATCAAGTGACTTATGGTAGTTCTTAGAACAAATTTCAGCCCAAACTTTGTTAAAATCAGCATGACACCTTGCCCATTCTTCTTGTTTCTGCTTCAACCGGGTTAAAATAACTGGCAGGGCTAGAGGTGCATTTTTCTTTAATACATCCATTACATCTAGCCCATGGTCACCGTATAAACGTTCAATACATCGCAGGTGAATTGCTGGAAGGAAAAACGGAGGGTAAAACCAATAAATATTTCAACCAGTATATATACTATGACGAAATCACTAGAAACATACTATACCTGACAGGCGATTTTCAATACAAACTGAACTTTCCATTTTATTTGTATGAGCAGTCATACTGTCTAAGAGTTCTTCAACATGCTTGGCTGTTGCATTTACCGAATCCAACAACATGTCGAATTCAAACCTGGAAACACAATAAGATCACCAAGTGTCTAGACATCATAAATCACCCATTCAAATCTCCTTCTTGAATAAAAGGGAAAGGATGGAGAAGCTTCAAATAGCATTAAACTGTTCTCACTGCCTATAGACATTCCACGTGGACAATATAATTAGGGTAAATAAATTTGAGGCTCAACTGACTAACTAATACCGGAGAAGGTCGAACCATCAGACATACAACAGATGGATGTACATTCAGCAAGCAATGAACCACAGACAGAGTTTTGAGGCATTTTACCTATCATCCTCACATCGGGATAAGATTTCTTCATACTGATTTTTCTGCATATGTTTGAATGAGTAATCTTCACTTCCTGAAGTGACGGATACCCAACGGTCATTCAGTACTTCATCACCAATCTTTGTTCTCCAGCTTGCTGTTGGAACTGGAAACTGCCTTATTGAAGTGTCAATGGATTAGTGAAATACGTAGAATACTCAAATATGAAGTAAATTCAGTAACCTACATTTTCTGGAAGAAGTTTATAACTAGGAGTGCAGCTCTCACAATTAGAGAGATCGAGATCTTGAATGGGTTTTGACATAAACTTCTCTTTACTTGCATAAGAAGGTAGCTTATGTCCCATGACATCTTTAGTGTTTGAGGCAAGACCTCTATCGCATATATCCCTTTCTCTAATTTCATAATCTTTTCTTTTCTCTCGGTCTTCCCAGTCTTGATCATCTCCATCTCTTTCGTGCTTTAAAAATCTAAAAACTTGTTTAGAGTTCTGCAAGCTTCCTGAAGCTGAAATCAGACAAAGTTGTTGGTCTTTTACATACTATTCTCAAACACATTAACATTCCTTTCTGATTTTTTTTTCCAATATAAGTGAATATAGTTTTTAAAAAGTAAACTTACAAGTATGACAAACAATAAGATGTAGTACGGTTAACTCCACTACTTGACCACATCAAATAGCAAGAGAAAAGTGAAATTACTATTGGCAAGCAAACATAATAAATGATTACCATTTCTCTCAACGTAAGTTACAAAATCGTCACATGCCTCTGTAACATATGTATCTGTTCCAAGCAAGCTACTCACCTGACATTAAAAATTGCCCATCCAAATTAGTCAGCACAGGAGGCAATAGATATGGATTATAACATAAAAAAGTGAGTCCATTCACTTTGCTCAGCAATATTTAGCAACTAGAGATATGGACAATTGTTGTTGTGGAGTTAACAATGTGACTGACATCATAAGATACTGTTACATTGTCATAGTTCACAAGCAGCACCAGAAAATTAGAAAGTAGGGATATCAAGATGCAGAGGGAGCTAAAGAAAGGTGGCTAAGAGAAGAAAGATTACCAGTATCCGGAACTGAGCTGCAGTGGCAATCTTGCTTTTAAAGGAACGAATGCAGTCTAAAAATTTCTCGGCAATATCAGTATCACGTAATTGATCTTTCACTTTATCACGGAATTCTGCCTCCATTTCCAGCATCCCTGCGAAAAATCCAAGCTAAAATTAGCTTTTTCTAGATATTTCAAATGAATTTTAGCCAAGTTGCTAATCATTTAACCTAGCGTCTGTATATATCTAATATTGCAGGAGATTTCCAGAATAGAAAGTTCATTTTTGATATAAAACTTATTAAATGATACTCCTAATAGGGTTCCAACAGGGAATTGGACAAAATATGATATTTTTACAATCAATGTAAGAAAAAAATAGAATATAGGTATTTGAAAACATTGATTAATGATGGTTATGATAAATGAATGTGGAAGTATGAATGAGTTCGTTATAACCATTTAATACTAGACTCATGACTATCTAAATTATCAAAAAGTTGGTTCTGAGTTTGCAGATAATGCCCGCAGCATCTTTCCTACCTCGGGGAAACTGGTTAATGGCACAATCATCTCGGCGAGAAAATTTTCTTCTGTGACCTAAGCTCTCATCATGATCCCACTCATTTTTTTGTCTGTCTTCTCCCTTTTCCTTGTCCTTTTCGAACTGTTCAAGGTCATAATGATTGACAAGCCCATCACAAACTGCAGGCTTCTGAAACAAGTAGCAGAAGCATAGCAAAATTACCATTAAGAACAATAACATCAAATGCACTCAAATCAAACTACCTTTTCAACACGTGCAGGCCTTGTTATGGCCATCAGAGAGCCCCTATCGTCTCCAAGTAGGTTGTGGTTCCTACCAGACTGTGCATTGTGAACAGAGGGCGTACTCGAAGTATCAGGTAGGAAATGAGTAAAATCGACAAGAAGGTCATCGTGGCCCTGAAAAAGAACTGAAACCTACAAAAAAAACATTACCCAAACACTAAAATTTGTTCGTTCGTAGTACTGAAACAAATACTCAAGAATGTGAAATAACATTAGCCTACCTCTTGATAAACCTCTGTCAAAGACTTATCTTCCTTTCTGCACATATTCAAAGTCCCAAGGAAAGCTTTGTACACATGATCTTTACCTCGGAATCTAGTCTGCAATTATTTTAAAGTCAGTCCATTGGTGGACATGGCATGCGATGAATAATTGAGATCAGGGGGAAAGGGGACATTGTTCTTTAGTGGCCATACCTTGATTTTGGAAACAAAACTGATTGCTTCGTCAAAGTCTATAGGCTTCTTTTTAAGATATGGTTCATCCTCAGGTGGGAGGGTGATCTCATGTCCCTTAGGCAAAAAGGTATTGAAACCCAAAATGAGGTCCCGGTTACCTTTAAATAACTCTTTCACTCTCAATATGACATCGGATGTATCAATTCTGCAAAATCCACGCGGAGAGTGCGCAAACTTTTTAACAGGGAACTGCAAGTTTGTTTTTGCGATAAATAAAAAGAGCGAAAAACGGGCTACCACCTTTGAGATTTAAAGTCTCTCATGACATCAAGAAATTCTCCATATTTATCCTTGTTGTCTTGAAAAACCTCCTTTATGTATTTGAGATATGAAAAGGCATCCGTTGTTGTCAACCCCTGGGCGCTGCTTGCAGTTGACAATTGGACTTGCCCAGATCTTCATCAACCCAACAGAATGCAAATTTCAGATAAGTAATAGGACATGACTATCTTTAATCCCTAATGCTGAAAAAGACTTAAAGGCAACTTCCATTGCCCCGTAATACAAATTTCTCATCACAAAAGGCACATAAATAAGTAAAATATTCATCTTTAAGTATACTTTAAAACATAAGGATCTCCCAACATCTTTAATTCCTAATTAGCCAATTAGGGCAACAAAATCAAATTTCATTGAATCCTCGATCAGTCTATATGTTGATAGCTTTTACTATAAACTTGTAATTCTTAACTGTGATCAACAAACGAAATCACAACAGGTACCACAAAGTTGGAGGTTGATCAGAAAAATCAATTGTATTTTCAATTTTCTTTATGAATTATCATATCAACAGACCATCAACCACGAAAGAGGAAGAAACACAATAACCTGGTTCTTATCTCTCCAGCTATAGATGGCCTAAAACGAAACATGAAAGCAACCAAAAGTAGTGAAATTTGGGAGAGAATGGCAGCAGAATACATGCAACTCAATGATTAGCAATTCTAAATAGAATAAAGATAAGTTCTTTGCAGCAATAACTGCCTAGTCAAGAAACCACTGCTGGCTCAAAATAAAGATAAAGCATCAAATTCTAACAAACAAACAAAACAAAATTTCGAAAAAAATCGTACTGCTCGACGCCAGGAGAAAAGGCGGGTTGCTTGATTTGAGAAGTCAAGAACACATCATCTCTAGACCTCTTCATCCCAATCCGCTAACTATCGCTGCTCTCTAATTGTAAAAAATCTTCAACAATCACGCTTTATTTACTCAAATTGGAAAGAATTTTGCGATCCAACAAACCCTGCGGATAAGTAATTATGAAACTACTAAACTTAATTACATGAAGAAGCGTCGATAATTAGATCCATTAAGCACCGCCATTCGGTAATTAACGTAAATTGACCAGCCTCAATCCATACCTCTACGGTGATCACCGCCAAATTATCCTATCATCAAAAAATCCTGCAAAGTAACCCAAAATTTTCAAAAAGCTTCAGACACGTAACTTGAATTATACGAAAGGCAACAATTCAGAAAATCAGCATTGCAAAAGTTGGAGAATTATTTTACATTGGGCCTATGAAGAAGCAGAAGACAGTTAATCCCAGCTTCGCGCGAAACAATGTATGCACAATTTGAACGTATGCAGACGTATATGTATATATGTAATATGATTAAAAATATTTCAGAGTATTTTCTTCGTCTTTTCTGAACCAAGAGAGAAAGAGACGAGTTTAAGAGAGAGAGAGGAGAGGGTATATGCAGTGCGGTTGGTGTATATATGGAGAGGAAGCTGTTGACAAGCGTAATACAACATCATATCAATGGCAATTTCGTAATTTTTCATCATGGAAATTTATTTGCAAATCCTTTATTTATTTTTTCAGAGTGAATACATTTTTAGAGCATCCACAACGGTGGACGGACGGCGTCCGTCCGTCCGTGCCGCTGGCAAGGACGAGCTCCACTACTGCTGCGCTCTTGCCGCTGGCACGGACGTGCTCTTAGCTAAGAGCATGAGGCGTCGACGTGGCATGCTCTGATTGGCTCGTTGATTTATCATTTTTTATTATTATTTTTAAAATCGAAAAAATCTGAAAAATTCAAAATTAATAAAAAAAATATTTTCCCACTTCCTAATAAAATATATCCCTTTTTTTTCCACACTTTTAATTTATTTTTTTTCATTATTTTTACCCCAAAATTCATACTTTCATCTATAAATAGTCTCATTTCAAACACAAAAAATGACACTATACCAAACAACTCTCTCAATCTCAAATTTTAGGATTTTAATTATGTAATTTTTAATTTTGAGGAGTCTAATTATGTAATTTTTAGTATTTTAATTATGTAATTTTTAATTTTTAGGATTTTAATTATGTCGTTTTTATTTTATTTGTCATTTGTAATATTATGTAGGTTTTTTTAATGAATTTTAATATTATGGAAATGTTTTTGTTTAATTGAATTTTAAATTGAATTGTGCTCGTCCTTACGGAAGAGCACAGCTGTGGGTGTTGTGCTCTTGCCAGAGAGTATGCAGAAAAAGTGGGTCCGAGCCCACAACCGTGCTCTCTGGCAAGAGCACGGTTGTGGATGCTCTTAGGCTCTATACTTTCAACTGGAAATTTATTTGCAAATCTTTTATTTATTTTGTCAGAGTGAATACATTTTTAGGCTCTATACTTTCAGCGCCGAATATTTATGGTCCCTATACTTACAAAATATTATTTGCGGTCCATATACTATATCAATTGTTCACTCCAGGTGTTTTTTTTCACTTTTGACCAAATTTTTGGGCAAAAACGCCCATAAAAGTCTAAATGATATTTTTACACATCCACTCTCCAAAAATAGGTAGTGGTACTTATTTTGATATTTGTGTTAATTTAGATACTTTTAACTGTGATTTACTGTATTTTATTCGAATAATTTTTGTTTGGATGGGTTATAGTATAAAAAATATGCATAGTTTTAATTTTGGATTTTAACTTATTAATAATCAATTTATTATAAAGCATATATACTATTTCCTCAAACTAAGATGAATTGATTAAAATGATGATTTATAAATTAAGGGGGTTCACATTTTAAAAGTCTTTAGAAATCTTTAAAATATCGTGGCTTTTAAGCATAAATAATTAAATATTTTAATATTTTAAAAGTGTAGAGTGACAGCAATTAAAAATAGTATTATACTCCTATTATTTCATTTTTATTGCCAACTAGGTTGCTTCTTCCTGAAGCTCTCGGAAATCATTTTAATATCTGTAAGTTTATACTCTCACAGATTCAGCCCTTCTCATTCATTCAACAATGACCATTTATTCTTCTGCAGTAGAATTTTTAGAAATTTTTAGAAGAAGACAAACTGGAAAAAAATAATAGGTAGGGGCTTAAGATACACCCTTCTTTTTACTAGTTTTGTCCATGTGGGTTGTGCACACTATAACCAATCCAAACAAAAATTATTCAAATAAAACACAAATCATAGTTCAAGTATCCAAACTAACATAATTATCAAAATAAGTATGCCTACTTTTGGAGAATGAGTGTGCAAAAATGTCCTTTAGGCTTTTGGGGACGTTTTTTTGTCTGAAAATGTGGTCAAAAAGTGAAAAAAGCATCTGAAACGAGTAAGTGGTATAGTCCGGAGACCGTAAAATGCAAATGATATTTTACGAAGTATAGAGATCGTAAATGTTCGTCGCTGAAAGTATGGAGCCTAAAAATATAATTCATTCTTAATTTTAATATACTCCATTAGCAATTTTAAGCTAGGTGTGTCATAAGACTCATAACATCTAACATGTTTGAGCACTTACCAAAAAACATTCAACTTTTGGGCAGTGAAATATTAGGCGGTTAAATTATTTTAGTAATACGTTACTGAAATGCTACAATCTGTAATATGAATACTATAATCATTCTATAAAAGTTGTAACAACAATATAGTAGTATTATTTTTCTTGTTTAGCATATAATTGATATTAGAAATACATGAACCATGTTCTTCAACCGAAAGAGAATATTGCAATCTCTCTCTTTGTTGTTTAGGGTAGTTTAATTGTCCAGTAATTTTTTTTTCGAGTTCACAGTTAATTATAGGCGTGTATATGAAATAGAGTATTGGTGGTTTGGGTAAATTTGATAAGTTTTGATTCTTTTACTTCTATGAATTTATATATTTATACTATAAATATTTTCACTTTTTTTTATTTTTTTACATCAAAATATCATATTCATTATTATTACTTATTATTAGTACTCCCTCCGTCCCATAATAGGAGTCACATTCAGTATGAGCACGAGTTTTAAGAAATATAAAGAATGATGTGTTGGAAAAGTTAGTGGAATATGAAATCTACATTTTAATACTTAATTTTATAATAGAATATGAGTGAAATGAGTTAGTGAAATGTATGACCTACCTATCATTTATGATAAAAGTGAAATGTAACTCTTATTGTGAGACGGACTAAAATGGTAAAATGTTACTCTCGTTGTAGGACGGACGGAGCATTATTTGAAAATGAGTACGGTGGTTAAGTTCTGAATTACCCTACCCCTTCGTTTATAGTAGTAGAAGTACTCTGTAGGTTCAAGTTGGGCCAGGAAAACATAAGGCCCAATATTTTCTCGAGGTGGTATTAATGAAGCCCTTATTACGCAACACACGGCAGCTTCCTCGCGAATGATTATTTAAAAGAGAAAAGTTAACCGTTATAGATTTTTATGGACTGAAGTCAAAGGCGAAACAATGCGTGGCCCAAAAAAGTGCATCTAATGGGTTGAGCCGAGTTGGGCTTCTCAATATATATAATATTGCCTATTAGATTTTAAATAGAATAATTTGATTCATATTTTACTTACTATATAGTCTCCTATTTAATATATAATAAATAACAATAAGAAAAACAATTTCTAACACAAATTCCTACAACAAAATCGATTCTTCTTCTCTAATAAGAAAACTCAGAACTCGCAACACGTCTCTTTTTTTGCCGAAGAAATAATCGAATAAATAATGTTTGTCTATGAGAATTGCTATCTACTCTTTCTAATGAATAAAATGGAGACTACTAATATAATCATCCTTTTAATGAGTTTCTTCACAGTCTCTCGAGTTACTTTCTGTAATAGTCATAATCTAGTTTTTTGTTATTTGGTGGGTTAGTATTTAGTAAGTAAATCTTGTTTTAATTTAAAAATAAAATTGAGAAGGAAAAACACAACTAGCTTAACGGCGTAATTAACGTTTTTGCTATTGGGCTTTTATTATGCAACAAGGCCTACATATATTTCGGGCCACGTTTATTCTATTCTAAGCTCTCATTCTGATCCATTAATAGGTTGTATCCAATCAAACTAAGCACTGTGAATAACAGAACAAGTTAAGAGTAACTCTAAAATAAGTAATGTGCAAAATATTTTATGTATTTGTTATTAATTTTTTTCATTCTCAATTTTTAGCTTTCATCTTGTAAATGATAGTTAATTACTCAATCCTTAATTTAGGGTCCAAATAAAATGCAGAGTACCATGGGACGGAGGGAATACTAGTAATCAAACAAAATATGAGTCATTTTCTTGTCCATACAAAATCCTAGCCTTACATATTTCATTAATGCAAACCTAAAATCGAGTACACGAACCAATGTGAAATCAAAATATGAGACTTTTAAAGCGATAGAGCATGAACCCTAAATAGAAAAAAGAGGACAAAGGTCCAAGAAATCGGCCAATGTAGTTATGTCATAAACAAAAGAGATAAGAACAAAAGGGACATAACATACAAACTGATTGGAGGTAATGAGATGTCACGTGAAGATGTGGGAGAGACAATGTGATAATAGGGATGTGTCGGATACATAAACCTTTTATATGTATATGTCTTGTTTCTTCGTTTACTCATAAATCAATGTATATATATGCATGTGCTAGTGTCGAAATTCCATGAACTTGTATTCATAAATCATAATGATTCCATCTATTCTTATTGGATTATAGTCCACCTACTGTTGTTTTATTTATTTTAGTTTCAGGATAGTCTCACTAACTAATCTTTCGTTAATTTGGAGACATATTGAAAACTGGAATAACTGCTTCAATCTCGTATTATTTTAAATTTTAATAACACTGTTTATTTTGTTGTGCATGTATATATAGATCTCGTAAGACATATTGTCATTGGTTGGAAATCTGGATATTACGTTTTATTTTTTTATTTTAAGTTTTTTTAAAAAAAAAAAATCAATCTTCAATGAAAATTCTTTCAGATTATCTATAAAATTTATAATAAAGAATTGATATAAACAAAGAAATTATGAAATTAAAATATTTCATTGTCTTGGCTGGATTGACATACTAAATATTTTTAGTCATTAATGAATTCTTTTGATATTTTCTTGTTTCATATAGCTAGCTATGTTTAGCTTCAGCACTTTATATCGATTAAATACACAAATTAAACTACTCAAATGAAAGCATGCCAAGTTATATATACTACGTCCGTCCTATGCTCCTCAGCACTTTTTTTCGACATGTCTCAATTACATGTACTATTTTTTATTTTAAATAAGAATTAGGATATTTAATTTAGATATTAGAATTAATTAAGTATTACCTTATTAACTATTTTCTTATTATACTTAAAATATTAATTTAATTATATTAATTACTCGATTCTTAATTAACAATCTAAAAATAAAAGTGGGAGTAGTATGACACCGGGGGAATATATAATTTACATAGCAAATATTTCCCCACTGTACTGTACGACCGTATGAGATATACTATGAAGAAAGTTCTCTCTCTCTCTCTCTCTCAAATTAAATAATTAATCATTGGAAACACTCTGTCACATATCATTCATAGTAGTTGCAAATTTGCAATGCAAACATTCCTCTGAAATCAGATTGAAATATGTAGATGTTCCTTAAATCCAGCTGTAACCAAATCACGAGACTAGTTGTGACTGATTGATCATGTACTGTCTAAATCCAACATTATATCATCTGTTGAAAGGCTTAAAATCCAAGGGAATTAATTTCTTCAAATTAAATTGCATGTAGTTAATTATTAGCATATAGAATAGCAACCTCATCATAAAATTCCATAGATGATATTCCACCAAATATATTGACTATAATTTATTCATTACTGGTACATTATGCGACATGAAATGCAATTATAGTGGCTGTTGAAGTTGTTGCAAACATAATAATAGAGATTAAATGCTAATTAGTTCAATTGCAATAGTTAAATAATCTCCAATCAAAATAAAACACTGTACGAGCGTCTTATCATGGTTTGCCGTTCATCGATTATTTGATTTATCAGTAATTAATAATTATGAATTAAGGAAAAATTATACTATGAAAGGAGATTAAAAGAACAAAAAAAAATCATAGGTACTAAGTACTTCTTTAATAAAAAAAAAATACTTGAAAGAGGGAGATAGAAAGGAAATACTCTAGTGGGATTTAAAGTGAGAAAAGACAATGTATGTATATAGTGGTCGGATTTTTTGCATATTACTATAGCCATATACTATCAACTAGGCAACTACATAGAGCTTTAATAATTAAAAATATTAAAGGGCGTCGCAATGTTCTAATTAATATTTTAATATTATACTTGTCTATTATTAATAGTATAAAAGTGCTTGTGCGCTTTATGGATTTAATATAACTGTGAAAATGATCTATATGGATGAAGAGTGTGAAAATATTAGTACGTAATTTATGTGCATATCATATAGGCTATATAAATATGTATATGGATAACATAACATCGAATTCTTCTCACTCGATTGTGAAAAAGGGCCATTTTTTTACAAATAAAAAATTGTCAAAATATAAAAGGCAACTGCAAGTTAGGTGAAAAACATATCACTCGACTTAAATTAGATATGCAAAAGTTCCTTATTGAATCACTTTCTCTGGTACATTTTAGAAACTCTGATTTCCCAATCTTGGAGGGCATTAAAGGGAAATGCAAAATTCCCCTGATTTAGAAAGAGGATTGTGACACTTCATTTCAGAATCCATGTGAATCTTTTGTATTTATGTTCAAATTAGTTGTCGTGGTTTCATATTTTTCTCTGTTTTTATATGAGAATTATTTGTCACAATTAATCATATGACAAACATTAATTTGTTTAGAGTTGCTTGTATTTTAACTCTTTTTTCCTTTAAGGGAACATGGGAGGGGGAGACTTATCAATTAAATTATAAATTATTCCACATGTTGTTTGTATTGTTTGGTAAACTATATATCAAACCGAAACTTGATTTAAAAAAAATTGATTTGGTGTCATTCTTGTTTCTCTTTTTCTTTTTTTTGAAATCATGGTAAGTTTCCTTTTCATATAGTATTAATGATGCTTTATCAATTAACACTTGGTAATAATTTAATTAAAATTGGCCATTTCATAGCAACAATTGAATAAAAGGTATGCACTTTTGATCCATTGCAATTCAGTCAAATTTTTCATTAATAACTCCACTTTTTGATTTGTAGTAATATTAATCTCTATGAACATTCCTAACACTAAGCTCATGTCGATCAAATCAACAATTTAGTTACAGGGATAAATTTTTCTGAAAAAATATGAGATGCTAAAATTTATATAATCAAATGATGGAAGCACAATTGAAATGTTTCAAAGATTAATCTAAAAATTAGTCAAAAGTGGCAATTTACTTGACATTCAATCCGACTAATTACCCTATGTGGGACAAGCTGATTTCATATAATTTCCTAAAGTCTTGTGCAATCATATCATAATTAAATTATAAAGCTTGGGAATCTTCATTACCACTATGCAAGCTAAAACAGATAATCCTCACATATATAAAAAGCTAATCATTATTTTTCTCCCATTAAAAATAAACCATAGCTTCTTCTTAGTTGATAACCAACAGCAATTTTCTAACTTTTAGAGGACAGCTGCTGATTTGGCCAAATATATTTCTATCATTCTTCTAGTTTAGTTGCCAGAACGATACTATGTGTGTGTGCTTAATCAGGAAAAATGATCCAGTGAGAATTCTAAATATTGATCAGAAAATATAATTATTTCAACTCCTTAATTATAAAAATCTTCGGTGGATTTTTCCCAATATTCTAATATAATTCTAACAAAAAAAATAATTTTCGCTTGATTCCTATCATACCATTTAGTTATAATTATTCTGCCTTTTTTTTTGAAGGAGACCTAAGCCATTACAGCTTGGCAGCTTACCAGATGTATTATTGTGGAGTGCTGACGCTTAATCCAAAACTATAATATTAAATTAAGTACTATTAATTAAAGGGGAAAGTGAATAAATAAAATAAATGAGGATCAGCAGCTTCTGTTATTCCACATTTCTATTTGCTGGCTTTGTCCTTATTCATCGAATAATTTATCTAACTTTTTAATTATTTTTTTAAATAAGTATTGCGAAGCAAAAAAGTACTAATAAAGGTTTTATAGTCAAGAATAAATACTGGATTTAGGTGACCTTACAGGCTTACACCTAACTACTACTCCATAATAGTATGATAATACTAGTACTATACTATTTATCTGTAATGTGTATATGTATACCATCGGCCTTAATTCACAGTACGAGAACTTTATAGATATAAACATAAATTTAATGACAGCGAGAAGAAAAGATTAATCAAATATAAATTTGAAAAGATTAAGTAAATATAAACATGATTTAAAATCCTTATAAGTTAATTGACTGGCGTGATATGTAAGATAAACTGTAACAAAAATATAAAATCGTATGTAATTATTTTTTTCTTGAGGTAGGAAACGATGACTTTTGAAGTCTAAATTTTAATATTCCACGTTAGGACATGATATAATGATTTTAGAAGAGGACAAGTTTGAAACAAAAGGCATGTGTTTCAGCACTTCATGTTTGGACACTTTAAAAGTTGATTCAATGATCCTAGTTATATATCAAGTAAACTTTGGTATTACTGTTGTAATTAGTGGAACATCTCAATGTGCCTATCAAAAGAACCGAAAATTTGCTTCATAACCTGATTTGGTGTTCCATTTGCCAACTTTGATAAGAAGATGTGAATTTGCATGTTCTACATTGTGACATAGTCGATTTAGTATGTTCAAAATAAACTGGTGTTTCGTTTGCAAGCTTCGATAAGAAGATGTGAATTTGCATGTTCTACGTCGTCATGACGTGATCGATTTAGGATATTCAAAACAAGTTAGTGTTCCAAAGTATATGCCTATATGGTACAATTGTGAGATGGAAAAGAAGAGACTATTTTGGCGCCTTAATACGTGGGCTACAAGATGGTGTATGAATTTCTCTTTTCTCGTCGTATGACAAGTTTCTTTACTTTAATAGTATTAGAATATAATTAGAGTAAGCCATATCTTGCAAGTGTATGGTGCTAGTGGTCAAAAGTAAAAAATATGGCACATCTTTTATAGTAGTTGTATTGATAAATCTATGCTAGCTCACTAACTAGGTTGAGTCAAAAGTAAACAATATTACACATCCTTTGTAGTAGTTGCATGAGTTGTCACAATTTTTTAGTAGTACAACATATATGTCTCATACAGTTAAATTTATCATTTATAGTTTTATACCACTCAAATAAAATTTATCATTTATAGTTTTATACCACTCAAATATTTTTATTTTCAAAAGGATAATAATTCTTAGAATCGTCACAATCTAAATTGTAAATGATCAAACTTAGTACTCAATTCTTTTGGTTCCATAACCTAAATTCATTAAAGCCGGCAAATGTTACTACTAGTATATAAACTAGAAAAACATGCATCCCAATAAAAATCGGTGCATATTTAATTGAGTAAATCACCATGAAATAGACCTGACATACAATCTCCAATATGGAAATGAAAATTCCTACCCCTCCCCCAACCTAGCAAGTAATAGGTTATACTTTAATGTGTAAATACGTTACAACTTTTGAAAGTAAATTAAAATGTACAAATAATTGATAATTGTAATGCCCAAAAAGAAAATTTGACATCTTGTAGTACACCCTATTGTGTCATGTGGCAGCTCAATCTAATCTTTTAACTTCACCCTAGAATTAATAAATACACTTATTAATTCACGATGATGGAATCCCCAACAAAAGTTCAATGAATTGCCTTCTGCACTCTCACGTGATTTTCTGCATTTTCAGAGTTAAAATTCTTGATATCAAATGTCACTCCCATATCTAATTCACATGCCCTGCATTGAGTATACTTCTCTTTTCTGTTGCCATAATTAAATAATCGGTCATGTACCAAAGACTTATTCAAAGTTTAACCTATACTGGTACGTATATAGTTCAGTGTGATTAATTAATTACATTATTACTAACTAACTGTTTTCTTAAATAAATTAAGTTATATTCAATCACGTACGAGTGGTGCAATCAATATACCTAAGTACAGTATTCATCAAAAACCAAAGGAAAGAATATTAGAAAGTTGATTTATGTATTCGAAATCAAAGTTTAGTTTGATGATTAAGATTAAGTCCTCACACCAACTTGACATATTCTTCAAAATCATATAGGTTTAAACAATGAATATCCAAATAATTTCCTACCATTTTAATAGTCTCTTCTTTCCAATAAATCTCATATTTTAAACTAGTAAATATATTAAATGCGCGAGCCTGGAGCAACTAATTAGTTGCTCCGGGCATTATATGCAAACAAAGAAGCGATAAAATAAATGATCAATAATATTCAAATATGACACATACTTCGTACTGTGTTTAATAGGAGTATATGTTTTCTAACACTAAGTAGAAGTGGACTTATATTAAGAAGCCACCTATTTCAAATAATTTGAGACGTAAAAAAATATGGAGTAGTACATTTACTAAATTATGAAGAATTTTTCTTCAATAACATGCACAATTGTTGTCATATCCTCTGAAGTTATAAGTAAAATTGACCACCATGTGACGAAATTCTCTCATTTAAAATAAAATATGTTATCTATAGGGGCTCCAATCATGTTACACAGGATGGCAATTTGATGGAATTTTGTCGTTTTTCTCTATTTCATGATTTAATTTGAGCATAAATTACTCAAAATAATTACTGATCAATAATTAACAGCAATCATAAATGGAGTATATTCGAAATCAATGCCTACTATACAATACTCTCTCCGTTTCTTCATAGTTGAGGCGAAACTTTTCGGCACGGAGTTTTAGAAAGTAATGTTGGGTATGTTAAATAAATAGATAAAAAAGTGAGAGAAATGAAAAGGTAGAGAGAATAAAGTATAAAATGAATAAAGTAAGAACGAGAAAAAAGTTACCATATATGAAAATGACTCAACTATGAAGGAACTTTCCGAAATGGAAAAATGACTCAACTATAAAGGAACGGATGGAGTATTATTTTTTTATCGCTTAAATATATCCATCGTCAATCAGGGACTTTCTCAAGATTTGCGAGAAAATTTATCATTATTTGCAAAATATATTAAATATTTATAGTTTGTTAGCAATATGCTGTCAATTGTCAGAAATTCAGTGTAGAGACCAGTGAAGTATTTAGACAGATTACCTAATTGATTTGGATTATTAAAAAATTAGAAAATTCGATCCAAAGTGTTGCCTTTCACGTTTCAATGGCCAATCTTTTTAAATCCATGTTTTGGAATCTTAGCAAATGTGACGCACACAACTTTGGTTTGATGCATAACTTCGACATGATAGTTGATCGCATATGGCAATGAACTTGAGACAAATTTACGACAGTAAAAGTAAGGAGTATCAAAAAGCTTCAACAAAAAAAATTCTAAAAAATCTACCGTCCTAAAGTTCGTATATATATATATATATTTCATTTGCAATAAAATACTATAACAAATTTATAGCAAAATCAACAATGCGCATGACATGTACTCTAAATAAAATAAATGTCACTATTTTTTAGTTGAACAAAACCAATACTTAAATTATACTCCGGCAATTTATTTTTAGGAGAAAAAATATTTTTGAGGAAGTCTCGTTTATTTTTATGAGGAGAAAATGTCACAGTGCCCGGCAATTGCACCACCAGCAAATTATTTTGAGGAAGTCTTATTTAATCTTTTTTATAGTCTGCAGTCTGCACCAAACCAAACTGATCTCATCAGTCTTCCCATATTTATTTTTGGTCCCAATCATCACGCAAGCAACACAACTAGTGCACGAAAATTTTCAGCATTAAATTTGTTTTCATATTTAATTATTGGAAAAGGAATTTATGGCAGTCCAAGTTTCCATTTTCCAATGCAACTAGCTTGTTTTGTTTCTCTCCATTCACAAGTCCCATCAGAAATCAGAAATCAGAAATCAGAATTCACAAGAGACAATCGATACAAGTTATACAATTATATACATTCAGTTATCCGTCATTACATAATTAATATAGTTAAATACTGATGAATAAATTTTGTTGAAATTGACACTGATAAAATAAATAAATATAGTTAAATACTAGTACTATGTTAGTACTACTTACCACGCATACTGAAAAGCAAAATTTTACACAGATGAATAAATTTCAGTGGGCGAAAATGTTACGCTCTCACTAAAAAAAGTTGATAAAACCAAATGTTATGGTTTTAAATCTCATAAATGTTATGCTCTCAAAAGAAAGAAATTGATAAAATTATGATTTTAAAGCTCAGAGTACTACATTGTTAAACATAAAATATAGCAAAATATATAAGTATTTGAATGAAATAAAATACTACTCCATACTCCAAGTAGTAAAACAGAATGTAAGTTAGGAGTGTAACAGAATTTGCATGAGAGTAAGCAAAAAGTTTACTTAACAATAAAATAAATCCCGAAATTACGACGCACGTTGAGTTGTCAACATATCTAGTATAAAAACCCAAGAAACCATCCCACTCCCTCCACCACTCCATCCACCACCTCCTCCGCCGCCGTGGGCAATGGCGATCACAAAGCCATCCTCCGGCGACCTCAAATCACGCGTCAACACCTGCATCGACAAGCTCTCTGACCGAGACACGCTCTCCATGGCCTCCAACGAGCTCGAATCCATCGCCCGCACCCTCCCAAACGACGCCTTCGCCCCTTTCCTAAACTGCCTCTCCGCCACCGACTCCTCCGAGAAGTCCCCCGTCCGCCGCCAGTGCGTCCGCCTCATCAGCGTCCTCTCCGCCGCCCACGGCGACGCCCTCTCCCCGCACGTCTCCAAGATGATCTCCGCCGTCCTCCGCCGCCTCCGCGACCCCGACTCCGCCGTCCGCGCCGCCTGCGTCGAAGCCGTCTCTTCCATCTCCGCGCACGTCACCTCGCCGCCGCTGTTCGCCGCGATCCTGAAGCCTCTGGCTGAAGCTCTCTTCCACGAGCAGGACTCCAAGGCGCAGATCGGGGCCGCGCTCTGCCTCGCCGCGGCGGTGGAGGCGGCGCCGGATCCCGACTCGGCGGAGATGAGGAGGCTGCTGCCTAGGGTTTTGAAATTAGCCAGGAGAGATGGTTGCAAAGCGAAGCCGGCTCTGCTCGCATTGGTAGGTTGCATCGTTAGCACCGATTGCGTTAAGAGTAAGAGTTTGTTCATATCTACCGTTTCCACGGCGGTTGATTTCCTGAGCAGCGACGATTGGGCTGCGAGAAAGGAAGCAGCGGAGGTTTTGGAGAAGGCGGCGATGGCTGACTGCAATTTGTCGCTGCAATTTAAGGCTTCTTGCTTAGCTGCTTTAGAGAACAGGAGATTCGACAAGGTAATCAGTCATTTTCCTTCATCTTTTTCAATGATTAAGCGACAAAAATGTGTATTGACTGTTTTTTACACCTTTTAATTTACAGGTAAAGCTTGTTAGGGAAAAGATGAACAGAGCATTGGAGATATGGAAAGATCTTCCCGAGCAATCCGAAGCCCTCTCCTCGCCGAATGGTATTATTAGCAAAGTACTACTTTTTTTGTTTATTGGCTAAAAAATTATCATAATCAGCATCGCCGGCGAATTTTCTCAAATTATTTTATGTTATTTTCGTATGCAATTTGCCCTAATTAATGCAATAAACACAATTTAGGAGATACTAACCGTTATAATTGGGAGACTCATTAGATCACTCTCAATTGATAGTTAAAGATATGCAAAAAGGCGCATTGTTAATTAAGCAAATTCAGTTGATAATTAGCCCTTGTTTGATTAAAGAGTGCTAAGACTGTAAAAATGATGAATGTTGATGTTTTGCATTGTTTGTCAGTTCAATCAGATACTAGCAGTGCTGGTTACTACTCCCCTAGCTCAGAAACTCCTCAACTGAGAAAAATGCATCCACCGAGGTCGCCTGCGTCTAGTTGCTCGTCGTCAACCAGCAGCAGCAGGAGGAGCACTCTGGGAAATGAGGACGCCAAACCTCGCATTCCCACTGCCAGTAACAAGTTCAATGTAAAGAAGGACACCCGTGCTCGGGTGGTTCCCTGCGACAGTTCAGACAATATCAAAGATGACTTTGAGAGCGAGAACGAGAACGAGTTCGAGTTCGAGGACATGTCTCTGATCCGCAGGCAGCTGCAGCAGATAGAAAGCCAGCAATCGAATTTGTTCAGCCTCCTTCAGGTATAGCTAGTCTCTCTTGAAAATGGTTTCTACTACATTATGCTGTGCTGTGTTGTATTGTATTGAGATTGATCTGTTGTTGCTTCAGAGGTATATTGGGAGCTCTCAGAAGGGCATGAGCTCGTTGGAGAAGCGAGTGGATGGGTTGGAGAAGGTGCTGGGCGTGATGTCGGAGGATTTTGCTCTCCCAACACGAAGGATCTCAACGACAAGTGAGGAGTTGGGGAACGCTTGCTGTATGATCCCAGGAAGGGAGTTTCTTAGTCCCAAGTTTTGGAGGAGAGGAGAGTCTGTTAATTTGAAGTTGGAATCCTCTTTCAGCAGCAGTCATGGAAATGGAATTATGCTCAAAGATGCTAAGATTATTACGAGGCTTGATAGTCCAAGAAAGTGAAGTGATAGATATTCTTTTGTTTTAGGTCGAGCTAGAATGGCTGCTGCTGTAAATATACGGATTTTTCTGTAGCAAAAAGAGATGAGGCCAAGGAAAAGGTTCTATCTTCAGTTGCTCTGCTGTTTCTTGGTTTATTCATCTTTGTCTTGTTGAGAATTTGGTTGGTTTAAGCCTTATTTTGAAGGCCCTTTACAACTTTTGATGAATGGAATGTATAGAATAGAATCGAATGATAGTATGCACCATTGAAACAAAAATCAATCTTCAACTGGCTACAATTATCCGTACTATTAAAACAAGTGGCATTCAAGTCCAATAGTCATACTAAAGAATCTAAGATAACCCAACGCATAACAATTTGACCAAAATTTAAATAAATTTTGGCTACAATTATCCCTTAAATTATTCAACTAATTCCATTTGGCAATTAGGATATTTGCGTGGAGTACATGTTTATTCTATGTTTTCCTTGGAATTTAAATGCAAGAACACATTAACGACGTTTCATTGATATTTCCATGGATATGTGGTTTTACCATATTTATATTTTCAGAAATAATCTGAAACGACAAAATTTAGCAATAAAATTAGGAAATTCTATTTGATATATTTGTCTTGTCGTAAGCTTGTGTGTGGCTACTTAGATACTTTTCCAACTACCAAAAGGGGGTTTAGGGTTCACAAGAGCAGCGACATCCACCACTAAGAAATCAAGGTATGCTTGAATTCTTTCTCCAATCCTTTCTTCTTCTCAGATTACTCAATTACCTATAATTTCTGCAGCTGGAGAGAAATTGATCATACATGGGCGTGCTCGAGTTGCTCTGCAAGACTTCATCTCTTTGTGTAGACAGACCGATTCCCAGCCCTGATTGTGGTTCATTTCAGCTGAATCTCAGGCGGAGTAGAATTACATTTATGACCCCGCCAGCTTCCTCCTCCGCCGCCGTTTCGGTAACTGAGGAAAGCCCAAAGGAAGGAGGCGGCAAGCTGACTGGGGATTCATTCATACGGCCGCATCTCCGTAAATTGTCCCCATATCAACCTATTCTCCCTTTCGAGGTAATTTCTTCACCAATCGCCACCTTTACTGTTCTGTTACTCGCTATAGATGAACATGGATAAAACATACCTAAGAAAGACTGTTGTATGAGGACTGAGGTTATAGTGTTCTGCCTATGTTAGTCCTCAATTTCTATTAACAAATTCAAATTACAAATGCAATTTAATAACATTGATGCATATCAAGGTCTTCGTGTCAGTGTTATTCACATTCTTTGAGTAAAATGAAATTTCTTTTTCCTCATTTCCTTTTCGTATACTTACATACGAACTTGATTTCAAAGGAGTTTTAAAGTTCATAGCTTTTCCCTGTAGTATAGTTGGTGCATTTCAAGTATCTTAATGCCATTTGGTTTTGAAACCCACCAGACTGCTGAAACCAAATAAGTCAGTCGTTTTATTGATTATCACTATTTACTAAGTTGTTTCTTCTAAAATTTAGTGTTTCATGTTCAGGTGTTGTCTACTCGTCTCGGTAGAAAACCTGAGGAAATTATCAAATTAGATGCGAATGAAAATCCATATGGTCCGCCTCCAGAGGTATTATTAAAATTGCTTTAAGTCTTCCATTGTGTGAGTATACTATTTCAGTTCTTGCTGTGCAGCGATTATTCGTGCGTCCATTATTCAATACCTTTTTGCACGATTTACTGCAAAATTACTGTTTTCTTGTAGGTTTTTGAGGCTTTGGGCTCTTTGAGATTCCCTTATATTTATCCTGATCCTGAAAGCCGGAGATTGCGAGCTGCTTTGGCGAAAGATTCTGGTCTTGAAGCTGATTATATTCTCGCTGGCTGTGGTGCAGACGAACTTATTGATTTGATAATGCGGTTTGTTGGTCAATCATTTCTGGCATTGTCTTTCATACTTTAAGGGTTCTTTTTTTTCAAGGTTTAATTAGAACGAATTTTTTTCCTTTGACCTTCAGATGTGTTTTAGAACCGGGTGATAAAATTTTGGACTGTCCACCAACTTTCACTATGTATGAGTTTGACGCAGCTGTTAATGGTGCACTTGTAGTCAAGGGTAACCTGCTTAGTCTCTTATGTCTGTTTTTCTCTTTCAGCTATTCTTGAATAAAAAAATTAGACTCATTTTGTTATTGAATAACAACAAGTGCTGTAGCCTGTGTGCATATAATTATTCTTTTATTTCCTGTATCTGTCTTCACATCTTTGACACACCAGTCCATCTTTTGTAACTCTGGCCTTATCCCATTTCACAGTTCCTAGGAAGCCCGACTTCAGCCTGGATGTGCATAGAATATTTGAAGTTGTTAAGAAGGAGAAACCAAAGTGTATATTCCTCACCTCACCTAACAATCCTGATGGAAGGTAAATTCACTTGAGTTCATACTTTTTTCTTGTATGATAATTATAGTTTTTTTTTCATTACTCTCCGAATAGAGTAAAGTAATCAACTGCATTGCGGTTTGCAATTTGTGATTACTATAATAATCATTGGAAACAATACGTTTAGATTATATTTGAAATGGTTAATGACTAGTACGTTTTTTATTCTGATTGTTTGAACTTATTCTCTATTATGGACTGATTTCCCTCTTTTGGTCTGGCAGCATTATTGACGATGAAACTCTTGTGAAAATACTTAGTCTGCCAATATTAGTTGTGCTGGATGAAGCATATATCGAATTTGCGGGACTTAAATCTAAGATGACATGGGTGAAGAAGTACGAGAATCTAATTGTCCTCCGGACATTTAGCAAAAGAGCTGGTATTTTTCTCCCTTTTCCATTTCTGAGCACTACATGAAACCTGTTGCTTGAGATGTCTTCATGCAATCCAAAAAGCTTTTCAATTTAATTAGGGTAGGAGCTCAGTATAATGATTGTACTACAGTACTACACACCTCTGATCCATGTCATGAGTTCATATGCTGATACGCACCCAAGTGCCCAACTTAATCCAATACAACATCACTTGATATAGCTGTTGAACAGAAAAATGGTTAAAAGTTGTTTCCATTGATTAAAAATTCATGTGTATTTTGATATGACTGTATCACTAGGTTGGTAAGCTTTGCGATCTGGCCATGTGTAGCAGTGGACATCTGAAAATTCTGTTGAATTCCATTTACTTAAACTAAGTTGTCCTCTATAATCTATCTATGTGACCTTCATTTATCAACTTTGGACAAAATGTGTGGGGTATCTCCGTTCGCATCATCAGCTATACCAACTCTCTGATGTTAGGCATTCTGTAGGATTGCTCTCTGCGCATATAGGAACATATTTTACAAGGAAGTGGGATTTAAGCCTTAACTGCTGCTCGAATTATGCAAAATTCTTGAGTTGATGGCAAAACTAAACCTACTTGCTGCTTAATGAACTGTTTTGTGCGAGTTTCTTTTGTTTGGCTGATATATATATATATCCTATAATATTGAAGTGCTATGATGCAGTATAAATAATAGATGGAATATCTTTTTAGGTCCACGAACTTTGCCGAAGTATCATTTTAGGTCCGTGAACTTTGAAAATATCATTTTAGGTTCGTCAACTATAAGTTAATATCATTTGAGATATTTTGAACTTTTTTCGGACGAAAATGCCCTTAAGGCATTCAAAGGGCAATTTGAACAATTCTTTCGCCACTCATCTTGCGTCAAACACCTAGAGTCCAACAATTTTTTTCTTACTGTTTAATTCAATTACCATCCAAATTGAATTTAAATATAATTAAAATTTGTCGTAAAAAATAGTACATTTTTCAATTATTAGATGACCAATTATATAGGGATGGTGAATTGGGACTTAGATACTTTATTTTATTTTTTTAATCTAAACTACATTTTAAGAACTTACTATAGGTGATTTGTGAATTATATTTAGTTTATTTGTTTTGAAATTGGATAGCTATTAATTTGGATTGTCATTCGGAGTATTATTTATATGAATTTCAGAATGAGATTAATTACCATCCAAATTAAATTTAAATATAAAAATTTGCCGTTAAAAATTGTTGGACTATAGGTCTCTGGCGCAAGATGAGTGGCGAAAGAATTGTCAGAATTTTCCTTTGAAGGCCTTAAGGGCATTTTCGTCCAGAAAAAGTTCAAAATACCTCAAATGATATTAACTTATAGTTGACGGACCTAAAATGATATTTTCAAAGTTCACGGACCTAAAATGATACTTGGGCAAAGTTTGTGGACTTCAAAAGATGTTCCCTCTAAATAATAAATGATGGTCGTATTCATTTTTTAATGATTCAGCTCTAGCCGGCCTTCGGATTGGATATGGAGCATTTCCCTTGAGCATTATTGAATACCTTTGGAGGGCCAAGCAGCCATATAATGTGTCAGTAGCAGCTGAAATTGCAGCATGTGCTGCATTAGAGAATCCTACCTATCTAGAGGTACCAGGATCAACATCTGTCTCACTTTTAATGTGCCATGTAATTTTTATTGACTGGTAGAGCCATCCATTTATCAGCATCTATATTTGATTTGTATCAGAATGTGAAAATAGCTTTGGTGGAAGAGCGAGAGAGGCTTTTCAAGCTTTTGAAAGAAGTGCCATTTCTAAATCCATATCCAAGCTACTCCAATTTCATTCTTTGTGAGGTGACAACTGGAAGAGATGCTAAGAAACTGAAGGTATGGTGTTTTTGGTTTTCAGTTCTGACCTATCGAAGAAAGTTGGGCTTGAGTAGTTTGATTGCAATCTAGATATATAAACCTTAAGTTTGTTATTTAAGCAATTCATTGCAAATCTTTACATATGTAAACTTCTCCTTACAGGAAGACCTCGCAAAAATGGGTATCATGATTCGTCACTACAGTAACAAAGAATTAGCGGGTTATGTCCGTGTATCCGTAGGTAAGCCAGAGCATACTGATGCTCTTATGGAGGGTATGAAGCGCCTTTATTAATCTTCTGCAAGCAAACCTTTGTGAGTGAACTACAGCGGGCAGTCGTGTAGAAATTCAATCCAACTGTGTAAAAGCACTCAGGTGAGCCCTAGTCGCAGATTTTGTTAATTGAAATTGCAATTCCATTTCCCTTTCACAATAGTCATCTCTTAAAGGAAACATAGTTTATTCAGGTTTGTTGACTCAAGCTATGTTTCTCTTTTTCACTAGTGCTTAATGCGCAGATATTCTCTGAACAGGGGAGAAACTGAAGAATAAAACTGGAAAAAAGTTTATAATTCGATGATGGTTTTTATTTAAAATCGTTGAACGTGCTGTTGTAATCAAACTTGAAATATGGTAAGACGACTTTGTATGATTCTTCTTTTTAATATTTACCATTTCTTTGTATGCCTTTAAAAAAAGAATTTTTCTTTTAGATTTCATCTTTTCTGCCCCTTCTTGGATGAAACGATTTTCTTGTAACATGTTAAACCATTAGGCCACCCGCAACGCGTTACGCGGGTTGCTCGAATCCCGTCCCTACGTGACAAGATGGGCACGCGCATCTCGTCCCCAGCCCGCCTAGACGCCCGGCTTACCGAGACAGCCCGCGAGCTGTCTCGCCACGCGTGCGCGCGACGTGGCGCCCTCTGGCGCGATGCGTGACGCCCACTCGCCGCCGGCGAGTGGGTTTCGTCACGCTGACGCAATAAATTATTTTTAAAAAAAATGATTTATTGAATAAAAAAAATTAAAATTCAAATTCAAAACGGTAATATTACCGTTTTTTGACCCTTTTTTCAATTTATTTATTTATTTTTTTACTCTATAAATACTCCTATTTCATCCCCATTTTACACACATACACACATATATTCTTCTCAAATCATCTCTCTTTCAATTTTCATCTCAAATCAACTCTTTTATTCTTCCTCCAAAGTTAATCGATCTAATAGATCCATATGAGCAAATGCGTCGAATAATGGAAGAATCACTTGAAGAAGATAGACGACGGGAGGCGGAGGAAGCCGCGCCGCCCCAAAGACGCTCCCGGACTTACATCCATCGTAACCGGGAGGAAGCTGCCGCAAGGTTAGTACGCGACTACTTCTGCGATAACCCGGTTTGGGGAGATTACTTACTTCCGTCGCCGTTTTTGTATGCGGAAACCGCTATTTCTCCACATCGCAAATACATTGGCAGCCTGGGAAGAGTTTTTCCAAGAAAGGTTCGACGCCGTCGGCCGTCCCAGCCACACGACGCTGCTGAAATGTACTGCAGTAATCCGTCACCTTGCGACTGGACAAACGGCGGATGTGTTCGACGAATACCTCCATATTGGAGAAAGCACTGGGAGAATGTGCTTGATCCAATTCTGCAAAGGCGTCCGGGCAGCCTTCACCGACGAATTTCTCCGGAAGCCAAGCACGACAGATTGCCAGTTTCTGCTCCACCTTCACGAAGAAGTGCACGGATTCCCCGGGATGCTCGGCAGCGTCGATTGCATGCACTGGCAATGGAAGAATTGCCCTGTGGCGTGGAGGGGGTCGTACACGAGCGGCCACAAAGGCACCCATCCTACCGTTATACTCGAGGCCGTTGCCGACTACCGGCTATGGATCTGACATGCGTACTTCGGGGTCCCCGGATCAAACAACGACGTAAACGTGCTCCACCAATCCGACCTCTTCGCCGAAGTTTTGGATGGTAAAGCGCTGGCCATCAACTTCATCGCTAACAACCGACGGTATAATATGGGGTACTATCTTGCCGACGGCATCTACCCGAAGTGACCAACCTTCGTGAAGATGTGCAACATGCCTGTGAACGCAAAGCATGCTCTTTTTGCGCAGAAGCAGGAGGCTGCTCGCAAGGATGCGGAGAGGGCATTCGGGGTTCTCCAAGCGCGCTTCAACATTATCAAAGCCCCGCCTCGTACGTGGTTTATGGAGAGTATGATCGACATCATGTATACGTGCATAATCTTGCACAACATGATTGTCCAAGACGAAGGACCTGAGGCGGGAAACTGGTTCGACCCTGAAGCCCCCGGAAGCTCTACCGCAAGTAGTCCGCCTCGAAGTGGAGTGCATCCGTCTATACAAGAACGGTTGTCTATTCGAGCAAGGACACGTGCCTCTACCGCCCACGCCCAACTCCAAGATGATCTAATTGAGCACATTTGGACAAAATTTGACAACTGGTAGACGCACATCATCGCCGTTCTTCTGCTTCTTTGAGCTTTAAAGATTTTGAATTTAGTGAGAGTGGACGGAAGAAATTAAATTATGTATTTTTCATTTTTTAGGATTTTTAATTATGTTTTTTTATTTTTTTTAAGAATTTTATGTTGTAAATTTATTTTATTTAATGAAATGTGTTTTTATTAGTTGAATTTGTTGGAAATAAAAATAAAAAATGAAAATGAATGAATAGTAATTTAAGAGATGGTTAAGAGACGGATAAGAGATGGAGGGTTGCAGGTTCTGTCCCTTAGTTAAGAGATGGAGTAAAAAGTACAGTGGGACCCAAGAATAGTAATTTAAGAGACGGTTAAGGGACGGATAAGAGACAGTGTTGCAGATGGCCTTATACTCCATCCGTCCCACACCAAGTGATACATCTTCCTTTTTTTGAGATGTTCTACTCTAAATGACACATTTTAAAAAATGGAAAATCACTCTCTACTTTTTCTGTCTCTCTTACTTTATTCTTTCCATTTAACTCACAAAACAACACTAGATAAAATTCGGTGCCAGAATAGAAATGCTCCACTTAGAGTAGGATAGGGTAAGTATAATAGTTGTACTTCACAACCTATCTAGAAAAAGAATATTATTGGTTGTGTTGCAAGCCCAAATTGTTCATCTGCTATTATGTTATTTATATCATGTTGACTCTATTTTATTTTAAAATAAATGTTACTCCTCCGTAACTTTTTAAAATGTACTTACCTCATTATCTTCAATTACTGTAACCTTATAACGAGACGCAAATAACATTGACACAAATTCATGAAAAGGGTACAAAAAAGAAAATTTTAATTCCAAAATTCACCAATTTTCACTATTTAGTAGATCGAATACGAACAATTCATTGTCATTTAGATGGTGTGTAAAGCTAAATTTGCTCATTCACTTACTTTCTTATTTTTTTTTATAATTGGGTGTCGATCCTATGGAATTATTAACTGTGAATGTAAAGAGAATGAGTATGCTCTCGATAAAAGCAAAACAAAAGAGAATGGACATCCATTTTCCAGTTTATTTATTTCAAATAAATAATCGAAAACGACCAAAACTGACCCAGTAATGCTTTAAAACTGATCAGATCAATCTATCACCCTAAATTTCCGAGAGTAAATCAAACAACTATCAGCCACATGTACAGAATCTAAACGTTCTTTAACGCGCGGGTAAGAGCATCCTCAGCGGTGCTCGCTGGAACGGACGGCGTCCGTGCCGCTGGGGCGGCACCGCTGTCGCCGCTGCTGCACTCCCGCCGCTGGCACGGCGTTGCTCGATGCATCGAGCACGTCTGTGCCGCTGAGCAGGCTACGTGGCGCGTTTGTATTGACCAACGGATTATCCCTTGGAAATTCATATTTTTAAAATCGAAAATAATACCAAAAATTAAAAAAAATCAGATTCCCAAAAATATGGTCGTTTTATTACCGTTTTTTTGAATTTTTTTTTATTTTTTTATAATTTTTTTATTCCCAAAATCATCTATAAATACACACATTCATCATCCATGTTTCACATCAAATCATCTCCCATTCATATTTTTTCATACAACTCATCTACATCTTCCTCTCTCACTCAAACCCTCTCAAATGAATTTCACCGATATCATGGCGGAAGAGGAGCGCGAAGAACAAGAATACTATGAACAATATCGTGCCGCCTATGAAGCCTATGTCGCCGCCACTACCCCCACCCCTCCTCCTCGACCAACTAGATCAATTCGCAGCTACATCCCTTGTGACCGGGAGAGAGCCAACGAAAGGCTCGTTGCCGACTATTTTTACGACCAACCGCGGTTTCCGGAAGATTACTTTCGGCGCCGTTTTCGCATGTCAAAACGGTTGTTTATGCGTATTGTCAACACATTGTCCGCTCGTGTTGAATACTCTCAATTAAGTAAAGACGCAACCGGTCGGCAAAGTCTCTCGGCATTGCAGAAGTGTACTTGTGTCATCCGACAACTTGCTACTGGGCAAACAGCTGACCTCTTCGACGAGTATTTGCATGTCGGTGAGTCAACTGGAATCCTATGCCTTAAAATTTTTTGCGAACGCGTCCGTTCTGCTTTCGGTGAAGAATTCCTTCGGGCACCCACCACCGATGATTGTCAACGGTTGCTTCGTCTTCACGAAACAGTCCACGGTTTTCCCGGTATGCTTGACAGCATTGATTGCATGCATTTGAAGTGGAAGAATTGCCCAACTGCTTGGAGGGGGCAACACTTAAACGGCCACAAAGGTGGCGGCCCAACACTTATCCTTGAAGCGGTCGCCGACTACCGCCTATGGATTTGGCATGCATATTTCGGTATTGCCGGATTCAACAACGACTTGAACTTGCTCTATTCTTCACCACTCTTCAATGATGTTTTGAATGGTGTAGCACTGGCGATTGACTTCACCGTCAACGGAAATGCATACCACATGTGTTACTATCTCGCCGATGGTATCTACCCAAGGTGGTCGACTTTCGTGAAGACGTTCAGCAATCCGCAGACCCGAGACGAGTTCTTTTTGCGCAGCGTCAAGAGTCTGCTCGGAAAGACGTCGAAAGAGCTTTTGGGGTCCTTTAAGGCCGATTCAACATTGTGAAGGCCCCGTCTCGGCTGTGGTACATTAAGAATATCGCCGACATCATGTACACGTGTATTATCTTGCACAACATGATTATAGCTGACGAAGGACCGAATGCGGCTAACTTTTACGACGAGGATAAAGCCGGAAGCTCAACCGCGAGGTCTCCCCCACGCCGAGGTGTGCATACGACGGTGGGCGAGAGGATCGAAACAAGAAACACAATGCGCGATACCCGAACCCACATTGAGCAACAAGAAGACCTAATCAAACACATTTGAGCGAAATTCGGCCACGTGTAGTGAATTTAATTATGTAATTTTATGAATTTAACTATGTAATTTTAATTTTTATGATTTTAATTATATAATTTTTAATTTTTAGGATTTTAATTATGTAATTTTTAATTTTTTGTAATTTGTAATAGTATTCCGAGTATTTTTAATGCATTTTAATATTGTGGAAATGTTTTTATTTGAATTGAATAATAGAATGGTGGGACCCTTGAGCATGTCCTTGCGGAAGAGTATGGATGTGGGTGTTGTACTCTTGCCTAAGAGCAGAGAGTAAAAAAGTAATAAAAGTGGGTCCGGGCCCACATCCGTGCTCTTTGGCAAGAGCACGGATGGGGATGCTCTGAACAATGTTCCACGTGGCCGTTATGGACCTGTATAAATGACAAAAAAAGAAGCATTTAATTAAGTATTTATTACAAATATTCTACTCCCTCCACCACATAAATTTTGACACACTTTGACCGGATAAGAATTTTAAAAAATATAATAAAAATTGAGTTGAAAAGTTAATGACATATGAATCCATACTTCTATATATTAGGAGTAGTAGTTTTATAGTATCCCCATCCCTCAATAATTGTCCACTTTGATTTCGGCACGAATTTTAAGAAATGTAAAGAAAATGAGTTGAAAAAGATAGTGGATATTGATCTCATTTTTATAATACTATTCGTTTTATAATAAAATGTGGATATTCAATGGGGGACAGACGAAAATGACAAAAGTAGACAATTAATGAGGGATCGATGGTGTAAAATGTGAGTGAAAATAAGTTGGTGGAATATGAGGTTCACTACCATAAATGATAAAAGGTGAAATGTGCCAAATTTTGTAGGACAGACAGAAATAGAAAATGTGACAAACTTTTTAAGAAAGAGGGAGTAAGTTAGGTTGATTAATAATTGTTATTATTTTGATTAATAATTGTTATTATTTTGATTAATAAATTGTTACTTATTATAATACCTTTGCTAAAAATACGAAGCAATTAATTAAGATTAGGTGAATTCAACAAGACATTAATAACACTGAATATTAACTTATTAAGGTAACCGAGTAGTACTTTAATTACTGTGTTATGTAGTCATAATGAATACTTTGAATTGTCAATTTGAATTTATGCAATGTAATGAAGTCCTCGTGACTATTGTCGATTGATATTTTTTTTTTCTATTTCGTACTGCGCATATATTAGCGACTATCTTAGAACTTGGAAGAAATCCAACTTCTTTTGTTGGTTATTGAAAATCCAATTTCGCAGCCGACTCTCCTAAAGGATGGAGTATATTTTAACAATTATTTCGGGGGAAATAAAGAATGTTAAAAAATCTCAAACGGATCCATTGCCGAGCGAATTTTTCGCTACCCATTTCAATTTAAAAATCAAGATGCGCAACCGAAGAAATTAAAGAAAATTACTCGAGACTTGTAGTTATAGTTAAATTAAGTAGCAAGTCTCCCTAGTCATGAAACATGCACATCTACTAATAAATTACACAATTAATAACACTCCTAAATATAGTCAGCCAAACATCAATAAGCATAATTAAGAATCTAACCTGAATAGTTGAATTAGCGCACACGTTTAAGCAAGCCATAGCTTGCTGCAGCTGTAAAAAAAGAAAAGATTATTAGTTATTCCCATAAAGCAGCAGCAGAGAGAGAGTAATCTCTCCGACAATTACTAAATAACAGAAGCAACAAACGTTAAAGTGAAAAAAGAAAAGAAGAAGCTGTACCAACCACTGTCGGCACTCGCACAGATCTGCACAACCAATTTTCTCCATTTGCAAAATCCTTTCCTTAAATCATCAGATCCGTAATCTCATTAATTATTCTTCTTCACCAACAAACAGATGAGCTCTTCCGATCAACGCCGCAAGAGAAAACGGATTCTCCGACCATCTCTCTTTTCTGTAAGATCTCTCCTCCTCTGCTTCAGCTTCCTCACTTTCCTCTACCTCTTATCCTACACACTCCCCTTCACTTCTTCCGTTTTCCGCCCTGTTCTACTCGTTTCTAGCTTATCCTTACTCTCTACTACAACTGCTAAATCAATACAAACTTTTGGGGGCGTTTTGTTACCGTTGGAGATTGAGGATAGGGTTTTGTTCCCTGACCATGTCCTCTTGTTGGTGACCGGCAGTAGGAAAGATGGGTTGATGAACGATGATAAATTGGAATGTGTTTATTTTATTGAAAAAGACAGGAATTACAGTGGTGGTTCTGCTGTGAAGAAGGTGCTGTCTGTAGATGAATACGATGAGTTTAGGATCATTGTCAGGTGCCCTCTTCCGGTTGGGAGTTATTCGGCTGCTGCGAATTTGAGGTGGCGTGGCGAAGATAGGGTTTTCGAGGATGATTCATCGTTGAAGCATTGGAACAGTGTTACTTATGCAGCTGCAATAGACGAGAGCTCTGTTGTTGTGTTTGTGAAAGGATTGAATCTAAGGGCGGATAGGAAGTCGGACCCGAGCCAATTCAGTTGCCATTTTGCGTTGGGGAAGCGGGAGAGGAAGGATAGGTGCGTGATGAGGACCAAGGCATTGACTGCTGCTCAAGAGGTTGTGAGGTGCGCTTTGCCACGGAGGTTGCAAGTCCATGGCAACGTGGATAGTTTTGATGGGATTCGCGTCACTATTGGCGTGCAGCAGCAGCAGCCTCATGTTCGTAGGCGTCTGCTCGTGCCATCTGTGGCGAAGGTGTCTAATTTAGGGTATGATGGGAGGAAGAGGAGTGAGGGTAAATATGAGCTGTGTGTGTGTACGATGGTGTGGAACCAGGGCTCAGCCATACGCGAGTGGATCATGTACCATGCGTGGCTCGGGGTGGAGAGGTGGTTTGTGTACGACAACAACAGCGATGATGGGATAGATGAGGTTGTCCGAAATCTTGATCGAGAGAACTACAACGTCAGCCGGCACGTGTGGCCATGGATCAAGACTCAGGAAGCAGGGTTCTCTCACTGTGCAGTGAGAGCAAAGGATGAATGCAAATGGATCTCATTCATGGATGTGGATGAGTATTTCCACTTGCCATATACGACTCCCAAGCACCAGAGATTCAGGAAACTAGGGTATGCCGAGCAGGGCTCACTGCATACCTTAGTGGCGAATGTGTCGTCGTGGTCGAGCACCATAGCTGAGATCCGGACATCCTGCCACAGCTTTGGGCCGTCCGGGCTGAGTGCAGCGCCACCACAGGGGGTCACTGTGGGGTACAGCTGTCGGCTTCAGAGTCCCGAGAGGCACAAGTCGATCGTCAGGGCAGATGCACTCGACCCAACCCTGCTCAACGTGGTGCACCATTTCCACCTCAAAAAGGGATTCAAGTACCTGAATTTGCCTGCCACTGCAGCAGTCATCAATCATTACAAATACCAAGTGTGGGAGGTATTTAGAGCAAAATTTTACAGAAGAGTTGCTACATACGTTGCAGATTGGCAACAGAACCAGAACGAGGGATCACGTGACAGAGCACCGGGGCTGGGGACGGAAGCCATTGAGCCACCTGATTGGCCACAGAAGTTCTGTGAGGTTTGGGACACAGGGCTCAGAGACTTTGTTTTGGCTAATCTGGCTGATTTTAACACTGGTTTGCTGCCGTGGGAGGCACCACCAGCCGCTGCTCAATAAGTGTTCCTGCCACTTGTATAGGAGAAGATCACACTAGACATTCATTTATAGTTTTCCTATTTGTACACATCTGCTTTTGGGAGAAGATTAGAAAGACCATAGATTAGAAACAGAGCTATAGATAGTAAGGAAGTGAGTTTTAGCTTTCTTATTGAATGATTGAACTCTTCAGCATAAATATTGAATGAATAGTTTACAAGTAAGGAAACTATTGCAAGACATTAGAAATATGAAATACAAAAGGATCTGTAGCATAGAAACAACAAAATGTATCTTCTACATTAAAAGATACTCTGCTTGAACATCCATAAAATTCTGGCATTCTCAATCTACTGTAACAGTGGGGCTCAACTTGATGGTGCTTCCGGAAAATTGGACATTTGTGTTGCAGGAACAAAAGAATCGGATGCCAGGCTTTTAGCATTTAGCCAGAGATTAGCCTACAATTGTCCCGAAGAAAAATCATCAAAATATACTATCCTGAAAATTCTAATGTTAACGCCATTTCAATAATAATAATAATCCTGAAGCACCAAAAGAAAGGTCATTCATTTTTTTCTAGTCATCTACTCATCGAGGAACATAAACATCTTACGAGTCACTCTACACATAAATTGAGTAATTTGAAGTTACCATTGAAGTGATGCATTATTAGGCATCATTGGCTGATCAGGAATTCAAGTCATAGCTGGATTAATTAGCTATTCTCTTCCACTGTCAATTGAGTTTTATTTACAGCTTTTGCAAGTGTAGCATCTAACTTCTCTGCTATTAATGTGATCCATGCCTAAAATTGAGAAATAGAAATGTACAAAGTTAGAAATTAGTGCATAGAAATATGAAGATGACAGAATATTTATGGTCACATTTTTCCAATTGAAGAATAAATCATGAGAAGCCCATGTAAAACTTGGCAGTTGTTAAAATGTAGAAACTTATTCTAGATAAGCATCAAAACAGAAAAAATACTTAAATACCTGGTCTGAAGTAGTGAATCCCCTAATTGTGTCACCACCAACTATTGCA
The DNA here is from genome assembly GCF_004379255.2 of Salvia splendens. Classification (NCBI taxonomy): domain Eukaryota; kingdom Viridiplantae; phylum Streptophyta; class Magnoliopsida; order Lamiales; family Lamiaceae; genus Salvia; species Salvia splendens. Next base: position 9,310,857 of record NC_056034.1, read on the forward strand.
ATTCCTTTTTCACCAAGTGGTTGCAAGATAACAGCCTAAACACATCATGATTTTCCTAAAAATTACTTCACAAGTACTGATTTACATGCACATTTATGAGACACAAGGAGAAGTATACAACTAAGATTATGATGTTTTTATAAAAATATCAATGGGATACTAAAAAGAGGCCATATGTTTATTTGGAACCGTGACTCTATTAATGATACAGAAGAAGACTTTGTAGGAACAATGAGAGGTTAATAACAAAATTATCAAATTACACAATGGTGAATTAAAGAGTGGTTTGCTGTCTCTTACACCCACAAGTCCACAAGATATGATATTTATACTACATAAGGCAATAAATTCAGGTTAAGAAGTAAATTGTGTAAGCATAACTTACATTAGTCAAGAAGGATTGGAGAATTCTTATATCTTTCTCAAAGATAAGACAATTACAGTAAATACCTGTGTATTTGAAGGTAGAAACGGAAGCTCAGTCTTCCCAGGATACAATGACAGATTAGCCAAATAACTTTCTGGAGATGAAAATCGTGTTCATTCAATATCAATTCACTATCAAATGCCTCAATAAAACTAAGATTTCCATTCAAAGTAAACATCTAAAATATCTTACGTGATCCAGATCTCATAAGTCCCTTATAGAGGGATCCTTGGATCAATTTGTCAGCATCTACACCCATGGGTTCATCTCCATTGGGTTTCAAGACATCAGCAAACCCTATTTGCAAAATGCAGATACCATCATACACTACAATGAGGGATCTGCAGCATGTAGCATTTGATATAGACTCCCATGCCCTGAGGATTGGCAAAAAGTATCAGGTCTTTTTCCGCTTTTCATAAAGTGAACATTATTTCAGACTTTCAGTTTATATAACCACTATCAACATTCTCAATTTACTGTAATATCTCACAAGAAAACATTGTTAGTCTGCATTTGTTAATCACTCTTAGAGTTGTTCAACATATATTTCAGTTGGAACTAGAACCGAGATTTTAATCTGTCTAAATAATTTTCTTTGCTTTAGTTTTTCTTTCCCTTTTCTGTCCTTTGAACAAATTAGTTTACATTGAGAAAAACAGGAACAATAAATATCTGAAAAAAAATAACAGCCTAAGATTCATTAAAGTTATAATGAGTGGAAGTGTAGAAAGATGAACTGGAAAAAGGTTTCTGTGAAAGAAGTGGCTAAAATAGAATAAATATAAATACCAGAGTAACTCTGAAGTCACAGATTCAGGAAGTCCATGATAAATCCTTCGACAATCCACCCCATTGGGATCTACCTGAAGTTTAAGGATGAAAAATAAACCATTTTCTCCAATACCATACCAAAAACTATCAAATGGAAGATATTTTTCTCACCACAGAAATAGTTTTTGGGCGAATTGAGAGCCACACAAGACCATTCAATATATTGGTAACAGCCAAACCAAGCGTCAACAGATCTGCTCTAGACTGGGAACTGAGAGATACAGTAGAAGGCTCAATAATTCACTGATTAACCATTAACAGAGAGTTCAAGCTACAAATTTTTCATATAACTAATCAGTAAGGATAGTATACCTCTGAAATAAAATAGTACTAAAGTAGTAAATTACGCGTAGTTGAACAAAGGATTGCACATTCTAGTTTTCCTAACTAAAAGTAGTAGTAGTAGTAGTAGTAGTAGTAGTAGTAGTAGTAGTAGTAGTAGTAGTAGTAGTAGTAAATGCAGCAAATACAAACAATTCGTATTTTAAACATGCATTTTCGAAGTTCCTACGTTTATTTCTTCGATTTTGGATCTAGAGCGGGAAAATTAATTCGATATCACAGGATAATTGAACTTGCCTGCTAGCGTCAGCAACCGGAGCAATGCCCGACACCGCTCGATTGAGGAGCACAGCCGCCAGAGATGCGCCGCCGACGTATATCGGCAAGCTCCGGACGAAATCGTCGTTTTTAGACACCCATTCGGCGAGCAGCTCCCTCTTCGGCTTGGGACCTCCATAGCCTCCCTTCCATTTGAATCGAATTCCAGTCAATTTTCAGCAATCATTTGTGAATGAGAAGATGAGGAGATTGGTTGCGGTTCACCTGAGAATTGAGGGAAACCCTGATTTGGCGCGGGCGGGAAACATGACGTTGGCGTGGAGGGTTTAACGGAATAACGAAGCGCTGAAGAATTCCCGCGTCCATTGAGAATCGGCTAATCTAGTTTTCTGTTTTTTCTTGGATAATTCATCAACTCCAAACACGGCTTATACCGTTGGTCCCTGGAAATAATATAGTATTGGTTTTCAGTCCTACAACTTTTGTCTACTCGACCAACAAAGCCCGTAACATGCATCAATACAAAAGGTGAAATCTTGAATACAAATATTGTTCTTAGATATATGTTTTTGACAATGAAAAAAATACTAAGTAGTACTGTACATAGTAAGATGAAAGTTGAGAGAAAAGAAATTGCTAATGTGACAAACAAATGAAAGGAAGGTAGGGTAGCTCCAGGTACAATTGAAAGCCTAATAATCAGGATGCTTTTGGAAGGAGTTTCTTGCGTAGAATATAAGTCTCACTTTTTATAATAGTAGATTGTGTTAAATATACTTATTAAAATATAGAATGAATAACGATCAAAACATAGCAAAACGGATCAATGGATTATAGACGGATTAAATAATCACATTTAAGAAATATACATGACATAATATGAAGGCAATCATATATAATATTAAGTATTACTCCGCATTGTTCATAAAATATTTTGAAAAATTTGCACTAATAATACCATTTAAATTGAATCAATTTCAACCAAGCCAACGCCCAACATATGGATTGATAATACACTTTGGGCAACATTTAAAATGCGTGACAAAACGTATTAATGGGCTTAGAAAACCATTTTGTCTTGTTCTAAATCTTTGGATCAAAATGTGCAGCCCAACTTAAGTGGGGTGGAAATCCTACAATTGGTATGTATGTCGATTAGTACATCTTTCAGTTCATTTCATAATATACAGAAGGGTGATAAATGCCCGACATACAATTCGAATAAATTTACTGTTGGATGAAATGAAATCAACCCAAAAAGAGAACAAAGAAAGAACAATCTCAAGACTTACTAACGAAGAAAAATGATAAGCAAATTAATATCTTAATTCCAGTTTGCTTTCCGCCTTTGCATTGTGCTTTCATGCAATACTATTAGACTAGAAGTATTATTTTAATATTAATAATTTAGTGGTATCATGTTTCAATTTACTCTAAAATACTCGGTCAAAGTCGAACTAGCTACAACCCCAAATTCAATTATCTTTGTTCTCTAACATAAATCTTAAGATCTTTGAAATTTTGTAATCTGATGTGCAAATCTCGAATTCTTGAATTTTGATTGTACGATCATGAAAGCAACATAAAATAATATGAGGAGACATGAGCTTGATTATTTAAAATTGTTTGTATATATGAAAATGAAACAGATAAGCGTTTTGTGGCTGAAGTTTGGGAGTTTGTGATTGGTGCTCCCACTTTCACGATATCTCAAGAAGCTGATCCTAAGCCACCCAATATTCTTGGAGATATAATCACAACAAACGCCAAAAAAAATTATTCCAAAATTACATAATCATAACTCATAACATACTTACGTTCAAAACATTAATTTGATGCCAAAGGTTTTAGAACCATAAATAATTATGAGTAAACCTAATTATGTCTGTATAGACTATACAAACACATACATACTACTATATAATTGTTGATTATTAGATTGGATGTGATGAAAATCTATGCGATAATAGTACTTATTTGCATACTATTTTTTTCAGTATATACTACTACTATCTATTAATAAATCGAAATTGTCATGCAGAGTAAGCCGATTGAAATTAAATTTCGAGTAAGATACACTAGTACTTTCCTTTGAAATCTGTGGCTGAGAATGAAAGCAATATAATTGGATGTTTAATAGCAAAATTATTGAGTTAGAAAATGGACAAATATGTCGTTTTCCTCTTTTTAAAACAGAGTGAAACACGTGTTTCATAAGAGATGAGATTACCTTAGCCAACACAATCAAGGATACTTTAATAAAAACATCACTTCTAGAAGCTTGTTAGGTAAAATGACCAAGTAAGTTGAGATCTCACTAGTTCCTCTTTTTGTAGTGTCATGATAATTATTAATTCACCGCCTTTGCCATTAAATATTTCATATTTATTTTCGGATGTTCATATTGAAATATCTCATTTTATTTTTACTGCTCTTAATAAATTATTCTTGGACTAATGAGTAATTATTAGCACTATATCTAGTTTAAAAAGTACTGTTACAAGTTAATTGATACAAGGAAAAGTTCATACATTAACTAAGAGTGTGATAACTATCTAAACATTATTCTTGACATCCATTTATAGAGTGATGCCATTCAAAATTATTGTACGTTGAATTGTTGCGCGCCGCTTTTGCATTCATGTATTTTTTTTTCATTTTTTGTATATTTTAACTTAATTAGAATAAAAATTATCGCACTATACTAATTATAAAAAATGGAGAAAAATGGAGATATATTGAAAATAGTGGAGATTGGAATGAGATAAAAAAAATGGAGAAAAATGGGTATATTTATAGAAATAAGAAAAAAAATAGAAAGTTGGGTTGAGCTGGGCTCTCGGCCGCCACAATAGGGAGCCGCGGCCGAGCCGCCGTCGTGGCTCTCTCATGGGCGCCCCCCCAACCGTCGTGGCTCCGTGGCTCTAGCAATAGGGAGCCGCGGCTCCACAAAGGACAAAGGATATGAAATGATCAGATTTTACAAACTAATTTGACTCAAACAATATGAATAGTTTGCACAATTTTGATATGTATGCTACTCCATGATAGTATCATAGAAATTTCGTAATCCGAAATACTAATTAATAGCTTACATCTAATTATTTCATATATACACTTTCTCTGTTCGTGACCATGTGATTTTAATTGGCTTCTTCTTAGCGCCACTTAAAATATGCTTGGTTTAGATAAAATAAATCCTACTACTATATTAAGACAAGCATGCTAATAAGTGGGTCCTTATTCTATATAGTAATCTAAGCCTACCCATGCACTTTGTTTTAAGTTATACTCCTACTTAGAACCTTGCTTTTGGGGTAGCACAACAATTTGATTCTATATTATGGAGTATAAGTAGAATTTTATGGACTCAATTTTTATACAAACATATGATCTTTTTAGATCAAAAGTATTGAGACCCATTGAAAAAACATATACTAACAAATTTGAAAATACTATATCTGATATGGATGCTTTATAAAGCATCTATAAAGACCCTTTCTTACAAGAAGACATGTAATAGCTAGGGTTGGAACGGTACGGTATACCGCGCCGAAATGGTCATACCGCATACCGTACCGTACCGTGCGGTATGACAAAAAACCATACCTTTACCGTACCGCTTTTATCGGTATACCGCAATTGCGGTATACAGAAAAGTTGGTATACCAAAATTTAGATATCGTTACCGTACCGCTTTTGTCGGTATACCGTACTGTGATTTCGGTATACCGCAATATGCGGTATACCGTGATTTTCGGTATATACCGTATTTGCGGTATACCGTGTTATTGGCGGTATATACCGCAATTGCGGTATGATGCGGTATAACGCGGTATATACAAAATGCATACCTTTACCGTACCTAAAACTGTCGGTACTGTATGATATCGTACCGAAAAGAACGGTATACTGAAAATTCGATATTTTCAGTATTTTTTCGGTACGGTAAGTGCGGTATTTCAGTATATTTTCCAAGCCCTAGTAATAGCTATTTATGAGGTAGTACTAGTGCATATCTAGTGTTTGATTGTGTTCACACCATGACCAAAATACCCTCTTACAAAAAATGATTCATGAGATAATGCTACGCAAAATTTCCATCTTTGACATTAATTATTTACAAAAGCAATTTTAAGGAGTCAGAAATATGGATTTTTTCTAAAGAAAATACAAAGAATGTTGAGAATTTTGTTACTATAATCTTTTTGGCAAAAATTGTTAGATATCAATATAAAAAGAAATTACACTAAGTTAAAAGGTAGATATAAAAAGAATGGGATGGTGAATTGAAAGTAATTAGTGGGGTCAAATTTCCCTTATCCTTAGAAATCCCACCCACCACCAATGGTGACCAAACAAAAGGCATACCTATGCCAAATATTGAAGAATATGCCATTTTGACGGCCCAGAAACCCCCTTCTTCTCCACCATCCTTTTATTTTATTTGTATTTATGTTTTTCAAAATTTCTCTTTTTTATTGAAAGCAAATAAGTACTTTTTAATAATCAAGACTTTTCATATGTCCAATTAGACCTTATGTCACCAATAATTAGAGTCCATTTCTATCAATTACCTATTTATTTAATTCCATTGAGGGATTATCCTCTGTTTCCATCACCATCCAATCAACTCCGTTCCACCCAATTAGAACAATACTACCTATTTTGTCATTATTTTTAATTTCGTTTCAAATTATTTTTAGAGTGATATGGTAGATGTATAAGATATGATTTATTAGAAATGAAATCTAAGTTTGGAGTTTGTCTTTATTTGTTCATTTATTACTGGTTCGTTCGGTTTGCAATTCAGTATCTTAAGATTAAATATATAATGTGTTTGATTCATGAGATTAATCTCATAATTCAACAATAATCATGTGATAAATTAGTCATAGTCAATTCTCTTCAACTAAAATAATCTCACAACTTAATCTTATATTTTGATACTATTTTATTTAGGAAATCGAACATTACCTACATATACTACTCATATAATAGGAGTAGTATATTGCAATGGTATTTTTTTTTGTATTTCTTGGTTGATTTAAAGACGAATGATGTGGAGGGCATTGATTCGACGATAATCAAATGAGCGTGCACTAGCAAAGCAGCGGAATATCTCTTCTCGCTCGCCTATACACACCAGTGGCTTATAAACAAAAACAAAACCCTCATTGCTACGTAAACGATCGCACCTTATATTCTCCATCGTCCGTCTCCACTCAGAATTTCCTCTATCCTCTCTCTCATCACTTCTCTCTGTACATGGCCTGAACCTCCACGTGTACGGCGGCGGAACCAGGCGATACATACTCCTTCACACCGATGGCGGCGATGCGCTCCGACACCTCCGCCGCGGAAGACGGCCAGTGCTCGCGCACAGGATCCGAATTCAGCGGCGGCGAAGGCGGCGGTAGAGGATTCATGCTGTTCGGAGTGAGAGTTTTGACTGAAGGATCGTTCAGGAAGAGTGTGAGCATGAACAATTTGGCTCAGTACGACCAGCTGCCGCAGGATTCCAGCCACGATGTCACCGCCGGCTATGCTTCCGACGACGTCGTTCACCCCTCCGGGAGGAGCCGCGAGCGGAAAAGAGGTAATATTTTGGGAGTAATTGATTGAGAAATTGGCGACTTGATTTGATTGTTGAATTGAGTGCGATTGTGGAATTTGTTTCAAAATTAGGGGTTCCGTGGAGTGAAGAGGAGCACAGGCTATTTCTATTGGGGCTGCAGAAGGTTGGGAAAGGAGATTGGAGAGGGATTTCGAGAAATTATGTGAAAACCAGAACGCCTACTCAAGTCGCAAGCCATGCGCAGAAGTACTTCCTCCGCCGCAACAACCACAACAGGAGGCGCCGGAGATCCAGCCTCTTTGACATTACTACTGATGCGGTATTTCTCCCACCTTTAATTCTTAATTAACATTCATTTTTGGAGTATTAATTTACTTCTAATTTTCATTTAGAGTATTTGCTATGTTCATTCATTTTTAGGCGTTTTCTTTGTTTCACCTTGAATAACACAGAAGTTAGGTATTCTAATACTCCACATAGTTCAATTTCCATAGGGAATTAGGCACAAATAGGAAGTCCTCTCCTTGGTTTAATTATCAGAGAAATTGTCGGTATTCAGTAGTCATGAAATTAGTAGTTAGTATTAAATATGTGACTTTGGTGAAGACTTTGTTGATTTCTTTTGCTTTCAAGTTTCAACAGGTTGTGGGCTCTGCCATTGATGATGACCAAATGTATCAAGAAAATTCACCTCAGCCTCCACCACCAACACAACAAACCAAGAATCTTGAGAAATTTCCCCTGCCAAATTTTGGCATGGCTATCACACCTTTAGTGGTGCCAATCACAGCCGAAACTCCAATGGACAAACTCTCACTTGGTCAAGTCAATCAGCTCACCAATTCACCAAAGCCCATTAGGCCAATTCCCATTTTACCAGTCCCCCCATCATCGAAAATGGCCGGCCTCAATCTAAACAAGACAACGACAGCAGCTGCGAATCAGCCTCCTCCGTCTCTGTCACTAAACCTGTCCATGTCATCGCAGCCGCCTCCACCTCCACCTCCACCTCCGGCCAGTCAAGAGCGACACGCGTCCGCCTTCCAAGCAATGCCAGCTGCTGGCTTTAATGGGAGTGGTGGAGATAGCATGATAAGTGTTGCTTGATGGGAACCTATCCATGGTTGTGGTGGTGATGTATGTGCTGTAAAGTGGGGGTTTAATCTGCTTTCTACCATCCAAGAGAAGACAAGATATCCAAAGTTGGAATAGTAGATTGTTAGATTATTTAATCTGGTGGATATATATATATATATATATAATTATATCTTATTGTACAGGGTTAGGGAGATTAATTATGAAAGTAGAGGTCGTTTTCAGTAGTTGGGGAGGGGAGGGGGTTGTTTATGTTATTGTGTTGTTGTCTGTAGTTAAAATACTTATTGAATGTTTGTGGGGGTTGGTTTATTTAAGGTTTTATCAGCCTGTTTCCTATGTGTTTTCGTCGTTTTCTCTGAAAACAAAATTATTAAGTTTCTATCAAAGTTAGGGGCCACTTGCTTTTGTCACTTTGGTTGACATACTAGCTCATTTGTATTTATTCCATTCCAATCAGTCATTCACCAAATCTTTTGCATAGTAAAACTCAATAATTGATGAAACTGTCGCAGTGGTGGATCATTTATCTACCTAAGCCTCACCAGTCTTTATGATTGTGGTGATTTGAACTTGGTAAACAATCAAAATATAACTAATTAAAATATATAAGAAGTACTTAATTTATCATGCAATAGTCAATTACTCGAATTTGTTGGATTTGTTGGAGAACCTCTAAAATATAAACGGCTTATATTAACGTTTTCCAATAAGATACGCCGCTTGACTCTTGTAGGTTGGGTTTAAACCTTAAGATCCTCGAAACTTAGTTGCAATTCTCCTAAAAGAAGAAAATAAGAGGAAGTTGCACTTCTGAATTTATTAATATAAATAGAATTGTTTTCTTTGAACATGGGGAACCTTTATTATACTTGGTGTGGTATCCCACTCATGTTACACCACTAACTTTTTTTCTTTTTTCATATTTTATGTTTTAGATTAAATTTTAAATTGTAGTACTATTAATTAAGATTCATTATATCTATTTACTCCATCCGTGGTGTCCGAATAACTAATCTTCCTGTTGATTTATGGCAATTCAATTTTCATAACAAATGTTTATTAGAGTTACTATAATATTATGGTTTTTGTTTTTTTTTATAGCAAATCTAGTTAAATTTAGTTGTGGGAAATAAATTACTGAATTAGATACGAAACATTGTGCGAATTAGTGATGAATTTGGTAGTGGTAAATTTATGCACTTGGTTAATTGAATTCAAATTTACAAAATGGTAAGGAAAAAATAGCTTTGTACAATGGGATTCGAGAAAAAAAATCAAGAGTGTTAATCTAGTCATAAGTCATTACTCGAATTCAAATTTACAAAATGGTAAAGAAAAAATAGCTCGGTAATATGGGATTCGAAAAAAAAAGTGTATTAGTCTAATTCATCTTGACACGATTTTTAAATTTCTGTTTATTTAAGGATAAAAATATTTGGAAAACGATGTCCCATAAATTTCACAAATTAGTTTGTAGAGGCCCACGTATTGGCCCAATATTTCAGCCCAGCTAGGCACTGGTTTTGGGTTCGGGCCCATAAAATGATTTCAGCTCCATAGAGACAGTCTATAAAGAAGAAAATGTACATCTATAAATGGGCGGACCCATATGGAAGTGGAGAGGGGTTAAAGCTCCCAATAAAAATATTTTTAATTTTTTTAGTATACATTCTCAAATTTATCCAAGTTTAATATAAATTATTATATAAAAGTCTTTACAAATGATCTAAAACACCTAAAAATATAATTTTGGTTTAAAATTTAGAAATCACAGCCCTTATCCATATTTTTTTTTCTGCGTCTATAGATTATATATGCAAGAAGCAGCGGCAGCGCTGCCTAAAAGCTATTATTGAGAAGGAGGAGGCGGTGGAGGAGGAGGCAACGGGAGCAGAGACGGCGTGTAGTTAGGAGAGTTCTTCTGGTGAAACTTGTTAATGAAAGCAGCGGCTTTCCCATCTGTGATGGCTTCAATCTTGTTTCTTGTGTGGAAGCTCTTTATGTAATCGGAAAAATGATGAATTAGTCGGTGAAGATCTCTTGCTTTTGCTGATTTTGTGGCCTAAGTTGATGGTTGCAAGAGTAAAGGAGGAGAGTTTGATAATGTTGAACACCAACTCCATTGATTTCATGCAAACAGACTCCTTTTTCTCACTCTTGTTCTTGTATTGTATGCCTGCTTCATTCTCGATCAAATCACCTGTTTTTTTTGTTCAATTCTCTCTCAATCAACGAAAATTTTCATGTTCAATTCGTTTCCAAATTTCACAATGTTATATATAGTACTACTATGTGATTATGATTGGATGGAATGTGAATGTTCTATTTATATTTTAAATCAAATAATTAAGAACACGTGGAATGAGAATGCTGGAAAAAGAGAAAGGAAGAATCGATATTTTTTCCAAGAATTGTATGTTATCTTAACCGGATGAAGAATAGTTTGAAAAACAGAGTGGATGTTGTTTTCAGGCAGAATCATTTAGTATATAATTATATCCCCTTTTCTGGAATATTTATGGAGTGTATTATTTTTCAAGTTTTAATACGCATATGTGGGGGTGGGGGTTTACTTACTGGTAGTAGTACTTTTTCTTTTCGCTAATAAAGTATTTTAGGACATTCTAAATCGGCTGTACTATTTTTAGGGATAGAATATATACTCAACTTCTAGTTAGTCCTATACTATTTGAAATTAAAATAATATACTATGTTTTAACTCTTTCGATTCTCTCATCTATTTACTAAACGTATGATTAAAATAAGTAGTATATTTTCATTAAAATAAGAAATAGAAAATAAAAGAAAAAAAATCAATATTAAGAGGAAATATTTCTTTTGATACGTGAACTTTGTCGAGATATCAATTTTTATCCGTAATATTTGAAAATATCTTCTGTGGTTCATGAATTTCGATTTAATATCATTTGAGCTACTTTTTCACTATTTCAAACTTTTTTTAGGCGAAAATAATTTCAAGCCCATGAAGGATATTTCATTTATCTACTCTCTATTCTTCATTAAAATATTAAGAGAACATCATTTTTTGTCTGCAAACTTTGCCAAAATATCATTTTTTGTCTGAGCTTTAATTCCTTGTGAAAGTGGGTTTTCAAGGTGAGATTGTTCTCGGAGAGATCAAGGGAGTGTAACGAGGTGATGTTGCAATGATCTGTGGCATTCCACCGTAGAATTTGTTGTTGTTCAGGTATAAAACAAAGAATTAGAAGTTTTTTAATTGAATATGGGATCGAGCCATCAAATTTTGTGTATATATAAATATCATTAAAATTTTTTGTGAGAGAAATAAGAACTCCTAGTCCATATTGCAAAAATTGCTACCGCGATTGATTCCTAAGAGCATCCACAATGGCGGCGAGCGGACCGGCTAGCCGATGCCCGACGCTAGCCGGTCCACTCGCCAAACCATTGCAGTAGGCGAGCGCCAAATCGGCGAGAAAAACGGCGAGCGCACGCCGATTCCCGGGCGCTGGCCGATGCGCTCTCCGCCATTGCAGGCTTCCGATCGGCGCGCAATCGACCAGCCGATTTTTTATTTTTTTTAAAATTAATGTAATTTTTTTAATTAATGTACTTTTTTTAATTAATGTAATTTTTAAAATTTTAATATTATTATTGAATTTTCTCGTATCTGTGTCGTAAATTTAATTCCGTATTTTGTGTGATTGTTAATTATTTGTTTTAATAATTTTGTTTATTGTGGCTAGACTATGACTGACCTATTGCTTGTCCAGTTGCTTGTCCTGATGATGTGGCAGGAGGAGTTTTTAGTGCTGATGATGTGACATGTGGAGTTTGTGGCTAGGCTATGGCTGAACTATGACTGACTTATCTCTATTGGAGATGCTCTAATGCTAGCTATAGCGTACAGGGGTCGAAGTAGAATAAGTTGAAATAGTTGGGGCGATTATAGTATTTTAATAAATTCGAAAGAGATCTACGAAGATTTCTAGTTTCAACACAGGAGGAGAAAACACAGAGGCGAAAATGCTGTACTCCGCCAAACCGCCATTGCTACTTCCTCTATTCTTCTTCCTAACTTCGTTTCTCTCAGGGAATCTTACGCTTGCTTACAATTTGTAAGTCTCCATCACTTTTTCCCTTTTTATTCTCCTTGTTCTCTGTATGTATAATTTGGACTTTTTGAGGAGCTGCAATTCGAATTTTGTTTGCAAGATGTGATTTCTTCTTAATTGATAATTTACTGAAATCGCAGAGAATCAATAGCAATGAAAGGGAGAACCCTGATGGGCATTAAGGAGACGCCAAATGGTGGAAATGTCACCTTTGATTGCTCTCCTTCTGGCCCCTGCATACCATGCCTTCGCTCTGAAAAGGTCCCTATCACTCTGAGAATCATAATAGGATTGGTTTTTCTCGTCTTGATTTGATGATTGTTTTTCTAGAAATTCAATGTATAAATTAGGGTATAAGTTCAAAATTGATCACATCATTTAGATTACCTTGCTATTCTGGAATCGGAAGCTTAATGTATGATGTCTATTAAGTTTGTTAAGATTGTAGATGGAACTTCATTGGATGGATGCTATTTGGAATTATATTAATTAAGTTTAGTCCTAGCAAATTAGCCTTGCAGCTCAGGAGACTATATGTTGTATGCAATATTTTACAGGACCACTCTTGTTGTAGTTCATCTTGTAAGAGAGCAGTGTTAGTTCTATTGCTGGTTTATTTCTTGACCTTCACAGGATTCAGTTTGTCATTCCGTATGAGCTAAACATATAGTATCATCATTTTCTCTTAATGCCTTTGACGGAATGCATTTGTGTTGTTCGCCTCTAATTTAAAACCATAAGCTATCTGTGGAGTTTGATAAACTTTAGTGCAAGGTATAGAACCCACGGCAGGAGATTAAAATCCACAACCTTTTCCTCTTAGTAATTTATCAACGACACCATTTCCACCTTATGGTTATGTATTTGTTATGCTTGAGAATGCTAGCTAATTGAGGTGTTATGGAACACAACTTATTTGGGACGATATGCTAAAACGTCACAATATAGTATATTTAATCTGCTGGAATTTTCTTTTCTTATACTAATATGTTTTTTGAATTCTCAAGAGTCGACACCCTGATATATTTCTTATTGTTTCTTAGAGTGATGAAAAATATCGTTGTGGTGAAACTGGATATCGCATTCGTCTGAAATGTGTACCCTCTGGAATTGGGTCCAAAGACTCAAAAGGTACAAAACAACATAAGAAAAGATCTACTCTTGAGTTTATGAAGTTGGGTGTTAATCAGCATGATGGAGACATGAGTATTTCTTCAACGAGGCAAAGAAGATTACACAGTGATTCCTCCAACGCTGGACCACGCTCTTATGTCACTTACAGGAGCTGTATACCTGCTGTAAACGAAGAAAAATTGTCAGTACTAGGTTTTGAGGTAAACTACACCCCTTTTTAAATGCTTTTTGTACACCTATTCTTGTCCAAGGATGGCTTTTGATATAGAAAGAACTTGAGATTGAAATGTTTGGTGTCATGCAGTGGCCTAGAAGTTATTTTCCTCGCATAAATATAACATGTATTGTCTATTTTGATTAATCAACATCTTGCTTATGCATATGCTTTGTACTGTAAATTCCACTCAGCAGGCCCTTATGTTGGCTTTGCTCGTAAGCAGTGGCTCATTCATTTACTTCAGGCGGAAGCGTGCTGCTGCGCCTGGTGGTGTGCCAATGAGGCTTCCTACTACTTCTAGGTTTTAAGTCCAATCTACGATTACATCATATAGAAACTTTTTTTGCTTTCCAATGAAGACTGTTGTAAGTTATGGCAAATATTCGGAGTGGTTTATTTTGCTGTATTGCCTGCTTTGCCTTGTATCAAGAATTTCTGTAATTATTATTCTTTTTTCTATTGATTGATTATTACCTCTTTTTTCTACCCTGACATTTTGTTGGAGTTGAAACTTCCAATAAGGTCGAACTCTCACTCTTGCCTTTTTTGTGCCTCAAATTTGACTCATTGTATAAAATTTTAAGAGGGAATATTTTTTTTGTCAGCAAACTTTGTTAAGATATCAATTTTGATTGGTAATAATTTGAAATAGTTTTTGAGGTCCATTAACTTTGACGTAATATCATTTGAGCAATTTTTTTTTAAAATTTTTTTTGGATGAAAATACCCTCATAGATGACAATTCTGTCTATTTATTTTCTCTTCTTTATTAAAATATTTAATTTATCTTTTTAAATTTTTATTTGCCCCTTTATTAAAAGAGAGAATGAAAAAAATGGGGAAGAAAAGAGAAAAAGAGGAAGAAAGGGGCAAAACAAATTATGAGGGATAAATTAAATATTTTAGTAAAGAAGAGAGAATAAATAGAGTAAAATGTCATTTCTAGGTTTGAGGATATTTTTGTCAAAAAAAATTTGAAACAATGGAAAAGTAGCTCAAACGATATTACATTGAAATTAATAGACCTCAGATGATATTTTCAAATGTTACGGACTAAAATTGATACCGTGGTAAAGTTCACTGCAAACAAATTTTCTCTCAAATTTTAAAATGAGATAGTACTTATTTGAGGAAACATTTACCTAAAATAGACATGTATTCAGGGTTAGATCAAGTAGTAGGCTATATTGCTTTGGAAATGCATTCTAAACCTGCTTTGGCAGTTAGCGTGAACGTTTAATATCAAATCTTCATTCTGTCCGATCCAACATGATTTACTATCCATTCCAAAATTATGTCTTGAGAAATGAGATCCGTACCATACAATAGTAATAAATGGCTAAGGTGAAGTATAATCAAATATTTATATAAAAATAAGTAAGAGAAAAGCTCATTTATGAGATAACTAAGGAGCATTAAGTGAAATGGCATCCCTCATCCAAGATAAGATAAAAAAAAACTTTGATAACACCAGTAAATGTGAGCAATGGTTATGAAAAACTGCTTCCTATGTGTAAATTACAGATGATATTAGAGGTCACAAATTCTGTTTTTTTTTCTCCTTTTTTTTCACTTGGGATAACATATACAAAGGCAAAAACAAGTAACTCCATCTCCATCCTTGCAGGAACTAACTCTGCATCAAATATCTTGAGCACATAACCAAAGTAGGGAGAGCAAACTCCAAACAAAAGAATGGTGTAGAAGAAAATAATTCTCAAATAACAATACTCTTTTCTTACGACACATCTACAGTAACATAGTTGCAGGCATGCACTAAGGGTAGTTGCTGAGTTCACAAAAAATAATCTGGAGTCTTGCGCGTGGTGTCGGGTTCGATCTGCCGGGGAGCCGGATCAAACTGAAGGAAGTTCTGCTCCATGTTCTCCCCAATTTCAAGAATTGCAGCCATATTCCCACAACGGTAACAATAGTTTGGGGCACTAAAAACGGTCACCACATTCTTGTCCTACAAATGCAGCAGCGTATAACTATGGCTTGTTCCGATTGCACCAACGGTGAGTTAAAATATTTGAGATGCTAGACAAACCTGACACCAATTAAAACCCTCCATCACAAGCTGATGTGCTCTTGAGATTAGAGTGAGGCCGTTGGTGTGGTTGAACTGAGAAGCTATATCCTGTCCAAAGGTGTAGCCAGCCCCACGGGGTGATATGCCCCAACCGCAGCGGTCGTCCGGATCAGACCACAAGAGATCACACATTGGTCCTTCGTGTGGGACCTAACAGTCCAGGAAACAGATCATGAAATGGAGTCAACACAAAATATAAAGTAGCATCACTAGAAATTGTTGCTAGGAAATCAAATTGACTTCATGGACAGGATTATTGTTTGTACCTCCTGTATGCGATCTAAAGCTCGGATATTGTCTAAGGTGTCGAGTGATGGAGAGAGACCCCCATGCAAACAGAAAATCTACAATAACATAGTGCTGGATATCAGATGTTGAAAGTGTAATATATTCAAAGTGAAAAATAATTGTGTTTATCATGCAAACCTGACTCTCAATAAGAGCTGTCAAGGGCAAATAATCAAAAAGGTCAGTGAAAAACTTCCACACGTTGGCATTGCCATACTTCCTCAAGCATTCATCATAGAACCCATACCTGGCAAGAAAATGCGTCTTATCAACAATTTTGCATGCAAGGCATCTAGCACTGATGCATGAGTATTGCAAGCAACCTTCTCAGTTTAGTGCAAACAAAATGAAGTGTCCACAAAGCCCTCAAAAATTAAAAGTGTTGTGTCCTTACCCTACAGACTTTTATTGAACAAATACATACAAAACAATCGACATACAATATATTTCAACTATACTGTATTTTCATGAAACTGAATTTCAATGAAATATCAGACATGCACTTGTACAAACTTATTCCTCAACAAGTTCCCAAAGTCAAAGTAGATTCCTCTACGAAATAGTCATAATACAATCTTGCCTGTGATACGGAGTAAAAACAAATTTCAGTTGGAATTGGTTTTTTAATGCGTCATTAAGTTGAAGATAGTAATAGATCAAATTAACCATACCATAGCTACAAATGGTGTGCCATGATGCAGGTGGCAAGGGGCGATACCATTTCCTATACAAGGCATAAGCCCTTACAGATGTCAGCATCTAGGCATGCGTTTTGAACCTTTTCTTGTTCTTTTCTTTAATAGAGTTCATACCACAGACAATATAGGCGATACTGCATGTAGTGGATATATGAGGGATTCTGAAGTATCAATCATATGCATCTGATGGTGCACCCTACTCATCCCATGAACCCACTAGTTTTGGTCATTTCAAGACTAATTTCTTGCAAAGAAAGCTTTCATCATTTCCCCGTCAACGTTTTCCTCAAATTGGCGTTGATTTCCCCTTTCATTTGTTTATTTACTTCCCCATTTCTTCTTTTTTTCCTACAAATTGCTGTTGTGTTAGGAGTTTCTTATTTTACTTCCATTTTCATCTTTAGGGCGGGTGGGGTGGGTACTGCGTTTCGTAATCGTTACTGATAACTACATTGATCCTGAAATATTCTCATAGAGTTGGGGGGGGGGGGGATTGTCCTATCTTCTGTAACATCTGTGGACAGCGAACATCATGGGATGAATTTAACTATGAAAGGACACAATTTTGCATCTCAGATATGTCAAGCTCCAGGTCATCTTGAGAGCTTGAACCTTTAACACAATGAAACAAAACAAGAGAAGGCAGAGACTTACACTTGAGTGATCTGTCGACTTTCATGGTTGCCCCTCAGAATTGTGATTCTATCTCTGTAACGGACTTTCAGAGCCACTAGAAGTGTGACAGTTTCAACTGAGTAGTATCCGCGATCTGCATTCAATGAATACTTTCTTAGTGGAAATTGCGGGTACATCAAGTAACATAATCTCAGTATCACATAAAAGTTACAATTAATAGAAGAAATTAATCTAATACGACAATCAACAGAAGATAATCCAAATGCAAATAGCTATTTACTAAATGAGAATATTGTGAAAGATAGAGACATCATGTCAAATCTTTTGCAACGAGTTAACGTCACAGTGAGACACATAACGAACCCCAATTTTATTTTAGGTATCACAAAAGAATAGTGGAACATATATCACTAAGACGTATAAATATAAAGCTAATAACTTCTTTTTCATTTGTTTTGCAATACTAACGACAGAAAAGTTGGATGGAAAGAAAAGTCGAGTGTGAATGCAACAGATTTCTATCCAAAATTTCCTCAATGATGATATAACATTCCCACTGACCACTTGCCTCATTCCTTCAGCATTTCAACATTAGCGGTTAACAGCTGCTGAAACAGCCAACCAATGCAACTGGCTCCAATCAAAATCACCCCATACTATTCTGTTGCACTTCTAGAGTAGCTTGGGACCAATTAAAAAGCAGATATTAACCACTAATTTTCTTTTGTCAAAGATATAACAAGCTCACCAACAATGCAGGAAGCTTGACAATTAATCTACAAACTCAGAGGAACACAAAACAATTCGTAATTAATAAGAATACAAATTAAGCTCATTCGCCTTATCCGATGGACCAATTAGACATTCTGCAAATAAGGAACTTCCTTGGGCATTCTTCTTCTCTCCTTTTTTTAAACCAAGCAATGTACCCTTCAAAACTTCGGTGCCACCATGTTATTTCGAGAAACAGATAAAACAACTCCACATCAAATTTCTTCAGTTCACAAAATCATCCATTTATCCTCCATGACCACTAAAAACAACCTTTGTCAGAAGCAAATCGACGATTTATCCAAGTCACAACAAGTAGTTAGTACCTTTTAATACACCAAACATTCAAATCATATAGATACATTATACATACCAACACATATCAGAAAACATCTTTCCAATTAATCTAGCGGAGAATCGAAGGAGAAAGGTAAAATACTCACCAACATAGTCTCCCATGAAGAGGTAATTTGTATCTGGAGCATTGCCTCCAATCCGGAAAAGCTCGATCAGATCGTAGAACTGGCCGTGGATATCACCGCACACAGTAACGGGACATTTCACCGGCTGCACATTCCATTCCTCAACCAAAATCGCCCGCGCCTGATCGCACAAAATCTTCACCTCCGCCTCCGACAGCGGCTTGCACTCCATCAATTGCTCTATCTGCCTATCCAAATCCCCATGCCCCGGCATCTTTCTCTATAGAAAAACAGAAATTCAGCTACTTGAATGCTCCGCACCTCTGATCTGGAATTAGAATCCGAGATTCAAATCCGAATTACAGGAAGTAAAACTGGGTGAGCCGCGGGATCACCTGAGATCTCGATTTTGAACAACTTTTCAGCAAGATACCAGAAATCGGAATTTTTTCATGATTTTTTTATTTCTGAGATTTATTTCCATTTTCCCGAGAATCTAAATTCCAAAAATGATTGGGAAAGTATGTATTTTAAACATTTATCTAAAACAAATTATTATAGATATATATAGTGTGTGTGTGTGTGGAGTTGGAACTTGGATTCAAAGATGGAATGTAAAATGCAACTCAAATGAACTCCCAATGGAACTATTAAAATGCAGGTGAATTTATTAATTTAATTTAAATCTGTTTTTGACCAATTTATTCAGTAATTTTTAAAACACCTAAAAAAGAATGGGGTCTTTATTCAATTTAAGTGGTAGAAGAAAAACAAAATACTATTAATAAAACTGTATAAATGCAGTGGCGTGAGAAATGCCAAACAGAATATTATGCCTTTTTAGGTACTGAATAATTCAATGTAACATGAGTTATAGTGACAAAATTTTATTCGAATGGGGGGTCAAATCAAAGGTGGTGTGCTTAATAATTAATATACATAGTTCCGATATTATATTAGTAGTACTACTACTAGTTTTACTTTTAGGCATATGTATTTCATGGTGTGTTATTTTTTAAATGAATTTTTTGCAACAATCTTTGAAAGTTGTGAAAAAATACAGACTGACTTTATAGTTAATTTCTCATAAAATACAATTTCACCTATCTTCAAATGGATATTGGGCATGGTTAGGAAAAATAGAGAAGAATAAGTGTTTATTGTATATTCCTTGATGATCATGTTCTACATATGCTTCCCCTTTTTACAGGTGTCATACAATATTCATATATGGAATACTATTAATGCTATCAATCTACTCCTCTAATTCTATTCCATGATTTCTGCAGTATCATTGGTGATTGATACTCCTCAATCTTCCCTTGTTTAGCATAATTGATACTCCTCAATCTTCCCTTGTTTAACACTCCCCCTCAAGTTGAGTGGTGAGATCTCCAAAACTCAACTTGCACAATACGCTCGTGAGACTTCTCGAGTTAACAGCCTTGGTGAGAATATCAGCTAGTTGATATTCAGATCGAACGAATGGTAGCTCTACTGCTCCATTTTCAATGTTCTCCTTGATGAAATGTCTGTCGACTTCGACATGTTTCGTCCTATCATGTTGTACTGGATTTTCGGATATGCTGATGGCTGCTTTGTTATCACAGAAGAGTTGACTCTTTTCTAAAGTGAGTCCAATCTCCTTCATTAGTCTTCTTAGCCACAGTATTTCCATTAGCCCACTTTTGATCCCTCTGAATTCTGCTTCGGCGCTTGATAATGCCACTACTTTTTGCTTTTTACTTCTCCAAGTGACTAGATTACCTTCAACAAAGGTAAGATAGCCCGTTGTCGATCTTCTGTCAACTGGGTTGCTTGCCCAGTCAGCATCCGTGTATCCATGCACTCCTCGGGATTCATTCTTCTTGAACATTATTCCATGTCCGACCGTTCCCTTGAGGTACTTAACTATTCTCAATGCGGCTTCATGATGATCCTTCTGTGGTCGATGCAAGAACTGACTCACAATTCCGACGGCGTAGGCGATATCAGGTCTAGTGTGGGATAGGTAGATGAGCTTCCCTACCAGACGTTGATATTGACCTTGGTGTGCAAGCTCAGCTCCCTCGGAGATCTGCAGTCCATGATTAACTAAGATTGGTGTATCCGCAGGTTTGCAATCCAGAAGTCCTGTCTCAGCTAGGATGTCTAGTGTATACTTCTTCTGCCTCAGGAAAATCGCTCCTTCAGATCTGAGTACCTCTATTCCTAAGAAGTACTTAAGATTTCCCAAGTCCTTCATCTCGAATTCTTGGGACAGACTTCCCTTGAGTCTTTCGATCTCCTCTTCATCGTCTCCAGTTATGATCATGTCATCCACATAGATGATCAAGCACGTAATCCGGCCTTCTCGCCTCTTCAGGAATAATGTATGATCCGAATGGCTTTGTTTGTACCCATATTTTGTCATCGCCTCGGTGAATCTTCCGAACCAAATTCTTGGGGATTGCTTGAGTCCATATAAAGTTTTCTTCAGTCGACACCCTTCTCCTTTCTTGTACCCCTGTGAGAATCCGGGTGGTGCTTCCATGTATACTTCTCTCTTTAGTTCCCCATGGAGAAAAGCATTTGTGACATCAAATTGATGTAGTGGCCAGTCTCTGTTCGCAGCAACGGACATTAGCACTCGGATCGTGTTCATCTTTGCTACTGGAGAGAATGTGTCATCATAGTCTACCCCATAGGTTTGGGTATACCCCTTTGCTACCAATCGTGCCTTGTACCTTTCTACGGAACCATCTGGTCGGCGTTTGATAGTGAACACCCATTTACACCCGACTGCCTTCTTTCCGTCTGGTATCATGCACTTTTCCCAAGTATTGTTCCTCTCTAGTGCCCCCATTTCCTTTAGCATGGCTTCTCTCCAATGCCTATGTCTCCAAGCCTCTTCCACCGTGCAGGGAATTTCTTCTTCCTCATAAAGTGCTGCTTCAAATGCATGTGCCATTTCAGATAGTTGCCCTTTTGCCATATTTGCAATTGAGTACTTAGCCTTCTTGCCTAATATTTCAGGGCTGTATCTTTTTGGTGGAATTCCTCGGTTGGATCTCGGTGGTAGTATTTTGTATCCTCCAACTCCTTCATTCATCTTTTCTTCTAGTAAGTCGCAGATTTCTGGTACAGCTCCATTGTCTGGTTCGGACTCATTATCTGTTCCAGGGTCAGTTTCATACGATGTAGGAACATTGTCACCGATATTTCCACCTTCAGAAGGAGTATCGAGAGTACTTACAGCGGATATCAGTAAAGGGTTTTCTTGGGCGATGTCACTGATCGGTGGTCCGGGTTGTACTATTTCGTTGATGACTTCCTTTGGTGAGCCTGGTGGGCCTGCTGCTGAAGGATTTAACCGACTTAGTAGGTCACTATCACTCTCCCCCTGACTAGTAAGGCAGTTAAAGAAGTAGTCTGTTTCGAGGAAATCACAGTTCATGGTGGTAAACATGCGTTTAGATTTAGGATCAAAGCATCGGTATCCTTTCTGGGAAGCCCCATATCCCACGAAAACACACTTTATGGCACAAGGTGATAGTTTGGTACGTTCATGCTTAGGGATGTGGACAAAAACGGAGCATCCAAGTACTCGAGGCTGAAGAGTTAGGGGCAACGGAATTTGTGCTTGTGTTGAAAGGACTTCTAGTGGTGTCTTGAGGTTTAGTGTGCTAGAGGGTAGTCGGTTTGTGAGATATACAGATGATGCAATAGCTTCGGGCCAAAAATTTCTGGGGGTGTTGGATTCAATTAGCATTGCACGTGCCATTTCCAGAAGAGTACGGTTTTTTCTCTCAGATACACCGTTTTGTTCAGGGGTATATGGACATGTAGTTTGATGGATTAGACCCTTATCGTGACAGAAGGTTTTCATGCTCAAGTTTACAAATTCTCCCCCGTTGTCGGACCTAAGGGTCTGTATGTTTTTCTGAAATTGGGTTTGTACCAGGGTGTAAAAGTGTTTAAAATGATCGAAGACCTCATTTTTGTGTTTCATAAAGTAGACCCATGTCATGCGAGAGCAATCATCTATGAAGAGAAGAAAGTATTTAAACCCTTGTCCCCCTATAACCGGAGATGGACCCCACACATCAGAGTGGACTAGAGAAAACAATGAATCAACTCGGGTGTTATTGGATTTATAAGAGTGTCTATGACTTTTGGCCAACACACAAGTTTCACAATACATTTCTTGACTAAATTTAGGAAAGAGAATTTTTAAATAACCCGAGGATGGATGTCCTAAACGGCGATGCCAGAGCCAAGCTTCCCTCTCGGACGATCCACGAGTAAGCAAGACAGTTCCCTGTTGATCTATCTCGTCCACATAATACAACCCGTTCCTTTCAGTGCCACGTCCAATAATTACCCCTGTTCTGATATCCTGCAAAAGGCAAAAGTTGGGTTGCATCAGGAGAGTACAGTTTAACTCTTTTGTCACATGGCTAATTGATAATAATTTGTGTGACATGGAAGGAACATATAAACAGTTGGATAAAGTCAAAGCAGGCGAAATTCTGACAGTTCCTGCTCCTTCCACAGAAGTACATTCTCCACTGGCCGTTTGGATATGAGTTTTTGGTGCCCTATGCATGTTAGAAATATCAGCAATATCATAAGTAATCGTATCGGTGGCTCCACAGTCAAAAATCCATTTGTCAATTTTATTTCCGGAGGAGGCTGATAGGGCGTAAGCTGTGGGCAGATGTTCGAGGACCTGAAATCTATTTTCACAAGATATATGGGCTGTTTGGGGATATCTTGAAGTTTTAGGATTAGGTTTGGCATTTTTCGAGATTCTGGGGTCGATTTGGGAATTTTTAAGAGTTGAGGGTTGTTTCTGCGGTTTTCCAAGGTCATGGGGGTGAATTTGTGTAATATTTTTGATGTGGGGTTTCTGGGGTAATAAATTAGAAGTTTGAGGATTAGAGATTAAATCTCTAACCCTAAAAGTACCTCCGTCTAGGTTTACCGCCTCCACATCCGGCTCGGCCTCTCCTCTGGCGATTGACGCTGTCCCGACCACCGCTCCCTCCGTTCCGTTCCGGTTGGTAGTAGCGGCGGCGGCAGGGATTCCTTCACCTCCGGCCACGGCTGCAGCTGCCCGACCCCCTTTGAATGGCGTCGGAGATGAGTGGTGCTTTGATTTTCTTTCTTGCCACCATTCCGGGTAGCCGTGTAACTCGAAGCACGTCTCTCGTGTGTGCTTTCGCTTCCCATAGTGAGTGCACAACATTTTCGACTTGTCTTCCTCCGGTCGTCTGCTCCAATTTCCGCCATTCTCGCCGCTTCGTTGAGGGGGGTTGCGGTGTGCTGCCGGGGTTTTCCACGGCTGGGTTACTGCCAACCCGGCCCCAATCCCCTGTGTGCCGGAGTCTCCGATCTGTAGGACTGCGGATCTGGCGTCTTCTCGCCGGAGGGCAGCATATGCGGCCTCCACTGAGGGAAGTGGTTCTTGCCTCAATATCTCTTTCTTTATGCCTTCATATTTGCCGCTTATGGCTACGAGCAATTGGAACAGCCTTTGTTCTTGTTTCTCTTGGTTGTAAATCTCAATGTCTTCGGTGTATTTCATCCGATTTGGTTGTCTCCTATCAATGGAGATCCATAGATCATTCAACGTCGTCCATATATCCTCCAGGGATTCTTCCTTCTGTTTTAACGTTATTGCCTTTGCTTACAGGTCGTACACTTGAATCTTGTCTCCTCCGCTTGAATATGTGATCTCCAAACTCGTCCATATATCTTTCGCCGTTGGATACTGAGTCAGACGGCTGACTAATTTTTGTTCGACATTTTGGATCAACCACGTAAAAACACAGTGGTCTGCCTGCTGCCATCTCTCGAAGGCTTGTCGGTCCTTGCGGGGGGAATTGGAACTCCCGTGAGGTGAGATATCAATCCCCTTCCGCTGACTGCCGCCTTCATGACGACGGCCCATGTGGAGTAGTTTTCGCCGTTTAGTTTTTCTCCGATAACTAACGGTGATGAATCGATTCTGTGGGGTTCAAATTTTTGGTTTGGTGAGGCATCCGTGGTAACTATTTCTCTCTGGCTGTGCGCAATACTTGTGCGCATGAATTCGGCAAACATTCGAGCAAATTGCTCTGTTTCCGATGGCTTTGGTGGTTCATTGCTTTCTGACATGGTTTGGGGTTTTGGCAGGATCTGCCGGGTTTTAGTCGAAGGGTTCGGGATTGGTCCGAGACAGTGATGAGACTACTCTGAGTCTCACCCCTGCTCTGATACCATCTTCAAATGGATATCGGGCATGGTTAGGAAAAATAGAGAAGAATAAGTGTTTATTGTATATTCCTTGATGATCATGTTCTACATATGCTTCCCCTTTTTATAGGTGTCATACAATATTCATATATGGAATACTATTAATGCTATCAATCTACTCCTCTAATTCTATTCCATGATTTCTGCAGTATCATTGGTGATTGATACTCCTCAATCTTCCCTTGTTTAGCATAATTGATACTCCTCAATCTTCCCTTGTTTAACAACCTAGACTTTTTTAATTGAAATTTTTTGCCTTGTCGAAGAAAGTAAACCCAAGTTATTTTTTTGGTTCAAGGATAGGGCATTGTAATACCCAATAGTTCTAATACAGCTCTTACACTGAGCATATATGCTCCTGAGTTATATTTAGTCACTAATTCAATTGTCATATTATTGTCTTTACAAGGAAAGGGCATTGCCTTGTACATATGCTCATACACTAAGTATAGCTCATACACTAAGCACATATGCTCATAAGTTACTACATATCACTATTTCAATTGTCATATTATAGCTTTTCACAATAATATTTCCAAACACACGTTCTCACGCCAACGTAAGTCCATCATATATTGCTCATAATTCAGTCTACACCGCTATGTGTAACCCAACAGCTACTCCCAAGCTGTGTCAAACAATATCCCTCCCGATGCTGCACAATCGGAATCGTATATTACAGCCCTATCACAATTTAATTTACACGATCCATGCAGGGGCAACATGCCTGATTGTATCAGTTTGACTAGCTTTAACTTATTAGTTGAGACCAATCTCGTCCAGGCTCTATATTATGCAACCGTAGCATACTGCGATACAAGTGATCCATGGCAAACTAAATTCTTGTTCTTATATAACCTCTAACTCATATTAAAAGTAGTGCTCCAAACATATTTCATCAATAATATCATAGCATATCAAATTATCCACCAATCAATAATTCAGGGTCATCGCAAAAAGAATGATTTTAATTTACCTCGAGGGGCAATAGATTCTCATACTTTAATCGCTGTCGGGATTCAGCAATTCTTATTTATCCTTCAAAATCGAGATAGATTTAAAATTGATGGAATTGGGGCAAAATAATCGTCGTATTTAATTTTGGATCTTATCACTCGCTCATTTCATTTGGGCCCGCTTGGCTGGCCTATATTGGTGCAAATAGGGTTGAGTCTTAGCCCAAGCTATTCAATACATATGTGATGGTATTCATCTTTTTATTTTAATTTTTTATAACTGGATAATTTTTTATAAATCATTCTTGAGTTCACAAAAATAATTGCCACATAGTTATGCCAATAATTCTAATAAGATTTTTCCGTTTAATGGATATTCAGATGATAGGGCGATGTTCAAACGAGGAAAAGTTTACGGTGGATACCTAGGCACAAGAGACGAGGAAGGGAGTGGAATAGAACATGAAATTATAAGCTCCCAAGCAGTGGGAGGGGCCAAGGTTCTTATCAATACTCAATTAATCATGTCAAGATAGAGTCTGTGGTTTGAGACGAGTTTGGAGAATCTGAAATAACTTTAGCAATTTCGAAGGGACTAAAGCCTGATGACCAACACAGCACAAAAGAATCTGATGAAAAAGACTAACCCCAACAAATCAAGCTACTTTAATTGGTGGATTCGCTTTATGTATTATTTTAAACACTTGCCGATTATTGTCATTAAATTAAATAATTAAAATTGATTATAGGAAAATTCTTATATCCGAGCTTTCCTTTTGATTAAATTCTGATTCCATACTTCACTTTTATTTTTGTTTCAGAATAATGAGCCGTTGTATCTACAGTGCATGGTGGCTGCTACATGTAATAGTCTATCTTTCTTTATTTTAAGTGCACATTTTTGTAATGTTATACTGCTATAAAGTTGACTAACAAGGATATTAATTAGTACTACTTCATTAATTAGAATATAATTGGGATAAATTATTCTCAATTATAATATTTTGTTGGAAATTGCATAGCTAGTGTCAAATAAATATTTACAATAGAAATAATAAAAATCAAGCTCGGTAAAAAACAACCTTCTTACATGCATCCGCGAAAATTTGCATAATCATCATTAGAGAAATCTACAATTACACCAACACTGTAAAATTCAGGACAAATAAATGCTCTCAAACAAACTTAGCCCACATATATAAACTTAATTCTGTAAATAAAACTCAAATATTTCCTACCTAATTGAAACAAAAACAAAATCTAATCCAAACGAGCTCGATTTTTTTTAAGTTCCTGAGATTTATTTAACCTTCAGCCTTAAGCATGGCCTGGTGGTCGGTGAGATTTGCCAGCTCCTCTGTTATTGCAAAGAAAAGTCTAATTAAATTTGTTATGTCAGAACAAAAACATTTAAAAACAATTGAGGAGGATAATATTCACATGTAAATCTAATTAAGTTTTCTTGCATATGACTTGATGATATTACACGTGTACTCCATTTAGCTTTTGATTATGAAGTTTAAAAGAAATTAAACAAAAATTACTCCATATACTAATTCATATGATGAGTATTTATATCGAATTATAACGCTATCATACTATAATCTCTTATAAAGCCATATTGTACTTAATTTTGGGAAAGTGTTTAGCCCAACAATAAAGGAGGGAGTAAAAAAAGAGAGCAAAAAAAAGGCAACATTAAAAGTTTGAATTTACCCTCAAAAGTGGGGGAAATTAAAAACAAAAATGTTTGTATAAAGTGATGATAATGTTAGTAAGCTTTTCTTTTTCGTCTGCTTTATTTTCTATATAACTAATTAGATGACAAAACAAAGTACACATTTTTTTATCTATCATAACCTCGAAAATTGCTATAGGTCATGCAAGCTCCACCTTTTTAGAGATAGTACGTAGCCAAAATTGAGTTATATAATAAATAAAATTACTAACTAACTTTGGTAGTTTTATAAGTTATCACAATTAATTAATTTTGGAAATATAACAATATTTGATGCAGAATTGATTATGAACAAACCTGTTATGGATGGGGTCAGGACCATTAGGAACTCTCCTTTTGCTCATGTAGTTAAGCTCCAACTTTGAAAGATTTCTATGCTTCTTTTTCACCATATTCATAGCTTCAACAAACTCATTCTTCATATATCCAGAAGCTTCTTTTTTTATAACTAGCATCTCGAAAGCCCTAATTCTTGGTTCGTGGTGGCGATGATGATGATGAGCCTCAATGATCAAGAATCGAAGAAATCCGAGTAAAAGAACTAATCGAAGACTGGCTTTCAAGAAATCCCTCATCTCCAGTTTCAAAATCTGGGAGAAGAAAATGTGTGAGAATTAATGGAAAATAAGAAGGAATGATTGGAGATGTAAGAATGTGTGGGAGATGATGATAAGGGGAAGGTGTTTTTGTTTGGGTTTTGAAGTGCATGGCTAGGGTGGTTTGGTTCTTTATAGGCTGGAGTGCTTCTGTTTGCTTTATTGATTCTAGAGAGAGAATGGGATTTTCGAAAATTAATGAGGATTCTAATCTTATCTTTTGTAAATTTCACCCTTAATAATGCCTAATGGCATTTGTAGGTATGATATGGCGAAGTTATAAATTAATTACAAACGTAGCCTTTTTGCAAATGTTATTAATGTAGGATTTAATGAATTTTAATTTTTTTGGTTGAAGAAGTGACAATTTTATTTTAATTTTTAAGTTGAAGAAGTGACAGTTTTAGTTATCTGGAAATTCAAAGTCCAGCAATTTTAATTTTCTCTTTCGTCTCTCACAAAGAGTGAGAAAGAAAAGCATGCTTTATTTTGTGTACTGACGATTTGTTTGAAGGCTGAAGCTCTCTTTTCTTTTTCCTTTTTATAAAGATCTTGACTGAACATGCAAATATACCAACCTTCAAATAAAAAGAGCACAACCTCATTAATAAACAGAAACAAGCTCAAATTAATTAAGGATATAGTCTAGTGGCATCAAACTCGTTCAAATTTAAGATTTTTAAATGACTACTTATTATCTATGTAGAGAATAATTGTACTACAAGATATGATTAACAACTTTAGAGTTTCTTGTGGCCATGGACCCATGGTCCACCTCTCTATACAAGAACCACTCTTAGTTGGAAAATGATCGTTTGATCATCTGAAATTAATGGACAACAGAATATATTGGAAAGTGACAAAAATTAATCTGGATTCTTTGCTGCAGACAAAAGATGGTTTTATCATGTATATATGCACCAAGTTAACCAAAAATTAAACAAATCTGGGTGTCCGAGAATCAAATAATACTCCCTACTTTGTACTGTACTATATAACTGTAACGGCTTCATTTGCAAGTTTAACGACGCTATTAAAAAAGTTAATAGTTTTGGCATCTCAGTTTTTCAGTATTTTAACTACTATATCTGATGTGTATATTCTTTCTTCGTATTAACGATACATGTCAAATCAAATCTATAAAATAAAAGGATAATCAAATTATACATGGTGGTAGACTCACAACTCGAAAGTAGGTACGTGTAAGCAAATCGATTATCAATCTAGAAAGAATGTGCAAGTAATTGGCCTAATATCTGAGTGTAATTAACAAATGGGGTTGAAAGAATCAAAACGTAAAGTCTTGTCGTCTTTACATATTCGTACAAGTGTGATTACTGTCCGAGTTTCCCATGATTCTGTTGTTACTAAAGAAAGAATAATTCGGACATATATTTGAAAGTGAAGAATCTGAGGCTGTTGATTTACTGTGTAAGAAAATAGCATGGATTTTGGAGAGGATGCTTAACTTTGTCGCACAAGCTTCTGTGTTTGCCAATTGGATAAGTTCAAGTACACTTGTTGAAAGAATATAAGTCTGTATCTACAAAAAATACTTATGATGACGGATGACACGAGTTTTACTGGTTTCTTCATGAATATGTAAACTAAGGGTTGGTTCGATTTGCAAGATTATGTCATAGTATGATTAAATACGTCTTATGTTTGGTTCATGGGATTGAATATCACAATTTAATTTTAGATGGATAATTATATGATAATGAGTCATAATCACTCCTCAAATTAAAATAATCTCACAACTTAATTATAGATAGATAATCATACTATAATGAGTCATAGCAAACGAAATGGTACCTAATAGGGTTATTTTGGCTAGCTTAATAATGTGGCAGAGAGAAAATGGTACTAGAATCCTCAACCAAAGACACAATTAGGTGTGTGAATATAAAGGATAGAGAGAGAATGGAAGGGAAGGGTGAAATGAGTGATCCTCCTATCAATCTTGGAGCCAAGAATATAGCAAAGGATATCATCATCATATCATTGTGTCCTAATTCTTGACTAGAACAATATATTTTTATCATATCAAACATGCACCTTGTTTCATTTTGGCAAGATACAAACCCTTTTTTTTTTGTTTTCATGTCCCATCTCTCTGGTTGATCCATGGAGGAAAACACGTCGACATCGCCTCGACGTATCAGAAGGCCGGACAGGTACGACCGGGTGGGCACGTTGGAGGTGGAGGATCAAGCTCATACAACAACCTCAACAGAATCTGAGCTTCGAACCTTGTTCCATGATCTCAACGTGCAGATGCGGTCTGCATGCAATGTCATAGATTGGGATCGCATATTCATGACAGCCTTAGCCACAATCTCATTAGTATTAGTTGTGTTTGCATTCTTCCCTTACCTTCAAACTCAGATTGTGACAGACCAGGAATTCCAGCATCTCTTTGTCCTGAAATCTTTAACGATCTCCGAGTTTCAGGCTGCCCCGGATAGGGTGACCGGGAAATGTGATGTTAGGTTCAACATCAGCAATCTTGGTGAGAGAAGCATCTACCACGAGACGTCTGTGATGTCGATTTTCTTGGACCATGAGCTGCTGTGGGTGTCTAGGACGGGCGACTTCTTCATAAGTGTTGGTGATTACATGTTGTTCAATGTCACCATAAACACGACCGCGATCTCTGTCCCTGCCTCCTTCGTCCCAACGGCTCTCATTGAGAGCCGCTCGTTTCATAAGCCCCTCCTGTTCAAGATCAAGTATGATGGGATGGTCCGGGAGGGCCTGGCCGCGTGGTACGAGGAGAGGACTCATGTGTATGTGGTTTGTGGTTGGGTTGAGATGCAGTTCATCAATGAATCCACCATTAGGGGAGGGCCAGCAAATTGCACTTTAGAAAATAGTTAGGATTTTTTTTTGTGTTTTTGTTTCCTAGATTGCAGGAAGGATAAAAAGCAGAGAAACAGATGGTGTGTGCTTGTTTCTGGATATATATGTAACTTATTTTTATTCAACGAAACAATAGACTTTGTCACACCCCAGTTTTTAATGGCAATGACAGATAAATACAACAAGAAGAATTTCAAAGTTGGGAACAGGGCATTTTACAATATCATTGATACTCTGTGAAATATGAATCTTATCTGCCTGACATAAATGGGGAGGAGCTCTTCTATAGGAGACCGACGTCAGGCATGGATTGTTAGGATACAATCTTCAGTAACAACGCGCTTAAACACATCTACACCTGATTATATGAACTGAGATATATCAGATTTAAGAAAATATGTATACTGCTGCAGTCTCTGAGGAAGAAGCACAGCTTTTCAATGCTCTTATTCATGGAGTGTTCTCATGATGATCGTTCAAAACCGCCACCAATCTGCATATGCAGCCATTCTGGTGAAGAACCCCTACCGTATTCCCTCGTATTTTGAGAAACATATGCCATGCCAGAACTATCAAATGATTGCTGAGAGAACTGTCGAATGAAAACAGGTAAAATTGTCATCTCACACCATAGACATTTCTGTATCCGGTGACTATAAAACATGCAAAGATATTGTACTGACAATTAGACATATTCTCTGTATCAACCATTATTTCTGAAACGTTTTCCAGGGAGGATCAATCATCTTTCAGAATAAATGTTCAAGAAATGAAGTTGATATATTTTCAAGAAAGTAGGTGATTGGTTTAAAGCACTTACATCTTTTGAAGGGTATCCATCAATTCCCACTCTTGCATTGACTGCTTCAAGCTTCATTGACAGAAACTGTGACACATATAATGATTAATTAGATAATATTCCAAGTGGACCGGTCACGGTATGCGGTACAGCACAAAAAGATCACGCAGACCCCCACGGCCCCCTCCCACCACCACCACCACTCATCACACTGCCCACACAAGAAGGAATCGAGAGAGAGACAGCAATCTACCTCAACCTGGCGTTGTAATGATTGGATATAGTTAATAATCTCATCGAGCACTAGTGCTTTGCCTATAACCTGAAACCATAAAATACTGTCATATACTACAAGTTTTTTATAAAAGAAAAAATAAGTATCAAATTTCAGGATGATTTGCCCATAAAACAGAAAAAAAAGAGAAAATACAAATTGAATGCTGAACTATATACACAACAGAAATCAACAAATAGTCACATAACAATCAAAATGAGAGACTGAATAGATTAATAGATAAAAGAAAGAATGCATAAGTCAGCATTAAACTCTTAAGACTTAAGGCACGGAGATGGTTAATAGCTGAAGAAAACACTAATTTGTTGAAAAAAAATGTACAGATCATTGGGCATCAAGTAGTGTAACTAACTTATTCGGCAAAAAAGATGAGCAATGAAAGAGTCCAATATATAAAGAGATACAGCTGCAGGAATTATGCATAAATATTAGTATCCGTCATACTAAAAGCTTTCCGGTACAAGCTTCAACAATGATCAAAGCCCTCAGCGTCTTTTTACTAAGCCTAATTCCTCGAAAGCTGAGAAACCTCTTTGCTAACATATCTAGTATATATTTCAATGTAATTAACAAGAAAAAGAATAGGCTTGTGTTTCATAACTACAGTTCCATATAAGTTCAAGGGAAACTAATTTCTATGAGATAATGGAGTCCAACAGTTATTGGTACTTACTTTATTACAGCCAGGAACTAAATCTTGAAGAATTCTCATCCTCTCACTAATCTTTTCTCTCCTAGCCTGCAAACAAGATGGTGAAAATAAGAAAAGTAACTTAGTTACCATTCATCATCTACTACTTATTCATCAAGGCTAACAAACCAACATGTAGACTTGTTTTGTTCTTCCCCGAAACCTCAAAAAGATTCAAAGAAACACTTTTACCCTTTCAGCTAAACTGTGGCTGTCAGTAGCTTGACCTCTTCTTGCTCGTACATGGATGTAGTCTTGCTTTGATGGATCAGCTGGCTTTGCAAGTGCTTCTGACGCCTTAGTCGAGTTCCCTTCCCCTTCGGTTTTAGTTTCACGAGCACCATTAGATCCAACGGCCTTCATTCTCTTCTTATCTGCTTCACTCTGCTCCATTCCAACAACAATTTACCAACTTATAACTTCAACAAAATGAATTAATATCTCCCTATACACTTTCCACACCATTAATCTCCAACAATCAAATGACGCATAAAATTGAACCCCCCTCCACACCCACAGAAGCACATATATACTAACTCATACTATAAAATTCCTTATGAAACAGATCATACAAGGGGTTAATCACAATACAATCAACTGTTCAAGCTGGCAAACAGCATTATCGCACACATTGAATTTGCATAACAACACAATTATCAATATCCAAACCAACAGGTAAAAAACATAATTGTAAAGACGGTTACGCACAAATGAATTTGATATTAATCACCAAAATTAAGTCAATTTGTTACTTTAAAAAAGAGATTTACCATAACATTGGTGTTGTTATTATTGGTAGTATTATTGCTGTTGCTAGTGGAAGAAGCTCCTCCCTTGACAGAATCATCATCTTCGCGGCGCTTCCTGGAATTGGGATTCGGCGGACTATGATTCGATCTCTGGTCCATCAGCATCGGATCCAAGCCCAATCCATACGACGTCGCAGCGGCATTCATCTGAAAACCCGGCCAGATCTCGGCAAAGTTATAAGCCCCGCCTTCATTCATCATAGCCGCCCCTTGTGGATCCATTGAATCGAATTGCGCCGATCACGGCGAGTGGCGTAGGAGCATGAATGTATAGACACAGAAAGGTGTGTGTGTTTTGTAAATTGTAACTATGTACAGATGGGAAAGGAAGGAGAAATAGAGTGGATCTTGTTTCCTTGAACGAGTGCAGCAGATTGTTGGGAGAGAACTGTAGCCAGTAGCGTACAATGGCTACTAGCAGTAGTGATTCTCAAATCTAGAGAGAGAGAGAGAGAGAGTGAGGAGACCTTGGGAGTTGAAAAGAAGTGACTTTGAGTGAGCTTTCCTCGGAGCCTCCAGCGCTTCATGTCTTTAAGCCTTACCTTCTTTTCTACTCTACAACCGGCTCACCTGCACCTGCCGCTAACTACTATACTATTTACTTTACTTTTATTTATCTATTTATTAATTTTCGAAGGCAACACTTCTACTCATTTTTTCTATTTTCTTTTTTCATTATAATACATTTCAAATAATCATTGCAAAATGCCACTATAGTGAGATTATGCTACGTTGAGTGTTAGTTTTACCGAATTAAGTTGTAAGACATTTTCACAAAGACATTTACACAAATCGTTGCTTGCAATATTATGCGTCACTAATTCATTAGGATTTAGGACATCCTATGATTTGAGCTTCCCTTATAAATTCTACAAATATTGGTATATAAGCAACAATAATTGAATAGTTTACGTGTCAAGGATTTTTTTAATCATATGATAATATGGATGAAAAATGTATACTAAATAATTAGTAAATAATAATAATAATATTAATATATTTATGATGATATAAATAAATAAAAAAGGAAATTTTGAGTTAGTTCAGGATTATTGTTTCGTTTATTTTTGAAGTTATATACGCCTTAATGAAAATGTAGAAGAGTTGTTAAACAATTCATAGTAGTCTTAATTTCTTTCCAAAATATAATCGATCGTGTCACCAAATTCAAGACGTTCGTTTGCGTTGATTAAGGTGGATAATAAATAAAGAATACTAAAGTAGATCTGCAATAAATGCGTTTAAACTTTTATAATTTGGATTATGATTAAGGGTCTATTTGTAGAAAGGTTAGTGATAATGATGGTTTTGGCTTTGGAAATCAGCCTTTTAAGGATAATCCTGAAAGACTGGATTGATAATGACTATCCCATAATTTATTGGCCCACATGTTTTAGATTGTTTGTTTGATTTTGTACCAAACAAACCACCATAATTATTATTTGCCTTGATTTTTTTAAATATTAAAACTATTTAACATTTTACATATAAATAAGAAATACTCTCTCCTAGCATTACATGTATACACATAGGACCACATCCAAATAAGGACATTAAATCATAATTGAAAATCAATAAATTTTAATTAGAATTAATATAGTATAAAATCCACAATAATAATAATAATGTTTGGAATAAAAGTGTAATTTAATTTATGATAAGATTGCAGTTTCCTATGTTTTCAACATTCATCAGTTACTTGATACCTTTGATTTTTTATGAGGATTGCAAATGCCAAGACATGGCCAGATTCAGTTCTCCTCCATTATTTTAGAAAATACATTAAATGCACCTTAAGAATTAGAAATATTATTAAATGAGTAATTAATAATCAAGCAGCGAATCAACTTGCAAAGGAAGCAGCAGCAGAAAATATGTTTTTTTAAGTCCCCAGCTATTTTTATTCATTCTCTATTTCGAATGCTTTAAAGAAAAAGGAAAAAAAACTAATGATTCAATTTTTTGCATGTCATTGTATTAGTTTGCAATGAAACGTGTCTCGTGTTGCAATTTCCAGATTTGACTATTTTAATTAAATTGATCGTCTTTACTAGAATAAGTCATTAATCAACTTTCCATACTTTAACATATTGTTTGATCATAAGTGCTTATTTCCCCTTTATTTCACTTTCTTCGTTTGTCACAATTTGATTGCAACAAGTTAGTTGTGTGTAGTAATCAATCATTATGGTATTTCAATTGGATAAACTGCAATTCTGCTGATAAACTTTTCCTAGGACT
The DNA here is from genome assembly GCF_004379255.2 of Salvia splendens. Classification (NCBI taxonomy): domain Eukaryota; kingdom Viridiplantae; phylum Streptophyta; class Magnoliopsida; order Lamiales; family Lamiaceae; genus Salvia; species Salvia splendens. Next base: position 9,346,976 of record NC_056034.1, read on the forward strand.
CGGGAAATCCTTGATATTTATAGTAACAAAATTATTATTAATGAATTCGACTTTTTCATTTTATCAAAATAAAAAATGAAAATTATAGCAGTATTATTGGCGAAATAACTGTAATTTATTTCAATTTCATTTTCCTTTCTTTCTTTTTATTTCGGGCAAGTGGTATTTATTATTTAAGTCCAGTACTATACGCCATAAAGCATGCCTTAAATTCAAGAAATGATCAATAAATTATTTATTAATTTGATGTCATCTTTTACCACTAGGGCGATTTCTGTATCATTTGTACACTTTTATAATTAAAAATCATTTTCTAGCTAGTACATTTCATGGTAAGAAATATTCAAACCAAAATTTTTGATGAACAACTAATTAGTATAGCAGTATAGAAACAGTTTATAATTACAAAACTTAATATATAGACAAAAGTAATCATTTTATTCAAAAAATTATAAAAAAAAAACAATAAATAAACGAAAGAAAGCAGAAGCAAATATGAAACATACATCCTAGCTTTACCGGTCATCTTCGCCTTTGCACGCATTTCGCGTACCCCCACAACATGAAACTTGCATCGTTGTGTGTAGAAAGTGGTTTACATGTGTGTAAAACTGAAATAATTCATTTCCCAATCATATCTATGAAGTGACATTTAGATTTCATTGATGGCTTAAAGCCACATTGCTCATAGGCATGATAATAGAAAATGACGATATCGATATACATCTATTAATTATAATAATAATAATAATAATAATAATAATAATAATAATAATAATAATAATAATAATAATAATAATAATAATCCCAAAAGACAAAATATTAATTGAGATTAGACAAAATCAAGCAATATGTGTCTAGATGTACACATTCATAATCATAACATCGTATACCAACTCATATAGCAAGAAGCATGTTTGCGACGTACTAACTACTAACGCATGAGAACATTTGAATTAGCTAGCGATAAGCTAATTAATAAATTTCCAATTCCAAGGCAATAATGTTAATGTTAGTATGCGTTAACCACTTTTTTGAGAAATATTACAAAATTTGCTAGTTATATTTGATTCGCATATTGTTAAAAGGGAAGCATATATTTTTATAGAATCCTTTTCTAATGCTTATAACACCATAATATAAAACTAAGACTAAATCTACACCCTTAGATTTTGAAATGAGTATACGAGATTAAAGCTCACAAATTTCAATAAATAGTAGACAAAACATCAACAAAAGGGTAATATCGTCATTATGTTATCATATGATATTTTTCGTGGGTTTTTTTTATATCAGCATAATAATGTATTACAAATATCAACAATATGACATGAGGATATCAACACAATTACAAGAAAATATCAACACAGTTTTATTGATATTTTACATACACTATATTGAGATTTTACATACACTATATTGAGATTTATTTTTGCATTTGTTGATAAAATCTGTTTATCAACATGTACGAAAAATTATATATAAATTATCAAATTTCGTCACCCGAACATCGTCGGAACATATGCAATTGAGACCTCGTTGGAATCCTTATAAAATTATCTTAAATTTGATATATTTTTTGCGAAAAAATAATTTAAATCGAGAGAGTTACGTTAATTTAAAGTTTTGAGATGATTTTGATCAAAGATAATTGACATTAATACCCTTTAAATTTATTTATTAATTATTTAAATTTTAAATATACCGTCATTATTTTAACCATTGAATCTCTTAATCTAATAGCTAAGAATTGGTCTTATTTTTGAATTAAAGGCTAAGAATTGATCTTATTTTTAGATTGTTAATTAGTTAGCAATATCACATCCCTATTTGTATATTATCAATTAAATAGAATAATAAAAAAGAAATACTCTCGATAAGTTAAACCTATAATTGAGAGCGTAGGTAGTGATATTAAATAAAGTTGAAAAATCGGTGCCAAAATTAACAATTTGGATTTGGTAACTCCAATATAGCTGCCCTATGCCAAACTTGGCCTACACATTGTCCAATTTAGTTAGACACCAATCATCGATATAAAGCTCACTGCCTACTTTCTTGGAATTTTTTTATCAGATTCACACCATACCCTCTTCAAATTTTAAATTAATCGCTCACTAATTCGGGTTCCAAATAAAATTATAAAGTGCCACAATCCTACTATATAGGGATTTTTTATGGAAATTTAAAAGTGCCACAATCCTACTATATAGGGATTTTTTATGGAATCATACATAACCTGTTTTACTTTGATTTTATATTTTATTTTGAATCTCTTCCTATATAGTATATATATATAGGTATGTTAGCATTATTGGCTGATCAAGGCAGGTACATGTTAGGAATTCTTGTATTCATCTAATGAGCGCAGCGGAAATTGCAGACAAGAATAACAGATCTAGCTTCATAATTATATTGTAAGTTGAACACGTAATACACAACGGAACTAAATCTTACTGGTTGTGTTGTTTTATTCTACAATTGTATCCTGCAAGTTGAATCCACTACTATCGAGGTCCACGTGCAATCCAATCCGATGCAGGAACTATCCTGGTACAATTGCTCCGTAGAAGAAAGCTATGAATTCTCTCTACAAAGCTTTACGTATTCTCTCTAATGTTACGATATTTCTCTTCTCCCACAATGAAGAATAAATAACCATTATACATAGACAAAGAGTCATTAGGGTTTCATGATTGTTGGGCTTATGGACTAATTATAATTGTAGCCTAACTATAATTATTTAATCCATATTAATCTAATCTAGCCCATATCCTTTCAATCTCCTACTTGGACTAGCATTAGATATTATACGCAGTTCCAACTTTGTACCCTTGAGTGGATCAAAATACATATATAGTGTGACCCTTTAGGCCCTCATTATCGACGACGATCTAATCGAAGTCTGCACAAAACTCCTAGACTGCGTTGGCAGCGTAGCTCGATATATGAAGGACGTTTACGTGAATTCGGTAAACAAGCCTTTACACAAAGTTTATAGTAATATCCTTTCATTCACGAACCACCCGATTGAGCCTAAGATTTGTCATGTGCCATCCAAATAGCTCAATCACTTTATCTCATCTTTATTAAATGACCCATTCGATCATATTCAATTACTTTAATTGAATATATCTTTGCATTGGCCAAGTAATATAGAGAATTTGAGTGTTCTCTCGAAATTCTAATCGATGAATGAATCTCATTCTTGGCTCAACTACCATTTCCATTTATCTTATGATGTACCCAACACAAGTCCGTGTCTTAATCCTCCGAGGGGAGGCAAAGCGTTGACAACTACATTCTCGAAGAATGTGATGCAAACCCCATGGTAACCTATAACATATCATCAATATCCCATCCTTAATTATCATTGGTTAGGGCTATTTTAGAATTATTAATGTCTCACACCATTAACGACAGTCATAATTCAAGGGAACAAATATTTAGAATAAATACAAACATTTCAAATAATTATTCCAATAAGTGCACAAAACCCATGGGAAATAAAATTTTCATATAATGTGATCAAGCAATATTGTCTCAACACAAAATGTTTCTAAGACATATAAAACTGTAACTCGCATTGATTCAAAGCCATCTACCAACATGCTTAACACCTAAGCTCTCAAAGTGCTTGTTGTGTTTTGCTATACATAACGGTTTGGTGAAAGGATCAACCAAATTATCATCCGTGGGTACTCTTTCTAATTTTATGTCGCATCTATCAATTATTTCTTTGATCAGATGATATCTTCTGGGAACATGCTTGTTCTTGTTCGTAGCTCTGGGTTCTTTTGCTTGCGCAACAACACCAGTGTTGTCACAATACAAAGGTATTGCACTATTGGCACTCAGAATGACATCCAGTTCTTTAACGAACTCTAACAAAGCAACAGCTTCTTTGGCAGCTTCAGATGCAGCAATATACTCGGCTTCGGTGGTGGAATCGGCAGTTGTACCTTGCTTGGAACTATTCCAACTCACTGCTCCACCATTGAGGACAAAAACATATCCAGACTGAGACTTATAGTCGTCATGGTCTGTTTGGAAACTAGCATCAGTGTACCCAGTGACTGATAACTCTGGTTGTCCACCATAGACTAAGAAAAATTCTTTAGTCCTTCTAAGGTACTTGAGAATAGTCTTAACTGTTTTCCAATGTTCCTCACCGGGATTTTGCTAAAATCTGTCTGTCATGCTAAGCGCGTAGGCCACATCTGGCCTAGTAGAGATCATGGCATACATAATAGATCCTATAGCCGAAGCATACATGATCCTTTTCATGTTGTCTCTTTCTTTGTCATTAGAAGGACAATCCTTTTTTGACAATACAATGCCATGTCCCATAGGAAGAAACCTTTCTTAGAATTCTCCATTGAGAAGCGCCTTAGCAACTTGTCTATGTAAGTGGATTGTGATAATCCTAACATCCTATTTGGTTTATCTCGATAGATCTTAATTCCAAAGATATAGGAAGCATCACCTAGATCCTTCATCATAAATGAACTAGGCAACCACTCTTTCACGGATTGCATCATGGAACGATCGCTTCCCATAATCAAGATGTCATTAACATATATGATAAGGAAGACAACGTTACCATTAGGGGTGTGCATTCGGGTTTCGGTTCGGTTTTTTGTCAAAACCGAACCAAAATCGAAAAACCGAATTTAGTTCAAAATCCAAACCGAACCGAACCCGAAAAAACCGAAAACCGAACTTAAAAAAACCGAAAAAACCCGAACAAAATCGAAAAAAACCGAAAAACCCGAAAAAATAAATATAATATTAATATATATATGTGTGTAATTTATTTTATTTTATTTATACTAATAGAATATTTATATATAATATAAAATTAATAATACATATAATATATATAATATAGTAGAATTTATTAAAATAATATACTATATATTATATATAATATAATATATTAAATTAATAGAATATATATATAATTTGGTTTTTCGGTTTTTTTCTTCGCCCGAATCGAACCGAACCGAAAAACTGAAATTTTTGTATTTTCAAAACCGAACCGAACCGAAAAACTGAAATAACCGAACTGAATTTCAAAATTTCGGTTTGGTTCGGTTCGGATATTCAGTTTCCGGTTTTTTTGCTCACCCCTAGTTACCATTATCGCGTTTACTATAAACACATGAGTCCTCTTTGCTTCTGACAAAACCAAACGATTTGATTGTTCTGTCAAAACAAATATCCCAACTCCTCGAAGCTTGCTTAAGTCCATAGATGGACTTCTTTAGCTTGCACACTGCATTCGGCCTTTCTTTCGATACAAAACCTTCAGGATGTGTCATATAGACATCGCCTTATAATTCTCCATTGAGAAATGCGGTTTTGACATCCATTTGCCAAATATCAAAGTTGTAGTATGCAGCTATTGCAAGTAATATTCTAATGGACTTGATCTTAGCAACTGGCGAAAAGGTTTCATCATAGTCAATGCCTTCGCGTTGACTATAACCCTTTGTCACTAACCTAGCCTTGTAGGTTTGTACTAAGCCATCTACATCTCTCTTCTTTTTAAAGATCCATTTGCAGCCTATAGGGTAAACCCTATCTGGCAAGTTAACTAGTTCCCAAACTAAGTTGAAGTACATCGAGTCCATTTCAGATATCAAGGCTTCAAGCCACTTCTCTCGATCGGTTTCTGACACCTCCTCGGTATAGGTCTTAGGCTCATCGTCATCTAAATCCACTTCATCATCTTGGTTCTCAACCATTAGATTTAGTCTCTCAGGTGGACGACGAATCCTCCTAGGCCTATTGAGTAGGTTTTCTTCTGGCTCGGGCTGTTCATTCTGAATGTGAGTAGGTTCAGGAACATCACTATGATCTTCTTGAGGTTGAGGTGATGCAACTATTGTATCATCTTGTCTTTGATGCATCTCATTGTCTTGAGGAGGTTCTTCGAGAGTCCCTCTAAGGTCTCCTCTAATAGTAATTTCCCCTCCCAATAGATCATCAAAAACTCCCACTGAGTTATTATTCAAACCATTTGACAATACCTCATTCTCAATGTTATCTTGTGGTTCTTGAATTTCTTCAAGATCTACAATGTTGTGACTTTGTTCCTTTAAAACATAATTGTCTTCAAGAAACTTCACATTCCTAGAGATTATCACCTTGTGATCTCCAGGGCAGTAGAATTCATATCCTCTAGTTTGTTTAGGATATCCCACAAAGTAACACTTCTCACTTTTAGATTCCAACTTATCAGTCATTTGTTTCTTAACAAAAGCTGGAAAACCCCAGGTCCGCATATAGTTAAGACAAGACTTTTTGCCATACCATAACTCATATGGTGTTTTCTCAACTGATTTAGATGAAACTCTATTCAGAATGTAAATAGCAGTCAATAAAGCATGACCCCAGAGAAATAAAGGAAGACTAGCTAAACTCATCATGGATCGAACCATATCTAATAATGTTCGGTTTCTCCTTTTAGATACTCCATTCATTTGTAATGTACCAGGAGGTGTCCAGTCTGACTGAATTCCATGCGATTTCAAGTAATCAAGAAATTCTCGGCTCAAGTATTTCCCTCCTCGATCTGATCGAAGAGTTTTGATACTTTTCCCAAGTTGTTTCTCAACTCCGCACTTAAACTCTTTAAATTTCTCAAAGGCCTCAGATTTGTGTTTCATAAGATACACATATCCATACCTTGTCAAATCATCAGTGAAAGTAATGAAGTACGAATAACCACATTTTGCTTGAGTTGGAAACGGTCCGCACACATCTGTGTGGATCAACTCTAGCACATCATTAGCACGCACCCCTTTCCCAGAAAGTGGCTTACTAGTCATCTTTTCTTTGAGACAGAATTCACAAGCACCATATGATTCAAAATCAAATGAATTTAGATAGTCTAACTTTCTCAATCTCGCTATCCTTTTCTCATTGATATGACTAAGTCTACAATGGCAAAGATAAGTAGCATTATCCGTATTACATAGCTTAAGTCTTTTATTTTGCACATTGAGAATATCCCGTTTGCATTCAAGCATATATAATCTATTCTCTAAAGAGGCATTTCCATAAAACAATCCATTATTAGAAAACGAGCATCTGTTGTTTGCAAAATGGAAGGAAAAACTTCGATGTCCTACATCGGAATGGAAATAATATTCTTTGAAATAACTTGAACAAAATAACAATTATGTAAATCTAGTCTATGTCCTGAGGAAGATCTAATCTATAAGTTCTCACGCGTTCGGCAGCAACTTTTGCTCCATTTCCAACACGTAGGTCTACTTCCCCAGGCCTCACTTTCCTACTGTCAATTAAACCTTGCACATTATTACAAATGTGTGAACCATAAGCGGTATCCAATACTCGGGATTGTGAGTTATTCATAGACATATTTATCTCAATGACAAACATAGCCGAGCTCCCACTCATTGCACCTTGTGCCTTGACTTTTGGGCAGTCTCTCTGCCACTCCGTGAAATTTGACCTAGTCAATTTATTTGTTTCCATCATACACTCATAAGATAAGTTTGACATATTATCTGAACAGAAAATAAAACGAAAAGTAAATTAGAAATGCATACAAAAGATCACATTCGTATCACTAATCAAACAAGGGTTTATTGTATTGATTAGCTCCCACTAATTTTAACATATATTATGCCCCCAAACATAAAATGCGAATTTATATCAAATATAAATTTTAGTGGTCCAAGATCCAAGTCTATATAGTTGTAGCCTCTGCGAGGGCTGAAGACTACAATAATATCACCAGGTAGGCTCCAAGCCAATTGTAACAACAATTTTACAATTCTTGGTTCATTAATCTGATTAATATGCGTCCATAAATCATTTGGTTGCGAGGGCTACTTAAAATAATTTAGGCAAGTCAACCCCATCACACGATGCCAACCATGCATCTATGAATGAGCCTAAACCTTGTAGATTTAGAGTAAACGCGAGGGCGTAAAACTCGTGGTTGAAAAGACTAGGAACATCAAACAATTGTGATGGACGAAGCGTTTGTTTAAAAAACAAGACTTATATTTTGTGGGGAAGAGTGCGATATTAGTTTTGTGAATATAATATCTAATATTAAATTTCAAACAATTACTCTGCGCCGCCTACCCAGACATAGTATAACACGGACTACAAATATTGGGCGCCGCCTACCCAGACATAGTATAACACGGACTACACATACTGGGCGCCGCCTACCCAGACAATAAAACGGCCTCTAACTACTATAGTTAAAATAAATAAGCATAAAATCAAATAGCATACTTATCACATAAGATATCAAATAATGCTCAACAAATAAAATCAAATTTTATTCTCTAATTAAATGTGGATTTAATTATATTAATTCTAAATTAATATAATTATACAGATTTAATATTAATTCCAAATTAATATTGTGCTATGGAGTATATATTATCATTTCCAGATGATAACTATGTCCCAATTTGTTTATCTAATTAACGAAATTAATCCAATCTATATTAATTCTAAATTAATAAATTTGTAAATCAAGTAATAACTCCAAATCATCATCAAGCACATATATTATTTATTATTCCAAAATAATAATATTAACAAATTCTTGCTCATTAATCCATTAATCCAATTAATAAATTTATCATCTAATCAGTTCCAGACTAATATAAACGGATATTTAACATTAATTCTAAAATAATATTAAAACACATTTACTATTATTATTCAAAATAATGATAGTAAACAATTTATAGGCTTGATTAATATTATTAATTCTAAATTAATAACGTGATTTACAGTGACCAAAACCACGATTCGGATCCGACCCGGATCTTCAAAACCTGTTAGGGTTTTGGGAAAAGAACAGACGCCCCTCCATGGCGCTGCCTTCACGCCGTATTCACTCCACCAATTCCGCCACCCATTGCCACTCACCGCCGCCGCCATGGGCTCAAAGCCGAGGATCCCCGCCACAACCGCCGCTGGAAGGCTGAAGAGAAGATTGTCAAACTCCAGGGGTTATGGGGCTCCGCTACGCCGAACTTCAACTTGATCGATTTCTTGTTGAGCTTCCTCCCGGATGGTCCCACCTCGACATCTCCGGCGACTATACAGTACATTCCCACACTATATTTACTTAGCTATGGCAGTGAATGTAATTTCAGCGATATTGTCGTTGGTTCTGCCATGGCTGAGGCCGCCGTATTTGCACATCCTAATCAACGGAATCATCATCGCCATCGCCATCGCGTAACGATTCTACCGGAGCCATCCGCCCCGCCGCCGGCGACTCGATCGCAGCACCTGATTTCTGTCAAAACTCCTCCGCCGGCTTATTATCCGGATTACTCACCTCCACCGGAGGTCAGGGACGTGGCGGTGGTTCCGGAGGCGTACGAGAGAGAAGATACAGTTATGGTCTTGAAACCGGTGATGGTGAATGGTTTGGAAGTCGGCACCGATGCGGAAGAAGATGAAGGCGAGGACAACGCATTGGACGACAGTAAAAGATTTTGAAAGAATTTTGTGAAATTATTCAATTTTGAATTAATTAAATGAGAGTTTAGATTTCCAAAATCATCCACAAATTAATTAGGAGACAAAATTAATTATGAAACAAGCCCCGGGCTCTGATACCACAGTTAGGAATTCTTGTATTCATCTAATGAGCGCAGCGGAAATTGCAGACAAGAATAACAGATCTAGATTCATAATTATATTGTAAGTTGAGCACGTAATACACAACGGAATTGAATCTTACTTGTTGTGTTGTTTTCTTCTACAATTGTATCCTGCAAGTTGAATCCGCTACTATCGAGGTCCACGTGCAATCCAATCCGATGCAGGAACTATCCCGGTACAATTGCTTCGTAGAAGAAATCTAGGAATTCTCTCTACAAAGCTTTACGTATTTTCTCTCTAATTTTATGCTATTTCTCTTCTCCCACAATGAAGAATAAATAACCATTATATATAGACAAAGAGTCATTAGGGTTTCATGATTGTTAGGCTTATGGACTAATTATAATTGTAGCCCAACTATAATTATTTAATCCATATTAATCTAATGTAGCCCATATTCTTTCAGTACGTTCGGTGGAGCTGCAGCTTGATCAAGGTGAAAGAGAAAGGGAGACAGCTTGATCAAGAGAAAGGAATGTAGCTTGATCAAGGAGAAAAGAATATAACTTGATCAAGGAGAAAGCAAGATAGCCGTTGGAGGCGGTTACGAACTGACTCAACAAACTTTTGTGAAGATCTCTTTCACTTAAGTTCTAGTATAAATAGTTAGTTTGTTAGCTCATTATAGAGAGTGAAAATCAGTTGTATACATCTGCAATTTGATCAACAAGAGTTTTCCAATTTCGGTTTCTCAAAAAGGGTGTTCATCTTCTTCAACTTGCACTCTTATCAAATTCTTCTTCGATTGCAAACTTTCAACAATTGGCACCGTCTGTGGGAAACGAACAAGAAGCATAGAGAGATGGCTGCGCGTATGGAGGCTGAAAAATTCACGGGCAAGAACAACTACGGCTTATGGAAAATGAAGATGCGAGCCGTTCTTGTGCAGCAGGGCTTGGCTGCTGCTCTCACCCCAGCCGACGCAGATTCAAAGCGAAAGGCTCCTGCCCTCGACGAGAAGGCTCAGGCTAAGCACGATGAAATGCTCCTTAAAGCGCATAGTGCTGTGATATTGTGCCTAGGAGACAAAGTGTTGAGGGAGGTGCAGGCCGAGACAACCGCAGCTGGAATCTTGAAGAAACTTGATGAGGTATATCTGGCTAAGTCCTTGGTTAACCGTTTATATATGAAGAGAAGGCTTTATTCATATAGCTTCTTGGAAGATAAGCCAATTCTTGAGCAGCTAGAGGACTTCTGCAAATCTATAGATGATCTTGAGGCTGTTGATGTGAAGATTGGTGATGAAGATAAAGCCATCTTGGTACTCAATGCCCTTCTCAATTCGTATGATCAGATGAGGGATGTCATATTGTATGGAAGAGACAAGCAGATTACGTTTGCTGAGGTTCATGCTGCTCTTATGGCCAAGGAATTGCAGAAAGGGGCAGTTAAGAGGATTGATCAGCAGCCAGAATCTCTGAATATCAAGAAGTTCAATAAGAAAAAGTTTAAGAAGAAGTATGAAGATTCAAAGGCTGAAGTCTCTAGAGTAAAAGAGACTCGTTCTTGCCATTGGTCCAAGAAGTCAGTGCATTTAACGCGTGATTGCTATGCCTGGAAGAAGAAGCAGGCCAGTGAAGGGAACTCTCACTCAAATAACGTGAATGATGAAGCTGAAGAAGTGCCTGCGGTGATGAATGTGACAGATAAGTGTGAGAAAGGATTATGGATCATGGACTTCGGTTGTTCTTTTCATATGTGTCCCACAAGAGAATGGTTTCATGATATGAGGGAGGCACATGGCACTGTGCTTCTTGGAAACAATCAAACATGTTGCATCAGAGGGATTGGAAGCATCATGATAAGGGTAGATGATGGATCTATCAAGGTGCTATCTGATGTAAGATATATTCCTGAAGTCAAAAGGAATTTGATATCTCTGGGAACTATGGAGAAGAAGGGATATTCCTTTATATCACAGCATGGTGAAATGCAAATCTGCAAGGACTCCCAGGTCAAGATGGTTGCTAAAAGCAATGGTAGCCTATATCATCTTCAAGCCGCAGTTATTGAAGGTGAGTCACATTCAGTCTCCACACCAGATTTGAAAGTGTGGCATCAAAGGTTAGGACATCCTGCAGAAGGAAGTCTGAAAGTATTGATCAAGATGTGCCTGATAGATGCCAATGCAGAGGAAATGATGGAAGTATGTGAGGATTGCTTGCTAGGAAAGTCCAAGAAACAAAGCTTTCCAGCAGGCAAACACACCTCCTCATCTCATCTAGACTATATACATTCAGATCTATGGGGCCCTGCACCAGCCAAGAGTTTGGGTGCAGGGAGATATTACATGTCAATCATTGATGATTGGTCAAGGAAGGTCTGGGTGTACATACTAAAAGAGAAGTCTGACGCGTTCAAGACATTCAAAGATTGGTGTATAGAGATGAAAATTGAAAAAGGCTCAGCACCAAAGGTCTTGAGAACAGACAATGGACTGGAGTATTTGTCCAATGAGTTTGATCTTTTTTGCCAAGAAAAGGGGATCAAGAGACACAAGACTGTCCCAGCAAACCCTCAACAAAATGGGGTTGTTGAAAGAATGAATCGAACCTTGCTTGAGAGAGTAAGGTGTATGCTGAGTTCATCTGGAGCAGGCAAAAATTTATGGGCAGAAGCAGTCTCCACTGCAGCCTATTTGATCAATAAATGCCCAGCATCTGGAATAGGTGGAGCAATCCCAGATGAAAGATGGTATGGTGGGAAGTCAGATTATGGCAGTCTGAAGCCTTTTGGCTGTTTAGCCTTTCCACATCATAAGCAAGGGAAGTTGAATGCTAGAGCTCTCAGATGTATCATGCTTGGATACCAGAAAAATGTGAAGGGATTTAGGCTCTGGTGCCTAGAACCTGGTAACCAAAAGATATTGGTGAGTAGGGATGTGGCCTTCGTTGAGCACAAAATGCCTCTTCAGGAAAAGGAACAAATTGAATCAGTTTCTGAAGCTGTGGATAATGATCCTCACTTTGAGGTGGAGAATGGTGGTGCTTAAACTGTTGGGAATGACTATCTTGATCCCTATGACTCATATGTTGATCAAAGTCAAAGTGAGATCATTGATCCTGCACATGAAAGCACAGATCAGCCTGTAGCAGAAGGCTCAGATGCTCAGGAAGATCTCACTGGCTATCAGTTGGCAAGGGATAGGACTAGAAGAATAAATATCAGGCCTCCATCAAGATTTAGAGACACTGAAATACTGTTTTATGCTCTCTACATAGCTGAGCAACTGGAATATTCAGAGCCTAGTTCTTATGTAGAGGCCATTTCTGGTCCAGAATCAAAACAGTGGATTCAAGCCATGAAGGAGGAGATTGACTCTCTTCTCAAGAATAAAACATGGGTACTTGTTGATAAGGCAGAGTTCAAGAAAGTGATATGCTGCAAATGGGTGTTTAAAAAGAAAATTGAGGCAGCCCAGGCAGACAACATCTGATTCAAGGCAAGGTTGGTGGCCAAGGGTTTCAATCAGCAAGAAGGAGTTGAATTCAATGAAATATTCTCACCAGTTGTGAAGCATAACTCTATCAGAGTTTTATTGGTTGTAGCAGCACAGAGAGATTGGGAGCTGGAGCAGCTTGATGTCAAGACTGCCTTCTTGAATGGAGATCTTGAAGAAACTATCTACATGGCACAACCCCAGGGCTTTGAGGTTCCTGGATCAGAAGGAAAGGTTTGCATGCTAAAAAGGAGCTTGTATGGTCTCAAACAAAGCAGTAGACAGTGGTACTTGAAGTTTGGAGAAAATCTGTCTAACCTTGGATTTTGTAGATCTCTATATGATAGCTGCATTTTTGTCAAGAAACAGAAGAACAAGGAGCCCATATATCTCCTATTGTATGTAGATGATATGTTGATATCAGGGAAGGACAACAAAGAGATAAGAAAGGTCAAGAGCCAGCTAAGTGCCATCTTTGAGATGAAAGATCTTGGAGCTGCCAAAAGAATACTAGGCATGGATATAGTCAGAGATAGAAGTAAGGGGAAGCTGTGGCTTTTCCAAACTAACTACATCAACAAGTTTTTGAAGAAATTCAAGGCTGACAATATGAAGAGTACAGCTACTCCTCTGGCAGTTCATTTCAAGCTTACAAGAGATCAGAAACCAAAAGATGAGGTGGAAAAAAAAAGAAATGGAATTGATTCCCTATTCCAACATAGTTGGGAGTATGATGTACATGATGATATGTACACGGCCAGACATTGCTCATGCCATAAGCTCCACAAGCAGATACATGGTTGATTATGGAAGGGAGCACTGGAGTGCTTTGAAATGGATAATGAGATATCTAAATGGAGCACATAATCTTGGAATCCTATTTACATCAGAAGGTGGAGTTAAAGGGGACCCTCTGATTGGATACTATGACTCAGATTATGCAGCAAACGTTGATACAAGGAGATCCCAGACTGGATATGTTTTCACTTTGTATGGTTCGGCCATTTGCTGGAAGTCTAGTTTGCAGAGTGTAGTGGCTTTGTCTACTATAGAGGTTGAGTATATGGAGCTCACTTCGGCCGTGAAGGAGAGTAAATGGCTTCTTGGATTGATCTCAGAGTTTGGCATAGATCAGAAGTCAGTTGTTGTTCACTGTGATAGCAATGGGGCGATTTGCTTGGCTAGGCATCAAATGTTTCATGAGCGTAGCAAGCACATCGACGTTTGGCTCCATTTTATAAGAGATGAAGTTGAGAGTGGGGGGGTTAAGGTGATAAAAATTGACACGGCCCACAACCCTGCAGACATGCTCACCAAGCCGTTGAACAAAGATAAGTTTGAGTATTGTTGCAGGCTAGTCAACTTGTATACTGTGAGATTTTGAGTTCGTCAAGCCATGACCAGCCAAGGTGGAGATTGTTAGCATTATTGGCTGATCAAGGCATGTACGTTCGGTGGAGCTGCAGCTTGATCAAGGTGAAAGAGAAAGGGAGACAGCTTGATCAAGAGAAAGAAATGTAGCTTGATTAATGAGAAAAGAATATAACTTGATCAAGGAGAAAGCAAGATAGCCGTTTGATCAATAAGAGTTTTCCAATTTCAGTTTCTCAAAAAGGGTGTTCATCTTCTTCAACTTGCGTTCTTATCTAATTCTTCTTTGATTGCAATCTTTAAACAATGTAGTTGTTCTAGAAAACTGCAATCAAGGCTAGGGAAGAATCATAATTGGGAGAAGTTTCTAATTTGAAGTATAAAGTTTCAACATATTTCAACACGTTGAAACATATATATACTAGGATCTAGGCATATTTCAATTGTGGTGGGAAAAAATGCACGAGAAAGGTATGTAAATCGTGGCTTTTTAACTATACTTTTGTTGTTACGACGGAACAGCAAGCCATGTGATGGATTGATTAAAATGGTAATGTATTTGAGGTAACAATTTAGTATCTTTTACAGTTTGCTAACTCTATCCACAGCCTTATCGGAAAACACCAAACTACTATTAATATTTTTCACTAAAATAATGGTTTAGCAGTAATTCTTGGTTGTTGTATGATCAAGTGGAATCTAAGATTAAGATGCCATTTCACAGGGGTTGCTTTACTTGTTTTAAATTCAAGATATTTAACTACTCTCACAAGAAAAATAATGGATACACAAAAACAACAAATCTTGATGTTATCTGTCAACCTCATCCGTCACAAGAATATGATAACTAGAAAAAGCAGTAAACAAAAAGCATGTACCAAAAGTCAACAACAACTAAATCATAGTGCTTAAAATCATAGCCCTGCTCGGTAATTTACCCAATTTAACACTATTGAAGTGTAAAATAAACTAATAAACGCTCTGTATTTTGAATTGAACGACCTTATGAAATTCGAAGTTAATAGGACGAGATGATGGATAAATAAATACTAGTACATGTAAGCATTTAAAGAATTAATCATTTCATGTCCACAGTTAGTTAATCAAAAGCAAGTATTTGTAGCAAGTAGTAATAGTATTATTTAAAGTTGGTAAGTGTGACGCACTACTTGCATATAAATATATGATTCTGACTTAGATCGCAGTGTACGCTGAAATACATAGTTTATTTCATTTAATACAGGACATGAGTATATTTTAATGTAATTTACTGTATAATTTTTGCTATTAATTAAAAGAAGGCTAGCTGCACAACACCATTAATAAATGCACCCTCCTTAACAAATAACAACCTTCACTCCATATAACCAACTTTTATATGAAAGCAATAACTATTTGTAATTTGCAATTAAATAGTTAATCAATGTAGATTAAAATTCTCGTTTCTACCCTTGAGGGTGACTTGGTGATAGTTTTACATTACGGCCGTGCTTGATTGTCGGGATTCTGTCTGGGAAAGTAATCTGATTCCTTAAATTTTAAATTCTTATGTTTGTTTTGATTTCTTAATCAAACTGAGAAAGTAATCAGAATCCGAGAACAAGGAAAGTAAGTACAACTTTCCAGGATTCTAAATCCTAACTTTTCTTAGATATTCTTTTTTCTCAGTTTTAGGATTCTTACATATTTAATGCAATATAGTATAGTTATTATTATTATTATTATTATTATTATTATTATTATTATTAATTACAATGTTTTCAAAATAATTTAAAATTATAAATCATACTCGTATAATAAATAACTATAATTAAAATCATCATAATTATAACTATATTATTATAATTTTTATATATAATTGTTATTACTATTATAATTAATAATTTATTAAACAATTAAAATATGATTATATAATATAAATCATATAATAATAAATAATAATTATTATTTTATAAATTAATAATTAATCAATAAAGTTGTAGGGAACTTTTGAATTATAAAATTTATTCAATTATAATATTTTTAAATATAATAATAATAATCATATTTATTATGATTATTATATATTATGATAAATAATTTATATTTAAACTATACATCGTAATAATAAATATAATAATATAATTATTATTATTTGTAATTAATAATTTATTACAAATTTTAAATTATTATTCTTTTTTTTAAATAAAAGAATCATTAGTATATTTTTAGTTTGATATTTAAATCAAATATAAAATTAAAAACTTTGATATTTTCAAACACATGAAAGTAAAGTTATTACGAATCATATTCCTGGGATTCATTTTCCTATGAATCATTTTTCTTGCCAACTTTACTTTTCCGTCAACCAAACATGGCCTACAAGGTTTGTTTCTAAATGACTACAACCACCAATTTATTAATTAGAGTATAGAAATATCTTATTCATAGGACCGAGTATGCTTTATGGCCAAATAAAGTTGCAACAAAATAGAGATCACATAAACATGAACAAATGTTTTATTGAAGTGCACAGATCGTCTAAATTAAATTTTAGATATTTTTTTGCAAGGTTAATACTATTCCCTTTAACTTCTAAAACTAGAAACTCATACCTTATGTTCATTGATTTTATTCTATTACAGTATAAAATTTTCAAACTAACTATTTGAAGTGGAATGATTACGACCTCTTTGCGTTTAAGTGTGTGTCACAAGTAAATTTAAGTCTTTCTTGAGAGAATGTGAACTCCTTAGTAAAGATCAGCTATTAGGTGCAATTTTACAAATCAATAATAAAATGATTTCTAATTCTTTTAGATGCATTAATTCTTTAAACCAGAACTCCAGAAGTAGTATTAATAGTATTTATTAGTAATGAAACCCTAAAATTTGAAGTGTAGAAGTATTAATGACAGTATTTATCAGCAATGAAACCCTAAAATTTGAAGTGTAGAAGCCGTGTTAACTGAATAATAGGATGTTACTCGAAACTAACCACGGCAAGCGGACTTTATTGCACAATTATTGGTCATTAATAGTAAATAAGAACAGTTTTTATTTTATTATTGTTTCTTTAATTATATTTCATAATCTTTCTATCCCATTAAAAATGAAACGTTTTTCTCTTTGGGTTGTCCCACTAAAAATGAAACGTTTCCTAAAATGGAAACAACACTCTCTACTTGTTCCATGACTCCCTTAATTTATTCTCTCTTCCTTAACTCACAATACAACACAACACTACATAAAATCACGTGCTGAAAAGCAAATATTTGTGATAGGGGCTTGATATTCTGTTTTATTCCGGAAGGGAGCTGATATTCTCTCCGTATATTTATTTAGTTTATTTATGTTTTAGTATTATTTAATTGTTATGATTTTATTTACTTTCCATAGTGGTTAGGATTTGATTTGCTTTTGATTTACTTTCCTAGTTTATAAAAGATCTTTTTGTACCACAAAATATGTGTGGAGTCTTTTATTATTATTAAGCAGAATGAAGAATTAAATTATTAATCTGGTTCTGTCTTTCGGTTCTCCCTCTTGAAGAAACTGCCAATCTACGCTATTTTCCTCTTTTATGCTCTCTTTTCATATAATATATTCAGTAGGAATTAATCTCATTTTAATTCCTATCAGTTTCATATTTAATGGACGAAGGGAATAGTTTATTTTATAAGTGCATAGTAGGATTCTAAGTCAATGTCAGGTCGTCTCGATAAATTAAAATACTTTTTTTATCTTATTTGTATGAAATAATGTCATTTGTGCATACTGCATAGGTTACGAACTGGGATTAGTGTTGCACTAATTGGTTTCTAGTACGGAGTACTTTTTATAAATGAAATTGAATTTTATAAATGAAATTGCAGTTATCAAATACACTTGGAAGATGTCCCTTTTTCAGTGGGACAGATTAATGAATATTTTGGGGACGGTGGAGCTTGGAATTTAGTTATAAATTTTCATGGACTTTGATTCCTGCAGGTTTGTTGCCAAAAAAGTTGGAAACAATATTTATTTATATATGTAATTTCCAACTCCAATTAGAGTGAGACTTTTTGCAAACGATCTAAAAAAGCTAAGCCAAAACAGACAAAATCAAACTAATCTGGAGTTTAAATATAATCCTAATAAATGGTACCAGAGCCAAGTATGGACAGACGCAAAATGACCAAGGTTAGGATTGAGCTCAAAATTTGTGAGTGGATTGATATGATGGGATGGGTCTTAGAAATCAATGACAAAAATCTCTTGAGCTCGTTGGACCCTGTATTCCCCTCTCATCCTCAATGTGTTTGTTGAGGCTTTTGCTATTTTCCATACTTTGCTTTGTTGGTATTTGGTTGTTATCTATCCATCTTTGTCTATGAGTTTTGAATTCCATTCCATTCCATAGAACTATTATCTTCATTCATTGTGCTTCTTTTTAAATGTGTGTTGAGGTCTGATTTTGTTTGTGTCTTGTTGCCGATGACCTATCATATTAATTTATTTTTATCGAATCTTGTTTTTGAATGCTTTTGAGGTCTTAGCTTAATCTGTGGATGTGACTGACTTTTCTTATTTATCCAAAATATGGGTCTTTAACGAACGCACAAGTATTTTGCTAGTCAATCTATAGCTTGATGATTTGTTATTCGTCAAAAATACACTTGCAAGACGTGTGTTAATTTTTTATTTTTTTTAATTCTCCCATATGATTCCAAATGTTGTCAAGCTGCAAAAAGCCACAATACCAAAAATATCAGCGTCGAGCTGAGTAAATCACTCTCTTAAAACACACGACATCGACAGCACATATACAAAAAAACACAGCTCAGTTTTTGGAAATATATATAATATCACACCTCAATATATTGGCTTTGAAAATGAGCCTATAAAATCAAGCGTGACTTATAAAGATTGTACCTCCAATTGTCCCGTCCCTAAAGCTATTAATTATGAAATGAGATTTACTATGATTAATTAATTTAGGAGATTTGTGAAGGGTCATGTCATGTGATAATTTTATAGTGAAAAAAGGTTGATTAGAGATGGGTTGCCAACTCCAATAGAGATGGATTTTGAGATGAAATGAAATTGAAGGACCCCAAAACACAGACATCTACAGCTAAGTCTTAGCACACCCAAATACCCCACAGCTGCACTATCAAAGTTTATAATTAATTGCTCCCTAACTGGACCCTTTTAAAGGCTCTAATTATTGAAAAGATTGATCAATTGTAGTACATTTTTGCCATGCAAAATTAATTAAAATAGTAGTATGACACTGCAACATGATTCAATAGGAACAATTTTGTTGACTGTTGTAATGCCAAAGATATAAGGTATAATACGGAGATTGTCCTACTTGGACCCCTACCCTAGCTGCCGGGCATTAATCATAACCTTTTCCTTTTTTGGATTTTTAAAAATCCATATTCCCACGTTATACATGTAAGTAGCCAGGCATTAAAATTGGTAATAATATAATAACGACGTGATGATATTGAGAGATCCCTTTTTTCATTATTGTGATTTGATCAAATTTGGTGAACTTTATTTTGAGGGGGTGAACTTTTTAACTATCGGTAAAATATTAAATTGGATATTGATGTTTATAGTATTTCATAAGATATGTCCGAATACATAGTAAATATAAATAAAGACTCAAATAAAGACTAAACACAACTAAGTCAATGAATAAAGAAACATCACAACAAGACTATTTCTATAGAACTATAGAAATTCGAGAACATTAAAGAAGCGCACATAACAAATCCAAACAACAAAGTTGAAAAAATAACACCACAAAGGAGCAAGGGAACAACAAAGAAAATGTTCTTAGCTTCCAGTCCAATTCTCATGTATAATTCAAATCTCCTCCATCATAATTCCCATCTCCATGTTCCATTCTTCCACTCTCCAATCTCCTTAAAACACTTATCCATCTGAATAGGTAGCATAAAAGGTTTTGGTAATAGGTTTTTGAAGCTCTTCTCCCATGTTTCAAACATCATGCCCGAATCTTGTTTGGGCCTCACTTCTCACTCTTATACGACCACCTCTACAATTTCCAAACCGAAGCACTCAAAGTTTACTATTTAACACCCTATAAACTTGTTTGTGTCTTCCCACCCAACATGTCCTGATTTATAGTATAAATTTAATTATATTTTGGTAGACTTTTATTTTTTTTCTCGTGTCAATTTCCAAATGTGTCATCTATTATGAGACGGAGGGAGTACTACAGACACATCATATCTTCAAAATATCTTGAAGTAGAGAAAAAACCACAGTATCTAAAATCCTACTCCGGAATGGTCTATACATATTAAGCCCATATTTAAGTTAAGGCCCACAATATGTGGCCCAACCCTTGCTTATCACAACTATTCCGATTATTTTATACTCCATTATCTTCTTTAAATTATTTAGTCTATAATAATAGTTCGTCCTCTTTTTCTCATAACACAAAAGGTCTCACTTTGTACCATTTATAGCAATCCAATAGTACAATTTGATCTAAAAGGGTCTTTATCATTTAATCAGTGGGACACTAGTCACTGGTGAGTTTTGTAAGGACTCTACTAGCATCACAATAGTAGTATGTCATTCCATTGATGGTAACTTTGGAAAATATAAGATCACAATATATGCACTTAATAAATATTTGTTTGCTACTAGTTGCTAGATTTAAAAATAATTTTTTTAAATTTTCATGTTAACTCACATTTTTATCGACAAAATTTACTATGAACAACTAAAATGATAATCTCGAATAATTTAGTTGCAACAAAATGCAAATTATAAATTAAAAAGATCATTATCTATTAACGGTAATGTGAATTTTAAATCGATAAAAAAAATAATCCTAATGATACTTGGTATTTGATTTTTAAATTTTTTGGATTTTTGATATTAGACTTTGAGATATGTATAATTTTGGATTTTTCGGATTTTTGAATTTTCAGATTTGGATTTTCGAATAGTGAAAATACAAATGTGGATTTGAAAAAACATTAGATAAAAATAGTGAGGTGTACAAAGTGTGAGATTTTGTTCTGACAAACAGACCTGAAAGATAGCAACGTTGAGAACTCTATTCGCACAGCACACGTACGACTCTGCGAAGTGAGAGCTCTACTCCCACACGCTTGACCCCTTTAAATCCTGACACGTGTCACTGAGATTGCATTCAAAGTCTCAACTGCCGTCGCCGTTTTGGCTAAATCTCTCTTTTATTATTTCCAATTCCTACTACTATATTTTCGGATTTTATTTCCTTGATTAAAGAATATGGATTCGATTGCGCATTAATTAGATTTGACCGGCGTTGTTCGCATGACTTCCTTTCTCCACCCAAAAATCCAGATTTGTTTAATTTCTTTTCCTCTCATTTATTGCTCGAGTTTGAGTTTTGTGGATCTCAATGGACATGGAAGTGATTAATGGCAAAGAATAATTACTTAAATTTATTGAGTGCGACACATAGTTGGAGGAACTGCGGTAGGGAGAGGAGGCTGCTCGATTGTGCTTTCTCTCTCTAGAATGTGAGATATACCGGTTCTGAGATTGAGAGGAAGATGATGTGTCCATATCTGACTTTTCTCTCTCTTAGTCTCAGTCTTCTTCTGTGATTATTAGTTTGTTTGTTTTTTTGGAAAAAAAGGGTGTTGATTTAGAGAGAGATGGGGGCATGTGTGTCTCGGCCAGAAAATTGCGTGGGAGGTAAATTAGGAGGTTCAAGGAAGAAAAAGAGTAGAAAGAGAAGAAAAGCTTCGAAGAGAAGGCAGCCTTCTCATCCTTCTAATCGATCATCTTCACCTATTGCCATCAATCCCACTTCTCAAGGTTTACTTCTCCTCTCTTTGTGTAAACTATTTTGTTTTGTTTTGATTTACTCTTTGATGGAGATGGTTTGAATCTGAAATTGCTCAAGTGTTAGTGAGATTTAATAGATGAAAATTCCCAAACAATGGAATGGTGCATTATAGCCTTCTTAATTAAGTACTATTCGAACCATGTCTTGGTTTTGGTTTCTTTGGGCGTCTTAGAATACAAGGATTTTGGTTATATGCTTAGATGAATTGAGCAGAGCAATGTGCTTTGCACCCTTCGTGCGAAGATGATGAATGAGTTATTTTGTTTTGCCATGACTCGATAACCATATATTTTGGTACTAACAGGAGGTGTGGATGAAGCATGGTATGATTCTGCTGCAGTGCTAGAATCTGACTGTAGTGATGATGATTATCAAAGTCTTTCTGATGGTATGTCGACAACTTGGAGTATTTGTTTTTGAAGCTGCATTTGATTCATCACTTGATTCTCAAATCAGATAGTGATTTGTATTTGTGTAGATGTGAGCTCCCTTAGTGGTTTTGATGGTGCTTCTAGAACTGGCATTGTTTCTCAGAGAGATCATGTCTCTTCCCTTGAAGAACCCCAAGAATCAGGCGATGGTGTGTGTCATTTTTCCGGTGAAGCAGCTAGAAGCTCAGTTTCCACTAGTGCTTCTGATATCAGTGTGACGATAAATGATACGAGTGATGTGCAGCCTGTTTACCTTGATGAGATATCGGGAGCCTCTAGGGAAAACGCTAATAAGGAGGATAATTTATTGGATAACTGTGGAATCCTTCCAAACAACTGCTTGCCGTGTCTGGCTTCGACTGTTTCTCCTGTTGAAAGGAGAAGATCCCTTAGTTTTAGCCCTCCGAGTGCAAGGAAGAAGACGGCCTTGAAGCTCCCACTCAAATGGAAGGAAGAGCATACTGCGGCCTCTAAATGTGAGTTTGCATCATTTTGGTTCTATTTGGTGTTAAAAAAATCCATAAGCATGTAGAAATTTATGAAATTAAAAATAGGGAGATTTTACACTTACCTCGTGTTATGTGTGTTGCAGTTTCTTCAAAGGCGGTACTGCAACGACCTATAGCTGGTTCACAGGTTCCCTTCTGCCCCCTTGGGAAGAAAATACCAGATAGTTGGTCAGATATTGGACCCGAGACATTCAAGATTAGGGGAGCGAATTACCTGAGGTAACAAACTTGCACTTGTCGCCTATA
This sequence comes from Salvia splendens, assembly GCF_004379255.2. Classification (NCBI taxonomy): domain Eukaryota; kingdom Viridiplantae; phylum Streptophyta; class Magnoliopsida; order Lamiales; family Lamiaceae; genus Salvia; species Salvia splendens. The sequence continues at coordinate 9,370,498 of NC_056034.1, forward strand.
ACTTTTGTCTCTGGTTATGTTTTGTTTTCCTTTGGTGTTCATATTGCACATATACTGTGCAGGGATAAAAGAAAAGAGTTTGCTCGCAATTGTGCTGCATATAATCCTTTTGGTCTTGATGTATTTTTATCTCAGAGGAAAATCAATCATGTTGCTCGATTTGTGGAGCTTCCTGCTATTCATTCTTCTGGAAAACTTCCACCTATTCTAGTTGTAAATGTCCAGGTACTCATACTAGATCAGACATCGAAGTCGGCATGTCTAGTCTTGCCAGATTTTCACCTTCTACTGATATAAAATCAAATAATTTGATAGTAACCAGTTAAAGCGATGCATAGAAGATACACAGATACTAAATCCTTATATAATGCATACACAACAATGTGGTAGTGGGTGTGTGTCCAAGGTTAGATCAACGTCATTGTGTAGCAACCTTGTTCTTATTCTTAGCAAGTCTTTGTGTGCTCTTATTTGTCTTCTTGATAGCACGTAATAATGGCTCGTCTTTACGGTTTTACAGATACCATTATATCCTGCAACAATTTTTCAAGGTGAAACAGATGGTGAAGGGATAAGCTATGTTTTGTATTTCCAGCTTTCTGAAACCTTCGCCAATGAATATTCAGCTCATTTTCAAGAAAATATTAGGGTGAGTATGTTGATGAATCTTATGTTCTCATTATGAGCAATGGTAATTCTTTGCCATGCTTCTGAATGAACTCAAGAAAACAGTAGTTTATCTTGGCAATTATCAGTGGGTCAGTTGCGATTATATGTGCTTGTGTGCTCCCTATCAGATACAACAGCTGCCCATTGATCATTTCTATTTTATGCATTCATTTGCCATGCACCTAACACCCAGTTTAAATTTCAGAGACTAATTGATGATGAAGTAGAAAAAGTCAAAGGTTTCGCTGTAGACTCCGTGTCACCTTTCAGGGAAAGACTAAAGATATTGGGCCGCATAGCGAACATGGAGGACCTGCCTCTAAGTGCTGCAGAGAGGAAACTCATGCATGCATACAACGAGAAGCCTGTTCTTTCTCGTCCTCAACATGACTTTTACTCTGTAAGTTTGTGCTTAATTTTTTTATGCAGTTGTCGAATGTGGTCTATCGATTCTTATTTGACTTAACATGCTTAATTTTGCTTCATTGAAAATTCAATGAAACTATGTTTGGAGAGCTCCCAAGCTTTTGAGAGGATTCACGCATGTCAAGCCCCGGTATCTTTTGATTTTTGTTCTAATTTTTCTATTATCTTTTCTTACTGCAGGGTGAAAATTATTTTGAGATAGACTTGGACATGCATAGATTCGGCTACATTTCTAGAAAGGGGTTTGAGACATTCTTCGACAGACTAAAGCTGTGTGTGATGGATTTTGGATTAACAATCCAGGCAAGTATCAAGTCCTTAAGTTAGTTTAACCAAAATCTTGTTGCAGAACAAATTCTCAGTTCTCCTTGGTTAGCCATGATGTTAATACATGCTTCCTATTATTGTTGTCAGGGTAATAAAGCTGAAGAGTTGCCAGAACAGATCTTGTGTTGTATACGTGTAAACGAAGTCGATTATCTAAACTATCATCAACTTGGGTTCTTTGAGAAAACCCTTGAATAGGTATAAAAAAAATAAGTGTAAAGCATCATAGATTATAGCAAAATAATAAATACTAGGAGTACATATTTTTCAGAAGCTTTCTTCCATTGTTTTGTGCAAGTCTCTACATCAACAAACTCAGTGGAGGATACTACAAATGCTGATATAACCAGGTTCAGATGTCCTAATAATTTATACTCATTGACAGGTGAAGAATACCAAAATACCTGACCAATCCTGAATCTTGAGTTGATGCTATTGACTTCCATGAGAATGGACAGATGACGCAGTCGGACTAGTGATATTGCAGTCTGGGTTATCAAAATTGGCTTGTCCCAGCATCATTTTTATCGCGATTTGAGGAACCTCAGCAAACCATTCGTCTCCAGGAAGGAAACTACAAAATCAAACAAAAGTTTTGGAACAGAATAAATTTGATGTTAGATAGATAAGAAGCTTTTTCTGAGGAAACTGACCTATATGGATCAATGTTGTTTGCCTGAACTACTTCAATAGCTCTGGCAATAACGTTCTTCATCACTTGATGCAGATTCCGGGATAAGTAGCGCCCTTGAGATGCAAAAAGTATCACAAATTCCATATCCAAATAGAACTGCATAAAAATGCAGATTATAAATTTCTTTGTAATTGTAGATTAGAATTATTTTTGACTGGATTAGACCTGTTGAAGACCCAGAGGGCCAAGCGGCCTCTGTGCTCCTTCGATTTCTTCCCAAAAGTTTTGATCCTCAGAAAACCATAAAATCACAGTCTCAGTGAGTCTCATCAACAGAATAGTTGCAAATCTTTCTCTCCCCACAAATACATCAGATGCAATACTACCTAGTCTTGTCAGCTTAGCAAACAGTTCCTGAAAACCAAAATGTAAAAATATGGAGTACTCCGAAATTGTTAGTACTGAATCATCACCTGATATACAAGAGATGGGAACCATTCAGGCTCCTCCTTGGTTTCGTCCATGCTAGCATATATCTCGGCACTCAAACGAAGGCATCCATCCTCCGTGACTATGAGCTCCACAGCATGCTGGCGGCAGAAACTATCTCTCAGTTGTTCAACTGAACGTTGGAGCCTTTTCTTCACCTCTCTTTGCTCGGGAGGGCGGTTTTTCCTGTCAGGACCCCCCTGTTGTGGGTCATCACCTGTCATGGTGGAGCATAACTTGATGGTTGTGCGAGGGAGAAGCTCGTCCGCTAGCAACACTGCATTTGCCAGCAAAGCTACCTGTTGAGTTTCAGTTTCTGTTACTCCAACTTTTCTTCTTCCACTTCCCTCCAAGTTCTCAGTGTCCATGGAACTAGGCAATGCATTTACGAGCAAGCTCACATACGCATTAAATGACTGCAGGACACCTTCCAGAGCTTGCTCAGATAAATGCAAGATCTCAAGAGAGCCAATATCTTCACAAAGCTCCTAAACCAAGATTCAGTTCTACAAACTAGAATGTCAGATAGCGAGAGAGAAAGAGAGGAATTTGTGTTATAATCACCTGAATCATTGTATGAAACCTGTGTGCAGTGTTAGAAGCTTCTGGTGCGAGGCAACCATGCTAACCGAAGCACTGCCGGCCAGCAATCGGAGAATGACAGAGTGACCAATCTTCAGAAGCAGCAAGGGCAGCTATACACAGATCAATCTTTTTTAAGGTCGTAGTTAGAGCCTGCTCCAAGAAGGGCCTGAAGAAGTTCCAAACAGTAGGCCAAAGACCCAATCCGCGATCCTCCAGCAGAAACGAGTGCCCCAAGCATATATGAATGCACTCAGCAACAATCCTTAGGCACCCTGATGCGGCTGGAGTCGCCACAACGTTCCTCTTGATGAGCTGTGCAAAAGCCAGTGTCGGATTCACTGCCCAGGTCACAAGCTCAGATGTAAAAGCTGGCTCATCGTCAAATATAGTCAAGGAATCATTTGATGCCTGAGCAATGGTGGAGAAAACTAGGTGTGCAAGTGCAGTAGTGTATGCTGCTCCATATGTAGTGCTCGATGGCTGTAGGGACTGCATATTCCTATGCAGCTTCTGCTGGTGAGACTTAAGCAGCGTGGGCCATCTCCGATCTTTTTCATCGCTTGAACTGCTGAACGAAGCTCGAAGCCATTTGGTAGAAGCCTGGCAAGTTGCATCAGCTAGTTGATTTGCTAATTTTTGCCTGTTTACCATGATAGAGTGTTCTAGCAACAATATTGCTTGGGTAGTCATTGATTTAGTCCCTCTAGACTCCTCGGCTAGAACCTCGCCTTCGTCTAGTATAGCCAAAGCTTCATCGATTCGTCTCTCGGCCAGTAAGACCTCAATCTTCTCCATAAACTGTGACAACCACTTGTCATATTTTGGAGGCTCAGTGTCTTGGAATTCTAAATCTGCAGCCTTTCTGGCATGATCAGTTCCGTCTGGCAAGGACTCGATCCGAACTCCATCAGCTATACCGTGGATGATATTTGCTCGCAATGACAAGATCACAAGAGGTTTTTCAAAGAAACAAGCTCCCCTTCAAGATCTCTCTTGATGTCCTGTACAACTTAATTGCCAAACTGTCTTAATTTGCTAAAAAGGATTCCAAGAGATAATCAAAATAATCACGCACTCAAAATAGCAGGAATGAGTAGACACTTTAAATACGATAACTGGCCTTATAAAAGATGCATAATTGGCATAGACACTTTTCCGCATTTCTTCTGCAGAAGCCTTCTTCAATCTGTCAAGGTGCATGCACAGTTGCCTAATTTCCTGTCCCAAATGTGTGAATTCAGTCCAAATTCACCCCCATAGACAATTATTATAAACATCCTGCAGATGCAAAGATTCATTTCTAACGAAAACGTATAAATTAATATAGGCTTGATGGGAATAAAGCGAAAAACGATGGACCTTTTCGGCCATGGTGCCGCTGTTGCTGTGGAAGTAAGATTGAGGATCGAAATTGTTGGATTTGAAGACTTTGAGCTTGTCATTGAGTGTCATCTCGGCGTCGAAATCTATGGATCCTTGCATCGACGAGAACGCCATCTCTCTGTGTATTTGTGTATGGTAGTATTAAACTCACCTCTATCTGCGATTAAATTCACTTATCAGATCCAAAATATGAGAGAAAGACGACGATCATATCATACGAACAAATCGATTGATACGTAAGGTTAATTTTTGGAGTGCGAGTTGCGGTTGATCGTAAACGCAGCCAATCCCATTTTGGATGCATGCCCATGCGATGTGGATCAATGGATATTGCTGAAAATTTGCTCGCAATTACATGTATTTAAAAATAAATAAATTTAGTTTTTTTTCTTCTGTAAAATACTACTACTACTACTACTAAGTTCTTGTCACGTTTGTGAAATACAAGTACTACTACTATTTTTTTTATTGCAACTAAACTATTCTATTGATTTATTAATTATCTGCCAAACCCTTAAGGTTATGAAAATTGTAGAAATACATGGACGACAGTATGGATTTTCTATTTCAGATTTCGATGTTAAAAAACAATTATAAATCCTAGTTGAAAATGTTGTAAAATGTAGTAGAATGCAAAAAAATATGAAAGTTGAGAATGAATGAAATACTACGATTAAAATACAAAAACTAACATTAAGCATGAATTGGGCATTTATAATGTGGTACATCAAACATGAAACTCCATTAAATCGCAGTACTATTTGATTTCATTATAATTTATAAACATAATATATAAATTTATGTCTCATATTCCATTAAAATAAAACACAACAATATATCACAGAGACGCAGACGAATGGAGAATTATCAGTGACAAAAATCTCGCCCAAAAACAGAAGTACCTCAACAATTGAAATTTGAAACATACCATAAATTGTCACCATAACCACAAACCACCGCCACTATCACAAAACTCAACTAAATGATTCTCCTAATTAACAATTCAAGATTAATTATATTGGCGTAATTTAACTAAACCGTCTACCACATTTATTTCAGTTTGGTTTTACTATAGTTCAGTCTTCAAAAATGTACTGTATAAATCTTTTTGATTCATCACAACGGTCATGTATATACAACCTGGAGCTTAAACATATATCTGCCCCCAAATATGAAGCTGCCAATTAAATATCAAGACAGAAATACATCTTCATTTTTTTTGCCTAAATTATATCAGCGTTTTACGAAAAATATAATTCTTCTAAATAAATATCCTTACAAATTTATTTATTGTCACACACAAATAATAAGTGAGAACCATGTAACATATAGTAATATGTTCTGTATATATAAAAGACATTAAAAAAGTTGCTTGTATTTTAGTCTATGCCTATTACTACTAATAAAAGATGTCAAAAATGACTCAGCACCCCATGACTTGTTTCGGCTTCTCCGGCACGGTGCCGTCGTTTCCGGCGAGCGCCGTGTACTTGTCCTTCCTCGTAAAAGCCGTGCACTCGTACGACAGCGTGGCCGCAATCACTCGCTGTATGTAATTGGCGACGTCGTGGCTGGACTTGCCCGCGCCGCGCGTGAGCTCGAGCGGCACCTTGTTTAGGAAAGTGACCTCGTAGGCCGGGCTCGGGTTCATGAAGAAGTAAAAAGGGTCCATCCCCTTCCACCCCCGCGCCGTGGTGCCGTGGAACATGCTCATCCGGTTCACCATCGCCACGGGCACCAGCTCGTCGGTCAGCTCCGCGAAGAGGGAGGAGAACCGGAGGAGGAATGGCTCCCGGCAGGTGGTGCCCTCGGGGCAGATGGCGAGGTCCCCCTCCTGGAGAAGCTTCCTGATCATCGCGGCGTCGGTGGCGCGGTCGCGGCTCAGGCGGACGGTTTTTATGGGTGATATCATCTCCGAGAGGCGGGACACGGAGTAGGTCACGGCCGGGATGGGCCGGCCGAGGGCGGTGGAGAGGAAGATTGGGTCGAGGAGGGTGCGGTGGGAGCAGATGAAGAGGACGCCGGATTTTCCCGAGGACTTGGTCACCGGCGGCGGTGGGGTCCCCTTGACGGTGACGCGGACGCCGAGGGCCCAGAAGGCGTAGTAGACGAGCGGCATCGGGAGGAGAGCGCCGGCTGCAATGCGGAGGCAAGCTAGGAGGAACCCTACCGGGACCCATAGTATGATGAGGAGAGCGAGGAAGGGTGTCGGCTTTTGCACGAGGCGGCCGTCGTGGAATATCACCGCTTTCGGGAGCTTATCGACGCTCACTGCCTTCACTTCGGGTTTTTTCGGCACTATGTAACTCTCCTGTATAATTCCAATCTTAAATAATTTAAATAACTCATATATAAATTATTAAAACTTCAGGAGAAAAATGTCTTTGTGAAGTAGAGTGGTTAATTTAAATTTCTATTAATTTTTCTAATTAAGAATACTAATAATAGAGATAAAAATACCTTGCATAAACTCATGAAGGGAAAATCAGTATGCCTATCGCCGAGGCCAATCTCCGGCGGTGTATCACCGAATGCTGCCCTAAGCGCGGCGGCCTTATTGTCATCGACCAAAACCCCGGGCGCCTTGACGAAGCCCGTGGCTCGCCCCTTAAACGTGGAAACCTCGGTCCCCATCACCAAATCGGCTCCCAAAAAGTCCTTGAGAAACGCCTCCACCATGATCCGGGGATTCGCCGTCAGCACGCAGCGCTTTCCGCAGGCGGAGAACACGCGCCACGACTCCGGGTGGAGGTCCCCGGAGTAGAACTTGGGCAGCACGGCCCGCGCCACCGACTCTATGTCTGAGACGCGGAGTCCGGCGAAGGCCGCGAAGATGAGCACGCGGATTCCGGCCGACTCCGATATGAAGTAGTAGAGAAATCCGGCGAGAGGAGAGAGAAGCAGCAGGAAGAGGAGGCGGAGAGCTCCACCGGCTTCGAATGCGACTAGTGCGAAGTAGGGGAAGGAGCTCCTCCCCCTCAGCAGCGTCCCGTCCATGTCCGCCACCACGGCGTCGTTTTCTCTCCCCGTCGACGCACAGTCGTGGATGCTGCGGAAACACGCCGCCGTCATCATTTGCGGAAATGTATGTTTGTGTTGTTTTTTGATGGAAAAAAAGGTATACGTATCTAGTGATGTGTATTTGTTGAATTTAGTGTGTATATATAGAGAGAGAAGAGGTTGCCATTGAAGAGAGCGGTTGACAAACGGACAAAACTAAAGGGCATGGTTTTTGTGGGAGAACGATGATTAAATTTATGCTTGCTTTCTGATTTTACTAGTGAAAAATCATCGTTTTTTAAGAACATCAACTGTGTGTTTTTTCATTGTTCATTACTTTATTTTCATGGAGTACATAATACAGCATCGACAACGCTCGAATTCTTAGTTATTGTAAAACTATGATTTTCAATTAAGCTTTCTAAGAGGCATATTCTTGTCCAACACAAGAAATCATGTTATCAACCAGATTTTTATATTTTAAATTTTCAAACAAAAGAACTTTTGTCCTTAGACATTAACCATCTGATACAGACTAAACAAGAGAACTCATCCCAAAAGACTGGCCTGTTAGGAGAGAGAGCTCATTTAGTCTATATACCCCACATCAGTTGTTCTCACAACTGATGTGAGAATTGAGTCCGTAACACCATCCTAGCAGTAGATCAATACAAGTACATTATAACAGGATTTTTGTTTCAAAAGGTTATTTCTATCTCACATTCTAATTTGATAAGATGGCTATATTTACTTAGGGGGCCTTTTTTTCTTTTTCTTTTTATTTTTCCTAACCCAGGTGCACCATAGATCAAATTTTCAAACAAATCAAGTTCATATAAGTAAGCGGTATGATTATAAAATACTTTTATGTAGGAATTCCATCTCATTTTTTATTCTTCTTCTTTTTTTTTGGGTGGGAGTTGCAAGGAGAATTTAATGGTGCAAAAGAAGTTGAAAATAGTCAAAGCACAAAGTCTTGGAAACCGTGCAGCGTTTGACTTATAGGGAGAAATGTCAAATAGTATCAGAATAGAGACAAATATAGATATAGGTTTGACTTTTGACGAGTTTAAGGTAATTAATTGCTGCATTTCGTCATATCGAATTTCACTTTTCCAGAAAATTAATTATATGCAACTCACTTGGAAGTTGGATCTCTGCTAAATTAATGTGCGGCGTTGCTTGTAAACAACATATGGTGTATAGCGTTTAAGGTAAGTCTTTTCTTTAGAAGTTATTATAGCGTTTTTCTTATTATTGTAGTATATAGTTAAAGATGAAATGTGATCGAAACATGGTGTGATGCTTGACAAGTCTATTAGGAAATCAACATTTCTCGATTAATTAAGATCACTTATATTGTGAGTTGAGATTTCACTATCCACAATCACGAATTACCCTAAATTGCAACCACCTACATACACTATGGTGGTTTTTTATTTTTATTTTTATTTTTATACTATAAATAAACAAATTAAAATGAATTTCTTAAAATTCATAATGATTAACAATCCAAGATGAATTGAATGAGTTCGGCCATTGTAAAGAAGGCCTAGTATTCTGGCCCAACCAATAAAAAATAATCAATTGAACTTTTTTTGGGCCAAGTTTGAACTCAAAATGAATTGTGGGTTTGTAATCAACTTACCCAAATCGAATATATTCATTAAATATCCTCTTCAATTAATAAAGTGCTTACTATATAAACTACCGTTACCTGTTGGAAAGTGAACTCTATGTCCAAGAAACGAATAACATTAACATTTTAATAAATTTTTATGCTTTTTTAAAAACATTGTTTCTTCTTCTTCGTTTCTTCTTCTTCTATACGAGAATTCGGAAAATTGAGCCAATTTACGAATTAAACCACATTATTAAGAGTGATTTATTGGGCAACTTATATAAGAGCATCCGCAGCGGTGCTCGCGCCCAAGAACGGCGTCCGTGCCGCTGGCGCGGCTCACCCCTGCTCGCCGTTGTGCTGTTGCCGCTGGCACGGCACTGCTCGATGCATCGAGCACCTCCGTGCCGCTGAGCAGCTGACGTGGCGGCACCTGCCGTTGGCATTTTCATTTTTTCATTTTTTTTAAAAAATCAGATTTAATTTAAAAAATTCGAATTAAATAAAAAAAATATTTTTCCACTTCCCAATAAATTATATCCGTTTTCTCCATACTTTTAATTTATTTTTCAATTTTTTTCCCCAAAATTCACATTTTCATCTATAAATACCCCAACTTCCACACAAAAAATTTCACACCACACTACACAATTCTCATCTAAATTCTCTCATTTTCTCACCCCTCCGACTCCCGCAGTTGGAACCACGAATGGTTCAGCTCACAACCATTTCCTAGTCCGGAAATGCAATTTTCGGCCCCTCCTCAAACCCAAGGTTCTCAAGTTCCGGGTGGCTACCGGCCTTACCCGGTGGACAACCAAGATGCCCCCGATGGGCGATATAGGTGGGCACCCGAACCCAGATCTAGAGAGAGCGGCGGCTCTCAAACTCCTCCTATTCCTACTCCTACTCCTTGTGGTGTCCTCACCCCGTACACTCCGGCGGAGATGGATCAATTATTCAAAGCCTATTTGATTATATCCGAAGATCCGGAGATTGGCACGAACCAAAGCGGGGATAGGTCTTGGTTGCGCGTCTCTCGCCGGTACAATGAAAATCACCCAGCTGGAACCATCGAGCGCAATGAGAGTATGGTGCGCAATGTCATATTCAGAGCCAACAAAGAAATCCAAAAGTTCCAGGGATATTACCTCTAGGAAGAGCGGTCAGCGGGGAGCGGCAGGAGCGAGCTCGACATCATCAGTGCCGCGTTGGCGACCTACCAATCCCAACATTACAAACCGTTCAAGTACCTCAACGCTTGACAGGAGGTGCGTGTGCATCCGAAGTATAGGGGAGGCATATCATCCTCCTCCAGCTCCTCTAGCAAATGGTCGAGGTCAGTATCCCTATCAGACGCCGCCAAGGATGAGGTGGCTAGCCAGCTCGCCGGAGCTAACTTGGGTAGCCCCGACGCCGGCCCGAGCAGTTCCCAACGCCGGCCGCAAGGAAGGAAGAAGACGACGGCCAACCGCCGTCGCACCGCGACTCCATCCGCCCCCGCCCCCGCCCCCGCCCCCGCTTCCGCTCCCTTTGTGCCATCTCAACCCCCTACCAACTCGTTGTGGACCCTTTTGGCCCAACTCAATTTGGCCGATAGGTCAAATATGACCCCCGAGCTACTTGATTCATATTTGACAATGATACAGGGTCTCCAAAGAACATTGGGGATAGGGCCAGAGGAATAGTCTTCCACGGGGGTATTTTTTAGCCTTTAATTATATAATTTTTAATTTGTAGGATTTTAATTATGTAATTTTTATTTTTTAGGAGTTTAATTATGTAATTTTTAATTTTTAGGATTTTAATCATGTAATTTATAATTTTTTTTGTAATTTGTAATAGTATTCCGGATATTTTTAATGCATTTTAATATTGTGGAAATATTTTTATTTAAATTGAATAATAAAAGTGGGTCCGGGTCTACATCCATGCTGTTTAGTAAGAGTACGGATGTGAATGCTCTAAGTATCACTAATTCAGTAGAAATCCATCCGAACCTAAAATTGCAAAAAAGAACTACAAAAATAGTGTAATATCTTAAAAAAGAAAACTAAGATCATTTCCCCAAGATTGAAATGTTCAATAAGCTTTTAGCTAAACACCCCTTGATAAAACATTAATTACAATCAGCGAAAGTTGAACAATCAATTTGCCTTTAAATAAAGGGGCATGATAGCAACAATATTTATAAAAGTAGATCATCAAAAATAAAGTTTGAATCCATAAGACACCTGTCTCTCCTGCCATTAATGATAAATAAGTAAGCCTACTGATTAATTAATGCTTAATCCAAACAGTGAAACAGTTTAGGTTGACAGATAAACGGCGTCGTTTGCATATTGACGACCATGACGCCGACGTGTGCCTATTTTCAAATATTTCCTCCGTAACCGCACCTGCTCTCTTGCAGTTGCAACTCAAACAAAAAAACGGCATATTTGACAACATTCTTTCAGCATTGGATTCACATCTGACCTCTTTTGGATTGTTGGATCGAATTTTTGTACTTGTTTATGGAATTAGACCAATACCATTGGGGGAAACCGTTCTTGAATAGGAAATTAATATCTTGATCTGTGGTTGGTTTCTAATTTCTATTAAGATCCAAACCCCTGAAATTTTGCTTTTTTGTCGGGTTTTGTTAGTTAGTTCGATTTTTACGCGAGATGGGTTTGAATAAGCGAGCTAAGATAGACTCGCTGATCTCACTGAGTCGACTCCGATCGATTCAAGTGTTCACAGGTTTGCTGTTTTTGTATTTGATTTTCATTAGCTTTGAGATTCCCATGGTTTTGAGAGCTGGGTTAGGGTTGGAATCCACAGAGGCAGAGTCTACTATACCTATTATTTCATATCCAATTATGAAAGCGGAAAATGATAATCAGCTATCACAATCAAAAGAGAATGAAACATTGGTTTTTCAGGCGCAGGGGCGGGAAATGGGCGAGTTTAAGAATGTTTCGGGTATGAATTTCGATGAAAATGCGTTCAATAGTGTGAGTAAAGATGAGTTTTCTGAGCTGCACAAAGTGGTTAGGGATGCATTTGCTCTAGGAAAGAAATGGATGGAGGATTTAAAGTCAGGAAAAATGCAGAGAGAGCTGCTAAATCGGACGGCTCTGAATAGAACAGAGGAGCCGTGCCCAAGTTCGGTGGTGTTGTCTGGGGACGATTTGATTGGGAGAGGGAAAATAATGGTGATACCGTGTGGTTTGTCGTTGGGTTCCCACATCACACTTGTTGGGACTCCACGGCAGGCCCACACCGATAAGAAGTCAAAAGCAGGGATTAGGAAGGATGATGGGGGAAGCAAGGTGGTTTCACAGTTCCTAATGGAGCTGCAGGGGTTGAGAGCTGTGGATGGGGAGGCGCCACCTAGGATACTGCATTTCAATCCCAGGTTAGAGGGGGATTGGAGTGGGCATCCCGTGATTGAGCTAAATACCTGTTATAGGATGCAATGGGGGACTTCTCAGCGCTGTCAAGGGTGGAGGTCGAGGGCTGATGAGGAAACTGGTGAGACAATCTTACATGGAATTTATGACACAATCTATTTGCTTGTTCGAATGTCTGGTGTTCATTTTGTATGGCTTTTAGTATTTGTTGATGACCGTTGATTATATGGATCCGTGGTTTCAATTGTTTATACATGTGTAGTTGTAGTTTTTTTTGCCTTTGAATGGTGAAGGTGAAGTAAATGAGTATAACTTTCTAGAGTTGTGTTACATGTTCAGTTAGGTAGGTCCTACCGGTTGTTGAAATGTTAAAGTTGATCAATTGCTTAAGCAAATCTCAGAAGTCAGAATAAACCTGCTCCTAAGTGTTTGTAAAAAATTATGCAATGCTTATGCTCTAAAAAGTTAAAGTATTTCCTGAATCTTCAAATTGTGATTTTGCCCTGCAAATAATGTTTTTTCAATTGAATGAAGTTGATGGACAGGTGAAATGTGAGAAATGGATCCGTGATGATAGTGGGTCTGAAGAATCAAACACCACATGGTGGTTAAAAAGGCTGATTGGGAGGACAAAGAAGGTCACTGTTGATTGGCCTTTTCCTTTTGCACAAAACAAGTTGTTTGTACTTACACTTATCACTGGTTTGGAAGGGTATCACATCAATGTAGACGGGAGACATATTTTATCCTTTCCATATCGCCCCGTGAGTACTCTTGTCTAGTAACTCTTTATGTGGAGAAATTCTGGATTATGTTGACATATCAGAGGTCGTATGATGTCAACAGGGTTTCACTCTTGAGGATGCTACTGGGCTGTTTATCAATGGGGATATCGACGTTCATTCTATCGTTGCAGCTACTCTGCCTACTTCACACCCAAGTGCTGCACCCAGGGAGCATCTGGATATGTCTGTGAAGTGGAAAGCCCCAAGCCTGCCTACTCAACCTGTAGATCTCTTTATCGGCGTCCTTTCTGCTGGCAATCATTTCGCTGAGCGGATGGCTGTGAGAAAATCTTGGATGCAATATGAATTAGTCAAATCTGCAAATGTTGTCACTTGCTTTTTTGTAGCAGTGGTAAGTCTCCATAACAGATGGAAATGTCAGTTAAAGTGTATCCTATGCGGAATCCTTTACTTTTACAGGCTTTTTGTTTCTTAAATTCACATTTTTGCAGCATGGAAGAAAGGAAGTGAATGTGGAGCTCATGAAAGAAGCAGATTATTTTGGTGATATAGTCATGGTTCCTTACATGGACAATTATGATCTCGTTGTGCTGAAGACTATTGCAATTTGTGAGTATGGGGTGAGTATGTGACTATGTACTATTCATTGTCTCAGATTCTTTATCATTATTCCATGGTCCTCCTATATTGTTCATGGTTCTGGTTGTTAGGTTCACTCAGTGGCAGCTAAGTACATTATGAAATGTGACGATGATACATTCGTAAGGGTAGATGCTGTTATGAGGGAAGTGAACAAACAAAGTGGTAGAAGTTTCTACATTGGAAATATCAACTACTACCACAACCCTCTACGGCATGGTAAATGGGCTGTCACTTATGAGGTATGGATATTTAGTGTACTTACCCCCATAACTATATAATATGGATCTTCTTTGTAGTCTTTAAGTAATTACATGGACCAACTTCACTACCTTATTTATTAGAGTATATTTTTTGTTTCTTGTTTTAGAGTAAAAAGTGCACATGCGGTTTGTTTGGTAGTAGATACTTTGGTTTAGGGCTAAATTTCGATTAATATTTTCTTCCATACGGTTAAGTACATATTTTCACTGAAAGTAATGTATGATAATCAACTGAACTTGTAGATGCATATTCTCATCTAGCAAGTGTACAGGTATCACCTATTTGCTACCCCTTCAAATATATAGTATAGGTATCTGGAATTGTGAGATGCAATTTAAAGTAAATTAAACTGGCCAAGTCTCTATGATCCACCTTCAGGACTGAAACTGCTCTTTGAACTTTTCCTTATTTTGTTGAGAAAAACACCCAAACCCTTAAACTATCTCTTCTTAGGAGCTCCTATGATAAGAACTTTCAAGGTAATATGATTGGTTTTTTATTTTGAAAACCTAGTTGTTAATTTTCACAACACTTCATAAGTTTTTGGTCCCAACTCTAAATAATCCTTGGGATTGTCAGACTAAGATATTAGTTAAATGGGCCTATTGATTCCAAAAAAGCTGTTCATTTATCTTTGTATTTTAGTTAATTATGTCATAGAAACTTCTAATTTTGAATGAACTAAGAAAAAGTTATCTTTACTTGGGTTCATTTAATCAAATTCTGTAAAAAAATATGGTTTGCAGGAATGGCCGGAAGAGGTGTATCCGCCCTATGCAAATGGCCCTGGTTATATTCTGTCATCTGACATAGCAGAGTATGTCGCATCCAAGTTTAAGGAGCATAAACTAAGGGTGAGTAAGCTTCCGACTTCCTTTAACAATCCTCTTTATGTGTGTGGGTTTTGGCCTGATTTGAATGGAAAGTAAAAGCTGTGACTGTAGATTGGAGTGTATATCCCGGACCATTTCCTGTGGTTTTAGTTATACACTTGTACTAGTTTTCTTTTGGTGGTTCTTGATGTGCTGACTAAATTGAGCTTTTCATTCATTTGACTCAGTTATTCAAGATGGAAGATGTTAGCATGGGAATGTGGGTTGAAAATTTCAACAGCTCGAGGCCGGTTGAGTATGTCCACAGCTTGAAGTTCTGTCAATTTGGATGTGTTGAGGGTTATTATACTTCACACTACCAATCTCCCAGACAGATGGCCTGCTTATGGGAAAAGTTGCAACTTCACGGGATCCCCCGATGCTGCCACATCCGATGACCCCCCCTTGTGATGATGGATGACTATGCGACATTGTGACCTGTACATAACCCAAGCCCTGAGCCTTGGGATTGTTTCTGCTAATTGTCTAGTTCATTCATTTCCTGATCCACCTTGTTTCAGGGCCCCATTTTTGTAATTGTTGTAGGACTATGCAAAACTAATATCTACTGCGGTTGTAGACTTGTAGTTGATATCAGACAATGTAACATTAACATCAGAATTCTGATGGACTTCGCCTCATTCCACTTATAGGCATGTTTTATTTTTCCATTTTCCTTAGCAAAGCTAACCAGATATGCCTAAATGGTTCCTGAGAAATCAAATGTTCAATTTCTATGTGATATTATTCTTGTTGCTGTCTATATACCTTGTTTGGATGTTCTTTGCCGGTAATTTACAGGAAAAGTTCGGAGATGGTTTAGCTAATTATGCTGCTTCTGTGTCTAAATATAATGTTGATTGTGCTTAAGAAAGCTGCTGCTTAAACTCAAAGCAGTCATTTTCTTTTAAATTTACAGCTCTAATAATTCTTGCACTTGATGGTGATGTGTTCATTTTCCTGCATATGGTTGCATCTGCGCTTAAATGGATGCATAATCTGATCAATGGGATCTTTTCTTTTTCTTTTCCGTTGAAGAACCAGGTGGAGCGAATTCTGGAGTGACCCGGGACTGATCATCTGGTGGGGATGCAAATGATGCCAGATCAAATGGTGGAGAGTGAACTTTGATGGAATTTGGGATAAAGAAAGAACATTTGAGAAGAAAGTGGTTATCCCTTTGAGTGGTGGCGCTTTAAAGAAGGAATATATTCCATAAGGTATTATTGTTGCATCTTATTTTTTTTATTGATGTTGGTTTCTTGGGGCTTGAAAATCAACTTTTTGCTAGTTGTGCTACATATTTTGCTACTGTCTTGACCCACAGTTTCGGGTGAACAAGTCGAATTCGACTGTAATGTTTCGTGCTTTGTTAACTGATCGATTGTTCAAACCTTTGTGAGGTTTTATGTGAAGATGACTGACTGCTTTTTGGGAATCAGTTTTGTTTGATTAATGGGGTTTACTGTATGAGATTATTGCTAATAGTAACTGATGACTGAATGGTACTACAATATTTGCAGCTAACAGAAATACATGGTAAAGGAATTCATCATCTTTCGTACATTAGGAACACAATTTACATCAAACTGTTAAGAGAATGACCTTTGCAGAGACGTGTCAAGTTATTCAAGACAACGGCTAGTCTAGACGAAGACCAGCATGACGAACCATGTAAAGCCGATTAGTGACAGAGCTTCTACAAGTTGAAAATATCATGTCAGTTTGCAAGGAACAAGCTAAATCTCAAGGTAAAACAAACTAGTTCTTACCAGCTTTCCAAGGAATAGATCTCGAACCATGGCTCCACGTTCCTCCATAGAAACAATCCGTCGTCCTGATCAAGCCATCGGGGCAGTTGCAAGTGAATGCCTTGTCAGGGCTGCTCTTGTATCCAAAGACTCCGCCACTCTTCTCACAGGTAGCGCACAGTGTCGGGTAATCATTGTTGTAGTTGAACTTATACTTGATCGCAATCCCATATTTCCACCCCGCGGGGTTGGATTCCTGACCATTGAATCCATACAGCGCTGAGTAAGACGTGCATTGCAGCTTCTGCAGGTCCATCTCAAAGGAAGGCCCGAGGTCCACGGGCGTGTAGACACAGCATGTTGTGATTGGTAGGCTCAGCCTGCCGATGGCCTCACAGGAGTAGAGCAGGCTGCAGACAGAGCCACCCTCAGAATCACACATCGGGAGGGTGGTAATCGGTGAGGAGGTCGTGGAGCAGCCGAGCAGCGCGAAGACTGTGCTGTCATGGAAGCTGAACGGGGCGTCCCAGTCGAGGCCGAAGCCTTTGCTGGGCTGAGTGCAGGAACAAGTTGACATGGTGGGGTCGGAAATGTACATGACTTGGTGATGGTGTAGCAACCGGTGTGAGTGGTGAACGTTAGCTGCTCGCCGCTGCATGTGACGTACGGCGTGTAGCGAGGGTTGCCACAGCCGGCGCCTGTGCCGAATGGGTACTTGATGGGGACCTGACCACAAGTGTTTTGGCAGGTTTGGGATGAGACTATGTAGGGAAGAATAGTGATCAGGATTGAAGAAAGGTGAGTGATGAATGAGTTCATGGCTTCACTGGAGAGACTGTAGAGTAAGATGGTGATGGAAAAATGAGCACAAAGACTAGGCCAATTTTTGGCTTTATAGATGTTTTACAGGCTAAAATTTATACTACGACTTCAAATTTAAATTCAAATATAATCAAATTCTAAGATATTTACTAAGTATACTTGAATCATTTCAGAACTATCTTAAACTGAGAACTATTACTCCGTACAAAATATATTACTACCATGTCCCATAAAAATATATCATTTAGGATTGACACGAGTTTTAATGCGTAATTGGTAAAGTAAGAGCGAAGAAGAAAAATAGTTGAAAATTGTACAATGGATGGTGGGGCCTATAAATGATAAAGTAAAAGTGAAGAAGAAAAAGATTGCATAAATAAATATGGATCATTTTTATGAGACGAACGAAAAAAGAAATATGACTTATTTCTATAGAACGGAGGGAGTAGTTGGTAGTACAAAACATATTAGTTGAAACAACTAATATATTTTGTGCTACCAACTGATTAGTTTATGTCACCAATTAATATATTTTGTGCTTCCAACTTCTTGAGTATGGATGCGTAAATGGTATCACACATTTTATGTATCCTATATGTTTTTGTTCAAATAACTTATGAGAAAGTATTTTAAATTTAAAGGATGTGATTGAATGGTTGGATAGGAACTTATTGATCCTTTATCAGTTTTATAATACTCCCTCCGTCTCGGACTACACGCACATTTCCTTTTCGGCACGGAGATTAAGGAATGAGTGTATAACAAAGTCAACAATTGCGGCCGTATGTGATAATTTTTACTAAAAATGGAAAGAGTGCAAATAACTTGGGACGCCCAAAAAGGAAATAAGTGCAAGTAGTCCGGGACGGAGGGAGTACGTATTTCCTATGTTCCACCGTAAGTGAGACTATTTTTTTTTGATATTCCACCTAAGGCTTGGCAATATTAAGCTCCTTTAGTTTTTACTCTATCTTCTTCTATTTTACTCTTTTTTCTTAATTTATTTTATTTTATTATTTATAGTTAATTAACTAAACATCACTATCTAAATTCATGTCTCAAAATAAAAACACATCATCATTTAGACTGAGATAAAGAAAGTATTAATATAATAATTACATTTTCCAAAAATAAATCTTAATAATAAATCATTGCAAACAACCTATCTTTATTAAAATGGAGTTTTAAAATGTCCATTGTCATTATATTTTAATTTAATTATTACTATGTACCACTAATATAAGTAGAAATTTTATTAATTACTATATGTAATATGAAATGAAAAAAGAAGAGGAAGTTCTCCCTCTCGCGTGAACTCCATTGCCGCCCGTTGCGCCGTTCAGGCCTATCGTCGGAAGTTTCAAACGCCATCCGACCACAGCCCGTCTCCGTCTCTTCCCCTATTCATCCCTCCTTTTCCATCCTCTATTGAAGAAATATTTAATAGCTTGAAGCTTCACTACCATTCACACCCAACCTTATTTCTTGCAAAAAATTGGTAAGAACCACATTGAATTGAAAGATTAAAGTAGGAGAAAGTTGTTCTTGAATTAAGCTAGCGAAGGGGGCTTATCTTATACTTCCAACTTTCCCTATTGAAACTTCCACTTTTCATTTTTTTCTTCTCAGGAAATCGAGGAGACTTCGCATTGCCAAAATCCATCATCTGCTATGCGAGATTGAAGATTTTCAGTTAGTACTCATTTATCTTCTGTGGTGATTAAATTTTTGGTTGCTCAAGCTTCTGTAGTTAATATGAAGTGCATTATTATTTTATGCTGGCTATATGTTTGATGAATTTCCTTGAGTTTTATGTATCGTGACTTTCATGCACAATGTATTCGTTTCAATGAATTTCAGTTGTCTGACATGCATACATTAGGAATTCTACCGTGTGCTTATTATGTGTTTGGTGAATTGCCTTAGTTTCATGTGTGGTCATGGGCATAAATCTCGTTAAACATTTGGTTAATCATGGATGGGGCGTGCTTTAATCGCAATATAATTTCAAATGAGCATGCGCAGAGTAACGTCAACTTCTAGCAATGCTGTTGCTGTTAGCGTGTTAGAGTTATTTATGAAATTAATCTCTTAGGCCAGATGCTTAGTAATCAGTTTGGTATATGCTTTAATTCTAAAAAGTGAAATTTGCAAAAGTGGAGCAAAATCATTAGTTGGTCAGACGATGAGACATCAATATGTGATTTTTCTAGAAGGCATATGTTTTTTGTCAAAGCTTGGTACTTAGTTTGCACTCATGTCATATGTATAGTAGTTTTTAAAATTAATTGTGGATTTATTGATAGTTAACTTTGTTTCATTTTTGTATGTATTAGATGATACATTGGTTAGAAAGTTTGGAGGGCATCCACTTGGACCAGACATGTATTATTTGAAATTTGTGTTGACGGACCTCTTCCGACAGCATGAAGAGGAGCCCTATCATACTTTCATGTTGTCTAAAACAAAGTCCAGGCAGAGGTCATCTCACATTCACATGCTTTTCAAGTTTTTCTCCGTCTGGCTCATCTGGTCAGCGATCTTTTCCCAATTATTCACCAAAGACACCTTCTATAAAAGATTCCGAATTTGTCCACCACATCTCAAGTATCCTCAAGCAACGCTGCTATGAGCCTCTTCGACAAATTATGAGGTCCTTTGAGACCAAATTCAGGCCTGACCATCTGGTTTGGGTTCTCATGGAAATAAAGAATGATTATAGACTAGTTATGAAATTATTCAACTGGTCATATATGAGAAGATCCCCATCACTTGAGGCTCGTTGCATCATCATTCATCTTGCTGTTGCAGCTAATGATATAAACACGGCTCATAACCTTTTTCATGAATTCTGGACAAGTTCTAGTACTGATGGCAATACCTTGTTGGTCTCCCACTTTCTTGAAAAATTGATATACACCTACAAAGATTGGGGTTCTACTCCCTATGTCTTTGACATCTTTTTCCAGGTTCTTACCGAAATTGGACACCTTGAAGATGCGCGAAAGCTCTTTGATAAGATGTTGAACTATGGTGTGGTTCTTAGTCTTGATTCCTGTAACCTGTTTCTTTCCAGAGTTTCAAAAGACATTGGTGGTCCTCTTATGTCGTTAAAAGTATTCCAAGAATTCTCTGAAGTGGGTATTAACTGGAATACTCTCTCATATAATATAGTTATTCACTCACTTTGTCAATCAAGGAAAACCAAAGAAGCTCATAACTTGCTTTTACAAATGGAGTTAAGAGGTTGCTTTCCTGATGCAGTAAGTTACAGTACAGTTATCAATGGGTATTGTAATGAAGGAGAACTTCAGGCCATGCTAAGAGTTACTGAAGCTATGCTGCAAAAAGGTCTGAAGCCAAATGCATTTACATATAACTGTATAATCACTCTTCTATGCAAGACTGGTAAAATGGTCGATGCTGAGAAAATTTTGAGGGAAATGACTTCACAGGGGGTTTTTCCTGATAATGTTGTATATACAACACTTATTGATGGTTTTAGCAAACATGGGAATGCTTCATCTGCGTTAAGAATGTTTAATGAAATGCAGAGTCAGGATATAATTCCTGATGTTATTGCATATACTGCTCTAATTTGTGCCTTTTGTCAGAATGGAAAAGTCGCAGATGCAGATCAGTTTTTTCATGAATTGCTAAAGAATGGGTTGAAACCAGATGAATTAATTTATACAACACTCGTTGATGGTTATTGCAAGGCAGGTGAAATTAGAAAAGCATTTTCGCTGCACAATGAGATGATCAAAATGGAGTTGAATCCTAATGTCGTCACATACACTGCAATGGTTGATGGGCTGTGTAAACAAGGGGATCTTGAAACAGCAAATGTACTTCTTCATGAGGTGCGTGAAAAAGGACTTATTCTCAATATCTACACATGGAATGCGCTTGTCAATGGTCTTTGCAAATCTGGGAATATAGCACAGGCAGTGAAGTTAATGAAAGATATGGAAGTGGCTGGGATACAGCCTGATGTTTTTACCTATACTACTCTAATGGATGCTTATTGCAAATCTGGTCAAATGATTCTGGCACACCAGCTGCTAAGTGAGATGTTACAGAGAGGGGTTAAACCAACAATTGTTACATTCAATGTCCTTATGAATGGATTTTGTATGTCAGGGATGCTGGAAGATTGTCAGAAGCTGCTAAGCTGGTTACTGGAGAACAGTATAATGCCTAACGCCAGCACTTATAATTCGCTTATTAAACAACAGTGTATCAGGAATGATATGCGTGCAGCTACTCAAACTTACCGTGATATGTGTGATCAAGGAGTGGTACCAGATGGAAATACCTATAATATACTTATACGAGGACATTGCAAAGCAAGGAATATGAGAGAAGCATGGTTTTTACGTAAGGAAGTGGTTGAAAAGGGATACAATCTCACTCTTGAGACCTATAATTCGCTAATTAAGGGATTTATTAAGAGGAAGAAGTATAGGGAGGCTAGAGAACTTTTTGATGAGATGAGAAAGAAGGGATTAGCAGCAGATGAAGAATACATACTGCACCTTTGCGGATATGAATGATGACAATAGGAACATCGATTTGACTTTGATGTTCCGTGATGAAGAAGTTAAAAGGTGTGTCATTAATTGTTTTGTTTGGCCGACCTGCTGTACTATTGTGTTTGGTCGACCTTTGTACTAAATTATTGTATTTACTAATTACAAATATTGCCTGTTTTAACTTGCATCAAAGTATGGTCATTATATGTCTATATGCAGTAAAATATGATTTAGGGTCAGCTATAAATATTTCATGGCAATAAAGCTAGATTTGAATAGAAGCAAGAATAAAGAAATGCTACGGCCCAGTTCAAAAAACAAATGTTGTAACTGATAGACCTTTTATATATTATTCCGTTGTTCTCTAGGGTGGCTGGAGTGGAAAAACTGTGATGTGGTTGCATATAGATTAAAGTCTATAACAGTAACCGGGCCAAGGTATGCTTGTTGCTTAAATCTTTAACTAGAACTCACACCGTCGACTACTTTTATAACACATTTGGTAACCTGCTGTACAGGAACTTGTTGGATCTTTGGATTCCCGTGATGGAGAGGAGGCAGGGTGAGTTTTGCCTGAAAAAAGTATGTGTACTAAACCTTGCAAATAGCCACCGGTGGTCTGACTTTATGATGCTTTGTGGATACAGAGGTCAAATTTTTGAAAGCCAATATTTTTGGATGTTCAGTCCAACTCCAGAAGAAGGAATAATGTGAATGTTAGAACTTAGAAACATTGATTTGATTAACTAGTCCCACAAAGAGCCAATAGGAAGGATTTTTTTGGAATGAGAGGGAAGATAGTGGATGGATTCTATCTTGAATACTTCAACTCGGTTCATGAAGGACGATGAATAGGACTTGATTTATGCATGAATTGAGATGATGATGATGATGATGATGATGATGATGATGATGAAAATCAGAATCGGCCATCATGAAGAGATTGAGATGGGATCTCATCCAAGTGATGGAGAGGCTTTGCTGTTTTATAAGCCCTTTAGTTGTGTGCATGGGCTATTTTACTTCAATTCCTGTCGATGCCTTGCTTACTAAACTCATGCTATCACGCCAATATACTCTTGGCATGGCTTTGGGATAAATGCTATCAAGACAGAGCCATCATTACTGATAGTCAGCTACTGCTTGGCATATATTGGTCTGTTTTGCCAAATATCTTGTGTTGATCATGTAATACCAAAGGTTGGCCTCTTGTTGATGCTGACACTTGTATGTTTTTTTTTCATTCTCCGTCTCTCTTATCCTTATTTTGTACAGTATTATCTATGTATTCATGTGATTGTATGCAAATTGCAAAGGTTAGTTTCTGTTGAAGATGCTAATCAGGACTGGCAAAAATTCCTGGTATTTTTTGAAGGATGTTTTTTTATTCATTAGTTATTTTTTGGTGGAGAACATAGTCCACTACTGTAAAATTCAAGCATCATCAAACGCATAGATGGATTTCAGACCTCAAGATAAGATGGAGCAGCGCATTTGCTTCCTTGTCTGTTTTCACCTCAAAGGTCCAATAGTGTATCAAGTGCACGGCATACACTTGAAGCTACGAATGATCCACTCTTTATACTGTGTGATGCTCCAAGACCGTGCTTTGGAACTTTCATCATCAGGCAAAGCATACACATTTATTCCTCGTGCTTTCCCGAGATATATTTTCTAAATTAGTACCCCATATGATTTTTTATTTGGCTAAACTTAAAAGTAAGAATTTTTTTATAGTAATGTATTTTTACATGCAATTAACCTATAATATATATATATATATATATATAGGGTTGTGATCAATGTCGAACCAATTTTAAAGACCGAACTAGAGACCAAATCTGGGCCATTAGATCTAGTTTTTTTGATGAGATGTGCTGCTGTGTAAATTTTTCGGTCTTCATTACAAGCCCATTTTACTTCATTGTATAGATTTATTACTTCATTCCGTACGTAATACCTTGAAACTATAACATGTTTTTACTTTCTTCCAGTAGGTTTTGAAATGATTCAACATATGTTTCATTTGAATTCATTGACCTGAGTTTTTACTTTATTTACATTAAAAAATGCAATTTATTCAAGTGTGTTTATTACTTCATTCAGAAACGTTATTACTTCATTGGATAAGGTTTTTACTTCATTCCAGTAGGACTTCACATACTTCATTCCAATAATTTATTGCATCATTCCATGTGTTTATTACATCATATCAGCGTTGTGGCGGTGGTGATAGATATTGTAGAGAGAAAGAACGACACGCGACGGCGAAACCGCATTTACGTACTGGAATGAAGTAATAATCCTACTGGAATGAAGTAAAAACCTACTGGAATGAAGTAAAAACCTACTGGAATGAATTTAAATCTTTGTAACATGTTTGTATGACTTATTTACCTTCGGATGAATTAAAATAGGCTCGTGATGAAGGTGAAAATAAATTATAAATTTGTGCCTCTCATCCATAAAAAACTAGATCAAAAAACCCTAATTTGGTATGGTTCGGTGGTTCGGTCTTTAAGAGTGGATTTGTGAATAATGAGACTCTATATATATATATATATATATATATATATCCTACGATGCAAAAACTCAATTCAGCAGTATATCCAGCAATTCTATCTACATTTATCCCATAAGTTTTCAGACGTGTTGTTTCCATTGTATTTAACTCTCTCAATTCCAGGAGATGTGTGCGTTTCTCACAACTGATCACAAGCAGTGATGGGTAAATAAAATTCAGAAAGATTGTAAACAAACACAACATATTGGATATTGATGGAGAGACGTCATAAGTCTACTATATTCCATTCTCAGGTTGAGTACAAGGAATCTAACATATCACAGGAAAAGCAAAAACGCCAAAAGAAGAAGAAGCTTCATGGCTGAATGTGGCAGAAGAAAATATCCATGAGACGGAGCAGATGCAGGAGGATTTCTAGAAGTCACAACTTCCTTGGAGCAGGCATAGTTGCATCGGCTTGGACGAACTATTCTGTAAACTCCACTCTGTGTTAAAATGTAAACATCTCTTTTGTTATCTTGTCCAAATGAAAATATATACTCTAAAGCCGGAAGATTGCTGTTGGGCACGACGTCACACTTAATGGGAGAATCTGTGGCGCAGCTGAAAGGAGTGTCACTAGTTGTAAAGTTCCCACTGTTACGAGGAGTTTCTGACGCTGCCCAAATGTGGCTCGCGTAAAGGTCCCCGTACAGGTAACTGAACACACACAAATAGGCAAATGTAAATTAGTTTCTCAATATAAGCCATCATATATTTTCAAAGAAGCAAAGCAGAGATGGTTTCTTGTGTTTTCACCTTCCGTAGGTGCATGGATCGGTCTGGGACCGGTAAAAGAATCCACCTGATATTGCTGCAGATCCAAGTTTGTTAATATTGGAGTGACTGTATCCCAGCACTGGGAAGATGGGATCAATGGAATCTGCAGAAGTATTGCCCCCCGGAGTCTTCTGAGGCTCGAATTCTTGGGGGCCTTCATAGACACGCCATCCATAATTTCCTCCCTTGGAAATGATATCAACTTCTTCATATTGATCCTACAGAGATACCAAAAAGGTAAGCATCACTCAACAGTGGCAGATTTCACACTATTAAGCGGCATTGATGTTCGATAAAGTTATGTTTATAGCAGTATCTTTGAACCTGTCCAACATCAGCACACATAAAGTAGGAAGGTCTCTCTGAATCAAAGCTACAGCGCCATGGATTCCTGAGGCCATAAGCCCAGATCTCCGGTTGCATTTCTCTGTCTTCTAAATAAGGATTATCTTTTGGGATAGAATAGTTTCCCCACAGATCTAGTTTGGCCATCTCATCTTCGCCTGAGAATTCAACACATAATTCTGTGAAATTTGAGATCATATGAAAAGACACAGGCTTTTATGGATTATGTATCTTGATTACTTACTTGGAAGCTTGTCGACATCAACCCTCATAATCTTCCCAAGAAGCGATTTCTTGTTCTGAGCAAAGTTATAGGGATCTCCTTTACTTCCTCCGTCGCCCAACATGACGTATAGGTGGCCATCATCTGGGCCGAAGAGAATTTGGCCACCATGATTTGCTGAAAAGGGTAGCCCCAATGTGAAAATCCTCTGTACCTCTCTTGGTCTTGCCTTGTCTGCCTAGAGATATCAATCATATTATTAACTCAACTCAGTTGCATTATTCATTTTCTTGTTCAATCTATTTACTGAATATCTGTTTCTAATGTGATAGTGTTTACCACTGATGGGCTTGAGGCAGTTCCATTGGCAGAATACTCAGCAACAACGATATGATATTTGCAGACTTCTCCTGACTCCAAGGAGCCTAACTGAGACGGATCACACCCGACGTCTGAATTGCAGGCACACCTACCACTACATCCCGGAGACTTCTCCTTGTCGCAGTTGAAGGACGCGAAGAACCTCCCATTCGTAGCAAAGTTTGGATGAAACGCCATTCCCATCATTCCAAAGCTTGTATCCAGGTATACTTGGTCCGTCAAGTCAACAAATGGGCTCGATTCATCGACTCCCATCACCTCGCCTGAATCCTGTTCTGGTATGGTGGCTAACCAGATTTTTCCTGCCAGATTGGAGAAGAAAGCCCGGTTGGATCCATCAGGATGAGGAACCATGTTGATGTACGAGCCATTGCCGATTTTCTCAAGGCAGATGCTTTTTGGCGGAGGCAGCGTGTCTGTTTTGTTAAGTGAGACAGGCTCCCCTTGGAAGCAAGGAGAGCTTTCACCGGAGGCGCCCCCAAACGCATTGCAGAAGTCGGACTTGGATTGCCAGAGGTCGGTTAACTTGGACTGAGTCGCGTTTTGTGAAACCACAGCCTTGCTTTGCAGCGCGGGAGCGAATGGGGAATTCAAAATCAGCACATCTTGGCATGATTGCCATACACTTGAGCAGAAGCTATCATTTCTCTGGCTTGATGCTGCCGTGGAATTGCACAATATTGGGACTGATCGAGGCTCTGAATCGACGTTGAACAGCTTTGCTGAGAATGGATCACAAGTCTGGTACATGAAGATTTTTGTAATAATCATCAGAAAAATGCATTCATCTAATCACACACTTTTTAATAGGTAAATTCTCTCTTAACATTTGTCATTGCTAGTGGAAGCTTATGTTCTTTATCTTCCAACAAAAAGGACAATATATTAGTAGTAAAGTTTGAGTAAAATACTCACTGCGCAGATGATAGATTTGACAGCTGAAGCACAGGAAGAATCAGAAATGTTCATGGCCTCAAACTGCTTCTGCAGCTGAACATCTTGTGCTTTACTGCAACAGACTTTCCCATCGTACGGACAGAACGACAAACGCCCCGTTTTGCTGCTCGGTTGCCCTGCACATACACATTAGTCTAACAAAAAAACAAGAAATGGCACCAAAAAAACAGACACATACTCCAGTTTGTGCAGAGGGGATATGAAGAAGAAGGAGAAGGCAAGAAGAGCAGTAGCAGACAGAAGAGACACAAATTCTTGACAATATTTTCCATGGTGTGGAAAAAAGTCACATGCACCAATGGCCACCAAAGCCTTATCTTCTGCACTCCCACTATAAATGGTTAAGCTGGAAAGGCTGGATTGGAATTAAATATTCAAGTGATTATCCAGAAGCAATTGAACTTTTCATACTTCTTCATGAGAAGAAAACTCCCTTCTCTCTCATCAAACCAGAAAGGTAAGTTTGATGTAAAAGAGTCTGAACTTTGAGAGCAAGTGGTGGTGGACATTTATTTGACACTTTGACTTGTGCATTTACACAAAATCTCAGTGGATAGAAGAAGTGGTTCAAAAGGGAAGCAATAATGTCAGAAACCAAATAAATGCATACTCCTACATAATTGGTGGGTGATTGTTGTTGGTAACACTAAATGCACCCATTATCATTTTCTTCACCTCTCTTTTTCAGTCTGACTTTGGCCTCTTTCATACCTCTTTTCAATGTTCAAAAAGTTCAATCACCTCTATTTCAAAAGATGAATGTTGTTTCAATACCGTATAGTCAAAAGCACGTCGGAAATAAACAATCCAACATTTTAAATTGAAATTGTATTTATCATAGATAAAATGATTCTACAGCGTCTTATCATATCGATAAGATTTTCAAAAATGGGTTTATTTATTGGGATTCCATTACTTGGAGTGGTGGTATATTGCGACAGAGATATTTAATTTATATTATTAGACACGTTAAAGAAACCGTATAAACTCAAAAAAATGGACAATCGTATCATAGCTTATCTGTCAGGAATATATATATGTTATTATTTTTATAATTAATTAAATTCGCCAAAATAATAGTAGTGCGTTGCTAGTCGGCCGTTGAATCCAATAGATTTTATAAAAATTATATTTCGCCCACAGCCTCACATGGACTATTTTCATATTGGTAAAAGCCCAAATAACCTCGTTGGGCCCGATTTGATTATAAGATTATCAAGCCCAAATTACATATCCAATTATACTATTATTAATATTTTTTGTTACTCAACAAATCATAACAATAATTTAAACATTATGCATCATGTTTTATTATTATTGATGTTAATGAACATAGTTTTCAATCAAGAATTAAATTAAGAAAATCTTACATTAAATATGCACAATAATTCTAATTTTACAACATACTATCTACTATTATACTATTATATAGTTAATTGAATTTAACTAGTATAAGAGTTCGTTTCATAACTTTGCTAAGATAAATTTAAGATAAACCAACAAAAATAAAGATTATGTTAGTTCCCTATATTTGCGGCCAAACAAAGGTACCTAAAGAAAAAGTTGAATTCATGGAAACTTAAAACCAGAAGTTTAAAAGTGACGAAGATGGTGTCTTGTCTTCACACCACTCACCCTACCTAACCCATTCACTTAAATACATACCACCTCTATTTACTCTTCAAAACTCTCTCTCTCTCTCTCTCTCTACGTCGCTTTGAAGTGGGCAAAAATGGGTTCAAACCAAGTGCAGTTGTTAGGCGCATGGCCAAGCCCATACGTTTTGCGTTGCCGAATCGCGCTCAACATTAAGTCCGTCAATTACCAGTTTTTGGAGGAAACATTCGCCTCCAAAAGCGATCTCCTCCTCAAATCCAACCCCGTCCACAAAAAAAAATCCCGGTCCTCATCCACGCCGCCCGCCCCATCTGCGAGTCTCTCATCATTGTCGAATACATCGACCAAGCCTGGCCTTCCGATCCCTACGACCGTGCCACCGCCCCTTTTTGGGCGGCCTTTGTCGATCAGGTAATTCATGTTATCATCTAATGATTGCACAACATAAATAGTACTATAAATATAGATTTAGATTCATAATCATAATATAAGCTGAGCAATAAGCACAACATATTTTGGACTAACAATTTTCAACACGGCACAAAAACTTGACACGAATACACCTAAAGTTATTTGACTTGGGGTCAAGCCTTATTAGGTTCATGTTAGGAATCTAATAATTTCAGATTGAGTTTGGATTGGATTAGATACTATATAAATCATGTTTTAATCATATAATTTAGGTTTTTATTATGCAAATCAAGTTTTAATAGTGTAATTTAGGTTCAGGTTGTTGTCATGTTTTTATCATGTCATTTCAACCCGTAATATATCTTGTCTGGATCATGTTCGGGTTACAAGGTAGGATAAGAGTTATTGCGTTGGGGAGTTTCTTGAGTTGGATAAGAGTTATAGAGATAAAGCGGAAGGTGAGTTTGATCGATGAATCCGCCACCCCCAATCTCTTTCACTGGGCTCTCCGTTTTTCGGCGGATGACGCGGTTAAATCTGTTTTTCCCGACATTGATAAGCACCTCCAAATTGCTGACATCGTCGTTGCGAAATTTAAACCAGCTTCTCACCAAAACTAATTCATTTCATTCCCGAACTTAGTTTCGTGTTCGTGTTTGTGTTTGATGAAATAATATCTATGTACTGTATGAAATAACATATGGGATTTAAATTAATTTTCAATTCTAGTCTATTAATCATATATAATTAAATTTAATTAGGCAGATATATCTACATGTAAATAATTTAGCTATCACCAATTTAGCTAACATGGGAGTACTAATTATTAGCTATCACCAATTTAGCTAACATGGGAGTACTAATTAATGAAGTAAATTTATTTTTAGATAAGTAAAATCATAGAAAGCATATCATCATGCAACTACGTTGAGATTATAGAAATTTATTTATATTCAAATTAAACTGAATATGCGATTGAATTAAATATAAATTACTACTACAATGTTATTGAAAACTTAAAATTACATAATTTAACATTTAAAATTACAAATATGAGCTTATTGGGACCAAGAGATATTTGTTCGATTAAATTTAGTCTCATTAATGGCTATAAATTGAAGTCCTACAAAACTTTTTTTATTTCAATACTTTAGTTGAAACCATTGATTAACTATAGGAGTTGCACAGCCATGAATGATTTTGTATGAAGAATTTATATGGAGGAAAGATTTGGTGTAGAGAGTTTATATAGAGAAATGATTCCATAACTGCCATGCAATATATGTAGGTGGGCAAAATCTTTATCCTTCACAATAATATTTTGACATCCAATCATTGCCTCTCAATGATATAGGCTGATTGAATTTTCACAAGAATTATAAAAACAAAAGCTTCCTAATAGTAATATGTGTAATTTTGATGGTTAATTAAAACTAAAGATGAACGGAGTATATTAGTAAGTGGGTTAAGAAAATCATTTACTTTCACATTTTGATTTTATTATTTATTAATAACTTTCTCGCAGGTAGGGCTGACAAATTGTGCGGATTGGGTCGTTATCGGGTCAACCTGATAACGATCCAACCCAAAGGCCTAACCGGAATCCGACATGCTGCCTTCAAATCCGATCACGACCTGCACCCGACACGAACCCGTTATCGACCCGATATAATATGGGTTGACACGACACGATAACGACCCGAACCTGATATTACACGATTAAAACCTGATATTACACGATCAAACCTTAATTTTTAACCTAATTTACACAATTAAAATTCGTTTTATACTATTTAAACCTAATTTATAAGAAATTAAAAAATTAAAGTAATATATATTTTTAAAAATAATAATAAAAATAATAATATTACTCCCTCCATCCCACATAATTTGACCCACTTTGATCTGGCACGGGTTTTAAGAAATTTAATGGAAAGTGAGTTGTAAAAGTTGGTGGGATGTGGGTTCTACTTTTAAAGTATTAGTTTTATAAGAAAATGTGAGTAAGAATGAGTTAGTGGAATATGAGGTCCACTACTAAAAATGGTAAAAGTGAAATGGGTCAAATTATTTGGGATGGACCGAAATGGAATACTGGGTCAAATTATGTGGGACGGGGGGAGTATTTTTTAATGGGTACCCGTATCCGACCCGAACCCAACCCGATAAGGACACGGCCCAATAAGACTGGACCCCAACCCAATAATATCGTGCGGATTCGTGTCGGATTATTGTGCCGCGTCGAAAATTGCCAGCCCTACTCGCAGGTATTTGCATTTTCAGTTTCATGCTTAAATTTAATAAATTTAGGTGGAGTATATCTGTAGCATTTAATTTCATCTTTAAATTATTAGTAACAAATATTTAGGGAGGGCTATGTAATGCCATACTATACAACTGCTTAGTGAATATTCTTCCTGCATCCTCTTCTTCGGGGAGAAAATTCGCCGTTAGGTGCCTAAAGCCCTAAACCACTGCAAATTAAGTTAATTATACGAAAAACTTTTAACATTACTGTTTGAAAAGGGACACGCATATGAAAATTATGGTGAATAATGAATTGAATAATATTAGGAGTTAAGTCGATATTTATTATGTCTGTTTACCTCAAGCCTGCTTTGCCGTAGGAATATTTGAAACTTTTTTTTCAAACATTGTTGTCTTCTTATGTTGTACTATATCTTTGTCAATTCCAACGATGTTGATTATCATGGCGTTTGCCGATGACTAGATCCTAAGTTAAAATGTAAGGTTTCACAGTATATGAATATAATTGAGTATTATATTTATGATGATATCAATATAGCCGCTGTTGGAAATGCTACAATGACTTGGCCTAGGCCAGGTTTGGTTATATAGTTTCTAACTCCCCTTCAAACTTCACATCAATAATCCAACAGATTCTTGTATCTTGATTATGGCTGCTGCTAGTGATGTAAAAGTTCTGGGGATGTGGGCCTGCCCATACGTGAACCGGGTTCAGCTTGCGTTGTGCATAACGTCGATTGAGTATGAGTTCATCGAAGAAAATACTTTGCAGAAAAGCGATATGCTGCTCAAACACAACCCTGTTCTCAAGAAAATCCCAGTTCTAATCCATGGACACAAGTCTGTTTGTGAGTCATGCATCATTGTGGAGTACATTGCTGATGCCTTTGACACAGGCCCGCGCATCCTCCCTTCTGATGCCTATGATCGCGCCTTAGCCCGTTTCTGGGCAGCCTACATCGATGACAAGGTACAAACCTACATCTTCCTTAAAATAAATCATGTTTACTAAACAGCTTCGGATAAACTTATACCAATATAACTCCTACAGTGGTATCCATTGGTCAAAGTGCTCAGGCAATCAGACAACGAAGAGGAAAGAAAATTACTAGTTCAGAAATTGTCTGAAGGCTTGATCTTGCTTGAAGAGGCATTTATCGGTTGTAGCAAAGGAATGGCTTATTTTGGAGGAGATAGCATAGG
Organism: Salvia splendens; assembly: GCF_004379255.2. Classification (NCBI taxonomy): domain Eukaryota; kingdom Viridiplantae; phylum Streptophyta; class Magnoliopsida; order Lamiales; family Lamiaceae; genus Salvia; species Salvia splendens. Next base: position 9,403,407 of record NC_056034.1, read on the forward strand.
TTATCTCGACATCATTCTTGGATCCTGCTTGGCGTGGCTGAGAGTGACTGAGAAAGTTGTTGGAGTCGAACTGATGGATCCGACAAAGGCTCCTCAACTGGCAAAATGGGCCGAGAGATTATGCTCGGACAACAGGGTTAAGGCCGTCTTTCCAAACTTTGACAGGCTCATGGAACTTCATGAGTTGATTCAAGCTTATCTTAAATCCTCTAAGTGAATAAATGGCTATGAATGCTGTGGTGGTTTATTATTTCTGGTTTTTTGAGGTTATGTAATGTCATATGTTCCCGGATCATGAGCCGCTCGGGCTAATAATGTAAAATTGTGGGCACAGATATGATCTAGCTGAATATCAAGTATTAAAGTCCTTAGTTTCATGAATCTATCTACGTATACTGTGTTGTCGTATTGGCATCAAGACTGTGGCCACTTATGGACTAATCGCAAGGTAATAAAATAACATGAAAATGATTCTAATTTAACAATTCTCTTAGATGAACAGAAAATTTCACAATAGATGACTAGTTAAGTAGGTGTTTTAGTATGAAATTATTAGCCTAATAATGCAACTTACTGTAAGAGATTCATTTTGATCTTCCTTGGCCGGCAGAACCAAACGACATCTAAAAAAAATCCTCTCTTTCTCCATCATGTAGTGAAAACAGAGGAGTCGATGTCTTCAAAGTGAGAGACTTTTCACATGTCTATATAGCAACAGATAAGATCAGTAGTCTTGCTCGGATTGTAGCATCAGCTATGACTACAAGCAGTGTAAAGCTTTATGGAGGGCAGCATAGCCCATATGTCAACAGGGTTGTGATGGCCCTCGAGGTGAAATCTGTCGATTATGAGTTAGTAGAAACGAATCCACGTGAGCTTCTCATCAAAATCAACCCCATTCACAAGAAAATCCCAGTTCATGTCCATGGTGATAGGCCTATCTGTGAGTCTCTTATCATTGTTCAGTATATTGATGATGCATGGACTAATGGCCATTCAATCCTTCCTACTGATCCCTATGACCGCGCCACAGCTCAATTCTGGGCTGCTTTTGTTGATGACGAGGTACAGTTTTCCTCTTCTATGCTAACTCCTAGTAAAGAAAAGAAAAGATATGTATAAAATTAGGTATAGTCTGCTAACAAAGTTAAAATGGTGTCAGTTTGTTCCATTACTCAGGAAAATAGGGAGACCGAAGGGGAAGAGGCGAAAATGCTGGTTTTCGAGGAAGTGCTTGAAGCATGTGTGTTGTTTGAGGATGCATTCATCACCTGCAGCAAAGGCAAAGCTTTTTTTTGGTGGAGATAATGTTGGTTACCTTGATATAGCTCTAGGGTGTTTTGTTGGACATCTATGGTTGAGTGAGATGATGAATCCGACTTACAAAATCCTTGATGAAACCAAGACTCCTTGTCTGGCTGGATGGGCAGAGAGACTTTACTCAGACAGTCTTGTTAAGGATGTTATGCCGAGCTTCAAGAACTTCTCAAAAAGTATCAGGCAGTGTCAAAAACTGTTTCTGATTGAGTGATTGAATTCATTGTTCTGTTTTGTGTTCTTATCAGTGTTGTTAGTTATTGGAAAGATTCTCCATCTTTCTTGCATCGTATGGTCTTCTAGAGTGAATTCGATTCGAACAATAAGCATTTTTAACTTATGTGGTAGCTGGTTTGGATATAAACAATTTGTTGAGGCGATTTATAACTGCTGATCCAAATCAGTATGCTATTTACATGAATAGAAAACTCCTTGAAAGTGGACTCACTGAAGTAGGTGGGTTGGACTGAAATTATTGATCCAATACTGCAACTCTTTTTTATCTACTTTTTTTTTCTTGAGTTGGGATAATGAAAGTTAAGCTTTACTTCATATTCAAAGAGATTTGTGTTTGTATTCATTACAACTGCATCACTTATTTTCACATAGCAGCATGTAGGATCAAACTTGCTCAGATATTCATATCACCCATGGCAACAAGTTGTGTTAAGCTTTTAGGAGCTAAGCAGATCCCATTTGAACAGGGTTGTGATGGTGCTTGAGATGAAATCCATTTATTATGAGTTGGTAGAAATGAATCCATACGAAAAATCCGAGCTTCTCATCAAAATAAACCCCATTCTTGGCCAAAGAAATCTCACTTTGTTCTTTGTTGTTTATTAGTCTTTTTTAGTGTTTTGCTGAATTGAAGAATGAGTTATGAGTCCTGAAATTCTGTGAAGTACTTTAAATATATATGGAGAAAGTTGTACCAAAATTGTGAACAATTATGATGAGTTAAGCAATATGCAAGACTCATTTTAGTATGAAAATTATGGTTATTAAAAATTCTTTTGAATGAACAGAAAAGTTCACAATAGATGATTAGTTAAGTAGGTATTTTAGTACTATGAAAGTATTAGCCTAATAATGCAACTTTAAGAGATTCGTTTTGATCTTCCTTAGCCGGCGGCGGCAACCAAACAAATTCTAAAAAAATCATCTCTTTCACCATCATCATGTATTGGAAACAGACGAATCGATGACATCGAAGTAGGAGACTTTTCACATGTCTATATAGCAGCAGATAAGATCAGTAGTCGCTCAGATTGTAGCATCAGTTATGGCAACAAGCGGTGTAAAGCTTTATGGAGGGCGGCTGAGCCCATATGTCAACAGGGTTGTGATGGCTCTTGAGATGAAGTCTGTCGATTATGAGTTAGTAGAAATGTATCCATACGAAAAATCCGAGCTTCTCATCAAACTCAACCCTGTTCACAAGAAAATCCCAGTGCTTCTTCATGGTGATAGGCTTATCTGTGAGTCTCTCATCATTGTTCAATATATTGATGATGCATGGACTAATGGCCCTTCCATCCTTCCTACCGATCCCTACGACCGCGCCATAGCTCAATTTTGGGCTGCTTTTGTTGATGACAAGGTACAGTTTTCCTCTTCTTTGTTAGCTCCTTAAATGAAAATCTAGTATAGTCTGCTAACATAGTTAAAATGGTGTCAGTTCTTTCCATTACTCAGGGAAATGAGGGAGGCCGAAGAGGAGGAGGCGAAAAGGCTGGTTTTCGAGAAAGTACTTGAATCATTTGCGTTGTTGGAGGAGGCATTCATCACCATCAGCAAAGGCAAAGCTTTCTTTGGTGGAGATACTGTTGGTTACCTTGATATAGCTCTAGGGAGTTTTGTTGGATATCTAAGGGTGAGTGAGATGTTGAATGCGAATTACAAAATCGTTGACGAAACCAAGACTCCTCGTCTGGCTGGATGGGCAGAGAGACTTTACTCAGACAGTCTTGTTAAGGATGCTATGCTGGACCCTCAGATGCTTCTAGAATCTCTCACAAAGTTTCAGGCCATGCCAAAAACTGATTCTAATTGAATGGGTGTTTTCACTGTTTCGTTTTGTGTTCTTATCTGTCAGTGTTGTTATTGGAAATATTCTCCATCTTTCTTCGACATCGAATAATAAGCATTTTTAACCGTTAAGGTAGCTGGTTTGGATATAAATTTGTTGAGGTGATTTACATATAACTGCTGCTCCAAATCAGTATACTAGTTGAAAATAGTATGCCAACAATATTTATTAGTACCTTTTTTTGATGAATAGAAAAGTCCATATAAGTAGACTAATTAAAGTAGGTGGTTTGGCCTGAAATTATTGATCCAATAATGCTGGTCTTTTTTTTGTCTCGTCTTTTTTCTTGAGTTGGGATAGTGAAAGTTAAGCCTTTTCTTCATAGTCAAAGAGATTTGTGTTTATCTCATTACAACTGCATCACTTCTTTTCACATAGCATCAGATAAGATCAAGCTTGCTAGATTTTCACATCATCCATGGCAACAAGTGGTGTAAAGCTTTTAGGAGCCAGGCAGAGCCCATTTGTGAGCAGGGTTATGATGGCACTTGAGATGAAATCCATCGATTACGAGTTAGTAGAAATGAATCCATACCTAAAACCCGAGCTTCTTAGCAAAACCAATCCAGTTCACAAGAAAATCCCAGTGCTCATTCATGGTGAGAGGGCAATATGTGAGTCTCTTATCATTGTTCAATATATTGATGATGCATGGACCAATGGCCCCTCGATCCTTCCTCCTCATCCCTACGACCGTGCCACAGCTCGATTCTGGACTGCTTTTGTCGATGACAAGGTGCAGTTTTCCTCTTCCCTTTTAGCCTCCCGTGAATAATAAAATCTAGTACTTACTGACATAGTTGAAATGGTTTTAGTTGGTCCCGTTACTCGGGCAACTTAGGGAAGCCGAAGGAGAGGAAGCTAAAGAGTTGGTTTTCAAGAAATTTTGTGAAGCATTTATGCGGTTGGAGGAGGCATTCATTAACTGCAGCAAAGGCAAGGCTTTCTTTGGTGGAGATAGTGTTGGCTACCTTGATATTGCTCTAGGGAGTTTTGTTGGACTTATAAGGGTGGTTGAGATGATGAATGAAACCAAACTCCTTGATGAAACCAAGACTCCTCGTCTAGCCGGATGGGCCGAGAGGCTTTACTCTGACTCTGACAGCCTTGTTAAGGATGTTTTGATGGACCCTCAGTTGCTTCTAGTACAACTCCAGAAGTTTCAGGCCACGATGTCAAAAGCTGCTTCTGAATGAAAAGATTTTTTTTAATTGTTTGGTCATGTGTTTTATCGGTGTTGTTGTTGGATGGATACTCCTATCTTTCTTACCAGATTGTCTGTTTTCTAGTGAATTTGTTTATGATAATAAGCTTTTTTTGCCGCTTCTACCACTTGCCTGCAGTTAGTATGACTTCAACATCAACAAATTATTTTGGATAAATAGAAAAGTCCATAAAAGATGACTAGTTCAAAGTGGGTGGTTTGTTATAAAGTAGTTATCAAAGTTGACTCCAATAGTCCATGTTTTTATTCTTTTTCCTTGAGTAGTGATAATGAAATTAAGCATATTCTTCATATATACCCAAAATAGATTCGTTTTGATCTTCATCACAGCTATAGCAATCAAAGAAAAAAATGGTTTCTTTCTGATAGTCTTTTTGAGTTTTGACATCTAGTTAAATCCTCCGTTTCCCCCATCATGATATTAGTTTTATAGAGCAAAAGATAATTTGATGAGATGATGAATGGAACTAAAATCCTTGACCAAACCATATAAATTCTCTTTGAGACATGACTTTGCTGTTGTTGGGACACCTCAGTTATTAACCTCTACATCTACATAATTTGCATAATACAGACTAGTAACATTTCATGATGAGACAACAGCAGCAAGTGGAGTTGATCTAATCTTTGCTCAATTCTTTCAAGTACTATAAACATATGTATCCCCTTTGAGAGATGCCTTTGATGTTGTTGGTTTGGCAGTGGTTTCCGGCATTCAAGGAGCTCGAGAAGGCACCGGGAGACGAGGCTAGAGGCACGATCACTGAGAGGAAACATGAGGAGCAGTGTTGTTGGAGGAGAGGCCTTTGTAAAATGCAGCAGATTAAAGGCTTCTTTTTGTGGAGACAGCCTTAGCAGCAAATGAATGTTTTATTAGTTGAAAGTTCAAGAATCTGATGCGCTTACGTGGCAGTGAAGTGTTTAGTACCAATATTTTATTATATCCAAGCTTTGAAATAAGTATCCTATAATGATTCAACAATAAGGGGGCGTTTGTTTGGTATGATAGCCCTAGATATTGGCTGCTATCTAGGTTCTATCTAGTGTTTGATTGGTATGATATAACTACACGAAGACCCGGTATAAACTCCATGACCCGGAAAAATTTATGATAGCTAACTGCCATTTTCATATACGCCTAACCAGGCTGAAGGCTGTGATTGAAGTTATGTTGCCGATCCAGATTGTGTTCTACACATCTGTTGTCTAAAACACCCCTCCCCTTCCTCCCCTCTCCTTCTATTTCATACTGATTTGTGCCGAAAAATTGCACCGGCGTCAAAGTTCACATCCGCCGCCGATAAATTTGCCCCCGACGATTTTCGGTAATTCAGTACGATTGAAGATAATTCACTACGTTTTATGCCGATTCATTGATTCAAATCTTCAAATCTAATTTATTCCAATCTTCAAATCGACTCAGAGTGCTTGAACCATCTGGGAAGCTCGACAGTTTTGGGAACCTCAATTTTGCAACGGATTTCCATGGCTAGTGAAGAAGAAGCTCCTAAGGTACACCAATTTGTAATTCATCTATCAACTCAGTAGAAATTCGTTGAACTATAGTCAGATTCGAAACTGTACATCGACTACCAGCGATGATTCAGCCTGCCGACTCTGACTTTGTGAAATTTTGGGGTGAATTGCTTACAAAACGTGCTTATTTTTTGGACTGATGATTGATTTGTTCCTATCTTTGCTATATCAATTTGTGTGTATTGTTTCTGATTGGTGATGGCCTTGTAATTGTCAGTTTTCTCCGAATCTGCTTGTTATAATTAGTTGTTGAGTTAGAAGAACATGAGTTGTTGAGTTCACTGCTATTTACATTCGGTTTGTGTTTATGATTGTACCAACGATTTTGTGTATGACTAGCACTCTGTAAAATGTGTGAACTACTTCCTCAATTGCAGGACTGATGTTTGATGGATTGGTTCTTATTTTGGCTGTATCAATTTGTGGGTAGGCTTTGTGTTCATTAATGACCCTGTAATTGTTTGCCTTGTGTTGGTTTTTGTGATATATTTCATATAGATCCAGATTGTGTTTGTGTTTGTGATTGTAGCTTTGATTGAATTAGCAGCTTATATGCATTTGTTTTTCACCAACAATCTGTTAATAAATATGTGTAATGCTTCATCAGGGTGACGATAGGCGTAATGAAATGACATCCTTGTTGATTTTGTTAGAGGAGATAATACGGAATTATCAAATTAACATGCTCCTTATATCTTTCATGATCACGCTTATTGGCCCGCAAATGCATACGCAAATGCTGAAGGCTTTGTGACGCCATATAAAGGGGTCCGATATCATTTGAAAGAATGGGGACCCGGAAGACAAGCACCTCAAACACCAGAAGAGTTGTTCAATTTGAGACACACTAAGGCAAGGAATGTCATCGAACGATCGTTTGCCGTGTTGAAGATGCGATGGGGTATAAGGCCGACAATGAGGATGAAAGTGCTGCCGACAATGAGGTCGACAATGAGGATGAAAGTGCTGCCGAACACGATGGTGCTGAGCATATCAGTAGTGTCGAACCATCAGCCTCTTGGAACAAGAAAAGAGATGATCTTGCTAGAGATATATGGTCCGAGAGAAACAATGTGTAGGTTGTTGCACTAATCGAATTGAGTAATCTTTGCTATGTAGTAGAATTGTCCGAGAGAAACATATTTCATTTTCCAAAACTGGTTCCTTTCTGCTTCATATTGTGCCATAGGTTTCATCATCTAAATTTAGTTATTTTGTGGTTTGTAACTTGAATTATGTATTTCAAACTCATCTCCAATTCGATAATGTATGGAAATTTTATTTTACAAAAAGTGGATAGCAAAATTATGTATTTCAAACTCATCTCTAATTTGATGATGAATGGAATTTATTTTTTAGAAGGTGGACTTGCTATGGTTGTTTGAGGATCCTTGTGAATAATTATCCATATTGCATTACCTTATGCTATGGACAAAATAACAAAGCATTCAACAACACAATATCATGTCATTGAAACCGTTTACACCATAACAAGCTTAGGGAAAATTTGGTCAATACAAAATGTTTATGAGGGCATATTTGTCAATCAGTATTGCTATCATGGTTTTGTAGTAGCTCAACCAAAGACCAAATAAGTTATATGATTTGCACTATCAGCGCAAACAAACGTCCGATTGAGATATAATACTATCAGCACTATCATGTAAAACCCTATACAACTACCCTATCATACACAATACTCTCATACCAATCAAACGAACCCTAAGTGATACTCGCATACTTCCCATTTTACCCTTATATAGTTACAATTGTTTTAGGGGTGAAATAGTAAATTACTATACTTCATTTAAATATAATGAGGACACAACGCTCTTAGGTAGAGGTGTCCACGGTTTTCGGTTCCGGCGGTTAACTCCGATTCAAGATTTTAACCGAAACTGTCACCGAACCACCGGTTTCGGACGGTTCCGAACCGCCAGTTAACCGACGGTTTCACGGTTCCGGCGAGGTATCCGAGGCGTCAGCCGTTTGGCAGCTTTTTCAGGTGGTTTTTTTACCGGAACCGGCAAAAACCGGCGAAACCGCCGGTTTCGGCCGATTTTCAATTTTTTTTTTAATTCTGATTTTGAATTCAAATTGATCCATTTTCCCCCCCATTTTTGAGATCTCCGTCGATCGGATCTACTAGCTTTTCGAATTGAGTGTCGCCTTTGGGTGGTGGCGCCGCCTGCAGCCTCTTGCATTTTCTCTTCTCACTTCCTACACTGGACATAGCTAAGATTGAGCAAATAAAAGAAGGTTGTGAAGGGAATGGTGGTTTGAAAAAGTGAAGGTAAGTGTAGTTCAGAATCGGCTGAATTTAAGTAATGAAACGATTGTATTTATGGTGAGAGAGATGAGAGGGGAATCGGTAATGTACCTTTTTAAAATGACCGTTGATAAAAAAAATCAATTTAACCTGCGGTTATAACCGGAACCGGCGGTTTGGATTTGACTATTTGATTTGGATTTATGAGACAAGACAACACTGGTAAAACGTAAAAGCAATCTTACGTATCTATTCTTGGGAACTGATTGGCTATCGAGAGTATCGGATAATGGCTAAGGAGATTTTCGCCGTTCTCGCTTCCACCGTCGCCGTTGAGCAAGCTTTTAGTGTCGGCGGTTGTGTCCTAGACGACAAAAGGAGCAATCTCTCCGCCAAAAACATGAAAGTCACTATGTTACTTGATGATTGGGCAAAGGCGGACATGAGAGCACAAAAGCCGGATTTTGATTTCCGTGTAGAGAGTGATGGTGAAGACTTTCCACCGATGACGAGGTCGGAAGCGAGGGCGCTCGACAATATCAATGACGGGGGGAGGGGGGCGGTGAATGGCGAGCACGACCTACCAAAAAGGTAAGCAAGGTAAGAGAACTACATGAGCTTTGATTCCTCAATAAAATTGTGGATACGTAGACAACTCAATTTAAATTTGAAAAGTTTAACTTTGAAAGTTTAAGTTGAGTTCAAGCCCTTTTCAATTTTTCCCTTTTTCCCCCATTTCATGTTTTTTATTTATGTTCCGATGACACTTGTAAATTATATCACATGGTTGTATACTTGTATATGTATTGTAAATTGTAATGTATTGTTGTTCGTTACAACTCAAATTTAATAAAATTGATATGATTTTCACCTTATTCGTCTTATTTCAATTTAAATTATTCATTGTCTTGTTCAAATTTATTGTATAAGTCCAAATTTCAAATTACAAAGCAAAAAAAAAACCCCAAAACCGAACTGAAACCGTGAGAACCGTCTGAAACCCGGGAGTTCGAAACCGGAACCGCCGGTTTTCGAACCGTAACCGTGAAATAGCCTCACGGTTCGGTTTCGGTCCACTTTTCTTAAAATCGGAACCGGAACCGGAACCGCCGGTTTATGAACCGTGGGCACCTCTACTCTTAAGTCGCGGTAAAGCCAACATAAATCAACTTAAAATAAGCAGTTATTAAAGTGAAACGCGAAAACTCAGAGGAAATCTCTTTGTTGAAGATGGCGGCAGCAGAGATGAAGCTGGACAGATGGGGCTACCAAGTTAGGACTTCTTCCGATGCTTGCATTTCTGCTATCAACGATTACTATCACCAGGTATATTTTTAACCCAACATCTTTTGCATACTTTGAATTTACTGAAATTCATAAGATTTGATCGACTACACTATACCAGGCTTTAATTTTATGGTTGAATTCTACTATACATATCTCGTTAAATTCTTCGATTTCAATAAAATTATTGTTAGTTCTACCCAGGGATATTGTTCGTATATGTTACTTATGCTAATTTTCTTCTTCTGAGTTACTGTTCGGCTTTTTGTTAGATAGTACTATTTGCTATACAATTGGGGAAATTTAGGTGAACATTGTGGAAACCTATTATTCAGTATTGCAAGTTTTTTTGAGTTTGTAAAATATGCTTGCTGATAAGTTTGTAGAATTGTTGATACGGAAAGACCTTTTCTTATTTTCCGTTTATGGGTTATTAGGTGCTTAGTTATGAAAGGAAAAGGTCGGTAATATTAGAAGCTCCAAAAAGTGATCCGGAGTGTGTTCTAGGCAACATTTTGGCTGCCCATTTTCTCTGCTCAGCTGATCCATCCCATGCTCCTGAATTCATCGATGCTGCCAAGTCTCATCTCGTATGATTCAATTTTGTTATTGTAAATTTATAATTTTGGGTCTTAATAAGCTTCTTGAAATTCAACATGTCCTGGAATTCTTTTTTTCTTTTGGGAATGTGGACAGGAATGTGCTAGCACATATGAGAAGGCAGTGTTTGAAGTCGTCCAATATATAATTTCTTCAGATAGAGATGATGATTTAGTTGTGCAGCAGCATTCCAAGGTTGTCATTTCCAACTTCAATTTTTTTGCATTATATGTGTATCTTTCTCTATCACTGCAGAGAACATTGCTGTGTGTTTCAAGTTCTATTAATTTTAGCACATGAAATGTTGTTTTCGTTGTGTTTTTCTACTTCTGGTTATATATATTGCTTATCTAGGTAGCTTGTATAAGAATTACTGTACTTGAAGTCTTGAAGAAGAAACTTTAAATGCTAGAACATCATGTTATTCAGTCAGATTTGACAGTACAATGGATAATCATAATTAGACAAGCAGAAACATCTCAAGCATACCTGCATCATGATGATAAGATAATAATTAGATACCCATTAACTTTTCACTGTTTTGCTTAAATATCATATACTCAACATATACATATATTTATCTAATCATTCACTGAATCTGGGAGTATAGAGTAGACCATGTTACTTGAATTCATTATGTGCATCCCTTGGTTTAAAGAAATAATGGAAATCTGACTTTTAGAGTATTGGCTTGGTTACAGCTTTTGCAAGATTTCCCCCGAGATCTTGTATCACTGAAGAGAGTTCAAGTGCAATGCTTTTACATGGGTCGACTAGATCTATTTCTGGGAATTGTAGAACAGGTATTCATTTTGAAAAGAAAATTGCAATTATCAGGTTTTCAATAACATGCCCATCGTCTACTGTCTGTCTATATCCTAAAAGCACATGGTATCCTTTCAGTTTGGTTTTACACAACAAATACGAGTAACATATAACCAACAGGTCCTGCCAGTGAATGACCATGAGGATTATATATATGGCATGCTTGCATTTACATTACTAGAGCTAGGTCAAATGGAAGATGCAGAGAAAGCAGGAAAAAAGGGATATGAGCTCAATAAAGATGATGCCTGGTCACAGCATGCAGTGAGTTTCCAATTTTCTCTGCTCATAGTTTAAGGCAAAAACCATGCTAGGTCGACAAAGACCGCAAATGCCAATTTAAGTCTAAATATAAATATTCACTCAAGAAGGAAAGTCGAACAAACACTGTTGGAATATTTGGTGTATCATTAGGGCATGAGAAGTCATTATGCCTATGAAGTTAGAATTTGCAAACATAGTGATATCATCAAATATCGACTTAGTACTGATGCTCTCATTTTTTTCTAACACATGCAGCTATGCCATGTTTACCAGTACGAGTGTCGTTTCAAAGAGGCAGTGGAGTTCATGATGAATTGTGCACAATCATGGGGTTCTTTGTCATCTTTTATGTGTGTGGATATATCACAATCAGCTAACATAATTCTTTCATGTGTGGCTAATTAAAGACAACTATTTAATTAGGTATACACATAATTGGTGGCATATTGCTCTATGTTACTTGGAAGGCCATGCTCCTATAACTAAAGTAGAAGATATTTATAATGAGCACATTTGGAAAGAATTGGAAAGAAGTGATGCCACCCCAGTGGAGGTCTACCACAAATGCTTTTTTCTTCTAGAACACCTCTTTACATTGTACTTCCACATATGCCTTATCCAATTTCATCTTATGCATACAGGTATATTTAAATGCCGCCGGTTTGTTATTGCGTCTGTATGTGCGAGGTGTGCATGATATTCTCAAGGATCGTCTAAATGAGTTAGCTAATTGTCTGACAGATCAAGTGAGGCTCCTTATTTACTTTTATTGAAATTCATGAGAGTTGAATTTACTTTTGGAAATCCACAAAAAGTTGAGTTCTATTCCAGCCCTTATAGTACTGCGTTACAGTAAGCAAGGCATGAAGTGGCATACGTTAGTTACTAAATTCATTACTTCTGTTTGTTGCTTAATGACTGCTTTAAAGAGCTAAATTATTAGAAAATGTACTCAGTCAGTTTCTTCTTTGTGGCTTTTCCCTCATTTTTTCTTGATTGGACACCTTTATTTCCTTGAATGGACTATGGAAGGCCGCATTTTCCTTCTCATTTTTGTTAGACTTCATTCTGTTCACTTGTTTTGGCAATTCATACATAAAACTTCGTAGCACAGGCCTTCTGGTTTCTGGAGTGGCACCTTGACATTTTGATATTATGGACCTTATCTTGCACTGGGAGATTTAATAAAGCAGAAGAATTACTTAAGGGCTTGAACTCCAGGTATGGAGACTTTTCAACCTCTTCCTCTTGTTAATAGTTGTCGGCTGATTCCTTCTCTCTTTGCAGGGTTTCAATGATGAACAGGAAGAAACAACAACAAATGCAAACAGGACTTGATGTTCGTTTCTGTCATTCACTTATTTTAAACAATATTTTTTTATAGTTTATATTGTCTGGTGTTTTACTTTGAGAAGTTTATCAGCTTTATGTGTGATGTCTTAAGGAACAAAAAACTCACTTTTAGTTTGACAAGCAACTCCTACCTATTGGCTCTGTCTACCGGACCTACTGCTTCAATATGTTTCCTGAACTGTTTCTCATGAAAAAAAAACTCAATTTGTTATGACAAGGAAATTATATTGTCTTATTTTGCATTGTAGTAAACTGTAGTGTTTAGAGATGAAATCAAATCTGAACGTAATGTTTGACATATAGATGTTGATAATGTTTGCACTTAATCAGTGCTGGCCCATAAAAAATTGCTTATATATGTTAGTGCTTCTAGCTTGCAGAAGCTCTCTATAGATACGGGAAGGGAGACTACAAGAAGGCTGTGGAACTTCTTGGGCACGACTTTGATGCCATTAACTACAAGGTACTGACAAAAGCACCCAATCATTCATCTACTTCAACTTATACTAAATAGATCTAACGTGATAGCTGACTATGCTAAGCTAGGTAATCGGGGCATCTGATGAACAGCTCGATGTGTTCACTGAAGTGCACATCACTCTGCTGCTGGAAACCGGAGAAGTATCAGCAGGTATTTGCTGAACTTTTTCCAGATGACGGAAATAATCGGTATGTTATAGGAGTAATAACAATGACTTGGGCTGTTGCAGCTAAAGAAGCTATTGAGAAACAACTGAAGAGACGGGAAGGTGCGCCGTTTCTATGGTCTCTCCTGGTACGTGTCCAATTAAACGTTTTTTAGCTAGAGCTTTGTGTTCAAGTTTTGCTTTTATTCATGCAAGTTATTGCAATATAGGAGAAAGCATGTTTGATATTAGGAATGGAGGAAGCAGCTAGTTATGGTCAGAAAGCCAAAGAATTAGAAGCTGCATACTTCACTTAGCTAAACTTGCACGCAGCATGACCTGTGTAGTGATGGGTTTGGATTATGAATGTTTTGGATGTCCAGATTAGATGGATTCTTAACAAGCCATGTGAGTTTGTCTAATCATTAATAGTAGTACTATATGATTAATTAACTTGATAACCAAGTCCAACCACATAGTGAACACGATGACCATACTAACAATCCAAAGTCTGCAAGCCCGAATAAGGAGAAGGGGGAGTTAAATAAATTCAGTGAAAGTTAAAAAAAACAAGCGTGACATCTAATGTACATTTAATTTCACCCAGAAGAAGAATCCCCATTTAAAATCATTAGGCCTACCCATTAACATCAGGCACAACCACATTGCTTGAATTCGAACTCCTCAACATGCCACTACAACTCTTCCCGCGGCCCTTAATTCTCCGCAGCTCCATCACCACCTCCCGTGCATCCGGCCGGTCGTCCTTGTCGGCCGCGACACAGCGGAAGGCAAGCTCCGCCACGGCAGCAGCTCCCTCCATGGCCTCCCCATCCACCACCAAAACAGGGTCCACCACCTGATGCAGCAAGCCCATCTGAATCCTGGGCACCACCATATCCGCCAAAGTCATCTCCCTCATCTCCCGGCTCTGATCGACAGCTCTCATTCCCGTGATCAGCTCGAGCAACACCACCCCGAAGCTGTAGATGTCACTCTTCTCGTTCAACCGGAAAGACCTGTAGTAATCGGGGTCCAAGTACCCGGGCGTCCCCTGCGGCCCTGTGCAGACGCCCTCGGAGGAATTGCCCGATGCCATGGTGGAATCGGGGCACACGAGGAGCCTCGACAGCCCGAAATCGCCGACCTTCACCTTCATGTCTTTGTCCGCGAAAATGTTGGCGGAGGTGATGTCTCTGTGGACCACCGGCGGCACGACGGAGAAGTGCAGGTACTCGACGGCCATCGCCGTTTGCAGCGCGATGTCAACTCGGGTGCTCCACGTCAGCGCCCCTTTTCTGTACAGACTCTGCTTGCCGTGGAGATGATCGGCGAGGGTGCCATTAGGCACGTAATCGTATACCAATAGCAAACCTCTCGGATCGCTGCAGTATCCATGGAGCTTCACTAAATTCGGGTGATTAATCGATGATAAAATCAAAATTTCATTGCAAAATGACTTGTTCGAGAAGCCTTTTTCTACGGCGGCGCCGGCGGAATTGTGCTTGTGGAGGTGTTTGACGGCCACCAATCTGCCGTCGTAAAGCTGCCCTAGAAACACCGAACCGAATCCTCCGTCGCCGATTTTGCGTTTGGGATCGAAGTGGTTAGTGGATGCGTCGAGCTCCTCGTAGGTGAATACCGGCGGGAGTAGACTGGCGGAGCGGTGGCGGCGGAGGAAAATGATGGTTGGATCTTCCTCTGCGTCTCTTCTCTTTGAGCGGAGCACGACGAAGGCGACGGAGAGAGCAATCAATAGGCATACAAACAAGGACAGAATGGTGAGGATCGCAATTTTGTTAGGGCTTTGCTGGCGGATGGTTGCCTTTGGTGAGAAACAAACGAATTGCTTCCTCGAATCGGAGGAATTGAAACCGCAAAATCCAATGCAGGATTTGCAGCTTGAGAAATAAGGATCTTCGTCTTCATCCTCATCCCACTCCACTTCAAACCCTAATCGGAGAATGTTGTCGAGGACGCCGAGGACGTCGCCTTGGCACTCCGGCTGGAAATCATCGCGGTGGCGGGCGGCGCCGCAGTCATGGATGAGGTGGATTGGGCTCTTGATGAGCTTGCATTCGAAGGAGCAGTGGCTGCAGTTAGGGAGATTTGGGGGAGAGCAGGGTTTGAGAGCGGAGAGGCGGGAGCAGGAGGAATCGGCGACCCGGAATGGCGATCCGGAGAAGGAAATGGATCTGTTGAGGGCGGAGACGGCGGCGGTGGAGGTGCAGTTGCGGCGGGGGTGTGGGGGCGGGGTGAGGGAGAGGGTGAGGGAGGTGGAGTTGGGCTCGTAGTGGAGGAGAGAGAAGGTGAGGTTGTTGATGGAAATGGAGGCGGCGGAGGGGGAGCAGTGGATTTGGAAGGAGGGGTGGCCGCAGCCTGGGGAGAGGGAGAAGGGGAAGGGCGGAGGGGAGGTGAAAGGGGGGCAGAGGGTTTTGGTCGGCGGCGAGCAAGTGTGAGAGGATGCTAGAGTGGGAATAATGAGGGTTAATAGTAGATAGAGAAATGCGGCGGCGGGAGGTGGTGGCATGGTGGTGGTGGTGGAGCCAAAGTGGTAAATGTAGTCATCAACGGGGGAGTGAAGATCTAAATCTTTGATCTACTTTGGGTGGGGTGGGGTGGGGTTGGGGGGGGGGGGATAGGGGTCCTGAAGAGAGGGAAAAGTGGGACGCTCACGTGAAACGAATGGGATGAAGACAAAATACAAATCATAATAATGAAAATAGACGTTATATAATCAATTTAGGATACCAAAGAGGTGTAGAAATTTGAAATTATAGACCAAACTTTGAAAGAGAGAATCGAGTGTGATTGTTTGCTTACTTTCCATACCTACGCCCCATATTAGGTGGATGGATGTGCGTTAGTCAACAGTGGTCCACTTTGAAATTTGAATAGTGCCCAATTTTTATGAACATGGTTTTTTAATCTACATAGTGGAGTACAAATTAGTAGTGTATTAGTATTATAGCATTATGATAATTGCAAACTAATGAGGGTTGAATAACAAAAGGAATGTAAATGAAACTAACTACAGAATGAAACCATCATTTTTAGTAAGTAAGCGTTTTTTTTACCTTTTATTTTATTATTCCTATTATACTCTATTTTGATTATTACTGGTACTATTTAGGAATAGTAATTCGAAGAAGATTATATGATTTCTTTCTTGGAGCTGTCAAAATCATCATATAGTATTGGATACTCATACACTCGGTTGAAATAGTTTTGGGCAAAACGAGACGGTCCGAAAACTGATTGGGCCTAATATTTTTTCAACCACTCATTGTGTAGTAGGAGTAGTACGTTTATTCAGCCTAACAACTCCGAAATCAAGTTCAAATTAAAATATTGAAAGAGAAAGAGACACAATTCGTCCGTTGATAATATATGGTGACAGAAGGAGGTGTATTTATATGTGGTCCAAGTAAGATAACAATAAATCGATGGTGTGCTCGAATACACAACCAATAACTTTACTTCAATACTTCTCACATGAAATGTACTAAACTTTATATTTTCATTATGGGGGACCAACAAAGACGAATGGAAGACGAAAGAGTATTTTCATTATGACAATTAATATATATTTCTCTCTCAAAAGGTTTCAGCAATCAGTTTTGCGTACATGTGTAGTAATCATAAATAAAATGATTAATCTAATATAAATTTAGATAATAAGGTTCCTATTACATCGGGGGCCATCCTAAATCGGCTGCTGTTTAAAATATTGCATCACGGGCAAGCGGAACCACTACATTACGTATAAGATGAAAAACCTCTCGCTAATAATATTTGTTAGATAAGTTTAGGGAACTAAGGACCAAAATTAAACATGTTAGTTTATGTAAGTAGAAGGCAGAGCATCCACAATCCGTCCCACGTCCCATCCTATATCAATTTATAGTCTTATTCATTCATCTGCAATGGGGCGCTCTATAGTCCACCCTATCTTTTTAACAACTAGTATTTTGTATATATTTTTTATGTTTGTGAATATGTAAATTAGCAAAATAAAATATCAAAAACGCAATAAATTAAAGGCAAACCCTACATTTACTTAATTTTTAAAAAGGTACAAACATAGGAAGAGTGGAAATAAAAACAAATGCACTACAGATAAGGCCAGAGACTTGGTCTAGTCCATTTCCAACTGGTGTTGGAGATGACCGTTCATCTTCTCGAGGTACCAAGCTCTAACTGGGTCCTAGCACTCAATGAGGACGTTGTGCGTGTCTAACAATGTCCTTTGCTGAACGAATATGAGTCCCAGTAGGCCTACGCCGAAGCCAGTGTAATTCTGCCTCTCATAGGACCAACACTTCAGCAGAAGCATGGTCTCCTCGTCGGTGTAGTTCTGCTTCACTGGGGTGTATTCTTCGTTGAACTCCACAAAAGACAACTTCTTGGCTTTCCCTTCACCTTTTTCTTTCTTGACTGGGTGGCGGGGCTCAGCTCCATGTTGTTGAGCCCATACGAATCCGTGAAAAATTCGGATCGTACTAGTTGTTCGGATCCCAGTTGGACTCCAGGAACCAGGTGTATCCAATGGTCGAAATTCCCTTGTCGGGGCTATTCGGGTTTGGAAAATCGCCGATATTCATCCTTGAATTACTAGTGAGAGAGAAAATGAGATGACGAAAGAGATTGGAGTGAAAGGTATGAGAATGCAGGTAAAAATGGTGATATATATAGAGGAAATTTTTTAAAAAAAAATCTGAAATCATCGTCTGACCTTAAGGCGGTGGACTATGTATCGGGCATGTCATCATCCGGCCATCTCCAGTGACGGACGATGCATCAAGCGGATCATCATCCGCCCCTCTGCGGATGATCCTACCATGGTCACTCTAATAAAGCCAAGTTCGACTATATTGTGATTTATATTCAGAATTACTAAAATGCCCCTTTGCTGCCATGGGCTTAGGATGGAGATCAAATACCCTCTATTTTAATCGTACCTGCATATCAATTTAGTTTAACAAAAATAAAAAATTTGTTTGAGACCCAATTTAGGTAAAATATAAGTATAAAAACTCAAAATTGAGGTAAAAAGAAAACTACACCCACCTTGATTAAATGTTGGTACTTGGTTTTTTCATTGGTCTTAGTTAGTTTGTATTTTTGTTGGAATGTTATTGTTGAACTCTTGCTCACCATTTTTTTATTTGAGCCTTTTATTTGTATTTTTGTTGGAATGTTATTGTTGAACTCTTGCTCATCATTTTTTTATTTGATCCTTTTATTTACGAAAGAAAACACCCACCTTGATCTTTCCCCTAAAACATTATTTTTAGATTAGGTTGCGGTAATGAAATTGTCAACTGGATTGTAACATAATGTAACATACTATTATTGTTGTGGGCTAAACTTGGGCAGGTTGCCTAACTATATACTACTAGTAGTTGTTTTAATTCAAAAAAATAAACAAAATATATATGACCGTTATTATTACACAAATCTTGACCCATCATATATTTTTATGAAATGTTTGTAACATTTTAGTTACCGTACAATGACAATACATGAAAATCTATCAATAAAATGAAACAAAAAGAAATGAGATTGATAAATGCCGTATTGTATGTTAAAAATATGAAGAGTTGATTTCCAATAAAAGAATCCACATATAATTTTTAAAATGTACTATATGTAAACCTTGTAAAATAAAATTGGACTCAAATCTGATATTTTTATTGATACAGGTCCAAGCTTTGACGAAACATGCGTATATAGAATCTGTATTCACATCTGAAAATGATACCAGTGATTATCTTCATTTGTTGATTGCTTTTGCCAAAAAAATATTCGTTCATTGGTATTGAGTTTCAAGTTCAACAACCACCTGACTTCCTTACAAATTTGAATAAGTCCTAATGGTGAGCTCATATCCTTATCCACTTGCGTGGATTTCCAACTTGCATCGACCAAATAATAAAATAAAATAAAATAAAATAAAATAAAATAAATTAAATTAGCATGCAGTACTTCATCACCTTCATTAAATTATAGGCAAATTACTAAATAATTCTAAATTTTCTCAATTATCACATACTTCCTCTTCACTTAATTTAAAATGCATGGACAAAACATAATTTAAAGCTTAATTCAATGCCGTTTTATCTATGTGTTCTAAATCAATTATGATATCAGAGCGTAATTCATCGAAAAAGAGAATGATGGGATGATTGCAAAAGTTTCACTTTGTACTTTATTTTTCAGAATTTAAAAAGTGTATCACTGAATAAAATTTTATTCCTCTATGACAATTTGCCTTTAAATTTTCTACATTGTCATTTGTTGCTCATAACTTTGAATATATTTCTCTTTTGACTGGTGACTCCAATTTCCATCCTTTCCCAATTTGATGCCGAGTGGAGTAATATTTTCAATATTGTATTTTAGATCAATAAATATTTTAGTACAATCTTCTAAATTTAATTAGGCCAACCGCAACGCGTCACGCGGGTGGCTCGTAACCCGTCACGCCGGGATGAGACGGCGGCGAGACGCGTTGCAGCGTCCCGTCTCGTCCCCAGCCCGCCGAGACGGATGGCGAGCCGTCTCGCCACGCGCCAGCGCGACGCCCACTCGCCGGCCCGCGAGTGGGCATCGTCACGCTGACGCAATAAATCATTTTTTAAATTCAAATTTAAAAAAATAAAAATAAAAAATTGAAAAACGGTAATATTACCGTTATTATTACCATTTTTTCTTTTTTATTTTATTTTTATTTTATTTTTTTACTCTATAAATACTCCTAATTAGCCATCATTTCACACAAATACACATCTATTCTTCTCAAATTATCTCCATTTCCTCTCTAATTTTCATCTAACCTCTTATCACAACATGTCCGGCGACGAAAAATTGACATCAACGCGTTCGGCGACTGGGGGCATGCACAATGTCCTGGGTGGTGGTTCCGGTTCGTCGACGTCGGGCACCCAAGGTTCTTCGACGCCGGGGGGTACCAACCACACCATTTTGATGTGGATGCATACGCTCGTCCCTCCGCCCCGAGGTATTCGCAGGGATTATCCCAGATTCGGGAGGTTATTAGGCTGAACCCACTCCGGAAGGAGGCCGAGCCGGTGGAGGCAGCCGAGGCGGTAGAGGAGGCTGAGGCGGTGGAAGCTCCAGGGCGGAGGCAGAGGAGGGCGAGGAAGAGGAGGATCTAGGCCGGCATCCGTACAGCCCCAAGGAAACGCTGGCTGTGTACAACGCCTGGATCAGCGTCTCGTACGATCCCATCGTAGGGAATCAACAATCCCGGAAGTGCTTCTGGGAAAAGGTCACCAAGGCCTACCGAGTTGACAGAGAGGTCAAAAAATTATGCGCCATCTACAAGAGTGAAGCGGCTCATTACCAAAGCGGAGCCACGGGAGCCGACATTCTGAGGTCGGCTTTGCGAGTCTACTTCGACGACACCGGCAAACAATTCAAACATGTCGATGTTTGGGAGGTCGTCAAAGACAAGGAAAGGTGGGTCGGTGGTGTCCGGTCCAGCTCGGGCTCGACCTCGAAGCGCACGAAGCACACGGCGGGTGGCCAATACTCGTCTAGTGAGGGCGGTTCGGCCAGCGCCGCACAAGAGTTTTCCTCGCAGGAGGTTGAGGGCACGGCAAACGATGCCGGGGGTCCTCCCGTGGGCGTCGTCGGCCGCAAGGGAGAAATGCGGCGAAGGCGGCTAGAGGGAGGAGGGGCCGAGCCGAATCAAGCCAGGCGGGCTCGGGCTCGGGGGCACCCTCGAACTCCCTAATGTCCATGTACATGACCGCCACAATGGCGGACACTTCCCGCATGACGCCTCCCCAATACCAAGCCTATCTTGCCGGAATTGAGTTTATGGCAAGACAACTTGGTATTCCGCCTCCAGGTGGCTACAGTGCACCTCCACCGCCTTCGGGAGATGATTCGCCGGCGGAGTAGTGTTTTTTATTTTCTATAAAATTGTATTTTAAATTATGTAATTTTTATTTTTTAGAATTTTAATTATGTATTTTTTTTTATTTTTTTAGAATTTTAAGTTGTATTTTTATTTTATTTAATGATGTGTGTTTTTATTAATTGAATTTGTTGGGAAAAAATAAAAAATGAAATTGAATTAATAGTAATTTAAGAGACGGTTAAGGGATAAATAAGAGATGGAGGGTTGCAGGTTCCATCCCTTAATAAAGATATGAAGTGAAAAAATTCAGTAAAATCCAAAAATAGTAATTTAAGAGACGGTTAAGGGACCTCACCGCAGATGACCTTAGTACTAGAAGATCACATATGTTGCAATAACGAAAGTTCGTCTTCAGTTACGGTCAAACTCGTCAAAAATTTCACCCCAATACCGCGTTTATGACAGCCTGCCTTTCTTCATCTCTCTCCTCTTTAAATACTGTGTAACAGAACAAGTCAATTCCAATTCCAATTCCAATTTCAATTCCAATTCATCATCTGTAACTCGAAACGCAACTTGATCACTACAACAAGAGCGATGGAGCAATTCCTGAACGCGAAGATCGTCCGCCTCAAGAGCAGCCACGACAAATACCTCACTGCCGACGAAGACGAGGAATCCGTCATCCAAGGCCGCGACGGATCCTCCCGAGCCTCCAAATGGACCGTCGAGTTCGTCGAGAATTCCGACGGAATCATCCGCCTCAAGAGCTGCTACGGCAAGTACCTCACCGCCTCGAATCAGCCCTTCCTCCTCGGCATGACGGGCCGGAAGGTGCTGCAGACGAACCCCGCTCGCCTAGACAGTTCCGTCGAGTGGGACCCCGTGCGGGATAAGGGCACCGCCGTCAAGCTCAGGACGCGCTACGGCCACTTCATGAGGGCCAACGGCGGCCTCCCGCCCTGGAGGAACTCCGTCACTCATGACATCCCCCACAGGACCACCACCAAGGAGTGGATCCTCTGGGAGGTCGATGTCGTCGATATCGTCGTGGCCAATTCGCCCGCGGCTAAACCGCCGCCGCCGCTTGTGGTAGAGGAGAAAGATTCTTATTCTTCGAGGCCGGCTAGCTTTTCCTTTTCCAGACAGCAGGTAATTAATTACTCATTTTTATATGATTAATATTTCAATGTTCGGTGGAATATTGTTTGGATTTGCATGAAAAGAAATGTTAGAATATTCAAAAGTTGCAGCATCTATGCATATATTTTTAAATTAAGACGCAAGTTGATTGAATATTCAAATCATGCATATATGCTTTTCCAGATAAGGATTCAATTAATATACCGCAATCTATGTTTAAAATAAAGAGTCTTGATGCAGAATTGGTTGGTAAATTTATATGCATTCAAACAATTATTCAGTCTATTTATTAAAATGGAGGCTCAGTGTGTAAGTTTTGTGCAGTCGCGTGATACTGAGCATAGCTCGCCTCCGAAGGGCAATGACGGAAGGCTAATATACTTCCACATTGCTGATGAAAATGGGAGAGTAGACGAAGGTTTTGAAGAGCTCAGCATTACATTCAAGGGCACTGGAGTGGATGAATTAACCCAGAGGATGGAAGAGGAGCTGGGAATCGAGCGTATTAGTATATGTGCCAAAAGCCCCTTGAATGGGGATCTTTTCCCTCTTCGTTTGCAGCTTCCCCCCAACAACGCGACTATGCACGTCGTTGTGGTTCCACAATCATCATAAGGTACTACTATTACGCTCTAAATTAATCCCTTCTGCAACTTGTATTATTTATGATTATCATAGTATGTCAACAAGTATCTCACCGGTTTTCTGCCTTGTGATGATGTAACAGTCTTTGGTGATGTTGGAGCAATTGGAAATTGTTCGCTGCGCTGCGCGTTTCTGTACATCCTACCTCAGCCTTCTTTCTTCACATGCTTGCAAAGAAAACTCAGACGCAGAAGGCATTATCTCTCTCTCTATATATATATGTGCAAGAAGTATCATGTGTCTGATTAGCAGCTTATAGTTTGCTCTTATTCTTTTTATTCTTTGGCCCCCTTTTTGGAATGATTTTGTAGAGAAACAGTGTATTATGGTCTGAACCAGTGAAATTATGGCTAGTGAATATAATCAAATAAACATGGTGTGGGATTGATTGTTTATGAATATTGTTCGCTTATGAATCTTATGATACAATAATTAACAAAATTTGAAGTAATGAAAACATTACCAGAAATCCATGCAAGAACATGAGCCATTGCTGAACCGATGGAAACGACGGCGATCTCTGATGATAATCTCCACATTCATAACTCTGGAGATCAATTTGATAAAATTGTGGCAGTCGTTGCAGATGCGCAGATTCTTGAATACACGTATGGGTGCCGCCCCTGGCTTCGAGTTCAGCAGTGCGAAAGCTATCGCCAGCTTCTCGCTGTGCAGTCTGAGAGAATCCCCCTTCCCGTCTTGATCCTCATCGACCAAAGGCGCTTGCGACAAGTCATGAACATACCCTGCCATCTTCACCCTCTCTTCAATCCACTTCAAGAACTGGTAAATCTCTCTGCTACGTGGATGCGTCGTGTCACCTGCGAAAAACTCGTGAATGACGCCGTCCACCTCGACTGAGCTACACCCGGGTTCTTTATCAACACCCTTATCCATCATTAGTTTCCTGATCAATCCCACTTCATCCCATCGATTAGCGGATGCAAACACCCTTGAAAGAAGAACATAGGCTCCACTGCTTTCGCTCCCATCGCCTTCCATCAGGCGCTTTGCCATTTCTTGGCTCAGATCGATCCCTTCGTCTTGCTTGCAGCTAGCGTCGAGAAGGCTCCTCCATATCACATCATCCGGCTTCACAGGCATGCTCGACACAATGTCAAGCGCTTCATCTATACGCCCCCTGCGTGCAAGGAGGTCGATCAGGCAGCCATAGTGCTGCAAGACCGGCTCCACATTGTACTCGTTCGCCATCAAATCGAAGTATCTATGCCCCTCATTAACCAAGCCTCTGTGATTGCAGGCACTCAATACACCGACGAAGGTGATGGAGTTAGGCCGGAGATTGTCTTCGTTGATCATTCGATCAAAGTGGTCAAACACTCTCTCTGCTTCACCATGCGCTGCAAGCCCTAAAATTGCAGCATTCCACGAATTCACATCGCGTCTACTCATCGATTCAAGTAATTGAAGAGCCATTCTCATCGAGCCACATTTGTAGTACATCTCTATCAAAGAATTATTCACTAACACATCAAAACTGGGCTCGATCACACACTTTTTCAATACATAAGCATGCAGCCACATTCCCATGGATAATGCCCCCAAACCGGCGCAGGCATCGATCACGCTTTGAACCGTGTACCCGTCTGGCTCAAACGACGGAATCATCATCGCAAACATTCTCAACGCTTCATCGAAATCTCCCGCCAGAACAAGCGCGTCGATGATCGCATTCCACGACACCAAGCTTCGCTCAGGCATTTTATCGAACACTTTGCTCGCATCCTCCTGGAGGCCACACGAGGCGTAGAAATGGATCAAACTGTTGCTCACGTACACATCCGATGCGAAGCCGCGTTTCAGAGATTGCGCGTGAGCTTGTTTCCCCTCGCGCAAATCGAATAAAAAGGCGCAAGCTTTGAGCACGAACGGGAACGTGTGCTTATCAGGAAGCAAGCTCTCTCGTTCAAGGAGTTGTTGAAAGACGGAAAAGGCTCGCTTTTTGTGGAGTTTGCTGTGAGCGTAAGCTCTAATTAGAGTGTTGTAGACGAAGTTGTTAGGGTTTGGAATGTTCTGGAAGAGTTTCAGTGTGTAGATTAGATCTTGCAAGGCGGAAAAGTGAAGCAGCCTGCTATAGAGATAGTCGATTTGGGGACTCTGGTGAGGAGGCGGAGCGGTGCGGAGGATTTTTGCGTGTATTTGTTTGAGGTGAGGGAGGGAAATGGTGGCGGATTGAGTTAAAATGTGGAGGACTCGGTGGTGATGGTGGTGGCGCGGGGCGGTGGAGAACTCAGCCGGTGGCGTGGTTGCTAAAACCATATCCATAGCTTTAACTTCATTTCCCGCGAATCGTTGCTGAATCCAACGACATTTAACTACCATCGGAATATTTGTAGGCCCAAATTGTTTGGGCTAAAATTAGAAAAAATTGCCGATTCTTCCAGGCCCGAGAACGACCCAATTGCTAATATTAGAAAATTTGGATTACCACCTCCGTGTAGTCGTATTTTTTCATTTTAATCTCTCTGTAAAAACTAGTCCATACTATTTATTTTCTTTCTCTAATGATATACTAGATTCTATTTTTTTGTTAATAATATGTCAACAACTTTTTCTTTCTATCATCTCTTATTTTACTAATTTTGTACTCTCTCCTCCGTCCCAAGTTACTTGAGTCGTATTCCATTTTGGGTTGTCCCAAGTTACTTGAGTCATTTATTTTAATTGGCTAAAAACAAAACATCTAATCTCACCTACTTTATTCTTTCATTTACTTTAATCTCTCATCTTTCTCTTACTTTATTCTTTCTTCTACTACTCAGTTTAACTCACTAAACACAACTTTCTTAAATCATGTGCAGAAAAGAAACGTCTCAGGTAACGTGAGACGAAAGGCGTATTAAAATTTGTGGCGTCCAATATCAAAACTATTTTTTGTAGATGAATATAATAAAATTAGTTAAGTTAGAGATCATATGCGATTGAGATGACTCGAAACTCGTATATATTGATTAAGTGGAACCATTTTATCAATTAAATTTCGCTTAATCACCAACTCGAGATCTTATTGTTATTGAGCTCGAGTTCAACTAACTTTGAGTTTTCTTTGAAGAAGGTTGAGCAGCTCACGAGCTAGCTCAACACACTAATAATCATGTAGTATAAAATGTATAAATTTAGATTGCACCGTCATAAATCTAATTTCTATATGTTTTATTTACGATTTATCATGCATGTTTACTTTTTTAGGGTTTGTGATCCATACATCTTAGAGTTTGAATATGGAGTATTTATTTAGGGAAAATATTCCATCATTAATAGAATCATGAGTCGTGATCATTAGGAAATAAGCTACTATATCCGAGTGAAATGAGAAGTTATAAGATGAAAGAACCTTCCAAAGTGATAACAAGTTGCAGTGCCAAGTACAAGTATGTCTCTCTTACAAAAAAACATATGGAACTCCCACCACATACATAGATATAATAGTGATGAACGAAATCAAACAAGTTAGTTGAGAGGTAGACGATCACAATTATGAAAGATGGGATGTTTCTTTCAACTTTGAATGCAATGCAATCATCGAAGACAGGATATTTCTCTTGCGTAGAAGTGTCCAAGTGTGAGGAGGCCCCCCACAATTATAACTAAGCAATTGGATCATCTAGTCCACCACCTCCCACATTAAATTAAGCCCATTTATTAACTCCTAAAATGGGCCCTGTTTAATCCAATCACCCTCACCCTCAAGGCCCACGCAACTCCGACTAACCAACCACAAATACTTACGGCGTCGTTTTAGCCACCAATTATGGGAATTTCCAAGAAAAGTAGTGAATAAACATGATCTGATTTTCAGAGTTTCAAAATAATGGTGTAATTACAATATTCTCGCAAACTCCTTGGAACATAAACAACAGGCACACGACTTGGCATGCAGGCACACGCGCAAAATTAGATTGAAATGTTACGAATTTGTTCTTTTATATTGTTTGATAATAATGTTATCTTTTTTTTTTATCTCACTCATTTTATTAATACGTTGTTCGCGCATCAAAATTATTTTCTTCTTTAATTTATTCTCATTATTTGTCCAAATTCATTTATATAGTATTGACATTTTTTATACAATGTGTTGACTAATTATTAAAGTTATCACATTAAGTTAATTATCATTTGATAATTACACTCCTATATATACACATAAATGTAATTATTCTCATCATTCCAAGTTAATCGATATGTTTTTCTTCAACACGAGATGTAAGAAAGTTGTGTTAATGAGTTAAATGAAAAGAAAATAAATTAAAAGACTATACGCCATATAATATTTCCTACTAGAATGCCAACACTCCCTTTAACTACAACTAAATACTAGTAACATTAGATCATGAAATCAATGTACAAGATGAACACAACACCGAGTATAAATACGATGAAAATAAAACGTTAATTAGGAGTATTAATGTCAACTATCAACTCATTACTAGTAATAAGTACACTATTTTCTTTCTCTTAAAAATATCTCAAAACTTTGAATTTATATAACCATCTCGATTTTAAACTATTTTGCCACACAAACATATATCAAATTATGTTCAAAAGATAAAATTTGATAAAATTTTCGTGAATTTTCATATACTTTTTGTTAATCATTCAAATATTAACATATCGATCATACTATGTCAATGTAATATATGCATAATATATAGTATTAAATTATATCGACATACTTATATCACTGTTTTTATATTTAAAATATACTATATTAATATACGATTTTATACCTTAAATACGATAAGTGTTATTATCCTTTTGATATAAATGATAAAAAAAATTAACTCATGATAATATTAAAGATCATTATATTACTAAAATTATATAATAATAGTAACTAGTAATTAGCATTTGATTTCTGCTCCATCATATTTTGAATAGTAGTAAAATGTAATATTATTGCACACCAATTAATTGTGTCACGCGCCTTAAGTTCTCAATTATTAAATGGAGATCACCACCTTTTCTATAATTTTACTATCTGTTTCCTATAAAAATAAGCAAATTTTTTATTTTTGGATGTTCTATAAAAATATCTCCTTCTATTTTTGATAACTTTTTTCTTTAATAAGGTAAGTCTCATTCTCCATTAATAATATATAAATATTTTTTCTTTCTAAATGTTTCTTGCTTTACCAATTTTACATTAGTTTTCGTATCGGTCCAAATATATATATCTTTATGGGACGGAAGGAATATAAATTACTGCCAAAGCCCCTAAAAAAATACCCCGTAGTTTACCTTTGAATAAACAATATAGATTATTAACAATGAAAACCCAAGAAATATAATTAGACAAGATAAACAAATGACAGTAAAAACGTGCTTCTAGATTTCATCAAAATTTAATATAGTAAAAACATTCGGAAAACAAAGACATGGAAAGAAGATCATAGTCCTAAGATGATCAAATATATTCTTAGAAGAATATTACTACTACTGCATAAAATATTGTCTAGATATTAGAGATATTTCTTTCCTTATCTATTTTATGTAGTTATTCTTTCATCCGTGTGTAAATACTCTATTCATTCATTATACTATATATGAAATAATAACTTGGATTCAATATAATTTATAGTAGCAATAAAATATTCAACACAGTCTTGATCATCACGCCTGCAGTCGAGAATCCAGATCATCGCTTTCGTTCTTTCATTGTGTGGGTGAGTATCTCCTCCTCGCCTGTCACAAACCGTTAAAAATATCGCTACTTTCGCGTACCTTAGCGCATCACCCGCCATTCCGCTAGCCTGCGCATCTAGAACCCTATAAAAATCCTCCTTTATCAGCATTTGATTTTGATAAAGCTTTTTTTTGCAGAAGAGAAAGGGATAAAGGCGAAACCTTTCTTTCTTTCCCGTCGGTAATGGGGGTCGATTACTACAATATTCTCAAGGTTTCGAGGAATGCGGCTGAAGAGGATTTGAAGAAATCGTACAGGAAATTGGCGATGAAATGGCATCCGGATAAGAATGCGGTCAACACTGAGGCTGCGGAGGCCAAATTCAAGCAGATTAGCGAGGCGTACGATGTGCTGAGCGATCCTCAGAAGCGGCAGATCTACGATGTCTACGGTGAGGAAGGCCTCAAATCCAGTATCCATCCGCCGCCGCCGAGTAGTGGCGACGGAGGGGGGAGGGGGTTTGAGTTCAGCCCTAGGGATGAGGAGGATATTTTTGAGTTTTTTTGGGGGTCCGATGCTGAAAAGGAGAAGAGTGGCGGTGGAAGGGCGAAGAAAGCGGCGGCGATGGAGAGTAAGCTGCCGTGTAGCTTGGAGGAGCTGTATAAGGGCTCGAGAAGGAAGATGCAGATAGCAAGAGTCGTGCTTGATGAGTCTGGGTTGGTACATTTTGCCACTTCAACATTCTGTCTTCTTTCAGTTTGTGTGTGTGTGATTGCATTTGAATTGATATAATTTGATCTTAGATTTTGTTTTAGAAAATTTCTTAAGCTGAGGAAGGTGTTCATTACGGGAATTGGGTGGTTTTCTGAATTAGTCTCGTCTTTCATGAACTTTCCTCCTTCTTACCTGTTGATTAGTAGCTTTGGAAAGAATCCAATTCAGTCTTTTAGGTTATGATATTTGACCTATAATTTTCAGAAAAATTATCTTTGTTTGGTGTTGTGTGTCTGCAAAACTCGTACACTGTTGCACCTCATGTTTTTGGAATAAATTCAAAGTTTGAGATGAATAGGTTGTTGGTGGTTATTAGTTACGTACGTGGAAGAAAATTCGAGTGCTTGTGTAATTGTATTACTTGAATACTTTTGTTCTTTAGCTTAATTAAGGACAGTTCCAGAGGGTTTAAATCACATCCATTTATGGTGCCTTAAGTTAATATGAGGTGTTTTATTCTCTTGATGCAGAATTGATACTGTCTGCTTTTATTTCTTTTATGGATGCATAATATTCTTTCTACAGAGTCAAAAGTTTTGGTGGTTGTCTGTGAGTTGTTGATTGAAACCTTGGAGAAGTTTCTGTAAAGTATATCTGGAAACAGCCGGAGAAATGTAAAGTAGAATTTTCTGATTCGTGCAAGTATGCGACTAAGCACTTTTGGAAAAAGTGATTATTACATCATGAACTGAGATTTATATATGGATATTTGGTTCACTCATTTCTCTTTCATGTTTCTAACTTCTGATGCCTTTTTTATATTATCTATCTATTTTCACATTGATTGATTCGTGGTGCATGCAATCGGAATACATTGGAAGCTTTAGCTTCTGTTTCATGTGCATGAATGCACTCTTTATGTTGATTTCATGTCCCTCATTTCAAAATTTAGGTGTGGCTTATGCATGAGTAGTTCCCCATTGAAACTATGATTAGTAACAGACCATAACTAGTTTGCAAGTTTATGGAGGAATATTTGCCCCTCTTCTCTTTTTAGCATTAATTTAAGCTTTGTAGTTGTAGCTTTTGTTGGCAGTAGATACAGGTTTTACAACTATACTTTTCGACATTGTTTCCAATTTTTCCAAATGCCCTGTTTCAATGAACATTTGTTACTTCATCTTATGTTCTTTAACTATTATACGTTTATACTCCATTAGTAAGCGTTCGAAAGATAAATTTAAAGTAGATGGACGGTTAAGTTCTAGTGCGTGAACATCATATGTGGGGTTGCAGGAAGATGATTTTCAAATTACAAACTTTCACGCTTGAGATTGGCACTTGTATTGGTTATTTTGGTTGCTATTTGATGCATATTTCAAAGTGTAGTGATGTGCAGTTTTATCATTGCAGTAAACCTGTGACTGTTGAAGAGGTTTTGGGTATAAACATCAAGCCTGGTTGGAAGAAGGGCACAAAGATCACTTTTCCTGAGAAAGGGAACCACGAAGCTGGTGCCACTCCTGGTGACCTCATCTTTGTCATCGATGAGAAGCCACATCCAGTTTTCAAGAGAGACGGAAATGATCTAATCATCAATCATAAGATCTCCTTAGTAGATGCTCTCACATGCAAGACTATCAACATAACAACCTTGGATGGAAGGGATCTATCTCTCAAAGTATCGAATGTCATCAAACCGGGACATGAAATGTTGATTGAAAACGAAGGGATGCCAATATCCAAAGAACCTAGCAAGAATGGAAAGCTGAGGATAAAATTTGATATCAAATTCCCTTCAAGGCTCACTGCAGAACAGAAATCGGATTTGAGAAGGATTTTGGGCAAGGGGAACGCGTAAGTTTAGTAGTACTATAACTCTAGTTACACTTAACCTATCGAGACTAGATAATCTACTGTGCATATAGTAGGAGAAATATCCACTTCAGTTTCTTATTTATCTTCGATATTTTGAAGTATTTACCAGTTACATATTAGCACAGCTATCTCTGCTGTAAAATACTATCTGCAATGAGAAATCTGTATCATATAATAATTCCTCTTAAATGGAAAGCTCTTTCTTCATAGTTTTACATCTCCCGTAGCTGTTCGTAAAGAAGATTGTGAGCCAAGATTATTGAAGTAATAAATATACTAGAATCTCTCTCAATAGCCATAAAGGCAAAGGTATTGATGCTCATTTTACGTGATAGAAATTTAGAATCTGTGTTTCTCAATCTTGTTTTGGAGATCATCTTTCTTTGTCCCCACCACCTTATCCACTTGTTTTCCTTTCTTTATCAGTATGAAAGTCGGCATTGCTTGAACCCCGTATTCCTCAGCCACATCCTGTTCACATTTTTCGTCACGAATGATTAGGACATTTTCTTAAGGTAGTTTGATGGGTAAGAAAGAAACAGCAAGTGAAACGCGTACATCTAACTCATCAACGTCGATTTTGATGAAATCCACTTCTGTATATTTCTCGGCGAACTCATTGATCACCGGAAGAATCTGCTTACACGGCCCACACCACGTGGCTGTGAAGTCAACGATGATCTACAAGAAACATAAACTCATTAGAACACTGAAGAAGGATTATGTGAATACATCCTTACATGTATATACCAGTTTTGAAGTCTGCTTCGCTGCTTCAAAATGGATTTTCCACTTAGCCGAGGAGTGGAATGCGATGACCTGGCCCTTCTTGGCTGGCTGAGGCTGCGTCGGCGGTGGCATTTGGTAGATTTGTCTTGGCGAGCCTTGGCCGTCATAAGCTGTTGAAACATTGGATCCCATCTTGATGAAGATTTTCTTGAATCTGGCTAGTTATTAAGAGTTCAAGGAGTGAAATTACTATGTTTGTGAATTGGTGCAATGCTCTATTTATAGACTTTGACACAGCAATGGTTTCTAGTTTTTTTATTAAACACTTCATTGCCGAATATGTTCTTGTTGGGACCGTGAACCATTTCCACCGCTGATGCTAATTGCGGCAAGATTTTATGCATTAACAAAAACCAATATAAAAAACTATACTGTTTCTTGAAGCTTGCTTCTTCATCACAATATTCCTTGCATCAATACATATTTTCTCTTCTAGTATTTTACAGTGAAGAATAGCCTTGAGTTGAGTGATGATGGTTTTTGTTGAGTGCAGATTTTAAAGTGAAAAAAGAATAATTTGAGTGGAGAAGTTGATTCTGGATTTGTTTCTTTTTTGCTTTAGTGTTCGTCTCATTCTTCACACGACCATCCACAAATGCAACAAGTAACCTTCGAAGATGAGACCCAAGCATCTTATTGGGCGGGCCCACATATATTAACCAATATGGAGTGGAACTCTATTCTCTCTCCAAAGGGTTAATTGTTCATTCACTCAAATTCAATATATTACAACTATGTTTTTAGGGATAATTGAGAAAATATCCACTTTTTATGGCTTTTTCCAGTTGACTTTTTAAAGTTGCAGGACATATCATATTTAATCAAATTTGACAATTTTTATGGTAGTTTGCTCTTCTCTGATAAATATTGTGATTCAAATGATAATGTCTCGTTGATATATTAATGCAACTGCTTTTGTGATTCCATGCAATAGACGCATGTTCTTTTACTAATTGTTTGCTTCTTTCTAACTTTATATGATTCGTATATATCTTGAAATTCCCTATTTAAGGTGTGTATTTGTCAGCTGAATTTTTAGTTTAAAGCGTGTGTATTTTTTAGGCATGACATATACTATTAGATAGAAAAAGGTGAGAACGTATGGCATATAATATAATAGACCAAAATGAATTGATGATTTTATCTAGTTAGAATAAAAGGTGATAGAAATCATGAATATCAATTTGAAATAGTATTAAACAGCCGTAGCACTCTTGGTGTTGATATGAATTTGGCCACAAAAAAAGGGGCGACTCTTAGTAAAGGTAAAAGGTTTGTGTCCCCCATTAACATTAATTAGATAGAGTATTAGTTTTGATCATTCTTAAATTCGTCACTAATAACACCTCTTAACTGTGATTATCAATTTACGATCGTTCTTAAAGCATCTACCAGTTAAGACTAAAGTAAATTGCACTAAGATTGCATCATGATTTCTAAAGTATGCTTATTTTATATCTGTGGATAAGTAGGGAATACAAAACAATCTTGATTTGATTATGAAATAAAAAGTTACAATTTAAAGTAGCAATCACCACAAAAATATCAGTCTTACCATTTCAGAGGAGATCACAACATATGGTTTTGGCATATTTGTAAATGTAGTTGATAAGTTCTCTCATAGATGTTCACAACAATAATTTAGAATATCCTAACAAAACTGTAAATCATAAGCTCCCTACATTAAGAGGTGAGGATGTTTGGACCAACCCCATTTCAGACATTGTACGGCCCTAGCCAAAAAATAAAAAGATCATTTGCCCAATATATAATATAGTACTATAGTTAATAGTACTAGTTACTTTTATGGGGGGGACTTCTGAACCTGGACTAAGGTGGTCACGCTGAGGGGCCGGCCTAGCTTGAAGATGGACAATACAGCAATAATCATAGTAGCGATCCATACCTTTACCAATTCAGCATATGCTGGTATGCGGTATGCCCTTGATGAGATGCTCTCCATGCCAGTTAGCATATCCTCTGCAGCCACCACAACGATTTTTTAGTTCTTACACAGTTGCTCCTGAGATTCCATCTGCCTTAAGTTTTGAGGAGTTACCTGCTCAGTCTGCATATGGAGTCCTAATGTGCTTTCCACCTCTGATGCTTTCTGAATAAATTGAGCAGATATTCTTGTAAAATAACCCGACCAGAATGTGCTTTCAAGAATTTAAAGATAACCAGAACTAGACAAACTTCTCCAGCAAGGTCGGATTCATCTTTATAAATGCCATTGTCATTACAATTCTGCAGCTTCCTCCTGCAAGATACAAGGATTCATAATTGTGAGCAATGAAGGAAGATATTGCAAGGAATAGACAGAGGTCTAATTTATTTCATAGATTGCATAAAGAGAGAGCTTGCTTAAATACATGTGGATATAACAATTTATTGGAGAAACAATACACGATCGACTTAGTCTAGCAACCAACTACAAAGTTAAATAACAAGATCTCCATCAATATCACGATATATAGGCAGCATATAACAACATTTGTTTCTTTTAAGTTGGAGGAGGGGAATGGGGATTGACCTACATATAATCCAAAACTACCATTTCCTGGCAAGTAGAAGAGAATAAGGGACACAATTGATACGAACAAGCTTGTATTTGGTTAAATAACTCCTAAGAAGAAACCAGAAAACCAATATTGACAACTAAATACACATTAAAGGTCACAAGGAAAATCAGCAGCCACCTAAGCAATGACACCCCAGAGATTATACAGTCATTTAATATCAATAATGTAGGCAATCTCATGAAAAATAAACAAGATGAAACAGGATTCAACAGTAAGGAGCAGTCCAAATTGGAACAAGACAATCTTCCTATTTAAATACACACTTTCATGGAATTCAACAATCATGATGCCTAAAAAATAAACACACTTTTGAGGTACCAGATTACATGATTAACATTTTGACATTTAGACAAGATCCAGAAAGGAAATCATTCAGATGCAATAATCTTCCGTCTAACTCTTTTTCGCTATCTGGGCTATTCTATTTCATTTTAA
Source organism: Salvia splendens (assembly GCF_004379255.2). Classification (NCBI taxonomy): domain Eukaryota; kingdom Viridiplantae; phylum Streptophyta; class Magnoliopsida; order Lamiales; family Lamiaceae; genus Salvia; species Salvia splendens. The sequence goes on from NC_056034.1 coordinate 9,438,516, forward strand.
TGTATCCGAAGGATGTCATATAATCAGCTACAGTTCTATATATTGCAAGTGAACAGTGATTATACATGTTGATCAGTAATAAAGAATATAGTGTCTCTCTACGCAAATGAATAAGACAAAGTACGAAGAAAATGGCCACTCCGAGGATGATGACAAGAATACGAACATCAAAAGTTACCAGGCAATAGCAAAGACCAAAGAAGCCTGTAGGTACAAACTATAAACAAGAGCATTAACTGAAACTAATTACTTTGGGAACTTTAGCAATATATAGAAATTAATTTATGGGCTTTCTCTCCAGAGGAAATTAAATCAAGATTTGAGCCAAAAGGCTAAGGTAAATAAATGCTCTTGAAAATAAATACTTTCATCTTTTACTAATCTAAAAATCTTCAGCAGATACATTTTAACCGAACAAGCAGTTCACACATGGACAATAGTGGCCAATAGAGTTCATGAGAGTTCATGATGAAAAGAGTAGGTATACCTCTCACATGGCAACTCCAAAAATTTGTTTGACAAAGAATCATCAAGGTGGGAGAAAGACAAATGAGGAAAGGAACAAGGTAATTTTACTGTGCAGATTAGCGCTTCATAACCAGAACATGGAAAGCCACTTCAATATAGCAGCAAATACGGTAACTATACATCGATATCGCATGTGATGTCAAAAAAGGCCAACAAAATTTTCAAAACCTAGAATGATACATGTAACTCTTTTCATTTTGCTCAAACAAATCGCCGACTCTGAACAAACTTTTGAATGGAAGAAAAGGGCATGCACATAAGTGCCGGATGCTTTTATCACCCTTGTCGTTCATATTCCCAACTTAGAAATTAGACCAAACTATGTCTCCCTCTAAGGCTGTAATCCTAGCTTCGAAATTCAGGATACCATGCAACAGCCCCAAGGAACAACAGCTTAACCAAACATTTATGTGTCTAAATTAGTTGCAGTCACTTTCTATTTTTCTACTGATTGGCATCACTGACATTTTCCAGCAAAAATCAGGAAGACACTGAGACGTTGCATGCTAAATATAAATTGACGACACACGTGTCAGAGTATATGAACAATCAGACTTATGGTTTTCATTAAATGCTGGCATCAATTTGTGGACGGTATTCTCTGTTCCTGAAAACTAAGATGTTCGAGTTCTCTTCTTTTGGATCCTGAAGCCTTTCACCCCGAGGTCAGTTATTCTACTCACACAGTTGCATCGGTATAGATAGCATTAGGGTTTTATGTGTCACATTCAATATAACTGCACATGCACACTTTACTACACTAAATAATTTAGATTTTGTGATACCCTCCCCTGTTTTTTAAAATTTTTTAAGATGGTGATTATGCATGAAAGGTTTTCGAAAGGGGTAAAGTCCCTGTGGAAGGTGCTAAAAGTTAATTATCGGCTACTATTTTCTCCTAGAAAAGCACATCACCGAGCCTGTTGGACAATTATGCATAGCTCTGCTACCATGATCTAGAAATGCACCACATAAAGGTTTTGAAGTCTACCTAACAAACTTTGCTAGAAGGCTTCCACATTTGTTCTGATCGAGTCTGTAAGTCAAACAAAAGCATCAAATGTCCAACCAAAATAAGAAGAAACACAACTTCAAAACTGAAAGCACGATCCAGGTCTAAAACGCTTGCAAATTATAACTTCAACACCCAACAAACTTCAATTTTCCAAGATTGCAATGGGGCAGGTGTTGAGGGTGAGCTAGAGCCACCTTCCTCGCTGTATGACCTAACAAATTAACATAAAAGGAAGAAGTGATTACAGTATCCACTGTGAAAAGATTCAGCCAACATGGCCAAATGGTAAACAATCGAAAGACTTCCAATCTAGTTAGACAGGATTATTTCTGTACTATTGGCCAAAGGAGAACTTAAACAGTTACCTCTTGCTCAGACCCTGCGGCTAAGCCTTCCACGGGGCCAATGACACCAACATGAGGAATTATAGAACGATGCAGCAGATCCTGAAAAGAAGTAAAATTTCCCACAGCTGCAGCCACTTGAATAGGAGCAATAATCTGTGGAGTTGTTGTGAAGTAGTCCGAAGCCATAATCTTGTTTAGCTTCTCTCTCAAGCCAGTGTCTAGAAAAAACCCAAGAATAGAGTAAAAATACCGAAGTAAAAGAAGGTCCAAACATTTAGAGAAATTCAAGATCCTTTCAACCAAAAAGACATCTCCAGATAATCATAAGCAACCAAATTATTCTACATGAACAAGCAAAACTCTACTGCAAGTAAGTTATGGTGGTGCATAATTTTAATTGGTAAAGTACATTCCTTGAAACTACAAGCCCTATTGAAAATGACAGTCCACGTCCAACAAGTTAAACTTCTCAGAAGGCTGAAGATAGGACTATAAGATAGCAATAAAACAATCAAGGATAAGAGCCTCACACTAAAGTAGGGAAAATCATTTCTTCCCAAGTTAAATCCTAAGACTACTTACCCTTGTAAGAAAATAAGGAACTTAAATGAACAACAAATAGCAAAACTTATTCATAAACATTCAACAATTTTATCATAGTCTATTAACTACTAGTACTATTAAGATGCATGTAACTTTCTCAACAAAAAATATTCCATAACAGATAAAAGAACATTAAACTCCAGTGTATCAATGCTAATTGGTCTCCTAAAAAAATCAATCAAAGCAAAGATTTTCACCAAACATATAGCAACAAAAGGTATTAAACATAGTACTATAACAGCAAAGAAGGCACATATCACAAGTGAAATGCAAATTTAGAGAGCTAGGGCAAGAATTTGCATACAAGTGACACTGGAATTAGGCTGAATTGGGCGGTTGGAGTTGGAAAGCCACAGATTTGCACGCTCCACACACATTTTCAACGAGTCCTTGTGTGACAGGCGGGAATGCGGTGGGCGCGAGGTGAGAAGACCCCCCAACAGCGCAACCAAATCCAAATCAAAGTCGTTCAAGGGATCGCCAGCAGCGTCATCATCCGTCACGTAATCATACGAGAGGCAGCAGTTCCTCTCATGAGTCCTCCTCATATAGTTGTCTTGCGCCATCGAAAGAGTGCGCACATCAAACATGCTCCCAAAATACACCAATTTGAGCAGATCGGCAACAACACCACTTTCATCACTCTCGGAGCGCTCCTGAGCTTTCTTTTCCTCTGATTGAGTCTCGGCCAGAGCGATCTGAATTTCCTGATCAACAGCCTGCAGGAGGGGCTGGCGGAACCTCTCTAACTCGTCTATGAGGGACACGATGAATGACTTGGAACGGAGGGTTTCCTGCTGCTCTTTGTTGAGGGATTTACCGCGAGAGAGGGATTCCTCCATTTGCGATATGCGGTTGAGCTTTTTGCGCAGCGCACGAATGCGCTTGTTGAGCAGGCTGAGGACGGGGCGGTCGGTAGCGGTTTCGGAGGAGTGAGATGATGGAATCGCGGCCATTGATAAGGTATGCGCGAGGAGAGGGATTTTGAGAAGCGGTGAATGATGATGAGAGACAGATGAAATACCAGTGGATGCTGATGGTGTCAACAATACAAGTCAATAAAGGACATTTTATTTTCAAGCATTTATTTCGGCTGCTCAAAAGTAGACCTATCAAATCTGCAGCACTACATATAAATAAAATCAGCTGCGATTTATTGCGGCGGAAAATGGACTATTGAGAATTAAGTATTCCCGTATCTCCTTTAAATATTTGTAGCTTTGTGTCATGAGTTATCGAGAAGAAAATAAAATAAGAGAAATGAAAATGTAGAGATGACGTTGTTGCCTATTTATATGGTGTTTTGTCTATTAGTCTGCGTTCACATATTGATAGCACTGCAATTGCAGTTCATATTTTAATGATGAATTCAAGGTAAACTTTTTGATAGATATATATTTCTGTTGTGACAGAATAGAGTAATTGTGTAATCGACAAACGAAAGAATGTAAGCAGACACAGAATTTAATTGGCTACATCCACGGGCAAGAATGAAGAACAAATTGTATTATGATTGCAGTTACAGATTTCGGATCTAAGATCACGATCACAGAATTATGTGCTATATTCCCATATAAATAGGCATACATAGATTCTATCCTTATTCAGAAGCATAATCCTATCCCAATTAGGAAGCATAATCCTATCCTAATTAGGAAACAAATTCAAGGCATACTAACCATTTCTATTATTTCCTTTAGACAAGTAGTATTAGAAAAGCAACTCAATTTAAATATCACAAAGAGATCATTTTATTTCAAAAATTTTGATCGCTTTCTCTTTGTAATACGAAATAATAGCAGTAATAAAAGTTCTCTTTGTAATAATATAAGCAATAAAAGTGTTGAATAGAAATAATAAAAGTTCTCTTTGCAATAATATAAGTAATAAAAGTGTTGATGTGTAGACATAGCTTAAAAGTTTTGCTGTCGATTTTGCTTTATTTACTTGTGTAGTTTCATTCTTATCTTAGGTGCGCAATATAAGTGTAACGAATGATGGTCTATAAATACAAAGAAAGACCCCAATTATCTTAGATGCGCAACATAAGTGTAACGAATGAGGGTCTACAAATACAAAGAAAGACCCCAATTATCTTAGATGCGCAACATAAGTGTAACGAATGAGGGTCTATAAATACAAAAGACCCCAATATGACTCAGTACTACGGTGTTGCAATAGATGGCAAACTCATGTATTATAGGCATATCCAGTGGAAATGTAGCTGGCGCTTATATCTCAAGGATGTAAAATTGTATAAAAATTCTGCCAAATCAGTGTTCGATCTCCTCTGGCACTATGGCTTTCCCGGAATAGACATATTGCATCTCCGCCTTCCATGTCTGCAAACACACAATTCGTTTGTTTACATCCGATCGGATATAATGGATAAGAGTAAAAAAAGTAGAGCTCACCTCATGTCTGAAGTCGATCCTAATATTTGGCACATTAGTCTTGTGTATTACATTTCCTTTAGTGCCTCTTTTAAAGTAATCATCTCCAAGCCAGTGCAACTGAAAAAGAGAATTAAAGTAATTCTTGTTAGCTTTTACCTAAGAGATAACTCTAGCCAAAGCAACAGCAATATCATGGAAAAAGGAACGAGAAAAATGGAAAATACTTCTCTAACCCAACAAAGTGTTACAAAGAAGAAAGGTAAGTGTTGCTTCAGATTTACATTACGCAGCAAAACCTTGGGATCTCTGTTAAAATTTAGAGTTCTAACCTTTGAAGCATGAGGGAATCCAGACTGATAAACAGAATTTCTGGCAATCTCACAAAGGTCACACGAACTGAGTTTCCATACCTGATGAGGGAAAACAGTGGATGATCTAACATGCATACACTGGTAACATAGAGAAAGGAAGAACAAACCTTTGCAGCTACACTATATTCCTCAACGAGAGGCTCCTTAGTCAAATGGATTTGTAGAGGATCATCAGTTGAAAGAGACACATTCATGCCGCGTTGGAAGAACATTGGAAATGGGTTGCGATGATAGTCCAAGAACAGTGAGTTATTGCTGAGTGGCGACATTGCTAAACCAATCTGAAAGTGAAATCGATTCCATTAGTAGTGATTGCAGACCCATGTCAGTAAGGTCATTAAGCCAAAATGAAGTTGATTAACAAACCTGAGCTAGATAGTATAGATATTGCAAGACTGGAGATTTCCGCAAGTTTATTCCATGTGATATATTATGACATAGGAGAAACCCAGCAGCTAAATGGTCCACGTCACCAGCCTGCATGACTTGTTTCAGTAAGTAACCATTCTAGAAAAGTATAAGGTTTCATATGAAGAAAGGTAAGTCAGAAAACCACCTCTCCACAGTGAGGCCGAAATCTTATTGTTGGTAAACCTTTTGATTCACGAAGCTGAGAGAAAATTACCAGACAATTAAATGTTAGGCACAATTTGTATGGACCAGTCCAACATTTACCACACACTCCAGTTAGATTAAATATCAAAATATTGAGAAGGCAGTCAGGATATGTTTGCTACTTTATAGTAATCAGTTCTCTCAGTTTGTAGCTTGCATTCAGTGTACTATACTATTTCTTAATTCCTAATACTCTAAGATAGTTGTTCCATCATAAATTCACCAGGCAAAGACAGACTAATACTACAAAATACATGGAGTAGAATATAGAGAATGAACAAAACTTAATCCTGCAGACTGCAAAGATTGATAAGAAGTTTTTTGGGCAATAATCTGACACAGTAAACTCAACAAAAGAATCAGACGAACCTTGTTAAGTGTAAACAAATTTGCATAGCAATAGTATGCATAATAAGAAAAGGCAGGATTGAAATCATTTGTCCATTGTGATGGAGTTGGCATATGTTTAGTTGGCCGCCTCTCAGGTTTACTCTCATCATCAACCATGTCAAAGCCTACAACCTGCATTGTAGAACATCATATGATATAGGAACAAATATTAGTGAGCATGCATAAATGAGAAATAGATAAATTTGATTCCTGTTAAACAATTACAGATACAAAACAAAACCAAACAAAAATCTACAGAAAGTTGTTTTGGACCTTTAAATGGTTCTTTTAAATGTAATCCTGTATGAGAGGAATATTTATTTGCTTACTGTGAGAATTATTAGGACATGATTCTCTATTTTACAAAGATATGGCATACTGCACATGAACTAATCTCTCAAGCATATGCAGAATGCATAATAATGAATATATTATACTTTAAGAGCAAGATGTAAATAGTTAATTTCCAAAGCATACCTGCAATAAGAAGAGATGCAAATGAGGGTGGGAATTTGGATCCACTGTGACATCAAAAAGTGGAAGGAAGATGTTATCAAGTATGTTTTGAAAGGACGTTACTGTCCCCATACTTCTGTATATGTTGTATAACCTTGGCAACTGCACAGCTCAACCAAACATAGAAAGTATTCACCATCAGGAATTATATCAGTGTATGTTTACCAATTACTAACAAACTAGAGACTTCTTTTTTTAGGGGAAGTAGAAACTGTACTTTTTCATAACTTGTGGTATATATTTAGAACTCAAGTTCAATGTCTAAAGACGCATGATACCAAACCATATTGCTCCTTAAGGAATCAATCAACAAAACAAGGTTGTCATTTGATACAGCAAACAAAATTATAAATCACTTCAAGACAGAAAATTAAGATAAAACAGATGAAGGATAGGCATTGAGATATCTGCTTCCTCTACAAGGATCAGGACTAGACGGTAGAAACTTCCATGATGGGATTTCCAGGAATCTCAATGCAGCAAAGCAGATATTCAACACATTGACAAACACGAAAAATTGAACCATTCAAATCATTGTAGAGACCGAAGGATAAAAAAAAACTCAGAAAAGTAGAGCAGCAATAAATGTATCATTAGCCCTCATCTATGGATGCTGAAGGAGACCAATTGAAGTTGTACCAATCAACAATTTAATAGGACTACACAAGAGAGAAACGTTCACCAAATCATTCACACATTACCTGAATCAACCAAACAGCATTTTCACTGTAAATTCTGTTGTTTACAACCCAACTTGCCAGTTGATCCCACTCACTCTGTTTCCTTCCATAGATCGAAATTCGGTATTCAGCCAGCTGAAAGTAACATGGTTATATTAGAGTTTTAAAATTATAACCAGTAAGTAATTGAGTAATCTGAAATCAACAATATCATTCCTTCTTCAGTCTGGACTTTTAATATATAAAAAATGCTCTCAATTTGAAACAGGAACCACACTGATATAAGTAAAATTTGGTTAAAGTGAAACAATTATGCGTGCATGTATAACTGCAATGAATTATTACACTCTGCACTCTTCTTCTTCACGGACTATATTAAAACATTTCAATAAAGAAATTTCATTAAAAAGATTACCACCATACCTCTATTTCTCTTTCTCATTAACCGAGCATCACCCACAGAAACAAGCATATCAGACCACAGTTTTACCAAATCATCAATCATGTGACAGCATTCTCCTTAGAAGTAAATATAAAATACTAGAGATGCAAGCAGACCTGGTATTTACTTGCTTCCAAATCTAATAGAACCTGCTTTGTCACGTCAGCAAGGAAACGGCCTGACAAGAGAAGAAAATCACTTAATGATTGTGCGAATTACTATAGATAGAGTGACATGGTTGCGTGAGTTCAAGCATTTAAAGTTGTGTTATAAACTGAAACAGTTCCTTTTTGGTCAGTTAGAACCAGAGAGGAGCACACCTCTTCATTTCATCCACTTAATTGGCTCTAAAGATATTATCCAATCCATGCAACGACTACCCTGGTTCAGTCTAAGCTCAAAGTTTGTAACACATTCTGAAACGGGAAAGACTAGTCTAAAATGTACCATCAGTAAAGAGCCGTGCTATTTTTCATCGATTTGATCAATCCACATTATCATCTTTGACATAGAAATTAAGTCACATACCATTAAATTGAGACTTCATAACAAATACATTTTCAAGAATGTTGAACACAAAATAAGGGGGTTTATGTTTCAAGAAAATCAATTTCCTATAATTCCGACATGTCAGAAAGCTTCCACACTTGCATACGAAACTAACCTTGAATAAGATTATCCTGCTTCAGAAATATTTCTCGGAGTCTACTTTGTCCACAAGGATTGTACTTGAGATTGAATTTGTCAAAGCGATGAAAGGTACTCTTGTCTGCATGTACATCCAACAGATCTACACTAAGATCATACCTGCAATGAGCAAGCCCATCAAAATGAAGAACTGGTAGGCGTAACAACATGAGAAAATATAGATTGAAGAAAGAAACACACACCCTGTTAAGTCCAGGCTGTCAAAGACTTCTTTCAGTGTAAGATACTGACCATCACGGTAGATAACAACCTGCAACATCATAAGGAGAGCATGATGTTAGAGCATCCTTGGAGGACTTCTATTAAATTAGTGACAAACATTTAGACATTAGTTGAAGGTAGAACAACTTTTGAGTCAAAGCATTGTAAGATTTCCACCTCATCTGGTTCTTTTTTTAACTTTGACTTGATGAACCGGAGAAGATGTTTTTGGTTCATGCAAGCAGAATGATGGACATGAGTATCCACTTTCCTTATATTGTAGAAATCACGATGAGGTGCACTTTTCTGTGCAACAAATTCCTTATCCGCATTCACCAGCAAATGAAGGCGAAATTTCTGCAAATAATAAAATTTACTAAGCGTTCAAACGGATGGTAAATATAGATGTAATATAGTATATTGGTAATGAATATACTTCCTCAAGAAAACGTAATCGATGATGGCAAGCAGAGCGGACATTTCCAATAGACATCACTTTCAGGAGATGATGCATATCAGTAAAAAAGGATGTTGAACTTGCTACAGGATACAGTTCTTCAGAATCTAAATTATTCAAAGGAAATAAATTAATAATCTTTAAGGCGTAATAGAATAGAGATGCATACAGTATTTTCAGAAGAAGCTCCTTAAAGCTTACCATTTTCACTGGCATAAACACGCACTACGCCATCTTCCATCCTGAAGAAATGCTGCTTGCCCATCATAGAAATTGTAGCAGATAATTAGCTGGGCTATAGTAAATGGTTTAACTTGATAGCTTCTGAAAGAAGTGTAGCAAGGAAGGATAACTTACGGAAGATGCTTCAACAGGGACAAAGTTAAATGGATCACTTTTGACTTCTGGTAAACCAGTTTTTTCGGTACTCTTTGCCCATGGATCAACATTTTCCCTGAAAACATATTTTCCCCTCAAATCTAAACATTCACGAATCATCCTTGTGACTTCTTGTTCTTCAACACTTACTGAGTCTGAGTTCATATTTTGAAGAGCATAAACAACACTTAGTAATACAGAAGGAGCACCAGAAAATAAAACAAGCACAAAAGCAAAAGAGACAACACAAGATTCCAACTTTGAATCTTATAGAGTCCTTGAGATCCAAAAAACTTTATATACCATGTGATGCAGTTATTGGTGGGAATGTGTTATTGCTAGATACAGGATCATTTGCTGGAGTTATTTCAACTTTTCTGTCAGTGAGATCTGTATCAGGCTTTGCCTCAGTAACAATTGCTTCGGATTCTTGAACATGAATGCAAATCCCATTTGAGGCTTGAGCAGGTAGTATCTGTTGAAATTGACTCATTAGATTTATATCCTGCAAATTCAGAGGAATAATGGTTGTAAACAATCAACCCAGATATAGTTGGGAGATGTAAGGGAGGATAAAAGCATATATGTAAAAGAAACCAATATTTTAGAATATGACAACTGGGAAGATGCAGTCTCCAAAAAGAATAACTGAATTAGCCATATCAGATTAGACCAGGTTCGATACAAAAGAGAAATGTGATGTAAATCAATGTATGGTGAGAGGCAAGCACATACAACAGGGTTTAAATTAGTATAGCCCATTTCATCAAGAGTCTCTATACTTTTGTTGTCTCAATGTGCCCAGTTCCATGCTATTTCAGGTTATTAACTTTCAAATGTAAGTTCCAGATTTCTGCAATGTTTTCTAGAAGTTGATTTATATTCGTGCACCCACTCCAATAATACCAAAAAAAATGTTCCAGTGCTGGCATGTAGTCTGATACATGGTAACTCATTTCAAAATTATGCCCCCTGCCTTTCACCCCCAAAAAGACGATTATATATGCATGCATACATGAGATTGGTGGTTAAGACTCTTAAGAAAAACCAAAATACAAGATCAAACTTACGTTTTGATAGGATGAGGCATTCTCTCCCATTTCAAGTTCGGTTCCTTCATCATCAGAATCCCCTGTTCCTTCAAAAGAATAACCACATGTTGATCCAGGAGTGACAAGCCTACCAACTGATCCAACCCGCAAACTTGTACCGGAATGATTGACATAATGCTCATCTCCTACAAGGAGCAAATAGGATAAACAGGTGATTCCGAAAACCACAAACTACAGAAAAAAGAACTAATTTTTATCGATCTAAATGTATATAACAAAAGCTAAAAATACAAAGCATACATTCTGAGAAGTATACATTAGGTCAAACTTACCTCATATTAATATACTCAATAAAGATTACTTGACTGATCAAAACAAGTCCAGACAATTATGAAAGCAATGCAGTCGTGTTATCTTTATTAAGTGCTCAAAGAGAAGAACTCAAGATAGTGCATTAGAAAACAGGCTGTGAAAAAATAAATAAATTAGTTTCACCCTAGAACCTAAAACTATGATCACATGTTCACAAACATACAACTTAAGGCCAAGAAAATTTTATGAACTGAACATTAACGATACCTACAGCTCCATCATAAACATATGGAGTATCATGAAATGTTAAAATACGTATGTAATCAATACTTCAGAGCATCCAAATAAATAAACAAGCATACCATCCCTCTGACCGGTCCGGACTGGTGGTAAATCCGAAGAAATCGACTCGAATTTACCCAATGAATTTGGAAGCGTCGGGTGCACAGTAATCCAGGCTTCCTCATTATTCAGAGCAGTGTAATTAGGCATCGAATGTGAAAGTCGGTAATCCCTCACCGCGTCAGATTCAGCATGATCTTCAGTCTCAGAGTTGTCGTCAGCTTCCGAAAACTCACAATGTTCATCGTCGGAGAGCAGGTGGTGATGGCGGCGGTGGCGGATGTTGATGAGACGATCGAGGACTTGATCGACGCTGCGCTTGTGGATGAAGAATGCGGAAATAGCCATGACGGAGGCGCCGAACAACGCCGCCACCGCCAGCTGCGCGGACGAAACTGGCGAAAATGGTGGCGGTGGCGAAAACATCGCGCGTGGTTTGGAGGTTTTAGGGGTTTATGAATGAAGGCGGAGGTGATAAAATGATAATGCAGCTCTGTGTTTCAGAATGCTGAACAAGAGAGTGTCCGGTTATTTAGTCGAATCTTATATTTAAAGTCTGAAATATCTATTCCTAAAATATGAAATATTTTTGTAAATTAATTACTTACAAAGTAATTGGTAACTAATACTCCTTACTACGAAATAAAACAAATTTAATTATCTTCCCTTACCAAAATAAAGTAATACTGTTATCTAACTTTAGGGTTCCCTTATAATTAAAGAATAAATAATCTTGGAACATCTAAGAGCATCTACATCCGTGCTCTTGACAACGAGCACGGATGTGAGCCCGGACCCACTTTTACTCCATGTTCTTGGGCAAAAGCACAACACCCACATTCGTGCTCTTCCGCAAGGACAAGCTTAAAGGTCCACCATTCTATTATTCAATTTAAATAAAAACATTTCCACAATATTAAAATGCATTAAAAATAACCGAAATAATATTACAAATTAGAAAAAAATTAAAAATTACATAATTAAAATCCTAAAAATTAAAATTTTCATAATTAAAGTCTTAAAAATTAAAAATTATAAAATAGTCGGCAACGAGCCTTTCGTTGGCTCCCTCCCGGTCACGATGGATGTACCGGCGAGTTGATCTAGTTGGTTGAGGAGGAGGGGTGGGGTATTCGCTGCGACACAGGATTCATAGGCGGCACGATGTTGTTCATAGTATTCTTGTTCTTCGCACTCCGCTTCTGCAATGAGATGGGTGAAATCCATTTGAGGGTTTGAGTGAGAGAGGAAGATGTAGATATAAGTTGTATGAAAAATATGAATGAGAGATGATTTGATGTGAAAAATAGATGATGAATGTGTGTATTTATAGATGATTTTGGGGATAATAAAAATAAAAAAAAAATAAAAAATCCAGAAAAAAGGTAAAAAAGTGGCCAGATTTTTGGGATTCTGGTTTTTTTAAAAATTTTTGGTATTATTTTCTATTTTTTTAAAAAAATTGAATTTCCAACGGAAATGCCGTTGGCCAATCAGAACGCGTCACGTCAGCTGCTCGCTGGCACGGACGTGCTCGATGCATCGAGCAGCGTCGCGCCAGCAGCAAGAGTGTAGCGGCGGATAGCGGTGCCGTGCTGCTGGCACGGACGGACGGACAGCGTCCTGTTCACAGTTGCGGATGCTCAAAGTCTCAATTATTTAATTTGGTATATCGAACATATGTAATGTCACGTGTAGCCACATGGCAGCTTAGCCAAATTTTGTGCTCAAATATTTAGACTAATGAGAGTGTGACACTGGAGTGTCCTTGCACCAATTTCGGGCTATAGAAGTATATTCATTGATAAGACAAATGAATTAATATTGGTGGTTGGATAGTTTGATCATAAAATAAGTTAAATTAAAAATTCGGAAACATTTTATAAATCAAGTTACGTAGCCATTTCGAACTTCATATAAAAAATAAAATGACCAATCGAATCTTGAAGAATGTTAGTAAGTGTAGCTAAATTGAGGCCCGATTCTTTGTTAGCCCAAATCCAATAAAAGAACCAAAACAGGCTCAATTGGGGCATTAAATTTGGACGTGGTCTTGGGCATGGGCTCAATTTCTCAAACCATTCTAAAATTATTGCCCGACCAAAATTCTAAGAATGCTCACAAAAAGCAGCTCGAATAGTTTTTTTCAAGGATAGTGTAAACCTTTTTTTAGATAAGAGTAGTGAGATTCAGTACCTTCTAAATCATATTCGAGGAGCATATTAAATTATTTGGACAATATGGGAGATCATTTGTGTGTGTATTTTATTTTATAAATAGAGGTCTGTATCTATGAGAGCTCATCCCTCATGTATAGTTTAAGGGTTACATAATGGCATGTAATGTTTGATCTGAATCCATGAATAAATAGAAAACTTTGGGATCCAAAATTATGTGAAGTTTGATATAACAAAATTAATCTCAGATCGATTTAATTTCAAACAGTCTTAAAATAAGTCAAGCATGCCAATTAAACCCACTAATTACTAACCACACTTTTACATGAATAAAAACCTCTCGTATCATGTTTCTTCATTATCATTGCCAATTCGATATCGACTCCTCATGGTGAGGCTTGAGGCCCCCCCACTTGCCATTTGGATTCTGGTTAGATTAGTTTACATGTTTAGATCCCATCACAATAATTATATCTCATCTCAAGTGTCATTTATGTCAATCCAATGCATTTTTATTTCTGAATTTACCAAAATGTATCTTAATCCAGTAGTTGAACATATGTATAGTCATATATTATAGGTATAGCTATATTCATGAGGAAAATAACATTTTGGAAAATATTATATTCACAATTTCAAACTATTGTACTATCACTATCACTAGTAAACAAATTAATACTACTACTTGATAACATTGTCAACTAAAACATACACTAGCTAGACTATACAATACAAGCTACACTATATTATCTTTTTTATTAGGAAAGTTGGCACTTTACAAATCATACGTACAATCCTAATATAAATATGGGCAAACCAATAAGAACGATCAAAGGCCAAAAATGCATTCCCACCATATCTAAATAGCACAAAAATGAAAGTTGAATTTGGTGACTGGGACACCGAGATTTAGACACACATTATAAAAAAAAAAAAAGGTTACAATCATGAAAGAAACATACAAACTTTTTTTGAATCAATCCAAATTAACTTTATGCAGAAGCATGTGTGATCAAAACGTAGGTGAGGATCTTTCTTGTCACTTAACAAGACAAATGGAAAGTGGGAAAATGAGCAAATTTTGTGAGAAGATACCATAAAAAAAAGGTGTGTGTTACAACAAAATTCTTATCTTTTGTATATGGAAGATGGTAAGATTTCGGAGATGATTTTGATTGAAGAGTTGATATTTTGTTTGCCTAGTGTTTGAATGGAATGACTGATTTTAGACGGTGAGTAAGAAAAAGGAATTTGGTCAATGGTTGGATTCTGTTGTCTTGATCCATTTGCCAGTCTCCACCCATGTCTATCTTCTTTTTTTTACTTTCCATTCTACTAATATTTTGTCTTACTTTCCATTTTATTTTGCTTATGCACGTAATTTTTAAAACTATAAATTGATGACCTTGTTAAATACATACTCGGTTATAAAGATACAAAAACAAGCTTGCAAATTATAATTTTTTGTATACAAACAAGATGCATGTAGGGCTTAAGTTTCTTTAATTGGATAATAAAATGCTACCAGTAATTTTCTTTTTGATTGATACGTCATAAATTTAAATTCGGTGTCATGGTGGACTCAAACCTAATACGTTTCACTTCCTAATTTTCTTTAATTTTTTTGTTTTTGTTGCTGTTTTTTCTGATAAATTACAAAAAAGAAATTTTTTTACTCTCAATAATATATCATGCTGTCATTTAACTTGGCCATTTTTAGTATACTAGTATTATTTTCTAATTAAGGTCTTATAGTCTAGGAAACATCAAACATGCATACAAAAACATGATTTTTTACAAAATTTACAAAATGAAATATCGTGCAAGAAGCCAAATTTATCTGTATCTTTTTTTTCAATAATTAGCAACCTCGAATTATGGTGTATAAGTCGGCTTGAGAAAAGGACGGGTACAAGCCTGCAGGCTGCAGAAAAAGGGCCTAAAATATAAAAATGCTAATTATAGTGAATTTTTTGTTTTTCATACATTAAATATCGTTCAGATATTATCCGTTGGCTAAGTAATGTTTGAGTTCTATGGTCTGGTTAGATATTTGTGATAACGAAGTATATAGTTTAATTGGTAGTAGTATTATAATTTTTTAATAATTAAACATCAAAAGTTCGAATCATCTTAAGATGCGTGAGTTACTTATAAATTGAATACTCCGTACGTCCTAAAATATTTAGGCTTGTGTCCATAAATACGATCGTATTAGAAATTAATTTAATTTTCCTCTTAATGTCGCTAGTAAATGTCTCATTTTTACTTTTTATCTGTCCGCCAATAAATGTCTCATTTTACTTTTACTATATTTAGTAAGTGGACTCTACTTTCCACTAACTTTTTTCACTCACATTTTATTATAAAACCAATATATAAAAGTAGGTCTCACATTCAACTAACTTTTTCCACCCACTTAATTTATAAAGTCAAACAATTTTTTAAAATCCATGCCAGTCAAATATGAAACATTTAATCATGTAGGAAGTACTACCAGATGTGATTGCAATGTGAAATCTGGACCCTCCTTTATTCGAAAGTCATGAATGAAACAATTCGAATATACTTAGTACTTAGTAAGTAAGTAAACAAATTATATTTGATTAAGTTGGGGAAGGAAAAATAGGTAGATGGGACACGGAAATAAGGACTGGTGGAGATTATATTTTCTAAACATTACTAGTATTTAGAATACGAGAAATCTCATTATTGTTGGAATTTTGCATAACAATGTAAATAAGATTGAACAGCTATAAAGGAAAAAATATATATCTATAGATCGAGTAAGATTTAAGTATCAATGGTCTACCCACTATGTGTGTGTCTGCCAATGCCACTATATTTGTGTCTGCCAATGAAAATATTGATTAGATTTGAAAGTCGAAACATCCCTTTATAAGGAAATGCAAGTGGAGTTTAAGTATAAAAGGTTAATAATGAAATAATCCGTATACGTTTCACTTTTATAAAATTTTATTATAAAATATAAATAAAATATATTTAATATATTTATGGTATGTATAATACTAGTATAAAATAAATGAAACATATAATAATGCATGGATCAAAATGAAACAATATGGATACTTTATTACTGGACGGATAGCATACAAGGAAAGTCTTGTGCTGGTCGTATTAAAAAATACTAATACTTATTTTACTTTCAAAATACATTTATGTCCTTCGATAATTTTGGGTTAATTATAGTTTGTATTCCAATTTTTATAACATTTTCAAATCTATCCCAATCTTTATAGGATAATATCAACTTTATAGCATTTTCAAATCTATTCCAATTTTGGGTTGATTATAGATGACTTTCTCCTAGCTATCTCTTGCACTGGCTATGTCCTATCATTAGTCATGTAATGTACATGCCGATAAACTCTTTCCATTTATCTATTTTGCTAAATCATAAATTGTACTCCTATTTTATTGATAGTGACAACTTTTTAAATACTATAAATAATTAAATTTGAATGGTTGCATTACTTGTTAAATACTACATGCATGTTTATATTGCATGCTTTTTCAAATATACAAAATTTATTTAAAAAATTATATGTTTAATATGATTATTTGTAAAATAAAAGTATTATCACCTCAAATAAATAAGTCGCATGCATACAATAGAATCAAGCAAATAAAATGTACATCCATGATCCATCCATGGCACATGATAAAACTATGAATAAATTCCACTTCTTTCGACTTCTCACTATCGATATTTCTCCACTTTTCTAGTTTGGATATTTCACTTTACTAAGTTGGTTGCTGGTTAGCCCCATCCTATTGCCGTAGGTGTAGAATGGTTGAGATATTGAACAATTTAATTTATAATTAATTATATTTCAGAATTCTAAAAGTAATAGTATAAACAATTATCTTATTTTGTGAGAACAGACTTTATTTTCAATAGCACTAGAATAGTACGGCCAAGGATAAATCCCAGTGTTTCTAACAATGTATATTTATTCACTTGAATAAGTTTCGACATTTAAGGCCCACCTTATTTAATTCAACATCTCAATTAAAGCTACCTCCATTTACATTATTTGGAATAAGAAGTTGCACGCTACGACCATAATTTCGATTTTAATTGGAAATCAATTCTTCTACCTTCTTTTAAATGAATATATTCTCAAATAATTTAACTATTTAAGATAGATTTCTTCAAAATGAAACGGTTTGAAATCATATCATGATCAATCACGTGGGTGATTTTTTCTTCCGTTACAAAGTTTCTAGCCGCATTTAATAATATGAAGACACGTACACGATTTTCCCACACAAATAAAACATGCATATTAATTAAAGGGCACCACTTCTCAATGAAATAGATTGCTCGCATCGATTATTATTTGATCAATCAATTTTTGACAAACGAAAAGACACCATGTATAGATGAACAATACAAATATTATTACACTAGAGATGGGAAAAAGAATAGGACTCCAATTTGATAGGTACATAATATATAGCTTGGTAATTAATTAAACTAACATGAGATGGATCATGACAAACTATACCAGTTTGTAAATATATTAATACCAGTTAGCATTATAAAACATACTTATTTTTTAATCAATATCAATTTGATAATGAATGATTATTAGTTTCTGACTTAATATATTAATATATTATAATTGACATGATTTTCAATTCTAATTTTTTTAAAAAAATCTCACTGTAACATGACATCCACATATATGTAAAATCTAAAATATTTCCTTTATCTTATCAATAAGATATTCAACTTGCCATATTCAAAACCGGCTTCTAGTCTTATACGGAGTACTACAATTTAAAGTTGATTTTTCATTCATTTATTATACATGATTAATAAACCGACTTGTGTTCGAACTATCATATAGAAGTAAGATCTATCCATGATTCAATATTCGAGAAAAGTGAAATGGACATATCATAAAAAGAGTCAACTCAACTTCTTTTGAAACTCCTTTCTTTAGCATATATTATCCCCAAGCATAAAATGCCAAAACTAATACATTATCATATTGCAACAACTTGTACTACTACTAGTAGCATGTTACATAATTGATAATACTAAAAATATTGAAAACATATCATACTATTGATTGTTGACTTTCTTTCTTCTCAAGCTCAACATCATATTCAAGATCTTCATCGTCATCAATTCTGATCTTGCTCTTGTACTGATACCCACGCGCCGCCCAAACAAAGTATCCCAAATTCATCACACCCAATCCGGCTATCAAAAAGTACAAATTTTCGACTCTTCCCTTGTTAATATCTTTAGTCAACCAATCGGGATGGCCGTGACCACCCGTTGTATTGTGCAAGATGTTAACCAACGCCGCGCTAATATAGCTAGCCCCGGCCATCGTGCACGAGAACAACGAGTTAGCCAGACTGCTCATGTTCTCCGGAAACTCCTTATTGTAAAACTCAATTTGACCAATAATATTAAATGCCTCGGCGAACCCCATCAACACTAGCTGCGGGGCTAGCCAGAAGACTGTCATGGGAGTGGACCCGTCTGGTCGACCATGAGCTAGGGCCGAGGCCCTTCTCATTCGCTCGACCAGGCCAGCCACTACCATTGAGAAAATGGAGAATACCATCCCGATCCCCATCCTATGGAGCAAGGTCATGCCACCTTCAAGCCTAGTCACCTTCCTAAGGGATGGAACCATGATTCGATCGTACACAGGGAGCCATAAGGCCACTGTGACCATCGAGATAACTGCTAGCGACCCGGCTGGGATCTCAAGCTTTGGACCGAGGTGACGGTCCATTGTTAAGGCTTGAGACAATGTAAAGGTCCCCTGTTGCACAATAGCGGTAAAGCAAATAATGCCCGAAGCCCAAATTGGGATGATTTTGAATAGGCATTTGGTTTCTTCCACTTTTTGGACACTACATAGCCTCCATGGCTTGGAGTTTGACCCATCTTCCCCTACTTCGCCTTCACTGACCAAGGCCGCTTTATTAAAGCACCTAGCCAAAAAAATCTAATAATATCATAATCACTTTTTTTCATATTTCTCTTTTATTGATCAATTTTAAATTTTAAAAATACCTTAATTTATTGGTCAAAGCGAGCTTAGTAACCAGCGCCCCCTTCAACTGTGGGGGGTCGAAATAGACGCCGGTGTCCGGGTCGGGGATGTGC
This sequence comes from Salvia splendens, assembly GCF_004379255.2. NCBI lineage: Eukaryota > Viridiplantae > Streptophyta > Magnoliopsida > Lamiales > Lamiaceae > Salvia > Salvia splendens. Next base: position 9,458,206 of record NC_056034.1, read on the forward strand.
ATCTTGCGCTTTTTGTAGGCGGCGACGATTACCTGAAAAATTCTAGTGAAGACGCTTCCCTCGGGCACGACGTAGACGTAGAATTTGGTGCCAATGAAGAAGAGGACGATGGCGAGGATCATGAGCGCGGCGGGGAGGCCGAAACCCAAGACCCAGCTAACGGAGTCTTGAATGTAGACGACCAAGGTGTAGACGATGATCATGACAACGGTGAAGGACATGTAGTACCAGTTGAAGAAGCTGTTGATCCCCCTCCGGCCTTCCTCCGTCGAGGCGTCGAACTGGTCGACGCCGAAGGGGATGCTGCACGGCCTGATCCCGCCGGAGCCGATGGCGAGGAAGCCGAGGGCCAGCGCCAGAACGCCGAGCTGGGGTTTGGTCGGACCGGTGCATTGGTGGGGTTGTACCTTGCATGGGGGAGGGTGCAGCTGGGGCAGCCATGCTATTATGGTCATCATCATCATGCCCTGTTAACTTGTACATCCACGTCAGCATCGTGAAAATCAATAATTATGTACTATATCAGTTTCAAGATGATATAATTTGATGATAATTGGAGGTGTCTCCTAAAATTGGTGAACAAAGACAGGTATTATTAATTATTGGAGTGTGCCGTTCACAATTCTGCTCTAATAATAGTCTGCTAAAGTTTCAATTATTGTTTCGCAATATGGTGGTGGTGTCATCATATCCAAATTAACTAAATGTTCGCCCTCATATTTGAATAATAGTAGTTATCAAAAAAATGAAATTACAATTTCTTATGCAGAGATCATTTGGATCTATCTATTTGGGTGGTGAAAAAGTGAAATCTACTATCATATGAAAGATATACTCGTCAGAAAAAAAAAAAAAATAGGACCCACGCACGTAGATTTAAACGCAGTTGCAGGCATGAAATATCCCAATTCCGATTCGTATATAGTTACAAAACATAGATAAGGAAGAAGAGAGATGGACCACACAATCACATGATGCAATAGATACTAAGCAAGTGTGATTTTGTTACGTACAATGATTTTTTTAATTTCTGATTTAAAGTAGTATATTTTGGTTAACTGAACACAGAATTAATTACCATGAGAGCAGAAAAGGTAGCATAAGCAATAGTTGTGAATCTGCCTAAGTGGGCATCTGAAATGTAAGCACCAACTAAGGGAGCAAAATTTGTGACTCCCATCCATATGTTTATCACATTCGTAGCCATCACTTGATCCATGTGAAACTCTTTTAGCAGAAATACCATGAAATTTGCCACCATTCCCATCGCTGCCAACCTCTCACAAGTTTCATTTCCTACACACACACACACACATAATTATACTAGTTCATTTCTAATTAAATATTTAAAAAACAATTAAAGGATTGTGTGTGTGTATATACTCCATACGAGAGAGAGAGAGAGACCTAGAATAAAAGGCATGGCTTTCCAGCCACCGGGCGTTCTCTGCTTTTGAGTTGCCTTAGCTTCGTCGCCTCCATTTTCGAGGGGCGGAGATGGAGGCGACTTGGAAGAGAAAAATCTACGCACAAGCCAAGAAGATGAAGAGGGCTTCATTTCTTTCTCCTCTTGTGATGCATGCATATTTTCTCACTCTATTATTAAGTGTGTGTTGTAGAGATGGAGATACAGTATATGCTAGAATCCAGACATGGTCGGTACTGGTTAGCTGTAAATAAGAAGTAGCAACGTATGTGTATATATAGATACAAAATTGGAGTGTTAGCATGGTTCCACGGATTGCGTAAGAAAATCAAAATCGTTGTCACTAAAACTAAATAAAAAATCGACCATCACTTGCAACTTTTTGTTAATATAAAAACAAAAAACAATAGTAACCGTGTTATTTCTCTCATATTGTTATTGTTATTACATGATGCAATATGCGTGTCCAATTAAACCAGTGTAAATACTTGGACTATAAAATTTGATTTATGTTAACTAGGATATGTTTCTTATTGTGTCAATGCCTAATCTATATATAGCTTATAGTACTAGTAGTACTAGTATATTTTTATAATTGTACACTGCTGTATGTATACTAAATATTGGAGGGTAAACAAGTAATATACTTATATTGCCTAAAAAATACACCTATTAATTAGATGTGTAGTAAAGAATTTTTGTAATGTGTGTAATTATATTACCTTATAATTAAATGTGTAATGGAGTAATGAGTTTTTGTAGTATGTGTAACTATATTTGTTAACAAATACTACCTTTCAATTATATGTGTAATAATGAGTTTTTGTTGTCAAAATTTGAATTAAGTTGACTAATACTATTGTTGTCTCCATTCAAAATAGATTTGTTCAATATGGGGCTTTCGTGTGAGAGGTGGTTGATGAAAGATGAAACATGCCTATGGGGACTGTATTTTCTCGTTTAAGACTAAAAATAAATTATTTTTGTTCTAAAAAAAGATGTTACTACTACTATTTTTTGTCCCATTCAATTTGCCAACCATAGTTTTGGATCTCTCTGAAAATATGGCGGCCAATTACGTTGAGCTTTCGACAGTTTAATTTTTGTCACAATTTTAGTAATTTTACTATTCCCTTCGTTCCGGTCTAAGCGAGACGTTTCATTTTCGTACGCGTTTTAGAAAAATGATTGTAACAAATAGTTAAAGTGGAGAGAAAGTAAAGTAAGAAAGTGAATAATGTAGATGAAACACTCTCTTCTACATTATTCATTTTCTTACTTTACTTTCTCTCCATTTTAATGTATAGTGAAAATGAAACATCTCGCTTAAGTGAGGACGGAAAGAGTACTATTCTCATTGACGAGTTGTAATGTGGAGTAGTTTTAACATGTTAAGTGATTAAGACAATTGAGAGGAAATTAAACATCTACTCCTGCTATTATTGATTTACAAGCTGTGGCCGGTGAGACTGTGACCAAACAAAATTACTTTGTTAGCTTGATTATAGATCAAAATTTTAAATTATGATTATAAAATGGTAGACTAATTAAGATTATGAATATAAGATAAAAGACAATAACTTTAGTAGAAGATCTAGCTTGTTAATGTTGTATATATGTTCTCTTTATTCCTTAGAAATTTAAATAGATTGTTCAGTATACAAAAAAATAATGGCTGATCAATATACTCAATGAATAAATACGAAAAATGAATACTTATTGTGATGCAACCAACCCTATAAATATAGTCGGCATCCTCTCAACACCAACTATCTAAAGTCTCCTTAATTCAAAAGGGCAACAAATTTGAAACCCTTAGCTAACACGAAAGAAACTATTCAAATGAAGTACTCGTTTTGTCCACCATCAATAGATTTAAATAAAAGATAGACGTGAATTTATATGTAAATTTGATAAATTATGAAAATTATAGGGAAAAATAATAATTATAATATTGCTAATGGAGAATAAAACGTGCAAATAGTGAAAGAAACTTATTAAAAATATAAGGTAATTAATTTTTGTAGTCGAAAAAAAATAAAAAAAAATAAGACTATTGATTAGACAAACATAATATAAAATATAATAATCCGTCCAACATAAATTTGGCCAGATCAAAAAAGCGACAAGAACAATTTAATTTCCAAACAATCAATCAATCTCACCACAAAATTATATACGGTGGAAAACTATGCATATCCAATTATTGCCTTGAGAGCATAAATAGCTAGGCCACTTTGTTTTTCTTCTCTCTTTTATGCATAGCAACTTTATTTTTTAGAGTATCGACTAAAAAAGGATTCAATGAAATTTGAATTAAATTTTGAATTTCTTGAGCATTATATTAAAGCCTAAACATGAGGTGCTTAAGTGTTTGTTTAGGTGTTAATCCAAGATTAGTGGAGTACCAATCCATGTCGGTATGTGGGAATAAAAAATTAAGAATCTGCCAAACAGTACCTAAAAATGTTTGGCCTTGACTGGTGGTGCGCATGCATGATTATCTCAAAACTTTACTGGTTATATAAATTAATAATACTACATATCTTATTATAAAATTGTATAGTAGCCAAAAATATCAAATATTTGGACGTATATGTAACTGTAAGTTTGTATCACATTATTTGACGGTCATTTTGCTTGACCAATAAGATTCCTAGTTGGCTTATTAAGGGCATTGTAAATGAAAATTTTATGAAAAAATAATACTTCTTCCTTAAATATACACTCCATCTCTTTTGAAAAATTTGTGATTTTGTGTCATTGGTCAATCTGGTGACACAATATATTTTTTAGAAGGGAAGACTAGTTTTTTAATATCCCATCCGCCCAAAAAAATATGGACTTTAGAGTCAGCATAAATTTTAATACAAAATTGATAAAATATAAAGAGAAATATAAAGAAAAGGCGATTGAAGTGTTTCTAGCCGGAAATTGGGCCCACTATCTAAGAGAGAAAAAACGGTAAAAAATAAAAGTGGACTAAATTTGTAGGACAAAACGATATAGAATTTTTTTTAATGGAAAATGGAGTACTATAGGTTTTTACTGAAAGGCCTAATCAAGAGGCTTCTTCAAAGCAGGCGCCTAGTGGGCTCAAACGAGGCCCATTTGGAGCATATGATAAACTCAGGATTGCGAATTAATACTACTACTAGTATTTCAATGGGAAATTCGGGTTTATGGGGGAGTTTACACTAAATATTACGTAAATGTACCCATTTTGTTATCTATTCCACAAATGGGAAAAACGCCAACCACATTGGCGTTTTTATTAGTAAATACGCCAACGTCATTGGCGTGTTTTAAGGTAAATACGCCAACGATGATGGCGTTTTTTACTTGTGCCGTATTTTGGGTGTATGCTCTCGGATTGTAATTACGATAAAACACGCCAACTTGGTTGGCGTGTATAAATAAAAAAACGCCTTTATAAATGGCGTGTTATCTTTGTTGAAACGCCGAACATATTGGCGTTTTTCTAAAAGACGCCAACCCGAGTGGCGTATTTACTTAATCATTAAAAACGCCAACCTGAGTGGCGTGTTTAATCAGACTGCTATACCAGGCGTTCCTCCCCCAAATCGCGAAAACCTCACAACACACAGCCTTCGCGATTTCTCCAGCTGCGCGCCTTCTCTCCGTGATTTCGGCCTACATTCATCAATCGGTGCTATTCTCCCCCAAATTCATCTATTTTATTCGGTTAGTATACTTACCTTTTACATTATTATAGTAATTGGTGGATAGCTAGGGTTTGTAATGGGTTGTGAATTGAGTAGAAATATTATGCATTTTGGATTGGTTGAATGATATTATTGTTGATTATTATGTTGGATTGTGTTGGGTTTAAGTTAATTTGTGTATAAATTTGATTATAAACCTAAACCCTAGGGTTTTTATAGCTAAAAAATTGGGCAAATTGTTTTGATTTATGTGGGTTTTGGTTGATGTATGTTGATTAGTTTAGATTGTTAAATTTGTTTATATTGTTAGGTTTGTCAAATTGAAATTGGACAAATTGAAAATGTTAGGTTAGGCAAAATTGAAATTGGTAGGTTGGGCGAATTGTTAATTGAAATTGTTAATTTTGTGTAGGTGAATTGGTTTATGATTTTGAATGTGCAATGTTGTGTAACTTGCTTATTTGATGTTGGTGTTCAATTTTGTGATATTGGATTAAATTGTATCTAATTATTGAAATGGTTTATGGTTGGTTATTGTTGAATTTGGTTTATGAAATTGGATTAAATGTTATGGTTGGTTATTGTTGAATTTGAATTATGTAGGTAAATTATGGCATCATCTTCAACCTCTCGTCGTCGGCTTGCATGTGGTCCTGCGGATCCATCTGTATTATATTTTCAGAGACAACACGTCTCTAACAACATATGGGCAGGAGTTCCATCCGAAGATGTACGCTGCCGACGATTTGAAGGAAAAATTTGGGATGTTCCCATCCAGCAATATGTCTTGGCAATAGTGGACCAGATGGGGTTTGGGGGTATGTTAAGGTGTGGTAAACCAAAAGAAATTGACCACCATCTTATCACAGCTCTGATTGAACGTTGGAGGCCAGAGACTCACATGTTTCACTTTCCAGTCGGTGAAGCGACTGTGACACTGGAAGACGTGGAGGTCTTATGGGGCCTGAAAGTTGATGGAGAGGCTCTGACAGCTTACATCCCCCCGACGGACGCGGGATATTGGACGGACAGGTGTATGGATTTTCTAGGATTCATACCGGAAGCATCCGAATTGAAGGAAATGGCTTTTAAGCAGACGAGCTTATCGCGCCAATTGAGGATTGAGCTGTCTGATGACCACGAACACTACATATATGCTCAGCGGGCTCGTATCTATTGTCTGCTATTACTTGGTGGTCTGATGATCCCCAACGCATCCGGAAATAAAATTCCGTTCTTCTACCTACACTTTTTCATGGATATAGAACGGTGTTCTACATATAGCTGGGGTGGGGCGACGCTTGCTTGCTTGTACCACAATTTGTGTGAAGCGGCCGTTGGTAAGAGGACGGATGTAGGGGGAGCCTTAACTCTATTACAACTTTGGGCTTGGGAGAGAATCCCAAATATTAGACCGAGGATGCTAGATCCCGTGCATACATACTATCTACCATGTGCAAGCGCGTAAGTTGTTCATTAATTGCGTTTTTAAACTTAATGTTCATCAATTTTCGTGTTCTTCGCTCATAATTTAAATTTTTTAGATGGAATGGCCCGGCGTCATATGTAAAAGCACCCGGACATTGTATTGAAAATTTCCGAGATCAGTTCTCCATGATGCATCCTAATCAGGTACTTCATATATTTATAAAATGTTTTTGGTTTTTTGTTTTTTGTTTTTATGGAAATTATTTTGAAAAATTTGTATCACATGTAGTTTATTTGGATGCCTTATCTCCACCGGGAGTTGCCGGAAAGTTGTGATGCCGGTCGTCCTATATGGATGTCGATCACAACGCTTATTTGTTGGAATCTGGCTGAGCCACACCTGCCACACCGAGTGTTGCGCCAATTCGGGATTGTCCAACCGTATATCCCGGATCTCCCCCGGTTCCACGGTTCTGATTTTTTGAAACAGGATCGCCGTGGAAAATCTGGTCGGAATTGGGTTCAATGGCACGCCAATTATATACAGGAGTGGGACAACAGACACTTTACGATATGGACTGATCTGGAGGACAGTACTGAGCCTGTTGCAACGGAAGAATATATGAATTGGTTTCGCCGTGTATTTATCCAAACCCGGCGTGCATGCTGAACAGGGATTCCACGAAACGGCATCTTCTCATAACTTTACGGTACATTATTTATACTTAACTAAACCCTGATTACTTATTTAAATTCATATTATGATATGTACTTAACTTTGAAAAATTGTAGGTGGAGACGCTTCACAATATACGCCACTTTCTAAGTGGCCGAGCTGCGACAGGACATTTCTGTCCGGATATGGAAAGCATTTCGAGGATGGTTGAAGAAGGACTGCAGATATCCGGGGAGCCTCAGCTGATGGACTACCCTCCTTCGTAGCGCTCTGCAATGGACGTGGACGTACCCATAAGGCAAAAGGCAAAACGACGAACCAAGCAGAAAACCACCCGCGGAGAGTCGTCATCTCAGTTCGTACACAACTCCGATGACGATTTTGAGGAACCACCTCCGCCGAGCTCTGCACTTCGAGGCCGTCATTCTATTAGCCATACCGGTGGTACCGGAGAAGATATTGGCCTCAGTGATGTCCCCGTTTCTCCACCGCGGTCGTCTGTGCAGGAGGATCTTGAGAACGCTGTTGTTCAAGATACTCCTCCCTCAAGGATCCCTAGATCTACATCCACTATTGGGAAGGGGATACGGCGTCTGTTTATGCGGAAACGTCGTGACGATTGAACTAATTTGAACTCTTGATATTACTGTAATTTGATATTGATTTGAACTCATTGAATTTAAGTCTTTATGATTAAGTCTTTGGATGTCTGAATTATAAATTTCCTAGTTGAAATGTAAACAGGCAAATAAAGAGATATTGGCGTATCTGTGAAAATTTGGTATGGTAAGTCTTTCTGAACAAAAACGCCAACGGGAATGGCGTGTTATCTAAAAACGCCAATGACATTGGCGTTTCTAAGTTAGAATAAATTTTGCTCGTTTTTTTCCACGAAGTTTCTGAACAAAAACGCCAACGGGAATGGCGTGTTATCTAAAAACGCCAATGTGGTTGGCGTTTCTAAGTTAGAAGAAATTTTGCTCGTTTTTTCCACGAGGAATGCGGCCATTCTGAATAAAGACGCCATTCCCGTTGGCGTTTTTAGCCAAAATACGCCAATATCGTTGGCGTTTTTTGATAGAAACACGCCATTTTAATTGGCGTCTCTTTAAAAACGCCACTCACATAGGCGTTTTTACAGAAGAAACGCTACCGTTTTTAATCATTTCATCCAGCTCCTTTTTTAACTATTTTCATTTCATCCAACTCATTATGTAACTACAAATATTACCCAATACATGAGTCCAAATATTGCTAAATACAGAAATCCAATATTACACAATGCATATGTTCAATTGTCTCTCCTTTTCCGCGTAAAAAAGCTACGGATCCCCTTCCCAATTCTGGCGGTTGAGAGTCTAGACGGAGGAGTCTCTCGCACAATGACATTCTCTAAATCAACCCCAAAATATTCGTCTCGCACAGAAGACCGAGGTGGAGAATGTGGGACATCACTGAGACCGATGTGTTCGCCTGTACCACCAGTGTGGCTGACAGAATGACGACCTCGAACTGCAGATCTTGGTGGAGGTGGTGGAGGCATAAAATCGTGATCGACATCATCAGTGTGACTGACAGAATGACGACCTCGAACTGCATATCTTGGTGGAGGTGGAGGCAAAAAATCGTCTGCGGCATCATCTATCAACTGAGTATCCATCAACTGAGTATCCATCCTTGGTGGAGGTGGAGGCATAAAATCGTCAGCGGCATCATCTTCCAACTGAGTATCCATCCTTGAAAGAGAATTCGGGCAGTTGCGTCTGTCGTGACCTGGTTGACGGCAATGTTTACATCGGCGTCGGGCTCGTGGCTGGTCAGCTTCACGGACATCCATCTGATTAGGAATCCTAGTAGTACGGTATCGACCGCGACTTTTAGGCATTAACTGAGCTCGTGAACATCGCAAAGTCCATTCAGGCACGGCCCAATAATCTTGGTGTCTGGGTGGATTGAACACCGTAGAATATTGGTGTACCCAAACACTTGTGCGGTATACGGGATCAACAAGCGACAGCATGTTGTCGTTTCTAAAACGCGCAACTGCCGCTGCATGTGAACATGGAAGTCTCCACATCTGCCACTTTTGACATTTGCAGTGCGAGTCCAAGTACTTTACCTTCCACTTATTATCGCCCTTTCCACCAATTCGACGCTTTGTTCGAACCACATAATGCCCTGCAATTGTGTTGGGTGCTCTCACATTATGTAATTGACCTTTTGCATCATTTTTGCACACCTTTTCATGCGCCCACGGGGTCAGTGGTGTGGCACACTGTGTTGATGCAATTGACCGGTCATTGAACCATTCTATTGTCCTCCAGAATATCATATCAATGCAAGCTTTAATTGGGAGTTGTCTTGCGCCTCTCAACACATTGTTGTATGATTCCACCATATTAGTGGTCACCTCACCCCATCTTTTGTGTTTGTCATAAGCCAGATTCCATTTTTCTAACTCCACGGCATCAAGGTACTGCAAAGCCTCGGTGTTGACGTTTCGAAGTAAACGACGTCTGATCTTAAACTTGCGCTTCTTGGTAGCAATACCAATTTTCCAAATAAGTCTTTTGACCATGATACCTTTATGATTCTGCAAAACATTCTTTCTAACATGTACCAAGCAAAATCTGTGATGACCCACATTGGGTTCTTCTTTCCATATGGGAGAATTCATTGCATCTATGATTCCCACATGCCTATCAGATATGACACATATTTCATTCTTTGCTACATGAAGTCTAATGCGTTCCATAAACCAATTCCAACTTTCTTTGGTTTCCTCATCAACAATGGCATATGCAACAGGCAAACATTTCTTATTAGCATCAAATCCAACGGCAATAAGAATTTTACCTCTACATCGTCCACGTAGATGAGTTCCATCAACCGTTAAAACTGGTTTGCATAGTTGAAAAGCCTCCACAGCTGGTCCAAAAGCCCAGAATACGTACTTGAATACCTTGTTCATACCATTGCTTAATATGTCATCGTGCAACCATTCCACAATTGTGCCAGGATTTTGTCTTTGCATTTCATTCAAATAAGCTGGTAACACTTTGAACGACCACTCCCATCCACCGTATACAAGCTCAATCGCTGTCCTCCGAGCATACCATGCTTTCTTGTAACTAACTTTGACATGAAATCTATTTTCAATATCCGCCACAATTGCTTTTACCTTGTAGCAAGGATCGTTTTCTATCTGATGGCGAACACTCAACGCTATCATACCCGACGAAAGATTAGCGTGGCCATTATAGTTACGATCCCCCATGCAAGTATGAGCAGTGCTGAACACTCTAATTTGCCAGTGTTCATCATGCTTCCTCAGTGTTGCTCGGCACTCCCACAAACATTTAGGTAAGGACGTATCTTTCGGATTTCCTTGTGGCCACTTACAAACTGCATGCCATCTCTTTCCTTTACTTTCAACAACTGTATATTGTCGGATTTTTTCCAAATGCCAATGAGTCACAGCTGCCTTCAATTCCAACTTCGTTCTAAATTTAGTATGCAAACCGACATTGGTAGGATCTTTTTCACTCCAATAATGCACACTGGGATCATCACGCTCAAAGTTTTTGGGATCAAAACTATCATATGGACCTGGTAAGGTGCGAAAGTAGTTGATTCCAGGCTGTGGGAACTGTGGAACTACTCTTCCTCCAACTGCCCTTCCACCAACTGATGTTTCTCCAACTGCTGTTTCTCCAAGTGGAATGGATGGTCTTGAAGCAACAAATTGTTCATCATCCGACGGATCACCATCCGAGTCTGTACTAACCGGGTCGGAATCTTCAGAATAATAAGGTGATTGTGGATCAAGAAAGTCGGTTTTATCAGGACCTATTATGTCATCAACCACATCACAATTGTCACGTTCCCCTAAATGCACGCCTCCAGCTTCAAAATCTTGTGTTGCAGCTAAATATGGTTCTTGGGCTCTCGTAGACGTACCAACATCAAAATCTTGTGTTGCAGCAAAATATGGTTCTTGGGCTCTCGTAGACGTACCAGCATCATAACTTATGACATGATGACTATGATGTTGAGTAATTGCCGAATACTCAACATATAATTCAATTACACCTCCAATAACCATACTCTCACTAAACATTAGTTGCATGCATACTTCTTCTAGTTGAACACCTATAAACGTGACTCCGGATCCAAAGCATATAGTACGTTTCCATATTATTTGAATATTGTTTTCATATATGCTTATCCCCATCCTTTCACAAATTTTTTCCACAAGTTCATCGTACGAAATTGTTTCATCCAACATAATGAATCCTTTAGCAAAAGGAGGATCATACGAAATAACTGCTCCGGGAATTATCTTTCCACCCCAATATAAATTGACACACCACGTCATACTATCTGCAATAATGTAAAACACAAATCAATATGTATTATTTTTACATTCATCATTATGTAGAGTCAGCCAAACACTTGACAAAATAATTCTATTAAATACACTACAATATATATTATCATAACAATCCATTAAATATTGGTAACAAAATTAGGTCACAACAATCCATCAAAATATTTCTATTAAAATATATAATATCATAATAATCCATCAAAATATTAGTGTGCCCATAACAATTGGTCAAACTATTATATTAATTACACTACAATATATATTATCACAACAATCAATCAAATATTCAAAGACTAATGTTTAGAAGAATGGGTCAAAAATTTGATATACTAACCGATTAGAAGGACTAATGTTTGGAAGAATTAGCCAAATTTAAAATATCCACGCTTAAATCCACCACCGGGTCGACCCGAGCGAAAGGTTTTTCCGCCTTGGGAAGGGTTTTCGCGTTTTGGGGAGGGAAAGTGTTTAGGGTCGCGATGTTGGGGGAGATCTGATAAGTATATGGCTCAACAGAAACACGCCAACGGGAATGGCGTTTTTCTTAAACACGCCATCCACATTGGCGTTTCTAATAATTAAACACGCCAACTATATTGGCGTTTTACTCTAAAACACGCCAATAAAGTTGGCGTTTTTTATATGGCTGTATTTGGCGGAAATACACCTTAAAATACGATGCGATGATAACACGCCAATGACGTTGGCGTATTTACTAATAAAAACGCCAATGTGGTTGGCGTTTTTCCCATTTGTGGAATAGATAACAAAATGGGTACATTTACGTAATATTTAGTGTAAACTCCCCCATAAACCCGAATTTCCCTATTTCAATTTACCTGAAGTCCTAAATCACATTTTTGATCACATTTGGTAGCAACTACTCTTTTTTAACCTTCATTAACATTAATTAATTTCGATAATTTCAATCTTTTGTGTTTGAAATTCTGATCTTTTAAATTTCGTTTATAGTGCCAAGAAGGGTAAGAGCATTAGTAATGGCGCCAGTCCGGCGGAATTTCAACCGGTGTGCCGGAAGTCCGCGCGGGACGTCCGCCATTGTGCAAGGAAGGCACGTATACGGACATCCGCTGCGGACACCGGAGTTCCGCGGATATCCGTCGCGACGTCCATGCGGACGTCCACCATTGCATTGACTCCCACGGACGTCCCGATTATTGCATTAATTTCTTTTTTTTAATAATTATATAAATACGTATCGTTGAACTTCATTTCATTCACACCACTTGTATTAACGAGTATCTCTCTCTCTCTCTCTAAAATACTTTTCTTTCGAAGAACAATGGAGCACCACGATAGCGATTCCCCCGCCACGAGTGAGTCACAGGCGCCTTATTTTCCCGTCGGCGGTAGTACGCCGATGTCCGCCGCGATGCCCCAAATGCCGGGGATGAGCCCCAATCTCAAACGGTGGCGGGGATGATGCCCGGGTACTACAACATGTACCCGCAATGGTATGGGATGATGCCCCAAATGTCCCAGATGCCCGGGGCGAGTCTCGGAATGCCCCAAATGCCGGGAATGATGCCCCAGATGCCCGGGAAGATGATGTCGGGGATGATGCAGGGATCGCATGGCGCTGCGGGGGGAGTAGGCAGGGGGTCCCCCAATCGCCGGTGGACAACGTCTATCGGCCCTATAAGGATTTACAGGCGCCAGACAACTCGCCGAGTACTCCTCTCGAGACTCAGTTCACTAGCATGGAGACGTTCTCGCTTGAGGAGTTGGGGCTATCTCCGATCCGGGATTCTCCCACCGACACACCAACGGTGACAGGGAGGAGGCCAGGGAGAGGGAGGGGCAAGGGACGGGGCATTACCTCGCCCGTCCCGATGTACAGTGGTGAGGCGGGGGCCGCTGAGGTGGGGGAGGGGTCCAGCGGGAAGAAGATGACCGTCTGGAGCATGGAGGAGTGCATTGTGTTGGCGAAGGCGTGGAACAGTGTGGTGGAGGATCCGTACGTCGGGGATAACCAACACATCGACAGGAGAGCAACGGAGAGTAATGCCGGACACAGTGGGAGCAGCTAAGAAGGCAGCTCAGCCGATTTGCCGGCATATACACAAACAACCTCCGCTCGGCAACCAGCGGCATGTCTGCCGAGGATGTGAAGCTCCTGTCTCACCATCAGTTCATCGACACTGCACAGGGGTTCGGGGAATTCAAATATTGGGAGGTCTATATTGTGGTGCAGACTTCGGCCAAGTTCACTACGGGTGTTGAATCTGGCTGGCCGAAGCGGGCGAAGATCAGCGCCTCCGGGGAGTACAGTAGCAGTGCTGGTTCCCATCACTTCCCCTCCCCGCCGAGGTAGAGTTACCGACGCCCACATCGTCGGGCCTCCGCCGTCGCCCGGTTGGGCAAAAGTCCGCGGCGTGGATGACGAGGGGAAGCGCCAGCGGATCCGGCGAGGCCCAATCGGCAGCACCCACCCAAAACGATCCCGAGAACCCCTCATTCGCCCGCATCGCGACACATGAAACCTTGTTACGTGCAATGGTTGAATGGCGCCAATCGACCGACCGCCATTACAAGCGGTCGCTTAAGGATATCATCAACAGTATGCGGCGCGATTTGGGGTTCGAAGACATGTCGGAGAGTGACGACGAGGGGGTGGCAGCGGCGGGGACGGCGAGGGGACTGGCGGCGGAGAATCCGAGGAGTGAGAATGCGGTTTTTTTTAACAATGTAATTTTTTAATAATTATGTATTTTTTAATTATGTTTTTTTAAATAAAGTGGTTTCATTTTCCCCGTATTTGTGTCGAAATTTTAATTCCGTAAATTGTTTAATTTGTGAATTTTTATTGTGGGAAGTCCGTCGGGATGTCCGCCACTGTGCAGTGGGATGTCCGTATGACGTGACATCCGCAGTGGGATGCCCGTATGACGTGGCAGGAGGTATTTTTGGGATGTCCGCCGGGACATCCGCATCACTGCTAATGATCTAAGAATATGAGTACAAAAACATAGGCTTATTGACAAGAGAAATATATGACCCGACATGGACAAAATTGTTACATATAATTTGATTGAATTGTAATTTAGATTGTATTCATTTAGGACAAATAGCTTCGAAATAATTATCAAATTAATTTGAAAGAATATCGTTCTAATTTGAAGTACTAGTATTTTCTCTCTCAAAAAATAGTTCATTTTAATCCATCTCTTATAGTAGTAATTACTTCACTTCTAGTATTTTTTAAAAAAAAACTTTTTTACTACACATTACACTACTAAAAACATTAATTTTCTCACCTTGCTTACCGTACTAGCAGTGATATTTTTCATTTTCTAACAACATTAATTTTGTTTTTCCAAAGATCTGAAAATGTGGAAATTCTATTTATTCTCTCACGTAGAAGTACGAATTAAGCAACAGTTGAAAGCTTGAGTTACGATTTCTCATGCTGCATTATTCGTTGCTTTTAGTCGCCAATTCCTCCCGCTTCCTTCTACAATTCAACCAATCACCAATTGTTCGACGAAATGCCTGAACGATGCTATCACTCACAGCTCATGCCCGAATCCCAACTTCAAACCACCGCGTCTCTTCCTTCAAGGCTCGTCTCCTCCCTGCCCTACTTTCCGCGCGGAAGTCCACGAAACCGGATAACAACTGCCACAAATCTCTAAATTTGAGTTTCCGGTTGAAAGAAAAGAGGCGCGCGCTCAAACTCGACAGTTGCGGCTCCCATCAGGGTGACGGGGACGAGGAATTGGAGGCGGAGATGATGAATTTCATGGCGCAGTCGGAGAAAACAACGGATTCTGATATTGCGGAGTTCCAGAGGAGAATTGAGAGTTGTAAACAGAGCGGTTCCTCGAGTTTCTTAAGGGCAACTCCTCAAAATTTGGATTCTCCGCATCTGGCTGGTTCATCTTCATTGGAAACATCACAGTGAGATTTCTTGCTTTGTTCTTCCTTTTCCTGAGAATTATTTGATAATGTGTGGTTTTGCATTTTTTTATTTCTTGAATGTTATTGCTTTCTGTTATTGTTTTCTTTGGGATACGCCTATTTTCTATAGATTGTCCACTTTCAGTTAAGTTAGTTTAATAAACTAAGACTAACATTATAAAAAAGAAGAATAGAAAGAAGTAAGTCATTGTTGTGGGCTTATTTCTATCAGCTGTATCCATAATCTAGTGCTATAAACAAGGAATCAAACAGATTATTGGGCAAAAACAGAAAGTTACATATATGAAAAGCTATCAGCTTAAATTGTACTAGCCATTTCTGTAGCTTAGTAGTAAGTTTTAAGGATATACTATAAGACATGTTTTTTTTTCTGGTATAGACATCATGCTGCTGATGAGGACTCTGGGATCGATGGTATGTTGAGTAGATTGGAAAAGCAAAGGAACAGTGATTTGTCCGGAATCAAGTTAAGGAAAAATGGATATAAAGCTCAGACCAGAAGTAAAGATGAGGGAAATGACAGGCATTCTGATACCTCCTTAGGTTTCGGTAAGTTTTTTTTAGTGGTCTTTACTATGGTAATTCGGGTAGTCCAATTGTGGCTTTGCCGCACCCGAGGAATTAATGTAATTGTCAGTAGAGGAACATAAGAATATATATTCTTTATCTTGTTTATAGTTCTTAGTGCATTCTAAAGTGTGGGATTTGACATTTCTAAAATTGTAAAGGTGGGACTAATCTTGAAGAAAACACCAGAAAAATGCATGCTTACCACCCCAAAGGCACGTTAGATTCATCTGGTGATAACATTAGACATTATACTGAGCCAGAAACTTGGAGAAGTTGGATGGATAGACGAGCAGGGTTCCCTCTTACCGAGTTTGAAGGTGCTTAAAATGTTTTTTTAAGCAAAAAATGGTTAAAATGCTGGTATTCTTTGAATCAGTCTTTTCTGTGGTTGCACTTTATTCTTAGTGGTCTGTGAACTCTGAATATGCAGCTGCAGAGATTTCTTTGGAAAAATATCCTGTTGATACTAATAATGAGAGCTATCATGAAGGAATAACTATAACCACTAAATACGCAGAAGATTTGGACGAACACAAAGAGATCAACTACAATGAAGTACGAACTCGTCTTTGGGGTCTAGAATCTGAGCTAACAACAGCTCTTCGCTCCATTAGATCTAGACGGGAGGATAATATTTCAAAAGAGGTGCATACCATTGTTTCTGTAGCTTCCACTTTTGCCATTTATCTTACCTGCATATGAACTCGAAAGCAATGCCATCTTAGTGTTTACTCGAGTTTTATATATTTTGTAGTCCAAAATTTTAGTCATAACTAGAACAATTTTAAGAATGACGCCACTCTGACCTGAAGTTACTGAAAAAACATGTCCAACTCTTCAACTACATCTGGAAACGTTATTTGGATTTCATTTTCATCAATGCTCCTTTTTTTCTAGGTAATTGGAAGCTCTACTGAGTTGCAGTCTCTTTCTGATGCAGTGGAGTTCCAAGAGAATGAAGTCATGAGTGCGAAGCAGCGACTAAGGTCACTAAGAGCAAAGCTGGCTGTACTAGAGGGGAAAATTACATTAGCGACAACGTACGACACTCATATATTTGATAGTACTATCTAGCTGGATTAGCTGCTTTTATATATGAATTGTCATGTGCCTTCTGTTTCCTCACAGTGAAGCGCAGAAGATAGTAGAAGTGAAGCAGAAACGGATAGGTGATGCCCGTAAATCTTTGCAACTTCTTCGAACCACCTCTATAGAGTGGCCTAATTCAGCTGCACAGGTTCTCTTGGCAGGCTCTTTTGATGGCTGGAAAACTCAGGTTAGATATTTCTTCATATGTTGAAAGCTCCTTGTTGTTGGAGCTCACTTTTCCTTTGAGGTCTGTTGAGTTTAAACTTTCTTCTTGGCTATACCACATTTTGTTGATTCTTACTTTCAATATAATCGTTTTGGTCCTTATGTCATGCAAACTTTCTAATTGCAACTCACCCATCCATTGTGCAAAATACCAATAGTACAGACCCACTTCGTGACAAAATGTTACCCCTGGTTCTGTTGTTTGATTCGGATGCATGAACCTTAAAAGATCTTACTGCGTTCTGTAAATGATGTATTTATATTTTTGGTTTGGAATGATTAAAACTATATTTTTTTTTTACTTTAATTAGCGCTAGCATGTGTTAGAATTCGTTTGTCTGGACTATTTTTCATGAATATAGACTGCTAAAAGAAAAAGGCCCTTGAATTTCACGCAATGCCCGTCATTCAGTAGAATTTTGGTAAAAAAAATCCATTGGTAGCAGTTGCAGTGGTGAAAAGTTTAGAGTAACTATTGTCGATAAGTGATGCTTTTTGGATTTGATGTGAAGCAGAGAAGGATGCGAAGATCAAAGTTGGGGGTGTTCTCGATAACCTTGATGCTGTATCCGGGTAGCTACGAGGTAAGGTTGTTGACATAACTTGACTACCTTACTTGCCCAGTCTTATACTCAAAAAGTGTTCCATCATCTTGCAGATCAAATTCATAGCTGATGGGAATTGGAAACTCGATCCTCTGCGCCCGACCATCAACAGTAATGGATATATAAACAACCTTTTCATCGTTTCATGAATCTGTACAGAATTTAGATGCAGTTCTAGGTAGAAAGATGCAACAAAAAACTGGTGTGCAGCTTGTTATACTGTTGTCGCCTAAGCTGTAGGAAATTCATATTGATTCTTTCTAGTGATTAACATGAAAGATATTGCTTCGCTATAATCTAGCACATTCTTTTCTGAGATCCACTGCTTAAATCTTAACTTTTTACAGTAATGTTGCATCTTCATTTCTACTTTTAGTAGTACATTCTTATTAGCTAATTACAGTACAATGCTAATATGAGTCAAATTGAGGAAAGGGTTGGCAACCCGCCTGTAAGATCGAGTGTTTAACAAATAAGCCGTGGGCAATCAAGCAGGAACCAACAGCAAATTCTAGTAATGAGACAAAATTATGTCGATCGTTGATACAAAACAGTCGATCCAAGAAAACATCTATCTTCTTCTATCCTTGAAGTTAAGGTTGCAGCAGTGCCTTGTAAAGAATGGTGTTGGAATTTTCCAATAAAATCATATCAGATCTTTGTCATCAAAACGAAGGAGAACCCACTTCCGCAGTACACTCTTGGAATAGCATCGCCACAAGCAGATTTCCGGTCTAAGCCCACCACCTGTGGGGCAGTTTGATCGTTTGTATCGCCTAAACCAAGTTGTCCGTGTTCTCCCCAACCCCATGTCATTATCGATCCATTATCTACAGGGTTGCATGTGAAATAGTATAAGGTAAACTAAGGAGTTCATAAATTCCAAACGAAAAAATTTAAGCATTTCCTTGCCTGTTATGAAGGCCGAGTGTTCTGCTCCTGCAGCAATCTGGACGACTTTCACATTTGCAAGACCAGGAATTATTCGCGTGATGATTTCCTCGGATTTTCCTGCGCGGGTCACTATTACAGATTATTCCATCAGTGACAACAGACATTTTTCAAGGTTCCAGTAACACAACCACATCTTGCAGTATCACAGTTAAACTGAACATACATTCTCCCAGGAAATGAATATTGATAAATAACATTTGCAGACAAGCATGAAGTGTATATTATTTTTGGCATTACCACGTACATCAGCTGTTGAGGGAGTCTTCGGGGGATCACTAAGCACTCCATGACGGTCACCACCAAGCATGAATACATACCCTTGTCCTGTACAAATATATCGGATTTACAATTGAAAGTTTCTTGTATATGCTTTAAAAGAAAGTTGAAGTATTCATACTTGACAATAGTAGGGCATGATTCCATCCAAGAGCGACTTTGCTGATAGGAAAATCAACATCGGAGAGGCATGGAATGTACGTGTCTAAAGCACCACAGAACCCTCTTCCCCACGTATATAGGCTTCCATCAGCTTATTTACAAGTGCAAGATAATGAAATCACTCAAGTGGATAATGGCATTACTCTTAGGACAAGGTACTTGGTGCATTAGATAGATGGCTATCTAAATCGATATGTGAAGTCGAGCAAGAACCTACCGGATAATGCTGAACTATGATCTCCATTTGCATGAATACAGGTGATTTTAATATTTTCCAACCCCATGGTAATCTGAGGGAGACTAGTCAACTTGACTTTGTCTGTAGAAATACCCAGCTGACCACGCTTTCCAGACCCAAATCCATAAACCGGCTTCTCCACATTACCTGCACCACACAAAATCTACAAATAGTTACAGCACTAGTAATGAGGGATACATGTAGGAAATATGATCGTCCCCATTTCTACTACTGATAACACCACTAAGATCTCGATAGTCACAACTCCTCTTCAAAACTACTTTTGAGCAAAGGGGAAACATCAGAAGCCCTCTTATACTAACTCAAAGTCAGTATTTGGCAGCTAGTGATGAATTTAAGTCACTGCATTACCTGTAACTGCTGCATTATCCTACCACAAGCCTTGTAGCTTAGTGGTCTCCCCACCTTTATAAAAATGAATGCCCATATTTTGTCTATCCTTATCCCTCCCTACCCTCCACAGCTAAAACAAGTTCGCTGTGTCACCCTTAACTGCTTTAAACCAATAATATAAGTATCGGACAATTAATTACTGAATAATCAGTATATTATAACTAAAAAGACATTTTGTTTCCTCAATTCTCACAATGAATGAAATGGAGAATCTTAGAGGGACATCGAAAGGTCCAGTTAACCACCTGCAAGCAACACCAATGTATGGCGCATTCCACAAGCAACTTGCTCGACCGGCTTGGAAGCAAAATACGAAACTTGTCTAGGATAAAGTTGTGAACTTGAATCAGCATGACCAAGCTGGCCAAATGAACCATCTCCACAGGTGAAAATGGCACCAGTCTCTGAACAGAAGCAATCAGTTTGATTAGCTGAGTTACAAGAGACCAATTAACCATACAAGATTGTGCACACAATCAGATGAGATGAAAACCAATTCGTTAAACCCTCATCTTCATCTTGCCCATAAACCAATTGCAAGTAGGAGCACATGAAAACCCCTGATTTAAAATATTTCGGAATCAAGATGATAACTTTGACGATTTGGTAACACAAAATCCCAATTTGTGAAAACAATCAACCACTGAAACTCAACGAAGTAGAAAATGGAACCTGATACAAATCCAGAGTGATTCCAGCCAGCAGAAATATGAGTGATAACGAAACCTTCCAATTGTTTCACTATGTTTGCTTGCGAAGTGCTAACAGTCTCCCCATGGCCCAATTGACCAGAAGTTCCCCTTCCCCACGTCAGCACTCTTCCACCTGCGGTCCCCAATCAAACATCGCCAAAACACGAACTACACACACATTATATTTATATATATATATAGAGAGAGAGAGACAGAGATAAGATTACCGGGAGTGAGGGCGATTACATGGGCGCCTCCGCAAGAGAGGGAAACAATGGGGCCATAGGCAGAGAGGGAGCGAATGAACCGTGGGGTGAGCTCATCCTGAAGGCTGCCCGTTGCTAGCTGCCCGTCGGTGCCCGCCCCCCAACTCCATATCTCTTTTCGCTCCTCCGCTTCTTCTACCCTTGTCTCTTCTTCTTCCATTAGTCCACTCTAATTACTCACGCTTATTATTTTTGTTTTTACTAATAAATTAATTACGCATTAGGCCATCCACAATAGAAATAGCCCAGCAATAGCCCAGCCATAGCCTAGCCACTGCCACATCATCAGCACTAAAAATCCTTCTGCCACATCATCAAAACAAGCAAATAGCCCAGCAATAGCCCAGCCATAGCCTAGCCACATACTATCCACATCACTATTAACAAATATATACAAAATGCAATAATTAACAATAACGCAATATACGAAATTTAATTTACGAGACATATACGGGAAAATTCACTAATATTAATAAAATTTAAAAAGTACATAATTAAAAAAAATTACATAATTAAAAAAAATTACATTAATTAAATTTACAAATGAAAATTTAAAATAACATTACAACTTAAAGTTAAAAAATAAAAAAAGACATAATTAAAATCTTAAAAAAATAAAAATGACATAATTTAAAATACAATTTTATAGAAAATCCTTGAATGAGATTGTCTCACATCGAAAGTGGAACATAAAACATTCAAGGATATCTCTCTATAAAAGAGAAACATCCTTGAATGAGATTGTCCCACATCGAAAGTGGAACATAAAACATTCAAGAATATCTCTCTATAAAAGAGAAACATCCTTGAATGAGTTTGTCCCACATCGAAAGTGGAACATAAAACATTCAAGGATATCTCTCTATAAAAGAGAAACATCCTTGAATGAGATTGTCCCACATCGAAAGTGGAACATAAAACATTCAAGGATTTCTCTCTATAAAAGAGAAACATCCTTGAATGAGATTGTCCCACATCGAAAGTGGAACATAAAACATTTAAGGATATCTCTCTATAAAATAGAGGCAATCAAGAATGAGTTTGTCCCACATCGAAAGTGGAACATAAAACATTCAAGGATATCTCTCTATAAAAGAGAAACTTCCTTGAATGAGATTGTCCCATATCGAAAGTGGAACATAAAACATTCAAGGATATCTCTCTATAAAAGAGAAACATCCTTGAATGAGATTGTCCCACATCGAAAGTGGAACATAAAACATTCATATCTCTCTATAAAAGAGAAACATCCTTGAATGAGATTGTCCCACATCGAAAGTGGAACATAAAACATTCAAGGATATCTCTCTATAAAAGAGAAACATCCTTGAATGAGATTGTCCCACATCGAAAGTGGAACATAAAACATTCAAGGATATCTCTCTATAAAAGAGAAACATCCTTGAATGAGTTTGTCCCACATCGAAAGTGGAACATAAAACATTCAAGGATTTCTCTCTATAAAAGAGAAACATCCTTGAATGAGATTGTCCCACATCGAAAGTGGAACATAAAACATTTAAGGATATCTCTCTATAAAATAGAGGCAATCAAGAATGAGTTTCATAAATTCGCAAGCCCATTAAATATATATGGGCTATTACGAATTTCTAGTATAAATTTATTTATAAAAATTGATTTTTATATATAGAAAACAATTTTTATAAATAAATAATATTTTTTTATATTTGATTTTTTTTAAAAATTCGAATTTCAAAAATTCGAATTTAAAAAAAAAATCGCGCTGGGCGATCCGGGCGCTGCAATAGCGCCGAGCGGATCGCCCAGCGCACCGCCCAGCGCCACGAAACCGCCCAGCGCTGCGCGGTTTCTCTCTCCAATCGTCCGCTGGGCGGCTGCAATAGACCGCCCAGCGAACCGCCCAGCGCCGGCGCTCGGCTGGGCGGTCGCTGGGCGCCTATTGTGGATGGTCTTATATTTGTTGGCTGGGTTACTATTTATTTACTATATTAATTATAATAGTAATATATCACTATAAGATGCTTTTAGTTTGTAATTAGATGCTCTTTCAATTAGACAGTAGTTGTGAAAATAATGCGAAACTGGTTATTAGTGTTTGACTCATTGATATAGAGGAATGAATGATTGAGGGTGAGATGAATGATGCTACAAATGGAATTGAAGAATCGTCTAATGAGTCATGGATAAAATGACTGATGGCACAAACGAGTGTGAAAGTTCGTTTAATAAATTTGATAAAAGCTTCAATTGAAAATTCAAAAGATAACTCATTAAACATAAAATTTAAAATAAGTCCGACCAAAAACCAAATGATTAACTAGTGTTGTTTCAAATCATCATCACCCTCAATTTTCGTTATTTCTGAAACCTTAGCTTACATGATCGAATCTATTATATTATATTATATTATATTGTGGGATAAATATATGAATGACTATTTAAAAAATACTACAAGATTCAATAGTTGTAGAAAAATACGTGCACAAACAAGATGACATTTACATGATCCATTTTTATTTTATCTCATTTAACGTGATATTATATTATAAAAAAATTAATATACCATTCTCTCGTTGTTATTCACTTTCTTTTTAAGACTCAACATAACATTGTCTAAAAAAAACCTTATGTACGGATGGTCTATGTGTACAATCTAAACATTCCATCATTAGTAGTACTACTTGTTTTAGCAGCTCTTGCGACAGTATGGGCCTTCTCCGCACGTGGGTTGTGAACAAGCCCATCACAATGCGCTAGTATAATAATCTACTAACTTATTTCAATTTTGTCACCTTCTTCAAACAATTTGATTACTAACATACACAATAACAAAAATAAATACACACGCTTACTAGTTACTATCACCATTCACCGAGGCTAAGTAATATTTCTAGTGATACAAGTTTTAACAAAAACGTTAATAAATGTATTTTTTATAATGGAGGAACAGTCACACCAGAGGAATTTAGTTAAATTATATGATCAGTGCTTTGTGGTTGATGGCGAGTCATTCTAAGTTATTTTAAGGAGATATATAAGGGTAAATTGTAAGAAAAAAGTGTGACTTTTACTAAAAGAAACACTTTAATACTAGTAGTACTTAACACGTTTTTATTGGCAATGAGACAGTATGTTTTAAAATATTATTTTCGTCAAGCGGAAAGATTACTAGATTTTGAAAATGTTAGAAGTGTGAAAATCAGTTTATTGGAAGCCTTTATAGGGGTAAGATTGGTAAATTGACATCAAAATAAAATAGGTATTCATATTAGAGGATTGAAAATTTCTCTTTTTGGAAACATGAAAATTCTGGTAACTCACATGAGTAAATTTAATAGCTTGGCATCAATTGCGAAGAACATGAAATATTTAAGAAATAAAATAGGAAGTGGAGTAGTAGTTTTTTAAGGAGAAAAAAAGGACTAGTACTATATATTTGCTGCAATGAAATAAAAATAGAAAGACATAAAAGCAAAAGAGATGGGTAGTTTGAAGGAATCTGGGCCCAACAGAATTGAGTGCGGCATTTACATTCTTATCAACATCTCAACCGTAGACTGACAGCCACGTTGCAGGCCCGCCCACCATTGAGGGCCCACGGCCCGCTCTCTGCATGGCTGCATGCCGTTGCCATCTTTGACGGACACTGCCTTTTTCACCACACGTGTATGGCAGACGTGCCACCCTTCTATTGGTTTTCCTGTCTTTGATTTTTTATTCAGCTTTATTTTTATAAATCACTTATTTGTATTTTTATGATGTTGTTTTTTGACCGAAGTGGCAGATATTTTCCGAAAATGGGTATAATTAATCTTTTTAAACCCAAGCTTTTAATTTATATTTGCAGATAATTAACATCGTGATATTGCATAGAAACACTATTGTAGAGCAGCTGTAAGTTTTATTATAGGTGTAACAATTACATTTACATTCATTATCTCTTTAGAGGATATACATAGGGTCCATATAGTAAGATTGACCCCATAGTGATAAATTAGACTTATTATAAGTCATGACCCTACTATAAATGTCACATAGACATAGTAAAAATGATTCAATGAATGTGCGATGATTAATTAGATTAGCGACGTACATTTTTGGGATAAAATTATCTGCAATAATGGGTGTGATATATAATGTGCGAAAGGATAATATTATATTCATCTTTAGTTGACAATTTGTTAATAATCATATACTACTACTATTATGTAGTCAGATTTCATACTTTAAAATTAGATGTTGCCGAAATCCGTCAAC
Source organism: Salvia splendens (assembly GCF_004379255.2). Taxonomy (NCBI): domain Eukaryota; kingdom Viridiplantae; phylum Streptophyta; class Magnoliopsida; order Lamiales; family Lamiaceae; genus Salvia; species Salvia splendens. Next base: position 9,483,484 of record NC_056034.1, read on the forward strand.
ATATGTCCTATTGATGAGGAGGAGAAAATTGGGCACCACCGTCTTACCCAATTATACTTAGGGTGTGTTCACCTTCCTTGTTATAGCCAGATAAGGGCTTGTATTAATTCTTGCTTGCCTTAGAGAAACACCAGGCCCGCACAGTACCTTGAAGAAATAGCCAATTTTCAATTCTTTCAAAGAGAGTGGGTGATAATTGTATCTGCATCGATCTTTGAGTCAAGAATTGACTGTTAAATTCCTTCTTTAACCCATGCATTTTTTATTTTGCAACCAGCCACCGCCGCATTTCTTCTTCTTCTCTAATCTCAATTCCTCTCTCAAATTAATACAATACCAAATCAAAGAAACAAATGAAGGTCACCACCGTCTCTACACTCTCCCGCACGTCCACGCCACCTCCCCCTGCACGGCTCCAGTCGTTGCCCACACACGGTCAGACTGCCGCCGTATTCTGCTCCGGTTGTGAAACAACGATTTGGCTACAGTTTATGTAAATTACATGGTATGCGATTGTATGAATGCAAATGGATGTTGGGATCGATTTTTGTAGTTTCTGTAAAATGCTGTGAACAGCCTCTGTATGTGTATCAAAGAAGTGAGGAAAAGTGGCTACCTTTGGGGAACTAATGAAACTGTGAAGAATATGGGAAAACTCCTTGTTGGTTTCTGATAAAGAAAACTTCATGGGTCGATTTATAAAACTAGTAATTTAGAGAGTGTAGATTTTTGTTTGATTGGAAAAGGAAAACAGGAATTGAAAGGGTAAGGGTGAGGCTTCTTCTTCTCGTTGAAATCTGCCCAGAACTTCCACAAGGCAATTTTCCATTCATTAATTTCCTTTTTTATTCCACAACTAGTTTGCACAAATCTCAAATTAACAAAAAATAAATTGAAGCATATTTGGTTATATCTGCTCTTGCACACTCTGCAATTGGACTATTCTGGGATAATTTTTTGATTTTTAGTTGCTATTTTGTGTTTCAGAGAAGGAGATAGAACAATGAATAAGAGGCATTATCAACCAACAAAAATTGAAGAAAAAACTAAATGCAAAATTAAATTTAATAATATCAAAACATGGACTATTTCTAGGACACTGAACGCTTGTTATTGGTTTAATTATGTGGGCCACCCAGCCACATTTCTCCCCTAGTTTCAATTCTAGACAAAAGAAATAAAAGAAGGTGAACACACCCTTAAATTCTTGGAACACAACTTTGTTTAGAAATGGAATACAAATTAATAAGACACAGAACATGAAAATCAATATTTGTTTGCCAAATTTGCATAAAGGGAAGTCGACCTAGGAAAAAAAAGGCATTTTTTGGGAAAGATAAATAGAGATGTTCCATTGATGGCAACAAAATTACAACATGCTATTGGAAATCTCGCAACTAAAAAAGAAAAAAGAGATGCTCTACGGTTTTCATTCTTGCTTGCACAAGGCACATTGATTATCTTCAATGTTGGATACTCCTAACATAATACCATCTCATTAGTATCGAGTCTCTTTTGTCACAATTGGAGCCATGCACATGATATGATACTATTTCTCCAAACTAGTCATCTTTGATGTGAGGAGAGTTTTCGTCCTTCAGGAGTTTGTTAACTAGCAAAATAAAGTTGCTAATCGAAACTAATTCAATTTAACATCGGACATAAATTCACGTCTTTCGTATAATTATCACTTAAAGATGGGGATTAATCCATGGCTATCAAACAAGTTTATAAGTAGATGAATATTTATTATAAAAAGAAATAACTACAAAATACAAACTTTTCATAAATTTGGGATAATAGTAAAATTAAAAAGTTTGTTTATGTGGAGAAGGAGCATTCCTTAAATCAAGTGAAGAATCTTAAACCACATGATTTATAGTAACCGATCCTTAAATATAACCTTTAGGGCACCCACAATGGGGTGCCCGATGGCGGCCATTGTCCACGGGCGCGGACGATGCCTCCATTGTGGGTGTCCGCCATCGTCCGCGCCCTACGCCCATGCCCGATGCATCGTCCGCGGAAGAAGCGCGGACGATAGCCTATCGTCTGCGCCATCGGGCGCCCCATTGTGGGCTCGGCGGACGATGACACGCGTTTTTTATTTTTTTATAAATACCCCCTACCCCACCTTCACTTGTAACATTTCATTTCACGATTCCACTCTCGAAACTCACATTTACTACGAAATGAATTCAAGTCCCAATAGTCCGATGTTTGGTGAGGCGCGTTGGCCGGGTACAAAACCATACGAATATCGGCCGTTCGTCGCCTACACGCAGTACAATCCCGAATTCAGTACGGAATCGTACGGTTTGGATGACATGGAGCCGTCTCCTAACCGACCCGTCGCCCCCTCCCGCCGCGCCGCCGCCGCCGCTTCCGCCCCCGCCAAAAAGAAGCGGAACCGGCAGCGCGCGTACAAGTTGCCACCTCCGGGAACTTGTGAAGAATACGCCCCCAGCCGTACGAACTACTAGCCGTATGAAACCCTCATATTGGCGAGGTGTTGGGTGGATATATCGGAGGACCTGATATTCGCGAACAACTAGAGGCAGGTGGCGTACTGGGAGCGCATCGCCGAGCGCTACAATGCGGCAAAGCCGCTGAGCGCGTACAAGATCCAACGGGAGTAGCTCCGCAAGCACTGGGATCATGTGAAGAAGCAAGTCAACCTGTTCGCGTCGGAGTACGAGAAGTGCGCGAGGGAGCAAGGGAGCGATGAGAGCTTGAGCGACGTGCGCGCTAAAGCGCTGTTGTCGTATCAGTCCCTGTACGGCGACTTCAAGCCCGAGGCCATCTGGGCGCTCTTGAGGGACAAACAGAAGTTCCAAGGCGAGATTCTGCACACTGGGGCGACAAAGAGGACGAAGACCACCGAAGCTGGTGGTTACACGAGCAGCGAAAGCGGAACTCGTCCGGTGGACCTCAACCGGACGTACATGGAGGAAGAGAGTTCCACCACACCGATGTCATCCCTGCGTCCCATAGGCGTCAAGGTTGCGAAGGCCAAGGGGAAGGCGGCGGCGACATCATCCTCGACCGCCGTCGCGCCATCGCCGATCCCGACCCCGAGCCCAACGGCCGCCGCGTATGAGTCGTTGGTAACAGCCTCGATGGCAAAGACGTTGTTGCAGACGCACAAGGCGCTCAAGAAGTGTACGGACCCCGCCGAAGCCGAATATCTACTGGGGTTGATCGATGAGCTGCACCGGGAGTTGGGAAATGCGTAGATTAGCCAACTTGAAAATATTTAAATTAATTAACAAAATAATAGTAATAAAACATATAGGGCGTGCCTTAGGGCGCCCCATTGCAGGTGGGGGTAGGAGGATAAAACTGATGACGTGGCGCGCCATAGAGTGGCACATTGTGGATACCCTTATACATGAAGTTAAATGTGAAAAATGGGGTATTGTTGTTTGATTAAAGTGATAAGACACATTTCGGCATTTACAGCCAAACGTGACTTATCAATCCCACATTAGCTGCTCTCTCCGTAGCAACGTCCCTTTCACCCCTCCCACTCCATTTCACATTTCATAACACTTCACCTCCAAAATTAAATTAAATATAAACTGGATAAAATATACTTTCTCCGTTCCCTTATAGTTGAAGCGAAACTTTTTGACATGAAGTTTAAAAAAGGGATGTTGAATGTATAGTTGAATAGATAAAAAAAATAAGAGAGAGAAAAAAGTAGAAAATGAATAAAGTAGAGAGAGAAAAGTAAAAAAGAAAAAAAAGTTACTATAGAAATGACTCAACTATGAGAGAACGAAGGGAGAGAGTAATTTTATTATAAGTTTGGACTATCTACTCAAATTCATCTCATTTTAGTTATGAAAAACTCTGCAGACTCTAATTTCTCTTTCATTGATACATTAACCAATTATTTATTAAAATCAACTTATTTTTCATAGAGAAATGGAATAATGGAGTGTATCTCCAAATTCACTATTTTCACTCATTTTGGATATTCGGTCACTACAATAACATTTCAATCACCAAATCAGCTTCGTTTTTCAATATGTTTCAATTATAAAGACATGTTAAATAACCTAAATTAGATGCAAAACAACGTATACAACTTAAGTAGTAGCCAATAAAAGTTTGTAGTAGGAGTATTAAAATAGTAGAAAGAGGATGGCCAGCGCATCTCAAGCTTCGGAGAGAATTCAAAACTCAAGTCGGATAATATGTCACATACATATGAACATGAAATTTCTTAATACCAATTTAGCTAATACAAAAATGAAAAATCTCACTCCTGTTGTCAACTAGTGCTGTGTTTAAGTGATAAAAACCAGGTACAAATTGACGCATGTAAACAAAATCAATATAAATAAAAGATTAATGGCGATATGATATCATGTAAATCCATTTAAAATTGTGGAAGGTAGCAAATATCAGCATCTCTAGAGTGTAAGTATGGGAACGTTGGAGTGCAAACTTTCAAAGATGTTGACTTCGGTGGCCCTATGTTTCCCATTTCCACACTTTATTTACATTCTTTGTCATCTTCTATTTTTGTAGACCCTCACACTTGCATTGTGCCTCTGTCCTTTTAAGAGTATCAGCAATGGCGTTTGTCCCAGCGGAATTTCACTGCGGACGTTCGCCATTATGCATGGTATGCACGGATACGGAATTTTGCCGAGGACACCGCATTTCCGCGGCATTACGTGAAATTCCGTCGCGACGGTCGTGCAGACGTCCATCATTGCGTTGACTCCCACGGATGTCCGCTCGGAATTCTTATTTATTGCATTAAATTTTTTTAATTGTGGGAAGTCATTCGAGAAGTCTTTGGGGATGTACGTCACTATGCAATGGGAAGTCCTTATGACGTGACAGTGCAATGGGAAGTCCGTTTAACGTGGCGGAAGGTGTTTTTGGGAATTCCGAGAAGAATTCCGCCGAAAATTCCGCGCCACTGCTAATGCTCTTACAACCATCATAAATTTTTCTTCAACATTAAATCTTATTAAATCTCCTTTTTTATTAGACCAACTAACTATTCTTCATACTAATTTAGGGCACCCGCAACGCGTGCCGCCGGCGTTCCGCGTGCCATTCCGCCGGAACGGTTTCGCCGCGGAACGCGTTGCGGCGCACCGTTCCGCTCCCATTCCGTTCCCATTCCGTTCCGCGTGCCGACGGCACGGAACGCGGCACGGCTTGTGCCGCCACGCGCTCGGGCGACGTGGCGCTCCCCGCTTCGTGCGTGCTTCCCACTCGCCGGCCCGCGAGTGGGACACGTCAGCGATGACGCAATAATTAATTTTTTTTTTTAAATATATTTTTATAATTTTTTTTAAAACGGTCATATTACCGTTTTTTTAACTTTTTTTTTTTATTTTTATTTTCTTATTCTATAAATACACCTAATTTATTACATTTCACACACAACTACACATCTATTCTTCCTAAACCAACATCAATTCCTCTCCAATTTTCTATTTCAATCTCCTTCACAAAATGTCCGGCGACGGGAATTACGGCGGTGGCGGCTCCGGTGGGTGGGATCTCAACGCGTTCGGCGATTGGGAGACCATGTACAACACACTAGGTGGTTCCGGGTCGTCGACGCCGGGCACCCAGGGGTCGGCGACACCGGGTGGGTACCAACCACCCACTTTCGATGTGGATGCCTACGCTCGACCACCCGGCTCGCGGCTTTCTCAGGGTTTGTCCCAGATTCGGGAGGATATCCCCGTAGAACCCACCCAGGGAGGAAGCCGAGGCGGTGGAAGCTCTAGGGCTGCGTCTGAGGCACCCGAGGAGGAGGAGGAGGAGGAGGAACTGGAGGATCTGGGCCGGCATCCGTACAACAACGAAGAAACTAAGGCGGTGTACACCGCCTGGCTCACCGTCTCGTATGATCCCATCGTCGGGAACCAACAAGCCGCCAAGTGCTTCTGGGAAAAGGTCCGTGATGTCTACCACCAGACTAAGCCGAAAGGGGCCCGGAAGCGCAAATATACAATGCTCCGTGCTCACTTTGGCCGAGTCGACGCACAGGTCAAAAAATTTTGCGGCATCTACGCGGCCGAAGCGGCGAACTACCAAAGCGGAGCTTCGGGCGCCGACATTCTGAGGGCGGCTTTGCGCGTCTTCTACTAGGACACCGGTCTACAGTTCAAATATGTTGATATTTGGCAGCTCGTCAAGGACGAGGAAAGGTGGGCCGACGGTGTCCGCTCGAGCTCGGGCTCAACCTCAAAGCGCACGAAGCACACGGCGAGCGGCCGCTACTCGTCTGGTGACACCGGTGAGGCCAGCGAGGGTACACCGCAGGTGTTTGGGGTACGGGGGATCCAATGCCCGACGAATACGGGGGATCCAGCCGTGGGCGCCGTCGGCCGCAAGGGACGAAGGCGGCGAAGACGGCTAGAGCGAGGAAGGGCCGAGGCGAATCAAGCCAGTCGGCCTTGGGATCGGGCTCGCGGGGAGGCTCGGACACACTTATGGTGGCGTACATGACCGCCACAATGGCGGACACTTCCCGCTTCTCGTACGCCCAATTCACGTCCTGGTGGAACGGAATTGTGTATATGGCATCACAACTTGGCCTTCCGACTCCCCCTCAACCTCGACCGCCTCCGGAGGATGATTCGCCGGCGGAGTAGTTTTTTTATTTTCCCACGTTTAATTGTTTGTTTTTTATTTTGTGTTTTTTATGTTTTTAGGATTTTAATTGTGTGCTTTTTTTTATTTTTTTTAAGTTTAAGTTGAATTTTTTTTTAATGTTGTGTATTTTTTAATAAATTGTGTTTATTTTTTATTAAAGTGTGTTTATTTAAATTGAATTGGGTTAGAAATAAAAAAAATGAAATTGAATGAATAGTAATTTAAGGAACGGTTAAGGAACGAAGGGTTGCAGGTTCCGTTCATTAGTTGAGGAATGGAGTAAAAAAGTACAGTAAGGCCCTCAAATAGTGGTCTAAGGAACGGCGTTGTGGATGGCCTTAGAGACATCTCACATTTGTGCAACAACCGACCTGAGGATTTAAGACGACCTAGGATCGATCCCCCTGAATGAACGAGTATCATTCCACTAACCACACCCTTAGTATAATTATCTTTAACATGGACATAGAATTATTTCTAAAGACTCAATTTTTAATGAGGCTTTGGAGTGAAAACAGAAGCTGGGATTGATTTATCTATATGATACAAACACGAGGGAAGGCAGATGCAAAATTCATTTATTTACACAGATTTTATGGCATGAAAAAGAGCAAGAAATAAAATGATTTCAATATTGCCAGAACCATGTGCCTTGATCTTGAACAGGAAATCCGAGATTGCAAGAGTTTGGATGCAGATCATCGTAGCACTCGACTTGTATCTTCGGAAAACAAGACGGTGGCATAAGGCTGTCGTCTTCATCTTGAGAGAAATCAGAAGCCTCTCCTCTCTCGAACACGTGAGACGAATCAGCCGGCTCCAGCGCCGCCCCCTCGGTGCAATGCGGGCTGTCCGAATCGAATACATCGCTCTTCGCCGAGCTCGCCGCCTCCGTCGCCGGAGCAGTAGCCCCAACGGCCGCCTTCTCCGCCTCCGAATCGCCACCCTTCTTCCCCTTCTCTCTCATCACCAACTTCTCCGTCAGCAGATTAACCTATATACATATATACACACTCCGTAATTAGAAAATCAGACAACAAATTAAATCAATTTAGTGAAGAAGAAGAAGAAGAAGAAGGAAGACCGACCTCGTTTCGCATCTTTTCGTTGTCTTTGAAGAGGCAGTCGTAATCCGATCTGAGCTTGTCGTAGCTGGCTTTCAAGGCGGCGTATTCCTTCTCGAGCACCTTGGTCTTGTACCGGGCGCGTCGATTTTGGAACCAGATCGCGACCTGCCTCGGCTGCAAACCGACCTCTTTAGCGAGCTGGATTTTGCGCTCGGGTTCCAGCTTGTTCTCGACCTCGAAGCTCTTCTCCAGAAACTTCACTTGATCGTGTGAGAGCCGCCGTTTCTTGTCGGCCGGCTGGTGGAAGGCAGGGTCAAAATCGTCATTGCAGTTCTCCGATTTCATGTTGTTTGTTGTTGTTGTTGTTGTTGTTGTTGTGTTTACATCCTCGAAGCTCACCATGGAAGCACAGCCTTGAGTAATGTTGATACATCCGACATCAAAAAGGTGTGTCATCATTGGAATCCCAATGTTGGAACAGTGTATATACAATTTGCACTCATCAAAAAAGCTAACTTTCTTTTGTTTAATCGTAATTGGCAAAGCAAATATTAAATCAGCAGCGGAAAGTTGCGCCACAAAAGCAAACAGCAATTCCCTTTTTCTCAAGCAGACAAAATGTAAGAAAATGAGAATTAATTACCTTGAAAAGAAGGGGAAGAATTGGGAACCCAGAGAGAATCAAGAACCTCGGAGCTCTCACTCTTGAGGACAAGATTAGGCATGTGGGAATCGTCGAAAACGCCTCCACCCTCCATAGATTTATATAGCAGAAAAAAAGACTGGAACTTTGAAGGTGAATCTCAGTTGCAAGAGGTTGAGTGGCAGTGAAAGAGAGAGAGAGAGAGAGAGAGAGAGAGGTGTATTGTATTAAGGCTTGTGGCGGAAGAAGGTGGTGCTAAGCATAATGTTGACGAGGGAAATGCAGGTGTAAGGAAGGGTGAGGCCCATCATCAGACAGCAGGAGATGAGAGAGAGGGTGATGATTTAGGAGTAAAGAAAGGTGTGCAGAGGGGAGGGAGGGAGGGAGGGAGAGAGAGAGAGATTCTTGTATGGGAAGGGGAGCCTGATAGCGCGATGGGGATTATAACAATGCCAGTTACTTGTTGGGGTGGAACTCGTCATGCTCATATTACTAAATTACCCTTTAACCGTCTTCTCTCTCCAAACTTCTAACCTAGATTATGGGAAAATTGTTTTAAATTTTTGTTAAATTTTGATTGTTTTGAATACTTTTAAATCCACTATCACAAATGGTATATGTTAGGCCTGAATTTATATACATATAGCCGCTAATGAATTAAATACTCCCTTTGTTCCCTCATAATTGAGGTGAATTTTTTTGGCACGGAATTTAGAAAATGGAGGTTGAATTTGTTAAATAAATAAATAAAAATAAAAGACAAAAAATAGAAAGAATGAAGTATTAGTGAATAAAGTAGAGTGAATAAAGTAAGAGATAGTAAGATAAGAAAGAGAAAAAAGTTACTCCCTCCCTCTCATAATAGATGTCACACTTTCCTTTTTAGTTTTTCCCACAAAAGATATCACATTTCCTTTTATGGAAAAAGTTCTCTCTCACATTAATATGGAGTATATTATTTTTTCTTTCCACTTAACACACAAAACACCTCCTCCTAAAATCCCATGTCAATTCCCAAGTGTGACATATGACTCAATTATGAGGGAATTCCTGAAATGGAAAAATGGTTCAACTATGAGGGAACGGAGGGAGTATTAATTGTACTCACTCCGTTCCAAGATGACCCCTTCCTGAGACGACACGGGAATTTATGTAATTTTATGTTGTATATATAAAGTAGAGAGAGTAAAATAAGACAGAGAGAAATTTTAAAGTAAAGATAGAGATGTTTCCAATAATTGATCGTCTTAATTGGAATAAATCAAAAATAAAGTGTGTCATCTTCTATGGTAGAAAGGAAGTACATTTATATATAAAAAAGAGTCTAATGATAACGTTTGGTTATAAATATCATTAATATACTACACATAAGTAATCAGATTTTTTCACTTTCGAATAGTGGTAAAAACTTCATCAACTTTTTAGTTTAATTTTAAAGTTGTGAAACAAATAGTAAAATTCTTTTACAACGTTTATAAGAGCATCCCCATACATGCTCTTGCCAAAGAGCATGAATGTGGGTCCAGACCCACTTTTATTAAGTTTTTACTCACTGCTCTTCCTTAAGAGCACAACACTCACATTCATGCTCTTCCGCAAGGACATGCTCAAGGTCTCACCATTCTATTATTTAATTTAAATAATTCAATTACTAAAAAATTTCTATAAAAATACATTAAAATACTCGAACTACTATTAAAATTTTAAAAATATAAAATTACATAATTAAATCCTAAAAAATAAAAATTACAAACTTAAAATCCTAAAAAATAAAAATTACATAATTAAAATCCTAAAAAATAAAAAATACATAATTAAAATCCTATAAATTAAAAATTACATAATTAAAGGCTAAAAAATACCCCCGTGGAAGACTAGTTCTCCGGCCCTATCCCCAATGTTTGTCGGAGGCCTCGTATCATTGGCCGATGCACTTCAAGCTGCTCGGGAGACATGTGAGACGTCTCAGACATATTGAGTTGAGCCAAGAGGGTCCACAACGAGTTGGTGGGGGGTTGAGGTGGCACAAAGGGAGTGGGATGGGCGCGACGACGGTTGGTCGTCGCCTGTTTCCTTCCTTGCGGTCGGCGTTGAGAACTGCTCGGGCCGGTGTCGGGGCTACCCAAGTTAGCTTCGGCAAGCTGGCTAGCCACCTCATCCTCGCCGGCGTCGGATAGGGATACCGACCTCGACCGTTTGCTTGAGGAGCTGGAGGAGGATTATACGTCTCCCTTATACTTCGGATGCACACGCACCTCCTGCCAAGCGTTGAGATACTTGAATGGTTTGTAATGTTGGGATTGCTAGGTGGCACTGATGATGTCGAGCTCGCTCCTGCCGCTCCCTGCCAACCGCTCTTCCCGGAGGTAATACCCCTGGAACTTTTGTATTTCTTCGTTGACTCTGAAGATGGCATTGAGCACCATACTCTCATTGCACTCAATGGTTCCATCCGGTCGGTTTTCATTGTATCGGCGAGAGACGCGGAACCAAAATCTATCCCCGCTTTGGTTCGTGCAAACCTCCGGATCTTCGGAGATTGCCAGGCCTTGAATAACGGATCCATCTCCCCCGGAGTGTACGTGGTGCGGACGAGAGTGTCACCGCCACGACCCTGAACACGAACACTACGAGGAGTAGGAGTATGAGGAGTTTGAGTACCGCCGCTCCCTCCCGATCCAGGTTCGGGTGCCCACCGTATCGCCCATCAGAGGCATCTTGGTCTCCCACCGGGTAAGGCCGGTAGCCACCCGAAATTTGAGAACCTTGAGTTTGAAGAGGGGCTGAGAATTGCGTTTCTGGACTAGGGAATGGTGTTTAAGCCGAACCATTCGTGGTTCGAACCGCGGGAGTCAGAGGTGTGATAGCCGGAGCCGAACATTTTTTTTTGTAAGAGTGAAAGATTGAGAATTGATGAGAGAATTTAGATAAGAGAATTTAGATGAGAATTGTGTAGTGTGGTGGGAAATTTTTTGTGTGTAAATGGGGGTATTTATAGATGAAAATGTGAATTTTGGGGAAAAAATTGAAAAATAAATTAAAAGTAGTGAGAATACAGATATAATTAATTGGGAAGAGGGAAAATATTTTTTTCTAATTTAAAAACGATTTTTTAAATTAAATTCAAATTTACAAAAAATAAGAAAATGCCAACGACTATGTAGTTGGCCAATCCCGTCGCGCCACGTCGGCCTGCTCAGCGGCACGGGCGTGCTCGATCCATCGAGCAGCGACGGACAGCACAAAGCCGCGCCAGCGGCACAGACGCCGTCTTTCAGGGAAAACAGCGATGCGGATGCTCTAATTTTTTGTAAATTTATTCTTATTTAAAATTAAATTAGCACGAAATTAGTTTTTATAACAAGATAAACTAGGAGAACTATTTATAAGAAAATTTATTATGATTGGACATTATCTATGAACTAAATATACTAAAAATTAAAATTGAAAAGATAAATGTACATAAAATTGAACATGTATCTAATATCCTTAAATTCTTAAATTAAATTTAATTAAAAATTAGCTTTGTTATTTACTACTATTGTAGCAATAAGAAAGAAGTAATATAGAAAATTTATCTTAAATTATAACATGATTTTAAGCTTGATTCGAATTAATTATACAATATTTAGTTAAAAATATATTTTTTTAAATTTACAAATACTTAAGTTAAAATTTCAATTTTTTTCGAAGCGTTGCAAAATAGTTAGTATGAAATTTATTTTAAATTGACATACCTGGATTTTACATGGTTTTAGAGGGTGGTTTTGTATGAATTTGATCATATTTTGTCTACTATTGGGCGTGTTTATATCTACTTGTCGATTATGTTGGTATGTTGACAATTTTGTTAAGAATGTGTAGAAAAAGGTACAAAATATATGGATTTGCAGCAGCCTTGGTTTGAGACAATTTTTACTAGATATTTTGAAGTCCAATCAGCTCCTAATGCATATCAATATCTTTGTCTTTGAAAGAGCTTCGCGTGGGTATCTTGCACGCCTCAATCGGAGTTCGGTAGAAGAAGTTATGGCCATTATAAGAACAATGCGATGTCCAGAAAGTTTCGCGCGACCGGGTAAATTATTACCATGTAAATTCAACCCAAGCGGGTACGGTAATTCTACGCCGAAAGAGTCAGAAAGTGGTAAATTTACAGTGTATTAATACACCCGGTCGGGTACTGTGTTTTGCCGATTTATTTTGCAAAAAACACGATTTTTGAGAAAAAGAAAAAGAAGAAAAAGGCTAGGGTTGCATATACGAGATTCATTCTACACCTACTGCCTCCAACACTCACACACACCCCAAGAACACTTTGAGAGAGGGAATTGAAGATTGAAGACTTCCAATCGGAAGATTGAAGTTGCCATTCCATAGATTCATTCTCACAGGAGTATCTTAATCTTTTATCCGTGTATTTCATAGAATATCTTGTTTCAAACATGGTTTTTATGAAGAACATGAGTAGCTAAACATTTGTTGTAGAATTCTTGGTGATGATGCACAGATTTCATAGTTTTTATCCAATTAATTTTGTTCTTGCCTTGCTCTTATAGTTATTTGATTATTCTTGAGTTTATTCCTTTCAATTGCGTGATCACCACTTGATTGTGTATGATTAATTAGATTAATCGGGAGATGAAATAATTAATTTGGAAATAAGAATAATTCACATCTTAATACAATAGATCTCGGGAGAGTTGAGGTTTTGAGTGAGGTCTTTGACCTTATCGAGCTTTTGGGAGTTAGGGGTTTAGGATTAGAAGAGGACTTCAATCTTAGCACCTAATCTACAGGTTTCTCACCTCGGGAGGGGGTTTAATCTATATTTGTGGTCGACTTAATAACTCTAGGGACACCAAAAGGTAAGGCAATTTGATTGGATAAGAGCTTAGAATTGTGCATTGAATCCTTGAATTCTACAATTTTCATTTCGTGTTTACTTATTTTCATTTGTTTACTTGCTTTTATATGCTTTCAGTAGTGTTAGAACAAACCAAACTTTTCCCGATTGTGTAGATAGTAGTTAACATTTGTTCGTGGTAGTTAAGTTGATACAATATTGTCTCTGTGGGATACGATACTCTTGCTTACTAATAGCTACACTAGCCCCGTACACTTGGGGTATCACTTGTGTTAAAATAAGTCAGAGTCATAAATCAATTAATGTTTATAAATCGATTTTCAATATAAAATGTAAAAAAGTTCGATCATGTACGTACATTATTCCTTTTTGGATTCCCACTATAAGTGAGTCATTTCCCTTTTTAACAAAAAAATATCTCGCTTCCTTTACTATCCACCTACTTTATTCTCTCTTTACTTTTCTACTTTTCTTCTCTCTCATACTTTACTCTCTCTACTTTAACTCTTTAAATATCAATTCTTTAAATCTCATGTCCAAACGAATTGTTTCGCTTATCTTAGAACAGAAGGATTATATACTAAAAATTAAATAACATGTTAAATCGATTTAGTTATATTACTACTACATGATTTTCTAGTTTATCAAACTAAACAATAGTATATTCTAGTAATTAGTCTTCCATTTTTTGCTCGAACGATTTCAAGAAAGAAATAACTAATCTCAATATTCCTACATTAAATAGTACTTGTAGGTGTGGTTCGGTTTACATGTTTTATTATTATAGGATTATTTATACATGATTAAGTTGAGAGATTATGTTAATGGAAGAGGGCAACTATAACTTAATAGGATATGTATTAAAATGAAAATCATATTTAAAGTGACTAACATAACACCAATGAGTATCCTTAGCTTTAGGAGCATATTCAATCTTGGTCTGCTACGTGGCAGGCTTGCTTGCTTATATATCGCAGATTGCTTAGAACCATATGCCGAGTTGCTTACCTATGTATCACAGATTGTTTGACTAGATGGTCACTTTAATTATGGTGTCACCATGGTGTTCTGATTTCGAATCGCAGATTGATTTCTTGGAACCATATGCCGAGTTGCTTGCCTATGTATCGCAGATTGCATGCTACGTTGTTGTCAAGTTGTCACTTTAAGACGGGTGTCACCCTAACGCACCCCTAACTTAATATACCGTGATTATCCCTCAATAATTAAGTTCTAAGATTCAATCTCATAAATCAAACATAATGCATATTACATGAGATACAATTTTTCAAATGAACTGCTCCTATTATAATACATATTCCCTCTGTCCATAAAAAATAGATAAACTTTACTATTTTGGGTCATACACCAAAATAAAACTACTTTCTAAATATATAAAATTTTAAATATTTAAATTTTTATTAATAATATAGATCTCATAATTTACTAACACTACCCATCTTTTACTTTTTCCCTTTTTTTAATTTACCAATTTTACATTAAAAATTTATCACACACAACTATGAATTTTGTAAAAGGAAGTTTTCGTGGACGGAGGGAGTATTACTTTTATAGATATGTACTTCTTTTATTATATGTAAACTTTTGCTCATATAACGTTTAAAATTCATATGTAGTTCGAACATTGTAATTTTAGTACTCCATTTAAATACATACCGACATGCATGCATACATATGATATTTATGAGGTTGTGCCTAAGGGCATGAATAACCCCGTCCCTATTTCCGGCCCCAAGTCCCCTCCACATTATCATTCCTCTACAGTTGCGGCCCAGGCCCCAACTGCTCTAACCCTGCAGGCCGCAACTCGGGCCGCAACTAATAAATGACACTATTCACAACTTCAACATATTTAACTCGTAAACGCAATTCGTTGAACAATTGAAACTGGGAAAATACATTGTTCATTAGAAATTAACATTACATTACTAGACGAAGCAAATTTAAAATACTAGAAACCCTGGCCACGACTACTACTTCTTCATTTGGGCTCGAAGGTAGGCGATCATCTCACGGTGCAACTCGAGCTCGTCGTCCGACATCTTCGATGTATCCCTCGATGCCAACTCCGTCAACTGGCTCATCCGCCATGTAATACTCATCTCCGACAAAGTGTCGGACATCTTATCCAGAGACGGATTGGTCGACGGTGGCACCATAGCGGAGTTGCTCGCAGTTGCCTTCCCCTTTGCTTTCCTCTTGGCCGCCTTTGTTCCCGTCGGGCGGCTCTGAATGCTAGGAGATGAGCCGAAGACGTCGTCGTCAGGGGCGGATCTATATGTTATTAAAGAGGGGCAATTGCCCCACCTCATGTTTTTCATCCCATGTATTTATATACCCGTTTTAAATTAATTTCTTTTAATCTTCTACTAATTGCCCCTCCTCAAAATTTTAAAATTCCTTAATATGTAAATTTGCCCCCTTTCCTACAAATTCCTAGCTCCGCCCCTGGTCGTCGTCCGTCACGTTGAGGTCGATCGTCGGACCTCCTTCGCTCGAAGAGTAGTTTCCGGAGGCGGAAACTTTGGTTCTCTTCGCCGCCCCAGTTGCCGTCGGCTTGGCACCGCTAGTGTACTTCGGGCTCTTCTCGACGAGCTTCCAAACCTCGAAGTACTTGAAGGCCTTCTTCCCGTCAGTGAAGAACGCATCCTTCGCCTTCTCGACGAGGTCCGCCTCGCTGTGCCCGCTCGGCCACATCCGGACTACGTTGGCCCACTTTCCGTTCCACTTCCTCATATCCGTCTGGACCCGGCCCCAATGCTTGCTCAGCTTCACGTAGCTACGCTCGATCGACCCTTTAGGACGGCCAGCGTTATACTTCTGAGCAATCCGCTCCCAGAAAGCCTTGCTGGTCTGCTGGTTGCTGATGATAGGATCCTCGACGACGTCGATGTAGTTCCTCTCAAGCCACATTGTCTCTTGCGGACCGTACTTCTTCGGCCCATCCTCCTCGCCGACCTTCTCCTTGCCCCGCTCTTGAGCGGGCTCCATCTCACTGAGTTCGAACTCTTCGGTGTTGACCGGCGATGTTACGTCGACGTTGCTACCGACTCCCGGACTAGGTTGTGGCTGCGATGGTTGCGACCCCGGTATGTACCAATTGTTCGAGTTAACGAACTCCTCCATCTCACGTTCATCGCTGTTGAACCAATCCATGGACGCCGAAATAAATGGTATAATAGAGATTGAAATGGAATGCACATAAGATTGATGCACAAATGGAATGCTCGTATTTATAGACACAAAATCAAAAAAATAAAAATAAATTGGACTTGCGGCCCGACCCGAGAAGCGTGTAACGCTGGGCCGGGACTAGGGCTGGCAATTTTCGACACGACACGATAATCCGACACGAATCCGCACGAAATTATTTGGTTGGGGTCAAGTCTTATTGGATCCGTGTCCTTATCGGGTTGACCCATTAAGAACCCGATAATTTCGGGTTGGGTTCGGGTCGGATGCGGGTCGGATACGGGTAACCCATTAAGAAATAATATTATTATTTTTATTATTATTTAAAAAATATATATTACTTTAATGTTTTAATTTCTTATAAACTAGGTTTAAATAGTATAAAATAAATTTTAATTGTGTAAATTAGGTTAAAAATTAAGGTTTAATCGTGTAATGTTAGGTTTTAATCGTGTAAGAACAGGTTCGGGTTGTTATCGTGTCGTGTCAACCCATATTATATCGTGTCGATAATGGGTTCATGTCGGGTGCGGATCGTGTTCGAATTTGAAGGTAGCAGGTCGGGTTCGTGTTAGGATTTACAGTTTCCTTAACAGGTCGGGTTCAGGTTATACCTTATTGGGTTGGGTCATTATCAGGTTGACCCGATAACGACCCAATCTGCACGATTTACCAGCCCTAGCCGGGACTCGAGGATGCGGCCCGTCCCCCGAATAACGCCGTCTCAGGCCGGGCCGCGGGATGGGCACTAGTCCGGGATCGCGGCCTCCTCCTCCAACGCGTGGGATGGGCCGGGACTCGCGATTTGCAGCCCTGCCCTCCGCGTTATTCATGCTCTAACAATCCAAAAATTTGGAGATGAAAACGGTGGTAGGTTACAAAGAACAAAAGAGGGTAAAATAGTCCAGGGAGGATGAGAGAGAGAGAGGATGAAGAGATGAGAAGGAGCGGAGGAAAAAACAAAGGAAACATGTCCAATCAATCACAATCTATGGGCACCCCTAAACCTAAATACTAGTACAATACGACCATTTTATCGCTATTTATAGTACTATTAGTTTTATCCCGTCTTCTTTGTTTTCTTTATGAAACACAAGAAAGTATCTCCTCGCTATAAAAATAAAGGGCTAAAAGATGGAATACAAAAAACGTTCTTCTAATTTTTTCTAACACAACGAGACTCGACCAAAATTAAATACTCCCTTCCTCCAAAATACTAGTCTCATTTATATACAATATGATTTTTAATAAGAAATTAATAAAATGAGAGATAAAAAGAAAAATTAGTTCAAGTAAGAAAAATAATTTTAAAAAATGAGTAAAATAAGGCAGAAAAAAAAAGTGTGTGCAGTACGAAAGAAATTTTTTGTTAAAATTTTTATAGACATATAAAAATGATAAAATAAGACAATTTTTTTGTGAGTAAATGGAGTAGATAATAATATTGTTTATAAATGTGCATATATAAACAGCCTGTGATTGATTATTGATTATATAAAGTATTTATGATTTGGGATAAATTAAATAATATATTACTGGCTATGAACCAGAATATTGCAAATCGATCTTTTTCATAAGAGTGTTGTATATGACCTAGGGGTCTATCGGTTTAATTATAAAGATCAATTTATATTAAATGATAAGGATTCTAATATTAAAGACGATACTGTGATGGAATGATTTCGGTTAAAAAATTAGAATCGGGTGTATTGATAACCCTCCACTCTTGCCTTATAAGTTTAATATATATATAGTATATATAGTGATCTATGGAAAATGCTCATTAAATACATAACTAGAGAACAAATCTCAGCCACACATCTTAATACTCCAGATTAATCTTATGGCTTAGCTATTTTTACATGTTTTAAATAAAAAGTAATTAACAAGGGTATTTTTGGAAACCATATTCAACTCCAACCGTGTCCTTCAATTTTCCAACTCCAATTCACACTCCTCTTCTTCCTCTCTCTTCTTCCTCTCCCCAGCCTCCGCTGCCGTCAAGCTCAACACCACCTGCCGCAAAAATAGACGTGATCACAGCCTTGAAGCAGCCAAGATGTGATCGGCTGCATCGCCACGGTCGCCGAGAGAAATAGGAAATCATCGGCGCGGCGACAATCGAACAGGTTGCAAATCAGAGCACCGGCGTCGTTGCAGATCGGTCCTGAGCCGGAGTGGAAGGCGGCGATACCGCTTCTGTCACCATTGATTCAATCACCGACCTCCGATGGTGCAGCGTTGAAGGGATATGTTCCAGCGCGAATTCAATGTGTCAAAATTCGTCTAGATTAATTAAGTTTCTGATGATTGAAAATTAGTTGATGTTCAGTCGAAGCTGGTGAGAGAAGACTTCCATATGTACTGGATGAATATTGTAGAGGTTAACAATGATTGAGAATTGATACAGACATACAATGGAAGTGTGGTATACAATTAGAATCATATTTTGCATTTTGCTTTTGTGAAATGCTGTGATTTTTAAATTCTTGTCAATATGATTCTTTGTATAATCGATCCCAAGGAAGTTTATACATAGTGGGTTTTACTTGTTTTGTGTTAACAAAACACATCACTATCATTCTAATAGTGATGTGTTTTGTAAACAAGAGTGAAGTAAAATCATGCTAAGAGTGATGTGTTATGTAAACAAGAGTGAAGTAAAATCAGAATAAGAGTGATGTGTTTTGTGAACAAGAGTGATGTGTTTTGTAAACAAGAGTGAAGTAAAATCAGAATAAGAGTGATGTGTTTTGTGAACAAGAGTGAAGTAAAATAAGAATAAGAGTGATGTGTTTTGTGAACAAGAACGAAGTAAAATCAGAGTAAGAGTGATGTGTTTTGTAAACAAGAGTCAAATAAAATCACTGTAAGAGTGATGTGTTTTGTGAACAAGAGTGAAGTAAAATCAGAACAAGAGTGATGTGTTTTGTGAACAAGAGTGAAGTAAAATCAGAATAAGAGTGATGTGTTTTGTAAACAAGAGTGAAGTAAGATCATGCTAAGAGTGATGTGTTTTGTAAATAAGAGTGAAGTAAAATCAGAATAAGAGTGATGTGTTTTGTAAACAAGAGTGAAGTAAAATCAGAATAAGAGTGATGTGTTTTGTAAACAAGAGTGAAGTAAAATCAGAATAAGAGTGATGTGTTTTGTAAACAATAGTGAAGTAAAATCAGAATAAGAGTGATGTGTTTTGTAAACAAGAGTGAAGTAAAATCATGCTAAGAGTGATGTGTTTTGTAATATCAACAAACATACTAAACTAGTCGATTTTATTATATTATTCTCAAACACACGAAATTCTCTTTATAACATCAACAAACATGCTAAACTAGTGATCATAATGCAAACAACAAATTAATATATGATACATATATCACGACCAACATCAAGTCCAAAACCACCGCCGCCAATGCAAAACCAATCCACGCACTTAACCCCATCATCTCATTCAGCTCTCTCTCTGATCATCTAATTCAGCTCTCTCTCTCACACACACAAAATGTGATAGGAGCTTTGCGTGGCAATGGTAACGCAACAGTGTACCAGTCAACTCCAAGCAAAATTGCATCACCTTACCACTCGGAGAGTGTCAATTCGAAGTCGTTTAAGAGGTTTTCGTTTGCGACGTCCAACATGGCTGGGGAGAAAATCACGTCGCAGCTCCGAGTGCGGCGGAGAGGTGAAATGGAGCGACGGAGACCGGTGATTGTGTCTCCGAAGGCGGTTTCCGACTCTCAGAATTCGCAGACTTGCCTTGATTTTGACGCAAGCAGAGAAACATGGACCTATCGACATCAACTATGTCCCCATCGGACTCCAGCATCCACCCTGAAATTTGTATCAGCAGATGATGAAGGATTCAGATTTCAGTGGTGAAGGATTTGTATCAGCAGATGATACAGAGACAAATAATGGGCAATTAGAAAGGAAGCAGTCATTTGAGAATGATGGAGTCACAACAAACAAGCTGGAGTGCTTGTGGGAGCTTCGAGATCTGATTGAGAATGATTCATTGGTGTTCATAATTATAGTTTCCAAAAATGCCCTTATTAATTATTTTTTATGTAAAACATGTGAAAATAGCTAAGCCATAGGATTAATTTGGAGTATTAAGATGTGTGGCTGAGATTTGTTATCTAGTTACATACTTAAGATTAGTTATATCTTGATCACTAACCTATATATATATATATTCATATACATGTAAAGCAGTACATATATGTATATTAAAAATGTACATATTAGTAATGAATTATATATGTATGTATATAGATGCGGAGAATTAAAGTGAAATGACGTCAGTTGCATATGGATAGAAGTTATAACTTCTATTATAATATAATAGCAAAATGCGTCATTTTTTATTTATCTAATCGACGCATCTCTTTGATTAAGGAATCGGTTGATTCATTTTGGAGTTAAAAGGTAATCGTCACCTTCCTTCATGAACAGACTCCTTAATCTATAAAACGCCACAAGCATGCGAATGGAAAGGATCATCAAATAGAATAGTTTGCACGTTCTCGGCAAGATACATATATATATATTTACGGTATTTATATACACATAAATTAAAGAATGGAAAGGATCATCAAATAGAATAGTTTGCACGTTCTCGGCAAGATACATATATATATATTTACGGTATTTATATACACATAAATTAAAGATTAGATTCTTTATCCATTAATAGAATCAGTAAAGGCTTGAGGTGAAAGAAGGGATAACATCAATTATGGAGGATCCAGTCAGAATTAGGACGAACATCAATCGGTAGATTTCAACCTCTACATCAAAATAAAGAAAGCATGGATGGGGGTTGGTGATTTTATCTTCAATTTATAGTATAAATGTATGTTGTGATTGAATTAATTCAAATCTAGACATAGATTTTATTATTGAGATCATAAAAGAATTGAGAGATGACTTAAAAGTGTACATTAGTATTATTAGTAGTAATTAATATGAATTTCAGAACTATAACATCAAATTGATGCCAGTGTCGTAATCGAACTGTTCAACATAAATTTGACGTTGTGGTAAAACTATATTCTTTTCTTTTGGCAGGAAACCTTTTCGAAAACTGTGTAAACTTTAGAAATTTTTGATATAGCCTTTTATATAAAGCTGAAAGAAAGTAGGTTTTGAAATCTGTTTGTTAGTTTGTTAGGCATCCACTACGCGGCGCGTCACCGTCCCGCGTTTCGTCGCGGAAGGACGGAACACTCGCGCGATGCTTTGCGACACGCCGTCCCGTCCCGCGCCCGTCCCGATCCCGTCCCGCGGCTCGTGCCTGCGAGACACGGGACGGGCTGTCACGCCACGCGCCGTGGCGACGTGGCGCGCCCCTGCGCCATGCGTGACACCCACTCGCCAGCCCGCGAGTGGGCGTCGTCACGCTGACGCAATAAATCAATTTTTTTAAAAAAATCAAATTTTTAAAAAATACTTTTTATTTATAAAAATTGTTTTTATATTTAAAAACAATTTTTACAAATAAATAAATACAAGAAATTCGTAATAGCCTACATATATTTGATGGACTTGCGAATTTATGAAACTCATTCTTGGTTGCTTCTCTTTTATAAAGACAACTTTGAATGTTTTATGTTCCACTTTCGATGTGAGACAAAGTTATTCTTGGTTGCTTCTCTTTTATAAAGACAACCTTGAATGTTTTATGTTCCACTTTCGATGTGGGACAAAGTCATTCTTGGTTGCTTCTCTTTTATAGAGACAACCTTTAATGTTTTACGTTTCACTTTTGATGTGGGACAAAGTCATTCCTGGTTGCTTCTCTTTTATAGAGACAATCTTGAATGTTTTATGTTCCACTTTCGATGTGGGACAAAGTCATTCTTGGTTGCTTCTCTTTTATAGAGACATCCTTGAATGTTTTATGTTTCACTTTCGATGTGGGACAAAATCATTCTTGGTTGTTTCTCTTTTATAGAGATATCCAAGAATGATTTTGTCCCTCATCAAAAGTGAAACATAAAACATTCAAGGATGTCCATATAAAATTGTATTTTAAATTATGTCATTTTTATTTTTTTAAGATTTTAATTATATATTTTTAAAATTTTAAGTTGTATTTTTATTTTATGTTGTAATGTTATTTTAATTTTAATGAAGTGTGTTTGTTTTAATTGAATTGTGTTGGAAAAAAAAAATAAAAAATGAAATTGAATGAATAGTAATTTAAGGGACGGAATAAGGGACGGAGCGTTACAGGTTCCGTCCATTAGTTAAGAGATGGAGGAATAAAGTATAGTGGGGCCCTCAAATAATAGTTTAAGGTAGGAGTGGCAAATCGTGCGTGTCGGGTCGTTATCGTGTCGACACGATAACGACACGAACACGATAACAACAAACACGAACACGACCCGTTAAGAAAACCTCAAACACGAACACGAACACGACACGAAACCCTCAGACACGAACACGACACGAACACGACACGAACCCATTAACGACACGAACCAATTCGGGTCAACACGACACGATAACAACACGTACACGAGATGACACGATAACGACTCGATAACAACACGACCTGATAACGGTTAAACCTATTAAAAATAAAAATAATAAGAATTAATGATATTAAAATATTATTTGTTAACGGATAACACGAACACGACACGAACACGTATTGTTAACGGATAACACGAACCCGACACGAACACGACACGAACACGACATGAAATTTTCGTGTCCTTAACGGGTCGACCCGATAAGGACACGAACCCAATAAGCTCTAACCCAAACCCATTATTTTCGTGCCGGTTCGTGTCGTGTTATCGTGTCGTGTCAAAAATTGCCAGCCCTAGTTTAAGGGACGGTTAAGGGACGGTGGGGGACAGCATAGTGGATGCTCTTAGGATTTAAAAAACAATTATGAAAGACAAATAGTTTAATTAAACACGTTGTATACGGAAAATCGACTTATTTCAACAAACAAAGAGAATCGCTTGCCTAATTTATGTGACAAAGAATATCAAATGGGCTTTCAACTTTAATTTGAAACTAATTATGTACTCACTCCGTCCACCATTTAAAGAACTGTTTTGATATTTTGATTTCTCCACGAACCATTTACTTTATAATAACATAAATTTATTAATTTTATTAATTAGTATATTAATATAAAATTAGAACACGTTTACACTTTACATTATGAATGGCCATTTGTGGTCAGATGATATTCGCAATAGAAATTTGCAAATCATTACTCTTTTAATCAGATATCCTAAGTTAATACCATGTCTTAAATATCACTAGATACCCTTTGCAATTGCATTGCACGTGCGCAATTTTTTTTTTTAAATTGGCAATTTTGTTAGTACTATATTTTTTTAAAATTACGACGTTTAGAAAAATAATTCGCACACAGCATAGCAAGAATGCAAGATTATATTAAAATGTATTAGTAGTATATTTTTTGTTTGTTACCGACGCTAAACTTATAATATACGTGTATTTAAATTGTAGCCCAAACCCGAGAAACGGCCCAGATAGGAAGATAATAAATAAAATGCATGTTTGAGTTATTTTATTGAAGTTTCATTCATTTCAGCAAACCAATAAGGACTCTTAATAATGTAGTAATTGTCTTTTGATTTTTCTCTCCTATAAAAATGTGAGTTAATATATATTCTAATAACTTCTTTCTAATACACGCGCCAGAAGAAATGCGACACTTTTAATGGAATAGAGAGACTATTGATTTGTAATTCAACAAAGTGATTATAAGTTAATTGAGTGATGTAATTTCATTATCTACAAAACAATTTTAGTAGTAAGAAATTTGACATCAATACAACAATGAACGTCACCGCAATATGTGTGTGTAATTCGAGATTATATTGATTATAATAGGAAGTGGACATTAACTAAGAGCATCTCCGATAGTCGGTGGACAAGCAATAGCCCAGTCACAAACTCCTCTGCCACATCATTAGCCCTAAAATCCTCCTGCCACATCACCAGGACAAACAACTGGACAAGCAATAGCCCAGCCATAGCCTAGCCACATCATCAGCACTAAAAACAAATAATTAACAATCATACAAAATACGGAATTCAACTTACGACACAAACACGGGAAAATGCAATAATTTCATTTAAATTAAAAAGGTACATTAAAAAAATTGCATAATAAAAAAAACCCTAACGTCGTGCAGTCCTCCGCGCCCACAATTCTTCAATTAAATCCTTTTGGAGTCGAATATGAGCTTCCACTTGGCGCATGTCGGCATGTGCTTGGAGGCTGCCGGCGTCATCGTGAGGTACCCCACTTCGTACGTTCGGGGTGGCCACGCCGTGGCTTGGGCCGGCTTAGTTATCGTCGTTGACCCAACTAGTCAGTTGTCCACCTTCATCTTCGACAATCATGTTGTGCATGATAATACATGCGTACATTATATCAGCAATGCAGACGACATGCCACAAACGCGTTGGACCCCTAATTGCCGCCCATCGAGACTGGAGCACACCAAATGCGCGCCGACTCCTGCCGTCCCTCAAAGTATGCCTTCCTCTCATCCGATGCGCATCTGATCGTCTTCACAAAGACAGGCCACCTAGGGTATATCCCATCCGCCAAGTAGTAGCCCATATCATGCTGGCTCCCATTGGCGACAAAACTGATGGTCGGACCGATGCCCTGGCACTGCTCGTTGAAAAGGGGCGACGAGTTGAGGACGTTGAGGTCGTTGTTCGACCCTGCTACCCCAAAATACGCATGCCAAATCCACAGCCGGTAATCAGCTACGACCTCGAGGATCATCGTGGGATTCTTTCCCTTGTAGCCGGTCATGTAGAACCTTTTCCAGGCAGCGGGGCAGTTCTTCCACTCCCAATGCATACAATCTATGCTGCCTAACATACCCGGGAACCCATGCTTCTCCCCGTGCATCTGCATCAGCTCCTGGCAGTCTTCGGGGGTAGGGCTTCGAAGGTACTGCTCACCGAATATTTCAATCACACACTGACAGAAATACTTCATACATTCAAGGGCAGTCGACTTGCCGATGTGGAGGTACTCGTCCCACATGTCTGCCGCGCCTCCGTAGGCCATCTTCCTGATTGCCGCAATGCACTTTTGAATAGGTGTGTGGCCGGGTCTACCAGACGCATCGTGCCTGAAGCGGAAACACTTATATCGACGCTCCAAAGCGTCAACAATACGCTTAAACAAGGCTCTGCTAATCCTAAAACGCCGCCTGAAAAGGTTGGCGTTAAACCGAGGCTCCTGTGCGAAGTAGTCTTCGTATAGCCGCTGATGTGCAGCTACGTGATCCCACTCAATCACTGCTCGGCGGTGGACAACGGGTCGAGGTCGAGGTATCGCCAGCTGCAAGGCCCGTTGTAGCAGCCGGTCTATCTCTCGGGACGTACAGGCATCCAAATGTTCGTTCAAACACCGTTCGTACTCCTCAGCATCCCCACCACTATCACTACTACTACCACATGCGTTACTCATTTCGCGTTGTTGGTCTTGTACAGAAATTAAGATAGAGAGAGTACTCGTTAAAACAAGTGGTGCGAATGAAAATGACTTGCAAATCGCGTATATATAGAGTTCCGAAAATAAAAATTAAAAATCCGCTCGCCGGTCGCTCGCCGATCGGGAGGCTGCAATAGAGGCGAGCGGATCGGCGTGCGCTCGCCGAAATTTTCGCCGATTTGGCGCTCGCCGGCTGCAATAGTTCGGCGAGCGGACCGGCGAGCGCCAAAAATCAGCGAGCCGGTCGCTCGCCTATTATTGGAGATGCTCTAATTTTATGCAAACCATCATAGAATCATTTGCTGTAAATGTAAATATTATAGTACTTTGTTGTCTGCAAATCTCCCAACTACATCTCTGCAACCCAACCCCAGTCATATCCACCTCAAATCTTTATAAATTTGTATTTTTGTCTCAATCGACGCTAATTACTAGTAGTACTAATATACAATACTTTGTTGGTTTATACCTACAAATTACATAGTACTCCTTCCATCTCATTTAAAATTGACCACATTTTCTTTTTTGATTGGGAATCCCTTCATCTCATTCAAGATTGCTCACCTTTCCTTTTTTGTTTGTCCCAATCAAGATGACCATTTTTCTATTTTAGAAATAAATTTCTTTATCCTTTCTTCTTATTAAAATATCCAACTACCTTTTTCTTCTCTATTTTATTACACCTAACAAATTTTGAGTGGGACGGAGCAAGTAGTATATTTTTTTAGACGAATATGCTGCATTGGGATCTAGGAATATAATTTATGAATTGATGCATTGGTAGATCTCATCCAATCAAAGTAGATCACTATTTTAATGAATCCAAATTCCAAGCAACACGTAAAGTACACCTCCTAGCTAATTGGAATGTGTGTCTCTTGTATTAGGGCTGGCAATTTTCGACACGACACGATAATCTGACACGAATCCGCACGAAATTATTGGGTTGGGGTCAAGTCTTATTGGATCCGTGTCCTTATCGGGTTGACCCATTAAGAACCCGATAATTTCGGGTTGGGTTCGGGTCGGATGCGGGTCGGATACGGGTAACCCATTAAGAAATAATATTATTATTTTTATTATTATTTAAAAATATATATATTACTTTATTTTTTTAATTTCTTATAAATTAGGTTTAAATAGTATAAAATGAATTTTAATTGTGCAATTAGGTTAAAAATTAAGGTTTAATCGTGTAATATTAGGTTTTAATCGTGTAATATCAGGTTCGGGTTGTTATCGTGTCGTGTCAACCCATATTATATCGTGTCGATAACGGGTTCGTGTCGGGTGCGGGTCGTGTTCGGATTTGAAGGTAGCAGGTCGGGTTCGTGTTCGGATTTATAGTTTCCTTAACAGGTCGGGTTCAGGTTAGGCCTTATTGGGTTTGGTCATTAACAGGTTGACCCGATAACGACCCAATCCGCACAATTTGCCAGCCCTATCTTGTATACATACATTTCAAGTGTTGGAATTGTTGATCAAAATTTCTTCATATAACTTTTGAGGCCAAATTTAATTAGTCACAAGTTTTAAGAAATTTATAGTAGAAAATGAATGAAAAAGATTAGTAGAAGATGAGTCTTATTTTATATATGAATGTATTAGTTTTACAGAGAAATAAAGTTAATGGAATGTGGTATTCATTACCAAAAGTAATATTAGCAAAAAAAAAATAAACAAACGTGGCATGTATTGGTGGACGGTCAGAAATGGTAAAATGAGACGATTATTGGTGGACAGGACAGAGAGAATACTAGTATTTCAAATCATTCTTTACTTCTCTGATCCAAAATACTATTTCAAATCATTCTTTACTTCTCTGATACAAAATACTCTATAGATTACTGCATCACTTCATGAACACTAACAGAATCAAAATTATTGTCCTATTTTTTTGTGAAGCTAAGCAAAAAGAAGATACTAGGTTAATTAAATGTTTAGGTCATGTTTATTGGTTGCATTATCGATTTACTATCTCCGTCCTTTAATAATAGAAATTATTTCCATTTTATTCCATCCCTCAAAAATAAAACTTTTTGGTTTTAGGAAAATTTTTTTCTCTCTATTGAGGTGTGACTCATTATCCATAATAATAATTCAATCACTCTTTTTTTTCTAATTTTTTTTATTTTACTAAGTATGTATAAAATTTATGATATTTAAAAATTTTCTATTTTTAAAAGATGGATGATAGTACTAGTATTTAAATGGAGGAAGAATAATATACACAATAGGGGTAATAAAAGATATAGATTGGTCCAATATCGACACTAAGTTTTGACTTTTGCTAATGCTATTCTTGTATTGGGCTTTGTATAGGGCCCAAAAACAAGAATATGGTTTATGGCTTGTTCCAAATTCGAAATTAAGACTGCCTAAACTGTAGATTGAGCATCTAACCATGCTTAAAAGTGTTATAGGTAAGTATAGTTTGCAATCCAAACTGAGAACATTTTTTAGTAATAAAATGAATTTTTATTTATTTTTTAAAACTCTTGAATCTTGCAGAAAATTTGGACATGGATCTCATTCTGTAGCCTATAAATTTTGGT
Source organism: Salvia splendens (assembly GCF_004379255.2). Taxonomy (NCBI): domain Eukaryota; kingdom Viridiplantae; phylum Streptophyta; class Magnoliopsida; order Lamiales; family Lamiaceae; genus Salvia; species Salvia splendens. The sequence continues at coordinate 9,511,979 of NC_056034.1, forward strand.
AGAAGAAGTTAGAATATCTATGTAACTAAGAAGGATTGGGGAAAATAAGAATCATTCTCATAATAATATTCGGTTTAAAGTTTTTAATTGTGAATATTAATAATAGATGCATGGTCATTGCTAGATGAATGGGGACATAGTTTTCAATATTGGAAAGGTGAAATCTCTCCCCCCAACTAACCCAACACACACGTATTTATATCTATATGTATATAAGGGGTGTGATTCTTAAATGGCTAACTCTATTAACTCATCAATACAATATATTAAAAGTGTCAACACGATGACATTAAAATGTCATCACATAATTTTATTGACATTTCAATATATCGTGTTGATATTATGTGTTGATATTTTAATGTTATCGTGTTGATGAGTTAGCAGAGTTAGCAATATAACGCACCCCTGAGCCGGTTATAATAAAATTGATATTATGGCGAAAACGTGAGAACATGTGAATTGATCGTATAAATTAACTGCATTAAAAGTGCAAATATTTTACTAAAAAATTCAAATTTTCATCCTGCTAGATAATTTATCTATGAAGAGAGATGTTGATATGAGTATTGTTATGTTTAGATATTTAGGGATTAGCTATATATTTTCCATATTATTTAAGATATAATTTAGTATATTCCACGTGTTATAAATATGTGTGAATCCTTTCATATTATGCTTTAGTTGTGTTTTTTATGTTTTGTTTCATTATGTTTGAGTACACTATGTTATCTGATCAGCTTGTTTGGGGCAGATTTCCTATTGTTGTTGCTCTTTAGCTCACCATTCTTCAATGGTTTGAGCATTTTTGTCTCATAAAAAAAATTAATCATTCAGAAAATAAAAAAATTATATTTTCCTTTTATGTGTTTCGCACTTTATTTCAATCTCAATTCATCTCAATTTTCAGTTGATCGGCGGACTTTGCTTCTGCGACTTCCTTTCTGCATTCTTGTTAAGAGATTGATAGGGTCCTCGATTCAACAAATATTGCCGAAGATCATCTCCAATATATCTTTCATGAATTTATTTGATAAAGGGTATCTTTTATTTTAATTAGCTATCTTTAGTTATTTTTCATATCTTTTATAATCTTTTATTTTAATAGCAAGACTGTGTTAGGGTTTATCCTTTTCCGTTTGCAAATTACTTTCGTGTGCTCTCTTATTTCAACGATAGATTCTCAAGGGCCTATCAAACTGGTGCTTCCATTGACTACTCTTCTCCCTCAACACGCCGTGACGATGGTTTCCAAGCCACTACCCCTGCCACAGTTGTTTGGTTCTGATTCATTGAGTAAGAAGCTGGAAACCTTGGCTTTTGGCAGAAACATGGCAGCGGACAAACATAAAGAACCGCCGGACCCGGTTACGGAGATTCCTGCAGCGAACCATGTGTGGAAACCACCACCGTCACAGACTATTACCCTGGCGACCACCGCCCCGAGGTCAATTCCTCGTCTCCGCATGGAGCCGCCACGTTTCACAGGTGAGGATGCTTCTAATTGGATTATCATGATTCAGAGATACTTCAATCACAGTTATACTCCGGAATCTGATCGCCTCTATCTTGTCACGTTGTTATTTAACCCACCGGCATCTGATTGGGCGACATATTGGAAGGAAAATAACACGGGAAAAAGCTGGGAAGATTTTTTGATAGCGGTCAAACATCATTTTGATCCAATTTTATATGAAGGTTACATAAGCACCGGCACGGGCAACAAAATCATGAACGAACTGCTCGATCTACCTGCTTTTCATTCGGATTCACGCGGGTGGGAATTGCCTCCGTCGCACACACAGCCGCCGACAAGCGTGGTGCCCATAGCCTTATCTCGCCCTCCATTCGATCCCCCTCGTTTCGATGGAGAGAATGTCGTCGAGTGGATTCGTAATGTACAGGTGTACTACAACCATTGCTACACGCCTCTATCTGATCGGCTATACCTCACTAAATACTTGTTCAACCCACCGGCGTCAGACTGAATGACATCCTGAAAATATAATCATGTCGGAGAGAGTTGGGACGATTTTCTTCTGGCAGTATTTGACCCTGATCCATATGAAGACTACTCCCTGCAACAGACATCATCCGTAGATGTCGTTTCTGATGATGGTGTTGATATCTCTATTGCCTGGAACCAACAGCCCGCGGCTTTGGCGATAGGTGAACCAAAATTAAGTGAGGAAGTAGACGTTGAAGAGAAATTAGTTGCTCCCGATAATGAAGATGTTGTTATTGCCAAAGATGCCGGCACACTTTCTTTGTGGGACGAGCTTCCCTGTGATGTTTGCCCATTCGAGACCTTGGATGGGATCGTAGACGACGCTAATGCTGTTCACGCCCTCATAGTTTTTGAAACTAAAGATGAGGTGTTCGTTGTCCCTACTTTATATTATTCTTGGCAGTCCGCGACCGTTGGGATAGATAAATGGACGAGTTCTACTGACTATTTTCTTCTAGAGGAGGTTTGTAACGAGGACCGGGCGGATGAAGCTGGAGGCAATGTTGTCAATATTGCAGTTGATTGTGAGCAGCCAATGAAGGAAATAGATGGTGTTGATTCCTTCTTTTACATTGATAGTTCAAAGTTATTGATTCTTTAGGTGTGACCAAGCTACGGCTCCCGAATTGTGTAGTGGATGATGGTATCTTGCAGGGTGAGGCCCTACATATTCGACGGGTTTCGAATGATGCAACGAGCTTCCTTGATCTACAAGGTGATGCTCGCACAATACCACCGGGCAATTCATTTCCTAGCCGAGCCTTGACTTATGGCCTCTCCGAAACTGAGATCTAGCCAATGACTAGCCAAGGGGGTACAAGAGATCAAGTTGAAAAGCAGAGATACATTTTGGAAATTCTGCAGCAATCGTTGCATTAGAGGGAAGACATTGAGAGGTCATGTGACGGTTCATGTAGCCCAAGTTGCAGTTGGGATCACTGTGGTTGAATTTGAAGATGGTGATCATCACAACAACTATAAATTGAGCAGGAATAAGAACTATTGGAGGATTTCTGATCCCGAACCCACCTTCATTGCGAGAAATTGCATATTCCTGCAGAGAATGTGACATGGAATTTGCCTCCTTAAGCCTTTATAAGAAAGTGATGAAGGTGTCTAGTGTTGCTGAAGATGATGAGAGTTTATCAGACTTTCTGCCTGATTCTTCAGAGGAGGACGGGATCCCTGACTAAGTTTTCGGAGGTTGTGAATCCCTTGTTTTGTAATGTGGCTGCTTCTCATTGTGAGCCAGAGGACGTTGCTAGGTGCTTAATGATACTGGTTAGAAGTGTGGTAAGTTCCCTCAAGTTCAACTCCGACGTAGAGGATTATGATAATTTTGTTTACTTTGGAAGGGTGATTGCATTTTGTGGGAATGATGGAGATTTCGTTCCAAATGTATGGCTTAAAAATAAAGGCAGTGGAGATCCTATTGCACTAACTACATTTGTTGATGGTGAAATCTATGAATCGGTGTCTTTATCCTTAGATGAAAGAGCATGTTGTCACTCAATTGGGCTACTGTATGCAGCAGTTTTGCTTCATGAAGTCCTTGTTCATGATTTGGATGAGATTAGACATACAGTCATCCTTGGAGATGGTTGCAATATAGACGAGGAGGGAAGCAGGATTGCTGTTGCAGCAGACTTAGACTTATGTGTGGTAGTCCATGCGATCTCCAGAGAGTTTGAGTGGGTTGTTCTTCTTCTTAAATATTGTTGATGCTGCTGGCCGAGATTCGCACTACGTGCTGCATTGGTTTCAAGCTCTAGCTACAAAGAGTACAAGCATAGACGAAAATACAAGTGGAAATCCTAGCTGATGCAGGCTAAGAGCTAGTTGTTCAAATTTCGTTAGGGAGGGCAAGCTTGGACGCAGGCAATCAGCTGCAAAGGAAGTGTACGTGGCTCGTGGTAATCTCTGTGTTGCCTCAGTTTCAAGCTTTAGCACATGGACTTATAAGGTTGATCGTCAGCTACATTTTCGTCGTCTCCGCCTTTTGTTATCGGGGAGGGAGTTGATAGGGTCCTCGATTTAGCAAATATCACCCAAATCATCTCCAATATATCTTTCATGAATTTATTTGATAAAGAGTATCTTTTATTTTAGTTAGTTACTCCCTCCGTCCCCGATTAGGAGTCGTTGTTTGACTCGGCACGGGTTTTAAGGAAGTGTTTGAATAGTTGGTGCAGTAAATGGAGGTAGGTAGTGAAATGTGGGACCTCTTTGACTTTTGGTATAATAAATTTAATTAAATCAATTCAATGTTCAATTTTAATTTTACAAATGCAGATTCACTGCCTCAATCAATTCAATTAAATTTAATGGTGTAGTGATTAACTAAATTCCATAATTAAATTTGTCTTACCAAAATTAAATGAAAAAAAAGGTGCAAAATCCAATTTCATGCCAAAAATTGAATCGAAAACCACTCACAAATTCACTGTTAACTTGCACTCTAATTTCACATCAGCAAGTTGCACTGTAATTGCAAAATTAAATAAAAAAACAATGTCACAAATTCAAACTCCTCCCAAAAATAGAGAGGGAAAAAGCCAATTTCATTCCATCGACGACGTGAGCTCCGCCTGGATTCAGCTGTGACAGCGTGTTCTCCATCCCCACTATATGCGTCATCACACCTTCCCTCGACAGAGTCGACTCCTGGTCGTGATTCCCCAGCACCGCCGCCCACGGGATGCCGGAGTTAACTGCAGGACCAAACGCCTGGTTCATTGACTTCACCGCGTCGCTCGCATCGAATCCGAATATGTTATCCCCTGCAACCAACAGCTAATTTCAGCAAATCTGTCGGCAAAATCAAAAGCAACAAGGGTTAATTAAGTAACAGACCGGTGAAGACGATGAGATTCGGCTTCTCGGCGAGGATCAAGCGGCGGATGAAGGAGGTGGTGTTGAGATCGGAGCAGCTGGAGGCCTGGCGGAGCTCACGTCGTCGATGAATCCAGGAGGGGGAGAGGATTCATGAGAGAGGGTCGACAGTGAGAGAGGGTCGAGAGTGAGTCAGTTTAATCGAGAATGAGGGGTTGCATTTTCTTTTTTTTTTAGTGTAAATAATGGCATTCTTTGTAAATTTTGCTAAACATTAAGGGTAATTTTGATGTCCAAAAATGGTAAGTGGTAGAGTGACTCTTAATGGGGGACATCCCGAAAAGAAAATTAGCGACTCTTATTCGGGGACGGAGGGAGTATTATTTTCCATATCTTTTGTAATCTTTTATTTTATTTATCTTTCTTGATTAGTAAGACTGTGATAGGGTTTAGGATTCTATATAATATAATTCTATCGTATTTTCATTCATTGGCAAATAAACATAAATTTATTCTCATTCTTCTTGGCGTGAAAACGCATCCTAGAACCCCAGAACTCCAACTAGGGTTTATCCTTTTCCGTTTGCAAATTACTTTCGTGTGCTCTCTTATTTCAACGATAGATTCTCAAGGGTCTATCAGAGATTTATCCTTAACAGATGTATCCATTGTAAATCTTTATGATTGAATGCTTGAAAATAGAATAAAGTGTTTGAATCAATCCTAAAAACTTTATTCTTTTATTTTTATTTTATTTTTTTGATTACATGAGGAGATCAATGCTCTAGGAATACAAATGCTTAGGTAGTAACAGATCATGAAACAATTTCACCTAAAGTATATGGCTAACGCCTCTTAGAGAATCGTTTAACAGTTGAAAGATCTCGTGCATCTTCTAACCCAGTTAGCTATAAAGTCTCCCACCATATTAGCTTCGTGATAGACATTTAATCCATACATCCCACTGTTTATTGTTCATTTCTCAAAAAAATTATCCCACTTGTTTATCCTTCATTTCTCAAAAAAAATTATTTGTTGCGTTACATAAAACTCTTTCCCGTCTTTTGATTGCGGAAATTTAAGTTGAAGGAGTACATGTCCATCTTTTTGCTAAATGAGTGTATCATAGTACAAATTTTCTAAGTACATATTTGATATTAGTATAATTTTATTTTAGTGAATTTGACAGCATCTAAAAATATGAATTTTTTGTTTTAAAAATGATTCCACATTCTCACTAGTCACAATCAACCTCCCTATCCAATGTCATTATAGTGGCACATATACGGATATAAGCGTATAATTATGTATCCCTCCCTTTCGAATATATCGCTAACTAATGAATTAATTCGATTAATGCTTAATCTTCTAGAAACTATAACACGTCTTACCATAAATGGAGTCCCAAAATTCATTACAACCACATTCAAATTCCAAATAGATAGATTCAGCGTGGCGTTACTGATAATGACACTTTCCAGTTTCCACAATGTGAACAAAATGATAATGAATTCTTTTTTTCATATATAAAAAGATTTGGTTCACTGCAAATCATATTTTCTCCTTCATTTCTGATGGCTATCGAGGCTTCATAGTTCATATGTATCTACTCAGAAAAAAATTATAATTTAATAATGTATTAAGCCTATATCTGGCATATGTAGTGTCATATTTAAAATTTGGTGTGGAACTCTAGTGGAAGATATTTTATTAATAATTTGTTTATGGTTAATTGCATCACACCTATTTCTATGGTGGACTAAAAGAACTTGACTCAAGTTCATTGAATTGTGACCTAAACATTTATATTTATTATAAATGACCATGAACTGTGGAAAAACTAAATCTTTATCGGATAAAGTTTGTAGCATCATAGGAAAAGTTAATAATGACAATAATGATAATGTCTATGATTCAATTAAGAAATTAGTAGAATAATTAAAATCTTCATTAGTGACGACCAACTTCTACTTTACACAAATAAACATGTGTGATGGAATTCTTTCAGACAAAATTTATTTGTGAGGGATTTAATTATTAGTTTTTGAGTTCCAGTCACTAAGAAAAAAAAGTTCATGAGCCTTAAAATAAAAGGAACAATGTTACAGGCTAGGAGGTTGGGTAGAATATATTCCACAAATCCTGCCATAAATATGTCCAATTAATCTCGATCCACAAAAAGATATTGGAAATATAAAATTCATATAATTTAGTAAATCACGATCTAGCAAGGTTTATGGAAACTTTTAACCTAACAATGAACCACAAAAAGAGAATAACAAATCTTTGACTTGTGTCGGCTATTTTGTTCCACAAAATGTGGGCTGAACAAACTAAAACCAATTTTTCAATACAATAAAATTGCGTAGCTACATTATGATGTTCGCACAAAGCCATTTTAATATGTCTGATTTAAATGGGCTAAAATATGGATATTCAAAATGAATAGTTCTTAATTATGTATGTATACATCCCAAGATTTGGAGAAAATTAATAGTATCACTTTCACAATTTGTAATATAATATCAAATATCATTTGTAATAAATATAATATAACTAATTTTGTACTATTAGTTACAACTCACGTACATTTCTACATTTTATGTGACTCGAATTCCCATCTTTTTGTCTGGAATGAAGCGTAGCAAATACTCCTATAATAAGTGTATATATGAAAAAAAAGATAATACTAGGCTGTCTAATTAATTAAGGCTCAATAACCTTTTTGCAAGAGAATTTCGGGAGCTATTCCCTTCCCACACACACGATAACATGTAATACTACAAGTTCTTGAAATTTCAACAACCTTACTACTTTTTCATGTCTTCGATATATTATTAGTATGGACTAAAAGTTGGGTTGAATGAAGAATATATATGGGAACAAAGTCGTCCACAGTTTTGATGTGTCAACATAACTCAACGTTTTCAGCATAAATTCTATCAACAAAATAAAAGTCCTTATATTACTTTATCCGAAAAATTCCAATAAAATTACTTGCGACCACTCTTTCTTTATGATTGATGATGATGCTGAAATCCGTCGCAGGAAATGGAACTAAATTCAGAGGATCCCATTGCAACGCGTGTATGCCAAGGAATCAATCCTCATAATACCTGCAATTTTGTAGACCATAACTAATTTGCATAGTCACCATATGTTAAAATAATTTTTAATTATTCCAATAGATTTGTGACTCTTTACATGGCCAATAAATTTGTGTGGAGACGGGAGAAGCGAACAGCAACATGCCATAAATGTGGTGTGTGACATAAATATGGCCAGGCCACTACGCTTATCATCGCCTATTTTTTTTACTAGCTAGTCAACATGTTAATTTTAAAAATGTTTTTGATGCTCCCACTTTCCTTTTTTTTAACTAAAAGTATACATAATACACGGATATATTTTTTCAAAAAAATATTAGTACTAAACTTTTAGCTTTTAATGTATATATAACTGAATGTTTATATAAGAAAATATTTCGATCAAAAAACTAAAGAATAAATAGTAAAATAATTGCGATGACTCTAGGAATGAATAGGAGATAAAGTATCCATTCATAAATTATCTGAATAATTTGATCATTATTTCATGTTTATCTTATAAATGAATTTTAAAATCAAATGAAGACAAAGTAATATTGTTGAGCATGATGAGAAACACAATAAGTCCATTGACGACGACAGCGACAATTGCTCGTCGGTTTTAGGAGGGAGTTGGTGATTGCGCGGCTGTAGTAAGCAGAGAATTTAAGGATATAGAAAAATTCGTTATGTTATCTCTTTATAACTGTAATTAATTGTACTTAGTAATTTTTAACTTTAGCGAATATAAAGTTATTAAAATGTTTCTGCATTTTTAAAATAAAAATTGTTTGGGCTCATAGCTATCTGATGGTCACTAGAGGGGATGAATTAAATATATTTTTAGTTAAAGAGTATTTTTTGGTCTCAGATTCAACAAAATCATTATTTTAAATTTGGTGCAGTAGTAGGCTAGTATCAATTCAAAAGAAATGTAAACGTATATTATATATAATATGCCCAACTAATCTTAATTACCTTCTCTCATAAAAAAGGATATCGTCGATTGTACGAAGTAGACAGGAATTTTGACTAGGTTTAGTTTTAATTAAAATCACATTCTCTGACCAATTTTTTTTTAAAAAAAATGTTTCCATTAATTGCAATGTATCTGATCAAGAACTTTCATTTTCAATTTTGATATCGAATCACAAGGCATATATAAATCATATGTTCAATGCCCTTCTTTTGGGGAAATCTCCAACTATGCTCATTCCTCGCTCAACTTATAAAAACTTTAAAATTATAAGCATATTTTTTATTGCATACTGTATGGAAAATTACTAATATTTTCCCAGTATATAATAATAATAGTAATAATAATAATAATAATAATAATAATAATAATAATAATAATAATAATAATAATAATAATAATGCGATCTGTCTTTATAGCAAGTATTAATGTTAGCCTTTGGATTAAGTAATATAGAGTTGGTATTAAATTCAACCTATGGGTTATGCAATATAGTGTTGGCATCTTACTAATATATATTTAATGAATTTAATAATTTAGGCGTCCATTCATGGAGGTGCAGCAACATGTGACACTAGAACCGCACACTGTTCCTTTTCTCCTTTTCTGCCCTCCAATTATATAAGAATATCAATCCTTACATATCCAGTACAAACACAACCTCCTTTTATTTTCCCATTGTCACATATTGTATCTCCTCCACCACTGATCATCACTCTTCTCTCTCTCTCTCTCAACTTATCATTCCTTCAAAATACTTTGATCATCTAGAGAGAGAGAGAGAAAGATATGGTAAGTGCCTTTGTTGGCTCATTCTCTTGAATAGTTTGAAATTTGGAAAATTAAGCGATGATTGATTAAGTAGTGTTTGGTTGTCAGGAAATGGAAAACCAATTATGGGAGGGATATGTTGATTGGAGAGGCAAAGCTGCTGTGAGAAGCAAACATGGCGGTATGAGAGCTGCCGTCTTTGTTTTAGGTAAGTAATTAAGATATATATAACCAAAAGCATATAGTATATACATCTCAACCACACACTGCCACGCACACTCAACGTGAAGAAGACCCAAAAAAGGCAACTTGGAGTTGTGTGAATTCTTGCATGATCCCAACCAATTAACTTCACTTTTTAATACACTTTTCATTGCACAACAAAAACGTACAAATCAAGTATGTTATTTCAATATCACAAAGTTTTGTAATAACTTAATTTGATTTAATGTTTGGATATATATATATATATATTTGATGATCAGTTGTGGAGGTATTGGAGAATTTGGCGTACCTGGCGAATGCAAGCAACTTGGTGTTGTACCTTACGCAATACATGCATTTTTCGCCGTCACAGGCGGCCAACTCCGTCACCAATTTCATGGGAACGGCGTTTCTTTTAGCCCTTCTCGGTGGATTCTTATCCGACGCTTTCTTCACCACATACAATATCTACATAATTAGTGCCCTTACTGAGTTCCTGGTCAGTATATTTCCTTTTCAAATATATAGTATAGTAGTATTAATTATTTACTTGAGAATTAATACATTTCAACTAGGGATGAGAATTAATTGGGAGATGCGCATATACATTCATTAGACCGCTAAGTGATATGTTCAATTAATCATATTGGTTTATCTTTTTTCTCTATTCCTATTCCTATAATTATGATTAATTCGACACACCATATATCAATATATCCCCGATATATTAATAGCAATTAGCTATAGTAGTATACTCTCTACTAGTATTATTAATACGTGATAGATTTGATTGTTTTAATGTAACTCAATCGAAAATAGTAGTACTCCGTAACTCGAGTGAAAGCCGCAATTTATTGCTTTTGTGGGTAAATACAGACAAAAGGCAAACTAACTTTTAAAGTAGTGCGGTGATAATATCTTATTTTGTTTGCTTATTTTTTGTTATCATTTAACGAGATAAGACATCATGTTTCATGCCTAAACGCCCTCGACCAATAGATTATTGACATTAGTTATGATCACTTTTTATTCCCTCCCCTTCACGTAACACTTGTGACGCGTATAATGGATTAGCTCTTACAAAGAATACATTTTTATTTGGGTCAAATATAAAAATGCTTGCACTAAGCTTATTTATAAGTTATTTGTATTTAGAATGAGTATATTGAGGCTAGCTAGATAGTTCGAATCAAAAGTGATGTAATAATAAAATATGAAGGGTAAGTCGAACAACTAAAATTATACAGTATATTTTCAATAAGGAATACAACATATCAAAACTCATTCTTATATTAAAACAAATAAAAATAATAATTTAATTCTTTAAGTGTGATGTATCTAATGCTGCAAGTGTAATTTATGTAATGCACTAAGTGCAATTAATACCTTATTCACATGGATCTGAAGCTAGGCAAAAATCCTAGATTTCCACCATCTATTTTTGATCTAACGGTTCATATTTGATATTACATATACTGCATATAGGGCATTACATATGCTGTGAGTATATAACTGTTATGTGTTTTGATATAAAAATGAGTTTTGATATTAAGCATACCTTTTAATATGTCTATCTTTTTACTATCAGATTTACTTAAAAAAATCTCTACAACCCCCAAAATGTGTGTGTATGTGACAGGGTCTAATATTATTGACAATGCAAGCAAAGTCAAGTTCCTTACAACCCCCAAAATGTGACAAAAAACAACAAGAAATGCAATGCCAACAAGTTGGTGGAGCAAAGGCTGCACTTCTCTTCTCAGGGCTATATCTGGTGGCGCTGGGCGTCGGCGGGATCAAGGGTTCCTTGCCGGCCCACGGAGCCGAGCAGTTTGACGGCAGCACGCCACGTGGCAGGAAGCAGAGATCGAGTTTCTTCAACTACTTCGTCTTCTCCCTCGCCGCTGGGTCCCTCATCGCCGTCACATTAGTGGTATGGATCGAAGACAACATTGGTTGGCAATGGGGATTCGGAATCTCCACGCTCACCATACTTTTGTCCATACCCATGTTTCTAGCTGGTTCCAGCTTTTATAGGAACAAGATCCCTCTTGGAAGCCCTCTAACCACCATATCTAAGGTATCTTCTTCTACATGATTTATTAAGTACAACGGATAATAGCTATTTAAATCATGAAATTTGGTTAAATGTTAGTCAGTTTCATAATTTTTAAAATTAGAATATTCGGAAATTTCAGTTTTTCTCATTTAAATTATTCACAAACGATCCGACATTTTTTTGGTGATGTTAAAAACGACATTGTTTTAATAGACTAAGGACATAAAAAAATTACTTATTTTAGTTAATCAAGTCGTTTTTAACACATTTTGTGCGTTGATGGGAAAATAAAAAAAAATATGAAACTTTGTGATTTAATATTTAAATTTTAAAATTTATGGGATTAACCCTCATTTAAATTATTCATAAACGATCCGACATTTTTTGGTGATGTTAAAAACGACATTGTTTTAATAGAATAAGAACATAAAAAAATTACTTATTTTAGTTAATCAAGTCGTTTTTAACATCATCAGAAGACCACATTTTGTGCATTGATGGGAAAATAAAAAAATATGAAACTTTGTGATTTAATATTTAAATTTTAAAATTTATGGGATTAACCACAATTTAACCAAACTTAATAATTTAAATGGATATCAATCCTTATTATAACTCTTTGTTTCATTTTGCCAACACCTTTTCTCAAATCATTCAAAATGAAACTAGGGGTTAAATTTTTTTTTTCTTATTGGATTGGTCGACCAACCTTCCATTGAACTGACCGAATTTAAGGCTATATATATATCAGTCATTTTCATATTACAACTTAGGCTAGTTAATAGTATTTCAACCACTCTGATATCGTGATATAACATCCGTTAATAATGACTTGTCCAAACAGGTCCTGATAGCGTCATTGCTGAACTCATGCACGGCGCCAAGTTCCAGCAACGCCGTGGCAAGCATGTCGAGCAGCCCGCCACGGTGCAAAGAAGAAGAAGAAGAAGAAGAAAGCACGAAACCCGAATCCCCATCGGAATGCCTCAAATTCCTCAACAGAGCAGCAGCAAACACAGAATCATCGAAGCTGAAATGCTCAGTGCAGCAAGTCGAGGAAGTGAAGATCGTGTTCAAATCCCTCCCAATCTTCGCTTGCACCATAGTCCTCAACTGCTGCCTCGCCCAGCTCTCCACCTTCTCCGTCCAACAAGCCGCCACCATGAACACCCACCTCGGCCCCCTCAAGCTCCCCCCGGCCTCCCTCCCCGTCTTCCCCGTCGTCTTCATCATCATCATCGCCCCTCTCTACGACCACGCCATCGTCCCCTTGGCCCGCCGCATCTCCAAATCCGAGATGGGGATTTCCCACCTCCAACGCATCGGCGCCGGATTAGTCATCTCCGTCGTCGCCATGGCCGCCGCCGCCCTAGTCGAGACCAAGCGCAGGACAGCCGCCCACGATAAACTCGACTCCGACTCTCCTCTGCCGCTGACGTTTCTCTGGATCGCGTTTCAGTACCTTCTCCTCGGATCGGCGGACCTGTTCACGTTAGCAGGGCTGCTTGAGTTCTTCTTCACTGAGGCGCCGTTTAGCATGAGATCGCTCGCGACTTCCTTGTCCTTCGCGTCGCTGGCGATGGGGTATTACCTCAGCACGCTCATCGTGTCCGTCGTGAACAGCGTCACGGCTCGCGCTGGTGGCGAGCCGTGGCTCGCTGGAGCTAACTTGAATCACTACCAGCTACATAAGTTTTACTGGCTAATGTGCGCCTTGAGCGGTTTGAACTTTTTGCATTATCTTTTTTGGGCTAATAAGTATAAGTACAGATCGCACGCGCTGCCACGGCCTGATCACGGTGGCCGTGGTGTTGCGAGTTCAATGGAGGGACGGGACATTGGTTAGAATGGTGCCGCATTGGGCCTTTTTTAATTAACAATTTGATGTATATAGGTCACTTAATGCTCTGTGTATGATCATGTGTGAATTTCTAAATTTCCCATGTTACTTTTCCTTATCTTCCATCAACCAACATGACAGACACTGCTTATGTCTGGATCAAATTTATTCTGATTGTCAGATAAAAGTTGAAATAAATGTGGAGAAAGCAGAAATTAAATTTTCGTGGCTAAAATGGGCCATGCAGCTGGCTCATAATGTGGCACGTACAATTATTTTCTTGTAGGGGTCGCTGTATTAACATATAACTTGACTCATTAATAGACCATGATTTCAAAAAAAAGAACAAGGAAAGACAATGATTTCTTTTATAATCTCTTCACTTCTATCACCTATAACATCTACTACATCTCCTACACCACACAAAAAAACATGAGTAATGGATCCCACCATCACTTATTATGTTTGTGTGTGTAGTAAGAGATGTTATAGGTGATCTCCCTTCCCACTTCATGCAATTTACTATCTCATTACTACTTACTCAATTTTGAATACAATTATGTAAATAGCGAGAAAGATCACATCAGATAAATTGATCATATGAAACAATTAACAACAACAGGAAGTTAACTTACATAATATTCATAATTTTGTTGAATGAATTATTTATCAAGCAATTTGAAAATCAAGAATCCATGCATGGAATGAATTTGCTATGGAGCATAACTATTTAATTCTAATCCAAACAGAATGGCTAGGGACTCCGTGATGCACAAGAATCCATGCATGGAATGAATTTGCTATGGAGCATAACTATTTAATTCTAATCCAAACAGAATGGCTAGGGACTCCGTGATGCACCACAAACACCATATAATACCCTGGGGGTGCAACGTTAGCAGTTGGAGGCGCATGCACAATAACCCTGTGCGTGAGCGAATACATCTGTTGTACATCGGCAACGTGCAACACCAGCAGCCTTTGATTCATGGCGAAGGAGTGTGTGTTGAAGGCGGGTGCAACCATTGTTACCCTGAACTCCCCCTCCGGCTCCTCCATCAAGCTGAACGTGACAGAGAATCTCTGGCCGTAGGATACGGTCAACCCATCTGCGGGGCCCTCCACCGACAGAATCGAAGGGCGGAGATGCGTGCGCTCCGATCCCAAGTAGGGTGGCGAAAACGCTTCTAGGCTGAGCTCCGTGGGGTACCTTACGCCTGTGAACTTGTACAGCACGTGCGGGTTGCTTCCCCCCACTAAAATCCTGCCATCTGGCAGCAACGTGGCTGCTGAGTGGTACAGCCTCGGTATTGTGGTGGGATTCAGCACACTGAATCTCTTCCTCACGTTGGGCTCGTTCGTGCGGTAGAGAAGCGGGTGCAAAACCGGGTCAACCGCCGAGTCCCACCCGGCGGTTCCCTTTCCGGCTCCGTTGAGAATGATGACGTCACCGGTTGGTAAAACGATCATATCGGGCATGACCCGACCCATCGGCATGAACTCCATTCTCCATTCCGGATCCGGATCCGTGACACGTAAGCGGCCACACGTCCTCGAAGCGGCCACGTAGATCCCCTCCGCCGCCTTCGTGTAAGCACCGCCCATCGCGCCGCCGCACACCATGACCTCCACGGCGGAGATCTGCGGGCTCAGCCTGATCGGAAGCATCGCCGATGATCCGGTCGCCGGATAGCTCCTCTTCTCCCCCGGAATCGGCGGGAAATGCCGTAAAACCTTGTTGATTTTGTAATCCAGCAAAACCGAGCGCTGATTGGCGAAGACGAATAGGTTTCCGTCGGGGAGGAGATGCAGGAAGGGGTAAAGATTGTTCTCCTCCTTGAAATCGGTGGTTTCGACCAAGAAACGGAAGTAGAAAACGGAATCTTGAGGGTTCTTGGGGAAGAACTCGTAGCTGAAGGCCTTTCTACCGCCGACGACGATCAAGCGGCCGTCGGGGAGAATGTTGTCGGAGGAGTACCAACGCTGGACGGAGAGATTCTGGGGGAGCTCGATCCAGTCGCAGAGCTCGTCGTCGCAGGGGGTGAAGGTGCGGACCTTGTGGTCGCCGCCGTGGTAGCCGCCGGTCTGAATGAGGGCGCCGTTGGGGCTGAGGGCGCCAGAGGAGCACCAAACGTCGGTGAGGACCATGAGGGGGCGGTAGGTGTTGGAAGCGACGTCGTAGAGGATGGAGTGGGCGGTGCAGTCCTCGGAAACGACTTCGTCGTTGTGGCGGCATTTGCCGAAGGGGAGTGTCAGTTGGGAGGGGCCGAAGTCGGTGCGGTCGAAGATGATCACTTTGTCGTTGTGTAGGAGCTGCATGTGCATGGCGGAGATGCCCACTGATCGATGGAGGAGAGCCCATTCTCCGCCGCCGTTATCGAGGTGTGGTGAGGAGAGAGTAAGGAGGGAGAGAAGGAGGATGAGAGAGGGAGTCAAGTGGCACGCCATGGGAGATTTGGAGGTTAAGGTGTGACATTGGAATTTTATAGTGAGTCATGGACTTTATTTTACTCAAATAAATCTTTCCTTTTTTTTCTTTTTCAAATACACAGTTGAGGGTTGGTATATACTATATTGCTCAGAAATCCAACACAAATTCACTAATTATTTTGTTTGCCAATTTGGGTACAACCATTGGTTCTGATTCGTTAATATGAAGATATTAAAAATTATAAAAGACTTGTTTTGACTTGGCATAATTTTTTAAAAATTGTTTAATCTTCTAAAAAGAATAGTTTAAAAGTTTAAAAATTGTTTAATCTTCTAAAAAGAATAGTTTAAAAGGTTAGTAAAACGTGATTCTCATTTTTATATACTTCCTTCGTCTTATAAAAATAAAGAAAGAAAGAAAAAATATCCTAAATGTGGAGCACTACTAGTCAACTGTCCGTCTGTGATAAATAACTTGTTGTGGTATTTTATTTATAACTGCGTTGAGCTTTAGAAGTCCAAGTGTATTAAATTTTGTACATAGAATTTATTTCTCTTTCTTTCTTACTAATAACTTGGTGAAATCACCATCACTCTGCATCAAGAAGCTGATTAATTCACCAGCCATTTATTACCATATTTAGTTAAACTCGATCAGAATATATCATCATCGGTTGTGCAAACATGGCATGTTTTGATTAACATTCATTCTTCCATCATTAAGGGTTTAGGACTAATTCATCATTCAGCAACCACCATTAACATACTTATATAATTAGTTCGTCTCAGAAGTTATTCTTAATCTCATTATTCCATTAACAAACCCAAAATAATTAAACACGCTACATATCTCAGCTAAACGCCTAATACAATAAAATGGGTTAAATCGGTGAGAGCTAAAATAGGCTTGGGAGATAGACAACAAATTAACCACACTATTTCTCAATATAGTAGTAGGAGTATATCATAAAAAACAAAGATAAAATCACATTTAAGTGGTCGCATATGACTATTCCAATATTGTCAAGGTTGAACCACAAATAAAAAGAAAAATCCTGTTGCTGCAGTTCATATAAGATGGTTCTTCTCCAACTATGACGTACTGGCGCCCATTGACAACCCCCTCACAGCAACTTTGACGGCACCCACGACACTGAGTTGCCTCATCTCCGGGCTTAACCCTTGTCTAGCATCATTATTGCAACGGTCGTCTATCTGAATTCCGACAAAGAATGCTACCTGCACGTTCCAAGACCAACAAATCGACGAAGCTGAAGTCATCAAGAAAGAAATGTGTACTACTACTACTACTATTTAACATTATCTTAAAAGTAAAAACACATTCTAGGAAGAGGAAAAAGTTATCAGTCGAAATGCCACAGTCGAAGTGTTGGTCAGTTCTAGTTATGTAAGAAAAGCACAGATCACCTATAGGGGTTAAACAATCGCCCTCGTGAATGGTGTGTGGGAGGTGAAATGAAGATTCGCTCATGTGCCTTGCATTTAATTCTTGTAAGGCTGAGACAACTTGTGACTGAGAAACTCAACTAAAAATGGAGACTGGCCCCTCTTAATAAAGATCATATAGTGGAGAAAGACCAAGTATTGACATGAGACACAACAAGTAGGCCGTTTAGATACCTTGTCCCGTTAAATTAGATGAACTATGTCTGATCTGTGAATTTGTTTGAATAATTTCTCTTACCAGTTGATTGTACATTGGTCAAATTAATTTCTACGAATACATGATGAAGAGCACCGTGTGAAGGTACTTTAATGGGAATAAATGCGTTATTAGAATGCAGATCAACAAAACTTATGCACAAAGCCTCTTATCTAAGTTAAATGATGAAATTTATGGTTGCAGAAATAGATTTAATGCAAAATTACAGATAGAAAAGTTTTATTTATGGTTGGACAGTGATAAGAACTATTTGAAAGATATGCATCTCTTATTGACACACGAATAAAATTACCTTTCCCGATGCATTCCGTACTGGAGAAATGTGAAGAAAATTCCAAAAAGATGTCCTATCTTTTCTGCAAGCAGCAATTAAGATGTAAGGTCATATGTCGAAGACTTTTCGATGAAGTAATCTGTTATGTGAGATGCGATGCAAGTCATCAACCTGTAGTTTAGGATACGTATTGTACAAGCTTGCTCGTTTCGAATGCATTCCTTTATCTGCAAATTTAAAAGCAGAAATTACATCTTCTAACTTATGGCGTGGCTGGAGCTTAGGTAGTACTTAACTAATCCCCAGTATGAGCAGAGCCAGTACTTCTCTTGGAGTTAAATGTTTATGATAAAAAATAAATTATAGAAAATGCTTCTTTACCTCAAATTGTGTACTTGGGTCTGTTTGAGTCCCACTCAAGAACCGGCAATTTCGCCCCAGTACTTCAGGCCTAGTGTAGCCTGTCCCAGAAAGGAGGGAGGTTCATATTTGATCAGATTGAGCATATATTTATTCAGAACTTAGAAGACTCCTCAATTGATTAGATGATCAGCTAAATTACATACCTGTCAGTTTCAGGAAAGCCTCACTCGCATACACTATAGGCATGTCAGGTAAGAGCGCATTCGTTCTGTAATGTAGCATGCCACCAAGAAAAGGTAGTCAGCTAAACGATGTATCCGGAAGATTATTTATATGAACACAGGATCATGTGGATATGAACGAACTCACAATACAAAGCTTTGTTTGATTCTACCGAGAGATATAGTTAAGGAGGAAACAAGCTGTGCATTTCCAGTTGGACAACATCTTTTTCTGGTGATGAATCTGCCTGTAAACTCGCTGTAGTTTATCAGAACAGACAGGATATTGTTAATTGCAGCATTGGCCTTTGTTTTCTCCCACTCATTCGCTTCACAAGGCTCATTAATCTCATCTTCTGCAATATTTGAATAAGTTGCAACGTGTCAGCACCGGGTTTTGTTTATTTGTTACATTGCATAATCTAGTCATAAAGGGCACGTATGAGATGAATCAGCTTGATCACTACAACAAACTAAGTTCAGTATATATACAGAAACAAAACAAACCACTCAACCAGCAAAGCCATGATAATGTTGACAAATAGCTGAATTGAAATTAGCAATCATCTCAATGATATGAATTGTAGATACAAATGAGTAAAATAACAATCACAAACATTAGTTCTCAACTCAAATAGCAATCAATTCAGCATTAAACATTAGATTTTAACTCAAATAGCAACCATTTCAGTATCACACATATACCATCTTAACAAAGACGCTCCAATCAGACTGAACTAACCTTGATCATCAAGGCTTGAAACCGACTCCACGGAGGATGCATGTCCCCGTTCCAAGATTGAATCCGAACAAACTTCTCTCCTACAACACCTGAAAACAGTATCACGAACCCCGCCCCCATCTTCACACTCACTCCTGAGGTGGAGTCCAGACAACCTAGGCCTCCTCAAGAGAGGTACCTGAACCCCCACAAAATTAATCACCCTATCATCCTCCTTACTGAAAACAGGACACATTTGGAACAACATCCAGAAGGGGGTCCCATCCTTCCTATAACTCAACAAACTGATCTGCACACCCCTCTCTTCCCTAATTGCCTCGCGAATCGCCATAACCGACCTCCTATCCGTCTCCGGGCCCTGAAACATCCTCCCATTCCTCCCAACCACCTCCTCTCTAGAGTAACCAACCATTTTCAAGAATCCATTTGAAGCAAACACAATAGGGTGCCCAGGAACACAAGGATCGGTTATAGTAAAACAATCAGGGAGTTCATTCAGAATTTCCCTCGCCCACACAGAGTATCTCAAGTCAAATGACTCCTCACCCAATCCCAGTTGTGATTCCATCTCAAATACAGCAACTTCCCCTCAAAGATTAAATCTTTATGCCCAAAACTCAACCCCAATCTCAACCTCAATCCCAATCCCATGTGTCGCTATCAGCTTTCGGGAAGCTCAATTAACGGTTTCGAGTTTCAACCCATAAGCAGCAAGAAACATAATAACCATGGAGAAAATTCAAGGTCTTGATAATACTAAAAAAAAGCACACAGATTTTTCAGAAATTTGTGGATGGAAAAGGACATGCAATAGGAAGTAGTAAGATATTGGTAAACAATTATTGAGGGTTTTAGCCATACAAGGAAACGGTGGTTGAGGGGTGTGTGTGTGTAGTGGTGTTTTTTTGTGTGCGAGACTGATTGAAGAAATTGAGAGAGAGAAACAAGATTATAAATTGTGAGAGGAAATATCTTGAGCATGGAATGAACTAAAAGAGTTGAGATACACCCATCAATCGCTTTAGTTACATGAATTAGACTGATTTCAAAAAAAAAAAAAAGAAACTTGAATTCTAATATCTCAGTGATTCTCAGAGATGAAGAGAGTTGCAGTGATGACTTTGCAACTATGGAGAATCACAAAGTGGGCAGAATTTTAGCTCTTTGATGATTCAATTACGAGAATGAATTGTTCTTTTCTTTCCACTTTTTGTTTCTCGAAGAGGGATAACAATCAAAACTTACTTTTCACTTTAACTACGTTAATTTGTTTTCTGAAAAAAAAAATACTCCTACTTAATTGCCAGTTATATCGATTATTCTATAAACAAATCATGATTATTGTAACAAATCGCTCAATTAAGAACAGAGTGCACCACTCACCTAAAAAAGAATATGAGATATATTGTTGCATTGCATTATTATTAGTAATTAAGAGTGACAAGCATTGAATAAACTATTAATAAAGATAATTTGTAAGTACATTTGAGATAGACATCACGGTGGGGTAGAACTTTGAAATTTTCTCGTGAAGGTTTATGTGTATCTTGAAGAGTCAATTTGTCCAAATTTGTTATTGCATATGAGACGCGTTATACGTTCATTTTTGTTGTTATTGTGGACATGTCTTTAATTAAAGATGAGATCAAATAGTAGTAATATTTGGTAAAATGAGCTTAAAATTAAGAAATATCGTCAATAAATACGCTCATATTGAGGTAAGATAATAGACAATTTTGTAATGACGGTTCATCGACCATGAAATGTTGAAGTGGCCGCGGACGCTGATTATGTTGTTGGAGCTGTCGACACCAAATTCATAATGCATGTCCAATCAAGAGTTAATACTTTGCGACTGCTACTAGCACGATGGTTGGATGGGACCATGGTGCATGGTATATATGTATACCACCATGTTTTCAGACAATTTTACCACCCCTAGTACATACATTCGATGTCGCTGAACATGTCGGGAATGTCATTTCGTGTCTCATGCATGCGTAGTAGTTGCTCTCAATCGAGAGTTGTCAAAAACTTCAAGTATTCGGTGTCAAAAACATCTAGAATGTCATGGTAAAACGTCTTAGCATTCTCCCCTCGCCACTTCAGGACATGATAATCATCGAGAATTTTAGATGTTCCACCAGTTGTGAGTTGTTGCATAATTGATGTACATCTCTGAAGTTTTGAAAGTATTATCGAGTGTCCGCTGCCGGAAGAACTTTTCGCGAGTCGCTAGTGTATAGGATATGCGTATGAATAAATCTACGTGTCTACATAAGCGGCGACAAAATACACCCGTTGTGCAATATATGCGGCGTTAAATCTTGTTCCTAGAACATGTACGTCCTCAATCGGTCTTAATTGGCCACACTTGTTTCCTCCAAAAGTCCAAATAACATTGTGCACTAATCCACTGAATTATCTTGTTGAAAAATGTTTTAGCGTTGTATGAATCAATATAAATGAAATGATTTATAAGAGAAAATTGTTTGAAATTTAGAAAGAGGTTAGAGATATTGAAATTTTTTGGAATTGTGGTGTAAAAATAATAAGTAGTGTAAAATGAAGGTGAAAGTGAATAGAATTACGTCATCCTTATTGCATAAATGTGGGATTATGTGATTATATTAGAAGTGATTATGACCTTTGCTCTAATTGAATAGGAAGAGCAGGTAGAGCAAACCAAATTAAAGAAAAACAAACTATCAAATGCAGGCTAGTACTTATCCATCCACGTATTAATGTGTAGTCTGTTGATGCTCCTTCCGTATTCCAAAAATAGAAATATTTGAAACGGCACGGGTTTTAATGTATAATTGGTAAAGTAAATGAGAAGAATTGGTAAAGTAAGAGAGAGGAAAAGAAAAATGAGTAAAGTAAGAGAGAGAAAGAGAAAAAGTAGTGAAAGTATAGTTAGTGGATTGTGGGATCTATGTCCTAAAATAGAAAGATTTTAAAGTTTCTATTTTTAAGAAACGGCCCAAAATAGAAATAGTTGCTATTTTAAAAAAATGGAAGGAGTACGTGGATTCGTCCATTTTCGTACAAATCCTAAATTTAGTTAAAAATCGCACGGTCTCGATTTAGTGTGCTGAGGTGTATCTAGTTGTATATAGTTCTCTTTTCTATAATCTGTGCGCTCCATTTATCACACATTATTATCATATACTACTACTGTATAGTATAAGTAGGTAGTGTTCGGTTGGTTGAATTGTGAGATAATTTTAGTCATAGGGGTTAGCTATGATTAATTATCCCATAATTATCTATTTAGGATTGAGTTGTGGGGTTTAATCTCATGAATCAAATACACAACAAATTTAATCTCGAATACAATCTTGCAAACCGAACACCCCCGTATATGCGATCAACACAAACACGATGCATACCTATATACTAAATTTTAAAGCAGACGTAATAATTGGGTAATATTGGTGGCTCGGGAGGGTGGTAGTACGCGCAGATGGATCAAGCTATATATAAGATAACCGAACCCAGTGGATCAGTTAGTAAATGTCGTTGCCACTTGATCAAGGCGTTCTCTCTCGTTCACCCAAATATATTTATAACTCCCAGACGTGCACTACTTTAACAATAAAGCGACAAGTACGTAGTCGATCCCACGGAGAAACCGGTGCGTTGAGTGTGTGAATAGTGAACAGGGGTCGGCTGCTGCCACGCTTTAAATTGAGAGTTTTAACTATTGGATTAAACTAAGCGGAAAGTAAACTAACTACTGGATCAAGAGACTCATCATGCTGGAAAATAACTGACGGATCAAGTAAGCGATAATCTCAAATAAAGACCTAACTACCTAAATATTGATCGAGAATTTAACTAATCACTTTATCATTCAACATAGTTAAACACAAGATCGAGAATTTTAAAGTTGAAGCTAAACTGGAACAGTAAACAAGATCTGGAAACAAAATAACTTCGATTTTTATAAATGATTTCAAACTTGGAAATGGAGAGTGCGGAATACAAGCAAGAGTCTACGAAACAAAATGAAATTTAACTAAGCTAACAAGTTCAGAAAACAAGAAAGGTAGGAAAACGATTAAAGCCGAGAAGCTCTCGGTCGGAACTTGAGACAACGCCGACTAGATATTGATTTCTCTGTCGCGCTCCCTTCGGTCGCTCTCTTCTAACTAACCATTGCGATTATCTAACTAAGCTATCTTTGGAACTGGCGAAAACTTGGAACTAGAAACTAGACTAAAAAGAAAAGCTAAACTAGAAGCGGAAGGAAGATGATTTTAATGGCGCTGCATCCTCTATTTATATGCTCCTCGCAGCAATCTCCAGCTAGGATAACAATTTGGCAGCGAATATTCGTCCTTGCTGGGATTGAGCTCCTCATCGATTGATACGTGCCCTTCTTCTAGAATGCAGCGGTTCTTCAATAACGGAATGGGGATTCGGCTTCGTCCTTGCGTCTTACGCATCAACACGTGTCCCCTTCTAGAATGCAGTACTTGCTGATCGCCATCCAGCGCATCAGCCCTACGTGTCTTTCTTCTGGAATGCAGTGGTCCCCCGTCTAACGGCTTGATTACCCCCTTGATCAACTCTCCCGATTTTTGGCCTTTTTCGCCTTCTGCGCCAGCTTGATCAGCTTGGCCTTGTTGCGTTTGGTCAAGCGGCATTCCTGCACAATTAACACTTGCTTTGCGGAATAAACTGATCAAGTAGCATACATTTTACCCTTAAACTGATGCATGAAATAGGTCTTATCAAACTGCTCACACTTAAAACATACTTGTCCTCAAGTATAAAAAGAAAAGAAAAAGATAAGACAAATTTCAAGCATGGTTTACTCGTTTAAAAAAAGTGAAAGAAAACGAAAAGAAAGAATCAAGACTCAAAACAAAGACACATATTCACATAGATGCATATAACCGAATAAACTTCCAACAATCATACCCGAAGTCGAGGTCAATCCATTTGCCAGTGGTTTACGCTTCTTCCCTTTCGCGTTTACTTGATCAAGGTGTCATTTTGTCAAGATAGCTCATTTTAAACCAACTGTTGGATTCACTCAGTCACTCATTTCTCACCAGAGATGTTAGGACTGTTCACTCAGTAATTGCCACACATTTAATACCTTGAATCGGACTGCACAAGATAGTTCCTTAAGGACTTTGTTTCAGTTGTAATGGGGCTTAAGGGGAGTAATGTGTTAAGGTAGGGTCCTAGGGGTTCTAAGTTAAAATTTCAAAAATATAAACTGGAAAAAGAAAAGCACATGAGTCAAGGGACCAAGATCTGAACCACTCTTCTAGGTCAGGCTGGGTTGTTATTTTGGCTCTTGATGTTTCATTTGGTCAAGCTGCGACCCTTAGCCTTTATCTTTCGGCTTATTTTCTAACTCTCGACTACTGGGTCAGGTTACAATATTTTTCCTGCCCTCTCTTTTTCAACTTTTCCTCAACCTCTTTTTTATTTTTTATTTTTTTTCAAACTGATCAACTTGACTGACTAAACTCGCTCAATCTGGCTACCCTTTTATTTCGACTTTTCCATTGCCACCTCTTTTTCTTACTCTTTTGAAACAATCCATCTCTCGAACCCTTTTTCTCATGTGTTACAAAATTTAAAATTTTTTTTAAGGCTTTAAAAAATGGGTGAAAGTGTATATGGCTCAACGTGGCTTTCTAGGGGGTGCCTTGTTTGATGAGGTGGGTTCGTGAAATGAAGGAAGAAATGGCTCAATTGGTTAAGTCCTAATGCCTTTAATCCTTACTACTTGTGCAATTTTTATCTAAATATCAATAAGTAGCCCCTCGTATTTTTTTTCTTTGTAAAAATAGTAGAAAGTGTTCTACTTTGACTTATAACTCACATTTAGAGAGGCTTCGCAGGAGGATTTAAAAATTGAGCATTTCCATCATACTTACGTAATTCAAACTGATCAAGTTAGGCAATCAAGTTTCTCATGTATACATACTGTATCCTTTTTCTTACTCTTTTACAGGCATTCATATCTTTCATTTATCCAACTCATGCATACTGCCCTAATTATTTTGTTTGAAAATTTTTATAAGTTGACATGAATGATTTCCATTAGGCTAACCCTCCCCCCTCCCACTGCATATTAGCTCGCCCTCGAGCGACTTGATGTAGTGGAAAAAGAGTTAGGCAACGGCGCAGGTAGAACAAACCAAGGAAAACTTCTCACACTTAGACCAAACACTGGGCTAAGTGGGAGATAGTGCCAAAAATCAAAGCATGCCAAGAAAACAGAAAAACACAAACAAAAACAAAAACACATAGGCAGTTAAAAGGAACAAGGAATCCATAAACTTCTCACACTTAGCCCAGGCTCTGGACTAAGTGTGAAACGGATAAAATATACGTATTATACAGACCAAATATTCAAATTAAAAACAGAAATTGTTGAAGTTTGAAACGAGCTGAGTCACGGGGGATATACTAATTCTTCCGGGGTGGCTGAGCATGTGGAGCAGAGGATGGCCTGGTAGGAGTGGAGATGCACCGTCCTTGAGGTGAGCTTGTTGAGGGAGGTGGTGGGAGCCTCGCGCTGGGCTGTTGCGCCAAGGTGCTGGCTGGGTCGCGGACCGCTTCCAGCATCCTCTCCATCGCCGTCCCAACCCTGGTCATCAGGACCAGTTGGGCATGGGAATTCTCCACGAGCTGCTGCATCATTTGCTCCATGCGGAGCTTCCATCCATCTTCAGCTTGAGCAGCCTCCTCTGGCTCAGTCCTCTGGGCGGCCACCACAGCCAGCTGTGGCCTATGTTGCTTGGTCGGGCTCGTTGTGCGTTCAGCTGGCCTCTGCTTCTGCCTCTCCTTCTGTTGGCCCTTTTGTTGCTCCATCTGGCCGGTAACGTAGAAGCAAAGCTTCCCACCGCGCGTCTTGTGAAGTACATGTATTCTAACAAAGAAATCCAGGTTAAATAATTCCGGTTTGGGGCATCGGCGGGGGCGCTCCACGTTTTCTTGGAACTCCAGGGTCCAATTTCTCCTCAGGTACGCTCCCAGAAGATGGCAGACATTCAGGTGGCGGGCAGGCCGGGTAGCAATCTGGTTGATGGAGTAGGCCAGCCAAAAGCCCAGATGGACTTTCCTCCGCTCTCTCATACTCCACATGAAGTAGAGCTCCGCCAGGGTTATGATAGCCATGGTATTGGCTTGACCCAGCAAGTTTCAGCCTAGGTAGACCTGGGCAAGGCATAGGGCTGGGTCGGCGATGTGAGTACCCCTGGACTCAGAGGATTTAAAGGCTGACGCTCTCTCGTGGCTCAGGACCTTCCAGACGGCCTGCTGATCGAAGTCGAGCTTCCAGTGCGGGAGGCCAATATCACGCCCGAACCACTCCCCGTTGGCTAACTGGGCTTCTGTATAGAGTCCCATCCTGATGGAGAACTCATTTAAACTCATCTTTTGGCCACGGCCAAACACCCGGAATGAGACGCTCCTGGCCTCCAGGTCTGTGCTGTCGGTAAACCGAAAGGAAGTGAAAAATTCCTTGGCCAGGACCTCCGGAATGGGGGTCTCATCCACCTCTAGGAGCCATTCGAATCCATTGCCAGTGATGTACTCGGCGAAACGCTCATCGACTTGTATTTTTTCCAGGGAGGGCTGGTGGAGTTTCTTCCCAGCCTTCAGCCGCTTCTGGGTGGTCACCCGCTGGTTGACCTCCTCCTGCCACTTGGGATTGTCGAACTCTAGCATCTGTTGGAGAAGGTCTGCGGTCAGGGCCACAATTGGTTTAGAGTAGTCGGCGGCAGGGGGTGTTGCAGGCCTTCCTTGTTGCCTCCTGGACGTCCGGGTCCAGCGGAGCGCACGCCCCTCGGTGTCACTGCCTTCGTCTTCTTGTCGGGGCGGTGGGGAGTCTGGCTGGTCGGCGTCTCTGATCACCACGCCCTGGCTGGCCGGGCGGCTTTTCTTAGGAGGAGGAAGAACAATCTCCTTTCCCTTTCTCTTCCTCTCTCTCTATACATGGCTGTCATCTGTAGCCTCATCTTCATCCACCAGGCGCCGTACGACGTGGGGCCTCTGTTCTGGCTCATCCTCCCTCCTCGGCCTATTTGCCCTCAGGGCTTCCACTTCATCTAAAAGCCGGTCCATACTCATACGGCGCGTCCGGCGACGCAGCGGCTGCTCCTCCCTCTCCAGTTCATCCTCCACATTCGGAATGAAGTTCCATTCCGTCTCCCTTTGTTGTAGTAGAATATCGTTGGGAGGAGGCGGAAAATCCTCTGGGTCGTCATCATCGATCTCCACCACCTCTACTTGTGGAGGCCCTTGAAACGGGGCGGAGTTAGAATCCCCGCCACTCACAGGTGACGGGATGTTTAGGGCGGGTGTGCCTTCTTCTAGTCCGGGGCTAGCCCGGCCAGGATCGCCGATGAGCGGCTCTAACTCCGCTCCTCCCCGCTGCGGGGTAGATACTCCCTGGGTGTCAGTGGCGACAGGTTGTGCTGGGCCCTCCTCCCCTTCCTCTTCGTCGGAGTCGTCCCAACTGTACTGTACCAGCGGGAAGACGGGAGTAGGTTAAGGAATGTGGGGAGGGGATTTTGTTTTGGTGGGAGAAGGTGGGGGATTTTGGGATGTGGGAGTTGGAGTGGGGTTATTAGACCGGAAAATCCCTAACTGAGCCTTAAGAGTGGCATAAGCTGCCGCGGGATCTGCCCCGATGGGTAAACTGCGGAGGAGGCGCTCTAGTCGCCTCTTGAAAACGGGGTCCATTGTACGGGGTAGAACGGAGGCGCTATGGTTTTCGGAGGTGGGACCGTCGTGGTTGGCGTGGAAGGTCCACGGCCACTCCTGCTGGCGCCGGGAGCCTCCTCACTGGATGACGTGGTGATTTGTGTGATCTTCATTGTTCTGATATCTGGGGGGTTTCTCTTTTCTCTGTGGAATCGATGGTGCTTTGGCTAGGGTTCTGAAACTTGAGAGAAATGGATGAGAGCAAACAAGTGTACTGTAGACGGTTGGGAGAAAAAGTGAAGTACAGTGCAGAACACTCCCTTTTATAGCCAACGCATACTGTTGGTATCCGTGCGACTCTTCGAGTACCGGAGTGCTTTTTCAGAGCGACAGCTGGCTTGGCTTCCTTGATACGCTTCTTCCTTTAGTACGACTTTTCAAGGCAACAGTTTGCCTTCTCCGACGTTTCGTCTTTCCGCACCTTTTCAAATGAGTACGTCATTTCATCACCCTGCCTTGATCAATCAAACCACTTCAACCACATAAATTAAATCCAAATTCCAACTGATCAAGCGGACAAGTGATACCAGATGAATACTCAAATATTAACCGCTAGATCAGTTTCTTCCTTGTTCTAATTCTTAGTTTCCTAAGTTTTTAAAACTAATTATACGAAAAATATTTACACTAACTACTAAGGACTTGACTGAGTACCCTTAGGACGTCACTTGATCAGTTTGTATGTTTAGAATTTAGTTGCTTGATCAAGCAAACTACCTAAGAGTACTCAGTCATTCCTTATACCTGCTTTCACTGGAGAGAGTTAGGCATGAGCAGTGGAATGTCGTCCACCACACAAACCTCGGTTCCATCTCTGTAAGGCTTCACTCTATGCCCATTCACCAAAAAGAAAGGCGAAACAAGGTCGTTCCCTTGGTTAGCTTGATCAATCCTCTCAGCTCGGTTGATCCACTGAAGGCTGGACGTTGACTTGATCAGGTATAAGTGCTCCTCAGGGAAGGCGTCAGAGATGGCTTCCCCATTATCTTCTTGTATGATTCGGCTTAAGTGATCAGCCACTCTATTCTCGCTTCCCTTCTTGTCGACCGCCTCCCAGTCGAACTCTTGTAGAAGGAGGACCCACCTAATCAAGCGCGGCTTCGACTCTTTCTTCGCTAGGAGGTATTTGATAGCCGCATGGTCTGTGTAGACAATCACCTTTGCACCCAGCAGGTAAGGTCTGAACTTCTCGAAGGCATAAACCACTGACAGCATCTCCTTCTCGGTCATATTGTAATTCTTCTGCGCTTGATTTAGAGTCTTTGAAGCGTAGAAGATAACATAAATCTTTCCATCGTTCTTTTGACCCAAGACCGCCCCTACTGCATAGTCGTTTGCATCGCACATCACCTCGAAGGGGTGACTCCAGTCGGGGGCGCGTATGATCGGAGAGCTGATCAGTCTGTCCTTCAACAGCTGGAAGGCGGTCTTGCAGGCATCAGAAAACTCGAACTCCACATCATTCTGGAGTAGCCTTGTCAGGGGCTGGGCTATCTTCGCAAAATCTTTGATAAATCGCCTGTAAAATCCCGCGTGGCCCAAGAAGGCTCGGATCTCCTTTTGATTCGTCGGGTATGGGAGCTTCGCTATAACCGCCACTTTAGCTTGATCCACTTCTATTCCTCTGATTGACACCACGTGGCCCAGGAATATTCCTTTAGTGACCATGAAATGGTATTTTTTAAAATTTAAAACCAAGTCCTTCTGCCGGCACCTTTCCAGTACTCTGTTTAGGCTATGTAGCCCTTGATCAAATGTGTCCCCATAGACAGTAAAATCGTCCATGAAGATCTCTATACAGTCCTCCAACATATCAGAGAAGATGCTCATCATGCATCTTTGGAAAGTGCCTGGGGCTCTGGTATACCTTCTCTGACCTCAGGGAGACTTCACTTATGTTCTCACGCCCAGGCTGCTGCACAGTAGCAGGGATTTTCCTTTCATTTCCTCTTAGCTCTCCCAGCGACATGGCAACTTGAGATAGTTGCTTCGTAAGCATGTCCAGCGCTACCCTCTGCTCCTTCTGAGCCTCATGAATTTCTCGCATCGCATCATTAGGTTGGTTCGGAACCATCATTTCTCCTGGGCCTTCATTGGGATGCCGATTATACCTCTGATTTGACGGCTCCCCAGCATGGTTTGGCTAAGCGTAGTCGGACGGCCCATAGTGCTTTGGCTGGTACTGTGGCTGGTTGTGTTGTTGGTTGCCTCTTTGATGCGGTGGAACATAGCTAACCACCTGGTTGTTCGGTTGTCTCCCCTGGTTGCTTGACTGGGGGCCTTGATATCTGGAGCCCTAGTTTCCCTCCTGTTGTCTGCTTGACCAGTTAGGCTGTCCTCCACTGGACCAGTTCCCTTGATGACCGCTTAACCAATTGCCTTGTGGTCCACCTGACATCATTTTCCCTCCGTTGTTCGGTTTCTCTTGATTTCGAGCGGGCCAATTGGGCTGCCCCTCGGAGGTTTGTATTTGCTGCGTGGACGGTTGAGGCGGTTGGCTTTGGTTCTGATCACTCCACCTGAAATTGGGATGATCTCTCCACGGAGCATCCCTCTGCTTTCCCTGGATCCAGTTGCCGTTTGCGTTCCAATGGCCGATGGCATTCACCTGAGTTTGCGGCTCCACTTCAGGTGGAAACTCGTAGTAATAGTAGTGGTGCTCCTCCGGCGGTGGTGGCACATAAAGTTCTCCTTGGGTGCAGGCGGTGGAGGCGCTCTGGACTTCTCCACTGCCTCTAGCAGCTTCTTCTCCATTTGCTCGAATCGAGCTTCCAGCTTCTCATCACTTCTTGCCTCCGCTGCATGCACGGCCCCTCGTCTGTATTGGCTGCGGGAGGTTTCATACGATCTCTTCGCTTCGATTAGCCTCTCCAGAATTCTCTTCGCTTGACTGAATGAGGTTTTTGAGAAATCCCCTTGGGCTGCTAGGTTGAGGTCGTTCTTGCTGTCCACTGTGAGTCCGCCGTAGAAGGTTGAATAGACCTCACGATCTCCCATCTTGTGCCAAAACTTGATGTGTATTTTTCGAGCTTTTATATCAATGAACTAATAACACACAAGCTTAATAAATTAGCTATAAAATTACAACCTTTCTGCAATAGTACAGATGTAGTTGTAGTAAAAGAGTGTCGAACCACAGGGAGGCGTTTGATTATTTAACAAGAATTGACAAGATTAATAAACTAAATTTAAGAACTAAAGTACGAAAATGGAGAAACTCGAGAGATAAAGAACATTGCTCCCAACAACATTCGGATGAATCACTATTGTATTGATTCTATATTCAAGTTCATAAGCAATTGACAACGATGATCAATTTTACACTCTAAAAGTATTGAACATACTTAAAGAATTATAGTACTAATGCTAGCTGAACACAAAGCCAAAAGTACCTACTCATTAGATTATTATTCCCGCGAAAGCGCAGTAAATATTAGACTAACTTCTCAAAGCCAACAAATATTATGGTTAGCTGAACACTTAACACATAAACATCTTCTCATCAAACTAAACTCCCACGGATGCGTAGTAAGAAATAATTCAACTCCAAAGACTTTTTTACATCAATATTCACTTATGCATTTATCTCTGAATATGGTAAAATTCATAAGTTCTTCATCTATGTTATCATCCAATTTCCAAGTTGAAGAGACATTAGAAAGAGGCAAATAATATACTACATTAGATGCATCATAACATAGCATATATAAAATGCAAACCATAGACGAAAACCAAAGCAAATGATTAAATATAGAATCTCTACAATCAATTCATCCTACTAGTGTTAGGAGCAATGAAGAAAAACTAGCCACACATGCTAAAGAAGAAAAACAGTAAGACTAATAGTGTTCTCCGATAGCCGGCGGTAGTCCGTCTCCGAGATGATGAAGATTGGATGCCGGATCCTCCTCCCTTCTTCTTCCTCTTTTCCCTTCTTTTCTCTCATATCCCCCTTCTCTTCTTTTTCCAGCAAAACTGCCGAGAAACTGCCAATTTGCAGTTGGAAATTGATTCACCCGCTCGGGCGAAATTAAAAGGGAACATCGCCCGACCGGGCGTTTTCGTCTGGACTTCGCATGCATTAAATATTTCACCCGGCCGAGTGGAATTATTAGGCATAAAATACACCCGGCCGGGTGCCTCATATTGAGAGCTTTCTGGGCAGTCTGTCAATGCACAACTTTTTCACCATCCGAGCTTCATTCCTTGTTTCGTTTCACCATTCATTCCTCTTCCTATACCATAAAACATACTTTTGCAAGCATCAAACTATATAAATCATGTAAAGTTAGGGGAATAAAAATGTACAATTTGATTCGCATCAGGGCACGCTTGAAGTAGTCCCAAGAATCTATCCCAGTATTGGCCCAGAGGTTCATCATACTCCTGTCTCGCCTCTGTGATCTCTCTCTTCAGGGCGCTCGTCTTTGACGCTGGGAAGAAGCGGTCTAAGAATAGCATGCGAAACTCGGCCCATGTTCTGATCGATCACTCTGGCAGCCTTGTAACACCCCGACTTTTTCTACCTTTTTATTGTGTTCTTGAAAGGACCGTCGTTTGTGCACTTGAAAATTTTTCGACCTTATTTCTTTTATCGAGAGAAGTATTTCACTTTTGGGGCCAAACAATTATTCTTTCGTAGCCCAATTTGAAACCCAATTGTTACGAGCCCAAAATGATACCTACACGAAAGAATAGACCACGTATCAAATACACTTTCGACAACAAATCAAGATGAAAAGTTGGATAAGAACCGCGTCACATCAAGACGAAAAGTTGGATAAGAACCACGTCGCATCAGGCACGTTTTCCAACGATGGCCGCATTAATTACTCGTCGCATCAAAACGAAAAGACGTGAAATTTTGTCTTTTATGAAAAAATTTTCTATATATACAACCTCCCTCCACTTCAAATCCTTTACTTCACTACCAAAGAATTGAGAAATCCGAGAGAGAGAAGAGAGAGGGGATGGAGGAACGAATTTCCGACCACCTACCTGTCGGGAACGGCGTCGGCGGCTGGGGGAGATCCTCGGCGACGGTGGCTGAGGCGGACTGCGACGGCGAGCCGCCGCGCGTACAGCAGCGGTGGCGGTAGCGTGGTGGCGGCGTGAGCATAGCCGAGAAAGAGAAGAGGAGAAAGAGAGGAGCACGGCGTGAAGGCTTTAAACGAACGAGGTAGGGCTTTCTAACTAAGTTTTTCGTGGGCTTTCTAGTTACCGTACAGTTTTTACGAGAAGTTTTTACGTGGGCTTTCGAACTAAAGTGTTTCCAAGAACTTTCATATATCGGTTTGAGCATCATGTTATATGTGATCAAAGTGAAAGTGTTGTTGCGCATGTTATGTTGTGCTATGTGTTGATTTATCGAGTGATTTGTGATTTGCTCGACTTGTTGATGTGATATGAGATGATGCTCGATCTTGACGGAACAAAAAAATGATTTATGTTTCAAAAATGTTTTGAGGAAAATAAAGTGGAAAAGATTATGTCAAGCCATATTTTGTTTTGGAACTATGCCTCTCTGACTGCAACGATGAATAGAATGGATTGATGGGAGACCGTGGGAGGTACCACTTCCCCGGCACTTGAATGTTAAGATATGATGAATGATTAAAGGAATGATGAATGATGAATGGACTGATGAATGAACAAGAGATAGTGAAATCGGGTTTGTCAGATACGGCATATGTTCCAGGAAAATAGATCGAAAGATCGCTTTTGAAAAAGGAAAAGAAAAATGTTTAGTGTTCTCGGACTTTTCCTAAAATCCCGAGTTCACTCAAAGAGTGGCTTGACAAAATCTATTTTTATAAAATATATTTTGGCACGTGTCCACTGAGTACACTAAGTACTCAGCCCTGCATATGTTTTCTCTATGTGCAGGTTGAGCGGTGACGAGCGCGGTGGGTGTTGAGCATGAAAGTGAAGAAGATTGTAAATAAAACTTTCTGAATATATTATGTCTTCATACATAATAGTATTCTACTCTCGAATGCTTCCGCCAAGTATTGTTGAGATAATTTTATCTCGAGTTGCTGATTGTTGAAAAGACACTCTGATTTTATTCGAGCTTTTCCCATTTGTTTGGACCTAAAGTCGAGTTTGCACTCTGTGTATCATACACTCTGATATATATTATTCTTTTAAGCTAATTGAGCCTTTCTTATGAACTGTTATCCTTAAATGATATTCTTAATGTTTGTCCCTTGGTCACGATCGCCTCGTTTGTAACACCCCTGGGGTGGGCGGGCGTGACAAGCCTCTACAGCCAGACTCCTGCGTCGCCCTTCAAGACGAAGGGTATAGCCTTGAGCCTATAATCTTCGGATGTGGATCCAGCCAGCACGGGCTGAATATCACAGTATCTGCAAAATTCTTCCAGAAAGGCGTAAGGACATTCCTTCGAGAGGCCATAGAAATTTGACAACAAGGCAAGCACCCCTGATTTGATCGCGATCGTCCGCATTCCTGGAGTAATAGCGATGGCATGGGTGGGCTCCTTCTCGTCGTGGGCATGTAGGGATCCAATTCCTGAATCGTTGTCCACGAGGGCCATCTCTGCTTCTGCTTGCTCAAGTGGTGGTGGTGGTTTAGATGGCGCGTTCTGTTCTCCTTCTTCCTCACTGGTCAATTGCTCAGCGGCTGCTGCTGCTTCTAACGCGGCTCTGTATCGAGTGGTAACAACACCGGCTTCCTGGACTCGCCAATGAGCGTTTGTATCTCTGTATATGAGAGGATGATTCAAGTGTCCTCCGCGGTGGTACCTTCTCATAAAAGGAAAGTAAAACAAATTAGAATAGAAGGAAATAAAACTATTTACACCTATGCACTAAACACATCCACGTAATAACACCATGTTTCCCCGGCAACGGCGCCATTTTGGTGGCACGGGAGGTTGGTAGTACACGCAGATGGATCAAGCTATATATAAGATAACCATTCCGAGTGGATCAGTTAGCAAATGTCGTTGCCACTTGATCAAGGCGTTCTCTCTCGTTCACCTAAATATATTTATAACTCCCAGACGTGCACTACTTTAACAATAAAGTGGCAAGTATGGGGTCGATCCCACAGAGAAACCGGTCCGTTGAGTGTGTGAATAGTGAACAGGGGTCGGCTGCTGCCACGCTTTAAATTGAGAGTTTTAACTATTGGATTAAACTAAGCGGAAAGTAAACTAACTACTGGATCAAGAGACTCATCATGCTGGAAAATAACTGACGGATCAAGTAAGCGATAATCTCAAATAAATACCTAACTACCTAAAGATTCTTTGGCACTACTAATCACTTTGTCATTCAACATAGTTAAACACAAGAACGAGAATTTTAAAGTTAAAGCTAAACTGGAACAGTATACAAGATTCGGAAACAAAATAACTTCAATTTTTATAAAAGATTTCAAACTTGGAACTGGAGAGTGCGGAATACAAGCAAGAGTCTACGAAACAAAATAAAATTTAACTAAGCTAACAAGTTCAGAAAACAAGAAAGGTAGGAAAGTGATTAAAGCCGAGAAGCTATCGGTCGGAACTTGAGACAACGCCGAATAGATATTGATTTCGCTGTCGCGCTCCCTTCGGTTGCTCTCTTCTAACTAACCATTGCGATTATCTAACTAAGCTATCTTTGGAACTGGCGAAAACTTGGAACTGGAAACTAGACTAAAAAGAAAAGCTAAACTAGATGCGGAAGAAAGATGATCTTAATGGTGCTGCATCCTCTATTTATAAGCTCCTCGCAGCAATCTCCAGCTAGGATAACAATTTGGCAGCGAATATTCGTCCTTGCTGGGATTGAGCGCCTCATCGATTGATACGTGCCCTTCTTCTAGAATGCAGCGGTTCTTCAATAACGGAATGGGGATTCGGCTTCGTCCTTGCGTCTTACGCATCAATACGTGCCCCCTTCTAGAATGCAGTACTTGTTGATCGCCATCCAGCGCATCAGCCCCACGTGTCTTTCTTCTGGAATGCAGTGGTCCCCCGTCTAACGGCTTGATTACCCCCTTGATCAACTCTCCCGATTTTTGTCCTTTTTCGCCATCTGCGCCAGCTTGATCAGTTTGGCCTTGTTGCCTTTGGTCAAGCGGCATTCTTGCACAATTAACACTTGCTTTGCGCGATAAACTGATAAAGTAACATACATTTTACCCTTAAATCGATGCATGAAATAGGCCTTATCAAATACGAAAGCTATATGTCATAGATTAGAATATCAAATATAATTAGTTATAGTTATAACTTAACTGCTTAATTCGGGAGAGTATATCGGTCCATAATTTCAAAGTCCATAGTACGATTAATGTATAGTACTTCGTAATTCGTATTTAATATTATACAGAGAAGTATGTCAGAAATTGATAAGTTTATGTTAGAAATTGATAAGTTTAAAACGTAGATTTACTCTTTTGTTAAATATACTAAAATAATATACTCCATGCTCAATCAAAATTACTTAGCTTTCTCGAATTGAAATGTGTACTATTATTATTTTGGTATTACATTGGATACTGAAAATAATGGATTTGAATTAAGGATTTAATTAATTGTACTATAATATAACATTACAATAAGAAAGTTCAATAAGGTGTATGTTGTGTTTAAATGCTCAACTATTAATCTAGATCTCGTTTTCCAGTCAATTATTTTCATCGCAAATGAGTATATGATTAAAAGAATTTCAAACCTAATACTATATGTATAAAATACCCAACTTTGTGCAA
Organism: Salvia splendens; assembly: GCF_004379255.2. Classification (NCBI taxonomy): domain Eukaryota; kingdom Viridiplantae; phylum Streptophyta; class Magnoliopsida; order Lamiales; family Lamiaceae; genus Salvia; species Salvia splendens. The sequence goes on from NC_056034.1 coordinate 9,548,932, forward strand.
TATAAATAGAGTTATTTGCCTATAAATGCACAAACTTTCAGCATTTTCTGTTTTTCCCTCAAACATTTGTTTTTGAATCTAAATATATGAACTTTCATTTTTCTGATTTTTCCCAAAAATAAATTTTTAAAAAATTAAAGCTAGCGCGTACGTCGGATGTGCCAACGTGGCAAAAAGCGATGAGTATTGAAGCTGAAAAATACACAAACTTTCGTTGGTTTCTAGAATTTCCCTCGAACTTTGAGATTTTCTAGAATTTCCCCTAAACTTTGAAAATTTATCTTTTTTCCCCAGCAATAGATTTTTTCTAAATCATTTAATGCCAACAATTTTTAAATTTAGATGTGAATATTAATTTATATATATCAAAATTTATGGAGACTGAATTTTCTAAAATAATAATCCTACTCCATTTCAAGAACATTTTTAAGCATCATTTAAATAAAAATAATTATATAATCAAAATAAAATATGAGTAGATGTAAATTTTTACATAATCATTTAAATCATGAAAATAAAAAAATTAGAATATACTCCCTCTGTCCGTCATTAGGAGTCCTGGATCATCTTTACTATAAATGGTATGCATACATTACTTTCCACTAACTCATTCCACTCACATTCTATTATAAAACTAAGGAGTACATAAAATTGTGTCTCGCATTCCACTATCTTTTCTCACCCACTTTTCTTTATATTTTTTAAAAAATTGTGTCAAACTCAAATGAGACTCTTAGTGGCAGACGAAGGGAGTACAAATGGAAACAATCATCATTCTGATCAAATGAAATTGGAAATACAAATATCACAAATATCTTAATTCATAACCTATCTAAATTTTTCAAGACATTAGACAACTGAATATAACATATTATTTTGATTTGCCACCTTTAGCCTCGTAGATGGTAATATCCTAAGGGACTGTTTGGTAGCTATGTTTTGCCTAGATAAGAGATTAATCTGAGTTTATTTGTATGTTTGGTAGTTATGTTACCAAACATAGTAGCCCGTGTTTTGTATGCGGCCCGTACAAAGCCCACTGAAAATCTTATGTTTTAATCATATTTGTAACTACCCAAAATCCTATATTATTTATCATGGAAGCCTAGTTAATTTAGCAAAATACAATTTTACCCATCAAAATTTCTAACCCATCAATTTTACTTAGTTGTTGTATTGAAAGACATCATATTCCTATTAAATCATGTTATGATTTTTGTTGATGTCAATTTGTTGTTCTCACTTTATTTACATTATATTATATTATACTTATAATTACGTACTACTTGAAGGCAATTGTTTTTGTTTTAAACAAAAATATACGATTTTATTCAATCCATAAACGCTTTAAACTTCAAAAAATTTGAACGTATAAAATTTGGCACTTGATAAAATATTTTCATATAGAATTTGTCCAAAATAATCAGTGATTATTTTGTCCAAAATTATCAATGCTCACAAAAATAGAATACCAAAATAAATATACATTTTTTATAAGGAGTTTTGCTTGAAAATATGCTAATTTTTGTAAGGATTTTAGCTTGAAAAGATGCTAACTTTTGTAAGGAGTTATAGCTTGAAAAGATGCTAATTTTAAACAAAAATATACGATTTTATAGGAATTATTAGGGCAAAATGAGGATAGTTTAGTTATTAACTTAAATTAATGAGGATAATTTTGGCAATCATAATTTTAATCCTTGCTTGTGACTTATTGTACCAAACACTATAATAAGATAACGCACAATTATCTTAATCTACCAAACACCCAGTATATGTAAATTAACTAATCGAAACTATGATTATTATCATAATGGTATCATGTCTAGTCGAAACATAACATAGCTACCAAACAAGCCCTAAACGTACTTCACATCAACTTTAAAAAAAATTCTATATACACTCTGCCAATGCCTCCCCGCTCCGTACCCGATCCAAGATGAAAATAAGAAAAATCTTTTTCATTTTTTAAAATACACTTGCAATATAATGGAAAAAAGTTAGACCATCCACAACGGGACTCACCGGCGTCTCGCGTCTCGTCTCAGCGAGACGAGACCCCGGCGAGACGCGTTGCAGCCTCCATCTCGTCCCGTCTCGTCCCGCGTCTCGTCGCGCGTCTCGACTCGCCGAGCCACGAGACTAGCTGTCTCGCCACGCGCCTAGGCGACGTGGCGCAGCCCGGCGTCGTGCGTGACGCCCACTCGCCGGCCCGCGAGTGGGCGTCGTCACGTGCTGACGCAATAAATATTTTTTTTTTAAAAAAAATCGAATTTAAATAAAAAAAAAAATTTTGTAACGGTATTATTACCGTTTTTTTGTTTTTTTTTATATTTTTTTTGTTTTTTATTAAATTTTTTACTCTATAAATACTCCTAAACCCATCCTCATTTACACACAACTACACATCTATTCTTCATATCATCTAAATTTTCTCTCAAATTTTCGCTGAAATTTTCATAACCCAACTCAAGATGTCCGGCGACGGCGAGGGCAACTATGGCGGCTCCGGCTCCGGCGGGTGGGATCTCAACTCATTCGGCGATTGGGAGAACATGATCAACACATTGGGCGGTGGAGGTTCGTCAACGCCGGGGACCCAGGGTTCGGCGACGCCGGGGGGGTACCAACCACCCAATTTTGACCTTGATGCATATGTTCGTCCCAACGTCCCGCGGTTTTCGCAGGGATTATCCCAGATCCGGGAGGATTTTCCAGTTGATCCCACGCCGGGAGTAGGCCGAGGCGGTGGAGGTGGGCGAGGCGGTGGAGGTGGCCGAGGCAGTGTACAACCCCAGACGGGCGAGGACGAGGAGGAAGAAGAGGAAGAGGAAGAGGATCTTGGCCGACATCCGTACAACAACCTCGAAACGATGGCGGTGTACAACGCCTGGATCACGGTCTCGTACGATCCCATCGTCGGGAATCAACAAACCCGGAAGTGTTTCTGGGAAAAGGTTGTCGAGGTCTACCACCAAATAAAGCCGAACCGCTCCCGCAAGCGCACAGTTAAAATGATCCGCTGTCACTTTGACCGAGTCGACCGACAGGTCAAAAAATTCTGCGGCATCTACTCGGCGGAAGAGGCGCGCTACCAAAGCGGCGCCACGGCCACCGACATTTTGACGTCCGCTTTGCGCGCCTACTACCAGGACGAGGGACATCAATTCAGATTTGTTGATGTTTGGCGCGCCGTCAAGGACGAGGAACGATGGGCCGGCGGTTTCCGCTCCAGCTCGGGCTCAAACTCGAAGCGCACGAAGCATACGGCGAGTGGCCAATACTCGTCTAGTGCTGGTGCGTCTGGTGGTGACACTGCTGAAGGCATCAGCCAACATGATGCTGAATCCCAGGAGTTTGCGGGTACGGTCGGCGATGCAGGAGGATCCGCGAGTAGGCGCCGTCGGCCGCAAGGGACGAAGGCGGCGAAAGCGGCTAGAGCAAGGAAGGGCCGAGGCGAATCAAGCCAGCCGGCCTCAGGATCTGGCTCGCGAGGAGGCTCGGACACACTTATGGTGGCGTACATGACCGCCACAATGGCGGACACTTCCCGCTTCTCGCACTCCCAATACGCGGCCTGGTGGAACGGAATTGTGCATATGGCAGCACAACTTGGCCTTCCGACTCCCCCTCAACCTCGACCGCCTCCGGAGGATGATTAGCCCTTCCGATTAATTTTTTTTATTTTGTGTGTTTTTTATTTTGTGTGTTTTTTTTTATTTTGTGTGTTTTTTTATTTTGTGTGTTTTTTTATTTTGTTTTAATTTTAATAAAGTGTGTTTGTTTAAATTGAATTGGGTTTTAAAAAAAATTATAAATTAAATTGAATGAATAGTAATTAAGAGACGGTATAGAGACGGTTAAGAGACGGAGCGTTGCAGGTTCCGTCTCTTAGTTAAGAGATGGAGGCAAAAAGGACAGTGGGGCCCTCAAATAGTGCCCAAATAGTAGTTAAGAGACGGTTTAAGAGACGGTATAGAGACAGCGTTGTGGATGGCCTTATTATTCGTACAACTATATTATGTTCCTCCTTTCGAAGAAGTTTTGCCCCACAAATTGCATTTTTAAGACCAACATACTAGCACGGCTGGAAGTATGAGGTGTAGTCGTAAATTGTAATTTAAGCATATTAAATTATTACTAAGCTTAACTAATTGGATTTGTAATATTTTTAGTTTAGAGATAGCATGTGGTTGCCAACGTAAACAAAAATGACGTTATTCTTCGTTTGAGGTAATTTTTTGTTTGAGCTCCGTCATAAAAATAGAGAATTTGAAAATGGCATAGATTTAGTATAAAATTAGAGTAGAGATATATAGAAAGTAATACTATTGAAGTATTTTAATTTTTAAGTGAATTGTAAGATACATCTCATTAAAAATAAACCTTAACAATAAAGAATGTGAACTAATTTTTTAAGATGGACCTAAAATTTTAAAAATGGACTATTTGTCAGGGTGGCCCAAAAAAGCAAAAATGGACTATATTTGAGAGAGAATATCATTTTGTTTACATTGACAATCACACCACATATTCAATAGCTAACCATACTTTGTGCGAAGCTCAAAAACCTATTATTACGAAAGGCTTGTCATTTTAAGTAGTACTTCTTCGTTCTGAAATTTTGTCACATTTTTTTTATTTTCGTCCGTCCTACAAAATTTGTCACATTTCACATTTTATCATTTTTTTAATGGACATCACATTCCACTAACTTATTCTCATTCATATTTTATTATAAAACTAATACTTTAAAAGTATGACCCACATTTTATCTACTTTTTCAACTCACTTTCCATTACATTTTTTAAAACTCGTGCCCGGTCAAACTGTGACAAAATTTGGGGGACAGAGGGAGTACTATTCACTCCGTCAGCCATTAAGAGTCCCTATTAATCATTTTAGTTTGTCATAGGAGACCCAGTTCAAATTTTATTATAAATGGTAGATAGATCTCACTTTCCACTAATTCATTTCACTCATATTTTATTATAAAACTAATATATAAAAATGGGTCTCACAAACTAATATATAAGGGCATCAGCAGTTGGGCGCCCTAAGGCGCCACGTCATCAGTTTTATCCTCCTACCTCCCCACCCGCAGTGGGGCGCCCTAAGGCGCGCCCTATGGCGCGACACATCATCATTTTTTTAATATTTACAAAATCCATACGAATTTATAAAAACTTAATAAATTAAAATACGAATTTATAAACTTCATTTCATTTAATAAAAATTAATACATTACAATACGAATTAAAAAAACGCAAACTCAGCGACGGCGGTTACGAGCCCACATTTCTTCAATCAAGTCGCTCATGAGCTGCGCATGATCCTGTTGGTTGCGCATTGAGGCATGTCTAGATAGAACCTCATTGAAGCCTAACGGTTACCCTCTCTCGGGTGTCTCGGTCGACGTGCCAGACGAGCTAGATGCACGGTCATCTTCATTCCAATCGGAGATGCTTCCGCCTTCATTCTCGACTATCATGTTGTGCATGATTATGCACGCATATATGACATGGCGATGACTTCCTTGTACCAGGAACGAGCCGACCCTTTCACAATTGCCCACCGTGATTGGAGCACACCAAATGCCCGCTCGACATCCTTCCGCGCCGACTCCTGCTTTTGCGCAAATAAAACCCTCTTCTTACCAATTGGGCAGCTGATCGTCTTTAGGAAAACTGGCCACCGTGGGTAGATGCCATCGGCCAAGTAGTACCCCATATGGTATTGGCGTCTGTTGGCAGTGAACTCGATGGCCGGGCCGTTGCCGTTACATTGCTCGGTGAAGAGGGTGGACGAGTTGAGGACGTTAATGTCGTTGTTCGACCCGGCTAGGCCGAAGTAAGATGCCAGATCCAGAATCGATGGTCAGCGACGGCTTCGAGGATCTTCGTCGGGTGGCTGCCCTTGTATCCACTTATGAATTAGCCTCTCCACGCCGTCGGACAATTCTTCCACTGCCAGTGCATACAGTCGATGCTCCCGAGCATCCCAGGAAACTCGTGCGCCGTCTCGTGCATCTGCATCAGACCCTGGCAATCAGTGGCAGTCGGCTTGCGCAAATATGTGTCGCCATAAACCTCTACTATCCCCCGACAAAAGCGCTTCAGACACTCGCGGCCTGTAGAATCCCCGCAGTGGAGGTACTCGTCAAAAAGGTCCGCCGTGGTGCCGTATGCCAACTGACGAATAGCAGTCGTGCACTTTTGCAATGGTGTAAGGCCGGGTTTGCCGATGTCGTCCTCTCAAAACGTGAAGTATTCATCAGGTGAAGACAATGTCCGAACAATGCTGAGAAAAAGGTACCGCGACATTCTAAACCGGCGGCGGAAAACAGTCGGGCCCCATCGTGGTTGATCGGCAAAATAGTCTTCAACCAGACGTTTGTGAGCTTCCGGGTGGTCGCGTCGGACATACGTCCTATGTCGAATAGGCCTATGGACTTGCTCAGCCGCCGCTGCCGCCGCCTCCTTCTCGCGCTGCATTGCCGCATAGCATGCCACCATGGCCTCTTCAACAGCTGCATCTAATGCTTCTGACGTCGAACAGCTGCATAGCATGCCACCATGGCCTCTTCAACGTCCGCGGCCATCGTCCGCATAGCCCACAGTGGGGCGGACGATGGCGCGGCCGATGGCCTATCGTCCGCGGCCATCGTCCGCGTAGGCCGCAATGGGGCGGACGATGGCGCGGACGATGGACATCGTCAGCGCTATACTCCGCGCCCTTAGTATATGGCGCGACGATCGTCCGCGGCCTATGTCACGCACCCGCAATGGGGCGGACGATGCGCGCCATCGGGCGTCCGCCCCATTGCGGATGGCCTAAAAATGGTTCTCACAAACTAATATATAAAAATGGGTCTTACATTCCACTGTCTTTTCCCACCCACTTTTCTATATTTCTTAAAACTCGTATCGAACTCAAATAGGACTTCTAATGACGAACGGATGGAGTGCAACTTTTTGTTGATTTGTGGTAAATCCTGTAACTTTCAAATCATGCGAATTAAATAATAATTTTTATTATCATTCATAATTGTTCCAAAAGACTATTTTTCGGTAAAACTGGTAGTGATGTGGAAATCGAATTTACAATGTAAATATACTGTCATTTCTCAAATCGTTATTGTCGCAAACTTGAAATGACGTTGTTTCCATAATTTTAATCAATTGAGGACCTTTTTTTTTAATTTCCTAGTTTTTCATAAGAATTTTATTTCCTAGTTTTTCATAAGAATTTAAGGATTCGCCATTCAGGGTTTGCAAGTTTGATTGCTTGGTCAACGGGACCAGGATAATTATTTTCCTTCATGCTGAATTAAATAATGAAACCAAACCAAGAAAACAAATTTGGTCCAGAATAAAAGTGTGGGACGAAAATTTTACATGGAAAACCCAAATCGGAAAAAATCACGAGACCGAAGTCTAAATCTCCCACTAATAAGAAGTTGACAAATGGAAGTAGTAGAAATATAGAAATTACACTATTAAGGTATTTGGTTATTATAAATAGAATAACATTTGAAATATAAAAACTTTACAAATTACAATGTAAACTATTAATACACATATATAATATTATATTTCATCTTTTTTTCATTATCTATTCACATTATTCTAGGTAATTTATTTAAAATTTGATTATACTATTCTCTCTTTTTTTCATTTGTTGGAGTATACACCTATTATATATAGGTATAATATGTATCTCAAAATCACAATACGTTAACGTAAATTAACAATTTTTCCATTTTGTATTTATACATGAAAAAAAATTAAAATCTAATGATAAGCTAAATCATAATTAATCGTGTTAGTACTATAAGCACAAAATTAATATTATTTTATATAATTTTATTTTACCATTGCACTAAATTTTTTTACTTAGTATTGTATGTATCTCAAATAATCACAATACATTAACCTAAATTTAGTATTTTTTCATTTTATATTTATATTTGAAAAATTTACAAATAAAAATATAATAATAAACTAGGTAAATCATAATTAATCGTATTAGTACTATAGGCATGAAATTGAAAATATTTATATAATTTTGTTTTACCATTACAAAAAATAAAAAATTACGTAGTGTATATAAATTAGTCTTACAGTGATGTGAATAGAAAATGAAAAAATGAAATATATTACTATTATTATTATTATTGTATGTATTAATAGTTTATATTGTTGTAATTTGGAAAGTTTTTGAGTTTGAGGATTTCATTCTATTTATAAGACCTAAATACTTTATATAGTTTAATTTATATATTTTTACTACTTCCATTTGTCAACTTCTAATTAGAGGGATATACCACGTCATCATGCCTCGTGATGTGTCTAGACCATTGAATATTTTCTATTTTGTCCATCCCATAAAAGTATGAGCATTTTCATTTATGCAAAGTTATCCCAATTTATTACTCATACACATAAAGTTATTTACAACTTATACCACCATCAATACACTAATAATAATGTAGATCTCACTATTCATTAACACTATTTTAACGGGCTAGAATTCCCTGCTGTGCAAAATGCCACAACAGGGGATATTGTGGTGATCTACACCTTCTATTAATTTCACATACTTCTATTATTTTTTTTCGTTTAAGAAATTAATGGTTGTGGATCACCACAGCATCCACTGCTGTGACATTTTGCACCGCATGGATCTCATCCCCTAGTTTAACTATCCTTCCAATCTTCTCTCTTACTTTACCAATTTTATCTTAATCCTCATATTATATTATATGTTCATATTTTCATGGGACGAAGGGAGTATAAATAAATAAGAATAAACATTTATAAATCATTTTAAATATTTTTATAAAAATGTGATTACTATAAGTCTTACCAACCAAATATTTTATTAAAAATATTTTGAATATAATCTATCCAATCAAACAATAGCATTAAATTGCATACTAATTTTATCATAGCACATCCTTATTTATCCTACGTTATACCAATCGGACGAGCACTTCATCTCATGACCTAACACAAAATAAAAACAAAAACTGAATGACATTAATGTTGATGTGTTAAATAAAATATCACTCACTAATCACTTATTGAATTTTAAAAAAAATGAGAGTATGAATAAGAGAATAAAGATACCTGAAATAACGATTAACGACTATGTATTTATTCAAGGCAACCCACATAATTTATGAATTTTCAAGTGGAAATGAATCCAGAAATTAAGTGCTTAAAACAATAGATATTAGAGTTTAAACCCTAGAAATTATATTTATATGTATTTGGTTAAAAAAATCGAGCTTAGCAGTCATTTTAATTTCCCTTTTCCCCTCAAAATTGAGACTTTTGAAAGATCTTATTAGTACTACAGACCACACTAATACGAGGAAGAAGACTGTATTACTATTAACTGTGGCAGCCTTACTCCACTTCAACTGCTCTCGGTTCATCGCCAGATCTGCCGTGATTCCATCTCACCGCAATCGGATTCGTCGCGAACCGCTCCGCGCTGCTCGGGCGAACCGCCATTTTCCGATCAGGTCAATTTTCGGATCACTTTTTAATTCTCAGTTCGAATTGTCGTTTGCATCCAATTGAGTCGCGTGGTATTGCGTTATAGTGAGAATTACGCGAGTTATTGATGCAGCTGACTGTTTGAAGTGTGAGGATTAGTTTGGTTGCGGAATCAGTGGGTTTGGATGTGGCCAAGTTATTTGTGTTATGTTCTGAATTTGTGATGCGTGAATTTGTTTGAATTTAGGCTTTTTGTGTGTGCGTGGATTCGAGTTGTGCTGATATCGTTCGATTTTAAGCCTTTTGATTGATCTACGTGCATGTGACATTAGAAATGGGGAAATTGGATTTGGGGTCTTTTGGTTAGTGATCGATCAAGGAATCTGGAGTGATGAGTTTTCACTTCCTTTTAGTATTATTTTTCAATTTCCTTATGAAGCTATGAAACAGTTAGATCCTGAAGATTTTATGTTTCCTGATGTCGCAGTAATAATTATAGTGGAAAATGAATTTTTTGAAGCTGAGGTCCAGCAACAGTCAGCCATCTGTTAAAGAGACCCAGGTAGATGCAAATTATGTGTCAAAAGCTGCTAGTACATTGGAGGGTCTGATTGCTGAAGATCCATTTGGAGAAAGCACACCTTCTGAGCCAAGGTACTCAGAAAGTGAAGAATTTGGGAATGAGAATGGCATGGAAGCAGATTCAAGTGGAAAGAATAATCACGTAGACAGCCATATAGATGTCACAGAAGATGATGGGTTGATAGTTATTCCATGCAGTATGACCACACTCTTGCTCTTTATTACTGGCGCCATTTGATTCTGTAAAATTGTTCTAACCTTCTAGAGATAATTGTGGCCTTTCTGTGAAAAAGATAAATAGTGGAGTAGTAATTTTTATGAAGCATTTTCATAATCATGCGGAATTATCAAAGATCTGTTAGTGCTGCTAATACATTTGAGCCGAAGGTTCTCTTATAAAGTTTGAGCTCCACGTTGCCAGCCTTGAAACCCTTGGTTGAAACTTGAAAACAAGATTAGACCACCAGGCTGCAGCTTCTCCTTTGAGTAGTCACATTAGATATTGCTTAAGCTCTCTAGACATGTTATTTTGTCATTTTGCAATACCAGTAAAATAATGCCTATCCTATTCTATTTTCTCATGTATAAATAACCCACTAGATAAGTTAAGGCTGCCATCTCTGTGAACGGTGGTGATAGCTAAGGCAAATATCTAAGATGGATGCAAGTGGAAGAGGAATATGGCTGACAGGAAAGAAAGGTAGATGTGGCATAAGAATGATTGTCGATGATGCTTTAATTACCATTAGGGATGATGAATTCTTGGCCAGTATAACTTCCAGTGTCTGAATTGCTTGAAGCATTCACCTCTGCCAGCATATATTTGAAGCTTTATTTGAAGTGTTATAGTGGCTTTGATTTGCTGATAGTTGACCTAGAGCTTGTCAGAGTTACTTATTTTATTTTCAGTTTTTGAAACTAGCTTAACTGGAGTTGTTCATATTGCTATGTTTGAAGCTTTATCTGAACTAATTTAACTTGTGGATTTTTCTTCTTACCCCAGAAGAAGTTCCAGACAATTGGAATGAGGCATCAGATATACTTTCATTACGCTCCCTGGACCGCAGCTTTGTTTTTCCTGGTATCTGTTTGTGTTTGTCTGCATTTTTTCTGAGCCAATATATTTGCCCCTTTTTAGCTTGAATATTTATAGATCTGAATATTTAACTCTTACAATTTGCGTATGTCATCATCTTAGGTGAAAAAATCCGAATTCTTGCATGTTTGTCTGCCTATAAGCAGGATATGGAAATAATTACACCTTTTAAAGTTGCTGCTGTCATGAATAAAACTGGAATTGGGAAAAACTTCAAAAAACAAAATGGGAACATTGAAGGAGAAGCAAGCCCAGTCCCTGAGACCATTGTCAAAAGTTCTGGTGATAAAGATAATCAAACTGATGAAATCATAACAGAAGAGAAGATTGATTCATGCAAGGATGTTTCAACCGGTGAGTCTCTCCTTAGGATGGAAGATCACAAAAGACAGACTGAACAATTGCTTCGAAGATTTGAAAATTCACATTTTTTTGTGCGAATTGCTGAGTCAAATGAACCGCTGTGGTCCAAGAGAAGAGCAGGAGAAAACTGTTCCGAATCTTCCACTGCATTTGAAGAACAACTTCTAGGAGATTCTTTAGAAACTGCAACTGCCCGAAAGAAGAAGAATCCCGCTAGTGCCTCGATCGACAAAGGAAATTTTGATTCACGCACATCTGGGGGACTGGCAAGAGGTGTTGCCAAGTGCTGCTCACTTCCAAATGGAGACATAGTGGTGTGTTTTAAAATTAACTTGGGAAAAGTTTGTAGGCTCATGTTTACTTTTTTATCGTTATGTGTGTGTTCATAAAGATTGAAAAAACATCTACCTCTTCTTCTCTGATTTAATTAGCCCATCTTAGTGGGTTGAAGGTTATCATAAAAAACATTGAAGGTGTGACATTTGTTATACCATGCTTCTTGTTATGTGGTTTGGAATATTTAAAAATAGACAAGTGTGAGCTATAATTTCTTTTGTGATAGTTATGTCCCAGTTGCTAATGCTGTTTTGGAGAAGGTTGCTGCTCTATCAGTTATGTTTTTTTGCAGAAGTCTTGCTACATCCATTAAGCTAGCTGTGCCAATTTGTTGTCTTACTACCGATTTGATTTATAACAAAGTGGAAGGTCCATACATAACAATGTCAATAGGCATTTTGTACTTTCTTACTTGACATATAGTCAGTCTCTCAATTTAAAATGCTATGCCTCCGGTTTAAAAATGCATCTAAGGTTTATGACAGAATCACGCTGCAATGAGGATCTCTCTAACTTTGTATTTGTGGTCGCATGCGCCAGTAATTTATGTTTAGAAAGTATATTTGCATTTTGCTTTTGAACCCGCCTTAATCTACAGCTGTGTTACTGGATATAGACAATACCGTGTTTTAAGTCCTGTGCATAGGCTGGCCACCTGTACATGTGGCTAGGGGGGAATCTCCTATCCAGGTTCAAAAATAGCGTTCCTGCCCATATACAAGGAGGCTTTATTGCACTATGGCTGACATGAAATACTTGTTATATCCAGATTTTGTTTAATCAGTCGTAACCTTGAGTTGTATGTGTTACTACTGATTTGAATTTCACTTTTTTTTGGAAGGATGCAGGTGCTTTTACAATTAAATATTGGCACTCAGTTTTTTATGGATCCAATCCTGGAGATTATACAATTTGAGAAGCATCAAGACAGAAATCCGAGCATTCAGAATCAGGATATTCCTACTTCTTTCATTCGAGATCCTTATGGGGAATTATTAAAATGGTTACTTCCATTGGATAATTCTATTCCTCCTCCATCTCGTCCTTCACCTCCTCCAACACTGAGTTCCAGTTCAAGTATTCGTAGCGCAACTGTGAAACCTGCTGTACCTAGCTCTTCAAGTTCCCAGCTCTTTTCTTTTGGACATTTTAGAAGTTATTCTATGTCCTCATTCCCTCCAAATGCTACACCACCTGTAGCTACACCTTCTGCAGCTACATTGCAATCAGCTACTCCACCTGCAGCTACATTTCAATCAGCTACTCCACCCGCAGTTGTCACCACTCCTGAAACTAAACCTACGATCGACCCAGAAGACTGGAATCAGTTCTCGTTCAAGAAGTTTGTCGGAAGTGGAAAAAGTGGAGATGAGGGACTATTATCTTTTCGTGGTGTGCCACTGCAACAAGAAAGATTTTCTGTTCGGTGTGGTTTGGAAGGTATATTTACACCTGGAAGAAGGTGGAGAAGAAAAATTGAGTTGATTCAACCTGTTGAAATTAATTCCTTTTCTGTTGATTGCAACACAGATGATCTTCTCTGTGTACATGTGAAGGTACAGTTTCTTTTATTTCCTCTATCCTACTTCCTTTGCCATTCCTCTAGGTGTTATGAAATGTATGCTTCCTTTCAAAAAGAAAACATGAGATGCCCTTACTAAAAGTATTGATTTTTTTTGGTTTAGGATTTTAATGCATTAAATAATGATAAGCTTATTTGTGCAGAATGTTTCCCCCGTTCATGCACAAGATATAGTGGTGTTCATAGATTCCATAATGATAATTTTTGAAGAGGCATCAAAAGGTGGACCACCATTATTTTTACTGATTGCTTGCATTGAATCTGGGAACAACTACAGTTTACCAAATCTAGAATTGAGGTATTGTCATGTGCATCAGTTATTTAAGTCTTGTGTCATCAGTCCTGATAATGAAATTTTGGTTGTTGATCTGCTAAGAACATGTTTGCAGCTTAAAGGCTTTTGCTCTGCATTTTCTTATGTTTTATTTGGAATAACCCCGGAGAAGTTATTTCTTCTCTTTTTCAAATTTTTTTGAGAACCATCTTCATTGACAACATGGAGGCTATCCTTTTTAATGATAACATGTTGTCAGTATCTTACTCCCTACACAAACTGGTCTTGTTCCTGGTGCACAGAAAAATATTTAGATATTTTATTGTTTCACCATGCATGATTGAAGCCAGGAATGTTGTGCTGCTGGTGTTTTGCTTTCAGTACACTTACAAAATTTTCGTTATCTGTGCTTGGCTTTATTAGAACACAATCAGTAAACTGCAAATTACTCTTTTGGCAGCCGAATCAGATCTGTGGTTTCGAGTACAACATATATTATGTGCAACTGCCTGTCCTAGGTTAAATATCATTCTGCCTCTTACTTCTTAGGCAAGTAAGAAATTTATAGTTAGACTGTTAGTTCTTGCCAAAAGCCATCAAGACAGCAATGAAATCCCTAATATTTCCATATTCCAAGTGACCAGCCAAAAGTACATAAAAGACTCGTATCAGTTATGTGGTTTCAAAGTACAACATAAATTATATATAACTGCCTGTACTAGGTTAAATATTGTTCTGTCTCTTAGGCAAGTAAGAATTTTATAGTTGACTGTTAGTTCTTGCCAAAAGCCATTAAGACAACAACAATGAAATCACTAATATGTCCAAATGATCAGCTAAGTAATTATGTTGCTATGTCCAAGATTATGCTGCTGTTAGTTGATCTAATAAAAATGACAGAGTGGCTTATTCAACGGTACATCAAGCTTTTGCATACTACCTCCGTCCACAAAAAATAGACAAAGTTGTAAATGACACGGGTTTTAATGCGTAATTGGTAAAGTAAGAGAGGAGGAAAAAGGTGGTAGAAGTAGTGTTAGTGGATTGTGGGATCCACATTTAGAATGATGTGTAGGGTTAGTATTTGTTTAAAAGTTTTCATATTTGGAATTGGTCTAATTTTGGTGGACGGCCAAAAATGGTAAAATTAGTCTGTTTTTTGGGACGTAGTATTAAGAGTTGGTTTGAAAGATATAAAGTAAATAATGTTTAGTCTTGAACAGTTTCTATTCTTTAAATGGAATTACTCATCCAAATATAAAAGAAACATCACCTGATCTGTTTTGAGAATTTGTTCATTTGTCACTTGATATTGCAGATATAACCGGAATCGTCATGTCCTACACAGGGACCTTATCTTTTTTCCTGTTGGTTTTCTGTTCTTCCTTAATCTCAATCATCTAAGCAGTTAATATGGTGTATAATTGATAGGAGAGGTGAAGAACATTCTTTTATTCTGAAACCAGCGACTACAATGTGGAAGCATGGAAAGGGTAACAGTGATGGTAATCCACGACTGTCACGCGTATCAGCAGCATCTGCTTCATCAAGCTTGCCTCACTTGAATTCTGGTGCAAAGAATAATGGATCATCTACCGATCAATTTGCTGTTCTTGTTTCATGTCGATGCAATTATACTGGTACAGTGATGTATAATTTGGATAAGTTCGATAATAACTTAGTGTGGATAACCTTATGTATGTGTTAATTCTCATTCTGTCGGTTGAATATTGTAGAATCAAAGTTGTTTTTTAAGCAGCCGACAAGCTGGAGGCCTCGTATTTCAAGGGATCTTATGGTTTCTGTGGCATCTGAGATGTCTGGGCAAGCTCTTGGATCTGATGGAACCCAGCTTCCAGTTCAGGTTATATACAAATTCAGCTGTGTTCCTTTTTTTCATTTTCATTTAATTAGCTAAGAGTTAACACCTACTACTGCAATATTAATTGTTTAACTTTCAGGTTTTAACTCTTCAAGCATCAAATATGACTTCAGAGGACCTGACTTTAACAGTTCTTGCACCAGCGTCATTTACTTCTCCTCCTTCTGTAGTGTCCTTGAGCAATTCTCCTCTGAGTCCAGTTTCAGATTCCATCGAGTTAGCAAGTGATAGGCGGGCAGATGGTTTTTATGGGCACAAAATGGAAGACGGTTCACAATCTGTATCTGGCAATGAACAAACTGTACCCATGTCTGACGTGGTCCAAAACACTGATATGGGTTGCAGCCATTTATGGTTACAGAGTAGAGTTCCTCTAGGGTATGTTATAGTTAATTTTCTGTTTGTTTTTCTTTCAACTTCGCCCCTTAAGATTTATCTTTCTTCTTGAACCAGATGTGTCCCTTCCCAATCTACAGCAACTGTTAAGCTTGAAGTTCTTCCATTGACTGATGGAATAATCACTCTTGATTCTCTTCAAGTAGAGGTTAGGGCAAAAGGTAAAAAGCAGATCCATTGCACCTGAATTCACACATTTGATTTTTTTGAAAATAGGGAAAAATAAAAAGAACAACGAAGTATTTGATTGGTACATATTTTTATCAATTATGATTAAAAATTTCGCTGCTGATAGGAAGAGCTAGTATATAAAAAATACTCAGTATATGAACTTTCTGATTACTGAGTACATGTATTGACTGAGGTGTGGATTGTGGTAGAGATGACAAAAATCGTATGATGCTATTGATTTGATGGCAGTAAAAGTTTCTAGTTGCTTTCTTCATTTTAAATCACATGATGCTTTTTGGGTGATAGGTCTTACTTATGTTCCTGAGCAATCCCTAAAGATAAATTCAACCTCGAGCATTGCAACTGGTATACTTTGAGGTGCCTTTTTTGTTCAAGTTCATTTGTTTTCATCATTCTGGCACGAAGACACAAATTGCAAGATGGCTCTGGCTTGTTGCCAGTTTCTCTGTTGATATTAGCTTTAAAATCTGGTCGGGTGAGTTTCTCTACCTAAGCCAGCGCCCGAACAATCTCTTATGTGTAAACCTCAACCGGTCTAATTTTCATGCATTTAGAGAGTACAGGTCCATACATCCCCGTAAAGAGTTCGTTGTGCTCCTTATTATAGGAATCATTTCATACATGTTTTGATTTGATTTGAGATGTAGCTATGTAGTTGAGGTAGACTTAGCGGGAACTATTGCGCATTTCTTTCAGCCTTAGATTTGTGCGAAGAATTGCTTTGCGTTTGAGATTATATTGTTGTTGTCAACTATAGTCTCCTCCATCAGTGTGAAACATGTAAGCATATTTTGTATCTGATTTTCTTGTAATCCTTGAAATGTTACAATTTATAGACAACGAAACTGTTGCTGTGTTTATCAGGAATTGCTATTTTCATGCTTGTAGGAAAATTTTATTTATCACTCCCCTTATATCCTTGGTCTTGACACTTGATTAGGTCATTAAATATATATTGATATTTTAACTGTATATTTCACTTTCGTCACCAAATAATTGTAACACGTAGCAGAGCAAAATGAATTTGCAGCTTGATGTGCAAATCTTCAGCTTTGGATTATATTATGATTTAATGTCAGGTTAATGTTCAGCTTATAATTGTAGCATATGTGTCTACCGCTGAAGTGGAAATGGTATGATTATCTGCGGATTTATCATATCTTTTCAACTTATTTATTACCACATGTTAGCTGCCGCAGCATAACATTCTTTTTGGGATTTCAAATCAGTGTTTCCTCGTAACATTTCTTATAATAAGCAGAGTTTTTCATTTAATAAACTTCTTATAAGTAATATATACTCCTTCATCAACGAACGAAAGAATATTGATATGTATTTGTTATTTCGGTTCATTAACGATTTAAATCTCCTTTTTTTAAAAAAAAAATTGGTAAGTAGATCACACTTTCCATTAACTTATTATACTAATATTATATTAGTATAAAATTAATAGTACTCCTGCTATATAAAGTGGCACTTGTATTCTCTTAATATTTTCATTTACTTTTCTTCCTGTTTTTTAAAATGCTTTTTGGGAAAAATTCACATTGAGTTAAAGGTAAGATTTTAACATGTAGAGTTGTAGACAAAGGCAATATTACTATTTTAATTGCAAGTTAAAATCTTTTTTTTTGTGAGAAGATGAGAATCGTTTTTAAACTCTGCGCATGATTTTACATTAATAACAAATGCAATAAATATATAATTTGCTTTGAGATTAGTTCGTGTAAGATGTTTTTACGCATGTATCTCACTAATGGATTATACATTTGCATATAAATATATTGTAATGATTCGTTTTGTGTATTTATCTTCTATTTTATCCTATATTACGTGTTCCGATAAACTTACAATTTGAATGAAAAAAAATAGTAGTACTAATTTTATAATACTAGTTGAATGAAAAGTATCAAAGATAGAGATGAAAGGAATCATAAATAGAGGATTTTTACATGAAAGTGATAACTAGTTTTCACACCGTAGCCTAAATTATGACCGCACCTACCTCTTGTGTTTCACCATTTCAATTTTATGCGCCACGTTGATCTAATGATTAAATCACATTTTCCATATCCACTCTATTATTAGTGCATGATTCGTGTCAAATAATATTAGACAACAGAATATAAATAAATCATTCAACAATAATATTTTAAATCTAGATTAATATTTTATTCAACGATTTACCAAACCACCTTAGTAAACTAAGGCTAAATACATGCATGCTCTCATATTTATAATTCCATGTCTCCTCCCATCACTAATTAGGACTATCCCAATTTTAATTATCATTCTTTTATGATTGCAAATTTGCAATTTGATTTCTTGATCTTATTCTTACGATCTAAAATATCGCTAGCGTGTTGATAAAATAGCGGATTTAATTGTATAGATACAAAATTAAACATAATCGCTATATAATAAAATCTTCTTGATTAGACCAATCATAAAAAGTGAAATCCAAAGAAATAATTAGCGACTAATAAAAAAAAAATTTCCCTTTGCCGAAATTCCATAATTATATCGAGAGTGCGTTTGAACGCACAACAACGACACGTCACCGAGATGGTGGGTCCCACCTAATTATTCTCTCTCATGCCGGCCTTGCCCGCGGTTTCCACTTCCATTCTATTTTGTTGAAAACTGACCGCTCAAAAGTCGAAACAATGTCAATTTTCCATTAAAAAATTTAAATAATTTTCCCTTTTTAAAGCAATTTCGCCTCATTTTCTTTTAATAATTTATGTACCTTGACTGTTTAATTTGTGAGTAAAATAATAATTATAAGTCAACTGGTTACTCTAAATTATCAACCTACGAGGATGAATTGTAAAAACAATATAAGGTGCCATATTTTTTTCCTTAATATTTTAGTCGCCTTTTAGAATTATTTAATTTAATGCCAAAATTCAATGAATTTGATTACACCCACGACTCTGTCCAACTAAACCAGACCTACCCATTTCAATAGCATGAATATAGAAGCTCTATAAAATAGGGTTTAGAGCATCCACATCGGCGAGCACAAGCTCGTCCGTTCGTCCGTACTAGCAGTGCGATGAGCTGTTCGCCGCTGCGCTCTTGCCGCTGGCACGGCGCTGCTCGATGTTTAGAGCATCCACATCGGCGAGCACAAGCTCGTTCGTCCGTCCGTGCCAGCGGCGCGGATGAGCTGTCCGCTGCTGCGCTCTTGCCGCTGGCATGGCGCTGTTCGATGCATCGAGCACGTCCGTGCCAGTGAGCAGGCGACGTGGCAGCTTCCTATTGGCCAACGGCATAGCCGTCGGCAATCTAAATTTTTTAAAAAAAAAATAGGATTTTAATTAAAATTTTGATTAAAAATAAAAAAAATATATTTTCCCACTTCCCAAAAAAATTATCCGTTTTCTACCCACTTTTAATTTATTTTTCAATTTTTTTCCCCAAAAATACATATTTTCATCTAAAAATACCCACACTTCCACACCAAATATTCACACCACACTACACAATTCTCATCTAAATTCTCTCATTTCCATTCTCAATTCTCAATCTTTCTTTCACTCTTACAACAAAACAATGCCCGGCCACAGCGATCACCTCTCCGGCTCCCACGATTGGAACCTCGATTGGTTCGGTTCACAACCGTTTCCTAGTCCGGAAACAGAATATTCGGCCCCTCCTCAAACCCAAGGTTCGGAAGTTCCAAGTGGCTACCGGCCTTACCCGATCGACGACAAGATGCCCCTGAAGGGCAATTCGGGTGGACACCTGAGCCTAGAGCGAGGTCGAGCGGCCCCTCCCAAACTCCGACTCCTCCTACTCGCGGTGTCCGCACACCGTACACTCCGACGGAGATGGAGCAATTGTTCAAAGCGTTCTTGTCAATCTCCGAAGATCCGGAGGTTGGCACGAACCAATCCGGCGATCATTATTGGCGGCGCATCTATCGCCGGTACAATGAAAACCGGCCGGCTGGAACAATCGAGCACAACGAGAGTATGGTGCGCAATGCCATATACAGAGCCAACGAAGAAATCCAAAAGTTCTAGGGGTATTACCTCCAGGAAGAGCGGTCGACGGGGAGCGCCCGGAGCGAGGTTGACATCATCAGTTCCGCCTTGTCGACCTACCAATCCATGAACTACAAGCCGTTCAAGTACCTCAACATTTGGCAGGAGACGCAGTCGCATCTGAAGTATAGGGGAGGCGTAACATCCTCCTCTAGTGGCTCCTCCAAACGGTCAAGGTTGGTATTCCTATCTGACGCCGGCTCCGAAGACGTGGCTAGCCAACTTGCCGGAGCTAACTTGGGTAGCCCCGACACCAGCCCGAGCGGTTCCCAACGCCGACCGCAAGGAAGGAAGAAGGCGGCTGCCAACCGCCGTCGCGCCGCGACTCCATCCACCCCCGCTCCCTATGTGCCACCTCAACCCCCCACCAACTCGTTGTGGGGGTTTTGGCCCAACTTAATTTGGCCGATAGGTCAAATATGACCCCCGAGCAACTTCGATCGCATGTGGTGATGATACGGGGTCTCTAAAGAACGTTGGGGGTATTGCCGGATGATGACTAATCTTCCACCGGGGGCATTTTTAGGCTTAAATTACATTTTTAGGAGTTTAATTATATAATTTTTATTTTTTAGGATTTCAAGTATGCAATTTTTATTTTTTTATATTTTAATTATGCAATTTTTATTTTTTTAGGAATTTAATTATGTAATTTTAAATTTTTTGTAATTTGTAATATTATTCCGGGAATTGTTAATGTATTTTAATTTTTTGGAAATGTTTTTATTTAAATTAAATAATGAAATGGTGGGACCATTGTGCTTGTCTTTGCGGAAGAGCACGGATGTAGGTGTCGTGCTCTTGCCTAAGAGCAGGCATAAAAAGTGGGGCCGGACCCACATCCTTGTTCGTTGGCAAGAGCACGGATGTGGATGCTCTTAACACAAAAATATCGCATCCCACTTATTTACGTGGCACTTTATTAGTATAGTGTCTAAATATCTCCCCACGTAACTAACTCTATTCATTAATATAAAAAGATTAAGGCCATCCGCAGTGGGGCGCCCTAAGGCGCGTCCTATGTCGCGCCACGTCAGCATTTTTATCCTCCTCCTTCTCCACCTGCAGTGGGGCGCCCTAAGGCGCGCCCTATGGCGCGCCACATCATCAATTTTATAATATTTACAAAATACATACGAATTAAAAAAAACTAAAATACATTTAAAATACGAATTTTAAAAACTTCATTCATTTAATAAAAATTAATACATTACAATGCGAAATAATAAAAAACGCAAACTCAGCGACGGCGGTTACGAGCCCACACTTCTTCAATCATGTCGCTCATGAGCTGCGCATGCTCCTGTTGGTTGCGCATTGAGGCCTGCCTAGATAAAACCTCATCGAAACCTAACGGTAACCCTCTATCGGGTGTCTCGGTTGATGTGCCGGCAGAGCTAGATGCACGGTCGTCGTCATTCCAATCGGTGATGCTTCCGCCTTCACTCTCGACTATCATGTTGTGCATGATTATGCACGCATATATGACATCGGCGATGATTTCCTTATACCAGAAACGAGCCGACCCTTTCACAATTGCCCACCGTGATTGGAGCACCCCAAATGCCCGCTCTACATCCTTCCGCGCCGCCTCTTGCTTTTGCGCAAATAAAACCCTCTTCACACCAATCGGGCAGCTGACCGTCTTTAGGAAAACTGGCCACCGTGGGTAGATGCCGTCGGCCAAGTAGTACCCCATATAGTATTGGCGTCTGTTGGCAGTGAACTCTATGGCCGGGCCGTTGCCGTTACATTGGTCGGTGAAGAGGGTGGACGAGTTGAGGACGTTGATGTCGTTGTTCGACCCGGCTACGCCGAAGTAAGCATGCCAGATCCAAAGCCGATAGTCAGCGACGGCTTCGAGGATCATCGTCGGGTGGCTGCCCTTGTATCCACTTGTGAATTGGCCTCTCCACGCCGTCGGACAGTTCTTCCATTGCCAGTGCATACAGTCGATGCTCCCGAGCATCCCAGGAAACCCATGCGCCCTCTCGTGCATCTGCATAAGACCCTGGCAATCAGTGGCTGTCGGCTTGCGCAAATATGTGTCGCCATAGGCCTTTACTACCCCCCGACAAAAGTACTTCAGACACTCGCGGCCTGTAGTCTCCCCACAGTGGAGGTACTCGTCAAAAAGGTCCGCCGTGGTGCTGTATGCCAACTGATAAATAGCAGTCGTGCACTTTTGCAATGGTGTAAGGCCGGGTTTCCCGATGCCGTCCTCCCGAAACGTGAAGTATTCTTCACGTGAAGACAATGTACGAACAATGCTGAGAAAAAGGTACCTCGACATTCGAAACCGGCGGCGGAACACAGTCGGGCCCCAACGTGGTTGATCGGCAAAATAGTCTTCAACCAGACGCCTGTGAGCTTCCTCGTGGTTGCGTCGGACATACGTCCTATGTCGAATAGGACGATGGACTTGCTCAGCCGCCGCTGCAGCCGCCGCCTTCTCGCGCTGCATTTGTGAATAGCATGCCGCCATGGCCTCTTCAACGGCTGCATCTAATGCTTCGTCAATCGAACGACCGGAATCAGACGAACTAGAACTATTGGTGTCTTCGCCGGGATTCATTTTCGTTGGATGTTGAGAGAGAATATGTTGAGAGATAGTCGATATGTGTCGTATGCACAATTGAATGAGAAACGAGATTTATATAAAAAAACGAAACCGCGTGCCATCGTCCGCGGCCTTCACAATGGGGCGGACGATGTCGCAGATGATGGCCATCGTCCGCGACCATCGTCCGCGACGTTCGCAATGGCGCGGACGATGGCCATCGTCCGCGGTTTAAGTCGCGCCCGAAGCGTAGGCCGCGACTATCGTCCGCGGCCTATGCCACACACCCACAGTGGGGGCGGACGATGAATGGCGCGGACGATGCGCGCCATCGGGCGTGCCATCGTCCGCCCATTGCGGATGGTCTAAAGCATCCGCAATGGGGCGTACGATAGGCCGTCCGAGGCATAAAAAGGATTAAAGAACCCGCAATGGCACGGACGATAGGCCGCCCGATGTCTCGGGCGCGCCATCGTCCGCCCACAGTGGGTGCGCGGATGATGCCCGATGCATCGTCCGCGCCCTATAGATATGTGGGCGACGCGGACGATGGCGCAGACGATGCAACGCGTTTTTTTTTTTTTAATTTCCAAAAATTTATTTATATAAATACCCCTACCCCACCTTCATTTGTAACATTTCCATTCACTTTTCCACACTCAAATTAGGATGCAATGTAGGATTTGCCGTTTTTAATTAATCGTGATATTTTTAATTATTTTGCATTGACATATTTAAAAATATTTAAATTAATTAACAACATAATAGTGAAACCTATAGGATGGCCTTTAGGGCGGCTTATAGGGCGCCCCACTGCAGGTGAAATGATAGAAGGATAAAATGTTGACGTAGCGGTACATAGAGCGGGCTTTAAGGTGTCTCTTAGGGCGGCCCAGTGCTAATGCTCTTAGCATCTGATCAATTATAAAATAAAAATGGGATGGCTATATACATTAATTTTATACTACTATACTGGTTTTGCCATTTCTGTTTCTACGTCGCCCGAATTGATGAGTTTTAAAAGAAGAGGAATGAGAATACTCACAATCACAAATCACAATATTATTTCTTTATAAGAAAGGTCCAAAACATGTATTTTTTGAGTGTTTTCCTATGCTACCGATCATCTTCTACACGTAAATTTTAAAATCTAATAAAGACAAAGAGAAAAAACTATAACGACCAGAATTGATTTATGCATAAAGGGTAGTGGAAGTTATCAATCCTTATTAGGAGCAAACATTGTACTGTAGTTAAGAAGGTTTATTCATATTTTGGACTACCAAATTTATCAGGCAAAATCAGTTTACTATCTTATTAATAGTATGATTCACATTATTTTTTAAGTAAGAAAGCCAAAAGTGTTATGTGTATCCTTATTCTAAACTACTCCTTTTGCTATAGTTCGAAATTAGTAAATATGAGTATCAATTAATTTGTTATATTGTGATTGCCTACAACATATCTTAGTCAATATGTATGAGATTTGGTAATAACATGGAAAAATACTGATAAAACTGTTAGGAATTAGTATATCATACTCCATACACACAGTAGAAACACCCTAAAACTGCCTTCTAATTTTCTCAAGCAATATTTATATATTTCTTGAGTATTGAACTGGTCACTCACAACATACTCCACCTTATGTTTTAGATCTCAATTCAATACTCCATTCATCCATGAAAAATACTACTTAGTTTCATTTTGTTATGTTGAGATGCTCATGAAAATAATCTCATTTCAATAATGGAAAATTTTGTTTTATTTTTTTTGTTTTCCTTTCTTATTTTATCTATTTTGTCTTTTATTTCTCTTACTTTATTAATTTTCATTAAAATTTGCATTGTCCATAAATGAAATTATTTTTCATAGAAAAAGATAATAGTAGTCTTGTAGAGAGGCATTTCTGGGGGGTGTCACATAGGTGTATATTAGTATAAGTATCATTTATATAATAAAATAATAATAACAAGAGTGATTGTTATTATCTGATTCCAGCTTTGCTTTCATTTATATATAAAAATAATAGTATACTAATAACAAGAGTGATCTTTATTATCTGATTCCAGCTTTGCTTGTTGCACAGTATCAAGGGGGAAAAGTTGTGTGTGTGAAGGTAAAGCAAGTGATCTGCAATCACTGAGTTCCTTCTACCCATCTCAGTGTGAATATCTGATACAATCTCCAATTGGGTCCGAGTTGTTTCATCAAAATTTTCAGGGTTTTAATTGGAAACTTTTTTTTGAGTGGGAAAATTATGTTTTGTCGTCTTTTGAGATGTTGAGCAGCTGATCTTTCTTAGCTTTCCTTTTCGTCTTCAAATTTTCTTGAATAAAAAGTCGGTCCTTGAAAGGAGGAAAGGTGCTGTTTGCGATTTGGGTTTCCTGGAAGTGTGGGAAAGGTTTCACCTTTTCATGTTTTGGTTAATTCTATGAGGCGGGTTTGATTTCTTTTAGATGGTTGTGTGGAGATTTGTTGTAAAATTAGTGGCTTGACTCGAAGGGCTTATTTAGGATATTTAACAGAAGAGGGTGGTTGAAAATTCTACTGCTTTCCTGGGGTTTTAATGATTTTTTGAGGTCTGCTGAAGATGGGACTTGGTAATGACGCTATAAAAGTGGATTCTTTGGATGTCAAGATATCGAAGGGGAGGAAGAAGAAAATAGTTGTTGATGATGATGGTGCAGTGAAGGAGACTGGATGCTGCATCAGTTTGAGGTTTATTGGCTGCTGTGCTGCTTCAAGATCTAAAGTAGATAGCTCTGTGAGTAGCATCAGCACTCAGGGTAATGTCCTCATTTGGATTTGAGTTTCAACTTTTGATTATTTTTCTTCTTCTGCTTATGTTATGTTTAGTATTGGTTTTAATTCTCAGTTTGGATTGATATGTGCTCCATTTTTACTTCTTCTTTTGATTAAATAAGTTGATTTTCTTTCCTTTTTCTTCTCCTCTTCTGTGATTATGTGTGGTGTGAGGTATTTTGCGGCTGTCAAATTTGTAAGTCAGCAGTTATGATTATCCTTCCTTATGAATATGATTTGGTGAGCTATATGATTGCTAATTGATGCAAATGGAAAAGGGCAGTGGCCTCTGATTTAGAAATCGAACAAGCATGTCAAAAAAGGATGGTTAAGGATATTCTTTTTACAGTTTTGATCTTCAAATCTTATAATTTTTGTGGAATGGAAGAGGGGTAGAAAAGGTGAAGCAATGGAGAAAGTGTTGTCTGTAAATTGGCTGAGAGATTGGAAGTGTTGGTGAGTGGACAGTGGAAGCCCCAGTTAATGAATCATTGGATATGAAACGGAAAATGATTTCATTAGCTTCGCCTCCCCAAGGAAATTTGTTTTAAGCGTGAAAGCATTTTCTTCTTGAAATGTTAAGTTTCCTGATGACACCCTGTCTTTTATACCGAGTCAAACTATAGAAGAGGTTTTGAAGCTTCACTGTATGTAATATTGATTGAACTCCTAGTTTTATGACCATCACTGATGCATTGTTTTAAGAGATACTCATGTTCTTAGTCAATGGTAATTTTTCATAACATCTGCAGAAAAAATTTATAGACAAATTGTGGTCGATTTAGCTCATTACCAAATCATGCTCCTATTACTACACTGGTAGATATCTTGAGGTTCCATATCATGGAAGTAGCTCATATACGTTCTTATCTGTTGTATTGTTTTGCATGTGCTCAGAAATTAAATCAACAAACGGTGCTAGCAGAGATCAACCAGTTGGTGCTGTTATACCATCCACCACCACAAGCAATGCTGAAAGCAGTTCTTCCAGCTCCAAACTCGAAGAGGAGCTTAAAGTCAATTCTCGGCTGCGGAAGTTCACATTCAACGACCTTAAGTTGGCGACGAGAAATTTCAGGCCAGAGTCGCTTCTTGGTGAAGGGGGATTTGGGTGTGTGTTCAAGGGGTGGATCGAAGAGAATGGTACAGCACCAGTCAAACCTGGGACAGGACTTACCGTTGCAGTAAAAACGCTGAATCACGACGGACTTCAGGGCCACAAAGAATGGATGGTTTGCTTCATACTTAATACTTTTCGCTTGAAGCCATATGCTGCTTTCTCTTTGTTGTATTACCTTGTGACTGGGTTGTTCTGACTTCGTATAAAATTGACAGGCTGAAGTGAATTTTCTGGGGGACCTTATTCATCTTAATTTGGTTAATTTAATCGGCTATTGCATCGAAGATGATCAGAGGCTGCTCGCTTATGAGTTCATGCCTAGAGGAAGCTTGGAGAACCACCTTTTCAGAAGTATGCACCTTCGTTTCTTTCAGTCTTGCATTATGAATTATTGAGATTCAAGTTTATAGCGAGTACTTATCAGTTTTATAGAGCAGCAAGCCTGTCTAGGACCAGGATTGAGGATATACCTTTCAAATCCTTTCTTCTCCTCCTATTTATTAAATTTATTTGTTAGAAAAGTGAGTACGAATTTACGACATTCTGAAAGTGAAGGCAGTGTTAGTTTCGCTTTTTTAGTTTTCTGTAGATTTTGAATACATTTTGGGATTGTAGGATCTCTGCCACTTCCTTGGCCCATTAGGATGAAAATAGCTCTAGGTGCTGCAAAGGGGCTTGCTTTTCTGCATGAGGAGGCGGAAAGGCCAGTCATATATCGTGATTTCAAGACTTCTAACATCCTCTTGGATGCTGTAAGTTCTCGACTTATTGTAAACACATCCTTCTAAAGTACAATTGGTCTGATTATGTATCGACTCTTTCAAAATTTACCTGACTTTAAAAGGATACTCTTGCAGGAATACAATGCCAAACTTTCTGATTTTGGACTCGCTAAAGATGCTCCAGATGAAGGCAAAACTCATGTTTCTACGCGTGTGATGGGAACGTATGGTTATGCAGCTCCGGAGTATGTCATGACAGGTAAATTCTGTGTCATTTCAATTCTGAATTTCGTCCGAGTCAACTTCTGTTTTGAGTTCCCCATTAAAGAAAAACATGGTTTCACTTTGGCGTCAAACATTTTATGGCTTTCCTTCTATTCCGGTTGTTGCAGGGCACCTGACATCAAAGAGCGATGTCTACAGCTTTGGTGTTGTTCTGCTCGAGATGCTGACAGGCAGAAGATCAATGGACAAGAACCGCCCCAATGGTGAGCATAACCTTGTGGAGTGGGCCAGGCCCCATCTGCTCGAGAGAAGGCGCTTCTACCGCCTGATAGATCCTCGTCTTGAAGGTCATTTTTCAATCAAAGGCGCCCAGAAAGCTGCCCAGTTGGCAGCACACTGCCTTAGCCGGGACCCAAAAGCCAGGCCTCTGATGAGTGAAGTTGTTGAAGCTTTGAAGCCTTTGCCGAACCTTAAGGACATGGCCACCACATCCTACTTCTTTCAGACGATGCAAGCTGACCGAAGCAGCCCCAACCCAAACAGCAAGAATGTGTTTCGGACGCAGGGGTCCTTCACCAAAAACGGGCAGCAGCAACCTAGAAGCGTCTCGATTCGAAAGGGGACACATGCCTCACCATATCATCAGAACTTAGCTCAGAATTCTCCAAAACCAAATGGTAAAGCATAGTATCACTTGGGTACTAAATTCTTCTTATCCGGTAGTCTACTCGACCTCTGAGCAACTTAAGTGATGGGAGCAACGCGATGCAGGGCCAGATATTAGGTTTGATAGGTTAATGGTTACGCGTTGGAATGCCTCCCCTCTTCCTCCGCCTACCCTCCCGTTGTAACATAGAATTGAGATTTTAACAGTGCATTTTGTTATGTAAGTATTCTTGAAGATGGGAACTTCTGAGTTCTGCTATTCCATCTTCCATTCTCATTGCTAAATGTTGGTGTTTCTTATGGCAGAATGTCACCAGAAATTAGTCTAGGTTGTGTTTGGTATATGGAATTGGAATTGGAATTGGAATTGGAATTGGAATTGAGTTGGAAGAAATTGAATTCTAATTCAATTCTAAATCTTATGTTTGGTAAAATGAAGGAATTGATATGAAATTGAATTTGAGGAATTTGTGTACACACGCTTTACACAAAATACACATACTATACATACCAAATACACACATTCCACATACTATACAATATACACACACTACACAAAAAAAAACACAAATTCCACACGCTACACAAAATACACACACTATACACAACATACACACACTACACACCACTTAAAAAAAGCACACTCCACACATTGCACACTACACACACTGCACACACTGTATTCACAAATTGAAATTTCAAATTTGGTTTAGTACGTATTTCAGTTTTTTTGTTTAGTTCAGTTTAGACATTTGGCAAATTTCAATTTTCAATTTGTTTTGGTTCCAATCGAAAAAAAATCTAAAAACTAAAAGAAAAAAAAAATCCAAAAATCGGAAGCTTAAAATGTGTGCAATGTGTGAAACGTGTACAATGTGTGTAGTGCATGTAGTGTGTGAAGTGAGAAGTGTGTGTTGTGGATATAGTGTGAAGTTATTTAATTTTATGACTACTTGGAATTCTAATTTTCTACTTTTAATATGGAATTCAAATCGTTGAATTGAAAGATTTAGAATTGCAATTCATTTCCAAATTCAAATATTTTTGTGGTACCAAACTTTGAATTTGAAATTGAAGGCTCCAGTTCCAATTCGATAGTACTACTATACATAGCGTAATTGTGTTCTCTTCATGAAATCAACGGTTTAGTGATTCTCAATTCCCAGTTCTCACTCCTTAAACACACATTTGAGATATAAAAAAAAAGTACGGCAACAATTTGCAGAGCATTCAGAAAAGATAAAAAGGTAATAACGAAGAAATGGATACAATCCAAAGTCACTGAATCCATCAACATCGACAAGGCAACTGCTTCAACACTGAAATTTAACAACCTTGCTT
This sequence comes from Salvia splendens, assembly GCF_004379255.2. Classification (NCBI taxonomy): domain Eukaryota; kingdom Viridiplantae; phylum Streptophyta; class Magnoliopsida; order Lamiales; family Lamiaceae; genus Salvia; species Salvia splendens. The sequence goes on from NC_056034.1 coordinate 9,578,632, forward strand.
TCTGCAATGATTCAGACAGCATAGTGTTTCCTCGCACACGCTGTTGTCTCGTGCCTCACGCAGCCTTCCTGCTAAGCTGATCCTTAGATGTGCTCTCGAATATCTTATCCGCGTTCCCAACCTCAAAACCATCTCGTCTGTGGAACTCTTCAACCTGCGCAAGTAATGCAGAAAAATTAAATACATACAAACAAGCAAGATGGCAAAACTTCTAAAAACAAGATAGGCATGTTCACCACTGGAGGAAAATACTTGGGAATACTGTTGTCAATTCATACAAAAAAAAGAAAAAAAATCTAAGACTGAATCATATACAAGAGCAAAATATTAAGTTAGGAGACCTTGTCCTCGGCTACATTTTTGAACTGAGGAAGCACGAGGCGTTCAGCAAATTCAATATAACAGCGTGGTATTGATTCCGTGATTCCTTCAGAGAAGTGGAAAGAAGATGAATCTGCCACGGTTGAGCTTTGTAGCAAGAGACCATCAGGGCTCACTGGGATGACAAAACCAGCTTAGTAAATCATTTGAGAAATTCAATAATACATCATGGTATAACAAATGGAATCTGTGCTTGAAGTTATTCATATTGGAGATGTATTTGTAAGACTGTAACAATGTGACCAAGGTCCCAAATACTGACCCTTGAGAATGCCTCCTTCAGAGTTCAATCTGAAACCATTCTCCTCAATGAACTTATTAAGATTATCGATCTTTCGTAAATTTGATTTGAGGCGATGAGCAGAAACAGTGACATGATTCAACGCGTACCCATTGACAAGGGTCCATGCAGCATACTCACTTTCCCTGCAAAATTTGTAAGTCCTTGCACCATCATATCTATTTCAAAATGCGGAGTCTTTCTATCACATACCGGGCCAACTGTTGGAACTCGGAGAATGAGGGGGTTTCCCATGTCAAACATCCCAGTGCACTGGCCAAAGCAGAATGCATATATCCATTCCCAGACATTGCAGTGTATTTTCTGATGATTTTCTACATATGAAGAAACAAACAATTTGATACTAAATGAGCATTGATTTCATAAGCACATACATACTCTGCAACAACTAGTAGCATTTCAATAGAATGAACTTCAACAAAACCAAACTTGAAATTAACCTGAGCTTCTGAGGTCATTTGATCAACAAGAAGTTGTGATATAAATATCCGTGGCAACGGGCCATTAACGCCTGCGCCGGGACCAGCACGAACCTCAGAGGGAGGCGAAAACCAATAGGCTTTCAGCTTCTTAGCTGGGAAGCTCAACTCTTCCCTTTGCACATAACCAAAATCCATAAAGAATCTAGCTATGGAATCAATCCCATGATCATTCACCTAAAGATCAGCAACAATCAATCCATAAAAAACATGGTCTTTAGTAAAAATGAGAAAATTAAACACAAAAACTTCACCCCAAACGTCCGAAAAGCAAAATGATCATAACATATATGATCCTTTTCATATGAATGAACAAGCTCCAAGATCTTTTTAGCCGTCGGATTCCTGTTTAGATAAACATCCTCCATAGCTGACAGTGTATTCCTGAAAAAAGATTCCCCTCCCTGCAGATTTCAATCAAAGCTGAGGTTTCAAGTTCCACAAACACACACAAAATTAAGCTCAACTTTCCATATCAGAAAACAATAGTAATAATTTTGAAAACCATCTGTAAGAATAAGTGGGTACGGAATTTGAATGATAAGAATGAGGAAATACCAGAAAGGAAGAATCTTGTGGATGACCATGGTAATCGCTCGAAGCTGAGATGCTAGAAAAATGATTTGTTTTACTGCCATGGAAAATCATATTGATTGTGCGGAGGGGAAGAGAGGAGGAATATGAGAGAGATGGGGATGGCGAGAGAGAAACGCAAGATCGGAGAGGGAGAGGAGGAGGAGGAAATTTGAGCATTGTTGTCTGTGAGTGCAGAATTTGATATCATCATTCATCCCTTTATAAGTATTAATCCTTCTTTTCAGATACCTGGTGCCACGTCACAGGTCCCATTATATATATCTCTATGGCGTATTTAATTGCACCCTCCGTTCCTTTATAATTGAGTCATTTTTCCTAAACTAGTGCTCCCTCCGTTCCTTCATAGTTGAGTCATTTTTCCTAAACGAGTGCAAAAAAAAAACATAGCTTATCTTGGGATATAGGGAGTAGTATATTTGACCTTTTAGATATGCCTCTACACGATTTGGAATACATAAATCTCAATCTAGATGATTCGATAGCGTGTTGGCATATAGTTATCTGGTTTTAGAAAGCCGTCCTAATTATTCAACACGACATCAACTTTATCTCAACCACATCTTTATCCAATCACTTAAATATAGACTGGCGATTGAGCTAAAAATTCCGAGTCCAAATGTCACTCCAGCAAGAACTATTTTTACAACCCAAAACCAAACCGTATCCATACAAGCAAATTCAGGCATGTTTCGAGCTCAAAACTTGGTAGACAAAATGGGGCATCGAATCATATGATCATATTCTTCTACCTTATTGCTTGCTCGGTTTCTCAAAAAAAATGTGCATTGGCAGCCTTGTGTCCCGAGCTTCGAGGATCATGGTTTAAGAGCTATGGCCAGTCCAATCTTAGCGCTTTTCTCTATAGCCCTTGTGTCAACTTCACCCGAAATGGTGACGAGAGATTTGGGGCGCCACTCGTGCTGCATGAGAGCACTCGCTTTGCCATAGTTGTTCACTCGACCTTTCAAAGAGGTCAGGGGATCCAGTGCATGCTGTGTCCCAATAGTGAGTGTGTTCTCATTGGTCGTGAAGCTGTGAGTCAGCTCGGCCCCAACAGCTGTGTTGGTCAATGGACTCACTGTGTGGAAGTAGGAAGCTGTGATCGTTTCACCTTTGTCATTCCTGTGTATAAACCAAGAGCAAAAGACAACTACATTTAAACCAGGTTTGGCTTTGCTTTCTAGCAAACATGACATCCGGGATCCCGAGCTAGATATCTAACAGTAGGACTAAAATATGATGATAAAGATATACTCCTATTAGAGGCTTCAGCAGACAAAGATGCTGAGATTTCATTAATCCCAAATGGAAAATTTACGTTCTTTCATTTACTTTTCTTTCATTTTACTTTTTTTCAACTTAAAGTATACTTACAGAATCAACTTTTCTTTCATTTTACTTTTTTTCAACTTAAAGTATACTTACAGAATCAAGGACGCGACAAGGTCAGTCGTGGTATAACTGATTCCAGCATTGTATTTCACAAAGTTTCCAGAGGCTGTGTCGAACGAGACATCAGTCCCAAAAGTAGCGTTGTTACTCCCAGCAACACCAGAGAAGTTGACGATGGGTTTAGCAGTCAGTCCAAGGCTGGTGCTAATTCCAGCATACTCATGCAAATATTGAAGTTCCACCTGTCAACCCAACCATCAATGACATAAGATTCAATCACAGCAATAATACTTGACAATCGCAATTTAGATATGAAAACTGATTGATTATGTAATGTAGGAAAGAAATATAATTACCTTGCCTGACTTTTGGTCAGGAGCAATAAAGCGGAAAATAGCCTTCACTCCAGGAGCAGGCTCATCAACAGTGATCGTTGTGTATACCTAAATAGGCAGTTAATGTTTTATTAAAAGTAAAACATTAAATCTTTAAGTAAAAGGCTGTTTTATCAAACATATAACACACCATGAATTGGGATAAGTTCAACGGCAAAAGGACATCAAATCTTTAAGAATATTAAAACAGATAGAGCAAAGGATACAGTACAATAAGGAGACTATCTAGACAGATACATGATAATCAATATGATTCAGAAATCCACTGCCAGTGTCAGTTTGTTGGAGAGAATCCAAATCGGGTGGAGGGAACATCAAACTAACTTCAAGGGCAGACGTCTTGCAGATCAGGAACTAATATCAATTTCATTCAGATGCAAATTCAAGAAACATCAGTAAAAATAATACTCCTATATCAGATTAAAAAAAGGGTAAAGGGATAACAAAAAGAAGTAAATGTGATTCTCTGGACTGGAAGAAATCAAATTGTTTGTTTCACGTAGCTGAAGTATCAATAAGAGTAAAATTCCATTTTCTGAAGTTATCGCAAAATTCTTTTTTTCCCAAACAATGAAATGCCCCGAATTTTGCATTGCATCGAGTTGAAGTAAAGAGCAATTGAGGATATCTTTGCTCTTAGTTAACCGTGGTCATCGTTCAGCCTATTGCTACTGATACTTGGACAACTCATTTCAGTACATTTTTCCATGACAAATACAAGCATGTTAAGTTTGTATATTACACAACAGTTGTATATATAGTGGAGGTTAATTAGATTACTAACATTGGAGTGGGTATCCACTTTCACGTCAGTTGTGATGTTCTTGTTCTTCAGCTGGGTGTTAACGTCAGCCAAAAACAGGTCGCCTTTCTTTGTCCCAGATGAAGTAATGGCCTGTAGAGCAATAACCATATTAACAACACAGCTAAAACAAATCAAATATGAAACGACCAACTTATTATGTGATGAAAACCATTAATACAGGAATGTGCGCAAAGCAGACTACAACTACAGTGCTATCCGCGCATCACTATTCGGTATGTGAATCAATACTTTAATCAAAACACGAATTTCCACATTATCCTTTTATACATTACTGAATCGATAGAACTACACAGGCACCATCTAAACTCCCAAGACAGGTTAATCACAAAACATTCCTCAATGGAAATGCACTGCAAATATAATTGCATAAATCCATTCCAATTTAGAAGAAAATGTGGAGAAACCCTAAATAGCAGATACAGGGCAAATTAAGTTTTCATTCCTTCCAATTTGTACACAGAAATTCAAACAGCCCAACCTTAACCGTTGATTCTCTTGCACACAGCACAACACATAAAAATGCATGAGTGATTCAATACAGGAAATGAAGTAGAAACACTAACCACGCCATTAGCAGTGTAAGTAGTAAGAGTAAACTTCTGGTCGCCCTGATAATCCTTGTAAAGAAGATCTAAAACACACCAAAAACATTAAAAAAAAACATTTTGAGATAATAATGACAAGCTCAAAAAAATCAGAAGAAATGCAGAAATTAGCTGAGCAAATAGAAACACAAAATCCGTAAAGAGAAAACATCACTCGCCTCTGGCTTTCTTGCCAATATCAGTGTAAAGGCCGGGACCCTTGACAAAAACCATATTCTGTTCTCCTTGGATAGTCGGAAGAGTTTGGAAGGGAGAGAAAGGAAGAATTTCTAGAGAGAGGGGAAACGGTGGTGTCCGAATATGCTTCGTTGGCTTAATGCATATCGTGTATCGATATGTTGCTGGAAAATGTTTATTTAATTATTTTGACCCTCATTTACTGCTCTCAATTATCTAGACCGTCAATATCTGTTTGGGTCAATTTTTGGCCGTGGATCTTTGATTAAATAAATGATGAAGTAGGAGTTGGTAAGCTTACCTCATCCATATAAATATGGAGTATACAAATATTTCAAATGGATGCATAAAAATATTTCAATGGATGCATTTTTTAGAGATCTCCATGGTAATAGGTCAGCCATAGGCTAGCCACAAACTCCTCCTATTACATTATCAGCACTAAAAACTCTTCATGTCACATCATCAGGACAAGCAACTGAACAAGCAATAGGCTAGCCACAATAAATAAAATTATAAAAAATAAATAATTAACAATCACACAAAATACGGAATTAAATTTACGACACAGATACGGGAAAATTCAATAATAATATTTAAATTAAAAAAATACATTAATTAAAAAAATTTCATTAATTAAAAAAATCTAACGACGTGCAGCCCTCCGCTGATGTGCAGCTATGTGATCCCGATCAATCACTGCTCGTCGGTGGACAACGGGTGGAGGTCGAGGTAGCTCCGGCTGCAAGGCCCTTTGTTTCAACCGGTTTATCTCGCGGGACGTATAGGCCTCCAACTCTTCGTTCATTTTTCGTCCGTACTCCTCAACATCACCACCACTACTACCACCGCATTACTCATTTCACGTTGTTGCTTTTGTACAGAAATTAAGATGGAGAGAAAACTCGTTAAAATAAGTGGTGCGAATGAAAATGACGTGCAAATCGCGTATATATAGTGTTTCGAAAAAAAAATTTGAGCTGACCGATCGGGAGCCTGCAATGGCGGCCAGCCGACTGGCGAACGGATCGGCCAGCGCCCGAAAATCGGCGTCGGGTCCAATGGTTCGGCTAGCGGACCGGCCAGCGCCGGGAATCGGCTAGCCTATCCGCTCGCCGCCATTGGAGATGCTCTTATAGAAGATTATTGTGAAAGAAGAAGTCTACAGAAAATAAAATTATGACTCCTTATCCACGAAATTCTTAAGAAATATTTCTAGAACGAAAATAGTTAAATCTAATAAAATTCAAGCTAGTATTTGATATTAGTCTATTTATACCTTAATGAAGTCGTAATATTTCGTCTTACCGTTCGAGGGTAAAGGAAATAAGGTAAAAAATAATTAAATTGGCCGAAAAATTAGGGTTGGCAATTTTCGACACGACACGATAATCCGACACGAATCCGCGCGAAATTATTGGGTTGGGGTCAAGTCTTAATGGATCCGTGTCCTTACTGGGTTGACCCATTAAGAACCCGATAATTTCGGGTTGGGTTCGGGTCGGATGCGGGTCGGATACGGATAACCCATTAAGAAATAATATTATTAATTTTATTATTATTTAAAAAAATATATATTACTTTAATGTTTTAATTTCTTATCAATTAGGTTTAAATAGTATAAAATGAATTTTAATTGTGTAAATTAGGTTAAAAATTAAGGTTTAATCGTGTAATATTATGTTTTAATCGTGTAATATCAGGTTCGGGTTGTTATCGTGTCGTGTCAACCCATATTATATCGTGTCGATAACGGGTTCGTGTCGGGTGCAGGTCGTGTTCGGATTTGAAGGTAGCAGGTTGGGTTCGTGTTCGGATTTGCAGTTTCCTTAACAGGTCGGGTTCAGGTTAGACCTTATTGGGTTGGGTCATTATCAGGTTGACCCGATAACGACCCAATTCGCACGATTTGCCAGCCCTACGAAAAATCAAATCGGGCAGTGCCAATGGCCAGTTGTTGCCAATGAATATTTTTTATAATAGATAATGAAATTAGAAAATGATATGCGCTAAGAATATGCTGCAAATAATGATAGTATATGCTTTTTAAAATTCTTTAGCATGCTCTCCATCTTGGGACAAAAATGGGCCCAATTAGTTGGGCTTTCATATTGCGATCTCTCCCAACTCTTGAAAATTTACCCTAGGACTAATGGTGTTAAAATTATTCTAGTAAATTTCATCACAAGCTTTATAATTTAAGAATTGTATTTGACTGAGGGTTTTGAATTTTGAAACTCGACATATGAAAATATTGATCTAATTTCTAAATTAATATAGTTTTGATCTGCCTTGAAATGTTAATGGAAAACATAAGATCTAATTTCTAAATTAATATAGTTTTGATCTGCTTTGAAATGTTAATGGAAACGAAAAGAAATGAGAGAAAGTTTGACGGATGATTTTGATCGAAACAAGAATCAATCTTGATACAAAAGGCCAAATCCTGATAGTAAGATTTGCCAATATGGTATAAAATTATACTGGAATTTTCCAATATGATAGTATAAAATTACGTTGGGATTTGCCAATCTGATGGTAAAAAATTATGCATCTTATACTAATGTTATTATTAAGTCATTTTAAAAAATTTGAATTTGAAATCGTTTTAGATTATTTTAGATCACCCTTTTAAAATGATCTAAAAATAAATTAACAAAGAAATTTGTGACATTTGAAAATAACCTCCTTATTTTTAATTTTCTATTTATAATAAGATTGAGTTTGGCATATTATCACCACAAAAAATGGGGAGTATGAGTGTGTGAGCCTTTTGTGTGTTGGATCCACGTTAAATGGCATGTGAGGCATAAATCTCCTCATCATGTGCCAAAAATCCCCTTTCCACGAAAAGTACACCTATTTACAGTCCCCACCATCAGCTTTCTTCAAATTACAAGATCACCATCACATTTTAGGTATTTCCGTATATGTTAATTAATTCCACGAGCAGAAAATGCTCAAACCCAAAGTTGCCAGAGTTCAGCACATAAAAAAACAAACAAATAGTAGTAGGTATTAGGACTTCATATAACTCTGGGTAAAGCTACGAATTTAACTTCGAAGGAGCAAAAGTATATGCGGATAAATTTTGAGAATTTGAAATGGGACATATATGAAAGAATTTTGAAAATTTCCCATAATCGTAGTTTCATTTTTTGTTCTTTTATTTGGTGTGGAGAGAGAGGTTGTCGAGGCTATAATCTTGGGACAAACTACACAGTATAAGTAAACTTATTCGGCGTGTTGTGAAATTTTTTATGCATTAGTGTTCAACGTTTAATATGTTGAACCTTTACACTATTTATATATTTTTAGTATTAAGATGTTGGATACTTACATTATTTATTTCTAATTTCATTTTTTTTAATTCTTTTGTGTGTATTCTAAATTGATTCACTAATAAATATAAATATTATATTCACATCAAAACAACAAAACTAGTATATGATTAAAATTTTAAAAAAAATCAAATAATTCAAGAAAACACATAATTGGAATAAAAAATGGAGAATATGAAGAAGATAGATAAAGAAGGAAGTGTGGGAAAATGTATTTACAGATGAAAAAAAGAAGAAAATGTTATTGTAGATGGAGAATGCAATTGGATATTTTATTTTATTTTTATAAAATTTGATTCTATATAAAAGTTATAATGACGCAACATTCATGCAACACGTGAGAGCGTATTACCCGAGAATCCAACATGCTCAACGTTGCGCAACGTCATGCTTTGGCAAATAAGCATGCAAGCTCAGCCTTTGAGCACGCTGCAGCGCATGCCCTTAGCAAATCCCGACTACAACTCTTGAGCGAGTCTTTTCAAATTGTATGTCGCTTGGGTACGCCTGAGTAAAATATGTATTTCCTTCTTTTTTTGTCTAACTTTTATTTTAATTCAAGTGTATTTCCAAATTTGTTTATGGTGTTTCTGGCTATTATTGCAACTTGGCTTAGATATTTGAGGATTTTAGTGAAAAGGGGGTGATATATGTAAATGGTCGTAATTTACACACAGATATTTAAGCGAAATATAAAATCAATACATTCATCAATAATCATATACACGGATGTGATACAAATATCTGCGAACATCTCCACATTTCTTCTCCTGAATCTCTTCTGCATCTGATCACAATGTCTGTAGTTACGGCGGACTCACTCTTCAATCTCCACCACCGCCACCATCGCCGCCGCAATACTGATTTCAAACCCGTCGAAAAGTTGCAGCTTGTTTCCAAAAATCCCATTTCTTTCAACCGCAATTGCACGCACACGCCCAACCGCCGCGCCAATTTTCGCTCCCGTCGTCATTACTGCCCTCCCAAAGCTCTCAGCTCCTCCGGCACCGCCGTCGTTGAGACGCCCGAAGCTACAGATGTCACCTTTTCTGAAACTTTCGAGTTGAAGCGGCGTGAAAAGGTAGAATTTTTGTATTTATAGCTCGTGGAATTCGTATGTTTGTTGAGTTGTGTGGCTAGCGCGTTTCTCGGTGAGATCAATTTAAACGTAATGTAAGTGTAAATTTGGGATTTTAGGATGTTAACCTTGATTGTGCAAGTGTGATCATTTTGTGAAGGCCTTTCTGTTAAACTGTTTGTTTAATTGGAAACTTGGATTTCGAATTTTGGTTTCCTGAAATTGTTTGCATGTTGTGTTTCTTCATGAGATCAATCGTAAGATTAGCAATAAATTATTTTGGAATCTTGAAGGAATTTCTGAAAATTTTGTTGCTTAATAGTAGCTGAAATAAAGGAAGTGGGAGAAAATACCCCAAAGCTTTAGTCTTTGTTTTCCTTCAGCTCTAATCACTTTTTCACTGATAACTGTAGTTACTTGCTGTTGAATGTGTTTCTAATTCTATGCCTCAAAGTAAATTTAATACAGTATGCTTTTTTCAAAGCCTATTTTGCTTATTGTGACAGCTGGAAGGAAAGATAACAATCAGATTAGAAAGTGGAAAAGGTGAAGATCACTGGAGCCTTACTGTGGGGTGCAGTTTACCCGGAAAATGGGTTCTTCACTGGGGAGTCAATTATATTGGCGATACTGGCAGGTATACAATATTTTAGTGATGGAAATACTGAAGTATGCACATCATAGTTACATGGTCATGACAAATGAATATGTTTATTTTCATTGTTGCAGCGAATGGGATCAACCTCTTGAGGATATGAGACCTCCAGGATCCGTCCCCGTTAAGGTAAATATGGATTCGTTTAGCTGGAGCTAACGAAAGCATTCCATTTTTTTTCATGCCTCTTATGTTCTTATGTGGATACTGGTATCAATTGCTTTTTCCAGGGCTATGCAATTGAAACTCCTTTCGAAAGATCACCTGCTTCATCTCTAGGAGATTCTTTTGTTGAAGTGAAGATTGATTTCAACACAAACAGTTCTATTGCTGCCATAAATTTTGTGCTGAAGGTGTGTTCTGCTGTGTTGCTGGGCAAATGTTTTTTCTCTGACTGGTTCATGGTTTAAGTCTCCACAAATATTCTATCTTGGATGTATCCTTGGACTTTTTGTGACTTTTTGGTGGTCTAGGATGAGGAAACTGGGTGTTGGTATCAGCATAGAGGAAGAGATTTTAAAGTTCCTCTTATCGGTTCCCTTCAAGATGATGGCAATGTTGTTGAAGCAAAGAGCTTGGGTGTGTGGCCAGGTTGCTTTGGATATGTTTGCTCTATAGTTCTAAAATGTTTCATTCTCACATGTTCTTCTTTTTATTTTCTCTTTCTATTTTGGTACTTTAGATGCTCTGCTGACGAGTATCCTGTGCGCTAGGGATTTATTGATACTGCTAACTTTTTAATTCCAGTGGTTGGTTAAGTAACACATAGTGATATATGTTGGTTAAGATTGATTTAACTTGGCTTTTTCTACGTTATATTATTTTTTTCTTCTTAATGTTACTGTGTCCCATCCATCGAGTGTTGGAAAGATAAATGCATAATTTTTCTGTTCTTCATAGCTTCTTGCCCGTCGACTTTACATTCAGTCTTCTCAATGTTTGAAAATTGTTAGTATTTTTGTTGTGGCAGGTGACTTGGGAAAAATATCCAACTTGCCTCAGGAAACTGAATCTGCTGATGCTCAAGTAGATGGCATTAAAGAATCTAGCTTGAAACAGAGGCCTCTTCAAGGTTTTTACGTAGAGCAATCTGTCTTTAAAGAAATTTGTATCGATAACTCAATGAGTGTGTCAGTGAGTCACTGCACGGAGAAAGCTAAAAATGTGGTGCGTATAGAAACTGATCTACCTGGAGATGTAGTCGCACACTGGGGTGTTTGGAGAGATGAAGGTAAAAATTGGGAAGTGCCGGTAGAACCGTACCCTCCTGAAACAATCACATTCAAGAACAAGGCTTTGCAAACGCGGTTGCAGGTATACCAAAGAATTAGATCTGTATGGAAGTATGTTATGAATGACTTCAATTTTATTGCATACTTAGCCAACCGGTGCTCTCCGAATATATTCACTGACGTCAATTTGATTAGTCAGTCATGAAAGGCTTACATGGTAAGAAGTTTCAGATGTGGCATCTTTTACATCTCTCCTTTATTCCACTTATATTTACGTACTGCTGTGATTCTTTGAAGCACTAGTAAGAGTAATGTTTGTTTCGCAATGTCCTTACTCCTTATCACTGCTAATGGCAATAGTAATTGTCAAGAATGAGCCTTTTGTGTTTGAAATCAAAAGTTTTAGTAATAACATTCTATATCTTGAAGAAATTTTAGGTTACTTACCCTGTATACTTTCAGTCATTAAGTTAATATTATCATTATTCTTCATTGCAGCAAAAAACAGACGGAACAGGTTCTTGGGGGGCATTTACATTGGGTGATGAATTCTCCGCATTTGTTTTTGTGTTGAAGCTGGGCAGTAATACATGGTTGAATTGCAAAGGAGATGACTTTTACATACCCTTCTCAAGTAATGCAACCAAAGCTGAACTCTCTGGTTCTACCCATTCTAGTGGTGAGGAACAACCTGTGGCTCTTGATTCCCAAGCGACGTCTGATGATACATTTGATGACACATCTGAGTCAAAAGAAGTAGTTTCTGCTTATGCTGGTGGTATCATTAATGAGATAACTAAACTAATGAATGGTATTTCCACGGAAAAGAGTAGGAAAACAAAAAGCAGACAAGCCCAAGAGACCATTCTCCAAGAAATTGAGAAGCTTGCTGCAGAAGCCTATAGTATCTTCCGAAGTTCTACACCTATATTTACAGAAGTTGAACTGGCTGAGGTGGAAGATGATTCACCACCCCGTATAACAATATCTTCAGGGACTGGTTCTGGGTATGAAATCCTCTGCCAGGGATTTAATTGGGATTCCCATAAATCAGGAAGATGGTATCTGGAGATTCAGGAAAAAGCTTCAGAATTAGCATCACTTGGTTTTACTGTTATATGGTTACCTCCGCCTACTGATTCTGTTTCACCTGAAGGCTACATGCCAAGGGATTTGTACAATTTAAACTCCAGGTATCATTTAATATACACCATTACTGATTCACATGCCCTACATTAATAGAAACAGAAAGAGTGGATAGTATTTTAGGCCTATCTGACTACAAAGTCAATTAACTGATAAATGATCAAGTGTGAACTATGGCACAGAATAGCATTATTTACGATAGAACCTTTACTCTTCTCATTGGTCATGAAGTTACTCACAGTGTTGTTGTTACTGTTAGAATCAACACCAGTACTTTGTGATGATTATAATTGCTGCAAAAATGATGACGAGAAATAGTTTTTGTTAGGTATGGAGATATTGATCAGTTAAAGAATGTTGTGAAGAAACTGCATGAAGTGGGATTAAAGGTTCTCGGAGATGTTGTCTTAAACCACCGATGTGCGCAGTTCCGAAATCAAAATGGTGTCTGGAATATATTTGGAGGTCGCTTGAATTGGGATGACCATGCAGTTGTTTCTGATGATCCCCATTTTCAGGTTTCAAATCCTTCGACTTGATTTCCATGTGTAAATTTGTATTTTTAGTAACATCCATCAAGTATGTCAATAAGATAGTGTTACTAACCCAATAAGGACATTCATCTTGGTTTACAAAAGTAGCTGAGTAATCTTATCGTCTATGAAGTATGAACCATGTTTGGTGAAACCTTGTGTCCTGTGTCTTTTTTGATGTAGCAGTCTGTGCATTGGGTATGCTGCAACTCTAAGTATTGTCTCTGTTTGATCACTCACAGGGAAGGGGTAACAAAAGTAGTGGAGATAACTTCCATGCAGCTCCAAACATTGACCACTCTCAAGAGTTTGTCAGAAAGGACATTAAGGAATGGCTATGCTGGTTGCGGTTAGTTATTAGTTTAAAATTCTGTTATTTTCGACTAACTGAAAGAGAAGTACACAAAACATTTCTGTGTAAATGTGATGTTACATGAGATTGGCTGGTACTTTGATGTGCAGAAAAGAAATCGGTTATGATGGATGGAGGCTTGATTTTGCACGGGGATTTTGGGGTGGCTATTTCAAGGACTACTTAGAAGCAAGTGAGCCTTATTTTGCCGTAGGGGAGTTCTGGGATTCACTAAGTTATAGTTATGGTGAGATGGATCATAATCAAGACGCACATCGGCAGAGAATAGTAGATTGGATTAATGCCACAAGTGGAACTGCTGGTGCATTTGATGTCACAACCAAGGGAATTCTTCATTCTGTAAGCATATGATTTTAAATTTCTCAATAATATAGTAATTATTTATTGTGCTCTAGTTAAATTGGCCAACTGCTGTTTTCTTGTCTCTCCTGATCCGCGTCATATAGGCACTTGAAAGATGTGAATATTGGCGATTATCTGATGAGAAAGGAAAACCTCCTGGGGTGATGGGATGGTGGCCATCTAGGGCTGTTACTTTTATTGAGAATCATGATACCGGTTCCACTCAGGTTGGACCTCATTCTATCCTTGATTTCTTCCGTTTATAGTCAGATCTTTCAACTTCTGAGCTGGTTTATCAGTGATAACTAAGCGTGAAACATTATGTTTGCTAAATTTACTCTTCTGTTTCAAAGGGTCATTGGAGATTCCCAGGTGGTAAAGAAATGCAAGGTTATGCATATATCCTAACACACCCCGGCACACCATCTGTCTTCTATGATCACATTTTCTCGGATTATAAATCTCAAATCAAAGAACTCATCTCTATCCGGAAGCGCAAAAAGATCCACTGTCGGAGCACAGTAAGCTTCTGAAGTTTTGTCTTTGATTTTTTCTCCTTTTTGCGATTGTAAGTTTAAGGTTTCACTGGAGTTTCCATGGCGTCATATGCGACTCAGGCCTCTGCAATGATTATGACATTCAACTTTTATGAATTTTGAGCAGCATACCGAATGTGAGGTTGTTTTTCATATGCAGAGCTCTGACCACATGCTCTTATCTGGATTTAGGTTAAAATAGTAAAGTCAGAGAGAGATGTTTATGCAGCAGTAATTGATGATAAGGTTGCAATGAAGATTGGACCTGGACACTATGAACCCGATAAAGGTGCAAAAAACTGGTCTTTGGCCACGGAGGGCAGAGATTACAAGGTCTGGGAAGCATCATAAATCCGGAGGCACTGCAATACAAGTCTATCGACAAATATATCACTGACACTGCCAAATAAGAAGATTCTGACATTGGTTGATTGCTGCCTGTACTTCTCCAGAACACCGTCATGGCCCTTGGAGTTGCTGCATCAGTTTTCCCCCCTCAGGCCTTCGCTAACAGATAATTGACTATTAAGTTATACTAATAAGTGCGCTTCCAGATTGTGGATGGCGGAATGGAATTCACGGCTTTATGTGTACTGTATGTATACTTCAGCAGCCATGTTCACGAAACAGCTACTGCGATGAATAATATATATTGGTAGAACAGGTAGAGAATCCAAGTGGATTCTCATCTTGTATGTGTTGATTGTATCATTGTGACCAGATACTGTTACACTGGTTATTTAATACTAAGAAAATAAATTTGT
Organism: Salvia splendens; assembly: GCF_004379255.2. NCBI lineage: Eukaryota > Viridiplantae > Streptophyta > Magnoliopsida > Lamiales > Lamiaceae > Salvia > Salvia splendens. Next base: position 9,593,785 of record NC_056034.1, read on the forward strand.
GTACGCTATAATTTAGCAAAGTAGATCTGTGGTATCAATTCAACTAAATTTGGGTATCTTTAGTTTTCATAATGAATAACCTATAAATATGTCAAGCTACAAATCGTCCCTGTATGGAACAACTGGACTCCGGACTCTGTGAATGCCATCGGACCATTCCAAAGAGGCTGACACCATTTTCTCTTTAGTCTTCCCACTAATGACCACTTTAAATGACTTTTTCTCGTTCATAGCTTCAAATGCAAGGATGCTAGGCTCCACTGAAACGATGTAGTCTGAGCTTTTAGTCGTTGTGACCTTGTATGTTGAGTTCCCAAGTCCAACATTTGTAACTACTCTAGTAAATATCTCAGAAAAAGTCACAAACTTTGTTACCATTAGCCTTAATGCAGGCAGTCATGGAAGGGTAGTTAAGGTCCTTTGGTGTGATTCGCCCTCGAGTAAGGCAGCTGCGCTTCCCTCCAAATATCTTTCCCAGTTTTGCAGGTTTGTAACCCACACTGCCCAGCATCTTAACATAATCCTCTGCAACTGTCTCATAAATGAGGCCGGCATCTGCAGCTCTCACTGGATCAATATGCTCAGCGCCATACGAGAATCCTGCTAGTGCTAGTGGATCTTTAGTGGCATCCATTCTCCAAGCTGAGAAAAGGGTAGCTAAAATGAGTTCTTTTTTTTCCTTTCGGCTAATCACTAATCACTGATTGTTACCAGTTGTCATAAGAGCTGATTTGATTGCTGAAGGGGACCAGCTAGGATGCAATGATTTTAGATAAGCAGCTACTCCAGAAACGTGTGGATAAGACATCGATGTTCCAGAAAGTATGTTGTATTTAATAGATCTATCGTCTCCATAGACATAGAGGTCTCCAAACCGAACCGAACCGAACCGAACCGGACGAACCGGCCCGGAACCGTCACCGGCGGTTTCGAACCGCAACTAGAACCGTCGGCGGCGGTTCGAACCGGGACTGGAACCGCCCGAACCGCCGGGCCGGTTCAGGTTTGCAGAATTTGAAGAACCGTAACCGGCGGTTCCGAACCGCCGGTCTCGCCGGAACCGCTGGTTCCGCGGTTCCCGACACCTCCCGACACCTTTTCAGGCCTACTTCCTAGCCTTTTCAGAAACCGCTCTCACGGCCGCCGGTTTGGTCAGAAACCGTTGACGGAAACCGCCGGTTTCGGCCGAAAAAACCGCCGGTTCCGGCGGTAAACCGGCGGTTCAAACGGCTTTTTTTAAAATTTGAATTTTGAATTTGACGAAAAACCGCAGGTTCCAACCGAAAACCGGCGGTAAACCGCCGGTTCGGCCGTTTTTTTTCAAATATGATTTTTTTTTAATCACAATTTTCCTGTATAAATACCCCCCTCCTCTTCATTTCTACTCACCACATTCTTGTGTTAATAAGAATTTCTCTCTCAATCTCAATTTCTCTATTCTCCATCCTCATTCTCTCAAGTTGTTTACGTTATTTGCGCTCATACTTTACTCTCACGTTGTTCACGTTATCATCTTCACACAATCACACTACTCTCTATTCTTCACTTTCAATTTCCATAAATATTTATATCATGTCTTCATCTCGTCGTGGTGGTGATCGGGGCAAGGGAATTGCCCAAGATCAAAGTCAAAGTGATACTCGTCGTCGACGTGCCCCTTCTAGAGCACAAGTTGCGAAGGAGGTGGGAAGGCTAGCCGCTCTTCGAGCTCAAGTAAGTTATAATATGTTTTAATTTTTTGTTAATTCATTTTTATTAAATTCATAATTTCATTTTTCAACATCTATGTGTCTATGTGTTTTATTTTTGTGTTAGTATTTTTACTTAGTTGTATAATTTTCGTAGGAGGAAGAAGATCGAAATGCGGTCTTGTTACTTGCCCTCGCCGACGACGACCAACAAGGGGGCATTCACATTCGGCTTCGCGTTTCGAGTACGATGTGAATCTATCGTCGGACGAAGGCGATGATGGATCGCATCAATTCTCCCCTTCTAGCACCGGCCAAGTTGGCGACAATGATGATGAGGAGGCCGACCCTTCTCCTTCCGCAGGACGACAAAAGAAAAAGATGCCTCCCAAGTTGAAATCCGAGATTTTCACCAAATATTTCAAGAAGGTCCCGGTGGTAATTTCAAATCCTAATGATCCGACCACTACCGTGGAGACAAGTGAGTTCAAAGCATATTGCAAATATTGCGATAAAGTCTATCCATTTGTTATCGGTGGGGGATATGGTACTCTCCATCGCCATTTGAAGTCAAAACACCCCGTGGAATATGGGCATACTAAGTCCCAAAGCCAAATAAACTTCCCCGCCGGCTCATCGTCTCAAACAGGTACGCCGCTATTTAAATATGGTCCGAAAAATGTTACCGATGCTATGGTAAGATGGGCGGCAATGAAACATTTGCCGTTCAATTTTTTTAATGACAAAAAATATGAAGTTACTATGCAAACCGCTTTTAATGTTGCTACAAAGAGAATTCCCCTCTCTACTGCTCAAAGATCTAACAACCGTCAGTTTTTTGACAAAAAACGAGAGGTTGGAAAATTCCTCTCCACCTTGGGGCACAAAGTTAATATTTGCTCCGATGTGTGGACGGATTCTTTCCAACGAAATTCTTACATGGGAATTTCATGTCATTTTATAGATAATAGTTGGTCTTTAAATAAACGTTTAATTGGTTTTAGACAATTTCCTTCCTCACACACCGCACAAGCAATTGCATCTTTAATTATTCAAGTTTTGAATGAGTATAAGTTATACAACAAGATATTTTCGGTTGGTTTTGATAACGCAACCGCTAACACCGCAAGTATAGCCGATTTAATTGCGGCTTGCTCCCCGGTAATAAGTGTTAAGTATTTTCACCAACGATGTATTTGTCATATTTTAAACTTATGTGTACAAGATGTTTTGCCTTTATGGTAAAGACATATTCAACCTATTACTACAGCTGTATCCTTGATCCACTGGAAGCCTCAAATTGGCAAGGCGTGGAAGAAGTATTGCCATTCGAAGAAAATAAGGTACACAACTTTTACTTTAGACGTGTCTACTAGATGGAACTCCACATATGATATGTTGCAATCTACATTGGAGCATATAGAATATTTAGTTGATTTTTATAGAACTTACCTTGTTGATGATTTATATCTAACATCTTCTTGTTGGGATCAAAGCATGAGCTTGTTTAAGTTATTCAAAGGTTTTCGAAATGCCACTATTGAGTTATCGGGTATGTATTATTGCACATCCGTTCGTGTTTTAGAACATTGCATGATCATATCACTTGGTTTTAAAACTGCAATGAAAAATTCCACAAACAATCTTGAGTTAATGTGTGTTTTATATTATATGGTTGAAAAATGGCTCAAGTATTTCAACGAGATCCCCACGGTTTTTTTGCTTGCCAAAGTTTTGGATCCAAAGTGGAAACTAGTTGGTACTTTCAAAATTTTAGAATTTTATTACAACAATTTGGCTTGTATTGATCTTGAACCACTCCGAGCTTTGCAAACTGACGAGGACGACAACTACATAAACCTAGCCCAAACATTCCAAATAAACATCCCCCACCTCCCAAGCCTCCAAAGAAGTTTTGAGTTCGACTTGCGGGCTCTCTTTCACGATTACGAAGCCAAGTACAACCGTACCCACCGAGTGAGACCTAGACCCCCCCCCCGTCAAACACATAACTTTGGCTTCTTCCAAGTTGATGACCCCGACGCCCAATCCCAATTGGCGGACCTATACGGCTTCAGCAGCGGAGGAAGGACGGCAAATTCGACAAGTGAGTTAGACTTATATTTTGACTCACACTTTTCATTCAATGAGGAAGAAGGAGGTCCCGTTCCCCAACAAATCGACGTCCTAGATTGGTGGGGATCACACGAGAAAGATTTTCCCATCCTTGCATCAATGGCCAAGGATATCTTTTCGGTTTCGGCTTCCACTGTCGCCGTCGAGTCCGCCTTTAGTGTTGGAGGCAACGTCTTGGACGACAGAAGAAGTAGACTCACCGGGCAAAACATGGAAGCCACCATGTTACTTGATGATTGGTGCTCCGCTGAAATTAGAGACCAAGAACCGGATTGGAACAATCAAGTAGTACAACCCGACCAAGACTACTTCCCCGACGAAGAAGAGTAGGCGCGCCGCCAATTCCTCCGATCAAGCCAAATAGGTAAGCAAGGTAAGAGAACTACGTGGACTTTGATTCCAAAATGCAATTGAGCATTGAGGATACGTAGGCATCTCAACTTAAATTTTAAATTTAAGTTGAGCTCGAGTCCTTTTCCTTTATTTTTTTTCTCCCCTTTGTTTCGAATATGTAATTTTTAAATTGTAATCAAGGCTTTAGGTCTTTTGTAATTTATAATTTTTAAGTTGTAATTTGTAAATTTTAAGTTGTAATTTGCAATTTTAAAGTTGTAATTTGTAATTTTGAAATTGTAATGTGTATCAATAAAATTGCATTTGTACATCGTTTTATTCTAATTTTATTTATGCAAATATATTTACATTTTTTACTTGAATTTCAAATTTACAATTAAAAAAAAAAAATCGAACCGCCGAACCGGACGACCGGCCAGGAATCGGATTTGCACGGCGGTTCCGGCGGTTCACGGTTCACGAACCGGAACCGCCGAACCTTGGCCGGGCCGGTTCAGATTCATCCAAATCTTGAACCGGAACCGGCGGTTCCGAACCGTGAACCGCCGGTTCCCGAACCGTGGTGACGTCTACATAGATATCTGATAGCGATGCCAGAGGTGAAAAAGCTGCCAGGATTTCTATTCCAGGTGCTGTTACATCTGGCTGTATATGTAAAACGAATCAGATGCGTTACCATAACATATCATGTTAACTTGTTCTTCAACGCTGACTTTGGATAAGTGAAGAAGATTGCACCTTTAAAATATCTGGGATGATGATATTCGGACCTCTTGAGGAAAAGCTAGCAACTAGAGGGGCATCAAGATGTTTCACTGATTCACTGGTCATTATTTCTACTTTGGGGGATCTGTAGTGAGGTTTGAGTTTGACTCATTTAGAACACAAAAAAATGCTAAATAAAAGATAAGATGATTTTACTCTGTGGATTTGAGGTAGCTCTGGATGACGTGGAAGTCATGCTCCTGCAAACTGGAGGCTGGAATTGGAAAAACGATGAAAACATCACCAAAAATATCCGACAAGGCAACGGTGCCAATAGCTCGTGCAATGATGGCTTCTGCTATGCCTATGATGTGGAGTAGCAGGCGACGATTTTTCCCTTCACTAAAGTTGGCTCTAAACACCCTGGAAAACAGTACCTAACTGTGTAGCAAGGAATTAGGCTCTTTCTGAGTCATTCTATAAGAGAAGGGATGTTGGAGTTTAGTCTATTCTGCTTCGCGCTGAAGGTATTCACTCCCTTTCCCTGCAAAACATGTTATAAGATAACAAACTTGATCAAGAAAGTGTTGAGTTTCTGATGCATACTGTCAATATACTCCCATTTCCAAGAGCAACTTTGGTGATGATCCTCCTATCAGTACTGCTTGCAGCAACTGATAAAATCCACGGGACGATGCTGGAAGTTGATTTCTTTAACCCTGTGTTCCCTGCAGCTTGCACCACTAAAATTCCCTTAAGCGATGCATGAAGAGCGCCAACTGAGATGGGATCATGCATCGGTCGAGATGCTGTTGTGGCCCCGATGGAGATTGAGATGATATCAACTCCATCAGCTATGGCATCATCGAATGCAGCTAGTATATCTGCCGATTGGCAACCACATGGATTACAAACTTTGTATACTGCATTCGTGACAAGGGAACCCCTCCTCGGGCTGTTCCTTTGGCAATTCCATAGAAACTAGCATGTGTTACAGAGTTTCCCGCTGCTGTCGAAGCGGTGTGAGTGCCATGGCCCTGTACATCTCTGGCAGAATCATCGGGTAGAGGCAGCGAGGTGTAGTGACGAGCCCCTATCACTTTGCTGGATAATAAGAAATACTAGGTGATCTGGATAAGAAGCATTTGATATATTTAGTAAGAAAAGAAGTTACACTTGTTGCAGGTGAAGTTCTTTCCACCACTGCAAGCACCTTTCCATTTCTTGGGAGGAAGGCTGAAGCCTTTGTCACTGAAACTCTCCGACTCCGGCCAAATTCCAGTGCCGATGACACCAATAATCGTGTCACTCTCAACTGTGGGATTCCGGTCAACATTTTCATGAAATCCCAAGATCTTGTAGTTTTGGGGTAAAAACGTAAACTTGGAAATATTGATACTACTCCTTCATGACCTGCATGATATTCAGAGAAAAAAATAGATGCTAACTCAGATATGAAATTACATTATGCTGAAGATCAGCAAAAGGTTATGTGATAGGACTGAAAATATGCATGAGTGGAACTTTACTTGCCAACTTTTCGTGCTCTTGAGCCGTGAGATAGGCTACAAACCCGTTGAAACTTCTTGTGTAACTTCTAAGCAAGGACTGTCCCAAAAACCTTTTAGAAGAAAACATATATCACTATTCACTGTTATTTATATATGCATAAAGCTATATGTAATATAGCAAGTACTTCTGTTACCTGCTGTCAACAACTTGTTGAAGCATGTTAAAATGATGCGATGAAAGAGAATGATCTCTTTCAACAAGATTTCCCATGTACACAATGTATACCTACTTTCAGAGTGAGTTCAGACAGTCAAATAAATGTACTCCTTAAGAAACTTGGACAGAACTTACCTGTCTATCATCCTCTGCTGCGAAAGGTTGAAGGGCGTTGCTCAAAATCAGAACAAGAACAAGTAAAATGCAGGAAGTTCGAAGAGAGAAGAAAATTTGCATGATTGTGAGACAAGATATACTCAACCTCATTCCAATGTTAACCTATACTTTTAAGTCACTAATTACTACCCCATTAAATTAACTTCCATATTGGAGGTGAATCATTGAATCAACTATCTGCTACTCTGGTGGGTTGATAATTACAGAAGGTATTTCCTTTACTCGTGTTTCATTTCAATAATTCACATTATATGCACTTAATAATAGGACGTGAAGAAGAAAGTTATAACTCTATTTGGACGGCTCACCTAGAAATAAATCATATTGATTGCAATGTAAGAACAGCTGATATGTATCAATCACTACTTTTCAGTATTGTTACGTAGTTTTCTCACAATAGCAAAGCATTCAGTTCATACACTGTCAACAACGACTGGACTGCAAACTCTGTGAGCCCCATCAGACCATTCGAGTGAGGCCGACACCATATTCCTGCTGATCTTACCACTGATAACCACTTCAAATGATTTTCTCTCAGTAGATGCTCTAAATGATAGGATTCCAGGTCTTACTGTGATGGCACACTCGCTGGGAGAAATTCACAGCGTCAATAGCAATGTGACTAGTCATTGAAGGGTAGTTGATATCTTTATGAACAAGTGCCACTGGAGCTCCAAGTTGGACAGGTGAAGTTTCCTTGAAATATTTTTATCAGTGCTCTCACCGGATCAAGGTACACACGCTGTATGCTGCGATTCTTGCAGAAGGTGCTCCTCCTCTTGCAATGCCATAGAAACTAGCATCTCTCACATGGTTTCCTGCTATTGTAGATGCAGTGTGAGTTCCATGGCCAGTGATGTCTCTGGCTGAATTGGTGTTCGATGATGAATTCGAGTTATAGTAAAGCTTACTGCAAATCAAGAATTAAGAGTCAACACAAAAAAACACATCGAGATCGTACTTGTTGCAAGTGAAGTTCATTCCACCATTGCAGGCCCCTCTCCATTTGTTCGGAGGAGGCCCGAAGCCTTCATAACTGAAACTCCCCGATTCAGGCCAAGCGCCAGTGTCGATAACACCATTGATTATGATGGTTTCAACAGAGGGGCTGCGGTGAACATTTTCAGCAAATCCCATGAAATCCCAAGATCTTGTTGTTTGAGGATTGTAAGTTATGCTAGGGAAAATCGACACCACCTTTCCATGATATGCATAGCAATTTAGTGAGTAGTTTCCTCGAAAATCTCTTGGAGACAAGCATAGATAGATCTTATGCAAGAATTAATTAAAGCAGAAATTTTACTGGCCAACTTCACCCTCTCTTGATATGTAAGGTAGGCTGCAAATCCATTGAAACTCCTCTTATAACTTCTCACCAAAGATTTCTCCACAAAGCTACTACGTATATTGGTGTTGGTTACATATACCAGGCGCCAGCCATTATATACTGTAATAATGGAGTGCTCATTTCAGTTGGAAGAAGCTCGGTTAGAAAGGAGTTCGGTAAGCTCGGCTTACCGAGCTGGAACTAGCCTGGAACTAGCCGAGAAGAAGAAGAAGGCAGAAGTCGGTAAGCTCAGCGGTAAAGAAGCTCGGTATGGAAGCTCGGTATGGAAGCTCGGTAAGGAAGCTCGGCGTTGAGCTGGAATGAGCCGAGAAGGAAGAGTTCGGTTGTAAGCCGAGAAGGAGTTCGGTATTGAGCCGAAGAAGGAGTTCGGTCTTGAACCGAGAAGGTAGAAGCAACCTAGCCGAACTAGCCGTTGGAGCAGCAGTTAGTTAGCTGAGATGTAGCGGTTATTCTTCTTGCTTTCTTGATTCTTCTTGTAGTTAGTTAGTAGCAGTTGCTACGTGATTATGGAGCTTTAAATAGCTCACCGTGTATGTAGTTTAGAGTAGAGTTTAATCAATAAAGAGTTTTCCAGTTTTCTCTCCAAGATTATCATCTTCAATACTCAAAGTGTGAGTGTGTGTGTTTTCTGCATTGTGTGATCTCATACAACAGTGAGTGTGTGTGTGATCTTATTGAGTGTGTGAAAGCCTTGTGTGCGTAAATCCCAACAAGTGGCGCCGTCTGTGGGAAAGGGATATTGAAGCTGATTTGCAGAGGATCAAACGGTTTCAGAGATGGCAGCAAGGCTTGATGCAGAGAAGTTCACAGGCAAGAATGATTATGGCCTGTGGAAGATGAAGATGAAGGCGGTTTTAATTCAACAAGGCTTGGCGGCAGTTCTTGCAAAACCAGATGAGAAAGGAAAGGCTCCAGTGCTTGATGAAAAAGCTCAGGCAAAGATGGAGGAGATGCAGCTCAAGGCACATTCTGCAGTGATTCTGTGCCTTGGAGATAAGGTCTTGAGGGAAGTTCAAGAAGCCAAGACTGCGGTGGAGATCTTGGACAAGTTAGATGAAGTTTACTTGGCCAAATCCTTGGCTAACCGGCTGTATCTCAAGAAGAGGCTGTATGCCTATAGTTTTTTTGGAGATAGGTCCATCATTGAGCAGCTAGAGGAGTTCAACAAGATCATTGATGACCTGGGATCTGTTGATGTCAAGATCTCAGATGAGGATAAGGCCATTCTCACATTGAATGCCTTACCTAGCTCGTATGACCAGCTAAGTGATGCAATTATCTATGGAAGAGATAAACCTATCACCTATGCAGAAGTCTATTCAGCCTTGATGGCCAAAGAACTCCAGAAGACAGCCAACAGAGGCTCTGCAAGCTCCAATGTTCAAGCTGCAGAGGCCTTGAATGTGAAGAAGTTCAAGAAGCAGAACTTCAAGAAGAAGTTTATCCAAGCCCCTTGGCCTAGCGGTAAAGGGTGCTGGATACCGCGTCCATCCTGGAGGTCTCGAGTTCGAACCCTGGGTGGCGTAATTTGTCTTTCCTCCTTGTTATAGGAGTTGATTTGTAATTTCCTCCTTCATATATATGATATAAATATATGAAGTTAATTTAAAAAAAAAAAAAAAAAAAAAAAAAAAAAAAACTTCAAGAAGAAGTTTGAGGGCCCTAAACCCTCAAGTTCAGATGCTCAGAAGGAAACCAGAGCTTGCTATTGGTGCAAGAAACCTAGACATTTGAAGAAAGATTGTCATGCATGGAAGAGAAAGATGGCCTCAGAGGGACACAATCAATCTGATTGTGTGGAGAGTGCTGATCCCCCGGCTCAACTCATGAATATCAGTGATAGTGGGGTCAGTCATAGGTGGATTATGGATTCGGGGTGCAGCTTCCATATGTGCCCCAATAGAAGCTGGTTTCATGATCTTCAAGAAGCATCGGATACGGTTGTTCTTGGTAATAACCACATTTGTCAGATCAAAGGAATAGGGAAGGTAAAGCTAAGCCTACAAGATGGCTCTATAAAGATCCTAACTGGGGTGAGGTATATTCCAGAAGTAAAGAGGAACCTCATCTCATTGGGAATGCTGGAACAGAAAGGGTTCACCATATTGATGAGTCAAGGAAAATTGTTTGTGAAATCTGGAGATGCAGTGATGATGGAGGCTGACAGAGAGCATATTCTCTATTATCTGAAGGCTAGGGCTGTTGATGGAGAAAGCAATGCAGTGTCAGATGATTCCATAATGCTATGGCACAAGAGATTGGGCCACCCAGCCGAAGGAAGCTTGAAAGAACTCATCAAGAAGGGTCTGATCTCTGGAGATTTCAACAAGATGGACCCCTGTGAGCAATGTATACTTGGAAAGGCTAAGAAGGCACCCTATCCTACAGGTATTCACTCTTCTACAGCCCCTTTAGACTACATACATAGTGATCTTTGGGGGCCTTCACCGGTGTGTTCAATTGGTGGAGGAAAGTATTATCTAGCTATCATTGATGACTATACAAGAAAGTTGTGGGTATATATTCTTAAAGAAAAATCTGAAACACTCACAAAGTTCAAGATATGGTGTAAGGAGGTTGAGCTAGAGAAGGGTAGAAGTGTTAAATGCTTAAGGACAGACAATGGCCTAGAGTTCTTGTCTGCTGAGTTTGATCTGTTTTGTAAAGAGAAGGGTATGAAGAGGCACCGGACTGTTCCTGGTAATCCTCAGCAAAATGGTGTTGTGGAGAGGATGAATAGGACAATCCTAGAGAGGGTGAGGTGCCTACTTCTTGGGTCTGGTTTGAGCAGCAGATTCTGGGGTGAGGCTGTGTATACAGCAGCCTATCTCATCAATAAATGCCCATCTACTGCCCTGAAATCTGAAACTCCTGATTACATGTGGTATGGAGCTCACAGTGACTACTCAAAATACAAGGTGTTTGGGTGTGCAGCCTATGCTCATGCTAGGCAAAGTAAGCTTGAAGCTAGGGCTCTGAAATGTATCTTGCTGGGGTATCAGAGAGGTGTTAAGGGGTATAGGCTCTGGTGTATTGAGCCCGGTAAGCAGAAGGTCTTGGTGAGTAGGGATGTGGTGTTCTTGGAGGATCAGATGCCATTCCTGAAAGATAAGTCGGACTCCAATGAAGATGAGGGTGATTTCTTCAAGGTGGAGCCTGTGGGGGTTGGCCTAGGAGCAGGTGGAGTCATTGACTCGGGGAGTGAGTCTGATTCAGATAAAGAAGAGGCTCCAACTCAGGGCAACCAGGCTGGTGAGTCTATATCAGACTCTATCAGGGACTATCAGCTTGCAAGGGACAGAGTTAGAAGAGAAACAAGGCCACCAACAAAGTTCTCTGATGTTGTGTATTATGCTCTGTGTGCAGCTGAAGGTATTGATGGTGCAGATCCACTCACATATAAAGAAGCTATGCAGAGTAAAGATAGAGAAAGATGGATTGAAGCCATGAATGAGGAAATAGAGTCTTTACTCAAGAACAAAACATGGATTTTGGTGGACAAATCCAAGCTGAATACAGATGGAAAGGAGAGGAAGCTGATCAGTTGCAAGTGGTTGTTTAAAAAGAAGGTAGAAACCACTGATAAAGACAGAATCAGGTTCAAGGCAAGGCTGGTGGCTAGAGGCTTTACACAGCAGGAGGGAATCGATTTAAATGAAGTGTTTGCACCTGTTGTGAAGCACACTTCGATTAGGATTCTATTGGCTGTGGTGAATCAGCTTGACTGGGAGCTACAACAGCTTGATGTGAAGACAGCCTTCCTCAATGGAGATCTAGAGGAAACTATCTTCATGGAACAGCCAGAGGGCTATGTGAAGATTGGAGAAGAAGGCAAGGTGTGCCTGTTACAGAAAAGTCTTTATGGACTTAAGCAAAGTCCTAGACAGTGGAATAAGAAGTTTGATGCACAGATGAAGAAGATTGGCTTCTCCAAGTCAGAATATGATGATTGCATCTACATCAAGAAGGCAGGCAAGACTCCCATTGCCTACCTATTACTCTATGTGGATGATATGCTACTTGCAGGGCCTTCTATGACAGAAATTCAGAAAGTTAAACAAGATCTGAAGTCAAGCTTTGAAATGAAGGATCTAGGAGAGTCAAGGAAGATCCTAGGCATACATATTCAGAGAGATAGAGGCTGCAAGAAGCTGTGGATGCTGCAAGCTGACTATATTGAGAAAGTTTTGCAGAGATTCAAAATGGAAAATGCAAAAGCTGCATCAACTCCTCTGTCCCAGAGTTTTAAGCTATCAAAGGAACAAGCCCCTAAAACTAAGCAAGAGGCTGGTGAGATGGAGGCTATCCCTTATGCTAGTGTGGTTGGAAGTGTTATGTACACTATGATTTGTACAAGACCAGATTTGGCTCATGCTATCTCAGTGACTAGCAGATACATGGCAGACCCGGGGAAGGAGCATTGGAATGCTCTTAAGTGGATATTGAGGTACATGAAGTCAACTAAGGACTGGGGGATTGTGTTCAATGGCTGGGAAGGTGAATCTGAGGAGGTTGTGCAGGGCTATTGTGATGCAGACTATGCTGCAAACCTGGACAACAGAAAGTCCCAAACAGGTTATCTTTTCACCATGTTTGGAACTGTAATCAGCTGGAAGTCAGGGTTGCAAAGTGTTGTTGCTCTCTCAACAACAGAATCAGAGTATATAGCTCTCACTGCAGCTGTACAGGAGAGTTTTTGGATTCAGGGAGTGATTTCTGACTTTGGTTTTGACCAAAAGACAATGGTGATTCATTGTGACAGCAGCTCAGCTATGTGCTTGGCTAAACATCCGGGTTTTCATGAAAGGAGCAAGCACATAGACATAAAGTTGCATTTCATTAGAGATGAGATTGAAAAGGGGAGAGTGAAGGTGATTAAGATTAACACCTTGCACAATCCGGCTGACATGCTAACAAAGTCTCTAGGTAGAGACAAGTTTGATCATTGCAAGAAATGGATCAATGTTTGTGCAAGAACTGAGATGAGCCCTCAGGTGGAGAATTGTAATAATGGAGTGCTCATTTCAGTTGGAAGAAGCTCGGTTAGAAAGGAGTTCGGTAAGCTCGGCTTACCGAGCTGGAACTAGCCTGGAACTAGCCGAGAAGAAGAAGAAGGCAGAAGTCGGTAAGCTCAGCGGTAAAGAAGCTCGGTATGGAAGCTCGGTATGGAAGCTCGGTAAGGAAGCTCGGCGTTGAGCTGGAATGAGCCGAGAAGGAAGAGTTCGGTTGTAAGCCGAGAAGGAGTTCGGTATTGAGCCGAAGAAGGAGTTCGGTCTTGAACCGAGAAGGTAGAAGCAACCTAGCCGAACTAGCCGTTGGAGCAGCAGTTAGTTAGCTGAGATGTAGCGGTTATTCTTCTTGCTTTCTTGATTCTTCTTGTAGTTAGTTAGTAGCAGTTGCTACGTGATTATGGAGCTTTAAATAGCTCACCGTGTATGTAGTTTAGAGTAGAGTTTAATCAATAAAGAGTTTTCCAGTTTTCTCTCCAAGATTATCATCTTCAATACTCAAAGTGTGAGTGTGTGTGTTTTCTGCATTGTGTGATCTCATACAACAGTGAGTGTGTGTGTGATCTTATTGAGTGTGTGAAAGCCTTGTGTGCGTAAATCCCAACATATACTACTCCCTCCGTTCCATAGTAATGGAGGCGTTTCTTTTCGGCACGGAGATTAAGAAAAATTGTGTTAGGTGAGTTAAGTAAAGAGAGAATAAAGTGGAAAATGAAAAAGGTAGAGAGATGAAGAGAGAAAAAAGTAAGAGAGAGTAAAGTAGGTGTGGAAAAATGTGTTGACTTTTACTAAAAAAGGAAATGACTCTATTACTATGGAACGTACCAAAATGGCAAAATGACTCTATTACTATGGAACGGAGGGAGTATATTTTTGCAGCCAAGAATAGCATAAAACTATTTATGCAGATAGAAAAATTAGTAGTACTACTATACAGTGAGGTATTAATACACTTGATTTAATGAGATACTGATCAAGGACATGATTCTATTATTAATCCCATTCTTATTTTGTGTATGAATTCAGAGGATCAGCAAAGCAAAAAAAAAAGAACAACCTCTTGATTTTATTTGAGTTCCTTTTATGTCTTTTCACCAATAAAATAGTTTCACGCTCATTTATGTTGTTAAAAAAAAATTAAATTCCATCGATAATGAGTAAGAGAAGTGATGAATTGCTAACTCATCATTTAATTGCTAACTACAGCTAATTTAAGATCATAAGATTTTAGAAATCTTGTGATCTACAATTTGCCATGTGTAATTTTGTTTTTCATTTTTTAATATTAAAAAGATAATAATAACTATCAAATTTAGGGTTTAGAAATACAATGTCAATATAGTGTATGAAATACATCAATACAAAGACATGACAATGTCAATACAATTTCATATTGACATTGTACAAGTATTGTATTGACATATTAAATGACGTGTGTTGACATAAATCTGTTAACGAAATTTATGAAAATTTTTTGAAATTTTTTTCAAATTTTGACATCGAAACATATGCAAGTGAGATCTCGTTACAATCCTTATGAAATTATCTTTAATTTGATATATATTGTGTGAAAAAATAATTTAAATCGAGAAAGTTATATATGTTTTAAAGTTATGAGATATTTTTCAAAAGTTATGTACAACTAATTTGTTGTAAATTGACTTTAATACCCCTATTGACTTTTTTGTTGATCGTATTGACATTTCGGGGATGATCTAGGCCCTTGATTTAAATATCTAATTATTATTATTTAATTATAGCTAGTCATTAGATATTGAATTAATAATATAACAAATAACAATAGTTTATCCATTTTAATTATTATTCTAGAATTATTTTTGTCTCAAATTGGATTTATTTACAGTATGTTTTACTGTTGTTAGATCGATCGAAATATTGCCAAAAGTCAGTGGTAAATTTTCCCTTAAAAGGGTTAGTCATCGACGTGTTCCACAACTGAAGACCAGAATTCTGATCTGATTTCACCCAAATTCTGAAACCCTAATTCCTTCAATTTCTGCTGCTTCTCCTCCCTCCCAAAATCATGTTGTTATCCCCAGGCCACTCACCCCGCCACCTCTCTACGCCTTCGCCCGCCCCTTCCGCTTCCTCCGATAACCCTAATTCCTCCCATGCCACCTCTTCAACTCCCGATTTCGCCAACCGAAAGCGCCGTCGTGGGCCCGATGTTCTGGACGAAGACGCCTACGTGGCCGCAATCGAGAAGATAATCGAGCGAGACTTTTTCCCTGACATCCCCAAGCTGCGCGATCGTCTCGATTGGCTGCAGGCAATTCGCAGCCATGATCCCGTGCTTATCCGCGACGCCCAGCTCAAGATTCTCGAGCGCCGCCGCATCCGGAAGGGTGAAAAGTCCGCTGCTGATGCTTCGCTCCGCTCCGCCACTGCAACCCCTGGTTCGTCCTTTTTACGAAATAGTTCGGTTACTCCGTCGTTTTACAATGAGCATAAAGAGAATTTTGTTGGCGATAAAATTGACGGCGGTGATGACGGACGGGAAGGGCAAGTGGATGTTTCGTTGTCGCTTGATGAGTTTTTTAGAAGGTACACGAGTGAGGATAATGAGAGCTTTTCGAAGCTTGTAGAGAAAGTGAATCGGAAGAAGAAGGAAAAGTATGGGTATTTGCTGGGAGCTGATTCAGCTGAGGGGAATTCCGGGAACAATTTGATTGAGGAAGGGAATAAACGGGAGAAAAGTAGTACCGACGGCTATGGAACATCGGATCAGCCGGTGAGTACATTGGACGGGTGGAAATATACAGCCAAGAACTTCCTGATGTATCATCCTGCTGATAATGGCGAAGTGCCTTTGACTGAGGAGGAGAGAACGTTGAGGTTGAAAGCAATGACAAAGGAAATTAGCAGACCTAATACGAGATTCCATGCCAAAGCTTTGGATGCTGATGAAGCGCAGGATGATGACTCTGCTGTTTTGCTCTATCCACCTGTTGCTGGGGCTACTCCTATTGCAATAAGCAGTAGAGATATTGATAAGGTGAAGAGATATGATTTGGAGGATTTGAGGAAGACCCCAAATAAATTCTATGCAGAGTCTGAGAAGAAGGCAGATAATGGATATAGTTTTGTGAAGACGCCTTCCCCTGCTCCTGGGGTTGATGAGTCACCTTTAATAACCTGGGGTGAAATTGAGGGGACTCCGCTGAGGTTGGAGGCAGAGGATACACCAATTGATATTGGCGGCAGTGGGAATGGGCCACAGTTTAAAATTCCGATGCCTCCTTCAAGGGATATGAAGGCGCATTCTTTGTCGAGGGAGGCTGCAAGGAAGCTCAGGGAGAGGTCAAAGATGTTTCAGAAACCACCACTGCATTCGCCAGTTAGAGGAGGAAGCGCAAGTCCAAGTCGACAGATACTTTCACCTGCTGCCCAGAAGTTTATGAGGAAAGCAATTGCCAAGTCTTCAAATTCTATTAATGAATCCCTCAGAGCAAGTTATCGCAGTGGGAGCCCCGGACTGAGCACTCCAAAAGCTGGGAGGAGTATGTCTCGGTTGGGAAGAGATGGCAGCGTAGGTTCCAAGTCGCCTTCTGTGAGAGAAGGCTCTGATCTACCTTGGTGATCGGTCTCTACATTGTCAGTTCTTGAGTTATTCTATCCTTACCAGAGGCAATCATCCAGTTGTTGTCTACAAATTTATGGGGCATTCATTTCAGAATGTTCAGATGGCGAAGAAGATATAGTTCTTTCTCTATGTTTATTTCATAAGTTTCTGTCTTTACTATTATTGCCTTTCATGTTGTAAAATGGTGAATGTTATGCAATGCAATAACCTTGATTGCCAAAATGAGATTGAGATTGAGATTGAGATTGAGATTGAGATTGAGATTGAGATTGAGATTGAGATTGAGATTGAGATTGAGATTGAGATTGAGATTGAGATTGAGATTGAGATTGAGATTGAGTGTACAAGGTCCTTTGAAGCATTTATTTATTGTTTAGGACTACTATTATTCTTGTTGTGGGTATTTGCTTTATTATTGATTTATACTAGTATGATATTCCCATAGATTCATGGGAAACAAATGCATTATATCCAAGGAATGATCGAAAGCCTATAAGGTGCTTGCTGTCATAAAGGAATGATAGAGCTCATGAGATCTTGTTTTTAGTTCTATAGTATAATATACTTATAATAATCACAAGCACCATTCTGCCGGAGTTCTATATTCACTGGGTTTATTATTGTATAAGAGCATCCACCGTGGTCGCGGACAAGCAATAGCCCAGCCAGGACAAGTAACTGGACAAGCAACTGGACAAGCAATAGCCCAGCCACAGCCTTGCCACATCATCATCACTAAAAATAAATAATTAACAATCACACAAAATACAGAATTAAATTCACGCCACATATACGGGAAAATTCGAAAATTTCATTTAAATTTAAAAAAGGTACCTAATTTAACAAAATTACATAATAAAAAAAATTACATAATTTAACAAAATTACATAATTAAAAAAAACCTATCGTCGTGCAATCCTCCGCGCCCACAACTCTTCAATTAAATCCTTTTGGAGTCGAATATGAGCATCCACTTGGCGCATGTCGGCATGTTCCTGGAGGCGGTCGGCTTCATCGTGAGGTACCCCGCTTCGTACGTTGGGGGCGACCGCGCCGTGGCTTGGACCGGCTTCATTATCGTCGTTGGCCCAACTAGTCAGTTGTACACCTTCATCTTCGACAATCATGTTGTGCATGATAATACAGACGTACATTATATCAGCAATGCAGTCGACATGCCACAAACGCGTTGGACCCCTAACTGCCGCCCATCGAGACTGGAGCACACCAAATGCGCGCTCCACGTCCTTGCGGGCCGACTCCTGTCGTGCCGCAAAGTAGGCCTTCCTCTCATCTGATGCGCATCGGATCGTCTTCACTAAGACGGGCCACCTAGGGTATATCCCATCCGCCAAGTAGTAGCCCATATCATGTTGGTTGTCGTTGGCGACAAAACTGATGGCCGGACCGACGCCCAGGCACTGCTCGTTGGACCGACGAGTTGAGGTCGTTGTTCGAACAGGCTACCCCAAAATACGCATGCCAAATCCACAGCCGGTAATCAGCTACGGCCTCGAGGATCATCGTGGGATTCTTTCCCTTGTAGCCGGTCGTGTAGAACCCTTTCCAGGTAGCAGGGCAGTTCTTTCACTCCCAATGCATACAATCTATGCTGCCTAACATACCCGAGAGCCCATGCTTCTCCCCGTGCATCTGCATCAGCTCCTGGCAGTCTTCGGGGGTTGGGCTTCGAAGGTACTGCTCACCGAATATTTCAACCACGCCCTGAGAAAAATACTTCATACATTCAAGGGCAGTCGTCTCGCCGATGTGGAGGTACTCGTCCCACATGTCTGCCGCAGTGCACTTTTGAATAGGTGTGTGGCCGGGTCTGCCAGCCGCATCGTGCCTGAAGCGGAAACACAGATATCGACGCTCCAAAGCGTCGACAATACGCATAAACAGTGCCCTGCTCATCCTAAAACGCCACCTGAAAAGGTTGGCGTTAAACCGCGGCTCCGGTGCGAAGTAGTCTTCGTATAACCGCTGATGTGCAGCTACGTGATCCCGGTCAATCACTGCTCGGCGGTGGACAATGGGTCGAGGTTGAGGTACCGCCGGCTGCGAGGCCCGTTGTAGCAGCCGGTCTATCTCTCGGGACGTATAGGCATCCAAATGTTCGTTCAAACGCCGTTCGTACTCCTCAGCATCCCCACCACTACCACTACTACTACCGCCCGCGTTACTCATTTCGCGTTGTTGTTGATCTTGTACAAAAATTAAGATAGAGAGAGTACTCGTTAAAATAAGTGGTGCGAATGAAAATGTCGTGCAAATCGCGTATATATAGTGTTTCGAAAATAAAAAAAAAATTCGCTCGCCGGTTCCTCGCTGATCGGGAGGCTGCAATAGCGGCTAGCCGATCGGCGAGAGAATCGGCGAGCGCCCGGGAATCGGCGTAGCCTCGCCGATTTGGCGCTCGCAGGCTGCAATACTTTGGCGAGCGCCAAAAATCGGCGAGCCGCTCGCTCGCCGACCACTGGAGATGCTCTAAAGGGTCATTCAATCTGCCATTATAATGAAGCTCTTCTTCCTCATTGAGATAAAAATTACATTTGAATATAAACAGCTCCTGTGTTACCTTTTGTTTGATATTGAAGCTTAATACCCTAGGTCCTAAGTTTATTTATCCAATTTTCTTTTAAGATTCGGTGTACGCAAGAAAATATTTAAATTTTGGAATCCAATGTCTGAATTTGTTAGTTCTATATGTCAAAGATGCTAAGAGTTGAATAGAATAATAGTACTAGTTTGCGGTGGTGCAAATACCTGACTACTTGGCAATGTAAAGGGGAAAACATATTCCTAATAAATGGGCGATCTATTTCACACTTTTCTTTAAATAGATTCACCTCTCATTAATACAAACGTCAATTTTAGTACCTCCATCCTCACTGGTAATCCATTCTTGTCGCACAAACATCCATCGTCCTCTCCTGGCTACATATGTTTATTTATCCACTTCATTTTCATCTTTTTCCATGTACAAGTCTCTCTCAGACTCTGTACATTCATATCTTTTCAAGGAAACGAAAACCGAATCACTGGTCCTCCAGTGATTCTTGTTTTCCATTCCTTGTTGGAATACATACATCTTTCATGGCGTCCATTTATAGCATCAAGATGTCAATTCTCCTCCTCTCTCTGTTATATTTAGTTGCATTGCTGCCTAAATCCAACGCAAAAATTGCAGAAATGGATGATTATCTCAGAAAAAAGGCTGAGCAATCCCATGTTGAATATATCAAGGCTTATGTTCCCAACCCTGAGGCTGTTGCTGAAGAAATCAGTAAAGAAGTTGGCGAGTAATTCCTCTCTCTCTCTATATATATATATATATCTCCTCCTCCCTTTCTCTTTCTCATGCATGTTTGTTTTGCATTTGCATAGGACAATGGTGCACCATATCGCCAAGAGGAGGCACCTCCTGGAAGATGGCAACAAGGCTACAAACCCCATCGACCGTTGCTGGCGCGGCGACCGCAACTGGGACCAGAACCGGAAGAGGCTTGTGGACTGCGTCCTCGGCTTCGGCCGCCACACCACGGGAGGAAAGGCTGGGGATTTCTACGTCGTTACCGACAGCTCCGACGACGACGTGGACAACCCTAGGCCGGGCACCCTCCGGCACGCGGTCATCCAGATGGAGCCCCTGTGGATCATCTTCGAACGCGACATGCTCATCAGCCTCAAGCAGGAGCTCATCTTCGCCAGCGACAAGACCATCGACGGCCGTGGCGCCAAAGTCCGCATCGCGTACGGGGCCGGCTTCACGATCCAGTTCGTCCACAATGTGATCATCCACAACATCCGGATGCACAACATCGTCCCAGCCTTCGGAGGTCTGATCAGGGACGCTGTCGACCACATCGGCCTCCGCACCATAAGCGACGGCGACGCCATCTCCATCTACGGCTCCAACAACATCTGGATCGACCACGTCTCCCTCTCCAAAGCCACCGACGGCCTCATCGACGCCATCGAGGGATCCACTGCCATCACCATCTCCAACTGCAAATTCAACAACCATAATGCTGTAAGTTTTGGACATCATCACTAATCACTATCAAGAACAAGAACAAGAATTGAAGATTGTTTGCTAAAACTGGTACAGGTGATGCTTCTTGGAGCACATGATAGTACTACTGAAGACAAACTGATGCAAACAACAATTGCATTCAACCGTTTTGGTGAAGGTTTGGTGCAGAGAATGCCGAGGTGCAGATGGGGTCTATTCCACATCATCAACAACTACTATTCCCACTGGCAAATGTATGCCATCGGTGGCAGCGCAAACCCCACTATTATCAGCCAGGGCAATCGATACAAGGCTTCAGACGACTCCAACACCAAGCAGGTACGAAACACAAATGCGCAAGCACATTTGTATATATATGCAGAGTATTGAGCAAGACGATTAACTTGTTGCTTGCAGGTGACCAAGAGGGAGTACTCTTCTGAGGAGTGGCAGAATTGGCAATGGCAATCCGAAGGGGACGTGTTTGTCAACGGAGCCTACTTCAAAGCTTCTGGTCCGAAGATCAAACACAACCATTGGAGTGTTGCTACAAAGAGGCACATGATGAAGTTCAGGCCAGGCTCATATGCAGGCAGGCTATCGCGATATGCAGGTGTCCTCAAGTGCGTTGCAGGGAAACTGTGTTGATCGGGGAGGTAGTAGGAGAATTGTACATCTGCATCCATCACATGTATGACGTCTGAAAAATATTTCAATAAACGCTAACTTTGTTTATCAAACAATGGTACACTTTTAATACTACAATATGATCTGTCACGGATTACTAATAATCAAAAACTTGATGGGAAAGTCCTTCTGTTATGCCCTTTAAACGCAAACATTGCAGCAGCAACACCTTTTTCGTTAACAAACTAAGCGACTTGACTGAAACAACAATTAGAATTTGGATAAACCTTTCATAGCAATGCTTCTCTTGCGGTGGATCCGAGAAGTAGTTCTTCATAACCGCAGAAGCATGATTCCTTGCTGCAGCAGTAGTTCCTTTGGTTTTCTGCAATCAAACGCATTTATGATTTTGAAATCGAGGTTTTAGGATAGAACACTCAAACCTACAATAAAAAGACTTTGTTATTGCAGCAAGCATAGGATCTGCTCTCCTCCTTATTTCCCTATAGCGTCTTACTTTTAGGCACATTTTGTCATTGGGTGAGCTCAAGCATCCCCTACCAAAAAACTCTTTTTAACATTATGATTATGATTTTTTTCAGAAGTTTTCCCACAAAATCAGCCAAGTTAATCAAGCAAAAAGATGGCAACTTTATTAAGTTCACATCTCAAATTCATAAAATTGAGTACTCCAAATCGCACAAAGAGGCATGGTCGAAACCCGACCAACAATATTAACACGTGGAATTATAATACTAGTAATTGATTTTATTGATTCTAATAATATTATTATTATATCGAGTTGAAGATTGTGTGGATTATTGACCCTTTCTACTGCCAAACACATCCCTTATTGAGAGCATCTCCAATGGCGGCGTCGTCACCGGCACGCCGATTTTTCACGGACACCGGTGCTGACGCCGAACCATTGCGAGCGGCGTCGGCGAAATCGGCGTGCCCACGCCGATTCTTGGGCTGACGGCGATTCTCACGCCGATCCTCACGGCGCCATTGTAGGCCCCGGATCAGCGTCAGACCGACGTCAGATTTTTATTTTTTTTTAATTTTTCGAAACACTATACATACGCGCTTTGGACGTCATTTTCATTCGCACCACTTGTTTTGACGAGTACTCTCTCTATCTTAATTTCTGTACAAGATCAACAACGAGAAATGGAGAACAATACGAAGGTACTCCAGTGACGACCGGGTCTCAGACTCCCCCGGCTCCCGTGGGAGGTGGTTGGCCTCCGATGACCGGGTACTACAACATGCACTCGTGGCAGCAGATGATGCCACCGATGGCCGTCGGGGGAAGTGTGCTGCTTGGCAGGGGTACCGCCGATGCAACCCCCTATGCAGATGATGCCGGGGTGGGCACCCGGGATGCAGCCACCGGCGCAGCTGATGATGCCACCGCCGCAGGGGACGCCCGGGGGGGAAAACGTCTATCGGCCGGCTTTTGATTTTTCCACCAGTTCTTCGCACACATCGACCCCAACGGATGCATAGTACACGCAGTATGAGACCTTCTCCTTAGAGGAGTTAGGTTTTGATATTAACGAGGTTCCGGAAACTCCCATTCAAAGCCGGGGAGTAGGGCGAGGTCGGAGCGTCCCAAAGAAGAAGGGCAAGGCCAAGAAGGTCGGCGAGTCGTCGCAGCCGGGTGAGGATAGCCGGGTCCGGAGGAAGTGGACGGACGCTGAGAACGTTGCGGTGGCCAAGGCGTGGGTGAGTGTCTGCGATGATCCTCTCGTTTCGAACAACCAGAGGATCGTCAACTTGTGGGCCAAGATAGCCGCAGCCTACAGGCATTTTGCCCTGAATGGAGACCGCGCACCGGGGAGGAGTGCCGAAAGTGCTGGGACCGAATCAGGTCTATCGTCTCTCGATTTTCGGGTTTGTACGCCAACGCCCTCCGCATGCGGACCAGTGGCCAAACAGAGGAAGATTGTAGGAGGATTGCGGAGATAGCCTACCCGGATCCCGGGAAGTACTATGAGTTCACCTACTGGAACTGCTACCTTGTGCTCAACGAGTCGGAGAAATTCCGGGCAGGTGTCGACGCTGGCTGGACGAAGAAGTAGAAACTGAACTATACCGGTGATTATAGCGGCAGCAGCGGTGGTTCCCACGACCTCCCCGAGACGGCCCAGGAGGTCCCGACCCCTCGTTCGTTCGGTCGCCGACCTCGCCCGGTTGGCCAAAGGCGGGCGCAACGGGATGCGAGGGGGGCACCCCGAGTTCCCAGGAGGTCCAGTCGGCATCCCCCCTCGGCAGGTCCACCGAGTAGCTCAAATTCTTCGCGCGTCAACAAACGCGCGCTCAAATGGTGAAGACGTTAGCCGACTTCCGGACGGCGGTGGACCCCGGGGAGAAGGCTTATCTTCGCGTATTGCTCCGGAGCATGAGTGAAGAATTGGAGGGGTTGCAGAGGGATACCGGAGGGAGTAGCCGCGGGGTTGGTGGCGACGGAGGCGGCGGCGGCGGCGACGACGAAGGGCTGGGCGAGGACGACGGCGAGGAGTGATTTTTTATGTAATTTTTTTTATTGTACTTTTAAATTTTTGTACTTTTTTATAAATTAATGTACTTTTTAAAATTTTAATAGTATTATTCAATTTTCCTGTATTTGTCTCGTAAATTAAATTCCGTATGTTGCTACGATTGTAAATTAAATTATATAATTGTTATTAGTGATGTGGATAGGCTATGGGAGGGCTATTGCATGTCCAGTTGCTTGTCCAGTTGCATGTCCAGATGATGTGGCAGGAGGATTTTAGTACTGATGATGTGGCAGTGGCAAGGCTATGAGAGGGCTATTGCATCAGAACCATGCTCTGATTCCCTCATGCTTACACCACTCGAAAAAGTAAAAACCTTTGCTAAACCCTCAAACGGAATTCTATCTTCAAGGAAAAAGAAAAAAAGGCCACCCAGTATGGTAATCCACAGTTTATTTCCACCCAGAGGAGGCGTGGCGATTTCAACTCAACAACCCCAGAAATTGTCCGCTTTTAATTTCGCTATACCCACCAATTTTGTTTCCACAAGGAAAAGTTCTTCACTTTTCCGCTCCCCACTTCGATATCGCTCTAAAAATGCAACATTTTGTGTGAAAAATCAGTACTCGACTCCTCAAGAACAAAGTCACCAGCAGCAGAAGTTTTCCCCTTATGACTCTCCTTCCCAATCGCAGCCTGGTTAGTTCTCCTCTGACTGTGTGGTTCTTGGATTATCAAAAACATTTTAGTGCAGCTGTCAGTTTCTTTTTGTTAACTTCGGAAATAAGGAGATTATAGCTAGCGTCTAATGAATCCGTTTTGGTATATTTTAATGAGAATTAATGTCCCAATCGACAATGGAAGCATTTAATCTCCAATTGGTTGTATAGGAGGGCAGTTTCCACCAAGGGTTTATGTGGGATACTCTGTGTATAAAGGAAAAGCTGCTCTTACAGTGGAACCTCGTGCACCGGAGTTCTCTCCTTTAGAGGTATGTTTGTTGTAGAATGCGTTTGGGTTGGTCTTGGGGAATTGAATTACACAATGGTGATTGTATGTTTGTTTTGTGGATCAGTCTGGGGCCTTTAAGCTGTCGAAAGAGGGCTATATTCTGCTCCAGTTTGCTCCGGCATCTGGTGTTCGTCAATATGATTGGAGTCGGAAACAGGTTAATCTTCCTTTTGCTCTATTCAGTTTTCTGATGCACAAGGAATTATTTTTCTGTATAACAATTGTATGTGTGAGAATTGAGATGTTTGAGTGTATTTGATCCCTGTAGCTAGATTTCAGTCTTGATTTGATATGGATTAATGAATATGAAAGGTATTTGCATGGTGGAAAAGTTCGTGCGCTAGATTTAACAAATAAGTATTAAGTACACTAGATCTGGATATTGATATTTTCATTCTCAAAGATTATGGAAATTTCTGAAACGTGGCTCATATAAAGCCATCTTTTTGAGGCAAATGAATATGATAGTTGCCTTCATTGTTGAGCCATTGTTGAGATAGAAACTGGAAGTAAGCGTGCCATTAAGCTTGGCATGTGACTCCCCCTCAACCTCAATTTTCTCCTAATGTCATATAATCGTATTTGATTGTGTCTCCAGGTATTCTCGTTATCAGTGACTGAAATTGGACACATAATCAGCCTTGGTGCAAGAGGCTCTTGTGAGTTTTTCCATGACCCAAATAAAGGAAAGAGGTACTCTCACTTTTTAGTGAGCTTGTTAGCAGATCCTGTCATTGTTCATATTGTGGGATAGTGTTAGGTTTCCTTAGCCGTGGGGAGAGATTTTTATCCCTAAACTATTGAGTTTGACTCGTGCAGCGATGAAGGCAGAGTGAGGAAAGTGTTGAAGGTGGAGCCACTGCCTGATGGTTCTGGCCACTTCTTCAATCTAAGTAACCCCTTCAAGCCTCATAAGATTTTGATTGTAGCTTTTTGGGGCAGGTATATACTATATACTTTAAATCTTTTTAATGCTTGGGTTATGGGATTCTTGAAGGTGTTCAAAACAAGATCACCAACGTGGACGAGAACATTTATATCCCCATCACAAAGGCGGAGTTTACTGTTCTTGTATCATCTTTTAATGTAAGCCACAATTCAATTCAATGCAAGAAATGTGAGATTTTGTTGCAATATTTATGTTTCTTCTAGTGATGGAGAAGGAATAATAAGAAAATACTTTCTTTTTAAATCCTGCTAAGATGGTCATGGTAGCCTATTTAAATTACAGTTTGTTCTACCATATCTATTGGGCTGGCATACCTTTGCGAACTCCATAAAGCCTGAAGATGCAAATTGTCAAAACAGCTCTAATGCCACTAACCCCAGATCTGCAGACTTCGAATGGACCAGATAGCATAAAGATTTTTGAGGTTTCCCATTTCCTGGGTAAGAAACTGATTTGGCTTTCTTCCTAAGAATGCTTATATACTGTCACGGTTTATTTGCTTTATGTATGCTCTCTGTTATATTGATAAGAATTGTTTTTGTCATATAAATCTATTACTTCCTTGTCATTGGGAGGAAGAAGCATCGATGTATTAACACTTTTGAGATGCATGTATGATAATATTGATATAACTTTGGAAATTCCCTCCTCATTGCAGATGTCTATTGTATTTTAAGTCCCACCTTCTTATATATTCAAAGAAAACCCCGACCAGAGAATCTAAAAAATAAAATGGTTGGAAAGTCCTTTGTTTAGTTGACAGATTATAATGATATGATATCCATCTCATATTATCTCTGAGTGAGTAGTATTAATTGCTATATTTTAGATCAACGTAGTGATGGAATACAATTGAGAAGTCAAGCTTTGATTATGGAATATAACCTTTAATACTCCATAGGCCATAATCTTGGATGATTTTTGAATTTGGAATTATGTCATGGATTTAGTCAATCAAGTTAGCTGCTTTAGTTTCTTACATAGATTAGAAAGTGATTAGTTTCAACTTTCAACTAATCTGAGAACTTATCTTGGAGAAACAACGTAGTAGTGAAGATCTAGCTGGTACTTACTTCACTAATGGGTAGATATTATGATTCTCACGGTTTGGATGAATTTATCATGAGGCTGAAAAATCATTGAAGAAGTCAGTTAGTAATCAACTTTCCAATAACAGAATTATTAATGTTTTACGCCCTATATTAACCTATAGATAAGTCGACATCTATCCGTCTCCTCACTGTCATTAGGTTGTCATGAAAACTTCTATTTCTCTTTATTTATGAAAGATAATGTGTGTTCGCCAGGAGCAGCTGAGTAGGTTAGACTTCATCAAAAGTTCGTTAGGAGTTGTGTTTTTAGGTCTACTTGTCTATCTATATGTATTCAGCAATGACTAAATTAATTCTGCATTTCTGCATTTCTGAAATTTATACTATATTCTTTGACCAAGTTTCATGGAAGTGCCAAGAACAGCATGTTAAAAGCCAAGTTGGCACTGAGCTTATTGCCTTTGTTTACCAAAATTGATGTCTGCACTTGCTGCTTCAATCTATCATATTGAATCTCCTCAAATGGCCATTTAGTTAAAAGTTCTCTGAAGGGACAAGGAAACATTTAGTAGTTCTGTAGCAACTTAGAGGAAAGGACAAGCATTGCTTTTTTATTTGATTTATTTGTATTAATCAATCGCTCAATTAGCATTTATTAATTATTTTCATTGACCTGTAGGAAGGTGGCTGGAGGGTTTAGTTTTATGACTTTATCGCATGTTATGCATGAATATCTGTCGACTAGTTGGAAATCGGTGTATAAATAATCAAATGAAGTCATGCAGCACAAGTAGGTGATAATTTAAGAAACATATCCGTTCACATTCATCAAGTCGCCGTTTAGGTTCCCAAAGGTACATTCTCGGGTCAAGCCAATTTTAAATCGGCAGCATCAGCACCTCATAGTAGTCGGTTCTTGTACTTAATCTGCATCCATTGACCTGTTTCAATAGATTAACAAGTAGTTGCTTTCATCTACTAAAGAATCCTATATATTTATGATTAAATAAGTTAGGAATGTACTTGATCAAAGCTGTCAATTCTTAGTTGTTGCTTGATTGATGAGTTGGTGATCTTATTATGTATATTTAACTCTTTTTTTTCTTTCTTCCTGCCATAATGCTTAAGAAATGTGACAAGTTGGTATCATAGTCAATGACTGGCAAAATGTGTGCATATTCAAATCGCATTTGTAGAATTTGAGATCTCTGAAGACTTATTTTAAGCTGAATCTGCACATGTTTGAATGCAGGTTCCTGAAAGCAGGGAGTAAGCTCTGAGCAGATATCGATGTTCTAGATCTTTCTGAGAGGGGGTTGTTTCATGCATCGCTTATTTTAGGGTTTGAGTTGCATAGTTTGAGTTGCATAGTTTGTGTTTTTTGCTACTCATCTAGTATTGCTTTGCTGCTACTGAAGTTGACTAGGATCTTGTTTCATTGTATATTGTGACCATTTTCAATTTGGCCAATCTTGATTTATGTCTCTAAAACGTTGTTGAGAAATGAGAATTATATTATGGTTGGCATAACTACTATGCATGATTTTGGGTTTTTATATTTTTTCATCAAGTATTATACACTTCCCTCTACATAAAAAATGTAGTGTACATCTTGGTGTTGCATGAGTTGTAATAAAGCTAGATATTGGATTATGTGGGTTGACAAATTTCCCACTTTTATGTATTTCATACTGTACCATGTGTGATTTTCTATAAATAGAAGTGTAAAATGAGGGCGAAGTACAAATGAAAGATGTCAAAAGAGAAAAGTCAAGACGCATTTACTACTGTGGGACACCTCAAAACATGGATGTGCAAACTATATTTCTTGTAAATAAAATACTATTGATATTATTAACACAAAATTAGTAAAATAAAAGATAAGAATTAAAAATAGTTAAAGTATTCTTAATAGAAAAATGAAATTTATCTTAAGAGAGAAGTTTATTATAAATAAATATATACTTACTATAAATAGATAGATACTAGATTTAGTAAACTAGACAAACAAAAATGTAAAAATAACTATTTTTGGATGAGATTGTATTTTTTCATTATATTTCTAATTATAGCGACCATTCTGCAAAATGGTGTGTTTTAAAAATATTTATGATTATGATAAGGTTGAAAAAAATTTTGGTCAGTGTTTAAAATATTTATGATAAGGTTGACGAAAGTAGAAAAAAACCAAAATAAAACAAGATCTACCGTGAATTAAATAAAAGAGGCGGATATCTACCTCTGAATTAACGGTAAAATTAGGAATCCTCTACTTGTAAGTCCTAATCATACTATTTCTTTATTTTTACAAACGGATTATGTATGTAGATAGGGTGTTTTAATGGGATTCAAACCCTTAATAAATTATATTTGTTGCTTAAAATGAATTAAGATAAAAAAAATCAAATTATTATGGTCAACATAGTCAAACGGTCAAACGTAGAACTGCCGGTGTTCGTACGTACGCCGTAATTGTGTTCAAAGGGCGGCGGCGGAGGACCCAGTTTCATGCTGCTTCGTTGTCAATTTTATTTCCACCATGTAATACTAATTTACAAAGTGCATATACATTTAATTTTGAAATAAAATTAATTCCTACAGTTGATAAATATTTATCAATATGCAGTGAATAGATCATAAGTATATAGCTAGGAAAGTTGACACACTTGACAGTTGACATTTAATTTCGTAACATGGAAGAGGTCAGCTCTGAATCCTTCATTTCCTCATAATGCATAGTTTTTTAATATACAAGTCAAATCTTTTGGGCTTGTCTATAAATAGAAGACTAATGAAATCAATTTTAAGAAGAAGAAAAAATCACAAACGAAATTCAGATAAAGAAAGTTTCTAAAGCTAGAACTAGAAGCATGATTTTTGAGGGAGAAGCGATGATAAATATGTCTTCAAATAATGATGAAATTGAAGAAACCCTAAATACAGAAACGTTATCGATGGAGGTAACCATTTTTATTTTTTAATATCTTTATTTTGGATCCTTTTTGTAGTACTACTCTAATTTCATTTTGATCGTTCTTGAAATTAAAGAGAAAATTAGTTGCCATCTGTTTAGTTTAAGATATCATCCGAAGTTTTAAGAAGATCATCGATTGATTAAATATGGATATATAATAAAAGTAGAAATTAAAGCTCTAGGAAAAAAATTCCCCCTTTTCTCTATCTTATCGTGAATAAATTCTTGAACTGCAGTTGGTAATATAATATAGATAATTCTTTGTTGTATAGATCTGGTCAAACTCAATTTAATTGGGTAAATATATGTGATATGTGATCTATCATTTGATGCATCATCCCAATAATTAATCCAGCTGTTAATACTGTCATTAATTATTTATATAAATTTGGAGATATATATTACATACAATTATTTATTTTCCATGAGTTGCGTTAGTACCCTGTCATTAATTGGTTAATTAAATTAATGCATGCAGCTAGATGTCTCCTGTTAGTTCATCATCATATATTTTATCAACAATAGATAATGCATCTTATCAAAACAAATAAAACAAGACAAATGTGAAACAAATCCAAGCATGAAATTAAGGGGAAAAAAGAAGAAGAAAAGTTAGCTTCAGCTAGTAAACATGCATTGGTCACCAGATCTGCTGAATAAATAATTGGTAACTAATAGTAATTCAAGAT
Source organism: Salvia splendens (assembly GCF_004379255.2). Lineage (NCBI taxonomy): Eukaryota > Viridiplantae > Streptophyta > Magnoliopsida > Lamiales > Lamiaceae > Salvia > Salvia splendens. The sequence continues at coordinate 9,624,358 of NC_056034.1, forward strand.
TTAATCATTTATATATATTTGCATGCAGGAGGCATATGTGACTAGAGCAAAAGTGAAGATGGAGGAAGTTAGAAAAGAAAATGAGAGATTAAAAGTCACATTGTCACAAATTATGGAAGATTACAGTTTTCTTAAAAATCAGTTCAACGGCATAACTGATCAATCTAAGAAAGCAACAAATCTCGCTTCGATGGCCGGTTCTGATGAGGAATCGGAGCTGGTTTGTTTGAGTCTAGGGAGATTCTCAGGCCCTAGGGAGGAGAAGAAGATGATGAACAAAAGAAAAACCCTAGAAAATGGAAATAAACTTGACGGAATCGAACTAGGGCTCAACTCATGTCACCCGGACAATTCTATCGAAGTTTCGAGAAACAACTTAGATGAATCTAAGGAAGAAGGGAGCAACGACGTCCGATCATCCACCAAACATTCTAGAATCGGAGATGATGAGATTTTGCAGCAGAACAACCCTATGAAGAAACCTAGGGTTTCTGTAAGAGCTCAATGCAACACTCAAACGGTACTAATACTACATTATATTCTATTTTGTTTGAATCTTTGCATCATTAATTTCATTAGTCTGAATAATACTCTCTTGATTAGATGCATGATGGGTGTCAATGGAGGAAATATGGACAAAAAATAGCTAAAGGAAATCCATGCCCCCGGGCTTACTACCGTTGCACTGTCTCCCCGTCCTGCCCGGTCAGAAAACAGGTTTGTGCTATTAATTAGTACTTATGCAGTTCCAAGTTACTTGAGTTGTATTCCAATATAATCTCTCAAGAAACATAATTGTCACATTTCTCGAGCTTAAAAGAAAGGACTACTAACATGGGACGAAGGAAGTACTGATTTTTTCTTTCAACATTCACCTAAATAAAGAAATGGAACTAATAAATGGTCTTACAATATGCAGGTGCAAAGATGTATAGATGACATGAGCGTTCTGATCACCACCTACAAAGGAGCTCACAACCACCCTCTCCAGCCTTCGGCCGCTGCCATGGCTTCCACCACCTCCTCAGCCGTGGCCATGCTCAGCTGCGGCTCCACCACAAGCACCAGCTGTCTAACCGGATACAATTTCAGCACCGCTTCAAATTTCCCACGAGCCACCTTCTCCTCATCACAATCACACCCCACAGTCGTACTCGACCTCACCCCACCAAATCACCACAGCAACAGATTATCATCAACCCTATTTTCCAACACTCGCTCTTCCCCAACTTCCCTCAACTTCTCATCCAATTTTCCCACCATAAACACCACCACCACGATGGCGCCACCTCATTCTCAGCATCCCTTGTTCTCTGGTGTCCAAAAGCAAGCCGGGAATGATCAGAATATTGCTGCAGCGATCGCCCACGATCTGAGTTTCCAGTCAGCGTTGGCTGCCGCTTTCGCATCAATTGTTGCGAAGAACAACAATGTGAATGGAGCTAGAAGTTCTGGAATGAATTTTCATCATCAGAATTTCGCGCAGACAACGAGTAATGCAAGCGTAGGTTGCGCAGCGAGCTTCATGAGCAGATTTGGGCAACCAATGAATTCCCAACAGCATAACTTGACATTGGCTGCATCAAAAACCCGAGCTATGTCATTGGCAGATGAGGGAGAACACCTCAGCTTATGAGGTTTCCAAGTTCCAGAACTGAAACCCAGATTATATTTCCATTGTTTTAAACACAGTTTACTCTTTTTTCATTGATTTCGAGTAGGAAAGAATTCTCACATACAGTGTAAATTAAGGAATGGATAATATATATTAATTGCCAAGTGTAACCTTCATTTTCTATCATCCTGCCTCAAGGCCTAGCTAGCTAAAACTCAATATACAAATTAACAAATCAAGTATACAAATGTCATAAAATCATATGGATGTGAATGCATGGATAGTCACAAACCATGTGTAATTTATTATCAAAAAGTAAAAGAAAAAAAGAAATGGAGGTTTTACTTTTACATGTGACTAATACAGAAGTTGACTGTTTGTGAGCAGATTTGTGGTGTTGAAGAGCGCTACAAATTTTGATACTATAACATTGACTCTAAGCAAATAATCCTTTTTCTAGGCGCTTGCAACTGAACTAAGCCCAGGCAGTTTTCTCAGTCCCTTCTTGTCCATCAACTTTCTTATCTTGTGGACATCTTTCCACCTATCTTGTCTGGCATATATGTTGGACAAAACCACAAACGGAATCGGGTTTTCAGGCTCTAATTCTACAACTCTCCGAGCCATCTCTTCTCTTAACCTATTATCCATATGTTGCTCGGAAGCGCCAAGCAGAGAAGCTGAAACGAAAGCAAACGTTTCATCTGTTGCTCTTAGAAGTTCCAAGGCTTCATCTAGCCTTCCAGAACGACTAAGGAGATCAATCAAGATACTCATATGCTTCGAAGTAGGATAAAAACCATATCCCACAGTGAATAATCTAAAAATCTGGAAGCCCTTGTCGACATGGCCACTGTGGCTGCATACAGACAAAAGGCAACTCAGAGTAACTAAATTTGGCTCAACATCTTGCTCAACCATTTGATTGAAAACATCAAATGCTGCTTCACTCTGCCCATGTTTTCCATGCCCAGAAATCATGGCATTCCAGAACGCTGGATCGTTTGGCTTTACATCAAACTGATTAAAAACGTTGCAGGCTAAACCAGGTTGTCCACACTTCATATACATGTCGATGACTGCAGTTGCCAAGAATGCATCACCAGTGACTTCCCTTCTTGCAGCAAATGCATGAATCTCCTTTCCATAGCTTTGCATCGATAGGGATGAACAAGCTGCTAGCAAGCTAGTGATGCATCGCACACTAGGTATTGCACCGCAAGATAGCATCTTTCTGAACAAGAGAAAAGCTTCATCAGCCTTGCCTAGCTGAGTGAAACCACTGATCATAGAATTCCATGTCGCAGAGTCAGCTTCTAACCCTCCTCCTTCAGTCTCTAATTGGGAAAAAAGATCTACAGCCTGTTCACATTCACCATTTAGCATCATTCCAGATATCATCGAATTCCATGTTATCAGATTTCTGTTACCACCCATGTCACTGAATACACCATATGCACATTGCCAAGAACCGCATTTTGAATACATATCTACAAGGGCAGTCCCAACGTTAGTGTCGAACTCTAATCCAATTTTAACTGTAAGCCCATGAAGCTGCCTACCAAATCTCACACACCTACCAGTTCCACAAGCAGACAGCACAGAAACCATGGTAGCTATAGTAAGTTTCACAGATAACAGCTTCATTTCCTTAAACACACACAAGACCATTTCCACAATCCCTTTCTCCGCAAGCCCTGATATATAAGCATTGTAGAAAACCACGCCTTTCTTCTCAATCCACTTAAACAAACTCGAAGCAAAACCCAACTCCCCACAATCTAAATACATCGACATAAGTGATGTTGCTGCATAATCATCGCTTTCTAAGCCAATCTTGACGGCTAAACAATGCAATTGCATCCCAACCGCAACATTCTCACATGCAGACAACACGCTCGCTACCGTAAAGGAATCGATACTAAGGTTAGGGACACTAAATTGTCGAAACACTCTAAAAACTTCTTCTGAAAGCCCATTTTGTAAAAAACCGGAAATAACAACGTTAAGTATAGACATACTTGGATGGGGAATTACGTCGAACAGTTTGGCTGCACTGTCGACTGAGCCCAGTTTCATATACATGTTGGTGAGGTCGGTAGTCGTGTGCTTATTCATAAACCCAAATTTGAGGAGGTTAGCGTGGAGCATTTGGCAGCCGGAAACAGCCTTGAGAGCGGCGCAGGCTTTGAGGATGTAGGGAAAGGTGAAATTCGTCGGCGGGATGGAGGCGGCGTGGTTATGCGCGTAGAGCGCAATGGCTTCTTTGTACAGCCCATCTTTTACTAGGTGTGCTATTTTTTGCTTGCCGGCGGCCATCCACTGCATTGCCGGAAAAACTAGTCCTTTGTAAGACGGAAATTGCTAAGAGCTCCAAAATCGGATCTTTTTGTGTTTTTGAAGTAGCGATTTAGTGTAGGGTGAACTTAATTATTATCCGTGGTAAATTGACTTGGTCTCCGAATTTAAAAGTTTTGGTAAAATAAATACAGTTGTATTTAGTGTGAGATCAATGTAAAACAAATAACAAGATCAAGATGTACATAAAATTTGTTATGCCAATATATTTTAACTTAATTAATCCCTTATATAATTCAAAATGTAGATATTATTCTCTTTACATTTAGGAGTACACAGAAGAGTATTAAAGTAGCTAAATATGATTAAAACAGTTTCAAAGTGAAAATTGAAATATAGGCAAATCGAACTATTTTACCCTTATTAATGCCCAAATTATTTTGTCAAGTACTTAAAAAAAGACAATTCGTTCATAATCTTTTCTATATATATTTATACATACTCTCAGCAGCTACTATAATCGCATCCAAAATGCGTTCAGACAAAAGTTGTGTTTTTATGTATGCAACATCGAAACATAATGCTTGAAGGTGGAAATTCAAGTAATGAGATTAAATAAGTTAAAATTTCCCGAAGTTGTGAATTGAGTTTAGTCTCAGCAAGCTAATTGTGCAGTATATATAGAGAGGTGACAATTTACCCCTCAATTTTGCATTATACTAGTAAGTTTTAGTCATGAACTCATGATGGGAAAAACAGAGAAATTTTTACAAAGTTTGATCATCAAAGTTGCTAGTTGAGATCTGATTATGAGAAGCATCAAAGCAATGATTGGCATAAATCAGATTCTGTTCGTAAGGTTTCCACTAAGATTGCCACTAAGGTTGCCACTGTTAGTCCATCCATCTTGAACCTGCACAGAATACTGCATATGCCACAGCACATCCTCCACCGTCGGTCGCCCCATCGCGTCTTTGCTCAAGCAGTTTACTGTTATCTGCACCACTGTTTTCAATGATTCATACGCAAAGGTTCCCCTCATCGACGGATCGATCAGGTCTCGTAGCTTCGATGGTGACTCTGCCAGGCTCCTCTCCAACTGCAACCATCAATTTATGTAAGTAACATTGTGTTCAGTTTAAGGTAATGTAGTAAGAATGCTAAATATGTATACCTGAAATTTAAGGTCTTGTAGTTCACTCTGAGAGTCTATAGGTCTACCGGTGATGACCGCAACAAGAATAGCTCCCAGCCTATATATATCTTCCTTTTCTGGATTTTGGCTGCTGCTTTCTGTGTTCGTGTTCGACTCATCTGATCCATGCAGAGGGCTTTCCGCGCCCACCTGATGAAAGCAAGAAGTTGTGTTAGTTTGATTCTTGAATTTGTATAATGCATGATGCATCATTCTGTCTTTTTTACCTTAGATGGTATGGTTATGTTGTAGCTACTGATTCTTGCAGTGAGGCTCTCGTCTAACAGAATGGTGTCGATTTTGATGTCGTTCCCAACAATCCCGCCCGTGTGCAGGTATTGTATACCTCTCGCTACTCCCATCGTGATGCCCATTCTCTGTGGCCATGTCAGCGCTTCTCTCTTTCTCCAATCTGTTATTGAGAAAAAACGAAGTTAGTTGATGAGCAAGAACTGGAACCACTGTATAAGTCTCGTGGTAGGGCACATAGTGGCAATTATAGATGGTGTACCGATGAGGTGGTCTCGTAGTGAGGCATTGGACATGTTTTCAAGCACGATGAAGACAGTGGTGGCTGAGCTGGGATGGTCGTGGTAAGGGACGATGCAGTGGCCTAGCACGCTCACCAAATGCCGGTGCCTCAGCTTGGATATCACCTCCATGTGGTGCTGCAGAGCTTGAGGAGAATGCTTCTGTTTCAGCTTCAGGCATTTCACAAGCACCACAGACCCATCTCTCAGCCTTCCTTTGTATAGCTGATCACCCACATTTCAAACACTATTAATCAACACAAAAACAGATAGAAACAGAGCAATATATACACATACCTGTCCTTCTCCCACTAGATTGGATGGATCGAAGTCATTCGTCGCCTCCTCCATATCCTCGAGTGTGAACACGTGGTACGGGGGTAGCCCTATCGAAGTCATCCTCATCGGCTGCGGAACATGCCCTGATCAAAGGTGCAAACACCAAACTCATTTCATAGATAAAAAAAGGCCTAAAACACAATTCATTTTACTATAATTGATGCTTACTTCCCAAAGGAGAGCCTTTCTCCATCACAAAACTCTCACTTCTGAATTCATTAAGCCCTTTCCTCTGCAGCCTTCTGTAAATAACAATAATCAACAGCCCCAAAACACCCAATATCGCTACAATTGCACCAATCACTCCAAGCACAATGCCTAATTTCAAGGTAGATTCTTCCTCTTCCTTCCTCTTCAAAGTAGGCATAACTGCAAGTGCATCTTTTCGGCAGAAAGCAGTCGGTCTCTGATACTTGGACGTCGTATTCGACAGACAGTTCCACATTATCACAACCGTTCTGTTCCGGACATTGGCAGCAAGACAAGAAGGCAACCTCCCAATCAAAAGATTACTCGAAACATCCACAAAACTAAGATTGCTACTGCAAGAAGCATTGGGTGGGAATGCCCCACTCAACTGATTCTTGGCAAGGCCAATGTACTCAATCAATGGCAATGAAAACAAAAACAAAGGAATCGGGCCAACGAGCTTATTAGACGAAGCATCGAGATATTCAAGCTTGCTCAACTTCTTCAAATCTTGAGGGATTTCAGATCTCAGAGAGTTGTTAGCAAGATTGATGAATGCAAGATTGCTTCCTAGTGATGGAAACTTAGGCCCAAAATAGTTGTTTCTCAAATCAAGCTCTTCAAGAGAGGATAAAGTAGCTAGATCAGGAACACTCCCATTGAGCAGATTATCACTCAAGACTAGGCTTTTCAACGTCAGATAAGTCGAAACAGAGGTGGGCAGTTCGCCGGAGATGAAGTTGGAGCTGATGTTGAGAAGTTCAAGAGAGCGGAAGCGGTTGACTTTGGGGGGAAGCGGGCCCCACAGGCCTAGTGAGACTAGAGAGAGTTTCTTGAGGTTTGAGAGCTTTGTCAAGACGGTGAAGAATGAATCGGTGGAGAATCTGGGGGAGAGAGTGTGCTGAGAAGCGGCGGCGGTGCTTAAAGGGGATAGGTTGGGGATGTGGGAAGGGGAGGTTCTGTTTCCGACAATGGTGAGCTCAGTGATGTGATTGTCGGAACAGACGATTGTGAGGGTTGGGGTGGGAGGGAGGAAGCAGAAGTTGGTCCAGTTGTTCCATGTCTGTAGAGATTGTGGGTATTCTAGAAGCTGCTGGATTTGGAACAGGATTCTGCTCTCTGTTGGGACTAATTGAGCATTCGAAAAAGGGAATGTGGCGAGGATCAAGAAACAGAGTGGAATCCATGAATACTTCTCCATTGTTGAATCACTCTCTCTATCAAATCAATCACAAATGAGGGGATGAAACAATCATAAAAGGAAAAGGGTGGCTGCGATTTCACCTGAACATCTCATAAAAGTTGGAAAAAGTGTGCAATTAGATTCAAGAAAGAGCTTTGTAATAAAGTGACTTCCCTTTTTTGGGTGCTAGTTGTACAATGAAAAGAGAAAAGTGACTATGAGAGGGAAAAATGTCAGGAAACTGGTGGAAGTTGAGGATGATTCAATGCAAAGGATTTAGAATTAAATTCATGTTCAGTCTTGAGATCTGAAGCTGACAATTTCCTAAAGTAAGCCAAAGTCAAGTCAGATGTCTTCAATTTCACACAAGATTCAGTAATTTCATTTTTTATTTAGTTTTTTCGTATTGGTTATAAAAATATAGAGGAGGCCATGCATTTAATTTAACTATATGAGTATATATTCGGTGGTCCAGCGCGGCGCGGGCTACGATAAGGAAGCGCAGCCGTGAAGTAATGTGGAAGTCAAGGGAGCTCGGAATTAAACGGCGTCGTTGGTGGGGTTTGACTGCGGGGTTTGGTGGAGCTGCATGCAGGGGAAGAGTATTCGCCGTCGAATGGGACAGGGCACGTGGGCTTCTCGTGATGGGTGGGGGTGGGGGCTGGCGTGGAAGGTTTTAGGGTGGGTGGGAATGTGATAGAAGAACAATTAGTTAGAGATGTCGAGATCTCAAATTGTCGTTTTCAATTTCAATTAGTAGATCTTTACGTCCATTCTAAATTATAGTATGTGGGTGATTTATTTGTAATAAGATTAAATTGTCGCCCTCTAGGCTTCGTGACCGACACGACCATTCAACACAAAAGGACTTGTAGTATAAGTTATACTCCCTCCTCCGTCTCACTTTAGAAGTCTCGATTTACTATTTTTGGATGTTCCGATTGGAATATTCTATAAATAGTATTAGGCCCACATTTCACTAATATTTTTCTACTCACATTTTATTATAAAACTAATATAAAAAAGTAGGACCCACATTTCAATATTTTTTCACCACCTTTCCTTTATATTTCTTAAAACTCGTATCAAATTCATCTAGGACTTTTAAAGTGGGACGGATGGAGTAGTAACTTATAAGTGTAAAGTTTCAAAATTTTAAAAGTTATAGTAATTTATTTACAAATTGATGTAATAATTGAAGGAGAATTTTCCATAATAATTCACATAAATTTGTTGATTACTCGCACTACATGAAAACATAAAATAATGATTTATAACATAGATTTATAGCTAGCTGGATTATTGGTATATATACCTTAAGTCACCTACTATGTTAGAGGAAGAGTATTATTGCTCCCCGTTCACCATTTAAAGAGCCCTTATGTCATTTTGATTCATCCACAATTTATAAAACCATTTGCTTTATTCTACTTTTAGTATGTGGAACCCACATTCTACCAACTTTTTACACTCACAATCTAATACTCCTTCCGTTCCATAAAAATATGCACTCTTTCTTTTTTAGTCTATCTCATTCTCCAATAACAATACTTTAATTACTTTTTCTCTCTACCTTTCTCTTACTTTATCAATTTTTACATTAAAACTCTTGTCGAACCCAAAGTGCATATTCTTTGGGGACGGAGGGAGTATAAAACTAATACTCCTCCGTCCCCCAAATTTTGTCACAGTTTGACTGGGCACGGGTTTTAAGAAATGTAATGGAAAGTGGGTTGAAAAAGCTCGTAGAGTGTGGGTCCTGCTTTTAAAGTATTAGTAGTTTTATAATAAAATTTGAATGTAAATAAGTTAGTGAAATGTGAGGTCTACTGTAAAAAATGGTAAAAAGTAAAATGTGACAAAATTTCAGAGACAGATAGAGTACTTTAAATAGGCCCTACATTCCACTCACTTTCTCTATTTACTCTTCTTTACAGAATCAAATAATTTTTTAAAATCCGTGCCGAGTTCTATGTGCATAATTACATTTAGTGATTGTGCATGATTTTCTATCATTATTATATATGCGTTCTAATCATTATCAATAAGTGCTTCAAAGAAAGCTCGGTTGTATATGCTTTTCCAATTTTTAGTACCACATCCTAAAGTATTTGCGTACATGATTTTTGTTCTTTTGACTTGGGCAGAGGTGACAACGGAGTGAATTTTGATCAACATGGTAAATTTCAACTTAAATCAATAGACATACTTAATTCTGACTTTCTAAGTCCTAACAGTATACTAAACTCTTAAATCCTAACTATTGATTACAGAATAATGTGACAGATTCATCGAGACAACAATTAATGCTGCACACTGAGAAACATAGGAAAAAAGGGCCGAATTTCAGTGATTCTAGATGTTATATGATGTCATGTAGTTAAATATGCAAGTTACAAAATTCAATAATTCTAGTGATTCTAGGACTGCATATTCTACTAAGTACATAAATGATAAATGGAAATAATGGCAATAATGTATGTATGTATATACACGCAACGAGTAAAATCTTAAACTTAAAAACTATATTTGGAGTTTTTTTCTTTGCATTTGGATAGTACAGTAGTAAATAGTAATTAGCACTCGTGTATTTCATTTACACAATAAATTCAACGCTGATCGTATTCAATGATATTCGAGACCAAGTGACATATTTTAAAATGATTTTTAGAAGTAAATGTCATATTTTTGAAGTCTAAAACCTCCAAATCTTACTATAATTCTGCATATTTTTCATATTGTCCAGTGGATTTCCACAATAATTACAAGTGAAAAGTAACTTTTCTTGCTTTTTTTTTTGTGTGTAGTAGGAGTACTAGTCTTTGTCAATGAAACACTAATCACAATTTCACATAGTACTATATAATACTCGTATTTAGTTATAACAGTTAATTCATGATGATAATAATATTATCAAATTAATCCCTGAATTAACACCGCTAGAAATAAAATTTATCAGCCTTAAGCATTAATTGCGGATCCTTTAAAATATGGAGTAGTTAATATCCCGATTGATACAATAGTTACTAGAAGTAGAACTAAGTAAGCAATCCATGTTACCTAATTCCCATGTGAAATTTGTATAATTTCATATTTAAAATTTTGTCGGTGGTGTCTAAAATCAAAAGGCAAAAGACCGAAAGAGTATAAGGCCACCCGCAACGCGTCTCGCGGGTGGCTCGTATCTCATCCCGCCGAGACGAAACGGCGGCGAGACGCGTTGCAGCGCCTCGTCTCGTCCCGGTCTCGCCGAGACGCCCGTCCCACCGAGACACCTCGCGGGCTGTCTCGCCATGCGTGACGCCCACTCGCCGGCCCACGAGTGGGCTTCGTCACGCTGACGCAATAAATCATTTTTTTAAAAATTAGAATTTAATTAAAATAAATAAATAAAAAAAATCAAAAACGGTAATATTGCCGTTTTTCGACCGTTTTCCTTTATTTTTATTTTATTTTTATTTTTTTTACTCTATAAATACTCCTATTTCATCCTCATTTCACAAACAAATACACATCAAATCCTCCAAATCATCTCCATTTCCTCTCCAATTTTCATCTAACCCTCTCATCACAAAATGTCCGGTGACGGAAACTCTGACTGTGGAGGCTCCGGCGGGTTTGACATCAACGCGTTTGGCGACTGGGGGAGGCATGTACAACGTGTTTGGTGGTTCCGGTTCCGGTTCGTCTACGTCGAGCACCCAGGGCTCGTCGACGCCGGGGGTACCAACCACCCTATTTTGATGTGGATGCATACGCTCGTTCCTCCGCACCGAGGTATTCACAGGGATTATCCCAAATTCGGGAGGATTATCTGGATGAACCCCATCCGGAAGGAGGACGAGGTGGTGGTAGCTCCAGGGCATTCGACGCCGTGGAAGAAGTGGTGGAGGCGGCCGAGGAGGATGAGGATGTAGGTCGGCATCCGTACAGCCGCAAGGACACGATGGTGGTGTACAACGCCTGGATCAACGTCTCGTACGATCCCATCGTCGGGAATCAACAATCCCGGAAGTGCTTCTGGGAAAAGGTCACCGAGGCCTACAACGAGATCAAGCCAAGAGGGTCCCGCCGCCGCACATTGAAGATGCTCCGCGCTCACTTTGACCGAGTCGACAGGGAGGTCAAAAAATTCTGCGGCATCTACAAGAACGAAACGCCTCATTACCAAAGTGGAGCCACGAGAGCCGACATTCTGAGATCGGCTTTGCGAGTCTACTTCGACGACACCGGCAAAGAATTCAGACATGTCGATGTCTGGGAGGCCGTCAAAGACGAGGAAAGGTGGGCCAGCGGTGTGCGGTCCAGCTCGGGCTCGACCTCAAAGCGCACGAAGCACACGGCGGGTGGCCAATACTCGTCTAGTAGGAGCGGTTCGGGCATCGCCGCACAAGAGGCTGCCTCGCAGGAGGTTGAGGGCAGGGCAGACGATGTCGGGGGGTCCTCCCGTGTGCGCCGTCGGCCGCAAGGGACCAAGGCGGCGAAGGCGCCTAGAGGGAGGAGGGGCCGAGGCGAATCAAGCCAGGCGGGCTCGGGCTCGAACACCCCATTGTCCATGTACTTGACCGCCACGATGGCAGACACTTCCCGCATGTCGACTCCACAATACCAAGCCCATCTTGCCAGAATTGAGTATATGGCAAGACAAATTGGTATTCCGCCTCCAGGTAGCTTGAGTGCACCGCCACCGCTTTCGGGAGATGATTCGCCGACGGAGTAGTTTTTTTAATTTCTATAAAATTGTATTTTAAATTATATTTTTTTATTTTGCCACAAATTTAATTATGTATTTTTTTAGGATTTTAAGTTATTTTTATTTTATTTAATGAAGTGTGTGTTTTATTAATTGAATTTGTTGAAAAAAAAATAAAAAATGAAATTGAATGAATAGTAAGTTAAGAGATGGTTAAGAGACGGATAGGAGATGGAGGGTTGCAGGTTCTGTCTCTTAGTTAAAAGATGGAGTGAAAAGTACAAAGGAGCCCATAAGTAGTTAATGGATGAGACGGTTAAGTGAGAGCGTTGCGGATGGCCTAATATATCAACCTCACAGATCTTGGTTTGATGTGTTAGTCTCACCTAATTTCGAATATGCATGGCTATTTGTTTTTGTCTCTCTGTTTTGTTATAGCTGCAATTATTCTTTATATTATCAAACAATATAAAGCAAAATTTAAACCATTTGAAATACTTGCATATATATCTAGTAGCTGAATATCATATTGTTTTTCGGTATTAAACTTCTTTTTTTATTAATGTGGAAATTTCGTTATAATTATACTATTGTTTAATCTTCGTCGCTTTGTTTGTATAGAATTTGGTATGGATTTGGAAAATGAGTTGTCAATTTATTGCTTAAAAATTAGTCATTGACCAAGTCAATTAAGCTTAAATTGTCGTGCATATGGATTCCGTATCTTATTGACAATTTGTTAATTTATTTTTTGATTTCTCAGGTAATTTTCTTATTAAATTAATTAAGCAGACTATTTTGTTCTTTCTTTAAATAGCAGGGTAGCTTTGCTACTACTTGTTGAAGCCAGTCAAACTTTATGATTAGGAACGACGTTCTAAAATTCACAAATCAAATTTTAAAGATTTAAATTTCTGAGGCGTTCTCAAATGCTCTAATGCTTCAATTATAATCAAATTATATGACATAAAAGATTAAAACGTAGTAAATTAATGTGAGGTTATCTTTCTAAAAAACAAAGGTTTTGATATAGTGTACCTGTACCACCACTATCGGTTTGCTTTCAAGGAAAAAAATATGAACGATTTTTCCCTGGAAATGAATTTTCCATGTATATGGATACCTAGATATAAAAATCTCAGCTATATGTCTGTCTAAAAATATATACTATATGCCTAATAAAACCTACAATGAATATGAAACGCAGCTGGCAATATAAATTTATGTACTTTGTAGTTAGTGGGCATTAAAACACAACTTAGTCGGAAGTAATTTCACGATTGGATCTAAATTAATCTATCGCTCCTACGCAGTGTTCGAGTTACGAAAGAGCAACCTAATACCCATTCTTAGGATTAATTGCAAGTTCTAATCACATGTACTCCCCCGTCCGCTATTAGGAGTCTCTTTTCTTGGCGGTACGAGTTTTAAGAAATGTTAAGAAAAGTGGGTGGAAAAAAGTTTGTGGAATAAGGGTCCCACTTATATATATTAGTTTTAAATGAAATGTGAGTGAAGTGAGTTAGTAGAAGGTGAGACCCTATTATCATTTATGGTAAAAGTGAACCGTGACTCCTATTCACGGACAGACTAAAATGACAAAACGGGACTCCTATTCGCGGATGGATGGAGTAATGCATTTTGACGATAAAATATACCTTAGTTGATCAAACATGTTCTCTCAAATCGATAGTTGTGTACTTTTTATTGATGTTTTAATCCTACACTTATAAATTAGTTTTTTTCTAATCCGAAATTTAACAAATACTAGCACGTAATTAGGTATTTATTGTTTGATTTCATATTTTTATAACCCAATTCTCATCAAATATAGTTGAACTTGGATTTATTTGGTCGAAAAATAAATAATGTGTGCCATTGATTTGGGCCATGGTCTTCCTATTCTCTCATTCATTTTATTACTATTAATTTATTTTTATGGCAAGTTTATTTATTTCTCCTTGAGGTTTGAGGTGTGTTGAAGATCAATTTAAATGGTAATTTGTGGCAATTATTGTGTTTAGCTCGGATATTTTGCAAGTTTGATGTTTAAATTGAAAATTGGAGTTAAATGCCTGCATGGGTTACTAGGAATAGTGAATGTAGCTTGATTCTTCATGTACAATTTTGGTGGGATGTAATTTGCTTTCACTTTCCCCACTTCCTTTTTCGTTTTTATTTGGTGGGTGCTTGTATGATTAAAGGAGAACATATTTTGTCGGCTATATGGAGAAATGTTTCATCAACATGAACTCATTTGTAGACGTAAAATCTTGGGATCTCTCTAGTCTCAGTTGACATGTTACTAAAGTAGCTCCACAACTGATTGAAGCTTTTGTTTGTTAGTTAGGGATTTTCTTGCAATATTTGAACTGTTAAGTGGAGTAATATTCTTGCTTATATGATCATGCTTTGTTAATTATGTTCTCTGATGGTGGTGGCCTCCGTAGTCAGTTTTGGTTTTGCTAAACCTTCATTTTCTACATCATGTGCAATAGGATGCAATTTATTATGGCTACGTTCCGTGTAAATCCGTAATCAATGAAGTACATGTTTTATAGCTCAAAATTTTGAATTAGTACAGAGGATATCAGCCTCCTCAAGATGGGAAAGTCTCCTGGAACATGGATTAAGGGCATTACTATTGGTAAAAAAAGGATCCAATTCTAGTCTGTTGACAGGAAGAGAGCTTCCTGTAAATTTCAATATGTATATTCGCGTTCCCACTCCCCCTAATCTCACATATCATTTGTGAGACATATATGTGTACAGTAATGTTCCTAGGTGTGATCATTTGGGTTTTGGAGGATCTGATTATACAAACCAGATGCATCAGCTTTTGTTTCCTCTATTGAAAGAATCTTAAACTCTGCACTGTCTATGTTGTGTGTATTTTTGGTTCTGAATAACATTTTTGAGGTATATGTAGTAGTACCTCTGTATATTAACATAATATAAGAATCTTACTATGTTTTCTATTTTAAGTGTGGAAGGTGTTTCTGCTGTAAATTGTACTTGTAGAAAGAAGCCAGCTAAAGTTTGTGCTCAGGAGCATCCACAATTTGACAACAGAAGAGCTAAGCGCGGTGTCAAAGTTCAAGAAACCATAGGTGATATATGTATTGAAGAAACTTACGTAAGCAAAACCAGAAGACATTAAAGGAAGCCTTTAAGATCTACATTACTTTGTTCCATCCCATTACTTTGTTTACCTCTATTTGAAGATTTAGCTCAACATACGATGCTGAGTAGTTACTGTTTCGACAGTATGAAATACTAGCATTTTTCCAGAAATCCATATTTTTTGACAATAACCTTTGCTGCAAACAGGACAAATTCATACAATGAGACATTCCCAGCTTACACTAGCTTTAGTATTTTTTATTTTATTTCTTGGATTTCTCTCATTATAATAAGTGCCTCTGAAGTAAGAGCAATCATAGCATTTTTAGGTGCTTTTTTTCTACATATCCTTTCCTTTGGTTTTCTTTTCTCATGTTTGACCGTTGTCTAACATTATACACATTTTGCATTTAATAGCTTCTCATAGTTCTCTTGTTTATCAAGTATGGCAAATCATGTAGATTGAAAACGGTAGCGTCTCTACAAGACAAACTTATCCGTCAGTTGTGCTTTAACTGAATTTTTTTACCTGAGCGATCTATTTGAGATTTTGTCTGTTGGACTTGAGAACAAATTTGACCATGACAAGGGAGTTAACCATTTTTGGCAATGTCACGACTCACATGTTACACTGCATCTGTGGTTACCTTCTTTCTGCTCCCAATCTTTCGGCTCAAAGTGCTTGGTAGATGACCTGATAAAGGTGGGATATATACGCAATCTCATTTAGACAGTGAGAAACTGTGCAACAGTCAAATGCAGTTAATGTAAAATCACAAGCCGAATACCTGATTTTAGTGCACCTTGAGGCTCGACAAGGTATAATGCTAATTCTATGTTGTCTTATATCAGATCGCCACAAGAGTTCCCCCAAACACTTCAGCGAGCATAACTCCTCCCAGAAAATACTCAATGAAGCGATTGGGAGGACTCTGGTCGAGACCTGATGATTTATCAGTTGTTTGAAGCTGAGTCCATTCTGGCACCGGCATTATTACTATGCTGATGCATCGGACTTGAATTGCCTGTTTTCTTTCTTTTTTCCTAAGATGACCCTTTTCAGGTATCCCCAAATGCATAAAATCTGTGCACTCTTCATTCCTGATATCAGATCGCCCCCGGAGTTCCCCCAAACACTTCAGTGCCCATCCTTTCTCAAGAAACTATGCAATGAAGCATTGAAGGGAACTCTAGGGGAAAACTGATGAGTACTTTCTAGTTGTTTGATGACTGAACTCAAAACTGATACCTCTATATATAGTTGGCAATGGAGCAGAGGAGCGGAGTCTTTGTAGGAAATGCATATCAGACACAGAAGTACCCAGAAGGTCCAGAGCATATTTGGTTGGTATCACAAAAGGTCAGAATATTATGATTCCTTGCATCTCCCAACTTGTAATATCATCAAATGCGCAAAATGTTTTTATGATAAAATCAGACACTTGGTGAATCAGAGTATCAGTCCTCGGAATATGATTTAGTTTTGGTGAAAGTAAGTTGGAAAAGGATGATAGGATCAATTATGCAGATTCAGTTGTGAAAATGATTCCATGGCATAACATAACATAACCTACATTGTTAACCAGGTTCAATATCTCCTATGTATTTACCTTGTTTTCATGGTTGACAAGTGGTCCTATGCTATCGTAGGATTCATCCCTAAAACTACACGATCAAGTCCTTCAATCGAAATGAACCAGCCATAGGCTTAAGCGAAGGGCCATTTTTGCCAGCTTATGCTTTGGAATCATGAGGCGTCAGATTTCAAGAAAACCATGTAAAGAATTTGACTGATTGCTACATGAGTTGACTTTCGATATGACCAACTTATATTTGTAGTTACTTGATCTGGGCTTCATTTTTTCATCTCTAAAATGCTCTTTCAGGCTTTATTTTCGATGTAAATCCCACCGCCAAATTCCTTTGTTGAACTGTTCTTGAAATGTTTGTTGCATGTAAATTGTAGATGATAACCATTTTGGGTCGGTAGTACTGCGCTGGCAGCCCAGCCCGAATATTTTACACCATAAATCACAACATTAATTATCTAAACTTGCAATTTATTTCAAGTGTTTTTCCATGTTGGACTAAAAGAAAAGATACCAAGTGAAACTGTAAGAAATGGAGAATGTCTTTTGATTCCATGGACGATGGAAAAGGTGATACCCTTTTTTGTATATGGGCTACTTTCTCGACCAGGTTCTGACTCTCACTACTACTTTACTGGATACTCTGTATAAACAAATTAGTACTACTACTGAAATTAAAAAGGGGGAGAAACTTATCAGTACATTAAATAATGGTAAGATTGAATTCCTTTTAGTATCATGTCTACTATGTTACTGAGTAATACTTATAGTACTAGCATTCTATTCATGGAAACCCCTTACGTCAAAGTTCCATTATATTATGAACTAAAGTGGAGTACTAAACTAATGGACGATGAAGTCCGGCTTAGTTGGTAAGACGTTTCTCCTCTAAGAGGTCAATGATTCGAGTCATCACGGGTTTAGATGGGGAACCATTGTTAAATTGTAGTAGTATGAGAATTAATGATGTTGAAAGGTTTACTAGTATAATTTATAATCATGCATCACACGATCGAGTAAAAGCGTGCATCGTTCCT
Organism: Salvia splendens; assembly: GCF_004379255.2. Taxonomy (NCBI): domain Eukaryota; kingdom Viridiplantae; phylum Streptophyta; class Magnoliopsida; order Lamiales; family Lamiaceae; genus Salvia; species Salvia splendens. The sequence goes on from NC_056034.1 coordinate 9,642,149, forward strand.
CAGTAGAGTGTGTATGATGTTGAGTTTGATGAACACATGGAAATAGTTGGCGACAGAGCTAGAAAACTGAAGGATCGAAGATTCTTTGAAGGGACTAATTCAAATAGATTGTTAAATCATACTATAATTTGACCCATATTTGTGACCAGGTTCAGAAACTGCCATTTTAATTAGGACAAAGAAAAAAGCTTCACATGTTTGATTCTTGGTACGGAGTTAGGCCATCTATATATATAAATATAGGCAACAAGAGGCCTTTGTATTACTATTATAACAACACATACATTGTGATTGGTGATTGGTGATTGGTGAGGTTTCGACTGAAGTCTCCTCAAACTACTTCACTAGTAATAAAACAGTTCCATTTCCAAGTGAAGTGTTTGGGGAACTTTGGGCGCCACCACACATATAGTTTGAGTATTTATTTTCTTTTTTATTCTTTATTATCTAATTCTAATTCTTTAGGGAATGCACAAGGCAAAGAGATACTTGCCGCTGGTCCAAGTGGGGTGGAACCTCGCGAGACCTATTGTATAGCCGTGCCCGATGAAGATGCAGCCGTAGCTCGACGACGCTCCTCCATACACAGTGGCTCCCGTCTCGAATGTCCAGATTATAGCCCCTGTCCTTGCATCCATTGCATAGACGGGCCCTGTTGGTGCCACCGACCCTGCAAATAGGACTCCGTTGACAATGGTGACTGGCCCATGGGCAGTTTCGTTGCTCGGATTAGCTGTGGTCCATAGGATTTTCCCAGTGTTGGCATCCATCGCTACCCATCCACCCGCCGTGGTGTTTCGGGTAGACGGCTTCAGGGTGAAGGGCTCATTGTTGGAATTCACTATATTCGTATACACGCGCAATCCATCACTAGCTGCACCCCACACCCCTCCTCCTTCTAGTCCTCCGGGTCCAGCTCTCTGTATATTTAAAAATACAAGCAAAAATTATAAATATAGTCACTTTGATAGAAGCTTATGAGGTTTCATCTTAAAATCAGTAGGTGATGAATGAAGTAACTCATGAGACTCGAGTATATAGTAGTTTCAGTTATCTTTTTACACCAATTATCATTTATCAACACAAATACTCAATAATGACTTACAATGGACCACACTATGTCACCATTGTCGCGATCTAGAGCCCAAGCAAAGCCGCTTTTTTGTACTGCGACCACAACATCACGCAATCTTCCATTGGACAAAATGGTGAGCTGCATCGGAGCCTCTCCAAAGTCGGCATCCAAGTTGGGGCCAGTCGGACAATCCGGGTTATTGGGGACCAAACATGTGAAGTAGAAAACATCATAACCACCCAATTGCCTAGCCCACACGATTCTCCCACTATTCAAATCAAACGCCATCAATGAATCAAAATGTATATCCGGCCCGAAACACTCATCGGGCTTGCTTGGCGGTGTTGTTCTGTTGTTCTGCCTAGCTTGACACTGAAGAACCTCAGTCGGAGCAATATACAGTTGCCCGGTTCCCACGTACACGAGGCCACGCCTTGTGTCAATGGAGGGGCTGCTGCCCCAAATGGCAGCGCCGGCATATCCTCCTAGTTTCCCGCCGTTGTCAGGTAAGGTATACGTTTGCCATAATATTTTTCCACTTTTTACATCTATCTTCACTAGGCTTCCTCGGAAAGTGCAACACCTCGATGCCGGTAATGTTACTTCCAGAGACGATACCCCCACATAAAATCCACTGAAATATGTACGTAAATATAAAAAAAATCCTCTATCAATACAAACAAAGAAATGAAACCAATATATAAATTCCAAGCTATTCTTACTATCAATCTATCACTAATTGGTTTTAAGATAGAAATCCGTGAAATGGAGTTGGAATTGAACAAACCCTTTATAAACCGTTCCAGACGCCGTAACAAGGCCCAAGGGGGCCGGATCGACCCGAGTAGACCAGACAAGTGTTCCCGTAGAGCGCGTGACGGCGACTACGTAGGCCGGGCCATAGATTCCAACAATGAGGAGATCGTCGGCCACCACAGGCGTCGACCGCGACACCGTGACGTTGACGTATGTTCCTGTCGGAGGTATCCCTGTCAACTGCCCTAAACTCCGTTGCCATATCAGCACTCCGTTGGCAGCGTTAACGGCGTAAAGATTTCCGTTCCACGACGGGAAGTAGACTACTCCGTTGGCCACCGACGGCGTTGCCGTTATGTCGAATCCGGCCAAGAATTTCCATCTCTGTCTCAACAGCCCTAATCGAACGGAGATGGGATTGATACTTCCTCCAATCTCACTCCTTCTGTTGCTGATGTCTCTTCCATGGGTTAACCACTGCAAATAATTTGCCAAAGCTTCACTTTCAAAAAAAACGAAGTATACATATTAAAACAATAAAATTTAAAAGTTAGCTATAATAACCTCCGCAGTTGAGTTGTCGGCAAATGAAATGAAACACAATGCCAACACAAAAATTGCATTCCTTCCATGGTTAGCCATAATTTGGCGACTGGAAAGGCCTACAATGTTAGAAGTTTTTTTTTTTGCAATTAATACAGTTGATAAATAATTAGGTGAAATATTCAAGTCAAGAAGTTGATTTTCCCAATTGAGTTGGTGTTTATATACTATTTTTGATAAATATACAGGAAAATTTTCTTTCTAATAAAGTGTTTTTCTTGCTAGATAGCAACTCACCAACAGATTAGTTGCTATCTTTAGAACGAAACGGCAAAACTTGTTTCAATTGAGAAAGTGACCGAAGTAAGAACTTTAAAATTATACTCACTCAATCTGCGAATAGAAATCTCATTTTTCCATTTTGTTCCATCTAAGAATAGGAGTCTCGTTTCATAATTACCATAAATGAAAAAAAAACATCACATTCACCAACTCATTTCATTCACATATCATTTAAAACTAATATATACAAGTGTGACTCATATTTTACTAACTTTCTTCCACCCATTTTTTTTATCATTTATTAAAATCCATGCCGGAAGAGAATGAGACCCCTATTCACGGACGGATGAGTAAAATATTGTGATGTAATCTTGAGAAAACCAGCGAGATTTCGCCTCATAATTTGTGATAAAGTCGCAAAACAAACAGAAATCCTTCATGGATATCATAGAGAACGTCAAGAAAAATTATTTGAGGCAAATTATTACTCGAGATTTAGCATCAATTTTCTTTAGTCAAATTAGTTTTTTTTTCATGTTAATGTGCTGATTATTTTAAAAACAATAAATACTAAAAAGTTTTCATCTCTCAAAGTTGACAAAGTAATTAAGGCCACCCACAACGCGTCACGCGGGTGGCCCGTAATCCGTCACGTGGGGACGAGACGACGGCGTGACGAGTTGCAGCGCCCCGTCTCGTCCCCAGCCCGCCGAGCGTTCCGTCCCGCCGAGACGGATGGCGAGACGTCTCGCCACGCGCCAACACGACGTGGCGCGCTCCGGCGCCATGTGTGACGCCCACTCGTCGGCCCGCGAGTGGACATCGTCACGCTGACGCAATAAATCATTTTTTTAAAAATTCGAATAAAAAAAAAATTTAAAAACGAAAAACGATAATATTACCGTTTTTTCTTTTTATTTTTTATTTATTTTTTACTCTATAAATACTCATAATTTCTCCTCATTTCACACACAAATACACATCTATTCTTCCCAAATCATCTCCATTTCCTCTCCAATTTTCATCTAACCTCTCATCACAAAATGTCCGGCGACGAAAACTTTGGCGGTGGCAGCTCCGGCGGGTTCGACATCAACGCGTTCGGCGACTGGGGGCATGTACAATGTCCTGGGTGGTGGTTCCGGTTCGTCGACGCCGGACACCCAGGGTTCGTCGACGCAGGGGGATACCAACCACCCCATTTTGATGTGGATGCATACGCCCGTCCCTCCGCCCCGAGGTATTCGCAGGGATTATCCCAGATTAGGGAGGATTATTCTGTTGAACCCACTCTGGAAGAAGGCCGAGGCGGTGGAAGCTCCAGGGCGGAGGCGGACGAGGAGGAGGAGGAGGATCTAGGCCGGCATCCGTGCAGTCCCAAAGAAACGTTGGCGGTGTACAACACCTGGACCAACGTCTCGTACGATCCCATCGTCGGGAATCAACAATCCCGAAAGTGCTTCTGGGAAAAGGCCACTGAGGCCTACCACGAGATTAAGCCGAAGGGGTCCTGCCGCCGCACATATAAGATGCTCCGGGCTCACTTTGACCGAGTCGATAGAGAGGTCAAAAAATTCTGCGCCATCTACAAGAGTGAAACGTCTCATTACCAAAGCGGAGCCACGAGAGCCGACATTCTGAGGTCGGCTTTGTGAGTCTACTTCGACGACACCGCCAAACAATTCAAACATGTCGATGTTTGAGAGGTCGTCAAAGACGAGGAAAGGTGGGCCGGCGGTGTCTGGTCCAGCTCGGGCTCGACCTCGAAGCGCACGAAGCACACGGCTGGTGGCCAATACTCGTCTAGTGAGGGCGGTTCGGGCAGCGCCGCACAAGAGTTTGCCTGCAGGAGGTTGAGGGCACGACAGACGATGCCGGGGGGTCCTCCCGTGGGCGCCGTCGGCCGCAAGGGAGAAATGCGGCGAAGGCGGCTAGAGGGAGGAGGGGTTGAGCCGAATCAAGCCAGGGCGGCTCGGGCTCGGGGGCACCCTCGAACTTCCTAATGTCCATGTACATGACCGCCACAATGACGGACACTTCCCGCATGACGCCTCCCCAATACCAAGCCTATCTTGCCGGAATTGAGTTTATGGCAAGACAACTTGGTATTTCGCCTCCAGGTGGCTTCAGTGCACCTCCACCGTCTTCGAGGGATGATTCACCGGCGGAGTAGTTTTTTATTTTCTATAAAATTGTATTTTAAATTATGTAATTTTTATTTTTTAGGATTTTAATTATGTATTTTTTCTGTTTTTTTGAATTTTAAGTTGTACTGTATTTTTATTTTATGTTGTAATTTTATTTTATTTAATGAAGTGTGTTTTTATTAATTGAATTTGGTTGGAAATAAAAATAAAAAATGAAATTGAATGAATAGTAATTTAAGAGACGGTTAAGGGACGGATAAGAGATGGAGGGTTGCAGGTTCCGTCCCTTAGTTAAGAGATGGAGTAAACAAGTACAGTGGGGCCCATGAATAGTAATTTAAAGGACGGTTAAGGGACGGATAAGAGACAACGTTGCAGATGACCTAATGGCTTTCGGCCTTTGACTACTGTTCTTTGCCTCTTTGATTAGGGAAAGTACAGTACAAACGTGTACTCTTTCGTCGCTTGATCAACTCCCTCCGTCCCTCAATAATTATCATTATTTTTCATTTTGATCTGTCCTACAATAATTGTCACACTTCATTTTTACTATAAATGGTAAGTAGGTCTCACATTCCACTAACTCATTTCACTCACATTTTATTATAAAATCAATATAAAAAAATGGGTCTCATATTCCACTAACTTTTCTTTACATTTCTTAAAACTCGTATCCACAAAAAGAGTGATAATTATTATGATACGGGGGAGTATTTTTTTGTATAATGTTGAAGTTTTCTAATGGGAAAAATTGAATTATTAATTGTTAAAAAATACAGCTCCTATGAAAGCCTACTTTCTCCCAAGCCTAAAAAGTTGACATAAATAAATCTGACTTGCGACTTTAAAGATTTATTAATCACACGTCACCTTTTTTTTTTATCTAAGTACTCTATCCGTCTTAATAGAAGTACTCCCTCCGTCCCGGGCTACTCGCCCCTTTTCACTTCGGCACGGAGATTAAGGAATGAGTGTATAGGAAAGTCAAAAATTACGGCTGTATGTGAAAATTTTTACTAAAAATGGAAAGAGTGCAAGTAACTTGGGACGCCCAAAAAGGAAATAAGTGCGAGTAGTGCGGGACGGAGGGGGTACTATTTAATTATGGCACGAATTTAAGAAATGTAAAGAAAAGTTAGTGAATCATGAGTCTCATTTATATAGAATAAATTGGTGGAATATAAGGTCTACTTATCATTTATGCTAAAAGTGAAATATGACTCTTATTATGGGACGGACCGAAATGACAAAACAAGACTCTTATTGTGGGATACAGGGAGTCTATAAATATTTATAAATCACAGACTTCAATTTTTATTTATTTTTTACTTGGCACTATTCAATAATATAATGCATACAAAATTATCTAATTAAATTCATACACAAGAAAAGTACAAATTTCGTTAAAATCAATAATTTATATAATAAAAATAACAAAATTATCTAATTAAATTATCGACTTCTAGAGAGTGTTTAGATTTTTTGGACTTACCTAGTTGAAATGGGATTAAAAGATTATACATGTGCACTTTGAAGTGCCTTCCGAGCATATCTCGTTCCAACTTTAATTTCTTCAAAAATGTCTTTGCTTTTTTGTTGGTGGTATACAATGGATCTTTGCTCGTATACACTTCATTTTGAAAATTCGCTTGATTTTCTTGGTGGAGAACTGCGTGTTGTAAACGTGCCCGGTTAACACCACGAGTGACAAAATGTTTAATTTTGTGAAATAAAATACTAGTACTATATATAGTGTGAAGATGGAATCCACGAGCTCGGCGCTGCATGACAAGTTCGGTATTACATATCGGTTGTTAGCCGAACTGAATCGAGTTCGGTGATTAGCCGAGCTTCATCGAGTTCGGTGATTAGCCGAGCTTAATCAAGATCGGCGAAGTAGCCGTTGTGAAGTAGCCGTTGCTCAGTCATAGCCGTTGAAGTATTAGTTAATTTTCGGTTAGAGTTAGTTTGTAACTGCAGTGTGTAGTTAGTGAGCTGTTGAGCGCGGTTTTTTGTAGTAGTCTAGCTCAGCTACATATACTCTACTTCTACTTGAAGAGAGAGTAATCCATTGTATCAAGATCAATATTCAATAAGAGTTTTTCATTGTTTTCTCAATATCGTGTGTTACTCCATACTTATCACAAATCAAGTTCTTCATTCATTCTTGCAATTGTGGCTTGTTCATTCCTGATACGTCTTGATTTTATAACAAGTGGCGCCGTCTGTGGGAACGAAGAACAAAGCTTAGGCAATTGAAATTGTTTCCTGGCTGTTTTGAGGTTATTTCTGCTACTGCACATCATCCGTTTGAAGAATGGCTACTGCAAGGCTAGAGGCTGAAAAATTCACCGGTTCCAACGACTTTGGACTTTGGCGAATGAAGATTCGTGCAATGTTGATCCAGCAGGGGTTGTCTGCTGCCCTTGAAAAGAAAAAGGAAGGTGATGAAGGGAAGGCCGAGTTGGATGAGAAGGCTGCGGCCAAGTTGGCAGAAATTCAAGCTAAGGCTCACAGTGTTGTGATCCTTTGTTTAGGCGATAAGGTGCTACGAGAAGTGGCAAAAGAAACCACTGCAGCAGGCGTGATAGCAAAATTGGAGAGTCTTTATTTGACTCGCTCTCTTGCTAACAGGTTGTGCATGAAGCAGAGGTTATACGCCTATAGATTCCAGGAAGATAAAGGCATTTGTGAACAAATGGAGGAGTTTTCGAAGATGACTGATGATCTTGAAAACATAGATGTCACTATAGGAGATGAAGACCAAGCTATCCTGCTGCTCAACGCGTTGCCAAAGAATTTTGATCATCTTCGAGATGCGATGGTGTATGGGAGGGAGAAAACCATCACCTTATCTGAAGTAAAGGCCGCATTGAGAGCAAAGGAATTGCAGAAAGGTGCTTCAAGATCTCAAGAGAGTGCAGCTGAGAGCCTACACATCAAGAAGTTCAAGAAGCCAAAATTCAAGAAGAAATTTGAGATTTCTAAGCCTTCAAGCTCTGAAGTAAAGGAGTCAAGATCCTGTTTCTGGTGTAAGAAACCAGGACACCTCAAGAACGATTGCTTTGCTTGGAAAAAGAAGCAAGCATCTGAGGGGAAGAAACTGAACAATGCGGATTGTGTTGAGCGAGTAGAGCTTCCAGAAATCATGAATGTAATGGATGGTGGAGTTAGCGGATCTTGGATAATGGATTCGGGGTGTAGTTTTCATATGTGCCCACATGAACATTGGTTCCAAGATCTAAGTCCTGCTACTGGAACGGTGCTCTTAGGGAACAACCAAGTCTGCAATGTTAGAGGAATAGGAAAGATAAAATTCAAAATGATGGATGGATCTGTGAAATTGCTCAGTGATGTGAGGTACATTCCTGAGATTAAGAGGAATCTCATATCATTAGGCTTGTTGGAAGTAAAGGGGTTTTCATTCTCATCTCATGAAGGCAAGATGATGATCAAGAAAGGAGATCAGATGGTTATGACTGCAGAAAGGAGAAACAGCCTGTACTATCTGATTGGAGAGGTTGTGATTGGTGATTCAAATGCTGTGGCTGCTGAAAACTTGAATCTATGGCATCTACGGATGGGACATCCAGCTGAAGGAAGCCTCAAAGAACTAGCCAAGAAAGGTCTTATTTCTGGAAACACATCAAGCAACCTTGGTTCCTGTGAACAGTGCATCTTGAGCAAATCAAAGAAGAAGCCATATCCATCTGGTATGCATTTATCTACATCTCCTTTAGAGTATATCCATGCTGACTTATGGGGGCCAGCTCCAGTAACCACTCTTGGTGGAGGGAAGTACTATCTGGCAATTGTAGATGATTATTCAAGGAAGCTATGGGTTTATATCCTAAAAGAAAAATCAGACACTTTCTCTAAGTTCAAGAATTGGTGCTTGGAGGTAGAGCTTGAGAAAGACAGCAAGGTGAAGTGTCTTAGAACAGACAATGGAATGGAGTTTCTTTCTAGAGATTTTGATGAGTTTTGTAAGGAGAAAGGGATCAAGCGTCATAGGACAGTACCCACAAATCCCCAACAAAATGGGGTTGTTGAAAGAATGAATCGAACAATCTTGGAAAGAGTTCGGTGTCTCCTTTTCGCTTCTGGTCTGAGCAGTAAATTCTGGGGAGAAGCAGTTTGTACTGCTGCATATCTTATCAACAAATGTCCCTCTTCTAGCCTAAAGTCAGATACACCAGATTATAGGTGGTATGGGACTCATGGTGACTACTCAAAGTTCAGGGTTTTCGGATGTGCAGCATATGCACATGACAGAAAGAGTAAGCTTGAGCCTCGGGCAATAAAGTGTGTGATGCTGGGGTATCAGAAGGGGGTGAAAGGTTATAGGCTATGGAGTGTTGAGCCTGGTAATCAGAAGGTTGTATTGAGTAGGGATGTGGTTTTCATTGAAGACCAGATGCCTTACTTGAGCAAGGGAAAACAGAAAGATCAAATTCCCTATGATATGTTTGAGGTGGAGCTAGGGAAGCTAAGCCTGAATCCATCTGCGCGTGACAGTGATTCAGAGAGTGATGAGCTCAGTGATGAGCAACAAGGAGACTCCATTTCTGATCAAGGTGGAGTAAATCCGCAGTCTGCTGATGGCAACCTAAGGAATTACCAACTTGCTAGAGACAGAGTAAGGAGAGAAAATATAAGGAAGCCAGCTCGGTATGCTGAAGCAGATGTGGTATACTATGCATTGTGTGCTGCTGAAAATCTGGAGTATGCGGATCCTCAGTCTTACAAAGAAGCAATGGTGAGCAAGGACAGAGAAAGATGGATAGAGGCTATGAATGAGGAGATGAACTCTTTACTCAAGAATAACACTTGGGTTCTTGTGGATAAAAGCAGCTTGAAGCAAGAATCTAAGGATAGAAAACTCATAAGTTGTAAGTGGATCTTCAAGAAAAAGGTGGAGACAACAGATAAAGGTAGGATCAGGTTTAAGGCTCGGTTGGTAGCTAGAGGCTTTACACAAGAAGAAGGTATTGATTTCACAGAAGTATTTGCTCCAGTGGTAAAGCACACCTCAATAAGGATTTTACTTGCTGTTGTGAACCACAGAAACTGGGAATTGCAGCAGCTTGATGTCAAGACTGCATTCCTTAATGGGGACCTTGAGGAAACCGTCTTCATGAGTCAGCCTGAGGGATTTATAAAGAAGGGAGAGGAGAACAAAGTCTGCTTGTTGAAGAAGAGTTTATATGGCTTGAAACAAAGCCCAAGGCAGTGGAACAAGAAGTTCAATGAGCAGATGGTTATTCATGGTTTTCTCAGGTCTGAGTATGATGATTGTATATACATCAAGAAGGCTGGAGATACTCCTGTAGCATACCTCTTGCTCTACGTAGATGACATGTTACTAGCTGGTCCATCTGTGGCTGAAATCCAGAAGATCAAAGCTGATTTACAGAAAAGTTTTGAAATGAAAGACTTGGGTGAAGCTAGAAGGATTTTGGGGATGAATATCTTGAGAGATAGGAGCAAGAAGTTACTGTTGCTATCTCAGTCAGAGTATATTGAGAAGATCTTGAAGAAGTTTAACATGGAAAATACTAAGGCAGCCTCCACTCCTCTGTCACAAAGCTTCAAACTGTCAAAGGAGCAGTCTCCGAGAACTGAGCAAGAAGTTTTGGAGATGAAGCAAATTCCTTACTCGAATATTGTTGGAAGCGTCATGTATACCATGATTTGTACAAGGCCAGACCTTGCACATGCCATCTCAGTCACAAGTAGATACATGGCTGATCCGGGAAAGGAGCACTGGAATGCACTCAAGTGGACTCTCAGGTACTTGAAGAGTTCTAGGAGCTGTGGGATCTTGTTCAAGGGAAGTCATAAGGAGGGTGAGGAAGCTGTTCAAGGGTATTGCGACTCTGATTATGCGACTAATCTGGACAACCGCAAGTCTCAGTCTGGATATTTGTTTACTTTGTATGGTTCTGTTATAAGTTGGAAGTCCGGCTTACAAAGTGTTGTGGCTTTATCCACGACCGAAGCAGAGTACATTGCACTCACATCAGCTGTGCAAGAGAGTTTTTGGATACAAGGTGTGATCTCTGATTTTGGGATAAATCAAAGAACTATGGTAATTTTCTGTGATAGTAGTTCTGCAATTTGCTTAGCTCGGCATCAGTATTTCCATGAGCGTAGCAAACATATAGACGTTCGTCTTCACTTCATCAGAGACGAGGTTGAGAGAGGAAGAGTGAAAGTGTTGAAGATAAGCACTTTGGACAACCCGGCTGATATGCTAACAAAATGTCTTGGCAAAGACAAGTTTGAGTATTGCAAGGATCTTATAAGTTTGAGCAGTGGAGGAGCTGTGGATTCAGGTGGAGAATTGTGAAGATGGAATCCACGAGCTCGGCGCTGCATGACAAGTTCGGTATTACATATCGGTTGTTAGCCGAACTGAATCGAGTTCGGTGATTAGCCGAGCTTCATCGAGTTCGGTGATTAGCCGAGCTTAATCAAGATCGGCGAAGTAGCCGTTGTGAAGTAGCCGTTGCTCAGTCATAGCCGTTGAAGTATTAGTTAATTTTCGGTTAGAGTTAGTTTGTAACTGCAGTGTGTAGTTAGTGAGCTGTTGAGCGCGGTTTTTTGTAGTAGTCTAGCTCAGCTACATATACTCTACTTCTACTTGAAGAGAGAGTAATCCATTGTATCAAGATCAATATTCAATAAGAGTTTTTCATTGTTTTCTCAATATCGTGTGTTACTCCATACTTATCACAAATCAAGTTCTTCATTCATTCTTGTAATTGTGGCTTGTTCATTCCTGATACGTCTTGATTTTATAACATATAGTATCAATCTACATTTCAATTAGATAATCAGATAATCATGATATATCCATTATCTCTATGTCGACTATCTATGAGTGGGAATTATGGAATTAAAGTTTGTGACTTAAATATGAGAGTTTTGTGATTAATTAATGTGTTAATAAATTATACATTAAAATCTTGGTACGCGGAGAACGGTTTCGACATGTTTATTTGTAGATGTAAAATTTTGGGATCTCTCTCAGTGGACATCCTACTAAAGTGGCTCCACAAATGATTGAAGCTATTGTTTGTAAGTTAGAATTTTCTTGCTTATATTCTTTTCAAATAGTTCTGGACTTCTGGACATCTGGTGATGATCACTGATGGTGGAGGGGACTCTGTAGTCAATTTTAGTCTTGCTAAACCTTTATTTGTTTATTTTTTGCTTTGCTGCAACACATGATTGTATTCATCTTTCTGTTCCCAATCCATCTGCTCAAAGTGCTTGGTTGATGATCTGGATTAAATATGCAATCCCATACAGTCAAATGCAGTTAATGTAAACTCAAATCAATAGCTGAATACCTGATTTTTTAGGCTCAGCAAGGTATGATGCTAATTCTCCGTTTTGTTTTATATCATATCGCCACAGGAGTTGTCACGACCACAACTCCCTAATACTAGTGAGCATAGCTATTTCGTGACTAAAATAATCTCATCGATCATGAAATAAACATAAGAGCATTAAATCAACTCGAGGTAATAGTTTCGAAGGCGAAAGGGTACATAGTCAAAAGAGAATCAGAGCGTCAAGACTAAATTCACAAATTTCTAGAACATAGTTCTACTGCAGCTGAAGAGTCCTAGACAAAATAATATGTATGAAGACATACTACTTTAAGTTACCTAACTACTTATTAATAGTCATTTCCCAACACCTTCGCCTCCTCGTTCACGTTCAACCTGCATGTTAAAAAAAAGAAACATGCAAGGCTGAGTACTTGATATACTCAATGAGCATAATGCCAAAAATAAGTTCCTTTTAATTTGTCAGCCACAATTGAGTGAACACGGGGTTTTCATCTTAAAAGACCCGAGTCACTAAATTCCTTTCATTTCATAAAATTGATTGCGCAATCACATAAACATAGATACCATATCTGAACGTATGTGAACCGGGAATGTGGCCATATTCCACGACGGTCACTGGATCGGCCAACTCGAAAGCTAGCTCACGATCCCTATATGTGTACACTAGTCCGAGTAGGGATTGCGGCCCTACTGGGACCCGAATTCGATTTAACATGATTGGCATAGCCAAGCAGATAGGTAATCATAAAAGCAAAACATGACATGACGAACATGTTTAGAAACGATTTACATTTCCATACTAAAATCACGTTTTGAAAAGAATGCCCACCTCGTTTGCTTAAACTCCTTAACTTGAATTCTCCTGACTCCACCCTTAACTCGCGGAGATAGCCTTTTGAAAACAACAACGTACTAATAAGACTCGAGAAATTCTTATACTTATAGGAATGCATGCCCCTAATAAATTATTTATCATTTGTTCCCTTTTAGAGATTTTTTTCATAAACTTGCATATTAATTAAATTTCAATCGGAAATTTAATTAACAACAATTCTTTCATAAACTTGATTATTTTCGTGACTTAGAGAACGCCGTTTCCCTTTTCTTGCGTCTCCAAAATTTCCACAATTTAAATCCCGGCCCAAGAGAACTAATTAATTCTATCTCCGACCCATCGCAAAATAACGGATCCAAACTAGAATTAATTCTAAGCCCAACTTCTCTTCTCCTTCTTTGATTTATCTTGGCACACTGATCAATTACCACAGCTGAAATTCACTTCTCATTCTCACTGAATTAAATGATCCAAGCTTCTAATTAATCTGACCCAGCTAAAAATAATTCCCTTGACCCAAGATTTTAATTATGCTCACTGGCCAAATCACCAACTAATTAAATGGTGGCCAAACAAATAAATTAAGGTATGGCCAACAAGTGGAAAGAGTGTAGTACATACTAGTATACTACTCCATCGCCCCTTTCTCCCTCACTATCAAAATCAGGGCAATCCACCTCTTCTCCTTTCTCCCTCTCGACGGCCAACTAAGTTCTAGAGCCTAGCATGATGTCTTGAAACAAAAGCAGAGGGTGTGCTAGTGTTTTACCTTGACTTGGGTGAATCCTTGATGATTGTGGCTGATCCTAAGCTTGTTGTTACTCCTTGCTCCTCATGCTAGCCTCCTCATACTTTGTGGTGAAGAGAAAAAGAAAGGAGGTTCTTCTTGCTTGCTCGCTGCCTCTTCTTCCCCAGAATTTCATTCTCAAGAGCTATGAGTGTAGGAGCTGCCTGCCAGACCTTGCAGCAGCTTCACTCGAGCTCTCTATCTCTCTAATCACCTTGCTATAGTGGCTGGAGAAACTTAGGGTGTGCAGGAGAGAAATTTGATAGGTGCAAATGGGTTTATATAGGCAAAACTTGGTGTACCTTAGGGGAATTAAATGAAAGCTGATCTTCTTTGTTTTTATGCCATAACATATCTCCTTTTCTATGATTTGCAGCACTTTACATTCAATTGTTTTGGTGTTATGTTGTAGTACTTGGTACTTGGCATTTAAGCTTCTTGTCTTGTTCTTGCATGGAGTATGAAGAGAGTGTGGTGGCTGTTGCAGGAGGGGAAAAATGACAGGTTTGACTTGCCTCTTTTGGGCAAGTCCTTGGTTTCCCTTGCTAAGAAGGGTTTGTCCCATTTCCCCTAATAAGCTTCAATTATTTCTCTTGTTTTCTTAGCATAAATTCTTGTTTTTACTCCTCCCAGAAAATACTCAATGAAGCGATTGGGAGGACTCTGGTCGAGACCTGATGATTTATCAGTTGTTTGAAGCTGAGTCCATTCCGGCACCGGCATTATTACTATGCTGATGCATCGGACTTGAATTGCCTGTTTTCTTTCTTTTTTTCCTAAGATGACCCTTTTCAGGTATCCCCAAATGCATAAAATCTGTGCACTCTTCATTCCTGATATCAGATCGCCCCCGGAGTTCCCCCAAACACTTCAGCGAGCATTACTCATCCCACAAACATACTCAATGAAGTGATTGGGAGGACTCCGGTCGAGAGCTGATGATTTATTAGTCGTTTCCATTGTGGCACTGATGCTGTTGTCTTATATATATCAGATTGCCCCAGGAGTTCCCCCAAACACTTCAGTGCCTATCCTTTCTTGAGAAACTATGCAATGAAGCGTTGGAGGGAACTCTAGGGGAAAAAACCGATGATTAGTTTCCACTTGCTTGATAACTAAACTCAAACTGACACCTATATATATATAGTGGGAAATGGAACAGAGGAGCATAGTCTTTGTAGTAAGTGTAAACCATTCAGATCATATTCGGTATCATAAAAGGTCAGAATATTACGATTCCATGCGTTTCCGAATCATCAAATGCTGCAAAATGTTTTTATGATAAAATCAGACACTTGGTGAATCAGAGTATCAGTCCTCGGAATATGATTTAGTTTTGGTGAAAGTAAGTTGGAAAAGGATGATAGGATCAATTATGCAGATTCAGTTGTGAAAAAGATTCCATGGCATAACATAACATAACCTACATTGTTAACCAGGTTCAATATCTCCCATGTATTTACCTTGTTTTCATGGTTGACAAGTGGTCCTATGCTATCGTAGGATTCATCCCTAAAACTACACGATCAAGTCCTTCAATCCAAATGAACCAACCATAGGCTTAAGCGAAGGGCCATTTTTGCCAGCTTATGCATTGGAATCATGAGGCGTCAGATTTCAAGAAAACCATGTAAAGAATTTGACTGATTGCTACATGAGTTGACTTTCGATATGACGAATGTTGTCGAAATGAGATACAAGTCTTGCCGGACGAAAATTACAATGAAAATAAACAAAGGAAAATTATACGGAAAAACAGAAACAATTACACGGGAAAATATCTGTGGAAAGCGGTAAGCCGAGTCGAGGAGTCCTCTTTCCGCAAGACGAGATACGCCCCGGTAGTGCTCTCAGTTTGGCGTGTCGTCCCCAAAGATAAAACGGCTTCGTCTCTGAAGTAGCAGCACCGCTAGCAACAGAGCTCCGGCGAACGGGAGTAAGGCGGGGGCAGAGCTTCGACGGGAAGATATGCAGAGAGGGAGAGAGCGTGATGCTTTGAACTATCCATAGTAGGGCGGGAAGATATGCAGAGAGGGAGAGAGCTTCGACGGGAAGATATGCTTTGAACGGGAGTAAGGCGGGGGCAGAGCTCTCGGTTTTTGCTTTGAACCATCCATAGTTAACACCATCGGATACACAGGCGGACTAGTAGCGCGATGCTTTGAACTATTCCTCCACGGCGTGCACCGAGACAATGATGTTAACACTTAAACACCTCAACCTCATCCGTTCTCACGTTTTGTGTCCATTTCAGGCCTTGGACACCACTTTGGATTCATAAGTGTATAGTTTGAAGCGGCCCCACTTCACACTTACATAGGTGATTCCTCGTTAAGTATCTTGCCATACTTAGTCTCCTTGAGAACTTCATCTCAACGAGATCCTTTAGGAATCATTAAAAGTCATAGACTTAACCTCACCACTAGGCAAGTTTTTCAAACACTCTATTGCTCTCTAGGGAATATATATAGATGAGTGTTTCACACGAACTCTCATAGCTTAGTTTTCCCATTGAACCAAGTTTTTGGGATCTCCAGTCATCATGGTTGGGTTACCACTATGACAATTCTTTAGTTTGTGGATTTCAAACCCATTCCCTCTAGCAATTTATTCATTTGATCACGATTTAACCCTTTGGTTAGCGGATCCGCTAGATTATCCAATGACTTCACGTAGTCAATTGTAATCACCCCTGTTGTGATCAAATGTCTCACGGTATTGTGTCGTCGACGAATGTGTCGAGACACCATTGTACAAGCCACTGTTTGCCCTCCCAATAGCGGCTTGGCTATCACAGTGAATTAACACTGGAGGCACGGGCTTTGACAAACATGGAATATCTTCAAGGAAGTTTTTAAGCCATTTGGCTTCTTCCGCGGCTTTATCTAAAGATATGAATTCAGATTCCATGGTGGATCGGGCTATACATGTCTGTTTCGTGGATTTCCACGAGACAGCACCACCCCCAATAGTAAAGACATATCCACTTGTTGAAAGTGAGTCTTTGTTATCGGATATCCAATTTGCATCGCAGTACCCTTCAAGTACCGGAGGGTATCTCGAAAAATGTAGCCAATGATTTTGAGTATACTTGAGATATCTCAAAACTCTTACAAGAGCTTTCCAATGCTCTTTGCTTGGATTGTTCGTATAACGACTCAACTTGTTCACGGCGCAAGCAATGTTAGGTCGAGTGCAATTAGTAAGATACATAATGCATCCAATGACCCGTGCATAATCTTCTTGTGCAACGGGCTCACCCCTGTTCTTGCTCAAGTGAACATTGAGCTCTATAGGCGTCTTAGCCGGGATGCCATCATAGGCATTGAATATCTTTAATACTTTCTCAACATAATAAGATTGTGTTAAGGTGATTCATTCGGATGTTCTTAGAATTTTCATTCCAAGAATTACATCGGCTAGACTCATATCCTTCATGTCGAAGTTTTTCTTCAACATGGCTTTCGTGTCGTTAATCACTTGAGTGTTACTACCCATGATTAACATATCATCAACGTATAGACACACTATAACGTATCCATTATCAGTGTTCTTAATGTAGACACATTTGTCACATTTGTTGATTTTAAATCCATTTGATAACATCACGTTATCAAATTTCAAGTGCCACTGCAATGACGCTTGTTTCAATCCATAGAGGGATTTAACCAGCGTGCATACCTTTTTCTCTTGTCCAGGTACTACAAAACCTTCAGGTTGTTCCATATAAATTTCATCTTCAAGGTCACCATTTAGAAACACAGTCTTAACATCCATTTGATGAATCTCAAGATTGTGCACAACAGCAATCGCGAGAAGCACTCGAATTGATGTAATCCTCGTTACAGGTGAGTATGTATCGAAGAAATCGTACCATTCCTTTTGTTTAAAGCCTTCGAGCTTTATACTTGTCCACTGTTCCATCGGCCTTAAACTTTCTTTTAAGGACCCATTTGCATCCTAAAGGTTTAACACCTTCAGGTAGATCAACCAACACCCACGTGTGGTTTAGCAAAATTGACTCAATTTCGCTTTGATCAGCTTCTTTCCAATGCAACCCGTCTTGGCCAGCAAAGGCTACTTTTATCGATGTTGGTTCTTGTCACACCCAACCCTTGCTGACGTAGTTACTTACAATTAATAAATTCAAAAATTCAAAATAGTCAATCCATCTATCAAGTAAATGAAACACAAATATCATATAACTTCAAAACCAACATTATTCAAGTACACAATTTAAAACATTATGAACTGTAGTGGGACCCTCTCACCACTCTATATACTACACGTTTATCTACATGCAAAAATGATGAGGAGGAGAAGGTTGCCTAAACGCGTTAGCCGCCGACCTGATAACACGTGCAATTCCTATGACCCACGTCAACCAAAACTTCACTGATATCTTATTCCTAAAAAATATTAGTGGTTTATATGAGCCACAACTCTGTGTATATAAACCTTACCTTTAATTCCACAGTCCAATAGTCAGCCATATTCTTAAACCAAAATATATAGCAATAACCAGCAAATATTCAATCCAAATTCATATACATATGCACATGCCACTTTGTTCAGTTTATTATTCTGTGACAAACCAAGCCTAGTATCTGCCCGGGATTCCATTGTAAATGACCCAAAGGTCCATTGCCATTGTATATATGACCCGTAGGTCTCATTGCTATTGTATACATATATATGACCCGTAGGTCTATTGCCATTGATATCAGACACATGGCATGACTGTCACAGATCCACTTTAATCCAATGATTCAAATAATTCCAAACCTGGTGCAAACTTATCAATTGCAACAATTACATATTCCTATCACATTCAACCATTGATATCAAATAACACATAATCATATCAGAGTCACATCATATAATCCAACTATTCACTTTATATAAATGCATAGCAAAGAAGCACATAAAACATGTAAAATTAAAAGTGTGATTTATACACACACCTGATTATGATAAATAATCTAGCCAAACTCCCAAATTGTCTCCTAATCTACCACTTATGCTTCTACTTGAGTCCGAGAGAGTGATTTCTTCACTTATCACTATGTAAAATTTTATTCTTCACCATAGCCTCTTCTCCCTAATTTTTCCAATGCAAAAATGTACTATGCAAAAATACACTCCGTGTAATCTCTTATTATATATATGTCGGTTAAAACTTTGTTGACTCACTTTACCCACTTTAAAAGAAAAACACGTAAAATAGTAAAACTAGAAACGTGTAATTTTATAGAAAAACTTGAGCTGCAAAATAATGCATGGTATATAAATGCTTATTTGATAAGTAACGTACATATATCAATTCCTTCAATGCATGTAACTTTTAATTTATCCAAATACACATATAAATATTATATTTATACATATAATAACGTTGGAGTATATAACTAGTACTATATTGTATACAATGACACACATATAAAATAGATTATTGCATATATATATATATAATTTATACTATGCAAAATATGTATGAATGGATTTATTTTAAAATCTCTCGTGAATCAAGACTATTTGTAGCATTAGACTATATTGAGTCATATTAAAAAAATTAAATATATACTTTGTAGCACAAATAAATATTTCTATAATACAAATAACAATATACATATGCAAAGATAATCAACTATGCTAATATGCAAAATAATGCATGTTTCGGGTTAGGGATGTCACAGTTCTTCATCCAACATGAATGCAATGTAGTCAGGACCAAATGTCTTTGGTGTTCGGTAACATCCCAAAAATTTGTGATGTTTATTTAATAAGTTGATTTGAAATTTCAATTATGAAACTTTTGTTTCTATGCGATTAAGTGAATTATGTGAAATAATTGTCGTGGGTGATGTGGAATGAAGTGGTTGATATTTTTTTTTATATTTTCCAATGGGGGGAAATAATTTAATAGGATCATGCATATATTTTTCCGAGCCAATTCTTTGGAATTTTCGGCCCTTCCTAATTTTTGGAAATAGTATTACATTTCTTGGATTTAATTAATTATTTTGGGATATTTATCCAAATTAAATCCAAACCAAATTATCCCTAATTTGTACAACATGGAATCCGAACTCTAACCTATTCTTTTGGAGTTTTCGAAAAATCCCCTATTTAATAGGAGGATGAATTATTTTTCCTTGATTTAATTGGTGCCTTATTGATTCCCTTCTTTTTAATTAAATCCAATTAAATCATGTCACATTTTATTTCTTCACCCAAATTAAATTAAGAGTTGAATTATTCCTTGTGGCTAATTAAGCCAATTTTCACCCCCCCTCTATTTTGCAGAGGAGATTATAATTGTTACCTAATTTATGAGAATCTTTTCCTATAAAGAAACTACAAAATTTAAATCCTATTCTATTTAATTGAGGATTTAAATAATTTTCTTGTGCACACTCCATGGAATTTTCGGCCCCCTCATTATTTTTCTTACTTGGAGATTTAATTTATTTTGTTCCCTTGTTTATGGAATATTCATTATTTTATTTCCTAAATTGTGAATCTATTTCTCTCCAAGTAAATACCAAATAAATTCATTATTTTTCCAGCCACAATTTCGAAATTCTTGGCTTTTTAATTGAGGGATTTTATTTATTGGCCTCTATTTTATTCCTCCACAATTTATTAATTAATTTATTTATGGGATTAAACCTAGGACTATATAATCACCTAAACTAAACCCTAGCCCCCATTCTCCCTCAAAATTTTCGTGCCTCTCCTCTCCCACACACATTCTCTCCAAAAATTATCCATTCAATCCTTGTTCTTGCATCCGTTGAAGTTAATTTTCAAGAGTCTCCGACGAATCGCATCAATTCTTGTTTCTACTGATTCGTTTACATCAAGAAAGGTATATTTGATTCACTTTCCCTCAATCTTTTCATATAATCCTTGTTCTTGAACCCTACATGCATATAGTGAGTGTAGGAATGATAGATCGCAAAATTAATCGGTGGGAAAGTGTGTTTGCATGAGAACTTTGATAATTATGCTATTTTGATTGAGTTTATGTGAAGTTTGATTTGAATCTTCGGTGAATGATGTGAGTTTATGTGCAAACATGATTATGAGAACCTTTTTGAGCATGATTTTGTGTTATAAGCATGAAAAATTGTATTTGGATGATTGAGGAAGAAACCCTAATTTCGAATTTGTGAGCCTGAAATCTGTGACATTCGAACAGCAGTTTCTGATGTGTAATTGACCTATCAAACGATCGAATTTTGATGTGAAAATTTTACTTAGTAAATTTCAAGGTGTTTTCTGTGTCTCGTGTGAATTCCAGCCCTTTTTGTCAAAAAATGGATTTTTAATAAATGTTTGAAGTTGACTGCGCAATTCTGCCAGAAACTTGTGTTCTCGCCCAGAAAGTTTCGTATTCTGTTTGACCTAACAAATGACCACCGTTTGATGGGATTCTTGAACTAAATGAACATTTGAAGTGTCTTCTGAGTCGTGTAAAAATTTCAGCCTCATTGGACATCGGATGAATTTATGGTGAAGTTTTCAAATGAACTGCGCAATGCTGCCAGAATTTTTATGTTCTGACCAGAGAGTTGTATAAATGTTTTGACTGACCAAATGCCATGATTTGAGTGTGAAACTTTAACTGAATGAACTTGAATGTGTCTACTGTGTTGTGACAAAATTTTAGCTTCAAATGAGGTCGTATGATTTTTTGGTGATTTTTTACAAATCAACCGCGCAGTTCTGCCAGTTTTGTTGTTATGTGAAAATATCACTTGTTGCTAAGTTTGATGAACTATATGATGCATGTATGATTTGGGAAAGTATCCTATGACGTGATTATATGTGACACGTTGAGAAATATTATGGCATGTTTTTCCTTATGTCGATGAATGATGAGATGGGTAATTTAAGGGAAACGATAAAAAGGAACAATAGGGCATGCATGATAACATAAGTTTATGGAAAGCTGATTGTGTTGTCGTTGGCAAGGGTGATTGAGTATACGTGAGCTCGAGGAACGAGAGTTGCATAAGTTGGAATTGTGTTGTTAAGCAATCGAGGTGGGCTTTCTTTTCAAACCTCTTTATTTTTCGAAAATATTACGTGGTGTTATAAGGGTGGTTTAACTGTTATGTCATGCCATGTTTTTGTTTGTGAGATTGTTGCCTGATGCCTAGTTCGTCTGAGCTTGCTCCGTTAGGCTATAGGGCTGTGTTGTGAAACGAATTCGAGTCTGAGTAGGGCCGCAAACCCTATCAGGCTGTGTACACTGGTGGGATCGTGAGCCGTCCTTGCTAGTCGGCAGGTCTTGTGGGCGAATAGTGTGGCCACACTTTCGTCGCACTGTGATATGATGATTGTGATTGATGGAATGATGTGAAAAGTGGGGAGATAAATTGTCTGGCCAGACTTGAAATGTTTTTGTGTTTTCGTGATATTTCTTACTACATATAAAACTCGAGATCACTGGTATGGATGACATAACTAATATAAAATGTTTTCAGCATGAGCCCATTGAGTACAACAAGTACTCAGCCCTGCATATTATTTTTCTTATGTGCAGGTTGAGCGGGATGTTGCGGAGGATGTTGAGTTGGCCTTAGGATGCGTTGTGTCTTCATACATAGGCGTTATCCTTGACTCTCTTTAAACCTTATTTCCGCTGCTATGTTTTTTTTTGAACTATGTTTCACTACGTCAATCTTTTCCGTACTATGTTTGAGTATGTTTTGGTTGTGTCAGGCTTGAAACGAGTATTTACAATGTTACTTGAAAATGATGTCTCCCGCTCTTTAAACTAAATGTTTTCTTAGGAGTTGATTGAGTTTTAATATTTATTGTTTCTCCGCTGCTTCTTTTAAAAGTGTTTATCATAAGTCGTTTTTATTTAATAGTAAAATTATAACTTTAAGCTTCTTTAAAAAAGAAAAAAAAAGTTTTTCATCCTTTAAGTTGATTAAGTTTTCATAAAAGGCTATCCTTGCATGTTGTATCACAATCGCCGCATTTGTAGTACCCCTAGTATGGGCGGTCATGACATGTTCTGACCCTGCTACCACGTCTTGGTACCGCATCGTTTGGATCAGGCATTGTTCGCTTGCGATTCTGGCTCTTCATCCGCTGATTTAGAACTAGTGGCTTCATCCTCAATTCTCGTCTCAGAATTGGGTACAATATTTTCCTTATCTTTGCGAGGAAATATGTTTTCAAGAAATACAGCATTTCTTGACTCGATTGTTGTTCCCACGGTCACAGTCGGTATTTCAGACTTGTGGACAACAAATCGATATGCACTACTATTAAGTGCATACCCAATGAAGATGCAGTCAACCGTTTTAGGACCGATTGTAACTTCTTTGGGCGGAGGAACCATCACCTTAGCCAAACACCCCCACACTTTGAGGTATTTATAGGATGGCTTCCTTCCCTTCCACAACTCATAAGGAGTAACGTCCTTACCTTTGAGTGTGATTTTATTTAGGATGTAGTTGGCTGTCAAAACAACTTCCCCCACATGTTCTGGGGCATCCCCTAACTGATCAGTAACGCATTCATTATCTCTTTGAGAGTTCGATTCTTGCGTTCTGCAACACCATTAGATTGTGGTGAATATGGTGCAGTCATTTGGTGAATTATACCACTTGTGTTGCATACTTCCTCAAATGGGGCTACGTATTCACCTCCTCTATCACTTCGAATCATTTTGATTTTACATCCAAGTTGATTCTCGACTTCGTTCTTATAATTTTTGAACGCTTCTATTGCTTCATCTTTACTTCTTAAAAGATAGACATAACAATATCTTGTGCAATCATCTATGAATGTGATAAAGTATTTTTACCACCTCTCGTTTGCACCAATTTTAAGTCACATACGTCCGTGTGAATTAATTCAAGGGGTTTCGTGTTCCGTTCAACCGAATGAAACGGTAACTTTGTCATTTTTGCCTCAAGACAAGTTTCACATTTGTTTTGAGTTTCTACTTCATTTGCCTTTAGTAAATCTAAACTTACTAATCTTTTAATGGCATTTTGATTTACATGTCCCAATCTATTGTGCCACAAGTTAGAACACTCAGCCAAGTAAGAAGAAGTAGATGCATTCTTATTATTAGCCAACGACTTAGGGATATGGCGTACAGCTACACTAAGCTTGAAAAGTCTGTCGGTTACAAAGCCTTTTCCGAGTGACTTCCCAAACTTGTACAAAGAAAACCTATCAAATTCAAATACAAGTTTAAACCCCTTATTCACTAGTATTGATCCTGACACTAGGTTCTTCCGGATGTCCGGGACGTGCAACACATCTTTCAAAGTGATGGTGACGTCGGACGTCATCATGAGAATCACGTCTCCAATGCCGAGGACTTGAGACGAGGCTTGATTCCCCATATTGATCTTCCTCCCTTCAACAGCGGTGTAGGAGGTAAACTTGCTCTTATCGGCACAAACGTGGGCAGTAGCTCCAGTGTCGATATACCAGCCACCTTTGTTATCAACAAGGTTGACTTCTTCCGTGACCACAACAACAAGGTCACTTTCATCCCAGTCCTTGAATTCTTTTTCAACAACGTGGGCAGCCGGCTTCTTCTTCGGCTTGCGGCAGTCCTTGGAAAAGTGGCCAGGTTTGCCACAGTTGTAGCAGTTGCCTTCAACCTTCCTAGCAGGCTGCTTCTTCTTGCCCTTGTCCTTTGCAATTGGACGGGAGCGTTTGTTGGAGGAACCGCCCCGCTCCAACAGATTGGCCTTTGCAACAGGTGGGCCATGGCCCTTAGCCAAACCATCGCGTTTGCACACATCTGACTCGATGCGCAACTTCACGATCAAGTCTTCAAGATTCATCTCCTTTCGCTTGTGCTTAAGGTAGCTCTTGAAGTCCTTCCAGCCAGGTGGAAGTTTTTCAATGACCGTGCCCGCCGTGAAAGCTTCAGGCAGGGCCATTCCCTCGCCGGCGAGGTCGTGGATGATGAGCTGGAACTCTTGCACTTGGTCCATGATTGGTCGGGAGTCGACCATTTTGTAGTCCAAGTACTTAGCTATTACAAATTTCTTAGTACCCGCATCATCACTACGGTACTTCTTATCTAGCATTTCCCACACTTGTTTTGATGTGGGAATAGTACAATACACGTTATAGAGACTATCATCTAAAGCACTTAAAATAAAGTTTTTACAATGATAGTCTCCTTTGCGCCAAGCGTCATACTCGACGTACATCTCGACACGTGCCTCATCCTCGCTTGGCGGGGTTGGCTCGTTCTCCTTGAGGAAGTTAACGACGCCCAACATTGTTAGGTAGAACAACATTTTCTGTTGCCATCTCTTGAAGTTCGTTCCAGTGAACTTCGACGGCTTCTCAGCGGGTGGCATCATCCTTGGTGCCATTGGTGTCGAGCTTGTCCCATGGAATGGACCAAATCCGTTGCCCCCGTAGGAGCTAACAATTGGTTGGGGCACAGTACCCCCCACAGTTGCGTGGAGCATGGAGGCCCCCGCATTTGTGCCGACCCCGAAGGATCCAGCTCCCGTGCCGACCCCGATGGATCCAGCACCCGTGCCGACCCCAAAGGGTCCAACACCCGTGCTGCCCCCGAAGGGTCCAGCACCCGTGCCGACCCCGGAGGGTCAAGCAACCGTGCCGTGCCCGAAGGCCCCGACACTTGACCCAATGAAGGATCCAATGGAACCACTGAAAGTGGAACCGACCGACCCACTCGAGGTGAATCTAGAAACCGTCCCAAATGGGTTGTCAAACACCCAAGGGGCTGTTGATGGAGAGGTTGAGAAGCCAGGAGTCGGAATCATCGTTATGTCCGACGACGTGTTGTCGGGAGCGAAGGGGGACACGGTGGATGGAACGGTGGATGTAGAGATGCCCACCGGTTCCGGTTCCGGCGGTTAACCGCTGAACCGGAACTGTGTTAATTTTTTTGAACCGGAACCGTCGCATTTGGAACCGCGGTCCGGTTCTGGTTCAAGATTTTTCGAACCGGAACCGTCACCGAACCGCCGGTTCACCGGCAGTTTTACGGTTCCGGTGAGAAAACCGAGGCGGCAGCGGGGGCAGTTTTTCAGCCGGTTTTGTCGGCCAAAACCGGTGGTTAACCGCGAAAACCGACGGTTAACCGTGAAACCGGCGGTTTTCGGTTTCGGTGCGGAACACGATGCAGACGGTTTGTTGACCGAACCGGCGGTTTTGGCGGTGAAACCGGCGGTTCCGACGGTTTTCCGCCAAAACCGCCGGTTTTCCGAAATTCAAATTTTTTAAAATTTTGATTTTGAATTCAAATTCATCCATTATCCCTCATTTCATGTTTTTTTTATTTACGTTCCGACGACACTTGTAAATTATATTACATTGTTGTATGTTGTATATGTATTGTAAATTGTAATGTATAGTTGTCCGTTACAACTCAAATTCAATAAAATTGATATCATTTTCACCTTATTCGTCTTATTTCAATTTAAATTATCCATTGTCTTGTTCCAATTTATTGTATAAGTCCAAATTTCAAATTACATAGAAAAAAAAACCGAACCGTGAAACCGCCGGTTTTCGAACCGGAACCGTGTAAACCGTCCGAAAACCGGCGGTTCCGAACCGGAACCGGAACCGCCGGTTTTCGAACCGGAACCGGAACCGTGAAATAGCCTCACGGTCCGGTTCCGGTTCCGAATTCCTATAAACCGGAACCGGCGGTTCCGAACCGGAACCGCCGGTTTTGGAACCGTGGGCAACACTAGGTGGCAGCGGCGGTAGACGGGTCAGTCGACATCTCCAAGCAAAGGTGTTGATTTCAGTTTAGTTGGTGTGTGTAAAGTCCTTTAGTGGCAGGAATATCTCGTCTTGCGATTGTTGTCGAAATGAGATACAAGTCTTGCCGGGCGAAAATTACAATGAAAATAAACAAAGGAAAATTACACGAAAAAACTGAAACCATTACACGAGAAAATATCTGTGGAAAGTGGTAAGCCGAGTCGATGAGTCCTCTTTCCGCAAGACGAGATATGCCCCGGTAGTGCTCTCGGTTTGGTGTGTCGTCCCCAAAGATAAAACGGTTTCGTCTCTGAAGTAGCAGCACCGCTAGCAACAGAGCTCCGGTGAACGGAAGTAAGGCGGGGGCAGAGCTTCGACGGGAAGATATGCAGAGAGGGAGAGAGCGTGTATGCAGGAATGCTTGTGTATTCTATGTCTAGAATGCAATGGATGCATGCCTATTTATAGGCCAAGTCCACCTGCAGGGCATTGATGGAGTCAACAGCCATTATGTGTGCCATGATGGCTTGACCGTAACCGTCGAGGGTTATTGACTGGTGCACTAGCCAATGGGAGCTGAAGAGACACGACGCACCTGGACATGCTACACGACGGGATACACCATGGACCGTCGGGGTCCATCGGGGACCTTTTGTCTCCCGTTATACATCGGGGTCCAGCAGGGACCTTTTGACTCCCGGTGTGAGTCGGGGTCCAGCGGGGATCTTTTGTTTCCCGTCATGCGTCGGGGTCCAGCGGGAACCTTTGGTCTCCCGTCATGCGTCGGGGTCCAACGGGACCATGACGTGGAAAGGCACAAGGCACAAGGCACCAGGCACCCGGTGCACGGGGCACGGGGCACGGGGCATGGGACACGGGTCACGGTGCGCGGTGCTCAGCTCGCGGGCGGGCGGCGGCGCGCGCGTGTGGGCTCTGTTACCCGTCTTATTCCACGATAATTATTACACATAATAATTCCTCTGATTAAATACTTCATCAAAGAAGTCTATCATCCCCAATGTGGGATAATTAACACTTAGTTAATTAATCCCTTAGTCTTTTCACATAGCTCATTTCTAGTTTTATTGTGACCAACTTTAATATATTATTTCTCACTCACCGGGAATCGGATTTGAGAAAATGAATATACTACGGTCATCTACTCGGAACGTAGATCGACGTTATTGTATTTAATTTCATAAAATTAAATGTCTTGTAATATTTATTATTAGTAAAAAATTATTTGACCAAGCACGATTCCAACAACGAACTTAAATTTGTAGTTGCTTGATCTGGGCTTTATTTTTTCATCTCTAAAATGCTCTTTCAGGCTTTATTTTCGATGTAAATCCCACCGCCAAATTCCTTTGTTGAACTGTTCTTGAAATGTTTGTTGCATGTAAATTGTAGATGATAACCATTTTGGGTCGGTAGTACTGCGCTGGCAGCCCAGCCCGGCCCGAATATTTTACACCATATATCACAACATTAATTATCTAAACTTGCAATTTATTTCAAGTGTTTTTCCATGTTGGACTAAAAGAAAAGATACCAAGTGAAACTGTAAGAAATGGAGAATGTCTTTTGATTCCATGGACGATGGAAAAGGTGATACCCTTTTTTGTATATGGGCTACTTTCTCGACCAGGTTCTGACTCTCACTACTACTTTACTGGATACTCTGTATAAACAAATTAGTACTACTACTGAAATTAAAAAGGGGGAGAAACTTATCAGTACATTAAATAATGGTAAGATTGAATTCATTTTGTGGACAATATATGTCATGTGTTGATTAAAACAGCCCCTGTTTTGGTTGGTTGGAATCTAATGTTTTCCTATTTACAGGGAGAACGAGTCTTTTATTTAGTTCCGCACTATCTTAAGCTTTATTTTAGGATGGGAAGATAATTAATAGTAATATAATGTTTTATTTATACTAGTTTTTTGGTTTATTTTAGAAAATATTGCTAAATTATGATATTTTTACCAAATTACTAAACTTCAATTTGTTTCAAAATGATTACTAAACTTGTATTTTTTTTCATCACTTAAGATTTCAATTCAAATTTGCTAATAATTGTAGTATTCCACAGGGCAATTAAAATGCCACATGCCTTACTAGTAATTTCTTCATTTGTTTTCCTGAGAAGTCGTCCATAAGAATCAATGAAAGTGTTGTGGCTTATTATTATGGTTCGCTCCCTTATTATCAACTTCTGTATCTAACACGAATTATGTTGTTGAATCGCATAAGAATTAATTAATCATGTTGTTAAGTTAACTAACATTCATAATATATCATGCATCAACCGAGTAAAATCAATAGAGTGTGTAAGAAGTTGAATTTGATGAACACATAATTATAGTAAGAGCAAAGCTTGAAAAGTGACTAATTCCAAAGATTATTGAATCATATAATTTGACCCACATCTGTGACCAGGTTCAGAAATTGCCATTTTATTTAGGTGTCTTGGACAAAGATCATGCTTCACATGTCTGATTCTTGGTACGGAGTTAGTAGGCCCTCTATATAAATATAGGCAACAAGAAGCTATTGAATTATTATTACAACATAATACATTGTGATTAGTGATTGGTGATTGGTGTGGTTTCGACTGAAGTTTCCTCAAACTACTTCACTAGTACTAAAACAGTTCCCTTTCACAGTGAAGTGTTTGGGGGAACTTTGGGCGCCGCCTCACACATATCTTAACCCTTCTATTTCCTTTTTTATGTTTACTATCTAATTCTGATTCTTTAGGTAATGCACAATGCAAAGAGATATTTGCCGCTGGTCCAAGTGGGGTGGAACTTCGCAAAACCTATTGAATAGCCTTGCCCAATGAAGATGCATCCGTAGCTCGATGACACTCCTCCATACACTGTGGCTCCCGTCTCGAATGTCCAAATTATAGCCCCTGTCCTTGCATCCATTGCATAAACGGGGCATGTTGGCACCGCCGACCCTGCAAACAGGACTCCGTTGACAATAGTAACCGGCCCGTGGGCAGTTTTGTTCTTTGGGTCAGCCGTGGTCCACAAGATTTTCCCAGTGTTGGCGTCCATCGCCACCCATCCACCAGCCGTGGTGTTTCGGGTAGACGGCTTCAGAGTGAAGGGCTCATTGTTGGAATTCACTATATTCGTATACACACGCAATCCATCACTAGCTGCACCCCACACCCCTCCTCCTTCTAGGCCTCCGGGACCCGCTTTCTGTATATCCAAACACAAGCAAAAATTACAAATATGGTCATCACTCTTATAGAAGTTTATTAGTTCCATCTTAAAATAGTACTACCTCCGTGCCTGGAAGTTTGTCCCATTTTTTCATTTCCGTCCGTCCCCCAAATTTTGTCATATTTCACTTTTTACCATTTTTTATAATTGACCTCATATTCCTCTAACTCATTCCTACTCACATTTTATTATAAAAATAATATATGAAAGTAGGACCCATATTCCACTAATTTTTCAATTCACCTTCCATTACATTTCTTAAAATCTGTGCCGGGTCAAAATGAGACAATATTTGAGGAACGGAGGTAGTACTATATCAGTGATGAATGAAATAGCTATAATGAGACATCTATAGCGCGTAGTTTCAGTTATCATTTTACACCAAAAATCATTTATCAACACAAACACAATTAATGACTCACGGTGGACCACACTATCTCACCATTGTCGCGATCTAGAGCCCAAGCAAAGCCACTTTTCTGTACTGCGGCCACTAATGCACTTTTTATTAGCACTATAAATACCTGCAAGTATACATAGTAGATTTAGTATAGCTAAAGGTCAGTACCGGGATATCGAGCACGGGGAAAATATAATTACTACTAACTATCATGTACTAAGCGTCATATACTATCTTGAGAAACAAGAGTTTTGGGTTTAAATAATTAAAATAAATAAATTAAAGCAAGTAAATTAGGCAAATAAGGGAATTCCAAGAATTGTGGTTTCACAAATATGGTTATACAAATTCCAACTACAACACCCTAGCGCAGTTCATACTTCGATAGACCAAGTCACATAAGTTTTTCCCATGCTGCACAAGCGTAGATTACTGATACTAGGGTTGTCAATTCTAGATCCGTAACTCCTAAAAGCTCCTAAAACCCTTATAAAGTCCCCACTCTCAATTAACAGTGTCGTTTTAAGGGAAGCTAATTGTAGTGTCTAGTAAGTGGATCTAACTCGCCAACCTCCTCTCACGATTATGTAGCAAGTTATATTAAATCATCACCGAATGTGTCACTCAAACGTGAAGTATTATAGAACAACTTAGGGAAGAAACGAAGTAAGAACAAAACAGAATTGTATAAACCAATAAAAGTTACTAACACATCCAAAGAAATCTTATAGTTTAGCTACTTATAGACAAATAGCAAAAACTGCAAATTAAAGTACAAAACATAAAGAAAAAGCAAACAAAACCCAAGGATGAATTGTTGTGCAATCTTTAGTCTTCTCTTGCCTTGCTCCAATCTCCAAGAATGGTGATGGAATGATGGATGGAGGAATTAGAGTTGGAGAATGGAGGGGGAGCCATGAAGGCTCCCCTTTTGGGGCTATGAATTGGTGAATATTAAGAATTAGGTTATGTGGTATATATATGCTTGAAAATGATTTAAATTTAGTAAAAAGTTTCCTCCAAGTAATAGTAAATATAGAATTTTCGTGCCCTATAGGTTAAGGAAAAGATTTGGCTTCACAAGGTAATGTCTTCTTTCCTTCTTTGAATTTCCGCCTAAAATTCTACACTTGATAGCTTTGCGCGACTTTGGTAGAATAGTAATAACTTTCTTCACAGAACTTCGATTGAGATGATCAAGGTCCCACCGCGAAGCTCTTTCTAAGACGAAGAGAATAACATGTAGAACGCCCTGATCGGACTTCATGGTCTCTGGAAAATTGAGTTTGAACACAGGCTGTCATGCACGACCGGACCCAGCGGGCCGCTGGACAGCTCCAGAACCCTCTGGACTCGTTGCAGCGACCGCTGGCATGGGTCCATCGGGCCGCTGGGTAGCGCTTCAGTTCCAGCTTCCAAATTTGACGTTTTTACGCCCTTTTTCAGCTCTATTTTGCACATTTCTCACAAAACACGTCAAAATACCAAAATAGATAAAATATGCAAATAATGGACATGTAATGCAACTTTGACACTCAAAACGGACCAAAAAATGGCCTTAAAATAGTGCAAAATCTTAGCGTATCATACCCCCAAACTTGAATATTTGTTTGTCCTCAAACAAAATAAGAAAGAAACATAAATAGTCGCACGGATGGCATAAAGGCTAGACGTCATAATTGCCTCAAATTATGGAAAAGATAGATTAAACATGAAATAACGTAATCAAATCAAGCAAAACGTATTAGTGCACTTTCATTACTAACTCGTGGAACACATTGAATTCATGCACTCACATGTGGCAAACTTCCAAAGATGGGAAGTGTATTTATCTCTCACTCTGAAAGTGTATAAGGTTAATGTGTATAAGCACTCAAATCATGCATCATGCAAAGTTTACCATAGGCTTGCTCAAAGTCTAATCCATCCTCTACTAGATGTAATTAAGCATCAAAAGTCCGAAAGGTCTTTATTTTTTGTTGTAATGTAGGCGCTTTGGTAGGTGAAGAAAATTTAGCTAAGAAGTGACTTAAAAATAAAAAATATCCCAAGTAGAGTTAAAATGACTCCACTTTTCTAAAAACTCAAGACACTTCTAACGCTTATTTTTCTTCTTCGTCTCACTTTCCAAACCTTTGATTTTTTTCTTTTCTTTTCACAACCTTTCACAACTTTTATTTTCTTTTTCTTTTCTTTCTTTTTCATAAGCATCATTTCTAAGATCAAACACACATTTTGAATTTTTCTATTTCACAACTTACACTTTTTCTACATTAAGCACACTACTTTTTTTTGCAACTTTTCTCCTTATCTCTCCAATTCATTTACAAAAGATAATAACAACTATACTAACCCAAGGAATTGTCCTCATTTATTTTGGCTTCCAAAGAATAGGCTTAAAGGCCCAAAATTGGCTCCAAAGGGAAAAATTTAAATTTAGAGAGGGTCAAAAATTTAGGTATAAAAGTAACTAAGAAAATATTGCTTAACATCCTCCTAAATCAACTTAAATATTATGTAAACTTAGGCAGACTAGGAGCAAGTTCTAGAAACATATCCATGAATGCAGATAAATCACACAAGAAAGAAATTAGGCTCAAATCTCACAAGGTATAAGCATGATTCAAGGCGAACAACCAATTCACTAATTATGCACCTTTTCACCAAACCATCATATCAAAACGTCAAGTCATACTTAATCGAAGATGAAAAGAACTTCATATCATTGGCAACTCGGTGTAATGTGTCCATATACATGCATGTTTCTAAATTCTTCATGCTATGTTTATGACATGGATTCACCTTCGGGTTTTTAAAAACAAAAACTTAAACAAAAAACCTAAAACAAAAACCTACACTCACGGTCCACCACTTCATCCCCCCAAACTTATTTACAACAAAGTGTAAAATAAGTTTGTAGAGTCTGTAGGGACGTGAGTAAACTACTAAAAAGAAAACATACCTTGAAATTTTTCGCGAAGTGGCTGGACGGGGCGAAAATTCGGAAAATTTGAAAAATCGCCGCTGGAAAACTGTTATTGGGCAGCGGTCACTGGGTGTCCACCAGCGGTCGCTGCGACATGTCAGAACCTTTCCAGA
This sequence comes from Salvia splendens, assembly GCF_004379255.2. NCBI lineage: Eukaryota > Viridiplantae > Streptophyta > Magnoliopsida > Lamiales > Lamiaceae > Salvia > Salvia splendens. The sequence continues at coordinate 9,675,427 of NC_056034.1, forward strand.
AGGTGGCCAGCAGGCCGCTGCGAACACTGCAGCGGTCACTGGCGAGAGTCCAGAAACATGTGAAAATTTTCATTCAACACAAAAACGAAAATTATACTCAAAAAGTACTTTAAAAACTAGAAATAAATGGTTGGGTTGCCTCCCAACAAGCGCTTATTTTTCGTCTTTAGTTTGACGCTCTTTGAAGTTCATGACTTATCCCCCATCGTGGGAATTCCGTTGGGATGCCTTTGTACCTACAAATTCGCAATGTGAGCATAGAATAAAAATTATAGTAGGATATAACACAATATTTGATAATCCCCCAAACTCGAATCAAATCAAGGCGTAAAAATAATCTCATGCAAGACCAATCAATCTACCTTGGTTCAACAATCATCCCCCCATCATGATCTCTATCCCCCAATAATTTACAAGAATTTCCAATAATAGACCAAGATCATGCAAAACAATATAAGCTCAAAAATATACACAAGTCATGCAAGATAAAATAGCCTCACAATGCTATGAACGTGAACTATGCGTATCAACAATCAAGTCAATGGAGTATTCAATTTTTATCTACAAAAAGAAGCTAATTCAAGCACACCCAACAATGATACACAACAATGATTAATTCCAACAAATCCAATTCAAACTACCAAAATTTATATCAACAACAAAGTCATTCAATGGAAGAATTCAAGATCAATACTCAGAAAGTACAAGATGAACGTACCTTGCATTGGTTGACAGTTGAGCACAAGAACAATTTGATATAATCCAAAGAATTTGAGTAGGTGAGAAAATTTGAAGTGTGGGTGTGTGAATAATGTGGAAATATAGAATTTAAAGAGAGAGGAGAAGTGGATGCTAGGGTTAGAAAGAAAAGGAATGAAACAAGGAAAAGAGGAAACATACAAGTAAAATGTCGTGTCTTCATCGTTCTTCTCTCGGCGGGCTGCTGAAAATAACTTAGCGGACCGCTGACCCTGCTCCAGTAATTTTTTTTAAAGAAAAAAAAATAAACTAAACAGAAAAAAATTAGAATTTTTTTTAGAAACCCCAAAACAAAAACTAAAACCTAAAAAAAATTAAAGTAATATTGGAACACCTCCGTTGTTGCGCTCCTTTCTCTTCTCAAGTTCCTCAAAAAAATCAAAAGAAAGAAAACTAAAATTAAATAATGTTACACTCTAAATTAATATTATCAACCTTTCTACAATATCAGCTTAAAGCAAGAATATTCCCTGGCAACGACGCCAAAAACTTGATGCACTTTTTATTAGCACTATAAATACCTGCAAGTATACGGAGTAAATCTAATATAGCTAAAGGTCAATACCAGGATATCGAACACGGGGAATATAATTACAACTGACTATCATGTACTAAGTGTCATATACAATCTAGAGAAACAAGAGTTTTGGGTTTAAATAATTAAAATAAATAAAATAAAGCATGTAATTTAGGCAAATAGGGGAATTCCATGAATAGTGGTTTCACAAATATGGTTATACAAATTCCAACTACAACACCCTAGCACAGTTCATACTTCGATAGAACGAGTCACATAAGTTTTGCCCATGCGGCACAAGCGTGGATTACTAACACTAGGGTTGTCAATCCTAGATCCGTAACTCCTAAAAGCTCCTAAAACCCTTATAAAGTCCTCACTCTCAATTAACAGTGCCGTTTTAAGGGAAGCTAATTGTAGTGTCTACTAAGTGGATCTAACTCGCCAACCTCCTCTCACGATTATGTAGCAAGTTATATTAAATCATCACATAATGTGTCACTCAAACGTGAAGTATTATAGAACAACTTGGGGAAGAAACGAAGTAAGAACAAAACGGAATTATATAAACCAATAAAAGTTACTAACACATCCAAAGAAATCTTATAGTTTAGCTACTTATAGACAAATAGCAAAAACTACAAATTAAAGTACAAAACATAAAGAAAAAGCAAATAAAACCCAAGGATGAATTATTGTGAAATCTTTAGTCTTCTCTTTCCTTGCTCCAATCTCCAAGAATGGTGATGGAATGATGGATGGAGGAATTAGGGTTGGAGAATGTAGGGGGAGCCATGAAGGCTCCCCTTTTGGGGCTATGAATTGGTGAATATTAAGAATTAGGTTATGGGGTATATATAGGCTTGGAAATGATTTAAATTTGGTAAAAAGTTTCCTCCATGTAATAATAAATATGGAATTTTTGTGCCCCATAGGTTAAGGAAAAAATTTGGCTTCACAAGGTAATGTCTTCTTTCCTTCTTTGAATTTCCGCCTAAAATTCTGCACTTGACAGCTTTGCGCGACTTTGGTAGAACAGTCATAACTATCTCCATAGAACTCCGATTGAGATGATCAAGGTACCACCATGAAGCTATTTCTAAGACAAAGAGAATGATATATAGAACGCTCTGATTAGACTTCAAAATCTCCAGAAAATTGAGTTTGAACACAGGCTGTTGTGCGTGACCGGGCCCAGCGGGCCGCTGGACAGCTCCAGAACCCTCTAGACTCGTTGCAGCGACCGCTGGCATGGGTCCAGTCGTCTGCTGGATTGCGCTTAAGTTCCAGCTTCCAGATTTAAAATTTTTATGCCATTTTTCAGCTCTATTTTGCATATTTCTCACAAAACACGTCAAAATACCAAAATGGATAAAATGTGCAAATAATGGATATGTAATGCAACTTTGACAATTAAACGAACCAAAAAATGTCCTTAAAATAATGCAAAATCCAAGCGTATCATCCACAATGTCACGCAATCTTCCGTTGGAGAAAATAGTGAGCTACATCGGAGCCTCACCAAAGTCGGCATTCAAGTTGGGCCGGTCGCACAATCGGGGTTATTGGGGACCAAACAAGTGAAGTAGAAAACATCATAACCACCTAGATGCCTAGCCTACACAATTCTCCCACTATTCAAATCAAACGCCAACAATGAATCAAAATGTATATCCGGCCCGAAATACTCGTCGGGCTTGCTTGGTGGCCTTGTTCCATTGTTCTGCCTATCCTGACACTGATGAACCTCGGTCGGAGCAATATAAAGTTGCCCTGTTTACCGCCATTATCAGGTAAGGTATACGTTTGCCATAATATTTTTCCAATTTTTACGTCTATCTTCGCCATGCTTCCTCGGAAAGTGCTACATTTTGTCGCCGGTATTGTCACTTCCTGAGACGTTATCCCGACATAGAATCCACTGAATACATATATGCAAATAGAATTAAAATTCAATGTCAATATAAATAGAGAACGAAAAACAATATATACATTTCAAATAACTATTTTTTTCTATCCATCAATTAGTTTTAAGATGATTTTTCCTATCACCAACTGGTTTTAACATGGAATCCTCTGACCCTCTGTAAACCGTTCCAGACGCCGTAACAAGGCCCAAGGGGGCCGGATCCAGCCGAGTAGACCATAAAAGTGTTCCCGCCGAGTGCGTGACAGCGATGATGTAGGCCGGGTAGTAGATTCCAACAATGAGAAGATCGTAGGCCACCACAGGCGTCGCCCGCGACACCGTGACGTTGACGAATGTTCCTGGTAGAGGTAACCATGTCAACTGCGCTATATTCCGTTGCCATATCAGTGCTCCGTTGGCAGCATTAATGGTATAAAGATTGTCGTTCTACGACTGGAAGTATACTACTCCGTTGGCAACCGACGGCGTTGCCGTTATGTCGAATACAGCCAAGAATTTCCATCTCTGTCTCAACAACCCTAATCAAACGAAGATGGGATTGATAGTTCCTCCGATCTCACTCCTTCTGTTGCTCAGGTCTCCTCCACCATGGTTTGACCACTGCAAATTAATAATTTTAAAAATATATATGAACAGGAAATATAAATTTTTAAGCTACAAGAACCTCTGCAGTTGAGTTGTCGACAAATGAAAATAAACAAAATGCCAACACAATGACTGCAATACTTTCATTGTTAGCCATAATGCAAAAATGCTGAAGCTTTTTTGTGATTTTCACAGTTGATTAGGTAAAATATTCAAGTCAAGATGTTGATTTGTATCGATTGAGTTGGTGTTTATATTTACAATAAAGTGTTTTAAGAGCTCTTGACAGATAGAAAATTAGCAACAAATTTGTTGCTTTCTGAAGCTCGCTGAGATCAGATGTGTGTTTTAAGAGCTCTTTCTTTAATGCAAATTCTTAGGTCCAGAGGATTCTCTAGAGCACATGGTCTAGGAGATCATGAACTTTCAGAATGCAGTCGTTTCCACAGCAAATCCGGCTTCAAAACCTCAACCCTCTACACTATTGGCTAGTATAGGGAAGTCGGGATCGAATCCACGAGGATGGAAGCATTGGAATGCATTGAGAGAACTTTGGATGGTTGGCTGTTGCCACGCAACACGAGGATTGAGTTTTAACTACTAGGCTAGGGAATTGAAATCTAGTCTATTTTAACTACCAAATCTGGAGAACTGAAAGTACGTAAAACATAAATGCATGCATGTTTCGTATCCAAAAGCAACTCGAGAGTATTCACCAAATTTCTGGGTCAAGTTAAAGAGTTTCCTAAAACAGTTAGACACACAGCAGGCAAAGTAAACGACAAGATCGGATTTCTCTATTTGGCTACTGACAGAAAGCTGCAATTAACAAACTAAAGCGTCTCGACTATAACTACCGATCAACTTCATCTTCTCCAACAAGCAAGCACGAAAATAAACAGAACAGAACATGAAAACAGAGCATACTTTAGATTGAACGATAAACACCTCAATTAAACTACCAGCTATCAGATCTAATCTACTAGACTAAGTAAATAAACAGCAACATAGTTTTCCATGCAGATCCAAACACACATACTTCAGATTTGAACAATTAACAGAAATCTAAGCTAGATCCACCAGAGTAATCACCAAACAAACCAGATCCACAACTTTCAACAACATTCCAACTCCGATTCAATCTCAATTCAGTAGATCAACTCCGATCAACGTCGATCTCAACTCCGATCAATAAATCAATTGTCAAAAGCATCCAACACAATAAATCAGAGCAGTAAGCATAAAAATCAAACGAAAACTAAAAACGAAACTAGATTAACCATAAACTTTAAACGAGTCACAAACAATCGCCAAATTTTCGGCAAGGAAATCAGCGAGGTAAGAGCACGTGCAGAAAATAAATTGTTTCTTCACCACTTCTCGGAGTGGTGTTACACCTTCCAAATAAAAAAAACAAAAAAAAACACCAACTAACTACCCCAGATCTCCCATTGAACCAAGTGCGTGAGCTAAGTGAGTGAATTTTAGAGAGTGAGCCAAATAACCAAGGAAAATTTCTAACTAAGTGTCTTCCTCTTTTTTTTCCTCCTTTTTTCCTGGTATTTATAGGGGTGGCTCGGATCCCGAGGGCAACAGTCTTCTTGATTTGACGATTGTGCCCTCGAGGATTTCGCTCATTTTTCTTCACTTTTTTCTCTTCTATTCCTCTGCACTAGTAATTGTTCTTTGTTCTTGGGTCTGGCAGATAATTCACGCACCTGGACTTATAAATGCATGTTAGCACCGTAGAAAACACAGAATTTATATATAAAATAGATGCATGAAACGAGCCTTATCAAACTGCTCACACTTAAACTATACTTGCCCTCAAGTATGATAGACAAGAAAAAAAAAAGAAATAAGGCAAGTTTCAATACATCCTCCCTTTTGAACCATCCTAAAAAAACTGAAAACTCCTAGACCTAGACACAAACGCACAGAAATCACAAAACAAAGACAAGAAAACACATAAGCCCATAAACTGGTATTTTTTCCTAGCAGTCATTCCCACAAGTTTAAGGTCAAACCAAGCATTTACAGCCTCAGATTCTTCCCCCTTCCTTCTTCTATCCAGTCAAGCTGTCAGTTCGTCAAGATAGCCTAAATTTTGCCTCTGTTAGATTCACACGATCACTCATTCCTCACCAGGGACGTAAGGATCATTCGCTCTTTAATCTGCCATATCATTGATGCCTTAAGATTGATGCCACAGAATAGTTCCTTAAGGTCTTTCGTTGGAGTTGTAACGGGGCTAGGGGATTACAGTGTATACTGGTGAGAATCCTAGGGGATCTAAGTTCAACAGTATAGGTAAAATAGGATGCGGACATGTGAACTTAGGGACAACTTGGTAACAACCTCCCGTGTATGATTTCATCTTTCCCAACCTTATGGAGGTGTTTCTTGTCTACGTAGCCTTATTTTCCTTACTTAATTTCATTAAAATTTTTCTACATTCTCTTTTTTTTTCTGGGCCTGATAATATATATATCTTTATTTCTTTGGTACCATATGGATGGGCTTACCCATTTACTGTCGGGAATGGAGTATATGATTCCCAACGACAGCAGCTTGAGCACTTCCTTCAGGACTTCTTCTCTCATATTCGGGTTCAACTTCCTCTGCGGGTCTCGGTGGGGTTTTGCTCCTTCCTCTAAGCGAATGTGATGCATGCAGAGGTCAGGGCTTATTCTCACCAGGTCGGATAGAGTCCATCCTATGGCTGTCTTATTCTTTCTGAGCACTTCCAGTAGTTCTTCTTCCTGCTCCCTGGTCAGATTGCTGTTCACGATCACTGAGAACGTTTCGTTCTCTTCCAAATAAGCATATCTGAGGCCTGGGGGCAGTGTCTTCAACTCCTTCTTCACTGAGCTTGTCTCCTGAGGCAATGGATTCTTCTTTACCTCCTTGGTGATTAATCCTTCAGGTTCAGGCAAATTATCCATCTTGGCCACACAAGCTGATCCCTTAGACCTGGCAGATTCAGGATCTTTACAAAATTCCAGAATTGTCTCTACTAACTCTGCATCTGTCATTTCAAGTGTATTGACTGCCTCACACCAATTGGCTACTTCCTTGTCGATGGAATGACTCAATTCTGAATTTTCCACTTGTTCCTGCATTAATTCCGTCCCAAGAAATTCTTGGACCAGGGGGTTAATCACATCTATAGCATGCATATTTTCTATATCCAGTGGTTTCTTCATAGCCTCATCAATGTTAAAAGTAAACTTCTCTCCATGATAATCTAAACAAATGGTTCCATCAAACACATCATTGATTGTCTTAGTGGTGCACCAAAAAGGTCTTCCTAAAAGCACTCTGCTTGACTCAGCCGACTGGTACTCACTCATTTTAATAACATGGAAATCAGCAGGGTACCAAAAATCATGCACTTTAACTATTATATTTTCCAACACGCCCTCAGGACTGATGCACGACCTATCAGCTAATTGAATTACCACCTTCGTATCAACCATCCTTACTCCTTCCAGTTTCTTATAAAGCGAAAGCGGTAAACCATTTATTGATGCACCTAGATCGCACATGGCATGCTCGACCTTAATGTTCCAATTGAAATGAGGAGAGTGAACATACCTGGATCAGTACGCTTAGAAGGCATTCTTCTTTTCTGAATCACTGCCGATACGGTTTCCCCAATAACAGTTTTACCGTTGGGTTTGGTCTTCTCGACGATGAACTCTTTGATAAACTTACTGAAGATGGATAGCTTTAAAGCTTGGAGAAACGGCAGATTTATTTCCAACTTCCTAAAAATTTCCATGAAGTCCGTTGGATCCTCCTTTTTCTTCCTAGGTTCACCTCTGTGAGGAAAGGGTTTCACTTGCCTTTCATTGTTGCTAACGTTTCCCTTGGAAGATTCTCTCATTTCTCTCCTGATTTCTTCCACCTCCGCCTCAACTCCTGGACTTGGGAAATGCTGCTCAACTACTCGGGGTATTGCTTTCTCACTGTTTGTACTCTGGTCATCACCCTCTGTTCTGACTTCCCCTGTTTCGGTTTCCTCTGTTCCATTTCCCTTCTCCAGTGGAGTTAGAGCGGACTTTCCATCCTTCTTCACACTTGGACCATCATACTCTCGCCCCGATCTCAGGGTTATCTGGCTGATGATCGCCCTATCTGGTGGTTTGACCGAGGCAAGGATCCTTCCTTCGTTCCCCAGCATCTCACTCAAAGAAGTTGCGATCTGAGAGAGCTGTTTTGCTAACATGTCCATGGCTGCCTTCTGCTCAGTTTGCGCATCTTGAAGCTTATGCACCATGTCATTATTGGATTGCATATTGTTCTGAATGTGCTGCTGTGAGTTCACCAGATCATTCACTAATTCGTCAATGCTTTTCGGCTGTCTGGAACTCTACTGGCTGGTTTTGCCCCTTGAGGGTGGTTTGAGCCATGTCCCTGATTCGGCCGGAAGTTCCCTGGACCTCCTAGGTTGTGGTACTTTGGATTCTGTCCTTGTTGACCTTGATGGGCTGAGAGTTCTGAGTGTTGCCTTGGTAATTCCTCTGATGCGGCGGCACGTATGAACTTGTTGGGTTGTTCTGATTCCTGTTCGCCCAGTTGGGATAGCCATTTTGCTGCCGATTGCCCCAACTGTTCCCCTCCTGATTTCTGTTTACCCAGTTCGGTTGTCTCTCCTGAGGGTTTGAATAGTTATTGTTCTATTGTTGAGGTGGCAAATTCGTATCATTGTCAGACCATCTGAAGTTTGGGTGATCCCTCCAGGGAGCATCCCTTTGCCTTCCCGGGTTCCAACTTCCATTAGGATTCCAACTCCCTATGGCATTCGCCTGAGCTTGGATATCTCCCTCGTTCTGCTGCCCATAACACTGGTACACTTCCTCCGGAACTGGCGTTTGTTTGCTCTTCTCTCCTGGGTCTGAGGAATTATTCTTTCCTAAAGTAATCAGAATTGCTTTCTCCAGCTTATCTACCCTTGCTTCTATCCGGTCTTCACTCTGCGCATTTACTGCCTCCACACTCCCCCTCTTAAGGATGGTGCGAGGAGAGTCATAGGCCTTCTTAGCATCGATTAGCCTGCCCAAAATTTCCCGGGCTTCGCTCACTCGTTTCTTGCTAAAATTTCCCCCGCTCGAAGAGTTTAATAAATCCTTGGATTCCGGATTTTTCCCCTCATAGAAGATGTTGTCTACCTCTGCTTCGCACATCCGGTTGTTAGGGCATGAATCGAGCAATCCTTTGAAACGTGACCAATATTGACTCAGCGCCTCATCATAATCTTGGCGGCACGCCAGAATCTCCTTCTTGATTGCATTTATCTTATTCGACGGAAAAAAGTAGTCCAGGAATAGTAGCCTGAAATCCGCCCATGAGCTTATAGAGTTTGCCGGCAGCCTCAGTAGCCAGGTGATCGCCTCTCCCTTCAATGCGAAAGGTAGAGCACGTAGCCTATAATCTTCTTCGGTCGAGTTAGGTGGCCTCTTCTGAATGCTGCAGAGTTTGCAAAACTCGTGTAAGAACTCGTAGGGACATTCTATCTTGTGGCCGTAGAAGTGTGGCATGACCGCCAGTACATTGGTCTTGATGTCTATCAATCTCTGAGTTGGGGTGATCACTATTGCTTGTGTCGGCTCGCCGTTCAAATGAGCATTAAGCGAGCTGATCTCTGGATCATTGTCTGGTTCAGCCACCATTCTAACTGTTTCTTCTTCTTCTGAGTCTGCAGGAGACTCAACTTCCTCTTTGATGGGTGGAACTAGGTCGTCGTCACTTTCTGAACTCAGCTGGACCGGATCTCCTGTTGTAAACCCAGATCGGGTGGTAACAGGGGAGACTATTTTCTTTATCTGCCAACCAAATGAGTTATTCCAGTGTCTAGACCTTGAGCTTCTGCTCATAAACTGAAAAGAAAATGAAAAACAACAAATTAAAACTATGTACGCCAAAAATCTCTAGATGCAAACATAAACAACGTCATCCATCCCCGGCAACGGCGCCATTTGAAGCTCGCTGAGATCGGATGTGTGTTTTAAGATCTCTTTCTTTAATGCAAATTCGTTGGTCCAGAGAATTCGCTAGAGCACAGGGTCTAGGAGATCGTGAACTTTCATAATGCAGTCGTTGCCACAGCAAATCCCGCTTCAAAACCTCAACCCTCTACACTATTGGCTAGTATAGGGAAGTCGGGATCGAATACACGAGGATGGAAGCATTGGAATGCATTGAGAGGACTTTTGGATGGTTGGCTGCTGCCACGCAACACGAGGATTGAGTTTTAACTACTAGGCCGGGGAATTGAAATCTAGTCCATTCTAACTACCAGATCTGGAGAACTGAAAGTACGTAAAACTTAAATGCATGCATGTTTCGTATCCAAAACAACTCGAGAGTATTCACCAAATTCCTGGGTCAAGTAAAAGAGTTTCCTAAAATAGTTAGACACATAACGCGCAAAGTAAACGATAAGATCAGATTTCTCTATTTGGCTACTGACAGAAAGCAGCAATTAACAAACTAAAGCGTCTCGATTATAACTACCGATCAACTTCATCTTCTCCAACAAGCAAGCACGAAAATAAACAGAACATGAAAACAGAGCATACTTTAGATTGAACGATAAATACCTCAATTAAACTACCAGCTATCAGATCTAATCTACTAGACTAAGTAAATAAACAGCAACAGAGTTTTCCATGCAGATCCAAACACACGTACTTCAGAGTTGAACAATTAACAGAAATCTAAGCTAGATCCACCAGAGTCATCACCAAACAAACCAGATCCACAACTTTCAACAACATTCCAACTCCGATTCAATCTCAATTCAGTAGATCAACTCCGATCAACACCGATCTCAACTCCGATCAACAAATCAATTGCGAAAAGCATCCAACACAGTAAATCAGAGCAGTAAGCATCAGAACCAAATGAAAACTGAAAACGAAACTAGATTAACCATAAACTGTAAACGAGTCACAAACAATCGCCAAATTTCCGGCAAGGAAATCGGAGTGGTGTTACACCTTCCAAATAAGAGTACGTGCAGAAAATAAATTGTTTCTTCTCCCCTTCTCGGAGTGGTGTTACACCTTTCAAATAAAAAAACAAAAAAAAAACACCTAACTAACTACCCCATATCTCCCATTGAACCAAGTGCGTGAGCCAAGTGAGTGAATTTTAGAGAGTGAGCCGAAATAACCAAGGAAAATTTCTAACTAAGTGTCTTCCTCGTTTTTTTCCTCCTTTTTTTCCTGGTATTTATAGGAATGGCTCGGATCCCTAGGGCAACGGTCTTCTTGATTTGACGATTGTGCCATCGAGGATTTCGCTCCTTTTTCTTCACTTTTTTCTCTTCTATTCCTCTGCCCTGATAATTGTTCTTCGTTCTTGGGTCTGGCAGATAATTCACGTACCTGGACTTATAAATGTATGTTAGCACCGTAGAAAATACATAATTTATATATAAAATAGATGCATGAAACAAGCCTTATCACTATTTTTAGAACGAAACGGCATAACTTGTTTCTGTTGGGAATGTGAGAATTTTAAAAATACTTATAAAACAAAATACCAGGATAGAATCTTGAGAAAAGCAGCGAGATTTCGCCTCATAATTTGTGATAATGTCGAAAAACAAACAGAAACTCTTCACGTTGTATCAGATAGATTTCGCCTGCCTGCACTTGTTTTCTTTATCAGTGTCTTCCATAATGAATAATTGTCTCCACTTATATATTTTGAAAAATATGAAATTTATTTGAATTGTTGATGATTGTTAATTGTTGTTAAATTGTATGGACTCCTTCTGAAGTTTGGCCTCACAGTATATTTCCAACTTGTTTCTGATTGTTGAATTTTAATTAATGGATCAAAATTTGGGGCTTGAGAATGATTGAATGATTATTGTATGATTGTAACATACTAAGAACACTTAGTCTATGTGTTCCATTACAAATGACACATTTCTTTTTTGCACGTATTTTGAAAATATTATAATAAATAGTTAAAATGGATTGAAATTAAAGTAAAATAGAGAATAATATAGACGAGCCACTTCTTTACATCATTCTCTTTCTTAGTCAGTTGGTTAAATTTGGCTTTGTGCATATCTAGCTAGCTAGCTAGTATTTGAATCACAGTTTTATCATGTATTTATAGGACTAATTCATATGATAATTTTACTCTATTTGTATACATCATGTAGTATTTATTTATTGGACTAATTCATATAATAAAATACGATAAAATTTGCTCTACTTTACTCTATTTGTATCATACTCATATAGTTTCACCCGGGTCGACCCAAGTTTCCAGAAGATGGGAAGGTTTTGGATAGGGGTGAGCAAAAAAACCGGAAACCGAATATCCGAACGGAACCAAACCGAAATTTTGAAATTCGGTTCGGTTTTTTCGGTTTTTCGGTTCGGTTCGGTTTTAAAAATAAAAAAATTTGGTTTTTCGGTTCGGTTCGGTTCGGGCGAAGAAAAAAACCGAAAAACCGAATTATATATATATTCTATTAATTTAATATATTATATTATATATAATTTATATTCTTTTAATATATTCTACTATATAATATATATTATATGTATTATTAATTTTATATTATATATAAATATTCTATTAGTATATATAAAATAAAATAAAATACACATATATAAATATATATTTATATTATATTTATTTTTTTCAGGTTTTTCAGTTTTTTTCGGGTTTTTTCGGTTTTGTTCGGGCTTTTCGATTTTTTAAGTTCAGTTTTCGGTTTTTTGGTTTCAGTTTTTCGGGTTCGGTTCGGTTTGGATTTTGAACTAAATTCAGTTTTTCGATTTTGGTTCGGTTTTGGCAAAAAACCGAACCGAAACCCGAATGCACACCCCTAGTTTTGGATGAAAATGTAACCAAATGAATTACTATTAGGCAATGTGTATTAATTCTAAAATATACTGAAGTATTCTCGTAGCCATCAATTATGATAATGTTTGAATCAGTGTTAAAATTTCAGACTGGATCGGCTGGTTTAGCCGTGAACCGACACATGTCCGGTCCAATTGGAACATACTCCTTCCGTCTATAAAAAATAGTCTCATTTGTGAACGACGGAGTTTTAATGAGTAATAGGTAAAGTAAGAGAGAAGTTGAAAAAGTAAGTAAAGTAAGAGAGATTGGAAGAAAAAGTGGGTAAAGTATAAGAGTGAAACTTTCTATTTTTAGAAATAAGACTATTTTTTATGGACATCCCAAAATGATAAAATGAGACTATTTTATATGGATGGAGGGAGTAAAAACTAATTATACCCATTTTTTATATTTTTAAAAAACAAACAGTACTTATATTTTTTTGATAATATTCCAGTTCGATCAATGGTGTAAATCATGAATTGATACCTTGGTCAATTTGCCCCACCCGATTTTTGAAACAGTGGTTTGAATGCACACATATATTCTACTAATGAACGGGACTATACCAACAAAATAATTAATACTAGGGTTTATATCAAATAAATCCTAGCAAGTTAAATTAGCACAGATAACTTGTTTACGGTATAAAATAGTACTGTAATACTTAGTTGTTTATGCAACCAACATTGCTGATTAAGCACAACAATATTTATCAATCATCAATGACAACATACAATACAAAAATTGGTGAAGTATAGTACCTAGTACATTACTCTTGATTTCGTGGCTCATTATCATTCATGTGACGTGAAACAGTTGCAATTTAATTTGAGTTCATAATTAGTTTCTTATCAGGCTTTACAACTTTTCTTGTTTTGGTTATTTAATTTATAACTATTTCGATGAGTGATTTTTTTTTTCTGAAAAGTCAAATTGTTGTAAAGAGTACTGCTTGCATACAAAATCATTCGAATCAAAATAGATAAAAATGTGAATATATTATACTACTGAGTTATACTTTAAGAATAACTAAAAGTAATAAAAGTTAAGAATAACTAAAAATAATAAAAAAGTATCAAAAAAATGTGTGCATATTTTAATAAAATAATAATAATAATAATACATTATCTTATTATATGAGCCATGAGGTATCCCAGTATGGCCAATATCTGATATTTCCAATGAAAATATTGAATCTGGTCAGTATTGTAGGCAAGGTGCAGAATGGAGAAGAATCCCTCGATCACTTTTGCTGTCAGATATAATATGTTATCCTTTAGTATCTCAGTATATCTTACTGCTATAGCTACTTGACAACTCACTATCAATTATACTACCATATTAAATTAATCAAGTCTCCTTCAATATTATCACTAAAAGGGATTCAACACATTAATTATCTCAGACTTAAAATTAAGACTTAATCGAATTAGGATAAAGGGCAGGCGTCATCCGCCAAAATTCTTCACGTTTCCCACAATTGCGTCTACATTCAGTTCTTCCCCAGACACATGATCAGGTCTCTCTCAAGGTTAGCAAACGCAAAAAAAGGTAGATCTACTATATTTTGTAGGGACTGTGACATTTTTTTACTCAAATTTGATATTTTCATTTTTAGGGCAAATTTCATACTCCCTCCGTCCCGGGCTACTCGCTCCTTTCCTTTTCGGCACGGAGATTAAGGAATGAGTGTATAGGAAAGTCAAAAATGACGGCTGTAAGTGAAAATTTTTACTAAAAATGGAAAGAGTGCAAGTAACTTGGGACGCCCAAAAAGGAAATAAGTGCGAGTAGCTTGGGACGGAGGGAGTATTTTTCATGTTGACTTTGAATTTGGGCGTTTTTTTTTTTGAATTTAGGCGTATTGATGCTCTTGAAGTTGTGCGGATCGGAAACATTTATTTTGCCGCATTAGTTTGTGTGATTAATTTTAATATATCTTTTTTGGATACGAATAAATTGATTAATTAGTGGTTCCTGGTCCTGGATACTGTAAAAGTACTACTCCATAAAATTTGAGGAATCATAATTGGCGAAATATTAAATTAGGAATTTGCAAGTTAAATAGTTTTTCACATTATATGCTATTATGACTTTTTTTTCCCTTTTAAAAACATCCTCATAACAAAGGGGAGGGTGTGGAAGTTTTATCGAATTAAAATGATAATTCTTCTCTTCTTCATTTGCATAAGCATAGATGATTGTACTGCCACTCTCATTAATGTTCTTCTTTCTAGATTCTACAGGATGTAATTTAAATTACACGATAATGAAATGAGAAATGAGACATATATAATAACTTAGCTATTGGTGATTTGCTGATTTGTGTACATAGCAATGCTAGGACGAATTTGTAGAAAGAGGTACTCCGTAAAATATAATTAATGAGAATTGAGGCATGGATTTTGATTATGAATCATAATTGCATTGTTTGTAATGTTTCTGGGTTGAATTTGTACTGCCTAAATCAATTGCGCAAGGCTACTGATACGAGTCTTCTTTTATTATTTTATTTAGATATTATAAGGATTTAGCATATCTTTTTATATTCACATATATTATAAATATGTGTGGAGTCTTCCATAATAATCAGTCAATGAATATATGAAATCAAATATTTGGCTCACATAAATTGTGCATCAAGAAACCCTCAATTAGGCTGCCGACGAGTGAAACTCGCACCCAGCCAACCCTCTTCGCCGTTCACGTCGTCGACCCAACGTTTGGGCGCTCGACAACAACGGTACTTGTTTCTTGATTACGTGTGAAATTCGACGTTAAGGAGGAAGATCCTTAACAACTGGTGCTTTCATCGTGAGCTCACCCTCCACAACACCAATCGAACCATAGCTACGTCGCTGCCCGAGGGGAAACCACCTCGCACAGCAACTAGCCACATCGATCGAGCCACATCTATGTTGATGCCCGACGGGAATCCACCGGTGCATAGCAACTAGCCGCTGCCTAGCTTCACCGCTGCCCGTAAGGGAACCACCCTCACCCCTTATCATCCACCTCTGTCCGACACCACAAATCTCATCAACCCTCCAATTTCTTTCATCCATAAACTCACCAATAAAAAAACCCACCGAACAGCAAGAAATTCCCAAACCCCTCCACTCCAACTTCATTCTTTCCGTAATTAATTATGCCTATTCACCACCAATATCAGGCCCCGCACCAGATGCACCCTATTATTGCAAAATTTGATCGCCTATTGGACATGATGGAATCCCGTATGGACGCGGTAGATCGGCGCGTGGAAAACCTTTGTCGGAAACAATACCCCAGCCCACACCAATCTGGGCGGTCGCGCAACCTCTGTCCACCCATTCAGCCTGAGCCAAAACCACCCTACATCTCACGCCGTTGGGATCCACCTGATCGTCGCCCACGGACGGGATACCCGCCCCTTCAGGTACCGCGATCGCGTGCAGGATGCACGACCTCAACACCGCGGCGGCTACCCCGAGAGGGACCACCTATTTGATCGCGGAGATCAATGAATCCAATTGGGGTTCGATCGCCACGCAACGCAGCCGTATCGCCCAACGTGCTGAGACCCACCGACGCAGCAGCAGGACCACAGTTACCCAGCCTTTGATCACCGGCCCCAATGCACGGAGACGTGCTGGGACCGACCTCACCATCAGGACGAGGTGCGAGGCCAGTCTGCCTGCCAACAGCCCCACCACACTGCCGACCAGCCACCGCGCTTGAGCCTCCCACCGCGGGACCTGTACGGTCAATCCGGGCGTGTGACCAATCGGACCCCGTACCAGCCTTCGCGCTCGCCTACCTGTTGGGACCCGTCTGGATTGCGCACGCAACAGGGATACCCGGCAGACGACATATCGTTTGAGAGATTTGGAAGTGATGATCTATGTTGGGGGAGAAGGTCGTCTCTCTCATAATAGGTATATTGAGTGCTCAATGCCAAGTCCAGCGACGAAGAAGAAAGCTACTCCTGGTCTTTGTTCACTTGGGAGTCGGTGTGAACCAGATTACCAAGTTAGTGTTGGATTGAGGGAACAAGAAGGATATGAAACTTCTGATTCCTCGAGTTTAGATGACAAGATTGCATATTCATGTATGGAAGCCAGAGTTTTCGACTACGTTTATGATCGTGGTACGGGCGAGGAGGAGCATTGTGATTCAGAGAACTCCATATTAGAGACAGTAGCAAAGAAACTCATGGATCGTGGCTTGCCTAGTGAGAATCGGGGATCTAGGGAAGGTAGAGATGGCAGACTCGAAGACCAACAAGTTTCATCTTTTGCGGAAATCTACCCACCGCACAGCCCCGATATGAGTAAAGAGAATGAGGAAGAGGCATTGTTAGACGATGTAGAGAAGGACGATTTCACTGATGAAGTGAAGAAGGTCATCGCCTCTCTCAATGTTGTTCAAGTGTCATCCAAAAATGTTGTTGGAAATTGTTGGGGCAAGCAAGGATATGGTGCTTACACCGATTTGCCTGTAATTGCTTGTGTCTATGTGGATTTGAATGTCAGTGATGCTCCAAGTATGAATCATCGATCAACATCGTTCGATACAGATGCAAGGTTGATCCATCCGTGTAATGACATGTCATGTTTGAGTATTTTGGGAGGCGTTGACAAACTTGTCGATTTGGCAAGGAATTTTGCCAACAAAATTGGGTCTCCTTTGTTGATTTTTGATGAAGATGATGGGAGACGTTCGCTTATTTGGTTTGCGTTTGATCCAGGAGGTGACGTTTCAATGCTTTTGTTATCGTCAACTTTGCCCGGGGTTCCATGGTTCCCACCTTGAGGACAAGGGGGATTTTAACCGTGGGGGAGATGATACGAGTCTTCTTTTATTATTTTGTTTAGATATTACAGGGATTTAGCATATCTTTTTGTATCCACACATATTATAAATATGTGTGGAGTCTTCCATAATAATCATCAGTCAATGAATATATGAAATCAAATATTTGGCTCACATAAATTGTGCATCAAGAAACCCTCAATTAGGCTGCTGACGAGTGAAACTCGCGCCCAGCCAACCCCCTTCGCCGTTCACGTCGCCGACCCAACGTTTGGGCGCTAGACAACAACGGTACTTGTTTCTTGATTACGTGTGGAATTCGACGTTAAGGAGGAAGATCCTTAACAGCTACATAGATAACTCACGCTCATAAAGAGCAAACATAAATCTATTAGTACTATTTGATTTAGTAAGTAATTAAATAAAAAATAGAGAAAACAAAGTAAGGGGGAATATATAAGAAGATAGTGAAAATGGGGCGAGATGATAACTGAATAAGATTCTAGCTGATGTTTGGGACATGAAATGGAGTCTAGGTTCATTCTGGATCAGAGATATATTCCATGGTTTACAGCAGCGAATATGTTGAGCTCTTTAAAAGCCACACTACAATTGACAACGAAAACATTATGAGCTGCAACAATTTCATTTCATGCGTCCTCTAGAGTTCCCTGCAAACACTTCTCGGAGTCGACCACCCCAATTGCCTCTCGTGAAGTGTTTGGGGGAACTCCCGGGCTCGTTTGATCATACACACAATATTTCTTTCATCCTCCACCTGTAAGTATGATTCTATCATCAAATTAATAAAAACTGAAGTAAATCAAACTATATCTGGGGTTTTGTGAGCTAATACTAGTGTGTGAATGGATTGTACAGTTTTCTTGGATTTTAAGATTTTGTTATTTAAAAATGTAAAGATAGGGCAAATGAGCTTAAAATTGAAGTAGCTAGTCACAACAATATTTTCTTCCATTCTCTAGATTTATGCTCCGCGATCCAAATTTTGGTTGAGTTTTCTTATAAATCCTTTCTCTCTTTCTTCAGTCCCAGCAAAAAACAATAAGATGAGTTTAGTGCTTCAAGATTTATACAGTGAAATTTCCAGATTTCTTTCATTTTTCCTTTAGTTTAAAGACAAATTAACCAGGTGCTAGAAAATCAGCCGAAAATAGAGGTGAAATGGGAGCGGAGCACACATCTTCAAGCTAGCTAGGGCTTGTGGAAAAATTGTATCTGAAATTAGCTCATTTTGGAGATCTCTACATAGAAAATACTAGTAGGAAAATGAGATTTTGAAAATAGTAAGTGCTACTATAACCTATCTCCTTTTACAAAATTAATCAATGAAATTCTTGAATAGAAAGAAAACAAGTACGCCGTAGGATGAGTGGAACAAAATCTTTTAGGAGCCTGACAATATTTAATTAGACCATTAGCTAAATGCATTTGCGTCACGGCTACATTTTTAGGCCAGCACGAGTAGGTCATCTAGAGAAATAGAGCGTACCTGGGTGACGTTGATCCCGAAGATTGAAGGGCCAAAAGAGTTTCAACCCCGATCAAAATGATTAAAGTCGGTATAAAATTATTGTTGACAAGAGAAATACTAGCATATGGAGGGAAGATATATACAAGAAATTGTATGAAAGAGCAAAATGTTGGGTAAACTACTGGACCGGTTAAAAACAAGTTCCCCGGACTATTGAAGCTATTTACTCATGAAGATGACCTTAATGAAGGTATGATAGCGAGGTTTGGAGATCGTTTTTTGCTAGCTAGGAGGAAGAGTCAGTTGAGGACGTGAATCAAACACGAGTAATCAGAGAGTGTGACTCTTGGATAAATGCATTTTTGGTTTCTAACTTTGTTTTGTAAGTTTCAAATTAGAGGAATGCCCTGCAGGAACATTATTTACCAGAAGCACACAACTCCAATACAAAAAATACTCAAAACCAAATGAATTGAAGGTTGTTCGGATTCGATGCTTTTGACGCTGTAGATAATCATTGTGTACTACTACTATGCGAGGAGGGAGAGTAGACCATCAGCCACATTTTCTTTTAGTTGCAAGATTTCATGTATTTTTTGGAGTTTCCGTGTGTCAACCTAATCACCCAATAAATGCTTTCTATGTTGGCTTCAAATCGGCTTACAAGTTTCTATCAAAAATTTGGGCATCTGTGACTGTCTTCTAGTATATCAAGTCTATTTGGGATATACTAAAACAAGATTGCTTTACCTAATTTAAGTGCTGGACAAAAAACGGCATTTTTGGCGCACTGGCACATGAATTAGAGGGAGATTTTTTTAACTTCATAAACGTTATTGCATCAAAATTCAGAGCATCCACAACCGTGCTCTTGCCAACGAGCACAGTTGTGGGTCCGGCCCCACTTTTTCTGCCTGCTCTTAGGCAAGAGCACAACACTCACGTCTCTGCTCTTCCGCAAGGACGAGCACAAGGGTCCCACCATTCCATTATTCAATTTAAATAAAAACATTTCCACAAAATTAAAATACATTAAAAATACCCGGAATAATATTACAAAATACATTAAAAAAAATTACATAATTAAAATCCTAAAAAATAAAAATTACATAATTAAAATCCTAAAAAATAAAAATTACATAATTAAAATCCTAAAAATTAAAAATTACATGATTAAATTTCTACAAATTAAAAATTACATAATTAAACTCCTAAAAATTAAAAATTACATAATTAAAGGCTAAAAATACCCCCGTGGAAGACTATTCATCCGGCGGCACTACCCCCAATTGTTTTTGGAGGCCCAATATCATGGCCTCATGCGATCAAAGTTGCGCGGGGGTCATAGTTGACCTATCGGCCATATTGAGTTTGGCCAAAATCCCCCACAACGAGTTGGTGGGGGTGGAGGTGGCGCATAGGGAACGGGAACGGGAACGGGTTCGGGAGCATCGCCTGATGGAGTCGCGGTTGGCTGCCGCCTTGTTCCTTGCTTGCGGTCGGCGTTGGGAACCGCTCGGGCCGGCGTCGGGGCTACCCAAGTTAGCTCCGGCAAGTTGGCTAGCCACGTCTTCAGAACTGGCGTCGGATAGGGATACCGACCTTGACCGTTTGGAGGAGCCGCTAGAGGAGGATGTTACGCCTCCCCTAAACTTCGGATGCAGCCGCGTCTCCTGCCAAATGTTGAGGTACTTGAACGGCTTGTAGTTCATGGATTGGTAGGTCGACAAGGCGAAACTGATGATGTCGACCTCGCTCCGGCCGCTCCCCGCCGACCGCTCTTCCTGGAGGTAATACCCCTGGAACTTTTGGATTTCTTCGTTGGCTCTGTATATGGCGTTGCGCACCATACTCTCGTTGCGCTCGATTGTTCTCGCCGGCCTATTTTCATTGTACCGGCGACAAATGCGCCACCAATAATGATCGCTGGATTGGTTCGTGTCAACCTCCGGATCTTCGGAGATTGACAAGAACGCCTTGAACAATTGCTCCATCTCCGCCGGAGTGTACGGTGTGTGGACACCGCGAGTAGGAGGAGTCGGAGTTTGGGAGGGGCCGCTCGACCTCGCTCTAGGCTCGGGTGTCAACTCGTATTGCCCTTCGGGGGCATCTTGGTCGTCGATCGGGTAAGGCCGGTAGCCACCTGGAACTCCCGAACTTTAGGTTTGAGGAGGGGCCGAATATTCCATTTCCGGACTAGGAAACGGTTGTGAACCGAACCAATCGGGGTTCCAACCGTGTGAGCCCTGGGGGTGATCGTTGTGGCCGGACATTGTTATGTTGTAGGAGTGGAAGAAAGATTGAGAATGAAAATTAGAGAATGTAGATGAGAATTGAAATGAGAGAATGTAGATGAGAATTGTGTAGTGTGGTGTGAATTTTTTGGTGTGAAAGTGGGGGTATTTATAGATGAAAATGTGTATTTTTGGGGAAAAAATTGAAAAATAAATTAAAAGTTGGTAGAAAACGGATATAATTTTTTGGGAAGTGGGAAAATATATCTTTTTTAATACGCTTTTTTAATTAAAAACTGATTTTTTTAATAAAAATCAAATTCTCACCGCCCGCCACGTCGCCTGCTCGCTGGCACGGACGTGCTCGATGCATCGAGCAGTGCCGTGCCAACGGCGGACAGCGTCTCCGTGCCCCTGGCACGGACGGACGAGCTGCAGCTCGCCGTTGTAGATGCTCTCATTTCTATTTAAATGTACTTAGAGAGTTGAAAGTAGGATTTGCTTTTGTATACTACTCTCTCCATTCCAATAAATATGAAACTTTAGTAGTGTAAAAAAAAATTACTGTATACGGAGTATAAAACATTTAGTTTTTGGCAAAGAATTTTATATAGTATTGTTTTATGAGTTAATAAAAAGAGAGTAAAGTAATATAAATGAAAATTAATAGAGATGATGTTGTTTTCATTTTAGGAAATATTTTATTTTTAATGTGAAAAAAACGAGAGTATACATTTGTGAATTGAGGACTAATGGGACCAGGTGTAGAATTTCCTCTGTACATTTAATTATTATATAAGTAAAATTCATTATTAAGGCCACAATAATTAATTACAGTTAAAGCGTCCCCACACACACAACACTAGGTAGTATGTGAAAAAAACGAGAGTATACATTTGTGAATTGAGGACTAATGGGACCAGGTGTAGAATTTCCTCTGTACATTTGATTATTATATAAGTAAAATTCATTATTAAGGCCACGATAATTAATTACAGTTAAAGCGTCCCCACACACACAACACTAGGTAGTATGTGAAAAAAATGAGAGTATACATTTGTGAATTGAGGACTAATGGGACCAGGTGTAGAATTTCCTCTGTACATTTGATTATTATATAAGTAAAATTCATTATTAAGGCCACGATAACTAATCACAGTTAAAGCGTCCCCACACACACAACACTAGGTAGTATGTGAAAAAAATGAGAGTATACATTTGTGAATTGAGGACTAATGGGACCAGGTGTAGAATTTCCTCTGTACATTTGATTATTATATAAGTAAAATTCATTATTAAGGCCATGATAATTAATTACAGTTAAAGCGTCCCCACACACACAACACTAGGTAGTATGTGAAAAAAATGAGAGTATACATTTGTGAATTGAGGACTAATGGGACCATGTGTAGAATTTCCTCTGTACATTTGATTATTATATAAGTAAAATTCATTATTAAGGTCACGATAATTAATTACAGTTAAAGCGTCCCCACACACACAACACTAGGTAGTATGTGAAAAAAATGAGAGTATACATTTGTGAATTGAGGACTAATGGGACCACGTGTAGAATTTCCTTTGTACATTTGATTATTATATAAGTAAAATTCATTATTAAGGCCACGATAATTAATTACAGTTAAAGCGTCCCCACACACACAACACTAGGTAGTATGTGAAAAAAACGAGAGTATACATTTGTGAATTGAGGACTAATGGGACCAGGTGTAGAATTTCTTCTGTACATTTGATTATTATATAAGTAAAATTCATTATTAAGGCCACGATAATTAATTACAGTTAAAGCGCCCCACACACACAACACTAGGTAGTATGTGAAAAAAACGAGAGTATACATTTGTGAATTGAGGACTAATGGGACCAGGTGTAGAATTTCCTCTGTACATTTGATTATTGTATAAGTAAAATTCATTATTAAGGCAACGATAATTAATTACAGTTAAAGCGTCCCCACACACACAACACTAGGTAGTTTGTGAAAAAAACGAGAGTATACATTTGTGAATTGAGGACTAATGGGACCAGGTGTAGAATTTCCTTTGTATATTTGATTATTATATAAGTAAAATTCATTATTAAGGCCACGATAATTAATTACAGTTAAAGCGACCCACACACACAACACTAGGTAGTGACACATACTATATAGATTCTTGACATAATTCAACTCTATTTAAATATGATAGGAATGTCTCCGCTCCAGGTAATCGATTCGACCAGACCAAATGCAACTACAAATTACCTAAACTTTCGATCTTCAAATTAAGTCTATCAATTATTTGGATTTAATTATTACTACTAGTTCACACTTGATTGTGGTTATTTGTTCATTAATTGATTGGTATGATTAGTTATTCATTATAAAGGTGTTTGTTTGGTCTCAGTGAAAAGGCAAGTTTGATACAATAGGTCAGTTATGGAAATTCGACACGCACTCTAATCATTCAATTAATATAATTATATAATCATCATCTAATTTATAATAGTACAAAATACCCAAAATGCCATCACTAAATTATTGTTTGTTTTGTACTTTTGTTTATTATTCATTTTATTCTGCACCACAGCAATCTAAGATTCTAAACTAAAAATAGAACAATCCAAATAATATTCATCCGTCCCATAAAAATATGGGCAATAGGTATGGCACGGGAATTAAAACAAAATTAGTAAAGTAACAGTGTCCATAATAGTGGAACAACCACGCCTCAGCCACAAAAAAACTTGTCTGTCTAGTCATCACAGTCATGCCTCACCCACAAAAAACTTGTCTAGCCACAGTCACACCTCAGCCACGCCTCACAGTTATTTTAATTGGAGTAGGACAAAATTAATTAGATTTGAGGAAAAATTTGAGATTTGAGATTGGATTAAATGAAAAAAAATGAATTGGGAATAGGTATTTTATAGATAAAAAAAATAAAGAATTAAAAAAAATGGAATAGCACCGCCGCGGCAGTCTCGCGGCATGCAATAGGCCGCCACGGCTCAGCCGCGCGACCGCTGGCCTCCTACCCGGCGCAGCCGGGTACTCAGCTGAGGCATCACAGTCGCGGCACATAGACGGCTTATAATAGGCCGCAGCGGCGGCTCTATTGTGGTCACTCTAAGAGAGAAGATGAGAATGTTATGGTAAAGTAAGAAAGATGATGAAAACGGTACTAGTATTAGTGGATAGTAGAACCTGATTTAACTTTTCAAAAATGAAATACATATATTTTTGTGGGACAGATGAAAATGAAAAGTACATAGTTATATTTTTATGGGACAGGGGAAGACAATCATACTTTATTCTATCAATCAACAAATCTGACTCCTAACTGATTAGTTGTTATGCTTACTTAATCGTGTCGTGTATTAATTTTGAATTAACTAAATCCATACTAATATTATTGTTATTTGTTTTTGTTGTTTTTGTGTGTTGGGGGATGGGTTAATACAATTGTGATTTGTGAGA
This sequence comes from Salvia splendens, assembly GCF_004379255.2. Classification (NCBI taxonomy): domain Eukaryota; kingdom Viridiplantae; phylum Streptophyta; class Magnoliopsida; order Lamiales; family Lamiaceae; genus Salvia; species Salvia splendens. The sequence continues at coordinate 9,700,102 of NC_056034.1, forward strand.
ATAACAGGACCAAAGAGCTTAAAACGACACAGTTCATATACCCAGACACACTGTAACACGAAATGGGCTTCTTTTATGTAAAAAGGAGAGATCTCGGATTCAATTCATATTGAATTTCCCTCCAAAAAAATAATACAGACTGTATTTCACTCATAAGCCACAATCCACCAACAATACAAACACGAAAACGTGATCCTAGGTGGGATATTTACATATGAATATTAAGGTAACATGATAAGCATACAACAACTAGCAACCCGCCTCATCTTACATGGGGCGATCTCCGGTGTGCCGGCACAGGAGATGCCAACGGCGTCATATTCATAGGCGAATGGTGCTTCGACTGCAAAATGGGTACGTGTTCACCTTGCTGATTGTCTGTCTTCAAGTGTCTGATTGCGCATTTGGGCGCTTGGAGCTCTTCCAGTTTGGCCAAGACCTCCGCCATACGAGGCCTCTGCTTCGCCTCATGGCTCAGGCATTGCACAGCAATGGTGGCAGCGGTGAAGGCTGCTTTCTGAGGGTATTGCCCCTCCAGTTTGATGTCCATTATGCGGAACAGTTTTCTCTTGTCACCCATGTATGGCTTTGCCCAATCCACTAGGTTTTGCTCGACACCTACCTTCGTTTTGTCAACAGCACGGCGCCCAGATAGCAGCTCGAGCATAACAACCCCAAAGCTGTAAACATCGCTCTTTGCTGTCAACCGACCTGCTCATAGACCAAGAACGGCAAGAGTTTTGTTAGGACATAGACGATAGATGCTTTTGTGGATCTTCGAAGGAAAAGATAAGCAAGTTATCAAAGAAAAATGAGCATGATGTCTTTGAGCTGATTCACCTGTGGCAACATACTCAGGTGCAGCATATCCATGTGTACCCATAACTTGAGTTGACACATGGGTCCTATCACCAGTTGGGCCAGCTTTTGCCAAACCGAAATCGGAAAGCTTCGAATTGAATTCCTGCATCCCCAAATGAAGTTGTCAATGAAAACAGATAATGAATGGCTCATTAACAAGGTTAGCAGTGTAACAAGTTGGGTTCATACCCCGTCTAGAAGAATGTTTGATGCTTTAAAATCTCTGTATATGACTTGCTCTTCAGCTTCATGCAAGAAAGAAAGGCCTCTGGCAGCACCTATAGCCACCTTGATTCTAGTAGCCCAAGATAGAGGTTGAGGCCCTCCTGAAAAATGGACACAAAAGCAATTAGAACTGAATTAACGAAAGATCCAACCCCACAACACGAAAATACAAACTATAGTCTTGAAGTTATGATATGGAGTACTATATTTATAGGACAGGCTTAACAAAGATAATGCATACTTCTGAACAAATGATTCTCCAGGCTTCCTTTTGGCATGAACTCGTAGACCAATAGCCGATTGTCACCATCCGAGCAGTAGCCAATAAGTTTAACTAGGTTTGGATGGCGAAGTTGACCCAAGTAATTAACTTCTGTCTGAAAACCATAGCCAGACTCTCAGAAACTTGAAAACATAATTTAACTAAGCTGTGTAGTAGCAGACACTTACCAACCACTCTTTATGGCCTTGGAACCCTTCAGGCTTTAACTTCTTGACAGCAATGACCAACCCTGATCCAGGTCTGGCAGCAGTAAGAGTATGCTCGTCGATCCATCCTTTGAAGACATAGCCGAATCCTCCCTCTCCAAGAAGGCTGTCAGGTCGGAAGTTTCGTGTAGCATTCTTTAACTCGTTAAATAAGAACGCCTTCACATGAGGGGATGAGAGAATCTCAGCTTCTGATCTCGGAGTGGGGAGGCTTTCTGCACTGCTTTTAGCACTGTACGAGGGAATGCTTATGTTGGATGGGGCTGATGAGTTGCTGTTTTTGCCGGCAAATCTCGATGCTTCTGGAGATAATTAAAAGGAAAACTTAGGCGAGATCATTACTCCTGTCAAGGACATATTCTTACAAATTCTCAATTGTTAGCAGCACAAACAGGATTGAAGTGACTTATCCAATATATGAATTCAGTATTCGGAGAAACTAGAGATTTGAGTTAATCTAGTCCTTTATATACAGAGTCAACTGACAGTATACATGATTAAAAGCTTCTATCAATGCACTCATTTATGTTAACACGAATCTCCATATTTAAGATCATTTTTATATCTTCAAGCATGTCATTGTATTCTAAGTAAACAGAGAAACAATAGTTACTAATAATCAAGACAAGAAGTTTTGAGTCCTTTACAAACAAGTTGGATATGTAGAAAATAAGCAGAAATTGTAGACAATACATCTACCTAAATAGAAGATGCTGCTAATAATTACAGATAACAAGAATTGTCTCTAAATGGGAATCAGTTTTTCACTTGCCCTAATACCCAAGTTACCAGTATACAAAAAAAGAAACAGCATATTGCTATATTGAAGAGATTACAAATAATTAATGCTTCTTCAAGTAATAATAATTGAAACTAAAGGGGAACTGAACAAAAAACCATGTTCTTTTCGCTATAAGCACAAATCAGAGCCAAAATTCACAAATAACATAAACCTAAAACCATCAAATTCAACTTAATTAGGTTAATTTTTAAAAACTGTATCCGCACATCGAGTTCAAACAAGATCCACACAGTTTCTAACAAAATGAAATCGGGATCGTCGGAATCGAAAGTGCAGTCTCAAAATCGATAATTCAATTGATCTCCGCCTCAACAAAAAAAAAAGGAGAAGGAAAATTACGAGAAGTGGTGCTGAGAGTGGCGTCAACTCTTGCAGAGGAACCAAAGCAATTTCCCATACCTAAAAGAGAGCAGGGACGAAAAGGATTGTGAAAAATCCTTGAAAAGGAGAGTGGAGGAAACTGTAGATGCAACCAAACAATCGGACAAAAAGGGGGCTAATAATGGAATGGGGCAGTAAATAAGCCAAGTTCCCCAACTAAATTCGCAAGCGTTTTGGTGTATGTAGGTGGAACCGGGGAGAGTAGATAACAAGAAAGATGGAAAAGTAGAAATTGTTTTGCGCAGCAAGGAAGAAACTTCTCCCTCTTTCTCACTTGCGCAGAGAAAAGGGGGTGTGGGTGTGAAAAAGGCGGAAGCGAGATGGAAAATGCGTAGAACTGAAGGAGATGCGGATGCTGCCTCTCTCTCTCTCTTGCCTGAATTTGTTTGGAGATATATGGTCTTTGAGCAGTGACCCACCAAACTACACGACAAACACCCCATCTCTATTTTGTTAACGTGTTTGCCACTGCCCACACTTTCCTATTTTAACCCTCTTTCCCACATTGCTCTATTTTCTTTTTCTTTTTCTTTTTCTTTTTCTTTTTCTTTAACAGGATTTATCTAATTTGTAGATTGGACACCATTCATATATTTCCGGACCATTAAATTTTTACTCCTAAATAAATTTAGTGGTCCTATTACCTAGTGTGTTCAGCCAATCTTATACGGAGTGCTGCAATTTTAACTGATTGAACTAATATGGAATACTGTAATATGTTTGGAATAATGAAATTTTTAACTGTGAAATCTTTCCTGAACACTAGCCTCTTCCCCTACATCTCGCATAATAAACCAATGATGGGGAAATAAAAAACTAAAAAGAATCATATCCATTTTCATTTCTTTATTGAATACATTCTCACGATGTGATGAAAATAAGAATCCATTCGCACCACATGTTGACTTATGAATCTAAAATAGAGACCCTCAAAGTAAAGCAAAAAGCGAATATGTAAAAAATTTGCTAGCAAAATAATCTAATTATAACCTTTACCATTTTTCAATTTACAAGCATTTATTCTTTTGACTAAAGCAAACAAATGAAGGTTCCATCTTGTTCTTGGACAAGGTTGCACTTGCTGGTTTTCAATTTCTTGCCTTAAAATCGATGTCATATATGTGCACAAACGAGTTGACTTCTTCCGGTATATTTGCACATTATTAAATTAACACAAGCTAGCTAACACAGATTAAATATTTTATTTTGGTCATATACTAATTGACAAGTGAAACGTATTACATCATGCTCTATCATCACTTACCTCTATAATTGTATATATAGTCCGTCTATATTGTACGTGTATAAATTTATTCTATGGGGCCATTCGGTTAGGAGATTCCAAAGCTAGATTAGATAATCACGAATACTGACAGATCCAATAAATTATTTAGATGAAGCAGAATTAAGTGAACAAGAACATATAGCACAGAGAATGATTTTTTTTACATTAACGAAATAACTTCATAATAATTTCATGTTCCCAGTTCAAACGAGATACACTTCTTTCATCTCAATAACCTTACTTTTCGAGAAAAACATGGAAAGTACTCTATTCTTAATCTTACATTTAAGTCCCCATCAATCTTGTTTTCTTGGAAAAGTTCATGAAGTATATATTTCTTCTTATTATCTTTTTTATTTGTATTTTTTAGGGATATTCTAGTCCTTGCACAGGCTTATTAAAACTTGTTTGGATGTAAAGCAAAGTAGCAATTATCTTTGATCGATTCCCAAGAATAGTTTAGAGAAAAGAATACAACGCGTAGACCTAATTTCTCAACATGCGCGATCGCATTCACATTTGGGAAATTCCCTTGTTGACTTGGTCTAATTTCTCTTTAAATGCGTTTACATTTTTAAATAATAAAACAAATTCTAACTCACTCTATTGCTTGCTAAATTATGCTACACAAATGTGATTAAATGCTACTACAAAATATTATATTACATATCTTATGTGAATACTACTCTCATTTAATGCATATTTAACATTTTTAATATTTTATATATTGAGTTGATTCTAAGAGCATCTTCAATAAGGAAAGGTAAATAAAAGATATATATCATCTATTTACCTTCTCAAAAAGTGAAATATATTCTTTTAAAAAGTAACACATTCCAAAGGAAAAAGATATATATATATATATATAAAGGTAAATGATTTTTTAAAAATAAAATAATACTACAAAATGCATTAAAAAAATATAAAGGGTAATACATTCTCAAATACCTTCTCTCTTGGAGAATGATTTTTCATGAAAAGAAGACAAATATGGTAGTTATAAGATTTTACCTCTCCATTGATGGAGAGGTAAAGATAACTCTTCAAAATGAAAAAATGTATAATACATTCGCATTTACCTCTCCGCTTGGAGAATGATTTTTCATGCAAAAAATGTAAATATGGTAGTTATCTAACTTTACATCTCTATTTACCTCTCCCCTTGGAGATGCTATAAGGTATTTGTATATTATTTCTCATGCTAACTATTCGAATAACGTTTATGCATAAAAATGTTTTCCCAATATTACAGAGATAAAATAAGATGTCATCTTATGAGAAATAAAAAAGAATATAAACAATTCGAGTATTAAAATTCATTGTTTGTAGGAATGTATTAAGATAAAAAAAAAATATTTCCTCCGTCTTATTAAAGATGACTCATTTTCCTTTTTAGTTTGTCTCAATCAAGATGACATATTACTTAAAATGGAAACACTTTTATCTCTACTTTATTCCTTCGCTCTTACTTTATTCTCTCCTCTCAACATACAAAATAAAGTTGAATAAAATCTCGTGCCGCCCAAGGAAGGGATCATCTTCTCCTTGGGACGGAGCCGTCCCATTGAAGATGACCCACTTTTCTTTTTAGTTTGTCTCAACCAAGATGATCCATTACTAGAAATAGAAACACCTTTTATCTTTACTTTATCCCTCCCCCCCTTTACTCTCTCCACTTAACACACAAAATAAAGTTGCATAAAATCTCGTGCCGCCTAAGGAAGAGGTCATCTTCCTTGGGACGTATGGAGTACTACCTAATATTTGTTATAAGTAGTAGTATGATTTTAATTACTAATTATACAATATGAGGGTAGGGGTGGTTATATTACTAACTATTTAAGTTGATAACTCTACTAACTCATCAGTGCAGTGTAATAAAAATGTCAACACATTATATTGAAGTTCAACAAAATTATGTGTTGACATTTTAATATCATCATATTGACATTTTTAATACACTGCACTGATGAGTTAGTAGAGTTATCAACTTAAATAGTTAGCAATATAACCACCCCTACCCTCATATTGTATAATTAGTAATTAGCAATTGATCATACTCCATGAGGGTAATATGCAAATACTAGTACTAGTATTAATCAATACTCCATAATATTTTGTGGATTTTTTTTTATTTTAAAAAATGTGTACTTTCATAATCAAACAAGATATTCCATATAATACTCTATGGCCATGTTTGGTTGACGGAAAAGTAAAGTCGGCAAGGAAAATGATTCCTGGGAAAATGAATCCCGGGAATATGAATCCCGGGAATATGATTCCTAATAACTTTACTTTCCTGTGTTTGGACAATATCAAGATTTTAAATTTTATATTTGATTTAAACACCAAACTAAAAATATACTTATTATTTTTTTATTTATGAAAAAAATAATATAAAAAATTTAATAAATTATTAATTACAAATTATAATAATCATATTCTTATATTTATTATTACATGGATGGTTTAAATATGGATTATCCATCATAATATAATTGTATTTAAAGTTACATGGAGTATTATAATTTTAAATTTTATAATTTTAAATTTCACTACGATATTATAGATAGATTGATTATTAATTTATAAAATAATAATTATTATATATTATTATATGAATTGTATTATATAATTATATTTTAATTATTTAATAAATTATTAATTATTATTATTATTATTATAACAATTATATATAAATATTGTAATAATATATATAGTTATTTATTATAATGATATTTAGTATAGTTTATAATTTTAAATTATTTTTAAAACATTCTAATTAATAATAATAATATATTGCATTAAATTAAGAAAAAGAATACATAAGAAAAGTTAGGATTTAGAATCCTAGAAAGTTGTACTAACTTTCCTTGTTCTCGGAGGATTCTGATTACTTTCCCGGTTTGATTAAAGACTGAAGCAAACACAAGAATTTAAAATTTAAGGAATCAGATTACTTTTCCAGACATAATCATGGCAACCAAAAATGGTATATATATTTTATTTAAAAAAATGTGTATCTCATACTAACAACAGTAGAATGTAATACATGCATCATAGTCATACTCACACATATCATGTTGTATTTTTGCGAGGGAAATTGGAAGAATGTTAGTATTAATTGTTCAAGTATGAAGGTGAAATACGACTCTGATAAGTGTAGTGCATCAGCGTACCACGTAAGCTTTTCTTATAGACTACGTGATTTGGAGACTCGAGCGTTGATTTTCTTAAGTAACTAACTAAAAAATTGATGAAATTGAAGTATACAAATGTACCCTACGAGTGCTACAACTTCTAAATTTTTATTGGCGTCGACCTATTATTTAATATTATCATCTAATTATGCAAAAGCAAGCAAAATAATAGGATTATGCAACCCTGGTCGGATTTATATAGAACTATCAAAGTAGCGTACGACTTTAGTGCATTTCCAAATAGCTTCTTGTGTGTTGGAAGAGCTATGAAATCAAGCAATTTATTAGATGAAGTTGAAGTCAAAAGAAAAGTTGCATGCAGGAACAATTAGGGTGTGACTTGTGAGTATTTGGTTTTCAGTTCAATTTTTTCGCCTAAGAGCATCCACATTCGTGCTTTTTGGCAAGAGTACGGATGTGGGCCCGAACCCACTTTTATTAATTTTTTACTACATGCTCTTCCCCAAGAGCACAACACCCACATCCATGCTATTTCCCAAGGACAGCTCAAGGGTCCCATCATTCTATTATTCAATTTAAATAAAAACATTTTCACAAAATTAAAATGCATTAAAAATACCCGAAATACTATTACAAATTATAAAAAAATTTAAAATCACATAATTAAAGTCTTAAAAATTACATAATTTACATCTTAAAAATTAAAAATTACATAATTAAATTTATAAAATTAAAAAAACCCACTACTCGTGACTGAATTTCGCCCAAATAGATGATGAATGTGTGTATTTATAAATGATTTTGAGATTAATTTTATTTTAAAAAAATTCAAAAAAATTCAAAAAAAGTAATAAAACGGCTATATTTTTGGGAATCCGAAATTTTTTTTTTTTTATTTTTAGTATTATTTTTTATTTTTTTTAAAAAATGCCGACAGCCAATAGAAACGCGCCACGTCGCCCTGCTCAGCAGCACGGACGTGCTCTATGTATCGAGCAGAGCCGTGCCGTTGGCAATAGCACAACAGCGGACAGGGGGTGTCGTGCCAGCGGCACGGACGCCGTCTTCCGCAGCGAGCACCGCTGCGGATGCTCTAAATCAAATAGAACAAAAGCATAAATTTGTGACAACTAGAATCGAAACGAATTATTCAAGAAAATGAATTCGAAAACCCAAAATTTGAACTACAAAAATCGATCCAAACTTGAAAAGAAATACTATTGCACAAATATATATCCCAAAATTCCAAAATTTGAAATCCAAACTATAAAATTCAAAATTGTACAAATATATGCACTTTTGGTTGGACATGGATTTTAATGCACATTTGGCAATGTAAGAGATGTAGAAAGAAAAAGTAATTAAAGTATTGTTAGTGGAGAATGAGTCACATCTCATTAGAGAGAAAAGAGTTTTCAAAATTAGAAAGTGTATATTCTTGTGGGACGGACTTAAAAGAAAATAGTATATATTCTTATGGGACGGAACACATATTCAATTATTCAATTTTTAAATATCTTAATCGAATCGAACCGAACAATAAAAAATTTGCTAAAAATAAACAGATGTGAACCGAAAAACCAAAAAGACGAAACCAAACTCAAAATTTCGATTTGATTTAGATAAAATATTCGATTTTTGGGTATTTTGCTTATCCCTAGGAACAATCAACAATATTATTATATAGTCCTCCAAATGGTTAGGCTGGAGTTGTCAAACATTGTGAAAACAGTGACAACACCAAAGACCTAATTCATTTATATTCTTCCGACAAAATAATGTCACATTTTGTCATTTCAAGATGTTCATCATTAAAAATCTTATAGAATGAGTGATGAGACTCTACTAAATCATTAGACAATTATTTTATTATAAAATTAATAATATATAGAAATAGAACACTGGTAACTTTTTTTTTTACTTAGGCTCTGTTTCGTACACATGATTGGAATTGAATTGGAAGGAATTGAAATATTATAATTCAATTCTAAATCCTATGTTTGGTAAAATGAGAATTGATATAAAATTGAATTGACATATTTGATAAATATACACACAATGCACACACTACACACATTTCACATATTTCACACATTTCACACACTACACCTATTTCACACACTACACACATTTCACACACTACACAATTTCACACATTTCACACACTACACACACTACATACACTTCACACATTTCACACACTTCACACATTTCACACACTTCACACATTTCACGCACTTCAAACATTTCACACACTTCACACATTTCACACTCTACACACACTTAACACACTACACATATTTCACACAATACACACATTTCACACACTACACGCACTTTACACACACTACACACATTTCACACACTACACAATTTTACACACTACACAGTTTCACACATTTCACACACTAAACACACTTCACACACTTCACAAAGTTCACACACTACACAATTTCACACATTTCACACACTAAACACATTTCATATACTACACACAGTTCAAATGTGTGGTGTGTGAACTGTGTGTAGTTTGTGAAATGTGTGTAGAGTGTGAAGTGTGTGTAGTGTGTGAAATGTATGAATTGTATGTAGTGTGTGAAATGTGTGTAGTGTGTGTAGTGTGTGTAACATGTGAAATTGTGTAGTGTGTAAGTGTGTGGTGTGTGAAATGTGTGAAGTGTGTGAAACGTGTGAAATTGTGTAGTGTGTGGTGTGTGTTTAATGTGTGTAGTGTGTGAAATGTGTGTAGTGTGTGAAATGTGAAGTGTGTGTAGTGTGTGAAGTGTGCGAAATTGTGTAGTGTGTGAAGTGTGTGTAGTGTGTGTAGTGTGTGAAGTGTGTGTAGTGTGTGTAGAGTGTGAAATGTGTGAAATTGTGTAGTGTGTGTAGTGTGTGAAATATGTGAAATGTGTGTAGTATGTGAAATGTGTGAAATTGTGTAGTTTGTGAAATGTGTGAATTGTGTGTAGTGTGTGGTGTGTGTTTAATGTGTGTAGTGTGTGAAGTGTGTGTAGTGTGTGAAATGTGTGAAATTGTGTAGTGTGTGAAATGTATGTAGTGTGTGAAATATGTGAAATGTGTGTAGTGTGTGAACTTGTGTAGTGTGTGTAGTGTGTGAAATGTGTGTGAACTTGTGTATTGTGTGTAGTGTGTGAAATGTGTGTAGTGTGCGTAGTGTGTGAAGTATGTGTAGTGTGTGAAACGTGTGTCGTGTGTGAAGTATGTATATTGTGGAAGTGTGTGTGTGTGTGAATATTTGGAATTCAACTACTTTTGATATGAAATTCAAATTATGGAATTTGAGGATTTGGAATTGAAATCCAAGAATTTTATAATATACCAAACACTGGATTTGAAATTGAAGGCTTCAATTTCGACGCCTCCATTCCGTATACCAAACACAGCCTTATTTTTCTTCATAAATCTTAAAAACCCAACGCCGAATTAAAATGAGATTTGAAATTATAGAGTGCATGAGTTCATTGTCATGCCAGTGGTTGACTTAGTTATAATATCAGATGGACCTAATCGTTGAATATTTCTTGATTTGATGTATAGCATTATCGTATCATAATAATTTTAGTTGGAGTAATTATTAGATTTACTTCTACACCTCAATTCTTAATTTTTACTCGAAAAAATCTCAACTCCATTATTTTTTGAAGATACTTGGTCATCATGTTTTTATAGTATAATTTTTTTGTTGAACTTTTTACATGCATCTTATCTGGACTCAAATTAACATGAGAATTGATCTGTCACATGTACATTTAGTCAATATTTATCCATCACACTATAACTTGTTATCACGTTAATTTATGGAGTAATGTCTTTGGACTTGGTCGTTGTTATAAACTTATAATGATAATGTCTAGCACTATGGAGCTATGATAATCAACTTGATTTGGAGAATATTGAGAGATTGGGGGATTTAATTACGACGCCTCAATTCTGATCTTTTAAGCGAAAAGTTTATCACTCAAATATTTTTGAAGAGATTTTATGCTCGAATGGCAATTTAATATTCTAATCTCCAATAAATGTTTACACTAGTTACACTGAGAAGACATTTATTTTTAGTGAGAAAACAGATTTATATAGATAATCAAGGATCATTATTATTTACTTTAACGGAATCATCAATTCTGAACGTGTTACAATTTTATGTTGTATTTAAATAAAAAATAAAAAATTAGAAATTAGTACTCCCTCGTCCCAAGATAAGTGAGCACAAATTTTTCGGCACGAGATTTAAGGAAATGAGATTTTGTTAGTAAAGTGGAAAGTGAATAAAGAAAGAGATTATAAAGTAGAGAGAAAAAGTAAGAGAGAGAATATCAAAAAAGGAAATGACTCATTTATCTTGGGACATCCTAAAAAGGAATACGAGTCGCTTATCTTGGGACGAAGGAGTATAATTTTATTTTTATTAAAATCATCATTGAATTGTTGAATAAGTTGTTAAACAGGGCGAAAAATAGATGATAATTGCAAGTAAGCACAATCCATCAAACTCCAGATAAGTCATGCTCGAATTGTGTACTAATCGAATGCAGGTAAATTGAACTAGAATTTTATTATTTGAAATTTCGATTATTACCCTCTAAATTGAACGAAGTTATATGAATTAGTTCACTTATTTTTTGGATTAAATTGAACTAGTGTGAGACGAACGAGTATAGCAGATCCAATCTCTCAGGAGACCCGACCCGACCCGACCCGACCCGACCCGACCCGACCCGACTCAACCGGCGCGCAGTGAAATGAAGAGTCCGTGTCGTCTCCACCAATGACATCGTACCCCAACTCACACCAGCCACTTACAACCTGCCACGTAGGAGAGCTTCTCGTTCAATTCAGTTAATCTCCACTTCGCCTCTGTACAAATTTCGGTCGCCATATCAATAGGCAAACACGGACTATTCTCGTACGGTCCACCGCAGCTAAGAAATAGGATAACCGCCGGAGATTTCGTACGGCGGCGATCTCATTTTCGGCAATGGAGTCTCATGGCTCCGGACTCCGCCGCGTATTGCTCCTGGCATTTTGTATCTCCGGGATTTGGTCGGCTTATATTTATCAAGGCGTCCTGCAAGAAACTCTGTAGGCATTGCCATTTCATTTTTTATGCTTCGATTACTTTCTATATTTTCCATGACTAATTGTTTGCAAGAGAATAAGTAATTCCATTTCCAGGGGGGAAAGGTTCGATTAGATTGGCTTTAGTATGTTTGCATTTGGGGGCTTTTATGTTAATTTTATGGAGTTATTTAGCTCGTAGCATAGCATCATCACAATATGTTTTGCTCGCTGGCTCATGCATTTTGTGTTCAAAATTATGTGATTTCTTATATAATTTGGGGCATGTTTGATTTGAACTGGTGAATGTGTTGATTTAGGTCGACGAAGAGGTTCGGTCTTGATGGAAAGAGGTTTGAGCACTTGGCTTTCTTAAATCTTGCTCAAAGTGTGGTGTGCTTGATATGGTCATTTATGAGTAAGTTTATGAGTTACACCTTTGGCTGTCAATTTTGTCCTCTCCCTCTCTCTCATGGGACTTAAACGGCGGCATTTTATCTTTCGAGCAGTGATAATGATTTGGTCGGATGGTGGAAAGAGTGGTGCTCCATGGTGGAGCTACTGGAGTGCTGGCATTACTAATACAATCGGACCAGCCATGGGAATTGAAGCACTCAAGTACATTAGTTATCCCGCTCAGGCATGTTCCTGATTCCCAAAGTTCTTGTTTTGTGCATTGATGATAAGCTGGACATTGTCCCCTTTTAGGCGTTCACCTGTTCTACCAACCATCAATTTGCTTTTCATTTTAAATATTTGCGAACTTGATGCATTTGCTTGCCATTGTGGTCATACTCTTACAAAGTAGTCATTTTTTTAAAAGTTGGATTCGTTTTCATTTTCCGAAGTATGCTATGTGATAATTGCGAGCTCACTGGCCGAATTTCAATGTCATTGTGCTTATTAATTCCAGCATCTTCTTTACGTGTTTGGGTTTGATGTTTATAAATTGGATTTGTCAAATAGCAGTGAACTTTATCATGCTTGCAACATTGTACCAAGCCAGTTAATAACAATTCAATGGGCATACAGAGCCACATTATATATTTTTCTCCAAGTATTGTGGACTAATTTGGTGTGTTATCTGTAGGTTCTGGCTAAATCTTCAAAAATGATTCCAGGTGGGTCAGTTTCTCTTGGTTGGATCGGCAAATCTCTATTTGATATTGATTCTAGCAATAATAGAAATTATTTAAGGAAACAAAAGTTTAAATGATAAAATAAACTAAAATTCAGACCTACATTTGCTCTCATTATGATTGAAAGCTCTACTTATTTCCATGAGTAGTTTAGTTAAGTACTTCACTCTTGTCATTAGATTGTAGTATTACTGAAACATAGCTGATAGAAAAGTGGGATATATTTATCGAATATACCAGTACAGATGGTAATTGGGTCAATATATTGTGTTTCATCTTGTATCTGGTGTTGATAATTTAAGTTTTAAGGATGAAATGTAAAAGCTCAGATGTGTCTTTTTTTATGTGCAGTGATGCTGATTGGTGCACTAGTTTATGGGATCAAATATACCGTCCCTGAGTACGTTTGCTCACTTCTAGTTGCTGGTGGTGTATCGCTTTTTGCACTTTCTAAGGTAAGTGCCTGGTTGTATTTTATGCCTTTTCTCATCATATATCCAGATAGTCTAATCAATCATCAACAATGTGGATTATATTTTCAACAAAGACTCATACTGAACGAAATATTCAATATTCTGTAAAGTAAACCAGTGCATGTCCATTGGAAGCAAGCTCATATTGAAAGATGTAGTACCAACTAGTTGCTTTATGTGCATTTTGTTGTTTTGTTCATCGTTTGGGCAGTGAGGAATACATTTCTAGTTATACATCAAGAAACATAAGTGTAACCTTATCGGCCAAGTTTTGGCACCCTTTGTTCCTGAAGTGTTTCAATCCTTTCCATGCAGACTAGCTCAAAGACAATTAGCAAATTAGCACACCCTAACGCCCCACTAGGATATGGGCTTTGTTTTCTGAACCTGGCTTTCGATGGTTTCACTAATGCTACTCAAGATTCAATTACGGCCAGGTAAACACCAGCAGTCACATCTTCACTTTTTGAAAAAAAACTATATAAAAAGCTGTTTATAAGTTCATATTGGTGCAATAGTGCTATCAAAAATTGAAGGCTATGCCTTTGTTCTTGTCATCCACAATCAACTATCTAAAAATACAAAACTTCCTCTAGAACAGATTCTATGGAACACTAATACAATGTTACTGGATTATTTTATTACTCAGCTGTCATCTTACAGGTGTTAATCTGGAGTCATTAACAGAAATCAACTGCTGTTATTCCAGGTATCCTAAAACAGACGCTTGGAACATGATGATGGGAATGAACTTATGGGGCACCATCTATAATCTGGTATTCATGTTCGGGTGGCCAGGTGCCATTGGCTACGACGCAGTCCAGTTCTGCCAGAAACATCCAGAAGCAGCATGGGATATTTTTCTCTACTGTCTATGTGGTGCAGTTGGCCAGAATTTCATATTCCTAACCATCAGCCGGTTTGGCTCCTTGACCAACACCACGATAACCACAACCCGTAAGTTTGTGAGCATAGTCGTGTCTTCCCTGTTGAGCGGAAACCCCCTTTCTGAGAAGCAATGGACGAGCGTAGTCATGGTCTTCTTCGGATTATCGTACCAAATATACCTCAAATGGAAGAGGGCGCAGAGAATGCAGAAGAAGAGGAGGTCCACATAAACAACTCATGGATCATGTTACTATGATATGAGGCGATTTTGTTTTCTTTATGAGTAGTGAGATATGTAGGATTATTTCTTCCTTCTGATTAGATATTGTCAGAGCATAGGAAAGCCGAATTTACAAAATGTAATGTAAAACGCAATTCTTAGTCAGTTTTTTATAAATTCAAATATTGTTTAGCAAATCGAAGTAGCACTTAAGTTTTGATGTGGTGGACCAGCAACACAATAATCCTATTCAACTACTACTAAAGTTGAGGTCTCAAATTAGTAGACCCTCTAAATTAAGTGAAAAAAGTATACGTCAAATGACTTGTTTGCCCCTATGATACAGCAAGGTGAGGCTCTGCGTTGATGATTAAACCAGTGGGTGTTCCAGTAATTTCAAAGGAAGAGTGGCTGCCAGTGAAAGCAAACTTTAACTTGTACAAGTTTCCCTCCATTAAACCAGTAAACTTTTGCTTTGTCGATCATCATCACACTTGTCCCTCGGCTGACCAACTTAAATAACAGCCCTCCTTTCCCAGAAGAAGCACACTCCAAACAACTTGCAGACTTGAACAGAGAGAGTCAAGAACAAGAAGCTCACGAGTAAACTTCACACTCAGGTAAGTATTCAGTCTTACTTTCTGTATCAATCAATTATAAATGGCTATGGTTTTTGCTTGGTTCAGTTCATCCTTTTGTCTCTGCATTTTACATTCATTTCTGCATCAAGATTTCAAGACACAGCTGCAAAGAAACAATGTTGTAGACTAGAGACGAGAAACATGTCTGCACACTCAAAATAAGTATGGATTACATTAATATGATCCAAAAGAGTTTCCAATGCCATGGAAACTTATTACATACTTCTCTGCACACTTTTACACAGCAAAAGATGTTTCGAGCTGATCAACTTTTGCTCTTCTTTTGGTTGCCATGTCTATACCTATTTCTAATCTCTCTAAAGGGCAATCTCCGTTGCCACTGTATAGCTACGCTTAATAACTAAAGAGTTTTTAGTGTTGAATCTGTCTGTACAGTAGGCTTATCTAGCCCAAAAAGAACTTTTGGAGCAGTGGATGGCCGTATCCATGTTCCATTAAACCAACAAAAAAATGACACACCACAAGAAAACACGCACAAGGAACCAAGGTGAGTATTAGAAATTAAAACTCCAGGATGCAGATCACAGCAGTTGATCTTCAGAAGAAAATGAAGGATGCTCCTTAGCATCCTATATTCCAAAGGAGATCAGATCCTCCCAGGCCCACTTAGAAAAACTAAGGTCGAGATAGCTGCAATCCAAGGATAAAGAACTCCAAAAAGAATCAAAAATATTCTACACTCTACGGGAAACCTCCCAACGCCTAGTCATAGTGATTCGGTCATAGACAATGGAGTAGGGACCTCTTGCATGGCGGAGGCTGGGAAGCATTGGCAACATGACTAGGAGAAGTAGAATCCATTCCTAGTGCCTTCATTAGGAAGTGCTTTTCCTGCAAAATCAAATGATTAAAATGATCAGTTTAAGAGACACTTCCCACCTCAAAAACAAAATGGGGACTCTTTAGGCCTTTTACATTCTCCCAATCTGGACAAAAATGAACTAAAACACATCTAGAGATGAGTAGAATCCTCTTGCACTCTAGTATAGTGGGAAAACAAAATTTTCAAGGCTGTTCTGGAAAACAAGCAGATAACTGGAATGATGGAGAAAAAGTATAAGTTTCCAGTTCTATGATTTTCGTAACCTGTATGGTGGTTCATAGCTGGTTTAATGTATTTAATATCCGAATCTGAAATATAAATTTGTACAGACTTGTGTACTGTCTATTTATAATCTGTACTACATGCATAATGTTTTGAATGCTTCGTTCAAGTGACAAAGGCTGAATTGTTAGTCATAAAAAATTCGAGTTGGTTTCGAATAACATTACCAAGTACCAATTTAAGGGAAAAGACTGAATTTGTTCTGCATGGACCATCAAAATTTTACTTGTTATGAGTAGAAGTGAACTGAAAAGCATGAAATTCTTACACTTTCTGAAAATTTTGGGCTGGGAATTGTGGCTGCCAATGCTCCGAACAAGGGAGTCACATGAAGAGGAGAACCAAACTCTGTGCTAGAGTACTCACATACTGCTTCATCATTATCATTTGTGTTGTTACAAGTCAACATGTTCACTGCAATGAAATAGATATGTTATGAGATTCAGAAACAATTCTGTATTCTGCCACATCTTAAGATGGAATGGTAACCAACAAATCTTCAAGTTGAGATGGAGTTAAGTATGATACAGTACATACACTTATAGGTATATAATGTACCTTCATCTGTGCTTGCAGTTTGGCATATTCGACTGCTTTCAGCAAGGCACTGCTGATGATCTAATTGATCCGGCTGCATTCGATGTCCATTTTCCTGGTGCAGCAAGCAGATTTCATCTTGATTTTCGTCAACTTTATCTCCTGGCATGATTGGCAGCAGAGTTGATCCTGCACTGTACTCAGAGCTGGCTGTGGACGACTCATATAAATCAGGTTCCCTGAAAAAGTATTTAGGTTACAAAATGTGGAGGTGAATAATAATCTCAACTGAAACTAGACTGCCTTGTGAGTTACCTCCAAGATGGTCTACTGCCTTCATCGTCATTCGTCAAATCCTCCACCAAGTCTTTGAACTTCTCAAGTTGAAAATCAACATCAGGATTTGTTAATGTGAACAGATCACTTTCTTTGTTTTGTTTCAAAAAGTCTTGAAGAGCCTGGACCACAATCACCTCACAAACTTAGTTGTATGCGATTGTAATGAAAAAGTGAAGGGTAGAATAAACCGGAGAAAGGAGGTTAGAGTAGCATAAAAATTGTTAATGGTAGGGTAAACTGAGGATTGGAGGATTGTGGGGGACCATAAATTTCTCTAGCCATTTTCTTTTCACCTGAGGAGGATATTGTTTTAGCTATCGTTATGAAAACTAGATGTCTTTTTGAAATCATTTTGTGAATCACTGCAGCTTCAATCATTGATTGGTGGGAGGAGGTAGGATGGACCATCGTATGAATCATTTCGATAGGGTATGATCTAATGCGCTAGTCTCGAGCGCTCAAACTCTTTGCACTTACCATCCAAGCACTTTCAAGACTCTGATCTGTCTTCTCTGAGTTAACTTTAATTGCTAGAGAACTGAGCAGTTCTGCTTGTTGCATTAGCGCAAGCACCTTTGGATCATCCTTCTTCAGAAACGTACCTTGACTTTTGTTAATTCCAGCTGCAAAGAAAGAAAATTTATTATCCTTCTGTTTGAACTTACTGTAGAATGAAGAGTCATGTTGGTTTAAGTAATTAGACTTTTTTATTTTCCTTTTTTTATAAATCCATTTCCTTTGTATATGATCTCTTGAACTCACAACTTTGAGAAGATAAGGGGATTTAAAACTCACAACTATGGACATTTTGAGCTAGTACAGAAAATGGGGGCCTAAGTAGATGATCGGCATTACCACATTCACCGGATAAGTTTTCTCCATGGCTTTCTGCTGTATTTAGGACATAGACCCTAGATCACAAGCAAAAGACGAACTTGTAAGAATATTGACCCAATTAAGCATCTTTCGAGATAATGGAAATTGAGATCGAATGTACCTCATATTCTTAAGAGGTGCAGCACTCTCAGATCCTCCTGCATTCAGCCCATTAGGAAAGATAACCCTTTTGTTGTTCAAGTTTATATAACTAGAAGTGCTGTTTTCTTTTGCTAGAGCTTCGTGCTTTGCCCTCTTCTTGCACAGCGTGGTGAACCGATTCTTCACAGCATTGTCAGTTCTGGGAGACAATGGATATCACTTATTAAACTGCAGCAATTAGAAAAAAGCACCCAACAAAATGAAAGATTGATCCTTTATATTTCAAACAGTTACCTGCCGGAGACTACCTTTGCAATCTCTGTCCATCTATTTCCAAATATCTTCTGCGCCTGAGAGCCGGTTAGATGATTAGACCAAAATCACGAACAATATGAATTTACATATATATATATATATATGAACTATCAGTCTTATCCTTTAGAGACAAAATCGTCAATATATATAGCTACTTACAAAAAATTAATCTGAAAACAAACTAAGCTATCAACAAAAGTTCCCCCAAAAAAAGATCACCAACTGACTTTACAAAGAACAAAGAACAAATCAACTTGTTGAGAAACAAAATGCTCCTTTTGAAAACATTATCAATAGCAACCACGTACTGTAACTTGGAAGAGACGAAGAGTAGAGAAAACAACGAGCATCGTTACCTCGCACAAGAGCACATCTTCCTCAGGCGACCATCCACCTTTCTTGAAATCAGAATTCAAATAAGTGAACCATCTATATATAAACATTCAAACCAAACATTAATTCCAATCAGAAAAATGTAACAATTAATTAGTAGACAAAACAGAGGAAGAAGACGTCTGTGTCTACAAACCTTCGTCGACATTGCCTAGTTGTTTTATCCTTGAATTTCGAAGCAATAATAGCCCAACTATCATAAAAACCAGAACACAAGTTTTAATCAGCCATAACCAATAAAAAACAACACCTACAAACACAAGATTCACCCTGTTAGTAATGTTTAAAAACAAGTTATCAAGATTCTTACTTTTCAGTCCCATGTAGCCGGATTTGCTCCCTCAGAATATCATCCTCCTAAAAAATCAAACATTCATCAATAACTCCATCAGACCAATAAGCAAATCAATAAGGAAAAGAATCAAAAGTGGTAGAATCTGTCTCACCTCTTGAGACCATGATACAATATGCCTCTCTTTCTGCTTTGATGCATCACCATTATTTGCATCACTGCCACTATTTACCTTCTTCTTCATATTCTCTGTAACTTGTAAATTTCTCCCCTTTCTTGCATGCTCAAGGGCAACACTCTTTTTGTGGATTGTTATATAAAAAACAACAATTGGAATAATACCCTAGAAAAAAAAAGATCAAGTCTTTTAACCCCTTTTCTCTTTACAGAAACTGTTCACCTCCCAAAACGGAACAGAACAGCATCAACAAAAAATTAGTCTTTTACCTCAAACCAAATTTTTTGCCTAGGATTCTTGCCTTTTCCTCACCCCCTTTGCTGTCTGAAACAAAACAGCACACACTCTTAATGCAAAAAAAAAAAGCTCACCCCTTTCTAATCAGGGTTTTCCGTTTTCAAAAATTGAATAATGAAAAAATAAAAAAATCTTGATTCTTGATTACGCAAGGTAACATATCACTCACTACATATATATGTATGCTCTGTAAACTAAATTATCCATATAAAAAAATGTAAAATTGCCACTGAATACCTGCCTCGAGATTTGAAAAAGTGGCGATTCCACAAGATTATAGTAGATACATACATGAATACATGAAAACGAAGAATTAAAGGAAAAACAAAAACATGGGATGGTGCTTTTTTATGGGGTTGAAAAAGATGAGGGTTGCTTTCTCGCTGTCCAAAGGTGGGGAGGCTGAGGCTCTCTCTCAGAGAGAAAGATGGAAATGTGGGGTGCTGTTCATTTTTTTATTGTATATTTTGTGCAATAAATTTCAAAAAATAATCAACGGATTCTTGCTTTTGAGCGCGGGTATGAATGAGGGTGAAGTTTGAAAAAAGGGAAGAAAAAAAAAGATGTAAATAAAATAACGCTGAAATCCATGAATCTATAATTAATGAAAGCGCATAGACTAACCCCACACTCCACGCTCGATGTCACACTCTCTGTGTGTGTGTGTGTGTGTGATTTTGCAGCTACTACTACCATTTTTTACAGAGAGATTCATAAATTGGTGATTTCTTCGTGACTCAACTATTGCACTCTACTCAAGCGCCTCCATTTTGATGATCGTGATTCATTTTAGTCCATATTTTATTCACTTCAAAATTTCCGGTCTCTAAAATAACTAATTTTGGAGATAAAACAAGTTTAGTAGAGTATAAATTAGAAAATAAATATTTGAAATAGTTTTAATAGTGGACTTATTTTATTATTAGCGTAATTAATGGTGAAATGTTTCCAAATTTAGAAAATAGACTGATTTTATGACATGTGTTAATTTGGTCAGTTACACTCGTTCTCAAATCAGTCTATTTTCCAAATTATTACAGAATTCATTTGGGGATTCGATCATCAAATAGAATGTAAAACTACAATAATTTACCTAATAATTTTCTTGATTTGAGTAGAAATATAAATTTGAAATTAATAAGAAAGTCGAGAAATAAAATTGAAATGAGTAGTACAGGGAATTAAGGCGTTAAGGGGTACAAGCCACGTGATATAAAAAAAATGAACTCCCACATTCTGGTGATTGGCCAGCCTGGTTATGACCATTATCCAATCTGCGATCAATAAATGTGAAAAATATTTATTCTTTTCCTTAAATAGGGAGTAGTATACTATAGATTAGATTTATTTTCATATTTCCTTTTTAAATAATCGTTGAGTTTCAAATTCAGAGAGTCAAAAATATGTGTTCTTTTCTCCACTAATCGTGATGTGCTATGTGATTTTATTAGGAGAGCCGCAGCCACTGTGTCCGTTGTGTGCATGTGTTTATTTTAACATAATTATCCTACAAAAAATAATTTCAAATAAACGTTTTAATTAGCACCGAGAAGACACACAAACCAAATATCCCAATAAGTTGAGAGCAGGCGGAACAAACATGTTGAGAGCAAGAACTATCACTAGGACCGTCAGTGGTTTCTTTATCATCAACATTCACTATTCCATTTATTCTTTATAGTCATTCAATCTAGAACAAATGAATATAGACTTGCACGGGGTCGCCTGATTGCACCATCAACCACAAGTACATGAAAATTTCACTAAATTTGATCTTTCAAGTTGTTGTCGATACTAGTTCCTACACTTCCAACACCATGAGTTTTGTTTTAGGAGTATACAATTTGTCACTATTTCAATCCATCCACAATCTGTTTCAGTAAGAAGAAAAAATTGAGCATGGCCCTAAACTTCTTCTTTTTTGTTAGTATGGACCCTAAACTTGTTTACGTACCTTCCTTAATTATCAAGCATCAATGTTGATCTTCAAATTTATCATTGATATTCATATTTTGTTCATAGAGATTTTTGTTTTTGTTTTGCCGATTGAAATGCACTATATATATATATACACAAGGATAATATGCAATCCAAACAACTTTTGGAAATGGAAATATATAGGAATATATTCATTGAGAGTCAACTAGTTAATGCACCGTTTGATGTGATTTGTATTTTGTATTAACGCGAATTATTATTTATAAGTTTGCCAATATGCAACAGATCACGACACAAACGTATTTTTCATTCAATTTTCTTTTTCTTCGTTTTGGGAATCTAAAGACGAGCTTCTATATCATAAAATAATCAACTACTCCCTCCGTCAACAAAAAATAGTCTTATTTGTGGATGACACAAGTTTTAACGAGAAATGAGTAAAGTAAAAGTGAAGAAGAAAAAGTAGGTAAAGTAAAAGAGATATATGGAGAAAAAGTAATTACAGTATGTGAGAGAGGAGAAAGAGTGGTAAAATATTGGAGAGAATTTTTCATTTTTAGAAATAAGACAATTTTTTATGGACATCTCAAAATAACAAAATGAGAGTATTTTTCATAGACGGATGGAGTATACCCCTTGATTCAGAATTTTTAAAATTAATTTTTAAAGATAATTCTTATACTTTTTGAATAAGAAACTTCTGGTACTTTTATCATATTCAAGTAATTATAAGAAGAGTAAAAATATAAAACCATCAATTAATTTAACAAAAAATTTATAGTAGCCGTAAAAATAAAAAATATGGAGTATTAATTACAAACACTTTATCAAATTAAATGTCTCATTATTAGTATTACCATTAGTTTAAAATTTAAAAATTATACGATTTACAAAATTTGAAATCTGGAAAATACTCTGATTAAATTGTTTAGATTTTTAATTTCAATCTATTTTTCATGTTTTGTTTTGCAATTATACTTTTTAGATTTATTTCTTTTATATTTTACAATTATGTTAAGAGCAAACCGTGTATTTACATATAGAGTGATAGGAATAAATATATATTTATTTTCATGATTAATATTAAATTTTAAGTGAGCAAGTTGGTCAACCAAAACAATAGTAGCACACTATATGAAGATAACAATGTGTCAATGTCGAACATAATCCAAGAACTAAAGCCATTAATTTTGCGAATCGTGTTTAACCACATTTGCCCTTTGAAGGAGGATAAAAACTAATAACTTTAATTGAATTAAATGTTTTGGTTGAAGTCAAAATTTGTGTCTGCCGCGTAAGGAAAATAATCCGGATCTTAAGCATGATGGTCAATATGGTCCTTATATGGATATATCATATTATTTTAACTAAAGCTTCCCAATTTATTTTTTGAATTTTGTATTAATAACTATATATTAAATGTTAAAAGTTTCTTAATCCTATGAAGCGAAAGAACATTAACTTAAAAATGATTTTGTTTTATGAATAATTCGGCAAATATAGCGTATAATTATGGCGTAGGTATTCTCTTTTTTTTTCCAAATATGCTCAACAATAAAAAAAATGGTTTCGAATTTTGATCTTGCTGAAAGTTATTGATTAATTCGAATTTCGGATATAATCATCTTGATTCTTGAGGTTCATTCACTAAACTGAACAAGGACACAATAGGAAAAGCATACAATAGCTACTGGTTTTTGGTTAAGCTTTCTCATTAAAAATTCTTTGATTTATGTAGTATTTGTTTTCGCCGCAAAGACCTCGTTTTTCTAAAGCTTTTTATTTCAATTTGAAATGCAATAGTATGAGAGAGATGAAATCAGACCAGGCCACACCATTATTCTCTTCCAATTCTTCGTCATATCACATTAATTTTTTATATCCTTTTTTATTTTCTAGAGGGATTTCGGCATGTCTACGATTATGGTTGTTTGGTGTTATAGTTACATACGATTTTTTTTTGATAAATAATAAAACCATTATTTAAAAAAAAAACGTTTTTTTGTTCACTCTGGCGCTCCGCAATGCGACCGCGTTCAGGGTCAGACCACTATATATGTTGTACCGCTCACACACCGCTGGAGGTTTGGAGGCCTGGTTCGGGCCACTCCACCATCACCTACAACACACGAGGTTGGACCGCACCGCACATTTTGAAATCCAACACTCATCACCAATGCTCTTATATGGTTTCAGAGCTCAATGTGGGGTGGAAGAAAGAACGGTATGGGAATTGAGTTTTGATTTGAATCAATAAAATTTAATTAGAGATTATTAGTTTTTCATAATATTTGTATTTATTTTCATATGTTGTGGAACTAAATTAATTAATTATGACTCGAAGTATAGATAAAGAAAAAGTTAACATATCAACTAACCTTGTTAAATAAGAATTTGATCAAATTTGAAGTAAGTGTGTTTTAGCATGTGTTTTCTCTCATATAAAAAATCTAATAAAACAAAACGAAGTATAGATCAAGTTGTTACAAATTTACAATACATTTAATTCATCAAATTTTATTTATCCGGCACACCTCAGACACTATATATAGAAAC
This sequence comes from Salvia splendens, assembly GCF_004379255.2. Taxonomy (NCBI): domain Eukaryota; kingdom Viridiplantae; phylum Streptophyta; class Magnoliopsida; order Lamiales; family Lamiaceae; genus Salvia; species Salvia splendens. The sequence goes on from NC_056034.1 coordinate 9,724,695, forward strand.
GAAGTTGGTGTCATTGTACCCATACTAGTTTTCTATGCTCGAATATAACATGATAGATGAAATTCTTTACATCCCATCTTTGACAATTTCCACTTCAATTATTAGATTATAAACCCATCAACTATACAAAAATACCACTAACTACATATATCGACGCAATCAATCACCTACATTGTCACACTAGTGCATGCAGCATTAATTAATCAAAGAAACCAAAAAATGAAATAGGACAATTTTATTCGAAACCCATATTTTTCAAATCACAAACCAATAGCTATGACCTCTCACTCTCAATATACATTAATCACGATGTACAATAGTACAAAGAGCTTTGTCACGAAGTGATACACCACAAAATTAAAAATGAAGAAAATAAAAAAGAAAAGGTGACACATAACCTAACACCGTCTATATCACTATCCATAGCTCAAAATCATGAGGCCTAATTCAATTAAAAACCAGAAATATTTTTGTGTGGGGTATGACATAGCCGGCCAATAAGGTATATATAAAATTCAAACACAAATAATAAAAGCTAAAGTTGTAGATTGGTATGAAGTTGGACATTACATCAATTCGGCAACCCCTCCACTCTAGATATTTCGTTTAAAACCCCATCTTATACTATTTATGTATGTACATTAATGTAGATATACTAAATATTCCTCTTTCATGAAAGTTGTTGGGGACCTTATTTTATCAACTATGATTACTTGTGTAGGAAATGAAATAGAAATGATCTAGTTCACTATCAAAATTATTAAGCGAAAGGAAACGAAATAGAAATGATTTAGTTCACTATCAAAAAATTTAAACCAAACAATATAAGGATTAAGGAATGATGAAGCGATGGTGAAGGTAGCACCATTATATATGCAATAATTAATGTAGGAAATAGATATTAGGGACTCCATAGCAATTTTTCTCTAGTGCGTGAATCACATGACTATTTTTACATACAAAAACAACTTCTTTCAAAACTAAGAAAAAAACAAATAAAAAGCAGTCATAATATGACAGCCGAATCCACATCACTAGTGACGTGGGCATGGACATAACTATAAATCCACATCACTAATGAACTCATTTTTTTTAGCTTTTCTCTATAAAGTTTTAAAATTTATTCATATTTTACATATCATTGTATAAAAGCCTCTATTAATAATCTAAATTATCTAAAAATTTATTTTTAAGTAGAATTTTGAAAATTTATCCCCTACTTACGTTCATTTCGTCCAATGACATGTCAAGAGCTTTTTATTTAGGATCCGAGCTATACAACAAATAATTACATAACACATAAAAAATACTAAAAGTATTATATCGAAACGTATCTTTCTCAATCGAAAAGAGTATAAATTCATTCAAATATTGATCACTAATTCTATTTCACAACTTATTCTTCACAAATATCATAAATTTAAATATTCAAAATGTAAGACTAGATGCCTGTTTAACTTGATTTAAACTAGATTATTCCCGCAAAACTAAGCAAGAAACACACTTCAAAGATGAAGGGATCCTTCCAGCTTTTCTTCAACTCCTAAACAACTTGAATTTGATTATGAAGTACCTATGATTAGAGTGTACAACACACATAGCTTTGCGAATTATACAAAGTAGAGTTTCGCTCATGCTATGATGCGTTGCACAGAGTGTAAATATATGTAATTTATTTACGCACTATTATTGACGCTGGAGAAAACAAATGATAAATGGAAGCATTGAATATTAGTTAGTGGATGACAAGCTAGGCATCCTAGATGGATGCCACGTGGAGTGGAAAGGGAACCATGGCCAATGCTATGTGCCAAATTAAACAACTGTAATATCATATATTTATATGTATTGCCCTTCTTACTCGTCTACTTCTTGACATCGATCATTCCCTCCGACAGAGAAGAGGGTTATATAATAAATTAAAAATATGGATTGTGATGTATATTGCCTACCATTATATTTTCTTGTTTACGCCTTGTTAAAAAAGATTCATCTTGAATGAACATATTAATATGGGACCATAGGTGATTCCAGGAAAAAACTTTAAGAATTGAAAATCATATCAGTTCTTTAATATCGGTTAGTTACACAAAATATATCAGCTTCATATTGAGTCAAATACTGATATATATATATATATATATAGGGTCTTGTTAGGTTGAGATTTTTTAGCTTAATTGAGAATTGAGATGCATTTTCAGCCACTCATTTTGAAATGTCAACTGCAAGTAGATTATGTCAACTAAGGGGTATTATCGTCATTTCATTTCAATAGCCAGAATATCAAATGTCAACAACTCGTATTAAAATGTCAACAACTAAAAAAAATTTTAATTTTTTTAATTTTTTTAATTTTTTTTTAATTTTTTTTAATTTTTTTTAAATTTTCGCGCGATGTCAACTACTGAGACATTATGTCAACTACGATGTGTAGTCTGCACATCAAATGTCAATAGCTCTGCACATCAAATGTCAACCGCTTATAATTGACATTATATATGTGTAGTTGACATGAATTGTATATGTAGTTGACATTATATGTGTGTAGTTGACATGAATTGTATATGTAGTTGACATTACATGTGTGTAGTTGACATGAATTGTATATGTAGTTGAAAAAAAATAAAAAATAATAAAAAAATAAAAAATCGAAAAAAAATAATTTTTTTAAAAAAAATAAAAAAATATTTATTAAATAAAATATATGATGAAATTACAAATATGCCCTTTCACAATTAATTAATGTAAAAATATTTTCCATGTGGCAAATTCTGGACCACTCATTTAATAAAAATGAGTGGCTTATAATGAATCTCAATTCTCAATTAGGCTAAAAAATCTCAATTGATCACAACCCTATATATATATATATTTATGAATCAGTGAACTGATTATGTTTTGTAATATCAATTGATATTAATGTATTTGTGAACCGATATAGTTTTGTGTTCTGACTTGAAATAAATATGTGCATATGAGCATGATTCTGATTCTGAAAGAGGGAATATGTAGATTTTACAAGTGAAAGGTCGGTTGCGCCTTGTCCCACAAAGCCAGCCTTTAAATTCAAAGACCGTAATAACACCATTTTCAATATAATGGAATGGAACCCTATGTAAAACTTTGCTATTTTCTACACCTCATTTTCCACCATAAATCTACTTTTACTTAATCAGACTAAACGCCAATTTTTTCTCTCATGAAAATAACCTATTCATAATTATTAATGAATTACTTCATTGACCTTAATACATGACTAATCATAATAACTTTTAGTTCAAAGATTTGGCTAACATCGAATCGTGTGATGATAACTGTGATTTAATTACTGGACCATTTTAATTTTTAGGGTTTATTTTGTCCATAAATAGTTAAATTAAGATGCCCAATTATCTTCCTTTGTTTTCTTTTGAAAATAGTAGTCATGATTATAGGAGCCGAAAACGCTAATCATAAATCTGAATGCAGTTATTTGCAGTTTGATTGCTGGTTTTGGACAGCGGTGCAAAACATTGAAGAAACATAAAAAGATTAATCAATGTACTTGAATGGGGCACCCCCTAAATATTCATGTATATAAAAATTTGTATTATATATAGAGGAATAATAAAAAGGTAAAAGGCATGAGCATGTATATTCATGATGGAAACTGAATATTGATTTGATATATACATGAGAATGATAATGATTTTAGGAGGAGCCTCTCTCTCAAACTGGGTTACAAAAAGAAAAGCTCAAGAGATTTCATTTAAATGATTTAAGATGGTAGGCCAAAGTGGTAGAGATATGCTATTATTTCTTTAGCTATATTATGGGGAGAAAAATTAATGCTCTAGGCCTCGATGGCTCCTTTCCACTTCCCCACGTACCTCATCATATATATATACTCCATTTCCTAAATTAATGATCGTATTATATGTTTATTACTAATTAATACACAAATATATGATATTAAATTGATAAGACATATATATTGAGGATACATATAATATATATAGTTCTAAATTGCAATGATCATATATAGTGCTATTTGAGAGTACTACTGTTCCATAAGCATAAGGTGCAGCATGCTGAATAATTATGGTGTAAGAAAGGTTAGTGCAAGAGTGGAGCTTTGGTGAGGCCCAAGTTCCCAAGATTAGATTGATGTTTATGATGTACATATAACATATTTATATGCCTATATCTATATAGTGTGAGGTGGGGGCTAAATATTACTATATCCATATATATACTATTGCCTTCTTTATGTAAAATTCAACAGATCATCATGGCAATTAGCGCGTCCATCTAGCAAATAGGAATGCGACACGTGACCCTAATCTTGGGATTAGAACACGTGTGGACCTTTTTCCCCTCTATAAATTAACAATCTATAAGAGCATCACTAGTGGAGCGGAATTCCGCCCCGGCGGAATTACCCGCGGAATTTAAAAAAACACCTACTGGCACGTCATACGGACTTCTCACTACTCTGTCACGTCATACGGAATTCCCGACGGAATTCTCACATTAAAAAATTCACAAATTCACAAATTAGACAATTTCCGGAATTAAATATATTTAACGGGATGAAATGAAGTTGAACGGGATGTATATATAGGAACCGAAAAAAAAATATTTAATACAAAAAAGCAGAATTCCGTGGGCCTCAACGCAATGGCGGACGTCCGCACGGAATTCCCCGCGGAACTGCGAATTCCTTCGCTGAATTCCGTATTCGTGCCTGGGATGCGCAATGGCGGACGTCCGCCATGGAATTCCCGCACGCCGGTGGGAATTCCGCGTGGACGTCCGCAATTGCTGATGCTCAAAAGAGAATGTTAATAGTCATTAGTCCAAATTAAACAAGATTCAAAGAAACTTATCTTTTTACTCGATAACAATTTGGAGCGTTTGGGGCTCAATCATTAATAAATTAATCCCCATCGTTAAAGTTAAATTAAAAGTTTATATACTACATGTCAATTTGTATATGTGAATATGACTTCACACTCTGAATTTTGGGTTCACGGCTATAAAAAATCACAACTTTTGATCTTTTAACGAGGAGAATTTCAACACCCCCATATATATTTCAAGAAAATTTATTCATTTTCTTTAGTGGTTTTATATATGTATGGCAATTTAAACCTTGGATTTGTTAGTAGTCCATTCATAGTATTCGTGACCTCAAATTCAAAATGATTAATAATCCAATGACCGCAATAAACATAAAGTATGAAAGTGAAGTGCGTATAAATGATCGACAAAAACAAAAACCTGAAAGGATAAATAGTTTTGGAAAGTTAGAACTTTTATTTGCTTTTTTGATGTAATTAATGTTTGCTTTAGAGTTCTGAATTAAGGGTGATCACCATTCAAAAATTTAAATATCATACACAAGATATTACTGTGCCTTCATATATACCGCCTTTTTGTTTATGATTAGTATTAAAATTTAAATCTAGGAAATTATTTGTGTCGTGTCGGTGTCGAACATGCTAAATATATTTGATAATTTTGAATGTTTTTAAAAATCTATTAGCTAAATGAAAAATATACTACTACAATGACTAGTTAATCTAACACTATGCTCATACTACTTAACTGTACAAAATCAATATCATTGCTCAGTCAAACTGAAAACACATCTAATAACAGAAGTATAATTAAATATTAAATTTAATTAATAAGCAATGGGACATGACGGAAGAAATTAGATGATTAGGAGGAGTTAATCCTAGGCAGGAAAACATACTTTCGGAAAAGCAAAGCGTAAATGATTGTTAAATATATGAAGTAAGTGCGTGTTATAACTTCTTTGTTGTTTGTGCAAAACAACATAAATCACAAAAGTGCAAAATCACTTTTTTTATCCCATTTAATAAAAATATATAAAAAGGGTCCCGTGAAAATAAATCCCTAGTTACGCTCCTCTTCGACTTTACACCAAATTAAGTTGGACCTTGCACAAAGATATATTGGGCGAAACAATGATTATCGTCAAAGAAAGTTGAGAGAATTTTGGCCTACAAATTTTCTAATTTTTTTTGCTATAGTAGCTACCAAAATTAATACTACTATAGCAGTTGACAAGAGTACAATTTCACTTTCTATATTGTGTTTACTTCTTTATCAAAACACTACTATTTCATTGTCGCCGCTTAACTTTATTACTTAACCGCATCACACACACATTGTATATACTCCTTCCTTCCGTTTTCTAAAAATTGGAATTTTATAGAATACACGAATTTGATACGAAATTGGTAAGTGAGGAAAAAAAAATGTAGTTGGAGACTTGGAGTAGTGTTAATGAGACTTACATTATTAGCGGTGTTTATATATGAAAAAGTTTTCAAAAATAAATATAGACTAATTTTATGAGATAATGGAAAATGTCAGAACGAGACTAATTTTGAGGGAAGGATGGAGTATTATATAGTAAGAAAATGTTAGCTTGTAGGAGTATATTATTGCTTGCAGTCCTATTAGAAAACACCTTCTTAATATACTAGAAATTGACAACTACATGCAAATTGTAGTATAAAAACAATCACACCTTTTAGATTGGACTCATATCCAAGCAATAGTCCAAAATTTGTGAAACAATATTTGACCTTGATCTGTCATCCAATAAACCAAAAAACAACATGATAAATCCAAATGAAAGTAAACACACCAACCTAACATTTATATATCATGCAAATTAAGTAAACCCCTTAACTATATTCAATCACACATTACACAATACTATACAGAAACTCGATCGAGTGTATTGTGAAGTTATCACCTTGTCTTCGATAACAAAATAATTTCACCATATGATTTTAAAGTGTATAATTAAAAAGTTATATTTCATTCACACCCTTTTACTCCTTTGATTATTTTTTTTGGCCGCCTTTATATATATTCACAACAACAACATGCAATGCATCGTTGTAAAAGGAGACCCTAATCCCACAATAAAGACACAGAAGCAAATATAAAGAAAGACCCCACGTGTGGGGAATGAACAATTTGGCTGCTTGATTAATTATTGAATTAGTTTATTCGTGTAAATCAAAATTCCTAATGTTTAGCTTTATGTGAATTGTATTATGTGCTTGGGATTCCTACCATAGTCATGGTGTGGGCCACCACTAATTGTGACATTAGAGTTAACCTTTTGAATGTGATAAAATTAAAATCAAGGCGCATAGAATTTCACTTCATCACCTCGCTTTCTACTAGTACCTTTTTTTTCTGCAATAAGCGCTCTCTTAAAAGTGGATGTTTTAAGAATCCTATGCCTCCATTCATACATCCTTTATTTCGTCTTGGCCCCTTTTAAATCCCTACCATTTTCGTAATTTATCATGCTTTCTTTTCGTTTTAATAGTGATATAATTCTTTCATTTATCAATTTATAATGTTAGTTGTAATAGTTCGAAGGTTCCCGATAAAAGAGGAAAAAGGCGTAGAAATTTGTTAAGGGTTTTTGAATGATAAATGCCATTAAATGTGGTTGGTATTTTGGTAGTATTTGTTTAGTTATATATAACCCTAAACGTGTTCAAATTAGAAGTTCTTATGTATATTATATGGAGCTCTCACAATTATATAAGATTATATTGTTAATAAAAAAAATCTGTTGTTGTATAAAACTTCTTATGTATAGTATGAGGAGTTCTCACAATTATATAATATTAGTATATTATAAATGAAAAACCTTTTATTGTAGAATGTTACATTTTTTACCTAGGGAATGAGTAGATAGCAAAATAAAAATCCCTAATTAATGCACATGTAATTCATAAATATATATTATAATTGGTCAAACTTTCAGGCCCTAGATTCATAAATAACAGATTAGTGTGGGGCTAATCTTCACTAATATCCCGCGCAAATCCACACATTGCACAGTTGAAACTCTTCTAGACTTCGGTATAGCAATTGAATGATTCAAACATCACCACTACAACCCCAATGAAAAGAAGAAAACACAACAACAATGTCAAAGAAGAACAAACACAGTTTTTGGACTTGAATTTGTACATAATTATCTATACACTTACAGAAATTGGAGGTTCGACTTTGAATTCGGCGTAATGCCCTAATATTTTGTAAGGCACATGTCTATTACGTCATCTCCAAAACTCCAACCATTAACATCAAGCTTAAATGCATTTTCCATTAAATATAACATTAAACTGTAATTCTATTTCTATTATTTACACTAACTTCAAATTCAACTATATTCCCTCTATCCTACGTAGTCGAATCGTATTTTTTTTGGTATTGTCTCACTATAATTGAGTCATTTCCTTTATCGGTAAAAAAGTAACACACTTAATTACTTATACTTTATCTCTATTCAATTATTTATTTTATTCTCTCTTATTTTATTTTCACTCCACTTAATTAGTCAAACACTCTTTCTTTAATCTCCGTATCCAAGGAAACGTATCAACTACAAAGGAACGAAGGGAATACTTTTTATACTTTTTCAAGCATACCAATATATTTTATAAAATTATACATTAAACCCACAATAATTTATACTCCCTCCGTCCACCAATAAACGTCTCATTTTGCTATTTTTGTCTGTTCACCAATAAATGTCTTATTTGTTTTTTACTACTTTTGGTAACACTAACTTTATCTCATTCACATTTCATTATAAAACTAATATAACTATAAAAGTAGGATCCAGCTCTACCATTATCATTTTATCACCCACTTTCTATTACTACATTTCTTAAAACATGTGTCATACTTATCAAATATGGACTTGTAATCATGGATGGAGAGAGTAGTAATTAGTACTCCATATGTCCCCCATTTTTAGTCCACTTTGTATTGGATACGAGTTTTAAGAAATATAAAGAAAAGTGAGTTGAAAATTAAGTGAAAGTGAGTCTCATTTTTGTATATTAATAATATAATAAAATGTGAGTAAAATGAGTTAGTGGAATGTGGGACACACTTACCATTTATGGTAAAAAAAGTAAAAGTTGATAATGAATGAGGGACGGATGGAGTAATTTTAATAAAATTAAATAACATAATAATATTTTCTTATTTATATATTTGTATATTAAATCTACTGCAATCACATTCAAATTTTAATTAAAACGTCTTTAAAAACACCACAATAACATAAAACAAACAATGAAGTCAATTCACTAGTTAGCCCATTAATTAAATGGGATGGGACCAATTGATTTAATGGCCAATTTAACTTTATTATTGAACCAATCATTTTATTATTAAAATATATATTCATAGCAATCGATTTGAACGTTGGTTTTGTATTACTAATATCCAACGGCATTTTATAATTAAAACTTTAAACTTGTGAATTAAGTGTTCCGTTCCAAAAGTCCATTTAAAATCCATAAATAAAACCCTAAGTCTACACTTTGTGCGGCGCTGCCCTTGTTCTTCTTCCCCATGTCATCTCTTCTCATTTTCAAAATAAAACAAAATAATAACTTTGAATGCAATTCCAGAAAAGTTTTGCCTGAACAGCAAATATGTGCATGTAATTGATTTTCTTAATTTGAGAAATGAGAGTTGTGTTGAGGTACATGTTTCAATAAAGATATGCAGTAGTCAAATCACAAGTAACACCGTATTTGTTCCTAACTGCCTTTCCCTTTGTTTCCCAACAAAGAAAACGGATTACTTGGATATTTGAACGGGTAGGTCCATTTCATTACTGACACTGATTGGACATTTCTAATTGGATGATGGCCCAATACTGCTTTACTCGGCCCCATCAAGCCCACCATGCGCTCACCCGATTTACATCCGAGCCATATCATATATTTGAATTTTCATTACCTTCTATGCATTATTTTCTCTTTTTTAATTTGAAACCTGATTCATTTATAATGCCACTTGGCTCTTTTAATTCAACAAAAATATTTTCTATTAATTTCCATACACCTTGAACAGTATTTTCAATTATTTGTTTCATTAGTATGCTCTAATTAATCAATAAGTGCAATTAATAGTTTCCACTGAGAAATACAAACTTTGTTCAAATGAAAGAAAAAAAGTAAACTGTTAAACGGGCCCAATAGACAGCCCAAGCAAACTATACTATTCCAAAATCCGGCACCAAGAAGCATCTAATTTTGTGTTGTGATTCTAGTACTAACATCTAATTTTAACTAAAATAAATGAAACAAAATTGACCCATTAGAAAAAAAAAATTTATTGACATAATGTAGAGTAAGACAAACCCCATGATTTTACATTTGTGCACATTATAATTTTGACAATTTTCTCAATCGTCCCATTACAAAAAAACAAAAAAATTATCAACGTAATGTGTACAAATGTAAAAAATTAATATTAAATGACGTCGATTAAATAGCCGAATGTTTTGTTCACATGATATTTTTCATTTTCCAAAAGCATACATAATTTTCCCAGACTATGGGACATTGAGAAAAATGTCAAAGTTATGATATAATTGGACATTTTTAAAAGTTGTGAGATAGACCAAAAATTAATCAAAACTTCATGGTTTTTTTCCATTTATTCTAATATTTTAAACATTGTAATTCTTGACTCTCTTTGTTTTAGTTCTCTAACATTCTCTCTCACTATGCATGATAACCATTAATATTATGGACATGTTAGTTAGACTGTAATAAAGGTCGTTGTATGCAACCATTAATGCGGTTGAAATTAGCACTTTAAATACAAGTTGAAACTTACAACCATTAATGCTGTTGAAATTAGCACTTTAAATACAAGTTGAAACTTAAAACTGGTCAAGATGTTATCGACATCATCATATTGTATTTTATGTTGCATTTAGGTTTCTACATGTCAAGGAATACTTTTGATGCAACATTAACAAGTATTTTGACCATTTAAAAATGAGTCAAAATTAGCGATTTATTAGAAATTTTGTTGCAAATTAAATGAGATAGAAGAAGTTGACTGTGAAGATTACATAACTTAAATTTAAAAACAAACGTTACGAATTAGTACGCATTTATCTAGACAAGCTGAAATTGAGAGCTACAAAATTAATGACATTTAGAAATGGGGTTACAAAGTGTGAAAATCGGTTACTAAATTCCTAGATTCTTAGATTCTTCATCATACACAAAGTCTCAAAATCGGTTACTAAATTCCTAGATTCTTACTTCAATTACCATTTTTTCGATCTTAAAAAGCAGAGAGAGACAGAAAACAGATTAAATCATTCAGAATGAGTGAGGTAACCAAAATAATCAACATCTTCCGTTTTCACCATTGATTTTTTTATTAATTTGATTATTTGTTTTGGCAGAAGAACAAAAAAGAGCAATAACGAGCAGCATAAGGAGGATGGAACCGAGAGCAAGAAGAAAGAGAGCGGAGGAAACGCCACCGTCTTGCTCAAGACCGACCTGCATTGCGAAGGCTGCACTTCCAAGATTTTGAAGTGCATTCGCACTTTCGAAGGTCAATTTATAACTGAATTTTCTTGTCTTAGTAATGTTTTATTAATGAAGTTGTTGTGGGTATTGGTTTCTTGGGATTACAAGAGATAAAAGCCGGGCGTAATACAACCCAAAAGAAGGAATACAAAAGAGGAAACTGAACTAGAATGAGATTACAAATGTAAAAACGAAACAGTAACCGTGAATAAAGTTTGAGCCGAGTCGAGGAGGCATCTTCCCGCAAGACGAGATACGCCCCGGTAGTGCTCTTCGGTTTGGCGTGTCGTCCCCAAAGGTAAAACGGCTACGTCACTATTGATGCAGCACCGCAATCAGTAGAGCTCCGGTGAACTGGATGTAGGAGAGGGCAGAGCTTCGACAGAAAGACAATGCAGAGAGGGAGAGAGCTTATGTTGTAATGCTTGTGAATGATGTAGTGTAATGCATGGAGTGGCTAGCCTATTTATAGGCTCAGTCCACTGCTGTGGGTCAACAGCCATGAAGGCTCATCATGACAGATTTGTAACCGCCGACGGTTACGAGCGTGTGGCAGGAGTGTGCCATCCGTGTGTGGAGCGTGTGGATTTCTCACGTGGCAGCCGTGACTGTGCCTCGCTTGACGACGTGTCAAGCCACTTGGATTGCTGACTCGGCGGTGGTCCAAAAAGAATAGTTTGGGCCAAGCCCCAAGCCCAAAGACCACCCAAAGACCAATTGTCAAGATCCAAGTCCAAGATCAAGATCAAGATCGAGATCGGGATCGGGATCGGGCCCAGGCCCGCGAGCACGAGCACGTGCACGAGCACGGGCGGGCGAGGGCGGCGGCGCGCGCGTGTGCGCGCGTGTGGGCTCTTTCACCCATCTTGGTCCACTATAATTATTAAGTAACATAAAGTCACTTAATTTATACACATTAAAAGATGTGTTAATCCTCCAATGTGGGATAATTAGCACTAGTTATTTATTCCCTAAGCTCCAACTCCAAGCTTTAATAAAAGCTAATTATGTCCAACTTTAATCCACTATTTCTCACTCACCGGAAATCGGATTTGAGAAAGTGAATATACTACATTTATCTACGTAAAATGTAGATCGACGCTATGTCATTTAATTTCACAAAATTAAATGTCTCGTCACATTTATTATTTGGTCAAAATCCATTGACCGGACATATTTAATACCATGATTTCTACAGTGTGAATAGGTGTGGAGACGGCTGATATCGGCAACGGACAGATCACCGTCGTAGGGAAGATGGATCCGGCTAAGCTCGGGGAAAGGGTTGAGAAGAAGACTCTCAAGAAGGTTGAAGTAGTTACGCCCAAGACCAAACAAGGGGACGACAAAGACAAAGCCAAGAATGTGGAGAAGAAGAAGGAAGATAATGCCGAGAAGAAAAGGATCCGCCACAAGAAAAAAACACCGATGAGAAAAAGTCCAAGGACAAAGAGGTACGTTAGTCGTTGATCAAAATCCGACTAGAAAAAGTTATGCTATAATTGACCATATGTTGGAAGGAAGATCCTACTCAATCAAGGGACTAATTTCGTGCAATCACAATTAAGTAGAAGATTAGTAATTGATTGTGTAATATTTTCCTTGTATAGGATATTAGATTTAGGGTATTAACCTTCCTTATTTGTATTTAGCCTATAAGAGGCGTGTAAAGCAGTAGTCTATGGATGAATAAGATGAATTAATCGTCCCAAAAATCATTTTCTATCATGGCTTCAGAGCAGGCTGTAAACTAGGGCTCAGAATTTCTTTTCATCACTGCCCAATACCAATCTCGGCCAAACAGAAAAATCAGTGAGCAAACCAAATCCAAATCAATATCCAACATGTCAGAAGGCGAGAAACCAACGATAGAATCATCAAACAACAAGATACGAGCAAGTAAAAATGTAACTGTTGCATTCAAACTTAACGAAGGGAATTACCCACTGTGGTCGCGACTTATGAAAGTTGCGATAGGGAGTAGGGGAGACTACTCTCATATAACCGGAAAACCAGCCCCACCACTGCCGGGGAGCAAGGAGTACGATGAGTGGGAGGAGACGGATCTAATCGTCTTCTCATGGATCGTGGACAACATCGAGAGCAATCTCATTGCAGATTTTGCTCATCATCAATCAGCCAAGGCCATTTGGGACAGCCTAGCAACCACATACGAGAATGAGGCTGATCTCTACCTCGTATACGACCTGGAGGATCAAGTGAACACAATTAGACAATGAAACATGGATCTGAAGACGTATTACCGGAAAATCCACGGAATGTGGATCAATATCGACCGGTGTCAGAGACAACTAGTCGACTGCTGCGAAAAGGGGATAAACCAATTCAGAGCATATTCAAACACCAAAAGGCTGCTCCGTTTCTTGGCGGGGCTGAACGAGGAACATGAGGGGGTTCGACGAGATATCCTCAAGGAGGTGTCGCCTTCCCCGATAGAAACCGCCTACGGGTGGGTTAAAAGAGAGGCGGCCCGACGGCGTCTTGGGCCACCAGATCCCTCAAACACCCCCAATGGCTACGGTGGAGAATCACAATCGGGAGGCATCGGCCACGGGCTGGCGGCACAGGGGCAGCGACAAGGTCACCGGAGCGGGGCCGCACGCCCAACCACCGTCGCTCACCGCCCGGGAAGCAAACCGGTGGATAAAACTAAACTTTGGTGCTCTCACTGCGGTATGCAAAAGCACACGCGGGAATCGTGCTTCCAATTGCACGGATATCCAGAATGGTGGGAGGAGAGGCAGACGGTGAAAGCCAAGATGGCAATCGGAGTCACCGACGGGAATGAGGCGGCGAAATCTGTCTCTGGAAACAGAGAAGTGGTGTCTGGACGGGGGAAACAGAAGGACGAACCAGAGGCTTCCGGCGGAGGCAGGAGCAGCGGCGGCGCCGTGATCGGCGCTAGTAATTTTGTCGGCGCAACCTGGAATGGAAAGGGAGGAGGCGGCGCTAACAATGGAGGTAAAGGGTTAGGGATGAACAATATTTTCCTATTCTGAAATTGCACCCCCCAATTTTGAGATATTACGCCAGATACCCCACCATTTGCAAATAAGTCCCCAGATTCATAGTGAGTTACATGATGACCCCAAATTCATAGACTATTGTGAAAAGCCCCCTGATTATTTGAGAACTGTGCAAATCGACCCCATCCCACTTAAAACCCATATACTGACTGCTAGTGGAGAATTAATGACTGTGGCCGGGGCGGGCACCATTGAAATATCCCCAACCTTGAGATTGTCAAATTGTCTTTATGTTCCTACTATGTCCCAGAGATTGATGTCTATAAGCCATGTAACGAAAGAGTTGAACTGTACTTTACTGATTCACCCCGACTTCTGTATTTTGCAGGATATTCGGACGAGGAAGATACTTGGGCGTGGCACTGAGAGCCAAGGACTCTACTACGTGGATGAGATAGCTCAACAAGGCAGTGTGATGCTGGCTCACGGGTCCACGAAACGGGAGATTTGGCTTTGACACCAACGACTGGGACACCCCTCCCCTGGTTGTTTAAGTTTACTTTTTCCTAAACTATCTATTCCGAAAGACTTTTATTATGAGACTTGTGTTTTGGCCAAGAGCCACAGACAATCGTTCAAATCTACAAATACTCGTATGGATTCAGTTTTTTCCCTTGTTCATGCTGATGTGTGGGGTCCTGCACCTATTATTGGGGGGAACGGCCTTAGATATTTTGTGATTTTTGTAGATGATTGCACTAGGATGACGTGGATATATTTTTTGAAACACAAGTCTGAGGTAATTGATAAATTCATCATTTTCTTTAACCTTGTTCAAACCCAGTTCCAGACCACTATAAAAACCCTTCGATCCGACAATGGGAGAGAATTTGTAAACCAAAGAATGACAGACTTCTTTACCCAAAAAGGCCTAATCCATCAAACCTCGTGTCCTTACACTCCAGAACAAAATGGGGTGGCAGAAAGGAAGAATAGAACCATCCTTGAAATTACCCGAGCCTTGATGTTTGAATCCAAAGTTCCTACCCATTTCTGGCCCGAAGCCATTGCCACCTCCATCTACCTCATAAACCGACTCCCCACTAAAATCCTAAACAAAAAAATACCTCTCGATACCCTCTCCAAGCTCACCAAAATACCCGAACACCTTAACCTTGAACCTAGGGTATTTGGATGTACTGTTTATGTCCATATCCCAAAACACGAAAAAGCAAAACTGTCTCCTTGTGCTACCAAATGCGTATTTGTGGGTTACGGGATTAACCAAAAGGGATATAGATGTTATGATCCAACTACAAAGAGGGTAGTGACCACAATAAATTGTAATTTCTTGGAAACAGAGTTCTACTACCATACCCACCTTAGTAGTCAGGGGGAGAGTGAGTCAGATAAAACGTCGGACTACCTAAGTTGGTTTGTGCCTGGGCCAAATTTCTCCAACGAGGACTCAACAGAAAAGGTTAGCACTGCCACCGAGCATGTCCCAACCGCACCAGAGTACTCTCAACCGCGTCCTAGTGTCTCCCCTCAACCGGTATCCGAAGCACCTGAGGTAACTCCTGATACACCTCACGAAAATACTACTCCCACTGACCATGTTGATACAGAAATTGAAAATGAAGATACAACTCTAGATGAGAGTACATGCCGCTATGTACTCCCTCCACGAAGTACTCGTGGAATCCCACCAAAGAGGTTCTCCCCAGAAAGAATAGGCAGAAAGAGTCAGTATGCCGTGGCAAACTTTGCGAAAGGAAACTTAACCAAGATGGCGAGGGCTTTTGAAGCAGCTCTTTATGAAGAGGAGGCATGGAAAGTTAAGCATTAGAGGGATGCTATGCTTGTCGATATGGATGCTTTGTTGAAAAATAAGACTTGGGAAGTTAGTAAACTACCCAAAGGAGCTTCTACAGTGGGGTGCAGATGGGTATTCACAATCAAAAGAAGACCCGACGGATCCATTGATCGGTATAAGGCGAGATTGGTGGCAAAAGGGTATACCCAGACTTATGGAGTCGACTATGCAGAGATGTTCTCGCCGGTTGCCAAAATTAACACGGTAAGGGTACTATTCTCGATAGCAACTAATCAGGATTGACCCTTGCATCAGTTTGATGTAACTAATGCCTTTCTGCATGGAGAACTGACCAAACCTGTCTATATGGTTCCCCCGCCTGGATTTTCTGGAGAATTTTAAAATGGAGACGTCTGCAAACTCAAGAAGACGCTATATGGCCTTAAGCAATCTCCGAGAGCATGGTTTGGGAGGTTTACTGAAGTAATGAAGAAGTATGATTACCGTCAGAGCAACTCAGATCATACCTTGTTCTTCAAGAAAAGAAATGGTAAGATTACATGTCTTATTATTTATGTTGATGATATGATTATTACTGGCAATGATGAAGAAGAAATTGAACAATTGAGGAGAAATTTGTCTAAGGAGTTTGAGATGAAGGATCTTGGTTCCCTTAAATACTTCTTAGGCATTGAGGTATTGAGATCAAAATAAGGGATCTTTATCAATCAGAGGAAATATGTACTTGATATCCTAGCAGAAACAGGGATGGTGGATTGCAAGCCAGCAGACACTCCGATGGTCCAGAATCACGGGCTGCAGATTCGAGAAGGAGCTAAACCCACTGACCGAGGAAGGTGTCAACGGTTGGTTGGGAAACTCATCTACTTATCCCACACCAGGCCAGACCTTGCTTACGCTGTTGGGGTAGTAAGCCAGTTCATGCATGCACCACAAGAAGAACATTGGGAGACAGTGCTGAGGATAGTACGATACTTAAAGGCTACACCAGGCCATGGAGTGTTGTTCAAAAAGCACGGGCACTTGGAAATACATGGCTATACTGATGCAGATTGGGCAGGAAACCCAAATGATAGAAAGTCAACTGCAGGGTACTTTACCTTTATAGGAGGTAACTTGGTGACATGGAGAAGCAAGAAACAGAAAGTGGTTGCACTGTCTAGTGCAGAGGCAGAATTCCGGGGAATCAAGAGTGGATTGACAGAAGTACTATGGCTCAGAAAACTCATGACCGAACTTGATCTTAAGTCGACTCAGCCGTGTCGGTTACTGTGTGACAACAAGGCTGCCATTAGTATCTCCGAAAATCCGGTTCAACATGATCGAACCAAACATGTGGAAGTAGATCGACACTTCATAAAAGACACTATTGATGCAAAGATAGTATAACTACCCTATGTCAAGTCGGAAGATCAACTGGCGGACATCTTGACAAAGGCGGTGAATTCTCATTCTTTTCGAGACGTATTGGACAAGTTAAGTATTGGTGATTCCATCACTTAACTTGAGGGGGAGTGTTGGAAGGAAGATCCTACTCAATCAAGGGACTGATTTCCTGCAATCACAATTAAGTAGAAGATTAGTAATTGATTGTGTAATATTTTCCTTGTATAGGATATTAGATTTAGGGTATTAACCTTCCTTATTTGTATTTAGCCTATAAGAGGCGTGTAAAGCAGTAGTCTATGGATGAATAAGATGAATTAATCGTCCCAAAAATCCTTTTCTATCACCATATTTAAAAGTTTGGGTATGAACCAGAATTTGATCAAATTTTGTGATTTTTCCGACAATTGCCAGCCTTATGTAACAACGACGCAGTTGAAGGTGCACTTACACTGCGAGGGCTGCATCCAGAAAATCCAAAAAATCATAGTGAAGACCAAAGGTGAGACTTCCAACTATCTCTTAAATTTATACTCTTATTTACGGCTGGTGATGTGTGCATTGGAGTTTATAGGTTACAAAGACATGAAGATCGACAAGCAGAAGGAGATTGTGGCGGTCAGCGGAGTAGTACACATGAAAGCGTTAGCCGAGGCGCTGAAGAAGAATTTGAAGAGGGATGTGCAACTCGTGCCGGCCAAGAAGGAGAATCCTGGGGGGGAGAAAGCGAATAAGGGAAAGAGCGGAGGTGGAGATGGCGGAGGGAAGGCGGGCGGCGGGGAGAATAACAAAATGCAGGTCCAAGTTTTGAACCAATATCCTATAGTAGACGAGTCGGGTCAGTTCAACTAGAACCCCTATGCCTACGGACCAAGCCATGCCCCGCTGCTTTTTAGTGATGAGAATCCTAATGCATGTAATCTTATGTGAATTAGTGGGATTACTTATTAACTACATAATTTTAATTTTTAAACATTTATCTAGCATGTGTCAATTTTCAAAGAAAAAAAATTGTCTACTTCAACATCCGGCATGCGATGTTATTAATGTGTTAATTAGGTGATAGATTTGATAGAGTTTGAAAGATTAAGTATAAAAGTACAAAGATTATGATAGGATAGAAACTATAATTAATCCTTATTTTGTAAATGAAAACGGTTAGTGGCACTTCTGTCTTTTAATTAATTGTTCATTTTAAATCCAAGTACTAACATGTAGTAAGTGATTCAAAAGTCTCCACCTAGATTACTGGTTTATTGCGTAGGTTGGTTGCTATAGAGCTTTGTATGAAGTTTGACAACTATTATCATAATGTTGAATTAAACCTATGTGTAGCTTCCTTTCAACGGTGTCTTAAAATGCACTCCTATACCGACCAGACAACAAATACGATCTTGAGCATGCGCATAAAATGAATTTATAAGAAATGTAGCACATAATATAATACTACTCCACAAGAGAGAACAAAATGTAGATTGAAGAATTAAGGAGAGAAAAAAAGAGAGATTGAACCCCCCCAAAAAAAAGAAGTGAAAAAGGTTTAGGCAGTTTGTTTATCAGCCATAGCCAAGCAGTATTTGGCAATCTCCCTAAACTTGGGGACACTCCTGAGATCAACCTTGGTTGCATCTGTCAAGGTGATGATGACGTCACCCCACTCCCCAATAAATCTGGGGACGACCTGCACATCCTTGACAACCTCGTACGAGAAGTCGCTCCTGTCCTGGCCGGTCAGCCCGGAAATCACGGTCACCCTGACGTCGGTGAACCTGTAGCGGAGGAAGAACGCCCGGAACACGGCGGCCAGGCTCAGCGGCAGCCACACCAGAGTGAAACCGAGGACCAGGTTCGCCACCAGGTCGCCGTAGTGGGCTCCGCCGTCGAAGAATATGCTCTCTTCCTTCTTTTTTGTGGTTGCCGCTTCTGAGGATGATGATGATGATGACACGTGGACCTTCGTGAGGGGGCGACGGAATCTTGTTAAGGAGGGTAATTGGGTGATGTGTAGTTTGGGGGATGTATTGATTGTAGTTGACAGGGGAACGGAGGAGGTGGAGGCGAAGGCGGCGGCCATGGCCTTGTCTTGTTATCCGTTGTGGATATTGGATGGGGAAAGTTGAAGATGCATTTTGCGGATGTCTGGTTTTTTAGTGGCTCTCAGTTGCTGACGTGCCTCATTTTCGGCTTCTCTTATTACCTCATTGTTTTTTATTTGTTTTTATTTATTTCGAATTCTATTATTTGTAACAACAACTCAAAACATAAAATGCCTAATTGAAAAAACGTGTGGTCTACTTTACAACTTTTTAAAAAAAGATGATTATATCATAATTTTAATATACCTTTTAAATTATCCTATTAATTCGGAATTCAGGAAAATTGAGTGTGTTGTGGAAGCTGAAATATATACTTATTTCATACTCACTACTTAACTTCATGACTTTTGTGAGTGGCATGTAAATCTACATAAAATTTGTGGATTTTGGTTTCCACGTCATCAAGAAATTTCCTTAAATCCAAATCAATGAGATAATTGGAAAAATTATTAAAATTATAAATATAATATAATTATCCATTTTCAACAGTCGTGGAATTGATTCGATAGTCTTCCCAAAATAATACTACTAGTAAATGGATTTTTATATTAGTCTCTTAACATTAATTCCACCGAACTGCAGCCTAACACAGATATTTGGGCTTGAACTGGGCTTTCCTTGCCACACATATTTTATTGATAGTTGGGCTTTCCGCATATTTTTATTGATAAGTGGAGACTGCTCCATTGGCCCAATATGACCCTTAACTAGTGAACTACTCCATCTTTATATCTGCTTCATCTTGATTAATACTCCTATTTAAACTTTTATATGGTATTGTAATTTTTTAAGGGGGTGACAATGTGATAATAAATTCCAGAATATTTTCCAACAGTGCAGTACATGGAAATTCAGTGAGTAGATGATTCATTATATAATTATTGAGATTTGATACGAGTAAACTCGTATCGGAGAATAATGGCGAGAAATCGCCGGATAAAAGAGGTCCGTTCGCTGAAGGAATTCCGTCGAGCAACCGATATACAAAGACTGAGAAAAGTAAAATGCAGAAAAGTAAAATACGATAAAAGATAATTGTATTCTTCAATAATTCCTTCAAAAGATAACAAAGACTCATATTTATAATACTCCCTAATAACCTAACTTAGTGATCAAGAAATAGGAAAGATATGAAAATTAATAATATATGGAATAATATAGATATGGTGATATTCTGTAGATATACTCGTATCAACTCCCCCGAGGTTAAAATTCACCTTGTCCTCAAGGTGGAAACCATGAAGCCACGATGAGAGTTAAAAGCCGAAGCTCTGGCGAGGTATCTCCTCCCGGATCAAACGCACACCGAACAGTAGAGCATCTCCCTTTATCACCTCCATCAAAAATCATCAAATGATGACCATTGTGGTTGCCAAAATTCATCGTTAAAATGGGAAGCTTGTCCACGCGTCCCAGAATGCTCAAACACGACGTGTCCTTGCGCGGAGGAATCCACCGTGTATCACTGTCAAGCGATGTTGGTCGATGATTCATTATTGCAACATCACCATCAATGGGATTCGCGTCATCATTAAAACCTATATCATCCAAATTGTGAAATTTCTCTGTAACTTTACTCTTGCCGAGAGAAGAACTAAAGCAGTCGCGTTTCACACCCTCTGAAATCCCCAATTTTATAGAACCAGGGGAAACAACAAGTACCAAATGAGGGACCGATGTTGGAATGGTATTGGAGTCGCCCGACTGAGAGATCACGGCTAGTGGGGATGGATCATCGTCTAACAATTCGCCCTCATCTCCACTGATATCGGGACTGCACGGAGGAGCTGGCGGGGGCAGATTCATGGACGAGACAGCAGTTGTAGTGGCCAGTGGGGCGGCTGTGCGGAGATGGCTCGTCGGCCTCATTGCGGGGTGTGGATCGCCCAGGCAGCGTTTGTTTGCATCCATCCGAGACGCCAATTGCTCGACAGTTGCGGTCAAGTGCTCAAGCTGTGAAACCAAGGCAGCCAACTGTAGGTTCGGTTCCAAATTCGGCGTCACCGGAACTTGTGGCATGCTGAGATGCTCCAAACCCGGATATGGCGGTGGTTCCGGCAAATCGAAGCCCGTATAGGGCGGCTGCGCAGGCAGCTGGTCAACAGCCCGTTGCTGATACGCTTCTAGTTGGTAGTAAGGATTCACGGTCTGCTCGTCAATATTAGGATTCGAATGTTGAGGTTGTTGATACCATCCGGAATGACCGGCGCTGAGGGCGTCGTGAGCAAACTGATTCTGGACTAGTGGGGGCTGGTACTCAAATTGGCGGCTGTGATACTCTGATTTTTGATAGGGCGTCGGCAAGTCCCAACAGGTAGATGGCCAGCCGGTTGGGGATTCTTGAACATATGATCTGTACTCTTGCTGCAAGTGATACCAAGGAGGGACCCAACAGGAAGGGGGTCGTGGCTGCGACGGTTGTGTGTGGTGGTCGAATTGATGGCCATGGTGGTAGGGATCGGGTTGTAATTGATCCGCCGCGCTAAACGACGGCACATCGTATTGCAATCCTTGGTCGAGCGATTGCAACTCCCAAAATTGTCTTTGCTGGTACATGTTGACGGATAGAGGCGTGGCAGTGGTAGAGACGGTGGTAATGCGGAGGATGAGAACCAATGAAAACACCAGATTAATAATATATGCTGACCTTTTATAAATTATGCTGACCACATGCCTTACCTCAAGTTGGCTTATTACAATAATAAATCTTGTCGCAATTTATCATTGTAAATTTCTTTCTTTAATAGCTAAATTGTTGCCACAACATATGTATGAGCAGTTTTTTGGGATATATTTTACCAAACTCGTAGATCTACTTTTTTTCTTTATTAATGTTTTCACCTTTAATTCTTTATTGACTGTACGAATCTAGGGTAAATTTTGTGAAGATTTTTCTGCAAAACCGATGATGCAGATAAAGTTTCCCTATTTATTTCTGGCATGGGATCAGAATGCATGTGGCCACTTAAAAGAGGTTTGTTTAAGTAAACAATACTGATTCGTTGCATATTTATATGAATAAATTATTTATATTATACTTCATGGGATGGCATCTTATCGATCTCTGAAACTGTCATACCATTAATTTTGTATTAGCTTGTGCACATGATCCCAGATTGATTCTCCTTTTCCATTTATACATTACTCGTAATTTGCTGTCCTCTTAAATTCATTTTATAAAGTAGGAGTAATGCATAAGATAAAAATAGGTTTCCCGATAAAAATATGAGTGGTGTTAAATTGTCATATTATGGCCAGTCATAATTTATCTTTTAGCTAAAAATTAAATGAGTTTACCTAATAATTAACTCACCTTAAAAGTATCAAAACTCTTAAGACAACTTTACCCCCTACCTTAGTTTATAAAGTAAGTACTTTATATTCATCCATCCAATAATGTTTTTATTATTTTTAGAAGATATTTACGTTTTATTAGAGTACTTTATATCCTTTTGCTTTTTATTCAGATGTTTATTTAAAATAATACTACTCGACATATACTGTAATCTTAAGAAATAATTTTATCATTACTATTATTATTTTTATTTTTATAAATTAAGTATGACGAAAAAGCTATCATAAATTCATACTTTAGTTATAACTTAATATTAAGTTTCAATACTATGTTGTCATAATATTTCACAATCTAATAATCGTATATCATAGTACACTATAATATATTATTATTAGATTATAATACACCTTAGTGTTTAAAACATAAATTATTGATAGGGCTCGTAAATTGTGATGCTAAGTGTAGAGAGAATGCTAAATAATAATGATTAGAAATAGACAAATTAAAAGGTAAGTCAAAATAAATTGTGCATAAATTATTATGGAGAGAGAATGTTGTAAATTTAAATTTGAAGTAAAAAATTGAGAAAATTAAGTAAAATTATCTTAGCACTAACTATTACTATTAATTTATTGCATTGACTTTAATAATTATTTACAAAAATGTCATTGTGTGGCTGGCCACATTATGGCCACATAGCATTACTCTATAAATATATACTACAAATAATGCATGGCACCATGCAATTAGAAAATATTACTTATAAGTATGTAGTTTCTTGACATAAAAACGAAATTAAATCACATTTGACACTTTGTAATAATGAGCTATGTTTTTTTATGTTATGCAGTTATGCTCACATAACATAAAAACTGTCTATTAAAAGAAAATAAGGATTCAAACCTAATAACATCTTAAATCCTTAATCCTACCTAGTACTTAATATTAAAACCCCACCACTCTCCATTCCCCCCCAAAAAAAACTCTTTCTATTGTAATCCTATATTATTATTATATTTCATTTGAAGTGTGCATATGGTGTCTACTATATGAACAACATGAAATTTTAAAGAAAGTGATTATTGGGTGGGGGTGTGGGTGATAGTAAAGGTCACATGAATGCTAAAACAAAGGCAAAATGAAAAGAAGAGAAAGAGTAGAAAAAACTCAAAGCCAAATTGGAAAAAAAGTGGTGGTTACATATTACTAGTATTTTTATAAGATTCCATACCCCACTCACTTGTCACTTGTCACCACAACCAAGAACCAACTCGCCCCTTCACCACAAATACAATCACCTCTTCTTGTTTTCTTCTACTAATCTCACATCTATTTGGCATCTTCCCCATCCCTCCCCTTGAAATGTGTGCTTCATTCTCTCTCTCTCTCTCTCAGCATACAATTTCCAAAAATTTCAACTTCATTTGATCTATTTTCTCAATAATGATGGATTGTGATTATAGTGATAGCAACAGCATGATCAATGCTACTACGAAATACAATGTATTATTGTTATTTTGGATGTTTGCTTCTACAAAAATCAATGTATCAACACTGTGGACTAATTTTGTGTGAAAAAATCTATCAGTATATAGTGTATAGAGTAATGTTTTACAAAGAGAAAAAAAAACCACATTCCTTCATTAAAATTACCTCCATCAACATTTTGGCCTCATCGAAAACACATCACTACTACTTTGTACACCAAATTAACCTAAACGTATCAAAACAAGAAATTTTAATATAGTTCATCATACTTGATGAAAATATTAAATTCAAATTCGAAATTTTAATTGAAATTTTGTTGGTCTAGCCAAGGCCAAAACCCTGCTTGATCATCCATCCCACAAAACATATTGCAAAGGCTCTCTTCCTTAACACTTTGTTGGTCCAATTTCGGGCCCTGAATTTCGGGCTTGTGGAAGAGCTGCGCTACACCATTGGGCCTGCCCATTGGCAACGGCACGGGCCTCGTCGCCATCGGGCTGTCGATGGCCGGAGCTCTAGAGATGTCGAGCTTTATTTCCGAGCTGTTTTCGCTTCTATTACTGCACGACCCTTCTGTTTCTTTGTTCAGATTTATGGATAAATCAGTTGTCTCCCTTGTTTTCAGCGCCATTATCTGCATAAATTATTTCAATTTAATTACTATGCTAAAAATAATGCTTTGTTGATTTGACAATTCTAATCAGTTTAACATAATTAGAAAGATGGGTTCAGAAATCATTGCAAACTGCATACACTTCATAACCTACAATAATTAAGCAAGATTATAAATTATTTTTAAAAATAAAATAAAATTTCAGTTTAATTACAAACTACTTAATTTAAGGTCTTATGATCAAAGGAGAAATTTAATTAAATATGAACAATAAAGCATGAATAATCATATTGATACAATAACTAAACAAGACAATAAATTATTTAAAAAATTTACCTCAGCAAGAAGTTTATGGTTGTGGGCTTGAAGTGCATCATTTTCTGCCTTAACAGCATCAAACTGTCTCCTGAGAAGATCATAATCTTTCTCCAACTGCTTTGTTTTCCAACGGGCCCTTCTATTCTGAAACCATATGGCAATCTGTCTTGGCTGAAGCCCGAGGGCCCGGGCCAGCTGCATTTTCCTTTCGGGCTCAAGCTTGTTCCCCAGCTCGAAATTTTTCTCAAGAGTTTTCACTTGCTCCAAATTGAGTCTCCTCTTTTTCTCCCCAACCTGCGATCCGTCGTCGGATAATTCATCCTCACCGTGATGGTTCATCTCTTCGCACGCGTCGAGGCCCGAGAAAGGCCCGTTTGATTTCTTCCCGAGCAATGAAGCCACACCTGCACCTTCCCAAATTAAGCCCTTAATTTTTATTGAAAAAAAGGTGATTAAAGATATGTTTTTGTGGCCTTGTTTTCCAAAAGTGGAAATGGGGTTTTCAAGATTCATCGATATGGTCAAAAAGTTGTCGTCTTTTTTCACTTTTATGATTTTCTTGAAAAAAACACTAGAAAATAATGAAAGCAATGATGAATAGGGGTAGAAGTAGTTACCATGATATTGATCTTGAGGAGTGGAGGAAGAGATCAAGGGAGGTAGAGATGTAGAGGGATGTGTGTGATCATGATCTTGATGAGGAGTTTGCAGCATGAAATTGGGGTGGAAGAAGGCCATTTCAGTACTGCAAGTCATCAGAAAACTATAATACTACTGTTACAGCAGCACATTCAGTGCGTGTGATATCATTTTTTTTTTTCTTTTGGAGAAAGAGATGTGTGTGTGTGTGTGTGTGTGAAAAGAGGGCTAAAAATATAATGTGTTTTCGTCTATATATTTGGCAATGGAGCTGGCTGGAAAAGAAAAAGAAAAAGAAAAATTATGTGGTGAGATGCATTCATTGCTATAGCTTATATACCTTATCAAGAAAAAAGGTAGAATTGTTTGAGTGTGTAGTTAGGGATGACTCCTTTTCAATTGTGTATTTTATTGAATATTTTACTTTTGCTACAAGCTAAAGATTAATTTACGTATAGTAATATATTTATATGTAGTTCAAATAATAAGTTTGATATAGTATGGGGGTGAAGTGGAATGCATTTTTTTTCTAGATTGACAGTTGTCATCGAAGTTGCAGACAGACTTTTTTGCGTAGGTTTGATTCTTTTCACTCATTGGGATATAAAAGTAGAAGTGGGTGACTTCAAAGAAAAAAAGAAAAAGAAAAGGACAAAGAAATTGAAATTGAAATATGCATATGGCTCCATATCATTCCAGATCCTGGATATATGGATGAGTTAATTTATTATATTTAATGCTGTCCGCGCAAGTTAATTGTGTGCATAATTGCGGTAAATATACAAACTCATACAAATTGTTTTATTTTTGTGTCTCGGTAAAAAAAAATCAGTTTACATAAATCATACAAAAAGTTTCAATTATGTTTCATTTTAGTATATTTCTATTATTTTTGTTTAGATGCTATTAACTTTTTGTCTAAGTGGAGTACAAAATGTTTCATCATTGTTTCATATTATTACAAAAAATTTTATCATTGTTTTATATTAGTATAATAAATTTCATCATTGTTTCATGTAAAGAGTTAACGACGACGTTCAAACATATATGACATAATATATTAAATTGAAAACGCGAATGAAACGTAAAACTGCAAACATTTTGTACCAATATGAAACTAAGTTAAAACACTTTGTATGAATTGTGCAATTATCCCGCATAATTGTGTTGTATTATCATGAGTAAATATTGGGCACCAAGCGGACGTCCGCATGTGAGTACCACCGGTAATGCTAAAACTCTACCAGAGATTATAATTAGGGTTTTAATTGAGTGTAAAATAAAAAAATTACTGAAAGTTTGTGTATTTTATTATAATTATATTTTCCTTAAATTTTCAATAATTTATCTAGTGAACTGTGAGGTTTATGATAATTATTCCCTCAAACTTTTAGTAATATTCAATATTTAATTGTTTAATCTTTCTATTTGTATCATGATTTTTAATTACATCAATAGTTTAAATCGTTTCTGAAGATGAGAGTAAAACAATTGAAGTAAAGTACAAAACTACTCACATATTATGACTATGATTATTTCCCATGAATGAAATGCGTGTGTACATAATGTATATATGTACATGGACAAATCCATAAATAGTATTCCAGCAACTTTTTATGAAAGACTACTGTTTTAGATTGGGTTAAGGAAATACCTTTTTCTAAAAGCTTCCAAGCCATTTATTTAAATACTCCTAATTCGTTTTAAAAAAAGCTTTAATTATTCAAACTGTTGAAAAGAGATAGGCATGAAACTATGAAGGAAGACTAATTAATTAAGATAGTATAAACAGATAAAGTTACTACTCCATATATTTTGAAATTTTATAGCTAGTATTAAAAATATTTGTGTATAGGGAGTAGGGTAAATTGAAATTGAAATTGAAATTGAAATTGAAATGAAAATGAAGAAATAGAAAAATGGATGAGAGAGATGGGAAGGGGGCAGAGTTTGCTACCTAACCTACAAACATATATCGTGCGCCTTCTCTCCCATCCCTTTATCTCTTCTCTGCTACACAAAACAATCACCATTCCAATTTTCCAAATCAAAATCACCCCTCATGTTATATGTATACTATGCTCCAAATATACTTCTTTTTCATTTCATTTCATCAATATTTTATATTTTTTAAAATTGATATGGATAGCATTTAGACCATGCATGTCGTGTTCAATATGATCCCTTTCGTTACCCTACAAACCTGTTGTTGCCTTCCCCTTTCAATCTTTTTTTTAATTAGTGCCACGTCTCCCTCTCTCTCCATCAATCACACACACATACACACTTTTTTCCACTCTATTCATTTATCAACTGTATCTACTTTTCATGTCTATTAATTTTTTTACATAACATATGATTGGAAGACAATCATATGTGTATTACTTTATTGCATCTTAATTTGCATGTCCTAATTTACTTGCCCTCTCTCTATATATACATATTGCATGATGATAGAGTACATCTAAATCTTGGATATATATAGTATGTATGTATGCATGCCTTCCTTGGTTATTTTTCACGAAATCAATATTTATAATACCATCATTCAAAATTCACTCTTTTGTTTTTAGTAAATCGAATATCGGTTGGGCAATCAAAACCACATAGATACTAATCAAACATGTCGTCTTTAACTCTTTATGATGTTGATTATATTTATAAATGTGGATATATTTTAGGCAAGTCCAAAAATCGCGCAAGTAAATAAAAATGGTTATCAAACTCCAACATTACGAATTCAAATCTTTAGTCAAAAAGTTTGTTTCATTGTTTCAAACAAATTGAAAAAAAAATAGAGTGACAGAATTTGAATTGGACTCTTTTATCTCCACCCTAGACAATCGGACAAGAGATGTGTTTTGGAGTTTGGATTATAAATACTTAAATGTCCCTTCTTTAGAAATGAGAAATCCTGGGTGGAATTCCTTCCATGACTAAACAATAACATTAAAATTCCTATTTTTCAGGATACTCCGAAAAGATTTGTTATAATTTCCTAAAATAGAAGTATTATCCGTTTTTTATTATTGGGAAACTCTCCAGGCAACATATATAAAACTATAAATTAATTATGAAGGAAATTATAAAATGACTAGTTTGATACAAAGGATGTTATCATAATTCAAATTCACAATATCCAAAATTTTAATAACAGGACATGTTGTAGAACATAAAGTGGACTCGAGAATATTATTAATTGAATAGTTGTTCATTTTACAAATAAACATAGTGCATGTGTGTGAAACTACAATAAAACCTTATAAATTGATGAAATATTTTTGTAATCGAATTAAAAAATATTCGCGAAAATGGACCCACTTTTGCTATGAAGAAGGCAAAGACAGTCGAATGGCTGTATCACATGTCTATATTAGTTGGAAGCACCATGGGGCTTCCCATTGGGTCCCACCTCTTCTCCTATCACTTCATCTCCAATATGTATATTATTGATTCGTCTCCGATTTAAATCTTATTAATACAAGTTACCTAAATATTAGTACTAAAGTATATAATACTCTTACCGTCCTGAAAAGTATGAACGTTTGATTTGACACGAATTTTAATACATAATTAGTAAAGTTAGAGAGATAGATAAAGAAAGTTTTTAAAGAATTATTAGTAAATAATGAGTATCACCTCATTAGAGATAAAATAGTTTTCAAAATTAGAATGTTCATACCTTCAGGGACGAATTAAAAACGAAAGAATTTATACTTTTCAGGGACAAAACGAATATAATACTACTATTCACTGTTAATATAACCATCTGACTTTTATTCTTTATTATCATAATTTTCAGTCATTCTCAGCAATATATTAACATACTAGTAGGTGGAATATTAGTTGAGCATAAAATCAAAGAAGATTACATATTTAATTAAGACAATAGGTATAGGATCTTAAAATCCACATGCCTGAATCCCTCTTGTGCATTCTGCTATAAGAATTATCAAAGCCCATGTGCCCTTCTTTTCTTGACATCACTGTTTTCTTTTCTCCTTTTTAATTGAAAATGATTAGTCAACTACCAACATCCTCTAAAATACTAGTACTATGATAATAATCACATACACTATTATACTTGTAACTAAAGTCTCAAAATGGTCCTTTAACATATTGCATTTTTTTTTATTTTGGTCCAAAACATTATCTTTTGAATTATTCGGTCCATCACATTTGAAATCGGATCACATTTGGTCCATTTTGAATGGTTCCGTCAAATTTTTGACGGTTTTAATTACCGGATCACTAATCCGTCACTAATTGGGAGAAACTAATCCGTCACTAATATTTTAAGGACCATTTTGGGACTTTAGTCTTATTTTATTAATAAAAATGGGTACTTTTTAGAAGAGGGTGGCCTTGGGTTTTTGGAGAATGGAACACTTGAGAGGATGTTGGTCCTTAAAGATTTTGTTGGAAAGTGTATTAGTGGGAGTGGGATGCCCTAATACGCGCGCATTTCTTCCTCAAACGACATAGAATTAGTTAAGTACAATTTCCAATTCGTTTACTACACTCTTCTTATAATATTAATAATATAATAACATTCAACTATTAAATGACTAAAGATGATTAACAAAATAAATACTGAAATTTAATACATTGTACTTGATATTAATAATGATAGAATAAATCAATAGAAATGTTAAATACTAATGTAAAATTAGTGACGGATTTAGTGACCCAGTAATTAAAATCGTCAAAAATTTGACGGAGCCGTCCAAAATGGACCAAATGTGATCCGATTTCAAATGTGAGGGACCGAATAATTCAAAAGATAATGTTTTGAACCAAAATAAAAAAAACGCAATATGTTAAGGACCATTTTGAGACTTTAGTCTATACTTGTTGATTGTGGTAAGACAATTTGAAGCATGTTGATAAATGCAGTTAACCCAGTTCTGATTAATCTTATAGTTAGAAATCAAATCTTGATGTTTAATTCTTTGTGGGGCGATGAGTGACAGCCTGCCGACTGATGATCGACGTGCGTTTGTTTCTGAATATCTGACACCAAAAAATGGATTGGCCCACTATAAACACTATTTTTAGGGGGGAAAAGACAAAATAATAAAAATTAATAAATTTTTCAAAAGATCCGATCCGATCCAATCCGATCCAATCTGTGTTCATTTTCTCGATCGAATTACCGCAGACAGGATCTATTGATCAATGGTTAAGAGTCAATTATATCCACACGCAAAAATAGTAAAAAGAAAAAGAAGAGAAAAATCGTGATGAACATTGAGTGCAAGCAAGAAAACCAAGAATTGACAGATATCTGCCTCAACTGGGGAATGTGAAGGAGACGAGAGATTCTCAAGGTACAGAAACAGAGGTATAAATATGCATTCAGTAAAAAACAGAAAGATGTTCAATAATGCAGCAGCCTGAAATAGTAAACTGTCTAATGTGGAAATTATGTCTATTCATGGTTTACCTGAATACGATGATGATTCGACCAGAAACTGTTATCCAGTTGCCTGTTCAAGCAGCAATAACAACGATAGATATCAAGAGTGTTTCTCTGTATTATTCCCCAGAAGAGAACTTAGTAGGCATCTGTAGATATCAATCACAGCGTTGTGTTACAATTTTCATACATGAAAAGGGAGGATTCTGATAGGACATGTCACTAAGTTGTGTTACCAGATACTATGAATTTCATTCGCAACTGTTATTATATCCCCAATGATTATGTTGAGAGATTTCACATATAAGAACTACAGTAGCACGTTATCTATATCCCATCTACGCTTTTTACTACATCCGGAAATAGACCTATAGTATACTATACATACTGTATAATCCCCTTGCTAGGGGAAAAATTGAATGGATGTGTGGAATCTCATCTCTCTCTGAGAAATAAAATGTGCATTCTTGGCCTCACGGTGTGTGTGTGATCGTGTACAAGTTCCCTGTCCTAGCGTGGAACTATTGGCGAGTTGAATTGAATCATCTGGGAAAACTAATCAACCAAAATGGAAACCAGTAGATTTAAAGTTACTAGAAAGATTTGGAAGCTTGCGAACTGCGATAACCCCAGCTGCCAGGGCGCTGACTGATGCTAAGACGAATGCTGGTATGTTACCACCACCAAATAAAGCATCCCATGGACCGGCACCAAGGGATATGATCATCTAAAAACAAAAAGAAGCTCATCAAGCTTGACCATATTTGGTGAAGAAAACAGGCAGTCACTGGAGATAATTTAATTGCAGCACAATTAGGTTATCAAAATGGTCGGGCTGTGATTGGCATTCAAGTTAGGCAAGAGAGTTATGGAAAAGTATGTTGTAACTACCTGAGGTATCACAATTGCAAGATTTAGAACTCCAATCGCAAGTCCTGGAACAAAAGGTAAAGCATTTGAAATCAAACAAGCAGCTCCTCAATTATCAGAGATGAGAAATGTAAATGGTGTAAATACCTTGTCCACCTCCTGAATCAGCAGTCAATTCGGCAGTGACAGAAAAGGGTACACTATAAGTGATCTACAACAAAAGTTAAAAACATCAATAGGAAACTGGTGGTGCTATCATGCCTTTTGAAATGGAGATGAGCAATTTAGAATCCATTCTATCTTCTCTAGCAAAAAAACGATTACAAGTTGTGGCTAATTATAGCATCTGAATACTTACAGCAAGAGGAATACCAAGAATTGCAAAAACCACCAAAGATGCAATCTTAGTAGTTTCATTGGCACCAATAACATGCTGAACCCCATCAGAATATTGTCTCAGAGATACCAAGCTAATAAGTGCAGTACCAGCCATGCACACAAACACAATAATGTTGCTACCAGCCCAGACTAGTCTAGCTCCAAGCCACTGACACACTGGATCGATAAAGAAAGAGCAAATACCCAGAACAACCTGTGCATGCAAAAGAAAAGAGAAAACAATTAAATACAGACCCCAACACAATATGCATGAACTGACCAGATAGTAAGTATACAATTCTTGCTGCTAGGATCTCTACAAAGTCCTAAAAATGGTATACTGATGCTTGATTTGCGTTCTTACAGAATTCAATAGCAAACCAAATGCACCTTCTCTGACACCTTGATTATAAGCTTGAACTTCATTAGGCTCTCCTTTTGGATCACCGTGGAAAACTTCTCTCCCCATCCAATCAGTGTCAAAGAGAAAAAAGGGAAACCAAGACAACTATCGGAACAGGAACATGGTGAAAATTAGAATTGACATTAAACAAGGCAACTTTAGAGCACTGGAAAGAACACATACCCAAGTCAAAGCCATGACAACCAGCACTGAGTGCATTGCTGGAGGCAAATGGCGTAAGCTGGTGAGTAGATTCACCAAAACTGCCCCAGGACTGTCACTAAAAGTATCCTCGCTGCTATTTTGATCCTTCTGTTCTCCGGCATCGCCCGCTGTGTAATGCCTCTCAGACTTATTTTCTAATGTATGGTGACTGGATGCTGAATCGATTTTTGATTTTGAAAGGTCAGATCCATTTATTTGATGATCATCCAAGAGAGGAGCAGAATCTGATAAACGGTGTTGTGCATGTGTCAGTGGTACTTCTTTTGCAAAGAAGAGGGTCACAAGCGTACAAAGAGAAAGGAAGACCTGCAGAAAGTTCAACTTTAGAATTCATTCAGTCACTTCACATAAAGTGGGTATAGTAACAAAGATTCTAACCAAAAATCAGACTGAATAGTACCGACACATGGTCTTGTATATAACAAAAAAAATAAGAAGAAAAGCATAGTGTAAAGTTATATCATGCTGTAATTTCAAATGTGATGTAAATCAAAGAATTTAAATTTCAATTCATAAACAGATAGAGGGATTTCCAAAATGAGAAATGCACATAAAGTTCTCATTTATTTCTCAACTAAATGTCAGATATTGATCAAATAGCCAATGATTCAAAGGACAAGTCGAAAGAAATGAGAATTTTTCAGGGGTCATCACAACTCAATTCAATTCACAACATCACAAGGAAATACTGTACTCCTAATCCCTTAACTACTCACCACTGCAACCAAAAATGCTGCTTTGAGATTCCCACAAGGTTCACAACAAGCTCTGCTTGTCAAGAATGGAAACCATCTGCTCATAAACACAAGATTATATCCAATCAGTAAAAGACTAGTTCATAAATTAAGGGCTTGAGTGATGGAAGCATATTTGCAATATAGCTCAGCTCTGACTGTACCAACTCATAATTGTAAGGAAAATCCTGGCTAATAAATAGCATCAAAAAGCATAAGAAACACTTTTATGAAACATCACCTGTGCCAGTTTCCGCTAGAACCAGCAGAGAACCCTAGAATGTTTCCAACAGCCATCCAGGTGCAAAATATGGCATTTGCTGAATTTCTCTGATTTGGACCTGCATAAGGAAGAAGATATATCAAGGTTAGATAAGCAGAGAGAACATGTCTTTCTTCAAAACAGATCTACATCAGTGGACCTTGTGCGGTGAGAATTCATAAGAAAATGAAAGTAGTCAAAGAAAGTTTCATATTGGCCTGTTGTTGCGAATTGGTAGCTTCATGTGCTTCACTATTCAATGAGATTATTAAGGTTCTTTATACTTGGGACTCGAAGTTGATCCAAACATGGTACACACTAACGAGGACCAGAAAAGAAGAAGCTATATCCAATAATGTGGCAGTGAGAAGAATAATAATTTAATGGGAATAAAAGAAGATAAAAAAGAAGAAGTTTGCAGTTGTAGTAACTAATTCTTCAAATGCTGATATTCATAGTCGAGAAAATGATCAACGAATTTGAAGTTACAGTGTATACTATGAGATAATTGCCATATAGTGCATAGCACCAAAAGATGCAATCTGTAACCACCCTCAAGCATATTACGTTAAGTGTTAACTGGGGTGATATGTTGTCAAACTTATTATTGGTCCAATTTATCCAATTAACATTTGGACCTCCTTTTTCTATTAATAGCATCCGAGCACAGAGAGACAATTACCTGATAAATCAGCTAGGAGAGCTCGAGCAGGACCCTGCATACAATAAAAACAATTATTTTTGGGTTTATTGGCTAAAAAAGGGTAGTAGGAAACCCCTCATATCCAATATATTCAAACCATCACCTGCACAGTGTTGTTTGCAAGGTCTAGCATCCAAAATCCAATTACAAAGATGAAAGCTGCCCTGGTACGAGTACCTTTAAACGTACTGCATTTTTCATGAGCAGTTTATTCTCATTTTCTTTGGACATGAGATAAAGAGAAAATAGAAAGCTAGTATGAGAACTCAAAAACCTGCAATGCTCCTTTGTATCCCCCAATATGTAACCAATGTCTGCGGAATACCCGATTATTACGACCTAACATTAGGCAAGGTAGTTAGCAGTATGATAAATAGCCTCAACGTAATAATAGGATTCACAAGATACTTACAGCAACAGAGATCATCAGTGACCCAACTAAAATAAACGGTCTCCGTCTACCATACTTGGAAGTGCATTTGTCGCTCCATATTCCAACACATGGTTGAACCTGTCCAGGAAAACTGCAGCTCAATTTTCTAACAGAAGATTAAATACAGCACATGTCTGATATCATTACACTACACTATTTATCAAAATTATTGATGGAAACAAGCTACAGCACTCAACTAGTCAGATGTATGCAGACAAGTTGAAATAATGCACGTGTTAGTTCAACTCAATAAGATCAATGGAAACTTGCAATAAAGCTTCTTGTCTGCGTCAGATTTATCGAAATAAAGGTGGAACTATTTGGAAAAGGATGTAGTTATCACATACCACGAGGCCTGTTATGGGACCACAGAGCCATATAAAGGAAGAAAATTCATGCCCTATACCAAGCGTCTGCAAGGAAACAGAATGGAAAATCAAGGAGATTAAAATGTCTATAAACCACCTTCACCTCTATAGTCTAGCACGCATGAGAAATCTCAAGTAAGCAATTTACTTAAGAAGACCTTTTCAAATCTTAATCCTTTTAAGGAGAGATGATTAAAAGATCAACCATAGTCCTTCACTAATTATGATCACTATGAGCGGCATGCAGTAGACATGAAAAAGGTGAATATGGAAAAGAAAGAGAACACATAAAACATATTGTCAATGGTGGGAAGATAATTACAGAAATATAATATACAATCACTTCAATATATTTTTGAAGTAAAATGCAAGAAAAATGAGGGTTATGCAGCGAAAAAGATAAGAACTTAAACAACATACAAGGACTTTCTTCAGTTTGTGAAGTGCTATTGTGCTTTTATGGCTGGTAAATTTGCATCAGTAAGTGAATCATCTAAAATTCTTGATTGTATCAACTCATTTACGCTTAGCTCTTGCCACCTTTATCAACAAAACCTTGAATTGAGTTTTATATAGAAACAGGATACTCAAAGTTTCAGTCCAGAATAAGCTATGGTAACAGCACATCCCATGTATCATTATGCTCCGTAGTTATGATTAGAATTACCACAAGTAAATCACCATCACTTAATCTTGAACAAGTATAAAACATTAAACACTATTGCAAAGTACCTACTTTTTCAAATGCACACTAAGGGTACAGCAGGACAGGGAGAAGGTCTGAAGTTGTATCTCTTTCTCTACATATGTCGAACCACCACAGCAGAATAACGATCTCATCTAATAAGCGTAAAAACAATTCCAAATACAAATAATCGAAGTTTGGAGGACATATATACATCTTATATCGCCAGAGTGCGCAGTTCAATAACGTCTAAGCTCAACATTATCTTCACTATTTCTAAAAATATTTCAGGATTTATTATATCATGATGCATCTACTCAGTCGATAAATCATTAAGTAAATATTCGAGAATAAAATAAAAATTAAAGTAAATATGCAATTACCTGAACATAAGGAGTGAGGAGAGAAAGCTGAAGTGCCCAACCAAACTGTACACCTGCGGCGACCGTACAACTGAGGATCAACGTCAATAAGCTGCAAGTATTCGGCGGCGGAATATGGTGATCAGTATCCTGCGGCGAATCTCCGGCATCGGATGCTCCCGGCGGAGAAGATGACTTATTGATCTGCCGATGCTCCCACTCGTCGGCACCTACTAGTTCGACTTCCTGCTTCAAATTTCTGTACGGAACTCTGATCGAAGCCGCATCCATTATTTTGTGAAATTGTGTTTGTATCACATAAATGTGAGAATGGTCCGATTGAAATTGAGGGTTCCGGAAATGGTGGGTACAGTATGAGTGTGTAAGATTTGGGGGGAATTTAAGCGCGTAGTGGATCAAGTATGTTAAATTTGGCGTGCGATTGTGGTTTGTGGGAGTGTTGCTTGCTGAAGATGGTGCAGTTTGAGGTTTCTGATCCGGAGCGGGTCTGGGTCGATCCAACTGATAGTTGATTACATTATTATAACAGAATTCTTTGGGAATTTTAATGTATAAATTATAACAGAATTCTTTGTGAATTTTGAGTCTATAAATTGTAATGTAGTATTAATGTATTTTTGGACAATATTAACC
This sequence comes from Salvia splendens, assembly GCF_004379255.2. Lineage (NCBI taxonomy): Eukaryota > Viridiplantae > Streptophyta > Magnoliopsida > Lamiales > Lamiaceae > Salvia > Salvia splendens. The sequence continues at coordinate 9,762,258 of NC_056034.1, forward strand.
CTTTTTTAAAATCTTGTTAATAGCTTTCGTCCCATTTATTGTGTAAAACTGTAAATTAATTAGAGAAAGCCTTCACAACGGGTGACACGAACCCGTGTAACAGCCACGTGGCCTAGGAGTAATGACGTGTGTGTTGATGAGGATTGCATGGCGTAACGATGCAATAAAATGTACTCCTCCATAGTAGTAGTAATATTTCCAACTACATTTATGTTATTAAATAGAGGTAGTAACTATACTAGTACTTTACATATAGAGGTGCCTTTTTATCTAAGGGAGACGTGAACTCACCGATAGATAGCCGGACACGGGGAAAGTTTGAACCTTCACTACAAATAAATTCCTTCCACTAAACGCCTTGAAGAATTAGTAGTGAAATCCCGTATTTTCTGCATTTTCAGGTGCATGTGTGTGGAGATGTATATCAGTTGTAACAAAAAGTTCCTATTTCTGCATTTTAACTTAGATGTAATATTATGATGTCACAGGAGTTCCATAACACTCGATGATACATATAGATAACAAAGGAGACATACGAACAACAGGCAGCTCCTATTTGTTGACACCATGAGCACCCATGTTGGCTGCGGCCTGAGAAGCTCTGCTCAGAGCGCCCGATACCCATAGAGCTCCTCGGGCAAAGTAACTACTGTTAATGACAGCATTTGCAGCAGAAGCTGCAGTCCTTCCGGTTGCAGATATGGCCGTTCTTGTAGTATCTGTGATATGGTATGTTTGGTCCACGGATTTCGCTGCTTCAACCCCAGCAAATATCTTATCAGTTAGCCCCATTCTTTCACTCAGCTCAGCAACCTTGGCTACTGCTGTTGCTGATACCTGATGGGATTCGTCCAAGGCTTTTGCCTTGCTAAACGCATCTTTTCCCAGCACGTATCCTTTAGCTGCCATTGTTTTCACCACGTTTTGAGCAAGAGATACGGCTTCCCCAGCAGAGGGAACAGCTCGAGGGGCTCGAGAGTCCTGTCTCTCAGACAAATTCAACGAGATTAGACACAAGAAGCCAAGATCACCTGATAGTATCAACTGGGTGTACGGGAAATTACACTTGAACTGCTTTCTTCTTCAATTTTCCATGTAGAACGGTTCCACATATCATAGTCATCTTCGTAATGTCCCCATCGGGTTATGCAAACAGGTTGATCCACAATAGTAGCTCCCTATAAAAGAATCCAATTACATGAATGAGGAACTCGCATGAAAACACATAATTATGTAGCTGCACGAGCATCAACATTGATCGCAAAAAAATATTTAAAATATGTGACAATTGTAATAAATTCAATAACACATCGTTAAAGAAGACAAAACTATTGATAAGTTGTGCACAGGATTGAACAAAAAATCGAGGTTTGATTCATTGATGTTAGACTGGTTTACAATTTAACCATCCTAGCACAAAATGAAAAATCTAAAAATCAGCTTACACTGAGCAGGACAGCAGTTTCCAAAGCATGGGGGTTCTTGAATGTCACATAGGCCGTGGATGCATGCTCACCAGCTCTGTTTTTTTTTTGTCAACCACAGAAAGCAAATCCCAAGAGATTTAGGGGCTAAATATGCATAAATAATAGCACAAGATATACTTGTCCAAAATTTAATCATTAGTAGCTGATAACTTCTGGCAAGGGGGTAAAATCTAAACATAGAGAAAAGGTTTTTCTACTCTAATAATTACTGTGCAAAGAAAATTGGCAATTGCATTTGATGCCCAGGTAGAGAATATAGTTGGCTTAGTGTAATAATTTGTGAATCATAGGAAAACTCCATTAGTTGTTTTGATGGTAAAACATAATGCAGATAATCTCAAGAAATTGATACTCCAATACAAAACTGCTCCCTCGTCAGTAAATACACTTTTTCCTTTTAGATTGGTTCATTAGCTTTGTAACAATATATGATAGTATATTCAAACTACCAATCCTGAACGTCATCAAACACATAGAAAGGATGTAACTCCAGGAAGTTTAGACACGCAAATACATGCACACATACAGATATTTGATAAGTCTGTATAAAAGATTTACTTGGCTATTAATTCCAAGGTTGATGTAGAGAAGCATAAAAGTGATTGGTACTATATAAGATTACCTGACAATTTCAACATGGTCAATTGCACCACAGAAAGAAAAAAAATCAAAGACATCCTTCTCAGTCGCTTTAGATGACAAACTTGTAACTTCTGCAGTATAATCAGTTGGGCTCATTTCTGAGACAAATGAGTGTCCCTAAAAAGAGTTAACTAATGGGTTAGAACATTCTCATTAGCATTAACCACTAACTACAACGTAGCAACCATTTCACATATAGACTTAAGGGGAGGTATAAGCATTTCAGTAGTTCTACAGTGAGATAGATATAGCTTCCTAATGCATAAAGCAATTAATATCTCGTGCAAGATAATGTGCTTATGCCAGAATACATAATTTATTGACCACGGTGTTGTTTCCAGAATCAACTCATTCATAATAAAATTGCATGAGCTCAGCCTATGGAAAAATATCGTCAGTGGGGTTTTACATGAAATTATGTGTCTCAGTCAACATATTCCTGGCAAAAAATGATCGAGAAAATATAGATACTTCACAGCTAGGTGATGCTTCATGTTAAACCAGCCCAACTAAAGGAAGTTGGCTATCATACCTGCCTCAACTGTATTATTTCTATAATAAAACGATTAAACGAGTAATAGCATGATAACCTAGTCATTGTTTACACAGGTTTCAAGTTTCAACTAACTAATTCAGTCAATCATCTCCAGTACACGAAAGTTTCTCCATAAGTTGGCGTATAGCCTGTTGGGTATAGCCTGTTGGGTATCAGCGGTACTCCAAGATCGATTATAAAAACACACACAAACAGAGTTTTATTAAACTCTCGACAACGATGTACGAAACACCGATACACAACACGATGGTGTACTCAACACCATCACAACACTACAACACTTTTGGAGACACACCCCAAAATACACTCTTGGAGGACACACCTCACAAGAACTCGAGGACACACCTCTAACTATACGAGGACACACCTCGCACACTCTAGCTATAACTCTATCTTACTAAACACACACGTACACACACGCTTTGGTGTACACTTTTCTCACACACACACTTGACTAACTCCTAATGCCAATTTATAGTCATACTAAGTCGGTTTATAACCGACATTAGCAATCTAGAGGATTCCTCTAATCTCTAGCCTATTCTCTAATTTAATACTAATATACCTAATTTAATATAGCATCTAGGTTGTAACTTGGTAGCTTCTTGGTAGCTCTAGATCCTTCTCCAAAGTCGGTGGAGATATAACTTCAATACTCCCCCTCGACACCGACTTTCTTCTCCGTATGTTTAGTTGCTCTTGTAGCCTCTGTAGCTTCGCCGTGTTGAGCTCTTCAGGATGCGTACCTTGACACTATTTTTTAGGTAGGTTGGCTTCTCCAAATTCTCCTTTTCCGGAATTTGCTTTCTTTTGTGTTGTGCTTGATCTTTGAGCTTGTGATTTCTCCGACTCTTCTTCAGGCTCTAAAATCTTTTCCAGTTGCTTCAGCCTTTTCGCTACTTGATCCGCTTCAACCTCTGATATTTCTATTTCTTCACCTTCAACATTATCTTCTTGCATTTCTGGAAGCTCCACAAGTTGCTCATCTGTCTTCTCTTCGATTTCTAGCAGCTCCAGCTTTATTCCTCCATTTGCTTCTCTCAATGTCTCTCCTGGTACGGATATATCCCACTCATCTTCAGTTATCATCAGTGTGGAATCTTCAAAATCCCAATCTTCTTCTTCTATAACAGTGGACGCATGAGACTCCAACTCTCCGTCACTCAGAATAGCTAATGCTTCCATATCCCATTCTTCTTCATCCGGTGATGCTCCGCTAGTTATCACTGCATGACTTTCTACTGGCTTATTCTTTGACCGACTGGCTATGTGGCCCTTCTTCCCATAATTATAACATATTCCATCAAATCTTCTTGATTGATGAGATTCGCTGCTCCGACAATCTCTGCATTCTGCTCCCCCTAGCTGAGAGCGCCTATCTTCCCGATCATCTTCTTCTCTTTTACGCCAGTAACCACGATCACCTTCGTCTCTTCTTTGCCTGCGATCATTTCTGATAGAGCGGCCCCTATTGCCGGTGAACAAGGCTTCTTCCTCATAATCCTTCACTACTATTTTGGACATTTTATCATCCAAAGTCTCTTCGTTGGACAAGATGTTTTCTAACTCGTCCAAAGTTGGCTGTGAAGCCTAGGGGTGAGCAAAAAAAACCGAAACCCGAATATCTGAACCGAACCAAACCGAAATTTTAAAATTCGGTTCGGTTTTTTCAGTTTTTCAGTTCGGCTCGGTTTTAAAAATTCAAAAATTTCGGTTTTTTGGTTCGGGCAAAAAAAAAACCGAATTATATTTTATATATATATATATATTCTATTAATTTAATATATTATATCATGTATATAATATATATTCTTTTAATATATTTTATATAATATGCATAATGCATTATATATATATTCTATTAATTTTATATATTATATAGTATATATTATATTCTATTAGTATATTTAAAATAAAATATTATATATACATATTAATGTATACTCCATTTTTTTTTTTGGTTTTTCGATTTTTGTGAAAATTTTGATTTTTTCAATTTTGATCGGTTTTTTAAGTTCGGTTTCCGGTTTTTCGGTTTTTCAGTTCGGTTTAGATTTTGACCTAAATTCGATTTTTCGGTTTTGGCAAAAAACCGAACCGAAACCCGAATGCCCGCCCCTAGTGTAGCCCAACCACGAGAGGCAGTAGTCACAAGACCCTTAAACTTGGTTCTTAAAGCGTGGATAATTATCCTCCTTATTCTCATCTCATTAATCACATTATCAGGATCTAATTTCGAAATCTCTTCACATAATTAGAAAAGTACTGAGTTACATTAAGCTCCCGTTGCGAGATGGAGAATAGCTCATTCTCCAAGCGCTGCAGCTTTGCCTCGTTCTTCTTGGCGAAAGCGGTCTTCAGAATCTCCCACACCTCCTTCGGTGTGTTAGCTAACCTGATACGATGCATCCGCTCTTCCGCATTTCATCTCCCACTCCTTTCGCGCCTTTGCGTCACCAGTCAGTGGTGTGGTTCTCTCTCCTCCAACAATATCCCATAAGTCCTGACCTATGAGATAATGTCGCATACGGATACTCCAATTTCCGTAATTGTTGCTATTTAGCTTCTCGATGCTATTGGCAACTCCAGAAAAATCCGCCATTTGGTACTGCTTTCTCCAGCTGTTAACTCTGGTAGAGTAACGACGCTAACAATAGTCCCTGACTATTAACTCCGACAGAGTAGCGGCTCCAACAATAGTCAGCCTGACTGTTAGTTCCGGCAGAGTAACAGCATACTCTCAACCTGCGAATGAACACCACAAAAGAACACAACTACAATAACCAATTACTCCGATAACCAGCCAACTGTTTCGTTAAATTTAAATTCATAATTCCATTATGAAATCGGAATGGTGCAGTCACTGTGCAAGAAGATGTGAGCCATATAAGGACGACTTCAAAATAAGCTGTAACACATGTGGCCGAGTTCTCTTTGATGGTATATACGGGGAGAAGAATAAGATTAAAAAAGATGATTGGTATGCTAGTGACTCGGCCAATTTGCCGACTAGTTCTGTTTCTACCTTGTCCAATATAGTGATCGATGGAAGTGAGTCCGACTCGGATGGTAGCTCGTCCTCTACCAATTCTTCTGCTGAGCAGTGAATTGTCAAGATCGAGCCTACATTGTCGACCCTAAAACAAAAGTAGGTGCCAAGATCGAGTTGCATGAATTAATAACATGATTTTTGGATTGAGTACTGCACAATTTTTTGATATACTACGGTTATAGTTTAGTTAGTATCTTTGGATTCGGAATATTTTTATTTCATTGTTTGTATGCCTTCCAACATTTAAGAATTTATAAATCATAATTTATTTGTAAAAAAACTACAATAACAACCACCACAACTCGACATGGCTCTGATACCACTTGTTGGGTATCAGCGGTACTCTAGGATCGATTATAAAAACACACACAAACATAATTTTATTAAACTCTCGACAACGATGTACGAAACACCGATACACAACACGATGGTGTACACAACACCAACACAACACTACAACACTTTTGGAGACACACCCCAAAATACACTCTTGGAGGACACACCTCACAAGAACTCGAGGACACACCTCTAACTATACGAGGACACACCTCGCACACTATAGCTATAACTCTATCTTACTAAACACACATGCACACACACTCTTTGGTGTACACTTTTCTCACACACACACTTAGCTAACTCCTAATACCAATTTATAGTCATACTAAGTCGGTTTATAACCGACATTAGCAATCTAGAGGATTCCTCTAATCTCTAGCCTATTCTCTAATTTAATACTAATATACCTAATTTAATATAGCATATAGGTTGTAACTTGGTAGCTTCTCGGTAGCTCTAGATCCTTCTCCAAAGTCTGTGGAGATATAACTTCAATATATCCTGAACAATAACTTTACTTCTAAAGAAAAGATTACCCGAAGAGACAGTCCTATGGTCAAACAAATTTAAGCAATGCATTGCCAATTTGCCACCACCACAATATATATTCGAATCAATCATGCAGAATTAGCAAAATATTTTACTAAATTTTATGAGATGCTATGAGCTTAAACTTATTAAATCTTCCAAAAAGGATAACAGTCAATCACACACATCTTAAACTTCCAGTACACAACCTAATTTTCACGTAATGGCGAATACGAAAATTCCCAATTTCAACAGCAGCGGAGAAAATTAAGAGCAAAAATTGAACGATCAAATAACCAAGCAAATCTTATTTAAAATGCAAGCAAATTAAGAACTCGAAATCAGAAAACGAAATATTCCACCTTTAAAAAGCCGAAAAATAAGCGTTGATTTGAAACTTGCACACAAAAGAAACAAAGAGCTGAAGATCAAGTATCAACAAATTTCAATTTAAAATATAATATTCGAGCAATTTCGAAATAATTTTGCGACCTCACCTTTTTGCAGATTACCTAATTAGAGGAGAAGGTTGGGTGGATTGCAGATGATGATTCGTGAAGACAAAAAAGAGTCGAAGACAGAGCACAGTAGAGCTTTGAGTGTTTAATTTTCAGCTTATTATATACATGGGTCTCTAATCTTTTCGTTGGGGTCCCTCGACTTGTCATTATTTAGCATTTTAGTCCGTCAAAAATCAAAATAATCGTTTTCTATTCAAAATCTTCAATTGGTGCCAACTAAAAAGGAACTACGTAAAGTATGTATGAAGTCCACCCACTTTTCTTTATAATTCATGAATTCTAAAGATTAAAATAAACGCTTTTAAAGTAATAGTTTAAACCCAAAAAAGGATCATCTACGTACAACATTTCCTACATTTGTTCATCCACCATTATAAAAGTGAAACAAATGGATCCTATGTAGGCAAAGAACCCTTCTTCCAACACAATCACTCTCATACTCATCCATCTTCTCTCTAATTCTTTTCTCATTTGTCTTCACCACCTCCACCACCACCATCGCCTACCAGCGTAGCGTTGCATCAAGTCGCATCCACAATCGCCATTGTCTATCGGTCTCAATCTCATCTCAAAACTTCTCTCTCGGTTTTCTTCAAATTTATCACCACCGCCATCGCCTTCCACCATTGCGTTGCTTGCACCACTTTTATGGGACGGGCTAAAATGACAAAAGTGGTCTATTTCCGTTGGATGGAGGGAGTATGTTAAAAAAAACATGCAACTAGTTGATTGAATGTGATTTAAATCTAGCTCTGAAAGATGATGGTCAAGCCAGCAATAGGAAAAAAATATCAGAAGCACGTTATTTTTTCATGGTAATATATAAACTAAAGCTTGATAGCCATGCATGTTATTAATTAAGTTATCGGGGTACTGTTTTTCTTGTGTGAAATATTGTATTCGTATTAAAATGTAGATATACAAGCAATTAATATGTATAAATATTAGTACTAGCATAGCATGAATATGACACGTAGAATTATTAATTACTTACTCCACTATTAAACAATATCGATATCATCAATATGATCGACCTCGTAAAGATCATTAAAAAAGTTTATCTTGCTGATCACCTAAAACAACAGTAATTATATAAGACTACCTAGCTATAAATAGTATTTTGTTTTTTTATAATATGCAGCTTGTCTATTGCTCTGCCTTTTTTAATTTTCTCATCGTAAGGGTAAGGCATTTTGCATGCATTTTTTCTTCCTACTTTTCGGCTTTGAGATTCCCTACAGAAGACATTTGGCATTCTTTTAAGGGAGCATAAGACAAGCAGACCCCAGATTGCAAGAAGTAGGTATATTCAACATCAACAAATTTTCTTACTCATGTCTATCATAATTCATATGTGACATGTATATATATAATTATATGTCGACACTGGTCTTTGCATAGTTTTAGTGCACACCATTTCTGACTTACTAGGCAAATAATTCTTATATTAATGCTGATATAAGTAGTTTAATTTGATATCATTTTGTAATCTAGCTAGCATTAAAAATATTATTCCTGGGCATCATTTTTTATGCATGTCCGTACGAGATAGGTGGAATAAATTACTAATATGTCACTATACATACGTTACGTTAGTACATTACTATAGCAGTAAAGTTCTTGAAAAGCATTAGAGCATCCACAATGGCGGCGAGCCCACCGGCTAGCCGATCCCTGGCGCTCGCCGGTCCGCTCGCCAAATCGGTGAGAAAAACGGGGAGTGCACGCCGATTCCCGAGCGCTGGCCGATGCGCTCGCCGATCGGTTGGCCGCCATTGTAGGCTCCCGGTCGGCGACCGATCGACAAGCGGAATTTTTTTTATTTAATTTTCAAAACACTATATATACGCGATTTGCACGTCATTTTCATTTGCACCACTTGTTTTAACGAGTATTCTCTCTATCTTAATTTCTGTACAAGAGCAACAACGCGAAATGGAGCACAACAACGAGCCTACTCCAAGGACGAGCGGGTCTCAAACTCCCACGGTACCCGTGGGAGGTGGATGGGGTCCGATGGCCGGGTACTACAACATGTACCTTTGGCAGCAGATGATGCCCGGGATGGCATCTGGGGGTGGTATGCCGGGATGGCAGGGGATGCCGGGGGGGCGGCGATGCAGGGCGGGCAGGGGGTACCGGGGATGCAACCCGGGATGCAGATGAAGCCGGGGTGGGCACCCGAGATGCAGATGATGCCGGGGTACCCGGGGATGCAGGGGACGCCGGGGGGGGGGCAACGTCTATCGCCCCAGTTTTGATTTTTTTACTGCTTCTTCGCACACATCGACCCCAGCGGAGACGCAGTTCACTGGCATTGAGACCTTCTCCTTAGAGGAGTTGGGAATAGATCTCGGGGATGCGGCCACTCCCGTTCAAACAGGGGGGAGTAGGGCGGGGTCGGGGCGCGCCCAAGAAGAAGAAGGGGAAGAGGGTGGTCGGCGAGTCGTCGCAGCCGGCTGGTGACGACAGCTGCACGGAGGAAGTGGACGGATGCGGAGAACGTCGCGCTGTCCAAGGCGTGGGTGAGTGTTTGCGATGATCCCCTCGCCTCAAACAATCAGAGGATCGTCAACTTGTGGGCTAAAATAGCAGCAGCCTACAAAGCATTTTGCCCGGAGGGGAGGCCATGCGGCGGGGAGGAGTGCCGGAAGGGGTGGGACCGAATCTGGGCTGGGGTCTCCCGATTTTCTGGCTTGTACACCAATGCCCTCCGAATGCAGACCAGTGGCCAAACTGACGAGGACTGCAGAAGGATAGCGGAGAAAGCTTTTCCCCAGCATGGGCTTTACAAGGAGTTCACCTACTGGAACTGCTATGAGGTGCTGATGGACTCCGATAAGTTTCGGGCATGTGTAGATGCTGGCTGGCCGAAGAAGCAGCGCCTGAACTATACCGGTGCTTACAGCGGCGGTTCCCACGACCTCCCCGATGATGTACATGAAACCCCGTCCCCTCCCGCGTTTGCTCGCCGCACTCGCCCGGTTGGTCAAAGGCGGGCGCGACGGGCTCGCCAGACCTCCCAGGAGGTCCAGTCGGCATCCCCCCTGTTGGCGGGTTGACATCCGAGCTCCTCTTCTTCGCGCGTCAACAAGCGCGAACTCAGATGTACAAGATCTTAGCTTAATGGAGGGATGCAACTGACCCCAAGGAGAAGAGTTTTCTTCACACAATGCTCGTGAGTATGCGGGCCGATTTGAATCCCTCCGTGGCACAGGTGGGGGGCTCAGATGCCGCAGATTTGGGGGTCTCGGATAGCGGCGACAACGGCGGCGGCTACGGCGACGACGACGATGAGTGAGGCGGAGGCGGGGGGCTCGTGTGTGGAGGAGGAGTTTTTTTTTAGATTTCTGTAATTGTTTTTAATTAATGTACTTTTTAATTTTTAATATTATTATTGAGTTTTTCCGTATCTGTGTCGTAAATTTAATTCCGTATTTTGTGTAATTGTTAATTATTTATTTTTATAATTTTGTTTATTGTGGCTAGGCTATGGCTGAGCTATTGCTTGTCCAGTTGCTTGTCCTGATGATGTGGCAGGAGGAATTTTAGTATTGATAATGTGGCAGGAGGAGTTTGTGGCTAGGCTATGGCCCAGCTATGGCTAGGCTATTCTTATTGTGGATGCTCGTAGGTATTACTCATTAGCATCATTTGAAAAGCATATAAATAGTGTAGCTCCTAGCCATCAATTTATAAAAAAAAAACTGATACAAAAATTTAATAAAACAAAGGCATATTAAGCCATAAGCTGGGAACTGGATAAGAGACCCTTTTTGTAATCTCAACTTATATTTATATATAAAGTAGGACTAGATAAAAAAAGGGATCGAATTAAAAAAGTAGTCTAAACGCAATAATAATATTTATATATATGTATATATATAAAACTAATTAGGCATAGCACCCAAATAGCTATAGGAGATGGGAAAAGTTCTAAGTCGGCCTTACATATTGACCAAACCCTAGACAGCAAGGAGCAAAAGAAAAAGGCGTAATTAACATATTTATTAATTAATCATCACATTAACAAGCTCCTAATTATGGCTGCTTGAGCGCTATCGCTGTCCGTGGACTCGAGCAGCTCAGATAGTCGATCGCTGAGATCATCCACCTCTCTGTGCAAGCTCCTTATGTAGTTGCAAGTCTCCTGCAACACCTTCGAAGCAGAAACCTGCCCAAACCAATAATTAAACTAATTAATTAGCCTAATTTTGTCAAGATTGTTTGTGTGTGTGTGTGTGTGGAGGTATGGGGAACATTGGAGTCCCACATAACTAATTGTGCAATAAATGAAGAAAATGTGGACCAAACTGCTTATCCCTAATGAGTGAAAGCAAGGCCACAGAAATAAAAAAAAATGTGAATGGAAGAAACAAGAGAAATAGAATATGATACTTCTGGGTTGAAATATTAAGGTTGTTACCTTGTCGGAGCGTCTGTTGCGGATCTCGGGGATGAGCTGCTGGAGTCGGGAGACGAGATCGACGATCTGTTCGTCGCTGATTCGGGAGGCTCCCGACTGTCTGGAACGCGATCTCCTGCTCGACATTGTAGGTAGGATTGAATTGATCTAAGAAATTGATGATTTATAATTTGGAGAGGTTTTTTCTTTTGTTTTAGTGGAACCCTAGCTAGGTATATATATAGGTGAGTGAGTTAAATGAAGGTGGGAGGGATAAGAAATGGAAGAAAACACACAAGGAGTAGTGTTGGAGGTGATGAATACAAGTGCATGGGAGAAAGCAGTGGCTATGCCTCTTTTTAAATAGAGATCAATTTGAAGTTGGAAAATTAAAAACTCTCTCAAATCAATTACTATTACTACTACTACTCAATGTGTTGAGAGAGAGAGAGAAGCCATACTGTCCTAGTCCATATGTTCCCCAAGGAGCCAAAATGGGGTTAAGGGTTAAGCCAAATTTTGCTTGTTTATCACAAGTTTGCGGGCCATTTTGTGTCAGTCTAAGCACGCAAGCCCATGTTATCTTATTATCTCTTCTCATTTTTATATTTAAGCACAACAACTTACACTATTATTTATATCCTTGTCTACTCATACTACCAAATATACATACATATAGGACTTGTGATTTTTTGAAAAGGCGGTTCTAGTGAGAACTCGGTTCTCTAATACATTAATATCAGTTCCTGATATTGACTCAAAAACTGATATTTATAAATCAACAAACTGATTGAGTCGGGAACTTATATTTATAAATCAGCCAACTAGTATTAATTTATTTCAGAAAAGTTCTTAAATGAATGATCTCCATTTTTAAAAAATACTCCTAGACAAAACTATACGGGTCAAATTATAATCAAACTAAAGAAAGATTTTTAATTAGAACCGAAACTCTTGATTTGAAACAAGACGCAAGATTCGATCTGCCTATAAGGACAATATCTAGTAAAAGAAATTTTCACCAACATATATAGAGGAGGAGTATTAAATTTGAAGTATATACTACTATATCATAAGCTTCAAATTTGATGAATGTTGACCACTAGGTATCATAATATCATTAGATTACATGCACATTGATCGAGATTTTTGGGTCAGATCAAACACGTGGTGTCTAGTAAACTCTGCTTTACATTTGACTCAATTACTCATACAACTAATTAATTACACTACACTTTTTAAGTAATTATATTCTCTAGCTTGAACTTTGAATGACGCTACCTTCTAAACTAATCCCCGGCCTTTATTAAATTGCATCAGTAAAGACAAAACAAAGTGTCCTCGTCGATGGGGTAACTTAGAGCATCTCCAATGGCGGACGTCCGGTCGGACATCCGCGACGGGCGACCGGGACGTCCGCCATTGTAACGAAGCAACTCGGATACGGACGTCCCGTAAGGACGTCGGATGTCCTCGGACGTCCGGGCGACGTGCTGGCGGACGTCCGGGTCGGACGTCCGGTATTAATTTTTTTTTTTTAAACTCTATATATACGACTTCAGCACGATATTATCGAAGAGGTTTGGACGCAGAGGGGTTGACGTTGATGTTATTAATTTTTTTTTATTTTATTACTATGTAATTTTTTTTTCGAATCATGTATGCTTTTTTTAATGAAGTTGTTAATTTTTCCCGTTCGTATTCGTGTTGAAATTTTATTTCCGTAAACGTAAATTGCTTTATTTGTGAATTTGTGATTTTTTTATTGCGGGAAGTCCTAGTGGGAAGGGCGGATTGTGCAGGGGAAGTCCTAGTGACGTGGCAGTGGGATGGGAAGTCCTAGTGACGTGGCAGGAAGTGCTTTTGGGAAGTCCTAGTGGATGTCCGAGTGGGACATCCGTGCATTGGAGATGCTCTAATAAGACAATTGAATTTATCTAACATTACTAATAGTATGAGAGATTAATTTTCTTGTAAAAAAAATAAAAATAGAAACCAATATTAATGTTTGGCAATCAAAAGATATACTGGTCGAGTGTATGATATCTGACTTTTCAAATATTTTATGGATTTTATTTAACTTATGCAAGAACTTGGGTAATTGTGTTGGGCATATTAAAAAACAAGATCTAAATTGATAATCAAGAATAAATAAAATATGTAGTTGAAGTGGTAGAATCTTGAGAGATGGGCACGTGAGGGGGATATGAAGCAGTATTTTCCGGCGAGATTCGTGCCCATGTTCTTGATTTTCTCAGACACCTTCGGCGTTTGAGCAGCAGAGTTTGCAACTCCTGTTTATATTATTTATAAATAATAGAGAGAACATCATTTTTTGTCCACGAAATTTGTCAAAGTATCATTTTAGGTCCGTGAACTTTGAAAATATCATTTTAGGTCCGTGAACTTTGAGTTAGTATCATTTGAGGTACTTTTTACTATTTCCAAGTTTTTTTGGACGAAAATACTCTCAATACCTTAAAGTGTATATATTTTTAATAAATTTATCATATATTCATAATTTTTTATAAATATCTTTACAATATATTTTTGACAAATTTTCTAAATATAATTTGACCTTAAATATTATCACTTAATTTTGTGACATGCAAGTAAAATTGTTTCTTCAATTTTTTATATTAATTTTTTTTAATTGAATAAAGAACTTTCTTTAATAATAAAAAATTGAATAAAGATCTGTGTGTTGTGTGTATCTTTGTAGATACATTTGCATGTATCTTTATTCAATTTCTTATTATTAAAGAAAAGTTTTTTATTCAATTTTTAAAAAAATTGAAGAAGCAATTTTACTTGCATGTCACAAAATTAAGTGATAATATTTAAGGTCAAATTATATTTAGAAAATTTGTCAAAAATATATTGTAAAGATATTTATAAAAAATTATGAGTATATGATAAATTTATTAAAAATATATATACTTTAAGGTATTGAGGGTATTTTCGTCCAAAAAAACTTGGAAATAGTAAAAAGTACCTCAAATGATACTAACTCAAAGTTCACGGACCTAAAATGATATTTTCAAAGTTCACGGACCTAAAATGATACTTTGGCAAAGTTCGTGGACCAAAAATTATGTTCCCTCTAAATAATAATATCGACCTCTTATTAATTTTTTATTTCAGGAAGTGCTTCTTAATGTGCTTCCCAATATTAGTAATTGATAATACTCTTTTACCACGTAGCTTCCTACGCAGCATATTAATGTTAATAATAATATAAATCCTGAATAAAAATTCTGAATTATAAACCACAAATTACTAATTGTTAACCTTGAATTTTAAACTAGTACTATATATATGAACTCATGAGAGTCCATGTATGTCTACTAATACTTCCCTCCGGTCCCTATTAATTGTCTCATATTTAACCGGTGTCGGTTTTAAAAAATTGTTTAACTTTGTTAGTAAAAGTGGATAGAAAAAGTTAGTGAAATGTAGGTCATACTTTTATATATTAGTTTTATAATAAAATGTAAGTGAGAATAATGAATTAGTGAATGTAGGGTTCACTATCAAAAAATGTAAAAGTGAAAAGAGACATTTATTGGAAAATGTAAAAGTGAAAAGAGACATTTATTGGACACCGTTCAAATAAGAAAATATGAAATATTTAATGGGGACTAGAGGGAGTATTTTTTAGTGTTTCTAATATCTTGACTCAGTGGCGGACACACCGCCAAGGGAGGAAGGGCTTAAGCCATCCCCAAATTATATTTATTTAATATTTTGTACTTCAAAAAATTTTAAAATATTTAAAAAATATCTTTAGTCCTCACCAAACTACTGTATCTAAAGTCTAAAATGTAAAAGATTGAATAAGAAGGAGGGGCTGAAACTTGAAATTGCAGAAGAAAGTTTTAAAAAAATGGCTGTCGTTGCCGCTTGAAGAAGAAGATGAGATAACCAAGGCTAATTAAATTAATAATAATAGTAAAATTTACAAATGTCAAGTCCCCTACCTATAGGCTACACTCATATCACATGTTCTACATTTATTAGTATGTTTTAGTGTTTAACAAATGTTTAATTGTTGCACTGTAATTTAAAAATATTAGTCCTTCCGTCCTAATTAAGTTGAGACGAAACTTTTGGATACGAAGATTAAGAAATTTTGTTGAAAAGTAGGAGATAAAGAATAAAGTAGGAAATATAAGTGAAGAGTAAAACAGATGATGAAATAAAGTAAGACTGATTGAATATTTTATTTTTTGTTAAAAATGAAATGACACAACTTAGTTAGAACATTTGAGGAATACAACTCAACTTAGTTGGTACTAAAGGAGTACATGTTTTCACTACTCTTATTAAATATAGTTAAATACAGTAAGTGCAAATATTTATCTTTTGATTTATTAGTCATTTTAAAATTTTGATAACCTTTTTATTATATATTATATTATTAATGATGTGGATTCCATCCACTACAACTAATACTATTTCAACTAGTTTATCCATTTATGTTTCATACTATATCAATTTCACTATAAAACTCGCGTCGCTGCAGAAATCTCTATTTTTAAATGACGAAAGAAGTATATACTCCCTTCGTCCCTAAATAATATGCAATTTGGATTCGGCACGGGTTTTAATGCAAAATTAGTAAAGTAAGAGAGATATAGAAAGAAAAAATAATTAAAGTATTATTGGTGGAGAATCGGTCTCACCTCATAAGAGAGAAAAGTGTTTTCAAAATTAGAAAGTATATATTCTTGTGGGACGGGTTAAAAAGGAAATAGTACATATTCTTGTGGGACGAAAGGAAAGAGTACATATTCTTATGGGACGAAAGGAGTATTAACTAAAAACATTTACTGTACAGCCCCTCCCAGAAAATATTTCTGCGTCCGCCACGGTCTTGACTATAATAAGTCCACCTGATAATGTAATAATTAATGTTTTGAACCCATTAATTTACCACATTGGGGATTTTAAATAGGATGCTTTGGAAAAAGGTAAAAGAAGTTTGATTTTGTCGAGTCATGTCCTCACTATAATTTTCTTTTGTTTGACCAATTCACCCTGACAAGATCTATCAAGGTTTATTTTCTTCTTCTTCTTCAATATTGCTATATAATCCACACCGCCGAGGGGCAACATCAAATTTTGACGAGGAAAAGAAAAAAATACATTCACATACACACACACAAAAATAATACTACTAATGTGTATATTGTAGGGTTAAGAGAGTATTAAACACAAGAAAACCTTTTTCGGTAATCATATATATATGGCCTTATATGGAACGTGTATTTTGATGAGGTAATTATGGCATAATTAATAATCATAGCTATCCCACACACACAAATATAATGTAATGTTTACCTTGATTGATTAGACTATATTTAACAGTACTACTTAATTGTCACGTGAAAGATTATAATGGTATTGTTGAAACCATATATAGATGTCGGTGAAAAATGGAGATTTTATTCTCTAATCTATACATCTACTTACGTTGCTGAATTTTAAGAAAATAGTGGCCACAAATGGATACCAAAATCTAAACATTTTATATATGAATATAATTGAGTACAAGAAAAATTTATATACACTTATTTTCTTATGTAGAACGCCACAAAAATTATTTTGCCAGTCAGTTTAATTTCTTGGCGCTAAATGCATATAACCAACTGGCACAGTTGGTGGTTTTTGGCAATATTATAGTATTATAAGTAACAAGTAGTCTTAATTATTCAATTTAATTGTAATTGTACAGAGAAAAACCATGCAATACAGTACGGCCACCATGCACATGATCTAGTTGCCCAAAGATACCTCTCAGCAAATCTCTTGTTAATATATTAAACTCAGATTTAAGTACTGAAAGTTAGGCCAACTAGCACTCTTCACAAGGTATATAAGATTATTCCATATATAATTATACTTCATCTATCCTCAAAGAGTATGAACATTTGGTTCGGCACAAGTTTTAATGCATAATTGGAAAAGTAAGAGAGAGATGGAAAGAAAAAGTTTTTAAAGTATTATTAATGGAGAATATGTATCACCTCATTAGAGAGAAAAGAGTGTTCAAAATTAGAAAGTTCATATATTTTCGGGACGGACTAAAAGGAAAATAGTTCATACTTTTCAGGGGCGGAGAGAGTATTTTTTTTCTAAAAATATAGTACTATAACATTATAAATGTATAATAAGATAAGGTGGATAGTAGTTTCGACTTACAACTTAGTATCGACATAATGTAACGCATGATTAACTAGTCTTACCTTATTGTTTCCGTTTGCGGTGCTCTTTGCATTCTGTATTCTTGCAACCTTTTGTAATCTCTTGGTTCACATTTCTCGTGTCGTTTCCATATTTAATTTGTAGTAATCCTATTTTTACATACAAAAGTATAATTCTGCTATAATGTTTATAAAGTTTAACTCCACCCTAATTAATTATGGATGAAAGTATCTTATACTCCAATTTTTTGTTATCTAAGTTTTATGAATAGATGTGACCACATAGGGGACATAGATGTATGTAGGACAATTGAGCAATGGGGGCACTGGGCCCTAAAATTTTAGAAAAATAGTTGGGTGGTTATTTTGCTATTTTACTAGCATAGTACCACATTTGCATGTAAATTCCAAACTTTTACTAGGAAATTTATCTTTTTACAACCCATGTTGAACAATAGAAAATGCTGGTCAGATATAAATTTGGAGTAAGGGTGACTACATGAAATTTAATTTAATCTGGATGCACTATTAATTACTTAGACATGTAAAAAATGATTTACAATCTTTTGGTGATATTAGTTAGCTTAGCCAACATGTAACGTGGCTTGCAAAATAATTTCATGCATGTCTTATGACATGTAAAGCAGCTCCAAGCATTCAGGATTAGTGGGTCTATAATGACGTATCTAGAAAACGGAACTTCTGGGGTCGGAACTCACCCACTTAAGGAGGTCGTTGATTCGCCAGTGTCGTATGTTGCTCTTTGAGCACAGAAAATGATTTTTCCTTTCGTGTCTCAAAAAAAGGTTATTGCTATTTCTATTGATTGATTTGGAGATCTTGAGTCATTATTAAAAGGAGGATTGCGTGAGGTTGAGCCATTCATTAATGAAGCCAAAGCAAAGATTATCTTTAAAGTTTCTATGAAAATGATTGAGTTTGTACAATATTTTGATCCGTATTAAAAAGATAAGACTATTTGTCATGTTGACCCTAATTTTAAATTTCGAATGATCTTCTTTTACATTGTTGGCTACTATGCGCAGACAAAGGATATATCGGAGTACTTTTTCGGGCAAATGGTTGATTTTGTGTCATCGTTTGTGACGTTTACCCAAAACTGTCTCCCCTTTTACCATTTACTACCCATTATTTCATTTTTGGGAATAAATTATCCTTTGAAAAAATTTTGGCGATCGAAATATCGACGTGACATCCAAAATTACACGTCGATTGAATAATCAATGTAAGTATAATTTTGGGTAATCAGCATGTGTTTGGGTAATCGACTTATAATTTCAACTGTCACGTCGATGTTCCAATCTTCAAAATTATTTTACATGATATTTTATACCCGAAATAAAACGATGGGTTCTAAATGTTAATTACTTAAACGGTGAGACATTTTTTAATATAACGCTACAATCGATTGGACAAAATCATCCTATAATTTTGTAGGAAGAAGAAAAGACCCATATTTCATTTCTCTCATGTGTCCCAGATAATGCCATCCATTTTTATTGTTAGAGATTCGTGGAACGATGAAAAACGACCTTACCTTACCTAACCTAACCTAACATGCCCTTATTTAATGTTTGCAGGAATCTAGCGGCTGCTTCCATTTATGACACTGGAAGTATGCAACATTACAAATTTCTAATAATAATTTCTTTTTTGGAAGAAAGAAAGAAAGAAAACATAATACGTTTCTATGACATATATTTTGCGTTGATATTCTTCAGTGTCAATTTAAGGGGTCGGTCTACTTTCTAAATTTAAACTAGTTGAAGCAATTTAAACATCAGCAAAATCAAAATAAAGAAATCGTTGATTGTGTGATAGTGAAATGTTATGTAGGATTTGTCCAGCCGCACATGAAATGTTTCCTCCATCTAGAAGAAGACTCTTATTAACTCTTTTATAATCATATAGGAGTATTTATCACCATTCTTATCTAGATATACACACAGATCCGGCACAAAATGTCAACTTGAAAAAGTTTCAACATGCCATGGGCCCGGCCGCCGGTCATATCATGTTTAGTCGATTCAAATAAGTGTCGTCAAAGAGCTTGACAAGGCTACTCACAATGTTGGAGGTCTTCACCCACATATATTAGGCATTAATATCCTCCTATAATTCAATAGTTCCACCATTTTTCTGCTTACAAAGGCCGACACTTACCACACACCACAAACATTTACATTGTGGTCTTACCTATAGACAAGGTTAGAGATCAACACTTCAAAACCATAAAAATGTCTGTCACTGGCACAGGTGCACACACAGTGACACAAACACATGTTATCGAACACTTGTGCTAACAGTGTGTAAAGAACTACTTCTACTGTGCAGAAATATATATAAATATACATTTCATTTAAAGTCAGCCATACCTGGGGAAGGAGTGTGTGAACGAAACTAGCCGGCAGTGTCACGT
Organism: Salvia splendens; assembly: GCF_004379255.2. NCBI lineage: Eukaryota > Viridiplantae > Streptophyta > Magnoliopsida > Lamiales > Lamiaceae > Salvia > Salvia splendens. The sequence goes on from NC_056034.1 coordinate 9,782,434, forward strand.
TCTTGCATTGCCGTATCGCTGCTGCTTTTTCATGTCCCATACAATTTGCAAACACAATATAGTCAATAGATCCAACAACCCATGTAGCTATTAACATAACTATAATCAACGTGGGAATATGGACCACCCTAGCAAAACCACCATCCCCAACTACCGCAGACAAAATTCACACAACACACAGAGGGAAATGCCTCCAGAGTTAGTTATATCATGTGATGTGTTTTTTCCCTAACTTCTACATACATTCTGCATCTGGAGCAGCCTCTTGTTTGACTGCATTAATGGATATGATGTTCTGTTGAACCTACCCAACTCAACTCGAATAAGAGGGCACCATTTTCTTCTTGGATCTCAATATATAATAGCATGAGTTGCAGTTTATTTAAAATTCTATTGGAGACACAATATCCCCATTGTTTTATATGATAATATAAAGAATGAAGACAAGTAACATCAAGAATAATTATTATTTATTTATAATCATTATTATATTCACCTAGAGGGCCATTTCAAAATAAACACTCAGTGACCTTTTAGCCAACAACACATTTCAATGCTAGCACCGACGTCTGTATGAAGCACAATCATACAACAATGAACAACAAATTATGCAATAGCAATCACTCAGAGAAAGGTATTACTGCATTTGCATAATAATTGTTAATAGTAGCATGTTAAGGGTAGTCATAGCTCATCGCATCTGATTCAGAGCAAGTTGTACAACATAATGCCTCTTCTTTTGGGAACAGAAGATATGACTTTGTAGATACAACAAAATGTGAAACAGAAAAAGAAAACACCTACTGCATGTAAGCCTCTTGAGGATGGCCCAACATTACTTGATATGTTATGGAAAACACTTCATTCTCTGCAATGTACATGGAAAATTTCTCTTACGTGCGTAAACAATTTAACGTTCTTGAAAGGATAAGTGAAATTAAATCCAGATTTTCACCTGCTTTTCAATCTCTACAGCCGATGCCAGAATCCTCCTTTTCAATTCCAACCTATCGTCTTCACAACTTTCCGTCTCGGTATCTAAGCCAAATAAAGAAGGTTTAACTAACAAAATTAGTACTCCTACTAACTTTTGGGCAATTTTCAATTTTAACTAAAATAATTTGAATGGAATTTCTTTATTAAACCAAGAGAGGGCCCAATGGGTGATGGTGAGATTTTTAAATGTTCCATGTGAATTGCACCATGTTTGGGGTGCATGTGGTGTCAGGAGGCCAACGCAGAAGCTATAGACAACATAAATGAAACATGAATATAGGAGGCTATGCTTAAGGTCTTACCATTGGGGTTTGAGTTTTCATGTCAATTGTCAATTCGAGTCATTTGAAAAAATAAACTCAAGGAAGAAAAGGGATGGAGAACGGGGAGTCAACAGCTGATGCCTGTTTAGTAATGGCGAGGTTCAGGGTTTGCAGTGAGGATTTCGTGGCACTAAGTATCAATCTTCTAAAAGTTCATGCGTAAATTTGCAAAAATTACAGGCTTTAGTTAAACTAACAAATTTGTCTTATAATAATGGTATTTATTCTAATAAAGAAACAAAAAGTACTTTCCTTGATGTTGATTCCATTAGACACATATATCTAATCAAACTTCTCAGGAGGGAAAACATGAGCATGTGCACATGAGTAAAAATAGGTCACAACTTACCATAGTAGTACGTAGAGAAAATAGTGATACGCTCAGTTGGCTGGAAAAAGAAAAGGGAATAGATTACTTTGACAATCCAAATTACCACAATCTATAGATGAAGATGTGATAAGAAACATAATAAAGCCACAGACTTGCAGTAAAAATGTGTTTTACTGCAAAACATTCTGGGAACTCCAGTCAGCACTTTAGGAAATATTTAAATGGAGAAGGAAAACATGGTTACAAGTGACTCTAGAACAAATAGACGGATAATTCAATCATGTGATGCCTCTTCATAAAACCAAAGAAAGCAGATTGTACAGCTGGACATAATAGATATTCTGCCTGTAGACTGTAGTCTTTGTATAGCTATGAATGGAACATGATCGAGAACATCAACAGGAAAGTTCTACCATGCAGAAATTATTCAGTAGCATGCCAAGAAATTGCACGCATATTAAATATGCTTCAATTAGAGAATTAAAAATCAAATTAAATGTCATATTTCCACGTAAATTCAAAAAATTAAAAAATAAAAGTGATTATAAGAAACGAAAGACAACTCAAATTTAAGAGAACAATGAGTTATACCATTACAAAAATTCCTTCTTTCCGGGTAGGAACTTCCTCCATTTTGCTCAAGGTTTCATCACCCTTAGTAACTTTACCAAATATTGCATACTGAAGATACATTAGAGTTAAAAACAGTCACTATTTTGAATGCAGTGTTCTAAAGAATATTCAGTTAGAAATATATGGGGAAGAGCATTCCAGCTTACCTGACCATCAAGATGAGGAGCATCTCCGAGGAGTATTGAGAATGATGACTGTGCACTGTCTGGATCCGAATATCTGTAATCAGAATAAAGTACACTTTATAAAGATTATCCTGCATAAAAGAATTATTGTGTTTATATAATTTAATGCACTAATAGTCTATGAACAAAAAAACCATGATCAAAGCCAATTGGCAGATAAACAAATTCTGGCTAGTTACCAAATGACTGTACTTATCACATATGAGCCAATGTATAAAACTTAGAGGTGACATGAAAATTATGAATAAGATCATGCAAGTGAACATGCAACATAACTAAATCATTTATCTTGTCAAAGACAACTAGACTAAAAAGTACCATGAGAGATTCATGAAATTGTTAATTTACAACTTTTCAAGAAAGATGAGTATGAAAACTCAAAAACATATTATAAATCCAAAAGAGATGGAGTTACCTTCCCATAGAAAGAATACCTCTGACATGCTTCACGTCACTAAATTCACCAGCAACAGTTTTCTCAGCTTCCAACCTCTGCACTTCATTCATTGGAGCTGTTCTTCCTCCACCAACATCAGCAACTTGGGCCACGAACCCCTTATCTACCTGCATTTTTAAAACATAATACAATTATACAAGTCCGCGCACAATACACAATCCAGAGCTTCACATATTGTAACTGTCCACAGACCCTGAAGAAATGGTTGGTGTTATAACCTCCCAATCGAACAAGCTTGAAAATGTGTTCAACTGTCTTTGGTGCAACACTGTGATAGAAACCAAACTCTATGTCCCCATAATTTGTCTGCATTTCAAACAGGGAAAAAATACAAATCATCTCTCTGATTCAATAACCAGTCTCATGACAGCTCCTTTATTTATTAATTTTGGAACCCCAACGAATTAGATAAACATGGAGCATTAGCAAATAACGCAAAAATCCCATACTGATATAGGGGCATTGACTAATGTATAAAGTCATTTGAAAGATTTCTTGAGCTCTCTCATCTAAATTCTCATAGCATTCAAATCCTATCTCTGCAAATTTCCCCGATTTTGAAAGTGATTACAGAACATCTCTAATACAGCAAATAAAAAACATCTCAACGGGCGCAGTGCCACAAGTGATTCAAATTCAAACAATTCAGATGCAATCAAATGCACCCCACCCCCCACCCCCCCGAAATAACCAATGCTTACAAAACCAAATTGAAACACAGAATTGAGTATCTATTCCCCAAAAAGTTCTACACTCACATCAGGTCAACACAACACCATGCCCCAACGGAGAATCACCGGATCACCGGCTTCTCACGATGACCACAGCTCGCAAGCTCACACAAATTTCATGAATGAATATCAACTGCCCTTTGCCTTCTATTTATAGCTGCACACTCTCACTGAGTCAGCTCAATTTCGCCAGCTCATATTAGACGATTACACTCACTTGTCGACGTGGCTTATTCCTCTCCACCTCAGCTTGCTCATTGCATATGATAAGTTGTGATTGCAGCAACACCATACCCCAAAAGAGACACTCCGGTAAAAGACCATGTTTTAGAATTTTGAACCAGTGAACCCAAAATTTCCATGAACAGAAAATTGCACTCGATCCATACATATGCAAGGAAAATCAAAAACGAAAAACGACCAAATGCTCAATCAACAAGGAACAAAAAGTTAATCAACGTCAATCACCAATATGTCAACCCTCCAATTGACCTTCCACATCACAATTAAGTAATCTCATTTTTGCATATGATTAACGCTAAGAAATAAAACACTCAGATTTTCGAATCATCATCAGTGATACAACGAAAATCCACAAATTTAACCTGAAATACGACACGAGCCGATCCCAATTCAGGAACTGTAGCAATTGCAGTGATGGAACCGCGGAAGACGCCAATGCATACCATCGCGATGACGATCGAGATCATATGATTGCCGCTCATTTTTCGTTGACGTTGGCGCTCTCTTGTGTGTGTTCGAGTTCCTCAGCTGGCAAATCTAAGTTTCAGTTACAGACTTACAGTTTACAATGTACTACTGGTTAAGCGTAGGGAACAACCATTGAATTTTTGCTCTAGCCCCAATTGGGATTAATAAATGGGCCGCAAAGTTAAGAAGCCCAAATATGTAGTGGCCCTTAAAGAATTTGATGGGCTTTTTTATATATTGATATACGTGATTATCGGACTCACTACCAATGTTTTAAAAATTGGACCGGTAAGTGAACCGGTGAAACTACTTGTTCATGGTTCAACCGGTTGGACCGGTTTAATCACTGGTCGAACCGTTTTACTGTTACAAATATGTATAATTCAATTTATAATGTAAAATATAATGTCCAATATAATAAATAATAAAATATGATCAATAATGTATCACAAAAACATTCAATCAAATAATTAGTATATATACAAATATAAAACATTAAAATTTAGTGAATATAATAAAATATACAAATTGTTAGTTAGTGTGAATAAAAAATAAATATTTTACATATAAAAATAAATCAAATTTATATTAATTCAAAAAAAATGTATGTGGTGGAATAATCGAATACAAATTATTAGTTAGTTAAACAAAAGTATATTGTAATATCAATAGTTAGGCTACATAAATTAAATATATGCTATAAAAATATATATTTAGTAAATAATAAACTATAATAAATAAATATATTGAAAAAATCGAATCTTACTCCCTCCGTCCCATGTTGTTCGCACTTTTCATTTTAGGTCGTAAATTTGGGATTGATTTTTTAGTGTAATTAAATTAGAATTTTAAGTGTACTGAGACATCACTTAATAAATGAGCTCTTAACTTAAACTAACATATTAATTGAATGCATTAATTATAACTTAAACTATAAATAGTGTAAGGAGTTTGTGGCAAGCTAAAAAGCAACAGTACAAGTAACATGGGACCGAGGGAGTATAATATAACGATAGTACTAAGCGTTATAGTAATAATATAGTAACTAGGAAAGTATAGATAAAATTTAGAGGATGATAATTATATGTATCAGAATAAATAATTACATAAAAAAATATAAAATAAATGAATTATTAGTTGGTTTAAATAAAAATATTATTATTCTATGTATAACATTGTTTAATGTTCTTATTTTTCCATGTGGGGCTTGTGGTGGAGTGGTTAAGCTCTTGTTAATTGGAGTGGAGGTCATAAGTTCAAGTCCTTCCAAGAACAAGTTTTTAAAATTTTGAACACAAAAAACATGAACCGGTTTCCGGCCAGATCGGTCCAACCGACAGGTTCAAACGGTTTTCGGTGGCTCAACCTCACACTGGTCTAAATAGGTAAATCGGACCGGACTACCTACCGGTTCACGATCGGACCGGTCGAACTAAAATTTTGAACACAAAAAACAAGAACCGGTTTCCGGTCAGACCGGTCCAACCGACCGGTTCAAACGGTTCTCGGTGACTCAACCTCACACTGGTTTAAATAGGTAAATCGGACCGGACTACCTACCGGTTCACGATCGGACCGGTCGAACCGGTCGATCCGGTCCGGTTTTTAAAACACTGCTCACTAAGAATATCAATCATCTACGCGTGAATGCATCTTATCAAAATTATTAATAAAGAAAGTATAAATAAATCAGTATTGTCTTGACTTTTCTCGTTGATTGAACATTAGTGGGATATTTGTGAAATGTTTATTCTTAAATTTGTTGCATTTCAACATGTCTCATCATGTCATGGATGACTTTAAATTTAAATAGAATAAATTTAACGTGGGACATTATAATATATTATAAATGGGGCAAAAGTATTTTACTGTTGTTACATTTTTCTTAACCGTGTTTATGTATATTGCTAATACTTACATGCTACAATATTAGCATTATACTGCATTTAAAAATTATCGTTCACAATTCACAACACATTATTTTATTTGGCACAAGTGTGATATCATGGGGAAAAACCACATCATGTCATTTTTCTGGATATGTCTGTATTTAATGGACATTAATATTATAATTGCAATGATTAATAAAAAGTTCTAAGACTAATCGGATAAAAACTGGTGAAAGCTTTTCAATTAAACGGCTGGATGAGAGGATTGACTGCAAAAAAGAATGCAGCCTCATTTTACCAACAATAATAATAATAATAATAATAATAATAATAATAATAATAATAATAATATCATGTGATATATTATATAATTAATTTAATTGTCAATGTCTTGTGCAAAAAGCTTTTAGTCAAAATGACAAATACATTCAATAATCAAGCCTCTTGAATCCCTACTCTATAATAATTTTGAAGTAGCAAGCTGATCAAAATTTCAACTACTTTAATAGCTAGGCTTGTTGTGAATGAGCTTTCTGAACCAATAATTCTTATAAATAAATAGCTAGGCTTGTTGTGAATGAGCTTTCTAAACCAATAATTCTTAAATAATTTTTCATCGTTGATGAAAAATTGAAAGCCAACACATAATTAATGAATGGATATAGCAGCAATGATTTTCTCGATTTTATTAATGTTCTATAGATGGACACGATAGGGGTCGATTGGAGATTGAATTAATAAATTTAAAGATTATAACTAATTTTTAAAAAATTGTTTTTTTAAATTGTTCAAAAATATTAATTTTAGGACAAACAAAATCAAAACTTTTTTATTATATTTTTAGAATTGCGTATTATAGGTTGGAGAATGATTAAATAATCAAAAGTCACATGAGGTGATAAAATAATCATCATAAAATTAGGCGTGAGCCCATAAAATAATCGTCGTATTGGGTGTGTACCAAATTATATTTATCATGAGTCTAGTCATGTATAGCAATTTATTTTATCAAAAAAAAATGTATACCAAATTTTTAATTAAATTGATTATTTTATCATTCATATCCTATCACTGAAATCGGAACTCGTATAATCTCTGTTATTTATACTATTGAGATAACCTGCAAAAAAAATCTTTTTTAATACTCCTTCCGTCACATAAAAATAGTCTTTTTTTTTAATTTTGGTCCGTCCCACAAAATAGCATATTTTTAACAATACTTCAATCATTTTTTCTTTCTACATCTTTCCTACTTTATTATTTCGTATTAAAATTTGTGTCGTCTCCAAATTATAGGATAGAAGGAGTATTTATAATGTTGGTGCATTTAATTTTGCACATATATTTATTTAGTAGTAATATATACTCCTATCGGGTAGTGATATAAGAGCATCCGCAGCGGTGGCGGTCGTCGCCACCGCCGTCCGTGCCAGCGGCAAGGAGAAGGGTCGCCGCCGCTGCGCTCGCGCCGCTGGCACGGCGCTGCTCGATGTATCGAGCACGTCCGTGCCAGCGGACGCACGCGTGGCGGCACAGGATTGGGCAACGGCGTAGCCGTTGCATTCAATTTTTTTTTAAAAAAAATCGGTATTTAATTATAAATAATGCTAAAAAATAAAAAAAAAATATTTTCCAAATCCCAAAAATATGGCCGTTTTTTTCCCGTTTTTTCTGAATTTTTTTGATTTTTTTTTATTTTTTTTCCCAAAATCATCTATAAATACACACATTCATCACTCATTTATCACATCAATTCATCTCTCATTCATCTCTCATTCATAATTCTTATACAAACTATCAACACATTCAACCTTCACTCAAAACATCAAATGGATTTCACTCATCTCATGGCGAAGCGGAGCGCGAAGAACAAGAATACTACGAACAACATCGTGCCGCTTACGATGCATATGTCGCGGCGAATACCCCCGCTCATCCTCCTCAACGCACTAGATCAAATCGCCGCTACATCCATCGTGACCGGGAGGGAGCCCACGAAAGGCTCGTTGCCGACTACTTTGCCGACCATCCGCGGTTTCCGGCAGATTACTTCAGGCGCCGTTTTCGCATGTCAAAGCGCTTGTTCATGCGAATTGTCAACACATTGTCCGCACGTGTTGAATACTTTCAAACAGGTGTAGATGCAGCCGGCCGGCAAAGTATCACGGCGTTGCAGAAGTGTACGTGTGCCATCCGACAACTCGCTACTGGGCAAACGGCCGACATCTTTGACGAGTATTTGCATATCGGTGAGTCCACTGGAATCCTTTGTTTAAAGAATTTTTGCGAGGGCGTTCGTTCTGCTTTTGGGGATGAATTCCTTCGGGCACCCACAACCGATGATTGCCAACGGTTGCTTCGTCTTCACGAATCAGTCCATGGCTTTCCCGGAATGCTTGGCAGCATTGACTGCATGCATTGGAGGTGGAAGAATTGCCCGACTGCTTGGAGGGGGGCAACACTTAAGCGGTCACAAAGGCGGCGGCCCAACACTTATCCTTGAGGCGGTCGCCGACTATCGCCTATGGATTTGGCATGCATATTTTGGCGTTGCCGGATCCAACAACGACCTGAACGTGCTCTATTCTTCACCACTCTTCAATGATGTGATGAATGGTGTAGCACCGGCGATCGACTTCACCATCAACGGAAATACATACCGAATGGGTTACTATCTCGCCGATGGTATCTACCCAAGGTGGTCGACGTTCGTGAAGACGCTCCACAACCCGCACGACCCGAGACAGGTTCTTTTTGCGCAGCGTCAAGAGTCAGTGCGGAAGGACGTCGAAAGAGCCTTCGGGGTCCTTCAAGCTCGATTCAACATTGTGAAGGCCCCGGCTCGGCTGTAGTACGTGAATAATATCGTGTTCACGTGTATTATATTACACAACATGATTATAGCCGACGAAGGGCCGAGGGCGGCTAGCTTCTACGTCGAGGACGAAGCCGGAAGCTCAACAGCGAGGTCTCCCCCACGCCGAGGCGAGCATACGACGGTTGGCCAGAGGATCGAGACAAGACACACAATGCGCGATACTCGAATCCACAATCAACTACAAGAAGACCTAATCAACCACATGTGGACGAAATTCGGCAACGAGTAGTGGTTTTTTTAATTTTTAGGATTTAATTATGTAATGTTTAATTTTATTTATCATTTGTAATATTTATTGTGGTTTTTAAATGAATTTTAATATTATGGAAATGTTATTGTTTAATTGAATTTTAAATTAATTGTGCTCGTCCTTGCGGAAGAGCACAGTTGTGGGTGTTGTGCTCTTGCCAGAGAGCAGGCATGAATAGTACCGCCCGGGCCCACAACCGTGCCGCTGGCAAGAGCACGGTTGTGGATGCTCTAATGCAAACTCATATATTGTACAAACTCCAAACTATGATCTGATCCATTAAAAAATATCAACAGATGACAAAATAGTAGCAACAGAAAATGTCAACACAGTGTCAACACGAAATCAACACAGCATCAACCGTTGACACTGTGTTGACATTTTCTGTTGCTACTATTTTTTCATATGTTGACATTTTTTAATGGTCTAGATCATAGTTTGGAGTTTATACAATATTTAGGGTTTGCATTTGATCACATTCCTACTCCTTCAACTACAAAATGAAAATAGATTTGTCGCCCAATCTAAAATTTATCCTAACTTGTTAAAAATAGTATTTCATCCGTTCTATGTTAATAGAGTAATTTTTTCTATTTTGAAAAGTTCAAAGTTAATTAAGTGGTTTCTATTTTTGGCAAAAAGTAGTAATTCTCCATTTTACTTATTTCTCTCTTTGTTTCTCTTACTTTACTCTCTCTTACTTTTTTTACCATTAATTTAAAACAATATTCTTAAACTTTGTACCAAAAACAAATATCTCTATTAATAAGGATCGGATTCGGATGGAAGAGAAGTACCGACTATCAAATTTCTCTTTTAGAAAATGACATAAATTATTTCCCTTTTAGAAAATGACATAAATTTGAAGTTGATAACTATCCAATCAATTAATGGCCTGTAACGATGTCCCCCGATCACTATTCTACAATTTTGAATTCGAATAATTTTTTTTCATTCTGAGTTACCAAAAGATAATATCGAGACATTTTAACATATGGAAACTAGTTAGAGTAGGAGTAGGTGACATTAAAAACACTTTATTTAGGCACAATTTGGATTTATGTAAGCATGAAAATAGGGAAATGTCATTTCAAGGCAGTTCTAATTGGGGATATATTATAGTGTGTACCTTAACGAAATGTTCAGTGTTCACCATTAGTCCACGTAGTTCTGATAGGAGTAAATGTGTGTGTAAATTTTTTAATAATTGACATTTAAAAAAAAAGACTTATGGACTCTCATCTATCACAGTAAACAGTATACCACAAATTGGTTTAGTGTGTAGCCGTGGTATGATTATATGTAGCCATTGTACGATAAGTGAGTGATCAATTATTAACTACAACTAATTTAAAATCATAAGATAGGTAGAGATTTAGTGGTCTATAAATTGATATGTGTAATTTTATTTTATTATTATTTAAATTTTAAAAAGATGAAAAAACTACCAAAAATTAGGGTTTTTGATCAAAATGTCAATATAGTGTATTAACGTATCAATGCGATTCATTGAATATGTCAATACAATTTAGTATTGACATTTTATATGTACTATATTGACATATTATGATAGCTATATTGATATAAAACTGTTACTTGAAAAATACGAAAATACAAGAATTTTTTTGAAATTTTGACATTAAAACATATGCAAGTGAGATCTCGTTAGAATCCTTGTAAAATTATCTTTAATTTAATATATGTTGTGTAAAAAATAATTTAAATTAAGATAGTTATAATCATTTAAAGTTTTGAGATATTTTTTAAAAGTTAATTATAACTAACTTTTTGTTAATTGACATTAATATCCCTAATTGATATTTTTTTTACATTATATTGATATTTTTTTTACATTATATTGATATTCATGACTAAATGATCTTGTGTCTTGATTTAATGATCCAATGCATATTATTTAGTTGTAGTTATCCATTTAAGAACGAGTTAGCAATATAACACACCCCATGTACTATAACATATATATATATAGGGGAGTGATCAATTGCTAACTATAACTAATTTAAGACCATAAAATTTTAGAAATCTTGTGGTCTACAATTTGCCATGTGTAATTCGTTTTTTATTTTTTAATATTAAATTGATAATAGAAACTATCAAATTTAGGGTTTAGAAATACAATTTCAATACAGTGTATGAAATATATCAACACAAAGACATGACAATGTCAATACAATTTCATATTGACATTGTCCAAGCATTGTATTGACATATTATGTGATGTGTATTGATATAAAGTTGTTAACGAAATTTATTAATGTTTACGAAAATTTTATCAAATTTTGACATCGAAATATATGCATGTTGGATCTCGTTGGAATCCTTATAAAATTATCTTTAATTTGATATATGTTATGCGGAAAAATAATTTAAATCGAGATAGTCATATGCATTTAATGTTTTGGGATATATTTCAAAAGTTAGTTATAACTAATTTGTTGTTAATTGACAATAATACTCTAATTGATATTTTTTGTGCATGATATTGATACTCAAGGGTTGAATGATCTTGGCCTTTAATTTGAAAATCTAATGACTATCATTTAGTTGTAGTTAGCAATTTAAATGTGAGTTAGCAATATACCACACTCCCATATAATAATGCAGCTATAATCAGGGATGGATGGAGTCGGGTCGCACGGGATCCACTGATCCTACCATCGGCTACGAGTATCGGAAAATTCTACTCCCTCCGTCTCGTGCTACTCGCACGTTTGCTTTACGACACGGAGATTAAGGAATGAGTGTATAGCAAAGTCAACAATTGCGGCTGTAGGTGATAATTTTTACTAAAAATGGAAAGAGTGCAAATAACTTGGGACGCCCAGAAAGGAAATAAGTGCAAGTAACACGGGACGGAGGGAGTACTATTAAGAGCATCCGAAAATTGTTGCTCACATTATCTTTGGTGTAATTATTTATATAGTTTGTGATATTTTTGCTATAATTGCTTGTTGAAGAAAGTTCTTTTATTTTTATTTCAATTGTATATGCAATGATAGAAGATACACGCCTAAATAGGCTAGGATGTTATGTACATATGGTAAGATCTCACAATTATTTACCCTAGCTTTAAATCAGGAATAGATCATTCTAAATTGATTTCTCAATCTTCTCATAATCTTCCCATAATTCTTGCTGATTTCTAACACTCCCCCTCAAGTTGAACAATGGGGTCTCCTATTTTCAACTTGCCCAATGCTTCACTGAAACTCCTTGCATCCACTGCCTTTGTAAGTATATCCGCTAACTGATCTTTTGAGCGAACAAATGGGAGGTCTATCACCTTTGCCTCGATATTCTCCTTGATGAAATGACGGTCAACCTCAACATGTTTCGTCCGATCATGTTGGACTGGATTTTCAGATATGCTGATCGCTGCTTTGTTATCACAGAAGAGCCTACACGGCTCGTTTTGCATCAATCCAAGTTCTGTCATTAACTTTTTTATCCATAGGATTTCTGTCAAGCCACTCTTGATTCCACGAAACTCTGCTTCCGCGCTTGATAAAGCTACTACATTTTGCTTCTTGCTTCGCCAGGTCACAAGGTTTCCTCCCACGAAGGTGAAGTACCCTGCAGTGGATCTCCGGTCATTTGGATTCCCTGCCCAATCTGCATCGGTGAATCCATGTACTGCTAAGTTCCCATGGTTCTCGAACAATATCCCGTGTCCTGGAGTTCCCTTCAAGTAGCGCACGATCCTTAACGCTGCTTCCCAATGATCGACTTGCGGTTTATGCATGAATTGACTCACTATCCCCACAGCATATGCAATATCTGGCCTCGTGTGAGCAAGATAGATAAGTTTACCTACCAGACGTTGATATCTTGTTTGGTGCGTAAGTTCTGCCCCTTCTGTCAGTCGAAGACCATGATTCTGCATCATTGGTGTTTCTGCGGGTTTGCAATCTAGCATTCCTGTTTCTGTTAGGAGATCCAGAACATACTTCCGTTGGCTTATGAATATTCCCTTCTTGGATCGCATTACTTCAATACCCAGAAAGTATTTCAAGAGACCCAAATCTTTCATCTCAAATTCGGCAAATAGATTTTTTCTTAGCTGTCTTATTTCTTCCTCATCGTCTCCAGTCAGGATCATATCATCCACGTAAATAATAAGACAAGTGATTTTCCCTTCTTTCTTCTTCAGAAACAGAGTATGATCTGAGTTACTCTGTTTGTATCCATATTTCTTCATAACTTCGGTAAATCTGCCAAACCACGCTCTAGGTGACTGCTTCAAACCATAAAGCGTCTTCTTGAGCTTACACACCTCTCCTGTCTTAAGTTCTCCCTCGAAGCCTGGTGGAGCTTCCATATAGATTGGCTTAGTCAATTCGCCATGTAGGAAGGCGTTGGTTACATCAAACTGGTGTAGTGGCCAGTCTTTTGTCGCAGCAATAGAGAACAAGACACGAATGGTGTTCATCTTGGCCACTGGTGAGAAGGTTTCTGCATAATCCACTCCATAAGTTTGAGTATAGCCTTTTGCTACCAACCTTGCTTTGTAGCGTTCAACAGACCCGTCTGGCTTCCTCTTGATTGTAAACACCCATCTACATCCCACTAGTTTAGACCCTTCTGGTCTTACACACACTTCCCACGTTTTGCTCTTCAATAGTGCATTCATTTCAACAAGCATTGCCTTCCTCCAATGTGGAATCTGCATTGCTTCCTCTGCCGATCTAGGGAGCTCTTCTTCTTTATACAGGGCCGTCATAAAGGCCCCTGCTGTTTTCGTCAGGTTTGCTTTAGCCAGATTTGCCACCGAATATCTACTCTTCTTCGAGATGCATTCTGGACTATATCGCTTGGGTGGAACACCTCTCGTGCTTCGATATGGTAGTGTGTACTGCCCGGTATCTCCATCGATCACTGCACTATCGGTAGACTCTGTATGTTCTGTTGGTTCTGCAGCCGAGTTATTAGGAACATTTGTACTATTGATTCCAGTTTCAGGGATTACCTCAGATATCACTGGAGGAGAACTGTTGGGACGCGGTGATTGAGGAGGCTCTACAGCCGACAAGACAGGCTCGGCGGCAGTACTAGCTGTCTCGGTTGGTTCCATGACAGAGTCACTTGGTGATGGCACAAACCAGTTTAGGGGTCCACTTGACTTACTAACATTACTATGACTACTCTCCCCCTGACCACGAAGACTGGTGTAGTAATATTCACACTCCAAAAAATTGCAATTCATAGTTGTAATTATCTTCCTAGACGATGGGTCAAAACACCTATAACCCTTTTGATTGATCCCATACCCCAAAAAGACACATTTTATTGCGCATGCGGAAAATTTCGTTCTCTCATGTTTGGGAACATGAACATACACAGAACATCCAAAGATTTTAAGTGGCAAGGTAAGAGGTTCAGGTACGTCGGCTAGAGACGATAAGACTTGTAACGGGGTTTTCATGTTCAAAATTTTTGTAGGAAGACGGTTCACCAAATAAACAGATGTTGCAACGGCCTCGGGTCAAAGAAATTTTGGAATATTCGAATCAAAAGACAAAGCACGAGTTATCTCCATAATTATCCTATTTTTCCTCTCAGCTACTCCATTCTGTTCGGGTGTATAGGGGCATGAGGTTTGGTGAACTAACCCATTTTCCATGAAAAAATTTGCCATTTCCTTATTGACGAACTCCCTCCCATTATCAGACCTAAGGACTTTAATGATCGTCTGAAATTGAGTTTGAATTAATTTGTAAAAAATGACAAATTTATCATAAACCTCAGATTTATTTTTTAGAAAATATACCCACGTCATTCTTGAACAATCATCAACAAATATCAAAAAATATCAAAAACCATGATCACCATTAACGGGCGCAGGGCCCCAAACGTCAGCATGCACTAAAGAAAACAGACTCTTGACACGAGTTTCAGAAGATTTAAAAGACTGTCTGTGGCTTTTCGCCAAAACACAAGATTCACACTCAAAATCCTTGAGGTGGGAAAACTTAGGAAAAAGTAATTTGAAATAACCAAGAGATGGATGACCTAGACGTCTGTGCAACAACCAAGCATCCCGAGTCGCGGATCCGTGAGCCAGCATTGCGGCACTGCCTTGGTGAGCCATCTCATCAACATAATAGAGGCCTTGACGCTCAGTGCCACGCCCAATTATCCTCCTCGTCCTGATATCCTGTAATACACAGAAATTAGGATGCATTAATAAAGTACAATTTAATTCCTTCGTCACGTGGCTAATAGACATCAACTTGTGAGACAATTTGGGAACATATAAGCAATTTGACAATCTTAATGTTGGTGAAATCTCAATTGTCCCACTCCCTTCTACCGAAGTTAATTCCCCATCTGCAGTCTGTATCTGACTTTTCATAGTATCACAAAAATTCACAAAATCCTCCCTATCATGAGTCATTGTGTCAGTGGCTCCACAATCAAAAATCCACCGTTCATCTTTATCACCGAGTTTACGTTTGACCGTACATGCAATGGGCTGATCGTGCAATATCCTAAAACAATTAGGACTGACTAAGGTATTAGCACACACTGTGGGGTCAGTTTTCGAATTATTCAGAGTGGGGGGGTCAGTCTGCAAAGTGTGGGGTGTTTTATGTGATTTATCATAAATGTGGGGTTTATTTGAAAACAAGTAATATGGGTAGGGCTTGACAAACCCTAACCCATTACCTCCTTCCACACATGCGCCGTCTGATCCTCCGACGCGTCCAGCAAAGGCAGCTTGCCCCACCTCCTCTCCACGCCTGCCGCCGCCGCCGCCTGGAGTTCCACCCTCGGCGTCGCCTCGCCCACGAACGGTATTTTCCGTTCCTCCAGTCCCCTCAACTCCGATGGCCAATTTGGCCTTTCCCTTTTGATTTTCCTCCCACCAATCCGGGAAACCAACCAATTTGAAGCAAGTTTCCCGGGTGTGTTTGTTCATACCGCAATTTGAACACCATAGCTTGGTTTTGTCGGGTTTGGTTGCTCCACGGCGGTTGTTGGTGGCGGCGTGGGTTGTCCGGGACGGATCGGCGGCTGCTGGGTCTGGAATCGCGTGTTTCGGGCTCCGAATCCGAGCCCCACCCCATTTGTCGCGGTGGTTGTGGATGAATCGAGGTTCGCCGGCGGCATTATTTTGAGCCGCACGGCTTCCCTTTTTATCCAGCCATAAGCGACGTCTACCGGCGGGGTTGGGCTTTCTTTGAGGATATCCCTCCTTGTTCCTTCAAATTGGGAGTTCAATCCTGCCAAGAACTTGTATAATCTTCTCTGATTTATGATATTACGGTACTCATCGATTCCTTTGTCGCAGCAGGTGATGGTTCTTGTCTGGCACCGATCTATTTCGATCCATACTCCATGTAGTGTTCTCCAGTAAGTCTCCAGATCCATGTCCCCTTGGACGATCCGGCTGGCTTTATCCTCCAGGTCGTATATCAAGTACGAATCCGACGTACTCTGATACGTCACGGCCAAGCTATCCCAAATCGCCTTCGCACTTTGGTGGTGTGCGAAATCTGCGACGATTTCGATCTCCATGTTGTCCACGATCCAGGAGAAGACCACTAAATCGGTCTCCTCCCACTCCAGATACTCTTTGTCGGTTGGTTTTGGGGGTGCCGGCACTCCTGTGATGTGCCGCAATGCCCTTCGGCTTCCGATGGCTACTCTCATGAGTCGAGCCCATAGTGCATAATTCCTTCCATTTAGCTTGAATGCTATTGTAACATTCTTGCTTGCTTTGAGTCTGAGATCACCGGTTTTGATATCATCTTCATCTGCCATTTTCAGGTTTGGTCGTCCGTCGCCGCCTTCTGGTCGGGACAGGTATTCGGGCGGTGATGAGGTTATATTCTGAGCCTGAGCCTTTGATTATTTGGCTCTGATACCATGTTGAAGAAAGTTCTTTTATTTTTATTTCAATTGTATATGCAATGATAGAAGATACACGCCTAAATAGGCTAGGATGTTATGTACATATGGTAAGATCTCACAATTATTTACCCTAGCTTTAAATCAGGAATAGATCATTCTAAATTGATTTCTCAATCTTCTCATAATCTTCCCATAATTCTTGTTGATTTCTAACATTGCTGAAATATTTCTTTGTGCTTGCCTATGGATCAAATATTATGCTTTCTCTAGTGATTGAACACACTTTTTCTTAATTATAATAAGAAGATTTAGATTCTATATTGTTTCTTGGTCCATTTGGTGGTTTAGATACAAGGTGATTTTTTACGAGATCACGAATTAAAGTTTGGTGGTCTGATTTTTCATTTCTACCGAGTCAAATGGGTGAGGAGTTGGCCAAAGTTAGAAAGTGGTCAGGAAAATATCGACAAATCATCACTACTTAATGATTGTTGCTAAGACGACTCTTCCTTGTACTCTTGCCTTTCTGATTTTTTGCTAGAACACTAGTCATTGGATGCTTGGGAGTTTTTTGTGCTTTTTGTTGGTTTTTGCTTCCTCACCTTGCTTCGGTCTTCTTTTATCGCAGTTGACTGGAATGTTTTTTCACTTGCTCACGCATTTTACCTATAGTTTGAGTTTTTATTTAATCGAAAAAAGTTCAATCTTTCATATCATCATCGACCCCACATCTGATAGTCTCTGGCCCTATATATTTTGTTTCCGTCATTGACTATAGTTGTATTATACAGGGTATTATACTATAACTGGTAATATCAGTTACTATACGCATCAATTATTATTGCACAATCTAATGACCTTCTTATTATGTTTTTCTTATTATGTTTAAGTAGGGGGTGAGCTAGGTTAAGTCCAGGGGACTTGGGCCCCTCACTCATTTGAATTTTTCCTATATACTTCCTTCGTCCTATAGAAATAGATCATTTGGATTTGATACAGGTTTTAATGTGTAACTGACAATCTGGTAAAAATAAGAGATAAAGAGAAAAAGTAGTTGAAATTGTATATTGGATGGTGAGGTCTATAAATGATAAAGTAAAAGTGAGTGAGAAAAAACTTACCATAAATAGATATGGACGAATGAAAAATGAAATATGACATATTTCTATAGAGCGGCGGGAGTATAATATATGTATGCATAATTTGTTGTATAATCGTGTAGTGCAGTTGGTATGGATAGTGGATTTGGAACCATTGATCACGTGTTTGAGTCCTGTTTCCACATTCTAATTTTATTATTTTTCTATATCTTCTTTGATTCTCTTGTAATTTTATGTACTCATCTTATCGGAATAGCTACTAATCTTGTATGAATAATTTTATTTTGAAATCATAAAGAATATTTTTTACTACTACTAATTTAAGAATAGGAATTATTTCTTTAATATCATATATATGTAAATATGTCAAAGTATAATATTATTTAAAGTCAATTTAATGATATGCTCTTTATTATTAAAAATTTTGAATAAAAATTAATTTTTTTTATTTAATACTGTGCTTTTTATTTTTTAAAAAAATTATCTTATAATTATTTCATTGTCGGCGTTGTCACTGTATCTCAAATTTCTATTACTCATCCTCTAATTATTTATCTCATTATCCATCTCTCGCGTGCATCACCCATATTAGAAATGAGTCACTCACCCTTAAAAAGTCTTATAAGGGGTAGGGTTATCCATACTTATATAGAGGAGTTAGGATCATCACCAAGTCGATGTGGGACAAGATTTAAGAGTTTTAACACGTCTCCTCACGTGTGGGCCGGAATGACACATCGGACTTCCATCACGTGGGTAGGCAAGAGAAGAGATAAAGAGATAAAATCCACCATCGACTTGAGCCCGCTCTGATACTATATTAGAAATGGGCCACTCACCCCTTAAAAGGCCTTATAAGGGGAAGGATTTTCCATACTTATATAAAGGAGCTAGGATCATCACCACATCATCAAATTATTTATCTCATTATCTATCTCTCGCGTGCATCAACTCTATTACTCCTGTTTGAGTTGTTTCCTGTTGTAGACATTGAAACAACTCAATAAATTTTAACAATAATTTGGATCCTCCATGATTAAATTCCTGATTCCGCTACTATGTTTAACAATACCTTAACTACTATGATGAGAACAACTTGTGAGAAAACTTACTACTACATACTAACGTGTAAATATAATTTGAGAGATATTGCTATCGAGTGAAACGTCGAATCAATAAAAAATAATTATCTAGTAGGAGTACCTTTTTTTGTTCGATCCAACCTTTTACCTCCATTATTAGGGGTTTGTTTCAACATTATGCAAAATTTAGCATCAATTCCTAATTTATCACGAGAAAGTAAAAGTTAGAAGATGCTTAAATATGAGATGGATTATCCATTTATTCTCCTTTAACATCATCTCAAAAAACCATGGATCTTGACTTGGAACCATTCATAGTTGCATCTGCACAGATATGCTACCATATTTTTATAGGAATAAATGAAGATAAATCTTAGTGAGAGTGAAAGTACAACTTTTTTATTCCTGGGAAATGGGGGAGGACAAAACTTAAAGCTTAAAATCTGAGTTATAATGGATCATATATACTGCACAGTCATCACACTTTGGTATTGCTAAATTATAGTATTCTTTAATTTCTTTTGTTGGTTGCATATATATTCTTTAAGAACCAGATTCTAGTACTTTCTAGAATTGATATGGCTACTGTGATATCATATGCTTAGTTTCTCTTTTAATTATTATGATTGACTATGTATAACGAGATAAATATTTCAGTAGCCATAATTCAAGGTGCGCACTAGTTGAATTCGATTGCCATGGAATAATTTACAGATCATATGATAGATGAATCACATTTCAAAATTAGGTACTCATGAGTGAAGAAAAATAGTACTGCTGTGACGCTGTCTACGAATACATAAGGTCAAGTGAATCGAATTTTAATTATTTTGTGTGAATAGTACTGCTGTGCATAAGGTTAAGTACACTAAATTGGAGAATCAGAGTAGATATTCTCCATACAAACTTATTAGTCTAAGAAATTATAAACAATAATGAATCCACGCAATGATAATATTACTCCATTCTATTAATTCATTTGAATGTGTAGTTATTACTCATGGTGAAGTAATTCCCGGTTGAAATCACGAAATATAAATACAGTACTTCTTGTAGTAATATGTATATTTTGATTGTGGTGTGCTCTGAATAAATTATAGGAGTACTATGTGAATGAAACTATTTAACATGCCACCACACACAACAAAGGCATTACGTTGTATCAATATTTTATTTATGCAAGAATTTTCTCCTAATACATAAAGTGTGTCGGGACTGGTATTAATTCTTTCTTAACGTGTTTGAATTGTATAATTTACTAAATGACAAAAAATATTTGAAAATAAATGAAAAAAAGGAAGCTGTGTAACTATTTTCTAATCTTAAATGACAAAATGCATTCGAAATGGTCCGCACACAAAATACTACTACAACTTTTATATAATCAAAAACAAAAAAAAGTATTAAGTACAAAAACGTTAGGACTCAGTCATTTGAAAACTCGACTTTCAAAATATTTCCTTTCTCTTATCTAAAAATTGAAAATGTTACAACCATACAATGAAATTTGTGAACCATATTTGGGAAATTGGAAAAGCCGATAGATGAAAAATGTCTGGAAAGGGACAAAACTTCTTCATATCGTTTTGAAACACTTAAAATTGACTTGACTTGCAATCACGCGTTTATTCAGGAATACTACAAGGACCCGTTTTATAGGTGATAAACCAAGGTTAAGGTTGGTGGGACCCACCACAATCCAATGTTTGATACAATTTTTCAGCCTGGATAAATGCAATCCAAGGCCCGAAAAAAATTGCGGCGGCCCGCGTGAATAGTGCCCGTTTTCACTATTGGGCTTAGTTAATGTGACCCACAAAATTTGTGGGTTTATTTTATCCTACATAAATCCTACATTTGGCCCGAAAATTTTATCCTATGTTAATCCTCTTGCTATAACCCACTCACTCTATAAAACGGGTCCCAATGGTTATCTAATCACCAAATTAGGTCAAAGCTTCTGATTCGCACTAATTTGCTCAATCTATTTAGCTTGGGATCTCTTA
Organism: Salvia splendens; assembly: GCF_004379255.2. Classification (NCBI taxonomy): domain Eukaryota; kingdom Viridiplantae; phylum Streptophyta; class Magnoliopsida; order Lamiales; family Lamiaceae; genus Salvia; species Salvia splendens. Next base: position 9,803,881 of record NC_056034.1, read on the forward strand.
CTTAATATAATAAACACTCTCTTTCTCCGACTCAGTTAAATATATAGAAGAAAAAAACAGTTAAATATATAGAAGAAAAAAACTAAATACACTTTTTAAATCTAATTTAGAATATTGATTTAAGTATACATGTATGATAATCAACATTACTAGACAGGCAAATTAAAATTAGGTGACAAGTAATTAACTGGAATTAAACCATTTTTATGTAATTGCAAACTAGCTACAGCCTACAGTTACCCATTTAGGTGGCGTTCGGTTGCCATGACTAATATCATGAGACTATCCATCTAGGATTAAGTTGTGGGATTATTTTAGTTGGAGGGGGGAGGCTATGACAATTATCATGAGACTATCCATCTAGGATTAAGTTGAAGGGTTCAATCTTATGAATCAAACATGATACATATTTAATCATGAGATTTAATCTTGTCAACTGAACACCCCCTTAGAGTACTACCTGCGTCCACCAAAATAATCATAGTTGCGTATGACACAAATTTTAATATGCAATTAGTAAAGTAATAAAGATGGGAAAAAGTAAGAGAGAAGTAGTTTCAGTGGATTGTGAGGTTCATATTATTAGTAGTATTTACATGTTTAAAATTTTACATATTTAGAAATTGGTCTATTTTTTAATGGACGGTGTAAAATGAAAAACTAATCTATTTTTTTTTTACAGACGGGGTAGTATGAATTATTGAGTGAAATAAAAGCATATGCTAATGGTTTTACTTTTCACATTTGTCAAAAGTGTGAAGGGAAAATAGAATCAAATATTCCACAAGCCATCAACTTTCATACTGTATAATGAATAAACGCGCATTTCATATTCAAATTTTTAGTTAAATCGGAGTAACTGTTTATCCCCCTTAAATTCTATTAATCGAATTGAGTATATTACTATCCCTTCGTCCCACAAGAATATGCACTTTTTCATTTTTAGTCCGTCCCACAAGAATATGTACTTTCCAATTAGAAATTATTTTCTCTCTAATGAGGTGAGACTCATTTCCCACTAACAATATTTTAATTACTTTTCCTCTCTACCTCTCTCTTACTTTACTAATTTTGCATTAAAATTCATGCCGAACACAAAGTGCATATTCTTTGGGGACGGATGGAGAATATTTTATTTTCATATATTCCAAATGTACGACTCGTCATCTTCACATAATACATATTCTTTAGGGATGGAGGGAGTATATAAATTAAGAGAGAAATCAATATACTGCTCATCATTTGTAAGTATTTCTGAATAATTAAATCACATGGTATCCATAAACAAATTATTGCAAGTTGGGGTAGTACTACCTAACTAATTTAAATTTGATACTATATGTATGTTTTTTTTATATGATGGTGTCATTTTCATGTAAATGTTGGTCTAAAATGATTTTGTATTGCAATAAAAAGTCGGTTCGGCAAAATTCACGGATTTGTTGTTCCCTTCTTTTTAATTTAAATGAAGAGGACATAAAGGTACCTTTCTATGTATACTAGTATTAACTTGCATGTAAATTGAGCATTCAATTTTTATAATTCCCAAACCTTGTGTCTTCCCAAATTCAATCCAAAAATATATAGCAAGGTAATGTTTTTATTGAACTCGTAAACATGAATATTGAATTTAAATAACTAAACGGTTGCATATTGTTATATATATTACAAGTTCTATCAGAATTGATAATACTACTATATTCAATAATGAGATATAATTTATTAACTCGAATACATCACAATTAGAGCATCCGCAATGGGCGGACGATGGCGCGCATCGTCCGCGCCATCCATCGTCCGCACCCATTGCGGGTGTGTGCCATAGGGCGCGGACGATAGCCGCGCCCTATACTTCGGTCGCGGAGGATAGCGCGGACGATGGCCATCGTCCGCGCCATCGTCCGCCCCATTGCGGCTGTCGCGGACGATGGCCGTGGACGATGGTCATCGTCCGCGCCATCGTTCGCCCCATTGTGGAGGTTGCGGACGATCGACTCATCCATTGTCCACGGCCATCGTTTGCCCCATTGTGGAGGTTGCGGACGATCGACTCGGATGATGACACGCGGTTTTGATTTTCTATTTAAATTTCGTTTCTCATTCAGTTGTGCATACGAACATATCGACTATCTCTTTACATATTCTCTCTCTACATCCAACCAAAATGAATCTCTGCGACACCAGTAGTTCTAGTTCGTCTGAATCCGGTGGTTCGCTTGACGAAGCATTAGATGCAGCCGTTGAAGAGGTCATTGCGGCATGCTATGTGCAAATGCAGCGCGAGAAGGAGGCGGCGGCAGCGGCGGCTGAGCAAGTCCATTGGCCTATTCGACATAGGTCGTATGTCCGACGCGACCACCAGGAAGCTCACAGACGTCTGGTTGAAGACTATTTTGCCGATCAACCGCGATGAGGCCCGACTGTTTTCCGCCGCTGGTTTAGAATGTCGAGGTACCTTTTTCTCAGCATTGTTCGTACATTGTCTTCACGTGATGAATACTTCACGTTTCGGGAGGACGGCATCGGGAAACCCGGCCTTACACCATTGCAAAAGTGCACGACTGCTATTCGTCAGTTGGCATACGGCACCACGGCGGACCTTTTTGACGAGTACCTCCACTGTGGGGAGACTACAGGCCGCGAGTGTCTGAAGAGCTTTTGTCGGGGGATAGTAGAGGCTTATAGCGACACATATTAGGGAGCCCCATTGCTAATGACCTTATACAAATTAATCAGAAATAATATCACCCACCTCATTTTAACACTGGGCCCAAATAAGTAGATACCCTGTTTCACGTGATTAAATAATTTCTCTCATTTTTGTGTGGTTTGTGTACGTTCGTGTATACGTATATATCTATCTAACGATTAAAAAGAGTTATACACATTTCTTTATCTCAAATATTTGATAGATGTGACCTTGATTTGAAGGTGACATTTGCCTAACAATACTATTTAATATTCGAATGGAAACGAAAAGAAACTCACTTCGAAATACGTCTCTTCCAGTTCCAGTGACCTTTGCAATTTTTGCAAGATTTTTAAATTGCTACAATTAGAAGAATAACTTTTAATATTCTTTTTATTTACAACATTCTTAACTTTTAAAAAAATTATAGTACTAGTTCAATAAATACGAATAAACCAATGTTATCTTACCAATAAGACAAAAGTTAGAATATAAATTTCACTAAATACGATGTTGCTTCCGATAATTGACCATTATATTTGATTTTCATTTTCAAGAGTCTAAGTTGGGCACAGTTAATTTTTTAAAAAATCGATGATATAATTGTCGACGTGGCAATAGACGCACTATACAAATAATGTACTTAGATAATTACGTTTTCTCATATGAAGTAGTAAGTTATTTGTGTACCTATAGCCGTTAATGAAATATGACCCCTTCTACTTTCTCAAAAAATTTCAAAGGGGTAAGTACCACTTGATCAGATTTTGTACATTATATTTTCATGGACATCCAACAAAAAACACTTTCTTACCTTTTAAACAATGACATATCCATACGAAATCTAAGGGGTCGACCTATTCCATCGTATATCTACGAGGATCAAAAAAATTCTATTAAATTTGATCTTGGTGCACCAACCGAACACAAAGTGCGACTCTCCGTCCACTCGAGGTTGTAGTTTACTTCCATTCTTCTTTTGTCATCTATTATCAGTGACGACCAATGTATTATCTTTACCTTTTGAAATTTGACGCGCATCTACTTCTTTAGTAATTCAGTAATTCTGTATACTAGGTCCATCGTTACAGATCATACACTATCTTCTTTATAAAACCTTTGTCTTAAAATTTGTAAAATTGTTCAAATTAAACAGAAAAACATAGTTAAGCTAACAAAAATACTGTAATTTACCTGCAAAGGATGACTGCTTAATCTTCTCTATTTGTGCATAACATGCAAGAAGTACTACTACAATGCTTCGAGTCATTGTACGACTTAAAATTCGTGCAATAATACCGCAATTAATTTTATAGAAATGTATAATTAGTACTCATGTCTCATTAGAAATGAAACGTTTTCCTTTTTTGTCTGTCCCATTAAAAATAAAACGTTTCTAAAAATGAAAACAATATTCTCTCTACTTTTTCTTCTCTATTACTTTACTCTTTTCTCATTAACTCACAAAATAATACTAGATAAAATCTCGTATTGAAAAGAAAATGTTGCATATTTAATGGGACGGTAAATTATTTAGCTTTCCCACCACTCAATAATGATTCACATGACAAATGGTTGCCACGTGGGCGTATTTGATTGGATGAATGATGCCTCGAGATTAATTGTTAAGCAATTACTGCACGCCACAATCCCTGTAGTTAAATTGCTTTGTTTTGAAGTTTGTTCGTGTTTCTCATTCTACTATATAACTTTACCCAATTATATTTAATTATTATTCTATGCACCCCTAAAGTTGAAGTGCGCATGTGCCTATGTTTTTGGTATTTCGCCTTTTGCGTTCTTTTAAGTTTTACTAACTTTTTTTCATAGGAAAAGAAAAAAAGAAACGTTTTTTTCTCAAAATTTTATAGTGCTTTCTTGATTTATGATTTGAAAATTAGACCATCACAATCTTCCTATGAAATCTCACATGATTTCAAAAATCGAGAGGTATTTAAGAAATGTCACTAATCCGAAACGACAAAAAAAAATAAAGTCACCTAACATAATGCTATTATCACATGATAGTAGTACTAGATAAGCTAAAGTAGTATTAATAATTAAATCGTTTCAAAGACATAGAAGGCGAACCAAATTGGGAAATAAAGCCGGCAAAGGCGGATATATAATCTTACACTTGTGATCGTTCATTAAAAAATTCCCATGTTTGGCTAAAACAAAATCACAAAAGAAAAGAAAAGAAAAGAAAAGAAAAGGAAAAGTTGAACGTGGATCAACAAACGCGACCATTAATTAATTAATCCATATTAAAATAAAAAATAAAAAGGTTTATTTCATTGAGATATTTAAAAAAATAAAGCCTAGGTCCGCTGCCTTTCGAGACAACAGTTCGGCGATGGAGGCTGATTAGGGCTGCGGCACGTGGCCGGCGAATCTGGCCAGGTGTCGTCCCCCCATTGGATGGGAACATCGTGATCTGTGCATGCCGCGGTGGCGCAGATCGGATTTAGGAAAAGAGCGTGGGTGTGGCCAATCACATGCGTCACACGTGTCAGAAATTTTTGTAGCTGCACGACGCCGTCAATCTCGTATACACAACTACTTATATTATGAAGATTATGAGATTCGCACTAAGATTAGGTTTACTGTTTACTAATAAGATATATGAATCCATAATTTATTAAGATAGTTTGAAATACTCTATTGTCATTGAAAATTCATATTTCTTGAGCTGATTTGCTTAATTTATATAGTCTAGAAAGAGGTAATACTAGAAAAATTACCGTGAGGAAGATAAAATTACTATATTAGTTCCAACCATTTATATTAAATTCAAACTCCATTAGAATATTTTTAACTATTTATATACAATTTACACCCAATTTAAATATATGTCACATCAAAATATATTTTTACTCTAACTATTTATAACAAACTTAAATTTTATTTTTATCTCTCAAAATTTTTACAATAGCTATAGTACACAAATATAATAGAAAAATTTTCTATAAAATTAATCAGATTTAGTGTATGATAGAGATGGCCTTAGAACTGTTAGATTCGGTATACTGAAAAGCATGTTTCGAGTAAGTTCTCCCTAATGGAATCTTGTTTGTATACGAAAAAACTCTACAATCCACTTTTAACACAATTCAGTATTATTCAAGCAGTTGCGCACGAATATAATCAGTATATTATTACATTGTGTTTGCTTGTGCATTTATAAGATGTTTTACAAACATTTAAATGCATAAGAAGTAAACAAAGTCTAAGTCTTTTGCTTAGTAGACCGGTTGTGGGCGACGTCCACTTTAAGGTAACACGGTCAGTTCTATGCAATGCTTTGCAAAAGAGAAAGAAGAATTTCACAACTCAGATATGCTTATTAGACTACCTATCGTGAAAGGTTGCAATGTTAGTCCGATTATTTCTAAGCCTTACTGAAATAAGATGACGTTGGTGTGGTATAGTACTGAATGGATCTAACAACAAGATGTGTCTTTATGCTATCTACTGAAACACTAGGTCTTGATAAAATACTATTTCTTAATCTACATATGTTAGCATTGAGCATACGGTATTGATTATGCATTACTTTGACTTATCAAATGGTGCGAGTTTTTCGCAACCCAATAATCCTGAAATATTGGGTAGTGGTGATTAATATCTAGTGGTGCTAGGATTGCTATTATGTTGAATTGTGCGCGAGGTGAGTCTCGTTTGATAATGTTCTCAAGAGGAGCTTGGACAAGGTTTTATTATTCGGAAACTGGTCAGTTGAAATTTAATTATTCCATGAATAATAAGTAAGTGTTTCTTGCTAAGTCCACTCTTGGAATTCTTAAAATGTTAATTAATTAAGTCCATAGCAGAATTTAATTAATTAATGGACATTTATATCTTAAGCGCGGGAAATAAATAATAAACAAAACAGAAACGTGGATTACTTGTAATTTCGGATTTTGATGGGGAGGTCAATATTACTTCTGTAGTGCCTGCTCGTAATATTCCAATATAAGCTTATATTAAATTTGGGTGTAATTTAATTATTAAAAAGCTAATTGGGGTGAGCCCATATCCAAAACCTTCCATAGATCCCTGACCGGGCCCAATAAGAACTTAATATAAATAGGAGAATAAATGAGACAGAAAATACAATTATTTTCAATGAAATTTTCATCCCTCTCTAATTATTGAAGGAGACGAATTTCTCTTCAGCTCTCCTCCGTGAGGAATTTTCTGTATTCTTTATTCAAGTCCTAGTATTTTGATAAGATCAGCCCACACTGATTTTGGAATACAGTTCGGGAACCAGTTAGAAGATCCGTGGTCTAGTATTGAAGATAATCGTGGAGAAGGCGCAAGCAATCGACGATTGTTTGGAGAATCAAATCGGTAACTCTAAACCGTAGAAATAATGTTTTAGGATTTACATTCTTTAAGCATGAATTATTTACGATCTAGCGTGTAATTATCTGTTTAACATGTGAATTGATTAATCCCTTAACCTGTAATGAAGGAATAATAGGGAGAAGATTTTTGGTTTATTTACTGAATGATAATTACAACGTTTGATACAATATTTGTAGGCATAGAATATATTCCTATATGGTAATTCTTGATTATAGGGATCCCATCTACCTTAGGTAACAAATTACAATCAAATCATAGCAAATTATTCTCCCAATCTTCTGCCCAAATCTTCGGTATCTTCTAACACTCCCCCTCAAGTTAAGTGAGGGGATTTCCAACACTTAACTTGCCTAATACTTCTCTGAATATCTTTGCATTCACGACCTTTGTCAATATGTCAGCCAACTGGTCCTCGGACTTGACAAATGGCAGTTCGACAATTTTGGCTTCGATGTTATCTTTTATAAAGTGTCGGTCTACTTCCACATGCTTAGTTCTATCATGTTGAACTGGGTTTTCTGAAATACTGATTGCAGCTTTGTTGTCACAAAACAACCTGCAAGGCTGTGATAAGTAGAGACCAAGTTCTGTCATGAGTCTCTTTAACTACAATACTTCTGTGAGGCCACTTTTTATGCCACGAAACTCCGCTTCTGCACTTGATAAAGCGACCACCTTCTGTTTCTTGCTTCGCCAAGTGACAAGATTCCCCCCTACAAAGGTGAAGTACCCGGCAGTTGATTTTCTATCATTCGGGTTCCCTGCCCAATCTGCATCAGTAAACCCATGTACCTCCAAGTGACCGTGCTTCTCAAATAGCACTCCATGGTCTGTCGTTCCTTTCAAGTACCTGACAATTCTTATGGCTGCTTCCCAATGATCCTCCTGCGGTGAGTGCATAAACTGGCTGACCACACCCACAGCATATGCTATGTCTGGACGAGTGTGTGAAAGATAGATCAGTTTACCTACCAAACGCTGATATCTCCCCCTGTCGGTGAGTTTCTGATAAGTCGCATTCTAGGCCTTGGTTACTGGTCAGTATAAGGTGCTTTATTGGATAATATCTGCAAAATAGTTGTTAAAGTGTGCAGGTTGAAGTACTATATCAGGAGGGAAGGTTCAGAAGGAATTCGAGTGAAAAAGCTGCGAAGAGTGTGCAAACTGGTCAGTATGAGCAGAAAATACGCAAACTGGTCAGGATGGATGCTACAGAACTGGACACGAGAAGGAAGGACTTGCTTGGAATAATCACCTATCTAAAGAAGGGCAAAATTGTCATTCCACATGAAGAGAAAGCCCTAGAAATTAGGGCAAGCCACCCTATAAATAGGAGCTGAACATAAAGAAAAGGGGGAATGGACACACCACTTCACTTAGGACTTATCATCACTACTACATCACTTTTGAGGAGAATAGCTCCACTAGCTTTTAGTTCCATCTAAATCCAGCAGCCTGACTTGAAGATTCCGGCCACCTGCCGGCCAGAAGCATCATGCCTGATTCATTCCAGCCGCCGTAGTTCCAGAAATTCCTCCAGTTTCAGTTTCCGATGAGCCAAACAATCTTTTACTTGCTTTGTTTTTAAGATTTCTTAGTTTAAGAACTTGTTTTTGCCTGCCTTTGACTTGGATTCCAGTAGCTACTTAGTTGAAACATCTTTTGGGTGATAATCTTGAATGCAATGAAGTTTATTGTGGTTTTATTTTATGTTTCAGCTTGCTTATTATTTCTTTCTGCCTAGTAACTAGATCTGGTAGTTTTACGTTGATTTTTGTTGTTTAAGTGCTTGAATATGCTTTGCTTAGTTAGATCAAGGTTTTCTTAGAGTGTTTACAAGTTTTAATCGGGTTAAGGTCCTCAAAAATGCATGAGAATCGTTTCTGCTTGCTTCTGTCACCTTGTCTCGCTGACCAGTTTGCGTAGATCTCAGTTTTCTTAGCTTTCGTTCTCGATTTCAAGTTAAATATTGCATTTACGAATTTTCAAGCTTGATCATTCATCAATGGAGTTTTTTAGATCTTGTTGTTTATCTTGGTGAAGAAGATAATGTCACAATCAAAGAATGGGACCACTTGTGTTGCTTTTGTTGCTTTTTGCTTTTGTACTTGCACTTTTTCAGCTTTTCTGCACACCCAGGAGGCAGTCTGCCAGCATGTCCTTTGATTCTGTTTACCTTTTGTCTAGTCATTTTTAGTAAGTTTTGTCTAGTAGCTTCTCACATACACACTCGTACCCTAATTTACACACGCACTTTAATTTCTCTTAGCACGCATCATTTAGAGCCCACCCCGACCTACTGGTCAGGAGGGGTATAGGTTCCATTTCATTTTCCGACTAGGTAAAACTCAACCCCAAAAAAGCGTGGTAGCTAACCAACCGCTCCCAGAATGTCATCGCAAGTGTATCTCGCCTACATCCATCTCTGTGGGATTCGACCCTTACTCCACTATACTAGCCAGTAGAAGTGGGTTGAGGTATTTTTTTTTGTTGATAGGGAAGATAGACACAGACCCAACGACACAGCTAGGTCTAGGTACCCTCCTGGCCAGTTGACACACACACACAGAGTCATAGTCTCATCTTTTCCCTCCTATCAAATGGCGCCGTTGCCGGGGATGGATGGCATTTTTGCATACATTTGTTGCATGACATTTTGGTGTACATATAGTTAATTATTTTTCTTTTCTTTTGTTTATTAGTTTATGAGGAGTTTTGTTAAGAATTTTGGTGTAAATATTGTAGATAAACTTTTCTTTATTTTTTGTGTTCCACAGTTAAATGAAACTGAGTCCAACTGGCCAAAGGAAGAAGGGGTGAATCCAGTCACCACTCATTCAGAATTAACCACTGCCTTGCCTGTTGACTTGGATTTGAGCGATGAGGAGGATCGCGGCACAGCCATCAAGAGTGAACCGGAATCAATATCCGCAGCTGAAGATGAGAAAGCCAACATGGCTGACGACCAGGAAGATGATCCCGAGATAAGCTCATTGTACGCCCACTTGGATGGTGAACCACCGCAAGCAATCGTCATGACCCTAGGACAAGAAGCAGTCTACGTAAAGCCTCGTATTATGGCCGTCCTGCCTGTGTTCTTGGGGAGGAGTTGTGACAACCCATACGAGTTCTTGCATGAATTTTGCAAAATCTGCAAGGCTCAAAAGCGGCCAGCGGGGTCGAGCGAAAATGATTACAGACTGAAGGCCCTTCCCCTTGCCCTTAAAGGGGAGGCGAATACTTGGTTCAAGAGGCTGCCACCAAATTGTATCAGAACCTGGTCTGACTTCAAGATGATGTTCTTGGATCAGTTCTTCCCAGCGGCCAGGACAAGCGCACTAAGAGAAAAAATTCTAGGAGTTACACAAAGTTATGATGAGACCCTTACTCAGTACTGGTCAAGATACATGGGTCTGTTGGATGCATGTCCGAACCATCGCATGACGGATATTGAGATACACCATACCTTCTATGAGGGGATGAACAAGGCAACCAAGGATCTTGTAAACTCATCGTCCGGAGGAAGCTTCACGCAACTACGGGTCAGCGAAGCGAAGAGGGTCCTAGGGAAGCTACTGAGTGCAAAGAAGGAGTACGACAATTCAAGGGATGGATACAGCCGAGAAAGGGTTGCAAGTGCCTCGTTTACTGATCAGGAGCAGAAGCTTGAACAGAAGATGGATTTGAAGATGGAGGAGTTGAAGAAGACACTTCTGAGTGCAATTGAGAAAAACACTCCACCACCTTCCTCAACTGGGAGCTACAAGGGTGCAAAGCAAGGGAATCAAGGGTTGACCTATGATCAGCCAAACGACTTGGCCAGTATGGAGCAGGTCAATGCTGCCGGCTACTTTAATTCAAGTGGGAATTGGATCCAGGGTAGGCAACGAGATGCACCATGGAGGGATCACCCGAACTTTCGTTGGGGAGATGGGAACCAGAATCAAAACCAAGGTCAAGGTCAGAACCAATATAACTCCCATCCGAACCAAAACCCAAACCGTGGCCTAGCAAACCCTGACCACCAGTTTAACTGGTCAGGAAGGAACCAACAACCCCAAAACCAAAACCCACAAAACCAAAACTCTAACCCTAACCAGCATCACTACCCCAACCAGTTCAGTCAGTACCCTTCATACCGAAATCAGCCAAACTACCCCTACAACCAAAACCATCCATACTACCAGTCGTATCCCAACGGCCAGTATAACTCCCATCACCAGCAATATCCCTACCAACACCACCTGAATCCCAATCACAGTCAATCCCACAACTCTAACCAATTCGGCCAGTACCCCTCTCATCAAAATCAGCCAAACTATTCCTACCACCCATACCCTAACACCCAGTATAATCCCCACCATCAGCAAAACCCTAACCATTTCCCACACCAAAACAAGTCAGAAAGATCTATGGAAGAGATGATGGGAGAGATGCTTGCTTACCAACAAACCATGAGGAGTGAATTTCAGTCAAATAATGAAGTGGTGCAAGGCATGCAAAACGCCCAGAAAGAGCATAAAGAAAATATGGACATGTTGAATAAGCAACTGTCCTACCTGGCCAGTTCGATGAACGCGATTTGTGGGAATGCGGAAAGGCTCCCAGTTATGGTGCACATACATGACAAGCCTAATGTTAGCAAGGTGACATTGTGGTCAAGAACATCCTACAAGGAGCTTGAAGGGAATGAGTCATTTGGGGAATCAAGCAAGACGAAGGATATGGAGGACATACTGATCAAGAGGAGTGGTCCTGATAAAACTGAACCAGTTGCTGAACCTCAAATCAACCGGGGTCTGGAAGAGAGTTCAAGGGAAGCCACCAAAGAACCTGATGAAGAGGATATTGAAGAGACTATTTGTCGGAAGTCAAGATTCGCTAGAGCCACTTGGGCTCACCTACTGGCCGAGAAGAATGCAGAGAGAAAACAAGGGATGAAGCGCGCATCGAGGCGAATCATCGGGCGTAGGATTGGGAAAAAGAAGGGGCCCAACAAGGTTCATGATCTTGTAGAGATCTCAAGTGAGGAGGACAAGACTCCTAGCAACAAAAAGAAGAGAAAGGACACTGATACTGACCAGGAAGATAGTGGACCTCCTACAAAACCAGGGGAGGATCCAAAACATAATACAACCAAGTCAGAGACCCCTGCTGTTGCTGGACATCCGTCATCGACCCTTACTATCCAGGAAGGGGGTTCTCCTACAAAACCTGGAGAGAACCCGACTGCAACTTTCTCCCAGCCAGTACAGAAGGCCAACATCGACAATCCACTTGCCATCCCTGCTGCCCAGAAAGAGACACCAGTATCAGAAACTGACTTACAGGAAAATCAAGACAAAGAAAGAAAATGCAACCAAGAAAGAAAGAGGAAAGGCTATGGGGCAGCAAAGCAAAAGAAGGAGACGAAGAAGCCCAGGGTGGTCCTATCGGCCATTATGATCAAGAAGCTGGGACAAGTGCCCAAACTGATCGGGAGCAAGGTCCCCAGCAACCATCATCTGCGGCCCATGGAAAAGAGGAAAATCAAGGGGACTTTCAAGAATCATAAGAAAAAGAGTGGCACCCCTGATGTGTACCAACAAAGGAACTCAAGAAGGAAACTGCACAAGGCTCCTGACCAAAGAGGATTCAGAAGAGAAGATGACCAACCCTACCAACTGACCAGTTAGCTTTCTTTTTATTTTCAGTAAACTTGAGTTTTTTTTCTAGCTGTGTTGTTTTTTTTTGTACATGTTTTAGCATGCGTATACCCTCATTCATAACACTTAGTCTATTCCATAGTCTAAGAGTGAGAAGACGAGGGTTTACAACATTATATGTGTTTAGGATGTTTAGAAGTTGTCTTTGTTTTGTGTTTTTTTTATGTGAATCCTATACCTTCTCCCACTTAGCCTATTGCATAGTCTAAGTGTGAGAAGTTTTTGTTGACATAGTATGTTTTGCATATTAGTTCTTTTTCCACATTGTTTATGTGTTCTCTATGTTCGTTATTCTTCTCCCACTTAGCCTATTGCATAGTCTAAGTGTGAGAAGTTTCATACATAATATGTTTTCCATGTGTTATGTGTTTTCTGGTCTTTTGTGCTTCTATGTGTTGGATACTGGTCATCCTGTTTTCCACTTCACTAAACTTGCGTGAAGGCAAGCAAGGATGAAGTGGGAGGAGGAGATAATGGCCAGTATAATTGTATATATGTGTTGTCATGTGTTGTGTCAGTCCCTAGTAAGTCAGTTTAGGTTAAGTTTTGTTTTTTTTAGGACATGTGTTAAAACACGGGCTTAAAACTCAACTGCCTCAAACTGACGGTGAGGGGAAATGAGGGAGATAAGACATGCTGGACAATGGAAACCATCCCCCTTAGTATCTCCTAGTCAGTATAGATGACGCAAGTATGAGAGAAAAACTCATCCTTAGAGCCAGATACAAAAGCCCTCTTAAATTGTGAGTTATAAGCCTAAGTGGAACCACTTTCCACCAATTTAGAAAAGAAAAGAGTGCCTGCCACATGATGCCTAGGGTAAGGTGACTGCGTGTAGCAAGTCCTGAAGGCAGTAGGAAACCCCCCATCTTAAAAAAAAAAAACCATCCTTTAGAACCCCTCTTTCTAGCCAAATCTATACCCAGATATATAACCCACAAGCCACTGGGACTGTGTGTGCGAGGCATAAGGCAAGAAGGCGACTGGCCAGGAGGACATACAAGAAAAAAAAACAACTAGAAAAAGAAATCGAGAAGGAAGGAGAAAATCGATCAGGAGAAATTCCAGGTCCAAAAAATATAAGAAGGAATAAGGGTGGCGAAGCCACATAAAGAAATGTTGAAGAAAATGGTCAAAAACACTTGACCACAAAAAGAAAGAAGAAGGAATAAGGGTGGCGAAGCCACAAAGAAGCTACTGACCAGTTGGAGTCCAATATCAGAAAACGTCCAGCCAAAGAGAAGCAACAGCCAAGAGCTCAAATGCACACAGTTCCCCCACATCGAAATAAAGTAGTAGTTTTTGAACCTTAGAGCCTTAGGAACATCTACCCCATACACTACAAACCAATAGCCCCGTTACAAACCTTAAAGCCCTTCAGGAGCCGCACGTGAGATCTGAGTCCGAAGCATCTGTGGTTCAGCATTTTGAGAGAAAACAGTCCTAATATCCCTACTGAGGAATGAGCGACTGAGCGAATCTGGTGTTTGGCCGAGAGTTTGGGTGATCTTGACGAGCAGATATACTGACTGGGAAGGAAAAGGGGGGCGGCAGAAGTTCAAGGCTGTCTAAGGCCGGATTGCACCTAATCTCAAGGGGACGGATGGTTGAAAATATAGCCCGTTCAATGTGTTTAAGTGCTTGTGAGTCTGTTTATGTGTGTTGTCCGTCGTTAATGTGTTTTTCTTTGCGTCCAAGTTTTAGAGTCTTAGGTCGGTCAGGGGTGTAACCAGGCTAGAATTCGACTTATTTCTTTATGTTTGTTCTTCACGCTTGAGGACAAGCATGTGGTAAGTGTGAGCAGTTTGATAAGTCGCATTCTAGGCCTTGGTTACTGGTCAGTATAAGGTGCTTTATTGGATAATATCTGCAAAATAGTTGTTAAAGTGTGCAGGTTGAAGTACTAAATCAGGAGGGGAGGTTCAGAAGGAATTCGAGTGAAAAAGCTGCGAAGAGTGTGCAAACTGGTCAGTATGAGCAGAAAATACGCAAACTGGTCAGGATGGATGCCACAGAACTGGACACGAGAAGGAAGGACTTGCTTGGAATAATCACCTATCTAAAGAAGGGCAAAATTGTCATTCCACATGAAGAGAAAACCCTAGAAATTAGGGCAAGCCACCCTATAAATAGGAGCTGAACATAAAGAAAAAAGAAATCGACACACCACTTTACTTAGGACTTATCATCACTTTTGAGGAGAATAGCTCCACTAGCTCTTAGTTCCATCTAAATCCAGGATCCTGACTTGAAGATTCCGGCCACCTGCCGGCGAGGAGCATCATGCCTGATTCATTCCAGCCGCCGTAGTTCCAGAAATTCCTCCAGTTTCAGTTTCCGATGAGCCAAACAATCTTTTACTTGCTTTGTTTTTAAGATTTCTTAGTTTAAGTACTTGTTTTTGCTTGCCTTTGATTTGGATTCCAGTAGCTACTTAGTTGGAATATCTTTTGGGTGATAATCTTGAATGCAATGAAGTTTATTGTGGTTTTATTTTGTGTTTCAGCTTGCTTATTATTTCTTTCTGCCTAGTAACTAGATCTGGTAGTTTTACGTTGATTTTTGTTGTTTAAGTGCTTGAATCTGCTTTGCTTAGTTAGATCAAGGTTTTCTTAGAGTGTTTACAAGTTTTAATCGGGTTAAGGTCCTCAAAAATGCATGAGAATCGTTTCTGCTTGCTTCTGTCACCTTGTCCCGCTGACCAGTTTGCGTAGATCTCAGTTTTCTTAGCTTTCGTTCTCGATTTCAAGTTAAATATTGCATTTACGAATTTTCAAGCTTGATCATTCATCAATGGAGTTTTTTAGATCTTGTTGTTTAGCTTGGTGAAGAAGATAATGTCACAATCAAAGAATGGGACCACTTGTGTTGCTTTTGTTGCTTTTTGCTTTTGTACTTGCACTTTTTCAGCTTTTCTGCACACCCAGGAGGCAGTCTGCCAGCATGTCCTTTGATTCTGTTTACCTTTTGTCTAGTCATTTTTAGTAAGTTTTGTCTAGTAGCTTCTCACATACACACTCGTACCCTAATTTACACACGCACTCTAATTTCTCTTAGCACGCAGCATTTAGAGCCCACCCTGACCTACTGGTCAGGAGGGGTATAGGTTCCATTTCATTTTCCGACTAGGTAAAACTCAACCCCAAAAAAGCGTGGTAGCTAACCAACCGCTCCCAGAATGTCATCGCAAGTGTATCTCGCCTACATCCATCTCTGTGGGATTCGACCCTTACTCCACTATACTAGCCAGTAGAAGTGGGTTGAGGTATTTTTTATTGATAGGGAAGATAGACACAGACCCAACGACACAGCTAGGTCTAGGTACCCTCCTGGCCAGCTGACACACACACACAGAGTCATAGTCTCATCTTTTCCCTCCTATCAGTTTCCCTCCCTCACGGATTTGCAATCCATGATTCTGCACCATTGGGGTGTCGACTGGCTTGCAGTCTATCATTCCAACTTCCGCAAGTAAATCGAGCACGTACTTTTTCTGGTTTATGAAGATTCCCCGGTTCGACCTTAGGACTTCAATGCCCAAGAAGTACTTGAGGAGACCTAGGTCCTTCATCTCGAACTCTGTGAACAAGTTCTTCCTCAATTCGCCTATCTCCTCCTCATCATCCCCTGTAATAATCATGTCGTCGACATAAATGATGAGACACGTAATTCTTCCATCCTTCTTCTTGAGAAACAGTGTATGGTCCGAGTTGCTCTGCTTGTACCATATTTTTTCATCACCTCTGTAAATCTGCCGAACCACGCCCTCGGGGACTGCTTTAGTCCATACAACGTTCTTTTCAACTGGCATACTTCTCCATTTCGAAACTCTTCAGTGAACCCTGGAGGAGGGACCATAAACACTAGTTTTGGCAGCTCACCGTGTAGGAAAGCATTTGTGACATAAAACTGGTGGAGGGGCCAGTCTCTGTTGGCCGCAATTGAGAATATCACTCGTACGGTATTAATTTTTGCCACTGGGGAGAAAGTCTCGGCATAATCGACTCCATAGGTTTGGGTATATCCCTTAGCCACTAGTCGAGCTTTATATCGATCAATCGATCCATCTGGCCTTCGTTTGATCTTGAACACCCATCTACACCCCACAGCCTTTACTCCTTCGGGTAGCTTTCCTTTCACCCAAGTCTCATTTCTCATCAATGCTCTCATTTCAGTGTGCATAGCTTCTCTCCAATGTTTGCTTTTCATTGCTTCTTCGGCACTTTGTGGGATCTCTTCGTCTTCATACAAACTGCCTCAAATGCTCGGGCCATCTTACTTAAGTTGCCTTGAACAAAGTTTGCCACTCCATATATGCTTTTCTTGCCGATCTTCTCCGGAGAGTATCTTTGGAGGAACACCTCGATTACTCCGTGGAGGAAGAATATATCTACCCGTATCACCGTCTATGGCATCCTCCTCTGTGTCTGCATTGTTAGTATCAACTGCAGTATTTTCCTCTGAGATTGGTTCCGGACATACCTCGGATATCGGTTGAGGAAGATCGGATGAGCGCGGTTGAGGAGACTCTGGAGAGGCCTGCTCGGCGGAAGTGACAACTGTCTCGGGTGGATCCTCAATTGAGAGGCTTGGAAGTGGTACAGACCATCTTAGACAGTCCTCATGAGTACTTTTAGGGTCACTGTCAGTTCTCTCCCCCTGACTGCTAAGGTGGTGTGCGTAAAAGAATTCGGTTTCTAGGAAGTCACAATTGATGGTAGTGATGATCTTCCTAGTGTTAGGATCATAGCATCGGTACCCTTTTTTATTAACCCCGTACCCCAGGAAGACACATTTAGTTGCGCATGGGGAAAATTTCGTTCTCTCATGTTTGGGAATGTGAACGTAAACAGTACATCCAAAGACCTTTGGTGGCATGCTGAGAGATTCTGGTATTTGGGCTTGTTGGGAAAGGACATCGAGGGGTGTTTTTGTGTTTAGGATCTTAGTGGGTAGTCTGTTCATTAGGTAGACGGAGGTTGCAACAGCTTCGGGCCAAAGATTTTTTGGGATATGAGATTCGATCATAAGGGCACGGGTCATTTCAAGGATGGTTCGGTTTTTTCTTTCAGCGACCCCATTTTGTTCGGGTGTATAGGCACAAGAGGTTTGGTGAAGGAGACCCCTTTTTGTTAAGAATTCGTACATATTGTTATTAACGAACTCCCTCCCATTATCTGAACGAAGGATTTTAATGGTTGTGTGGAATTGGGTGTGTATCATATGGAAAAATAGGATGAATTTGTCAACCACTTCGGATTTATGTTTTAAAAAATAGATCCAGGTCATTCTCATGCAGTCATCAATGAAAGTCACAAAATACCTAAATCCACTACCCCCAATCACAGGTGCAGGCCCCCACACATCAGCATGCACTAAATCAAACATAAATTTCATACGAGTATCTGTAGGTTTAAAAGACTGTCTGTGGCTCTTGGCCAAAAAGCAAGTTTCACAAGAAAAATCCTTAGGTAAAGAAAAATTTGGGAACAAAAGTTTAAAGTAACCATGAGACGGATGTCCTAGTCTTCTGTGCCATAGCCAAGCCCCCTTTCTCGTGGATCCGTGAGCCAGCATCGCACTGCCATGTTGAGCTACCCCATCCACGTAGTAGAGTCCTTGATTCTCAGTGCCACGCCCAATAATCCTCCTCGTCCGAATATCCTGTAGAATGCAGAAATTTGGATGCATTAGTAAGGTACAATTCAATTCCCTTGTTACATGGCTTACTGACATGAGTCGTTGAGACAGGCTAGGAACAAATAAACAATTTGACAATCGAAGAGTAGGGGAAATTTTTATGGTTCCCGCCCCCGCTACTGTAATTAATTCCCCATTGGCTGTCCTAATGTAGGTTTTAGTAACCTCCTCAAAATTGCTAAAATCAGATCTCTCTGGAGTCATAGTGTCTGTGGCACCACAATCAAAAATCCATCCCTTCATATCAACATTATTGGAATTTCGTACAGAGAGAGCAGCGGAAATATGCATTAATGGTGAAAACTTATTATGCGTGGGAATATGCATGCTAGAGGAGTAAAATTCAGATTTTTTAAGACTTCTTGGGGTTATTCTGCAATTCTCTAAATCTGGGGGTTCGCATTTGGGATTATGAATATGGGTAGGACTTAATTGCATGTTATCTATTTCTGGGGAACTCAATTGCAATAAATCAGAAAATCTAGGGTTTGGTCTAAGACCAAACCCGATACCTCCTGAAGCGGCGCCCCCATTCCATTTTTGTGCTCCCGTCCTCTCTACAAAGTTTCCGACCCGAACCCCGCCGTTTCCGCCGCCACCGCCATTGTCGCTGGCGTATTCTCGCTGGGTTCCTTGATTTGGGCCTTCTGTCGGTCCTTCTCTGGGCTGATTTTGCGGGTTCCACTGTCTCAGCCCCATCTCACTAACTCCGAAGGCGGCGAGCTTCATCTGGGCTCGGGCTTTCTGCTTCTCGTCCCACCACTCCGGGAATCCCACCCTGAGAAAGCACGTATCCCTTGTGTGCTTGTTCTTCCCGCAATGAGAACACCAAAGTTTGGATTTATCGATCCTTCCTCCGGCTTGGTGACTGGAACCGGTAGGTGGCGGTCTCGGTGGGCCTCGGTTGGTTGGACTGTCTTTCTGTGCTCCGAACCCACACCCGATTTCTCCCGATGATGCATCGGCGCTACCAACGCCGTGGTCTTCGGAGGCTTTGGAGGACGCCGGTGGCATGATTTTCAATCGAGCCGCCTCCCTCTGGACTCTCCCGTAGGCCTCTTCGACTGAGGGATATGGCTACTCTTTTAGGATGTCCCTGCGAATCGTGTCATATTCCGGATTGAGCCAGGTGAGGAATTTGAATAATCTGGTGGTGTTCGAGAATTCCCGGAATTGCTTGACCCCCTTGTCGCAGCAATCGACCGGCTGTTTTCGACATCGATCCACATTGATCCACAATCCGTGGATTCGTCGGTAGTAGGTCTCGAGATCCAGATTTCCTTGGCGGAGCGCAATAGCTTTGTCCTCCAGATCGTATATGAGATACGGGTCCTTCTTGCCTTCGAACGTCACGGCGAGATTGTCCCATATCGCCTTCGCTGTTTGGTGGTGAGCGAAGTCGGCTATTATGTCGGTTTCGACGTTGTCGATGATCCACGAGAACACGACAAGATCCGTTTCCTCCCACTCGGCATACCCGGGATCCTCCGGTCCTGGGGGCAGATCTCTGATATGAGAATATCCTCCTCGGCTTCCTATCGCGACTTTCATTAGTCGAGCCCACAAATGATAGTTCTTTCCATTCAATTTGAATGCAACAGTAACATGTTTGCTTGTTTTCATCCGTGATGTCTTGACTTTGGGTTTGTTGTCTCCCTCTGAGTCTGAATCTGACATTTTTGTGTGTAGGGAATTGCTATGGATTGGTATTGCTTTTGGTTGGCTATGGATCGAATTCAGCCTTTCTGGCCGAGATTGGTATGTTTTTGGCTATGATGAAGCTTTTCTGAGCCAGATTTTACTATGCTCTGATGCCATGAAGAAATAATAGGGAGAAGATTTTTGGTTTATTTACTGAATGATAATTACAACGTTTGATACAATATTTGTAGACATAGAATATATTCCTATATGGTAATCCTTGATTATAGGGATCCCATCTACCTTAGGTAACAAATTACAATCAAATCATAGCAAATTATTCTCCCAATCTTCTGCCCAAATCTTCGGTATCTTCTAACATGTAAAATAGATATTTATCTGATTTATTTGTTTTGTATAAGTCCGTTGTGCAAGGACACCAAATCCAGCAAGAACTTTATTCAAAAGATTTATCCATTAAATTAATCGTGTGTTGATGGAAAGTAACTATAATAGTAATTACTTTGACCGATCATTTTGTACTCTTATAATAACCGTATTAAATTGTGAATAATTATCAAAAGATTTATCCATTAAATTAATCGTGTGTTGATGGAAAGTAACTATAATAGTAATTACTTTGACCGATCATTTTGTACTCTTATAATTACAGTATTAAATTGTGAATATAATTAAACCGCGTTTTACTGCTATTTTTTTCCTTGGCAGGCAAAATCCCAAAAGTTAAATCACAATTTGTGAACAAAGAAGAAAAATCTACCAATAATGAGACGTGTGTTCTCATTATGAATTTAATAATCCTTTTAATTTGTTCTATGGTAGGACCACACTTACAATTTGAACTATATTCACAACCATACAGCTCTTTCCATTTTTCCCTTTCATTTTATTGGTTGAATTTCAGATTGGTGGATTTGGACAATTAACTTTTGCAACTAAATAATACTCTCCATATTTTATTAGTAGATTTTTTTTGTGTGTGTGGCAAAAGCAATAGAAGAGTCGAGCTAACTGTAACAGTCGAGTATTCAAATATATCTGCACTAAATTAAATCAATTAATGAACTCTAAATTCAAAGACAACAGTCGAGTGTTTATCAAAAATAAATCTAGCTCAATATCACCGAATTAATATAAAATCCAAATTTTAGATGGTTGAAACTCACTTATATGTATTACTTGGAGTAGTACATTTTTACTTCGAAATTATCAAATTAGTGTTATAACAAATTTTATTTCATACTAGTATACTCGTATATATTGGTGGTATATGAAACCGACGGAAATAATAACGCAATTGTGCCAGTCGTAGACAATTTAATTTGTTTGAATAATTCAATTTGGTCAATTGAAACTTATGCATGATAAAGTAGACATTGGTAGTGAAAAACAACAAAGTAGACATTGGTAGTGTATGATCGTCCAAAATAAGTTCAAATGTCAAGCAATAACAATTTAATGTGTGATGCGTGACGTTGCAATGTTAGCTTAGTCATAATTCACTAAGGAATTTAAATTTTCTAGTTTTCAGAAAAAGCCTACGGAAATATATGATAAATAGACGGAATTTGTCAAACACTAAGAGCATCCAGTACGTTGTCTCCATACCGTCTCTCTTAAATTACTATTTGAGGGTCCCACTGTACTTTTTTATTCCATCCCTTAACTAAGGGACGGAACCTGCAACGCTCCATCCCTTAACTGTCCCTTAAATTACTATTCATTCAATTTCATTTTTATTTATATTTCCAACACAATTCAATTAAAACAAACACACATCATTAAAATTAAAATAACATTACAGCATAAAATAAAAATACAACTTAAAATTTAAAAAAAAACATAATTAAAATCTTAAAAAATAAAAATGACATAATTTAAAATACAATTTTATATGGATATCCTTGAATATTTTATGTTTCACTTTCGATGTGGGACAAAATCATTCTTGGATGTCTCTATAAAAGAGAAACAACCAAGAATGATTTTGTCCCACATCGAAAGTGAAACATAAAACATTCAAGGATGTCTCTATAAAAGAAGAACAACCAAGAATGATTTTATCCCGCATCGAAAGTGAAACATAAAACATTCAAGGTTGTCTCTATAAAAAAGAAGCAACCATGAATGACTTTGTCCCACATCGAAAGTGGAATATAAAACATTTAAGGTTGTCTCTATAAAAGAGAAGCAACGAAGAATGACTTTGTCCCACATCGAAAGTGGAACATAAAACATTCAAGGTTGTCTCTATAAAAGAGAAGCAACCAAGAATGACTTTGTCACACATCGAAAGTGGAACATAAAACATTCAAGGTTGTCTCTATAAAAGAGAAGCAACCAAGAATGAGTTTCATAAATTCGCAAGCCCATCAAATATATGTGAGCTATTACGAATTTCTTGTATTTATTTATTTGTAAAAATTGTTTTTAAATATAAAAATAATTTTTATAAATAATTTTTTTTAAAATTCGATTTATTTAAAAAAATTGATTTATTGCGTCAGCGTGACGACGCCCACTCTCGGGCCAGCGAGTGGGTGTCACGCATGGCGCACGGGCGCGCCACGTCGCCACGGCGCGTGGCGTGACAGCCCGTCCCGTGTCTCGCAGGCACGGGCCGCGGGACGGGATCGAGACGGGCGCGGGACGGGACGGCGTGTTGCAACGCGTCGCGCGAGCGTTCCGTCCCTCCGTGACGAAACGCAGGACGGTGGCGCGCTGCGTAGTGGATGCCCTCATATTTGCAGAATATTAAGCTATCGGATATAATAATCTTATTTATTGATAAAATCAATTTAAAACAAAATATACTTATAACTTTAGACGCGCGGAATAATGCAGTTGTACATTATGAATTCAAATAGTAAGACGCAGCTAACTATGTTTGGCCTTTAAAAATATACTAGTATGTAATTAAAAAAATGAATTAAAGTAGAAATAAACATGGTTCGAAAAAGTGTTTATTGTCATCTCACTTTAATTAAATAAATTGTTACTCCATTATTATCACTATAGGTAGATTGATAAAATATATACTATCGCAATTAAGTTGTAGTACTAATTTTATCTAGAAGTGTGAATCAACGGTACCGACCACACGCACAAATCTTAATAATCAAGGATTAATTAATTTAATTTTGAAGGGTGGCGCCTAATATTCCAAGAAATCACGATCATATGGAAGGGTCAATAACCATGATTATCCAAAGTGTTTCGATTATGATAAAAAGTTCATGTTGTCTATATCATGAATGTGTTTACACTTGCAATCATCCATCAAATTATACCAATATTAGTATAGGGGAGTGATCAATTGCTAACTAATCATTTAATTGTTAACTATAACTAATTTAAGACTATAGGATTTTAGAAATTTTGTAGTCTATAATTTGTCACGTGTAATTTCATTTTTCATTTTTTAAATATTAAAAAGATAATAACAACTATCAAATTTAGGGTTTAAAAACACAATGTCAATACATTGTATGAAATACATTAACACAAAGACATGACAATGTCAATACAATTTCATATTGACATTGTACAAGTATTGTATTGATATATTATATGCCGTGTATTGATATAAAGTTGTTAACGAAATTTATGAAATTTTTTTATTTTTTTTTTCAAATTTTGACATCGGAACATATGTAAGTGAGATCTCGTTAGAATCCTTATGAAATTATCTTTAATTTGATATATGTTGTGTGAAAAATAATTTAAATTGAGATAGTTATATGTGTTTTAAAGTTATGAGATATTTTTCAAACGTTAATTACAACTAATTTGTTATAATTGACCTTAATACCCTTATTGACGTTTTTTTAATCGTATTGACATTCCGAGGCTGATGATGTAGGTCCTTGATTTGAATATCTAATGACTATTATTTAATTGTAGTTAGCAATTAAGTATTGAGTTAACAATATAACACTCTCCTATTAGTATAATAGATGTATCGCGAGAAGAGGTCGGTGCATATCAAATTAAATTAATGAAATGCAGCGATGGTGCCATTTTAATATATTGAAACCTAATCATAATTAAATGTAGGAGAGTCACCAAGTTCAATAAAATTCCTAGTTTATTGGGAAATAATGAAATCTCATTAAGTAATAAAACCAACATTCAATTTGGATGTTTCTTAAGTTTGATTAATCCACCAATAGTTGAACAAATCAAAGTAATTTGGACGACAATTTCATCATTAGGCACTAGCCACTTTTGTCATTGACCTTATGAACTATGACATAAATCGTGTTTTATGCGAAGAATGATCGAAATTGTTTGCTACTTTTGACATTGGTTATAAATTTGGATGGTATCTCTATTCAATCCTCTTAGATTAATTAGCTTGTTTGGTAAACTTAATAATGATTATGTTAATTTAAGAAGTTCGAGCACCGCTAAAAGTATCACACCGTCCTTAGTGATTCTACACCCAATCATAATGTTTTCCTTTTCTTGCTTTCTCCTTTCTCCGTTCCTATAAAATTAAGTAAAGACTAAAGTCTCATTTTGGTCCTTAACATATTGCGATTTTTTTATTTTGGCTTAAATATTATCTTTTGAATTATTCGGTCCCTCTTCATTTATTTATGTAGTTGTTTCTTGCTCTGTTTAATTTGCGTGTAAGTTTTAATCAAAAATCCCCACCAACCAGTGGAAAATCCCTTGTTAAATTATTTTATATTTTAAATTTTTTAGTTTTAGGTTAATTAGATATTAGACATTAATAAAATAAAATTATAACTCTTAATAAAATATAATTATAACTCTTAATCTGGTCAAAATCGATTTAAAATTCGTTGACTGTTACATTTAACTGTTCCGTCCATTTCAGACTAAATGTGATCCGATTTCAAATGTGAGGGACCGAATAATTCAAAAGATAATGTTTTGAATCAAAATAAAAAAAATCGCTATATGTTAAGAACCCAAAATAAGACTTTAGTCTTAATTAAATTGTAAATTCTAGGGTGGTTCAAAGAATTGATTTCTGATATTCTCACTTCTCATGGTCAATGATATTTAACTCATTTCTCCAAATAAACAAGATACGGTTAGGAGAACATAATTGTTCATGATTCCCTTCAAAAGAAATTGGGGGTTCTAAATTTCTAATCGATTTATGGCTTCTTGACATACTTATGTAAATGAAATATAAAAAATAGAAAGAGAAATATGAAATATAGATAGACTAATAAAAACTAACCCTTTTAGCAAAATGTTCAACAAAAATGTAAAAGCACCTTAAATAAAATTAAGTTTTTGTCCAAAGGTAACATGCAACCTCAATAGTTCATATATCTATTTCTCAATTAACCCAATTTTGAAATCATTTTATTCAATTTTTTATCGTTTCATACCGTAAAATTCGAATTTTATCATACTTCTCATTCATATTATTCACACCTCAAAATCTGTTTTATCAAATTCTTAAAAAAAAATTTAATTCATTTTTCTTCCAAATTCTGTACCATTCTTCTCATTTGCTCCCATTTTCTACCAAATTTTCTCTCTATTCTCAGTTTCTTCTACGTTTCCTTTGACATTCCACTATTATGAAGGTCAATAAAGATTTTGAAGAAAATTTTAGAAAACTTGTAGAAAAATAATTAGATGTTATGTGATGTAATTTTATTTCTAGAAATGTATGGGACAGTCAATGCATTAGTCTATAACATGTTTAATTATAACATGTTTAATTTTTTTTACTTCCATAAAATTATTTAGTTCTCTACATCGATTCAAATAAACACCAAGATTGTTAATAAGTTGAAGGTGTTTTTGGCCTAGCAAATTGCAAATATTCTTAATTTTATTGTACCCCCAAAATTTTAAGTTTGATACCAAGCGTGGAGAAATCGAATCCCACTTGTCCACCACCGCACCTCCACAGAAACACGTGTCGCCACCGACCGCCGCCGGTGTGCGGTGGCCCCTCCGCCACTAAAGAAGAAGCGAACATAAGCTGTAATTGGGCCCCACGCCACCTCCTCAACCATCTCCCACAAAACTTAAAAATTAAATAAAAATATAAACAAAAAAGAGTGCATGCGAACTGTGATTAAAGCAAAAATTAAGAAAAAAAATGTTGCAAAAAAATGTCCATGTGATTTTTACATATCCAATGATGGAAAATAAACATTAATATAGACATTGTACAGCTGCCATAGAAGCCCAACTCCCAAGTACAAAAAAGGTTAAATTTCTAGAAAATCCAATATTACTATTCTCATTCAACAATATTAATATTGTTTAACATTCTTTACTAATGGAGTATAAATATGCGGTAATATTGGTAGAGATTAAAAAATACTACTACTATCTAGAATGAAAAAATAATCATAAATAAAAAAAAATATTAAGTAGAGAGAGAGAGATGAAGAGAGGGAGAGAGAAAAGTGTCGTCAAAAGTCCAAAATTGATGCCCCAAAGCCAAAGCCGTAGCCGAAGCCCAAAGCCTCTGGCTTTGATTGAAATGCAGAGAGAATCCATTTGATTTCAATTACAACGCCAAGAACTGTAACTGAAGTTTCTCTCTCTTCTCTCAATTCTCACACACAAACAAATACACACTTCACAACCATAACGACATTAAGAAACAATAAAAGCCGGAAAGAAAAAAAGGGAGATATATATATTACAGCAAAAAGGAAAACAATTGCAAGCAGCGGGGTCGAGAAAGAAAAGATTTTGCACTCGGATAGCTTCAATCAGCCCTCTTTCCTTTTTTCTTATAGTTGAAATTTGTAAGTCCGCTCTCTGTTGTTTATGATTTATCATCTCGTCTATTGTTAATTCATTATTTCTTACAAGCTATTTTTGAATCTTGTTCGATTTGCTCTATCTGTGTTCGATTTTTGAAAGATCTAATGTCAGGAATAACACAAGCTGTTGGAAAACCAATGCAAGATTCGAGCTTTTGGTTTTGATTTTTGTGAATTTGTAGGCAGTTGCGTGATTATTGATCTGAATTTTTGAGATCTAGTGATATTGCTTATGAGCTTTGTGCATGTTCCAATTGATTGAGACTCTTGATTTATTTGCTTATTTTCGATGTTTCTGAATCTGGGTTTATCTTGTATATGCTTTTCGAAACGTTTCTTTGCTTGTTATTCTGTGGTTTTTTGCTCAAATATCGAGTTTTAATGTGTTTTGTTATTCATGGGAATTTGATTTTTGTTGATGGATTTGGATCACGGATGGCTAGGTTTTTAAAGTTTCCTCCTTTTCTGCCCTTGTGCAATCGAGTTTTTAAGATTTCCCTTTTCTTGAAATTCAATTTGGTAAGTTGCAGTTGGAATTTACACATGAATTTTGGCAAGTTTATCTGGCTTTTTGATCTTCTTGTATGTTTGGTTATGGTTAATTTGCTTCTGCTATACATTAGTTTTTTTATCTCATTTTTTCTTTTCAATTAGGTTTTACTTTTCATCATCTCATTCTTTCATTTTTTCAAGGAAAGAGCTGAAAAACTGGTGCTAATTTTGGTTTGAATTCATAGATATGTTGCAAGACCGGCCTTGTTTGGTTTCGAGGGACTGTAATTCAATGACGTGTGAACAAGAAAGCAATAGGACTATGCTCTACGGGGCTGAAAAGGTCGAGGTTAAGCAGGGCAAGCGCCACTTGGAAACGAATGGGGAGGAAGATTGCATCGTGAAAAAGGTGTCCAAGCATCCGGGCGATCAAGTAGATACTGATTTGTCTATTGGTGGGATTCTAAAGTCGGTTTCTGACCAATCGAACAGCCATGGACAAGATGACGATGATTCAGATTCGAGTTCATTGATTGCTGGCATTGGTCAGGACAACTCGATTAATTGTCTTATACGGTGCTCCCGGGCTGATTATGGTTTAATTGCATTACTGAACCGGAGTTTCCGATCTCTTGTCCGTAGTGGTGAGCTGTATAAACTAAGGCGGAAAAGTGGGGTGGTTGAGCATTGGGTTTACTTTTCATGCGAGCTGCTTGAATGGGAAGCATTTGACCCTATACGGCGCCGTTGGATGCATTTGCCAAGAATGTATTCTAATGATTGCTTTGTCTTTTCAGATAAGGAATCTTTGGCTGTTGGAACTGACCTTCTTGTTTTTGGGAAGAATGTCATGGCGCACGTAATCTATAGATACAGTCTGTTGACGAACACATGGACTACCGGAATGAGCATGAACGAGCCTAGGTGTTTGTTTGGCTCTGCAAGCCAGGGGGAAATCGCCATACTGGCTGGCGGGTGTGACTCAAAGGGTAATATCCTCAGCTCTGCTGAGTTATACAATTCTGAAACGAGAACGTGGATGACACTTCCAAGCATGAGAAAAGCAAGGAAAATGTGTTCTGCGGTTTTCATGGATGGAAAGTTTTACGTAATTGGAGGAATAGGAGGTGCTGAATCCAAGCTTCTGACATGCGGAGAGGAATATGATTTGGAAAATGGGACTTGGACGGAGATCCTAAACATGTCCCCTAAGCGGACTAGCGCACCAAGAGAAAACGAACCGCCTGCTACATCTGGGGCACCACCTCTGATTGCCGTTGTAAATAATGAATTGTATGCTGCAGATTATGCTTCAATGGAGGTGAGCAAATATAACAAGGAGAGTAGGGTTTGGATTGTCGTTGGTAAGTTGCCGAAACGTGCTGATTCTATGCGCGGTTGGGGATTAGCATTCAGAGGGTGTGGTGATCGTCTTATTGTTATTGGCGGGCCTCGTACTGCTGGTGAGGGTGTTATTAGAGTGAATTCGTGGGTTCCAAGTGAAGAGCCCGCGCGGTGGGATGTGCTTGGCGAAAAACGATGTGCCAGTTTTGTCTATAATTGTGCAGTGATGGGATGCTGAATATCTGTGTGTGCAGGCACCATACAAATTCGATGTTGTTTGCTTGTGGTTAACAATTGGTTCCCGGATGCACCCGGTTCTTGCTAATGGGTACTTTTCCCAAACTTTTTTAGTTTCGTTACATTCTTCTTTTAAAGTCGGACGTTTTTAGGGATGATTGTCAGATATTACTCAAGATACAATTGAATGTTTCCATAAACTAGTCTTGAGCACAAGCTTTTTCTTTTTCTCTTCAAATATGATCGATATTTTCTTTTTCTCAAATGTCTTCTCCCGCTCCCGGTGGAGTAACATGACAAGGTGGCGATGCATAGCAAAGAAAGTAGTTTCGTTAACTTGAGAGCTAGGCATTTCTGTTGGCTGTAAGTTTTATTCTTAAACGAAACATAGAATTCAGCGTACTGGGGCTTTTATGGTCCTAAATTTCGTGATACCGTCACAAAGGAAATAATAAAGTCTTGACATTTTTTATGGAAACGCAGCCTATTTAGTCTTTTGAATTAGTTGTATGCTTAATCTCATCAATGCAGCTGTGTTATTGTTGTACATTTCCTTTTTTGGTTCCTTCATATCTGTCATAATAGCATATCATCCTATTATAGTATTAACAGTCTTCATTTTTCTAGGTTATAATGCTTATATCCTATTATAGTATTAACATTATTCATTTTCTATGTTTTAATGCTTACATTCGATTATAGTATGAACATTATTCATTTTTCTATGTTAATACTTTTTCGTCGAACTTAGAATGTGTTGCTTTAATACTATCCTTAAGATTCAATTCTCGCATCCTTAAAAGTAGTTGCCTATGCCTAACCCATACGTGCAACGGTGAATTTGATCGGGTTTTGATGATGTTTGAGGTAAACAACAGTTCGAATTGATGTCCCTAATTCTTGATCAGGCAAAGAGCTAAACTTGGTTATGTAGCTAAGCTGCACTATTCTGGTATTAGTTGACTGAACCTCATCTGTCATTTGCATCTAAACATGACATATTTTGCATAAAAACTCTGTAGATGAACTGAACCTCAACTTCTTTTGGATGTTTTTCTTGTCTAGATAGGTGTTGGTTCGTGCATTCATTGAACGTTCTCTCTTCAGTTGAATGCAGAGAAAATTTTTGGTATTAGTTGTATTATTTGTTTTGTTTATCACTTTGTGCTTTGCAGATATTGATTTAACCTCATCTGTCATTTGCATTCAAAAATGGCGTATTGTGCATAAACATGCTCTGTAGATAAGACTGGACCTCGGCTGCTTTTAGGTGCCTTTCATGTATAGATAGGCAGAACCACATCCGCACCATTTAACTATACATGAAAAGGCACCTAAAAGCCTTTTGCGTGCGTGTGCTACAGGTGTTGGTTCGCACCATTTATTCGCGCATTCAATGAACGTTATCTCTATACGTGGATGTAGACAAATTCTCATTTAAGCCTTTTGACCTTTCATTTCGGTTGAGTGATTTCTGCACCATATGCTTATCTGACCCTTAAATAGGAGATGCTTTCTCTCTTTACATTGATTGCAGATTTTGTAGGGATTTGCTTTCGTTCGTGATTCTTGCAGAATTACAGCCTCACGGGGCCGTTTTTCAAGCCAAACTTGGTAACCTGGTACTGACTTATTGCTATGGTTTTTGTTGGTTTGTTTTATTTTCAACGCGAAGCTGTTTTGTCTACTTTAGTTGACCTTGTTAATTGCGTTGGGATTTATAGATTCTATACTTGACAGATTTGTAGCTTATGAATTACTAATTTGGAGGATTTATATACACCATGAGCTATTAGGAATTTATTTGGTGCCTAATATTATGTAATTGATCCAGTTAGTATCTATTTTTCATCTTTGGTTAATATCGTAACATTTCATGGGCTTTCGTAACATTTGGGTAATATGTTGACTTCTGCTTGTCATAAAATAAATTTTGTTTTCGTTTAAAGATTTTTATGTTAGCTTGTGTAAGAAAAGAGTCAGAATAATTTAAGGTTGGGGTTGATATTAAATGGTGTGTTTAGGCAAATTCTTGTTTGCATCCATATATCGTGATTAAATTTGATTGGAATTAATCACACTTTTCATTTATAATTTATTGTTGATTAGATTTTAATCATAATCAGGATTTAGTTCTCGTGTATTTGGATGCGCCGTTATTTACATTGTTTTGTGTACGAGTCTTGATTCGGTATCCCGATACACTATATTTCTGTTCTTATAACGGAGTAAGAGTTTGAGTTATTGGTCGCTAAAATCATGAAATTAGAGTTTGAGTTATTGGTCGCTAAAATCATGAAATTTGGCTGGAATTTACTACTCTATGAACTGGAGTTGGGCCCTAACAATATCTAGCCCATTTTATATAATGGGCCTGATAAATTGGGCCTTATCAATATGTGTACTTTAAAATGGGCCAGCAAATAGGGTCCAAGCAAATCAATGCTGATTCAACCAACGAATATTTCAACTTGGGAGTTAGCATCGAGTCCGAAACAAAAATTAAACAAAATTGTAGAAATTTTACAAAAATCTCCAAGAATCCTCTTTTTTTTTTGGATCATGGCTTCTTGATATTGGTCTTAAAACAAAGAAGAATAACAAGAGCAAATGAATTAGTTATAGAATTAAGGATCTGGCATGAAACAAATTTCTTATTCTCAAATTTAATTAATTAAGTGGAGTAATAATTTTACATAATTTTTTTTTAAATACACTAAAATTTTTCAAAATTATTAAGAGGGTCCATGGGCACCAGGCCAACCCCCGCTTTGCTTATTGGGGATATTATAAATTTACATTGTAATTATTGGAAGCATCCAGTTTTTCTTATTGAGAATAAAATAAATTTACAAACTTCAAAATATATGAATTTTACTGATCTTAAGAGTGAAACTAAAAATTTATCCTAAGTTAAAGTGGACTAGAAAAACAGAAACAAAGAATGATCATGAGATTAACACTGTAATTAGCCCCTATTGATTTATGCAGCCGTAATTTTTTTGCCTAAAGTTGGCAAGAAATAAAACACGATCAATTGGAGTATAGAGTGATGAAATTATACTACAAAAAAACTGAATTTTTAAGGAAGAAAAAATTGAGATGAAATTACTTGCGTTGGAAAATTTTGAAAAATTACAACAATTTAGGGCGTAAAAGAAAGTGTTCCTAAATTAAGGATAAATTAACTTAATCTTTTATTTTATTTTTATGATGCTTCCAGTTGCGTCCTCTAATTTTCGTTAGGATACCAACAATAAGGACGTCTTTTGAAGCGCTAGTGGTATATTTAAAAATATAAATTAACGGCCTTATTTAATTTGTATTAAAAAATATCCCTAGTGAAACAATGAAAATGAGACTTGGGGATTTTGATGATTAGTAAAAATAAAGAGTACTCCCTCTGTCCCATTTAAGATGACCCCTTTCGTTTTTCACACGTGTTTTGGAAAAATCAAAATAAATAGTTAAAGTGGAGTAAAAATAAAGTAAGAGAGAGAATAATGTAAAAGAGAGTATCTTCCATATTATTCTCTCTCTTAATTTACTTTCCCTTCACTTTAACTATTTATTATGATTTTTATAAAACACATGCGAAAAATGAAAGAGATCATCTTAACTGGGACGGAGGGAGTACCATATAAAGTTGAAAAGTAATAAAATATGATCAATTATTCCTGCTCTTTGTGTGTGCCCATATAACCTTTTTTATGCTGGGTCATATCCTCCCAAATCTTCACTAACCAATTGAATTGTCTTTATTTTATCTTAAACAAGGCAACTAGCTCATTGAGATATCAATTTTAGTGACATTTTATTACTAGTAGAGTAGTACTATTACGAGAACGGCTATGATGGCTTTTAGTGCCCAAGTTGCGTTTAAACCTTCGATATGTTGCATTTGCATATCTCAATCGAATGATATATTCCATATATTTTATTAGAAGATTATTTAATAACATCTACAAAATTTATGTTGAAAACACCCTCTTGAGTTGTTCAAAGCCCAATATAGCTACTATGTGAAAAAAGTTTTATGGAGTATTTCAGTTGTAATAATTCAAACAAAATCAAAATAAAAATAATACCTATATTACTCACGGTCATGGAGTAATTTCAAAACCAATAATTAAAAATATGTTTATTTTAGTTATTACTACTCAATAAAAATCTAGTAATACCACTAATATACCCATTTGCCTAATAAATATAGACACTATTTCATTTTAGTATGTCTCTCTCCTACTTTATCAATTATGCATTACAAATTATGCCATTTCAAAAGTATTTATTTTTATGGGACGGAAGAAGTATTACTCAGTTAAAAAAATTAAAAATCTTTAAGGGCATCTTCTTCCCTTTTAGTTGGAACCTCCAAAACTGGGAACCACCCAATCGTTATACTAAATCAACGTTAATTAATAGGTTGATAGATCTAAATCTTTTTTAAACAATGTAATCAAAGATGGGCTGTAAAGAAGAATAAGTTAATGTTATTCCACGTCTTCCAAGCATTTCTTTTAAGCTAATTTAAGCTTTTCCAATGGCCCATAAACTCGTGGATTGTTCAATGTTGGCCTTTTTCATATCTCCAAGATATATACTTTAATAAATACTTTACTCAGAATGATCTTTAAAGAACAAGATTAACATAAGCAACATTAATTATGTAAGAAGGATTAGGCATTTTTTAGCGTTGGTCTTCACTTTTCAGATTTCTGGTTGTCTGGCTTTATCGATTGATTCGTCAAGTAACATATTGTTTATGTGTAGGAATCTCGGCTGAACATTATTAAAGCCAAAAAATGAAAAAATTAGTGCAACTTGAGGTTTAGTATGATAAATATAGCAAATATTTCTATAGATATATTCGTCTAATTAATTAACATGTTTTGCTTGAATCATGTATATCTAATAGTAAGATGTTAAAGAAAAAAATGAAGGGACTTCTTCTAACATTTTAGAATATAAATAAGGACTTATAAAACGTAATGAAATTGGACGTAATTAATGGGCATTCAGAGAATTGAATCACCAACTTAAAATATCCAAGACATACATATAAATATATGTGAACTTCTAAAAAAAACAAGACTTGTGAATCTTAGATGTAGTCAATCATCCAACTAATATATTCAACTTAAAATTAACAAAGAATCTGACGAAGTTGGACCACCAATATATGCTAATTAAGTGGTGCTACATAGTATAAATAAAATTTGAGAAACATGTTATAACTACCCATTCAATTTTGGGGAAATTGCTATCTAAACAAAAGAAACTATTTTAATATTAATAAATTACCGCCTTTTTCAAAAAATAAAATTTAAAATGAATAATATCGTATCACTATTACAAATGATAATAGTAGCAAACTATATTCGAACATTGACTAATATAGTTGTTTAAATTAATCAAAATATTATATACAAAATTAAAGTCATGTATGTAGCGTTTGGTTGTTTTAGAACGGAATATGAGAGTCGTCTATTACTTGGACATTAATTTAAATTTAAAAGTTGATGAAGAAAACTTTAGTGTTTGCCTCCAACTATGACTTATTTCAAATAAGCCATTTTCTGAAATAAATATCTTGACTTTTAATAGGAAACGTTCAAGTCAATGAGTAAAACATTTACATTCTTAGAAGAAATGTGTAACCACTAGATGAAATTGAGGTGGACTTTGAATTTGTGTATAGCAATCAGAACTAATGCAAGAAAATAGTAGGTAATCAACTAAATTAAGAGTATACAACACTACAAGTTAAGAGTTTGAAAATTATATTGAAAAGTTAGACCTAATTAATGAAATTTCACGCGTTTATAAAAATTGTAAGGAGTTTTAGGCGAAAATGTAAATCCTTCCTTTGTTATACAATGCCTAATATGATAATAATTAGATTTTCATATTTCAATGGCAAAAAGATTACTACTCCTACTTGATATTCCAACTTGAGCAACTTCCAAGAACATAAATGCGAATGTTTAATACTAGTAAAACACAATAAATTGTTTGACTTGATAACGAGTATCATATAAAATTAATTAGGAGTAAAATTACCATTATTTATGTTGTCAATTATCATTCTCATTAAATAACCCCAACAAACGTACACAGCAGTACATTACACACAGAAATGCAAAGATAAATTTGTATAAGACTATTTCATCATGAAATGAAACTAGTAAACATTTGGAGTTGAACATGTATATCAATAATATAAACGATATACTATATATTTATAATTTTATTGGTGTTTATACTTATAAGCATGTTATTGAAGTAATAAATTTTGATTTGACTCTTGGTTAGCGCTCGATATGATAATCACACTCAAATTTTCAAGGCTATATATTCACATTAAATTTGATATTGGTTTTCATTTATCAACTAAAGAGGGTGATTAGTTAAAACTTGATAGAATTAAAAAGTGATTAGTTATAAACTTGTACTCCTGCACGATATAGGCTAGTCAATCACAGATACAGAAATCCTATGCAAAACACTATTTATAATTGTGATTGAATCACAACACCACGTGTTTGGGAAATACAAATTTTATTCCAAAGTTTATCACAATCCAAACAAAAATAATGAAATAAATGGATCTGAAGCAATCCGAAAAACTGATT
Source organism: Salvia splendens (assembly GCF_004379255.2). Classification (NCBI taxonomy): domain Eukaryota; kingdom Viridiplantae; phylum Streptophyta; class Magnoliopsida; order Lamiales; family Lamiaceae; genus Salvia; species Salvia splendens. The sequence continues at coordinate 9,839,495 of NC_056034.1, forward strand.
ATTATTTTAAGTTCAACCGTCAAAGACGCTACGCTCCACACGTATTTGTATCCATTTAATTCATGTCTTGTAACTTCTTTGTTTTTTTATTAAGGCAAAAACTTTAAACAAGGACTGAAAAAGACATAGCAAAAAGACAGCATAAACAAAAAGAAAATTAAAAAAAATGAAGAGGTGTGTACTAGTATTTCAATTATACAAGGACTACTCACAGGTCACAACTGGGTTTGTACAGACTTATTTTATTCAATGAAATTTAATTTTCATACACACACCTCCCCAACCAAACCTACCCCCTTAATTTTATCTTATTCCTAATACTCATTCAATTTCCCTCAGCTCCATAGATATTGAAATTTAGATTGCAATTATCTCAATTTAAACTATAGTTGAAAATTAAAATATTAATAGTACTATGTTGAGATTTGTATTGCACTCGTACTTATAAACTAAATAAGAAGTGCAATATTTTTTTTAGTTTCCAAGGTATTTCTATTGTCGACGGCTAAAGAAATAATCTCTTGTCTCAAAAGTAAGGGCATTTAGGGCGTGTTCAAGTTGTTTTATATGGGAAGATGAGAAATAAATATATATCAGATTTGTCACTGTTAGACAGTATATGCAAATACGTTTATGAGTGTTTATTGCTCTAGAAATAAACCAAGAAATGGAATGAGCAATTTTTTAATCAAATTATTGACTTAGTCAACTGTGTTGTATGACCATAATACCCTGTGATGCAATGAAAAGAAAAAGAGTTGGGGGCTGCGATTTTGGAAGACCAATTTTTCAGGAGTAAATTAAGCTTTTGATCTTCATTTCTTGAAACACAAATCCAAGCAGAAATAAAAACCATGGAATGCCACAGAATTGTTTTAGGTGTATTACAGAGGCAAATAGTGCGGGCCTACTTTTCAAACTCGGGCTCTCCATAAATGGACATTGAAACATGAACTGTGAATAACCTATTTCTTATTATTTCTTGAAACTTGAACACGCCAAATGGTTTATTCCATTAATATAGACATGGATCGAACCCCTAATCTCGTATATGCCTTCAAGGGCATGATGTGAACCACCACGTCACCCATGTCTGTTTAAATGTGATATGTTCTACACTTCTAGTAATACTTCACTTGTCCGTATCCAATTATTAATCGGTGATGTTAACCATTTTAATACTCCCTTTATCCCACTGAATATATTTCTTATTTTTATCCGTCCAACAATTATAACTTCATACTTATTTAGAAAATAATTAAAATATTTAACTATATTATCTTTCTCTTACTTCATTCCTCTCATTAGTTTAAATAACGCAACAATCTTTTTTCTCTTTTACTTTATTTATTCTATCTCCTACTTCAAAACATCTAATAACTTTTTCTTTTTCTACTTATATTTCTTAAAATAAGAGTGTATAAAATTTAATATCGGCCTAGTAAAAAGGTTATCTTACTTAGGATGAAGAGAGTATAAAAATGTTAAAATATATTAAAAAAGAAGAAGAATTGAAGTAAGTGTAATAAAGAGGATTGAGAACAGAAAAAAATTACTATGAGAAATGAAAAAAAGAAAAGTATAAAAAAAAGAAGAAAGAGTAGGGATACATTACAATAAAAAATTTGACTAATATTTATGAATGAAATGTAGTATATTTTTAAGTTGAAGTTGAGATGTAGATCAAATTAATCGTAGTAGGGGAGTACTATAAGAGCATCTCCAATGGCGGCGAGCGGGCCGGTTAGCCGATTTTCGGCACTCGCCGGTCCGCTCGCCGAACCATTGGAACCGGCGAGCGCCATTTCGGTGAAAAAATCGGCTAGCGCTGGCTGATTCGCGAGCGCTCGCCGCCATTGCAGGCCCAGGACCGGCGAGCGTTCGGCTAGCAAATTTAATTTTTTTTTAAAATTTTCGAAACACTATATATAAGCGATTTGCACGTCATTTTCATTCACACCACTTGTTTTAACGAGTACTCTCTCTATCTTAATTTCTGTACAAGATCAATAACGCGAAATGGAGAACAACAACGAAGGTACTCCGGTGACGAGCGGGTCTCAAACTCCCCCGGTACCCGTGGGAGGTGGATGGGGTCCGATGCCCGGGTACTACAACATGTACCCGTGGCAGCAGATGATGCCCGGGATGGCACCCGGGGGAGTATGCCGGGGGGTTTACCCGCTATGGCGGGGTGGACACCCGGGATGCAGATGATGCCGGGGTGGGGTCCCGGGATGCAGATGATGACGGGAGGGGTACCAGTGACGCAGGGGACGCCGCGGGGGTACTAGCGACGCAGGGGACACCAGGGGGGAAACTTATATCGCCCCAGTTTTGATTTTTCGACTGATTCTTCGCACACATCGACCCCAACGGAGGCGCAGTTCACGCAATATGAGACTTTCTCCTTAGAGGAGTTGGGGTTTGATCTTCTCGGTGTTCCGGAAACTCCCGTTCAAACGGGGGGAGTAGGGGCGGGGTCGGGGCCCGCAAAGAAGAAGGGCAAGGGGAAGGACAAGAGGGTCGGCCAGTCGCCGCAGCCGGTTGAGGACGACCCCTCGGTGCGGAGGAAGTGGACGGATGCGGAGAACGTAGCACTTTCCAAGGCGTGGGTGAGTGTCTGTGATGATCCTCTGACTTCGAACAATCAGAGGATCGTCAACATGTGGGCCAAAATTGCTGCAGCCTACATGAGATTTTGTCCGGAGGGGAGGCCGCGCACCAGGGATGAGTGCCGGAAGGGGTGAGACCGAATCGGGGCTGGGGTCTCCCGATTTTCGGGCTTGTACGCCAACGCCCTCCGCATGCAGAGCAGTGGCCAAACGGAGGATGACTGCAGGAGGATAGCGGAGAAAGCCTTCCCCCAGCCCGGGTTGTATAAGGAGTTCACCTACTTGAACTGCTACGAGGTGCTGAACGACTCCGAGAAGTTCCGGGAAAATGTCGACGTTGGCTGGCCGAAGAAGCAACGACTGAACTATACCGGTGATTACAGTGGCGGTTCCCACGACCTCCCCGAGGATACGGAGGAGCTCCCGTAACCGCCATCGTTCGCTCGCCGAACTCGCCCGGTTGGTCAAAGGCGGGCGCAACGGGAGGCGAGGGGGCCGCCGGGGGGTCCCAGGAGGTACAGTCGGCATCCCCTCTTGGCCAGTCGACAGAGGATCTCAAATTCTTCGCGCGTCAACAAACGCGCGCTCAGATGGCCAAGACGTTAGCCGAATGGCGGACGGCTACGGACCCCGAGGAGAAGAGTTTTCTTCACGCAATGCTCGTGAGTATGCGTGACGATTTGAAGACCGGGGGGCACCGGGGGGTTCCGGCGGATACGGAGGCGGCGGCGACGGTGACGGTGGCGAGGGGGGCGACGGAGACGAGGAGTGAGGCGGAGGTCGTGTTTTTTTTAAATAATGTAATTTTCTTAAAATTAATGTATTTTTTTAATGTAAATTTTTTTTAAATTAATGTGTTTTTTTATTGTACTTTTTTTAATTTAAATAATATTATTGAATTTTCCCGTATCTGTGTCGTACATTTAATTCCGTATTTTGTGTGATTGTCAATTATTTATTTTATATAATTAGGGGTGATGTGGCTAGGCTATTACCGGGCTATTGCTGGGCTATTTGCTTGTCCTGATGATGTGGCAGGAGGATTTTTAGTGCTAATGATGTGGAAGGAAGAGTTTGTGGCTGAGCTATGGCTGGGCGAAAGCCACCGGAGATGCCCTAATAAAATTTGTGAAATGTACCGGATAATAAAGTGAATTTAGAGTGTCCACAATGGGGGAGCCCAGAGAGCCGAGAGCCGGGGCGCAGGGCCGGGAGCCGAGGGTGAGCCGCGGCCTTCACGCGGCTGAGCCGTGGGAGCCGCGGCCTCCACTGCAGCGGGCAGCGTTACGCGGCTGGGCCGTGGGAAATTTTTTTTTTTAAGTTTCAAAAATTACTTTATAAATATACACTCTCATTTCCATTTTTCCAACTCCATTTTACTTCCATTTTGCTCCAATCTTTCCTTCCAATTTCTATACAACCTTGGAACTATGGATTCCGACGATGAACAATTCCAACAAGCGGTAGATCTGGAGTTCCAAAACCTTGTTGCAGCGGTGCAACGTGAAGCTGACGAGGCGGAAGATGCGGCGGAGGCCGCGGCTGAGGCGGGAGTCCCTCGGCCATTCTATCATCGGCGATTTTTCGACCGTGATCATACCGGGGCTGACCGCCGGTTGATGGAGGACTACTTCAACGAGAACGCCCGTTCTCCGGCAGAAATTTTCCGTCGGCGATTCAGAATGTCGCAACGTCTCTTCGTCCATATAGCGACGTGTTTGGCGCAGCGGTTCAGGTGCTTCAACTTGCGATATGATGCCTCCGGCCGACCCGGCTTGTCGACATACCAGAAGTGTACCATGGCAATTAGACAGCTTGCATATGTCGGGCTCGCTGACATGTTCGACGAATACCTACAGATGGGCGAAACGACTGCCCTACAGACGTTAAGGCAGTTTTGCAGGGGCATTAAGGATATCTTCAAAGGGGAGTATCTACGGAAGCCATCGGCTGATGATTGCCAACGTCTGATGGATATGCACGGGACTGTACATCATTTTCCAGGGATGTTGGGGAGCATCGATTGCATGCACTGGGAGTGGAGGAACTGCCCGGTGGCTTGGAAGGGGCAATTCACTTCTGGTTTCAAAGGCCGACATCCGACGATGATTCTTGAAGCAATTGCTGATAACCGCTTGCGAATCTGGCACGCGTATTTTGGGGTCGCTGGATCGAACAACGACATCAACGTTCTACGATCGTCCCACCTGTTCAATGACGAGAGCCGGGGTGAGGGTCCGCAAGTTAGATTCATGGCCAACGGCACTCAGTACAACATGGGGTACTATTTGGCCGATGGGATATACCCTCGCCGGCCCTTGTTTGTGAAGACGATCCGACAACCCGTTGGACCGAAGCAAACCTACTTCGCGAAAAAATAAGAGGGTGCTAGGAAGAATGTGGAGCGAGCTTTTGGTGTACTCCAAGCGCGATGGGCAATTATACGCTGCCCGGCTCGACAATGGCACGAAAATGATGTCGCAGACATCATGACTGCATGTATCATATTGCACAATATGATAATAGATGATGAATGATTTGCTGCAGAGCAGTGGACACCGGAAGATGATGCTAGTTCGAGCTCAGGTACTGCCAAGGAGCCCCTGCAGATGGGTGTACCACGTAGTAATGAATACTTGATCCAGCGGTACACCGACATGCGGAGCCAAATATCGCATTCATCACTGCAGACTGATATGATTGAAGAGGTCTGGAACCGTAGAAGTAGCGCCGCAGAGTGATTTGGGTTTCCCCCAGTGTTTTTAAACTAGATCACTTTCGTTGTATAATTTTCCTATTTTAATATAATACAACGAAATTATTGTTACATTTTTTTTAGGTTGTGAATTTTTTTTGTTTACAATCCAAATTATTTTATTTTAATTAAATTTATAAATATCATAAATTTAAAGACTAATAAAATTTATTAGACATAAATTAAAAAATATTATTACAAAAGCAAACAAATTAATTTTATTTTTTGGAGAGGGCCACATTTCGTGGTCCTACTATTTTTATACATTTCGTGACTTTTACCATTGTGAAGGTCACAAGAGAGCCACGAATAGTGGCTGGGCCATATATTTGGTGGCCTTCAAGGGCCACTATAGGTGTGCGCGGCTCTGAGTTTAATTCTGCAGGTGTAACACTGCAATTTGCAGGTCGCAGTCAGAGATGAATAATTTAATGGACGGCTCAGATGCATCAGATCGGTGGTTGCGATCAACACTTGCCATAGATGCCATACATTCTTGATTCTAGTGAGATTCATTTCGGGAAATGTGACCCCTTACCTTTTTTTTTAATTTCTCATTTTTGTTATTTTTTGGACCAGGTATAATGGAATCCAATGAAATTATTGGGCGTAATTGCATACACCCCCTCAACATTTTATATATTTACTTATTGCGACCGCATGCACTTGCCAGTTGCCACTTTACCCTTTCCCTCAGATCTTTTTAAATTCAAATCCTTCCAACCATTATAAGAAAAAGAGGTAAATAAGAATATATTTCTCATTTACTTTTTCATAGAGGTAATATACTTTCCTTATGAAGAGGAAAGAAGGAAAATTGAAAAAAAGTTACAAAAATAACTCTTTCCTATATTTATATTTTGTTCAAAAATATATAAATATACCTCTTTAAAATGGGAATGTATAATACAGACTACTTACTCAAATAATCTTTAAATAAAAGAATAAGTTTTAATAAAAAAATATAAATAAAATAATTAAATTTTTTTACTTTTCTATATACCTTTTTACTTTGAGATGTTTAGAGCATCATAAATGGGAAGGTCATCCACAAAGGATGCGATGGTATAGGAACGCGTTGCATGTGGCGGGTGGAGGGACAAGGTATAGGAACGCGTTGCATGTAGGGGTGGGAAATTATACCGAAATACCGTAATACCGGACTTACCGTACCGGATAAAAATAAAAAATACCGATTTTTCGGTATACCGCAGTTTCTGGTACGGTATGATACCGTATCGCAGTGTTTCGGTATGGTAACAGTATCAAATTTTCAATACCGCGGTATACCGTGGTATACCGAATCCACGGGATACCGAAACTTCGGTATATACCGAATCCACGGTATACCGGTATACCGATAGATTATTATATATATATATATATATTAATATTAATTATGTTGTAATATATATTACATATATATATATATATTATATTAAAAAAAATTTAATACATCAATTAATACAATAAAATTAAACATTCAAATGATAATTTATTCAAACAAATTCAAAATTAACCTGAATTATTTTTTTTATCAACTCATCCTATTAAATATAATAAATACAATAGCACATAACACCGAGAGAAGATTGGAAATACGATATCGGGAATATGTTTCAACAGAGCACATTTGAAAGAATTTGTATTAACTCACACCATTTAGTATATGATTTTTTTGTGTAATGTCATATTCCAAATATACAAAGTAATTAAAATTTTTGTTTTATTCTTCGTCCCACTTCATAAAATGTCAATTAAAAATATGTGCAGCTGAAAATGAATCAAATTGTTTAATTAGTGTTTAATTCATTGTATGCTATCTTATTTTATATACTACTTAAATTGAATGATGAATAAATAGGATACTGATCAGTCATTCTTAATTCTTAAAGAGAAATAAATGTTCAATTTAAATTACTAACTAGTGTCACACCCGTGCGATGCACGAGTCATTTTAATTTCTTTATATTTATTTCATTATGCGAAATAAAAGTTGTGAAATGATAAACAAAAGAATATTCAACATCCTCTTACTTTGGATTATACTTTTTCAATCATATTAACCCCACATAGCCACAAGAGTGCGTTTAAATGCTACATTTTCTTAAAAATGTCAATACGATCACATTAAAATTTCAACACATATTTGTGTTGACATTTTAATAAATTGTCTTGACATTTAAATATCAGACTTAAAATTAAAAAGCATTTTAAATCTGTGAAAATATGAATTAACCGTTCAGTTATAACTGCAGGAGCAAGTTTACGTTGCAATAATTAGGTGTTTTGATATATGGATGTTAGAGCATCCACAACCGTGCTCTTGCCAGCGGCACGGTTGTGGGCCCGGGCGGTACTATTCATGCATGCTCTCTGGCAAGAGCACAACACCCACAACTGTGCTCTTCCGCAAGGACGAGCACAATTAATTTAATATTCAATTAAACATAAACATTTCCATAATACTAAAATTCATTAAAAAAACATAAATAATATTACAAATGACAAATAAAATAAAAAACGACATAATTAAAATCCTAAAAATTAAAAATTACATAATTAAAATACTAAAAATTAAAAATTACATAATTATTTGCTAATATTACCCGAGGAAGACTACTCATCCGGCGGCAACAACCCCAATTGTTTTTGGAGACCCACTATCATGCCCTCGTGCGTTTGAAGTTGCGTGGGGGTCATAGTTGACCTATCGGCCATATTGAGTTGGGCCAAAAGGGACCACAATGAGTTGTTCGGGGGTGGAGGTGGAACATAGGGTTCGGGGGCGGGGCCCGATGGAGTCGCGGAGCGCCGGCGCTCGGCCGCCGCCTTCTTCCTTCCTTGCGGTCGGCGTTGGGAACCGCTTGGTCCGGCGTCGGGGCTACCCAAGTTAGCTCCGACGAGTTGGCTAGCCACTTCTTCGGAGCCAGAGTCGGATAGGGATACCGACCTTGACCGTTTGGAGGAGCCGCTAGAGGAGGATGTTACGCCTCCCAGATACCTCGGGTGGAACCGCGTTTCATGCCAAACGTTGAGGTACTTGAACGACTTACCGTTCATGGATTGGTATGTGCTCAGCGCCGCAGTGATGATGTCGACCTCGCTCCGGCCGCTCCCGGCATTCCGCGACTCCTGGAGGAAATAGCCATTGAACTTGCCAATTTCGTCATTGGCTCGGCCGATGCAGTTGCGCACCATACTCTCGTTGCGCTCGATCGTTCCCGGCGGCCGGTTTGCATTGTACCGGCGAGATACGTGCCACCAAAAGTGATCGCCCGATTGGTTCGTGCCAACCGCCGCATCTTCGGAGATTTCGAAGTACGCCTTGAACAATTTATCCATCTTCGCCGGCGAGTACGGTGTGCGGACACCGCTGCCGCGAGTAGGAGCTTGCGGAGGTTGGGAGGGGGCGGTCGGCCTAGGCTCCGGTGTCCACCCGTATCGTCCTTCGGAGGCACCTTGGTCGTCGATTGGGTATGGACGGTAGCCACCCGGAACGGCCGAATCTTGGGTTTGAGGAGGGGCCGAATATTCCGTTTCCGGACTAGGAAACGGTTGTGAACCGAACCATTCGGGGTTCCAACCATGGGAACCCGTAGGGTTATCGCCTTGGCCGGACATAGTAATTTTGTAGGGTATGAGAGAATGAAGATGAAAATGGATATGAGAGAGATTGAAGATGAGAATGGAGATGAGAGAATGATGATGAGAATTGTGTAGTTTGATGTGAATTTTTGGGAGTGAAAGTGGGGGTATTTATAGATGAAAGTGTGTATTTTGGGGTAAAAAAAATTAAAAAAAAAATTAAAAAGTGGGAAAAAATGGTTATAAACGGATATAATTTTTTTGGGTAGTGAATTTTTTTTTATTTTTTATCGGTTTTTTTAATTAAAAACCGATTTTTTTTAAAAAAAAATATTTAAACCCAACGGCTATGCCGTTGACTAATGACGGCGCGCCACGTCAGCTGCTCGCTGGCACGGCGCTGCTCGATGCATCGAGCAGTGCCGTGCCAGCGGCGCGAGCGCAGAGGCGGCGGGTGGCGTCCGTGCCAGCGGTGGCGAGCAGCGCCACCGTTGCGGATGCTCTTACACTCCATACATTTCTTTTGGTTTGGTTGTTTGTGTATTGTGATTATGCTTGACTATTAATAAAGGTTATCAAATGCAGGGTCATCTTCAACGATTTTTTGTAGAATTTTGAGAAATGAAGACAACGTGGTTGCAAGAAATGAAGATAATGTTGTTGATCATGACTTCATAAATTGTTTTAGATTTGAATGTTGAAGTTTTATTAATTTGAATGCTATGAACAAGATTTGATTGTGATGAAGTTTTATTATTTTGGGCTTTTTTAAATAGTTGAACACTTGAATTGTTATTTTAAATATTTTGGACACAATAGGGTTTTTTTCGGTATACTTTTACCGTTACCATACCGTTATTACGGTATACCGTACCGTGTTTCGGTATACCATTTTTTAACGGTATTCCGAAACACGGTACGGTATACCGTAATAACGGTATGGTAACGGTATCAAAAAATATCATACCGAATTTCCGTTATACCGGAATTCCGGTATACAATCTCGAGTTCAAATAAAATTTTGATATTTTATTAATATATTTTCTATGATAAAATTAATTATCTGTCGCACAGTTTTTTTTCCCTTTAAAATTCTACTTAATTAATAAAGTGAATATGACATTATACGAGAAATAGTAATTCAAATGTAACCAAGAAACCATGTGACACACTTAATAAGATTTAAAACATGACTGTTTTCTACATTTAAAGCCAAAACTACGTACCTAAATTTTCAAACGACATTAAAATTCTGTGAAGTCGAGTATCGAAAATTGAAATGAGTATACAATTATATAGTGAACGTATCTATTTATTTTTGTTTATGTAAATTGAGAGTATACATTAGGTAGATCTGTGTTCCGTTACAATAATAAATCACAGAGAATAAAAAGCAAATAGTAAAAAATTAAGTACGCCAGATTTCAAAGATTGAGTATTTGCGAAGCAAAAAGTTTCAAAGATTGAAATTTTAACGCTCTTAGAGCACATACAACAATGCTCTTGCCAACGAGTACGGTTGTGGACCCGACCCCACTTTTTCTACCTACTTTTAGGCAACAACACAACACCCACAACTGTGCTCTTCCGCAAGGACGAACACAAGAGTCCCACCATTCTATTATTCAATTTAAATAAAAACATTTCAACAAAATTAAAATACATTAAAAATACCCGGATTAATATTACAAAATACATTAAAAATTAAAATTTTCATAATTAAACTCCTAAAAATTAAAAATTACATAATTAAATTTGTAAAATTAAAAAACCCACTACTCGTTGCCGAATTTCGCCCACATGGGTTCGGGCAGCTCAACGTGGGTTCGGGTATCGCGCATTGTGTGCCTTGTTTCGATCCTCTCACCCACCGTCGTATGCACACCACGGCGTGGGGGAGACCTCGCGGTTGAGCTTCCGGCTTCATCCTCGTCGTAGAAGCTATCCACCCTCGGTCCTTCGTCGGCTATAATCATGTTGTGTAAGATAATACACGTGTACATGATGTCGGCGATATTATTCACGTACCACAGCCGAGCCGGGGCCTTCACAATGTTGAATCGGGCTTGAAGGACCCCAAAGGCTCTTTCGACGTCTTTCCGCGCGGACTTTTGTCGCTGCGCAAAAAGAACCTGTCTCGGGTCTTGCAGGTTGCTGAGCGTCTTCACGAAAGTCGACCATCTTGGGTAGATATCATCGGCGAGATAGTAACTCATGTGGTATGTATTTCCGTAGACGGTGAAGTCGATCGCCGGTGCTACACCATTCAACACATCATTGAAGAGGGGTGAAGAATAGAGCACGTTCAAGTCGTTGTTGGATCCGGCAACGCCGAAATATTCATGCCAAATCCATAGGCAGTAGTCGGCGACCGCTTCAAGGAAAAGTGTTGGGCCGCCGCCTTTGTGGCCGCTTAAGTGTTGCCCCCTCCAAGTAGTCGGGCAATTCTTCCACCTCCAATGCATGCAGTCAATGCTGCCAAGCATTCCGGGAAAGTCATGGACTGATTCGTGAAGACGAAGCAACCGTTGACAATTATCGATTGTGGGTGCCCAAAGGAATTCATCACCGAAAGCTGTACGAACGCCCTCGCAAAAAATTTTCAGAGAAAGGATTCCAATGGACTCACCGACATGCAAATACTCGTCGAAGAGGTCGGCCGTTTACCCAGTAGCAAGTTGTCGGATGGCACACGTACACTTCTGCAACGCCGAGATACTTTGTCGACCGGCTGCATCTGGACCTGTTTGGAAGAATTCAACACTGGCGGACAATGTGTTGACAATACGCATAAACAAGCGCTTTGACATGCGCAAACGACGCCTAAAGTAATCTGCCGGAAACCGCGGCGGGTCGGCAAAATAGTCGGCAACGAGCCTTTCATGGGCTCCCTCCCGGTCATGATGGATGTAGCGGCGAGTTGATCTAGTTGGTTGAGGAGGAGGGGTCGGGGTATTCGTTGCGACATATGTTTCATAAGCGGCACGATGTTGCTCGTAGTATTCTTGTTCTTCGCGCTCCGCTTCCGCAATGAGATGAGTGAAATCCATTTGAGGTTTTGAGTGAGAGATGAAGGTGTAGATAAGTTGTATGAAAAATATGAATGAGAGATAAATGAGAGATGATTTGATGTGAAAAATGGATGATGAATGTGTGTATTTATAGATGATTTTGGGGAAAAAAATTAAAAAAAATACAGAAAAACGGGTAAAAAAACGGGCATTTTTTGGGATGCTGCACGTTGGCCGGGTACAGACCCTGACGAATATCGGCCGTTCGACTCCGACATGCAGTACGATCCCGAATTCAGTACGGATTCGTACGGTTTGTCTGACATGGAGCCGTCAACCGGAGGACGTTGTTGGAGACGCACAACGCCTTCATGCAATGTAAGGACCCGACCAAAGTTCACCTCCAGGGGATGATCGATGAGCTACGCCGCAAGTTGGGACTTTTGTAGAGTAGTCAACTTTTTTTTCATTTGTAACTCGTGTAAAAAAATTTTTAATCAATGTAGGATTTGCCATTTTTAATTAATCGTGGTATTTTGTAATTATTTTGCATTGACATATTTGAAAATATTTAAATTAATTAACAAAACAATAGTGAAACCTATTGGGCGGCCTTTAGGGCGGCTTATAGGGCGCCCCACTGCAGGTGGAAGGGTAGGAGGATAAAATGCTGACGTGGCGGTGCATAGGGCGGGCTTTAGGACGTCCCACTGCTAAGGCCATCCACAATAGGAATAGCCCAGCAATAGCCCAGCCATAGCCCAGCCACTGCCACATCAGCAGCACTAAAAATCCTCCTGCCACATCATCAAAACAAACAAATAGCCCAGCAATAGCCTAACCACTAATATCCACATCACAATTAACAAATATATACAAAATGAAATAATTAACAATCACACAATATGCGAAATTTAATTTACGAGACATATACGGGAAAAGTTTAATAATACTATTAAAATTAAAAAAAGTACAATAATTTAAAAAGTACATTAATTAAAAAAAATACAATAATAAAAAAAAGTACATAAATTAAGATCCATCGCTGGAGTTTGTGACCCGCTACTTCCGGAACTAGGCTCGTTGTTGAGATCCATTTACCGTTGTTGATCTTGAACAGAAATTAAGATAGAGAGAATACTCGTTAAAACAAGTGGTGCGAATGAAAATGACGAACAAAGCGCGTATATATAGTGTTGCGCTGGGCGATCCGGGCGCTGCAATAGCGCCGAACGGACCGCCTAGCGCTGCGCGGTTTCTCTCTCCAATCGCCCGCTGGGCGGCTGCAATAGATCGCCCAGCGAACCGCCCAGCGCCGGCGCTCGGCTGGGCGCCTATTGTGGATGGCCTTATAGTATGTCCTAGTACCTTTTCTGTTTCTGATTTTATTAATGTTACTCCCTCCGTCCCACATAGTTTGTCTCACTTCACTTTTTACCATTTTTGGTAGTGGACCTTATATTCCACTACCTCATTCCTTCTCAAATTTTATTACTCCCTTCGTCCCACTTTAGGAGTCTCGATTGGAATATTCCATAAATGTATTAGGCCTCACATTCCACTATTCCATCGATAGATACTTGGCATGAAGGACTATTGCCCGACTATATATGCAACTGTACTCGTATCTTGAAAACACATACTAGCAACTATTCCATCGATGGATAGTTGGCATGAAGGACTATTGCCCGACTATATATGCAACTGTACTCGTTTTGATTTGTCTTATAGGACAAGTTGAACACCAAAGAGAAACAATTTCGGTTCAATTTTATGGGAATGATCATGAAAGATAATCTTTGTTTGTTTTGCAATAAACAATTGGAACAGGTACATTACAATACTCTTATCATTTTTTTTAGATTTAAGTTCTCTAATACTTTATCGTCTCATTTTCTTTTTAATCCGTCCTTATAAAAATATTAACTCTCTAATTTTGAAAATCCAACTACACTACTAATAATGTGGACCACACTCTTCACTTACACTATTTCCACTATCCTTTCTTTATCTTTTTTCTTATTAATTATGCATTAAAACTTGTGCACAACCACTATTCATACTTTTTAGGGACGACGGGAGTAGTATTTTATGATATTTTGCTTGTAATTGTTCTGTTCATAAATTTGATAAGAAGATTTTTAGCTCTCTCTTCTAATAGTACTGTTTCATAAATAAAAGGTTGGTGCCAGATAGATATGCCCACGGTTCGTAAACCGGCGATTCCGGTTTGGAACCGGCGGTTCCGGTTTCGAGAAATGTGGAACTGGAACCGAACCGTGAGGCTATTTCACGGTTCCGGTTTCGGTTCGAAAACCGGCGCTCCCGGTTTCGAACCGCCGCTTTTCGGACGGTTCCTCGCGGTTCCGGTTCGGTTTGGCGGTTTTGGCTGTTTTTTTTTCTTTTCTTTTTTGCTATGTAATTTGGAATTTTGGACTTATACAATAAATTGAAACAAGACAATGGATAATTTAAATTGAAATAAGACGAATAAGGTGCATATCATATCAATTTTATTGAATTTGAGTTGTAATGGACAACGATACATTACAATTTACAATACATATACAACAATGTGATATAATTTACAAGTGTCGTCGGAACATAAATAAAAAATATGAAATTGGGGGGAAAAAGGAAAAAATTGAAAAGGGCTTGAGCTCAACTTAAAATTTCAAAGTTAAACTTTTCAAATTTAAGTTCAGTTGCCTACGTATCCACAATTTTATTGAGGAATCAAAGCCCACGTAGTTCTCTTACCTTGCTTACCTTTTTGGTCGGCCGTGCTCGCCATTCACCGCCCCCCGTCATTGATATTGTTGAGCGCCCTCGCTTCCGACATCGTCATCGGTGGAAAAGTGTTCACCATCACTCTCTACCCGAAAGTTAAAATCCGGCTCTTGTGCTCTCATGTCTGCCTTTGCCCAATCATCAAGTAACATAGTGGCTTTCATGTTTTTGGCGGAGAGATTACTCCTTTTGTCATCTAGGACACAACCGCCGACACTAAAAGCTTGCTCAACGGCGACGGTGGAAGTGGGATCGGCGAAAATCTCCTTAGCCATTATCGAGAGTATCGGAAACTCTTTGTCATGTGTTCCCCACCAATCAAGGACGTCAATTTGTTGAGTAAGAGGAACTGCATCTTGAAAAATAGAGCATGATTCCAAATATATATCTAACTCACTAGTAGCTCTAGTCCTATTGATTGTAGCACCTTATAGATCTTGCAATTGTGATACTACGTCTGAATTAATGACATTGCTATAGTTCCCGCCACCAAAATCAAATGTAGAAAGACTAGGAGGAGCACGTACCTGGTGAGTGGTGTTATACTGCATTTCATATTCCGTGTAGAGAGCACGAAGTGCACTATCTAACCTTAGTTTGATTTTATCAACATTTGGAAGACTTAGTTTGAAGTCTTCTCCTCTTGTCAAGCCCATTTCGCGAAGTTGAGAAAAATCCAAATCGTGCAAACAACCATAGTACATGTCTAAAATTTTATGAACACCATGCAACTTCCACTTTGGATCCAACCATTTTGCAATAAAAAACACATTTGGAATACGCACAAAATATTTCAACCATTTTTCAACCATATAAAACAAAATAGCCTTCAAATCTATGAATTGAATATTTTCACACATGTCTTAAAACCAATTGCCACATACATGCAATGCTCCAAAACACGCACAGATGTGGTTCAAGGTCGACTCCAACATATCGTACGTCGAGTTCCAATGAGTTGAAACATCCAAACGAAAATTGGTGTACCTGCACTGCTGCTATGACAATATTTCTTCCAAGCTCTACCAATAGGAGCTTTGTTATGAATCAACTTAACAGCAGTTGTAATAGGATCAACATACTTTTGCCACAAATCGATCGCATCTTGAACACACAAATTCAAAATATGAGCAATACATCGCACATGAAAATATTTGCCATCAATAACAGGAGAACATGCACTGATGAGTTCATCTATACTAGCAGTGTTAACGCTTGCATTATCAAAACAACAGAAAAAAATTTTATTGATCAATTGAAATTCATTCAAAACGTGAATTATCAATTGAGCAATTGCTTGTGCGGTGTGTGGTGCGGGAAATTCCCGAAATGCAATCAAACGTTTGTTCAAAGTCCAACTGTGATCAACGAAATGCATAGTGATGCCCATATATGAATTTTTGGAAAAATAATCAGTACACAATTCAGAGCAAATCGAAACTTTATGACCCAAGTTAACAATAAACGTACCTAATTGCGCTTTCTTTTCCAAGCATTATCTAACAACAACTCGAGTCATAGAAGTTCGACTCAATTTTCTTGCAGCAGCATTATAAACTTGTCGCATACTCGACTCAAACGCATCGTTATCAAAAGCATTGAATGGAAAATGTTTCATCACAGCAAATCTAGACATCACATTAAGAGCATTTTTGTGATCATATTTTAAAAGAGTAGTGCTTCACATACTTGATGTTTGGGATGAACCCGTCCCACTTCCGGTCCCGACTCCATGTTGAAAGTTGAGTTGAGTTTGGGTTGGAGCGATACCCAACTCGACAGGATGCGCTTTCTGCATGTGACGGGTAAATGTACCATATCCTCCACCCTTTCGTAATGTGTATACGTTGTCGCAATAGTTGCAATACACATTATAAATGTCCGGATCGGTACTATCTCGTACCTTCTTGAAATGTTTCACCATGATGTTTGAGGTTGAAGACCTTTCATTTGGTTTAGGAGGTTGAGGAGGGTGTCCACGACCACGACCACGATGACTCCTTGGTGGTGGTGGGGGTGACATTTCTTGTTTTTGTTCGTCTTTCGACTCTTCCTCCTCCTCGTCATCATCATCATCGTCGTCATCAAGATTCATCGGGGTTGGAATTTGTTGAGAATAGGCATCAGGACCGGGAGCACAATTACCGCTACCAACATAAGCATCGCCACCACCATCTCCACGTCCGCCTTGGGATTGAGAGCGAGAGAGAGCAATAGCATTGGCCATATATTGCTCTTCTCGATTCTACAAAATAATATTTGTAGTGTAAATATCAAATAGAATTATGAACAATAATGTAATGTAATTAACAATTAATAATATTAGTAGATAATAATTATTAACCTGCCACATATCCATGTTCCTTTGAGAAATCTCATCAATAAATTATTTTTGACTTGGCCTCTTGGACTTTCCCTTTCCTTTATCAACACAACCTTCTTGGGATGAAGACATCTTGATAGTAACAAATTATATAGTAGAAATATGGAATTATATATATATATATATATATATATATATATATATATTTGTTTTAGCAATCGAGAATATTCCCTTTCTCAATCTATCTCTCTGTAGTGTACGCTAAGTGCTCGAGGGAGGGGGGATACGATCTGTGGAATAAACTCAGGGACATCTCTCTCGCTACTGACGGGGCTCCCTGGCTTGTTGGAGGCGACTTCAACATCTTTTTGCTTGAGGATGAGAGACGGGGTAGCATCACAAACAGGCACGGAGAGATGATGGATTTCGCCGACGCCGTTGCAGACTGCCAGCTCCTGGACCCAGGTTTTGATGGTCCTCCTTTCACCTGGACGAGGAGTGGGCTCTGAGAGAGATTGGACAGAGTTCTTCTTGGGGAGCACTGGACGACCGCCTTTGCGACTACTAGGGTGACTCATTTGCCTAGGATCTCTTCAGATCACGCCCCTTTGCTCGTGCGGTGTCAGCTCACGACTCAGATTTCGAGGTCTTCGTTTAGGTTTCAGAACATGTAGGTTCGGCATCACACTTTCAGAGATGAGATTGCCAGAGTGTGGACGGCAGAGAAGGGCTTCTTCGGCATGCTTAATCTTCAGTTCAAACTCAGCAGAGTTAAGGGATTTCTCAAGGGATGGAACATGGAGGTCTTTGGGAACATCTTTGACAAGCTGAGGGGGGCAGAGGAGGCGGTTGCCTCTGTGCAAGCGGCTTACGACGGGGATCAGTCAGGGGCCCACATGAGTGAGCTTAGCCGATGCACCACTCTCTACGTACTCCGCACTAGGATGGAGGAGGATTTCTGGAAGCAAAAGGCTGCCATTCGGTGGGCGGCAGAAGGCGAAAGGAACTCCAAATTCTTCCATGGGTGGGTGCGACAAAAGCGGGTGAAGTCCCAGATTCACGCCATTCAGGCAGGAGGACAGACTCTCACGCCAGAGGAGGACATTAGACAGTCGGCCGTTGGCTTCTTCTAGTAGCTGCTCATGACAGACGTTGAGCACTTGGAGTAGCCTAACCTTAATCTCTTGCGCAGTCTCCCAGAGTCTGTGGACCGCGAGGACCTCTGTGCAGTCCCCGGCTCAGATGAGGTGAGAGCGACGGTCTTTGGCATCAGTGGAGACAGCGCCTCGGGTCCGGACGGTTTCTTATCCCTGTTCTTCCAGCACTGCTGGGACATCGTTGGAGCAGAGGTGGTGGCAGCAGTGGAGGACTTCTTCTTAGGAGCTCCTATGCCCCGCAGCTTCACAACCATGACCATCATACTCTTGCCGAAGAAGGCAAGCCCGGCGACCTGGGCGGAGTACAGGCTGATTAGCCTTTGCAATATGACCAACAAGATCATCACCAAGATCTTGACATCGCGTTTGGCGCCGTTGCTACTCCTGGTACTGGCGCCGAACCAGAGCGGTTTTGTCAAGGGTCGCTTGCTTAGTGATAATGTGCTTCTGCCCAGGAATTGATTCACGACATCAGCAGGTCGCTCATTCAGAAGGCAAAATCGCCTAATCTGGCCCTCAAGCTAGATATGGCAAAGGCCTATGATCGAGTGCAGTGGCTTTTTCTCCTCGTGGTGCTTGAGAGGATGGGATTCCCGCCGGGGTGGGTGAGTATGGTCAGCCGATGCATTTCTTCTTGTTGGTTCTCTGTGCTTGTGAACGGAGCTACGACAGGTTTATTCCATTCCATGAGAGGACTTCGCCAGGGAGATCCGTTATCGCCCTCGTTGTTCGTGCTAGCAGCGGACTACCTTTCGAAGAGCTTGGACAGGCTCGTGGATACACATCCTGACATGGCCTATAGATGTGCTAGGCGCGCCCCGGTCGTATCCCATCTGTCTTATGCCGATGGCATTGTCGTTTTCGTCAGGGGCACAGACAGCCCGTGGAGAGGCTGGTCCAGTGTCTGGAGTACTATTCCGCCATCTCGGGTCAGATGGTGAACAAGGGAAAGAGTCACTTCTATCTCTTTGAGAAGTTCGACTCTTAGGCGGGAGAGGTGGCACGGGTGAGTGGTTTCTAGCAGGGATTTCTCCCTTTTACCTACCTTGGAGTGCCTATCTATAAGGGGAGCTGAAGGCCGAGTACCTGTTAGATATCCGACAGAAGATGCTGGACCGGATTCACAGTTGGTCGCATAAACGTCTTTCTCTTGGAGGTCGCCTTGCTCTGATCAAGAGCACCCTTGTCACTATCCCCCTTCACATCTTCCAGGTCCTGAAGCCGTATGAGTATTGGATTAAGGACTTGGAGCAGATCCTGGCCAGGTTTTTTTGGGGCACAGTGGGGGAGCAGAGGAAAATTCACTGGGTTAGCTGGAAGAAGAAGATTTGCTTACCCTTGGATGAGGGAGGCCTCGACATCCATCGTTTTCGTGAGCTCGTCAAGGCTTTCAGCATCAAGCTCTGGTGGAGATTCCACGCGCAGGATTCTCTGTGGGCGCAGTTAACGATGCGCAAGTACTATTTCCATGCTGGGCGTGCTTTTATTTCCCCTTACTCTGTGCATGATAGTTCTATTTGGCGTCGCCTCACTCATATTAGGGGTCGTGTGCATGGTCTTATTAGATGGTCCCTTGGCGAAGGGCGATTAGTTTCTGGGACGATGTGTGGGTCGGGGATCGCCCCCTTAGGACCTATTGTCCGCCCGAGACTGATCTTCCTGCCGCTGAGGTTTCTAGGTTCTGGCATGATAATACTTGGCATTTTGAAAAACTGCTTGATTATTTGGCTATGTATGGTGTGCATTTGTATGTGCTGGATCTTATCATGGCTGTTCCGATTGAGGTGGGCAGGCGGGATATGATGCGATGGAGCCTCACTGGCGATGGTGAGTTCTCGACGGCCTCAGCTTGGGAGCTCATCCGGACACGATCCCCTAGACATTTCGGGCTTCGCATGGTTTGGAATGTTGGGCTGACCCCGACTATCTCTGACTTCATCTGGCGCCTCCTCCAGAGGGTCCCTGTTGAGTGTTATGTTCAGACCCGTGGTATCTCTCTCGCATCTAAGTGTATGTGTTGTGTCTCTTCTTTTTCGGTCGAGTCTTTTCAGCATTTGTTTGTGTCGAGTTCTCTGGCGAGATCGGTTTGGGATTTCTTCGATGGCTGGTTCCCTTACATTAGCACACACATTCACACGTGCACTGATATTGCACATAGATTAGGTTTTTTATGGAGGTCCTCTCACAGGGTCACTGCCTTGCACATCAGCTTCATTATCCCTTGTTTAGTATACTGGTTTATTTGGACGGAGAGGAATAGCTGCAAGCACCGCGGCATTTCTTTTCATTTTTCCCATGTTATTTGGCAGGTTATTTGGCATCTGCGGATCTTGGTGGCGGCGGGCGTGCTCCTACCCCTTCACTGGCGCGGTTGCACTCCGGCTGTCGACTTCATGCCTTCGGTTCCTCCTCGCCGGCGAGTTCTGAGGTCCTGGAGTGTGCTTTGGCATCCACCCGACGATCCTTGGGTGAAGCTGAACACCGATGGGGCCTTTATCACCTCGACGGGACAAGCTGGCGGTGGGGGAGTGGTTCGTGGTTCAGACGGTTCTCTCCTGGGGGCCTTTTGCACGCCACTCGTAGTTGGGTCCACCTTCGAGGCGGAGCTCTTAGCTCTTCTTCACGGGTTGACATTGGCTATGGAGTTCTCATCGCAGGTCTGGGTCGAGATGGATGCGGCAACAGTGGTCGCGGTGTTCACTTCAGGATGCGGGGGAGCAGCGGATGTGAGACATCACATGGCTCGCATTCGCATTTTACCCTCACAGTTGCAGGTCAGGTTCTCTCACATCTATCGAGAGGGCAACCGACCAGCCGATTTTCTGGCAGGTAGGGGGTCCAGACCCCTGCCACCATTTTTTATGATGCGGATTCAGTGCCTCGGTATATTAAGTCACTCGTGAGGATGGACCAGTTGGGCTATCCGAACTTCAGATTCAGATATCGAGATGGATGACTACTTCACTTGGCTAGTGGTTTGATTTATGGTTTCTATTTTTTCCTTAGGAGTTGGCCAACCCTTGGTCATCATCCTTGTATATATTTGCCTTTTATTTAGTTTTTCTCGTTTGTTAGATGGTTAGTACCCGGTCTGTGGGGATACCATTGTAGTTTTGTTAGCTCTTGTGATTTGTATCTCCTGTGCGGACCGAGTCACTTTTGGACTTGGTTGATGTATGTTTCTTTCGTGATTTTGATATAGACAGGTTGAGGGTCTGCCTTAACCTCCCACCATGGTGGTGTTTGAAAAAAAAACTATGGAACAAGTATAACAATGCGTAATATAAGAGTAGCACTTGAATAATTCAAATGTAAGCACAATAGCACAAATGAGAAATGAGAGACAAAGAGAGAATTGAGAGATTGAAGAGAGAAACTCTTGTTAACATAAGAATGAGGTGAATGTAAGTGAGGATAGAATGGGGTATTTATAGATAAAATTGAAGGGGGGTGGATCAATTTGAATTCAAAATCAGAATTAAAAAAAAAAGCAAATTGAAAGTCGGACAAAACCGGCAGTTTTTGGGGTAAAACCGCGGAACTGGCGGTTTTGGTCAACAAACTGCCTGCAAAACCGCCTGACTACCTACATGAAACATCCAATCTGCGCTGCAACGTGTCAGCCTTGCGTTCTGCACCGGAACCGGGAAACCGTCGGTTTCACGGTTAACCGCCGGATTTTGCTGTTAACCGCCGGTTCTGGTAAAAAACCGTCTGAAAAAGCTGTTCCTTGGCTGCCAATGGCTGACGCCTCGAATACGTCGCCGGAACCGTGAAACTGCCGGTTCGGAACCACCCAAAACCGGCAGTTCGATGACGGTTTCGGTTCGTAAAATCTCGAACCGGAACCGGCCCGCGGTTCCAAATATGGCGCTTCCGGTTCGTAAAAAATGTCACGGTTCCGGTTTGGAACCGGAACCGGCGGTTATGATTCTGCGATTAACCGCCGGAACCGAAAACCTTGGGCATGTCTAGTGCCAGATTTTCCCTTTTCACATGGACACATATGTCAAAATGTAAACAACAGTATAAGATGGTCAAAATATGATCGTTAACACAATATCAATTGTGGATTGTTGCTAAGGTAACATTATTGTTCTTGGTTTTTGGTTTCTGGTAGAGATGTCAATCGGGCCAGCCCACCGGGTTTCGGGCCAAACCTATTCGGGTTGCGGGTCAATCAGGTGCGGGCTAATCGGGTTGTGATTTTTTCGAGTTATAAAAATTCAACTCTAACCCTAAAGGCTCGGGTTTCGGGCTAGCCCATCGGGTTAATCGGGTTGCTACCGATAAAATTAACATGCGACCAATCCAATATATAATAGTGAAAATTAGTTATATTTATAAAATGTAAAATATTTAATTATCATAAATTTGAGATATATGCTTAAACTCAAACATAAATATGATCAAATACTAATATTTGAGATTTTTTCAAAATAAAACATGAACATCAAGAAATTTTAAAGCATGTTTAGAAATTTAAATATATTTTTTTAGTGGATTTGAAGTTTCTAATTCATTTATCTATTATTATATTAATAAAAACTTAATATATAATTTATATGTTTAATATATAAAATGAAAAGTTATTTTTTCAGTAATCTATATTATAAAATAATCAATGAAGTGTTGAATTATAGTCAAACAAATAGAACAATATAAATTTTATCGGGTTTCCGGGCCAGCCCATCGGGTTTTCGGGTCTGGTCCTAATGGGTTGCGGGTTAATCGGGTGCGGGCTAATCGGGCGGTAATTTTATCGGGCCGAAAGTTTCAGCCCTAACCCTATAAATTTGACGGGCTATTCGAGCCAGCCCACGGGTTGCGGGCTAAATTGACATCCCTAGTTTCACCAATTCTGGTGAGTTCAATTAATTGTATATACCTTGCTGTTGTTTTTAGACCAGAGTTCAATTAATTGTATATACCTTGCTGTTGTTTTTAGATTTTAGATCAGAGTTCAATTAATTGTATATACCTTGCTGTTGTTTTTAGATCTAATCCTATTTTTTAGTCATGCAACGAGTTGTTTTTGGATCTTGTCTTGTTTCTTCGACCTTAACAACAATTGTAGAAGTACATCTCATTCAACTTTCAAAGTATTTTAAGACTTGTATTGACTCTGTTTAAAAATTAGTAATCAAATTATCATAGTTCAACAAAATAAAATAGGCACGAAGGAAAAGTTGTTGTTACAAAAATTAAAATAAAGCTTAGCACACACACTAAGGCCAAGCCTTTAAAATAAAGCTAAGCAATGAGCCAAGCCTTTAACTTTTCTTAATTACTTTATTAATTTGTCAAAGCATCATCACACACGAACATCTCATTCCACGCATATGAAACCCCATTCTGTCCATTTTATTACACCCAATAAAATAAAAGTATACTAGGAGTAATATAAATATTGGATGAAATAAATATAAATAAAATTCATTTTGACCGGCAATACCCGGAACTCCACTTCTCCCCCTTTCCTTCTCTCTATATAAACCTTTCCACCCCCTTCTCTCTCATCATCCTTCTTTCTCTCACTTCTCTCTCAATTAGGGTTCCAAATCCAATCACCACAAGCCCACAACCTCTCTCTCTCTCAAATGGCAGAAAACTCTCCAAAACGCCAACGCGATGACTCAATCGGCTCCGATCTAGACGATTCATGCTCAATCATGAAGCGCCAAAAGCCGTATAACAACATTCTCAACCTCCTCGATGAAGATGAGCCGGAGCCGAGCCACCAGCTGAGCCAGGATTTATCAGCTATGTTCACCACCCTCGAGCAAGAGCTCTCCTCCTCCGGCAGCGGCTCCGGCTCCGGCTCCGACACCTTCGACTTTGAGCCTCTGCAGGAGGCGTCGGAGCACTCTCAGCCACTAGGCTCCACTGGAGATGAGGACGAGAGCGTGAAGTCTGTGATGAGGCATCTTCTAGAAGCTTCGGATGATGAGCTCGGGATTCCGAACACGACGGACGAAAACGGCGTTGAAAATTTTAACGGCGCCGAAGACTTACCGTTTGCGTTTACTGATCACGAGCTGTGGGAATTTGAAGACGTCGCGGCTAATTACTATACTGTTTTACAGTCTGAACTTTTCATGTAGAAGAAACAAAAATTTAATTTATGGGTCTATAAATGACAAGTAGAAATATTCAGAGGGTGTAGAGGTAAATGAACTGAAGATTAGGGGGCAAAGGAAAAGAAAAATGGACAAGTTTTTAGGTTTTTCATTTTGGTCTCCACTTCTTTTATTTGATGTTTCCCTCTATTTTACTTATTAGAAAAATCTTAAACAAGTAGAATTGGAAAAATGCAGAAGATTTATACGTATCATCTAAAGTGATATGGTACATTTTTACTTTGGGAGATGTTCCGTCCCAGATACTAACATATTTCTTAAAATTAATATTTTTTATTACTCTTACTTTATTCTCCATTTATTGAATTATAAAATAACAATACATAAAATCTGACGTTGAAAAATAAATGCTTTCACTTGTAGTAATAGGATACAATAATTTTTTAGCAAATAGGAGTAATAAAGAAATCAAATAGGACTTCACATTGCCAAAAAGCTTTAATTGTGTTTATTATTATTATTATTATTATAATAATTATTATTATTATTATTGTTATTATACTCCAAATAGTCCACAGAAATAATATCATGAGTACGTGATACAATAAATTTTGTTTTAGAAAATAGACATTACAGTCTACAGATAAAAAAGCGCAGATCAAATGAAATAGATGATGGGGTACGAACTAAACAAGCCCAAGGAAGAGTATGAGTTCGGCATTACCAAAGAGTTCGGAGGAGTTCGGCATTACCAAAGAGTTCGGCCTCAGCCTACAGCTCGGTAAAAGCCAACCAATCAAGCTCTGCTCTCAGGTCGGCATCAAGCTCTACTCTCAGATCGGCAACCAAAGCAGTTCGGTCTCAGTATTCGACCGAACAAGGAGTTAGTGGACCCATGCAGGATTTCCACAACTTCCAACACACCCACTACCACGTGGCGTCAACTCAGGCCACGATCTTAGGCCATGACCTACACGACCTCCACGACCTAGAGTGATGATGTAAGCCACGATCTTAGTTCAATGTATAAATAGAACTTAGATCTGGTAGAAAAGGGTTAGAATCTCTCTAGAGAAATAATCATATAGCAAGTCTGTGTTGTAAGCAGTAATTCGCAGATCAAGCAATACAAACCTGCCCCCATTTCTCCCCGTGGACGTAGATTTACCTCAGTAAATCGAACCACGTAAAATTCTCTGTGTCGTAATTTATTTTTACGAGCATTTATCATCATCAAAAATTCGCGGAATCATCACTGGCGCCGTCTGTGGGAAACAGAGAACAAAATTTGTGATAAAGCGAATTTTTGATCCATTTTTTCCACCCAAAAAATGCATACCAGATCGCAGAGTACCCGTATTCCTGCCCGTGAGAACCAGGAGGAAGCCAATCCATCCCATAGGTCGGGAAAACAGCCTAGGGATAAATCCACCACCAGTTCTCATGGTGGAGGAACAAGCCGCTCCAAAAGCCGTCACACCGAGTCTTCCCAGCAGCCCGATTTGAACGAGGCTGTCAAGCTGTTTTTGGCGGAAAAGCAGGAGGAATTCTTAACCTTCCTGCAAAAAAGCCAAAAGCAGCCGGGGACAAAAACGGCGGATTCTCCCTCTCCCTCCATACGAGACAGTCACTACCGCAGTAGTGTCATGTCTTCCAGAAGAAAGAATCCTCGGTACCGGAATCACAGGAGAACTCCATCTCCTCCATACCGAAGAAATGTCGGGTTCGCCATGTACGGAGTATTGAGGACTCCGTTCTCGGACGATATTACCCGAACTCCCCTTCCACAGAACTACCGAACTCCGTCGATAACCTATGACGGACTCGTGGATCCTCATGACTTCCTGGGACGCTATCAGTATAATATGGCGAACCAAGGTCTCAATGAGGTCCATATGTGCAAGCTGTTCCCCGAGCTGCTCATCGGGAACGCCAGAAGGTGGTTCGACAGCCTTCCTCAAGGCAGCATTAGATCCTACCGAGATCTGATGGATGCTTTCCACAGGAGGTTCTTTCAGAAAGCGGAAGCCCGAAATACTTCGGCTCAGCTGCTTTCTATACGTCAAGGTCGCGACGAAAAGATCAGCGACTTCCTGACGAGATTCCATAAGGAATGCCTACAGGTAGATAATCTCAATGATCTACTTGTCATTTCGGCATTCCAAAATGGAATCCTGCCCGGAGCTCTCTACAGAAAGCTCGTGGAGTGCGGTCCGCAAACAGCTCAAGAGATGTGGGACCTTGCGGACAAGTTTTCTCGTGCCGATGAGGCAGACCGTCGAAAACGGTCTTTAGACAGCTCATCCAGAGAAGACAAAAAGAAGCCCGGTCATAGCGATCAGAGGCATCCTCGCCGAACACCTTCTCCACTAAAGGAGAGATAGCGGTCATCCGAGGTGATCGAAAAAGAGCAAGTGTGTTCGCAGATTGCGCTTAAAAGTGCCGAGCAATCAGTTCGGCACCATCAAGCATAGCAATCACAGCAGCCGGAATCAGAGGCCGGCGAAATGGCCGAAGTCACACCGGAGCCGAACTCGATGGAGTACGGCACTGAAGCCGTGATTCGGTTGAGATCGGCATATCCAGTCCCCGAACTCAATTTCTCCTCAGAAATGAATGGTGATGGACTGAGAGCCGAACTAGATCTTGCCGAAGAAAGAAGAGAATTGGCCTGCCTAAAAGCAGCCAAGTACAAGGAGCAAGTAGCCCGGTATTACAACCAAAGGGTGAAGAAGCTGCAATTTCAAGTGGGAGATCTCGTCTTGAGAAACAACGAAGTAAGCCGAGCAGAAAAGCTGGGCGAACTCGAGCCCACATAGGAAGGTCCATATCGGGTGTCAGAAGTCCTCGGCAAAGGGTCTTAAAAATTGACTCACGCGTCAGGAGCACAAGTACCCCGAACATGGTACGTTTCCAACCTCAAGAAGTTCCATTTGTAAGAGACAGTCCGGTCAGTCAGTCTTATGTGTTTTCTTTGTTTTTTACTTGTTCTTGTCTCTACGTGCGTTGTGTCTGTCTATGTGAGTGTCGTCTCTTACAAATAAAACTGAGGTATCTCGTTCTTCAAAGGCTGATCCCCTTTTTAGAACATACAAGCCCACGATTGTGTGTCAAAGCTTCTAAAGAGGATACAAGACCACAATTCAGCTTAAACAAGCAGTTCGTCTGAAACGAGCTGCAACAAGCCCACGATTGTGTGTCAAAGCTTCTAAAGAGGATACAAGACCACAATTCTGCTTAAGAATCAAGCACTTCGTCTGAAACGAACTGCAACAAAAGTCCGATTCTCGCGATAAAACTTGCCTGAATTAGGACAAGGGAAAGTCCAATCCACGCGATAAAACTCGCCGAATTAGGACGACCAAGTTCGGTCAAAGCAGTTTACCTCATAAGACCGAGGACGACCATGTCTAGTCAAAGAGGTTTACTGCATAAGACCACTTCGGTTAACTGGGAAAGTCCGATCCACGCGATAAAACTCGCCGAATTAGGACAAGGGAAAGTTCGATCCCGGCGACGAAAATCGCCAAATTAGAACACAAAGACGAGTCCGGTCAAAGATGTTTATTTCATCAGACCAAAGACGAGTCCGGTCAAAGATGTTTATTTCATCAGACCAAAGACGAGTCCGGTCAAAGATGTTTATTTCATCAGACCAAAGACGAGTCCGGTCAAAGATGTTTATTTCATCAGACCAAAGACGAGTCCGGTCAAAGATGTTTATTTCATCAGACCAAAGACGAGTCCGGTCAAAGATGTTTATTTCATCAGACCAAAGACGAGTCCGGTCAAAGATGTTTATTTCATCAGACCAAAGACGAGTCCGGTCAAAGATGTTTATTTCATCAGACCAAAGACGAGTCCGGTCAAAGATGTTTATTTCATCAGACCAAAGACGAGTCCGGTCAAAGATGTTTATTTCATCAGACCAAAGACGAGTCCGGTCAAAGATGTTTATTTCATCAGACCAAAGACGAGTCCGGTCAAAGATGTTTATTTCATCAGACCAAAGACGAGTCCGGTCAAAGATGTTTATTTCATCAGACCAAAGACGAGTCCGGTCAAAGATGTTTATTTCATCAGACCAAAGACAAGTCCGGTCAAAGAAGTTTACTTCATAAGACCGAGGACAAGTACGATGAAATTTTTTCGCTAAGCTGTAAATACACAGTGTTAGAAGCGAAAACAAAAACAAAATTTCATTTTCAAATCTTGTTCGGCACACAACTCCGCTACCCTACAAGATGGCGTTACGCTATTACAAAGGACTGTTCTACTGTCCAGGGTTGCTAAAGTTGAGCCATCTATTCACAAAATCCTCGTGAAGCTGAGTTCGGGCGTTCCAGGCAGCTGCAGAATAAGCAGGTCGACGAGATGCTCTAATCGACCTGCCACCTCTTCTCTGAGCCCGGGAAGCCCTAGCACCTCGGCGGCGAAGAGTCTCTTCACGAAGCAGTTGTTGGTCTTGCTCACTCATAATCACAGCTCCTCTACGAACTTCAGCCTGTTCTCGTCTTGACGTTTCCGGCTGTTCCAGAGTTCGTTGCTGACTTGGAGTACGGTTTTGAGCAAGTGAATCAAAGGTTTGATCTGGAGTGCGAGCATCTGTTGGCACGATATGCCGAAGGAATCTTTCTATGGAGGGGCGCCGAGAAAGAACAATGTTGTACCGAGAAGCCCAGCGCCGCAATGATGTCACGACTTGTTGGCAAGCCGAGCTCTCCAGCGCATTGTTCCTCCGGAGTACATTATATTCCTCCCACAGTTCGTCAACTCGACTCTGAACATCTGATATGGTCATTCCCCCGCGCACACGGATGTAATCCTCGTACGCAGTCCTCTCAGCAATGGTCGTATTCAGCTCGGCCTCCAGATCATTCTTATCGGACTCTAAGTCCTTATTATCGGCATCCAGCTTCACCAAACGAGCCAGAAGCTCGTCATTCTTCGTCTGATCGGCTATAGCTCTTTTCTCAGCTTCGTCTAAAGCCGAGGAGTACAGCCGCTTCCAGTGAAGTACCTCCAGCTCCTGGAGAGTTAAGAATACAAAGCAGCTACGTCAGTTCGGCATTTCAGCTTACCGAGCAGGTAGTAAACCACAACAGGAGTAAGAGAGTACGAAAGGCTATACGAAGACACAAGAGCAGAAAGAAGAATTTTTTCATTCATAAGAAAAAATTTTTCTATACAAGGAGGGCTTCAAGGCCATTTTACATAAAGGAAGAAACTAAACTAAGAGAAGGGAGACGAAATCATACTTCGCTAGCTTCGTCTCCACCTTCTCGGTGAGGTTCAGCTTCCTTCTCATCTGCTTCAGCTTCAGCCTCTGCCTCTGCCTCCTTGCTCTCCTCAGCCTGCTCGGCGCCACCGTAGCCGATCTGCTGCGTCTCCTGATCGGCTTCCTTCTCCGGATGCCCGGCTCGCTCGACTTCGGCCTCCCGCTCCAGCGGCTCGGCCTCACCCTCTCCGTTGTAAGTCGAAGCGGGTGAAACGGGTCCCACGGAGGCAAAGATAGCCTCCAGGTTCTCGTCCCGATCAGCTCGACAACTCCGGACTCGGTCTGCAGAAAGCAGGACCGAAGATGAAGCGAGCTCCTCAAGGAGCGGCAGATTCTGAAGCCGAGCTGCTATCTCTCGGCTGTACAGAGGCAGTACGACATCGGCCCCCTGCTCGCCCTTATCGGCAATTAGCCTTACCAGACTACCGACAAAAGCCGAGAACTGGCTACTCAAAAAGAGTTTCTCCGTGTAAACACGGAGAGCCTCCCCCTGGGCAACCACGGCGGCAGCATCACTCCGTTTCGTCTGCTCTCGCTGGATGACGAGCTGGTTTTTGGCAAACTGAGCTTCATCCTGGGCCGAAATCCTAGCAGCTCTGGCTTTCTCAAAGTTTGCCTCGGCCTGCTCGGCCCGGTGACAAGCAGCCGCCAATTTCCTCTGCATCTCAGCATAGTCGTTGGACGCTTTGGAGAGTTCGACGGCGACGAGCTTGGAGAGCATATCGTTCCTCTGAAAATGGACAAGGAAAAAAGTCAACAGAGGGCACCAAAAATACAGGACAGAAGCCAAGCCAAAGAATCAAGAAGACAATTCACCTCGGCGAAGTCCGTGGGCCATAAAAATGGCTCACAGATATGCTCCGAAGGAGGCGCCAAGACCACGTCTTTCTCTGGCGCTCTCGGGGGCTTCTGGGTCCTCCCCTTCCTACTTGCCGAAGTCGACTCCGGCTTCTTTGGACCCGAAGAGGTCTTTTGCCTCTTCGGATTCTTCTCGGCATCAGGCGCCGAGCTGGTAGCCTTCTCTTTCTCCGGCTCCTCAAGCTCGGAGGACTTTCGGATAGCCTTATTCAGCATGAACACTGCCAAAAAGCAAGAAAACAAGGTTAGTTTTCTTCGTTAAAGCAGTAGAGCATAAAGATAAAGAGAAATCCTCACCCTCGGCCTCTTCGTCCGAAGACGAGATATTGAACACGAGGTCGCCCTTGACGAGCTCAGTTTCCGAATACTGTTTCCTAATCATAGGAATCTTATTGAGCTCGCCCTCGAGCTCGGCCAACGGTTCTAACCGAGGATGGGGAATCACGGACTTCGGCCTTCTCCAAGGAAAGCCCGGAGCCGAAGTCCTATTATAAAAAAAGAAACGGTTTTGCCATTTCGGCCACTTGGTTTTGCAGAAGGCCCTAAAAGGCTGTAAGGGGATCAAGTAAAACCAAGATCCCTTCCTTTTAAACTGGAAAAAATTAAGGATTGCCCTCAGAGACAGATCCTTATCTAGCCTACGCAGTTCGGCAGCAAAAGCCGATAAGTGCCTCCAAGAGTTCGGAGTCACCTGACCTAAAGGGAGTTGAAAAAAATCAAGAAGCTCTACAAAAGGTGGGGGAAGAGGAAAACGAAGCCCGCATTCTAAGCAGGCTTCGTAAACGGTGGCATAACCCTCCGGCGGGTCGTTAGCCCTATGATCATCGTCGGGAACCACCGCCTTCCCCCCAGGTAAAAAATATTTCTCGTGAAGGGATATCACAGTATCCTTACTCAAGATACTGTGAAAATACTCTACGGTCTTCTCCCCGGATTCTTTCCGGCTAGAAGACCCCTTATCCCCTTTCCTACCGCTACCCGACACCGAAGAAGAAGAAGAAGACATTTTTCTTACTTTTTGAAAGTGAAGAAAGTCTGAAGAAGCTCTTGAAAGCGGAAGAAAATTTCTCGAGAAAGAGAGAGTATAGAAGACGCAACAGCAAAGGTGTTCAAATGAGGAAGAAAGAGCATATTTATCAGATTCGGCGAAGATTTCAAAATCGTCGCACCGTTTCGAATCCCACCTTTTCAGGATTCAACGGCCGGATTTTACTGTCGCATTTAATGCAGTCACATGCAAGGCACGTCCCCTGACGTCAGCCTCCCCCGTACCTTTATCCAGAATGCCGAAGCGACTCGCTTCGCCGAAGTGATTCACTTCGTCTTTCGGGGGGGGTAGTGATGGGGTACGAACTAAACAAGCCCAAGGAAGAGTATGAGTTCGGCATTACCAAAGAGTTCGGAGGAGTTCGGCATTACCAAAGAGTTCGGCCTCAGCCTACAGCTCGGTAAAAGCCAACCAATCAAGCTCTGCTCTCAGGTCGGCATCAAGCTCTACTCTCAGATCGGCAACCAAAGCAGTTCGGTCTCAGTATTCGACCGAACAAGGAGTTAGTGGACCCATGCAGGATTTCCACAACTTCCAACACACCCACTACCACGTGGCGTCAACTCAGGCCACGATCTTAGGCCATGACCTACACGACCTCCACGACCTAGAGTGATGATGTAAGCCACGATCTTAGTTCAATGTATAAATAGAACTTAGATCTGGTAGAAAAGGGTTAGAATCTCTCTAGAGAAATAATCATATAGCAAGTCTGTGTTGTAAGCAGTAATTCGCAGATCAAGCAATACAAACCTGCCCCCATTTCTCCCCGTGGACGTAGATTTACCTCAGTAAATCGAACCACGTAAAATTCTCTGTGTCGTAATTTATTTTTACGAGCATTTATCATCATCAAAAATTCGCGGAATCATCAATAGACATTATAGAATTGAACCCAAGACAACATTTACAGAAAGTCGTATCATGTTTCGACAATAGAACTTGAACGATATCTAACCATATTTGGCATGGTTTCTTCTCTTTAGCATGCAACATGTGTTTCTACTTTCTTTTCTCTAAACAAAGCTAACACGTTTCTTACTATTTCTTATTTAAAATTTCTGGAATTATGAAAGTCTAGAACCAAATTTCATGGCTTCTCGTCCCCCGAGCAAAAAAAAGGAAAATACTTTTTTTTTCGTCGTACGCAAAATATTAGTAAATACTACTCCACGAAAAAAACAGCTAGAGAATAAAAACTTATTGTATAGGAGTGCAAAATAAGTACTATACTACTATATACTTACTTCATCCAATGTTACTTGAGATATTTCTTTGAACACGTGATTTAAATAAATCTAATGTTTAATGAATTAAATGGAAAGAAATAAAGTACAGGAGAGAAGGATATTAGTAATAAATAAGAGACGAAATAGTAAGAAAGATTAGGGTAAAATAAGATACTCCATCCGCCTCATAAAAATAAGGACACTTTCCTTATCTGTCTGCGTCCCATAAAAATAGGCTATTTCTATTTATAAAAAGGTTTTCACAACTCATTATCCATGTCAATTTATTTACAACTTGTACCAGTAGGGTTTATCATTAAACATTAATAAATGTTAGTCTCACTATCCACTAATAGTACTATTTTAATTACTCTTTTATTTCTATTTCTTATTTTAGTAATTATGCATTAATTCTCCTGGCGTTCCAAGTGTTCTTGTTTTTCTGGGATGGAGGGAGTAGTAAGACAGATAATTTAGACTCAGAGTTTTTCCATTTTTATCGGTCCTATAAAAATAGACTATTTCTATTTTTGATATCTCTAATATGGTGGACCTCATTCTCTATTAACAATACTTCAATTTCTTTTTCTTTCTTATTTTACCAATTATTCATTAAAATTCGTGCCGTCCCAAATGTCTCTATTTCTATAGGACGGAGGAAGTATGATAAATTTACAATCACAGAAAATCAATGATTCAGATTATAAAATTCGATGAACTTGTCAAATTATGTATATCGATGTTAGTCGGATCAACCTGCTCGATTTTGGGACAATCCTATTGAATTATCAGACTATTCGATTATATGCACATCGGGATACAACGATAATATTAGCATATGATTAGCCTTTTTTAAAGCTAGATAATAAATTGTAGATATCATATTTACTTTATTTTGGTGAATCTTTTTTTTTTTTAATTTTGTTCGCCTCATGTTTTACCTTATCCCACTCAACTTATAATGGAAAATTGGAATAAAAGATAAAAGCTAGACTCATGACGCATGCCCACAATTCACGTGACCCAAAGTGTAGCGAAATGGGCATGGAATCCTTTTATTCCATTTCTTTTAAATAAATATCGCATAGAACTTTTTAAAGAGAGAAGAATTATATTAGTACCTAGCGTTCAAGGATTCAAACCCTTGAATCTCATTCTTATGGATATGTTTGTGTCACGAATTAATTACGTCTGTAATTGGAAATGTTTGTGTCCCGAATTAATTACGTCTATAATTGGAAATGAGTAAGTCGTGACCAATGAGAATTGGATAGGAGTAAGTCGTGACCAATGAGAATATTTGGGAGTCTTATCAGCGTGATCGTAATCAATGAGCATGTTAGCATTTAAGATATTCGATTATTATTAACAAATATAGTTATATAGTCTTTGTAGACTAAGTGAAATCTTTTTCCCCATAAACTAATCTTTTGGAATAAATTTTCCTACTATTTTATTATAAAGAATATCTACCTAAAAAGGAAACAGAAATATAGTTTCATCCTAAATAAACTAGTGAAACGGAAATGGCCTTTTCCTATGGCTCCATTTTGCTTGCCCCTTTTATTCTTTTACCCTGTTGTCGAAGTCAATTTGCATATTTAAAAATGAAGAAATTACTTCGTCAAAATCATTAAATCAATAAAAAAGAACATTTATATTCGCCAATGACCATCGCCCATAGATTTAGCATATGGGGTGGGGAATTCATTACATTAAATCATCTATTAATTAAAATCAGAATCACACCTTAATTCAGCTGGTACACAACATTTTAAGCTTGTTGAAGATAGATAAAAAGCATCTATTGATATATATTCGAGTTTTCTTTTTAAGACTGCAATATGGAGTATAAAAAATTGAAAAGCTTTATTCGAAATTTTCTTCTGTTTAACCAAATCTCTTTGGATGAGTGATGTCGGGTTGGAAATTGAAATAGCTTAATTCTCAAGGACGAATGTGAAATCCCATTTGCAAATTTATCAATTTGTAATAAACGGAAATAGACTAAAAGTGTGAAATGACATTAGTAGCCAAGTAGCGGCTCTTTTAGATGCAAAGCGGAGCCTCGAAAAAGATGGGCTCACACACGCTGTCATTTTATACCCGCCCAATGAAAATTGAGATTTTAGGATATTATGCGTTTTAATATTTTCTTCTTTCTATATTACTTGCACCTTTTGTTTTAGATCTTATATTTTAGATTGATTTTTTAATATATTAAATTAATATTTTAAATATAATAAGAGAATATTTAATTAATTTTAATATACTCTATTAAATACCTTGTATAAAATAAAAATAATGCACATAGTTTAAGCCTACATAATTAATAAAATATAATAGAGAAAGAGAAATATAATTAAAGTAATCATATCGTATAGTGAGATTCATAGTATTAATTATCATACTAATATATGCAAAAAAAAATCTAATAAGTGAAATAGTCTAATTTAAAGGATAGTCAATATTAGTTTTTTGTTTTATCTACTATTACGCCCTTTCATTTCATTTTTGCAGTCCCAGTTGAATTATGCGCGAGTTTTAAAATATTGTAAAAGAAAGTTGGTGAAAAGAGATGGTGGAAATGTGGAATGTGGGTTCCATTGTAATAAAATGTGAGTGGAATTGATTTAATGACACGTGAGGTCTAGTACCATTAATGAAAGATTCTAACTGAGACTTCTAATATGAGATGAGCTAAAATTGAAAATCGAGACTGGCTAAATGAGACGAAGGGAGTATAATAAGATTGCAAAAAATTATGAATTTATATTAGTTTTGAAAATTATGAAATTAATTGAAAATTACTCCATAATTTAAATAGCTGCTATTATAGTCTCTCCGTTATATTAAAAATAAAATATTTTCTAAAATAAAAATAACTCTATCTCTATTTTTTGTCATTTCTCTTCTTTACTCTCTATTAATTTATAATAACAACATTACACAAATTTCATATCAATTTTTAAATATATTATATTTAATGAGACAGGTGGAGGAAAAAAATGTGAATTATTGACTATGGAAGAGGGGTTTCATGCTTTCAAACGGAACACGAAATCATGCTCAAAAAACACTTTTTAAAATTTTGAATTGTTTTGTACCATGAAATCAGTCAGATATATATTCAGGGTAGGTCCCACCGTACTATATTTTCGGTACATGTATTATTATCGGATATTTTAAAGCAAATAATTGTCGGCCATGCATATCTTAAGCTATGTATGGAGTACAAATAAGTGGAGTCGTATAGACATAGTGGAATTTAAGTGGAGTAATTAACTTTATTGTTCTATTATCTTTGAGTTACTCCCTCCGTCCGTTATTAGAAGTTCTATTTATGGGTGATACGAGTTTTAAGAAATGATAAGAAAAGTGAGTGGAAAAAAGTAAATGAATTAGGAGTCTCACTTGAATATATTAGATGTGAGTGGAATGAGTTAGTGGAATGTAGAACCGAAGCCTATTATCATTTATGGTAAAAGTGATCGAGACTCCTATTCTTGGACAGAGGGAGTATGTTCTTGTACTTTGTTATATGATTTTACTTTAAGCGTTGTTCTACTTGGTTCAACCATTTTTTGAAAATATTTTGTTGAATTATTTTGTTTGTAACTGAATTTTGTCTAGTATAATTATGTAAAGAAATTAAGGAAAATACAAAACAATTTGGCAGCAAAACATAAGTTTGAAAGAACGACAAAAAAAAAGTTAAAAATAAAATAAAGCAAAACATGAGGTTAAAAAAAGAATGAGAACAAAATGTCAAAAATAATAATTTTAAAATTAATAAAATAGGTTTGTTGGGACAAATATATAGTAGTATATATGTTTGGCTATCACTATTTCGACGCAAATAATCACACAAGCCTATGTATAATTGTATATCAATTAATACACACTCATATTCAACTCCTTCTATACTAGTAGTAGTAGTATATACGAGCGTGTTAAATTGGGCATTGTAAGGTGGATAGATCTACTTTTGGGATAAAGTTCACGAAAAAGAAAAATATATAGAGGATCGTGATCAACGTTGATTTTGTCATATAATTACTAGTTGTGGCTAGTCGGTATAGGTGATTTATCTTGCATAAAGTCGTCTCAAACTTATCTCTAATAATGCGTATATTATACAGCCTTTTCTAGTATATTTGACTTTTATTTAATACTGCTACTACTGTTTGTCTTATATACATCGAATTATGTCACAGTATGATATATGGCTCGAATCAATTGACCCACTCTCTTTATATGGTGTATATAAAAAAACGTTAATTAATTATTTCATGTATATTCTATAAATATATATACATATAAATTTGCCATTTATATATATATATATATATATATATATATATATATATATATATATATATATATGGATGTATTCATTTCCTTTTCCTATATTTGTTCCTATTTCCTTCTTGATCTTAGCCTTTGATTTTCCAAATCCTATGGCCTAAATTTGTTTGTAAAAACATTAAATTTAATGATTAAAAAACACGAAAAGGGCTAAAATGGAAATCAAATGTGGATCAGTTTCTCTCCCCCTTAATTCACGTGTTTCCTTATTTTCAATATCTCAAAATCGTCTTCAATCTGGAAGGAAGATATTCACGCAATCGTTGTGCCAATCAATTAATTCATCAAAATCGTTGTCAACACCAGTGAATTCTATCCTTCAATTACTATGATTTGTTCTCGAAATCCAGAGAATGATTCGTTCTCTCAAGTCCGACGATCAAATCGAATCCAAAACCGCAATTTGAATAAAACCTAGAAGGATCCTTCAATCGCTGCAACGACGTGATCAAACTTCAATTGGTGCGGAGATTGACGATTCCGCTCATCGGCAAGTACGCCGTCGATGGCTGCTGCGAGTTCATGCCTACCGGTGAGGACGGCACCGCCGCCGCCTTAAGGTGCGCCGCCTGCAACTGTCATCGGAATTTTCATAAGAAGGTGCGGCGCTGATCGATCGATGTTGATTTGATGATTTATAATAGCCGTGATTTTTCATTCATTCATTCGAATGCTGCTTTGCGAATCGAATAATTGTATAATTGATCTCGAGAATTTTGAATTGCTTTATTGTTCATTGTTGTTAGGTGTTTTTCGAATTGAGGATGAATCGATTGTATCCATATAATGCACCAAATTGTAGCGAGTAATGCATATTATTGACTGTATAATGCAAATTATGTGAACTGCAATGCATACGAATAAGATGTACCGTGATACGATGTTTGGCACACGTTTCTTGTTTCCCCCCAGGGTTTAATAACAGTTTATGTATGACAACATATGGTATTGAGTAATGGATATATTTGACTATATAATGATCAAAATCTGAACTGCAATGCATACGAATAAAATTTACCGTGTTTCGTTGTTTGGCACACGGTTCTTGTTTCCCCCAAGGGTTTAATAAGATTAGGGGCTAGGGTATAGTGCGTACACATTAATTACAAATTGTAAAACAATTCGAATAATGCACCAAATTGTAGCGAGTAATGCATATTATTAACTGTATAATGCAAATTATGTGAACTGCAATGCATACGAATAAGATTTACTGTGTTTCGTTGTTTGGCACACGGTTCTTGTTTCCCCCAAGGGTTTAATAAGATTAGTGGCTAGGGTATAGTACGTACACATTAATTACAAATTGTAAAACAATTCGAATAATGCACCAAATTGTAGCGAATAATGCATATTATTGATTGTATAATGCAAATTATGTGAACTGCAATGCATACGAATAAGATTTACCGTGTTTCGTTGTTTGGCACACGGTTCTTGTTTCCCCCGAGGGTTTAATAAGATTAGGGGCTAGGGTATAGTACGCACACATTAATTACAAATTGTAAAACAATTCGAATAATGCACCAAATTGTAGCGAGTAATGCATATTATTGATTGTATAATGCAAATTATGTGAACTGCAATGCATACGAATAAGATGTACCGTGATACGATGCTTGGCACACGTTTCTTGTTTCCACCCAGGGTTTAATAAGATTAGGGGCTAGGGTATAGTACGTACATATAGCAACATCTTGTGTCTTGCACTAGGTCATGTTTTTGTTTTTGTTATTGTTATTGGAACTTTATATCTGTCATAATGCAACGTTTGGTTTTTATTTAAACAAGTCAACTTTGTATCAGTTGTGTTCTGATGAATTATTTTGTTTGTTCCCAATTTTTTTTTCTAGGTCATAATGCAACGTTTTAGTAAAATAATGCACTAAAATGTCTATTGCAGAATTGATATCCGATTTTAATATTCCATGGACCCCTGAATTCTGGCAAAACGATTAAATTAAAAAATTCACTTATTGGAATAAATAATGCAGCCCGTTGATACGTCTTATTCAATACAAAATTTTAAATAATGATAATTTCTTGGTAAATAATGCAACGTTTTAATCAAATAATGCACTAATTTATCTAATGTTGAATTTATATCCAGTTGAAATAAACCATGCACCCCCGAACAACGTTTATATCCACTTTAAATTTATCATGCATACTTCTTATAATGCATAATTAACTGTAAATAATGACGATATAATTACACATAATGCTCAGACTTTGCATATACACAATTATTATCGTAACGAACACTACATTGCAAATAATGACAGTCGATAAAGGAGTAATGCACAGATTGTAAAACACAATGCACAATCTATAATGCTGAATACGGACAATTTACCCAAATCTAAATCATTAGCTAATATCCAAACGCACTTATTAAGTTGCGAAAAAGTACAGTTTTAAATTGAAACATCTATCCGAGTATCAGTTTACCCATTAACCAAGATCTCCTTACAGCCGAACCAAAACTCACTCCAAACCACAATTCTCGTCAACTGGAATAACATCGTCAATGTCTGATCTTAGCCGTTTCTCTGATATGGAACAAACAAAGTAAAACATCAAAACATTATCAATAAATCAGAATAAATAATGCTGCTAGCTTTTTACATATTAATGCATATATCATATGAAATAATGCATAATACAACCTCATAATACATTAAAAATTACTCATAATGCATTGTCTAAACACAAAAATGCACATGTGTTACACAGAAAATGTATTAAACAATATAAATAATACCACTCATATAATGCACACAATACTACAAAAAAATGCACTATTACTGATTCACAATGCAGTACCAACACAACATAATAAAAAAACTTTCATACTAACTGGGCAGCTATTACAACAAACCCAATACCCTTAGTAATGCATAATTTAGTAAACATAATGCATAAATTATGTTCCATAATGCACAGTCTATACTAAAAAATGCACATATGTACTCTTTCCTGAGTTTAGTCACTAAAACACACAACACCCTACATATTGCATAATTTACTGCACATAATGAATACCACTCATCCTGACTGGGTAAATATTAGTACACACCCAATAAGCTTAGTAATGCATAATTTAGTAAACATAATGCATAAATCATGTTCAATAATGCACAGTACAAACTAAAAAATGCACATATGTACTATTTACTGATTGTAGTCACTAAAACACACAACACCATACATATTGCATACTTCTCTGCACATAATGACGGTTTCAGTATAGACATAATGCACTAATCAAACCATATAGTATATAAAAGTAACAAATCATCAATCAGATTCCTCTGTAAAAATCTGAGGCAACAAACCAATACAACCAAGGATCAATGTTAAAAGCAACATAATGCATACATAATGATACATAATGCACTGTCAGGCCTAAAAAATGCACACAGAATTCTTCCATAATGCATTCTGCAACACACTACCTACTCTA
Source organism: Salvia splendens (assembly GCF_004379255.2). Classification (NCBI taxonomy): domain Eukaryota; kingdom Viridiplantae; phylum Streptophyta; class Magnoliopsida; order Lamiales; family Lamiaceae; genus Salvia; species Salvia splendens. The sequence goes on from NC_056034.1 coordinate 9,880,061, forward strand.
CATAATGCACAATTCAAAACATTCAATGAATATCCAACCATATACATAATGCACTAATCCTAATAAATAATACATGTATATACTCTTGAGCACTGGACATCACAATACCCCTAAAATGCTAGTTGTACAGCACGTAATTAAACTAGACATCTAAATAAGGCTATTCGTATTCATACTACTGAAATGCACAACCAATGAGTGCAATTTACCTGCTTCCTGCGATGCTTGCGCGGGGGGACGACCTCTTTTTGTCATTTTTGATCTGGAATAAACCGAAATAAATAAGATACTTGCACCGAGACGTGGTAAACCCAACACAATGTCGCGGACTCATAATCAGAGAAAACCCTAGACGATTACCTGGGTAAAAACGATATCCTAAAGTCTAGGCATACGCTTAGTTGACTGATTTCATAATGCATACCTGCTCGATTTGTTGAATATGGCGTGCAAACACGACAACGTCGGTCGATTTTGTGGCAGCGGTAACTGCGGTGGAGTGGAATCGACGCAAATCGGTGGCGGAGGCTGTGGAATTCGAAATGTGGCGGATGTAAGTAGGGTTGAGAGAGGGGAAGGAGTGGGAGAGTTGAGGAGTCGGCTGGAGTAAATGGGAGAAAACTGAAGAGTGGAAGATTGCAAATCCCGTGACATTCGCACCTCCCAAAACAAAAGGCGGTTCCAATTTAGGGATTTTACTAAATTACCCCCATAATGCACAACGAAAGGAGCTATAATGCAACGCGGATATAATTAATAAGGATTAACGTGGTCCATTGATTGGATGGATCTAATGGCTATTATTAAGAAGAGAAAAGGATCTTAGAGTGGAAAAGGAGAATAGTGCAACCATATATATATATATATATAGGAGTGCATTATAATGATAACCCCAATTTCCGTAATAACCCTATAACTAAATCTGGACCACACATTTTTAAAATCACGTGGTCTAGATTCAAACTTAGATTTACTTCATAAAAAAAGCGCAGGGGTAAATATGTCATTTCGCTCATGATAAAATTTACGTATCCAAATTTCGCTCATTTAATTTCTGAATTTCGCTCATTTTATAATTTTATCAGTCAGTCAAAAGTATCATTTTATCAACTCAGAGTATCATTCTATCCGACAAAACTATCATTCTAAGCAATAAACCTAACATTTATCATTTTATCAGTCAGTCAAAAGTATCATTTTATCAACTCAGAGTATCATTCTATCCGGCAAAACTATCATTTTATGAAATAAACCTATCATTTTATCACAAAGCAGTAAACATATCATTTTATCAACTCAGAGTATCATTTTTATAAGGTTACTGTCTATCCGCTTAGATTATCATTTTAGCAGGTAAAAGTATCATTTTATTAAACAAAAATGTCATTTTATACACCAAAAATACCTATCATTCTATTGGCTGAAAGTATCATTCTACCCGGCAAAACTATCATTCTATCGGCTGAAAGTATCATTCTATCCGGCAAAACTATCATTCTATCGGCTGAAAGTATCATTCTATCGGGCAAAACTATCATTTTATCAGTTTTATGTCATTTTGTCACGTTAAAGTATCATTTTATCAGCTTATATGCAATTTCTTCAGCTAAACTATCATTTTTATAAGGTTACTGTCATTTTATCTGCTTAGATTATCATTTTATCAGGTAAAAGTATCATTTTAATAAACAAAAATGTCATTTTATACACCAAAAACACCAAAAATACTCTGAGTTGATAAAATGATACTTTTAGCTTATAAATGTTAGGTTTAGTGAATAAAATGATAGTTTTGCCGGATAGAATGATACTTTCAGCCGATAGAATGATAGTTTTGCCGGGTAGAATGATACTTTCAACCGATAGAATGATATGTATTTTTGGTGTATAAAATGACATTTTTGTTTAATAAAATGATACTTTTACCTGATAAAATGATAATCTAAGCGGATAAAATGACAGTAACCTTATAAAAATGATATTCTGAGTTGTTAAAATGATACGTTTACTGCTTTATGATAAAATGATAGGTTTATTGCATAGAATGATAGTTTTGCCGGATAGAATGATACTCTGATTTGACTGACTGATAAAATGATAAAATGATATATGTTAGGTTTATTGCATAGAATGATAGTTTTTCCGGATAGAATGATACTCTGAGTTGATAAAATGATACTTTTAGCTTATAAATGTTAGGTTTACTGCATAAAATGATAGTTTTGCCGGATAGAATGATACTTTCAGCCGATAGAATGATAGTTTTGCCGGGTAGAATGATACTTTCAGCCGATAGAATGATAGGTATTTTTGGTGTATAAAATGACATTTTTGTTTAATAAAATGATACTTTTACCTGATAAAATGATTATCTAAGCGGATAAAATGACAGTAACCTTATAAAAATGATACTCTAGGTTGATAAAATGATACATTTACTGCTTTGTGATAAAATGATAGGTTTATTTCATAGAATGATAGTTTTGCCGGATGGAATGATACTCCGACTTGATAAAATGATACTATTGACTGACTGATAAAATGATATGTGTTAGGTTTATTGCATAGAATGATAGTTTTGCCGGATAGAATGATACTCTGAGTTGATAAAATGATACTTTTGACTGACTGATAAAATGATAAAATGAGCGAAATTCAGAAATTAAATGAGCGAAATTTGGATACGTAAATTTTATCATGAGCGAAATGACATATTTACCCCCGCGCTTTTTTTTATAAAGTAAATCTAAGTTTGAATCTAGACCACATGATTTTAAAAATGTGTGGTCCAGATTTAGTTATAGGGTTATTACGGAAATTGAGGTTATCATTATAATCCACCCCTATATATATACGTATGCTCTAATCGTAGATTATGACATAAATTTAACCGTTAACATTGATTTTATTGTTTCATTTTAATAATTTATCAATAACTTAAAATTATTTTATAATATTAAAATCTACAAAATAATCAATATTTTCATATTTTTTATTTATACTTTTTTATAGGTGCATCACTCTAATAATTGAGGTAAACTATTTGATATTATTAGACTTCTTCCCCCAAAAAAACAATTATATTAATTAGACTTAGCTGATATCATATCGCTCTTTCTTTTGAAGAAATAGTACATAGTATTATACTTCTTCATAAAATATACCTCTATTAGACTTGTTTCAAATCGAGTGGTTTCTATTATGAAACAATATAGTAGTAGTACTATTATAGTAGGACATATAATAATACATTTTCCAATAGATATATTCATCTAATCTAACTGCAAGCTCGATGGGGTAGATACTAATATTTGATACATGTGCACAGACAGAGATGATTTTAATCATTAAAATTGGATAAGCAATTAAATATTAAGTATAACCGAATTATATGATTTTTTTTTGTAAAATAGTAATGGTGCTTCACAAACTTATCATAATAAAATTGGCCATGTCAATGTAATCAAATAAAACATATACTTCATTCACCCACAAATAATTATCCTATTTTTCCATTCTGGTATAATCACAATCAATAGTCACTTCTATATTGGTAAGTTTTTATATCTCTTACATAAGATGAACCACACTATTCATATTTCTATCACTTTTTTCTCTATTTTTTTATTAATTTTATATTAAAACTCGTATTGTCTACTGCCAAGCCAAATGAAGTATATTGGAAAACTTTTCTCTCTTTTTTTCATTATTTAGCATTATTAATAAGGGAAATGTAATTTCTCATTCTATACATTTGGGACGGCAGCTGGGACTTACCCCATGGGTATGTGGTTGATGGAAAAACCAAATTGTAATTAAAATTGAAAACATGAGTTGGATTGATGGAGATGGGTATCAACTTTGTTGAAGCTTCGAGCAAATTGACAATACAGTTTTAACAAAGAAAAAAAGTAGATGGTATATACTATAATATTGATTGGGGGGGATCCAAATAAATTAGCAAGAGTTTGTGATCTCCAAAGAATAGAGATAATGCTCGCCACTTGTTGGACACATTTATTAGTATATTGTCTCCCCCTAGAGATATCATTATCATTTTATCAATTCATCATGGTTGGACAACCATGCATCTTGATATTTACATTCATAACGGATTTAATGGTATTTTGCCAATCCTCAAGTTTCTATGGAATTATTTTAACTTGAGGCAACTTTAGATTTAGATTTAGATTTAGATTTAGATTTAGATTTAGATTTAGATTTGATTCCATGTTTTAATAATACATTGTTGGCTTTATAATTCTAGATATATCACTAAATATACGTTTTTGATCGAGATCAGAATCCCTTTTTGTCATGTTTGGTTGCTAGGATTCTGCCTGAGGAAATAATCTGATTCCTTAATTTTTAAATTCATGTGTTTGTTTTGAGTTTTAATCAAATTGGGAAAGAATTAGAATTCTGAAAATAAGGAAGATAGTAAAACTTTTCAGGATTCTGAATCTTAACTTTTCTTAAGTATTCTTTTTCTTAGGATTCTTACATATTTAGGTATTTAATAGAATGAAATATAATCTTATACAATTATTATTATTATATAAATATTAAAAAATAATTTTAAATTACTAATCATACTTTACTTAATTTCATTATAGTAAATAACTATAATTACACTTTAATTATGATAATAATAATAATAATAAATTTTTTTATTATAATTATTATCTTATTAAATAATTATGATATAATTGTTTAAATTATGTATCATATAATTAATAATAAAAATTATTAATAATAAATTTTTTTTACTATTTTATAAATTAATAATTATTCAATAAAGCCTTAATGAGTTTTGAAATTATAAATTTTATTCAATTATTATATAAATAAATAATTATAATTTTATATATTTATTTATGATTATAATAAATTAGGAAAATTTTAATTAATTTATTTAAATTATCATTATAATAATAAATAAAATAATACAGTATATTATTATGACTATTTTTGAATTAATAATTTATTTAGAGAATGTTAATATAATATTAAAATTATTATTATTATTAAATCAAATACATAAAAGTTAAAATCTTGGTATTTTTCCAAACACATGAAAGTAAAGTTGTTAGGAATCATATTCCAAGGATTCATTTTCGAATCATTTTCCCTGTCAACTTTACTTTCCCGGTAATCAAATATGGCTTTTGAGTAAAACAATCTCTTAATTACAAAACATCATTTAATTAAAAGAATGGTGCTAAGTAAATAGTCATATTATCACTATTATTTATTCAAAATATGAAAATATTTTATTGTTTTTTATTTTATAAATAAAATTTAAATTTTTATACTTTAACCTATTGATAATTTAGTATTTTTGCATGTAGGTAATTTCAGTGGCGGACGCAGGATTTTAACGTTGGGGGGTCCAACCTCCTAGTAAAAATTGTAGGATATTTTTTTTATCGACGTAACCAAAAGTTGTGATATTATTAAGATGCGAGGAAGGTGAGCAATGAGATAATAATAATTAAATGATATAAAAAGTAGAGACATGTTTTGAATTAAGTTGAGTATTGATGTGTATATAACATAAATTTTTTTTTCCATAAGTAGTTGTAGAAAAATAAAAAATCATCACAAAAAATAGCTAAAAGAAATTTTGAAATTGTCAATTATTAATAAATTTTAAAATAAGTTAATTAATGAAGTAAAAAAACATTTTAAAATATTGAAAGGCCAACCGAGCTTGAAGAGAAACGAACACTGTTTTAGAAGATGCTAGACTTGGATGCTTACCACTTGTGCTAGCATGTGAACACATAAATATTATGAATAGTAAAATATACTCCCTCCGTTCCACATTAATAGAGACATTTCATTTTCTGCACTTATTTTGAAAAAATGATATTAAATAGTTAAAGTAGAAAGAGAGTAAAGTAAGAGAGAGAATAATATAGAGAAGAGTTTATCTATAATATTCTCTCTCTTATTTTATTTTTTCTCCACTTTAACTATTTATAATTATTTTTTTAAAATGAGTGCGCAAAATAAAATGTCTCTATTACTATGAAACGGATGGAGTATATTGTTGAAATTTTTGGAGGTTGCATGCGACCCCCAAACCCCTTTCTCATGCCCGCCACTGGGTAATTTTGGTGGTTATTACGAAGGAAAATAAATTACTAATAGCATAATACACGTATCTGTTAATAATTGATGGGAGATGGTGAAATATTTAAATATAAAATCAAAATATTAATTTATTTTTTAAAATATAATTAAAAGAATCTTGTGCTATAGTTTTATTGAATAAGAAATTAGGAGAAGAGAGACCATTGTGGGTGAAACACTTTGTCATACTAGATTTTGCATATTTTTATCAAGTTTAGGTTGTATGACTATGAGAATATATTATACACTAAGATAAGAAAAATTCGAAATAAGGACTTAATCGCAATGGGGAGGGATGAATGGATAACTAATTACCAGCCACAAATTAAGATCAAATTTTAGCCACTAGATTAGGAGATCTAGTGGTTGAAATAATGGCATATAAATTATATTTTAAATTTAAAAAATTATTAAATAAATTTAAAGGTATTAATGTCAATTATCTTTCATCAAAATTATCTAAGAACTTTAAATTTACATAACTCTCTCGATTTAAATTATTTTTTCGCAAAAAATTTATCAAATTAAAGATAATTTTATAAGGATTCCAACGAGATCTCAATTGCATATGTTCCGACAATGTTCGGGTGATGAAATTTGATAAATTGTATTTCAATTTTTGTACATGTTGATAAGCCGATTTTATCAACAAATACAAAAAAAATCTCAATATAGTGTATGCAAAATCTCAATATAGTGTAGGTAAAATATCAATAAAACTATGTTGATATTTTCTTGTACTTATGTTGATATTCTCATGTTATATTGTTGACATGCACTATGTTGATATAAAAAACACCCTCGAAAATTATCATATGATAACATAATGGTGATATTACCCTTTTGTTGATATTTTGTCTACTGTTTATTAAAATTTATGAGCTTTAATCTCATGCACTCATTTCAAAATCCAATGGTGTAGATTTAGTCTTAGTTTTGGATTATGGTGTTATAAGCATTAGAAGAGGACCCTCTTGCCATTAATTAGAAAATATGGTTTGATTTATTTATGAAAAAGTAATTGGAGAAATTACGCTTTATATCTTGTTGCAATATGACACAAAAATGATTAAAACAATAAACAATTTTCCATTTAAATCTCGTATATCACATATTCACATAATTGATATTAGTAATAATTATAGATGATTAAAAAATGACGTATACTATTACTACCTTGTGGATCACCTGGTTATTACAAAACATAGCATATACTAATATAAAACCTTACCATTATGACGTACTACATCATATCACGTTTTAAATAAAAATGACAATTAAATTATCAAATCATCATAGATTCATTACATCATATTTTTTTTAACAAAATATTTACTCATCTATATGTATATTAGTAGTATTATTAACTGTAAAGATATAAAAGTAGACAGCTTAAAAACTTCCCAAATGTTCTCAGAGCAATACAATTCTAAAATGAGATTCCCACAAACAAAAATTTGGCTGATGCTTGATGTGCCATATCGCATATATTTCAATTCATATTATAAAAAATAAGATAAGTTAGATAACTACTCAATTAATATTCTGTGTGTCATGACAATGAAAAGAAGAGAAGACAAAAAGATAACATCAATAATTGAATAAAAAAAGGAAAAGAGAAAAATATAGCATGTGTGATGAAACCTATCAACTATGGAGTATATAACCACTCAAGAACATAGCCGCCCATGCCCTAAAAAGTTGTTTCCAGATGTATGTATCAATTACGGAAAAATTTTGTGATTCTTGTGCTCTTAATAATTTATTTTTTAAAATTATATTTGGGTTCTTTTTTGACCTATGTAGTTTTGCTTTTTTTGGTGGAGATGATTATCAAGTGGGCTCGACTTAATTGAGTGGGAAAGTAATAACAATTTTTTCTTGGATTAGGTATTGGAAGTTTTGAGCCTTTGATTTGGTTAATACAATTTTTTTATGTGGAAGTAAGTTTACAAGAAAAAAAACATAGGAATATAGCGGGATCATTGATTTCATTTTCTAGTCCTCGCTAAAAAAATTATGTTATAATATACTGTTATTGTCTAAACACTTATAACATTAAAAATACGAAATAAATAGAAGTCCGTTTTTAAAATTACAAGTACAAAAACTCGATTTTTTTTTCTTGATAAACAGTTTTGGGAAAAAAAAAATCCGATTTTGTATACAATATTTTGATGGAGAGTCACTTCATAGCAAAACAAACGTCTACTACACATTATTAAGACATAGTTGAGGTGACACGTAGGTGTTACTCAACAATATCAATCAATTAATAACAACAAAGTAAACCAAAATTAGACGTTTAATTAGTACCCACTATCACACGTCAACTCCAAACTTAGTTTTCCAAATCAAATTTCTAAATATGAACGAGACAGCTTCGGAAAGACTAATAACATCAAATGAAGTCGTAATTTACACGTCCAAATTGGTGTCCATAAATTGGAGTTAAATTTTGGATTAAATTCCCAATTTTAAAAACTTAATTATGTAGTAATACCATAAAAACAACTTTGCACCACACTCCATGTTTGAATTTGATATCTTTACCGTAAAAAATGAAATATATAATTGTTGCTATAATACTTAGTTTTATGAAAAACATATCTATATTATGATGAATATTATTAGAGTATCTCGAAAGATGCATACAACGGAATAAGGAAAAGATGAAGACTCTCTATCGGTCAAAAACTAAGAAAAAAAGACAGTATTTAATGTGCAAGGAGCCGTGCCGTAACTGTCATACCTATAATTTATACCCCTCCATCCGCAATTAATAGTCCTGGATTGTCATTTCAGTCCGTTCATTATTAGAAGTCATGATTCTCTTTTATTATAAATAATTAGAAATAGGAGTATATAAAAATAAAATCCACACTTCTCCAACTTTTTAACACACGTTTCTTTATTCTTAAAATCCATGTCGAATTCAATATGGTCTCCTAATCAGACGGTAGGACGGAGTACAAATGTTAATTTTGAATATGTATATTCAAAAACGAAGATTTACATGTATTTTTGTATGACCCAACAATTGAAAGTTGAAGAGAGGGGTGTAGCCAGCCCAAGCCCAGCAAGCTAAATAATTATTAATGGGCCGATAAAAATCTTCAAGCCCACCTCTTTTTATGATATGGCCACATTTTTATACGTATCCGTGAATATGGAAATAAGATCACTAATTGATCCTTGAATCCTCCCATGAAATAATCTTCTATACTTTCTTTCATATTTTGACATTTTCGTATAGCATATGCAATGTATGATTTTACTTTCGTTTTTCTATTGTGAAGGCAACATTAATACAAAGATGAGAGCGTTATACACACTAGGGTAATATTAATGCAACGACCAAATAGACTAAATTATTAATTATGTGGGCGGCTATGGAATATTTGAATGGAAAACTACCCCGTTCTTAAATGTCGAAAAATAAATTAAATGTAAATTAATTGTGAGAAACTAAAATGTATTATAAATCTTAAACGCATAACTGCACAAACAAGTAATTAAGCTCATCATCATCAATATATATTATGGCATCATTCTCTCTAAATTCTGAATCATAGCAACCAACAACTAGTAAGACCATCCACAATGGATGCTCTAGTGAGAGTCCTAGTGAGAGCCCTAGTGGTTGCCACATCAGCATGCCCCTTCTTTCTGCAATGGTGGAGCCCTAGTGGTGTCCTATCTATTATCCATTTTTCATTTCAATTTTAATATTATTATTTTATAATTTTGTTTTTAATTATTAAAATATCAAAATATATAATATTAAACACCACAAATTTAAAAAAAATACATTACTTAAGTTAAAAAAAAACTACATCATTAGCTAAAAAAACTACATTGCTAAACAAAATTACTAAATTACTAAATAAAAAAAAACTAACTAGTCATCTAAATTGAGAAAAGAGAAGAAAAAGAGAGAAGAGTAGAGAGTGTTGGTGTGTGAAAAGTGAATGAGGGTTGTATTTTTATAAAGGTTTTAAATTATAAAAAAATTAAAATAAAAATGAAAAATCGCAAAAACTGTCAAGATCAGGCTCGGACGCGATGTTGCAATGGGCGCCCGATCAGGTGCCCGATGGGGACGACCGATCTTTCGGTCTTCTCTCTCGGGCACCCGATTGGGCGCCTGATCGGGCTCGGGCGTGAGATCGGGCATCCATTGTGGATGCTCTAAAATGGCTTGAATCTATCAATCCATTTGCATTATGTTGATTCTTACTTTTGCCTCAGGTAAACAAAAATTAAAATTCATGCATATATAGTAATTTATTTTGTGGGGACATCAATTTTTGGTGTGTGAATTTAATTTTATGGATATGGAGTATTTTTGGCAGTTGAAGTTGGAAGAGCTGGAAAATGCCAAAGTGGAGTGGGTGAATGTGGAAATAATATATTCTGTAGTGGACTTTCTGGTGAATCATGTTGTCAATATAAGTGTGAATCAAATTATGGGAGTGAAGCCACCTCAACTTGTAGTTCAGTTGTTGGTCCCAAATTGTGTGTTTGTTCACATGATTGTTAGTTTGAGTTTTTTTAAAAAGAATAAGAACTCACATTTCATTTCCCAATTTTTATTTTTCAGTAAAGCAAAACCAAGAAATAAATAATAATTCATTTAGATTATGCTTCATTAATTCTTTCTCAATACTTTTATTAAGAGGTCCGCACCGTGCAGGACTCACCTTTATATTTATCTTATTAATAATTATAAAACAATTGGTAATTGATAAAATTCTATGGAAATCTTTATTATTAGGATATGAAGTTTAAATTAGATCCTAAATTCTTCGTTAGTATACTAATCTATATCCGTGAACTTCAGTAGAAATTATGAACCCAAATTCTGGCGTAGGGCGAATCGACGTAGTAAAGTCAAATGTTGCTTATGACTTAAGGCCATTTTCAAGATTTATGATTAATCGGACATCGATGAACTCAAAATCTGTGTAATAAAAAATAAATAAACAAAGCTATGGTAACTTTCGGAATATAAATTTGAAAAAGGAAAAAAAAGCAGTTGAAATGGAAAAAAGCAAATTGTAGAAAATCTGGTTACAGAAAAGAAATTGGCGAGTAATATAATCCAAAGAGCGAACTACACCAAATGAATCTAATTTTTACACTTGTTGCACCAGTAACCTCGAAAAAAAAATAGGATCAGAGGGGCCTAACTTTAAATATAATCACGAATAAAGTTTTTTTAGCCACTTTTCGGACGAAAATGCCCAAATAGCTTGAAGGGCATTTTTGGCAATCCCTAAATTCGTTGACATATGAAATCTGTCACATTTCTGTCAGCAGCTTCTTAAGTGATTTCCTAATAAGTTCTAGTATTTCATACGTAATTAAAGTTTTGTCAATATTTGTACAAAAAAAATTCTTATGTCCCTCTAGTTATATCATGTAGGAAATTCATTGAGAAACAAAAATATGGAAAAGTGAAGTTATTTATGCAATAAAATCCGAATCAATAATACACAGAATAAAAAATATTTCACATTTAATTAAATGATACAATAATTATTTTATTGAAAACATTGACATTTAAAATATTGTTTCATTATATATCATCGAACTAATTTGTTACTCTAAGCCTAACTGTAAGACAATTTTTATGATTGATATTTTATTGATGTAATTTTAATTTAGCTCAAACTGAAATTTTTAACATCATATGAACATTCAATCTTTAGATATAAATTTGCATAGTTTCTTTCTATTCATGATAAAATTGAAATGTGAGTAATATTTTGAAAAAATTCAAGCATGTGATATTAGCTATTTAATCCTTCAAGATTTTTTTTTATTAATAATAGTATTTGAAATAAGACAATGTAAATTTATAAATTAATACTGCAAAATTAGGATGTTTTCATAATAAATAAAATTGATCCATAAATCAATGTAAATAAAATAAATTACGGGAAATAAAAACACCGAAAAATACCAGAAAATGAGTTTTGTAAGGAAGAAATGGTCTCATTTTATTATGTTCATATTAATTAATATAGATAATGATAAATATGTATATTATAAAAAAATTAGAAAGTGTAAATAATGATAAAATTTTAATTAATTATGAAGTACAAAAACTTATTAGAAAATTACATAAGAAATTGCTGACAGAAATGTGGCAGAAATCACATGTATAACAAGTGCCCTTTTAGGGCCTGAGGGTGTTTTGGTCCGAAAAAACTTTATTCGTGATTATATTTAACGTTAGGCTCCTCTAGTGCTATTTTTTTTATTAGGGGCCACTGGTATAACAAGTGCAAAAGTTAGAGTCATTTGGTGCAATTCACTTTAATCCAAAAAATATCGAAGGAAAAGTACATTTGAAATAAACTGAATACAAATCGAACATGTTATTGTATAAATACTTATGATATGAGACATACGAATTACGAAATAGTGAAATACTGAGTACAATTAATTATTATTCTCTTTCTATTTCTTAGGTAAACTAGAAATTGGATTAAACGAGAAGTCCATTTTAGAACACAAAGACTCGATTTTTTTTTCTTGACAAACAATTTGAAACAAATCCAATTTTGTACCGAATATTTTGCTGGAAAGTCACTTGATAACTCACGTCTAAAACACGTAGGTGTTACTCAACTTTATCAATCAATTAAAACAACAAAGTAAACCAAAATTAGACGTTTAGCTAGTACTCCTACTACCATCACACGTCAATTCCAAACATACTTTTCCAATCAAATTTCTAAATGTTATTGAGAAAGCTCCGGAAAAAGAATAACATCCCAAAATAAGTCATAATTCACTCGTCTAAATTGGTGTCTATAAATTTTAGATTCAGTCGAACACGTCCAAATCTTGGTTTAAATTTTCTCGATTTTAATTATGTAATCCCATAAAAACAGCTTTACACAATACCTCTTGTTCGAATTCGATATTCCATCTCTTTGCACTATAAATACTTAGTTGTTATGAAAACTATAGCTATATTAGGGTGAATATTAGAACACCTCGAGAGGTACATACATCGGAATGATGAAAAAATTGGGTGTTACCACAGCATTTTTAAAAAGTCATTTTTAAAAAGTTAATCTCTCAACTTTGGCATGTGTAATTATCATCCAAACCTAGAATTATACTATTAAAATGTGATTCGTTAGAAAATTTGATAGGGTTATGTTTTACATAAAAGAATGTAAAGAGTATATGAAGAATTTAAAGAGTATATGTTCAGACTTTAGAGCCCAGAAAGCTCAAGAATTGTTAATAGCCGATTAAATAAAACCCAAGCGCTGATTTTCATGTATAATACGACCATATTTTTATGCATATTGCACATAAATTTACAACAAATTTAACAGAAATTAATCCCATCACCCAAACAGGAGCATTTGAAATAGCACTGAATCACCATCAGCGGTTCAAAAACATGTCTTCCATAACAAGATAAAAATATGCCAAAACTTAAGCAACCGTGAATCAGAATATCTCATGCAAAAATAACACAGATGGAGTTTGCAAAATAGATAAGATATTAAATCTCACTCCTCATCATCCTCATCTCCATCACCCCCAGAGGCCTTCTTCGCAGCTGCCTTTAGGTTCTTTCGCTTCACTCTTCCTGGTCTGCCACCGCCAAATGGACTTGTGAGAGAGAAATCAATGTGCTTCTGGGAATCAACCCTCACAAGGAATGAAGCCACATTAACAACCTGCCTTCCAACTCTGCACAAGTAAATAACATGAATTAAGTGAAACACATGATTACAATAATTCTACTGCAGACTTTCCAATAAAAAATAGTGAGTGGTTGGAAGTTAGAAATGAATCAACAGAAATTGGCTAAGCAGAGCAGTTTAAACAGGATGTGTCACCAACATAACTGAAAATCAACTAAAATGCCATACAAAGGTAATGTCAAAGAATATACATTCTTTGACATTATATTAATCATGTAGAAGATATCAACAGGAACTGAATGTGTAGGTAAGTGTTTGAAATTATATTATCATGTCTACCTTATATGCCTCTGCCTGATAAGAACTCTGGCATGATGGATGGACTTGGCCATACCCGCCTTAAAGACAAGAGTTTGCAGACGGCGCTCAAGAAAGTTCTCTACGGTGAGAGACAAGACATAATCAAGCTTGTTCTGGCTCTCATCGAGGAGGCCATACCTGTTCATCCTCCTCAAAAGAGCTTCACCTTCAAAAATACGACGAGGGTCCTTCTCATCAAGGGTCAATAGATTTCTAGCATTGTTCCTGATACGGCTCAAAGCATACTGAACCCTCCACAGCTCTCTCTTACACCTAAGACCATATTCTCCAACAAGTTTCAACTCAGCATCCAAACGCTCCTTCTCATAGGGACGACGGGGCTTCTTAAATGTCTTTCCATCTATATAAATCACATTTAATTATGGCGTTAGCTGAGACATGATAGTGCATATCATTAATCCAATGGTAGAAATATTAGGCTTTTCATGTATGAGCAGTTCAAGTTTACTGGTTGTTTCATGCCTTTATTCATATAAAGGGGTAAGGCACTAAAAGCTACATCTTTGCTAGTATTGTAGATAACTGTAGATCTTACACATAGAGCAAGTAAACAGCAGGCAATTTGGTGTCATAAACAGATCGATTACATTTCGAAGTGTGGATGAATCCTAATACACCAACAATACTTTTTCAATGATGCAAAAATTAATCAGATGACAGTGAATCAATATTAAAGCTTATCTAATAAAATCTTCCCACAATCCGCTATAGAAAATCACATTGCATATATCGATGAAATCTTTAATACAGCACATTGCAGCTTAGCAGCATAAGAAGAGAAACAGAAACCGAATTGTAAATCAGTCAAACTGTAGAATAAACAAATGTAGGAAGAGCCATAGAGGAAGAAACGTCCAGGCGTTATCAAATCAGAAAATTTGCAGTGATCGTTAGTGTATCGGAGAAGAAACAACATCAACTTACAGTTGCGGTAAAAGGAAACGTGCACCATCGTTTCCCGCTGCGGACGCCCTCACTCCGATCTGCTGATCGAAATTTCAATTGAAGTCTAGGGTTTAAGATCTCCTGGCCTTTTATATTGTCTCTTTTATGGGCCAAACCCTAATGGAATTTAATCACTCTGAAATGATGGGCTTCTATACATGTTTGTGGGCTCTTGTAACGGCCCAAATCTAATTCAAAGATTAGGCGTCTATTCCACAAATCGTGAATTCCAATTATATTACTAGTACTAGTAATTTTTAATCATTTTCTTAAATTATACTTCACCATCCCATAAAAAATAGTGAAAAGAAACTCAGTGTTATTTAAATATTATAAGTGGACAAAAGATAAGACGTGGTGAATTTTGGCTTTAGAACTACTATACTAGTGGCATAATAGGACAACAATTATGAACTCTTTCATTTGTGTCTAGTTTTGAGTCGATCCATATTTTTCTTATTAATAAGCATATTATATATGTGTATGTATAAAATTATAAGCAGCTTTGCTGATGAATGTTGAGATATTTCCTAGTGAAGGTCTTGAGGTGACCATTTATATAGAACTACCTTGTTTGTGATCAAAGAAAATGAACAAATGAAGTGAAAGCATACATAAACCTCATTTGTGAATATTTGAGGAAGCCTCATAATTATTTCACATTTGGTTTCATCACGTGGTTAAATGCTAGTAGACACGAGATGGTGATATTCTTTTATTGTTTATAAGTACATCACATTTACATACATGTGTCTTTTCTTTATCTTTTCGTGAATTATTGATACACTTTTCAATACAGCACTAACATACATTATTTTAATCTATAATACTACTAGCTAGCATCTATAGTTTGTAAATAAGTCATGAAATACTTTTCAAGGCAATATAAAATTTCAATTTGTGCAATCCAGTTAAAACATGTTTTCTAACAAAACCTCTTCACTTCCATTAGACTCAAGTTCTGATTATTCAAATACCACAGCAGTTGATAAATGAGAAAAATGAGTTTCTCATCAAACTCAATAAATTGATGCAATAATCAATAATATGATCCTAAACAATCCTTGAGTATGGCCAATAAAAACCAACTTCACAATAAAGAAGCTCGTACTGACATTTAAGAAGCACGCACATATATTGTGACAATTAAATATTGTCGGAGTACTACTTTTTCTTATTTGAGCTATCTTCCTGTCTTCACTTTTAATTTGTGATTTGAAATCTTTATTTTCTAAGTACTTCATTTCTCTTATTTTATTATGTTGTACTTCCATTGAAGTTATGAACTTAGTAATTTTACTTCAATTTATATTTTTTTTATATTTTAAATATATTCAAATTAATTATAAATTTCATTTTATTTTGAATATGTGATTTGTAAAAAAATTTATTAAGTTGGGTTGGTTATCGATGAAAGTAAAAGCTATACTCCCCCATTTTGCATCAATAGTCGTATTCCTATTTGGGGTGTTTTAACACAATAAAGTCATCTCTCTTATATATTCTTTTTGTCAGCGAATAGGAGTCTCATTTCTCCCCGGCACGAGTTTTAAGAAAAGTGGGTGAAAAAAAGTTAATAGAATAATGAGTCTCACTCATATATATTGGTTTTAAATGAAATATGAGTGGAATGAGTTAGTGGAATGTGGGATCTATATACCATTTATAGTAAAAGTGAATCAGGACTCATATTCATGGACGGAGGGAGTAATTCTCTATTCTATTTTATCCACTTTTTCGATTCTCTTACTAATACTTTAACCAATCTTCATATATCTATTTTATTTTCTCTTTTTACTCTATTCTTTCAAAACTTAACGTGCTTATATTAGTATTTCTTAATCTCTATGTCGAAAAATAATTATATTTATATAAAAAAAGTATACTACTATAGTTTTTATGATTTAGATTAAAATTTTGTTTTGTGCCTTCGAAATCCTTCAAAGTACGTATTTATTTATATTTTTCTTTACACAAGTTTTAATAGTACTACTTATTCTAGAAACGGCAGGAGGCCGATCAGTCCAAAATTTATGCTTGCATGCCTTTCGAGTTTCTAGTACTGAATGAGGCATTCAATGTGTGAGAGACTCAAAAAGTCATAATCTCCCTATAAATATATATTCCTCCAAGAATCAAATGTGAATTCAAAACCCCCTGCTTAATTGAAGAGAAGAAAGAAGTACTAAAATTCAAGAAAATGGATACGAGGAACTGCTGCAGTGGATGTGCTGGAGTCGACAACGTGTACTCGTGCTCAAACCCGATTAGGAGGCCGAGTGTCAGCCCTGTTCATACCTGCAGCATCGTGCAGCCGGTGAAGAATGAGGAATCTGTGGTGAAGAAGGAGGAATGTGGAGCCGTTGAAGCAATGGCAAAAGCTACTGTCTTTGTGAAGAAGGAGGATGCTTGATCAATAGGCTTATTGAATCTGCTCTACTAATAAAATTATTTTACTTTTGTCTCTACTTATTTTATGCTAAAACAGCTACCAAATAAAAGCCTCCTTGAATTGTTATAAGCATTGAAAAAATCTTGATTCTCATTTAGCAAAGCTGCACAAACTCAGATATCCAAAATCAAGACATTACAAAACCTGGTATACTTGTCATGTTTTCTAATGGTTTTAGCAAGCTAACATAAAGACTGCTTGTGATCTAGATACTATGTCGTTCTGATGTTGTGTTGCTTGCATAGCCTCGTCTCATTTTCAGCCCACCACTTCTCTGCTTGTTCCTCTGTGTACTGTTTCCTACTGTAGAGCACAGCATAAATGTTCAGCGTATCATTCCTCAATAATTCAACCGAAAATCATCATGAAATAAAATACCTGAATCGAACTCGTCTGAGTTCATTGGTTCCGTTCTGCAACGGGGCAAGAGTTATGTACATGCCAGGCTCGTCTTGTATAGTCCGCTCTGATTTCTGTGACTGAGCTTCAGTCCTGTTGGATTGTGGTGCAGACGAACTGCCACTAGGCTCGTTCTTTGGAGAAGTTTTGACAGTCACAACGCTCCTGTTGGATGGACCATTAGTGTCATTGCTCATCTGCTCATCACTATGGCTGCACACAACTTGTTTCTTTGGTCCTCTCTCGGCCATATCTTTTAACTGCTCGCGATTTGGATTCTCAGTTTCATTAGACTCTATAGAAATGATATAAGAAAGAGAGAAAAATTGATATTTTATCAGTAGATTCATATATACTACTACTACATAGTGAAAACCAACCTGAGCAGTCAGTGACTTGATCACTTCTTTCGCAGCCTGGCTTTTTTCAGCTTCAACGGCTGCCCGTGCAGTGCAGCCACCTCCTTCAGTTGCTCTGATTTTCTTTCAAGTTCAGATTCTAGAGACTGGGATTTGGTTGAAAGTTTATCCACCTAAAATCCATATCAAGACAAATTATAGTGACCAACGTAAAGAAAAACAGTTGATATCATTGATAGGTTGGACTCAATCGAAAGCCATAAGAATACACGAAACATGCACCAAATCCACAGTTTCAATTCAAAATTCGTTGCTCATAAGGAGTAAGAAGCTTACCTGTTGCCTTAAACTTTTGAGCTCCATGCTTAGGATATCATTGCTGCTCCTTAATTCATCGGGAGTTGCTTCAAGTGTTCGAAATGAGAAAGACGGAGAGGGTGATGGGGTCGATGACCTCTTCCCTAGTACTGGAGAAGGTGACTGAGAAAATACTCTAGAATCATGTACGATAAATACTCTAGTACTCTAGAAACCTCTGCTTTCGACGTCAAAACAGCAATGTGATGTGAGCCACAAGCAATCTCTTCCACGCAACAGTTTGCAATGCTACCTCTTATACAAGTTGGAGCCTTTCCCATCTTTTCCCATGGTGTATACGTTTCCTGAGGTGGTAAGAGCAACGGTAAGCTTGTTCCCACATGCTACCTGAGAAAAATCAGTGTCAACCAACGAAGATACGCGTTCGGGAACCAGCCTTGGTTTATCATCACCATGCCCTAGTTGCCCGTATTCTCCGTCCCCCCACGTGTAAAGCTTTCCAGCAGAGGAACTGTACAGCCCTTGCCCTGAGGTGGAAGATTTATATACTAGTTTAACCACTGCTGCAGTGTGCCATACACCACAAGCAACGTGCTGCGCATGTAGTCCCTTCAAAGCTTCCACTTCTCGTGGAATGCTGGTTCCACTACGATCACCATGGCCTAATGCACCAAAGGTTCCATCTCCAAATGTAAACAAGGGGTCGGTTGAAGTAAGGAGAGCCGTATGCCAAGGTCCACACGAGACGAATGTGATTTGGAAGCCGTCGGTAGGGCCATTGACCCGTTTGGGGATCCAGTGACTCACATCAGTTCCATGCCCAAGCAAGCCACATCCAGAAGATCCATCACCCAAAGTGTAGAGGTCGCCCGAATGTGTAACTGCACAGGTATGATAATCGCCACATGCTGTCATTTCAATGGTCTTCCCATTAAAAACTTCAATGAGCTTTGGGTGGAAAATGTCTGTTTCCATGCCACACCCCAGTCTCCTCACCCCAGCTGTACGCCTCCCCTGGTTTTGTGACTAAAATGGTGTGTCTCTGCCCACAAGCAATGCTTTGCACATCAAGTACCCCTGTCGACTCCAAGGCCTTGGGAACTAGAGCATCACTTTTTTTAATAAACGATTCTTTAATTTTAGTAAGACCGCCTCCCATTACTCCGTTGCCAGTGCCTTCTCCTGATACCGCTCGCCCATGGAAGGTGTGTGTACACCCGGCGGGATCGCAAAGACAAGGATTGAGGAAAATCCTGATTATCTTATTATTATTGTTATCTTTGATTGATTGATTAGGATTTGATTGGGGGATTAATCAATGATTGGGATTTGATTGATTGATCAATCAATAATTATGATTTGATTAATTGATTAGTCAATGATTGGGATTTGATTGGCTGAGATTTTGATTTGCTAGACCCTATATAAGAGTAAGAGAGGGCAGAGAATAGAAGGAGGTGGTATCTCTGGGAAATCATTGTAAACGGTGTAGCCGTGGCCTCAAGGAGTAGTATCATTGTTTACTAATTTCTTTAATTTATCCTATTCCCATTCCACTAAATACTCTTACCCTTCGTTTGCCTTCCATCATCAAATAATTTGTGTGTGAAAGTTTTGCTGCCTTTACTCCATAACATCTCCCCAGATGAAAACATCACCCAAGTTATCAAAATCCTCACTCGATGAACTTAGAGCACTAGAGAGGCTCACCCTGATTGTTTCAGTCCCAGAAGTTCGGGCATTCGAGTTTTCTGCGGCTCCAGCTGAATGCCGAGTGAAAGAACGCGCAGGAGACTCAGCAAATAGGTGATTCTTGCTTGAAGCAGTGAATGACAAAACCTCAGCAAATACTTTTCCTAATCTGCTCTGAGGTGTGCTATCCGATCGTTGGTGCTCGAGCCAACTAAATCAATGAAAATGGAGCTCACAAATGAACTTGATCGAGAAAATGCGAGGACTTTCGGATGATGCAGTTTCGCTCCTTGCTTCGTTTGTTACTTTTCTGTGGCTACCGCGCTCGATTAGAGCTTTTAAACCAACAAACCAAACCTCAGCTTCGTCCTTGTCTTTACATATCTGTAGAATTTGAAACAACATCTATATAAATAATTACCCTCATCTAATGCTTAGCATCAAGAGAACAATCAACAACCCATTGAAACCATGCATGGTTTAATCATGTGACAAGATAACAACCTGAAACTCTCCAAATCCAAGGATCTGTCATTATGTATCAGAGAAAATGATTGGTATTCCTTCTCTGGCCGAGGATACTGCAGAAATACTGCCTGCAAAGAGAAATATGTAGATTAGTTCACAATTACTTATAACTAGAAAACAGATTAGTTCATTTAGGTTGAACAAACTTAAATGCTCCACCTTCTGCACATGAGTTATAAGAGTAGAGAAAATCAATGGTCGTACTTACAGTCCTCTGCCCGCCGGGAAACATTGCATAGATCAAGGCGTTTCTCGTCTTTTCCATAATACCATATCAAGGTAGACTCATCCTGAATCATACACAGACTCAGCTTGAGTGAGATCAATTGCCAACTAGAAGGTCAATATAATCCTGACTCAACGGCCTAAATGCAACTAGACTTGCAATGACAAACAGCCTTCATATATTATGATTACCACAGAAAGCAACAACATCCCTCATCTTCACCAAATTCATATGAACAAATATACAAAAATTAAGGAAAGCAACTCACCGTGGAAAGTCGAAAAGGACAGAACTTTGGCTTCCCTCTCCGACCGTACTTCAACAAGTGTGCTCCTCTCTTTAGAGATGTAATGGCCTAAAAAGAAAACACTTTTCCAATATAATTTCGCACAAACTTGCAACAATCTCATAAATCCCATCAAACATTATTACTACTACTGGTAATAAACACAGTTATAACATACCTGATCAATGTCTCTTTCAACAACACTAAGCCTCTGCAAATCAGCCATTCACGTTCCAATGTAACTATGTGTAACAGTCCATTTAGACCAAAACCCATTTGAATTATCACAAAATAATGTGCTGCCCCACCTATTCTGCTCCATCACAATCCAATTTCCTCATCTACACAATCAATCCAACACACCAAAAAAAGCCCCTCAAAATCAAAATCCCCCCTTCTTGAAATGCAGCTCTAAACAAGTATTTTTAGAAAGTGTTGAATTTTTAGGGCGAGACCCCTCAAACAAAACAAACGTGCATACATTCATTCGTGTTCAATTATCTCTCTGATCTGCATTTCTAAATCTCAAGAATTCCTATTTTTCTGCGAAACTGCCATGTCAGCAACTGAAAAGTCTGAAAATCAGTTTGTAACTTGGATTCGATGATTGAGATGGATTCACTTTTTTTTTTTTCGTCACTCTCTTTATTGTCTTTGACAAATAAAGCCAAAAAAAGCAATGCATTATCCCGATACAACACCTTCAATTTTTGCACTTTGTTTCCATTGTAGGTCATGCTCTGTCTGCTCTAATCATCACTTTTCCTCTAAATAAAATTTGTTACTACTACTATAATTTAAATATATAAAACTAAATGAGTAGGTATTATGAAATTTATTGGTGATGGCACGTTATTTATGGATCAAATCATAGACTGATAGACATGTTTTGGATTGAGTGTGATATAGTTTTACTTGGTCAAAATTAATTGGAATATGGTTACGAGTTACGAGTGATTTGTTTTTTCTCTAAAATATGAATTGTTTTAACACCTAATAGCAGTTCCCTAAATAATAAGATCACAGCTCATTTTTGGTTAAATTGGGTGTGGATAAATTCTACTAGGTTTGGTCAACTGCTATTTATTTCAATGTTAAATATTCCTATGGAATACAAAAAAGCAAGAGTTACTCGTTTTCTTTTCAAGGAGTATTATTTAAAATGATGATCTAATGGCATGATGGCAGTAGTTTTTTTTACAAAGGATTAATTAATAATGATTTTACATTTTTTCTCGTGTTGACTCGACCTCCAATTTATTAAATGGAAGAAAACGTTATACCAATTAAGTTGCATTTTATCATCGGGCAGACAGTAGTTATGCCATGAGACTTCACTAGTAGAATAAATGACGAATGTTGACGAGTTTGAAAAGGCCAAAGATTATATAAATGACGAATGTTGATCGAGTTCGAAAAGGCCACAGCCTTTGGCTGTCGCACTTGAAATTGCTACTCCCCATCCGTGAATAGGAGTCTCATTTCTAGTATTTTTTTTTTCAATTGATAGAGATAGGCCTAATTAAATCAATTTCAAGCCCATTGGCCTTTTTAGTATTTTAGCTCATCCTTTATATGGATTTTCCTTGTAGTTTATTTTATTCCTTTACAGGGAATTAACATACATTTAGGTATTTTGTTGGTAGTTTTTATGTTTTATTTTAAATAATCTGAGATGCTACTTGCAATATGGAATATTTTCCACTATGTCCTTTCAAATACGACAATACTATCTTCACATATATGAAAATTGCATCAATGTAATTAAACAAATAGTAGGAGTATATAGAGCAATTAAGTTTATGTTTATTGTACTCGAGTAAAGGCCCAATTTCATGCGGTTGGTTTTGACCCAATCCTTCTTATAAAATTAATAAATCATTTATAAAACTATTCCTTATGTATACTCCACTAATTAATTAAAACTTTCACATGGTAAGTTCTTTTTCTATCAGGTCTTAAATCCATATCGATATGATAGAAATTAGAAACGGTCCAACTAATTTAACAACATTTAAAAAATAATATTACATGCTATAAATGGTTGGATATCATAAATTAACAAATATAGTACTAGTAATATTTTATTCCAACCTAATTAACATTTACACTACAGTAATATCATGAATTGAACATCAATAACTAAATGCTCCATCTATTAAAAAAAAGTCTTAGTTATAGTTGCATTTTCGATCGATTCAATTATAGAGAAGAGCTAGAAAGAAGACAGAGGTGGTGCTGCCCGAGAGTAAGAGTAGAGTTAGTGAGAGACAAGAGTAGTTAACAGAAAAAATACATAAGATTATAAATATTAAATAAAATACTATAAAAATACATAAAATTATAAATTATAAATATTAAATAAAATTTTGGACGTTCACAAAAAAAATTGTCTTATCCTATTTACATTATCCTCGCCTGCATTTCTTTATTTCAGTGTTCCTCCTTCCCAGGGCTATTTTGTTGATCGAGAGTAGTATTAATTAACAAACTAAAATCCAATAATATAAATTAATTTTATATATGTCATAACTGAGAATAATCAGTCATATTTAGTTATAAAATTAAATTAAACTAAAACATAAATTGGAATTCCTAAATTCCGATTTTAATACATGTATCGTCAGCAATTAATTAATCCATATCCTTGTTGAGTTTCTAAACTCTAGCTCTCCAATGCACATTAACAAACAACATAAACACTTCCAGTAAATTAACCCAAACATACATGATGCAACAACTCAAAATTATGTAAAAACCACCAGGTGACCAAACCAATCAAAAGGTGCGAAAAAACACAGTTCACACTGACACAACAAATTACAACGGTCATAATTAGGTTAATCAAAAATCAAAACTTAACAGCCACATTAGATTAAAAAAAAGCTTAATTAATAAAATAAACTCATTAATATTCATAATCATCATGGAAGATCGAGTAGCTGCTCCTCCTGCTCCTCGCTTCTCTGTCAGCCTACTCCAAAAATAAGTAACTAAATAATCAGATTATTAAATCACACAACCAATTTAAGAAAATAAAATTTAAAAAAAAAAATTACCCTAGCAATGAGCCTTTCAAACGCCTCAGGTCCATTTTCCTGAATATATTTTTCAGCAGCAGACAAAACATCATCTGGCTTGCTAAACACATTCTTTTTTCTTGGGACATACCACATTGTAATCTGAGGATTTTTGTAGAAAGGTCTGATGAAATTGTCGTACACGTAAGCTGCACCGTTGAAGTAGGGCAGCACCAGCCAGCACACGCCCGCCAGCTTCGCGTAAGACCAGATCGGAAACCTGACTCATTGTGTATATATATATATAGTAGTTCTATTAAAATAAATAGGATGACAAATGTTTTATCTAATTACCACTCGATGAGTTTGGAGAATGTGAGCTCGAATAAGGTGATGAGAGAGTAGAGCACCCAATATGTCAGCCATTGCTGATCGTCCATGCGCGATTTAGTCTCGATGGCCTTCACCGAACAATACCTGCCAAATATTTCAATTGATAAATAAAGACCTATTTTGATATTTTCTCAGATACTTATTTTTTCTAATTCAGTGATTTAAAAAGTGAAGTGCATTTTTACGGACTAATTTTGAAATTCACTCTATCATGTAATGGATGTGGAAACAAAGGGAAATGAGACTTACAGAGGATAAACGAGAGAAACCAGAGGCCTGATGAGACGATTATTAGATTGTAAGATAATTAAAGAAAAAAATATAGGTTTGTTGTGAAAGAAAAGTGATACTTACATAGCAAGAACATCAATGTTCTTTGCCACAACAGTGAAGAGATTGTCTCCAGAGCCCATATTTGAGATTAATTTCTTGTGATGGTGAGAGATACTAGTATTGAAGAAAGAATAAGTGTAGCAACTATCAAGTGAGTGGCTGAGTGTATGGGGCAGTAAAACACAAGAAAAGGTGTGTAATTGCAATCATTTATGCGTGTTTTCTGCAAACTAAAGTTTTCAAGTGTGAAAGGAGGGAAAATGTTACAATCCAAATGCAAATTTCTTTATTTTTTTAAAATTTTTGTTAAACATTTTCGCATGATATATAATTTATTTTAGCACTATATTATATGTCTTAAACTTTTCATTTCATCTCCTAATTTTTTGTTGTTGTTAGGTTCACATGTTTAATTACTAGTTTAGTACTTGCATGGATAAGAAGAAAAAAGGAAACAAGATCCAAATTTGAAAAAGTGAACTTTGAAACTGCACAAAAAGGTGAAGAAAATGTGGGAGCCAAATTGATGATGGAGAGAATCTTATGCTTCGTCAAGAAAGAGGCACCGAAACTTTGACTTAATGGACACTGCAAAAGACTTATGTTGGACTTCTTAATTAGGTGTTAAGTTAACAGAGAATTTTTTTTTCTCATGCATAACTATTTGCATATTCATATAAGAATATGGAACATTAGTCTAAAGCTGTTAGATTGGGCAAAATGTTCAACAATATATATATTAATAGTAGTTAACTAATATCTTTTCATCTCATAAATTTCTCATTTTACTATTACTAATATTTAGTAATATGAGTCTTAGAGCATCCCCATCCGTGCTCTTGCCAAAGAGCACGGATTTGGGCCCGGACCCACTTTTATTACTTTTTTACTCCTTGCTTGGCAAGAGCACAACACTCATATTCATGCTCTTCCGCAAGGACATGCTCAAGGGTCCCATCATTCTATTATTCAATTTAAATAAAAACATTTCCACAATATTAGAATGCATTAAAAATACCCGGAATACTATTACAAATTACTAAAAAAATTAAAAAATACATAATTAAAATCCTAAAAATTAAAAATTACATAATTAAAATCCTAAAAATTTAAAATTACATAATTAAATTCATAAAATTAAAAAAGCTCACTACTCGTGGCCGAATTTCGCCCAAATGTGTTTGATAAGGTCTTCTTGTAGCTCAGTGTGGGTTCAGGTATCGCGCATTGTGTATCTTGTTTCGATCATCTCGCCCACCGTCGTATGCACACCTCGGCGTGGGGGAGACCTCGCGGTTGAGCTTCCAGCTTCATCCTCGTCATAAAAGTTGGCCGCCCTTGGTCCTTCATCAGCTATAATCATGTTGTGCAAGATAATACACGTGTACATGATGTCGACGATATTGTTAACTACCACAGCCGAGACGGGGCCTTCACAATGTTGAATAGGCCTTGAAGGACCCCAAAAGCTCTTTCGACGTCTTTCCGAGCAGACTCTTGACGCTGCGCAAAAAGAACCCGTCTCGGGTCTTGCGAATTGCTGAACGTCTTCACAAAAGTCGACCACCTTGGGTAGATACCATCGGCGAGATAGTAACCCATGTGGTATGCATTTCCGTTGACGGTGAAGTCGATCGCCGGTGCTACACCATTCAAAACATCATTGAAGAGTGGTGAAGAATAGAGCACGTTCAAGTCGTTGTTGGATCCGGCAACACCGAAATATGCATACCAAATCCATAGGCGGTAGTCGGCGACCGCTTCAAGGATAAGCGTTGGGCCGCCGCCTTTGTGGCCGCTTAACTATTGCCCCCTCCAAGCAGTCGGGCAATTCTTCCACTTTCAATGCATGCAGTCAATGCTGCCAAGCATACCGGGAAAATCGTGGACTATTTCGTGAAGATTAAGCAACCGTTGACAATCATCGATGGTGGGTACCCGAAGTTCCTCACCGAAAGCAAAACGAGCGTCGTCGCAAAAAAATTTAAGGCATAGGATTCCAGTTGACTCATCCACATGCAAATCCTCGTCGAAGACGTCAGCCGTTTGCCCAGTAGCAAGTTGTCGGATGGCACAAGTACACTTCTGCAACACCGAGAGACTTTGCCGACCGGTTGCGTCTCTAGTTGATTGAAAGTATTCAACACGGGCGGACAATGTGTTGACAATACGCATAAACTACCGTTTTGACATGCGAAAACGGTACCGGAAGTAATTGATCGAAAAAATAGTCGGCAACGAGCCTTTCGTTGGCTCCCTCCCGGTCACGAGGGATGTAGCGGCGAATTGATCTAGTTGGTCGAGGAGGAGGGGCGGGGGTAGTGGCGGCGACATAGGCTTCATAGGCGTCACGATATTATTCATAGTATTCTTGTTCTTCGCGCTCCGCTTCAGCCATGATATCGTTGAAATCCATTTTTAGAGAGGGGTTGAGTGAGAGAGGAAGATGTAGATGAGTTGTATGAAAAAATATGAATGAGAGATGAACGGGAGATGATTTTATGTGAAAAATGGATGATGAATGTGCGTATTTATAGATGATTTTGGGAATAAAAAATTATAAAAAATAAAAAAAAATTCAAAAAATGGTAATAAAACGGCCATATTTTTGGGAATCTGATTTTTTTGGTATTATTTTCATTTTTTTTTTTAAAAGAAAAAATGAAATTGTCAACGGCATTGCCGTTGGCCAATCAGGAAACGCCACGTCAACTGCTCGCTGGCACGGACGTGCTCGATATAGGGCTGGCAAGTCGTGCGAATTGGGTCGTTATCGGGTCAACCTGATAATGACCCAACCCAATAAGGCATAACCTGAACCCGACCTGTTAAAGAAACTGTAAATCTGAACACGAACCCGACCTGCTACCTTCAAATCCGAACACGACCCGCATCCGACACGAACCCGTTATCGACACGATATAATATGGGTTGACACGACACGATAACAACCCGAACCTGATATTACACGATTAAAACCTAATATTACACGATTAAACCTTAATTTTTAACCTAATTTACACAATTAAAATTCATTTTATACTATTTAAACCTAATTTATAAGAAATTAAAACATTAAAGTAATATATATTTTTTTAAATAATAATATTATTTCTTAATGGGTTACCCGTATCCGACCCGCATCCGACCCGAACCCAACCCGAAATTATCGGGTTCTTAATGGGTCAACCCGATAAGGACACGGATCCAATAAGACTTGACCCCAACCCAATAATTTCGTGCGAATTCGTGTCGGATTATCGTGTTGTGTCGAAAATTGCCAGCCCTAGCTCGATAGCGACAAGAGCGCAGCGGCGAACACGGCGGTGCCGCGCCAGGAGCACGGACGTCGTCCGTCGGCGTGATCACCGTTGCGGATGCTCTTATATTCTATGTACTTATTCTCATTTATATGTGATTATAAAATTAATAGTCTCAATCATATTTATTATAGAATTAAGTATATATGAATCTAATTCACAATTCATTGACTTTTTCACTCATATGTCTCTGTATTTTTTAAAATTCATACTAAGCTAAAGAATGACGCATAGAACAAAGGAACTTCTAAATTTGGTAAATAAAATTAAAAGAGACGGACTTTAATTTTTGGTAATTCAAATCACAAATTATGTTAATAAATTACTACTATTAATCTATTGGCTTAGAGTTCAAAATATTGGACCCCTTCCCATTCCTAAGATTAAAAAATTAATGGACCGAAAAATGCCCATCATTAATTAGTGAGGTATCCCAACATTCTTTTGTAATTCAAATCATGATTTATAACAGAATTATTTATCTATCAATTCAGGATCGAAAACTGGTCACTATAGATGTATCGCGAAGGAGGAAGAGGCCAAAATATGCTCTTAACAAAACACAAAAGATAATGTGAAGAAGGAAAAAAAACAAAGAGAATATAATTGCTTTATTTGGAGATCATGATTAATTATTCAACTAAAGAAGAGGCTACTTAAAACATTGTGGGTGAACGGGTTAGGAGAGGACCCTACAAATATATAATAGGGAGTAGTATTTTAAATTATTATTGGGTGCCCAAAAAAAGGGAATGTCTAGCAAATTACTACAATGAATGATTTTTATAGTTCAACTTTATTTAGTGAGTGATAGCGTCACAAAATTAGGAGTTTTTGTTAAGCAAATTGGTCCGATTATTGGGTCTCCTACGGAAATTGCTTTGATTACATCTAATAATTGTTGTGTTTTTAAATTTGAAGGCGAAATATATCGGAATTAAGAGCATCCGCAGCGGTGGCGGTTGGCGCCACCGCCGTCCGTGCCAGCGGCAAGGCGAAGAACCGCCGCCGCTGCAACCGCGCCGCTGGCACGGCGCTGCTCGATGTATCGAGCACGTCCGTGCCAGCGGACGCACACGTGTCACTCTCCCATTCGCCAACGGCATAGCCGTTGGTTTCAAACAATTTTTATTTTTTTTTTTAAAAAATCGGTTTTTTATTAAAAAAAACCGATAAAAAATAAAAAAAAAAATTTTTCACTTCCCCAAAAAATTATATCCGTTTATAACCGTTTTTCCCCACTTTTTAATTTTTTTTTTATTTTTTTTACCCCAAAAATACACACTTTCATCTATAAATACCCCCAATTTCACTCCCAAAAATTCACACTTTCACTACACAATTCTCATCATCATTCTCTCATCTCCATTCTCATCTTCAATCTCTCATATCCATTTTCATCTTCCTCTCACACCCTACAACACCACTATGTCCGGTAACGACGACAACCCAAGCGGCTCTCACGGTTGGAACCCCGAATGGTTCGGTTCGCAACCGTTTCCTAGTCCGGAAACGGAATATTCGGCCCCTCCTCTCACCCAAGATTCGGGCGTTCCGAGTGGCTACCGGCCATACCCAATCGACGATCAAGGTGCCTCCGATGGGCGCTACGGGTGGACACCGGAGCCTAGGCCTCGCGCCCCTTCCCAAATGCCGAATCCTCCATCTCGCGCCGGTGTCCGCACACCGTACTCACCGGCGGAGATGGAAAGATTGTTCAAGGCGTACTTGGAAATCTCCGAAGATGCGGTGGTTGGAACGAACCAATCCGGCGATCACTTTTGGTGGCGCGTCTCTAGCCGGTACAATGCACACCGGCCGCCGGGAACGATCGAGCGCAACGAGAGTATGGTGCGCAACTGCATCGGCCGAGCCAACGAAGAAATTGGCAAGTTCAACGGCTATTTCATCCAGGAGTCCCGGAATGCCGGGAGCGGCCAAAGCGAGGTCGACATCATCACCGCCTCGCTGAGCACCCACCAATCCATGAACGGTAAGTCGTTCAAATATCTTAACGTTTGGCAGGAGACGCGGACGCACCCGAAGTATAAGGGAGGCATAACATCCTCCTCTAGCGGCTCCTCCAAACGCTCACGGTCGGTAGCACTATCCGACTCCGGCTCGGAAGAAGTGGCTAGCCAACTCGCCGGAGCTAACTTGGGTAGCCCCGATGCCGGACCAAGCGGTTCCCGACGCCGACCGCAAGGTAGGAAGAAGGCGGCGGCCGAACGACGTCGCGCCGCGACTCCATCTGCCCCTGCTCCCGAACCCGCACCCTATGTTCCACCTCCACCCCCGAACAACTCGTTGTGGGCCCTTTTGGCCCAACTCAATATGGCCGATAGGTCAACTATGACCCCCACGCAACTTCAAACGCACGAGTCCATGATATTGGGTCTCCAAAAACAATTGGGGTTGGTGCCGCCGGATGCGTAGTCTTCCTCGGGTTATATTAGCCAATAATTATGTAATTTTTAATTTTTAGGAGTTTAATTATGTAATTTTTAATTTTTAGTATTTTAATTATGTAATTTTTAATTTTTAGGATTTTAATTATGTCTTTTTATTTTATTTGTAATTTGTAATTTTTATTGTGGTTTTTTTAATGAATTTTAGTATTATGAAAATGTTGTTGTGTAATTGAATTTTATATTAATTGTGCTCGTCCTTGCGGAAGAGCACAGTTGTGGGTGTTGTGCTCTTGCCAGAGAGCAGGCATGAATAGTACCGCCCGGGCCCACAACCGTGCCGCTGGCAAGAGCACGGTTGTGGATGCTCTAAAAAAACCTTGCTTGATACTGCAAGTCGTCAAGTAATCTCAAGTATTTTAATAAACTAAAAAGAATCTAAGTGTTTTATTTTCCAAGCACTTGACACAAGTCATCTTCAATTAGATCGAAAAATTAAAATATATTAAAAAATTATATTAGTCTAAAGGTCGCAGAGACTTCGCTCTTCTACGGTTGTACTTGTACATTTGTACCCCTAATTAACTAATTTATATGCCCTACGAAATTAAATTATATATTATGGTCGTATGATGATTAATCCATTTTAAAATACTAGGATGAAACGATCTACGAGCCCTAAAATGAGGTAAAGTCAAACAAATGTGTGTTACACAGCATGAGAGAGATCTGTGCTTCCCCTGTGATAAACAATTTTGTTCCCTAAAGCAAAAAAATATATTTTTATATTCGTAATGTTCCTTAATTAGTGCTTCTCTTTCTTCTAATCCCCTCCTAATTTACGCAGACCAAGCAAAATGTGTCACTTTTCCACATTTCCTGCGCCAAGCCAAAAGGCTAAATCGTACTCGTCAAAATTTTGAAACAAGAAAATCAATTTTGTTTTGTGTACATCGGAAAACGAATATATAAATATATATTATTATTATAAATTTCCTACATGGATAAAACAATTATTTGCGTGCGTGTATAATTGATGTTCGTAATATATTTGTGAAAAATAATTACACACTCGTCAATTTGTACTCATATTTGACTCACGTTAGGTCATCCGCAACGCGGTCTATTATCCGTCTATTAACTGTCTCATCCATTAACTATTTATGGGCCCCACTGTATTTTTCACTCAATCTCTTAACTAAGAGACAGAACCTGCAAGGCTGCAACCCTCCGTCTCTTAACCATCTCCTAACTTACTATTCATTCAATTTCATTTTTTATTTTTTCCCAACAAATTCAATTAATAAAAAACACACTCCATTAAATAAAATAAAAATACAACTTAAAATCCTAAAAAAATACATAATTAAATTCGTGGCAAAATAAATAAAAAAACGTAATTTAAAATACAACTTTATAGAAATTAAAAAATTACTCCGCCGGTGAATCATCTCCCGAAGGCGGTGGCGGTGCACTCAAGCTACCTGGAGGCGGAATACCAATCTGTCTTGCCATATACTCAATTCCGGCAAGATGGACTTAGTATTGTGGAGGCGTCATGCGAGAAGTGTCCGCCATCGTGGCGGTGAAGTACATGGACAATAAGGTGTTCGAGCTCGAGCCCGAGCCAGCCTGGCTTGATTCGCCTCGGCCCTTCCTCCCTCTAGCCGCCTTCGCCGCCTTGGTCCTTGCGGCCGACGACGCACACGGGAGGACCCCCGACATCGCCTGCCGTGCCCTCAACCTCCTGCGAGGCAGCCTCTTGTGCGGCGCTGCCCGAACCGCCCCCACTAGACGAGTATTGGCCACCCGTCGTGTGCTTCGTGCGCTTCGAGGTCGAGCCCGAGCTGGACCGCACACCGCCGGCCCACCTTTCCTCTTCTTTGACGGCCTCCCAGACATCGACATGTCTAAATTCTTTGCCGGTGTCGTCGAAGTAGACTCGCAAAGCCGATCTTAGAATGTCGGCTCCCGTGGCTCCGCTTTGGTAATGAGCCGCTTCGTTCTTGTAGATGCCGCAGAATTTTTTGACCTCCCTGTCGACTCGGTCAAATTGAGCGTGGAGCATCTTCAATGTGCGGCGGCGGGACCCTCTTGGCTTAATCTCGTTGTAGGCCTAGGTGACCTTTTCCCAGAAGCACTTCCGGGATTGTTGATTCCCGACGATGGGATCGTACGAGATGCTGATCCAGGCGTTGTACACCGCCACCGTGTCTTTGCAGCTGTACGGATGTCGGCCTATATCCTCATCCTCCTCGGCCGCCTCCGCCTCTTCCTCCACGGCGCCGAATGCCTTGGAGCTTCCATCGCCTCGTCCTCCTTCTGGATGGGGTTCATCCGGATAATCCTCCTGAATTTGGGATAATCCCTGTGAATACCTCGGGGCGGAGGGACGAGCGTATGCATCCACATCAAAATGGGGTGGTTGGTATCCCCCGGCGTCGACGAGCCCTGGGTGCCCGGCGTAGACGAACCGGAATCGGAACCACCCAACACGTTGTACATGCCCCCCCCAGTCGCCAAACAAGTTGATGTCAAATCCGCCGGAGCCGCCACCGCCAGAGTTTCCGTCGCCAGACATTTTGTGATGAGAGGTTAGATGAAGATTGGAGAGGAAATGGAGATGATTTGGATGATTTGATGTGTATTTATGTGTGAAATGAGGATGAAATAGGAGTATTTATAGAGTGAAAAAATAAAAATAAAAAGGAAAACGGTCGAAAAACGGTAATATTACCGTTTTCGATTATATATATATATATACATATATTTTAATTAAATTCGCATTTTTTTAAAAAATAATTTATTGCGTCAGCGTGACGAAGCCCACTCGCGGGCTGGCGAGTAGGCGTCACGCATGGCGCCGGAGCGCGCCACGTCGCGCAAGCGCGTGGCGAGACAGCCCGCGAGGTGTCTCGGTCGGACGGGCGTCTCGGCGAGACCGGGACTGAGACGGGGCGCTGCAACGCGTCTCGCGGGTGGCTCGTATCTTGTCCCTCGCCACCGTCTCGTCTCGGCGGGACGAGATACGAGCCACCCACGAGACGCGTTGCGGGTGGCCTTAGAGCTCATTAATAACAGGTACACCTAATTGACACGTAGATTTTGACCCAATTCTGGAGTAATTAATATCTTATGCCGAAGGTTTTAGATTCAAATATATTATGACATAATAATAATCTTTAAAAATCTGTGTATTATCTAATAAATTAACAAAAATAGATTCAACCGGCTGGATTAATATCCGTGATGCCAATCCATTGCCGCCAGCATTAGGTATATAGTCTTTTTCTCGTATTAACTTTATTTTTATCTAGTAGTAGTAGATTATCTATTTTTTTAGGTGAGTGGTGTTGCCACGTACTTATATCATGCAGAAATAAATAGACACAAATTATTAAATTAACTAGTACTTGTAGAATTCCATGAGAAATCACATCATCAACATTATATAGTAGTATCATTTTCTTCTTTTCCGTGACTCGACATAATAGTAAAATCAAGCCCTATGTATATATCCATAATCATGTCGATTCGTAATTCAATTTTGCAAAAAAAAACAAATCCGATTTCATAAAAAAAGAGAGATAAAAATGTATATATCCATGGTTGACGTACGCCGGATTCCGTTGCCAGCGCCGCCTATTGATGTCGGCGGTGAAGAATTAATAATGAAGAAAGTAGTAGAAAATTTACAGCTAAGGGCAAATTGGAGACAGCATACATATATAGATAGACAAAGAATCCAAAAAAGCGTACGCTCACATACTATACTAAATAAGTGGAGAAAAGATGCTTCTAAGTAAACTGAGAAAACAAATGGGAGCAGCAAAAAAGAAAGAAAACAGAAATTGATTATTTAGAAGATCATCATCATGATTCACTACTTAAATGAACGGTCCAGATTGTGGGGCCACTCCCCCTCTAATGGGGGATGCAGCCTTGTTGTATCAGAAAGTGGAGAAATATTTATATTTGAAATTGGGAGTCTACTGTAACTAAATAAGCCTCAGTTTTGGGGAATTTCTCATACCTCTAAACAGAGTGTGGGCCCCTTATCTCACTACTATATGCATTCAATCTTTTCTCTTCTAATTCAGATATTTCTGTAATCATAAGAGTTGTACATGTTCATTACAACAATGTCACAATCTAATAGGGACGTTGGTTAATTATATAGCCACTAGTTATAATGAGTTGTTTGATGAGGAAGATAGATAGGGCAAAATAAATTTTAATTTTATTGTGATTTTAGAGGGGTGATACCGGTGCCATATTTAATTAATTTGAGTGCAACTTTTGGAATATTTGGATGATGGACCTATAAGAAAAATTTCCATGCTTCAAGCTGGATTTTTATTTGGCAACAATCATAGGCAGTAGGTGGGGGATGCAGTCTTCCAAGAGCCCTACATAGTGCATATGTCACATGCTATTTCTGATCAAATTTGCGAACTATATTTAATGCATTTTGTCATGCAATTGCACAATTTCACTACACACATAAATATATATATTTAACTAATTTACCAATGACCCATATTGAATTATTTGCAATAAGTGTGAATTTATTTTAATATATTTTGTTACTAGTAAGTAGGGCTCAAAACATGGTTCATGCTATTTGTATCTGGTCCACAGATGAAGATTTTTCCCAAATATAATAGTATTGGTCAATGTTAATAACCTTGAGAGATTGAAGTTTTTTTTCCCCAAACTAGTAGAGTAAAAAAAAGCAAACAAATCAAACTCGATATTCACGCAATGAAATTGCAAAATAAGAAGAGGATGAGCAAACAAACCCTAATAGAACTAAGCTAATTTCTCAAACTAACCATTCATTATATATATATATATATATAGATTCAAATTTGATGAAATCCATTCAAGTGTGATTACTGCTTGCAATATGCCGGTCAACGGCGGCGCCGTCGTAGCCGTTTCCCTGAGCCTCCATTCCTCCGCCGCCAGGCATATACCTATACGCATTAAGCGCCGCCAGCATGCCTAAATTCCCTTCACCTCCACCTCCACCGCCATGCGCCGGCAAGAGCGACATTGCCGTCGGAAAATTCATAAAATGCAGCCCACTGCTTGCCACCACCGCACTCCCTCTATACACGCCGGAATTCGCAATCGACGGAAAACTCCACAGAGATTCGCTGCCGGAATTTGTGGAGTTGAGAAAAGCCGACGCCGGGATCTGACCCTGGCTCGCCGGAATTGTCCCGGAGCTAGACTGCATCATGTAATTTCCCATCTGATTTTGCACTGCCGACCGCAGATCCTCCTCCGACGTCCTCTTCCGCCCCGCGCTCCCGTCTCCGTCGCGCGATTCCTGCTTATTGAGAAAGCTCGCCGCATTCTCCGACGAAGATAATCCGCCTCCGTGGAAGAAAATCCTCCTCTGCGAAGAATCCCCAAAATTCTGCCCAAAATAGGCGCCGTTGCTCAAGCTCAAATGCGACGGCGCCGAGAACGTCAAGCCGGAGCTTCTCGACGATATGTTCAGCGAGGTGAAATTCGCCGGAATCGTTCCGGTGCCGGTGGCGGCGATCACCGACGGCTCCGCCTGCTGCAGCAGCCACTCAATCGTCTCGCCATCCGATTTGTGACCTAATTCCTTTGTGAGCTGGAAAACCCTAGCTGCGCACGTGGCAGGCATCCTAATTCGACGGCCGCGGCCGTCCACCTTCGTGTGTCG
This sequence comes from Salvia splendens, assembly GCF_004379255.2. Taxonomy (NCBI): domain Eukaryota; kingdom Viridiplantae; phylum Streptophyta; class Magnoliopsida; order Lamiales; family Lamiaceae; genus Salvia; species Salvia splendens. The sequence continues at coordinate 9,916,642 of NC_056034.1, forward strand.
ATCCTTGGTCGAAGCTCGCTTCGGCGGAAGCTTCTTCTCAGCGGGTTTTGATATCGCGACAAACGATGTGTCGGTCGATTGTTGTTGTTGTTGCTGCTGATGATCGTAGTCGTCTCGTTTCTCTAAGAGTTGTAAAGGGAAATTAGGTTTTTGCATAGGGTTTCCGTTGCCGCCATTCATGATGAACAAATATAATATGTTAGGCTACTCTAGCACATGATCCTCATTTTGTGTGACTCTCCTTTTTTTTTAATTTTGGAAGATTTTAGGAGAGAGAAGAAAAAGGGTATGAAGAGATAAGGGAAGTGATGAAAGAATGAGAGAGATAGAGAGGGCAAGCTTTAAGCAACAAACATAATGAGTGGGAATTATATGGGTGGTGGGCTAGGCCAAATTAACCTATCTTTTCTTTATTCAAATATCTTTTTTGCTTTTTCTTAGTATAAATTTTCAATCTTTACTGTATATATATGCATGCAGTAAAAAGTGAAGGCGAAATTAAGGTAGTGAAACATATTTGTATGATCATCTAGTACGATATATATACAGAGGGGGTGAAAACTAAAACTCAGAAAAAAAGTTTGAATTCAAGTGTACTTTTATTTGAAATTTATGATATAAGGCATTTACAAATGTGGGATTGACAGTTTCTTGATTCAGACTCCACGTGCATTGCCCTTTATCATTCAATTAATCTACAAAGAGACAATGAACTGGACTGGGACCCTACATTTTAAGCCAGGAATTAAGCCTGAGAAAAATAAATGTATAGTATAGTAATTAATATCAAACCATTATCTCATAAATGCAATCATGGTCACTTCTAACTCTCTGTTAACTACATAGTTGAGAAGATTTATTAATGGCTTTGAAATACTATATTCCTGATTGTTCTTGTGTCACGAATGCACTCTTGTTTTCCCTTTTTTTCTTTTTGGATTATTTGGCCCATTATATTAATTAATCATATTTAAATCACATAAGACATGAATATTAGTATGAAAACATGCATATTGAGGGGGACCGTGGGATGGAGATTAAGACATTAATTATTAATGAGATATTTGTAGACTAACTAAAGATGATTACACGACAGTTAGTCATGATCAAGCTCCTAACATTATATGCTACTAATCACACTCGTTCAACATAATAATCCATGATTTCATGGCACGTAGAAGACAAATAATTAGGACATTCACCATTCACCAACTTAATTGTCTAGATTTGATTGTTAAACTAAATATCTTGCTTATAAATTAGCTATAATCGTCGTTAATTAATGGCCTCATTTTCTGATTCGATGATTGTTATTCATCACAATATATATGCTATTAATGCTTCATTAGAAATCCAGGAAGCATAAAATTAAAAATATTTTTTGACGGTGCTTGATATCTCCATTATTTCAATAATTCGTTGCTCCATATTCTTCTTATCATTTAAATATTTAGTGTCATATAACCTATGTAAAGACACACACTAGAAGGAAACAGTACTATTAATTGATGGCACAATCTTATACACAAATTCATAATTTGAACGACAAGTGAGATTATTATCTAGATTAGGAATATGGCGCCATCATGTGAAATAGTTAATTAGAAACCTTGAGAAAAAACAATATTTTGCTTTCATATACAGTTTCACTATTCATTCACTATCCTGATTATATTTGCTACTACTATTGTTTACATTATGTGTGTGTGTGGATATGATCAACAAATGATGATAAACATTACAAACATAAAAACACTAGCTAGTTCAATTTTTTGTACCTTTTTCGGCCTAAAACTAGTGCTATTTTCAAGGAGAAGTTGCTAAATCTACCAGCCGTTTTCTCTCAAAATTAATTTATTGGGTTGATATTGAGGGAAAACTTATTTGTGGAGATATAAATATACATGGATGAATTGATGGGGGGCATGGAGATTAGGTCAACGATGGTTGTTGGGAGATAATCACGTGCCATGACTTGTCCTATACAGATGATCAAGATGGCTTACCATCCTCTAACTAATTTATCTAATCATGCACAACTATTTGTCGGAATTAATGCATATCTTCTTCATTTTACCCATCTCTTTCCTTTCCTTATTCCTAAATCTATTTACTTTCACAATGTATTTTGGTCTTTTATTTCTCCAAAGTCTCGTGTTACAGTCAAATTTAATGTAAACAGCAAGAAAAAGATTAACTTTCAATTTAATTAATAGCTAGCTAGACTTATTTGCATTCCCTTTTCAAATTTCAATACTAGTATTTTTGCCAGTTTTAACATGATTTCTAAATTTGGGCAACATAATATTCAATTTAAAAGCTGTATTTTCTAACACCTTAATTTCGATGGCAAATTGATATCCAAGCTTGGTACAAAGGGTTCAGTTGTACTATTTCAAAAGTCAAATCCGACTCCAACTTTAAATATAATCAATTCCAACAAATAATCTTAAGACCATTTTGTATTTTACATGTAATGAGTTGACACTAGTATTTTTCGCCCAATTAAAAAAATCATACAGCTCAAGAACACAATATTGAGAACATGGGTTGATGGCTAAGGGTGTCCACTATAGGGGCGGCGCCGCCCGCCCCCATTCCGATACCGCCCCGCCGGCCTATAGTGGAGGGAGCGTCCGCTCCTAGGCGGACGATTTTTGTTGGGGCGGACGGCACTCCGGTGAGTTATGTGCGAGGACGCGCCGGTCCTCGATCGCCGTGCCTATAGGCGTGTCGGCCTATAGTGTGCCGGCGATCGGCGCGCCGGCCCACCCCATTAATTTTTTTTCTGAAAATTCTACTATAAATACCACTCCACAACCACCCATTTTACACCATTTTCAAACAATCTCCATTCATTCACTCTCTACACTTTCACTCTCTAAAAATGCACGGTAGAGACGACGAAACACCCGGCACTGATGAATCGGGATATGATGCCTATCCTTCCCAGCTGTCGGGATATGGCGGCTATCTTTCCCAGCCGTCGGGTTGGAGTCAAACTCCCCTCCGTGGGGATCGAGTCCAACTCCTCCTCCATCTCAGCCGTGGAGGTCGAGTCCCACGCCCAAACCTTTTATGAGAAATTTGAGTCGGTCGGCGTTTGGAGATTACAGACCCAACCTCGACGCGGTTAACCATCCGCGGCCGGAGACCCCTTTCCAATCTAGCCAATCTCCTTTCACCGATGCAGATCGAGACGCACTGGAGACGATGATGGGCCTGCTCAGTCCGGGCGTACCGAAAACGCCTGCAGCACGCGTGGATACGCCCGTTCCGACGAGAGTCGGCGGGTCTGGTAGGGCGGGTGGAAAAGCAGTGGTGGCGGGGGCGGAGGAAGAGGCGGCAGCAGCGGTGGCGGCAGCCGGCAGTGGACGGGCCACGCACTACACCAAAGTAGAGTCCATTGTTGTGGCGCAGGCGTGGGATGCCGTCACATCGGACCCCATAGTGGGCACCGATCAGACTGAGGGGAGCTTTTGGAAGCGCGTCCTGTTGGCATACAACGAGTTCAAACCTCGAGGCGCCAAACCGCGTGACGAGGAACAGCTCTGCAAAAAGTGGTCTAGGATTCTTGAAGTTCGATTTAAATGGGGTGTGACTGTTGTGTTTCTTTTGATGGTGAATTCTTAGGTCAAGAGGATTTGCTAGAGCACAAGGTCTAGGAGATCATGAACTTTCATAATGTCGTCGTTGTCACAGCAACCCCCTACTTCAAAACCTCAACCCTCTACACTATTGGCTAGTATAGGGAGGTCGGGATCGAATCCACGAGGATGGAAGGGTTAGAATGCATTGAGAGGACTTTTGGATGGTTCGGCTGCTGCCACGCAACATGAGGGCTGAGTTTTAACTACTAGGCCTAAGAAATTAAATCTAGTCTATTCTAACTACCAGACCTGGAGAATTGGAAGCACGTAAAATATAAACGCATGCATGATTCGAACCAAATGCAACTGGAGAATATTCACCAACCTTCCTGGGTCAAGTAAAAGAGTTTCCTAAAGTAGCCAGACACAAAGCACGTAAAAGTAAGCGACAAAACAGATTTCCCTAACTAGCTACTGACAGAAAGCTGCGATTAACAAACTAAAGCAAACTCGACTATAACTACTGATCGACTTTATCTTCTTCAACAATCAAACACGAAATGAACAAAATAGGACATGAAACAGAGCATACTTCAAATCAAACAACGAATGCTAAGATTAAACTAAGAACTATCAGATCTAATCTACTGGACCAGGTAATCAGCAATAACAAAGTTTCCCATGCAGATCCAAACTTACGTACACAGATTCAAACAGTTAAAAGAAATCTAAGCTAGATCTATTAGATTTATCACCAACTAAATCAGATCCACAACTTCCAACACCATTTCAACTCCGATTCAATAGATCCTCTCTGATCTCAACGATCTCAACTCTGATCTATAATTCAATTGCGAAAAGCATCCAACTCAGTAAACAGAACAGTAAGCATCATATCCAAAACAAACTGAAAACGAAACTAGATTAACCATAAACTGCAAATCAAGTCACAAAATAGTCGCCGAATTTCCGGCAAGGAAATCGGCGAGATAGAGTACGTGCAAAAAGTAAATTGTTTCTTCGCTCCTTATAGGAGCGGTGTTACACTTCCAAACTGAACAAAACACCACAGTAAACTACCCCAAATCTCCCATGGAACCAAGTGCGTGAACTAAGTGAGTGAATTTTTTAGAGCGAGCCCAAAATACCCAAGTAAAGCATCCAACCCAGTAAACAGAACAGTAAGCATCATATCCAAAACAAACTGAAAATGAAACTAGATTAACCATAAACTGCAAATCAAGTCACAAAATAGTCACCGAATTTCCGGCAAGAAAATCGGCGAGATAGAGTACGTGCAAAAAGTAAATTATTTCTTTGCTCCTTATAGTAGCGGTGTTACACTTCCAAACTGAACAAAACACCACAGTAAACTACCCCAGATCTCCCATGGAACCAAGTGCGTGAACTAAGTGAGTGAATTTTTTAGAGCGAGCCCGAAATACCCAAGGAAATTTTCTAACTAAGTGCCTTCTTTCCTCTTTAGCTTCCTTGTATTTATAGGCGTGGCTCAAATCCCTAGGGCAACAGACTTCGTGATTTGACAATTGTGCCCTTAAGGATTTCGCTCTTTTTCTTCACTTTTTCTCTTCTATTTTCTCTGCCCTGGTGATTGCTCTCCCTTCTTGGGTCTGGCAGATTTTTCACGCGCCTGAACTTATAAATGCGCGTTAGCATCGTAGAAAACACAGAATTTATATCTAAAATAGATTAATGAAACGAGCCTTATCAATTCTGCATGCCACCAAGCGGTTCAGCTCCATATACGAGAACAACCTGCTCAGTGCTGAGAGTGGCCGAAGCGAAGCCGACGTGAAGGCATTGTCTATGGCCCAATTCAACACGGAAGGCTGGCCGAAGTTCACCATGTGGGAGGAGTAGCTTGTTCTCGAGCACTGTCCGAAATTCCGGGCCATCTGTGCGCAAGAGCGGGCAGGAGCTCCTGGGGCGAAGCGTACTAGACATACCATAGCCGGGGACTACAGCAGCGGCAGCGGCTCGCAATCATTCGACCTCAACGACGAGCAAACCGAATAGCCCTCCGCTACACACTCTAGGCGCCCACACCCTCCGGGACAACAGGCCTCTATCCGAAGCGCTAGAGTGGCTGGAAGTTCCTCCCGCCTATCGTCGATCGCGTCGGGATCACGCATCCCGCAGCCCGCCCCTATACCGCAACCCATGGCCCCTGGTCCCCACGAGGTCTTGAGGGAGAACCTAGATGTGCAGTTGTTGAAACAACTGCAGGACAACTGTCGTTTCTACGAGACCTCAACCGACCCCATCATCAAGGGTATATACTGGAAACTCATAGGGGAGATCCAGCGCCGGCTAGGCTTGTCTGATGAGGATTGTATTGGTGCAGCCGACAGCAGCGGACAAATAAAATGATAAGTGGCTAAAAATTTTTGGGCTATTGGAAGTGTCCACCTTATAGCCATGGACAATTTTTTTTTTAACGCGGACAAATAAACTGGGGCTATGGACAAAAAAAGGGGCAGAGCTATTGGAGTTGTCCGCCGGACACTCTAAAGGACCCTTTCATTATTTATTACCGACAAGGTTACAGTTGGGCAAAACTTTGAGCTTATTATTAATTAATTACTGTTTCCCACTCCATTTTTACTAATCATGATATATGAATGAATAACATGGTAGTATAACTTTGCCTAAACATATTAATTAGTCACATATTACACATAGCAGCATCAACGAAATCGCCCCCACACATATTTTACATAAAGTTTGAATATAAATGAAGGATGAAGATTGGATGAAAGGTTGTAGTGCGTTGTGTACGTGTACACAAACAGTTGCACTAGACTTTATTGTATGAAAACAACTCAAATATACTCCTATTACACTAACAAAGTTTTTCAAACACCATCACTTACCGATTGATATGAATAGGAAAAAGATTCAAGCTTTTCCAATTCTTGACTTTGAACTATAAAAAGTGTCCGACATCAATCTATCATTTTCGCCGACTTAAGAGAATTTCCATATCCTTGACTATTGATCAGTGTACATTTATGTTATTGTTCAAAGATTAATATATATAACACTATTATCTTGGGTACGTTTTCTTCGTAAAGACACACATGTATAGTCGAAATGCCAACGATTCTAGATAAAAGACAAACAGCGGAAACTGTAACGTAAGCAAGATGCCCAGCTCAAGCCACAGCACCAAAAAGGCTCCAGTCGTTCACCTTGAAACTCGAGACGGCACCTCTGAAGACCTCCTCCATCGGCATGCATCCGGACTGTGAAGCAGGCACGGCTAAGCCAGCACCGACTGTTGCAGCACTTTCACTCAAAGGGCTGCAAGAAGGGATGCAGAAGATGAGCCGGAAAGAAGAGCAGATACTAGAAAGCAGTTGGCACCTGAGAGAGAATCAATATGTGCAATTGGGTGGGAGTCGTAAAGAATCTACTTACTTTATCATCACTGGCTCATATGCAGTAATCAGAACATCAGTACCGACATCCTTGAGGCGTAAATTAGCTAGATAAACCTGGAAATAACGTATATTAAGGTCCCAGTTAAATATCTTGAGGCAATTCTCCTTGGAAGATGAAATGGCGAGTTTACCTTAACTACGTTTTGTGCATCTCTTCCCTGTCTACCTTTAGATATGGCCTGAAAATGGAGCGTAGCAACAATGAAGTCTGCTGATAAATTATTATAGGAAATAAACACCAAACACACAATGCCAACCTCAATATCCTTGAATCTCTTGCTAGATATTTAATGGTTGTACACTTGTACTACCTAGGCACTAAGAAACAACTCACACTAGTTCAATGATCTATATCAGGTTAGCAGAACTTGAATGTCAGCAAGTAGCAGAAGCAGAGGGCTTAATTGATGGCAATCTTGAATTGTTTGCAAGAAATTCAGTACTGAAAATGTTTTCGATAGACATGTTCCAGAAGTAGGGAGATAATAAATGGGGTGTGTAACTACTAACACAGGATCATGCAAGCAAATAATATATGAAATGATTATCTGAGGTTCGAGGAGAAGTGCGTTTTAACACAGTACATATTTCTTTTAGGGACAGGCTCCAGAGGGTTGAGTGGGCTGGTTAAGCTCTTTATATCACAAACCAGATACATTATGATATCACTCTTAATGCATACAAAATAGTACTAGTACCAATCAGTAAAAGACTGTACATACCATCTGACCAACCGCAGTTGTAATAACAGCAGGACTGTCTCTAAATCGTAGTGCATCGGCCTCAAATACACCTGATTGTTCAAGCACCTGGTTTATAGAACAAGCCGATGCAATTATTATGAAGGAAACTCAAGATTTTAAACTTATCAGCTATACATTTTATGTTTTTTATACAACAACATAAATTGTCAGCAAATAAGATCTAGAAAATAATTTATAGAGTGAAAATTTTCATCTCTGTCAATAAATTACATGATGACCGTGTTGTGTTACACTAACACAAAAGTTGAAAATAATAGAATTACAGATGCAGGATCATAACATCATTAACTTCAGTTCTCATAATTATGTTCTTCTGAATGAAAAGAAATTAATAGAAATAGGCCTTTAAATGAGCAAAATCTACATTACAAACTAAAGAACAGAGAAAACCTGTCATCAGCTAGTAAATGACAATGGTAACTAGATCTAAACTTAATTCCACTACAACAACCTGACTTCAAAGTTAAACCTGTATAAATTTTAGAAATATTTCATCTCTAAATCCTCAAGGACACACTAAAATCTTGAAAGACTCTGTCTACAATTTCTTTAGGATAAAATTGAAATTCACAAAACTTGGATTCCCTGATAGCTTTCCACAAAAGAAGTCATAGCATACTCAAGAAAAAGTTTTTATCGTGAAGTTCATTGATAAAGAAGAGATGCGTACTTAGTCAGTGTTAGTTAGGATTTGATTAGATTTTATTTATTAATTTACTTCTTTAATTAGTTAGTTGTTAGCAGATTTGAATTTTGAATTAAGTTGTTGCAGATTTCTCTCATTTTGTAAGTCTATATATTGAGGCTCTTTAAGTGGTGAAAACGATCTTTTGGAGAGATCAGAATTTAGACGGCGTAGCCGTGGCCTCCTTCGTGAGGATTGGCCTCCTTCGTGAGGATTATTTCTTGTTCCAGTTTGATTAGTTATATTGAGTTCCTTCCCTTTTTCGTTTATCTTCTTGTTCATTAGTCTCGAGCCTTTACTCCTAACAATTGGTGCGGTGAACGATGGTCAACTCTCGGGGAGATTCACGCCTAGACGGTTTGGAGAAGGCTACTGAAAAACTCAACGCCCAGCTCCAACAGACGAACGAACGGGTAGGGATGTCAATTTAGCCCGCAACCCGTGGGCTGGCCCGAATAGCCCGCCAAATTTATAGGGTTAGAGTTGAAAATTTCCAGCCCGATAAAATTACAGCCCGATTAGCCCGCACCCGATTAACCCTCAACCCGTTAGGGCCAGACCCGAAAACCCGATGGGCTGGCCCGGAAACCCGATAAAATTTCTATTGTTTTATTTGTTTGACTCTAATTCGACACTTCATTAATTATTTTATAATATAGATTACTGAAAAAATAACTTTCCATTTTATATATTAAATATATAAATTATATATATTAAGTTTTATTAATATAACAATAGATAAATGGATTAGAAACTTCAAATTCACTAAAAAATATATTTAAATTTCTAAACATGCTTTAAAATTTCTTAATGTTTATGTTTTATTTTGCATAAATCTCAAATATTAGTATTTGATCATGTTTATGTTTGAGTTTAAACATATATCTCAAATTTATCATAATTAAATATTTTACATTTTATAAATATAATTAATTTTAATCATTATTTATTAGATTGATCGCATGTTAATTTTATCGGTAGCAACCCGATTAACCCGATGGGCTAGCCCGAAACCCGAGCTTTTAGGGTTAGGGTTGAACTTTTATAACCCGGAAAAATCACAGCCCGACTAGTCCGCACCCGATTGACCCGAAACCCAAATAGGGTTGGCCCGAAACCCGATGGGCTGGCCCGATTGACATCCCTACGAACGGGTCTCGGCATTGGGGTCAAAACTCGACTCCATGATAGAGGAAATGCGTGCGGGTTTCGCGGCCCTCAACCACAAGTTCAGAGCAACGCCGGAGGACGGTGCTTCCTCTGAAAATCGGGAATCTAATTCGGTGTCAGCCGGAAACAAATCAACGTCGCCAATGCCAACTTTTGATGGATCTGAGCCTCTCGCGTGGCTCGCGAGGGCAAACCAATATTTCCTCGTCAACAAAACATCATCGGATAGACGTGTCGACGTTGCCATGCTCGCCATAGACGGACCAGCCAAGCCTTGGAAGCAATTGCTCGTTCATCGCTGCCCCTCCTTATCGTGGGACAAGTTTGTTCAACAGCTCTTGCAACGTTTTGGTGATACCATCACATCATAAAGCTGCGTCGCTGGCAATTCATCCAAGTACAGTAGTAAGGATCCTTTTTCTACTATCTATGTTGCAAAAAACCAGCCAAAAATTCCACCCATAACCAGCAATAATTCTGCAGCTATCCTACCCACCGTGACAACACCATTGCTGTCCTCTAGCCTGTCTACAACAGCCCTGCAGGAGATACCGCCTATTACCACGTCAACAATCCACCCTGATATCGATACCAAAGCGGACAATAAAACACCCCTACCCTTGGTAGTACAACAGCCTATTCATATTTCTGTTTTAGTGCCCCTGCCATCTCCTACCAATCCGCCTACACCAACAGTGGTGACAACACCGTTGTGGTTCTCGAGTGCTGATATTTCACTGTTTCAGCCCTTCTTCCCTTTGCTGCGACGTACAGTTCCTGCAGCTGCTGCCGGGCTGGCCACAATCATGTATCTACCTCTTCTTGTTCATGGGCACATTCCTTGGTTCAGCTTTTCACCTCCTGGCCAGAAGCATGAATGGGAGCCTCCACCGAACAATGTAATTGGTTTCAGTTTTGAGCTCAGCCTTGAGGGCAAGGCTGTTTTGAGAGTGAGGCAATTGATAAAGAAGAGATGCGTACTTAGTCAGTGTTAGTTAGGATTTGATTAGATTTTATTTATTAATTTACTTCTTTAATTAGTTAGTTGTTAGCAGATTTGAATTTTGAATTAAGTTGTTGCAGATTTCTCTCATTTTGTAAGTCTATATATTGAGGCTCTTTAAGTGGTGAAAACGATCTTTTGGAGAGATCAGAATTTAGACGGCGTAGCCGTGGCCTCCTTCGTGAGGATTATTTCTTGTTCCAGTTTGATTAGTTATATTGAGTTCCTTCCCTTTTTCGTTTATCTTCTTGTTCATTAGTCTCGAGCCTTTACTCCTAACATTCATAGTCATATAAGACAAACTTCCCATCACCACAACCTGAGGCTACATTTAGAGATAGGGATTTGAAATGCTAAATGGAGGATGATATCTACAACCAAATAACTCAAAAAACTACTCGAAATCACCATCGTACTGGAAAACTTTGTTCTGATGTGACCTAAGGTTGCATTTGGATTTGGAGCTATGGATTTAAAGAAAGGCTAGAAAATAATTGAAATCCCATCCAAGTAACTTTAGAACAAAGAAATTTAAAACAGAAAATAATACTACAAATCAGAAACATTTCCCAATCCAAACAACCACCAGAGTTGATATAATGGAATCCAAATCTAACCCAAGTACTTTAAGCCCAAAATAAGGCCGTAAAGATAACCTCTCTATCACCATCATTTAAACCAGTGCTATCACCAAAACAGCTAATTCGAAGCTAACATCAACCATGATAATGACAAACTTCTTTGACAAAGTATTAAATAACTAGTCATTAAACAACTGGTGATTAACATTAAAGAGAAAGTTCAAATGTGGTAGGGAATGGATTAGCAGTGAACTAAAACAACAAAATAACTCGATATTATCGACTTCCTAAACTTCACTAATTCGCTGGAGTAGCATGAGATGCAGACGATTGGTCCAATTGAGCCAAGTAGCAGCATGAAACTCGAAATCTTTACAGAAATTATAAGAAAAAAGAGGTGAGATTAAGAGCTCTGATTGTACCATTGCTCCTTCAGCATCTTGCTCATTAGCCAGGTCTTGAAGAAACCACGTGGCACTTCCCTGATCCGCCACATCTGTCTTCAAGTCGAGGAGCTCAAATATTAAGCTCCCGTCGCTCGTTGGATCAACAAAAACCTCCTACAGAAGCAATTTGATTGATAAAAGAGAGCCGATAAAATACAAAAGAAAACAACGAAATTGGAGGAAAGGCAAATTAAACATTCAGGAAGTCTCTGACCTGATGATCAGGAACTTGGCGCATGTTGCTTACGTCCTGCATAAACAGTAAATTGAAACTTCATTAAATCGAACAAATTAATTGTTTTTGAAAAAAGCAGTACAAAAGGGGAAATTAAACTTCAAAAGAAAAAAAAATAACGCATATAAACCTGGAAGCGAAGCGGAAAGGTGGAGGAGATGGCGCCACCGAAGAGTGGGCGTTGAGTGCATAAATCCGCAGGCATTCTACTCTGCTGCTTCAATCGCGGAGAAATTTGTAGAATTTTCTGCGCGCGAATTCGAAATTGGGGAGTGGAAGAGTGTGGGAGCTCAGAAGAAAGAGGATTTAGGTAGCGTTTGTTTTACACGGTGACTGGGTTTGAAAATTTATGTTTTAAATGAATTTAAATCAATTAAATACTATTCCTTCCATTCCGCGGCATTGAAGGTGTTTCTTTTTCGTCCGCGATTTAAGAAAAATTATAAATTAAGTTATTTAATTAAATGAAGAATTAAAAAATAAAAATGATAGAGAGATGAAAAAAGAATAAAGTATTATACAAATGAGAAGCAATGTATTGATTTTTTTACTTAAAAAAGAAAAATAACTCCACTACTTAATATACCAAAATGTTAAAATAATTAAATAACTCTACTACTATAAAAGGAGGGAGCACCACTTTAAAATCGAAGTTAAAAAATAATGGTGATGAAAATAGTAAGAATACTACTTATAAGAGTGACCACAATAGCACCGCTACGGCGGTGGGAAGACAGCCGAGGACCCGGCTGCGCCAGGTGGGAGGGTGGCGGTCGCGCGGCATAGCTGCGGTGGCATATTGTGAGCCGCGAGACCGCCGCAACGGTCAATTTCATTTTTTTTAATTCTTTAATTTTTATCTATAAAATACCTATCTCCAATTCACTTTTTTCATTTCATTACAATCTCAGATCTCAAAATTTTCTCAAATCCACTGTCCGAATTAAAATATACCAACAATTGATAAAATAATGTGAGGCGTGACGTGACTGGAAAAGTTTTATGTGGCTGAGGCATGACTGTGATGACCAGGCGAATAAGTTTTTTTGTGGTGGTGGCGTGACTATTCTACTATTGCGAACACCCTCACGAAGGCTTTGTAAAAAATGTTTTAAAATTGTAGCTTAACGATGACGCTATGATAGACTTAATTGCTTCAAAATTTTAAAAATAAAAAAAGAGATAGAAAAGAAGTATAAAAACATTATTCCAATTTGTGCGTTAATACTAATTTAACAATAAAAACACTTATAGATGTTTAAACATTTATTAATTATTTTTTATTTTATAATTTATCAAAAAAAATTAAAGTAAAAAAAAGGTTCTCACCCCAAAACTTCGACCATTCACTTGTTGTCACGACTTCATCTTAATTAATCATTGCATGTGTTATAATCCAAGAGCTAGCTTTATCTTCAAAATTCGTTGTTGACTTACAATTGGGCGAGTTTCAAAGGAGATTTTGAGGATTTGAAGATGGACTTCAAAATCACTAGTGTTTCGTCCTTCATTGTAAAAATTCGAATTCTTAGAAAAATATGAACTTAGAACATCGCAATACCTATCACAAATGAAATTCTAATATCATAAACCTTCAAAAGTTGTCAACTCTTAACAAAATATATGAACATATGAACAAACTGGTTGTAATTTTTAAGATCCAAAACTAATAAATTAAGTAATATTACATGCCAAAATTATGAAATTTGGACATATGTTTTATTCTCAAAGACTTATTTTTATAAAATTAATAACAAATGGATACACGGGTGAATGCTTAGGCCTTGAATGGTAGACTTGAAAAGCCTTGAAAACGCACTGTTCACAGCCTAGCATCCGCAACGCATCTCTTAATCGTCTTTTATCTCGTCTCTCCGAGACGAGACGGTTAAGAGACGCATTGCAGCGTCCCGTCCCGTCTCGTCCTTGTCTCGACGAGCGGCTCGTCCCTCCGAGACGGGCGGCCCACGAGTGGGCGTCGTCACGCTGACGCAATAAATTATTTTTTAAAAAAAAATTCGATTTTAATAAAAAAATTAAAAATTAAATATTTGTAATATGACCGTTCAACGGTTATTTTTTTAATTTTTTATTTATTTTTTATTTTTTTATTCTATAAATACTCTTCTTTCATTATCATTACACACACAAACACACATCTATTCTTCTCAAATCATCTCACTTTCCTCTCCAATTTTCATCTCAAATCATCTCTTTTATTCTTCTCCCAAATTTAAATCATCTATGGATCCATTATCATTACACACACAAACACACATCTATTCTTCTCAAATCATCTCCCTTTCCTCTCCAATTTTCATCACAAATCATCTCTTTTATTCTTCTCCCAAATTTAAATCATCTATGGATCCATTTGAGCAAATGCGTTGCATAATGGAAGAATCGCTAGCAAAAGATCGACGCCGGGAGGAGGAGGAAGCCGCGACGCCTCCAAGGCGATCCCTGGCTTACATCCATCGTAACCGGGAGGAAGCCGCCGCAAGTTGGTACGCGACTACTTTTGAGACAACCCGGTATGGGAAGAGACCTACTTCCGTCCCCGTTTCCACATGCGGAAACGGCTATTTATGCACATCGCAAATATGTTGGCAGCCCGGGAAGAGTTCTTCCAAGAAGGGTTCGACGCCGTTGGCCATCCCAGTCACACGACGCTGCAGAAATGTACTGCAGCAATCCGTCAGCTTGCTACTGGACAAACGGTAGATGAGTTCGACGAATACCTGCACGTCGGGGAAAGCACTAGGAGAATGTGTCTGATAAACTTCTGCAAAGGCGCCCGGGCAGCCTTCACCGACGAATTTCTTCGGAGGCAAAACACGACAGATTGTCAGTTTCTGCTCCGACTTCACGAAGAAGTGCACGGATTCCCCGGGATGCTTGGCAGCGTTGATTGCATGCATTGACAATGAAAGAATTGCCTTGTGGCGTGGAGGGGTCATACACGAGCGGCCACAAAGGCACCCACCCCACCGTTATACTCGAGGCCGTTGCCGACTACCGGCTATGGATTTGGCATGCGTATTTCGGGGGTCCCCGGATCGAACAACGACGTCAACGTGCTCAACCAATCCGACCTCTTCCCCGAAGTTTTGAATGGTAAAACGCCGACCATCTACTTCATCGCTAACAACCGGCAGTATAAAATGGGGTACTATCTTGCCGACAACATCTACCTTCGTGAAGACGTTCAACAGGCCGGTGAACGAAAAATAGGCTCTTTTTACGCAGATGCAAGAGGCTGCTCGCAAGGATTTGGAGAGAGCGTTCGGGGTTCTCCAAGCTCGCTTCAACATTATCAAAGCCCCGGCTCGTACGTGGTTTATGGAGAATATGGTCTACATCATGTATACGTGCATAATCTTGCACAACATGATTGTCGCCGACGAAGGACCTGAGGCGGGAAATTGGTTCGACCCTGAAACCCCGGGAAGCTCTACCGCAAGTAGTCCGCCTCACAGTGGAGTGCATCCGTCTATGCAAGATCGGTTGTCTATTCGGGTAAGGACACGTGATTCTACCGTCCACGCCCAACTCCAAGATGATCTAATGGAACACAT
The DNA here is from genome assembly GCF_004379255.2 of Salvia splendens. Taxonomy (NCBI): domain Eukaryota; kingdom Viridiplantae; phylum Streptophyta; class Magnoliopsida; order Lamiales; family Lamiaceae; genus Salvia; species Salvia splendens. The sequence goes on from NC_056034.1 coordinate 9,932,158, forward strand.
TTGAGCAAACTTTGGCAACCAGTAGAGTGCGCGGAAGAAATTAAATTATGTATTTTTAATATTTTTTTAGGATTTTAATTATGTGTTTTTAAAATTTTTTTAGAATTTGAAGTTTTTATTTTATTTTATTTTATTTAATGAAGTGTGTTTTTATTAATTGAATTTGTTGGAAATAAAAAAAAAAAGAAATTGAATGAATAGTTAAGGGATGAGATAGTTAAGAGATGGTTAAGAGATGGAGGGTTGCAAGTGTTGTCTCTTAGTTAAGAGATGGGATGAAAAGTACACTGAGGCCCATGAATAGTGAAGAGATGAGACGGTTAAGAGATGGATAAGAGACAGCGTTGCGGATGACCTAATTAGCGTCCGATAGCTTTGAAACACATTTTCCCGACCCGATAAAAACATGGGCTTCCAGCTACTACTATCCTTGTAGGTTGTGTAACTCTTATCACAGCCGAAGGCATGTACAAGGATTGATCTTTTTCCCCCTTCTCCTGAAAACAAACACTTTATCCTCGCCTCTCTCCAAATTCAAGCAACTATTCACGAAATCATCATCCTCGTCGTTCTAAATTCACTCCTTCGACAAATTGGACTTGATCTCCTCATCAGTTTCGGCGAAATCGTAATTTATTTGGGCGAAATCATAATTCATTTGTTGAATTCAATTTGTTCGCGTCGAGGATGACGATTCCGTGAACAATCAACCCACTCAATCTCGCCTATGGAATAATCAACCCACTCAATTTCCATGAACAATCAATCCACTCCTTCGTCTACTTCACACCTCAATCTCCAGCAACAATTACCTCCAATTTCCATGGCGGAAACCCAATCAACCCACTCCGCCGAACCCAAAATCGGCTACTGCCCACCCCCACCCCCATCCTCCCGCCATCAAAGCCCATTTCCATCTCCTCACACACCCTCTCCTCCACTCCCCTGCCACTCCGACCTCCGCCGCCCTCTCCACAACTACATTTCTCATCGTCGAATTAGGACTTGATCTTCGCCAAATTAAGTCATTCACCCAAATTAGAACTGATGACTTTAAGTCATTCCAAACTCAAATAAGGGACTGTTTAGGCAGTTCATAATTATTTTCACAAACTTGGGCTTTCGACCAAACAACTACCCGTGGGCTTTCAGGGATATATGGTTTGTACCAAACACAATATAGTCACCAAAAAGACTGTCCTTATGCATGTGAAAAGCCCACTATCTAGGAAACCATGAAAATTACTTCCATGGGTACCACCCGCCTCCTTAGGAAATTATAACGAGGTGATGATTAGATTGTTTATGAAAGTCAGAGAAAATGAGGGAAAAATGTAATTAAAAAAAAACATAAGCTACATCTGATTTATCAAATTACTTCCATGGGTACCGCCCGCCTCCTTAGGAAATTATAACGAGGTGATGATTAGCTTGTTTATGAAAGTCAGAGAAAATGAGGGAAAAAATGTAATTACAAAAAAAACATAAGCTACATCTGATTTATCAGAGCCAGGTTTCGATTTACTTCCATGGGTACCACCCGCCTCCTTAGGAAATTATAACGAGGTGATGATTAGCTTGTTTATGAAAGTCAGAGAAAATGAGGGAAAAAATGTAATTACAAAAAAAACATAAGCTACATTTGATTTATCAGAGCCAGGTTTCGATCCTGGGACCTGTGGGTTATGGGCCCACCACGCTTCCGCTGCGCCACTCAAATCAATGTTAAATTCATTTCCTTTTTGTATCTTTTGTTCTATTGTTCTTTTTAATCTCAGCCCCACGATTTTGTCATCCGACGGTTAGATTGATGCCGCGTGTCATTTAATAATGCAGATTTTTAGTTGAATAATGCACACCGACTAATAATGCATCATTATAGTGTAATAATGCAGATCATCACAACAATCTAATTCAAGGATCCAAGGGTTGTGATTAAAAAGAAGCTTGGACTGAAAAGCTGCGAAGCACCTTAACACACCCATATATATATATATATATATGGTAGTGATCTATGGCAAACACCTCTTAACCAAATAACTAGAGAACAAATAATAGCCACAAGATCAAAAAAATCAAGGGCTAGTATTAATTTTCGAATTTAAGGAGATATTAGTTCCATTAATCATAAATTTACTCTATAATAAAAATGCAGGGGTATTATGGTCATTGCATAGCCATGGCTTCCATGGCTTCCCCCGCCTCAGGAAGCTCATGTTCTACAATTGCTTCGCGCAGACGCAGACTCCATTCCCCAATTTATCATCCCTCAGCCACGCATCCTCGTTAGAGGAGCTGATCTTCATCGAGAATCCCGCCCTAATCGGTACCCTCCACGGCAGGATCAGAAACCTAAAACGACTCCGGCGGCTAATTCTCACCGGAACCGGCGTCTCCGGCGGGATCACCGAATGGATCGGGAAATTTGCCGTTCTCGAGCAGCTTACCCTCTCGAGAAACGGATTCTCCGGCGAGATTCTGATTAACGCCTTCCGTAACATGACGAAGCTCAAAATTCTCGATCTGAGCAACAATGCGTTTGAAGGATCTCTGCCGGAATCGATTTCGGAAGCCAAATTTTATGAATAGCTTCTGACTATTTTTAACCCCTCGGGTTGAAGGTGGGAAAAATCTCTTGATTCTGTAGCTGCAGATTTTTGTGCAATATGTGGAATTCGCATTTTTTGTAAAGACTTTGAATTATTAGTATATACGTGAGATCTATTATATTAGTGGCACTATTGCATTTGGGATATGAAGCATGGAATCTATTTTGATGTTCGGTTGATTTTTATCATTGCTAATTTAGAAGTTTAGTTTGTGTATATACTCATTGTGTGCCAATACATGGTCGCAATTGAAAATTGACAATATATCCCTGTCGATTATTATTATTATTATTATCAATAAGAGTGATGTGTTTAGTAAACAAGAGCGGATTAAAATCATGCTAAGAGTGATGTGTTTTGTAAACAAGAGTGAAGTAAAATCATGCTAAGAGTGATGTGTTTTGTAAACAAGAGTGAAGTAAAATCACGCTAAGAGTGATGTGTTTTGTAAACAAGAGTGAAGTAAAATCATACTAAGAGTGATGTGTTTTGTAAACAAGAGTGAAGTAAAATCGCGTTAAGAGTGATGTGTTTTGTAAACAAGAGTGAAGTAAAATCATACTAAGAGTGATGTGTTTTGTAAACAACAGTGAAGTAAAATCATGCTAAGAGTGATGTGTTTTGTAAACACGATTGAAGTAAAATCATGCTAAGAGTGATGTGTTTTGTAAACAACAGTGAAGTAAAATCATAATAAGAGTGATGTGTTTTGTAAACAAGAGTGAAGTAAAATCATACTAAGAGTGATGTGTTTTATAAACAAGAGTGAAGTAAAATCATGCTAAGAGTGTTGTGTTTTGTAAACAAGAGTGAAGTACAATCATGCTAAGAGTGATGTGTTTTGTAAACAACAGTGAAGTAAAATCATGCTAAGAGTGATGTATTTTGTTACCGGGTTAAAGACATTGAAAAATGCCGTTCAAGGATGTAATTGAACGCACATCGTGCATCACAAATTCAATTTGACAATCACTCCAACAGTTCACCTCTGTTTCTTGAAACACAATTTTTTATTTAAAATTTTCTGAAATCATACCATATACATATCACACTAACATATTTCCATTCTTTGGAGAAAATTCATATGTTTTTTTTTTAAATGTAAGAAACTACTACTATGAATCAACATCCAGCTGCACCGAATCCCAGCTTCCCTCCGGCGACATCATACACCACTTCAAATGTCAATTGCTGCGTGTTTCCGAAGATTCCGGTGTCTGTGGCGTCTCCGTTTCCGGCGAAAGCAAGGCACGCCACCGTGGAGCAAACCGATATCAGTATCCCCGACGGGATGAAGTCGATCTTCACTCCGCCGCCGAATGCGAACGACACGGTGGGGATTGTGACGGTCGTGTAGTTGGAGAAGTCGAAGCTCGTGTCCAAGATGGAGTACACCGGCGCCGCCAGGTAATTCTTCATCCCGTCGCCGGAGAGGAAGTGGAGTCGTGCTCCGTCACCTCCTTTGAGAGAGAGCATAGTGTGTCTACGAGAATGGTGTGTGTATATGCAGGAATGGTGTGTGTGTTTGATTTCCCAAAATGTCCCTATGCAATTTGTATGAGTTAAAAATGTATGCTTATTTTAGTCATTGGATTAAGATAATGTGTGGCTGAGATTTGTTTTCTAGTTATACACTTAAAATTAGTTATATCTTGATCACTAACCTATATATATATATATATATATATATATATATATATATATATATATAGAGCAGTGATATAGGGCAAGTGTCCACTAACTACATAACTAGAGAACAAATCACAACTACAAGATTAAGGAAATTAAGGACTAGTATTAATACATGTAATTTATGAATTTAAAGGATAAATTAGTTCATTTTCTCACAAATTTACTCCACGATAACAAAGTGGGGGTATAATGGTCAGAAATATAAGAATTACATGTATTAATACTAGTCTTTGATTTTCTTAATATAGGTATAATGGTCAGAAATATAGGAATTACCTTACGAAGCTGATGTGCACGCCAAGGCTTCGATGAACTCCCGAACAATCAATGCACAGGAAGATCCCATACGTAACCGACGCCCAAGTCGGATTCTTCGCGTTGCAATCGAAACACATCTGAAATTCCAATTAAGATATCCAAATAAAAAGAGGAGGTTAGATCTGAATTAGATCTCAAACCAAAATTGCACAAGAAAACGAAAATGAACCTTATTATCGGACTTGGCTCTTAGCTTGCGGAAAATGGCGTTTCTGTCGGTGGAGGTGTCGGTAACCATGGCGCTGTAGCTTAACGGGATCCGGTATAGACAAAGATGTATACGCGAATGATTTTTTATTTGAATTTTTATTTTTGAGAGAGAAAGACGTTTCTTTGTCGGTCTCTCTCTAGTTTCTGTATCTCCCACCCCTCACCCTTTTGAATGCGAAAATGAGAGCAGAGAGAAATGCAATCTCAGCTCTTCTTCTCAATCGTGGCGATAATGGTGGCGTTCTGCTCGTGCTTGCTGTTTTTCGAGCACGGGTGGGTGGCGGTGGCGCTGCTGCTGATTTTTCTGGTGATTGTGCCGACGATGTTTGTGGTGTTGAAGTATCCTTTGTTGAGGACTATCTTAAGTTGTACGTATAGCTGCACCTGGTTGAGGACAAGTAATAAAGATGAAGCAATTCTCCGAGGTTGTGATAATGCATAGATCAATTTAAGAGAAAGAGAGAGAGAGGTTGAACAAGAAAAAAGAAGTTTCGGAATAGTGAAAGCTGACAACAGTGAAGTAAAATCATGTTAATAGTGATGTATTTTATTAACAACAGTGAAGTAAAATCATGCTACTAGTGATGTGTTTTGTTAACAACAGTGAAGTAAAATCATGCTAATAGTGATGTATTTTGTTAACAACAGTGAAGTAAAATCATGCTAATAGTGATGTATTTTATTAACAACAATGAAGTAAAATCATGCTAATAGTGATGTGTTTTGTTAACAATAGTGAAGTAAAATCATGCTAATAGTGATGTGTTTTGTTAACAACAGTGAAGTAAAATCATGCTAATAGTGATGTGTTTTGTTAACAACAGTGAAGTAAAATCATGCTAATAGTGATGTGTTTTGTTAACAAAAGTGAAGTAAAATCATTCTAATAGTGATATGTTTTGTTAACTCATATTGCTCCATTTTAAATAAAAACTATTGAGAGCATCCACAACCGTGCTCTGCCAACGGCACGGTTGTGGGCCCGGGCGGTACTATTCATGCCTGCTCTCTGGCAAGAGCACAACACTCACAACTGTGCTCTTCCGCAAGGACGAGCACAATTAATTTAATATTCAATTAAACATAAACATTTCCATAATACTAAAATTCATTAAAAAATCACAATAAATATTACAAAATACAAATAAAATAAAAAGACATAATTAAAATCCTAAAAATTAAAAATTACATAATTAAAATACTAAAAATTAAAATTACATAATTATTGGCTAATATTACCCGAGGAAGACTACTCATCCGGCGGCAACAACCCCAATTGTTTTTGGAGACCTTTTATCATGGTCTCGTGTGTTTCAAGTTGCGTGGGGGTCATAGATGACATATCGGCCATATTGAGTTGGCTTAAGAGCATCCACAGCGAGTTGTTCGGGGGTGGAGGTGGCACATAGGGAGCGGGAGCGGCTTCGGGAGTGGCTTCGGGAGTCGAGCCGCGACGACGGTTGGCCGCCGTCTTCTTCCTTCCTTGGGGGCGGCGTTGGGAACCGCTCGGTCCGGCGTCGGGGCTACCCAAGTTAGCTCCGGCGAGTTGGCTAGCCACTTCTTCCGAGCCGGAGTCGGATAGGGCTACCGACCTTGATCGTTTGGAGGAGCCGCTAGAGGAGGATGTTATGCCTCCCTTATACTTCGGGTGCGTCCGTTTCTCCTGCCAAACATTAAGATATTTGAACGACTTACCGTTCATGGATTGGTAGGTGCTCAGCGCGGCGGGGATGATGTCGACCTCACTTCGGCCGCTCCCGGCATTCCGGGACTCCTGGATGAAATAGCCGTTGAACTTGCCAATTTCTTCGTTGGCTCGGCCGATGCAGTTGCGCACCATACTCTCGTTGCGCTCGATCGTTCCGGGCGGCCGGTTTGCATTGTACCGGCTAGAGACGCGCCACCAAAAGTGATCGCCGGATTGGTTCGTTCCAACCACCGCATCTTCGGAGATTTCCAAGTACGCCTTGAACAATCTTTCCATCTCCGCCGGTGAGTACGGTGTGCGGACACCGGCGCGAGATGGAGGAATCGGCATCTGGGAAGGGGCGCGATGCCTAGGCTCCGGTGTCCACCCGTAGCGCCCTTCGGAGGCACCTTGGTCGCCGATTGGGTATGGACGGTAGCCACCCGGAACGGCCGAATCTTGGGTTTGAGGAGGGGCCGAATATTCCGTTTCCGGACTAGGAAACGGTTGTGAACCGAACCATTCGGGGTTCCAACCGTGGGAGCCCGAAGGGTTATCGTCTTGGCCGGACATAGTGATGTTGTAGGGTATGAGAGAATGAAGATGAAAATGGATATGAGAGAATGGAGATGAGAATGGATATTGGAGAATGATGATGAGAGTTGTGTAGTTTGATGTGAATTTTTGGGGTGAAATTGAGGGTATTTATAGATGAAAGTGTGTATTTTTGAGGTAAAAAAAATGAAAAAAAAAATTAAAAAGGTGTAAAAAATGGTTATAAACGGATATATTTTTTTGGGGAAGTGAAATTTTTTTTTTATTTTTTATCGGTTAAAAAAAAAACCGATTTTTTTAAAAAAAAATAGAAATTTTTTAAACACAACGGTCGAGCCGTTGACGAATGGGAGGCTGCCACGTGTGCGTCCGCTGGCACGGACGTGCTCGATACATCGAGCAGCGCCGTGCCAGCGGCGCGAGCGCAGCGGCTGCGGATGGCGTCCGTGCCAGCGGCGCGGACGGCGGTGGCGACGGACGCCACCGCTGCACATGCTCTGAAGTTGTTCGGCAGCGAAGTGAGAGATTACAAAATATTCATATTTCCCATGTCATGAATCCACGTTCCCAATCGCCAAAATTTCCAATTATTTTAGTATATATAGAGAGAGGGAGGTTGGGTGGCATAATTTACTGGAAATGCTTGAAATTCGTTACATTGTTGGCGATCTTTGATGGATCAACAGCCTTCTGGACTGCTCTTTACAGAAAACTTCTTTTTATTCATATCAACAACAGATACGAATAAAGGGATGTTCAAAATATTCTCATCTTTTTTTGTTACTTTTTCATATAATTATATTTATTTAGTATTCCATCAGCAATTGCTGAATTATTCCCATTTTCTCGAGCAATTAGATGGGAGCAGAATATGGTGGAGAAAGAGAGAAATGTCATCGGATTCATGAGGAGAGTAGTAGTGATTGTTATCGGAGAGATTGGCCATCGAAACATGAAAAAAGGCGGTGGTGGAGTATGATTTTTTGTTTGAATATGAAACGAGGAGGAAATGAAGGAGAGAGAGGGAGGGACCAGTTGTGGTGAAAAACAAGCGCGGCTTTTGAGTATGCAGAAGGAGGCGTATGTGAGAGTGTACACTATAAGGCGGACACCCCAATAGCCCCGGCCCAGTTTTTGTCCATAGCCCCAAAATTATTGTTCACAGCCCTAAAAATTTGTTTTCGCCACTATAGTGGATATTTTCAATAGCCCTCAAATTTTATAATCAATTTTCATTTTAAAATGTTTTTAGTTTCAATCATGTATAATTAAAATCGTCACAATGTAAATAATTAGAAAACGAGGTAATTGAGACCGAATATTCATTGTATTGAAAATTGTAAAATTATACAACGAATATTAGCTGCAGACGTCCTACAGTTGTTGCATCAACTGCACATCGAGGATGCACGATCCAGACGCGGCCGACGATGGGCGGGAGGCACTTCTAGCCCCTCTAGCGCTGCGGATAGATGCCTGTTGTCCCGGGGGCCGTCTTCGCCTAGTGTGTGCAGCGGCGGGCTCTTCGACTAGCTCGTCGTTCTGCTCGAACGAGTGCGAGCCGCTTCCACTACTGTAGTCCCCGACAAGGTTGTGCCTTGTACGCTTCGGTCCAGGGCTCTTGCGCGCAAATGTCCTTGAATTTCGGACAATCCGCAAGGACTAGATACTCCTCCCACATTGTAAACTTCGGCCAGCCCTCCGTGTTGTATTGGCCTATCGACAGGGCCTTCACGTCTGCTTCGCTTCGGCCACTCTCAGCGTGGAGAAGGTTGTTCTGGTATATGCTCGCGAACCGCTTGGTAGCCGGCAGAATCCTAGACCACTTTTTGCGGATCTGTTCTGGGTCGCTCTCTCGGGCGCTGGCAGGTTTGAACTCGTTGTATGCCATCAAGACGCGCCTCCAAAAGCTCCCCTCGGTCTGATTGGTGCTCACTATAGGGTCCGATGTGATGGCATCCCACTCTCTCGCCACGGTAATGGACTCCACTTTGGTGTAGAGCTTGCCCCGTTTGGAGCCCTCGCCACCTCCACTGCCGACGCCGCTGCCCTCGCCACCGCCGCTGCCCGAGCCGCCGCCGCCACCGCGACCGTCGCCCCTACCGCCACCGCCACCGGCACTGCTTCGGGTCGGAACAGACGTTTCCACCCGTGCTGCAGGCGTATCCGGGATGCCTGAACTGAGCAGACCCATCATGATTTCCAGAGCGTCTTGATCTGCTTCGGTGTAAGGAGATTGGCAGGATAGGAAAGGGGACTCCGGACGCGGCTGGTTAAGCGCGTCGAGGTTGGGTCTGTAATCTCCAAACGCCGAGCGACTTAGATTCCGCTGGAAAGGTTGGGGCGTTGGAGAAGACCTCCACAACTGAGATGGAGGAAGGTTTGGACACGATGCCCACGGCGGGGGAGATTGACTCCAAATCCACGGCTGGGACGGAGACCCTCCATATCCCGAGGGCTGAGAAGGATAGCCGCCATATCCCGACGGCTGTGAAGGATAGCCGCCGACGGCTGTGAAGGATTGCCGCCATAGCCCGATTCCTGCGAGTCGGGTGATTCGTCGTCTCCACCGTGCATTTTTAGAGAGTGAAAGTGTAGATAGTGAATGAAGGGAGAGTGTGTGAAAATGGTGAAAAAATGGGTGGTGGAAGAGTGGTATTTATAGAGTTAATTTAAAAAATAAATTAAAAAGGCGCGCCTATCGCCGACGCACTATGGTCGGCGTGCCTATAGGCGCGGCGAAAGGCCGACCGGCTCGTCCTCGCCCCGGTTTCGCCGAATGACCGTCCGCCCCGGGGCGGACGTCGCCTACACTATAATCAGCACCGGGATCGCCCCCGCCGGGGCTATAGGCGCGGCGGTCCCATAGTGGATACCCTAAGGTTTAATCAAATAATAGTTGCTGAGCCAAATGATTAATTTAGTTTCCAAAAATACCCTTATTATTTACTTTTTATTTAAAACATGTAAAAATAGCTAAGCCATATGATTAATTTAGAGTATTAAGATGCGTGACTGAGATTTGTTCTCTAGTTATACACTTAATATTAGTTATACTTTGATCATCTCCCTATATATATATGAGTAGGAGTACTGTAGTATTTTATTTTCGTCAGTGATAGTTACGAATACCTTATTACAAGCAATATTTGAGTAGTGAAAATAACTATACTCCTACTTCCTTCGTCGCATAAAAAATATGGACATTTGAAATGGTACGAAAATTAATGTACGATTGGTAAACTAAGAGAGATGAGGAAAAAAATAGTTAAAGTGGTGTTAATGGATAGCGATACTCATATTATTATTGTGTTAATGAGTTGTAATGGTGAGTTATAGTGGTATAAGTTATAAATAAATTGATTTATATGGATAGTGATTTGATGACAACTTTTCATAAATGCAAATATCCATATTTTTATGGGTCAAACGAAAATAGAAATACACATATTTTTATTAGATGGTGAAGATATATATTAGGCCATCCACTACGCTGTCTCTATACCGTCCCTTAAACCGTCTCTTAACTACTATTTGAGCACTATTTGAGGGCCCCACTGTCCTTTTTTCATCCATCCCTTAACTAAGGGACGGAACCTGCAACGCTCCGTCTCTTAACCGTCTCTATACCGTCCCTTAATTACTATTCATTCAATTTCATTTAGAAAATTTTTTTCTACCCAATTCAATTTAAACAAACACACTTTATTAAAAAACACACAAACTAAATAAACACACAAAATAAAAAAGACACAAAATATAAAAAAAAACTACTCCGCCGGCGAATCATCCTCTGGAGGCGGTCAAGGTTTAGGGGGTGTCGGAAGGTCAAGTTGTGCTGCCATAACAACAATTCCGTTCCACCAGGCCGTGAATTGGGCGTACGAGAAGTGGGAAGTGTCCGCCATTGTGGCGGTCATGTACGCCACCATAAGTGTGTCCAAGCCTCCCCGCGAGCCCGAGGCCGGCTGGCTTGATTCGCCTCGGCCCTTCCTTGCTCTAGCCGCTTTCGCCGCCTTCGTCCCTTGCGGCCGACGGCGCCCACGCGCGGATCCTCCAGCATCGCCGACCGTACCCGCAAACTCCCGGGATTCAGCCTCAGGTTGGCTGATGCCATCGGTGTCACCACCAGACGAGTATTGACCACTCGTCGTATGCTTCGTGCGCTTCGAGGTTGAGCCCGAGCTGGAGCGGAAACCTCCGGCCCACCGTTCCTCGTCCTTGACGGCCTGCCAAACATCAACAAATCTGAATTGATGACCCTCGTCCTGGTAGCAGGCGCGCAAAGCGGACGTCAAAATGTCGGTGGCCGTGGCGCCGCTTTGGTAGCGCGCCTCTTCAGTCGAGTAGATGCCGCAGAATTTTTTGATCTGTCGGTCGACTCGGTCAAAGTGAGAGCGGAGCATTTTAACTTTGCGCTTGCGGGAGCCTTTCGGCTTTATCTGGTGGTAGACCTCGCAGACCTTTTCCCATAAACACTTCCGGGTTTGTTGATTCCCGACGATGGGATCCTACGAGACCGTGATCCAGGCGTTGTACACCGCCATCGTTTCGTAGTTGCTGTACGGATGCCGGCCAAGATCCTCTTCTTCTTCTTCCTCCTCGTCCTCGCCCGCCTGGGGTTGTACACCGCCAGTGCCACCTCCACCGCCTCGGCCACCTCCACCGCCAGTGCCACCGGGAAAATCCTCCGGGATCTGGGATAATCCCTGCGAATACCGCGTGGCGGAGGGACGGGCATATGCATCAAGGTCAAAATTGGGTGGTTGGTACCCCATCCGGCGTCGCCGAACCCTGAGTCCCAGGGGTTGACGAACCGGAACCGCCCAATGTGTTGATCATGGTCTCCCAATCGCCGAACGCATTGAGATCCCACCCGCCGGAGCCGGAACCGCCGTAGTTGCCGTCGCCGTCGCCGGACATCTTGAGTTGGTTTATGAAAATTTGAGAGAAAATTTGAGAGAAAATTTAGATGATAGAAAGAATAGATGCGTAGTTGTGTGTGAAATGAGGATGAGTTTAGGAGTATTTATAGAGTAAAAAAATTAATAAAAAATCAAAAAAATTATAAAAAAAACAAAAAAACGGTATTATTACCGTTACAAAATTTTTTTATTTATTTAAATTCAAATTTTTTTAAAAAAAATATTTATTGCGTCAGCACGTGACGACGCCCACTCGCGGGCCGGCGAGTGGGCGTCATGCACGACGCCGGGTTGCTCCACGTCGCCTCGGCGCGTGGCGAGACAGCCCGTCTCGTGGCTCGCCGGGACGAGACGCGGGACGAGACGGGACGAGATGGAGGCCGCAACTCGTCGCGCCGGCGTCCCGTCTCGCCGGGACGAGACGCGAGACGCCGGCGAGACCCGTAGTGGATGGTCTTAGTCTTTTGTCCTTTTTACTCATTTAATATGACTATGTATGAAATACAGAGGATATAACGAATAATAGATGGCTTGATTACAATATTTTAGTTACTAGTAATAATACATATAGTCTGCACTTATTTTTTATTCTATTAGTACAACTTTAGCACCCACAACAAATTAAGCCTTCGTTTTTTTCTTATACATTTTTTTTTAATTTTATAAAATTTGTAAACTCAAATATTTATTTGTAACCTTTTTTTATTATTTTAGAGCCAATGCAAATTTAAAATAAAATTCAAAAAACAATTATAGAACCAAGTGAAAAGCCCGCGAAGAAAAAAGAAAATTGCTTTTGATGCATGCATGGTAAAAAATACTCGGATAATTTTTCTTTCTTTATATAAATTAGGATTTTCCAATGTTTAAGTTTTGGTATTTATTTATTTTCTTATTTGATTAAAATAAATAAAAAGAAAATTGTTGACCAATATTAACTGGCCTTGATATTTTTTTAAGGAGAAATTACACCACATACATAAAAAGTTTCACTAATGTTTCAATTCAGTACAAAATGTTTTAAGTTTACATATTCCATACAAAAAGTTTAATGAGTGTTACAAACTAATACATTTCGTCAAAATTCCTCTAACATCGTTACTTTTCTTATTTTTCATCCTTTTTATTTTTATTTTTCATCATATTCACAATTACTTGATTCCCTGCACAATTTCTGTTTTATACATTGAATAAAAAAAATTCAAACACTTTGAATTTAAACTATCGTTTGAATCCACCACAGACTAAATGTCGTCGGAGCTCTCTCTCAAATTTGAAATCAACCCTTCACCTCTTCACGTCTATCACTGCTAATATTTGCTGCCTCGAGCTTCGCAGGTCCATGAAACTTTCACAAATTAATAATTTTCATGGCTTCGAAGAGCCATTTATTTATGTATTAGTACTGGTGCAAGATTAATTAAAGTCATGCTTGAATTAAATGTGTAAATTCTCAACATGAATAATATAATTGTCATTGTAGCAAGATCTGCCCCTCCATTGTGAACTGTACTGCCCTTGCAGGCTAATCATATAATTGTCATGTATGTATTGTTCCGAAATATTAGTGCTTGAGCAGTGACGATCAACTATGTAAACAACACTTATTACCTCCCTTCATCCATCTCTATTTTTCATACTGAGATCTTCTACAAGTGAATATGATTAAAAAATACTATTCCCTTTGTCGATTATGTAAGCGACACGAGTTTTAATGTAAAAGTGGTAAAGTAAGAGAGATAGAGATAAAAAAAATTAATTATAGTATTGTTAGAGAGAATGAGTCTCACCTCATTAGAGAGAAAAAATTTTAAAAAATTAAAAAGTGCATATTCTTGTGGGACGGAGGGAGTACTCTATAAGAAAAGTAACGGTGTTACATGGATTTAAACGGAATACATGAACTTGAAACACTAATTAAGCTTTTTGCATGAAATATATAAACTTAAAACTTTTTATATAAAATTGAAACATTGGTGAACTTTTTGTACGTAAAGTGTAATTTCTCTTCTTTTTTTCTCTTTTCAAAACAGTGTTTCATTTTGGTTCATTTAGCTCATTTCCTTCAAGTTTTACTAGTATTTTTTATTTGTATATATAAATGTCTCATTAAGGCTAAAAAGACACTTTTCTAGTTCATTTCCTTTGCCTATATTTTTCCTATTGTGTTATCTCTTAAATTTTTAATTAATTGAATTATCAAATGAATTTTTACACTTATATGTGGTACCGTTCACTCTCTATATGATGATTTATCAATGGTTATGTCATACCAGCTGTGGCGTTATTCACCTCACCAATCCATCTATCCATATTCAGTCTTCCATACCATTCTTATAGAATTCCTCATCATTCATCAAACGAACGGCAATGATCATATCAACTTTACCTCATTGACCGCCGTTAATGGCTTGCCTCCTCATTGTGGCATAACACATTGTCTAGTAAAAGCAGTAAGCTCAAGTGCTGTGAATTGCATTTGGAAATGGAGACACACTCTAACGACAATTTAGCAAGGAATATAATAAAAATACACATTTTAAATTATTTTTAGTTATATCATTTCAAGATCGATGTATCCTACTTTATGTCATTATCATCTTGTCCATAGTGCTTTAGTTTCCAAAAAACCATTAGCAGATACTGGTATCCGATGGTTTATAAATGTAATGTGACAGATATGAAAAGAGAAAATTAGTTGATGTAAAATGGTTTAGGAAGATTAATCAAAAGGGCAATGATTACAAATCAAATGGATATATAAATAGATTGAGAAGTAATAACTGTAGAGTTTTTATAAATATTTACTGAATTAATTCATACGGTAATTCACATTTCATAAATGTGTGTGGGAAACCAAGTCACCTTCAATTTCCCTCTTATAATTTCCGAATCCACCCCAACGAAAACCCTAACGAAAACTGGCATCCCCTTTTGACAAAAGAAATGAATAACAGTTGTTCCTTTTGATCAATTATCTCAAATTCATGTTCATGCTGGATTAGCTCGCCCCACAACCCAATCTATCACTGCATCTATACGGTTTTCAGCTCCAATTTCATCCCCTGAACCTGTTTTCTTCGCCTCATCAACCAATTGCAAAAATCCCTAAAATCGCGTCATCGATCTGACCCTAAAACCTCGGGCTTCGTAGATTATTTGCTCTCGGAGATCACAATTTCAAAATTTCCGAAAGGATGAGCAGCGGGCCGAAGAAGAGGAATTTTCAGATTGAAGCGTTTAAGCACAAAGTGGTGGTGGATCCCAAGTATGCAGAAAAGACTTGGAAGGTTTTAGAGGATGCGATTAGAGAGATTTACAACCATAACGCTAGCGGCCTCAGTTTTGAAGAATTATACAGGTTTCTTTTTGCTGTGTCCCCAATTTTCGTGAAGTTTTCTTTTTACTTACTTTTTTACGGTTTAGTTCGTCACTAGCTTCTTATGATATTCGTTATTGAAGTTGATTGGGCGTCACTCCTTTTTTTTTGCTGACAATTGTCTGCGTATGCTTGTTGAATTGCTAGTTTTCTTTATATTGCTGGATGGTTCTGTAGCTTTACGCTGTAGGAGTTCACATTTGATTTGGTAATTTTTCAAACGTGTTTTACCACCATTTCTATGCAAGACACGCTAGCTAATCAATGTGTTCATTGGTGGAATTTCATTCTTTCCTCTTCTCCTATCACATTTGAACAATGTTATCTTAAAGTGTAATCCTGTGGCGCATAGTTTACACATACTTGATGTGTAATCATCTGGTCTTTACATATACTACTTAACTAAACAGGTTAAGGATTTCACAGTGAGTGGTATTTTTAGAGAGCTGTGTTTGAAGTTTTTTAATAGAATATGCACATAATATGGTTTCATGGGCGCGCCTTGTCCTCTGTATGTGTACTGTTACTACATTTCAATGTAGTGGAAAGAACTTTGCTTCTGAAAATATTACTTGTGCTTTTAAAATTTTTAACCCCTTTGCTTCAATCCTACTTTGTCATCATTATGCTGTAGAAAAGAACCTTCCTTCCAGTGCAGAAGGTAATTTGAGTTGTGATGCGTTGAAAGAGTCAAAAACATTATCACTGATAAGATTTTGAATGAGGAGAATCAGATTTGTGTCCTTTATCATTATATGCTGTCTAGAGGCACATTTTCTAATAGAGGCTGTCATTTTTGAATTTATGTTTCTTTTGGTTGAAGTGAATCCTTGCTTAAGTCAGACATTAGGAGTGTATGTGTGAAACGAGTAACTTACCAAATCGCATGCTCTTCCTGCAACATATTGGGTCTCTAATTTGGAATTTCTTTGCATCCAGAAATGCTTACAATATGGTATTACATAAATTTGGCGAGAGGCTTTATTCTGGACTTGTGTCTACAATGACACTCCATCTTCAGTCAATGTCCAAATCCATAGAAGCTGCCCAAGGTGCTTCGTTCCTGGATGAACTTAATACCAAATGGAACGATCACAATAAAGCATTGCAAATGATCCGTGACATACTAATGTACATGGACAGAACATTCATCCCAAGCACCCACAAAACCCCTGTTCATGAGCTCGGGTTAAACCTCTGGAGGGACAATGTAATCCACAATAGTAATATCCAGTCAAGGCTTTTAAACACCATTCTTGAACTGATACAGAGGGAACGCACAGGCGAAGTTATCAACAGGGGGCTTATGAGAAACATTATCAAAATGCTAATGGACTTGGGACCTTCAGTCTACCAAGAAGATTTTGAGAAATCATTTCTTCAAGTTTCTGCTGATTTCTATCGAGCAGAATCTCAGGAATATATCGAATGTTGTGATTGTGCAGACTATCTGAAGAAAGCTGAAAGGCGACTCAATGAAGAAATTGACAGGGTATCGCATTACTTAGACACAAAGACTGAAACAAAGATAACCAATGTTGTAGAAAAGGAGATGATAGCCAACCACAAGCTCAGATTAATACACATGGAGAACTCAGGACTGGTAAAGATGCTTCTCGATGATAAATTTGAAGACTTGGCAAGGATGTACAACTTATTCCATCGGGTTTCTATAGGTCTTTCGACAATCAGGGATGTAATGACGTCTCACATCAGAGATACAGGCAAACAGCTTGTTACTGATCCTGAGAAATCAAAGAATCCAGTGGAGTTTGTTGAGACACTCCTTGAGAAAAGGGATAAGTATGATAAAATCATAAGCTCGGCATTCAGCAATGATAAGACCTTCCAGAATGCCTTGAGTTCTTCATTCGAGTATTTCATCAATTTAAATCCTCGTTCTCCTGAGTACATATCTTTGTTTGTAGATGATAAGCTCCGCAAGGGACTGAAGGGAGTGAAAGACGATGATGTTGAGCTTATTCTTGATAAGGTGATGATATTATTTCGTTACCTTCAGGAGAAAGATGTTTTTGAGAAATACTACAAGCAGCACTTGGCAAAGAGGCTCTTGTCTGGAAAAACAGTATCTGATGATGCAGAGAGAAGTCTCATTGTCAAACTGAAGACTGAATGTGGTTATCAATTTACATCGAAATTGGAAGGGATGTTTACAGATATGAAGACGTCTCAGGACACAATGCAAGGGTTTTATGCTGCATGTGGTGCTGAGCTGGGGAATGGCCCAACATTAGTTGTACAGGTTTTGACTACTGGATCTTGGCCTACTCAATCCACCAATACTTGCAACCTTCCAGTTGAGCTGTCAACTCTGTGCGAGAAGTTTCGATCATATTACTTGGGGACTCATACAGGTAGGAGATTGACCTGGCAGACAAATATGGGAACAGCTGATCTGAGAGCAACCTTTGGGGAAGTACATAAGTATGAGCTGAATGTTTCGACTTATCAAATGTGTGTCCTAATGTTGTTCAACAATACTGAACATCTTAGCTACAAGGAGATTGAGCAGGCCACAGAGATTCCCTCTTCTGATTTGAAACGGTGCCTGCAGTCCCTAGCTTGTGTAAAAGGGAAAAATGTGCTCCGTAAAGAGCCCATGAGCAAGGATATTGGAGAGGATGATGTATTTTCTGTTAATGACAGTTTCACGAGCAAACTTCGAAAGGTTAAAATAGGAACTGTGGTTGCACAGAAGGAATCTGAGCCTGAGAAGCAAGAGACAAGGCAGAGGGTGGAGGAAGATAGGAAACCCCAGATTGAGGCTGCAATTGTCAGAATCATGAAATCGAGGAGGGTATTGGATCACAATAATATCATTGCAGAGGTGACAAAACAATTGCAGTCACGGTTCCTGGCCAACCCTGGGGAGATCAAGAAACGAATTGAATCGCTTATAGAGCGAGACTTCTTGGAAAGGGATAATGAAGATAGGCGATTATACCGGTATCTTGCCTGAAAAAGTTATCTACTTTGCCATGAAAGTGCTGCTGATTGACAGTCGAGGCAAGTTTATTTCTGAAAGATGCAATTTATATTCTGAGTGAAACTTTTATCTCTTCTTGCAATGGCCATCACTGTTCAATTCAACCCTTTGTAACGTCATTTACATTTTTACCTGCAGTTATGAATTCACTCTCTCGCTCCTTTAGTTCCTTCTGTGTGCTATACTCATTGACAAGTTATCATAATCTCATAGTATATATCTTTTTGAACCATTATTTATCTCGAACAAAGACCTTCACTTGATGAAAACGTGTAAATGTTTCTGTAGAAGCTTTTATTGGGTTGTTCTCACAAATTCTTCATCGACAATTTGTTTTTCTAAATGAGGTACTCGATTATTTAGGGGAAATGAGAGAGGGAATTTCGTACTATATGATTGAGGGGTACAACATCGAATCATCGATATATAAAAATAAGTTTGAAGTTTAGACCTATAATAAAAGTTCCAGAGAAGCGATTCTATTTGTATGTTGGGCTTAATAGAATGTTCCAGAGAGCCAATTCTGGATGTGCTGGACCCCTAAGAGGGGTTAAATCATGTAATTTATTGTGTATTGTTTAAAAAATTATTTTTGGTTTTTGTTAGTATTGTCAAACTCTAAACATCAACACATTTCACTTAATAATTTTTAATAGAGTATTTTTGTTATTTAAAATACTACTATTATTTAATTTTGTAGTGAATCATGAATAAAAGAAAAAAAAATGAAAATTATAATTGTTAGCGTTGATGTATTAGAAAAAATAAAAATAAAAATAAAAATGAGGGGATGATAAAATTACAGAAATATTCACCGTTATAGTGAAGATCTCGCGAATAACCGTCTGTAACGAAAAACCCGCGCACTGTCGTGTGCCAGTAGGCGCCAAATAAAGAATCGGCATTTTTAATTTTCACCGCGCGCCAATGAACCCTCAAAATTTCAACGCCTGCCGCATTCCCGCCATTAATCTTTGATAATAAAACTGAAAATTCCCAGCAACCCAATAACGCAATTTCACTAGAGATTTCATTTCTCTCAATCCCAAAAACCAACAAGAAGAATCGCCTACTCCAATTTCGTTTGCTCAAAAAATGGACATGTCCGACATAGCCAGGAAATTAGGCCTCTCCGAATCCAAATACGTTGTCCGTAAGGCTGCCGAGCTCCGCCGGCTAGCCGACATCCAGTTCGATTCCTCCATCATCGGCGTCGTACGTTTTCTCCTTTCATTCCGATAAAATCGTCCCATTCAGTTGATTTATTAGGTGTGTAATTTTGATTTTCAGGGCGAGATTTGCAAGGCCGTAATTTGCCTCGAGATTGCAGCTTCCAGGTATTTGATTAATCATGATAAGATTTCGATGCGAATTCGAATTTAATTTTACTTAATTGATGCGATCTATGCAAATTTGTATCAGAATGGAAGTTTTGTTTGATCGGCATGAGGCAATAAAGCTGAGTGGGGTTTCCGATAAGGCTTACAACAGATCCTTCAACTCGATGCAGAATGGGATGAATTTGAAGTCAGTATCTGCTATTGAAACTTGAACCTTTTTAGGGTGTTGATGCTATCAAAATTTTCTTTTACTTATTTAGTAATATTGTTTTGTGAAGGAATAAACTTGATGTAAGAGAACTGGCCATTCAATTTGGATGCGTGCGCCTCATCCCCTTTGTTCACAAGGGCCTTTCTTTGTAAGCATTTGCTATCCCTAATTTTGTAGCCAAAATGACAAATTGTCTATTTTGCTGTCTGGTTATAATCATATGGTGTTGTTTTAGGTATAAGGATCGGTTTCTTGCTTCGTTGCCTCCTTCTCGAAGGAGCGGTACAGATTTTAGTCGACCTGTTTTTACTGCGGTAGCATTCTACCTTTGTTCCAAGAGGCATAAGGTACATATATATACACAAATTTTGCTATTTTTTTATGCTGAGTTGAGAGAGTGTTTGTAGTCATTTTTGCAAGTGTTTTATGTGAATGCAGCTCAAGGCAGACAAATTCAAGCTGATTGAGCTTGCTGGCACATCAGAGTCTGAATTTGCTAATATATCTACTTCGATGGTGGACCTATGCTTTGATGTGTTTGGAATAGCCAAGGAGAAAAAGGATGCTAGGAAAATCCAAGGCAACCGAGGTATAACATCATTGGATCACCTTAGCTCTTAGCGCGGCTAAGATCATTCTATATCAGTTTCTTTAATCAAACAAATTGTATTTGCAGAGCTTATTGACGCATTGCCTGAAAAGAGAAGGCTAGAGGATGGTGGCTACTCTTCTAGTGATGGTGAAGAGGTAATAATCATTGTTCATTGGTGTAATGTGTTGTGGTCTAGCATGAGTTTCGGATGGTGCTGAAGTTAAACTGATGTTTGATGCAGTCTCCTGCCTACAAGAAGCGCAAGCAGATGGATAAACGGGATCACGATGAGTGGAAATCTGCTGTTTTGAAGTCCAACAAGCTTGGCAAGGCTCAAGGTAGTTAAGAAGAAAAACTTTCCACTTTTGTGAAGTTTGTTACACTTTTAGTGAGTAATGTGATTTTTTGTTTAATTGTAGCTGCTGCAAAGCTAACGAAAAGCAGACAGAGCGGGCTTGATTTTCTGAAGAAGGCTCCTGAAACTGCAGCAAATGCCTTGTGATCATAGATATTGATTTTTTGTTTCAATTTTGCTGATCTCTATGATTTTTCAAGCTGTACATGACAATTGAAAGAAATGGATATAAATTATTGTTGAAATGAAATTGGCTCATATGTGAAACAATCATATATTACAACATCTGCAAGTTTACCATGGTTGATTCTGGTGTCAATATAATTATAGAACAAATACGCAAACATATCTCAATCTTATGAAATAGTCGTACTATTTTAGATGGTAATCAAGAGGAGATAAAAAGAATTCATAGTTTTATTGATGTATTATAATGGGAGGATTGTGATTTATAGAAGGAAAAATATCATCTACTTTAATGCCTTATCAATTATTCATAATTTATTCGTAAATCTCTCATCTAATTTTGATTTATTTATGTTTAACGCCTCCCCTTAAGTTAGACCAACGATATTTTTGATGCTTCACTTGCAAAGACCCAAAATGTTTTTCAAACTTCTACTACAATTTATTGTCTTTGTCAATATATGTGCCAATTGATCCCTTACTGGGAAAAAGATTAGTTTCACAGTGTCATTTGCAATCTTTTTTTTCATGAAGTGTCAATCTATCTCTACACATTTGGTTTTGTCACGTTTGACTGGATTTTATGCAATGATAGTTGCTGCTTTGTTGTCACTAAACAATTTGTTCTTATGCGTTAGGGGAAACGCAGTTTTTGTTAATATTTTTCTTAGCTATAATATCCACGTTGCGTCACTTTTCATTTATCAAATTTTACCTCATTGATAGGGCAATAACATTTTATTGCTTACTTCTCAAAGTGATTATGTGTTCTCCGACAAAGGAAACATCAAGCAATGGAGTCGATGAGATTGCTTGCCTAATCAGATCGATGTACCCACGAATATCTAAGTATTGATTCTTTTCATATCCCATAGTGCCCTTCAAATATGAGGCCAACTTTAGTTTTACAATCATATGAACTTCATGTGGCCGATGGATGAATTGGCTTACTACCCCGACATCATAAGCTATACATCTGGTCGAGTATGCGAGAGGTAAATCAATTTTCCAACCAAGTGTTGGCATATCTTGCAATCCATTGGTTTTTTTTGCTTATGTTCCAATAAAACGTTGGTGTTATTCCGTAGAAAAAATCAAAAAAAGGTTTAGGTTCGCAGTATGATTGGAGAAATAAGATTTGGCGTATGGTTGCATATGGTGTAATCCAAATGGCTATCGCCATCTTATTTGAGTTTTTTGGTATGTGTTGTTTTCTCAATAAATTTTTTGTTCTTTTTGCCTTGCTAGCAAGTCATTTAATAGTCAAATTTGTTGATATATGTTACTTATCTATTCAGTCCCAACTGCATTAACGCTTAGGTCCCCAGCTGAATTGCACACCAGCTTTCTCCATCAACAAAACTATACAACTACATATATACTCGAGGAATTTTGGTAATGAAGAAAATGATAGTGCTATATGTAAATAGCATCTCTCTCTAAATCATGAAAACCATGCACTTCTCCACTTCATCATTGGTTACATTCCATGAGGTAGTTGGCAGTTAAGACTTTGGAATCTCAAGGTATCAATTCTTCATTTATTGTAGTTTGCTGTGGGGATTATTATCTCTTCATCATATCATATTCAACCAATCCCAATCATGAAAACAAATTTTCAACTACATAGTTTTTACTCTTCAACTTGCCCCATTTTTTTTCTTCAGTTGGAATCATAACTCAAGAAACAAAAAAGAACTGAGAAAAAAGAAAAGAAATCAAGAATCACAATATTTAGTTGCTCTAGGTGATCCATTATCACATCTATGAAGATTGAATGCTAATATAAGAAAAAAGATGAAGCTAGTCTAAAATGTCATACTGGCTAGCTGTCTCCTTTGAAGGAGGGGCCCTGCCATTAATACGGCGCTTATGGAGTGCGACTGCACCCCACCATCTTGTCTCACGCTCTCCTGTCTCGTGGCCTCCGTTAGAGCAACGCGTCGCACCAAAAGGCAAAAACACAATCCACTCTTGGCATGACTTACCACAAAATTTTGCAGAAAATTTAGCTTGTGATGTCTTAGTTGTACATTGTATGTTACAATAATGATAATATTTATTTACTAATGAGCTACTTATACATATGTGATATGGTCTTGCTAAAAATAACTAACTTGGTAAAAATATTAACAGGAAAAAAACTTGACTAAGTACACAAGAGATGTGCAGAAGTTGCAGATCTTGATTGAGACATGACACGGTGATCAAGTGAGTTCTGCCTGCTCTTTCCATCAAAGCTGAGCTTGCTCTCGTCGTGGAACCGTGTCATCGGTGTGAGGGGCCGCCTCTTCGTCTGTGCATCTCCGGCAACATTAACAGCTTTCTGGCTCTTGCAGCCTGAGAGTATACTAGGTCGAATCTTTGGCATTTCTTTGGATGGAGCAGTTTTCTTGGCATGCGGCTTTTGGATGGTGGAGGATATGTCGTCTGAATCCGAAAGGAGGGAGAAATCTGCAGCGCTGGCAGTGACAACACTCCACTCTATGCTGGCCTCACTTGGAGCATAGCATGTTGTGGGATCAAAAGGGTTGTCTATGCACAAGCTCTCGATTTCAAACAGATCGGAGCTTGCATCGCTGTCACAGTCGTTGTGCATTTCACTTGATATTGAAGGGATTTTGAGCTCTTCAGCTGCTGAGAATGGAGTGATTGCATCCCATGTAACCACGGTGTCCAAGTTGAAGCAGTTGTTCCCTTTTATGTGGATTGGGGAGCCAAACACTTGTTTCTGAGATCTCCTCTCGATCTCCTGTTTCTCTCTCTTGGTGAAGAGATCATTATTGGTTTTGTTTCCTGATTTTGATCTGCCACTGATGATGCTGGTGGTCAAGCAGGAGCAGTTGCAGCCAATGCTGGAAAGGAAGCTCTTCTTGCTTGCCTTGCTCAGCTGCTGCTGGCTTCCTGGGGCAGTGCGGAGCAGGGAGCTCCGGCTGTTCCAGCTCGACTGGGAGCGTATGCTGAGCGCTGCAGTCGGGGGCGGATGCTCCTTCACTGCAGTTTGGACAACATCTTTGTTGAGCTGCTGCTGATGGAGGTGATCTTGATGGTTCTTGGCGCAGATCTTGGGAGTGTCGTGCAGACCCTCGTCAAAGTATTTCCGAGCATCGAAGACGTCGATTTCTTTGTCTGGCGACGTTTTCTTGCCAAGGAAGATCCGATCATGTGTGGCGGTGAGGTCTTGAGTGAATGAGGCTGCACTGCTAGTTTTGTTTTTGGTGATTTCGGAAGCGTGTTTGGGAGGCAGAGTCAGGATGGTTACGGGCATCGACATTTTTGTTACCCGGTCGGGTTCGAGCTTAGTGTTCATACAAGAAAGATGGGGGAGAAGGGATTTCAAAGATTTTTTTTTTTTCAAGTGAAAAAAGGCTAATAGAAAGGGTGAGTTTGTGGAAAGTTGGCAAACCATGATAAGTGTATATATAAGGGAGGCTGACTAGATTGACTGTGTTGCTGTTATTTAACTGGAAATACTCTTTTGGATTTGAATTAAGTAGCAAGGGGTGTGAGCACCACAGAATCCCATTATGATAGCCATTTTTGGAAAAGAAAATAAAGCAGCTACAGCATCTCACTTTCTTCTACAGTAGCATTATGATCACATTCACATCTTTTCCCTTCACATATCTTTGGTCAATTCATCTCAGCCTAGTATTATATCCATCATCATTCATCACTATTCTCCAGCTACTATCTATGCATTTCCAAACATCATTGGCTGCCTTACTTTTCACACACACACACCATCATTCATCTTTTCAAGAACTGCTAGATATAATTAGGTTAACTTACTTAGCACTAGCATGTTACTATGATGCATGCATGAGCCCACAAAAGAAAATGGCTTGTTTCAAGAAAACAAATTGTGTTTTTATTCTTGGCAGTCCAAAACATCCACTAAAGCAAGTTTTAACCTATGTGGTGTAATAATTGAAAAGCTTATACAAAATGACTGGAAATTTATCAGCAGAATTTACAATAATATTCTCCTGTCTCCACATTTTCTTTCAATCTAATCAGAGAAAAAATAATTCCAGAATTAAGTTTCTTGAGAACATTACTGCATACGCCCCACTTGTTTTATCTGTGTTATAAACTCTTTCACTAAAAACAATGGTGCTGTCTAAATGAATTTGTCATGCTGTCGGAATTGATTCCAAAATCTACTTACTGTCGACATAGACCTATATATGAAATCAATCTTAAATGTTTTTTGTAACCAGACAAACTTGTCCTTTTACTACACATCACATGAAAATCATAGCAAAACAACAGTATGTGTTCGTGTACCTTTTAAATCTGTAAATCAGCATAGATAGCAACGTTTTGGTTTCCACTTAACTGGCAAATTCTCCTATATAGCAACATAGGGAAAAAGGAAAGACTGAAACTTTAAGCATCCGGGACTTCTAATTAAACACGAATATATAGTAGTTGGCATAAATAGTTCTGTCATTAGCAACTTGCTTGAAAAAAGGTAGAGCTAGAAGCAAAACAAAAGCCCATATACGGTTAAGTTCGGGCGATTTTCCGAAGGGATCAAAAAATGCACTAGAGTTACATAGTAGAAGTACAATCTATAACTTACTGACCTATCCCTGGTTAGTACTTGTGCGATCAAGCCCAATGTCGCCTCTTTTTCCTGGCAGAATCATTGCTCTGCAGAACTCTCATGGTGAAAGGGATAGTGATCCAGGGAGATGGAATTAAAGATCAAAAAGTTGCAGCGAGCTCATGCAGTTTTGCAGCCTTGTTTTCACTGGGAAGAAGTCGAGTTGCCAACCCAATATTGCTTGACAGCAACCAGTACTTTCTCCGGAACAAGTGGACCGTCCTCATGATCGATCATCTTGGAGTCCCATCTCATACCTCCGATCATTCTCTTCACCTTCACAAGTACATCGACTTCATCTCTGAATATAACCGCACCTTCTGGACGTAAAATCCGGTCCATTTCTAATATTATGTCTTCAAAGTCACACCTGTGTTGGAAGGGGAAAACCATAAACTCAAAGAATCATTTTCCAAACTAGACATGCATTTTAGGAGTGGAAGACAACTGAAAAATGATGACATTCTTCTATAATTGAATAGAGGAGAACCACACAGGACAGGATAATCAGAAGAATTCTCACATAAGTAGAAATGTAATTGTCCAGACTTAACTGCCTATTGATCCTCAAATTCATTCGAGATAAGATCAAGTATGTCAGGATTTGGTTTTAAATTAGTGAATCAGGCATCAGTCAGAAGCATCATTAAATCAGTAATCTCCTATATTTCTGCAATTCCTTGATTGCGAGAAAAGTTTCTAAATTTATTTATGTCAGGTAGTTAATTTCATGTGGAGATGTTCAGAGGCCATACTGATTATTATGGAAATAGAATAATGTTTCGCAGCAAAATATCAGAGTAAAGGGATTATGAGTGAACTTACTTGTCCTTGTACAAGCTAAAAACACCATTAGCATGAATGAGATCATATGTTCTAGGATAAGTAGAGAAGGCTTCACACCTGGAAAGGAAATTTCAATAGGCTGTCATTATCAGAGTAGATAATTGGTGCACCAAAGATATTTGTGTAGTTTAAGGTAGATGATAGGGTGGACAGAAAACAGTGGACAAAGAATGCATACCAGTCATGATAGATACCAATCAATCCTCGTTCATAAACAACACCGAGGGTATTTTTCTTGGCAATAGTGGGTACAACATTCATGACCCACAATTTGGGGGATTGAAGTGCAGCAGCAAAACCACCGAATCCAGCATTCATATCCATGATGTTGCGGTACCTTCCAGAGTCGAGAATTGGGATAGTCTTTCTATAGGCATTGACATGTTTTTTCCATTGTTTATCATCCTCGAGGAATGCCTCTGCAGAAACTCCAGAAACTGAGCCACTAACAATTTGTGGAGGAACTGAATGAAGCCTCTCGGGGAATGGTTTAATTTCTTCACTGTTAGGATTTTTATTTGGAGTAATGCATTGCTCCATTTTCTTGTACCTGATAAAAGAAAGAAGCATTAGTTATTACTCATGGTGAGCAAACTCAACCACTTTGGTAACAAGGAAAAATAATCAAACAATAAGATCTGCAACAAGAAATCTATCAATGAATTGTCGGACACATACCAGACATTATCAGAATCTTCAGATTGACAGAATGTTGCTCCGGCACTTTCCTGTTTAGCACGACAAGCATCAGAATCCATTGTCTTCTGCCACACAGCAATTTCACCTTTCTCCGACTTCTTCTCCCAACAGAGAAGTTTAGCAGCATCTTCTATCTTTCTCTGCTCTTCCTTAAGGTCTTCCAGTGGTCGTTGCCATGCCTTGTAGTTAGTCTTCCAGTTGATAGGAGGGCCTGAAAGCACCCAATAGCCACCAGGTCTAAGCACACGATCAACTTCCTTCATATATAGTCCATCTGCAAAATGGAAGTAAAAAGGTTGAAATGTAACTTCAACAAAGATGACAATGAAACTTCCAAGAAGGTGCTGGTAAAATTGTATCACATTCTAATGACTTCCTCTAATAAGATAAAGGTTTGGATTTCCATGATGATTGTGCAAACAAGAACAACAAAAGTTTAATTTTCACCATTTATCCCCCAAGGTATAAGACAGCGAGAACAATGAGCCATGTCAAAAGCTCTAGATGGATATGGCATTTTTATCGACCCAAGAACACCAATGACAGCAGGTACACCCCTTTCCAGAGCAAACTGAACTTGGGCTTCATGTGAATCTCTAGGTGCAAAAGACATTGCTATGACATTTTTTTTCCATAGATACGCACCCCAACTGGCTACCTGAAAAGCAGGATCAGATGGAAAGTCAATTCAGTGCAGTCCATCTCATAATCTTAATTTTTGGAAGAGAAATACATTGCATATTTTTGAAGAAAGAATTCCATTAATTTGACATACCCCGCAACCAGTGTCCAATGCGGTTCTAACAGTTCCATTGTCAATTGGTATAACTGAAGCAAGCTGGTCAATGTACTTATCTGCTCCTTGAGGAAATTGGGTTCCTCCACCAGGGAACCTGAACACATTACCTTCATATTGGATCCAGTTTTGTATAGCCTTCTCTACTGTCAAGCTCTTATATGGAGCATTAGCATAGGGCACATAATCACGACTTTTTGGCCACGGAAATGGGGTCACATATCCTTCTGGAGCCGGAATGAGGCAACGCAACTTCTCTGCTTGAGGAGGGCAGTGCCTCTCACGGTAGATCATATTATCCCTCGGGAAGGTCATTGCACGCCCTTGGTCCTGACAAGGGGTGTAATCAGTGTACCGTTGATGGCATGGTTTGTACACTGTTGCTTTTGAATCAGAATCATCAATAATCCCAGCTTCACCGCCATGATGGGTTTCGAAATTGAGATTGGGAAGAACGTTACAATTTTCTCCACTCTTAGTCATCTCCAATGCTATACTGTCCCCCTTTCCGAACCCGCTTCTCTGCCATGCTCCTAATAGGTAGAAGAAACAGCAAAGACCTGCTACTATAAAAATTGACACATGACTCCTGGTCCTACCATCTCCCGCATTAAACTTGTTCGCCATTACAGGCCTGAAACATCAATAGGGCATAACTCAAGTTAAGTAGAGGCAGTGGAATGCCTTAACCTTACTTCTCCCTTTTTGACAAAATACTCACGTATTATAAACTACGAGAGTCCAAACAGCATATACACACGATAAGATTTGAATATAAATATAGCCCCAAACTACAAAACTGCGAAGGCAATGACAACCATCAGGGGATGAGTACATCCAAATCTTAAGCACCGCTCAAAGAATATAAAAATATGAAAAATAAAATCTTCTTCTGGAACAAGTAATTACTTGTGACAAATATAGGCTAGCGAAGTAAGATCCACCAACATTATCAAGATCTGTTTCGAGTTTTTAATGAAATGTGAGCTCAGATCTAAAAAAAATTGCCTTTTTGCTTCAAGTTCAACCAATAATTAACTTTAATAACCATTTCTCAGCAAACCAATACACCAACCTAAAAGATTAGATTAGATCATCATCCAGATTCGGAAAATACATGGAAAATGATCAAACGTCAATCACACTCCACCTACACGAGGCAGCAAATTGATAATCCTTCAAATCAAGAGACATTTGCTTCAATATACAGCAAAAATTAAATAATTCATTAATGACACCAACAAACACAAAGATAAACCGGCATCCTAGTACAAACAGTAGCTAGATTTGAAAGCCCCCCCCCCCCCCCCCTCTCATAAGTATACCATTCCTAATTAATGATTCAACTCAAATCTCAAAAGTCAAAACAATATTACCAAAGCCTGAAAACAGATATCATTCATTCATTCATTGATTCACTCACAAAAAAAAAGTGAAAACAAATCATTAAGTTTCTAACGTTTCACGTATGGATATGATGCATGAACGATGAAATCACATACCAATTGCATCAGTTGAGCGAGTCCTGAATCGAGATCTATAAATCTCGCAGCTTTGGTTGTTTTTTTTTTTCTCAATTTGAAAAGGGCTGGAGCGGATCCAATAAGTAGAGAAAAAAAAGCCCCAACTTTGACATTCAGGAAACAGTGGGTATATATATAAACATTTATATATGAGTAAATGCCAAAATTGGTCCTGAACGCTTATTTTATCATTTTGATCATAAATATTATCTTTTGAACTTTTTGGTCCTGGACATTTCAAATCGGATCACAATTGGTCCTCCGTCAACAATTCCGTTAATATTTAACTGTCAACGATTTTAATCACAATTTTGACCAACTTAAACAATTTTTAATTATTTAATCATCAAAATTATTTTTTTAAATAAAATCATAAATTATTTATTAGAAATAATTTTTAAATTATTTATTCCAACTTAAACAATTTTTAAATAACAAAATTATTTATGATTTTATTTAAAAAAATAATTTTGATGATTAAATAATTAAAAATTATTTAAGTTGGTCAAAATTGTGTTTATCATAAAAAAATCATAAATTATTTATTACAACTTAAACAATTTTTAAATAATTAAATTATTTATGATTTTATTTAAAAATAATAATTTTGATGATTAAATAATTAAAAATTGTTTAAGTTGGTCAAAATTGTGTTTATCATCAAAAAATCATAAATTCTTTATTACAACTTAAACAATTTTTAAATAATCAAATTATTTATGATTTTATTTAAAAAAATATTTTTGATGATTAAATAATAAAAAATTGTTTAAGTTGGTCAAAATTGTGATTAAAACCGTTGACAATTAAATATTAACGGAATTGTTAACGGAGGACCAGTTGTGATCCGATTTGAAATGTCCAAGACCAAAAAATTCAAAAGATAATGTTTATGACCAAAATGATAAAATGAGCATATGATCAGGACCAATTTTGGCCTTTACTCTTTATATATTCGTCAAAGTATACAGATCATCATATTACGTCGTGCGCTCAATCTTTTTTTAAAATTTATCTTACACATTGCATTGTTGCTTAAAAATCAAATATATAGTATATAAATAAATTTACATGAATAACAATAGTGCGATATTATTGAATTCTAGTGTAACCAACTTACTATACGAGGGCGAAAATAATTAAACATAAATAAAGATAAATCATAGATATGCACTTTATGGGTGATTGTGGGATCCACTGCTATTGCGCTCCCATGCCTCTTTCTTCAGATATAAAATTAACAATTTTATGGTGGAATTCCACTAATATTCTAAACATAAATTGCAAAATATCCATATGTACTTCACTATATATTTATTTATTTATACTGATGTTTATACATTTACTTAGTTGAGTTATTATTAGCAACGCAGCACTAATGTCATGCAATCAGGCTTTAGTACTAGAATGATTTTGCCTTCAAAACCTCATACCAATAAATTATTGCAATTGACACATTGATGGAGAGAGACACAAAGTAAATCCATGCCATTAATGTTCTTGTATTTATGTGCATTACAACAGCGATATATAATTGATATATGACCAGATTTAATAATGTGGAGTACTCCTTTAAGTTCCATATTACTTGCACATTTCTATTTCTTTTTAGATAGTAAATTTGAAATTGATTTTTAATATAATTAAATTACTAGTATTTTAAGTGTAATGAAAAATTATGGCAACACTTAATTTATTACTATATGGAGTGTTAATTAAATACCTAATTTTTATTTTAAAAAAATAATGCAAGTAGTTTCGGACAAGGCGAAATAGAAAAGTGCGAGAAACATAAAGCGGAGGGAGTATTAAAAATCATATTAAGTCGACATCATTAACAGTCATTGGCTTATTTGTTTTATCTCATCTTGATTCAGGGAAGATTTATTTTAAAGTTTGGATGCTCAGAAACCAAATATCATGAGCATTTTGTACATTTTTTTAAAACCAAACTTGGTAATTTAGGCATATGATGTACTAGTGATTATCCAGCCCATTGAGCTGTCTCACACCATCTGATAAAGATGTTGAGGCCCACCAGTATGAATTAAATGTATTCATCATTTTGTACTACATAGGGACAAAAAGGTGATTCGCTCACCCCAGGCGCTCCCATAACCCGGCCCGACATCGCTATGGAGGGGTTCAAACACGGTACCTCAGCGGCCCATTAGGTGGGAGGAACTTACACTGGTAACCAGCACACAAGGAGCCACCACAGTGGTGAAACTCCCACACTGCGGCTGCCAGCATTCGATCCTGTCTGCTTAGGGACAATCTACCACCCAGGAACCAACTGAGTTAAGCCCGTGCGGGCGTCATTTTGTACTACTATTACTATGAATTATAGGGGTGGGATTCATCATTTGGTGTCCACCAATACCAAATCGTGGTATTTTAATTTAATACTAGTAGTAGTAGTAGTATTTAATAATTTTGAAATTACTAATGCATGTACTATATATTTATACATATATTACTTAATGATAATCAAATCCAGAAAGTTATTTTATAAAATAAATGGAGTACACTATATTAGTCACAACATACACACGCCTAGGATTAATTGCCTAATCACTATATTAGAAGGAATTTGGAGAGAATCACTATAAAGTGAAGTGGAACTGTGGAGGTGAAAGTACTTTATAGATGAATTTTAAAATTAGTTTTTAAAATACTAACTATTTTTACCGTTGGACATTTAAAATTTGTTTTTTTATATATATTCAGTTTTACTTATTTATTGAAAAAAATAAAAAAAATCCAGTTGGTTTTATATATATTCAGCGTAGGCGGTATATTCCAGGGGTGATGATAAGCATATACTACATCCATATGCAATATAATGCTTTATTTTGTTATATCGATCCTTCCGTAATTAAAACTTTTATTTATATTTTAATTTTGATTAATTAGATTTCACACTTCATAAAATTATCATACTCACTTTCTATTATAAATTTAATATATATATTAAAATGAAATCTAAGTATGTTCAAATAAACTTTTTAATTAACTTTTCTTTACCAAATCTATCAAGTCAAATGACATTATTTTGTGAAACTAATAATGACAAAGCAAAATTGGCAGGTAGGTGCACCAAAAATTTAACTTTTACTAATACTCCCTATACTACTCCATAGTACTTACTCCCTCCATTTCCAAAAAGTATGAATATTTAGTTTTTAATACGAAAATGAGATAAATTAAAAGGGAAAATATATCATTTGCAGAGGGACGGAGAGAATACTACTTGTAATAATAGAATATACATTTCACTAATTTTATCACACTCACACCTCATTATAAAACCAATATATAAAAGTTTTTCCACTATTATTTTTCTATTCACTTTCTACTAATTACTTAAAACTCATATGATAGTTTTACATATGGACTTGTAATCGTGAACTATGGGAGAATAATTTTATAAATGTAAGGGAATAAGTATTAGTAGAATATATAATTTATTACTAAATTTAATAAAATATAAATGATGCAATTATTCAAAGATAAATAGAAAAAGAAATACTCGTATGAAACAATTAATTTATATTGGGTTTTTATATACTACTCCTATATAATATAGAAACAGGACACATGAACTTAGTTAATTCTAAGGTGTACTAGTTTTAGATTATTGGGCTATCTTCAACTACTTCATATAATCGGGTGAAAATTAATCCGTCCATGAATTTTCAAGCTCCGGTGTCAAGTGATTAAAGGTTGACGGAGAGGATGGTTTGTTGGCTTGGTCAAATTCAACAATTCCTTTTAATCAAGATTTTGTATAGATGACATCAAAATAGAGTGAAGAAGACTCCTTTGTTTAAAGAGTGAACTACATAAATGGTCTCCGACGTTTCCATTTGTGACACTCCAGGCCTCTGACAAAAAAAATATCGCCACAAGACTCTGACCTTAAACATAATCACATATCATGTTTTTGTAGCCAATTTTCGGACTAAAATACCCAAATGCCTTGAAGGGCATTTCAGTTATATTACCCTTTCTTGCAGGCCTACTCTGCACCCAACTGCACTTTTGTAGACATTAGCTCTGCACTTTTGTCAAATCAAAATTGATGTTTCCCAAGGCTGTGTACTGTCCATCTATATTTTAAGTGTTTGAAATTAATTTCTCTTCTCTCACTGTAATTCATCATTCCATTGATTTTCGTCATGTGATCCCTACCGTCGTATACTCTGTTGTCAATTCATTCTCTATAGCCGAGCTTCAGATCACAATTTAGGTAACTTGCACTCTGACCGATTTGGGTCGATTTTTTGGGTGGAATTTGCAGCTGAATTTGGTTGTATTCAATTTAGGGTTTATGTGTGTTAGGCTGTGTCGTGCAATTTTTTTGGGATTTCATTTCAAATCAAAGTTGATCTTTCCCAGGCTGTGTACTTCCCTCTATATTTTAAGGGTATGAAATTAATTTCTCTTCTCTCACTTCAATTCATCCTCCCGTTTTCTTTCGTCTATGCGTGTGATCCCTACCGTCGTATACTCATTTTTCAATTCTTTCTCTATAGCTGAGCTTGGGATCGCTATCTAGGTAACTTGCACTCTGACCGATTTGGATCGATTTTGTAGCTGAATTTGAGTGGATTTTGCAGTTGAATTTGGTTGTATTCAATTTAGGGTTTATGTGTGTTAGGCTGTGCCGTGCAATTTTTTGGGGATTTTATTTCATAAATAATGTTGTATAAGTTTTAATATGTTTTGGGTTTTAATTTCCAATTCAGGTCCTTGTTGCAAAGTCTTCTTCAAGTTCTCAATCGTTCGGGTCAAGTTTCAATTGGGATTGGCCTCGTCCACAGATTGTGAACTGTAATCACGATCTTGAGGCTGAGCTTGTGATATCTAGGACGGCTGTTAATCCTGGTCGACGTTACTATCGTTGTCCAATATGGAAGGAAGATGATTGCAGATTCTTTCGTTGGTTTGATGCGGGTCTATCGTCAAGCCAAGACACTTACTTTCAAAGAATCAAGCTCGAACGAGACAAGTTTGAAGAACAACTCTGATGCAAGAATATTGTGGAAGGTGTTCTTGAAGATAAATTGTCCATTAAAAGTGACGAATGCGAAGATCTGAAGTTAAAATTGAGCATGAAGACTGAGGAGTGTGTACATCTTAATTTAGAAATTGTTAAAACCAAAAAATGTCCCGAAATATGAAGATTGTAATATTGTTGCTATGCGTTGTAATTATTTTCCTAATGTAATGGTAACACTTTTCTTCTTCAATCAATAAGAGGGGATTTTTTGGTACTAAACCTTTGAAGTTCCACTGTAAGTATAAGGGGTAAATAAGTGACACTTTAATTATTGTACACGAATGAAGTTTTACAATCACAAATAAAGTTCCCGAATAGTTACATTAAACTAACACTCTGAAGTTTTATAATCACGAATGAAGTACGCATCTTTTGGTGAAATACCACCCTACGTACAAAACTTTTTGTTGAATAACACCCGACGTACAAAACTTTTTGTGAAATAACACCCTACGTACAAAGTTAAAATATGCAGTACTCAATTAATATACGTATAGGTAGATATGAACAAATAAAGCATACACAAAAGTATAGTCATAAAATACAAACAAAACATGCAGTTAACTACAACTACATACAAGAGCCTTCCCATGATGATCCCTAACAAGCATAGTATTTAATATCTGAATAATGTTTGACAAAAAAAGCTTCAAGACACTAACAAAAACCAACACCATTGTTTAAACTTTTAAGGTTCCCAAATTTGATCACCGTGATTATTCAATCCTGATCCCCGCGACAGCCACATCGTTGCGGTTGAGTCCTGGTCCGACGTGTGCTAGCCCTTGGACCAGTGGGATTGGTCTACAACAAACAACAAACCGGTCAAATTGACTGGCAATGTTTAGGAAATGAAAAGTGAAGGAAATGAAAAGTGAAAAATTGATCTTGAACACTACCTCTTGGTTTGACCGCGTAGACCGATGTGTGCTAGGTCGTTCCCGACGAGGTAGATTGCTCTGTAACAAACAAACCATTAAAATACAGGCAAACGGGTAGGGAATTCATATAATCGTACTAATAATACCTCTTCATTTTGAAACACGTTAGACGACTCAGTCCTGTCATCGCCATCCGTCGTGGGTGGCTCACTGGACTCAATGGGCTGTGAACTCTGTCCAACTTCGGTTCGAGCATCTACACGGGGATCATTGGTGCATGTTATCCTGTTATGACCATCTTGTCCGCACTGACGACATCTGAGTACAAAGGTTCATCATAGTGACTCTGATCCATCCTCATGATGACAAACCTGGGGCTCTTCATGCCTCAGTTTCTTTGGCCGTCCACGCTGTCGCTTTGTCCTCGGGGGGTGCCAGTTTAAATCCAACATCAGAAGTCTTGGGCCAATTATCCATCCCATTGATTGGGTACAAGACATTCTCGTACAGAATCGACATTGTGGACCGTAAATAATAGCGGGAGACATAGTCTGATACGTCCTTCTCATTCTTGTTGATTGTAGCAATGGCATGAGTGCACGGGATCCCAGTCAGCTGCCATGATCTGCACGAGCAAGTAAATTCACGCATGTTCACTACATACTGGCCTGACGGTCCCGACACTTGGTACGAATCCTCTCCGTTCCATGTTGATCTTCAGGAAGAAGCCCTCACGTACAACTTATCCACAATCTCTTTAATAACGGGCGGCAGTGTGTGATCGTATGTTGTCACGACCGCCCACCCCAGGGGTGTTACAAACGAGGCGATCGTGACCAAGGGACAAACATTTAAGAATATCATTTAAGGATTTTAGTTCATAAGAAAGACTCAAGTAGCTTGAAAGAATAGTATTTTAGTTCAAAAATATAGCAGCGGAAATAAGGTTTTAAAGAGAGTCAAGGATGACGCCTATGTATGAAGACACAACGCATCCATATTCCCTATGCCGACTCAACATCCACCGCAACATCCCGCTCAACCTGCACATAGGGAAAACACATGCAGGGCTGAGTACTTGATGTACTCAATGGGCTCATGCCGAAATTTTTTTTTCATAAAAACAGTTATGTCATCCATATCAGTGATCTCGAGTTTTATGTGTAGTTAAGAAATATCACGAGAACACAAAAATATTTCAAAGTCTGGCCAGACAATCAATCTCCCCACTTTCTCATCAATCATTCAATCACATTCTCTTTCCATAGTGCGACGAAAGTGTGGCCACACTATTCGCCCACGAGACCGGCCGACTAGCAAGGACGGCTCACGATCCCACTTGTGTACACAGCCTGATAGGGTTTGCGGCCCTATTCAGACCCGAATTCGTTTCATTCATAGCCATATAGCCTAACGGAGTAAACTCATACGAACTAGGCATCAGGCACATAATCTCAATCAAAACAATCCATGGCATGACATAACACTTTTAAACCACCCTTATTACACCATAATCATACTTTTGAAAGCGTAAAAGAGTTTAGTAAAAGAGAGCCCACCTCGTTTGCTTAAACCATTCAACATCCATTTAAGGCAACCCTCGTTCCTCGAGCTCACGTATACTCAATCACCCTTGCCAACGACAACACAAATCAGCCTTTCGTAAACTTATATTATCATGCATGTCCTATTGTTTCTCTCTCATCGTTATTCTCCATTTACCCAACCCAACGTTCGTCACAAAGGTGGAAAAATAAACCATAATATATTTCAACGTATCACACGTGATCGCATTGTTAAACACGTTCCTTGGACATACATGCATCATATAATACTTTTAAACTTGGAAATAAGTGTCATTTTAATAAGACAGAAAACCGGCAGAATTGCGCGACCGTTTTGTAAAAATTACTATAAAATCACCCAACATCAAACGATGCTAAATTTTGGTCACAATACAGAGGACACATTCAAGTTCATCCATGAAAATTTTCATATCGAAATCACGCCATTTAGTCAGTCATTTCACATATTGAACTCTCTGGTCAGAACATATAATTTCTGACAGTATTGCGCAGTAAACTTCAAAAATTCACCAAAAATTCATCCTTCCTCATATGATGCTAAACTTTGGTCACAACACATTAGACACATTCAAGTTCACCCAGTTAAAATTTCACACCAAAATCGTGTCATTTGGTCAGTCAAAACATTTATGCAACTCTCTGATCGGAACATAAAATTCTAGCAGCACTGCGCAGTTCATTTGAAAAATTCACCGTAAATTCATACGATGTCCAATAAGGCTGAAATTTTCACAAGACTCAGAAGACACTCCAAATTTTCATCTAGTTCAAGAATCAAATCGATCGGAGGTCATTTGGTCGGTCAAACAGATTTCGAAACATTCTGGCCGAGAACACATGTTACTGGCAGAATTGCGCAGTCGACTTCAAACATTTTTCAAAAATTCATTTTTCGACAAAAGGGCTAAAATTTATACGAGACACAGAAATCACCTTGAAATTTACTCAGTAAAATTTTCGTATCAAAATTCGACCGTTTGGTCAGTCAAATACACGTCGGAATCCACTGTCCGAACACCACAAATTTCATACTCAAAATTTCGAAATTTGAGTTTCTTCCACAATCATCCAAATAAAATTTTCTCATGCTTATAACACACAATCATGCTTGATAAGACTCTCTTAACATGTTTGCACATAAACTTAGATCATTTACCAAGGATTCAAATCAAACTTCACACAACTTAATCAACAATAGCATAACTATCAAAGTTCTCAAGCAAACTCACTTTCCCACCGATTAACTTTGCGATCTATGATTCCTACACCCTCTATATGCATGTAGGATTCAAGAATAAAGTTTCAATGAAGGAGATGAGAAGGAAATCTTAGTTATACCTTCTTGAATCAAGAAAACGAACGGTAGAAACAAACGTTGACACGATTCGTCCCTCTCCCTTCACTGCTGCCGCCGCTGCCACGAATCCGCCGTCGCGGATCCGCCGCCATCGGCTCCTCCTCTCTCTTCTCTCTCTCGGATTCTCGATTGCGAAAGAAATGAAATGAAATGAAAGGAGGTTGTATTTATAGAAAATATTTTCATAAAAGACAAAAAATCACGTCTTTTTGTTTCGATGTGACGCGTAATTAATGCGGCGTTGAAAAACGTGCCTGATGTGACGTGGTTCTTATCCACTTGGAAAACGTGCCTGATGTGACGCGGTTCTTATCCAACTTTTCGTCTCGATTTGTTGTCGAAAGTGTATTTGATACGTGGTTTATTCTTTCGTGTAGGTAACGATTTAACGGGTCGTTACATTCTACCCACCTTAACAGAAATTTCGTCCCGAAATTTGATCGTCTTACATAAACAACTCGGGGTACTTTTCTTTAATTCCATCTTCTAACTCCCACGTGGCTTCTTTGGAACCATGGTGTTTCCAACACTTTCACGAATGCTATCGACTTGTTTCGCAACTCTTGTATCTTCCGATCTAGGATTGCCTCTGGCCTTTCCTCGTAGCTCATGTCGGGGTTTAGGATCACTTTTTCTTGACGAATCACATGCTTGGGGTCAAACACGTACTTGCGCAACTGCGACACATGGAACACGTTGTGCACATTCCCAAAACTGGGAGGTAACGCTAAACGATACTCTACAGGACCTACTTCATCGATAGACTCGTATGGTCCTACAAAGCGCGATTTCAACTTGCCCTTCATTCCAAACCTCACAACTTCTTTCGTCGGGGATACTTTCAAGAGCACTTTATTACCAACGTCGAATTTGATTTCCGTTCGACGCACGTCAGCATACGACTTTTGCCTATCTTGAGCTTCCTTGATCCTTGCGCGGATTTGATCCACAATTTCGGTCATTTCCTTTATAGCGTTGGGTCTTAACATCCTCCTCTCGCCAACTTCATCCCAATATAGTGGGGATTGACACTTCCTGCCATATAAAGCTTCATACGGAGCCATATCGATCGTCGCTTGGTAGTTATTGTCGTAGGCGAATTCAACCAACGGCAGAACAGTTTCCCAACTTTCCCCTCAATCTAAGACATTGGCTCGTAGCATGTCTTTAAGTTTTTGAATCGTCCTCTCTGACTGTCCATCCGATTGCGGGTGATAAGCAGTTCTGAAGTTCAATTGCGTGCCCAAATCTCGTTGCAAACTCATCCAAAACTTTGACGTGAACTTCGTATCGCGGTCGGACACAAAAGTCTTTGGCACTCCATGCAAACGTACAATCTCACTCACGTAGATCTTAGCTAATTTGTCCGATCCATAGGAAATCTTTAATCGGTAAGAAGTGCGCGCTTTTAGTCAGTCGATCGATAATCACCAAAATCGCAGTGTTGCCCTTATGTGACTTTGGCAAACTCATCACGAAGTCCATGGCTATATGCTCCCACTTCCATTCGGGAATTTCGAGTGGTTGCAACTTCCCATATGGCCGCTGGTGTAAGGCATTCACTTGTTGGCACGCTAGACATCATTCCACATGTGACGCTACGTCTCCTTTCATCCCATTCCACCAAAAACGTTGCTTCAAATCTCGATACATCTTCGTACTTCCGGGGTGAGCAGTATAAGGCGTGTCGTGCGCTTCACTTATAATCTCATCTTTTAGCGCCTCATCGCTCGGCACACATAATCGTCCATCGCACGTCAAAACATTATCCGCCTCCTCACGATATTGATCAAGCTTCTAGGCTCTCACCTTTACACGTAATTCTTCCAACTTCTCATCACGTCGTTGGGCTTCTATGAGCTTGGTTATCAAGTCTGGCTCGATCACTAGCGTCGTTATTCTTCCTCCTACTGTCTCGGGCTCTTTTACTATTTCCAATCTCATTCTATCGAATTCGCGAATCAACGCTTCCTCTTGCGTTAGGAAATAAGCTAATTGTGGTTGGTTCTTCCTACTCAAAGCATCGGCTACTGCGTTCGCCTTGCCCGGATGATAATGAATACCACAGTCATAGTCTTTCACGACTTCTAACCAACGTCATTGTCGCATGTTTAGCTCCTTCTGCTCGAGTACTTGAGACTCTTATGATCCGTAGAAATCTCACATCAGACTCCATAGAGATGGTGTCTCCAAATTTTCAGTGTGTGCACTACTGCTGCTAGTTCCAAATCATGAGTCGGAAAATTCAGCTCATTCGGTCTCAACTGTCGGGAAGCATATGCTATCACCTTCCCATCTTGCATTAACACGCATCCAAGTCCTACTTTTGATGTATCAGTAGAGACGGCGAAGTCCTTGTCGGCTGCCGGCACCGCTAGAACAGGTGATGTGGTCAACTTTTCTTTCAACCGTTGGAAACTCGCCTCGCATTCCGGTGTCCAAACCGCTTTGATTCCTTTCTTCAACAATTGAGTCATTGGTCTCGCGATTTTAGAGAATCCCTCGATGAAGCATCGGTAGTATCCCGCCAATCCCAAAAAAAAAACTGCGGATTTCACTCGGCGTTTTCTGCGATTTCCAATTTTGCACAGTCTCAGCCTTTGCGGGGTCTACTTGAATCTCATTTGCCGTCACGATATGACCAAGAAAGTTCACTCGAGTCAACTAAAATTTACACTTACTAAACTTGGCATAAAGCTTCTCCCTTCGTAACGTTTCCAACACAGTTTGCAGATGCCTTCCATGTTCCTCCTCGTTCTTTGAGTATACTAAAACATCATCGATGAACACTAACACGAACTTGTAAAGATACTCATGGAAAACTCGGTTCATCAAGTCCATGAAGACGGCCGGGGCGTTGGTCAGCCTAAATGGCATCACTACGAATTCATAATGGCCATAACGAGTGCGAAAAGCAGTCTTAAGTACATCCTCTCGTCGGACCTTTAGTTGATGATATCCCGACCTCAAGTCCATTTTTTTTGAAAATATGCCCGCTCCTCGAAGTTGGTCAAACAAATCATCAATCCTCGGCAGTGGGTACTTATTCTTCAGGTCATCTTGTCGAGCTCACGGTAATCGATGCACATTCTCACCGTTTCATCCTTTTTTCTTTACGAACAACACCGGCGCTCCCCACGGTGTCACACTAGGTCGGATAAAACCCAAGTCTAACAATTCTTGCAACTGAATCTTCAACTCTGCCAACTCTTTAGGGGCCATTCGGTATGGCGCCTTCGATACTGGCGCAGGCCCTGGTTCCAAATCAATAGTGAACTCTAATTGTCTGTCGGTTGGCGGTTCAGACAAAGCTTCTGTAAAACACATCGAGAAAAAAATCTAGTACTACTGCCACTTCTTCCACTCTCAATTCCTTCCTTTCCTTTCCGTTCAAGTACACAAGATACGCCGGACGCCTTTTCCTTATCATCATGGTTGCTTGCAATGCGGAGATTATAGAGGTTTGTCGATTTAAAGAAATCCCTTACAAAAATAGTCGGCTCGTCGCCAGGGGTTTGAAAAGAAATTTGCCTCTAGCTGGTGCATCACTTTTACGCATGTCTGAGTATAGAAACTTATTCCCCCGTGTGCATTCGAAAAGCTCAACCCCTCCCTTTTCTCCAAGTCTAGTATCAAGAACTCGAAAATTGATCA
The DNA here is from genome assembly GCF_004379255.2 of Salvia splendens. Classification (NCBI taxonomy): domain Eukaryota; kingdom Viridiplantae; phylum Streptophyta; class Magnoliopsida; order Lamiales; family Lamiaceae; genus Salvia; species Salvia splendens. The sequence continues at coordinate 9,974,243 of NC_056034.1, forward strand.
TGCAGTCTTACTTGGATATGAACTGAATTCAAAATTGTAGCAACACTGCTGAAGGTGTCTTAATCAGAAAGGTTGTAGAATTAATCAAGAAAACAAGAACAACACTTCTAGTTCGACTCTTTTAGATCTCATCACCAACTTGCAGAAATTGGTTTGAAAAAATAAGGCAGGGTCTAAGTTTCATTGATCTTGATCATGTTCATTCTGGAAATTAAGGTTTCAAATAAACTCATAAAGGTTGAAACTTTACTTCTGACGAGAGCTCGAAAGAATATGAGATAGGCCTTGAAAACAGGATGAAACTGAATCAGGTCTCAAATTACATAGTAGGCTGCCAAATAAGATATTTCAATTGTCAAATCAAATTTGCAAAATCAATGAATGATGGTTCACACATGTCATGACACGAGATGGTCAATCGTGGGAGGATTTAGAAGCATAGACAAATGTCATGAGGTAGCACTGATCATGGTTCGACGACATCATGTTATTGAATAATGATGTCACATCAATGGATTCACAGGGTTGCAACCAACGTGAAGTGAACTTTTTTTTTAGGAAGATCGGCTAGATCAACCACGTTAAGGAAAAAGAGACACAATAGCCTTAACTTGGTGTTGCAGAAAGAAAATCATTGAGCATGAAACAATATGTGTAGTGAAACTGAGCTAAAAAAAATTTCACTTCTGCAAGGAAGAACTTGCCGCATGCATAGTTACGAAATAAAAAGGTGTACAAAAGTTCCAAGAAGAATATTCCATCCTTTGAAGAAACATGTTTGGGAATGGGATCGTACTGAAAGTCATAACTGCAAACAACTTTAGAAATGAAGCTCAAAGGCGGAAGTTCATAAAGTCAAAATATTGTCCTTACAAAAGATGAATCAAAGAAGACTACTAATCAAGATGTCCAAAAATGACGAAGGCAACCACAAATTTTCCAGAACTGAAAGTGAGTCATGACTCGATATAGGAAAAGAAATAACGTGCAGTAATTGTGAATTGTGAGTCAAACAAGGTCGTAATTAGACAAAGGCTCACCGTTAATTGAAAGATTCCAAAAAGAATTTCTTATAATCCAAGTAAGTACTGTTGATTAAAATCATTCATTCTAGCTACGAGGGTCACACTCTCACGTTCATCTTTCTGAGGCCGAACATGGTAACATCGTTCTACGAAACTGTTGATTCCAAGTTAAGATTCATCGTGTCGTTACAACTAATAACAGTATTCGAAAGCCATATCTTCATATATTCCTTGCACGTGATAATCGTCATTTTCTTAAAGCGTTGTATGTAACAACCGGAAAAAAAAAAAGAAATTAAAAAAAAAAAAAATCTAACTTGGTCACCAAGTTAGTAAATTAATATATTTAAAAATTCTAAGATTTTTTTTCCTCCAAACCAGCCCCCTCTATATTAATCTTCAAATCAGTTATTCCTTCTTCTCTCTTATCGTTCCCTGCAATCAACAAAAAAAAAAAAAAAAAAAAAACAACAAGCTTCATTCTCTCAACTTCAATCCAAGAAACTGAGTCTACAAAATCTAGCGGGCTACTCCTTCCGGTCCTACAATTTCACAACCAATATCGTGTCATCGAGGTAAACCTCCTTTCCCGATCTAAACCTTCAATCCATGAAATGCATAGCATGTTTTTTTTATACTCAACCAAATCGCACAATCCAAAACAGTAACTACGATCTGGAATCAATCTTTTAGTCGTTTAAATCGAAGCGAACCGAATTCAAGAATCAGACTTTAATTCATGAAATCAATTAGAAACTTACGAGGGGGGGCTGTTTCGGGGTGGTGCGGGGTTGTTCGGGTTAGTTGCGGTGATGTTCGGGGTTGCACGACCACCGGCGAGCAGCGTCTTCCCAGCGAGGTGACTGCGCGGCAACGACGGACGGCGACAGCAGCGGCGTCGCGGCTTCCGGTGGCGACAGCAGCGGCTGCAGTGGCTGGACGATGACGACGAATCGGCGGCGGCGTGAGCATAGCCGAGAGTAGGAGAGGAGAGGGGGAGCCGAGGGAGAGAAAGGAGGGGGAGAGGAAATAGGTGATGGAAGGAACACGCCGGCGGTGGAGCGACGGCGACGGAGCGACGGCGACGCCAGAGGGATGGCTGATCGACGGCAGCGAGGTGTGAAGCTGGGTGAGGGAGCTGAAACTCTAAATTTAGAGAAGGGGTTTTTTTCTATTTTGTGCAATTTGGGGGAAGAAGATGAATAATGATTGAGAGAGAGATGAAGAGTGATACGTGGGGGGGATGTGGGAGTTAAAAATGGGGCTTGTTAATTTTTAAAAAATTTGGGCCATTTGTTTTAAAAAGAATTTGGGGCCTTTTGTTTTAAAAGAATTGGGACTTATTAATTAAATGTTTTGTTTGGGCTCTTTTTATTTTGTTGGGGCTTCTTAATTAAATTGGGGATATAAGGTAGGGAAATAATTAAGTTTTGGGGCTTTTTAAATAAATCTTTGGGCCGATAATTAATCGTGACGAAATTATTTAATTAAATTCCGAAATAATTTTGAAGTATGAATAATTTACCCCAAGTTTCAAAATAAATATAATTGCGAGGGGAAATACTTGTGATGAATTATTTAAATAATCCCGGAATATTTCAAAGGATGAATAATTTTATCCTAAGTCCGAAATAAATATATTTTTCGAGGGGAAATGGTTGCGATAATTTAATTGTGCACTTTTATAATTTTTGGGATTTTAATTCGACATCGTGGAGGGAAATACGAGGAGCCAACGGAGGAATTATGGGCGTAAGCGGCCGACCGGAGTCTCAAGCGACGTCTTGGGAGGCCGCCGAATAATTGAAAATATGTGAAAATCGAGAAACGAGATAAAAGACTTTAATGAGGGTGCATGCATTCTAATTTAAGTAGTTTTTTTCTTGAGTCTAATTAGTGTATTATTATATTGTGTTTTTTTTAAAAAGGGTGCTTTCGCAAGTAAAGTCGGAACGAAAGATTCAAGTTAAGGAATCTAAACGATCAAGGTGAACTTTCTTATCCTACATACTAATGTGGATAAAAATGCAAATTATTTTGAGGTGATATGTTATGAAAACTCGAACCTATGTTCGTTGCTGTTTCAAGTGATGTTGTCATGCCATAAATATTTTGTGTATGATGCCTATCTGTTGGCTACGGCCAAGTGAATTATGAATGATGATATAAGTCGAATTCGGGTCCCAGTGAGGGTGGTGTCCCCGCTCGGACTAGTGTACACAAGCTACCTCTGTCATGTTGGGCAGAGCAGGTGACCGTGGAAGGTGGCCACCTTCCCGGCACAAGGATACCTCTGACATGTTGGGCAGAGAAGGTGACCGAGGAAGGTGGCCACCTTCCCGACACATGTATGTAAGGTGACCGTGTGAGAACACCATCTCAACGGCACAATGTGATCAGATATGGCTAAGTACAGGAAAAAGGGACTGCAGTCCAATGTGATATTTTTAGTAAGCTCGGGTCTTTTCAACAACACCCCGAGTGTTACTGTGATGATGGCTTGACAATATTTTCAAATGTATATGTGAAATTTTCGGCAATGTGTTCACTGAGTACTTTTTGTACTCAGCCCTGCATATATTTCTAAATGTGCAGGTTGAGCAGCGAAGTGGTGGAGGAAGTGCTATTGAGACAAGACATTTAATTCAGTCAGATTTTGACTCTCGGAGGTTCATGTCTTCATACATGGAACCGCGTTCATTTGCTTCCGTTGTGCATTTTAAAAGACTCAAGTCTATTTTGTTCAAAACTCTGATATTTTGAAATTTTTACAAACAATTACTCGAGTCTTCATGATCGAGTATCTTTCTTCTATGTATCAACATTTAATTAGTCATGTCTCGCAACCAATGCTTGATTTTATTTTTCCCCTTATTTCTTTCCCCGCTTCTTTAATCCTCCCCTAGTCGCGATCAACCGTGTTTTCTATCCTTAGAAAATGCGGTCGTGACAGAGTGGTATCAGAGCATTCTTTCTCGCTCTGAACCCGAGAGTCTTCTTCGAAAATCTTTGGTCTAGACTTGTTCCAGTAGACTGTCTAATCGATGAAAATGCTCTTAGCACTTCCCTCCCATTGCGCTCAACGAGGAAAAAGGTAACTTGTTTTTTTTCAAAAGAAAGTCAAGATATTTAAAAGTGTGAAATTGAGAAATAACGCATGCAGTTAATTTGAGTGAACAGATGAAAATACTGAGTTTAAAGAAAGAGTTGGTGTTTCTTGATTTGGTAGCGTGCTTAAAGAAAGAGTTAGTATGTCTTTTCTTGGCTAAAGACTGTGAATGCATGAATAAAAGAAGTAACTTTCCTAAATGGAAAAAGGTACTGGAATATGAAAGTATAAAGTATATGAGTATGGTACCAATTGTTGAAATGATATCTCTTTTTGAGTTGGTGAAATGATATCTCTTTTTGAGTTAGTAATTGAATCATGTTGCTAGAATGGGGAAATCAAAATTTCCAAGAACTTAGAATACTTAGTTATGCGTTCCTTCTAGAACACAATATGAACTCGAACTTAGAAGTACAGTATGAACATTTCTCGCTTTCTTGAGCGACGATAAGAAAGTACACGATAAGAAAAAAGTTTCGTCACGAGAAAAGTAATCCAACATAGAACAAAACGATGTTTTTACGTCCCAATGACATGAATAATCTGGGTTAGCCATTGTCTTTCTTGACAATCCAATCACTCCAAAGGATTATACCTTTGATCCAATTAAGCGATGAACACATACATGGCAAGAGAATATGATTACAATGTAAACAAAGAATCTAGCTTTACAATAATAAGTAAACAGAAACGGCGTGTTACGAGGATGATAGTTCTGACGAACCGAGAGTACCAAGGAGTCATAATCTCCACATATGGTCATCTGACGTGATCGTAAGGTGAAAGTAGCTTGTGACGAAAGTTTCCCATAACTCATTTACCATCCTCTATAAGGAATTAAACAAGGGAGTATCACCATTGTAGTTAACCAAGATGATTCATCAGCAACGCTTACTTGGATTCCCATGAATTTCATTTTCTCGCACCCCCTTGATCAAAATACTTTTTGTTGAATTAAGATATTAAATGCCTTCTTTTGCAAGGTAATGTGCCATTATTTTCCCTCTTCTATGTCAAGGTTGTGAATCACTTTCAGTTTTGAGCTTGCTCCCTCATGTTTTCTGATAACCACCAGTGACTACGGTCCTTCTTTACTCGTTCTGTATAAAAGCAATACTTTGACTCTCTGAATTCTTGCCACCAAACTTCTATACTAGGAGCTGCTTTATTTATAGCCTTCATAATGAACATGTTTCCCTAAACTATTGTCTCTTCAATGATAATATATTCTTCAAAGATCATTAGTAGATCTTTAGTGTTTTCAAATGTGCTTGCTGACACTCATTAATTTATAAAGAATAGTCACTTCTTCTTAATCCCACTATAATTATTCCATCATGCTTTGAGCTCTTTAGCAACTCCAAGTCTAAAGTAATTTGCTCTCTTCCCGAACTAGTTTGCTCTGGTTGTCTTCTCTACTAATTAATTTCCGTGACTTGGTTATAAACTTTGTAAATTCGTTAACGTGATATAGTATCACGATGTTGTTGACCAAAAAGGGTAGTTCCTTGTTATTCTTCTTTCTCAAATCCACTTGAGCCCAATCATTTTCAGTCTTACTATATTGGAGTAGCCATCTTGTGAGACCTTAAACCATTTAATTTGACCCTTTGTGATTTCAGACATACTTATTGACAAGCTATTTGTTTTACATGAATATTCTCATATTCTGAATTCAAATATGATTGTTGTCTCTTGATTTGAGCTTTTCTGCAAGCTCCATGTTAAAGCGGGCACATTGCTTCTCCCTTGGCTAGTTTCCTCTTGTTGCCCTCTTTATTAGTCAGTTTCCCTGAACTGCTTACAAACTCTAAAAATTTCATTGATTTGATCTTCTATCACAGTGTTGTTGAGCAAATTGCAATTGTTTATTTTTCCTATTCTTTTCAAATCCATTTGTAACCAACCATCTCAGGTCTTCATGTTATCATCCGGGGATACTTGAAACTTTTCTACTTCACTGTTCATTTTGATTATATTATTGGCAACCTATTATTGACATCTGCATTTTTATTCGTCATACCCTCAGTTTCGCAATTTATTCCATCTGGTAAGTTTTCCCACAATAAATTCCCAAGCTCTATGGGTATAGCTCAAGCTCTTTGAAGTTGTATTTTTTTCTTTTCTGGGAGTGAGCATAATGAGCCCAATTGGGCCTAGTCTTTGCACTTCATGAAAACCTTTGTTGCAAGCTACTGGTGAAAGTTTGTGGTGAACCAAACACTCATGTAATTGAAATAATTATAATCGTTTTATTTTCATGGCTACCTTGGAGCCTACACAAAGCAAGAACGATTCGAATATTTCTCTTGGAATCCCAAATTCAGTTCCGATCAAAGTTAAAACAGTTAGATCAACTCTATATATCCTCGCGTGAGACCCTATGAAATTCTAGAGGAAGTGGGCACAGTAGCATAGCGCTTGGCATTACCACCCAACTTTGGGAACGTACACAACGTATTCCACGCCTCCCAACTTCGAAGATACGTGTTCGACTCAAAACATGTGATTCGCTACAAAAAAAAATCGCCCTAGAGACTAACCTGAGTTACGAAGAAAAGCCGGTGGAAATACTAGATCGAAAAGTGCAGCAACTTTGGAATAAATCGATTACTACAGTAAGAGTTTTGTGGACAAACCACGGACAGGCATAAGCAACATAGGAGCTAGAAGAGAAAACGGAGGAAAAATATCTCGAGATTTTGCCTAGATAACTCCTAAATTTCGGGACGAAATTTCTTTTAAGAGGGGTAGATTGTAACAACCGGAAAAAAAAAAGAAATTAAAAAAAAAAAAAATCTAACTTGGTCACCAAGTTAGTAAATTAATATATTTAAAAATTCTAAGATTTTTTTTCCTCCAAACCAGCCCCCTCTATATTAATCTTCAAATCAGTTATTCCTTCTTCTCTCTTATCGTTCCCTGCAATCAACAAAAAAAAAAAAAAAAAAAACAACAAGCTTCATTCTCTCAACTTCAATCCAAGAAACTGAGTCTACAAAATCTAGCGGGCTACTCCTTCCGGTCCTACAATTTCACAACCAATATCGTGTCATCGAGGTAAACCTCCTTTCCCGATCTAAACCTTCAATCCATGAAATGCATAGCATGTTTTTTTTATACTCAACCAAATCGCACAATCCAAAACAGTAACTACGATCTGGAATCAATCTTTTAGTCGTTTAAATCGAAGCGAACCGAATTCAAGAATCAGACTTTAATTCATGAAATCAATTAGAAACTTACGAGGGGGGGCTGTTTCGGGGTGGTGCGGGGTTGTTCGGGTTAGTTGCGGTGATGTTCGGGGTTGCACGACCACCGGCGAGCAGCGTCTTCCCAGCGAGGTGACTGCGCGGCAACGACGGACGGCGACAGCAGCGGCGTCGCGGCTTCCGGTGGCGACAGCAGCGGCTGCAGTGGCTGGACGATGACGACGAATCGGCGGCGGCGTGAGCATAGCCGAGAGTAGGAGAGGAGAGGGGGAGCCGAGGGAGAGAAAGGAGGGGGAGAGGAAATAGGTGATGGAAGGAACACGCCGGCGGTGGAGCGACGGCGACGGAGCGACGGCGACGCCAGAGGGATGGCTGATCGACGGCAGCGAGGTGTGAAGCTGGGTGAGGGAGCTGAAACTCTAAATTTAGAGAAGGGGTTTTTTTCTATTTTGTGCAATTTGGGGGAAGAAGATGAATAATGATTGAGAGAGAGATGAAGAGTGATACGTGGGGGGGATGTGGGAGTTAAAAATGGGGCTTGTTAATTTTTAAAAAATTTGGGCCATTTGTTTTAAAAAGAATTTGGGGCCTTTTGTTTTAAAAGAATTGGGACTTATTAATTAAATGTTTTGTTTGGGCTCTTTTTATTTTGTTGGGGCTTCTTAATTAAATTGGGGATATAAGGTAGGGAAATAATTAAGTTTTGGGGCTTTTTAAATAAATCTTTGGGCCGATAATTAATCGTGACGAAATTATTTAATTAAATTCCGAAATAATTTTGAAGTATGAATAATTTACCCCAAGTTTCAAAATAAATATAATTGCGAGGGGAAATACTTGTGATGAATTATTTAAATAATCCCGGAATATTTCAAAGGATGAATAATTTTATCCTAAGTCCGAAATAAATATATTTTTCGAGGGGAAATGGTTGCGATAATTTAATTGTGCACTTTTATAATTTTTGGGATTTTAATTCGACATCGTGGAGGGAAATACGAGGAGCCAACGGAGGAATTATGGGCGTAAGCGGCCGACCGGAGTCTCAAGCGACGTCTTGGGAGGCCGCCGAATAATTGAAAATATGTGAAAATCGAGAAACGAGATAAAAGACTTTAATGAGGGTGCATGCATTCTAATTTAAGTAGTTTTTTTCTTGAGTCTAATTAGTGTATTATTATATTGTGTTTTTTTTAAAAAGGGTGCTTTCGCAAGTAAAGTCGGAACGAAAGATTCAAGTTAAGGAATCTAAATGATCAAGGTGAACTTTCTTATCCTACATACTAATGTGGATAAAAATGCAAATTATTTTGAGGTGATATGTTATGAAAACTCGAACCTATGTTCGTTGCTGTTTCAAGTGATGTTGTCATGCCATAAATATTTTGTGTATGATGCCTATCTGTTGGCTACGGCCAAGTGAATTATGAATGATGATATAAGTCGAATTCGGGTCCCAGTGAGGGTGGTGTCCACGCTCGGACTAGTGTACACAAGCTACCTCTGTCATGTTGGGCAGAGCAGGTGACCGTGGAAGGTGGCCACCTTCCCGGCACAAGGATACCTCTGACATGTTGGGCAGAGAAGGTGACCGAGGAAGGTGGCCACCTTCCCGGCACATGTATGTAAGGTGACCGTGTGAGAACACCATCTCAACGGCACAATGTGATCAGATATGGCTAAGTACAGGAAAAAGGGACTGCAGTCCAATGTGATATTTTTAGTAAGCTCGGGTCTTTTCAACAACACCCCGAGTGTTACTGTGATGATGGCTTGACAATATTTTCAAATGTATATGTGAAATTTTCGGCAATGTGTTCACTGAGTACTTTTTGTACTCAGCCCTGCATATATATCTAAATGTGCAGGTTGAGCAGCGAAGTGGTGGAGGAAGTGCTATTGAGACAAGACATTTAATTCAGTCAGATTTTGACTCTCGGAGGTTCACGTCTTCATACATGGAACCGCGTTCATTTGCTTCCGTTGTGCATTTTAAAAGACTCAAGTCTATTTTGTTCAAAACTCTGATATTTTGAAATTTTTACAAACAATTACTCGAGTCTTCATGATCGAGTATCTTTCTTCTATGTATCAACATTTAATTAGTCATGTCTCGCAACCAATGCTTGATTTTATTTTTCCCCTTATTTCTTTCCCCGCTTCTTTAATCCTCCCCTAGTCGCGATCAACCGTGTTTTCTATCCTTAGAAAATGCGGTCGTGACATTGTAGTTATACTCGCGCTCTCAACATGATATAACGGTCGTTTTCGCCGCATCGCCACTTTTGACCGAAGATCGGATTTATCTACTAGATCGCATGTATGATCTCTACATCCGTTGTAGGATTACATCATTTCGCATCTCTTCTTGCCTCGAACATTTCTCGTTTGGAACATCTCTTCAGTTTGCACTTCTTCTTTTCTTAAACTCTTTATCATATGCTACGTCTTTTCGCATTCTCCTTGTTCTCGTCATTCAGGAAAAAAAAAACAATTCTGAATTTGTAATCATTCGATAAAGTTCGAGTTCACACCACATATTTCCATTTGTCCTATCACTCGGAAAAGTGATATTGCAGTTGTCACCAACTAACTTCGATATCAATCAATCTAACATACTTCTTAGGCACTCTATGTTCGCATGCAAGGTTCATAGCGTCATTCCAAGAAATAGAAAAATTTCATGGTCCACTGGTCTCCATCCTCTATCTCGATACTCTAGTCTCATATCTCGATAATTTAGAAATTTCGCCCCACTTTTCATTCTCGTTCGTTTTCATTGCTCGGGAAAGCAATAGGTGAGTTTTCAAATTAGAACTACGGTCCGCGTGGTCAACTAGGTCTACATCTTCGGCACTCTAAGTTCACGACACATTTCATCATCTCGTAGAGAACAAAATATCACAACAAGTACTATAACACACAACATTTTCACATATCAAAGCAAAACACTTTCTCACTTCACATTATCATTCAAAACTTTTGAAATAAAATTTTCTTCAGACTCTCACACTTTCCTCAAAATTTTCACATTTCAATTTCAACTTTAGAGTAAAAGTTTTGACTCAAAACTCAAAACATACTTTCACATCAACTTTCATCACTCGTATAAAACACTCCATAGAGTAACGCTTCATACTTCGCACCTCATAACATATATAACATCAGACTCCATAGCTAAATTTTCCAATCGAAAAGGAAATTTTTTTTTAAAAAAAAAAAATTTTTTAAATTTTTTTTTTTCAAAAAAATTTTTTTTTTCAAATTTTTTTTTTTTCAATTTTTTTTAACAACTTTCCACAACATAAACATTTTTTTCCTCAATCAAACTCCACTAGACAACGAGTCATTAATATTACAAAACATCAACCACAAAATCCTTTTTCCATTTTTTTTCTACATATCAAACCATGCAAATCTTTCAAAACTCATAACACATTTGTATTCCAAACAAAACACTCATGCACTTCACATATATGTTTGAAACAACATTCTTAGATTACTCATTTATTTTCTAAAAATTTTAACATTCTCAAAACAACTCATCAACTTTCGTCCTTCATGTAAAACACTCCATCATCCTATGTTGACATGCTCACGTTGTAGTACTTTCACACATATAAAACATACTCAGTCATCATACTAGTCTTGCTCATGCTCCATATAATCACATCATAACAATATCATGATCAACATACCACACGTGCTTAGATCATCTTGTCAATCATGTGCATACTTCACATAATCATACTATCACAACATCGTGTTCACATATATAACACGTGCTTAAATTTTCATGTCAATCGTACTCATATTCCACATAATCATATCATCAAAATTTAGCTTCACGTATAACATTCATTCACATGCGTACACTTGCCAAAACATCCTCATCATATCATCATCAATTTCATACATCGATCTCACATTCTTTCAACAACTTAAAACATACCTCACTTTCTTTAGTTGAGCGTGATGCTTTGGATGTTGAGCCTTCGTGACACTTCCAGTTTAAGGTTTACCATTCTAGACTTAAGGTGAAAGAAGACTCTCGGACCAGAGCGAAAGAACGAAGCTCTGATACCACTCTGTCACGACCGCCCACCCCAGGGGTGTTACAAACGAGGCGATCGTGACCAAGGGACAAACATTTAAGAATATCATTTAAGGATTTTAGTTCATAAGAAAGACTCAAGTAGCTTGAAAGAATAGTATTTTAGTTCAAAAATATAGCAGCGGAAATAAGGTTTTAAAGAGAGTCAAGGATGACGCCTATGTATGAAGACACAACGCATCCATATTCCCTATGCCGACTCAACATCCACCGCAACATCCCGCTCAACCTGCACATAGGGAAAACACATGCAGGGCTGAGTACTTGATGTACTCAATGGGCTCATGCCGAAATTTTTTTTTCATAAAAACAGTTATGTCATCCATATCAGTGATCTCGAGTTTTATGTGTAGTTAAGAAATATCACGAGAACACAAAAATATTTCAAAGTCTGGCCAGACAATCAATCTCCCCACTTTCTCATCAATCATTCAATCACATTCTCTTTCCATAGTGCGACGAAAGTGTGGCCACACTATTCGCCCACGAGACCGGCCGACTAGCAAGGACGGCTCACGATCCCACTTGTGTACACAGCCTGATAGGGTTTGCGGCCCTATTCAGACCCGAATTCGTTTCATTCATAGCCATATAGCCTAACGGAGTAAACTCATACGAACTAGGCATCAGGCACATAATCTCAATCAAAACAATCCATGGCATGACATAACACTTTTAAACCACCCTTATTACACCATAATCATACTTTTGAAAGCGTAAAAGAGTTTAGTAAAAGAGAGCCCACCTCGTTTGCTTAAACCATTCAACATCCATTTAAGGCAACCCTCGTTCCTCGAGCTCACGTATACTCAATCACCCTTGCCAACGACAACACAAATCAGCCTTTCGTAAACTTATATTATCATGCATGTCCTATTGTTTCTCTCTCATCGTTATTCTCCATTTACCCAACCCAACGTTCGTCACAAAGGTGGAAAAATAAACCTTAATATATTTCAACGTATCACACGTGATCGCATTGTTAAACACGTTCCTTGGACATACATGCATCATATAATACTTTTAAACTTGGAAATAAGTGTCATTTTAATAAGACAGAAAACCGGCAGAATTGCGCGACCGTTTTGTAAAAATTACTATAAAATCACCCAACATCAAAAGATGCTAAATTTTGGTCACAATACAGAGGACACATTCAAGTTCATCCATGAAAATTTTCATATCGAAATCACGCCATTTAGTCAGTCATTTCACATATTGAACTCTCTGGTCAGAACATATAATTTCTGACAGTATTGCGCAGTAAACTTCAAAAATTCACCAAAAATTCATCCTTCCTCATATGATGCTAAACTTTGGTCACAACACATTAGATACATTCAAGTTCACCCAGTTAAAATTTCACACCAAAATCGTGTCATTTGGTCAGTCAAAACATTTATGCAACTCTCTGATCGGAACATAAAATTCTAGCAGCACTGCGCAGTTCATTTGAAAAATTCATCGTAAATTCATACGATGTTCAATAAGGCTGAAATTTTCACAAGACTCAGAAGACACTCCAAATTTTCATCTAGTTCAAGAATCAAATCGATCGGAGGTCATTTGGTCGGTCAAACAGATTTCGAAACATTCTGGCCGAGAACACATGTTACTGGCAGAATTGCGCAGTCGACTTCAAACATTTTTCAAAAATTCATTTTTCGACAAAAAGGGCTGAAATTTATACGAGACACAGAAATCACCTTGAAATTTACTCAGTAAAATTTTCGTATCAAAATTCGACCGTTTGGTCAGTCAAATATACGTCGGAATCCACTGTCCGAACACCACAAATTTCATACTCAAAATTTCGAAATTTGAGTTTCTTCCACAATCATCCAAATAAAATTTTCTCATGCTTATAACACACAATCATGCTTGATAAGACTCTCTTAACATGTTTGCACATAAACTTAGATCATTTACCAAGGATTCAAATCAAACTTCACACAACTTAATCAACAATAGCATAACTATCAAAGTTCTCAAGCAAACTCACTTTCCCACCGATTAACTTTGCGATCTATGATTCCTACACCCTCTATATGCATGTAGGATTCAAGAATAAAGTTTCAATGAAGGAGATGAGAAGGAAATCTTAGTTATACCTTCTTGAATCAAGAAAACGAACGGTAGAAACAAACGTTGACACGATTCGTCCCTCTCCCTTCACTGCTGCCGCCGCTGCCACGAATCCGCCGTCGCGGATCCGCCGCCATCGGCTCCTCCTCTCTCTTCTCTCTCTCGGATTCTCGATTGCGAAAGAAATGAAATGAAATGAAAGGAGGTTGTATTATAGAAAATATTTTCATAAAAGACAAAAAATCACGTCTTTTTGTTTCGATGTGACGCGTAATTAATGCGGCGTTGAAAAACGTGCCTGATGTGACGTGGTTCTTATCCACTTGGAAAACGTGCCTGATGTGACGCGGTTCTTATCCAACTTTTCGTCTCGATTTGTTGTCGAAAGTGTATTTGATACGTGGTTTATTCTTTCGTGTAGGTAACGATTTAACGGGTCGTTACATATGTCTTGATCCACTGGCCTCTAATCTGAATCCTCTCCATTTGACTCGCCCGGATCTCCTCCAACATGGTAATAATGGCCAACTCTTGAGCAATTGCTATCTTCGAATTAAAGGTCTCGCATATATTGTTGAGGATAATATCATAACAAATATATGAAGAGAAATATGTCTTCACCCATTTTTCTTTTGGAGCAACACTGAGTAGGTATTGATGTGTTTGGGGATATATAATCCGCAATGCATCCATCCGCTCCACACACTGTTCGTGGGTTGTACTCGACGCAAGCTCCCACAATATTTCCTTAAAATTCTCCCCGATGAATCTCTTCTTGAAGTTGTTGTATATGTGCTGAACACAGAAGCGATGCTCGCTCTATGGTAAATCCTCAAGGGTGGCTTTTGCAAGACCCTTCCAAAATTCATGTAACACAACACCCATATTAGCACCTGTATAAGCCACAACACAAACACAAAATCTATAATCACAATCGAACTATTAATCTATAGGTCAAATCACAACTAAAGTATTATTATCTAAAAATCACAATTACAGTATACACTTTTTACTGAAATCACATTACTCGTACCTTTTGCTGATCAGACATGAAGACGTATCTTGGGGCATTCTCATGTATGTGAAGGTCCTCTGCTAGGTAGCCGAGGAACCATTTCCACTGAGCATAGCTCTCAGCCTCAGTCACCGCCCACGCAATAGGCCACCAACCGTTGTTTGGGTCAATTCCCATGGCCGTCATAAGTTGGCCTTTGTACATACCTCTCAAGAAACAGGCATCCAAGAAGATAATTGGACGGTAAAAATGCATCCAACAATTTTTCAAAGGCTCGAGGCAACAATAAAACCTCAACAATCTCGGGCCTACAGCTTCAGGATCCCTGAAGTTCTCGTAGTGTATATGCACACTCGAATTGAGGTGTGTCTGTTCCAATTCAGCTTTGTAGTCGAACAGTCTCCGGTATTGGTGGCCCGTCTTGCCAAAGATACCTTCTAATGCACTGTCTCTTGCGCGATATGCCTTCATCCTACCAACTTTCAGCCCGAACTCCTCATCCACACACTGCCGTATAGCTGCCAATGGAATGTGGGGATTCGCTTTGATTTTCTCCATGTAACGCTCAGCTAGCCACTTGGACGTGGGCCATCTCTGATCCAACACTTGCGAGCACGTGTGAGCATGATCTCTCTGCATATTCACTACCACAAAATCGGTATTGTTGTGAGTTTCGATCTTCCTTGTATACACATACCATTCGCATGTCTGGCCTTTACAAATGGCACGAAGTCTCTTGCCATCATTTTTTGATACATGTACAAGCTGTCTGATCATTATCTCGTACTGGCGAATGACTTGATAGGAGAAATCTCGATCCTTAAAAAAATCACCAGGCTTCCAAGTTGGAAGCTCATTGGTCAGCTTGAATGGGGTGTACTTGATACCCTTTCTACGCAACCCTTCCAAATCCTCTAGATCTTGTAGATCTTGTAGCTCATCCACTGTTTCTTGCTCGTATAGTGGGTTTGTATCCGACGAGTTCCTTTTTTCCACCACAGGGGAAAACTTTCGCCTTTTCTTGGACCCTCCGCTGCCTTTACTAGTCTGCTGTCCAGACCCTTGTGGTTCGGTCTCCGGCTCCGCACTCCACTGTTGTCCCGCTTCCTGTTCCGGTTGTTGTTGCCGACATAACGACTCGTAGTATGAGGTAAACATCTGTTCATCTCGACACATGTTGGCCAACGAGATAAAATGGCCGACCTCATCAGCATCATCATCTCATCATTTCCCTCATTATGAAGATGACATCCGTCGGGAACATACTCGAAAGAAGGACAATAAACATCATCTTGGACAACTTGTTGGGGTACTTCTCCTACAACTGGTACGGGTTCTTCAGACGCTGCTTCAGTTGGAACTGACTCTTGCACATGGGTGTCAGCTTCGGACATGAACAATTCATGGGTAATGTCCTCAACGATCGGAAAGAATTAGTTGTCTACCCGTATGTCCGGATATGGTTGACAACCACCGTCCATGACCGGTTGGTACACGTCTTCATCTACAAATGCTCTTGCCCTGTCCGAATCTGGTTGGTGAACTACATATTCATATTCAGTTGCAGGTTCATCAACATGGACACTTGGACCAATCAGATTGGAATGGTCAACATATGAAGGTCTATGTACATCCTACAATACACAAAATCACAAATGAGATACTAAATCACAGATGAGGTACACAAATGTACACAAATGAGGTACACAAAATGTACACAAAATCACAATTGAGGTACTAAATCAATTATGTAAATCACAACTCATTACCTCTGGTACGTGTGCATGTGAGTCTCCTCCTCCAACATATCCTCATCCAACTTCTGCTATAGATTCAACGTGTGGTACTGTTACTAGTACTTCTCCAACTGCAGAGACCGGGGCTTCGGATGATACCGCTTCAAATGCTTTCTCCGAATTTTGGCGAGCTACCTCCTCGTTCCTCCTCCTCTGAACACGATCATCTTCTAAACTCTTTGTAAGATATTCCTCGAACTCAACATCCCTATCATACCAACCAATCATCAAAGGCTTACTCCGGTGCCGTTGCAACTGATCCCTCCGCCTCCTCTTCGTTCTGGGTTTTTGCTTTGCTACATTTGGCTCGGTTTCTTCAATCTCTTCAATAATGACTCCTGGGGGTTTCGACGCCCTGAATCTGAGAAGCTCTTGAGCTTCATCCTTATTTTTTTCAATATAGCGTCAGCCCGGGTTATCTCCACAACGTAAATGTGAACTAACTTTGTCGTAGTAGCCGCCACATTGAGGAAATCCTGTAGATGTGTATCCTCAACAATGGGCATCAAAGGGCTGCCTATTAAAACCCCCTCGCAGTCATGACTGTACTTTGGATCACAATAATAGAACTCACATATCATCTTTCTATCATACTTCAACTTTAACACCATACTCGAGAGGTCTATGAGCTAGAAATGGTTAATGTTACAGAAATCGAAGAATGTCAAATACCCACCAACATACTTTTTCTCATCTTTGGTAAAGAAGAATGAACCTCCATGATGGAAAGCAACTGAAAACATTCCAGGTTCTTTAAGGAACAATAATCGCACAATAAAAAATCATACCAAAACATCCAACAAATATTCACAAAAATTCAATTTCCGGAGCCCTAAATCACAAACTGAGGATTAAAAATCAATTTTCGGAGGACCAAAAAATATTCACAAAAAAATCAGTTTCCTAAACCCTAAATCACAAATTGAGGATTAAAAACATAACTTACTACATTAAGGTGTTTGAGGAAAAAAAAAACATAACTTACTACATTCATCTTTTGGGACGAAAAATCCAGCCGAGGATCTCGGATATCCCAGGTTTCTTCTTCCACATCTATGACCTCCGGTGCATGTCTCGGTGGTGGTCGCCGTGGTGGTGGCGATGGCGGGAATGTGGATTCCTTTTTACGACGAGACGAATTTCGTGATGACGATACGCCTGAGGATCCAACGCGCTTCTGTTTTGGCGGCATTCATGCAAGAGAGATTTTTACAGAGGGGAACAGATATAATGAAGAGTGAAAATAAGTTTGTGAATTTTCTAGGCGGGGTGGGAGAGTAGAGAGTGAACTACCTTTTTTGTGAAATTTTTAGGCGGGGTGGGAGAGACTGAAGACTGAAAATACTGGTGGTGAAATTTTTGAAATTTATTTGATAAATAAAAAAATAGAGTATTGTATACGTGGTGTGTATATGTGGTGCAACTGCATACAAACTGCCGCTGACGCACAGACGTCAAACCTGATGGCTGACGCACAAACATCAAATCTCGACAGGTTGCAGGCCGCCACTGCAGATTTCCGTTTGATATGACCATAATGCCCTTTTAGGGCTGAAGGGTTTTTTAGTCAGAAAAAACATGATATGTGATTATGTTTAAGGTGCCAGTATTGTTACAAATGGAAACATCGAAGACTTTTTATGTAGTTTACTCTTGTTTAAATCCTCGATAACAAGATCCTCGACGAAAGGCTTATCTTCTAGTTATTTTCCAACAATATATAAAGCGTTGTACATCCAAACTCACTCAAATCAATTTTGTAAAATCCGTTCAATATGTCAGTTGCTGTATTCACTTCGTATAGTCTCTCCGCACCCTCTCTCCCATCCATCAAAAGATTCAAAACCCTCCCCCTTCGATCTTCGCCATTAACACCTGCTCTCAAGCTTCAAAAAAGAGGGCTGTGCGGCATATGCTGTTATAAGGATAATGATTCAAAAGAATCCGTTAAAGAGGTAAGCTTTATGCACTTTTCAGTCAATTGATTTCTCTGTTCCTTGTAAATTGCCTATATATATGTATACAATTGATGAAAGAGCCTTCTTGATTTGAACTTTTCTGCTGCGGGCAGAAGATTTGTTGTTGAACTGAGAGTGGATTTGTTGGAATTAGTAAAAGAGTAACATTTTTAATGCAACTATTTGGGGTTCTTGAATTGATTTTATAGCCAACTACTAAGAATTGATAGTAAGACATGAAACCTAACATGGTTTAGGATTGATATATTGATACTTTGATTTTTCATGAATGCTGATTTATTGTTGAATAGGGAGTGGATTACTTGGAATTAGTGAACAAGATAGCATTTGTAATGAAACTACTTGGGTGGGTGGGTGGGTGGGTGGAATTGATTTTCGATTGAGAAGGATTGATAACTGCTAGCAATTTGATAAGAATCAGGCTTTTAGTATGTATTTGAAGAATAAAATGAAATGCAATATGTTTAGTTGATATTACTAGTTGATTTCATTGATGGTGGTGCGTGCAGACCTAAGTGCCTTTTTGTTAGTTACAATGCTTTATTGTAATCTTTACAGGAAAATAGATTAGAATGGCGAATATTGAAACGTTGGGATGTTCCATGGAATTGGCAAACCATCTCACTAACCTCACTTGCTTGTGGAATAAGGTGCATTGTGATACTGGCTTGTATAGTTTATTCTAGTATAAGAGCAGTCATATATGCTCTGATTGATGACGCCAGTGTTTGTTACAGACTTAATTTCAGTTTTTTCTAGCGATGTAATCAGATGTCTTGTCTACCTTATGTATGAATAGATGATCTTTAGTCATTGAGTTGTTAAGCATATTGGATTTCCTCTGTTTATATGGGAAAAACTGATAAGTTTTTCAGACAGTTTTGTTTTGACAGGACTAATTGAAGCAGAGGCAGTAGAGTACTCAGGGATTCAAATCGAGGAGTTAAGTTTGGATGAGAAGGCGGAGATCTTGTTTTTGGATCAAGGGTACGAAACATCTTTAAGACATGTACTTCTTTATCATGGATTTTCTGTCCTTACATATTCTCATCTGTTTGTCATTGTTTATTTGCACCAATTCTGATGTATTCCATTTTCTCTATTGTAGAATTGCAACTACAGTGGTTCTAGCGGTTTTGTATAGTCTGACAAAGTCATTCTCTCCCCTTCCTGATGACATATATCGATATGGTAACTAGCACAGTTTATATAAATCAAATCAGTTGTATTTATGGGGTTTGCTGTTCATAAAATGGTCTCATTTAGATTGTATTTGGCAAAAGTTTAATCACCATAAGTTATTACAAAAAAACTATCTGAGATAAGCTCAATTCATACTTTAGATTGGAGGGATCCTTTCAATCTTCAAAAAGGCTGGTTGTTATGGGCGGGGATTGGTCTCGGTGGAGCTTTGGCTGCCATTGCAGGAACAGGAGTTGTGGTGTCTTTTTTCAACGGTGAGCCCCCACAGAGAGAGGTGAGAATATCTTTCTTGCTTAAATCATGTTTTCTGTCCTTGTCTAGCTCATAATTTGATAATTCATTCGCTTACTCTAGACTGATGCCCTTGTGCGCTTGCTTCCACTAATCGGATCTTCGAGTATCAGGTACTTATCTCAATCAGTTTATGTTTCTGCCACTTTGTTTTCCTCCTTGGTATGATACACAAGAAACTAACCATTTTCCCTTGTGAAATATAGCACCGCTGCTTTGGTAGGTATTGTAGGTGTGCTTGCTCCTATTCTCGAGGAAACTGTCTTTAGAGGGTTTTTCATGGTAGCTCTCACCAAATGGTAAGCTTTATAAATTGCATTTATGGATAGTACCAACAATTAGGAAATACTATGTGGTTATACTAGATACGTTACTTTATACTCCCTCCGTCCCATGATAAAACTGTCATTTTCGGGGGTCCCACAAAATAGTGTACACTTTTTTATGTCTAGAATCATTTACTCTCTTACAAGGCCTTCCCATCTAAACCAGTTGATGTTTTCAAATGTTAACGGCTATTGGATATATTAACCAAACAAAAAGAGGTCTCTTTGGGCACAATGGCATGAATTTGGGGATACATTGCCATCAAAGTGCCAATATAATTCGAAGCAGCTGATTGGAACTCGACTGACTTCCCTTGCAGGTTGCCAATGCCTCTTGCTGTGCTCGTCAGTGCTGCTGTATTTGCAGGAGTACATCTCACTCCGGGCGAATTTCCTCAGCTGTTTGTACTCGGTATTTATTCTTATCTACGACATTTGTCCATGGTTTGAAGTAGCAACAACACACAGTTACATGTGATATGGGTATTTACACAGGAACGGCATTAGGGCTAACTTACGCTCAAACGCGCAACCTTCTAGCACCAATCACTATCCACGCCTTATGGAACTCGGGTGTCATATTGCTTCTAACCTTCCTTCAGGTAATTTCCCCACACGACGACACACAAAACATAATCACTCACACATTGATATGATGGCGTTTAATTTGATCTGTTAAAAACAGTAGCTCCGATTGATGGATAAAAAATTCATTTTATTTGTGTTCCATAGCTGCAGGGATATGACATCAAGGACTTGTTGTTACAAGGCTCGTATTGAATTGAAGCTCGTGTTATTGATCTCAAACCTTTCTAGAATCTTCCTGTGTTAGAGCTCTTTTTCCATATTCGAGAAATGTATATGCTAGTAATCCTCAACAGTAATGTTACTCTAATAAAGTGTACACATTAGTTTTTACCCATTTTATCCACACCAATCAATTTCAGTTGCTCATATTGTTCATCTGCAGATGAGAATAGAAGTAATTTTACATTTAATCGTGATTAATGTGTCAAGATCGGATATAATTTCCAGTAATTAACTCAAATAGATAGACTCAACCCAACTCAACATGGCTTCTTCACACTCCTAGATTGAACATGTATTTATATACTCTCATTTCTCACAATTATATAGTTTGTTTTATTTGTTCCAAATATAAGAATTTGTTTTCTTACCCCAAGTTGAGTTCACTTGTTGGTGACATTTTCATTTCAGTTTGCAAATGGTGGAGTAACATATTTTTCTTGTTACATTATTATTTTTTTTACTCCTATTATTTAAAATGAGGAATAGTGTAATACAATAGGTGAAGCGGAATTGACCCTTCCCATATAAAAGTGTAATATAATTAATTACTTAAATTTTCACACGAATTGATGCTTTAAATGGTGGAGTAACAAAAGTCTAGGATGCTTTGAGTTGAAATATAAAAAGAAAAAACGGACACGTATTTTCACATTGCACGATTGGGAAGCAAAAATCTAGGTCAAAACAATCAAATGAGAATGGAACAAAACGAGGTTTAGGTTTCTGGAATTGCTACATCTTCATTTAATTGAGCACATTCAAGGCATGGAATTATGGACAAAAAACGAAATTAAAATTATATACTAGTAGTAATATTCTAGTTCTAACTTTGAAAAATGGTGTTCCATATTTGCTAGAAATTCAAACTCTTATGATGTTATAAACAAGAAAAATTAAAACTTGAGGAAACCCATGCCCTGAATCTCTAAAAGGGCTACACTATCCAAGATTATTGACTTCTGCTTCCCAAACAATCCCCTCTTCGTCTCCTATATTTTATTTCTAACATTTTTCAAAAAGTCAGTTAAATAAAAATAGTTAAGTTTGGATTTATTTGTCGCTCAATTAAATGAAGATGTAGCAAGTATATTTATTTGTCATTTTCATTTTGGACGGGGATTGCTCAATACTTCTTCTTTACTAAACTCACCGACATTTTACTTTGCTTTTCCTAAATTTTAGATGCTTGTTTATGTATTACATCAAATCATGTAGTACTATATATTAATTTCTGGAGTAATTTTACATCATAAATGTATTCAAACTAATTAGTACTACTACTTTACCAACACCGAGATATTGATTACTTCATCCTCGTATTTATGACTAGAATACGTTTACTTTGAGTGATGTGATTGACTGATAAAATATAAAGATTTGAGTATTTGGATATGATGAAAAAATAAACTCAAAATTAATCATTCCATTCAAGTAATTAAGAAGTAAATCAGCTTGGATTATGTTTAATTGTTTATCATTCTATCATATATATCACTTAGAGTAAACACTCCTTAAATTTAATTTTATATACTACTCCATCCGTCCCCAAAGAATATGCACTTTGGGTTCGGCATGAGTTTTAATGCAAAATTGGTAAAGTAAGAAAGAGGTAGAGAGAAAAAGTAATTAAAGTATTGTTAGTGGGGAATGAGTCACATCTCACTAGAGAGAAGAGTGTTTTTAAAATTGGAAAATACATATTCTTTTGGGACGGACTAAAAAGGAAAAAAGTGCATATTTTTTTAGGACGGATGGAGTAGTATAATTGTTGATGTAGTTATATATGGATGTCAACTTTAAACGATTTAGCTACACTACAAAAAAAAAAAACCAAAAAAAAACAATGCTTACGTACCTAGCAAATGATACTGAGCACCAATATGTGCAACATATCTTTATATCCAAATATCATTTGTATGTACCAAATCAGCATATTATTATTGAAATAATATGAAACTTAATTTCTCAAGCCAAGCCAGTTACAATAAAGGGGTAAAACAAGATAGCAAGGAGCTGTGAGCCTGTGACATAAGTGATATACTATTAATTACCTTAATTTCACCAAAATTAGTCAACCATTCTTGATCTCTGAATAGGAAGGCACTTTTTTATTGGGCCAATTAATATTGTAAAGACCTATACCGAAGAAAATGGAAGATCAGCCAAGATCTGTGTCAAAAAAATAGGAGAAAACCCTAATAGTGATTAACTAGTTAGGATTAATAAGTGTGGTCCATTATTTACGTTTTAAACAAAAGGCATCTTTGATTAGTCAAAATCTGACAAAGTCAGTGGAATAGAAGTTTACAGGAATGGAATAGAAGATTGGATCCTGAGACACTGACTCCACTTAATAATTTTTTTAGAAATAAACTAATTTGAAGCCTCTCTGCATTGGGAGTGGTTCACTTGGTCGTCCACATTTTCGAATCAAATTTATTTACATATAAACCATGCTTTTAATTAGAAGCTTTCTTTGTCGACTTCACCCACTTTAATAATAAGATTAGGCATAATAAAGATTACAACCACTCCCATATTCAAATCTCCATGAGCACTGATTTGGTGGCTTCTTGAGATTCCTCATTTTGTGTGTGTATTCTTGACTTCATTAGTGTTTAGTTCAATTTGTTGATAAAATAAAAGTGAATTAAAGTCAGCCAGAAAAGGCGGCTGAAGCTTCGGAGGCAGACTCCTCCTTGGGAAACAAGCCATGCCTCTCCATATTAACTCACCATTTTAGCCTCTTCAAACTTCATCTTCTCCATTTCTACTGCATGCTTTCACCTCGCTCCATTTTAGGGTTTTCATCTTCTTGTTTTCTTTTGTTATTTTTGTGTTGTCCTAAAACTAGATTAGTCATTTCTTGAAACAAAACTAATATGGAGGAGAGGAATAATAATGAATTAGGTGACAAATTTGATGAGGAGCTTCCAGGGTTCAGATTCCATCCAACAGATGAAGAGCTAGTAGGGTTTTACCTCACTAGAAAGATTCACCACAAACCTCTCTCGATCGAGCTCATCAAGCAGATCGACATCTACAAATACGATCCATGGGATCTTCCAAGTATATCACTTTCTCCTCAAATATTCAATGTGCATGTTTTTTTTTATGAACTTCAAAATACTAATAGTGGTGGTAACTTTGTTTAAGCAGAGATAGCAACAAATGGGGAGAAGGAATGGTATTTCTACTGCCCGAGAGACCGCAAGTACAGAAACAGCACCCGGCCTAATCGTGTGACCGGAGCTGGTTTCTGGAAGGCCACCGGAACAGACCGGCCGATCTACTCTTCCGAGACCAGTAAATGCATAGGTTTGAAGAAATCCCTTGTTTTCTACAAAGGGAAGGCAGCAAAAGGGATCAAAACTGACTGGATGATGCATGAGTTTCGGCTTCCCTCTCTCTCACCTTCTTCCTCTTCAACCAACAAAAATATCCCAATAAATGTATGAATTTAATTAAGTTTATAACTGGTTTAGATGTTACTGGTAATAACTGTGCATGCTCTTTGTCTTCTTTCAGGAAGCATGGGCGATATGTAGGATTTTCAAGAAAGCCAACTCCACCACAAAGAGGGCTATCTCTCTCTCCCATTCTTGGCCTAATCCACTTCTTGACACTACTAAACCTGATGTTATCAACCATGTTAACACCACCCCAATCAGTTCTAGCATAACAACAATGGCACACAAGAATACTAATATTCCATCGTTTCAATACGGTTTGTGCAATGATTTGCACAACTCGTCCGTGGGAAGCTTCCCCACCCCATATTTGGGCAACGGAGACGAGTTCAAGCCTAGTTACGCGTTTTCTTGCATTGAAACCTCGACACCAGCCTCGAGATTTGTTGTGAATGATGCTACTTCCTTGTTGCTGGAAATGTCAACGTCCATCGTAGGAGACTTTGGGGCGGATGCGGGCTTGAGTGCATCGTTGATTGGGCCTGAGGATGTGCAGAGGAGTCTTGGCAGTGGAGAAGAAGCAGTCTCAGCACATGAGCAATGGATGGAGTTTCCTTGTTACGGTCTCCCATCGAATTTTATGTGGGATTCATTGTCTCCTTGTCCTAGTGATTTGTCAACTAGTTATTCTACTAACAAGTGCTACACTTGAGCAGATATACTAGTTTTGGTTGCAAGAATCATGTTTTTGTATTAGCTTTTTCTTTCGATTAGAATCTTGTCATCTTGAGTATTTTGTTAGATGTCATCTGATATTGATGTACAAATGCAATTAGTATTTTTTTTTCTTAAAACATCTCTCTGCTATCAGTAATCTTCTCAATATTTATAAGCCTTACTTGTATTAACATCACATTCACATTTCATTTTCTCCCACTGGAACTCATATTTCCCGGATCAAGATCAATACAGAACACTACAACTTCAAAGCAAGTAGTAGTAGTATTTTTTATAAGAGCCATAAGGCTTAAAAAATCAAAGCAATAATTTCTTGGGAGTCATGGGACTTAAAAAGTATCATCTAGAAAAATGACTGTCTAAAGTAAATAAAATAGGCAACGATAATAATATAAGAGATATTCTTTCCATGCAGAAACAAAAAAAAAATAGATTGTTGAACATGAAGACCACAACATGGATCCCCCTTTAAACATAATTCCAAGTACATTTTACCCAGAAAACATATAACCACAAAATTAGTGGATAAAACTTGCCACCTCTTTCAGGTAACAGAGAACATGGGAAGAATGAGATTATAAAAAGATTCACTTTTTAATGCATAACAAAGCATTTTCTGTTGATCTTTCTCATAATTTCAATTCAATATTGACTTTGAAGTATCACAATTGCATTTACTTGAGATTTTTTATGAGAATCAACAAAAAACAATGAATTATGAATAAGAGAGGCATAATTAGAGGAAGCCAGTAGTTCAGAAATGAGTTTCATCAAAAGGGGAATAAGATTCCCAAAACCTAATGTAGCAAACAGAATAATTTCAATAGGAAATATAAAAGAATCCTGGAAAATACAGGCACTTGAAAATCTCACAATACAATTTCTTATAAATTGCCTTTCAAAATTATCTTTGAATCTAGTTCTTGGAAGCAACCTTTTCCTTAGCCTTCTGAATCTTCAAAACCTTCTTCACAATCTTTTGTTCTTCCACCAAGAAAGCTCTAATGATCCTTTAAATTAGAAGATAAATAATGTGTCAGAACTTAATCACAACGAGTCAAGAAACAACAGCATAATGAACATTAAAGTACAAAAAACACCAACCTTTCCCTCACAGCAGAACCAGATAAAACTCCGCCATAGGCACGATTCACAGTTCTACGGTTCCTGGACAATCTAGACCTCTTATACTCCGCAGGTCTCAGGTGGGGAATCTGTCCACATTTATAAAATCAAAGCATAACTATTTAAGTGAAGTATGAGTCCATAGAAATTCAAGGCAATGGAAGTCAAGTTCATGACATACAAAATGCATACATTTGAACATACTACTTACTGATCTAAGTAGATGATACCTGTAAACAAGGCTAGAGTGCATCGTATATCTCAAATAATTCACAAACATCTTGGGTTGGGGCCTAGTTTTAATTGATTGGATGATTGAATATTCAACAATACAGGGCAGCGTATCAATAATCCAAGGATTGAAACTTGACATCGTTAAATCACTCTTAACCAAAAAAACGTCCAAAAACTGTCTGGATATGCTTAACAGAACACGAACACGAACACTTGACTCAATCAATCAACACATATTACATAACCTAAACTATGTTATGAGAGCAACAAAACCACAACTTGGTAGTTAAAAATAAGAGCATACTTTTACTTCACATATTCACTGAATAAGTAAAAAATGGTGCTCGTATGAAACTGAAAAATCAAGCTTTCACTCAAAAACAACAATATTTCAGCAATTATCGCATGATTGAGAAAATGATCTTCAAAATGCATCACGTACCCCTTGGATTCTCTTTCCGGTGACAGGGCATTTTGGTCCACTCGCTCTCTTCTTGGTGGTCTGATACACTAGCTTCCCACCTAGATTTCAAATATGACACAAACCAATTAATCCGGGAATAAAAAATCATCATACAATATCAAATCTCGATTCAGCTACAAATGGGCACAAATCACTGAAGACAAACACAATCAATGCGAGCAAAATGTTAAATAAATTTACCAGGAGTTTTGACGACTCGGTGTTGATTGGATTTGGTGGAATAACTATGACGCTTCCTGTATGTCAGCCGCTGCACCATTTTTCCGTTCTGGTAGGATAATGCGAGCGCGAGAGCTGATGAAGGGAGATAGTGTTGCTGCTGCCGTAGCCCTAAATCCGACGGCTGAGATTTTTATATTTAGGAGCAGGACGTGTGGCTGAGATTGGGCTTGTACCATGAATTTTTTAAGCTTTGGTAAATTAGCCCAATTATAATTTTTGTGTTGAAATTGAGCCCATTAGAAATTAAGTTCCCAATTACACAGATCAAGTGCAGTACAGTATTAAAGCAATTATTTTTATACTTAGTCTTAAAAATGTAGCCTAAGCTCTCAAGGACAGGATTACATAGTTAGTGGTTTGATCCAAAAATGGAGCTGTCCATTAATTTATGTCTCTCTTGATCAAGAATTTAAAATTTATATATTTGGAGAAAAAGTTATCATCTTGATATTAAGTGCCTAATCTTGCTATTTGATTAAAGGACTAATCTTTCATCACTTAGCTGATTAGCTCAATGACTACGTACATAATCCAAATCTCTATAAATCAAAGTTTTTATTGTTCGAACTCTCTCCCATATTTAAAAACGACTTCTAAATGAAAAAAATAGGCATTATAATAATGTAGTAGAAACCAAAAATTAGATTGTTGAACACGGACACTACCCCTTTTGGCATAATTCCAACTACAAGAAAACATTCAGACACAAAATTGGTAGATAAAGTCATAAAACTTACCCGCTGAATTCTCTTTCCAATAACAGAACACTTAGAAGGAATGAGATTACAAAATGGGTCAGCTTTTAATAAATAACAAATCATTTTTTCGTGGATCTTTCATATAATTACAGTTTAATAGCAGTATTTATTTTTGAAGTGTCATAATTAAATATACTTAAGCTTTTTTATGAGCATCAACAAAACAATGAATTGTGAATAAGAGAAGCATAATTTGAGGAAACCAGTAGTTAATCAATGAGTTTTATGAAACAGAAGAAAGCTGAGTCATTTCAATAGGAAAAAAAGAAACCTGGAAAATACAGGCACTTCAAAATCTCACAATACAATTTCTTAATCCCTCTGATAAATTGCTTTTCAAAATTATCTTAGCCTCAAGCTTTAAATCTAGTTCTTGGAAGCAACCTTTTCCTTCGCCTTCTGAATCTTCAAAACCTTCTTCACAATCTTTTGTTCTTCCACCAAGAAAGCTCTAATGATCCTTTAAATTAGAAGATAAAATGACGTGTTACAACTTGATCACAACGAGTCAAGAAATGACAGCTTAATAGAACATTAAAGAACATAAAGCCCCAACCTTTCCCTCACAGCAGAACCAGATAAGACTCCGCCATAGGCACGATTCACAGTCCTGCGGTTCCTGGACAATCTAGACCTCTTATACTCTGCAGGTCTCAGGTGAGGAATCTGTCCACGTTTAAAACATTAAAGCATATCTATTAAAGTCGAGTAGGAAGCCAACGAAATTCAAAGCAATGAAGTACAAGGTCCTGATATACAAATGCGTACATTAGGGTCGTGTTCGGTTTCCTAGATAAAATAGTATCTAGGATTGAGTTGTGGAATTGTTTTAGTTGGAGGGGGTTGGCTACGACTAATTATCATATGATTATCTATCTAGGATTGAGTTGTAGATTCAATCTCATGAACCAAACACACTACATATTTAATCCTGAGATACAATCTTACAAACTGAACTACCTCTAGGGGGTATATCTGTCTAGATATTATAATACTCCCTCCGTCCCCTAATAGGAGTCGTTGTTTGACCGGGCACGAGTTTTAAGAAATGTAAAGAAAAGTTGGTTGAAAAAGTTAGTGGAACGTGGGACCCACTTTTTTATATTGATTTTATAATAAAATGTGAGTGGATTGAGTTAGTAGAATGTGAGACCTACTACCATTTATGGTAAAAATGAAGAGTGACTCTTAATAGGGGACGGCCTAAAAAGGAAATTAGCGACTCTTATTCGGGGACGGAGGGAGTACTAGATAACATTTGGGGTCAGGACCTAGTTTTCATTGATTGGTCGCATATTCACCAATAAAGGCCAACAGATCCAAGTAGGGATGTCAATGTAGCCCGCAACCCGTGGGTTGGCCCGAATAGCCCGCCAAATTTATAGGGTTAGGGCTGGAAATTTCTAGCCCGATAAAATTAAAACCCGATTAGCCCGCACCCGATCAACCCGCGACCCATTAGGGCTATACCCGAAAACCCGATGGGCTGGCCCGAAAACCCGATTTTATTAATATAATAATTGATAAATAAATTAAAATTTTCAAATTCACTTAAAAAAATATTTAAATTTCTAAAACATACATTAAAATTTCACAAAATATTTCAAAATTTAGTATTTGATCATGTTTATGATTGAGTTTGACAATATATCTCAAATTTATCATAATTAAATATTTTACATTTTATGAATATAACTAATTTTCATCATTATTTATTGGATTGATCGCATGTTAATCTTATCGGTAGCAACCCGATTAACCCGCTGGGCTAGCCCGAAACCCGAGCTTTTAGGGTTAGGGTTGAACTTTTACAACCCGAAAGAATTCACAACCCGATTAGCCCGCACCCGATTGACCCGCAACCCGAGTAGGGCTGGTCCGAAACCCGATGGGCCAGCCCGATTGACATCCCTAGATCCAAGCTTCAAATATTGAAACTTGACATAGTTTATAATCTCTCTTAGGCAAAAAAGGTTGAAATACTATCTGGATAGGCTTAACAGAGCTCGAATACTTGACTTAATCAATCAAAACTTATTCCTTAATCCAAAGAAAGTTATTAGGGTAATAAAACCATAAATTGGTAGCTAAGAGCATGAGCATATTTTTTGTATAATCAAGTAAAAATCGTCCTCGTGTGAAACTGCAAAATCTAGCTTTCAAGATACTACGCATCAATCCATTAAACGACACATACCCCTTGGATCCTCTTTCCAGTGATGGGGCATTTTGGTCCACTCGCTCTCTTCTTGGTGGTCTGATACACTAGCTTCCCACCTAGAATTCACATATTGTTAGAATAAAGAGAAGATTTGGAAGAATAAATTACGAATAAATTCCCTACATCAAGGGATTGATCAAATCATGTATAGAATAGGAATAATTTAGTTACCATATGAGAATGATTGTACTCGTATTTAACAGGAACGATTGAAATGAGAATAATCATCAAACTATTACACTAAAACCTTCTTTGTCGTTTATCATGGTATCAGAGCAGGCGACGATTCTGGGAGCTCAGAATCAATCTCATCATCGCTCGTAACCCTTTCCCAACCTCTTGGCCAAGAACCTGTAAAAGGTAGATATGTCAGAAACCGAAAAGGAGATAACCGGCGGCCAGAACACATCCGAAGCGGATGAATTTGCACGTCTCTTTTCAAATTTCATGCGTAAAAGCCTTATGCAAAACCAACCACCAAAAATTCACGAAACCAAACCAGAAAAAACCATATACAAAACCGATTCTCAGCCCTTGACAGTAAGGTTTAAACTCAACGGAGAGAACTATCCGGTATGGTCCATCCTGATGCACAATGAGATTAGCGGAAGGGGGGGATGGTATCTCACATCACAGGAGTCCCATCCCCACTAACGAGAACAGATCCAACGTTTACAAAATGGCAGGAAGCCGGCCATTGTGTATTTACGTGGCTGGTTCAAAACATCGAAACCAAGTTGGTCAGCCGAGTGGCTCAACAACCGACGGCGAAGCACATATGTGACAACATGGTTGTAACATACAAAAGCGGCAGAGATTCGTTACAAATATACGATCTCCACCGTAGGGCAAACACTCTAAACAGGGGAACACCACGCTAGAGGAAGTATGGAACGATCTCAACGAGATCTGGACAGCAATTGACCAGAAACTGCCCAACCGAATGAAATACCCAGAAGATATCCAGATCTACAATGAAGAAACCGAACAAGATCGACTCTATCAATTCTTTACTGCATTGGATGATAAGTACGAATTGACAAAGAGAGAGGCATTGAAGATGGAACCACTTCACTCAGCCGAGCAAGCATACAACATAGTGAAACGGCAGGATATCCGATCAGAAATCCTCCGCCCTATAGACGGAAAACCCCCAGGAGACGGGATCGGAGCAGGGTTGTTCACGGCGAGAAGGTCGAATCACTCGACCGCTCCACGCCGCGGCGGCAGTAGCGGAAACGGGGGATGGAACCAGCGGCCCTCCGATGAACGGAGAACGGATGAAGATCGGTCCAAATTGGTGTGTACAAATTGTGGAAAACGCAAGCACGCAAGAGAGCAATACTTTGAATTGGTGGGGTATCCGGACTGGTGGGAGTCGAAGCATAAACCGGCTGCAACTCGACCACCGTGGAGCAAAGGCCACGCCGCCACAGCCGTTGGAATGGAGGGAGGAACAGCGAACCTTACCGCCACCGAGGACAACCGTGACACGGCCGCTCATGCTCGGGGCAACGAGCAGCTGATCGGCGCACCACCAAGAACAGCCGGAATCGCGCAATTCGCCATTGAAGGAACCCGATCAGAAGGAGATGAGATGAGTGAGACGACGGGAGGTAACGCAGTATTAGGGTTAGGTTTACAACCTAACCCTCAGCCTTTCATATCTTTAGGAAATATACCCCATATTGAAAATTATTTCATTTATGCCCCAAGTAATTCCCAAAATCCTAAAGTAAACCCCAACTTTTTTGAAAACTATACATCAGCCCCAATTGAATGTAAAAATAGTTTTCAAGCCCTAGAAAATTTTGGGACAGTGTGCGCTATGTCTGCAGCTATCGAAAAAATCAATAGGTGGATTTTTTATTGCGGGGCTACTGACACGACGACTTATGATGAGTCGGATATTACTAAAATTCATAAGCCTCATTTATCTCATATTCAAACTGCTAGTAGGGAATTTACGGTTGTAAAAGGGGCAGAGACTGTGAAGATTTCTCCAACTTTAGAATTATCTAATTGTTTGCATGTTCCTTCACTTTCCCACAAATTATTGTCAATCAATCATGTGACTCGGGAATTAAATTGCACATAGCTAATACAACCGAATTTCTATCTACAGCAGGATATCAGGACCGGAGAGATTATTGGGCGTGGCAATGAAAGTAACGAGCTGTACTACGTGGATGAGATAGTCCAAAAAGGAGTTGCCATGCTAACTCACGGGTCTGCTGATAGGGAAGCTTGCCTTTGGCACCGACGCTTAGGACATCATTCTTCGGGTTATTTAAAAATGATATTTCCTAATATTACTCCAAAATCGAGCATATATTGTGAAACTTGTGTTTTGGCTAAAAGCCATAGAAATTCATATCCTTTGAGTAATTCTCGTACTGAAACCATTTTTGATTTAATACATTCCGATGTTTGGGGGCCCGCACCAGTAATTGGGGGATAAGGCTTTAGATATTTTCTTATCTTTGTCGATGATTGTACCCGTATGACTTGGGTATACTTTATGAAGCATAAATCTGAAGTTTTCGAACACTTTGTCCACTTCTATAACCTTGTCCAAACACAATACCAAAAACCCATCAAAATCCTTCGATCCGATAATGGAGGGGAGTTCCTCAATTCCAAAATGAAACAGTTCATCCTAGAAAAGGGAATGATACAACAAAATGGGGCAACCAAAAGTACTCTTGCCACTGTCAATGAGATTACTGGATGTAAGTACTCTTGCCACTGTCAATGAGATTACTGGATCTAATATTGTGGATGAGACTCAGGGGGAGAATAGTGATCAACCTGAAGAAGTTGAAACAGATGACATTGAGGGGATTGATCCTGACACTGGAAGATACATACTACCTCCAAGGGCAAACAGAGGAGTACCACCAAAAAGGTACTCTCCAGAAAGAATCAACAGAAAGGCAAGATACTCTATTGCGAACTTGGCAAAAGGCCACCTAACTGAAATGGCTCAGGCTTTTGAGGAAGCACTCTACGATGAGGAGGAGATCCCACAGTCAGCAGATGAGGCGATGAAGAACAAACATTGGAGAGAAGCCATGAAAAAGGAGATAGATGCCTTAATGCGTAATCACACTTGGGACAAGTGTATACTACCCGAAGAAAAGAAGCCAGTTGGGTGTAAGATGGGTGTTCACCATTAAGCGGAGACCGGATGGAAGTATTGAACGGTATAAAGCTCGGCTGGTGGCTAAAGGGTACACTCAGACTTATGGAATAGACTACTCATAAACTTTTTCTCCGGTAGCCAAGATGGATACGGTCCGAGTACTACTTTCTATTGCTGCCAATCGAGATTGGCCACTATACCAGTTCGACGTCTCAAATGCCTTTCTTCATGGCGAGTTGAAGAAAGAAATATACATGGAGGCACCACCAGGCTTCTCTGATGAGTTCAAGGCAGGTGAAGGATGCAGATTGAGGAAAACTCTTTATGGGCTGAGGCAATTACCGAGAGTCTGGTTTGGAAGATTTGCAGGCGCAATGAAGAGCTATGGATACAGACAAAGCAACTCAGATCATACACTATTCCTGAAAAAGCACAAGGGAAAGACTATCTGTTTAATTGTGTACGTTGATGACATGATTATTACAGGTGATGATGGGGAGGAGATTAAGAGTTTGAAGGAAAAGCTTTTCGGGGAATTTGAGATGAAGGATTTAGGTGATCTTAAGTACTTCTTGGAGATTGAAGTTCTTCACTCACCAA
The DNA here is from genome assembly GCF_004379255.2 of Salvia splendens. NCBI lineage: Eukaryota > Viridiplantae > Streptophyta > Magnoliopsida > Lamiales > Lamiaceae > Salvia > Salvia splendens. Next base: position 10,008,145 of record NC_056034.1, read on the forward strand.
GAGGGATATTTTTGAGACAGAAGAAGTACATCTTGGACATCTTAGCAGAGACAGACCTACTAGAGTGTAAACCAGTGAGACCCCGATTGTGCAAAACCATGGCTTAAAGATACAAGATGGAGCGAGGCAACAGATTGAGGGCGATATCAGCGATTGGTTGGGAGACTCATCTATATATCTCATACTAGACCTGATATTGCTTATGCTGTAGGGGTGGTAAGCCAATTTATGCATCAACCACAGGCCGAACATTTAGAAACTGCACTAAGGATAGTTCGATATTTGAATGGAACCGTTGGACATGGAATAGTATTCAAGAAAAATGGAGGCTTAGAAATTCATGGATATACTGATGCAGATTGGGCAGGTAATCCAGTGGATAGAAGGTCGACCTCAGGCTACTTCACGTTCGTTGGAGGAAACTTGGTAACTTGGAAAAGTAAGAAGCAGAAGGTGGTAACTCTGTCTAATGTCTAATGCAGAGGCAGAATTCAGAGGAATCAAGAGTGGTCTGACTGAGATCATGTGGCTAAGAAAGTTGATGACAGAGATTGATTCTATTCCAAGCAAGAGTCAGTTATACTGCAATAACAAGGCAGTCATAAGCATTTTAGAGAATCCAGTGCAACATGATCGGACGAAGCACGTTGAAGTGGATAGACACTTCATCAAGGAAAAGATTGAAGAATGAGTGGTCGAATTTCCATTTGTGCGTTCTGAAGATCAATTGGCAGATATATTAACCAAGGCGGTTAGCTCAAAGTGTCTTGAAGAGGTTCTTGACAAATTGAGTATCGGGGATCTCACTGCTGAGGGGAGTGTTAGAATAAAGAGAAGATTTGGAAGAATAAATTAATTATCAATTCCCTACATCAAGGGATTGATCAATTCATGTATAGAATATGAATAATTTAGTTATCATATGATAATGATTGTACTCCTATTTAACCGGAACGATTGGAATGAGAATAATCATCAAACTATTACACCAAAACCTTCTTTGCCGTTTATCACATATGACACACAATCCATCACTCGCGCGCTAAAACCAATCGATTCGGGGAGAAAAATCATCATACAATATCAAATCAGAAATCAAATTAGAACAAACACAACCAATTCGAGCAAAATGCTAAGTAAATTTACCGGGAGTTTTGACGACGCGGTGTTGATTGGATTTGGTGGCATAGCTATGCCGCTTCCTGTATGTCAGCCGCTGCACCATTTTACCGACTGGGGTTTGGATGGGAGAATGTGAGCGCGAGAACTGGTGAATTGGGGGGGAGCGTTGCTGCTGTCGTAGCCCTAAATCTGACGGTGGATATTTATATTTAGGGGGTGTTCGGTTGACAAGATTAAATCTCATGATTAAATATGTATCATGTTTGGTTCATAAGATTGAACCCTTCAACTTAATCTTAGATGGATAGTCTCATGATAATTAGTCATTGCCTCCCCCCTCCAACTAAAATAATCCCACAACTTAATCCTAGATGAATAGTCTCATGATATTAGTCATGGTCCGAACGCCACCTTAGGAGGACTGCGGATGAGATGGGCTTCTGTATATGCCTCGTAAATTAGCCCGATTGAAATATTTTCGTTGGAATTCAGCTCATTATTATGTTTTCAACTTAGTACTCCGATGAAATATAGCAATCCTAATTTAAAATATCAGGACTAGGTTTTTACTTTTTACCTATGAAATAGTCCAGAATAAAATGAAAATAGAGACAGAAAGAGTTGTAAAGGAGTCCAACTCGAAAAAATTGTGCGACAAGAGTATGAGAAAAAAATTAATGATTTGCGTGTTATTAGTTGAAGATGAAAAAATAGAAGTGACACGAGTGTGGGTAAAAATAGTACTCTCTCCGTTATTTGTTATTTGGGTTACTTCTCATTTTGCACTCGTTTGAGAAAATGATACTCCATCCATTTCAAGATAAATGAAACACTTCTTTTGGACACGAGATTTAAGAAATTGATATTTAAAGAATTAAAGTAGAGAGAGTAAAGTATATGAGAGTGAAAAAGTAGAGAAGTAAAAGAGAATAAAGTAGTGGATAATAAAGTAAGAGAGATGAGTTTTTGCTAAAAATGGAAATGACTCACTTATAGTGTGATATCCGAAAAAGGAAAATGACTCGCTTATCTTAGGACAGAGAGAGTAGTAATAAATACTCTATTTGTTCAACAGTAGTTGAATGTTGAGTCATTTTTCATTTCGGGACGTTCCATCATAATAGAGTCATTTCCCTATTTAGCAAATTTTTTTTTCATTTTAACTATTTATTACTATAAATTCCTAAAATAAGTGAAAAAAAAGTAACTCAAGAAAGAAAGGAAGAAGTAGTAATTTATTCATATACTAAATACCCTACTGAAGATTATATATATATGGTGGCGTTCGGTTGCCATGACTAATATCATGAAATTATCCATCTAGGATTAAGTTGTGGGATTATTTTAGTTGGAGGGGGGAAGCTATGACTAATTATCATGAGATTATCAATATAGGATTAAGTTGAAGGTTTCAATCTTATGAACCAAACATGATACATATTTAATCATGAGATTTAATCTTGTCAACCGAACACCCGATAGTGTATACTTTTAGCAGCACCAACAAGTTTAGTACTATTATTCAATATTGAAAGCGAAAGTCGTATTTATAATGATTGAAAATTATGTTCTAACATTCCCAACCCACAAAATTTCACTATATTTTAGTATTTAGTATTTAGTATTTATGCCTGCCGCCACACCCACCTAGTCCTATTTCGGCAATATACAGTTGTAAAGCTAGTATAAAAAATTGTTATCAATTACGGAAAATTGTTACTTCAGTGGAATGAAATAATCATACTATAAAGCAACTAAAAGAATATAACTAAGTGAATCAAAATACATAGTTTCCAAGTCTTGGACAATTGAGTTACTATAGTACTGGAAAATTGTCACTTTTTTATATTTCATGTTAAGTTGATTAAAACTCAATATGTAAAGCTATATGAATAAACAAATAATAAATTGTACTGAAATATACTCTTACAAAAATTGAACAAGTTAAGCAACAAATTAACTGTTTTCAATTGTTAATAAAGGATCGTTTTCGTTCATCTCATGGTGCCTTTTTGCTGGTTTTGAATGAACTTTTGACTTGTATTTAATTAGTAGGGGTAGAGGAAAACGAGTTTGGGGAATGATTCATATTTTTATATGTTAATCATCTCTTTTGCTGGTGAAAGAATGTTGGAGTTTAGCTATTCAATTACTCGAAAATGATCGTGTAGCTCATTAGAAAAGCTCGAAACAGGGGAAATTTTTTTTAAAAAAAAAACAGAGACAACTTATTTGGACAACCATAGTTTATAATTTAATTTTATATTTATTTGGGGTTGAAAATTACGTGCAAGTCTACTCAAGTTTAAATATTGATTGTCACATGATCAGTACAATGTGTAATACGTATACACTACTAACTAAATCCTTGAAAAATGGTTGAATTAAAATGAAATATGACAAAATAGGTGAGCAAGATTTGAAAGAGAAATTCGATCTATTGAAAATATACATATGATTGTAATTTCTTGTGTATTGATATCACACGGCTAATGCCTAGTTATAGGACAATTTACATTGTATTTTTGGTAGTAAATATTCTAATTCTAGACTATGTAATGGTGTATCAATTACACATTAATTGAGTATCAATCATGCACTAATTGCATATTTCCTTGCCTTATTCTCCTTTAGGTAAGTTTTCGTGACACTCCCCCTCAAGTTGAGCAACGGCATCTCCGATGCTTAACTTGCTCAAGACTTCCTTGAATATCTTGGGATTTACTGTCTTGGTAAGAATGTCTGCGAGTTGATTTTCCGATCTGACAAATGGAAATTCTACAATCCCTCCTTCGATCTTTTCTTTGATAGAGTGACGATCCATTTCCACGTGTTTCGTTCTATCATGCTGAACCGGGTTCTCGGAGATGCTGATCGCTGCCTAGTTGTCGCAGAATAGTTGACTTCTTCTCTTAGGAGGAAGACCAATCTCAGTGAGTAAAAGCCTCAGCCACATAACCTCTATTAGACCACTCTTGATTCCTCGGAATTCAGCCTCGGCACTTGATAGTGCTACCACCTTCTGTTTTTTGCTTTTCCAAGTGACTAAATTTCCTCCAACAAAGGTAAAGTATCCTCCAGTAGATTTCCGGTCTATCGGGTTGCTTGCCCAGTCAGCATCGGTGTATCCATCCACTTCAAGATCATCATTCTTCCTTAGCAAGACTCCATGACCAGCAGTCCCCTTCAAATATCTAACCACCCCTAGTGTTGCATTCATGTGATGTTCTTGAGGTTTGTGCATGAACTGGCTTATGACTCCTACTGCATAGGATATGTCTGGCCTTGTGTGGGCGAGATATATTAGCTTACCGACCAGCCGCTCATATTCTTCTCGATTGGCGAGTTTTGCTCCATCTTCAAATCTCAGTCCATGGTTCACCATGAGTGGTATATCTGCCGGTTTGCAGTCGAGGAGCCCGGTCTCTGCGAGGAGATCCAACACATACTTTTTCTGTCGCAGGAATATCCCTTCTCTGGATCGAAGCACTTCAATCCCTAAGAAGTATTTTAGAGCTCCCAGATCCTTCATCTCGAATTCCTGGAATAAGTTTTTCTTCAAATCCTCGATTTCTTCTTCATCATCCCCCGTTATGATCATGTCATCCACATAGATGATTAGACATGCCATCCGGTCACCTCTTCTTTTTTATGAACAAAGTGTGGTATGATTGGCTCTGAGAGTATCCATACTTGTTCATGGCTTGTGAGAATCTCTCAAACCATACTCTAGGGGACTGTTTTAGTCCATATAGAGTTTTCTTCAACCTGCACACCTGCCCTTTTCTGAACTCCTCCGAGTATCCTGGAGGAGTTTCCATGTACACTTCTTCGTCTTTCTTTATTTCTCCATGTAGGAAGGCATTTGTTACGTCGAACTGATGCAGCTTCCAATCCTTGCAGGCAACCACTGAGAGCAAGGTTCTGACTGTATTCATCTTTGCCACTGGAGAGAAGGTTTCCTCATAGTCAATCCCATAGGTTTGAGTGTACCCTTTTGCCACCAACCGTGCCCTGTACCTCTCGATAGATCCGTCTGCCCGCCGTTTGATGGTGAACACCCATCGGCACCCTACTGGTTTCTTTCCTTCTGGTAGGCTACATTTTTCCCAAGTATTGTTCCTAAGAAGTGCATCCATCTCCTTTTTCATTGCCTCTCGCCAGTGCTGATGTTTCATTGCTTCCTCAGCCGATCGTGGAAGATCCTCTTCATACAAGGCTACTTCAAAAGCTCGAGCCATCTCAGTTAGGTGTCCAACCGAGAGGTTTGCCATAGAGTACTTTGTTTTGCGTCCCTTCCAGTCAGGTGAGTATCTTTTTGGCGGTACACCCCTTGTGCTTCTTGGCGGTAGCTCAAACATTTGGCCACTCGTACTTGTCTCATTTTCCTGTCTCAAATGGTCAGTATTAAGCTCAGCTGTGGAATTATTCTCAGGGCTACTAACCTCAGGAATCGCAGGCGGTTCTGACGGCGAGGCTAGTTCACTGCTTTCACAAGGCTGATCATGGGATGAAGACGGCCCGGTAGTACCGCAGCTCGCATCGTCTGTTGGACCACCTTCTGTCACAGGACTTGGCGATGGCAGTAGGCAAGGAAGTGGTTGGTCTAGACTTGGGCTAGGGGGCCAACTTAGCGGGTCACTAGCGGGTTCTGAACCCTTTTCCTCCCCCTGACTGCTAAGTTGGTTATAAAAATATTCATTTTCTACAAAGTCACAGTTCATGGTAACGTACAGACGCTTTGTTTTATGGTCGTATCACCGATATCCTTTCTGATCCCTCCCATATCCTACGAAGACACACTTAATTGAACATGAGGAGAATTTCGTTCGATCATGTTTTGGTATATGGACAAAGACAGAGCACCCGAAAATTCTGGGGTCTAATGTAAGTGGTGGTGGGATCTGGTTTTGTGTAGAGAAAGCATCGAAAGGAGTTTTGAAGTTTAGGATATGGGTGGGTAACCGATTGAGTAGGTATACTGAGGTAGCTACGGCTTCTGGCCAAAAGGTTTTCGGGACATGTGAGTCGATTAGAATGGCTCTAGTCATTTCTAGAATTTTCCTGTTTTTTCGCTCAGCGACCCCATTTTGCTCGGGAGTATTGGACACGTAGTTTGATGTACTAACCCTTGTTCAGCAAAAAACTGTTGCATTCGTGAGTTAACAAATTCCTCCCCGTTGTCTGACCTAAGGACTTTGATTTTTTTGTTATACTGAGTGTGCACCATATTGTAGAACAAGGTAAATTTGTCAAAAACATCAGATTTGGATTTCAATAAATATACCCATGTTAAACGCGTGCAATCATCGATAAATAACAAAAAATACTTAAATCCAATGCTACCCAAAACAGGTGCTGGGCCCCAAACGTCAAAGTGAATCAAAGAGAAAGTAGTGTCCATACGAGAGTTGTTGAGCTTATATGAGTGTCTATGGCTCTTAGCAAAAAAACAAGTATCATAATTGAAAGAAAACTGATTACTGGCTAAATTGGGAAAAAGCATACGCATGTATCCTATGAAGGGATGTCCTAACCAGCGATGCCAAAGCCAACCCTGTGATTCTGTTGGTCCGTGAGTCAGCATCGCAGCACCGGGTTGGGCCATCTTGTCCACATAATACAGTCCTTGTTGTTCAGTGCCATGCCCAACTGTCGCCCCCGTCTTGATATCCTGTAGGATACACAAATTTGGCTCCATTAGAAGTTTACACTTTAATTCTCTAGTTACATGACTAACTGAGAGTAATTTGTGTGCCAACAACGGCACATATAGGCAATTTGAGATTTGTAGTGTTGGAGTGATCTTGATTGTGCCTGCCCCTTGGACTGGAATTATACTTCCATTTGCTGTCTGAACATACTTCTTATGTGGAACAGAAATATTAGTAAAATCAGTGAGTTCATAAGACATAGTATCAGTAGCACCACAATCAAATATCCATTCATCATGTTTAGGTCGATTTTCGGACATCGATGAGTGTGCAAGGGCCTGGAATTTATTGTGGCAAGGGATATTGGGGGTTAATTTCCAATTCTAGGGTATTTGGGGTTGTATTTGCAAAAGTACAGAAACTGCTGGGTGCCTTTGAGTAATTTTCAGAAGTGTGTGAGTGTTTTGTGATGGAGGCTATTTTTCCGGGGTCAAATTGAGAATACCGAGAGTTGGGAGGACTATTTTTGGGTTTATGGGGCTGTAGGGACTGATTTCCAATTTTAACACAATTAGAGCATAAAATCGAGAATCGGCTACCTCCTTCACAAACCCTAGCCGCCGATGCCCTAGCGAGCTCGTCGCCGGCGGGTGTCGCTCCTCCGTCGGCCGCCTCCCGCCTTGCTGTGCTGGTGCTACCCACTGGAGTTCCGGTGTCGGCAGCCCGGTCGGCGATGGCGATCGCTGCTCTTCCTCCGCCATTTCTGTTCAACGCCCGCGCCGCCCTTGCCTTCTTCATATCATCCCACCAATCGGGAAATCCGATGAGGTGAAAGCATCCTTCTTTTGTGTGTTTCCTCCCGCCGCAGTGGGAACACATTAATCGGCTTCTGTCCTCGTCGGGCCATCGGTTCCACGGTCGATTGGTGGTGTTAGGCGGCTGGTTGGGGCGTCCTCGGTCGATTTCCGTGAGGCCGGAGCCTATTCCGTCCTTCACTGCTCCTCCAGTCCCGACGCCAAGGATGGCGTCGTTGTTCGATTCACGGTGAACAATTCCGTAAGCCTCGGGCGCCGTTGGTAAAGGGTCGCGCCTGATTATCTCCTTCTTTATCGCATCATATTTGTCATCCAATGCAGTGAGAAATTGGTATAATCGTTGTGTCTGCTTGTCCATCGGTTTTACCTCCCGTCGATCGATTGATATCCACAGCCCTTGGAATTTATTCCATAGGGCTTCGAGTAAGGTTCCTTCTTGTCTGACTGTGTTGGTTTGCCGATGTAGGTCGTAAATCTGGAGCGGGTCACCCCCGCTGCCATATGTGACGGCGAGACCTTCCCATAGGTCATATGTCGTCTCATATTGCGAGACTTCGTTAACCAGGTCTGTCTCGATGTTGTTGATTATCCAAATGAACACGCAGTGATCGCGTTGTTGTCATTTTGGGAAAAACAGATCCGATCGGGCTGGGGGAGTTGTAACTCCATCTATGTGAGATGACAACCCCTTTCCCCCGATTTCGCGATCCATCAGGTTGGACCAGAGAGGGTAGTTCTCTCCATTCAGCTTCGGTTTGACTGTGATATCGCCCAATGATTCTGGGTGATGAGGGTGGTGAGTTGTTGATGCTGTGTTGTATTTTGGTGATTCAGAGGCCGATTTGAGGCTATTCTGTTTCAAGAATTCCGCGAATTGCGCGGCTAATTCGGGTGGAAACACCATCATATTTTGGGTGGATGTTTCGGTGGTTTCATTGTTGCCGGAGTTGTTCTCCGCGTGCGACATGTCTGATAGTGCCGCCGGTTTTGGGAAAGGTCTATGGATGATGATGAGAATTCTTTGAATCCTTACCCGCTCTGATACCATATTGAAAATATAGAGATGATTGTAATTTCTTGTGTATTGATATCACACGGCTAATGCCTAGTTATAGGACAATTTACATTGTATTTTTGGTAGTAAATATTCTAATTCTAGGCTATGTAATGGTGTATCAATTACACCTTAATTGAGTATCAATCATGCACTAATTACATATTTCCTTGCCTTATTCTCCTTTAGGTAAGTTTTCGTGACACGATCTTCTTTTCCATGCAAATAAAATTCAAGATGTAGATACAAGAAATTGACCAAACAACTTTACTAACAATTAAAGTATTGTCATACCAAAATATTTATTGTGGTATTTATGATTCACAACTATATCACCCGATTCCAACAGAGAAATATTCTCAATTTAGTTTTTCATTTTTCAAAATTATAGAATATCGGTACATTTATAAGGTGTATGAGAAGATAAAATAAAATAAGAGTGAAAATGAAATTAATTAGTGAATAACGACAATACACAGCGTTAATGAAGTAAAAAACTCTTTCCATTTCCGCCGTTGATGTTCTTGTTGTTGTGCATCCACACCTTGAGCACTCCTCTAGCGACGCCGACGTCGAGGCAGAACTCCTCCACCGCTGCCTCGTCGCACCTCTGCATTTTCCAGCCGAGCTTCTCGGAGAAGGAATGCATCCTCTCCTTCTGCTCCTGGCTGAATTTCGTCCTCGACCGCTTTCTTCCCACGTCTTTAACAGTGGTGCGTTGAGGCTGTCCGAAATTGAGGATGGCGCGGCGGTGGAAGTTGCGGTGGCAGCCGCAGGCGGCGCATATCAGTGAGATAAGGACGGGCGGCATCGGCATGTACTCTCCGCAGCCGTCTACTGCGTGGCCACCTATTTTGGCTGCGTGATTCTTCATACATTCTTTGAACGCCGGCGGCTGGTGGTGGTTCTTGATGGATGGAGTGGGCGTGTGCGGTGGGGTGTCGGCTTCGGTTTCTTCGCCACTTTTAGTGGGGATTAAGTCAAGGTCCATTGCTAATTTGTGTGTGTGTGTGTGTGTGTTTGTGAGAGAGAGAGAGAGATTTTACAAAAATAGCAATAAAAATGTATTATGGGAGGTGTGGTGGAGGATGGAAGAATATGTGACCTATATATTGAAGAATAAGTATAGGTCCATTGCTATTTGCTAATTAAGTGTATTTTTTAATACAACTAAGAGTGTCTTTACGCACAAGAGATAATCCCCAACCCCTCTTAATTTTTTAAGCACAGAGAAGATAAACGATCAATAAAAAAGGCCACTAATAGTTTCTCTACTATTAATCAAATCAAAATTTTGTAGTATGAATTCTTTTAATTATGAAGAAACAATTAGGGATCGAAAAATGGTATAATATTATTGCTTAAATGATATGTGCAGAGATTACATTCTTATAGGTAAGATTACAATTTTCATATGGTAATTACAATCTCCTAATTTTGGAATATGATCAATTTGAGATCAATTAGAAATCAATCACATTAACTCCTTGATTTCTTTCCAACACTCCCCCTCAAGTTAAGCAACGGGATTCCCGATACTTAACTTGCTTAGTACTTCTCTGAATAACTTTGCGTTCACAGCTTTGGTTAGGATATCTGCCAGTTGATCTTCTGATCTTACATATGGGAAATCAACGATCTTGGCTTCAAGCTTCTCTTTGATGAAATGTCTGTCGACCTCCACATGTTTGGTTCTATCATGCTGAACTGGATTTTCGGAGATGCTAATTGCAGCCTTGTTATCACAGAACAGTCTGCATGGTTTAGACATATGAAATTTAAGCTCCGTCATGAGTCTTCTCAGCCATAATATCTCAGTGAGACCACTCTTGATCCCACGGAACTCTGCTTCAGCACTAGATAGTGATACTACCTTCTGCTTTTTGCTCCTCCAAGTAACAAGGTTTCCTCCTACTAACGTAAAGTATCCTGCCGTGGACTTTCGGTCATTTGGGTTTCCTGCCCAGTCTGCATCAGTAAATCCATTGATCTCCAAGTGTCCATGTTTTTCAAATAATACCCCATACTCTGCAGTGCCTTTCAAGTATCGAACAATGCGTAGAACTGCTTCCCAGTGATCCTCTTGCGGTGAGTGCATAAACTGGCTTACAATTCCCACGGCATATGCTATGTCAGGTCTGGTATGGGAAAGGTAAATAAGTTTCCCCACCAATCTCTGGTATCTTCCTCTGTCTGTGAGTTTTGCCCCTTCCACCATCTGCAGTCCATGATTCTGTATCATCGGGGTGTCTGCTGGCTTGCAGTCTACCATGCCCACTTCTGCTAGGAGGTCAAGGACATATTTTCTTTGATTGATGAAGATCCCTTTTTCTGATCTCAAAACCTCAATTCCCAAGAAGTATTTGAGCGGGCCTAGGTCTTTCATTTCAAATTCTTTGAACAGGTTTTTCCTCAATTCGCCAATTTCTTCCTCATCGTCTCCTGTGATGATCATGTCGTCGACGTAGACAATAAGGCATGTGATTTTTCCATTTTTCTTCTTGAGGAATAGCGTGTGATCTGAGTTACTCTGCACGTAGTCGTATTTCTTCATCACTTCAGTGAATCGACTGAACCAAGCTCTGGGGGACTGTTTCAGTCCATATAACGTTCTCTGGAGCTTGCATACTTCCCCGGGTTGAAACTCATCTGAAAGACCTGCTGGGGGATCCATGTATACTGGCTTAGGTAGTTCTCCATGTAGAAAGGCATTGGTCACATCGAACTGGTAGAGTGGCCATTCCTTATTTGCAGCGATCGAGAATAACACTCTAACCGTGTTGATCTTCGCTACAGGTGAGAAAGTCTCTGCATAATCGACCCCGTATGTCTGAGTATACCCCTTTGCTACAAGTCGTGCCTTATACCTCTCAATTGAGCCATCTGGTCTTCGTTTGATGGTGAACACCCACCTGCACCCTACGGCTTTGACCCCTTCTGGTAGCCTTCCTTTCACCCACGTATTATTTTTCATCAATGCTCTCATCTCTGTAAGCATAGCCTCTTTCCAGTGTGTGTGCTTCATCGCTTCCTCGGCAGTTCGTGGGATCTCCTCTTCCTCATAAAGCGCCGCTTGGAATGCTCGTGCCATCTTACTCAGATTTCCTTGGACAAAGTTTGCAACTCCATATCTACTCTTAGCACCGATTCTGTCAGGAGAATATCTTTTTGGGGGAATGCCTCGGGTACTCCGTGGAGGAAGCACATATCTCCCCGTGTCCCCGTCAACGGTGTTGTTTTCTTCTTCTGCAGTGTTAGTATCAACTACAGTACTCTCTTCAGGGATAGATACGGGGCATACCTGGGATACTGGTCGAGGTCGATCGAGGGGTGGTTGAGTAGACTCTGATGGAGAGGCGTGCTCTGCGGCAGTGACCGCAATAGTCTCTGTTGGTTCCTCAATTGAAGGACTTGGAGGTGACACAAACCAACTTAGACAGTCCCCATGATTAGTTTCAGGATTTTTCTCCCCCTGGCTGCTAAGGTGGTGTGGGTAAAAGAATTCTGTTTCCAAAAAATTGCAATTTATGGTGGTGATGATTTTCTTAGTATTCGGATCATAGCATCGATACCCCTTTTGGTTTACCCCGTATCCCACAAAGACACATTTGGAAGCACATGGTGAGAATTTGGTTCTTTCATGTTTGGGTGTATGGACATAGACTGAGCAACCAAAGACTTTTGGTGGCATACTAAGGGTTTCGGGTATTTTGGCTTGTTGGGAGAGGATATCCAGGGGGGTTTTTTTGTTGAGGATTTTTGTGGGTAGTCGGTTTATGAGGTAAATCGAGGTTGCCACGGCTTCGGGCCAAAGAAAGGTAGGCACTTTGGATTCAATCATGAGAGCACGGGTGACTTCGAGAATCGTTCTGTTTTTTCTCTCTGCTACCCCATTTTGTTCGGGTGTATAGGCACAAGAGGTTTGGTGAACAAGGCCTTGTTTTTTAAAGAACTCAGACATGTCATTGTTTACAAACTCCCTCCCATTATCAGATCGAAGGATTTTTATGGTGGTTTGAAACTGAGTCTGGATCATATGAAAAAATAAGCTGAATTTTTCGGCTACTTCAGATTTGTGTTTCAAGAAATAAATCCACGTCATCCTAGTGCAATCATCAATAAAGGTAATAAAATATCTAAAACCCTTTCCCCCAGTAACAGGTGCAGGACCCCAAACATCAGCATGCACAAGTTCAAACATAAATTTCATACGAGTATTTGAAGGTTTGAAAGATTGTCTGTGGCTCTTGGCCAAAACACATGTCTCACAAGAAAAATCTCTAGGAATTTTAAAGTTTGGAAATAAAAGCTGAAAATAACCATGGGAAGGGTGTCCTAGTCTTCTGTGCCACAGCCAAGCCTCCTCTCTCGTGGATCCTTGAGCCAGCATTGCACTGCCATGTTGAGCTACCCCATCCACGTAGTAGAGTCCCTGGTTCTCAGTGCCACGCCCAACGATCTTCCTCGTCCGAATATCCTGTAAAATGCAACAATTTGGGTGCATTAGTAGAGTACAATTCAGTTCCCGTGTGACATGGCTCACTGACATTAATCTTTGAGATAAACTTGGCACAAATAGACAATTTGACAAACGAAGATTTGGGGAAATTTCTATTGTTCCGGCCCCTGCCACTTTAATTAACTCCCCATTCGCAGTTCGAATATATGTCTTAGTGACCTCACTGAAGTCGCTAAAGTCCGTTTTTACCGGAGTCATAGTATCTGTGGCTCCACAATCAAAGATCCATCCCCGTGTATCAATTTTACCCATATTTTGCACGTTGAATGCAGCGGAAATTTTCATAAGAGGTGCAAAACGATTTTGGGTTTTAATTTGGTCAATATGTGGGTATATTTCGGATTTCAGGAAAGCTGTGGGTGATTTATCATAATATGAGGAGTTTAGGGGTCGATTTGAAGTAGTGGGGTTATTTGTGTGGTTTACAGAAACTGGAGGGCTTAATTGTAAAAAAGGAAAAGTATTAGGGTTTGGTCTAAGACCAAACCCGTTACCTCCATCCATTGCGCCGCTGCTCCATTTCTGCGACTCCGTCGCTCCTCCGGCTCTTGCCACAAAATTCCCGACCCGAACCCCTCCGCCGCCGCCGCTGTTGCTGCCACCGTGGGTTTCCGGGCGAGAGTTATTCACCTGATTTTCTCCTCCAATCGATTCTCCCCTGTTCTGAACTTGGGGGTTTTGCCGCTGCTCCACCTCAGCGACTCCGACGGCGGCGAATTTCGCCTGAGTTCGTGCCTTTTGCTTCTCATCCCACCACTCCGGATAACCCACACGGAGGAAGCAAGTTTCCCTCGTGTGTTTGTTCTTCCCACAGTGGGAACACCATAGCTTGCTCTTGTCCGTTTTTCCTCCGGAATGGTGTGTAGCTCCAGCAGGTGGCGGCGCTCCGCGGTGGTTCGGTACTCCTCGGTTCGGTCGATCTCTCTGCGCCCCGAATCCATAGCCTATTTCCCCCGATGATGCATCGGCGCTCCCTACTCCAGTGGAGTCTCCGGAGGGTGGAGAGGATGCCGGTGGCATGATTCTTTGTCGAGCCGCCTCCTTCTTCACCCATCCGTAGGCTTCTTCGACTGAGGGGTAAGGTTGCTCCTTCAGAATCTCCCGACGGATATGGTCGTATTCTTGGTTTAATCCAGTGAGGAATTTGATGAGCCGTTTTTCGCTCGTGTGTTGTCGGAATTCCCCGATCCCCTTATCGCAGCATGTCACGGGTGGTTTCTGACTTCGATCAATTGTCACCCACAATCCGTGGATCCGACGGTAATACGTCTCGAGATCAAGATTTCCTTGTCTCATGTATATTATCTTGTCTTCCAGGTCGTAGATTTGATAAGGATCCGCCTTGCTCTCGAAGGTGATTGCGAGATTGTCCCACAAGGCTTTAGTTGTTTGATGATGAGCAAAATCGGCGATAATATCATTTTCGATATTATTGACGATCCAAGAGAAAACAATCAAGTCGGTTTCCTCCCATTCCCGGTACCCCTTGCTGTTTGGCTCCGGTGGTTTGTCGTAGATGTGGGAGTATCCCCCCCTGCTTCCAATCTCGACTTTCATCAGTCGAGCCCACAACGGGTAATTTTTCCCGTTCAATTTGAACGCCACGGTAACACCCTTGTTTGTCCTCAACTTTGAGGATTCTCCTGTTGGCTTGTTGTCTGTATCTGTCATCTTTGGATTGGTTTCTTTTTGGTTGAATTGATCTATGGTTTGGTTTTGGTATAAGGGCCGAGAGTTTGGGTATCACTCGGCTATGATGAGAATTCTCTGAGCCAGAATTCTTCCTGCTCTGACGCCATGAAGAAACAATTAGGGATCGAAAAATGGTATAATATTATTGCTTAAATGATATGTGCAGAGATTACATTCTTATAGGTAAGATTACAATTTTCATATGGTAATTACAATCTCCTAATTTTGGAATATGATCAATTTGAGATCAATTAGAAATCAATCACATTAACTCCTTGATTTCTTTCCAACAAATTAGGTGGGAACAAACGAGGCCAACGACGATCCAAGAGATAAAATTTGTGGGATATGATACCTCTATCTTTTTTATTTTTTTAGAGCTAAAACAAAGGTCTTTCATAGATCATTAAAAAAGAGATCAAATTATACTTAAAGGCAGTTATCTATTCTAAATACTCCATATTTTGTAATGCGTGTCTTCGCTTAAAGGAGTCTACGTGTAGAAAGGGCAAACAATTATATCTTCATTAATTATTTGGAGCAGAACGAATTAATACATAATTAAGCTCTAACTATACATTCTAATTCAGCGATGCACATCATGATTTTGGTTTTTTGATACTATTGCGTATACTTAGAAAATGCATCATGAATTATACTACTATTGCACACACAACGAATTTAATTGGTCGGTCGTTAAGGTCAGAATTTGCTTCTAAGTTAATTATTGTGTATATCTTCTGGATTTCACAAATTAATATGTGTATAATATTTTTAATTTGTTTGGTTTATCTTCAAGGAAGAACACTTGTAACTAACAGTGCGAAAAGGTATTCAGGCTCAATAAGCAAGTACTTATAGTCTACCACGAAGCAGAAATATAGGGTTTTAAATAGTGACAATATGCAACAGCATTGCTTAAGCTAGGAGTTACCATATACAATGTGAATTGTTAATTATAGCTAGTATGTACGTATAGTCAATTTTAAAATAAATGAAAATACTAAAAAAATCCTTTAAATGGAGCTATTATTTCTAACCTCGAAATTATTACATAGAGTGACAAAATGACCACTTTAAATGGAGCAATTTAAAAGATTCCTAGGTATGATGTGATCTGATTTACAGAAAATGGGACTTGATTAAATTTCAAATCCTACAAAACTGTTAGAAGTTTTTAGAGTGAAATATCATCTAGTGATACGGAGGCATGCAGACAAATAGTAGTGCTAAGCTTTGTGCTGGAAAAAACCTACTATAAAGTAGGAAATATGACACCCATAGATTTGCAATAGTGTAAAACAAGCATGAAGTGTTGAAAAATTTAAGGGTGTCAACTTTCAACACTATGCACCACCCTGTCTGCGGAATTGATACTTAATTGGTGGATCAAGAAAATGTCAAAACCATAAGGCCATCCACAACGCTGTTCCCCCACCGTTCCTAAACCGTTCCTTAAACTACTATTTGCGGGCCCACTGTACTTTTTTACTCCATTCCTTAACTAAGGAACGAAACCTGCAACCCTCCGTTTCTTATCCGTTCCTTAACCGTTCCTTAAATTACTATTAATTCAATTCATTTTTTATTTTTATTTCCAACCCAATTCAATTAAAACAAACACACTTCATTAAAATTAAAATAACATTACAACTTAAAATTCAAAAAAATAGAAAAAGACATAATTAAAATCCTAAAAAAATAAAAAATGACATAATTTAAAATACAATTTTATAGAGACAACCAAGAATGAGTTTGTCCCACATCGAAAGTGGAACATAAAGCATTCAAGGATGTCTCTATAAAATAGAGACAACCAAGAATGAGTTTGTCCCACATCGAAAGTGGAACATAAAACATTCAAGGATGTCTCTATAAAATAGAGATAACCAAGAATGAGTTTGTCCCACATCGAAAGTGGAACATAAAACATTCAAGGATGTCTCTATAAAATAGAGACAACCAAGAATGAGTTTGTCCCACATCGAAAGTGGAACACGAAACATTCAAGGATGTCTCTATAAAAGAGAGACAACCAAGAATGAGTATCATAAATTCGCAAGCCCATCAAATATATATGGGCTAATACGAATTTCTAGTATTCATTTATTTGTAAAAATTGTTTTTAAACATAAAAAACAATTTTTATAAATAAAAAATATTTTTTTAAAAATTCATTTTTTAAAAAAAATGAATTTATTGCGTCAGCGTGACGACGCCCACTCGGCACCCGGTACGGCTTGGGAACGACACGGAGACGGAACGCACCTCCGCAACGCGTCGCGCGCCGGTTCCGTTCCGCCGGCACGAAACGCGGAACGCGGGCGGCCCGCGTTGCGGGTGCTCTAAGTGACTTATTTTGTCGAATATTATATTAATTTAATTTTGTTTCTGTAATTTAAAGTTTAGTATATATACTACTACTACTTCACAACAATGAAATATAGTAGTATAAAATTGGACTCTATGTTGATAAATTGGATTATGTATTAATATTGGAAATGAGCGGTAGTAATGAGTTTTGAAATAAAAACTAAGGTTGCATAATTTTCATATAGAAATAAAGTTCATAAATATTTAGCACTATAATTAGGGATACAAATATTCCCTCTTGTTCTCACATAGATACATGATTATCGTCACCGTCGTCTTCCTCCCTCACTCTCCCATCCTCGCCTTGGCCGCGCCACCGCCTTTGTCTCTCTTAATTCATCCCCCCTCTCTCCTCCACCGCCGCACTCGGCCTTACTGCCGTCAATTTGGATTTTGTTTTAAGGATTGGATGGTGGATTTTAATTTGTTGGGATGTAGTGATTAGATGGGTGGGTCGGTGGGTTTAATCTACTTTTTGACTAATTTATTAAATAAATGTGGTTTTATTAATTTCTACTAATTCCTAGTATTACTTTAAATTTTAATAAAAATAAGATAAATATGTTTGTAAAGACAAAAAAAATAATTTTGACTATAAAAACACAAATTAATCTAATCTATCAAAACACTACTACTATTTTGATCTTGTTTATAATTTTATCTACCAAACGTAATAAATTAAAAATCAATACTAGTTTAATTTTCTTTTGATCTGCATTAATTTAATCTCTGTTTTTTCAATATCGTATTTTACTTGTCTCCTTATCTTGTCTTGAAATATTGCAACCATGAATTGTCGGCAAATTTGATACTACCAATCTTTAGTATATGGGGCGTACACTTACACGGCCACTAATATTATTGACTGCTTTTAAGAGCTTCACGTAATTTAGGTACTTGAAATAAAACCTCCCACCAATCGAATCTATGGAACTATGGAAGTATTAATGTAGCAACAATTTATCAATAATCTTTTATAGAAAGGCTACTGCTTTAAGCCGATGTGTGCCCTTTTTTTCTTTTTTTTTTAGAACACCTTCATGGTGGAGGGTTCGTGGATCTCTCATCCCTATATATCACCAAGTCCGTCAACTACAAGCAAAAGCCATGCCCTAAAGTGACATGCTCAACATCAATAAAGAGAGTAACTTGGAGTCCAAGTCACAACAATGGACACGACACCAGTCTACTCTCCTCCTATGTTAAGATAAAACAGCAAGGTTACAGCCACGATTCAGTAAACAGACTCCCTTATGTTATCCTACGAAAGACCATTGTTCGGCCTATGTGGTTCAAGCAGCCCATAGCCTTGACTAACTGTGTTGCAGTGGGTTGGCCCCGAGAAAAGTGCCCGAGCGAATCTTGCAGTCACTCACGGAACACGAAATTTGGAAGACCCAGCTGATCCATTTTGATCATGGCGTTGGTCATCTGTGGTGCGCTCTCTTGTTCGAACACTTTATGAGCCCTTTCTTTACTCCCCTTCAAAGCTAGCCATGTCGCTGCTTTGTTGCCTTGGGATAGTATATGTGTGATTTTCACGTCCACTTGCTTCAACTGTTGCGAATATCCGTGACTTGGTGCCGCAGGGCTGCTGCACCGAATTTCTTATTTTGCAGCATCTTCACCACTTCCAAATTGTCTAGTTCAACCCAGATCTTCCTTCCCTGGTCTCTTGCTATGGCTATGCCCTTCATGAGTGCTTGAAGTTGTGCCTCCAAGACCAAAGCTAGCTGCGGTAGCCTTTCCAAGGAAGCCTTGGATGAGGCTGCCTTTCTCGTCCCATATGACCCCTCCCATTCCCCGATTCTGCTGCTTTCCAAACTCCAGCGATGTTGAGTTTTACCCAACCAGCCTCCGGTGGGATCCATCTTACCAGCCTGCTCTGTTTCCTTGGTCTTTCTTTCCACGCGAGTGTGTTGAAAACCTTTGTATTACCACACCCTCTCCACTGATCTCTGCTCATTTTCTTGCCTGCAATCAGTTGTTGGAGATATGTAAACACGCGGTCGAAGACACTATCAACACTAAATCTTGTGTTCTGATGGATATTGCCATTCCGTTCGGACCATATGAACCATAGGACAAGGCAAGGGATCAGTGCGCTCGCATGTGGTTTTTCTGTGCTGCCCAAGTGCCGGTGCCAGAATCTAATTCGATTCTCAAGATCCCTCTCTCTGAAGTTCCATTTTGGAAGGCTAGGGAACCAATTCGCCACTTTCTCCCAGACTCCTCTCGCGATCTCTCCTTGCAGAAAGAGGTGTTCCCTCGTTTCCACATCCGGAGCTTTGCAGCCGATGTGTGCCTTAAATATGCTTGTGTAGGCACTTTTCTAGGTTGTCGAGCGAAGTCATGCACTCTCTCTAGTGCATATTCATCAAAGAATTAGGCATCGTGCACGATTAATGACCTCTAATGCATATTTATAAAAAAAACTAGAGATAATAGGAGAAAAAATCACTATTAAAATTATAAAAAAAAATTGTGGTGTGATACAACGCACCCAACCCCACACATCCGCCCCCCCCCCTGCAATGCACGGGATCAGACCGCACCACAATTTTCACGGTCTGGTCCTATTTCCGGTATGCGACGTGGATGCTCTAAGTTTCCCATATGCTAATCTTTCATCTTTTTCAAAGTGGAGGGGGAATTTATTTTGTGGGCATAATGTCAAACTTATTTTACAAGATTATGATTGTTTGCGTGGGTTAAAAGCTGAGATTAGTTATTATAAGTTCATAACCATTCAGATTAAATAAAGAATCTGTCTTCTATAATTTGCCAACTTTGATATGCTTCTGTGATCATTTGTAATTTAGTAAAGGCTTCAAGTTCAGAATGTGCTCAAAACTTATGTAAGAATTGGACAAAATAGAACAGGTAAAAAACAACAAAAAAAACCGTTACATGACAAAGAAATAATGAATCAAAACCAACTGAATTCTGTGGCTTTCAACAAGCCCTGTCTACTGCTTCGCCTCAAGTTGTTTCTCGCGCCACCGCGGCTGCTTCCTGTGGGGGCGGCTCTCCGGCTTCCTATGCTACACTATACACATCTCCAAATCCAAACTCCAAAAAGCTCAAGCCTAAAAATCATATCTAGCTATAGTAGACATGATATCTCCTCCCCCTTTTCTCCTTCCATCTCCCAAATGTGTCAAGTAAGAGACCCTCAATGTCAAGTTCTGTTGTGGATAGGATCCGATCCTCTCCGAACTTTCCTCTTGCTGGAACGGCTCGAATCAATTGTCCGCCCCAAAGCAGGTGACCCCTTGTTGCCAGTGGGCATTGTGTTCGTGCTCGTGCTTGTGTCAGGTGCCACGAGCATGGGATGATCCACAAGAAGGCGGCCGCCGCGGGCTTCTTGAGGATGGAAGGCTAACAATCCCACACATATCAACACCAAAACTGTCCTATGAATGCACATCATCAACATAGCTAAATTAGGCTGTGAATTATGTAAGAAATGTGGGGCTATTGCTAATAAATGTGTAACAATGTTTCCATCCAAAACTACTTCTTATATAATTCTTGGAGGGTAGTTTCAAAGCATAAAGCAATGAGAGGGCCCCCCAATCCATACAAGAGTTTTGGATTCACCCTTCAATCATAAATCTATGCTAAAAACTAATAAGGCTGTCTATTTATTTATTGAGAGAAAAAGAAAAGATTCTAAATAAGGGATGAATAAAGGTGATTGGAATGAAACACTTACACCACTCTCGAGAAGCTAAGCTTCTTTTTCTTCCTTACATTTTCTATCATTTGCTCTGCTTTTGTCCTCTTCAACAAAGACCAATGCCAACTCATCTTGGACCGGCCGCCACATCGGCGCCCTCCTGCCTACGTGGATGCACTTTTCTGACATGTACTATAACACTGTCGGAATATCATGATATCATGATTTTTACCTTTATGAGATGCTTACTAGTAGATTAGCCTTACTTAATGGTTAAGAAATAAAGTTAGTTACTTAATTATGTTTGAGCAGCCAAAACATAAGATCAGTCATAAAAGCAGAAGGGTAAAAGGATTTGGGCATAAACATCTTCTCTTAAAAAAACCCAAATTCAGCTTTATGCTATTTTTGAGATCTCACTTTAGAATTCCAAGCTCTCTTCTCTATGCAACAAAAAATACAATTCCTGGTTTCTTGTGCTAAATGTGTTTTCTTTGTGCTTCTTTTGCCAGTTTCTCTGAGTTTTTTTCTTTATGAAAATTATTTATTTTTATCTCTAATTTTCACATATAACCAGGAAGACCATCTTTTTCTTTATCCACTTTATTTTGGATATTAATCAAATATTAAAATCACATGCAACTTGGAACATTCTAAAGACATATGTTCTGATGCTTTATTTTAAATCTCTCTGCTTTTATGAGATTCGATGGAGTTTGAAGGGAATGTTTTTGTTTTTATTTAATGGTCCAAACTTATTACAGCCCGACAAGAAAATGTGATAAATGGACAGAAACTGTGCTTTTTGATTGTCCAATTTGAGTTAAGGATTGAGATGCCATAAATGAACAATGAAATCTATGAATGTGAGTAAGAGAAAGATGATTAGTAGAGTGTGTTTTGTATATATAATGGGCTACACATCAGTCATATCTTGCAGTGAAAGAGAGGGCTTTTACCATTGTTGAAAGTTTTCACTTTATCTATGCATGAATATGTTCTTGAGAATATCAGTTTTAGCATATAGATACTTGTGTGAAAGTACTGGTTTGCCCTCATAGATGTATCCAAATGGTTCTATCACAAACTGTCATACCAAATTGTTTTGAGACCATATTATATTGAATGTTCTTTGGTTTCAAATTTAAATTGGAATAAATATAAGGTAAAAGACCATATTTTTTTCTCTAATTGAGTGAACTATCTAAACGGTTCCGAAACTTTGACGGTTGCACATAAACGGTCTCTGGACTTTGAGTTTCGATCGTTTTTTGGTACTTTTACATTTCAAGTATTTCAATCCAAAATGAAAAAAGTGCAAAAATACCAAAAAATGAGCAAAACTCAAAGTCAAGAGACTTCCCATGATATCTTTTTTCTGGGATTGTAGATGTGCAAACATTAAGTTTAAGGACAGTTTACGTAGTTTACTAT
Source organism: Salvia splendens (assembly GCF_004379255.2). Classification (NCBI taxonomy): domain Eukaryota; kingdom Viridiplantae; phylum Streptophyta; class Magnoliopsida; order Lamiales; family Lamiaceae; genus Salvia; species Salvia splendens. The sequence goes on from NC_056034.1 coordinate 10,030,490, forward strand.
ATTTAAAATGACTTTTTTTATAGGAGAGGGGTGTGGCTAATAATAGGATCACTGTTATTGTATTTTAGTGTAAGGTATGCAACTATCAAACTTAATCAAAGAGTTTTTATGAAGGAAGTTGTTCAACATTTGAAGGGAACCAAAAAATAGAAGAAGCAAAAAGGATTAACAAAAATCTTGATTAGTTATAGAATTGCTTGCATTTGGATCCATGCCCTAAAGCGCTGGCCAATCAATAAAAGGGATGGATCCAATCCAATTATCATAGAAAAGATAAGTGGGACATCAATATTCAAGAATTAAGTTACAAAGAATATCCACAATATTTTTTGAGTTTAGCGATGCAGTCTCAAAGCAATATGATCTTTTAAGCCTTTCACGAAACAGATGGGCTCCATTCCATTCCCATTTTTGAATGTTGATCCACAGTCAAATTAATATTTTTCAATTCATCCTTGCTAATCATTACTATATTTTTAGATTAATTCTATTGTTTTGCAATTTCAGACCGTAATCTTTTAGTAGATGATCAAACATAATCATTTTTTCCATTATTTAATAATCTTCAAAAGTGTGGCTAAAGTGTCGGTAACCTTTAAATATGAGTGAGAAAAAATTTTCATATTTATGAAAAATGGAATGTCACGTATTCTAGACCTAGACCAAGACCACTTCGGTATTGTTTCACTGTTTTCCATTAATATCATATCATTAAGAGTAAATTAATAAATAAATCGTGAAGGATATATTCTAGTCTTACCCATATTTTTCAAATTTTGAAATAAATCATGAAGTTTGAGATTTTCACAGTCATCTCATCCTTTCATTTTCCATCGAGTTACACATTGATGTGTCAATCGGTATAACAAACGCGGACAAAATGTTGTTGGGAAAAATGACAATGTCTAAATAAGTTAAAAATTATGTTTTGTACTTTGTATTTTAAACCAGCTACCAAATCAGCAACAATTCACTAGAACAGGTCACAATTTGCATAATTTATTTTTCAGACTTTAAAAAGTATAGAACGAACCAGCATTCGGTCATCTTCATGACTTATTTAATAATTTTCCCTATTATTAATTAAAGAACAAATAAAAGGCTCACTCCCAAATAAAGAGTAAATATCATAAAAAGCTGGTATTGGGATTGATGACCGTTATCTTTTTTTTTTATATAATTTCTTTTGGAAGGTTGTGATTCGATAAGTCGATTCTTGTGCGAATTTTCCTTGAACTTGTTTTACAAAATTCAGAAATTTAACCAAAGTTTGCATCACATCGTTTAAAGACATATATACATTCCCACCAACAACGTTCGAAAGAACAAAATGGCAAAACAAAGAATAAATTGCCAACATACATATCATTACACTAGCAAGGTACATCAAATACGTACACTTTTCATCAGTACTTTTTTGGGTTTTTTTTCCTGGGAGGAGTTGTGTCCTGAGTAGGCAAACGTCTACCTTAGTCGAAAAATGCCGTTGATCAGCTCGTCTCACGGTCAGAAATTCATAAATCATATACACATGTAACAGAGCCAAGTCTCACATTGAAAATTTAACATGAAATTGACCCCAAAAGAGTCGACTGCAAACGCTGAGATTGGAGCACAACTCCCACATGCCTTGAATGGGCAGAGAGAGACGAGGAAACTATTGTTGGATCAGACGTGCTCCTGCTGAGGCACGGCCTGTGAAGGGCCAGCAGCATGTGGAGTGGCCAACGGAGTGACTGCTGGTGCAGCTGAGGTGACGATGAGGCCTCTGCTTTGTGCTGATTGAACCATGATTGCAAACTGTGCAGCCGCTAGTGTTGCAGCCTCCTGTGCCAGCAAACGACGATTTCAGGACATTAATAATGGCTGGCTTCTAACGTGCAAGATGGAAATCTTCTGTTAGAGCAATTATATGTAACATACCTGTCTCTGCCTCCTACGTTGCAAGATGCTTATGGCCCAGATCATGATGTAGCAAGGCATAAGAAATCCAACAGCTCGAAGCAAGAAAAGCTGCATGTGATGTTGATATTGGGTTATTCATCAATTTTTTTAGAATCGAGAGGGTTGGACAGCATCTAACATATTAAGATGATCTATGAAAACTTACAGATAAGAAAGTTGATGCATCGTCCTCTCCGTCTGCATCCCCATCATCAGTGATGGACAGCGCATGTCTCAGTAGCAAAAGAGCCATTAACTGCCAATTGAAAGATACCTCTCAATATATCGATTGAATGTGGTCTTTAATGCAGGGAAAATAAGTCATTGGCGGACTAGAATTTAAAGATGACAATAATTTCCCACGAAGGGCATAGCATATTAATTTATTTTCTCAAATCTTAGTCAAACTACAGAGATACTGCCAAATGAGGAATTGCAACAAAAAAATAGCTAAGGCTTACAATCAGAGCAGCTGAACGGCAGAATGCAGCGCCACTGCTGTTAGCGTTGTTATAATCATCATAGTCAGCATCAAACAACTGACGCTCAGCCTCAGTAATTGCCAGAAGACGTGGATCATGCATGTCTAGTGGTGTGCCAGATATTTGCCATACTCCACTGGAAAGAGGTTCAAGATACCAAATCATAGTTAGACTTTAATTCCATGAAAACTGAAACAAACTTTTACTTTCCTCTTTACATTGTGACCAAATGAAGTTGGGAACATAATATGTGCACTTTTAAGAATCAAATTATTACCCTATATCAATGGTAGTTTCATCAGGCTGAGGACGTGGTATAGCAGTATAACCAGAATGATATTGCTGCAGAACAAAGTAAACAATGTCAAAGATAGAGGCTAAAACACTGGCATCACAAATCATATCTTCATGTGAGCTTGGCAACTTCATTTTTCTAAATCATACACATCCAAAGGCAGTGAGATGGGGTATGTGAGTTCATAATAGGTGAAAACGTTCCTAATGTAATGTATCACATCAAATTGAACTAGCACATTGAGGTTGTCATGATTGATGAGTAAAAAAACAATCCACAACTGTTCCAATAAATATACTATTTCATGGTTGGGATATATTAACATTGACATAAGAGAGAATGAGTATACAAACAGCATTGATTGACTTTTTGCTAGATTAATGGGGAAAATATCATCAAGTAGTAAAGGTAAAATCACATACCTTGTGACAAATCTCACAAGTAATATCTCCCTTCTCATTGCACCAGTGTTGAACACATTTCCTATGAGCATACTGCAAAGTAATAATAGATATCAGTAAAATAGTAACCAAGTCACTTGAACAAATGAATACCCAAGAGAAAAGAAGAGGAGAGGGAGGATAAAGATGGTCATACATAAGAAGGGCCAAAAGGATAACCCAAATAAAAAAACACAATCATGAAAGAGAAATTCAAGAAACTTCAGGAGAACTTGCACAAAAAATTATTCAGAGTTCTATATCCCCACCATTAAATAACAAGGTCGTCTTCTGACTATATTCATGCAGTCCCAAATTGCATCAATTCTACGACACCTAGATGCTCATGAGACCATTAGCAGTGGGGCGCCCTAAGGCGCGCCCTATGGCGCGCCACGTCATCAGTTTTATCCTCCTACCCCCCACCTGCAGTGGGGCGCCCTAAAGCGCGCCCTATGGCGCGCCCTATGCATTTTCTTTTATTTAAATATTTAAATAACTACAAAAATTGGGGGAAAACTCCATTTCATTTATAAAAATTAATACATTTATAAAAATTAATGTTCATACATTTATAAAAATTAATGTTCATATGCTTATGAGTTAGTCAAGAGTAGAGTCACATTATTAGTAATGTAATTGGATTTAAAATTAGAAAAATTCATGTTATAAAAATTACATACATTTTATAAAAATTAATACATTTTATAAAAATTAATTTTTATCACATTTTCATCTTAATAAATGTATAAAACAATTTAGTTTTCAAGATATCTCAACTAGTGTGTGTAGCCAAATGGTTAGGATTATTGCCTTCCAAGCAATAGACCGAACCCCGGCAAATGCATTTTTTTAAGTAAAATGCGTGCCATCGTCCGCGCTATACGCCGCGGACGATGTATCGGGCGTGGGCTTCGGGCGCGCCCGATGGCAGGCACCCACAATGGTGCCATCGTCCGCACCCGAGGACGATGGACGCCATCGGGCGCCCCATTGTGGGTGCTCTGATAATTCATACATGCATAATGCTTTTATTATCTTTATGGAAATCTGAATATTTTGCCTATCACCCATAAGATGCCAGTTTCAGAGGACTCAAGCACACAGCTTAAACATAGCAACCCAGGATAAATTACAAACTTAGACAACCCAGAAATAGATAACAACCAACCCAAAACTAAACCGAAAGAGCAAGCACCAAAGGAGCATTTTACCTTAAGACTCCCACTGCAAGCACAGGGGCTCTCCAAATTATTTACAGAATCCTCTTCCTGACAAATCCGGCATTCCCCCATCCCTATCAGTGGTGCATTCTCGTCTTCCTCCTCATTGTTAACTGTCACTACCACTTGGTTATCTTCAGCCATTGATGATGAGGAACCCACCACATCCGGCTTCTTTCCATTTAGCCCCACAGCCTCAGGGAGCGGTTGGCTCGGCCCACCCGCCTCAGTCTTCAGTAGCTGGTTCACATTCCCCACCAAAGGTTCAGCCATTTTAACCTTGTCCACACCACCACCGCCTCAAGCAACAAGAACAAGCACAAAAAATCCTGGGTTGAGCAAGTCAACAGAAACCTTCAAAATCAGAATCCAAATACTGCAATTTTCCAATATATTCACAGAAAAGATACAATCTTTCGGTCTCGGGATTACAATAAGGAAAATGCCCTTTTCAATTTAACGAGAAAGCTCTGATCTTTTGACCTGTACATTGACTCAAATCAACCAAAGAAAAGAAATTGAAACCAAAACAAAAGAAACTCATCTCAACAAAGGCGTAAAAACCTAATCCCTAACAAAAGAAAAAAATTGAGGATCAAAAGGCGTCAGAAATTCATTGATCACGCTGGCAAATGCAGCGGGATCAGCGAATTCTCTAGCTTAAACAAAAGGTCAATATCTAATCAACAACACAAAAAATTAAATGGGGGAAACAACAACTAGGAAGAAAATAGAGAGAGTAAAAGGAAAAAAAAGGTACCTGAATGAGAAACAGAAAACTCGATATGGAAACGGGAAAGAAATCGCGAATTTGTTGCGCAGCCAAGAAAATCAAATTTCTAAAAAAGGGTGTATATATATATTATGAAGTTGTTGATTGCTCACGCGTTTTACTTTGCTTTGGATGACTTTGGCTAATTCAAACTCATCGAGAAGAATTACTCTTACTGTTGTATAAGGTGGATTCCTTTACTTCTTTATTATATTTAAATTAATTTTTGTTTGGTGTTAAACTAAATACAGATAAAATATATTAGTATTTCGTCAGTACATAGAAAATTGGGTCATTGTGCTGAAAGAGTTTGTTTTTATTAATGAGGATGGTGATATAAAGTTTTTTTCGTATTTTGGACTTAAAAAATAATTGGGGGGGAATGGGTCTTATTATTATTAATTAATACTAGTACTACTATTTTTTATTATTACTATTAATATTAGTACTATTATTTATTGTTTGGAACGGTCTGATATGAATGTGAAATGGACAAAACGTAGCTCAGACGATGCAATACAATTTGAAGTTTGTTCGAATTTTACTTTTTTCTAGATGAATATTAATGATTTGAAGTTTGTTCGAATTTTACTTTTTTCTAGATGAATATTAATGGATTCCATATATTGGTGTGTTGTCTAAGAAAAGTAACGCCAAGTCACCGGCGGCGATTGAATCTACTTTTGATTGTATACTCCATTATTACATTTTTTTTAGAGGATTGACATATGACTATTATAAACAGAGGATTGTAGAGATTCATATAAATACTGGGAAATATTAAATAGCAATTTGAGATGATATATAAATTACTACTCATTATACATTGTGGAACAAGCAATGCATCCATTCACTGTGTACAAAAACAAACCCTAAATAGTGATAAGATTAATAGTTAAAATGATGCTACACATCAGAGCAGAGCTCCCATTCGTGCAATCAATCACTGGATTATGTAAACAGAAGCCTACACTAAATCTTCTTCTATACCAATGGACATACAAGAACTGTACTCACCCGTAAACATGGCCATGCTCCCCGGCTAAACCCCTCGCTCCTTAACTTGCTCGGCGATCGGCCAGATTCCTCTATTCTTGGCCGAGTTCGGATGGGAACTGAGATTGAGGAAGTGCAGCAGCAACAAACTTCTTCACATGCAGTCTAGATAGATCACTGAGGCACTTGGTCGTCGTTGTCTGAGTAAATTCAGGGACGTACATTTGTAACTCCGCTACTTTTATGAGTATCGACTGATGCGCGTGGTTATGTATTTACCTTTTTCCATATCATAGATCGTCTTCAGATGAGGCTTCCGTCTCCTCACCACGAACCATGACACAAGTACCACCATTAGGAAGATTCCGAAGAGAAGAGGTAGGGGAGAAGATTCACCTCCTATAACCGGGGCCAGCCAATCTGCATTATCTGTGTCTAACTCAGTTGCACTCTGCAGGATGAAGGCTCCCAGCGCCCAGTCGAGTGGGATACTGTCAACCTGGTTCGCGTATTTAATCCTGCTCCAAGATCATTCAGAAACAGTGGAATATGATGTTATGAATTAGCAGGAAACAAATATTAGCATCCCCCAACTCCCTAAGATTGATGCTTGAAAAATGTACCTTCGATCATCCAAAGCAATTCCTAGACTATCGTGAAGCATGGCGACAATATATGCTGAAGAGAAGCAATAGTGCTTAAGGTCCTCTGCATTGAGAAATGAGTATTTCTTTGTCAACTTTGACCAGTCATCTTTGCAGAATTCTTCCCCAGCAGCCATCAGACCAGACAAAAATGATCTTTGCCTCAACCTAAAGAACTATTTGATGGAAGAGAAGAGAAAAACTTTAGGAAAAAAACAACAAGTATTGAAAAAGAACAGAATTACTCGAACGTTGAACGACACCTTTGAAGTGTGAAAGAAATTTTCTGTTGCCAGAAACTTCCCCTGCAGCTTTGGAATAAATGTTGATCCAATGTAGCAAGTGTGATAAGAGCATTTGTCTGTATATGACATAAAAGAGTCAGTTAAACATATCCTGTAAAAAGATCTTTAAGAAGCATGTGAAGTCATCAGATAAAGTACCTTTCCCTCTCTGCAGCAGCTTCAAAGAAGCAGATCGGCACTCGGAGAAATTACCACTGGGAGACAAAGTAGACATGTATCTCCTTTTTTCGAATAAAGAAATAGGAGAGAGCCTCCGTGCCTCCTTTTCATAGGCATATCCTCTAGGAGTACAAGGATCCATTGGTTTCTTTATGTAAAGAGATTCGGCAGCTGCAGCAACAAACAAATTTACAAACTTCAAACAAAGGTTATGTGCCCGGTGTAGAAATTATGAGCAACCAATCTAGCTGAGATGACTAGACAGCATAATTCAGCTAGTTCTCACATGAAGGTTCCAGACCCTAACTACTCTAAATGAAGATTGAACTTAAAAGAATTCATCTAAAGTGTGAACTCAGTATAGTACTATAATATAGTTTTCCCATAGCATTTCCACTCCAAATTCTAAATAATTCACCACAGAAAAGATGAGATAGGTATAGGGGGAATTGGGGAAGCTCTATAAAGATAACCAGACAATAAAAGAATTCTTCAGCTTGACGTACGCAATTCTTGGTGTCCTGATAGAAGAGATTCTTTCAACGACTCGAAGGCAACATTCTGCAAACATATAGTAATCAGAAAACTTGGAAGAGGCAGCAGTCTTCACAGCTAATAGCATAATGACATCACGATCAGCAGTCATATGTTTTCCGTATGCAGTGAAGAAGCCAGAATACCATAATCTATTTACAACAGTATATATGTATATTCCTAAGTTGCAAAATCTATTAAATGACACCATTATTACACAAGCAAGTGGAAGGATTATTTCAGAAATTTTGCAGTGACTGTAGTCTTATAAAAGTGACAATACATATTTTGAGAAATCCACTAAAACATATGAAACTCATCCACAGGAAGGATGCTTTAACACTGATACTAAGTCATGTACCTGGCCATAGTGAAGTAAGCTGTGACTGTATAGGTTGTAAGTGAAATTCCCAAATTTAACTTGGCGGGAGAACTCAGGGGGCATGGGCTCATTTGAGACAAATGTGACCTGTAAAAATTCAGAATCTAAATAAAAACCAAAGAAATGAAAAATAGGAAAACAAAAATGTACACTATATAGCTAAAGACACATCATGGACTAATGGAGTAACAAATTTGCAGCTTCATTTTCAGAAAGGTAAAAAAATTATCTACAAAACATTGATATTATTGTTTCTAACTGTGATATGATTTGCAGCAAAAAAACTAACAATAACCATATCAATAAAAAGAATAGAACCTGAGCTGAAGCACCACCAAGTTCAATGATACCAGTTGTATGTGTTGGTTCGGCTCCAAGAGTTCCAAGAGCATAGTTAGCCACAACCCAAGCATACAAGCCTTCATCAGACCCTAAAACAATTCAGAAATCACCATTGAAATCATCAAAAAAATGTGAAACACATAAAAAACACACTAAAGAGTAGATAATACAAATCGCTGCACATGCGGATTGATATAAAAACTACTCCGAATCAAGGGAGTCTAAACGTGGAGTAGCAATTAAGGAACTATAGACTCAAGAATGTACAGAGTCAACGAATTGGTCATGAAGAAGCCCAGCTAATATCTAAATTTCCCCAATCAAGCCGTCAATACAAGAAACATAATAGGCACATAAGCTCAAAGCTCAATTTTTCCACACAAACTGCACAAGACAAAAAACATTGGCAACAACACTACTTTACTAACTCCCCTCGAAAGCTTTCTTCAATTTCAACTTAATCAGCAAGAAGCTCATTCCAAAGAATTGCATTAGAAAGAACAAGAAAAACTTACCATATCCCACAGAGATATCAGCAAACTAAGAGACAACAAGAACAATAATGATTCAAAACGTAAAGACATAAAATTTGACCATACCAGTGATAACACTAGCCCAATCATCACGAAACCTAAATCCAGATGCCCCCAAAGTCCTCCTACAAGCATCCAAGATCCTCTCTTGACCTTCTTTCTCCAACAACCTCAAACCAGCCGTCGCCATTAGCCGGATCTCGGTGTCGCCCCAACGCTCTCTCGGCACATTTCTCTTTGCGAATTCCACCAATTGTGCCGTGGCGGCGCCCGCCCCCTGCGGATCCTCCGCGTAAGCCGAGAGGCCGGGATTCACCCTCATCGACGCCCGCCCCTTGTCGGAGAAATCCAGGGCCAAATTCCCATTCACAACGTCGTACTTGAACACATGAATCCTGGTCCCCGTGCTCCCTCCGTCGATCACGATGCCGTATTTCTTGTTTTCGTCAATTCTGTTCCCATACAGCAGAGCGTAGCAAAATAGCAAAATCGCAATCGAGATAGCGATGTAGAGACAGAATTTTGATATTAGATTTGGCTGCTTGTTGTTGGGGGGTCGGAATCCGGGTCGGGACGTCCGGAATTGGAATTTGATCGGATCCATATCTTTGTTATCTTCTTCGGGACTAGGGCGTACTGTGGTGGCATTCAATCGGCGCATCAAAGAATTGAATTTTGTGAACCATAGGAATGTGTTAACGATGAACAGAAACAAAATTCCTATGATTCACAAATGAAATTTCTAGTTTTTTTGTTGGAAAAAGGTTGAGTTTTGAGAGGGGCCTTCAAAATGAAATTTTGCAGCCCTCTCTCCCTACCCTCTTTGTTGATTCTGCAACTGTTTTTCTTTTTCCTGTTTCTCTTTAAATGCGACCAAATTTCCTCTTTAAATAATTTTCGATTTAAAATTTGTACTCCGTACGAAGGAAATCGCCTCCATGTATAACATAACATTTCTAATTTCTCTATTTTGGGCTTTTGGCATCCATTTGCTATTGGTGAATTTCTTCATAATTTATCCACCGTATATCACTAGATTTTAGAGATTAACATCATGGCTACTGATCAATGGCTAACTTATCATTTAATTAATAACTATAACTAATTTAACATCATGAAATTTTAGAAATCTTGTGGTTTACAATTTGTCACGTGTAATTTCGTTTTTCATTTTTTAATATTAAAAAGATAATAGCAACTATCAAATTTAGGGTTTAGAAATACAATGTCAATACAGTGTATGAAATACATCAACACAAAGATATGACAATGTCAATACAATTTCATATTGACATTGTACGAGCATTGTATTAACATATTATGTCGTGTATTGATATAAAGCTGTCAATGAAATTTGTGAAAATTTTCAGAATTTTTTTCAAATTTTGACATCGGAACATATCCAAGTGAGATCTCGTTATAAGCCTTATGAAATTATCTTTAATTTGATGTATGTTGTGCGAAAAAATAAATTAAATCAAGAAAGTTATATGCGTTTTTAAAGTTACGAGATATTTTTCAAAAGTTAGTTACAAATTGACCATTGTTAGCATTTGATTTGAATATCTAATGGCTATTATTTAATTGTAGTTAGAAATTAGCAATATGACACTCCCCTTAGCACCACCATTGTGTGTCAATAAAATTATTTAGACTTTGTCGTACAGTAAAATAGTCATGAATTGATAATACTCCATTACTATAAATATTTTAATACATTATTCATACTCAACTCTCAGCTGTTTATTTACTGCATTTTGGCAGTTTCTGCTTAGATACATCTAGGAATGTCAATCCAACAAAAAAAAACTCTTGAGTCGATCTGAATACTCCGGTAAAATTATGGATTAGGGCTGTAATTTTGTAACCCTAAAATAAAATGGGCTAAACGGGTTGGCTGGTTAAACGGGTTGGCCCTGATAGGTTGTCACTTTTAATTAAAAAATATCACTAGTTTTAGGGGTTTTTTGTATTTTTGAATTTCATGTTGCACAATCATTAGTCTTATTCAATCTTCATTTCCACTCGATCCTACAATACCGGCTTTCAAGTTCGACATCGACTCATTATTCCATCGTCTCATCATCTGCCACTACTGTGTTACCACCACCAAAGCTAATTAAAACAAAATCAAGAACTAATTCATCAAAATCTCAATATATTTATCATTTTTAAAAATGATTCATGTAGGTTATGATTTTTAATTTTTATAAAAAATTAATTATGAACAATGCCAAAATAATGACATGAACACAAGCTTTAATTCATGTTATAGTTAATCGAGATGAAAGGCTTCTTTCTAACTATTATTAAAAAATACTAAAAGAATTGAAGATTTTATATGATTCTAAAACTAAGAAGAAAAAAATATCTAAAATTTTAAATCATTTTCAAAGGAAAATTTTGATAGAAGAGATTATTTTTGGAAGCTTTTAGGCCCGAATAGCCTGATGGGTTAGCCTGAAACCCGGCGGGTTAGGGTTGAAAATTATGATCCGAAAAATTCATAACTCGAATATCCCGCACCCAAATAGCCCGACAACCCGAGTGGATTTACCCGAACCCGAATATTCGGGTTAGCCAAATTGACATCATAGATCCAATAAATGATTAGGCCAAGAGGCCCAACTAAGAGGGGTATAAGATTTAGTTCATATGATTGGGCCAAAGCCTAAGACCATCCACAACGCGTCTCGCGCCGGGCTCGCGTCTCGTCTCGGAGAGACGAGACCCCCGCGAGACGCATTGCAGCACCCATCTCGTCTCTATCTCGCGCCCGTCTCGTCGCGTAGCTCGTCTCGGCGAGACACGAGACGAGATGGCTCGTCACGCGCCAGGGACACGTGGCACGTCCCCATGCGTGCGTGACGCCCACTCGCTGGCCCGCGAGTGGGCGTCGTCACTGATGACGCAATAATTCGTTTTTTTTTAAAAAAAATCGATTTTTAATTAAATTTTTTTTTCAAACGGTAATATTACCGTTAAATTTTTATTTTCATTTTTTAAATTTTTTAATTTTTTTACTCTATAAATAATTCTATTTCATACTCATTTCAAACACAAACACACATCTATTCCTCTCAAATCCTCTCTATCACTCCAATTTCCATCTTCAATCAACTCAAACAAATGGATCCTTTTGAGCAAATGCGTCAATTAATGGAACAATCACTCGAAGAAGATCGACGACGAGAGGCGGAGGAAGCCGCACCACCCCCACGACGCTCCCGGAAGTACATCAATCGGAACCGGGAGGAAGCCGCCGCACGGTTAGTACGCGACTACTTCTGCGATAACCCGATTTGGGGAGATACCTATTTCCGTCGCCGTTTCCGCATGCGGAAACCGCTATTTCTCCACATAGCGAATACTTTGGCGGCCAGGGAGGAGTTCTTCCGAGAAGGGTTCGACGCGGTCGGTCGTCCCAGCCACACGACGCTGCAGAAATGTACTGCAGCCATCCGGCAGCTTGCGACTGGACAAACGGCCGACATATTCGACGAATACCTGCACATCGGAGACAGCACTGGGCGCTTGTGCTCTAGCGCCCACACCCAACTCCAAGAGGATCTAATTGAGCACATTTGGGAAAATTTTGGCGGAGAAGATTAAATTATGTCATTTTTATTTTTTTAGAATTTTAATTATGTCTTCGTTTTTTTAATGTTAAGTTGTAATGTTGTTTTAATTTTAATAAAGTGTGTTTGTTTAAATTGAATTGGGTTTTAAAAAAATTTTATAAATTAAATTGAATGAATAGTAATTAAGAGACGGTATAGAGACGGTTAAGAGACGGAGCGTTGCAGGTTCCGTCTCTTAGTTAAGAGATGGAGGAAAAAAGGACAGTGGGGCCCTCAAATAGTGCTCAAATAGTAGTTAAGAGACGGTTTAAGAGACGGTATAGAGACAACGTTGTGGATGGCCTAAGACTGGAAGTATTAGAGCCCAAATTTTTTTCTGGAGTGGGCCTGTAATATCTATGAATGTACATAAATGAAATCACAATGGTCATTTAATCTTTGTTGAATACACACACGCTCACATACTATAAACACCTGACTATTATTCCTTTCCTTGAGATCATAAAACTAAAATTGCATTTTTAGTTACTGATTGTAAGTTACTTTTACACTAAAATATTTCAACAAATGATTCCGTCGCTGACTCTTCAGGCATACAAAGATGTTTGTTGAGATATTTTATATACAACTGTATCGTGATGTAGAAATGATCACAGAAAAAATACACTAGTAAAGACTATTTTTCTATATTTTATTTCAAAGCAAAAATTGGAATTATTTAGATAATTTACATTTGAATTTGGCTAAATATGAAAATTGAATAAAATAATAACTTTAGCAAGGGCATTAGGTGTTCACTTGTAATCGAAATTATATCAGCCCTCCAGTGCTCGGGTTGTAGAATCAATTCATATGGGAGATGCATCAATTTGTATGATTTCGGAGTATTTTGCTGGTGTTAGTAGAGCCTTACAAACATGCCTAGAAGTATAATTTTGTGTGCCCACCTCTAAGTTATTGTCTTTTAATTGAGTACGTATTATTATGCATTATGTCTAATTTTATTTATTGTTTTCTATGTTTACCAGCCAATGATGTGGATTGAACATTTCAATTTATTAATAAAGTAATAACAATCCTTACATAACATCTGTTTAGTTAAAATTGGGAATAAAGAATCTCGCACTTGATATATAGTGGAATTCTTGATACATGACTTGTCTTACATATTTATGCATCCGTTGATTCCACTCATTTTTAACTTTTAAGGTGTCTATACTAAAAAAGGTTGATAAAGAAAATATTCTTAATTCCATGGAGAATTTTCGTGCCATGTAAATTCCAAACTTGTGCTGTGCAATTAGGTATCGTTATCAGGATTAGAAATTTAAAGGCACCAAAAATTCTTACTGAATATCAATCCACATATCCTATAAAAATAAGGATATTTTCTCATAAAAAATTTTCATTTATGAAAACTTATCCCGAACTCATTATCCAATACATCAATTTAACTTATATTATTAGGACTCACCATTAAATACTAATAACAATGCGAGACTCATTATCTACTAACACTATTTTAACTACCATTCTCTCTATCTCTTTTACTTACCAATTATGCATTAATTCATATACCGTCTCAAATATCTTTATTTATTTGGGCGGAAGGAGTAACAAAATTTGATTTGAAATTTTAGAATGATTCAACCAGTGTTCATTCATTTAAAAGTAAAGATTATTATCAACTTAAAAATTTAATTTAGATCGCTTAACAAAATATAAGAGTATCAATGCATGTGTTTTAATACCCTCCAATTTAGGTAGCTTTAACAAAATATAAGAGTATCATTGCATGTGTTTTATTACACTCCTATTTTTGTTAGTTTCATCTTCATCTTATTATTATATGAATAATACTAGTATATACCATTTTTTATTTTTTAATAAAAAACATTAATATTAATCCACTTCTTATGATAAAAAAATCACTTGTCCACACATGTGGGTACGTTTTCTTACTTCATCCGTCGCCCAATAATTGTCCATTTTGATTCGGCACGTATGTTAAGAAATATAAAAAAAGTGGGTTGAAAAAGTTAGTGAAAAATGAGTCCGACCGTTACACTCCCCCGTCCCATTCTAAGTTGATCATTTCTAATTCAGCACGAGATTTTATGTATTGTTGTTTTATGAGTAAAGTGAAGAGAATAAAGTAAGATGGGGAAAAGTAGGGAGAGTGATGTTTCTATATTTGAAAATGTGGCATTTAGAGTGAGTTATCCCAAAAAGGAAAATGTCACTTATAGTAGGACGGGGAAGTATTAATTTTATACTAATAAAATGTGAGCGGAATGAGTTAGTGGAACGAGGGGTCTGCTTGTCATTTATAGTAATTAAAAAGTAAAAGTGAACAATTAATGGGAGACGAATGAAAATGACAAAAGTAAATAATTAGTTAATGGGACAGAGGGAGTATTTATTTTCTTCCCCCGTCTCTTATATAAAACTCTATGTTGGTACTTGGTAGTCGAGTCATCCCCATTACCTTATGAACCACGCCTCTTAATTTTATTCCAAAAAGTGAATCATATTGTATCTTTATCTATATGGAAGCACAAAAAAAAGTACTTGCATGCATGTACTTGCATCCACTATGATGCTTACACCACTGAATTGTTATTGCAAAGAAAAACTGAAACAAACATAACTTTAAAGTGACCTAATCTTACTTCAAGAATGCTTGAAAAAACAAAAAGTTAGAACAACAAACACCAACATTCCGCATGCATGCTAATATATATAAAATTATAAATACATGTTCATCTCCTTCAAAATTGAAGGTAGAACTTTTTACTTGTCATAAAACATGGAGTTGCCCAATATTGAGGAACTGGAATCCCAAAACCATCCACCACAAAAAAATGGTGCTTCTTTCATCACAACTTGCATCAATGGCCTTAATGCTCTAACTGGTAAATTAAATATATATACGTATATATTTCTTAGGTTTCAAATTTGATTTTATTTAATTCTTTTCTTGGTTTAGGTATTAGACTATTATCGATACCATATGCACTATCACACGGAGGGTGGCTTTCTCTCATCACACTTACTGTTATAGCAATGATATGTTTTTACACAGCTTTACTTCTAAAAAAATGCATGGATTCAAATAGTCTCATCAAAACTTACCCGGACATAGGCGAGCATGCGTTTGGGAAGAAAGGGAGAGCCCTTATATCCATCTTCATGTACCTCGAGCTCTTCCTCCTTGCAGTGGAGTTCCTCATCTTGGAAGGTGACAACTTGCATAAGCTCTTCCCTTACACAAACGTTCGCGTTTGGGGGAAGACCATTGGGGGAAAGCCAATGTTCATCATCCTCACCGCGCTAGTAATGCTGCCCACGACATGGCTGAGAAATCTCTCCCTCCTAGCATATGTCTCTGCAGGTGGGATTCTAGCCTATCTGATTCTTATTGCTACGGTTTTTTGGATTGGAGCGTTTGAGAATGTGGGATTTCATGAAAAGGAAGCTCTTTGGAGGTATAATAGAATGCCAACTGCAGTGAGCTTGTACACATTCTGTTACTGTGGTCATGCTGTTTTCCCTACTATTTGCACTTCAATGAAAGACAAAACACAATTTCCTAAGGTATTTACTACTTATATATTCACTTAGTATAATTTTAGTGAACCCTAATATTTTTTATCCAACTCATTTTTCAGGTATTGTTGGTGTAATTTGTTTTTAGTAGTGTAAGCTATGGATCAATGGCTATTATGGGATACCTAATGTATGGAGAAATTTTGATGTCACAAGTGACTTTAAATCTCCCATTACAAAGCGTTGGCACAAAAATTGCAATCTACACCAACACTTATCAATCCCATTACGAAATACACCATCATTATATCTCCAATTGCAACTGCTCTCGAAGAGAAGTTTGTGCAAAATAATAGTTATGGATTAAGCTTGTTAATTCGAACGGGTTTAGTGGTGTGCAGTGTTGTTATTGCGCTAATTGTACCCTTTTTCGGATACGTGATGACATTTATTGGAGCGTTCCTGAGCGTGAGTGCATCCATATTATTTCCATGCCTTTGCTATGTGAAGATCAACAAAGCATCTCTAGGATTAGGGTTGGAGCTTATGTTTATTTTGGTCATTCTTATTTTTGGAATTTTTATTGCCGTCACGGGGACTTTTGTTTTCTTTAGAGACATCGTTCAACATGTTGGTATCAAATAATTAATATTGTATACATGGGTAGAGGATCAAGTATAATTAAACTCACTCTTTGTAAAGTCTCATGATATAGCTGTAATAAAATAGTGCACCAATTTATTGTATAAACCTTATGAATATATACATACTCCCAATAATACATGTTTGGGATAATGCATTAATATATCTTGCATAAGAGACACACTTCAATTTTAAACATATCTATATAGAGAGAGATTCAAATATTAACTCTTCGTATCTTGAGAACGTGAGAACAATTCAGTACTTCGCAAAAATCTACGATAGATGATGCATCATTTTAAATATGAATGTAGTTTCTAGGTCGAATCCTTGGAGTGGAAAAAAATTTAATATTTTTTGAATGAATTAAAGTTAATAGACTTTTCTTACATTTTATTTTTATTTCAATCTAAATCTGTATAGTATGATGTTGATTTTGATTTAGTGATAAAGCTTTACGAACACTTTAGGTTCTTTTCTTTGTTTATATGATATTGAATAATGGTCTAGGTAAGTACTACAACTTTTCCGATAATATAATTTTTAACTTCACCTTGGTTACGAGCGGAGTTTTATACCTAAAAAGGTGAAAATATATAAATTTTCTACATGTGAGGTGCACGGATTTAATAACTTGATTTCTAAATAGATAACAAAATGCATATACATAGTTAATAGTTTAAAAAAAAGTAATACGCTATATGTCAAATGAAAATATAAATTTAACAATAAAGAATTACTACTAATAAATATAAAACGGACCGTTGACAAATGAACGTTGGACTTTTGAAATAAATATACTACAAAGTAAGTTAATAATGTCGAATCAATATTACTCCGTATTAATTTGATGATTACTAGCTTCACGTGCTGAAAAATAGAAAGTTACATTGATTGAATTTGAAAGGAAATGGAAATAAATTTGATTGGATTGACACTTGCCATTGAAATAATAATTGACTAACATCCCATTTAAGTTTTATTTCTAATGTAAATGTTCGTCTCTAAATATTTATTGCTTTCACATTTTCACACTATCAATTATTGTGATTCCGTAATTAAAATTCATCTAAACAAATATGCCATAAATGATCCTATGCACATACATTATTTTTATTTCTATCCCATAAATGGTCTCAATCAAATACAAGCAATATAATGTCATTCTAGAGTTCACATTCATAGAGAATCGTAACACTTTAATTAATTTTCATTGCCGGCATCGACCGTTTTCATTTTCATCTCTGCCTATAAAAGTGACAGAATTGTATCATTCAATTTAACATATCTTAAAATGGAGAAAGCTAGTGAGACTCTTACTATTAAGTGCCTATAAAAGTGACAGAATTGTATCATTCAATTTAACATATCTCAAAATGGAGAAAGCTAGTGAGACTCTTACTATTAAGTTCTTGCTCTTACAATACCTCTTTGCGTTTTCTATAGCTCAAGATTTTGATTTCTTCTACTTCGTTCAGCAGGTAATAATCGTAGCCCAATTCTTTACATCACAAATTCGTGAATGGTATACTTGTTGTGACAAATAGGGCAATTGTGTAATCGACAAACGAAAGAACGTAAAGAGACACAGAATTTACGTGGTTCGTCAATTGGCTACATCCACGGGCAAGAACGGAGAACAAATTGTATTATGACTGCAGTTACAAATTTCAGATCTAAGATCACGATCACACAATTATGTGCTCTACTCACATATAAATAGATACACATGAGATCCTATCCTAATTCGGAAAAATAGTCGTATCCCAATTAGGAAGCATAATTCTATCCCAATTAGGAAACAAATTCAAGGCATACTAACAATACTTTTAAAATGTAGTTGAATTATAACGTTATGATTTTAATTTAGTGGCCCGGATCATATATCTTTATATGTATATTTATATATGTGTGTGTGTGCATTTTTCTGATTGCTATTGTCGACTGTTAAATTTGGGGAAGTTCTTCAATTAATCACAAGAAGCTCCGTGCACCTACATGAGTATTTAATCTCCGATTCTCCATCTCTGATTCGATTCCTCGCGTGCGGCGGTGATTGTAAATGACGGGAGGTGCTACGGCTGCTGATGGGGCGGGGAATGGTGTCAGAATTGTGGTTGCCGGCGACGCAAAGACGGGAAAATCGAGTTTGATTGTCACGGCAGCTGTTGAAAACTTTCCAACTAATGTGCCACCGGTGCTGCCGCCTACGAGGCTCCCCGTGGACTTGTACCCGGAACGTGTTCCTGTCACCATTATTGACACTTCGTCCAGGTATTATTGGTGTGTGTGCACTATTTTCTGATTGGGAGGTGATGGAAATTTAGTAGCTATGATACTATAAATTATGGTATTCTCTGGAAGAAGCTTCCAAGTTTGGCGCGGGACGAATTAGAGTGCGTGTGTTTGTTAATCATGTTGGAAAACTTTGCCCTCAATGCATGCATTGACGAATAGCTAAATTTTGAAATTGTTGTGCTAGTTGTTAATGTGTTTTTGATATTTAGCCTCGTAAAGCCACCCATTGAATTAGTGTATATGGGTGTCTGTGAACTGTGATTACGAATTTAATATCTAGTTATCTACTTCATTGGCTATCTGGTACATTCTGTTCAACTAATGAGATTGGAATCTAATGTCACTTGCATGATTTTTCTGTTTATGTGTCTTCATCTCATTATTTTCGTGCTTGTCCTTCTAAGTTCATTTTGATTAATTATTTTTTCTACCCTTTGGAATGCAGTCCTGAAAATAGGGGCAGGCTTGTTGAAGACCTCGCAAGGGCTGATGCTGTTGTCCTTACTTACGCATGTGATAGGCCCGATACTCTTGATAGATTAAGTACTCATTGGCTTCCTGAACTTTGCCGACTAGAGGTGTCAACTATAAACCCTGTGTAAATTGGATTGAAGTTTCACATCTGTTTCTTGAGCAAGATATATTAATACTGCACTAGTGGTTCTTCTATAGTAATTAGCTTTGACATATTGGAATCCGTTTTTCTTGGTAATTGTGTTGAAAATTTTGTTTGATTTTTATCTTTTGCAGGTTAAAGTGCCTGTTATTGTGGTTGGTTGCATGCTAGATAAGAGAGGTGATCAACAACCAGTTAGCCTGGAGCAAGTTATGTCACCTATAATGCAACAGTTTCGGGAGATCGAAACCTGTATTGAGTGCTCTGCATTGAACCATATTCAGGTTGAGTTTACTTTGTTTCCAATTAAATATGTGAAGTGGTACTAAACCTAAGATTTTATTAGATCTGTAAGCAGATTATTGGAATCTGTCAATATCTTGGATTTCCATTTGTAATAATGCCAGCATCTTCTTTGTTATGGAAACTTTATAACATTTATGTCCCTGTTCTTGTATATTATAGTTCCATCCATTTTTTCCTTACTGATACTGGAAATAATATCAACTTTAAATGCATTATTTAGCTGCACGCTATGTCATTATGTTAGTGTCTATGTATTCCTTAACATATCGAATTGCCTTTGAAGTGATTTTGATCTTTTTTGTTGACATTCTTTGTTGATGATAGTTTCATCTTGCATTCTTTGTTGGTACAAGTTTTCTAACTGAATGATAGTTTCATCTTGCAGATTCCAGAGGTTTTCTTTTATGCTCAAAAGGCTGTACTCCATCCAACTGCACCCTTATTTGATCAGGAGCAACAAGTTTTGAAACCACGTTGTGTGAGGGCATTAAAAAAGATATTTATTCTCTGTGATCACGATAGGGATGGATCACTCAGTGATGCAGAGTTGAATGAGTTTCAGGTTATTTTCTTCAAATTACATTTCCCCAATGTTACATGTGCTTTCTGGTGTAGGAACCAGGACATTCCATGTGCCGTGAATAGTGAATAGTTTCTTTGTGATAACGGAGAGTCTATTATGTTAAGTAACAAATATGTAGGTCAAGTGTTTCAATGCTCCACTTCCAGCATCAGAAATAGTGGGCGTTAAAAGGGTCGTGCAAGATAAATTGCGAGAAGGTGTCGATGATCGTGGACTTACATTGTTGGGCTTTCTATTTCTGCATGCTCTTTTCATTGAGAAAGGGCGTCTGGAGACAACATGGACTGTCCTAAGGAAATTCGGGTACAATAATGAGATCAGATTGTGTGATGATCAATTGCCACCTCCAATAAAGAGATATCCCGACCAGGTAACTTTCCTTGTCTAAACAACTACTTAATAAAGAGATATGCTGAAATAATATTGTTTGGAGGACGTCCTGATGGAGGCCTTAAAGCCATCTCAGCTTTCCTATCAGAACTAGCTGAGTGTATCTAATGCTACCTTTTGACTTTTTCATAAAATTAACGACTCCTTTTTCTTTGAGGTTCTTCTTTCTATTAGGATTGCTTGTACCTTTTAAGAGGACAAGGTCTTGTTTTTACATCTCTAACACTTGCGTGTTCATTTGTATAGAGCGTGGAGCTAACTACTGAAGCTACAGAGTTTTTGAGAAAGATTTTCCTCACCTATGATGTTGATTGTGTACGTGAAGTCTCTTCCAGTTGATTTCTTTAGTTCCTTTTGCTTATGTCATCTTCTTCAGTGTGATTATTTCAAGTCACTTAAATTCCATTATGCATCTCCCCATATGAGCACTTTTAAGTCTTCTGTTCCATTTTACTGATTGTAATATCTAGTTGATATCATTATTCTCATTTATAAATTGTACTATATGAAGAATTTCATAACATCACGAGACAAATACTGTCGTCCATCGGATCTCTTAATTGGGCAATCACCCTGGGTTTCTCAATTCTAATAGTAATTGGATATCCAGATTCCAGGCACCTACAATCTATTACAGTTCACTTATTGAAGATCATATGACCAGAATGCGGAGATTCATTTCTAACTTTAAATGGTACTACTATTTTCTTAATGAACTGATCATGTGCATACTAGCATCCAGAGATTTGTTTTTGTTTTCTTGCCATGGCTGGTAGCATAAACATGCCAATCATCTCCTGAATTCAATAATGCACTCTATGAAGTAGCCATGTGGGATTGTGGGGACCTGTATATCGTAGTCACTTGTCACTATTATCAACTCTGGGAAAAAATCTGATGTATTCATGCATCTCGTAGCGGAATAAATAATCTTTGTGTAAATTGTTTTAGAAATAATCTTGCTCATTCAGTTTCCACTCAACATTTGAAGCAATTTTAAACACAGTGTTACTAAAAATGCTCAATTATGGATCCAACATTTGCTCGTACAATGTCTTAGTCTGAACTTTGAAGCCAGCATGTTATGTGGACGTGTATTCAGCAGAAATTAGTACTATTACCTATTTTATTCTCTTATGTGTACCTTTACTGGCTTTATGTGAAATCTTTAGTGTAACTGTAAGACCGAGTGCCTATTTCTTTTCCAAAAAAATTGGTGATATTCCCAATTACAAGAAAGTTTCAATAAAAACCTATGAAGCAGTTGAATGTTCACTTGATTGATAACATTTTAATTTATTTTACTCCACATTATATAATACTCTTTTGCCTATGTTGATCTTTTTTCTAATCGATTTCGTTTATCTTAAAAGTCTCAAATGCTGAATATTATTTTGTATGTTCTTCAGGATGGAGCCCTTCGATCTCATGAACTCGAAGATTTGTTTTCTACAGCACCTGAAACGTAATCTTTTTTGCTTTAGTTTTTTAGGATGTCTTGTATGTTATTGTCCTTCAGACCAATCTGCATTAAATTTAAGCTTTATATTATTTCCCAAGTTAAAGGTTTCTCTTTTGTATCTGATTCTTTTGCTAAAGAAGTTGCATTCTTTTTCCCACTTTTTGCTAATGTGGTTTACTCCTTGAAATTTAGTCCTTGGAATGTAGCTCCATATGTAGATGCTGCAGAGAAGACGGCTCTTGGAGGGCTATCCCTTGATGGATTTTTGTCACTGGTAACTGCTGTGTTTTTTTGTTATAGCTGGTCAACTTACCGACGGTTCGTTAGTTATTTACAAACTTCTAGTCACTTCAGTTAACATTTATTACAGCTTCACTTGGTGGCCGGTTACAATTTTCCCTGCTGTTCCCCCGTGTTTCTAAAACCTTACTGGGTCTTATAACTGAATATCAGTTGTATACATGAATGTATACTGGGAACAAATCTGATCCCAATAGCATCACTAATAACAGGAGGAAAAGGCCATAATCCATGACAATGATTTATTAAATATAATTAGTTTTGCACTCTCCCAATAATGACGTTAAATGTCACCAACCATGACATTTACAGATTTTGCAATAGAAATCAATAAATACACCCAATGACCCAATATAAAACTGCCTTGCACATCATGGATATTAATCTGGAACTTTCCATGCTGAATGGGTCGATAACAAAACTATCAAAATTAACCAATGCAGACAATATAAATTGTCTGGCTGTTTATGGTATTATTGTTTTTCTTACTTTTTTTGTCTGTTTGAGGGCATATTAGCATGGAGTTTAAGCAAAATAATTCTATACATGCTCAAAATTAAATGTATTTAGAGATGAACATACATTCCATTTTAAACATATTATTGTGTCACAGAATATGATTACCAGATGCATGCAATGTCTAAAGTTGTTAGCATGAAGTTAAAGTTTTTTCATATAGCTTGACACGAACACAACACGACAAAAATTTGTCAACATGATAACAATTTGGATACAATAGGTCTAGATGCGAACCCATTATATTTGTGTCATAGTCGTGCGATGTTGTTGTGGTGTGGCAATCTATGATCATGTTTGCTTACTAAAACATCTTTTGATGTCTAAACTGAGGATTAAATATATTGCAGTGGGCCCTTATAACGCTTTTGGACCCAATTCGTAGTGTTGAGACCCTCATTTACATCGGATATGGTAGTGATCCATCATCTGCTTTTCATGTAACTCGAAGAAGACGATTAGATCGCAAGAAGCAGCAAACAGAAAGAACTGTTTATCAATGTTTTGTTTTTGGACCAAAAGAAACTGGAAAATCCGCTTTGCTTAATGGTTTTATTGGAAGGTATGTTTCTGGATTTGCACAAGATTCTATCTTCAAATGGGATTTGTTTCATGTATTTACATAGATGTTATTCCAATCTCTAAACTATGCTTATCAAACAGGTTCCCTGAAGAATATGCTCCAACAATTGGCAACAGATATGCTGTTAATGTTATCAATCAACCGTCAGTAAGTGCTCGCGTTCGATGGCTTGCAAATGTAGTTATGTAGACATGCCAAAGCATAACAACAGTGTCACGTAATAAGCATAAGTCTGCACATATGTATACATTACATCCTAGTATCTGCAAATGCTTGCCTAGTTACAAACTCTGAGCTCTTCCTCACTGACACTTGGTGTTCTTTCTCATTGAAAATAGAACAATCTAAAAATCAGTAAAAAATAGAACAAACTAAAAACATACTCCCTCCGTCCCTTAAAAATAGACCACATTTGTCATTTTGGGATGTCCCTTAAAAATAGACCAATTCTATTTAAGGAAACTTTCTCTCTCTAATGGGGTGGGTCTCATTCTCCACTAACAATACTCCAATCACTTTTTTCTTTCTATCTCTCTCTTACTTTACCAATTGTGCATTAAAACCCGTACATTTCAAATGTTATCTATTTATTAGGGATGGAGGGAGTATCATGTATTATGTTCAGTGACTTGAGATGAAACTTATACTAAATCTGTGGCCATTGTATGAGTTCTGAATGCTCCAAATCCAATTTCGTATGGTTGAATATGAGGGTTTTTAATACAGGGACTTAAGAAGACTCTTGTATTGCGAGAAATTCCTGATGAAGGAGTTAAAGAGTTACTAGCAAAGAAGGATGCTCTGGCTGCGTGCGATGTGGCAGTGTTTGTTCATGACAGGTAACCGATTTTTTTGAAACCGTTGTTTTAATTTCACCAAGCTTGTAATATAAAAAATCATAGTATACCTTTAATCCTTTATAACTGAGTTTTTTTAGTAATTTAGTTCCCGCAAACCTTCTTGGGATAAAGCATTGGAGATGCTTGTGGATGTAGCAAGTCAAGGGGAAGCCACTGGTTATGAGGTGCCATGCCTCATTGTTGCTGCCAAGGATTCTCTTGACCCTCACTTGTCAGTGATCCAGGATTCTACACGTGTACTAATCCTTGAGCTGTACATTTGAATATTTTTGGTCCCCCCTATCCTGTTACCTGTTTGGGTTTCAACTTGAGTTGTGCAGATGAATCAAGATCTGTCTCCTAAAAACCCTTCAAGCTTGAATCCACTTATGTAGAATCAATTACCTGCTATGTTGAGCAAATCTGGTTCAGAGCTCATGAAAATAGAAAGGTTTTACCAATTACCATGGAAAGCTTGCCTATCAGATTTTTTAAAACACATTCATTAGAGCATCTCCAGTGGCGGACGTCTGGTCGGACGTCGCGACGGGCGACCCGGACGTCCGCCATTGTGGCGTTTGGGGTCGGATACGGACGTCCCGTGAGGACGTCGGGTGTCCTCGGACGTCCCTGCGACGGGCGGGCGGACGTCCGCCACTGTGGCAAGGGTCGGACGTCCCGCTCGGACGTCCGAAATTTTTTTATTTTTTTTAAACCCTATATATACGGCTCGTTGAACTTCATTTCATTTGCACCACTTGTTGTTAACAAGTTTCTCTCTTCTTTTACTACAAATTTCATTTCTACTTTTAATGGAGAACGATAGGAACTCCGCGGCCACGAGCGAGTCGCAGACTCCGGCGTTTCCCATCGACCTGGAGGGAAACGCCAGCGGAAATGCGACAACAGTACCGGGAATGGGACAGATGGGTGGGATGGGTGGGATGATGTCCCCTTATATGTACAATTGGATGGGACAGATGGGCGGTATGGGTGGTATGATGCCCAGGGCAGCCGGGATGGGGGGCATGGCCCCAAATATGATGATGCCGGGGATGGGGATGGGGGGCATGACCCCAAATATGATGGGACAGATGGGTGGGATGATGCCGGGGATGATGCCGGGGATGATGGCGGGGATGATGCCGGGGATGATGCATGTGGGAGGGGGTGGCAGGGGCCCTGAACCACTAGCGGACAATGTCTATCGGCCGGTTGTGGATATGCAGTCTACTGATACCCCTTCCACTTATGTTCCGGATACTCATTTCACCGGCATAGACACTTTCTCTTTTGAGGAGTTGGGGATATCTCCAGTCAGGCAGACGCCCGATGATATGAGCGGGGGCAGGGGGAAGGGACGTGGCAAGGGCAAGGGGAAAGCCCCAGGGTCTTCCTCACGAACGGTGGCAGAGGAGACGGGAAAGAGGACAATCTGGAGCCAGTGGGAAAACGTCGCGCTTGCGAAGGCTTGGATTGCAATTGTCGAGGATCCCTATGTCGGTGCCAACCAGCATATTGACAGACTATGGCATCGGATCGCTGAAGCCTACCACACACACAAACCGGCTGGTGCGAAGCGTCGCCTTCCCGAACAGTGCCGGAAACAGTGGGAGCGGTTGAGGCCTAAGCTTAGTCGATTTGCTGGCCTCTACCAAAACAACCTCCGCCAGGCAAGCAGCGGTATGTCCGAGGAGGATGTCCGGAACCGTGCCTTTGCTCAGTACCCTGACAGAGCCTTGAAATTCAAACAATTCGACCAGTGGGAGGCCTTTCTCGTGGTGAAGGATTCCCCAAAGTTTTGTGGGGGAGTCGAATCGGGCTGGGCGAAGCGGACGAAGATCAACGCTTCCGGTGAATACAGCAGCAGTGCTGGTTCGCACGAGCTCCCGGAAGCCGATGAAGTGTCCCCGCTACCGCAATCAGACTCTCGCCGTCGTCGTCGCCCGGTTGGGCAAAAGGCTGCGCAACGGAGGGCTAGGGGAACCAGCAGCGGTAGCGGGTCGTTCGAGGTTGAATCGGAGGCCCCTGCTCCCCAAGAAGATATCGACCGCCTCGCCCGCGCGCAGTTAACGACAAGCTTGGTCCGGACCATGCATAGGTGGCATAGCACGACCGATCCGCTGTACAAGAGGATGCTGAAGGATGTCATCGATGGATGTCGGCGCGATTTGGGGATGCCCCCCATTGGAGATGATGGCGCCGAGCTTAGCGGAGGGGACGACGGGGGCGGCACGGGCGACGGTGACGGCACGGGTGACGGCACGGGTGACGGGGGCGGCACGGGCGACGGTGACGGCACGGGTGACGGCACGGGTGACGGGGGCGGCACGGGCGACGAGGACAGCGCGGAGTGAGCCGGGCCCATTGGATTATGTATTTTTCTTTTTTTGAATGACTATGTATTTTGCTTTTTTTTCTAACTATGTTTTTTTTATGTTTTATGAATATGTATTTTTGCCCGTATTTTGCTTTCCCGTATTCCGTGTCAAAATTATATTTCCGTTTTTACGTAATTAAATTATTGTGATTTTTTTTATTGCGGGATGTCCTAGTGGGAAGGGCGGACATAGGAGGGGATGTCCTAGTGACGTGGCAGTGGGATGGGAAGTCCTAGTGACGTGGCAGGAGGTGTTTTTGGGATGTCCTAGTGGGATGTCCGCCCACTGGAGATGCTCTTAGGTTGTCTTTTTTTTTCTTCACTTCTATTGTTGATCTGTGTCTCGCATGTCACATGCCATAAAAGAAACTGTTCCAGCCATCGATTTATGAAACTACTAAAATAAGATAGATAATGTTTGTTCTCACTTATATACTACTACCATTTAAACTATATTCATGGAGTTATACGATTGTATGCTGTACTTCGTGGCGTCATTGTATATTTTATGTGAGTTCAGGAAGATGACTACACTTGCGAGCTCGATGTTGTTATCATATTTTGGGGAATTCTAGTATAGTGTCTTTCAGAAGCTGATAGTATCGTGAATTCAAACAGGTAAGCCAGGACATGGGAATAGAGGCTCCTATCCCTCTTAGCACAAAGCTCGGAGATTTCAGTAACATATTCGACAGGGTTGTGAGGGCTGCAGAGCACCCTCACTTGAGTATTCCCGAGACGTCAGCTGGGAAAAGCCGTAAGCAGTACCACAGGTTGCTTAATCGCTCCCTAGTGTTTATATCTGGTGAGTATAAACAGCATAATCTTATGAAAAACTGTAATGCTTGTTCGAAATACATGTCTTGGATGTGATGTTCTATTAGTGCATACATTCTTCAATGTAACAATGGGTTTTTCTATTCGTCGTGCAGTTGGAGCTGCAGTTGCTGTCGTTGGGTTGGGTGTTTATCGGGTTTATTCTGCAAGAAGGAATTCTTCTAGTTAGGAGGGGGATAGCAAGAGTCCCATCTGCAACACTTCATTTTGGTGGATGTTCTTATCCTTTATTTTTTAATTTAATTATATTTGGATAAGTTAGATATATGACCTCTTGCTGAAAATTTATGTTGCCATTTTTTCCATTCTTTGATAAAAAAGCTGTAATGGGGTTTTATTTTTAAGGTTTGACTCGTTTGAAGAAATGACAAACTATGAAACTCTCGTTTTTTTTATATATAAATGTCACATTATTATAACATAATGCATCATATTTCTGAGTATACTACATATGTAGGCAGATATGACCATAAACCATACACAGATAAAATACTCAATTTCTAACCAGTGTCACTTTTCATATATTTTAAAGTTCCGTTTTACATTAAACAACAAAAAAAAAAAAGGAGATGATATTTGACTTGAGATGCACTCCATATGGTAACCAGTAGTCATCAAAAGTTCTTAAAATAAGGAAACGTGTGTATACGTTAAAACGACAGTGTAACAACCAACCGCCTCTGCGTTAATTTTGGATATTACCAAACGATTTCAATTGAATTATTCATTATTGCCGATAAAATTTTTCTTGAATTATATATATGGGGCTTTATTATATTCATTTCAAAATTAATTCCACCATCCTTATCATCCTTAATTGGTTGGTACAGAATGTGACGCAAAATTAGTTTTGACCCCTGAATTGTGACGTTCTCTGTAACAAAATTATATTTTATAATATCAGAAAATTATTTGATTTATAAATCTTGCCATTTTCTATGCAACAAATTAATCTTGTATAACTATATGTAGCAGTATACTAATTTAATTTCGGATAATTTTACTAAGATAAGTATAATATAGTAACCAATAATCCATAAAGTATAAACCTGACATGAATAAAATGAATCTAGAAATTCCACGTTTGACTTGAAGCAAAATCTCTTATACTTCAAATTATGTTTTCTAGAAGTGAAACATTAAATATATAAATACCGACAAATATTATCCTATATTGAAAATATATTTTTTTTTAATATGTCTCAACCAATATAACATGTTACTAAAAAATTAGTAATAGAAATTCGTTTATTTCTACTTTATGCTCACTTGCCCTTATTTTATTTTCTCCATCTAACTCAAAATAAAATTACATAAACTTCAGCGCCGCTCAAGAAAATAGTCACTTTTTTAGACGAAAGGAGTAGTTTTATGTGAGCTCGTGAGAACCACTTCATTTAGTTCATGTAACCATTAGAGCATCTCCAATGGCGGCGAGCGGACAGGCTAGCCGATTCCCGGCACTGGCCGGTCCACTCACCGAACCATTAGAACCGGCGAGCGCCATTTCGGTGAAAAAATCGGTGACCCGACGCCAATTTTCGAGCGCTGGCCGATCCGCTCGCCGGTCGGCTGGCCGCCATTGCAGGCTCCCGATCAGCGAGCGATTGGGCAGCTCAATTTTTTTTTAAAATTTTTCGAAACACTATATATACACGATTTGCACGTCATTTTCATTCGCACCACTTGTTTTAACGAGTTTTCTCTCCATCTTAATTTCTGTACAAGAGCAACAACGTGAAATGAGTAACACGGGTGGTAGTAGTGGTGGTAGTGGTGGGGATGCTGAGGAGTACGAACGGCAATTGAACGAAGAGTTGGAGGCCTATACATCCCCCGAGATAAATCGGTTGATACAAAGGGCCTTGCAGCCCGCGGTACCTCGACCTCCACCCGTTGTCCACCGATGAGCAGTGATTGATCGGGATCACGTAGATGCACATCAGCGGCTATATGAAGACTACTTTGCGGAGGAGCCGCGGTTTGGGGCGCCTCTTTTCAGGCGGCGTTTTAGGATGCGTAGGGCAGTGTTTATGCGTATCGTTGATGCTTTGGAGTGTCGATATTTGTGTTTCCGGTTCAGGTACGATGCGGCTGGCAGACCCGTCCACACACCTATACAAAAGTGCACTGCGGCAATCAGGCAGTTGGCCTATGGAGGCGCGTCAGACATGTGGGACAAGTACCTCCACATCGGTGAGACGACTGCCCTGGATTGTCTGAAGTATTTCTGTCAAGGCGTCATTGAAATATTCCGGGATCAGTATCTTCGAAGCCCTACCCCTGAAGAGTGCCAGGATCTGATGCAGATGCACGGGGAGAAGCATGGGTTCCCCGGGATGTTGGGCAACATAGATTGTATGCATTGGGAGTGGAAGAATTGCCCCTCTGCCTGGAAAGGGTTCTACACGACCGACTACAAGGGAAAGAATCCCACGATGATCCTCGAGGCCGTAGCTGATTACCGACTGTGGATTTGACATGCATATTTTGGGGTAGCCGGGTCGAACAACGACCTCAACGTCCTCAACTCGTCGCCCCTTTTCAACGAGCAGTGCCGGGGCGTCAGTTCGACCATTAGTTTTATCGCCAACGGGAACCAGCATGATATGAGCTACTACTTGGCGGATGAGATATACCCTAGGTGGCCCGTCTTTGTGAAGACGATCAGAAGGCGCATCAGATGAGAGGAATACCTACTTTGCGGAACGGCAGGAGTCGGCGCGCAAGGACGTGGGGCGCGCATTTGGTGTGCTCCAGTCTCGATGGGCGGCAATTAGGGGTCCAACGCGTTTGTGGCATGTCGACTGCATTGCTGATATAATGTACGCATGTATTATCATGCACAACATGATTGTCGAAGATGAAGGTGTACAATTGACTAGTTGGGCCAATGACGATGCTAATGAAGCCGACCCAAGCCACGGCGTGGCCGCCCCCAACGTACGAAGAGGGGTACCTCACGATGAAGTCGGCCGCCTCAAGGCACATGCCTACATGCGTCAAGTGGATGCTCATATTCGACTCCAAAATGATTTAATTGAAGAGTTGTGGGCGCGGAGGACTGCACGTCGTTAGATTTTTTTTAATTAATGTAATTTTTTTAATTAATGTACTTTTTTTTAATTTAAATATTATTATTGAATTTTTCCGTATCTGTGTTGTAAATTTAATTCCGTATTTTGTGTGATTGTTAATTATTTGTTTCTTATAATTTTGTTTATTGTGGCTAGCCTATTACTAGCCTATTGCTTGTCCAGTTGTTTGTCCTAATGATGTAGCAGGATGAGTTTTAGTCCTGATGATGTGGTAGGAGGAGTTTGTGGCTAGCCTATGGCTGACCTATTAGTATTGTGGATGCTCTTATTGGTTGTCTTACTTATGATTTCAATACCTCAAAATTATATTGACATTAAAAATTCTAAAATTACTAAAAAGAAAATCCAAGTTCAATTTATTCACTCTACAAATTCAATATATGAATAAAATAATAAATCAAACTTAGATTTTTATTTAGCATTTTATAAAAAAAATAGTGTCAAAACAATTTTTAGATAGTAATCAAAAGAAAAATATAAAACAAAATAAATAACTTAAAAATAATCGAGATTGGTGCTCGCGCTACTTATAGCATAAGAGCATCTCCTATGGCGCCCCTCCGGTAGGACGTCCGGTCGGACACCGGGAAGGGCGACGGGACGTCCGCCGTTGGGAGGTCGGAGGTCGGATACGGACGTCCCGTGAGGACGTCGGGTGTCCTCGGACGTCCCGGGGACGGGCGGGTGGACGGGCGCCACTGTGGCGAAGGTCGGACGTCCCGGTCGGACGTCCGATATTTGATTTTTTTTTTTTAAATTCTATATATACGGCTCGTTGAACTTCATTTCATTTGCACCACTTGTGTTAACAAGTTTCTCTCTTCTTTTACTACAAATTTCATTTCTACAAATTAAATTATTGTGATTTTTTTAATTGCGGGATGTCCTAGTGGGAAGGGCGATGGGAAGGGCGGATATGCAGGGGATGTCCTAGTGATGTGGCAGTGGGGTGGGATGTCCTAGTGACGTGGCAGGAGGTGTTTTTGGGATGTCCTAGTGGATGTCCGAGTGGGATGTCCGCCCACTGGAGATGCTCTAACATATCTCTACATATTAATAAATCAAAGAGTAAAGGCCAAAATTGGTCCTGAACATATAGCCATTTTACGATTTTGGTCCTAAACATTATCTTTTGGATTTTTTGGTCCTGCACATATGGACATTTGATCATTTTGGTCCTGCACATATGGAAATTTGATCATTTTGGTCCCCCGTCAACATTTTCGTTAAAAACTAACGGTCAACATTATCTTTTGGATTTTTTGGTCCTGCACATATGGATATTTGATCATTTTGGTCCTGCACATATGGAATTTTGATCATTTTGGTCCTCCGTCAACATTTTCGTTAAAAACTAACGGTCAACGGCCGATTTTTGACTAAAACAATGGGTTGGGTCGGGTCGTGTTTGGGTCGGGTTTGGGTTACACGTTAAGAAAAAAAATAATTATTTTTTATTAATTAAAAAATTATAAAACTTTAATTTTTAGTTATTTTTGTTGATTAAAAATATTATAACGACTAAAACATGATGTTATTATACGATTTAAACATGATATTACACAATAAAATAAAAAATTACCAAATTAAAATAATCATTTTTTAATCAAAATAATAAAATTAAAGTATATTAATATTAAATCTATATAATAAAATTAAATAATTAAAAAATTATTTTTAATAAAATCTAAGCATAATATTTTCTTCAAATTCATGAAAAAATTAATTAAAAATACTATACTTTAATTTTATTAATTAAAAAATATTAATTAATTTTTTAAGAATATTATGCTTAGATTTTAACGAAAATATTATGCTTAGATTTTAAGAAAATATTATTTTTTTCTTAACGTATAACTCAAACCCGACCCAAACACGACCCGACCCAACCCATTGTTTTAGTCAAAAATCGGCCGTTGACCGTTAGTTTTTAACGAAAATGTTGACGGAGGACCAAAATGATCAAAATTTCATATGTGCAGGACCAAAATGATCAAATGTCCATATGTGCAGGACCAAAAAATCCAAAAGATAATGTTGACCGTTAGTTTTTAACGGAAATATTGACGGAGGACCAAAATGATCAAATGTCCATATGTGCAGGACCAAAAAATCTAAAAGATAATGTTTAGGACCAAAATCGTAAAATGGCTATATGTTCAGGACCAATTTTGGCCTTTACTCTAAATCAAACCTTATCTGAATTTTGAATAATTCACTTTAATTTCCACGCTGCCAACCTAAGAAAACACAACACATATCACATGCTTTTACTTTTTTCCACGACGAACTACAAATCTTGCTCCCTTTCGGTCCGGTTCCTATTTTTTACGGCTCTTTTCTTTCCGAAATCAAAGTCTGTAGCAGCAGTCAAGCAAGCTGACATAATTAATGCCATTTTAATGATAAGAAGAAGTCAATTAGCCTTCAATTACATCTTAATTTCAACCAAACCAAGTATAACTAGTCTACCAAAGCAGCAGGCACCAACTTTGAAGTTGAGTTTCAGCCTAAACTAAAATCATCTGCTTCCTTCACTTTCTCGCTCTAAAACAAGGCTGCGTGTTGCGGTAAGGATCGCTTTAAGATTATTTTTTGAGGCAATGTACTGATTTTCACGTTGTAACGCTTTTTAAGCAGGAATTGTGGCTTTTCTTGTTTTGTATTTTGGTGTGGGGGTGGCATTTAGTGCATTGCATTTAGATCTGTAAAGTTGTCGGTGTTGATTTCCATGTGTTTTTGTGGAGGGATATGGATGGTGAAATACTGGAGGCTTGTGGTGGTGGTGTTTTGGGTCGATTGGAAAGTTTATTGAGTTGCTAAATAGAATTTTCGAGTTTTAGTTGTTGGGAACTGCCATGCGGGTTTTGGTTATTCGTAGTCATTTTTATGTGATTTCTGTGTGGAGATTATGATTATGATTATAATTAATTCAGGTTTGAAATCGAGATCTGCGTTTGGAGACTGCAGTCAATTTGTGTTTTTGATTTTTTATTAGGATCTAGAAATCTAGGTGCAAGTTATAAATTTTGTTAGTTTATGTTTCTGTCCATTAATTGGTGTGATTCCACTTGATAATAATCTCTATAACTTTTTTTTTCTTGAATGCTGGCTTATAAAGTACTCCTAAAACTTTGCTTCCGTGCGTTGTAGTGAGTTCAGAAGCGTTTGCATCAAATGTTTGATGAACTTCTGCTTTCGGGCGTTGTAGTGAGTTCAGAAGCACTTGCATCAAATGTTTGATGAACTGCTTCTTTCGGGTGTTGTAGTGAGTTTGGAAGCACTTGCATCTATTGTTTGTGGTATTGCCAAGAGTCGAAACTGTTT
The DNA here is from genome assembly GCF_004379255.2 of Salvia splendens. Lineage (NCBI taxonomy): Eukaryota > Viridiplantae > Streptophyta > Magnoliopsida > Lamiales > Lamiaceae > Salvia > Salvia splendens. Next base: position 10,064,848 of record NC_056034.1, read on the forward strand.
GTTTGTTACTTTGAGTGCTGCTGATATAAAGTGTTAGGACTTTCTGAATTTGGTTGGAATACCTAAATGAGTTTGTTGAAGGGGTCGAATTTTTACTTGTAGTTATCCTGGTTCCGCGGAGTTCATTGGTATGTAGGCTCACCATTAATGAGCAGAGATGAAGAAATGGTATGGTGGTGTTCTGACAGCATCTTTGTTGATGTTATTTGTTCTTGGATACTATATTATTAGAAATCCTATAAATGAGAACTACTTCACTAGTCCCGTGATTTTCAATGGGACAAATCCTCTGGAGTGGATAAGTGCAGGTAGTCCTCCGGCAATCCCCAATCCAGAGAAAACTTCTCAAGTCTTCTCTGCTGAAGCTATTGTGGCTAATTTATTTGCTCAAAGGAACTTGTCAAAAGAAGAAAAGACTTCTTTTTACACATGGAACCGTTTGAAACCCCTGGTTATGCATGCGGAGGTCTTACCTAATGCTGTTGAAGCTATCAAAGAAGCTGGTGTAGCTTGGAAAAACTTGATTGCTTCAGTTGAAGAAGAAAAGTTGCAGACTAATGGAAGTTTACTGAAGAGAGGGAAAGAGAAACAGTGTCCTCATTTTCTTAGTAAAATGAATGCCTCGGAACTTGATGATAATGGATTTAAGTTGCGTGTACCTTGTGGCTTGACTCAAGGCTCGTCAATCACATTGATAGGCATTCCTACTGGCCTTCTTGGTAATTTCCGAATAGACCTGACTGGTGAACCTCTCCCAGGCGAGCCAGATCCTCCTGTTATTTTGCACTACAATGTTAGGCTCCATGGTGATAAAATAACTGAGGATCCTGTAATTGTCCAAAACACCTGGACAATTGCACATGACTGGGGTGACGAAGAGCGCTGTCCAATTCCAGATGAGGGAAAAAGTAAAAAAGGTATAGGCCTTTTTTCCCACAAGCTTGAGTTATAAGTATTAAAACAATATCTAATATAGATTGATTTCAAATGTATTGAGTTATTATTATATTTCCTTTTTTGTTTCCAAGTTTGTTCTATTATTCTGATGATGCTTGTCTTCCTGGCTGCTTGTATGTTGCTGATATCAGTGGATGAGCTGGACCAGTGCAACGAGCATTTGGGTCAAGAGAATAACCATACAGTCAAAGCTAACCGGTATACTGATGGATCGATTTCTTTGGTGCATGATGGAAAACCTAGAAAATACTTTCCTTTTAAGCAAAATGATTTATTTGTTGCTACACTGAGAGTTGGTTCAGAAGGAATCCAAATGACAGTGGATGGAAAGCACATAACTTCGTTTGCTTTCCGTGAAGTAATGATTCTCCACCCCCCTTGATCATAAAAATTTCACTAAATTCTTCAAATTACCCGCACTTTAATGATTGACACAATTTTTCCCTCTGTTAAATGTGCAGACGTTGGAACCGTGGCTTGTTAATGAAGTACGGATTTCTGGGGATATAAATTTAATTTCTGTTGTTTCCAGTGGTTTGCCAACATCAGAGGACTTGGAACATATTATAGACTTGGAAGAGCTTAAAGCTGTTCCAATACCTCCTCGAAAACAGCTTAATCTCTTTGTTGGGATTTTCTCCACTGCAAATAATTTCAAGCGTCGGATGGCGATAAGAAGATCCTGGATGCAGTATCCCGAAGTACGATCAGGACAGGTTGCTGTCCGTTTCTTTGTTGGACTGGTATGTTGTTTTTCTGGATAAAATTCCTTTCAACTACCCCTTTGCGATGCTAATAGAAATAAGACCTGCATCTTGTAGCATAAAAACCAAATGGTGAATGAGGAGCTCTGGAATGAAGCACGCACCTATCAGGACATCCAATTGATGCCTTTTATGGACTACTACAGTTTGATTACGTGGAAGACCATAGCCATCTGCATCTTTGGGGTAAAAATATCTTACCTTCCTCACTCATGGAGTATTCCTTCAGTACCTCATTGCCGTAGTATCTTGGACAGACCGAGGTTGTTTCAGCTAAGTTTATAATGAAGACAGATGATGATGCATTTGTTCGTATAGATGAAATCTCGAACTCTCTAGAGAGCACCAATGTGACTCGTGGTTTGCTCTATGGCCTCATCAATTCAGACTCACAGCCTCATCGGAATCCAGACAGCAAGTGGTACATCAGCCCTGAGGTAGTAGCTATTCAGCTTTATTTCAGCATCTTGTTTATTCAGCTTTACACACAAATCAGATGAATAGATTGTAGATCACATTCTAAGTAGAAGCATTGAACATATCCTTGAAACTGACAAACTTAAAGCCTATTTCTGGGCAATAAGGGTGACGGTGCAATTTAAAATGGTACGAAATGAATATGTCATCGTATACAACATGTGGAGTTGGTGGCTAGAAGAGAATGGTGAAATCATAGTTACACAAAAAATCTTAAGTGTCTTCTGATGGAAGCATATATATTGTGTGTATTGTTTTCTACATCAGTAGCCATTAAGGTTTGGATTTTACTTGCTAATATTTCTGGGATAATGGTGGGCTTTTTTTTTTTTTTATCACTTTCTCCCAATATAATTTGTGAAGTTCCACATGGATACCAATCTAACTTGGTTATAACTGAAACTCTTTGAAGGAATGGCAAGAGGAAACATATCCACCTTTTGCCAATGGTCCTGGTTATATTGTGTCAAATGATATAGCAAGGACAGTAAGCAAGAAACATCGGAAGGGGCGGCTGAAGGTAAGACCGCAATTATGCAGATCCTCTCTCCGTGTTGTACATTACAATCAGGTTTTGGGTATCACAAACTCAAGAAACTGTTACTGCAGATATTCAAACTAGAAGATGTTGCCATGGGAATCTGGATCTCGGAAATGAAGAAGAACGGGATGGAGGTGACTTACCATAAGGACGAGAGGATCATCAATGACGGTTGCAGGGATGGCTATGTTGTTGCACATTACCAAGGCCCCAGAGAGCTGCTCTGTTTGTGGCAGAAGATTCAAGAGAAAAAACGCCCCGTTTGCTGCGGCGAATAACTGAATGACAACAGGTGTAGATGATAATTGTTCTAGGAGAAGCGATCATATGAGTATAATATATATAGTCCTATTGTTACTGTCCTTGTTTTGGACAACGGCGGAGAGATTGAGATTTGTATCATATGTATATATATGTCGATCATATTTTTGGCTGAGTGAGAAACAGGATACCATCAATTGCTTATTAATTTAACGCTTAATTTCTCCTCATTGGGAGTGATGATTTGGAGAGATTTGATTGAATCTAAAGTGAAATGATTTTGGAGTTAGCATCTGTCGTTAATTTGTGAAGTCAAATTAATAAAAAAACTTCAACCTATAACTGTTAACGGAGGGAAGAACTTCCCTTGTTTTTCGAAACAATAAAGGTATATAAGTAATTATAACTTCGAAATATTAAATATATTAAGTTCCGTTGTGAGTGCTTTAGTGTTTTTACTTTACTGTCCTTTTATAGGAATATATTTTATGGAGTCCTAACGTTTTTTATGCATTTACTTATCCAAACACTATTGAATAACTACAAATCTTTAATGCGTTTATTATTCATCCTTACTCATATTTTTTTATGAATATCTTTACTATATATTTTTTTATGAATTTCTAAATATAATTTAACCTTCAATATTATCACTTAATTTTGTGACATGCAAGAAATGTTCCTTATTCAACTTTTTATAATTAAAGAATTTCAAAATATTTTTAAGATATGTATACTCATAAAAATAATGTCTCAGTCAATAGACGATACTTGAATAAAGATATATTGATATTATTTTTAAATAATATATTAATATTCAAGTATCATCTATTGACTGTGACATTAGTTTTACAAGTATACATATTTTTAAAATATTTTGAAATTCTTTAATTATAAAAAGTTGAATAAGGAACATTTCTTGCATGTCACAAAATTAAGTGATAATATTGAATGCCAAATTATATTTAGAAAATTCGTTAAAAAAATATGAGTATGTGATAAATTAATTAAAAATATATATCCTTCAAGGTATTGAGGGTATTTTCATCCATAAAAACTTTGAAATAGTAAAAAAGTACTTTGAATGATATTAACTCATAGTTGACGGACCTCAAATAATATTTTCAAAGTTCACGAACCTAAAATGATACTTTGACAAAGTTCGTGGACTAAAAAATATATTCCCTCTAAAAAATGGCTTCTCCACTGGCATTTATTCTCACAATTCTTCAAGTATATGCAAATTCCCTCCTTTTATTCCTTTTCTATATAGACTCAAGTAAAACAAAATTTTAAAAAATTATTCTATTTATTAAAATAAGTCAAAGGAGAAATATAAGTATAAAATAATAGTAATAATATTATTTCATTAACATAATACGCTCTTTTTTATTCTTATAATGTGATATATTGGTATATATATAGTACATTATATTTCTATTTCGTATTTTAAAATAATTAAATTATTATCTATACTAATACATTATATAATACATTAACACATATTAATCGATTGATTTCCACTTATATTCGATCTCCCCGGTTAAATTAATTTTGATTGAATATTGTTAAATTTTTGTCTTAATATATCATAGTAGAATTTAACGAACAATTTTGAATATAGTGGGTCATATATTTAATAAAACAACTTAACAATATATTAACTAATCATACTCATGGGTTCATGGGGATGAGGAGTGATCAATTGCTAACTCATCATTTAATTACTAACTACAACTAATTTAAGACCATAGGATTTTAGAAATCTAGTGGCCTAAAATTTGTCACGTGTAATTTTCATTTTTATTAATTAAATCGAAAAAGATAAAAAATACCAAATTAGGGTTTTGGATGAAAATGTCAATATAGTGTTTTGAAAATATCAACACAATGCTTTGAGAATGTCAACACATTGCTTTACAAATTGAAAATTTTCAAAAAAAAATTCTAATTTTGACATCGGAACATATGCAAGTGAGATCTCGTTAGAATCCTTATGAAATTATCTTTAATTTGATATATGTTGTGCGAAAAAATAATTTAAATCGAGAAAGTTATATGCGTTTTAAAGTTATGGAATTTTTTCAAAAGTTAATAACAACTAATTTGTTGTAAATTGACCTTAATACCCTTATTGACGTTTTTATTGATAGTATTGACATTCCGGAGCTAATGATCTAGACCCTTAGATTTGAATATCTAATGATTATTTTTTAATGGTAGTTAGTAATTAAGTATTGAGTTGACAATATATCCCCTGACACTTATATACATATATAACAATCATAATTCGTAGAATTTTTAATACAGTATCATTAATGAATGTTAAAAAAATTAAGCATTAATTAATATAACCATCAACGAATAAAAAACAAAAAATATAAACGAGGCTTTAATTTTTATGAATTTTGTAGAATTAAAAATGTAAATAATATTTTTAACCTATTAAAATTAAATTAAATATATAAAACAAAACAAACAATATCAAATGTGCATCAAATGATGAAGATGTTCATATAAGATTCTTACACGAGGTATATGTAGCATATCATTTCTCCTGCATTATATATCAATAGTTAGTAGAAATAGATTTATTTGAATAATTGATTTTTGACTAAATTGAACAATTAAAGGTGCCGTTTGATTATTTGTTATTATTATTGGTATAGTTATCGCTGTTATTATCTTATACTACTATAGTCTTCTAGTTTAATATGATTTCTAACTGTATTATGGTATCATAATAAATATATCTTTAATTAGATAAATATTAAAATAATTATATAATAATAATAATAATAGTTAATTCAGTACTTTAAAAACAACTCAAGTTAAAATAATAACATCATTCCAACCTCATGCTGCCCCGTGACATGTACAATGCAAAATAATAACGTTGTTATGCAAAAAACATTAACAGGCATTGCAGGTGAATTTTCCGTAGATTGCATTGTAAATTGTCTAATTTGCATTATAAAGTTTATTTGTACATTATAGACACAGACGACATATAATGCCAAAATAAATTATCAATAATGCGAAATAAACAATCTATAATGTAAATTGTAAACTAATTTCCACTTATTGCATCATAGATTTTATAATTTGCATTATACACTATTTATTTGCATTATATTGTTGTTATTTTGTATTATACGCACAGTTGGGACGATGTTATGACTGTACGGTGGAAGGACACTAGTGCACCTATCTATATTAATAATCATTTAATAGTCACTAATTAGTCTCGTGATTTAATTTATACTATTAATTTAAGTTGATTATTGCTTCATTTGAATAATTAAGGATTTCAATTGACTACCGATTTAATTTCACAAATGAGGATCCCAATTGATCTTCAATTCCAATGGTTTTTTATTGAAGTATACAAATAAGAATTTTAATTGAGTTTTAGTTCAACTTATCACTTGGATATTTCAATTGATATTATATATAGTTGATAATTAAATTGCTTTTTCAATAGATTTGAACAATTGAGAATTCTTATTGATTTTTAGATTTAATTGATTGAATTTGAGCTTTCGATAATTCATTGATTCCACTAAATAATTGGAAATTTCAATTGAACAATTAAATAATATTAATATTAAATTATAAGTATCCAAAAAAACATTATTATTATTATTATTTAATATCGCAATTACATTGATTTTCCTTTTCTACAGCTAATTATCATAAGTATATTACTTACATCTGTATCAATTTGTTAATTATGTAGTATTTCATAGTTCACATTGTATACTTTGTATCCATTTATTATCATTATGTTTATATATATTTTTATCCATATATTATTCGTGTATTGTTGAATAAAATTTAATTAAATTTTTAGTATTGTGAAGATATTTATAATGTAACCTTTTAAAATTAAATAGTAACATAATAATTTAATAAATAAAAAAGAAAAGGAAATCAAAATGAAAGAAATAAGTACAATGGGTTCTTCTAAGTAATCTGCAACTTACCTCTACCATTCCCTTCAGGCTTCTATTAATAGTTGGCCACCACCATAACTATCAATATCTTATTTTTCCTTTTCGTTTCACATAATTTTTTGTTTTTTAAGCTTCAGTTTTTGGATTTCACATTCAAAGCGTACAGCAAAAATTCTAATTCCATTATTATTGATTAGGGCCAAACTATTCAATCTTGAGGGTATAATTGATAAAGATTCATGTTTGATTTTAATTTTTAATTCTTTAATTTTGAACTGTCCATTTTTTGCTTTTATGTCCAAGAGAAATGGAGGAGAGAGGAGAGTTGTCTTCATTTCGGTGTAGCCGAAAGAAGTGGAGGCCATAATTTATTACTCTTTGAAAATATGTGAGCAGTAAATTATTGTCAATAAAAAGAGATGGGGTACAGAGTAGTTAAATTAGGGTAGAATAGTCTTAGGCTATCCACAATGGCGCCTAGCGCACCGCCTAGCCGAGCGCCGGCGCTAGGCGGTCGCTAGGCGAACCATTGCAGCCTCCGAAAACCGCCGAGCGGTTTTTCGGAATTAAAAATCGCCTAGCGCTAGGCGGTCGCCGGGCGCTGGGCGATCCGCTCGGCGCCATTGCAACGTCGGGATCGCCCAGCGGTTTTTTTTTTATTTTTTTTTAAAATTGTCCCGACACTATATATACGCGATTTGCACTTCATTTTCATTCGCACCACTCGTATTAACGAGTACTCTCTCTATCTAAATTTCTATACAAGATAAACACCGAGAAATGGATCTAAACAACGAGCCGAGTTCAGGGACGAGTGGTTCTCAAACTCCCCCAATTAATGTTGGAGGCGGATGGAATCAGATGCCCGGGTACTACAACATGTACCCGTGGCAGCAGATGCTACCCGGGATGCCGACCGGAGGGAGTCCGCCGGGGGGGTTCCCGGCGGTGCCGGGTTGGGGACCCAATATGCAGATGATGCCGGGGTGGGCACCCAATATGCAGATGATGCCCGGGGGAGTACCGGCGACGCAGGGGACGCCGGGGGGAGTACCTGCGATGCAGGGGACGCTGGGGGGAGTACCGGCGACTCAGGTGACGCGGGGGAACGTCTATCGCCCCAGTTTTGATTTCAGCACTGCTTCGTCGCACACATCGACCCCAACGGATGCGCAGTTCACGCCGAGCGGTTTTGATGAATTTTCGTTGGCGGATTTGGGGTTTGATAGTCTCGGAGTTCCGGAAACTCCCGTTCAAACGGGGGGAGCAGTGCAGGGTAGTGGCGCCCCAAAGAAGAAGGGCAAGGGAAAGAAGGTCGGGGAGTCGTCGCAGCCGGGTGGGGATGACCCCACTGCATGGAGAAGGTGGACGGACGAGGAGAACGTTGCCCTGTCAAGGGCGTGGGTGAGTGTTTGCGACGATCCTCTTATTTCTAATAACCAGAGGATCGTCAACATGTGGGGCAAGGTAGCAGCAGCCTACCAGCGATTTTGCCGGAGGGGAGGCCACACAACGGGGAGGATTGCCGGAAGGCGTGGAACCGAATCAGGGCTGCCGTCTCCCGATTTTCGGGTTTGTACGCCAACGCCCTCCGCATGCAGAGTAGTGGCCAAACGGAGGACGACTGCAGGAGGATAGCGGAGAAAGCCTTCCCCCAGCCCGGGTTGTATAAGGACTTCACCTACTGGAACTGCTATCTTGTGCTGAACGACTCTGAGAAGTTCCGAGTAGGTGTCGATGCTGGCTGGCCGAAACGGCAACGATTGAACTATACCGGGGATTTCAGCGGCAGCAGCGGTGGTTCCCACGACCTCCCCGAGACGGACCAGGTGCTCCCCACCCCTCGTTCGTTCGGCCGCCGACCTCGCCCCGTTGGGCAAAAGCGGACGCAACGGGCGGCGAGGGGGGCCGCTGGGGGTTCCCAGGAGGTCCAGTCGGCATCCCCCTTTGACCGCCAGTCTACAGAGGATCTCAAGTACTTCGCGCGTCAACAAACGCGCCAGATGATGGTGAAGACGTTAGCCGAATGGCGAGCGGCGACGGACCCCCAGGAGAAGAGATTTCTCTTCACATTGCTCGAGAGCATGAATGACGATCTGCGTGGAGGCGGCAGCGGCGGTGGCAGCGGAGGCGGCGGTGACAGTGGCGACGGAGACGGTGGAGGCGGTGGCGACGGATCCGGCAGTGACGGTGGCGACGGCGACGGCGACGACGGAATCGAGGGAGCCACCGAGTGATTTTTTTTAAGTAATGTACTTTTTTTAATGTAATTTTTATTATTAATGTACTTTTTTAAAATTTTAGTACTTTTTTTAATTTATTGTACTTTTTTAATTTTTTGTATTTTTTTAAAAGTAAAATAGTATTATTAATGTTTCCCGTATATGTCTCGTAAATTAAATTCCGTATATTGTGTTATTTAGTGATGTGGCTATTGATGTGGCTGGGCTATTTATGATATGGCTGGGCTATGGCTGGGCTATTTCTGATGTGGCAGGAGGATTTTTAGTATTGATGACGTGGCATGAGGAGTTTGTGGCTGGGCTATGGCTGGGCTATTGCTGGGCTATTGCCACTGTGGATACCCTTAGAGCATCCACAATAGGAATATCCCAGCAATAGTCTAGCCACAAACTCCTCCTGCCACATCATCAACACTAAAAATCCTCCTGCCACATCATAAATAGCCCAGCCATAGCCTAGCCACATCATAAATATAGCCCAGCCACATCAATAGTCACATCACTCAAAATTATATAAAACAAATAATTAACAATTACACAAAATACACAATTTAATTTACGAGACATATACGAGAAAATTCAATAATATTATTAAAATTTTAAAAGTACATTAATTAAAAAAATTACATAATTAACAAAAAAACAAATGCCGTGCAGTCCTCCGAGCCCATAACTCTTCAAAAAAACTACTGGGCGAGGTCGAGGTACGGCCGACTCTGCATCCATTGATCAATCTCACGGTTCGTATAGGCCTCTAGCGCTTCGTTCATTAAACTCTCGTACTCCTCAGCATCCCCACCACTACTACCACCGGCGTTACTCATTTCTAGGTGTTGATCTTGTACAGAAATTAAGATAGAGAGAGTACTCGTTAAAACAAGTGGTGCGAATGAAAATGACGTGCAAAGCGCGTATATATAGTGTTTAAAAAAAATTAAAAAATCGCGCTAGGCGATCCGGACGCTGCAATAGCGCCGAGCGGATCGCCCAGCGCACCGCCTAGCGCCACGGAACCGCCGAGCGCTAGGCGGTTTTTAAATCCGAAAATGGCTGGGCGGTTGCAATAGACCGCCTAGCGCACCGCCTAGCGCCGGCGCTCGGCTAGGCGGTGCGCTAGGCGCTATTGTGGATGCTCTTAGATAATTGTTGATTTTGAGGTGGTGCAGCTTTAAGAGCACCTGCAACGAGGGCCGCCGGCGTTCCGCGTTTCGTACCGGCGCGCGACGCGTTGCGGGGGTGCATTCCATTGTTGTGTCGTGCCCATGCCGTCGCGAGACACGGCACAGCATGTGCCGCCATGCGCTTCGGCGACGTGGCTCGCGTGACGCCCACTCACCGGCCCGCGAGTGGGCGTCGTCACGTGCTGACACAATAAATCTTTTTTTTAAAAAAAAATTGATTTTATAAATAAAAAAATAAACGGTAATATGACCGTTTAATTTTTACCGTTTTTTCTTTTTTTTTTTATTTTTTTAATTTTTTTACTCTATAAATACTCCTAATTCATCCTCATTTCACACACAACTACACATCTATTCTTCCTAAATCACCTTCATTTCCTCTCCAATTTTCATCTAACATCTCATCAAAAAATGTCCGGCGACGGCAACTCCGGCGGTGGCGGCTCCAGTGGGTGGGATCTCAACACGTTTACCGATTGGGGGACCATGTACAACACACTTGGTGGTTCCAGTAAGTCGACGCCGGGCACGGCGGGTTCGGCGACGCCGGGTGGGTACCAACCACCCACTTTCGACGTGGATGCATACGCTCGACCCTCCGCCCCGCGGTATTCGCAGGGATTATCCCAGATTCGGGAGGATTTCCCCGTTGAACCCAGTCTGGGAGGAGGCCGAGGCGGGCGAGGAGGAAGAGGAGGAGGAGGAGAAGGAGGAAGAAGAAGAGGAGGATCTAGGCAGGCATCCGTACAACAACAACGAGACGATGGCGGTGTACAACGCCTGGATCACCGTCTCGTATGATCCCATCGTCGGGAATCAACAAGCCCACAAGCGCTTTTGGGAAAAGGTCACCGAGGTCTACCACCAGATTAAGCCGAAAGGCTCCCGGAAGCGCACATATACAATGCTCCGCTCTCACTTTGGCCGAGTCGACAAACAGGTTAAAAAATTCTGCGGCATCTACTAGACCGAAGCGGCGCACTACCAAAGTGGAGCTTCGGGAGCCGACATTCTGAGGGAAGCTTTGCGCGTCTACAACCAGGACACCGACAAACAATTCAGATTTTTTGATGTTTGGCAGGCTGTCAAGGACGAGAAACGGTGGGCCGGCGGTGTCCGCTCCAGCTCGGGCTCAACCTCGAAGTGCACGAAGCACACGGCGAGTGGCTAATACTCGTCTGGTGACACCGGTGAGGGCAGCGGCGGACAAGAGGGTGCACCTTCGGAGTTTGCGGGTACGGCCGGCGATGACGGGGGATCCAGCCGTGGGCGCCGTCGACCGCAAGGGACGAAGACGGCGAAGGCGGCTAGAGCGAGGAAGAGCCGAGGCGAATCAAGCCAGGCGGGCTAGGGGGAGGCTCGAACACCCTTATGGCGGTGTACATGACCGCCACAATGGCGGACACTTCCCGCTTCTCGCCCTCCCAATACGCGGCCTGGTGGAACGGAATTGTGCATATGGCAGCACAACTTGGCCTTCCGACCCCCCCTCCACCTCGACCGCCTTCGGGGGATGATGCGCCGTCGGAGTAGTTTTTTTTTCTTTAAATTTGTATTTTAAATTATGCAACGTTTAATTTTTTAGGATTTTAATTGTGTGTTTTTTATTTTTTAGAATTTTAAGTTGTAATTTTTTTTATGTTGTGTGTTTTTTTAATGAAGTGTGTTTGTTTTAATTGAATTGAGTTGGAAATAAAAATAAAAAATGAAATTGAATGAATAGTAATTTAAGGAACGGTTAAGAAACGGATAAGGAATGGGGGGTTGCAGGTTCCGTTCCTTAGTTAAGGAATGGAGTTAAAAAGTACAGTGGAGCCCGCAAATAGTAGTTTAAGGAACGGTGGGGAAACAGCGTAGTGGATGCCCTAATTGGACCGGTCTGATTTTTTCAAAATAACCGTTTTACGACCAACCATAATGTAGCCATTTAGCATCACCCTTTTCGAAAATATTAGATTGATCCCGGAATCTTTTGATAATTAAATATAGAGCTACCTAAAATCTTATAAATTTCACATTTCATCGCTAAAAATTCATATGAAAAACACAAAAAGGCAACAATGAAATTTGAAAACACAGTGAGACAACTGAGTTGGAAGGGTTTTAGAACGACATCTCTAGCGAATTAAGAAACCATGTCGACCAATGGAAACTTCAAATGTTTGCAACTGTTGTCATATACTCAGCCTATTCCGATCATACAATGACATCTTAGTTATGTATGAGATCTTCACATGTCTTGATCCGCTTTTCCCCAACCCTCTTTGACGCGTCCTAAGAATTCCACACATTTTTACTTTTATTCTACTATTGACTTTACACAACCTGACCTTGAAGATACGCCATCATTATATCTCCCATCACAACGAACCTTGAAGATAAGTTTGCACGAAATAATAGTGGATTACGCTACTTAATCGTACGAGTTTAGTGGCTTGTAGTGTTGTTATTGCGCTAAGTGTACCTTTTTTTGGATACGTGATGCCGTTTATGAGTGTGAGTGCCTCCATATTGTTTCCATGTCTATGATATTTGAAGATCAATCGAGTATCTCGCAAATTAGGGTTGGAGCTTATACTTATTTTGGTGATTCTTGTTGGTGGAATTTTTGTTGCCATGGCGGGGACTTTTGTTTCTGTTAGGGACATCGTTCTACATCTTTAGTTGTAAAGGATGTTATGTATGGGCGAGCTACTCTTGTTGCTTGTTGTTTCTTTCTATTCCCTTTTGTGTTAGTTCACCATTGAAATTTTCCTATGTTTGTATTGGTTTCGTTTTAGTAATGCTATGGACACTTTAGGTTATTGTGGTGTTCATTTTGCAAACACCGTGTGAATTTCAAGTCATTCCTAGAACGTGCTAATTTCAAGTCATTCCTAGAACGTGCTAATTTCAAGTCATCCCTCGACGTACTAATTTCAAGTCATTTTTCTGATTTCAACTTTTTTTTTGTAATACTACACAATAAAAAAAATCTATAAAAATACAACCAACACATATAATATGATGGATCAATATTATGACACACTACCGTGCAAATTTTAAGTAATTATGAGATTATTTTTCTATTTTGGCATTTTTGTCGCAAGTGTTTTATACAAATTCGATGTATACAAATTGTACATGTTGACTATATAGATTCTTTATAATGTTTATATTGATTTTCACAAGTACATATAGAGATTACGGATTAATATAGGTCTTGTTTTTTGTTATTTTCATATAAAAAATAATTACTTATGAATATATGCAATCGATATTTCATTAGAATCTTTATAGAATTACATTTAATTTGATGTATACTTACATGTAGCATATTGTTAGAGCATCCACAATGGCGCCTAGCTCACCGCCTAGCCGAGCGCCGGCGCTAGGCGGTCGCTAAGCGAATCATTGGAGGATAGAAAACCGCCGAGCGGTTTTCCGGAAATCAATTTTGCCTAGCGCTAGGCGGTCAAAAACCGCTGGGCTATGCGCTGGGCGATCCGCTCTGCTCCATTGCAGCGCCCGGATCGCCCAGCGCATAGCCCAGCGGATTTTTTATTTTTTATTTTTAATTTTCGAAACACTATATATACGCGATTTGCACTTCATTTTCATTCGCACCACTTGTATTAACGAGTACTCTCTCTATATTAATTTCTGTACAACATCAACACCGAGAAATGGATCTGAACAACGAGCCTAGTTCAGGGACGAGCGGTTCTCAAACTCCCCCAATCCCCGTTGGAGGCGGATGGAATCAGATGCCCGGGTACTACAACATGTACCCGTGGCAGAAGATGCTACCCGGGATGCCGACCGGAGGGAGTCCGCCAGGGGGGTTCCCGGCGATGCGGGGTTGGGCACCCAATATGCAGATGATGCCGGGGTGGGCACCCAATATGCAGATGATACCCGGGGGAGGTTCGGCGACGCAGGGGACGCCGGGGGGCGTACCGGCGACGCAGGTGACGCGGGGGGACGTCTATCGCCCCAGTTTTGATTTTTTGACTGCTTCATCGCACACATCGACCCCAACGGATGCGCAGTTCACGCCGAACGGTTTTGATGATTTTGCGTTGTCGGATTTGGGGTTTGATAGTCTCGGAGTTCCGGAAACTCCCGTTCAAACGGGGGAGCAGTGCAGGGTAGTGGCGCCCTAAAGAAGAAGGGCAAGGGAAAGAAGGTCGGGGAGTCGTCGCAGCCGGGTGGGGATGACCCCACGGTACGGAGAAGGTGGACGGACGAGGAGAATGTTGCGCTGTCAAAGGCGTGGGTGAGTGTTTGCGACGATCCTCTTGTTTCTAATAACCAGAGGATCGTCAACGTGTGGGGCAAGGTAGCAGCAGCCTACCAGCTATTTTGCCCGGAGGGGAGGCCACACAACGGGTGAGTGCTGCCGTCTCCCGATTTTTGGGTTTGTACGCCAACGCCCTCCGCATGCAGAGTAGTGGCCAAACGGAGGACGACTGCAGGAGGATAGCGGAGAAAGCCTTCCCCCAGCCCGGGTTGTATAAGGACTTCACCTACTGGAACTGCTATCTTGTGCTGAACGACTCCGAGAAATTCCGAGTAGGTGTCGACGCTGGCTGGCCGAAGAAGCAACGATTGAACTATACCGGGGATTACAGCGGCAGCAGCGGTGGTTCCCACGACCTCCCCGAGAAGGACCAGGTGCTCCCCAACCCTCGTTCGTTCGGCCGCCGACCTCGCCCCGCTGGGCAAAAGCGGGCGCAACGGGAGGCGAGGGGGGTCGCCGGGGGTTCCCAGGAGGTCCAGTCGGCATCCCCCTTTGACAGCAAGTCTACAGAGGATCTCAAGTACTTCGCGCGTCAACAAACACGCCAGATGATGGTGAAGACGTTAGCCGAATGGCGAGCGGCGACAGACCCCCAGGAGAAGAGATTTCTCTTCACATTGCTCGAGAGCATGAATGACGATCTGCGTGGAGGCGGCAGCGGCGGAGGCGGCGGTGACAGTGGCGACGGAGGCGGCGGTGGCGGTGGCGACGGAGGCGAGGGAGGCGGCGAGTGATTTTTTTTAAGTAATGTACTTTTTCGATTTTGAATGTAATTTTTTTTTATTAATGTACTTTTTAAAAATTTTTGTACTTTTTTTAATTTATTGTACTTTTTTTAAAAATTAAAATAGTATTATTAATGTTTCCCGTATATGTCTCGTAAATTAAATTCCGTATATTGTGTTATTAGTGATGTGACTGGGCTATTTATGATATGACTAGGCTATGGCTGGACTATTTCTGATGTGGCAGGAGGATTTTTAGTATTGATGATGTGGCAGGAGGAGTTTGTGACTAGGCTATGACTAGGGGTGGGTCGGTACGGTATACCGTACCGACCGTGCCATACCGCATACCATACCGGAAATTACGGTATGACAAAATTTCATACCGATACCATACCGAATTTTCGGTATACCGGAATTCCGGTATACCGAAAATTCGGTATGATAATTTTTTATACCGTTACCATACCGTTATTGCGGTATACCGTACTGTGTTTCGGTATACCGTTAAAAACGGTATACCGAAACACGGTACGGTATACCGTAATAACGGTATGGTAACGGTAACGGTATACCGGAAATAATTACTAATATAATAAAATTAATTTTTAGATAATCTTATTATTATCATTATCATTATTATTATTATTAATTCTTTTTATAATAATGTATAACCTGGGTATAATATTCATAAAATTACTATGCAATGAAAAAATAAAACAAGAGCTACACTATATAATTATTAATATACTTAGTTTAATCTATACGTATATAATCTTTCATATTGTTATTTTAATTTATTGTTTCAACTAACAAAACTGAAGTTATTATTACACTTTTATTTGTCTAGATTATTTTTGCATATATATTGTATATATTTGAGAAAACCAATAATTTGCGTGTGAGATGATCGAAAATAATTGCAAAATATGATTACAAATTAAAATATACAAGTATTAAATATTTTTATACTACTCCTATACATGGAATGTACATAAACTATTCATATAATTTAATTGTGTGTGGTTATATAGATTGTTCCAATAGTTTATACATCTAATTGGAATTAGGGATATATGTATTTCCATTTGTCACAATTTTATTGATATGGCATACCAAGTAGGATTGTCAAGTTGGTATTCCTTGACCATGGATTTTTTTGTCAAGATAAAGATATGTGGATCAAATATTTAGGGATAATTAAATTTTTTTATGTCGATCTACTTCAATATAAATCCAAATTGAAATTTAAATAGGACCTTTTATTTCATTATAATTAGCTAAACAAAACTGAAGTTATTCTTAAACTTTTATTGTCTAGATTATTTTTGCATATATATTGTATATATTTGAGAAAACCAATAATTTGCATGTGAGATGATCGAAAATAATTGCAAAATATGATTACAAATTAAAATATACAAGTATTAAATATTTTTATACTACTCCTATACATGGAATGTACATAAACTATTCATATAATTTAATTGTGTGTGGTTATATAGATTGTTCCAATAGTTTATTCATCCTTCAATTTAAGTAGTACTAGTATATAAAATACGATAACATACAATGAATTAAACACTAATTAAACGATTTGATTCATTTTCAGCTGCACATATTTTTAATTGAAATTTTATGAAATGGGACGAAGAATAAAACAATTTTTAATTACTTTGTATATTTGGAATATGACATTACACAAAGAATCATATACTAAATGGTGTGAGTTAATACAAATTCTTTCAAATGTGCTTTGTTGAAACATATTCTCGAATCCCGATATCGTATTTCCAATCTTCTTTCGGTGTTATGTGTTATTGTGTTTATTATATTTAATAGGATGAGTTGATAAAAAAATAATTGTGAATTTGTTTGAATAAATTATCATTTGAATGTTTAATTTTATTGTATTAATCAATGTATTAATTTTTTTAAATATAATATATATATATATATATATATATATATATATATATATATATATATATATATATATAAATGTAATATATATATATATATATATTACAACATATTTAATATTAATATATATATATAATAATCTATCGGTATACCGGTATACCGCGGTATACCGAATATTCGGTATATACCGCAGATTCGGTATACCGCGGTATACCGGTATACCGAATATTCGGTATATACCGCAGATTCGGTATACCGCGGTATACCGGTATACCGTGGATTCGGTATACCGCGGTATACCGCGGTATAGCAAACTTGATACCGTTACCGTACCGAAACACTACGGTACGGTATCATACCGTACCGGAAACTGCGGTATACCGAAAAATCGGTATTTTCGGTATTTTTCCGGTACGGTAAGTCCGGTATTTCGGTATTTCGGTATAATTTCCCACCCCTAGCTATGACTGAGCTATTGCTGGGCTATAACCACCGTGGATGCTCTCAGGATATATACAGTCTAGATTTAGGCGCTGTTAACATGAGTAATACAATTAAGTTTCATATTGACTGTATTGGAAAACAAAACAATATCTCGGAAAATCGCAATTCTTACCAACTTAATTTGGTTTATTGGACTGTATTGTTCTGCGTAAATTTGTAAAACTTATAAGAAATTGTTACATACAAAAATTTAAAGTCAACCCTAAATTTCAAAAATTCCTAGTATTTAAAAATTTAATCGGCAACAATCATCCAAAATTCTGCTATTACCTTTCACATAAGCTTGGAAAGATTGATGTGACATTGTCATGGCCCTGTATTATTGGTGATAACTTTTCCTAAATAAGCAAAAAAAAGGTGTACGTACAAGTTAAACAAAAAAACAAATTACTTATTTACTCTCTTCTTTTACATATAAAAAAATTTAGAATTTGTCCAAATATATAGCTCTTATATTTCAGAGACGCGGAAATTTATTTTGATAAGGGTGGTATAGTTTCAATTTTGATTTCGGTTATACTTTGTTGTAATAATAGAGGTGTTTGCATAATTATTTATTCAAAATATTTAAAATTAATTAGGCGATATTAGAGTCCTTTGTTAGTCAGGGAAGACAAAAACATGTTTGGAAATTCAAAACAGTCTTCAAAGATTAAGATTTGAATCATGGTGTGAGTAGTTAATTGCTTAGTTGCAATTGACGAATGAGTTAGAGAAAGAGGAAGCTGCAGTCAGCTCAATTAAGCTGAAGACTCAGCAGCCGTCCGATTTGTGAGATGAAGAAGATTAAATCCTAGCCGTAGGATTAGATTTTGTTAGTAGCCGTTAGTTGTTGCAACGGTAGTTTAAAAGGCTGAAAGAGAGTTTGTTTTCTTTAGTTGTTCATCTTTGCAATCAAATAAATTTCTTCTTCAAGATTCAATACTCTCAGAAATTTGCGCAAGATCTTAATCTCCAGTGCTATCTTCGTTTAATTTCAACAAGTGGCGCCGTCTGTGGGAAGGCGGAGAGGCGTTGAGAAGGAGAGCTCCAGTGGTGAATCGATTGAGGCCTAAAATCGATTTCAAAGGCTTCGCGATTCGAAGCAGAAAAGTTTACCGGAAAAAATGATTTCGGGTTGTGGAGGATGAAGATCAAGGCGTTGCTAATCCAGCAAGGGTTGGCGGATGCACTCAACAAAGATGATCCTGCGCTGATTCTCGATGAGAAAGCAAAACAGAAGCGAGCGGAGGTTCTTGCTAAAGCGCATAGCGTGGTGGTGTTGTCTCTCGGGGGCAAGGTCTTGCGAGAGGTTTCAAAAGAGACTACGGCGACCGGAATTCTTGAGAAGTGCGAGGAGTTGTATATGACTAAATCGCTTGATAATCGACTCTTTATTAAACAGCGACTGTATTCATATCGATTTAGTGAGGAGAAGAATATTTTGGAGCAATTGGAAGATTTCGGAAAGGCAGTCGACGATCTTGAGAACATCGATGTCACCATCGGGGATGAGGATAAGGCAATACTCCTGTTGAATGCCCTGCCCAAAGCATACGACCAGATGAGGGATGCGATTCTGTTTGGAAGGGAGGGGACTGTGACTTTGTTGCAGGTTCAGTCGGCCCTCAGATCAAATGAATTGCAGAGAAATGGGGACAAGGGAAGTGAAGTTGTCCCTGAAAGCTTGAATATTAAAAGGTTCAAGGGAAAAAAAGGGTTCAAGAAGGAGAAGGAGGCCCAGAAATTCGGTGGAAGCGGCCAGAAAGAAACGCGCTCTTGCCATTGGTGCAAGAAGCCGGTGCATCTCAAGAAGGATTGCTTCGCTTGGAAGTGGAAGCAAGCCCAAGAAGGCGACAACCCCAAGCCCAGTTCAGATTGTGTTGAGGAGCAAGAAACCACTCATGCCTTGAATGTGATGGAATGGCCGGGCGTAGGATCATGGATTCTTGATTCCGGATGTAGTTTTCACATGTGTCCTAGTGTTGAGTTATTTGATGAGATTTCAGGGGCACAAGGGACTGTGGTGCTAGGCAACAATCAAGCATGTCAGGTTAAAGGAATTGGAAGTGTTCGATTCAAGCTTGAGGATAACTCCACTATGATCTTAAGTGATGTCAGATACATACCTGAAGTAAAACGGAATCTGATTTCATTGGAGTCTCTTGAAAAGAAGGGCTGCTCCTTTTGCTCTATTGATGGGGTGATGGAGGTCAGAAGGAAATGAAGTTTGGTGTTTAGGGACAGAGGAATGGCAGCTTGTACTACCTATGTGGATCTGCTTTCAGAGCTGTTGCTCAGGCAAATACATCCAAGTCAGAATCTGTGGAGCTTTGGCATTTGAGGCTTGGCATCCAGCTGATGGGAGCATTAAAGAACTGATAAAGATGGATGTGATTCAAGGATCTGAAGAAAGGTCCAGCAAGCCATGTAAAGAATGCATCCCGGGCAAAGCCAAGAAGCTTCCATATCAGAAAGGTAAACACACCTCAACTGCCCCACTTGATTATGTGCATAGTGATTTGTGGGGGCCTTCTCCTGTGTCATCCGTTGGGGGGGAAGATATTACATGACGGTGATAGATGACTACTCTAGAAAGATGTGGGTTTACATACTAAAGGAGAAGTCAGAGGCTTTCTCCAAGTTTAAGGAATGGTGTCTAACTGTGGAGAAAGAAAAAGGTTGTGTAGTCAAGTGCTTAAGGACTGACAATGGCTTGGAGTTCCTATCTAAAGAGTTTGAGAGCTTTTGTCAGTCTAGGGGCATTAAGAGACATAGAACTGTCCCCTTGAATCCCCAGCATAATGGAGTAGCAGAACGGGCTAATAGAACTATTATGGAAAGGGTGATGTGTATGTTGTTCACCTCTGGTATGGAGAAAAGGTTTTGGGCAGAGGCTGTGTCTACTGCTGTCAAATTGCTAAATAAATGTCCTTCCTCTAGCATTAATAGTGACACTCCGGACTTGAGATGGTAAGAGAGTTATGGAGACTATTCACACCTCAAGATATTTGGGTGCAAAGCATATGCTTATATGAAGCAGACCAAGCTAGATGCAAGAGCTTTAAGATGTGTGATGTTGGGTAATCAACCTGGGGTAAAGGGCTATAGACTCTGGTGCTTGGAGCCTAGAATGCAGAAGGTGATTGTGAGCAGAGATGTTGTGTTCACTGAAACTGAACTGCCCTTTAAAAGAGCAGAAAGACCATCTGAAAATGCTGTAAGTTCTGGATCAGGTGCTGGTATTGAGGTTGGAGGAATGGTTGATTCCTCAGAATCTGAGGGCTCTGATGAGGATACTCCAATAGCTGTAGCTGGAGAAACTGACCTGAGAGATTATCAACTAGCAAGAGACAGAACTAGAAGGGAGAATGTGAGGCCACCCAACAGATATTCAGATTCAGAAATATTGTACTTTGCTCGGTGTGTGGCAGAAGAAATAGACTTTGCAGAGCCTGGTTCTTATAAAGAGGCCATGAATTGCAAGGAAAGAGACAGATGGTTGAAGGCTATGATTGAGGAGATTGATTCTCTCATCAAGAATGGGACCTGGATCCTAGTAGATAAGGTGGAGGGCAGGAAGTCAGTCAACTGCAAATGGCTCTTCAAGAAAAAAAATTGAGTCTGCTGATAATGAACAAATAAGGTTCAAAGCTAGGTTGGTAGCCAGAGGATTCACACAGGAATATGGGGTTGACTACAATGAAGTGTTCTCACCCGTAGTCAAGCACACTTCTATTAGGATTCTCTTAGCTGTGGTAGCAAGAATGAATTGGGAACTTGAGCATTTGGATGTAAGAATGGCATTCTTGCATGGAGACTTGGAGGAGACTATTTACATGTCTCAGCCTGAGGGGTTCATCAAGCCAGGAATGGAAGATAAGATGTGTCTACTCAAGAAGAGTATATATGGCCTCAAGCAGGCCAGTAGGCAATGGCATAAGAAGTTCGATGACCATGTGCTCAAGAATGGATTTGTGAGGTCCAAGTATGATGAGTGCGTGTACATAAAGAAGATGAAAGGTGTTGTTGTTGCTTATCTACTGCTATACGTGGACGATATGTTAGTGGCAGGAGCCTCTCAGCAAGAAGTGCAGAAAGTAAAAGATGACCTGGGATCTGCATTTGACATGAAGGACTTAGGTGGAGCTAAGCGGATCTTGGGTATGAACATAGTCAGAAATAGAGAAAGAGGAGAGTTATGCCTGAATCAGGTTGACTATGTCTCCAGAATCATCAAAAGGTTCAGGATGGAAGATACTAAAGCAACAATCACTCCATTGGCTCAGCACTTCAGGCTATCAATGGAGCAAGCGCCAAAGACTGAGAAGGAAAGGCTGGAAATGCAAGCTATTCCGTATGCAAACATTGTGGAGAGTGTGATGTATGCAATGATTGGGACCAGACCAGATGTGGCCCAAGCAATCAGCTGCACAAGTAGATTCATGAGCAATCATGGAAAGGAGCATTGGCGGCTCTAAGATGGATACTCAGATATCTCAAGGGAGCTGGAGATGTTGGGATTCTATTCAAAGCCAATGTTGAAGCTGAGACTGATGTGCAGATGGGATTTTGCGACAGTGATTTTGCAGGGAATGTTGATACAAGAAGATCTCAGTCTGGGTATATATTTACCATGTATGGTGCAGCCATTAGTTGGAAGTCGACCTTGCAAGATGTGGTGGCATTATCTACAACTGAAGCCGAGTACATTGCCCTCACATCTGCTGTTAAAGAAAGTTTTTGGTTAAGAGGGGTGGCTGCAGACTTTGGGGTGAAGCAGCGAGCCATTCCTATAGGGTGTGACAACAATGGTGCACTAAGTTTGGCGAAGCACCAAGTGTTTCATGAACGTAGCAAGCACATAGACGTGCGGCTACATTTTGTGAGGGAAGAGGTGGAGAAAGGTAGGGTCAGGCTGTTCAAAGTTGATACTGCAGAGAACCCTGCAGATATGCTGACAAAGCCGTTGGCAAAGGAGAAATTTGAGCTTTGTTTGAAGTTGGTTGGTATGCAGAGGCGACAACAATTTTCAGCTAAGCAATGAAGGTGGAGATTTGTGAGTAGTTAATTGCTTAGTTGCAATTGACGAATGAGTTAGAGAAAGAGGAAGCTGCAGTCAGCTCAATTAAGCTGAAGACTCAGCAGCCGTCCGATTTGTGAGATGAAGAAGATTAAATCCTAGCCGTAGGATTAGATTTTGTTAGTGGCCGTTAGTTGTTGCTACGGTAGTTTAAAACAGAGGCGGACATAAGAAGAGCCATGGGGGGCCCATGGAACCCCCAATATTTTTTAAAAATTCCAAGGGTATTTTAGTAATTTCACATTTACATTAAATTAAATATTATTTTATATTAAATTATAGTTAAACCTAGATAATTAACCTTCTCGGCCAATATTCACTCCCGGCGCCGCTACCAATCTTCCATCTTTTTCCAATAACCAATACATAAATTTTCTCCATCTCTAGAATTAACGGCACTACGGCAATTCCGTATTTTGATGTTCACTTCCAGTTTCCATTGTTGTCTTGTTGAATAGCTGAGTTGTTGTTGGTTTGGCAGTTCAGAAAACAAGTGAGAGAAAAATTGTTTTGCATTCTTAAAATTGGGTGTTTGTGGCTTTGAGCTTTATATTGTATTTGTATATATC
The DNA here is from genome assembly GCF_004379255.2 of Salvia splendens. Classification (NCBI taxonomy): domain Eukaryota; kingdom Viridiplantae; phylum Streptophyta; class Magnoliopsida; order Lamiales; family Lamiaceae; genus Salvia; species Salvia splendens. Next base: position 10,088,293 of record NC_056034.1, read on the forward strand.
TTCTAGTTCTAGATATAGAATAACATTTAATTTTGTTTGTTTGTGATTGTCATATTGAACTTTTTATTTAATTATGTACTGTTTCATTTTCATTGAGTTAGTAGTGATGTAGTGGTCCCCCATTTAATTTTGTGGTATATTTTCATTTAACAAAAGAGGTATGTTATGCTTATATTTTAATATTGGAGTTCCCCTATGTATAATTCTGTTCGAGAAAGTTTGTAATATAATGCATTTCCTTATTTTTGTTTTGATTTGTAAATGGCAGCCTTTCATTTGGTTATGTGATTTTTTTTACAATGTGCATTTATTAACTGTGCATTTTATTATATGTAGGGTGATGCATCATTTTTTCAAGAAAGTTTCTCCTGTTACCGCGGTTTTATCTCCGTCAGAGAATGAACCTCCACTTCTCCAACCACAAGAGTTACCTAATGAAGACAGAAATAAAGTTGATCTAGAGGATGGATCCGCATTTCTCCAACCTCAAGAGTTACCGAGTGAAGACAAAGATAAAGTCGATTTAGAGAAGCTTCCAAGTGATCCCGGGGAACGACCTGACATAATGAATTATCCACCAAACTCAATAGAAGACATTCGTAGAGCTTATTTACTAAGAGGTCCAGGTCAACCACGCAAGCATAATTTCCTTTATACAAGCAATGGAAATCGAAAACGTAAATTTGTCTCACATTGAAAAGGATGTCTTAGTTCCTTGCATTGAAAAGGATGTCTTAGTTCATGTTACTAATGAAACTATTATGCAGCGATTCCAAAATATGAAGAATAGAAGAGAAATGTTATGATATGTTTGTTTTTTCCTTTAATATTTAAACATTAATATTTAATTTTATATTTTTCTAATTTTATTATAAATTATTTTTGGACCCTCCATCGTTAAAATCCTGCGTCCGCCACTGGTTTAAAAGGCTGAAAGGGAGTTTGTTTTCTTTAGTTGTTCATCTTTGCAATCAAATAAATTTCTTCTTCAAGATTCAATACTCTCAGAAATTCGCGCAAGATCTTAATCTGCAGTGCTATCTCCGTTTAATTTCAACACATGGTTTTCGTTTTAGTGATAAAGCTTTCCCAGCAGTTTAGGTTCTTTGCTTTGTTCATATAACCTACTCCATTCACCTCTGTTACGGTTGGTACCAAATTATTATTCGATGCGTGAATTTAATTTTAAAAAATAAATTATAGTATATATTTTTTAAGAAAAATAAATTCAACAATAAAGAATTAATAAGTAGATAAAATTTGCCGTTGACAAATGTATGTGGGACCGGCCAAATATACAATGTGAGTTAATGAATTTGATTACTACTACTACTATTACTACCTTGACGTGCATGCTTATAAAGAGAGAGTAATATAAAAGGGAAACGAAAATAAATTTGATTGGCATTAAAACGAATTAATGACAATGAAATTTTGGGAAATTACAATTGACTAAATCCCATTTTTACCCTAAACCAGAGTGTATTCAGTTGATCATATTGTGATACGAAGCAAAGTTGTTGCTATCCAACTACGGGGAAGCCCGCAGCTTATTTCGACATCCATGGACTCTGGCCGAATTACAACGACCGCACTTACCCTTCAAATTGTGACCCCAACAATTTATATGACCAGTCCAAGGTATAACTATTGTAAAAAAAAAGAATCATACAGTACTATTTAAACTAATTAATTATAATTTTGTAATACTAGTAGGTTTTATTTTTTTCGCTATTTTCCTTTTAGATTGTTTGTAATTTATAATATTTGAATTTATTATGCAGATATCAGACCTAATTAGCCGAATGCAACAAGATTGGCCTACTTTAGCTTGTCCCAGCTACAGTGGCACCAAATTCTGGTCACACGAGTGAGACAAACATGGCACAGGTGTTCGGAATCTAATCTGGACCAACATGGCTACTTCAAAGCCACTCTCAACCTCTAATCTAAATATGATCTTCTCCAAATTCTACAAAATGGAGGTAATTCTCATTCCTAGCTTTAATATTAACTGATTTTAGTGTGAACAAACAAAGTTATTTGGAGTAATTTTTTTTATTAAATCTAAATACTTAATTATCATGGATAAATCCGGATGGTGGTTCTTATAGCTTGAGCAGCATAAAGACTACAATAAGTAATGCGAAAGGTTACACTCCATGATCGAGTGCAACTCTGATGCAGATGGCAACAAGCAGCTATACCAGATTTATCTATGTGTCTTTAAATCAGGCTCTAATTTAATCAAATGTCCTATTTTTCCAAATGGGCAATGTGCATCTACCATTCAGTTTCCATCGTTTTAATTTGATTTAGACACATGTTTCTTTGTGCGTAGCATTTGCTTTTGTTACGTCAATGTATTTTTCCTTAACCGTATGTAATCACATGAAATGTATTTTCTAAATGTCGTGTTTCCTTGTAAGTGAAAATGACTGTTACTATTGTCAATTTTTTCATTTCTATGTCGATTATTTAACGAGTATATATTGGATGTGCTTGTTTGCTAAAAAAGGGATTAAGAATCGAGACGATTAGATGAGGATATGAGGGGTTTCTTTCGGGGGGAAAAGAAGTAGAAACGAAATTAAACACTACACTATATAAATTCGATTCATAAAAGAATTAATTAGTGGTATTTTTTGGGTGAAAGAATGAATTAGTAGCTGTTGCCTTGTTGGGATGTGCAACACAGTTGGAAAAATAAATATAAAGTCAATTTATTCGATCATCTTATTGGTATATGTATGTGTGATTTTATTGGGTTATGAGTGATATGGGAAATAAGAGTAATAGTTATTGCATATTAATAGATGAAACAGAGCTATCAACTACTTATTGATAGTCTTATATAATAATTATTATTATTAGGATACTTAGTCACCATATCATCATTAGTAGTATTGACTATACATATATTATTCATTGATTCATCATATAACTAATATAAAAAATAAATACACGCATATTAGTATCTCTATTTTATTATTTGGTTATTAAAATAAATAACAATCATATAAGTTTAATTGTTTTACGAATAAATTATTTTCTTAATCCTTGTGAAAATATCAATAAACCTTATAAATTTTTTAAATACTATGTATGCATATTTCGTGTTTGATAGTTATTGACTCTTAAAAGAATATATCATCAGTCCCACAAGAGTATGCAATTTTTGTTACGTACAGATCTTAATACACTATAGGTAAAATAAGATAACGATAGAAAATAGTTTCTAAATTAGAAAATGTATACTCATGTCCTATGGGACAGATTAAAATGAAAAGAATACACACTCTTATAGGATAAATGGAGTAATAAATAGAGAGTAAACACAAAATACATTTTCTTCATTTCTACGTGCAAAGTTTTTTTTCCAGGTTCCGTCTGCCAAATTAGACTCGATTAATATCTGGACTAAAATAACCTACACTTTTATTTTATATATTTTCATTACTTTGTAAGGGTCCCCGAATACTTGAAAAGCCCAAAATTAGCTTATCGAATTTGTGAATATCACAGTCCAATTATTATGAAAACAATTGGGCATATAAGCGTAATAATACCTTGAGGCCACTAGATTCATCTTTGATAGAAGGCTGTTTTTTATTCATGTGGTTCGATCATTACAGTAGAGGAAGTGGCTGTCTAAATACACAAGAATACACAAAGAAATCTTCTATACATGGTAAGGATTTGCCCTAGTATCAATTATCATTAATGTGCATATCAATTCTTTGGTGCTTGATTGATCCTTGATTGATCCTTGATTGATTTCTTTCCAACACTCCCCCTCAAGTTAAGTGATGGGATCACACATTCTTAACTTGTCCAATATTCCACGAAAGCTCCTCGAGTCTACTGCCTTTGTGAGGATGTCTGCCAGTTGGTCTTCGGATCTAACAAACGGGATTTCCACCACCTTAGCTTCAATGTTATCCTTGATGAAGTGTCGATCAACCTCGACATGCTTCGTTCGATCATGCTGGACTGGGTTCTCTGATATACTGATTGTTGCCTTGTTATCACAGAACAGTTTACACGACTCTCGTGAGATCAGATCCAGTTCCGTCATCAACTTCTTTAGCCATAGGATTTCAGTCAGACCACTTCTAATCCCTCGAAACTCAGCTTCAGCGCTTGATAGAGCCACTACCTTTTGCTTCTTGCTCCTCCAAGTAACAAGATTTCCCCCAACAAAAGTAAAGTAGCCAGCAGTCGATTTTCTATCGTTAGGATTTCTAGCCCAATCAGCATCGGTGAAACCATGGATTTCAAGGTGTCCATGTTTTTCGAACATAATCCCATGTCCCGGTGTTCCCTTTAGGTAACGAACGATCCTCAATGCCGCTTCCCAGTGAGCAGTTTGGGGTGCATGCATGAACTGGCTGACCACCCCTACTGCATATGCAATGTCAGGTCTGGTGTGGGATAAGTAGATCAACTTCCCAACTAAGCGCTGGTACCTTGTGCGGGGGGTCGATTCTGCCTCTTCAATTATCTGCAGCCCATGATTCTGTACCATAGGAGTATCCGCTGGCTTGCAGTCAAGTAGCCCGGTTTTCGCCAGGAGATCGAGTACATACTTCCTTTGGTTGATGAAGATTCCCTTTCTTGACCTCAATACTTCTATTCCTAAGAAATACTTGAGTAGACCCAAATCTTTCATCTGGAATTCGATAAACAAATTCTTCCTCAACTGGTTGATCTCATCTTCATCATCTCCTGTGAGTATCATATCGTCTACATAGATGATTAAGCAGGTGATCTTACCTTCTATTTTCTTCAAAAAAAGTGTGTGGTCTGAATTGCTTTGCTTGTACCCGTACTTCTTCATCACCTCCGTGAACCTCCCGAACCAAGCTCGAGGTGACTGTTTGAGTCCGTACAGGGTCTTCTTCAGCTTACAGACCCTGCCTCCTTCAAAATCTCCTGAAAAACCCGGCGGTGCCTCCATGTAAATTGGTTTCGACAGTTCACCATGTAGGAATGCATTGGTTACGTCAAACTGATGCAGTGGCCAATCTCTGTTTGCCGCTATAGAGAATAACACCCGAATAGTGCTCATCTTCGCAACTGGTGAGAATGTTTCAGCATAGTCGACTCCGTATGTCTGAGTGTACCCTTTTGCCACCAGTCTTGCCTTATACCGTTCAATAGATCCATCTGGCCTTCTTTTTATGGTGAAGACCCATCGACACCCTACCGTGCGGACTCCATCTGGCTTTAGACATACCTCCCATGTTTTGTTCTTCATCAGGGCTCTCATTTCAACTAGCATCGCCTCTCTCCAATGGGCAATCCCCATGGCTTCCTCTGCTGTTCCTGGTAGTTCTTCTTCTTCATAGAGGGCTGCTGCAAACGCCCTTGCCATCTCACTCAAATTTGCCTTTGCCAGATTTGCCACAGAATACCGACTTTTTGAGCTAGTCCTCTCTGGGCTATAGCGCTTTGCTGGTACACCTCGAGTACTCCGTGGTGGGAGTACATATCTTCCTGTATCACCGTCAATTGCTGCATTTTCCTCTACACCGGACTCATTAGTCGTGACAACTGTACTGTCTGAGCTAGTTTCAGGAATTACCTTAGATATCACTGGAGGAGGATCTGATTGAGACGTAGGCGACGGAGGAGGCTCCATAGTAGACGGGATCGGCTCGGCGGTGACACTAGCCGACTCTGTTGGTTCTGCCAGTGAGTCGTCTGATTGTGGCAACACAGCCCAACTAAGGGGTCTAATGTTATCACTCGAATTCTCCCCCTGACTACTACAACTCTCCCCCTGACCCCGAGTTTGGGCTTGGAAAAAATACTCGCACTCCAGAAAATTACAGTTCATAGTTGTTATTATTTTCCTAGAGGTGGGGTCATAGCAACGGTACCCTTTCTGATTTGTCCCATATCCCAAGAAAACACACTTAAGAGCACAAGCAGAAAATTTACTTCTTTCACGTTTGGGAATATGTACATAAACAGAGCATCCAAAAACTCGAAGGGAAAGAGTAAGGGGTTCTGGAATGTTAGCAAGGGCCGAAAGTACCTGTAGGGGGGTTCGCATACCCAAAATTTTTGTAGGAAGGCGATTGATTAAGTACACAGCGGTAGCAACAGCTTCGGGCCACAAAAAATTAGGAACATTTGAGTCAAAAAACAGGGCTCGGGTGACTTCCAAAATTAACCTATTTTTTCGTTCCGCTACTCCATTTTGTTCCGGGGTATAAGGGCAAGTAGTTTGATGAACAAGACCTTTACTTTGAAAAAACCCGGTCATTTCCTTATTAACAAATTCCCTACCTTTGTCAGATCGAAGAACCTTAATAGAAGTTTGGAATTGAGTTTGAATTAATGTGAAGAATTTGACGAATTTTTCGAAAACTTCCGACTTATTTTTCAAAAAATATACCCAAGTTAATCTTGTGCAATCATCCACAAATATGAGAAAATATCTAAAACCATGATCACCAACAATAGGCGCTGGGCCCCACACATCAGCATGTACCAAGGAAAAAATACTCTCAACTCGAGTCTCCCTAGATTTGAACGATTGTCTGTGGCTTTTCGCCAAAACACAAGATTCACACGAAATGTCTTTAAATTTAGAAAACTTAGGAAACAAAATTTTAAGATAACCCGAGGATGGATGTCACAATCTGCGGTGCCACAACCAAGCTTCTCGATTAGTAGATCCGTGAGCAAGCATCGCGGTGCCACCTTGTTGAGTAATCTCATCCACGTAGTAGAGACCTTGACGCTCAGTGCCACGCCCAATTATCCTCCTCGTCCTGATATCCTGTAAAACACAGAAATTGGGATGCATCAGTAACGTACAATTGAGCTCTTTAGTCACGTGACTAATAGACATGAGTTTATGGGACAATTTGGGCACATAAAGGCAGTTGGTCAATTTTAACGTTGGTGAAATTTGAATGGTCCCACTCCCACTAACGGCTGTCAGTTCCCCATCGGCAGTCTGAATTGAACTTTTCATAGCCTCATTTATCACAGAAAAATCATTCTTATCATATGTTATTGTATCTGTGGCCCCGCAATCAAATATCCATCCACTCTCCTTAGAATTAGTTATATTCCGGGCCATAAATGCAGTAGAAATTTTTTCTAGGGGTGCAAAGGGATTTGGGGTCAGATATGATATTTTTGACAAAGTTTGGGCTGTTTTTCGGTTTTTAATAGGCTGGGGGCTAATTTGAACATGACAATTTATGGAAGCGTCAGATTCTAAATTGTGGGGTACTTTACTTAATTTAGGCAGACTAGAGGGACTCAATTGAAAAAATTGTGGATTAGGGTTAAACAACCCTAATCCGGTACCTCCAACACTTGCGCCTCCCTTCCTTTCCGCGAACGCTGCCGCTCCGATCATCCCGTCCGCCTCTCCACGTCTGCCGCCCCCGCCTGCTCGGGAGTCTCCATCTCCGGTCCTCCCCCGAGGGTTGGTAGCCTCGCGGTTGCCCCCTCCGGTTGGGAATAGTCCGCCGCTTCCACTCTCTTCCATCCCAATCGCCAATCGGGCCTTTGCCTTCTGGTTTTCGTCCCACCAGTCGGGAAATCCGACCAGGAGGAAGCAAGACTCTCTGGTATGCTTCTGTTTTCCGCAATGGGAACACCACATCTTTGACTTGTCTGGTTTGAAACCTGTTCGTCGGTTGGGTCCGGTGGCGCGTGGCGGTGGGGGGTGATTGGGGCGTTGCTGAGGTAGATTCCGGGCCGCGAAACCGAGCCCTACTCCGCCCGATGATGAGTCGTCATTCGTCGCGCCGGTCGGAGGGTCCGAGTTTGCTGCCGGCGGCATGATTTTGAGCCGAGTAGCTTCTCGTTTCACCCGTCCGTACGCGACTTCGGCTGAGGGCAGTGGTTGCTCTTTGAGGATGTCTCGTCGGATTCCGTCGTACTTCTCATTCAACCCGGTGAGGAACTTGAATAATCGTCTCGTTCCGATGTAGGTTCGGAACTGTCCGACTCCTTTGTCGCAACAATCGATCGGGCGATTCTCGCATCGATCTATCTCTATCCAAATCCTATGGAGACGTCGCCAGTAAGTCTCGAGCCCTTGTTCTCCTTGCACTATTTTACTCGCTTTTTCCTCCAAATCGTATAGTAGGTACGGATCGGCGGTGCTAGCGAACGTAACAAACAAGCTGTCCCACAGAGCTTGCGCGGTTTGGTGGTGCGCGAAGTCCACGACAATATCAGTTTCGATATTGTCGACTATCCACGAGAACACGATCATGTCGGTTTCTTCCCATTCGGTATAGCCCTTCGCTCCTGGTTCTGGGGGTTGTGGTACGCCTGTGATGTGCCGATTCGCACGTCTTCCTCCAATGGCAATTCTCATCAGCTTTTGCCACAGAGGATAGTTATTTCCATTAAGTTTGACTGCTAGAGTAACTTGTTTACTCATACTCAATCTTGGATCTTCTGCATATGGTTTCTCTTCTTTGTTGTCTGACATTTTGTGTAGGTAAGGATTGACTTCTGCCTTGGTTTTTGGTTAGGGGTTTGAGAAAGGTATCAGACTATGATGAATCAGTTTCTGAGTCCATCAATTTGGATCGAAAAGCATGCTCTGATGCCATGATAGAAGGCTGTTTTTTATTCATGTGGTTCGATCATTACAGTAGAGGAAGTGGCTGTCTAAATACACACGAATACACAAAGAAATCTTCTATACATGGTAAGGATTTGCCCTAGTATCAATTATCATTAATGTGCATATTAATTCTTTGGTACTTGATTGATCCTTGATTGATCCTTGATTGATTTCTTTCCAACAATCTTCAAAATGTGAGAGGTTTTTTTATGAGAGTTTGGAGACAAAGAAAGCAAGGAGTTGGACTACAAACAAACCCTTATTCAATTTAATCTTCCACAACAACTTCATAGATAAAAATGTTATATTATCCTCAATTTTTGTAATGTCCAAACTATTTTCTTTTACTACCTGTTTGTTCAAAAGTAATCTATTATAGTATTAAAATAACAAATTGTTTTCATTTACTTAACCTTCTCACCATGGAGTTATAAATAACCTGGATGTAGGACACTTTTTTTCTTCCGACGAAGGTTATAGTTGAAACAGTTAGCAGACGCATTTTGCAAGCAAAAACCAGAATGACATCTCTAGCGATTCAAGAAACCATGTCGACCAATCGCAACTTCAAAGGCTTGCAACCGCTGTCCTACACTCAGACCATTCCGATCATATGATGATATCTCATTTATGTTGAGACTTTCACAAGCCTTGATCAGCTCTTCCCCGACCCGCTCCGCCGCCTCCTAACATTCCAAAATGCCACACATTTCATTCCCATTTCACTACTGAATCTACACAAGTAAACACTTACAGCAGTGGAGCAACAAGGATCCTTTCGTGCTGTTTTCTGCAGAGTGCTTCCATAGAACAAACACTTCTTATTCTGATCATCAACTAACATCGCATACAGCTGCTTCTCCGAACAGAACACCGATAGCCTCGGCCGCGCTGCTGTTCCCTTAAACTGTCCAAACAGATATCAGCAAACCCCCATATCCATTTATCAAGAGTGATGGATTGTTTTACTACCTTTTTCCTTGTTCTCCTGTTGCGAATTTTCGGGCTCTCCGTCCCTTGATTCGCTCTTGCTTCAATCACCAGAGGCTTCATCGCAACATCTGGACTAAAACTTTCATCACTTTCTCTCTCACAAGCATTAACACAAACACCTTCCTTGCAAAGTAAATAAAAAACACACTGACTTACTTGCAGGAGGGAGAGGAAGGATATTGGAGGTATGAAGACGAGCTCCAAATATCTCACAACCATGGAATTTCAATGAATTCAAACAAGAAGCCTTCGCCATGTTTAATTCAATCAAACATTCCAGCTGCAGAAATGGTGAGTGCGTGGAGTTTTGAACTTCAATTTTTTTCTTTTAAAAATAGGGAGCTCCTACTGGAATTATGGTGAAGCCGCACGTAGTCAATATAATCCACGAGAAAATATCTCCTGCGACATGGATAAACATAAACAATCAGTCATTCAATCAACAAACACACTAATTTACTTCTAGATCCTTCTACTATCTTCCTGTTGCCGCCCACCTTCATGCTTAAAAATTCCCAATTTCTTCATCACTCCATTTCCATCTAATCATCAACCCCTAATCCTCCTCCCAATCTCTCCTCTGTTTTTTCAATTTCGTCGTAAAAAATGGCTACGGAGCCCTCTCCCTTCATCGAAAACCTAATCAATTCGAGAAACAGAGACATCTCCCTCTTCCTACCCTTCCTCCTCGGCCTAAACCCTGCTGCGGCGGAGGATTCGGGCAGCCCGCCTGACCGGATCGTGCTAATCAACCCCTTCACGCAGGGCATGGTAGTGATCGAGAGAAGCAGCAGCGGTAATAGCAACAACGGCAACAACTCAGGTTTTGAGTCCTTTCTCGAAGAATTGTTCTCTCGCAAGAGCGGCCGGCCGCCGGCGTCGAAAGCGGCTATTGACGCTATGGAGACCGTAGAAGTGGTGGTCGGCGAAGAAGAAGGTGGCGATCAGTGCGTGATCTGCTTGGAGGACTGGGAAGCCGGGGAGAAGGCGAAACGGATGCCGTGCAAACATACGTTTCACGGCGAGTGTATAGAGAAATGGCTGAAAATTGACGGCTCCTGCCCCGTTTGTAGATACGAGATGCCGGTGGATGACGAGAAGAAGAGGAGGAAAGAGATTTGGGTGAGTGTTACGTTTGGTGGTGAGAGGAGAAGTGGTGAAACAGAGAGAGAGAATGATGGCGATTCTAGTGATTCCAGTTGAACCAATTTTAGTGCTGTTGAATCTGCTTGATGTGTATAAATATCTGGTTTTTGTGCGAAGTTTTGTGTTTGGTTGATCGAATTGGTGAAGTGAAAAATTGATTCAAATGTTTTCATTAGATGAATGCAAGCTTTGCTGTAAAGGTAGATTGTGATGTCCCAATGAATTTACTTTCTCATTCACAGAAACAGAGGATAAGATTTTGCAACATGATCACGGTAGTTAGTCATAAATTCAAGTAACTTCAGTTAAAATCTTCTAAACTATTAGTAGTGTTTTTATCTGTCACTAGTAGCTTGAAGAAGAGGTGGAGAATATCTGAATATGCATGAACTAGACTACATGGGAGTACTTTAAAAATAAGGATATCTGGTGTACAAAACAATAAACATAGGCATCTTATAAGTATATTATAAATAGTATTAATAGTATATACACACTAAAAAGTTCCATCGGAGTTCAAGTCAATCCCTCTAGGTCTATGCCCCGAGTCGAATTCATTGCGATTCAAATCTATATCATCCCTTTTCCGTTTCTCCGAAACCGGATTATCATTGATTCCCTTGTCATGAGATGTCTCCGAGGAGGTGAGGGAGCTCTCAAAGGAGCAGCCAGCGAAGACCTTGTCGGCGAGTATGGAGGCATCACTGTCAGTCATTACGGAGGTGGTGCAGCCGGAGTCGACCATGGAGGCCAGGTGAGAGAGCTGAGCTCGAGCGTGTTCAGCCTCGATGGAGCAGGCTCTGTACCCAGAGAGAGTCTCCTCCGCCTTCTTGAGCACCGACTGGAGATACCTCCCTTGAGCTTCCATCCTCAGCTGTAGATGCTTCTGCACCTCTATCTGCTGATGCAGCTTCCTCTGCACCTCCATCTGCATTTTCAGAGCCTCTGCCACCTGCACACTGCATCCACAAACACACCACACTCAGCCACCACCACCACCCTTTTGTTTAGCTACTGGAGCCTCTAATTGAAGTTATTACTCATTTGTCTTCTCCGCATTGCTCTTCTTGCTAGTTACTATGTTGCTGCTCTCCTTCTCTCTGCTTTCATGGTGGAAGCTCTGCGACGACGACGACGACGACTGGTGGCTTCGTCCCAGTCTGTATTTCTGCACAATACAAGAATCCATTCTGTTATAACATAGTTTTCCAACATGAATATGATAAAAGTGAAGAAAATATTTGCCTGTAAATGGCTCTTGAGGTGGTAAAGAGTCAATCCTTGAATGCCCATGACCCTCATCAAGGATTTGGGAGTAGCCTCTGCAAATAAAGTTGTTAGACATTAGACTAAATGATTGTAGGAATGGAGAAGCGTGATACTGACTCTCAGGGCCTCCGAGCTGTTTGACAGCGTCGACGAATCGTCGGTGGAGCTGAGGAGTCCATTTGAGTCGTGGCTTGGCGTCGCTGGAGAGGACGAGGTTCATGTCTTGGTTGTGAAGAGCCATGGATGGTAATGATGATGATCATATGAGGTGATTGAATTCTCTTTATAATTGTTGGCATGTACTATGTTGTCACTCCACATCTGGAAACATAAGTGGGGTTGTGTTGTGAGGGAATATATGCTGTGAGCTGTGGCCCTTTCTTTTCTCCCATTTCCCATTTCCTTTTTTTTTAATTTGGCCTGAAAGGGTGGGGAGAATCTCTGTGATGCAGCAAAAACAGAGAAAGCAACATACTTCAATTTGGAGTCTCAAAAGGAGAGAAAGAGAGCAAAAAAAAGTGTATGGTTTGTTTTTATCCTCCTGTATTCCCACCTCTCTTTCACTCTTAAGTTATTCCCATAGGAGTTAGGCAGTGCCCACCATGATGTATAATGGGAGCAACTTTTGTAAAACCCTTAAGAAGCTTTGATGGAAAGAAGAAAGAAAATTTAATCATCATGATATGTTTCTTTTTAAAGATTGAAAGGGATAACAAAATCAATACATATAGACTTAATTAGTTTTTGGGGATAATTGTCACATTTTTCTTTTTCCAATTTCCTTCCTGAGAGAGCGTGGTGTGGATAGATTTGGCCGGTTCTTTTTGTTTCTTGTAGGGATAGAGGAATAAAGGAATCTAGCATTAGATTTTTGGACAAGTATTAGTGTTATCGATAAGTACTGCATTGATATTAATAATCAGGTATAATATGATTGACATGATAAAAAACAATTTGGTACAATGACCCTTTTGGCCATCTTGTTTTTTTCATTTTGTAGCTGTCTGACATTCTGAACCAAACAATAACAGAAACTCATACTAACATAGGCAGAAACAGAAGCACTATTCAAGAATGAGTTTAGTTATGTCAGAAATTCAATCTGTGCAGCAGTCTTAATTCTTAAAATATGTATTTATATTTTATAGTATTTGAAGTGTCGAAGTGATATAAAGAAAGCCCATCTTTTCCTCTTTGCTTAAAGTTCAAGAATTGCATGGATTCTTGCTCAAAGATTTAAAATATTGTGCAGTCAAGTTGATGAAGTGAAGCAGTCTAACCTAGTCTTTTGCCTTTTGATCATTAAGGATTTAATTATTGAAAGTTGTTTCCTGAATATATAAACAATGATGTATGTTTGGAATTTAATTAAGTGGTAATAGAATCTTTTTTTCCCCTCAATCACAGACCCAAGGAAATGACAAAAAGCCTCACATTAATATATGCATCCACACTAAAGCAATCCATGAAAAAGGAAGCATACAGATACAATACAATCAAAAGGAGAGAGAAAATTTAAATTCACATGTCTTGAAATTACCTAGGAAATAAGATAAATTCAATATTATTTTTAAAAAAATTGTAAAACAAAAAAAGGAATAGGAAGAGAGGCACAATGGCAAACAGCAAATCCTAAAAGTCATTTAGATCAGATCAGTCTTTTGCATTTCTTGGGTTGCGAGCAAAGAGTCGGATCCATGGAATAAAAATTCAATGATTGATCACCAAAAAAAGCATTGCCATTACTTATCTTTATAGAGAAGATCATTAGATGCAAAGTAGAAAAAGAGAAAACAAAAGCTTAATGTGTAGCTTTTAGCCCTTACACTCAACACATGTTACATTGCTCACTTATGTCTAACTATGTTGAGGCGACTGAACATCTAGGGGTAAAGCACTGTTTGTATGCGTGACGTGAGAGCAGTACCAAATCGAAGTAAACTCTAAACGCATGGATAACTATGTTGCTTTGTCTATACCGCAATCTCAAGTTCACATTGAAAAGGGAAATGGAAGACATAAGTGGCCCAAAAGTTTGAAAAATGAGGTGAAGAAACAAGAGCCTTTCCCTTTAAGCAGGTTGGTGTACTTTTATGTATTCCATGGAGAGTAAAGGAGATTCTAGGATGATGCAAAAACAAGGCCTTGGGATTTTGAGGGAAGCTCCAGTGAATCAAAAGTCATCTAATTATTATTCTCTTTGGGTCCCACTCAGGAATCAACAAAAGGAACTTGTCACAATCTCCCACCAATTTATTTTTCTTATTACTACTACTAATATTTATCCACGTTAAATTTTGTGGATACATCATTGTAATCCCTTACGCCAGCATTATGCAAGCATTCGCCTTCCTCTCTGATTGGCTCGAAGCCTCATATATATATATATATATATATATATATATATATATATATCGCTGAGTTAGTTATTTTTCTGTTTCAACAAATGTCGATCGCCGCATGTGTGTTGCTGATCATTTGAGAAACAAATTTACTTTAGACAGCAAGATTTTTGCATTAGGAAGATTAAATGAGATCATACAAGGAAATGTAAATTTGGTATGGTTTCACAAGGGGGAGCTTCCTTTGGATAGAACGAGGTTGCATAAAGTCGAATATTGTGACCTAATAGTTTTGTTGTAGCCACCCATTTTTCATAGTACTATGCTACATATATCCATCATGTTCTGTCCAATTCTGCTTTAGTATATATCATCAATTCATGTAATGATATTGAGATAATAAGCCCAACTTTATGAATAACAACTGAAAATATAGTGTAGCATATACAGATAGATAAGTAAGGAAAGCTACTAGTACATTTTTCTCCAAATTCATTAGTGGCAGATAATGTTTCACTCTCTCTCTCAGCTATGATAGATCTGCTGATGCAAATAAGTCCGGTTCGCCTCCTCCTGCATCCATCTCCGCCTTAAAGCTCTTCTATTCGATGACATGTTAAATTACGTTTCTACAAGTTTTTTATGACAATATTATTAGTAACTTCACCAAATGAAGACTTTGTTGAATGTATTAATTTAAATACAATTAATATTTAATTTTACGTTTACGTTTATGTTATGTATTATTCGTCGCACTTCAAGCACAAAATTCTGGCTCCGCCTCCTGTGTTTTAGGATTTGGGAACATGTTCCCATGTGTTCATCAGTTTTCTGAAAACTATACAAGAAATTCATCGAAACATGACCTGCAAATTAATGGATCACACACATACGCATCAAGAGCAAAGCTCTTCTTGCTGAAGAATTTCATTTCTGGATGATATCAAAGTGGCAGACTAATAATAGTTCATCTTTCATGAAAAAAATAAGAAAATAAAAGTAAGTTTACCATCGTAAAAACGTTTATAAAGCGACAAACTTGACCTATGATCAATTAGTCAACTAATCCTCATATTGCTTCAGTTCCTAATCCTAGGTTAAATAGTCAATAATTGTCTGCTAATAATTAAACTCCCTGTCCTAAACCTTGAAACATCCCAACAAAATCCACCCAAAAACAATCATCATATTCCTGCCACAATTCCACGAGCAAAAAAGGAAGGGGGAAAATGATCTAGCATGAAGATGTGGACCTTTTAAGAGAATAGGGCAATGCATGATGCACGCCAAAGGGGAAAACTTTCTAGTTCTGCAACAAGAGACTACACAAGATGGTGATATACATAAATTGCGGTGTTTATTTCTTTTCTAGTACTAGAAGTGGCTGACACCTCACGCCCACTTCCTCCACTTAGGCATTATTATCATTTCATTGTCTCTGCTTTTCTTCTTTGTGAATAGATTTACGTGGTTTACATAGCATAGCAATAGCATGTTCCTTTTCCAAGCTTTGAATAATTTTAAAAGATATTCCAATATCTTAGATGCTCTCATCCTTTCTTTTCTTTTCAAACCTAATTTTGACATTACTACACCTTCTTTACCGCCGTGTTTCATGCTTCTTATTCGAGGATGATTCCGGCATCAAACTTAATTTGGTTCAGATCAAATAACATTTCATGGTTAGGGAGTAACGATGGATTTGATTTTTTGACCTACTACTAAATATAATAATGATAAAACAAATATTTGATTACGGGAATGACCAAATTACCCTTTATGATATTACAATAAATTAAAATAAAATATTTTAATTTAGAACCAATCCCACCACTCCCATATCACCATTAAACCTGCGACAGCCCTTAAACACATGTACGTACATGGCTCGCTCTCTTCAAATCGATATAGTTTACTACTCCATCTATCCCCCAGAAGATTACTCACTTATCTTTTTAGTTTGTCCCATCCAAAATTATACATTACTAAAAATAGAAATTCATTTATCTCTCCTTTATTTCATCTATGTTATTCTATTTTCTCCACCTAACACATAAAATAAAACTGCATAAAATCTCGTCCCGACCAAGGAAGGGGTCTGCCAAAAGATTCGATCTTTCTGGTTTCAAAGATTCTTCAACTCTTGTTCATTTTTCAGTAGCCAGATTTCGAAAGGCCCTTTTGTTTGGATATCTTCTGGACTATGATCTGCTTCTTCTAAACTTTTGCAGAATAATGAGGAAGCAGAAGATTGCCGGTTTTTCCAAACTTTTGAAAGAAAAAAAAGATAATCAGGTTTTTCTAAACTTTCAGAAAATATTAAGAAGAAGAAGCAGAAGACTAAAATGGATAAATGTGTATGTGTCATTTTGCATAATTTTTTCGGATATAAAGAGTTTTTACATAGTATTTATTTTATAATAAAAATGAGAAAGGTGGACGATAATCTTTGTAATTACTTTATAGGGATCCAAAACCCTTTGTGATACACTAGCAAATTCATAGTGCGTTCATTGGCATTCCATGGGATAAATCTTGATAAGATACTGGAGTACTCTAATTTTCAAATTTACAGTACCATTAATGAGTTTTTCGAATCAAATAATATTCTTATGGTCGAATGTACATAGAAATGAATGAATGGAAGCACTCAATGCAAATGGTAAATGCAGTTTGGTCAGCCAAATTTGAGAGGAATTTGAAGAATGGAGGTTGACATCATTGCCATCATCCAAAGTTGTGTGGTCACTTGTGCTTATTGCCGCCTATCCACAACAACCAATAATATCGCATCGCTCATTTTATCTATACATCAGACAACGTTGGATCAAGTAAGGTGGACTCGGGTTTGGCCAGAGTTGATTAATCCCACTACCAAGGCTAAAAAATTTATTTAAAATCAAACCTTTGAATTTGTCGTTGATCATATAAATAATTAGGTTAAGGTTCACTTCCATATTTCATCTCTCTATCATTCGGCATTCATGACTAGTGATGATCTTTGAACTATTTCTATCTGGGGTGTCGTTTGCACTATGTCTAATCTCAGGAATCTATGTTGCTAGATCCACTTGGGCATCATAGGGATTAGGAGTTTAGGATTATTTAACGGATCAACATTTGCCACGTAATAGTACTACATTTTTTTCTAAAGGTGTAACAGACGTAATGAAACAAGTGATACATTTGGGGAATCTAGTTTTCACTTGGACCTATTACAAGAATTTTGGCCGACAAGTTCCCAATTTGTGAGTCGATGCCATCATAACTTTAATTTCAAATTTAATGTTGTGGAGTAATTTTTTTTAAATGTTTAAATACCGATCGCAGTGTGGTCATATAACTTTTAAAATAATTTTGGATCATAGTAATATAAATTTTTTTTCCTTCAAGTGATAGTTTATTATACTGTTTATACTTACGGTGCCAAACAAATGAGGCATTCTCTTAGGGCATCCGCAATGGGCGGATGATGGCACGCCAGATGGCGCACATCGTCCGCACCCATTGCGGGTGCGCGCCATAGGGCGCGGACGATAGTCGCGCCCTATACTTCGGTTGCGAAGGATAGCGCGGACGATGGCTATCGTCCGCCCCATTGTGGAGGTCGCGGACGATCAACCGCGGACGATGGCACGCGGTTTCGTTTTTTTATAAATACCGTTCATTTGTAACATTTCATTTTCGAAACTTACATTTACAGAAAGAAGAGGAACCGGCAGCGGGCGCAGAAGTTGCCGCCTCCCGGTGATTGCAATGAGTACGCCCCCATCCGTACGAACTACAACGACGACGAAACTCTCACTTTGGCCCGGTGTTGGGTAGATATATCGGAAGATCCGATATTCGCGAACAACCAGCGACAGATCGCGTACTGGGAACGCATCGCGGACCTCTACAATTCGGTCAAGCCGCCGACCGCTTACAAGCGCAAGCGTGAGCAACTCCGCAAGCACTGGGATCAAGTCAAGAAGCAAGTGAACTTGTACGCGGCGGAGTTCGAGAAGTTCACGCGGTCTCAGGGGAGCGGTGAGAGCTTGAGCGACGTGCGCGCTAAAGCGCTGTTGTCGTACCGGTCGATGTACGGCGAATTCAAGCACGAGGCCATCTGGGCGCTCTTGAGGGACAAGCAGAAATTCCAAGGTGGAATTCTGCACACTGGTGCGACGAAGAGGACGAAGACCACTGAAGCTGGTGATTACACGAGCAGCGGCAGCGGCAATCACCCTGTTGACCTCAACCGGACGTACGTGGATGAAGGGAGTTCCGGCACACCGGTGTCCGTCCGGCGTCCTTTCGGCGTCAAGGCTGCGAAGGCCAAGGGGAAGGCGACCGCGACCTCATCGTCGACCGCTGCAACCCAAGCTCCGGTCCCGGTAGAGCTCCCGACCCAGACGGCCACCGCGTTTGAGTCGTTAGCAACAGCGTCGATGGCAAGGACGATGTTGCAGACGCACAGGGCCCTCAAGAAGTGTACCGACCCCGACGAAGCCGAATATCTCTGGGCGTTACTCGATGAGCTGCGTCGGAAGTTGGGAATTGGTCCGACTTAGTTTTTTTATTATTATTAATTCAATGATGTAACTTTTTTTTATTAAAACTTCGCCGTTTGTTATTTAGACCGTTTTTTATTTACTCGTTACTTGTTATTTGAAAACAGTTAAATTAATTAAACAAAACAATAAAATGATGATGTGGCGCGCCTTAAGGCGCCCCACTGCAGATGGGGAGGTAGGAGGATAAAACTGCTGACGTGGCTCGCCATAGGGCGCGCCTTAGGACGCCCCATTGCTAATGCTCTTACGGAGCACCCTTACTGCTAGGAGCAATTATTTATCCACATTCTGTATCTCAATGAGCCGACAATACCTCAAAAAATGTATGCCGACAAATGATGTTTTAATATAAATATATATAAATCACTTTATGCGTAAATGTTTATATTTAGTATATTACCTATGCATTGACGTTACTTCAAGATTTGTACAATTTCATTTCAAGTAACCTAAACTCTAATCATATTTATTTGTTGGTGAATGATTGTTTGTTGGTACAAAGTTGGAGTGAGTAGATTAGTGGTATCATTTTGCCACATATATACAGTAAAATTTCAAATATTCCCTTGGCTCCAGGAAATTATGAACTATGTTTTTATTTTGCCACATATATACAGTAAAATTTCAAATATTCCCTTGGCTCCAGGAAATTATGAACTATGTTTTTTTTAATTCGGGTATGAAAAGTATAAACTTTCTAATTTTATAAATTTAATTACACTACAAATAATATGAACCTCCATTTTCACTAACACTATTTCCACTATTCTTTCTCTAACTCTTTCCCACTTAATCAGCTATATATTCCATCCGTCTCATTATAAGTGAGACGTACTCCTTTTTAGGTCGTTTCACTATAAGTGAGATAAATCTTTTTATGGCAAAAAGCAACACCTTATTTCTCTCTTACTCTCTCCTCTTTCTTATTTTTTCTCTCACCTTTTTTACTCATAAAAACCTTTGTCCAAAAGAAATGTCTCACATATAATGGGACGGAGGGAGTATCAAAATTTGTGTTTAACCAAATATTCATACTTTTCAGTGATATGCAATATTATTTTTTAATTAATTTAAAACAGTTTATGAAGTAAAGAATTCGATGCGAGCAATTTCCCACTTGGGGAATAAAAAATCATATTTAGTACTCCCTCGTCCCATAAAGATTGTCTCATTTCTCTATTTTCGTCCGTCCCACAAAATTTGTCTCATTTCACTTTTTACCATTTTTGCTAGTGGACCTCATATTTCACTTACTCATTTCTACTCACATTTTATTATAAAACAAACCCGTGTCCGGATGGGGGAGTAGTAATTAATAAATATGGAATGAGTTAGCGCACTGGTTAAAGGTTTGTTTCAGTTGGATTTGGATCGACAAACCTCAGCCACGAAAAAATGATTCTCCGCTGTGTGGGCCAATTTGCTTACGTCAGTGGGACACGCGTCCAAAAACTGTTAGCTGGTTGAGGAGCTAACCTGGGCTGACAGATGGGCTTCTTTCACAAACCTTTTAAGATGGGGCCCTTCACGCCAGCACGCATGGCCCAATTGCCACGTGCGACTCTTTGTCAGACTTTGACAGCTTGGAAAATTGCTATGCATATACTCCCTCCCTCCTCGAACAGGAGTCCCGTTTTTCCGCAAATATGAGTCTCGGTTCACTTTTACCATAAATGTTAATAGGGTCTCATTTTTCACTAACTCATTCAACTCACATTTCATTTAAAACTGATATATACAAGTTGGACCCCTATTCTTTTCTTAACATTTGTTAAAACTCGTGTCGCCCATAAATGAGACTACTAATGGCGGACAGAGAGAGTAATTAATTACTAAAAGAAATACTCCCTCCGTCCCAAGGAAGATGACCCCTTCCTTGAGTGTCACGAAAATTTATGCAGCTTTACTTTAAGTGTGAAGTGAAGAGAGTAAAGTAAGAGACATAGAAAAAAGTAGAGAGAAATATGTTTTCATTCTTTGTAATGAGTCATCTTGTTTGGGATAAAACCAAAAAAGAAAGTGACTCATCTTTAGTTGGACGAATGGAGTACTATGGCTTACACAATTTTCGCTTCATAATTCATATGCATTGGCTTTATGCACTTTCAACAATCAATAACCTTCAAATCTCCCCACAACAATATGCACTCTTTCCTTTTAAATCTGTTCATAAGAATATGCATTTTTAATTTTGAAAAGTTTTTTTTATCTCTAATGAATTGGGACTCATTCTCCATTAACAATATCTTAATTACTTTTTCTCTCTACCTTTCTCTTACTTTATCAATTTTGAATTGAAATTCATGTCAAACCTAAAGTGCATATTGTTTACTCAGAGAGAGTTTTCATGCGATTTCATCAAAGTTAAACCTTTATTCTCATATATCAAAATTGGTTTGAAGTGTTCATAGGAATATGTTATAGATAAAATGAGTCTTAAGAGCATCCGCAATGGGCGGACGATGGCACGCCCGATGGCGCGCATCGTCCGCACCCATTGCGGGTCCGTGTCATAGGGCGCGAACGATAGTCGCGCCCTATACTTCGGTCGCGGAAGAAAGCGCGGACGATGGCCATCGTCCGCTCCATCGTCCGCCCCATTGCGGCTGTCGCGGGCGACGGCAAGGACGGTCACCGCGTTTGAGTCGTTAGCAACAGCGTCGATGGCAAGGACGATGTTGCAGACGCACAGGGCCCTCAAGAAGTGTACCGACCCCGACGAAGCCGAATATCTCCGGGCGTTACTCGATGAGCTGCGTCGGAAGTTGGAAATTGGTCCGACTTAGTTTTTTTTTATTATTAGTTCGATGATGTAACTTTTTTTTATTAAAACTTCGCCGTTTGTTATTTAGACCGTTTTTTATTTACTCGTTTTGAAAACAGTTAAATTAATTAAACAAAACAATAAAATGATGATGTGGCGCGCCTTAGGGCGCCCCACTGCAGGTGGGGAGGTTGGAGGATAAAACTGCTGACGTCGCGCGCCTTAGGGCGCCCCATTGATAATGCTCTAACGCCTTATCATCGTTTCCATTTCCACATCGATCCAATATTTATAATTCACAGATAATGTCATTAAAAATACACAAATATTCTGAAATTTTCCATCTATAAAGTATGAAATTTTCCTTCATATGCAATCAATTTGAAATGCCCTATGCTTGGTATAGAGCTCCAACTCTTCCTACACTTCTTTCGTACTCGAAATCTCATGTACGTTTGAAGATTTTATTTTGGGCAAGACAGAAACATACTACTTATGTTTGTCGCCCTTAGATTCAAATTATCACAATCTCATCTCTGATACCAGAATCTTTCTAGCTTGCAACTCCAGTTTAATCCGGTCAACTCGTCATAGCCTAATTATAAACACCAGATTGCATCAACACATTACACATCCTTGACTTACACACCAAAGCAAAGTTGACTTTTTCATCAAACTTTTCCAAATCAAACTTTATTGAACTAGAAATCATCTTCACTTATTGTTTCTCCAAATATTTGCCTCAGAAAAGATGCATTTAGATCAAACAATATTGTAACCTCATATTATACTCCATCCGTCTTACTTAAGATGTCCACATTCTTGAGTGACGCTAGATTTTAGGAGAATTTTATTAGGTAGATTAAGTTGAGAGAAAAAAAGGTAGTTGAATATTTTAATGAGGAGAAATAAGAGAGAGGAATATATTTCTAAACTATAAAGAAAAGGTAAATATCTTGAGTGAGACATCACTGAGCGAGTACTTATAATGTCAAGATATCTTAAACAGGGCACATATACTATTTGTTGGAAAATCAACTCTGCAATCAATCAATTTGGAAGAAAGAAAAACGACAATCACCAACATAAGAATTTAATCTGAAAAAAATTCAAATTTGGAGAAACATCACAAAGCTCGAAAGAAATTTACCATATGACAAATTTCCACGATTATACAATATTCATCAATCTCTCCTTCTGAACCCTTACACTTAGAGATGCCCACGGTTCGAAAACCGGCGGTTCCGGTTCGGAACCGCCGGTTCCGGTTTTGGCGGAAGCGGAACCGGAACCGGACCGTGAGGCTATTTCACGGTTCCGGTTCCGGTTCGAAAACCGGGCGGTTCCGGTTCCGGTTCGGAACCGCCGGTTTTCCGGCGGTTTTGGCGGTTCCGGTTTTTGAACCGGCGGTTTCGCCGGTTCAATTATTATTATTATTTTTTTTTTTTAAATTTGAAATTTGGCTTTATACAACAAATCGGAACAAGACAATGCATAATTCAAGCACAAATAAGACGAATAAGGAGAAAATGAAATAAATTTTATTGATTTTGAGTTGTAACGGACAACGATACATTACAATTTACAATACATAAGTATACAATACAACAACATACAACAATGTAATATAATTTACAAGTGTCGTCGGGCGTCGGCTCGTCGCCTCGTCGGACTCGGAAGGTAAATTTAAAAAAAAATAAAATGGGGGGGAAAAAGGAAAAATTGAAAAGGGCTTGAGATCAACTTAAACTTTCACAGTTAAACTTTTCAAATTTAAGTTGAGTTGCCTACGTATCCACAATTTTATTGAGGAATCAAAGCCCACGTAGTTCTCTTACCTTGGGATCAACCCTTTTTTCTTGCAAAATGTTGCCCATTTTCTAAGCAAACACATATCAACACGCTATATACACATTGCTGCATTTCTAATAGGGGCAATTTGATCTTCCAAAGCAATCAATGCATCTCGAACACACATAGTCAGAATATTATTCAAGCATCTAGCATGGAAAAAATTAGTACTAATAGATAGTTTGTTCTGATTTTTTCCATGCTAGATGCTTGAATAATGTTCTGACTATGTGTGTTCGAGATGCATTGATTGCTTTGGAAGATCAAATTGCCCCTATTAGAAATGCAGCAATGTGTATATAGCGTGCTGATATGTGTTTGCTTAGAAAATGGGCAACATTTTGCAAGAAAAAAAGGTTGATTCCAAGGTAAGATTTCATAGATCATTCAGGATGCGGCTAAGTTGTACTTGAAGATCATTAAAATATATTCCGCATTTGATATTTATCAAATGGGGAATATATTTTAATGATCTTCAAGTACAACATAGTCGCATCCTGAATGATCTATGAAATAGGGGGGAAAAAAAAATTGAAAAGGGCTTGAGCTCAACTTAAACTTTCGAAGTTAAACTTTTCAAATTTAAGTTGAGGTGCCTACGTATCCACAATTTTATTGAGGAATCAAAGCCCACGTAGTTCTCTTACCTTGCTTACCTTTTTGGTCGGCAGTGCTCGCCGCTAGCATTGTCAAAACCAATAGAAAAAATTTTATTGATCAATTGAAATTCATTCAAAACTTGAATGATCAATTGAGCAATTGCTTGTGCAGTGTGTGGTGCGGGAAATTCCCGAAATGCAATCAAACGTTTGTTTAAAGTCCAACTGTGATCAACGAAATGCACCGTGATGCCCATATACGAATTTTTACAAAAACAATCAGTCCACACATCAGAACAAATAGAAACTTTATGCCCTAAGTTAATAATAAACGTACCTAATTGCGCCTTCTTTTCCATGCATTGTCGAACAACGGCTCGCGTCATTGAAGTTCGACTCAATTTTCTTGCAGCGGCATTATATACTTGCCGCATACTCGACTCAAAAGCATCGTTATCAAAAGCATTGAATGGAAAATGTTTCATAACGGCAAATCTAGACATCACATTAAGAGCATTTTTGTGATCATATTTCAAAAGAGTATTGCTACACATACCTGATGTTTGGGATGAACCCGTCGTCCCACTTCCGACTCCATGTTGAAAGTTGAGTTGAGTTTGGGTTGGAGCGATACCAAACTCGACCGGATGCGCTTTCTCCAGGTGACGGGTAAATGTACCGTACCCTCCACCCTTTCGGAATGTGTATACGTTTTCGCAATAGTTGCAATACACATTATAAGTGTTTGGATCGTTACTATCTTGTACCCTCTTGAAATGTTTCACGAAGATGTTTGAGGTTAAAGACCTTTCAGCTGGTCTAGGAGGTTGAGGAGGTTGTCCACGTCCACGACCACGACCACGCCGACTCCTTGGTGGTGGTGGGGGTGGCATTTCTTGAACCTCTTCTACCTCCTCCCCCTCCTCCTCGTCGTCATCATCATCATCGTCTTCATCAATATTCACGGGGGTTGGACTTTGTTGGGAATAGGCACCGCGACCGGGAGCACCACTACCGGTACCAACATAAGCATCGCCTTGGTATTGAGAGCGAGAGAGAGCAATAGCATGTGCCACATCTTGCTCTTCTCGAGCCTACAAAATAATATTTGTATTGTAAATACAAAATAAAATTATGAACAATAATGAAATGTAATTCAAAATTAATGAAATTAGTAGATAATAAATATTAACCTGCCACTCATCCATGTTCATTTGAGAAATTTCATCAATAACGGATCTCCGAGATGGCCTCTTGGCCTTTCCCTTTCCCTTATCAACACGACCTTCTCGGGATGAAGACATATTGGAATGGTATGTAGAAATGTAGAAATATGGAATAATATATTTTTTTTTGTTTTAGTAATTGAGAAAGAAAGACAACTTATAGAACTACGGGAACAAGTATAACTGTATAAGTGTATAACAATGCGTAATAAGAGTAGCAATTGCGTAATTAAATGGAAGCACAATAGCACAAATGAGAAATTGGAGACAAAGAGAGAGAATTGAGAGATTGAAGAGAGAAACTCTTATTAACACAAGAGTGGGGTGAATGTAAATGAGGATAGAGGGGGGTATTTATAGAGAAAAATGAGGGGGAAAATGGAAGAATTCGAATTTGAAATTTAAAAAAAAAAATTGAATTTTCACAAAACCGGCGGTTTTGGCGGAAAACCGCCGGAACCGGCGGAACCGCCGGTTTCCGGGCCAAAACTGCCGGTTTCCGAAATAAAACCGCCGGTTCGGTCAACGAACCGTCTGCAAAAGCTGCTCCATTGTCGCCTCGTGCTCCGCGCCGCCTCGAAAGCCACTAAACCGGCGGTTAACCGCCGGTTTTTCCGGTTAACCGCCGAAAAACCGGCGGTTTCGACCGGTTTTGAAGATCACCACCGGCCCCCATCCCCCTGCCTCGATTTAAGCGCCGGAACCGGCGGTTCCACGGTTAACCGCCGGTTCCGAACCGTCCCGAACCGCCGGTTCGGTGACGGTTCCGGTTCGAAATATCTTGAACCTGAACCGGACCGCGAACCGAATTGCGACGGTTCCAGTTCGGGAATATTGCGCCGGTTCCGGTTCCGGTTCCGGAACCGCCGGTTCCGGTTCGGCGGTTAACCGCCGGAACCAGAACCGGTGGGCATGTCTACTTACACTGATAAACCTTTGGAAAAACTCAAACCCTTACATAGAGATTTTTCTCACAACGAAACTAAAAATAAAGATTTTTGACTAGGTTCATTTACAAGACTATAGACTAGTGATTGATGTAATCGTATGAAAAGTACTTGAGCTCTTAATTAGTACTCCGTACTAGTATAATAGTTTAAGAGAATTCTCTTACTTCGATTATACTAACGTCATCCAACATTTTCATAGTCTAAAAATGTTGGCAATTGAAACTAAAAATATAAAATATAACTATCCCACATTGGTGTCAAGAGAAAACTGAAACTAGTATATAAGTTTCATGGGCCCCTCCTCCTATCACCAATTGGTTTTAGGATGGAACCTATGGATTTCTATCATGGTATCAGAGCGGGTCGCCGACTGTGGGTTAAATTTAACTGACCCAGCAGTATATCTGGGCTAAAAACTGAAAAAATGACTGACCCAACAGTATATTTGAGCTTAAAATTTGGGCCAGTGGTCTAACCGATCGGAAAAACCGATTGTCCAATCGATTAGAAAAAAAGTCCAACCCCTCCAGAAAACTGAAACTAGTATATATAAGTCTCATGGGCCCCTCCTCCTATCACCCCTCCTATCACCAATTGGTTTTAGGATGAACCTATGGATTTCTATCAAAAAAATCCATCAATTTTTCACATATATGATTGCATTTTTTAAAGATGAGAAGAAAAAAAAGCACATTAGAGTTAAAAGTATTTCAGTATTTTCCACCTTCAGTTCAGGATAATTTTATAACGAAATATTGACATGGTTATAATTTTCCAGTGTTCCACCCTAAGAACATATGATAAAACAAGGGATTTAATAAATAAATTTTATATATTAATCTCTTTTTTTGTTTTGTCATGATAAATTTACAATAAAAAAATACTCGCTTAAAATTTAGTATTAGTTTAAATCTCATGGAAAGTGAAAATTGGAATACTTTACGCAGTCAGTCAAGTAATATTTGATGAGTAAAAGAAGAAGAAAATTGGTGGTAAATTGAAACCTGAGCTGTACAAGAAAAAGGCATTTTGTTGAAGAAAAAGGTTCAATTCAAAGGCGGCACTCTGAAATCCATTGTTAAGATTTTCGCACGGCCACAAAACAAACTTGTGGCTCAGAATTCATTTGCTCCGCTGACGTGGCTCCCTTGCCCAACTTTCTCTCTCCTACCATCTTCCATATACACCGCAAATTCAAGGAGGCAGAAAAAGAGGGTAAACCAAAATAACTGAAAAGACCTCAAAATTTCCGAACAATCTAACAGATAGAAGAGGAAAGACGTCTCTCGAGATCTTTAAATTGCAGAGACAGAAACTGCAGATCATAAAGAATGTCAGAAGTTATAAAAGATTCAGCAATCAAACTATTTGGTAAAACCATATCGCCAGACACCCTCTTTCCCGATGCATCACTTTCTCATCTCACACAATCTTCCTTCACATCATCCACTTCTCCAGATAGCAGCAAGGTACATATATTTCTTGCTCTTTTTTTACTTAATTTAGCCATGAATGTGTTTGTCCACTCTTTTACCTATTTCCGACCGGTTTTATGAATTATGATATGGTTATCTATAGGATGAATCGGTAGTCGAGGACAACGAGTCAAGCGAAGAAAAGTCAGGCGACGATGAAAAGAAGGAGGCGGCGGCGGCAGTGGCGAAGAAGCCGGAGAAGATAATCCCGTGCCCACGGTGCAGCAGCATGGACACCAAATTCTGCTACTTCAACAACTACAACGTGAACCAGCCACGTCACTTCTGCAAGAAGTGCCAGAGATACTGGACCAGCGGCGGCACCATGCGAAACGTCGCCGTCGGATCCGGCCGCCGCAAAACCAAGAACTCCATCAATCCCAACTACCACGGCATAGTGGTTTCCGAAGCCGATGCTTTGCTCTTCGCCCCTCATCACGGCTTCCCCCTCAGCTTCTATCCCGCCGCATTCTACTGCAGCTCAGGCCTCGGGAAGCACTCGCGCGATGGGGTTTTGGTGCCGAAGATGCTGAGGATTCATGACCCGAGCGAGGCGGCCAAGAGCTCCATATGGACGACTCTGGGGATCAACAAGGACGGCGGGGGCATGTTTGTTGGGAGGAGAGGCGTTGGTGATGATACTACCGCCGCGGCGGCGAAACTGCTGCGGGCGAATCCCGCGGCTTTGTCGCGCTCCCTTAATTTCCATGAAAGGGCCTGAACCTAAAGCTTGGTTTTTGGTCTTGTTATATATATAGTTTCTGGAACATTCTAACACTAGATGATAGTATTGTCTAATTTCGGGGATTTGATGAGTTTATATATATGGGGTAGAATTTGCATAATATATTAAGGTGTTTTATTCTGCTTGTAGAAGAGTTTTTGCTAACTTTATTAGATGTGGTAAATAAGAATTAACTTGTACGAAATGTAGTAAATAAATCTTGAGAGATTTGTAGATTGAAAAGAGCCCTTTATGTAATTATCTTCAAGTAAACATCCTTGTAACAAAAGCATTTTTGGTGAACCCAATGATCAAAAGTTCAAATCTTAGGTTGAGTAAGGTTATGACTATCATTTTTTGTTGATTTCTTCTGGTTTATTATATAAATGACATTGGTCCTAAATTGCTTACTTTCCTAAGTTTTCAGCATACACCTGATTGGTGAATCCAAGAATTAATGAATAGAATATGACAATCCTTTCCATCTGAATGGAAAATGAATAAACAATCTCCTAGTGCTGAAAATATGGGACCATAAATTATTTTCTTTGCTAAATTAGTAAATTTGGCCTATTTAAAATCCATTCCTCCAACCATATTGTAACACGAGAGAATATACTGTATTAATTACTACCACACAAATCTGTTTAGGAAAATAACTACTGGCAGTCTGGCAGCAAGTTAGATTTGGAGAAATTATTTTTCTTTAATTTCATAATTTGATTTTCTGTCGTGTTTGGTGTGTTTCTATGATCTAAAAGGTGAGAGACAAGTGTGAGACAAGGGAGATATTTAGATGTTGTTTTCAGCAATTGCAGACCACAAACTTTTTTAGCAGTAAATTAGTTGGTATGGGACCTAAGCTCCTAAACCATGTGGTGCCGCGACAACTTTTATGTATTTTCTATATTCTTTCGGTATCAATATATATATTTTTCTTTATCCTTTTATTTTCTTCCTGTCTTTGTACACTATTCTTGTCAATAAGAATAGTGTGGTGAATACCGACCAAAATATACATTAATATACGAAGTTATTAGAGGTTTTTATCCATTCTATTATCCATTCGAGATTGAGATTTGAGACTACAGGTTGAATTATAACCGTTTGGGCAATTTCAAAAAAAAAACTCATGGATAAATCATGCAATCATATACTTCAATCCCTCTTATTAAAAATGAAACGTTTTAAATAAAAATAACACAATTTCTACTTTTTCATCTCTCTTATTTTACTATCTCTTTGCTAACTCATAAAATAAAATTGCATAAAATCGCGTGCCTGAAACCAAATGTTTTATATTTATTGGGATAAAGGGAGTGTAAAACGCATTATTTTCTCACATATATCAAGAACATTAATTAATTTCATAAATACATGCGATTGAAGATATGTAAATAAAATTTGATTAAGAGTTAAAGTATGACATAAGAAAATTAACATTACTTTTCTTTTTATCATAAATTTAACAATATTGTAATTTACGATTTGTAATTCTTACAGAGTTTGTTTTATTTACATTGGAGAAGGCGACTTAAATAATTATCCGAACTATTGGCTAATGAATAATGGAATGAACACCTTGATTCGACGTCGTTATAACTTATAATATCAACCAAGATTTCATAAAAATGGTGATTTTAAAATATTTGTATTTAAATTATATTTAATTCTCTCTTAGGGAAAAAGTTATTTGAGTAAGCCCATAAAGCTATTCGGATGGGCCAAGCCGAATCAAGATATCAGATAAACCTGGCTAAAGTTAAATAATTCTATTCTGAATCCCACTGAAATTGAATTTTTTTCACATAACTACTTTCTTCTTAGGAAAATAATTTCTTTTGCTATTTTAGTCTGTCAAAAAAAATTAATTTTTTTTTATTTTGGAAACTTTGCCATCTTATACTTATATAAGGTCGATCTCACTATTTACTAACACTTCTTCAATTATTTTTTCTTTTTTTCTCATATTTCAATTATATTGTATTAAAACTCTTGTTGTTTTAAAGTCTTTATTTTTAGGAGACGGATAAATTATTATTTATTAATCGTTGAAAGTAATTTTGTATTTATCCTTGAATTAGTCTCTATTACATTTACAAGGAGAAATTATTTATCTCATTCAGGGGGGAGGAGATAGAATATAATACCCCCTCTATCTCAAGGCAGTTAAGACACATTCTTTTTTGGATTGTCTCAAAATAGTTGAGTAATTTTCTTTTTCGATAAAATTTTTATTCTCTCTCCTACTCCGATAGTTCTTTCTCATATTTTATAAAATTTATTCTAATACTTTATTCTCTTCATTTTAACTTCTAAATACCATTATCTTACACCCCGTGCCTAAAAGATATATTTTAACTATTTTGAAACGGATGGAGTATATGATTACTTACTTACCGTAATTTGCTAGGAAAAAGACAAAGTGCTTATCAAATAATTCGACAAATAAACAAATATAGTATTACTACAAAAAACTTACTCCCTCATTTTCCTAAAACTAAAAATTCTTTCTTTTTTTAGTCCATTTCATAAAAATAGAAACTCTCAATTTTAGGAAATAGACTACACTAATTTCACTACTTTTTTTTCATCCTCTCTCTCTTACTTTATCTATTTTTTTTATTACCCTCTTTACTTTTATCAATTTTACATTAAAACTCGTGCCGTTTCCAAAGTTCCTATTTTTAGGAAACGGAAGGAATATCTTTTAACAATATAAAATAGAGAAAAACTACTTGCGTTGAATTTTTTTGAAAATACTTATAATTGACGCAAAAGAAAGTGTTCCTTAGTTAAAGACTAATTTTCTTAATCTTTTACTTTTTTATGACACTTTCATTTGCGTTCCCTAATTTTAGATGAGACACCAAGTATGAAGACGCTTTTTAAACCATTTGTGGTATTTTTATACACAGACTATGGAGTAGCTTTAAATTCTTGGGCTAATTGTCTCACCCTTCGAGGTGGCTACAAATTAGCACATGAAATAGTCACTAAGTCCCGCCAATACATATCCTTGATCTAATAACCAAAAAGTAAAAATAAAAACGGAGCATCCTTAATTGCATAAAATATATTTTTAGCAACCTATTTTTGTTATAGTGTACTACTTATATTGCTAGGTATTGTCAAATTAGTTTAATTGGCCCAGCAAACCATGTCACACGCCACTATTACTTTCTATTGTGAATACACTGAAAATTAAAGAAAATAGGAAAGAAAGAATAGAGAAGGTGCAAGTTGTAGGCCAATGAATGAGTGTTAATGCTATTCACCAATCCATTATTAAAAACTGAAGCTGCTTTTAGAGATATGAATTCTTTTAATTTATGTTATTGAGTCGGTCTTGATGTTTCGTTTGACACTATTGACAAATATTCTCTTGAATCTTGACGGGAGGACCGGTCCTCTTTAAATAACTCAAAAAGTTCAATTACGCTTGACTTAGACCAAGACTTCATTTATATATCCAAAGAACAAGCAATTTTCACATTCCCTGAAATTTCTTAGAAAACCAAGCAAATAAGGAGTAGTTATAAATATTCCTTGAAATTTCACATCAATTTCCATTCCATTTCCTAAATCAAATGCACTCTAATTTGTCAGGCGCTAACCCACGTTCCCATACAAGGAGACACTATTTCTTTGTCAATTATACAATTTTCATATATTAAAATAGTGATTAGAACATTTCAATTTCCCGAAAAAAATTATGAAGAATTTAAAGTCCTATATTTTCGTACCTACAATATTTATAATATGTCGACTGCATCAACGCGCAATTACAAATTAGTTGCACATAAATTCCAGCCGGCTTCATACACAAGCCAAAATCCATACATTTATAAATAGAAATGGTGTTGTAAAATATCATATGTGCAGAAAACCAAACACACACACACACACACACAAAACGAAACTTTTTTTTTGTGGGGGAAAAACATGGAGAAAGTGGCTAACATTGTTTCAAATCTGCTGCTTTTGTTGTTCAATTCCCTCTTCATTGATATCGAGAAATTTATAATGAGGTTTCGAATTTTCATAAGATCTTTAACAAGCCCTTGTGATGAGCAAAAAGTAGAATGCAAGATCCAACGACCTTTGAAGGTTCGAGAAGGAATATTGAGCATTGCTGAGGTTAATATGGTGATGAACAGATTAGGAATGGAGGGCATTCATGGTGTGAAAGTGTGTCCATGCAAACTACTGGAGCTCGGCTTCTGAGCTCGGAAATGAAGCTCGGCTTTGAGTCCGGTTGTGATCGAGTGGTGGAGCCTCGGCAGCTCCGAGAAGAGATCAAGAAATAAAGCTCGGCTTTGAGCTAGCCGAGAAAGACAGTTCGGTTGATAGCCGAGAAATGCAGTTCGGTTGCTAACCAAGAATGGCAGTTCGGTTTTAGCCGAGCAGCGGTTATAACTAACTTTGGGAAATAGAGTTAGTTGGATTTTATTTCTTGATTGCATCTTGTATAAATAGCTCGATAGAGCTCAGTAGTGAGAGACGCAGAACACAGATTACACACACAATAAGAAGAGAATTCTTGCACTAGCTAGCGTTTGCTTAGAGTGATAGATTGTGAGTGTGAAGTTCTTGTATTGAGAGTTCCATCAATAAGATTCCGGTCATCTTCTCCGTGGACGTAGGTGGATTATCACCGAACCACGTTATATCGTTTGAGTGCTTTATTTCCTCGTTCGTGCGTGTGTGAGATCGGCGGTATCACGACCCAACAAGTGGCGCCGTCTGTGGGAAGACTTCCACGATTTGCCGATTGATTGGTTTCTGGGTGAGTTCGTGTCTAGAGGTTCCGTTGTATAAGCTGATCTTGGCGATTGCCCACCGCTCGTTTTGAGAAATGTCTACAGCCAAGTTCGAGGTGGAAAAGTTCACCGGGAGAAACGATTTTGGGCTGTGGAGGCTGAAGATGAAGGCCATCTTGATGCAGCAAGGCCTATGGGATATCTTGAAGAATGAAGGTGACGCTAAAGAAGGCAAACCTGATGCTGATGAAAAGGAGAAGCAAAGGCTTCAAGATATGCAGTATAAGGCTTATAGCACCCTGATCTTGAACCTCACGGACAGGGTGCTAAGGGAAGTTTCCAAGGAGGAGACGGCTGCAGGAGTATGGGGGAAACTTGAGTCATTGTACATGACCAAGTCTCTGGCGAACCGGTTACATTTGAAGCAAAGGCTTCTTGCTTTCAAGTTTTCAGATGGGAAGAGCATTTCTGAACAGCTCGAGGAGTTTGGGAAATGCATAGATGATCTTGAGAATATCGATGAGGTCATTAAAGATGAGGATAAGGCATTGATGTTGCTCAATTCCCTGCCTAAAAGTTATGAGCACTTCAAGGATGCAGTGCTTCTTGGAAGAGAAACCAAGGTCACCTATGAAGAGATTCATTCTGCATTGAAGATGAAGGAATCGCAGAAGGCTAATAACAAACAAACTGATCCAGTAGCTGAGAGTCTGCATGTGAAAAATAATCAGAATAAAAGGGGTTCCAAGAAGAAGTTCCAGAAGAAGGAAGAAGGTGGAGTATGGAAGGAGAAGAGAAGCTGTCACTACTGTAAGAAACCGGGCCATTTAAAGAAGCATTGTTTTGCTTGGAAGAGGAAACAAGAGCAAGAAAAGGCTGGGAACATAGAGACTGCTGATCTGGCTCAGGATGTTGAAGATAATGAAGCTTTGAATATCCACTCAGGGGCCAAGATTGAAGAATGCTGGATCATGGATTCAGGGTGCTCCTTCCACATTTGCTCACACAAATCTTGGTTCCAAGAATTATCAGCTTGGGAAGGATCAGTGATGCTAGGAAATGATCAAGTGTGCAATGTCAAGGGCATTGGGAACATCAGATTGAGGATGAAGGATGGGAGTATGAAGACTCTCACAGAAGTCAGATTCATTCCTCAAATCAAGAGAAATTTAATATCTCTTGGAATGCTAGAGTCAAAAGGGTGCAGATTCAACTCTGGTGATGGGATCCTCACAGTAACAAAAGGCACCAGAATTGTGATGGAGGCCCAGAGAAAGAACAGCCTATACTATTTGCTGGGTGAAACCGTGGTTGATGCTGTGAATCTTGCCCAGACAGAAGACCTGCATCTATGGCATGCCAGGCTTGGACATGTGGGTGAGAAAGGCATAAGAGAGCTGGCTAAACAAGGAGTGATGAAGTTAAGTGCATCAGACAGCCTAAAGAAATGTGAATCTTGCATTCTAGGAAAGGCAAAGAAGCTGCCATTTTCTGGTGGGAAACACACTTCATCAGCCCCATTTGTGTATGCCCACAGTGACTTGTGGGGGCCATCCCAAACTGAATCCATAGGTGGAGGTAAGTATTTCATCTCCATCATAGATGATTACTCAAGAAAAGTGTGGATTTACATTCTAAGAGAGAAGTCCCAAGCTTTTGAAAAATTTAGAGAATGGCATGCTAGATATGAGAATGAAAAGGGCTCAGTGCTTAAATATCTAAGGACTGATAATGGCATGGAGTTTCTGTCTGCGGAGTTTGATAGTTTCTGTAAGGTGAAAGGGATAAGAAGGCATAGGACCGTGCCAAGAAATCCTCAACAGAACGGGCTGGCAGAAAGAATGAATAGGACATTGCTAGAAAGGGTGAGGTGCATGCTATTCTACTCTGGAATGCCAAAGAGATTCTGGGCAGAGGCTGTCTCTACTGCAGCTAATCTGATCAATAAGTGTCCATCATCTGCTATATCCAATGAGACCCCAGATCAAAGATGGTATGGAAGCCTAGGTGATTACTCAGCCTTGAAGGTGTTTGGGTGTGCTGCTTATGCACACATTAAGCAGAGTAAATTGGAGCCAAGGGCAAAGAAATGTGTGTTGTTGGGATACCAAGATGGGGTAAAAGGATACAGATTGTGGAATTTGGATAGAGAAGGCAGAAATATCATTGTGAGCAGAGATGTGACATTCAATGAAGAGGAGATGCCATTTAAAGATGATGGGAAGCCCTCTGGTGGTGGCAGTAGCTCTGAAATGCAAAACCTTGAGTTTGGTGGAGAATCTGCTGGAACAGACACTGATGAGGATGTTGTGATCACAGGAAATCAAGAAGAAGGTGGAGCAACTAGCTCTCAACATACTCAGAACACAGGTGAGCAGGAGTCACCAGTGCAGCAAGCTGCTGCAGCTCAAGGGGCCAGAAGAAATCCAAGAAGAAATGCAGGCCTACCTAGCAGATTCTCAGATTATGACATGAGCTTCTTTGCTCTATGTGTAGCAGAAGTACTCATGTTTTCAGAACCCTCAACCTATGAAGAAGCCATGAGTTGCAAGGAAAGTCAGAAATGGATCAAGGCCATGGAAGAAGAAATAGAGTCCTTGCTGAAAAATGGGACTTGGATTTTGGTGACTGATCCAGGGACTCAGAAGCTGATCAGTTGCAAATGGCTGTTTAAGAAGAAAGTAGAGGTGGGGGAAGTTGAAAGCATACGGTTTAAGGCAAGGCTGGTTGCTAGAGGATTCACACAAGTAGAGGGTATTGACTACACAGAGGTGTTCTCTCCAGTGGTGAAGCACACTTCCATTCGGATCTTATTGGCCATGACTGCTCATTTCAACTGGGAGCTGCATCAGCTTGATGTGAAGACAGCATTTTTGCATGGAGATCTAGAGGAAACGATCTATATGATGCAGCCTAAGGGTTTTGAGAAGCCGGGAGAAGAAAAGAAAGTTTGCTTGTTAAAGAAAAGCCTATATGGGCTCAAGCAAAGCAGCCGGCAGTGGAACAAGAAGTTTCATGAGCAGATGGAATTGATGGCATTTGAGAGATCCAGTTTTGATAGCTGCGTGTATGTCAAGAGAAGTGGAAATCTAATACTGGCCTATCTACTGCTGTATGTGGATGATATTCTGCTGGCAGGATCAAGCAAAAGTGAGCTGCTGTCTGTCAAGGAGGAGTTGAAGCAGAGATTTGATATGAAAGATCTTGGGGAAGCCAAGAGAATCTTGGGTATGGATATTGTCAGGAACAGAAAGAAGAAAGAACTGAAATTGGTTCAGGCTGATTATATCAGAAAGGTGGTAGAAAAATACCAGGTAAGGAGTGAAAAGTCAGTATCCACTCCATTGGCTAGCTGCTTCAAACTCAGTAAAGAACAGATGCCAAAGACAGCTGAAGATAGAGAAGAGATGAGCAGGATACCCTATGCAAATATAGTGGGAAGTGTGATGTACTTGATGATATGTACAAGGCCGGATGTGGCTCATGCCATAAGCGTTGCAAGCAGATATATGGCTGATCCAGGTAGGGATCACTGGGCAGCACTAAAGTGGATTCTGAAATATCTGAAAGGGTCTGTCATGGTTGGCTTGAAGTTTGGTGGTGGAGTTTGGTCTGAGGAGAGGGAAGTCCTAGAAGGATTCTGTGACTCGGATTATGCGGCTAACTTAGACAACAGAAAGTCTCAGAGTGGTTACATCTTCACACTATATGGCACAGCAATCAGCTGGAAATCAAATTTGCAGTCTGTGGTTGCACTGTCCACAACCGAAGCTGAGTATATTTCTCTGACTGAGGCTGCAAAGGAAGGAAAATAGTTGCAAGGAATCTTGGAAGATTTAGGAATGAAGCTGGGAGCAGTGAAGATTAACTGTGACAGCAACTCGGCTATATGTTTAGCAAAACATCAAATGTTCCATGAGAGGTCGAAGCATATAGATGTGAGGAGACACTTCATCAGAGATGAGATTCAAAGTGGAAAGATCAATGTGGTGAAAGTTCCTACCGAAGAAAATGCATCAGACATGTTGACAAAATCTCTGCCAACTTCGAAATTCAAACATTGTTTGAAGTTGGTTGAGATTGTGGAGTGTTGAAGCTTGTAACAAGGATTGAGAAGGGAATCCAGATATTGATGGAGTTTTGCAAGGACAAGGTGGAGATTTGTGAAAGTGTGTCCATGCAAACTACTGGAGCTCGGCTTCTGAGCTCGGAAATGAAGCTCGGCTTTGAGTCCGGTTGTGATCGAGTGGTGGAGCCTCGGCAGCTCCGAGAAGAGATCAAGAAATAAAGCTCGGCTTTGAGCTAGCCGAGAAAGACAGTTCGGTTGATAGCCGAGAAATGCAGTTCGGTTGCTAACCAAGAATGGCAGTTCGGTTTTAGCCGAGCAGCGGTTATAACTAACTTTGGGAAATAGAGTTAGTTGGATTTTATTTCTTGATTGCATCTTGTATAAATAGCTCGATAGAGCTCAGTAGTGAGAGACGCAGAACACAGATTACACACACAATAAGAAGAGAATTCTTGCACTAGCTAGCGTTTGCTTAGAGTGATAGATTGTGAGTGTGAAGTTCTTGTATTGAGAGTTCCATCAATAAGATTCCGGTCATCTTCTCCGTGGACGTAGGTGGATTATCACCGAACCACGTTATATCGTTTGAGTGCTTTATTTCCTCGTTCGTGCGTGTGTGAGATCGGCGGTATCACGACCCAACACATGGGAATTCAAGTGTCGATGTCCCAGATTTGGCGGCGCTGTTTGAGGAGGAAGAGCCTAGTTTCGACGAAATTAAGGAAACATTTAGCGTTTTCGACGCTGATAATGATGGGTTTATAGATGCTTGTGATTTGCGTAGAATTGTTACCAACTTAGGAGTGATGGAAAGTTATGATTTGGAGGAGTACAAGAGGATGATCAAAGCCTATGCTATTAATGGAGATGGACTCATTGATTTTCAAGAGTTTCTCAAATTCATGGAAAAATGCCTTTGTTAAGGCCATTTTTGAGTTATTAATGAGGTTGCTTAACTTA
This sequence comes from Salvia splendens, assembly GCF_004379255.2. NCBI lineage: Eukaryota > Viridiplantae > Streptophyta > Magnoliopsida > Lamiales > Lamiaceae > Salvia > Salvia splendens. The sequence continues at coordinate 10,126,591 of NC_056034.1, forward strand.
TATTATTGGCAAATTTTATTATTTTGTTAGTACTGTACTCTTATTTATGTTCAAATGTACTCAAAGCCCATCAAAATCATTTTAATTCCTAGCCCAATGCGGGTGGTACTCCAGAGTTCTTTATTACAAAATAAACAATTTATACAATAAACAAAATTAAATAATACTCCCTCCCTCCGCCGTTAGGAGTCTCATTTGAGTTTGACACGTGTTTTAAGAAATATAGAAGAAAGTAAGTGAGAAAAGATAGTGGAATATAGGGCTCATTTTTATATATTAATTTTATAATAGAATGTGAGTGGAATGAATTAGTAGAAAGTGATGTGTACCTATCATTTATAGTAAAAGTGAACCGGGACTCCTAATGGCTGACGGAGGGAGTAAGTACTACTCCGTATATTGCAAGTTTGTGGTAACATGCTATTTAACATACTTACATAGTTGAGATAATAATCAATATAAAGTGAAAATGTGAATTGGAGCACAAGGTTTTTCATTGATTTTACATATTTTAGTACTCCGACGTCCCATAAAAAGAGAGAATTTCGGAACAACACAGATTTTAATGAATAATTAGTAAAGTAGAATTGAGATATAAAAAAATTAATTAAAGTATTATTAGTGAATATAAGTACTCCACTAAAAATAAAAGTACACAAATTTTGGGGACGAACTAAAAGTGGACATTTTTTAGGGCGAAGAAGGAGTCCTATTTATATCCTTTAAAATTGTAATTTAAAGTGAGATGACTATTGTAATGAACATATGTTGAAATTAGATTGAGCCAATTGTAATGTTGTTTGTTGGAACAATTTACTAAGATGGTAAGAAAGAAGTATTGACAGTTGGATGGGTGATGACGAAGGCATGTGGGTGACATGAAGTTTGAATCGGCAAAGATTGTGGTGATGGGGCAAGAGATTGTTCAAACAGTTAGCCACATATAATCCCAATCGAAGAAAAGGAAGAACAGTGAATTTTGCAGGCCCATGAGAAATGGATGTTTCTCACTATAATACTTATTACTGTAATTTGTTAATTCCAATCTATTGTTTGTCTTTTCCCTTGTTGATGATATGTTTGCTCCCACAAAATCACTTACTCCCCTCTTTCCATTTTTGGTCACAAACACAAACCATTTAATCACACATGAACGTGTGCCCAAAATTTAAGCTTTTTTGCATCTTTCTATGTAATTCACACCTAACATGTTACCATACAGTTCACCACTATCCATTCTCGTATATGTAAGATGTAAACACTAGACACAGTGATCACGAAGTGACAACACTTTTTCAAACAGTTCCATCCAAGGATTTCGAACTTACGAGGAAAGAGAAATTATAATATCAAAGAATTCCTACTGTTCCCAAATTCAGTACACATTAATTAATTATTCGCTAATCATTCAAAGATTAACACTAGCTAATTAAATCCCCCGCCGCCGCCGCCGACTCCGAGAAAATCTATAAATGGCGGCGCCATCCGGTCATCCTCATCCGGCTTCGGCTCGGCTACTTCGGCTTCCGCTTGGCGTGGGAAATGATACAGTGTGTGCTGGTGCAGTAGAGAATAGTGGTAGGAATAGTTGGTTTCTTCCCATGATTTGTTGTGGTTTAAAATGCTAATCATCTCATTACTGTAACTCGGGCCTGCACCAACAAACATGAAAGATTCTTCTTCTGATTTTTGTCTTCGCTAGTGCGCAATGATTAATTAATTAATTAATTAATGTTGATTAAGTAATTAAAAAGCAGACCTGGGTAGAAAGCAAGAGAAGGCTGAGGCGCCCAAAGCCCAGTGCCGGAGGGCATGAGCTCCTTTTCATCCTCCATCCGCTTGAAAACAAACTGGCCCATTTTCCGGCGGCGATAGGCGGTTGATTGCTCCCGGTATTTCCTTGCCATTATGACATGCCAATGATTCTTCACCGCATTGTCGGTTCTCCCCGGAAAGAGACGCGCAATCATGGCCCATTTGTTACCGTACAAACGGTGCGCCGCCATCAGCCGCTCCTCCTCCTCCTCGGTGAAAGCCCTCCTGTTTATCCTGGGATCCAGCTGATTAAACCACCGCAGCCTACAGCTCTTACCTATTAAGTAAGAGATGGATGGAGTAACAAATTTCAGAAGTAAGCCCTAGTTTATTACTCCACTCAACAACAATGTTAAAAGAAAGAATGAATGTATGACCAGATCGGCCGTCGAGCTTCTCGGCGATGAGGTTCCAGTTCTGGGGGCCATAGAGGGCGACGAGATCCTTGAGCTTGGCATCCTCGGCGGGGCGCCAATGGCCTCTGGCGCAGAGCTTGGACTGGGCCATATCCTTGCTTCGAGAGCCATGCATGTGATCCTCCTCCTCCTCCTCCTCGTTCAACGACGCGTTCAGATCGATCGCTTCGTTGTTTGCTTCTTCGGAGAATGGGAAACCCCACTCGTCGGCGTACACCATTCACACAACACACTGACAATAGTAATATATATAAAGAAAAAGATTGAGTTGAATTTGTTCTAGATTATGATGATGTGTGGAATGGAGAAGGCGTTGTGATGAGGTGTGGTTTGATTAAGGGAGGAAACAAGGGGAACAGAAGATTTGGGGGAAACAGAGAGAGAGAGAGAGAGAGGAATGGTGGGTTTGGTTAGGTTTGGTTTGTGTTTGGGAGTGAACAATCTTGGGAACACAAGAGAGCAGCGGAAAGTATGAGTAGCAGAGATCTCAAAACAGATCATCATCATCATCACTTCTCCACCGCCATTGGTAACCCACTGTTTTTTACTGCACACATTTAATTTCACCACCTCCTCGTTTTTATACTTCCCTTTTCCAAATATATTCTCTAATTATACTCATTCTTCTTTATTACCGCACTCCTCTCTCTACTAGTACAAAATTCCTCAATTCAACTTTTTACCTTGCATAGTTTAGTACTTCCTCCGTTAGATGTGAAATTTAAGAAAATAATATGGTAAATGTTAGACTGGATAGAATAAAGTAAGAAAGATGATATAGTCTAGTAAATAAGAGAGAAGATAGACGATTTGCTAAAAAAATTACGACTCAACTACTTTGGGACAAAATGAGTATATGGAATTGAAATTCAATGAAATTAAATCTAATTTAATTTTAGATTCTATGTTGTGTAAATTAAAGTAATTGATATAAATTTTAAATTGAAGAATTTGTCACTTATAAATTATACTAATACACACTATACATACACATTGCACATGCATATATTGTATATAGTGAATGGTGTGTCTAATACTCCCACCATCCCTTAAAAATATGCATTTTGGGGACGCACGAATTTTAATGTAAAATTGGTAAAGTAAGAGAGATGTGAGAGAAAAATAAGAAAATTATTGTTAATGGTGAATGAGTCTCATCTTATTAGAGAGAATGGACTTTTCAAAATTAGAAAGTGCATATTCTTATGAGACGGACTAAAAAAGAAAGAGCGCATGTTATTGTGGGGACGGAGGGAGTATATGTACTTTGTGCATGTGTGTGCACAATATGTAAAGTGTACGGATATGTTATACATATACCTAGTAAAAGTATCTAAATTACATTTCTTGTTATCAACTTTAGATCTAGAGTTCAAATTATGGAATTAAGAGATTTTGGAATTCGAAGGCTCCTAATTTCAATTGCGCAAATGGAGCTGTAATCTATTTTACTTTTAGCTACTAAACTTTTGCGTCATCAGTGGCGAAAAGATGATATAATTACGTCATGGAAATCATAGATCAGTTTCTAGCTGTAGCTTTAGTCATGAAAAATGTATTTTTAGGAAACAAAAGGGGGAAAGCCAATGATATGTAATTTACCTTATTCAAGATTCACAGATTGTTAGGTAAATAATGAATAATCTCAAAGTCTCCACCAAACCCAACTAGTAGGGTTTTAGGGCTCTAGGCTGTCTGTCTGTCTCAATTCTAAACTTTGACAAGAAAGACTCCCAACCTCATGTCTGATGATGAGTTGTTTCATTTATTTTTCACACACTAACAATTTGCCTTGAAATCGCAATTAGTGCAAAGTAACAGTATTCAAAAGTTCATTCCGCTTACCCTTTTAACATTGATTTTCGGATTAATAGGATTTGAAGATGTTGCCCCGAAGCTTACTTAAACTCCACTTGACAAGTCACCTCCGAAAATGAACCTTTTCATTCACTCAAAATACGCTCTATATTTTACTCGTTCCACATCTCTAATCTTTATTAAAACTCATAAGAGTATCCGCCGCGGTGAGCAGGATGTTATCCGTCCGTCCGTTCTAGCGGCACGGCATTGCAGTCCGCCGTTGCGCTCTTGCCGCTGGCACGACGCTGCTCGATGCATCGAGCACATCCGTGCCAGCGAGCAGCTTACGTGGCCCGTTCTGATTGGCCAACGGCATTTCCGTTGGAAATTCATTTTTTTTTAAAAAAATCGAAAATAATACCAAAAATAAAAAAAATATTTTCAGAATCCCAAAAATCTAGCCTTTTTTTTTTTTACCATTTTTCTGGATTTTTTTTATTTTTTTATTTTTATTATCTCCAAAATTATCTATAAATACACACATTCATCATCCATTTTTCACATCAAATAATCTCTCATTCATATTTTTTCATACAACTTATATCTACATCTTCCTCTCTCACTCAAACCCTCAAATGGATTTCACCCATCTCATTGCGGAAGTGAAGCGCGAAGAACAAGAATACTATGAACAACATCGTGCCGCCTATGAAGCCTATGTCGCAGCGAATACCCACACCCCTCCTCCTCAACCAACTAGATCAACTCGCTTATACATCCATCGTGACCAGGGGGAGCCAACGAAAGGCTCGTTGCCGACTATTTTTCCGACCAGCCGCAGTTTTCAGAAGATTACTTTCGGCGCCGTTTTCACAGGTCAAAACGCTTGTTTATGCGTATTGTCAACACATTGTTCGCCCCGTGTTGAATACTTTCAAACAAGTACAGACGCAGCCGGTCGGAAAAGTCTCTCGGCGTTGCAGAAGTGTACGTGTGCCATCCGACAACTTGCTACTGGGAAAATGGCTGACCTCTTCGACGAGTATTTGTATGTCAGTGAGTCCACTGGAATCCTTTGCCTTAAAAATTTTTGCGAGGGCGCTCGTTCAGCTTTCGGGGATGAATTCCTTCGGGCACCCACCACCGATGATTGCCAATAGTTGCTTCGTCTTCACGAAACAGTCTATGGTTTTCCCGGTATGCTTGGCAGCATTGACTGCATGCATTAGAGGTGGAAGAATTGCCCGACTGCTGGGAGGGGGCAACACTTAAGCGGCCACAAAGGCGGCGGCCCAATACTTATCCTTGAAGCGGTCGCCGACTACTGCCTATGGTTTGACATGCATATTTCGGTGTTGCCGGATCCAACAACGACTTGATCGCGCTCTATTCTTCACCACTCTTCAATGATGTGTTGAATGGTGTAGCACCGGCGATCGACTACACCGTCAACGGAAATACATACCACATAGGTTACTATCTCGCCGATGGTATCTACCCGAGGTGGTTGACTTTCGTGAAGACGCTCAGCAACCCGCAAGAGCCGAGACAGGTTCTTTTTACGCAGCGTCAAGAGTCCGCTCGTAAAGACGTTGAAAGAGCTTTTGGGGTCCTTCAAGCCCGATTCAACATTATGAAGGCCCCGTCTCGGCGGTGGTACGTGAAAAATATGCCGACATCATGTACACGTGTATTATCTTGCACAACATGATTATAGCCGACGAATGACCGAGGGCGGCTAGCTTTTACGACGAGGATGAAGCCGGAAGCTCAACCGCGAGGTCTCCCCCACGCCGAGGTGTACATACGACGGTGGGTGAGAGGATCGAAACAAGGCACATAATGCGCGATACCCGAACCCACGTTGAGCTACAAGAAGACCTAATCAAACACATTTGGATGAAATTCGGCCACGAGTAGTGGTTTTTTAATTTTATGAATTTAATTATGTAATTTTTATTTTTTAGGATTTAAATTATGTAATTTTTAAGACTTTAATTATGAAATTTTTAATTTTTAATTTTTAAGACTTTAATTTTAAAAATTAAAAAGTACATAATTAAAATCCTAAAAATTAAAAATTACATAATTAAATTCATAAAATTAAAAAAAACCCATTACTCGTGGCCGAATTTCGCCCAAATGTGTTTGATTAGGTCTTCTTGTTGCTCAATGTGGGCTCGGGTATCGCGTATTGTGTTCCTTGTTTCGATCCTCTCACCCACCGTCGTATGCACACCTCGGCGTGGGGGAGACCTCGCAGCTGAGCTTCCGGCTTCATCCTCATTGTAAAAGCTAGTCGCCCTTGGTCATTCGTCGGCTATAATCATATTGTGCAAGATAATACACGTGTACATGATGTCGGCATATTTTTCACGTACCACAGCCGAGACGGGGCCTTCACAATGTTGAATCGGGCTTGAAGGACCCCAAAAGCTCTTTCGACGTCTTTACGAGCGGACTCTTGACGCTGCGCAAAAAGAACCAGTCTCGGGTCTTGCGGGTTGCTGAGCGTCTTCACGAAAGTCAACCACTTTGGGTAGATACCATCGGCGAGATAGTAACCCATGTGGTATGTATTTCCGTTGACAGTGAAGTCGATCGCCGGTGCTACACCATTCAAAACATCATTGAAGAGTAGTGAAGAATAGAGCACGTTCAAGTCGTTGTTGGATCCAACAATACCAAAATATGCATGTCAAATCCATAGGCGGTAGTAGGCGACCTCTTCAAGGATAAGTGTTGGGCCGCCGCCTTTGTGGCCGCTTAAGTTTTGCCCTCTCCAAGCAGTCGGGCAATTCTTCCACCTCCAACGCATGCAATCAATGCTGTCAAGCATACCGGGAAAACCATGGACTGTTTCGTGAAGACGAAGCAACCGTTGGCAATCATCGGTGGTGGGTGCCCGAAGGAATTCCTCAACGAAAGCTGAACGAACGCCGTGCAAAAATTTTTAATGCAAAGGATTCCAGTTGACTCACCTACATGCAAATACTCGTCGAAGAGGTCAGCCGTTTGCCCAATAGCAAGTTGTCGGATGGCACACATACACTTCTGCAACGCCGAGAGACTTTGCCGACCGATTGCGTCTGTACTTGTTTGAAAGTATTCAACACAGGCGGATAATGTGTTGACAATACGCATAAACAAGCGTTTTGACATGCGAAAACGGCGTCGAACGTAATCTTCTGGAAACCGCGGCTAGTCAGAAAAATAGTGAGCAAAGAGCCTTTCATTGGCTCCCTCCCGGTCACGATGGATGTAACGGCGAGTTGATCTAGTTGGTCGAGGAGGAGGGGCGAGGGTATTCGCGGTGACATAGGCTTCATAGGCGGCACGATATTGTTCATATTATTCTTGTTCTTCGCGCTCCGCTTCCGCAATGAGATTGGTGAAATCCATTTGAGAGGGTTTGAGTGAGAGAGGAAGATGTAGATAAGTTGTATGAAAAAATATGAATAAGAGATGAATGGGAGATGATTTGATGTGAAAAATGGATGATAAATGTGTGTATTTAAAGATGATTTTGGGAATAAAAAAATAGAAAAAAATCAAACAAATTCCAGAAAAATGGTAAAAAACGGCCATATTTTTAGGAATCTGAAAATATTTATTTTTATTTTTTGGTATTATTTTTTATTTTAAAAAAAATGAATTTCCAACGGAAATGCTGTTGGCCAATCAGAACGTGCCACGTCAGCTGCTCGCTGGCACGGACGTGCTCGATGCATCGAGCAGCAACGCGCTAGTGGCAAGAGCGCAGCAGCTAGCGGGTGGTGCCGCGCTGCTGGCACAAATGGACGAACGCGTGCCCACTCACCGTTGCGGATGCTCTAACTAACATTTATTTCGAAAAATAAGTGTTTCTACAATCAAATGCGAGCATCATTGATGTCAAATTGACATCGATTTTTGTGAATAGTGCAAAATTAGGAGAGATTCGTGAGTTATTAATTATTTTTAAAAAAAAAAAATTAACTCCTATATAAGGGAGGAAATTACAAATAAACTCTTATACTATAGATAGGAGGGAATTACAACTGATGTCAAAAGGACTCGAACTCGGCACCTCATGCAATAATGTCTAAACTCCTTGCCTCTATGACAAAGGCTCTGGACGAGATGAGTGAATTAATTAGCCCTCAATTTGTCACATTTCTTTTTTTAGACACATTTCATTTGTCATTGCCCTCAATTTTCATGTATATGGAGTGGAGTACTACTACAATTATGTAACTCAGTTTCACGTGAGTGTGCAATTAATATTTTGTTACTAGAGGATAAAGAAGTATTTATTGACAGGATAGATTTTGACTTATGCACATTTTAATATATCATCAATATTTTTGGATATATAAAATAATAGAATAACTGAGAACATACTATCTTATAGTGGAAAGAATGAACTTTTTAGTGAACAAACAAATAAGTTGCGGTAAACCATGAACTGAGGAACTGTAAAATTTTGAAAATAAGAACTTAGATTCAGTTTGATCTTTTACCGGTTGTAAATCCTATAACTAAAGCCCAAAAAAAAATTCAGACGTTTCCATTTATCGGTGGCGGTAGTCACAGGGGTAGACGCAGAAATGAGCATTAATAAGGCCTATATTTTCAAAATATTGTTTGAAAATAATTTTTTTTGTGATTTAAATTACTAAGAAGGGCTTTAATATAATTATATGTATAAATTATGAAAAAATTATAAAACTTTATAAAAGAAAAAATTAAAAATATAAATTCATTAAGGGCTAAAGCCCTACCCTCTCTCTCCACATTTGTCAGCCCTTGGCAGTAGATTTAACATGCTTTATCACTTTGAAACTAAGGACTAAAACTGTGAAAATTTTATTTTTGTTGAAACTTGAAAGTGTCACTGTTTTCACTTTTCTTCATGAATAATTCTTTAAATGCCGAAAACTTTATCAATACTCACTCGTGGATATATAATTATCTAAACGTAATTTCAGATCTTTTTATTTGAAATAAATGAAATTAAGTCTGAAAAATTAATAAATGGGTAAACCCCATAAATTCAGTAGAAACTTTTTACAGTCAAAGCAATAAATGGATTTGACCCAACTCATTGACATGTATGTCCAGAGTGATATGAATGCATCCCAAAAAAAAAAGAATTATTGGTTGGCGAATTCATTCCTAGCTAGTGTAGTTTATATAGTGAAATGTTATTGTAGAAGAATGTGTGTGGACTTGTGTGTTTATTGCAATGTTTTAAAAACTGGACCGGCAAGCGAACCGGCATCATTACTGGTTCACTGGTCGAACCATTGATTGAACCGGAATACTGTTTATATCTACATTTATTTATTTAGTAGTAAATAATAAAATTTAATCAAATGTTTTATCAATAGATATTATAGTATTATACATTTAATAGTATTATTATGGAAAACAAGTCTTGTACTACTATATTAGAATATTTAATGACGTTAAGTTTAAATACAATAATAAATTATAATACACAATATTAAAAACTAGTATTAAACTCTATGTATAATTATAAACTCCTATATTATAAAACATTAGTGATTGTAAAAGTATAATTAAAATATAATAAATATATTAAAATTAACAATTTCTTAAAAGAATATATAAAATTAAAATGAATTATCTTAAAAGAATATAAAATTAAAAAGAATATATTTTTAGTGAATGATAGAATTTTATTAATTTTTTATCAACAAATATAATTAAATATATAAATTATACTAGTAGTAAGTTATTGTAAATAAAAAATTTAATATTTATGTATAAAAATAAATAAGTTCATAGTATTATTTTCAAAAAGTAATGCGGCAAAATAATATTATACACAAAGATATATGAATAAACATAAATTAAAAACATATATTTAGTAAATACTCCTAGTATATAATCAAATAGTAGTAAACTTTTAATATAATTAATCACATATTCTTAATATACATATATACGTATTAAACACGAATTATTAGTTTATATTGATAAATATTTCGTGTTTAACATATGAAAATAATTTATGTTCATATTACTACCAAGAAGTCTTTGTGGTGTAGTGGTAGAATTGTTGGTAAGTTCACCGGGAACTCTTGAGTTCGACCCCTATCAAGGCTAAAATTTTAGAATAAAATTTTGAAAAGCATTTGAACCGGTTTCCGGTTCCCGGCCAGACCGGTCCGACCGGCCGGTTTCGGCGGTTCATGGCAGTTGAACATGTCACTGGTTTTATAGTGCTAATCGGACCGGACCACCTACCGGTTCGCGGTTGAACTGGTCGAACCGGCCGGTCCGGTCCGGTTTTTAAAACATTGGTTTATTGAAGCTATATCCTAGAATTGCAATTTTTGCTGTTTAATTATTTACAGTTACAAACTTACAATATGCAGTGCTTGTTATTTTTTCTTTCTTTTTTGTGGCACAGTTTACAGTTCTTGGTTATGTTGCGAGAATATAGTATAGTACATATCTATTTTACTGTTGGAATGAATTTTTATATCTGTTTTTTTGACGAGAACATGTTATAACAGAAGACCGAGTCAAATAGTAATATGAGGTTGGTTCATTATTATGGAACTTAAATGTTATACTAATCATTGCGTGGAAAATACTTACAATGATATAATTGTGCAAAATACTTAAAACGTTAAGAATATGACAATTTTTTAAAGAGAGAAACTTTTCTGCGCACCAAGCGTTTCGCTTGGTGAAGCATAATTACAATTGATTAAATAATTAATAACTTGTTAATGAATTAACTAATGATGTTTTTGAGTAGTTCCCATTTGGGAGAGCAACATCACTTTTTTAAAATATGATAAATTGCAATTTAATTGGTAAGATCTTTTTCTTTTACTTAATACATTTGGATTCAGCTATCACGAAATAGATATAGAATATTAATGATCATCATTTAAAGAATACCTCTTCATAAAATTACTTTGCACTCTAATCCGCCAACCATTCCATGTCAGGCATGGGTGTCACATAAAAATGAATCTCTTTTGATTTATCAATACTAGTACAAACCATTTTGTTTCATCCTCATTCTCATCATTTGTTCATACACTAAATCGTACAGTCATAAAAAAATACTCACTTTCCTTAAATTAAATACATGTGACATTAAACTAGACCATTCTAATGTACAGTACTAGTAATTACAGTATAATATTATCTTCATTTTTAATACACGGGAAATGATAACTAAATAGTAGTACGACGGTCTAGTATATCATCAATGCAGAGAAGAGCAAAATAAAGAGTAGTACAAATAGATATAGAAAAATAATTGAAAAAGAAGAGCCATGCGTGTGTGTATGATTTGAGTAGTTTTCCAGACAAGGACAATCTAATATCTGGTCTGCAACTTTTCGGACCATAAAGATATACCATTATTATTATTATTATTAACTTTATAATTTCTCATCACTGCGTGTCTGTGTGTTTTGCCAGTACACAATTTTAACATTTGCTAGACTCCAATCCAATCCCCAGAGATTTTGTGTACATTATTTACACCTATACGCACGCACACCCACACGTGTGTGTGTTCATGATTCATGTCGTCAATAAAAGTGAGTGCATAATCAAGATATTAAAAGAAATAAAGTTGTGTATATAAAAACTGAAAATTAAGGACCTAACTTACATTAAAACAATACAACTTCTCTATTAAGTTGTACTATATGTGAGTTGGTCTAGTGGTAGAATGACAACGAGGCCCACGCAGAAAAAAATCACCTTGTTGGAAGAGTGTTTGCTTCTTCTCTTGTTTTCTGGCTTGATGTCTACTTTAAATTGAGTGATTCTTGGTTGATGTTTCTTGCTGCTAGCTCCGTCATTTGTACTGGTTAGTGTCTGATTTGTGTGTCTCTGGTTTAATAGCATGTCGTTTTCTTTTTCTAGTCAGCACTAGAGATGACTTGTTGCTGGTTCTGTTTTTTTTCTCTTGTTGTAGTTGGGCTTTGCTGTCTTCTTGTATTCTACCTCACTACTTCAGAGTGGTTTGAGATTTTTAGATTAAAAAAATGTCAATTCAATTACTGGTTAGTTCGGCTTTTCCAGTCTTCTCGAATTCAAATTATTCATGATGTGGCCTTTATATTTCAATTCATTTACTTTTCAGAAAAACCACTATCTCTAAAATCCAAATTATAAACATGCACATGTAGGAATTGGATCATCTAGTTTGCAAGCTCTAGGTTCATTTACTTTATCATTCGGTCTACTTCATTCGTCCCATTATATTCTCTATTCATTTTTCTACAATTTTAATATCTTCAATTAAGTCATTAATACTATCTAAAAAAAATTAGATGAAGAATTACAACATAGTAGTACTAAAAGTTTGGATATTTTTATTTGATCAATCAATCCATATTCTCAATATCTATTTAATAGAGTATATGAACTTGATTTTTAAAAAATGTAGGTTGTTTATACAAACTTAAATCCTGGGTAGGCCATGGTGCTGGTCATTTCCAACCATAAATTTCAGATGACGATATGAGTGGTAATTTTTTATTTGTGTGAATATTTTCGTAAAAATAATAATTGGGTGGCTTTATATCTGCGGAACTGTCAATCCAGTCCCACACGTGTGCCTCCACACTGAATAGCACGTGGGAAAGCTTCCCCACTTTTGATACTTTTATTGACTGCCCCACGAATAATTGATGGCATATATGTAATGTTGCCTTTTTACGCTTGAACTGTTTTCTATATGTATCCCACTCATCTACATTAATTTTTTTCGAAAATATTTCTACTTTTGATTTGATGACAGCTGGAATTAAGTTCCAATTTCCCCTCTAAACTTTACCGAATAATTGGAAGTAAGAAAATCTATGAATTTTAGGATATTTACTTCTTTTTCATGAAATACATGGAGTAAGTAGTATATAAAATATATATGAACATGGAACTTAAAATTAATTTAGTAAGTTTATGATAATTGAGAATGGATTAGAGCATTAACATCCATTGAGTATAAGTTGTTTGAGAATTGAGCTTATGTGCTCTTCCATACTAGTATGATACTATCTACCACTCCTATAAAGCTACCATTGCGAAATTGAGTGTCTCCATATTTCTTCATGTTACTTTTTTTATTGTGTGTTGCTTCATGGCAAGTTGGTAATTTCGGAAGTTCGTGGATGCCGATTTGGGGTTCACTTGCATTGCATTCAAAAGTCGATATTGTCTTTGTTTGCTCAATTAGAATGGAATGCCTAATTAATGAATAAAAGAAATATAATTATTTATCTTAATTCTCTCTACTCTCAACTCTGAGTTAGTATTATCTACTACCCACTCCACTCTCGCCTCTCAAAACTCTCACTCTCTCTCCATGAAAGAGCCGTTGGGAGTTTTCAAAATTAATTTGTTTACAAAACCAATTTTTTGGGACACATGGCATGCTGTCATTAGAGGAAACAATAGAAGCAAAGTTTTGATTGATTTGAAGAAATGGTGAGAAATTGAAGAATTGGTTGGTTAGTGAACGTGCAAGTTGTGACAGTTGAGTGAAAAAGCAAGACCAAAACGAGCATCTATGAAGAAATGATTCTAGCGTTACACGAGAAGATGGCAACAAAGACTAGTCCGTAGGTAGAGATCATATATGGTGATAGTAAAAAGCGCACATGCATGTGGACATCAACTACCATTTAATTCAAACATTAATTATTCCCAATTCAATTCATCATTATGCTATTCGCCTATACCTATACATAATTAGGGATGGTTCTAGTAACAACTTTTTTAAAATGACAACCTTATAAGAACTAAAATTCATATCACTTCTTGTTCACTGATATTTATATGAATAAATGAACTAATATTGAGTTGGAAACTAATAAGTTTCTTGATACCAACTGATATTAATGAACCGGGTATCTGTAATATAGGAAGTACTAGTATACATATAACAAAGAAAAGGTGATGAGAGAGAGAGAGAGAGAGAGAGAGGGAAGCACAAGAATAGTAGAATTGATGAAGATGAAATGAGATGATAATTGGATGACCCACCATATATAAGTAGGACTGATGGCATGAGATTCTGTTGGGTGTGTTTCCTTGGAAGTATGTGGCTCAGCCTCACATATATTCAATGATGCTTGCTGCTCTCTCTACCAAGGGTTCCCTCCTCTTTCAATCACTACCAGACAATTACATCAACATATATACATGCATGCATTTATACATACATGTAGGAGTAGTATTTATGATGAAATTCCGGGCACAACCAAACAAGAAATATGAAGTTAGATATGAAGCATGAAAATCAGTTAAATTTGTCCAAATGGTGTAGGCACAAGTGGGAAAGTGTTCTTGTCACCTTACACTTGCTGGGTCAAGTCAAGTGGCTGGTTCAATAAATTTATTCACTAATTTTAACCGACTGCCTAATTATGTTGTTACTTAATTACTAATTACGGACTAACTACATTCGGATATTCCTTTTATGTGATTATGGCCCCTGACACTCATGATTATATTCAAAATTTTGCCAAATTAATCTAGAGTGAATGATATCATGTCCGTGTGTTGCGGTAATTAATTAAGCCCTATAGTTGCATTTAAGACACAAACCAGAGTACAACTGAAAAATATTGTACGATTGACTTTATTATTATATATGTGTCATGTTCTTAATTTTGGTTGGTGACTACATGTATATTTACATTCTGTGACCAGAAATTTTACCGCAATTTCTGTATTAATCATGACTCCAAACTATTTAAAACATAACCCGTTTTATAATTTTTTTTAGAAATGAATTATTTTAAACTCACGATAAGGATTCGATTAATATCATGAAATTGGAATTGTGCTGGGATAGAAATTTTATAAAATTGAATTCAAACCCATAATATTCTAATTCTATGGTAATCTTTTGCTCGAAAAAACTAATTAAGTAATTGATATAAAGTTATACAGTACTGTTTTATGTTCAAATTTTTTATTTGGAATGTCAAAAAAATCAACCAAAATTTTACGTTGGTTTTTAATTGAATAATTTTTAAAATTTTATTTATATACATTACGTTTTTGTATATGAGTACTACTTTTTAATACATTTTGAGTTGTTAGCATGAGTGTATGTAATGCGAACACATAAGTTCGCCATCGAGCGCAATGCCATATTCAATGCCTGATGATTGAGCGAGAATGGAGTTTCGGTTCGAGAAAAATGCTCTCAAAGGGACCAAAGGACCCTATTCGACTAATTAAAACCTTGTGCACCTCCTACCTGGCAGTGTAGCATGCCGAGCTCCAATGACTCATACCCGATCGTGTGAGATCGATGCAGATGAAAATTTTAAGTTAGAAAGTGCACTTTTAGATGTGTTATTTCCCTCCTCAATAAATAGGACTTTTAGGGTTTATCTTAAGTAGAATGTTATAAGTTGTATAGCCTCCATAGGGAGAGTTCTTTCCCTAATAAGATGGAGATGGGTGTTTGAAATTCCATTGTAAGGGCTATTGTTGCATTAGAGCATCCGCAACGGCGGCTGTCCCGACGAACGTTCGACCGGTGTGCCGGAAGTCCGTGTGGGACATCCGCCACCGCCATTAGGCAGTAGGGAGGCAGACGCGGACGTGCGTTGCGGACACCAGAGTTCCGCGGCATTCCGGGGACGTCCCGATTTTTAATTTTTTTTAAAAAAATCTCAATATATACGGCTCGTTGAACTTCATTTCATTCGCACCACTTGTTTTAACGAGTTTCTTTCTCTCTACTTTCATTTTTTTTGAAGATAAATGGAGCACCACGATAGTGATTCCCCCGCCACGAGCGAGTCACAAACGCCGACTTTTCCGTTAGAGTTGGGGAAAATGCCGGCGGAAGTGCACCGATGTCCGAGATAATGCCCGGAATGGCGCCGATGATGCCCCAACCCCAAATGGCGGGGATGATGCCTGGGTACTACAATATGTACCCCCTTGGTGAGGGATGATGCCCCCAAATGCCCAGGATTAGTGCCGCGATGACGGGGATGATGCCGCAAATGCCCGAGATGATGATGCCTAGGATGATGCAGGGCATGCCTGCCACTGCGGGGGGAGCAGGCAGGGGGTCCCCCAATCACCTGGGGACAATGTCTGTCCCCCCTACATGGATTTATTGTCTAGTGATTCCCCCCAGAGTACTCCTCTGGAGACTCAGTTCACCGACGTTGAGACTTTCTCTTTTGAGGAGTTGGGGCTATCTCCGGTCAGGGAGTCTCCCACTGAAATGCCACCGACGGCAGGGAGGACGCGGAAGCAAGAGAGAGGGAAGGGCATTACCTCATCCTCGCGTGCGGGGAACGAGGGTGGTGCGGGGGCCGAGGAGGAGGGGGTTGAAGCCGGCGGGAGAAAGAGGACCATCGGAGCATAGGGGAGTGCGTCGTGCTGGCGAAGGCCTGGATCAGTGTAGTCGAGGATCCCTACGTCGGGGCTAACCAGCATATCGACAGAATGTGGTGGCGTATTAGCCAAAGCTACTTCCAATTTAAACCGCCAGGTGGGAAGCCTCACGATGGAGAGCAATGCCGGAAACAGTAGGAGTGGCTGAGAAGGCAGCTCAACCGATTTGTAGGCATCTACCAAAACAACCTCTGCACGACAACCAGCGGCATGTCCGCCGATGATATGAAGCTTCTGTCTCACCAGCAGTTCCCCAACAGTGAATTGGGTTTCGGGGAATTCATATATTGGGAGGTCTATCTTGTGGTGCAGACTTCCGCCAAGTTTAGTTCGGGTGTTGAAGCTGGCTGGCCGAAGCGGACGAAGATCAACGCCTCTGGGGAGTATAGCAGCAGTGCCGGTTCCCACGAACTCCCTGACGCCGAGGCAGAGTTCCCGACCCCTCAATCGTCTTCCCGCCGCCATCGCCCGGTTGGGCAAAAGACCGCGATGCGGATGGCTAGGCGAAGCGCCAGCGGGTCCCCCCGAGGTCCAATCGACTGCTCCTTCCCAGATCGATCTCGAGCTCCCCTCACTCGCCCGCATACAACAACATGAGACCCTGATACACACCATGGAGAAGTGGTATGCAACGACTGACCCCTTATACAAGTTGATGCTGAAGGATGACATCGACAATATGCGGCGCGATTTAGGGATGCCATCCCTGCCCGTGAGTGGCGCCGGGACCGGCCACGGGCACGACGGGACTGGCGGCGGGGACGACGAAGAGTGAGACAGGGGCCGCATTTGTCGAAACTTGAGGTTTTTTTAACTATGTATTTTTTTAATAATTATGTATATATGTTTTTTATTTTAAATAAAGTGGTTGCATTTTCTCCGTATTCGTGTCAAAATTTTAATTCCGTAAATTGTTTAATTCAGTAAATTGTTTTAATTTGGTGAATTTGTGAATTTTTATTATTGTGGATGTCCGTCGGGATGTCTTTGGGGATTTCGCCATTGTGTAGTGGGTTGTCCTTATGACGTGGCAGTGCAGTGGGATGTCCTTATGACGTGGCATGAGGTGTTTTTGGGAAGTCCGTCGGAATGTCTGCCGGGACATCCGTCCCACTGTGGATGCTCTTATGGTTTATCCATTTTATATAATCAAATAATGGATTTTGAATTAAAGATTCAAATTGTAAATTGAAGCCATCAATTTTGTGGTCACATGCAGACCCTCCTATTTACTAACTTCTCCGTTCAAGAAACGAAGGCTTATTTATGAACGACACGAGTTTTAATGCATAATTGACAAAGTTGAAAAAAGAAAGATAAAAATTATTAGGAGAATTTCATAGATAGAAATGAGAATAATTTCGGTCAATAAGACTATTTTTCTTGGATGAGGTGAGTATTTTGCATTTTGATTGCTTATTCAAATGGATGATAAGTTTTGTAAATGCTTCTCTTGATATTCCTTCGGGAGGTCTATAGATTAAATCTCACCCCTTCTCTTACTTCTCCGAAAAAAAGTTTAATTTCTAAATGAATCAATTTTAGAAACTGAGCTTAAGAAATCTTACATTAAGGCCTGAACTCTCTGACAAAGTGCACAAGGATGACATTGTGAATACGATTATTTTTGGAAACAATCCTTCCTCATTAAACTCATTGTTCGCTTTCAACCATTTATTAAATTCGACAAAATCAGAACTTGTATTCAACGATTTCTTTCCTTTTTAAATTCCCATTATATTGATCCAAATTACCGATGCATGTTTGATAACAAAACGATAAAATGCAAGTTAAATGACATCATTACACCTTTTTGGATGGCCTAGTACGTTGAGAATGTTCCCTTAAATAAAATAATGGTAGATTTCACTCACTATTGCCTCTATAGAGTTAAGTTTGCATTAATTACTTTATTCTACGTTTACTTTGAAGGCTAGAGTAGGGATGTGAGTTTATCAACCGAGGTAACTATTGCTAGATGCCATAATCATATATGCATATCTAGATATGTAAAATAAATAATAAATGTAGCACATGGTATGATTTATGTTAAACTATAGAATGAGATGGATAAATAGTAGAAAATAGTAACTTAGGGAAACTCGTTAGGACATAAACAGGAGGACATCTATTAGTGAAATGTTAAAAAATTTAAATAGTTAAATTTGTAGATGGGTTTGTTGTATAGTACGGAGTATAAGTATACAAATTAATAGTCTTCGTTTTTATATGTTCTTCTGTACGAAAATAATTTTGAGAAAAGGGTAAAAAAACCCCTTATTTTAGGTACAATTAAACCCTTAGGACCCGTTTATTTATCGAAAAAAATAATATAATTATAGGATAATATTCCTATAAACAGGGGCGGACGCAGAAAAAAATATGATTAGGGGATGCGATTTCTAAATTTTGTTCTAAAGTTATATTTTTGGTGTTTTAGATTATTTATAAGGGCTTTTATATAATAATTTACATTAAATTAAATTTTAAAAATTTATAAAAGAAAAAATATTTTTATCAAGGGCTTTAGCCCTACCCTATTTCTACCTGGGTCCGCCCATGCCTATAAACGTGATTAGTAATCGATTACTTATACTGTATTTGAAAACATCAAACGAATTTATTATGATTTTGAACTTATATTAATTAGTTAAATATAATTAATTATTGGTGTAATGAAAATAATACTATCTCCGTCCCCCAAATTTTGTCCTACTTTGACCCGGCACGAGTTTTAAGAAATGTAATGAAAAGTGAGTTGAAAAAGTTAGTGGAATATGAGTCATACTTTTATATACTACTATTAGTTTTATAATAAAATGTGAGTAAGAATTAGTTAGTGGAATATGTGGTCCACTACCAAAAATGGTAAAGAATGAAATGAGACAAATTTTTTGGGATGGACGAAAATGGAAAAATGGGACAAACTTTCAGGGACGGGGTAATTTCTTGATTAAATTATTAATTGATAGTAGTAATAATTATAAGATACAAAATTTAGTAATTTTTTTTGACAAAAAAATACTACTATCTGGTAATGAGGAATTGATGTTTAGAGCATCAACAGTGGTGCGGAATTCCCAAAAACACCTCCTGCCACGTCATACGGACTTCCCACTGCACTGCCACGTCATACGAAATTCTCACTGCACAATGGCGGAATTCCCGAAGGAATTCCCACAATAAAAAAATTCACAAATTCACAAATTAAACAATTTCCAGAAGTAAGAAATTTACGGAATTAAATAGTCGACACAAATAGGGAAAAATATTCCATTAATAAAAAAAAGAAAAGTACATTTCACCAAATTTAAAAGTACATTTCAATAATGCCCACCCCCACATCAACGACGACCCATATGCTGCCATACTTCTTCAATAATATCGTTCTGGAGTCGAACATGGGCTTGTTTTTGGCGCATGTCGGCGAATGCACGGACTCGATCGACATCGTTCAACGGGATGTATATATAGAAACCGAAAAAAACATTTAATGCATTAAATAAAAATTCCGCGCGGAATTCCGCGGGCGTCAACGCAATGGCGGACGTCCGCACGGAATTCCCCGCGGAACTGCGAATTCCTTCGCGGAATTTCGTATCCGTGGAAGGGACGCACAATGGCGGACGTCCGTCACGGAATTCCCGCACGCCGGTGGGAATTCCGCATGGACGTCCGCCATTGCTGATGCTCTTAGAATTACATTGGGCAGAGTTAATTGTACCTAAAAATACATCAAAATATAATTGAAGCTTGGTGGCCGGAGCAAACATCGAAGGTTAAATTGTGTATATTATAGGATTAGTCAATATGTAAATTATCTGTCGTTTTATTTAAGAAATCAATTGGGGGCAGACTTTGATCTTCCAAACTTCTTGTTTCTTTAAATGGATGTAATCTTCTTAACTGAATATTTGATATATAAGCATTTTGATCTTAACATTCATTATATGAACATCCAACTAAAAGTGGTTTCAAAATCACACAAACACACACGATCTAATTTATAAATGGAAAGAAAGAAAATCTGGTAGTGATACTACCAACATAGCTAAAACCCTGCACAGGCAGCTGACATAGAGTAGAAGTGGTGGATACACAGGCCACAGCCAACCATATCAAGAATTATAAAACAAAACATATCAAGGAGCAATTGAAAGCTGACATTACTCTAAATATTTCAAAATAAATCACTGCCATTTGGGTAGATTTTATTCAAACGAACCAAATACGAATCAAGTATGAGATGAAAAATAAAGTAAGAGATGAAAAGAGTGTTGTTCTTGCCAAAAAAAGAAAATCAATGACTTATAATGGGACAACATAAAATGAAAAGTTAATCACTTGTGGTGGAATGAAAAGACTATAAAATTTGTGTACAATAAATCTGAAAAATAAAATAGGAAAATCCTCATAAAAATTTGGAGTGGGTAGAAAATCATCATTTGTCTTTCATCACAGATAGACCAAAATACCCCTTAAGGGCTAGATGGTATTTTGGACACACAAAAAATTCCAAAATGTGTAAAATTTTCATCCAGTACATCAAAGTCTAAGGATGTATGGGGATATATTTGAAGTTTGAGTACCGCGTTTAATACAATTTCAAAGTTTATTTACCAAAAATGTAGTTCACCATTAAGATATGGCCAGCCGTAAATTAATTTAATAATAAAAAAATTGATTTTTTTTTCAATTTTTTGGTTTAATACTACTTGATTTTACTTTTATATTATCTTCATTATATGTTGCTCGTGTTGCTCTTTCGTAGTTTTTGCTCAACTTATTACTACTGTCATTTCTTGATTGTTGCTTAACGTATACAGTAATTCGTGATATTAATGTGTTTTACGTAATGGAATTCAAAGATAAGTATCAACTCACAAGTCCATTCACACACATATAAGTTTATATAGGTAATTCTAATTTTTTTTATACATGTAAATGGACTAAATTAACCCTTTATGGCCGGCCACATTATGTCCATTTAGCATCACTCTATTTTTTTTAGGACAGAGAGAGTAATGCATAATACTCCATCTGTTCCAAAGAAGATGACTCATCATTGGTCGGCACAGAATTTTATGCAAATTAACTTTGTGGGTTGAGTTGGGGAGAATAAAGTAAGAGAGAAGAGACTAAATAGAGATAGATGTGTTTCTATATTTAGTATGAGTAATCTTAATTGGGACAAATCAAAAAGAAAAAATGGGTCATTTCCGGTGGGACGGAGGGAGTAGTAGTAAAAAAAACACTCCTCTCATCCTGCCATAGGAGTCCTATTTGGTTATTGCACAGGTTTTAAGAAATGTAAAGAAAAATGGATTAAATAAGTTAGTGGAATATGAACTTCACTTATATATATATATTAGATTTATGGAGTAATAAAATGTGAGTAAAATAATTTGGTGTAACGTTAGACCTACTTATTATGAGGCGGACTAAAATGGCAAAACATGACTTTGATTGGGTGACGGATATAGTAAAAATAGAAGAGGTGAAGAAGAAATAAATGTTGATAGAGGTGAAGTTGGGTGTTGGCGTTTCCAATGAAATGGCAGAGAGATGGTAACGAGTGAGATGAAGCCCCAATATTGTTGCAGGTGCTGCTGCTGCTCTTACTCATTCAGACGAGAAAGAAGAAAGTACTGACCCACCCAAGGGCATTCTTGGTATTTCACTTTATAATAGAGATTAATGTATTGGGATGAGAGATTCATGAGAACGTATCTTAAACCTGCCAAACTAAGTGAAGGGTTTGTCCTTTGTTGGCATTGGAGCTGCAGATTTTAAGCATTCCCATTTAAGCATTGCCAACTGAAACCCTACTACTCTACTCTCTCCATCCCATGATCTCAGCATTTGGCATGACAGCCTTCTGCAACACTCAACCTGAAACTCTTATTCATACAGACAACCCAACCCCCATTATTGTTTCTATTAGAATTATTGAAGCCAAAATTACAACATATGTGTTGAATTTGAATACTACATTTCTTGTATTGAATACTCCTACTCCATATATATATATGTGTTGTGTGGAGTTCCAATAACATCAAATCAATTATCAATACCAGACTTTCAGAGTGGCACAATGCCCACAGTAACTGATACAGCTAAAAAGCCTGACTCTTTCTATTGAAATATAGCCATCTCAATTCTGTTATCATCTTATATATGGAACTAACACAATACAATTACTACTAATATATGGGGAAAACAACTTTTCCAACGGAAATGTGAAAATGCCAATTATAGTATTGACTAGGCAATTTCATAGCTTGTAGAGGCTTTAGCTGAATGAGTTGATATGGAGTACCAAACAGGAATCTCATCAACCCTTTATACATTTTGTACACTAAGTCTGTCATCAAATACTACTATAATTGATCCTTCAGCACTACACTATTCACTACAATGGTCTACCACTTTCTTATTAGTACTCCACTAATATTTCTTATTTTAATTTCTTCCTTGCTTATAAACTCGAATTAAATTTGTTTAATTATAAACAAAAATTATTAAAAGCGCATACTTGTAATGAACAAACTACATAGGCAAACTAATTATACCATAATTTAAGTAGGACATCAGCTTGTTCAGTGTTACCCGACCGCCTAGTTACAAAGCCATTTTTACTTCTCATAGTGCAAGTGAAAAAAAAAGGAAGAATGTGAAGGTGTGAAAAATGTGTAAATCTATAGATGAAAACAAAAATCAAATTATAAAATGGAAAAATAATTAAAGCAAGTACACATGTCGCCATATGATTGGCCCATGGAATCTCATTGTGTTCATGACGTTTAAGCGCCACTGCAGTCCATGGCCTAAGAGTATAGCAAAATATGACACACAAATTAAGTTGTAAATTTATTAGTAGACGATTACATGACATAGTTGGGCAGTAAAATAATTTCATAATTTATTTAGGTGTTTTTAAGCGTTCATTTGTAGCCTAAGACAAACGGAGTACCAATTTTAGAGGGCAAGTTGAACTCGAGTTCACATTTTTATGAGCTTTAAACTTGAGGAGTAACTGGAGTACCATTACAATTGAGAAAAGAGGGATAGCATATGCAGCATTGCTTGATATATCCTAATTTGAAGCTATTGCCATGAAAAAAGAGATGATGTTGAATGGGATTAGGGATAAAAACAAAGATTTCAACAAGTTTTTCCAATTATCTGAACTTTACCACACTAAAGAAGTTGGATTGATAAGAGCCAAGGCTTGGCAAATGGCAATGTCAATCAGTTGAAGTCTCTGAAAACATGGCCATGACACTCTCTTTATTCATTGGATGGAGATATTAATGGCTTTTATTGGCATTTTTGCTGTCATCTTTGGACCACGTAACTTCTGTGTTTTGGGCATGTTTCCCTTTGTGGGTGTGTTGGTCTTTGATAGCGATTCGCAGTCGCATTCATGTTTCTGGGATTCTCAACTTGTCCATTTTGTGATCATGCCATTCATTAAAGAATTCTAAAGATGTCTAGTTCCATGAAATTAAGTTGTATCCCATCTACATAAATGAAGTGGGTTACGTACTCGGTGTCTATGGATTCCGTTTTACTATATTTTTCTCATATTGTTACAAAAAATAATGCGACTATTTACAACAAGAAAACAGATTTAAACATTCCCAATATTAGTAACAAACAATTATAGGTGTTGCATTTTAGCAAGAAATACATTTTATTTCTTTATATGTATATGTGTCAACTCCATTTCCACTAACTTCATTTTTTATTCTTTACACACTTTATGGCCACCAATAATATGGCCAAAGTAGCATCACACAATTACAACATTGTTAATAATCTACAACTTACCCCCAATTTACTTGTAATGAATAGTATATGTGTAGAAATCCAATGAGATTGAATCAATTAACAATTATCAGTATCTCAGAGGAGGGGAGGTGGCACAATGCCCACAGTAACTGAAAATCTGATTCATGCAGCATAGTGATTAAACATCTTGTACAGCAATAAATAAAGCCTGAGTCTTTTACAGCATTATAGCCTTCTGAATTCTGTTATACTATCATCTTATCTTCAAGCACATCACATTTACAAATTTATTGGAACTAATACATTCATTATAATAGTAGGAGTATATGGATTTAAAAAAAACTTTTCGAATAGAATTGTGAAATATGCCAATTATAGTATTGACTAGGCAGCTTCACAGCATGCATGTAGTGGCTGTAGCTGAATGCACTTAAAGAGGAAAGAGGCAATGTCAAGCTTTCATGGAGCTTTATGCATTTTGTACAGTGGTGCTTTTACAACCAAAGTCTACTATGGGATGTGAATACTATCAAAGATTCTTAATTTGAGAATTTATTAGTAGGGGTTTATGTTTATCTGTTGCCTTACGACAAACTATCCATTTTTTAGGGCATGTTAAACTTCAGTCCACATTTTTATGAGCTTTAAACTTCAGAAGTAATTGGATCATTACAATTGAGAACAGAGGTTTATAAAATGAAGAGGGATAGTACGCAACATCACTTGATATATCCTTACATTCTGCATTCGTAAAATGAAGAAGGATTTATTTGAACCTGTTGATATCATGCCATGAGAAACTAGAGCATGTGGACTGGGATAAAAATGAAGTAAAGTGGCCTCAAGGTTATTAAGATTTCCAGAAGTTACAGTTGATCTACATCAAGTCTCTCCGTTTTCCAATCACCAGAAGGTTACCACACTAAAGAAGCTGAATTGAATTTATTAGAGTAAAGGCTGGAGAGTGGGTGCTCACACACCCGCATCTGCTCATCCCCACTTTGTTTGAGCAGAGACGGTTATCAAGCAGGCGAACATGTCTTACAATAGCTGCTAGGGTTAAGCCTCCAGTACCGGAGAAATCAAGACCGGGATTGTTTACTTAAAAATGACAAGATAATAAGGAAGAGGATACCGAGCAAGAGATAGATTATGATGTGCATTTTAGTTTGGCAACACACTACAAAGTACAATCTATAGCTTCATCAGCCCGAATCAGAGTGTATACAAATTACACCACCAAGACAGGAATCACTACATTCAAATTGGTACAATCCTACATCCAATACTCTATCTCACACTTGCTGCACCAACGAATGCAGCAAGATGCAAAGTAGTATGTTAACAAACTCATCGCGGAAACAGTAAAATTCAACACTCCCTAGTCCCTACCAATGCATATACTGTAGGAGTAATATAAACATGAAGGACAACACAATAACCAAACTTGTAGAATTTTAAATTCAATGTGTGAGGCTAAAGCTCTGGACACATTGCAAAAATTAACAAGAATTGACATTTTTCATCTATAAACAGTCAAATAATCAACCCCAAAACAATCATATCATATACAAATGTGAAAGAGTGGCAACTTACATAAAGCTAGGATGATCTTGATTCCACCGTCTGCAGTCGCCTCTCAATCAACCGCGCGTTGAACTCCCCATCACTAACCTTCAACATATCCGACAACGGCATAGAAAATCCATGCTCCATCAAAAGCCGGTGGCGCGGCTTAATCTTCCTCTCCAAGCTAAACGAAAAATACTGCGGAAAACGCTTAATTTCCACCAAATCCCCATTCATTTCCTTCAAGAAATACTCCACCTTGGCCACGTAATTACTCTCCACACTAAATGTCAACAACCCCGGCGACCTCAGCACCATATTCCTTACTTCATCATAAGCAAAACCTAGTCCCACCAAAAAATCAATCTTGGGCTTCAAAGTAAACTCGACGCTAGAAACCAGCAACATCGTGGTCTGAGCGGTCAATTTATTTGATCCCGAAAACCCAAATTCAGTCAGGAATTGAAACGCCGGCCTCAATTGAGTATCCGGATCGGAAACAAGGAGCCTAGGGCACCGAATTATCGCCTTCCTGATATCGGGAAATGGAATTCGGACAACGTTGATTAGAAAATCGAAAATGGGTATATACCCGCGTAAGGATCGGCGGTGAGAAGCTGCGGGTACATGTCCAGAATGCGGCCGGCAGAGGCGAGCTCGACGCCCATGGATGAGAGGCATTGGGTGACGGAGAGGAGAGTGGAAATAGGGGCAGAGCGGAGATTAGGATTTTTGTGGAAGGCTTTTGTGGGATTTACTCTCAGGAATTGGAGGTATCGTACCTTCTGTCGGAATCTCAAGCCGGGGTCGGCGGCGACGGTGACGGCGGTGGTGGGAAGCAGGGTTTTGAGGTTATTTTGGGTATTTTCAAATTTTGGAAGGATGGCCATTTGCATTATCATTTTCAGGGAAAATGCATTTTTTTCTTTATTTCAAACATTCAAATAAAAGGTAGCTTACGGATTGGGCTACAATGTGTTGGGCCGATAATATTACTAAACCAGTTGGAATAAATGGGCTTCAAAATCGATACTATGTTACATTAATTTTTAACGGACAAAAAAGAGGCTGATTATTGAAAATGCTAAATGGGTTTAATTAAGTGGGCTATGAAGGCCTTATTTCAACTATAGTTCGTGAATTTAAATGAGTATAATTCTCATTGGTTGTTTTAGAATTTGGAGTTGCTAAAGAAATAAATTATTCCAACATTTTTATTTTACTTAACTCTATATGCTGACCATTTTTTTATCATCGTTCTCATTCACTCCACTTTGATGTATGCTACCTCAAAAGTTGGTTGCATATTATTTAACGTTTTATGCGATTATAATTGCATATATAGTATTGTGAAATTAGTGGAGATCTATATCACTTTAAGTGCATTTTTTTCTTTTAGATATGTCATTCTGATGTAGAGTATATGATAATATGAATATCAATATCTCTAATTTATTCTCTTTTAGAATATGGAGAAAAGGAATATCATAATTAAGCACAGGTGTGAGAAGAATAGGAGAAAGTTTAGAATTTAGCGAGTGGCGGGGCTCGAGAGTCGATAGAGGAGGCATGGCTCAGAGTAGAAGACTACGCATTCATTTGACTTCACCTTTTTTATGGATTTCACTTTCCAAGGAGTTGAAGTCTTTTCACCCATTTCACTCAATGTCTTTTCTAAAGAAACAGTGACCGTCTTCCACAGAGATTACAAATAGAATAAAGGGTTGCACGGCTGGCCATAAATTAATTAAATAATAAAAAAAATAAATTTTTTTAAATTTTTAGTTTAATACTACTTGATTTTACTTTTATATCATCTTCATTGTATGTTGCTCAACATGTTAGTGTTGCTCTTTCGTAGTTTTTGCTCAACTTATTACTACTGTCATTTCTTGATTGTTGCTTAACGTATACAGTAATTCGTGATATTAATGTGTTTTACGTAATGAAATTCAAAGATAAGTATCAACTCACAAGTCCATTCACACACATATAAGTTTATATCGGTAATTCTAATTTTTTTATACATGTAAATGGACTAAATTAACTCTTTATGGCCGGCCACATTATGGCCATTTAGCATCACTCTAATAAATAACTATGCACTACTTTCATTTTATCCGATTTTTAAATCAACTACTCCCTCCTCACCAAACATCTCATTTTACTATTTTTATCCGTCTATCAATAAAACCTTATTTACTTTTTTATCATTTTTTTTAATAAATCTCTATATTCCACCAACTTTACCTTAATCACATTTCATTATAAAATTAATACCCTTTCTATCCCACAATAAGGATCACATTTTGTCATTTCGATTCGTCTCACAATAAGAGTCACATTTCACTTTTACCATAAATGGTAAGTAGGTTACACATTCTACTAACTCAATTCATTCACATTCTATTACAAAACTAATAGTATAAAAAGGTGGACTGCATATTCCATTAACTTTTCCAATCCACTATTCTTTGCATGTCTTAAAATCTATCCCCATATCAAATATGACTCCTATTGTGGGACAGAGAAGGTATATAAAAGTAGAACTCACATTTCATTAGTTTTATTCCCACCCACTTTCTATTATAAATATTCTCTAAAATTTGTGTCATGTCGAATGTGGACTTGTAATTGTGGACGGAGGAAGTATACAAAATCAAAAATTGCTAAAGTTAAATAATTTTGGACAAAACTCAAAAAAATATAAGAAGAAAGAAACTTTTCAAATAAAGATAAGAAATAGAACTCCACGCGTTTTCAAGTTTTCTTTTTTTGTATTTTAGCCAAATTATTTATGTGGTGGACATGAGATTAATATGTTAGCAACATGTAGGTGTCAGTCCAAATTAGCCCACACATACACGATCATATCTATAATCAATCTCCTTTTTTGTGTTTTTGCAGTACTAACTAAACAGTTAGTTGAAAAGTAATATTCTCTCCGTCCATGAAAAATGGGGCACATTTGCAATTTTTTATTGTCCACAACAAATATACATTCAAATAAGATGAACCACACATTCCACTAACACTACTTGTCTCTTACTTTTTTCCTCTTCTCTCTTACTTTAGCAATTCTACATTAATACTCGTGTCATTCACAAAGTGCCCTATTTTTCGTGGACAGATGGAATACATGTTAGGATTGGTATACTGAAAAGCATATTTTGAGCATGTTGCACGGATAGAATTGTTTGTATACAATATATTCTACAATCCACTTTTAACCCCAGTCAAAAAGAAGTAATTTTATCGCATTGGTGTTTGCTTATGCATTTATAAGAGGTTTCTTAAATATTTAAATGTATAAGAAGCAAACAAGTCTAATTCTTTTACATAGTAGACTGGTCGTGAACGACGTTCACAAAAGGTGACCCAGTCAGTCATTTGTAGAAGAGAAATAGAATTTCACAACATATATAGGCTTTGGCTACCTACTATGAAAGGTTGCAGTGTCAATCCTCATGTTTCCTTCCCTTAGGAAATAAACGACACTGGTGTGGTATAGCACTGAAGTATCTAACAGTTGAGATAAGTCTTTCTTGCTATTTACTGAAAAACGAGGTCTCGGTGATTGTTATTTCTTAATCATTTTTGACATAGCATTGAGCATACGATATTGATTATGCACTACTTTGATTTATTAAATGGTGCGGATTTTTCGCAATCCAAAAATCCTGATATATTGGGTAGTGGTGATCAATGTCTAGAGGTGCTAGTATTGTTATTGCAATGAATCGTGTGCTGGGTAAGTCCAGTTTGATAATATCCTCAAGAGGTGTTCGAAAAAGGTTTTATTATTCAGAAACCCGGCCGGTTGGAATTTATTCCAGAATAATAAATAAAGATTTTGAACTAGACAACTCTTGGAAAAAGATATTAATTAATTAAAGTCAAATAGTAGACTTAAATTAATTAATGGATATATTTATATCTTAAACACGAGAAATTATAAATTAAAGAGGTAAAGCCCGGATTACTCGTAATTTGGGATTGGACGGACAGTCAATATTATTATACTAT
Organism: Salvia splendens; assembly: GCF_004379255.2. Taxonomy (NCBI): domain Eukaryota; kingdom Viridiplantae; phylum Streptophyta; class Magnoliopsida; order Lamiales; family Lamiaceae; genus Salvia; species Salvia splendens. Next base: position 10,156,425 of record NC_056034.1, read on the forward strand.
AGTGGATGATAGTAATATTCTGTTTGGATTTGAATTAAATTGAGGCTCAATTTAATTAGTAAAAGTCCAATAAGTTTGGCCTAAGTCCAACCTCCATGGATCCCTAATTTGACCCATAATAACTCTATATAAAAGGATATTAGAAAGGAGATTAAGAGTAATTTAATCATTAATTTTCGTGCTCCCCTCTGTGAGTGGACGAAAAATCGGTTTTTGACAAAACTGATGTTGTCTTCTTTCTAATCAAGTCCTTTTCAATTCTGACAAGCTTCGCCCACCCAAAGGTCATTATCTGAGTTCGGGATATAGATTAGAAGGTTCGTGGTTGAGTACGAAGAACATCAAGTGGAGAAGGCACAAACAATCGTCGATTCTTTGGAGAATCAGATCAATAATTCTAAACCATAGGAATTCATGAATTAGGGCTTAATTTCGTTAAGCATGAATTTATGTGTGTTCTAGCATGCAATTGATTGTTTAACATGTGAATCAATTAATTTCATAATTGGTCAAATAGATCTTTAAATCTGATTTTTTTTAATTTGCATGTCAAATAGATCTTTAAATCTGATTTTTTTTAATTTGCATGACTTCCGCTGTGCAAGAGATACCAAACCCCAATAGTACATACAATCACCAAAGGAGTATACTTAATAGAGAACGCGAATGAAAAGTATACACAATTCATATCAACGAGGCAATATATGGTAGCGATGTCAAATTAAAATTTTTTAGTATATGATTTTTCTTATCGATGGTAATCGAGAGAGGCGATGTTGTGGCAACGCATAATGAAGAGAGGAAAATATTTGAGAGAATGAATCGGTAATTCTTATTGCTTGATTTGTATGTATTACAATCTCCCAATATATAGAACAATATAATTCCTAACTAAGGAAAAACAATTAATTACATATCAATCTATTTTAGGGTATTGATATCAAATCAATGATTCCCTAATCTCCTCTCCTTAATTCATGTAATTTGACACCCCCCTCAAGTTGAGTAACGGTATCTCCGATATTCAACTTGCTCAGTATTCCCTTGAAAATCTTTGGATGGACTGCTTTGGTTAGTATGTCAGCCAACTGTTCTTCAGATCTAACAAATGGGAACTCTATGATACCCATTTCGAGTTTTTCTTTGATGAAGTGGCGATCGACTTCCACGTGTTTGGTTCTGTCGTGTTGTACTGGATTCTCTGAAATGCTGATTGCTGCTTTGTTGTCACAGAATAGTCGACTTTTCCGTGTAGGTGGGAAGCCAATTTCTGTCAATAATCTCCTCAACCATATTATTTCCGTGAGTCCGCTCTTGATTCCTCGAAACTCGGCTTCAGCACTAGATAGAGCTACTACCTTTTGCTTCTTGCTCCTCCAAGTAACGAGGTTACCCCCAACGAATGTGAAATATCCCCCTGTCGACCTTCTATCGACTGGATTGCTTGCCCAGTCAGCATCAGTGTATCCATGGATCTCCAGATCTTCTCCTTTTTCTAGAAACACTCCATATCCCACAGTTCCTTTCAAATATCGAACGATCCTTAAGGCAGCTTCCATATGATCGACCTGTGGCTTGTGCATGAACTGACTAATCACGCCAACTGCATATGTGATATCCGGCCGAGTATGTGAAAGGTAGATAAGCCTCCCTACTAGTCGTTGATACCTTTCTCTGTCAGCTAGGTCAGCTCCTTCTTCTATTTTCAATCCATGGTTTGAAATCATGGGAGTTTCTGCGGGCTTACACTCCAATAAGCCTGTTTCTGCCAACAAGTCCAAGACATATTTTTTCTGCCTCAAGAAAATTCCGCGTCGGGACCTTAACACTTCAATTCCAAGGAAGTACTTCAGTGCTCCTAGGTCCTTCATCTCGAATTCTCTGAACAAGTTCTCTTTTAGACTCTGGATTTCTTCAACATCATCTCCAGTGATGATCATGTCATCAACGTAGATGATCAGACATGTCACCTTATCATCTCTCTTCTTTGTGAAGAGTGTGTGATCTGACAGACTCTGCTTAAATCCTAGTTTGAACATTGCTTGGCAGAATCTTCCAAACCAAATCCTTGGGGACTGTTTTAGCCCATACAACGTCTTCCTCAAACGGCATACTTGTCCGGTTCCAAATTCAGCTGAACATCCTGGAGGGACTTCCATATATACTTCTTTGTCTGCCTCGAGTTCTCCATGAAGGAAGGCATTTGTAACGTCGAACTGGTGTAGGGGCCAATCCTTGCATGCTGCTACAGACAGTAAAGTCCGAACGGTATCCAATTTTGCCACTGGTGAAAAAGTTTCTTCATAGTCTACCCCATATACTTGTGAATATCCTTTGGCCACAAGTCTCGCCTTGTACCTCTCGATTGAACCATCAGCTCTTCTTTTGATCGTAAATACCCATCGACATCCTACTGTCTTTTTTCCTTGAGGCAATGTACACTTCTCCCATGTTCCATTTTTTTTGAGAGCATCTATCTCCTTCTTCATGGCTTCCCTCCAATGTTTATGTTTCACAGCTTCCTCGAACTTCTGTGGGATTTCTTCTTCCTCATACAGTGCTGCTTCGAATGCCCTGGCCATTTCGGAGAGTTGTCCCTGTGCAACATTGGTTATTGCATATTTGGCCTTTCTTCCCTTCCAATCCGGTGAATACCGTCGGGGAGGAATTCCCCTAGTGCTTCGCATGGGCAAGTCATATGACTCTCTATCTCTCCCGCTAGTTTCACCGTCGTCTCCATTGTTCCTGGTTTCATTAGTATTCTCAGGAAGTACAATATCCATATCGGAACTGTTTACCTCAGGAATCGAAGACGGGGTTGACGGTTGATTAGTGTCACCTAACTCCACGTTCTGACTAGTGGGGTTTGACGGCCCGGCGGTGCTGCTAACGTCCTCTGTTGGACCAGCGTCTATGACAGGGATTGGCTCTGGCTCTGGCTGCTCTCCCCCTATCCGGTTTCTCCCTTGAGTGGGTAAAGGTAGCCAATTTAGTAGTTCACTATCGGGACTATTGTCTGGTTGGTTCTCCCCCTGAGCACTAGATTGGCTATAAAAGTACTCCCCCTCAACAAAGTCGCAGTTCATGGTGGTATGCATACGGAGAGTGGCTGGATCATAACATCTGTAACCTTTTTGGTTTTTTCTATAGCCAAGAAAGACACATTTGAGGGCACATGGTGAAAATTTGGTACGTTCCTGTTTGGGGATGTGGACAAAGACCGAACAGCCAAACACCTTGGGTTCAAGAGACAAAGATGATGGCAGTTCAAAATGTTTGGAGAAAACGTCAAAAGGAGTTTTAAACTCAAGAATTCCAGTGGGTAATCGGTTTATCAAGTATACTGCAGTAGCTATAGCTTCAGGCCAAAAAGTTTTTGGTACGTTGGATTCAATTAGAAGGGCTCGGGTTATTTCTAGGATATACCTGTTTTTCCTTTCTGCTACCCCATTTTGCTCCGGAGTGTAGACACAAGAGGTTTGGTGAACTAAGCCTTTATCCCGAAAGAAATCTTGCATTTTTGTATTGACAAATTCCCCCCCCCCCCATTATCTGACCTCAGAATTTGGATGGAGTGATTATACTGAGTTTGGATTAGGCTATAAAATTCAGTGAATTTTTCAAAAACATCAGACTTATTTTTCAAAAAATAAACCCAAGTCATACGAGAATAATCATCAATGAATAGGAGAAAATAGCGAAAACCCTGACCCCCAGTAACCGGGGCAGGACCCCAAACATCAGAATGGATCAAAGCAAAAGGAGATTTCATACGAGTATTGTTCAACTTAAAAGAGTGTCTGTGGCTTTTGGCCAGTAAACAAGTCTCACAATGAAAAGATTGCATAGATATAGCTAATTTAGGATAAAGAAGACGAAAATATCCTATGGATGGATGTCCTAACCGACGATGCCAAAGCCAAGCCTGTCTGTCTGCCAGTCCGTGAGAAAGCATCGCAACACTCTGTTGGGCTATCTCGTCCACATAATACAGTCCGCTTCGCTCAGTGCCACGCCCAACTATCGTCCCCGTCTTGATATCCTGTAACATGCAAAAGTGTGGTTGCATTAGTAGTTTACAGTTAAGCTCTTTGGTTACATGACTAATGGACAAAAGCTTATGGGATAATGAAGGAACAAAAAGACAGTTAGATAGGCGCAGAGTTGGCGAAATATTGATTGTGCCTGCCCCCTGAACTGGAGCGAGGTCCCCACCGGCGGTTTGGACAAAGGTTTTATTTGATTTGGATATGGTTATGAAATCAGAGGCGTCGAACGACATTGTGTCTGTAGCCCCACAGTCAAAAATCCAATGTGGATCTTTTGGTCCGGATGTGGAAGTTGATGAACAGGCTAAGGCGTCAAATGAATTTTGAGTCGGGATCTGAGTTTGGAAAGATATAGGATAATGGGGTGCAATTTGCAAGGTCTTAGCAGTTTGGGGACTGTTTTGGTTATTTTTGGGAAGTTTGGGCCCAATTTCGGATTTGTAGGTAGGGTAGGGGTCGGTTTGAAATTTTCTGGAGTCTGGGGGTGTTTTATCGGAGGCTTTTTGGGGCTGTGGTGCTTTAGGTGATTTGGGGTGTTTTTTGGGGTTGGTTTGAAATTTCCAAAGAATAGAAGGATTGATAACAGGTAAACCCTCATTTGGTGAGGATTCATCCGCCGCCTCCACTATCCTACAATCCCTCGCCGCCATGGGAACCGTCGCCATCGGTAAATCGTCGCCGGTGGTGTTCGATTCCGTTGTCTCACCTTCGGACCATGTCCTAGCCATCGAAACCGAGGCTATAGCCTTGTCCTCCGATCTATTCTCGTCGCTCGCGGTCGGTAGGCCTCTGCTGCCCGCCGGACTTTCGGTGTAGGTAGCTTGGTTGCCGACTGTGGTCGCCGCCGCTGCTCGTCCACCGCCACTGCTGTTCTGATTGGCATTCCGGGCCTGTCGGGCCTTCTTCATATCCTCGTACCACTCCGGAAAACCGTGAATATGGAAGCATGTATCTTTCGTATGCTTTTTGCCTCCACAATGGGTACACACTAGCTTGCTTTTATCTTCATCCCTTCGATAATTTGAGTTTCGGGACGGTGGTGGTGGCGGTGGAGGGTTCTGTGCTCGATTTCGGTCGAAAGCCCCTAATCCAACTCCAATATCGGTGGGGGCTGTTGGCTCTGGATTCATCAATTTCTCGTTCACGGATTCTCGTCTGACCAGGCTGTACGCCTTCCTTGCTGTTGGAATTGGCTCCATGTTCAAGATTTCCCTCTTGACCTTGTCGTATTTCTCATCGAGAGCCCATATAAATTGATACAATCGGTGCCTCTGGGTATTCTGATTGTATCTCTCGATGCTCCTCGGTGAATCCATTGGATTTGGATCTCGGCTATCTATGGAAATCCACAGATCTTGAAATTTATTCCATAGAGCTTCTAATGTCATATTACCTTGTTTCATTCCATATGCTTGTCTGTGCAGATCTGAGATTTGGAATGAGTCCGCTCCACTTCCATACGTGATTGCTAGGCCTTCCCATAGGTCTCTGGCAGTCTCGTACTGTGAAACCTCGTTCACCAGGCTTGCCTGGATGTTGTTGATGATCCAGTTGAAGCAGCAGTTGTCTCGTTGCTCCCACTTCGGGTAGTTTGGATCGGTGGGTGCTGGGGGGTCTGAAACTCCAGTAATGTGAGACTTCAGACCCTTCCCAGTGATTGCCCGTGTCATTAGCTTCGCCCACAGGGAGTAATTATCTCCGTCGAGCTTGGTTGATACATGTACGTCGCCCAGTGATTCTGGCTGGGTTGACGGTGGTTGATTTGGTGGTTGATTTGGTGGTTTTTGAGACATACTCAGTCTCATGAATTCGGCGAATTGCGCCGCAAATTCGGGTGTGAAGTTCACACGGCTATTGGTCTCGGAATCGGATTCTGACATCCTCTTCTCCTTGTTGTTTTGCAGGATCTAAAAGGTCGGGAAAGGTCGAGACTATGATGATAATTTTCTGAGTCTCAAACCAGACAAAACCTGCTTTGATACCATCTTATCGATGGTAATCGAGAGAGGCGATGTTGTGGCAACGCATAATGAAGAGAGGAAAATATTTGAGAGAATGAATCGGTAATTCTTATTGCTTGATTTGTATGTATTACAATCTCCCAATATATAGAACAATATAATTCCTAACTAAGGAAAAACAATTAATTACATATCAATCTATTTTAGGGTATTGATATCAAATCAATGATTCCCTAATCTCCTCTCCTTAATTCATGTAATTTGACAATTTTCACATACATTATGCAAAAAGTGAAACAATTATTAAAGTAAATAAGGCCAAAGAGTGATCATATCGATACATCGTTATCTATATGTAATGAGAACACGTTGTGGCTGGTCATGGTCTCGAATTTCGACCCATATGGCTATACCAATTAATACCCAATTTTATTCAAATTTCGATAGTCACAACACGAATTTGATTGAAGTCACAACACGAATTTGATTGAACCCACCATCAACATCAACTCATATGATAAATATTTCTGTTAAAGAGTTCTGGTTTGGGGTGTGTGTTTGACAATTATACGTACAAATGTAAAATAGTTCTTGGTTCATGAAATTCTTATCTTAATTGGAATTGCAATGAATTGATGTTTCTTTTGAATATAATTGACCACGAATTTTATGAAATTCGATAGTGTATATTTATACTAAGTATTACCGATGGATGTAAGCTTAGATTAATATAGCAAGATGAATCCGAGTACAAATCGTACTTAGTTTGGTTGAAGATGATCTAATTTCACTCCAACAAAAAAATATTTAAGGACATTTTTAATGCTATTTGGAACACTAATTTGTGTGTCCAATTATATTACCAACGCTTTATGAAGTGTTCTTATTGTTAGTATCCCAACTAAAATCAGGGGATACAAATAGAAACGTCTTAAATGAGCAAAAGAATAAGATAATTTGCCGCAATTTAGAGACACTTTCTATCGCATCCTAAATTATACTCCCTCCATGCCGGCTAAGATGACACATTTTCTTGGCCGGCACAAGATTTTAAGAGTTATTGGTTAATATGTTTAATTGGAGAGAGAAAATGTAGGTGTAGGTATTAAAAGAGAGAGACAAAGAGAGATAAATATTTTAATAGGAGTGAGAAAAAGTGGTTGAATGTATTAATTGGAAAGAGAAAGTTTTCAAAAAATGAAATTGTCATCTTATTTGGGATAAACTTAAAAGAAAAACGTGCTATATTAATTGAGACGGAGAGAGTATTTTAAAAAAGAGTGAACTGAACAAAAAGTCCCTAACTTTTCGCCTTGTAACAGCAGAGACCCCTAACATTTAAAAATCCCACCACATGGGTCTAACAAAATATACAATCACAAACCTTGCATATTTTGCCATTTTTCGGACGAAAATGCCCAAATGGGCTGAAGGGCATTTTAGTCCATTTGGCTGCATTTCTCCTGACCCTATCTGCACATCTAGCCTGATGTGTAAGAGATGTCTCTTCAAATTGTTAATCATACGTATGCTAACAAATTTTTGAGAAATTTTCAATATTATAGAATATTTTAGAATTATGAGTATGCTTTACTAAATACGTATGTCTCTTCAAATTGTTAATCATACGCCGACCATACTTCTCCAGGCTCCCTCACTGACTCTTGCTCCAGCCGACCAGCCCCCTTGTTTCAGAGCCGCCGCATGAAACACTTTGTCACTGAACCGCCTGAACAAATCCTCACAAAAGAATAAGGCTGCGCGTATTGAAATATTTTGCTCCAGCCGACCAGCCCTCTGTTTCTCAAATAATCTCTGAAGGATTCTTCCATTTGCTGATGCCAAGCATTCAAGAATGAGGGCAATTTTCATTAATCCAGGTACATTGGAAAGAGGGATTGAGAATGTGTGTCATATATTGGAAAGTGGTCCGTGGGGACCTTCATTGGAGAATGCTCTCTCTCTCTCATGTTGTTTAAAAATATTTTTTAAAAATGAAGCAGTAATTAAGTTTGAATAAACTTGATTAAATTTATTTTAGATTAAATTTTTGAAAATAAAATAAAATAATAATTATTCCACAAAACATAACGTAGCTAAAAATAGTTTAAAAATTAGAAAAAAAAACTCAAAATAAAATTAAATCTATGAAATACTACTATTAATTATTAATTTTTTTAATATTCTTATTTATTTATAAGATATATTTTAAAATCAAATAAAAGATCCATATTTATAAGAATTCAATACATAAAATAAAAAGGAAATAGGTACATGAAGTAGACTGCATGGCAGGGGACGGCGTCAACATGGCAGGGGCGGCGTCAGCATGGTGTCTGTGTTTGACGAGAATGCCCTTTTAGGGGCGGAGGGTATTATGGTCCGAAAAAATCTCATTTGTGATTGTATATTTTGTTAGATCCCTGTGGTGGGATTTTTAAATGTTAGAGGTCTCTGCTGTTACAAGGTAAAAAGTTAGAGCCCTTTTATGCAGTTTACTCTTTAAAAAATCTCAAACACTAATAATCGCATCTTAATTTTTCTGTCGTGAAAGGATAATTTTTTTTAATGTTTATTTAATACTTATACTATAATGTTTTTAAAATTCAACATTTGTTCAACCTTAAACAATGTTCAAAAAACTTATTTTCAATTTTCTAGAACAAAATAGATACTGGTCTACAATGCAATAATATACTCCTGTAGTCTGTAGTGTTTGGGAAATACAAGGAAAATAGTAGTCCCTCCGTCCCACGGTAGCGGAATCGTATTTCTTTTTTTATTGTCTCATTGTTGCTGAGTCATTTCCATTTAGCAAAAAGTACTTTACTCTATCTTTTACCTTTCTAATTTATTCTTCTTTTACTTAACTCATTTAAAATAATTTTTCTTAAATCTCGTGCTGAAAAGAAATGTCTCTACTAAATAGGGACGGAGGGAATAGTATATTATTTCTATTTAACAGAATATTCTGTTTGACTAGTGTGATCGTTTTGTTCAAACAATGGTAGTATTTGACTATTTGTATATCCAAGACCAGGTACTCCATTTCACTAGCTTTAATTAATTAATCATTAGTTTTGGTGAACTTGTTAGATCTAGTTTTTTGTGGAATATTTTAATTCGAGTAATAAAATCTCTAAATATGAAAGATTGTTAAGTCTAAAAGGCAAAGTTGCTGAATAAAATTTCAGGAGAAAATGTTCAGACGTAACAAGCTGGGTTATAGGTGTAGTATTACTTCATTTTGTCCCTGAGTATAAATTAATTTCTAATGAAATACTCGAATTTGCTATGAAATGTATTTCTCGTGAAAAATCATCAAATAAAAAATACATATTGTCTTTCTTTTGGACATTAGATTTAAGAAAATGGTGTTAGAAGATTTAAGTGGAGATAAAATAAAGTAAAATAGAGAATAAGGTAGAGAAATAAAGAAAGAATAAAGAAGAGGAAAGAAAAAAAAAGTAAAAGTAATGTGTTATTAACTTATTTGCCAAAATGGAAATGAGTGTGGAATGAAATATGAATTGTTTATGGTGGGATGGAGGAGCAATATATTTCGTGAGCAATGGATTTGAAACTTAGATCGCAAATCAATCTACAAAAGATGAATGAACCAACCGATTATCTTTACGAGTAGTACTACAAATTTTGGAGAAATATTCAACATTGGTGAAACCAAATTCCATAGTCTTTATGTTGGAGTCTTGTATAAATTTGCATAACCCTATTATTCATTGATGCAAATCTTCCCATAAATTGTAGTGCTTGATGGTCTTTTCTTTTCTGTAATTACATTAATTTGAATTGATAACCTGTTTTTTGGGCTAAACAGGCAAAGTTGGGCCTATAATGTTAATGTAGTTTTAGGTCCAAGCCTAAAACTACATATTGATCTTCAAAACAAGCCATTTCATTAAAATTTAATTACATATTGATCTTCAAAACAGGACAAAAATCGTAATATAAGCCTTGAATCGGAAGCGGGTGGTAATATTAATATATCCACCTCAGCCATCTTCTGCCTCTCAAGCGACAGTAAAATAGTTCCCATCAAGTAAGCAAAATTTAAAAAAATAAAAATAAAAATAAAATCCCCAAAACAATAGCCTCAAGTCAAGAGCAAGAAAGAGAATCCCACCCCCACAAATACGTGATTCTCATTTCAACCCCAATAAGACAAGGACCATTTAAAATTAGCCCCTTCTATTTCTTTTTCTACTCACGCTACTACCTTATCTTATAATAAAATTCATATAATCCTTAGATAATTTCAACGGAACTGAGCCCCGGAGTAGGTCTGGCCGAAGGACCACCCGGCAGGAGCCGCGTTGTTAGAGACGAGGGTGCGGCCGTCGCTGGTGCTGACCTTGAAGGAGAGGCTCTGGCCGTTGAGGTTGCTGTTGCTCTGCCAGTTCTGGCCCCAGTTCCTCGACATCGCCTGCCACCCGGTCCTCGACCCCTTGATCGACACCGAGTGCACGTCCCCGGCGCCACCGACGTTGGTGATGAGTACTAGGTTGAAGAAGGAGTGCCCATTGATGGTGAACCTAATTCCACCCCTTCTACGGCATGCTACCCTGCAACATTTAACATCATGTAAAAAATTCTAAATAAAACTATTGTTTCAATTTCAATTTCAATTTCAATTTCAATTTCAAATAAAATAATTATTGTACTTTGTCACATGGGCAGTTGGGTAAATTTAGTATTTCCATCCATCTGAGGGGCCTACATGTAAAAACTTAATTGGTTCCTAACAAACTCCACAATTTCTGTTAAAATTATTGGAAACTCGAGTAATATTCCCTGTTTCACATCAAGCCATTAACGTGAGTCATGAAACACACCAAAAAAAGCAAGACGCAATTAAAGGAGAAATTAATTGTAAAATTAAAATAAAAAGGAAAAAATGTTACCGGCGGTAAGCGACGGGGACAATGCCGGCGCGGTACTGAGCAATGTGTTGGAAGACGGGCTGAGAGAGGTCGAAGTGGTGGAGGGGAGGGTTGCACCAGCCGCCGGCATTGTTGGGTAGGGCGTTGTTAGGGGGGCAGAAATTGGTCGCCGTGACCAGAATCGAACCTGGCAAGCACGACCGCCTGTCGCCGGCGCACCGGATCTCGTAGCAGGAACCGCAGCTCAGGCCGTTGTTGAAGAGAGCAGTACTCAGCGCTGCAGTGTTTGTACCGTAGCCCTGGCTGTACAGATTCCCGTACCCACACGCGCCGCCTGTTTCCACAAATTCGAGCTCAGCCAAACACCAACTCACAGAAATTAAATGAAATTATTTATTTATTTTATGAAAAACATACCCATTGTTCCAGAAGCGTCGCTTCCTCCGTAGAAGGTTGCATGGGCGTTAGCCCAGCCACCGCCGTAAGCATTGGCAGCCGACGCCATTGCCAGAAATCCGGCAATGAAGAACCCGAGCAGAGCCATTGATTGATTTTTTCGAGAGAAAGAGAGAGAGGTGGAAGTTGAAGTTGAAATTGAGTTGAGGAAAATGTGAAGGGAGAGTGGCGATATAAATAGGGGTTAAGTGCTTCTAAACTGGAACTTAAAGGCCATTGCTGTGGGGACCATATACTGTTGGGGCGGAGAGCAACACCGCTGTCCGTCCGTCCGTGCCAGCGGCACGACACCGCTGTTCGCCACTGCGCTCTTAGCACGGCGCTGCTCTTAGCTAAGAGCACGTCCGTGCCAGCGAGCAAGGCAACGTGACGCGTTTCTATTGACGGTTGACATTTTTTTTTAAAATTAAAAATAATACCAAAAATTAAAAATATATATATATTTTTGGATTCCTAAAAATATACAGATTTTATTACCATTTTTTTGAATTTTTTTTAAAAAAATTTAATCCTAAAATCATTTATAAATACACACATTCATCACCCATTTGAGCGAAATTAGGCCACGAGTAGTAGGTTTTTATAATTTTATGAATTTAATTATGTAATTTTTAATTTTTAGATTTTAAATTATGTAATTTTTAATTTTTAAGACTTTAATAAAGAAAATTTTAATTTTTAGGATTTTAATTATGTAATTTTTAATTTTTTTGTAATTTGTAATATTATTCCGGTTATTTTTAATGCGTTTTAATATTATGAAAATGTTTTTATTAAATTGAATAATAGAATAGTGGGACCCTTGAATATGTTCTTGCGGAAGAGAACGGATGTGGATGTTGTGCTCTTGCCTAAGAGCAGTGAGTAAAAGTGGGTCCGGGCCCACATCCGTACTCGTTGGCAAGAGCACGTATGTGGATGCTCTAAACCACCGAACTTATAGGCAAAATGGTCTATTCACTCCCACTCCCACTCCCACTCCCACTGGAAATTTATTTTCTGCCCCTTTAATCACCCATATATCATATACACCAAATTTAATTTTTTTCCCTAAATTCTGTGTAAAGTAAGATGAAAATACATAAGTTCAGCGAAAGATAAATCCCGCCATTTGGTGAGAAGGAATACACCATTAGTCCATTTCCTTCTCTTGCTCCATATAAGATAAAATTTGTTCATAAATCATAAGCATATAACCAACGGCAGATCCAGAATCCGAGCATTGATGGGACATAATTAAATATTTAAAAATTAAATATAATAATATATTAATATTCAAAAGTATCGATTGCGCCAGACAATTATAACCGAAAAAAATTATACTATATTTATATAAATGAAAAAAATACCACTATCATAATAGGTGAGAAATAGGAGAAGAATTACGAAATTCCAAGTGGGAATCCACCGATTTCCTTTTCTCTTGATTTAATTTCGTTTACCAGGGTTAAAATCTATCAATTCGTAGCATGTGCATAGCAAAAAGACAGTATGCCTCAAGGTGCATTTTCTATCTTGTCTTTTCTCTCCTTTGGTTTGATAAATTTCTTTTTTGTTTTGAAAAAATTGATTTCTGGACTTTCCTAAAATGTGAATTCAATTTATTATTTATAAATTAATTACTTGGAAATACTAAAAATTGGTATAGGTTTAATTTACTTTTGGTTTTCGTAGCGGTGCAGAATTTTCTTCTCTTCATATGTATACTTATCTAGTTATCTTCCCTTGTCCCCCTTATTTAATATAGTAATTTGACAGAAATATTTTTCAGCCTCTTTTTTAGACTAGAAATTTGCATTGCGTTTGCACATAGATTTGGCTTACAGTCAAATATTTTTAGTCAGATGCTTCTAATTTGATATCTTATGCCGCTTTGTACTTACAAAATAAGAAAAATAGTGGCAGTGTGAAATGTTGTCACCTAGATTGTTTCTTTCAAAATTTTGGAAATTTGATACTCCTTGTCCCTTTGAAATTTCGAAAGTTGGTTAACTGCTTGCCATGATTAGTGGCATGATAAAGGGATATTAATTTTTTCTTTGTGTGATAGTATAAGTTAATGTATATTGTTTTACTACTAACTAGTAGGGTAAGCATAGAAACTAGAAAGGTTAATAGACTATTTTACGTTAGAGAAAAGATAAATGTACATAAATTGTATATGTACGATTATCACTGCCCTTTACGTTATAAAATCTAATCGTACACTTTTTTTAAATTGATAACGGTTATGTTGGGGTTTGGAGCCCCTTGCACAGCGGAAGTCATGTATTCACAAATAAATCATACATACAGATCTATTTGACCGATTATGGGATTAATTAACTACATGTTAAACACATAATTGCATCCAAGAACGCACATAATTCATGTAAAAGGAATTAAAACCTAAAACATGAATTCCTACGGTTTAGAATTACCGATCTGATTCTCCAAAGAATCGTCGATTGCTTGCGCCTTCTCCACGTGATGTTCTTCGTACTCAACCACAAACCTTCTAATCTGTATCCCGAACTCAGATAATGACCTTTGGGTGGGCAAAGCTTGTCAAAATCGAAAAGGGCTTGATTAGAAAGAAGACATAATATCAATTTTATCAAAAACCGATTTTTCGTCCACTCCCAGAGGGGAGCACGAAAATTAATGATTAAATTCATTAATTTTGTCTTCTATTTAGTCTTCTTTATATAGAGTTATGATGGGTCAGATTAGGGATCCATGGAGGTTGGACTTGGGCCAAACTTATTGGACTTTTACTAATTAAATTGAGCCCCAATTTAATACAAGTCCAATAGAATATTATTATCATCCACTATAGTATAATAATATTGACTGCCCGTCCAATCCCAAATTACGAGTAATCCGGGCTTTACCTCTTTAATTTATTATTTCCCGTGTTTAAGATATAAATATCCATTAATTAATTTAAGTCTGCTATTTGACTTTAATTAATTAATATCTTTTTCCAAGAGTTGTCTAGTTCAAAATCTTTATTTATTATTCTGGAATAAATTCCAACCGGCCGGGTTTCTGAATAATAAAACCTTTTTCGAACACCTCTTGAGGATATTATCAAACTGGACTCACCCAGCACACGATTCACTGCAATAACAATACTAGCACCTCTAGACATTGATCACCACTACCCAAGATATCAGGATTCTTGGATAGCGAAAAATCCGCACCATTTGATAAATCAAAGTAGTGCATAATCAATATCGTATGCTCAATGTTATGTCAACAATGGTTAAGAAATAACAATCACCGAGACCTCGTCTTTTAGTAAATAGCAAGAAAAACTTATCTCAACTGTTAGATCCTTCAGTGCTATACCACACCAGTGTCGTTTATTTCCAAAGGTAAGGAAACATGCGGACTGACACTGCAACCTTTCACGATAGGTAGCCAAAGCCTATCTAGGTTGTGAAATTATTTTTCTCTTCTACAAAGAACCGACTGCGTCACCTTCTGTGAACGTCGTTCACGACCAGTCTACTATGTAGAAGAATTAGACTTATTTGCTTCATATACATTTAAATGTTTGAGATACATCTTATAAATGCACAAGCAAACATCAATGCGACAAAATTACTTCTTATCGCCTTGGGATAAAAGTGGATTGTAGAGTTTATTGTATACAAGCAATTCTATCCGTGCAACATGCTCGAAATATGCTTTTCAATATACCAATTCTAACAGGTTAACCATAACAAAAACTTTGCAATATACTGTATTATATTTTAATTTATCATTGCTAACATTAAAATGATGAAAAATCGTAGTATAATTGGTAAGTGTATGTGATACGATTCCTACAAATCGAAGCCCGTATAGGGTGGCTGAGCAGGCAGCTGATCAACAGCCAGTTGCTTGTACGCTTTTAGTTGGTAGTAAGTAAGCATGCACACGGGTCGAAACCGCCGGTTCTGGTTCATGAACCGGAGGTTCACGGTTCATCATTACCATGAACCGGAACCGGCCCGCCAAGGGTCCCGGCGGTTCCGGTTCCGATTCAAAAAACTGCTGGTTCACAAGGCAGTTCAAAACCGCCGGTTTTTTGCCTGAACCGCCGGTTCCGGGCCGGTTCGGCAGTTAGTAATTTTTTTTTTGAATTTTTATTTGTTTATCTATGAAATGTACGTATAAAATTTAAAAAAACACAATGAAAGTTGCAATTTTATTGAGATTACAAGTTACAATAAACTTGAAGTCTTAAACAAAAATATAAATATAACGAAACTACTAGTCCACAATTACAACGAAGCTAATTACAAATTACAAAAAAGACTTGAAGTTCTGAACATTAAATAGTATATATACTCTTAGTCGGCGAAGGAGATCTTTCTACATAACTAAATTGAGGACATCTTTAGCAATTCAACCTTAAATGTTGAATTTAGTATAACAATCAATAATTATAGTAGAATTGTCAAAAGTTTCCCAAATTTAGCCTTATAGAGAAATCTACTTCATCGACTAGAGTATATACAAATACAATTATTTAATTGTATTTGCATATTTTTAAACTAGAAACAAATGGAAAAAAAAGAAATAAAAGAAAAAGGTCTTGAACCTACGTATCCCCAATGCTTATTTGTATTAAGGAATCAAAGCCCACGTAGTTCTCTTACCTTACTTACCTATTTGGCTTGGCCGGCGGTAGACGGTTGGCCTATTATTCATCCCCGGTGAATTCTTCTAGTGATCCCTCCTGACGATCATCCCAATAATTTTCTTGTTCTCTGACGTCAACTTTGCCCCAATCATCAAGTAACATCACGACTTCCATATTTTTCGCAGAGAGCTTACTTCTTGATTCATCCAACACACGTGAGACAACACTAAAAGTGGACTCGACGGGGACAGTGGAAGCCGGGACAGAAAAAATCTCCTTGGCCATTGACGCAAGTATAGGAAAAGCTTTCTCGTGTGTTCTCCACCAATCGAGGACGTCGATTTGGGCGGGGGGAGTAGGACCTTCATCACCAAAGGCAAAGAGTGAACCGAAATATAAATCTAACTCACTTACCATACCTGAGGTCGACCTTCCGCCATTGCTGTAGCTGTATAGGTCGGCTAATTGGGATTGCGCGTCGGGGTCATCATAATCGGCTTGAAATGCGAAGCCAAAGTTATGTTGTTGAGGAGGGGTAGGTCTTCTGACTTGGTGGGTACTGTTATACATGGTTTCATATTCGGCGTAGAGAGCACGCAAGTTAAACTCGAAGGTTTGTTGGATAATTGACCGGTTCGGGAGGTTTATTTGAAATGTTTCTGAGAGGTTTACTCCGAATTCGTCACTGGTATCCGATTGCAATGCTTTAAGTGGACCAAGATCAATAAAACTCAAATTGTTATAATAAAAATATAAAATTTTGGAGGTACCGGCTAATTTCCATTTTAGATCCAAGACCTTTGCAATAAAAAACACCGTTGGAATCTCACTGAAATACTTAAGTCATTTATCAATCATATAATATAAAACACACATCAATTCAGGTGAAAAGTAAGCATTTTTCATCGCAGTTTTAAAACCAAGTGATATATACATGCAATGTTCTAAAACACTAACAATAGTGCAATAATAAACACCTGATAATTCAACATTTGCATTTTTGAAATATTTGAACAATTTAAATAAAGCCACGCTATGATCCCAACAACTATGCGAAATATATAAATAAAAAACGGGATAGGTTCTAAAAAAATCACACAAAGAATCTTTATGCGTCAAAGTAGAATTCAGACAATCATATGTCAAATTCCATCTATGAGACACATACATGGTAAAATTCGTATATCTTACATTCTTTTGATGACAACACTTTTTCCAAGCTTTGCCAATAGGTGGCTTTTGATGGATTAATCTAACTGCAGTTCTAATAGGACTAACATGCTTTTGCCATAATTCAAGCGCATGTTGTATACATAAATTCAAAATATGACATATGCATCTTTGATGAAAATACTTACCTCCAATAACCGGAGCACAAGCCACAATCAATTCATTAATACTTGCAGTGTTAGCAGTTGAATTATCAAAACCAACAGAAGATATATTATTGCATAATTGAAATTCATTTAAAACTTGAATAATTAAAGAAGCAATTTCGGGTGCAGTGTGTGGTGTCTTAAATTCTCTAAAACCAATTAAACGTTTGTTCAAAGTCCAACTATTATCCACAAAGTGAACCTTA
Organism: Salvia splendens; assembly: GCF_004379255.2. NCBI lineage: Eukaryota > Viridiplantae > Streptophyta > Magnoliopsida > Lamiales > Lamiaceae > Salvia > Salvia splendens. The sequence goes on from NC_056034.1 coordinate 10,173,989, forward strand.
ATGCCCATGTATGAATGCCGGTTAAAACAATCAGTCCATACATCTGAGCAAATGTTCACTTTGTGTCCCAAGTTTAGTAAATAACGTGATAATTCAACTTTTTTCTCCAAACATTATCTAACGGTAGATCGTTGAACGGTCATTCGACATACTCTTTTGATAGTTACGTTTAAACCACTTTGCATAGTAACCTCAAATTTTTTGTCATTATAAACATTAAAAGGAAAATGCTTCATTGCAGTCCATCTAGTCATAACGTCAGCAAAAATTTTTTGATCATATTTAAAAAGAGGCGTACCTGACGAATCCGAGCCACCGGGTTGGAAGTTTAGTTGGGTTTGGGTAGAGGTAGTGTCACATTCTACCGGATGCTTTGTCACCAAATGACGACGGAGGGTGCCATATCCCCCACCACTCGTAAATTTGTAGGCTTTATCACAATAGTTACAATATGCATGAAACGTCGATGTCTCTTCTTGAGAGTGTGGATCATGAGGACTTGGAATCACCACCGGGACCTTCTTGTAGTGTTTAACAAAAATATCATATTTCAAAGCTTTTGTAGTGTTAGTGGATGGAGGGGAGGAGGCATGTCCTCATTTCCGCCAGTGCTAGACGAAATATGAGAATGAGATCTATCATCATTGTTGTCTGAGTCCGACGATATAGACACGTCGTACTCGTCATCTTGTTGTTGGGAACTACCACCGCCACTCCCCCCACCTTGATGCATTTCAGCGAGTAGCATGGTCATCTTATGATCTTCTTCTATCTATAAATATTATATAAGTTGATGTTTTAATTAGGAACACAAAAAAAATTAAAAAACTCAATCTTATGAAATTATGAATTGTAAAAATAATTTTATTTTTTAGAACTTACTTGCATGCGTTCAGCCGCCACTCGGGAAACCTCTTCCATAACTTCTCGACGACTAGGTCGCCTTGATTTTGAGGGACGACTACTTTGATCTTGGGCAATTCCTTTGCCCCGATCACGACGTCCCGGTCCACCATAAGAAGAAGACATAGTGCAAAATGAAAGTACTATGGAATATGGAGTATTGAATAAATGGTAAATTACGAACACAACAACAAATATAGTAGTAAGTAGTAACTAGTAAACAACTTGAGCAATTAGAGAGAATGATAAGAGAATAGAGAAATTGATATTGAGAGAAGGAAATCCTTGTTAACACAAGAATGGGGTGAGTAAAAATGATGGGGGAAGTAGGGTATTTATAGGAGTAAAATTGGAATAAATAAAAAAAAATTCAAATTTCAAATACGGCCGGTTTACCGCCTGAACCGGCGGTTCAGTCCACGGTTTCTGACATGTTTTCAAGCCTATACAGCGCCACCTATGCTCTGCCACCTGAAAAAGCACCTGAACCGTTGGAAACCGGCGGTTTTCGTCAGAAACCGCCAGTTTTTCTACACACCTAGCCTGACCTAGCTGGAATCCCACCGTTGGAACCGTTGAACCACCGGTTTGAACCGACGAACCGCTGGTTACGTTTCATGATATTCTCGAACCTGAACCAGCCCGCTTGAACCGCCGAACCGCCAGCCGTTTTGAACCGCCGGCGTCGGTTCCGGTTCTGGTTCATGAACCGCCGGTTAACCGGCGGTTCGGTTCGGTTTGTGCATGTGTAGTAGTAAGGATTCACGGTCTGCTCGTCAATATTAGGATTCAAATGTTGAGGTTGTTGATACCATCCGGAATGACCGGCGATGAGGGAGTCGAGAGCAAACTGATTCTGGACTAGTGGGAGCTGGTACTCAAATTGGCGGTTGTAATACTCAGATGTTTGATAGGGCGTCGGCAAGTCCCAGCAGGTAGATGGCCAGCCGGTTGGGGATTCTTGAACATATGATCTGTACTCTTGCTGCAAGTGATACCAAGGCGGGTCTCAACAGGAAGGGGGTCGAGGCTGCGGCGGTTGTGTGTGGTGGTCGAATTGATGGCCCTGGTGGTAGGGATCGGGTCGTAATTGATCCGCCCACTAAACGACGACACATCGTATTGCAATCCTTGGTCGAGCGAATGCAACTCCCAGAATTGTCGTTGCTGGTACATGTTGACGGATAGAGGTGTGGCAGTGGTAGAGACGGTGGTAATGCGGAGGATGAGAACCGATGAAAGCACCAGATGATACAGAGAAACCTGTATCAATGATAATTGGTGAGAATTCACCGGATATTGCAGGTCCGCTCGCGGATAAGTCTCCGTCGAGCAACCGATGAACAAAGACGGAAAAGTAAATTGCAGAAAAATAAAAGACGGAACGATAAAGATAATTATATTTCTTTCATGATTCCTTCAAAAGATAACAAAGACTCATATTTATAATACTTCCTAATAATTAAGAAATAGGAAAGATATAGAAATCAATAATATATGGAATAATAGAGATATGTGGTAGTATGACTATAATTAAAAGGACTTATATACGTATAATAGGGAAGATTAAGATGGAATTGAGTTTTTTTTTATTTGTCTTCAAATCGTACTGTTTGATCATTAATGTGGATCGTAAAACCTGTTTAATAGAGCTATATATATGGCAGAAGCTATAAAAATTAAAATAAGAGCCCACATTTCAAGTTAAGTTCAATGTTAATTAATTATAAATGCATGAGAATATACATTTAGTGCCATAGGGCATTAGGGCTCAAAGCCTCAAAGTCATCCTAGTGAAAGGGGTCCAAGCAAATATAGAGCTAATCTCCAATTTATAGTATAGATTATTAATCCGATATTCACAACTCAATATTTTTAATTTATTGTTTTGGTCCCTCGCCAAATTATTGGTTTATTTTAATACGGGAGTATTAAACTACATTAATCTGTTCATTGTTATATATAACTGATATTAGTAATCTTTCCATCTACCTATAATAGGATTAAGTAAATCATTTTCTCCTTATTTGGTGGCATATTATTATATTATAATCTTTCTATTCATTTTTTCTCAATTCTCCTGCATTCTTACTTTTTTCCTCATAAATTACATCTCGTATACCTCAGTGGGTTCTAATTACACTTCCTTGAATAAACTTACACTCATCACAAATACTATAATATAGTTAATTCACGATTTAATTGGCTAAATAAATACTCATAATTTTATAAACTTAAGTTAATTAATTCGATTAATAATACGTTACGTTGGTCACTAAATAAATCACACAAATAACACTATCCCATATGTCAGAACAATCACAAATCTATATTTTTACATTACCTTTTAATTTTATTAATTTTGTAATTCAACATTCACTTATATTGATGTTTTACCAAATGATAAAAAAGCATATACAAATCATTCACTTTCGTTGCGAGTCCTCACAAGTTGGATTTTCCCTCTTTTTCAGTTTTAGTGGAGTATTTCAAAACAATGTCGTTATATACATATACATGTAAATTAACCTATAGTCGTTATATACATACGCATGTAAATTAACCTATACTTTTATAATTTTATTACCTCAATTTTGATTTGGTCATAATTTTAAAACGTGGGAAATTAACTACAACATCAAACTTCATAACTTTTTAGTCCAATTTAAAAGTTCATTGAAGATACAAGAATTCGATAAAATTCATGATTTTGAGGCTAATGCTATTATGCTAGGGTATAAATAGAAAAAAAACATGTTTTTCGTTGTTTGAAGTATAATTGAACAAACAAATTGTTTTTCAATATAGTAGACTAATCAGTACCTTAGATTTGTTATCACTGTTGCAAATGTTTGGCATATATCATTTTGTCTTCCCAAATATTCAAAAAACATGCCTGCTTAACTGCTTTCTCGGGTGTGTACTCTATTCAAAAGATTTGATAAGCGTTTGTAGGCATTCATGTTTTACTATGTCATTGTGTGGACAATTTGGGATATTAGAAACAAAATAGCATTCCAAGATTTCAAACCTAACTGGAGTTCGAGAAGAAGCGCCTTGGAACTTGGCCGAAAGGATGGTGCCCGGATTTTCCCTTTGCACCGGGGTTGTTAGTGGTGGGTCGAAGGCTGTCAGAGGCTGGACAGGAACAAGAGCTTCACCAAGAGGTAGGTTGTGTTGGCTTTTAGTTGAACTCTGGGCTCTTGTTCATTTTACCTTCTCTTGTGGCACTGTTGTGGGTTTTGGCTTGGTGATTGGATGATTGGTTTGTTGCTTTGTTGGGGTTGCTTAGTTAGGTTGTTTCTTGCTTGTTTTGGATCACTTTTTTGGGAAGTAGTGCCGTAGTGGGTTTCGTTTTTTGTTGGTGGTCTCGCCTTTTGGCTTGCCTTTTGTAGCTCGCCGTTTCGTGGCTTAGCATTTGCTTTTCATAAAAAAAATATCTTAGATTAGATAATATATTTCAATCGATACTTTGTAGAAGTAATATTAAATATTTTCAACTTAAATCGATGCGAACAATCTATCGTGAATAGTTACTATTAAATATTTTCTAACTTAAATCGATGCGAACAATCTATAGTGAACAGTTACTAATATTAATATGAAATTATTCCTATTATGAATTTTTGGATAGCTGATGAGTGATGATAATGGAGTGCGATAATCCGCTTCTTCAAAGAAATGTTGAATGCCCCTACTGGAATATTTCAAATGGCTGGAGGGAAAATGTGGGTAGATTATTATGAGTAGGCGCATCATAATTAAGTCATAACTAGTGAAGCAATAAGTGTCATTAAATACCAACTGAAAACTTTTTTTAGAATTTTCAATATCATAATAGTGCCTAAAAAATAATTGTAGTGCATATTAAATATCGTAGCAAATATTAAAAGTATATATTAAGTGGCGAGAGTCTGGTTGATTAATTTTAAATTCAAATACTCCATATGATACGATATAGCTAAGCAAGATATGATCGACAGTTTAGATATTATAATCATATCAAGAAATTAGCTTCTCAGACTTGATTTAGGGAAGATTACGAAATCTGCATGGAAAATGATATGTGATTAATGACATGCATGATTAAATTAATATAAGAGCATCCACTACGCGGTCTCCCCACCGTCCCTTAAACTACAATCTGAGGGCCCCACTGTACTTTTTTACTCCATCCCTTAACTAAGGGACGGGACCTGCAACGCTCCGTCCCTTAACTATCCCTTAAACCGTCCCTTAAATAACTATTCATTCAATTTCATTTGTTATTTTTATTTCCAACCCAATTCAATTAAAACAAACACACTTCATTAAAATTAAAATAACATTACAACATAAAATAAAAATACAACTTAAAATTTTTAAAAATAAAAAAAGACATAATTAAAATCCAAAAAAATAAAAATGACATAATTTAAAATACAATTTTATAGAGACATCCTTGAATGTTTTATGTTTCACTTTCGATGTGGGACAAAATCATTCAAGGATGTCTCTAAAAAAGAGAAACAACCAAGAATGAGTTTGTCCCACATCGAAAGTGAGACATAAAACATTCAAGGATGTCTTTATAAAAGAGAAACAACCAAGAATGATTTTGTCCTCTATAAAAGAGAAACAACAAAGAATGATTTTGTCCCACATTGAAAGTGAAACATAAAACATTCAAGGATGTCTCTATAAAAGAGAAACAACCAAGAATGATTTTGTCCTCTATAAAAGAGAAACAACCAAGAATGAATTCATTTATTTGTAAAAATTGTTTTTACATATAAAAACATTTTTTTTAAATAAAAAGTATTTTTTAAAAAATTTGATTTTTTTTAAAAAAATTGATTTATTGCGACAGCGTGACGACGCCCACTCGCGGGCCAGCGAGTGAGCGTCACGCATGGCGCAGGGGCGCGTGGCGTGACAGCCCGTCCCGTGTCTCGCATGCACGGATCGCGGGACGGGATCGGGACGGGCGCGGGACGGGACGGGACGATGTTCCGCAACGCGTCGCGCGAGCGTTCCGTCCCTCCGCGACGGAACGCGGGACGGTGGCGCGCCGCGTTGCTTGTGCCCTAATGCGTCCGTGAGACCATCCACTACGCGTCTCGCGCCGGGCTCGCGTCTCGTCTCGGAGAGACGAGACCCCCGCGAGAGGCATTGCAGTGCCCATCTCGTCTCTATCTCGCGCCCGTCTCGTCGCGTAGCTCGTCTCGGTGAGACACGAGACGAGATGGCTCGTCACGCGCCAGGGACACGTGGCACGTCCCCATGCGTGCGTGACGCCCACTCGCTGGCCTGCGAGTGGGCGTCGTCACTGATGACGCAATAATTCGTTTTTTTTAAAAAAAAAATCGATTTTTAATTAAATTTTTTTTCAAACGGTAATATTACCGTTAAATTTTTATTTTCATTTTTTAAATTTTTTAATTTTTTTACTCTATAAATAATTCTATTTCATACTCATTTCAAACACAAACACAAACACACATCTATTCCTCTCAAATCCTCTCTATCACTCCAATTTCCATCTTCAATCAACTCAAACAAATGGATCCTTTTGAGCAAATGCGTCAATTAATGGAACAATCACTCGAAGAAGATCGACGACGAGAGGCGGAGGAAGCCGCACCACCCCCACGACGCTCTCGGAAGTACATCAATCGGAACCGGGAGGAAGCCGCCGCACGGTTAGTACGCGACTACTTCTGCGATAATCCGATTTGGGGAGATACCTATTTCCGTCGCCGTTTCCGCATGCGGAAACCGCTATTTCTCCACATAGCGAATACTTTGGCGGCCAGGGAGGAGTTCTTCCGAGAAGGGTTCGACGCGGTCGGTCGTCCCAGCCACACGACGCTGCAGAAATGTACTGCAGCCATCCGACAGCTTGCGACTGACAAACGGCCGACATATTCGACGAATACCTGCACATCGGAGACAGCCTTCAGTGACGAATTTCTCCAGAGGCCAACCACGGAGGATTGTCAGTTCCTCCTCAACCTGCACGAACAAGTGCACGGATTCCCCGGGATGCTTGGCAGTGTCGATTGCATGCACTGGCAATGGAAGAATTGCCCGGTGGCTTGGAGGGGTTCCTACACGAGCGGCCACAAAGGCACCCACCCAACCGTTGTACTCGAGGCCGTTGCCGACTACCGACTTTGGATCTGGCACGCGTACTTCGGGGTCCCTGGCTCGAACAACGACGTAAACGTGCTCCAACAATCCGACCTCTTTACCGAAGTTTTGGATGGTAAAGCGCCGGCCATCAACTTCGTCGCCAACAATCGGCGGTATAAAATGGGGTACTATCTCGCCGACGGCATCTATCCGAAGTGGCCGACCTTCGTGAAGATGTGCGGCAGGCCAGCGAACCCAAAGCAGGCTCTTTTTGCGCAGAAGCAGGAGGCTGCGCGCAAGGATGTGGAGAGGGCGTTCGGGGTTCTCCAAGAGTGCTTCAACATCATCAAAGCCCCGGCTCGTTCGTGGTTCATGGAGAGCATGGTCGACATCATGTATACGTGCATAATCTTGCACAACATGATTGTCCGAGACGAAGAACCCGATGCCGGAAATTGGTTCGACCCCGAATCCCCCGGAAGCTCAACCGCAAGTAGTCCGCCGCGAAGTGGAGCGCATCCATCTATACAAGAACGGTTGGCTATTCGAGCAAGGACACGCGACTCTAGCGCCCACACCCAACTCCAAGAGGATCTAATTGAGCACATTTGGGAAAATTTTGGCGGAGAAGATTAAATTATGTCATTTTTATTTTTTTAGAATTTTAATTATGTCTTCGTTTTTTAATGTTAAGTTGTAATGTTGTTTTAATTTTAATAAAGTGTGTTTGTTTAAATTGAATTGGGTTTTAAAAAAAATTTATAAATTAAATTGAATGAATAGTAATTAAGAGACGGTATAGAGACGGTTAAGAGACGGAGCGTTGCAGGTTCCGTCTCTTAGTTAAGAGATGGAGGAAAAAAGGACAGTGGGGCCCTCAAATAGTGCTCAGATAGTAGTTAAGAGACGGTTTAAGAGACAGTATAGAGACAGCGTTGTGGATGGCCTGATTCTCGCTATGTTAATACATTCAGTTTTTATATTATTTGAAGCTCTAGCCGACGTCGTTTAGTGAGTGTTGTATCAATTTTTTTTATTGTAGCAAGAAGTTGGGATATAAATTTTGGTACTAATTAGAAAGTAGTGTTATTATAACAACAATATGTAAAATGTTGTTAAATTATTGGGTGATATATTCAGAAATTAACCCTAGTTATAAGTAAGGTTAACATCTTTTTTCGATGGATTAATTCTCCGATGGCTTTGTTATTATTGTATTTTTTTTAATAACATACTCATAAATTTATCCCAAGTGGGCTAAGTAATTATATGCACGTGTTTCTGTTATTATTATGTAAACTTCAATGTACAAATTGTTTAATTAGATAAGTTGAAGACATGAAGTCAGCTCTCTGTCCTTGCAAAATGTACATGAAATCCACTGCCAAACGGTAATTCACCATGAAAGAAAGTTGACTAATAGTAGTATATGGTGAAGACTATTTTATTATGCTGCAATTTGTGCAAATGGGAAGCTATGGATCAACAAGTGGACTATGTAGGTCAAATATTTGGATTATTAGAGCATTAGCAATGGAGCGCCCTAGGGCTCGCCCTATGGCGCGCCACGTCAGCAGTTTTATCCTCCTACCTCCCCACCTGCAGTGGGGCGCCCTAAGGTGCGCCCTATGGCCCGCCACATCATCATTTTATTGTTTTGTTTAATTAATTTAACTGTTTTCAAATAACAAGTAACGGGTAAATAAAAAACGGTCTAAATAACAAACGGCGAAGTTTTAATAAAAAAAAGTTACATCATTGCACTAATAAAAAAAAAACTAAGTCGGACCAGTTCCCAACTTCCGACGCAGCTCATCGAGTAACGCCAGGAGATATTCGGCTTCGTCGGGGTCGGTACACTTCTTGAGGGCCCTGTGCGTCTGCAACATCGTCCTTGCCATCGACGCTGTTGCTAACGACTCAAACGCGGTGGCCGTCTGGGTCGCGAGCTCTACCGGGACCGGAGCTTGGGTTGCAGCGGTCGACGATGAGGTCGCGATCGCCTTCCCCTTGGACTTCGCAGCCTTGACGCCGGGAGGACGCCGGAAGGACACCGGTGTGCCGAACTGCCTTCATCCACGTACGTTCGGTTGAGGTCAACCGGGTGGTTGCCGCCCACTGCTCGTATAATCACCAGCTTCAGTGGTCTTCGTTCTCTTCGGCGCACCAGTGTGCAGAATTCCACCTTGGAACTTCTGCTTGTCCCTCAAGAGCGCCCAGATGGCCTCGTGCTTGAAGTCGCCGTACATCGACCGGTACGACAATAGCGCTTTAGCGCGCACGTCGCTCAAGCTCTCGCCGCTCCCCTGTGACCGCGTGAACTTCTCGAACTCCGCCGCGTACAAGTTCACTTGCTTCTTGACTTGATCCCAGTGCTTGCGGAGTTGCTCACGCTTGCGCTTGTACGCGGTCGGCGGCTTGACCGAATTATAGAGGTCCGCGATGCGTTCCCAGTACGCGATCTGTCGCTGGTTGTTCGCGAATATCGGATCTTCCGATATATCTACCCAACACCGGGCCAAGGTGAGAGTTTCGTCGTCGTTGTAGTTCGTACGGCCGGGGCGTACTCATCGCAATCACCGGGAGGCGGCAACTTCTGCGCCCGCTGCCGGTTCCGCTTCTTTCTGGCTGGGGCGGAAGCGGTCGCGGCGGGGTCGGGATCGGCCGCTGCGGTTGGGCGGTGCGGAGACGGCTACAGGTCAGACAACCCATACGATTCCGTACTGAAATCGGGATCGTAATGGGTGTTTGTGTCGAACGAACGATAATCGCCGGCTTCTGTACCCGGCCAATGCGCCCCTGAGCTAAACGTAGGACTATTGGGGCTTGAATCCATTTCGTAGTAATTATGTAAATGTAAGTTTCGAAAATGAAATCGAGTGAAATGAAATGTTACAAATGAACGGTATTTATAAAAAAACGAAACCGCGTGCCATCGTCCGAGGTTGATCGTCCGCGACCTCCACAATTGGGCGGACGATGGCGCGGACGATGGCCATCGTCCGCGCTATCCTCCGCGACCGAAGTATAGGGCGCAACTATCATCCGCGCCCCATCGTCCGCGCTATCCTCCGCGACCGAAGTATAGGGCGCAACTATCATCCGCGCCCTATGGCGCGCACCCGCAATGGGTGCGGACGATGGATGGCGCAGACGATGCGCGCTATCGGTCGTGCCATCGGTCGCCCATTGCGATTGCCCTTACATGTATAATGATATGTTGTCGTCATAAAATAAAACAAAACACAAAAAGTGTAACTATAATTTCTGTTGCTAAATTTGATCTTGGCAATGAAAAATTGAGCGCATCAAAATTATTTATGAATATTAGAATTCCGTACTAGTACTATAATTTTGTCGCATTTCTATCATTTTTTAACAAATTATGAACATCAGATTGACACAAATATATAAACATAAAGTTGACACGCGTTTCGGAAAATTGGTAAAAATCTGGAAGTAATATATTTAATGTGTGATAGTTGTACATATTTTGTCTTTTTTCAATTTCATGTATTTTCCAAGATTAGTATAGCGAAATGTGGTTGAATTCAACTGGCGCCGAAGCTGGATTTAAAATTTCCTTTTCTTTTCTTAGAGCATCTCCAGTGGGCGGATGTCCCACTCGAACATCCACTAGGACATCCCAAAAACACCTCCTGCCACGTCACTAGGACATCCCACCCCATTGCCACATCACTAGGACATCCCCTGCATAATCCGCCCTTCCCATCGCCCTTCCCACTAGGACATCCCGCAATTAAAAAAAACACAATAATTTAATTTTAATATAAACAAAAAGTACGGGAAAGCAAAATACGGGAAACCAAAAAACGGGCAAAAATACATAGTCATAAAATATTTTAAAAAAGAGAATTTAGAAAATACATAGAATTTAAAAAAATAATAATAATAATTATCCTCGTTCATGTCGCCCAAATTAATCCAAAATCCTTCTTCTCTCTCATTATTTGTTTGTTGTTTAATAAGTACTAGGATTAGTTAAGGTATTGAAAATTTTCTTTTAATCCAAAATAGTTGCAAATATATTTTAGAATTTGGTGGATGAACGGTTATAGAATTGTAGATAGTGTATACTCCAAAATTTCACTAAAATGTCTATAAAAAAAGAAAAAGGAAATGACATTGAGAGCACCCGCAACGCGTGCCGCCGGCGTTCCGCGTGCCGTTCCGCCGGAACGGTTTCGCCGCGGAACGCGTTGCGGCGCACCATTCCGCTTCCATTCCGTGCCGGGTGCCGACGGCACGTAACGCGGCACGGCTTGTGCCGCCACGCGCTGGAGCGACGTGGCACTCCCCGCTTCGTGCGTGCTTCCCACTCGCCGGCCCGCGAGTGGGACACGTCAGCAGATGACGCAATAATTAAATTTTTTTAAAAAAAAATTGATTTAAAAAAAAAAATTTAACTGTAATATTACCATTTTTTAAACTTTTTTTTTTATTTTTTTATTTTTATTTTATTTTCTTATTCTATAAATACACCTAATTTATTACATTTCACACACAACTACACATCTACTCTTCCTAAATCAACATCAATTCCTCTCCAATTTTCTATTTCAATCTCCTGCACAAAATGTCCGGCGACGGGAATTACAGCGGTGGCGGCTCCGGTGGGTGGGATCTCAACGCGTTTGGCGATTGGGAGACCATGTACAACACACTTGGTGGTTCCGGGTCGTCGACGCCGGGCACCCAGGGGTCGGCGACGCCGGGTGGGTACTAACCACCCACTTTCGATGTGGATGCCTACGCTCGACCACCCGGCTCGCGGCTTTCTCAGGATATCCCCGTTGAACCCACCCAGGGAGGAGGCCGAGGCGGTGGAAGCTCTAGGGCTGCGTCTGAGGCACCCGAGGAGGAGGAGGAACTGGAGGATCTGGGCCGGCATCCGTACAACAACGAAGAAACTAAGGCGGTGTACACCGCCTGGCTCACCGTCTCGTACGATCCCATCGTCGGGAACCAACAAGCCGCCAAGTGCTTCTGGGAAAAGGTCCGTGATGTCTACCACCAGACTAAGCCGAAAGGGGCCCGGAAGCGCAAATATACAATGCTCCGTACTCACTTTGGCCGAGTCGACGTACAAGTCAAAAAATTTTGCGGCATCTACTCGGCCGAAGCGGCGAACTACCAAAGCAGAGCTTCGGGCGCCGACATTCTGAGGGCGGCTTTGCGCGTCTTCTACCAGGACACCGGTCTACAGTTCAAATATGTTGATATTTGGCAGCTCGTCAAGGACGAGGAAAGGTGGGCCGGCGGTGTCCGCTCGAGCTCGGGCTCAACCTCAAAGCGCACGAAGCACACGGCGAGCGGCAACTACTCGTCTGGTGACACCGGTGAGGCCAGCGAGGGTGAACCGCAGGTGTTTGGGGGTACGGGGGATCCAACGCCCGACGAATACGGGGGATCCAGCCGTGGGCGCCGTCGGCCGCAAGGGACGAAGGCGGCGAAGGCGGCTAGAGCGAGGAAGGGCCGAGGCGAATCAAGCCAGTCGGCCTCGTGATCTGGCTCGCGGTGAGGCTCGGACACACTTATGGTGGCGTACATAACCACCACAATGGCGGACACTTGCAGCTTCTCGTACGCCCAATTCACGGCCTGGTGGAACGGAATTGTGCATATGGCAGGACTACTTGGTCTTCCTCCTCCCCCTAAACCTCGACCGCCTCCGGAGGATGATTCGCTGGCGGAGTAGTTTTTTTATTTTCCCACGTTTAATTGTGTGTGTTTTTATTTTGTGTTTTTTATTTTTTTAGGATTTTAATTGTGTGCTTTTTTATTTTTTTAAGTTTAAGTTGAATTTTTTTTAATGTTGTGTGTTTTTTAATAAAGTGTGTTTATTTTTTATTAAAGTGTGTTTATTTAAATTGAATTGGGTTGGAAATAAAAAAAAATGAAATTGAATGAATAGTAATTTAAGGAACGGTTAAGGAACGGAGGGTTGCAGGTTCCGTTCCTTAGTTAAGGAATGGAGTAAAAAAGTACAGTGGGACCCTCAAATAGTGGTTTAAGGAACGGTATAGGAACAGCGTTGTGGATGGTCTGATAAACAGGGGGCAAGGGTAATTTAGAGAAATAAAAAATTCTGACAAACGCGGGAGTATGAAAGCGACTGGGAAAAGGCTTTAACGGCGGAGATGGGGCAGCTGCACATGCATTCCCAGCTTCTACTTCCGTGACCAAAATTGTTTTTCCTCCTTTTTTATTTTCCTCAAATTTCCCCTTTTCGCTTTCATTTAATTCGCATCCAACTTAGGCTTGTTTGTTATGAGTAATTAAAAGTGATTGATGTATCTAATTAAAATTGTATGGAGTATATAATTTCAACACATAATTTAAAACAATAGATTATATATTTAAGATATTAGTATATTATATCCTATAAAATAGTAGTATTATATGATATGGTAAAAAAATAATTGATATCTATCTTTTGGGAATTATAAGTACATCTAATACAATTTCACGGCTATCAAATGCCAAAATATTCCAAAAACGTCACCGAATACTATAGTATATTCCATTTCATTATTGAAAAATGAACAATCGAATAAACAACTTGGCTATATGATATGTACATCAGTACGTATAAATACGGGGTTAAGTTATTCTACAAACAAACGATTCTTAAACTATTAAATATTCTACAAACAAACGATTCTTAAACTATTAAATTAAGAATCATTTACATCTTTTTGGATCATAAAGATTTCTGGTAAATTTATAATCTTATTGATAAATTCATGAATCATGGTTCAAATTTCTAACGTCACAAGTTTTTTGTTTGTTGAATTTATTCAATTTCCCACCAAATTTATATATGTTGAGTTAACAAATTCATTCATTATCCACGATCACGATTTTATTATTTTATACAACAAAGTGACGAATTTATTGTAAATTTTATTGCAAATAATTTAGAATTTGTAAACTTTTTCTATACTACCTGTTTTGCATTGGCCCCATCTGTTTTGAATTTCACGAGAACGATGATCTGCAATGCCTTGTCTCTTTATATCCTACATTTAAAATTTACCCTTTGTGATTTTAACATTATAATTGATTGGTCAAAAATTCAGAGCCGGACACCTGTAGCCTTTAGGGTATATATATTTATTAGACACTCTAAAAAAGCACAATAATTATTATAGTCCTAATAAATTTATTTTTGTTAGATACCAAAATTTTCGATGATTTGACAACTTGTTATTGGTCCAGGTCCTAGATCATGGAGTATATTAAGAGGTGTAGTTTTTGTTTGAAATCATTGGAATTCATCAAGATAAAGTGATTATAAACACATCAATCTAAAAAATGATCAGTAAGCATATCTTCATTCGGATATGATACCGATGTAAAGATATGGTATATGGTCGATGGTATCATTGTTTAGGTGTTTACATGAAAATGTCATTCCATTTAAATAATTATCATTTAATACACATCATTTCATTTTTTTTAGGCCAGGTTAGGAAATTGCACATTATCAAAAATTTGTGATTTTAAGAGTGTCCATAATAGGGGAGCCCCGGTGGCCGCCGACTCTGCGGTGGCGCCGCGGCTCCCTATAGTGGAGGACACTTCGGTCACGGCGAAAAGGGGCGGACGGCCATGGGCCGACTACTCGGCGTGGACGGGGTTGTAGCCGCGGCGGTGCCAACGGCTCCCTATTGTGGGGCGCCGGCGGCCGAAAAAATATTTATTTATTATTTATTTTTTTGGTTTTTTTTAATGATAAAATATTTTGATTTGTGATAAAATAATGTGATTTGTGATAAATTATTGTGATTTGTGTCAACAATTGATAAAAAAAAAGTGATTTGTGGCTTGGGAGTGTCCACTATTGCTGTGGACAAAAAAAATGACCTGTCCTCCAAAGTGTCCTCCTTATTGTAGACACTCTAATACCCTATCCAAAATTCATAAGAAATAGTACTATCAAAACACCCCTAATTTATACTCCCTCATTTTTTCATAGCTGATGCGAAACTTTTCGGCACGGAGTTTTAGAAAGGAATGTTGAGTGTTTTAAATAAACAGATAAAAAAGTAAGAGAAAGGAAAAGGTAGAGAGAATAAAGTGAATAAAGTAGAGAAAATAAAGTAAGAAATAGTAAAGTAAGAAAGAGAAAAAAGTTATCATTTATAGAAATGACTCAACTATGAAGGAATCGAGGGAGTAATAGTTAAGGTAATATCCCTTTTAATGATGAAATCCTGTGTAGATTTATTAAATGTCAACAACAACCTTATCTTGTGTTAAATTTCCTAAACGACCCTATTTGCCACCAAAATTCTCGTTATGACTACTTTAATTTTAAAAGCAACTCTTGGTGTACAAATTGAAAATCGTGGCTGTTTGAGGCCATCCACAGTGGTCGGATGAGTGTCTGTCCTAATGATCGTCGCATCATCATTTCTTAGTACGACCTTGTCTTCTGCAGTGGTTCTGCATTAGTATCCGCTCTGTCAATTAAAACTCATTTTGCATTTAATTTTTAATGTTATTATTTTTTATTTTTGTTTTCAATTACTACTAAAATACAAAGTAGTATATTATATTAAACACCACAAATTTAAAAAAACACCTACATTACTTTTAAAAAAACACTACATTACTAAATTAAAAAAAACCTACACTAGTCATCTAAATCTAACTTCTTGCTCAAATTCCCGATCATCTTCCCCAGCCTTCAGCGGGCGACTGAATCGGTGGTTTTTTAAGAACGGGGTGAACTCAGTCTCTGAAATGAAAGTGGACCCTACAGATCCAGGAGTCTCGACCCGGTAGTCTTCGTGGTCGGGCCAACGCGCGCCGCCACTGCCGAACGTCGGCATATTATCATCGGCACTATTCGGGTTTGGGAAATTGCTAGGATCCATATTTGATAGAGAAAAGAGAAGAGAATAGATGAGTGAAATGTGTGTGTGTAAAATAGTGAAATGATAGAGGGAGTATATATAGAAGTTTGAAAAAAGTATAAAAAAACAGAAAACGCGTTGAGTCTGCGCTCGTCCGCGATCCTGCAATGGGCGGACGAGCTCTTCGACGAGCGTCGGACGAGGCGTCGACCATGACCGAATTTTCGGTCGACTCACTCGTCCGGATCATTGTCCGACGAGCTGCAATGGTCGGACGATGGTCGGACGAGGAAGATCTTGGGAGATCGTTCGGACGATCATCCACCACTGTGGATGCTCTTATTCTCTACTTGTGATCACAAATTCACAATTGTTTAGACCATCTCCAACCATTTACACCAAACTCAAACTCATTTATTCGTCACACAAAAAAGTAATTTTACTCCAACCATTTACACCAAATTTAAAATTTACACCATTTTTTATTTTCGTCTCATAAAATTTTTGCAGTAACACCATATATGGTGTAGTTTCACAAAAAACACCAAAAATAGGTTTGAGTTTGCTGTATAATTGAAAAAGATTTCTACCTTAAACCTCATTTTTGTAGTATGTTGGAGATGGTCTTGTAACGGAATAACCAAATTATTAGCTACATTGACTAAAGAACGACATTTTAAGGCAAAATCGCAAAATTAGATTTGGTTGTTCACTTGATTTGATGGCCTACAAGCAGTCTATTACTCTATTTCGTACATGCATTTCCAACTATCTAAATATACATTACTACTAGTACTGTTATTATTTTTATTTAATATACTAGGGAAAGTGGGAACTGGAGTAGATTTATTGACCTCACTCATTAATCTAAGGAGGTTTTTCATATTGATATGATGACATTACTAATTATTCATAGTAATAAAATTCGAGTAATATTTTGCTATTACTATTTTTTACTACTCTACTATACTAATGAAAGTGGGAACTGGAGTTGATTAAATGACCTCACTCCTTAATCTAAGGAGGTTTTTCATATTGATTACTGAGTGTTCATAATAAAATTCGTAGTGGTTTTACTGAAAATCTCCAATGGTTTTAGGCTAGCCACAAACTCCTTCTGCCACATCATCAGGACTAAAATTCCTCCTGTCACATCATCAGAACAAGCAATTGGACAAGCAATAGGCTAGCCACAATAAACAAAATTATAAAAAACAAATAATTAACAATTACACAAAATACAGAATTAAATTTACGACATAGATACGGGAAAATTCAATAATAATATTTAAATAAAAAAAGTACATTAATTAAATAAATTACATTAATTAAAAAAAACCCCTCTTCCACACACGAGCCCCCGCCTCCGCCTCACTCCCCGTGGTCGTCGCCGTCGTCGTCGCCGTCGTCGTCGCCGCCGCTATCCGGGACCCCAAATCTGCGGCATCTGAGCCCGCGTCTGAGCCCCCCAACTGTGCCGAGGCGGCATTCAAATCGACTCGCATACTCTCGAGCATTGAGTGAAGAAACCTCTTCTCCACGGGTCAGTTGCCGCCTTGCATTAAGCTAAGATCTTGTGCATCTGAGCCCACGTTTGTTGACACGCGAAGAAGGCGAGCTCGGTTGGCGACGTGCCAACAGGGGGGGATGCCGACTGGACCTCCTGGGACCCCTGGGCGACCCCCTCGCTACCCATTGCGCCTGCCTTTGACCAACCGGGCGAGTGCGGTGAGTAAACGATGGAGGTGACGGAAACTCCTGAACATCCTCGGGGAGATCGTGGGAACCGCCGCTGCTGCCGTTGTAATCACCGGCATAGTTCAGTCGTTGCTTCTTCGGCCAGCCAGCATCGACACCTGCCCGAAACTTCTCGGAGTCCATCAGCACCTCATAGCAGTTCTAGTAGGTGAACTCTTTATAAAGCCCGGGCACGGGGAAGGCTTTCTCCGCTATCCTCCTGCAGTCCTCGTCAGTTTGGCCACTGGTCTGTATGCGGAGGACGTTGGTGTACAAGCCCAAAAATTGGGAGACCGTAGCCCTGATTCGGTCCCACCCCTTCCGGCACTCCTCCCCGCTGTGTGGCCTCCCCTCCGGGCAAAATGCCTTGTAGGCTGCTGATATTTTAGCCCACAAGTTGATGATCCTCTGATTGTTCGAATGGAGGGGATCATCGCAAACACTCACCCAAGCCTTGGACAGCTCGACGTTCTCCGCATCCGTCCACTTCCTCCGTGCCGGGCTGTCGTCATCAGCCGGCTGCGATGACTCTCCGACCACCCTTTTGCTCTTCCCCTTGCCTTTCTTCTTCTTTGGTGCACCCCGACCCCGCCCTACCCCCCCGTTTGAACGGGAGTGTCCGCATCCTCGAGATCTATCCCCAACTCCTCTAAGGAAAAAGTATCACACCAGTGAACTGCGCCTCCGATGGGGTCGATGTGTGCGAAGAAGCAGTCAAAAAATCAAGACTAGGGCGATAGACATTGTCCCCCCCGGCGTCCCCTGCATCCCGGGCTGCATCCTCGGCTGCCACCCCGACATCATATGCATCCCGGCTGCCCACCCCGGCATCATCTGCATCCCGAGTTGCATCCCCGGTACCCCTGCCCGCCCTGCATCCCCTGCCATCCCGGCATACTACCCCCGGCTGCCATCCCGGGCATCATCTGTTGCGTACATGTTGTAGTACCCGGCCATCGGACCCCATCCACCTTCCACGGGTACCGTAGGAGTTTGAGACCCGCTCGTCACTAGAGTAGACTTGTTGTTGTTCTCCATTTTGCTTTATTGCTCTTGTACAGAAATTAAGTGAGAGAGAAAACTCGTTAAAACAAACGGTGCGAATGAAAATGACGTGCAAATCGCGTATATATAGTGTTTCGAAAAAAATAAAAAAAATTGAGTTGGCCGATCGCTCGCCGATCGGGAGCCTGCAATGGCGGCCAACCGACCGGCGAGCAGATCGGCCAGCGCCCGAAAATAGGCGTCAGGTCGCCGATTTTTTTGTCGAAATGGCGCTCGCCGGTTCCAATGGTTCGGCAAGCGGACCGGCGAGCGCCGGGAATCGGCTAGCATGTCCGCTCGCCGCCATTGGAGATGCTCTTACGGTTTTAAAATATTCAATCACGTGCATAAGTGCATTAATTTCTAAATCTACGAGAGAGGTAAATCATACTAAGGGCCTTTTAGTATTTTCACCAGTGGCGTATCCACCTTGGAAAAGGGGTACAACTGTACCCCCAAATCACACTACTAATACTATGTATTAAGGCAGATTTCATAGAAAGTTAAGGTAGTCTGGTGGTTCTGTCCCCAATATATAACACTAAAGTTTTTATTTACTTTTCTTTTCATGTTTTGTTTTATCCAAACAATTAAAATTTTTATATATATAGCCTTTTACTACTTTTTTATAATTTTGTTTTATTAAAACTATGGATTTACTGTTTTTATTTAGTTTTATCAAAACAATTGAAAACTAAATGTATTATCTTTTATGTTTGCTAAAACAATTGAAAGAATAAATATATATTCTTGAGCATATTCTCAATTCTCAAATAATTAAAAAAAATATTTTTCAATCTATTTTATCTATTTTGCAGTAGTAATTATATTCACATCTACATGAAATATATATATATATATATATATATATATATATATATATATATATATATATATATATATATATAGGGTTTTGATCCATGCAAAAGTATTCTTAATACAAAAATGCAGAACCAAGCATACAAAAGTAATTTTTAGGTCATTGTAAGCTTATTTTTACGTCATTATAGTAAGGATGACATGAAATGATCTTAACATGATCTCAAATCCAAAGTTTATAATATGACCTAAAACTGCTTTACAATGACCCTCCGTGTTTTTGTTTAATTATTGATCATTGGATTGCCAAATCTCATGGTCAGGATTTGGTCTGGATTTTGTATTGAGATCAAGTTTTGTATTGATCCTTTTCCTATATATATATATATATATAATTATTTTTAAAAAATAA
The DNA here is from genome assembly GCF_004379255.2 of Salvia splendens. Taxonomy (NCBI): domain Eukaryota; kingdom Viridiplantae; phylum Streptophyta; class Magnoliopsida; order Lamiales; family Lamiaceae; genus Salvia; species Salvia splendens. The sequence goes on from NC_056034.1 coordinate 10,193,903, forward strand.
TTATCATTTTGCTTAAATTATTTATGTTCACAAGTTTCACTTCTAAAAGCTAATTATCTATAAAAAATAATTGAAACTTTACTCTAATATTTTATGTTCAAAAGAATTATTTCTGAACTATATGATTTAATGGTTAGTCACTATATACGTGTCTATACTAGATATTCATTTAAGAGAATGGAAATGATTTTCACTGACATGCTATCCTTTCAAGTTTCAACTCTATTGCAGTTTTATTAAATTATGTTCATAAATTCAAAGTAAAATAAATAAATTTTCATAATTTAAAATTCTAAACTATAGAGCCAAGGCCTAAATTAGAGTAGTTAAATTTAATTTTCTGGATTACAAACTGCATATTCAAAATCTCATAATCACCTATGCGTATTTCAGACCCATGACTCACCATGAGTATCTAGTGTGTCTATTTGTGCCACGTGTGCGGCACGTTCTAAATTTGAAATTTGACCTATAGGAAAAAGAATAAAAAGGGGAAAGAATACAATCAAATAGTACTACAAAAAAAAAAATTAAAAAAAATTCGGTCGTGGTCGCCTATATTGACTAATCTATGTTTAAAATATATTTGATCAATAATGATTATTTAGTTTTAGCGCCTTCAGTTCAGCTCATTTAGTAGCAAATTCAAGCATTTATACATCCTTTTAAAAAATTTACACAACTTTACCATGTTAAGGGAATACGTGGGCACACATTATACTATTCATTTGCTACAATTTCTTGTTTAGTTAGTTTGCAAAAAAATTACTCCACTTACTTTCATTTAAGTACTTGTCCATAATGTGACATTTATTTTTGTAAACAAGGGGAGTAATGTGAATTTCTGAAATAGTAGATAAATATAAGATATACACGCACTTGGAGTATTATATTCTATAAGCATGCCAACCGTTTAATTATCACACTTGCGAGAAAAGATACGAAATTTGTTGTTTTTTTTTGTATTAGATGGGGGCAAAATATAATAGGCAGTCACATCTTCACATGTGGAGTATGTAAATATGTAATCTAGTATGTTTATTACTTTGATTATTGCAAAACAGCGAATCATCCTAGTTGGATCACACTGATTACAAGTTGACAAATTACTAAATTCCGGTGTAGAAAACTATAGCAGCACATCTAATCAGAAAGCAATAATTATAATTTGCAGTTAAACATCACATAATATTTATTGATTTAATGCGACAACTATAATGATGAATCCGCGAATTGTTGATGTTAGTAAATGCAGGAAAATACAGATCACGACACAGAGAATTTTACGTGGTTCGATTTACTGAGGTAAATCTACGTCCACGGGGAGAAATGGGGGCAGGTTTGTATTGCTTGATCTGGAATTACAGCTTACAACACAGACTTGCTATATGGTATTTTTCTCTAGAGAGCTTCTAACCCCTTTCTACCAGATCTAAGTTCTATTTATACATTGAACTAAGATCGTGGCTTACATCATCACTCTAGGTCGTGGAGGTCGTGTAGGTCATGGCCTAAGATCGTGGCCTGAGTTGACGCCACGTGGTAGTGGGTGTGTTGGAAGTTGTGGAAATCCTGCATGGGTCCACTAACTCCTTGTTCGGTCGAAAACTGAGACCGAACTGCTTTGGTTGCCGATCTGAGAGTAGAGCTTGGTTGGCTTTTACCGAGCTGTAGGCTGAGGCCGAACTCTTTGGTAATGCCGAACTCGCAGAGCTTGATTGGTCGGCTTTTACCGAGCTGTAGGCTGAGGCCGAACTCTTTGGTAATGCCGAACTCATACTCTTCCTTGGGCTTTGGGCTGATGGGCCGTCATTGCTGTCGGGCTTGTTTAGTACGCACCCCATCACTACCCCCCCCGAAAGACGAAGTGAATCACTTCGGCGAAGCGAGTCACTTCGGCATTCTGGATAAAGGTACGGGGGAGGCTGACGTCAGGGGACGTGCCTTGCATGTGGCTGCATTAAATGCGACAGTAAAATCCGGCCGTTGAATCCTGAAAAGGTGGGATTCGAAACGGTGCGACGATTTTGAAATCTTCGCCGAATCTGATAAATACCTCCCTTCTTCATCATTGAAGCACTTTTGCGACTGCTTCTTCTGCACTCTATCTCCTTTGCGAAAAAGATTTTCTTCCGCTTTCAAAAATTTCCTCAGATTTTGCAAAGAGTAAGGACCATGTCTGCTTCTTCTTCGTCTGAGTCTGGTAGCGGTGGTGAAGGGGGTAAGGGGTCTTCTAGCCGGAAAGAATCCGGGGAGAAGACCGTAGAGTATTTTCACAGTATCTTGAGTAAGGATACTGTGATATCCCTTCACGAAAAATACTCTTTTCCTGGGGGGAAGGTTGCGATTCCCGACGACCTTTATAGGGCGGACTCGCCGCCGGAAGGTTACGCCACCGTCTACGAAGCCAGCTTAGAATGCGGGCTTCGTTTCCCCCTTCCCCTTGCCTTTGTAGAGTTGCTAGATTTTTTTCAACTCCCTTTAGGTCAGGTGACTCCGAACTCTTGGAGGCACTTATCGGCTTTTGCTGCCGAACTGCGTAGGCTAGATAAGGATCTGTCTCTGAGGGCAATCCTTAATTTTTTCCAGTTTAAAAGGAAGGGATCTTGGTTTTACTTGGTCCCTTTACAGCCTTTTAGGGCCTTTTGTAAAACCAAATGGCCGAAATGGCAAAATCGCTTCTTTTTTTATAATAGGACTGCGGCTCCTAGTTTTCCCTGGAGAGGGCCGAAGTCCGTTATCCGTCATCCTCGGCCTGAACCGTTGGACGAGCTCGATGGCGAGCTCAACAAGATTCCCATAGTTAGGAAACAATACACGGAGTCTGAGCTCGTCAAGGGCGACGTCGTGTTCGACATCTCGTCTTCGGACGAAGAGGCCGAGGGTGAGGATTTCTCTTTATCTTTATGCTCTACTGCTTTAACGAAGAAAACTAACCTTGCTTTCTTGCTTTTTGGCAGTGTACATGCTGAACAAGGCTACCCGAAAATCTTCGGAGTCCAAGGAGCCGGAGAGAGAGAAGGCTACCAGCTCGGCGCCTGATGCCGAGAAGAATCCGAAGAGGCAAAAGACCTCTTCGGGTCCAAAGAAGCCGGAGTCGATTTCGGCAAGTAGGAAGGGGAAGACCCAGAAGCCCCCGAGAGCGCCAGAGAAAGACGTGGTCTTGGCGCCTCCTTCGGAGCATATCTGTGAGCCATTTTTATGGCCCACGGACTTCGCCGAGGTGAATTGTCTTCTTGATTCTTTGGCTTGGCTTCTGTCCTGTATTTTTGGTGCCCTCTGTTGACTTTTTTCCTTATCCATTTTCAGAGGAACGATATGCTCTCCAAGCTCGTCGCAGTCGAACTCTCCAAAGCGTCCAACGACTATGCTGAGATGCAGAGGAAATTGGCGGCTGCTTGTCACCGGGCCGAGCAGGCTGAGGCAAACTTTGAGAAAGCCAGAGCTGCTAGGATTTCGGCCCAGGATGAAGCTCAGTTTGCCAAAAACCAGCTCGTCATCCAGCGAGAGCAGACGAAACGGAGTGATGCTGCCGCCGTGGTTGCCCAAGGAGAGGGTCTCCGTGTTTACACGGAGAAACTCTTTTTGAGCAGCCAGTTCTCGGCCTTTGTCGGTAATCTGGTAAGGCTAATTGCCGATAAGGGCGAGCAGGGGGCCGACGTCGTGCTGCCTCTGTACAGCCGAGAGATAGCAGCTCGGCTTCAGAATCTGCCGCTCCTTGAGGAGCTCGCTTCATCCTCGGTCCTGCTTTCTGCAGACCGAGTCCGGAGTTGTCGAGCTGATCGGGACGAGAACCTGGAGGCTATCTTTGCCTCTGTGGGACCCGTTTCACCCGCTTCGACTTACAACGGAGAGGGTGAGGCCGAGCCGCTGGAGCTGGAGGCCGAAGTCGAGCGGGCCGGGCATCCGGAGAAGGAGGCCGATCAGGAGGCGGAGGCGAGGCCGGCAGGAGGCGAGGCCGAGGCTGAGGTAGCCCAGGAGAAAGAAGCTGTACCAGACCGAGGAGCCGGAGACGAAGCTGGCGGAGTATGATTTCGTCTCCCTTCTCTTAGTCTAGTTTCTTCCTTGTAAAATGGCCTTGAAGCCCTAGTGTAAAAAAATTTTCCTTGTGAATGAAAAATTCTCTACACTTGTCTTCGTATAGCTTTTCGTACTCGCCTTTATTCCTGTTGTATTTTACTATCTGCTCGGTACAGCTGCCGAACTAATATAGCTGCTTTGTACTCAAGGAGATGGAGATACTTCACTGGAAACGGCTGTACTCTTCGGCTTTAGACGAAGCTGAGAAAAGAGCTATAGCCGATCAGACGAAGAATGACGAGCTTCTGGCTCGTTTAGTGAAGCTGGATGCCGATAATAAGGACTTAGAGTCCGATAAGAATGATCTGGAGGCCGAGCTGAATACGACCATTGCTGAGAGGACTGCGTACGAGGATTACATCCGTGTGCGCGGGGGAATGACCATATCAGATGTTCAGAGTCGAGTTGACGAACTGTGGGAGGAATATAATGTACTCCGGAGGAACAATGCGCTGGAGAGCTCGGCTTGCCAACAAGTCGTGACATCATTGCGGCGCTGGGCCTCTCGGTACGACATAGTTCTTGCCCGGCGTCCCTCAATTGAGAGATTCCTCCGGCATTTCCCGCCAACAGATGCTAGTACTCCAGCTCAAACCTCTGATTCACTTGCTCAAAACCCTACTCCAAGTCAGCAACGAACTCAGGGACAACCGGAGACGTCAAGTCGAGGACGGACTGAAGTTCGCAGAGGAGCTGTGGTTATGAGTGAGCAAGATCGGCAAATGCTTCGTGAAGAGACTCTTCGCCGCCGAGGTGCTAGGGCTTCCCGGGCTCAGAGAAGAGGTGGCAGGTCGATTAGAGCATCTCGTCGACCTGCTTATTCTGCGGCTGCCTGGAACGCCCGAACTCAGCTTCACGAGGATTTTGTGAATAGATGGCTCAACTTTAGCAACCCTGGACAGTAGAATAGTCCTTTGTAATAGCGTAACGCCATCTCGTAGGGTAGCGGAGTTGTGTGCCGAACAAGATTTGAAAAATGAAATTTTGTTTTCGCTTCTAACACTCTGTATTTACAGCTTAGCGAAAAATTTCATCGTACTTGTCCTCGGTCTTATGAAGTAAACTTCTTTGACCGGACTTGTCTTTGGTCTGATGAAATAAACATCTTTGACCGGACTCGTCTTTGGTCTGATGAAATAAACATCTTTGACCGGACTCGTCTTTGGTCTGATGAAATAAACATCTTTGACCGGACTCGTCTTTGGTCTGATGAAATAAACATCTTTGACCGGACTCGTCTTTGGTCTGATGAAATAAACATCTTTGACCGGACTCGTCTTTGGTCTGATGAAATAAACATCTTTGACCGGACTCGTCTTTGGTCTGATGAAATAAACATCTTTGACCGGACTCGTCTTTGGTCTGATGAAATAAACATCTTTGACCGGACTCGTCTTTGGTCTGATGAAATAAACATCTTTTGACCGGACTCGTCTTTGGTCTGTGTTCTAATTTGGCGATTTTTGTCGCCGGGATCGAACTTTCCCTTGTCCTAATTCGGCGAGTTTTATCGCGTGGATCGGACTTTCCCAGTTAACCGAAGTGGTCTTATGCAGTAAACCTCTTTGACTAGACATGGTCGTCCTCGGTCTTATGAGGTAAACTGCTTTGACCGAACTTGGTCGTCCTAATTCGGCGAGTTTTATCGCATGGATTGGACTTTCCCTTGTCCTAATTCAGGCAAGTTTTATCGCGAGAATCGGACTTTTGTTGCAGTTCGTTTCAGACGAAGTGCTTGATTTTTAAGCAGAATTGTGGTCTTGTATCCTCTTTAGAAGCTTTGACACACAATCTTTGGCTTGTTGCAGCTCGTTTCGGACGAACTGCTTGTTTAAGCTGAATTGTGGTCTTGTATCCTCTTTAGAAGCTTTGACGCACAATCGTTGGCTTGTTGCAGCTCGTTTCGGACGAACTGCTTGTTTAAGCTGAATTGTGGTCTTGTATCCTCTTTAGAAGCTTTGACACACAATCTTTGGCTTGTTTATGTTCTAAGAAGGGGATCAGCCTTCGAAGAACAAGATACCTCAGTAACATTTGTAAGAGACGACACGCACATAGACAGACAAAACGCATATAGACAAATAAAGACCAAGCAAACCAAAGAAAGCACATTGACCGGACTGTCTCTTACAAATGGAGCTTTTTGAGGTTGGAAACGTACCATGTTCGGGGTACTTGTGCTCTTGACACGTGAGTCAATTTGTAAGACCCTTTGCCGAGGACTTCTGACACCCGATATGGACCTTCCCATGTGGGTTCGAGTTCGCCCAGCTTTTCTGCTCGGCTTACTTCGTTGTTTCTCAAGACGAGATCTCCCACTTGAAATTGCAGCTTCTTCACCCTTTGGTTGTAATACCGGGCTACTTGCTCCTTGTACTTGGCTGCTTTTATGCAGGCCAATTCTCTTCTTTCTTCGGCAAGATCTAGTTCGGCTCTCAGTCCGTCACCATTCATTTCTGAGGAGAAATTGAGTTCGGGGACTGGGTATGCCAATCTAAACCGGAATCACGGCTTCAGTGCCGTACACCATCGAGTTCGGCTCCGGTGTGACTTCGGTCATTCCGCCTGCCTCTGACTCCGGCTGCTGTGATTGCTATGCTTGATGGTGCCGAACTGATTGCTCGGCACTTTTAAGCGCAATCTGCGAACACACTTGCTCTTTTTCGATCACCTCGTATGACCGCTATCCCTCCTTTGGTGGGGAAGGTGTTCGGCGAGGAAGCCTCTGATCGCTATGATCGGGCTTCTTTTCGTCTCCTCTAGATGAGCTGTCTAAAGACCGTTTTCGACGGTCTGCCTCATCGGCTCGGGAGAACTGGTCCGCAATGTCCCACATCTCTTGAGCTGTTTGCGGACTGCATTCCACGAGCTTTTTGTAGAGAGCTCCGGGCCGGATTCCATTTTTGGAATGCCGAAATGACAAGTAGATCATTGAGATTATCTACTTGTAGGCATTCCTTATGGAATCTCGTCAGGAAGTCGCTGATCTTTTCGTCGCGACCTTGACGTATAGAAAGCAGCTGAGCCGAAGTGCTTCGGGCTTCCGCTTTCTGAAAGAACCTCCTGTGGAAAGCATCCATTAGATCTCGGTAGGATCTAATGCTGCCTTGAGGAAGGCTGTCGAACCACCTTCTGGCGTTCCCGATGAGCAGCTCGGGGAACAGCTTGCACACATGGACCTCATTGAGACCTTGGTTCGCCATATTATACTGATAGCGTCCCAGGAAGTCATGAGGATCCACGAGCCCGTCATAGGTTATCGACGGAGTTCGGTAGTTCTGTGGAAGGGGAGTTCGGGTGATATCGTCCGAGAACGGAGTCTTCAATGCTCCGTACATGGCGAACCCGACATCTCTTCGGTATGGAGGAGATGGAGATCTCCTGTGATTCCGGTACCGAGGAGGTACAGGAATGTGTCGGGGTTGAGGATTCTTTTTCCTGGAAGACACGGCACTACTGCGGTAGTGACTTTCATGTCTGGATGAGGAAGGAGAATCCACCGTTTTCGTCTTCGGCTCTTGGCTCTTTTGCAGGAAGGCTAAGAACTCATCCTGCTTCTCAGCCAAGAACAGCTTGACAGCCTCATTCAAATCAGGCTGCTGGGAAGACTCAGTGGGACGATTTTTGGAGCGGCTTGTTCCTTCGCCATGAGAACTGGTGGTGGATTTATCCCTAGGCTGTTTTCCAGACCTATGGGATGGATTGGCTTCCTCCTGGTTCTCACGGGCAGGAATACGGGTACTCTGCGATCTGGTATGCATTTTTTGGGTGGAAAAAATGGATCAAAAATTCGCTTTATCACAAATTTGGTTCTCTGTTTCCCACAGACGGCGCCAGTGATGAATCCGCGAATTGTTGATGTTAGTAAATGCAGGAAAATACAGATCACGACACAGAGAATTTTACGTGGTTCGATTTACTGAGGTAAATCTACGTCCACGGGGAGAAATGGGGGCAGGTTTGTATTGCTTGATCTGGAATTACAGCTTACAACACAGACTTGCTATATGGTATTTTTCTCTAGAGAGCTTCTAACCCCTTTCTACCAGATCTAAGTTCTATTTATACATTGAACTAAGATCGTGGCTTACATCATCACTCTAGGTCGTGGAGGTCGTGTAGGTCATGGCCTAAGATCGTGGCCTGAGTTGACGCCACGTGGTAGTGGGTGTGTTGGAAGTTGTGGAAATCCTGCATGGGTCCACTAACTCCTTGTTCGGTCGAAAACTGAGACCGAACTGCTTTGGTTGCCGATCTGAGAGTAGAGCTTGGTTGGCTTTTACCGAGCTGTAGGCTGAGGCCGAACTCTTTGGTAATGCCGAACTCGCAGAGCTTGATTGGTCGGCTTTTACCGAGCTGTAGGCTGAGGCCGAACTCTTTGGTAATGCCGAACTCATACTCTTCCTTGGGCTTTGGGCTGATGGGCCGTCATTGCTGTCGGGCTTGTTTAGTACGCACCCCATCATATAACATACATCAATGGTTATTTTGAAAATTATCATATAGTACTATATTCGTATTATGCAACCCATCAACGATAGGTAATTAGCGATGATTATATGTGGAAGAGTAGAGATTTTATGATGCTACATTTTTTCTTATATCAGAATCGTAATATGAATAGTGTTATTGTTAGTTCATGACTTTATGCTAATAATTGAGTGACATTTACAAGCAATGAAATCGAGAAGATTCTCGAATCAATTCATTAAATAAGTTATAATAACGGATAGCGGAGAACATAAAAAATGCATTGATTTTTGGTGAAATGAACTAATAATATGACAAGAGTTATGCTTACAGTTTTCGTGGTTTTCATTAAGAAAAGATTCTTGATTTTAAAATAGATGACTCAAATAATTTAATATCGCTAAGCCATATAATAAAAATATTATTACATGAATAAACATTCAATTATATAAAAAATACAAAAAAAAAACACGATAAATATATCCAACGGCGTCGTTTACAACGTAGACACGTAGACGGAAGTGCCGTCTAATGCTCCGCGATCAGTGGAACCTTTTTGCTAAAAAGTGGAGAAAATGCTGTGTTTTTACTTCTTTTGTTTTTCATTTTCTTTCATTCCCACATTTAAAATTTAAAAAGATTTGGTGGCTTTAATATTTTTTTGACTTGGTGGCTTTAATATTTAACTACCTGATCTGATCAACCTAACTACCACATTTGCCGTTGGATTTATAGTAAATTTATTTTAAAAGTCTAACTACCTCATGTCCACCTATGCACATTAATTCTAAATAAGAATTAGGTGGTATTTTCATTCATCTTGATTATTGTGAACTACATTATGTCGTGTCATTGTTAAAATTTATTTCATACTCCTCTCCAAGGGCTGATTGCTAGTGGGTAGAGGAAAATGTAGTGTTTTCTCTTTCTAAAATTATGGTTGTTCCATTGTCATTAACTTTTTTTTTCTTCAAATGTAGTAAATGTTCTAACTGTCAAATGAGACACAAGAAGACATATGCTTACTTTGAGAAGAGAGCATCGATTTCAATATTTAATATTAATACACTACGAACTTGTTTTTCTCTTTTCGATGTTCCAAATATATAGACTTCATATATAAAAGATAATGTGATTTAAAGTTCATTCACTAATAGTATATCCTTATTTGATTAATTGATAAATCTTTAGCATTAGTTGATCATAATAAATAAATACAAGTAAATTAAGAAGTTCAATTGTATATAGTAATATTTTTAACTTAATCCTTCTGAAGATATCAATCAATCTGTATATAATTGGGATGAAGTGAGTATTTTTGTTTTTTTATCCAAATAAAGGTAAAGAAGAACTATTTCAGTTCCCAACTTAGCAAACATGACTTTTTTTTATCAGGAGGCAAAGAATAAAGTGAATGTGACTATTCAAATAATTAATTCTCCACTAATTAAGGAAGATTTACTATGCACATAATTCATCACAAACTAATTATGTCCAATTACCGACAATGGAAGATGGCTTCCTGCAGGCATCTTTACATTATTACCGGATCATCAGTTGATCTTTCCTTAATTTTTGAGTTAAATATGTAAAGTGCCCACCCAATAAATTAAAAGGCAAATCGTAACTAGATTTGGTGAACATAATTAATTATTGGAGAAAACCTTCCGAGTTCAAATCAAGATTCTGGAGTGTGTTTCTATGATTAGGTTCCCTCTCAAAATAGGAAGTAATCATCAATAGTTTTGATGTCCAAGCAAACAATAGTACGGAGCATATGATATTTTCCTTCATACTTTTGAAACCCGATCCGAATCGAAATGGTAGTAAAATTTACGGACGAAGAGAGTAGTTTTGATCTTTTTGTCTCCGGATCGCATTTTTAAAATCCACACCAAATTGAGATGCCTGAATAATTTGTAGATGGAGAAAGTAACAAAGGAAAGACAAACCCGATCTGAATCGAAACGCGACGAAACCCGATCCAAATCGAAATGTTTCAATTCTAATGAGACAGAGGGAGAATGTATTATGTAGTACTCCATCCGTCCTAAAAAGATTGACTAGTTTTACCAGTTTGGGGCGTTCCCCAAAATTAGACCAAGTCCAAATATGAAAAATTTTCAACAATAATAATCTTAACACATCATTTTTAATATAGAACTCACAATCCACTAACACTTCTTTCACTATTTTTTCCTCTCTTTCTCTTACTTTACTATTTTATCTATTTTTTAAGGGTGAAGAGAGTATGAAACTATGAATCCATAGCTTAACAGTATCTAGGGGAATGAAACTATGAATCCATAACTTAATAGTATCCAGAAGAATTAAAACACGTGTCATTTATAAGTTTGTTTATTTTTAAATTTGAGGACGGAGAGAGTATGAAACTATGAATCCATAGATTAATAGTATCCAGAAGAACACAATTTAGTTAGTGTGTGATATCTATTAATACTAAAAAAATTTGGTTTATATGTGTTATTACATTTTATACATAAAATGGAAGAGGAAACATATTGTAGAACACCCGTGTAACCATTGAACTTATCTCAAAAAATACACCAAATATCTTGGATTTTTATGAGAGAGTGAAGAGAGGATTTTTGCACGTGTGTCGTATGCACGTGTTCCCCCTTTCAACAAGATTTATAATTTCCCACTAATGCAACAAATATTACAAAGTATAAGCGGCAAGAGCGGGGTCGAACCACAGAGACTAGGGACCTACTCGAGATTGTTTCTACGACACAATCGGAAAAGGGGTCGGCTGCTGCCACGTATTCATTAAGGGCTGAGTTTTAACTACTAGACCTGGGAATTTAAACCTAATCTATTCTATCTACTGGATCCAGAGAACTGAAGGTGCTTCAAATGTAATTGCAATCATGATTTGAAACCGAAAATTAACTTTAGATCATTCACCAAATTTCCTGGGTCAAGCAAATAAGTTTCCTAAAACAGCCAGACAACAGATTGTAAGAAAAGCAGCAGAACATATTTTCCTAAATAACTACTGACAAGAAAGCTGCAACTAACAAACTAAAGCAGATCTGATTCTAACTTCCAGCAAACTTCATCTTCTTCATGTAACTAAGCTAAAACAGAGTGAAAACAGAGCATTGAACACCATTGACGAAATAAAATAAAGCATGCTTCAAAACCTCTCGTAAACACGAAATTCAAGCTAGAACTGCCAGGTCTACTCTCCCGGGTCAAGCAGAAAGCGGAATAAACACAGATTAACCTTGCATGCATCACCTAAACTAACAGATCTCAGAAATCGAGCACGTGAATAACTAGATCTCAACCTCTAAACTACTGGAAATCATGTAAACATCATGGATCTAAACAAAGGCGGAGTCGTCAATTCCTTCGATGAAACTCGAGATCTAACTACATCGTCTCAAAAGCGGTAAAGAAAGCAAGGATCCAACGTCGGAGTCCTCAATTCCACTGTCGAAACCATTGAACTAAGCTAAGAAATCAGCAACTAAACTAAACTAATCTAAGAAAGCGGTGACGTTAAGCGCTTATGAGAGTTTCCTACCTAAACTACGAGAATGGTAGCGTTAAGCGCTACCGAGAACTTCCTACCTAACTACCATAGCGTCAAGTGCTCCTTCTTCATTCATGTTGGTCCCTTTATATAGGGAGGCTTCAAGCTCGAATCCCTAGGGTATGCTCTTCATGATTTGACGTTTGTACCCTTAAAATAGGATCTTTTAAATCTGCTTCTTTCTTCACTTTTTCTGCTCCATTTTCCCCGCCCCGGGTAATTTGTGTGCGTTCCTGAGTCCGGAAGATTTTTTACGCACCTGCTCTCCTGATAATTCTCTTTGACCTAGCGGATTTTTTGACACTTTTTACTCCTTTTCTGCTCATTTTGCATCTGCTCGGTCAATTTGCAGCATCTACTTGACCCAGCAAATATCTGCACACTTAAACTCAAATTAGCGCATTATCTCCCCAAAAAGGCATGTAATATCACTAAAAACCAATGCATGAAACGAGCCTTATCAGAGAGTGAGAGTATAAAAGTTACATGAAATGTTCGTACACCTCAACATTTTATCGATTCATCCAAGTAATTTGTTGAGGCAAAAATTAGGAAATAAACCTCTAGTTAAGAGAAAAAGGGAGATCATCAACTATCCACATTTTATCCACATTTTTTTGTCATGAAGACCTAAAAGGTTAATTAAATAAATAGTAATTTTTTAATTCCACTCTTATAGTTAAATTTCTTCGATTGGACCACTTAAAACATTAATTGCTTATTAAGATGGTACTTAAAAGGTAGTGATAAACATACATGAATGAATACACATAATAGGAATAATTATGTAGTAACCATTAATTAAAATTTTATACGATTAAGGTGTATTTGTTTACTAAATAATTAATTGTCATTTTTACCTTAAAAATAAAATAATCAAGCATATGAATAATCGTCACTAGACTGGTGAATCGTGATGGTGATTAACTAAATGTGATGCAATGTTTCTAGATAATCTCTTAAGGCTCTCTATTTCATAAATTTACAGTGTATAAATGGAATAGAATCACAAGATCTCCCCACATTTAAAATTATGTAGAATGGATAAACTAGTATTCAAATTATATAATTAAAAAAAATCGGTTAACATTTCGGTCTAATTCACTTCAATACTTAGAGCATCTGATCCCCAACAGTTGCCTTGCGAAAGAGCGAGCAAGCTCATGCCATCGGCACGGCAACGCACCTGCCCGCGGTTGCGCTCGTGCCGTCGGCACGGACGTGCTCTTAGGTAAAAGTTGTGCTCTTCGGGTGGGCGGGACGCACGCGGGACACGTGGCGTGCGCTGTGTGGGCGGTGACGCCCAATCCCCCCCCCCGCGATTGGACGTAATTTTAATCTGTTAAAATGTTTTTTTTAATTCGTAAAAAATATGAAAGTATAAAAGAAATATTTTCTCACTTCCAAAAATAGAGCCGTTTTACGACCCATTTTTTCATTTTTTAAAATTTTTTAAATATATTTTTTAATCTCAGTTCATCCAAATCATTTATAAGTACCTCATTCATCACCCAATTTTTACATCAAACTATCTCACACTCATATTTCTCTCATTTTTCTTCATACATTTCACCAAATGGATCCGAACGATCTAAACCGATTGATTGCGGAAGCGGAGCAAGAAGAACAAGCATACTATCAATTTTTTAGGATTTTAATTATTTTTTTTATTTTTTAAGAATTTGTAATTCTATTTCAGTTTTTTAATGCAATTTAATATTATGAAAATGTTATTAGTAATTGGAGTATTTAAATAGAATAATAGAATAGTGAGACACATAAATAATGAAAAAGCATGTCTTAGCTAAAAGTACGATTGTAGATGTTGTGCCTTACCTAGAGAAATGAATAAAGATGGAACCGGGCCATACTTTTAGAAGCGTTAAATTTTTACATGCTCCTTAACATCGGAGCACGGTTTGGGATGCTCTTAGAGTGTCCACAATGGTGGCCCTTGAAGGCCACCATTTGTGGCCCGGCCACCATTCGTGGCTCTCATGTGGCTTCCGTAATGGTAAAGTCAACAAAACTATCAAAAATAACAAGGGCCACCAAATGTGGCCATCTTTAAAAAAAATTAATTTGTTTATTTTTTTAATATTATTTTTTAATTTAAGTCTAATAAATTTTATTAGTTTTAAATTTATGATATTTATAAATTTAATTAAAGTAAAATAATGTGGATTGTAAATTAGAAAATTCACAACCTAGAAAAAATGTAACAATAACTTCGTTGTATTATATTGAAATAGGAAAATTATACAACGAAAGTGACATAATTTAAAAACAACAAGCCGGAAACCCAAATCACTCTGCAGCGCCCCTTCTACGGTTCCAGACCTCTTCAACCATATCAACCTGCAGTGAATCACGCGATATTTGGCTCCGCATATCGGTGTACCTCTGGATCAAGTATTCATTACTACGTGGTACACCCATCTGTATGGGCTCCATGGCAATACCCGAGCTCGTACTAGCACCTTCTTCGGGTGTCCATCGCTCTGCAGCATATCCTTCGTCATCTATTATCATATTGTGCAATATGATACATGCAGTCATGATGTCTGCGACATCATTTTCGTGCCATTGTCGAGCCGGGCACCGTATAATGGCCCATCGCGCTTGCAGTGCACCAAAAGCTCGCTCAACGTCCTTCCTAGCACCCTCTTGTTTTTTCGCGAAGTAGGTTTGCTTCGGCCCAACGGGTTGTCGGATCGTCTTCACAAACACGGGCCAGCGAGGGTATATCCCATCGGCCAAATAGTACCCCATGTTGTACTTAGTTCCGTTGGCCGTGAATCTCACTTGCGGCCCCTCACCCCGACTCTCGTCATTAAACAAGTGTGACGATCGTAGAACGTTGATGTCGTTGTTCGATCCAGCGACACCAAAATACGCATGCCAGATTCGCAAGCGGTAATCAGCAATGGCTTCCAAAATCATCGTGGGATGTCTGCCTTTGAAGCCAGAAGTGAACTGCCCCTTCCAAGACACTGGACAGTTCCTCCACTCCCAGTGCATGCAATCGATGCTCCCCAACATCCCCGGAAAATGATGTGCAGTCCCGTGCATAGCAATCAGTCTCTGGCAATCATCGGCCGATGGCTTCCGTAGATACTCCCCTTTGAAGATATCCTTGATCCCCCTGCAAAACTGCCTCAACGTCTGTAGTCTAGTCGTTTCGCCCATCTGTAGGTATTCATCGAACATGTCAGCGGGCCCGGCATAGGCAAGCTGTCTAATTGCCATCGTACACTTCTGGAAAGTCGACAAGCCAGGTCGGCCGGTGGCATCATATCGCAAGTTGAAGCACCTGAACCGCTGCACCAAACACGTCGCTATATGGACGAAGAGATTTTTCGACATTCTGAATCGCCGACGGAAAACTTCTGGCGGATAACGGGCGTTGTCGTTGAAGTAGTCCTCCATCAACCTGCGGTTTGCCCCGACATGATCACGATCGAAAAATCGCCGATGATGGAATGGCAGGCCGACTGCCACCGCCCCTCCGCCGCCTCTTCTGCCTCTTCCGCTTCACGTTGCACCGCCGCAACAAGGTTTTGGAACTCTAGATCTACCGCTTGTTGGAATTGTTCATCGTCAGAATCCATAATTGCACGGTTAAATTGAAGTTGGAAGGGAAGATTGGAGGAAAATGAGAGTAAAATGGAATTGGAAAATGGAGTGGAAATGTAGTATATTTATGCACAAAATTTTGAAAATTAAAAAAAATAATAATAATTTCCGCGGCCCAGCCGCGATTCTCGGCGCTTGCAATGGGAGAGCCGCGGCTCACACGGCTCAGCCGCGTGAAGGCCGCGGCCGCGGCTCAGCCACGCTTCTCGCCTCTCCGCCCCGGCTCTCGGCCTTTGCAATGGGGGGCCGCGCGCCGAGCCGCGGGCCGCGGCTCCCCCATTGTGGACACCCTTAGAAGCGTTAAATTTTTACATACTCCTTAACATCGCTCTTAGAAGCTCTTAGAAGCGTTAAGTTTTTACATACTCCTTAACATGAAAATACTTTATGGATGGTCTTTTACTTTTAGATCGCATCAAAATACTATAGATCACGTCAAAGAGGCATTTATTATATTTTCGCAGTCAAAGAACTACTCAAGATTTTGATTTTGATATACAACCGCAAAACACATCAAAATTTAAACACAAATCACTTTCCAAAAATATAAATAAAAAATAAAAATCGATAGTTGCCAAAAACAAAATACAAAAAGTGTAAATATTTCGTAAACCTTTTCGTGCGACAAAGATAAACTCTAGATAGTGCAGAATATACATCGTTTTCTGTTACAAAGCGTAATTAACTACCTCAATTTTATAAGTATAAATTACTACTACTATAATTCAATTCAAGACATGACTTGTCGATTCGGCCCCAACACTTTTTGAAATGATTTGCACGTGAATTGAGCACGTACACTTTCAAATATGCATTATTATTACCATATCAACTAAAATTCACCAATAGTCCATAATTAAAATTTATTATTTGTAATTAGAATTTAATTAGAGTGAAATGGATTATGCATCAATGCCGCCCCTCTATATAAAATGGTCTTGTACAAACTCTAAACATCGTTTTCATCTTTTTGCCGAAAAATAAATATGAGAGAAGGAAAGAAGAAATTCTATTAAGTTAGTTAGAAAGATAATGGAAAATATTTTTTCCTTTTTATTTTTCGTGAATGGTGGATAACAACTGGCCATTTCAACCAAGTCTATTTATTAGAAGTGTTGACGGCTCTCCATTGCTAGTGAAAGAAGATTATATGTCAAACCAGCACATGGCCAATTTGGAATGCAAATATTGATGTTTCGTATCATTAATAATGGTAATGATTTATATATTGTTATTTGGATAATTATTATAAACCCAATTATGCCAAAATATCAGTTACAGCATAAAGTCCTCCAAAGTGGAAATATACAGATATTTTGAATCGATATAAATTTAAGAACTATTTAGATAAGGAAGCTGGTTTCTCCTGGATTGTAAAAAAAACAACTAATACCACTAAACAGAAAAATGGGTATCTCTCTTTTAACTTCCTTATATTTTGCATATCAATTTTAAAATCCCCTTATAAATTATATTAAACAATTAATTTATTCTGATATTGCAACCAATTAAGATTTTGACTCTAACATGGTTGAAGTTAAACCATAATTCGACAAATGAAATGATTCAAATTAGTATAATACGATATAGTTTCGTTGTCTAAAACATGACTTTGTTTTGGTCGACGTCCGACAATGTCACGTAAGTAAGCCATCAAGCTATGTCGACACACTGAAATCTAAATTGGTAGAACAAATCAACAGTTTAATAATTTACAGGCGGATTTTAAAGTTGGGGTGAAAAACCATAATTCGGCAAAAAATTATAAATTTACAAACAAATTACCCTAGAAAAAAATATATTTTTTCCTCAATATATATATAGAAACTCGGTACAATATTCCAACCAACACACCTATAAATGTACATAAAGAGTAATGATGTGAATATACAAGCATTATGCATAGGCTAAGAATGACAGATATATGATGTAAAACAGAATTAACAAAAATAAAAAGAAGCGCATTACCTTTTTGTTTAGTTGGAGGTGTGTGTTTACCAGTAAATAGAATAATACACAAAATAATAATAATAACAATATATCTTTTGGTAAAGATTCAAAGCTTACGTAGGTAACAATGAGATATGCAGGGTCCAGCATGTCTGAGAAATTTAGATGAATACAATGAGTCTGTTAGGTATCCACAATGGTGATAGCCCAGCAATAGTCCAGCCATAGCCCAGCCATAACCCAGCCATAAACTCCTCCTGCTACATCATCAATACTAAAAATCCTCCTGCCACATCAGAAATAGCCCAGCCATAGCCTAGCCATATCATAAATAGCCCAGCCACATCAATAGCCACATCACTAATAACACAATATACGGAATTTAATTTACGAGACATATACGGGAAACATTAATAATACTATTTTAATTTTAAAAAAAGTACAATAAATTAAAAAAGTACAATAAATTTAAAAAAGTACTAAAATTTTAAAAAAGTACATTAATAATAAAAATTACATTAAAAAAAAGTACATTACTTAAAAAAAATCACTCGGTGGCTCCCTCGATTCCGTCGTCGCCGTCGCCACCGTCACCGCCGTCGCCGTCGCCACCGTCACCGCCGTCTCCGTCGCCACCGCCTCCGCCGCCTCCGTCGCCACTGTCACCGCCGCCTCCGCTGCCACCGCCGCTGCCGCCTCCACGCAGATCGTCATTCATGCTCTCGAGCAATGTGAAGAGAAATCTCTTCTCATGGGGGTCCGTCGCCGCTCGCCATTCGGCTAACGTCTTCACCATCATCTGGCGCGTTTGTTGTCGCGCGAAGTACTTGAGATCCTCTGTAGACTGGCGGTCAAAGGGGGATGTCGACTGGACCTCCTGGGAACCCCCGGCGACCCCCCTCGCCGCCCGTTGCGCCCGCTTTTGCCCAACGGGGCGAGGTCGGCGGCCGAACGAACGAGGGTTGGGGAGCACCTGGTCCGTCTCGGGGAGGTCGTGGGAACCACCGCTGCTGCCGCTGAAATCCCCGGTATAGTTCAATTGTTGCCGTTTCGGCCAGCCAGCATCGACACCTACTCGGAATTTCTCAGAGTCGTTCAGCACAAGATAGCAGTTCCAGTAGGTGAAGTCCTTATACAACCCGGGCTGGGGGAAGGCTTTCTCCGCTATCCTCCTGCAGCCGTCCTCCGTTTGGCCACTACTTTGCATGCGGAGGGCGTTGACGTACAAACTCGAAAATCGGGAGACGGCAGCCCTGATTCGGTTCCACGCCTTCCGGCAATCCTCCCCGTTGTGTGGCCTCCCCTCCGGGCAAAATCGCTGGTAGGCTGCTGCTACCTTGCCCCACATGTTGACGATCCTCTGGTTATTAGAAACAAGAGGATCGTCGCAAACACTCACCCACGCCCTTGACAGGGCAACATTCTCCTCGTCCGTCCACCTTCTCCGTGCCGTGGGGTCATCCCCACCCGGCTGCGACGACTCCCCGACCTTCTTTCCCTTGCCCTTCTTCTTTGGGGCGCCACTACCCTGCACTGCTCCCCCCGTTTGAACGGGAGTTTCCGGAACTCCGAGACTATCAAACCCCAAATCCGCCAACGAAAATTCATCAAAACCGCTCGGCGTGAACTGCGCATCCGTTGGGGTCGATGTGTGCGACGAAGCAGTGCTGAAATCAAAACTAGGGCGATAGACGTTCCCCCGCGTCACCTGCGTCGCCGGTACTCCCCCCGGCGTCCCCTGCGTCGCCGAACCTCCCCCGGGCATCATCTGCATATTGGGTGCCCACCTCGGCATCATCTGTATATTGGGTCCCCAACCCGGCATCCCCGGCGGACTACCTCCGGTCGGCATCCCGAGTAGCATCTGCTGCCACGGGTACATGTTGTAGTACCCGGGCATCTGATTCCATCCGCCTCCAACATTAATTGGGGGAGTTTGAGAACCACTCGTCCCTGAACTAGGCTCGTTGTTTAGATCCATTTCTCGGTGTTGATCTTGTATAGAAATTAAGATAGAGAGAGTACTCGTTAATACAAGTGGTGCGAATGAAAATGAAGTGCAAATCGCGTATATATAGTGTCTCGAAAATTTAAAAAAAAAAACAAAAAAACCGCTGGGCGATGCGCTGGGCGATCCCGACGCTGCAATGGCGCCGAGCGGATCGCCCAGCGCCCGTCGACCGCCTAGCGCTAGGCGATTTTTAATTCCGAAAAACCGCTCGGCGGTTTTCGGAAGCTGCAATGGTTCGCCTAGCGACCGCCTAGCGCGGGGCTCGGCTAGGCGGTGCGCTAGGCGCCATTGTGGATAGCCTTATACATTACATACTGTTTTTGTAATGGACCCATTTCTCACATGTGCTCACATGAATCCATTCTCCACTTTTTTTCTTGCCAAACTTTATCACTTGTAAAATTTGTTCTTGAGAGTATATCTTATAATATCATTGCACGAGTTGAATATGAATTAGTACTAGTAGTATAATTTATGAAATTTGAGTGAAGAAGTTGTAGGGGGGAGGATTATACTGGCTATCGGCAATGAAAATGAGTTATTTTGAAAGGTTGATGGAAAATAAAATGACAAGAGCCATCAAGGGTGGATAGCGAACCCCAAATTGATGTATAGGTATAAAGAAACAAAGAAATTTAGACGAATGTCACATGCATACTACTACATTTATTTAGACAATATTTTTAATGGTCCCACTTTTTGAGTACTTTTGTGGCCAAAAATGGTAAGTGTGTAGTTTCGCTCTTGTTATCTCTAATGGAGATGTAATTATTGTGGACATTGTTCACATGACAATGCAACATGTGTTGATTTTATTTTTTATTTTCTATAATTGTAGTAAGTATTCAATTCGAAAATGTCATTTGATTTGAATTCAACACAAAGGTTTACAAACAATAGTTAGTTTGATCATAAGAGCATCCACAACCGTGCTCTTGCCAGCGGCACGGTTGTGGGCCCGGGCGGTACTATTCATGCCTGCTCTCTGGCAAGAGCACAACACCCACAACTGTGCTCTTCCGCAAGGACGAGCACAATTAATTTAAAATTCAATTAAACAATAACATTTCCGTAATATTAAAATTCATTTAAAAACCACAATAAATATTACAAATGATAAATAAAATTAAACATTACATAATTAAAATCCTAAAAATTAAAAAAACCACTACTCGTTGCCGAATTTCGTCCACATGTGGTTGATTAGGTCTTCTTGTAGTTGATTGTGGATTCGAGTATCGCGCATTGTGTGTCTTGTCTCGATCCTCTGGCCAACCGTAGTATGCTCGCCTCGGCGTGGGGGAGACCTCGCTGTTGAGCTTCCGGCTTCGTCCTCGTCGTAGAAGCTAGCCGCCCTCGGCCCTTCGTCGGCTATAATCATGTTGTATAATATAATACACGTGAACATGATGTCGGCGATATTATTCACGTACCACAGCCGAGCCGGGGCCTTCACAATGTTGAATCGAGCTTGAAGGACCCCGAAGGCTCTTTCGACGTCCTTCCGCGCTGACTCTTGACGCTGCGCAAAAAGAACCCGTCTCGGGTCGTGCGGGTTGTGGAGCGTCTTCACGAACGTCGACCACCTTGGGTAGATACCATCGGCGAGATAGTAACCCATTCGGTATGTATTTCCGTTGATGGTGAAGTCGATCGCCGGTGCTACACCATTCATCACATCATTGAAGAGTGGTGAAGAATAGAGCACGTTCAAGTCGTTGTTGGATCCGGCAACGCCAAAATATGCATGCCAAATCCATAGGCGTTAGTCGGCGACCGCCTCAAGGATAAGTGTTGGGCCGCCGCCTTTGTGACCGCTTAAGTGTTGCCCCCTCCAAGCAGTCGGGCAATTCTTCCACCTCCAATGCATGCAGTCAATGCTGCCAAGCATTCCGGGAAAGCCATGGACTGATTCGTGAAGACGAAGCAACCGGTGGCAATCATCGGTGGTGGGTGCCCGAAGGAATTCATCCCCAAAAGCAGAACGAACGCCCTCGCAAAAATTCTTTAAACAAAGGATTCCAGTGGACTCACCGATATGCAAATACTCGTCGAAGATGTCGGCCGTTTGCCCAGTAGCGAGTTGTCGGATGGCACACGTACACTTCTGCAACGCCGTGATACTTTGCCGGCCGGCTGCATCTACACCTGTTTGAAAGTATTCAACACGTGCGGACAATGTGTTGACAATTCGCATGAACAAGCGCTTTGACATGCGAAAACGGCGCCTGAAGTAATCTGCCGGAAACCGCGGATGGTCGGCAAAGTAGTCAGCAACGAGCCTTTCGTGGGCTCCCTCCCGGTCACGATGGATGTAGCGGCGATTTGATCTAGTGCGTTGAGGAGGATGAGCGGGGGTATTCGCCGCGACATATGCTTCGTAAGCGGCACGATGTTGTTCGTACTATTCTTGTTCTTCGCGCTCCGCTTCCGCCATGAGATGAGTGAAATCCATTTGATGTTTTGAGTGAAGGTTGAATGTGTTGATAGTTTGTATAAGAATTATGAATGAGAGATGAATGAGAGATGAATTGATGTGATAAATGAGTGATGAATGTGTGTATTTATAGATGATTTTGGGAAAAAAATAAAAAAAAATCTAAAAAATTCAGAAAAAACGGGAAAAAAACGGCCATATTTTTGGGATTTGGAAATTTTTTTTTATTTTTAGCATTATTTATAATTAAATACCGATTTTTAAAAAAAAATTTTGAATGCAACGGCTACGCCGTTGCCCAATCCCGTGCCGCCATGTGTGCGTCCGCTGGCACGGACGTGCTCGATACATCGAGCAGCGCCGTGCCAGCGGCGGCGACCCTTCTCCTTGCCGCTGGCACGGACGGCGGTGGCGACGACCGCCACCGCTGTGGATGCTCTAAAAATTATCTTTAAAAGTGAAACACCTTCTGATATTTTTTTTTAATACTGTTCGAGTAGGAATGCCATGGACTTATACAGATGAGACCAGATTCAGGGTATTTTTTAGTACTTGGACCCTAATTCAGCCCAAAACTTACCTGTCACTTCTTGGTCCAGACTTGAAAATGAAACAATTTTTGAGTTGTCTTCTTTTTTAAGTAACAAAGTAATTTTCAATTTGGTTGCCAACACTACCTTGGATCTTTGACTTAATACTGATAGGATTGCGTTATCACCTTTTTACTTGATAATTAATTGTAGTAGTAGAAATAGTTACTCTATAAAGGATGATCTGTGTGTGGGTGTGTAACCTAGAAAATCAGAAGGCTGATGCAGTTGAATATATTTGTGGTGAAGGGGTTTAAACACAAAGGGATTCTAGAACAATATGATGGCTAGAGAGAGGCAACATACAGCAAACACAAATCATAAATCACAAGGAACCCAGAATCAACAGTAGCAGGCACAACTCGTTACCCATCCTTTGTCTATCCCTATACACAAATTCCACTTTTCTTTACTTGAAACTGGAACCCCCGATTGTCTTTGAGGAGCCAGCTGAACCATGTTCACCTGAGGCTGCGAAAAGCTGGGGCGAAAACAAGCCACTCTTCCTCAGTCTCCCTGCATTTCCCTTTAGTGAGAGGTTTTTCCGCAACTGGTTCCTGTTAAGGGACAGCAATGTGCTTCGACTGGGGGTGTGGAATGCTCCTTCAACACAATCTCCTGCTTGAACACAGCCCCATTGCTTGGATGGTGCGTCCTCGGAGAAAGGTCTGAGGCGGGGGAAGGTGTTCCTCAGCTTGGAAAACAATCTCTGGTCAGGGGAGTTACCTTCATCAATCTTGATGCAGATGGGACAAGGAGGGTCACTCTTACAAGCTTTAGGTGTTGTTTGGTCCAAGCACTCTGCATGGAAGACATGGCGACAGGAAAGGACTCCAGCAACTGGCATATCTCCACTCTTGACAATCCTACGAGAGCTCCATGGCGATCTCTGTGAAAGGAACCTCTCA
The DNA here is from genome assembly GCF_004379255.2 of Salvia splendens. Taxonomy (NCBI): domain Eukaryota; kingdom Viridiplantae; phylum Streptophyta; class Magnoliopsida; order Lamiales; family Lamiaceae; genus Salvia; species Salvia splendens. The sequence goes on from NC_056034.1 coordinate 10,217,547, forward strand.
CACAACCCGCATCTGAAACAATCAGCAGGGCTCCGAGACCTGGTTGATTGATCACATTCAAACGTCTCGGGTGCTTCAGTGAAATCAATGCTGCCACTAGTGCTGCTCAAATGATGTCTGTCTCTTTGTGGAGTCATAGGATCAAACTCAGCCAGCCCAGCAGATGCAATACTGGAACTCTCTCTAGTGCGCCTTTCTGATGGGAGGGACAGAGGATGAATAGCTTTAGACATAAAGCAGCGACGGTTACGATGAAGGGTATGTGACTTGACCATGGACTCATAATCACAACTACTATCTGATTGGGACGATGTAGAGCCTCCACCATCCCTAGCTGCTGATGTTCCCTATAAGATTGTTTGGTTTTATAAGCATCACATTTAGCGCCAACTAAATGTTGTTAAAACGATAACATGAACACAGTTGCATACCTCCATGGTGGGAGAAAAGGATAGTGGCCTCCAAATTACATCTGAAAAGGATGTTGAAATAAATATCAGGCAGTACCTTACACCATATAGATCGATAGTCGGGGCCAAATTTCTCGGACTACTATCATACTATAGAAAACCTGTAGAATCTCAAACTAATTTGTTTACTATGACAAAGCTTCAATCATTATATTGAGCTCTTAGAGAAAGATTAAAACCAAACCATGCAATTGCTTGCTCCCCAAATACATTTCAGAAATTATAACATGAGTTTGAATATTAGTTTACCCATTTATGTGAAGTAATCACTACTTCAATTTTAGTTGTAAGAGCTGTATAATCACTAATTGTGTCCACCAATCCCTTGCTCAACTTGAAAACATAAGTCAAGAGAAAATGTTATAGCACAGAAGGGTTCGGATGTTCTTTTTCAATTTCATAATTCTTGAAAAGGTAGCAGAATGTCTGAGTAAAGGATTTCAATTGTGAGCATATAGTGAGGTTATGAGATACACGTGATCCATAACAATTTGAGTCAGGTTTAGAGGGAAGAGATCTAGGGTGTAAACAGATGTTATCAAACTAGGAACTCATAATATTAAAATGGATAGGAGAAAATAGATTAAGACTTCTACAGTATATATACAAGGATATGAAATAACATGAAATTCATTCCATACCTCTCCCTGAAGCACCATAATCATCAGTGCCAATTTCTTGTATTGCTGGGGGTGTCCATTGCTGCGAAGGAGATATGCCAGCTGGACTACTCAAGTAGGGACCAATGCCATCAGATACAAGAAACTGATGATTTGTCAGATTGTTTCCTCTCACCCAACTTCTACTTCCTCTACTATTTGATGATGCTGAAGACCCATACAACTGAATGCCATCATGGGAACCAAAAGACACTCCTTCAGGTTGGAATTGTAAGTCCCATCTTGAAGGTGGAGGAGAAAAGCTAGTGTTAGTTCTCCAGTAAGGTTCATGTGGTCCCACAGACCAGTCCCGGCTGGCTGCATTAGACCCATGTGGCCTTGCAGCCACACAACAAAGGGACCCCGTTTTAGCTATCTTTCACAACACACCACAGTTTCTTAAGGCACCAAACTATCCCCACACCTCCAAAAACTTCTCAACTCTTAGAAGACAAATGCAGATCAGTTCTTGCAGGATTTTCAGATTACATAAATAATGTTAATCAGTTCAGCATACAGCACAATAAATAAATTAATTTCTACTGTTTGATCACTGAGAGCAAACTATACTAGCCTGCTATAGACTTAACAAAAAGCCCAGAGCACTGTCTACTTTCAGCAGTGTAACTATAGCATTTGATTATCAAAATTATATCCTTTCTTCCTGTCTGCAAGTTGTCCAAAGCTTCAAATATTTGAATCCTTCATATCTAAGATAGATAAGAATGAAGTTAGATTGAAGTCACATACTGCAAGGAGCATATACACTACAAAAATTAAAAAAAAAACAATCTTTTAAAATAGTATGTTATGAAATGTCAGTTTTTGTAATGTAAAAAACCCACATTTTCTGCTAAAAACAACAGTATATTTTCAAGGGAAAACGGTAAAAGGGTGTAAATCATAAAGCATCTCGTAATAGATATTGAAGAAATTTACAGAAGTACCGAAGCTTACATTTTTCACCACAAAAACCAACCCAATAACGGTCTTTTATGAAAATTAAATAGAAGTCGTTCAATTAGTTCAATTATTGCAGTTGCAGCTCACGTAAATTGATGAAGCAAGCGGCATATTGCCATAAGAAGAGGATATACAAAAATTTGAAACAAAAGCAAAATAAGAACCTACAAAATTTCGCTAAATACAAGAACGAACAAGAAATGGATAAAACATTGCACCAGCCCAGAAATTGATAATTAGCAAGGCTTGCCAATTCATCACTAAGGACTACCATTACTAGCTTTGAAATCTGCATACATATACATACTATACAGTAGAGATAGAAAGCTTACTTGTTTGCATAAAAAATGGGCTGAAGAGAGTGAATGAGAATAATTGTGCGTTCGAGTCGAATATAAGAACCCTAATTTAACGGAGAGAACCGCGATTTTTCCAGTCGCTATTTTCACATTTGCCCCTCACCTTTATGTTATTTATATCTCTTGCCCCATGGCTTTGATTTACAATTGCCCCTCCCATTTTATTTTATTTATAATCCAGTGCACTAAAGATTTCAATTTTTAATATTATGGCATGTTCTATTTTATTTTTTCCCCTTTATGTTTTTTAGGATTATTTTTTCAGATTGAATTAAATTATTAGCTTTTATTTTATTTTATTTATATCGAGTTCTTCTATCATACTCCTATTTGTTCCAACATTCTTTGAGAAATAAATATACTAAACAAGAAATCTCATTACTATTCTAAAAATAGTAGCTGAAACATGGGAGGAAACTAGGACAAGAAGCTTAAGAGCATAGTAGTACATTTGAAAGCTGTCCATTCAACCACTCCATTATCCTTCTTGCCATGTCACCTTCTGTCTTCCCTCAGACAGCAACAACGGGGTTAAGCCATAGAATCGCAACTTATAGCAAGATCACTTGTTTTTCATGACAGAAAGTAGTGATAAATGTGTGACTATTTATAGGCGAACCGTGGGGATTTATGGGTGGGGCCGTGGATAGAGCCGCTTAATTCACATGAATATTTGCACAGAAGGTTCTGGAAATGCTGCAGTGAATCAAGAATTCCTTGTACAAGTCGAAGAAGTGTTCAATCAGCACATATTGAGACAAGATAAATCAAAGCAAGAAAAAATACTACTTCTACACTTGAAAATGGTATGTTATGCTTGAAATTTAATTTGTCAACAGTCTATACACAATAACGGATTATGTCAAGAAGGAACGAGAGAAAGAACGAACGAACGAACGAGAATTGGGATGAAATCACTTGAATAAGTCATCATTTCGTTCTGATATACTATTGCAAACCAAGCTAACTAACAGTACATCGACGAGCATGTCAAACATTTGACAACAAGTATGAGAAACGCTTGTTCCAAGGTCTAAGAAGCAGAATGAACAGAGATCCAAAAGGCTTGCATAAACCTAAAATTCGAGGGCGGAAGGCCTGCCGTCTCTGCTAGCTGGTGCAATCTGAATGGATCTTATAAGATGCTTCAGCATTATTAAATAAACAAATAGGCACTTTAAAATATTCACTCTTCATAATAAGATCTCATTGTTTTGTCCAGAGCTGATAAAGTAAAAAGAAGAAAAAAAGAAGTAATTTTACATTCATATTACCACAAGTCGCAACATAAAAGGTAGTGATTTTAAGGGAAGTTGGTGAGATCAGTGCATATATATTGATTGTATGGTGGTGGATTGTAAAAGAGCCATGAGTTGAGCTTTTGTTATACTCATGAGTCATGTGTGTGAAGATGGGCTTTTGTTTGACTATCGAAGAATGCTATAACTCTCACTTCATGTTTTGACTTATCTTACTCCAAATTCCTTGCTTTTTACACATTTCTTGATATCCAAGAAACTACTTCTTGTTTCCAGATTTTGCATAATACTACCACTACTTTGCTTCCCTAAATTCGGTGGAAGATTAATTTATTTTGCATAATACTTCTTATTAATTTTTTTTTTTCTTATCGGTTCATAAAAATTAGTGTACTTTTTTGTTTGTAAGATTCTTTGTGGGGGCCCATTCTATTCTATACTAATAATATTTGAATAGTAATTTATTTCTGTGTCTGTCTTCTATTATTGCTTTGGAATTTTTACTAGTAGTAGTAAATTTGGGTGCGCTTTGTTTTGTCCATAATATTGATTTATTCTTACCCTAAAATCAACAAACTATTTCATTGGATATATATGTGAAATGCCCTTGAAGAGGCGGTTACACACAACACAAACACAGCCTACTAACTTCAACATTTGCGCTGCTCAAGATCAAGAGATTCCTAGGCGAAGCCTTCGCCGTTGATTCTCCACTGTAACTATGCATTCTTATCGTATAAATTTCTGCATTTCTTTATAATTATAACATTTTATTTGAATGTGGTATTTGTATCCTCCGCCTATATTCATATATTTTGTGATTTGTGTTGAAATTAGTAACATTTCTCGTTGTTTTGACCCAAAATCGGAACAAGAAAAGAAGAGGAAGCCATTTTCAGCGCGTTTATTGCTTTTTTGTATGCATGTTTGTCTGAAATTTCTTACCCTTTGTGTTTGATTAACGTGGAAAGTTTTTTTTTGGCTTGAATTGGATTCTACATATTTTGGTCACATTTTGAATATGGTATTTGTTGTAGCAAGTTAAATCACAGAATGAGCCAACGAGGAAGGGGACCTCATGGTGTATCTGATTATTCTGCAAGTGAAGGAGGGAAAAGAAGAAATGGGATTGATGAAAATTCGATTGGAATGGAGCATACAGTTTATCGATATTTATGCCCGTTGAGGAAAATTGGGAGCATTATTGGCATTGGTGGGGATATTGCCAAGCAGCTGAGATCTGAAACCCATGCAAAGATAAGGATTAGTGAGACCATCCCTGGCTGCGATGAACGTGTTGTCACCATCTACAGTACGAGCGATGAGACCAACAGTTATGAAAATGAACAAGTTTCCCCTGCTCAGGATGCCTTGTTTAGGGTGCATGGCAAGGTGGTGGCCGAGGAGCAGCCTGCGAATGGTGGCACTTCTGAGGAGTCCCTGCAGATCACAGTGCGATTGCTTGTTCCATCGGATCAGATAGGTTGTGTGATTGGCAAGGGTGGGCAGATAGTTCAGAATATACGCAATGAAACTCATGCTCAGATCAGAATCTTGGGCAGCGACCATTTACCGCCTTGTGCTCTGAGCTCTGATGAGCTCATCCAGGTACATGCTGTTTCAGTTTTCTGTTTAGCTACTACTTGCATTAGTTCCAGGCTAATTTTGTTGTTGTTACGAAATATAAGTCATATTAAATGTTGCACATTGTGTTTTCTACTTCTAACATCTATTATCAGACAATAGCTTTCGTCTTGATTGCTGATAATTTGCTTGGTTGTATTAGATAAATGGCGAAGCTACTGTTGTGAAGAATGCCCTCTGTCAAGTGGCTTTTCGTCTTCATGATTACCCCTCCCGGTCACAGCAGTCAATATTGACTTTGCCAAGCATATATAGATCTGGAATTTCATTTAATAGCCCGAATCTTGGTGGGGTGCCGGCCTCCTTGATGGGTCCTTACAGGAATCACAGAAAAGACGGCAGAGAATGGTCTTCTGTTGCCAGAGAATTCTCACTTCGTTTAGTTTGTCCAACTGAAAATCTTGGTGCTGTGATTGGTAAAGGTGGTTCTGTTATTAAACAAATAAGACAGGACTCGGGTGCGTTTATTGTAGTTGATAGTGGTGGTGCTGACGGAGATGACTGTATAATATCGGTTTCTGCTATGGAGGTATGCATGTGACTAACTGTATGTGATTCTGCTCATATAACAATATTGAAAGACATAGTCTAAATCTATTTCTGATCGTGTAGATGCTCGAAGCACCATCCCGAACTATAGATGCAATAATGCGGTTGCAACCACGGTGTAGTGAGAAAATAGAAAGAGATTCAGGCGAACCTGTGATCACAACTCGTTTGCTGGTTCCGAGCTCAAGAATTGGATGCATCATTGGCAAAGGTGGGGCAATCATAAAAGAGATGAGAAGTAGCTCTAGAGCAAATATTCGAATTTTTTCTGATGAAAACATTCCCAAAGTTGCATCCGAAGACGATGAGATGGTCCAGGTGAATGAATTAGTCTGTCATATTATTATTTATCACGAGATGGCATAACTGAATTTACCATATATGCTGAACAGGTAAGTGGAGAACTGAATGCCGCTAAAAATGCTATGTTACAAGTAATGCAGCGGCTGAGGGCCAACATACTTGAGAGTGATGGAAGCTCGTCAGCATTTCCTATACTTGAGGCGTTTCAAGGGCAAGCATACGTAAATCGTGATAACAGAAAGCATAATCATGTACATTCAGCTTACTCCGGTGGGTACAGTAGCAAAACCTTGCCTCAAACCGACAATTATGGGAGCTGCGATGATCCTCAGGTAGTAGTCTTGACTTTAGCTCCGTCTTATTTGTTTATTAGTAAAATATTTGTCATTTCCATATCCTGAACTAAATTTTATGATACAGATGGTGCACGGGAGCGGTTATGAAGCATATGCTGCTTATTAACCCGGTCAATCGACTGGTGCCAGGTAAATTTATACCTCCCCCATGGCCATGAACTTTCTCAATCATCTCCAATTCCCAACCCTCCCACCAAATTTCGCAACAAAACAAAGAAACATAACAGGGATTGGCATCTTTACTGCTTAACACCGCTTTGTTCATTTCCGTTTCATTTGGGACTAGTAATTCTTTCTTTTTTCACGAGTTCATCACCCTAATACGCGTTGCTGATGCCAATGCAGCTATTAAGAGTGTGGTGCCCTGTTTGGAGAGGCCACCGGTACAAGTCAAGAATCAAGAACCAGATAAACAGGACATGATGGAGCTAATGTCGCACCTAAAAGTCCTCGAATCGGCTTATGCTTTTATATAATACTAATAATAATAGAAACCACATGAGCTCCTTCGAATTTTGCTTAAGATTTATTGAGCAATCACTTTGTCCTCAGCTATGTATTTACCACGTTTTGGGGAAATGTTGTTGCTTTTAGGTTTAATCAATAGTCTTGATTTTTGTTACAACACCTTAGATAACAATACTGATAATGGTTCTGAAATTGTGTGTGTTTGTCTCTCTGCTTCAACATACATGTGATGAAGAAGAAAGAACAAATGAAGCAGTTAAATGATATAGACATAGTTTCTACAGATAACTTATCATTTTGGTATATTCAATTCAAAATACAAAAGCAGTAAAAAGCTACAGAAAAAGAATGATACTTGCCTCATAAACTAATCTTAAATCTTGGTATATTTATCGATGTGGAAAGCAAAAGTAGATACTTACAAGAGCATTGCAACCCAATCCACGTTGATCTTTAACCATTGATAGATTATCTAGGAAGATCCAAACTTGCTTATGTCTGCAAATACTGATAATGTTTCTCGACACTCTGCAGCTGTCCCATTTTAAGACAGATGCACTGAACTCTGAGGCACAGAAAAATGAATCCAGAAGAAAGTACGGACTATGATTGAGAACCGAAAGCAGTGAGACCGTAGAGAGGATTTTCGATACTAGACCTCTTTCTCAGAATACTAGCTATTGTCGGGGCGCTAGGAAGTGCTGTGGCAATGGGAACTACAGATGAGACGCTTCCCTTCTCAACACGAGCATTCATATTCCAAGCTGAATATGATGATATCCCAGCTTTTAGGTCTGTGAATAAACTCTCACATGAAATTGATTTCATTGTATTATTCGTGTTTTTGGTTTCATTGTTTGTTGTGTTTGGTTTCATCAAAGGTTCTTTGTGATCTCGAATGGAACAGTATGCGGATATCTTTCTCTCTCTCTACCAATGGCCATCTATCATGTAATCAGGAAAGGAGCAGCTAAGAGCCGGGCTTTGCTGATCTTTCTGGACGCGGTAAAGACTTCTTGTTCTTCGTTATAGATGCATTGCTAATAAGTATATATCTTAATGTATTCAATATTTACTCGAAAATCATGTAAGAATTCATTGTTTTAAAAACAATTGTGCAGATAATGCTAGCTGTACTAACTGCAGGAGCCTCAACAGCAGCAGCTATTGTGTATTTAGCACACAAGGGGAATGCTTCAGCAAATTGGTTAGCTATATGTCAACAGTACCAGAGTTTCTGCAACCGCGTCACAGGATCTTTAATCGGCTCTTTTGGTGCAGTTCTTATTTTAATTTTGTTAATCTTTTTGTCAGGTTTAGTACTATCTAAACGAGCGATGTAGGCAGACAGAGATGATGTTTCACTAGAAAAAAACTCTGCTAAACTATGTGATCATGCTATAATTTCAATGAAACAAGTGCCACCTTCTGCTTAAAACATATAAACTTTTTTTCTGTCATCTGATGATTGCCATGGTATGAATGAAGCAAGAAAGCTAAGAACGTCTAGAAATGGTAAGTTTCAAGCCGTTCGCCATGGACAAAATAGTCATCATTCTGTACTTAACCGGGTGCCCTTGCACCAGCTTAAACTCGTAGAATCTGCACAAAATGGCAAGAGCCATCTTCATCTGCAGATATGCAGAGTCTTTCCCCAGACAGATCCTCGGCCCTGCCTGCACCACGATTATTTTACACTGTCAAGATCCGTGTAATCTAAACCAACAAAAAGAAAATTATTAATTTTTAGTCTTTGATTCTGATGTACCTGAAATGCAGTGAACTTGAAAGGAGATGCATTTTGGAAGACTCCATCTTTGAGCCATCTTTCGGGTTTGAAAGATGCTGCATCCGAGCCCCAGTTGTATTCCATTCTTCCCATGGAATACGGTACGTATGTCACCATCCCTCCAGCCTTTACCTTCGTTCCTGCTGGCAAAACATCGTCCTCTAAGATGCCTTTTGGATCCTGAAATATTCAACACAGTTTCTCATCAGTCATTGTAATCCCCCCAGATTTTAATCATGAATGGCCTAACCTGAGGAACAGCAGGGTAGAGTCGAAGCGTTTCTGTTATGACAGCGTGCAAGTAGTATAGTTTCCCTAGTGTATAATAGTTTAAAAGTCCAGAGAAATGCTTTAGTCTCTGATCAAATGATTCTTGTCCGTCCAGAGATGTGCATTCCCCTTCAACGCTCCTCAGCTCGGAATAGAGCTTCTCTGCTACTTGCTCATGACTCATGACCATGTAGATAGCCCAAGTGAGGGTTGTGGCAGTTGTGTCGCGACCAGCAATCACAAAGTTGAGAACCACATCTCTGAGGCTCTTGTCCGTCATGTTGTTGTCCGGATCCTTGCTCAGCTCGATGAATCTTGACAGTATGTCGTGCTTCATCTGAAACAAACAATGCCTTTTCTTGTTAGAACAACAACATAATTGGCCAAATATATGTTAGCTGGCTACCTTTTCATCTCTGGTTTCTTCCAATTCTGCCTTCCGCCTTCTGATGACGGAGTAAGTGAAATCATCAATGATCTTGATGTCTTGATCAAGCGCAGCCTCTGATCCCATATTCAAGAACTTCTTGATTTTCCAGAGTGGATCAATAAACCTCAAAGTCACAGTTATATTTGCAGAATCAAAGGCCTTTGCGAATAGATTGTCTGGTAAATCCGCAGCTAGTGTCCCTATCTCCACACCGAATCCAACCTTGCAGATCGAATCCAGAGTCATCCTCATCAAAAGCTCCTACAAAAATGCAAATCATTCTTCAAAACAATAACAAGAATCTCAAAAATGAATCTTGGTTTAGTTAATCATACACCTGCATATCCACAACTTGGTTAGTACAAGAAGCATGGCTCAAAATGGAAGCAAGTTTAAGGCCATATTCTCTGAAAACCACAGTGCTGAAATCCCTCAAATTCTTCGAAGCAAATTCGAAGCTAGCAGTCTTCCTCTGCTTCCTCCACAGCTCACCATCCACATTAAAAATCCCATCTCCCAACAGCACTTCCATGTAAGAATGGTACATCTCACCCTTCACACAACAAATACATTAAACTCCTCGAAAATTCAAACCAAAACCTAGCTATTGTATGCATGCATGTACAAAACTAAGTTTTTTTTTATACCTTAGGGTAGTTGTTGAAGCTGGTTTTCAAGACATGCTCGACGTCGGCTGGATGGGCGATGTAGGTGTAGGTGGAGAAAGGCATGGGGACGACGACGGTCCTTGACGCCATTAAGTAGTTGAGGATCCAATCATGCATGACGTCGTAGTTCATCAATTGTTCGATGGCCGAGCCCAACAGAGGCCATGTTTTGGGGCCTATGATGCCCCTTTGCTTCACTCTATGGAGGAATGCCCATGCAAATAGAATACAAACAGATATCACTACTATTTGCATTTTTTTCTTTCAAGAATTAATGAAAAGTGATGAAGTTGTTAAATGGAACCATTCAATTCTTAATTACGTATTGATATACACACACTTTCACATGAGTGGGAGAGAGAGTAAAGGTTAGGTGATCAATAATCTTGGCGTTTGAAGACATAAACTTGTTGCCTCCAACGAAAACTCATGGATGTGATCAACAATTTTAGGTGATTTTTTCATTACCAGCTTTGTAATTGTGAACTATCTAAAACATCATGAAACTCATACTGATTATATTTTCTTACATAAATATTTCCAATTGCTTTGGATCAAATATCAATATGCTATGTTAATTTAATTTTGCAATTATCAGCTCAGAGTGGAACAAAAAATTTATGAATGGTTAAGCATATCAAAATAATGTAAATGGGTATAATTAATACATTTATTGCAATTGATTCAAAAATAAAACCCAAATTAAATAAACTTAATGCTACAGTAATTAATGTAAGTAATGTTATTTGACAATTAATTAACGCGAACTGTTACATCAACGATTCAACGTAAGTACAAGCGACTTGTCCAAAGCCTAACAACAAAATTATTATTTCATTTCGACAACTATATGGATATTTCTATAATTTATAATCTCAACTAATTTTTTCATAACAGGTAGGTTAGCCCTGTGTTAGTTTTCAGCCAATTAACAACCTTGAAATCAAACAAATTAAGTACTTATGGGCCCCATCCAATGAAGAGAACTCGTACCTAGTCCGAAGTAATTCACCTAAACCACTAATACTACAATTTAAATGTCAATATAAATAAATTCGTCCTCATCCAAAAAGTACCCTATGAAATGCCAGTATCATTGTGACTGCATGCACGCACCTACTGCCTATATAAATATAGAAAAACTCTTATCCATTCGCGCAATTTATGTTTTTATTTTAAATATAATATTTACATAATTAGAAATCATATTTAATATTTATGTTTAAAATTTTATATAGCCTAATTGTAGATAATCAGTCCCATAATCAATTTATTAGCTAGAAATTGAAGATTGCCTATAATATTTATTCTCACCCACTTATTCTTTCTTATTTTGTGAAATCAAAATTAAACATTATTAATCGCGGACGAAAAGAGTATATGGAGTATTATATTTGCTCAATATTTATCACAAATTTGAATTTCAATAAAAGAAATCAGCCACCGTGCAATCAAACTGACCAGTTATAAGTCAGAAATAAATAAGCAAAGTATTAGGATTATTTGTTCATCAAAGGTTCATCAGTAAAAAATGCAGATTTAATCAATTACTACTAGTATTTTCAAATTGCGGCGCAACTTGCTCTTTATATATTGCTCAATTTCTTTTTCTATGATGAAATTAAGCAGACTTCCATAACCATATATAAATTCGTAAGTCGTAACCATAACCATATATTGAAATACTTACAATAAAATACTTTCTTAAACATTGATAAATCCTTACTTAAATTTGTATGAGACCATGATATGAATATTATGCAAGTGAGTAGTTGCATTATATAATTAGGTAAATCAATATCCATCATAACAAGAAGTTTCTTTATACCTTTCCAAAATCAGATAAGTATATATACAAACCCCTAACTTTATGAATAATCAATAAACTAAGAAAGCTAATTAGTAACTAATTAGATGGATAATAATGCACAGACAAACAGCTAAGAATCCAAATAAGATATTTTCTACATCGAAAACGACTGATCGATTCCATCCCCACCATTTCTTCTGTACACTTAATTAGTCCTCATCTCTTTCTCAATCCATCTTCATCAATTACTGAAACTGATCATAAACCGGGTTCACAAACGTCGTCTGGTGCACGTGGGATTTTGCAGAATCCGACGATTGCTGAACAACTGCTTGTCCAAATTGAATCCCATTGTAAGTTTCTTGATTATTGAAGGCCACATTCAGATTATTGTAGGAAGAGTTGTCATTGAGAAGGTGGGAGATGGAGGAGCCCATGTAATTATCGAATTCCCATAAATGATTTAACGAATGAGTTCTTGGAAATCTGTTTGCAGCTTCTTGCTCTTCGCTAGTGCTTGTAGATGCAATCTGATTATGACTGGATGTTGACGAATCTTCGACTTTAATCGGACGATGTTCTATACTTGTTGCTAGATTCTTCTTCTTGTAGATTCTGCACAGCACCCAGTCGTCCAACTGCATGCAAACCATATAAATTAGTACTCATAAACTCGTATTTCTATCAGTTTGATTAATTGGATATTGTTGAGTTTTATAGCTCTAATTTATGTATAGTTTTGGAGTTTAACGAAATAGCTTGGATTAGTGTTTAATTGACATAACAAACGAGACTAGATCCAATTTTACGTAGACTTAGATATTTAGAAGTAACTAGTGTTTCATACGTGCACGAAAATGAAAAGTTACCCCCCCAAAAAAAAGAAGGAATTATACCCTCATAGAGCCATTCTGCTTGTAGGGTCGGGATCGTGATTCGTTGAGGCGATACTCGTGCATGATCCAGTCGGTCTTGACACCCTTAGGCGGGCGGCCCTTGTAGAAGACAAGGGCTTTCTTTACGCCCACGTATTTGGAGTCGCTCTGGATGGGTTTGTCGGTGCCTGTCGCTTTCCAGTAGCCGGACACGGCCGCCCTATTTGGCCTGACGCCGTTAGGGTACTTGCGATCACGTGGGGTGAAGAAGTACCACTCCTTCTCTCCAAATTCCGCCTTGTCTGCATGCAACAATAAATATCATCAACACAACACAAAACCAAATTGTATTAATACTAAAATTTATGTATGTGAGAATCGAAACTAACCGGGAAGCTGCCATGGATCAAATTTGTAGATATCGACTTCGGGGATGATCGAAACAGGGCAAGGTCTTGATGTAGCTTGGTTGCGAAGGTAGTAGATGATTAGTTCTTCATCGGTGGGGTGGAATCTGAATCCAGGTGGAAGTCCTGAGCTGATTCTTGATCCTAAGCCTACCATTTTTTGTTTGTTTGTTTGTTTTAGATATGAAAAGGGTTTGAGTTGATTATAGGAGGAGAGAGAGGAGAGGGTTTGAAATGTTTGCAAGGAGGTGTGAAGGGATTTTATATTTGTGGGAATTTGTCATCTTGCATTAAGGTATTTTGATTAGGTTCATTTTTTGACTTTCAACATCACGACTATGTGATAATAGAAGTACTATTCCAACTTTTATTCTTTATTCTCTATGATTTTCTCGCCGATTACTTTGATATATGGGTGGAGCTAGCTAGCTAGAAAAGATCAAATGAAAACGTTTTTCTTTGTGTTAGGTAAAAAGGATTGATTAATAATGTAAAATCATTATTATTCTATGTATAAAAATGCATTAGTATAGAAATATACTATATGCTATTCAAAATTTATCTACGAGGGCAAAAAATATTTAGATCATAAATGTTTTATTATATTTGAGTTGTTTAATTCTTTTATGTAGAATCAACGTGTTTAATTAATTTATTATATGTGTCGCATGAATGCAGTTATATCAGTAGCGCCTGTGAATCAAATGTAAAAATGATTCAATTGGTTACTCACCAACTCTTTGAAAAGTAAAAATATTAGTACTATTTAATTCCATTAATTTGCACATGCACTATTTATAATGCCAAGCCTCTTCATATAAATTTATGCACATGATGATTCTAAAGTCAGCAAATTAAATTGCATGGCAAGAATAGACTTTCATTTTTATTTTATTTTTGTGGGTTGAGAATAGCCTAAATTGCTGACCTTAATTATACATCAATTTTAGGTCAGTACTTACCAGCCAAGGTACTCAAATTACCACATTTTTCACACTTGGTTTTGAAAATTCAGTTTATTATTTTCATTAGCTAGCGAGATATATATCTACAACGTTTTATTTGTTATGATTTCATTGTCATATTAATGAATTAATAAATGTCTGGTTAATCTACATATAAATTCTTCGAAGTAGCTCAGAAAAGTATTCATTCATCAAACCAACAATTATAATATTTTCATGTAATTATACGTATAGAACTTTAAATCTAAATAAGAAACAACATATATAGATTTTCTTGAGTGCATTAGGCAAACTCTAAATTGGGTCAATAACGTATAAAACCAAACTATGTTCTGGATTCATTCCCCCAGTCTACTAAGAACTGCTCCAATTCCATATGATTTTCTAAACCTTTTAATTTATTTGATAAGTACTCAACTTTATTAAAAAATTCAAAGGTGTGTGACCGAATCATCGTCCAAAAAAGTAGCTATCGCAACGTACTTAGAAGATCGACACATGTCATTTATCTCCTAGAGAGATAAGGCATTTGAGAGTGGTACTATTTTAAAATCATTGATAGGTGTGGCTTGTGGTTCTTATCTAGCCACATCAAGATTTGGGTTTTTATTGGAACACATCACAATTTTTTATTTAGATCTTATTTTGAGTTATTAAAATATTAAATAATCAAAATTATGCATTTCTATTCAAGATCTTGCATGCAAAAATATATTCTTTCGTCCACGATTAAGTGTCTCAAATTTCCTTTTATGTTCGTCCACAATTAAATATCTCATTTACTTTTTTATCTATATTACTTTTGGTAATTATAAATAACTTATCACACTCATATTTTTATTTTAAAACTAATATATAAAAGTATGATCTACACTCTATTAACTTTTTCTACCCAATTTCTGCTATAATTCTTGAAACTGGTGCTAAGTCAATTTAGGATACTTAATCGTGGACTAGGGAGTAGTTCAGACATAATATTAAGTACTAGTACTAATATTTGTTATTAAAAATATGATTGTAAATATATGTATGTAGGTGAGTGTTATATTGCTAACTCAATACTTAATTGTTAACTAAAATTAAATAATATTTATTAGATATTCAAATCAAGTGCCTAGATCATCAACCTCAGAATATCAATATGATTAATAAAAAACGTCAATAAGGGTATTAAGGTCAATTTTGTAACTAACTTTTGAAAAATATCTCTAAACTTTAAATGATTATAACTATCTCAATTTAAATTATTTTTTCGCACAACATATATCAAATTAAATATAATATAATAAGGATTCCAACGAGATCTCAATTGCATATGTTTCGAGATCAAAATCTGAATTTTTTTTATGAATTTTCGTATTTTTTGTCAATTAGATAATGTCAATTAGATAATGTCAATATAACTAACAAAATATGTCAACTTAATACATGTAAAATGTCAATATGAAACTGTGTTGACATATTCAAAACATGGTGTTGATATATTCAATTCACTGTATCGACATTTTGATCTGAAACCCTAAATTTAGAATTTTTAATATTAAAAAAATAAAAAACGAATTTACATGTGACAATTTATAGACCATTAAATCTTTCAAATCTTATGGTGTTAAATTAATTGTAGTTAGCAATTAAGGGGTAAGTTAGTAATGGATCACACACTCAATGTATATAACTATGGAAAAGCAGAATTAATAACTTGCATGAATTAAGAAAAAGTTTCCTGCAAAACAAATCCCTATGTATATAGGAGTAGTATAGTACTATCACAAGTTGTTCATAGCATACTTATAAAGCATGTCCCAATTTACTTTAATTTAATTAACTAATCGTCCATACTTGTGTGGACAACGTACCACCTACTTGATTTGAAATATGGAAAAGGAGAATAATTTTTAAGGAGAATAATTTTTTTTAGTTTATTTTTAATTTTAGTTTTATCTATAGATACGAATAATGATATCTTGATTAAGATTAATTTATTAAAGTCGTGGGTGTTTTCGGATTAACATCATCTTATCAACACGTGGCGTGGTTGAATTGTGCACTAACTTGACAAAAAATGGAAAAGGAAATAAATCTGGTCCAAGATAAATCGAGAATATTCCTGTGAATCTCATTATTTCTGTTAACTAAATAATTAATAAATTAATTACCTTTTCATTTTATTTTTAATTAAAGATTACTACTGATATAGTATTACATGGAGTATTTTTCTTTGCGGGTTATTTGTGAGTGGGGTTTGTCTTTATTTGATGATTTTGTAGTACTGTTACTTCACCAATACTAATAGTGGGTTATATTGTTTCAAGATGAAAGGATATGCAAGTCTCTAATTAATAAATTGAGACTTGCATTCCTTGAATTTTTTATTCATATATTTTTATATTTTTTAAAACTTGCGTTGCATCAAAATAACATTTTATATTGCGGACGATTGGAATAATACAGTAATAAGTCGACAAACTATAGCCATGTATTATATAGTTCGATTTTAATATAGATTTTCCGTAACTTTTTCCGTTTATGCTCGAGATAGGGATTGTCTTTCCAAATTTCATGTTGCTGAATATTATTTAATGCGTTGTAAACTAATTACAAAGTAATTATGAAATAATACTAATGGAATATGTATTCTTAGTATGTAGACATAACACTAAAAAAACTTAGTACTAGTATTTTTTTAAGATACAAAAATTTTGAGACAAAATTACTTGCGTTGCAAAAAAAGCATTCCTAAATTAAGGATAAAGTAATTTAATCTTTTGCTTTTTAAAACGCTTGCATTTGCATACTCTAATTTTAGTTGGGATACCTACAATAAAGATGTTTTTTTGACGCGTTAGTGGTATATTTAGAAACATAAATTACCGCCTTTAATTGCATTAAAAATTTCCTTATTGAGTTTTTTGTTGTAGTATAATTATGTAAATTTATCATTAGGCCTATCAAATTGGGTACCAATGGATATCCGATCCGAAATTTTCGGGTACCCGATCCCGAAATTCCTAAAATCCAATACCTGATACCCGACCCGAATTTGATTTCGGGTACCCGGATACCCGACTCGGGTATCCAGTCCCGAAAGATTGGGTATCCAGTCCCGATTGTAATTTTGATTTTTTTTTTAAATTAACTATAAAGTTTTACAATTTATTTAATATTATTTAGTTCGAATTTAATACAAAGTTGAAGTGGTATTCAAGAGAAAATAACTACAAACTTTTAGACATACAAAATTCATGTAGTAGTTCGAATTTAAGAGAAAAATAACTACAAACTTTGAGAAATACAAAATTCATAAGTTATAGTAACATGGAATAACATCTTTCATCCATCCACAATAAGAAAATAAATTACATTAAGAAATTAAATTACATATTAACATCTTTCATCAATCCACATATAATTAAGAAATTAAATTACTACATTTTTCATCTTTCATCCATGCACAATAAGAAATTAAATTAAATTATATTACATCTTTCATCCATCCACAATAAGAACATATTAAGATCTTTCGTCCATCCACGTGTAATTAAGAAATTAAATTACATTTAATTATAATAAAAATATAATTTATTAATTTAAAAAAACAAATCGGATAATTCGGGTAAACCCAATTGAGTATCGGGTAACCTGATACACGATCATCCAAAATTCTTACTACCCGATCCCGATCC
This sequence comes from Salvia splendens, assembly GCF_004379255.2. Classification (NCBI taxonomy): domain Eukaryota; kingdom Viridiplantae; phylum Streptophyta; class Magnoliopsida; order Lamiales; family Lamiaceae; genus Salvia; species Salvia splendens. The sequence continues at coordinate 10,235,474 of NC_056034.1, forward strand.
GATACCCGAAAAATCGGGTTTTGGGTTTCCAATTATCTGACTTTTTCGGGTTTGGATATCGGGTATCAAATACCCAATATCCATTTTGACATGCCTATTTATCACTATTGTTCTATTATACTCCCTTCGAACCTAAAAAGTATGAAAATTTGATTCGAAATGAGTTTTAATGTATAATTGGTAAAATAGAAGAGGGATAAATGGTAGTGTAAGTAGTATTAGTGGAAAATGAGCTATATATCATTAAGAGTGTAGTTCGATGGTACTAATAAAATGATATGTATGGATAATATGTTATTTAAATATTCTAAAACTAGAAAGCTCATACTTTTCAGAATGAGTTAATAAAAAAATAGTTCATACTTTTCATGAACAAAAGAAATATGAAAATGAGGTACTCTCTACTAATTAAAACCACCAGTATTCATTTCTATTTAATTTTATTATATTTAACAGTATTATTTTTAGAGTATCTTTTGCTCTTTATATAAAGGTAAGGTCAGGATGGACTCCCACTAAAAGAAAAAGAAAATAATTGGTGCCCATAAAAATCATTATCTCATAAATAAAGAAATTAATTTATGGGCGTTAATATATAGATGGCGAGATCAGGGCTACGGTTACAATGATGAAATATAAATGGGTCCTTTTCTCGATTATGAATATGATTACGTTCGTCAAATATTTGATCATCTAATTTGGAATTTAATTTCCAAACTGGAAATTTAGTTGCTATCATCAGATATTTTATTTCATAAATGCATATGACGAGTGCTTCCATGACCCACCCATGAGAAATCCAAACAACATCTCATTATTATTAATTTAATTTAATTTAAAGGAGGCTCGAATAGCATAGCATTATTGCATAGGGATGGAATCTAAGGATAATTATATTTAATTTGAAAATTATTAATATGCGTAAATAAATATGAGACTCGAATTGTATTCATCTAACAATAAGATACATGCAGATTTTTTTGTGATCGAACTACTGAAAATTATTTTCATTTCTCTCAAATATGTTTTCGCTATATTTTATATCTCGATATATAACAATAATATTTCACTGCATATAAAATGAAAGATATATATGAACTAGATAAATTATTGCTCAATATGAAACGTCGAATGGTACAATAGTTATACGATAAAGATAAAATGGTTCACATAAAATTAAAGGATCTAAGTTTTTTTTATTCTTAATGCAGGGTAGATGATGATTGATGAATACAGAGTTGAAACCAAGCATATCAATTCAATGTTTCAGAACCACAAATATATAAACAACACTTCAAATATATGCATTCGTTTTTATTCTCGTCACTCACCATTCTTATCCTATTGTCAAATCACAAATCATAGATATGGTTGAATTTACCTGCAGCCAATTTATCTTGATACTAGAAACACATAAAATATATATTCAAGTTTTTTTAGGATAAATAAAACTAGAAAGTATGATCAGGCGTTGGGACAATATTTTATACTGTTAATTTAAGAGTATTTTATCAATATCTCATATACATTTAGTAGTATCAACAAACGCATGAAGCATCTACATCAAATGCAGAACATATACTATTTTTTTTTTGTTATGATGCATTTTTCCAATATTTTTGGTTTGAGCTTATCTTCAATCACAACCATACCATTTGTTGTTTCTCTCTTTTTGTGTGTGGTGGTGGCCAGCCTACTTCTAGTTGCCGCCAACACCATACTTTCCTTTATCTGAAAATATTTCCCTTTTTAATCTTTTCTCTATTCTCACGACTCCTACAAATTTCCAATTATTTAATATTATTAAACATGTTCCCTACATATTTAACCTATTTTTGTTATTGGGTGGTATACTATATTTCTATAGTTCGTTACTGTTTTTAGTGTGTTTTTTAATTATATCTTGAAAACGTGGTCATGTTTTACTTTAAAAAAAATACATAGTCTAAATACGAATTAAATTAAAATGCATGAAAATATGCACTATATTAATGTTACATTTACATGGGCCAACTCACAACTGCACAGCCCATCTTTACAATTAAAACCCATTAAGACTAACCAATAACAGTAACCTTGATTTAATTATCCCAGCTTTGAATTATCTTCATAATGCTAGTTTTTAATTATTTTCATCATACTACCGTAACAATACGTTGCAAAGTTAGTAACAAAAAATTAATCTAAAAAAATAGTACTATATTCTACTCCTATATGAAATATATTTTCTTCAACTTTGGGCATATCCAACAGTTTAAATAAAATTTTCAATTAAGCTAAAATTTGCGCTTGGTAATGAAGAGTTTTCAGCCTTTTAAGCACAATGAAAATATATGGTAACTACTACTTCTTCAGGAAATACATTCCATCTCTGAGTTCAAGCTTCTCTTCTGCAACTAGACCAGCTAAAAAACTTTGCAGCTGCTGGAGTGATTTGTCGTACGAGGGGTCGCCTATACAGAACATCTATCAAAAACATTGTTAGTGAGTCGTGTCAACACTTATTATGTTACGTATAATGGTCCGCAGTTTTCACAAGCTCAGGTGTACCTTGAGCGTATTGTGAATCCGGTCCAGAGCCATGCTGCCAAAATTGGTGAGCATCCCAGTGATGAATTTCTGCAGCAATTTGTGTCAAACAATGTTCATCACTTCATCTCATAGAAGTGAAATGCGATTTGATGGAAATACTCATACGAAAGTAACAGGTTTTAGATAATCACTACATAACTTCCAGAAAAGTAGAGGTCAATTTTTCGTCATGCCAACCTCATAAACAGTCATTTCTTTTCGCAGTTGATCTTCAACAGATGCTACGGATCTCTCTCCGTCCTCATCACCTGCTAGAAGCTCTTCAGAACTACCACTGCCAACACCAGCTTTGCCACCCTCGGCCATAGCTTCCACCAGAGTAAATGTGTTATCCCCAGAATCCGGAACTGATTCTGCTAGGATGCCCTAGATTGACCACAAGCAAAAAAAAATTCAATCCATAGAGATTGTCAGATCCATATATTGAACACAATGTCTGAAAATAATTTGAAGCGGAAGATTTTCTAATAGTTGACTTGCAACCTTGTTTATCCAAAAATATATTCTTCTGTTCAAGACATCAATTGGTACACCAACAGCAGCAGCAAGATTCTTCGACGTCCAACTGAAACAAACATTTTACATGACAATTGAGGAAAATCACTAACAAAGTCAAGCAACCTGGTAAATTACCATGTAATAGAAAATCATCTTATAACAAATATCTTCCCAGCCTACCTTGTTTGATCCTCGAATTGACCAATGATGGCAGCTTGGAGAGGTGTGACCATAAATGGCAGTGTTCTATCTTCGAATTGCAGCTCCAACTGAACCAAAACGAAACCATGTGCTACTAATGATCTGACAAGGTAAGAAAGCACATGTAGATATGCATGTATGCAGTAGATTCCTCAGATAGAGAAGATGTTTACATCAGCTGCTGATCTTGTTTTGACAAGGTAAGAAAGCACAAGAACATGCCCATGTACATTCAACTAATATAATGAAGTATTATGTCAGCTGCTGTAGTGGAAAATATAGTTTCATAACATTCTTTTGACAATTTTTAACCAGCTGTTTTCTTCAGCATCTACAACTGAGATTATTTCAGACATTTCCAAGTATGACTATGTACCACTTGACCTGCAATTGTCTTGATGTAATAAGACCGTTTTTAGCTTTAAAAGAAAATGACACATCATTTCCATGGAAGCTACTAACCTTCACAACACCAAGACTTCTCTTCCATAGGAGCTTACGAGGGGTCTTGATTTCATTGAACTTCTTAGCATAATCACTTAAAAGTTGGTCCACAGGTCCAGGTATATTAAGGGCCTCATCCTGAAAAAAGAAACATAATCACTTAAATCATAAGGACATTACCATAATTCAAACCAGGGAGAATAACTTCCATAAACATTTATTTACTTTTACAAGGTTAGAGGAAAGGCTACACAATTATGTGAAAAAATGAATTTAAAGAATTGATATTGTACCTGGATAGGTGGCCAGAAATTTGATGATATAATGGTAGCATCAACATTATCCAGTGAAAGCTCAACCTCTCCGATGTCAGCAACTGTATAATTTGCACACACTAATGAGAGACATAATCACAAGCATATACAGTTATTTAAAATTAATTTTGCCAATGAACTGAATGAGAAGCTTAAGTCTTCTTAATGAGAAGCTTAAGTCTTCTTCTGTATATTTTAAAGAAAGTGTAAATAAGACCTGGCTTAGGTTGTTGCTTGATGGTTGCTTTTTTAATATTGGTGTTCATCCTTTTTGAATCAATTAGATCATTGAGCATTATTTCACATTTCTGCATGCTGCTCTCACCAAAATGAATCTGTGAATTAAAGTTACACAGGATATTAGCAAAAAGAAGAGACGGACTAGAAGATTTTAAAGTAGCAGAAACATTAATTATCATAATGAACAACCTTCAGGAGTTCCAGTGTACGTATCTCCGAATCAATGTCATAATCAGATTTATTCAGAAGCTTTTCAGCCAGCATAACACGATACTCATTCACCAACTGATCCTTCGAACCAATTATGCCGACAATCATACCAAGAATGTCAACCTTCCTCCGGTACCTGCTGCCCTTCAAGGGATCTGCTTCCACTGGATCAGGTTCCCAACTTGAAGAGTGCATACCACCACACTATGTCAACAGTTTGAAATTTGAAAGCAGTAGAGCATCTCTTAATATTATGGCAAGGAGCAAATAACAATTAGTTTGATCTTTATGCATAGGTGTATCTATGAAATAGATCTTTCTAATGTTAACATATAGTTTTAAGTAGTTATGTGGAATACCTTTGGGCATTTATCCAAGCTTGCTTGTCATCAGTGCAAACATCATCATCAAAGCTAGAACTCTCTTGATTTTCTTCATCTCTATTTAGCTCTTCAAGAAGGCTATCCCCAGTACTTCCCGGTTCAGTAGGATTTCCACCAGCCCCATCAGTGAGCATGGTAACAATGCATTTAATGGTATCCTTCCTTCCTTTCAAGTATTCTCTTATTGGTTCACCAACAGATTCAAGGAATACGCCAGCTGGGTCTACGGTTCGAAGGGCTTTAATAGTCGAAACATATTGATGCAATATATCATTGGTAGAGGCACCAGCTGTTAGTAACCGATATTTGAGTGCAGCTATGAAAGAATCAACAAGTTTCGAGTGTTGCCCGGTATATTCAAGACACAGTTTCAAGTCTTGAATAGCAGGGGAACTGAAATACAAAGATGATAACAAAACACCACTAAGCATCAAAAGTTCTTTCAAAGATCAGAAGAAATTTACTTTCTTTTGTCAAATCCACCAAACACATACACAAAACCCTAATCTCTAACCCTTTCGCTAGCTTTTGAAGTTTCATCTATGATTTCTTGCCAACCATAACATCAGAGAAGAAATAACATGAACTTTAATGAAATGTTTAGGTGACTGATAACACACATAGAAGCCCTTCCTCAACTCAAGCTGCATGCCATACCTTCCTGAAGCACTGCCCTAAATTTTGTAAACCAACTTATAAATGTGTTAGTGCACAAAAGAGATAAAGTTACCTGTCAGGATAATCCACAATAATTTCAAAAAGCTTGGCTATTCTTAGATCTTGTAATGTTTCATAAGCAAAATACTCTAGGCGTAACTGCCATCGGATGAGTCCTTCTGAAGGAACTTCGTTTCCACAATACTTATAAGATGGGTGAGATGCCAAAGGAGATTTCAGACCAGAAGAAGGGCTTCCATAACTTACAGAGTCACCCAGGTATGCAAGAAGGGCATGTAAAAACTGAAATGGCACATCCTGCAAAACACAACACCCTATTTAAAAGGTAATAAGTACATAACAAAAGTGGAGCCCAATATCTCCTAAATTGTAACAGCAACCATGAGAACAGAAGAAATAACATTTTTAAGTGAGGTTCGTGTATCCACATTTAATTGGGGTGCAAGAGAACAGAGTTTGATAAAGGACTCGAGCATGAGATATTAAAATATTCAACAACATACAACAACAAATTATGGAGACCAGTATCCCTCAGGTTCTAATAGGACCCATCAGAACTGAAAAACACCATTTCCACATGAATTACCTGTATCCACTGCTTAATAGAGTCTAATACTGAAAATCTGAAATCATCACCAGCCAGCTCATGCACTTTGCCCTGACAAGAGAGCAGGAATCAGAACGAAATTGTATCAAAAAATCAGTAGGCTTAAAAGTACAAGGGCATAGCTTTCTTTGGGTGTCATAAAAGTTTCCTGAATTTGAATACATTAAGAAAAGATTAAGTGTCATAGAATCAGAAAAGGGTATCATCAGTCATCACTTCTGTGAAAATAATCAACCTGCAAAAAAGAGAGGAAATTTGAGCGCGCTCAACTGTATATAAACAAATATGAACCTTCAATAGAAGAAATATGGCAGACGCATAGGCATCTTCGGCCATTGAGGTGAAACCAAGATGCCTCAGATCACACACAACCTCCCCAATGTTCTTTACTAATTTATTGTTTCCCAGTACAATTCTTTGGTGTTGGTTTTCATCAATATCCATTTCCACTCTTTTGCAATCCCGGTCCCCTTCATCATCTACACTTAACTTGTTATCGTACTCAGACCCTGTAGCCATCATCGCACTCAACTCCTCAAGCCTTCCCTTAAAGTACCACTGAAGCACATCTAAGCATCAAATGAAACAAATAAATAGAGTTAAGGCATTAATCTTCGGAGTTGTAAGAATGCCATAAGATCTTTCATCTATTTTAAGAATTTGGTGAATATGGCCCATAAGACTGCCCGTTTAGGCTATGAAATGGAGTTGTTAAAAAGTTATTGTGAAGCAATAATCAAATAATGATTGATTGCATAATGCAAACTAAATGCATTTTAGATTTTTTTCCCTCTGCTCCAGCCCAAAGAGTTACTACACAATATGTGGTCACTTGCATAGAATAAACTGATTTAAAAGATTAAGTACCAGGGAAATGTGGAGGAAGACTAGTCATGAGAACCGAAGTTACTATTAATTGATATTTTAATAATAGGTAGTTTCGCTCTGCATCTGATTGGGCTGTTTCTTCAGGCTTACTCTCCCTGCATGTCTCTAAAGCATGAATTAACACTAATAGGCACTTCTCCAGGTATTGCTTTTCAGATGTTATCTGTTCTAAGGCAGTATGTAGTACTTCTTGCATCTCTCCTTGTTGATCCTGTTTCATGACACTGATCAATCACTGCATGTCTTATGATTTTTACTAAAGACCGTTACCAGGTCAATAAAATAGAATGTAAGCTGCAACTGTAAAATCTTATGATTTTACTAACCTGGTAAAATAACAAGGAAATATGATTTATACACACACATGGACGGGGTAGTGATAAAATGCAAACTCTATATTTTGTACAAACACCAAACTATGATCTGGACCATTAGAAAATGTCAACAGATACAAAATAACGAAATCAGAAAATGTCAACACATTGTCAACACAGCATCAACCGTTGACACTTTGTTTGTATTTTCTATTGATGTTATTTTGTCATCTGTTGACATTTTCTAACGGTCCAGATCATATTTCAGAGTTTGTACAATATATAGAGTTTGCATTTGATTACATTCCCACATGGACGTGCGTGCATACACTTACTGTGTTTGGCGATTTCTTAACGCGTACATTTAAGAAATGCATGAACTAAAATAGGTAGTGCAACGTTAAGGAAAGGTTCTGATTTTTGCAATTCTAGGCACCTAAAAAGGTACAGTTACCAAAAGATTTACCAGGAGAACCATTAATATTTTATCAATATTCCAAAACAGTTTCCTAGTCTATTCAAGATCAACAAAAAAATGGGAAGGCTAAGAGAAAACAGTCAAATTAAAATTCAATACAACTGTGTCCAGCACCAAGCTTGATTTTGTTTATTGTATTTCAGTTTGGGTTGCTTGTCTTTGAAAGAAAGATTAAAAACTGAAATTTTGAATGGATACTAAAATGAACAAATTTTTATTAAGGTGACACTGAAACTTGAACATGGAAGTTTGGATCACGAAATTGCTCAATAATCCCACAAGCACTCGAATGACAAAAAACAAAGATTCACGCTAATGCATGAGCGATACCATGTCTTCCATATCCTGAACCACCATTTTGTTGTAAGCATCAAAATGCTTCCAAAACCTTGATGCTCCATTTTTCTCAAATGTTTTCTGTAGTAACACAAGTACAAATGAGTTTACAAAGACACAGCAGATAAAGAAACCATTCCATCTATGATGCTCACACAATTATCAAAACACCACTGCATAATCATCCTTTTGATCTCCCAACTCGTTATCATTCTTATATGAGAATTTTCAAGTTAAACAAACTTCCCACATACATCACACAACAAAAAGTGCGGAAAAGGCATAAATTTGAAATCTCCAAATAGATTTTGCACTCATATGAGTTAAAATTAGACAGCATTATTAATCTAGAACCGCAATATTACTTAATAAAGAAAATGCAAAAATCAAAAAGCGGTGAATGCGGGAGTCTATAATGCCTCAAATGTATAATGCTAATGCTTTTAAAAATCAAGCAAAAAAACCCCTCTTGAAATGAAAGTTTAGTTCTTAAAAGTCTTTTATAGTGACACTGTCAACGGCCAAGTAAAATCAATATGAAGTACAAATCTATTCTGGATAATACTGTAGAACAATGAACGAAAGCTTAAGGTAGTAAAAAAAATCAAATTCCTCTTTCAAAAATAAATGCAAACTTAGCAATTCAAAATTCAGTGATCAAATCAAACTATAATAGTACCTCCACAGAGCAAAGGAAGTGCTCGACGATCAGTGACTGGAGTCCATAACCGCATAGAGTTCGGACACGTGGCACGATATCAGAAGCGAACGACAAATTTTCATCGCGCCTAAGCTGCGCTTCTGTTGCTGCGCAAAACGCATTCCAGCTATTCGTCATTTCTCCGATTGAGTTCTCATTCAGAGAATCCATAGCCGCCAAATTACATGTCGGCGACGATGACAAACCCTTCGTCGCCGCCATCTATATCTATACTAATCTAAAGTGTCAGTTGGGTGAAATGACTTTCATGCCCTTTTGGACGGGAAATGGATAGATGATTGTATATTTTTTTATTTGGCTAAAAATTGGGCCAAAAAACCTAATAGTTTTTAAATAAATACCAACCACCATTTCTTGGTTTCCAAGTTCATTTCAGTCTCATCTCCATCAATTTTTCTACTGATTCTTCGTCACTCCCATCTTACTAAGAAGGCATCTATTAGCTTGCAAAAAGATAAACAAAGAGGAAATATTTATTTGATAAACATGACATTAGCAATTGCTTTATTTTGCAAGGAAAACAGTGCGCATACTGTAGTCAACCAGTTGAAGAATTGCACATTCAAGAAGCCTATAGTATTTCGGACATTGAAGACAACAAAAAATATAAGCAAAGAGGAAGCTGATGAAGAAGTCATTCTTGATATGTGAAAGCCGGAAAGAATATACTAAGATTTAGAACGTTTTTAAATAGATGCACTAGAATCTGCATTTCTTGGACTGATATTCTGATTTTGTGATTGCAGACTTGCAGTATAGCAGGTGCGGTTCTGCTTGGATTCCTGCGACGGCGACGAGAGATGCCGGCGACGGTCCAGCCACCGCGAAGAGAAAACATCCAATTACAGTCTCTAACTTATGACAAATAACGTCCAATTTAATCAATTTTGATACAATAAGGAGTGAATCTAACCTTTTATTTCAGGAATTTTGATGCTGGGAAGTTGGGCATGAAGATGAGAGGAAGGAGGGTGTTTGCAGCGCACAGAACAAAATTGAGTGGCAGACTAGCGACAGAGGTGATGGCGGCGTGAGTTGACGGCGACCTGGTGGTGCCGGCTGTCGACGGAAGGAGAGGAGATGGAAGATGGTGCGCCGCCTGCTTTCCTTTTCTCTAGGGTTAGAATGAAATTGGGCTGAAATTTGGGCCACTTATGCAATTAATGAGTTGGGCTGATTTCTCAATTTAATTGAAGATTATTCATTCTATAGTGAAGGGCGGACATATTAAAAAGAGCTGAAACGGTCTGGGTGTTTAAAGAAGAAGAGGATGAAGACTGATAAAAATAGAATAATATATTATCATTTTGTTCAATTTAATTCTTTATTTTATTTCGTATTTAGCATTGCACCTTTAATTCTTTTTAGGAGCTGTTTTTTGTTAATATTCAATTTTCTTCTTTCTTTTCTCTTCAGTTTTAATTAAATTATGCAAAATTTTATTTTTTCTAATCTTCACTTTATCCTCTATATTATTTTATTCTTCTACACTCAACTCACAAAATAAAAAATAAAATTTCGTATTGAATAGGAAACGCTCTATTTAGATTGGGACCACCTTACATTACGTTTTTTTTAAGTGTACATAATGATATTATATCTTATTTCTACTTAATTATCTTATTCTAATTAACGCATACTCTTTAATCTTTTGTCTCACATCTTTTTCTTTGTTTTTTTACTCCACTCATATCAGAAATTAAAACTGTATAAAATCGTTTGTTGAATATGAAATGTTTCATTTTTAAAGTGGGTTGAGAGAAATACATTTGTCCTTTTGTTATTGCTTATAATGTTTTTAATTGTTCTTAAAATTATTAAAACTTAGTGTAATTAACATATATTCTTAACTTTAAACATTATTATATTATCTTCCTTCTCTTTTGTTTCATCTACTTACCTTAGAATTTATTTACATTATTTGAAAAATCTTATGTCTCGTGGGTGATAACACTAGTTTTCACAAAAATAAAATTTGTAAAGGAGAAAAGGAAAAGAATTACAGCTTGAAATGCGAATCAAAACCTTCACTTAACCAGTACATACGCATAAAAATCACTCCAGTGCGCCGAACTACATTACATAGTCAATTTGAAAAAGGCAAAGTAAGGAGAAATTGTAGAGATGTGTGCTTCAGCGCGCCATATTTTCTCCCAATTACTGAATTTCGCTAGGGGTGAGCAAAAAAACGGAAACCGAATATCCGAACCGAACCAAACCGAAATTTTGAAATTCGGTTCGGTTATTTCGGTTTTTCGGTTTGGTTCGTTTTTGAAAATACAAAAATTTCGGTTTTTCGGTTCAGTTCGGTTCGGTTCGGGCGAAGAAAAAAATCGAATGACCGAATAACCGAATTTATTTAATTATTTAATTTATTATATATATATGTTACTATTATTTAATTATAACTAAAAGTAAAAGCCCTAATTGGAAACTCACATATGGATTATGAATATTATCATTTTTATCATGTTATGTTTTGTAGGTTGAAAATTTCTAAGTTTCTGTACTGTTTTCTTTCTCTCCAGATTTTAGGTTTTTTAATTCGGTTTTCGGTTAAAGGTTTTTCAATTTTTCGGTTTTTTTATATAATTTCGGTTTTTCGGTTTAGTTCGGGTTTTTAAGTTCGGTTTTCGGTTTTCCGGTTTCGGTTCGGTTTTAGTTTTAGGTGAAATTCGGTTTTTCGGGTTCGGTTCGGTTAGGGCGAAAAACCGAACCGAAACCCGAATGCACACCCCTAAATTTCGCCATTTCTAACCTTTTCAAACAGTGGGTCGAAAAACAGTCGATGTTGCGATGGACTTGGGTTGGGCCAGATTTAATAAAGCCCGATAAAATGTCAAACCCAAACATGAATGGATGGGCCTATTCTCTTCATCGATAAGCATAAAGAGTGATGAGATGTTTTGGATAAGCATACTATTGCGTAACTTTCTTTCTTTTTTTGTTGGAGTATTGTACTTTTACCAATGTTGTAGCATCATTAACTTTGTGCTATCTAGTTAGCAGCATCATTAACTTTTAGACATGTATGCATTATTGTGAAAAATGTCAAAGTCATGATATACGCAGTTGACTTTGTAACTTGCAGAGTGGCAAAAATTGAACCAAACTTTAGGGAGTAATTTTTTTCCGGTAATTAATCTTTAAAACATACGATATCGTTTAAGTGGTTGAACATTGTATCCACGTAATATTATCCAGTTGCCGCATCAGACATGATTTTTCCCCGAATCCGAGTTCATAGGACAATCGTAAAAAATATCAAAGACACGATATTAGCTGTAAAACTTAACCAAAGTGACTTTTCTGGCAAAGGAAACCAAATTTCTCCAATATGTGGTTTATTAAAACGAGCACAAGAGAATCTGCCACTAATTTTGCATACCTTATACGAATGAATAGATACATATTTACATACCACTGTGCCTTGCCTGTAACAAAAAAATAGTGTTCTCTCTGTGTATGTGTTACTGCTCATCTGCTTGTCCTTGGCAAGATTTAGGAAGGCTCATTTCCCCAAGTGATCAAACTGGTATTCCCCAACCGAATTCCATGATTACCTTTCTGCTACTTAATCATCGTTAACATCAATATGGCGTACATATATATATTCAAGTACTACAACAATATAAATTTCTCTGATCTATAACAGAAAAGAAACGCAAACAATATAAAGTAGGAGTAGTAAATTATCCTAAATGTTGAGATCAAAAGGTGATGAGGAGAGTGCAGCTGCTCTGGGGTTTTCCTCAGCTTTAACGGTTAAAGAAACGTGGTAATAGTGAGTCACATAATGAAACAGGCTACATATTGGTGCTCAAGAGAGAGACGGGAGAGGGAGAGAGAGAGAGAGTGGCAGCGGCGGCAGAAACAGCAACAGAAGCAGCTGTGAGGTTTTTGCAACTGTGCAATGCTAATAATAATTGCATTGCAGAATGGAAGGTGGGAGAAGGATTGAATGATTTAATATTTGATATGACTACTAATTGCAATACAATCTTATATCATACTTACATCATCAGCTCTCACCCATCTTTTGTCCTTTTCTTGCTATCCTCATTTATATCCTTGCATTTACTTAAACCCCAATTTTAATGTCCACCCTTTTAAAACACACATTATTAGCGCCATTCTTTAATACATCTAGCTACAAGACCCAATATTTTTAGTTTCATTCACATCCCTCCTTCCCTAAACATTTTTATGTGGATCCCAAATCAAAGTTTGAGCATTACACTATTTATGGATCTCACACTTATTTTGTATACTAATGTAATTCATTAGCTTCAAAATTAAATTATAATATAGTACTTGATTTAAAAAGCCACTACAAATTGGAATAAATTTAGTAATTTCAAAACTTAAAAAAAGGAATAAAATCACCCTATTTTGTACTAGTGATATACTTCTTGATTTAAAAAGCCGCTACAAATTGGAATATATATAATTAGTATATTCCAAAACTTGAAAGGAATAAAATCAATCATTAACCCTATTTTCTTAGGCATTCCAAAATTTTCTAAATACTGTATATTTTGACAAAGTAAAAGGCACCCATATTATATATGGAGGCATATTTATTAGATATCACTTTGTTTTGGTAGTATAATAAATGAGACAGGCTTACTATGACAAAGGATGACGACGAAAATATGATCATGAATAATTGTTAAGCATGTGGGAAATTTATGGATTTTATTCTCCAAATATCGTTATTTTATGAGCAATAAATACCCACAACTAAACATAAGCATTTATTTTTTGCCAATACGTACGTCCGATGCTTCAGTACTATTTCATGCACTGTCTATTTTACCCAGTTTCTCCATTAGTTCACCTACATTTACCTAATACTATGCTCAAATTATGGTGACGACTCCTGTTAAGGGTGCACTCCCTTAACAAGATTCTGGCGACGACGAGCGGTCAATGACGGAAGGATAAAGGTGGACGTCACGGGCTTTCCCTGGGATCAGCTCCAAAATTAGTGTTTGCATAAAATTAAAGAAGACAATAAAATTGGAAAAATATGTTATTTCTTGATTGAATGAGAAGAATACAATGCCTCCTATTTATAAGACTGCCGAACAAGAAAATAAAGATCCTAATAATATATGAGAAATATATGCTAAATCAATACTAAACTAAATAAGAGAGATTTGAGGATATTAATAGAGATATCCCGTATCAACTCCCACTCTGTTAAAATCCACGTTGTCCTCAAGGTGGAAACATGAAGAAGCACAGAAGAGAGTCGCTGATAACATAAGCTTGACGAGATCTATCTCCTCCTGGATCAAACGCACACCGAACACCCGAGCGTCTCCCTTCATTATCTCTAGAAAAAATTACCAAGGCGGGCTCGTGATAATTCAACACTAAAACGGGGATCATGTCAACGCAACCATGAATGCTCAAACAACGCTTGTCCATCCGGGGAGGGATCAACCGTGCATCTGCGTCGAGCAATGCTGAACGATAATTCATACTTGTAACATTATGATATGCAAATCCATATTCCACATAGAAACCATCTCTGTCCTCTTTTAACAAATAAGAGTTCATCATCTTCCTCAACTTCAAAATATGGTCTCGGGCTTTCCCCGGGATCAGCTCCAAACTAGGGTTGCGAGAAAATAAAGAAGACAATAAAAATAGGAAAATATGATAAAAGGAAAATAAGATAATTTGATATTTCTTGAATGATTGAAATGAATAACAATGTCCACTATTTATAATAGTGGATACTAACTTAATGAGCAAGACAAAAGATATGAAAAAGATATGCAATCCCTAAATTATCTAACTAAATAATGCAACTAAATAATTAAATACTAAACGTATCAACTCCCCCACGGTTGAAAGCCACCTTGTCCTCAAGGTGGGATCCACGAAGCAATCAAGAGAGTCAATGATAACAGAAGCTTTGAGTTATCTCCTCCTGGATCAAAAATATAAAATCGTTGTTTTGTACACCAATAATCGACTATCGCGTGACAACGTATATGAATTATTATTTTCGTTCCAATAAATGATTCAGACTTCTTCCAATCATGATCAGAACTTTGGGCGATATTTCCTCCTGGATTAAATATACCAGACTACTTAGTCCAATAATATTCTTCATTTGGCTCCATAGAAAGCCACCTGGTCCCCAAATGAGAACCATTCACATGCACCACAAGAGAGTCTTCATCTACCCTTTCCATGACCTCAAGCATTGTATAGATAGGTTTCACAATAATATCAACATGAAGCAATGCATCAGACCTTTTCTCGTCTACTGGTACTTGAGGAGCGTCTCCTCCATATTTCATTGGATGATCACCAGAATCCTTGGGCTGGTCACCACCACCATTGGCTTTATTGTCCTCGAGCATCACCATATCGAACTTCAGAGGGCAAGTGACAGCAACTTCATTAGGAATGAACTCATTCATGGATTCCAAACTGCCATAAATTGCATCGTTGTCGATGCGGCGGTCGATTTCATCAAAGCGAGACTCCATCCTTTTGCACGCCTCCAATAATTGTTCAAGCATCGCTTCAATCGGGTTTGGCGTTGTGGTGGCTGAACGAGGTGGCTGCGGCGCAGGCTGATTCCATCCTGAGTTATGGTGGGGGGGAGCGGCTGGTCGTATGCCGAGACCTCATGGAAGGGGCGTTGTCCCGGTGTCTCCCAGTAGGCAGGTGGGTCCCAGCAAGTAGGACGGCGTTCGGGCAGTGGTGGCGAGTACGTATCTGGCTCATAGGATAGCAGTTGTTGATATGTGGAGGTCTGGAGCATCCATGGTGGGTCCCAGCTAGTGGGCTGTCGGGCGTGGTAGGGGTGACGCTGTTGGTGCCCGTCCGGCTGGTATGGTAGCGGCTGTAGGTGGCATCGCAAATCGGATGATTGATGATCTAACAGCGCCTGCTCATCGGACAATGGAAACGGACTTGGGGATTGATATACAGGCTGCCATGGGTTGTACGGGTACCTGGCTGTTGTATATCGCGGTTGTCCAAAGGTCCCCGTTGGATACATAGATGGAGAGTGAAAATGGTGACTTCCGTCGTGGAGATCTCCTTCGTCAAGATGCGTCGATTGTGGAGGATGAGCACGAAATGAAAGCACCAATTGTTAAGGGTGCACTCCCTTAACAAGATTCCGGCGACGACGAGCGGTCGATGACGGAAGGATAAAGGTGGACGGCACGGGTTTCCCCGGGATCAGCTCCAAAACTAGTGTTTGCAGAAAATTAAAGAAGACAATAAAATTGGGAAAATATGTTATTTCTTGATTGAATGAGAAGAATACAATGCCTTCTATTTATAAGACTACCGAACAAGAAAATAAAGATTCTAATAATATATGAGAAATATATGCTCAAATAAGAGAGATTTAAGGATATTCGTAGAGATATTCCCGTGTCAACTCCCCAATATTTAAACCTCGGCTATACATGATGATGTATCATGCAATCTAGGCCTATATTATGTCGAAAGGTCCGTACAAGATTGTTTAATTGTTGTATGGAGTATTAGACAATTAAAAAAAATAGAAATGCGTATGTTAGAATATACTGCATATAGACCCTTTATAATTTTCAGCCAAGATTTAGTTGTAACAATTTATTAGTCACACATAGAACTAATTAGGGAGGATATATAAGAATTCTGATGCACTACACCATGCCTAAAACGTATGACATCCAATGTATGTATACTCATTTTCTTTAATGTTCATTTAGAAGAAATTCCAAAAACTTTGTAATAAATTAACACTATTTCCTCTATCTCAATAAAGTGGTGTGATGATTATATTAGTTAAAGTTATATGAGTGATAAATATGTCAAGGAATCATATCATATTTATCATGGAGTAATAACTATTTCTATTGAATTTTACTACATCCGTCCCACATTAAGTGTCACATTTAGTGTGGGCATGGATTTTAAGAAATGTAAAAAAAGATGGGTTGAATAAGTTAGTAGATTACGTGTCTTACTTATATATATTAGTTTTATAATAAAATGTGAGTAGAATTGGTTGGTGGAATGTGGGGTCTACTTAACATTTATAGTAAAAGTGAAATGTGACTCTTATTGCGGGACGGACCGAAATGACAAAATGTGACACTTATTGTAGGACGGAGGTAGTATGAAACTAGTAAAATAATACTAGAGAACACGATGAGACACAAAAAAAATTACGGAGTAGAGGATCCGAATCACTAAATATAGTGCCCCATAGATATGGGTCTAACAAGTGTAACCTCTATTCCACGATGAGTCAAAAATATTTAAACCAATTTATCAAAAATCATATCAGATTAAATCTAAATTAATACTTGTAAAAATAAGATAAAATAAAAGGGGTTAGAACTGAAGAACGAATTAGTAATACCTAAGGTTAAAAAGAAGTGATTGAAAAACTTATAAAAATTGTTGACACACGCATGCATGTAACAATCCAAAAAAGTGTAAAACAAGGGACCATAATTTAAGCACGTCGACATTTACATTTTGTCGTATTCAGTGCGGCAGGCCTATCCGAAGTTTTCATCATACAAAACCTAAAACTCTGACAAATTTATGTATATGTATATAATTGCGATGTGTCCGATAATTATCCATTCAGTCAGTCATAATCTTGAAATACAAAGAGCCGTTAAAAAAGTGAATACATGCAGCCATTGCTGTGCATTATAATGAAGATAGATACAAAAATTTCATGAAAATGTACATTGTTCTGTAAATAAGCTAGGTTGATGCCATTTATAACCGAAACTGGGCTTTTAAGTTGGAATAAATATTATAATCGGGAATCAATAGGTGATTGAAGCCAACTTAAATAAATTGATTGAATTTGACTTAACCTGGGCTTTTATTCACAGTTGTTATTGTTATTCTCACTTTACACAGAAAACGATGCATGTGTGCCCCTTTCTGTTTTTTCTATCAGGATGCTACACGCTGACAATATACAGGAAAAAGTAGATACATGTATAAATATTTCATCTTACAATACGATTTTTGAAATCAAACAGTATTCTGTAACGCCGTCATACAAGATGTGGGAGACGTTATTAAACTACTACTACTATGCACTATAAATTATTTACTGGATTAATAAATGAGTGAACTATATATTTAGTCTCTCGCTTAACACCCTGATAAAAAAAATAATGAAATACACCCCTAGCATTCAACATAATCATGAATGAGGGTTTTTTTTTTATCTAAAATACCCCTAGCCCCTATAGGGCATTCTTGGCAACTCCTTAAATTTGCCGAGTTCTTCTTTCTACCACCTTTTGCAAACTTTCAAATTTAAATAGTTACTTCGTATGTTATTTCAAATTTACATGGGTACTTCGTATGTGATTTCGTAATAAGTTTTGGTAATTATATGAAATTAAAGTGCTACTCGGTACAACAATAATGACGTGTGGGATATTAACGATGGCAACTTCCATCTTCCAACCGAACTCTCATCTTCCCATCTAAAATACACTCCATTTATATAGACGGAAACTTTCGTCTTCCAACCAAACTCTCATCCTCGAAATCTTCAATGTCAAATATTGACTGCAAAATAATTGGTGGTATGTTGTATGCGTAAACGATTTTGAAAATATCTAGCTTTTATTGTTTGCAAAACTTCCCTCCAAATGGCATCCACTCATCTTGCCATTATTTTCACCATTGGAAAAAATGACATCCACCCATCTTGCACTTATTTCCACACACAAAATAAAGCATTCCATATGTTTCACATCGTGGATCTGCCACTATTGTAATGGATGCTCTTTCTCGACACCAACAATATTCGTACACGAACCTTAGTCACCAACAACCTTTGCAACCATTCTCCTGAAGTAGAAGAAGCAGTCGGCTTTTTATGGATTTGCAAATACAAAAAAAATACGACAGAAGAAGGGGATGGATAATAGATAAAAAAAAATAGTGAATTACACATTTAGTCCCTGGCTTTTGGGGTTGTAACACCACAGATCTTAATAAAAAAATATCGTCATACACCCCTAGCATTGAAATGTACAAAACTGCCATCCAAGGCCTGAGGGCATTTTGTTCCTAAAAATATCAAAAAGGTAAAAAATGACCTCATTCGTGATATTATGTTACTTTGGTTAATTTTTTTTATGATAAATGCCGACATTCACTTCCATGTAGAAAGTGGTCCAGAGAAAAATGCATGAATGTCACACCGTATGATTGGATGAAATGAGTATTAACATTAATACGTGACACCCCTATGCAATCAAATAGCCCAATTTCATAGATATAAATAATACACATAACGTCGTTTAAAGTTGTGAGTTCAGGGCGAGCCATGTAGAAAGTTTCGTTGTCAATTGTTAGTTGTCGAAGTTGTCGCCACCAATTATAATAAATTCTTAACTCAAATAAAATATTAACCCCAAAAAAAGAAAAAAATATATAACTTTTGCATATGCATGCTTGAAAGCTCCATATAAATCAATTATGCCTAAGCTACGTGTAACATCCAAATTTTGTATATAAATATGTATATGTCCCTCATTTTCCCATCTTTAAGGAAAAAAATAATAAATTAATTAATTAATAAAAAATTATAATTTTATGCCAAGTATATCTTTGATGAGTCATAAGCTAAGTGTAGGATTGCTTAGTCAAATTTTGTGTACTCATCAAAGCTAAGAGTATGATTGATTAGTCAAATAGTACACGTTGTCCATGGACACTTATATATATATGAAACTTCCATCTACAATTATACCTCTTTCACCAAACAATAAAACATGGAGATATAACTCATATGCCGGGATTTGAAGTGAAACAAGAAGCAACACCAAGAAGGGAGATTTACGAAGAAAGTAACGACGGGAAACGAAGGATCTTTTCCTAATAATTGGAAAGTAAATAAAGTGAGCTTTCTATCCTACATACCAATGTGGATAAAAATCCCAAAGTAATTTCGAGATGAGTTTTGGTGAAAATCCAAACTCATGCTCGTCAAATGTTATTGTCCCGTCATAAATGATTTATGCCTATCTGCCGTGGTTATGCCAAATATATTATAAACAAATTCGGGTTCAAGTAAGGCTGTAAACCTTGCTTGGACTAGTGTACACAAATGGACCGTGAGCCGTTGGCCGGTCATGTGACCGTCGTGGAAGGTGGCCACCTTCCCGGTACACAAATGTTAAGATATGGTAAAGGAACTTAGACCGCGGTTGAACATAGAATTTTAGCAAGCTCGGGCCTTTTAAGTAAAAATCCATGAGTGTTACTGTGATGACTTACAATACTTTCAAAAGTATAATTGTATCTTTCGGCACTGTGTTCATTGAGTACTCCTGTACTCAGCTCTGTATGTATTTCTAAATGTGCAGGTTGAGCTGCAAAACAGTGAAGCAAGGGTGTTGAGAGGAAGTTCTTTTGAGTTTGATCTAGTAAGACCTCTGAGGTTTATGTCTCTATACATGAAACTGTGTTGTTTACTTCCACTGTGAAAGCTATAACTACTAATCCTATTTTGCATCATAACGTTATCTCTTGATCCTATATAAACTCCTACTCAAGTATTCCAGGATGCAGTATCTAAAGACACATTCTCGGTTTCATGTATAGAGACATAAACCTCAGAGGTCTTACTAGATCAAACTCAAAAGAACTTTCTCTCAACACCCTTGCTTCACCGTTTTTCAGCTCAACCTGCACATTTATAAATACATACAGAGCTGAGTACATGAGTACTCAATGAACACAGTGCCGAAAGATACAATTATACCTTTGAAAGTATTGTTAGTCATCACAGCAACACTCATGGATTTTTACTTAAAAGGCCCTAGCTTGCTAAAATTCTATGTTCAACCGCGGTCTAAGTTCCTTTACCATATCTTAACATTTGTGTACCGGGAAGGTGGCCACCTTCCACGACGGTCACATGACCGGCCAACGGCTCACGGTCCATTTGTGTACACTAGTCCAAACAAGGTTTGCAGCCTTACTTGAACTCGAATTCGTTTATAATATATTTGGCATAACCAAGGCAGATAGGCATAAATCATTTATGACGTGACAATAACATTTGACGAGCATGAGTTTGGATTTTCACCAAAACTCATCTCAAAATTACTTTGAGATTTTTATCCACATTAGTATGTAGGATGGAAAGCGCACTTTATTTACTTTCCAATTATTAGGAAAAGATCCTTCGTTTCCTGTCGTTACTTTCTTCATAAATCTCCCTTCTTGGCGTTGCTTCTTGTTTCACTTCAAATTCCGGCATATGAGTTATATCTCCATGTTTTATTGTTTGGTGAAAGAGGTATAATTGTAGATGGAAGTTTCATATATATATAAGTGTTAATGGACAACGTGTACTATTTGACTAATCAATCATACTCTTAGCTTTGATGAGTACACAAAATTTGACTAAGCAATCCTACACTTAGCTTATGACTCATCAAAGCTATACTTGGCATAAAATTATAATTTTTTATTAATTAATTTATTTATTATTTTTTTTCTTAAAGTTGGGAAAATGAGGGACATATACATATTTATATACAAAATTTGGATGTTACACGTAGCTTAGGTATAATTGATTTATATGGAGCTTTCAAGCATGCATACGCAAAAATTATATATTTTTTTTCTTTTTTTGGGGGTTAATATTTTATTTGAGCTAAGAATTTATTATAATTGGTGGCGACAATTTCGACAACTAACAATTGACAACGAAACTTTCTACATGGCTCGCCTTGAACTCACAACTTTATCAGAGAACTACATAAGGCTTCAAGTTCATAAAAACCAAAATTCTGTTTTCGATTGTTATTTATATACATATTTAGCCGTCACTTCTTACATTTATAATGGGGGCTCATGAGTTAACTAATATGACCTGGGAGCAATTCAAATAAGAATTCTATGAGAAATATATTCCCAAAAGTTACCGGAAGAATAAGGAAATGGAATTTTATAATCTGAAACAAGGGAGGATGTCAGTAACAGATTATGAGCGTATATTCACTGACATGTCCAGAAATGCCCCGATCAGGTTAACACGGAGGAGAAAATGGCTGAAAAATTTTATGGTGGGTTAAGACATGAAATAAGAATGGCATTGGCAAGCCATGGTGGGTTATCTTATTCTGAATCTCTTAAACGAGCGCTTGCCATTGAGTCAGCAATGCCAATAGAGAAACCTATGCCTAGTGTACCACCGCCACGTGCTCAAATTCAAAGTCCAGGAGACAAAAGAAAGTGGGATGGTAATCGAACTCAATATGAACAAAAGAAACCATGGTATGGCCAAGATCGTGGGCAAAACTTTCCGAGACAGTCTACTTTCAATTCAGCGGGAGGCCGGCCAAGTCCCATTCCATGCTCCAATTATAACAAGATACATAATGAGATATGTAGAGCTGAGACTGAAGCTTGTTATAAGTGTGGTAAAATTGGTCATTTTGCTAAAGATTGTCCAACCAAGTCTTATGGAAGGGGTACAGGACCCTATCCACTAGGACAACACTCCCAGCTATGGGCGGTAAATACACAACCTCAGAAAGGTCAGCAACAACCCCCACGATGTTCGCAACACCATCAAGTGAGGCTTCCAACACAGGCCAGGGCCTACGCACTGAGGCGGGGACAGCCTGGGGGAGAAAAAGGAAATCTGGCAGGTATGGCCATGCTACTTGACATACCTGTCATTTTATTATTTGATACTGGCGCTTCACATTCTTTTATATCGGACTCTTGTGTTGATACCTTGAAACTGACGACTGAACTAGCTGAATATGAAATTAAGGTAACCTCACCCGTCGGAGGAATTATAGAAATAACTCAAACTTGCTCGAACATAGAAGTCTTATTGGGGGAACATAGGATCCTAGTTAGCAATTTGAAGGTCCTGAAGATGTGTGATGTTGACCTTATACTAGGAATGGATTGGTTGGTTGAAAACCATGTCACCATCCAATGCAAAGAAAGAAAATTTTCTTTCAAAACACAAGCGAAGAACGAACAAGTTTCTATGGGGTCACCACGAATAAACGAAAATCCATAATCTCTGCCTTACAAGCAACAACATTAATAAGAAAAGGGTGTCCTGCTTACCTCGTTTACCTGAACGAGGAACATAAGAAAAAAATGGAAATCGGGGATGTGAACGTCGTGCGTGAGTTTCCAGACGTGTTTCCTAATGTTCTACCTGGGTTGCCACCTAATAGACAACTGGAATTTAACATTGATTTGGAACCCGGATCTGCCCCAATATCGAAAGCACCATACCGGATGGCGGCAAAGGAGTTGGGAGAACTCAAGATACAGTTACAAGAACTCATGGACCTAGGCTTTATCAGACCTAGCACATCACCATGGGGAGCTCCTGTACTCTTTGTCAAAAAGAAGGATGGATCGCTAAGAATGTGTATTGACTATCGGGAACTGAACAAGCTAACACTTAAGAATAAATACCCATTGCCGAGGACAGACGATTTGTTCGATCAGCTCAGAGATGCTAGGGTATTCTCCAAAATGGATTTAAGATCTGGCTATCATCAGTTAAAGATTCGGTTAAAAGATGTACCCAAAACGGCTTTCCGCACCCGATATGGTCACTATGAATTTTTAGTAATGCCTTTTGGATTGACTAATGCCCCTGCTGTATTTATGGATCTCATGAATCGCGTATTTCATCCTTATCTGGATAGTTCGTCTTGGTCTTCATAGATGATATACTCATCTACTCGAAGGGTGTAAAGGAACATGGAGAACATCTCAGAGTTGTATTAGAAACCTTGAGGACTGTTAAGCTCTATGCAAAATTTAGCAAATGTGAATTTTGGCTAAATGAGGTGAACTTCCTTGGACACGTGGTAACTGCGGAAGGCATTCGAGTGGATCCGGAAAAAGTGGAGGCTATACAAAACTGGAAATCACCAACCACCCCTAATGAAATTCGAAGCTTCCTTGGGTTGGCCGGCTACTACAGAAGGCTCATTGAAGGTTTCTCCAAGATTGCTAGGCCAATGACGCAACAACTTAGAAAGGGCATCAAGTTTGTGTGGACATCAGAATGCGAACACAGCTTCCAACCACTGAAGGAAAAATTAACAACAGCTCCGGTGTCAGCAGTCCCTGAATCAGGAATAAACTATGTAGTTTACACTGATGCCTCAAATAATGGGTTGGGTTGTGTGTTGATGTAAAATGAGAAAGTAATTACTTATGCGTCACGGCAACTGAGGCCCCAAGAGATTAATTACCCAACGCATGATTTGGAATTAGCCGCGGTAGTACATGCACTGAAATATGGAGGCACCACCTTTATGGAGTTCGATGTGAGATTTTCACTGATCATAAGAGTCTCAAATACTTCTTTGAACAAAAGGAATTGAATATGCGATAGAGAAGATGACTTGAATTAGTGAAAGATTACGATTGTGGCATAAACTACCACCCATGCAAGGCTAATGTGGTAGCCGATGCTCTTAGTCGAAAATCTCAGCATTTGGCAGTGGTGATCACTCAAGAAGAAGAACTATGGCGAGAATTTGACAAAATGGGACTGGAAGTAGTACAAACACCTGAAACAGTGGAAGCAAAGATTGCCACCTTAGTGATAGAACCAGATTTGAGAACTCAAATTATAAACGCACAAAGACAAGATGACTTGATGGAAAAAATTCGAGCAAAAGTACGATCTGGTAATGAAAAAAGTTTTAAAGAAGAAGCAGACAATGCTCTCACCTTTGATGGAAGAATCTGTGTGCCAAATAATGACGAACTCAGAAATAAGATTTTGAGTGAAGCTCACGACACCCCATATACTGCCCATCCAGGGAGCACCAAGATGTATCAAGATTTGAAAAAGAAATTTTGGTGGGATGGTATGAAAAGAAGCGTTACCATGTTCGTGGAAAGATGCCTAGCATGCCAGCAAGTTAAGGCACTGCACCAACGACCTTATGGGAAATTGCAACATTTAGAAATTCCTGAGTGAAAATGGGATCATATAACAATGGACTTTGTAATAGGTCTGCCTCAAACCAAATGAGGAAATACCGCTATCTGGGTTATCGTTGACCGCCTTACCAAGTGTGCTCATTTCATTCCCATTCATATCACTTATGGGTCAGAGAAGTTAGCTCAGTTGTATGTCCAAGAGATCATACGCCTGCATGGAATCCCAATAACAATCACATCGGATCGTGATCCGAAACTCACCTCAAAGGTTTGGAAAAGCTTGCAGAAGGAACTGGCCTCAATACTAAATTTTAGCACAACATTTCATCCACAAACGGATGGACAATCAGAAAGAACGATTCAGACCCTAGAAGATATGTTACGAGCAGTCATACTGGATAAGGGAAGTAGTTGGGAATCCGTTTTGCCCTTGATATAATTTGCATACAACAATAGCTACCAGACGACCATTGATATGGCACCATACGAGGCATTATATGGAAGGAAGTGCAGATCGCCACTTTACTGGGATGAAGTTGGTGAAAGAAAGATGCTAGGTCCAGATTTGACAAATGACATGATTGAGATCGTGAGGCAAATCCGATTGAGAATCAAGGAGGCACAAGATCGGCAAAAGTCTTATGTCGATGCACGTCGGATGGAGTTGAAGTTTAACATCGGAGATAAGGTGTTTTTGAAGGTATCTCCTTCTAAAGGGATAACTAGGTTTAGAATCAAAGGAAAATTGAAGCCACGTTTCATCGGGTCTTATGAGATTCTTGACGAAGTAGGTCCGGTGGCATATCGTTTGGCATTACCACCAAGCCTTGGGAATGTACACAACGTGTTTCATGTGTCTCAACTCCGGAAATATGTTTATGACCTGAAGCACATAATCCACTATGAAGAGGTTAATCTAACACCAGATTTAAACTAAGAAGAGAAACCTATAGCTATCCTTGATCGAAAGATACAACAGTTACGGAATAAGTCAATATCAACAGTGAAAGTTTTGTGGAATCACCATAGACAATAAGAGGCAACATGAGAGTTAGAGGAGAAAATGAGAGAACAATACCTAGAAATGTTTATGTAAGAAACAAAAAATTTCGGGACGAATTTTTTTTTTAGGCTGAGAGGATGTGACGACCCGAACTTTGATATTATAAATGTAAGAAGTGAGGGCTAAATATGTATATAAATAACAATCGAAAACTGAATTTTGGTTTTTATGAACTTGAAGCCTTATGTAGTTCTATGATAAAGTTGTGAGTTCAGGGCGAGCCATGTAGAAAGTTTCGTTGTCAATTGTTAGTTGTCAAAGTTGTCGCCACCAATTATAATAAATTCTTAACTCAAATAAAATATTAACCCCAAAAAAAGAAAAAATATATATATAACTTTTGCATATGCATGTTTGAAAGCTCCATATAAATCAATTATGCCTAAGCTACGTGTAACATCCAAATTTTGTATATAAATATGTATATGTCCCTCATTTTCCCAACTTTAAGAAAAAAAAATTAATTAATAAAAAAAATTATAATTTTATGCCAAGTATAGCTTTGATGAGTCATAAGCTAAGTGTAGGATTTCCTAGTCAAATTTTGTGTACTCATCAAAGCTAAGAGTAAGATTGATTAGTCAAATAGTACACGTTGTCCATGAACACTTATATATATATATGAAACTTCCATCTACAATTATACCTCTTTCACCAAACAATAAAACATGGAGATATAACTCATATGCCGGGATTTGAAGTGAAACAAGAAGCAACACCAAGAAGGGAGATTTACGAAGAAAGTAACGACGGGAAATGAAGGATCTTTTCCTAATAATTGGAAAGTAAATAAAGTGAGCTTTCTATCCTACATACTAATGTGGATAAAAATCCCAAAGTAATTTCGAGATGAATTTTGGTGAAAATCCAAACTCATGCTCGTCAAATGTTATTGTCCCATCATAAATGATTTATGCCTATCTGCCTTGGTTATGCCAAATATATTATAAACGAATTCGGGTTCAAGTAAGGCTGCAAACCTTGCTTGGACTAGTGTACACAAATGGACCGTGAGCCGTTGGCCGGTCATGTGACCGTCGTGGAAGGTGGCCACCTTCCCGGTACACAAATGTTAAGATATGGTAAAGGAACTTAGACCGCGGTTAAACATAGAATTTTAGCAAGCTCGGACCTTTTAAGTAAAAATCCATGAGTGTTGCTGTGATGACTGACAATACTTTCAAATGTATAATTGTATCTTTCGGCCTTTTAGTTACGAATTTCCATACTATACTATCCTTAGGTAGTGCGGGCGTGACAGAGTATAGCTTTGATGAGTATAGTATGGAAATTCGTATAGTTAATATTTAAATTTATTTATTTATAAAAAAATATAGCTATTATTGCCACTAATTTAATACTCCCCCGCCCCCATTAATTATCTACTATTGCCATTTTCGTCCGTTCCCCAATAATTGTCCACTTTCACTTTTACCATAAATTGTAGGTAAGTCACACATTCCACTAAATTATTCTACTCACATTTTATTATAAAACTAATAAATAAAAGTGAGGCTCATATTCCACTAACTTTTTAACTCACTTTTCTTTACATTTCTTAAAACTCGTGCCGGAATCAAAGTGGACAATTAATAGGGGACGGAGGGAGTAAATCAATCAACCGATGTACCTCTCTTAATTTCTACACAAAATTGTGCCCAATCTCACATGTGACAATTTAGCCAAGTTTTCTATCAATCTAGTACAGGTGGGGAATTCGAAAAAATTAATTTTGAAATTGAGGTTTTTTAATAACATATTCAGTGAGAATTTAATTGAGTAAAATAATGAGTAATTGGTAAATAACAAACAAACTGCCGTAGTGGCATGGTGCGGCATCGTTAAATGGGTGGGATCGAGGGGGATGGCATCGAGACAATTTGTGCCGATTGTTGCAGGCGCGCTGCAGCACCAAAGAGATTTCAGAATGTGGGTGGCGTTAGGATATTTTTTTATCATTCCAAATTCAAAGCTCAATAAATTTGACTATATTTTCACATTACATTTCATCCACTATTTCCAATAAAATCTATCCTTAAAAAAAGCTATATATCTACACAAATGAATTTGATCCCAACCGATGAGGAGCTTATCATGATTCTTATTGATATGTAGCCAGCTTATCGAGGCCGAATCATTAATCGAAGGGGAGGTATAGGCACGAGTGTATCTACATAGGAACAAGGGGTACACTTATACCCCAAAACTTGTTAATACTATTATACTTAGATATACAACCAAAATTCAATTATAGCCTAATGGCCAGAAACCCAATATTTCTCCTAAAATTTTGTATTAATTCAATACACTTTGACATACTCTTGTCAAATTTTATTTTATTCATTTATACTTAATGTTTGATATTTACTTTGTTCTTAATAATTTATACAATTAACTTTTATACACCATAGTCTTAACTAACAAAGTATATATTTGCATAATTCAATTTTTTTTAAAAAAGAATTTTTTTTATGAAAAAAATAAAGAGAATATTTTTTTAAAAATAGAAAAATTGTGAAAACAAAACAAATAGAACTAAAAGGATTAGCTAAAATTGGAAACTTTAAATCGTTATAACTAGTTTTCGCACCCCCATATCAAAAATCTGGGATACGCCACTGGATATATGATACGATAGTCCAATTGAGTGTTGCTGCTGCTCCACAATTTCCCTGACCAAGGTCATAATTAGGGGTGGTGAAACGGGTTACCCGTACCCGATTTTAGCAAAATTTGTTGTCCTAATACCCGCCCCGCGACATACCGGGATTATCCGATGCCCGTGTCGGGTATCCCACACCTGACATTGCGGGTACCCGTACCCGACCCGAAATCCTAATAAAAAATTTAAAAACCATAATAGTCGTCAATGTTCCCTAATTTACTTTATTAATATCGATGGTAAGCTTTGAATAGATTGATAATAAAAGTGAGGGGACACTCTATAGCTAGTTCCGGTGAGTTTTCAATTGTATGTTCGTTGGAGTATAAAAATGTTTCAAAAGAACTCTTAGAGCCGTTTCATTTTTTCACTCATTTTGGAAAAATAATAATATAAATACTCTTATCTACATTATTATCTCTTTTACTTTACTTTTTCTCCATTTTAACTATTTATTTTTAATTTTTCAAAATGAGTGCGCATTTTAGTATTATTTAACTATTTACTTTTTTTCTCCACTTTAACTATTTAAAACGCCTCTATTAATATGGAACGGGGGGAGTATTAAAAGATGGTATATGACTAATACTATTAATAACGGGTATTATCGGGAGTAATGGGTATACCCGTGCGGGTATACATGCTACCCGCAAAACTCTAAAACACACTACCCGATCCCGCCCCTGTTTCTCGTTAATGTCGGGTAGCGGGTACCCGATACCGGGTGGGTAACGGGTCGAAATGGGAATTACCCATTACCCGCTACCCATTTTGCCACCCCATAATGGACTCGCTGTGACACGAGTATACATGGATTATTTTGTCTCATTGACTCGATGACGTAGCAAAATGTTTCGGCACATGCGTCGTTCGTTGTTTGAGAGCATCGCAGACTCACCGTCTGCTGGTGAAGAGTTTTGTTAGCAGTGCCCATACGTATTTGGATGAGAGAGGCTATAAACTCTTTGGTGAAGTCCACGATGGAGATTAGGCACCTCACCTCGCATGCAATACCATTTATGATTTATTTGACGAGTGTCTCCATGTTGATGAAACAACAGGCTGACTGTGCCTCGAGATTTTTTGCCGTGTGGTCATCGAAACTTTTCACGACACTTATTTAAGAAGACCAACTGTACATGATACCGATTTTTATGGTGGATATGTACGAGAGGGTCTATGGTTTTTCCCGGGATGCTTGGCAACATCAATTGCATGAAGTAGGGGTGAAAAATTTGTCCTGGGGGTGACTTCACCAAAGGATATAAAGGCACACATCCGACAATTATGCTTGAAGCAGTTGTTGATCAACATTTGTGGAACTGATATGCATACTTTGGATTTGTTTGGTCGAACAACAACCTTAACGTCTTGAACGAATCACCTCTATTCAACGAGGTATGCACTAGCATAGCACTAACAGTACAGTTCACTGCCAATGGCCACCCTATACATATAAGAGAAATTACTTAGAGGGTGGCCGGTGTTCGTAAAAACAATCATGTGTCCGACAATGCCGACGACTTTGTTTGTTCAGAAGCAGGAGGTGGAAGGAAGTGTTCCAATCGCGTTGGGTGATCATGAATGTCTCGACACGTGCGTGGTACTGATCATGCATCTCCGATGTCATGTATACATATATTATACTGTAAAAATCATGCATTAAATATGTCCGGTCAATGGATTTTGACCAAATAATAAATGTGACGAGACATTTAATTTTGTGAAATTAACTGACATAGCGTGGTACTGATCATGCATCTCCGATGTCATGTATACATATATTCACTTTCTCAAATCCGATTTACGGTGAGTGAGAAATAGTGGATTGAAGTTGGGCATAATTAGCTTTTAATTAAAGCTTGGAGTTAGAGCTTAGGGAATAATTAACTAGTGTTAATTATCCCACATTGGAGGATTAACACATATTTTAATGTGTTTAAATTAAGTGACTTTATGTTGCTTAATAATTATAGTGGACCAAAATGGGTGAAAGAGCCCACACGCGCGCGCCGCCGCCGCCCGCCTGAGCCCGAGCCCGAGCCCGTGCTCGTGCTCGCGGGTGCGGCCCGCGGGCCGCGGGCCTCAGGCCCGATCCCGATCCCGATCTTGGACTTGGACTTGGACTTGGATCTTGGCAATTGGTCTTTGGGCTTGGTGCTTGGCCTATAAATAGGCTAGCCATACCACTGCATTACTACACACAAACAAGCATTCTCTGCATTCATAAGCTCTCTCCCTCTCTCTGCATTTTTTTTCTGTCGAAAGCTCTGCCATCTCCTCCATCCAGTTCGCCGGAGCTCTGTTGATTGCGGTGCTGCTTCACCAGAGACGTAGCCGTTTTACCTTTGGGGATGACACGCCAAACCGAGAGCACTACCGGGGCGTATCGCGTCTTGCGGGAAGAGGCCTCCTCGACTCGGCTAATTCACGGTTTAGTTGTTTCGATTTTCCGTTGTAATTTTAAGTTCAGTTTCTCCTTTTGTATTCTTTCTTTTGGGTTGTATTACGCCCGGTTGTATCTCTTGTAATCCCCAGCAACCAACAATCGCAAGACGAGATATAACTTGCTTTTGAAGGAATTCGGACACTAAACTGAACCTAAAAACTTTCGAAACATTTAACACCTTTGCTGGAGATGTCGACTGAATCCAACACCGCTGCAACCACCACCACCGCCGCCATTTCCTCCACCATGGCGACCACTGAACCGGTCAACACTTCATCGATCCCCTCGATGATGCCAACCCCCGGCTTCTTAGCCGCCTCTTCAATTGTCCCATGGGTTTGGGACAACCCTTTTGGGGCGTCCACTGGTTCCACCTTTGGTGGTTCGGTTGGTTCTACTTTTAGTGGTTCCTTCGGATCCTTTAATGGATCGAGTGCTGGGGCCTTCGGGTCTCACACGAATGTTGGGGCCTTCGGGTCTCATGCGGGTGCTAGTCCCTTCGGGGCTGGTACGACCATGGCGGGCTCTATGCCCAACATGAATGGTGGGGGCTCTATGCCTAACCGTGTTGTTGGCTCCTTCGGCGGCAACGGAATTGGTTCCTTCAATGGACCAAGTGCGGCACCTTTGGCACTAAGAATGATGCCACCTGCCGAGAAACCACCAAAGTTTGGGGGATCTGATTTCAAGCGGTGGTACCAAAAGATGTTGTTCTACTTGACAACATTGGGCGTCGCCAACTTCCTCACGGAAAACGAGCCGCCTGCGCCAAGCGACCAAGAGACTAGGCTCGAAGTCCTGGCGGACTATGAAGCTTGGAGAAAAGGGGATTATCTATGTAAAAATTTTATTTTAAGTGCATTAGATGATAGCCTCTACAATGTATACTCCAATGTAACCACATCTAAACAAATGTGGGAAAACCTAGAAAAGAAGTATAGCATAGATAATGCTGCAGATACTGAACAAGTTGTAGCTTCCAAATTTATGGACTACAAGATGGTCGATTCTCGACCTGTCATGGAGCAAGTCCAAGAGCTCCAAATGATCATCCACGCACTAGTGGCTGAAGGGATGACCTTGCCCGACAAATTTCTAAGGTACACGATCATTGACAAGCTTCCTCCTAGTTGGAAGGACTTCAAGAGCTATCTCAAGCACAAGCGAAAGCAGATGACCCTTGAAGACTTGATCGTGAAGTTGCGCATTGAGGCTGATGTGCGCAATAGTGACCAAAAGGCTAAGGGCTTCACCCCACTTGAAGCCAAAGCCAATCTGTTGGAGCGGGGCGGTCCCTCCAATAAACGCCATCGCCCAAATCGTCCAAGTGACAAAGGGAAGAGAAAGCAGCCTACAAAGAAGTTTGAAGGCGATTGCTACAAATGTGGCAAACCGGGCCACTTTGCAAAGGACTGCCACAGCAAGAAGAAGAAGCCGGCTGCCCACGTCGTTGAGAAGGAGTTCAAGGACTGGGATGAAAACGACCTCATTGCTGTGGTCACTGAAGAGGTTAACCTTGTTGATAACAAGGGTGGCTGGTACATCGACACCGGCGCTACTGCTCATGTCTGCTTAGATAGGAGCAAGTTTGCCTCATACACGGCTGTTGAAGGGAGGGAAATCAACATGGGGAATCAAGCATCATCCGAAATCCTCGGCGTTGGCAACGTGATTCTCATGATGACGTTTGGCGTCACAATCACTTTGAAGGTTGTGCTGCATGTCCCGGACATCCGCAAGAAGCTAGTGTCAGGATCAATACTAGTTAATAAGGGGTTTAAACTTGTATTTGAGTCTGATAGGTTTGCTTTGTATAAGTTTGGAAAATCCCTCGGAAAAGGTTATGTAACCGATGGGCTTTTCAAGCTTAGTGTGACAACTCGCAGTGTTGCAAAGCCATTGGCGAATAATAATAAGACATCTACTTCCTCTTATTTGACCGAGTCTTCAAATTTATGGCATTGTAGATTGGGACATGTAAATTCAAAAGCCATTAAAAGATTAGTGAATTTAGATTTACTAAAGGTTAATGAAGTGGATACCCAAGATAAATGTGAAATTTTTCTTGAAGCAAAAATGACTAAGTTGTCATTTCACTCAGTTGAACGAAGCACAAGACCCCTTGAATTAATTCACACGGATGTATGTGATTTAAAGATGGTGCAAACTAGATGTGGTAAAAAGTACTTTATCACTTTCATAGATGATTGCACAAGGTATTGCTACATTTATCTTTTAAGAAGTAAAGATGAAGTAATAGAAGCGTTCAAAAACTATAAGAACGAAGTTGAGAATCAACTTGGTTGTAAAATCAAAACGATTCGAAGCGATAGAGGAGGCGAATATGTAGCCCCGTTTGAGGAGTTATGCAACGCAAGTGGTATAATTCATCAAACAACTGCTCCATATTCACCACAATCTAACGTTGTTGCAGAACGCAAAAATCAAACTCTAAAAGAGATGATGAATACACTGCTTATGACTTCAGGATTACCACATAACATGTGGGGGGAAGCTGTTTTGACAGCCAACTATATCTTGAATAAGATTCCTCTCAAAGGAAAAGATGTTACTCCTTATGAGCTGTGGAAGGGAATGAAGCCATCCTACAAATACCTCAAAGTGTGGGGGTGTTTGGCAAAGGTGATGGTTCCTCAGCCCAAAGAAGTTACAATCGGGCCTAAAACGGTTGATTGCATCTTCATTGGATATGCACTTAACAGTAGTGCATATCGATTTGTTGTTCACAATTCTGAAGTATCGACTATCACAGTAGGAACAATAATTGAGTCGAGGAATGCTGTATTTCTCGAAAATACATTTCCTTGCAAAGACAAGAAAAAAGTCTCAACCAATTCTAAGACAAGAATTGAAGAAGCCACTAGTTCTAAACCAGTGGAAGAAGAAGCCACTAGTTCTAAATCAGCGGATGAGGAACCTGAATCGCGCAAGCGTGCAAGGCCTGATCCAAAGGATACATTACTAAGACGTGGTAATAGAGTCAGAACACCAAAAACATTTAGTCCTGACTACATTGCTTTTATGTTAGATGAAGAACCGACATCTATAAAAGTAGCATTCGATGGCCCAGACGGGTTACATTGGAGAGAAGCTGTTCAAAGCGAAATTGATTCAATTTTGCTAAACCACACGTGGGTGTTGATTGATTTGCCCGAAGGTGCTAAACCTTTAGGATGCAAATGGGTCCTTAAAAGAAAGTTTAAGGCCGATGGAACAGTTGATAAGTATAAAGCCCGATTAGTAGTATAGGGTTTTAAACAAAAGGAAGGACATGACTTCTTCGATACATATTCACCTGTAACAAGGATTACATCTATCCGAGTGCTTCTCGCTATTGCTGCACCGCACAATCTTGAGATTCATCAAATGGATGTAAAGACCGCGTTTCTAAATGGTGAATTAGAAGATGAAATATATATGGAGCAACCTGAAGGGTTTGTAGTACCTGGACAAGGGAAAAAGGTATGCAAGCTCGTAAAGTCTCTATATGGATTAAAACAAGCGCCATTGCAATGGCACTTGAGCTCAGCAAATGGGTTTAAAATCAACGAGTGCGACAAATGTGTCTACATCAAGAGCACTAATAACGGCCATGTTATAGTGTGTCTATACGTTGACGATATGTTAATCTTGGGTAGCAACACTCAAGTAATTAACGATACAAAGGCAATGTTAAAGAGAAACTTTGACATGAAAGACATGGGTCTAGCCGATGTAATTCTTGGAATGAAGATTCTAAGAACGTCTGATGGAATCATCTTAACACAATCACATTATGTTGAGAAGATATTGTATAAATTCAAGCCCTATGATGGCGCGCCGGTTAAGACTCCAATTGAACTCGACGTTCACTTGAGCAAAAACAAAGGCGAGCCCGTTGCACAAGAAGAGTATGCACGGGTCATCGGGTGCATTATGTACTTGACTAATTGTACTAGGCCTGACATTGCTTGTGCCGTGAACAAGTTGAGTCGTTACACGAGCAATCCTAGCAAAGAGCATTGGAGAGCTCTTGTGAGGGTTTTGAGATATTTAAAACATACTCAAAATCATGGGCTACACTTCTCGAGATACCCCCCGGTACTTGAAGGGTACTGTAATGCGAACTGGATATCCGATAATAGAGACTCACTTTCAACAAGTGGATACGTCTTTACTATTGGGGTGGTGTTGTATCGTGGAAATCCACAAAACAGACATGTATAGCCCGATCAACAATGGAATCGGAGTTCATTGCCTTAGATAAGGCTGGTGAGGAAGTCGAGTGGCTTAAGAACTTATTTGAAGATATTCCATGTTGGTCTAAGCCAGTGCCACCAGTGCTGATCCACTGCGATAGCCAAGCAGCTATTGAAGGGCAAACAATGGTTTCTATAACGGTAAGTCTCGACATATACGTCGACCACATAACACCGTGAGACATTTGATCACAACATGAGTGATTACAATTGACTATGTGAAGTCAATAGATAATCTAGCGGATCCGCTAACCAAAGGGTTAAACCGTGATCAAATGAATAAGTTGCTAGAGGGAATGAGTTTGAAATCCACAAACTAAAGAATTATCATAGTGGTAACCCAACCATGATGACTGGAGATCCCAAGAACTTTGTTCAAAGGGACAACTAAGCTATGAGAGTTCATGAGAAACACTCAACTATATCTATTCCCTAGAGAGCAATAGAGTGTTGGAGAACTTGCCTAGTGGTACAGGCTAAGTCTATGACTTTTAATGGTTCTTAAATATCTCAAAGAGATGGACTTCTCAAAGAGACCAAGTATGACAAGGTACTTGACTAAGAATCACCTATGTAAGTGCGAAGTGTGGTCGCTTCATAAAACGCACTTATGGATCCAAAGTGGGGTCCAAGACCGCAACAGACACAAAACGTGAGAATGGATGAGGTTGAGGTGTTTAAGCGTTAACACCATTGTCTCGGTGCACGCCGTGGGGGATTAGTTCAAAGCATCGCGCTACTAAGCCGCCTGTGTATCCGATGGTGTCGACTATGGAAGGTTCAAAGCCAACAACTACCTATCCTTATGCTTATATACCTCTCGAGGGTTGAGCTTGTGTCTGCATGCATATGCATTCGACTATTTCCACTCATGTGGGGGATTATAAAAATCATGGATTAAATATGCCCGGTCAATGGATTTTGACCAAATAATAAATGTGACGAGACATTTAATTTTGTGAAATTAAATGACATAGCGTCGATCTACATTTTACGTAGATAAATGTAGTATATTCACTTTCTCAAATCCGATTTCCGGTGAGTGAGAAATAGTGGATTAAAGTTGGGCATAATTAGCTTTTAATTAAAGCTTGGAGTTGGAGCTTAGGGAATAATTAACTAGTGTTAATTATCCCACATTAAAGGATTAACACATATTTTAATGTGTTTAAATTAAGTGACTTTATGTTACTTAATAATTATAGTGGACCAAGATGGGTGAAAGAGCCCACACGCGCGCACACGCACACGCCGCCGCCGCCCGCCCGAGCCCGAGCCCGTGCTCGTGCTCGCGGGCCCGATCCCGATCCCGATCTTGGACTTGGACTTGGACTTGGATCTTAGCAATTGGCAATTGGTCTTTGGGTGGTCTTTGGGCTTGGTTCTTGGCCCAAACTAATCTTTTTAGACCACCGCTGAGTCAGCAGTCCGAGTGGCTTGACACATCGTCAAGCGAGGCACAGTCACGGCTGCCACATAAGAAATCCACACGCGAAAGACACACTCCTGCCACACGCCTGTAACCGACGACGGTTACGAATCTGCCATGATGAGCCTTCAATGGCTTGGTTGACCCTGCATGGTGGCTTGGCCTATAAATAGGCTAGCCATACCACTGCATTACTACACACAAACAAGCATTCTCTGCATTCATAAGCTCTCTCCCTCTCTCTGCATTGTTTTTCTGTCGAAAGCTCTGCCCTCTCCCCCATCCAGTTCGCCGGAGCTCTGTTGATTGCGGTGCTGCTTCACCAGAGACGTAGCCGTTTTACCTTTGGGGACGACATGCCAA
Organism: Salvia splendens; assembly: GCF_004379255.2. Lineage (NCBI taxonomy): Eukaryota > Viridiplantae > Streptophyta > Magnoliopsida > Lamiales > Lamiaceae > Salvia > Salvia splendens. The sequence continues at coordinate 10,272,572 of NC_056034.1, forward strand.
ACCGAGAGCACTACCGGGGCGTATCTCGTCTTGCGGGAAGAGGCCTCCTCGACTCGGCTAATTCACGGTTTAGTTGTTTCGATTTTCTGTTGTAATTTTAAGTTCAGTTTCTCCTTTTGTGTTCTTTCTTTTGGGTTGTATTACGCCCGGTTGTATCTCTTGTAATCCCCAGCAACCAACATATACTCCCTTCATCCGTGAAAAATATCCTATTTTGCCATTTCGGGATGTCCGCGTCTTAAAGTCTCATTTGCTTTTTTTTTTTCATTTTAGGTAAGTGGACACCACCTTTCAACTAAATCATTAAACTCGCATTATATTATAAAACCAATATATAAAAGTGGAACTCACATCCCACTAACTCATTTTTTTCATTTTTCTTCACAAAGTCAAACAATTTCTAAAACCCATGCCAAGTCAAAATGAAACTAAATAAGACGAAGGAAGTAATGCATAACATGAATTAAAAATGAAATGTAACAACGTCATTGATTGGCGGGACAAGCAAAGATGTTCTAGCTCTATCGTCGGTAGTGACCATCCAACTTAAGATGTGCTTCTAAAATTCTAAAGGTTACTGGTTGACGTGTTTCTATGCGCGAAGAACAAGTTCATGGTCACATCTAAGCCGACCTTCTCAAAGAAATTTGGAACTTCATCAACAAATTCCAACACTATGGTATGTGAGTATTTCAATTCATAAACTTTTTGGTAATAAAAAATAAAATTAATTAATAATTAAAAAGTGAAAATATAAAAATCAATGAGAAAGGAATGTAAAAAGGTATAAAGGGAAGTATGAGTTGAACTTGTGTTGTACCATAACGTGTTGTTGTGTTTCTATGCGCGAAGAACAAGTACATGGTCACATCTAAGGCGACATTCTCAAAGAAATTTGGTACTTCACCAACAAATTCCAACATTGTGGTACGTGAGTATTTCAATTCATAAACTTTTCAATATATTGACATTTTTTTTACATTTGTTGATAAAATTTGCTTATTATCATGTAAGAAAATTGAAATATAATTTATCAAATTTCATCATCCGAACATTGTCGAAACATATGCAATTGAGATCTCGTTGGAATCCTTATAAAATTATCTTTAATTTGATATATTTTTTGTGAAAAATAATTTAAATCAAGAGAGTTACATAAATTTAAAGTTTTAAGATGATTTTGATGTGAGAGAATTGACATTAATACCCTTTAAGTTTATTTAATAATTTTTTTAATTTAAAATATAATCCATATGTCATTATTTCAACCACTAGATCTCCTAATCTAATGGCTAAGATTTGATCTTAATTTGTGATTGCTAATTAGTTAGCAAATGATCACTCCCCACCGAACACCACCTAATTATTAATTATGTGAGTCACAGTACCACTATTATCACTTTAACTACTATTCTCTTTCTTTTTTTACTTTATTAATTATATATTAATTATTGTGTTGTTTTACATGCACATATTTTTATAGGACGATGGAGTATATATTGGGAAAGCATAATTAATTCCCTAATTTAATTTTGTCTTGGGGAGCATAGCCCACCACAATACAGTCGCCCTATGTTATACTATTCCTTTTCCCTTTTTTCCGTCCTTTCCTTTTTTTACCGTTTATTTTTCTTTTCCTTTTCTCTCTCTTTGTTTTCCTCTCATTTAAATTTCCTTTTCTACATCCATTTTATATACTCCCATGTCCCATTAGAAATAAAACGTTTTCATTTTCGGTCTGTCCAATTAAAAATGAAACGTTACTAAAAATGGAAACAATACTCTTTCTATTTTTTCTTCTCTCTTACTTTACCATCTTCATTAACTCACAAAACAACACTACATAAAATCCCGTGCCAAAAAGCAAATGTTGCATATTTAATGGGACGGAGGGAGTATATTTCATTTCCTTTAATTTCTAATTCCATTTTCTTTTTAAAATAAAAATAAAAATGCCACGTTTCTTTTCAAATACACAATTTCAAAATACCAACAACTTAATTTTAGGTAATTAAATTAAACACGGAAATTAACCAACACAGTGCTCACTGCTCACTTATTCAAACTTATTACTCATTGCTTCAATTTTATATTATCACTTATTCAGTTTTACTATTTTTATTTTTCACAAGATAAAAGTAATTACTCCTTATGTTCGTTATTAATCATCCTAATTTGCCATTTTAGTTTCGTGAATAATTATCTTATTAATTATCTCACTCACATTTTATTATTAAACAAAATATGAATACAAAATAATTTAATTAATTGATTCCTTGATTTTTATCAAAGGCTCTACAAATCTTTAATTTATAATATGTGTGAGATAAAGATATCTATATTAAAAAAATAAATCAAATCAAATGTTAACAAATGTGAAAATAAAGGGTCTCGTACCTCTAAAAAAATTAATTAATTTTACTATTTTGAGTCATTTAATAAAATTATGTAGGTCAATTCTAAATAAAGACAGTTTTAAACAACTAATAACATGGACCTCACAATCATTAACACCATTTTCATATATTTTTTTTATTTTTATTATTACTTTACCAATTATGTATAATAATCATCTTATTTACAAAATAATATGAGTATATTTTTATTGGATCGAGAGGTAATAATTTAGAGTATAAACATATCTCCCAGTAAAATAACAAACTGTATCCGAGTGAGATCATTTTAATTTATGACTGATAGAGACTCTAAAATTTAGGTGGCCCATTTCATAAATAGACATGAACGACAGGCTCGAGCACTCATGCTATCATCCTATAATCACTGGTCCTAATCCTGACGTCACTCCCCTTTAATGGTCAGACAGCTAGCATTAAATTTTCTATTTCTCCCTCAATCTCTTGGAAATACGCATCACAGAAATTTTGAATTATTGTTCCATAATGTTGTATCGAATAATTAAACATAGGTGGTTTCCCTCATAAATTTGATTAGGTAAAATATTTATAATCTCCTCAAAGAATACTACTATAGAGTAACCAACGCATTAATTCATACTCCTATTTAGTCATGTATATATACTGTGTACACGGAAATCATCACCTCAGATTCTGAATCTCTCTGATTAAAGTATTTCCCTCTCACCTTGTAGTGCGTGTTGCTGTGAGAATATTAAGTGAAACCCTAGAAATGATAGGAAAAGAAGCAAGCGGCAACGATCCCAAGGCGGAGCTGAAGAAAGGGCCGTGGAGCAGAGAGGAAGATCAGAAACTGCTCACATATATCGAACAACATGGCCATGGCAGCTGGCGAACTCTCCCTACTAAAGCTGGTGCTGCTTTTGTTTTTTCATGAATTAATATATGTAACGAAAAGAGAAATATTGATTTTTTTTTTATTTTACAGGGTTGGAGAGATGTGGGAAGAGCTGTAGATTGAGGTGGACGAACTATCTGAGACCAGATATCAAGAGAGGAAAGTTCAGCAATTACGAGGAGAAGACAATCATTAGGCTCCATGCTCTTTTAGGCAACAGGTCATTCTAAAACATTATCAATCATAATCATTCATTGTCTTTGTTTACTTTCCAGTTTTAGCTTTCTGCGCCCAAACCTTCAAAGCTTCAAATCCCAACATATGTTTTTCTATTTTCAAAGCATTGACTTTTTGTATAAAACATACTCCTACCTACTCCATCTGTCCCATTAGAATTAAAACGTTTTCCTTTTTGGTCTGTCCCATTAAAAATGAAACATTTCTAAAAATGGAAACAATACTCTCTCTACCTTTTCTTCTCTCTTACTTTACCCTCTCTTCATTAACTCACAAAACAACACTACATAAAATCCCGTGCCGAAAATCAAATGTTGCATATTTAATGGGACGGAGGGAGTACAAAATTATGATACTCCCTTCATTAATTTTTTTTTCGTTCGTTAATAAATATTTTATTTTATTTTACATTACTTTTCCAGTAATTTATTGGACAGTTATATTTAATTATACAATCAATATATAAAAGTATACCCTATTATATTCATAATCCGCTAATTTTTTCTACCACTTTATTTTACAAATTCAAATAATTTCTTGAAACTCAAGCTGTTAAAAAATGGGACATCTATTCGAGGAATGAGGGAGTAGTATTTTCAATATTTTAAATTTCACATCTTACTAGCTAGGGTAAACACAATTTGGTTTGTCGGTTTTTTTTTTAAAAAATGTTTAACAGAAACGGCTATGTGATACCAAATTTATCAAGTATTTTTCGTTTACATGGGTCATTTTTATTTGAGTTCCGATGCTAAGATGGTGACGAGTTTTGGAGCGTAGATAAAGTATATAAAAATACTAGGTACTAATAAATTAACGTATGTAATTAAAACGTTGCTCCTTTAATCATATCATTTTTTTGGCATCAATTATGAGTGGAATATTCTTTTAAGAGTAATGAATAATCATTGTAGTATTTTGTTACTCCAATAGAAAATGTCTGAATTCATAGTGACGTGTATCTACGACATTCATCTATCAGGTTGGTTATATTTGCTAATTAGCTTTGGTAATAATCTAATGTTCAGGTGGTCAGTAATAGCGGCTCATTTACCTAAACGTACCGATAATGAGATCAAGAACTACTGGAACACTCGGCTGAAGAAACGGTTGACGCGGATGGGCATCGACCCGGCAACCCACAAGCCGAAGAACAACCGGTCCGGCTCGGCTAAGTCGCAGCAGCACGCCGAACTCAGCCATATGGCGCAGTGGGAAGCCGCTCGCCTCGAAGCCGAGGGCCGCCTTGCCCGCGAGTCGAAGCTCATGTACAAACTCCCGTTCCTCCACAAACATTCCACTCCGCCTCCGCCTCCGCCGCGGCTCATGGCCGCGCCGCCGCCGTGTCTGGACGTGCTGAAGGTGTGGCAGTCGAGCGCCATCCCCAGCTGCTTCTTCAGCTCAGCCGCGAGCTGCAGCAGCAGCCTTGAGTCGCCGACCTCGACCCTAAACTTCTCCTGCAACAGCCTCCCGGCTCCTCCGGTGGCGCCGAGCGACTACGGCGTGGGACGTGTGGATGGCTACGCTGCCGAGGAGGAGGGCAAAATGGACTTTTCGTATCAGCTGGACGATGTTTACGCAGACTGTGGGCTGCCGGAATTTGCTCCGTTTAGTCAAGATTCCGACCCACTTCCCCTCGTCGGAGAATTTGAAGATTGTAAGAATTATTGGAATTACTTGCTGAATTTGGTGAGCTCGCCGATGATGGAGGTGCCCACGTTGTAGGGGTGATTAAGGGAAAAATGTGCTAATCTAGATTAGGGTTTAGGGTTAATGTTGCCAATTAAGATATTGTTGTTGCTTCTCTCATGATTAGATAAGATTAGCTAGTTAGGGTTTCTTATCATCAAAGCGTTCCTTTTTTATTAAACAAATTTGAAGTTGGGAAGATATGTTATTTTAATTTTCTTAAGGTGTTGGTATTATTATATCGTAAGTATTCGCATACAAAGAAAAATAATAATAACCTGTATCTGAGGTCTCCCGGCAGGATCGCCCCACAATTATAAACATGTTAGCACACCATGTTCACGAATCGAAACAGTTACTGTGTGAAATCATGATGCTAAAATGATTGATTTATTTTTTCGGTTGTTTTGCGAAGATGATAATAAATAGTTAAAGTAAAAAGAAAGTAAAGTAAGATAAAGAGAGTCGTGTCTAGATTATTTTCTTACTTACTTTACTTTCTCTTCACTTTAACTATTTATTATCATTCTCCCAAACACGTGCCGAAAAGCAGTCAATCATTTGAGATGGGACGGAGGGAGTATATTAGAGTGTGTAATGTACCTATAATATTAATTCCAAATGTCTTCTTTGATAAAATGTGGTTTAATTTGAGTACCACCTCATATATTTTTAATAGTAGTATATTCTATAGTAGAAGCTGACATCTAAATCAAATATATCTTGCTTTGTTCAATGGTGCATACCCAATTAAATAAATCCTGCAATATATTATAATGCGACCCCATATTATTCCAGTAATTCCACCTATTATAGTAGTCTCTCTGAATTACTCCATGTTTTATTGGTTAAGTTCTATGCAATTATAAATAAAAACTACTTATAGATTCTTTAAATTTACTGCTTTTTATATATGTTTGAGTACGAAAAGATTCATTGTATGTAGCACAAGAGAAACTTTGGATGTTTTTATGAATTACTAGTACACTACTGAGAAAGGATGGGCTTTTATTATATTTTGAAAGGACGGAAAAGTTACAAGTGAGAACATAAAATTTAATTAGAAAAATTACGAGAGGTTCATGAAGTTTTTATACAAATGATTATTCATTTTACGATTAAGCTGTGTGATTATTTTAGTTGAAGAGAGAGAGGTGAGTATGACTTGTTATCATATGATTATGCATTATAAGATTCAATCTAATGAACTAAACATAATATATATTTAATTAAGAGATATAATATTATAAAGCCGAACATGCCCTAAAAATATAATCATAGGATAAACTACACAATACCGTGGGCTCAGTTAGTTCAATGGATAAGTTTCCATTTAGTATAATGGATTCATTCATTATCGCATGAATGGGCCATAGCTATTAAATATTGGGCCTAGGAACCGAATGTTTTTTCACGAAACCCAAACAATCAAGCCCAATAACTATCGGTCGAGTAAAAACAAAAAGCTGTTTCAAGTCCAAGCTTTCTCATTCAAACAGCGCCTTGTAATGGACGCCGGTGACCGAGGGGTGAAGAAGATGGCCGTGACGTCAGTCGCGGCAATGGTGGCCGAGACGACGACATTCCCGATCGATCTTCTCAAAACTCACCTCCAGCTCCACGGCGAGTCCGTTCAGTCTCTCCGCCCAGCGTCGGCGTTCAGGATCGCGCTCGAGATAGCTCGGAACGAAGGCCTTTTGGGAATGTATAGAGGCCTGTCTCCCGCTGTTTTTCGTCACATGTTCTACACTCCTACTCGAATTGTCGGCTACGAGCATTTGCGCAACAAATTTGTGCGATCGTCTGATCGTTCTCTCCCCCTTTACGGCAAAGCAGTAATCGGTGGGATTTCTGGAGCTATTGCTCAGGTAGGTTTCGCTTGATTTTTCTATTCAATTGCATAAATATTGCACACACTTCGTGCGCGGATTTTTTTATTTATTTCTCCTTAGATGCCGAATACAATAACACTACGATTTTCATCCTTAAAATTCTTAGTTTTGATTTATTCATGGAGTAGATTTGCTTTACTTATTTTTAGAGAATAGACATTCTGAATACATGGAAAATTCATGCTGTTTTGAGTTTGGAATTGATTGATTAGGAGAAATGTATTTTTCTGAAGAAGCCTGTATGATTAAAATAATGGAAAAACTATTTATTGATTCATATCCTACTCGGTAGCTATTTAAAGAAAGAATTGTATAAATGAATTAGAGAGTTAGACTGTTAGGGAGGGTCACTTCATTCGGGTTATAGACTGGACTTCCAGTATGTATGTGATTGAGTACTTGAAGGATGATTGCATGATCCAACACATTCAGAGTTGCATAATTCATCAAAGTATATGGTGGATTAACATATTGTCTTTATATATATATATATATATATATATATATATATATATATATATATATATATATATATATTCAAGTTATCAGCTAAAGCTAACGCCCCCAGAGGATAATCTTTTGGCAAATTGATAGACGCTGAACCATATTTTGAATTGGTTTGGGTCTAAAAAACAATATTCATAGGCACATTTATATGTTGTTCATTAATATATTAAGGGATGATGATTCATAAATTGGTGTTAAAGATAATATGCTGGCTGGAAGGAAGATGCATTGTTATGGTATCTGTTAAGGGTAGGCAGGATGAATGAGATATTTGTGAAAATTTGGTTTTTCTTTAGCTGTTTTCCTGTCATGTCATGGTAAGCATTGAGAGTTTTGGTGTTCGGTACAACTACCAAATAGCAGAGTGAACAAGTTGAATTCATAATAATACTATGGTTTATCAGCATTCATGATCAGGTTGTGAATGGGTTGAATTAATTATCCCTTGTTGTTTACTGAGAAGTTACACGTGTCTATGTTTACGCTGTAGAAAAATGCTTAGATGGATAACTCATGAATTTGGGTTTTGTAGCATTTCTTCATTTCTATGTTGTTCAGTGTGTTATATTATTGAAGCTTTTATTGCATACCTTGTAGATCGTCGATTCTGGAGTCCAGAGTCTTCGTATAAATACTTCTTAATAACTGATGCTACTTAGTTTCTCCCTGAGTGTTCTGATTTTTGAACACATATAGATTATCCTTGTACTTGCAACTAAAGAATTTTTAGTATACCTTTACCTTATCTTTTATGTGCTTCAAAGGCAACATCAACATGAATTAAATTTTGAATGGATTTATGTTTATTTATGTTATCTAATCAAGCAACAATTATTAGAATTTTACATCTTTTAGATGATACATTTCTCAAATAATTACTGCAGAATAATATTAAAAAGCATGTTTTTCCTTTGATGGAAAAGTACTGATGTCGATAAATGTCAAATCATGCTCTTCTAAATCTAGTTATTGTTTGCATTATATTTACATTTGCTTTTCCAGTATAGGTCATTACTAGCCCTGCGGATCTCATCAAAGTAAGGATGCAAGCAGATGGCCTTATTTTGAGCCAGGGACTCCAGCCCCGGTATGCAGGGCTTTTTGATGCCCTGAACAAGATTATTAATGCTGAAGGAATATTAGGCCTCTGGAAAGGTGTTTCTGCAAATGTGCAAAGAGCATTTTTAGTAAACATGGGAGAATTAGCTTGTTATGATCATGCCAAAAGGTTCATAATCAAGAACCAGATCTGTGATGACGATATTTATGCTCACACTCTATCTTCCGTAATGTCTGGCCTTTCAGCCACTGCTTTAAGCTGTCCTGCAGATGTTGTTAAGACTAGAATGATGAATCAGTCTGCTTCAGTGGAAGACAAGATAAAGTATAGAAATTCCTATGATTGCCTTGTGAAAACAGTTAAGGTTGAGGGATTGAGGGCATTGTGGAAGGGATTCCTCCCAACATGGGCTAGGCTTGGACCTTGGCAGTTTGTATTCTGGGTCTCTTATGAGAAGTTCCGACAGATTTCTGGGTTACAATCCTTCTAACTTAGTCATGAGGTGGATTTTTTGAATGTTTGTACCCTTTTCCTCTTAATTTTTATGATGATTTAGTCAAGGACTGAATGCCACATGATTTTGTAGTTTCTGGTCGAGGCATTAGCTCCTATCATTCTGGCCAAATCTCCATATTTTTTTATCTTCTGGATTCAGTACATGTACATATAGCTAGTATTTGAAGCTAACTGATATAAGTGACTTTATATGATTCAGAATTCATTCTTATAATTCAATTTATCTGGAACTGTAAAATCTTAAATGCTTTACTTGTCGGCTATACCGGAAATTAGTTGTAGCCTGAAAAAACTAAGCTCATTTGTAGACAAAATCTCAAGTGCATCACTGCATCATTAACAGTAAGGTATTGGTCATCAACATTTATGCAGAGTATTTGTTCTTAATTATTTTACTGGCTCTGACAATACCTTTTGTTCAGTGTGTGTTACCTTTTATACTTTTTTACAGCAGGATTGGAGATGATTATTTTGTTACTGCTACTTGAATCATGCATATGTACTTGGTTTTGACTTGCTCTATACTTGTAAGAACAGATAGGCAGTATGGGAATGATTAGCCACATGCAAAGGAACGATTTCTTATGCTCTGGATAGTTTGAGGTAAAAGGATAGTCGACTCTCCAACTGTGTATGATGCTTTAGTTTTGTTTGTAGGCCTGTTTGACTTAATATTAGCCGTACTTACACCACATCATTATGTTTTTATTTTTCTAGGAGAATTATTCTCTAATGGAAGTGGTGTAAACTAGATGAGGACCTACTGAGACTGGTGCACAGAATTAAACATGTACTTATTCTAGATTATTACTGCTACACAATATATACATATCTGATGATCTGATCCTACTTATAATTGGACTTGGCATGTTTCAAATGTGGACTAAAAGATATGTTAAGAAGCTTTATCTGTGACTGTAAGGAATTTGAAGTTGGATGGTCTGATATGCGAGGAGTGTCTGCTTGTGTTGATGGTAGTTTTATGATGACATTCATACCATGGAAATCCGCTATGAATGCAGGAAAGGTGGATATTTGTGGAGCGAGTCCAGTTGGTTAAGGAGGGAAGGAATGAGGAACTGAGGATGACCAACCAATTTGATGCAAGTTGTTAATATTCTTGGATTTGGTATGGCTGCAGTTAAGGCTATCGAGTTGTGTGCCTCACAATGGCAGTCTGTGGATGTCATTACTGAGACTATTGATGACTGTGGCGCCACCCTCTCCTTACTGCTAATGACTTCTCATACGCTCCCTTTCTCTAGCTTTCTTTTTTGCCTTAAAACATTCTACTAGTGTGGTCACACCATGCCTCTTTTCTTTTTATCAACAGACTTATAATTTCTCATTTCTCAAGCCTTGTCATTAGCGAGCACTTATTATAAAAAAAAACATTCTACTACTACTTTGAAGTGTTACTATTTTTTCAACTCTTAAAAATAAAATATTTGTTTGTCGATAGATGCTGAAATGGACGTTTCTTGATAGTCATTAGAGTTCAGTTCACATGCATAAATAAAAGGTTAGTGTATGTGTTATTCTTAATTAATTCATAGTGTTTCACTACATGTTCTTTTACAATGTTATTATATTCTCGCAACAATGGTATCATTGAATATTTTACGACGTTTTGGTAATTATGATACATTACATACGTGCTTAATTAGGTAGCTTTTAGAATATGGGACTTAAACGCGATTTTTTAAAACGAATTATATGTGTGTTTTTAATCATGATTGATGATATTTTATTCATTTTAGTTTATTTTGTTTTTTTCTAGATGTGAACTCACCAAAAAATTTAATACTATATTTTTTTTATTAAAACTAAAATAAGACTGCAAACAGAAAAACACTATTCCAGTATAGCTTAAGGTACGCACCGGTATCCTATCCATGTAGACGAATATTGAGCTTCTAAGAACTTTAACGTAAATCTTATGTGCAACATCTAGCAAACATAGGTTGAATGTTTGTTTTATCGAATTAAACATAAATAAACAATAATAAATAAAGATAGCAAACAGAAAATCTGATTTGCTATAATTATATAAGGGAATTTCATGATATTGATTTCATTGGCTTTTCAGTTAATCAAGAGCATCTCTAAAGTAGAAGGTAAATACAGAGGTAAAAGGAAATAATTATAATATTTACCTTTTCTTCATAAAATTTCTTATCACGAAAGGTATTATACCTTCTTCAATTTAAAAGAGGTTTCTTTACCTCTTCTCCATATTAAAGGTAAAAATGGTACTCAATCCGTTAGAGTAGTAGAGTCATTTTTCCAATTTTAAGAAATTGATGTGTTAAAAGGTAAAGTAGAGATAAAATAAAATAAGAGAGTAAAATATGAGAGATGATAAAAGTTTTTACTATAAAAGGAAATGACTCAACTAACTTGAGACAACCATAAAAGAATACTCCTACGAGTCAACTACCTAGGGATGAAAGGAGTATAAATAAAGTAACACATTTTTCCTTTCTTACTTTTCCCTCTCTCTTGCTTTATTATCTCTGCTTAGTACTTTTTCATCTCTCCTACTTTATTAATCTCTCCGTTCCTTTAATTTTGTCACACTTTGGCCAAGCACGAGTTCTAAGAAATGTAATGGAAAGTGAGTTGAAAAAGTTAATGGAGATTAAGTCCACATTTTATAATAAAATATGAGTTGAAATGAGTAAGTGGAATATGAAGTCTACTACCAAAAATGATAAAAAGTGAAATGTGACAAATTTTGTGGAACGGGCGAAAATGAAAAAATGTTACTACAAAATTTTAGGGACGGAGGGAATATCTTTTTAATTTTGTTTTTGTATACTTTTTCAAATTACCCGTTTCCCTTGAAATTTACCTTTTTTTCCTTAAAATTCACTACTCACTACTTTTAAGAAGGTATATTATTTACCTTTATGAAGAGGTAAATGACTTTCTCTTTATACCTCTTGCATTTGGAGATGAATAAATCCAATATTCAATTATGACTAAGTTGTACTAGGATGATTATAAATATAATTATAAACTTTCTCTCAAAACATTCTGATAATGGATTACACATTGGAGCAATTTTGCATCATGAGCATGTAACTACTACCAGCAGTTACTAGTTCTTAAGATTTATGGTTTTCACACCTAGTCTCAAACATCATTGGCTCTTTTGATCTAAAGTGTTAATTATTCATAGCGATGTATTGTTACTCATCTCTCTATTATTGTAACACCACAAATCAATTAAATGTTAGCCAAATAATAAAAAAAAATATTAAGAATATGAATTATAAAAGTAAAACGAGACCTGAGTATTGGATGATAAGCAGAGAATATCAAACTCAACTATTTTCATATCCTAAAAATTCTTCCCAAATGATGTATAGATGTGTAGAAGGTGTAAAATAGGTTATGGACTTATGGTATTGTGTAAGATGACATGAAATTTCTGAAAACTGGGTTTTAGATCACTTTTTATAGTTGAGAAGAAATTAGTAAACCAATTTCGCCTATTTAGTTAATAGTAAACCATATTGATTGATAGTTGACTTTTTTTTTAAGTGAATTGTGACGTTTGACTGTTTGAGAATTAAACAATTAGGGAGAAAACACCCATTTGCACCACGTGTCCGATCACACACATATATTAAAATATTTGCTGTTTAGATAAAGGGAAATGAGTGATTGTAAGCAGGAAAAGGAAAAGGAAAAGCAATTTGTCCATAAACTATGAAACCAGGAAAAGCAATTTTGTAAACAGATTTAGATGTGTACAGTGAGTGAGTTGTAAAATTCCATCACTTCATAAATAAATATGGCTCTGAATTCCAGTGCCGATATGGACTGGAAAATAATCACTGCACAACGGCCTAACTCGATACATTTACTATTGTTCATATTTATAACGTTAAGCCCACAATAAATAAATCAAATCAATACATCACCTTATTTTCAAAATGAAATAAATTGCATTACAAATAACACTTTATTGCCCACCACGTTCAGTGCATGTTATTAATGTGCTGTTTAATTCCTTGTAGGAATTTATCACTCTACAATTTTCCTTTCAGTGAAAACAATAACTGCTCCTCAATGATATATATATTGGATTTACTTATTTATAGGATCATGTGATATGATCCAATAAATCCAAAATTACTTTATTATACAAACCCACCGTGAATCGGCCGTCGGCGATTTATCGATTTTTTGTAAAAGAATAAATACATTTAGTAGTACTATTAAATGACGACTTTGATGATTTTATAAGTTGTAGGAGTACTTATTAACTTTTAAATTGTAAAATAAAGTGAAAGAGATTATTATTTAATAAGGTTTATAATTTTCAATTTGTTGTTATTTGATATTAAATTTATTGTCACTAAAATTCTAGTAGTAATATACAACGTCTTTTATATTTATCATTAACTAAATCTATAATATTTTGTTTACTATTTGTGGCAGTTATTCAGCTTCGCCAATGTGATGACTGATTGAACCACTCATAATTTGGATCGAATTCTAAAAGATTGTCATGAAACCAAAAATAGATTAGAATCAATGAGTTTCTGATCTGCATAACCTGTTTTTTGTATTTGGTTGGTTCAGTTTCCATATTTGATAGAGATACAGATCAAACACGATTTTTCATTCCTTTTCTATTATCAAAAGTAAAAACAAAACTAGAAAAAGCCGGCTATACCGTATTTGTTCTCTAGTTTTTAGTTTCCACTTTTATAATAGTTAAATTTAATAGATACTGATAATATTATAATGTTGAAAACCAAGTCAAACTCATCGAGTAGTATTTTTCTATGATTTTAATTCAGTTTATATTTCTATGATTAAAGTGAGAATTACACTTTGAGGTAGAATTTCAGTATGCAATTTTCCATGTACTATATAATTAATTTCACTATCACCCGTATATATAACGTTGACTTTTTTTATGAAGGATATCAATTGTCTCATTTTTTTAATTGGTGTGGATTCTAATAAAATTGTTGACTTATTAAGAAAAGTGGGAAAAAAAAAATTAGTGGGCGTGAATCTTACTTTTATATATTAAATTCATAATAATTGAAGTAAGAGGATAATAAGTAAATTGGAGGTCACTTGTCAAATATAATATAAGTGACAATTAATGAGAACAAGCAAGATTAATTTGTAAGTCTTAGCTAGGAGATGCATCTAAATGGATAAAAGACCAATGGCCGCTCTTAGAGCAAATCCAAGGGCAGAGTTAAAATCTTATAACTGTCACATTTACCTTCTTTTCATGAAAAATCATTCTCTAAGGAAAAGATATTTGAGAAGGTATTATATATTTTCTCATTTGAAATATGTATTTTTACCTCTCCATCAATGAGAAATAAATTCTTATAACTACTATATTTGTATTCTTTTCATAAAAAATCGTTCTATAAGGGGAGAATGCATTATACCTTTATGTTTTGGAAAGCATCCTGTATTATTTTTTAATTTTAGAAATAATTTACCTTTCTAGATATTTTTTCCCTTTAGAATTTATTACTACTTTTTTGGAATGATATATTTTTCTTTTTAAGAAGGTAAATAGATGATATATTTTTTCTATATACCTTATCCAAAGATATTTTTAGAAAGTGAATGTTGGTGCATATGCCTGAACAAGAAGTGACTCCTACTTATAATGTGAAATGAGTCGTAAATAAATCAAAACACAAGAGAAGACAGAGATTTTGATAATATATAGGCATGGGCGGACCCATGTGTATTGGGGTGTGGCTTAAGCCTTCAATGAATATTTTTTTACAGTTTTTTTCTACTAATTATTTTTAAAATTTCTTCAAATTTAGTGTAAATTATAATGTAAAAGCCCCTACAAATTATCTAAATTAATAAAAAATATACTTTAAAACAAAATTTATAAATCCCAGCCCCTATCATTATATATTTCTGCGTCCGCCCTTGTATATATGTATGAGATTGCATATTTGTGAGTTGTTTAACGAATTTGACAGGTTATATTCTTACTAATAAGATGCATCTCTTTTTTTTTTAGCAATTATTTTATATTAACAATTTCAAAATTAAGCGCGCTTAGCCTATAATAATTTTAAAATGGGTGACCCACCCCCCTAAAAAAGTTTTTCAAAGAGCACAAATATAGTTCTCATTTGATCACATGTACATATGTATATACTGCTTTGTTGAATTATTTGTAATTTAACATCATCAGATACATTAAATTCAATCATTGCAATTGAATGTCGATTAGTATACACATCTTTCTTTTCTAAATAAAAAAACCTTGAGAGGTTAATTGTTTAAGGGCATCCGCAACGCGTCTCGTTGCAGTCCCTATCTCGTCTCGAAAAGACGAGACGGCAGCGAGACAGCGTTGCAGGCTCCGTCCCGTCCCCATCTCGTCCCGTAACTCATCTCGGAGAGTCACTCGGCGAGCTGTCTCGCCACGCGCGTTGGCGACGTGGCGAGCTGCGGTTCGTCCGTGATGCCCACTCGCCGGCCAGCGAGTGGGCGTCGTTTATTTTTTATTGTTTTTTTTTTTTTAAATTCAGAAAAAAATTTGAAAAATAAAAAAAAATCTCAAATTATACTAGCCGTTTATAGCCGTTTTTTACAATTTTTTTTAAGCCCCCAATCACTTCTATAAATATCAAATCATTCCCACAAATTAATCCACCAACAAAAAAACTCTTTATTCTCACTCAAACACTCTCAAACAATCTACATTCTTCATCTCAAAACACTATTCTTCTCCCAAATTTAATCTATTCATAGATCCATTTGAGCAAATGCGTCGAATAATGGAAGAATCGCTAGAAGAAGATCGACGTAGGGAGGCGAAAGAAGCCGCGCCGCCCCAAAGGCGATCCCGGGCTTACATCCATCGTAACCGGGAGGAAGCCGCCGCAAGGTTGGTACGCGACTACTTTTGTGAAAACCCGGTATGGGGAGAGACCTACTTCCGTCGCCGTTTCCGCATGCGGAAACGGCTATTATGCACATCTCAAATACGTTGGCAGCCCAGGAAGAGTTCTTCCAAGAAGCTTGCTACTGGACAAACGGCGGATGTGTTCGACGAATATCTGCACATTAGGGAAAGCACAGGGAGAATGTGTCTGATAAACTTCTGCAAAGGCGTCCGGGGAGGCTTCACCGACGAATTTCTCCGGAGGCCAAACACGGCATATTATCAGTTTCTGCTCCGACTTCACGAAGAAGTGCACGGATTCCCCGGGATGCTTGGCAGCGTCGATTGCATGCATTGACAATGGAAAAATTGTCTTGTGGCGTGGAGGGGGTCATACACGAGCGGCCACAAAGGCACCCACCCCACCGTTATACTCAAGGCCGTTGCCGACTACCGGCTATGGATTTGGCATGCGTATTTCGGGGTCCCCGGATCGAACATCGACGTCAACGTGCTCAACCAATCCGACCTCTTCACCGAAGTTTTGAATGGTAAAGCGCCGTCCATCAACTTCATCGCTAACAACCGGTACTATAAAATGGGGTACTATCTTGCCGTTGGCATCTACCCGAAGTGGCCAACCTTCGTGAAGACGTTCAACAGGCTGGTGAACGAAAAACAGGCTCTTTTTGCGCAGAAGCAAGAGGCTGCTCGCAAGGATGTGGAGAGAGCGTTCGGGGTTCTCCAAGCTCGATTCAACATTATCAAAGCCCTTGCTCGTACATGGTTTATAGAGAATATGGTCCACATCATGTATACGTGCATAATCTTGCACAACATGATTGTCGCCGACGAAGGGCCTGAGGCGGGAAATTGGTTCGACCCTGAAACCCCGGGAAGCTCTACCGCAAGTAGTCCGCCTCGCAGTGGAGTGCATCCGTCTATGCAAGATCGGTTGTATATTCGGGTAAGGACACGTGATTTTACCACCCACGCCCAACTCCAAGATGATCTAATAGAGCACATTTGGGCAAACTTTGGCAACCAGTAGAGTGCGCGGAAGAAATTAAATTATGTATTTTTAATATTTTTTTAGGATTTTATTAATGTGTTTTTTTAAAATTTTAAGTTGTAATTTTATTTTATTTAATGGAGTGTATTTTTATTAATTGAATTTGTTGGAAATAAAAATTAAAAATGAAATTGAATGAATAGTTAAGGGATGAGATGGTTAGGGGTGGGTCGGTACGGTATACCGTACCGACCGTGCCATACCGCATACCGTACCGGAAAGTACGGTATGACAAAATTCAATACCGATACCGTACCGAATTTTCGGTATACCGAAATTTCGGTATACCGGAAATTCGGTATGATATTTTTTGATACCGTTACCATACCGTTATTACGGTATACCGTACCGTGTTTCGGTATACCGTTAAAAAAATGGTATACCGAAACACGGTACGGTATACCGTAATAACGGTATGGTAACGGTAACGGTATACCGAAAAATAATTGGTTTCTTGATTTGTTCATTTACTAATTGGTTTCTCGATTGTTCATTATTTTTTGCTATCGGTAATTCGTCCATCACTCTATTCAATTTTATATTTTGGTTAGCATGTTATCAAGTATCATATTATATTTGTTGTTGCCGATGATGTTGATCTTTAAGTATCTTTTAATATATATTTATGGATTATTTTGATTACATATATTCAGAATTTTATCCCATAATCGTGGTTAATGATAAAATGAAGGTACTTATTGATTATTTTTGGCTATTTAGACCAATAGTAGTAATAATTGGTCTTATAAATAAAATCTCCAAATAGATTTACAAGTGTAATGAAATAAAGATTCAATTTTCCCCCTAGACTTTAATTTCAATCTATCATTATAAACATGCATACAAATTCTCAAAAATATTAACAAGGCACGGTCTTCCTTTGATTTGAATAAATTTTTAAAATACTAGCAAATAATATTTTTTTTAATGTGAAAATACTAAAATTCAACATATATCAAAATTTGGCTCATTTGTTGGTTATGATGAGTATATTTTAAAGTTAAGGGTTTAGGATTTATGTTTCAAAGTTTGGGTTTTTTGTGTATAGGGTCGCTATATTGCAATGAAATGAATCTCGACTAGAAAGTGTCTCACCAGTGCAATATTAAATTATTGCAACGTAAACTTGCTCCTACAGTTATAACTCAACGGTTAATTCATATTTTCACAGATTTAAAATGCTTTTTAATTTTAAGTCTGATATTTAATTGTCAAGACAGTTTATTAAAATGTCAACACAAATATATGTTGAAATTTTAATGTGATCGTATTGACATTTTTAAGAAAAGGTAGCATTTAAACACACTCTTGTGTCTATGTGAGGTTAATGTGATTGAAAAAGTATAATCCAAAGTAAGAGGATGTCGAATATTCTTTTGTTTATCATTTCACAACTTTTATTTCGCAAAATGAAATAAATATGAAGAAATTAAAATGACCCGTGCATCGCACGGGCGTGACACTAGTTAGTAATTTAAATTGGACATTTATTTCTCTTTAAGAATTAAGAATGACTGATCAGTATCCTATTTATTCATCCTTCAATTTAAGTAGTATATAAAATAGATAACATACAATGAATTAAACACTAATTAAACGATTTGATTCATTTTCAGCTGCACATATTTTTAATTGACATTTTATGAAGTGGGACGAAGAATAAAACAAAAATTTTAATTACTTTGTATATTTGGAATATGACATTACACAAAGAATCATATACTAAATCATGTGAGTTAATACAAATTCTTTCAAATGTGCTCTGTTGAAACATATTCCTGATATCGTATTTCCAATCTTCTTTCGGTGTTATGTGCTATTGTGTTTATTATATTTAATAGGATGAGTTGATAAAAAAATAATTCAGGTTAATTTTGAATTTGTTTGAATAAATTATCATTTGAATGTTTAATTTTATTGTATTAATTGATGTATTAAATTTTTTTTAATATAATATATATATAAATGTAATATATATATTACAACATATTTAATATTAATATATATATATATATAATAATAATAATCTATCGGTATACCGGTATACCACGGTATACCGAATCTTCGGTATATACCGAATATTTGGTATACCACGGTATACCGGTATACCGTGGATTCGGTATATACCGAAGTTTCGGTATACCGTGGTATACCGGTATACCGTGGATTCGATATACCGCGGTATACCGCGGTATAGAAAAATTGATACCGTTACCGTACCGAAACACTGCGGTACGGTATCATATCGTACCGGAAACTGCGGTATACCGAAAAATCGGTATTTTCGGTATTTTTTCGGTATGGTAAGTCCGGTATTACGGTATTTCGGTATAATTTCCCACCCCTAGAGATGGTGAGACGGTTAAGAGATGGAGGGTTGCAAGTGCTGTCTCTTAGTTAAGAGATGGAGTGAAAAGTATAGTGGGGCCCATGAATAGCTAAGAGATGAGACAGTTAAGAGACGGATAAGAGAAAGCGTTGCGGATGGCCTAAGCTAGCTAGTAGTGTTAATCAAAAATTTTTATACCCAGTCTCCAATTTAGTTGCTAGTTGATCCCATCTTGATACTTATAATCATTAGAGTATCCGCAGCGGCGAGCACACGCCGTCCGTCCGTCCTTGCTGCTGGCAAGGACACGCTTGTCCGCCGCTACGCTCTTGCCGCTGGCACGGACATGCTCTTAGCTAAGAGCATGTCCGTGCCAGCGAGCAGGGCGACGTGGCGCGTTTCTATTGGCCGTTGGCATTTTTTTTTTCTTTTTTTAAAAATAAAAAATAATACCAAAAATTACAAAAAAAATATTTTCGGATTCCAAAAAATATAGCCGTTTTATTACCGTTTTTTTGAATTTTTTTTGAATTTTTTTAAAAAAATTAATCCCAAAATCATCTATAAATACACACATTCATCATCCATTTAGATGAAATTCGGCCAATTATGAATTTAATTATGTAATTTTTAGTTTTTAGGATTTTTAATTATGTACTTTTAAATTTTTATGATTTTAAGTATGTAATTTTTAATTTTTTTGTAATTTGTAATATTATTACGGATATTTTTAATGCATTTTAATTTTATGGAAATATTTTTATTTAAATTGAATAATAGAATGGTGGGACCCTTGAGCTTGTCCTTGCAGAAACAAGAAAATCATGTTCTTGTTAGTAGTATTTATTTATTCAGAAAGCTAATGTTATAGTAGCAGAAACAAGAAAATCATGTTATTATATTGGACACCTATGTCAATGATAATTTTGGGTCTTGGTTATATTTTATGCGCATAATTATAATTTTTAATTCTTAAAGTGACATGCTAGCTACAAATGATACTTGATTCTCAGATCAGATGTACCAATCCAAACATTAATGTTCTTTCCCTACATTAACAAGAAAATCAATATGTAAACAGTGTATCCAACAGACATCTACTTTATAATAAATGTAGTATTCATTATTATAAAAAAAATCTGGTTTAGACAATCACTCCAATTTAATCCATTTGTCTCTAAAATTAATATTCACATAGAATTTCGAACCAATAGCTACTAATTCCTCATTCTCATCTCTAATGCATTTATAACTTCTCATGTGGCTATAAATATACATACTTATATTTTATTTTCTATTCAGGTTATCTTGAATTTATTTAGGTGGTCCCTAATTCTTTGTCAACATTAATATGAATCACCATCTAAAATATAGATTTAAATTAGTTTCAGTTAAAATCATTCTACCAATTTATAATAACAAAATCATTCAAGTACTAGTTTGTTCCCAAAATAGGGTCTTTTACTCAGTTGGCTATACTTTAAGAAGTAACGAAAATCAAATATCCTTTCATTATCTTTTGCATATGTTCCACAACTTCCATCTTTTATACAGTCATTCCACTGAATTTTAGTATCATTACTATAAGCATATTTTAAAATTTCACAACAAACTTTAATGGAAACCAAAATTATAAAGTGATGTTTTTTGGTGCATTTGAGAATTAGATACTTTAGCATGTTTTTGTTTTTATAAATTTAATTTTTTACCCATTTAATTTGAATCGATATATAGCCCGTGGCAACCACGTTTTTCCTTGTGATTCCACCACATTGTAATTGCAAATATCGTAGATTTATAGATCGAGTTATTTTTGTGGTGAGAACAATTCAAATTTACACTATAGCTCTTTCTCCTTGCTTTATAAAAAAAAACATTTATTATACATCAACAGCCCTTAATAAAATTGAATAAATGGAGTTCAACCTATTTTTTTAGGCACATTGTTTACTTTTTAAATCATATTACTTACTGTATTACTTAATAAATTCGAGATAAGTCCCAGAAAACGAATGCAATGATTTCTTTTCCAAACCATTTACTTCCACTTTAGAAAACGAGTACTCCCCCGTCCCAAGGAAGATGACCCCTTCCTTGGGCAGCACGAGAATTTATGCAACTTTATTTTATGTGCGAAGTGGAGAGAATAAAGTAAGAGAGATGAAATAAATTAGATATAAAAATGTTTCCATTTTTAGTAATGAGTTATTCTGGTTGAAAAAAACTAAAAAGAAAAGTGGGTCATCTTCAGTGGGACCGAAGGTGTATTCAAAATTGGTGTAGCATATTTAGAAACAACCCTAAAAATATATACTTCAAAGTTCAAAGTAGAAAGTATAAAACTATACGCACGTATATATTATACCCAAAAATGTACTACTCCTAGGATTTAAATATTGTAGTTGTAGATGGAACACAAATGGAACTACAATATTTAAATATTAGAGCAATTATATTAAATGTAAACTGTTAATGAACTAATAAAATAGAGCAATTAAATGTTCGAGCATAATTAGATTTATTAATTTAGAAACATAATCAAATGCAAACTCTAAATATTGTACAAACTCTAAACTATGATCTGGATCGTTAAAAAATATACTCTCATAAACATCTTAATAACAGCAACCACAGAAGAATATCTACTTAGATTTTACCATTATAAATACTCTTATGATTTGATATCCATTATTATTATTAATATTATTTTGTTAATATAGTTAAATTCCTAATATTATTGATAATCCAACAAGGCAACAACTGTAACATCACCCAAAACGGAGAAGGAAAACAATAACACGACAGGTAAATCTAAAAAGTGTAAGTACATATTTGAATGATCATAATATAATTTGGGTCATCTAAAATATTCGACCCCGCAATTTTTTTGTATTTTGATAGTAGAAAAAGGAATTGTGTAGAATATTTAGAAAAAAAACCATAAAAATGTGTACTTGAAAGTAGAAAGTATTAAGCGATATATTAATGTAACATAAGTAAAATATTGTAGGAGCAGAGAAAATGGAGCACGGATGAAATATTTGGGACCATAAGTAGCATATAAATATTGTAGGTGTAGAAATTCATGGAACACAGGTGAAATATTTAGGACCATGTGTACTTTTTTTGTCTAAATATGTTAGTGATGGTAAACAGACACATTATGACTAATCATATAACTTTTTTTTATTGTTTTTATGTTCAATTTTATATATAAAAAAAGTTAAAATAGTAATGTAAACTATTAATGAACTAATAAAATAGAGCAATTAAATGTTCGAGCATAATTAGATTTATTAATTTAGAAACATAATCAAATGCAAACTCTAAATATTGTACAAACTCTAAACTATGATCTGGATCGTTAAAAAATATCAATAGATGATAAAATAATAGCAACAAAATATATCAACCCAAAGCCAACGGTTGATGCTGTGTTGAAATTGTGTTGACATTGTATTGACATCAAAATCTTGAAATTTTACACTGTGTTGACATTGTGTTGACGTTGTGTTGATACTATGTTGAAAAGTTTGGAGTTTGTACAATATATGAGTTTGCATTTTATCACTACTCTATTAATTTACGTATATCTAATAAAAAGTTTGTGTGAGAACATTCCACTAATATTTTACACTCACAATCCAATATAAAATTAATACTTTAAATGGGACTCAAATTCTACTCACTTTCTCCTTTTACTTTTCTTCACAAAGTCAAACAATTTCTTAAAATTCATGCCGAGTCAAAATGACTCTTTAAATGGTGGACGGAGGAAGATAACCATCACAAAAGAATATTTATTACTCCGTAGATTCTAATATTATAAATACTCTTATGATTTAATATCAAAATCTATTACTTAGGCTAATAAATATTAATAATCCAATATCAAAATTTTTACCCGGAGCATTCCCAACCCAAAGGGGGAGGCCGGAGGGGGGATGCCGTGACTGACGGGCAGGTGGGGGAAGGGGAATCGCGAGCGTACCGGTGCGGCGCGGACGGATCGGCGACGCTCCTTTGTGGTCTGTGGAGTCTGGCGAGGCGACGGAACGGGGGTTGAATTTTTCCGTTTCTAAGAATATTGGTTTTTTTTTTAAGAATATTGGTTGAGTTTCATATATTTCCACATTGATTAGTTGAAATTTTCCATATATTTCATATTTCGAATTTTTCTTATTTCCATGCATGAATTTTCCATATTTCCATACATGAAAATTGATTAATGGGAAATTTTCATATTTCGATATTTTCATAAAAATGCATGAATTTTACATACTACCTATATATATTCTTTAATTATTTTTTAATTAATTAATATTCCATGCATGAAAAATTTGGTGATTGTTGAAACTGACTCACGATTAATGGAAATAATTGTGTTAGTTATTTAATGAGATTAGTGATTGAAAATAAAATTGATACTACATTATTTATTTTAATAATAAATTGATTAAATTTAACAATAAATATTAGTATTATTTTTTGGAGTTAATAATGTAAATTAATGCAGAGAGGCATGTGGAGGGGCATGGAGGGAGGCGCCCACTGTGAGAATTATGGTCTGGTGCAAAAATGAGGAGAATGATGATGTGGCTGAGAGTTTTTGCATAATCAGAAATACTCCTAGTCTATTAATAACCCAACTCATAATATAATATTTCAATTCATAATAATATTTCAATTCACTTTTGTTGGAAATCGGTGGTGCATACCCGAATAATACATTAGTATAATATTGTCCATTTTAGGCAATCTCTCACAATTTTGCTCTTGGAATACTCCCTAAAGGCCTCATACTAATGGAGTTGAGGTAGTCCAATTATATGCTTGCAACTCTTGTTCATTCTCCAATGTGGGATATTGGTTGCCCTTACAATCCTTCCCTCAAACTAAAACCACCAGACCAAGACCACATGTCCACCCATGTTACAGGTCACCATAGGTCTTGATCGAGACCACACAGAGACATTGGAGAATTTGCAAACGCAATCCACCGAACCCCCTGAATCAGGGCTCTGATACCACTGTTGGGAATCGGTGGTGCACACCCGAACTCCACATTAGTATGATATTGTCCGCTTTAGGCAAACCCCTCACGGTTTTGCTCTTGGAGTACTCCCCAAAAGGCTTCGTACTAATGTAGTTGGGGTAGCCCATTTATATGCTTGCAACTCTTATTCATTCTCCAATGTGGGATATTATTTGTCCTCCCAACTTTTTTAATTTTCATGTTAATATTTCACTCAAATACTTTTTTAATTTTCATGTTAATATTTCACTCAAATCTCAAATCATACCACATCACCACGATGCCTCCAACCCAAGCCTCTCACTTGTTTCCCATATCAAACTGCATCATATTACTCAAATCTCAATCTCAATCTCAATCTCAACCTAACATTTTTTTTATTTCATCTTTCTTCTACTACTTACTTATGCAATTTATAAAAAAAATTATAAAATAAAAATAATTAAAAAAATACTCAATTAATAAATAAATTTAAATTTTATTTTAGAGAGAAATTTAGAATTATAAAAATGAAATATGATTATTTTTGTATTTTATATATAGAAAAAATGAAAAAAAGAATATTAAGAATTGGGATGAGATTCATCGCACCGCAACGTGGCTGCTGTTTTTTTAAAGATTATCGATAATGGTTCTCAATCTATTCGTGTGATGACTCGAAACCTTAATTTAATAATTGAAGATATGTTGCATTTCATTTTTGTATGAGTCTATAATGATTGAAGATATGTTGCATTTCATTTTTGTATGAGTCTAACTTCTTTCATCCATTCTTCTCTATCCTCATATATAGAAGCGAAATGTCAAATCTTGAATCTCTAACAATCAAACTCTATTTGAGAAAAACAATTGTATTGGGAAATTTTAACTCACCTTCCTCCTCTCACGTCCTAAGATATAAATTGTGAAATAAAAATGGATAAAGTCCAATCCTAAGTGAGTCGTGAAATAGCCAAAACTTTAGTGCTTGAATTAGAATTTTTTTAAGAAAAGACAGAGATCGTCGTAACTTCATGGCCGATAGGAGGAGCATCTTACTAATTAAGTCGCATTTCATCGCCACTAATACATAATACATTAGTAGGAAGTAACCCTTGCTCACAAATAGTTCCCCTTTTTTTACTTATTTTGCAAATATCATAATTAAGGTTATGGAGGAATAGGATTATTTATTCCCAACGTATCGTATCCAATTCAGGAACATATAGCGAATGTGTTTTCCTTTCCTTTTGAGGGATAAATAAATTAAGAAATTTAATATCGAGTATTAGAAAGTGACTTTGTCATGAAACCCATTCCGTGTTTTCGACATTTAATATAAAAATGGAATGTGGTTGATCTAAATATTTCTAGCATCTAATAATATGTAACATAAAAGCAACAATACTTAGGCTCTAGGACCCTTTGAATTTAATCTGTCCATCAAATGTTAATTACGTGGGCCCATTCTCTCATAAACAAATCACCACCTAACCAAATTTACTAGTCCTGTACCACAAAATAACTCACACTTAAATATGAAGACGAAAGAAAGTAATTGGTATTGTACCAACAAAACTCTAGCTTGCAACCTAATATCGTTGATATAAATATAACACAACAACAATATCACTGACAAAATACATGAATACTAGTATTAAATTACTATTCTCACATGCATAGAAAAGCATCTAAGTTTTAATTTATTTTATTAGTGTGTAACTAAAAATGAAATCAGTTGCTCTGATTAAACATGTAGGCGTGTTTAGTATATTTATTAAATTCAGGTACTAGTCAGATATTTCAAAGCTTTCCGTGCATATTATCCTTTATTTCAACCTTTTATATTAGGATTACAAATTTCCAAATAAATCACGATTTGATTTGAAAACATATCCATTATTAAATCATTACTTATTTGCATTACCGCTGAAAATTGCGTAACCAAAATTTATTTATCATAGAAAGATCATCATCTATTCCGACGAAGTTATAATAAAGTACTTATATTACTATATTTCAAAAAACAAAACTAGTAAAAATGAAAAAAAGAAGTAAAACCCATATGCATGTGCCATAATTGAAAAAAGTGCTATAAATATTTAGCTACTGCAGTTACAGAAACTAGATGACTCCATTATAATTGCAATACATATTCTATACATTCATGAATTTAAATATTCTGGAACTACTAATTATTATGGCTCCAGACGATAAATATAAGTATTCCTATTAAAATTTTTAGATACTGCATGATAAATACAATTACATATATACAGTAATTTTATTAAAGGAACAAACTAAGTACTAGATAGTATAGCTAGGGTACAGTTTCTTTAAATGTAAGGTACTATATATACTAGTATCAGAAAAGAAATACTACTAGAATTGTGCAAGCCTACTAATCTATCTATCCTAATATAAAATGCAAGTTTGATAAAAAGTCCTTAATGCCCTTTTTGGAGAGAAAATGGAAAGACGAGGTGTCTTCTATTCAAAAATAATTTTTTAAGGCAAAAACAATTGGACAAATAATAGCCCAATAAAATTGCTAACTTCTTGAAGAAGTTTTAAAACACATTTAAATAGTGCACTACCATTAAAAATTTTTTATAATTAAGTTATTAAATTTATATATTAATTAGACTTATATTTGAGTTAAATTGGAATTGTGTTTGAAAGTTTAGTTTGCCTTCCATTTATTTAGGTTAAAATTGAGATTTAATCATTTATTGCAACACTTTTTCTCCGAATTAATTCACAAGCTAAACGACAACACATATATGTAATGCTTACAATTTTCATCCTATATTTACTCAATTAAAGTTTTTAGTTCTTATATTTTAATTCGCCTCTAATTAAACAACACTACTAAGTTTATAGATTAAACTAAGGAATAAGATGACATTATATATATTTAAAATTAAATCTAACTTATAAAGTTTGTATAACTTCTTAATATAAAGAGTAGTGTAAATTCTCACATTATTCAAAACAAACAAGATGCATAAAATATCGTTATTTTAAGTGATAGTAGTAATTTACTTTTTATACGTATATGTGGCGGGAAGTAAGAAATTTATTCTTTCCAATATAAAAAATTTATTTAGTCTTTGAAAATGTATATCAAGTTATGCTATGGTCTGAAATTAAAAGAAAGAAATAAACAGTCAACTAAAATGTGATTATTGGATAATACAAATTTTCTAACTTGACTTCTCAAAGAAGTTTTAAATTTATATGATTTAAATTATTCATATATTTAATGTGGATATGTTAATATTCCATATATTTTTTTCAAATTAATTTTTAATAAATTAAGCTATTAAATTTATATATTAATTTGCCTTTTATTTGGATTAATGACTTGCATAGCACTTTCAATAAACATCTTTACTCACACATATTTTCTTTATTTGTATATCTTATTCTAATTAATTCATACTCTTAGATCATTAGTCACACATCTTATTTTTGTCATTAATTTTATTGTTTTTACTTCACTTAGATTATAAATTAAAATTGCATAAATGTTTCATTCACTGGGGAGTAGTAAATTCTTCATTTTGAGTGAGACAAGATAAGTACATTTATGTTTTTGTAAATCTCCATATTGCTTTCAATTCTTATTTTCTATATATTTATTATATTTTATATTCATTATTTGAAACTCTTATGTTCCGTGCATAGCTCGAGTGTTAATACTAGTGGAATCTAAGACAACGTCTTGAAACTTACTAATGTGATTATCTTTTTTCCTTCTCTTTACCCGATTCCCAGAACCAGCTTGACTGATAAAATCAAATTCTTAAATGAATACTGAAAATAACAGTAATAATAATGCTAATATAATCATCGATATTTATAATAACATTATTAATCTTATCAACTCTTTAAGCTTAATTATTCTTAGATGACTAATTTAGGATTTGGTATTATGCAATTAATTCCAATCAGATTGTTCAATATTAGGAGGCGAAGCGAAGTTTGGAAATTTGCCTTTTAGCTTCAGAATATAATTGGAACCATTGAAATTTTGATTTGTCTTGCGAGTCGCGACGTTGCCATACCGTAGTCCGTAGACACATCAAATCACTACCTAAAATTAAATTGATTTATCTACTTTGCTAATTAGTAGGCCAAACTAGTTTTTGTTGTTTGCACCAATACAAATACTCTTGTGATTTGATAATTTTGACATGATTAATCTTCTAATTTATTTTAATTGAATATCTTCTTAATTCCATTTCAAAGTCCCAACCTTAATAATGTTTTAAAAACTGATACAGAGCCTCAATACATTAATAGTTATGTTCGAAACTTCGTTTTAGCACCCGAAACCAACATGGAGGAGCCAACTATGGAGTAGGAGTATATGATTTCAAAACAATTTGAATCAAATTTTTAAAATAAAAGTATACCTAAATAAAAATTTGCAGGGACCATGTCAGCTCATCTTACCCGTCTTCAAAACAATATAACAACTTTATTTTCCATTTATATAAAAAAAAAACTCTTATACAGGAATTTTTTCAAGCAGTACGATCAACATCAGAGCCACATTGCACTATCCTATACAATATAAAACTACTACCTCCGTCTGTGAATAGGAGTCCCATTTTTCCATTTTAGTCCGTCCGCGAATAGAAGTCACGATTCACTTTTACCTTAAATAGTAATAGGGTCCCACATTCCACTAAGGCCACCCGCAACGCGTTACGCGGGTTGCCCGAATCTCGTTACTCCATGACGGAACGATGGCGGGACGCGTTGCAGCGTCTCGTCCCGTCACTTGTAAGAATATTTATATTCTTATGTGACCTATGTGTCTATCGGTTTAATTATAAAGATTAAGTTCATATTAAAATATGGGATTCTAATATAAAAGGCGATACCGTGATGGATCGGTTTTGATTAGTGAATTAGAATTGGGTGTATTGATAACCCTCCTCTCTTACCTCTAATTATGATATTATAATATATATATATATAATTATATATATGCGAAAAGAAACATGTATATATATAATTGATTATATATATAAATAAATGTATGTGCTAACTTTCATGTAAATATATGTGTATGTTAACGTGTATGTGCATATTTTTAATGCATGAAACGTGACCGACAGTTGAGTATATATATTATACTAATTGGTTTAGTTAGTAAATCAAGATATTATAATAATGAACAGTCACGTCTGTTCTTTATAGATGTCGGTTGATGCATGGAAGATTATATGCGAACAGACGCAACTTTTAGTGAAGAGTTGTGTAGTGCCTATATATATGGATGTTTCGTTCATTACAAAGACACACCAAAAAGGAAATACACAATACACATTAACAGTTATATGCACAGAAAGCTAGTCACGATATATTTATATATATACTTTCAGTTCTTATATATATACATATAGTAAAAGTTGTTGATTCTTTATCCATCAAAAGAATCATTGAAGTCTTAAGGTCAAAGAGAGGAAAACATCAATAGCAGCTTAAAGGGAAACATCAAATAGTGGATCCAGCCCTACATCAAATTAATAAGCATGGATGGAGGTTGGTGTTATATCTCTTTGTTACAGTATATTTGACATGGTTGAATTAATACGAATCTAGAATGTGATTTCGGTATAGAAGTTGGTAAAGATGGCTTACATCACTGTCTCGCCGGATCGCCCGCCACGCCGAGACGCGGCACGGGACGGCTCGCCATGCACTCCCGCGACGTGGCGCGCTCCCAGGCCATGCGTGACGCCCACTCGCCGGCCCGCGAGTGGGATTCGTCACGATGACGAAATAAATCATTTTTTTAAACAATCGAAATAAAAAAATTTAAAAAGTGTAAAATGGTAATATTGCCGTTTTCTAGCCATTTCCAATTTTTTTTTACTCTATAAATACTCATAATTCATCCTCATTTCACACACAACTACACATCTATTCTTCCCAATTCATCTCCATTTCATCTCCAATTTTCATCTCAATTCATCTCTCTTTTATTCTTCCCCCAAATTTAATCGATCTCATGGATCCATATGAGCAAATGCGTCAAATAATGGAAGAATCACTTGAAGAAGATCGACGCCGGGAAGCGGAGGAAGCCGCGCCGCCCCAAAGACGCTCCCGGACTTACATCCATCGTAACCGGGAGGAAGCCGCCGCAAGGTTAGTCCGCGACTACTTCTGCGATAACCCGGTGTGAGGAGATACCCACTTCCGTCGCCGTTTCCGCATGCGGCGACCGCTATTTCTCCACATGGCAAATACATTGGCGGCTCGGGAAGAGTACTTCCAAGAAAGTTTCGACGCCGTCGGCCGTCCTAGCCACCCGACGCTGCAGAAATGAACTGCAGCAATCCGTCAGCTTGCGACTGGACAAACGGCGGATGTGTTCGACGAATAACTCCACATTGGAGACAGCACTGGGAGAATGTGCTTGCTCCAATTCTTCAATTAAATCCTTTTGGAGTCGAATATGAGCATCCGTCTAACGCATGTCAGCATTTGCTTGGAGGAGGGCTTCTTCATCGTGAGGTACCCCACCTCGTACGTTGGCGGCGGCGACGTCGTGGCTTGGACCGGCTTCATTATCGTCGTTGGCCCAATCAGTCAGTTGTACACCTTCATCTTCGACAATCATGGTGTGCATGATAATGCAGGCGTACATTATATCAGCAATGCAGTCGACATGCCACAAACGCGTTGGTCCCTTAACTGCAGCCCATCGAGCCTGAAGCACACCAAATGCGCGCTCCACGTCCTTTCGCGCCGACTCCTGCCGCGTCGCAAAGTAGGCCTTCTTCGCATCTGATGCGCACCGGATCGTCTTCACAAAGACGGGCCACCTAGGGTATATCCCATCTGCCAAGTAGTAGCCCATATCATGCTGGTTGCCGTTGGCGACAAAACTGGTGGCCGGACCGACGCCCTGGCACTGCTCGTTGAAAATGGGCGACGAGTTGAGGACGTTTAGGTCGTTGTTCGAACCGGCTATCCCAAAATACGCATGCCAAATCCATAGCCGGTAATCAGCTACGGCCTCGAGGATCATCGTGGGATTCTTTCCCTTGTAGCCGGTCGTGTAGAACCCCTTCCAGGCAGCGGGACAGTTCTTCCACTCCCAATGCATACAATCTATGCTGCCTAACATTCCCGGGAACCCATGCTGATCCCTGTGCATCCGCAGCAGATCCCGGCAATCTTCGGGGGTAGGCTTTCGGAGATACTGATCACCGAATACTTCAATCACGCCCTGACAGAAATACTTCATACATTCAATGGCAGTCGTCTCACCGATGTGGAGGTATTCGTCCCATATGTCTGCCGAAGTCCCGTAGGCCAACTGCCTGATTGCCGCAGTGCACTTTTGAATAGGGGTGTGGCCGGGTCTGCCAGCCGCATCGTGCCTGAAGCGGAAATACAGATATCGATGCTCCAAAGCGTTAACAATACGCATAAACAAGTCCCGCCTCATCCTAAAACGACGCCTGAAATGGTTGCCGTTAAAACGCGGCTCCTCTGCGAAGTAATCTGTGAACAGGCGCTGATGTGTAGCTACATGATCACGATCAACCACTTCTCGACGGTGGACAACTGGTCATGGGCGAGGTACCGCCGGCTGCATATAACTCTGCAGCCATCGATCAACCTCACGGCTCGTATAGACATCTAGCTCTTCGTTCATCATACGCTCGTACTCATCAGCATCCCCACCACTACCACCACCACAACCACCGGCATTACTCATTTATCGTTGTTGATCTTGTACAAAAATTAAGATAGAGAGAGTACTCGTTAAAACAAGCGGTGCGAATGAAAATGACGTCCAAAGCGTGTATATATTGTGTTTCGGAAAATTAAAAAAAAAATTAAAAATCTGACGCCGGTCTGACGCCGATCCGGGGCCTACAATGGCGCCGTGAGGATCGGCGTCAGCCCAAGAATCGGCGTGGGCACGCCGATTTTGACGCCGATTTCGACGACGCAACTCGCAATGGTTCGGCGTTTTTTCGCGGACGCCGGTGCCGACGCCGCCATTGGAGATGCTCTAAGAGATGGAGGGATGCAGATGCTGTCTCTTAGTTAAGAGATAGAGTGAAAAGTACAGTGGGGCCCATTAATAGTAAAGAGATGGGACGTTTAAGAGTCAACGTTGCGGATGGCCTGAGGGTTAACTCTAAAAATAACGGTCAAACTTGCAAGTACACAAATTACTTAAATCACCCAAAATTCTTATTTCGAAATTGGAAGCTAGAAAGTGAAAAGAATAATATATCAACTTTTTTTTTACCTTTTATATAAAATTTCATATCCATACCATCATGAGAATGACATTGCAATATCCAACATTTGACATGTTTTAGTTTTTTTTTTCTTTTATTCGACCCTGACATGAGTCATGACACGAACTGAAAATATCAACCCAACATATCGTTAAATCCACACCCACTTTTCCTCGTATACTCTTTTAAACTCACACAAATTAAAGGAAAGCAAAAAAAATATATATATTTGAATGACTCTAAAATCCAGCTTGATATCCCTTGAGAAGTAAATAAAAATAGTAGTAGCAATAAACACGTTCATACCAAATCCCATAAACACAGTATTCATAAGCATTAAATTGTATTATTGTTGTATAAATTGTACAAGGCAGAGAGAGCTACAAACTCACATCCATCTATCTAGCTTAGCCCTCCATCAAACATCATACCCACCTCTCCATCTCTACTCTAGATTACTTGTAAAGGAAAACAAAAAACATGGGCCGGTCCCCATGCTGCGATAAGGAAGGCTTGAAGAAAGGGCCATGGACTCCCGAAGAAGATCAGAAGCTTCTCGCATATGTCCAACAACACGGCCATGGCAGCTGGCGCGCTCTCCCTCCTAAAGCCGGTATGTCTATATTCATCTGTTTAACTGCAAGATAGATGAATTATCTACCCTAGCAAACAGACCAGACCCTTATAATTACAATATGCATGCAGTTGCATATGTAGATATGTATGTATAATGAAATGATGATGATGAGATTGTTTATTTTGTTTAATTAAATAGGGCTGCAGAGGTGTGGGAAGAGCTGCAGATTGCGGTGGACGAACTATTTGAGGCCTGATATTAAGAGGGGCAAGTTCAGTTTACAAGAAGAGCAGACCATCATTCAGCTTCACGCCCTCCTAGGAAACAGGTGATTAATTAGTTAGAATTTTTTATAACATCGATGATTTGGTTGAATATGATGGCTGTTCATTTTAGGTAATTAGGAAGTGTAAGAGAGATAAGAAATGTAGGGAATTAATTTGATTTGAGCAGACTGATTAATCCCTAGCCAGTTTGTAGGGCCTAGATAGTTTATCTGTGAGGAGCAAAATAAATGTGTATCCATGTGTGAGGAATAATTGCAAAGGTACATCAATATTGTTGAAGATTTGAAGTGCACCATCACCATCCAAACACTTTCACTATATCAATCATGCTACAAAAATTGCTTTATTTCAATGCATCTTTCAATTTCTTATAAAGTCATTTCTTAATCTTAATTGGACTACGATGAATAGGTGGTCAGCGATAGCGAGCCACTTGCCTAAAAGGACCGACAACGAAATCAAGAACTACTGGAACACTCATTTGAAGAAAAGACTAGTGAAAATGGGGCTCGACCCGGCCACGCATAAGCCCAAGAACCACACCCTCGGCTGCAGCCAGCCGAAGCAGATAGCCAACCTCAGCCACATGGCTCAGTGGGAGAGCGCTCGCCTTGAAGCCGAGGCGCGGATCGTTCGCGAGTCAAAACAACTTGCGTCCAACTCCTTGACCTCTCAATTGATGAACGCTGCCTCCGCCTCCGCCTCTGGCCTTCTGTCGTCGCGGCCGCCTTGCCTCGACATACTCAAAGTCTGGCAAGGCACGTGGATGAGGAGTTCGAGGAAGGACGTGGCGGCGGCGAGCCTCTTCGCCGCCAACGCCAACCTCGAGTCCCCCACGTCGATACTCAACTTCGCCGACAACGCCGTCGGATTGATCAGCTACGGCGGCCCATGCACGGCGGCGAAGGACAACGGCGGATATCAAGAGGATCAAAACAAGGGCATAATGGGGAATTCGGTTGAGCTGCATGATCATATCACAGACCCTAATTGCTCCACTTCATACACCGTGGCTGATTCGATGAGGTATCCGAGCTTCTTGGATGGCTTCGGACACGACGACAACATTGTGTTCGAAGATAATAAGGGTAACAACTACTGGAGCAATATTCTCAACGTCGTCAATTCGCCTATGGGTTCGCCCGTTTTCTAGCTTCACCACTATACAAAATAATATTCGTACGTGCAAAATTCAAGTTCTAGGTTTTTAGCGTTTTTTAATTAATATAATTACAAGTGTGTGTGTGTGTGTTGAGGTTTAGGTAATCTGAAATTCATGGATGTCGTCTAAGACGGGTTAACAATGTTGTAGTAATTTTTTTTTTGTTAAGATTATGTTTATTTTGTTTATCCGTGTGGATCATATAATTAATGTAAGAATAAAAGTTCAAAAAACTTTGTTATCAATTTCACAATGCATGTAATATGCAGTAGACACATTGACATTTTAATTAAATGCTTATATCCTTATTAATATATGCCAGAATCGTGGTCCATTGATCTAGATTGATCAAATTAAATGATGTCAGAATCTATTTACATATAATAAATATGAAAACAAACGTTGTAAACGGCCTTCATTTTCATACCAGATTTGCATCATTTCATTATATTCAGTGGAATGGACAGAAGCATCCTATGATAAATAATTAATCCGGTGAACTTTGCTAACCAATAAGGCCACCCGCAACGCGTTACGCGGGTGGCTCGAAGCCCGTTCCTCCGTGACGAGACGCGCGCGGAACGCGTTGCAGCGTCCTGTCGCGCCCCTAGCCCGCCGAGACACCCGTCTCTCCGAGGCGGCCCGCGAGACGTCTCGCCACGCGCCCGCGCGACGTGGCGCGCTCCGACACATGTGCCATGCGTGATGCCCACTCGCCGCCCCGCGAGTGGGTTTCGTCACGCTGACGCAATAAACCATTTTTTTAAAAAAATTTGAATTTAATAAAAAAAATTAAAATTCGACAAACGGTAATATTATCGTTTTTCGACCGTTTTCCTAATTTTTTTTATTTTTTACTCTATAAATACTCCTATTTCATTCTCATCTCACACACAAACACACATCTATTCTTCTCAAATCATCTCTCTTTCAACTCTAATTTTCATCTCAAATCAATTTTTTTATTCTTCCCCCAAAGTTAATCGATCTAATGGATCCATATGAGCAAATGCGTCGAATAATGGAAGAATCACTTGAAGAAGATCGACGCCGGGAGGCGGAGGAAGCCGCGCCGCCCCAAAGACGCTCCAGGACTTACATCCATCGTAACCGGGGTCCGGGAGGAAGCCCCCGCAAGGTTAGTCCGCGACTACTTCTGCGATAACCCGGTTTGGGGAGATACCTACTTCCGTCAACGTTTCTACATGTGGAAACCGCTATTTCTCCACATCGCAAATACATTGGCAGCCTGGGAAGAGTTCTTCCAAGAAAGGTTCGACGCCGTCTGCCGTCCCAGCCACACGACCCTGCAGAAATGTACTGCAGCAATCCGTCAACTTGCGACTGGACAAACGGCGGATGTGTAAGCCGAATACCTCTACATTGGAGAAAGCACTAGGAGAATGTGCTTGATCCAACTATGCAAAGGCGTCCGGGCAGCCTTCATCGACGAATTTCTCCGGAGGCCAAGCACGACAGATTGTCAGTTTCTACTCCATCTTCACGAAGAAGTGCACGGATTCCCCGGGATGCTTGGCAGCGTCGATTGCATGCACTGACAATGGAAGAATTGCCCTGTGGCATGGAGGGGATCGTACACTAGCGGCCACAAAGGCATCCACCCCACCGTTATACTCGAGGCCGTTGCCGACTACCGGCTATGGATCTGGCATGCGTACTTTGGGGTCCCCGGATTGAACAACGACATAAACGTGCTCCACCAATCTGACCTCTTCGCCGAAGTTTTGGATGGTAAAGCGTCGGCCATCAACTTCATCGCTAACAACGGGCGGTGTAAAATGGGGTACTATCTTGCCGACGGCATCTACCCGAAGTGACCAACCTTCGTGAAGACGTGCAACATGCCTGTGAACGCAAAGCAAGCTCTTTTTGCGCAGAAGCAGGAGGCTGCTCGCAAGGATGTGGAGAGGGCGTTCGGGGTTCTCCAAACGCGCTTCAACATAATCAAAGCCCCGGCTCGTACGTGGTTCATGGAGAGTATGATCGACATCATGTATACGTGCATAATCTTGCACAACATAATTGTCCAAGACGAAGGACCTAAGGCGGGAAATTGGTTCGACCCTGAATCCCCCAGAAGCTCTACCGCAAGTAGTCCGCCTCGCAGTGGAGTGCATCCGTCTGTACAAGAACAGTTGTCTATTCGGGCAAGGACACGTGACTCTACCGCCCACGCCCAACTCCAAGATGATCTAATGGAGCGCATTTGGGCAAAATTTGGCGGATGAAATTATTAAATTATGTATTTTTATTTTTTTTTGGATTTTATGAATTTTATGTTGTAATTTTATTTTATTTAATGAAGTGTGTTTTATTAATTGAATTTGTTGGAAATAAAAATAAAAAATGAAATTGAATGAATAGTAATTTAAGAGACAGTTAAGGGACGAATAAGAGACGGAGGGTTGCAGGTTATGTCCCTTAGTTAAGAGATGAAGTAAAAAAGTACAGTGGGGCCCATGAATAGTAATTTAAGATACGGTTAATGGACGGATAAGAGACAGCGTTGCAGATGGCCTAAGAAACGGGAGTATAAAAAATACTTACATCAAAGATGTTTTTGTAAACATACTTTACTAGTTTATTTCCCCAGAAACGAATTCTCTTTTTCTGCGTGTTTCAAGATTCGATTCGATTCGATTCGATTCAAGCGAACTAGCGAAGCATTAAGTCAGACTGATCATTAACCACTCTGGAAATAGACTTTTAATTCATGCAAGTAGAGGTGGTGCTTTAAAGTATCGATTTCAGGATTCTGTATTCCTTCATGAAATCATAAGAGATACTCCATATATATGTATAGTATGGAGGCTGACAATATACATAGAAGATCGTGTAATCAACATCATATATATTTGACTGATTACATACAAAATACTATAATTAACTCAGTGAATTTTATTGAGAGATATGATAACTAGTAGGATTTGGTTGGTGGTGTGTTTAATTGTGTTTTCTCTATATTTTCAAAATACTGTAAATTATTTTTTTGCTTTTTGTTTTTAAAGGGGTTGGATATATAGACTATAGTGGATAATCTAATAGAACTACTCACAATCTAGCTCAATATTCTATAAATTGTTCGCGGTTTGGACCGATCAATCGAGGAAATTGATGGTGGTGCGTGATTGACCTTCATCTTTAGAGTATGTGTTGCTTGCGTTGCAGTGCCTTATTTTTACGTCTTTGTTTGATCTTGGTTGTTCTGTTCTCTGCTTTCTTAATTTAGGTATAGAATTAGTTGTCTATCTTGATGCGCGTAGGTGTTGCTCTTGCTGGCTACTTGATTTTTTTCTCAATTCGGAAAAAATATATTCATATTATTAGTCTACAATAACATAAAATTTGAAATTATTTAAAATGACCATTTTAAATCAAAAGTATCTGAGCGGTCGCCCTACCAGGCCACCGCATAGCTCCTTCTTTGGTTGCAAGCCCCCATTGTGGCAAAATGCAAAACAGGGGAAGCTGTGCACATCAGAACCTTCCATTTTTTTTAATGAAGTTAGATTATTTTCTTTTATACATAAATATGTGGATGATGTGAACAACATCCCTCAGCTATACATTTTGCCGGAGCAAGGGACCAAGCTGCCCTAGTTGCATGCGTTTTTTCAATAAAACAACGTACTATTGCATGTGATTTGATGTACTACTATTTTATGTGCAACTAATTTGGTTAGATTATTTATAAGTTGAAGTTTATTGGGTCTCAAATCTCAATGAAATTAATTACTAATATACTGTGGTAAGTAATGTGTAAAGCAAGAATCTACTAGTACTATAATAAACGGTTAATACATGAGATCCGCTAAAATTACAACAATAAATGCACCTTATCAGCAACAGTATCTCCACTCATGATTATATATATTTATAAAAGGATATTAATTTTTCAGCAGCCAGACTTGTCAGAATTAATTCATACAGTATATATAGAGGTAGTAGTAGTTGTAAGTACTCCGTGGACGTCATGAGAATTTATGTAACTTTATTTTATGTGTGAAGTGGAGAGAGTAAAGTAAGAGAGATGTA
Source organism: Salvia splendens (assembly GCF_004379255.2). Taxonomy (NCBI): domain Eukaryota; kingdom Viridiplantae; phylum Streptophyta; class Magnoliopsida; order Lamiales; family Lamiaceae; genus Salvia; species Salvia splendens. The sequence goes on from NC_056034.1 coordinate 10,311,432, forward strand.
ATAAAGTAGAGAGAAAGATGTTTTCATCTTTAGTAATGAATCATCTTAGTTGGGACAAACTAAAAAGGAAAGTGAGAGTCATCTTCAATTGGACGTAGGGAGTACTTTATTTTCTCATACGCTATTATTATAGGTCTTTAAAAAATTCGAAGCATGCATGCAGTAAGTCAAAGTCAAACAGTGAAGTACTGAAAATCTTCAATACCCTCTCATGATATGAAAGTTGAAAAATGCATTCCAAAATTAATAGTATTGTAGGTTTCAAACAGTTCTATAATGTAATTGAACCGTTGAGTAAAAAAGTTCTTAATTAAAACTCTCATTAAATCTGAGGATATGTGCATTTTATTATTAGATTTTGTAATAATGTTAACCTCCGTGTCAGCTTATACCAATTAATACAAACATGCAGTCATAAACATATTCGACAAAAATATTTATTACATCTAGTGTTTCTTTCTGTGCGTCGGTAGATTTCTTTACTTCTAATACCAAAAAATGTCATGTTCCAGTTCACCGTGACACAATTTTTTATATTTTACATTACCATTATCAAAATAGTAGTAGCTATTAGATGTAGTTGTTCCATGGAGACAAGTATATAGGGAGTACATTTCTTTTATTTTATGTTTATTTTCAAAGGGTCTTAATTTGTTCATGGACAAAAAAAATTAAATATGCCGGGAAAATGGAGTAAATTAGTAAGTACTCCTACATGTTTCTTAAGTAATTTGTTTCTGAAAAACAGGTTCTGCCGTTCTGAATCGTGAGTAATATTAATACTAATAAATAAAAAGTTTGTGGTACTTTTTGTAAAGAAGAAAAATGAAAAGAGCAGTTGAGGGTGAAAGTAGGCAAGCAAAATTGTTCATGTTTGGGGTTGTGAAGAGCTCGAGGAGGAAACAGCAGTGGCCAAGTTTTTCTTTCCCTCATTGATCGCCAACTTCCAAATACTTTCTTTCCTTCGCCATCATTAAATGTTCTATATTAGTTTCATTTTAGAATATCAACTATTAAATGTTTTTATTGTTTTTGATAAATATACATCATATTTTATTATAAAATTAATATATTAAATAAAAGTAAGATCTATTTTTTCCATAATTTTTTAAAGTTTGTGCTGAACCCAAGTGATATACATATTCATGGATGGAAAGGTATCTTTTATTTTCATTTGTCTCTCAAATTGTTGGCTCTCTAATTGCTACTTCTTTCACAAAATAAAATTGATAAGGCATATTTCGTGCATCGGTTTAGAGGGTAAAATGTAGGCTACTAATCAGTTTTACGCGGAAATCGAGTGTTAATTGTGCAGGAATGCCGCTTGACCAAAGACAGCAAGGCCAAACTGATCATGTTGGCGCAGAAGGCGAAAAAGGCCCAAAACAGTGTGAGTTGATCAAGGTGATGTGCAAGCAGTTAGCCGGGGACCACTACATTGCAGAAGAGGACACGTATAGCCGATGCGCTGGAAAGCGATCCTCAATCGGTTATCAAGAACCACTGCGAAACAGAAAGGGGACATGTATAAGCTGACTCGACGGATAAGACGCGCAATTCCAGTAAGGACTAAGATTCTCTGCCAAAGTTGTTATCACAGCTGGAAGTTGTTATAATGAGTCTATAAATAGAGGACGCATCGCCATAGAGAGGAGAGGATCTTCGTTCCTTTTATCTTCTTTTTAGTTCTGGTTTTTTAGTTTTCTGTCCTTTACATTTTAGGAGTTACTTTCCAGTTTCGTTTAGAGAGTTAGCAATGGTTAGCTAGAGAGTAAGAAGGAGTGCGACAGAAGGGAGCGCGATAGAGAAACCCAGATCTGTTCGGCGCAGTTTCAGTTTCCGACTGACGACCTTTTGGATTTATCACTTTCTTACATTTCAGATCTAGTCACTTAGTTAAATTCCGTGTTTGTTACGTAGTTGAAAAATCGTTCTTCTTTTGTATTCTGCACTTTCCAAGTTCTGTTCGGAATACTGTTTAGAATCAAAGTTATTTGTTTTCAGAAATCTCGTCGACTGTTCTAGCTCAGTTTCAGTTTTAAATTCCCAGATCCAATGTTTGAACTTGCATAATGTTGAATGACAAAGTAATTCATAGATTCGTAGCATGCTTAAGTAGTTAAGTCATTTATTTCAGTTTGTTGCTTACCTGATCAGTTCACTGTTTCCAGCATGATATGTCACTTGATAAAGTAGATAGTTTACATTCTGCCTAGCTTAATCTAGTGGTAAAAAAAACTTCCAACTTAAAGCGTGGCCGCAGCCAAAACCCTGTTCACTAAACACACACTCAACACACCAGCTTCTCTGTGGGATCGACCACGTACTTGCTGCTTACTGTTTAAAGTAGGTTGTATGTTAGGGAGTTATAAATAGTTTTGAAAGAGAGAGGGCGCCTTGATAAAGTCGCAACGACAATTGCAAACTGATCCACCCGATCGGTTATATTTTTATATTACTTGATCGACTACACGCAATAATAAAAAAAAATCTATGCCTTTCCAAAAATAATGAGCTATGTTTACTTAAAGCCCAAAGAAAAATGAAGGAGATCCAAAGAAAAAAAAAGGTACATAAAATTCTCCTCTATTTCTCTCTCATAGAAGGTTACAAATGAGATGGCAATTGAACTTTGGAGTACAAAATTTCAATACCAAAAAACTAATACAGTAAAAAGGATTTTCTTCTTCGGAATAACTCTTATTGTACTGTCTAATTTCGTTAATAGAGTCTCCCTCTCTCTCTCTCAATTTTTTTGTATGTGGTTGTGAATTTGTGAACAAGGCTTATTTCCCCCTTTTTCTCAGCCATTTATATGTATTTAGCTATAATAACTACTACAATGCAGTAACATCTTTAGTAGTAATATAATGAGATAATTATTGATGACCCACCAAAGATACAAAATATTCACATTGTTGACTTTGATTGACGCTAGGGCTCACCTTCATAAATCATGACATTAATCCTACCTATTACTACAATTTACAACCACATACTTCTTCAAGATTCATGATCCCATTGGCTGGCATCCTACTTAATGTGTTATTTAGTTTGAAATGATAATGTACAAAACAAACATTGCTTTGATATTTTTTCAAAATATAATTAATACTCCATCAAACTAGTCAGATCATCAAGTCTTAAATGTGTCCTTCCAAACATTTACTGGTACCGGTAAAAAGGAGTAAGTAGTAGTACGTAACTAAAGTAATTCTTGACAAGCAAATTTATTGGAGTCGATTCTAAAAGTTAATACAACTATGTTGCGTGTGGTGTGGCTATCATATTTCTGACAAAATATTAAGTACCAAATAATACTACTATAAGATAGACTAAAGTCTCAAAATGGTCATTAACATATTGCGATTTTTTGATTTTGGTCCAAAACATTATCTTTTGAATTATTCGGTCCCTCACATTTGAAAACGGGTCACATTTGGTCCTTTTTGGACGGTTCCGTCAAATTTTTGACGATTTTAATTACCGGGTCACAAATCCATCACTAATCTGTCACTAACGCCGCCCTCAACGCATCCTCCACCGGCCGCATGTCCGCCGACGAGCTGAACACCGTCGCCGCCAAATCAACGCCGAGCCAATTGATTTCAACTGCCTATCCGCCAAAAACTACATCAAAATCCGCCTCCACAAGCAGAATTTATGGATCCAGCACGCCAACGCCGTCTCCGGACTAGCCATCGACGGCGATCGCGGCGAGCTCTACTCAACCTCATGGGATAAGAGCTTCAAAACGTGGAAAACATCTTCCGATATGGCTTGCATCGACTCCGTCGGTTCAGCGCATTCCGACGCCGTGAACGTCGTCGCCTCCTCCGGCGGAATCGTCTACACCGGCTCCGCCGACGGGAAGATCAAGGTGTGAAGAGCCTCCGCCTCCGGCGACAGGAGAAAACGGAGCTTGAAGACAACGCTATCGAAGCACGATTCGAGTGTGAATGCTCTCGGGCTGACGCCGGATGGGGCGGGGTTGGCCTCATGCGGCGGCGGCGGAGTGATTCTGGTTTGGGAGAGGAGAGACGACGGCGGCGACGATGAAGAGATGAATTTCTTCGTTGCTTGCTGCTTGAAAGGGCATAAAGGGGCGGTGTTGAGCTTGGTTTGTGTTAGTGACAGATTAGTGACGGATTTGTGACCCGGTAATTAAAACCGTCAAAAATTTGACGGAACCGTCCAAAAAGGACCAAATGTGACCCGTTTTCAAATGTGAGGGACCGAATAATTTAAAAGATAATGTTTTGGACCAAAATTAAAAAATCGCAATATGTTAAGGACCATTTTGAGACTTTAGTCAATATATTACTATATAATTATATTATCATGATAAAATGTCTTTAGTGTATGAGTGGAGTAAGAATCCACCAACGTGTGATAGATATTGTGAGCTATGTGGACCACTCGAAAGGAAAGTCAAATTTCTTATAACTAAAATTTCTTGTGATAGTTATATTAGGGCACGTAAATGTGTAATTATGTATTATGCTTTACTAAGAGCATCCGCAATGGCGGACTTCGACGTGGAATTCCCACGAATTTGGCGGAATTCTGTGGCGGACGTCCTCCATTAGGCCACACACGCGCGGATACGGAATTCGCATGAGGACGTCGCAGGTCCGCGCCCTTCCGCGGAATTCCGTCCTGACGTCCGCCATTGCGTGGACTGTCACGGAATTCCGCACGGAATTCCGATTTTTGCATTTAATTTTTTTTATTAATTATGTATTTTTTTAATGAAGTATGTTTTTTTAAAAATAAAGTGTGTTCGTTTTCTCCGTATTCGCGTCGAAATTTTAATTCCGTAAATTATTTACTTCCGGAAATTGGTTAATTTGTGAATTTGTGAATTTTTTTAATGTGAGAATTCCGTTGGGAATTCCGCAGGAGAATTCCGCCACTGTGCAGTGGGAAGTCCTTATGATGTGGCAGAGCAGTGAGAAGTTCTTATGACGTGGCAGTGGGAATTCCGCGGGGAATTCCGCCGGGACATCCGCACCACTGCGGATGCCCTAAGTGTTATAAATCATCATTACTCAATCATATTAATCCGTACGTGAGTTTGGAGATGTCCATAACTATATAGTTAAAGAGTACACCCACAACTTACTAGACATTAATTTAGTCTACATCATATTATTAAATGAATGAAAAGATGGATACGATAGGCCAGCTGCTACATCACATGTAGCCATATTGTACTTCTCCTTAAATTGGTTATAATTAAAAACCTCCAAATTATATTTGCTACTTTTGCAACATCAAATTTTACGAAATTTTTTTCCAAGAATAATATTACTAACAGTTAGCAAATGAGAATTGTTATTATGGAAATATTTACAATAAATAGTGCCCACTACACTATAATGTAAGTTGACAGCTTTTGAAAATTCTCTTGATATACAATCAAATTAAAGTATATTAATTGGTAAGTTATACTCCATCCAAAAATATTTGTAAGTTGGTAGGAGTATTTATTTATTCAGATTATTAATTCAAAGCAACCACTATTCCACTAACAATGGTGGTGATATCTTATAGACTAAAGTCTTAAAATGGTCCTTAACATATTGTGATTTTTTTATTTTGGTCCAAAACATTATCTTTTGAATTATTCGGTCCCTCACATTTGAAAACGGGTCACATTTGGTCCTTTTTTGACGGTTCCGTCAAATTTTTGACGGTTTTAATTACCGGGTCACAAATTCATCACTAATCTGTCACTAACGCCGCCCTCAACGCCTCCTCCACCGGCCGCATGTCCGCCGACGAGTTGAACACCGTCGCCGCCAAATCAACGCCGAGCCAATTGATTTCAACTGCCTATCCGCCCCAAAAACCACATCAAAACCCACCTCCACAAGCAGAATTTATGGATCCAGCACGCCGACGCCGTCTCCGGACTAGCCATCGACGCCGTCTCATGGGATAAGAGCTTCAAAACGTGGAAAACATCTTCCGATATGGCTTGCATCGACTCCGTCGGTTCAGCGCATTCCGACGCCGTGAACGTCGTCGCCTCCTCCGGCGGAATCGTCTACACCGGCTCTGCCGACGGGAAGATCAAGGTGTGAAGAGCATCCGCCTCCGGTGACAGGAGAAAACGGAGCTTGAAGACGACGCTATCGAAGCACGATTCGAGTGTGAATGCTCTCGGGCTGACGCCGGATGGGGCGGGGTTGGCCTCCGGTGGCGGAGTGATTCTGGTTTAGGAGAGGAGAGACGACGGCGGCGACGATGAAGAGATGAATTTGAGCTTGGTTTGTGTTAGTGACGGATTTGTGACCCGGTAATTAAAACCGTCAAAAATTTGACGGAACCGTCCAAAAAGGACCAAATGTGACCCGTTTTCAAATGTGAGGGACCGAATAATTCAAAAGATAATGTTTTGGACCAAAATTAAAAAATCGCAATATGTTAAGGACCATTTTGGGACTTTAGTCTAATCTAAATAATGTGATGTTTCAACAGGTAATCTTTCCACTATAAAACTGTGTGCATATAAAATATTGAGATGTGGGATGATGATTCATTTACTACCCTCCCAGGCCCAAAACTAAAGTCCAGTAATTTGAATAAATGAATCCACTTGCATATCAATTTCGAATGTAACAAAATCTTGCAATCATATAAATAACTGATATTGGGCCTTGTATAGAGCTATACAGCCCAACTTTTGGTGGGCCTGAGAGCATCGTTTGAGCTCAAACAAAATTGTGGAGTAATTTTTTTTAACTAGTTTAGAGTTTGTCATGCCAGTCTTTCAAGTACTCCATCGTTTATGTAGAGTTAAAGGCAAGAATAGAATGATTGCTAAACAATCCTCCGACGAAGCCAATCCTCTAACAAGACCATACGATAAAATTACTGTCCTTAAACAAAAATCCGACGCTCGAGACATCCCTTTTCAAGAACTACATTCCGATGACTCTCATCAATTTAAAGACTACGAAACAAAGATAATATTGACGTATAGACTTCTAACATCAAACAATCACAAAATTAAAACATGGGATTCATATCACAATATTAGGAGTAGTGTCCTGTCCATGTCCACAACTTGAAACAAATAATAATGGAAAAGTAATACAGGATTACACAAAAAAAGAAACATATCACAAAATGAATCCAGTCCATCTCTCAAACTTTTCCACTTCACTCCCTTGAGAAATAGCCAATCCAATCCCACTCCTCCCACCTCTCCCAACCCCTCTGTAATACAATCTCCATTGTTCATCCATTTGAACCAAGCATGGTGATCCAACACCCTCAGTATCCCACCCATCACTGCCACCCGACTCCTCGAAAACAGGTCCTTCTCCTACCTTCCTCCACTGCTTCAATCCATCCAAAGACTCTGCCACCCCAATGCTGCGCCTCTCCCCATCCCCCCCGCCAACCCCTTCATACACCATCACGTACTTCCCGTCTCTCCTGTCCCTCAGCACACGGGGATTCACCAACCCACCCTCATCAAACGCCCCATTAGCCCCTGCACCAAGTATCCTCCCCAACTTCATCCACCTCATCCCATCCCTTGATCGTGCAATGCCTACTCCGTACGCCCCTGTCTCCGCATCAAAGGAGTGGTAGTACATTCGAAGATCCCCACTCCCATGGAAGACCACTTGTGGGGAGGCGACGAAGGTCGAATCCCACTCGCCATCCGCCCCCACGTCGATCAAAGCTCCACTGTGATGCTCCCCCTCGATCCGAGCCCAATGCCTCCCATCCTGGCTCATGGCTAATCCGGGCAACGACCTTGGGGAATCCTCGGAGCAGAATCCGGTGTAGTAAAGCCAGTAAACGGCGCTGTTAGTTCTGACTTTGGCGCTGGACATCACCACGACTTCTGAAGGCCTAACTCCGTGCGTGTCAAACGCCCACCAATCTTTACTGTTGCTCATGACCAGCCCCACATCGGCATTTGATCGAACACCTTCTGTGCCTCTCTCCCAGTGAATGCCGTTGCCGGAGACCGCTAATCCGATTGAATCGAACCCGGGATTCTCGCTGCACCGGCCGTGGTACCACATGTACCAGCGCTCCTCTTCGTCGCCGAGGTATCTCTTCACGACGGGAGAGCCGATTTCGAGATTATCCCACGAATTATTGGTGCCCAAATCGAAGATTAAGCCCCTCGAAAAGGATGAACTTGAGGAAAGTTGCGGGCTTGAAATGGGAGCGGATTTTGATTGGATTGTTGAATTCGGGAGTGAATCGGAAGTGGGGTGGGTTTCGTCTGTGGCTTCTTGATTGTTGGTGTTTGGTTTTGTGGAGCAGAAGAGGGTTATCTTTTTAGCCGTGGAATTGCAAGATGTAAAATTGAGGAATTGGGTTTTTTTGGGCGGCAATTTTGCGGTTAATGCGGTTAAGTTAGTTGGTATGTGACGAGATGCTGCTGTGGTTTCCATGGCTGCTGCAGCAGGCGACATTAGGGAAATGCAGGATGGGAAGTTCACTTCTTGTACTTTCTAAAACCAATGGAAGAATGACACGAGTAAAACCTTTGTACTGTTGTGGTTGATAGAGGACAAAAAAGTAAAATTGAATGCAAAATACTCCCTCCGTCCCAGAAATGTTATCAAAGTTTGACTTGACACGAGTTTTAAGAAATGTGAAGAAAAGTGAGTGAAAAAAGTTAGTGGAATGTAGGTCCCACATTTAGATATTGTTTTTATGATAGAGTGTGAGTGTAATGAGTTACTTGAAAGTGAGGTCCATTTATAAAAAATAGTAAAAAAACAAAATGGACAACATTTCGCGGACGGACTGAAATAGTAAAACTGGACAATATTTCACGGACGGATGGAGTATAAATTTAGTTCACTACACGACTTCTAAAGTGACTTTTGGCTGCTGAAACGAATTTTGAGAGAGAATTGGAGCTTTAAAGCCATGCTTTGAAGGAGGAGGGCAAGATTGAAGCTTCATCCACCCACGCATTGTTCCCCCATGGTATCTTTAGCTTGTTTCCTTATTAGACCACCATGGGTGGCTAGAGCTTGACATTACTCCTAATTGTAGTTCATTTGGCTCACTATAATTTATAATGAAATATTTAGTTCACTATAATGACGTTTTGATTCACTCTGTGTTTTTAAATTTGTGTTGTGAATTAAAACGCCTTCATAGTGAACTAAGTCGTTCTTATAGTGAATTAAATTTTTGTTCTCCAGATATACATTTAAGTAACGTACGCTCTATTTCACTGCACTATACTAGTATGATTGTAAAGCTATGCACATATAGACATGGTTTGCTTAATTTGTGGCAGTGAAAACAGATAAAGAATAGGGCGTCCCCTTCTTTAGTAGATAAAGAAGCATAAAACTCCATAAAGATAAAGCAAAGGAAGATGCCACAAAATCTTCAACTGATGAAAAAGAAACAAAGTTGTTTATTAGGCATAAATGTGGAGAAGATTTTTGAAGTATCCAAGAAAGAGTGAATGGAAATTACTATAAAGACGCAAGCAAGAGATCATCATATATATGTCAGAAAGTTTTGTGTTTTATGACATTATGACAAAACAAAATGAAACATGTTGGTAGCAATCCAATGATGCCAACTTATCTTGAAACTTGGTATCACATAAACGTCTCTCTCTTACTCACTCATCATCAACCTCCAAATAGTTTGAGGTGCACTGCGAAAAAGTTTGGACTTGGAAAAGAGCCCTAGGGAAACTTAGCAAAGATTGAGATTAATGATCTTAGAAGATGCTAATTAAGAGCTCCATGCTAGTAATTGAACAAATGAAATAGTCACGAGTGTTAATCCACTATTTATGAACATGGAATTATATACTGTAGTTAAATAGGTAGATAGGTTAAATAGTTGAATAGTACTTTTCTTTTTAATAAGACTACAGTCCCAAAATGGTCCTTAACATATTGCGTTTTTTTTATTTTGGTCCAAAATATTATCTTTTGAATTATTCGGTCTCTCACATTTGAAATCGGATCACATTTGGTCCATTTTGGACAATTTTGTCAAAATTTTGACGGTTTTAATTATCGGGTCACAAATCCGTCACTAATTGGGAGAAACTGATCCGTCATAAATTTGTCACTAATCCGTCACTAATCTGTCCCCAAGGTGAAATTCCCCCTTTATTTTTCTATTTATATTATTGACCACCTAGTTTCTATTTTGAATCTTCTGGCGCTGCGAATAATTAAACATTTCAATCATTAAAAATTATAAATACATTATTTCCTGATCGAAACTTAGGATTGAAAACAAATATGCCTTTCTAAATCGAAGCCCCAACCAATTAGGAAAAAGGCTTAAAAACGAAAAAAAAACTCACTCAATTCACAAATACGATCAGCCTTGATCCGCCATGATGTAAACCCTCGCCGGCACCGCCGCGTCGGCCTGAATCACAACCTTGTTATCGGAAATATTCCGCAGAAAATGACTCGGATACGACGCCGCATCGGTCACGAACGTGTATTGCACCTGCTTGATCAAATTGGGGAAAAGCAACGCCGCCGACGGCCCCCCGCCGTCCACGCTCGCTCTCGCCACCGTCGTCTTCACCGCCATTCCTTTGACGGTGTTCCGCTCGATCGCGACCTGATCCAATTGATCGAATTTCCCTTTCATCTGCACGATCTCGATCCCCTTATCGTTGCCGTGTTGTCGACGACGGTGACGCCGCTCATCACTCCTTTCACCGATTTGAGCAGAATAAGCGCATCGCCGAGGAAGAACGTGTTCGCGACGGTGAGCTGCACCGGATCCTCGGTGACGATTCCGGTGTAATCCAAATACGAATCGACGATCCGCATCTGCGCGAGGCCGGGGAGCTGGACGTAGATCCCGACGCCGCTGAATCCGGTGGCCTTGTTGTAGCAGTGGACGCCGGAGATCAAATTCGCCTGGCCGGAGAGGAGGATTCCAGTCTGCGCGGAGAAGATGACAACGTCGGAGACGACGTTGTCGTTTCCGGCGAGGGAGATGGCGGTGCAGGAGAAGGAGCGCTCGCCGGGATCGGTGTCGGCGGTGATGTGCTGTCCGAGGTAGGAGGTGCGGATGATGGTCTCGTGGCCGCCTTCGGCGAGGATTAGTGACGGATTTTATGACGGATTTGTGACGGATCAGTTTCTCTTAATTAGTGACGGATCAGTTTCTCCCAATTAGTGACGGATTAACGACAGATTTGTGACCCGGTAATTAAAACCGTCAAAAATTTGACGGAACAGTCCAAAATGGACCAAATGTGATCCGATTTCAAATGTGAGGGACCGAATAATTCAAAAGATAATGTTTTGGACCAAAATAAAAAAAATGTAATATGTTAAGGACCATTTTGGGACTTTAGTCTTTTAATAATATTAAAAACGAACTCATTTTAATTGTAACATTTCCACTTCATATTTAATTTATCACATAAGTTTTAATCAAGCACAAATTCTATAACTTGAAAACAGTTTTTGTTCGGTGAAAAATGTTATGAATTCCCAAGATTTGGATCAGAAAAAGGCAAAGTGTTCTTAGGTGCATTATCATTTATCCTGATTGTGGGGCATCAGCAGCTGTATGTAAAAATATGATTTCTGGCCGTACATGTCTCTGATGGGAATCTGAAATACTCTATATTTCATCGATTTCAGGCTCTAACTTTTGAAGAATGAGTTCTTAAGCATTGATAGGTAGTTTGTATTGCAAGTGGCATTAAAAACTAGTGCTATGTATTTTCCCTAAATCTCTCCTTATGCCGTGAGTCTTGGGGCTATTGTTGCAGCCATTTACAGTTCACATGGTTCTGGTCCCGTAATGGGGAATTCAGTACTTAATTCAAATATCTCTCTATGCATTTCCTCTCATTTTTCCAACACACGGCTCCATCTTTGGTACCTTTGTGCCTCATTGATCTATTTTAGCAGAGACTGTAAATTTCTAGTCTTTTTTCCCTTTGGCCTTTATGATTGCATTTTATTCCATCTACAACCCTCCACAATGATTCGCTTTGCATGCTAAGTAATCGAACGTGAAATTCTTTCTCCAGGTTTCTCCACACAGGAGAGGTATTAGAAATGCACCAAAGGCTTTGAAACCTATCCCAGTAATAATCAAGTGCAAGTAAGTTATTTCTCTCCATCATTGTGGCTGTCTGTACTTTTGTACAAGTTTCTTGTTGTGGAACTCAACTTGAGTATCTCTAAGCTCAATTAAGAATAGTGGCAATGGGTTTCCCATAACATTTGTCGTTTGTCATTATCCTCTGTATTGCTTCTTCGTAGTGATTGAATGTTCAAATCTTGGTAGGGTATGCGGCCGTGTCAAGCTACCTCACTTCTTCTGTTGCAGCGGGATCAAGCCAAATCCTGAAGAAACCAACAATTAGTGTTCTTGATCTGCTGCATGAATTGAAGTTTACGTGAGATGAACTTTGATCTACTGAGCACGTTGTCGCTTAGATTTGGATGTGATCATTTTTACCAGATTATGTACTCCTCTTTGCTTGCCATTTCTACTTCTGTTAGTAGTACTCAGTACACATCTTGCAGTTGTTGAGCAGGATGAGACTCTCTCTCTGCTCAGTTCTGAACAATGCTTATGATGAATTTTGACCCGTGTTATGATTTATAGAGGTATATTTATAGATTTTGGAAAAATGATTGTATTTCATTTATTTTGGTTTTAATTATCATAGTGTCATGTGTGCTATAAACTATTTTACCAAATGATAAATTGTCTTGTATAGATCGAAAGTATCATAATTAAACATAATTACAAGTTCTACAACGGTACAAACTCCAATTGCAATAAACTCTGTTAAAAGTTTCAAAATGGTATTGACGATGAAAGTTTAAACTATACTTTACAAAATAATAAATTTAATACTGTATTGATTTATTTAAATACATGTATTTAAGAGATGGAGGATAAAAATGGCATGCAACATTTAAAGAATTAATTAGAATTGAAAAATGAAAGTGGCGAATGCCATTATACAAGTTTCGAAGCTATGAAGATAAAGCCTGGATCTCCAAGAAAAGAATGCAGTTTGTCTGTTAGCTTCAAGTAATGGTCCCGCCGCTGTCGACATAAAGAGAAGGTATATGTGTTAGCAGACGGTTGTAATAATAATAATAATAATATAGCAATCAAATCACCATTCCCATCTACCTTAAACCAATTCATACGCCTCCTCCTTTGGCAATTGGCATGCATCATTCACCGAAAACACGCCCAAATCTCGAATAAACAACCAATTTTAAGGTATTTATTTCTCTGAATTTTTGCTTAGGTTTTTGGATTATTGATATGGTAAGAGGTTTTTTTCTCGAGTGCTGCATCTGTTATGCAATGTCAGTTACAGGAAATACATATATTGTGAGTCTGTGTGTAATGTGGATCATTTAATCGAAACGGACTCAATATCTACCAGTGTATGTATATTATATATAGGTTATGAAGCTCAACTTAAACCGAAAACCAATTGTTTTCCTTTTTCTTGGAGGATCTTTAACTAATGTTTTGGCCAAATATGGGTATGTGTAGTAGGAGCATGAGATTGTTATACTAGATGTTATCTTCATCGTTCTACTGAGTTTATTTTGTGATTAGTTGCAAAACTTCTCTTTTTGCACTGACTAGTCATTATTTTAGGTAGATTGATCTAAAGCTTTTACAAGTATATGCATAATCTATGTGCAAGTATATGCTTGTGCAAAATCAACTTTCTTGTTTTCGACATTTATAAGTTTGGATTGGTGTAGCTGATGAAATAAATGTTTCAGTGTTTTGAAGAAGACAGATGCATCTATGAAATTTGGGAAAGATTTCAAGAAACATAAGGTGCCGGAGTGGACAGAGGCATACGTCGACTACAACGAACTCAAACACATATTACACGGAATACGCAGTTTTAGGCAAAACAATCCGAATCTAGCAAGAGCTTCTTCGAAGAGATTCTCACTCAAGAACTTCAACAGTTCGAGTCTACATGAAGCCAATATCGACAGTCATGATGATATTGAGAACCAAGTTATAGCTGTTCATACTGTTCTACAAGGGAATTCCAGAAAGTTATATAACACCAGATTGATTGTGGCCCCAACAGAAGGAGAAGGTAATGAGAGAAATTTTTTCAGAAAACTCGATGATGAACTCAACAAGACGAACAACTTTTTTAAGGATAAGGTGGAAGAAATGATCAGAGAAGCTGCTTCACTAAAGAAGCAGATGGAGACATTGGTTGCACTAAGGATCAAAATAACTAATCCTAGCTCTCAGGGATCGATTCCACTGAAGTCCGTTTCTTCGGAGATCAGCAATTTGGATCCATCGAAGATTATACCTCCAGGCAAAGCTGAAAGTATTGGTAGGTGATACGGCCAGCAAAATAGATAACCACTTTCAGTATTTAAATCCCTATTTCTTTGGGGTTAGTTGATCTTAATTATACACCTTGTATATACTTCAACTGCTTACTTGATCATAGTTGTACACCACAGTATGCTTCAATTGCTTGCTTGATCTTAGTTATACACCACTTTATGCTTCAACTGCTTTAGTTGTGGTTGTGTAAACAAAATGAAATCGATGGATAAAAATAGTCAGGTGATTAGGCTGATCTAAATAACTATGCATAGAAGACATCTTCATGAAGTTTTAGCATTTATAAACCAAAAAGCATGCGCCACTTCATGAAGATATCTTCTATGCCCTCTGATGTGAAATATTGAATAATATTGACCTGATATGGGCCAAAAATTTGACATTTCTAGGGAATCAAATTGTTTACAATCAATCTTATGTCATGTGGTTTGATTTGTTCGCTTTTATTATGCTATAGTACTAACTAATATTTTTCTATAATGATGCGTTTCAGTTTATATATGCAGGGAAAATGGATAGGAAACCTGGAGGTGAAATGAGTTGTAGAAATCAGCAGCAGCCTGGCTCTTCTGGTGGTGATGCAGTTCTGATCTTTTCACTTCACTATCACACATAATTTGCTCATTTTTCGATTGAAGATAGTTTTCTTTTCTTTTTAAAAATTGAAGTACTATTACAGGAGCGGACTTGAGCTTTCAAGAGCAGCAATCTGATAGTCGTCCTGTGGTTGATGTCCTTCACAGAAATAATTCGACAGATAGGGAAATCACAGATGAACATGAAACAACTAATTTAGATATCCTTGATCGAATAAAGATTCAAAATACATATGATAGTCCAATGGAGACTATTAAAGGAGTCTTCACTGACACCAGGGAAAAAGGTCTAAGTTACAACAAGGAAGAACTGAAGGAGGTTGAAGAAAGAATAAAGACTGCTTTTATTGAGTTCTATCAAAAGCTTTGTCTTCTAAAGCATTACAGGTACACTTTGATGATCAAAGACAGCATTGTTTTTTTTCCTTCTAAAAGTTTCTGTTTCTCTTATGATGTATTTGTTGAATGAACAAGCAGTTTCATGAATATCTCCGCCTTTTCGAAGATCCTCAAGAAATATGATAAGGTTCTATAACTATTAACTGGTGGTCTTATCTTTTTTCTATGTTATGGTGGCAATCTTATATTTTAATCAAAAGAGTAGCAGTCCATGGTTGTCCGGATCCCTGAGTATATGTAAGCGTTCTAGTTACTTATTGCTTGCAGATAACCTCAAGGCTCGTTGCAAGATCGTACATGAAAATCGTGGATGACTCTTATCTTGGAAGCTCTGATGAGGTGTGTCTGATTCTTCGTTCTTATACAGAAAGTCTGATAATTTAATTTACATATTTACAATATAGTAGATCTACGCTGCTTCTTGTGAAACCAGTGATGAATTTGTACAGTTTTGCTCCTATAATCCCAGGTTATAAATCTGATGGAAAGAGTTGAGGCAGTCTTCGTTAAGAACTTCTTGAATTCCAACCGCCAGGAAGGAATGAAACTACTTAGACCCAAACAGAAGATTGAGAGGCATCGAATAACATTCTGTTCGGGTAAGTTAGCCGACCAACATTGCACTTTGATATTATGTAGCTGAAAGCTACAAGTATTATTATGAATGCGTATCTATGAAGTTAATTGCTGTATTTGTCTTCTAATTTTTGTTGGTTCCAGGTTTCTTTTCTGGTTGTTCTGTCGCCCTAGTTGTTGCTGTTATTCTACTTATGGAAGATAGAAAACTGATGCACATAAAGAGTGCAACCTTATACATAGAAATTATCTTCCCTCTCTATGGGTATAAATATACTGCAAGCATAAATTACCTTTTTCTACGTGCTTTCTTACTATGCTACTGATATCCGATTTAAAACTCTTTGCAGCTTCTTTGCGTTTACAGTGCTACACATGCTTGTATACGCTGCAAACATTTATTTTTGGAGGCGTTACAAAATCAACTATCCATTCATATTTGGGTTTAGGAAGGGGACTGAATTGGGCTACCGAGAAGTGTTTCTACTTAGCAGTGGTCTTGGCGTGATGGCTCTTGTTACTTTCCTAGTACACCTGCACGTAAAGATGGACTCAGATACTCAACATTTCGAAACATATATTGAACTTCTCCCTTTAGGCTTAATCATTGTGAGAATATGAAAAATTTTATATTATATACTGAAAGTTTGTTGTGCTACGCCATGTGTGTTCTAATTATATGCTTATTTATAGGTTGTTCTAGCAATAATGTTTTGCCCCTTCAATTTCATTTATCGTTCAAGTCGTTTCTACCTGATAAAGTGTGTGTTTCGTTGTGTTTGTGCTCCTCTGTATAAGGTGAGCTCAACACAGACAGGTTCTGTCAATGTAAATATCATTACAGTTTTCAGTTAGTCTCTGATTTGGTGATCCATTTTTATCTTGTAGGTTACACTCCCAGACTTTTTCTTGGCTGACCAACTCACTAGCCAGGTTTTGCATGTTTTGGTGATATTCGATGCTTGTGATTTGTATTCTCTATTCTGTAGGTATCTCTGTGAGCAGTTCTTGTGATCTATTTGACTACAGGTACAGGCTATAAGGAACTTTGAGTATTACGTATGTTTCTACGGTGGTGGTAGACAATTAGCTCGAAGGTTGACAAGATGCAGCAGTGATGAAGTCTATAATGCTTTCTATTTTGTCATTGCAGTTGTACCATACTGGTTTCGCTTTCTTCAGGTTCAGAGCTCTCCTTTCTCTATATCCATCTCTCTTTTCCATAATCCTCACTCTGAATGTGTGATTAAACAACGGTATCTTCATTCATCCATCATTGCAGTGTGTGCGCAGGTTGTTTGAAGAGAGAGAATCGGTTCACGTATACAACGGTCTAAGGTATTTCACGACGATTGTTGCTGTCTCAATCAGGACAGCGTTTGAATTCAGAAAGAAAACAGTATGGAAAGTGTTGGCATTGCTGAGCTCAGCAGTTGCTGCTATAGCCAACACATACTGGGATATCATTATCGACTGGGGGCTTCTGCAGAGGCAGTCCAAGAACCCGTTTCTCAGAGATAAACTCATCATCCCTCATAAAAACCTCTACTTTGTGGCAATAGTAAACATTACACAAACTCACTTTTTTTTTTTTTTCTGCCTCCCTCATACCTTTTGATTCACATCTTTGTTGATCCACTCTGTCACAGGTTTTGGATATTTTTCTCAGATTCGCTTGGCTGCAGCTTGTCTTGATTCTAGACGTGCATTCGCTACATGGGAAGACGGTGTCAACAATATTTTCATGCCTAGAAATTCTGCGGCGCGGGTTATGGAACTTCTTTAGGTAAATGGCTGTAGCTTTTGGATATGCTGAATGGAAAGGGAACTAAGATGAGTTTGTATTGATCAGGTTGGAGAATGAGCACTTGAATAATGTAGGGAAATTCCGAGCTTTCAAGTCAGTGCCACTCCCTTTTACTTACTATGAAGATGAGGATGATAATGAAAAAGATGAAAAAGACGAGTAGATTTTGAAGCTTACTTAGAAATTCTATGAATTTTGAGCAGGATTTTGTTTTTATGATTTTGCTGCGGCTATAGCCTAAATTATGAGCTTCTTCTCTTGGGGAAGAGTTTTATAATAAAATGTAACTGATGAATTAATTAATGCATCTCTTCAATGTGTTGTAATCATACATGTATCTACTACTCCATATCACTACACTATCCAATAAAACTATGTGTTTCTCGTGCCATTGCACCACTGTCCCCGCTTACTGGAACGAGGGCTACGTGTATTTAAACAACCTTAGTTTTCGCCAGTGATAATTGTAAATTTAAAATAAAACATAAATTGCCCAATGAAACTAATGATGTATACCTATTAGCCTTTTTAAAACCACCAATGAAACTAATGATGTACTCCCTCTGTGCTATTTCATGTGTACATTTTTTTTGTTTAGGAGTCAAAAAAATAGAGAAAAAAACAAGAGATGATAAAGTGAGAAATAATTGTTTTTTTGCTAAAAAATAAAAAAAGAAATGTCTCACTTATGTTAGGCCGGCGTAGTAATACACCTAACTTATGACGGATGGAGTATATAGCAACAAGATTTCCTTACCAACAAGTTTTCCGACAAATTTATATTTTTTTGTTTATTTAAAAATATTTTCCTCAGATATCTATAAATATATAAAAGCGGAATACCAAAGAATCCATTTTCCCGCCCAGATTTATGAAAGATTGGTCACCATATTATAAAATTTCATTAGCATATAATATACTATATTAACACATAATTGATATGAGTATATATCATGAAGAGTTCTCAAATCAGTCAAATCACACTTATATATATCCAATGGTTACAATAAAAATTCTCTTAAAGATTATTCTTACAACCGTTGCATAAAATAAGACCATGTGGTCTCTCTCAATTTATTTTATTGACTAATGTGATTATGCCATTTGTTACAATATCATTGGTCAATAAATATTTTATTTAATATTCAAATATTTTTTATATATTAAATGAAATATATATATATATATATATATATATATATATAAATTATACCAAAATTCATATTTTTTTATCCTCTACAAATAGATATCACATTTGCTATAGTCCTATTCACAAAAAAATCTCTATTTTTCTCTATAGATAATCTTTCTTCTATTTTACAATTTCTCATTTTTTAATTTATTCACCATGAATGATGAGAATAACATCATATGTTCTCTAATTCTAAAATTTCAAACCTTTTGTATTTTAATTATTGCAATTTATGACTTTTGTTTATTTGTTTTTATTTTATTTTCTTCAGTTTTTATAATTTTTAATAAATTTTAATTAATATAATAATAAGAATAATATTTATCGATCTATACATAAATATAAAAGTCAAATACAACAAAATCCATTTTCCTGCCCACTTTTATAGAATATTGATACTTGCCATTATCATAAAATGGTATCAACTTTTAATATACAATACTAAGGCGTGATGGATTTGATACTCCCTCTGTCCCATTTAAATGAAACGTTTTTCTTTTTTGATTGTCCCATTAAAAATGAAACGTTCCTAAAATATAAACAACTCTATCTCTATTTTTTCATTTATTTTATTTTACTCTCTCTTCATTAACTCACAAAACAATTGTACATAAAATCTCATGCCGATTTCCAAATATTTCAATTTAAGTGGGACGGAGGGAGTATATAATAAAGGGTTGTCAAATTAGTCAAATCTCATTTAGTTGAGCTCTCAAGCTTGACATGGTTAAAACTTGGAACCAATAATATTTATTACTCAATGGATAAAATGAAAATTTATTTAAATGTTATCCTCTTAAATCTGATAAATAATATTAATGGCATTCCAAGTCCTAAGTCATTGTCTTCATTAAAGCTCCATGGTTTCAAAAGTTTTCTCTCCATATGTCATCGATCTTATTGTGAAAATGCTTAGTTAAAGATTTTGTGTTGCTCCAAAGTCCAAACATGCTTAGATAAACGAAAGTTGGTTTATAGAATATGTTTTCAGCTATTATATCTCAGTGCTAGCATTGAGAGTTGATTTTGTAATCCCGTAATTCATAAGATTTAGTAATTGAATATTAGAATAAAGCACCTTTTATCTATGAATGATTGGAGTAACAATCTCATCTCTTAATTCGTCTTGCTGATTTTATTTTTTTAATTGTTGTTGCGTGATCTTTGATCCAAATCTTCATAGTAAAGTATTTATTGTTATGTGTTTTGTTTGCTTTAGAGTTAAATAATCTTTACCTTATTTGTGGATCGACACTCGAAGTAGTACATTCGATGATGTATTCTTGCAGTATCGTTGTAATATTAGAGTTATTTTATTAAACTTGTGTGATCTTGCACTTGATTATATAACTCGAAAATTACACATCAGTTGTGATAATGATTATGTTAGTTGTGATGATACATTTAATGTTGTGTTATTTCAACATAAGCTCCGTATTTTATTCAGGTGTCTTGGGAGTAGATGTGGACAAATAAATATTCACGTTTCTACACTTCTATATTTTTCATATCTTGAGCCTTTCTTTTGGTTTTGTGATGATAATGATATTAGTTGTGATGATATATTCAATATTGCATTGTTTCAACATAGATCCATATTTTTAAAATATTGACCCGTGCATATCACGGGTGTAATACTAGTAAATAGACTAAAGTCCCAAAATGGTCCTTAACATATTGCATTTTTTTTATTTTGGTCCAAAACATTATCTTTTGAATTATTCGGTCCCTCACATTTGAAATCAGATCACATTTGGTTCATTTTGGACGGTTCCGTCAAATTTTTGACGATTTTAATTACCGGGTCACAAATCCATCATTAATCCGTCACTAACCGGGAGAAAATGATCTGTCACTAATCCGTCACTGATACGTGAACCGGCGGGAGTGGCGGGGGAGGATCGAAGCTCTCGCGATGAGGCAGATCGAGATCATCGCTGAGCTATGCGAGGACGATGAGGACGATTGCAAACTGATCTGCAAGCCGGCAGCGGTGCACGCGCTGAAGAGGTGCTTAAACGACGACGTCGAGTCGAAGAATTTTGAAAATCGGACGGTTTACTCGACGCATCAGGTTCTGGAGTCGTGGATCCGAGTCGCGAGGGAGCTAATTGCGAGGATCGGAGAGGAAATCGATTCGCGGCAGTGTGAGAGAGAGGCGAGGTATTGCTGGTTGCTGGAGAAGGTGTGGTCGATTTTGAATCAGATCGAAGATTCCTGCAGCTGAAAAATAAGATCATGATCAAGCCGAGTTCCGATTCGGATCTGTTCTGCTTCAGATCGCGCGAGCTCGTCGAGATCACGAAATCGTCTAAGGATCTGAAGCACACGGTGCCGGCGGTGTTGGAGGTGGAGGTGGATCCGATCGGCGGACCAAGGATTCAGAACGCGGCGATGGAGCTTTACCTGAGGAAGGAGGATTTCGCGAAAATTCACCTGCTGCAGGCGATGCAGGCGATGGAGGCAACGATGAAGAGGTTTTACTTCGGTTACAAGCAGTTGCTGGCGGTGGTGATGGGGAGCTTGGAAGCGAAGGGGAATGTTGAATATGGCGATCTGTTGAGCCTGATATTTATGGAGCCGACGTATTTCCCGAGCTTGGACGCGGCGAAGACGTTTCTCGGGGAGCGGTGGAGCCATGAGGCGGCGGGTTTGTGACGGATCAGTTTCTCCTAGTTAGTGACGGATTTGTGACCCGGTAATTAAAACCGTCAAAAATTTGACGGAACCATCCAAAATGGACCAAATGTGATCCGATTTCAAATGTGAGGGACCGAATAATTCAAAAGATAATATTTTGGACTAAAATAAAAAAATGCAATATGTTAAGGACCATTTTAGAACTTTAGTCCCAGTAAATATAAAAACAATATACATATACCGAATATTGTAATGGGGTTTAACAAAGGTTTTAGCACACGCAACCGAATCCCACCTCCTCTCCGGCCGCCGCCAGTCGCTTGCCATGGCTTCCTCAAACTCCACTAAACCCCACCAATCCGATTCCTCCCAGCAGCCGCAGATCCCTGAATCAAGAACCCTAATCCATGAAACCCTCGATCCACCAGCAGATACAAAGACTGCCGGAATTCAAGAAAATCCGAAAGCAGAGGAGACCCATTTGGAAGAACCGAAGAACAAAGATGGAGATGCGGAGGAGGAAGAAGAAGAGGAGGGTGAATGTGGGTTTTGCTTGTTTATGAAAGGGGGTGGATGTAAAGAGACATTTGTGGAGTGGGAGACGTGTATCGAGGAAGCAGAGAAGAAGGAAGAGGATGTAGTGCAGAAGTGTTTCCAGGTGACTACAGCTCTTAAGAAGTGTATGGAGGCGCATTCCGATTATTATGCTCCCATTCTGCAGGCGGAGAAGTCTCTCGAGGAGGAGGCGGTGAAGCAGTTGGAGAAGGAGAAGGAGAAGGAGAAGGAGAAGGAGAAGGAAAAATTGAGTGGGGAAGAAGAGTCGGAGAAGAAGGAAAAGGAGGAAGTTTTTTAGGTAACAATGATACAAAGAAGCAATCTTGATTTGGTGGGACTAATCTTCTTTTTGGTTGCTGATTGTCAGGATTCGGAGAAGAATTTTTTTTGTTTTGAATAATTAGATAGGATATTGAGCTGACCCCTGCAATCATCAATTAATTACATTGGGCATAGAAAGAAGAATTTATCATTGTATACTGCATATCACTGTGTTAACTCGTTGGATCGATTTATTTTGAGGATATTGGCAGTCTGTTTATATAGTTTGTTATGTGCTTCCTTGATATGCATGTTGATTTCTGGATTTGAGTAGTAAATGTGACGCTCTCTGAATAGAGAAGAAGCTTGGATGCTAAAACGAATAGATATGTATATTTGGGAGTTGTTTGGTTGGAGATGAATGTGGAATACTTTTATACTACTTTGTATCCATGAGCTTGAAATGATCATTATAAATGCATCATATATTCAAACTTAAAGAATATAGGAGACTTCTGGAGTTCTCCTTGAACTCTTTATACTTTAATACTTTTGAGTTCTCCTTGTACTCTTTGTATGAGCTTCTATATAGTAGGAATAGTAAAGAGTTCTTGGATTCTTGGAGATTTACAAATTCTATTCTCTTTCGACAGATATCCAAAGGCGACTTCCGTAAGGTTGTCATTCTATCCTCATGTGTAAAGGAGTTACTGTGTCCCTTCAAGATATTTAGCATCTCTAATTACTTACTTTTCTGGTTATAAGAAATATCAGGGTCTACTTTTCTTCCTCATATCACGTACTATTGAGCTTTCTTCTACACATCTCATGTGTAGATAGGTACCTACTACCTACTCTATTTTTCTGTCCCTTTAGGGGCAGATTTATATCATGTCAATGCACGCCATTTTGACAATGGCTACTTGAATGATGCAAGGAATACAAGTGAATTGTGAAACTTTGATTGACAATCTTTATCTTTGTCTTTATGGTCTTTGCAGTCATTTTTCATGCTGTAATGAAAATTGACAGATGTGGAGTTGGTCATTAGGCATGGCTCTGTTCTTTGAAGCAGAATAAATGTTGATAATGCTGAACACCGTTGAATATTATGCAAAGATACTTCTCAATATATGGATTAGACATTTTGCAGTTACAATTAGGCATGTGTTAAAAAATCAAGGATATTACCTAATTTATGATGCAGGTGAAAAATAGCCTCCTTCGCTGACATCTCACTAAGAGTTCAGCTCAAGGTGCACTAATTTTACCATCTGAGCAGACATTTGGAGGTTCTTCATTCGAATCCACTATTGGCCATTAATTCCACCCCATCCCCTGTCATCCTGATTATGGTATTTCCTTCTGTTAAGCTTCTGTTAATAAATTGGATAAAGCATGAGGTAGTGTTCTTACTCTCTGAGTATCCGACATATCTTCAACTTCATCAACTAATGTGATTGTTCATAAACTGGGATCTCCTGTGTTAGAAATGAATAGAGGGAAATTTTGATGTGTACTTTAGTTATTATTCCCTTTAGACGGATATCCACAAGGATTTTATGCATTTTAGAATCCGAAAAGGAGATTCATTGTTAACATGTTTTGTTCCTTGGATTACTTATTTTTCTTCCTTGTACTGCTAATGAAGATAGTAGTACTCCAGCCTTCCCAGTGAATCCTTCAACCTACTCTCTTTGCAAAGAATATGTTGTCCACTTATCTGTATTTCTTCCTTGCAGAAAATCTAGGTAACTAAGAAATACAGTAGTATTGTACCATCTTTATCTGTGTGTTCTTTGCTGTCATTTTTCATGCTGTGTTTAGGTTTGGCAGATTTGAAGTTAGTCATCAACCATGGGTCTGTTCTTTGAATCTGAAATTTGTTTATAAAAACATTTAATATTATGCAAAAAGACTTCACAATATGTGAATTTTACCGATTACAATTTGAAATGTGTAAAGATACAAAGAATAGGACACGTTCTTATCCCATGTACTACAAATCTTGCAGCTGCATTTCTAATCATGTTTGTTTCCATCTTCATCGTAATTGAAAGGTAATGGCACTGATTTGAAAGCTCGGAATTTTCCAACGTTGTTGAGATGTTCGTTCTCCAGCCTGCACATTTAAGAAACTAATTCCATTACACGTGACATATTTATTACCAGAACAAAATTCTTCCATCCAAATTTGAAGACTGTAAAAACCTAAAGAAGTTCCAGAGACCGCGACGAAGGATCTCTAGAGAAGCCACGAGGGTAACCATTGTCTGCCTATGCAGTGAGAAAACGGTGATCCTCATCACAGTCTGCATCCATGCTAATCTCAGCAATACATTCAAAATCTGCAGGGAAAAGAACAATATTAACTGTCAGTTCCCACACCAAAAATCTGCTTCTAGAAAATTCGTGGTCCTCTTACAATGGCTACAAAGTAGACACTCTTGTGTGGGACAAGCAGCTTGTCTCTCAACCATCTGTTCTTGGATTTGCTCTGAAGCAGCCCCCAATCTACAACTATGTCCCAATACGTGCTGAGGATCGTTGCTATGATTGAGGTGGTCCAAGCTATGATCTTCCAGGTAACCCCTTCGTTGAGTGTGTAGGCTGTTCTTGCACAGACTGCTAGGATTGTCGCCAGATATTTCACCCCATTGTAGCCTTGATGAGGGTCTCTTTCATCATAGAGGCGACGCAGACACTGCAAAAAATCAAGAAACCATGAGTTTCGCAGCTGCCATGAACACTATTTTGCTTTCTGATGATTGATTTTAGATTTTGATTCTATGCACCTGCAGGAGGCGCCATACGTATGGGACTCCAGCGATGATGAAAGAGAAGGTGTTGAAAACATCGGAGGATTTGCAGTTGCTTTGCCTGTGTTTGTAGTCTCCCCAACCGTAGTAGCAAATGTAGAACTCTAGACTTCTTAGAGCTTGAACTTGACTTGTTAGCTGGTCTGCTAGGAAGAAATCTGGCAATGTAACCTTCAAGAAACAGACACAAATATGTTTGTAAGAATAGTGTGCATCACTTTGTTAGTTTTAAGTTTTAACAATCAATCAATCACAAGATTTTATGTTTCTTCTTACCTTATAGAGAGGAGCTAAGAGGGAGTGGAAGGCGCAGACGAGTAGAAAATAGCGGCTCGAACGGTACAAGATGTTGAGAGGGCACAGCATGATCACAAACACAAGCTGCACAAAAATATGACAAATGTTTAATCTTCAAGATATGCATATTTCATTAAATATAATTATGGTTAAGATGATTACCACTACTAATCCAAGAGGAAGTAGTTCTGTAATGGGTTTGTAGTCAGCTGTGATTGGATCCATTTCCATGTCGAGATTCGCAAGAACACTAGCTAGAGCCAACACACTCAAACTGAATCCAAGAAGCAGAACCTCTCTGTATCCAAGGTCTGTTCCTTCCTTAAATCCAAATATGAAGGAATAATTCACTCGATACCGCCTCCAGAAATATATGTTTGCAGCGTACATTATCATGTGGAGAACGATGAACCCGAACAAACTGTGAAAAATCTATTCATCTTAGTGAAAAGTTGATGAAAGTTTCAAGAAAATGGAGAGATGATTAGAGTATTGATTTTTCTGACCTATAGAGGGGAAACATGGTTTCCATGTAAATCACTCTCCCTTGGTGGTCAAGTATTTTACGTGCACGAACAATCAGAATCAGTGCTACGATAAGAGCAACTGTGCAACCAAATAGAAATCCTGCAGGACAAAGATTTCATGCATGTTATTTTTCAGTTCTGAGAAGAAAATTTGAGCTTGAGACAGAAAACGCGAATGTCTTACCCGTTGAAAATGTAATTCTGTGTGTTTCCCTTTTTCTTTTAGGCCTCAAAATGTTCATTCCTTTGCTGCGGTTCGAGTTTGAGAAATGCTTGATGAAGGTGGCTTCTACCCTCTCCAACAGCTTGCTCACCTATAATAACACAATAACCACCTTATTTCATATGCAATTTCTACATTAAAAATGGGAATTGTGAATGATTTTTTGTACCTCATCAGAACTGCCCAAATAGGAATTATCAACCATTCTCATATAAGATTTTGATGCACTTCTTTCTGCAACCTTATCATATTTCTTCATGATCTTTGAAAATGCCATAATATTCAGAAAACTGCTCCAATTACACAAGCAGTATGTAAATTACAAAATCAATATCCACAGCCTTAAAAAATGTCTAGAAGTTATATACACATACCTGTAGCTTTTGAGAAGCCTCAGCTTCAGATAAAATCCAACAAAAGCCATCTTTAGCTGTTCTTCTGCTTTCTTCAAATTGTCCTCAGTGAACTCCAAATCTGCCTGGTTAGGAAGATTGAGGAATCCTTTGATTGTCGAGCGAGGTGTTTCTTGAGTAATGTTAAACTTGACCTGTTTAAGAACCTCTAGAGGCGCCAGCCTTTCCGCCTTGATGTCATTCTTCTTCTCTTCTTGAATCCTTGCACTTACTGCCTTCATCTCAACACTTCCTTCTCTCCTATCAGCCTCTGATTTATCAGACGCTGGTATCCAATCTTCTTCATCTATACCAGCCATCAGAACTCTTCCTGCATCAACACAACACCCATCATTATTAGTATTCTAACATGAAACACACTCACACACATCTTGTCTAAAAATTCCAAGAATTAGTAGAATGCTAATTAGTACTCACACACACACAAAACAATCTTGTATGAAAACTCACTGCTTGCTTTGATAGCAGAGGGGCTGTTGGCAAACAATGCAGCTGAAGAAGCTGCAGTATCTGAGGCAAGCTGAGTGGTCTCCTCCACACTATTGGTCCAGCCCTGTGGATGCTCCACCTTCACACGAAACGCGATCAATGCCTCCATCTGCTTGTTCAGCACTGCAGCCTCCTTCATCACCTCATCAACTTTCAACCTATAAAACCTCAGCACCTTATTGAACTCATCATCCAGCCTTCTGAAATACACCATCTCATACTCTCCTCCTTCGTCTGCAGCCATCAGAAACATCGTCTCTGAACGCTCCTCGCCTTCTCGCCTCACGCTTTGGACGAGAATGGCTTGACTCTCAATGTCAGCTGCAGCCTGATGAGAGCTAGGGGTGTTCACCCTCTGTGTCAGGCCGCTGAAGGCTCTGTAAAGAGTTTGGGTTCGCCTCGGACCGGCCGGCTTGGCTGGTCTGTTTCTTTGCTTGAAAACTTGGATCTCTTTTAAAAGGCTTTTCAAGAAATTATAATCTGTGTAAGCTTCTTGCCATTCTGGCACCATTTGTGAAGTAAATTCATTACCAAACTTCATGTTTCTTTTTTGTGAGTTTGCTAATGTGGAGAATGCAAATATCGGTTGCAGTATACATAAGAGTCGATAAAACTATTGATCTAATTAAAATATATTCAACTGAAGAATTTTCAAATCAGGTGGTCCAGTGGTCTTTGTGGGAGTACTTCTTTAACTTAATGAAATGGTACTTCTACTCCTTCAATTTACTTTTGTCAAGATTACTGGTTTTGATATAGATCTAATCTAATTTATTGGTGACTTTTTACTCATATTTAAGTTCAGTGACAAAAGTGTCATTATGTGTGACAAATCTCGTGTGGAAATCATTCTATGCTTTATATATATGTGTCATATTAATTGACCCTAATTAGAACTTAATTTGTTTCAAGTCAAACTTAGTGGAGTAGTAAATTTTACTACTATTGATAAACATACTTGATAGTTTAAATGAAACTTTATTTCCATGAGATACAAATAGATGAATGAAAATTTTATGACAAATCCACATGTTATTTTGAGCTTAATTTAAAATTATTATGTAATATCTGACACATTTTTAGTAATTTTTACTCCCTCCGTCACATAAATATGCACATTCTATTTTCATCCGTCACATAAAATTATGTGCATTCCATTTTTAAGAAAGTTATCCAATATATTACCCTTATACATCAAATTATTTACGACTTATACCACCATTAAATACTACTAATAATATTGGTCTTACTATCCATTAACACTATTTTAACTACTTTTCTCTTATTTTACCAATTTTGTCTTAATTCCTGAGACATATCAATTGCTCATATTTTTATGAGACGGATTAAGTATTAAATTTACTTTAAAAAGTTAGGAATCTTTGAAATTTTAGGAGAAGGGTTCATATATATTACTCTATCTATCTCAAAGTAGTTGAGTCATTTCCTTTGTTTTAGCAAAAGATTTTATTCACTCTCATACTTTACTCTCTTTTCATTATTCTTACTTTATTTTATCTCTTACTTTACTATCTCCACTTTAACCTTTAATATATCAATTTCTTAAATCTCGTGGTCAAAAGAAATCATCAACTACCTTGGGACGGAGGTAGTATAAATAAAGTAGAATTAATTTATTTTACATTAATTATATTTTACAAGTGATTTTTACTGTAAAACACTCCAAATATCCAATTATGCAAAGGTACATTATTCACTATCCCCGTTTAAAATGCATATAGTATCCAACCACAACTAAGACCAATCATAAACCGTTAGATCTTAAAATGAGTAGATGAGATTAAATTTCTCGGATTTTAATAAATAATAGATAAAATATCAACAAAAGGGTAAAATAGTCAATATATTGTAACATAATAATTTTCATGTTTTTTTATATCAACATAGTGCATTACGAATATCAACGCAGTGATATAAGAATCTCACCACAAGTACCAGAAAATATCAACACAGTTTTATTGATATTGTACATGTATTATATTTCTTTGATGTATTTATTGATATAATATCTGATTATTAACATATATGAAAATTGAAATAAAAATTATAAAATTTCATCATCCGATCATTGTCGGAACAAATGCAATTGAGATCTCGTTAGAATCTTTATGAAATTACCTTTAATTTGGTATATTTTTTACGAAAAAATATTTTAAATCGAGAGAGTTACGTAAAGTTAAAATTTTAAGATGATTTTGAAAAGCGATAAAGTGGTTAATTTTAACTACCATATATAATAAATTAATATTAATACACTTATTTAATTATTTTTAATTTAAAATATAATACACTTATCATTATATTATTTTAACCGAATAATATTTGATCTTAATTTTGAATTTGCTAATCGGTAATGGATCATAACCCTATATTTATAACACCAGAAAATACTAACAAAACTATCAAAACGCAGATACAATTATATTTATAAGCCATTGACCCCAGTAATAAATTTCATTTTATCCACTGTCAACATTATTGGAATTTAGAAAGTGACAGTTGGTTGAGCCGTTGTCGTGTTCACATCCACTTGTTCATGAATTTTCAACACCAAAGCAGTACGGAGTACTTTTTTTGGTAAGTGGTCAAGATTGCTGGTTTTATGTCTGATTTCGTAAAGCAGCAAGATTTAAGTTCACTAAAACCACGGATTTTTTTTTTCCATCTCGAGCCTTTTTTGGCATGCATCCTAAGTTCACTAAAACCACGGATTTTTTTTTCCATCTCGAGCCTTTTTTGGTATGCATCCTAAGTTCACTAAAACCACGGATTAAAGAAGCAAGATTTCAAGATTTCAATATGTTGAGAGTTGTTTGGTTATAGACGAATGTGGAATACTTTTTTACTCCATTCATTCCGCGTCATAATGTTTATTATGCCCTCTGTCCAATAATTCACCTTCACCCTAAATAGCAGGTCTCCCATTCCATAAACTTATTTCACTCATATTTTTTATGCTACCAACTTATTCATCTTAATTTTTTTTACATTTCTTAAAACTCGTACTCAAACTAAATGTAGGACTCTTATTGTGGGACATAGCGAGTATGTTATATAGAGTGAGAGAAAAGCAGGAGAGAGGAAAAAATAGAGAGAATAAAGTAGAAAAATAAATAAAGTAAGGAAAAGAATATGCATATAAGGAAATGGCTCAACTATGAAGGAACTTCCCTAAATGAAATGGTCCATGAGCTTGAAATGATCAGTGTAAATGCATAATATATTCAAACCAAAATAAGCTAGGAGCTGCTTGAGTTTTCTCTGTGTAGAAGAAGCATTCCATGATTTTTTAGTGCTGTTTTTTTGGGTGGTTTCATAGCTTCTAGATTAGAGGATGGTCACTATTTCTTTATTCTAGATACAGATACACTCTTTTCACCTATTTAAAAAGTTAAAAAGAAGAAATATGGTTAGTCTGATATTTTCTAGGATATGCCTCGTGATTGTCGCCCGTGGGGTAGATAAATTGGTGGAATATTAAATTTTGTCAGTAGTACTATATGGAGTAATTAAAATCATTGTTATTTTGAAGTAGGGATATTACAGAAAGTGGTTTAAAAAACATCAATTATTATTGTCTGGGATCTTTATCTTTGTGTTCTTTGATGTCATTTATCATGCTGTGTTTTGGTTTGGAAGATTTGACGTTAGTCATCAAGCATGGCTGTGTTCTTTGAATATGAAATTACTAGATTATGCAAATGTGAATTAAACAGATTACAATTTGGAATGTGCAAAAGATCAAAAGAATAGGACATTCTTGTTCTTAACTTCTATACATATGTTGCAGCTGCATATTTACTCATCTTTATCTCCATCTTCGTCGTAATTGAACGGTAATGGCACTGATTTGAAAGCTCGGAATTTGCCGACGTTGTTGAGATGCTCGTTCTCCAGCCTGCATATCAAACAAATTTCATTACACATGATGATTCATAGTATTTATTAGGAGAACTAAATCCATCAATTCAAAATTTGAAGATTGTAATAACCTGAAGAAGTTCCAGAGACCGCGACGAAGGATCTCTAGCGAAGCCACGAGTGTAACCATTGTCTGCCTATGCAGTGAGAAAACGGTGATCCTCATCACAGTCTGCATCCATGCTAACCGCAGCAACACATTCAAAATCTGCAAGGAAACGATCAATCTTAACTATCAGTTATTATGCACCAAAAATCTGCTTCTAGAAAATTAGTGGTGTTCGTACAATGGCTACAAAGTAGACACTCTTGTGTGGGACAAGCAGCTTGTCTCTCAACCATCTGTTCTTGGATTTGCTTTGAAGCAGCCCCCAATCTACAACTATGTCCCAATACGTGCTGAGGATCGTTGCT
Organism: Salvia splendens; assembly: GCF_004379255.2. Classification (NCBI taxonomy): domain Eukaryota; kingdom Viridiplantae; phylum Streptophyta; class Magnoliopsida; order Lamiales; family Lamiaceae; genus Salvia; species Salvia splendens. The sequence continues at coordinate 10,342,955 of NC_056034.1, forward strand.
ACGATTGAGGTGGTCCAAGCTATGATCTTCCATGTAGCCCCTCCGTTGAGGGTGTAGGCTGTTCTTGCACAGACCGCTAGGATTGTCGCCAGATATTTCACCCCGTTGTAGCCTTGATGAGGATCTCTTTCGTCATATAGGCGACGCAGACACTGCAGGAGGCGCCATACGTATGGGACTCCAGCGATGATGAAGGAGAAGGTGTTGAAAACATCGTTGGATTTGCAGTTGCTTTGCCTGTGTTTGTAGTCTCCCCAACCGTAGTAGCAAATGTAGAACTCTAGACTTCTTAGAGCTTGAACTTGACTTGTTATCTGGTCTGCTAGGAAGAAATCTGGCAATGTAACCTTCAAGAATAGTATGCTTCACTTTGTTAGTTTAATCAATCAATCAATCACAAGATTTTATGTTTCTTCTTACCTTATAGAGAGGAGCTAAGAGGGAGTGGAAGGCGCAGACGAGTAGAAAATAGCGGCTCGAACGATACAAGATGTTGAGAGGGCACAGCATAATCACAAACACAAGCTGCACAAAAATATGACAAATGTTTAATCTTCAAGATATGCATATTTCATTAAATATAATTATGGTTAAGATGATTACCACTACTAATCCAAGAGGAAGTAGTTCTGTAATGGGTTTGTAGTCAGCTGTGATTGGATCCATTTCCATGTCGAGATTCGCAAGAACACTAGCTAGAGCCAACACACTCAAACTGAATCCAAGAAGCAGAACCTCTCTGTATCCAAGGTCTGTTCCTTCCTTAAATCCAAATATGAAGGAATAATTCACTCGATACCGCCTCCAGAAATATATGTTTGCAGCGTACATTATCATGTGGAGAACGATGAACCCGAACAAACTGTAACACAAGTTCATTCAGCTTAGTAACAAGTTGATATAAATTAAAAGAAAATGGAGAGATGGTGAAGAGGTTTGATTTTTCTGACCTATAGAGGGGAAACATGGTTTCCATGTAGATCTCTCTTCCTTGTTTGTCAAGTATTTTACGTGCTCGAACGATCAGAATCAGTGCTACGATAAGAGCAACTGTGCAACCAAATAGAAATCCTGCAGGACAAAGATTTCATGCATGTTATTTTTCAGTTTTGAGAAGAAAATTTGAGCATGAGGCAGAAAAAATCGAATGTCTTACCTGTGGAGAATGTAATTCTGTGTGTTTCCCTTTTTCTTTTAGGCCTCAAGATGTTCATTCCTTTGCTGCGGTTCGAGTTTGAGAAATGCTTGATGAAGGTGGCTTCTACCCTCTCCAACAGCTTGCTCACCTATTATAACACAATAACCTCCTTATTTCATATGCAATTTCTACATTAAAAACGGGAATTGTGAATGTTTTTTTGTACCTCATCAGAACTGCCCAAATAGGAATTATCAACCATTCTCATGTAAGATTTTGATGCACTTCTTTCTGCAACCTTATCATATTTCTTCATGATCTTTGAAAATGCCATAATATTCAGAAAACTGTTCCAATTACACAAATAGTATGTGAATATAACACCAACAACATTAAAAATATCTGTCTAAAAGTTATGTGTATATATATACCTGTAATTTTTGAGAAGCCTGAGCTTCTGATAAAATCCAACAAAAGCCCTCTTAAGCTGATCTTCTGCTTTCTTCAAGTTATCCTTAGTGAACTTCAAATCTGCCTGGTTGGGAAGATTGAGGAAACCTTTGATTGTCGAGCGAGGCGTTTCTTGAGTCGTGTTAAACTTGACCTGTTTAAGAACCTCCAGAGGCGCTGGCCTTTTCGCCTTGATATCATTCACTGCCTTCATCTCAATTCCCTCTCTCCTATCAGCCTCTGATTCATTAGACGGCCCGTGGCCCGGTATCCAACCTTCTTCATCTATAACAGCCATCGGAACTCTTCCTGCATCATCAAAACACCCAATCATTAGCACTCTCAACATGAAACACACACAAAGACACAGATATTGTCAGAAAACAACCAAGCATTAGTACATAACTCATTAGTAGTGTTCTAACATGAAACACAAAGACAAATCTTGTCTGAAAACTGTTAAAATAGGATTAAAGCTATGTTTCGGGGAATGATTTTGGTCTTTCTTATTCACTATGATGCAAATATACATGCCCTCTTATAGGCTCTCAAGAGTACACCAAGATATAGTATAAAACTCACTGCTTGCTCTGACAGCAGAGGGTGTGTTGGCAAACAATGCAGCTGAAGAAGCAGCAGCATCTGAGGCAAGCTGAGTGGTCTCCTCCACACTATTGGTCCAGCCCTGTGGATGCTCCACCTTCACACGAAACGCGATCAATGCCTCCATCTGCTTGTTCAGCACTGCAGCCTCCTTCATCACCTCATCAACTTTCAATCTATAAAACCTTAGCACCTTATTGAACTCATCATCCAGCCTTCTGAAATACACCATCTCATACTCTCCTCCTTCGTCTGCAGCCATCAGAAACATCGTCTCTGAACGCTCCTCGCCTTCTCGCCTCACGCTTTGCACGAGAATGGCTTGACTCTCTATATCAGCTGCAGCCTGATGAGAGCTTGGGGTGTTCACCCTCTGTGTCAGGCCACTGAAGGCTCTGTAAAGAGTTTGGGTTCGCCTCGGACCAGCCGGTTTGGCCGGCCTGTTTCTTTGCTTGAAAACTTGGATCTCTTTTATAAGACTTTTCAAGAAATTATAATCTGTGTAGGCTGCTTGCCATTCTGGAACCATTTGTGAAGCAAATTCATTACCAAACTTCATGTTTTTTTTTTTGAGTGTGTGTGACAGATTTAGTGATGGAGAATGCAAATATACGTTGCAGTATATATAAGAGTTGAGGAAACTATTTCAATAAAAGAAATATTCAGCTGTAGAATTTTCAAATCAGGTGGTCCAATGGTCTTTGTGAATATTCCGAGACACGTAAACACTTTTAATTTAATCAATTTTTTCAACTCTAAAATAGTATTTTACTGTGGTCAAGATTGCTGGTTCTGATCTATTCCATAGAGCTCTTATTTAATGTAAAGGGTGAATTGTTTTTACCCACTTTTGACATGGTACGTAGGAAATAACAGTATTTAAGTACATTGTCAACATGTCGTTAGGGGTCAAAAACTGTCATAGTATTAAGTTATTATCACAGTGTGTTCACACGATTTATAAGTATAATCGACCCAAATTAGAACTTTTTTAGTTTTAAATCAAACTTAATAAATTGCTATTTGTTGAATGTAGAAGTAGAAGACAATGTATTGTGTTCTATGTTTATTAGAATGATTTCTCGCCCTTAATATAGGAGTTGTTACACGGTAATTATGGAATAGAATCATCCTAATTTTAGGTAAATATGCTCCCTATTAATTACATAATATCTTCTCCTCTAATAGTGTCTCCCTATTTGGTAAGGTGTGTGCATGGTATGTTTGACACTCCCCCTCAAGTTGAGTAACGGCATCCCCGATACTCAACTTGCCCAAAACCCCACTGAAGGATTTAGGATTTACTGCCTTCGTGAGAATGTCTGCCAGCTGTTCTCCTGATCGAACGAAAGGAAGCTCTATGACTCCCCCTTCGATCTTTTCCTTAATAAAGTGACGGTCAACCTCTACATGCTTAGTCCTGTCATGTTGGACTGAGTTCTCTGAAATGCTGATAGCTGCTTTGTTGTCGCAGAAAAGCTGACTTTTCCTCGTCGGTGGAAACCCAATCTCAGTGAGTAGTCTCCTAAGCCAAAGTATCTCAGTTAGACCACTCTTGATCCTTCGAAATTCTGCCTCTGCACTCGATAGAGCCACAACTTTCTACTTCTTGCTTTTCCAAGTGACTAGATTTCCTCCTACAAACGTGAAATATCCTCCAGTGGACTTCCGATCTATAGGATTACTGGCCCAGTCAGCATCAGTGTATCCATCTATCTCGAGATCTTTACTCTTATGGAGCAACACTCCATATCTTTACCTGTCAGGCCTTGTGTGAGACAGGTAAATGAGTTTGCCCACCAATCGTTGATATTCTTCTCGGTCTGCTAACTTGGCGCCGTCTTCAAACTTCAACCCATTATTCACCATCATTGGAAATTTGGAATGTCTGCTGGTTTGCAGTCCAACAATCCAATTTCTGCAAGTAGATCGAGCACATACTTCTTTTGTCGTAAAAATATCCCTTTCCTTGACCGAAGCACTTCTATTCCCAGAAAATATTTGAGAGGCCCAAGGTTCTTCATCTCGAACTCCTGAAATAAGTTTGCTCGCTGATTATTTATTTCCTCTTCATCGTCTCCCGAAATGATCATGTCGTCCACATAAATTATCAAACAAGTCATTTTCTCTCCTCGCTTCTTTAAAAATAGAGTATGATATGAATGACTTTGGATGTACCCATACTTCTGCATTGCTTGTGAGAATATGCCAAACCAAACTCTTGGAGACTGCTTTAGTCCGTACAACGTTTTCTTCAGTTTGCACACATTTCTGCCCCCTGAGTATCCTGGTGGCATCTCTATGTAGACTTCCTCATTTTTTTTCAGCTCGCCATGCAGGAATGCGTTGGTCACATCAAACTGGTGTAGGGGCCAGTCTTTACATGCAGCCATTGCGAGTAATGTTCTGACTGTGTTCATTTTTGCCACTGGAGAGAATGTCTCTTCGTAATCTACTCCATACGTTTGGGTATACCCTTTTGCCACAAGTCTGGCCTTGTATCTTTCGATCGATCCGTCAGCTCGTCTTTTGATGGTGAATATCCAGCGGCATCCTACCGGGTTCTTTCCTTCTGGCAACTTGCATTCCTCCCAAGTGCCATTTCGGATGAGTGCATCCATCTCATTCTTCATTGCCTCCTGCCAGTGTTTGTGCTTCATTGCCTCTATCCATGAACACGGAATCTCCCCGTTAGGGGTGTCGAAACGGGTAGCGGGTATTGGGTACCCGCACACCCGACCCGTTACCCGTCGGGTTTCGGGTACCCGCTACCCGACATAAGAGGGAACGGGTTCGGGTACGGGTATTTGAGTTTCAGGTTTTTGCGGGTATCGGGTATACCAGATACCCGCTTATATACCCGTTTAAATATAAATATTGTATTAAATTTTTTAATTAATATTCGTTTAAGTCTTTTGTCCGTTACCGTAATTTTAATTAATACACGTTTTAGTATTAACTCTGAAGTCTTTTGTCCATTACCCTAAATTGTCTGCTCCTCACACCCGCGCCGCCACCCGCCGCCGGCCGCCGCCCGCACCCGCCACCACCCACATCAGCCGCCGACCCCTGCCGCGAAGAAGGTAAGGGCTCAAGTCAATAACTTCCAGATTGCTGCCCCAATTCCTAAGAAACTGCGTTGGAAATTATTAAAACTGAAACAAGATTTTGTTCTGTGTTTACAAAATATTGCATACTCTTTCATGCAACTTCTTTATGCATTAAAATATAGATTTAGGTGGCAAGTATTTGGGGATGAGTTTTAGAATTATAACACGTAACCTATGTGCTGGATGAGTATTTGGTAAATTAATTTTTTATCAAGCTAGTGCATGGTGAGTTAACCAAATAACTGGTTGAGTAAAATATACCTATTATTCAGATTGTGTGACCATATTCAGATATAAAGCCAACGTGATGAATATATTTTAAACGGGTCGGGTACGGGTACCCGCCTGTCGGGTACGGGATACCCGTACCCGACAAGGCGGGTACCCGTCACTGTGCGGGTCGGGTAACGGGACAAAGATTTTGGCTACAAACGGGTACGGGTACGGGTACCCGCGGGTACCCGTTTCGACACCCCTACTCCCCATCTTCATATAGAGCTGCCTCAAATGCCTGTGCCATTTCCATCAGGTAGCCTTGTGCAGTATTGACAATGGAATACTGAGTTTTCCTTCCTTTCCACTCCGGTGAGTATCTCTTTGGGGGTATTCCTCTGGTGCTTCGTGGAGGTAGTGTAAATCCTCCCATCTCGCTTCCACTTGTTTCCACTGGTTCGTTGTTTGCAGTAGCTCCTTGTCTTGGATCATCAAAATCAACAGTATCGCTTACCATAAGAATCACAGGCGGGGAAGATGGTGTAGCTATTTTACTCAACTCCTCGGGCTGTGTATGAGACTCTGTAGACGGCCCGTTGGTACTGCAGTTCACTTCGTCTGGTGGACCAACTTCTATCATAGAGTCTGTATTTGGCAAGTTTGGATCGCCATGGAGATTTACTGTTTGACGTGGGGAACAACTGACCGGATCTCTAAGTGGTATACTATCACTCTCCTCCCCCTAACCGCGAGGTTGGGTAAAGAAATACTCACTCTCAATGAAATCACAATTCATCGTGGTATATAGGTGTTTGGCTTTAGGATCATAGCAGCGATACCCTTTTTAGTTTGTTCCGTACCCCAAGAAAACGCATTTAACAGAGCGGGGAGCAAGTTTAGATCGGTCATATTTTGGGATATGGACAAAAACAATACAGCCAAAGACCTGAGGTTCAAGGTTAAGTGGTGGTGATATTTGGTGCATGGATGACAAACATCGATGGGTGTTTCAAGATTTAGGATGCGGGTAGGTAATCTGTTGATGAGATAGACTGAGGTGGCTAAGGCTTCGGGCCAAAAATGTTTTGGGACCCTAGACTCAATCAACAGTGCTCTAGTCATTTCGAGGAGAGTCCTATTCTTACGTTCAGCTACCCCATTCTGTTCTGGAGTGTGTGGACAAGTTGTTTGATGTATTATTCCCCTGTCAGAAAAATATTTTTGCATATTTGCATTAATGAATTCTCCCCCATTGTCCGACCTAAGGATTTTAATTGTTTTTCCATATTGATTTTGCACTAGAGTATAAAACAGGCAAAATTTTTCAAAGACCTCAGATTTAGACTTCAGAAAATAAACCCAAGTCATGCGCGTGCAATCATCAATAAAGAGAACAAAATATTTAAATCCTAGACCTTCCACCACAGGGGCGGGACCCCAAACGTCGGAGTGAACAATGGAAAAAGGTATTTTCTCACGGGTATTACTAAATTTAAACGTGTGTCTATGGCTCTTGGACAAAAAACAAGTCTCACAATTCAAATAGGGAAGGTTGGTAGTAAGTTTAGGAAACAGTAAACGTAAATATGCTATAGACGGGTGTCCTAACCGGCGATGCCAAATCCAGGCTTGTGACGAAGTCGGTCCTTGAGTCTGCATCGCAGTACCATGTTGGGCCATCCTGTCTACATAATAAAGCCCTCGTCGTTCAGTGCCACGTCGCAGATATGCAAGTAAAATCAGACGCCTCAAAAGACATCATGTCTGTCGCGCCACAGTCAAAAATCCAATTTTTGTCTTTGTCCATGCAACTGGTGACGGAGGAATTTGCTAGGGCTTGGAATGAATTATTACAGCGGATATTCGGTGTAAATTCAAGGGTTGAGATTTTTTGTAGAGTATTCTCGCAATCTATGGAGCATATATTTTCGGATTTTGGGAAAGTTGTGGGGTTATTTGGCAATAAGTTGGGGCTGGGGGGTGGTCTGTGAGAAATATGGGTTTGAGGGGGTGGGCTTTGTGATATATTTGTGGAGCGGGGTGGCTGGGGCAATATATGGGTTTTTGTGGGGAGCTTCTTGAAGTTATTTTTTGTGTGGGGGTTTGGGTGCAATCTTCCACAAATATTGGGGGCGGACGACATTTTTGCATAGATGGGGGATTTAATCCCCAAAGATGTACCTGAAAAAACCCTAGCCGCTGAACACTGTACATTCTCTCCGTCCCGCTACTCCGCTCCTGTGCTGCCGTGCGTCGCGCCGGCGCTGCCCGTCGATCCGCTGGCGTCGGTGGCCCGGTCGCTGACCACGGTGGCGACCCGTCCTCCTCGATTCACTGCCCGTGCTGCTCTGTTCCGTTTCATCTCATCCTACCAATCGGGAAATCCGATTAGTAGGAAACAACCATCTTTGGTGTGCTTCTTACCGCCGCAATGGGTACAGGAGAGGCGGCTTCGGTCGTCGTCCGGTCGTTTCTGCCATGGTCGTTGCGCCGCTTGCTGTCCAGTGGTTGAGCGGTTTCGATCGATGGCCGCGAGTCCAGAGGCTAGTCCGGCTGGATTCTGTGATGTGCCTATACCCTGGATTTGGTTGTTGACCGATTCCCGTCGGACGCGTGCGTAGGCTTCGCGTGCCGATGGTAACGAGTCAAGCCTGATGAGTTCCTTTTTTACTGATTCATACTTGTCATCCAGTGCGGTGACAAATTGGTAAAGTCGTAATCGTTCCTTTGTCATTAGTGTAGTTTCCCGGCGATCGATCGATATCCACAAATTTTGGAATTTATTCCAGAGGCTTTCGAGGGACATTTCATCCTGTTTAATGGTGTTCGTTTGTCGATGCAGGTCGTACACCTGAACGGGATCTGCGCCGCTGCCGTAGGTGATGGCCATCCCGTCCCAGAGTTTCTTGGCAGTGGCGTATTGTGAAACCTCGTTCACCAGATCCGCCGCCATATTGTTGATAATCCAACTGAAGACGCAGTGGTCTCGTTGCTGCCATTGTTGGTAGGTAGGGTCGGTTCGGGGTGGAGGGACAGAAACTCCATCAATGTGAGACGCCAGTCCCTTCCCCCCGATTGCCCTGTCCATAAGATTGGCCCAAAGGGGGTAGTTATCCCCTTCCAGTTTGGCTTTGACCGTGATTTCACCCAACGATTTGGGGTGATGAGTCTTTTCTGGCGTTTTGATGGGAATCGAACTCATGCTCTGCCGCAGGAACTCCGCGAATTACACGGCGAGTTCCGCGGGGAAGGGGTGATGTGTTTGGGTGGGTTTCGGTGTTTTTTGTGTTGTTGGTTGTTTCTGATGATTCTGACATTGCTTGCTGTGTTGTAGAATCGAAAAAAGGTAAATAAATTGGATATTAAAGATAAATAAATTTAAATTGGATATTAGTAAAATTAATTAGTTTTAAACTTTTAATGAAACTTCATATCCATGAGATTACATGGGCCGGATTGAAATGACCAGTATAAATTCATATATATTCAAATCTAAAGAATATAGGAGCAAGGATTTGGGTTCTCCTTGAGCTTTAATAAAGAATTTCGGATAAAGATGGGAGATTTACAAATTCTATTCCCTTTATACTTGTATCCTTTGGAGTCATTTGTTAAAATGATATGAACCTTAAAAAAAGAATAGAAAAAATGGCATGAATTTTTAGACTAATTCGACCATTTTTACAAATTTCAATGTTTCATTAAGTTATGAATTTTTACAATGTTTTATTAAAGCTTAGGTCATTATAGTTATGAATTTTTTAAGTTAAGGCTTGCAAGTTAACTCAGTTTGCTAGGATATGGGAATTCTGGAGTATATTTTTAGTGATTATCTCACAATAGCAAACACAATAAAAAAAAGCAATTCATACTTTAAATTCCTAAAGATATAGGTCTTTATACATATAATTTATTTTTAATTTGGGGATTGGAACGTTAAATTTGAACTCTACTTCTCTATTATAGTAAAAACGAGGTCGCATCATTTGGTGTCACTAACACGTCGTCATGCTTAACTTAATTACCGTGGTTTTGTTCTTCATCAATGGGCAAGTAAATCATTTGATATTTATAATTGAATTATTATTGCGTGATTTTGAGCAACGGTTACTTCACAGTAATTTGGTTGATTTTGATATTTACTCCACTTCACAAGTATCTAATGATTTTGGTAGTTAAATAAAGTAAAAGTGAAGTGAGAAAAGTAGTCTTTTGACATTTTTGTATCTTTGAATGTAGGATAAGTAGGCAGATTTTGATTTTGTTGATGAAAAAACATAACTTTGAGTTTGTGGTTACAATATGTGAATCTGACTGAGTACTTGTGTGTAAAAAATGAAAGAATATGACTCTCATCTATGGTGCAGATGAAAAATATTTGAAACTTCTTAGTCTTATCTCTATACAAATTTGCTGAACTGCCAAGTCTACTCATCTTTATCTTCATCTTCATCTTCATCGTAGTTGAACGGTAATGGCACTGACTTGAAAGCTCGGAATTTGCCAACGTTGTTGAGATGTTCGTTCTCCAGCCTGCGCGCACGTACATTATAACAAACTAATTCCATTACACAAAATCCATCATCCAAATTCATCAGTTTGTGGCTGTACTAACACTGACCTGAAGAAGTTCCATAGACCGCGACGAAGAATCTCTAGGGAAGCCACGAGCGCAACCATGGTCTGCCTATGCAGTGAGAAAACAGTGATGTTCATCACAGTCTGCATCCATGCTAATCTCAATAACACATTCAATATCTGCAGCGAAACGTGTGTATTAGTGTAGAAGTCTTGATCTTATTCGAAAAATATTAGTGATGAACTTACAATGGCTGCAAAGTAGACACTCCTGTGTGGGATAAGCAGCTTGTCTCTTAGCCATCTGTTCTTGGATTTGCTTTGGAACAGCCCCCAATCCATGACAATGTCCCAGTAGGTGCTGATGATGGTGGCGATGATCGAGGTGATCCAGGCTATGATCTTCCATTTTGGCCCTTTGTTGAGGGTGTAGGCTGTTCTTGCACACACGGCTATGATTGTTGCAAGATATTTCACCCCGTTGTAGCCTTGGTGGATGTCTCTCTCGTCGTAGACACGACGCAGACACTGCACATGATCAAGAAATCAACCATCCCTTTTTTTTTGCAGTTTAATTAACATGATTGTTTATGTTCTTGATATTATGTATGCACCTGAAGGAGGCGCCACATATATGGGACTCCAGCGATGATGAAGGAGAAGGTGTTGAAAACATCGTTGGATTTGCAGTGGTTTTGCCTGCGTTTGTAGTCTCCCCAACCGTAGTAGCAAATGTAGAACTCTAGGCTTCTTAGAGCTTGAACTTGACTTGTTAACTGGTCTGCTAGGAAGAAATCTGGCAATGTAACCTTATAGAGAGGAGCTAAGAGGCAGTGAAAGACGGAGACGAGTAGAAAATAGCGGCTCGAACGGTACAAGATGTTGAGAGGGCACAGCATAGTCACAATCACAAGCTGCACAACAATATGATAAAATGTTTATTCTTCAACATATGCATATATTTTATTAAATAAACCATGGTTAAGATTATTACCAATACTAATCCAAGAGGAAGGAGTTCTGTAATGGGTTTGTAGTCAGCTGTGATTGGATCCATTTCCATGTCGAGATTAGCAAGAACACTTGCTAGAGCCAGCACACTTAAACTGACTCCAAGAAGCAGAACCTCTCTGTATCTTAGTTCTGTTCCTTCCTTGAATCCAAATATGAAGGAGTAATTCACTCGATACCGCCTCCAGAAGTATATGTTTGCAGCGTACATTATTATGTGGAGAACGATGAACCCGAACAAACTGTCACACAAATTCATTCATCTTAGTAAAAGTTGGTATAAATTTAAATATGTGAAGAGGTTTGATTTTTCTTACCTGTAGAGGGGAAACATGGTTTCCATGTAGAGCACTCTGCCTTCTTTGTCGAGTATATTCCGTGCTCGAACAATCAGAGCTAGTGCTATGATAAGAGCAATGGTGCAGCCAAACAGAAATCCTGCAGGTTTTCTTGCATGTTAGGAGCAAACATCCCATGGAATATGGACCTTCCTGACAGAAAATGCCCAACTTCTTACCCATGGTGAATGTGGTTCTATGTGATTCCCTTTTTGTTTTAGGCCGCAAGATGTTCATTCCTTTGCTACGGTTCGAGTTCGAGAAATGCTTGATGAAGATGGCTTCTACCCTTTCCATCAGCTTGCTTACCTATACCACCAACATAATAACCTCATTTTCCAATTGCACTTTTTTTACATAACCAAGGAATTTGTGAATGATTTTCACCTCATCAGAGCTTCCCAGATAGGAATTATCAACCATTCTCAGGTAATATTTTGATGCATTTCTTGAAGCAACCTTATCATATTTCTTCATGATCTTTGAGAAGGCCATAATGTTCAGAAAACTGTTGCAATCACACAAACATGTAAATTACAAAATCATAAAATAATACTAATAATATCAACAGATGGTTAGAAGTTATACATACCTGTAGCTTTTTAGAAGCCTTAGCTTCTGATGAAATCCAACAAAAGCCCTCTTAAGCTGATCTTCTGCTTTCCTCAAATTATCCTCTGTAAACTTCAAATCAGCCTGGTTAGGAAGATTGAGGAATCCTTTGATTGTCGAGCGAGGAGTTTCTTGACTCGTGTTGAACTTCACACGATCAAGAATCTCCAAAGGCGCCGGCCTCTTCTTCGCCTTGATCTCATTCTTCTGCTTCACTTCTTGAACTCTTTCATTCTCCATCTCAATACCATTGCCATCTTTCATATCCTCATGTGATTCATCACACTGCCCTTCGCTGTGCGCTACTGAACCTTCTTCGTCTATTACAGCCATCGGAACCCTTCCTGCACCACCAAAACTCTCTAACATGAATCACACCACAGCTACAGACAAAAGAAAACAAGATTTAGAAGCAAACTCACTGCTTGCTTTGACAGCAGAAGGTGTGTTGGCAAACAATGCAGCTGAAGAAGCAGCAGCATCAGAGGCTAGCTGAGTAGTCTCCTCCACACTATTAGTCCAGCCTTGTGGATGCTCCACCTTCACACGAAACGCGATCAGCGCCACCATCTGCTTGTTCAAAACAGCAGCCTCCTTCATCACCTCATCAACTTTCAACCTATAAAACCTCAGCACCTTATTGAACTCATCATCCAGCCTTCTGAAATACACCATCTCATACTCCCCTCCTTCGTCCGCAGCCCCCAGGAACATCGTCTCCGAACGCTCCTCCCCTTCCCGTCTCACATTCTGCACCAGAATGGCTTGGTTTTCAACTTCACCTGCAGCTTGATGAGCTCCCGGGGAGCTCTCCCTCTGTGTTAGCCCACTGAAGGCTCTGTACAGTGTGTGGCTTCGCACCAGACCGGCCGGCCTGGCCAATCTGGTTCTTTGCTTGTAAATTTCGATTTCTTTTACTAGAGTTTTCAAGAACTCATAATCTGTATATGCTTCTTGCCACTCTGGCACCATTTGTGAAGCAAATTCTTTGCCAAACTTCATTTTTTTTTTCTATTTTTTTGGTGATAGATTTACTTACTAGCTATTGGATGAGAATGCAAATGTATATAGAGAGGAGAATTTTCGATAAATAGCTTTTCAAAATCAGGTGATGTTTGTGAACATCCAACGCTGCAAGGTATTATATATAGTTAATTATTATATTTTTACACGCAGACAAAAATTAACAAAACTATCACAGTGCAGAAATAGTTTGACCCTTGCACCAATTATTAATAATATTTATCATATCCATTGTCTAAGCACAACACATTTGATATATACTTTAACTTTGTCGGAATTTTGAAAGTGACAAAGTTGTTGAGCAGTTGTCGCTTTTCAGATCCACTTGTTTAAAGAATTTTCAACACCAAACCAGTATTTTGACAGTGATCAAGATTGCTGGTTTTTTGTTGGATTTTGTAAAGCCTATTATTTCATATATATGCATATAAATTTGTGGTTTAAGTTCACTAACCACGGATTGAAAAAAGCAAGATTTCAACGTTTCATCTTTTGCCTAATTCAACTATTAGTTGTCATTAGTGTCAAACCCGTACTCGTCAAACCGTTTTTACTAATTCAAATGCATGCATTGATTTTACGTATATATTCTACGTATAAATAAATTAATTAATTAAAAACTTGAAAAGGGAGATGACAAGATGTTCGAAATTAGTCCACAAATGAAATAATTTTCAAATCAATGAAGCAATCTGCTATAAGGTAAAACGACGTGCGAATAAGTAGTAGTGGCTAATTGATGTAATTCATGAATTATATGCAATAAGTGTATGAATTTCAATCCATGCACATGTAAAATTGACCTAGTTGCTTATCTTGTGCACGGCGTGGGGGCGGAGATCCCTTCGGATTTCTTCAGGGATATCCAAAGGGCGAACGAGGTCTAGGGTTCTTCCCCGTCCTACCCCGTGAAAGAAAGAAAAAACTTATCAAATCCATTTAAACTTGATATATAAGAAGTCTAATTATAGAATAACTAACCATAATCGACAACCATTAGCAACATATAGAAAATATGTAGCCGATATTTCTTATATTAAAACATAGAGTATGCCCATAAAAATAGAGAATTAATAAAGAAAAGCTAAATGCAATAATGAGTCATATCTCATGATTTCCTAGCTTTTGGCTTTTGCATCACCACGATATAAATAATTTAATTCAATGTGTGGCTTTTGTACCATTAAAACATGTGATACAGAGAACAATAGTGTAATATAATGTTGTTGGTTTCACATATTTTAAACTAGGAAAAAAAGTTGGTAAATTGAGGTGAAATGAAACCCTAATTAAAACGTTAAGACAACGTGACTTGAAGAAAGTTCCATGTAACGCGTGATTTAAGTATAAAAAGTATAAAGGGGAACCGTCTCAAAAGCATTTCTTTTTTCGGAACAGTCAAAATTTTTAATTTATCATTGAATTCAAATCAATAGTAATAAGGTATACTAATTTATAATGTTAAATAATTGGAATAAGTTGGTACGTGGCAGTGTTTCTATTTGTTTCACGCCAATTTATACGTAAACTAAATGCGCAAGGATTAAAGTAGAGAAGCTTCTCGGAAACGAAATGGTGTTCGTAACTTTTTACTATTTAATTTCTTTTGTTTTTATAGGTGTATTATTAGTTGCTTAAATTAAACCTACAAATACAATTGAGAATCTAAGAAAGTCGTTCAAAGATTAGCCTTGAATTTGTCTCCTAATTGGGATAGGATTATATTTCCTAATTGGGATAGGCTTATTTTCCTAATTAGGATATAATCTCATGTGTGCCTATTTATATCTGAGTACAGCACATAATTCTGTGATCGTGATCTTAGATCTGAAATTTGTAACTGTAGTCATAATACAATTTGTTCTCCGTTCTTGCCCGTGGGTAGCCAATTGGCGAACCACGTAAATTCTGTGTCTTCTTTACGTTCTTTCGTTTGTCGATTACATGATTGCTCTATTTTGTCACAACAAACTAGTATCTAGAGCCTGGTTTTCGGACTAGGGTTTTGAATTCCGCATCTGTTAGGGTTTTCGTGTTAATCGATCAAGATGTCTGCTTTGAACGTGAAGGTCGACAAATTCACCGGGAGAAATAGTTTTAGTTTATGGCAAATCAGGATGCGATCTCTGTTGAAGCAGCAGGGTTTGTGGGCGCCGCTCAAAACAAAGAAGGCAATGGAGGATGATGAGGAGTGGACAACCTTAGACGAAAATGCCCACTCGACCATCATGTTGTGTCTGTCTGACGATGTTATCATCGAAGTTGCTGAGCAGGAGACTGCTGCCGCCCTTTGGACGAAGTTGGAGAGTCTATACATGACGAAGTCTCTAACCAACAAGTTGCTCCTAAAGCAACGTTTGTTTCGATTACGCTTGCAGGAAGGTATGCCCCTTCGGGATCATCTGGAAAATTTGAACAAAAATTTGCTGGATTTGCGTAATGTTGATGTTAAAGTAGAAGACGAGGATGCTGCTTTAATTCTGCTAGTTTCTTTGCCTGAGTCGTACGAGAATTTCGTTGAGTCTTTTATGACTGGGAAAGAAACTCTTTCTTTGGAGGATGCTTGATCTGCTCTTCACATCAGAGAGGATCGTCAACAGGCAACAAGTGCAGCCACAGAAAATCCGGCATCAGGATTATCTGTTACGGGTAAGGGACAGAAGAAATTCGGACAGAAGAAGCAGAACTCCAAAAGTTCAAAAAGTCCTAAAGCCCCTAAGTCAGATGACATTTGCAGATATTGTAAAGAACCAGGGCATTGAAAGATTGATTGTCCACATATAAAGAAGAAATTGGGCAAGAAAAAGGATGCTAACGGTTCTGCGACTGTGGCAGAAGCTGATGACGCAAACTCGGAAGAAGAACTGGCCTTGGTTGCCGATGAACAACCACACTGTAATGATGTGTGGATTTTGGATTCTGGACTATCGTATCATCTCTGTCCTCACATGGAGTATTTCACCACTTATGAGCAGATAGATGGAGGCAATGTTACCATGGCCAACAGTGTTGTCTGCAAGGTGGTTGGCATCGGCTCAATCAAGATAAGACGCATGATGGGGTCTTCTGCACCTTGAACGATGTTAGACATGTTCCACAAATGACGAAGAATCTGATATCGCTGAGTACTCTTGACAGTAAGGGTCTCAGTTTCAAAGGTGAGAGTGGAGTAATGCGTATTCTGAAAGGTTCGAAGGTAGTTTTGACAGCTCAGAAACGAGGTACCTTGTATTTTCTGAGAGGTTCCATCGTGGCAAATTTTGCTGATAT
Source organism: Salvia splendens (assembly GCF_004379255.2). Taxonomy (NCBI): domain Eukaryota; kingdom Viridiplantae; phylum Streptophyta; class Magnoliopsida; order Lamiales; family Lamiaceae; genus Salvia; species Salvia splendens. The sequence goes on from NC_056034.1 coordinate 10,359,301, forward strand.
TGCATCATCTGAGGTTGCAACCAAGGATATGACCAAGCTGTGGCATATGAGGCTCGGTCATATGGGAGAACGTGGCATGAGAATCATGTCAAATCGTGATTTTCTTTCTGGGCATAAAGTGCAGAAACTTGATTTCTGCGAACACTGTGTATTTGGGAAGCTTCATCGCAACAAGTTTCCAAAGAATGGTGTTCATCGAACGAAGGGGACACTTGACTACATTCATATGGATTGTTGGGGTCCCTCACGTGTTGAATCTGTTGGAGGACACAAGTATTTTGTATCGATGATTGATGACTACTCGAGGATGACTTGGGTGATTATGATGAAACATAAAGGTGAAGCATTCAAGAAGTTCAAAGAGTGGAAGACTCTGATTGAAAATCAGACAGGGAAGAAGATCAAGCGATTGAGAACAGATAACGGTCTGGAATTTTGTTCGTCTGAGTTCAATGAGTTCTGCAGGAGTGAAGGGATTGTTCGACATCACACCGTTAGACATACACCACAACAGAATAGTGTGGCAGAACGCATGAATCATACATTGTTGGAGAGAGCAAGATGCATGCTCTTTCATGCTGGTTTGACTAGGAAGTTTTGGGCAGAGGCAGTAAACACGGCGTGTTATTTGATCAAATGTGGTCCTCACACTAGCATTAACTGTAAGATACCTTACGAGGTATGGTCTAATGATATGCCTGCAGATTACTCTTCGTTTAGAGTTTTTGGTTATACTGTTTATTATCATGTCAGTGAGGGTAAACTAGAACCGAGAGCTAAGAATGGTATATTTGTTGGTTATGGGAATGGAGTTAAGGGATACAGAGTCTGGTTGCCTTCAGAGGATAGAATTATTTTCGGTCGGAATGTGATGTTTGATGAAAATTCTATGCTTAACTCTATTGTGAAGTCTAGTGTTGTAGAGGATTTGGAAGGTGTTGATAAACAGGTGTAGAGGATTTGGAAGGTGCTGATAAACAGCTGGAGCTGCAAGTCACTCACGATGAGAGTGAATCACAACTTCAAGGTAGAGAAGATCAACACACTACTGTTGAAGCTACTACTGATACTACTAGTTCTGATGTTCATCCAGAAGCTCGTCAGAGAAGCATTGCTATTGACAGAGCTAGGAGGACAGGTGTGAAGCCTCCGTTGAAGTACGGCTTTGAGGACATGATGGCATATGCACTACAAGTTGCCAGTGAGGTGGAAGATGAACCATCTACTGAAGAACCATCCACCTATAAGGAAGCTGTTTCGAGCAGTGAGCGTGCTAAATGGCTCGCTGCAATGGGAGAAGAGATGAAATCACTATGGAAGAATCTGACATGGGAGCTAGTCAAACGGTCAAAGGGAAGAAAGACTGTTACTTGCAAATGGAACTTCAAGAAGAAAGAAGGGACCACAGTAGATGAGGGTATTAGATACAAAACTCGGCTAGTTGCAAGAGGGTTCACACAAAAGGAGGGGGTTGACTATAATGAGATTTTCTCGCCAGTGGTAAGACACACTTCCATCAGAGTGTTACTAGCGATGGTTGCACATTATGATCTGGAGCTTGAGCAGCTAGACGTGAAGACAGCTTTCCTACACGGATTGCTTGAAGAAGATATCTACATGACTCAGCCAGAGGGATTCGTGGTTCCTGGCAAGGAGGATTATGTTTGCAAGCTGAAGAAGTCCTTGTATGGACTAAAACAGTCTCCGAGGCAATGGTATAAGAGATTTGACAGTTACATGGTCCAGCTGGGATACAACAGGAGTCCGTATGATTGTTGTGTATCATAACAAAGCTGATGATGGTTATGTGATCTATCTCGTTCTGTATGTAGATGATATGCTTATAGGTGCAAAGTTAAAATCCGAAATTCAGTAGTTAAAAGCTCATCTCAGTGCTGAATTTGATATGAAGGATTTGGGTGCTGCAAAGAAAATCCTGGGTATGGAGATTTCTAGGAATAGAGAAAAGAAGAAGCTTTCTTTGTCATAGAAGAGCTATATTGAGAAGATTTTGTCAAGATTTGGCATGTCTAGGTCAAAGGCTATTGATACTCCAAGTGCCATAAACATTCATCTGTCATCTGATCATGCACCGAAATCTGAAGCTGAGGAGGAGTACATGTCTCGAGTTCCATACTCTAATGCAGTAGGGAGTTTGATGTACGCTATGGTCTGTACTAGACCAGACATAGCACAGGCTGTTAGTGTTTTCAGCAGGTTCATGGGACATCCGGGAAAGGAGCACTGGCAAGCCATGAAGAGGATTTTTCACTACTTGAGAGGTGCGTCTGATGTTGGTCTCATTTATGGAGGTGATACTCATTGTTCAGTGACTGGTTATTCTGATTCTGACTATGCTGGAGATGTCGATAGTAGAAGATCTATGACCGGTTATGTTTTCACTCTTGGCGGTTCTATTGTTAGTTGGAAAGCAACGTTGCAGGCTGCTATTACTTTGTCTACGACTGAAGCAGAGTATATGGCATTGACAGAAGCTGCTAAAGAGGGAATATGGTTGAAAGAGCTAGTTGGTGATCTTGGTTTAAATCAAGATCAAGTTGTTGTGTTATGCGATAGTCATAGCGCTATTTGTTTAGCCAAAGATCAAGTCCACCATGAGAGGACTAAATATATTGATGTGAGGTGTCATTTTCTGAAGAATGAGAAAAGAATTGAGGTGAAGAAAGTTGACACTGCTGATAATCCTGCCGATATGTTCACCAAGCCGGTCCCGCAGAGAAAGTTGACACTGTCTCCTCCTCCACAGAAACCGAGCCCAAAATCCCGCAAACAGTCGATAGATTCTGGCAATGGCTCAAAGACGAAGGGATTGTGTTGAAGCTGGGAATCGTGCCCGAGGGGCTTGGCCTCGTCGCGAAACGGCGTCGTTCTGGAGGTCCCAAGAAAGTTGTGGCTTAATCCAGACGCTGCCGCGGCCTCCGATATTGGAGCCCTTTGCTCCGGATTGAAGCCGTGGATTTCCGTTGCTCTGCTTTTGCTGCGGGAGAGGCTGAAGGGGGACGACTCTAAGTTGAAATACTACCTTGATGTTCTTCCACAGGGAACTGATTCTACTATATATTGGTGGGTTTTGGTTGAGTTTCATTGTTTTTCCTCTTCTGTTCATTTTAATATTGATAAGTGTTGTTCCACTCCAGTGCAGGTCAGAAGAGGAGCTTCTTGAGATTCAAGGTCGGTTTCTTGATTTGTTTTCATCATAAAAAATTGATCTTTATGCTACTACTTTGATTTGATTCAAATAAGGTTTTTCGCTTGATGAATGAGATGATATAGGTGTTGTGATTGATAAACTACTTTTTTTTTTTTTGCAGGGACCCAACTGTTGAGCACTTCATTGAGTGTAAAAGAGTGTGAAAAATGAATTTCTGAATGTAGAAAAGGAGATCATACTCCCAAACAAGCAGCTATTCCCTCTTCCCATAACATTGGATGATTTCTTCTGGGCATTTGGAATGCTCAGATCGAGGGCATTTTCGCTTCGCAACCAAAATTTTGTTATCATCCCCTTTGCTGACCTGGTAACCTCTTTGAGTTTCTGTGACTTATAGTAGTTTCACTCATATGTATAAGATACAAGAAAATGTGGTTAGGAAACTTTCTTGGATCGTTGTCTGCAGATCAACCACAGCATGTTCAGGTTACGACTGAAGATCATGTGCACGAGGGAGGCTTTTCTCATGGGATTATCTGTTTCAAATAAGGAGCCCTTTATCTCTCAAGGCTGGTGAGCAGGTGCATTTTCCATCACCATTTCTGCAGTTCTAGCATAAGTTTCAGAGGTTTCGTGTTTCATAATCTGTTTTTGGGCAGGTTTTCATCCAATATAATCTCAACAAAAGTAGTGCAGATATGGCTCTGGACTAAGGTTTTATTGAACTGGAAAACACCAGTCGTAATGGGTTTCACTTTGACACTTGAAATATCCGAATCTGATGAATTTTTCGAGGACAAGTTAGACATAGCTGAGATGAATGGTTTTGGTGAATCTGCCTACTTTGATATCAAGGATGGCCAACAAACTCTCCAAACAGAAATGCTTCAATATCTCCTGCTTCTGGCTCTTGGTGGGACTGATGCCTTCCTCCTAGAGTCGATATTCAGAAACCAACTATGGGGATTTCTCGAACTGCCAGTCAGTCGTGCCAACGAGGAACTCATATGCCAAGTAGTTCGTAGTGCATGCAAATCTGCACTAGCTGGCTACCACACCTCCATTGAAGAGGGTAACAACTAATGAGTTTTTTATTCACTGTTTTAGCAGGATCATTTTCAGCTTACGTTAGAATGGAATTTTGCAGGATGAGAAGCTGATTGAAGAAGGGAATCTCAGCTCAAGGCTAGCAGTGGCAGGTGGGGTAAGAAGAGGAGAGAAGAAGGTGTTGCAGCAGATAGATGATATCTTTAGAGAGAGAGAGTCAGAGTTAGATTTTCTTGAGTATTACCAAGAGAGAAGGCTCAAGGATCTTGGTCTAGTTGGTGAGCAAGGTGATATCATCTTCTGGGAGCCTAAATAGAACACTCACAAAACCCAAAACACTTTTATCAGCTGATGCTTGTTTGGAAGGGATGTCCCTTTCAAGTTTTGAGCTAGGAATTTGTATGTATATTTAGGGTTCGAGTTTCTACAACACTATTCACTGAAGATCATTAATGAATTCTTATCTATTAAGAAAATAAGATACTACTAACAAACTGGGGCAACTTTTATATAAATAGCATAGCAGGGAATCATGTGATACAAACTGCAGCCACCAGCAGCAGAAGAAAAGAAATGCTTATGAACAAAATGAATGAAGGCAATTCTAGTATTCATGCATTTCTTCATGCAATTCATATATCATACCGTGTGATGACCAAAATCACATACCTATCAATAAGTTAGGTCTCTTGCTATTTAACTCTACCGGATTCGTCGAACCATTCTGCCAAGTTGAAGCCTTTGCTTTCTCAAATGGCGTCAATGCTCTCACTCGAGAACACTCCATGCTCAATCCGCATATTCTATCTCAGTAGCTCCTCTTTGGGAGGTGAATCTCACAAAGACATGGTAGCATTTCCAACAGGAGACAAGTTAGCACAGCTCGTGGCTTCACACAGGCACTCCTGAGGATTCGCATAGAAATATTCTTCTTCTTTGGGCTTGTCTGCAATAACTCTACGGAGAGAGGGCTGTCCCATTTTTGTCTCATGAGCTAGCCGCACAGCAGCGGAAAACTCGTCCCATGAGAGAGTTCGGTTATGATGTAAATCCAACAATTCCACAAGTCTTCTACGATCCAGTTGGAATGTTTTCTTAAACCCAAGATATCTGCAAAAGATCAGAAAATGGGGATCTTATTTTGTGTTACTAGATTTGATTAAGATATAGCAACCACCACTTAGAAGAGTTCATCCCCGTACCTACGATGGCCTTCTACAACCCTTGCCATATTTCCGTCATACGTGGGAATAAAGATATTACTGGCAACAGAAACCATAAAATCGAGCGCTGCCATTTGAGATGAATGGTTCTGGAACTGCCGCAAATCTTCAGGGTCTAGCAGCACTTCTTTTTTCACCTGAATTTGTAAGATGGTGGAATCTTAGTGAAGTAGCAACCTACAACATCAATAGCGGCGTGCCAAATAAACTAAAGAGGTCCGCATATTAGACAGTTAATTTCATGAACTTGTGTTTGTTTGAATCTCCTGTCCATGGTCCACCAGCCTTAGTATCCAAACCCCAAATATTGCTGGTAATTACTCGTTTTCTGGTAACAAATTTGAGCACACGCAGGCACATAAAAATAGAGATGGGCACAAAGAAACTGACTTACAATCCTTGGAAAAGCATCTCTTAGTGCTGCAAGTCTCCGTTCACTGCCATAGATCTCACCAGATGCAATATAGATCTGGGTATCTCTGCTAAAGTCCAATGCTTGCAAAATCAGAGCCATCTCTTCCGGAGTAAGAGGGCATAAACCACGTGATCTCTTATCTTCAGATACTATCTCTTTTTCTCTCCACCAAGGGAATGCATATCTGATGCATAGAAGTCAAGAACAAAACAAAGAAAGTTAGAAAACCTAAGCAGCAGTAAATAAATGGCAAGGATGAGTATACATCATGCACCTAAAACACCGAAAACATAGACGAACCATCCTCTCGAGTTTACAAATTAAGTTCTATTCTCAATTTATCTCAGGAAATAGACATCATCATTCCACCTAAGAAGTGACAGATTTGACCTCATTCGTTTGAGCTCTTCTGCTTCCTCTTCGGTGCATCCATGTGTGCATCCCGAGAAAGCCAACATGTCCATCTCATATCTCAAATGCAAGGCTAAATAGGGTCCTTTCTGTTGGATAATACTGACCAACTTGTTTCCCAGTGACTCAATCTGAGGGGTAAACTTTAGTGCCTGAAAATTGACACGGCACCTAAGCTTCTGAAGCTCCAGGGAAATCCCATTGTTGGCCAGCCTTGAATCTGTTCGGTTGAAGTGTAACACTTTGTGCTTAGCAAAGAGTGGAAGAATCTGCAAAGGTAGATTTTAAAATTTGTCCAGCAAACCTCTGATTAAGAAATGGTAATAAGAATACATTTATTTTGATTTAACATTGCAAAAACTACAATACATTCATTCTTTTCAAGGTTCCAAAGTGTTCTCAGTTTCTATGTAGAAATCATGAACACTAGTTATAGAAGGGGGGAATCGAGGTCCTGCAATGATTCTTAAAAAATCATCAGAAATAAACTCACGGACCTGTTGTAAGTAGTATTGCTCATTTGACCAGCTAACAGGAGCCTTCACAAGTGGTTGATATCCATATCGTCGACCAAACCTCTTTGGTAACCTCTTGACTATTCGGACTTCATCTCTTAATGAATTGATGAAATGTTCCACATCAAAAATATCCTCAAAATTGCTGCATGTTCAGCCAACCATTTGAAAATGCCTATGAATGAAAGAGATTAATAATCCATATAACGACAAATACCTAGGGTCGGCCCAGAATGATGTCTTGTCAAGCTTCGGAACAACCAGTGTAAGATTTAAAAGTCGAGCAATTGCCACCATGTCACATATCTGAAACTCCATATGTGCAATATTAGACAAACGAAACACAGCCAGTGAGAAAAGGAGAAAGCAGACACAAATTCGTACCGCAGAGCGCATTTGATTCAAGCCACCGTTGCAAGATACTTTAAGAAAGCCATTACTTGTGTAATTCCCTGAAAAGTATCTGTCAATTCTAAACAAAACAAAACATTGCTTCTGCTTCTACTCAATCCCTAGGAAGAAACAAAGAATGAAAGATCCTTATATGAAAACAACATATATTCATAAACTAAGCAACAAATCACCTTCTTCCTAAACCAGTGCAACTCAAATCAATCAATTCTTCACAAAAGCAGTGCATCCTACTCGAACATTACTCATTCGTTCCGTTTTTCTAATTGCAATAACCACCCCTACATCATTCTACATTGGCATATTTCTCTTCGCAGCATAGCAAAGCAACTCATAATTTATAAACACAACATCCTATCAACAAAATACCACATCAAAATCCACCACGAATTCTAAGAAATGCTACTCACTGGCTGCCAGTGGAGGCTGAGTAGGCAACGATCCCTCCTGATTGGCCGACATTTTCACGGAGCCCGGATTTCCGGTAAGCAAACGAGGGTGCCAGAGCTCCCCAACCGCCACGAGTTGAACCAAGCACGTCCAAATTAGTATACTAGAACAAACCCTAATAAACCACACCTGCAACCTCGTCCTCTGCATCGCCGGCAGCCCCTGCATTGCAGGCGATTTCTCCACACTTTTCTCTAATCTAGCCGCCTCCATTGAAGCCGCATTACCATAGCCAAATCTTCATCTCGGTAACAGTCAGCGTAACCTAAATTCGTGCAAAAAGAATTGATCTTTATGTGATTTGCGTGAGATTCGGAGGTGGGCGCTGATAGAGATTCAAGCGCCCTTGGTTTGAATGAAGGCCTAGTACATAAACACTTCAAAAAAAAGAATTTTTAAGAATAGGTTAAAGAAATGGGATCGGAATCAGAAATGGGGGATCTAGATTGTAGAGCGAGAGAGCGGTTGATTTCACGAGGGGAAATCGAGCAAATTAAATGAGGAGTAAATCAGAGGGGAAATGGTTTATTAGTTTGAGGAAAGTGTGAAACGAACTGCAAAACTGCTATCTTGTTTTCAGCAAGATCTAGAGAGTGGGAGAAACGCACGGTTGTATTTAATCTATCTCGCTCTATTTCTTCTTCACTTTCATTAGTCGATTTCTTGTTGGGCTTTTGCAGATTTGAAGTTCTTTGTTTGGTGGCCTAAATTTGATACACAACTTCTAGAGAATGTGGGAATTGAATCTGATATTTTTCTGCAATTGTATAAAAAATTGAGGAATTTCGGTTCCAAAATCACTTGCTTCCACTGATTAGTCTCTGACTAAAAATATTAATTGCGCTTACCTGCCAAGATAATCCATTAATTTAGTTAATTTCTTGATTTCATTAACTAATTGTTGATAATGGGAATATGGGATTTGAGAGTTATAGTGGATTTCCAAATTATGAGGATTCAAATAAGTGGACGATTAATGTGGCGTTGATTAATGTGGCGTTGATTAATGCGTGCGACTGTAATGAGCAAATAATGGTAATAACAATTAAATATGTGTATTTTTTTGACATTTTCAAAATTCATAATAAAATAATAATATAACTCAAATATTGCGGATTTTCACAATTCAGAACCTCAGTAATGGAGTATTTGCTGCCGACTCTGAGGAAGAAGCAAGAGGTCGATTCTCTCATCAGAGACACCATAGACAAAGTCCTCGTCCTTCGCTTCGGTCTCTCTTCTGATGTTGTCTGCCTTCAGCTCTACGACGTCGTACGCGCTCCCCTTTTCCCTTAAATCTTCCTATTTCCCCCAAATTTCATCGATTATTATTCAGAATCATAGATGATTTGATGTTACCATATGTATGTTTATTGGTCGGAAGCTGTATAAATCGGCGAAAGACGTGTCAAAATTTGCGACTGTAGGGCTAGTGGATGCGGCGGAGGAGGAGATTCAAGTTTATCTCAAGTATTTCGTTATTACATATGTCCCCTCCATCGTCTTTTTCTTCAATGCTCATCACATGAAAATGGATTCCGGGTACTCATTCAAATTCAGTTTTCGCCTTAATTTGATTTTATATAATCAATTGCACAGTCAAGGATCTTCAATTGCGAATTTGTGATGGAAGGATGAGAGAGATAATATCGAATTCTCATGTTTCCCTAAAATGCAGCTTTAGTCAAGTGGAATGTGAATTGTCCATTTATTTGATAGTTTGAAGATGATTTGATGTTAGTGGAATCATTTCTCTTTGTCCACCATAGACATAGGCATAGGCATTGCTTAATGGATTCAATTAAGCAATGTGCAGTTGCATAACTCATCTTTGTTTCTTACCTATTGCAGAAGTGCGGATAACACTTAATGGGTTGGTACATTTCAGAAAAAGCAAGACTTTGTGGATGTTGTGGAGGTATCTCATCTCTCTCTCCTTGACACTGGATTCTTGAGTGAATGCTTCATCACTTTTGCTTCCTGTTGAGCAATCTCATCCTTAACATTTCATCATAAACTAGCTAGACGGCTAACTTCTGATTTCTTTTTCATAGTATGGTATCTTTGTCAGTCCATGCATGTTTGAGAATTAAGGACTAACTTAGATCATAACTTTGCATAGGATCTCACCTGTTCATGTTTTGAGCCCCTTTGAAGAATTCTAACCATTCCTAGTTTCACATGTCAAAACCATTTGAACAACTGAGAATCTTTTAGTTAAGTTTCTTTGTGAAATATTTAAACAGATGTAGAGATTGATGGTAATCTATAGTGGTTGAAAAATATCTTTATTGAACTTCTACAAAATGATGTTGTCGTTATATATGGCTTAGCTTCGGTAAGTAGCTGAAGGCAGAGTCTTTCTGTGAGCAGCAAATGAGGCAATATCTGCAAATGAATTAATCAGAAGACTTGATTCCACCTCTTGCTCTTGCTCCTAAACTACATTCTTCTTTTTCGTGTTTGTGTGCTTGGTCGTGTTATATATGTAAAGTTTGTTCTTGTTTCTGTAGTTTATATACACTTTGAAGGAACGTAAGGTCCAAGGACGTAAATCTAGCATTTGTAATTGCAGGCGATATACAGAGCGGCAATGAAGGGCAAGCTGATTGTAAACTGCCCGCTTCCTCCTGAGAGAATACCAAAGTTTAAGTTGCTATATAAAGATGTTTATTATCTGTAAACAACAGAGAAGTATCCTAAAGACCTATTGAATTAATAGTGCTATTTATTTCGTTCTAACATCTAACTTTCTTGTCTATAATATTACGGAGTAGTAGTTAGGAAGAACATATATTCTCAGGTGTACTTTCACTTTCTTTTTTGGAATTATGTTCCTGTTAACTCCTGAAAATTATAATTTGAAAGTATGATATGATAACTACTATTGATAACTAATCAGTTTAAATCTTTTATACTTAGAACTGATGTTCTTTATTCTACATTAATCCCTTGTTTATTCTGGTGAATTTGGTTGGGATTGATAAGAGTTATCAAAATACATGCAATGAGTTGAATAGCTAAATGTGATCCACCAATTTACTTTCAAGTTGTTAAAAATGAAGGATACACATATTTAACTTAAAAACATGGAAATGAGTCATTTGTCATGCTTCAATTTCATAACATAACAAGAATGCAATATGCCAATAAGTTTGATCAAATTATGTGACTATGTGAGAGACTATTACTATCAATGATTGTATCAAAATGAATTGAAGATAAATTTTTTAATCGATAAGGCGTCAAGCAATTAGGTCTATCATTGTGCTATTATAATGGGTTGTAGTAATATTTATGAGATTTTAAATTTATTGGACAACATTTTTTTATAGGAGTAGTTTAAATGGGCCTTGGCGTATTATAAAATTAGAAAAAGTAATCATTTAATTTAGATACTATAATTTCTACAGATTCAATTTTCATAAATTTGATTTGAATGTGTTCACATAAAAGTTTTCTTGGATTAATACAATTTTTATGTTTTCTTGGATTAATGCAATTATTATTGTTTAATTATGTATTCATGATTATTGAAGATAAATCTATACTGTAACGCACAGCCGTTAAAGTACTACTAGATTTTTGGTTGTCAAATATTCAACGTGGCAAGTACTAAAATCCCACGTGGAATAATCTCATTGGATATCGAATAACTTGTGACGCGATAAAAGAGCAGCGCAATAAAATATTGCAATTAGCATTTCACGTTTTCCCCTTTGACTCTTTGCAATTTCTGATCAATCGGTGAATTTTGGGAGAAAACTCAATTAGTTGGTCTGAATTCAGACATAAATAATTTCCCTAAATAAGGGGGGAAATCCCTTCTTTCTCTCGAAATTATCGATTGTTTTTTCGTCATCGTTGACATGAAAATCCAAATCCAAAGAAAGGGTTTTTTGCTCCTTTTGATTTCAGTTTTCTTGATCTGGAATCCGGCGGAATCGATTCGGTTCGATCTGGAATCCGGCCACACCAAATGCATATCGGAGGACATTAAGAGCAATTCTATGACTGTTGGAAAATATCATATTGTAAATCCCAACGAAGGAAACCCTCTGCCTGACTCTCACAAAGTCACCGTTCGGGTAATTTTCTCCTCAATTTATATGTTTTTTTTCTTTTTTGTGCTGTTTCGGTTTTTTGTCAATTTCTATATGATTTTGCCATTTTTATATCTCGAGAGCAACTCATGACGTTGACAGTTTTGAGCCATGATTTTCTAGGTTTTGCTTTGTTTGGCATCAGATTAGTTTTAATTGAGTTGATGAATAGGAAAGGTTTCATCTTGGGAAATGATCATTAGAAAATATTTTGCTTAATAATGTTTTGGGCAGGTTGATTAGTTTAAAAATCGTTTCTTGGATCATCTATGCGATCAATTCTTTCATAAGTTTTTGCTAAATGGAGGTTTTGGACTGGTTTTTTATTAGTTTAAAACTCTTTTATTCGATTGTTTCAATTGCATACACCGAATGCATGTTTACAGGTTACATCAGCATATGGAAACAGTTATCACTCATCGGAACTTGTCACCGAGGGGCATTTTGCATTTCAAGCAGTCGAGGCAGGTGATTACATGGCTTGCTTTTTTGCCGATGATAACAAGCCTTCTACAACCATAACTGTTGACTTTGACTGGAAGTCCGGCATTGCTTCCAAGGAGTGGACCAGTGTCGCCAAGAAAGGTTCCGTTGAAGTAAGTGATTGTATACAGTATGCACGATACTCTTCTGTTTTGTTTCTTCGTCTTTGGTTGCTCATCGGCATGTTTTTATATAAGCTGTCGATTTGGTATATCTTTCATTGCTGGCATCATGGTTTTCACTTCTTCGGGTTGCTGAATAGGGTTTAGTTGCTGGGTTGTTTATTTGTCACTTTAAACCTAAACCTTACTTGTATTCCCTGCAATCATCTGTCTAATGAAAAGACAAAGAAGACTGCCTTTGAAAAGATTTCTTCCATCATATGGTGCAAAAAAATGTGGTTTTTGCTTTTCACTCAAGAATGGTGCAGTAAAATATGACATAATAAAATGTTTGTATTGATACCATAATGCTTTCACTTCTCTTGACACTGCAGTCTGCTCTTGCCTAATGTGTTAAGAGTACTTCTTCTCCGATGGCACATTTCCAAGTCCCAGTGTACTTCAAATTGGCTTTATATGTTCTCTTGTGTTTCATATGCCTTTTTGTAAATCAAATGTCCCATTGTGATTTGAACTATTTTCTTTTATTTGGTTTCCCTGAATGTTTCCTTTTTATGGACTCATGCAGAGTTATAATTTGAATTTTGATTGTGATACTATCTGATTTGATAAAATTTAGGGTTCTTGAAATTATTCCCTTCTATCTACTTTGGTTGTCAACTTTCTTGGGTTTTCTTTCCTTGTGATCAGTTGATGGAAATAGAACTAAAGAAAATGTTAGACACAGTCCAATCCATCCACGACGAGATGTTCTATCTTCGTGAAAGGTGAGTTAGATCACGATTCTCTTATTGCAGTATGTCAATTTGTTGTGTTTGAGTTGGTAGTTAATGATATCTTATTGCAGGGAGGAAGAGATGCAGCTGCTGAATAAAGCTACTAACAGCAAGATGTTCTGGTTTAGTTTTCTATCGATTCTTGTTTGCCTATCTGTATCTGGAATCCAGCTATGGCATTTGAAATCTTTCTTCGAGAAGAAGAAGCTCATCTGATCTAATGTACTTTTTGAGTAATTTATTAGCATTTCTGCGTACTGTAAAATTACTTAGAGAAGAGATGAATTACAGTTTTGATTCGATTTGGCAACAGAACAGTAATAACTTTCATTTTTTGTTGTTATAGGCGGTTTTATTTGTAGACAGTATACTTATTTTTATTTTTTAACTTTGTCTTTGTTATGGGCTAAAGTTGAAAATCAAGACTAACTGTTAGAGTGTTGAATATCTCAGCCACAACCAGTGTAAAACTATCAAACTGAAACACAATAGAGAAATCAGAAGATGACCTTTACAATTTGAATAAGTTTTAGAATTCCCTCTATCAAACTGTGAATATCTCAGACACAACCAGTGTAAAAATCAAATAAAGAATGAAGGATGAACAACATGACTAATGGTATTAGTAATGGGAGTAAAGAACTTGGGGAACCTGACAACATAAAACTCTCTTGCAAATGGAGATTCCCCACTGTCTAAATAAACTTCATACACCTGTAGGATGTAGCTAACCTTTGCTGTAATCTATTCACAAACCCCAACATGTTATGCTGCAACTTAAAATGGAGAAACTAGACAGCGTACGTTCAACTGAGCAGCTCAGCTAGACGAAAAGAGGTGCCAGTGATGATCAGATGTCAGTGTTTCCTTAATCTTTTCAAGTCTCTTCAAAATCTCCAAGAAGGGAGGTCTGTGATTCATGTCTGGTGCCCAGCACTGCTCAGTCAGCCTAAAAGAAAATATCGATCGACAAAATAAGTACTCATGTGCTCTGCCTCGATTATAAGGATGGTGAATTCACAGACATTTAATGACAAAACAGATGCAGAAAACAAGAACGCATTCCTCAAAAACCAACATTACAGACATTTTTGCTGAGGTGTGATCTTCTGTGACCAACATTCTTATGATCATCAAAGTATGCAGATCAATATCCTACAGTTCAAGGAACACTTCTAGCACTGTTCTGATCTCAGTAAATAATTTATTGCCTATGTTCACGTCAACTTGAAACAATCTCATCAGATTTTTACAAAAAAAAATAGCTCAGCCATTTATACATACTATATGATCCTTACTTCATATCATGCTACTTCACTATTTTCATACTTACTCTCTCAATTCAGATGTGTAGCCTTTGGCCTTGAACATCGGTCTGTGTCCTTCAGACACATATCTAGCAGCTTCATATGGTTCATAAGCTGCCATTGGTGGCTCACCTTCAAGCATCTGCAATAGTATAGAGTTCCTTAATGTTGGATTTGATGACACACAAATTCCTCATATATCTTTTTGTTGGATTAAATAAAACAAAATACCTCATATAATATCATTGCGAAAGAGTAGACATCAACTTTCTTATCATACTTCCTGTGCTTGAAGACTTCAGGTGCCATATAACGATCTATTGGAATCACAGAGAAAGATAAAGTGTTAAGGACAAGCCATAACTTTCAGCTTTGAATGAAAAAAATTTCTAAATAGTTACTCACAGCTTCCAGTCTCGCCTGTCAATTTGTATACATCGTGAGAATGTTGCACCTTTATGAGCTTGCTTAGCCCAAAATCTCCTACCTTTAGATGGTCGGCATTTGAGTTGACGAGAAGAACATTCCTGAAACCAAAGCATACACAGATATTGCATTGGAACCTTAGAAGGGAAGCAGGAAATCTCCAAGGATCATCATAGATATACAAAAATTTCACACCAATGTCGACATGTATTTTGTGAGATACAGTGAGAGGTGGCAGAATGTAGATGTATTAAGCAACTCATTTACCCTTTTACCACCACAAAAGTAACTAACCTTGGCTTCAAATCTCTGTGTATTATAACATTTGGCTCACTATGGAGATAAGCCATGCCTCTGCGCAAAGAAAAATAATGCAGAAATCATCTATAGTTATCCAAATTCTATGTATTTAACAGGTATTTCTCTCTAATGCAACAAAATTGGAGTAGTCTTCCAAAGTATAGTAGATTCAGCTGTTGATATCCCGATGATGCTTCAAACTGATTTTCTTTACGAAAATAGAGTGGAAGATTATTAACTAAATCGAGTACCTGGCTATATCCAGTGCAAAATTGACTGCAGTTGATGGGGTGAGCGACCCTTTTCCCTTTAGATGCTGATGCAAATCACCCTGTACATGATTATAAAACAGGGCTCAGGTCATATGAACTTTCCATATTTCAAAGGATAAATTTCTAATGAGGACAGAACGAACATTCATTTACCCCTCTCAAGTATTCTGTCACCAACATTAAGGGCTTCCTTTCAGTGACAGCTCCTAGAAACTGGACAATATTTGGATGACGAAGCTTCACAAGCAAATTGACCTCATGCCTGAAGTCCTGGCTGAATTCAGAGCAAGAGAACTACCTTAGTGTTAGGAAGAAAATGCCAGAAATAACACATAGTGTGGTGTCATCTCAAAAACTTCAAATTAATAATGCATTGAATGGAAAAAAGAAATGGCACATCCTCTAGAACAATTACGGACCCAGAAGTAAGATATGCCAACGTTGTATGACCACAAGCTCCATTCAGGAATCAATGCATGAAAAAAGGACACTAGCCACTGTATTTAGAATTGAAAAGGAAAGGCAGAAATGGGAAGTTTCACGCTGTAAGAATGATATATCATTACTGAGGAAGATTGAAAGACATACATCACCAATTTATCATCTGAAAGGTTGGGCAGGATGCGTTTGACAGCGACAGGTGTTCCTCGCCAACCAGCTTTTAGTATCTCCCCGAAAGACCCCTAACAACATAAGTTGTCATCAGCAAAGAGCTTTCAAGTAACATATCAAAAACAAGAGCAATGCTTTATAAATTACGACTTAAACGGAAGTTAGTGAATGATCATGCTGCTTCAGACAGGAAAAATTCATTAGTGTTCTGCAAATGAATTCAGACCTTCCCTATCAGAGTTGAGGTTGCGAAGTCTAGCTCAGAAGGCTCGATTTCCCAGTCACACTTGTTAGGTAGAGGGGGTGCAACAGGCCTTGGCTCAAAATGGCTTCCACTCTGGCCCTGCAATATGCACCCACTCAAGTATCAAGCTAGGAAACTATAGAATGGGTTCATAATATCAAATTATTCTAATAATAATTCAGCCATCTCAATATCTGATGCATCTCGTCTTATCAACAATGATTCATTTATGTCAGGAAAGATAACATGTAGAGAAAAACCACGAAAACAAAAGATGGCATCCTATGATTTCAGTTTCAATCCCAAGTTATACTTGAGAAACCGAAAAGCTCCAACTCAACAACAAGATAGAAAGTAGAAGGGGAAAAGGAGGATATCAGCAAATATATAAACCAAATAATACCCCACAAAATCTCTGTGCAATGTCTTTGCAGCAAACCCTTAATCAAAAATATTCAAGGCTGTAAGATAGTAACAAAACAAAGGGAAGAACTTACATAAGACAGTCCTCCATACGACTTCAATAATACAATAATCCGAGATCTTTTAGCTCCTTCAGCATCAGCTAAAGGCTGTTACCAAATTCAGGTATAAAAACAGTTAATAGAAAACAATAGTATATTTTCAGCAAATCACGAATCAAACAGTATCAAACAAGAGAAGAAGAATTATGAATAAAAAAAACTCATAAACACCAAATTCTGCCTCTCAGCATCACAACGATTCACTCAACAACAACAATTAGCCAAGCAGGTAATCGAAATCGAGCAATCAAAAGCTGCATGGAAACACACGGCGTAACAATGATAAAGCCTCACCGTGTTCCTCCATCGATCCTGGGCGTTAATGTCAGCTTTGTAGTCGAGAAGACACTTGGCAATGTCGACCCAGCCGTGGATGGCAGCGACGTGGAGAGGAGTCCGATTATCGTAGTCTCTGGCGTTCACCAAAGAGGAATCCTCCTCCAAAAGCCTTCTGACGGCCGCGACGTCGTTTTGGTGCGCGTGCCACAGAATCAGAGACGTTCTGCTCACCCGCGCCTTCTCCTTCTTCTTCTCCATATCCTCCGCTGATCCGCCACTTCCGCTCATCTCTTTCGCACTTCAAATTCTTAACGATCGAAACTGTATGTTGTTTGCAATCAATGAAAGATCTGAAAACGAGAAATTGTTAAAAATAAAATTGATATGTACGCATCAATAGGAATTTCCTTAGAACTCAAGTCTGAAAAAGAAATTAAACTTCGGAAATTATGAGAAAATGTTGTGGAAACGCTTAAAACTACTGAAACTACAAATTGGCTGCATGCTTTATAAATTGTACAGGTATTTGATCCTATTTACATGAAGATGAGTTTATTATAAATATTTATATTAAGATTGACGTTTTCATGGTAGAAGAATTGTGTATAGATACGGTTGGCTAGCAATTTGAAAACCAAAATGGAATTAAATTTGTACTGTAAAAAAATTGTTATGTCGGTTTGAATAATTCCATAAAATATTGGAGAACTATACTATAAAGATAAGGATCATAAAATAGTGATTATGATGATAACATAATGGATGTGGGTAAGATTTTGAAGGTATTGTTGTCGAGGTCAAAAGATAATAGATTAAACTTGGAGTGATTAAGAATATAGCTAATTGAAAATTAGCTATACGCTTCTCCTTTTGATCTTATCCAGAATAAGTCACGGGAGAGAAAAAAGTTGTTTATAATGTGCTCACTTAATTTGAAGATTTGAAATAGTAAGAATATGCATATAAAATTTTCTGTTCAATGATGAATCAATACAAAATCAATAGTTTTGGTGTCAATTGCACTATTGTTATGAATAGTATACTTACATTACATACAATCTCCTTGATTGTGTTAGTTTATGAGAATAATTGAGTAAAGTGTTATAGGTATACTATTTAGGCATTGCTCCTAAATAATAAGTACTCCTATATAAAACTATTAACTTTATTTTAGATCTATAATTTTTACTTGTTGCATCTATCGTCTCTTCTCTCCTCTCCTTCTTCATTGCCTACCAAGTTTGCTATGATAAATATTATCCGTTTTTATTTTTTACTCAATATGATATGGTATTATATGTCCAAGTGTCCAACAACTGGAAGGGAAATTCCACTAAATTAAGGTCTCCCTCATGAGAAAATAAAGGTTATTTCAGTCACAAATCACAGTTCATTATGAGATGATTTAAACATAGTAGAAACATCCGAATAACTGAAGCCCATGCCCAGCATCAAAATGGGTTGATTTCATTCATATGGCAACAAACACCCTTTTTAAAATAAAAACATCAATACAACACCATTTTGAAAATTAGATACATTATTAAAACAAGATTTGACTATTGTGTGATTTACACAATGTAGATTTAAATCAGATAAAATTCAAGTTAACTAGCCAATCAACTTTCTTAAACAATAATGTTTCGATTTTTTCACGAATGCGACCAATTTTGTTTTAATATATACTAGTACTAGTCCTAAAAACAAATCCTAATCGCACAATCAATACATTAGAAAATCCGAAAAAAATGTCCCTAACAAGAATAGCAAGAAAGTGATAGTTACGGTTTTTCAATCCGCAAAAGCAACTTTTATTCAGACATGGGGCCCGAACCAGAACAGAATCGGGTTCCAGCTTCCACTTTTCCTCTCAAAGCCCGCTATCGGGAATCGCGACCGGCCCGATATTCATGCGGGCTTTTCCTTTGTTTGTCTTGGTCTTGCTGCATAATTCATTTACTAGCGCACACAAACAAAAAAACGACACACTCTGCAGAATCCGGCCCGCAGCTTAGGAGCCCGAAGAAGAAGAAGAATGGAGAAAGCAATGGTGAAAATGGGGAGCATAAAATCTGGAAGCTTTTGGCTGTCCAAGAAAGCTAAGGAAGAGTTCAATAACATCACTCAAGATCTCACTGTATGTATTTTTTATTCTTCTTCTAATTAATTTATTTTGTTTTTATTTTTCGTTTGGAATATGTGGAATGTGACGAGTGTTGCAATCTGTAAGATTTCAAGAAATAGTCAATGACTGAGGATTTGTGGTATTCACTGACTTTTTTAGGCTTATCTCTTGTTTTGGAACTTAATTTGTTGCAAGTGTTATCTATTTTTTAGGCTTATATTTATAATTTTGTGTTAAATGAACTTTTCATTTGTTTATAACGTTAATTTCTTTCAGTTTTGATGGAGTATACTTGCCTATTTTGCAGACTGTCTCAAATGTTGTTGAGGAGAAGGCAAAATGGATCTTCGATAAGCTAAAAGGTCTGTTTCATTTAAATTGCTGATTCCAAACCTTTCTAACTTGAGAATGCAAAATTCACTGGCAATTTTCACTCTCCTTCAAGTTAGATACAAATATGTGATGAACTTTGCATTTGCACATAACTATCTTGACATCTCTCCTTCCTCCATAGGAAAACCACTAAGAAGCTTGCCTGATCTTCTGCGAGAGTACAATCTCCCACCGGGCCTTTTCCCGACCAACATTACAGCATATGAGTATGATGAGATCAAGTCGAGGCTGACTGTTCACTTGCCCTTTGCTTGTGAAGTGAGCTTCAAGGACTCATCTGTGCTAAGGTATGCCCCTCGTGTCAAATGCATTCTCCTCAAGGGTAAGCTCATCGGCATAGAAGGAATGAAGACCAAGGTCCTCGTGTGGGTCAAGGTCACGAGCGCGGCTGTTGAGGGTAGCAAGTCAGAGAAGCTCTCTTTCACCGCGGGAGTTAAGAAGTCAAGGCCGAAGGATGCATACGTCGTGCCACGTGAAGCTGTTAGAATCGAAGAATTTTGAGAGGATGATAAATTATACTATATCTCTGTTTTGTCAGCCCCGTATTTTGAAGTTGATTCACGTGTGAAAACATCTTATTTTCAATCTGTTTTGATGAGTTTCTTACTCAACAATGGGAAAAAGGCAAAAGGAACTGCAGCAATTATTATAACAGTGTGTTTCAATAATAGTAACACAATGAATATGTTCTTGCAACAATATTGTCAAAATTTTGGCTGCAGCAAAAGAATGGCGTATATTGTATCTTTTCCCCTATTTAACTTCCTATAGATTCCCTAACAATCTCACAAATTGAGATTATGTTTTCTATTGCCAACAATATAATGATGCACCACTCCAGCAAATCAGACTTCCGATTTTGGAGCACTTCTTGAAGAAAATGGATGTTATGCTGCATGAAAACATAAGAAGAAAAGTAGTTCTCAGTCATAATATCTCTAGCCATTGTTTTACACCAGAAACAAAGTGGGTGTATAGATCAAGCAATCTACTCTGTGATATCTCCTTCAACATACCATATATTTTGGGCAACGGATAGATTGAAAAAGCATAGAATAGAGTATTTTGATTGATTTATCAAAGTATATAGTGGATTAGCCTATGTCATCTTTATATATCCAAGTTACCACTCAAACTAAACGTTTCCTTTGGAATAAGTAATCAGCGAGACCTTCAAGCTTGAGAAAATTTAAGAAGTCGAATATTTTTCAGAATCCAAATGGGGAGCTCTCTGTTCTCTGTATTTATAGCCCAGAATCCAAAATAAAGCGTGCAGAGTTGAAATGTGCATACCTCAACAAATTTTAATTTAAAATCAAGATTTCCGAATCGCTGTGCAACCTCGTATTCCTCGCGAAGGTAGTCAAGAATTTGGGCATATTTTGCATCCCTCCAAGCGATTTCTGATCTGAAATGCATAATATAAACATTAAACAGTCAACAATCAATGCTCGTTACTTAAGACTCTCAAGAGACGAAGTAACTAGTTAAATGGGAATGCTGACATGTAGTCAATTTTTTCTTCAATTGACACTAAAAGACATGGAAACTAAAAACTTGTGAGGAAAAAACCTTGGGACACAATAAATAATTTATTACAAACAGATATTATTTGATCTAAATAACTACTAAGCAGGTTACATATATCATGATTACACCTACATTAACCTGTAAATTACCTATCAAAAATACCAACTTTTAGAATCACGTCAGCTAAATTTGAGTTAGCCTTCCCAACAAGTTGAAACAACTTTTTGCGGTCCATGGTGAAAGTGCCAGTTTTCTGCATTGCACGATTTATCTGTGCAAATTCCTCAACCATACCATCGACCTGATACACAAATATACGTTTTGAGTACATTTTTCTGAATTTGAACTCACTGTTCTCTGATTATGCAAGGTTGATCGATAAGGCAGCTTGCAGAATATTAAATTTTAACTCCTTGTCGCATTCTATTGCAGCAATAAACTATGAAATTCTACAATCTACAGTAGTTTATACATATCTTAAAGTAAAGAGTAGTATCTATCTGTTAACCTGTGATACAAAGTAGTCCAGAGCAATGCTTTGTCCGAGAACACTGCCAATTATGCGGATGCTATCCATGTCTAGGTTTTTCAAAATGATGTGATTCAGACCTCCCTGCATATCCTCAACCAACAAAGGCTTCTCTTTTATAGCATAATCTGATGCAAAAAAGCAAAATTTTAAGATAAAAAAAATGACTATGCCTTGGAAATTCAACAAATAATCAAGATGTATGCAATTTCCATGGTCAATTTAAAATTAATATATATGGGAAACAAATATGTGGACGCTGTAGGAATATCTAATACCGAACAACTAACACTCATATTTACTTGTCAGCTGATTCAGTTTCTCTGATGGTAAAAAACATAATTTGTGTTACATGATAAGAGTAGTGTTCTCTTTCCCTGCTGCAAAACACTCGCCCAAAGCAAGTGGAACTATCTTATCTAAAGAAAAAAAATGCAGATAGTAAAAACAGCCTAACCATCTTTTCTCATTTCTGTAAGCAATCCAGAGGCATGTTGTCTAACAGTTTGCAGGTAAAAATCAACTTCATGATCTTCAACATTGAAGAGGATTGCTGAACCATACTGGTAGACAACCATGTAACGATAGCATCTCATGTCATTTCCAGCTGCATCTCGCTGACAAAAACACTTCGAATGAGGATATTTGATCAAGAGCGTCACTTTAAAGTTTAAATACAACCAACTGATATTTTATTTAACTTGGCTATTTGATCTACGAGCACCGACGTCCATATCAGATGTATATAAATTCTATGGTGAAGAATATAGACATGAAGACACTATAGCAATGGTTGGTGGAAGCCTATGAAATCTACATCGGATGTATATAAATTCTCTTTTTATGTCTGAAGAAAATGAAGACATTTTTGTCTTCCATAGCAGTTTCAAGGCTTTTTAATGCATCTATCGCAAAATTTTGTTCTTTAGTCTGTATGTTCACAACCCATCCCCTAACTCCTGTTCATTTCCCATCAAACCCAGCATAAGAACTGCATCGTTCCAGGAGGTTTGATCCCGTTGCACTGGAGTAGCTAATATTAACCACTTATTCCAGAAGAAGAGTTTAAATTCTCAAGATTGTGATGAATTGCAAGGATCAACTAATAAGCAAACATTAACTTACAGTTTCCCAGGGAGGACCACAAAATCTGAGAATAATACTATTTGAAGAACGTGAAGTCGGAGGAATGACATATTTTGAATTCTCAGCTTGCATACTCTTCAAATCAACACTGCCAAAATTATGAATCTGAGAGAGCTGAAAATCGAGATGCAACATCGACAAAAGAAACAAAGAGGAAATCGGAAGTGTAACAGTGCAAGTGAGTGAATCTAACAACACACAAAATCATAACTTTCAACAAGCATAACGAGTATCAGAGTGAACACAAATTCAATCACATAAGTTCTGCAACTAATTTATCCTTCAAAAATAAAAATTGGAACTTCAAATTGACACGATCGTTACATTCCATCATAAATAAATAAAACAGTGGAACCAACCTGGTACAGAGAAAAAAAGCCCTCACTGAAATTTTCCCAGCCTCGTCATCTTCAAACAACTCCTCCAAAATCTTATTTGCATCAAAATCATTATTATGGGCATCAAATTCTTCGACGTAGGGTGGAGATGCGGGGAGGGCAGAGAAGTGCCTGAAACTCGAGAAATAATTCCTAGGCCTTGAAATTAATGGTGAATTTTGGGATCTAATACGTGGGTTCCTGCTCAAATTTGGGTTATTAATGGATTTGGAAGCGGATGCGATGCAGGAAACTGCGACATAAACTCTCCATCCCCATCTCCCCATTCACTGGGGCGAACAGTGGCAAAATTCTTTGCGAGCTGTTTAAGCTATTGACCCTTCAATTTTATAGAATTCACACCATTTTCTCTAAGAGTAGGGCGGAATCCATTGGTGTGGTCGATATTTGTTGTTGCTGTTGAATGATTTTCAAGACACCTGATTTTCAATTGAGACTTGGATCACAAACCCTAGCTTATTCACTTACACCTGCAAGATTTTCCTGCTTCATTTTCAACATTTTTAGAGCATCTCCAATGGCTGCTAGCGGACCGGCTAGCCGATTCCCGGCGCTAGCCGGTTCGCTCGCCGAACCATTGGAGTCGGCTAGCGCCAAATCGGCGAGCGGACGCTGATTCTCGGGCGCTGGCCGATGCGCTTGCCGATCGGCTGGCCGCCATTGTAGGCTGGCGATCTGCCAGCACTTTTTTTAAAAAAAATTCGAAACACTATATATATGTGATTTGCACGTCATTTTCATTCGCACCGCTTGTTTTAACGAGTTTTCTCTCTCACTTAATTTCTGTATAAGAGCAATAAAGCAAAATGGAGAACAACAACAAAGGGTTTCCAGTGACGAGAGGGTCTCAAACTCCCACGGTACCCGTGGATGGGGTCCGATGGCCGGGTACTACAACATGTACCATTGGCAGCAGATGATGCCCGGGATGGCAACCGGGGGTAGTATGCCAGGATGGCAGGGGATGCAGGGCGGGCAGGGGGTACCGGGGATGCAACCCGGGATGCAGATGATGCCGGGGTGGGCAGCCGGGATGCAGATGATGTCGGGGTTGCAGTCCGGGATGCAGGGGACGTCGGGGGACAATGTCTATCGCCCCAGTTTTGATTTTTTGACTGCTTCTTCGTACACATCGACCCCATCGGAGACACAGTTCACTGGGTGTGAGACTTTCTCCTTAGAGGAGTTGGGGATAGATCTCGAGGATGCGGACACTCCCGTTCAAACGGGGGGAGTAGGGCGGAGCCGGGGCGCACCAAAGAAGAAGAAGGGCAAGGGGAAGGGCAAAAGGGTGGTCAGCGAGTCGTCGCAGCCGACTGATGACGACAGCCCGGCACAGAGGAAGTGGACGGATGCGGAGAACGTCGCGCTGTCCAAGGCTTGGGTGAGTGTTTGCGATGATCCCCTCCATTCGAACAATCATAGGATCGTCAACTTGTGGGCTAAAATATCAGCAGTCTACAAGGCATTTTGTCAGGAGGGGAGGCCACACAGCGGGGAGGAGTGCCGGTAGGGGTAGGACCGAATCAGGGCTGCGGTCTCCCGATTTTCGGGCTTGTACACCAACGCCCTCCGCATGCAGACCAGTGGCCAAACTGACGAGGACTGCAGGAGGATAGCGGAGAAAGACTTCCCCGTGCCCGGGCTTTATAAGGAGTTCACCTACTGGAACTGCTATGAGGTCCTGATGGACTTCGAGAAGTTTCGGGCAGGTGTCGATGCTGGCTAGCCGAAGAAGCAGCGACTGAACTATGCCGGTGATTACAGCGGCGGTTCCTACGACCTCCCCGAGGATGTTCAGGAGTTCCCGTCCCCTCCTTCGTTTACTCGCCGTACTCGTCCGGATGGGCAAAGGCGGGCGCAACGGGTAGCGAGGGGGGTCGCCCAGGGGTCCTAGAAGGTCCAGTCGGCATCCCCCCTGTTGGCTCGTCGCCAACCGAGCTCGCCTTCTTCGCGCGTCAACAAACGCGGGCTCAGATGCACAAGATCTTAGCTGAATGGAGGGCGGCAACTGACCCCGTGGAGAAGAGGTTTCTTCACTCAATGCTCGAGAGTATGCGGGTCGATTTGGATGCCGCCGCGGCACGGTTGGAGGGCTTAGACGCGGGCTCAGATGCCGCAGAGGTGGGGGTCCCGGATAGCGGCGACAACGGCGGCAACGGCCACGAGGAGTGAAGCGGAGGCGGGGGCTCGTGTGTGGAAGAGGGGTTTTTTTTAAAATTAATGTAATTTTTTTATACTAATGTAATTTTTTTTGTAATTAATGTACTTTTTTAATTTTACTATTATTATTGAATTTTCTCGTATCTGTGTTGTAAATTTTATTCTGTATTTTGTGTGATTGTTAATTATTTGTTTTTTATAATTTTGTTTATTGTGGCTAGCCTATTGCTTGTCCAATTGCTTGTCCTGATGATGTGGCAGGAGGAGTTTTTAGTGCTGATGATGTGACAGAAGGAGTTGTGGCTAGCCTATGGTGGCCTATGGCTAGCCTAAAACCATTGTGGATGCTCTTAGAGCATCTACAATGGCGGCGAGTGGACCGGCTAGCCGATTCCCGGTGCTGGCCGGTCCGCTCGCCGAACCATTGCAGCCGGCGAGCGGCAAATCGGCGAGAAAAACGGTGAGCGCACGCCGATTTTCGGGCGCTGGCCGATTTTCGAGGTGGCAGCCGGGGATGCAGGGGACGCCGGGGGGGACAACGTCTATCGTCCCAGTTTTGATTTTTTGACTACTTCTTCGCACACGTCGACCCATCAGAGACGCAGTTCACTGGGTGTGATACTTTCTCCTTAGAGGAGTTGGGGATAGATCTCGGGGATGCGGACACTCCCGTTCAAACGGGGGGAGTAGGGCGGGGTCGGGGGCGCCAAAGAAGAAGAAGGGCAAGGGGAAGGGCAAGAGGGTGGTCGGCGAGTCGTCGCAACCGGCTGATGATGACAGCCCGACACGGAGGAAGTGGACGGATGTGGAGAACGTCGCGCTGTCCGAGGCTTGGGTGAGTGTTTGCGATGATCCCCTCCTTTCGAACAATCAGAGGATCGTCAACTTGTGGGCTAAAATATCAGCAGCCTACAAGACATTTTGCCCGGAGGGGAGGCCACATCGCGGGGAGGAGTGCCGGAAGGGGTGGGACCGAATCATGGCTACCGTCTCTCGATTTTCGGGCTTGTACACCAACGCCCTCCGCATGCAGACCAGTGGCCAAACTGACGAGGAATGCCGGAGGATAGCGGAGAAAGCCTTCCCCGTGCCCGGGCTTTATAAGGAGTTCACTTACTCGAACTGCTATGAGGTGCTGATGGACTCCGAGAAGTTTCGGGCAGGTGTCGATGCTGGCTGGCCGAAGAAGAAGTGACTGAACTATACCGGTGATTACGGCGGCAGCAGCGGCGATTCCCACGACCTCCCCGAGGATGTTCAGGAGTTCCCTTCCCCTCCCGCGTTTACTCGCCGCACTCGCCCAGTTGGTCAAAGACGGGCACAACGGGCTCGCCAGGGGTCCCAGGAGGTCCAGTCGGCATCCCCCCCTGTTGGCAAGTCGACAGTCGAGCTCGCCTTTTTCGTACGTCAACAAACGCGGACTCAGAAGTACAAGATCTTAGCTGACTGGAAGGCGACAACTGACCCCGTGGATAAGAGGTTTCTTCACTCAATGCTCGAGAGTATGCTGGTCGATTTGGATGCCGCCGCGGCACAGTTGGGGGGCTCAGACGCGGGCGACGACGACGACGACGGTCACGACGAGTGAGGCGGAGGCGGGGGCTCGTGCGTGGAAGAGGGGTTTTTTTAAAATTAAAGTATTTTTTTAATTAATGTACTTTTTATAAATTTAAATGTTATTATTGAATTTTTTTATATTAAATTATATTTTTTTGTAATTAATGTACTTTTTTAATTTAAATATTATTATTGAATTTTTCCGTATCTGTGTCGTAAATTTAATTCCGTATTTTGTGTGATTGTTAATTAATTTTTTTATAATTTTGTTTATTGTGGCTAGCCTATTGCTTGTCCAGTTGCTTGTCCTGATGATGTGGCAGGAGGAGTTTTTAGTGCTGATAATGTTGCAGGAGGAGTTGTGGCTAGTCTATGACCGACCTATTTACCATTGTGGATGCTCTTTACACCCAGAAATAACATCCAATCAACGCCCAGTTAAATCTACTCTTATTTTAGCTAAAAATAATAAATCTACTCTTACTTTAAAAATAATAGGAGTACTACTACTTTTTTAATAAAAAAAAAAGAGTATACATACTCTTTGCTTGTTTGTTAACAACATTGCTCGTGTACAAGATAATATATGTAGTACAATCAATGAATCGTGTACTTTATATGGAATCCAATATATGGACGGTACGGGTTTTAAGAAATGTTGAGAAAAGTTGGTGAAAAAAAGTTAGTAGAATAGGGGTCTCATTTGTATATATTAGTTTTAAATGAAATGTGAGTAGAATGAGTTAGTTGAATGTGGGACTCTATTACCATTTATGATAAAAGTGAACCGGGACTCCTATTCGCAGACGGATTAAAATGGAAAAACGGGACTCCTATTCACTGACAGTGGGAGTATACGCTACTGTTAGCCCACGCACTATGCGCGACACATAATATTTTTGTTCTATTAATTAGATATTTTGAATAAATTAAATAAATTAAAAATAACATCATTACATAAGATTTAAAAATAAAAAAATATAGTACTATATAGAATAATATGTTAAATAATTATAGATATAAAATTAAATAAATTTTAAATTAAATAACATGAATATATGTTAATTGCGACGCTTATCGTCACAATATACATACTTCAATACTAAAATACTATCAATATTAAATTGATATAGAATATTAAATATGCAACTAAAAAGTATAATGAGGACAATAACTTCTTCATAAAATGATAAAATGATGTACAAAATAAATAAAACATAAAAATTAGAACAATAAAACAATAGTTTGTAAGACATAAAAAAACTTATATGTGAATAATCTTAATTG
This sequence comes from Salvia splendens, assembly GCF_004379255.2. Taxonomy (NCBI): domain Eukaryota; kingdom Viridiplantae; phylum Streptophyta; class Magnoliopsida; order Lamiales; family Lamiaceae; genus Salvia; species Salvia splendens. The sequence goes on from NC_056034.1 coordinate 10,387,521, forward strand.
TACAATAATAAGAAAAGCAAAATAAATAATAAATGATTTATGCATATGCACAAAAACAAATGTGATAGTTTATGATCTTCGTCTTCTTTGCTTCCTTTCGTCATTTTGTTGCTTTAGGTGTTTTCTTTGCATGAAAACTATGGAGTGACGAAGTTGGTGACAAATGTGTAATGTTGCAGCTTCAAAATATTATAGATAGTCAGAGCTTATGTGATTTCTATATTTGTAAAAATAGAACTATTATAGTCTGGACATAAAAATTAAAACAAAACTAATAAAAATAAAACAAACTAACTTCAAGAAAAAACTAAAATATGAACTAACATCGTTGAAACAAATCAGTCCCTTCGGGGACATCCGATAAAATTGGAACGATACAGAGAAGATTAGCATGGCCCCTGCGCAAGGATGACACGCATAAATCGAGAAATCGTTGAAACAAATCAATCTCAAATAAATGTACTACTATAAGTAAAGAGTATTAACCATATCGAGAAAAGTTCTTCCTTTTGCAAAGAATCCGTGATGCATTGGGACATGACAATGAGGAATGAACTTTAAGCTAGCAAATGATACATATTTATAGATAAAAAGTTGAAAGTATTATGTAAATTCCTTGGAACCGTGCCTTGAATCCTTGTTCCATGCATGGAAAAATAAACAATGAATGATTTTGGTTTTAGATAAATAACTAAAAATTAGTAATAAGCTAAGCATCGACACACATACCATCCGATCGTGGAACACACATTCCAATAAGATTACATTGGTTTGTCCATGTTTAATGAATATAAACATGCATGCACAACACTCGAATCACTGACAAAGTATTGTTAGGCTGTAGATCGTTAAGGAATGGGAATTCCATGATGTGAACAATTTTTACTTTTGCCGCACATTTGTAATGGAGTGAGGGGAGATGATGAAGAAGTGAAATAAAATCTTGCCAATGATACATATTTATAGATATAAAGTATTGAAAATGACTCATTAATGTGACGGTTACAAAATAATAAAGAACAATTATATTTTGTCCAATCACTAATTTGAATATTGTGAGTCAACAAAGTAACTCATAAATTGAGTGAGACTGACAATATAAAATAAATATACATAAATATAATATGGTGATTAGTTATTCCATAAATATTTCAATTGATCTCATAACTTATAAATATTTTAGAATAAGGACAAAACTTATAAATATTTTAAAAGAAAGACAAAACTCTTTTATATATGTATAGATACGGAATTTACTAGTACTAATATTATTTTCTAATACTTCATATGAGGTGGATTGATAATATATGTATAAAACATATTTAAGAAATTTTATTTATAAAGTTCCAAAAATAGATCGGCACAGTTCTGAGGATCTAAAAATAAATTTGATCGATCCAAACCAAAACCAATTTTACACTACAATATGTTGAATTCATTTGCTTATTAGCATGCAAATTGCAAACTAACATTATATCTTAAAAACCACAATTAATATTTACACCAAAAATCAATTGAATCTCCAATGTAGTTTCAGATATATTTTAACTTCGTAATATTTGTCATCTGCATACCCTTATTAGTATTATCACTTCGAGTAAATCTTGAACTATTCTTTAAAATTGGGTAAGATGTAAGTATAAATAAATTATTTTGATATTAACCATAAGAGCATCCGCAGTGGCGGACGTCTCCATTGTGTGCATGTGACGCGGATACGGACATCCGCTGCGGACACCGCAGTTCCGCGGCCTTCCATTGACATCCGTCGCGACGTCCGTGCGGACGTCTGCCATTGCGTTGACTCTCACGGACGTCAGCGCGGACGTCCCGATTATTGCATTAAATTTTTTTTAAAAAATTCTATAAATACGTCTTGTTGCACTTCATTTCATTCGCACCACTTGTATTAACGAGTATCTCTCTCTAAAATACTTTTCTTTCGAAGAACAATGGAGCATCACGATGTGATTCCCCCGCTACGAGCGAGTCACAGTCGCCTTATTTTCCCGGCGACGGGAGTACGCCTGTGTCCGCCGCGATGCCCCAAATGCCAGAGATGATGCCCCAACCTCAAATGGCGGCGAGGATGATGCCCGGGTACTACAACATGTACCTGCAGTGGTATAGTATGATGCCCCAAATATCCCAGATACCCGGGGCGAGTGCCGGAATGCCCCAAATGCCAGGGATGATGCCCGGAATGCCGGGAATGATGTATGGAATGCCGGGGATGATGCCCCAGATGCCCGGTATGATGATGTCGGGGATGATGCAGGGGTCGCTGGCGGCTGCGGAGGGAGTAGGCAGGGGGTCCCCCAATCACCGATGGACAACGTCTACCGGCCCTATATGGATTTACTGTCGACGGATAACCCCCCGAGTACTCCTCTCGAGACTCAGTTCACTGGCATCAACACGTTCTCGATGGAGGAGCTGGGGCTATCTCCGATCCGGGATTCTCCAACAGACACACCAACGGCGATTGGGATGAGGGGGAGGACAGGGACAGTGAGTGGCAGGGGACGGGGCAATACCTCGCCCGTCCCGATGTACGGTGGTGAGGCGGAGGAGGGGTCCAGCGGGAACAAGAGGACCGTCTGGAGCATGGAGGAGTGTATTGCGCTGTCGAAGACATGGATCAGTGTAGTGGAGGATCCCTACGTTGGGGCGAACCAGCACATCGACAGGATGTGGTAGCGCATTAGCCACAACTACCTCCAGTTCAAACCGCCAGGGGGGGAAGCGCTAGTGGATCCGCCGAGGCCCAATCGGCAGCGCCCACCCAAAACAATCCCGAGAACCCCTCCTTCGCCCGCATCGCAGCACATGAAACCTTGTTACGTGCAATGGTTGAATGACGCCAATCGACCTACCCCCATTACAAGCGGTCGCTTAAACCCCTCATCAACAGTATGCGGCGCGTTTTGGGGTTCGGAGACATGTCGGGGAGTGACTACGAGGGGGTGGCGGCGGCGGCGGGGAATCCGAGGAGTGAGCTGACGGTTTTTTTATCTATGTAATTTTTTTAATTACTATGTATGTTTTTTTATAATTATGTATCTTTTTTTTAATAAAGTGGTTGTAAGGTCTCCGTATTTGCGTCGAATTTTTAATTCCGTAAATTGTTTAAATCCGTAAATTGTTTAATTTGTGAATTTGTGAATTTTTATTACCGTGGGAAGTTCGTCGGGATGTCCTTGGGGATGTCCGCCATTGTGCAGTGGGATGTCCGTATGACGTGGCATCCGCAGTGGGAAGTCTGTATGACGTGGCATGAGGTGTTTTTGGGATGTCCGTCGGGACATCCGCACCACTGCGGATGCCCTAAGAAATTAGAGCATCCACAATGGCGGCTGGACGGTCCGCTCGCCGAACCATTGCAGCCGGCCAACGCCAAATCGGCGAGCGCACGCCGATTCCCAAGCGCTGGCCGATGCGCTCGCCGATTGGCTGGCCGCCATTGCAGGCTCCTGATTGGCGAGCGATCGGCCAGTCGATTTTTTAAATTTTTTTATTTAATTTTCGAAACACTATATATACGCGATTTGCACGTCAGATGAGAGGAATGCCTACTTTGCGGAACGACAGGAGTCGGCGCGCAAGGACGTGGAGCGCGCATTTGGTGTGCTCCAGTCTCGATGGGTGACAATTAGGGGTCCAACGCGTTTGTGGGATGTCGACTGCATTGCTGATATAATGTACGCCTGTATTATCATGCACAACATGATTGTCGAAGATGAAGGTGTACAACTGACTAGTTGGGCCAACGACTATAATGAAGCCGGTCCAAGCCACGACGTGGCCGCCCCCAACGTACAAAGTGGGGTACCTCACGATGAAGTCGGCCGCCTCCAAGCACATGCCGACATGCGCCAAGTGGAAGCTCATATTGACTCCAAAAGAATTTAATTGAAGAGTTGTGGGCACGGAGGACTGCACAGCGTTAGTTTTTTTAATTATGTAATTTTTTTTAAAGTACCTTTTTTATATTTAAATAAAATTATTGCATTTTCCTGTATCTGTGTCGTAAGTTGATTTCCGTATTTTGTGTGATTGTTATTTTTATAATTTTGTTTATTGTGGCTAGCCTATGGCTAGGCTATTGCTTGTCCTGATAATGTGGGAGGAGGAGTTTTTAGTACTGATGATGTGGCAAGAAGAGTTTGTGGCTAGGCTATGGCTAAACTATGGCTGAGCTATTGCCATTGTGGATGCTCTTAGTACCCCTTGTTCACCCTCGGACGACGTCGTTACGAGTGTCCACTCTCTCAAGTCGCAATTTGTATCGAAAAGAGTGACTGAGAAAGCCCTACTGAAATCGAGAGCAAAATCCAATATAAACCATTCCTCAAATCAAACCGAGCTGGAAGTTTGATAGGAAAATGGCAATTTCAGGAGATCTTAGGGTTTCAGCAGCTCTGAGTTCATACAGATTCAATCCACTTCGCACGACGTCGCATTTTCCCCCTTCTAAGGTTTTGTCTCGCCGCCAATTTCTCAAATTTTCTAATTCATTTAGGATTTCCTCTAATTTCGTCTAGCTTTTTCTTTTTTTAATATGTTTGAGTTTAACATGGGATAATATGAAACTGATTGAGGGCAGCTTTCTGCATTTTTGGGCTATTTTTATAGAATTCAGAAACGAGGCTATCATTATGTTGTTGAATGTTGGAAAAGTTGCTCATAGAATTTAAATTGACTAATTGTTAGTATGCTTTTTTTTCTGGTTAAGGTACACTGTTAGAGTTTATTTTTTCAGCATTTTGGGTAAACTGTGTAGGGCATTTTGAGTTATTGATTGTTAGATGAGTTTCCCAGAGAATTACTAATTATTCTGCTCTTCCTGGTGAGAATACATTAATCTTCATTTGTATCTAGGGATTGTTTGAGATGTTATTGCGTTATTCCGGTGAAGGTTCGTGATTTTCTTTTTTAAGCATAGTATTTTTAGAGATTATCTTGTTCTTTTAGTGAAGATACATTGGCTTTTATAACTATGAATGGATCTTTTGAAGGTTTATCGTGTTCTTGCTGATGGTTCTGCATTTATTTTCATTTTTATCGATAGTAGAACTTTAATTAGAGTGATAATTTTCCTAATTGATCTGGTGCTCGATGTGTGTTCGCATCTTGTTCAGTTCACGAATTCACGTTTATGTATTGTGTTTGTGCCACTCTCTTTTTGGATATATAGTCTGATACTGTATTTCATACCTCTTATGTTTCTCATTTCCATATGTTGTGCTTTACATTTGCTTCTAATTAATTATTTTTTGGGGCAGATTGAACTCTAACTTGAATATGGAAATTGGCATAGTTAGGTTGTAGTTGGAAAACTGAAGATTTCGGTATTGTTCATTCTTAAACACAATGGCTTTTCTGTACACTGTAGAAAGCAGGGTCCACCGAGATTCATACATTTCGAGTCTGCTACAAACATTTTAGAAAGAGCATGAATTATAAGCTGCATTAATAGGCTGGTGCATATTGCTAACCCATATGTTATTACCCCTCAGGGGGTGTTTCCTATGATAGACTGATAAACCATAGGATTAAGTATTTGAAGGGTAGAAGATCAAACAAGCTCAAAAGTAGTATTAATTCAGCAAAGTAAATGGTGGAATAGCTTGAATATTTTTATCAATCCATCCTATCAATAAAAATAAAGGCACCCATCCCCCCATGGGAATAAATAGTTTATTGTCTGTACCATGAGGAAAAATAAATAAACTAATTTCATTGATGAGGTTCGAACCATTGCCCTGCATTTTGATCTGAAAGAAAAATATTTTGTCCCTCTACAGGTTGATTGTAATGTCTTCGTCAATGGTGCATCTAGTGTTATCGAGTCAATGCCACGATCTTCACGTGCTGTTCTTGATGTCCACAACAATCGTTGTCACTCTAGACGGCCTCTTCAAGTTCTTGGAGACTATAAGCTTTCACAAAATCCTTTCGGCCAGGAGGTTGAAGAATTCCTCCTCAACGCGATCAACTTGAACTTCTTCGAACGTCTAAACTTGGCTTGGAAGATCATATTTCCATCACCCATGTCCCGAAGGAAATCCAATGCAAACATTGCCAAGCAGCGCCTGAAGATGATTCTTTTCTCAGATCGTTGTGCAGTCAGCGAAGAGGCGAAGCAGAAGATAGTAAGCAACGTTGTCAGTGCACTGTCCGATTTTGTTGAGATTGAATCGCAGGACAAAGTTCAGTTGAGCGTCTCGACAGACCCAGATCTCGGCACCATCTATTCCGTCACGGTGCCTGTGCGGCGAGTGAGAACAGAGTATCAAATCGACGACGAATCCGGATCCATTACGAATGTGGAATACAAAGACACCGGAGAGAGCTCAGGCTCTGTTGACGTCAAGTTTGATTTCTACATTCCCAGCGAGGATTTTAGCATGTGAAGAATTGTTTCTTGAGACACGGTGAGATTATATGTTGCTGAAAATCTGTTTCTTTTTTTTTTTTCTCTTTATCATAGCACTAGAGGCTCTCCTACTCGGTATATGGGTGTTGTAACCACTGGAGCATTATATTTTCTGTATATATTTGGAATTTGCTAATTGAACGAATGCTTCTAATTTTATGTTTGCAAATTTTAGAAAGTAGTCACTTTTCTTGATATTTTTATCTTGAGCAAATATGTATTACTGTGAAATTTTATTGGTTAGGCCACCCGCAACGCGTCACGCGGGTGGCCCGTATCCCGTCACTCAGGGACGGGACGGCGGCGTGACGCGTTGCCGCGCCCCGTCTCGTCCCCAGCCCGTCACCCGTCCCGTTCCGCCGTGACGGAATGCGAGACGGCTCGCCACACGCCGAGGTGACATGACGCGCTCCCAGGCCATGCGTGATGTCCACTCGCCGTCCCGCGAGTGGGCATCGTCATGCTGGCGCAATAATTCATTTTTTTAAAATTTGAATAAAATAAAAAAAATAAAAAAATGTGAAACAGTAATATTACCGTTAATAGCCGTTTTTCCTTTTTTATTATTTTTTATTTTTTTACTCTATAAATACTTCTAATTCATCCTCATTTCACACACAGCTACACATCTATTCTTTCCAAATCATCTCCATTTCCTCTCCAATTTTCATCTAACATCTCATCACAAAATGACCGGCGATGGCGGGTGGGACCTCAACGCGTTCGACGACTGGGGGAGAATGTACAACACATTGGGTGGTTCCGGTTCATCGACGCCGGGCACCCAGGGTTCGTCGACGTCGGGGGGGTACCAACCACCCAATTTTGATGTTGATGCGTACGCCCGTCCCTCCGCCCCGCGGTATTCGCATGGATTATCCCAGATTCGGGAGGATTATCCGGTTCAACCCACTCCGGAAGAAGGCCGAGACGAGGGAAGTTCCAGGGCGGACGAGTAGGAGGAGGAGGAGGATCTAGGCCGACATCCGTACGGCCCCAAAGAAACGCTGGCGGTGTACAACGCTTGGATCAGCGTCTCGTACGATCCCATCTTCGAGAATCAACAACCCCGGAAGTGCTTCTGGGAAAAGGTCACCGAGGCCTACCACGAGATTAAGCCGAAAAAGACCCGCCGCCGCACATATAATATGCTCCGCGCTCACTTTGACCGAGTCGACAGAGAGGTCAAACGATTCTGCGCCATCCACAAGAATGAAGCGGCTCATTACCAAAGCGGAGCCACGGGAGCCGACATTCTGAGGTCGGCTTTGCGGGTCTACTTTGACGACACCGGCAAACAATTCAAATATGTCGATGTTTGGGAGGTCGTCAAGGACGAGGAAAGGTGGGCCGGCGGTGTGCGGTCCAGCACGGGCTCGACGTCGAAGTGCACGAAGCACACGGCGAGTGACCAATACTCGTCTGGTGACGGTTCGGGGCAGCAAGCCACAAGAGTTTGGCTCGCAGGAGGTTGAGACTCCTGCAGATGATGCCGGGGGATCCTCCCGTGGGCGCGTCGGCCGCAAGGGAGAAATGCGGCGAAGGCGGCTAGAGGGAGGAGGGGCAGAGCCGAATCAAGCCAGGCGGGCTCGGGCTCGGGGGGGACCCCCCAACTCCCCTATGGCCATGTACATGACCGCCACAATGGCGGACACTTCCTGCTTTACGCCCGCCCAATACCAACCCTGGCTTAACGAAGTTGCGTTTATGGCGGCACAACTTGGCATCCGCCTCCTCACGGCTTCAGTGCACCTCCACCGTCTCCGGGGATGATTCTACGGCGGAGTAGTTTTTTTTATTTTCTGTAAAATTATATTTTAAATTATGTCATTTTTATTTTTTTAGGATTTTAATTATATCTTTTTTTTTATTTTTTTGAATTTTAAGTTGTATTTTTTTATGTTTTAATTTTATTTTATTTTTAATGAAGTGTGTTTTTTTAATTGAATTTGGTTGGAAATAAAATTTAAAAATAAAATTGAATGAATAGTAATTTATGGGACGGTTAATGGACGGAGGGTTGCAGGTTCCGTCCCTTAGTTAAGAGATTGAGTAAAAAAGTACAGTGGGACCCGCAAATAGTAATTTAAGGAACGGTATAGTGACAGTGTTGTGGATGACCTTATGTGATACATTTTCATGTGTCGAGTACTACTTAGTTTTGCTGTTAATTGTTATAATGGATCAAATATAAATGTTATAATGTACTACCATTAAGCACAATATCGATTAAGGTATATACGATAAAAATAAATCTCAACAATCTTTCTTAAAAATTAGCCCTTTTTTCCTACGAGCCTACTGCATGCACCGACCACAATTTTAAAAATAATACTCCCTCCGTCCCGCACTACTCGCACTTATTTCCTTTTTGGGCGTCCCAAGTTACTTGCACTCTTTCCATTTTTAATAAAAAATTTCACCTACAGCCGTCATTTTTTACTTTCCTATACACTCATTCCTTAATCTCCGAGCCGAAAAGGAAATGAGCGAATAGCCCGGGACGGAGGGAGTAGTATAAAAAAAATACTATTTCCATCTTTAAAAAATAACCCTTTTTAAATGATGCAATTCATAAAACAAGAAAAGTAGTAAAAAATTTAATGAAAAATGGGTCAATCGAAATAATTCAATCTCACTAATTTAATCTTGGTGAATCTTCAGTCTCAGAGAGACGGGAGTTTCCGGTTTAAATCGATTTGCATTGTATTTCAAAATCGTTCGAGTTTCTCGGCCTTGGCACATTCTTGAGCACAATGAATGGTTCTTGCTTGAATTTCGACAGCCCCATTGGCGACGCCATTTCCAGGATCCGGTTTGCTCCGGTTTCCAACAATCTTTTAATTTCCTCTTGGGATTCGGTAAAACCTATTCCCCCAATCACCTTTACTTCTCCGCTCTCAGTGTTTTCGAGCAGACACTCCACTCCGACTTTTCGATGTGGATAAATGCGAGCTCAGGTTCGAAGCTCCTAATGGGATTCTAGATTGCTGTTTCGAGAGTGAATCAGTTGCTCTTACAGCAAATTCCGATGGTTCCGTTATCAGGTTTGCCTTTTGCGTTATGTGTGTATTTGATATTCCCAATGTTTTAAAAACCGGATCGGCAAATGAACCGGCGACGTTACTGGTTCACGGTTCAACCGGTCGAACCACCGGTCTAACCGTTTTACTGTTGTAAATATATAAAAATATATTAAATTTAGTAAATGATTTATAATCATTTAGTAAATGATTTACAATTAATATATTAAATTCAGTAAATGATTTATAATTAAATTTAGTAAATGATATATCACAATACATTAAACCTTATAGATAATTAGTGATGTATAAATATAAATAATATTAAAATTTAGTAAATATATTCAGATATATATATTTAATATTAGTTAGTCTAGATAAAAAATTTAATATTTCATGTATTAAAATAGATAATGTTTATATTAATTTAAGAAAATTTATTTCGTAAAATAATATATAATTAAATACGAATTAAGTACTTATTAATTAGTTTAGATAAGATTATTCATTAATGTCAATAGCTAGGGTATATAAATTAAGTATGTGATATAAAAAATTTATTTATAGTAAATAATGAATCTTATATGGTACTAATAATAATATAGGTGGTAAGTAGAGCATCATTAAAATATAAAGGATGATAATTATATACTCCCTCCGTCCCGGGCTACTCGCCCATTTCCTTTTCGGCACGGAGATTAAGGAATGAGTGTATAGGAAAGTAAAAAATGACGGTTGTAGGTGAAAATTTTTACTAAAAATGGAAAGAGTGCAAGTAACCTGGGACGCCCAAAAAGGAAATAAGTGCGAGTAGTGCGGGACGGAGGGAGTATATTATAATTAACAATTATATTAAAGAATAATAAAATTATAATGAATTATTAGTTTTTAGATAAAATTAATGATTAATCTATAAAAATATTTAATGTTCAAATTGTTCAATGAGCCCATGTGGTGGAGTGGTAGATGTCTTCTTAACTAGAAGAGAGGTCATGAGTTCAACCTCTACCAACAATAAATTTTAAAATATTTTGAAAAAAAAATAAAAAACCGGTTTCCGGTCCAACCGGTCCGACCGACCGGTTCCAAAAAAAATAGAAAACCGGTTTCCGGTTCACGGTCCAACCGGTCCGACCGGCCGGTTCCACTGGTTCACGGCGGTTCAATGCAGTGGTGGTTTAAAGGGGTGACCCGGACCGGACTACCTACCGGTTCGCGGTCCGACCGGTCGAACCGGCCGGTCCGGTCCGATTTTTAAAACATTGGATATTCCTAAAATTGGGGATTTTTTTAATCTCTGATTAGAATATAGCCAATAATTTGGGAATATATTGTTCTTAGCTAAATTATTTTCTGAGCGATTTTTTTAAAGTAGGAATATATGTTTAATCTTTGCCCCTGCCGTGAACTTGTTAACTAGAGAATTAAAATAGTACTGCTTGCATCATTCTTGTTATGTTTGCAAGTCACCAAATTTTATGTGGAAATTGAGTCTTGACATTCAGTGGAAAGATACCAATAAATTGAATCATTGTTATGCTATGAAATTTGTTAAATTTTAAATTTACTAAAGTTGAGCAAAGTTCTGCTGTAATCCAGTTTAGTATCTCACTATCAGGCCTGATTCTATTTCTAACAGAACATCTTTTACAACTCATTCAGCAACTTCGGTTATTTCCATCTTGAACTGATAATGCTTTACGTGGTGTTATATTTGATTTTAAAATCTCCTAGGTATGACATGGGTGTGGGGAACAGCAAAGCAATAGGGAAACATGAAGATTTGGCAACCTGTATTGAATATTCTGAGGAAAAATGTAAGATATTGGTAGAATGTAATCCTTTAGTCATCTGCTTGCTACTTCCATTTATAAAGGATGTGCACGAATCAGGGGTTACTAATCTTATACCTCTGGGATGATAAGCAAAGTGGGGCGAACAATAGTCCGTCTGATTTGCGGACGATGACATATCCATCGTCCGCGCCCTATGCTTCGTCCACGGACAATAGGGTATGTCATCGTCCGCAACTTCACTCTTCCATTCACTCCACTCTTCCATTCTCACTCTTCCATACACTAAAAATGAATCCCGGTGATTACCCAAGTCCAAATAGTCCGTTGTTCAGTGGTGGTGCACGGCGGCCGGGTACAGACCTTGATGAATACCGACTCTTTGACTCCAACACCCAGTACGATCCCGATTTCAGTACGGATTCGTACGGGCTGTCAGACATGGAGTCGTCTCCCACCCGCGCCCACGCCCCACCCCGCCGCCGCCGTCTCAGGCTCCGCCACCAAGAACAAGTGGAACAGGCAAAGGGCCCAGAAGTTGCCGCCTCCGGAGAAGAATGAAGAGTTCACCCTAGGGAGGACGAACTACAACCCAGATGAAACCATCGTCTTGGTTAGGTGTTGGATTGATATTTCGGAGGACCCGGTGTTTGCCAACAACCAAAAGCAAATCGCATACTGGGAGCGCATCGCTGATCGCTACAACGAGGCCAAGCCGGCGGCCGCCTACAAGCGCCATAAGGAGCAGCTTCGCAAGCACTGGGATCGGGTGAAGAAGCAGGTCAATTTGTTCTCGGCGGAGTATGAGAAGTGCTTGAGGGAGCAGGGCAACGACGAGAGTTTAACTGATGTGCGCGATAAAGCGCTTGCGTCATACATTTCATTGTACGACGATTTCAAGCATTACAACTCCTAGCTCCTCTTGAAGGATAAGCAGAAGTTCCAAGGAGGGATTATGCCCCTATCGACTGCTGCGAAGAGGACGAATAACACCGCCGCCGGTGATTATACGAGCGGCGACAACGGCGCACCTCCGATGGACCTCATCCAACCGATGTACGAGGATGAGAGTTCCGGCACACCGGTGTCCCCCCGGCGTCCCATTGGCTTCAAGACTGCCAAGAACAAGGGCAAGGCGAAGGCGACATCCTCACAGGCCGCGGCCGCGGCCCCGACCCCGGCCCCGACTTCGGCTGCGGGACATGCCTACGCGGAGTTGGTGGCGGCCGCCAACCGGAGGACGTTGTTGGACACGCACCACGCCCTCATGCAGTGTGAGGACCCGGGCAAAGCCGAATACCTCAAGTGGATGATCGATGATCTGTGCCGCAAGCTGAGAATGAAAGATTAGTAATGTAGGATTTAGTGAACTTGTTTTTTATTTCTAACCCTTGTAAAAAAAATTTAATCAGTAATGTAGGATTTGTCTTTAATCGTAGTGTTTTTTTTAGAATTTTGCATGACATATTTGAAAACATAAAAAATTAATTAACAAAATAGTAGTGAAAATTATAGGGCGGACTTTAGGGCGTCCCACTGCAGGTGGAAGGGTAGGAGAATAGAATGCTGATGTGCCCCTCCCACTGCAGGTGGAAGGGTAGGAGGATAGAATGCTGATGTGGCGGAGCATAGAGCGACCTATTGTGTATGCTCTAGTAATAGAGAAGATTTGTTTTAAAATGTTTTGATATCGTCCAAGTCCAGATGACTATTAGAAAATGGTTATTTCCTTCAAACTACGCAAATAGCAATATCTATGAAATCAGTACGGCGTTCGAAGTGCTGGACTGTTACGATTTATGTACACCTGAAAATAACATATGCAGGCTCAAATTTTTGTATATATGCAGGTTAACTCATGAGCGCCGGATGGGATAAAAAAGTAAAATTTTGGGATCCGCGCTCAACTAGGATGTTTGATGAGTAGTTTAGAGCATCCACCATAGGCGTAAATGGGGCGGACAAAAATTTGGGGCTATTGTGGGGCTGTCTATAGTGCAGCAAACGTCCGCCCCATGGCGGACAAGAAAAATGGGGCTATTGTGGGGCGGTAGAGGCATCGCCTCCTACGGGGCGATGGCGGGGCGATGGTGGGGGCCGCGGGGCGAAATGGGGCGATGGGTGGGGCGACGGGCTATGCACGTCCGCCCCAATTTGATTTTTTTTTTTTTTAATTTTTTCGAAAATTACATCTATAAATACTCCTCCTCCACCATCCATTTTTACCCACTTTCACACACTTCATTTTCACACATCACTATCAACACTTTCACTCTAAAAAAATGCACGGTGGAGACGACGAATCCCCCGGCTCGCACGAATCGGGATATGGCGGCAATCAATCCCAGCCGTCGGGATATGGCGGCGGACCGTCGGGATATGGTGGCGTACCGTCGGGATATGGCGGCGTACCGTCGGGATATGGCGGCTTTCCGTCTCAGCCATGGAGTTGGAATCAACCTCCCCCGGCATGGGCATCGAGTCCAACTCCGCCACCATCTCAGCCTTGGAGGTCTTCTCCCACCCAACCTTTGGCGAGGAATCTGAGCCGCTCGGCGTTTGGAGATTACAGACCCAACCTCGACTCGCTTAACCATCCCCGTCCGGAGACCCCTTACCAATCCAGTCAATCTCCTTTCACCGATGCAGATCAAGACGCACTGGATACGATGATGGATCTGATCAGTTCCGGCGTACCGGATACGCCCGTTACAACGAGAATTGGAGGGTCCCAACGCGGCGGCGGTGGCGGTGGAGGATCGGGTAATGTCAGCGGAGCCGGCGGATCGGACAGCGGCGTCGGCTCCGGTGGCGGTTCGCAAAGCGGCTCAGTTCAAGTCGGAAAAAAAAGCCCATCCACTACACCAAAGCGGAGTCCGTTGCTGTGGCGAGGGCGTGGGATGCCGCCACATCAGACCCCATATTGGGCACCGATCAGACCGAGTTTAGCTTTTGGAAGCGCGTCGTGTAGGCGTACAACGAGTTCAAACCTCGCGACTCCCTCCCGCGTGACGGGGAACAGCTCCGCAAGAAGTGGTCTAGGATTCTGCCGGCAACCCGGCGGTTCGCGGGCATATACCAGAACAGCCTGCTCCATGCGGAGAGTGGCCGCAGCGAGGCTGACGTGAAAGAACTTTCGATGGAGCAATACCACACGCTCGGCAATCCAAAGTTCACAATGTGGGAGGAGTTTCTAGTTCTCCAGGACTGCCCAAAATTCAAGGCCATCTGTGCCCAAGAGCAGAGTCCGGCGACGAAGCGGACAAGACACAACATTGCCGGGGACTACAGCAGCGGCAGCGGCTCCCGATCGTTCGACCTGAACGAAGAGCAAGCCGCAGAGCCCTCCGCTACACACTCTAGGCGCGCCCGCCCTCCGGGACAACGTGCCTCTATCCGACGCGCTAGAGAAGCCGGCGGTTCCTCTCGACGATCGTCGGCGGCTTCTGGATCGCGCGCCCCGCAGCCCGAGTCAACACTGCCTTCAAGGGCCCCTTTTGCCAGCGCGGTCTTGAGGGATACCGTATATGTGCAGCTGGCGCACGAATTGAATGATGCCTGCAGAAATTACGAGACGGCAACCGACCCGTACATCAAGAATATATACTCCGACCTCATACGTCGGATCCAGCGTCGTCTGCGCTTGGCTGATGAGGGTCCTGGGGCAGCGGCGGCCGGCGGCAACGAGGGAGACGTTGAAGGCGATGGAGAAGGCGACGGAGATGAGGAAGAGGAATCGGACGACGCCACCGATTAGACGGTGGCGGCGTTTTTATTTGTATTTTTTTACGTTCGTTGTATAATTTTACCTTTGCCAATACAACGAATATTCGGTCTCAATTACCTCGTTTTGCAAATATTTCAATTTAGCTGATTTAAAAACGAAACGAAAAAATTAAAATAAAAATTGGTTACAAAATTTTGGGGCTATTGGAAGTGTCCGCCTATAGTGAGGCAGTGTTGGAAAAAATTGGGGCTATGGACAAAAAAGTGGGGTTGTGGACAAAAAAAGGGGGCGGGGCGATTGAAAGCATCCGCCTATAGTGGATGCTCTAACATCCATGTCATGTCTCTGTCAGGATTGAGTCTGATGATTGCTCACAAGTCATCAGTGCATCTTTATGACTTGCGTCGCTTAGGGCGTCCACTATGGCACGGACGCCCGACCGCCGCGCCGCCCCCCTTCTCGCACAGCCGCCCCACCGCCGCGGAGCCCGCATCCGCCCCGTTTCCACACTATAGGGCGCCGCGGCCATCGCCCCACCCATTCTTCCTCCATTCACCCCAGCCGCGGGCTCGCCCCGAACGCGGCTATCCCGCGTCCACCACCCCCACCGCCGCGGCGTGTTGTCCGCCCACCTTCCCCACTATAGCCGCCCCGCTTCCGCCCCAAACGCGGCTATAGCCGCGTCCACATTATAGTGGACGCTCTTAGGGTGTCCACAATGGTGGCCCTTGAAGGCCACCAAATGTGGCCCGACCACCATTCGTGGCTCTCTTGTGGCCTTCACAATGGTAAAGGCCACGAAATGTATAAAAACAATAGGGCCACGAAATGTGGCCCTCTCCAAAAAATAAAATTAATTTGTTTGCTTTTGTAATAATATTTTTTAATTTATGTCTAATAAATTTTATTAGTCTTTAAATTTATGATATTTATAAATTTAATTAAAATAAAATAATTTGGATTGTAAACAAAAAAAATTCACAACCTAAAAAAAATGTAACAATAATTTCATTGTATTATATTAAAGTAGGAAAATTATACAACGAAAGTGATCTAGTTTAAAAACACTGGGGGAAACCCAAATCACTCTGCGGCGCTACTTCTACGGTTCCAGACCTCTTCAATCATATCAGCCTGCAGTGATGAATGCGATATTTGGCTCCGCATGTCGGTGTACCGCTGGATCAAGTATTCATTACTACGTGGTACACCCATGTCTCACCTCAACCCCTCTGACGTATACTCTTATAATAAATAAATCCCTTATCATAAAAGCAATCAATACACGTGTCTAATTCATAGAACACCCATATTATATAAGTTCAAACCAACACTTATCTGATACATATTTCAAAACATTCTACACAGTAGTGGAACCCTCTCACCACTCTATATACTATACATTTATCTACATGCAAAATGATGAGACGGAGAAGGTTGCCAATATGCGTCAGCCGCCGAACCTGATAACACGTGGAGTTCCTATGACGCACGTTAGTCAAAACCTTACTGCTATCTTATTCCTGAAAAATTTAGTGGTTTATATGAGCCACAACTCAGTATATATAAATTTCCACCTTTAATCTCACATGATACAAACATCAAGCATATTCTTTGTCAATACATATAATCAGAAATAATATATAACATAATTTAAACACAAACCATTTTCATAAGCATATGCCACTCTATTCAGTTTATTATTCTGTAACAGTCAAGCCTGGAATCTGCCCGGGATTTCCAATATGATTGACCCGTAGGTCCCATTATGATTTGACCCGAAGGTCCCACTGTGATTTGACCCGAAGGTCCCACTGTGATTTGACCCGAAGGTCCCAATATGATTGACCCGAAGGTCCCACTGTGATTTGACCCGAAGGTCCCAATATGATTGACCCGAAGGTCCCACTGTGATTTCAGATCCAGGGCAAAACCGTCACAGACCCTCTTTAATCCAATGATTCACATAATCGGTATCATAAACATATCATTTGCACCAATAACATATCCATATCATATTCCATCAAATTATATCAAATAATACATAATCATATTGGATCACATCATATAATCAAATCATTCATTTTGTTTAACACCTAGCAAGGAAGCAAATAAAACATGTAAAATTAAAAGTGTGATTTATACACACCTTATCACGATAGGTAATCTGGTCGAACACTAGCTCTTGATTCCCGATCTACGTTCCTTGATCCTTAAGATATATATAACTAAAATTTCGATTCTGCTTTGCGATCTCCTAACTCTAATTTCTTTTCTTCTTCTAAATTTTCTCTCGTCTTCCTCTACTAACTATTATCATTCTCTTTTCCTTTCTTTTTTTCTCCCCAATCTACGTGTATATATATATAAGCATGCTAACCCTGATTAAAAATAATAATAACTTAAGGCTACTCATTAAAATAAATAGTAACATGCATGCTATATAGTTTATTTTTTTGACATTTGTCATATAATATCAGTGGCACTATCAACTACTGACCACGTACATATTAACATATTTGTATTTTTAAACTATGCTACTACTATTATATAATATTATATTAGTTTAGGATCACTATCATTTTCTATTTAATATATATATGTACGTACGTAAATACTAGTACTGCATGGTACACATGCACACACATTTACACATATACATGCATTTAGAATAACTATTTAGTATTTAAAGCAATATTACATGATAGATGTAATTGATTTTATTACTATATATATTTTTCTTTTCAAGAATCATAACCTTAAGTATTACTATCTATGGTATCCACTTAATATTCCATGACACATATAATTAACTAAAATAAATATGTTAATATGCAAAATGATGCATGTTTCGGGTTAGGGATGTCACAATTCTTCCCCTCTTTAAGAATTTTGTCCTCAAAATTCATTTCTTTAAAATTTGACATGCTCAATAAAATTTCTAACCCGTAAACAGATGTGGATAGTTCTTTCTCATCTTTTCCTCTATTTTCCAAGTCGCTTCTTCGACTCCGTGATTTTGCCAAATAACCTTTACCATTAGAATATCTTTTCTTCGCAATTGCTTTATCTGGCGGTCCACTATATTGACTGGTTCTTCTATATAACTCAATTTCTCAGAAATTTGTATATCAGTATCTTTCAAAATATGTGAAGGATCAGATAGATAACGTTGAAGCATACTGACCTGGAAAATATTATGAATTCGTGTTAATTCTAGAGGTAGTACTAACCTATGCGCCAATGGTCCAACTCTTTCGACAATATCATACGGACCAATATAACAAGGACTCAACTTAGCTTTATAACTCTTCTGTCTATCCCATGTCGCTTTCAATCTGCTTTTAATAATGTCAATCTTGGACAGTTTCTCGAATAATCTCTGACACTTCTAGAATCTCTATATAGAACTTCTACATTTTCTACTATATAATGTCTCATACATTGTCATAAATGAAACTGATTACTATACGCAAACTTTATCAACAGAATATACTCATTCCCTGAACCCTGAAATTCAATAACACGAGCACAAAACATTTCTTCCAACGTCTTTATAGTTCTCTCTGACTTACCATCTTTCTAAGGGTGAAAAACATTACAAAATATAGTCATGTCCCCATAGTTGTCGAAAAGCTTTATCAAGACTTAGATACTGAATTGCGGATTTCTGTCAAACATATAAGATACTAGAATACCACCTAAATCATAAATGTACCACATCTCTCGCGTACCTTTCAGCTAAGGGATATAACAAACAACGCCATCTTATAGGTAAGAAATGTGCTATCGGTGACCCTGTACCAGAATTTATGGTAATGTGTTCTCATTTTGAGACTAGAATAGTTAAATGCTTCAACAAACCTGTAGGTACACACTGTTCTGCTTTAACCTGTTGACATATCAAACACCTTGAAACAACTCTACGACTTTCTTCTTCATCTTCGACCACCAATAATACTTTAATAATGATGTTATTTGCATATGTATAATCACTCTGCTTGACTTATAACTCAAAGTATCTGTAACAACATTTTCCTTCTCAAGATGGTATTCGATGGTGCAATCATATTCTTTAAGAAACTCCATCCAATGTCTTAGTCTCATATTCAACTCCTTCTTACTTTTCAAATATTTCAAACTTTCGTGATCAACCAGAATTCGACGAAGTCCTCCATACAAATAATGATGCCAAATCTTCGAAGGAAACAACACTGCTAAATTCAGATCAGAAAGAGAATAAGATGCTTCATGTACTCGTGATTGTCCTTGACGCATAAGCAATAAACTTTCCATTTTTTTAATAGAAATCCAGATCAGAAATAGAAAACCAAATCCATGTTGCAGTGCATTACTGTAAATAACATAATATCATGTACCTTGAAATTGATCAAATAAGTTTTCTATTCTCGGTAATAGATATTTATTCTTCACAGTCACTTGATTCGACTTCCAACAGTATATATAATGTCGCAGTGTTTCTTCTTCAAAAATAATATTGATGCTCTCCAAAGTAAAACATTAAGTCATACATATCTCTTGTCTGACAACTCTTGCAACTATTTATTTAACTCTTGAAACTCTAATCAAGACATTTGATAAGGATGAATAGAAATAGATACAGTACCTGGTAGTAACTCAATAGTGAAGTTTATCTCTTGATCAGGTGATAACCCAGAGAGATTTCCACTTCGAATAAATTGAAAAGTCGATGTAGCTAATATAAGACAAGTTGCAATTGGTCAATACCATTAAATATCATTCGATCTCGTCTCGATGATTATATTACCATTTCTTTAACATGACAAGCTGCCTTAGTTCGATGAAGTGACAACCAATTTATACACGTGATAATATCAAATTTGTGTATGAACAAGAGAATCAATATTCGCTAGCAGCTCAACTGAATTAACTCGCACCACATAGTCTAGATAAACTGTGTATACTGAAACAATGTCAGCTCGTAATCAACAACAAATATAGTTCCTTGTAAAGACAAAAAGTCTCTTTACTTCTCATCATTATACACTTCTTGCATATATTTATCATTAAATTCTCTAGGAAAATCTTCTGAACTGAGTACCAGAGGTTGTATCATAGATTGTGGGACTGTTTCTCACCAATAGTAAGTATTGCTTCAAAGAAGAGACACTATGTAATCAAAACGCTCATCTGACATACAACTCATCTGATTAAACACATATTCTATCCTTTTCAACCATATCTCAGTCACGGCTGGATCAGTAGTCTCATAAAGTCAACAATTCCATTTTTCGGTGCTATTTAATGTTTCTACCTCTTTGATTCATCATTGGTCCATGTATTTACTGGAAATCACCATATGATGCAATATGTATATGAGATGTTTCTATAATTAATTGATGATGCAGGGCGGCTGACCCTTCTCTCCTCAGTGAGATATGTTCATGACAATACAAATGCAAATGAAACTTATAACATAAATGTATCATATGATATACATGAATACTATGTCCCAGCGGGATTCTATCCCCGCTCTGATACCACCTAAACTGTCTCACCTCAACCCCTCTGACGTATACTCTTATAATAAATAAATCCCTTATCATAAAAGCAATCAATACACGTGTCTAATTCATAGAACACCCATATTATATAAGTTCAAACCAACACTTATCTGATACATATTTCAAAACATTCTACACAGTAGTGGAACCCTCTCACCACTCTATATACTATACATTTATCTACATGCAAAATGATGAGACGGAGAAGGTTGCCAATATGCGTCAGCCGCCGAACCTGATAACACGTGGAGTTCCTATGACGCACGTTAGTCAAAACCTTACTGCTATCTTATTCCTGAAAAATTTAGTGGTTTATATGAGCCACAACTCAGTATATATAAATTTCCACCTTTAATCTCACATGATACAAACATCAAGCATATTCTTTGTCAATACATATAATCAGAAATAATATATAACATAATTTAAACACAAACCATTTTCATAAGCATATGCCACTCTATTCAGTTTATTATTCTGTAACAGTCAAGCCTGGAATCTGCCCGGGATTTCCAATATGATTGACCCGTAGGTCCCATTATGATTTGACCCGAAGGTCCCACTGTGATTTGACCCGAAGGTCCCAATATGTTTGACCCGAAGGTCCCAATATGATTGACCCGAAGGTCCCAATATGATTGACCCGAAGGTCCCACTGTGATTTCAGATCCAGGGCAAAACCGTCACAGACCCTCTTTAATCCAATGATTCACATAATCGGTATCATAAACATATCATTTGCACCAATAACATATCCATATCATATTCCATCAAATTATATCAAATAATACATAATCATATTGGATCACATCATATAATCAAATCATTCATTTTGTTTAACACCTAGCAAGGAAGCAAATAAAACATGTAAAATTAAAAGTGTGATTTATACACACCTTATCACGATAGGTAATCTGGTCGAACACTAGCTCTTGATTCCCGATCTACGTTCCTTGATCCTTAAGATATATATAACTAAAATTTCGATTCTGCTTTGCGATCTCCTAACTCTAATTTCTTTTCTTCTTCTAAATTTTCTCTCGTCTTCCTCTACTAACTATTATCATTCTCTTTTCCTTTCTTTTTTTCTCCCCAATCTACGTGTATATATATATAAGCATGCTAACCCTGATTAAAAATAATAATAACTTAAGGCTACTCATTAAAATAAATAGTAACATGCATGCTATATAGTTTATTTTTTTGACATTTGTCATATAATATCAGTGGCACTATCAACTACTGACCACGTACATATTAACATATTTGTATTTTTAAACTATGCTACTACTATTATATAATATTATATTAGTTTAGGATCACTATCATTTTCTATTTAATATATATATGTACGTACGTAAATACTAGTACTGCATGGTACACATGCACACACATTTACACATATACATGCATTTAGAATAACTATTTAGTATTTAAAGCAATATTACATGATAGATGTAATTGATTTTATTACTATATATATTTTTCTTTTCAAGAATCATAACCTTAAGTATTGCTATCTATGGTATCCACTTAATATTCCATGACACATATAATTAACTAAAATAAATATGTTAATATGCAAAATGATGCATGTTTCGGGTTAGAGATGTCACAACCCATCTGCAGGGGCTCCATGGCAGTACCCGAGCTCGAACTAGCACCATCTTCCGGTGTCCACCGCTCTGCAGCAAATCCTTCGTCATCTATTATCATATTGTGCAATATGATACATGCAGTCATGATGACTGCGACATCATTTTCGTGCCATTGTCGAGCTGGGCAGCGTATAATTGCTCATCGCGCTATATGGACGAAGAGACGTTGCGACATTCTGAATCGCCGACGGAAAATTTCTGCCGGATAACGGGCGTTCTCGTTGAAGTAGTCCTCCATCAACCGGCGGTCAGCCCCGGTATGATCTCGGTCGAAAAATCACCGATGATAGAATGGCCGAGGGACTGCCGCCGCCTCAGCCGCGGCCTCCGCCGCATCTTCCGCCTTGTCGGCTTCACGTTGCACCGCTGCAACAAGGTTTTGGAACTCCAGATCTACCGCTTGTTGGAATTGTTCATCGTCGGAATCCATAGTTCCAAGGTTGTATAGAAATTGGAAGGAAAGATTGGAGTAAAATGGAGTTGAAAAAATGGAAATGAGAGTGTATATCTATAAAGTAATTTTCAAAACTTAAAAAAAAAAAAAAAATTCCCGCGGCCCGCTGCAGTGGAGGGCCGCGGCTTCCGGCCCTGCGCCCCGGCTCTCGGCTCTCTGCCATGGGGGGCCGCGGCTCCCCCATTGTGGACACTCTTAGATAAATCACTTCAAGCCAAAAAGTACTTCATGGATATCCATATAAAATGTGTCCGTACAAATTCAGGACTGGATTATGTTTCAGTCCTTGGTAGAAATATATAAATGTCCAGTGACGGACGCAGAAATAAATTTTGGCAGGGGCTTTACTAAATTTTTTTTGGTACTACATACCTTCGTCAAAAATAGAAACTTTTGAAACGGCACAGCTACAAAGATTTTAATGTACAATTGATAAAATAAGAGTCGAAAATAAAAAATAGATAAAATAAGAGAGAGGAAGAGAAAATATAATGAAAGTAGTGTTAGTGGATTGTGGGGTCCGCATCCTAAAATTGAAAGTTTTGAAAGTTTCTATTTTTAAAGGACGGTCCAAAATGAAAGTTTCTGTTTTTAAGGGACGGAGTAATATATATTCCATTCGTTCCATAAAAATATGCATTTTTGGTTGAACATGAATTTTAATGCATAATTTGTAAAGATGTAGAAAGAAAAAGTAATTATTAGTGGAGAATATGTCACAACTCATTAGAGGGAAATTTTTTTCTAAAATTAAAAGGTGCATACTCTTGTGGGACGGAGTGAAAATGATAGAGTGCATACTCTTATGAGACGGATGAAGTAGTATATTATAAAAAATCTCAATATTAAAAATTATAAAAAAAAATCAATAAATAGTTCTTTTGAATAAAAAAACGTTGTCAAATCTAGGAAGCAATTTATAAAGTGTTATAGTAATTATATTAAATGTAGTGACACTTTTAATAATAGTAATTGTATAGCTAAAAACGTGCCACCTGTTTAAATAGGGAGTACGGATTTACCTTTACTATTAATACTGTTACGTTAAAAGAACGCTTCTCGTTGCGGGCTCTATCTTGTCTAGGAGAGACGAGACCGCATCGAGACAGCGTCTCGTCCCCAGCCCGTCCCCATCCCGTCCCTTATCTCGCCGCGGAGGAAAGTCTCGCGAGACAGCTCGCCACAAGCGTTGGCGATGTGGCAAGCTCAGGTTCTTCAGTGACGCCCACTCGCCGGCCCGTGAGTGGACGTCGTTTTTATTTGAAAAAATGTTTTTTTTTTTGTTTTTTTTAAATTCAGGAAAATTTGAAAATTTTTAAAAAAAATCCCAAAAAATATACTAGCCGTTTATAGCCATTTTTTTTACAAATTTTTACTTTTTTTTAAATATTTTTTTAAGCCCCCAATCACTTCTATAAATATCAAATCATTCCCACAAATTAATCCACCATAAAAAAAAACTCTCTATTCTCACTCAAACACTCTACATTCTTCATCTCAAACATTATTCTTCTCCCAAATTTAATTCATTCATGGATCCATTTGAGCAAATGCGTCGAATAATGGAAGAATCGCTAGTAGAAGATCGACGCACATGATCGTCAATCGCTAGAAGAAGATCGACGCACATGATCGTCATTGGGCAAAATTTGGCAACCAGTAGACGCACATGATCGTCATTAGACAACTCTTTCTTCTACATTTATTAGTTTTGAGATTTTGAATTTAGAGAGAGTTTTGAGTTTTAGACAACTTTTTTTTCTGATTCTTTAAAAATTATGTATTTTTAATTTTTTTTAGGATTTCGATTATGTTTTTTATTTTTATTTTTTTAGAATTTGAAGTGGTAATTTTATTTTATTTAATGGAGTGTGGTTTTATTAATTGAATTTGTTGGAAATAAAAATAAAAAATGAAATTGAATGAATAGTTAAGGGATGAGATGGTTAAGAGGTGGAGGGATGCATGTGTTGTCTTTTAGTTAAGAGATGGGGTGAAAAGTACAGTGAGGCCCATGAATAGTGAAGATATGAGACGGTTAAGAGACGGATAAGAGACAGGGATGCGGATGGCCCGCTGTTATTTTGTTCATCTTCTTCCTCTTCCCTTCTTCCCAATTACATGCGGCGGCCATTGTTGTAAGTAGTTTGCTCTGTAATTTTAATTTTCAGCACCTCCTTCCCATTAAACTTCTAACAATTTAGACATCAAAGATATTAACTTTGGCGATGGCTGAACATAGTTTCTGAAAATTTTGAAAAATTTTGCAGTAGAAATTTACCTCCTTCACCTGTGTCCACCACCGGACATATCAATATTTTCTTGCGACCTGTGCTTTTCATAATTGAGTTGGCTGCCCAAATGATACGAAGCTATTATTGAGTTGGCAACTCATGCACTTGGAATTATTAAGTTTCACCTTGCTTTGCAACTAAGTTTGAACTTCTGCAGATATGCTTTCAAATGCCAACCAGAAGATAAGAATGGAAAACAACATCTGGTGGCAGTAAATGACATTGCATTTAATCCATCGTATGTGTCTCGCTCATTTTTAGCTTTCCATTGCACACATTTAAACACACTTGGCTATATCATTACCTATTTCAGCTTACGTGGAGTCGTTGTTACTGGTGATAATGAGGGTTATGCTACGATATGGGATGTCATAAAGAGGAGACGGTTGCTGGAGGTATGCTAATCTTAACTACTGTGATGGCTAGTGCCTGTAATATGCAGGATCCTTGACCATTTCCATTTTCTTCTGTAACTCCATTCTATGTTGGCGCCCCTTAACTCTACCATGTTCTCATAAACATCCCTCTTGATTCCAGTTTCCCACATTTCCAAACAGTGTTGCATCTGTGGCATGTAATCACGGGGGGGCAGCTCTTGGCGGTCGCATCAACTTACACTTACCAGGAGGCCAATCAAAGGTATCCATGGTCACTCGACTTCCTTGTCCTATTCTCTGTCTTGCGTATCCGTCTTCTCAAGTTGCTATGTATGAACCAATTTTCAACTACACAACACTTTATGCATCATTATCATCACTTCCATTACAAGAGAAGCTTGACTATTAAGAAAAAGGTTAGTCCCATGTCTTTATATGCATCAACAACTAAGCCATGAAATCTTTCCAAACCAGCACATATTTCCCTTATCTGCAAGCTAATTTGGGTGGTTTATTTCTTTAACCACCTGATATTTGCATTTCAGAACTCACTCTTATAGAGGCTGATTTGAGTAAATTTTAAATCTGGTAGTTCATGATTTGTAGCATAATGAATGCTTAACAAAGCATACACTCCTTATGTAACAGAGAAGAGCATCCTCAGATATTCATGCATCATCTCGAAGCTCAACAGATTGAATCAATCTCGGCCAGTAGTTCGAGGAAGGCATAATCGAGGACAAGTTGTTGTCGAGGTCATTTTTCAGCTTCATTTCTAGAAATGCAACTTAACTTTTAGTTGTATACTAGTATGTTGCTACTTGATTTTGATTTTTAACTTATTTTGTAAGTGTATGCAGCAAGTAATGTTTACTTTCAGTAACAGTAGAATACATTATATTTTAGAGCATCCCAAACGCTAGCGGGCCGGACCGCAACTGGGTTTCGGCCAGCGGCCCAAGCGTTAAATGTCGACGATTTCCGGCCTGGGACGGTCCCAGTGACGCAGTCGCGTCACGGGGCCGCGCCCGGGGTCCGGCCCGGCTTAGGGTTAGCCGTGCCCGTGACGCAAATCGCGAGTCCGGCCCGGCGTTGTATGTCTTCGGGATGGGCGGCAAGTCCACTCGTTTTTTAAATTTTGTTTGCGTATGTATACACTTGTTATGCTCCATTCTACTACTCTTCCACACTTTCTCAATTTCAATCCTCTTGTATTCCAATATTTCCGGCTTCTATGGAGTGGTTTAACAGCGACCAACGGCAGATGGACGATTTCATCAACGCCAACAACTGGCACGTGCCGCCGTCGCCCGACCCAAATGCAACGCCTAGTCCGGGGTCGGCTACCAACATGGAAATAACATCGCCAGTTAGCACTGATGAGCACGAAATCAGTGATATGGAGCCCGTTGAAGGGAGGGGCAAGGACAAGGTTGCGGATGAGGAGGGGCCGAAGAAGTATAGTCCGCAGGAGACATTGTAGCTGGCCAAGAACTTCGTCGACGTCTCTAGGATCCTATCATCTGCAACCAGCAGAGCGGCAAAGTGTTCTGGCAGCGGATTGCAGATAAGTACAACGCTAGTCGACCTAGAGGGTCGTTCGAGCGTAGCTATGTGAAGCTATGCAAGCATTGGGGTTGGGTCCAAAAGGAGATGAACAAGTGGAATGGCAAGTGGACTAACGTAGTCCGAATGTGGCCGAGCGGGCACAACGAGATGGACCTCGTGGAGAAGGCCATGGCGGACTTCTTCTCTGACGGGAAGAAGCATTTCAAGTACTTCGACGTTTGGAAGCTTGTCGAGAAGCCCGAAGTACACCGCTGGGGCAGAATCAGTGGCAAGTGGGGTGCCGAAGAGAACCAAAGTTTCCGCAGCGGGACACTACTCTTCGAGCGAAGGAGGTCCGCCAATCGACCTCAACGTGACAGACGACGACATCTTCCTCTCATCCCCTGGTACTCAAAGCTGTCCGATTGGCACAAAGGCGACAAAGAGGAAAGTGAAGGGAAAAGCAACAGTGAGCTACTCCTCTATGCCACCTCTGCCGACCAATCCTTCCCTGGATAAGATATCCGACTCTATGTCGGATATGAGTATTACGTTGCGGATGGGCCAGCTGACGGAGTTGACATCGAGAGATACCTCGACAATGTCGGAGTTCGAGCTCGAGTTGCACCATGAGATGATCGCCTACCTTTGCGCACAAATGAAGTAGTTTTTTTCAATTTTTAGGATTTGTAATTTTCTTTTACTAGGATTTGTAATTTTTTTCTAGGATTTGTAAATTTCTTTCTCTAGGATTTTTAATTTTCTTTTTCTAGGATTTGTAATTTTCTATTTTCCGACTGAACAATGAATTTTTCCAATTTTAATTGTTCAACGTATTCTATTTTACGAGTAAAATAGGTTGGAGTTGTGAATAGTGCAATTTAATAGTTGTGACCCGAGATGGGGCCTACAGGGTTAGAGGAGTTGTGGCCTAGGACTCAAATTTAGGAAAATAATGACGTGGATAGGACTTGGGGCCTGAATTGGGAATGAGGTTGGGGATGCTCTTAGCATACACTCCCTCTGCCCGTGAAAAAAGATCTCATTTTTACCTCTCGGGTGTCTATGACAAAGTGTTATTTTAGCTAAAATGGATCCCATCATTTAACTAATCATTATATGAGGCTTAAATTCTACTAATGCAATTCTTTATTTTTTTTATAAAGTTAAACAATTTTTTGCAACTCTTCTTAAGTGAAAATTAGACTATAAACGGTGAATGAAAAGAGTATTTACTCCTTTCAATTATATATGGTGCATATTTTTCTATGAGCATTTAAGAGAACTAAAAGGAGTGGGAGGTGATATGGTAATATACTTTCTCTAATTCATTAAAAATGAAATATTTATTTTAGATTATTCTAATTAAATTGAAACATTTTCTAAAATGAATATACCCCACCATTTCTATGTTTTGTCTCTTTCCTACGTTATTCTTTTTTCCATTAACTTACAAAATAACACTACGTAAAATCTCATACCGAAATGTAAATATTTCATATTTAATGGGACAGGAGTAGTATATTAGTACTAGTATTATAAATTACAAATAAAATTATTTTAAAAAGAAAAAAATGTTAATTATATGACAAAAGGCTTAGGCTACTAGAAGGGATTTGGTGGGGATTCAAAATTAAATGATTTTTATACCAAATTTTCCTTTTTGGTCGGAATATTATTCCATCAATTATACTCCATAATTTTAATTTAATAAATAACGGTAACGAGCTATTCGGTAGCACAGTAATTCCCGTGGGTGAAGCTGCACCGTATTTCTTCATAGGCTTAGCGAAATTTTTCGCATTGGAGTTTTAGAAAGGAATGAAAGGTAGGTATGTTAAATAAACAGATAAAAAAGTAAGAGAAAGGAAAAAGACATGGAGAATAAAGTATAAAGTGAATAAAGTAGAGAGAGTAAAATAAGAAAGAGAAAAAAATTACCATATATAAAAATGACTAAACTATGAAGGAACTTCTCAAAACGAAAAAAATTATCCAACTTTAAAGAAACGAAGAGTAATATTGAAATGCTCAAAGGGATAAGCACAAGACACTGCGTCGTTTTGACGCAGATATCTCAAACGAATCCTGTCCGTCAGCCGCTCCACTCGCCAATCAACGGCGATAAATCAATTTCAAATTGTGAAAACCCTAAATTCTCCATCTGAACTCCACACTACTCGAACCCTATATATCCAAAAAACCCATCGTCAATTCTCTCGCCCTCAGCTTTGCCTTCTGCACACACTCCCAACAAATCCTTTTGTTTTTCAGGCCATTCTCTCACTCTAACCGCCGCCGTCGCCGTCGCCGTTGAGGATGTCGGACGAGGAGCATCAGTTCGAATCAAAGGCCGACGCCGGCGCCTCCAAGACTTACCCCCAGCAGGCCGGCACCATCCGTAAGAACGGTTACATTGTTATCAAGGGCCGCCCCTGCAAGGTTTGTTTCACGCTCTGTTTCTCCTTTTAATTGATTTCGTTGGATTTGATTTCAGTTGTTTCGTTTTGTTTTTCCTCTCAATTCGTCGGATTTGATCTCGGTTTCAATCCTGCTCGAGTATGCGCTTTTTAGTTCCTTTAGATCTGAGCAATATGATCGATTTTCATGTGTTTGTCTATTTGGCTTTGCTCAGCCCTGCGGTTCGTTGATTTAGGTTTTTGGCTACGGTTTCATGGACTGTTTTTCTTTTAAATTTAGTGTGATAACATACAGTCGTATTCCAGTTTCGACTTTTTTGCTTTCATCATGATTGCTCGTGATGGAATTCTCATATCTCTCCTATCAATAGATCCGTACTTTTTTTTAGTATTAAATTTGCTTGCTTTATTCGTGCTTTATTGACGACTTAATAAAGCTCATCAGTCATCACACCCGATTAATTCAGCAAATTTTAACTAATAACATTGTTTCATGATTTGGAAAATATTCTTCGACCTTTGTTTATACTACTATTGTTCAAACAGCAATAAAGCATGATTTTTTTCATTTCAGTTTTCAAGCTGATCTCATAATATTCCCTTCCAGGTTGTGGAGGTTTCAACTTCCAAAACCGGGAAGCACGGTCATGCCAAATGTCACTTTGTTGCAATTGACATCTTCACTTCCAAGAAGCTCGAGGATATCGTTCCCTCTTCCCACAATTGTGATGTATGCATCTTCTTGTTGTGTACCTAAAATTGATATCTTGCTATGCATGAAAACCTTAATCTTAGCTTTTCTCTCCAGGTTCCACATGTTAATCGCACTGACTACCAGCTTATTGACATCTCCGAGGATGGATTTGTACGTGTCTCGTGTTGTTTACATTGATCCCTAACTTCAAATTGCTTATATAGACTATTAACCATGAAATAACTAAATCCGTAGGTGAGCTTGCTTACTGACAGTGGTAATACCAAGGATGATCTCCGTCTTCCTACTGATGAGGCTCTCCTTACCCAGGTGAAGCTTTTCCCATAATTGTTCTTCCCTTTTGGATTAGTAATTTACCCATCTCATGTCTTGTTCGACTATGGCTTTACCTTTCAGATCAAGGATGGGTTTGCTGAAGGGAAGGACCTTGTTGTGAGTGTTATGTCTGCAATGGGGGAGGAGCAGATCTGCGCCCTCAAGGATATTGGTCCCAAGTAGTGTGGGATTGCTGTGATCTGATAATTATAGTTTTCTAAATGATATGGGAGGATCATTTCCCATCGTATGATTCAGGATAGTTTTAGACTGGATTGTTGATG
The DNA here is from genome assembly GCF_004379255.2 of Salvia splendens. Classification (NCBI taxonomy): domain Eukaryota; kingdom Viridiplantae; phylum Streptophyta; class Magnoliopsida; order Lamiales; family Lamiaceae; genus Salvia; species Salvia splendens. Next base: position 10,418,114 of record NC_056034.1, read on the forward strand.
GCTTGTGTCCTCGACGATGAAGGAGACTACTTCCTATTATTAGGATGGCTATTATGTTTCTTTTCCGCTTTCCATTTTTGTTTCTGTTTGAACTGCTGTCATGTTTTATTACTGTGTGGTATTTTAGATTTGACATGTTGGAAACTGGATTCTTCTCATGTGGTTATATATATGTGGTGAATCAAGATTAATTGTGATGGGTTTTACATTGTAATCATCACATTGTGAAATAAGATGGCTGGTGTTTTTATTAGTGGAAAATAAAATCTTATCGATGAGTTTGTATAATGTTATGTTACCCTTTTTTGAGCCACAAGCAGGTTGGTTTGATATGGAAAAATAAGAATAATAAGAGCACATACTACTAGGTAGTTAAATTTCCTTGACAACGTAGGCATCAATTCCCAATTTTGCAATAATAGTAGCTTCTGTTATTTTGGTAACCATGCCTCCAGTTGTAAGGTGTGCTGCTACTGTTACTTCAACTTTGGGAAATAAATTGATGGGGTTATAAAAGAATGCTATTTCTTGTACTCCACTTTCAGTCTTTCATCACTAGTTGAAAAGTAGTACTATGTGAGATAATGAAGCCTTCTAAATCATAAAGATTTATGTACACTCCAGCATCTAAAGCTTTAACAAATTGATAAACTGATAATTGTTGGATGACTTTTGCAAGTTGGCCAGCCACTTAAAAAGGAGACATTCTAAAATTTCCAACAGTGGGAATACATGGTACAAACCATGAGAGGAGCTGTAAAAAAGAAAGAAATTAAGGGAAGACAATCAATCCATCTCATCCTATTCAATGCTATTATATGCCTCTATATCAATTAGTCACCACAGTTTGAACAATATTAGTGGTCCAAAATTGACCAAATAATTCGTACCTTTTGCTTGTGCTCTTAGGCCACCCGCAACGCGTTACGCGGGTGGCTGGTGTCCCGTCCCTCCGTGACAAGACGGGCGCGGGACGCGTTGCATCGTCCTGTTCCGTCACCATTCCGCCGGAACCCCCGTCACGCCGAGACAGCCCGCGAGCTGTCTCGCCACGCGCTTGCGCTACGTGGCGCGCTCCTAGGCGATGCGTGACGCCCACTCGCCGGCCCGCGAGTGGGTTTCGTCACGCTGACGCAATAAATCAATTTTTTTTTTTTAAAAAATTGAATAAAAAAATTAAAAATTCGAAAACGGTAATATTACCGTTTTCAACCGGTTTTCTTTTATTATTTTTTATTTTTTTACTCTATAAATACTCATATTTCATCCTCATTTCACACACAAACACACATCTATTCCTCTCAAATCATCTCTCTTTCCACTCCAATTATCTCTTTTATTCTTCCCCCAAATTTAATCGATCTAATTATCCATATGAGCAAATGCATCGAATAATGGAAGAATCACTTGAAGAAGATCGACGCCGGGAGGCGGAGGAAGCCGCGCCACCCCAAAGACGCTCCTGGACTTACATCCATCGTAACCGGGAGGAAGCCGCCGCAAGGTTAGTCGGCGACTACTTCTGCGATAACCCGGTGTGGGGAGATACCTACTTCCGTCGCCGTTTCCGCATGCGGCGACCGCTATTTCTCCACATCGCAAATACATTGGCAGCCCGGGAAGAGTTCTTCCAAGAAAGATTCGACGTTGTCGGCCGTCCCAGCCACACGACGCTGCAGAAATGTACTGCAGCAATCCGTCAGCTTGCTACTGGACAAACGTCGGATATGTTCGACGAATACCTCCACATTGGAGAAAGCACTAGGAGAATGTGCTTGATCTAATTCTGCAAAGGCATCCGGGCAGCCTTCACCGACGAATTTCTCCGGAAGCCAAGCACGACAGATTGCCAGTTCCTGCTCCGCCTTCAAGAAGTGCACGAATTCCCCGGGATGCTTGGCAGCGTCGATTGCATGCACTGGCAATGGAAGAATTGCCCGGTAGCGTGGAGGGGGTCGTACACGAGCGACCACAAAGGTACCCACCCCACCGTTATACTCGAGGCCGTCGCCGACCACCGGCTATGGATCTGGCATGCGTACTTCGGGGTCCCCGGCTCGAACAACGACATAAACGTGCTCCACCAATCCGACCTCTTCGCCGAAGTTTTGGATGGTAAAGCGCCGACCATCAACTTCACCGCTAACAACCGGCGCTATAAAATGGGGTACTATCTTGCCGACGGCATCTACCCGAAGTGGCCAACCTTCGTGAAGACGTGCATCGGGCCTGTGAACGCAAAGCAGACTCTTTTTGCGCAGAAGCAGGAGGCTGCTCGGAAGGATGTGGAGCGGGCGTTCGGGGTTCTCCAAGCGCGCTTCAACATTATCAAAGCCCCGGCTCGTACGTTGTTCATGGAGAGCATGGTTGACATCATGTATACGTGCATAATCTTGCACAACATGATTATCCAAGACGAAGGACCCGAGGCGGGAAATTGGTTCGACCCTAAAGCCCCCGGAAGCTCAACCACAAGTAGTCCACCTCGAAGTGGAGTGCATCCGTATATACAAGAACAGTTGTCTATTCGGGCAAGGACACGTGACCCTACCGCCCACGCCCAACTCTAAGATGATCTAATGGAGCACATTTGGGCAAAATTTGGCGGATGAAATTAAATTATGTATTTTTTATTTTTTTAGGATTTTTACTTATGTTTTGTTTTATTATTTTAAGAATGTAATGTTGTAATTTTATTTTATTTAATGAAATGTGTTTTTATTAATTGAATTTGTTGGAAATAAAAATAAAAAATGAAATTGAATGAATAGTAATTTAAGGGACGGTTAAGGGACGGATAAAAGATGGAGGGTTGCAGGTTTCGTCCATTAGTTAAGAAATGGAGTAAAAAACTATATTGTGGGGCCCATGAATAGTAATTTAAGAGACGGATAAGTGACAGCGTTGCGTTTGGCCTTAGGTGTGACCTGAAAATATAAGTACTAGTGAGACTATAAAATAAGACAAAAGTATGAACAACCCAATAAAGGAAGAACAAGAGACTGTTCCTCATAGTACGGTAGTATCTTCCATTGAAACAATAATTAAAATCACAAAAGTTTATTAAATTCGCATTTCAAGATACTCCTTTCGTCGCTTAGAAATATGTGCACTTTCCGTTTTCGTCTGTCCCACTAAAATATGTGCATTCCATTTTTAAAAAGTTATATCAATTTAATAATGTAGGTCTCACTATCTACTAACACTACTTTAACTATAAGGCCACCCGCAACGCGTCACGCGGGTGGCTCGTAACCCGTCACGCAGGGATGAGACTGCGACGAGACGCGTTACAGCGTCCCGTCTCTTCCAGCCGAGACGGGTGGCGAGCTGTCTCGTCACGCGCCCGCGCGACGTGGCGCGCTCCGGTGCCATGCGTGACGCCCACTTGCCGGCCCGCGAGTGAGCATCGTCACGCTGACGCAATAAATCATTTTTTTTAAATTCAAATTTTGAAAATAAAAAAAAATTGAAAAACGGTAATATTACCGTTTTTTCGACCGTTTTTTCTTTTGTTTACTCTATAAATACTCCTAATTCATCCTCATTTCACACACAAATACACATCTATTATTCCCAAATCATCTTCATTTCCTTTCCAATTTTCATCTAACTTCTCATCACAAAATGGTCGGCGACAGAAACTCTGGCGATGGCGGCTCTGGCGGGTTTGACATCTACGGGTTCGGCGACGGGGGGCATGTACAATGTCCTGGGTGGTGGTTCCGGTTCGTCAACGCCGGGGGGTACCAACCACCCCATTTTGATGTGGATGCATACGCCCGTCCTTCCGCCCCGAGGTATTCGCAGGGATTATCCCAGATTCGGCAGGATTATTCGGTTGAACCCACTCTGGAAGGAGGCCGACGCGGTGGAGGAGGCTGAGGCGGTGGAAGCTCTAGGGCGGAGGAGGAGGAGGAGGATCTAGGCCGGCATCCGTACAACCCCAAGGAAACGCTGGCTGTGTACAACGCCTGGATCAGCATCTCGTACGATCCCATCGTCGGGAATCAACAATCCCAGAAGTGCTTCTAGGAAAAGGTCACCGAGGCCTACCACGAGATTAAGCCGAAGGGGTCCCGTCGCCGCACATTTAAGATGCTCCGCGCTCACTTTGACCGAGTCGACAGAGAGGTCAAAAAATTCTGCACCATCTACAAGAGTGAAGCGGCTCATTACCAAAGTGGAGCCACGGGAGCCGACATTCTGAGGTCGGCTTTGCGAGTCTACTTCGACGACACCGCCAAACAATTCAAACATGTCGATGTTTGGGAGGTCGTCAAAGACGAGGAAAGGTGGGTCGGCGGTGTCCAGGGGCACCCTCGAACTCCCTAATGTCCACGTACATGACCGCCACAATGACGGACACTTCCCGCATGACGCCTCCCCAATACCAAGCCTATCTTGCTGGAATTGAGTTTATGGCACGACAACTTGGTATTCCGCATCCATGTGGCTTCAGTGCACCTCCATCGCCTTCAAAGGATGATTCGCCGGCGGAGTAGTTTTTTTTATTTTCTATAAAATTATGTTTTAAATTATGTAATTTTTATTTTTTTAGGATTTTAATTATGTGTTTTTTTTCATTTTTTTGAATTTTAAGTTGTATTTTTATTTTATGTTGTAATTTTATTTTATTTAATGAAGTGTGTTTTTTATTAATTGAATTTGTTGGAAATAAAAATAAAAAATGAAAATGAATGAATAGTAATTTAAGAGATGGTTAAGAGATGGAGGGTTGCAAGTTCGGTCCCTTAGTTAAGAGATGGAGTAAAAAGTACAGTGGAACCCAAAAATAGTAATTTAAGAGATGGTTAAGGGACAGATAAGAGACAGCGTTGCAGATGGCCTAATTCTCCTCCTCTCTTTTACTTTACCATACCATTCTCATCTTCTTTCTTACTTTACTAATTTTGTTTTTAATTCACGTGTCATCCCTATTGTCCATATTTTTATGGGACATAGGGAGTATGAAATTATAAATTTCAATACTCCGTATTTCACAACTGTCTAATCCGTACACAAAACGATGCCTTTTTGGTATTCAAAATGAGATTTTTTTTCTTTTTATTTCTTTTCTTATTTTAATAAGTATAACAAGCCGTTCTGTACACTGATAATTGAGAAAAAAATTAAGTATTACTATCATTTAATATTATATTTTAAAATCTTATAAGATTGGTTAAATTTTGATCAAAATTCATGATTTAAGCAACAATTATCTCTGTATTTTATTATTTTATATATTTGGGTATTTTAATATAATAATCTCTCTAAATCGACTCTGCATTAGAAATTAAATCATACTGTATAAACTTGAAAGCGGCCCATTTGATTTGCTTGAATTCCAAATTGGGAATCATCTCAGTATTTGGGCCTAAAATTAATCTTAATATTTTTGAAAGGGACCGAGTATTGCTCACAAAAATTATTGAAAGATACAGTAACATTTGAAACTTTTCCTCTAGAATTTAAATCCACTTCTTTATTTGGCTTAAAAGGAATAAAAGTTTTTCTTATATTTTTTAGTTCAAATTTAACAATTTTTTTCTCTGAAACACATTTTTGAGCTACAGTATGATCTAAGCATAAAGTTAGGTAGGATATTTTATTGTCGTCGTGTTACTCTTTTTGGTAGCTATAAACCCTCGTGCCTTACACGTAATCAAATAGTACCAATTCAACTTGCTATATTCAGTTAAAACTATATAGAACTAATATTTAAAGCTGACTTACTATTATTTATTAACACATAGCTGATTAAAGAATTAATTTTTCGTATGAGTATAAGTTAGTGTATAAGTAATATGTTAACAGTATATAACAATTTGGAAATCATGATTTGGTACTGGATTTCAAATTCCAATACACCACTTTAAAAAATCATAAACAAACTGTTATAGATGCAAGAAAGTGAATAGTATGTATATGTAAATGTTTTATACTACTCCATGATTTACAATTGTCATTTAATAGATACTCTTCATACAAAAATGATAGTACTATTTTTTTGTACATTATACTACTAGTAATTATTTTTTTCATTATCTGGTGAGATATATTTAGAAAATAATTGCGTTTTTGTATTGTAGCACCTACTTAGGTACGGCTTAATTAAGGCCTGCTTCAATCACGTTAATTTAAATAAATGCAGGCCAAAATTTAAGTCGACCCCACCAATATAACGATATGGGTACAACCAAACATTTTATTCGTTCGATTTTAGTCCTAACAAATTAGAGTATTTAGAGGATAACAAATTGAGTGTTATTTAACGCTATAAAATGGTAATTGCATTAATAAAAAAAATAACTTTTCATAAGCAACAAACGGATATTGATAAAATTGTAAGTTATGAAATTTTTGAAAGATTTTTTAATTTAGATTATAGCACATTGAGTTGAAAAGGAGCATGTATACTATTGACATGTTTATTGGCAATTGATTGATTGAATGCAGAAATCTGCTAATGTCAGTGTGTAAGTTATTGTCAAACCAAACCACCAATTAATTTCAAAATAACTCATATTATAAGCTAATAATGGTTAGAGACTTGGAGCTTTATTAATAGACTTGAGAATAAAACTAGGTCATAGATATGAGATAAAAAAATTAGAGAGATAATTTCGGAGAAGAGAAGACATTGAGAAAAGAAAACCTTTTTTATTATATTTTGTGTTTGTAATAGATTATTAGCTTATGATATCGACGGTACTATTAAATAATATAATTGTCTATTTAAACATCCTTATCTTAGATTTTTAATACTTAACAGCAATATCAATGTTCTACATTGGCCAAAGTGAGGCCACAAACAATTTATTATTCTTAATAAAGTCTAAATTTATTGAATACAGATTTATAGAGGTCTTGTGTAATAAATAATTACAAGAATAATAATTTTACTATAAAGTGTGTGTGTGTTTCACATTGGATAGTAGTAGTGGCCTAGTTATAGGTCAGAACTGATAACGTGGGACTGACTAATTTTAGTTGGGACCAACAATGCAACATCATATATTAAAATCCAAACAAGTCATAAAATATATCTCTCTCAACCATATATTAAATTCCAAACAAGTCATCTCTCTCTCTCCTTTGTCTTTTGCCTCTTGCCAAAAGATTCGATCAAGAATTCTCTCATTATTCCTCCTTTTCATAAAAAAAATGATGATTGATGAAGTGTTATTCTCTGTTTAATTTGAATTGTTTCTTAGAATGATTAATCTTATAGTTTCATTAGGATTAGGCAGAGCTGGTCTTCTAATGTTAATTATCTACTAACACATAGATAAAATTCTAAGCGCTATTTAATAAGGCTTTCTCTCTTATCGCCCACATAAATCATGATGAAGATGTGAATTCCGATTCAATCCTTCTTGGACAACTCTTAATTTTTTGGAAAGTCTCATTATTCTAATCATATTCCACGTGCTTATCTCGCAAAAAAAACAACTATATTGCATTAGTGTTTTATGTTCTGAGGCCAACAACGACATACAATTACTCCCACCAAACACAAGTTACAACTTTCATATTTTATGGGTATAATTATAAGTATCAAAATTTGAGCATTTAAAGCAAATTTAAAATGTGGATTATGATGTCAATTTTTAGAGATTTATACACTTGACTTGAACTTTCTAATCTATTGACTTGACGATAAGAGCATCCACAACCGTGCTCTTGCCAGCGGCACGGTTGTGGGCCCGGGCGGTACTATTCATGCCTGCTCTCTGGCAAGAGCACAACACCCACAACTGTGCTCTTCCGCAAGGACGAGTACAATTAATATAAAATTCAATTACACAACAACATTTTCATAATACTAAAATTCATTAAAAAAACCACAATAAAAATTACAAATTACAAATAAAATAAAAAGACATAATTAAAATCCTAAAAATTAAAAATTACATAATTAAAATACTAAAAATTAAAAATTACATAATTCAATTTCTTCGTTGGCTCGGCCGATGCAGTTGCGCACCATACTCTCGTTGCGCTCGATCGTTCCCGGCGGCCGGTGTGCATTGTACCGGCTAGAGACGCGCCACCAAAAGTGATGAGAATGGAGATGAGAGAATGATGATGAGAATTGTGTAGTGAAAGTGTGAATTTTTGGGAGTGAAATTGAGGGTATTTATAGATGAAAGTGTGTATTTTTGGGGTAAAAAAAATAAAAAAAAAATTAAAAAGTGGGGAAAAACGGTTATAAACGGATATAATTTTTTGGGGAAGTGAATTTTTTTTTTATCGGTTTTTTTAATAAAAAACCGATTTTTTTAAAAAAAAATAAAAAATTGTTTGAAACCAACGGCTATGCCGTTGGCGAATGGGAGAGTGACACGTGTGCGTCCGCTGGCACGGACGTGCTCGATACATCGAGCAGCGCCGTGCCAGCGGCGCGGTTGCAGCGGCGGCGGTTCTTCGCCTTGCCGCTGGCACGGACGGCGGTGGCGCCAACCGCCACCGCTGCGGATGCTCTAAATATCTTATTGATTGAGTCATAACTTGAGTTTGCATATTTTATCATTGAATATAACAAGAATTCAGTACATATATCTGTTTTCACCATATCGACATGTCATAAGTAGAAATTAGAGATATCATCGCATTTGAATATAATGCACACATCCGGCCTAAATGAATTAGGTCATACAAGTATTGATATGAGTGTTCGAATCACCTCAGATAAAGTGTTTACGAGTTTTAATTAAGAACGATAGTACGCAACAATTAACAATTAAAAATGAGTCAAAATTATAGAAATGGTTAATTTATTAGCCCAAGAAAAGAAGTTACACTCATACAATCGAATCTCAACTAATTACTCAGCGACAGCGACGACTTTTGACATGTAATTTGGGAGCTCAGAGTTTCAACTTCTCTATTCATATCATCATTTTATGCTTTGTTTTGTTTTATTTTCATTTTCACCAAAGACTTAAACAAGCAAAAAACCTCCCAAGTTAGACAAACTAAAAGTCAATGGCCGAAAACGAATCTCCGCCGCCACCGTCGATTACTCTGCCGCCGGCAAGCTCATCAGGGAGCTTCTTCACTGGCGGGCCGTCCTTCAGCCCGGGCCCGATGACTCTCCTCTCCGCCTTCTTCCCCGAGAATGAACCAGACGCCTACTGCCGCTCGTTTTCGCAGCTTCTAGGACAGCCGGCGGCGGCAGGCGGCGGCGAGTTTATGTTTCAGCAGAATAGGCCGGCGGGGCTGGCGGTGTCGCAGCCGCTGGCAATGTTCACGGTTCCGCCCGGTTTGAGCCCGGCTAGCTTGCTCGATTCACCGCAGTTTTTCCCATCTTCTCAGGTATGTCGGGAAATAAATAAAGTCGCAAGCAACATATAAGAGTTTTACATTAGTACGAGCCCTTTTGGAAAATGTGCCAAGAACAAAACCGTGATGACAATATCATATTAATATGAGTTCGGTATGCATCGATGAATGATGTTTTGACTGATGGATGATTAGATGCTTTATTCATTGATTAGTGAGGATAGAGGTTTCATTTTAGCTTAAATTTATGGAGCATAGATATTGGTTTGTGACATGCAATTTTAGTAGTGCAAATTTGATCTTCATTTCTTGATACAACATAGAGTGGAACTTACCAAATGTTTCCTTATTTGTGCATAATGATGAGATAATTAAGTGGCATGTTATTGAATCCTTGTCCTAATTTGTACATGTGCCATAAACACTCCATCAAGATTACAACTTTTTTTTAGGATAGCCATCATATAAACTCTTTTTTGTCCAAGTTTCAATCTTGCTCTGTGAATCCCATTTCTAAGATCATTGAGAGTTGAGTTTCTTGATTGTAATAGGGTGTGCTAGGACTTCCTCACCAACATTTCCTAGCTCAGATGGCTGCACAGGCTCATCACTTTCCCAACGATTTCCCATCCTCCTCGTCCTTCACTCTGCAACGAGACGCCCCTCCTCCTCGCGTGCAAGAATCATCCGAGATTGCACGCGCTGATACAAAATTCCAACCTAGTAACATTGTTGTTGACAAGCCTGCTGATGACGGCTACAACTGGCGAAAGTATGGGCAGAAGCAGGTGAAGGGCAGTGAGTATCCTCGAAGCTACTACAAGTGCACGCGTGCAGAGTGCCCGGTCAAGAAGAAAGTGGAGCGCTCTTTCGATGGTCAGATCACCGAGATCATCTACAAAGGGCAGCACAACCACGCCCGCCCTGCTAAGCGTGCTAGAGATAGCTCGGAGATGGAGTCCAAGACAGAGCAGGACTCTGCTCCTGAACGTGTGTCGGAGTCAAGTGACAGCGAGGAAGTAGGCGGAGATGGTGAGGCAGAGCGAGTGAATGGGAGAGACGAGGATGAACACGAATCCAAGAAAAGGTATAGCTAGAGATTGTGCCTCAATGAGTATTTTTGGAGCTAATGCTTCTTGTATCTCTGTGTCTCTCTGTTTGAATCTTTTTTGCAGACGTGTTGAGGAAACCTCGTCGTCTCATCGTACGGTTACAGAGCCTAGGATCATTGTTCAGACAACAAGTGAGATTGATCTCTTGGATGATGGCTATAGGTGGCGAAAATATGGGCAGAAAGTGGTGAAGGGGAATCCTTATCCAAGGTAAAGGCATCATTTTCTTGCATTCTCTATTTCTTTCTCCCTCTCTCATGTTTGAATTTGCAGAAGCTACTACAAGTGCACGAGCCAAGGTTGCAATGTGAGGAAGCATGTGGAGAGAGCAGCGAGCGATGCCAAAGCTGTGATAACAACGTATGAGGGGAAGCACAACCACCAAGTTCCTGCTGCTAAGGCTAGCAGCCACAGCAGTGCTAATGCTGCTGCTTCACAGTTGAGACCGCTTGCTGAGAGATACGGGCGTAACGAGCAGCAAGCTAACGGGATTCCTCGTATGAAGGAAGAACAGGACAACATATCTTTTTCTCAAAATGACTGGAAACATAACAGGTAAGAGAAGAAGATGAAGAAGAAGAAGAAGATGATGATTCATTTTGTTGTTTGATTAAGTTTGATTTGACACAAAACATATACAAAGATAGAGACTAGGATACACACAAATGGTTTGAAGTTAGTTACAGAAATTGAGTTGTTTGTATATTCTTTGTGAAAACCTGCATTTGGAAGAGGGAAAATAAACAAGATTTGCTATTTGTTAATTGTGAGTATGATTCTTATATGGGATACACAATTATATCTGCTGCTTCAGCACCTCACTACACAATTCAGATTCAATTTTCCTGTTTTTTTCTCTCCTCCATCAGGTTCAACCCCATCAAAAGGCATCAATACCCAACGCATTCTTGAGGCTCAAATCTTCTTTTCTTGGAAGCCGAATTTCCTCCTATAGCTCACTGTTTGTCGTCTTGAGTTACAAGAGTTGGTATCTGCCCAACGTTCACAAAATCGACTCTGTTGAGTCGAACGCAGCAGAGAACTCTCTCAGGAAGCTCATCCGGTGTCTGAGCCTACATCAGTTCATAACAAAAGTCACTATAAGGTGTCAAAACATCACTAGCTATAACAATCTAAAAATGGAAATGTAGTAAAAAAGACAACCTGAATTGCCAGTCCCAGATCAAGAACTCCGTGTTCCAACCTGTCACGAAACGCCTGAAGTCCTTTCCTGGATAGATAGCTGAAACGGTGCACATCTAGGTCGACTTCAAGGTAATTCGGCCCCTACAAACACACAGAAACCATTTAAGCAATCTCACACTGCAAAAATCATCCGTTGATTGAGAGGAACTCACCTTGTAGAAAGCATGTTGCGGGCGTGAAAGCACAGGCTTGTCCTTATACGCTTGCAGAAGCTTCCTCTCTGCAGAGCTCAAGCCAAGGGCTTCAGGATTCACAGGATTGACCATGATCTTTAGCCTCTCTCTGTAAGGAACGATGGTTTCCTTTGCAAAACTCTTCACGGTTTCCATCTCATTCACAACGAAGCTCTGCAAGAAGTTCATCAAGAACGTGGTGAGATTAGGAACATAAAAATGGAAATAGGCATGAAATCTCTATATAGATAGGTATAAAGGTTTGAGCACCTTTAATGCGTTGAGAAATTTTGGAGGAGTGTCAGAGGCAAAATTCTCGGACACTTTGAAATAAACAACAAGGCTCATCCCTTCCCCGTCAGTATCTCCAAGAAACATTGAGGCAGGATAAGTAGGAAGCTGCAAATAAAACATCAAGATTCTTGAATTCTTGCGGTTGAGATCAAATAACATAGTACTTTTACAGCTACTTTAAAACACAAATGTAATACTTGTATGTTTACAATCAGTAGTGAAGGAAATTCATGGTGTGATTTAGCATTAGGGAGTTCAATGTGCTCGGCTATATGATGTATTTTCCGAGGGCAGGCGAATAAATCAACACCAATAGGTATATAAGGGCTATAGTCAGCAGCTGGATACTTCTTTTTATCTCTGCATCAGAAAGATTACCATGAAAAAACAGAACAAATAAATAGAGGTGATGACGCATGTATTAACCAGGAAGCATGCCTGAAATAATTTTCGCCCCGTAGTTTGAATGCAGAAGGCGAGACCTTACACCAACTGCCTCGGGATGGCTTATCTCCCACAGACTTAGGTATGAGGAACCCTCCTCTTGGGTTGTATAAATATTTTTCTGATGAACCTATGGGAAATACTCGTATCGTTAGCATCTGCTCGAGTATGATACTTACGGCTAAGATCAAAACTTTTCTACTCACAGAAACCAGATGGAGCATCTCCATCATCAGATTTCCTTCTTACAGCAACCACAGTGACTGCTGATTTCTTTCTAGTTCTAGTTGTCGACCCTCCTTGGTGAGATGGGGTCTGTTTTATGTCAGCCACGTCTATTGATGGAACAAACTGAGCCGAGCAAGAACCCCACTTCGTTTCTTCTGAATGGTGTAAGCCTACTTTAATTGTGGCTAATGCATCACCATCACTAACAGCATTTGTCAAGGTAAAAGAGTCGATATTTTGTTCATTACAGCCATTGATGTTGCTCCCAGTGTGACTGTCTGAGGATGAGAAACAGTCTGAAGCGAAGCAACGAGCGAACTAAGTGAATCACTCGTTGATTGAATAGAACTACCATGGATCATGAAATTTACCTCCAACTACACTGACAAAATCTTCATCTGCATCAGAATCAAGGATGCTTAGAGTATCAAACCATACTTCATCTCGCGATATTCCTGCTAGATAACGAAGGAAGCGATCAATCTACATTGCTCAAATTTATACAACCTTAACTACTCAAAAACCTGCTGTAAATGGAAAGATGAGTAATGGGACATACTGTCTGTAACGGCTTGATTGTGGCTCGGTTCCACCTCAGGAAACTGGAATTCAGGACTCTGCACCTCATACCTTCTGCAGACTGCCGTCCCACCATTTGGAACGTCGACCATTACGTATTCATGGAAACAGAATTCATCGGCACACACACCCTCATCAGGGTGCTGGTCTATAGGCGCTATGACATTCGAACGAGCTGTCTTTCTGCGGATTTTACATGACCTATAGATGTGTTTCGCCTTTGATTTCAGCTTTCTGTTAGGCTTAGAGACGCAGCTACCCATAGGCACAGCTAGAGCTTCCTCATACAAAATTGAGCAAATGCAGCAAACATGCTATGGAAAAATTATTGAACAAGATATTTAGTGATTGATAAATTAATGATCTTGACCAAGAAAGTTGTGAGCATTTTTTAATCAACATAAGGAGATAAAATCAAACACTCATCTTGTTCATAATTTCAGCAAGAAATCAAGAATAATTTTATTAAATCATCAATATATAAGCCAATTTGATCATCAGAGGTCAGACCCTTTTCGAGCATCAAACACTAAAGCTAAAATTCAACATAAGAATTCTTGTAATCGATTACTAATGGAACAGAAATTACACATAGCATGATCAATACGGATGAAGCAACTCTAAAAAAATAAAACTTGATATTGAACTGTGCTAACCTTGAAGAAGGACTAACCAGTCTTCAGTCTTGATCAAAATCGAAAATTCAGAGCTAAAAATAGAATCTTGAATTCTGATTGGGAAAAAAAACCAAGTCTTGTATCACAAATATATAAGGTCATTTAAGAGGCTCACAGTCACAGCCTAATTTTGACCAGAAACAAATGGGAAAACAGCTACTCACCAAATCACATGAACGTGGAACTAAAAAAATAAACCATTTTTCTCCAAAGAGTAAAAATTTCAACTTTTTGTGAATATTTTGGTCACTTCCCATCTTAATTAACAGAAATATTGTTGTAGGAGAAATCCCAACTCAATAAAAAGTCAATTTATAAACAAAATCAAAAGGGGTGTTGTCAATTTTTTTCAAGAACTCCCTAACAAACTATACTACAATATTTTCCAAGTCATGAAAATGACTTCAAATGATTAGAGTAGTGTATAGAACTAACAATGTTAAAATATTCATTAATTTAGTCTAAATAAACAAACCTTCACCAGAAATCACACGCGCACACACAAAAAAATGGCTCAAAACCAGCCACCTAAAACACTAAAATCCACCACAACATATTCCCGATTTTTATTTAATATATGAATTGGATTAGCTTAAAATATGAATGATCATTAATGATGTAACTAAGTTTTTGAGATGGTGTTACCTTTTAATTATGTGGTACCAAAAGGATTAATTGCAGTAACAACGTCAATTTTTTGGATTTAACAAAATAAAATATTGTGACTTATAACTGTACACGCGGTGTAATGCACAAACGGCCAAGAATCCTCTTCTGTGCACAACCGGGGCTGTGCCAATATATGCACATACAACATATTATTCTATAATAACATATATTAATATTTTAATATTATAATTTTAAATTAAAATAATGGAATGAGTGTAATAACATTCCTGTTGTCCTATCAGCCATAGCAGGGAATCCAAATCCTATAATACTAATAGTATAAATATAACTATTTCTTGTCATATCAAATTTTGTGATGAAATTTTGGATCCATGTGAATAATCTAAGCATGTCAACGGTCATATCATAGCAAATAAATGTGCTTTATTATTTTTTATAACAAGTCCAGATATAAAATTATTTTTTTCAGATAACTGTCACTGAATATATCCAATTGGACACAAATTCATCTCGGTTTAATATCTTCTCAGATAATTAAACTTTTAACTCTTGATTAATCTTTTTTACTAACCATATTAATAAATAAGCATAATATATGTTTATTTAATTTTTTATTGAATGCAAAAGAGATTCTCTTTCATAAAGGTTGATGGTTTAACTACTTCATAGAGTTTCCACCTTTTGCGGTGTTGCAGCCATTTCTACACCAATCTTACATAACATTAATGATTAAGAATAGTTTTTTCTAACAATAATTTATACAACTACCTACTTTACGGAGTATTTTTCAAGTAAAAGTTGTAATTTTTATCTTAGGTGGGGTATGTGGTTATATATTCTTCTTATTATTGAAAAAACTAAATTGAGAGTGAAAGTTGTAGTAGACGATTGTATACATTAAATAAGTTGACATTATGCAAATTTTATTAAATTTTTATTTAGTTCATAGTAATTATGGAACTTTTTTCTAGTCTAATAAGTAAAATATGAGACAGCGATGGCAAGCGAAACTCATAACAAAATAATGAATTAGTTGCTGATAGATTAAAAGAAAAGAAAAAATCTATACTTTTATAAACGTAGTAGTAGTATTAAATAATAGTGCAATTAATGGTATCGCAGGACAATAATGAACTCAATTTAATACTGCTTTAACTGAGGTGCCATCTCGACATGTCGTGCCTCTCTGCTTAACTATTTAACATGAGATTGCGACATTTTTGGATCTTGTATTTTCAAAGTTTTTTAATTGAATTAAGTAATGTGTATTTTTACATTTTTGAAAAAGTATTTTATTCACATGAAATATTACTTTACAAATTAAAGTAGTACTACAACATTTGCTGCTGCTGCTGCTGCACGTAGACGTGGTGTAGTGCTACTACAAATTGATTTGAAAAAGTATTTTATTCTCATTTCTCATTTTTTACTTTTATTTTTTTTATCTATATGAAGTATTCCAATTAAATTGATTTACAAATGACAAAAAAATACTAATATTATATATTTAAAGTAAAAACAGAACAGAATTGAAATAAACAAAAAAGTGCATAATTTACATAATTACGTACGTGATTAAAATAAACACATACATAATTAAAATCCTAAAATAAAATATAAATAAAGGGAAGAGTGTATTTATAGATAAAAAAAGAATAAAACTCGATTATACTCGATAGGTTTTCATTTTATAATTTATTCCATCTAAGAATACTCTAATATTCATATTTTTATGAATTGAATTATGAACAAGCTACAAATGTATTGTTTTACTGCATAACTTAAAATTCCACATTAAAATGTTTTGTCTTATTAGTAAATAATAGCCCTTCTATGCGACTTATCTATATTACCTAAAGATTGTTGGAATCGTGCTTGGCCAAATGATTTTTGACTAATAATAAATGTTACAAGACATTTAATTTTGTGAAATTAAATGCAATAACGTCGATCTACGTTCCGAGTAGATGACCGTAGTATATTCATTCTCTCAAATCCGATTCCTGGTGAGTGAGAAATAATATATTAAAGTTGGTCACAATAAAACTAGAAATGAGCTATGTGAAAAGACTAATGGATTAATTAACTAGGTGTTAATTATCCCACATCGGGGAAGATAAACTTCTTTGATGAAGTATTTAATCAGATAAATTATCATGTGTAATAATTATCGTGGAATAAGACGGGTGACAGAGCCCACACGCGCGCGCCGTCGCCGCCCGCCCGCGACCCGCACACCGTGCCCCGTGCCCCGTGCCTTGGATCTTGGTCTTTGGGTGGTCTTTGGGCTGTTATTTGGAGCTGGTCGTTGAGCGTGGTTCGAGCCTCGCTTGTTCTTTTTAGACCACCCCAAACTCCACGCCCGTTTTATCTTTGGGGATGACACGCCAAACCGAGAGCACTACCGAGGCGTATCTCGTCTTACGGAAAGAGGACTCCTCGACTCGGCTTACCACATTCCACAAGTTTTCCGTGTAATTTTGTTCAGTTATTTTCCGTGTAATTTCTTTGTTTTATTTTCCATTGTAATTTCGCCCGGCAAGATTTGTATATCTCATTTCCACAACAATCGCATGACGAGATATTCTTGCCACTAAAGGAGTTTACACACCAACTGAACTTAAATCAACACCTTTGCTTGGAGATGTCGACTGACCCGTCTACCGCCGCTGCCACCGTTCCATCCACTGTGTCCCTCGTTGCTCCCGTCAACACGTCGTCGGACATAACAATGATCCCGACTCCTGGCTTCTCAATCTCTTCCTCAACAACCCCTTGGGTGTTTGACAACCTCTCTAGGACGGTTTCCGGTTTCACCTCGAGTGGATCGGTCGGTTCCACTTTCAGTGGTTCCATTGGATCCTTCATTGGGTCGAGTGTCGGGGCCTTCGGGCACGGCACATGTGTTGGATCCTTCGGGGTCAACATGAATGCTAGCTCCTTCAGGGGCAGTACGGGTGCTGGACCCTTCGGGGTTAGCATGGGTGCTGGACCCTTCGGGGGCAGCACGGGTGCTGGATCCTTCTGGGTCGGCACGAGTGCTAGCTCCTTCGGGGGCAGCACGGGTGCTGGAACCTTCGGGGTCGCCACAGGTGCGGTATCCATCGGGGTCGGCACGGGTGCTGGATCCTTCGGGGTCGGCACAAATGCGGGAGCCTCCATGCTCCACGCAACTATGAGGGGTACTGTGTCCTACCCAATTGTTAGCTCCTACGGGGGCAACGGACTTGGTCCTTTTGATGGGACAAACTCGGCACCAATGGCACCAAGGATGATGCCACCCGCCGAGAAGCCATCGAAGTTCACGGGAACGGATTTCAAGAGATGGCAAAAAAAAATGTTGTTCTACCTAATAACGTTGGGCGTCGTGAACTTCCTCAAGGAGAACGAGCCAACCCCACCAAGTGAGGACGAGGTACGTGTCGAGTATGACGCTTGGCGCAAAGGATACTATCTTTGTAAAAACTTTATTTTAAGTGATTTAGATGATAGTCTCTACAACGTGTATTGTACTGTTCCCACATCAGAACAAGTGTGAGAAATGCTAGATAAGAAGTACCGTAGTGATGATGCGGGTATGATAGGAGGGAAAAGATGAGACTATGACTCTGTGTGTGCGTGTCAACTGGCCAGGAGGGTACCTAGACCTAGCTGTGTCGTTGGGTCTGTGTCTATCTTCCCTATCAACAAAAAAATACCTCAACCCACTTCTATTGGCTAGTATAGTGGGGTAAGGGTCGAATCCCACAGAGATGGATGTAGGCGAGATACACTTGCGATGACATTCTGGGAGCGGTTGGTTAGCTACCACGCTTTTTTTTGGGGTTGAGTTTTACCTAGTCGGAAAATGAAATGGAACCTATACCCCTCCTGACCAGTAGGCCAGGGTGGGCTCTAAATGCTGCATGCTAAAAGAAATTAAAATGCGTGTGTAAACTAGGGTGCGAGTGTGCATGTGAGAAGCTACTAGACGAAACTTACTAAAAATGGCTAGACAAAAGGTAAAGAGAATCTAAGGACATGCTGGCAGACTGTCTACTGGGTGTGCAGAAAAGCAGAAAAAGTGCAAGTACAAAAGCACAAAGCAACAAAAGCAACACAAGTGGTCCCATTCTTTGATTGTGACATTTTCTTCTTCACCAAGCTAAACTAACAAGATCTGACAAACTCCATTGATGAATGCTCAAGCTTGAAAATTCGTGAATGCAATATTTAACTTGAAATCAAGAACGAAAGCTAAGAAAACTGAGATCTATGCAAACTGGTCAGCGGGACAGGGTGACAGAAACAAGCAGAAACGAATTCCATGCATTTTTGAGGAACTTAACCTGATTAAAACTTGTAAGCACTTGAGGAAAAACTAGATCTAACTAAGCAAAGCAGATTCAAGCACTTAAACAACAGAAATCAACGTAAAACTACCAGATCTAGCTACTAGGCAGAAAGAGATAATAAGCAAGCTGAAACACAAAATAAAACCACAATAAACTTCATTGCATTCAAGATTATCACCCAAAAGATGTTCCAACTAAGTAGCTACTGGAATCCAAGGCAAAGGCAAGCAAAAACAAGTACTTAAACTAAGAAATCTTAAAAACAAAGCAAGTAAAAGATTGTTTGGCTCATCAGAAACTGAAACTGGAGGAATTTCCGGAACTACGGCCGCTGGAATGAATCAGGCATGATGCTCCTTGCTGGCAGGTGGCCGAAATCTTCAATTCAGGCTGCTGGATTTAGATGGAACTAAGAGCTAGTAGAGCTATTCTTCTCAAAAGTGATGTAGTAGTGATGATAAGTCCTAAGTGAAGTAGTGTCAATATTCTTCCCTTTTCTTTATGTTCAGCTCCTATTTAAAGGGTGGCTTGCCCTAATTCATAGGGCTTTCTCTTCATGTGGAATGACAATTTTTCCCTTCTTTAGATAGGTGATTATTTCAAGCAAGTCCTTCCTTCTCGTGTCCAGTTCTGTAGCATCCATCCTGACCAGTTTGCGTATTTTCTGCTCATACTAACCAATTTGCACACTTTTCGTAGCTTTTTCACTCGAATTCCTTCTGAACCTTTTCTCCTGATTTAGTACTTCAACCTGCATACTTTAACAACTATTTTGCAGATATTATCCAATAAAGCACCTTATACTGACCAGTAACCAAGGCCGAGAACGAGACTCATCAAACTGCTCACACTTAACACATACTTGTCCTCAAGTATGAAGAAACAAGCTAAATAAAAATAATGAGTTGAGTTCGCAAGCCTGGTTACTTTCCTTCACCGACCTAAGACTCTAAAACTTAAAAGACTCTTCAACACATAGATGACTCACAGAAAACAAAAAACAAGAAAACGGACAAAAGAAAAAATAACTCATAAACACATTACATAGGCTATATTTTCAATCAATCCTCCCCCTTGGGTTGAATTAATCCGGCTGTAAACAACTTCGAAATTCTACCGCCCCCATTTTCCTTCCCAGTCAGTATATCTGCTCGTCAAGATCACCCAGACTCTCGGCCAAACACCAGATTCACTGTCGCTCATTCCTCACTAGGGATGTTAGGACTGTTTTCTCTCAAAATGTTGAACCACAGATGCTTCGGACTCAGATCTCACGTGCGGCTCCTGAAGGGTTTTAAGGCTTGTAACGGGGCTATTGGTTTGTAGTGTATGGGGTAGATGTTCCTAAGGCTCTAAGGTTCAAAAACCACTACTTTATTTCGATATGGGGGAACTGTGTGCATTTGGGCTCTTGGCTGTTGCTTCCCTTCGGCTGTACGTTTTCTGATATTGGACTCCAACTGGTCAGTGGCTTCTTTGTGGCTTCGCCACCCTTATTCCTTCTTCTTTCTTTTTGTGGTCAAGTGTTTTCGACCATTTTCTTCAACATTTCTTTATATGGCTTCGCCACCCTCATTCCTTCTTATTTTTTTTGGACCTGAGATTTTTCCTGGTCGATTTTCTCCTTTCCTCTCGATTTCTTTCTCCAGTTGGTTTTTCTTGTATGTCCTCCTGGCCAGTCACCTTCTTGCCTTATGCCTCGCACTCACACAGTCCCTGTGGTTATTGGGTTATATCTGGGTATAGATTTGGCTAGAAAAAGGGGTTCTAAGGGATGCTTTTTTTGGGGGGAGGGGGTTTCCTACTGCCTTCAGGACTTGCTACACGCGGTCACTTTACCCTAGGCATCATGTGACAACCACTCTTTTCTTTTCTAAATTGGTGGAAAGTGGTTCCACTTAGGCTTGTAACTCACCATTTAAGAGGGCTTTTGTATCTGGCTCTAAGGATGGGTTTTTCTCTCATACTTGCATCATCCATACTGACTAGGAGATACTAAGAAAGTTGGTTTCTACTCTTGGTGTGTTTTATTTCCATCGATCATCTCGCCTTAAGATGGGATCAGTTGAGTTTTAAGCCCGTGTTTTAACACATGTCCTAAAAAACCAAAACTTAACCTAAACTGACTTACTAGGGATTGACTCAACACATGACAGCACATATATACAATTATACTGGCCATTATCTCCTCCTCCCACTTCATCCTTGTTTGCCTTCATGCAAGTTTAGTGAAGTGGAAAACAGGATGACCAGTATCCAACACACAGAAGCACAAAAGACCAGAAAACACATAACACATGGAAAACATATTATGTATGAAACTTCTCACACTTAGACTATGCAATAGGCTAAGTGGGAGAAGAATAACGAATATAGAGAACACATAGACAATGTGGAACAAGAACTAATATGCAAAACATACTATGTCAACAAAAACTTCTCACACTTAGACTATGCAATAGGCTAAGTGGGAGAAGGTATAGGACTCACATAAAAAAAACACAAAACAAAGACAACTTCTAAACATCCTTAACACATATAACGTTGTAAACCCTCGTCTTCTCACACTTAGACTATGGAATAGGCTAAGTGTTATGAATGAGGGTATACGCATGCTAAAACATGTACAAAAAATAGAAACAACACAACTAGAAAAAAAGTTTAATGAAAATAAAAAGAAAGCTAACTGGTCAGTTGGTAGGGTCAGTCATCTTCTCCTTTGGATCCTCTTTGGTCAGGAGCCTTGTGCAGTTTCCTTCTCGGGTTCCTTTGTTGGTACACATCAGGGGTGTCACTCTTTTTCTTATGATTCTTGAAAGTCCCCTTGATTTTCCTCTTTTCCATGGGCCGCAGATGATGGTTGCTGGGGACCTTGCTCCCGATCAGTTTGGGCACTTGTCCCAGCTTCTTGATGATAATGGCCGATAGGACCACCCTGGGCTTCTTGGTCTCCTTTTGCTTTGCTGCCCCATTGTCTTTCCTCTTTCTTTCTTGGTTGCATTTTCCTTCTTTGTCTTGATTTTCCTGTAAGTCAGTTTCTGGTACTGGTGTCTCTTTCTGGGCAGCAGGGATGGCAAGTGGATTGTCGATGTTGGCCTCCTGTACTGGCTGGGTGAAAGTTGCAGTCGGGTTCTCCTCAGGTTTTGTAGGAGAACCTCCTTTCTGGATAGTAAGGGTCGATGCCGGATGTCCAGCAACAGCAAGGGTCTCTGACTTGGTTGTAGCATGTTTTGAGTCCTCCCCAGGTTTTGTAGGAGGTCCACTATCTTCCTGGCCAGTATCAGTGTCCTTGCTCTTCTTTTTGTTGCAAGGAGTCTTGTCCTCCTCGCTTGAGATCTCTACAAGATCATGAACCTTGCTGGGCCCCTTCTTTTTCTCAATCCTACGCCTGATGATTCGCCTCGATGCGCGCTTCAGCCCTTGTTTTCTCTCTGCCTTCTTCTCGGCCAGTTGGTGAGCCCCAGTGGCTCTAGCGAATCTTGACTTCTGACAAATAGTCTCTTCAATATCATCTTCATCAGGTTCTTTAGTGGTTTCCCTTGAATTCTCTTCCGGACCTTGATTGATTTGAGGTTCAGCAACTGGTTCAGTTTCATCAGGACCACTCCTCTTGGTCAGTATGTCCCTCTTATCCTTCGTCTTGCTTAGTTCCCCAAATGACTCCTTCCGTTCAGGCTCCTTGTAGGATGTTTCTGACCACAATGTCACCTTCCTCACATTAGCCTTGTCAGGTATGCGCACCGTAACTGGGAGCCTTTCCAC
Source organism: Salvia splendens (assembly GCF_004379255.2). Lineage (NCBI taxonomy): Eukaryota > Viridiplantae > Streptophyta > Magnoliopsida > Lamiales > Lamiaceae > Salvia > Salvia splendens. The sequence continues at coordinate 10,440,841 of NC_056034.1, forward strand.
ATTCCCACAAATCTCGTTCATCGAACTGGCCAGGTAGGACAGTTGCTTATTTAACATGTCCATATTTTCTTTTTGCTCTTTCTGGGCGTTTTACATGCCTTGCACCACTTCATTATTTGACTGAAATTCGCTCCTCATGGTTTGCTGGTAAGCAAGCATCTCTCCCATCATCTCTTCCATAGATCTTCCTGACTTGTTTCGGTGTAGGAAATGGTTAGGATTTTGCTGATGGTGGGGATTATACTGGGTGTTAGGGTATGGGTGGTAGGTATAGTTTGGCTGATTTTGATGAGAAGGGTACTGGTCGAATTGGTTAGAGTTGTGGGGTTGACTGTGATTGGGATTCAAGTGGTGTAGGTAGGGATTTTTCTGGTGATGGGAGTTATACTGGCCGTTGGGATGCGACTGGTAGATGGGATGGTTTTGATTGTAAGGGTAGTTTGGCTGATTTTGGTGTGAAGGGTACTGACTGAACTGGTTGGGGTGGTGATGCTGGTTAGGGTTAGGGCATGGGTGATTTTGGCAATGTTGGGGTGAGTGAGAAGGGTAATTCTGGTTTCCCATTTGATATTGTGGCACATATGTGGTATTTTGATATGTATTTAGTGGGTGCAGATTATGCTAGTTTCTTCCTGACCAGTTCGGCTGTGAATCTTGGGCTGGGGGTCCATCGTATACATTCTGAGGTGGGTTGGGCTGGTTAGAGTTTCCCTCTTCCCATCTAAAGTCCAGGTGTTCTCTCCAAGGCGTGTCCTCCCGCCTTTCAGGATTCCAGTTTCTATTTGAATTCCAAAGCCCAGTCGTATTTGGATAGTGATCCTCTTGGGCAGTTACCATGGTGGCATTAACTGGAGGAACTTGCGGTTTACTCTTCTCAATTGCTGACAAAAGTGCCCTCTCGAGCTTGTCAATCCGACTCTCTAATTGATCATTATTTCCTACTGCTGCAGCATTCGCCATGCCTCTTCTGGACGGGAGAGTACGTGGATTGTCATAGGCTCTTTTCGCGTAGAGAAGTCTTTCCATGAATCTCTTGGCCTCACTAACTCGTAGTTTGGAAAAACTTCCTCCACTTGATGAGTTCACTAAGTCCTTGCTCTCCGCATTCATCCTCTCATAGAAAATCGAGTAAATTTCTACTTCCAACATGTGGTGGTTTGGGCATGCGTCCAACAGACCCATGTATCTTGACCAGTACTGACTCAGGGTCTCATCATAACCTTGTGTAACTCCTCGGATTTTATCTCTTAGTGCACTTGTCCTGGCGCTGGGAAGAACTGATCCAAGAACATCATCTTGAAGTCAGACCAGGTTCTGATACAATTTGGTGGCAGCCTCTTGAACCAAGTATTCGCCTCCCCTTTAAGGGCAAAGGGAAGGGCCATCAGTCTGTAGTCGTCTTCGCTCGACCCCGCTGGCCGCTTTAGAGCCTTGCAGATTTTGCAAAATTCATGCAAGAACTCGTATGAGCTATCACAACTCCTTCCCAAGAACACAGACAAGATGGCCATAATGTGGGGCTCCACGTAGATTGCTTCTGGTCCTAGGGTCGTGACGATTGCTTGCGGTGGTTCGCCATCCAAGTGAGCGTACAACGAGCTTATCTCGGGATCATTTTCCTGGTCAGCCATGTTGGCTTTCTCCTCTTCAGTTGCAGATATTGATTCCGGTTCACTCTTGATGGTTGTGCTGCGATCCTCCTCACCGCTCGCATCCAAGTCAACAGGCAAGGCAGTGGTTAATTCTGAATGAGTGGTGACTGGATTTACCCCTTCTTCCATTGGCCAGTTGGACTCAGTTTCATTTAACTGCGGAACACAAAAAATAAAGAAAAGTTTATCAACAATATTCACACCAAAATTCTTAACAAAACTCCTCATAAACTAAGAAACAAAAGAAAAGAAAAACAATTAACTATATGTACACCAAAGTGTCATGCAACAAATGTATGCAAAAACGCCATCCATCCCCGGCAACGGCGCCATTTGATAGGAGGGAAAAGATGAGATTATGACTCTGTGTGTGCGTGTCAACTGGCCAGGAGGGTACCTAGACCTAGCTGTGTCGTTGGGTCTGTGTCTATCTTCCCTATCAACAAAAAAATACCTCAACCCACTTCTATTGGCTAGTATAGTGGAGTAAGGGTCGAATCCCACAGAGATGGATGTAGGCGAGATACACTTGCGATGACATTCTGGGAGCGGTTGGTTAGCTACCACGCTTTTTTTGGGGTTGAGTTTTACCTAGTCGGAAAATGAAATGGAACCTATACCCCTCCTGACCAGTAGGCCAGGGTGGGCTCTAAATGCTGCATGCTAAAAGAAATTAAAATGCGTGTGTAAACTAGGGTGCGAGTGTGCATGTGAGAAGCTACTAGACGAAACTTACTAAAAATGGCTAGACAAAAGGTAAAGAGAATCTAAGGACATGCTGGCAGACTGTCTACTGGGTGTGCAGAAAAGTAGAAAAAGTGCAAGTACAAAAGCATAAAGCAACAAAAGCAACACAAGTGGTCCCATTCTTTGATTGTGACATTTTCTTCTTCACCAAGCTAAACTAACAAGATCTGACAAACTCCATTGATGAATGCTCAAGCTTGAAAATTCGTGAATGCAATATTTAACTTGAAATCAAGAACGAAAGCTAAGAAAACTGAGATCTATGCAAACTGGTCAGCGGGACAGGGTGACAGAAACAAGCAGAAACGAATTCCATGCATTTTTGAGGAACTTAACCTGATTAAAACTTGTAAGCACTTGAGGAAAAACTAGATCTAACTAAGCAAAGCAGATTCAAGCACTTAAACAACAGAAATCAACGTAAAACTACCAGATCTAGCTACTAGGCAGAAAGAGATAATAAGCAAGCTGAAACACAAAATAAAACCACAATAAACTTCATTGCATTCAAGATTATCACCCAAAAGATGTTCCAACTAAGTAGCTACTGGAATCCAAGGCAAAGGCAAGCAAAAACAAGTACTTAAACTAAGAAATCTTAAAAACAAAGCAAGTAAAAGATTGTTTGGCTCATCGGAAACTGAAACTGGAGGAATTTCCGGAACTACGGCGGCTGGAATGAATCAGGCATGATGCTCCTTGCTGGCAGGTGGCCGAAATCTTCAAGTCAGGCTGTTGGATTTAGATGGAACTAAGAGCTAGTGGAGCTATTCTTCTCAAAAGTGATGTAGTAGTGATGATAAGTCCTAAGTGAAGTAGTGTCAATATTCTTCCCTTTTCTTTATGTTCAGCTCCTATTTATAGGGTGGCTTGCCCTAATTCATAGGGCTTTCTCTTCATGTGGAATGACAATTTTGCCCTTCTTTAGATAGGTGATTATTTCAAGCAAGTCCTTCCTTCTCGTGTCCAGTTCTGTAGCATCCATCCTGACCAGTTTGCGTATTTTCTGCTCATACTAACCAATTTGCACACTTTTCGTAGCTTTTTCACTCGAATTCCTTCTGAACCTTTTCTCCTGATTTAGTACTTCAACCTGCATACTTTAACAACTATTTTGCAGATATTATCCAATAAAGCACCTTATACTGACCAGTAACCAAGGCCGAGAACGAGACTCATCAGGGTACTAAGAAATTTGTAATAGCCAAGTACTTGGACTATAAAATGGTCGATTCCCGACCAATCATGGACCAAGTACAAGAGTTCCAGCTCATCGTTCACGACCTCGCCGCCGAGGGAATGGCCCAGCCTGAAGCTTTCACGGCGGGCACGGTCATTGAAATACTTCCACCCGGCTGGAAGGACTTTAAAAACTACCTTAAGCACAAGCGAAAGGAGATGAATCTTGAAGACTTGATCGTGAAGCTGCGCATCGAGTCAGACGTGCGCAAACGCGATGAATTGGCTAAGGGCCATGGCCCAAATGTTGCAAAGGCCAATCTGTTGGAGCGGGGCGATCCCTCAAACAAACGCTCCCGTCCAATTGCAAAGGACAAGGGCAAGAAGAAGCAGCCTGCGAGGAAGGTTGAAGGCAACTGCTACAACTGTGGCAAACCTGACCACTTTTCCAAGGACTGCCGCAAGCCGAGGAAGAAGCCGGCTGCCCACGTTGTTGAAAAAGAGTTCAAGGACTGGGATGAAAGTGACCTTGTTGTTGTGGTCACGGAAGAAGTCAACCTTGTTGATAACAAAGGTGGCTGGTATATCGACACTGGAGCTACTGCCCATGTTTGTGCCAATAAGAGCAAGTTCGCCTCCTACACTGCAGTTGAAGGGAGGAAGATCAATATGGGGAATCAAGACGTGATTCTCATGATGATGTCTGGCGTCACCATCACTTTGAAGGATGTGCTGCACGTCCCGGACATCCGCAAGAACCTAGTGTCAGGATCAATACTTGTGAATAAGGGGTTTAAACTTGTATTTGAATCTGATAAGTTTTCTTTGTACAAGTTTGGAAAGTCACTCGGAAAATGTTTTGTAACCGACGGACTTTTCAAGCTTAGTGTAGTTGTATGCCATGTCCCTAAGCCGTTGGCTAATAATAAGAATGCATCTACTTCTTCTTACGTGGCTGAGTGTTCTAACTTGTGGCACAATAGATTGGGACATGTGCCATTAAAAGATTAGTAAGTTTAGATTTACTAAAGGCAAATGAAGTAGAAACTCAAAACAAATGTGAAACTTGTCTTAAGGCAAAAATGACTAAGTTACCGTTTCATTCGGTTGAACGGAACACAAAACCCCTTGAATTAATTCACACGGCCGTATGTGACTTAAAATTGGTGCAAACGAGAGGTGGTAAAAAATACTTTATCACATTCATAGATGATTGCACACGTTATTGTTATGTTTATCTTTTAAGAGGTAAAGACGAAGCAATAGAAGCGTTCAAAAATTATAAGAACGAAGTCGAGAATCAACTTGGATGTAAAATCAAAATGATTCGAAGTGATAGAGGGGGTGAATACATAGCCCCGTTTGAGGAATTATGCAACGAAAGTGGTATAATTCACCAAACAACTGCACCATATTCACCACAATCTAATGGTGTTGCAGAACACAAGAATCGAACTCTCAAAGAGATGATGAACGCGTTACTAATCAGTTCGGGGATGCCCCAGAACTTGTGGGGGGAAGCTGTTTTGACAGCCAACTACATCCTAAACAAAATTCCACGCAAAGGTAAGGACGTTACTCCTTATGAGTTGTGGAAGGGAAGGAAGTCATCCTACAAATACCTCAAAGTGTGGGGGGTGTTTGGCTAAGGTAATGGTTCCTCCACCCAAAGAAGTTACAATCGGTCTTAAAACGGTTGATTATATATTTATTGGGTATGCACTTAATAGTAGTGCATATTGATTCGTTGTCCACAAGTCTGAAATACCGACTGTGACCGTGGGAATAACAATTGAGTCAAGAAATGTTGTATTTCTTGAAAATATATTTCCTCGCAAAGACAAGGAAAATATTGCACCCAATTCTGAGACGAGAATTGAGGATGAAGTCACTAGTTCTAAATCAGTGGATGAAGAGCCTGAATCGCGCAAGCGAACAAGGCATGATCCAAACGATGCAGTACTAAGACGTGGTAGCAGAGTTAGAACACCAAAGACATTTGGTCCTGACTATATTGCATTTATGTTGGATGAAGAATCAACATCGATAAAAGTAGCCTTTGCTGGCCCAGACGGGTTGCATTGGAAAGAAGCTGTTCAAAGCGAAATTGATTCAATTTTGCTAAACCACACGTGCGTGTTGGTTGATCTACCTGAAGGTGCTAAACCTTTAGGATGCAAATGGGTCCTTAAAAGAAAGTTTAAGGCCGATGGAATAATGGACAAGTATAAAGCTAGACTGGTATTCAAAGGCTTTAAACAAAATGAAGGGTATGATTTCTTCGATACCTACTCACCTGTAACGAGGATTACATCAATTCGAGTGCTTCTCGCGATTGCTGCTGTACACAATCTTGAGATTTATCAAATGGATGTTAAGACTGCATTTCTAAATGGTGACCTTGAAAATGAAATCTATATGGAACAACCTGAAGGTTTTGTAGTACCTGGACAAGAGAAAAATGTATGCAAGCTGGTTAAATCCCTCTATAGATCGAAACAAGCGGCGTTGCAGTGGCACTTGAAATTTGATAACGTGATGTTATCAAATGGATTTAAAACCAACGAATGTGACAAATGTGTCTACATTAAGAACACAGATAATGTATACGTTATAGTGTGTCTCTACGTTGATGATATGTTAATCATGGGTAGTAACACTCAAGTGATTAACGACACGAAAGTCATGTTAAAGAGAAACTTCGACATGAAGGATATGGGTCTAGCCGATGTAATTCTTGGAATGAAAATTCTAAGAACATCCAAAGGAATCACATTAACACAATCTCATTATGTTGAGAAAGTATTAAAGAGGTTCAATGCCTATGATGGCATCCCGGCTAAGACGCCTATAGAGCTCAATGTTCACTTGAGCAAGAACCTGGGTGAGCCCGTTGCACAAGAAGATTATGCACGGGTCATTGGATGCATTATGTATCTTACTAATTGCATTCGACCTGATATTGCTTGCGGCGTGAACAAGTTGAGTCGTTATACGAGCAATCCAAGCAAAGAGCATTGGAAAGCTCTTGTAAGAGTTTTGAGGTATCTCAAGTATACTCAAAATCATGGGATACACTTTTCGAGATACCTCAGGTACTTGAAGGGTACTGCGATGCAAATTGGATATCCGATAACAAAAACTCACTTTCAACAAGTGGATATATCTTTACTATTGGGGGTGGTGCTGTCTCGTGGAAATCTACGAAACAGACATGTATAGCCCGATCCACTATGGAATCTGAATTCATAGCTTTAGATAAAGCTGCGGAAGAAGCCGAATGGCTTAAAAACTTCCTTGAAGATATTCCATGTTGGTCAAAGCCCGTGCCTCCAGTGTTAATTCACTGTGATAGCCAAGCCGCTATTGGGAGGGCAAACAGTGGCTTGTACAATGGTAAGTCTCGACACATTCGTCGACGACATAATACCGTGAGACATTTGATCACAACATGGGTGATTACAATTGACTACGTGAAGTCATTGGATAATCTAGCGGATCAGCTTACCAAAGGGTTAAATCGTGATCAAATGAATAAATTGCTAGAGGGAATGGGTTTGAAATCCACAAACTAAAAAATTGTCATAGTGGTAACCCAACCATGATGACTGGAGATCCCAAGAACTTGGTTCAGTGGGAAAACTAAGCTATGAGAGTTCGTGTGAAACACTCATCTATATCTATTCCCTAGAGAGCAATAGAGTGTTGTAAAACTTGCCTAGTTGTGAGGTTAAGTCTATGAATTTTAATGATCCCTAAAGGATCTCGTTGAGATGGAGTTCTCAAATGAGACCGAGTATGGCAAGATACTTAACGAGGAATCACCTATGTAAGTGTGAAGTGGAGCCGCTTCAAACAATACACTTATGAATCCAAAGAGGTGTTAAAGGCCTGAAATGGACACAAAATGTGAGAACGGATGAGGTTGAGGTGTTTAAGTGTTAACATCATTGTCTCGGTGCACGCCGTTAAGGAATAGTTCAAAGCATCGCGCTACTCATCCTCTTGTGTATCCGATGGTGTTGACTATGGATGGTTCAAAGCCAAAAACTACCTATCCTTATGCTTACATACCTCTTGAGGGTTGATCTTGTCTCTGCATACATATGCATTTGGCAATTTCCACTCATGTGGGGGATTGTTGGAATCGTGCTTGGTCAAATGATTTTTGACTAATAATAAATGTTACAAAACATTTAATTTTGTGAAACTAAATGCAATAACGTCGATCTACATTCCGAGTAGATGACCATAGTATATTCATTTTCTCAAATCCGATTCCCGGTGAGTGAGAAATAATATATTAAAATTGGTCACAATAAAGCTAGAAATGAGCTATGTGAAAAGACTAAGGCATTAATTAACTAGGTGCTAATTATCCCACATCAGGGATGATAAACTTCTTTGATGAAGTATTTAATCAGATGAATTATCATGTGTAATAATTATCGTGGAATAAGACGGGTGACATAGCCCACACGCGCGCGCACGCGCGCGCTGCCGCTGCCCGCCCGCGACCCGCGCACCGCGCACAGTGCACCGTGACCCGTGTCCCGTGCACCGGGTGCCTGGTGCCTTGTGTCTTGTATCTTGGCAATTGGTCTTTGAGCTGTTATTTGGAGCTGGTCGTTGAGCGTGGTTCGAGTCTCGCTTGTTCTTTTTAGACCACCCAAACTCCTCGCTATCCCCGACGCATGATAGGAGACAAAAGGTTCCCGCTGGACCCCGACGCACAACGGGAGACAAAAGGTCTCCGCTGGACCCCGACTCACAACGGGAGTCAAAAGGTCCCTGATAAGTCGTATTCTAGGCCTTGGTTACGGGTCAGTATGATGTGTTTAATTGATTATATTTGCAAAACAGTTGTTTAAAGTGTGCAGGTTAAGCATTCTAGCCAGTAGGGAAGTTTCGGAAATTTCAGGTGAAGGAGGCGCCAGCATGATCTCATACTGATCAGTATTCGTGCTAAAACGGCTTGAGATGGAGAAGACGGATAGCTGGGACGGATTACCCACAATTAAGGGCAAAGAAGTCAAATTGCAACGAGGATTTACCCTAAAATCAAGGGTAGCCTCCATATAAAAGGAAGCCAAATTGGAGAGAGAGAGATACACATTCACTCATTCACCACCATCTTTAGGTAGAAAGTTTTCTCGGTAGTTTCAGTCTTTCAGCCGTGTCCCGCTTCTTGCCTCGCCGTAGCCATGATCACTTGACGTTCAGATGTTCCCAGAATTCCAGTCATCGTCCATTCCAGCCAGCAAGATCGTAGTTTAGAGTCTCATCGCCCGGAGTGGCAAAACACTTTTACATTGCTTTCGTAGTTTTAAATTTCTCGCTTTCCTTACGTTGGATCTTGTTTGCCTTTGGATATTTTCTGCTTTTGAAGTACTTTGTTGAAGATTCGAACGTGTTTATGCTATGAAGTTGATTTCAGTTTCGTTTATTGTGGTGTTTCTTTATTCCCTTGCCTAGTTAGCTTAGATCTAAAGTTTCTCGGTGTTTAAAGTGCTGAATCTCTCAATTCCGTTTACGTAACAAATTTCTTTAGGATAGATAAACAAGTACTGTTTGATCGGAAAGTAGATCGTTGCATGCAAAGCTTAGTTTTAATTTCTGAATCGTTCTTTCATGTTGACCAGTATGCAGAAGTCCAGTTTCAGTGTTTGATTTCAGATTTGATTTCTTAGTTTTGGATCTGTGTTTGTGAGTTGTTAATCTGAGTTTTCCGTGTTGAATCTGGAATTGTTATCTGAATTTTGGAAGTGTTTGTTGAAGAAGATGATGTCTATTTCAATTGGAGGGGACCACTTACTTTTCGAGATGCTTTTGCTTTTGTCCTTCACTTTTAGTTAAGCCCTGTCGGCCTAGTCATCAAACTTCCACTACACTCTGAATATTCTGTTTAGCCCAAAATAGAAACCCGTACCTTCCAAATATTTTCTGTTACAAAATTGCCTCCCCATTCCACGTACACAGTTACATTCCAAATGTTTTCCTTACCGTCTGACCAGTAGAACACCTCCTTTAAGTTCCAGCCTAGGTAGAAACTCAACCTAAGCGTGGTAGCTAACCAAATCTTCCAATTGTCACCGCGGTAGTTTAAGAACGCACCATCTCTGTGGGATTCGACCCTTACCACCACTATACTGATCAGTAGAAGTGGGTTGAGGAATCTTTGAAACCAAGGTCTAGGTTAGTTAGGATCTCTATCCTGATCAGTAGGATATATCCTTGCTTGAACGACACCTACGCACCTAGGTCCTTTCAAATGGCGCCGTTGCCGGGGATGGATAGCGTTATTTGCAATTACTGTGAGTGATACTTCGGTGTATATATTGTGCATAACCTTTCTTTTTTTTTTCTTTTCTTTTCAGTTTATGAGAAGCAGTTCGGCTCCTGACCAGTGGAGGCCGAAGATACTTCAGCGAGGATCGATACTCGTAACCACTCGATCCGGGTTGTCGACGACTTTATCTGACTTAGGTTCGAGTAGCGACGAAGAGCAATACAACATAGAAGGACCAATACCAGAGGAGATACCACTGTTGGAAGGCATTCCAGTTCAGATGGCCGCCAACGGAGATGAGGATCCAGAGATCGGTACCCTTAACGCGCATACCGAGGGAGAACCATCGCAAGCCATAGTCGTCACTCCAGGGCAAACCGCCTGCGATGTGAAGCCTCATGTGATCGCGATTCTGCCTACATACTGTGGGAAGAGCTATGAAGGGCCGTATGAGTTTCTGCATGAGTTTTGTAAAATTTGTAGGGCGCAGAGGAGACCAGCAGGAGCGAATGAGGATGATTATAGGTTGAAGGCCTTGCCATTTGTGCTCAAGGGCGAAGACTGTGAACACTTCGAGGAAAGACTGGAGTGTGAGGTTAGAGGATGCTCTCTGGGCGTATCGAACAGCCTACAAAACCCCCATAGGCATGTCCCCTTACCGGATCGTTTTTGGGAAGATGTGCCATTTACCGGTTGGGATCGAGCATCGAGCATACTGGGCAGTACAGAAAGTGAATATGGATGCTACAGCCTGCGAAGAGGAAAGGAAGCTGCAGCTGCAGGAGCTTGAGGAACTTAGATTGGAGTCATTCGACTCAGCCATGTGGTACAAGGAGCGAACCAAACTGTGGCATGATCGAAATCTGAGAACTAAGGACCTCCACGTTGGCCAGAAAGTACTACTCTTCCAGTCAAGATTGAAGCTTATGCCAGGGAAACTCAAGTCCAAATGGACAGGACCTTACATCATAACTGCACTCAGATCCAATGGAGCAGTAGAAATTTCAGGGAGTTTTCCTAACTCGGAACCTTTCATAGTAAATGGACATAGGTTGAAAATATTCAGGGAGAATAGCGAAGTGGGTGTAGTGGATGAAATTCCACTGCAAACACTTACATCGGTTTCATACTGATCAGTAAGATAGGAATTTGGAATTCCACATGGCTAGTTCCATTTTGATAATTTTCTGCGTATACTGGCCAAGTAGGATTCCAAATTACCCAAGAAAGGTGTAAATATTGTAAATACGTAATTAGTCTTTGCATGTCAGATAATTTCTAAGAAAATCCAAAAATATTTTCGGGCCTTAAATTTAATTTGGAGTACACATTGACCAAGAGACTACCTATTTGGTGCTATTTCAATTCTAATTTAAGAGCCCATTTGAATTATTTCCCTTATTAGGCAAGTAATGGTAGGTTTCGAGAAAAGACGAAATTTTGAATTAAGACTTATGCAGCTTTTGCAGGGTGGCAGCGGCAGGAGTGGCGTGGAGCAGAGAGAGTAGACGCGATAGCCAATCAGGGGCCAGCATTCCTAACCGCCTTCCGTCCAAGCGTCGCGACCGGCAACTCCCTATAGCCGGTTGTAACCACCTGCAACTGCTATCTCTCGCCTAAATTAAACGACCGTCCCAAACTTTATCCCTCACAAACCCTCATTTTCAAATTCCCTTTTTTCAAGAGATATTATCCCATACTCTCTCAAGAAAGCGTAAATCACAAACCCTCATTTTCTTCCATTTTCTCCCAGATATCAAGACCAAATTCCACTCTTTACAAGCCCTAATTTTCAGCCATGGGGAAGAAAGCATTTGCTACCAAAATCAAACCGCCCTCAAAGAAAACCAGTGAGGAAGGAAACCTTGAAATACCACCACCACTAAACCCACAACGTCCCGCGCCAACACAACAAGCCCCGCCGATGGTCTCTCTGGATGCAATGGCGGAGTTTCTCCGATTGCAGGATCCGAATAGGAATTGGGCAGCGGAGTTAGAGTATTTTAACCAAGGTAGAGGGCAAGGGAGCGGAGCCGGAGCAACTCATGCGGCAACCATGCCAGTAACCACTACGCAACCCTTGACCCCTATTTCATCTACATTGCCGATTCCGTCGATGATTCCCCAAGAAAGCAACCCCCCAACTGAAGCCGAAATGACAGAGACGGAAGGAATTTTTCCGACGACCCAGGAAGCCGAACTTGAGGATCTCGAGGCCATTGCGGCTTATTATGCCTCCGATGAAGAAGAAAGAGCGGAAAGGCTGAGAAGGGAGCAACAAGACCAGGAAGGGGGAGAAGGAATTGAGGAGACGCCAGAAGTGGAAGCGGTTCGCCAAGAAGTAATTAGGGAGGAGATCGACCTGAATAAGTCGGCCCAAAAGCGCGGCCTCATGACGGAAACGGAGTTTGAATCAATAGTGGAAGAGGTGAATCGCAGGGAAGATACTGCTCTAATGGCTGAGGGTCTAGACCTCGCATCGAGGGCAGTAGGAGAGGATGAACAAGCTTTTACAGAACCCATACCGAAGGATAAGGCATCCCAGTCAGTAGGGGAAGAGGAGAGGGAAGAACAGAGTGAAGAGAAAGGGCCAGAGCCAGTTGATACCCAAGTGGAAGCAGGGGATGATCGAATGCAAGTAGATGAGGAGAGACCAACCCTAGACACTCAAGTACCGGAAGCTGTGGCGCCTCCCGTCTTAAAACCCCACCCAGTGAAGCGGCAATTGGTTCTGAAGGTGCGGGTATCTCAGCGATGCCTGGGTAAAAGAGCAGCCAGCAAGGCCAAGACAAGCACGGCTGAGAACCCAGTAGAGATCGAGAGCGAGGAAGAACAAGCCACTCCAACGAAGGCAGGGGGTGAACCTGCACAGCCTACTGCTCAGGAGGAAGAAGCACAATATCAGCGAGCCAGAAAGAGGAAAGGGAAGGCTCCAATCCAGAAGAAAGCAGTAACAAAGAGGTCCAGGGCAGCAAACACAGGAATTGTGATTACCGAAGCTTCTCAGAGGATCCCATCGAGCCGGCAAGAGCAGAGTGATAGTGAGTATGAGATTAGTGAGGAGTCTGCATCGGATAGTGATGAGTCCGTGGAAGAGGAGGAATATGGGGAACAGTCGCTCCCAGGTGATCACCGAGAGCTTGTCCACCCACCAGTGGAGAGGCTCCGATATAGAAGATGGACCATGGATTTCACAAATGAGATCACCGAGGAGATGAAACTCTTCGAGAAGCAGAAACTGAAGGATACCTTCGAGAGTCTGGACGATGGCAGCAAGGAAATTAAGTGCGGCAAGGTAATACACTACCCTTCTCTGGATGAACTAGGTGTTCGTGACCAATTCCTTGCTTATATAAATGCTTTGGGTTTTGAGTGGCTACTGCAAAATGGGGATCCACGTATCAGTGTGAGATTAGCGAAGGAGTTCTTCACTACCTTTCGGTTTAAGGTGACAACGGACCTGGATGAAGTGTCCATTAGTTTTAGATTGTTTGCGGCAGAGTTTAGTATGAACTTGATAGAGTGGACATGTCGGATGGGCATGTGTACATTGGAAGAAGCGATCAGTTCTGAGTGGAGAGACAGGGAGAGGGGTATCCCTCGTAGGCACGTGGATTTTGATCAACAGGAGGCCTGGGCTGAACTTACTCACCCCGGCGCTGGAGAATTCGCGTCCACTGTTTCCCGTTCCATCCATTTCAATGATCCAGTTCTGCGACTAATACAGCTCCACCTTGATGCTAACCTGCTGGGCCAATCTAACTCAGCCGTCCGCACTTCAATGACGGAGGTGTATCTCCTTTGGTGCGCAAGACAGGGACGCAAGCTGCATCTTGGATTTTGGACGACATATCAGTGCCACTTGATCGCTACGCACCCTGCCAGAAACCTCACTCTTTGCCACATTTTGGGAGCTTTCGTAGGCAACAACCTCATTATCACTGAGGCTGAAGACTTATCTCCGCTGCCCATGGTGCGGCCACCGGGATTATTCGACATACCTTACTTCGTTAGGACAAATGCGGTCTACATGAGGGTGGGACGACCGCAATTTTATGCAATGGGTGAGGAAGCCACGGCAGGAGGAAGAGTCGCGTTATTGGAAAGGACGGTTACTGAATTGGCGGAGGAGAACAGCCAGATGAGGGCAGAAATGATCCGATTGGCATCAGTAGTGGAACGGGTGTTGAAGGAATCTGCGGAGCAGAGGATACTGACCCAGAGGCAAGCGTCTATGGAAGTGATCGTGACTAATTTAGGAGAGGAGAACCACAAGATACAGACGGAGATGAATAGGATGTTGTCCATGATCGACAATATCCTAGAGGAGGTGAGCCATCAGAGGGCGGCTGAAGCTATGAGAGTAAGGGGCAGTGTAGCCCAGGATACCGGACCAAGCGGCCATGCTGGCCAGGATGTTGAACCACAAGTCCCAGAGACCGTAGTGAAGGAGCAAGAGGAAGAGAAAGCCAAGGTGCCGGCAACTGCCGAGGAGCCGGCAAAGGATGATGAGAACCAAGCTGCAATGGAGACAGACCAACCGGAGGACCAACCGATAGAACGACCTGCACCACCTGCCCCACGAAGGAGCAGGAGACTCCGATAGACCCCCCCTACTGACCAAGTTAGTTTTTCTTTTTAAGTTTCAGTTTTTCTTTTAACTTTTCGTATTGTTGTTATGAGTTGGTTTTTGTTTAGGTAGTATAATTTGTGTTTGCGCGCAAACCCCACTTCATAACACTTAGCCTATTCCATAGTCTAAGTGTGAGAAGTTAAGGGTTTGTTTCTTTGGAGCATGTTTTCTTTGTTTTGTTTGTTTTGTTTTCTATGTCGCATGCATGTTAGCTCACACTTAGCCCATTGCATGGTCTAAGTGTGAGGAGTTTGTATATATGTGTTTGTGGTTATGTTTTGTTGATCTCTGTATAGGTGATAAAACCTCTCTCACTTAGCCTATTCCATAGTCTAAGTGTGAGAAGTTTTTGTTTTAGTTTTGCTGTTTGTTGTCTGTGTGCCATCGTACTGGCCATTACCTTTTCCACTTCACAGCCTTATCTGAGGGCAGACACTTGTGAAGTGAGAGGGGGGACGCAATGGCCAGTAGGATGTATGTATATATGTGTAGTCTTTGTGTTTGTGCTTTTGTTTTGTTTTGTTAGGTCTAGTTTTATGTTGTGTGTGATTGGGCTTAAAACTCAACCGTCTTGAGCTGAAGGTGAGGGGAATTGAGGGAGATAGGACATGCTGGAAAACCTAAACCATCCCCGTTAGTACCTCCTAGTCAGGATAGATGAGGTGAGTATGAGAGAAAAGCCCATACTTAGAGCCAAACACGAAAGCCCTCTAAAAATGTAAGTTATAAGCCTTAAAGTGGAACCACTTTCCACATATATTGGAAAGAAAAGAGAGGCGGCCACAATTCGCCTAGGGTGAAGTGATCACGGGTAGCAAATACTGAAGGCAGTAGGAACCCCCCCCCCCCCGTTTTAAAAAAAAAAAAAAAAAAGAGGGAACCGAGAAAATGAAGAAAACGGTCAGAAAGATTTGACCACAAAAAAGAGATGAATGAAGGAATAAGGGTGGCGAAGCCACAAGATGCTACTGACCAGTGGAGACCAAAGCCAGAAGCGCCAACTAAAGAAAGCAACTGATCAGAAGCCTAATATACACAGTCCCCCCCGCATAAATAAAAATAGAAATTTTGAACCTTAGAGCCTTAGGAACATCCACCGAAAACATTACAAGCCAACAACCCCGTTACAAGCCTATAAGTCCTTCAGTAGCCGCTCGTGGAATCTAAGTCCGAAGCAATTGTGGTGAGCATAATGAGAGAATGGAGTCCTAACATTCCTGGTGAGGTATGAGTGACTGAGCGAACCTAGTGTTGGGCCGAGAGTGTGGGCGATCTTGACAAACAGATATACTGACTGGAAGAGAAAAGGGGGGTGGCAGAAGTTCAAGGCTGTCTAAGGCCGGATTGCACCTGATCCAGAGGGGATGGATGGTTGAAAATATAGCCCGATCTATGTGTTTTCAGTCTTTTATGTGTTTATGTTTCTCTGTGTTTGTTTGTGTTTTTCTTTGCGTCATAGTTTAGAGTCTAAGTTAGGTAGAGTCGGTCAGGGGAGTAACCAGGCTAGAATTCGACTTATTCTTTTCTTTGTTTGTTTTTCACGCTTGAGGACAAGCCTGTGGTAAGTGTGAGCAGTTTGATAAGTCGTATTCTAGGCCTTGGTTACGGGTCAGTATGATGTGCTTAATTGATTATATTTGCAAAACAGTTGTTTAAAGTGTGCAGGTTAAGCATTCTAGCCAGTAGGGAAGTTTCGGAAATTTCAGGTGAAGGAGGCGCCAGCATGATCTCATACTGATCAGTATTCTTGCTAAAACAGCTTGAGATGGAGAAGACGGATAGCTGGGACGGATTACCCACAATTAAGGGCAAAGAAGTCAAATTGCAACGAGGATTTACCCTAAAATCAAGGGTAGCCTCCCTATAAAAGGAAGCCAAATTGGAGAGAGAGAGATACACATTCACTCATTCACCACCATCTTTAGGTAGAAAGTTTTCTCGGTAGTTTCAGTCTTTCAGCCGTGTCCCGCTTCTTGCCTCGCCGTAGCCATGATCACTTGACGTTCAGATGTTCCCAGAATTCCAGTCATCGTCCATTCCAGCCAGCAAGATCGTAGTTTAGAGTCTCATCGCCCGGAGTGGCAAAACACTTTTACATTGCTTTCGTAGTTTTAAATTTCTCGCTTTCCTTACGTTGGATCTTGTTTGCCTTTGGATATTTTCTGCTTTTGAAGTACTTTGTTGAAGATCCGAACGTGTTTATGCTATGAAGTTGATTTCAGTTTCGTTTATTGTGGTGTTTCTTTATTCCCTTGCCTAGTTAGCTTAGATCTAAAGTTTCTCGGTGTTTAAAGTGCTGAATCTCTCAATTCCGTTTACGTAACAAATTTCTTTAGGATAGATAAACAAGTACTGTTTGATCGGAAAGTAGATCGTTGCATGCAAAGCTTAGTTTTAATTTCTGAATCGTTCTTTCATGTTGACCAGTATGCAGAAGTCCAGTTTCAGTGTTTGATTTCAGATTTGATTTCTTAGTTTTGGATCTGTGTTTGTGAGTTGTTAATCTGAGTTTTCCGTGTTGAATCTGGAATTGTTATCTGAATTTTGGAAGTGTTTGTTGAAGAAGATGATGTCTATTTCAATTGGAGGGGACCACTTACTTTTCGAGATGCTTTTGCTTTTGTCCTTCACTTTTAGTTAAGCCCTGTCGGCCTAGTCATCAAACTTCCACTACACTCTGAATATTCTGTTTAGCCCAAAATAGAAACCCGTACCTTCCAAATATTTTCTGTTACAAAATTGCCTCCCCATTCCACGTACACAGTTACATTCCAAATGTTTTCCTTACCGTCTGACCAGTAGAACACCTCCTTTAAGTTTCAGCCTAGGTAGAAACTCAACCCAAGCGTGGTAGCTAACCAAATCTTCCAATTGTCACCGCGGTAGTTTAAGAACGCACCATCTCTGTGGGATTCGACCCTTACCACCACTATACTGATCAGTAGAAGTGGGTTGAGGAATCTTTGAAACCAAGGTCTAGGTTAGTTAGGATCTCTATCCTGATCAGTAGGATATATCCTTGCTTGAACGACACCTACGCACCTAGGTCCTTTCAAATGGCGCCGTTGCCGGGGATGGATAGCGTTATTTGCAATTACTGTGAGTGATACTTCGGTGTATATATTGTGCATAACCTTTCTTTTTTTTTTCTTTTCTTTTCAGTTTATGAGAAACAGTTCGGCTCCTGACCAGTGGAGGCCGAAGATACTTCAGCGAGGATCGATACTCGTAACCACTCGATCCGGGTTGTCGACGGCTTTATCTGACTTAGGTTCGAGTAGCGACGAAGAACAATACAACATAGAAGGACCAATACCAGAGGAGATACCACTGTTGGAAGGCATTCCAGTTCAGATGGCCGCCAACGGAGATGAGGATCCAGAGATCGGTACCCTTAACGCGCATACCGAGGGAGAACCATCGCAAGCCATAGTCGTCACTCCAGGGCAAACCGCCTGCGATGTGAAGCCTCATGTGATCGCGATTCTACCTACATACTGTGGGAAGAGCTATGAAGGGCCGTATGAGTTTCTGCATGAGTTTTGTAAAATTTGTAGGGCGCAGAGGAGACCAGCAGGAGCGAATGAGGATGATTATAGGTTGAAGGTCTTGCCATTTGTGCTCAAGGGCGAAGACTGTGAACACTTCGAGGAAAGACTGGAGTGTGAGGTTAGAGGATGCTCTCTGGGCGTATCGAACAGCCTACAAAACCCCCATAGGCATGTCCCCTTACCGGATCGTTTTTGGGAAGATGTGCCATTTACCGGTTGGGATCGAGCATCGAGCATACTGGGCAGTACAGAAAGTGAATATGGATGCTACAGCCTGCGAAGAGGAAAGGAAGCTGCAGCTGCAGGAGCTTGAGGAACTTAGATTGGAGTCATTCGACTCAGCCATGTGGTACAAGGAGCGAACCAAACTGTGGCATGATCGAAATCTGAGAACTAAGGACCTCCACGTTGGCCAGAAAGTACTACTCTTCCAGTCAAGATTGAAGCTTATGCCAGGGAAACTCAAGTCCAAATGGACAGGACCTTACATCATAACTGCACTCAGATCCAATGGAGCAGTAGAAATTTCAGGGAGTTTTCCTAACTCGGAACCTTTCATAGTAAATGGACATAGGTTGAAAATATTCAGGGAGAATAGCGAAGTGGGTGTAGTGGATGAAATTCCACTGCAAACACTTACATCGGTTTCATACTGATCAGTAAGATAGGAATTTGGAATTCCACATGGCTAGTTCCATTTTGATAATTTTCTGCGTATACTGGCCAAGTAGGATTCCAAATTACCCAAGAAAGGTGTAAATATTGTAAATACGTAATTAGTCTTTGCATGTCAGATAATTTCTAAGAAAATCCAAAAATATTTTCGGGCCTTAAATTTAATTTGGAGTACACATTGACCAAGAGACTACCTATTTGGTGCTATTTCAATTCTAATTTAAGAGCCCATTTGAATTATTTCCCTTATTAGGCAAGTAATGGTAGGTTTCGAGAAAAGACGAAATTTTGAATTAAGACTTATGCAGCTTTTGCAGGGTGGCAGCGGCAGGAGTGGCGTGGAGCGGAGAGAGTAGACGCGATAGCCAATCAGGGGCCAGCATTCCTAACCGCCTTCCGTCCAAGCGTCGCGACCGGCAACTCCCTATAGCCGGTTGTAACCACCTGCAACTGCTATCTCTCGCCTAAATTAAACGACCGTCCCAAACTTTATCCCTCACAAACCCTCATTTTCAAATTCCCTTTTTTCAAGAGATATTATCCCATACTCTCTCAAGAAAGCGTAAATCACAAACCCTCATTTTCTTCCATTTTCTCCAGATATCAAGACCAAATTCCACTCTTTACAAGCCCTAATTTTCAGCCATGGGGAAGAAAGCATTTGCTACCAAAATCAAACCGCCCTCAAAGAAAACCAGTGAGGAAGGAAACCTTGAAATACCACCACCACTAAACCCACAACGTCCCGCGCCAACACAACAAGCCCCGCCGATGGTCTCTCTGGATGCAATGGCGGAGTTTCTCCGATTGCAGGATCCGAATAGGAATTGGGCAGCGGAGTTAGAGTATTTTAACCAAGGTAGAGGGCAAGGGAGCGGAGCCGGAGCAACTCATGCGGCAACCATGCCAGTAACCACTACGCAACCCTTGACCCCTATTTCATCTACATTGCCGATTCCGTCGATGATTCCCCAAGAAAGCAACCCCCCAACTGAAGCCGAAATGACAGAGACGGAAGGAATTTTTCCGACGACCCAGGAAGCCGAACTTGAGGATCTCGAGGCCATTGCGGCTTATTATGCCTCTGATGAAGAAGAAAGAGCGGAAAGGCTGAGAAGGGAGCAACAAGACCAGGAAGGGGGAGAAGGAATTGAGGAGACGCCAGAAGTGGAAGCGGTTCGCCAAGAAGTAATTAGGGAGGAGATCGACCTGAATAAGTCGGCCCAAAAGCGCGGCCTCATGACGGAAACGGAGTTTGAATCAATAGTGGAAGAGGTGAATCGCAGGGAAGATACTGCTCTAATGGCTGAGGGTCTAGACCTCGCATCGAGGGCAGTAGGAGAGGATGAACAAGCTTTTACAGAACCCATACCGAAGGATAAGGCATCCCAGTCAGTAGGGGAAGAGGAGAGGGAAGAACAGAGTGAAGAGAAAGGGCCAGAGCCAGTTGATACCCAAGTGGAAGCAGGGGATGATCGAATGCAAGTAGATGAGGAGAGACCAACCCTAGACACTCAAGTACCGGAAGCTGTGGCGCCTCCCGTCTTAAAACCCCACCCAGTGAAGCGGCAATTGGTTCTGAAGGTGCGGGTATCTCAGCGATGCCTGGGTAAAAGAGCAGCCAGCAAGGCCAAGACAAGCACGGCTGAGAACCCAGTAGAGATCGAGAGCGAGGAAGAACAAGCCACTCCAACGAAGGCAGGGGGTGAACCTGCACAGCCTACTGCTCAGGAGGAAGAAGCACAATATCAGCGAGCCAGAAAGAGGAAAGGGAAGGCTCCAATCCAGAAGAAAGCAGTAACAAAGAGGTCCAGGGCAGCAAACACAGGAATTGTGATTACCGAAGCTTCTCAGAGGATCCCATCGAGCCGGCAAGAGCAGAGTGATAGTGAGTATGAGATTAGTGAGGAGTCTGCATCGGATAGTGATGAGTCCGTGGAAGAGGAGGAATATGGGGAACAGTCGCTCCCAGGTGATCACCGAGAGCTTGTCCACCCACCAGTGGAGAGGCTCCGATATAGAAGATGGACCATGGATTTCACAAATGAGATCACCGAGGAGATGAAACTCTTCGAGAAGCAGAAACTGAAGGATACCTTCGAGAGTCTGGACGATGGCAGCAAGGAAATTAAGTGCGGCAAGGTAATACACTACCCTTCTCTGGATGAACTAGGTGTTCGTGACCAATTCCTTGCTTATATAAATGCTTTGGGTTTTGAGTGGCTACTGCAAAATGGGGATCCACGTATCAGTGTGAGATTAGCGAAGGAGTTCTTCACTACCTTTCAGTTTAAGGTGACAACGGACCTGGATGAAGTGTCCATTAGTTTTAGATTGTTTGCGGCAGAGTTTAGTATGAACTTGATAGAGTGGACATGTCGGATGGGCATGTGTACATTGGAAGAAGCGATCAGTTCTGAGTGGAGAGACAGGGAGAGGGGTATCCCTCGTAGGCACGTGGATTTTGATCAACAGGAGGCCTGGGCTGAACTAACTCACCCCGGCGCTGGAGAATTCGCGTCCACTGTTTCCCGTTCCATCCATTTCAATGATCCAGTTCTGCGACTAATACAGCTCCACCTTGATGCCAACCTGCTGGGCCAATCTAACTCAGCCGTCCGCACTTCAATGACGGAGGTGTATCTCCTTTGGTGCGCAAGACAGGGACGCAAGATGCATCTTGGATTTTGGACGGCATATCAGTGCCACTTGATCGCTACGCACCCTGCCAGAAACCTCACTCTTTGCCACATTTTGGGAGCTTTCGTAGGCAACAACCTCATTATCACTGAGGCTGAAGACTTATCTCCGCTGCCCATGGTGCGGCCACCGGGATTATTCGACATACCTTACTTCGTTAGGACAAATGCGGTCTACATGAGGGTGGGACGACCGCAATTTTATGCAATGGGTGAGGAAGCCACGGCAGGAGGAAGAGTCGCGTTATTGGAAAGGACGGTTACTGAATTGGCGGAGGAGAACAGCCAGATGAGGGCAGAAATGATCCGATTGGCATCAGTAGTGGAACGGGTGTTGAAGGAATCTGCGGAGCAGAGGATACTGACCCAGAGGCAAGCGTCTATGGAAGTGATCGTGATTAATTTAGGAGAGGAGAACCACAAGATACAGACGGAGATGAATAGGATGTTGTCCATGATCGACAATATCCTAGAGGAGGTGAGCCATCAGAGGGCGGCTGAAGCTATGAGAGTAAGGGGCAGTGTAGCCCAGGATACCGGACCAAGCGGCCATGCTGGCCAGGATGTTGAACCACAAGTCCCAGAGACCGTAGTGAAGGAGCAAGAGGAAGAGAAAGCCGAGGTGCCGGCAACTGCCGAGGAGCCGGCAAAGGATGATGAGAACCAAGCTGGAATGGAGACAGACCAACCGGAGGACCAACCGATAGAACGACCTGCACCACCTGCCCCACGAAGGAGCAGGAGACTCCGATAGACCCCCCCTACTGACCAAGTTAGTTTTTCTTTTTAAGTTTCAGTTTTTCTTTTAACTTTTCGTATTGTTGTTATGAGTTGGTTTTTTTTTAGGTAGTATAATTTGTGTTTGCGCGCAAACCCCACTTCATAACACTTAGCCTATTCCATAGTCTAAGTGTGAGAAGTTAAGGGTTTGTTTCTTTGGAGCATGTTTTCTTTGTTTTGTTTGTTTTGTTTTCTATGTCGCATGCATGTTAGCTCACACTTAGCCCATTGCATGGTCTAAGTGTGAGGAGTTTGTATATATGTGTTTGTGGTTATGTTTTGTTGATCTCTGTATAGGTGATAAAACCTCTCTCACTTAGCCTATTCCATAGTCTAAGTGTGAGAAGTTTTTGTTTTAGTTTTGCTGTTTGTTGTCTGTGTGCCATCGTACTGGCCATTACCTTTTCCACTTCACAGCCTTATCTGAGGGCAGACACTTGTGAAGTGAGAGGGGGGACGCAATGGCCAGTAGGATGTATGTATATATGTGTAGTCTTTGTGTTTGTGCTTTTGTTTTGTTTTGTTAGGTCTAGTTTTATGTTGTGTGTGATTGGGCTTAAAACTCAACCGTCTTGAGCTGAAGGTGAGGGGAATTGAGGGAGATAGGACATGCTGGAAAACCTAAACCATCCCCGTTAGTACCTCCTAGTCAGGATAGATGAGGTGAGTATGAGAGAAAAGCCCATACTTAGAGCCAAACACGAAAGCCCTCTAAAAATGTGAGTTATAAGCCTTAAAGTGGAACCACTTTCCACATATATTGGAAAGAAAAGAGAGGCGGCCACAATTCGCCTAGGGTGAAGTGATCACGGGTAGCAAATACTGAAGGCAGTAGGAACCCCCCCCACCCGTTTTTAAAAAAAAAAAAAAAAAAAAAACCGCCTTTTGAACCCTTTCTTCTTAACCTTTTATATACCCAGATAAACACCCCAGCCGACTGGGACTGTGTAAGGCATGAAACAAATGGAGCTTACTGGCCAGGAAGAAGTGCGGAAAAGCAGAAACCAGCTGGGCGAAAAAGTTAGAAGAAAATCGACCAGGGAGTCATTCCCAGTCCAAAAAAGAGAAGAAGGAATAAGGGTGGCGAAGCCACGAAGGAACGAAAAAAAAAAAGAAAAAAAAAGAGGGAACCGAGAAAATGAAGAAAATGGTCAGAAAGATTTGACCACAAAAAAGAGATGAATGAAGGAATAAGGGTGGCGAAGCCACAAGATGCTACTGACCAGTGGAGACCAAAGCCAGAAGCGCCAACTAAAGAAAGCAACTGATCAGAAGCCTAATATACACAGTCCCCCCCGCATAAATAAAAATAGAAATTTTGAACCTTAGAGCCTTAGGAACATCCACCGAAAACATTACAAGCCAACAACCCCGTTACAAGCCTATAAGTCCTTCAGTAGCCGCTCGTGGAATCTAAGTCCGAAGCAATTGTGGTGAGCATAATGAGAGAATGCAGTCCTAACATTCCTGGTGAGGTATGAGTGACTGAGCGAACCTAGTGTTGGGCCGAGAGTGTGGGCGATCTTGACAAACAGATATACTGACTGGAAGAGAAAAGGGGGGTGGCAGAAGTTCAAGGCTGTCTAAGGCCGGATTGCACCTGATCCAGAGGGGAGGGATGGTTGAAAATATAGCCCGATCTATGTGTTTTCAGTCTTTTATGTGTTTATGTTTCTCTGTGTTTGTTTGTGTTTTTCTTTGCGTCATAGTTTAGAGTCTAAGTTAGGTAGAGTCGGTCAGGGGAGTAACCAGGCTAGAATTCGACTTATTCTTTTCTTTGTTTGTTCTTCACGCTTGAGGACAAGCCTGTGGTAAGTGTGAGCAGTTTGATAAGTCGTATTCTAGGCCTTGGTTACGGGTCAGTATGATGTGCTTAATTGATTATATTTGCAAAACAGTTGTTTAAAGTGTGCAGGTTAAGCATTCTAGCCAGTAGGGAAGTTTCGGAAATTTCAGGTGAAGGAGGCGCCAGCATGATCTCATACTGATCAGTATTCGTGCTAAAACGGCTTGAGATGGAGAAGACGGATAGCTGGGACGGATTACCCACAATTAAGGGCAAAGAAGTCAAATTGCAACGAGGATTTACCCTAAAATCAAGGGTAGCCTCCCTATAAAAGGAAGCCAAATTGGAGAGAGAGAGATACACATTCACTCATTCACCACCATCTTTAGGTAGAAAGTTTTCTCGGTAGTTTCAGTCTTTCAGCCGTGTCCCGCTTCTTGCCTCGCCGTAGCCATGATCACTTGACGTTCAGATGTTCCCAGAATTCCAGTCATCGTCCATTCCAGCCAGCAAGATCGTAGTTTAGAGTCTCATCGCCCGGAGTGGCAAAACACTTTTACATTGCTTTCGTAGTTTTAAATTTCTCGCTTTCCTTACGTTGGATCTTGTTTGCCTTTGGATATTTTCTGCTTTTGAAGTACTTTGTTGAAGATCCGAACGTGTTTATGCTATGAAGTTGATTTCAGTTTCGTTTATTGTGGTGTTTCTTTATTCCCTTGCCTAGTTAGCTTAGATCTAAAGTTTCTCGTTGTTTAAAGTGCTGAATCTCTCAATTCCGTTTACGTAACAAATTTCTTTAGGATAGATAAACAAGTACTGTTTGATCGGAAAGTAGATCGTTGCATGCAAAGCTTAGTTTTAATTTCTGAATCGTTCTTTCATGTTGACCAGTATGCAGAAGTCCAGTTTCAGTGTTTGATTTCAGATTTGATTTCTTAGTTTTGGATCTGTGTTTGTGAGTTGTTAATCAGAGTTTTCCGTGTTGAATCTGGAATTGTTATCTGAATTTTGGAAGTGTTTGTTGAAGAAGATGATGTCTATTTCAATTGGAGGGGACCACTTACTTTTCGAGATGTTTTTGCTTTTGTCCTTCACTTTTAGTTAAGCCCTGTCGGCCTAGTCATCAAACTTCCACTACACTCTGAATATTCTGTTTAGCCCAAAATAGAAACCCGTACCTTCCAAATATTTTCTGTTACAAAATTGCCTCCCCATTCCACGTACACAGTTACATTCCAAATGTTTTCCTTACCGTCTGACCAGTAGAACACCTCCTTTAAGTTCCAGCCTAGGTAGAAACTCAACCCAAGCGTGGTAGCTAACCAAATCTTCCAATTGTCACCGCGGTAGTTTAAGAACGCACCATCTCTGTGGGATTCGACCCTTACCACCACTATACTGATCAGTAGAAGTGGGTTGAGGAATCTTTGAAACCAAGGTCTAGGTTAGTTAGGATCTCTATCCTGATCAGTAGGATATATCCTTGCTTGAACGACACCTACGCACCTAGGTCCTTTCAGTCCCCGCTGGACCCCGACGCATAACGGGAGACAAAAGGTCCCGACGGTCCATGGTGTATCCCGTCGGGTAGCATGTCTAGGTGCATCGTGTCTGTTCAGCTCCCACTGGCTAGTGCACCAGTCAATAACCCCCGGCGGTTACAGTCAAGCCATCATGGCACACATAATGACTGTTGACTCCATCAATGCCCTGCAGGTGGACTTGACATATAAATAGGCATGCATCCATTGCATTCTACAATAGAGCATACACAAGCATCTTGCATACACGTTATCTCCCTCTCTGCATAATCTTCCCCGTCGAAGCTCTGTCCCCGCCTTACTCCTGTTCGCCGGAGCTCTGTTGCTAGCGATGCTGCTACTTCAGAGACGAAGCCGTTTTATCTTTGGGGACGACACGCCAAACCGAGAGCACTACCGGGGCGTATCTCGTTTTGCGGAAAGATGACTCATCGACTCGGCTTACCACTTTCCACAAGTTTTCTGTGTAATTTTATTTAGTTATTTTCTGTGTAATTTCCTTGTTTTATTTTTCATTGTAATTTCGCTCGACTTGTATATCTCATTTCCACAACAAAGATTTGGCATACCGATGAGATTATTGATTCATGATTAAGTCTTCATTTCATACTACTGTTTTTTTCTATTTATTGCTTAATTTTTCTTGAACCTTTTCAAGTATTTCGCCGCAAAGAAAGAACGAAATAGCTTTCCCGTTTCTACCTAACTAGTGCAGCTGATTTAAAATTTGGTTCCTATATATCGAGGAGAAATAAAATAAGTAATACTTTAATTAGGTAAGAACTAAACATTAAACAAACAGTAAGCCACAGGGAATAAGCATATATAAACCTAAAAAATCAAATTTAATAATCATCTTCAAAGACTAATGCTTCTACTATAGTACTCAATCCAAACAAATATATCAAAATTAAATTAGTTTTCCATCTTCGTTATTTCCCTATTCTTGCTTCATGATTGATAACAGAAGTTAGAATTTTGGTGTGAGGAGAATAGTTTGAGTGAAACCACGATACAAACGGATTGATGCTTAATTTTTTTTATCTGTTAAATTAAATATCAAATTATATTTTTAGTAGTAATTATTGCTGTCAGTACCAGACTGATAAAATCAATAATTATCCATTGAATTTAATCGAAAACTGATACAAATAACGACACCATAAAACCACATTCTTGTTTTGGAAATTCTTGAGATTTGATTTATTTTTTTGTATCTTGTTTGCAAGTGGGCCTTAGTTTAAGGTTAGTTTATTTGTCTTTATCATCATAGTGGCAGAAAGCAGATACCAATAACTGAAAATTTAAATGGACAAAAACAATATTTACTAAAAAATATTCTTTTATTAGTAATTATCCTAATCAATAGTGTATAAATAATACTCACACGGTCACACCTACTTTTGGGTTTTCCCTAAATTCAGAACAAATCCATGTACCTTATTCTTTTCCCATCAATCATAATGTATTTTGTTTGTGGAGTTGGTGAATAACCCATTTTGCATTATTGGTACTTTACTCTTTAAATGGGCTACCAACCAAAAAGGGTTCTCTAATCTGCACTAGACCAATGGGCTGTTTCTATAAGTAGTAGCCCAATTATAAGTATTATTTGAGCCCTTCCAACTTACAAACTGAAGCCCCATCTATTATTGAATTAGAAGTTCAATTCTATGAGAGACTAAAAATGAAACCCGTGTGATCGGACACTAAAAAAAAAGTCGTGGCTAGTCAAAAGGTAGAAACGATGCGACGACTGTGCACTGGCAATTTATGACGGACGAGGAACATTAGGGTTGGGGCAAAAATGCCGCATCTTTTAATTATGGAGCCTAAAATATCTCCTACCATGTTTAGGATTTGTTTCCCTGAAGTATATTTCCTTGTGATAGATTTATTCCTTAAAAGATATTTCCTTATGGAATATGTTTCCTAGTTTGACTAGAATTAGGGCTCTCTAGTTACTTATAAATAGAGGTGCTCCCTCATTGTTAAATCATCCTGAAATTATATAGTGAAATCCCTGGCTTGGCATCGCCCCCAGACGTAGATACACATTGTAACGAACTGGGTAAACAACTTCTTGTGTTCATTCTCTTTCATATTCGTGATTGCCTGTGTTTATTTCCCAACAACTGGTATCAGAGCCTAGGGTTTAAGAGGCAGAAATCACGATGGGGATCGATGAGAAAATTGCTGTAGAGAAGTTCGATGGATCTGATTTCGGATTTTGGAAGATGCAGATTGAGGATTACCTGTACGGTAAAGATCTCTGGAAGCCTTTAAAAACCAAACCCGAAAAGATGGAACATGAGGAGTGGGAGCTGCTGGACAAAAAAGTGATGAGCGCGATTAGGCTATCGTTGTCCAAGGATGTGGCTTATCACACGACTGCAGCAAAGTCGACAAAGGAGATGATAAAGATCTTGGAGGACATGTATCAGAAACCATCAACGGCAAACAAGGTACATCTGATTAGACGATTGTTTAATTTTAGAATGCAAGAGGGAAAGCTGGTGCAACAACATCTCAACGAGTTCAACATGATTACTTCGCAACTGAACTCGGTTAATATAAAATTCGATGATGAAATTCGTGCCCTGATTTTGCTATCGTCTCTGCTTGAGAGTTGGGTTGGCACAGTGACAGCAGTTACTGCTGCAGAGACAAAACTAACAGTTGACAGAGTAAGAGATCTGATGATTGGTGAGGAAGTTCGCCGGAGAGAATCAGGATCTTCTACTTCGGGATCAGCACTGAATACAGAACAGAGAGGCAGATCGAAGGGAAAGCAAAATCGTGGAAGATCAAATTCCAGAGGAATGAGTCAATCCAAGAAGGATTTGGATAAAGTTAAATGCTGGAATTGTGATGAGTTTGGTCATTTTAGAAATCAATGTGAGGCACCGAAGAAGTATAAGAATAAGGATCAGAAGGACAAGAAGACAGCAAACGCTACCATGTCTGATGACGATGGCGAGGCGTTGGTCTTGAGCGTCAGTAGTCCGATGGAATCGTGAGTATTGGATTCTGGGGCGTCGTTTCACTCCTGCAGCAATGTGAAGATAATGGAAGACTACGTTTCTGGCGATTTTGGGAAGGTACATCTGGCTGATGACGAGCCCTTAGATATCGTGGGAAAGGGAAACGTGAAGGTAGTGACGTCCAATGGATCCGTAATAAAACTGAATGGAGTCAGACACATTCCTGGATTGCAGAGAAGTTTGATTTCGATTGGGCAGCTTGATGCAGAAGGGTACACCGTGACGTTTGGCTGCAACAATTGGAAGATTACCAAGGAAGCTATGATAGTAGCTCGAGGTAAGAAGGAGGGTACGTTGTATACCACAACTAACTCCAAAGATTGCATTGATATTGCAAGTGAGACAAATAATGCAGATTTGTGGCACTGTCGTCTTGGCCACATGAGCGAGAAAGGGATGAAGATAATGTGCTCAAGAGGTTTACTGTCTGGCTTGAAAACTGTTGAAGTTGGCCTGTGCGAGGATTGCGTGTTAGGGAAACAGAAAAGGGTGGGTTTCTCAAGAGGAGGCAGAAAATTGAAGACACAGAAGTTGGAGATGGTCCACACTGATCTATGGGGACCAGCACCTGTGAAGTCCCTAGGAGGCTCTGAATATTATATGACTTTCATCGACGACTCTACTCGAAAGCTATGGGTTTATTTTCTGAAGAGTAAATCCGATGCGTTTAACGCTTTCAGGAAATGGAAAGCCCTTGTTGAAACTGAAACCGGGATGAAGGTGAAGTGTCTAAGATCCGATAATGGAGAAGAATATGAACTTGCAAAGTTCAAGGAATTCTGCGCCGAGAATGGAATCCGCATGGAGAAAACTGTGAAAGGAACTCCACGGCAGAATGGAATCGCAGAGCGCATGAACAGAACATTGAATGAGCGAGCAAGATGCATGAGGTTGAAAAGTGGATTGCCAAAGAGTTTTTGGGCAGATGCAGTCAACACAGCTGCATTCCTAATTAATAGAGGTCCATCAGTTCCCTTGGAGTTTCGGATACCCGAGGAGGTTTGGACAGTAAAAGAGGTAAATCTATCTTTCGTACGCATCTTTGGTTGTGTTGCTTATGCTCATGTTAGTTCCGTTGAGAGAAGTAAGTTGGATGCTAAATCTATTAAGTGTACGTTCATTGGTTATGGAGGCGATGAGTTCGGTTATAGACTCTGGGATGAGCAGAACCGTAAGGTTATTCGCAGTAGAGATGTCATCTTCAATGAACAGGTATTGTACAAGGATAGATTGGAGGCGTCAAGTCCCAGCAGTTCTGAGCCACAAGTGGTCGAGCTAGACATCTCAAACTCGAGTGGGAGCAAGGAGAGTCAGAATGCTGAAGAGGTGCTTGAAGAAGAACCAAGCACTCCACCACCGACTATTCCACTGCCTAAATCGACTAGAGAGCGACGTGCACCTGATAGGTACTCGCCCTCTAATTTCTATTTGTTACTTACTGATGGTGGTGAGCCCGAGTGTTATGCAGAGGCAGGAGAAGGCCCTGATAAACGAAGGTGGAAAATTGCCATGGATGACGAGTTTGCCTCTCTTCTCCTAAATGGCACATGGGAGCTTGTGGAACTTCCTAAAGGGAAAAAGGCATTGCATTGCAAGTGGGTCTATCGAATCAAAGGTGAAGCTGATGGTAGCAAGCGCTACAAGGCTAGGCTGGTTGTCAAGGGATTTGAGCAACGATACGGTATTGATTATACAGATGTGTTCACTCCTGTTGTGAAACTAACTACTATTCGTTTAGTGTTGAGTATGGTAGTTGCAGAAAATCTATTGTTACATCAGATGGATGTAAAGACGGCATTCCTTCATGGTGATTTGGATGATGAGTTGTACATGACACAGCCTGAAGGATTCATAGTAAAAGGAATGGAAAACCTTGTATGCAAGTTGAAGAAGAGCTTGTATGGTTTAAAGCAAGCTCCAAAGCAGTGGTACAAGAAGTTTGATGGATTCATGATGGAGATTGGCTATAAAAGATGCTACGCTGACCATTGTTGTTACTACAAGAGGTTTGACAAGAGCTATCTTATTCTGTTATTATATGTTGATGATATGTTGATCGCAGGAGGTGATCAAAAGGAGATGGATAAGTTGAAAAGGCAATTGTCTGAATGATTCTCCATGAAAGATCTTGGAGAGGCTAATCAAATTTTGGGCATGAGAATCGAGCGTGACAAGGCGGCAGGAAAATTGTATCTTTCGCAAGCTGCTTACATTGGTAAGGTTTTGGAAAGATTCAACATGGATAATTCGAAGCCAGTAAGTGTGCCTTTGGGCAGTCACTTTAAGCTGTCGAAGAAGGAGTCGCCGAGTACAAAAGAAGAACGTGCTGAAATGAAGAAAATTCCTTATGCTTCAGCAATTGGTAGTATTATGTATGCAATGGTGTGTACGAGGCCTGATATTGCACAAGCAGTGGGAGTAGTGAGCCAGTTCATGGGTGATCCGGGCAAGCAACATTGGGAAGCAGTTAAATGGATCCTTCGATACTTGAGAGGTACTACAGAAATCATCTTATGTTTCAATGGCAAGAATGTCGAGCTGGCAGGTTATGTGGATGCAGACTTGGCGTCCAATGATCTTGATGGGAGAAGAAGCACAACCGGGTATGTATTTACTTATGGTGGTACTGCTATTTCATGGACTTCTAAGTTGCAGAAGACTGTTGATTTGTCTACTACGGAGGCTGAATATGTAGCTGCGACAGAGGCAAGCAAGGAGATGGTGTGGTTGCAGAGTTTCTTAGATGAACTTGGGAAGGAGAACAAGAGTAGCATACTCTACAGTGATAGTCAGAGTGCTATTTTCTTGGCGAAGAATCCAGCGTTTCATTCTAGGACAAAGCATGTGGAGTTGAAATATCATTACATCCGACACCTAGTGGAGATGAAAATCCTGCAACTTGTGAAGATACTTGGAAGTGAGAATCTTGTAGACATGTTTACTAAGGTGGTGACCTTAGAGAAATTGAAGCTATGCATAGCTTCAATTGGCCTTGGAACTTGAAGAGAAGGTTAGGCGATGCTAAGCGGATGAAGGGATGAGATCACGAGGAAATGGTTGTTTAGGAGTTGTTAGTCTCCAAGTGGGAGATTGTTAATTATGGAGCCTAAAATATCTCCTACCATGTTTAAGATTTTTTTCCTTGAAGTATATTTCCTTGTGATAGATTTATTCCTTAAAAGATATTTCCTTATGGAATATGTTTCCTAGTTTGACTAGAATTAGGGCTCTCTAGTTACTTATAAATAGAGGTGCTCCCTCATTGTTAAATCATCCTGAAATTATATAGTGAAATCCCTGGCTTGGCATCGCCCCCAGACGTAGATACACATTGTATCGAACTGGGTAAACAACTTCTTGTGTTCATTCTCTTTCATATTCGTGATTGCCTGTGTTTATTTCCCAACAGCATCGTGAGTTGGCGACAACTCTAAAGTAGGGTTGGAACGGTACGGTATACCGCGCCGAAATGGCCATACCGCATACCGTACCGTACCGTGCGGTATGACAAAAAACCATACCTTTACCGTACCGCTTTTATCGGTATACCGCAATTGCGGTATACCGAAAAGTCGGTATACCAAAATTTAGATATCGTTACCGTACCGCTTTTGTCGGTATACCGTACCGTGATTTCGGTATACCGCAATATGCGGTATACCGTGATTTCCGGTATATACCGCAATTGCGGTATATACCGTATTTGCGGTATACCGTGTTATTTGCGGTATATACCGTAAATTTGCGGTATAACGCGGTATACCGCGGTATATACAAAATGCATACATTTACCGTACCTAAAACTGTCGGTACGGTATGATACCGTACCGAAAAGTACTGAAAATTCGGTATTTTCGGTACGGTAAGTGCAGTATTTCGATATATTTTCCCAGCCCTACTCTAAAGGTCCCTTAATGAAGTTTTTCGGTCATCGAGAAACAGATGAGGCCATCCACAATAGGAATAGCCCAGCAATAGCCCAGCCATAACCTAGCCACAAACTCCTCCTGCCACATCATCAACACTAAAAATCCTTCCTGCCACATCATAAATAGCCCAGCCATAGCCTAGCCACATCATAAATAGCCCAGCCATATCAATAGCCACATCACTCAAAATTATATAAAACAAATAATTAACAATCACACAAAATACGCAATTTAATTTACGATACATATACGAGAAAATTCAATAATATTATTAAAATTTAAAAAGTACATTAATTAAAAAAAAATTACATAATTAACAAAAAAAAAATACTGTCGTGCAGTCCTCCGCGCCCATAACTCTTCAATTAAATCCTTTTGGAGTCGAATATGAGCCTCCGTTTGGCGCATGTCGGGCAAGTCGTGTATATATAGTGCTTCGGAAACAAAAAAAATTAAAAATTCGCGCTAGGCGGTGCGCTAGGCGATCCGGACGCTGCAATAGCGCCTAGCGGATCGCCTAGCGCACCGCCTAGCGCCACGGAACCGCCGAGCGCTAGGCAGTTTTTTTTCGCGAAAATCGCTGGGCGGCTGCAATAGACCGCCTAGCGCACCGCCTAGCGCCGGCGCTCGGCTAGGCGGTGCGCTAGGCTCTATTGTGGATGCTTTGACAGAGTTGGTCAATATCCCTACCCCATCTCGGTGGTCATCGGTCACCTGGAATGTCCAGTGCTGGAAATATCATCTTGCATTTCAAAATCGTTAAATATCTAAAAGTTGGGAATCAGTTTAGAACTTTTTCAAACTTAGGGCAATAATATAAGGAGAAAAAAGTAGCAAAAAACAGTTCAAGTGATTCGGACATAAACCACCAACATTTACCTTATTTCCTAACTTTTTTTAATACATATATGTCGCAGATGAGCAGATCCACATATACATTCACGTCGATTATGAATTTTTCCTCATAAAGAAAGATGTTTGTCATTCAATGATTCATGTAGAGAATGCGACAATTATTTCAAAATAGAAAGTAAAATATCATAAGTGCATAGAATAATAAAAAGAGAAAAAATGTCTTGCATATGCAATGATTATGTAGGTAGATGCAGCAACCATAATGATTCACCCCCTTTCACTACAATGCAAAATTAATGCTGATTTTCTTGGTATGTAACCCTTAATTAGTGGTCCACATAATCTCGTTGCTAATCACCTCAAATCAACAAATCTTAATATTTTTACTTATATGTATTACCCTTTTTAATAAACAAAATTTTAAAGTAGGAGTTTTAGACTCAAATCCGAGATTTTTAACATCGATCATTAACTACTTTACCACTATCTAGTCCAATATACAAACTAGTGATCGTTAGATTTCCAATAAAAAATTATGTTAGCTCTATATAGCGTACTTAAAACATGTAGATTGAGATCAAATGACATGGAATGAAATCATAGCTACTTTTAAAATTGGTAAAAACGAATATAAGTGAAATCATGCAATGTGATATGGTTCAACTTCTTGATAAAGACCCAAAATTAATACCAAGTCAGGAAAGTTGGTGAATAGTACAGTTGGTCAGGTAGGACGCATTAAATTAAATCAAGTAATGCAACTGTTATCTATTGTTTGTTGTATGATTGTCACATTAATAACGATGATTTGTATGAGATGAAAATTAATTATGTACTATTATATCATTTGACAATGGAATTGTGATTGTTTTACGAATTAAATTGAAGCATATCGAGAACGTTAAAATTAAATACGAAACGACGAGGGACTAGACCACAAAACGAAACTAATAAAAACTACTCATTCAATTATATTATGCATTAATATAGTTGGCTGTCGAAAATAATACGTTGTGCATTCGAATTTGTAGTTACAAACGTTTTTTTAAGTATTTTAATTATATTTTTATTCGTCAATTTGTTTATATAATAACCAAAACTTATCTGAAGCCGTTTTATTAATGAAACGGGTGGCTTCTTTAGCCTTTGTGACTGCAAATGAAAATACTGAGATTTTGAGTGCCTCAACTATTATTATTATTATTATTAT
This sequence comes from Salvia splendens, assembly GCF_004379255.2. NCBI lineage: Eukaryota > Viridiplantae > Streptophyta > Magnoliopsida > Lamiales > Lamiaceae > Salvia > Salvia splendens. The sequence continues at coordinate 10,475,411 of NC_056034.1, forward strand.
CATCATTACTATTACTATTAATATTATTATTATTATTATTATTATTATTTTGCCATATTGCATGGGATGAGATTGATGTTAAAACACGCCAAATGGGACCAAAGTTAATGGGACAATAAAAAGGGAAGAAAAAATAGAAAGCGAAAAAAAATGAAAAAATAAATCACAAGAATAAGAAGGAAGATTATAAAATAGACCAAAAAGGTTTGACTATGATTAGTCTAAAGCTGGGCTGGTTCACGGGAATGCATGCACGTGCCACTAAAACCAAAGACAAATCATAGCTGTAAAATAAGAAAGATAACGAAATTTTGAAATTTTCTAAATATGAAAAATGTAAATTAAATAGGATATCTAAGGCCTACTAACTGTCCATTGTAGTCTTATAAAATTCTTATCTTCCCTTCTAAAAGAAGCATGCACCCTCCGTTCCATTCCAAGTGGATCATTTCTAGCTTAATATGATATTTTATATAGTGTTATTTTGTGAGTAAATGGAAAAAATAAAGTATTATAATAGAGAGGATAGAAGTAGATAGCGTGATATTTTCATATTTAAAAATGTGTTATTTAGAATGAGACATTAAAAAAAGAAAATGTGTCATTTAAAATAGGACGAATGAAATGATGTATTTTATTCATTGTTTGTTTATTGAAAGGATGTATTTTTTATTCATTGTCTGTATATTGATGACTTATGGCATAACTTGCCAATTTGGCTATTTCATAGTTGTAAAATAGCAATGAATGTTATGGCGATATATTTATTTAGTACTATATTAAATAACACAAGTATTATTTGTTTTGAAATTAAAGATATACCAATGGAAAGGGGAGAAATCAATGTGAGGCTACTTCAATTTCATAAAATTATTGTTGTTTTCTTCAGATAATTTAGTAAATGGCATTTTGGATTTTGTTAAATTTTGAATTTATCTAAAAACCACTTTCTATCATGTTAATGCATCATGAGCGTGTATGAGACAATTAACATTGATGCGTGTAATTGACGAAACGAATGATATACTGAATATTTTTGTAAGTATAATTTTTACAATTCCAGTTCTCAGTTTACTGGGGGTAATTTCTCTCTGAATATTATGTACTTTAGAAGTCAATACGACATACACGAAAATATTGCAATTTTATAATTATAATACCGATCAAGTAGTAAACTCTGATAAAAGTGCTACTACAATTTTTTTTGACATTTGTTAAATTCTTGTAAGCTTAATGTGAGTTATTTTGTACAAAGAGAAATTTTGTTGGAGAAATTATGACACGTTATTTGGGCTCTCAATGTAAAATGTATGAATTCGATAAAGATTAATTTAATTTAATTTAATTTGGAAATGTTTGATTACTCAAGATTAAATTTATACGAGTGATCCTGTTAGGTTGAGATTTTTTAGCTTAATTGAGATTTGAGATGCATTTTCAGTCACTCATCCACAATATTTTCGAAATGTCAACGGCAAGTAGATTATGTCAACTCGGGGGTATTATCGTCAATAGCATGCACATCAAATGTCAACAACTTATAGTTGACATTATATGTAATTAGATGACATGAATTGCATATGTAGTTGACATTATATGTGTGTAGTTGACATGAATTGTACATATAGTTGACATTATATGTGTGTAGTTGACATGAATTGTATATGTTGTTGACAAAAAAAATTTCAAACTTTTTTTAAATTTTTTTAAAAAGAATTTCAAAAAGTATTTATTGAATAAAATGTACCGTGAAATTACCATTCTGCCAATTCATAATTAATTAATGTAAAAATATTTTCCATGTGACAAATTATGGACTACTCATTTAATAAAAATGAGTGACTGCATCTCAATTCTCAATTAGGCTAAAAAATCTCAATTGATCACAACACTTTATAGAGATTATCCAAATTTCACATCCCCATTATCTTCACAAAGCTTTCTGCTTGTCATTGCAACAATTGTCCCAACTGCAACGAAAATGTGTATTCCAAATCCTATTTATGGCTTACACGAATTACGAATAATATGTACCTACACATAAGTTGTGCTTAGTACGAAGGTGTATTAGATAAAATTGACCTAATGCACTCTTACATGGTAGTTCATGTGCCGTATAAGCGTGCATTAGCTAAAATTGTTTTGGCACGACGCTAAAGGGTGAAATGCTAAGAGTGAATCTTATATATTTGTATACCAATGAATATACTGTCTTCCAATTAACTCATAAAGGGTATTTTCATTTTGTCTTTTAAATAACATTTTATATATTGAGACTCATGTTATTTACTTTTTTTTTAAAATTTGTCACTAAATTAAATTAATTATATCGAGACTTATTTTTGTTGTCCTATGAATGAACTTCCTACATATTTAAACTAGCGGTGCTTAACTGGTTCTCTGGAATCAAAACCGACCGGTTAATTGAGGAATCGGGAACCATAAAACCAGTATTGGTTCCATGTCTCTTTCAAAAACCGGTTCCGGTTCGACCGGAACCAACCGGTTCTTAACCCAGAACAGGATTGCATTTTAATTTTATTTTATAATTTAATATACTAAAAATAAAATATTATTGTTCAAAATTTCAAATTCATATTTTCAACCCCAATTATCCAATACTCCATTCACGCCGCCATTGCACTCAAGAGAAACGAAAAGAATATTTATTCATATATGATCATGAAAACTATGTTAACATGGTCCAGATTGTATAGATCACGGTTGATAACAAAAATACTGGGACTCATTTTGTGAGCGTGATTTAATTTTGATATGTAAATGCAATTCATCATCTTTATTCATTAATTGTTGTATTTCTAGGTGTTGAATTACTATTTTTGTGGGATTGAATTATTTAAAACTATAAATAAATATACCTTAAAAAATCACAAACCTTCCGATTCCAAGATTTATAAAAAATTAAACTGGTTAACCGATCAATTGGTCTGGTTATAACCAAAACCGGCCTAATAAGCAGGCATCTTTAGAAATCCTGAAATCTTATTCTATTATAAGGCATTTTTATAGAATGAGTGACTTAATTATTTCTACAGTTTATTTATTAGAATAAAAAATTTAGAATTTAGTGGAGAATAAATACTTGTAAATCAATAATTATAACTATTTCAGGTACATATACTTTGAATTACTCGAATCTATGCCCTTATTGTAGAAAAACCTCATTAATATAGTGAAACTTAGATGTTTAACCAGTCGATCTCACACCATAATGAACGATTAATGAATCAATGGCTGCTCAGTCTCTATACAAGTACAATTCTATTTTATTTATAAGGAATATATCTCAAGCAATAAGCAATTCGATTCGACTAAAATGCCCCGACCCACAGGCGGAGCGAATTATTTATGAAGGGTTAGAGCATCCACTACGCGTCCCGCGCGCTGCTCGCGTTCCGTTCCGGAGGGACGGTTCCGCCGCGGGACGCGTTGCAACGTTCGTCCCGTCCCCAGCCCGTCCCGTAGCCCGTATCCGCGAGACAAGGGACGCGTCGGCCCGTCACGCGGCCGGACGACGTGGCGCGCCCCCGATGCATGCGTGACGCCCACTTGCTTGCCCGCGAGTGGGTGTCGTCACGGATGAAGCAATAAATCATTTTTTTAAAAAAAATCGATTTTTTAAAAAAAATTCGAATTTTAATAAAAAAATTATTTTTCAAACGGTAATGTTACCGTTAATTTTTTATTTTCTTTTTTTTTTAATTTTTTTATTTATTTACTCTATAAATAATCCTATTTCATACTCATTTCACACACAAACACACATCTATTCATCTCAAATCCTCTCTATCACTTCAATTTCCATCTTAAATCAACTCAAACAAATGGATCCTTTTGAGCAAATGCGTCAATTAATGGAACAATCACATGAAGAAGATCGACGACGAGAGGCGGAGGAAGCCGCGCCACCCCCACGACGCTCCCAGAAGTACATCAATCGAAACCGAGAGGAAGCCGCCGCACGGTTAGTACGCGACTACTTCTGCGATAACCCGATTTGGGGAGATACCTACTTCCGTCGCCGTTTCCGGATGAGTAAACCGCTATTTCTCCACATAGCGAATACTTTGGCGGCCCGGGAAGAGTTCTTCCGAGAAGGGTTCGACGCGGTCGGCCGTCCCAGCCACACGACGCTGCAGAAATGTACTGCAGCCATCCGTCAGCTTGCGACAGGACAAACGGCCGACATATTCGACGAATACCTCCACATCGGAGACACCACTGGTAGCATGTGCTTGCTCAACTTCTGCAGAGGCGTCCGGGCAGCCTTCAGTGACGAATTTCTCCAGAGGCCAAGCACGGCCGATTGTCAGTTCCTCCTCAACCTGCACGAACAAGTGCACGGATTCCCCGGGATGCTTGGCAGTGTCGATTGCATGCACTGGCAATGGAAGAATTGCCCGGTGGCTTGGAGGGGGTCCTACACGAGCAGCCACAAAGGCACCCACCCAACCGTTGTACTCGAGGTCGTTGCCGACTACCGGCTTTGGATCTGGCACGCGTACTTCGGGGTCCCTGGCTCGAACAACGACGTAAACGTGCTCCACCAGTCCGATCTCTTTACCGAAGTTTTGGATGGTAAAGCGCCGGCCATCAACTTCGTCGCCAACAACCGGCTGTATAAAATGGGGTACTATCTCGCCGACGACATCTACCCGAAGTGGCCGACCTTCGTGAAGACGTGCAGCAGGCCTGCAAACCCAAAGCAGGCTCTTTTTGCGCAGAAGCAGGAGGCTGCGCGCAAGGATGTGGAGAGGGCGTTCGGGGTTCTCCAAGCGAGCTTCAACATCATCAAAGCCCCGGCTCGTTCGTGGTTCATGGAGAGCATGGTCGACATCATGTATACGTGCATAATCTTGCACAACATGATTGTCCGAGACGAAGGACCCGATGCGGGAAATTGGTTCGACCCCGAATCCCCCGGAAGCTCAACCGCAAGTAGTCCGCCGCGAAGTGGAGCGCATCCGTCTATACAAGAACGGTTGGCTATTCGGGCAAGGACACGCGACTCTAGCGCCCACACCCAACTCCATGAGGATCTAATTGAGCACATTTGGGAAAACTTTGGCGGAGAAGATTAAATTATGTCATTTTTATTTTTTTAGAATTTTAATTATGTCTTTTTTTTTAAAGTTGTAATGTTGTTTTAATTTTAATGAATTGTGTTTGTTTAAATTTAATTGGGTTGTAAAAAAAATGAAATTGAGTGAATAGTAATTAAGGGACGGAATAAGGGACGGTTAAGGGACGGAGCGTTGCAGGTTCCGTCCCTTAGTTAATGGATGGAGGAAAAAAGGACAGTGCCCTCAAATAGTGGTCAAATAGTAGTTAAGGGACGGTATAGAGACAGCGTAGTGGATGGTCTTATATATATCATTCTCGAGCCTGGGCTTTTGTTAGGTACAAATTTGTCCCTATATTTGGACTGTACTATTCAAACTGGAATCTAAAACGATTATCAAAACTAGCAGAATTTTTCGGCTTCTTCAAATTTGAATAAAATGTACTGTATAAATCGACAAAAGATTACAAGTTGTGAAAAAATTGACATGCTTTGGTCAAATATCCGACAGTAAACGGCTTTAATTGGTTCGTATTTTCACAAAGTAATTAACACAAATGTGCCAAATTAAATAGTCTTACTTGGCTTATTCTATATATTGTGCACATCTTATCTACTTACGTATTAAAAGGTAAGTATTTAATTACGCATAAAATTCTGCAAAAATAGTACCCTATGAACCAATTATTCAAAACACATTACACAACACATTGAAAAATGCAACCTCTTAACCCCATAAATTAATATCTAAGTAATGTAAAGGGTGTTGGCGTGCATGTTTAAAAATAATATACACTATAGTATTTTGACTTAATTCGGTGGAGCATATTTTTTATTTGTCCAACTCAACAAGCACGATATAATCTGACAAGAAGGTGCCAAAGAATGCATCTTGGCTCAATAAAACCTCATTGGTATCCTCACTTGCAATTATCAAATCTTAAATATACATAGTACTATTTTATTTAGTTTTCATTGTAACACTTATATTATGCGAGTGTTTTATGTAATAACAGGATTGATATTATACATCCAAGCCACACTATCAAGTAACTTTCTATGTTACTATGTACTAAATGAAATTGCAAATCTAGCTAGGAAACGTAAGGGTAGAAAATAAATAGTGCTGACCAATAATATCCTCTTATAGGAGTTTTTAAACAACAAGTATCAATTGGTGCATTAATTGCATTACTATGTAGTAGTAATTGTGGATTTCCCCTTACCTGGAAAAACAAAAATTTATTGGAATATATTGCATTTTTTAAAACAAATTATAATATATTGTTTTTTTTCTGACAAAATTTTGTCAATATGTAGATTGAACAAATAAAGTAAATAATATTATCAATATTTATTTGTTTAAAATTGATCCCATTCTTTTTAGGAGACTGATCTCTATCTCGCGAAGAAGTCAAATATCAGTTGAAAACAGTGATAACAATGCTAGAGAAAAAATAGAATAATAAGAAATGAATAATGGGATGACACCAAAAAGGATAGAAAAGAAGAAAAAGGAAAATTTGAGAACTAACACTCATTTTTCCTTCAAGATTACTCTACTCAATTACGGTGAATAAATAAGTTGAAAAGACCCAGTTATAATAGGATGCTTGCCAATTATCTTGACTTGGAAAATATTCCTTAATCTTATTCTTATCCCTCACCTTATAGCCATTTTTAGGCACTAACCACTCCATTTTCTATTATTACAAATTACTAGATTTTAGAGAAGAAAAAATTGTCGGGAATCAGGAATAATTTCGCTAGTGTTGAAAATTGAATTTTAAATTTTACCAGTGTTCATATAATTGATCATTAGTAATCTATGCATTACATTAAAATAAAATAAATTAGCGTATATTTGCGTTTTGGCCCAACCGCCCAAGCAACTATCCAAATTATGCATTCAATATTTAACCAATAAAAAATGTGAAAGAAATTTAATGATAGAATGATTCCAATTTTATGCCAAAGAAGCATAGGCCAAGAAAAGATAAAAAGGAAAATTGAAATGGCTGCATGGATAATTGATGTTATTGTAAATTCCAAATCTTGCTTCTTCATATTTATGTAAGGTCGTTTTTTTCACAATATTTGGATTTTATTTCAATCTGTATTAATTATTTAAGCTAGGATTTATCTACAGTACATGGTTATTACTTATTTCTACTGCCGCCAGCGCAGTAAAAATGGAGAGAGAAGAAGCGAAAACAGAGAGGGCTATGGAAAAAGGCAATGCAAGAAACAAGGGGAAAAAGTGAAAGTTAGGTTGCCCAAGGTAATTATATGCTTACAAAGCAAAATGCCAGTCCAGCATCGCCTCTGACCTCTCCCTCTCTCTCTCTCTCTCTCTCTCTCTCCATGCTGGACGGATCTTTGCTTGGCTCAAAGGAAAAAACCCCATTTCATCCCCATGGTTATCTTTCTCTCTCTTCACCATCATTGTGTGAGCTTGGTGTGATGGTGGGTTGTAATGAGTGAGCAAGGAAAAGGGTCTTAGCCCATTGATCGGCATCTCCATCCCTCCATTTTCATTTGTGGCTTTATATCTCCTTTTTGTGAGCTTTTATTGATGCTTCTTCCTTCTCTTTTTTTTGGGTTGCTTCTCCATTGGAAATGAGCATGCAAGTTTTGTTTGGTTGCTTTTTTTAGTGAGCCATTGATCTCAATTCTGCCATGAAAATGGGGTAAAATGAAACTGGATTTTAGAGGGATGTTTTAGCAACTGAAACGAACTTCATTTCAATTTTTTTCCGAAGCCCAGATTTTCCTAGATTTCCCCCCCCTCGATTTCCAACTCCAATCACCACAATGAGAAAGCACGGCTGGCAGCTTCCTTACCACCCGCTCCAGGTATATATTTCTTTGCATTTGATGAAATCTTCTTCTTCGTTCATTTTTTCTTTCCTTCTTCTCTTTCATTAGCTTTTCATGGCTATTTGAATCGAGATGTGGGTGATTTCAGGTGGTTGCTGTTGCTGTATTTCTGGCATTGGGGTTTGCTTTCTATGTGTTCTTTGCCCCTTTTGTTGGGAGACAATTGTTTCAATACATTGCGATGGGGATTTACACTCCTCTTGTAAGCCCAATTGCATCCCTAATCTAAGCTTTTTGTTTCTGTTTTTCGCAATTCTTGTTCCCTTTTTCAGTAGGCTAATAAAGAAGCCGAGATCTGTGGTTTAGATGCTTGTTGCTATCACATTGATCTCTGCTTTATTCCCTTAATTAACATTTTACCAGCATTCTTCCCCCCTTTGCTTGCTTTTCATTCACCAGTTTTTGTAATTTATAACTTCAATGAGCTGTCTTGGATGGTTGTAGAAAAGACTATTCACTTCTCATATGTTGACAAGGAACATTAAGGTGGTTGTCTTCTAGCTTTCTCGTGTCGTATGTAAATAGAGCCACAAGTTTCTGTCTCGAAAAACTTGCTTTACAGATTGTATTTCGTTTGCTTGTTTTGATAATCGAATTAGAGCTTCATACATTGTTTTCTGAGGTGGCTGCAGACATTTACTAGGGAGTATTGGTTTAACCTCAAAATGCAGCAAGTGTAGAATGATTTCGACCACACATCATCTCTAGCTGGTTACTGCCTGCTAGTAGTTACCGATCCTTTTTTATTTTTTTATTTTGGACGTCCCTAATCTTGTTCGTTTCTCAGCTAGCATGCGCGTTTGGTCTATACATTTGGTGCGCTGGTGCTGATCCTGCTGATGCCGGCGTCTTCAAGTCGAAAAAATATCTTAAGGTCCTCGATAACAAGGAGCATAACAAACAGAACGCGTGTAAGCATGGTGGAGAGTCAACTTCCTCTGCCGTAGATGGCAATGCTGCAGCTGTTGAAGGGGAAGCTAATGAAAAAGGAAGAAATGATGTTGAATCAGCAGCTGATAGGAACACTGAAGCTGAAAAGAACGATTCCTCACCTCATAGGAGTATGTGCAGTGTGGGCTTGTTGGCTTTACTGCCTTGTGCCTACTTTTGCACCTCGCACGAAGAGTCCTCTGAGCATCAGAGTGAAGATGGGATGTTCTACTGTAGTTTGTGTGAAGTTGAGGTGTGGCTTGCTGCAATCCTAATATTTAGCTATTTGTCGTAGCATTTGCTAAACCTTTGTTATGTCACAATTCTAGATCATGAATGAATTGATAAACATACTTGCCCTCTTGCAGGTTTTCAAGTACAGCAAGCATTGTAGGGTTTGTGACAAGTGTGTTGATCGCTTTGATCATCATTGTCGGGTAAAATCAGAGATTTGAACTTGGAGATCATTTGCCAATATTGTGAAAAATGACCTTCTGAGCCTTTCCTTCCTGAATTTTGTAGTGGCTAAACAATTGCATAGGCAAAAGGAACTACAGGAAGTTTTTTACTCTTATGGTGTCGGCACTTCTCTTGGTATACTCCCAGGCTTCCATTTTCTGTTTTCCTCGTTAAAATATACATCATGTTCTCACATGAATATACGGAGTATATTACTACTACCATTTAGTAGGAGTGCTATTAAGATGAGCAATGACTGATTTATTAATGGTTACTGCACCTTGGACTTGATATTGCAGCTTATTATTCAATGGTCGACTGGAATCCTTGTACTCATCCTGTGTTTTCTCAAGAGGAAAGAATTTGCTACCGACATCAGCTCTAAGCTAGGAAGCAGTTTTTCCATAGTCCCTTTTGTAATTGTTGTGGTGAGTAATCCCTCTACTCAAGAAATTACTGAATGTATCGAACAATTTACTTCACGAAGATAATACTCTAAATTTTTTGTTATAGGCAGTGTGCACTATATTGGCCATGATAGCAACTCTGCCTCTTTCTCAGCTATTCTTCTTTCACATCCTTTTGATCAAGAAGGTTGGTGTTTGTCTACACTTTTTTTCAACGAATTTTGACTGTCAGAGAAGAGACATACATTTTCAACTGACAAAATTTCAATGGTGACATGACAGGGAATCAGCACCTATGATTACATTATAGCTCTAAGGGAGCAAGATCAATTAGGTGGCGGTCAACAAAGCCCTCAAATGTCACCCGTTAGCTCCATTACAGGATTAAGTAGTGCCAGTTCCTTCAACACTTTCCATCGGGCGGCATGGTGCACCCCACCACGTCTGTTTGTTGAGGATCAGGTAAAAAACTTGTCAAGATTCTATGCTTGTGTGTTTATATTTGTAGTTGATTTATGGTCAGAGATTAACTTGGGACTTTGCTATTGTTGTGTATGCAGTACGATGTTGTACCTCCTGAAAACGGGTCTGTGAGCTCACTCGGGAAGAGAACAATGGTGGAAGAACAAAGCAAGAAAAAGAACCCTGCAGCAGTGAAGATCAGCCCATGGACTCTAGCTCGTTTAAATGCAGAGGATGTTTCAAAGGCTGCTGCAGAGGCAAGGAAGAAGTCCAAGATCTTAAGGCCTGTGGTGAGGCATGAGTCCAACAGCTATGCTCATGAAACAGACAGCAGTTTCGGCAGTAGTGGTTGGAACACGGCTCTTAGGCCCGACAACGGTAGGAAACGAGGGAGCAGGCGCATCCGCCTACCCACAGACATGCCTCTTCAATCTCTATCGAAGCTTCAAACTTTCGATGCCCAAAATATTAGAGATCATCATCATCATCCCACATCAACCAGTTTGGCTCCTCTGCAGCTCGAAGCCCGGAGTGATTTCCGGGGAATGCCAGCTGTGAACGTGGCTTCCTCGCCTGAGAGCAGTAGCCTAGATTCCCCCGACATTCATCCTTTCCGGGTCTTCTCATCTGGAGCTGAAGAGGGGAGGAGGCTAGCCAGGCTGTCTTCCACCGCCCTGGCCGCTCAGAAGGACATCCCGTTGTCAAGATCGACTAGCGATGGATATGATGCATCTGGCGGTGAAGATAGCGACAGAGTGCCTACGAGGTTTCTGCATAAGCCTAACAACTGGAACAACATGCTGTTTGGGTCTGAAGCAGAGAGAAGTAGCTCATCAAGATTCATTGCACCGACATCGTCGACCTTCTCGAGTCATAGGAATCTTTGAGGATAGAAGGGAGATTCATGAGATTCTTTCAATTGTTGGCCGTGGTCTTAAAAAACGCAGTTGGCCTAGAGAAATTCTGATGCAACTTTGAAGAGGCAGAGACTAATGTTTGCCTGGTGATTGTTTTTTATTTTTTTGGAGGGAAGTAAAAAAGAATCATTGCAGTATTGAGCTCTGCCACCACCATTGATGAAAGCTTGCAGCAGAATCACTGACTTTTGTTATGTAAATTTTCATTGTCTGAGTTTCGATTAGAATTCAGTTGATTTGTTAGTGATAGTGGAAAGACAAAATTTGTTCTATATCTCCTCTTTAAGGAGTAACCATCTCTCTCTCTCTCTCATCAATCAGAGCAAAACAAACTTTTATTCCAAGTAACTTACATATATCAAGATTTACTAGAATTAAACATACAATTTCGTGGCCTGGCAACTCCAGTCTAATCTCTTGAGTTTGAGGTTCACTTCTAATTTTTGTTTGCCAGTGAGGGTTATGACGTTGCCTCTTCCTTTTTGGCATCGGCAATGCCCTTTTCACCGTAACCGATCATGTAAGTTACATTTCGTGGATCTTCATTGAAGTAACAACACTTGGAACTAATTGAAGATGCAAAATTTATTTTATAATGTCCTAAAAATTAGTATGATCGGTGAAGCCAAGTAGAAGTTTGAGCGGCCGTGGTATCCCAGCAATTGAAACTTAATTTATATGTGATTATATAAAGATCGTAGGACTGACAAGAATTTGATCATATTTAAAGAGTTAATTGATAACTTGTCATAAAATCAAATATGGCTATATATTGAAACATGGACTTTGCAGTGTGATGTAACGCGAGGTATGAATTCCAATCTAACACATTATTCTATTCCAGAGCTTGACATTTGTTCTAAGAATCAATTATTGCACCATTGTGACTACTCAAACTTTTGAATGCTTTGTTTGTGCAAGCTTAAATAAAATCACATTTGTATGGTAAGCATGTGTGTTTTGTTGTGTGCATAAGAAATGCCTATTAAGGTTTAAAAAATCTATTTATAAGTTTAAGGAAATCGAGACCAGATTTGCTATAGTTGTAGATCGTTTTGTTACCGTGAGAATTAGGAATAGTCGAAGCAAGCTAGCTTCTAGGTGTTTAGATTTATATCCGATTGCAATCAAAATAATAAATCCAAAATAGAGATTTGTATTGTCTGGTACATGCAACGGAAGTCCAATAAAGTTCGATTATAATCTATTAGCCGATAAAGTTTTCGGTTAAATTTGGCTTCTTAATTACAAGTTAATTGCTGGTGATAATAAATGGTACATATGTAGTTTACGAGTAATAAAATCAATTAAATGAGTGATAATGACATCTATAAAAGCAAGATGTTGTAACTATTAGTAGTATCTTAGAAGCATGAGTCCTCAAAACTCAAACATGATGGTGATGGTAATTATGATAAGTAGTTTGGTTGTAATAAGTGAATCGACAGTAATTAATGATGCTAGTAATCAACCAATTCATAGGCTGGATATATATCAGTGGACCTGAAAGAGTGCTTGGGTGGAAGATTGCAAATCTCAGCTGTTAGAATGAGATATGGCAACAGTGAATATCATCAACCTGAAGTTTGTTGTATTCTCATTATTACTAAGAGTATTAGTTTGGATTGCTACAATGCAATTGTTGATGATTTAAGAAACCATTACCCCTGCAAAGATGGCCCTCGGTATGGGTACAACTAATTTTCTATTTCTCATATAATTTAATTCAAGATTCATTTAATAATTGTATATTATGGGTACAAATTGGTTATTGTATTGGTGATCAAATTATATGAGATTAATTAGTGAAAACCAATGTCTTTTTAAATTTCTTTCAATCTCCTATGTTTTATTCATAACAAACATGTTTTATTTGTTGGAAAAAAGTGGAATACATGACCAAAGATTAACAAAAACAGAAAGCTGAATTATAAACCAAAATTGTTCAGATTTTGGACTTTGGTTAATAGGTCGACCGACTTGATCGCCGGTCCACACATATTTTTTGGATGAAAAGGATGATGCTGGGGCCTCCTATTTGATTAATCTAGTTGGGCTCACTCAAGAGAATAATTAAATCTAAAGATTTAATAGTCAAGAGAATTAATCATCTCTTTAATCTCAATGAAATACAATATGTTGTGGATCGTACAGGTGAAACACTTGGTTATATTAAAAGCAAACTTCAATGTAATATCTTACATAAGAATTAAGATAGATACTGGATACTAGTATATGGCAATTGTAACATAAAAAAGTAAGCTTGGACGAAATTAACTATTCTAAAATATGATTTAGGTTTTTTGGTAATCTATCTTATATTATACTCCACTAAATGATAATATTAATTTGGATAAATATTTGACTAAAAAGAAGTTCATGCTTAATAAAATTGAAAACAATTGTGTTTGTTTGTTCGGTAAATGTTCAATTTTAAATTCTATGAAAAGGGAGAACACAAATTTCAATAAAAATTCAATTTTTGCTCTCTCTATATATATATGCAACATTTTATTACCTAACCTCATTAATTGTTTGGAGACTTTCACACGTTTTTACTCAATTAACTTTTACGGAAGGTTAAGTTTTTCAAAATATTTATTTAATACACTAAAAGTAACTAGATCCGGAAACACTACCCAGCTCTAGTAGTAATAATAGTGTAATGCATTCATATATTGGAATACAAAATCACGTGAATTCTTACAAAAATTAATGGGTCAAAATCAGGAGTAGATACATTAATTATTGAGTCAATTTCTAAGGCTATACTCCTTGTTCTATAATCCAAAAAAATAGCGGGTATATAACAATCCAGAAGTTTTCATAAAAAAAATGTTAAGAAAGACCTCAAAATTGGTATTCTCTATAGGATATTGTAAGGAATTCTTGTATTCATCTAATGAGCGCAGCGGAAATTGCATACAAGAATAACAGATCTAGATTCATAATCATATGATAAGTTGAACATGTAAAACATAACGAAACTAAATCTTACTTGTTGTTGTGTTTTCTTCTACGATTGTGTCCTGCAAGTTGAATCCACTACTATCGAGGTCCACGTGTATTCTGATCCGATGCAGGAATAATTCCTCGGTACAATTGCTCTATAGAGAAAGCTAGGAATTCTCTACAAAGCTTTACGTATTTTCTCTCTAATGTTACGATATTTCTCATCTCCCACAATGGAGAATAAATAACAATTATATAGACAAAGAGTCATTAGGGTTTCATGATTGTTGGGCTTATGGACTAATTATAATTGTAGCCCAATTATAATTATTTAATCCATATTAATCTAATCTAGCCCATATCCTTTCAATCTCCCACTTGGACTAGCATTAGATATAATACGCAGTTCCAACTTTGTACCCTTGAGCGGATCAAAATACACTTATAGTGTGACCCTTTAGGCCCTCATTATCGACGACGATCTAATCGAAGTCTGCACAAAACTCCTAGACTGCGTTGGCAGCGTAGCTCGATATATGAAGGACGTTTACGTGAATTCGGTAAACAAGCCTTTACACAAAAGTTTATAGTAACATCCTTTCATTCACGAACCACCCGATTGAGCCTAAGATTTGTCATGTGTCATCCAAATAGCTCAATCACTTTATCTCATCTTTATTAAATGACCCATTCGATCATATTCAATTACTTTAATTGAATATATCTTTGCATTGGCCAATGACTTAATGGTCAAGTAATATAGAGAATTTGAGTGTTCTCTCGAAATTCTAATCGAGGAATGAATCTCATTCTTGGCTCAACTACCATTTCCATTTATCTTATGATGTACCCAACACAAGTCCGGGTCTTAATCCTCCGAGGGGAGGCAAAGCGTTGTACAAGGTCAAAGCACACCACTCAACAAACAAAATGTGTAATGACCTCAGATCCAAGGACTATTACATACTTCATGTACTAATAAACTGTAGACACTCAACAAAACAGTTTAATAGTAGGGTATACCAATACTCTCCAAAGTATACCATGTGTCCATTACGAGTATCTAATATCTCATAGTTGTGAGAACAACTACATTCTCGAAGAATGTGATGCAAACCCCATGCTAACCTATAACATATCATCAATATCCCATTCTTGATGATCATTGGTTAGGGCTATTTTAGAATTATACTATATCATTAATGTCTCACACTATTAACGACAGTCATAATTCAAGGGAACAAATATTTAGAATAAATGCAAACATTTTAAACAATTATTCCAATAAGTGCACAACACCCATAGAAAATAAAATTTTCATATAATGTGATCAAGTAATATTGTCTCAACACAAAAAGTTTCTAAGACATATAAAACTGTAACTCCCACTGATTCAAAGCCATCTACCAACATGCTTAACACCTAAGCTCTCAAAGTGCTTGTTGTGTTTTGCTATACATAACGGTTTGGTGAAAGGATCAGCCAAGTTATCATCAGTGGGTACTCTTTCTAATTTTATGTCGCCTCTTTCAATTATTTCTCTGATCAGATGATATCTTCTGGGAACATGCTTGTTCCTGTTCGTAGCTCTGGGTTCTTTTGCTTGCGCAACAGCACCAGTGTTGTCACAATACAAAGGTATTGCACTATTGGCACTCGGAATGACACCCAGTTCTTTAACGAACTCTAACAAAGCAACAACTTCTTTGGCAGCTTCAGATGCAGCAATATACTCGGCTTCGGTGGTGGAATCGGCAGTTGTACCTTGTTTGGAACTATTCCAACTCACTGCTCCACCATTGAGGATAAAAACATATCCAGACTGAGACTTATAGTCGTCATGGTCTGTTTGGAAACTAGCATCAGTGTACCCAGTAACTGATAACTCTGGTTGTCCACCATAGACTAAGAAATATTCTTTAGTCCTTCTAAGGTACTTAAGAATAGTCTTAACGGTTTTCCAATGTTCCTCATCCGGATTTTGCTGAAATCTGCCTGTCATGCTAAGCGCATAGGCCACATCTGGCCTAGTAGAAATCATGGCATATATAATAGATCCTATAGCTGAGGCATACGAGATCCTTTTCATGTTGTCTCTTTCTTTGTCATTAGAAGGACAATCCTTCTTTGACAATACAATGCCATGTCCCATAGGAAGAAAACCTTTCTTAGAATTCTCCATTGAGAAGCGCCTTAGCAACTTGTCTATGTAAGTGGATTGTGATAATCCCAACATCCTATTCGGTCTATCTCGATAGATCTTGATTCCAAGGATGTAGGAAGCATCACCCAGATCCTTCATCATAAAGGAACTAGACAACCATTCTTTCACAGATTGCATCATGGAACGATCGCTTCCCATAATCAAGATGTCATCAACATATATGATAAGGAAGACAACGTTACCATTCTCGCGTTTACTATAAACACATGGGCCCTCTTTGCTTCTGACAAAACCAAACGATTTGATTGTTCTGTCAAAACAAATATTCCAACTCCTCGAAGCTTGCTTAAGTCCATAGATGGACTTCTTTAGCTTGCACACTGCATTCGGCCTTTCTTTCGATACAAAACCTTCTCGATGTGTCATATAGACATCGCCTTCTAATTCTCCATTGGGAAATGCGGTTTTGACATCCATTTGCAAAATGTCGAAATTGTAGTATGCAGCAATTGCAAGTAATATCCTAATGGACTTGATCTTAGCAACTGGCAAAAAGGTTTCATCATAGTCAATGCCTTCGCGCTGACTATAACCCTTTGCCACTAACCTAGCCTTGTAGGTTTGTACTTTGCCATCTGCATCTCTCTTCTTTTTGAAGATCCATTTGCAACCTATGGGGTAAACCCCATCTGACAAGTCAACTAGTTCCCAGACTAAGTTGAAGTACATCGAGTCCATTTCAGATATCAAGGCTTCAAGCCACTTCTCTCGATCGGTGTCCGACAACGCCTCGGTATAGGTCTTAGGCTCATCATCATCTAAATCAACTTCATCATCTTGGTTCTCAACCATTAGATTCAGTCTCTCAGGTGCACGACGAATGCTTCTAGGCCAATTGAGTTGGTTTTCTTCTGGCTCGAGCTGTTCATTCTGAATGTGAGTAGGTTCATGTATATCACTATGATCTTCTTGAGGTAGAGGTGATGCAACTATTGTATCATCTTGTCTTCGATGCATCTCATTGTCTTGAGGAGGCTCTTCGAGAGTCCCTCTAAGGTCTCCTCTAATAGTAATTTTCCCTCCCAATAGATCATCAAATACTCCCACTGAGTTATTGTTCAAACCATTTGATAATACCTCATTCTCAATGTTATCTTGTGGTTCTTGAATTTCTTTAAGATCTACCATGTTGTGAATTTCTTTAAGATCTACCATGGTGGTTTCTCAACTGATTTAGATGGAACTCTATTCAGAATGTAAATAGCAGTAAATAAAGCATGACCCCAGAGAAATAAAGGAAGACTAGCAAACTCATCATGGATCGAACCATATCTAATAATGTTCGATTTCTCCTTTCAGATACTCCATTCATTTGTGGTGTACCAGGAGGTGTCCAGTCTGACTGAATTCCATGCGATTTCAAGTAATCAAGAAATTCTCGGCTCAAGTATTCCCCTCCTCGATCTGATCGAAGAGTTTTGATACTTTTCCCAAGTTGTTTCTCAACTTCACACTTAAACTCTTTAAATTTCTCAAAGGCCTCGGATTTGTATTTCATAAGATACACATATCCATACCATGTCAAATCATCAGTAAAAGTAATGAAGTACGAATAACCACCTTTTGTTTGAGTTGGAAACGGTCCGCACACATCTGTGTGGATCAACTCTAGTACATCATTAGCACGCACCCCTTTCCCAGAAAGTGGCTTATTAGTCATCTTTCATTTGAGACAGAATTCACAAGCACCATATGATTCAAAATCAAATGAATTTAGATAGTCTAACTTTCTCAATCTCGCTATCCTTTTCTCATTGATATGGCCAAGTCTACAATGCCAAAGATAAGTAGCATTATCCGTATTACATAGCTTAAGTCTTTTATTTTGCACATTGAGAATATCCCGTTTGCATTCAAGCATATATAATCCTTTCTCTAAAGAGCCATTTCCATAACACAATCCATTATTAGAAAACGAGCATCTGTTGTTTGCAAAATGGAAGGAAAAACCTTCGATGTCCAACATCGGAATGGAAATAATATTCTTTGAAATAACTGGAACAAAATAACAATTATGTAAATCTAGTCTATGTCCGGAGGGAAGATCTAATCTATAAGTTCCCACGCGTTCGGCAGCAACTTTTGCTCCATTTCCAACACGTAGGTCAACTTCCCCAGGCCTCACTTTCCTGCTGTCAATTAAACCTTGTACATTATTACAAATGTGTGAACCACAAGCGGTATCCAATACCCAGGATTGTGAGTTATTCATAGACATATTTATCTCAATGACAAACATAGCTGAGCTCCCACTCATTGCACCTTGTGCCTTGAGTCTTGGGCAGTCTCTCTGCCACTCCGTGAAATTTGACCTAGTCAATTTGTTTGTTTCCATCATACACTCATAAGATAAGTTTGACATATTATCTGAACAGAAAATAAAACAAAAAATAAATTAGAAAAGCATATAAAGATCACATTCGCATCACTAATCAAACAAGGGTTTATTGTATTGATTAGCTCCCACTAATTTTAACATATATTATGCCCCCAAACATAAAATACGAATTTATATCAAATATAAATTTTAGTGGTCCAAGATCCAAGTCTATATAGTTGTAGCCTCTGCGAGGGCTGATGACTACAATAATATCACCAGGTAGGCCTCCAAGCCAATTGTAACAACAATTTTACAATTCTTGGTTTATTAATCTAATTAATATGCGTCTATAAATCATTTGGTTGCGAGGGCTACTCAAAATAATTTAAGCAAGTCAACCCCATCACACGATGTCAACTATGCATCTATGAATGTTCATAAACTTTGTGGATTTAGAGTAAACGCGAGGGCGTAAAACTCATGGTCGAAAAGGCTAGGAGCATCAAACAATTGTGATGGACGACGCATTTGTTTCAAAACAAGACTTATATTTTATGGGGAATAGTGTGATACTAGTTTTGTGAATATAATATCTAATATTAAATTTCAAACAATTACTGGGCGCCGTCTACCCAGACATAGTATAACACGGACTACAAATACTGGGTGCCGCCTACCCAGACATAGTATAACACGGACTACACATACTGGACGCCGCCTACCCAGACAATAAAACGGTCTCTAACTACTATAGTTAAAATAAAACAAGCATAAATCAAATAACATGCTTATTACATATGATATCAAAAAATACTCAACAAATAAAATCAAATTTTATTTTCTAATTAAATGTGGATTTAATTATATTAATTCTAAATTAATATAATTATACATATCTAATATTAATTCCAAATTAATATTGTGATGTGGAGTATATATTATCATTTCCAGATGCTAACTATATCCCAATTTGTTAATCTAATTAACGAAATTAATCCAATCTATATTAATTCTAAATTAATAAACTTGTAAATCAAGTAATAACTCCAAATTATCATCAAGCACATATATTATTTATTATTCCAAAAATAATAATATTAACAAATTCTAGCTCATTAATTAATTAATCCAATTAATAAATTTATCATCTAATGTATATCAATTCCAAACTAATATAAACCGATATTTAATATTAATTCTAAAACAATATTAAAACACATTTACTATTATTATTCAAAATAATGATAGTAAATAATTTATTGGCTTGATTAATATTATTAATTCCAAATTAATAATGTGATTTACCGTGATCAAAACCACGATTCGGATCCGACCCGGATCTTAAAAAAACCCGCTATGGCTCTGGGGAAAAATCCCATGCCGTTGCCGTTCCGTCTATCGTCACACTATCAATTAGATTTAGGGATTTCTCACAATGGAATCACTCCCTTCTCAAACACGGCAGCGGCGCATCATCCCCTACTTTCAGTTGCCATCTTCACAAGCACAAAATACAACTTTTAATCATTCCAAGTAATGATTATCATATGTAATCATACCAAACAATTGCAGTACCGCCTCACGTAGTGAACAAATTGATTTTCATCAATGCTGTTTGTCGCACATCTTTGAGGCTCGTGTAATTCTTATCCCGACGCCACCGATTCATCATCGGATGAATCCAATCCATCGGGGAGAAAATCCAAGGGAATAATTCATGAGCTGCCGCTCCCTCTGTTGAAGATTTCCAGCCGAGAAATCGAATCAGAATGCGGCACCGATGAATTCCAGAATTTGTTGTTGAGAGAAGTTTCGTCGGTGTGCACAAGAGGAAATCGGTGAAGGAATTTTGAAATCCAATTTCATAATTTTGATTTCCAAAATCATCCACAAATTATTAGACTACAAAACAATTATGAATCGAGCCCTGAACTCTGATACCACTGTAAGGAATTCTTGTATTCATCTAATGAGCGCAGCGCAAAATTGCATACACGAATAACAGATCTAGATTCATAATCATATGATAAGTTGAGCATGTAAAACACAACGAAACTAAATCTTACTTGTTGTTGTGTTTTCTTCTACGATTGTGTCCTGCAAGTTGAATCCACTACTATCGAGGTCCACGTGTATTCTGATTCGATGCAGGAACAATTCCTCGGTACAATTGCTCTATAGAGAAAGCTAGGAATTCTCTACAAAGCTTTACGTATTTTCTCTCTAATGTTACGATATTTCTCATCTCCCACAATGGAGAATAAATAACAATTATATAGACAAAGAGTCATTAGAGTTTCATGATTGATGGGCTTATGAACTAATTATAATTGTAGCCCAACTATAATTATTTAATCCTTATTAATCTAATCTAGCCCATATCCTTTCAGATATATCAACAATTAAGCAAACTCGGATAATAATAGAGATATATCAATAATCTGTAAATGTAGTATTAGTTGAAGACATAAAATTTAGTATCATAGTTGTAGGTGGAGTTATTAGTAGGAGTGTGAGTTAATTTATGTACGTACGTATGTTGAGAGTGAGAAGATAAATAAAGAATAATACTATTTGTGTAGACCAATCACAATGCTCCAATTCCATGCAGATTTAGGAAAGTTTGGGAGGTGTGATGGATATCTCCATCTCCATCTCCATCTCCATCTCCATCTCCATTCATTAAGACTCCTCAGTCTCACACTTCCGCCTCTCACTGCTTGCTTACGCTCTCAGTCTCACACACACTTCGAATTTCAGCATCTCTGAACTCGTCTCCATCTCCGTCTCCATATGTTATACTTCCCCTTTCCTTTCAGATCTGCTGCACTTTGTTTTGTTAATTTTGAAATAAATTACTGCCTTTGAGTTGAGTATATATAAATTTTTAGGAGTGCTACTGTAATGTAATGTAATGTGAGGGGTAATTACATTTTCATATAAAATATTTTACCTTTATTTCAATTTAGTACAAAAAGTATTAAGTTTACATATTTCATACAAAAAGTTACATTATTGTTTTAAATTAATACATTCCGTTAAATCCCTACTAACACCATTGCTTCCAATTACATCATACATACAAAAAGTTTCATCAATGTTTCAAATTTGTACAAAAAGTTTTAAATTAAAACTTTCCATTAATTATTTCAAACACAGTTATTTTTATTACTCACAAAAATGAAAAACACAGAGAAAAAAAATCACCACTCTTCACCATCGAATTAGCGTATTGCATTTTATTATCGAAGCTTTCTCATGTAACAATGGAGAATACAACTAAAAAGATATTGAATTTTTTTGTAAAAATTAAATATTGACTTATTGACTATTAGAAGCTCAAATTAGCCATTTTGTAAAGATGAAATATGGACTTATTTTATACTGTGTTCTATAAAAGATACTATAAAAAAATTGAGTAGATTGAGAGACATAATTTAATTCTTAACTGTTACTAATTCATGATTTGCTAAACTAATTATAATTGAATTTTTTTGTTGTCTGTCTCGACGGCACCCCTGCTGCCTATGCTTATAGCCCAGGGTTTGGAGACGGATACCACAATTGGCATGTATCTCTTGAGGTATATAATATGAACAACTTCCACGATTTTATTGTGAAACGCGATAGATAGATTCAACAAATAGTATTGAACTCTGAATTTGAATGTACACGGTTTCACTTAGTAATAATTAAATGATCATCACAATATAAGAATTAAAATAGGTCGTAATTTATAATTTAGAATTAGATTTTTATTTGATCAGTATTTATTATTGTCGAGTTCACAATCTTTTATGATAATAACACTAACAATTTGGAGTTGCAAGGGTGGTGCGTGGTGTGATAATATAGGTTCTTGCCTCGATAGATCCACTAGTTATATTGGAAGTTGTGCTAAGCTGATATCGTCGAAGAATGGTATCCAATCCTTCGATGGGATGCTCGACGACAATTCCACCTATAATCCCGGTATATATGTGTAGTTAAATCTAATCCAAATCCTAATTTCAAATATACTATATAACTTAATTCTTGTATGCATGATTTCAGATTTCTACAATTGGCACGTGTTCAAAATCTTCTACTGTGACGGCTCGTCCTTCATGTCCGATGTTGAGGATGTAGACCCGGTAAGTTTTTAAATTTCTTCCATGTCACCAGACACCAATAAGCACAATTAGTTATATTTAACCTAGCATGCACTCTTTTAAAAACCGGACTAGACGGTTCGACACGAACTAGAAGGCTGATGAATCCGGTTTAGCCCTAATTGTATGTTTTACTAAATTCAATTTCTGAAACATTTACACAGAAGCACAACCTGACTTATAGAGGTGCAAGAATCTATGATGCAATGATGGATGAGCTGCTACGAATCGGCATGGGAAATGCTAAAAATGTATGCATTAGTAAACTATAGCAACTCTTGGATTAATTAAATTCTAATTGCCACTTGATATTAATTGATATTGTTTTATAGGCTTTATTGTTAGGCTCTTCGGCAGGTGGATTAGCCACAATTTTACATTGTAACAAGTTTCAAGCACTTTTTCACAATACAACTAGGGTGAAGTGCGTATCTGATTCGGGCTTCTTTACTCATGGGTAAGACTATCTAAATTTACTACCTAATTATCAAAATATAAATTTTATTAGATAGTAGTATAAAATCGTATAATATGTCGTTGATTAATTTTGTTTGGCTCACTAGTGAGCATTTTATGGGAGCTGATTGGAGAGAAGCTTTTTTCTTTAGTGTGGTATCAACACATGTATGTAATTTTTTTTAATTTAGTTTACTTTGTTATATAATCAAGTAGTACTTTATATATTAAAATGTGTATTCTTACATTAATTCCTCACTTTTGCTATGTACATATATAAGGTTTGATTAATACGTTACCCACATCATGCATATCCAAATTTAGTCCAACTTTGGTAAGAGTATAGTACTATTCACTGACTTATCTTCATGACTTTTCTTGATAATATAATTAAGTATTCCTCATGACCATATTTGTATTTGTAGTGTTTATTTCCTGAAAATGTGGTCCCAAATATCCAAACCCCATTATTTTTAATCGAATCAGCATTTGACTCATATTAGGTATGGTAATATTAAATGTCATTAATGTCTTTGATGTCATTAATTATATATATTTTTATTTCCAATCTACTTGTCACAAATACAAACAAATTTGTTCTCTCCGAGTGATACTAGCCTCAGATGGTTCAATTGCACCCATAACTTGATGTTTTGCAATTGGACTGAGATAAAAATCACGAAAGGAATGTATAATATCATTACTAATTTTGACTCTATTTAATAAGAATCAATTTCTCATACTATTTTTTTAGATTTTAGGTACACATTTATAAATACATTGAAAAGTACAATTACGGATAGCTCCCCAATGATAGGCTATTTTGTACATAGCAGCTATCGATATACCCATTCGGAATACAAACGCGATTCGACATGCTCATCGTTGGTTGGAAACGGACTTGCTAACAAAGTAAGTGAAACTAAATAAAGTGTATATATATGCCACACAAATTGTTTGATCACACACTTCTAATTTAATTTTACGTGTATTTTTCAGACGATAGCACAAGCTGTGGGAGATTGGTATTTCGACTGGAGCGAGTTTCAGGAGATAGACATGCTCAATGACTTGCCACGGAACTGCATTAGCATCGACGACCAACCTACTTTGGAGAAAAAGTGTAGGGATTATATTCATCATTAAATGCCGATAGCATGTGAATTTGAATTTCTATGTTCAGTTATGAATGAAGGGTTAAAGTTTTCAGTTAAATTCGACTTCTTAATTACAAGTTAATTTCTGGTGACAATAAATACTACTAGTATATATGTAGGTTATGAGAATTGAAATCAATTAAGTGAGTGATATGACATCTATAAAAGCAAGATGTTGTAACTAGGGTTATTATACATTGTTGGAATCGTGTTTGGTCAAATGATTTTTGACTAATAATAAATGTTACAGGACATTTAATTTTATGAAATTCAATGCAATAACGTCGATCTACGTTCCGAGTAGATGACCGTAGTATATTCATTTTCTCAAATCCGATTCCCGGTGAGTGAGAAATAATATATTAAAATTGGTCACAATAAAGCTAGAAATGAGCTATGTGAAAAGACTAAGAGATTAATTAACTAGGTGTTAATTATCCCACATCGGGGATGATAAACTTCTTTGATGAAGTATTTAATCAGATGAATTATCATGTGTAATAATTATCGTGGAATAAGACGGGTGAAAGAGTCCACACGCGCGCACACGCGCGCGCCGCCGCCGCCCGCCCGCGACCCGTGCAGCGGGTCCCTGGTGCCTTGTGCCTTGGGCTGTTCTTTGGAGCTGGTCGTTGAGCGTGGTTCGAGCCTCGCTTGTTCTTTTTAGACCACTCCAAACTCCACGCATCCCCGACGACGCATTTGGAGCTGGTCATTGAGCGTGGTTCGAGCCTCGCTTGTTCTTTTTAGACCACCCCGAACTCCACGCTATCCCCGACGGGTCCTAGTCCACGTCATGGTCCCGCTGGACCCCGATGCATGACTGGAGACAAAAGGTTCTCGCTGGACCCCGACGCACAATAGGAGACAAAAGGTCCCCGGTGGACCCCGACTCACAACGAGAGTCAAAAGGTCCCCGCTGGACCCCGACGCATAACGGGAGACAAAAGGTCCCCGATGGACCCCGACGGTCCATGGTGTATCCCGTCGTGTAGCATGTCCCGGTGCATCGTGTCTCTTCAGCTCCCACTGGCTAGTGCACTAGTCAATAACCCCCGGATGTTACAGTCAAGCCATCATGACACACATAATGACTGTTGACTCCATCAATGCCCTGCAGGTGGACTTGGCCTATAAATAGACATGATCCATTGCATTCTACAACAGAACATACACAAGCATCTTGCATTCACGCTCTCTCCCTCTCTGCATAATCTTCCCCGTCGAAGCTCTGCCCCCGCCTTACTCCTGTTCGCCGGAGCTCTATTGCTAGCAGTGTTGCTACTTCAGAGACGAAGCCATTTTATCTTTGGGGACAACACGCCAAACCGAGAGCACTACCGGGGCGTATCTCGTCTTGCGGAAAGAGGACTCCTCTACTCGGCTTACCACTTTCCACAAGTTTTACGTGTAATTTTGTTCAGTTATTTTCCGTGTAATTTCCTTGTTTTATTTTCCATTGTAATTTCGTCCGACAAGATTTGTATATCTCATTTCCACAACATACATATTATCTTAGAAGCATGAGTCCTCAAAACTCAGTCATGGTGATGGTGATTATGATAAGTAGTTTGGTTGTAATGAGTGATTGGAAAACAATGGATCTGAAAGAGTGCTACAAGGTTTGGAATGATGATTGTAAATTTGGGCTGTTGAAAGACATATGCGACGATCCTCCTCCTCTGTCACCCTGAGAGTATTTGTTGTGATCTAATTGATAGTAAGAGAATTAATTTCGATTGCTACTATGCAATTGTTATTGACTTAAAAAACCATTACCCTTGCCAACACCCAGACCTGGCTCCCAGTTTGGCTGTAGATATGTATACCGGCTGTATAGGCTAACTATTGGAGACAGTGGCGGACACACAGCCAAGGGAGGAAGGGCTTAAGCCCTCCCCAAATTAATTTTTTTTTGATATTTTGTACTTTAAAAAAATTTAAAATTTCTGAAAAATGTCTTTAGCCCTCACAAAACTATAGTATATGAAGTCTAAAATGTAAAAGATTGAATAAGAAGGAGGGGCTGAAGTTTGAAATTGCATAAGGAAGTTTTAAAAAAATGGCTGTCGTTGCTGCTTGAGGAAGAAGATGAGATAAACCATGACTAATTATATTAATAATAATAGTAAAATTAGCAACTGTCAAGTCCCTTACCTATAGGCTACGCCTAGCTATATCACGTGTTCTACTTCTATTAGTACTTACTTTTTAGTGTATTAAAATTGTTCAATTGTTGCACTGTAAGTTAAAAATGTACCGGTACATGTTACTTATACTCATATGAGTATACATTAAGTTTAAATGTTTATAATTTTGATTCATTATTCATTTTTAAATTTTGAAAACATTTTCATCACATATTACACACTAACGATGTGGGTTCCACTACGACTAATATTGTTTCAACTAGTTTATCAATTTTTGTTTCATACTATATCAATTTCACTTTAAAACTCGTTTTGCCACAGAAATCTCTATTTTTAAAAGACGAAAGAAGTGTATGTTAACTAAAAAAAATTACTGTACAGCCCCTGTCATAAAATATTTCTGTGTCCGCCACTGATTGGAGATCAAATTATATAAGATTAAGTGCTCAAAACCAATGTCTTTTTTATCTTGTGATCTACTTACTATGTTTTATTCATAACAAACATGTTAAACAGCCAAAACTTTGTATGCAGAAACCTGTAAAGTAGAGTAACACAGACAAACAGATGCATGAATACAAATTTCAAAGAAGAAAAGAGATTGAGATTATTAGTGCAATCAGCGATGACTGATATAAAATGTGTCTCTCGGGCCAGGAACATTTTTCAAAACCACCCCACATTTTCAGTACATTATTTGTATCAGCAGGCTTAAACCTGGCCATGAAGTTCAAGATAAACGTCAAAACTCTAGAACAAAAGTGATATTTCTGAATGCAACCATTGAGCATGGGACAAACATGTAAATGCAGTTGATATCCTAAAATTAACTGCTTAGATATAATTCTAATTACCATTGTGTTGTAGTAGAATAGTTAATGAAAGAACGCAACAAGAAGTGGAGAAATGAATGGGAATGCAGAAAAACAAAATTGCATCCAAAGAGAGAATGTGCATGATGCAGTAACTATCAGAACCAAAATAAAAGGCCAAAATAAAAACAAAACAGCAGCTGCCTGTTCGGGTGTAGTAAACGTCCCCCTAGACCGTCGAGAAGACACAGGCATTGCTGAATCATGAAAAAACAGGGAGTACCTCCGAGATTCGGGGGTTCTTCGGGCACTCGTACTCATTTTGTCTATGTGCCTCCCTGAATATGCAAATCTTCAATTACAACTATTTAATCATTTGTTTACCAGTGAAGATCAGTCCATGGACTCTAGCTCGTTTAAATGCAGAGGATGTTTCAAAGGCTGCTGCAGAGGCAAGGAAGAAGTCCAAGATCTTAAGGCCTGTGGTGAGGCATGAGTCCAACAGCTATGCTCATGAAACAGACAGCAGTTTCGGCAGTAGTGGTCGGAACATGGCGCTCTTAGGCCCGATAACGGTAGGAAACGAGGGAGCAGGCGCATCTGCCTACCCACAGACATGCCTCTTCAATCTGTATCGAAGCTTCAAACTTTCGACGCCCAAAATATTAGAGATCATCTTCATCATCCCACATCAACCAGTTTGGCTCCTCTGCAGCTCGAAGCCCGGAGTGATTTCCGGGGAATGCCAGCTGTGAACGTGGCTTCCTCGCCTGAGAGCAGTAGCCTAGATTCCCCCGACATTCATCCTTTCCGGGTCTTCTCATCTGGAGCTGAAGAGGGGAGGAGGCTAGCCAGGCTGTCTTCCACCGCCCTGGCCGCTCAGAAGGACATCCCGTTGTCAAGATCGACTAGCGATGGATATGATGCATCCGGCGGTGAAGATAGCGACAGAGTGCCTACGAGGTTTCTGCATAGGCCTAACAACTGGAACAACATGCTGTTTGGGTCTGAAGCAGAGAGAAGTAGCTCATCAAGATTCATTGCACCGACATCGTCGACCTTCTCGAGTCATAGGAATCTTTGAGGATAGAAGGGAGATTCATGAGATTCTTTCAATTGTTGGCCGAGGTCTTAAAAAACGCAGTTGGCCTAGAGAAATTCTGATGCAACTTTGAAGAGGCAGAGACTAATGTTTGCCTGGTGATTGTTTTTGTTTTTTTGGAGGGAAGTAAAAAAAAGAATCATTGCAGTATGAGCTCTGCCGCCACCATTGATGAAAGCTTGCAGCAGAATCACTGACTTTTGTTATGTAAATTTATGTCTGTGGCCTAAATTTGTTCATTGTCTGAGTTTCGATTAGAAGTCAGTTGATTTGTTAGTGATAGTGGAAAGACAAAATTTGTTCTATATCTCCTCTTTAAGGAGTAACCATCTCTCTCTCTCTCTCATCAATCAGAGCAAAACAAACTTTTATTCCAAGTAACTTACATATATCAAGATTTACTAGAATTAAACATACAAAACAAGCAAGAATTGTAGATTCTCACTTCATATTTAGACAAAAACATTATCAAGAATTACTAGAATTACACATACAAAACCAGCAATATTTGTAGATTCTCACTTCAATTATTTCACACAATAACATCGTAAGGCAAGCTCACATAGTCATCACCAAGTTTTCCATTTGGGACATCAATCTCAAACTGCAACTCATGGCGGGAAGCTTTGCAGTAGATGAAGAAAACGGTGAGAGCAGCCACGCTATAGAGCGACAATAGAGAGGAAAAAGCAGCAAAAGCAGCAATCTTCAAAACCAACCAACAATTCCAGCCATCGCCGCCGCTCCCATACTCAATCATCACATATTTGAAAAAGCAAATCACAAAAACACCCGCCAAAATCAGGAAGAAGAGCAGGAACGAGAACATGACGCCCCTTTCACCAGATACGAGCTCCGCTTCAGCGCCGCGAATCCCCAATCCGACTCCAGCACCACCACCGCGTTCGACAGGCTCCACTCGATCTGCAAGTAGATCAGCAGCGCCACCCACAGCAGCGCCACCGCGATGCAAATCGCCAGATAGTATTGATTGTACAAATCGGCGATTCCGTTGCTGGTTATGGCCAGAAACCATAGGAAGACGGAGACGACCAGTCCGATTACGATCTACGCGGGGAATCCATTAAATACTTAGCTTGTTGAAAATGGAAAGAGGGGAAAAATATTAGAGAGGCATGAAGCTCGAAGATGGCAGCTCGAAGTATGACGTGGAATAGCCATTATGAATTAGTTAGGAAGGCGGTTAGTCAGTTAGTTGATTAGT
This sequence comes from Salvia splendens, assembly GCF_004379255.2. Lineage (NCBI taxonomy): Eukaryota > Viridiplantae > Streptophyta > Magnoliopsida > Lamiales > Lamiaceae > Salvia > Salvia splendens. The sequence goes on from NC_056034.1 coordinate 10,505,098, forward strand.
TATATATAGGCATTCCATGGTTCATTGTAAAATAACTTGGCAAAATGTAGTCCATAGTGAAGTTTAGGTTCTTTCCATCTCTGTAAATATTCTACATCAATGGCAGCAATATCTTCTTCTTTTCCTCTCTTGTTCTTCATGTTTCATCTCTGATTTTCACCGTGATCAAAATTTGACATGGTATCAAAGCAAAATCTTCCGCATATCACTCTGATTCTCGATCTATATCTCTGTTTTTTCTTTTCATTTTTTGAATCAGTTCGATTCAAGTTCTTTGTTCGGCATTTCAGCCGATCGCCGATTTAATTCGGTTCTATCTCTTGTTTGTTGTTCGGTGTTAATTTCACCGATTTGTAACCATGATCAACATTTGACATGGTGTTCTTCAAATCATCTCTGCCGCATCGACGGAGTTCTTCAGATTTTTTTTGGATCGGTGTTTCTCACCGTTTTTCCGTCTTATCACCGATTGATTCGGTTTTCTCAATATTTCTCTCAGTTTTACTGACGAACATCGTCAGGTATTGTTTGTGAATCTCTGTGTTCACGATCTATTTCTTCTCCTTTTTGAATCGGTTCAATCTTTCTCTCTTCGGCTTTGAGTTTCTGTCGAAATCTAATCTCTGAATCTATCTTTGTTTTCCTCCGATTGTATCGGTGAATCTGTTTTTGTTTTTGTGTTAGCTGAATTTGTATGATCCTAGCTCATTACTTTCTATGGAGATATGTTTCTCCACTTGTTTTCGGTTTTGTGAGAAAGAGCAGCCCGCAACAAGTGCAGATTTCTGGTTGCAAAGAGTATGTGCAGCAGCTCGTCTTCTTCATGCAGCAAGTGTGCAGCACGCAGCAGATCAGAAAGTTTTTTTGGAGCAACGGCAGGAGCCGTTTCAGAAGGAGTCATCAGATATGTTTTTGTCAACATGTTCGCATTTGATATGCTTCCATCTTGAGGGGGGCTATTAGAGAGGCATGCAGCTCGAAGATGGCAGCTCGAAGTATGACGTGGACTAGCCATTGTGAATTAGTTAGGAAGACGGTTAGTCAGTTAGTTGATTAGTTATATATAGGCATTCCATGGTTCATTGTAAAATAACTTGGCAAAATGTAGTCCATAGTGAAGTTTAGGTTCTTTCCATCTCTGTAAATATTCTCCATCAATGGCAGCAACATCTTCTTCTTTTCCTCTCTTGTTCTTAATGTTTCATCTCTGATTTTCACCGTGATCAAAATTTGACAAAAAAAAAAATCAATGATCGAAAAATTCCTGGTGTCTACGCGTACTTGGTCAGCAGAATGGTGTAAGTTTTTTTATATCCAATGCCAAGTTCCTTGAATTAAAAAATTAAAAATTATGTACTGAACTTGTTCCATAAATTAGTGTAGCTCTTTTACAATGTGATCTGCATATTTTTTTTAAATTTATTGGATAGTACCATTCTTTATACTCCCTCCGTCCCGGCTAAGATGACACAATTCTTGGCCGACACGGGGTTTTAAGAGTTATTGGTTAAAATGTTTAATTGGATAGAAAAAATGTGGGTGTAAGTATTAAAATAGAGAGAGAAAGAAAGATGAATATTTTAATAGGAGTGAGAAAAAGTGGTTGAATGTATTAATTGGAGAGAGAAAGTTTTCAAAAAAGGAAATGTGTTATCTTAGTTGGGACAAACTAAAAAGAAAAACGTGTCATCTTAAGCGGGACGGAGGGAGTTCTTCATTCCAATGGCGAATCCAGAAAATGATAATCATGGGGTCGGACAAAGCAATAAATCAAATATAATATTTAAATAATTATTTTTAAAAAATATATTATTTAAATAGCTTTATCTTATACTGTAGTGCGCGATGGTTGACTTCTACGGGGAGTAATATTTTAAAGAAATTCAAAATTATTATATTAAAAATAGTTGTGAATATTTCTCTCGTTGTTTATTGCAGGATATTTGATCTCTACGAGTATCGATATTTTAAAAATGATTCAAATTTTTTCATGCGAGATAGGAGTACTTACAATTTTTTGTTATCAACATTGAAATTGGAAAAATAATATTTTGAATTAAGACATGCCACACATTCAAGTAAGTCTGTGTTAGATCTAGAGAAACGATTCCCCATTTCTTGTTCGACATTAGCACTAAAAGCATCGATAGAAACTCGAGATATTTTAAAAAAAATTGTTTATTAACCTGAGTAAGGACAAGACCAACAAAATAATTAAATCCATACTTAAATGCAAAGGCAATAACTATTATATCTACTTAAATTATAGTAAAATATAATAATTATTGATCAATTCATTACTATTGTAAAAAAAAGTACTAATAGATTACACATACCTCAATTATGGATTCACTTTTGTTAAGAAACTCTCAGACGCACAAAACCTTTTGCATTCTATGCCAAATTAACTATGGTACAAACTATGAGGCGTTTTACAAGTTGGAACTTGGGCTAATTAAATTAAATTAAATTAGTGAGAGGCTGGCCCATTTTGTTAAGTTGAAGAGTAATAATTAAATTAGTGAGAGGCTGGCCCATTTTGTTAAGTTCAAGAGTAATAATTAAACCGTTTCTATCATCTTTTCCGCAGAAACAGCTCACAGCGACGACCGGGGCACAAGTGTTGGTGCAGAAGTTTTACCATTTCTCAAAATTAATCTGATTTCATTTTTAAATTTTTTTGTTTCCAATGAGAAACTTCATTCTCCACTAATCATCTTCAATAGTAGAGATACTAAATGACTCACCTCTATTAAAATTATAATTATATTTAAAAATACAAAAACTGAATTAATCTTTAAAATCACACATGCTTTAAAATTAATTATAAACCCCAATCAAAACATCAACAATAAATAAAGCTAATTAAAACACATAAATTTTTACATACATACATTTAGTGTAGTACTATTCACGGTAAATCGAAATATCAAACCCAAAAAGAGAGAGAAAGAAGAAGAAGAAGTACGTGCGGCTCTAATTTGTGCAGAACTTGATAGTACGATGATGAATGGCACTACTACACCTTGTCGACAACATCATCACGAGGCAACTGTATCTGCCTGCAACTTCTTCTCATCACAGGGATAGTATTCCCATTCCAAATCCCCATTAAACGCCTTGCAATGGACAAAGCAAAAGAGCGACAGCACCGCAAACAAGGCAGCGTAACCAACCAATTGCGGAACCACGGCGTCACTCGTCCTGCCTCTGCCTGCCAACACCGAGAACAACGCCGATAAAATCCCCTGCATAATCCCCAACATCGTGATCATCACGAACGCCACGCTCCTCATCCCCGTCACCACACTCCCCTCAACGCCGTATTTCGTTTCTTCTTCTTCTTCTTCTTCTATGACGACGACCTCATAATCCATGAAGCACCACTCCACACACAAGTAGGCGAACAGCAGGGCGAAGAGGATCATCGTCGTGAAAACGAGGGCCGTGAAACATGTGCTGACGGTGGCCTCGATCTCCAACCCCAGCAGTATCATCACATAGAAAGCGAGACCCGCGCAAATTCCCAATGCGGAGAGGATAGCCACGAGGATTATCGAGTAGGCGAGCTTGCAGAGGAGGACAGGGAGGAAGAAGGAGATCAGTAAGGATTTGAGGGATGTATATAGTTTGATGGGGTTTCTGTGGAAGCCACGGAAGATGGTGGTGGTGACGGAGGAGACGAAGGAGATGTTGAATGTGAGGAGAGCTAAGCCGTAGAGGAGTTGGGATTTGTCGAAGACGAAGATGAGATATAGGGTGGCGAAATGGAGGAGGCTGGAGCTGATTATGTACGAGGTTTCGGAGAGAACTCCCCACAGGCTTGACATGATGAGAGAGAGAGATGAATGGAGGAGAGTGCAGGGTGGGTTTGGATATACTATATTATAAGGATGAGCAATGAGGAAATGACCAAGTCCAAGTGTTTATGGTATCACAATTTACGTTTAAATACTTTCAATGGGATTTTCAACTAAAATCTGAATAAGTGATTAGATATATATACTTTTTTACCCTTTATTTAAGAAGCTCGTTGACTTGGGTTTAATTTCTTTTTCTAAATTGCAAATGTATTAACTGTTAAATTAATTTGAATTATATAGTATTTTTTTGTTTTTGTTACCACGTGAATTTAATTCAAATTGCATTTGAAATATTTTATTTTAAGGAACCTTGAATTTAAATAAATAAAACAATAATAATAAATTAAAAATGAAACGAATAGAAAACGAAAAAACTTTAAATTGAGATATACACATGATATACTGTCATTTCCTTCATTTTAACCATATGTATATACAAACTCATTTTAAGTATATCAATTTATGTAATGTCTTACATGCATAACTCTGCTTACAAATGCTAGTATTCAGCAATAAATCTGAAAATCAAACCCAAAAAGATAGGAATAGTAGTAAAATAAAAGTACGTGCGCGGCTCTCATTTCTGCATTAGACAAGTCAACTAACTTGTAGCCAACCAACTCCTAGACTTTGTCAACAAATTTATCACTAGGCAACTTGATCTGCCTTAACTTCATCTCATCACCGGGAAAGTAATCCCATTCCAAATCCTCTAATTCCCCATTAAACGCTTTGCAATTAACAAAGCCAAAGAGCGACAGCAGCGCAAACAAGGCGTCGTAACCAACCAATTGCGAAACCGCGTCGTCACTCATCCTGCCTCTGCCTGCCAAAACCGAATTCAACGCCGATAAAATCCCCTGCACAATCGCCAGCATAGAGATCATCACGAACGCCACGCTCCTCATCTCCGTCACCTGCTCGAGGTCGTATTCTTCATCCATGAAGCACCACTCCACACACAAGTAGGCGAACAGCGCGGCGAAAAGAATCAGCGTCATGACAAGGAGGGCCGTGAAACATGTGGTGGCGGCGGCCTCGATCTCCATCCCTGCAGGAAGTATCATGAGGTAGAAAACGAGAGGCTTGCAAATTGCGAAGGCAGAGAGAATAGCCACGAAGATTATGGAGTAGGCGAGCCTGGTGGATAGGTATAGTTTGAAGGGCTTTGTGTGGAAGCCACAGAAGATGGTGTTGGTGACGGAGGAAACGAAGGAGATGTTGAATATGAGGAGAGCTATGCCGTAGAGGAGTTGGGATTTGTCGAAGAGAGATGTGGGGAAGACGGAGATGAGATATAGGGTGGCGAAATGGAGGAGGTTGGAGCTGATTATGTTGGAGGTGTCGGAGAGAAGTCCCCGATGGCTTGCCATGGGGAAGATAAAAGAGAAAGAGATGAATGGAGGAGGTGAAAAGAAGCTGCAGAAGCTATGAAGAAGAAAGAAGACATGCTAGAGATATATTGGAGAGAGTTTCAATTCTGCAATTTTTCATTGATTCGAATGTTTCAAGACACAATGCTTATATTCTTAATTCGAACAATCTAGAACCTTGCACTAATCTACTTTTTATGCTAAGATAAACATGTTTCACTTTCTTAATCAAAACAGACTCTGCAAGTCCTTTCTCTTCTTTATTCCATTAAGGAACACGTCTCTCCAAGTACAACGGCGGTCCTCCACCTTAGCTGGCGTGCTCGGCTCATTCACAGTTGTAACTCGTGTGAGCTCTCGGATTGGTTCTTTTGGCGCAACGGCCTTTGTCCTTTCTTTTGTCTTATCTATCGCATTGGCTTGTTTATCACGTGCTTCTCGCTTTGTCGCCATACACTGATAACCATGGCCACCAACCTCAGCATTGTACGCAACAGCTTGATCAACTCGTCATGCTGCGACTTGATCAACAGCTTGATCAACTTGGCATGCAACTGCTTGATCAACTTTGTCTGCAATAGCTTGATCAACTCGACATGTAGCGGCTTGATCAACTTGGTCAGCAGCTGCTTGATCCAGCCTCGGCATACAATGTGAGCGCCAGCACACAGCGGCTTGATCAACTTTGTTAGAAGCGGCTTGATCATTTCTTCCAACACACCCCCCAACCCGAGCGAGGCTAACGACACTATACCCAACCTTTCTCTTAGCTTCACAAAGGGTTGACGACTCAATGGCTTAGTGAAAATGTCCGCTACTTGATCTCCCGTAGGAACATGCCTCAACTCAATTTCCTTACTCAGAACTTTGTCTCTAACAAAATGGATGTCCTGCTCAATATGTTTGGTCCTTGCATGAAGCACTGGGTTCGATGCTAAAGCTATAGCACTCATGTTATCTACCCAAATCACTGGACTTCCCTTCTTCTTTATCTTCAACTCACCAAGCATTGAAGATAGCCAGCTCACCTCTGCAGCAACTTGAGCTAGACTTCTGTATTCAGCTTTTGTGCTAGATCTAGCTACCACGGTTTGCTTCTTCACACACCATGACACAAGATTCCTTCCATGATAAGCACAAACACCCGTAGTAGACCTCCTATCATCCAAGTCTGATGCCTAGTCTGAGTTTGAAAAAGCAGAAATGTCACCAGTCGATTTCCTAATATGAATTCTATGATCTAAAGTTCCTGAGAGATATCTCAAGATCCTTTTAACTGTCCTCCAATGTGTGTCCAATGGTTCTGCCATATACTGACTCACTTTGTTTATAGCAAAGTTGATGTCTGGCCTAGTGATTGCAGCATATTGCAAAGATCCAACTATGCTCCTGTAAAATTTTGGATCAGATATAGGTTCCCCAGAATGCTTGCTCAACTCTGAGTTGGAAATCATTGGAGTTGGACAACCTTTAGCTCCTGTCATGTTAGCTTTCTTTAAAAGATCTTTGATGTAGTTAGATTGGCAAAGATGTAGACCTCCATCAGTAGTCTTGACAACTTCAACTCCCAAGAAAAAGCTCACCTCCCCAAGATCTTTTAATGAAAAGCAAGAGTTAAGCTGAGATATCACCTTCTGAATGGAGTCTTGAGAAGTCCCTGCGATGAGCATATCGTCTACATATATAAGCAAGTAGATAACCTCTCGACATCTTTGTCTAATGAACATGGAAGCATCAGATTTACTCTGTGAGAAGCTAAGCTTGATCTGGACAGAATGAACTGTGAAGAACCATGCTCTAGAAGCTTGTTTTAGTCCATAGATTGCTTTGTTGAGTTTGCATACCAAGTGAGAACCCCCTTGTTCAAAACCAACTGGTTGCTTCATGTAGATGTCCGCCTTAAGCTCACCATTAAGAAAGACATTATTCACATCAAGGTGAGTCACTGTCCAGCCGAGAGACATAGCAAGACTAATGATAATTCTGATTGTAGTGGGCTTCACCACAGGGCTGAAAGTATCATTAAAGTCAAAACCAGGCTGTTGAGAGAAGCCTTGAGCCACTAATCTCGCTTTATATCTAGCAATAACACCAGACAAGTGAAGCTTAATCTTGAAAACCCAAGTGCAGCCTATAAGATTCTTGCCTGGAGGAAGTGTTGTTAATATCCAAGTTTTATTGTTAAGAACTGCATTAAATTCACTCAACATAACAGATTTCCAACAGGGTATAAGTAAGGCTTCTAGAGCTAATTTAGAAAGATGAGATGACACAGAAAGAGTGAAAACTCTAGGTTTAAAGATTCCAGATTTTGATCTGGTTGTCATCGAGTGAGTTGCCTGAGTGACTGCTGGAATGATTGGAGGGACATCATGAGGTGAGGAATCAGATGACAGAATATAGGTGATAACTGTGGTGAGGGACTTCTGACAGAATCTGTACCAGATGAGTGATCTGGTGCAACACTTTCTCTATGAGGGGAAACAATAGGTGCAAGGATGGGAGGCAAGGAAGAATGATCACAAGATGATGGTGGTGGAACAACAGTGGAAGTAGGAGATGCAGAATTTTGAAATGGAAAAACAGTTTCATCAAAGATGACATCTCTAGTCACCATGACCTTCCCTTCAGGCAGAAGAACTCTGTATCCTTTGTGAGATGAGCTATATCCTAGGAAAATCCCTTTAACATACCTAAATTGAAGTTTGTGGTTGTTATACATATCTCTGTAATAACACCATGCATCCCCAAAACATAAACAGCCAAAACACCAAAATCTACACCTATGCATTAAACAGCCAAAACATAAAACATAAAATACCTATGTAATAACACCAAAACATAAACAGCCAAAACATAAAACATAAAACTATTTACATCTATGCATTAAACATATCTTTGTAATAACACCATGCATCCCCAGCAACGGCGCCATTTGGAAAGAGGCAGAAGAGACTGATCAAGTTATATGGAAAGATAACCGATCGGGTGGATCAGTTTGCAAATGCCGTTGCGACTTGATCAAGGCGCCTCTCTCTCTCTCAAAATTATTTATAACTCTCGAACATGCAACAGTAAGCGGAAAGTACGGGGTCGATCCCACAAAGAAGCTGGTGCATTGAGTGTGTGTTTAGTGAACAGGTTTTTGGCTGCGGCCACGCTTTAAGTTGGGAGTTTTTAAACTACTGGATTAAGCTAGGCAGAATGTAAACTATCTACTTGATCAAGTGACATATCATGCTGGAAAAAAAAATGAACTGATCAGGTAAGCGACAAACAAAAATAAATGACTTAACTACCTAAGCTTGCTACGAATGTACGAAATACTTTGCCATTCAACATTATGCAAGTTCAAACAATGGATCTGGGAATTTAAAACTGAAACTAAGCTAGAACAGTCGACGAGATTTCCGAAAACAAATAACTTTGATTCAAAACAATATTCAGAACAGAACTTGGAAAGTGCAGAAAACAAACAAGAATGATTTTTCAATTACGTAACAAACACGAAATTTAACTAAGTAACTAGAACTGAATTGTAAGAAAGCGATAAATCCAAAGGTCTTCGGTCAGAAATGAAACGGCGCCGAACAGATCTGGGCTTCTCTGTCGCGCTCCCTTCTGTCGCACTCCTTCTTACTCTCTAGCTAATCATTGCTAACTCTCTAAAAGGAACGAAACAGAAGCTAAAAAGGAAGGAACTAAAGGGCAGGAAGCTCTTTTCTATGGCGATGTGTCCTCTATTTATAGACTCTTCATAAACAGTACAAATTTTATTACTACAAAACTAGTCAAATACTTAATTCAACAACCAGATTAGAACAATTACACTACTAAATAGTACTCGTATATCAAACCCAAAAAAAAACAAAAAAAATAAATACAAGCCAAGTAACTCCTAGACCTTGTCAACAACATATATCTGGCTTAACTTCTTCTCATGAATCGAAAAGTAGTCAAATTCCCCAGAGTCCCCAAACGCCAACACCGTGTTTGCAGCCAACACAAAGAGTGACAGTAGCGTAAACAGGGTAGCGTAAACAACCAATTGCACAACCACCACGTTACTTGTCTTGGCTACTCTGCCGCCCAAAACCGAGAACAACGCCGATAAAATTCCCTGCAGAATCGCCAACATCGTTATCATCACGAATGCCACGCTCCTCATCCCCGTCACCAGAATAGTGCTCCACTTGAAGCCGTATTTCCACTCCACGCAAAAATAGACGAAGAGCACAGCGAACAGGATCATCGTCACGACAACGAGGGCAGCGAAGCATGTGGTGGCGGCCTCGATCTCAAACCCTAGTAGTATCATCACATAGAAAACGAGACCCGTGAAAATTCCAAAGGCGGAGAGAATAGTAACGAAGGTTATAGAGTAGGCGAGGTTGGTGGGGAGGAGAGGGAGGAAGGATGAGAGTAAGGATTTGAGAGATGGAAATAGTTTTCTTTGGGAGGCACAGAAGATGGTGTTGGGGACGGAAGAGACGAAGGAGATGTTGAGTATGAAGAGAGCTAAGCCGTAGAGGAGGTGGTGGGATTTGTGGAATGAGGGGATTAAATGATCAACGGTGGTGTTGGAGGGAGATGGCGGGTTAACCAAAGTGTCAATGACGTGGAAGAGAGAGGTGGGGAAGACGAAGAAGAGATATAGGGTGGCGAAATGGAGGAGGATGGAGCTGATTATGCTTGTGCTTGACATCATGAGAGATGAATGGAGGAGGGTGCTGTGGTGTAGGGATATATAAGGAGGAGCAATGAGGAAATGTTCAAGTCTTGATGGTCAATATATATGTATAATTAAATAGCATGACTTGTATGACATTTTCCATGAATTTAAATGCTTAGTTAACGCGTTCAATAATTTCATCTACTTCTCCTCCATCACCACATTCAATTGGCTTTAGATAATTAATTACTTTTATTCAAAATTGTTATATATTTTATTAAATTAATATTAATACTAAAACCGATTCAATCTTAAAAATCATGTGTACTTTAAAATTAATTAAAAATTAAAACCTCCTTATTCGAATAACTAAATGATTAAATAAGTGATTTATATGGACTACTTTTTTCCTTTATTTAAAAAGTTCGTTGATCACTTGATTGGGGTTTAATCTCTTTTTCTAAATTCCAAACTTACACGATGCTCTCATTTTCCATAACTAACTTAAATACAAAACATGATCCACCACTTCTTTTCTTTTATATAAAAAATATCCACAATTATCTATATTAAATGGAGTAATATAAAAAATATAGCCATTTTTAATTTACGGCATATCTAGCATTTATCACGAGATGCGCAGATTATAATTTTCCAAAAATGAAAATTAAATTTATTAACATCCTAACTTTAGAAGTATGTACTGTCACTGATGTACGTATCCCTAAAATGAAACCAATTACAACACATGAATTTGACATTGAAGAATATTTATGCAATTTCTTGAACCAAATATACTTATCAATTTATAGCAATTAATTTGTTGCAAAACACACATAATTTTTCTTACAAATGCTATTGAACAAGCAAATCGGAAGTCATAATTCCTCATTAATATGGATTATGGAGTATTATCCAGCTGCAACTAGACCTCGTCAACAACATCACGAGGCAACTGGACATAAATCTGCCTCATCTTCACCTCATCCGATTCCCCATTCACCGCTTTGCAATGGATAAACAACACCATGTTTGCAGCCAAGCCGAAGAGCGTCACCACCGTAAACAATACAGCGCAACCAGCCATCTGAATAGCCACGCCGCCGCTGCATCCGCCGTCACTCGTTCTTGCTCCACCCGCCAAATCCAAGAACCGCCACAATATAATCCCCTGCATAAATTCCGGAAGCGCGATGATCACGAACGCCACACGCCTCATCCCTTTGAGGAGAGTGGAGCTCCGCTTCAACGGCGCAAAGCCGTATTTGGATTCTACAACGACGACCGCATCCATCAAGCACCACTCCACCCACAAGTAGAAGTACAGCGAGACGAAAAGGATCATTGCCACGGCCATGATGAAAGGTTTGGTGGTGGGGCCAATCTCCAGCCCTAGAAGTATATTCATGCCAAAGTAGACGACACCGATGCAAAATCCGAAGGCGATGGAAATGGCCACGATGATTACAAAGTAGGCGAGCTTGGTGGCGAGGAGAGGGAGGAATGATGAGAGGATGGATTTGAGTGATGAAGAGATTTTGATGGGGTTTCTGTGGAAGGCATGGAAGATGCTGTGGGTGACAGAGGAGACGGAGATGATGTTGAATATGAGGAGAGCTAAGGTGTAGAGGAGTTTGGGTATGATTTGGTGGGGAGTGAAAGGAGATGTAGATGGCGGCTGAATCAAAGCGTGGATGATGTTGAAGAGAGAGAGGGGTAAGATGAAGAGGAGAGATAGAGCGGCGAAGTGGAGGGAGTTTGAGCTGATTATGCGTGAGGTGTCGGAGAAGACTCTACACAAGCTTAGCCGCATCTGGGTTGACATGATCACTGATGACTGATGTTGTGTGTGAGAGAGAGAGAGGAGATGAATGGAAGGGAGAGTTGTGAGGGAGTGGATACATATTGATGAGCAACGAGGAATACTTCAAAAGTCTTTACGTGTTAATGAGCATTGAGTACTCTGCAATAATTTGACTGGAAAAAAAAAGTCTCACTTTAATTTTGCCGGCCTTAACAATTCTCTCTTTTATGGAGTATATTAGTATGTCATATTTTATTTTATCTAAACTCACTAAAAGTAATTCTTAAAAATTTCATGTAAGACAAACGCTTCAAAGTAATGTAAAACGGAAAGACTAACATCATTATCCTAAGATATTTGCAATTTAAAGGCTGAAAATTGTTAGTATCACATTTCTCGTTTGAATCTGTCTCTCTATTACAATCTCTGGCGTTTTGAATGTATAATTAGTCATTAATTTCCTTTGTGGATGTTGACGTTCACTACAAACAAATAGTACTATCTATCTCCGCAAAATATCCCAAAAGCTGGAATTTTTTTGTTTTGTGCTTGTAGCTCGCTTAACTAGATTTTTGTTTAATTATGTGTAAAATAAACATAGATTACTCTACAATTTTTTTCAAAACTAAGTTTTGGAGAGTTATAATGTTGGGCTAAGGTTAAAGTTAAAGTTAAAGTTGTGTGTCGAAGGAATAATTTTTCACATGCATTAAATTTCATGAATTATGGCTAGCTCTACATGCATTATCCTTTTCTATACCGAATTAAGGGAGAGCTATTGACGAAAATACATAGGTTTAAACATAGAAAAGAATTCCACGAATTATGCCTCTACATATATCCTTTGGTTGCTTTCCTTTTGAATTGCTAACATGAACCAGCCCGACATAATCCCGTGCAGAATCACCAACAGCGTGATCATAAGGAAAAGCACGCGCCTCATCCCCTTCGCCACACTGAAGCTGCATTTGTATTCGACAACGACAACAGCATCCATCAAGCACCACTCCACCCCCAAGTAGACGAGCAGCATGATAACCGGGATCATCGCCTCGAAACCTACTACGGACATGAAAGATTTGGTGGTGGCCTCAATATCCAACCCTAGAAACTGTTGAAAAGTAAAATGCGGAAAATTAAAGAAGAAAAAAAGCTCTATTGACTACATTGTATTAGACTTCAATTATTATTGATACATAGTTCATCCCTATTTATAGGACTAAAGAAGCAAATGCACCGAAAAACTAAACAATTGGAACTATAACACTATTAATGGTACTATATTCCTTGAAACTCTAAAGTGACTCTTTCCAATATTCTTGAGACTCTAATATTCTATTTCCAACACTCCCCCTCAAGTTAAATATCGAGTTTTTCGACAAGAAGAAGGGTGGTGAAATGGAGGGAGTTGGAGCTGATTACTCTCCACATGCTTGGCCTATGGGCTGACATGATGCTGATGAGATAGAGGAGGGGATGAATGGGGTGTGGATATATATTGAAAGAAATGTTCAAAGTCATTTTGTAGAAACAATTTCCATGCAAATACGTGTAATTAATTGCTTCAAATAATTTGAATGGGAATTTCATCTAATTCTCCATCTAGAATCAAGTCCGGTCCACAAATAATTTATCACAATCGACGTATTGGGTATCTATGAAATGTATTCTCACGGTCCCATAAAAATAGACTATTTTTCCCATTTTAGTTCGTTCCATCACTTTTATTTTTGGTAAAAAATTCTAATGAGGTGAGTCAAATTTTTTAATAACAATATTTCATTCATTTTTTTTTCTCAAGATCTCGCTTATAATTTACCATTTGCGCATTAAATAACATTTACTTTTTAGAAAATGGCCCAACACTCTAATTGGAAAGAGAATTGCAGATTTTTTATGGATGGGGGAGTATGTTGAGAAGGCTTTTAATTTGTACATGTTTCTTCTTCTAATCTGTGTCTCTATATGTATAATAGTAATAATACTAGTAACCATTATTATTGGTCATTTCCTATGTAGGCAAATTCGTAGGAAAATTTTGTTTTGAGCTGGTAAGGTTCTTAATTGTGTTGTATATTTAATTACGCGTAAATTATTTATCTACTTTGTGAGTATATAATTGTAGCATTTTTCTGAAAACCATTTTTTTGGCAAGTGAGAATAATATGATGAGCCCGTTCTTTAGGGTCTGTGCTAGAAAGCCCAACTACCACATAATAGATGGATTGAGAATTATTTTGGACTAAAATCAATTTATTTAAGGATAACTTATTGGGTTCAGCATAATAGATGAGCCCATTATTTAGGGTCTGTGCTAGAAAACCCAACAACCATATATTCATTGAATGTAGGGGAGTGAAAATACACAGTTTTTGAAGCATCACTCACACCCCTCTCAAAGCTCACCTGTCACACATGCATATTCAAACCAAGTGTAGATTCAACATATATAATTGTTAACATACATAATTAATTGATAACTTGATCCATTAACGACTCCTAGACCTTGTCAGCAACATCATCTTGAGTCAATTGGACATAAACCTCCCCCAGCTTGTCAAACTTCAATTCTTCCGATTCCCCATTCAACGCTTTGCAATGGATAAACAACACCGCGGTTGCAGCCAGGCCGAAGAGCGTCACCACCGTCGACAACATAGCGTAAACAACCATCTGAATAGCCACGCCGCCGCTGCATCTTGCTGCAGCGCCGCCTGCCAAAACCGAGAACCACCCCGACATAATCCATTGAAGAATCGACAGCACCGCGATGATCTGGAACGCCACGCGCCACATCCCCTTCACGAGACTGGAGCTCCGGTAGAACGGCGCGAAGCCGTACTTGGACTCGACGACGACGATCGCATCCACCAAGCACCACTTCACCCCCAAGTAGACCAACACCGCGACCGACAAAATCATCATCATGAAAACGACGGCCATGAAGGATTTTGCGGTGGGGTCGATCTCCAACCCTGTAACCGTCATACAAAGCAAAACGGCACCAATGCAGATTCCGATGCCGAAGGAAATAGCCACGAAGATTATGAAGTAGGCGAGCTTGGTGAGGAGGAGGGGGAGGAAGGAGGAGAGGATGGATTTGAGGGATGAAGAGAATTTGATGGGGTTTTTGTGGAAGGCATGGAAGATGGAGTGGGTGACGGAGGAGACGGAGAAGAGGTGGAAGATGAGGATGAGTAGGAAGTAGATGAGTAGGGATATGTCGAATGAGGGGATTTGGCCTTGGGAGGTGGAATCGACGGTGGAGAGGAGGCGGCGGTAGTGGGAATTGAAGGGAGATGGAGACGGCGGCTGAATCAAAGTGTGGATGATGTTGAAAAGAGTGATGGGGAAGATGAAGATGAGAGAAAGGGAGGCGAAGTGGAGGGAGTTGGAGCTGATTATGCGTGAGGTGTCGGAGAGGACTCTCCACAGGCTTGGCGGGCTCTGGGCTGACATGATCACTGATGAATCAAAGAGAGTTTGAAGGGGTTTGTGTTTGGGTGGATGTATCATGTACTTATAGTACTCCATTATGTAGTCAATTTGTAGAAATAGTTAACCTCATTTATGTGCCAAATTCAAGCATTGCGCTTAACGTGTCCAATTTTATGTTATGGAAATTTCATGTATTTCTCCGTCACCACTATGGTTCTATTCAATCGCTTTAGATTTAATATAGCCGCCAAACTAGCTAGATTCTCAACTAGTAGTAGTATGATTTATATGTAGGAGCAAATCATCATCATTTTTTTTCCTACTAGCTAAATATATAAATCTTGCAATCTACGTACGTAAGATTAATCAATTGTATTTTGGACATTGTCGATGTTCCCTGTAATTAAACCAATATATATCCGCCAAATTAATTTTCAAGAGAGATGGTTGTAGGGTGGATGTATTGATGAGGAATATATATAGCTTTCAAAGTCAATTGTGTCAATTTCCAAGCAAATTTAATTACGTTAATAATATGAACGGAAATTTTCAACAATCTAGACGTTCCTACGTGGACTTGGAATGGTGTAAATACTGTATCTGTTTTTCATACTAAGTTTGTCAAATTTTGTATACTACTTGAATATTGACAATTCGTATTAAATGTGACATGGTTGACAATATAAATAATAAAATAATCATATTTTTTGCAAGGCATATTGGACCAGACACCCCCAAAACGGGTACAAATAATCCACTAATTCATTTTACCTACATTTTTTTAAGTTGAACAACATAAATGAAACAATGACATCACACCCAAATAAAATAAAATAAAATAAAAATGATACGATGATTGTTGAGACAAGTAGCTAGACCTCATCAACAACATCCAGTGGTGGCAACTGGACATAAACCTGCCCTAACTTGTTCACATCACTCTGCAACTCCAATTCTCCATTAAACTCTCTACAATGGACGAACAACACCGTCTTCGCAGCCACGCCAAAGAGCAACACCACGGTAGACAACGCAGCGTAAACAACCAACCGCACAACCACGCCGCCGCTAATCCCTCCGGCGCAGCCGCCAAAACCCCCTGCATAATGCCGAACGCCAAGACTACGAAGAATGCCACGCGCCTCGCCCCCTTCACGAGGCCAGCGCTCCTCTTGAACGGAGCGCATTTGGACTCGACGACGACGATCGGGTCCATCAGCGACCACTGCACTCCCAAGTAGACGAGCAGCACCAGGAGCAGGATCGCCATCGCGACAGCGACGGCGATGACTGGTTTGCTGGTGGGCTCGATCTCGAAACCTAGAGCCATCAAGCTCATGAGAATGAGAGCCGTGCAGATTCCGAAGGCAATGGAAATAGCCACAATGATTACGAAATAGGAGAGGGAGGAATGATGAGAGGATGGATTTGAGGGAGGATGAGACTTTGATGGGGTTTTTGTGGAAGGCATGGAAGATGGAGTGGGTGAGGGAGGAGATGGAGAAGAGGTTGAAGATGAGGAAGAATAGGAAGTAGAGGAGTTGGGATTTGTTGAAAGAGGGGAGCTGGCCATACTGGGAAGAATTGAAGGGAGATGGAGAAGGGTGCTGAAGCAGAGTGTGGATGATGTTGAAGAGAGGGATGGGGAAGATTAGGAGGAGAGATAGGGTGGCGAAATGGAGGGAGTTGGAGCTGATTATGCGTGAGGTGTCGGAGATAACTTTCCTCAAGCTTGGCTGGATCTGGGCTGACATGATCACTGATGAATCAATAAGAGAAACAGAAAGAGAGAGAGTATGAAGAGGGTGGTGTGGATAGGATCATAGATATGTGCCCACATTATGTAGTAAGTTGGAAGTCATTGTGGTTAATTTGTATAATAATCTGCAGCACCACGTTTAACGCGTCCATTATTAATAAATGGAAGGGAAGTTTCCTACAAGCGGGAAAGTAATATGCTTTTTTAAATTTTACAGATTATAATCTGCAGCAGCACAACACAATGGGATCATAGCACGCAAATTACGACGAGCTAGGCAGTACAAATTTAAATTAACCGCGCGGGTTTCTTTTAACTAGATATATCAATGCATGGTCATGTGCCCACCATATGTAATTCTATCCCATGGAATTCTGTAAATACTACTCCATGAACTATGGACTTGCGA
The DNA here is from genome assembly GCF_004379255.2 of Salvia splendens. NCBI lineage: Eukaryota > Viridiplantae > Streptophyta > Magnoliopsida > Lamiales > Lamiaceae > Salvia > Salvia splendens. The sequence goes on from NC_056034.1 coordinate 10,522,416, forward strand.
CTAGTATATGAATGTATGATTGGGTGATATTTTCCTCTACCTCAGTTATTTATAATGCTGAAAAAGGTTGACATCTGATGGGAGTTTAGCTCTGTGACATACACTAATTACACTATACTATGACATACCTCTGCTTTTTGAGTTAAACTTCCAAACATCATTATGCTATGTTTTAAACTATGTGAAGTTCTCTGCATTTATTTCAAGTTCCACCATCAAAGCCCAAACCCAAGTCTGCAACAACCACTCTCTCGCCAGCCATCATTTGGCGTCTGCATATTTCAATGCTCTTTCACAGTGTATAAAAAAACACTAGGGTGTATCTTAACCAATCAGTGGGGATTAACTCATGTTCTAGTCCATCATGGTGCGGTCTTTCAAATTTAGTGTTTACACAATTTAGTGGGGATTAACTCAAAAGAAATCCCGGGGCCACAAATTTGAAGGTCTTAATTACACAATTTTTTAACAACTATTCCAGGTATCAAGATCGAATGCACACATTTTCGTAGTGCAATCGAGCAAAACATAACGGCCTACAGCACAAACTACATTGTAACTGAATCTAGAACGCAGCAAAATGAAAAATCTAGCACAAACAACGTAAAAACACTATGTCCAGAAACTGAATCAACAGAAGAAGCAATGCTAGGGATATTATGCATTGTCATCGTGCATTTCAAATTCAATAGCGCAAGGGGTCAGCATATTGGAAAAGTTCAAACTCATTATGCTTCATCATTGATATATTCAAACATGCATAATCATTACAAAACTTTCCAGACACATCGAGACAACAATTGTAAATCAGTTCTGAATTATCACCCAATACTACCAGATATGTCTTCATCTGCTTTAATTTTACCCCACTTCTCTTCAACTAAAGTGAAACAAAGGCCAACTAGATGACCAAAGAATCGAAGAACAATTTCATCTAAAGGGCAGAAATCTATTTACTCCCAAAGTATGTAAACTGTAGCCTTGACAAACCTGTGGCAAAAGGTATGTGCTTGTAATGATGCCTTCCTTCTCCACTTACCATTTCGATGAATTAAAGTATCTCTTCAAAGCTATGTCGACTTACTTTAAGCCATCTCCGTTGACAAAACATATTCCATTTGAAGAATAAGCCTCATCACCAAATTTTCATTCTCTTACTAGAGTAAAAACTAAAGCTTTCTTTTCTCTACCACAATACGAGATCAAAATGGATGTTATTGAACCTCACCATTAACCTGAGCTTCCAAAACTGGTTCATTTTCTTCACTTGCTGATTCCAAACGATACGATTTACAGCTGAAGTAGAAAACTGTGCTCATCATCGAGTCGATCATCACCACAAACGAATACATCACCACCAAAAGAGGCCCTTCCCATAACCTAGAAGAGCCATCTCCATAGCTGAGTGTCTTCACCCTATGCTCAAACAGACCCTCCACAAAAGCCATACCTATAGTCGACCCAAGGAATATCAACAGCCCAACTTGCATCTGACCTTTTATCAACGAACTAGAACGGAGCACTGCCTGAGGCCCTGCAACATCCTCAAGAACAGATATCACAATAGCAGTGTTGCAGATGATGATAGCATTGGCAAAAATGATTGAGAAAATTAACCCTACTACCATTGCAGGGTAAAGAATCAAGTCAGATGGGAACCCCGTGATCAAGAATACGCAGCTCACTACAACGAGGAGGACTATGAAGAAAGTGAGGCAACCGGACATTACTAAACACCCCCACAAATATGTGGTGACAATTCGCTTCCAAATCTTGCAGATGAACACATAGAACTTAGAAGCATCAAACTTCTTCCTCGAGTACGTGCAATCGACTGTGTGAACCACAGCCGCCTTTGACAGAAGCAGCAGCGTGACAAACAGGGGGAAGCACATTGCTGCTGAGATCACCATCTCCGCCATTCTGTGGCATGACTGTTTGACGAAAGGCTTGAGAGGGAGTCCACTCAATTTCGCAACTAGCAAGAGGTGAAAGCTCAGCCGCTTCACGAGGGATTGATCGACCAACACGTTCGACAAGAGCACGGCCGAAACAGGGCAGATTAACACTGCCACGATCAACATGAATCCGCCCGAATTGAATCGAAGAATCCAAACAGTTTCTCTCAAAATGTCCAACGCACCCATGGAATGAAATTGGTGATTGGAACGAGTATCATTCACAGACGTCTCCAATTCGAGATTCTCGATATTTATCCCTTGGTTCTCCTCGTGTTTCAATGCGCTCGAGCCAGGCCGCGGGCACAACCCGCTCGAGACTTCCATTTCGACAGTTTTCTCCCTCTCGAAACAACTTTTTGAATAAATCAAGACAGAAATCCCCAAAATTTCTCGGACTAATCGAAGAAACTGAAATGCTGAACAAAATTGGCGATCAGATCTAAATGAATCACGGCGACAGCATACCTCCGAAATCGCACGGTGAATCCTCAATTTCCACGTGAGTTCCACATGTCTTCAACAGCCTAGAAGGAGGCACGCGTTGATTCAATTAATCTGTAACATCAATCAGAGAAAGAGATGAGAGAATATTGATGAGTAAAATCTGAAGTCGGATTGAAGCTCGCGCGAGATGGAGGAAAGTCACGCTAAGAGAGATAGGGAAATCACATTGAAAACGAGAAGACGGTGGTTGATCGATCGAGAGTGTGAAAGAATGAAAATTGAGACTATTTTTGGATTTTGGAGGTGCGGATTTTTGGGGGTGATTCACGTTGTGGAAGAGGGGAACTCAGTTGCCATACTATATTTACACACTTGCACTGTATCTGTAGTAGGGTGGGAAATTATACCGAATATCGTAATACCGGACTTACCGTACCGAAAAAATACCGAAAATACCAATTTTTCGGTATACCGCAGTTTCCGGTACGGTATGATACCGTACCGCAGTGTTTCGGTACGGTAACGGTATCAATTTTTCTATACCGCGGTATACCGAATCCTCGGTATACCGGTATACCACGATATACCGATAGATTATTATATATATATATATATATATATATATATATATATATATTAATATTAAATGTGTTGTAATATATATATTACATTTATATATATTATATTAAAAAATTTAATACATCACTTAATACAATAAAATTAAACATTCAAATGATAATTTATTCAAACAAATTCAAAATTAACCTGAATTATTTTTTTATCAACTCATCCTATTAAATATAATAAACACAATAGCACATAACACCGAAAGAAGATTGAAAATACGATATCGAGAATATGTTTCAACAGAGCACATGTGAAAGAATTTGTATTAACTCACACCATTTAGTATATGATTCTTTGTGTAATGTCATATTCCAAATATACAAAGTAATTAAAATTTTAGTTTTATTCATCGTCTCAATTCATAAAATGTCAATTAAAAATATGTGCAGCTGAAAATTCATCAAATCGTTTAATTAGTGTTTAATTCATTGTATGCTATCTTATTTTATATACTACTTAAATTGAAGGATGAATAAATAGGATACTGATCAGTCATTCTTAATTCTTAAAGAAAAATAAATGTACAATTTAAATTACTAACTAGTGTCACTCCAGTGTGATGCATGGGTCATTTTAATTTCTTCATATTTATTTCATTATGCGAAATAAAAGTTGTGAAATGATAAACAAAAGAATATTCGACATCCTCTTACTTTGGATTATACTTTTTCAATCACATTAACCCCACATAGCCACAAGAGTGCGTTTAAATGCTACCTTTTCTTAAAAATGTCAATACGATCACATTAAAATTTCAACACATATTTGTGTTGACATTTTAATAAACTGTCTTGACATTTAAATATCAGACTTAAAATAAAAAGGATTTTAAATATGTGAAAATATGAATTAACCGTTGAGTTATAACTGCAGGAGCAAGTTTACGTTGCAATAATTAGGTGTTTTGATATATGGATGTTACACTCCATACATTTCTTTTGGTTTGGTTGTTTGTGTATTGTGATTATGCTCGACTATTAATAAAGGTTATCAAATGCAGGGTCATCTTCAACGATTTTTTTGTGGAATTTTGAGAAATGAAGACAACGTGGTTGCAAGAAATGAAGATAATGTTGTTGATCATGACTTCATTAATTGTTTTAGATTTGAATGTTGAAGTTTTATTAATTTGAATGCTATGAACAAGATTTGATTGTGATGAAGTTTTATTATTTTGGGCTTTTTTAAATAGTTGAACACTTGAATTGTTATTTTAAATATTTTGGACACAATAGGTTTTTTTTCGGTATACCGTTACCGTTACCATACCGGTATTTCGGTCTACCGTACCGTGTTTCGGTACACCGTAATAACGGTATGGTAACGGTATCAAAAAATATCATACCGAATTTCCGGTATACCGGAATTCCGGTATACCGAAAATTCGGTACGGTATCGGTATTGAATTTTGTCATACCGTACTTTCCGGTACAGTATGCGGTATGGCACGGTCGGTACGGTATACCGTACCGACCCACCCCTAATCTGTAGTCCCATTGCATCAAGCAGATGCAGATATAACTTGACGACTGCAAATTACAATATTACTATTATTTTAATTTGCAGTCAAATTTAGGACTAAGGTCATCCACAATGGGACGCACTAAGGCGCGCCCTAAAGCCACCATATGCACCGCCACATCAGCATTTTATCCTCATGCCCTTCCACCTGCAGTGGGGCGCCCTAAGGGGCGCCCTAAGCATTTTACTATTGTTTTGTTATTTAATTAATTTAAATATTTTCAAATATATAAATGCAAACTTATTTAAAAAAACACAACGATTAACTAAAAGAACGACAAAAAATTATCATTGATTAAAAAAAAGGTACACGAGTTAGAAATAATAAAAATGACTATCCTACAAAAGCCCCAACTTCCGGCTCAACTCATCGCTCAACCTCTGGAGGCGCTCGGCTTGGGCCGGATCCGTACACTTCATAAGGGTGTTATGCGTATCCAACAACGTCCACGCCATCGAGGCCGTTTCCAAATCCGCGTAGGCAAGTGTCGCCTGGATCGTCGTCGGGGTCGGGATCGGCGATGGGGGGCGGCGGCTGAGGAGGATGTCGCCTTCCCCTTCCCCTTGTTCTTCGCAGCCTTGACGCCTATGGGACGCCGCCGGGAGGACATCGGTGTGCCGAAACTCTCTTCCTCCGTGCACGTCTGGTTGAGGTCCACTGGACAAGTTCCGCTTTCGCTGGTCGTGTAACCACCAATGTCGGTGGTCTTCGTCCTCTTCGCCGCACCGGTGTGCAGAATCCCGCCTTGGAACTTCTGCTTGTCCCTCAAGAGCGCCCAGATGTTGAAATGCTTGAAGTCACCGAGCATGGACTGGTACGACAACAACGCTCTATCGCGCACGTCGCTCAAGCTCTTGTCGCTTCCCTGATCCCTCGAGCACTTATCGTACTCCGCCGCGAACAGGTTGACTTGCTTCTTCACCTGATCCCAGTGCTTGCGGAGCTGCTCCCGTTGGCGCTTGTACGCGCTCGGCGATGCGCTCCCAGTACGCGAGCTACTTCTGGTTGTTCGCGAATATCGGGTCATCCGATATATCCACCCAACACCTCGCCAAGACGAGGGTTTCATCCAGCTGGTAGTTCGTACGGCCGGGGGCGTACTCTTCACAAGTTGTCGGAGGTGGCAACTTGTGCGCCAGGTGCTTGGTCCGCTTCTTTCTGGCAGCGGAGGGGGCGGCGGCGCGACGGGAAGAGGCGACAGGGCGAGTTGGAGACGGCTCCATGTCGGAGAGACCGTATGAATCCGTACTGAACTCCGGATCGTACTACTTGTTGGCGTCGAACGACCGATATTCGTCAGGTTGTGTCCCGGCCACCGTGCGCCATCTCCAAACATCAGGCTACTAGGACTTGAGTATCCACCGAAATCCATTTTATAGCGTAATTTGAGAGTTGAAATGTGAATCGAAAAGTTACAAATGAAAAGTGAAGCCAGGGGTATATATAACAAAATTTTCGAATTTTAAAATTAAAAAAAAAAACTAAAACGCGTTGCATCGTCCGCGTCGCCCACATTGGGCGGACGATGACGCGGACGATGCCCTATCGTCCGCGGACTAAGCGTCGGGTGCGGACGACGCATCGTCCATCGTCGCGGTGCCACTGTGGCGGATGATATCGGGCGCGCTATCGTCCGCTCCATTGTGGATGGTCGAAATTGACGAGGTGATCCAATTTGAAGCATATTTCTATTACTTTGGTTATTAAAATATAGCTCAATAACGTAACTTTAATCATTACTAATCAAAATTAATATATTGTGTAGTTGTTTTCTCTGTGACTACATTTTTGCAAATGTGAAAAATGAAAAAAATTAAAATTAAGTACTACTTATAGTAGTAGTACTAACATTAAATCTCTGGCTGTCGGTGGCTCTACCGAACTTGTTTGCCAGATAAACCAGATCTGCTGTTACAAACGAAATTGGCAAATTGAAAGGGATAATTATCAGCAATATATTCTCTTGTGGGATTAGTTATTATAGAGTAGTTGTTATATGATTTGTTTCCTATTTTATAGAATTTGATGTTATTTTGTTAGCATTTGATTTGTTTGCTATTTAATTAGTTAGTTTTTTAAATGTACCTTATAATCAATCAACATCTGTATATATGGATATCTAGGTAACGATTGATGATATCAAAGAAATCAATCTTCTTATGTTAGTTTTGCGGGACGTTGTCTCCTTCAATGCTTCTCGTTAATTTTGATGTTCTTTTCTTTAATTTGTAAAGCATGAAGACTCTCCTAAGTCTTTCCTATCAACCTTCATTATTTATTAGGATGGCCACAGAAGGATAGAGCTAAGTCTCCTAAATTCGATTGGCAAAATTATAGCTTAAAAATAATTGAACATAATATCCATTTGAATGTTTTTACTAGGGTTGGAACGGTACGGTATACCGCGCCGAAATGGTCATACCGCATACCGTACCGTGCGGTATGACCAAAAATCATACCTTTACCGTACCGCTTTTGTCGGTATACCGCAATTGCGGTATACCGAAAAGTCGGTATACCAAAATTTAGATATCGTTACCGTACCGCTTTTGTCGGTATACCGTACCGTGATTTCGGTATACCGCGGTATACCGTGATTTCCGGTATATACCGCAATTCGTATTTGCGGTATACCGTGTTATTTGCGGTATATACCGTAAATTTGGGGTATATACCGCAATTGCGGTATGATGCGGTATACCGCGGTATATACAAAATGCATACCTTTACCGTACCTAAAACTGTCGATACAGTATGATACCGTACCGAAAAGTACGGTATACCGAAAATTCGGTATTTTCGGTATTTTTTCAGTACGGTAAGTGCGGTATTTCGGTATATTTACTCAGCCCTAGTTTTAACTAAAATCCGCACTAATTGGACATTAATAGTTTTATTAAGATTTGATAAATATAAATTGAGAAACAATTAATAAATCTTAATAAAAAAATTAATAAGTATAATGATACAGTTCTAAACTTGAATCTTAATTAATTTATATTAAATGTAATTGGGGGAGCGTTATTCTCCTTTTCACATCTTAGATCCTTTTTCCTTCTTAATATTACGCGTTAGATCTAAGGCATCAACGGATCAGATTGATTCTATAAAACTGGTTCCGTGTTGCATTATAGAAGGTGGTTGTATGCATTACAGGGTTATTATTGACATTTGACGGAAAAGTAACTGCCACATTTTGGTATCTGCGAATAATGCACCACATGGTCACGAGTAATGCATATAATTGACTATATAATGCACAATATGTGAACTGCAATGCATACGAACAAGATATGCTGTGTTATGATGTTTGACACACGTTTCTTGTTTCCCCTAAGGGTTTAATAAGCTTAGGGGCTAGGGTATAGTACGTAGACACGTATGTAATCTTCACATGGTAACGAGTAATGGATATAATTGACTATATAATGCACAATTTGTGAACTGCAATGCATACGAACAAGATGTGTTGTGTTATGATGTTTGACACACGTTTCTTGTTTCCCCTAAGGGTTTAATAAGCTTAGGGGCTAGGGTATAGTACGTACGCATTAATAACAAATTATAAAACGATACGAATAATTCATCAAATTGTCACGAGTAATGGATGTTATTAACTATATAATGCATAATATGTGAACTGCAATGCATACGAATAAGATGTACCATGTTATGATGTTTGACACACGTTTCTTGTTTCCCTAAGGGTTTAATAAGTTTTGGGGCTAGGGTATAGTACGTAGACATTACTAACAAATTGTTGTTATTGGAATATACGTATGTGCATTATTTGGTTTAGGTAGTGCATTATGTAGCTGTTAATTGTCATTATCTCAGTATATTATGCATTATTAGAGGTATTGTGTATATGGGTTAATAAACGGATTGAAGATTACATACGTGTATTTAGTAATGTCTACGTACTATACCCTAGCCCCTAAGCTTATTAAACCCTTAGGGGAAACAAGAAACGTGTGTCAAACATCATAACATGGTACATCTTATTCGTATGCATTGCAGTTCACATATTGTGCATTATATAGTTAATAACATTCATTACTCGTGACAATTTGGTGAATTATTCGTATCGTTTTATAATTTGTTATTAATGCGTACGTACTATACCCTAGCCCCTAAGCTTATTAAACCCTTAGGGGAAACAAGAAACGTGTGTCAAACATAATAACACAGCACATCTTGTTCGTATGCATTGCAGTTCACAAATTGTGCATTATATAGTCAATTATATGCATTACTCGTTACCATGTGAAGATTACATACATGTCTACGTACTATACCCTAGCCCCTAAGCTTATTAAACTCTTAGGGGAAACAAGAAACGTGTGTCAAACATCATAACACATCACATCTTGTTCGTATGCATTGCAGTTCACATATTGTGCATTATATAGGCAATTATATGCATTACTCGTGACCATGTGGTGCATTATTCGTAGCGGTTTCCAGCCTAGATTAGATTACTATTGTACCCTCATAATGCACAAAATAGGACAAATAATGCAACACGGGATTAATTACCCAATGTTGATCTTGACCGTCCATTTCTCTAATCTAATGGCTGATATTAAGAAGGAAAAAAGAGGAAATATAGGAAAAGGAAATTAATACATCCCAATGTAATTGATAATTAATATATAATGTAAGTATATACCGAGTACTAAGCTTAACCAATCCAATATAAAATTTGATCGGCCAGTCCTAATGATAAAGCCCATTTTTTTAGTATTGAGCTTTCGATTTCCCGACAGTCAACTACAGTCCCTCCTCCAATATAATCGGCAGTCAAGTTTCAATTTTCCGGGTGCGGATTTCTCTGCCTAAGGGAGATTAGATTTCACAGCCGAACGGAGGTTAGATTTCACAGTCAGTAGTTATTGTATATTCAAAGAATCTAATTCCTCTGTCAGATTTTATACTTTTCTTTTGTTTTTTATGAGCATGATGCTATCTCGGGTTTTCTGACTATTTAATTGAAAGGAATTGACCATGATGCGGTAGAAAATTTTGATTACCTCAAGTTTCAGTATTTTGAAGGATTTTTTTATCGATGTGAATTTATGATAGAGATGAAGCAGAGGTGAATAATGATCTTTATTCTTCGCCTGAAAATTGGTAAAAAATGATAAATGTGAAATTCGAAGTGAAGTTTGAGTTGAGCTAAAATAACAAACTTTACTTTTTGCAGCGTGTTAACTTTTGTGGAGACATTGTCTTTCCATCATTAGTTGCTCTAGAAATAAAAAAAAAACTCAAGAACGCAGATGGGTGAGATTGATGACATTGCGGAGTCGAAAAGTGTAGTCTTCGTGACTGTTGGAACAACTAGTTTTGATGCATTGGTTAGAGCTGTAGACAGTAAGGAGGTCAGGGAAGCTCTGTTTAGAAAGGGCTATACTGACCTTGTCATTCAAATGGGCCGGGGGTCTTACATCCCGTCAAAGGTATTGCCTAATAGACACATGGTATTTGAATTGAGTTTCTTGCATCAAATTTGGTTTTGAGAGCAATGTGTAGTTGGTAGAATACATGAAAATGAGCTCTGGAGTAATGTCTATATTATATCTGTGTAACTATTACCTTATGCTTGGTTTGTTATTGGGGGAGTGTTCTTATCCTCTTTCTCGGCGGCAAAACATCTTTGAACCAGTTTGTTTGTCTATGATGCATGTATCTCACCTCTGCTGGTCTATGCATTTGTGAGTTTATCTTTATATTTAATGTTCATGGCCTTGTGGAATTTATGCTTTTGTTATCTGGCTCCTTTCTGCTTTCCGAAGCCAAAATAGAAACTTAGCGGTGTGTCTAAAATCTAAAAGTTGGGTTTGTTCACTTAGACTGTCAAGGCATATTCCTCTGTTGTCCATCTTGTTTGATTATTCTAACCCTGGCACAGTGTCATTTCTAATCTTAATTTAATGGCATCAAATTTCAGTGTAGTGGAGAAGATGGGTCCTTATCTGTTGCTTATTTTACATTTTCATCAAGCATAGCTGAGTATTTGAAGTCGGCATCTGTCGTAATCAGTCATGCAGGTAACCTTTGTCTTCATTAAGTATGTTTCATTCAAATTGTAGTATTCTTTATCCTCTGAATGATGAGAAGCTATTTCTGCCTCTTTCAATTTGTATTATCAAACGTTCTCATTATCTGTGAAAAATAATTATGAGAATTTCTGCCGCTTTTTTCTGTATTTCTCTTCTTCTCATACATAGACTACCATCTTACTTAATTAGTATACTTTGTTGAAAAATTTCTCCAATGTGTTTGCACAGGACAAATTGTGGGCTATTGATGAATTAATCCATGTCTTAGTGTATCATCAGATGTGTATCTCGTGTAATATCGTTCTTATTTGTTCTTTAGTCACAGAGCTCCACCACGTTACTGATATTTACTTTGTTCACTAGGTTCTGGGAGCATATTTGAGACGCTCCGACTGAGGAAACCCCTGATTGTAGTGGTGAATGAAGATTTAATGGACAATCACCAAAGTGAGCTTGCTGAACAACTGGCCGAAAGAAACCATTTGTTCTGCGCTTGGCCGCAAACTCTTTATGAGACCATTTCTGCTATGGATCCAAATTCTCTTGTACCTTATCAACCCGGTGATGCTACACCGGTTGCTAAATTTATTAATAGGTTTTTAGGTTTCGTAGATGAATGATTATCAAATGTAAACTCTACTGTTTTGAATACAGATGGTTATCTTATAATAAAAACAATGATATTCATATAATATATTCGTCATTTTATGCACCTTCATATCACAATCTTGCTCATACATAAAAGGGCAATAAGAAGTGTAAGATTTGCTTTAGATATGTGCAAAAAGAATTGTCCCACATATCAACATCAACTGCCTTGACCTATTTTTTCTCTTTTACTCTATAAATAAGTAGTAGCAGCCAAACCAAAAATTCTGAGAAGAGCATTCAAGATATTTCCAGCAAAATATCTGAAAACAATATCTTTTTTTTTTGGCAGAGGTATGTGTTACAATAATCATATCCTCATAATATAGATAATGCTGCATGATATGAATATATATAAATATATATATACAAAAGTATACTTGTACTTTGATTAACATACTTGTTCAAATCAATAAACATGGAAAACAGGGATGTTTCAGAAGAACTAGATGATTGGCAGCAAGTCGATGAAGAAGGAAATTCCTCTGCTGTTAAAGACGACTTCTTCACCAGGTCATCAGTTTTTCCACCCGGAAATCATGAAGATTTGCCAATCACTAATCAAGGCGATGAGCGTCAGCAGCTGCAGCCACAGGAACCAATATATCTGCCACCAACGCCAGCTGCTGGTGGTGATGGGGTTCGGAGGTGGATGAGACTGCATGTGGGAGCTCTGCAAACTGGTTTTTTTCACATTCTTGGTAGGTTGAGGAACTGTGCTACTTGTAGAGCTGGGCTGTGGTCTTTTGCATGTATGGCAGGCGGTGTTGCTGCCGTGTTGCTGCTCTCGTTCTGGCGGCGGAGAGTTCTGATGTGGTGGCGGAGGCGGTTGCAGTTAGACAGCAGCAAGAAGAGTCTCATGGCTGTCATAGATGAAAAGGACAAGGTTTTGATTTATGGCTTTCTCATTATCTTACTTTTCTTTGCCTTTTTAAACTTCTCATTCTTGGTTTCAGTATTAGAACAAATTTGGTTGTGTATTTCCCTAGATCAGTAATAGATTGATAAAGGTTCAATGTAACCATTTTTGGAAAATCACTTTAATAGGGAATGTGAAATACATATAAAAGAAAAAACAAAGTTATTGAATATGTAGTAGATGTACATTTTTTCTGTGTTGAGTTGGATCTCTTATAATCATGCTTATCTTTGGCTGCAACTCTGCAGAAAATCAACCAACTACTTCTCCAGATTGCTCAAATGAACGAAATATTGCTAGCACGTCGGAGGGTTCCTGTTATTCGAGTGAAATGACAAAGTGAACACACAGCGAGCAAAGGAGAGATGGTTCATAACAACGCGTTGTCTGGTTCAGAAGTCGAATATTGAAAGCATGGCTGTTCAGCTTATACATAGATCAACCTAGTAGATTTTGGGCTGTGTAAGTTGATCTTAGACCTTTTATCCAGTATGATACTTGACTATAGTTGTTGTATAGATAAAACATCAGACTATTGTATAAAAAAAAGCTGATGAAATGTGATTCAGATTATATACAGTCTCAATATGTTTCAAAACAATAATAACAGAAGCCCTCCCTATATATACACAGTCTGAGACACATTAATTTTATCTGTATGCTCCAATGGCCTACTCGTCTCATTTCTGATCCTTTTCACATTAGGGCTTGAGAGCCCCCTATGCCTAAAACCATACTTCTCCAGCATCTGATCATCGGCAAAATTGAATGCTCTCTCCATGTTCCTCAAGCACGACTCAAACGTGTAATCTCCATAACCAGTGCAAACTTTGCAGCCAATAAAATGAGTAATGAAAGGCCATCTCTCGTCTCCTAAACCGGGGTGAAACTTGCGTTCATACTCCTCGTACCTGTCAACTAACCCAACCCAGTATCCATGGAGATAGTATGAATTCTCCAAAAATACCCTATCCATCCACTCATCCCTTCTTGAGATAAGCAGATATATCAGTGCAGACTGATCATCTGCCTCAAATGCTGGCCTTCCCTTTAAATTCTGTGTCAGAATCCTCCCCGCCTCGTCTCTCGCCCAACCCCTCGGCCCCATTCTTGCCCAGGCGTCGAGCAGGTCCAGAGACCACTGGCAGTTCCTAAGCAGGAACACCCCTGCACTTAGAGCAATCCAAGATTTCTCATCGAATAGCAGATTTGGATAGCCATGAACAACCATGTTGTAACCTTCATATCTGTAAAATGGGACCTCAAAAAACATATCAGTGAAGAATGCATCACTATCCATCCACCAAATCCATTCCATTTCTGGATGTGAAAGCATCAGCTTCCTAATCAGAGGCAGCTTTACCCAAACACCAGACATCACCTCATCAAAAAAGGCCATGTTGTACACTATCTCAATGCTGTGGAGTCTGCAGTAATCAATCTTGTTCTTGATAGACTTGAGCAGGTAATGATCACCAATGGTACTGTCACAAGGGGTTTGCCTCGACCCCGTCACCAGCATGATCCTAGGATTCTTGCTCGAAAAACTGGGATGCTTTTGGAGAAACATCTGCCTCTGACCATCCCAGTTGGTGATCTTGGGGCCTAATGTGTATGTTTGGTTTGGTGTGATCAAGGTTGTGGAATTACCATCTTCGTCCTCTTTGTTGGATCGGATTTGGGCTATGAACCGATTGGCCTCTTCCACGTAGTTTGTGGTTGAGATATCTGGCAAGGAGGAATGCAGTGAGCTGTCAATGGTGCTTCTAAAGATGAGAAGAGTGACCACGCCTGAGAGGATTGTGAGCTTGAGGTTTCTGCTTCTTTGGCCGCCTTGGTGGCGGCGCCTACCACCACGTGTGGTGGAGGCTGAGGCGGAGGCAGAGGCGGAGACACCCTCAATAGCCATGCTGATGAAATCAAGCAAATGTGGAGTGTGTGAAGATGAAATGATATGATAAGTGGAAGGAGATGTGAATATGTGAGACTTCAATCAGAATGATAAATTGTGAAGTTGAGAGACCAACTCTTTATTGATGTAAGCTTGCAAGGATGTGTGCTTCCATTCAATGAGATGAGTAAAAATTGGAAAGTAATCACCCTGTTGCTCTAACTAACTGCCATCATTTATTAAATGCTTCATTATTATTCTTTTGCTCTGTTTCCTTCTCATTTTTTTTCTTATTATTATTTGGACATAGTAATAATTAATAGGAATATTACACTTTAATGATCGATCTTTCTACCATTTCACAATTACGTAGAGATTAATAAGAAATAAAGAGTAGATATACTCCAATAATCTAAGAATTAAAGTGTAATTTTGCCTTATAATAGTATAGTTTTCTAGAAGGCAAACGGCGTCGTTCGTTCCACAAACAACTTCTTTTCTTTCACCTTTTTTCTTTTCAAAATAAAATCCTCTCCTCTTTTTTCTCTAAATTTCACCTTCTTTTTTTAATTTTCTCACTGCTCCTCGCCAGTCAACAGGAAATCAATCCACCGGCGATTTTGATCCTCAAATATCGCCGCCGGAAACCTGGATTTCCACTGTCAAACCTCGGATCTACTCTGCACTAATCTTCTCTGTCTTTGGTTGGTGAGTATACGCACGATTATTTCTTTGAGTTTACGAAACTGATCTTACATACACTGTATAAAGGAATTAGGAGCTCCAGTTTAAGTATCACATTTCTGCAATACTTTTTTGGGGGACCATGATTTGACTGCTGAATTTCAACTTGTAAAATGTTTTCTGATTCTTAAACTTTGGTGCTTCAATGTGATGGAGTTAGTAAATGTGGATCAGCAACTACCAACTAATGTCTGTTGCATTGTTTTGAACAATTCTATCAAATGATCTCAACTGTTCAATACTATTCAATCAGCCTGTAACAGAATCTGCTGGAAAATATAGATTATTCATTTTTAGAGTTCAAATGGAGGAAGTGTTTGCTTGTTTCTGGTCTTTATTATTGTATATCCTGTTGAGATGTTGCTCAAGAAACAATTGAAGCTGTGATAAATGATAATGGAGCACTATGTATGGGCTTAGGTGTGTGTAGAACATTTACTTCTTATGCTGCACTACATTTGCATCAAAAGTTGTATCCCAGTTTGAAACTCATGCTATAATCTATACATGGAAAAGAAACATATATGCTGAAACCTTTGTTTATACACAAATCTGTTAAATTTTGTATTTATAAAAGGATGGTATCCATGGGCTGCTGAATGTCCTGACTCCTGATTTGATTCCAACCACATTTTATTCTGCTTGATCAGATTACTTGTTCAAAGGTGCAATTTTCTCTTAGCAATGGGGCGTTTAAGGTTACAATCTAGCATCAATGCAATTGAAGAGGAACCCGAAGACTGTGAGGCTACCTCTGCTAATAAGGCTGCAATGGGATCTATGATTAATTCAGAGATAGGAGCAGTACTGGCAGTCATGAGAAGGAATGTGAGATGGGGAGGTCGTTATGCATCTGGTGAAGATCAGTTGGAACACTCTCTCATTCAATCTCTTAAAAACTTGAGAAGACAAGTATTTTCATGGCAACATGACTGGCAATCTGTCAATCCTTCCTTGTATCTCCAGCCATTTCTTGATGTAATTCGGTCGGATGAAACAGGGGCTCCAATTACTGGTGTTGCACTGTCATCTGTGTACAAGATTTTGACTCTTGATGTACTGGATATGAATACTGTCAATGTTGATGATGCTATGCATCTGGTAGTTGATGCAGTTACTAGCTGTAGATTTGAGGTAACTGATCCTGCATCTGAAGAATTTGTATTAACCAAGATACTTCAAGTTCTATTGGCTTGCATGAAAAGTAAAGCATCAGTGATGTTGAGCAATCAGCATGTTTGTACCATTGTGAACACCTGTTTCCGAGTAGTACATCAAGCTGGTACCAAAGGCGAACTTTTACAAAGGATGGCCCGTCACACTATGCATGAAATTGTTAGATGCATTTTTTCTCACCTTCCAGATGTTGACAATACAGAACGGTCACTGATAAAGGGAGGCAGTTCTATAAAAAATGAGGTAATAATTTTCGTCTCTCTTTCTTTTGAATTGTAATAACACTGGAGAGGAACTTGTTGATTGGTTTTTAATGATCACGCATGTGGCTAACATTTGGACAAAAGAAAATTAGACTGATCATGTTGGAGTTAATAGGGACACTGACACTTGATAAAACTTTAATTGGATAGGCTGATTATGCTCACTCTTATTTGCAAACTTTAGATTGCATATGTGTTGTATCTACTTGTGATGCTTGTAGCTCAATTAGCATTGTTGATAATTTGATATATGTAGGACTTCGTGGAGATTGATCACTGATGCTGGCTTTGTTTTATTTTTCTTATTACATGTGGAACCTTACATGTTATCTTTCGCCACAGGCTGCTGGACTTGATCCTGATTACAGTTTCAGCAGCAACGCAGAAAATGGCAGTGGAAATTCTGAGTATGATGGCCGACTCTCCTCTGGAGTTTTGAGTTCTGCATCTGGCCTTATGAGCAGTGTGGTGGATGAAAGTACTGCCAGGGGTGACAATGGGAAGGATGTAGTTCCATTTGACTTGCATTTAATGACAGAACCATATGGTGTACCCTGCATGGTTGAGATTTTTCATTTTCTCTGTTCGTTGCTTAATGTTGTTGAGCATACAGAGACGGGTCTCGGAGCAAATTCGATGTCATTTGATGAAGATGTGCCTCTATTCGCGTTAGGTTTGATTAACTCAGCAATTGAATTAAGCTGCCCTGCTATGCGACAGCATCCCAGATTGTTGAGTTTAATACAGGATGAACTGTTTCGTAACCTTATGCAGTTTGGGTTGTCAATGAGTCCCTTGATTCTTTCTATGGTCTGTAGCATTGTTCTTAATTTATATCAGTGCTTGCGCACTGAGCTGAAACTTCAGCTTGAAGCTTTCTTTGCCTGTGTGATCTTGAGACTGGCACAAACTCAGTATGGAGCTTCATACCAGCAGCAGGAGGTAGTTATGGAGGCACTAGTTGATTTCTGTAGGCAGAAAACCTTTATGGTAGAAATGTATGCAAATTTAGATTGTGATATAACGTGCGGAAACGTGTTTGAAGAACTTGCTAATTTATTGTCAAAGAGTGCGTTTCCAGTGAATTGCCATCTGTCCAGTATGCACATTCTTGCGTTAGATGGCCTAATAGCAGTGATTCAGGGAATGGCTGAGAGGATTGGCAATGGATCAACTGGTTCTGAATTAAATGCTGTAAATCTTGAGGAGTATATTCCCTTCTGGATGGTGAAATGCGACAATTATAGTGATCCTGATTATTGGGTCCCTTTTGTTCGCCGAAGGAAGTACATAAAAAGAAGATTGATGATTGGAGCTGATCACTTCAATCGAGATCCAAAGAAAGGACTAGAATTTCTCCAAGGAACACATCTGTTGCCCGAAAAACTTGATTCCCAGAGTGTGGCTTGCTTTTTCCGCTATACAGCTGGACTAGATAAAAATCTCGTTGGAGATTTTCTTGGAAATCATGATGATTTTTGCGTTCAAGTTCTACATGAATTTGCAGGAACATTTGATTTTCAAGACATGAACCTGGATACTGCATTAAGGCTATTTCTGGAAACTTTTCGGCTGCCTGGTGAATCTCAGAAGATACAAAGGGTGCTCGAGGCATTCTCTGGGCGATACTATGAACAATCACCTTTGATCTTAGCAAATAAGGATGCTGCTCTCTTGCTGTCTTATTCCCTCATCATGCTTAATACTGATCAGCATAACGTACAGGTGAAGAAAAAGATGACAGAAGAAGATTTCATAAAAAATAACCGGCGCATCAATGGAGGCAATGACCTACCTCGCGAGTTCCTAACTGAGCTCTATTACTCCATCTGCAAGAATGAGATTCGCACCACACCTGAACAAGGAGCAGGTTTTGCTGAAATGACTCCTAGCAGATGGATTGATTTGATGCACAAGTCCAAAAAAACATCTCCATACATAGTTGCAGATTCCAGAACCTACCTTGACCATGATATGTTTGCTATCATGTCTGGTCCAACAATTGCTGCTATCTCTGTGGTATTTGATCATGCAGAATATGAGGATGTTTACCAAACATGTATAGACGGATTCTTGGCTGTCGCAAAGATATCTGCGTGTCATCATCTCGAAGATGTTTTGGATGATCTTGTTGTGTGTCTGTGTAAGTTCACAACACTCTTAAACCCCTCATCTGTAGAGGAACCTGTTCTAGCCTTCGGTGATGATGCAAAAGCTAGAATGGCCACGGTTACAGTTTTCACTATTGCGAATAGATATGGAGATTTTGTCCGTACTGGTTGGAGAAATATTCTGGACTGCATCTTAAGACTGCACAAGCTTGGCCTTCTGCCTGCTCGTGTGGCCAGTGATGCAGCGGATGATTCAGAGATGTCATCTGATCCTGGACATGGGAAGCCTCTTACAAACTCACTTTCTTCTGCTCATATACAAACGATTGGTACACCTAGGAGGTCCTCCGGCCTTATGGGGCGATTCAGTCAGCTTCTGTCTCTTGATACCGAAGAGCCAAGGTCTCAGCCTACTGAACAACAACTGGCTGCTCATCAACGCACGCTTCAGACGATCCAGAAGTGCCATATAGACAGCATCTTCACAGAGAGCAAGTTCCTGCAAGCTGATTCCTTATTGCAGCTTGCACGGGCACTTATATGGGCTGCTGGACGACCGCAGAAGGGCAATGCATCGCCTGAGGATGAGGACACTGCGGTGTTCTGCCTGGAACTGTTGATTGCAATTACTTTGAATAACCGTGACAGAATTGGGCTTCTGTGGCCAGGTGTTTATGATCACATAGCAGGTATAGTTCAGTCAACAGTAGTGGCTTGTGCCTTGGTTGAGAAGGCAGTTTTTGGTCTTCTTCGCATTTGCCAGAGACTGCTTCCATACAAGGAGAATCTGGCCGATGAACTTCTGAGATCACTACAACTGGTTCTCAAACTTGATGCTCGAGTTGCTGACCAATACTGTGAGCAGATAACACAGGAGGTCAGCCGCTTGGTGAAAGCAAATGCTACTCATATCCGATCTCCAATGGGGTGGCGAACCATTGCTTCTTTACTTTCTATCACTGCTAGACACCCTGATGCTTCCGAATCAGGATTTGAAGCCCTCTCATTTATAATGGCTGATGGAGCCCACCTAGCCCCAGCAAATTTTGTACTTTGTGTGGATGCAGCTAGGCAATTTGCAGAATCTCGCACAGGACAGACTGACAGATCAGTCCATGCTGTGGATCTTATGGCAGGATCTGTTTCTTGTTTGGTACGCTGGGCCCAAGATGCTAGGGAAGCCATGTCCGAAGCAGAAGCTGCAAAATTGTGTCAGGACATCGGTGAGATGTGGCTGAGGCTTGTCCAAGGATTGAGGAAAGTTTGTCTGGACCAGAGGGAAGAAGTTAGGAATCACGCTCTCCTATCTTTGCAAACGTGCTTAACAGGGGTAGATGAGATCTGCCTTCCTATCGGCTTCTGGCCGCAGTGCTTTGAAATGGTGATATTCACAATGCTTGATGACTTGGCTGAAATTGCTCAAGGGAACCCTCAAACTCAAAAAGAATACCGAAACATAGAAGGAACTCTCGTTCTCTCCTTGAAACTGCTCACGAAAGTGTTCTTACATTTGCTCCAGGAATTATCACAACTGTCGAGCTTCTGCAAGCTGTGGCGCAATGTGATTGGCCGGATGGAGAAGTACATGAAACTCAAGGTCAAAAGGGGTGAGAAGCTTCAGGAGCTAGTGCCAGAACTTCTCAAGAACACCCTGCTTGTCATGAAGACGAAAGGGGTTCTCGTTCCCACTAGTACTCTCGGGGGAGACAATGTGTGGGAACAGACATGGTTGCACGTCAATAAGTTGTTTCCCTCTCTCCAGTCGGAGGTGTTCCTAAATCAAGATTCAGAGCTGTTGCAATCTAACGAAGGTGATACCACTGCAGGAGAGACGGATGATGCTTAAAACAAATGCCAACGCAGGTAGAGATGATACGCATATACTTGGCTGAGTATAGTATATTACAACCTTGTCATTTTTTCGGAGTGAATTATACTATCATTTAGACTTAGTGGTAGTAGTCGAGCCGGAAGGTTAAATTTTGCAAATTTTCAGGTATGTATCTCTTACAACGCAGAATTTGCCTTGGTTTTGGTCTTCTCTAAGTAGGAAGGCTATTTACATTGTTACGCTTACTTGTGCTCTGATTATGCACAGGAAGCTCAGTGTCTTATATTCGGAGTCTCTATCTAGCAGACTGCTTATATTGTACATAATCTGAAATTCTAACTTTTATTTCGACAATACTATCATTTGATTATCGTTCAGTTCTTAGTTATTGTCACGTTATTCGATTGCATATTGCTTTTTTATGATTTCCTAATACAAACACCTCCCGTGTTAATATAGTTGTATTCCTTTTTAAAACGTTCGAACATAATAGAATAATTTCTATTTTCGGCAAAAACTAACACTCCCTCCGTTCCTTGTTAATAGAGATGCTTCTTTTCGACACGGAGATTAAGAATACTGTTAAGTGGATAGTGAATAAAGTAAGAGAAATGGTTACTTTTTGCCAAATATAGAAATGACTCAATTATCTTGGAACTTTCCAAAATAGAAAAATGACTAAATTAATATGGAAAGGATGGTGTACATTTCGTCTATTATATATAATTTTTTCTCTTACTTTACTATCTCCAATTAATCTCTGTACCAAAAAGAAACGCTATTGTTAACGAGAAATGGAGGGAGTATTATGTTAGCATGAAACTGTTTACTTTGTTGCAAAACTTTGGAGCTATGCAAATTAAAAATTACTCCAGTCATCCCATAAAAAATCAACATTTGAAAGGACACAACAATTAATGCACAATTGATGAGTAAGAAAGAGGAGGAGAATGATATTTAATAGTATTTAATGAGTTGATAGTGGGCAGTGAGATCCACATTATTAATAGTATTTAGTGAGTTGTAATATTGGATTATAGTATTATAAGTTGTAAATAAATTGATGAATATGAGTATTGAATTAGGGGTAACTTTCTATTTATATTTTAATGGAATGAATGGAAATGAAAAGTCCATATATATTCATGGACGGACGCAAGTATAAATTAATAAAGAGCAAATAATAAAAAAAATGCATAGTCCAATTCAAGTTTTTACCACCAATTTTAAAGATGTGCTGACACAATTTTGCAGATTCTGAAACTTTCCACATTCTCACAAAATCTAATTTCATCATTTCTGAATTTAATTGGTATGCTGAAATATCCAAAATGATGTCATCTTGATCTGAGGTAGCATATCAGAATGTTTAATTAAAGCAAAATGATATTATTTCGTCAAAAAATTACATTAAAATTTCACTTAATAAATCATCAAAATGATATTGTTTAAATGTATTAACTTATTATTTTAACATTAATTTTGGCATATCATCTCCACATTAATGAAATTTGTCACTAGACATGCAACATAAATTTTAATCTTATTATAATACTTGATCGTGAAAAAGGACTATATAATAAAAGATCATATATTTTTCACTATTAAAAGCTGCAAATTGATAAAAGCTGCTCTCTCCGTACAATAATAGATGTCACACTTTTCTTTTCAATTTGTCTCATTAAAAATATCACATTTTTTTTTGGAAAAAACTCTCTTTTACATTAATATAAATATACTATTTTCTGTCTCCACCTAACACACAAAACAACGTCACCTAAAATCTCATTTGAATCCCCAAGTGTATCTATTATAGGACGGAGGGAGTATATGAACTGAGTTTATTTTCCGTCTGTTAGCCATCAATAAATTATGACGATGAATGGGAGCGAATTGAAATTTCTCAAAGTTTGGTGGGTCAATATAGAATTATACTTGTAACCCGATTTAAGTTTTAACCATTGAACTCTTCTCCACTCCATCTCTCTAGTCTCTGACGTTTGATCTGAGTCAACTCGCCGAATTCATCTTCACAAACTAGCACAAAAAGGTACTCATACAGTTTCATGTGTATATATGAGCATTTCGATTGGGTTATTTTCCAATCTAGTATTTTATTCGAAGACAAAACGAATCTTAAGCGCCTGAGATGTTTTTGTTAACTTCCTTTTGCTAATTCTGTGGATTGCGATCTTATGCTTTCAATTTAGCAGTGGTAAAATGAGCCAGGTGTATGAAGGATATGAAAGGCAGTACTGCGAGCTCTCTGCAAATTTGTCGCGAAAATGCAATTCTGCCACTGCTCTTCTAGATGGAGGTATAGTTTAATAAACGAAATTGGATTTTAGGGAATCAATTGGTGGATAATTTCTTGATCTGATTCCATACATCTCTGTACGTGGCCTTTGTTTTAGATATTCTTTTTGTAGTGTTAAGGGCTATATCTTATTTAGCTTTTTCTATTCATGTTTGGTTTTGTGATGTTTTTGAAATTAGGGTTTAGTTGGTTTGTATAAATCACTGGGTCTTCCTCTAATCAGGAAGT
The DNA here is from genome assembly GCF_004379255.2 of Salvia splendens. Lineage (NCBI taxonomy): Eukaryota > Viridiplantae > Streptophyta > Magnoliopsida > Lamiales > Lamiaceae > Salvia > Salvia splendens. The sequence goes on from NC_056034.1 coordinate 10,545,163, forward strand.
AGTTTAAGGTAGAAATTGTTCGCATATTGCGAGTATCTTTTGATTAATTGGCCTGATCTATTAGTGTTGAGGTGTGCTGTTATGTAGGTGAGAAGACAAAGAAAACGGTGTCTCCGAGTTTAGTTCTCTATTTGTGTTTAGGGATTTAGCTTTTCTGTGTCTTTTCCGTTGGAAAATGAAATTAGCTAAATTAGTTACTAGGTGTCTATGATTTTATGAGGATAAAAATAGGAAGCCCTGGTCCTGGAACGGTAGCCTTTTATCTCATCTAATAATTTAAACAATTAATGGTGAGCTTCTCACTTGTTTGGTGGCTTTTTTTTCTTATCCATGCATCTTTCATGTCGTTCTCTGACAGAAATGTTTTCATTGTACTCTTACTAGTTCTCAGTGAAGCATTCAATCTGACATTAGAGAAAATTATATAGTTTGAGATCTCATTCTCTGGAATGTGTTCGGTCAATTGCATCTGAAATGTTTTCATGGTACTCTTTGTAGTTCTAAATGAAGCATTCAATCTGAGATTAGAGATGATTATAATTTGAGATCACATTCTCTGAAATGTGTTCGGTCAATTGCAAGGACATTACATATCTGAAAATTTTGTATCTCATCCGTTATTAACGTTTGCAAAAAATGGCCCTTTTAGTGAATTCTGTTCATTTTGTAATTTATCTATATGTGATTAGTAGAGAAGAAGAAATCTCTTAGGGTTGCATCATTCACTGTGCTTGTTTAACATCTCTAATGTAGTAGTAATTCCTAAGAATCTAAGATCAAGAAAGTTTTTCTTTCTTTCAGCTGGTTTTGTTTGATTTGCATCATAAAATACTCGTGGTGGCATGCCAAACCATCAATAATGGCTGCCGATATTAGTTTGTTTTTCCAATATATATACTGGGAAATGCAGTCTCAATATATGAGTCAATTCATTTCTCATTCAGCATATAACATTATTAATTAGTATATGTTTTGCGGTGAACTGATTATTGTGTTATGATATGGTCTGCAGAGAAAAAGAAACAGGAGATTTCTGAATTACAAGCGGGACTTGAGGATGCTGATGTTTTGGTAACCTCATGTTTCATTCATTACTTGCTCAAGATTTTACTGATCTGAAATCTTCAGTGAATGCTTTTAATATGGTCTATTTACCAGATTCGGAAGATGGATCTTGAGGCCAGAAGTTTGCAGCCAAGTGCGAAAGCTACTTTACTTGCTAAGCTTAGGGAATATAAATCTGATTTGAATAAGTTGAAAAGAGAAGTGAAGAAATTGACTATGCCTAATTCAAATCAGCCTGGAAAAGATGAGTTGTTAGAGCCTGGAATGGCTGGAATGCACGAGGTATGCCCACATTATGTTTGCCTGCTCATATTGTCATCCCAATTTATCCACATTTCTTCTTGACTGTATAGAATATCAGAAGATAGTGGTATATTTGTGTTTAAAAAATTTTGTACTCATCAGTATTTTGTTTCTGGCACCGATGCTTCATATCCAAGTCATCCTGTCTGGATGTTATGCTTGTCATTTGTCCTATCGATTTCATTTAAGTGACTATCAAAAATCATTGACAGGCTTCTGCAAATCAAAGGGGCAGGTTGGCACTGTCAACTGAGAGGCTGGACCAGTCGACAGACAGATTAAGGGAGACTCGGAGGACTGCACTGGAAACAGAAGATATCGGGGTTTCCATCCTTGAAGATTTGCAACTGCAACGTGAGACACTCTTACATTCGCACAACAAGGCATGTCACCCTCCTTTTGTAACTCTGTACATCGAAGCTGATCTAATGCTTTGCCAATCATCTCTGGGGCAAAAACTTATTTATCGCTGACTTGGTCGGTATTTGCAGCTTTACGAGGTCGACAGCGCGATTGACAGAAGTAAAAAGGTATTGACATCCATGTCAAGAAGGCTGAGCAGGAATAAGTGGATCGTTGGCTCCATAATTTTTGCACTTATACTGGCAATCATCATTGTCCTGTATTTTAAGATTTTTCATTGAGTGGCTCAACTTGAGTTGCCCTTCAACCCTGTATCTCGTCATGTGATTACTCATGTATTGTATTGGTTGAACCAAATTGTAGAGCATAATCGGTTGATGACCATGTTACTGTATTCTAGTTAAGTACCAGCTCATACACAGTGCGATGAACTTCATGTATATGTTACAATTACTCTTCAACCAAAGTCTATGTGCTGCTAGTACTTCTTTTTATGCCAAAAGTCAACTCTTTTAATATTTCCTAATTAAGTGTTATTTCTTCTTTTAGCAAAAGTCTAACTCTTTTTAATTTTTTCCTACTAAATTCAATGTGCTTGATAAATTCAAGTAGCTTATTTTGCATTGGTAGAGTCGTAGAGAGGGATCTCAATGTCCAGTTTCGACGAAGAACTTGAACGTTTAATAATTGAAGCAGTTAGGAAAAGCTTAGGAAAAAAAGAACTTTATTTCAAAAAAAAGCTCAAAATATAACCAGCATGCAGAATATATCAAATCCTAAAATGAACGGAAAAAGAAATAAAATGATTCAAATCCATCAAAAAAAGAACATAGAAGAGTTGATTAATTTGGTGGTGGGAAGAAAATCTCCTCAGCCTTCCTCTTGGAGGTGAACTTCTCCTCAACTTGAAAGATGCCTGCAGCACTTCCGGCGACAGCGCCTTCCACACCGAAGTCCTTCCGGCAGTGGTGTATCCACTAAGGAACAAGTAGAATCTTCCTTTACCAAATTGGTAGCCTAAGTTCGATTCCCACTCAGTTTGGATTTTCAATCCCTTTTTCTTGTTATTTTAGTTTCTTCATTTTTTCTGTATTTTTCTCTTTCAGTTTTAAGTCTTTTTTATGTATTTTAGCAATCTAATAAAACATTATGCATTTATTTTATTTCTTTTCAAATTAGTTAATTCTCTTGAAAAGTATTTTCATTATTTTTAATGAATTTCATTATTTTGTACATATATTTCTATTTTAAATTCATCTTATACATTTTATGCATTTATATTTAAAACAATTTCTTATCTTATAAAGCATTATGCATTTAGTTATTTTCTAATGAATTTTAATATTAACTTTTTGTTTTAATTTATTCTATTGTATTTTATTTTTTTTTTCTATTTTTTTAAAATAATTGAAACATTACTCAAATAGCCAAATGATGATTTATTGGTAAAATAACCCACAAAAAAGATAAATTATTAAAAGATAACACATACTAAAACAATTTATCTGTAATATATAAATCTAAGAACCTTTATTTTGAATAATGAATGTCATTTAAGTAGTAGTAACACTAATTTAAAAATAATTCACATCTATATAAAAGTATAATCTTAATTGAAAATAAAAATAAAAATTTTGATTGAGAGAACAAATTAAAAGGAAGAAAAAGGATCGGATATTGAAGATTTACGCTATAATTATTTATCGTACCCCCAAACCAAAATTCCTGGATATGACAGTGCCTTCCGGCCAAATGTGTGAATATAGGACTGCAAAAGAGAGACAAAAATTCATAAACATTCAATTCAACAAACTCAAATATGCATACCATAAAAATGGCAATGTTACTCACTTGGGAGTTGGACAATGGAGAACCAGTCCATGCCCTCATCATTAGCAATTTTAGAGACAACAAAGAACCTCGGAACAATGAAGAGATCTCCGGCCTTGATGGTGGTTTCCAAGACGCGCTTTCCGTCAACTCCAACAACCTGCACGCGGCCACTTCCCCTGACAATGTATGTCACCTGCAGGGCAGAGTCACAGGAGAAGCCCGGGCTTTACCGTCCAGCCTCACGAGATCAGCACCGAGCCCCACCAAAGGCAGGTTCTTGGTGTTGAGGACCACCATTCTTGATGTCCACATCCAGTGGAGCTTCCTCGCAGTTCAGTACCATGCCTTTGTAGTGCTGCTCCTTCTTCTTCAGGCTCGGATCGAGCTTCACAATGCCGTTGCCCTTTTGGCTCCCGACGAGGGTTTTGACAACACCCTCGTCCAAGTCCCACGCCCTTCCCACAAACTCGGTTGAGAATCCAGTGAGGAAGAAGTCGGTGAAGAAGCCGGATTTGTGTGCCTTTGAGGTGTCTCCGAGGAAAAGGACAACTAGATCAGAGTCGTCCTTGTTGTACCACCATGTTACCACGCCGAATGGAAGGAATCTGCCCCTTGGGACTGTTGAACCGCCGGTTACGGTTTGTCATATTCCCGAACCTGAACCGCCAGCCGGTTCTGGTTCCGGTTCATGAACCGGCTGTTCTGAACCGCCGGTTAACCGCCGGACCGGTTCGGTTTGTGCATGTTTAGGCAGAACGAATCCGTTCTTCACAAGTGAGAGCTTTCCAGCGCCGATGTTGCCCTCGCGGAGCATCGGCAGCTCGCTAGGGGGCAGTACGCGCCGCCATCTCCGCCGTAGATCTCCTTCGCAACCTTTGGTGTCAAATCGAGCTCCATCTCTCTCTAGAAACCTAGTGTTTATCTCTCTAAACCAGAAAAATTAACTGAGTGTTGACAAATGAAATAACCAACAAAACTTTTTGGTGTGGTGAAGAAAGTTGATTAGACGTTGTGTATTTATAGGGGGAAACTGAAAATGATTGACACGAACGAATCCAAATAATTTTAGATTGAGATATTAGTCTCTAAAATCATGAACTTTGAGCAAATTTTGGTATTTTCCACTAACTTTAAAATTGGTTTAATAAATCATAAACTTTACATTTTGTTTGTTATTTCTCATAGCATGTCAATCACCATATCTAACCAACTTCCGTGCATTTTTTATCCTACTTGGCCATACTAAATCAACGTGATTTTCTAGGTACCATTTTATCCTACTTATCACGAACTTAAAAAGTAATTTAAAATATCATAAACATTTCACGGTTGCCGACGTATAATAAGATTTTTTCCCAAAGATATCTTATTTGGACTGCCATGAGAAATAACAAACAAAAGGTAAAGTTTGTGATTTTTTAGACCAATTTTAAAGTTCGTTGGAAATACCAAAATTTGCTCAAAGTTCATGGTTTTAGGGACCAATATCCCTTTTAGATTAGGAATATATTGTTTTCACTTTTACCGATTAATTAATTTAATCATATCTTTTAACCGATTAATTTAATCTTATTTTACAAATTATCCGTATATATATCTATGCAATCATAAGTCAGGAGCATATCTATATTTTATCAAAATATCAAAATTTCATATCTATATTTATTAGAAATTGTTTAGTTATCCAATTATGTGAAAGACAGTTGAATTGAATACAAAATTGGTAGTAATTCTCTTCAGAAAGAGATAATTAGTAACTAATCTGCTTGTATTAGGTACTAATAAAATCTACCTTTTTTATATTATAAGCAGAGTTGAATTTTAATAATCAACATGACATACACAAACTAATAAAACAATGCTTACAGGGTGCAATCATTCATAGTAGTTAGAGAATATATATTCAACTCGGTTTATAATAATAATAATAATAATACTAATAATAATAATAATAATAATAATAATACTAATAATAATAATAATAATAATAATAATAAGAGGTTGATGTTATTATATGCTATGCTGACTTTGATAATATTGTTTGATGCGACTGATTGAGCACGTGTCTATATTACCATAACTTCCTCCCTGGCAAAAGATAGTTCAATTATTGTCATATGTTAGACACATATTTTTATATATTTTACACACTTGTTTACAATAAAATAAATATGATCCACCATTATTTATATTTGATTAATATAAAATACAAAATGTGGTCGATAGACAAACTTATTAATATTGTGACACACCCATATATGTGCTATTTTCTGTAAAGAAATAATTTATATAGGTACAGTATAATTATATTTATGAATGTATATTTTATACTTTCACCTAAAATTTTGGAAAGAAATTAACCACACCTATTTTTTTATTTGGTGTTAGATAATTTTACGGATATAATATTGGATATGATCAAATATTTTTCGTTTAAACAAGGATAAATATTTAAAAACAATATATGGATGAGTCGTATCCGCCCAAACGAGGTCGGAAGTCGGATACTTAAATAATCTCACTTAACATTTGAATAAAAATAAACAATCATCGTGTCCCGAAAATAAATAGGGATTTTATTATATCCATTCAATTTAATTTAAAAATAGATATACGAAAAATTCGGTAAATTTTAGTAGATTATATTTATCCAACCTTGCATCAATAATGGATTATTAATTTGACCTAACCAACATTATAAATTTGAATTAACAATCAATTAGTTCTGGGTTCTTAATCTTAAAATTTTGATTTGTGAATTGTAACCAACATTATAAGAGGCTTAATAGTACCGCGCACGTTGTCTCAATAGGTAGCACATTACATAATGGATAATATTTTCTCAATTATGGTTTTATTTTATTTCAGTTATTAAGAAGAAATAACAAGTTTGATTTGCCTCGAATTTAGCGTGGTGTATAGCATATTTCAACATAGAAAGAAAACTTGGGTGGACACAGTTCTACTCAAAGCATCGATGACAATAGCTATGAAATAAAATAAGTATTGATTATATGTATTAATTATGGGATTAGGTATTAAATATGCTTAATGTAGTATTGCGTGTATCATGTTTTGCACACGTGATACTAACCCTTTCGCCATACATGTAGTAGTCCCTAATAAGTCTCTAGTAATATATTTCTCATTTTGTGTAACATTGTAGCAATATCTCATTTATGATACTCCTATATAAATTATACAGTCGTTCATATAATAAATATCATAAGTGTGTATTTCTAAAAAGAATAAAAGTATCATAGGGAGTAGCATGTAGTTAACGTGGCTTTCATCAAAGAAAAAGACTATAAAAGGCAGGGCCCATTGGGCCTACATCTTCTGTTCCAGTCTCCCAGATTGGAAGCTACATCTGCTGACATGGCAGGTTAATTTTCTAGCCAATACATAAGTGACACGTCACGTATAACACCTCACCTCAATTGTCACCCAACCCCGCGAAACCTGTCAAATGATCGTTCAGCTTTAAATTTCATGTAAATTTTAGCAATAGACAATACATCAATTTCTGTAAATCGGCCAAGTTTTTTGGGATTTCTTCTTCAAAGTGAGTGCCTTTTGATTTCATGTTCTCAATGCTAATTCCTCCCCCAATATTTTCACTTTCGTTTCTGCCAAGAATTTGGCCATACAACTTTGGTAAATTTGTCAAAAACGAGTTTTTCCGTTTAGTGTTTGATGCGATTTTCGAATGGAACTTCGATTATTATGTTTCGTTGTATGTTCTTATCGCTTTGCTAATTGATTCTCCCCTCATTTCTTGGCTCCAGTTAGGAAATTGGAATTGCTGGACTTTTACCTGTAAAGGTAAAAAAAAAACTAGGCTCCTATTGAGTTCGTATGATTCTGAGTCTCTGACTACACATATTATGGAGTTATCCAGCATTTACGTGTTTCTAGAATATTCGCCTAAAAATTCTTGTAATGATTTCATTTTAACATTGATTCCATCCAACATTTTAAAATTGGGTTGCAAATTCATTATATTGTGTAGAAAATGTTTGGCATTACAAGTGAGAATGAAACATGCTTCAGGAATAATGACGTTTGGTAGTACTATAATCTTAAGGAATGGTATATGTCTGATAATTGGTTTCTTCCTATTGGTGGTTATTGTGAGAGAATTTTAAAGGACAAAACAATACATTATACTTGTAGACTTAGGTTTGAGAATCTGCTTATATGCAATTTAACAAACGGTCAGTGGAACCTTCCTATCAATCAAAGTAACCTGCGTTTCTTTCTGGCAGATTTTGGCTATTGATTTGCCATTTTTGATGAATAGAGTCTAACTGAAATGATGAAGCTGCAAACTTATGCTGGGTTCAGTGTGGTAGCTGCATTGGCTATTATTTACCATGCCTTTGACAGTAGAGGCCAATTTTATCCTGCAATGGTTTACTTGTCGACCTCAAAGATCAGTCTAGTGCTTCTTCTGAATATGGGATTGGTTTTTATGTGCATCCTGTGGCAATTGACCAAGAAAATCTTCCTTGGATCACTCCGCGAAGCAGAGGTCGAGAGGCTGAATGAGCAATCATGGCGGGAGGTCATGGAAATATTGTTTGCAATAACTATTTTTAGACAAGATTTTTCAGTTACATTTCTTGCAATGGTTACTGCCTTGCTTCTGATTAAATCGTTGCATTGGTTGGCCCAAAAGAGGGTGGAATACATAGAAACAACTCCAACTGTTTCAAAGCTATCTCATGTGCGCATTGTATCTTTCATGGTGTTCCTACTCCTTATTGATTGCATCTTTCTGTATGACTCAGTTGATCATTTATTAGAAACCAGACAAGCTTCAGTTGCACTGTTCTTTTCATTTGAGTAAGTCTTGATCCTTATGGTTTCTTTTATTAATCATATTTCTGAACTTCCATCTAGAAAAGTTGTTTGAAATAGTGAATTTACAAATGTCCTGCAAACGTTTTTTTCCTTTCAGATACATAATACTGGCTGCAACAACCCTCTCAACCTTCGTGAAGTATGTGTTCCATGTCAGTGACATGCTTATGGAAGGACAATGGGAAAAGAAGGCTGTCTGCACATTTTACTTGGAGCTTATCCGAGACTTGCTGCACTTGACTCTATGCATGTGTTTCTTCCTCATCATCTTTTTGTAAGCAACCTGTTTGGCTTAATTCTTTCATTCTGCACTGATTTGGGTATTTCTACGTATAATTTACATGAAAAGATGGTTAGAACACAATTATCCTTCTCATCTGATTCTTCAGAACTGGTTGAATAACTCCTACCCACTCTCATTCCTTGTACATAAAGTGCATGAATCCCGGCTCCTCACTGAGTGTCTAAATGTGATTGTTCCTTTATGTCCTTTAGGAACTATGGTGTGCCTCTTCACTTGATCCGTGAGCTGTACGAGACATTCCGAAACTTTAGAATCCGTGTGGCTGATTATATACGTTACCGGAGGGTCACTTCGAATATGAATGATCGTTTCCCAGACGCAAGCCCTGAAGAACTCAGTGTGTAAGTTGATTTAGGCATGTGGGTTTTTCAATTTTCATATTTTAATCACTGCCAGTAACTCTAATTCTAATTTCTTACAATTTCGTACACACGCAGAAATGACGCAACCTGCATTATATGTCGAGAGGAGATGACTGCAGCCAAAAAACTTGTATGTGGACATCTTTTCCATGTGAACTGCCTCAGATCATGGTTGGAAAGACAAAACACATGCCCTACATGCAGGGCTCTTGTTATACCACCTGAGCACGGGACATCTACGAGTTCAACAATGATAAATAGCCTGCAGCAAGGTATGGTGTTCTGTCAGTGATATCAATTCTCGAATCATTTGTTGCTAGAGGCATGTTAGTGTCATTGAGCTTAAATTTCCTTGGAGCACTTGTACTTTTCAGTCTTTGGTAAGGTTTTTTCCGTATCAAGATGTGCTGAGTTGACACTCTGTAATGTGGAACTTAACTTCATATCGTGGCTTCTCTGCTATGCATTGAGAATCTTATTGACATATATGTTCCATAGTTCATTTAGTTAACACTGTTTTGGGACAGGAACTGGTACGGCTGGTACTTCTACACAAGGATCTAGTGGTGATGGTGTGGCAAATGATAATGTCAGTCAACATCAGATTAGACTCCAAGCAGCAGCAGCTGCCGCCTCCTTATATGAAAAATCTTTTGTTTATCCTTCTCCAAATGCTCTAATGCGGTATTGAACTTTCTAGCATTTATTTATTATTCACTTATTTTCCTTAGCAACTTATTTCACTGTGTTAATGTAGTTTTCTATTTTTTGCATAGTTCTTGTTAAAACTTTTGAAAACATTGTTTTTTGTTCTTTTTCAACTGAGAGAGGAGATACTAATAAGGCAGCATATAAACATACAGATCACCTGGATTGGCCTCACCTTCACAAGTATTTCAACATTCGATAATGGCAAGAGATGGTAGGGAGGGTGCTGCTAGTGAACTGACTGAACAGTTTGCCGAAACAACCTTAAATCAGTTCCCACATTTCAACTCGGGATTTGGAGATGGGAGTTCATCAGAGTCTCAACTTGATTTGCAAAGGAAGCTAATCGAGCACCAGATTGAGGTACTTTCATTTGACTGCTCTAGTTGCATCACAATTTTGTTTTACACATCTGAAGGTTTTAAAATTACTTACTGCTACAAACGAGCTCAATGGCGCACTAACAGAAACATCTCTCTTTCTCTAACTCTTTGTACAGTTTCTGCAAAACCAGCTCCAGCTGCTAAGAACTTCAAATGGGGAGAAAGTGAAGGATGTGGGGACTTCATTTGATATCAAAGGAAAATCGGTATCATCACCATCTTCATCTGTGATTGACTCTGGTGAGACCTAAATGGTAGGATCTGCGAATCTATTACACTCCACTAGGAGGCATTATAAGAGAATGGAGATGGATAGTTTCAAGATTAGCATTTCTCATGCTAACTGCTGCATCTCCATGAAAGAATTTTTTATTTTACGGCCCGTTGCTCCTCAAGAAGGAAGCTCTTATACAAGTCATGCACATAATGTAACATATGCAGATTTGAGGTAACCTTCCAAGTTCAAAGTATGGAGAAATACTGCAGATGAACAATGCATGTTTTTTTCAGTTTTTGGATGGTGAAGAATGTATGATGGACGAATGCAGATTTGGGTTTGAATTTTAGAGGCAAAATTTTTATTTTTTAAGTACGCTAATTTTAACTTCAAATGCAGTTATTTTAGGTGTTAATACAATTGTTCTTGAGTTCTTGCAATATTTTTTAGACTAAAGTCCAAATTTGGGCATATACATTTGCTATGAAAATTTTTTTGGTACTTTATATTAAGTTTGTTACCATTTGGTCCCAAACAATATGTTTTGGTCCAAAGTTAGATTTTTTCCATTTAACTTAACGGTCAAACGTTAATTGACCAAATTGGTGACTTAATTATCAATCTAATTAGTCAGATTAATTTAATATAAATATTTATAAATATTTTTTTACATATAATAAAAATTAACTTTCAATTTTAAAAATATTTTATAAAAATTAAATTAAATTAAAATTTTTAAAATATTTTACCTATAATAAAAATTAAATTTGTAAATATTTTATAAATTTTAATCAAATTTATTTTTGTTATAGGAAAAAAATATTTTATAAATTTTAATATTTTTTGTTATAGGAAAAAAATATTTTATAAATTTTAATATTTTTTGTTATATGTATTAAAATATTTTATGAATATTAATATATTTTGATATGGAAAGTATTTTATAAATATTCATACTGAATTAATTATATTAAACTGACTAATTAGATTGATAGCTAAGTCACTAATTTGGTCAATTAATGTTTGACCTTAAGTTTAACGGAAAAATGTTAACTTTGGACCAAAACATATTGTTTGGGACTAAAAGGTAATAAATTTAATGTAAAGGACCAAAAAAATTTAGAGAAAACGTAAAGATCAAATTTAGACTTTGGTCTATTTTTTTTTAATCCACTCTATTAGTGTATATTTAAAGGGTGTGACAATTTATTGCGGAATAAATGGGCTCAACCCATCATGTAAAATATGGGCCTAGTTGGGCCCACGTAAGTGGTCTCATTGATTGGACGTTTAATAGATCTTAGATACTGAGGTTGATTACTAGATTCTTGGTCCCATCGCTGTGTTCGGACTTTTAATTTTGATTAAATATTATGACTTGAATTATTTCAAATGTATTATCACTCGTCTAATTGAAATAATAATATTCATCACTGTCTTGCGACTTTCAATTTTTATCAAATAAATATTATTGTTTCTATAAATATTTTTAAAAAAAATACAAATACTAATAATAACCTAAATAGGAATAATTGTGAATTTGTGATGAACTATTATTCTAGCTGTTGACCTTAGTAGCACATATATGTCGTTGTTATACAGTCAAACGCATTCAAGTCTCTTTTTATTATTGTATCTGATAACTGATAAGTATGATCCTCCCTTTTTTCTGAATATTTACTTTTGTGACGTTTTTGTCTTCGTTTATCTATATGAAATTAATCTATACATATATATTTATCTATATGAAATTAATTTATACCTATGTAAAATGTGAGTTTTGGGAGGATTTGAATAATTATTTTGTGTAAGGAATGTAAATGTAATAAATAAAAACTAGGATTAAATTCTTTGACTAATTTTTAGAGCACTACAATGATTAAGCGGTTACAAATCTTTATATAGAATCATCAACATTTAACAAAATTTGTAACCTCTATTCTCTTAATTTTAGAATTTGTGATGTTTTAAGTCCATGATCTCTGATATCCTAATTTTGTGCCTATAAAAGGCATAGAATTGTGGATGAATTACACACCAACAAAAGCATTCTTCATTCTCTCTCAAGCTCTCAATATTTTATTGCATATTTTAGGAATATTGTATTGCTCAATTTTTGGAGCTCCATCAAGTTCATCGGTGCCTAGCGGGTTTGAGATGTTATATACGTTAGTAGGAAGTCGTTTCATCTTTGGGGATAATACACCAATTCGAGAGCACTAACCGTGATGTAATTTGTCCTATGGAAATAGGGTTTTTCTCGACTAGATTTATAGTTCGGTTTATTTTATAATTTTGATCGTAATTTCCATTTCATTTGTTGTTGTTTTTTTTATTTGATTACAATAGTTAGAGTACCGCGTGTATATGGTTCAAGAATTTTATCCTAATATTTTTTACAATTCTTAGAGAAGGAAGAATTGTAACATCCTTAACTTGAAACATGCATAATATTTATCTTCATCTCTACACAATTTATTATTTTTGTATATTTAGATGGTCACTGGCGCAATAACTATATTAAGTGGTGTCACACAAAAAATAATATTTTATCACTTAAGATGAATTAATAAGTGGTGCATAATATGTACATTTGCAGTGAGATAATTAAACCTATCAAAATCGAGTTGATCAAACAATTAGTTGTTCAAACAAAATAAAATAGTCTGCTACCAAATTTTGGTTTACTAATAATACTATTGTTGAAATTAGGATTTAGCACTTAATTATTCAGGGATACAACTGATTTTATATAAAGAATCTAATTATCTTATCTATAGGTGATCATGCTGAGTAAAATATATATTATATTAAGTATATTTTTACAACAAGAAAATTTGCAGTATTGAGAATTGTAAAGTAGCATACAAAATAGTATTAGATGTTTCATGTTCCAACAAGCCACGTTTAAAAGTGCAATAAATATATATAAACGTTCCAACGTTCAAAAGGGCTATCATTATTCATTAATGTAATTGTGTTAATTCAACCAATTAATGTCATGTTTTTGTGTAGTTTATCATTTGAATTTTTTTATGGTCATAATTTTGACGTTTAGAATATTAGAGCACCCGCAACGCTGTGCCGTTGCGGTGCCTATGCCGTTCCGGAGGAACGGTTCCGCGGCGGCACGCGTTGCAGCCGCCGTGTCGTCGCCATTCCGTGCCTATGCCGTGCCGGGTGTCGTTGCCGCGGCACGCAGCACGACACGTTCCGCCACGCGCCGAGGCGACGTGGCGGGCTCTCAGCGCATGCGTGACGCCCACTCGCTGCCCCGCGAGTGGGTTTCGTCACGGTGACGCAATAATTCATTTTTTTTTAAATTCGAATTTAATAAAAAAAATTGCAACGGTATTGTGACCATTTTTTTATCCGTTTTGTATATTTTTTTTAAATTTATTTACTCTATAAATACTCCTATTTCATATTCATTTCACTCACAAACACACATCTATTCCTCTCAAATCCTCTCTATTTCCACCCCAATTTTCATCTCAAATCAACTCTATTTTTCTTCTCTCAAATTTAATCAAACTAATGGATCCTTTTGAACAAATGCGTCAAATATTGGAACAATCACTTGAAGAAGATCGACGACGGGAGGCGGGAGAAGCCGCGCCGCCCCAATGACGCTCCCGTACGTACATCCATCGTAACCGTGAGGAAGCCGCCGCAAGGTTAGTACGCGACTACTTCTGCGATAACCCGGTTTGGGGAGATACGTACTTCCGTCGTCGTTTCCGCATGGGGAAACCGTTATTTCTCCACAATCGCGAATACTTTGGCAGCCCGGGAAGAGTTCTTCCAGGAGAACATGGACCCGAGGCGGGAAATTGGTTCGACCCCGAATCCCCCGGAAGCTCAACCGCAAGTAGTCCGCCTCGAAGTGGAGCGCATCCATCTATACAATAACGGTTATCTATTCGTGCAAGGACACGCGACTCTAGCGCCCACACCCAACTCCAACAGTATCTAATTGAGCACATTTAGGTAAACTTTGGCGGATGAAATTATTAAAATTGTGTACTTTTATTTTTTTAGGATTTTAAGTGTGTGCTTTTTATTTTTTTAAGTCTAAGTTGTAACTTTGTTTTAATGTTGTGTGTTTTTTAATAAAGTGTGTTTGTTTTTTATTAAAGTGTGTTTTTTAATTGAATTGAGTTGGAAATAAAAAAAATGAAATTGAATGAATAGTAATTTAAGGAACGGCTAAGGAACGGAGGGTTGCAGGTTCCGTTCCTTAGTTAAGGAATGGAGTAAAAAAGTACAATGAGGCCCGCAAATAGTAGTTTAAGGAACGGTATAGGAACAGCGTTGTGGATGGCCTTATGAGTTATCGATTTATTATTTTGTTAAAAGTGTGATTTACATTATTTTTAGTAGCGAAATATGAAGGATTGTTTTAAACGTATTTCTCAGAAGTGTCAACACTTGATATAGTCTCTTTATTGTTGTCCAAATAATTGTGTTTGTTTTGATTCCATTTCAAATATGTTTAATTTTATGTCTTTAGGTGTAAAATGAATTGAGTAGCATATATTTATTAAATTAGTATACAGTATATCTTTCTATTTTTAAATATTATATAGTTATATTATTTCTTATTTTAATTAATCAATTAACAATTTAAAACTGTATGACAGAAAAAATATTCCGTTGTGCATCGCCCGTGGGTTAACACTAGTTTATATTAACAGTCTACATGTTAAAATATGGTAAAGAATTTACTGCATATATCACGTATTATAAAAATAATAAATGGCAGAATCATGAAATTCGAGTTCTAATTATCTGGATAAATAAATTACACTAATAACCTATTATTCTAAAATATATTTTGGATTTTCCAAACAAGGAAACTGTGAATAACTAATACCTTCGACCTGATCGAGATTGTCTTCTTTCATTTGTACTCTTTTTACATATGTGATGTACATGAATACGTCAAGATGGGAGACAAGAACCGAAATCCACCCACTAAATATAGTTGAATTTTGTAAGTATTAAATTGATAAAATTGTTTTTTGCTTTGCTTACACACATGTAGTATATTATATTATCAAAAAAGTTTGGAAAGTAGTATTTAACCATACTTTACAAAATATTGGAATCCTTAAGAATTAATACTATTTATTTTTGTTAAATTGTAATTATATCAACCTTTAATTGGAATAACGCATTAAAATGAACCCGCTTATACATTTTAAAGTAACTTTACATTTTTATAGGATCAACCCCATTTTAAATCTTAAAAGTATACCTATTTTATTTAAAATATCTATGAAAAGTATTTCATTACATCATAAACTATTCATTTTATGAAAAATGCCATGTGTTTACGTTTTGGCCTTCTAAATTTTAAAACAACTTACCGATGATCACTACGTACTTTTTGTTTTTTAATAATTCAAGATATTTTTAGTAAAATTGAGTGATATTTATATTTTTTGAGTGACTCAAATTCTAACTCATTAATTTATAATAAAGAATTAGTAACTCTGTTTTCATCTAATTCTATTTGAGATGGGATTTTATATATGTGGAACTTATTTATGGCCAAATTTATTATCTTTCTCAAGCATGATTGTCAATGATCAATATTACTATCTCCGTCTACAAAACATAGACTAATTTTACTATTTTTAAGTGTTCATTAAAATTGGACTAATTATGAAAATAGAAAGATTTAAACAAAAACCAACCCTTCACATCGTTTTAGATATGATCACACAATCCATTATCACTACTTTCACCGTCTTATTTCTCCCTTTCTCTTACTTTAATAATTACAAATTCAAGTCATTTACAAAGTAGTACTCCCTCCGTCCCATCCCACAATAATTGTAACACTTTATTTTTATCATAAATGATAAGTAGGTCTCACCTTCAACTAACTCACTTCACTCACATTTTATTATAAAACTAATATAAAAAACGGGTCACATATTCCATTGACTTTTCTAATTAATTTTTCTTTACATTTCTTAAAATTTATGTTCACACTAAAGTGACAATTATTACGAGACAAGAGAAGTATATTTTTTGGGACATAGGTAACATGATCTATAAAGTAGATGATGAAGATGCCTCACCGCTCATGGGACCCACGCATCAAGTTTGTAAAATCTTATAAACAGGACACATTTACCAACGAAAATGACTATAGATAGTGGGGCCATACCCATGCAGGGGCCCACTTCTCTCTCACAAATAATACTATTATCAATTTTAAAGTCACAACAAATCTTAGAATGATTAAAACTTAATTGTCGAGCAATATAATACTATTCCAGGACAAGAATTTAATATTGTGATACGGCATCCACCTTTTTATTCCAAGAGCTAGATAGCATAATTAAAATAAAATTAGTGCTATTTAACACACATTATCATCTGCATCTCTCTAATATTTCATAGATACTTTTTTTCTTTCTTCGCTATTCCCTTCTCTAGCTTTTAATACCAGTCTATATATTAAGTTAAAGTGGAAAGAGTAAAGTATGAGAAAGGAAAAAGTAAGAGAGATAAAGAGGGAATAAAGTAAAAAATGGTTGAAGTTTTGTTTTTAGCAAAAAAAAAGAAATTGATCAATTGTGGTGGGACAACTCAAAATGAAAAGTTGATCACTTATGGTATGGGCGGAGAGAGTATGTGTATTTGATTTAAAACATTACATGTTATTAAGTCCGTTACACGAAATCTTGTAGCTCTGTTAATTTGAATTCAAATTATTCGATGGTATTAATTAAAGGGTAGAAAATGTCATATAGAATTAAGTATCTTTAAAAGGTATGGAGTGTAGCATAAATATTTGCCAAGCTTAGCTACTTATCAAATCGATTGAATGATATCGCTGAATCATATATTTTGTCAGTTCTCTGATTTTTAATCAATACAAAATATCTATATAGAATAAGATTGTGAATTGGGACATGTAAAACAGGTAAAATTTCATGATTTTCACAAGTCTTTCAGAACACATCCAATTAGCAATTCCACAAATTCTGGTTCGTTGATTTCGCAATTATTTATTCCGTCACATTAAAAGTTAAAAAATGAAAGTCAATAATTTAAAGTTTGCAAACAAAGAATAATTAAAGCAGGCATGATAGAGTTTGATTGATGCATCGCACTTGTACACTAATTGAAAAGTGATTTACTATGATATTCATCTCAATGTCAAACCTTATTTGGTAATATTGAAAGAAACCTTATTTTGTGATTATCGTTTCGAAATTGTAAATTTTTTTATTTTTTACTTTTAAATTATTTTTGTATTATTACTATATTGATTTGGCTCGAACATTTTATTTAATAATAATAAAACAGAAATTTACTAAAAAAAGATGGGGAGTGGGGGGGGCTACGTTGGAATAAAAAACACCAATAAACAAACACACCCCTTATAATATGAATATTGTCTCAAAAAGATAAAAATAATTGGACTGTGGAAGCACATTTTACTCATAATAGCTACACTATTACCTAACATTCTCATCACATTCATTAATAATAGCTTTCATCTTCACTATAAATAACATGATGATTACTCTTTCCTGTCTTTAAATAAGTACTTCTATATGAAAATAAATTTTGTTTTTTGAATGAATTTCTTTTTTTAATTCTTCAAAAAATACTATTAATCCGACTTTACCCTTATTCTCGATTCTTTCATATGTTATTCTTGTAGTATAATTCTTTGTGTGCATATATGTTATTCGTGATAATTTTTTTTAATTAAGTAATTATTATCCATTTATTCCGTGCATGGTTAGGCGAAACCTCTAACAAAAACACTGTACTAATTAAGTTACTCCTTGTTTTATCGTCATTTAATTGTTTTTTTATCTAACAAGAGGTATACAACTATTTTTGGAAATACTAAATAAAAGAAAAAAAAATTAAGGCTTAAAAACAACTATTTTGACCATCAATAAAAAGACAAATCCCACTTCAACACGTTAAGCATAATTTGAAATTACCACCTTCTTTTCTTCATATATAATGACTCATAATTTATTCATTCCACAACAAGTTAATACTAACCACATTTCACTAAAAGATAACCTCCTCGTCTTATTCAGAAGATTTAATTTCTTTTGAATAGGAATGTTAAGAAAAGCGTGTTTGAACTTTGTAGTATAGAAATTCTAATTAAAAGTATAAAGTGTATTGCTCCAAATATACTTTTAGAAAGATAGAAAAGTCAAAGTCTATTACAAAATTACTTGCACAACTAAACACTCAAAATGGATAACTCAAGCAATAGTTAAACGTTGAGACATATGGAGTATTTTCCAATTAGTGATATATATTTCCAAAATATAATACTCATGTGAATAGGAAAAAAAAAAAGAAATGGCATAAATACATTTGAGAATATTTTGAGAAATATGTGGTGTGTTGTCCATACAACCACTAATTATAAGATTTTGATTGAGCTTTAGCAACCTTTAAAGAGGTTAATGAATCTAAAAATGACTACTTTTATTATGTTCCCACCTCTCATGATTTGATGTGATTTTTGGGGCCTGTGAATATATAGCTTTTATATGCTATCTTATCCCACAAAATGATAGATACAAATCATATCATACGTGTCTAGGTAAAGAAATGTATGTTGTAATATGTTTGCAAACTTAGATCTGACAATAATAACAATACCCACAAATATGTAAATAATTATATACATCATTTTTATGAATGGTATAGCTTATGGATATATAATTGATGGTAAAGTTCCCTAAGATTAAGGACCATTTTTTAATTTTTTTTAAACTTGATTCTGTTGCAAATCAATTTACTCTTTGTAGCAAAATACTATAAATTAAGTTGCTACTCCAGATTATAGTGGTTCAAAATCAGTTTTAGGCATAGGTTTTTGTTTTTAATTTTTATTCTTGTTTAACACACCACACACCCACCTAAATTTTGTCACATTTTTTTCATTTTCGTCGGTCCAAAAAAATATGTCACATTTCACTTTTTTACCATTTTTTTAGTGGATCTCATATTTCTATTAACTCATTTCAACTCTCATTTTATTTTAAAACTAATATATAAAAGTAGGACTCACTCTTCACTAATTTTTTCAATTCAATTTGTATGACAAAATTTAAGGGACGACGGGAGATACTTTAAAAAGTATGCCCACAGCTTTCAAACCTGAAACCACTCACAAGTTCGATTTTAGAATGTGGATTTGTCAGCTTAGGCGGTCACTTTATTTAGTACTCCTATACTAGTACAATAATCGGTATATAATTAGTACAATAATCAACATTTAATTTTGAATATAAATAGTAGGAGTAAGAATATATAAATATATATATTCATTTACTTTTTTATCTTTTGTTCTATTGTTCTTTTTAATCTTTACCCACGATTTTGTCATCCGACGGTTAGATTGATGCCAGGTGTCATTTAATAATGCAGATTTTTAGTTGAATAATGCACACCTACTAATAATGCACCATTATAGTGTAATAATGCAGATCATTACACTCATCCAATTCAGGGATCCAAGAGCTGTGATCTGATTGAAGCTTGGACTGAAAAGCTGCGAAGGACCTTAACACACCCCTATATATATATAGGGGTGTGTTAAGGTCCTTCGCAGCTTTTCAGTCCAATGTTCTTTTTAATCACAGCCCTTGGATCCTTGAATTGGATGGTTGTGATGATCTGCATTATTTGATGAAAAATTTGCATTATTAGTCGGTGTGCATTATTCAACTGAAAATCTGCATTATTACACTATAATGATGCATTATTAGTCGGTGTGCATTATTCAACTAAAAATCTGCATTATTAAATGACATGTGGCATCAATCTAACCGTCGGATGACAAAATCGTGGGGCTGAGATTAAAAAGAACATAAAACAAAAGATACAAAAAGGAAATGAATACATTTTCATATCCTTTTTCCATATTTTCTCAAATCTCCTTCTTCATCTCAGCCGTTTATTTCCAAGATCCTATGGCCTAAATTATTGGCTTTTACAATTAAATTAAATACACTAAAAAACCGAAAAGGATAAAACAGGGAATCACTAAATTGTTTGTTATGGTAACTTCCATGATTTTCTCCTTTGAAGATCTTGGCGGTTATCTTCTAAAATCACACCCACCAAACGTATTTCTCTCCTTACTCCGTCGCTGAACTCTTTCTCTCTCCCTATTCCACGTTGCAATGAAACCGTATTATTGGCTTAAATTATTTAGTGCACCATAGAGGAAGCCGATACACATAACGCACCAAATTGTACTACGTAATGCATGTTATGGGTTATATAATGCACGATGTGTGAACTGTAATGTATAAGTGTTCTGAGCCGTTTTGTTTGTTTATGTTATACAATTTCACGAATAGTTTAAGATTGACACTGTTTGCTTGTTTGGGGCACGTTTCACTCATTCCCCAAGGGTTTAGCAATCCTTGGGGCTAGGGTGTAGTATGGTTCAAGCAACGCAACCGTAACTAAAGTACACGAGTATCAGTCCTTCTTCTATGGTTTAGTTATCAGCGTCGCTAGGGTAGTAGTTTAAGCCGATACACATAATGCACCAAATTGTACTAGGTAATGCATGTTATGGATTATATAATGCACAATGTGTGAACTGTAATGTATAAGTGTTCTGAGCCGTTTTGTTTGTTTATGTTATACAATTTCATGAATAGTTTAAGATTGACAATGTTTGCTTGTTTGGGACACGTTTCAATCATTCCCCAAGGGTTTAGAAATCTTTGGGGCTAGGGTGTAGTATGGTTTAAGCAACGCAACCG
This sequence comes from Salvia splendens, assembly GCF_004379255.2. Lineage (NCBI taxonomy): Eukaryota > Viridiplantae > Streptophyta > Magnoliopsida > Lamiales > Lamiaceae > Salvia > Salvia splendens. The sequence goes on from NC_056034.1 coordinate 10,566,354, forward strand.
TAACTAAAGTACACGAGTATCAGTCCTTCTTCTATGGTTTAGTTATCAGCGTCGCTAGGGTAGTTGTTTAAGCCGGTACACATAATGCACCAAATTGTACTAGGTAATGCATGTTATTGACTATATAATGGACGATTTGTGAACTGCAATGTATATGTTTTTTGAACCGTTTTATTTGTTTATGTTATACAATTTCACGAATAGTTTAAGATTGGCACTGGTTGCTTGTTTGGGGCATGTTTCACTCATTCCCCAAGGGTTTAGCAATCCTTGGGGCTATGGTGTAGTATGAATCAAGCAACGCAACTGTAACTAAAGTCCACGAGTATCAGTCCTTCTTCTATGGTTTAGTTATCAGCGTCGCTAGGGTAGTAGTTTAAGCCGATGCACATAATGCACCAAATTGTACTAGATAATGCATGTTATTGACTATATAATGGACGATTTGTGAACTGCAATGTATATGTTTTCTGAACCGTTTTGTTTGTTTATGTTATACAATTTCATGAATAGTTTAAGATTGGCACTGGTTGCTTGTTTGGGGCACGTTTCAATTATTCCCCAAGGGTTTAGCAATCATTGGGGCTAGGGTGTACTATGGTTTAAGCAACGCAACCGTAACTAAAGTCCACGAGTATCAGTCCTTCCTCTAGGGTTTATTTATCATCTCGACTAGATGGTAGTATTAAGCGATAAATGTAATGTACAAATAATACTGTAAAATTTAATTTATCTAATCAATGACGTACAATGTATGTACTGTAATGTATAATTTTTCCTGATATGTTTTTGTTATGATTGTTTAGAGCAATTTAGTTTGCTCAGCACTTCCCCACCAGTGGTCATATCTGAGGCTGTATAGATGGTCGACCTTCCTCCCCCTTGGTTTCCTATGCTCAGGCTCTTCCTGAGCTGTACTTGTCCCGGCCTCTGCTAATCTCTCCCGGAATTTCTGGGCAATTCCAACTGGAATTACATCATCGACCACTTCGTCGATGTCCAATCTAAGCTGCTTCACTGCTGTCCAACATACAACATCAGAACATGATTGAATGTATAATACTTGATGGTCGATGTATAATACTTGCTAAATAATGTACATAAGCAATCAGATAATGCACAACGGAATATTGCATTGCATCAACTAGATTCATATACACAAGCAGTCAAATAATGCATAATGCTTGAGAAATAATGTATAAAAATAGATAAATAATGTACAATGGCATTCAAATAATGCACAAAGGAATATGACATTCACCTATTCACCCATATACACAAGCAGTCACATAATACCCAATACATGATAAATAATGTAAACTATTAGCTAAATAATGTACAGATTCAATAAAATAATGCACACAAGAATATTGCATTCAGCCATTCACCTAAGTACACAAGCAGTCAAATAATGTCTAATATTTGATAAATAATGTAAACTTATAGCTACATAATGTACAAATTCAATCAAAAAATGCACACATGAATAATGCATTCACCTATTCACTCATGTACACAAGCAACACATAATGCTCAATACTTGACAAATAATGTAAATTACTAGCTAAATAATGTACATATTCAATAAAATAATGCACAAAGAAATATTGCATTCACTCATGTACACAAGCAGTCAAATAATACATATTAATTGATAAATAATGAATACTAATAGTTAAATAATGTATAGATTCAATCAAATAATGCGCATAGGAATATTGCATTCACCCGATCACCCGTATACACAATCAATCAAATAATGGATAATACTTGACGAATAATGTGTAAACAGTGACTAATAATGTACCCAATCAATCAAGTAATGCACAACAGAAAATTACATTCACGTACCCCCATTTACAAACAAACCGCCGACGAATGCACCAAGGAATACTAAATGATGTACATCAACACCAGGAATTCTACATGCAAATGAAATAGATCCCTCACCTTCAGCCGACGTTGGTTGAGATCTTGAAGGTCGGCCTCTCTTCATCATAATGTATCTGCGAGACGAAACAAATATCAAAACACGCTAAGATTTCACACCCAATAATAGGCAGAACCCTAACAAAAAAGGAAAACGAATTTATGATTTCAGCAAATCGAGACCAAGGTGAGTTTGAAAACATAAACTTTTTTGGGGATAAATTATTGAATCGACGAGAAGGTGGGGTGGTAGGCGGCGGATATTGCCGATTCACGGTGAGTATTACAGAAAAATTAACCTTTTTGAAACCTTACCTTTTCGTCGCCTTCAACAAGATGGTCGCGCACTACGGGAATAATGTTTGGATGGTAAACCTTCCAAAAATCGCGGTCTCTCTGTAGATTTCCGGTTGCTTCATGTGGCGGCTAGGGTTTAGAGAGTGGTGGGAATGTGGGGAGACAATTTGCAGTGATGAATTGAGGGAGTAGATGGAAGGTGATAGCAAAATCCCTCTTAAATTTCGCACATTCCGTTTTTGGGCGGTTTTGGTCCTGTACATTTACTAATTTACTCATATAATGTACAAAAGGGCCCTAATAATGCAAGGACGGGATCATTAGTAAGCTTCTCATCCGGATCGTCCATCCCTCAAATCTAATGGTTCCAATTAAGAAGGAACTTAAATCTAAGGGAGGAAAAAGACATTAACACTACCCTATATATATCAATTTGATAAATAAGTAATAAAAGACAATTTAATGGTGATCGATCAATTTTTATGTTTAGCACTTAAACCATTTTTTGTATATAATTAAGAAAAACTAACGTTTTACTTTTAATTTAAGTCATTATTCAGAACATTGCACAATAAATATAAAATTAATAAATTACAATGAAATTTAATGCATTAAAAATAGTTTTTTTATATATGTATTTAAATATATACTCATGATCCATCATACTCACATCTGTAGGGTTCCCACTCCAATATATATACATATAAATTGTGTGAAAACATTTAATGTGTATATAATAATAATTGCAATAAAGTGGCTAATAAAATTAACGGAAATATCAACCTACCTGCAGACTGCACCAACTTTTTGTAAAAGATTTAAATGAAAATAAATCTAGTTTTCTTTCATAAAATTCACACCAAAAAATTTTGAAACCAAATTAACTAAGAGCAACTCGAAGTGAAGAGGGAAATGTAAAGACAAAGAAAAATAATGACTACTACTTATATTTAAATTTTCTTAAATTTAATTTGTAATAGGATAAAATAATTACTATTTATATTTATATATATTCTTAAATTTTGTAATAGAATAAAATAAGAGCAGTTAATGATTCCAATATGCTCCATGGCCGAACTTGATAAGTGCTTAATCCACTATCTATGTCTGATTAGATTGTGAATGTAGCACTTTGGAATTTACCGTATGTTATTCACCGACGACTAAAGAATAATAAATTTAATACTACTAAAGTTTAGTTTTCCAAGTATATGACTTTACACACTCATCTAACGCACATATGAATTTATTAAAAACAGCTTGTAAAATAAATTCGTCACATCTTGCAACAGAAGAGAACTTATTAGGCTGACGGCAATGTGCAATTAATTTTTAGCAAAGCTTTGTCCAGACTAAAGGTACAATTCAATTTTGCAGTTCAAATAATTAAATGCCATATCTACATATATTACTATGTTTTATTGTAAAATGAATTTTCTACCTTATTTTGTGGTTAAAAACATTAAATGCTATTGGCTTCAGGTCTATACTAAAAAGATCTATGATTCAACTTCAAATTTACCGTTCGATCATTCCTCACCCCCTGCCCCTAAGTAAGAAAAAAAATGATGATATGAATATCAGATTATGAATTAGTATGATAATTGCTTATTTGATACTGTATTAAATCCATTTTATTTGTAGGTATATGGTAGGATTCTATAGAATTATTTCTGCAATAACTTAGAAATCATGCTTTTCGTATAATATAAATCACAAAATATATTAACACTATATTGAAATCTAATACTTATTTGTGTGGGGAGTCTTGTGTAAGACAATAATCTCACGATGAGACAGGTTATGGCCTGGACTTATTTATATCCAAATAGTCAACAATTGTATAGAGCCAATAATGAAATAGCAAGTTGATTTTGAATCTAACTATTGACACACTCATCCTTTAATAAAACATCTCGTATAAATATTTATTCTTATACAACCTGTATATCTAAAGCTTAACAAATAGTAATATTAATGCAAGCTTTTGTTGAATTTCTTGATTTAAATTCGGTCTGGATTTGTTTAAAGAAAATAAAATTATTATTTTTACTATAGAAGGAATTTAAAAATAATAATTGTATGATTAAAAAATATATATATCTGTGCACATGCGTGGATCCACCAACATGTCCTAGTTCAATACTCACCAAAATAAATACTCCCACAAAATAAAAATAAAAATAAAAATAAAAATAAAAAATGATATGTAAAGTAAATGATATTCCCATTTAATGCGTTTGGGAATACAAAGTAGGTCGATGAGGGGGGCCCAATTATGGATTTCATTGATCCACATTTTGAGATTGGCTGACATGGACCAGCTTCATTTACTTCTTTCTTTTGTATCAAAAATATTTTGCAAATATGCAATTCTTATTTTGTAGAATTCCTTTTGCAACTTAGTTTGTAACTTGTATACTAATTAACCTCATCAAGGCCAAAATATACCATCAAAAAACCGTAAAAAGCTGAAATTAATAGGGAGCATTAATAGGAAATGAATGTGCTTAATAATGGTAATTAAAAATAGTAGCATAGGTCAAATCCCAAATTAAGATGACCTCACCACGTGTAAGTACGACATCCAATCATATTAATACATGTTTTTAGGCTTATTTTTTTCTGAAAGAATGAATCAGCCAATCAGTTGTGACCAGGAGTGGACGATCCCATTATCGTAATTAAACCCCAAACGCGGTGGCAAATAGTCCATATCAGAATCCCCTCAACTTTAAAAATAAAGAAAGACTGAGAGCATACCCAACGGCGGACGTCCGGTCGGACATCCGCGACAGACGACCGGGACGTCCGCCATTGTAACGAAGCAACTAGGATACGGACGTCCCGTAAGGACGTCGGATGTCCTCGGACGTCCGGGCGACGAGTGGACGGACGTCTGCTATTGTGGCGTGGGTCGGACGTCCGGTATTAATTTTTTTTTAAACTCGATATATACGGCAAACAGATGCCCATGTTCGACTTCAGCACGATATTATCGAAGTGGTTTGGACGCGGAGGGGTTGACGTTGATGTGATTAATTTTTTTTATTTTATTACTATGTAATTTTTTTTTCGAAACATGTATTTTTTTTAATGAAGTTGTTAATTTTTCTCGTTCGTATTCGTGTTGAAATTTTATTTCCGTAAACGTATTTTGTTTTATTTGTGATTTTTTTATTGCGGGAAGTCCTAGTGGGAAGGGCGATGGGAAGGGCGGATTGTGCAGGGGAAGTCCTAGTGACGTGGCAGTGGGATGAGAAGTCCTAGTGACGTGACATGAGGTGTTTTTTGGATGTCCTAGTGGATGTCCGAGTGGGACATCTATGCATTGGAGATGCTCTAAAAGGAATCAGCAAACCCTAACCCACAAGTGTCAGCTCGTGGGGCCCACCCCCCGCGATACAGCCAATGAGAAAATGCTAACTAAAAATGGCTAATTAAGATCATAGAATAATTGCTAATTACTTACTAATCTCAAGAATCAAGATTGACAACTAGCTAGTTGCGAGAGATGGCAAGTTGCTTTTGTTTGTTAAAGTCGGCATATGCATCATATTTATATTCACATGCACTCCCTTCGTCCTAAAATAAGCGAGTCATATTCCTTTTTAGGATGTCCCACCATAAGTAAGTCATTTTCTTTTTTAGTAAAAAATCTTCTTTTATTTTATTATCCAACTACTTTATTCTCACTTTACTTCACTACTCCCTCCGTTTTTAAAAAATAGGGAGGTTTGAAACGACACGAGGTTTAATGCACAATTTGGTAAAGTAAGAGAGATGAGGTGAAAAATTAGTAAAGTAAGAGAGAGGGAGAGAAAAATTGATAAAGTAAGAGAGGGGGGAAAGTAATGGAATTAATATTTGTGGATCATGGGTCCACTTTAAGTTGTTAATCGTAGTGGTATACGTGATAAATGAATTGATGTACAGGGGTGTTAGATAGAAAGTTTTTAAAAAATGGAGGGAGTATTTTTCTCCCTCTCATACTTTACTCTATCTACTTTAACTTTTTAAATATCAATTCCTTAAATCCCATATCCAAAAGAAGTATTTCGCTTAATTTGAGACGAAGGGAACACGTTGTAATAATAGAATTAATACCCTTTATTATTTTATTACTGGTAGTCTTTTTGTTTAATACTCCTGCTATATGATTTTTGTAGTAATGAAGAGATCATTTTGATTCCTACAAAAAATGAGGACTAAAAATATTCGGCCGTTGATTGAAGTATAGAACTGATTTTTTATTGATTTTTAAGCCAGCCAACAAATACTCACAATCCACATACCACAAAATCAGATCGGACTTTAACTATTGAGGGTCCAACCACCTACTTTTTTTTTAAATCTGCAATTTCATGGATTTATGTAAAATGCAAAATTTCTATATTTTAAAATAGAAGACTAAAATTTTAAAAATTATACTACTAAAATTGGAAAATACACAATCGAAATTCCTACTAAATTTTATATCGATGACCCTTTCTATCGAATCCATTAATATCCAATGATCTCCAAAATTCTATTGATGGCTACTTCATCGAGGGGAATAATTATGTCTTCATTTTTTAAATTTAATTTAATTTTATTTTATTTTACTAAACCAATATAGAGATTGTGAAATTTGTCATAATTAGCTATTAATCGTGGAATAAATAAAGGATAAATATACAAAATAGGAAAACAATAAAGAAAATAAAATACTCCGCATACTACAAAATATAAAAAAAAATACAATATGTACGGTTTAGACCACAAATCATGCCACATACGGTTCTTCTACTTTTACCCTTTGAATTTATAATTTTCAATATATTAGTATTACGACTTTATAGAGAAAGAAATGATATTACTTATATAGTTATATGAGCATCGAACCCACAGCTAGTGTTGTTTGTTTTGTTACAATTTTCTTTGACATTTGTTTGTTGTTTAAGCATCATCCATTAAAGAATATTATTGGCATTTTTATTTTTAGAATTTTCTTAAAATTCAAATCTCGATTTGTTCATTTTTCTATAACTTCAAATAAATAACTAAAATTACAAATCGAGCTTCAAATTTTTTTATTAAAATTGTAAAATTATAAATATCAATAATGTATTTTAATGTATTAGAAATTACAAATCGAGCTTCAATTTTTTTATTAAAACTGTAAAATTATAAATATCAATAATGTACTATTTTAATATATTAGAACCAAACTAAATGTATAAACCAAAATAAACAACATTAATTGTGTCTTAAACAAGCGTAATGCTCACAAATGATACTTATCTAAAGCATGTAGTATATCATTTCTCTTACTTTATGATACATCAATAAAAACTTTACATTTTTTTATATTTGGTATTATTTGTAAACTGTTAAGCATTTAATCTTATTAGATTCGAAATTAGTCTTTTACATTTATTAAATCGATTCTTTTGTTAAACTATGAACCGACGAGTTCGACATGCGCTTAGATGTTCTGTTTTCAGTCTTCTACATTTATTAAATTGATTCGATTAGTAGACGATGACTTCAATTGTCACGCCCGCATTTCCTAAGGATAGGAAGTACGGTGGACCGCGACTAGGGGGGGGATAAAGAAGCGGGGAAGAAAGGGGGTAACAAGAATATTTGACTCGAAAACATTTAATAAAAGGAAATTCAATTCAAAACAAAGTACTGTGACGACATTCTTGAGTTAAAGTATTCAGAGTTTGAAATGAAAACATCGTGACGGTTTACAAGCAGCGGAAAAGACCCAAAAGACAGATGATGCCGGGTATGACGACACGACACCATCCGAAAGATAAAAACACACTTTGGCTTTAACTGCTCAACATCCGTCCTCCCCATCGCCGCTCAACCTGCACATTAAGAAAACAACATGCAGGGCTGAGTACTTAAAGCACTCAGTGGACACACGCCAAAAACAAAGTTTGTCATGCCATAACAGTGTAACATCGGGGTTTTGAGTATAATGAAAATAACCCAAGTACACAAAACACATTTCATAAATTCGACTGCGCAGTCATTTTCCGATATTGCCACCCTTATTCCCTCAATCATACACTATCTGATCCAAACCATAACAAGGGGCGTGGCCACACCCCAGGTCATCTAGACCGGCCAACTTGCTCTCAGATGGCACCCAGTCTCGTGTACACTAGCCTGAGGGTTCGCAGCCCAACAGACCCGAATTCGATTAAACATATGTGGTAAACCACTTCAGATAGGTTTCAAAACAAAATAATTGGCAAGACAAACAGTTCACCTCCATAAACATTTCCGGAACAAAGTCCGTATTTAAAGATAACCCACATAAAAGTAGGGTAGAAAAGCCCACCTCGATTGCTTAGCTTTTAAAACAGTTCCCTTCAACCACACTTTCCTCGAAAAAGATCACCCTTTTGAAAGATAAATAATATCATGATTAGAGTCAGAAGAGACGAGACTTTAAACGACAATGCATGATTCCTACGTGGACAACTTCAACATCTAGCACGTTACACGTACATACACTTAACAACATATTACAAAACAAACACACAAAGCCACACGTTCGAAACACACCCCGCACGCAAACGACGTACCCAAAACGCGCACACGACACACGAACACAGCACTCCAAGTCCTGGCATACCCTTACTGTGCAACGGCTCACTTGGCTCGGAAAAGGTTCGGAAAAAGCTCGGAAAAAGGATCGGCGTCTCGGCCTGGCTCGGTGTCTCGGCCGCCTGGCTCGGCACCTCGGCCGACCGTCTCGGCCGCCTGGCTCGGCACCTCGGCCGACCATCTCGGCCGCCTGGCTCGGCACCTCGGCCGCCTGGCTCAGCACCTCGGCCGACCGTCTCGGCCGCCTGGCTCGGCACCTCGGCCGACCGTCTCGGCCGCCTGGCTCGGCACCCTCGGCCGCCTGTCTCGGCACAGCTCGGCACCTGTCTCGGCACAGCTCGGCACTTGTCTCGGCATAGCTCGGCACCTATCTCGGCACAGCTCGGCACCTGTCTCGGCTCAGCTCGGCACCTGTCTCGGCACAGCTCGGCACCTCGGCCGACCATCTCGGCCGTCCGGCTCGGCACCTCGGCCGACCGTCTCGGCCGCCTGTTCGGCACCTCGGCCGACCATCTCGGCCGTCCGGCTCGGCACCTCGACCGACCGTCTCGGCCGCCTGCTCGGCACCTCGGCATCTTATGCTCGGCACCTCGGCCGTCTGTTCGGCACCTCGGCCATCTGTTCGGCACCTCGGCCGCTGGTTCCGTGTACACTCACTTTCCTTCAACTTCCGATTCTCAAACCCTATACGACATTCCCACCACGCATTCTACGTCCCAAAACACACCTAAACACCTGGGATCATCCCTTCAAAACTTCCCACCAGCCTGCCCTAGGCCGGACCCTAGATCTCTCGGCCAACCCACACAAAACCCTTGAGCCAAACACAGATTTCTCCGAGCCATCTCTTGGCCAAACACACCCACATTCAACACAAAAACATAACACTCAGAAACCCAACCATTGCACATGAAAACATCACCCAGGACACACCACACGCAGAACTGCGCAGTTTACTTGCAAAAATCATAATAAATTCATACGACATCCAAAGAGGCTGAAAATTACACACCACACAGAAGACACACCAAAGTTTATACAGTTAAAAAATCGTACCAAAAGGAGGTCGTTTGCTCAGTCAAAAAGGGGTCGGAACCCACTGTCAGTTATCACCGAAAACATGTTCAACACAAGCACATAGCCACAAATCCTACTCAACATCTAACCCATCCAAAAACGTCCTATATGCATGAGTTTTCGAATTAAACAAGGGTTAGGGGTTACCTTCCCCGGATGGTTCAAACGAAACGCAAAAGCTTTACTTCCTTTTCCGACTCCGATTCACGACGAAGGAGGGTATCACCTTGAGGAATTCAAGACGATGATGAGAGGGAGTGAATGAAAAAGATGAGAACCGAGAGGGAGAAGGAGAGAGGGAGCTTACCGGTGTTGAGAGCAATTGCAAGAGAGAAAGGAGAGAAAACGATGTGGGGAGAGATTGGAAAGGGAAAGATGTATCGGTTAAGAGGGAGTGGGGGAGGTTGAGAAATTAGTGGGGAGGGGGTGAGAAACCGAGAGAGAGAGAGAGAGAGAGAGAGAGAGAGAGATTTAATTTTAATTAGGATTTTTAAAAACATGGCTTAATTAATTATTTAATTACATTTAATTTGCCTAGGTAGAAAAATACCACATCCACAACAATCAAATAAACACAAAATATTTTCCACACCAAATTTTAAACACAAAAACATAGAAAAGAATTTCATCCTTAATTAAAAGAATAAAATTCCACAAATTTTCGGGTATTACATTCCTCCCACCTTAACAAAAATTTCGTCCCGAAATTTGTTAGATTACTCAAACAGTTCTGGAAACTTCTCTCTCATCTTATCTTCTGATTCCCATGTTGCCTCCTCGACTCCATGATTCCTCCACCGTACCTTCACCGAAACAACTGACTTATTCCTCAATTCTTGCACTCTTCGATCCACAATGGCCTCGGGCTTCTCCTCATAGCTTAGATCGGGATTTAGGACCATCATTTCTTCTTGGTGAACGATGTGTGTGGGGTCATACACATACTTCCTCAATTGTGACACATGGAAAACGTTGTGCACATTTCCGAAGCTTGGTGGTAGGGCCAATCTGTATGCTACCGCGCCGACTCTATCCAAAATCTCGTATGGACCGATAAATCGGGGTCTCAGCTTTCCTTTCACTCCAAAACGAGTTATTCCCTTAGAAGGGGAAACTTTCAGAAAGACCTTTTCTCCGACCTCGAATTGTAAATCGGTCCTTCGAACATCCGCATAAGATTTCTGTCGATCTTGTGCCTCCTTGATCCTCCCACGGATTTGTCGGACAATCTCTATCATCTCTTCTACAGAGTCTGGTCCGAGAATTCTTCTCTCACCCACTTCATCCCAATAAAGTGGCGACCTACACTTCTTTCCATACAAAGCCTCATATGGGGCCATCTTGATAGTCGCCTGGTAACTATTATTGTAAGCGAACTCTACCAGGGGCAACACTTCTTCCCAACCTACGCCTCGATCTAGCACCACGGCTCGCAGCATATCCTCTAAGGCTTGAATTGTTCTCTCCGACTGCCCGTCGGTTTGTGGGTGGAAAGCTGTACTGAAATTCAACTTAGTCCCCAACTCGTGCTGCAGGCTTGTCCAAAATCTAGAAGTGAATTTAGCATCACGATCAGATGTGATTGTCGCTGGAACTCCATGCAAGCGTATAATTTCCCGTACATATACCTTAGCCAACTGATCGGATCCATAAGTGGCACGAACCGGCACAAAATGGGCAGATTTGGTGAGGCGATCTATAATCACCCAAATCACCGTGTTCCCTCGCTGGGATTTTGGCAGTCCTACCACAAAGTCCATTGCAATATGTTCCCACTTCCATTCCGGAATCTCGAGGGGTTGCAATTTCCCATAGGGCCGTTGGTGTAGCGCCTTTACTTGTTGACATGCTAGGCATCTCTCCACAAATGCCGCAACATGCTTTTTCATACCGTTCCACCAAAACTGTCTTTTCAAGTCTTGATACATTTTGGTGCTCCCTGGATGAGCAGCGTATGGGGTTTCATGTGCTTCTCTCATAATTTCCATCCTCAGGCCTTCATCCTTAGGCACACACAACCTTCCCTTGTAGGTGAGACCGTTATCCGCTGCCTCACGGAAACTTCCGGGTTCACCCGTCCTCACTTCTGAGCGAAACTTTTCTAGTAACGTATCTCGCCGTTGAGCTTCTACAATTCTGGCTCTTAAGTCGGGTTCCATCACCAACGTGGCTACTATCCCTTCCACAGTCTCGGGCATTCTCACCACTTCCAAGCGCATCTTACTGAACTCTTGGATTATACTTTCCTCGATAGTAAGAAAGGTGGCCAGCTGAGATTGAGACTTCCTACTAAGAGCATCGGCCACTACGTTTGCTTTTCCCGGATGGTAATTTATACCACAATCGTAGTCCTTCACCAACTCGAGCCACCTACGTTGGCGCATGTTCAACTCCTTTTGCTCAAAGAAGTACTTTAGACTCTTATGGTCCGTGTATATCTCACAACGGACTCCATAAAGATGATGTCTCCAGATCTTCAAAGCATGTACCACAGCTGCCAGTTCCAAGTCATGCGTCGGATAGTTCAGTTCATGGGGCTTCAATTGTCTCGATGCATATGCAATCACTTTCCCCTTCTGCATAAGCACACATCCCAGTCCCACCTTCGACGCATCCGTATATACCGCATAGTCAGTCTCTGGCTCCGGCACAGCTAGGATTGGTGCGGTGGTCAATTTCTCCTTCAACAACTGAAAGCTCGCCTCACATTCTGGCGTCCAAATCATCTTGACTCCCTTTTTCAGTTGTTGCGTCATTGGCCTTGCTATCTTCGAGAATCCCTCGATGAATCTTCGATAATAGCCCGCCAGTCCTAAAAAGCTTCGGATTTCGTTTTGTGTAGAAGGTGACTTCCACTCCTGCACCGCTTCTACCTTGGCCGGATCTACACGAATTCCATCTGAAGTTACTACATGTCCAAGAAAATTTACTTCCTTGAGCCAAAACTCGCATTTACTGAACTTGGCATATAGTTTCTCGTCCCTTAGAGTTGCTAGGACGGTTCTCAAGTGCTCTTTGTGCTCCTCCTCGTTCTTTGAGTAAACAAGCACGTCATCGATGAAAACCAGGACAAACCGATCCAGAAATGGATGGAACACGCGGTTCATAAGGTCCATGAACACTGCCGGGGCGTTCGTCAGTCCAAAAGGCATTACAACGAACTCATAATGACCATATCTTGTTCGAAAAGCTGTCTTGGGTACATCTTCTCGCCGAACCCTCAGCTGATGGTACCCAGACCTCAAATCCATCTTAGAGAAGACTCCTGCCCCTCGAAGTTGGTCAAACAAGTCGTCTATCCTTGGTAGTGGATACTTGTTCTTCAGCGTTAGTTTGTTTAGCTCCCGGTAGTCAATGCACATCCTCATCGTTCCATCCTTCTTCTTTACGAACAACACTGGTGCTCCCCATGGTGACACGCTAGGTCTAATGAATCCCAATTCCAGTAGCTCTTGCAGTTGCACCTTAAGCTCCTCCAACTCTTTTGGCGCCATTCTATAAGGTGCTTTGGATATTGGTGCCGATCCGGGCTCCAGATCGATCGTGAATTCTACCTGTCTGTCGGGTGGGGGTCCTGGCAACGCATCGGGGAAGACGTCGGGATATTCACTCACTATCGCCACATCTTCTATCTTCCTGTCTTTCTTCTCCTCCCCATTCAAATAAACAAGGTACGCTGGACATCCCTTCCTCATCATTGTAGTGGCTTGCAGCGCAGAGATAATGGACTTGCGTCGGCTCATTGGGACTCCGTGAAACTTCATCGGCTCTTTTCCGGGGGTTTCAAACGAAATTTTCCTTTCTCTACAATGAAGGGTAACGTGGTTCTCCGCTAACCAATCCATACCCAAGATTATGTCTACGCTACCCATCGTCATTACTTGCAAATTATAAGCCACTAAACTGAGTTCACCTATTCCAAAGTTCACACATGCACAAGATCGGGATATATCTATAGCCCCGCCTACCGGTGAGGTCACACTCATAGTGGGTTCGGTCTTAACAGTAGGTAATTCCAAAGTATCCACACAAGACGTTGATATAAAGGAATGCGACGCACCCGTATCAAACAAGACAACTATAGGCATATTGAGAAGTGTGCCCATACCTGCCAAGTTTCCTTGCTCAAAGGTTTCTTTCCCGTTTGCCGGCTGTTTCCCCTTCAAGGCGTAGGCCCTTGCTTGCGATGGTAATCCTTGGCGGCGTTGTTGCGGTGGAGGTGCAGGTAGTGCCTGGGATTGTGGACGGAAACCTAGCTGGTTCTGTCTCGTTCCCGTTCCCATGTGCTTGTTTGGGCAATTTCGGATGTAGTGGCCACTCCCACCACAGTTGAAGCACCTAGGGTCTCGACACTCCCCGGCGTGATACTTGAAGCACCTCCCACATTGAGGGTTCCTCGGCGGAAAGTTTGCCCTCGGTTGGAAAGTATTCTGTCTCCCGCCATTGTAGGGTGGGTTCCTCATGTGTTGTGGCCTCTTACCACCATACTGAGCCTGGTCACCATCCCACCTCCGCTTCTCTTGGTGGCCCGGCTGAGCTTGTAGAGGTGTCGCGTTTGTTGTTGCCACAACTCTTGGCTTAGGGAGTGCATCTTCCACGTCCAGTGCACAAGTCAAGATCTCCGAGTAGGAGAGTTCTCCTCGACAGGCCAATGCGGCCTTTATCTCGTCTCTGAGCCCGGCCCGGAACTTCACCGCCCATTTCTCATCGGTGTCCATCAACTCGGGCGCATATCGTGCCATCTGCGCGAGGGCTCGGTCATACTCGGTTACAGTCATTCGGCCTTGGCTTAGTGTGTGGAACTCTACCACCTTGGCCCGTCTGTACGTCTTTGGAACATACTTGTTGTCAATCTCCACCTTAAACTCCTCCCATGTTAGCGCCTCCAGGCGTGCAGGATCCATAGTTCTCTGCCGAGTCTCCCACCAGTAATCGGCAGCACCTAACAGTTGAAAGGTAGCACCAGCAATGCGCTCCCTATCCGTGCACTCCATGACCCTGAAGATACGCTCGAGGCCGCGTATCCACTCTTCCGCTTTGGATGGGTCTCCTTGTCCGTCAAATTTTGGGGGATTCTGCCTTGAGAACGTAACTATGAATCTTTCTTGTTGAGGCGGAGGTGGAGGTGGTGGTGGCGGTGGTGGTGGAGGTGGTGCCTCCACGTGGGGTTCTTGTCGTGGTTGGCGTGCACGTCTTGGCGGCATTCTGATTCAATATCCAAAAAGTGTTACTACAATTCTCATCCAAAATTACCACTTTCTCAAAATTTTCTTATAAAACCTTCATGTAGTATAAGATGCAACACATAGGATATAAATCAAAATCAAAATTCTCATTAAAAGAAAGAAGGCCAACATTGTTCCCAAGAGCAGATCGTACAGAAAGCAAAAACTGAAAAGACAACGAACTATTCTAATTCTAGACTACGACTCTATCATCCTCATCCATAGGCCCTTCCTCCGGGTCTTCGTCGTCGTCCTCCTCGGAGTTCCCTGGCAGCCTCCTCATAAACATCTTCATACCCTTGTTCACCCTCGTACATGCTCACATACTTGTCCTGATACACGACCCTCTCTTCCACCTCCTGTGGGGGCTGCTCCTCTCGAGAGTCCACCAGTGCACAATACACGGCTTTCCGAAAGCCAGCCATGTCACCCACCATGTCATCGGTAGCGGGCTCATGCCACGTGTACCTCCTCGCCGTTCTTTCGGCCCACTCCTTCCAGCTATCGGGAAGCAAATCTATTAGCTTCTCAATGCCGTCATGCTCTGTCACTCCGAACTCCTGAGCTGCCCTCCAGAGGGTGTCGAAGTGTGCCACGAACTCGATCAACGGTACGTGATCCTTCTTCCGGTACACTCTATAATCTCTGAGCACCCTCTGTGCCCTAAGTCTATCGCGATCACTCCGTCGCGGGGCTCGGAACATACGCGCCATCTATAGAAAAACAGAAACAACCGCCTCGCGTATAAAAACAGAGTGCATAACCGAAGAAGAGAGAGAGAGAGAGTGTATGCACGTATCGCTGTTCTAACCCAAACCCGCTGGTGTTCAAAGGCCAAAAGCTCTTATCTATCATAGGTCCAAGAAGCACTAGTGAAATTCTATCACGTCTAAGTTCAAACATTCAAAAGGCCAACACATACTCACATAAAAGCTCACATCAACATTCACGTCATCATAACATCACACATCAGCCACATGCTTCCATATAAGTTCATCATACATCAACAGTTCATAACACCATAACAGTTCATAACTCAAATAATTTCCAACTTTTCCACATCACGTTGTACCCTTCCACATGTCTCAACATTTACTTAAACTTTACATAAAAATCATTTTCAACACCAAAATCACAATTTCCTCCACTTCCATATACTTTCCAAAATTTCGAAATTTTCATTACCTCATTTCTGGTTGAGTGCGATGAGTCGGATGTTGAGCCAATGACACTTTTGAAAACTTACCCCAGTCAGAAAAAGATTTTTTTTTTTTTTTTGGGTCCAGAGCAGAAAGAGAAAACCTAGGCTCTGATACCACTCTGTCACGCCCGCATTTCCTAAGGATAGGAAGTACGGTGGACCGCGACTAGGGGGGGGATAAAGAAGCGGGGAAGAAAGGGGGTAACAAGAATATTTGACTCGAAAACATTTAATAAAAGGAAATTCAATTCAAAACAAAGTACTGTGACGACATTCTTGAGTTAAAGTATTCAGAGTTTGAAATGAAAACATCGTGACGGTTTACAAGCAGCGGAAAAGACCCAAAAGACAGATGATGCCGGGTATGACGACACGACACCATCCGAAAGATAAAAACACACTTTGGCTTTAACTGCTCAACATCCGTCCTCCCCATCGCCGCTCAACCTGCACATTAAGAAAACAACATGCAGGGCTGAGTACTTAAAGCACTCAGTGGACACACGCCAAAAACAAAGTTTGTCATGCCATAACAGTGTAACATCGGGGTTTTGAGTATAATGAAAATAACCCAAGTACACAAAACACATTTCATAAATTCGACTGCGCAGTCATTTTCCGATATTGCCACCCTTATTCCCTCAATCATACACTATCTGATCCAAACCATGACAAGGGGCGTGGCCACACCCCAGGTCATCTAGACCGGCCAACTTGCTCTCAGATGGCACCCAGTCTCGTGTACACTAGCCTGAGGGTTCGCAGCCCAACAGACCCGAATTCGATTAAACATATGTGGTAAACCACTTCAGATAGGTTTCAAAACAAAATAATTGGCAAGACAAACAGTTCACCTCCATAAACATTTCCGGAACAAAGTCCGTATTTAAAGATAACCCACATAAAAGTAGGGTAGAAAAGCCCACCTCGATTGCTTAGCTTTTAAAACAGTTCCCTTCAACCACACTTTCCTCGAAAAAGATCACCCTTTTGAAAGATAAATAATATCATGATTAGAGTCAGAAGAGACGAGACTTTAAACGACAATGCATGATTCCTACGTGGACAACTTCAACATCTAGCACGTTACACGTACATACACTTAACAACATATTACAAAACAAACACACAAAGCCACACGTTCGAAACACACCCCGCACGCAAACGACGTACCCAAAACGCGCACACGACACACGAACACAGCACTCCAAGTCCTGGCATACCCTTACTGTGCAACGGCTCACTTGGCTCGGAAAAGGTTCGGAAAAAGCTCGGAAAAAGGATCGGCGTCTCGGCCTGGCTCGGTGTCTCGGCCGCCTGGCTCGGCACCTCGGCCGACCGTCTCGGCCGCCTGGCTCGGCACCTCGGCCGACCATCTCGGCCGCCTGGCTCGGCACCTCGGCCGCCTGGCTCAGCACCTCGGCCGACCGTCTCGGCCGCCTGGCTCGGCACCTCGGCCGACCGTCTCGGCCGCCTGGCTCGGCACCTCGGCCGCCTGTCTCGGCACAGCTCGGCACCTGTCTCGGCACAGCTCGGCACTTGTCTCGGCATAGCTCGGCACCTATCTCGGCACAGCTCGGCACCTGTCTCGGCTCAGCTCGGCACCTGTCTCGGCACAGCTCGGCACCTCGGCCGACCATCTCGGCCGTCCGGCTCGGCACCTCGGCCGACCGTCTCGGCCGCCTGTTCGGCACCTCGGCCGACCATCTCGGCCGTCCGGCTCGGCACCTCGACCGACCGTCTCGGCCGCCTGCTCGGCACCTCGGCATCTTATGCTCGGCACCTCGGCCGTCTGTTCGGCACCTCGGCCATCTGTTCGGCACCTCGGCCGCTGGTTCCGTGTACACTCACTTTCCTTCAACTTCCGATTCTCAAACCCTATACGACATTCCCACCACGCATTCTACGTCCCAAAACACACCCAAACACCTGGGATCATCCCTTCAAAACTTCCCACCAGCCTGCCCTAGGCCGGACCCTAGATCTCTCGGCCAACCCACACAAAACCCTTGAGCCAAACACAGATTTCTCCGAGCCATCTCTTGGCCAAACACACCCACATTCAACACAAAAACATAACACTCAGAAACCCAACCATTGCACATGAAAACATCACCCAGGACACACCACACGCAGAACTGCGCAGTTTACTTGCAAAAATCATAATAAATTCATACGACATCCAAAGAGGCTGAAAATTACACACCACACAGAAGACACACCAAAGTTTATACAGTTAAAAAATCGTACCAAAAGGAGGTCGTTTGCTCAGTCAAAAAGGGGTCGGAACCCACTGTCAGTTATCACCGAAAACATGTTCAACACAAGCACATAGCCACAAATCCTACTCAACATCTAACCCATCCAAAAACGTCCTATATGCATGAGTTTTCGAATTAAACAAGGGTTAGGGGTTACCTTCCCCGGATGGTTCAAACGAAACGCAAAAGCTTTACTTCCTTTTCCGACTCCGATTCACGACGAAGGAGGGTATCACCTTGAGGAATTCAAGACGATGATGAGAGGGAGTGAATGAAAAAGATGAGAACCGAGAGGGAGAAGGAGAGAGGGAGCTTACCGGTGTTGAGAGCAATTGCAAGAGAGAAAGGAGAGAAAACGATGTGGGGAGAGATTGGAAAGGGAAAGATGTATCGGTTAAGAGGGAGTGGGGGAGGTTGAGAAATTAGTGGGGAGGGGGTGAGAAACCGAGAGAGAGAGAGAGAGAGAGAGAGAGAGATTTAATTTTAATTAGGATTTTTAAAAACATGGCTTAATTAATTATTTAATTACATTTAATTTGCCTAGGTAGAAAAATACCACATCCACAACAATCAAATAAACACAAAATATTTTCCACACCAAATTTTAAACACAAAAACATAGAAAAGAATTTCATCCTTAATTAAAAGAATAAAATTCCACAAATTTTCGGGTATTACATCAATAGGCGCTGTCCTATTTTCAAAATTAGTCTCCTACATTTATTAAATCGATTCGATTGGTAAACCATGAACCGACGACTTCGACAAGCGCTTAGCCGTCATATTTTCAAAATTAGTCTTCTACATTTATTAAATCTATTCGATTGGTAAACCATGAACCGATGACTTCGGTAGATGCTTAGGTGTCCTATTTTCAAAATTAGTACTTTATCCGTCCTACAAGAATATGCACTTTTGGTTGTGTACATATTTTAATGTATAATTGATAAAGTAAGAGATATATATATAAAGAAAAAGTAACTAAAGGGTAGAGAATAGGTCCCACCTCATTAGAGAGAAAAAAGTTTACAATATTAGAAAGTGCATACTCTTGTTGGACAGACTAAAGAAGAGGGGGGAGTATTCTACATTTATTAAATCGATTTGATTGGTTAACCATGAACCGACGACTTCTACTGGCGCTCAACTGTCCTATTTTCAAAATTAATCTTCTACATTTATTAAATAAGTTCGATTGGTAAACCATGAACCGATGACTTCGGTAGATGCTTAGCTGTCCTATTTTCAAAATTAGTATTCTACATTTATTAAATCGATTCTATTGGTGAACTATGAACTAATGACTTCAACAAACACTTAGTTGTCCTATTTGAAAACATTGATATGCATGTATTAAATTGAGATTGGTAAAATCATATGTAGTGTTAAGCATAAACTACTCCATCCGTCCCATTATTGATCCTCTTAAAAAAAAGACTCTCTCCATCTTGATTAAGATGATATATTTATTAGTCGATACGAAATTTTAAGAGTTGTTAATTAATGTATTTAATTTGAAAGAAAAAAGGTAGGCATGAATGATAAATGGAATGAATTAATTTGATTTAAGAATTATTTTATTATTATTTTTTAAATAAAAAATATCATCTTAAGTGCAATAAATTAAAAGAAAAGCCTATCTATCTTAAATTGGAGAAAGGAAGGGTATATAAATATGGAAGTAATTACTTCAATATATATAGGGAAAGTGGAGTGAATCTAGAACTGCCCATTATTTTTCATTTCCTCAAAACCCAAGAAATACTTTAATACTGTATAATAGCTGAAATAAATCATGAGAGAGAGGGAGGAGAGAGAGGAGGAGAGGCGGAGATTTGAGAGTTTTTTGTTAGAGGAAAAGCAGAGAATAAAAAGAGACCGGATGTTGACAAATTTCGCGTCACTGTTCTTAGAAGGTCGTTTGTTAGTGTGAAGATTTCTTATCTGGGATCTCTCTTCGTCTCTCTCACTTTCTTCTAAATTAAAAATAGTACTATTCCTTCCCCTCCCCTACCACTTTGTTTATATCAACAGTTATTACTGTGGGGAGAATTCCCTTCTTTTTTTTGTATTTTCATTAATAAAAACTCCCCTTCTCTCTCCAAGACTGCTGCCTTTTCTCTTTCTAGAGAGAGAGTGAGAGGGCGTGGCCCAGCAGATCGACATCTCCAATTCTGAGTTGAGTTTGATGAGGATCTGTGCATCTTCAATGGAGTTATCATAAACACTCAATTAATTGCTGCCTTGTGCCATTTCACAATTATTAGTGAGAAAAAGCCTCAGAATTCAATCCATGGGGGATTCATGAGAGCAGGTCGCTTCAAGATGTGGGTCTGAGGTAATTAATTTTTGATTATTTTGTTATGATTTTTTTAAGATTTAGTTTTGTTTTGACTATGACGCAGAAGAAAATGGATTATTCGTCTTCCATTCAATTCTACCTTATAATTAGTCTTTTTGATTAATTGAGCCATAATTATATTCGAAATATATGCGTTTTCAGTTTCATAAATTTATTGGTGCCATTGGTTGGGAATTGGGGTGATTGAATTTAAGCATTTTTCTCGGCGGTTCGTATATTTCCTCATATTTGGGGACTATTTCAGTTTGATGTGTGATCATCGATAGCGATGTAAGATTTGCTTCCTTTCTTAATATTCTATGCTTAGTTGCAATTCAAGATCCCTTAACCGGAGTGTGCTACATTTATGTGAGTTTATTATTTTAAGAAAACCTATACCGTGATTGCTTAAATCTGCATTTAAATATTTCTTCTCATTGGCCAAGTTTGTTGAGTTTAGGTTTAGAAAAGATTGTCTCTGTTATTAGCTTGTCAAATAGTGAGAGTTGAGTTTGAGTTTTGAGCTCAGGACAGTTGCAAGTCCCATTGAGTTTGCTATTCTTGTTTTGATTGTTTTTTTGTGTTCCTGTTTTGTATCACTGGCTGTCTTGTTTGAGTTTTCCTGAAATCCTTGGCCCCAACCATGGCTGCTATGCTGCATTATTGTTAAACAAAAATTAACCTACTACCTGGAGTTTGGGCAAGCTTGTGACACACTTTGATGGAAATTCTTTGCAGATAATGTACTTAACTTAATTTCCATTGCTGGGGTCTGAAATGTTGTTCTTGTCTGGTATTTATGCCGACTAGCTTCTATGCAATATATGTATAAGTGTTCAATTTGTTCTCAGTGAGAAGGAGCTGTTGATGCTAAAATAATAAGAAAAATAATAAGATTGTTTCTGACTGGAGAAAGGGCTACTAACACCAGTTTGTGGTGCATTGTTCCAATTTTAGATGTACATGTTTTCATAACATTTTATTTTGGTACCGGATCCAGCTTCTAGCCCTAGAAAATAGGTGCATGAATTCTGACGTTCCTATTAGTAATTTATTTAGAATTCTAAATTTCCTTGCCACTATTGGCGAACCCTGGAGTTGGTGCTGCCTAATCTAAACAAAAGGGAGAATGTGGGGAGAGAGTTTGTAGAATTTTAGGTTATGCTTCGAATTTCCTAATACTGATTTATATATCTTCTTTAGGAATGGGAACAAAAGTAGATAGCAAGAGCTATTTTCCGGGATATTACTCCATGAGAGATCTTAATGAGGATTCTAGCAGTAGTAGCTGGCCCATTTGTTACGGAGATAAGGCTATCTCAAACGGGCAATATTACAATGGCTTCATGCCTAGGACAGCAATGGATGGTTATCCTGGGTATGGCAAGGATGCATTGAAGCAGACAATGCTTGAACACGAGGCTGTTTTTAAGAATCAGGTGCTTTGATTTCATTTTAAGTGACCCTAATTTTAAGACACATATTTTCCTTTTGCTTATTTGTAAGTTTTTGAGTTAAATCTGGTGAGCATAATCTCTTGTATGAAATTCAGTTATTGCATCAGCATCCTGATCTCTTGATTTTTTACCTGCTGACATCAAGGTTTCTGAACTCCACCGTGTTTACCGGATCCAGAGAGATATGATGGAAGAATACAGAAGGAAAGAACTACGTAGAATCCGACCATCAATAGAACCATTGTCATCATCAAGTCTCGGAGGGCCTCAAGTGGCATTAGAAGATGCTCGGAAATGGCACATGACGGGCTTTCCTATGTTGAATTCTAATTATGAAAGAACATCTATCTCGGGGGTTGAAATCACTAATTCTCCTATGAGTTGTACGAAAGGGAACACCGATGTGCAACCTGGTCAGTTCCCATTCCAGAATGGGTCTTCTTCTGTAAAAGACTCTGAACTGTTGGATTCAAGACCAATGAAGGTGAGGAAGAAGTTGTTCGATCTTGAACTACCAGCAGATGAGTATATTGGTACTGATGAAGGCAAAGAGTCACCGGATTGCAAAGGCTCGGATGTATCAAGTTATGCTCCTAACGGAAATCTAAAAAGTGGACCTGAAACTCAGAAGTTATCTCCCGTCGGGCATATTGGAGCAACAACTGAATGTAGGATAGATGCCTCAGCTTCTGGTTCTTGTTTTAGGAACCCTGTTATGTTGGCTGATCTGAACGAACCCATTGATGTTGAAGAGGCAACTGCTCCTTCGTCGACGAATATCTTTGGTCATGGTTCTATCAACCGACATACTAATGGTGTGAATCAGCATGCCATGTTGAATGCAGGTTATTTAGGTGCAAATGCCAAAACAGTAAATTACCGGGAAGGTCTTTTGACCAATTCGTCTGTTGAGAGTAAAGCTAATGAGAGAGGACCTCTCTCCCATATCTATGAAGCAGGTAAGCACTTGGTGAAGATCTATATTTTATGGTATTCTTGAAATCTTCCTTATCTTAGTTGCCCAATCCCTCCTCTTTGAATATCCATATAATCTGATTATCTGCCAAAATTAATTTATTCCATTAACTATTTTTATCATATAAGTTACAAAGCTCTTTATTTCTCTATCTTTCAGGGTCCAGCAGAAGTAACTTCTATTCAGTAATTCCCAGTCTTCAGCAAGATAAGTCTCATCCAATGCAATGCATGCTCAATCCACACGATCAAACTCCTGGAATATATCTAACTCGACATAGTCAAGAAGACTCTTGGAGGGAGGGAGCCCACCATCATCTAGAATCTTCTGATAGAAGCCGTGATCAGTCCAATAATAGATTCATGGGACCCCATATGGCTTCTCACGCCCCTGGTTCAGACCCATTCTTTAGTTCGTCTTATTATTCTGGCACCTGGGCTCATGGCGTCCCATCCTGGGCGAAGCCTGCTAAGAGCTTTACTCAGATAATAACAGCGGCAGATTCACGTCTGAACCCAGCTGCAGCAATGGATCGAGGGGTGCAGATTTCAGGAGAGCCTGTCTCATCCTGGGCGAAGCCTGCTAAATGCTTTACTCAGATGATGACCGCGACGGATTCATCTCTGACCCCAGCTGCAGCAATGGATCGAGGGCTGCAGATTTCAGCAGAGTGGCAGAAACATTGTGGAGGAAATCGGCGCGTGGGTGACGACTTCATGTTGAACCCTGGTTTGGGAGGTGAACTGTCGACATGGAATGGGTTTTATCACGGATCTGCCTCAGGGTCGAAAGAAATGAAAGCTCACATACCCTCATCGGGCTTTGATTACCGTAACTGCAGTAGGGGCAAAAATGTAGTATCTGACCACATGACTAGTCATGGATATGGGCATTTTCCAAGAGGATCCTCGTTTGCAGATTCAAAACCTCCACTAGATATTAACTTGAACGAGGTGGTTTCGAAGAGCTCGTATAATGAGGTAATGGTCCTGCCAGATGTTGCTACAGTTGATGATAAAAGTAAGCCTGAGGGCCACCGATCTTCATTGCCCTGGCTTAATAACACGCCAGCCCGTGCTAATGATGCTGCAAATTCTAGAAGCTACGTCCAAGATTTTTCCAATCAATTGTCTTGTAAGGCCGAAACAGTTAGAGATCTCAATGAGCCATTCACCCCAATAATTGAGTTGGAGTCGAATGAGATGAAGACTACCAGGAACCAGAATGTTAAGAAAATTCTGGGGTTCCCCATTTTTGAAGCAGGTGATCTGAAAAGTGAGCTCTTTTCTCATGTTTCCAACTCGGCAAGTTTTAGTTGCCCTCGTGATGGAAACGGTGTCGTTAAAGAAAGGAAGAATAGAGTAATAGATATAAACCTAGAGTGTGAACCTGAAGAAGAGGTTGTGGTGAATGAAAAGCAGACAAAATGTGGCGTTGTCAGAGACTTCATCGATTTGAACTCGTGTATAACAGACTGTGAAGATGCTTTAGCACCTTCTTACGAAAGCAAGACTGTCAAAGGTAAGGTGATTCTTGATATAGATTTGGAATCTCCTGTTCTTCCGGAGAAAGAGTCCAACGAGGATGCTGAGGGTGCAGCAGTATCCTTACTGTTGGAGAATAAAACCGATTCATCACAGGACGAAGCTCTTAGAACTGCAGCTGAAGCAATCATTGCCATGTCATCATCCTGTCCGAAAATCCATCCAGAGGAGAGTGCTGGTATTGATATTCTGGAAGCTTCCTTGGCAGAATCGTTCATGTTGTTTGTCAATGCTGTTTCCTCGTGTCCAGATGAAAGCATGTCCACAGATAAGGATGGCTTGCCAAAGGACTTATCTGAGGAGATGGATGATTTCGAGGCAATGACATTGCAGATACCAGAGACAGGGGAGGAGGATTACATGCCAACGCCCTTTGTCCCTGAGCTCCAGAAGAATGAAGAGGCGGGGGGCAATACAGTGACAAGGCCCCGAAGGGGTCAGGCAAGGAGAGGGAGGCAGCGGAGGGACTTTCAAAGGGACATCCTTCCCGGTCTGACATCCCTGTCGCGCCATGAGGTGACTGAGGATATCCAAACATTCGGGGGTATGATGAGAGCCACAGGGCATCACTGGGTTTCGGGTCTGGCCAGAAGAAATGGCACCAGAAATGGGGGTGGACGGGGCAGGAGACGAGCTGTGGTAGAGACGGTCCCTGCTGCGGCTCCAACTCCAACTCCAACTCCAACTCCACTGATACAGCAACTCAACAGCATAGAAGCTGGTTTGGAGGACAGAAGCCTAACGGGGTGGGGGAAGACGCCGAGACGCCCCAGACGACAGAGATGCCCTGCAGCAGGTAACCCTACTGCTGTGGTGTTAACTTAATAATTGAGAGAGAGAAAAAGAGTATCATTCCTTTGTTGATCATACAGAAGAACACATGAGATGAGGGATCTTGTCTCATCACTTTATGTTAGAGAGAGAGAGAGAACTGTGTTGCGGTCTTGGTAATTTGTCTTGTAAATGTCATTGCATCTCTTCATAATTTGTGTTTTGGTGATTTGTGTCTTTGAGTTACTCCAACTTGTAGAAATAATCTGGCTTGATTTTATATACACGGATTTGTTTCGAATTAATACAAGTAATCTTCTTTATAGTAGAATGCAGCACCCTTTGCCTTTTTTAACTCCCCCATATTCAAAGAATTGAACATTTTGCATGTTGCATTTTGTTGTTTCAGCTTATTTTGAATATTATTTTATTCACTATTTTTTAGAATGTGTATAAGTTGGTATAACGTGAATTGAATTGAGTATGAATTTGACATACAATTGTGGATTAAGTAACTAGTGTAAGCGATTGCTTTATCCTCTGCACAAATGTACATTATTTAAAATTGTAGCTAAAAATATAGCTCAATGGTCAATGCGAATGAAATTGTTGGAGATGTACGCTTAAGATAGGAGTACTATTATCGATAATTAGAAGATCATTTTTTTCTAATTCAATTAAATATGTTAAGCCCCAACTTAATTTGGTAAAATGCAAATCTTCAAGAATTTCGAAATATAAGAATGAAAAAAAAATAAATTTTACGGCTAATTCTTGACACGGACTCGCGAAAGTTTGAATGTTATGAAAAGTTGCTGTAAAAAAAATAATCTTTATTTCTGAGATTTTCTATCTTAAAAAGGTACTACTTCCGTCTTATAACAAGTGTCACATTTTGTCATTTCGGTCGTCCCACAATGAGAGTCGCAATTCACTTTTACCATAAAAGGTAAGTAGACAACACATTCCACCAATCAATTCTACTAACATTTTATTATAAAACTAATATATATAAGTGTGATCCATAATAAACCAATTAATTTATTCAACTCACTTTTATTTACCTTTCTTAAAACTCATGCCCATGCTAAATGTGACAGTTAATGTGGGAAGGAGGTTAGTAGTAATTAAATTAGTTTGGTGTATTTATTTCCATTCGATATATACTCCTCTTTGCATAAACAAACAAAAATTGAGCACAACCGATAACATCAACATGGCGGGAGATGTAAGCAAAAGTGCTTTCGCAGTTCAAATTCGCGTATTCAGCATCCCACGATCTAGAAATCGAGTCGCTCCTTTCAATTTCAGCAAACCATTGAAGAGCAAATTAGTCGGTCGTTGGGGTTTATACGTGGGCGATGCAGGTGTTCGACGAAATTCCTAATCCGAATGACGTTCGTGTTAAGTGATGATAAGATGGCACTGCTTTTAGAGTGTTTTGAGAGGATTTCGGAGAGGAATGTGGTGTGTTGGACATCCATGGTTGTGGGCTATGTGCAGAATAATTGATTAAGAGAGGGGTTACTGCTGTTGAACCGAATGAAATGCTTACACTTTTGGGATTATAGTGACAGAATGTGCAAATTTAGGGGCTTTGCATCAAGGGAAATGGGTCGTATGATCTTTGATGAAGTTCATGTTATCGATGGTATGCCCCTGCTGAGGAAGTTCACTGGCAACAAATGAGGAGACATTCGTCCAAATTCAGTTACCTTATCTCAGCTTGCTTCAGACTTGATCCAGTGACCATGGTTGAAGTCCTATCCGCTTCTGCTACCTTAGGAGGCATCCGATTTGGCTCTTGCATAAAAGAAGGCTTATTGGCATTCAACAGTCTATGTCGCCACTGCGCTTCTGAACCTGTACGCCATACAGTGGGTCATAATTGGCAGGTATGGAGACTCGAGCAAGTGCCTTGAGGTTTTCAACGACATGGTTAAGAAGAATGTTGAGCCTGGTGATATATAGTAGTAGTATTGACAACAGTGTTGTCCTCCTGCTGTCATACTGGGATGATCATAGAGGGATGAAGATATTTTGATCGATAAGAGTCGCATATACAACTTTATCCCTTCCACGAGACACTATGTATTCATGGTGGATTTATTGTCCCGGTCTGGATCCTCAAGTGGGCTTGGAGGTTCATCTGTGCAGCCTGATTGCATGATTCTTGGATCTTTTCTTCACGGATGAATTATCCATTCTAGGTTCGATCTTGGGGACTTGGCTGTGAGAAAGATACTCAAGCTTTATCCAGACGATGCTTATGGTTAACGTTGGTGGTAGAATTATACATCAGAGGTGGATCAGTTTCTGCTCAAGATTACGGTTTCCATCATTTCAGAATGAACAAGTATGAACATTTATACTGTGCTACAAGCAAAAGATATGATAATTGGTTTTGGATTTCATCTGCTGCACGTTGAAGCAAGTGATAAGTATCCTTGTGACATACAAATGATACTATTGAATTACAAAGCTCGCAGAAAGCAAACAAATGATAGTGATACTACTACTGACATGCCAAATCAAGCTATTTCCAACACATATAAAAGAGATGTTATTCGTGATGAGATCCTGCACAACAAGACATGGATATGATATATCCATCTTCTCCTACTAAAAACGCATCCGATCCTTTGCCATCAAAACGTCTATGCACTCTTCCCGGAGTCCTCGTCCTGTGGATCGTAGGGGAGCTGATGCCGTGGCTGGTTGTATTTCTCCCGCAGCTGTTTAATCGGGATAAAATCCCCACCACCATCCATTCCATAGAATAAGAAGGAAGCATAAGGGTGTTCAAACCTATCCTGGGCATGGGCAAACACCATCCTACTTGTTAAGGAAGCAGAATAACTTAAGACAACCTCGGTCGGTAGTTTGCTACAAATATGGACTTATAACTAACCATGTATTGTTGATCCGGCACCATTAAGTTCTCCTCGGCAACTGCAAGAGAATCATGTTTGCAAATCAGTCTGGGAAAAGTAGAGGTGTGAGAAGGAAAATGATGATGGAGCAACGTGAAGTCGAGCACAATATTGGTCTATCTATTGATGAAGAAGAGAAAGAGATCTATGTTAAGATGTGAAGTATCGATAGAACTAACAGACTAACTCCCGGCTGCTGCTAATAATGCTTACCGTATGCCACTAAGAGGTTGGGGTTTTCTTGCATGTCAACCAACACCTGTAGAGAACAAGAGGTCAAGGCTAAAGCCACAAATTTCATTTGGAAAATTTGAAAAGATTCATGAAATGAATTTCAAAGTTATGATCATATTAGCCCCACCATAGAGGCAAGATCGGTTCCTCTCTCTCTTTTTTGTTTGGTTGGTTGGGGCCTGGGGGTGTTACCTGATAGAAGGGTTGATCAGGGCCACGAGTCAACTTGTCAATATTTGCACCCTCAATCCATGATTTCGATTCACAGCATACTGGATCCATGCCACAGATAACAGCCCGATATCCTATAATACCAAACTAAACTTTTATAAGAGACTATAAGTACTTTACTGCTTTATGCAGACTCGGGATCCATGTGAGAAATAGTTGAAACAAAATTCATCTCTTCCCTACCAACTTCACAGTACGCGTCAAGAAAGACTGATTTTCTATGAAACAACTATACGATCATAAATATGTTTGACTAGCCATCTTCATATCAGAATAACAACCCACATCTTGTGTTTTAGTCCTCACTTAATTCTGGTTTGTGGATGATTTCAAGACAAGAGTATATAACAAATTGGACTATATTTAGCACAACTACTTATGTTTAAAAGGGCGATATAAATAGTGCAATATGAGGTAATGGATTACCAAATATTTTATGCTTTACTTTTTGGCCCAAACGGAGAGCATATTTTGCACTTTCATATGCTTGGGCTTTTACAGATGCAGCCAAAGACTTCGCTTCGAGTTTGGAAATTTCATCTCGCAACTCAGCCGCCTGATGATAGTTCTCATTCTCAACTGCATTCTGCAAGTCTGCACTGCAAGCAGAATAGTAGTCCGTGTCAGCTGTAAGTCGATTCTCAGGATATGGAAAATGTCAGGTAATCCGTGTCATCTATGATATGGGATAAAAAGCTCAGAGAATTGGAGCCTTACCGTAGTCTCAATATACTTATAGCCATATCTTGAGCTTCACTCTTGGATGCTGATCCTCTTCTGCTTTCTCGGAGTTTGATAACCTCTGTTTCAACCTTCAACAAATAAATTATTTAAGTATTGTTAGATCTTCACAACTACCTCAAGTGAAAAGCACTGCAGTCTGATAGATTTTCACAGCAAATTCCAAATGCAACAATACCGAGAGAATATAATGAGACTATGATCCCAAAAAGATTAACAACTGATCCTTTTCTAAATGAAAGAAGTACTTTACACAATGATCAGATCTTGAGAAAATAAACTACTACTAATCCAAACCTCAGTCAACTTGTTCCTCAGTTGCTGGGCTACTTCATACTGCTCCAAATTCAAAGCATACTGCAAAGCAATCACAGATATAAGCCAACTAACTTATGTTCAAGAAATCCAACACTCGCCAACAAGATTATAGCACCTCAAACCTGTACACGGGTGGCCAAATCGAGCTCAAAGAAAAACATCAGAATATCCTCACTGGCTCTCTCACTATGCTCACAGCTCGCATCCAATTCTGATCCCTTATCATTTCCTCTAAATAGCCATCCAGCTTGAACCTTCAAACCACTACGTCTGGACAGCTTAAGTGGTCCAGCAAAGGAGGCCCCTCTTCCACCATACACACAATGACACAACCTCGGAGCCCCAACAACTGAATACGGCTCCCTAACTTGGGTAGAACTTCTCCTTGACCAATCACTTGATCCACACAAAACACTGCATCTAGAGGTTACCAAAGTGTTTATCGAATTTTGCACCATTTTTAGACCAGAATAAACCTCCCAAACTTTTCACCAATTTTAAAAATATGGACAAAGCAAGGCCTCAGCTCCTCAATGTATCAAACCATCTGTTCTTAATTCTTATCTGCCTGAAAGCAACCTACCATTTGAGCCGTTCAGCAAAGTCACAAAATCAAGCAGAAGAGTTCACATAGAAGACAACAAGTACTGCAACCCTACGAGTTTCTTTATATATAATCACTCAGAAATTCTCTCCAACACAGAGAGGCCAACTAAAATAATCTCAATTCAAGGCAACAACATTAGCCGCTGATGAATTTCAACCGCCATTAGTGGAATCTCAATCAAGAAAGCTAAAGAATCAATTACTCCAAACACCCGACTCAATCACATCAAATTTATTATTGATAATTCATTTGCGACTTAAAAAAATAAGCAACTGTTCGCCCAATATGATACTAATAAAACATAAATGGGCAGGAGAATAAAGGAAAAAAACCTACATCATACAATCACAGATGAAATTGCTTCCAGAAACCATGCAAAAGAAGGCGTCATTCACGAATCATAACAACTCAATATAAAGCAGATTTTTATTAAGAACAAGATTAATCGGCAATACTTTATGGTTCTACTTCCAATCGCTGAAAACGGCACCTCGAGTGTGTGAAGAATGTGTTTTTTCTGCAGTTGGTTGCCGTGCGATTCGTATCTCCGTCCACTATTCTCCTGAGTCACACAGTTTACTGGGCTGGTCTCATTCATTAATGAGAAAAACAAAAAAAAACTATCCCAAATAAATAAATATTTAAGATAGGATAATAATGACTTAATTACTCGAATATTACTCACTCAAATATATGTACTTTTCTGATTCCGCCCATAATTTTATATAGTGGAGTAATATTATTTAATTTAGTGCCTATTTAATTTAGCACATTTAGGATCAAGTATTTGACATTATAATGATAAAAAAATAGTAATATATTTTTATTTTAAGATATGTGTCACTGTATCTAAAAGATACAATTGACAATTAGTTTATTAGAGTACTTAGAGCATCCAGAACGGCGAGCAGGACGGTGTACGTCCGTCCGTGCCAGCGGCACGGAGACGCTGTCCGCCGCTGCGCTCACGTCGCTGGCACGGCGCTTCTCGATGCATCGACCACGTCCGTGCCAGCGAGCAGGCGACGTGGCAGCGTGTGATTGGCCAACGGCCAATTTAATTTTTTTTAAATCAGATTTTAATTAAAAAATCCGATTAAAAATAAAAAAATATTTTCCCACTTCCCAAAAAATTATATCCGTTTTCTACCCACTTTTAATTTATTTTTCAATTTTTTTCCCCAAAAATAACCATTTTCATCTATAAATACCTCTACTCCCACACCAAAAATTCACACCACACTACACAATTATCATCCAAATTCTCTCATTTCCATTCTCAATTCTCATCCAATCTTTAATTCACTCTTACTCTTACAACAAAACAATGTCTGGCCACGGCGATCACCCCCCGGGCTCCCACGGTTGGAACCCCGATTGGTTCGGTTCACAACCGTTTCATATTCCGCAAACAGAATATTCGGCCCCTCCTCAAACCCAAGGTTCGAAAGTTTCGGGTGGCTACCGGCCTTACCCGATCGACGACCAAGATGCCCCCGAAGGGAAATACGGGTGGACACCCGAGCCTAGAGCAAGGTCGAGCGGCCCCTCCCAAACTCGGACTCCTCCTACTCGCGGTGTCCGCACACCGTACACTCCGGCGGAGATGGAGCAATTGTTCAAAGCGTTCTTGTCAATCTTCGAAGATCGACGAACCAATCTGACGATCATTATTGGTGGCGCATCTGTAACGACCCGCTAAGCCAATATTATTAGAAACAATATTATTAGCTAAATTACTTATATAAGTAACTTTTACTGCGATTAAATCCGAGCCCCGAGCTTGCGCCATTTGTACCTACACCAAATGAAATGATCAAAAAAAAAAATATATATATATATATATATTAATAATTAATTAATATATTCTCTGATAGCTTATCCGAGAAGGGCATGACAATGCATTTAATGTTACTTGATGAGTAGTAAAAGTAATAAATGCTGCATTT
Source organism: Salvia splendens (assembly GCF_004379255.2). Classification (NCBI taxonomy): domain Eukaryota; kingdom Viridiplantae; phylum Streptophyta; class Magnoliopsida; order Lamiales; family Lamiaceae; genus Salvia; species Salvia splendens. The sequence continues at coordinate 10,599,055 of NC_056034.1, forward strand.
ATGAATGCATTAATGAAGTATGGAAAAAAAAAATTCTCATTCTCTGACACAAATGATGAACTTTCTCTCCAAGAATAATTACCGCTTACGTGGCCATCTTTTATTGCCATCTTCTATAGATTAGTATATTTCCTCACTTTCTTTCACCAGAAAAACGTTACCATCACATATCCTAATCACCCCTTCCCAACCCCACTTAATTCCTTCACAAACCCCACATACTATTTCCTCTTCCTACTTCAATTCCACATCGGACAGAGCCTAAGGAGGAAGATTTACACACACTTGTAGAATCAAGTCACCAATCCAACACCACCTCTTTTTCCCCCACATAAAAGGTAATTCCAAGTTTTTTTTTTTTTTTTTGCATATACATCAGATTATAGTAAGAATGAAAATGGAAACATGCTAGGTAACCTTTATTTCCACATATTACATCAGGGACTCCAAAATTCACCCAACACATACAAGTAGCATGCCAAAACCAGAATTTTCCCCAAGCTATTTAATGATAGACATAACATAGGACTTTTAATGATGCTTTAGACAACACCAAAAGCATGTGACTCTTATAACAATTCTATGTAGACCTCTAAAATAAATATAGAAACTCATCTTGAGCCAATCAGTAAATCTGCCGTGAGGAACTTCCGGCAGCGAGCTAGGCGCTCCGTCGTCAACAATGACAGCCCACGCTCCAAAAACCCATCCTTTCTTTTCGTTCCATGAATCTGGGAAATCTTGGAATGAAATTAACAAAGTCTATTATCATAAAGGTATTTAAAACTTAAATAAAAAAAGGGGGGAGGGGATGAGGGTCTCGACGGCAACGGCGCTGGAAGGGAGGGGAGGGCTGGTGGATGCAATCCCAGCCGAGCTACAACCTCGGCCAGAGCCGAGCATGGTCCCAGCCGAGCTGAAACCTCGACCAGAGCCGAGCATGGTTCCAGCCGAGCTGAAACCTCGGCCAGAGCCGAGCATGGTTCCAGCCGAGCTGAAACCTCGGCCAGAGCCGAGCATGGTTCCAGCCGAGCTGAAACCTCGGCCAGAGCCGAGCATGGTCCCAGCCGAGCTACAACCTCGGCAAGAGCCGAGCATGGTCCCAGCCGAGCTGCAACCTCGGCATGAGCCGAGCATGGAGTAGGAAACGACTCCGGCAGACCTACAGCCTCGGGAAGAGCCGGTCGAGGAGCAGAGTGTAGCAAGGGAGGAAGTATCCATTGCGAGGACAAGGCCGGCGAGGAACGTGGAGCCTCCGAGCCGATTCAGCGACCTTGGGGCTGTAATGCATATTGATTTGAGGTCCTTTCCGAAATTAATTTATTCCGGGCCTAAGAATGAAATGGTTAAGTAAGCTAAAATAAATAGTTGTGACCCAAATTGTTTTATTTTTTTAGGAGTAATTAGTAAAGTATAGAATATCAAATTTTGGTTGGAATCTAACTAGCAAACGAAGTGGAAGTAAATAATGCAAGATTTGGAAATTTCGAATAATAATAATAATAATAATGTTAATAATAAAGTTAAACCTTGAGATTTTTATTTCTCATTTAATCAGATTAGTTTAAAACTGAATTAGTATTTTTTTTTTCTTTTCCTATTGTGTTGTTTCAAAAGGTTATCTCCGCAAGTAAGGTCGGAGTAAGAGATTCAAGTAAGGAAAATAAGCGATCAAGGTGAGCTTTCTTATACTTAAAATACAAATCGTATTCTATGAAAACGCGAGCACATGTTCGTGGATGTTTTAAAGATATTGTCTTGCCATAAATGTTTTGTGTATGATGCCTATCTGTTTGGCTAAGGCCAAGTGAATTATGAATGATGATATAAGTCGAATTCGGGTCCCAGTGAGGGTGGTGTCCCCGCTCGGACTAGTGTACACAAGCTCCCTCTGTCATGTTGGGCAGAGCAGGTGACCGAGGAAGGTGGCCACCTTCCCGGCACATGCATGTAAGGTGACCGTGCGAGAACACCATCTCGACGGCACAAGGTGATCAGATATGGCTAAGTACAGGAAAAAGGGCCCAAAGTGAATATTTTAGTAAGCTCGGGTCTTTTCAATAAAACCCCGAGTATTACTGCGATGATGGCTTGACAATATTTTCAAATGTATATTTGTAATTTTCGGCATTATGTTCACTGAGTACTTTTTGTACTCAGCCCTGCATTTTTTTCTAAACGTGCAGGTTGAGTCGTGGAAAGGGGAAGGGATAAGTGCTGTGGAGAGTAACCTAGTAGATAACTATGAACAAAACTCTCGGAGGTTCATGTCTCCATACATGGACCGCGTTCTTTCGTTTCCGCTGTGCCGGTTAAGAGGCAGTGTCTATCTTACTCTTTACTCTGATAATCAGAACTTGTATGAACGGTCACTCGATTCTACATGATCGAGTGTATTTTGGTTATAAGTATTTCCGTATTTAAGTTATTATGTGCGTCTCGTTTTGCTTTGACTTTAATTCCCCCTAAATTCTATCCCCGCTTCTTATAATCCCTCCTTAGTCGCGAATTCCCGGATTATGCTATCCTTAGCTAACTGCGGTCGTGACAGAGTGGTATCAGAGCGTTCTTTCTCGCTTTGAACCCGAGAGTCTTTTTCAATAATCCTTGGTCTAGCATTGATTCGCTGGGCTTTTCGACTAACAAAAGAGACTCCCAGCACCTACCCCCAACACGCTCAACCAAAGCAACGGTAAGTGAGTATATTTTGTTTTAAAAGCAAGTGTGTATAATTTTTACTGATTTATGTATAGAAATTTTCTTTTTTTTCCTTTTTGTATACATAGCCTTAACGGAACATCAATCATAATTTGCCAACGCTTCCCTGAGCGAGGCAACAAAACCAAAAACGTTATAACAAGTAGTTCCGAACGATAGTGAAATGCATGATGGGACGTAGAAGTGACTTTTAGGACTGCTTCTAGTACCCAAATATAACATAGTTGGATACGACTCGTAGGAATGACCAAGCATCCGCATCACATCACGTTTACTTCTTTATGTTTTATATGCATATTTACGTACCGCGATACGAGGGGGGGGAGGCTGATCGATATAGGTTCTTTTGCAGATGGTCTATCCTACAGTCGAGGACATTCTCCTTGAGTACGTCACATTTGTGATACTCGTAGGAGAGGATCTTGGGATATCTCTAGCACAGTTTAGGTGGCTATGGGAGAGAGCGCACCCCTTTGGAGTGACTCACTATGACGGGATACAGCGACTTATCAGACTTCTACCCTCGGATTGGGTAGGCTTTGCCATCGATCGATCCCGTGATTATATATTTTCTGTAGCCCCTTTCTTCGACTCTTTTGGTGATTTTCCCGAATTCATCGGGGAGATCCACTCGTGTTTTATCCTACATGGTCAGGCACCGAGGGGGCCATATATGCGGCCGGGCGATCTAGCCCCGGTAGGAGACCCAGGGGTCCCGCAGCCAGCAGACCTTCAGCCCGAGCCGGTCATTCAGCAGCCCGACCTGATTCTCCCACCTCTGCCCTCTCCACCGAGGCGTCGGACTCGCGGAGAGTTTGAGGCTGGACCATCTCGTTTCCCTTTGGGAGATGAGGAGGATCTCTACCTAGTCAGCCCTGACCCCGCACCGAGCCTAGAGGGAGTAGGGTCGGAAGGCACCGAGGCGAGAGAGTTACGAGCTGCAGCAGCCGAGAGGTGTAGGAGGGGCAAGGCCCCCGCCACTCTTTCAGACGGGGATGAGTCAGTTGAGCAGAAGATCATAGTAGGTACCAGTCGCCTACAGCCATTGCCCATTCCCTCTGAGGCATCTCCCGACGCATTGCCAGGAGCGACGAGTCGTACTATTCCGAGTCGCCACGAGCCTATATCACTAGAGCGTGGACCCGTCGCATGGGCTATACGCCGTTGGGGAGCTGTGACCAGTGGACCACATCCTCCGGGTAGCACTATTGAGTCAGCTATTCGCCTTGATGAGAGTTCGGACGAGGAGGAGCCAGAGGAAGGTGAGGAGGACCCGGGGACCGGTGCGAGTGCCACTGAGACACCAGCCTGATCGTTGACTAGATAGGGATGTCACCTTTGTATATATGTGTGTACTCCAGAAACGGATTCGTTATGAGACCGTTCTGGTTTATGTTTTGACGAGCTATAGTATTTTGACATCACGGAAACATTCATGTGAGTGTTCTGTGGCTTGACCTATTTTGACTAACATCTGTTTAGTAACAGATGTGATATTTTGCGACACCAAGAATGGTTGTACGAAAGTCCTCCGTGGAGGCAATTTTTCCCTGTACATAAACTTTATATGTATATATACATGTTTTACTTTCTGTCTCTAGCAGAATTTGATAATGATTGTTTGAATAAATTGAAGTTCTCTACTCTCCTAATCTTTAAAATCTTTCCAACAATAGTAACTTATAAGGAAGTGTTTTATCAATAGAAAATGCCGCCAAGGATAGCTGGGCGACCCCGAGGAAGAGGAAGAGGACGTGGTAGAAGGCCGCACCCTGAGGCCGAAAGACAACACGTAAACCCTCCGCCACCATCTCCACCTCGATCACTTTCACCTCCCCCTGCCCCGACAGTAGATAGAACTGTCGTTAACACCTTTCTGAAAAAGAAGCCGCCAACATTTGACGGAAAAGGCGACCCCACTGAAGCGGAATCGTGGATACGTGCGCTCGAGCGCCTGTTTGACTTACTGCAATGCACAGACGATGAGCGTTTGGTTTGTGCCTCACTCCAACTGACTGGGTCAGCAGATTATTGGTGGGAAGCCCGCAAAAAGATAATGACCCCGCAGCAGCTAGAGGACCTAACTTGGGATCAATTCAAGACAGGAATCTACGACAAATACATCCCCAAGAGTTATAAAAAGCAGAAGGAAACAGAGTTCTATAACTTGAAACAGGGACGAATGTCAGTGACAGAATATGATCGCACTTTCTTTGACCTGTCCAGGTACGGAGCTGATCAAGTGGATACGGATGAAAAGATGTCCGAGAAATTTTGTGCTGGCTTGAGGCACGAAATAAGAGTAGCATTGGCTAGCCGTGGCGGACTACCATATTCCGAAGCTCTAAAACTGGCCTTAGACATTGAAGCTGCATTGCCTAAAGAAAGACCTGCACCCAACCCTACAAATATGTCACTGCAGACCTCGTCCCAAGCCCCAAGGGACAAAAGGAAGTGGGAAGGAAACCAGAACCAGTGGGGACAAAAGAAGCCATGGCATGGACCACCCCGCCCACAAAACTTTGCAAGGCAGCCTATCTTTAAACCGACAGGAATCACTCAACCAAGGCCCAATCTTTGTCCCAAATGTAACAAGCCCCACAGCGGAATCTGCAGGGCCGGAGAAATGACTTGTTATACTTGTGGAAAGTATGGCCATATCGCCAGGAACTGTCAAAATGGACCTCAGAGAAGGAGTGCACCAGCTAACCAGCCAGCACAACGTCAACACCTGCGAGCTCTACATGCAGACACCCAGAACCACCAGGCCCCTCATCCACAACGACCGAGCCTCTCAACACAAGCTAGGGCATATGCATTGGGGCGAAACCAACAGAGCAACAACCATGGGAATCTGGCAGGTATGGGCACCCTACTGAACGTACCTATTGTCCTATTGTTTGATACTGGTGCTTCGCACTCCTTCATATCAACCTCGTGTGTAAGCACTTTAGAACTCACACCAGAACCAGCCGAACCTAGAGTAACGGTGTCCTCACCAGTAGGAGGAGTTATAGAAATCACACAAAAGTGCTCGAACCTAGAAATCACGCTCGGAGAACGTAAGGTTATTGCTAATAACTTGGGGGTCATGAAAATGGAAGATGTCGATATTATACTAGGGATGGAATGGTTGGCCAAGAACCACGCCACCATCAAGTGCAGTGAAAGACATATTTCCTTTCAAACTCCGGGAGAAGGGAAAGTTGAGCTCCATGGAATCACTATGAACAAGCGCAAATCCATAATTTCGGTCCTACAAGCAGCCGCGCTGGTGAAAAAAGGGTGTCCCGCCTACCTCGTCTACTTAAGCGAAGAACATAATGAAGAAAAGAAGATTGAGGATGTGGATATTGTACGTGAATTTCCAGACGTGTTTCCTGACACGCTGCCCGGGTTACCCCCAGACAGACGACTGGAATTCACCATCGATTTAGAACCAGGAGCCGCGCCAATTTCAAAAGCGCCATACCGAATGGCCCCAAAGGAACTGGGAGAACTGAAATTACAACTGCAAGAACTTTTAGACCTGGGTTTTATCAGACCTAGTGTGTCACCATGGGGAGCTCCTGTACTTTTTGTCAAGAAGAAGGATGGAACGTTGAGGATGTGCATAGACTACCGAGAATTGAACAAGGTGACACTCAAGAATAAATACCCATTGCCAAGGATAGATGATTTATTTGACCAGCTTAAGGGGGCCAGTATATTTTCTAAGATTGACTTAAGGTCCGGGTACCACCAATTGAAGATCCGGTCCGAAGATGTACCCAAGACAGCTTTTCGCACCAGGTACGGTCACTATGAGTTCGTAGTAATGCCTTTTGGATTGACCAATGCCCCTGCGGTGTTCATGGATTTGATGAATCGCATATTTCACCCATATCTCGACAAATTCGTCCTGGTCTTCATAGACGACGTCCTCATCTACTCGAGGAATAGATCGGAACACGCTGAGCATCTAAGAACTATCCTCGAAACGTTGAGGACCGAGAGACTCTATGCTAAATTCAGCAAGTGCGAGTTTTGGCTCAATGAGGTTAATTTTCTTGGACACATAGTAACGGCAGAAGGAATTCGGGTAGATCCAGCAAAGGTAGAGGCCGTACAAAACTGGAAATCACCAACCAACCCGAACGAAATTCGGAGTTTTCTAGGACTGGCTGGCTACTACAGAAGATTCATCGAAGGGTTCTCAAAGATTGCCAGGCCAATGACGCAACAACTCAAAAAGGGCATCAAGTTTGTGTGGACCCCTGAATGCGAAGCTAGCCTCCAACTGCTAAAAGAGAAATTAACCACCGCCCCCGTGTTAGCCGTGCCAGAACCAGGAACAAATTACGTGGTCTACACAGATGCTTCGAAAAATGGACTCGGGTGCGTTCTAATGCAGAACGGGAAGGTGATAGCTTATGCGTCGAGACAACTCCGACCCCACGAACTGAACTACCCCACTCACGATCTGGAATTAGCAGCCGTAGTGCATGCACTGAAAATTTGGAGACACCACCTATATGGGGTTAGATGTGAGATTTTCACTGACCAGAAGAGTCTAAAATACTTCTTCGAACAAAAGGATCTAAACATGCGGCAGAGGAGATGGCTCGAGCTGGTAAAGGATTACGATTGCAGCATAAACTACCATCCGGGCAAGGCAAATGTGGTAGCTGACGCACTGAGTCGAAAGTCCCAATCACAAGCTTGTCTAGCCACCAGGGAGGGAATACTAATACAAGAATTCGCCAAGATGAGAATAGAAATAATACAAGCACCGGAAACGGTGGAAGCTAAAATCGCAACTTTGGTGCTGCAGCCCGACCTGAGAAAACGAATAGTTGACGCCCAAAGACACGACGAAGCTCTGGAGAAAATACGAATAAAAGTGCGGACCGGTGAGCAAAGCAATTATAGTGAAGAGGCGGACAATGCCCTCACTTTTGAAGGAAGACTGTGTGTACCGGCCAATCCGGACCTTAGGAATGAAATATTGATTGAGGCACACGACACACCGTATACCGCTCATCCGGGAAGCACAAAAATGTACCAGGATCTGAAAAGAAAGTTTTGGTGGGACGGCATGAAAAGAAGCATCGCAATGTTTGTCGAGAGATGTTTAACTTGCCAGCGAGTCAAGGCATTGCACCAACGACCTTATGGGAAACTACAACCCTTGGAAATTCCCGAGTGGAAATGGGAACATATCGCCATGGATTTCGTGACAGGCCTGCCCAGATCCAAGCGTGGAAATACTGCCATTTGGGTAATTGTTGATCGACTCACGAAAAGTGCTCATTTTATCCCTATTCCCATCACGTATGGATCCGAGAAGCTAGCACAGTTATACGTAAGGGAAATTGTGCGTCTGCATGGAGTACCTGTGACAATCACGTCAGACCGAGACTCGAAGTTTACATCCAGATTCTGGCAAAGCATGCAAAGGGAAATGGGTACGAGATTAAATTTCAGCACCGCATTCCACCCCCAGACCGACGGACAATCCGAGAGGACAATTCAAACTCTAGAAGATATGTTGAGGGCCGTCGTACTCGATAGAGGAGAAAATTGGGAATCCATCTTGCATCTGATAGAGTTTGCCTATAATAATAGTTATCAAGCCACCATCGACATGGCACCTTATGAGGCACTATATGGAAGAAAATGTCGGTCTCCACTCTATTGGGACGAAGTAGGGGAGAGAAAGGTATTAGGCCCAGAATCCGTGGCGGAGATGATTGAAATCGTGAGACGAATCCGGAGTCGAATCAAGGAAGCGCAAGACCGACAAAAATCCTACGCCGATGAGCGTCGAACGGATTTGAAATTTAACATCGGAGAGAAAGTCTTTTTGAAAGTATCTCCTTCCAAAGGGATAACCAGATTTGGACTCAGAGGAAAGCTGAAACCACGGTTTATTGGACCCTATGAAATTCTGGAAGAAGTGGGCCCGGTAGCATATCGTTTGGCATTACCACCCAATTTTTGTAATGTGCACCACGTATTCCACGTCTCCCAACTTCGGAGGTACGTGTTCGACCCGAAGCATGTCATTCGTCACGAGGAAATCGCTTTAGAACCTGACCTGAGCTACGAAGAAAAGCCGATAGAAATACTAGACCGAAAGGTGCAACAGCTTCGGAACAAGTCGATTACTACAGTGAAGGTTTTGTGGAAAAACCACGGACAGGAAGAAGCAACATGGGAGCTAGAAGAGAAAATGAAGGAGAAATATCCCGAGCTTTTTGTTTAAACACATCCTAAATTTCGGGACGAAATTTCTTTTAAGAGGGGTAGTATGTAACGACCCGCTAAGCCAATATTATTAGAAACAATATTATTAGCTAAATTACTTATATAAGTAACTTTTACTGCGATTAAATCCGAGCCCCGAGCTTGCGCCATTTGTACCTACACCAAATGAAATGATCAAAAAAAAAAATATATATATATATATATATATATATATATTAATAATTAATTAATATATTCTCTGATAGCTTATCCGAGAAGGGCATGACAATGCATTTAATGTTACTTGATGAGTAGTAAAAGTAATAAATGCTGCATTTATGAATGCATTAATGAAGTATGGAAAAAAAAAATTCTCATTCTCTGACACAAATGGTGAACTTTCTCTCCAAGAATAATTACCGCTTACGTGGCCATCTTTTATTGCCATCTTCTATAGATTAGTATATTTCCTCACTTTCTTTCACCAGAAAAACGTTACCATCACATATCCTAATCACCCCTTCCCAACCCCACTTAATTCCTTCACAAACCCCACATACTATTTCCTCTTCCTACTTCAATTCCACATCGGACAGAGCCTAAGGAGGAAGATTTACACACACTTGTAGAATCAAGTCACCAATCCAACACCACCTCTTTTTCCCCCACATAAAAGGTAATTCCAAGTTTTTTTTTTTTTTATGCATATACATCAGATTATAGTAAGAATGAAAATGGAAACATGCTAGGTAACCTTTATTTCCACATATTACATCAGGGACTCCAAAATTCACCCAACACATACAAGTAGCATGCCAAAACCAGAATTTTCCCCAAGCTATTTAATGATAGACATAACATAGGACTTTTAATGATGCTTTAGACAACACCAAAAGCATGTGACTCTTATAACAATTCTATGTAGACCTCTAAAATAAATATAGAAACTCATCTTGAGCCAATCAGTAAATCTGCCGTGAGGAACTTCCGGCAGCGAGCTAGGCGCTCCGTCGTCAACAATGACAGCCCACGCTCCAAAAACCCATCCTTTCTTTTCGTTCCATGAATCTGGGAAATCTTGGAATGAAATTAACAAAGTCTATTATCATAAAGGTATTTAAAACTTAAATAAAAAAAGGGGGGAGGGGATGAGGGTCTCGACGGCAACGGCGCTGGAAGGGAGGGGAGGGCTGGTGGATGCAATCCCAGCCGAGCTACAACCTCGGCCAGAGCCGAGCATGGTCCCAGCCGAGCTGAAACCTCGACCAGAGCCGAGCATGGTTCCAGCCGAGCTGAAACCTCGGCCAGAGCCGAGCATGGTTCCAGCCGAGCATGGTTCCAGCCGAGCTGAAACCTCGGCCAGAGCCGAGCATGGTCCCAGCCGAGCTACAACCTCGGCAAGAGCCGAGCATGGTCCCAGCCGAGCTGCAACCTCGGCATGAGCCGAGCATGGAGTAGGAAACGACTCCGGCAGACCTACAGCCTCGGGAAGAGCCGGTCGAGGAGCAGAGTGTAGCAAGGGAGGAAGTATCCATTGCGAGGACAAGGCCGGCGAGGAACGTGGAGCCTCCGAGCCGATTCAGCGACCTTGGGGCTGTAATGCATATTGATTTGAGGTCCTTTCCGAAATTAATTTATTCCGGGCCTAAGAATGAAATGGTTAAGTAAGCTAAAATAAATAGTTGTGACCCAAATTGTTTTATTTTTTTAGGAGTAATTAGTAAAGTATAGAATATCAAATTTTGGTTGGAATCTAACTAGCAAACGAAGTGGAAGTAAATAATGCAAGATTTGGAAATTTCGAATAATAATAATAATAATAATGTTAATAATAAAGTTAAACCTTGAGATTTTTATTTCTCATTTAATCAGATTAGTTTAAAACTGAATTAGTATTTTTTTTTTCTTTTCCTATTGTGTTGTTTCAAAAGGTTATCTCCGCAAGTAAGGTCGGAGTAAGAGATTCAAGTAAGGAAAATAAGCGATCAAGGTGAGCTTTCTTATACTTAAAATACAAATCGTATTCTATGAAAACGCGAGCACATGTTCGTGGATGTTTTAAAGATATTGTCTTGCCATAAATGTTTTGTGTATGATGCCTATCTGTTTGGCTAAGGCCAAGTGAATTATGAATGATGATATAAGTCGAATTCGGGTCCCAGTGAGGGTGGTGTCCCCGCTCGGACTAGTGTACACAAGCTCCCTCTGTCATGTTGGGCAGAGCAGGTGACCGAGGAAGGTGGCCACCTTCCCGGCACATGCATGTAAGGTGACCGTGCGAGAACACCATCTCGACGGCACAAGGTGATCAGATATGGCTAAGTACAGGAAAAAGGGCCCAAAGTGAATATTTTAGTAAGCTCGGGTCTTTTCAATAAAACCCCGAGTATTACTGCGATGATGGCTTGACAATATTTTCAAATGTATATTTGTAATTTTCGGCATTATGTTCACTGAGTACTTTTTGTACTCAGCCCTGCATTTTTTCTAAACGTGCAGGTTGAGTCGTGGAAAGGGGAAGGGATAAGTGCTGTGGAGAGTAACCTAGTAGATAACTATGAACAAAACTCTCGGAGGTTCATGTCTCCATACATGGACCGCGTTCTTTCGTTTCCGCTGTGCCGGTTAAGAGGCAGTGTCTATCTTACTCTTTACTCTGATAATCAGAACTTGTATGAACGGTCACTCGATTCTACATGATCGAGTGTATTTTGGTTATAAGTATTTCCGTATTTAAGTTATTATGTGCGTCTCGTTTTGCTTTGACTTTAATTCCCCCTAAATTCTATCCCCGCTTCTTATAATCCCTCCTTAGTCGCGAATTCCCGGATTATGCTATCCTTAGCTAACTGCGGTCGTGACAGCATCTGTCGCCGGTACAATGAAAACCTGTCGGCTGGAACAATCGAGTGCAACGAGAGTATGGTGCGCAACGCCATATACAGAGCCAACGAAGAAATCCAAAAGTTCAAGGGGTATTACCTCCAGGAAGAGCGGTCGGAGAGAGGTTGACATCATCAGTTCCGCCTTGTCGACCTACCAATCCATGAACTACAAGCCGTTCAAGTACCTCCACATTTGGCAGGAGACGCGGTCGCATCCAAAGTATAGGGGAGGCGTAACATCCTCCTCTAGCGGCTCCTCCAAAAGGTCAAGGTCGGTATCCCTATCCGACGCCGGCTCCGAAGACGTGGCTAGCCAACTTGCCGGAGCTAACTTGGGTAGCCCCGAAGCCGGCCCGAGCGGTTCCCAACGCCGACCGCAAGGAAGGAAGAAGGCGGCGGCCAACCGCCGTCGCGCCGCGACTCCATCCGCCCCCGATCCCGAACCCGCTCCTTATGTGCCACCTCACCCCCCCACCAACTCGTTGTGGGGGGTTTTGGCCCAACTCAATTTGGCCGATAGGTCAAATATGACCCCTGAGCAACTTCGATCGAATGTGGCGATGATACGGGGTCTCCAAAGAATGTTGGGGGTATTGCCGGATGATGATTAGTCTTCATCGAGGGAATTTTTACGCTTAAATTGTGTAATTTTTATTTTTTAGTAGTTTAATTATGTAATTTTCATTTTTTAATATTTTAATTATGTAATTTTTATTTTTTAGGATTTTAATTATGTAATTTTTATTTTTTAGGAATTTAATTATGTAATTTTTAATTTTATTGTAATTTGTAATATTATTCTGGGTATTTTCAATGAATTTCAATTTTGTGGAAATGTTTTTATTTAAATTGAATAATAGAAAGGTGGGACCCTTGTGCTCGTCCTTGCGGAAGAGCACAGATGTGGGTGTTGTGCTCTTGCCTAAGAGCAGGCAGAAAAAGTGGGGCCGGGCCCACATCCGTGCTCTTGCCAGCGAGCACGGATGTGGGCTCGGCCCCACTTTTTCTGTATACTCTTAAGCAAGAACACAATACTCATATCCGTGCTCTTCCGCAAAGACAAGCTCAAGGGTCTCACCATTCTATTATTCAATTTAAATAAAAACATTTCCACAATATTAAAATGCATTAAAATTAGCCGGAATACTATTACAAATTATATAAAAAATAAAAATTACATAATTAAACTCCTAAAAAATAAAAATTACATAATTAAAATCCTAAAAAATAAAAAATACATAATTAAAGGCTAAAAATACCCCCGCGGAAGACTTTTCATTCGGCTCTACCCCCAATGTTCTTTGGAGACCCGTATCATTGCCACATGCGATCGAAGTTGCTCGGGGGTCATAGTTGACCTATCGGCCAAATTGAGTTGGGCCAAGACCCCCCACAACGAATTGATGGGGGGTTGAGGTGGTGGCACAAAGGGAGCGGGAGCGGGATCGGGGGCGGATGGAGTCGCGGCGCGACGGCGGTTGGCCGCTGACTTCTTCCTTCCTTGCGGCTGGCGTTGGGAACTACTCTGGTCGGCGTCGGGGCTACCCAAGTTAGCTCCGGCGAGCTAGGTGGGCACCTCATCGGATTCGGCGTCGGATAGGGATAACGACCTCGACCGTTTTCCGGAGGAGCTAGAGGAGGATGATACGCCTCCCCTATACTTCGGATGCACACACACCTCCTGCCAAACATTGAGGTACTTGAACGGTTTGTAGTGTTGGGATTGGTAGGTCGCTAATGAGTCACTGATGATGTCGACCTCGCTTCTGCCGTTCCCCGCCGACTGCTCTTTCTGGAGGTAATACCCCTGGAACTTTTTGATTTCTTCGTTGGCTCTTTATATGGCATTGCGCACCATACTCTCGTTGCGCTCGATTGTTCTAGCCGGCCGATTTTGATTGTACCGGCGACAGACGCGCCACCAAAAATGGTCCCCGGATTGGTTCGTGCCAATCTCCGGATCTTCGGAGATAGATAAAAATGCTTTGAATAATTGATCTATCTCCCCCGAAGTGTACGGGGTGCGGACACCACGAGTAGGAAGATGAGGAGTTTGAGAGCTGCCGCTCCTTCCCGCTCTAGGTACGGGTGGTTCAGGTGCCCACCCGTATTGCCCATCAGGGGCATGTTGGTCGTCCACCGGGTAAGGCCGATAGCCACCCGGAGCTTGCGAACTTTGGGTTTGAGGAGGGGCCGAAAATTCCATTTCCGGACTAGGAAATGGTTGCGAGCCGAACCATTCGTGGTTCCAACCGCGGGAGTCGAAGGGGTTATCGCCGGAGCCGGACATTTTTTTGTTGTAAGAGTGAAAGAAAGATTGAGAATTGTAAGAATGGAAATGAGAGAATTTAGATGTGAATTGTGTAGTGTGGTGTGAAATTTTGTGTGGAAGTGAGGGTATTTATAGATGAAAATGTGAATATTTGGTGAAAAAAAATTGAAAAATAAATTAAAAGTGAGGAGAAAACAGATATAATTTTTTGGGAAGTGGGAATTTTTTTTAATCGGATTTTTTAATTAAAATCTGATTTTTTTAAGAAAAAAATTGCCAAGGGTATTGCCGTTGGCCAATCAGAGGAGGACACGTCAGCTGCTCGCTGGCATGGACGTGCTCGATGCATCGAGCAGCGCCGTGCCAGCAGCGAGAGCGCAGCGGCGGACAGCGGGTGCCGTGCCGCTGGCACGGACGAACGCCGTCCTTCAACCGCTGTGGATGCTCTTAGTAAGCTATAAACGATGCTATCTTTAAAAGTGATTAATCCTACATACTTTCCATCTTCAAGTTCAAAGGAGAAAGAAATTGGTTTCCAAATAGTTAACCACTTAACCGCCAATAAATATGTACTTGGATCTCCGTGTGTGTGTGAGTGTAGAGAGGTTAATGCCTTAGGCAAAGTGTTTGTGAGTAGGGATGTTAATGGAGCCCGCAACCCGTGGGTTGACCCGAATTACCCGTCAAATTTATAGGGTTAGGGTTGGAAATTTCTAGCCCGATAAAATACAACCCGATTAGTCCGCATCCGATTAACCCGCAACCCGTTATGGCCAGACCCGAAAACCCGATAAAATTTCTATTGTTCTATTTGTTTGACTCCTAATTGGACAATTTCATTGATTATTTTTATAATATAGATAACTAAAAAAATAACATTCAATTTTATATTAAACATATAAATTATATATTAAATTTTTATTAATATAATAATAAATAAATAAATTAGAAACTTCTAATTCATTAATAAATATTTAAATTTGTAAAACATGCTTTAAAATATTTAAATTTATGTTTTATTTTACACAAATCTCAAATATTAGTATTTGATCATGTTTGTGTTTGAGTTTAAGTATATATCTCAAATTTATCATAATTAAATATTTATATTTTATAAATATAACTAATTTTCGTCATTATTTATTGGATTGATCGCATGTTAATTTTATCGGTAGCAACCCTATTAACCCGTTGGGCCAGCCCGAAACCCGAGCATTTAGGGTTAGGGTTGAACTTTTATAACCCGAAAAATCTCAACCCGATTAGCCCGCACCCGATTGACCCGCAACCCGAGTAGGGTTGGCCCGAAACCCGGTGGCCGGCCCGATTGACATTCCTATGTGTGACTGTAGAGAAGTTAATGCCTTAGGCCAAAGGTCTCAATTCGAGTCGCGACCTTTAAATTTAAAGTTATTTAGCCATAAAAAAAGTAGTTTGATCTCAAACCACGATGACATATGAACTAAATTAAAATAGTACTACTAATTACAAATGAATATTCCTATTTATCTTCAAATATCCAAATACAAAAGAAAGGAAGAGTTAATGAGAGATTCTATCAGTACTAGCTTACAGAATATGCAAAATTACAGATAATCAGCTAACCCCAAAAAAAAACTAGAGAGAGAAGGTTGTGACCTGCTGCATATGAGGAACCGGAAGCAGAAGGAAATGTGCCTTCTTATATGATCTATTGCCGCTGATAAACATATTTTTTTCTTGGATCAACAATAACGCCCTTCTCTCCATTTACTTCAAGATCATGCCTGCATTACATAATATCCGGTTACACGATCAACCTCATTGAACTGACGCCGTTGCAGCGCCCTCACAAACACAACTTGAGAAACGGAGGCAGGAGAACTCACTGAAACACAAAATTTGGAATGCTCAGTTGTTTGCGAGGAATGTATCTGAATAGCTGCAGAAGGCGATCGAGATAGTTCACCTTCTTCCACACCTACAAATCAGAGTAACCAAATAAGCTTTAGAGGGAGGTGAAGGGTATCATGGATGTAGCATTACTCCATACCACCTTATCTATTAAAAGCTGCATTGCAAAAATAGCGGTTTTTAGTCCAAAGGTTGGATGAAGGACATATATTGCCTGTGTTATAGTAGCAGAGAATCAGTTGCTAACAGCTTGTGCAACTACGACAGAATATTAAGAGGAGGATTGCTCATACGTTAAGATTATGTTGGTGCTTCCGCTCGAGTATTTGCTCTAAACTGTTCATCCACCCTAGGTCTGGTTGCCTGTTCACTCAAATTTATATGAAAAGTATTTTATACGGTGAAGAGAGCAGCGTAGAATATCTTCATGAAAATCAGATTGCTTCTTATAACTACACAATGAGGTATCTGCTTCAAAATAAAAGAGGCAACTCACATCTATAATGATGCGGCTGAGTGGAAATAAACAATAGTATAAGGCTTCTGTATCACAGGCTCAAATTCCTAAATCGAAAACAAGGTAGAAAAAATATTCAGTTTGAAAAGCAATAGAGCATGCTACGAGACATTACATAACATAAGCAGTGGAGTCACTAAGTCGCAAAGTATATTAACAAATGTTCACCTTTATTACGTACAAGACGAACCGTTCTAGATCAAGACGCCTTAACAGAAAATGTGCTTCGACAACCACCATCACTGGGCGACCTTCATGGTCAACTCCACCTCGGTAGCTGAATGGATACATGATATATAATTATTAACCTTTTACTGAAGCTATAAAGAAACTCACAATGCAAGCACAACTATCTACATGGACGCAGTAAGGAAATTATAAATAAACTCAGCAAGTAACAAAGCACAAAAAACTAAGCACCAGAAACTGAAGCTCGTCTTACACTATTCTCATTTCTGAAATCTCGGTAAGATTTTTTTTTTTTTTTGAATATCAAGTCTGAGGACAGCAAATTCTACTCATGTGCCTCGATATTCTTTTAAAATTAGCAAAGCAGTTCTACAAGAGTTCATACTGAACATGTGAAGATCAAAGACTAGAATGAAAGGTAATCCCTGACCAAAGCAGTAACCAAACAGATGGCAGTTAGCGGAAATTTTTTTGTTAAAGCAACATCATCAAGAGGCACTGCTGCCTCACATTGCATTTTAAACGAAGCTAGTTGTTAGTATGCCTTGAATCTGTATAGGATTATGTTTCCTAATTGGGATAGGATTATGTTTCCTAGGCTCAGTCTGGGCACAAAATTCTGTAATCTGAAATCTATAACCATAATCCGAAAACACTCTAAATAAAATTTGTTCTCCATTTCCTGCCCGCGGACGTAGCCAACAATGTTGGTGAACCACGTAAATCTGTGTCTTCTCTTTACGTTTCTGTTTACCTCGATTACACAATTGCTCTATTCTGTCACAACACTAGTTAAGTGTTAAGTAGTGAATGCATTTACCTCATCATCTTCGTTCATATCCTCTTGATTGAGTGAATTTGCTTTAGCAAGATATCTGACATGAAGGGAATATTCTTCAGCAGCAGACAAAGGACCCCTGAGGTCACCATACCCAAGCATTTTAGCAAAATCCCAACCATTTCGTGCATCAGCAGCTTTCTCCCACTGCTCCATGCGTCTTTGGTCTGGATCTTTGATCAAGGACATGAAAGCAGGATCCAGATATGAAGACAAGTATGCTGAGTTCCTGCTTTAAGAGGAAATCATAGGATTGGTTTGTAATTTATAAATTCATAGACTGGAGGCAAAAGTTTTTTAGCATAGCATAAAGCTGGTTCTTGTATATGTAGATATACAAATAGAAAAATGTTTAGCATTAGAGGCATAAAAGGGGTGAGAAAGAGGTATGCATCACTAGCTTTCGTGCTGGCAAAACATCACTGACTAGCAGATCCTTAGAGGTTTGAGGAATTCTTGGAACCGCCTTCTTCTTCACATTAGGCAAAGGCTGAATTCTTATTCTGCGTTCATCAATAACTGTCTCACCATTTTCATCGCCAACATCTGCAGGAAGTTTTGTAGTAGCTAATACCTCCTCTTTCTTCTCCCTTGGAAAGTAAAGTGGGAGCAATCTAGGATAAGAGCAACATCAGAATGTAAAAATTCAAGAGTCTACTATTACAGCAATTTCACTTAAATGAGTGCATATAGATAACTTATCCATTAACATGATCCAAACATTTGACAGTTTCAACAAACAAACCTCTTATAAATCTCTGCGTCAGATGATGCTGTGGTACAAAATATGACTGCATGTACGTAATCCTTCTGTTTCTCGAGAAATCGCCTGACAGTTCCTAATAAAAAATGCAAAAAACGATTGCACATAGAGAAAGTTCTCAGTCATGATCATTAAAGTAAAAACAAGGCAGTCAGACATTAAGAATAATGATGGAATAGAATATGCTTCATGAAAGGAAATATCTAACTTATTGCAACATGGGCAGCAGGTTCTCGTGGATACATTTTGGCTTCTGTATATATACAGCCCATAGCAATGCTGCATAGACATCATAAAAAAGCTTTAATCCACAAATGCATGACCCATGACAATCAAGAGAATGGATAACTGTTTCAGTGTTTGGTAGAGAACAACCTCTGCAATCCATTTTCAATGAGAAGTTCCAGGCAAGACCTATAGCAATGACTTAAAGCATTCTCTACAGCAGAATGATATTTTACAGCATATATAGGACCAACTGTATGTATGACCCTCCTGCAAATTAGAATAAACTATTATTCTTGAGTAAGAAGTAAGCATTTATGTACATGGAAATAATTGAAAAACAATAGCTGGGTTTAAATTAGCTATAAGAAATCTGAAAATCAACTGAACAGAACATCTTGTTCTTCTAATATCTAACTTCAGCCATCCTGTCTACTTCCTGTCCAGAAATTTCACTTTCTCGGTCTCACCAATCTCCACGTACAGCGAATCTCTACACACTGATATTCAATGTATATATGGAAATGCAATGACAGAGAATAAATATGGGAAAGCCTACAGGTTCTGCAATTGAAATTAATGATAACCACAACGCAGTTAAACCAATAAGTTTAAGTTATCTAATAAAAGAACATGAGATAATTACCTAGCAGGAAGGTCATATCCTTTGCTAATTTTTGCCATCCCTGTTCGGCAACCACCCTGTATTATCAGCAGAGGTCACACAATGAATGAAAGTCTTTCCTGTTGCATAGGTACTACAAACTTTAGCGTTGAAACTGATATTTTGGATATGCAATGTAGCATACCAGTGTTGCACATTCTTCTGCAAGGACAGGTCCAGCTGCAGTATGCAAACCAGGACTGCTCTGCGATTCATCTAAGCTCTGTCGGACAACAAGAAACATGCAATATTAGTGCGTGCAAGGATCACAAAAGCAAATTTCCGCAACATGTATTGCCTTAGATAATTACAACGCACTGCATTGCTACGAGACACCTATTACCTCATTCGTTGAATTGACAACAGCATCCACCTCAAGAACCCAAGGGTTCCCCCTCCAAAGATAAACCTTGGAGTTAACCTCATGATTCACCGGGAACCTGGATTGCATGCCATTTAAACAATCCCCACCCTCATCTATAGATGTCAACGGGTCTGCAAAGGATGAGTTCGAAAATGCAGGATCTTCATTCTCATTCGAGTCTTTACACTCCACACTACTCCAGCATGGAACTTGATCTAGTGTCACCACAGAATCTCCACTTTCATTTGCCAACCCACCTCGATTGGTGTTGGCATCCACAGCATCATCCATACTTACCGCCCAATTATCAAATTATCCCCTCTTTTAATAGCCACCAGCCAACATCATATATCCAACCTATCTGCTTGAATATGTAAAAATATCAATATCAACAATGGCAACAAGATGTGTGTCGACAAAATTGAAATCCTGGCCAAACACAAACAGATATTCGAAAGAAAAATGTAAGCCCCTGTTAACGTCAAAATAACCCACAGAAGAATGCATTATCATCCCCCCCCCCCCCCTAAAAAATGGTTCCTCAAGCAAACTAGGTCTCCAATAATGAACAAATCACATGCTTTTAGCAGCTTATGGACCATGTCACCCAGACAGAGCACACATTAATTCATCAAAATTCGGAACTCCCAAATTTGCATATAAAATTATATAGGGAAAAAACTCATATGGGCCCGAATTATGAAAATAGCGATAAATAGAAACAAATATAACGAGGCTTATCATATCAAAACCAGTTTTTAATGGTGGCAATTTCTCCGATCTATGCATGCAGACGCCTCGAATTTGTGGATTGCCAAAGACTGAAATACCTGGGAATCGGAGCAGCTATCAAATTTTAGAGAGGGAAAGAAAAAATTCCTATGGGAGGAGAAAACGATGAAATGAAGGTTTGCGCATAATCGATTTCTGTGAGGTGGTGACTGGTGGGGATCCCAATTTTTAAAAATAATACTAATAATTCTTTAGAACAACAGAATCATCTTTAGCTCGTCTCAGTATTTTTCAATTTATGTTTATTTTAACATTTTGAATAATTCAAAAATTAATAAAGTTATTTTTTTCCTATAATTTTGAAAAGACCAATAAATGAAATAAAATATTAAATCAAATATTATGTTCATACTTACAAAATTAATAGCAATACTAAGAGTTGTCATGATTAGATTTGTAGTAATAGTACTACTATTATGTTTCCACTTAATTTATTACTATTATAAAAAAAAAATAAACGGTTTAAATACGGATGAAGTAAAAGTAAATTTCACAAATAACGCTCATATAATATGTAAGGTGATAATTTTGGAAGAAAAGACTTTGAAGTAATAATGAGTCATAGTTAAAAATTAAAATAGTCCTACAACTATTTTTTTGTTACAGTATAATATACTACGTACTCTCTATTATTGTTAGTTGGAATATTTTGTCACTTGAGATGCTCCCTCCGCCCGTATGAGTCTTATTTCCATCCTGCATGAGTTTTAAGAAATGTTAAAAAAAATATGAGTCTTATTTCCATCCTGAATGAGTTTTAAGAAATGTTAAAAAAAATGGATGGAAGAAAGTTAGTGCAATATGGATCTTACTTGTATATATTAGTTTTAAATGATATGTGAGTGAATGAGTTAATGGAATGTGGGGACCTCCTATCATTTATAATAATAATGAATCGGAATTTCTATTTACGGACGGACTAAAATGGTAAAACGGGACTCCTATCGCCTCGCTGATGGAGGGAGTAACAAACTTTGTCAAATAAGTACTACAAAATGAAATTTTCATCAACTCCTTCACTTATCGCTTCTCCTCACCATATTGACCATAAACCAATATGGTTCTCTCTTTGCTCAATGCGTCACTCACTATCCCATCTCCGACAACTTTAATCTCTACGAACAGATTCGGAATCCCTTCTCGTTCTTCTCAAGGAAGGAATTTTTCGATGGTTTCGTGCCGCAGGGAACCGGAGCATTCGATATACACAAATTTTGGCCGCGAATGTTCATCCGTTCCCGCCATTGAACCGATTGTGCTTCAGAAATCTGCGTTTATTGTAGCTGCCTCTCTTTCTGTTGTTCTCTGGTCTAATCCAGGTGAATTTTCTTCTTTTCTGGGCTTATTTTCCGCTTTGTTTACATATTTTTTTCTTACACTTGAGCTGTGTTGTAGAAATTCACGATTCTTGTTGTTTGAATTTTATTTAAATTGCTGGGAATTACAATTAAGAGAGTTGTGTTCTGTAGCTTATTTACTTTTGTTATTACTTGTTTCTTGAGAATTGGGATATGATTAAGTTGATGTGTTTGGCCAAAATCTAGATTGTAGTTAGGGTGCAAAGTTGTGGGAGAGAAAGCTATTAGTACTTAGGTAATCATTTAATTCAACATTATTTGGAAGGTTGGAACTTGGATTGAATGTTGTTATAGCCAAGTTTCAATCAAATTCTGATGTTTTTGGTAATGATTTTTCCAACTCTGTATGCAAGCTGCAACTAGTCTAAGGCTGAGAGAAATTTCATTTGGATTAGGGTACAATAAAAGATTGATGAATTGGAAACTTCCAAGCTTTTCATCTGAAAATTTGAGTTACATATTTGAAGTAAGTAATAAGGAATTGATTCATGTTATGTTACATGATAGATTGTTCCAGTTCGTTGATTGAACTCGATTTAGCATATTCTGGTTAAAGAATCAGAGGTGGTTTCTGAATCTTGATCACTTTCTACTGATGTAGTAATTGCTATATTATGCGGTGAAATGCAAGTTTAGGCCAGCTATGATCAAGACGCGTGTCTTTCCCTTCACTTGTGTTGGTTGTAATAAAAAATATGGAAATTGGAGGCATCAGTAATTAAAAGTATCTAGCTTGCAGCTCATGCTGGATTCCTCTCGGGCTCCACCGGTATAGAATCAGTCCCCGGTCCACAGTTGCCTCAGATGGATTTCCTCACTCGTTTCAATGGTATGTTCTCTACAAATCACTTCCATACGTACTTGAATGTTTAGCTGCTCAAGTGATGCTCGAAATTGGCTGATTCAGAGGAAAATCAGAAAAAGTATGCAGAGAATGACGCAAGATTCAAAGAGTCTCCGATCCTCAAGAAGCTGCTCGAGCAGTCAAAGTTAAACAAGGAGAAGTGAGTTCTCTCAATGATTGATGCAGAAAGCTATAGTTAAGGTTGTAAGGAGAACATAAGTTTGTGGTACTAATTTGCAGAAACAAACAAGCAACTCTTGACAAATACTGCATTCGAGGAGCTGAGTGGGGCGTTGGAGACTGCTCGGCTGATGGCATGTCACCGGAGGACAGGGAGAAATTTATTGCAATGCTGAAGCAGAAGGCTGGGATCGAATGAAGGTTTTGATTCATGCATTAGGTGAATATCATTTAACGATCTCGTTCCTTTGAGTACTTGGTTTATGCTATGAATAACTGCCATCCAAATTTGATCTTGATTGAACCACAGATGCAGAGGTCTCACTCACAACAGCCACTAGACAAAGCTGGATAGATCCGAGCTTCGGATCTTTGGAGAAAACGGGTATGTTTTTCGACCAAGTTTACGAGTAGCAAAGTTGATCTTTGGAGAGAGGAAGCGTGTAGATTGTTTGGGAGAAGACTTGCTCTTGGAACACAGCAGCATTCTGCTAGAGGGATGATTCGGATACATTTTGCTTTGCTCTGAATTGAATTCTAATAGATTTATGTAGGCTACCCTCCTGAAATGAATATTTTGGTGAAATAAATTTCAGTTTAAGACAAAAATTCGTTGGAATTCAACCTACTTTTAATGATGTTTTTTTAGAAGATTACACAATTTTTTTCTATACAAAAACAGAGCCAATCAGAATGTCATGTGTTTGAGGCCTTTGGGCTTATTGGGCTTGATTCTTTATTTTAAGTCATTTCTGTTGGATCCGATTTTCAGTGAAGAATGTTTTTAGAGATATTTTATTCGGTTATTGATATTGTTTAATGGGATGGTGTTAGAGATGCCCACCGGACCGCCGGAACCGGAACCGGCGGAACCGCCGGTTCGGGCGCGTATATCAAGGCATCGGGGATGGGGCCGACGGAGGCAGCTTTTCAGCTGCAAAACCGGCCGGTTTCGGCGGTTTTTTGACGGTTAACCGGCGGTTAACCGTGAAAACCGGCGGTTCCGGCGGTTTTCCGCCAAAACCGCCGGTTTTCCGAAAATTCAATTTTTTTTTTTTTCAAATTCGAATTCTTCCATAGGAGTTTCTCTCTTCAATCTCCCAATTCTCTCTCTTTGTCTCCAATTTCTCATTTGTGTTATCGTGCTTCCATTTAATTACGCTGCTACTCTTATTACGCATTGTTATACACTTATACTTGTTCACGTAGTTCTATAAGTTGTCTTTCTTTCTCAATTGCTAAAACAAAAAAAATATATATTATTCCATATTTCTACATTTCTACATAGCAATATGTCATCATCCCGAGAACTACGTGGGCTTTGATTCCTCAATAAAATTGTGGATACGTAGGCAACTCAACTTAAATTTGAAAAGTTTAACTTTGAAAGTTTAAGTTGAGCTCAAGCCCTTTTCAATTTCCTCCCCCCCCCCCCCCCCCATTTCATGTTTTTTTTTTAATTTACGTTCCCGAGTCCGACGACACTTGTAAATTATATTACATTGTTGTATGTTGTATACTTGTAGTTGTAGTTGTAGATGTATATGTATTGTAAATTGTAATGTATCGTTGTCCGTTACAACTCAAACTCAATAAAATTGATATCATTTTCTCCTTATTCGTCGTATTTCTATTTGAATTATAAATTGTCTTGTACTCTTGTTTCAAATTGTTGTATAAATCCAAATTTCAAATTAAAAAAAAAAATAAAAAATCGAACCGCGAAACCGCCGGTTCCGAACTGGAACCGCCTAAACCGCCGGAAAAACCGGCGGTTCCGAACCGGAACTGGAACCGTGAAATAGCCTCACGGTCCGGTTCCGGTTCCGCCTTCGACCAAACCGGAACCGGCGGTTCTGAACCGAAACCGTCCGGTTCCGAACCGTGGGCAACACTAGATGGTGTATCACCTCGCATATTCTATTTCCACGACTTGTGTACAAAAATTATTATGTTGCCGACAGTAATAAACTGCAATTTAATTTATGTAATGTGGGACCCCTTACCCGCTACAGACTTCATTATTAGAGCATCCACTACGCGTCCCGCGCGGCTCGCGTTCCGTCCCGGAGGGACGGTTCCGCCGTGGGACGCGTTGCAACGTTCGTCCCGTCCCCAGCCCGTCCTGTAGCCCGTATCCGCGAGACAAGGGACGCGCCGGCCCGTCACGCGCCTGGGCGACGTGTCGCGCCCCCGATGCA
Organism: Salvia splendens; assembly: GCF_004379255.2. NCBI lineage: Eukaryota > Viridiplantae > Streptophyta > Magnoliopsida > Lamiales > Lamiaceae > Salvia > Salvia splendens. The sequence continues at coordinate 10,623,986 of NC_056034.1, forward strand.
TGCGTGACGCCCACTCGCTGGCCCGCGAGTGGGCGTCGTCACGGATGACGCAATAATTCATTTTTTAAAAAAAATCGAATTTTAATAAAAAAATAATTTTCAAACAGTAATATTATCGTTAATTTTTTATTTCCTTTTTTAAAAAAAATTTACTCTATAAATAATCATATTTCGTACTCATTTCAAACACAAACACACATCTATTCCTCTTAAATCATTCCATCTTAAATCAACTCAAACAAATGGATCCTTTTGAGCAAATGCGTCAATTAATGGAACAATCACTTGAAGAAGATCGACGACGAGAGTTGGAGGAAGCCGCGCCACCCCAACGACGCTCTCGGAAGTACATCAATCGGAACCGGGAGGAAGCCGCCGCATGGTTAGTACGCGACTACTTCTGCGATTACCCGATTTGGGGAGATACCTACTTACGTCGCCGTTTCCGCATGAATTGTGTTTGTTTAAATTGAATTGGGTTGGGAAAAAAAATAAAAAATGAAATTGAATGAATAGTAATTAAGGGACGGTTAAGGGACGGAGCGTTGCAAGTTCCATCCCTTAGTTAAGGGATGGAGGAAAAAAGGACAGTGGGGCCCTCAAATAGTGGTCAAATAGTAGTTAAGGGACGGTATAGAGACAACGCGGTGGATGATCTTAATCAACAGACATCACTATCCTTTATTAAAAACCTCCACCGACAGTGGGCCCCACTATATCTCAAACACGGCCTTGCAATTGCAATTTGCCACGACCTCAAAACAAATATTTTATCCAAAAGTATTAGATTCCAAATGCCACTTTCTTTTGCTATATTTACTTTTTGCTATATTTACTTGATCATAATAAAAATGTAAAACTATTTCTAGGGTCCACCTAGTCTGTAGTAAACTAAAATAATGTGTGAAATATATAAATGTGACCATGAGAAAATTAATTATACTTGCTCAGTACTAATATAAAGGCATTTTTTATTTTGATTGTCCTATAAAAATATCTTCTATTTCTAGTGATATTTTTTCTCTAGTTAGGTGAATCTCGTTCTTCATTAATATAACCTATAATTATTTTTCTTCCATCTCTCTTGTTTTACTAATTGTGCATTAATTCTCGTGTCGTTCCAAATGTCCATATTTTTATAAGACGGATGGAGTATAAAATGAGTGAGCATTTTTTGTTATAGTTTCTAGTTTGGATTAAACATGTGAGGAGTATAGATTAACCTATCATTGGAATGATAATTCTACTAAGGGCTCGTTCGGTTTGCAAGATTATATCTCATGATTAAATATATATAGGGGAGCGTTATTCTCCTATTCATCCCTTAGATCCTTTATTCTTCTTAATATGGGCCGTTAGAACTCATTCATCAACGGTCCAGATGATCTGCATTTTTACACTATAATGGTGCATTATTAGTCGGTGTGCATTATTCAACTGAAAATCTGCATGATTACGCTATGCATTATTAGTCGGTGTGCATTATTCAACTGAAAATCTGCATTATTAAATGACACATGGCACCAATCTAACCGTCGGATGACAAAATCGTGGGGCTGAGATTAAAAAGAACAAAGAACAAAAGATACAAAAAGGAAATGAATACATCCATATATATATATATATATAGAGTTGTGATCATATAATAACCCCCAAATCCCGTAATAACTCTACAATCAAATCTTAACCACACGTATTTTCTAATCTTGTAGCTGAGATTCAAACTTAGCTTTCCTTCATAAAAAAGGCGCAGAGGGTAAATATGTCATTTCCCTCATTTAATTTCTGAATTTCGCTCATGATAAAATGATAACATGATAAAATGATAGTTTTACCGGATAGAATGATACTCTGAGTTGATAAAATGATAGTTTTGATTAGATAGAATGATACTCTGAGTTGATAAAATGATAGTTTTGCCGGATAGAATGATACTCTGAGTTGATAAAATGATAGTTTTGGTTAGATAGAATGATACTCTAAGTTGATAAAATGATAGTTTTGCCGAATAGAATGATACTCTGAGTTGATAAAATGATAGTTTTATTCCTGTTTACATTTGAATAATCCCACTTTGCTCAATCAAAATTCTGCGTTTTGAATCGGACCCTTTTAAGTAATTCCAGTTGATCAAGTTGGTGGTGATAGGGATCTTGGCATCTTTACCAAGTTCGGATACAAGCTAGCAAACACACCACCCTATGAAAAATGATACTGTCCCATCCCATCGATGAATAAATACTGGACACAAGAACACCTCAATAAACATGAAGCTTTTCATTAATGGAAGTGTTTCTTTTCAACTTTTGTATATTGCTGCAAGTTAGAGAAAGTTCTCTTATTCTTTACATTGGTAAGATCTAATCTGTGACATAAAAAGAGATGGAAGAACAAAATTGGCTATACACTCAAAGATGTGTATCAGTACCGTGTTATGTACATTTGATTATAAGAAAACCCTTCTATGCTATGCATCGTCTTTCAGCTCACCGTTCTGGAGCTTCTCAGCCTCCACTTCATCATTTATGTCCTGCATTTTGATTCGAACAAAGCTTGAAATCAATAGCACTAGTAGTATTAAATTTCGTAATTTAATACTACTAGTGTTACGTTTTTAAACCCCATGGAAAAGCAAACTAAATGGCCATAATCCTTTTAGAATTTGTTCCCATTTTGAGATCGCTCAAATTAGTTTATTAGTATACTTCTTTTTCCACTTTATATCAACCTAAAACTTAAATTAACATCGATCAATATCGAAGTCTCTCTATTTTGGGGAATATAAAGAATTTTGTACATCTTGCATAACTAGTTGCAGGTAAAATGATAGTTTCAGAAGGTAAAATGATAGTTTCAGAGTATAAAATGATAGTTTTTGTGTTTAGATTTATGAAAACCGTAGTTTCTGTGTTTAGATTTATAGTTGTTTCACTGATGTTAAGTGATTATGAAAACCGTAGTTTCTGTGGTTAGATTTATAGTTGTTTCACTGATGTTAACTGATTATGAAAATCGTATGGCCTTTGTATTATGTTTACATGGTTAGATTTATAGTTGTTTTGCAAATAAGAGTGAAGTGAAATCATAATAAGAGTGATGCGTTTTGTGAACAAGAGTGAAGTGTTTTATGAACAAAAGTGATGTGTTTTGTGAAAAAGAGTGAAATGTTTTCTGAACAAGAGTGATGTGTTTTGTGAACAAGAGTGAAGTGTTTTCTGAACAAGAGTGATGTGTTTTGTGAACAAGAGTGAAGTAAAATCAGAATAAGAGTGAAGTGTTTTGTGAACAAGAGTGATGTGTTTTGTGAACAAGAGTGAAGTAAAATCAGAATAGGAGTGATGTGTTTTCTGAACATGAGTGATGTGTTTTGTGAACAAGAGTGAAGTAAAATCATAATAAGAGTGATGTGTTTTGTGAACAAGAGTGAAGTGTTTTCTGAACAAGAGTGATGTGTTTTGTGAAAAAGAGTGAAGTGTTTTCTGAACAAGAGTGATGTGTATTGTGAACAAGAGTGAAGTGTTTTCTGAACAAGAGTGATGTGTTTTGTGAACAAGAGTGAAGTAAAATCAGAATAAGAGTGATGTGTTTTCTGAACAAGAGTGATGTGTTTTGTGCACAAGAGTGAAGTGTTTTCTGAACAAGAGTGATGTGTCTTTGATTTTTTGCTATATTGATTTTTTTCTCATATCCATGAAGCTGCTGCAGCCAAAATAAGGTCTAAGATGCGTGATTGAAACACGATTGCAAAGGACACAGCAGAGGACACGACTAAACTCGATTTGTAATTGAAACTATCATTTTATCATTTCAAACTATCATTTTATCCACTGAAACTATCATTTGAAACTATCATTTTATGCAAAAGTATCATTTTATCATTTGAAACTATCATTTTATCGTTTGAAACTATCATTTTATCCACTGAAACTATCATTTTATCCCCTAAAACTATAATTTTATCCCCTGAAACCATCATTTTATTAAGTGCAACTATCATTTTACCTTCTGAAACTATCATTTTATCCTCTGAAACTATCATTTTATCAAGTGCAACTATCATTTTACCTTCTGAAACTATCATTTTATATGATACATTTTATTTTACTCACTCGTATACACATACACTCTCTATCTCTACACATACATTAATATACGGTGGCGACATGGCGGCTGAAGAGGCGGAGGCGGCGGTGACTCCAAGTCCAACCATACTTGCACTCCAACATATATGCCTTCTCAGGCGAAGCTCTTATCAGTATATATATATTGCACTCCAAGTCCAACCATACTTGAATTCACTAAAAATCTACCATCAACCAAACTTTTCTCTCTCTCCCATTCCCTCTCACACACACAAATCAAGGTTGTACTAAACCTTTTGAGGGTGCTGTAAACACTATATATGGAGGCCGATTTAAAGCCAACAACAAAGGTTGCTGAAGAAAGCACTCTTGATTGGAGAGGAAGGCCTTCCAACCCCCTCAAGCATGGTGGCATCAGAGCTGCTGCCTTTGTTCTTGGTACTACTATATGTATATAAAACTATAAAAGATAATTAAATTATACTAATAATATTGTGATGCGGATATATTATGCAAGGCTTCAAGGATTTGAGATAATGGCAATAGCTGCAGTTGGGAATAATCTGATAACATATGTCATAAATGAGATGCACTTTTCCCTCTCCAAATCTGCAAACACAGTCACTAACTTTATTGGAACTATCTTTCTCCTCTCTCTCCTCGGTGGCTACCTTTCCGACTCTTTCCTCGGCTGCATACATTAATATACGGTGGCGACATGGCGGCTGAAGAGCGGAGGCGGCGGTGGCGCTGATGGACTCGGACGAGGACGGGTTGTTGGGTTTGGAGGATTTCGTGAAGATAGTGGAGGGAGCGGGAGAGGAAGAGAGGCATAACGATTTGATAGGTCAAATTTTGATATTTCCAAAATGACAATTTTGCCCTTATATAACCGAAATATGATAGTTTTATTTGATAAAATGATAGTTTTGTTAGATTAAATCTAGACCACATATTTTAAAAATGTGTGGTGGAGATTTAGTTATAGGGTTATTACGGAAATTGGGGTTATCATTATAATGCACCTTATATATATATATATATATATATATATATATATGGTTGCACTATTCTCCTTTTCCACTCTAAGATCCTTTTCTCTTCTTAATAATAGCCATTAGATCCATCCAATCAACGGACCACGTTAATCCTTATTAATTATTTCCGCGTTGCATTATAGCTCCTTTCGTTGTGCATTATGGGGGTAATTTAGTAAAATCCCTAAATTGGAACCGCCTTTTGTTTTGGGATGTGCGGAGGTCACGGGATTTGCAATCTTCCACTCTTCAGTTTTCTCCCATTTACTCCAGCCGACTCCTCAACTCTCCCACTCCTTCCCCTCTCTCAACCCTACTTACATCCGCCACATTTCGAATTCCACAGCCTCCGCCACCGATTTGCGTCGATTCCACTCCACCGCAGTTACCGCTGCCACAAAATCGACCGGCGTTGTCGTGTTTGCACGCCATATTCAACAAATCGAGCAGGTATGCATTATGAAATTAGTCAACTAAGCGTATGCCTAGACTTTAGGATATCGTTTTTACCCAGGTAATCGTCTAGGGTTTTCTCTGATTATGAGTCCGCGACATTGTGTTGGGTTTACCACGTCTCGGTGCAAGTATCTTATTTATTTCGGTTTATTCCAGATCAAAAATGACAAAAAGAGGTCGTCCCCGCGCGCAAGCATCGCAGGAAGCAGGTAAATTGCACTCGTTGGTTGTGCATTTCAGTAGTATGAATGCGAATAGCCTTATTTAGATGTCTAGTTTAATTACGTGCTGTACAACTAGCATTTTAGGGGTATTGTGATGTCCAGTGCTCAAGAGTATATACATGTATTGTTTATTAGGATTAGTGCATTATGTATATGGTTGGATATTCATTGAATGTTTTGAATTGTGCATTATGTAGAGTAGGTAGTGTGTTGCAGAATGCATTATGGAAGAATTCCGTGTGCATTTTTTAGGCCTGACAGTGCATTATGTATCATTATGTATGCATTATGTTGCTTTTAACATTGGTCATTGGTTGTATTGGTTTGTTGCCTCAGATTTTTACAGAGGAATCTGATTGATGATTTGTTACTTTTATATATTATATGGTTTGATTAGTGCATTATGTCTATACTGAAACCGTCATTATGTGCAGAAAAGTATGCAATATGTATGGTGTTGTGTGTTTTAGTGACTACAATCAGTAAATAGTAAATATATGTGCATTTTTTAGTTTGTACTGTGCATTATTGAACATGATGTATGCATTATGTTTACTAAATTATGCATTACTAAGCGTATTGGGTGTGTACTAATATTTACCCAGTCAGGATGAGTGGTATTCATTATGTGCAGTAAATTATGCAATATGTAGGGTGTTGTGTGTTTTAGTGACTAAACTCAGGAAAGAGTACATATGTGCATTTTTTAGTATAGACTGTGCATTATGGAACATAATTTATGCATTATGTTTACTAAATTATGCATTACTAAGGGTATTGGGTTTGTTGTAATAGCTGCCCAGTTAGTATGAAAGTTTTTTTATTATGTTGTGTTGGTACTGCATTGTGAATCAGTAATAGTGCATTTTTTTGTAGTATTGTGTGCATTATATGAGTGGTATTATTTATATTGTTTAATACATTTTTTGTGTAACACATGTGCATTTTTGTGTTTAGACAATGCATTATGAGTAATTTTTAATGCATTATGAGGTTGTATTATGCATTATTTCATATGATAGATGCATTAATCTGTAAAAAGTTAGCAGCATTATTTATTCTGATTTATTGATAATGTTTTGATGTTTTACTTTGTTTGTTCCATATCAGAGAAGCGGCTAAGATCAGACATTGACGATGCAGTTGACGAGAATTGTGGTTTGGAGTGAGTTTTGGTTCGGCTATAGGGAGATCTTGGTTAATGGGTAAACTGATATTCGGATAGATGTTTCAATTTAAAACTGTACTTTTTCGCAACTTAATAAGTGCGTTTGGATATTAGCTAATGATTTAGATTTGGGTAAATTGTCCGTATTCAGCATTATAGATTGTGCATTGTGTTTTACAATCTGTGCATTACTCCTTTATCGACTGTCATTATTTGCAATGTAGTGTTCGTTACGATAATAATTGTGTATATGCAAAGTCTGAGCATTATGTGTAATTATATCGTCATTAGTTACAGTTAATTATGCATTATAAGAAGTATGCATGATAAATTTAAAGTGGATATAAACGTTGTTCAGGGGTGCATGGTTTATTTCAACTGGATATAAATTCAACATTAGATAAATTAGTGCATTATTTGATTAAAACGTTGCATTACTTACCAAGAAATTATCATTATTTAAAATTTTGTATTGAATAAGACGTATCAACGGGCTGCATTATTTATTCCAATAAGTGAATTTTCTAATTTAATCGTTTTGCCAGAATTCAGGGGTCCATGGAATATTAAAATCGGATATCAATTCTGCAATAGACATTTAAGTGCATTATTTTACTAAAACGTTGCATTATGACCTAGAAAAAAAAATTGGGAACAAACAAAATAATTCATCAGAACACAACTGATACAAAGTTGACTTGTTTAAATAAAAATCAAACGTTGCATTATGACAGATATAAAGTTCCAATAACAATAACAAAAACATGACCTAGTGCAAGACACAAGATGTTGCTATATGTACGTACTATACCCTAGCCCCTAATCTTATTAAACCCTGGGGGGAAACAAGAAACGTGTCCCAAGCATCGTATCACGGTACATCTTATTCGTATGCATTGCAGTTCACATAATTTGCATTATACACACAATAATATGCATTACTCGCTACAATTTGGTGCATTATTCGAATTGTTTTACAATTTGTAATTAATGTGTACGTACTATACCCTAGCCCCTAATCTTATTAAACCCTCGGGGGAAACAAGAACCGTGTGCCAAACAACGAAACACGGTAAATCTTATTCGTATGCATTGCAGTTCACATAATTTGCATTATACAGTCAATAATATGCATTATTCGCTACAATTTGGTGCATTATTCGAATTGTTTTACAATTTGTAATTAATGTGTACGTACTATACCCTAGCCCCTAATCTTATTAAACCCTAGGGGGAAACAAGAACCGTGTGCCAAACAACGAAACACGGTAAATCTTATTCGTATGCATTGCAGTTCACATAATTTGCATTATACAGTTAATAATATGCATTACTCGCTACAATTTGGTGCATTATTCGAATTGTTTTACAATTTGTAATTAATGTGTACGTACTATACCCTAGCCCCTAATCTTATTAAACCCTTGGGGGAAACAAGAACCGTGTGCCAAACAACGAAACACGGTAAATTTTATTCGTATGCATTGCAGTTCAGATTTTGATCATTATATAGTCAAATATATCCATTACTCAATACCATATGTTGTCATACATAAACTGTTATTAAACCCTGGGGGGAAACAAGAAACATGTGTCAAACATCGTATCACGGTACATCTTATTCGTATGCATTGCAGTTCACATAATTTGCATTATACAGTCAATAATATGCATTACTCGCTACAATTTGGTGCATTATATGGATACAATCGATTCATCCTCAATTCGAAAAACACCTAACAACAATGAACAATAAAGCAATTCAAAATTCTCGAGATCAATTATACAATTATTCGATTCGCAAAGCAGCATTCGAATGAATGAATGAAAAATCACGGCTATTATATATATATATATATAGGATTATCCTTTCCAGTGAAAGGAGTGAAGATCATACAGTACCTGCATACATGACAATTACCTGCAGTCAGAATCTAAAATATATCATAATGCAACATATTGTAATTCGTAATGCATGTACATCAATTAATAATGCATACTATATATATTGTATTCAGTAGCGTAAACATATCATAATGCAACTTGCGGCAATGCGTAAAGCAGTAACATCCAGTAATAATGCACATAATATACAATAGATACATATAGTAAACATAAATAACACAGTAGTCAGTTTCAACCGATTTGTGTTGTACGTGGAGTCGAAGGACACAGTATCACCAAACATGTGGTAATTTCTCTTCATTACACCGTCGCACCAAAACAAAGCAACCAACTGGTCAGATTCGTTAACTTCGTAGTGATAGGTGTAAGCCTCGGAAATCTCCTTCTTCCTCGCCATGTCATCCAACACCATTTGTACATCATATCCTTGTGCATATTCTTTGATGTCCCGTGAGGCATTCCTGATCAGATGGGAATTATGCATTACATATGATCATAAGTTCATTATGCTTCATCTAGATGTGCATTATATGTCTCGTTTCAACCTAATACCTTCGACATGCCGAGAGCGAATCCATGGAGGAAGGTTTCAGAGCAAGCGCTCATGTTATACCATGGCAACACAATACACTTAATTATTGCTGGTTAAAAATCAGATAATCAAACTGCTACAAATTGAGACAGAAACATCCGCAATAAAAACAGAATCGTGAAGCTTCGAGATTTACCTTCTTCCATTGATTAGAAACGAAAGCTGTAGATCCAACGCCAATTAGACAACCTTACACTCCCGAGGATTAATTGAGCAAAGATTTGAGAATTGTGATAATTGAAACCTTGGAAAAAAATAGAGATTCGAAATCATATACACCGCAGCATTACCTTCCTTCATCGACGTGTTTTTTGGAAAAAAACTGCCGTATATTCCCATGAGAGAATCATGGGATTTCCATAACTATCAAATAATCATGTACCAAATCTACCCTTAATCGTTTATTAAGGTATTATAATTTAATGGAATCAGTGATTAATTTCAGCCATCCGATTTATAAAATTAAAGGTTGAGATTAAGAAGGAAAAAGAAGAATATATGAGAAAAGGAAATGAATACATCCCTATATATATATATATATATGTAGAGTCGTGATCATATGATAACCCCTAAATATCGTAATAACCCTATAACCAAATCTGGACCACACATATTTCTAATCATGCGATTGAGATTAAAACTTAGATTTACTTCATAAAAAAAAGTGCGGGGGTAAAACTGTCATTTCCCTCATTTAATTTCTGAATTTCGCCAAATATCACGTAAAATGATAAAATGATAAAATGATAGGTTTATTGCATAGAATGATAGTTTTGAGATTCAAACTTAGATTTACTTCATAAAAAAAGCGCGGGAGTAAAACTGTCATTTTCCTCATTTAATTTCTGAATTTCGCCAAATATCACGTAAAATGATAAAATGATAAAATGATATGTTTATTGCATAGAATGATAGTTTTGCCGGATAGAATGATACTCTGAGTTGATAAAATGATACTTTTGACTGACTGATAAAATGATAAAATGATAGGTTTATTGCATAGAATGATAGTTTTGTCGGATAGAATGATACTCTGAGTTGATAAAATGATACTTTTGACTGACTGATAAATGATAAAATGATATATGTTAGGTTTATTGCATAGAATGATAGTTTTTACGGATAGAATGATACTCTGAGTTGATAAAATGATACTTTTAGCTTATAAATGTTAGGTTTACTGCATAAAATGATAGTTTTACCGGATAGAATGATACTTTCAGCCGATAGAATGATAGTTTTGCCGGGTAGAATGATACTTTCGGCCGATAGAATGATAGGTATTTTTGGTGTATAAAATGACATTTTTGTTTAATAAAATGATACTTTTACCTGATAAAATGATAATCTAAGCGGATAAAATGACAGTAACCTTATAAAAATGATACTCTGAGTTGATAAAATGATACGTTTACTGCTTTGTAGGTTTGTATATTATGTATTGTGCCGATTATATTAGGTTTATTGCATAGAATGATAGTTTTGCCGGATAGAATGATACTCTGAGTTGATAAAATGATATTTTTTACTGACTGATAAAATGATATATGTTAGGTTTATTGCATAGAATGATAGTTTTGCCGGATAGAATGATACTCTGAGTTGATAAAATGATACTTTTGACTGACTGATAAAATGATAAAATGATAGGTTTATTGCATAGAATGATAGTTTTGCCGGATAGAATGATACTCTGAGTTGATAAAATGATACTTTTGACTGACTAATAAAATGATATATGTTAGTTTTATTGCATAGAATGATAGTTTTGCCGGATAGAATGATACTCTGAGTTGATAAAATGATACTTTTGACTGACTGATAAAATGATAAGTTTATTGCATAGAATGATAGTTTTGCCGGATAGAATGATACTCTGAGTTGATAAAATGATACTTTTGACTGACTGATAAAATGATATATGTTAGGTTTATTGCATAGAATGATAGTTTTGCCGGATAGAATGATACTCTGAGTTGATAAAATGATACTTTTGAGTGACTGATAAAATGATAAAATGAGCGAAATTCAGAAATTAAATGAACGAAATTTGGATACGTAAATTTTATCATGAGCGAAATGACATATTTACCCCCGCACTTTTTTTTATGAAGCTAAGTTTGAATCTAGACCACGTGATTTTAAAAATGTGTGGTCCAGATTTAGTTATAGGGTTATTACGGAAATTGGGGTTATCATTATAATGCACCATATATATATATATATATATATATATATATATATATATATGGATGTATTCATTTCCTTTTCCTATATTTCCTCCTTTTTCCTTCTTAATATCAGCCATTAGATTAGAGAAATGGACGGTCAAGATCAACATTGGGTAATTAATCCAGTGTTGCATTATTTGTCCTATTTTGTGCATTATGAGGGTACAATAGTAATCTAATAATGGCTGGAAACCGCTACGAATAATGCACCACATGGTCACGAGTAATGCATATAATTGCCTATATAATGCACAATATGTGAACTGCAATGCATACGAACAAGATGTGTTGTGTTATGATGTTTGACACACGTTTCTTGTTTCCCCTAAGGGTTTAATAAGCTTAGGGGCTAGGGTATAGTACGTTGACATGTATGTAATCTTCACATGGTAACGAGTAATGGATATATTTGACTATATAATGCACAATTTGTGAACTGCAATGCATACGAACAAGATGTGCTGTGTTATGATGTTTGACACACGTTTCTTGTTTCCCCTAAGGGTTTAATAAGCTTAGGGGCTAGGGTATAGTACGTACGCATTAATAACAAATTATAAAACGATACGAATAATTCACCAAATTGTCACGAGTAATGGATGTTATTAACTATATAATGCACAATATGTGAACTGCAATGCATACGAATAAGATGTACCATGTTATGATGTTTGACACACGTTTCTTGTTTCCCCTAAGGGTTTAATAAGCTTAGGGGCTAGGGTATAGTACGTAGACATTACTAAATGCACGTATGTAATCTTCAATCCGTTGATTAACCCATATACACAATACCTCTAATAATGCATAATATACTGAGATAATGACAATTAACAGCTACATAATGCACTACCTAAACCAAATTATGCACATACGTATATTCCAATAACAACAATTTGTTAGTAATGTCTACGTACTATACCCTAGCCCCTAAGCTTATTAAACCCTTAGGGGAAACAAGAAACGTGTGTCCAAACATCATAACATGGTACATCTTATTCGTATGCATTGCAGTTCACATATTGTGCATTATATAGTCAATTATATGCATTACTCGTGACCATGTAGTGCATTATTCGCAGATACCAAAATGTGGCAGTTACTTTTCCGTCAAATGTCAATAATAACCCTGTAATGCATACAACCACCTTCTATAATGCAACACGGAACCAGTTTTATAGAATCAATCTGATCTGTTGGTGCCTTAGATCTGATCCGTTGATGCCTTAGATCTAACGCGTAATATTAAGAAGGAAAAAGGATCTAAGAGGTGAAAAGGAGAATAACGCTCCCCTATATATATATATATATAAACTATTATGCTTGATTAGATTGAATCCACAACTTAATCCTAGATGAATTATCATATGATGATAAATAATAGCCATTCCTCCCAATTAAAATAATTCCCTAACTTAAGCCTAGATGGACAGTCATATGTTAATGAGTTATAGCAACTAAATTATACTCCCATGTCCCATCGAAGATGACCCACGTTCTTTAGGACGGAAGGAGTACCTAAATTGGCTACTACCAACAAAGGCTTATAGGACTTTCGGCTTTAATCAACAAATCCGGTCGAATATGATTAGTCGGATTCTGTCAAACACGGGTTCGGTACACCTGTGGTAAAAACAAAGGTGTGTACTTTACCATTGAGAGTTCATTTCCAAATTTTTAAAATAAGAATCCGATCTCATTCTTAAATAAGACTCTGTGCCAATTAAATGGGTTTCTATAAAGAAAATTATTTATTTTAAAATAATAAATCATATCTCATATTTGTGAATTGAAGTTGTGTACTCCAAATAAGAACAAAACCCGATAATTCCGATGTTAATGATGCAAATTAAGAAGAAATACCCAAAACTTATTTAAATGATGGAAAGACTATCATTTTAGGTCTAAACATATGACAACATTATGAAGAACCAACATTTTATCCACGTTGGAAATTCGGCTTCCACGCCACCATTAGTTTCACCGATAAGTTAGTTTCATAGGACAATTGCAAACTGTAATAAAGTTATGGTTTAATTCGCATAGTTTAGAAGTTATAAAAATGACCGAAAGTCAGCCAAAAGTTATGATTTAAATAATATAAGTCGTCTAATATTGAGATAGTAAAGTTGGAAGTAATATATAAATATTATTTCTATTGTATTAATATCAGATCTTTTAAAATGTGACCAAAAATTATAAATCATGTGAAATTGGGCTCAAAATGAATAATATCATACTACCAATTTTAAGTTTAGGTGAGCCCTGTGTATTAGTATAAAAGTTTTATTTCATCTTCTTTGAAATCATTGTCATAATACTATAATCCAGTCTAAGTTTGGTATCCAAGTCCAAAAACCTGTACTAAGAGCATCCACAACCGTGCTCTTGCCAGCGGCACGGTTGTGGGCCCGGGCGGTACTATTCATGCCTGCTCTCTGGCAAGAGCACAATACCCACAACTGTGCTCTTCCGCAAGGACGAGCACATTTAATATAAAATTCAATTAAACAAAAACATTTCCATAATATTAAAATTCATTTAAAAACCACAATAAATATTACAAATTACAAATAAAATTAAAAATTACATAATTAAAATCCTAAAAATTAAAAATTACATAATTAAAATCCTAAAAATTAAAATTACATAATTAAACTCCTAAAAATTAAAAAATACATAATTAAACTCATAAAATTGAGATTTAGAGAGTTGTTTAGTATAGTGTCATTTTTTGTGTTGAAATGAGAGTATTTATAGATGAAAGTATGAATTTTGGGGTAAAAATAATGAAAAAAAAATAAATTAAAAGTGTGGAAAAAATGGATATATTTTATTAGGAAGTGAGAAAATATTTTTTTTATTAATTTTGAATTTTTCAGATTTTTTCGATTTTATTAAAAAAATAATAATAAAAAATGATAAATCAACGGGCCAATCAGAAGCTGCCACGTCGCCACCTCGTGCTCTTGCCGCTGGCACGGACGTGCTCTTAGCTAAGAGCACCACCCTGCCAGCGGCAGGGCGCATTAACGGACGAGCTCCGTCCTTGCCAGCGGCAAGGACGGCGGTGAGCATGCTGCTCACCGCTGCGGATGGTCTAACTTCCAAATATCTTGCATAGTCTCACGAACTTGAGCATTAAATATGTGAACCCAAAATCACAAATAAAAAATTAAAATGTTTAGTTTCCTATATGGATTTCAAATATAACTTTAATAAAGTCATTGAATTGGAGCAAGTCTAGGCCACAAGCTTCCTACTACTTGATATTTTTTGGCTTCTCAACCACTAAAGCCAACGGCCTCATTTAAAGTTTAATCAATGATACCAACAAATTAATCCCTGTTTGCCACGACACTTTTTCAACGCAGACATTATACAAATCTGTTTCTGATCAAGTACATAAAAATATTAATAAAATTAAATGTAAAATCGGCATATTTAAGATTTTATTTATTTATTGAAAGTTTGGAACCATGACCACATCTTGTACAACTTAATGGCTACCAAGTACCAACCTCTCAACCAAATATTTAACGAGAAAAATAAAATTCATTGATTGGCTTTTTATAAATAGAAATATAAAATAATAAAATCATTGGAGTGGATCAGCTTTGTTTTCTTATCTATTGGCTTTCCAATAGGTGATGGCAGCGGCCACTACTCTATAGTTTAAGGTCATCCACAACACTGTCATTATACCGTCCCATAAATTATTATTTACAGGCCCCACGATACTTTTTTACTCAAACTCTTAACTAAGGGACGGAACCTGCAACCCTCCGTCCCTTAACCGTCCCTTAAATTACTATTCATTCAATTTCATTTTTTTATTTCCAACCAAATTCAATTAAAAAACACACTTCATTAAAAATAAAATAAAAGTACAACATAAAAAAATACAACTTAAAATTCAAAAAAATAAAAAAAGACATAATTAAAATCCTAAAAAAAATAAAAATAACATATTTAAAATACAATTTTATAGGAAAAAAAACTACTCCGCCGGCGAATCATCCCACGGAAAAGGCGGTTGAGGTGCACCGAAGCCTTGAGGAGGCGGAATGTCAAGTTGTGCCGCCATAAATGTAACTCCGTTAAGCCAGGCTTGGTATTGAGTGGGAGTAAAGCGGGAAGTGTCCGCCATTGTGGCGGTTATGTACATGGACATAAGGGAGTTCGAGGGTCTCCCCCGAGCCCGAGCCTGAGCCCGCCTGGCTTGATTCGGCTCGGCCCCTCCTCCCTCTAGCCGCCTTCGCCGCATTTCTCCCTTGCGGCCGACAGCGCCCACGGGAGGACCCCCCGGCATCGTCTGTCGGGGCTCCTCCTCCTACGAGGCAAACTCTTGTGGCCCGCTGCCCGAACCGCCCTCACCGGAAGAGTATTGGCCACTCGCCGTGTGCTTCGTGCCCTTCGAGGTCAAGTCCGAGCTGACCGCACACGGCTGGCCCACCTTTCCTCGTCCCTGACGACCTCCCAAACATCGGCATATTTGAATTGTTTGCTGGTGTCTTCGAAGTAGACCCGCAAAGCCGACCTCAGAATGTCGGCTCCCGTGGCTCCACTTTGGTACTGAGCCGCTTCATGCTTGTAGATGGCGCAGAATCGTTTGACCTCTCTGTCGACTCGGTCAAAGTGAGCGCGGAGCATCTTATATGTGCTGCGACGGGTCTTTTTCGGCTTAATCTCGTGGTAGGCCTCGGTGACCTTTTCCCAGAAGCACTTCCGGGGTTGTTGATTCCCTACGATGGGATCGTACGAGTCGCTGATCCAGGCGTTGTACACCTCCATCGTTTCTTTGCGGCCGTACGGATGCCGGCCTAAATCCTCCTCCTCCGCTTCCGCCCTGGAACTTCCCCCGCCTCGGCCTTCTTCCGGAGTGGGTTGAACCGAATAATCCTCCCGAATCTGGGAGAGTCCTTGCGAATACCGCGGGGCGGAGGGATGAGTGTATGCATCCACATCAAAATTGGGTGGTTGGTACCCCCGGCGTCAACGAACCCTGGGTGCCCGGCGTCGACGAACCGGAACCACCCAATGTGTTGTACATGTTCCCCCAGTCACCGAACGCGTTGAGATCCCACGAGCCGGAGCCGCCACCGCCGGAGTTTCCGTCGCTGGACATTTTGTGATGAGATGTTAGATGAAAATTGGATAGGAAATGGAGATGATTTGGGAAGAATAGATGTGTAGTTGTGTGTGAAATGAGGATGAATTATGAGTATTTATAGAGTAAAAAAATAAAAAATAAAATAAGGCAAAACGGCTATTAACGGTAATATTACCGTTTTTCACATTTTTTTATTTAATCCGAATTTTAAAAAATGAATTATTGAGTCAGCGTGACGATGCCCACTCGCGGGACGGCGAGTGGGTGTCACGCATGGCCTGGGAGCGCGCCACGTCGCCTCGGCGCGTGTGGCGAGCCGTCCCGCGTTTCGTCACGGCGGAACAGGACTTGTGATGGGCTGGGGGCGGGCTGGTGATGGGACGAGACGCTGCAATGCTTCCCGCCCCGATTCCGTCATGCAGGAACGGAATATGGGCCACCCACGTAACGCTTTGCGGGTGACCTAATAACTCCCTATTTGCCACGATACGTATTCAACACTGAATTAACACCACTTCTACACTCCAACAAGTGGTCGCATTTATTTTTATTTATTTTATTTTATTTTATTTTAGCGTTATATTGGGATTTATCAAATAAGAATTTATCATATGCCAATGTTTAAGCAGATTCCCTAAAACGTGGCAACATCTAACTTGCAACATTTTACTATCCATTCCATATATTCCAAATTAATCGATTTATATTCTTTGTCTAAACGTCTCAAGTTAAATGCAGTACTCCTACATTTTTCTTTTAACAAAAATTGACTATGTTAATTTCTCATATTTTAGTATCTCTTCATTTATCTTTGTTTGTACTTAATTTTAAAAAATACCACTTTCACAAATTTCGTATCACAGGAACTGTCTCAATTCATTAAAATGTAAGAAAATTAATAATGTTTAGCTCCAAAATCAATACAATGATGCACTTATTTCAGATTCAAAAGATTGATTTTTCATGATTAATCCTTTTCAGTTACGCCTTATAAAATCTGTACATTTCCACTATCAATTATTTTCGGCATGTATAGATCCAAGGATCCAATCAAACTAAAGAATTTATTTTCTTATTTACATAATATCGGCAATTTTTAATATTTTTATAAATCTTTAAAATATCTTTATAGCCAAGACTAGAAATATCACTATCTTCGTTTCCAAAAAACAGTTCATTTTTGCCATTTTTATCCATACCCTAAAATTAGTTCATTTCAATTTTTAGTGAATTTTTCTTTTTAATAATTTTGATCTCATTCTTTATTAACAATAATTTAGTACAGTAATTCTTTTATTATCTCATTCAAATTTATTAGTTTTGTATTAAAACTAATGTCATTTTCCAATTATCTATTTTTATGAGAAGGAAGTAAAGTTTAAACACTATGATGATATTTTGATAATTTATTTTATTTTGTAAAAAAAAGAAAATTTCCCCCTTCCCTCTATTTATACTCTATCGATCTCCCTATTGCTCCACACACTGACCACTTCCTCCTCCAAACAAAATCCACTTCCCATAACTTTCCTTGTGATTTCATTCCGATCACCATGGATTTCTTGTCAGGCTTAGCTAAAGGCGGTGACTCCAAGACTCAGCCCGGCGGCGAGGAGAAATCCTCCACCACCGACCTTTTCTCCGACGCCAAGGTAGTAGCGGAGGCCGCTCGTGCCCAGTTCAGCAACGAGCCGGAGAAGTGCGACAAGGCCAAGGCCGCCAGCTCCGCCGCCGACCTCCTCGGCGCCGCCTCCGAGCACGGCAAGCTCGACTCCACCCAGGGCGTCGGCAAGTACGTCGACCAAGCCGAGGGCTACCTCCGCCAGTACGGCGCCCCCAAATCCACCCCCGCCGCCGCTGAAGACAAACCCGCTGCCAACCACGTGACCGAGACCGCCAACCACGTGGCAGAGACCGAAATTCCTTCGGGCGGCGACGTGAAGAAGCCGGAGGAGAGCGGCGAGGTTGGGGACTACGCGAAGAAGGCGGAGGAGCTGCTCGGCGGAACCGGTGAGAAGAGCGGGCCGGAGGGTTTGTTGAAGGCTGCCGGCGGATTCTTTGGCAAATAAGGTTTATAGTATTTGTGAAAGCGAAAGGCACCGGTGTTTGTTTGTTTGGAAGTTGTGTAATTCTCACTTAGCAGTTTCTGTTAAGGCTTGTAATAATGGATTAGGCTGTTGTTAATTCTGTGTGCTTCATACGGTTATGTTTGGCGTATATTTACAGCATCCATAACTGCGGACGTCCGCATGGGACGCGGGATGGATACGGACGTCCACTGCGGACACCGAAGTTTTGCGGCATTCCGACGACGGCCGTCGGGATGTCCGCCATTGCGGGTTCCCGACGGATGTCCTGATTTTTCATTAAAAAAAAAACTCTATATATACGGCTCGTTGAACTTCATTTCATTCGCACCACTTGTTTTAACGAGTTTTTTTTCTCTCTCTACGTTTCTTTTATATATCCAGAATAGTTAGTGATAGTGGTAGTGGTAGGGGTGGTAGTCGTGGAATTTCTGAGGACGTACGTCGGCGAATTAGAGAACAGTTGCGGACCGTTACTTCCAGGGAGATAAATCGCGCGATACAAGCGTCCTTGCAGCAGCAGCAGCCGGTGGTACCTCGACCCATCCACCGTCAAACTATAGTACCCCGGGACCACATCGCTGCACACCGTCGGTTGTATGAGGACTACTTCGAGGATAGGTATCTTCGGAAGCCTACCCCGTAGATTGCCAGGCTCTGATGAATATGCACGGGTTTCCGGGAATGTTGGGCAACATAGATTGTATGCATTGGTAGTGGAAGAACTGCCCCGCCTCCTGGAAAGGGGTGTACACTACCGGTTTCAAGGGCAAGAATCCCACGACGATCCTTGAAGCGGTAGCTGACTACTGGCTGTGGATTTGGCATGCGTATTTTGGAGTAGCCGGGTTGAACAACGACATCGATGTCCTCCAGTCATCGCCCCTTTTCAACTACCAGTGTATGGGTGTTGGTCCGGCCGTCAGTTTCGTCGCCAACGACAACAAGCACAACATGTGCTATTATTTGGCGGATGTGATATACCCTATGTGACCCGTCATCAGATGCCCCACAGAAAAAAAGAAGGTATATTTTGCGGGTCGTCAGGAGGTAGCGCGCAAGGATGTGGAGCGGGCATTTGGTGTGCTCCAGGCTCGATGGGCAGCAGTGAAGGGCCTATCACGGTTGTGGTATATTGATAGCATCGCTGATATCATGTATTATCATGCACAACATGATTGTCGAAGATGAAGGTCCAGCACTGACTGGTTGAGCCAATGATGATGTTGATGCTGCCGGTCCAAGCCACGGCGTGGCCACCGCCAATGTACGTATGTGGATACCCCATGAAGAGGCTGATCGAGTCCGTGCATTTGCCGACATGCGCCAACAACAAACCCATATTCGACTCCAGAACGATATTATTGAAGAGATATGGATGCGGAGGGGTAGTAGTTGATATTTAGAATGTAATTTGTTTAGACTTTTTTTATTGAAATGTACTTTTTTTTTATTTAATGAAATGTACTTTTAAATTTTTTATTTAATTCTGTAAATTGTTTAATTCCGTAAATTGTTTAATTTGGTGAATTTGTGAATTTTTATTATTGTGGGATGTCCGTCGGGATGTCCTTGGGGATGTCTGTCATTGTGCAGTGGGATGTCTTTATGACGTGACAGTGCAGTGGGATGTCCTTATGACGTGACAGAAGGTGTTTTTAGGAAGTCTGTCGGGATGTCCGTCGGGATATCCGTCCCACTGTGGATGCTCTTATGAAGTTTGGTGGTGTAAACGTGTTTCGGATTTAGTTTTAATCAATGTGTCACACTCGCACCTAATTAATTTGGTTTTGATATAAGAAAAAAATGGAGAAAATCTTATGGGGGTAACCGGATAAGTGAGACGTTCAATCGGATTTGGACATTCGTTTTGATTGTGTCCAATTTTTAATCAAAGTGATTAATTTAATTAAGTTAAATTTTGTTTTCAATTCTTAAAAATACTAGTAGTATTATCATTTTTCCAACCATTAACGTGGGACCTCTTCGCCTTGCCCTTCCAAAAGGGGAAAGAACATGCTAGACCAATCACATTATTTATAACTACTTTAATGTGTATAAGTTATAACCACTCCTCATCATGACCAATCTATAGTAACTAAGTATCATTAGTATTTTTATTTTACCTATAAATATACACTCCAGCCAGCTGTCTATATACGGATAAAAGGAAAATTAATTGGATCAATTTTTTGAAGACGAATGAGATCAAAAGTAGAAGAGAGTGAAAAAAAATGTTAAATCATATCATTAAAAATGAAATGAAATTAATTTTTATGGACGAATCAAAATTGAAAAATAATTAGTAGTATTAGTTATAGACAGACAAGATACTGACTAAATGAATCTGCTATTGATCAACTAAAAACAAGAGAAACAAATGGATGCACTCTCTTTATTATTTGTGGATTGTGGTCATCTAATCATTTTCGGTTGTTGTATAATGTTGTTTGAATATGATATGTGTTGCAAGATTGATACATTTGTTATTAAAAAAAAAGTAGACATCGTAGTTGTTTTTGTTGTTTGACATGTGTTTAGTTGGTATTGTCATTTATTATCAATGTATCTTCTCATTTATTGCTTAGAGCAAATTAAAAGACCTACGGCTGTGAGTCCATGACCTTTTTAATTACAAGACAAATTTTCTCTAATGGGCTTACACTGGCCGTAACTTTAGGCTGAAGCTGAATAGATTTTTTTAATTTGTCATACTATTATAATTAAAAATTGTCATGAAAGGACTATTTGGGCCAAGAATTCAAGCCCAAACAAAAAGATCTAAACTTCTCTGTACGACGCCGTTCCACCTGGCTGAAGGCAAGTGTTCTCACAATTTATTGTTCTCCAAAATAGAACACCACTCTCTCTCATCGGATCGCTTCTGCAATACAATACTCGTCGAAAATGATGAATTTCAGGCGTTATTCTCAAAATCCAGCTGCTCTATTCAAGCTCCACGTTTTCATGCAACACCTTTTCTAGATGAAGGTGATTTCTTTTTCAATTTTGGTTCTGTTTTGGGGGCGGCGCGCTTGGGGCGTGGCGGTGAATGACGGAGATGTATTGCATGTTACGATTGTAGCCTATATTCGTTACTTTAGCTGTTCATCGTCACTACCTCAATCTCGTATATAAAAATCATTTGTTTTCCGTGGTAATTTTTTTGAGCGGTTATAAAAAATGGCACTCTGGTCACGATGATGTAATTATGAAGGTCGCGTAGTTCTTCTTGATCTAAGATTTTATTAACATTCATTAGTTGATTTTCAATTTATCTGCTTATTGAATTCTGGTTGTAATAGGATTGGTTCTCGTCGTGATCATCACGATGTTGTTATAGCTGTGTGTTTTCACAATTTTGTTTCTTTTACTACCTTTTAATACTCAATCCTGCTTGACTGGTTGTGGTAGTTTACATTTTTCATTTTTGAGTGTCCACGTCTCCTTGAATTAGTTGAATGATTAATTTGTTGCTACTTGCGTCGGCTGGAAAAAGTGTTGTTAAAAAAATGTACTCCTACTTGAGTTCGCTCCAGGATGAGGGTTTTCCTCTATCCTTGGTATTTTTAAGCAGTGTGAATCGTGATTTGCAATTGTTGTGTGTCGACTCTCAATTAGTTGATATTGCCGAAAGAAGTGTTAAATTTATGGTTTTCAGAGGTGCGATTCACAAGGAGAAACATGGGTTCATTTGAAAGACTCCTTGGATTTTGGAGTGGACTTGCTAGTTGAACGTTAGAGATAGATGCTTCATGCATCTAATGAGTGCTGCAGTCTCCTGAATTTGTGGGCTTGTTAACCCTCTCTTCCTTAGAAGATTAAAAATTTAGAAGCAAGTTCCTAAATTTTTTGAGGTCTCTACTCTAGAAAGATTAGATATGACGAAAAAATTTAGTAGCAAGTTCCAAAATATTTTATGTCTCTGCATATAGTGTATATAAAGACATTGATAGAAGTTCTATTTTTTTGATAAATCTAGTAGTGTCCTATTAGTAACTGAACTGATATCTGATTGATATTTGTAGATAACCATCTAATCACCTGTTGTTTTGATTCATGCCCGATTTTTTAGCAAGTACCAGAACATGAAAGACTCAACGAGTCTTTTCTGCTATAAGGCTCAAACAGCATAGCTTTGTCAC
Organism: Salvia splendens; assembly: GCF_004379255.2. Lineage (NCBI taxonomy): Eukaryota > Viridiplantae > Streptophyta > Magnoliopsida > Lamiales > Lamiaceae > Salvia > Salvia splendens. The sequence continues at coordinate 10,647,026 of NC_056034.1, forward strand.
ATTTTCTGGAATCCATCATGTGGAAATCTATATCACATACCATTCGGGGATTTAGGCAAAAGAAAAACATTGCTGAGCTAGTCAGGGTTTGCCATGAAGCATCAGATGATGAGATCTCTTCGAACTCTAGCACTGAAGAAGGGCTGGAATGCCCAATCTGTTGGGAATCATTCAATATTGTTGAGAACGTGCCTTATGTTTTATGGTGCGGCCACAGCCTCTGTAAGAATTGCATCATGGGGCTTCGTTTGGCTACTCTGAAGTTTTCCCCGCATCTGATCCAGATTCCCTTTTTTGTTTCCTGTCCATGGTGCAATTTCCTGACATTCCGTCTCCTTTACAAGGGTAGTCTTAGATTCCCAAGCAAGAACTTCTTCATACTGTGGATGGTGGAAAGCAGAAATGGTGAGAGGGTGAAGACACTTTCGTCCATCTGTAGAGACCGTCAACAAATATGGTCCCAAAGGTGCCCTTCAGCTACCAGTAATAACTTTTCTGATGCCACCAGCAGGACATTGCATCGTCTTGGTCATTCAAGCTACAGATATAATCACAGCCGCTACAGTGATATATTCACTGATGAAAGGCTCCAGATGTCACTCCACAAATCCCTCGACTTCTTCATTAGAGTGATGGCCAAGTTTCCACTGGTTCTTCTACTCATGATCGTCACATTTGCATTACCTGTGAGTGCTGTCATCCTAATGCTCTACTTGGCAATAACAATTCTCTTTGCGGTTCCAGCCTTCTTGGTTCTGTATTTTGCATATCCCCTGCTGGATTGGCTGGGACGAGAGATGAGAACTTAGAACAATATTATTCTATTAAAATGTTTCATTGTTTTAGTCCATGATAGACTGGTTCTGGTTGTAGGGCAAGATATGTTGTACATGGTTCTAAAACTTTGTCCTTGTTGATGATGAAAATGTTGATTAGTTTATAAATGTTTATTGTTTGACTTTTGAGACTCACGTTGTGTTTTTCTACCAAATGCGGATGTTGGTTTTCGAGTTTGAGTAATTCTGTTTATTAGTATTACTATGTTTTTCAGAGTTTCTTTAACTGTAAGATGCAATATATAGAGTTCCATTTTTCGGGGCACATTTGATCCGTTGCAAATTAGAAACACAAAGGAATCTGTTTATGTTACAAATCATACAAATTTACAATTTTCTAAGTCCATCTTGACGAAATTCAAAAGCACAAACAAGTTGCTGGAATTTTTCCTGTTGCTCTGATTTTATTGGCCTTCTCCTTCACCTTGAGCTCCTCGATCCGGCGATTCTCCTCTGCCTGTGATCGGGCTCCGCTCGCGATCCCTGTAATTCTTGATATCTCACTGTCGTATTTCTTGATGGCTTTTGCTTTACTCTTGTCTAATTCAGCCTGCTAAATTTTGTTATCTTGATTGTGAGCTTTGAAATCATCTTTACCTAATATAATGTTTAGATTCAAGTGGACTAATGAAAAGAACCTCTATGCCTTCTATCTTGCGTTTAGCCTTCTTCTTCTTCTTCATCTCCCAGTTATCAATCGTGGCCCTCAGCTTGTCAAACCTGCAAATTCTCATGTGTTATATTGGGAGCTCAGAGAAAGGTATAAACTCTCTCTCTTTCTCTCATCATATACACATAAGTCGTACCGTTCTCTAATACTTGCCATCTCCTCTTTCTCCCATGCAGCTGCTGCAGAGTCTGCTGGTCCAGGTTTTCTTGCAATTGGAGGCAGAGGTGGAGGTGGAGGTGGAGGTGGAGGAGACTTTAGCGGTTTTCTGCTATCAGCCACACTTAACTGCTTATCTTCAAAAGTTGGAGGCTGTCTCAGCGATGGAGCTCGCTCAGGGTCTTTCTGTAGTGGTAACTTTTCACCTTTGTTGTTGCTAATTTCATCAAGATCAGCAAAGCTTATTTTCCTGGTTGGTTTCTTCTCGGGCAACCTATTACTCGTCGTACCCTCATCCTTAAAACTTGTCCTTGGAGTTCCATCTAATGTCACAACAACCGATCCATCACTATCAGAGGTGAAGACAAAAAAAAGCAATGAGAAAATTGGAAGGTAATAAGATTTTCACCGAAGGACTTGAGTGCACTTTTGAGCTGTCCAGGCTTTTCTTCTCTTTCATCAACTCTACTCTTTGTCTTGCTCAAAGAGTTGTTCTGGTCATAATCTCTCTCCTTTTTGTCCCGCAAGCTTGATTCTTCGAGAGAGTGGATAGCATAAGCTGCTGCAGCAATAGCAGTAGGGTATTCTGAGCTGCTGAAATCATACTCCCAACTCATTTGTCTGGATAACTGTTTCTTGATCCACCCTTGGCTTCTCTTCTTCTCTGCAACAAGTAAAAACTTCCCATTACCACATTTCAAAGAAGGAAAAAGCCTATTCATCATATGATCTTGCATATACATATATATATATATATATATACCTCGGAAGGATTGTGTTTTTTGAGGTGGGACTTTCCTGTCTGCTGTGCTGCTGTTTTTATCCTCTTTACTACCTCCAAATCTTGATCTGGGAAAAAGTCAAGCAAATGTAAGGAAATATGAACTTTTTGTAGGTCCCAGATTTCAACATCTTTACCTTGTTTGCTTAATCAAGCTTTCCATTCCTGTGAAGAAAGGCTGCTCCAAAATCTACGTTGTGAAGTATTGTGAGGTTGTGCTATTCCCATGAGGTTTTGATGCTTATTTGAAGGAGCAGTACATGAAGGGGAAACTTTCTGTAGTTTTATGTGATAGGCTGTGAAGAATTGGGTGTCAAGCAACCTGGGATTTCAGATATGCTTTGCATCCAACAACTGATTTTGAATATTCTAAGACATGAAAGGTAAACATGCTTTTCTTGTCATTAAAGAATAAAGGTCACTTTTTTTTTATGTGAGGGTTCTATGTCAGATTTGGAGCAACTGTTTTCACAAGTTATACCCCATGAGAAGATTCTCCTTTTTCTTCCCATAATCCCATTAGTTTTTTTATTGAATTGTAAATAAAATGAAAGACAAATTAGACTTAAAAAGGAACTAACTAAAACTTAACTAAACAATAATATGTCCATGACAAAATTCTAAAAGAAAATAACAAAGAGCTAAAACTAAAAGCTGCAGCAAAAGATGAACCAAACAATTTCTATGCACAGGCAGGTGCCCTAAACCCTCTCAGCGTAGCAAAAACTATGGAATCCGGCGCAACAGCGATGGGCTGCAAAGCATCAACAACCACCGGATTGATATCCGGAATATCATCCGATTTCGTAAGCTTCAACGACGTTCCATTCAGCAGCACCACATCACTCAGAATGTTGCCATTTTCAGGCGTCAGATGATACTCCTCTCTCACACCCAAACCCTCATTTCCATTTTCATTTTCATTCATCAACTCCGATTCTTGAGGGTACAAGTTCAGATCATTCACTACAGACGCTTCAAACTTTGTCGAATTCGACATGTTGATTAGCAACACAGAGATTCCCTTCTCAAAACACACACAATATTTTTATTTCAAGAAATACATGAAAAACTGAGGTGGTGATGAAATTAGGGTAAAGTGTTACAGTTTTCTTGGAGCAATGGGCGTAAGCACGTAGATAAGGCGAGCCTCCGTGAGTTGCACCGAGCACCTTCTTTCCCATCAGCCTGCAAATCCAAAAATGGTGTCAAAAACTATAATCAGGTCAATATTCATAAACACATGGAGTAACATATTTGTGTGTGTGTGTGTTTATACTAACCCATAGTAATCTGGATTAGGAATAAACGTCGTCGTATTCAAGAGTGCGTAGTTCCCTCCAATCAATGCTTGTCTTCAGAAAACCTTGTGATTGAATGTGTATGTCATGCCTAATTGATCCAAATACCTACATTCATTGCTCAGATAAAATCATACATGTATACATTACATAAGCATTTTCACACTCATATACATACCAGAATCCATTAACAAATGCGTGAGAGACGGTTCTTCCGCCGCTCTTGTATGCACCGCCGGATTCCCCAACCCAAGCCCCGGCCCACGGCCCATACAGCTCGGCCGAGGTCGACACACTCTTGTAGGTCTCTGCTACTTTATCAAGAAGTAAGGATCTTGAATCTTGTTTATCAAAGTTGGATCAACACCTATAGTAGTGAAAGATTAGTCTAAGAAGTTATTTGAATACCATTATACTGTAATATATAGAAAAAGGCTAGAATTTAATGGTAAAAATGTTACCTGCGCCGAGGTTGTAGATATGGTGAGTTAGGCCATCGACAACGTTGGGGCCGGATGTCTGAAGGAAGGTCTTGAACCATTCCTCGCCGTAGAATCCGGCCGGATCCAAGAGCTTCGGGCTGGTGGTAGGGTTAGGGTACAATCTCTTGATCATTTTCTTGAGAGTAATCATGTCCTTGCCGTATGGCTTTGCCTCCACTCTCACCGACACCCCGCTCCCACATAGCTCGTTTCCTAGAATCACGTATTGTTAGTGGAAAATAGGTCCGTCTATATAAAAAAGTTAACTTTCTTACCAAGTTCATAAGAATCAATCTTGTAGCCTTTCGAAGCAGTATACTCCATCAAGTCATAGGCATTTCTGTGATCCCATTTGCCGACCATGAGCGGCATGGATTTATCATCAGAATCCGGCATCTTCTTCCCGGCCTCATCATCTGGCTCCGCCCTCTTCCTTCCAGCCTCCGCGTTCAAGTTAAACATAACATGAGCGCTGCGAGAAACATGTCTCGATAAACATTCAAAATTCATAGCCATTGGAGAATTGTTACTACTGATGTTTGTTTGTACCCCGTTTGGTTGAACAAATTGTTCAAGCGATCCCATCCTATATAACACCGATACGCCACCCTGTTGCCGTATCACGTATCGAATACGTATCCGATACCGATACGCGACGGATACACCGTCGATACGTATCCTGGGCGTATCCGCGAGCTGGGCCGTATTGGGCCGGGAAACCTCAGATTCGATACGTATCCTTCGGCGTATCCGCGAGCTGGGCCGTATTGGGCCTTCATCCTCCTCTATCTGCAAAGATCTGAGGTTCTCCTCTTCGAAATCAACGTCCATCTCTGTCGAAGAACTTCGCAACTTTCAATTTACGAACTTCAATCCGATTTGGGAACAAAATTGACAGTTAATCGGATATGAAGAAGAAGAAGAAGAAGAAGAAGAAAGGGGAGGCGCCGCTATTGCCTCAACTAGGGATTGAAGAAAATTGGAAATGGGAGAATGAATTGGGCAAGAAGTAGTCACGATGGAAAAGGAGTATATTTGGGGCTCATTTTTTGGGCCAATTTATTACTCCATTAACTTTGTCTAATTTTGTAACTATAAATAAATATTTTGATCAATATTATTGGTAATATGGATAAGTATAACCAAAAAATCGATGTGGTGTAATCGACCATAAAAGAAATTGACTTTAGCTTTTAATATTTTGTAATTTTATTATTTTTATTTGTATAATAACATTAGAATATCTATTTTGTAATTTATTATGCACTATTATTATTTATTAAAAAAATAGTTAAAACGTATCCGCGTATCGGGTTGTTTGGGAAAGAGCCGTATCCGCGTATCCGTATCCTTCGGATACTGATACGCGTATCCGTATCCGTGCCGCATAGATCCCATCTTTCCATTGACAGACAGCCTCGTGAGAATCCAAACAGACCTTCATGCTTAAGCTTGAATTGTGGGCACTTTTTGTTATGTTTTCCAACTTTGTAGACGACCTGATCTTGCAATGAACCTCCAACTCTGATTCTAAGAGATTTGAATGCTGCACCATACCATTTTATTTGCATAAATATAACCAAATCAATGTACACAATGTGATAAACTAAACTAACTAACCCTTGATTGCATTTGCAAGAATCTCGTTGTCCAAATCCTGCAATGAAAAAAGAAGGTAAAGAACTAAGTATTAACATTTTTGTTGATTAAAACCTGAATTTGGAAGTAATTTACCAGATTAAGAATGCCTGCATTTTCCCAAGGGCACTGATTGTAGTCACATTTGTTGTGAGGCCACCAATCTAATGTTGCACAAATGAAGTTTTCATCAGTTTTGGTTATGGATGTGACACTTTTAACCATCACCTTCACTTCTTCTGCATAACTTCAAAACACATAAACAATGAAACAATAATGCTGAAAATTATCACTTTAGACCCCATTCTCTCTCTTTTTTCTTCTGTGTGTGTGTCTCGGATAGAAGAGTGATTGCATCTCTTTATAGTGCAAAATAGATATGTGGATAAGGATAAATGATTTGTTGCTGTATATTCCCCAGATTTGAAGACTGAAGAGGCTATCCATTTTGTAAATTAATTGCTTAAAATCAAGCATGCAAGTGTGTTTATCCTATTTTTAAGGGCTGATTAATCTTTTATGAATAAATTCAGATCGAGTTCATCTGATCCGATCTTTAATTAATTTTCTAATAAGCGTTTATGAAATTCGATACAGTAATTAATCAATACATATCTGGATAATGCAATGAATTTGCTTCTTTTCCTTAGTAGTTGTTGCATTAAAGATTCTTGACCAAAATTTTTGAAGGAAGCCTTTTGTACCAGTGCTATCTTTATTTTTATTTTTTTGTATTCTGATTATGTAATTTCATGCAAATCATCTGAAATTCCTATGATACTACATATGTGTCAGAAATAAAATTAGTCTTCTATCTACTAGATTTGATAGCGTGTATCAATATTCTTATTATATTATACAACAATCTCGCATTATCTATATATTCATGGTCAATTTCTAATATTGATACACCAATCATATCAAACAAAAATTCTTGTTTTTTGCAATAAATATCAAACAAATATTTAGACACCAATATTTGGATAACATGGAATATTCAACGCTAATATGTAAGTTCCCGTCAATCAATATTGGTAAATGGGAAACATCCTTTCGTTAAAAATTAAAATTAAATACTTAATTAAATTATGAAGTTTTAATTTTTCAAAATTGTGTTAACCATGATTCTATTGGTTTTTGGTAGGGCTGGGAATTCGGTCATCAGTTAGTCGGTTAACCGATAACCGAACCGAAAAAATCGGTTCTCGGTTAACCGATAATCGATTTTTTCGATTATCGGTTCGGTTTCGGTTCCCGTCTGAAGGTCACGATCGGTTCTTGGCTCGGTCGGTTATAACCGTAAAGAACTGATTGGGCTTAGCTGATTTAATTTAATTTAATTATTTAAAACTGGCCCAAAGACTAATTTTAATTTTGAGCCCAAGTTACATGAAGCCCAAACTTGATAAAACAATTACACAAACCCTTTCTCCCACAGTCCCACTCTCTGAGCTTCCCTCCCACACGCCACAGTCCACACCCGCCGCGCCACACTCTCCCTCTCCTTCTTCCCACCGGCCGGCGACCACCGGCCGGCGACTCCTTCCCAGCAGCGGCTTCTCCAGCACCAGCACTCCTTCCCAACAGCGGCGATGACTCCCTCCCAGCACCAGCAGCGGCTCCTTCTTCCCAGCGGCTGGCGACTCCTCCCCACCGGCCGGCGACTCCTTCCCTTCCCAGCAGCCTGCGGCAGTTCCTATCTGTTAGAACCGAATCGAATCGTGTAAAATCGGTTCCTAACCGAACCGATTCCTTCTCGTTTTCGGAAAATTAGGGAGTCGGTTAACTGACTTTTCGGTTCGGTTAGAACCGAACCGATTCCCAGCCCTTTCATTTTGGTGAGACGCAAAATGCTTTTACATTAAATAAGGTATTTTTATTTTAATAATATTATTTTAAATGGTAAATCAAAAGACTTCTAAAAAGGACATTTTTATTGTTTCGTAACATGACTCGAACCAGACGTATAATAAGATAAAAGAATAGCATCTTATAACTATTAAACTTTGCTTACAAATTAATATTTAATGAAATATCATTTTATTTTATTTTAAATCTAGATTAATTATTTTTATAATCCAAATTTATGTTTTAATTGACTCACACAAGACTATATTGGCAACATTGCACAGTTTTACTCAGCAAATGAGCAGCAGATGCCTTCACCTCTTAGAAAAATGCAAGAGCTTAACGCAGTTAAAGCAAGCTCACGCATTGGCCGTCACATGCGGCCTCGCCACCAACACCTTCGCTCTCAGCAGAATGTTGGCTTTCTGCTCAAACCCTTCCCATGGCGCTCTCGACTACGGCCACAAAATCTTCAATCAGATCGAAAATCCCACAATTTGCATATGCAACACCATGATCAAAGGCTTCCTGCTCAAAGACGAGAGCTTTAGAGCCTTACAAGTGCACAGATTGATTTTGAGACATGGTTTGCTCCCCGATAATTACACGCTTCCTTACACCTTGAAAGCTTGCGCAAACATGAAAAGTTTGAATCTTGGAGGATCGGTTCATGGGCAATCGCTGAAACTAGGTTTCCCGTCCGATAATTTCGTGGGAAACTCTTTGATTGCGATGTATTCTGCTGTGGGAGAAATGGGCGCGGCGAGGCTTGTTTTCGAGGAGATTTCTTTGAAATGTGTTGTTTCTTGGACAGTTTTGATTTCAGGGTATGCTAAAAGAGGCGATGTTTATTCGGCAAGATTGATTTTTGATGAAGCCCCTTTGAAGGATAGGGGGATTTGGGGTGCAATGATTGCTGGGTATGTACAAAACAACTGTTTTAAGGAAGGTTTGAAGCTGTTTAGGTTGATGCAGTTGAGTGGGATTAAGCCTGATGAGGCTAGTCTTGTTAGCGTGCTTTGTGCTTGTGCTCATTTAGGATGTCTCGAGATTGGGAAATGGATTCATAGATATGTGGAGAAGGTTGGAATGTCACTGGGATTGAAACTGGGCACTGCTTTAATCGACATGTATTCGAAATGTGGATGCTTGGAGTTGGCTGAGAAGGTGTTTGATGAAATGCCTAAGAGAGATGTGATTTGCTGGAACACTGTGATTTCAGGCTATGCTATGAACGGCGATGGAGGGAGTGCTGTTAAGACGTTTGACGAAATGCGGAGGCTAGGGGTGGAGCCGGATAGTGTGACGTTCATCTCGCTGTTCGCGGCTTGTAGCTACTCCAACATGGCAGACGAAGGGCTACGTTTGCTGCATGAGATGGCCAATGTTTGCAAGATCGAGCCGGGGCCCGAGCACTACGGGTGCATAGTCGATCTCCTCACGAGGGCGAGGCTCATTGAGGAAGCTAACGCTATACTTCAGAGAATGGCAGTTATGGGCTCGTCCTCCGAGGAAGCTATAGCGTGGAGGGCCCTGCTCAGCGGTTGCTGCAGCCATGGGCGTGTTGATTTGGCTGAGGCTGCTGCTGAGAGGCTTGTGGAGTTGGAGAGGCATAGCGGGGCATACGTCTTGCTGGCGAACGCATATGCAGCTGCTGGGAGGCACGACGAGGCAAGGAGGATTAGGAAAACAATGAGAAGGAGAGGAGTAGAGAAGACACCAGGATGTAGCTCGGTGGAGATTGACAGTACCGTTCATGAGTTTGTTGCTGGGGAGAAGACACATTCGAGAATGGACGAGATATCTGCAATTCTTGAGGTCATCAAAATACATTTAGAGATTGACTCAAGTTTTGTTTCAAGTGTAAGCTTATGAAATGTTTGATTGATATATCGATATAAAGTGAGACTGAGTAGATAATATTAACTTATGACTAATGAGAAAATTACTATTTGAACTGCAAAAAGAAGTGTAATATCTATGCACAGTTGAGAGGTAACATAGAACCGCACTCCCTCCCATATGATGCTTTTAATTTGGATAGATACACATATGTTAACATAAATAATTTTGAATCAATTCTTCTGAAGCAGGGTATGGATTCGTACGATTACAACGGAAAAATTAATAAATACTAGTAGTAAAAATCATACTAGCCAAAACTTAGGGCGATTCATCTCCTAAACCAGAAACTCTGAATCAGCAAGCTCCAAAACTTTGTGTTTGCCAATCGGTTTCACGCCTGGTCGGAATGAATTTCCTTCAATGTACCTGTAACAAGAGAATTGAATAAGTAACAACAAAAAGACTTGACATTGTTTGGAACATACTCTGCAGAAGTTGAATCTATGCAGAACTTACATTTCTTTCAAAAATGGGTGCTTGTAGAAGGTATCAGGTATCCTCCCAGTAAATTGGTTGTGATCCAAGTACCTGAATCAATGATTCATTAGATAATTCAAACACTTGAGAAGCAGAAAAAAATGTTTTTTTTTTTTAATTTAAAAGTGAGTGTTTCCTTTTCTCATATATATAACAAGTCATTCATCTGAAGGATTAAGGTACAATTACTGCAGATAGGGCATGCGAATTGGGATATTCTATGCCTGACGGAGGAGCCCAATAAACAGAGGAAGGGGGTGATCAGCTACATCTGCTGTATATTTAATGCAGACTGAAGGATGATTTGAGAGATGCTAGAGAGGGAGAACAAGGGGAAGATTAATGTACACAGTAGAGTTGATTAGTAAAATTAGGTAGGTTGCCCATCCCTGTGTTCCTATATGCTGTGGAGTCAATTTGTAAAGGTAGTTTGAGATATCCCTTCGTTCTTCTTCTATTCATTTTACTTTTTATATTTTCTGTTTCTTAAAAAAAAGAAAAGAAAGGATTCGTGCATAATGAAGTCACATCAACAATTATATATAGTTGAGTCACCATATGGTCAATCCAGACAAGTCATACAAGCACATTCTTTCCGCTTCATGTAAAAGATAAATTACTAACTGGATGTAGATAAGGTATGTGGGTAAGTCAACATAAGAAAAACTAATAAACACACTTACAAGTAGGTTAATCGAGGAATATGAGCAACCCCAAATGGTATAACTCCAGACATTTTGTTGTAGGATAAATATCTGGATTGGATAAGATCATTAGCTTGCATACATAATAGTTTAAAATACTCCTAAAACACAATATTATGTAAGATACTGCTTAGCAGAGTTTAAAACTTACAAGATCTCCAAATTTGTCAAATTAGCAAGCTGTGATGGAACTCCTCCAGTAAGGTAATTATTATTTAGATATCTGCATTATCACATGGACCATCAATGACTGCCTTGGGATAATAAATATAGCAGAAACTACCAAACAGCTAACTAGTGAAGCATACAAATTACGAAGAGCTGGGAAGCATCCTTCAATACGAATAAGTTCCCTTATGGTCCCAACCAAGTGATTGTTACCAACATCCCTGTGAAACATTGAACATAAGCAGCTGCATTGAAAAGAATAGATGTAGGATACGTTAGAATGTAGGTGGTAATGTGGTATCTTACAAGTGCCGCAAGTTTGTTAAGGTTCCCAATTCAGGAGGAATTCTCCCAATCAAACGATTTTCATGCAGTTGAAGATAACGCAGTTGTGGAAGATTTGCAAGCTCCTTTGGGATTTCACCTTTGAAATTATTAAAGCTCAGATAGCTGCAGGGTAAAAAAAATGCATGAACAATTTTGTAAAACAAAGTTTAAAAAAAACAATCAAACAGAAATTAATAACCTGAAAGCAGAATAATCACTTACAGATGGGTCAGCTGTTTTAGTTCACCAATTTCAGGAGGAATAGAATCTTGGAGTTTATTCCACCTCAAATTACTGATAAAAACGATAACAAAACAAGTAAAACCCTCAGAAACAGGAAAAAGGCATGAAATTCGGGGGAGGGAGGTGAAGAGTGAATGATTAGAAGTACAGGATTGAGATATAAATAGAAAGCTTTTTGTTCATCTATGTGACAGTAAAAGAGTTTACAGAATCTTGAGGTGCTTCAGTCGTCCAATTTGAGACGGAATTGGTCCTGTGAGCTTGTTGTTGTGAAGATCCCTAACAAACAAAACATTTTAGAAATGCCAAGATAGCAAGGAAGTAAATAGCAGTTGTTTTATAAGAATATTTAATGAATTGCTTGGCTGGAACAAACATACAGCCTAGTAAGATCCATCAGATTGGTGACCGCAAGAGGAAAAGGACCAACGATAGAAACTGCATACACTTCCCTGCAAGGTAAATGTGGGAAAATAACTAAGAATGCAAAGTACCACAATCCAATAATGAGAAGAATGTGTTGCCTAATATAGTTGAAAAACAGGTGCACAAATTGATAAAGTTCACTGGTAAGAAGAGGAGGCTAAAACTCACAATTCAGTAACAACCCGATAGTCGCTACCACTCACAGGGGAACACGTGACCCCAGACCAAGCAGGCAAATCGCCATCTCCACAGGGATCGTCTCCAACCCAAGCATACACCACTCTCCATCCAAGTGATGCCTTTATTTCATTTAATGCCTTCACTGTCATTAGCAGAGTCTTATTAACAAAGAAAAAACACATACTCTGCTCAGCATACATATCTAATCACATATCATAACAGCACATTCCTCAAAATTCACAGTTGTTCCAGTGCCCGAAAAATATTACTCATCCTTGAGATGTGAGATCCCAACACTTGTACTAGTAAGCAGAAGCCAATAAAAATCGTTCCTAATGCTAGAATTCTACCAGATTTAACCTAATAGAGCTCCACGAAACAATAATGTTAACAGTAACACTGAAGAAAACATCTACTTGTTAAACCAACTTCACATCCAACAAAATCACACTAATCAAACTTCCGACTACAAAAAAATTAACCGCATCATGAAAATTAAGAAGTATTATCAGCATAAAAACCATAACCTAATCCGACCGATCACACACGACCTCCATAACTTCCCAACGTAACCTAAAACTCTCTCAACTGAGGAAATCATCTTCTCCGAACCAATCAACTACAATTACAGAGAGAAAAATGAGTGGATCGAGGAAATTACCGTCTCGCTTAAGCGTTTTGCATAGCACGGCGTCGTTCAGTAGCAACAAAACCACGATGAGGAGATGGAGAATTGAAGAAATTAAACGGAAACAATTTGCCATTGCCGATTAGCTTCTCTGCCGGCGATCCAGATTACATTCAGTGCTGCACTGTGGGTGAAGTAGTCGGGTTGGAGACGCCGCGTGAAATCAGTTGATCTCGTCAGTGGTTTTTTTTATCTCTTTTAATAATTTTGATTGTTTAAAATTTAAATGCAGTATTTTTTTTTCGGAAAAGAAAGTAAATAAAAATAAATACTACTCCTACGACTTCATTCAATAACAATTCATTAATTCAAGTCCGCTTACGACACAAAGATTTTCAGAAATAATATGAATTAAAAAAATTAGTAGAAAATTGATTTTAATAGATTAATTTTATAGTAATAATTGACAAAAACGTAGATGTCTTGTGCGCATCTTTACCCGAGGCGGCTCCATTCCTCCTTCTCTTGTCCCTCCCCCCCTTTTGTCAATTATTAAATGAGTAGAAATTTAAAGATCAGTGATCTCATATTAGGCCAATGATAGACTAGGTTTATTGCTTTTTTTTGAGGTCTTATTGCTTGGGCTTGGGGAGAAATATTTATATACCTGCAAAAGATATGTGCATTTTTGTTGCTGCGTAGGTAGACATCACCAAACCGAACCACACCGGCTGAACCGGCCCGGAACCGTCACCGGCGGTTCGAACCGTGACCGGAACGGCCGGTTCAGGTTTCAATTCTAGGTGAACCGTAACCGGCGGTTTCGCCGGAACTGCCGGTTCGGCGGTTCCCGACAACTTTTCAGGCCTATTTTCGACCTAACCATAGGCCTTTCAGAAACCGCCGGTTTTTGTCAGAAAACCGTTGACGAAACCGGCGGTTTCCACCGAAAAACCGGCGGTTTACGCGTGAAACCGGCGGTTCTGCCGGATTTTCAAATTTTCAAAATTTGAATTTTTTTTTTAAATTTAATCACAATTTTCCCCTATAAATACCCCCTCATCTTCATTTCTACTCATCTCATTCTTGTGTTAATAAGAATTTCTCTTCTCAATCTCAATTTCTCTCTTCTCCATCCTCATTCTCTCAAGTTATTTATGTTATTTGCGCTCATAATTTACTCACGTTGTTCACGTTATCATCTTCACACAATCACACTATTCTCTATTCTTCACTTTCAATTTTCATAAATATCAGGTCTTCATCTCGTCGTGGTGGTGATCGGGGCAAGGGAATTGCCGAAGATCAAAGTGATACTCGTCGTCGACGTGCCCCTACTAGAGCACAAGTTGCGGAGGAGGTGGGAAGGCGAGCCGCTCTTCTAGCTCAAGTAAGTTCTAATATGTTTTAGTTTTTTTGTTAATTCATTTTTATTAAATTTATAATTTTATTTTTCATCATCTATGTGTCTATGTGTTTTATTTTTGTGTTAGTATTTTTACTTAGTTGTATAATTTTCGTAGGAGGAAGAAGATCGAAATGCGGCCTTGTTACTTGCCCTCGCCGCCGACGACGACCAACAAGGGGGGCATTCACATTCGGCTTCACGTTTCGAGTACGATGTGAATCTATCGTCGGACGAAGGCGATGATGGATCTCATCAATTCCCCCCTTCTAGCACCGGCCAAGTAGGCGAAAATGATGATGAGGAGGCCGATGCTCCTCCTCCTTCCGCAGGACGACAAAAGAAGAAGATGCCTCCCAAGTTGAAATCTGATATTTTCACCAAACATTACAAGAAGGTCCCGGTGGTAATTTCAAATCCTAATGATCCAACCACTACCGTGGAGACAAGTGAGTTCAAAGCATACTGCAACTATTACGATAAAGTCTATCCATTTGGAACCGATGGGGGATATGGTACTCTCCATCGCCATTTGAAGTCAAAACACCCCGTGGAATATGGGCATACTAAGTCCCAAAACCAAATAAACTTCCCCTCCGGCTCATTGTCTCAAACAGGTACGCCTCTATTTAAATATGACCCCAAAAATGTTACCGATGCTATGGTAAGATGGGCGGCAATGAAACATTTGCCGTTCAATTTTTTTAATGACAAAAAATATGAAGTTACTATGCAAACCGCTTTTAATGTTGCTACAAAAAGAATTCCCCCCTCTACTGCTCAAAGATCTAACAACCGTCAGTTTTTTGACAAAAAAAGAGAGGTTGGAAAATTTCTATCCACCTTGGGGCACAAAGTTAATATTTGCTCCGATGTGTGGACGGATTCTTTCCAACAAATTCTTTCATGGGAATTTCATGTCATTTTATAGACAATAGTTGGTCTTTAAATAAACGTCGTTTAATTGATTTTAGACAATTTCCTTCCCCACACACCGCACAAGCAATTACATCTCTAATTATTCAAGTTTTGAATGAGTATGAGTTATGCAACAAGATATTTTCGGTTGGTTTTGATAACGCAACCGCTAACACCGCAAGTATATCCGATTTAATTGTGGCTTGCTCCCCGGTGATAAGTGGTAAGTATTTTCACCAACGATGTATTTGTCATATTTTAAACTTATGTGTACAAGATGTTTTGTCTTTATGGCAAAGACATATTCAACCTATTACTACAGCTGTATCCTTGATTCACTGGAAGCCTCAAATTGGCAAGGCGTGGAAGAAGTATTGCCACTCGAAGAAAATAAGGTACACAACTTTTACTTTAGACGTGTCTACTAGATGGAACTCTACATATGATATGTTGCATTCTACATTAGAGCATATAGAATATTTGGTTGATTTTTATAGAACTTACCATGTTGATGATTTATATCTAACATCTTCTTGTTGGGATCAAAGCATGAGCTTATTTAAATTATTCAAAGGTTTTCGAAATGCCACTGTTGAGTTATCGGGTGTGAATTATTGCACATCCGTTCGTGTTTTAGAACATTGCATGATCATATCACTTGGTTTTAAAACTGCAATGAAAAATTCCACACACAATCTTAAGTTAATGTGTGTTTTATATTACCTGGTTGAAAAATGGCTCAAGTATTTCAACGAGATCCCAACTGTTTTTTTGTTTACCAAAGTTTTGGATCCAAAGTGGAAACTATTTGGTACTTTCAAAATTTTAGAATTTTATTACAACAATTTGGCTTCTATTGATCTTGAACCACTCCGAGCTTTGCAAACTGACGAGGACGGCGACAACTACATAAACCTAGCCCAATCATTCCAAATAAACCTCCCCCACCTCCCAAGCCTCCAAAGAAGTTTTGAGTTCGACTTGCGGGCTCTCTTTCACGATTACGAAGCCAAGTACAACACTACCCACCAAGTGAGACCTAGACCCCCCGTCAAACACATAACTTTGGCTTCTTCCAAGTTGATGACCCCGACGCCCAATCCCAATTGGCGGACCTATACGGCTTCAGCAGCGGAGGAAGAACGGCAAATTCGACAAGTGAGTTAGATTTATATTTTGACTCACACTTTTCATTCAATGAGGAAGAAGGAGGTCCCGTTCCCCCAACAAATCGACGTCCTAGATTGGTGGGGATCACACGAGAAAGATTTTCCCATCCTTGCATCAATGGCCAAGGAGATCTTTTCAGTTCCGGCTTCCACTGTCGCCGTCGAGTCCGCCTTTAGTGTTGGAGGCAACGTCTTGGACGACAGAAGAAGTAGACTCACCGGGCAAAATATGGAAGCCACCATGTTACTTGATGATTGGTGCTCCGCCGAAATTAGAGACCAAGAACAGGATTGGGACAATCAAGTAGTACAACCCGACCAAGACTACTTCCCCGACGAAGAAGAGTATGCGCCAATTCCTCCGATCAAGCCAAAAAGGTAAGCAAGGTAAGAGAACTACGTGGACTTTGATTCGAAAATGCAATTGAGCATTTATGATACGTAGGCATCTCAACTTAAATTTTAAATTTAAGTTGAGCTCGAGTCCTTTTCCTTTATTTATTTTTCTCCCCTTTGTTTCGAATATGTAATTTGTAAATTGTAATCAAGACTTTGAGTCTTTTGTAATTTATAATTTTTAAGTTGTAATTTGTAAATTTTAAGTTGTAATTTATAAATTTTAAGTTGTAATTTGTAATTTTAAAGTTGTAATTTATAATTTTAAAGTTGTAATTTGTAAATTTTAAGTTGTAATTTGTAATTTTAAAGTTGTAATTTGCAATTTTAAAGTTGTAATTTGTAATTTTGAAGTTGTAATTTGTATCAATAAAATTGCATTTGAACATCGCTTTATTCTAATTTTATTTATGCAAATATATTTATATATTTTATTTGAATTACAAATTTACAAAATTACAATGTAAAATAAAATAAAATAAAATAAAATGAACCGCGGAACCGGACGAACCGGCCCGGAACCGGATATGCACCGCCGGTTCCGGCGGTTCACGGTTCAGGAACCGGAACCGCCGAACCTTGGCCGGGCCGGTTCAGGTTCACGCCTTTCTTGAACCGGAACCGGCGGTTCCGAACCGTGAACCGCCGGTTCCCGAACCGTGGTGACGTCTATGCGTAGGACAATTGAGTTGTTAGAGATAGCATGAAAAATGCCAAGAAATTGAAAGAAGTGCTGAAAGGAGTGTTAGTTGGCTAACACTGCTTTCCACACTTATTGGTTGCGCGATTAAGCGCATTTCACCCAAATACAGTTCACTAAATCAGACTTGGACCTACTAGTTGTTTATGAGAACAGATTTTTACCATGTTTAATTAGATTAGTTTTTGTGTGTGGGAATTATAACTTATGTATTATAGCTAATTTATAGTTTCTATTTCTATACTAAAGTGGTGTTTTGCATATAATGGGACCCTATATATTAATCTTTTGTTTATTCATAAATCTCGTAGATTTCTTCAATCTTACAAAAACTCGCAATTTGTAATTGAAAATCGAAATATATATTATCATTCCATTAAAAAATTAGATAGAGAATCCCAAACTAATTCAAATAGTATCAACTTTCAGCTAGGAATGTATTCCAGATTTTTTTGAGAAAAGGGATAAGAGAAATCATGATTTTGCTTATTTTACTGAAATATATATGCCCTATCAAAACGGGAATATACACTATCAAATCAGTGGGAGTACTATATTTTTTCAAATTGACATACTATATCCAAAAAATAAGGAAGACACGTACAAGTTTTTTGATCCATGAGTATGATATTTTGACTTTTGCTCTGCCGTATTATTATGTGAAGGTTTGTTGGGAATTCATTAATTTTTTGGATAAATTAGTTTAGTAAATATATAAATTATTTATCCATATTAGTAGGAGTATAATTTTTCTATTTTAACAATTTGCCAATAACTTTAAAATTTTTATAAACTAAAGTCTGAAAAAATCTAAAGTAGACGACTGTTTAGCATCAGTAAATGAATAGTAGGAGTATAGTTTTAATAAATGAAAAGTGATATACATCGCGACATTTAGTTGCAAGGGCAGTAAGCAGTTTTTGACTTTAATGCACCCATGGGATCCTTGACCTTTCACTAAATTTAATTTACCCACCATTTTGACTTTTATTTTTTGCCCATATCATATTTTATTGACACACACCTAAATATCTGTATGTATATACTCAAAAAAAACCTTGTCATGTTTTTGTTTTTGCTATGTAATTTGTAGGACTTGATTCACAAACACACACACCAATATAAGCAAACAAAAAGACGCTTTTGCCCACCTTAAATGTAACGACTCACTGAAATTGACATCACTCAAAACAGTTGCTAAAATTGATGAGATTCATGGGATTTTCTTGACAAACCCCACCCGGCCTTCAAATTTTGAATGTCGACTAATTAGTAATCAAGTAAATCTGAAGAGAAGCCAAATTCTGCACAAAACTTACTTGTAAAATTTATCAAATTACATATACTAGTAATCCATCTAGTAGAGACTATTTCCACGGTTGTTTCGCTGCTTCCACACCGAAGGCGAGTCCAAAACAAGGTTGGAAATAGCAAAAATAATAAGCCAAAAGAAAACAAGAAACAGATACCAACAAATCTACTACTGAAACCCGGCCTCAACTCTGACTTCAATCTTGATTCACAGAAAATCATGAAATTTCCCCATCGCAACCGACGAAATCCATGAAAGTGTATATGATGATGAAGAAGATTTAGAGAAGTATTAGGGTTTCTGATATGGTATATAAATCAATTGTGGAGAGGATTGGGGCCGGATGGAACTAATCTTTTCTCGACGCCGTATCTTGGATCAATCTCGCTATCTCCACTCTGCGGCGGCGGCGGCGGTGGGAATGAGAGGCAGTGTTGTCGGAGGTGTAATTTGATGGCTGGCGGGAGATGGGCCGAGATTGGGTGGCAGGAGTTGCGGCGCCGGGCCGCATGCAGCATGGTGTGATGAGATTGGGCGGCGGCGGTGAATATGAGTAGTAGAAAGAGAGAGATTGTGAGTATGAGAGGTCTGTGGTGGTGAGGGATTGTGGAAGAGAAGCGAGTTGACATCGTCATGAAGAGAGAGAGAGATAGATAGAGAGAGAGGGAGAATTCTTGTTATAAGAATTCGTGAGTGTGTTTTGATGAGAAGGTGATGTGATGAAGTCGGAGATATATAAGTGAAGGCATGGAGAGTCCTCTCATCAAACGTGAACTAGGCTTAGAGTAGTGTGTGTACTATGTGTAATTGTTCCATAATTATGATAAAAAAAAAATATTTGTACCTTTTGTCATTATATCTTCATTGTACATATAGTTATATTTATAATCGTCTGAAAATCAATCATCATATTGTATAATAATGTCAAATTTGTGTAGAAGTCAATTAAAAATTAGATTTAAATGATATTTCCTCCGTTTTATAGTAGTGAAGACATTTCTTTTCGGCACAAAGATTAAGAAAAAGATGTGTAATGTATTAAATAAAAAAAAAGTATGGATGGAGGAAAAAGTAGAGAGAGGGAAAAGTAAATGAGAACAAATGTGTTGACTTTTATTTAAAAAAATGACTCAACTACTATGGAACTTACTAAAATGATAAAATGACTATACTACTATGGATCGGAGGGAGTAAATTTTATTAAAATTTGTATGAGAAAAATTGCAGTAAATACAAAAAAGTATTGTTTATTTCGCTATTTTCGATAATTATTAAAAAAAAATGATTTAAATAATAATTTTCTTTTTATAAATTATTGTCTATATTATTCAAATCTAAAATACAGTTGCTATTATGATTATAAAGCAATCATTTAATAAAGATAAATCAAAACCACTCGAGAGCCCATTACTGGTTGGTCTTTGCTAAAAATTAAACTTTAATTTATTATTTTTATAATTAAATGTTAGACATACGTATTATTTATAGTTACAATGAAGTGAGATTCGTATTAACGGACATACCAATATAAGTTATATAACAAAATAAGATTCCTATTACCGAACAGTGGGAGTACATTTGTAAAGTCACAATTATACTTCTCTCTAGATTACTTTCACTAGTTGAGAATAATGTTTGGACGGTTGCAAATTATAAAAATTATTTCTCTGTATATATGAAAGTATGTGAAAAAAATTTAGCAAAATGAGAAACAAACTTTTATATCATAGTTTTATAAAATATGAGTGAAATAAGCTAATGCAACGTGAGGATTAAAGTTTATTGTACTAAAAATAGTAAAAAATTAAATTATTACATTTAATGGTATAGGACGGAAAATGAAATCTGAGACATTTAATTAGGGACGAGAGTATTGGTATAATTATTTCAGTAATTGTGTAAATACTTAAAAAAGAAAAAACTAAAAATTGAACATATTTTCAAACAAAAAAAAGTACTAGAAAATTAAAATTTTAAAAACTCAAATCATAAAATCATGAATGGTTGAGTGTCGTTGTACATTAGAAAACCTTAACCGAAGGGCGGGCGGTAAATCGGTGCTTTAATGGTTTCGTGATTTTGTGAAACAATTAATTCTTTTAATTTTCTTCTATAATTGGTTATATGCAAATTGCATTAATAGCAAACCATTGTATCTGCAAATTCTATATATAAAAGTATCATTTAATACCTTTTCCTCATTGGAATACAAATGTTATCTTGAGTAGTAATGATGCGAATTATTTATTGCGTGGGATTTTTGTGAGTGTCCAATAATAACAAATTACCAAAACTATTTCCCATCCTTTCGAATTAATTGATTTCAAATGGAGCTGAGCTGACATTACATCTAATAGGTGGAGTACTATAAACAAATAACGTGTCTTGGACGCCTATTATTAAAACAAAGTTCACATAGTATTAATTAAAGAATTGAATATTTTAGTATAATCTTGATATAAATTAACATATAGGAGGAGTGTATGAAACTATGATATTTTTCAATTGAGGAATCATTACACACCGATGCCTTATATATGAGCTCACAATTATTTATTTGAAAATAGAGGGTGGTAAATAGGCCATAGCGGATCCAAAAATTAAATATCTTGCGATCAAACCACATTATAAATATTAAAATAATATTTATATTAATTATTTAAAAAAATATATTTTAATATCAATAATTTATGTGAGTATGGATATTCTTAAAACACTGAAAGCCTCTTGACATTTCTTTATTCTCGACATCTGCCGCCTCCGCCATGATGCCGTAGCCAGATTCCGAACTTCGTCCTGCCCCACTTCCTTTCTTTCTCTCTGCTCGGTCTCATCTCACAATGCGTGAGGTGGGGGCGGAGACGCGAACGCCGTAAGGTCGGAGGTCGAAGAAAGGAGCTTTCCGGCGGCACTCCGGGGCAGGGTGGTGGGGTCGGCCGACCCCACCTGGATCCGCCGCTGATAATAGGTAAAGTCGTGACTTTGAAATTGAAATATTAGAATGTCGCCAAGTTAATTAAATTGTGATTTTATATGCTAGAATATTCAAGAAAAATTTATAGGAGGAGTTTAATTACTTGCCAAAGTAGAGATTAGCAAGATGATAATACGGTTCACGTGTTTATTTACGTTCTAAAACTTCCACCTAAATGCTAATTACTTAATTTCATGATGTTACGTTAACTACGAAATATGGCAATATTTCCGAACAATAATTGTTAAAAAACTTACAAAGAAAGTAGTAAGGGCATCCACAATGTGCCGCCCTAAAGCGCGCCCTATGCATTTTATTTTATTTGAATATTTAAATAACAAAAAATTGGGAAAATACTTCGTTTCATATATAAAAATTAAATACATTACAATACGAATTAAAAAAAATTAGCAAACTCAACGACGACGGTTACGGGCTCACACTTCTTCAATCATGTCGTTCATGAGTTGCGCATGGTCTTGTTGGTTGCGCATTGAGGTCTGTCTAGCTAGAACCTCGTCGAAGCCCGACGGCAATCCTCTAGCGGGGGGCTCGGTCGCCGTGCTGGACGAGCTAGATGCACCGTCATCATCGTTCCACTCGGTGATGCTCTCACCTTCATGCTCGACTATCATGTTTGATCGGTCCCCACCGTGGTTGATCGGAAAATAGTCTTCAACCAGGCGTTGGTGAGCTGCCGCGTGGTCGCGTCGGACAGACGTCCGACGTCGAATAGGCCTGCGGATCTGCTCCGCCACCACCGCCTCCTCGCGTTGCAGTTCGAGTAAGCATTCCGCCATGACCTCTTCAACGGCTGCATCTAAGGCTGCCGAGGTCTCCGAGTGCGAACTACCCGACTCCGAGGAGCTAGAACTAGTGGTGTCATCGTCGTGGTTCATTTTGATATGTGAGATAGGTAGAAATGTGAGAGAGGAGCAAAACGAGAGAGACGAGATGTTAGTATGAACAATTGAATGAGAAACGAGGTTTAAATAGAAAAAAAATAAAAAACGCGTGGCATCGTCCGCGACCATTGTCCTCCGATCCCGCAATGGGGCGCCCGATGGCGCGGACGATGCATCGGGCGTGGGCGTAGGGCGCGGACGATGGCGGGCACCCACAATGGGGCGGACGATGGCATGCATCGGGCGTGCCATTGGGCGTCCCATTGTGGATGCCCTAATCGTTAAAAAAACATACTCCAAAGTATGGGAGCTGAGAAAAATATAAATCATTGAAATACTAATTTATGTAAGGATACGCTAGTTTGTAGATTGATTTCCAAATTATAACATTCATAAACTAATATAATTGGATATTGAAATCTTTATCTAGTCGATCAGTTGAAAGTGACCTTCTAACAAGAGGGTTAAGAGTCTTAAGACACTTTTTTGTAGATACAAATTATACAAATTGGGCCATTTTTCATCTTATTAGGAATTGGTCAGCTGGGGACTTGAGTATTGCACTATTTTATTTTATCAAAAGATTAGAGATGATAAACCGAGTAATCTATACTCCATTATCATTTATCACACAAAATAACACACACTTTGCCATTTTAAATTATCCCACAAAATAATGCATGCTTCGTAAATAATTTTTTTTGGATATTTTAATTTATATTTTCTTTTATTTTGTACATTAACTTGCCAAAATTAAACTCAACATAACACACCAATATCTGCAAAAAAGTAACATTAAAAAGTAACAAAATGAGTCTATTTCTCTATTATAAAATACACTTTCTACAACAAAATTGTGCATTCTTTTTTTAGGCAGAGAAAATATTATTTTCCAATTTTATAATTGTGGATCAGGCTGACTATTGTCATATATAGAATTTCAACACTTAATTTTGAACCTGGCAATGCTGGGCTGGGCTTATGGTGGTTTTCAGCCCAACTATAAACGGGGTTTTTGTAAGCATCAGTTGGCTCATACAATAGATATGCTCATTTTGAGAGTTGGTAACATATTCGTGAACAAAACCGGGATATCCGCTTAACACAATTTGTTTGGTCAAATTTTGGTCTATTTTGCAATTTCAGAAATTAGTTGAAAAAATTCATCAAGTTTGAGTTTATTTACAACTATCCAACACTAATAAATCCGATCACTCAAGCGCAATATATTATTGGTGTTGTTTTCTTTATAAATAAACGATGTTATTTTAACTAATCGACAATGTTCATTCAAAAATTTCGCCAGATGATAATTGCAACATGATCGGTAGAATGAATATTTTTGTCAAATATTGGATGAAATTATTTTGTGTTAAAATTTATTTAGAGCGTCCACTATAATGTGGACGCGGCGGACGCCGCGTTTGGGGCGAAAGCGGGGCGCCTTATAGTGGCGGAGTTGTCCGCCCAGAGGCGGACGCGGCGAGGGGGGAGGGAGGCGGCGGACGCGGGATAGCCGCGTGCGGGGCGAGGACGCGGCTGAGGGTGGCAGAGAGAGAAGGAGTGGGGCTATAGCCGCGGCTGACGCGGCGGCGCGGCGGTTCGAGAAGGGGGCGGCGGTGGGAGGGGGTTGTCCGCCCCCTATAGTGGACACCCGAGTTATTTCATTGGTTAGTTGATTTCAGGCTTTTCTAACAGTCACTTCTTTTTTTTGGAAAAAAAAAGCTCATCACAATTATTTCCTTATTGTTCTTCAAATTCTGAGCTGAGAAAAATGAAACAAAATTAAAGAAGTGATGAAGCCATCACACGCAGTCGCGATTCTCTCAATCCTCTCTCTCCTCGTCGCCCCATCCTCATCCAAGGTCTCGATCTCGGTCGCCCCGACTTCCGTTCCCAAATCGGGCGACCCGGTGACGATCAAATGGAGCGGCCTCAATTCGCCGTCGCCTCTCGACTGGCTCGGAATCTACACCCCGGCGAACTCCGCCCATCGCCACTTCATCGGCTACATCTTTCTCTCCTCTTCGCCCGGTTGGGAATCCGGGTCGGGCTCCGTCACGATCCCACTCGTCAACATGCGATCCGACTACCAGTTCCGGATCTTCCACTGGACTGAATCCGAGATCAACCCGGACAAGACGGACCACGACCACAACCCGCTGCCCAGGACCAAGCACCTCCTCGCGCAGTCCGACCCGTCGACGTTCGAATCGGGTCGGGGCCCCGAACAGGTCCACCTGGCGCTAACGGGAGGGGACGGGGAGATGCGGGTTATGTTCGTAACACATGATGGGAAGGAGAGCTTTGTGAAATACGGGTTGGCCCGGGATGGATTGGACCGGGTTGTGGGTACGGAGGTGGCCCGGTATGAGAGAGAGGATATGTGTGATTCGCCTGCCAATGATAGCGTTGGGTGGAGGGATCCTGGGTTTATTCATGATGGTGTCATGCTTGGTTTGAAGGATGGAAAGAGGTATTATTATCAGGTAAAAATTCAATCTTTTTTTTTGTGGTTTTTGCTTATGAAAACAAATGAATTATGATGCTTTTTACATTCAGGAGTCTTGCATATGCTGATTTTTCATTTGTTCTATGCATTTATTTGTGTAAATTGTGTATCATTTAACAGAATCGTGTTAAGATTGAGTGTATCAAAGAGTAAGGTTTTAGGTAGCAGAGATGGCTTCCATGATTTGCAGAGGAAGAGAACTGATAGTATTTAGGTTTCTTGGCTTCTCTTGATATTATGTTCTATTTTTCAAATGAAATGTTTCTTTTTCAACTGAGGATTAAATGGTTCATTCCTTTATCTCATAATGTAGAAACTGGAAATCATAAGTTTATACAGTGATTTGATTTTTGAGCAAATTCTAGTTTCATAATGTGCTTATTATATCTGTATAAACTATGGCAGGTGGGTAGTGATTCTGGGGGCTGGAGCACAATGTACACCTTCGTGTCTCCGGTTAAGGATTCAAGTGAGACGACAGCTTTCTTGTTCGGAGACATGGGGACTGCTACACCCTACTCAACTTATGTGCGCATACAGGAAGAAAGCATTGCCACAATTAAGTGGATAAGTCGAGATCTTGAAGCTATTGGAGACAAGCCTTCGTTGATATCACACATTGGAGATATAAGCTACGCGAGAGGCTACTCTTGGCTGTGGGATAACTTCTTCTACCAGATAGAACCTGTGGCTTCCAGAGTTCCATACATGGTGTGCATTGGCAATCATGAATATGATTGGCTGTTGCAGCCTTGGAAGCCCGACTGGTCCAGTGCGGTCTATGGCAAAGACGGGGGTGGAGAGTGTGGGGTACCTTACAGTCTCAGGTTTCACATGCCGGGGAACTCCTCAGAGCCAACTGGATCCAGAGCCCCTGCTACAAGGAATCTTTATTACTCATTCGACATGGGAGTAGTCCATTTTGTTTATTTCTCGACAGAGACTAATTTCCTAGCTGGGAGCAAACAGTATGAGTTCTTGAAGAAGGATCTTGAATCAGTGAACAGAACCAAGACACCTTATGTTGTCGTCCAAGGGCACAGGCCGATGTACACTACAAGCTACGAGACAAGAGACCGCCCGTTTAGGGAGAGGCTCCAAGAGCACTTGGAGCCTCTTCTTGTGAAGAACAATGTTACACTAGCACTATGGGGTCACGTGCATAGATATGAACGATTTTGCCCTCTAAACAACTTCACTTGTGGAAGCTTGGGCATCGACAGAGAGAGATGGGAGGCGTACCCGGTGCACTTGGTGATTGGGATGGCAGGGCAGGATTGGCAGCCGATTTGGCAGCCAAGGGCCGACCATCTCACGGATCCCATCTTCCCCCAGCCCGTTAGGTCACTGTACCGTGGTGGTGAGTTTGGTTACGTGAGACTGGTCGCCAACAGGGAGAAGCTCACGCTTTCGTATGTGGGGAACCACGATGGGGAGGTGCACGATGCCGTGGAGATCATGGCATCGGGGCAGGTCTTGAATGGTGTAGGGCGTGCTGCTAGCAGCAACGACAGCAGTGTCGCTCCTCATCAGGGGCTTGGTTCGAGAGTTTCGTGGTATGTTGGAGTTGCGAGCGTGCTTGTCCTTGGAGCTTTTCTTGGGTATGTTTTGGGTTTTGTTTCGCGTGCTCGAAGGGAAGGTGGTCCGAAGGCACAATGGACTGCTGTGAAGAGTGAGGAGACATGAGTGAGGAGCCTCTGCTAGTCATAGTTACACTGCGTAGGTACTTTTTTTCTTCTGGTTTTTAGAGAGTGATGCTTATTTATGCACTGTTTTTATTTCATGTAAATGCAGTTATAGTTATACTTCTTTAAATAATGTTACTGCACTTTGTAAATTCATATATGTAAGCAAGTTTGTGCAGAAATCCATTTACAATCTATAATACATTATGCAAACATTTCTACAGAAAGCATACAACTATACAAGTACAACAAAAGGGTGTAATGTAACTTACAACAACACAATACATACACTGTCAAACAAAGACACAAGTTGTTCTAGGGAGTAGCAACATTTCAGGCAGCAATCTCTACTTGTTGAGCAATTTACGAGCTCGTGTGTTTGCGCCTTTTACTCGTGAGTTGAGCTCGTCTATGTCCTCATCAAGATTATCAAGGGCCTTGTTCTGCCTGCATCAACCATGCACCATTTCCTCATTAACACACACACACACAAACAGAAATATATACTTATCATATCATGTGGTTTAAGTAGATACTTGTCAAGCTCAGATCCCATTTCAACAGCCATTCCTTTCAAATCTCCCAAGATATCACTAAGATCTGAAAGCCCATCATCTTGCTTTTCCTTCTCCATCTAATCAAATACCATTTCCCGACAAAAATAAGTTGGTTCATAGAGAAACACACATGCACAAGGAAGGGGGAAGAGCAATATACATCGACTTTCTGCAGAGCGCTTGTTGGTTCTCCATCAGGCGTGTGAGAGCCCCGGGCTTTGCGATCCACACCTAACTTCTGTCGTTGCTCTTTAGTGGCGCGTTTCGGAACATCATTATCATCTGTCCAAGCATAAAACTAACCTCATTATGTGTGAACTATGTAAAAGCTTCCAAAACACTAACCTTTAGAAGTTGTAGGGCCTGTGATGGCCTTCCCCTTCTTTGGCTTCCACGGCATCGAAAACATCCCACCAAGACTATTCAACAACTTCTCACCCTGCATTAAATTCATTTGCACCAAATCAGAGTTTCTCACTAAACCAATAAACCAAGACTAAAAAAATTGATCAAAAAAATGCCTTGCTCAAGTCCTTCTCCATGTCAGCAGCCATGACATGAGTCCTGTGGATCTGCTCGCCTTGCGCATGGAGGGTCTCGAGAGTCCTGCTGGCGTCGCCTCTGATGTCCTCTGCGATCTTCAAGCAGTTGTTGACGGACCTGGTGGTCTGCTCGGCCTGATCGACCGCGTAGCCCTCCAGTTCTTGGACAGACATGCTGTCAAGGTTTGGTTCAGAGGCAGTTCTTCTCCCCATGTTCTTCGGAGCTGACGATGATTCCTCATCGTCTGAATCATCAGGGTCGTTGGATGTCTGCCGAGGTGGCTTCTCAGCAGGTGCAGCTCCTCTTCTGAATCCAAACATTTTTCTCTCCTTTCTTCAATCGCCTATGCAAACATAAAAAATTCAATCTATAAATAACTTCATTGCTATATGTAATATGTTAGATCCCATAAAAACTTCATCTTTTAATGCACCAAATTTGTGCAACCACTTATGGAATCTCTATCCCTTATGCAAATTTGTTTGCAATGAGATTCCTACAATTATATTGCAACAAATTTGTGTTAAAAGTTTTGGAATTTTCTCTCTCATGCATGGATGACTTTCTCTTATCCGAAATATAAATTGAAAAATCAAATAATCCATGACTTAATGCATGCAGAAAATGCTGAAAAACATCAAGCAATTGAAGAAAAAATTGCTTAACTATGAAAATAACAGCATAAATGCGAGGAAGGGAAAAAGAAAAATACTAAGATAAAATCACGAAGAGAAAAGCGGAAGAACTTTTTTAAGTTTTTGAGAAATCGGTTTTATATTATGGAAATAGCACATAGAAAGATCAGGCACCGCAGAGAAAAAACTGGAGGGGTCATTTTCTCGACCGTTGACCGTTGAGAATTTTTCGCTCTTCTTCATCTTCTATGGATAATAAGTTATTAATTTTAAATAATACTAATACTTTTATAGATTTAAAAATCCTCAGATATTATTGGCATGACATATCTAATTAAATAATCTGCTGTCTAGATTTGTATTTTCATTCTTTGAATTTTCTGCATTGTTTGTATCTCATATTTGTACATGGTGGGTCACATTCTTACAAATATCTTGAATGATTATATATTTGTAGTTGTTTGTATTCGTACCATTTTATGTACCAACTTGATATTTACTTATATAACACAATTTTGTGCTTCTCATATTGTTTTTACACATCATCTATGTAATAGGTCTATTTTGATGATTACGAATTTTGATAATAGGTAATATTCTCATGTATTTTAAATTGTAACAATAATTTAATTTCTATAGTATCTTATTAGGTTTTATTATTCTGATAAAATATAAACTAAAATTACTTAAAATGAATAAAATAATTTTACAGTTACTAGCATTTAAATTTCGATGTACTACTAATAATTGAATAATAATCAAAAAGGCGAAACGAGCAGTTTGGTATTATTGTCGGAATGCAGAAAAAATATCTTCCGATGCTAAGAAAAGAACGAACGTAATTTCTCCTAAAGAAGACGCAGAGAGAGAGAGAGGATTATGTGTATATATACATGGAGGTGAGAAACAGAGAAAAATAGATAGTTGAGTGACACAATTCGATGGAGGCTTCAGCGTTATGGATCTCACACTCTTCTTCTATCCCCACCACCATTGCTTTGTTAAGCAGCAACACAAGATGGAAATGGCAATTCGCTTTCAACAAAAACTGGCCCTCCATTCCTTCTCGAAGGTGCTTCCTTGTTAAGAATGTTGCTAGCAAGAAGAAACCTTCTCCCTCCATTGAACAAGAACAAGGTCCAAAACTCACTCTTCAAATTCCAATCCACTAATATCTGTCTTTACATTGTATTTGTGTTGAGAATTTTATGTGAGATTGTGTTGATAATATGATGCAATAGATGTTGATCTTATCTGTTAAATGCTTCTTGATTTTTGAATTAGGAGTTGGATTAGATGCATTGAAGCCAGATTCTGCTTCTGTTGCATCAAGCATCAAGTTTCATGCTGAGTTCACACCCTCTTTCTCTCCCGAGCTTTTCGAGCTTCCAAAAGCATACTACGCCACCGCGCAAAGTGTTCGTGATTTGCTCATTATCAACTGGAACACCACCTATGACTACTATGAGAAGATGAATGTCAAGCAGGCCTACTATCTATCCATGGAGTATCTTCAGGGAAGAGCATTACTGAATGCAGTTGGCAATTTGGAGCTCACCGGTGCCTATGCTGAGGCGCTGCAAAAGCTCGGTCACGCCTTAGAAGATGTGGCAGGGCAGGTGAGGGAGGAGAAGGCCTTTTTGCACACTATTCTATTGTAGATTTATACAGTTTTGGGGTTTGAATGCAGGAGCCAGATGCAGCGCTAGGCAATGGAGGATTAGGGAGGCTCGCCTCTTGCTTTCTCGACTCCATTGCAACGCTTAACTACCCTGCTTGGGGCTATGGCCTCAGATACAGATATGGTCTGTTTAAGCAGCTCATCACCAAAGATGGTCAAGAAGAAGTGGCTGAAGATTGGCTTGAGGTATTTTCTACTCCATTTTCCTTGATTTATCTGATTTCATTTCTCATTGTCATGATCAACTGCTTGAGTTCTTGCACCAGATGGGAAATCCATGGGAGATAGTAAGAAATGACATCTCGTATCCTGTTAAATTCTACGGTGAAGTCATAGAGGGGCCAGAGGGAAAGAAAGAATGGGTTGGAGGAGAAGACATAGTTGCAGTTGCCTATGATGTCCCGATACCAGGATACAAAACTAAGACCACCATCAACCTAAGGCTGTGGTCGACAAAGGTTGCTGCGGAGGTTTTCGATTTAGCTGCATTTAATGCTGGTGATCACCCAAAAGCATATGAAGCCATGAAAAGAGCTGAAAAGGTTGACATCCTGCTCCTAATAACTGTGTTTGTTGAGAGAAAAAAACTTCCATAATTTTGTTGTTTTTGTCAGATTTGCTACATTTTGTACCCGGGTGATGAATCACACGAGGGTAAGACGCTTAGATTGAAGCAGCAGTATACTCTTTGCTCGGCTTCTCTTCAAGACATTATAGCAAGATTTGAGAGGAGATCAGGGGATTCGGTAGATTGGGAGAAGTTCCCTGAAAAGGTTGCTGTGCAGATGAACGATACTCATCCCACATTATGCATACCCGAGCTGATAAGAGTGTTGGTGGATGTGAAGGGTCTGAGCTGGATAGAAGCATGGAATATCACAAAGAGGTACTCTTTATTGTTTGTTTGTTTAGACTAGTTATGTTTTTGTATATTTTGGCAGTGGAGGAGTTTTGTTATGTGGAATTCTAAGATAGTATCGATCCTTGAATAGAACTGTGGCGTATACTAACCACACGGTGTTGCCTGAGGCTCTGGAGAAGTGGAGTTTGAGTCTTCTCGTAGAGCTTCTCCCCCGCCATGTTGAGATCATAAGAATGATTGATGAAGAGGTGTTTGATTGCTTTCCTTGCATTTTACTAAGTGGAGAAGCATTTTTTTTCCTTTTATGTGTAATATGATTGTTTCACGTACAGCTTATCAATACTATAATTGAAGAATATGGTGATGAGGATCTCGAGTTGCTAAAGGAGAAGCTGAATGAAATGAGGATTTTGGGCAATATCGAACTTCCTTCTGCTGTCATAGATTCACTTGTTAATACACAGGAAAGCCTTGTTAAGAATGTAATCGAAGAGGAGGATGAAGAGGAAGAAAAAGAAGACGAGGAGGGAAAGGAGGAGGAGGAAGTAAAGGAAGAAGCTGAATCTGTTGAAGTGACAGAAGCCACTGCTGAGGAAAAATCAGATGAACCAGAAAACGAAGACGAGCAAGCAGAAGAGGTGGAGGAAGTTAAGGCAGATGATTCGCCCTTAACAAAAGTGACTTCAACATTTGAACCTGATCCAAAACAGCCAAAGCTTGTCCGAATGGCTAACTTGTGCGTTGTCGGAGGGCATGCTGTCAACGGAGTAGCTGAAATCCACACTGATATTGTTAAAAAAGAAGTTTTCAATGAATTTTACAAGGTTACTTATCCATATCCATAAAAATTTTTCTTGCTTGTATGAATCCATATCTTCTGACTTGCATCAGTTTCATTGTTTGTGAAACAGCTCTGGCCCGAGAAATTTCAGAACAAGACGAATGGTGTGACGCCTAGAAGATGGATCGGTTTCTGCAATCCGGAGCTTAGCAAGATCATAACCAAGTGGACAGGCTCAAAGGATTGGCTGGTTAACACTGAGAAGTTAGGCGAATTGCGTAAGGTGTGAATTCAAGTAGTCCAATCTTGTATATGATTTATGTTTCTAGTTTTCTCTGATAAGTGTTTCATTTTTCGAACACCTGCAGTTTGCTGACAACGAAGAGCTTCAGTCTGAATGGAGGGAAGCAAAGATGATCAGGAAGAAGAAGATTGTGTCTTTCATCAAAGAGAAAACAGGATACGTTGTCAGCCCGGATGCAATGTTTGATGTGCAGGTTCGTATCCATAGCTTTTGTTCCAAAAATCATAATCTTGTTATTCACCAAGATAATCAAATATGCATCATATCTTGACTGTTTAGATCAAGCGAATCCATGAATACAAGAGGCAGCTGATGAATATCTTAGGCATCGTGTATCGTTACAAGAAGATGAAGGAGATGAGTGCTGAGGAGAGGAGAGAAAGATTTGTTCCCAGAGTGTGCTTATTTGGTGGGAAGGCGTTTGCTACGTATGTACAAGCTAAGAGAATCGTCAAGTTTATCGCAGACGTAGGTGCTACAATAAACCAAGATCCTGACATAGGCGACCTTCTAAAGGTAGTATTGTGATTGTATATGCTATATATATATATATATATATATAAACATAAGAAGTTGAATGAAACTCTTTGCTTGATCTCTCTTTCTTTGAGGTTGTCTTCGTCCCCGACTATAATGTGAGTGTTGCAGAAGTGCTCATTCCTGGCAGTGAGCTGTCTCAACATATCAGGTAGCTCGTCTAACCCCTCTCGACGATATAAGTCCAGCTTATCCGAGCCATAACCTCTCTCTCTCTCATTAGTACTGCTGGAATGGAAGCAAGTGGAACCAGCAACATGAAGTTTGCAATGAATGGCTGCCTAATTATCGGAACCTTAGACGGTGCGAATGTGGAGATCAGAGAAGAGGTTGGAGAGAGCAACTTTTTCCTGTTTGGGGCTCAGGCTCATGAGATTGCCGGCCTTCGTGCAGAAAGAGCCGAGGGAAAGGTAAACAAACATATCTCAACTTGAAAACAGACTAATCTGTGGCATAGATATCAAGAAAAACCAAATGAAGTGTTTGTAATTGTACCATATATTGTGTGCAGTTTGTGGCAGATCCTAGATTTGAAGAGGTGAAGGCTTTTGTGAGGAGTGGTGCATTTGGGGCCAACAGCTACGAGGAGCTGATGGGGTCGTTGGAAGGGAACGAGGGGTATGGCCGGGCTGACTACTTCCTCGTTGGCAAGGACTTCCCGAGCTACATAGAGTGCCAAGATAGAGTTGATGAGGCTTATAGGGATCAAAAGGTAAGCAATTTCTTCACTTTCTTTATATTGCTTGACTTTATGTATGTGCATCAATGTATGTTATTTTTTATGATTGGAATGCAGAATTGGACAAAGATGTCTATACTAAACACAGCTGGTTCTTCGAAGTTTAATAGTGATCGAACGATCCATCAATACGCTAGAGATATATGGTCGATTGAACCTGTTGTGTTGCCATGAGATGATGATAATTAGAAATATTTGAGGTTGAAGATGTTAGTTTTTGGCCATTTTTGTTGATGAACTCATGGGTTTAGGCTATGTGAGAGTGAGTTCTCTCTGGTTTTCTTCTTGTATTTCCAACTATTTCTGTGCAAATTTTATTTTGATAATCAATACAGGAAGACATCTCTTTCCTAAAAAAAAACTACTCTTACTATTATTTGAGAAGAGACAAGATTAAAGATCATCTATAGCATGGTTGTGATTTGTGAAATAAATAAAAAAAATTGTACATTCATAGAGGCTAAATATAGAATGTATTATATTGCACATTATCAGCCAATCATCAAATAGAAAAGTGAAATATTGGAAGAAAAGAAAAAAAAAACAATGAGTTCTACATACTTATATGACATGAGCAATAATGGAGTATAACATATGTATATATACAATAGAAAATTTGAAAAGGCACATGACTTTTGGGGTGTGGTCCAATCTTAATGAAATCCACACACTAACATAGTGATATGACCACTTACATTTAAATGATTCTCTAAAGTAAAAAAATTTCAAAAGAGCAATTAAAAGTGTGCCCAAATTAGGGTAAAATTGTGCAAGGTTCATTGCATGGTTTTCTTCAATTCTTGATTCCCATGAGTGCATATATACACTTTATATTTTGGTTGCCTAATGCCTATAATTCCAAACCATCTAAACCCACGTGCCCTATCATTTTTTTTCTTTTTAATATTCGGTACCCTAGTTAGTGGGATAGGAGAAATCTTGTCAAAAAAATGTGATATGAAGTTACACAGCCCATTTGGTTCTCTATTTCATTGTCACATATATAAAAACACACTAGAAGAGATGATTAAAAGGGAGAGTGATCAATTACAAGAAATCTAATTATTTTGATTTGTCATTTTTTTTACTTGCACTTAATGGAAACCGGCCTTTTAATCGTGCAAAGATCACGAGATCACCTCCACTTTTCCTATAATGATGAATTCAAGTAAATTATAGTAATGAATTTAAATATGATATACACTGCCGATCATAGGCCAAGCGGTAAAGTTTCCATTTTAGGAAACGTTTCATTTTTAATGGGATAATCCAAAAGGGAAAACGTTTGATTTTCAATGGGACAAGGGGAATACTTAATTTGTCTATTATCGTCCATACATGGAAATAGAAAAACTCATAATATGGAGTATAAATTATGCCATATTATGTATCTTTAATCATTCAAGATGATCTCGACTCAATATACCTACCTCGACGAAGATAATAACGGCAACTCATCTACGTACGCTGGTAGTCTCAAAAATAAAATAAAAAATAACAAAAAATGAATATTAAGTTTTCGTGTTACAGTCATGTTAGTGCAAAGACTGTGGGCCACACTGGCGCAACAATCGCGAGGCACGCACGGTGGAACACCCAAAGATGGAATGAGCTAGGTCGTAAATTCCTCGCTTCATTATTTTGCTCCTAGACCATGTTATTAAGCAAGTTATTATCGACTACTTTAACCTAACATTTGTAATACACTGATTTCATATAAATTTGGTAGCAATCAAATTAATTACCATGGGCTTAGGTAGATTACCATCACCATCATAAGCCTAAGAACAACTCAACAAAAAAACAGTTTTTGCGATATCGTACAATATGTGTACAAGATTAAATTAGTCAGTGAAGGTGAGATGGCTAATTATGACATACAATATAATTTTGATATTACTTTTTTAAGAAAAATGTAACCGAACAAAAGATAAAATTAGTTATGACAGTAAAAAAAACTCACAAAGAAGTTGCATAGATATCTTTTCATGCATTCATATATAAATGAATATTGTGATAGAGTTGTATATTGTCGGCTGGGAGTGATTGGGCGTCCGATCCCCATCTACAAATCCCGCTCTTATCCTCGTTGTTATCTTTTTAATTAATGTCAATAATCATAATTATTTGTTGAAACACACTTTTCCACAAATCAAATCCTCCAAAATTTGTCGGTAAACAGCTAAGTTTCTTTTTTTTTTTCTTTTGAGTATGCACCTATATCAGCTAAATTTTATCCCATCCATCAAATTGCATACTCCACTCCATATTACCCGTCTTCGATTTCACGAAAAATATATTTTTTATTTATTAAAATTATAATACTCCACTTTAAAATGTAAAAAAGAAATACTAGAAACTAAAGGACATGATTATATTAATAAGCATTGTACTTTACTCTAACTTGCCTTTTTAAAAGTCGTTCAATTTTGTTTATTAATTTGAGAGTTTAACAGCATTGCATTAATTGATGAAACAGTGGTCAGTGAGTTTGAGAATTGAAATGTTAGGCAAAATAGTGACTGCGCGTGTAGCCACACAGTTTTCCTTATAAAACAATTCATAATTAAGTACAGTCCAATTAATGGGTTAATTAATGAAAAAATCACTACCAAAAAGATTTAGATAAAGATACATTAACTACTATGGCCACAATAACTTGGATTACGTAGTATACATGGACCAGTTCTTTTAAAAGTGGACCAGTAATTAATCACTACGTAGACCACTTCAAAATTTTCATTTTATTTTAAATTTTTACGAGATTACTAATTAATTCACCGATTATATGATCAGTAATTTTTCGTATACATATTTAGTTATTGGGTTTACTAATTGAGTAGAAGTATTGTGTGTGTGTTAAAAATTTAAAATATAGTATACGAATAAATAACTAATGCGTTACTCCTTGGCACCTATATTCCTGGCCTAACAAAAGCACCCAAAAATGGGTGAATCATTTAAAACAAAATCGATCGAGATGCCCCCACTAATTCTAAAAGGAGTGGCTCTCTTTTGTTTCATGTCTCTAGTTGCTTAGAATCTCACAGCAATTATATTATATCAGAAAAAGAAAAAGAAAAAAAAAGTAAGAAATGATTGTACTTAAAATCTAAATAGGGCTTATCACCGAGACATTATATTACAAAATACTTATTAAAAATGCTACGAGTTGTCACGATATACATGGGGAATATGCAATTATTTAGTTTCAAGCTTTTTTGATATAGTGATAATTATAATATGAAAGTAATACACCATTCAAAATTCTGAATTGATATAGTGAATGATTAAGCGATCGAATCGATCTTCAACGTATTCTTTTCCATATTTTACTCGATTATGAATATGGATATTAGTACTACTATATAAAGTAATTAAATTAAGTGAGATAAACTAGATTCGGTGTACAAAAATATACTTCCTCATACCTCCCTCCATCCATGCATGAAATTAAAAGTGTGGTGAGAAGGGAAGTGTACAAATTTTTAGAAAGATACTTCCTCCGTCACTTAAATTTTGTCATATTTTTCTATTTTTGTCCGTCCAATAAAATTTGTCACATTTCACCTTTTACCATTTTTGGTAGTGGACACTATATTACACTATCGCATTTCCACTCACATTTCATTATATAAAAGTAGGACTCACTTTCCATTACATTTCTTAAAACACATGCTCGGTCAAAGTGTGATAAAATTTGTGGGACTGAGGGTGTATTAAATATGAGAGATGATAAAAAATATATAAATAAAATAATACTATCATACTGTATTTTTTATGGACGAACAAAAACGTCATTGCTGCCAAACTCTTCGTGAAGAGAGAAGCGAGTACAAGTAATTTAAATGGTACACATATTATAGGATTAATTACTGTTTATAGCATGAAATTGAAGTTCATAATATAGTCTATCGAGAAAGGTTATATTTTAATTGATGTGGTGCCGTGTCACATTATGATTGGTAGTACTAGATTGGGGTAACTGTTTCGTTAGCATGCCGTTTGGGCACAAACAGTTTCGGCTTTAGGATTTGTTTTCAATTTTCATGGAAAACACATCGACCTATAAATAATGTTGTTGGGCCTTAAACCAACCCTAACCTAAGGGAATTTAAAGCAATTTAAAAGTAAAAGTCTTTCAAAAGAAAACTGCAGCTAAAACCCCACTTTTAAAAACACATAAGAGTAAATATTAAATATGTCCTACATTTATTTTTGAACTCCCCTTAATATATGTATTCTAGTCCATGTGTGTATTCAGGGTGGACACAAGAGAAAAAAAATTGATTGGAGCTACATTGGAGTAAAATTTATTAGATAGATTCAGATTATTGATATAGGTTTTGCATAATAATTTACATAAAATTTAAATAAATTTAAAAATTCTACTATAAAAGATTAAGTTTGATGAGAGGATAAGTTTTTTGGTAGCTCTGTGTGTCCCTTCTTGACACTTTTTGAGATGGGGCGGTTTTAAAAACATCAATAAGATATTAAGATTATACCACGAATACCATTTAAGATTGTGGAGTAGTATTTTATTGGGCATATATACTTGGGGAGTAGTATTTTATTGGGTATATATAATTAAAGGGGAGTGTTATATTGCTAACTTAATACTTAATTGATAACTATAATTAAATAAAAGTCATTAGATATTCAAATCAAAGGCTTAGATCATCAGCCCAAATGTCAATACGATCAATAAAAAACGTCAATAAGGGTATTAAGGTCAATTTACAACAAATTGGTGGTAATTAACTTTTGAAAAATATCTCTAAAATTTAAATGATTATAACTATCTCAATTTAGATTATTTTTTCACACAACATATATCAAATTAGAGATAATTTAATAAGGATTCCAACGCGATCTCAATTGCATATGTTTCGAGATCAAAATCTGAATTTTTTTTATGAATTTTCATATTTTTTGTCACGCAGATAATGACAATATAACTAACAAAATATGTCAACTTAATACAGGTAAAATGTCAATATGAAACAGTGTTGACATATTCAAAACATGGTGTTGATATATTCAATTTACTGTGTTGACATTTTAATCTGAACCCCTAAATTTAGAGTTTTTAATATTAAAAAAATAAAAAAACGAATTCACACGTGGCAATTTATAGACCATTAGATCTTTCAAATCTTATGGTGTTAAATTAGTTGTAATTAGCAATTAAGGGGTGAGTTAGCAATTGATCACACCCCTATACTTAAATAACTAAGTGTCAAATTATATTTGAAAAATCAAGTATTACAAACTTAACCTAATATTATTACTATTATTATGAGATTCAGAGTATAATTGGTGGCATATACTCCATCTACAAACTAATAACATACAAATCATTTAAGATAATCTACTTCCAATTTGTATACATATTAGTACGTATTACGCACACATACGTGGATAAATAACATGTGGCAATTCATTAAGAACCATTATTTGTAATTGCCATTAATGCAAGTCCCTATAAGCATTAATGTTACTTTCTCCTACATCAACATGTAAGCGTTTTAAGTTTAAATATAGGTACTCCTCCGTCCTATAGTAGATCTCACACTTTTCTTTTTAATTTGTCCCATAAAAGATGTCACATTTTCTTTTTTTAGAAAAAACAATCTCTCACATTAATATAAATATACTGTACTATTTTTTTCTCTCCATCTAACACACAAAATAACACCTCCTAAAATCTCGTGCCAATTCCCAAGTGTGACATCTACTATGAGACTGAGGGAGTATAATATAATGAGATACTCCCTTCGTCCCCGATTAATTGTCACTCTTTGACCGGACACGTGTTTTAGGAAATGTAAAGAAAAGTTGGTTGAAAAAGTTAGTGGGATGTGAGACTCCTTTTTTATATTGGTTTTATAATAAAATGTGAATGAAGTGAGTCAGTGGAATGTATGACCTACTTACCATTTATGGTCAAAATAAAGTGTGACAATTATTGAGGAACGGACCGAAATGGAAAAGAGTGACAATTAAACGGGGACGGAGGGAGTACTTTTTTGTCCCGTAAAAATATACGCAATTTTTTTTTATATTCTTTTGGTGTGCCATAAATTGTTACAATGATACTATCATAATCTATGTGCAATAACTTTATAAATCAATACCCTAAAGTGATATCATTTCTTTACTCACAACACAAACAACTCTAAAATGTGACCCTTTCTAGTTTCTTCAATCAAAATATAAACAGCACAATTTTTTTAAAAATATTATGTACCCCAAAGAATTATTCGTAGTTTTACGGAATATAGAAAGTACTGACGTTTTCTTCTTCTTCTTCTTATAGTGAATGATACATAACTTACCATCCAAGTCATGCATAATAATTTACAATATACATATATTAATTATTACTAAGATAAATGTGGTGTTAAAATGAACCGTATTAATAAACTGAAAATAGAAAGACCAAGGCAGCATTTTGCACGCAATTCATGCGCGTGAACTTCGCTCCATCTCTCTCACCTCACACAGTCTCTCTCAACAGAACTTTCCAAGAAAACGATAAAAGAAAAAAAGAAAAAAAGGAAAAAATAAAAAACCACGATCAAATCATATCAAATCAAATCAATTGAATAACATCTCTTCTACGCGTAATTCTTTTATCCTCTTCCCAAAACCCTAGCTTTCTCTCTCCGCGTCTCCACTATTCGATTCGCTGCTCACCAATTCCATCTCAATCCGCCCGAGCTATGTCCGGCGAAGACAAGCCAGATCCCGACTTCGCTGCCGCCTCCACTTGGGAGCTCCGCCATCACACCGCCGCCGCTGACAATTCCTTCTTCTACGCCACTGACGACTACAAAGAGAGCACCATACTCAGTGAGTTCGGCTGGAATATCCCGCCGGATTCCACCGGAGCGTCCAATCGCCACTGCGATTTCGCCGATTTTCCCTCGATCGAGCCGGATTTGGCACCGAGCCGCGCCGACGATCGCGCCGCGCCGGATGCGATCACCAGCCGCATGGAGCCGATGGTGGAGGCCTCACCTTCGAATCCGTCGGTATCTTCGAGCTCGTCGGACGATACGCCGGAGAAATCCTCCGTCGCCGCCGCTAATCCGCCGCTGGACACAGCGTGAGTATTTTGTGCTAGATTAAACTGCATGCATGTGTGGTTTAGATCAGCGCTTTTTGCGGTGGTTCCTCCCTCCGGTAGTGAAAATGCGAGCTCGCGAAATCCAGTCGTTCGATTGTCAATTTTCGTGTTGTCAAATTACAGAACCGTTAAATGTTTCACCGCAGAGAATTTGCAGTTGTGTGCAGTAGTCTCAGTCTCTAGAAGCATCAATTTGCAGCACGCAAGTTGGGATGAGATATTTTCGGGATTTCCACGGATTTTAGGGGCGTTTAGGGTAATTTAAAAAGGGGGAAATTTTGTCACGGACCAAACACAGCCGCTATTGCGGCGGAATGGCGTGGTGATAAATATATTTCCTCCACTTTCCTTTTTCTTTTCGACTCGATATTTTTTATTGGATTCATCATCATAATTAATCATTAGGTTTTCTTAATGGCAGTTATTTTTCTTGCTTAAAATATGAACTCGAGGTCCATGCATCTCGTCCCAAAACTTCTCATGAAATCGAGCTATATTTACATATATAATCTGGAAAATTTGTTTTTTTAGACTAGTTTTATGAAAATCTTAGATTGAAAAGATGATATTCTCTCATTCATAAACTTGTTCGTAATATTAGGTAGAAGATTCGGCGGTTTTGGATGCTATAATGCTTCATTAACAGACTTTGGTGGCTAATTATGATTTTTCGTATTTGGGTTCAGTTATTGCTCCTATAATAAATTTGCTTTTTTGTAGATTTCATTTTTCTAATCTTCATGGGAAATGTGGTAGTTAAAATGAAAGAATCTAAGCTCTCATTCTTGTTTCAAATTAATGTTTTCTGCTAATTAGCTT
Organism: Salvia splendens; assembly: GCF_004379255.2. Lineage (NCBI taxonomy): Eukaryota > Viridiplantae > Streptophyta > Magnoliopsida > Lamiales > Lamiaceae > Salvia > Salvia splendens. The sequence goes on from NC_056034.1 coordinate 10,688,365, forward strand.
AACACACCAAAGTTTATTTGCATGCAATATGCCTGTTTACTAATAATTTGAGTTAAGTAATGACTAAAAGAATCTCTCAGGGAATATATTTTTTCCTAAACACGTTATGAAAGTGAACTTTCTGGCTTATATTCGGATGATATGTATTTGTATTATTTGAGAGTATATGTTTAAATGAAGGGCTGCTAATTTTTTGCAGGGGCAAGCCGAAAAAGAAGGGACAAAAGCGAATTCGGCAGCCACGTTTCGCCTTTGTCACTAAAAGTGAAGTTGATCATCTTGAAGATGGTTATAGATGGCGAAAGTATGGTCAAAAAGCAGTGAAAAACAGCCCATTTCCAAGGTACAAGACATGCCATCATCATATGTGTTTGTGTAAAAGCAAAATGGTGAAACATCAAAGATTGAATAATGCACATATCATGAATCTGGACATGCACATGTTTGCTGTTCCTACATTTGAAGTGCTTGAGTGAGTTGATAAATTTATGCATTAATCTCGGTATGGTGAATTTGAAGGATTTGGTCACTCCATTTCGTCACATGCCTAAATGTTTGCTTTAAATGTGTTTCTATTTAGATAGGAATTACCAGAATTTTCACACAATGAAGTTATTGTGCATACTATTTTGTGTAATTTCATCTTAAACCATAAAACTTTACAAACCAAGGACACTTTGCTGACATGTTTATGTTTTTTTGTTGTGTTGAAGGAGCTATTATCGATGTACAAACAGTAAATGCATGGTAAAAAAGAGAATAGAACGGTCATTCGAGGATCCCTCAGTTGTAATAACAACATATGAAGGGCAACATAGTCATTACTCAGTTGGATACCCTAGAGGTGGTATGGTAACTCAGGAAGCTGCATTTTCCAATTACTTAACACCTTCTTCTAACAATCCACACTTGCCATACCATCCTAGACTTATTCATCCGCCGCAGCCGCCTCTTCAGCCTGCCTCCAGCAGTAGTGGCGGAGGAGAACCCCGTGCACCACCACCACCGGGGGAAGGACTCCTTGGGGACATCGTGCCGCCTAGAATGCGAAATAATGGATCATGATATTCATCTGGTATTATTGCTAAGCAAGCTATGATTTGTCATTACAGAGTTTTGTATCCTTAGTTATTTTTGTGGGGACTCTAATCTAATGTGATCCATAATCTAATATTGCTAAGCATATATGGGTTTAGGGTATTCTATGCATATATTGTCTAGTAAGAGATGATTGTTGTTGGACTGAATAAGGTCCTTGTAGATTTAATTTTGGTATACAAAGTTCACATGATTCTGATATTAAACTTATAAAAATATCTTGTTAGACGTTTGACATTGCCAAGTTTCCGGTCACTGTAAAATGTGTGCGTGTTAATTTCCAAAGTCATTGATAATGCTAAAAAGTGCATTGCACATTTGCTTATACTCATATTATAGTATTCTTCCTTTATTTTTTTGTGTTTAGATAGAGTGTTTATTTTTGTGTGTATGTAACTTAAAGTAACTGTTTTGTTAGCGTTTGTGTTTTCTAAAAGGGAAATGCTACGTGGCCACATTATGGCTGGCCATAATAGGATATTTTGGTCAATATACATACCAAACAATTAATAAATTAATAAAATCATAAAGATGTTCATATATTCTGATTTAAAAGTAGTTATAGATATTAAACAATTAAATTATAAAATATAAAACAATAAATTAAAGTTTAAAAAAATTGAGTGGATATCTAACATAAGAAACGATAATGAGCTACATATTCAAAGTTCCAAGATGATTTGACGACTTAGTTTTTTATGTGTATTATTTCGGGACAAAGGGTAAATTAGTCTTAGATAATTGTTACTTTTAAGATGAACTAAATCCAAGTAAATAAGCATTAAAGGTAACAATATTTTATTTTTATAGCCAGCCACATTATGGCCATTTAGCACTACTCTTTCTAAAATGCTTCTATACTTTACCACTCCCTTTGTCTTTGAGTAATCATCACACACTGGTTGTTGTCATTAATTATGAGATTTTAGGAGATAGTAACATTTTATTAATAAGAGTAGTAACAAAATATAATTGAATGAAGCATTTTATTTTTATGTTCACCATCTTTTGCCCCAAAAAGTTAACAAATACTCCCTCCGTCCCTCAAAGTTTGTCTAATTTTACCATTTTCGTCCGTCCCACAAAGTTTGTCTCACTTGAATCTTACCAAAAAAATAGACATTAAATACACTCTCAATCTCCTCAATATGAGACCCTTATTCAATTACACACCTTTATTTAATAAAATATCAAAAAAATTTAAAATCTATGCCGGATTAAATTAGGACAAACTTTAGGGGACGGATGGAGTGTAGTAAAAGAAATTGGTAGGGAGAAGCATACAAGTGGGCTTAAAGGGGCGGATTATTTACTAAAAGCGGGGGCAGCATTGCGTGGAAATCAATGTTGCTTCTGTCCCCACGTATTGCTTTTTTAACAATTTCAATTTTACCTATGTAACCATATAAACAGTATATTTACTCATTTGCTGATCCAAGAATATTTCAAATATATATTAAGCACCTCCAAATTAAAAAAAAGAGTATATTGCACATAAGAATATTGCTGATCCAAGAATATTTCAAATATATATTAAGTACCTCCAAATTTTAAAAAATAAGAATATTGCACATAAGAGATGAGGCAACTATTGGGGAATACTCAACTCGCCATAAAATTTAAGAGCTGGTGGTTTTGATCAATTAGGTGCCAAAAGTTTGAAAGTACAGTTTCGTTGTCTCCGAGCAAGAGCACATATTAGGTCATCCATAACGTTGTTGCTATACCGTTCTTAACCGTTCCTTAAACTACTATTTGCGGGCCCCACTATACTTTTTTACTCCATTCCTTAACTAAGGAACAAAACCTGCAACCCTCCGTTCCTTAACCGTTTCTTAACCATTCCTTAAATTACTATTCATTCAATTTCATTTTTTATTTTTATTTCCAACCCAATTCAATTAAAACAAACACACTTCATCAATAAAAAACACACAACATAAAAAAATACAACTTAAAATTCTAAAAAATAAAAAACACACCATTAAAATCCTAAAAAATTAAACGTTGCATAATTTAAAATACAAATTTAAAGAAAATAAAAAAAACTACTCCGCCGGTGAATCATCCCCCGAAGGCGATCGAGGTGGAGGGGGAGTCGGAAGGCCAAGTTGTGCTGCCATGTGCACAATTCCGTTCCACCAGGCCGCGTATTGGGAGGGCGAGAAGCGGGAAGTGTCCGCCATTGTGGCAGTCATGCACACCTCCATAAGGGTGTTCGAGCCTCCCCCGAGCCCGCCTGGCTTGATTCGCCTCGGCCCTTCCTCGCTCTAGCCGCCTTCGTCCCTTGCGGCCGACGGCGCCCACGGCTGGATCCCCCGTCATCGCCGGCCGTACCCGCAAACTCCTGCGGTGCACTCTCTTGTCCGCCGCTGCCCTCACCGGTGTCACCAGACGAGTATTGGCCACTCGCCGTGTGCTTCGTGCGCTTTGAGGTTGAGCCCGAGCTGGAGCATACACCGCCGGCTCACCTTTCCTCCTCCTTGACGATCTGCCAAATATCAACATATTTGAATTGTTTACCAGTGTCCTGGTTGTAGACGCGCAAAGCCGCCCTCAGAATGTCGGCTCCCGAAGCTCCGCTTTGGTAGTGCGCCGCTTCGGTCGAGTAGATGCCGTAGAATTTTTTGACCTATTTGTCGACTCGGCCAAAGTGAGAGCGGAGCATCTTATATGTGCGCTTCCGGGACCCTTTCGGCTTAATCTGGTAGTAGATCTCGGTGACCTTTTCCTAGAAGCACTTGTTGGGTTGTTGATTCCCGACGATGGGATCGTACGAGACGGTGATCCAGGCGTTGTACACCGCCATCATTTCGTTGTTGTTGTACGGATGCCGGCCTAGATCATCCTCTTCCTCCTCCTCGCCCGCCTCCGACTCTGCCCTGGAGCTTCGCCCGCCTCGGCCTACTCCCAGAGTGTGTTCAACGGGGAAATCCTCCCGAATCTGGGATAATCCCTGCGAATACCGCGGGGCGGAGGGACGAGCGTATGAATCCACGTCAAAAG